>NC_080031.1:8875000-13875000 GCF_030020395.1 Manis pentadactyla | reverse complement strand
TCCCATCTGGACTCACGGCCTGGGCTCTCAGCCTAGGAGGGTTACTGAGCACGTGGGAACTAATTATTTGCACAGCTCCAGCCTAATGAATAGCTTTGGACAGAGGACTTCCTGGAGTTGGCAGGGGAATACTCCACCCATGCAGCTTGATTGTAGAGGCTATTTTGAAGTTCATTTTTGTGATTCCCAGAGGGAAGGTCGCTCGGTGGATGCATATTTCCCTCAGAGGCCAAGCCTGGCTTGCTTACACCGCACCTCCACGTGCCAATGCTTCCCTCACCTCGGTGTGTTCCTTCACAAGGAGCCACGTCCACAAGAGGGTGTTTGCGTGATGCTCTCAGTGACTTGATTTACTGCATCTATCCTGGTTCCTACTTCTCTTCCAAGTTTTGTCATTCCTCCAGTGAATGGGTTCAGCTCGAGTTGGAGGTGAGGAAAGATTTCAGGACATTTCTGTGTTCAGAAGATGGATCCTATCTCCATTTCCAACTTCCCGTGTGTATGATAGCAGAGGGAAAGTTTGCCCTTCTAAGCCACTAGCTTTCCTTGTGAGACCTGAAAGGTAGAACAAATCTGTATTTTCTGATACGTTTTACTTTACCTATGCCCATGGACTATGCCAAACAATCCTGAAATGTATCTCTTAAAGGGGATAAATGAACGTGCAAGGGTGGGTAGGCTTGATGGGTTGGTTGATAGACGGTCTGTAATTGGGGACGAAAAAAATGAGGTCTGAGCTGCTCAAGCTTACAGTTATTTCTAAATATGTACCAAGGAGCCCAGCCTCACTTTCTTCTCAGCTTAGATCTTCCCTCGCTGAGGACGGAGGCAGTCAGCGTGCTTCCCTTTGATATGGAAATGTGCACACTGATCCCCGCTGGAGGACCTGCCAGCCCAGGGAACCCACAGCTCTGGGAGGCAGTCTCAGGTTGAAAGGGGGGGAGCAGAATTCATCTGGTCTCTGGGTCCACTTCCTTCCTCCACACTTCTGTCTGAAGTTTTGTTTCTCTTCGGGTGTTCTCTTTCCTATCTCACATTCTTCCCAGTGCTTGGGGAAATCTCTTTCCATTTTCAAAAGCAAAATAAGTGAAGCCGCAGTTCAGGCTTGGCCCCCTCCTAAGAATGTATATGGGGTGAAATGTATAAATATTCACACTAAAGTGTGATTTGGGAGATGGGTGCTCTATGCCCTGCCCATGAATAATTCAGAGTGATGAGGACATGTCTGCTTTCTGAGTGGCTTTTAGATGAACTGAAAGAAGACTTTGAATGGGGTTTCAGGCAGCAGAGCCAAGACCCGGAAGCTCACCCAAACCGATCACCAGGGACTCACCGCTGCATTTTCACAGAATATGGGATATCACACATCTGATCTTTGAAGCTTTTAAATAGAGAGACTAAAGGTTGTTTTTCAAAGTACAGTATTCAGTTTGGGAGACTAGAAATATTCCAGTTGTGGATTCTAAGCCTTTCTGGTGCTCCTCGTTGGAAACAACTACAGATGAGGTATTTTAGCCAGAGGGCTCCTATAGTCTGCAGGCTTTTCAAGGCCCTAAGATAATATCTAAGACTAGAAAAGAATTGCTGGTCTCCAAATTAAAAAAGAAAAGTGGAAATAAAAAGTACTAAATCAATCAATTGTGCCAGATAGTCTATAGCAATTCAACATAGAGATGATCTGCGCACTACATTGATGTAAGTTGTAGGTATGTCATAGGTTTGATGTGTTATGAATGAAGTAGGGCCTCCAGCAGTTAGAATGCTTAAATTGTAAGAAGGCGTTACAGTGGCCCTGCTGCAGGTCTGTGTTACGAGACGGCATTTTCCAGTCTTCTGCTGCAGAGGAATAGAACAGCGTAATGGCTAAGAACTCGGGTGCTGGATTCAGACCTAGTTTCAATTCAGAATCTTTATATGACCCGGGGCAAGTTTTTTTACCTCTCAGAGCTTCCTTATCTCACTAATAAAGTAGGAATAAAAGTAATTTTATTTACTGCTTAGGATTTTTCCTTATAGGGAAAAAAAGTCACTTTATATAGTAGATACCTGGAACATAGTAAGCACTCGGCAAACTTTGGATAGCAATTATTGTTCTCCTGTTGACCCCAAACTGTTGGACCTGCATTGTCCCTATTAGTGTTCTTCCTACTGGGCTCTAACAGAGCCTGCGGCTGTCTCCAGAAATAAAATTCATACTACAAGAATACAAAAAAGCCACTCGTAAGGATATTTGGAACAATATGTTTCAGGCTTGTAGGGCGATTCTAGATGGTAAGGTGTTGAGTTACCCTGTGTAATGTGAACACCACTGAGGGACCTACAGAATGCCTCCTGGAACAGAATCTTCGCACTTGGCTGGTTTATTCTGACACTTTTGGTTTAAAGAATAGAACTCCACATAAGAAATAAGCTACATTTCTCTTTCCGTGCAAATATTTGGAAGGGTAGCTATCTCCATTGAGTCTAAATGTCTTCCTGAAGTTTCCCAAACCTACCATGTACTCCCACACTTGTCTCTACACACAGCACAGCCTCCCTAGACTCTTCTTGGCTTCCTCCTCTTCATTCATTCAAATCCTGTTGAGATGCATCTCCAAAGATGCCTTCGCTACATCACCAGTTTTCATCAGCATCAGGTGCATTGTTTTAAACTTGCTGTGATAACATCTAATTTCTATTATATTAGACTGCATCCTAGATTAGTGCCAAATATCTCAATTAATAAATGCTCAAATAAATATCTACAAAGTATTGTATTACTTAAACCTAGTCCACTACAAATTAATTCTTGTAACTTTATATATATTATATTCAATGTATGATTTAGGAATATTTTGATATGAAATATAAAAGAGTCTACAAAAATAAAAGTGCCTAGGGCCTCTGAGGGTCTTAAAAGACATTTGAGGGTTCTCCCTGAAGAATAGTATAGAGCAGTGAATATCTCTGTGAGCCTAGGGATTAAACTGTCTGGGTTTGAACCAATTTTCTACTAGTGACTAATTGTGTGAATTAGGCAGGTCATTTCACTTCTCTGCCTTGACTTCCCCAACAGGAAATTTGGAGAAATAATAGTCACAAAAATAGAGGTTTCTTTTGAGATTGAGTGCCACGGTGCATGTCGTGTAATGTGCTCATCTGACATACGGCAAGTTCAGAGGAAGACTCTGTCCATATTGCTGACCCCTGTGTCCACAGAGCCTGGAACTGTGCCTGGAGACTAGGAGCCTCTTGCTAACATTTGTTGATAGAGTTGCTGATTAGACTCTGTAAAGTGATGAGTTCATTTCTGATACTGATCAAGCGTTCAACAGACGGAAGCATTCTTCTAGACTGTTCCACAGCCTCCTGTTTCCCATCTTGACTCCATTTTTAACTTTAGAACCACAGTATTTCTTTATCATGCACAATCCTATAATTCCTTTCATTCAATCATTTAATCTTTGGTACCTTCAGGATAAAATCCATGTTGTTTGGTGTGCCATTCAAGTTCTCCTGGGATGTGGGCTGTACCCAGAGAGGCAGCTCTTCTGCTCTGCTTATGCTGCATTTGTATGGCTCTGAACAGCCAAAGACCCCTCCACCCTCTGCCCCTGGGACAGTCCGCTGCCTTTGTCTGCTGTGTGCTCCCAACTCTCAGCCTGTAACCCCCAGATTGTCATCATCAAAAACTCAGTATTATCTCCTCTATGAGTGTATGTTTATGTTCTCCTCATCCATTCCAAGCAATTTTAGGCTCTTCATGTCCATCTCTATTTTATATATGATATGTAGTGTGTGTTTGTGTGTGTGTGAATATATAAATATTCTCACATCAGTCTGTGTTTAGTGTGTCTATTACCTCCACTGAACTGCAGGATCCAGTGCTTTATTCTTCAGAAGAATTATCCTGCTGCCTAGGACAGTGTCGGACACAAGTATGCTCTGAATAAACGTAGACTGATCTGTGTTATACCTCTTTGCTGAGTGAAGAAATGAAGAAATGAGAGGTTGACTCACTGAATAATCTTGTAGGTCAGGGATTCCATCTGTCTAGTTTGAGTTGAGTGGTGTTGGTGTGACTATTCAAGTCTATACATATTTATGAGTTGACAAGGGTTATTGGTGATGGTGCTACCTTTTCTTCTATTCTAGGATTTATTGCTATGGTTCTGTGACTTTCGCTTTGTGTGGAGTTGTTTAGATTGTGGGGTAGAGAGGAAACTAGTCTCCAGGCCTGGCAATTGTGGTCCACCTTGTCTCCCCCTACCTGCAAGGAAAGATGTGTCTGTTGGGGTGGGGAATTCATTAGCGGCACTTTATTTTTTTTATTCTTTTGAAGCTAATCTGAGAAATAAGGATATCCCCATATCTTTAGCTCATACTTCCAACCTCCCCCTCTTTCTCCAGGGACGCCTTCCCCAGACAGTGGCATAACATCATTGGAACGGTCACTGGGATGGACAGGAGATTTGGGTGCAAATTCCAACCTACGGTACCTCATTTATTAAAGGAAGAGTTTGCCACGTCCTCTCGAGCTTTGACATTTTAGTGTTATGTAATGACCATGGTGTTGATAAGGACGATCATACAGAGGCAATAGCCTTAAGAGAGGGTCAGTTGTGAGTTCAAGTCCTCCAGGCGAGCTCCTGCCCCCCTGTGGCGTAAAATCAAAGAGGGCACATTTTGCTAATGTGCTTTATCTTGCCCATCAGCTGTGGGAACAAATTCCACTGGGTGATCACAGTTAGCAGGCCTCTTCATCTGAGGAGATGCAATCCCAGGAGCAGCTGCCCTCTGACCTGCTGGCTGGCCCATGCATTACTCACCCTGTCACCAGTCCCAAGACTGGCCCACTGCCTGTGGGGAGCTCCACAGTCTGTAGCAGCAGCAGAGCCAGGAATGAAACAGGATGCTTGCTGGGAGAGGGGGCAGGGTGGAGACCTTCTGACTGGGAGGGTGGTGTAGCCCAGACCTAACAGACACACAGCTCTGCCTTCATGTCTGAGGAAATGTGGATGCATCATGATTAGGGACAAAAGAGAGTGGTTAGAGTGGCTCCAGGGGGAAGAGTGTCTGGCTGTTGGTACCCAGACCCTAGGAAAAGATCATGGTTTTTCCAAACCAAACAATCGAGGCAAGAGGGGCAGTCTTGGCTGACATGTCAGTGGCTCCAGGCACCTCTGCCTGCATTCTCATTCAGTGCAGAGCTCTGACTGCGATAATAAACAACAATGAGCAGCCAAAAGCTCAGCTCCTGACAGACTCCACACTGGGAGAGATCAAACATCACAAAAAGCCAGCCCAAGCTAGAGCCAGATTTAGCAAGGAGCTCATCCCAGTGGATGGAGCCGTGAAGGTTCTCCGGTAGCAGTTGTGGGGGTGGCAGCTCAGCACTGAATCCTTCTCAGAGGAGTCTGGGGTTTTGGTGGGCATTACCTGCTATCCCTTAATGCTCCCAGGGCGTAAATGAAGGGTGTAAGGGGGGAGGGGGGAGAGCCCTGAGGGGAGAAAGAACTTGGACAAAACCAAGAATAGTTGAATGACCAGAGCCATGAGCCACACTGCTTGTACATAGGACTGGGCTCTGCGGTTGGCCTGTGACCTCGTGCAAATGCCTTAATCACACTGACTGAGCTTTGCGTCTCCCATCTTGTGTGTGGGAAATGGGAGGAGCTCGCTATCAAATCAAGTTTGAAACCAGACAGAGAACTGAAAAATTTAAAATGTTATAGTCACAGATGCACAAAGGTACTCGTTTTTTCCTTCACTAACTTGCATAATTTAACGCGTTCATCCTGCACTAGAAGACACTTCTATAGGGAGCAAATCAGGAATGATGGGAAAAAAGAAAAATCCTAGCACACACAGAAATGCTGTTTCTATGAAGGAGGTGTTTGCCTCCCCTGACGTTTGCTCACAAGGGTGGAGCGTTTTGTCTGAGTTTTGACAATCCTGGCAGTATATACCCTCCGGCACCGAATTCCAGAGAACCTGAAGGATGAAATGGAGATTGTAATGGTCATCAGTTCCACATACCAGGAAACAAGGGAGACAGACTGTGTGTGCATTGTTCCAAGTCCATCATCTTCGATTTTGACTCAGGACACCAGAGTAGCTTAATTCAGAAACTAAACACCTTTCAAGGTTCCAGCCCATTATATGGAAGTTCTATTGTAGGCAAGCTGCTAAATGGGAAAATGATCGCTGTCCATTCTGGGATAAATCAGCCCTGGTGGATTCTGGCTGAGGAGTGGCCAGAGAGATGCTTGCAGAAATCAGTAAACAGGACATGGAGGAAGTCAGAAGCTGGAATCAGGCTGTTAGCAAGCCCCCACTAGCCTTGTCAGGAAACGTGGGGAGCTGAGGGCCATCGAACACACAATGATGCATCAGGAAGTGGTCTTTATAAATACCCCAGGGTCAGGGCCAGGCCCGGCAAACAATAGGGGAAATGATGATGGAGGGCAGTGGGCGTGGGGGGGTAGGGAAGGCCAGGATGATTCCATCAATGACAATAGCTGAGCAGGCAGTTGTGGGGGGTGTGGGGTGCCCAGGGAGGCCTGGGGATTGTGAACCAAACAATACAAATTCCTGAGCTACTTAGTAGCCACAACACAGGGCAGGAGATTCTGTAAATAGTCCTCAGTATGTCCCATTGTTCCTTCGAGAACTTCTCCCTGGCCGCTACGTGTCAAAGATCTCTGTTTTGCTCCAGTTACCGGAAGCTACTCAGGCAATCAGAGAAGTCCACTCCTCACCAGTGGTGAGAGTGACCTATTAATATGGCCACATTTTTCTGCCTTGCATTCATCCTTTTAAGCAAAGGGGCAACAGGCCATGCTCCTAGATCTGCTCTTGAATTTAATCTCCCTGCATCCTTTTGTCATGGTGGATGGGGGTGGATAGATTAGGGTATCACCTCTTATTTGGCATGTAGGAAGGTGCAGATACCTCTGTAGAATGTATCTTTGCAAATGGAACCAGACTTGTGAAGGGCTATGGGAAAGGCAATAAACCAAAGTAGGATTCTTTGTCACTTTTCCAGCATCAATTATTACTTGCTGGGCAAGTAGGTGAGTGAGTGTCTGGCTGCAAAGCTGCCTACTTTGCATGAGACCATTCCAGGTTCTTTTCATGGTGAGCTATGAGTGTGATGGATCACTTAAATTCTTTGGACTTTAATTTCCCCTCGCCACATGGGGTTTGCTACTGAGAGGTCCGTGAGATGCTCTACTTATGGGAAAAAATTATTTTCGGTAAACTCTCTTTTCCCCCCATCTTTTTCCAGCACTGTAGTTAAGCATCTTTCATCCTGACATGTAGACTATGTTAGGGAAGCTATCGTTTGTTCTTGCAGAATGTGATTACCCAAAACTCAAGGATAAAGGAGAGAAGTTGTCATCAAATGGCATTTTTAATCCTACCAGGTGTTTATGAGTAATAGGGTGATTTCCACGGACAAAGATAGTTGTGACATATGACCACACCTCAAGCAGAAATTGTAAGCTCACCATATGGGATGCTCTGTATTCCCGTTATTATTCTTTTTTCCAGCATTCATTATAAATATGATTAAACATATAATTGGACAATCCATTACTTAAGGGTCATCTCTTTTTCTAACATGTAAGCTTTGCAAAAGCGGGTGCTATGTCTTTACTCTTAATGGGGTTTTTCCAGTGCTCAGCGTAGTTACTCCATGCGACTGACCCATAATTAATATTTATTGAATGTCTAGGGGACAAAAATGCTCTCTTGCTGATGGGGTCCTTGCCTGTATAAAGTCCACAGGGAGCCAGTGAAAGCTGTGGCCAGGGCTGGGCCATGGCAGGGGCCTGGGCACCATTCTCCAGGTCTAGGGATGACTCCCTGGTGGCTGTGTCTTCAGGGCACCCTCCAGGATGGTACGGTCTGTGTGCCAGGTATGTCTCTGGCGGCAGAAGAGCTATTCCTTAAATATCTCGTGGCACGTATAATTAAAATGTTTTCTAAATTGGAGTGAAATAAAAGATGTCTGAAATCCAAATGGGGATTAATCTACTTCATACCTATTTTAATATACTTATCATTTAAAAACATACATTTAAAATATACTATCTGCCTTTCAATGAGAAAAGTTTAAACAAAACCTAAGTGTAGAGCTTGATAAGAGTATTTGAATTCTAACCTTAACCTTCATAAACAGCAGGCACAGTGTAATCACCCATATGCTTATATATGAAACTCACTAAGCTTCATAAAATTTCTAGCAAGCAATTTTTTTAAGGTATGTCAAAAGTCTTAAAATATTAATATTCTTCAACCCAGCAATTTCATTCTGGGAATTGTTCATAAATGTGGACACAAAATTAATAACCAAAGATGTTTAACATAGCTTTGTAGCAATAATTTTAAAAATAGGAAATAATTTTTTCAGTAACAGGGAATATTTAGTTAAATGATTGCTATAAAATAACATTATGAAGCCATTGAATTAAATTAATTAAATCAATGGTATCATTAAAATTTATTTTCCATATAGCTTGGATCAGTGACTATTATTCGACAGAATAGATTGCAGGATACAAAATATACAAAGACTATTTTCTCCACTATGAAAAATATACATAAATCTAAAAAAAGACTGTCAACAATGTCATAAAATATTAGCAGTGATGTTTTCAGGATATTAGAATGGTACTTTTCTATTTATTTGATAGTTTTTTGGCTTTCTCTAAAATTATAACTGCAATGATTAACCTACATTTTATTATCAGTCTTACAAAGCTTTGGTTTGGTAAGTTTGCTTTCAAAAATCCAAATTTCTGTTTCTCTGTGAATCTCTGGAAGGAATAAAAATGGAGTATGAATTTCTTCAAAGAGAAAAGGAGGAGAAGAAAGAGGGAGAGGGGGCTCAGTGTTGCTGGAGGAAATTTCTTTTGGTTTCAGAAAAGATCATGAAGGAGCCACAATCATAACATACAAAAACATTTTTTTTTTCTTCCCAGCTGATGAGCCCTTGAATGGGGAAGAGGATAATTTATGAAGAAGGTCTTCAGCGGAGACTTCCACTGTCACTGGACTGTCACTGGAATGTGACAGCCATAGGCCAACTGGAGGTGAGATATTCATGGCCACAGCTGCTAGGCATTGTGATGGTCTTTGATATTAGAAGGTTTTCAGGTCTGTTTTCATGAAATGTTGAGCAAAACAAACTACAGACAGACAGACACTATAGCATGGCGATGGTGAGCTAAGAACACGTTAGAGTTAACATTGACTAGTACTCATCATGCGCCAGGCACCCGTTCTTAGTGTTTGACACATGTGAATTCTTTTAATCCTGTGGCAAACCAGTAAGTTAGATGATATTACTATCTTCATTTTATAGATCAGTGCACAAAATGTTAAGTAACTTGCTCCCAGTCACAGGACTCCTGGAGAAATCTGGAACTGAATCCAGGAAATATAGCTGAGAGCCTGAGATTGTTCATCATGGCATAAGCCCTCATTGTAAGAGTTCTGAGCAATAGAAAGGCATTTCATTATTCCCAGGTATTTGTATTCCCATAGCCAAGAGACTTATTCAGTAGGAAAAGAAATTGCACTTTAACAGAAAATAATATTGTAAAAGGAAATAGCTTTATTTCCCTTAAGACCTTAAGTCCCATTCAGTCCTCATTCATTTAATAAATATTTATTGAGAACAGGATGCCCTGGAAGTGGAGATAAAAGACTTACTTTAGAAGGACAGATGGACAAGTGAGTAAATGATATGCTGAAGGGCACTGAGCACATTTGATGGGCTTATACAAGATTGATGTAATTATGTGGACATTTTAGAGAAGACACTGACAATCTGAACAATGGCTCGGAGATAGACTTGGAGGTAACATAGCAATCAGACATACGAAGGGCTTAAAATATAGTCATCTGAATAGGATGGAAAAGACATAAACTGGTGACTGTAATAGTTGGGGTTCCATCGGGGAAGAGATGGTACATTCCAGCTGCATTTTGTAATATGTTTACTAGAGGGACTATTTACAGCAAGTGGGTGAGGCTTCAGAGAGGCAGCTGGGAGCAAGAAGCACCCTGGGGTTGGCAGTATCAGGACGCAGGAGACCTAATGGGCAGCAGGAAGGCATGGTGATCCGAGCACAGCAAGAACTATGTGGAGAGGCATGTGTGACGGGGCCCGACCTTGTGCCCAGGATACAGCCAGGCCATGGTGACCCCACAGGGAGGGAGGGAGGGAATAAATAAAGCACCTTCACTGTCTTGCCTCCTTCCAGTCTCCTGCTGTGCTTACCAAAGGTCAAACTCCAGTGGCAGCCACAGGGCAAGGGAACGCTATTGTTTCTGTCAAATGCATCAGCCTCTTCAGGCTCGTGCTTGGGAGTGGGGACTGGACCTGGCGGGTACCTGGCAGGTGTCTAGCTCAGCGATTCACATTCAGTAGTAAGAGAGGGGGCAGAATTGGCCATCGATCCCAGATCATGGGACGGCCATTATTTCTATGTCATGAGGGAGGGAACATAGAAAGATAAATAGAGTGAGGAAGAACACAATTTTGGAGTGTTGTGACAAATTCACTTAAAAGTTCTAGTATATAGTTATTCTATATGCAACATGAAGAGAGGGTAAGCGATATGGAAAACTGGTCATTACCACTGGTTTAAGTAAACCATGATGGCAGATGAAGTAAGTCAGAGGGTACATAGAATGATCTGTAGAGATGACTGAGGGCTTGCGGGATCCCCATCTTTAAAGATGCGAGGAAAGTAAAGGCACCAGAGGGAGCAGTGTGGGGGGGTCCCAAGAGTCCATCTAAACCTGGCCTCTCCCTAAGTGCCAGGTACCTGCTTTCCCTCGACTCCCACAGTTCTGAGGGGCAGATGCATAACGATCGGGGTTTTAAGCTGAGAAGCTAAAGGCTGGGCTTCAGAACACAGCCTCAAACAATGACCTTTCCCCTTAAAGACTTCACCTTTCTAGAACAGCATCCTACCTCACAGGCTGTTTTAGGATAAATGAGATAATGTCTGTAAAGCCCCTGGAGAGGAAACACCGATCTAGATAAGCACATGCTCTGGTATTTTTAGCCGAGAGTGTTGGGTGTTCAGGACGTGCCATTTAGCAATTCCTGGAGCCTTGAAAAGGAAAGAGAAAGGGGTGGGGAGACAGGGAATCAGAGGCATAAAACAAATGTTGTTTTTCGAGAAATCCCTCCCACCCTGAGTGTAAGAATCCACGTCAAAGGAAGCAAACACCATGTGTAGATAAAACAGGAAGGTGACAGGTTTGCTTGCTCACAACCAAGACAGGGGGATGCCAAAGGGCTGGTCCCTGGCTGCTTGTCCACTCTGGGGGGCGGAGGTCCAGCAGCCGGCGGCTCTGCTGATAATGAAACAGGGTTAAGTGACACTCCGTTCTGTATAGAATGGCAGGAAACATCTTCATCACCCATGACTCCTGGAGTGAGCTGCAGGGCTGTGTGTGTCGGGGGGGCGTTTCCTGCCAAGATTCCAGAAAGGGTGCTCACCCTCTGTGGAGGCATGAGCACCCCCATGTTGACCCAATACAAGCAAGGCTGCAGAATGACCACAGGACCCAGCCCACCCTTCTCAGTCCATATCTGCTTCATAAGCAGAAAGCCTTCAGAAAGTAATAACAGGAACCTCGGCAAGATAACCTTCTTGGAGAAAGGTCTTAGAAGAGTTCATCCAACTGCTTCATTAATGCTCCTTTTCCCCCTCCCATTCTGTAGTGGGAATGCTCGTTTCTAAATCCCATGCTACAGACCTCTGCCTCCTTGTATTTGAGAAGGCAGTAGTATTTGAGTACCTGTCAGGCCACAGGCTCTGCATTAAACATTTTACACACGTCGTCTCCTCTAGCCCTCTGTACTAATGCAGGTATTATTCATGCACTTTTACAGGCAAGTAAGCTGAGGCAGGTATCTGAGATGGCAGAGTAATAGTGGGAACTGGGTTTGAATTCTGTCTCTGCAATACATGTACTAAGTTAAATTACTTCCCAAGCAGCATGGCATTTAGGAAGTAATTTAAACTTTCCAAGCTCAGTTCCTTTACCTGTAAATTGGAGGACATAACTTCTGTCATAGGCTTATTATGAAAGTTAAATGAGATAAAGCAGACAAAAATCTGAATTTAGTTTTGTCTTATGTCTATGTTCTTTCCATGACTACCCTGTTAAACTCAGAAGCCCGAAATGACACAGAGTAAAACCAGGAGATTTTCCTCCAGCTGCTTTGTCGCATGTATTCAAATTTATTTCTGAGTAAAATTAATGGGAAAGTGTAATTTTATTTTGATCTTGGTCATCTTATTAATTTTGTTTTCTTAAGGAAGAAGGACTAACCCTGTCTATATACTTACAGAGATATCTAGACATGCCCTTTTGATGGTGTAAGATTATCCCTTGACTTGAGAAGCAGCGACAGACAGAACGTATTTGGAGAGAAGTGTGGTGAGGCTCACATTACACCATCCAGGTCTCTCAAGCTGAGTAGTTTAGTATCAAGCCAGCAGTCCCCTGCAAGATAAGGATTGGGAGATACACAGTTTCCTTAGAAGATGGGAAGGCTTTCATCACATGAAACCATAAAACAGTAGCTTCACCAAGGACCCCTTTCTCTTCATTGCAAATGGGGACATTAGGAGCCATTTCAGCCCACCTCTAATTCTTACAGCCAGTTAGGAGAAGAACTGGGTTTAGAGCTCAGTGCCTCTAACCTGAGGCTTTGCTACTTTATCACATTCTCCTTTTTGCATTTCATATCTCGCGCACCTTCTCTTAGCTGCACCTCCCCCTTTTCTGAGTACTTTTCCCTTAAACAATGGATGGGGTTTGCAATAGTGCCTTCCCATGGGAAATAATCATAAAATATTTGTAACATGGATGAACAACAGCATACCTGGAAGCATTCTACTCAAATGGCTTCCCAAATCTCTGACTGGCTCTTCCTGTCACAAAGATTTGGATTTGAATCAGTTCAGATGGTACAGACAGCAATTTACTTGGAGATAGAGAATGAAAAGCAATCATTCTTTTTCTTTTTCTTTTTATAATGTGCCACCCTTTCCTACATTCTCAGGATTCTCTCTCATTTGAGGAATGTTAAATATTATAAATGCCATCAAGTGTTAAGTAGTCACATCCCCAGTGACAAGTCTCTGGAAGCAAATGCGTCTTACCAATGGAGAATTAGACAAAGCGACAGGGTTAATTCCCTACAGGGCACAAAGGTGGTGGTGGTGTGAAGCTATTGCTGCTCTGGGAGACACATCAATTATTCCCTGACAGTCTGAAAGGAGTGGAGAAAGGGCTTTATCTGTGCCTAGAATATTACCTCCTTTCATCATTTATCAAGGCCTTTGATGTTCTTCATGATGTGAGTGGGAGGAAATCAAGGTGCTTTCTTCAAACCTGAGTTTGGAAATTCCATTTGCGTGAAGTTTTGAAAATGGGTAGAAATGAACTCCTAATGTGAAAAGGGAAGACATACATGAGTGTGCCCCAGGTAACTTGAGTCTGTTCCTGCGGCAAACCTCACCAAGGTTCGTCAGGCACAGAGAAAATAATCAGCGTATTGAGTGGAAAGGTTAAATGAGTTTTATCATCTTCATGCTGAGATGACAATTCTAGTGTCAAGTTTCATTTGGGTGATAAATGTCACCGGAGAAGGGATAGCAGCATGCTCCCAGTCCCTCAAGGGCAGCCTACCTGCAAGAGAGGGTCAAGGGGAAGGACATAGGGAGGAAGACTCTGTGAGCTGGAGAGCCAGGCAAATAGCACTGTGCGCTCTTAAGAAAGGTCTCTGCTCACCTGAGAGCAACTGAGAGATCTATGAGCTGAAAACACAGCCTTGCTAAATTATAGAACAACCTCCTCCATATACGCGTATGTCCAGATGGATTTATGTCATCCCCCACAATGGAAGCCATCGACGAAGCCAGTGAGGGCTTCCGAAGGCTTGATGCTGCCAGTGGTATCTTGGTTGATTTCTCCCACAGACTCTTTATACGAAATGGTTACGCAGTTCCAAACAATTGTATATTAGGGAAGGGCTGGTTAATGCTTATGTAAGCCTTTGGAGTTGATACTCAGGAAGTTTATATTGAATGAAAGAATGCCCATTAAACATAATGTTGTATGATTTAATTCCTTCCTTTAAGACTTTAATACTCAAAATATGGTCCACAGATCACCAGCATCTTTATTATCTGCAAAATCATTACAGAAAGTGTTAAATCTCAGGGCACACTCCAGAACAACTGAATCCAAATCTGTATTTTAGCAAAATTCTCAAGTGATTTGTATGGACATTAAAGTTTGAGAACCTCTGTTCAAAGACATCGTGCTTATGAGTTAGTCGGATTGTTTCTACCAGGTACATGGCAATGTCTTTTATGTCTTCTAATCTTAATTATAAAGAATCTTACAGATATGGATAACCCAAAGGAGCAAGTGTGTGTGTGTGTGTGTGTGTGTGTGTGTGTGTGTATTGCAAAGCCTATTTTAATTCTTGTCTATAAAAAATAAACGTAGATTTTAAAATAACTGCATTAAAAGTCTTTCTGCTTTCAAATATTATGGTTTGTATATCAACATGCCGGAGTTTCTTAAAAAGTTTGAGCTCCTGGTAAGGATCAGATTTCAGTCATTTCTATATATTTCTACAATTTTATACATAATAACTGATTTTGAAATGCTTATTTAATAGACTCAAACTTCTAGGTAAAAATAGGTATTCTATCTTATAGCACCACACACTCTCTCTTCAAAATAGTAATCACAGTTTGCAATACTGTATTGCAGTGCCTATTTCATCTATTCCCTCTACTAGATAGAAAACTACATGGGAACAAGGCAAGGTTTGTCTCAACATTGTATTGCATTTGCCAAATAGATACATACACAGTGGTAACCGTGGCATACATTTAGATGTCTCAAAGCCTTCCTTCATCAAGTCATGATTTGCTTTCCTCTCTGAGAAAAAAAAGAAAACACCTTTGTACACACTGTATACAAAAATCACTTATACCGTAATAACTGTAGGAATTATCAGTTGTCAGTTCTGGCCATTTGACTGCTTAGCACATTGAAAATGTCCATTGCCTCCTCAAGGGCACCAACTTGGACTTTGCTCGCTTCATCCACCTTCACCTTCAGAACTAAATTGTTTTCAGTTCTCCAAAATACAAACTCTCGGTTTCAGACCCCAAGAACTGCCAGGTTTTCCGTCCTCTCAGAAACTACCCTCCTCAAAGAAAGCTGTGTAGCGCTAAGCACCTGAAGCACACACAGCCTCTGGCCCTCGCACCCTCTGCCGTCCCACCCGGCTCTCATCTCCATTGTTTGCCCCTCTGTTGATAACCTGGGCACTTCCTCTAGCGCCTAGGGACTTTTGGTTGAAACCCTGTTTTGGTGTGTGAGGGTACGTGTGTACGTTGCTCTGTGCTTTGTGGTGTTTTTTAGCAGCCTTTACCATTCTGTGGGTGTTTTCTTGATATGAGATGGAACCACTGACTCTCAACAGCCACAGCTGTTTGTGCAATTCTCTGCAGAAATGGCTTCAAGTGTTACCTTGCCTGCTCCATTTCAGGGCAACCACAATGATGAACAGGCACGAACCCCTTGACACATACACTTCACCCCCCGACAGGGCCCGATAAGATCGGCTATCAGGGCTGCACGCGGTCTGGCATGCTGTGTGTGCTCTGCACAGAGGTGGTGGTGAATGCTGCACACTCCTCCCGGGGGGCCTGTTTGGGCTCCCAGGAGGTGGTGGGAGGCAAGGCCTCATGTCCCAAGGGACCTGAGGGTGCGTTTCAGACACAGAAATAGGCCTGGAAAAACTTCTTTTAGGTTTCTTCCTTTATCTTGCCCCTTTAGTGGTTTATTTCCACCCTTGGCTATTTCTCCCACATTTATAACAATAATCAGGAGAAATTTCACATGTAGTGAGTGTTTATACTAAGTCAGGTTCTGTGCAAAGGCATTTATAAATATAAATATGAAAATTTCCCCCTAAGCCACCTCTCTGCTCTGAAATGCCTCTGCCTCTGAGCTCATGGGCGGAGTCCCTCAGATGTCAGCATCTAAACCGAGGCGTTGAGAACTCACTGCCCCTGAGCCTAGTGAGGGGGGTTGGTGTATGTGGTGGCATTTCTGACAGACTTTCACATGTTTATTTTTCATGTAATAGGGACTCCTTGTGACTTGCAAGAGAACAGTGACCATTGATTGGCATAGAATTAGATAGTAATCATGTTGTGGGCAGGGGTATCTGGGTCTAATCTTTATTATAAAAGCCTAAACTCTAACTGACATTGCCTGATAGTGCACAGCACTCGAAATTAGGAATCTGATAATTAGGAGCATGTGGAAAGCATTTGTATTATGGGAAGATGTGGGAGCCAGGGCGGGCCAGGGTGGTGGGCAGTTGAGGAAACTTCTGTTCAGTTGAAGAGAGGAGGGTAGGGCGTGGGGATTTTTTTTTCACAGATAAGGGCACTGAGGCCAGGAGTAGAAAACTGACCAGATCGAAGATGGACAGTGAGTCAGTGACAACCAGTAACCCTAGAAAAGTGCCATGGCAAGGGAATCCCCCCCCCACTCTATAACAGATGGCTATTCATGGAAAGGAATTAATCATTTTAATTTTCTTCAGAAAGAAGCTAAAAGATAAAAATGATAAGGGTCACACAGAAGAATAGAGAAATGCCTTTATTGAACATCTGCCACATTCCAGGTTCCTTAACTTTGAATGAGGTATTTGGAACTTTGTTTCACCCATGGAGAATTTTAATCTTTGAGAAGTCAGGTTATTTAGGCAAATTAGCCACGGAGCTGCAGTGAGAAGGCTGCTATGAATGACTCTATAGGCCATGCAGCCACCCGGGTCTGAAGCACCCAACGGGCAGACAGACGAGGTTCTAACTTAGCTGATAGAACTCGTAGCCCACAGTCAGGTCTCTGGCTGTCGGCGTGTCCAGCGTATCGGCTGAGCCTTCTTCCCTCGGGGTCTTCCCAGACTAGGAAGCTGTAGCCACTCCTGCCAAGATTTCCTCCAGGGCCTCACCCACCTGCTTCTCCTGAGGCTTGGCCAGTCTGTGCAGCCACGGGCATTGGCCCATTTCTTTATGCTTTGGTGCCCGGAGTCGCAATGAGGGCTCTCCTGACAGCAGCCAGTCAGTGACTGAGGCTCCCCCTGCCCAGCCCGCAAGGCTGCAGCCAGCACAGCAGCCTCCGTGCCAACAAGAGCGAAACCACGGGGCCACGAACAGGGCAGAATGAACTTCAGTTTTCACCGAGAACCGAGGCACCAGGTGGAGTGGTAGGCAAAGTTCTGGCAGGCTCGTGGTACTGCTTAGAGATTTCTGCACCCCAGGAGCGGAACCAGGGATACCTCGGGCACTTGCTTTCCCTAGTTATTGCTGGGCTCATACTGGGAAGGGCGAATCTCACAAAGGGAGCCAGGGCCTCAGCCTGAGACGCTCGCACTGCTCTCTGGTCCTCCCCTCCTTTGGCCTCTCTGGCTCAGCTTGAAGTTGGCCTCCTCCTAGTCTGGGCTAAAGGTGTTACCTCCATGCTGCTCAGTGCGGCTTTGGGTACTGCAGTTTATCACTCCAGGATCAGTTGTTCCCAGAGTCTATTTAAAAGGGCACAAGAATTCGCAATCACAATGTAAGTTGATCACGGGGACTGTGATGTACATTCAAAACCAACATAAGATTGTATATTAACGATACTTTAATAATAATAAAAAAGAAACCTCACTTCTACTTCCAACCCTGAGCAGGAGGGATGCTCCTCCAAATCTCAGAATCTCAGATTCCAAAGTTGCCAAGATTGGACCAGTTGAATCAAAGCCGTGAGATTCTCCGGGGGCATTTTTGCTTGGAAACGAGGATCAGAAATTACTGGTCAGGAGAAAAGTGAGGAGAGATCACGGAGATGTAATCAAGCCTGTACCCCATCTTCTCTGGACACTTAGCTTGTCCTTGCCACTGTTTCTCTTTCTCCAATACCTAATAAGCAATAGGATGGGAGCCTTCCACACACACATGAAAGAACGGAGCGTCTTCAGATTCTGTGAGCTGCCTCTTTGCTCTTTCCTCTCGGCACTGCTCCCTTTCAGAGTTGGAAAAGTTGACTAAGTTATGTGATCTTCTTACTTTCAGAAGTTTATACTGAGTCATCCTAGTGTCAGACCTTTATTCAAAAATTTCGAGCTGCAAAAAGTGCACATCTCACTCCCAAGGGTAGTTGGCTCTTCAAGTATTTTAGGTCACTTCATTCAATCACAGATTTCAAAGCTGGAGAAACCCTTAGAGTCTCTCTCATCTAATGCTGTCCTTTTGCCAATGGTAAACTGAGTCACTGAGTCCCAAAGAGACTTGGCCTTAGCTCCCACCTTCTCATGCCATTGACCATGGTAGCCGCCTCTTCCTCTCCTTTCCCTGGCTGTGCGTCAGGACGAGAAGGCTTGAAGCCGTCTGGCATGACTTGGTGCTCTTGTCACCTTTCTCCTGTTGTTCTTGTATTCAGTTACACATGTGGCTCTGCCCTTTGTGGAAAGGGGTCATTCAAAGTGGGCATGGAAAGAGAGAGAGAAATAAGCTTGATCATGACTCAAGAGTCCACGGTTATTAAGTTTCTTAGGAATGGAGCCCCCTTTTTTTTTTTTTTACAAGGTCTAGAAGTGGAAGAACAGGGGAAGCAGGAGCCATGGAGAAAAGATCCAGGGAAGGGGGCAGGCACCTGGCAACACCATGAGTTCCAGGGTTACCCATAATCCCAGCGGCCCGTGAGGAGCTCATGGCCTAATCAGAGCACAGGCGCAAAGCAACGTCCACAAGAGAAATTGGTTGCCCAGGAATTCTAGATAGATTTTATTTTCTCACTACTAAAGGAGGCAGGAAGAAAACAGACAGTTTGAAAACACAGTTGTTAGGAATATCTTAAAAATAGCTGTTCTTAAATTTTAGAGCTTATTAAAAATGAGGGTTCTCACACCTCCACCCCCGAGCCACAGAGATTCTGACATGGTCCAGTGGAGGGGTCAAAGACATATTTTTCTTGTTGTTGATGTCTATCAAATTGTCCAATGATATTTTTATGTTTTTTTAATAAACATAAACTTTCCTGGAGGAAAATCTTAGATTTACAAAAACGTTGCAAAGATAGTCTCAAGAATTCAGTATACCCTTCATCCCATTTCCCCTAATAATTTTTTCTGAAGTGATAAAACAAACATAACATAAAATTTGCCACTGAACCACTTTCAAGTGTACAGGTCGGCAGACTTAAGTACATTCATATGGTTGTACAATCATCACCACCATCCGCCTTCTGAGCATTTCTATCTCCCAAACTGCAACCCTCTCCCCATTACGTTCTCTCCCTCCCCACCAGCCCCTGGATGCTACTGTTCTACTTTCTGTCTCATGAATACGAATTTGACTGTGCTAGGTACCTACCTTGTGTCAATGGAATCATACAGCATTTGCGGTTTTGTGACCGGCTTATTTCATTTAGCATAATGTCTTCAAAGCTCTATGTGTCAGAATGTTCTTCCTTTTTCAGGCTGAATAATAATCACTTGTACATATTCACACCACATTTTGCTTATCTATTCTTCCATTGGTGGACATTTGAGTTGCTTCCATCTTTTTGCTATTATGAACAATGCTGCTATGAGCATGGTATATAAATATCTGTTGGGTCTCTGCTTTCAATTATTTTGGATATATACCCAGAAGCCTAACATTAATTTGTTACATAACCATGCACATTACTATTCACCAAACTACAGACTTTACTTAGATCTCCCTGATTTTCCTACTAAAATATAATCTTTTAATAAGCACTCTCAGGAGAGTTTGGTTCATTGGGCCAAGGTTTTAGAAACATTGATTTTTTTTTTTTTAAATGATGGATTTAGTCCAGGAAGCAGTGCCGACTATTGGAGGGAAAGTCAGCCCTAGACGGAGGGTATCTGTGCTGAATCTATGACAGGTCCAGTGGCAGCCTATCACAATTCACAGCCTTTCACTGGACCTAGTTTTCCCCAACTTTCAGTGAAAAATGATAGCATAGATAGCTTGAGAATTATCTGGAGTATTCTAGGGAGCAGAAGCTCCAGGATGCAAAGTTGTCCTCTAGATAAGAACTTTCCAGACAGCAGCTGGCAAAGGAGAAATCGGTCAGTGTTTCTGAACCCTTAGAAGCAGACTTGGTAACAGAGAAAAGCTTTGAAATGAATATGACTGGTGGTTTTCTGCATCTCATGTTTGTCTGGCATCCTGTTGGAATCCAGGATTCATTCAGGGAGGTGGCATCTGCCTTCAGTAGTCACTGAGCACAGATTCAGAAGAAATGCATGTTGGCCATAGCAGGTGGGATATGTTAGACTTCAGGAACTTTCTGATAGGACAGTGGGGGACCCTGGTTTTGCTCCCCCAAGTGAGTGAATCTGTTGTACTTTCCCAAGCAAGCAGTGTTAATTTTATCCCTCCATTTACTCGGCACACGTTTATTAAGAACGAAGTATCTGAACTTGACTAGGCAATGAAGATGCACAGATTGGTTAATAGAACTTCTATCCTTAAGACACAGGCAGGCTGGTGACAGAAACAAGTACACACATACACTTGAGGCCAATGGTCATTTCAAATGGTACATTATTTTTGCATGAAATAAGTGTGGTTTTGACTAAGCATCAGAAGTCCTAGGATCCTTGTACAGCAGCAGTAGGTCCTTATGAAGTAGCATGGGAGGATTTTTCCAGATACTGGTCCAACGTAGCCCTATAGAATGGAGCCTCTGAAGACAAGCATTGAGACTAAGTAGAGATGGTCCCTGATTTATGATGGTTTGACTTACAATCTTTTGACCTTATGATGGTGTGAAAGCCATGCATTCAGTAAAAACCCTACATAAAATTTTGAATTTGAGCCTTCTCCCTGGGCTAGCCACGTGCGGTATGATCCTCTCTTACGATGCTGAGCACTGATGGGAAGCTGTACTTGTCATCCTTGCCATCGTGACATAAATGACCATTCTGTACTGAGACAGCCATTCTGTTTTTTGCTTTCAGTACAATATTCAATAAACTGCATGAGGTATTCTACATTTTATTATAAAATGAGCTTCATGTTGGATGATTTTGCCCAAAGGTATGTTTAAGGTAGGTTAAGCCAAGCTATAATGTTTGGTAGGTTAGATGTATTCAATGCATTTTTGACTTGTGATATTTTCAACTTATGATGGTTTTATTGGGACATAACCCCGTCATGAGTTGAGGAAAATCTGTATAGTGGACAAGAGCATAAAGATCTATAAACATGTGAGCAGCATTATTACCACTGCCCTGGGCATATGGTATTGCACATGCATCCTTTCAACTCAGTCATCGTGTGAAAGGGGTGTGGGAGAAAATGTATAATGAGCCCAGGGGGACATCTTTATGATGCTGCTTTGGATGTGGAGCTAGGATACACCTTTCATGGTCGAAGCATGGGAAACCCAAAACAGGCAACCAAAGGTACTCCAAGGAAGTATTAGAACAAGGAAGCAAGGGGAAATTCGGAGAAAGGGGAGGACCGGAGCTGCAATCTGGTTTGGACTCTATTAATCTCAGTGGCTTGCGAAAAACCCTAAGAGGGCCCTTAACAGGGGGAGGGGTGGTCATGACCTCAGCACTAACAGCTTTACGTCTTTTTTTTGGAGAGGTGTCAATTCCTGGGGACCCCCTTGTGGCAGCCCTGACTCAGAAAGAAACTCACCAGCTTCTTCATCACATCATCACGCACCACTTCCGGAAGGGCTTCGGGTTTTCCCTAGAAGGCTCTTGTTCGTGTACAGGTCCTGCCAGGAAGAGACTGGGGATCAACAACTAGGCAGGCCAGCTTGAAATTGGGACCTTGTGTTTCACAACTACACACACCACAATACACAAATAAAGGATAGCTCTAGAGATAGGGAAAAAAAGAGAATAGAGCAGAAGTCTCATCTTTCTGTATGTAGATACTTACACATAGACACACCCACACTCACAGTGTATTTATAATCTATGCCTTATAATACATACTAAAAGGCGGATCTAGAAATAGAAAAAAATATCTCTAAAAGGGGGAAAGGAAAAAAATCAGTCAACAACAAAGGTCAGCCTTTCCTTTGTGTGTGTTTCAGGATAACAGGTATTATGCAAAGATGGAATTCTGTAATCAGATGAATTTAGGAAAGTTTGGATGAAAAAATACAAATATTTATTGTCGAACCTCTTTGAATTGTATGCATGCTACTGGAATTGTGGATCTCTTTTCTCACACTTGTGGCCATTAAACAGATTTTTTGAAAAGCATTGTGCAGTAGCAATCAACTGAGCAAATTTTAGGAAACCTGATCGTTTCTGATGCAGTTGTTGTGGGGAACATTAGCTCTGCCTGGGCTTTCTGGCAGGCAAGGCAATTAAAGAAATATGATGGGTTATAGAGTTTTCATCAGATTAAAAAAAACTATTTTTTTGTAGATTTTAAGTTAAAATGAATTTATGGAGGCAAAAAGGTCATTGAATTACATAATGAATGATCTCTTTAATAATGGCCTAATGGAAAATGTAGAATAATAATAATTATTATATTTATTATTATTATCTTACTATAATAAGTGTTGGGTACAAGCCAAGGACATAACCTGAAAACAGTAATTTAGGAGAAGACATTTTTCACTAGAGGAAGGAGAATAGGCCTGTTGCTTTCTGGTAATCCTTTTTGATTAAAATCATTAAATTTAGAATACATGGAACTTCTTTTCCTTAAATACCAAGTCATTTTTCTATGATTTGGAAAGGAGTCGAAATTCATTCATTTTCATTTCCAGTTTGTAGCAGGGTGTAATATGCTTCCTGACTGAAGGAGCTTCCACAAGTGTTTGATACTAGATATCTTTCATCTAAATAAAAAGCATTCCCAACCCGCTAAAGATGGGCTCTTGGGAATCCTGTGGGGCAAGACTATTTTAAGACTTTTTCAGGACTACTTCTTGGATTTGCTCAAATGATCAGAGGACTGCTTGAATGGGTTGTGCAGACTGGCAGGGATGGTTGGCTGAGTAACCATAGCAACCACACCTTCACAGTTAAGCAAGGGAGATATCTTCCCTTTTTGGATGGCAGAGGGTTTCTTAGAAAGTAAAGAAATGTAGAACATCTTCATCACAGCTGTCTTATCCCCTTGATCTCCCTACTCCTTGTTAGCAAACCATTTGGACTGTTGTAGTGAAAATCCTGATAGGGAGGAAGTGATAGCTTTCAAACTTACCTAGTGTATCTTTCCTGAGATGGGGATAAACAAAGAAGGTCTAACTAGTGCGTAATCAATAACATTGATCTATAATTGCAGAAATAGCATTAGTTTCTCCCTGACTACCTCTCCCACCACACACACACACACACACACACACACACAGGCATTAACCAAGCTGGGTCTGGTTCTTTTTTGGGGGTGCACCTATTGTATCCAGTGTTTCTCTTTATCAGAGAATTTACCACAAGATGTTGAAATTAACTGTTGG
This sequence comes from Manis pentadactyla, assembly GCF_030020395.1. Lineage (NCBI taxonomy): Eukaryota > Metazoa > Chordata > Mammalia > Pholidota > Manidae > Manis > Manis pentadactyla. The sequence continues at coordinate 13,851,432 of NC_080031.1, read as the reverse complement.
CATGTCATCTCCTTCACTAAACCATGCACTATGCAGATAGGGTCAACATATTACCACCTTAAAACCCTACTGACTAGCACAGAAAGTACTTAGCAAATGTGTTGAGCATATTATGTCTAGACTAGTCCCATGGACACTCATTTATGCCATGTTTATTGATGAATCTGACTGGATGTTTCTTCTTTGATTTAATCTATTCTTTTTAGATGAGTGGCCCATGAAGAAATAAGCTCTTTAACTGACAAATGGAGATACCAGCTTTATAGAACCTACATGTATCTTTTTAGAAGGAATGTAACTTTGAATTATAGCTAGAATAGTACAAACTTAAGATAAACCAGGTCAGTTACATTTCTTATTAAATTTGAGAAAAACCAGAATAATGACTATATGCCAGAAAATGGACAAATAAATAATTCTTGTATCATCACCTGTATTTAGGGGCCCCTGCCCATTCTGTGTTCTACTAAAATTTCCTTTGTTTCCTGTTTGGAAAAAGAAAGAGATTCAAACACCATGCAAAAAGGAATTCATTTTCTAAAATCTTCATTGCTTACATGCAAATAATATGACCTCTTTCCAAGAGGATTATGAAACTGGGCTCTTTACACTTTGTTTACCTCTTGATGTTTCCTCCTGAAAATATTTTTTAGGCATTAGGATATTACATTCTATAACAGCACTCTTCATTAGGAATATAATATGAGCCACATTTGTGACTTTAAATTTTCTAGTGACCTCACTAAAAAAATAAAAATAAACTGTTGAGTTTTACTTTAATAATCTATTTTATTTCACCTATGATTTGAGGCAAATTACAGGATATTTCTATGTCTTCACTTGCTTCTTTATAACATGATAAAGGTAACAATGACTGCGAGCTTATTGTGAAGGTTGCATATGAAGACATAGAGTTATCATTTAACATGCAATCAATATAAAAGTACTCATAAGATATTTTGCATTTTTTGTGCTAATTCTTTGAATCCAGTGTGTATTTTATAGTTACAGCACATCTCAGCGTGGGCTAGTTACATTACAGTGCTCAATGACACATGTGTCTGGTGGCTACTTTATTGAAAAGCACCATCTATAAAGCTCATCACATCAGAAAAACCTGTTTTTCTTATGGCATATATGGTTTTGTTGAGAAGATATTAGCACCAGAATTGAGGTCGTACTCAGTTGAGATATAGTATTTGATAACAAGTATTTAATGAATTGTTAATGTGTTTTAAGCTTTATTCTAGGCCCTGGGAATACAGTTGTGAACAAAAAAGTAAAAATTTCCTCCCTCACAGTGTTAGCTTTCTGGTAGTGTGAGACAGGCAATAAACGAGACACTTACTTAAACATATTTAAATGTCAGTAAATGATAAGAAAAAAATTAAGGTAGGTGAAGAGGAATAGAAAATGTTGAGGTAGGAATTTAAGGTTTACAAATAATTGCCAGAGAAGGTCTTATTGAGAAGGGAATGTTTGGTTAAAAACTCTCACATTGGTAATATTGCAGGAAAATGATGGTCTTAGATAATTTTCATTTTTATTTTAGTAAGGAAGATGGATGATGAAATGTATGATTACTCTTTTTTAAATTTGAAGTTTTCATATATGCATAAAGCCAAATGAATCAGAACAGAAATTCAATACTTAGTTTGTGACAGCTGACCCTGTGCTGAGCATTGGAATGAAATAATGGGTAAAACAAATAGGCTCTGCTGTCCTGCTGTTTGTATTCTAGAGAGAGGGTATTGATGTGTTAAATATTTTTTAGTGATACAGATGTAGCTAAATATTGAGATCTGTACTATGAATTCATTGAACCAAGGAACCCAAACCAGACCTAGGCTAGAGTGAATGGGTGCTTGAGTTCCCTGAGCCAAAACAGAAGGGAGCAGGGAGAGAGTGTTCCAGGAGGAAGGCACATCATGTGCAAACGCTCTTGACTGTGCATTTAAGAAACAAAAATATAGCTTGTCTGGCTGGCATGAGGAGAGAGCTCTACCAAAGGGAACTATAGGGACTGTGCGTCCTGTTACACATTTATTTTTTATCCAAAGAGCAGTGGATACCACTTAAGGTGGTTTGCTTCTTTTAAACATTTAAGGTTTTACAGAAGGTAAATGGATAAGCTCTTGTTCTGAAATAATCATGGTGGCTGCAGTATGGTGAATGCCTTGAAGGGCTGACTGAGGCCAGCAGGCAGGTCCTGGGGTTGTCCTCAGTTCAGGATCAGAGCAGACATCTCATGAGCTCAGACAACCCCTTCCTTATGAGAGAGCGTCACTGCCTTTCTCATACCATGACTCTTCTGGGGAAGCTGATGAGGGACTGTCTGAAGGTCTGAGCCCTCTGGAAAGGGGCTGCTCCGTGACTCCACAGGACAGGGCCATTTGTAAAGGAAAATGTCAGTGAGACACAGAAGGGACAGAGTTCTAATCAGGGAAAGTTCCAGGGTAATGTAAAAGGGTGTTTGGGCTGCTCAGGATCACATTATATTGGGCCATTTAGAATCCACATTTTAGCCTTCTCTATTGACTGACTAGCTTTGTAAGTTTCAATTCTGCTTAAGATGGTTTCTTTTTTTTTTTTCTTTTTAATGAAAATGAGTAGACTGCAGGAGGTATTCATTAACTGGTTTCTCCATTTTTAAATAATTCTTTTGGGACCAATATGATCCGGATGTAAGGCTGGTAAGGTTCTTGTAAAGTTGTGGTTGATCAATGCAGTTTCTATGTTATATTTGCACAGCTCTCATTCAGTGGTACAAACTTACCCATCTAAAAACTTGATAAGGGATAATCTAATATCTTTCTCTAGCCTAACAGGACAGAGGACAGGGATTTAGAAGACTTTTATATTAAAAGTGTTCTCTTAAGGCTTTCCGTTAATTGAAAAGAAGCAGAAAATGATGCTGTAGGGTTCTGAGTAAATGATAATAGAGTATCTCTTACACAAGATGAATAATGATGATAATAGCTAAGATGTATTGATCTTATTGCACATGTTGGGCACTCCATAGAGCTGGGATTGGAGCCTGGGCAGTGTGGCACAGGAGCTCATGTGCTTTTGGCCCCCTTACTCCTAATTAGGGTTTTTCCCTTTACCCGAATAAGTACAGGGCAGTTATCCCACTGAGGCTCACAAGGGAGTGTGCCTTTTGAACTGACACGGTATTGAGCAGATGCTCTTTGTAACTGTGGCCACAGAAATAGCTGTGGAGTGCTCTTGAAGTTGCTCTTTCCAGGTTGTCCCTGAACCAAGCAACCTCACTGTGTTCTCCTGTTCACCAACCCCTTCTGGTGATACGGAGCCCTGAACCTCAACCTATTACACAAACAGTCCAGGCCAGGAGCAGATGAGCTTAGGGTATCTCCCTGCACTCTCTCGGCTGTTTTAGGTGTGGAAAGGCAAATACCCCTATCGAGCATTCCTCCCTGGGTCCTAAACTGTTTTGTTTCATCTTTTTGCTGGTTTGCATGGCCTAAATGTAGATAGTGTGCCTCCAGCCTATATATTTTCTATTTGAAATAGTGCAAACTATTTATTTACTTTGAAAAGCTTAAAGGATGCTTATTTCACTAACAAAGGAAAAATTGTTCTAAAGTCATAGAGGTACATGGTGATGGGGAGGGAGGAAAACACTGGGTTTGGTCAACCAGGACACTTACCTGAAAAAGAGTCTTGGGCAGGGAGAGAACTTCTAAAGGTTGAAATGCACGAGACTGCCAATGACCTCATTTTGCCCCTCTCCTTTCCTTGGGAAAGGAATAGTTAAACAATTCCACATAACTGAATTTTGATTTAAAATGCTTTACAGTTATAGGAAACTTCCCACAGAGCAGGCAAGCCAAGATAGGAGAACTTGCGGCCCCTTTCATAGCATCATCAAAAGGGACGCTGGAGACCTATGCAGTCAAAGCAAGGGTCTTGCCGGCCCCACCAGAGAGTATGGATTGAACTTCTAACCTCAGTCCACCCAAGAGACGGAAGTCACAGCAGCTGCTCCGAGCCCGAGCCCAGGGCTCACTCTGAGTCCAAAGGGCGATAGAGCCATTTTCTGCTCGGGCTGCTACCTTGTTTCCCTAAGCATTCATTCAACAGAGCTATTCAGGAACCATTCATCCTTCACTCCAGAGACACGGAGATTAGGCAAGTGTTAGTCATGAAGTCGGTCTTTCTCACGGGAGTGCCCACGTCCCCTTCTGTTGCTCTCATTGCCCCACCCTCCCTCACGGACCTTCCTGATTAGTTCTTCCTGTTTGATTCTTGGCCACCAACTTGTGATGAGCAGGTCTCCTCTGCACTCACTCCTGTTGAACAAAGCCCTGTAGCCTAAGACTCAGCTCAGCAGCACACACCAGGGCGCCCCTCAAAGCTGCTTGGCCTGTTGGGCTGGGATGGGAGGAGACCCTGGGGGCGGGGACCTGAGAGGTCCCAGCTCTTGTTCATGGTGACACCCTTCCTGTAATTCTTCTGTCCCTCTTGCTCTGGTCTTTATTTCATTTCTATTTCCTTTGTCCTTTGCTGGGGGAATGGCTCTGTGTAGTGAAAGCCATTTTGGTTTCTCTTAATGAAGGGATGCAGATTGGAAACAGGTGGGGGGTGCTTAGGCATGAGCTTCCAGGGATTCTGTCACTGCCATCTTCTCCCGCTTACGTCCTGGGCCTGGTAGATGGGAAGTTGGTCTCTGGAAGAACAGTGCCCTGTCCCGTCCAGCGGGACCTAGTTATTTGTGGAGACGAAGGGGATCTGACCTGGAAGAAAATGGGGGCGAGAGAAGAGCGAAGGCAAGACAGTATTCTGATCAAGCCTTCAAATTTTATTGTAAGACGGGGGTAGATATACACCAGTGTTCAGGGGCAGAGTGGGCCATAGGATACTTGTAAGCAGGGGATTGGCTGCATAGCAGGGATGGCGCAGCGAGTTACATTCTGATTGGTATATGATAATGGGGAAGGAGGGGGAGAAGAGTATCTCTTGGCGCGCGCGGGCTTTCTTGTTGGCGCGCGCGGGCTCGCAGCTAATCTCCAGGAAGTGAAGCAGGAACCTCATGAACTGTGGTCGTCTTGTTGTTTCAGTGGCCATCTTGTTGCCTTTGTGTGGCTCCCAACATCTCCTCCCTTTCTATTTATTTCAGAAAGGTGGGCCTTAATCGAGTGAGGGAATAGAGGCCTGGCTCCTCCAGTAAGGTAACATCTTGCGAATGTCTACCTATATGCTCTCGGTATCTTTTAGGGAGGAGAGGCAGAGCTGAAAGCCAAATTGCTAGCTGATATTAAGGCTTTATGTACATATGGATACCAACCTCTATGCAAACCAGGCATATTCTCAGGGAGGACCAGAGAGGTTCTAGGAAGAACCCTCCCTTGTGGTACTTTGTCTCGCACTCATCTCGATGCCCATACCCTCACAGTTAGGGGTATGCTTGGTTCTGGCCGACCAGCATATGGGCCACATTAATTACGGTGTCAGAATCGATGGTACCATGGTTGAGGCGTTTGTAAAGTAGAGAACTGGAGACCGGGAGCGTTGGTTGGCTCGGTATCAGACTCTTCATCACAGGCTGTAAGTCTGTGATAATGAACAGCAACTGCTGGCTTGACGAGCTGGTCAACCTGCTCTCGAATAAAGGCTGTTAGTTTTCTTAAGGCCCAAGGGCCAAAAGACACTAAAAGGAGGAGTCCTGCTAAGGGTCCAAGGATGGTGGGGATCAGAGTTGTGAGCCATGGGGACTTAGTGAACCAGGACTCAAAGGGACTTTGGCTAGCTTCTCGCTCTCTCTTTCTCTGGTCTAGCCTTTCTCTAAGCTTTGACATTGAATCTCTTATTATTCCGGAGTGGTCTGCATAAAAACAGCATTCTTCTCTTAAAGCTGCACACAGTCCTCCATCTTTTAGGAGCAGTAGATCTAGCCCCCGTCTATTCTGCAAGACGACCTCAGAAAGGGAAGTCAGAGATTCTTCAAGTTTGGTAATAGATTGTTCTATGGTTTTTAGATCGTCGTCAATGGCGGTTCTCAGCCCTTCATAGTTTTGGTTCCCCTGGATGATGGCAGCTGTCCCTGTTCCTACTCCTGCTGCAATTCCTACTCCCACTAATGTGGCTAGGGTCAACGAGACTAATTCTCTCTTGTACCTATTTTTAGGGTCGAACTCAGTGACAAATGAGGGATCATCATGATATATAAGTCTCGGCACTAGTTGAACCATAACACAGAAATCATGGGAGAAATTGAAAACAGAGGTGGAAACACACGGTGTTAGTCCAGTGTTACAAGCCCACCATCCTTGACGGGGAGGGACTAGATATCTGTTTTCACCTGAGGAAACTATGGGTATGGTGTGATTACACAGACTCTTATGGGTTGAGGGAATTGTTCCTAAACATGTAGCTTTTCCAGTTACCTCAGTCAGGGTTAACTTTTGCTTGCCCCAGCTACAGGCTTCGTGGCTGGTCGTATTGTTAAAATTGCCTAACAATCCTAGTCCTTCATAGTAAGGAGGTGAAGAGGAAAAGCATAACCAACAGGATTTGGTAGAATTTGGGTTGGTGGTATTTAGAACTCGGAAAGCTCCTTCAAGGAGGTTGAGAAGGCGCTGTCCGGTGCTAGGAAGGAAGGTGGGTCGGTTAAGAGTGGAGGCGAAGGAAGGGGTGGCAGCGTCTGCAGGTGGGGCTAGGGTCGGCGCGGGCGGGGCTGGGAGACGCGGCTGGTCTCGCAAGACAGCGTTGGGTCCTACTGGGACAGCCGGAAGAGGCTCTACTTTGAGCTTGATCGTAAGCAAGACTCCATCGTCATAACGTTCTTTGTACAGTCTTAGTCCCCATGAGGCCCCTGTTGTCCAAAGGGTACTCTTTTTCCCATGATCGGTGAACTCGACACGCAACGGGTGACACCATGTTTTGCACGTGTCATCGTTGCCCCAATTTGGGTTCCCTTGGCTCCGTGTTTTTGAGTGGGTGTAATTAGCGGTGACCTTAATAAGGTCCCATGAGGAGGAGGGCTGCCAGTAGGTGTCACCTGAGGTCTCACAACCCCAGCTTTTACAAAAAAAGTCCGCTTTTCCTCCACACTTAGGGTTAAGGGCTGGGCTGCGATGGAAGCCAGGGCAAACGTAGAAGGTGAGGGTCTTTAACCTGCTCCTCCTGCCAAGCTCTCCGCATCCTCCCCAAGGGTCTAATCCTAGTCTCCCAGGAGGTGAGGGGGAGTCGGGGGGTTTTTGGAAGTCTGTGTGCCCTTCTAAATCCCAATCGGCTGGAGCACCTATTACTAATTTGCACAGGTCGGGGTACAGGTCTGGCTACCAGGAATAGAGGTGTGCTATTTTTGACACACTCCAAACTACGTCTCCTGCCCCACTAATCACTGTCCAGGTCAAGTTGTGAGGCTGATGTGGGCTGGAACCTCTGCCTGGGGGAAGGGAACACAGTACTAGTACAATGGCGCACAGTTCGAAGGTGATCATCTTAGGGGCGTTCTGCTGATCTTAAGCCGGAGAGGATTCTTGGTAGATTAGGCTCTCTACGCGGGATGGTCGTCAGTCGTTTCGGTTGAGACAACAGGTTTCACATGAGATGCGTGGATCCACTTCCTGCCTCCTGAAATTAAACAGAAAGGAAAGGCTTCTCAGGGTTTAATATGCCCTGGACTAGAATTATTGTTTTTGCTTTTATTTGTGTCTAGGAGTTTAATGAGCCTATCTGGGAGCCATCGGGCATTTTGTGCCTTAGCATCATATATGCAAGCATGTCCTTTCCCCCATATGAGCACAGGGTCAGGCCCGTGCCATGTGTTGGTCATCGGATCTCTCCACATAGCCTGTGCATAATTATCTGCCGTGGAGGGATGCCAAAGGCGATCAGCAGCGGTTTTACCCGCGGAGTCATAAGTAAGGAAATTAAGAACAAACAATGCATGATTTAGGAGTGTCTTTGCATTACCTGTTTTCGGATAGAGTACTTCTCCCCCCGACTGAAGTTTGAATAACATGTTTTTAAGGGTTAAGTGGGCTCTTTCAACAATGCCTTGGCCTTGGGGATTATAGGGGATTCCTGTTATGTGCTTAATACTTAACTGCGCACAGAACTGTTTAAAGCTAGAGCTGGTGTATCCAGGCCCATTGTCAGTTTTTAAGATTTTAGGTGGTGGTAGATATGCCAGGCATGAGAGAACATGGGTAATAACATTTTTAGTTGCCTCTCCCGTTTGCAAGGATGCACATAGGAAACCACTACATGTGTCAATAGACACATGGATATATTTTAATTTACCAAAGGGAGGGTAATGAGTGACATCCATTTGCCATATCTCTCCTGGAACTAACCCCCGGGGGTTGATTCCGTTATGAGGCTCTGGGAGGAGAGTTAGACATCCTTGACATTGCCGAACTATTTGGCGGGCTTGTTCTCGGGTGATTGAAAATTTGAGTCTAAGAGTATGAGCATTGAGATGATGTAGTTCATGAGCCCGTTGGGCTGCAGCCAAGGGTGAGTCTGACGTGACAGAGGCTACTAATTGAGTCGCCAGATCAACTCTGTCATTGCCTTTGGCAAGCGGCCCTGGAAGGCCAGTGTGAGCGCGTATGTGCCCGATGAAAAAAGGGGCATCGCGGTTTAGAATTAATTTTTGCAATTTTGCGAATAGGGGGGAAGCATTTGTAGAGGGACGTATGTAAGGCACTGTCTCTAATAGGGGAGCAGAGGTTGCTACATAGGCACTGTCAGTGTAAAGGTTAAAGGGGGCATCTATTAAAAGCTCAAAAACTTTGATTATTGCAGTTAGTTCAACAAGTTGTGCAGAAGAGAGGTCTGTCTGTATTCGAGTAACTTGCCCATTAATACTGAAAGCGGCTATACCGGAGGAGGACCCATCAGAGAACACCATTACGGCCCCAGCAATTGGCGTGGTTTTAGTCCTCTTGGGAAAGACAACCGGGGTCTTTTGAAGGAACTGGACTAATCTGTCTGCAGGGTAATGATTGTCTATTGTCCCCTGGAAGGAGGTGCAGCTAATTGCCCAATCATCATCATGTTGAATAAGCCATTGTAATTGAGATGTATTGTATGGGAGGGTTATAACTTCAGGGTCTCTCCCAAACAACTTGAGAGCTGCCTCTCGGCCTAAACGTAAGAGGGCAGCAACTAATTGAGGATAGGTAGCTAAGACTCTAGGGGGGGAGGCTGGCAAATGAACCCAAAATAGTGGATGGTTTTGCCAAAGGACTCCTGTAGGGGAGAAGGGGGTAGGGAAAATGAGCAGCCACAAACTTAGATGTGGAGAGAAGTAGCTAATGGTCTGTTCAGAAATAGCCCGCTCTACAATGGTTAATGCCCTTTGTGCTTCTGATGAAAGCGAGCGGGGGGAGGAAGGATCAGGGTCTCCACGTAGGACATCAAACAAGGGCTTTAACTCTCCGGTGGTCAGCTTTAAATAAGGCCTGAGCCAGTTGATGTCTCCTAGCAGACGCTGAAAATCATTAAGAGTGTTTAAGGAGCTTCTCTTTAACTGAATTTTTTGAGTGAGGATTTTATTAGAAAATAATTCAAAGCCTAAAAAAAGTTGGGGGGGGTGGACCTGGACCTTTTCTGGGGAAATTTGTAGTCCTCGATCTCGGAGGGCAGTGACTAGCTGTTGACTGACCGCATAGAGCTGTTGCTGGTCAGGACCGGCAAGAAGAATATCATCCATATAATGGATAATATACAAAGTGGGGAAGAGCAACCTAAAGGGGTCTATAGTCTGGGCTACAAACTTTTGGCACAGAGTGGGGCTGTTGGCCATTCCTTGTGGGAGAACTCTCCACTGAAACCGGGGAGAAGGCCCTACACAATTGGTAATGGGTATACTAAAGGCAAAACGTTTGCAATCATCAGGATGCAAAGGTATGGAGAAAAAGCAATCCTTTAGATCAATTACTAATTTGACATACCCTTTAGGGATGGCTATTGGAGAGGGAATTCCCGGTTGTAATGCGCCCATAGAGACCATAGTCTTATTAACCGCCCTGAGGTCTTGTAGGAGCCTCCACTTGCCTGATTTCTTTTGGATTACAAAGATTGGGGTGTTCCAAGGGGATGTAGAAGGTTCAATATGTCCAGCAGCCAGCTGTTCCTGCACTAACTCTATGGCTGCATTTAATTTTGTAGTGGTAAGGGGCCATTGATCGATCCAGACAGGAACATCACTTTTCCAAGTAATCTTGTCTGCCTGGAGTGCAGGAGGAGCAACGGCCCTTACGAAAAATGTTTTTCAAACCCTAAACCTGAGCGGTCTATCTTAGGCGTGGCCAGTATCGGGTTGGGATCTCCCTGTTTTAATTTGCCCAACCCCTGACCAGGGAGGTAACCCTGTGAAAGCATCTGCTGTGTTACAACTTCATTAGGGCTACACATGATGACCTTCATTTGAGAGAGGATATCTCTTCCCCAAAGATTTACCGGCAACCCAGGAACTACGAAGGGTTGAATGAATCCGGTATTTCTTTCTTCATCTTCCCAGTTTAATAACTGTGAGCTCTGTAAGGTGTTTCTTGACTGCCCAATTCCTTGTAGATGGGTCAAGGAAGCGTGTAAGGGCCAGCTGGAGGGCCATGAAGCCTGAGATATGACTGTAGAGTCGGCCCCCGAATCTAAAATTCCTTCAAATACTTTTCCTTGGATCTTAAGTTTAAGAGTGGGGCGTTCTTTAGTAATAGCTTGGATCCAATATAAGTCTGAAGAACCTGGGGTAGAGGAGCCTCGCTGCTTATGAATAGCAGGGTGAGATGTACTTAAAGGGAGGGGGAGCGCCTGCGCAAGACGCTGACCTTTCATAATGCTGACAGGGCACTGGGGGGCACTAGCAAGAATTTTTATTTCTCCAGTATAGTCATTGTCAACTAAGGAAGGATGGACAATAAGGCCGTTTATTGTGGTGGAAGCTCGCCCTAAAATTAGAAAATAAGTATCTTTGGGAGGTGGGCCATAAATTCCTGTGGAAATAATTGTAATTCCCTCTTCAGGCGTTAATATTGTTGAGGAGGAGGCACAGAGGTCAAGTCCTGCACTCCCGGGTGTGGCCCGATAGAGGGCGGGAGTGCTACAGCTAGGCTGTTCCCCGAGGCCGGCTGAAATGGAATTGGCTGGGGGGCCCGGGGCTGGCCCCTCAGCCCGTTTCCCTGAAAAGGGGGGGTGAAAGGATTTGTGGTACTGTAAAAAGGATTTGTTGGATTGTTACGGCACTCTTTGGCCCAGTGCCGCCCCTTATGGCAGCGAGGGCAAATACCGGGGACTGACCCAACTCTAGGAGGAGGAGCTGTGGTAGGGCATTGGCGAGCGAAATGGCCTGGCTGTCCACATTTAAAGCAGTTACGCATAGGCGGTGCGCCCCTGGGGAAGGAAGGAGGATAAGAAGCCGGGGGAGTTTGAACAGCGGCACCTACAGCTAAAAGGGCTTGGACTTTGGATGTAAAAGGATCGACATCTCTACACATTCTCAGCATTTCATCAAGAGTTTTGTCTCGAGTCTTACCGCGGAGGACGGCTCGACATGCCGAGTTGGCGTTTTCATAGGCTAGCTGTTTTACAATCTTATCATTGGCAGCCGCGGAACCAAGGGTCCTTTCGGCGGCCTCTAACAGTCTGCTAACAAATTCGCTATAGTCTTCTTGCGAGCTTTGAGTGATCTTAGTTAGAGGAGTGTTAGCAGTCCCGGAAGCAGGGAGTGATATCCAAGCGCCCAAAGCGGCATCTTTCACTTGAGATAAAAGACCAAGGGGAAGGCGCTGCTGCCTGGTTTCAGAGATATATCTGCCCTGTCCCGTAAGCTTATCAAAAGTCCAGGACGCTGTTGGGGAATGAGGGTCTTTTACATTGGCAGCAGCGATGGTCTGACAACGGTCAGCAAAATCTGCCTTCCAAGTTAAAAACTGACCACGGGTAAGCACAGCCTGGACTATACGCAGCCATTCACCTGGGAGTAAATGTCCTCCTCGAGACAGCGAATCAAGAACAGAAAGGGTAAAAGGGGCATTGGGGCCATAAGCTTTAACGGCCGCGTTCAGCTCTTTTAAGCTTTTGAAATGGATTTTGTGAAATTCTCTAGGGCCATCAGCAGGCTCGGCCGGCTCTGGCTCAGCCTGCTCCTCTCCCTCACTTTCTATTTCCTGAGCAGCAGGGGCGTCTTCGCCGTCGCTTTCAAGATCGCCCTCCTCCGGGCTATGTGTTGTGGAGGTGGGGCCAGAGCGGGCGGAGGCCCGGGTAAGAACAGGAAAGAGCAGTTTTTTAGGTTGTTTTTTAGGTTTTGTGGCTGTAAGCGGTTTCTTAGAGAGGCCCTTTTGCGAATATAATGCGGGACGAACTGGTTGGGAGACAACTAATTTTTGGAGATGGCAAGTTATTCTTTGTTCTACTATCTGTGCTATTAGGTCTTCAGTGCTGGTAGGGGGGCTAACAGGACCGGGAGCCGGAGGGGGTAGCGGAGGGGCCGACGGGGGCAAAAAGGCCGGGGCGCAAACATTGGGAGGCCGAATAGGGGGAGTGTAAGAGGCTCCTTTCAAAACTGGGGGTGTGTAAGAAGGGGGGTTAAGCGACGGGGCGGCAAGGGGCCAATCTGGGTTGTGATACTTGGCCGCCTCGTCTTCTAGTTCAGCCGCGTCTCCCGGATCTAAAGGCTCGCCATTTTGGCTCTTAGTCACGACTGGAAAAACCTTTTGTGTATCGACAAAGTCCGAATCTCGAGGGAGGGGCGGATAAATGCGACATTTGGGAGGGGTATCATGGAGGGCACCGAGCAAAGATGGTGTCGGACTAGGGGAGGGGGACTTAGCTGATTTTGGGGCAGGGGGATCACTCGAAAGGGACGATTTTGAGGCCGCCGGAGATAGGGGGCGGAGGCAATATTCTGCTACTGACAAGAGTTGACGTTTATCAGGGTCAGTATTTTCAACAATATCTCTGATAAGACCCCAATAGGAAAATACTGAAACAGGAACAGAGTCAGGGCCGTTTTTGATAAGGTAATCATTTAAATCTCTACCTACTTTCTGCCATTTTTTAGGATGAATTTCGGGGCCATTAATGATAAACCACGGACAGACTTCATCAACAAAAATAAAAAACTTTACCAAGTCTTTCTTTTTAACTCGAACTCCTCTCTCCCTAAGTGAACTTTTTAGGTCTCTTATGAAGACCGCTTCTTTACTTAATTTAGTTCCCATTTTCTTGTAAGGCGGCCGGTACTCACCAGGGACGACGGCTTCCGTGAGCGGCGAAAGGCGTCTCCTATTATTTCATTAGTAAGGGGTCTGCAGACGATCTCTTTCTCGGGGGTCCGCCTGCGAAAGATCCGCACTTCGAGCCCCACGTTGGGCGCCACTTGTCCCGTCCAGCGGGACCTAGTTATTTGTGGAGACGAAGGGGATCTGACCTGGAAGAAAATGGGGGCGAGAGAAGAGCGAAGGCAAGACAGTATTCTGATCAAGCCTTCAAATTTTATTGTAAGACGGGGGTAGATATACACCAGTGTTCAGGGGCAGAGTGGGCCATAGGATACTTGTAAGCAGGGGATTGGCTGCATAGCAGGGATGGCGCAGCGAGTTACATTCTGATTGGTATATGATAATGGGGAAGGAGGGGGAGAAGAGTATCTCTTGGCGCGCGCGGGCTTTCTTGTTGGCGCGCGCGGGCTCGCAGCTAATCTCCAGGAAGTGAAGCAGGAACCTCATGAACTGTGGTCGTCTTGTTGTTTCAGTGGCCATCTTGTTGCCTTTGTGTGGCTCCCAACAGTGCCCCATGATTCACTCAATTCACAAAATCCATCTTCAGATTGCCAGTTCACGGTGACAATGGAGAAAGAAATTCCCAGTTCCAAGGGACCAAACTGAGAAAAAAGCTGAGAGCTCTTTTCAAAGGGACTCTGAACAGCATATAATATCAGAAGACCTGTTATGGTAAAATGAAAAGAAGAGAAAAATGTTTACAGAAATAGTGTGGCAATTCATAGCTTTGAAACTTCATTCAGACCAATATTTAGTCTGTAGGCTTTTCTTCCATCAGCTCATGGCTCCATCTATCCAGTGGCCCTCGGTCCTGGAGCCAGGGGTTTATGCGACAGACAACAGTGTGAGGAGCAGATCACTTGAAAGAGATAAGAATGAGGTGTTGGAAACACAAGGACATTCCTCAAAATAATCCCCAATTCCTCATTCTTATTTTTGTGGGATTCTTAAGGCAAGCCCATAAGAGTGTTTATTCTATGTGTGTAATAAAAAGAGCTTCCTTTCCTGCTCAGACCATATCAGGGTCCTCAGTTCTTTGGCTCCCCAGGCAAGGAAACATGTGGTAAACATCTGCTTTCAGGTGTTCGGTATGCAATCCAGAGAGGTAAGCCAGGTCTGTCCATTACTGTCCCTGGTCTAAAATGCAATTCCTCATTGATTCCTTTATCTCCAAAGTCATTCATTCATTCTCTTACTCACTTCAACAGAGATTTAGCTGGTTGCCTACTCTGTTCCCAGTACTACTTTGAGTTCTACTGTTATTGTGGTAATTAAGACAAAGTCCCATCTCTCAAGGAGAACACAGTTTGTAACCTTGTAACATCTGGCATTTGTGTAACACCTCTCATCTAGATTTGGGAACACGCGCATGGATGCACCTTGAAGAATGGTTTTATCACACCACGAGCAATTCCTCTCTCCCATCGGAAGCCTGTTGTTTAATGTCCACATCTGCCCTTTGCTCCCGCTGCATATCTCTTCCATCTCCTTCCACCCCTGCTCAAATCAGCCCTGTCACTAATCGCTCCTTTGCTCTGTTAGACTGTTCTCAGTCTGGACCTTTGTTCCTGCTCTTGATTTCTGCTTATAACTGACTGATCCTTCCATGTCACTTTATGTATGACATCCTGTCTGCTCAGTTACACTGAAAACTTTCTGAATGCAGGGTTTAAGTCTTTTAATTATCTATTATTTTTGAGCAAGTAATTCAGTAGTTGTGTTATACAGGCAGACTCCAACCTTTACTCCTTCGCATTATGTTATTTTGCAGTTGGCTCTTGTGCTCATCAAGATATGCCTAATAAATAAATCACTTCTTGCTATTCTGTTTGCTTATTTGATGCCTACTGCGGATAACATCTCTGCTATTTGTGACTATATCCCCTGCATGCAACATAGTACTTGGCACAGAAATAGAAACTTAATACATATTTCTTGATTAATAACAAATTGATTGACTGACTGGGGCAGAAGTAACAACCACACAGTCTATAGCATGACAAATATTCAGGAACATTGTGCCATATAAAAATTCTGGGTCCCACCTGCACAGTTCTACAATGACCTATTGATCTGCTTAGAGAAGCTGATGTTGGAGAAAGACTGCTACCGGAGCATAGAATGCTAAATAAGAGTCAGCTGTCATCTCTTGCTCTCCGTAATGATTATATTTTGGTTGCAAGACACAGACTGTATGTCTTTACCATTTGGCTCATGAGAAGGAGAGGGAAAGACAGAGAGTGGGAGGCAGTTAAAGATGCTACACTGCTGGCTTTGAAGATTAATGAAAACCGAGGAATGAAGGTAACATCTAGAATCTGGAAAAGGAAAGGAAATGGATTCTTCCCTGGAGCCTCCAGTGGGAAGGCAGTCCTGTGAACATGTTGATTTTAGGACCTCTGACCTCCAGGTTTATAAGATGTTCAATTTGTTTCATTTTAGTCACGAATCCTTGGTAATTTGTTCCAGCACCGACTGGAAATGAACACAGGATAGCAGGGATTGTGGAGCCCAGGAAACTATAATAACCTTAGAGTCTGTCAATAGATGCATATAATCTGAAACTGCACACAGCAAAAGTTCTCCAACACTAGGGTGGAGGAACTGGATTCACTGAGAAGAGGGACCCTTGCCGTATGAGACACAGCTTTAACTCTATGCTTGCCTGTACATCTGTAGAAATGTAAAATGACCCTTGAGGCAGAAGATTGGAGTCAAAACTTGAATGCTGGGCTAAGTTTCACCACATCGACCTGGTCTTAAAAAGCCAAAAGGACTTACATATGTGGAAGGAGAATGAGCACATAATTTATACTCAAAATGACTATAAAAGGAGGTATACAATGGGATCTATGAACTACTTTCCATAGAATGACATGTGATATGTTCCTAAAGTCTCATTTGCTTCCAAAATCTTCCTTTCCTGGTTGTCACTGTATCTGGGTGAAAGGATTGCCCCCAGTCTCCATAGTTTTGGTATCATATACAGAGACTATCCTTAATGTAAAAGAATTTATTCTGTTTAAATGGACTCAACATATATAGATATCCATTAAGTAACAGGGGGTGACTTTCCTTATAAAAGACATCACCAGGTCTCCAAAATACTATTAGATTGGCACGGTATCCTGTATATGAGCTCTCCAAACCCTGGGGGATGACCCTGACCCTCACTAAAAAGATGCAGAAGTTAGTTTCCATAGTCAAAGTTTGTTTAACTGACCCTGTTTCTGTGTGGCTCCCATTCAGCCTCTCTGCACCTCTCCCCTCCCGGCCTCCAGACAGGCAATCCTGGCAGACACTACCCAGATTCCTGAACTGACATCACACCTTCATCCAGGTTCCAGAACTGACTTCTTGCCTTCATCTCTAGAAATCAAAGTCTATATGAAACCATGTTTTTTATGCACGAGTTGCACTGTGTCCTTATCTGTTTTACTTGTATGTTTTTTATTGTTTAAAAGGTCTTTATGGTTGAAACCAGTCTCAAGTTCACAGCAATCTTGAGCAGAAGCTACACAGATTTGCCACATACCCCTGCCACACACATGCATGGTCTCCCCCATTATCAGCCTCCCTCACCAGAGTGGGTCATTTGTTACATCTGAATCCACACTGACACGTCATAATCACCACTGTCCACAGGTTACCTTAGGCTTCACTCTGTGTTGTACATGCTATAGGTTTGAACGAATGTATAATGACATGTGTCCATCATTATAGTATCATGCAGAGTATTTTCACTGCCCTAAAAATCCTCTGTGCTCTACCTGTTCATCTCTCATTTCCTCCTACCCCCTGGCAACCTCTGTCTCCATAGTTTTGTCTTTTCTAGAGTGGCATCTAGTTGGAATCATACAGTATGTAGTCTTTCCATACTGACTTATTCACTTAGTAATATGTATGTAAGGTTTTTCCACATCTTTTCATGGCTTGACAACTAATTTCTTTCTTGCACTGAATATGTTCCATTGTCTGGAAGTACCACAGTTTATTTACACTTTCCTACTGAAGTGCATCTTGGTTGCTTCCAGTTTGGGCCATTATGAATAAAGCTGCTATAAACATCTGTGTGCAGGTTTTTGTGTGAACATGTTTTCAGCTCCTTTGGGCAAATATCAAGGAGTGTGATTACTGGATCATATGGTAAGAGTATGTTTAGTTTTGTAGGAAACTGATAAACTTTCCAAAGTGGCTGCACCGTTTTGCATTCACACTAACAGTGGCGGAGAGTTCCCTTTGCTCCACATCCTTGCCAGCATTTGGTACTGTCAGACTTCTGGTGCTTTGACAATTTTAATAGGTGTGTAGTGGTTACCTATATGTTTTTGCCTTCACACTGTAAACCCTTTGATGTCAGGGACTGTGCCTTGTCCTTTGTTACCTCCTAAGTCACAGAAGTAAGAAAAATAAATCCCAAAGTCTGAACACCTGGGAATGCTATACCCTAGTCTGCTGTGTTGTTATCAGTGTGATTATTTTTAGATTATTCTACCTAATGGTTAATAGATCATTGATATGATCATTAAAACGTAAATCCCTTGAAGGCAGGAACCATCAGATTATCTGTCCTTAAAGAAAGACGGAGGAACATCACAGGCTCTTGCACCTGGAGGGAGAGGGCTGCTCTGTCAGGTGGTGGGTTCCTCTTTGCTGAAAGTGGTTCACTGGAGAGGCTGCTTGGATTCCTGACTCAGATGTTATGCTGAGCACTTACATAC
This sequence comes from Manis pentadactyla, assembly GCF_030020395.1. Lineage (NCBI taxonomy): Eukaryota > Metazoa > Chordata > Mammalia > Pholidota > Manidae > Manis > Manis pentadactyla. The sequence goes on along the minus strand of NC_080031.1, from coordinate 13,833,455 downwards.
ACACCGGAGATGGTTATATTATGTTGCTGCTACACTCCTTCCAACACTGTAATTCTGTGACCTTAGTCATTCAGGTGGTACCCTCAGAGACATTCCAGTCAGGCCTTCAGCTGTAGATGGCATGGAACGCATGAGAGACTCAATATGATCTTCTGCGTGACTTTCTCTCCAAAGTCATCTCTTTCAGTTCTCCCTCTTCTACTGAGTGTCTGGTCATACTAAGAACTCACAGTTCCTGCTATGTACTCTGGTTTCTCTTACCTTTAGTCTGGACTCACTGCAAGATTGCTAACCTTGGTTCTGTCCTCATAGGCTGCCCCTCTCTGCTTCTTGCAGAATTGGACTTAGATACCACATCTTCTATGAAGCTTTCCCAACTCTGTAAGACTGTTCTAGTCTGCTTGTTCTAGGCTGTCATCATACCCTCAGATTATCACACCTTAATTTATCATTTATTTGTGTCTGTTCAGGAGACTGTCAGCTTCTGGACGGCAGGGGGCGCCTCGTTCTCTGTCTCCCCAGTGGCTAGCATACTGCATAACATATAGTAAATGCTCAATGAGCATTTGCCGAATATAGGCTCAAACAACTGGCATGTAATTAATGAATAATTGAATGCCCAAATGCACCATTCAGTGCTTAACTTAAATCTAGTTTTCAGTTGTCATGGTCCTATATCAGCAACAGTTTACTAGATGGAGAGGGAGAGAGAAATTGAGAGCACTTGTGTACCAGGATATTACTTTTGACTTTTGCTCATGTAGGCCTGATTAACTAGCCTTCAGTTTAGCCTTACACTCCATAGGCCGGAGACCTGGGAAAATAGGGTCAGCCCAGAAGCACTGCTCTTTTCCTGTGAGTGAACCACCATATCAGGAACTGGGAATGGTGTTTCCTCTCGCACAGCACTGAACTCATGCCTGGGCAAGGTCGGCAGCCTCTGAAAGGTAGGATTTTACAGGCCCCTAGAGTTTTGTCAGCAACTAATCTTTCCTGCCATTATGTATGAAATCTCTGCAACAAAAATCACTCTTTTCATGTAGGATTGACTCTGGAAGTTTGCGTTTCACACACAAGGCAGGTACCTAAAATGGACATCATAATCAAGGTTGCCAAACATGGATGGATTATCAGGACTAGTTTCTGTCACTAGAGTATTGTGCCCTAAGAGAATGGACCACAGAAAGGTTCCTGGTGAAGAATCTGATGTCAGGAAATATTTGGGTTTGGAGTACTGAAAGCAGGTAGATTTGGGAGGTCCCCAGGAAAAACTCTGTTGTTTGAAGTAGCTCAAAGTCTCAGGTGTCCATTTGCAATAAAAGTGGGAAAGTGGATAAGGGTAAACCAGCTTCATGGTTTGGTCATAGCAGGCTCCTGCTCTTCCCCTAGCACCGGCTCTCAAGATTAGAACACAGTTGCCATGGTGTGTACAAGATATCACAAGACACCCTGCCTTCTCTGTTTTTTTGTAAAGGTGCAAAGCTCTCTCTCTTCAGGGTGTGTCTCACCCTTTGGCCACAGTTAAGAAGTGTAACATTTTGACCGCACCTTTGAAAATACAGTGAAGTTTTGTGGCTACTTATTTTCTATGATTCTGCTTCAAGAAAACAACAAATACAGATTCAGTGTTATGCAGAAAAGGCTTGAAATCAAGCAACAAAACATTTATTGGCAGAGGTGATTAAAAAAGCATAGTCACACAGTTTTATTCCCATAAGCATGTAAGAAGCTCTGCTAAATCCCATTCTGTGAAATATGTTTTCTCTTCTTGGGAAGCCTCTTTTTGCTGGTTGGCATTGGATGACTCTGTATGAACACTTTCTCCTTAGAGCAGAAATACTGATGGGATGTCAAGTCCTTGTAATTAATAAGTACACAAAATTAAAGCATGGGACTTAATACTCAGAATCTTCTTTCCCTGTGAATTCTAGGTTTATAACCTTTGTTATCAGCCTTACTTAAAAAAACTCAACAGTTTCTGCTACTTGTCTATTTGCTCCTCTGTGCTGACCTAGAGTTGAGAATTTAAGGAAGGTGTCATTTTCCAGATGCTCAGCTCATGTTCTGTTTCACTTACCAGGGAAGACTGAAAGCAATAGTTCTCATCAATCATTTGTCTTTCTCCAGAACTTATTGGAAGACCAAGAAATGTTGCTTTGGAGGCAAAAGTAAATAAATAAAATGTAATGCAGAGTGAAAAGTGAGGTTTTTAAAAATATTTCACACTGACACAATACACCGTTGAGGAGATTTGAATAATTCTAGCTACATTTTGAAAAGTGCTTCAAAGCTTACTTGCACATGTATTTTCTCATTTGATTCTTCTAAACTTGTAAAATAGCGCTCGCTTCACTTCAGAAATGAGAAAATGGAGGCCCGTAAAAGTGCAACAGCGCATACAAGGTCACACAGCTCTCAAGAGACTGAGCAGAACTGAAACTTGATTGTAGATTGTATACTTTGAACTCAGCTACAAGAAAGACAAAGGTGGGTTGGCCACCTGAGTGTTTATTATGATGCACTTTGGAACTTCAGGCCAAAACACAAACAAAAATCCCCCATGAAGATCAAAACATCCTCCAGCTCAGATATGGAGAAAAAAATGGAAATTAATTTTTCCTAGAGGAGACGAGTACAAATGGGCCCTTGGCTGATTTCATTTGGTGTTAACACTCCGTTCTCCCTGGCCTCATGATCTCCTGGACTTCCTACATCAAGGCTCTGAGGCACTGATTAATCAGGCTGAAACCTAGGAATTTATCTATCCTCCATTACTGTTCCTACTGACTGCTGACTTAAAGATGTGAATCTAGGCGATTAGCTCACAGTTAAGGACATGGGAAGCCAAATTTCAACAACACAGAGATGAGAGCCCAGGACAACATCTGAGACCATGACTGGCAATTAATTAGACAGATAGCATCTTACATTTGGAAAGGACCTTACGGGGCTAATCCAATCTCCGTCCTGGTACAGCAAGCCTGACAAACACCACACATTCGCTCCCAGGATGGGAATTTTCATTTGTCTCAAGGCAGCCATTCTGCTATTATTAGATGGGCTTTTGTTAGAAAGTCTTGCCACTGCAGAATTGAATTCTGGGCCCTCCGACTGGAAGTCCACCTTTCTGACCTAGTTCTGCCTTCTAGCGCCTGAATGAATGAATTGTTCTTGCACCCACACATTATTTCCCAATGTTTCAAGTCAGCCCTCTTGATTTTCTTAAAACATCTCTTCTCTAGCAAAGTATGCTCAGCTTCTCCCACTCAATGAAACTGATTTTCAGGTTTTTCTACAGATAGTTTTTTGTTTGGACACTGTTTGGTTCCATTTTTGTTTTTTGTTTTTTGTTTTCCTTTTTTTTTGGTGAAATGTCCACAATGGAATAGGGTCTGTTTTTTCTGGTCAGTCTGACCCAGTATTAATGTACTTTCAGTACCTGTGCTGGTCATAAGCTCGATACCAGTGGGGCTATAGAGATGGTGGTAGGCGATAGTATTGGCAGCCCCAGCTGTGTGACCCCCTGGAGTTCACCAATTGAGAATCGGTTTTCTTCATGTAATTGACCTCGGAAGCCACATGACCAGCGAGGGGAGCTAATAGTCACCGTGCAGGCCACAACTAACACACAGTTGTTAGTAAGAACCAGTTTCTGCTTCAGTAAGCTTTTTGTCTATCTAGTATTTTATCTCTAAAAATATAGAGAAGCACAGGTAAGAGACTAAGACTAGCTTACAAGTACCTTTGACAAATCGCTCTTGAGGGAGACTGAGTGACATTCGGAAAGTGAGTAAAAGCTGCCAGAGTCAAAGCAACTTCTTTAAAAAAAAACAAAAACAACACTGTGGTGGCTGCACCGGTCTCCACCAGGCCACACCTGTTTTGAGAAACCACCAAGCGTTCTGCAGATAAACAGAGATGCCAGGGCTGACAGTCTCTCAGGCAACAAGATACCGATCATCACTGCACATGCAGGAGATTGAAAGAGATGCTAGTGACAAACCTGAGGCCTGGCGCTCTCATCTCCTCGGTGGCGCAGCGGCAGTCGGAGCCAGCTCTGCCTGTAGAGCTGGTTCATGTACAGTCTCAAACCCTGACCTGTAAGCGTGGAGGAGGGGGCCCTGCAGTTGGAGGACTCTCCAAAGGTTCTAGACCCCACCCTTCAGTGGTGATCCTGTGACTTAACGTGGCCTTCACCCTGGGCTTCCAGGAAGGAGGACAAGCTACAGCTCCTCTCTGCATCCCCATTTCCTCACTTGCAAAATAAATGAAAGGTTGTGCATCTAGAATTCACGAGGGGGATACATTTGGTAATAAACCAGAGAATCTGGATGACACAGAGAGATGCTTTATCTAGCTTGGCTCTCGAAGGAGTGGGTTAGAGTTTAGTTAAGGTATCACCATCAAAATACAACCACGTCCCTGCTTTCTGAGTATTTATGTCTATTAAAGATGAATAAGATCATGCTTTCTCATCCTGACATGTTTGCAACTTGTGAGGTTTTCACCAGAATAAAGCAAATGGGCATTTTGTAGGAAGTTGGCAGAGGTGGAACTGGGGATTGGAATTGGTGGTTGTCTTCTGCTTTTGAAATCGTTGCACTGGGGTTAGTGATGCTTGTGTTTTCTCAGTCCCTAGACTCTGAGCTGCTCTGCCTTTTTCCATGGTGCCACTCCTGCTTTTCCTGCTGTCGTGTTCTGCTCCTTGTTGGTACTCAAGAAATAGCTGTTGAATTGAATCACTGTGCTGCTTTGAAGAGATACAGCTCAGAGACACTGCAGGTAAACTGCCAGCACATGGCTCACGAAATGGGAAAACATGCTGAAAAGATGGACTAATCAGTGATTTAACGAGCCTTGGGAATATAAAAAAGAATCATAAATGCCAGTGACAAGGATGAGTTTACGAAGTCTAATTACAAACAGCAGCAGAAGAAATAACTTAAAAGACCCAGCTGATCAGATAGCAACCATCTTTATTAAAAGGCCTGGGCGGGATAAGAATTGTGGGAAGAGTGGAAACAAACTGTGTAGAATTAATTATGGAGGGAAATAGAACCAGCTTTGTTCCACACCAAAGAGCGCAGTAGGACACCAAAACTAATCTCTAAACATCACTCTGCCGGTATTTATTTTTATTTTTGCTATTGTCAAAAACTTGGGAAATATAAACAAAGAAACAAAACCCAAAAATTACCCAAAGCCCTACCACCAAGCAGTGAAATAGCTGTGTCAGCATTTTAGATATCAAATGCTGAATATTATCACCCGTGAGAAAGAAGCATCCTCAAAATCATGTATTGTTATTTTTAGAGTGACTGGAGATACTCCGGGTGGCAGTACTGAAATGTAAGACAAGCTTCAGCCCGTGACGTCTGCCTTACACTGGTACTCGCCCTCCGGTTGTATCCGTAAGCATTTTGCTCAGGTTCCATACCTGAGAGGCCCTACTGGCTATGAAAAGATTTCCCTTGTTCCCTTCCCTTCTCCTGTGACAGCCAGGGTGTGGTGCAGCGGGTGGGAACCCAGAACTGGCGAGGGCAAAGCCGCCTCATTTGGGTTATCTCCTCTTGGCCAGGAGAAAACGAACTCTCCTCCGTAGACCCAGCTCCTCTGCCTCTCACTCTCAGCTAGTCAGCAGGGAAGAAATGGTGGTGGAGGGTGGCTCGGGACAACTTGTCCCCACAGCTAGAAATATTACTTAGCATAGAACCCGAACTCACCTCGGGTCAGGAGTGTCACCTGCAGGTGCGGAACAGCAGCGTTATCCACTCAACAGCTTTCCCACAGTTTCTTCCTCTCAAATCCTTTGAAATACACCTATCATCCCACAAGCTGTTAGCTGGCAACCCTACGAGATAGGAACATAGCATAATTCTTATTTTAGCGCGTGTCCTTTTGTAAAAGAGAGAGTACTTGTTCTTATTTAATGAGTGTTTCCTTGCTTTAATTCATGAGGGTTTGTGTAAAATAGTAACTCTTAATTCTGTCCTTTTTCCATTCTTGCCTTCCTGAAAAGAGCTTGTCTGAGGTCTCACTGTCTAGGTAGTTCCTCCACTTACCAGCTGTGTGGCCCTTTTTTTTAAAAAAATTTTGTATTAAGGTATGATTGATATACACTCTTATGAAGGTTTCCCATGAAAAAACAATGTGGTTACTACATTTACCCATATTATCAAGTCCCCACCCAGACCCCAATGCAGTCACTGTCCATCAGTGCAGCAAGTTGCTGGAGATCCACTATGTCCCTTCTCTGTGATACACTGTTCTCCCGGTGATGCCCCTGCTGTGTGGCCTTTTAACCTCTCTGTGCCTTAGTTCTTCCATTTATCAAAAGTGGCTAATGTCAGCACTCGCCTCCTAGTATCGTTATGGGTATTAAATCAGTGGATCTGTCCAGAGATTACAACAGTGCTTGCATGTGCTAACTGCTCAGTTATGTCACTGAGATTGTTCTTGTTACTCACCAGTTCTGATCAATGTTTGGACATACGACTGTGAAGGACTATCATGATAGACATGGTGCTGTTTCACTGTAACTTGCGTTGAGTGTGATGCTAAGGCTATTTACTGAAAGCTGTAATACTAAACCCTGAAGGACCCCAAGGCATTAGCGAAACCTGTGGGAAGTTTGTAGAGGGCACCAGAGAGTCATCGCTTTCACTTAAACGATTATTGCTTCACCAGCCTTTTCCCACCCATCAGTGCAAGACAAATCCACAGAGTAATAAGAAACATGCACGGCAATTGGGTCAGAAAAGCAGAATAGAGCAGAAATCAGCAACAGAGCAGCCCACACTCTTCAGCTTGTACTGTTACTCCCCTGTGTTACTGAACCTCTTCCCCTTTCCTTGTGTGACTAAATGAACAGACAGCAAGGATGGGAACACACAATTCCCACAGTCACTTAAAAGAACCCCTGTTCCTGACCAGGGCGAGCTGTTTCCTTGGGGTCAGTGGGGGTGATTTTCCTGTTCCTGGCTCTGGATGGAGGGATGAGGTGAGATGGCTTCAGGGCAGGGGTGAGGGCATGGTTTTGCCTGGAACGAGTACTACACCTTTCCCTCCCTCAGTTCACTAACACACATAAGCCGAGGCATCAGAAGGGTTGGTTAACTTAGTCATGAGCCCCTTAGATGTGTATAATTCCCTTCTTATCCCACATGTCATATGCTATGTTAACCAACACTTTCCCTAGTGGCCATTCCAACTATGTTTAAGAACATATTGCTCCTAGGTTTATTGGGACTGCAGTAAATCAATTGGAAAGAATCCCATTACATTAGATAACACAGCTGGGAATTCAAATCTCTTTCCTTAAGAGGCAGCATTTCTTGTTACCTACGTCTAGCTTCCTTTTTGATAGTAAATGAAACCAGTTAACACTCCATCTTTAGCCAGACTGATTACCAGAGTAGTTAGAGAGATGGCAGTGTTCTGGGGAAAGTCGGCAGTGATTGGGCCTGGCTTTTCCAAAATAAAAAGAAACAATAGCCCAAGAACCTAATTTTAGAATTCATCAGATCTCAGGGTAGCTCCTCTTCCCTGGGCCCAATTCTAAATTCTAAATGACAAATGAGAAGAGCCTTCATAAGCATAAGGCTTAGAGGGCAGAAGTCTTAGGTTTGAGTTTTAATTCTATACTTGCTTCACTCTTCCCTTGGACAAATTACAACCTTTGAGATTGTCTGCTCATCCTTAGGGCTGGTAGTGCCCACCTACTGTATTTGTGAGGATTACATGACGTAATGGATGTGAAAGCATTTTGTAGAGGTAAAGTATCAAACAAATATTTAAGTCCCTTTACTGATATTTTTCATTAGGACATAGAGATGCAAAACACTGAAGGATCGAACATTTTTATCTCTTCATGACAAGTTCTGAAGGTGAAACCAGATAATATATCAAGAGACTGTGAACATTCTATTGCACTATGCCTCAAGCCCCACTCCTCAGCAACTCAGAGCATCTCTGGGTGGAGCTGAAAACTGGCAGTTATTATAAATACACCAGCTGCTTTTGAGCACACCCACATTTGAGAACCAGGAGCCCGAGAGACCCCAGAGTGGTGAGAAAATGAAGGCCCAAGTCACCTTAGGTTAAGATACAAGTCACCTTAGAGAATTAACACTTTTATAAAAGGGTAAGACACCTCTTTCCAAAACACTGAAAACTTTCATTCTCATCCACCATTTATCAGTGGAGAATAATTCCACTTTCATGCCCTTTATCGCCACAGCTGTCTCCCCTGAGCAAAAAGTAAACCAGCCAATGTCTGCAACCTTCCTAGGAGACTTTATTCTTTACAAGGCCACTTCACTACTCTCAGGAAACTTCTGTCTTCTTCAATTTCCAGTTGCAAAGAAAAAAAAATGTACTAAATGGTCTCCTTTTGTATTTTGGGCTGCTTAAAATAATGAGGCATTCTTTCTGGGCCACCCTTCTCCACCTCTTTGCTCTAAAGAAGTCAAGATACGACCAGGTTTTAACCTTCATTATTTTCTGAACAGGCATGCAAAGGCCTAAGAAATAGGAAATCGAGGGATGAATGTTTAAACAATTAGCACAGAGACTTATCCAAGGTCACTAAATGAGTAAGAGGAAAATGCGTGGCAATCCGATCTGGCCCAAAAGGTCCCCTGGGAGAACCATCACTGCATAAATACTTGCATGGCCAACATTCGCAAGAGCAGATGTTTTATCAAGCCGACTGTGTAACAAGGCCCAGCCTTGACTATCTATTCCTATCTGCTTTTATTATGCTTTGGGGCTCTAGCATGATAAGACCTCCCAGATGGTACTTGTATTAACATTAAATAATGGCCATTGTGTTGTGTATACTATCACCATAGAAATATTTACTTAGTTGAACACAGACACCGGTCAAGCATGGTGATTGAAAACAAGCTAATCATAAAAACCATTCATGCTCACATCTATTTATAAAATCTGTTTCACTTGTGCCAGTTAAGTATAGGCTTTGTTCTAAACAAACACACGCAAACCTTCTGCACACCCAGAAACATGAAAGGCACCCCGCCTCCCCCTCTTCAGAAAGCCAGGCCCTGGGAGCAGCCCGTGGGTGAGGCATCAGGCATCCTCTGAGGCTGGGGCGGGTCAGGCTGCAGATGCTTGCTTTCTGGAAGCCTTCATTTTCTCACCACTCTGGGGTCTCTCGGGCTCCTGGTTCTCAAACGTGGGTGCGCTCAAGAGCAGCTGGTGTATTTATAATAACTGCCAGTTTTCAGCTCCACCCCAGAGATGCTCTGAGTTGCTAAGGAGTGGGACCTGGGACAGGAACTTTTAGGAAACACTTGGTTGGCTCTGATATTGAGGCAGTGTATTCTCCACTTAAGGAATGGCCCTCTGGACTCTTCTGGGACTCCTTGCCTCCTGCCCTGCCTTACCCACAGCAGTTGCTATGCAGCCAGAGTTGGCACTACTAAGGACTGCTTTTCTAGGCCCTTGAATTTTGCCTCAGTTGATACCAGGGATTTCCATAAACATGTATTTCTTGTGTGTAGCAATGTGTGTGAGCACCTGGGCTTTGGAGTCAAACAGATTGAGCCTGTCTCTGCAACTTATTAATCGCGAGGCCTTGTGTGAACTAGGAAACTCCTCCAGTCCTCATTAAAATTTAAAAATTTTTTTATTTTTTTACATATCAAATAAGGATAATGAGGATAGTAAAAGCAATTGCCTCGCTGAGTTGATGTGAGGACAATGGTCATAATGTATATGCGGCGTGTAGCGCCTGATACACATGCTGTGCTGTTAATATTTTAGTTTCAGATGTAAGTTGAACTGGACTGTTCTTTCAAATCAAGGCGTTTGGAAAAATGCCACCTGAGGGAATGTCGTGTAGGGCAATGGACAGAGATGTCTGTGTGGGTGCCTGGCTCTGTTACCTGAGGGCTGATGACTTTGGGCCTGTCCCTCTCCTTCTCTGGAAGAATCTGTAAAGTGTTACCTGTGGAATGAAGCGATAGGTCCAGAGTAGCGATTTCCAGGCACTATGAGCAGGGCATTCCTTTTGAGTATCAAGAAAACAATAAAATACCTGCTTGTATTTATACTCGTGATGTTCACTGACACACAGTGACAAAAAGTTCTGTATCTTCTGTGATTTAAAAATGGCTTTATATTTATTAACCCCAGCTTTATTTATATTTATCTGGGAAATAATGTTTGTTTTCTATGAGAGAGATTATTTATCAAACAGACAACAGACAACGTTTTGCAAGGTGTAATGTTTCTGCAGCCCCGGGGAGCTACCGTCTCCCACAGTGGGAGCCGCTGTCTGGGGGTCATTTTTTCATAGACCCCTCCGGGTAGCAGGTGGGTCTGGAAGCTGTCTGCATGATGAGGGGTGGGGCCCACTTAAGAGCTCCTCTTCTCTCCTCTTTCGCTTGGTCTTCAGACAGGAATGACCTGCAGGGGAGCTCTGTTTATTCAATAAATTGTCACTGAGCACCCACTGTAGGCAGGCACTGTTCTAGGTGTTTGGGGTACATCTGGGAACAAACCCCCAGGCCTTTCTAAGTGAAGGAGTGCCTCTGAGGTCTCAGTTTGGAAGCCACCGGTCTCTCAAGGATAGCTCTTCCTCCCTGAGGCTAGGATTCCCAGGAAGGCTGAGGAAGATGTGAAGCTCCCTTTTGACCACCTGCTTCTCTCTTTTGCCTCTTTTCACCCCTTCTCAGTTGCTTTTTTCTCCATCCTGCACATTTTTGCAAAAGCAGGAGTTTTCTTCTTCCAGATTTTAGTTACTTCATTTATACAAAGGGTTCAACTCAAGACCTCTAAGACCCCTTTGCTCTGTAATTGGGTCTAATTAACTCTGCAGAAATAACACCACCCCATTTAGCCCAGCTATCTCCTCCTCCTCCTCCATAGACCCAAATAAACACTTTGTGGTGCTTTAGGAACCAGCCAAGTAATGTTAGTGTGACACTGAAGCTGTCGGTTAGCAAAGTTTTGTACTACTGCTATCTGTAAATGTCAGTCTTTCAGACCTACAGTTGACACTCAAGAACATTTTTTTCCCCAGGCCTAGCCAGAGAATTAATGGGCAGTGATAGCTATGGAGGCCAAAGTCACAGCATCAAGGCCACCTGAAATTGTTGGGTGTTAGATGCAAAACAGAGCAACAAAAACATTCTCCCCAAGCCATAGCCCCAATCACACTGTCCTTGATTTCTTATACTCGTGTGGCACCCATATGGGGGTAGAAATGTGTGCCTGACACATGGTGCTCAAGGAATATTTGCTGAATGAGTGAGCAGATTCTAGTCTATTTCTTTGTTTTTTTTCTTGTTTTTCCTCTTGGTTCTACCCACCGTTCATCAGCTGGCTCTGCTTGGGGAAGGAAAGCCCACGATACTGGGCATCTTAATCTAGCAAAAGGACAGAAAGGAAGCTGGAGTCCATCATGTCTCCGTGCCGGGTTGTTCCGCACTCTGCCTCCCGTGTGCTCAATGTTCTGACACCCACCCATGCTCAACATCGGACAAGTGTGCTAAGGCCTCCCGGTTGTGGAGGGTCTTCTAAGGGAAACAGAAGCAAGGACTGATGTCCTGGCCTCATCCTGGTGGGAAATCAGAAGCAAGAGAGACTTCAGATTGATGGCAATACGCTTAACACGCCCTACTGTGACAAGTGGGGGGCTTGTGGAGCGCACAGGCCAGGCCTAAGCTCGACATCCACCTGCCACCAGGGTCAGCGTCTGAGTCACTTCCACGCGCCCTCTACCTCGTGCTTCCAAGGGAACCTCCGTGAAATGATTCTGCCTGGGAAAGGAATCCGATACATAGAGCCACGGAGCAGGCCTGGTGAACGCGAAGTGGTTACACTAAGGGCTGGGGTTCTGTTTATTGACAGGGCCGTGGCCTCTCCTGGTTATGACCCCCGAGGGACCCCGGCATGGAAACGGGATTTGTAACGTAACACTAACAATAACACACTGGAGACAGCCATGACAGGGCCCGTTTCGCCTACATGCTACAGCTGGTTCCGCGGGACTAAGAGCAGGCAGCAGATGGGGCAGGCTAGGGATCAGAGACAAAGGAGCAGGGGCGCGGTCCGTGGGACTGGAGGGCCTGGGGCCAGGGGCCAGCAGGGGAGTCCATGGCGCCTGCGGCTGGACAGCTTGCCCTCCTTGGGGCTTCACGGCTCCCGTGTGACCACAGCCCCTCCACAGGGCGCTGTTGGCGCTGGGGTCCCGCCTCCTCCTCTCACCCAGCTCCCAACCTCGACTGCACACCCTGTGCCCAGAGCCCGCCTCTCGCCAAACAAATCTGCTCTCCATCCAGCACACCTCCACTCCCATCCTTTGTGAATTATTTACTTTGTTCTCCCAGGGTTTGGGGAGGTAGTAAGGCAGAGCAGGGAGAGGAAAGATGACAACCTGAAGTCCCAGGACTTTGATCATGGATTTTCCAGTCCACAGGGAGCCCGGACAAAGCTGGAATGGGACATTTCTGCAGGGTCTGCCCTTGCCTCTTTCAGGGAGGACTTGGGAGACTGTGAAATATTTTTGGCAGGGCATAAGGGGTCCCTGAAGTCACACCACGTTGGAAATTCCCTCCTCCAGCATTTCATCACTGGCAGATGAGTGGAGGGTTTAGAAGAATAACTGTGGTCTCTGCCATTTTTCCCGTCAGGTGTGCACTTCAACCCAACAGGCAACAAGCGCCAGTAAGCGGAGATTCTCGAATAGCCTGGCGTTCGGTCAGAGGTGATTTCCAGAGGAAATAGTTAGGAAGCTTTTCCTCCATCATGTACTCTGGGAGCGTCGATTTCCTTGAACTGAGGCGTCATGAACAAGAAAGAACATTGTTGCTCCCTTCCTGAAATCCTCCAGTATCTCAAATTCCCAACAAGTTTTCTTTTCTGATGCCAACGTTTAACCAAGCCTGGTGTCCCAGAGGTCCTTCCTGAGCCAACACTTCTTTTACTACATGGTATTGCTCTCCTGATGGAGAAGCCAAATAACTCAATGCTGTATTTGAAGTGTTTTTAAAAAATCCCAGAGTATGGCCCAGAAGTTGACTATACCCTTCACATGATATTCACGCAGAGGGCTCCTAATGGGTGCCTGACCATGTGTCTGGAGTAGTGGGGCACACTTGGCTTTCTGGACAAAATGAGGGACCTTCCCACATAATTAATTTGTCATCTCACCAATTTTCTTTACTCAATTACCAGAATTTAAACTGAACCGGACCTTCTCCTGGTTACCATGTGTAGATTTTTATTATAGTGTGGTAGATTTCATGTCCTTGCTTGGCTCAGTTTGTAGATGAGGAGGGAGCTGACAAGTAAATGTGACTTTTTTCATGATTTCTTTCATCAAAATATACCTCTCCTTATATATAAACTCATACCCACCTCAGTAATTCCCACCTCACTCATGGGCTTCCTAGGTGACCATGGCTCACAGTCGTATCTTCTATATGTGTATTTGATCTATGTAAAATATAGCCCTGTATCATATTTTGTACTGTTGCATTTTAGCATTGTTCATTAGTCCATGTGTATTTCTGGTTTCCCTCAAACAACAGTATGGCCCTAGAGGGCAGAGACTTTGGAAATACTCTCCTACACCGGCAAAATTCTCAGCAGGTGGGCCATTCATGCTTCTCAGCACATGCATGATGGGCACGTGGAACGTCATGATGGCTTGAAATTGTTAGTTCAGAGTTAGAGGCAGGAATTGTTTTAAAGGCAGCCCAAGAAGAGAGTCCCAGATTACTCAAAGGTAATTTAGATGTTATTTGCTGAATTGTTGCATCAAACCTACATGATTATCATCTCATATTTTGATCCATTTCTGTCTTCTCTCTCTCTCTGTAAGTCTCCCCCACCCTTTTCCCCCTCTCCCACCCTCCCTTTTTTGCAAAAGTAGAGACAAAAGTTAGCGGAAGTCTCGATTGTCAGACTTCAAAGTCTGCTAAGCATTTGACATTTGACAGCGTGTCCCCCTCCCCTTCCTTCTCACCCCCCCATCTCGCTTGCATGGGCACAAGCCTCAGAGAGATAACCATATCAGGCAGAATAAATGAAGCTTGTTTCCTTCTAAATTTGCTTCCTCCCACACAGTACGACTGTGTACCCTTGGGGGTTGGCAGCGCACTTTACGCCACACCTCCCTCTACTGACTTTTAGGAGGCAGTGGGCTAGATAGTGCAGAAGAATCTATGTTCACAAGACAGAAATCATGGAACTTTTGAATCCCAGAGGAATTAACAGAAAGTCTTGTCTAACATTCGCATTTTCTAGATGAAGAAACTGTGGTTGGGAGGAACTCAATAAATTGTCCAATATCAGACGATATGAACAGGGGAGGCACTAGAAGCCAGAATCCTCTTAATACCCAGTCTGGAATTCGTTCTGCATTAACACAAACACACAAAGACTATAAATTTCAGCAGTAACACAGAAAGTTCAGGCAGGGGCTTCTCCGGCCTCCAAGTAGACTGAATTGTCCCGTGAGTTCGTCGGAGTTGCACAGAGAAGCCTTTGCCCTCCAGCACCCTGCCCTGGAGGAAGCCCACAGGGGCTGCTCCTTACCACTTGGGGTCTGTGTAGGAAGGAAGCAGCTGGGTTCTCTGTGGGGTGTGGTCTGTGTACCCGGTCCTCCCAGGCACTGCGAGGCATCACTCAGGACTTTCCTGCTGTGGCCTGACCCCAACCCACTGGAGGCCCATCAGCTCTTAACTCTCCAGCCTGAGGCCACACGGTGATGATGGACAGAAAGAACAGCAGGAGCCTGGGATGCAGGGCTGCGTTTCTGAGGAAAAAGAGGACACAGCTTCCTGCTGGGATATCCAAGGATTTTGTCCCAAATACCCTTCAGAGGGACAGGAATTCCCTCTGACAGGAGGGGACAGACCTTTACCCTAGGTCTTTAGGGGATTTTGGAATGGAATCTATTAAAAAAAGCAGAATTGCTCTAAAAATGGCAGCATTTTACTAGGAATTGGAAGATTGGATAGGGATAAAACTTGAGGAAAGAAAATGGAAAGACCCCCTAATATCTTGGCTGTCTCTACCTTCTAGCATGTGCATGTGAACACACACACACACACACACACACACACACACACACACACACTCTCCTTGTGCTGTCTGCAAGCCCAGTGGAGATGGGCAAGACCTCAGTCATCTGCCATCATCTGGCTGAAGCAATCTCACCCAGAACTGACCCCCACCCCTGTCCTGGGGCTGGGGTCACAATACCAGGTATCCTCACAATATCACAATATCCTCACTGCTGGGGCTCAGCTTCTGCTTCTATTGGGTTTGGTAGATTTGCTCTGTCACTCATGAGCACCAGTAGCCCTCACAAGCAAACAAGTTTTGGACTTTTATAGTATGTTCTTGTCCCATACCTCCAGCCTCCAGGGTCCCTTGGGGGCCAGAGAACTTCCCACTTGTTCACCATTCTGCCTGTGTGCTTCCCAGCCAACAGGGGCAATTTTTCAGAAAACTATTTTTAGAGATAGTAACCTCAGAATAAACACAGCACACCAGATGCTGGTGTTTTTCTGGGGCAACTGAGCTGAGGATCATTTGTTTAAAGAGAAAGGTGAGACAGCCAACCTTGCTCTTCGGGCGGGGCGACCGTTTGCAGATCGCTGGGTTTTACTCCCTCTAGTGGCATGGTTTCAGAAGACATGACCATGAGCCAGACTAGGGCTTGATTACGGACAGAATTTTTTATGTGAACTCAATTTTACTTTACCTATAGACTTCTAGTGTGGTGAAGTGTAAAGGTAAATTCAATCCTAATGTTATGGGTGCAAAATATGTTATGAATATTAGGGCAACATCTGTGCATCTTTAGCTTCTTTCTGGAAGGATTGATCACTACATAAAAGCATCCTTTGAAAGCGAGGCCATAATAAATCTGCTGGATACCTTTGGTTACATAAAATCTCCTCCTGAAACAGAACCTGCATGTAGTGGAGAGATCAGTTCAGGTAAATTCCACACTATGCACTTCTTTCCTAAGGAAGGGCCAGTAGTTCTGTCAGCTCCAGGGGACGAAGAGGAGCAAATTAGAGGGGGGAGTTTTCAGTCCAATATTGGAAGTAAAACACAAAAAAAGCAGCAGCAGAAAAGCTGTCTGACTGTAAGAATTGAGAAGCCAGAAACACAGTATCTAAATGCACCAAGTGTGTCCCCTTCAGAAAGTTTTAATCCCACTTCTTACAAGCATATTTCTTAGTGAATTAGGTACAACCTGCAAAAGACAAGAGAAGAAAGCCAAATGACTTTGTGTAAACCCTCTTAATCTTAGGATTCTACAGTGAGATGCTGTACAATTCTCTGACTGGAAGAAAGTTCCAAAGAAAAGGTCTTTATCATCCTGAAGTCCTCAGATCAGAAATGCTGTTCAGTGTGGAAAATAGCCAATGGACAATCATCTAGTTATATTACAAATGACAAGTTTTCTTCTCCAACCTGGCGGGGGCTCACTAATGTCTGGGTGACAGAGGAAAACCAAAATGACTGTGGTTGACAGGAGGGAAATGTGTGCAGTAATTGGTCAGTCAAATCATACTCATATCTCTCAGCTCATTTTGAGTCAGACTTTGTAATGATGGAACAGCATTCATTCATTCAACAGAAAGCGTTCCATTCACAGATAGATTAGCTGAACTGACAATTGATTCATTATGACTTCTTTTGCTGAAGGGCTGACTGGTTTTCTAACAGCCTCTTCTTTGTCCTTTTCACTGTCTTCAAATGTACCATTTTTGCATCTTTTTTACTCATAACTTATCTAACTTGGAACAACTAGTGGTAGGGAGACCAGCAAATCCATTCCCCCTTGACCCATGGGTATCAAATGACACCATTTGTCCTCTAAAATGGGTAGATCTACATAAAATTGTTTTCCTACATCCACTGCTCAGCTTCCCTTTGTGGCCACAGAAAGGAGGAGATAAACAGCATCTGACCCTGGAAGCAAAATCATCCCCAGCTGAGAACTACTGACCTCAGGAGGGGTGTTGGGAGCAGAGGAGGCTTCATTTCTTTTTCTTTACTTTTGTGATTCACTCTTTCTTTCCTATATATATTATTCAACAACTAATTACAGAAGACCTGTACTATGGAGGAGGCCTTAGAGATCAATAATGAACAAAAATCAAATTCCTGTCCTCAAGTAGCTCATATTCTAGTATATGCAAGGGAAGGAAGATTGTAAACACAAAACAAATATATGTGAGGATTCCCAAAGGTGATAAACATTATGAAGAAAATAAATCAAGGTAGTAAGTGACAGAATAACTAAATCAGGCTTGACAAGGATGTGTGGCCTGTTGGGAGCTTGGCATACCAGACCTCGAATTTAGCTCAATCCTGAATCTCAGCAGATGAGAGAAATCACCATGGCCGGGGGGTAAGGGGGGTGTGACACTACTAAGTCCATAGTTTTATTTTTTTCCTATGTGTGTATTTTATTTAATTTTTAATTTTTATTTTTTTATTTAAGTATAGTTGATATACAACATTATATTGGTTTTAAGTATGCAACATAGTGATTTGACAGTTATCTACATTATTAAATGCTCACTCCAACTAGTGTAGTTACTATCTGTCAACATAGAAAGATGTTCAAGAACTATTGACTGTGTTCTCTATTGCTGTATTTTCATCCCCATGACTAATTTATATTATGATTGAGATTTTGTCCCCCTTTATCCCCTTCACTTATTTTACCCACCCACCTCAACCCCTCCACCATGGTAACCACCAGTCACTTCATATTTTCTATGAGTCTATTGCTGTTTGGTTAATTTTATTTTGTTTTTAGATGCATATAAGTTAAATTGCCTGGTATTTGTCTTCTCTGCCTGGCTCATTTCACTTGGTGTTGCACCATGTTGCTGCGAATGGCAGATTTCTTTCTTTTTTATGGATGAGTAATATTCCATTGCATGTATGCACCACATCTTCTTTATCCATTCATCTATTGATGGACAATTTGGTTGCTTCCATATTTTGGCTATTGTAAATAATGTGGCAATAAACAAGGAGTGAAGCTATCTTTTTGAATCAGAGATTTTGTTTTCTTTGGGCAAATTCCAAGGCCATGGTTTTAAAAGTTTCCTCTGACAGTGGTCAGTATGCAAGGTATTTAGAAGAGATCAGAGTCATGGAAGCCTATAAACTGGTTAAGAAGTTGTGGCAATTATCAAGAAAAAAAGGCCATAAATGCCTGAACTAGGTGATTGTAGTTGGCATGGAAAGGAGGGACTGCAAATGAGGAATTCAGAGAAGAACTTCCTTGACTTTTGGATGTAATAGATGATTACAAAATAAAACCTCATGTGATTGTGCCACAATCAGGATATTAAAACAAATTCAACACTACTATCAATTCTATATTATGAAAACAAGAATATTCTAACACACCAAAAGATAGAACCTAATTTCAGAACAAAGGGCTGTCCTCTAGATTGATAAGTTTTAACTTTATATATGTAACTAAGTGTACTATCTTATTTTTCTCATTGTATCACAAACCAGTACCTACTACATTCAGGTCCAATATTGTTCAAAGACCACCATTTTACAACCTGTGGGTTCCAGGCTTATCTGAAAATGTGGTGTGCTGTGAGGTTGGAGGAAAAACATGGTATAAAATGTCACTCTAAACTTTTATTCTTAAATCAACAAGTATTTGAGGGAATCATTAACAGGGAAGAAAGAAGGGGAGGTAGGTTTGCATTAAGGGCCATAAGTCTGGATTGAAATCTGATAAATTTAAGATGCTAGAGATGCATCCCTAATAAGATGGTGAACAGTTGCAGGCATAGTATTTAGGTTAATATTTAGAGTCAGGACCACAAATATAGATTTGGTAATTGTTCAAATGAAAATAATTGAATGCACTGTGGTGGGCATAATCTCCAATGGAGAAAGGAGGAAGGAGAGTGGATTAAAGACAGAACATTGGAGGAAATTATCAGGCAGAACTTAGAACTCAAAGGATAGAGAAATTCCAAGTTTGTCGTGAGGATTAAGAAAGCAGAGCAGCCAGGTTCCAAAGAGTGAATAGGTTGTGAGAACATTGACATAAAACTCATAGACATTATCTTTTTGAATGAAAAATGGAGGACTAAAGATATTTCCTATGCTGGATAATTTTTTAAGCTTATTATGTAGATCTGTACATATTTGTCGGGAGAGGAAAATTCATAATACATAAGGAATAAGTAATAAAATGGCAATAAAATGCCAGGAGAACATTGGTGAGGATGTGGAGGTATACGTTTTGTATAACATAAAGGGGGTCACCTTATACATTAGAGAAGGAAGGAGGATTTTCATGGATGAAGATGCTGAGACATCAAAGCAATCAGAACAATATGGTCACAAGTGAAGAGAAAGCATGGGAAAGAAGCCCCCACAGATGACTCTAAACATCTGCTGTAAGAGGTGAGGAAGCACTAGAACTGTGAGGAGTGAAAACATTTTGTTATAGCCCTGTGGGAATCTGGTAAGGAGTTAACAAGTTAGCAAACCAACAAAGCATAGCAGGTTATGGATCAAACAGCACCATGTTGTAAATTTCTTGAGCTACCCTTGGCTGCCGAGCAGCAGGAATAGAGAAAGCAAGAGTCAAAAATGAGCCCTAGAAGTAAGAAAAAGGTCAAGGATTTGAGGTGTTGAAGGTTTTAGAGAGAGAAGCATTGACAAGGCTACATCAGGCTCAGAAATGGGTAGGACACCTGGTATCAACATCAAGATTATGTTGAGGGACAGTAGGTCCCAAGGAGGGGAAGACTCTGCTCAAGGGATTTCAGCAAAGAGCCTTTGTGGCTTTATTGGTGTGGCTTTACTGCAGTAAAAAAGAAGACCTAAGATTAAGATTAATTCCACAAATTTGTTTTGCTAATCAACCATGTGCCAGATCATTATGGTTAGTAAGGCATGTCAGGTTCCGACCCTCATGGAGTTATATTCTAGTAGTGGGGGCAGAAGGGAGGAAGAGACAGGTAATAAACAAGCAACATTAAAGGTGGGGCATCAGGTGGGATGATGGTTTAAAGGTGAAGTGATTGTAAGTGGCGGTGCCTCCCATAAACTGAGTGGGAAAGGGAGGTCTCTGAGGAAAGAACATTTATACTGAGATCTGATTGATTAGACAGAGGCAGCTGTATGATAAGAGTTCATAAAATATGCTTATGGGAAAATCAAAGGAAGAGACACCAAGGATAGTGCCCAGATGTTCTGCTCACACAACAGGTAATGCTTTGCACCAGATGGGAAGACTACAGAGGCCTAAGTTTTGAAGGGGGTGGGTATAGAAAATCAAGAATTCTCTTTTGCCACATTAAGTTTAAGATATCAAATGGTGATTCTGAAAGCAGAGAAGTTCTAAGAATGAAGAGACTACCAGTGGAGGTCAAAGGCAGACATGAAGGTCAAAGAGTATGAAGAGTAGAGAGCCTTAGGTTGCAATGTAAGCATCCTCCATATTCAATATTCTGGAAGTTATTACAGGTGAGAACAGGATATCGGTTGAGAAAAAAGACTTTAAAAAGAACTGAAATTGCAAGAAATAAGAGCAAGTTTTCTTGAGGGCATTCTAAAGGCTAGTGGATGTTGGGGAACAATATATATTATGCATACATATAAAATGTGTGCATAGTATATACATGATATATATGTATGTATATGTACATGTACATATATGTGCATGTGTATGTAAAGCAATTGAAATGGTAGTTGATTAAGACTAAATATAGTTACTTGTTAATAAGTAAAGTATTTTGGCAATTGAGCAAAAATGCTCATTAAATAGAATGTATAAAAGAATAGCTAGATGTAGGCAATGAGTAACCCTGCAATATATGATGGTACTATTGTCTTGTTAAATATAACAATTGTTAGGCAGTTTTATTAAGAGATATGTCCAGGATATATTAATATTAGCAGCAAAGAGGGATCTCAGAAGATCCAGCATTGAGCTTGCAATTCTTTTTTTTTTATTAAATATCATTGATACACAATCTTATGTTGGTTTCAAATACAGAGCACAGTGGTTTGACAGTTACCTATATTATTAACTCCTCACCACCTCTAGTGTGGTCACTATCTATCATAGTAAGAAATTACAGAACTATTAATTGTATTCTCCATGCTGTACCACCGTCCCCATGACCAACCTATGTTGTGATTGAGCTTGCAATCCTTATAAGTTTAACCTAAGATTTTCACTTTTCTGCATCTACTTCGTGTGTGTGTGTGTGTTCTCAGCTAGTTTTTGGCCACTGTTTCTATAAGCAAGCATGTGATTCTAATGAAATTTGCTGAATTTCAAACAGCTACACGTGTATGAAAGCTGCCCAAGCTGGATATTTGTGGAATGCTGATTTTCCATACATATCAACATTTGGTAATTATCATCAGAACTATTCATGAAAGTTTAGAAGTGGAAATAAAATTAAGGAAGATTCAAAGGGACCTCAGATGACCTGATGGATAACCCTGAGAAGGAGTCAACACCCTCAGTGGATTCATAGCCATCTAGCCCTATGTGACTAGTCACTCTTCTTAGCAAAACCTCCCCTGGAAATCTTAACAGAAACATCTGCCATTTCTTCTTTTAAACCTCATGCATAGGGTGGGGTGGCATCTCACTAACTAGTGAATTACAAGCAAATTACAATAGTATATTTCAGAATTTACTTAAGTCTGAATTTGTATGTTTTCTATTTTTGTAAATTTTCCAAGGCCCTCTCCTTCCTATATTAAAAAAAAATCTCACCTAAAGGCTTAGCATATAGGTTTTAAGTAATAATATCACTGGTGAAGTACATTAGTTATTGATTGCTATATAGGAAATCACTCCAAAACCTAGCTGCTGAAAACAATAAACAGTATTTTTTGTGGGTTTCTGGAAGGAATCTGGAAGTGACTTAGCTCAAGGTTATGACACAGGGCCTGTCATGAGGATGCAACCAAAGTTTTGGCAGGGGCTGCAGGCATGTCAAGTCTCAACTCAGGGGGGACCAAGATTGCTCATATAGCTGTTGGCAGCCCTCAGGTCCTTGCCACGGTGAGCCTGTCCACAGGGATGCCTTATGACATGGTGGCTATCTTCTCCCAAGGTGACCTAAGAGAGACAAACAGAGTCTACTTATAACCTAATCTTGGAAGTGACATTCCATCACTGCTACAGTCTTTTATTTATTAAAAGCAAGTCAATAACACCACCCAACACTGAAGGGAAAGAGAGAGTACAGGACTGTGAATAGCAAGTTGGGCCATTGGGGATCATCTTACAGATGGCCAGCCACCTACAGTGAGTCATACTAGCTTCATGCTGCTGATGGAGAAACTGCTATTCTGTGGGGATTTTAATTTGTCTAAATTCTTGCCTTTCACAAATGGAGCAGAAATGAATGTAAAAATTTGCAGAAGACACATTCAATAAAGGACTGTTATCCAAAATATACAGAGATCCCATAAAACTCAACAATAAGAAAACAAACAAACCAGTTAAAAATTAGGCCCATTCCTTAGCTAAAAAAAAGATATACAGGTGACAAATAGCTTATGAAAAGACAATCCACATCAATGTCATTAGGGATTGCAATTAAAAATAAGAAAATACCACCACATACCTATTAGAATGGCCAAAGTCCAGATTGTTAAAAATACCAAATGCTGATAGGATGTGGAGGAAAAGATAGGGGTAAATTGTGTCTGTTTGCAGATGATATTATGTTATAGATGGAAAACCCTGAAGATTCCACCAAACAAACTATTAGAACTAATAAATGAAATAAGTAAAGTTGCAGGATACAAAATCAACATGCAAAAATAGTTTCATTTCAATATACTAACAATTAAATATCTGAAAGAGTGATAAAGCAACTTCATTTACAGTAACACCAAAAAATATATGGAATAAATTTAACCAAGTAGTGAAATATCTGCACACTGAAAACTATAAGACATTGGTGTAAAACATTGAAAAAACATGAACAAATGGAAAAAAATGTCACACTCAGAGATCAGAAGAAATATATTGTTAAAATATCCATATTACTCAAAACCATCAATAGATTCAAGGCAAACCCTATCAGAATTCCACTGGCATTTTTCACAGAAACAGAAAAAACAACCCTAAAATTTGTATGGACTCACAAAAGACCCCAAATATCCAAAGCAATATTTAGACAGAAGAAGAAAGCCAGAGGCATCATACTTCCTGATTTCAAATTATACTACAAAGTTACAGTAATCAAAACAGTATGGTACTGGCATGAAAACAGACCAGTAAAATAGATTAGAGAGCTTAGAAATAAATTCATGCATACATGTTCAACTATTATTTAACATGGGGGATAAGAATACTCAATGGGAAAATATTGTCTTTTCAATAAGTTGTTTTGGGAAAACTGAACATTAGCATACAAAAGAATGAAACTGGATCACTATCTTGAATTGGGTCACACAACTCATAAAAATGAACATGAAATGATTGCAAAATCAAAATGTAAACCCTGAAACCATAAAATCCCTAGAAGAAAGCATAGGGGAAAAACTCCCTGACATTGGTTTCAGCAACAGTTTTTTAGATATGGTCCCAAAAGCACAAGCAAAAACAAAAAACAAAAAACAAAAGTAAAGTGGTCGTACATCAAACTATAAAGCTTCTGCACAACAAAAGAAATTATCAAGAGAATGATGAGGCAACTTACAGAATGGGGGAAAGTATTTGCAAACCATATATAAAATAAGGGCTTAATATCCAAAATATATAAGGAACTCAAATTACTCACTAGCTAATAATAATAAAATAATAATATTAACATGAATAATATAATTTAAAGTTTGGCAAAATATGTGAGTAGATATATTTCCAAAGAAGATTTCTGAGAAATGAAAAGGTGCTCAACATTACTAATCTTAAGAGAAATGCAAATATAAACCACAATGAGATATCACCTCATATTTGTTATGATGGCTGTTATCAAGAAGACAAGAGACAACAAGGGTTGGCAAGAACCTGGAGAAAAGAGAACCCTTGTATACTGTTGGTGGGGATGTAAATTAATGCACTCATTAAGGAAAATGGTATGAAGAGCCCTCAAAAAATTAAAAATAGAACTATACTTTGATCTAGCAATCCCAGTCTGAGTATATACTCAAAGGAAGTGCAATTAGGATCTCAAAGAGATATCTTCACTCCCATGCTCACAGCAGCATTATTAACAACAGCCAAGATAGGGAGACAACCTAAGTGTCCATCAATGAATGCATCAATAAAGGAAATGTTATATTTTATAAATAATGGAATATTATTCAACCATAAAAAAGAAGGAAATCTTAACATTTGTGACAACATGTATGGACTTAGCATTATGCCAAATGAAAAAAATCAGACAGGAAATGGCAGATACTACATGACCTCCCTTTTATGTGAAATCTTAAAAAAATAGTCAAACTCATCGAAACAGTATAAAATGATGGTTTCTGGGATTCCAGGGGTGGAGGAAATAGGGAAATGTTGATCAAAGAGTATAAATTGCTGGTTAGAATAATAAGTTCTGAAGATATAATATACAGCATGGTGACTATAGTTAACAGTACTGTATTATATACTTGAACATTTCTAAGAGAGTAGATCTTAGATGTTCTCACACACACAAAAAAATTGTAATCATGTAAGGTAATTGGCATGATTAACCTTATTATAGTAACCATTTCACAATAGTACATTTATCATCGCATTGTAGCACTGTATATATATATATATATATATATATATATATATATATATATATATATACCTATATACCTAGAGATATGAGATTTTATAATAGGTTTAAAAGTCCTGGAAAAAACACAATTCATAAGACGTGTATGTGATTACTAAAAAGGCATAAATAGATACAGAAAAGAATAAAAAAGCAATTAATGTTGAAAATGTTGTCATTGAAAATAAAAGTCAATGGGTTAGAAAAATTGTAAAAATATAATTATGACTAGTAAAACAAAGATTTCTTTAAATCTTTGTTTTACACTTTATCAAATCACCTGAATGGACATGAAAAAACTAAAAATGAAATAATTTTTAAAAAAAGGTAGTATTAAAAGTTAAGAATTATTTAGTATAGAAGATCCAGCACTATTTCATAGAAGTTCCAGAAACTGAGAGTACAGAAATGAGGGAAGATGCAATATTTGAAAAGATAACTGATGGGAGTTTTACAGAATTGGAGAAAATCTTTAGTGCTCCTATTTAAAAAGTGCACAAAATATAGAGCCAAATTATAAATTAATGCACTACACATATTGTAATAAAATGGAAGAATATTAAGTATTAAAAAGTACTAAAAGTTATGATGCAGAAAATAAATATTACCTATAAAGGAAAAACATAAAACTTCTCAAAACACTGGGCAATAGAGGAAAATGAAGTAGTATATTTAAAATATAAAAAGCTATGAAATTTTATATCTAGCTAAAATGCCCTTCAAGAATGAAGAAAAAAGTGATGCTGGTGGCATAGCAGTAAGTATAGCTGCTTCAGGAATGAGGAAAAAAAATAAAGACATTTTTAGATATCTAAAGACTCATAATTGCTTCAATGAAAGAACTACTAAAAAATCATAGTTAAGCAAGAGGGAATAAATCAAGAAGAGAAAAAAGTGGACTGCATTGAACAATGGTATACCAAAATATTGGTAAAACAGGATCATGATAGGAATAAAATTTTAAATAGGTATGACTTACAAAATACAAAGAGGGGATTTAGGAGGAAAGTTTATCTACTCTAAGGTCAGTGTCCCCATGGGGAAGATGAAACTATTTTTGCTAGAGAAATATATAAGATCGGATAGTTAAATTCTTAAATATAAACTCCAACAGAATAGAAATGGAGTATATATCTACCAAATAAATAGAGGGGGAAAAAAAGAAATAAAGAAAACTCTCTTGAACCTCCAGTTGAGATGAAGTGTAATTTCATAATTGAAGAGACTCCTGGGTTGCTAACACTTAGCAATGATAGATAAAATTAAAGAGTCAAGAAAGAGAGGAAACAGAAAAAGCATCTTTAAATATGGCCCAGAAATTAATAAGGACATAAACCAATGAGCAGTGGGTGGGGCTGAAGTCTTGAGCCTACTGGGTCTGAGAGCATGGGTGGGGTAGGAAACATTTTTCACGACTTTAAAGCTCACTTGGCATATTGGACATTATAACTACTCCAGACATTGTGGGTGCCAGAGCCTCCCTTATAATTTGACTTGAGAGACTTGGGCCAAACTCATGAAAGAAGAAGGAATAAATGTAGCTCCATCTGCTGTTTTTGATTTAAGCATAGGGATGGTATAACTCCAGGGGGAAAATCCCGTGGCAAAATACGTTTGAAACCAAAAATAAGTCAAAGGGAGAAATGAAGTGGGAAAAACCCGTTATTTCTTACAAGCAGTCGTCCTGTGTCTCTCGTCACCGGGCTGCAGAAGAAGAGACCCCAGCCAGCCCCTCTGGTCCAGATATGCCTTCGCTTGCCCTTGTAATTACCTATTGATATGGAGGTAGACTACTTCTCTCCACTCCTTGGAAACACTTATGGATACGGAGATGCACTAAGGCCAGGCAAGAGATTCTGGAAATATTACAATTATGCCTACAGATGGGTTTGGCAGTCAGTATCTTTGAACCATGAGCAGAGTCAAGCTATTCACTGGCTTACTGCCTAAATTGGAAATTTTATCAGTATTATGGTGGAACAAAGTGTATAACTCATAATATAAGATTTAGCTCTTGAGAGGGATTCCAGGGTCTGCATGGACTTAAACCCTAAACCATTAGACAATAAGAATGTGACAGATGAGGGAAAATAGGAAACATGCTAGTTTGTCTGTTATGTTCAGAGAACGATAGACATATCAAAAATTAATATCTTGCTGGAAAAAAGTGTATAACTGAGTACATAAATTAAAAATCTAAGGGTAAACTTTTGCTTTCAGATAAGGTGGAGCAATTTGTGGCAAAGCGATATTTCTAATAAATTCCAACTAGAAAACCCATATTAAAAAATAATTTAAAGGCATCAGGAAGCTGTAGATGTCGTAAAATAAATAAGCTTCTTTTTAGAGGAGCATTCAAATTCCTCAACTTAGCACAGAAGTCATAATATATGAAGATAAAGAAATGTGCAGACACGAACGGTGGGATCTCAGAAATAAGTATATTGACATATGAGTAAAAAATATAAAATAACAAATAAAAAACATAATATAAATATAAAGTATTAGCTTCTTCAGAAACAAAATGAACATGTGTATGAACCAGAAAACATAATGAATGTGAGCAGGGCAAGTCAAAAAGAAAAAGAAAATCTTACAAGTGGTCAGAGCAAGACACATTCCCTACAGTAAAGCAACAGTAAGAACAACTGCTGAGTTCCACCAGGAACAACTGAGCCAAAAGTCAGTGATCCAGATCTTTTAAAGAGCTGGAAGAAAAAAAAAACTTTTATAATTCTGTGTCCAGTAAAAATATCATTCAAAAACAAATGCAAAGTAAAGATCTCTTCAGACAAAAAAAAAAAATGCTGAGAAAATTTATTATTAGTCAATTTGGACTGCAAGGAGTATTAAAGAAAGTTCTTCAAGCTAAAGGACAATGAAACTAAATGGAAGCACTGAATTACAAGAAGGAATGACCAATGTGGGGATGGAAGCCCATTGCTCAAGTTGACAAGGATGAACAACTCATCTAGGAACACTCTGCTCTGTGCTCTTAGGCTAGAGAGAGGGGAGACAGAGAGAGGGCAACGAGGTGCTTGTAATCCTGCTTGATTCCAAGAAACAGTCTCCGCAGTGAATAAAATGTTTTTTGCCCCATATTCTCACCAGTATTTGGATCACCCGAGGATTTCTGACATTATCAAATTGTATACATTTTGCCAAATTAATGTATGTGAAATTTCACATAACAATTCTGTGATTCTAGTGAGGTTGAGATGTATGCACATGTTTTTTAGCCATTTGCTTCCCTTTCTGAGAAATGTTAGTTTATCTCTTTTTCTGAATGATTCATAGGAATTCTTTTTATTAGGTTGAACCATAAGAAATTAAGTTGCTAATATTCTACCATTTTTGATAGACAAGAGTAACAATTTTATATGGTTTAATCTAATCTCTTTTGGAAAATATAATCTATTTTAGTCTCTTTCTGGTTATATATGTCAACATTTTTTTCTTCTAGTTTATGAATTGTATTTTCACTGTACTCATAGCTTCTTGGTAAATAGCTTTAAATTTTAATGTAGTCAAACATATTAACATCGTTTTGTAAGGTTTGTAGATGTGTGTCTTATTTAAAAAATTTTCTCCAACACTGTGATCATAAGAATATTGTCTGATATTTTTATCTAAAATATTTAAAGCTCTGACTTTTGAATTTAAGCTTTTAAGCAATGTGGGATATATTTTAGTAGATGATATGAAGTAAGTATATGTGGGATATATTTAGTAGATGATATGAAGTATCAAATTTCACTTTCTTTTCTATGAAAAACCAGTTATCTTAGTCCATTTACTGAATTATGCAAACTTTTCTCATTGATACGCAATATTATTTTGGTTGCATTTAAGTCTTTACAAAAGTGTGCGTCTGTTCTGGGATCCTTTGTTCCACTGTTTATTCTTCAGCCAATTATTTTATCTTATTATTTGGCTTTATATTTTTGATATCTTGAAGGACAAGATTCCCAACCTTGTTTCTTCTTAAGAGGTGTCTTTGTTTTTCTTAATATTTAATCTTCCAATACTTTAGAAATTATTTTTTCAAATTCCACAAAATACCAGTTGGTGCTTGCATAGGTTCTGTAGATAACATGGGAAAGAAGCAAATATACCCTATTGAAGGGTATTAACAAAAATATGAGACAAAAAGAAGGGTTTAACAAAAATATGAGATATCAATGCTAATGAATACCTGTTGTACTCCTATTGAAATAACCCTTTTATCATGAATGAAAATCCCTCTTCATCTCTGATGTCTTATTTTAAAGACTGATTTTCAAGCTTTCCTTAATGCTTGCACAGTACAATAGTAAGTACATACATGTATTTAAGTATGACTTATTTATTGATAAGTAGTAGGTTTTATCTCTTTTTAATAGTTTTTAAATCTTTTTAAAATAGTTTATCTTTTTAAATTCCAGTCTATCAGTTGCTGTCTTTTAATGAGGTGCTTAGTCTATTTGCATTTAAACAAATGCAATTTTTAAAATTTATTTTTAATTGAAGTATAGTTGTTATTGACTATTATATTAGTTTTAGGTATGCAACATAGTTATTTGCCAATTATATACATTACAGAATGCTCACCACAGTAAGTGTAGCCACCATTTGTCACCATACAAAGTTATTACAATATTATTGACTGTATTCCCTATGCAGTGCTTTCATCCCCATGACCTATTTATTTTATAACTGGAAACTTGTACCTTTTAATCCTCTTCACCAATTTAATCTGTTTCCTCATTCCTCTCCCCTTTGACAACCACCAGTTTGGTCTACGTGTTTATGAGTCTATTTCTGTTTTGTTTGTTCATTTGATGTATTTTTTTTAGATTCCACATATAAGTGAATCACTTAGTATTTGTCTTTCTCTCTCTAATTTCACTTGACATAACATCCTCTAGGACCATCCATACTGCAAATGGTATGATTTTCATTCCTTTTTATGGCTGAATAATATTCCATTATATATATGTACTTCATCATTTTTAGCCATTCATTTACTGATGGACACTTAGGTTGCTTCTATGTCTTCTAATAGTGCTTTAATTGTAAATTATGTTGCAATAAACACAGGGGTGCAAAAATCTTTTTGAATTAGGGTTTTGTTTTCTTCAGGTTAATATTCAAAGTGGAATTACTAGTTCATATGGTATTTCTACTTTTAATTTTTTTGAGGAACCTTTATACTGTTTCCATAGTAGTTGTACCAACTTACATTCCCACTAGTGCATGAAGATTCCCTTTTCTCCACATCCTTGCCATTTACATTTAATATAATTATTGATATAGTTGGATTTAAATCTTTCATTTTGTATTATTTTTCTTTTTGTCTTACAGCTTCTTTTTCCCTTTGTTCTTTCTTTTCTGACTTTTTTGTGATTGTTTATTGTTATTTCATTTAAAATCCTATATTTAATTTGGTTAATTTTGTACTACTTAGTTTTTCTAGAGATTACAACATTCATTCTTATGCATTATAGTCCACTTTAAATTAATATTTTACTACTTCATGAACGTCAGAGACTTACAACAGAACGATTCCATTTACCCTTCTCCCACTCTCTTTGTGCTATTGTTGAAATACATCTCACTTTTACCTCTGTTATAAATCCCAAAAACATGAATATTGTTGTTTTAGATGGTCAGTAGTTTATTTATTTATTTATTTATTTATTTATCTATTCTTTTTTTAAATTAAGGTATCATTGATATACAATCTTATGAAGGTTTCACATAAAAAACATTGTGGTTACTACATTCACCCATATTATCAAGTGCCCCTCACACCCCATTGCAGTTACTGTCCCTCAGATGTCCAGTAAGATGCCACAGAGTCACTACTTGTCTTCTCTGTGCTAGTCAATAGTTTTTATAACTTAACAAAATATTCTTTTGTATTTACTGTCATATTTATCATTGTAAGTGTTCATTGTTTCTGAATTTTGACCTTCCATCCAAGATAAAATATTTCTTCACTTCATTTTTTTCTCTCTTCTTCAAGGACTTTTCCTTTTATTTGACTTTGCTGAAGCTTTCCTCTCATGGATGCATTTTACTCTGGAGCATTTCCAATAAATTCTTAATTTCAGGTATTGCATTTTACAGTTCTACAGTATCTATTTGATTCTTTTCAGAGAAATTGTTTCTCTGTTGAAGTTATTATTTTTATCCATTTTACCCTGGTTTTCCTCTTTTATTTAATATATATTATTAATATGTTAATTTATAAATAATTATCATTTTTAAAATATTGTTCATAGTTCCAGTATCTGAATCTTTTTTGAATCTGAATCTGTTGACAGCTGTTTTTAAAATTTGACTATAGGTCACAGTTTCCTACTTTGGAAAAGAATCTCATGACAGAAGCTGTATATTAAAAACGTAGATACTGACATGGATGTTTTCTGTCTGAGAGGGTGTACCCCTTTCATTTTATGACAGATAGTGTAAAAGACTGAGCTTTGACCCAAACATGAGTTGAGCTCTGTCAAGAACAAGTTGTAGCATAACTTCGTTTCAATTCACCTCAGGCTTCAAATGACTGTAGGGTAAGACCTCTCTTGAGTGTATTGTAGCAGTTCTGTAAACTATGATATATTATGAAGCTTTTATTCTTTCTTTTCAACTCAGCCTCTGGCTTCCCAAGCTGCTCTAGTACTCAAAACATTGCCATTTGGGGAAAAGCTGACAGACGTGGTAAACTGACTACACTTGCATGACTTCTGTAAACTCCGATCCATTACGCTAGCCCATACGATTCTGCCAGAAGATTCCCTGTGACTACAATAAGCCTAATCCCTCATTCCTCTCTACTCAGACTCAGCAAATAGCCCCAAGAAGGAAAGAAGCCACTAATATCCTTTACCCAGAAACAGCTTTTCCGTATCTGCATTGAGTTTCTTTAGAGTTCTTTCATACATGTTCTCTGGTGTCTTTAAAACTTTTGGTTTCTTAAATTTAATTTTTTTCCATAACAGATACATGGGGAATGATGGTTTGCTGTTATTGTCTAGATTTAAGGGAAAGAAGGAGAAAAGGAATTACAAACTAAACTCACCTCTTTTCTAGGAGCTTTCTGAGGTTTAACTAAATGAGGAAAGACTTAGGAAGGCTGCCGAAGTAAAAAGAGAAAAAAAAGAAACAGAGAATGAGAGGAGACCCTCCACTCATCTGGCTCTGTAACAGTGTAATAAGCTTCCTGTTGCAGTGTTGAATGACTTGTTGATGGTTGCAAGTTGGCCCCAGAACTAATCATCAGTGTGTGGCAACTGTTGCTTCTACATGATTAATTTTCCTGTAATGTTTCTTAATTCCTTCATGCTCACCTCCAAAGTTGAGTTAATGAATGATGAATTGATGACAATGCCTCAAGTTTGTATTGCTTCAACCAAAGTCTAATATTAATATTTACTCATTCTTTTGACCCAAGAAACATAGAATTTATAAATACATTTACAGTATCTTACGGGAAAATGAAGTTTTAAGAACTGACCTACTTCAATTCAATCATATTAGAGATGAGGGAATCCTGTCCCAGTCTGGCAAGCAACTTATCGTTACCTGGTTTAGCAGATCTGTCCTATAAAATAATTGACTGAACATAATTGAGGATGTGAGTTTAATGGCAAGAAGGGTAGGGATAGGAGTAACTTTAGAATTTGATGCCCTGTCTAGGAAGACTGGACATGAGTCTGACACTACTTACAGGGGTTTGGGGCAGCCAACAAAAAGCATGTGAAGTCATTCTGAACCAAGTTTCCATAGAATTGGAAGGAATGCAAAGAACCATCTGCTCTAGCTCCACATGTTTTAAATGAAAAATAAGTAAGGCCCAGAAGCATAATGTCTTGCTTATCATCACTCATGTTAATAAGGTCAGGACTAGAACTCAATTCTCTTGACTCAGTCCAGATTTCTTTGGAAGGCAGCTATGCTCACCACTATACCACAAACACAGCCCCGATTCCTTTGAGCAACACCACATTGTCTTCTGTTTCTCCAACGGATGCCTAATGATCTAAATCTTATTCTATGCATCGCAAAACAACAGGTAACTGAACAATAGCCACAGTTTTCATTTCCCTTTTTTGTCCAAACTTGAAGACCAACAGAGAGTTGTACAATGGTTATGGTGGTGTTCATACCTCTAACCAACTTTCCAGCTTAGAGCCCAGAAGTGACTCATGTAGGGGAATGTAGCAATGCAAAGTCAATCTGTAGTATCATTTTGGTAGATAAAGATTTATGTTTAGTTTGAGCTGAGTTCATTTGTACAGACTGGAAAATTTTCTGCTTGAATATGATGTCTTGATCTTTTTTTTTTTGTGGGGCAGGAGGCATCTTCTGAGTGGCTAAGAAATTGATTTTCACATGTCCTCTAAGAGGCCTACAAATATTATTTCATTTGAACAAGACAGGAAAAAAAAAGGATCACCATTAAATTGCAGCTATCTTGTACTTACATTTCTGTTGCTGGCACTAAACACAGTATTCATTACCCCTTGGAAGTATGTTTTATAATGTAAGAAATTATTCAAACCTTGGGTTATCATTTCCTGGGGGTTGTTATAGATTAGGTACTTGTGTGTCTGTGAGAGTTATTGAGAAACAAGGACTCCTATTGGATTCTCTCACTCCATAGGATGCTAACAATGCCTTCCCATTACTGAGCAGTCTGATATTGCTGCTGGTCTTGTAACAACTAAAAAAGTTAGAAAAATTCAAAGGTAAGAGCCTGTTCGGGGTTATATGCATTTTTTTTTGTTTTAATTATAAAAGTAATGTGTGTTCATGGTAGGAGAAAAAACACAACTAACAGGACAGATGGTATAAAGTGAAAGATTAGGTCTATCTAGACTCTCCTACAACCCACTATTTACATATAAATGAGATTATACTATATGCATTGGATTTCCACTTGTTTCCCCCCATGCAGTTTTTAATACAGTCTGGCCATTTTTCCATCGCAGTACATGGAAGTCTATCTTAATGTTAACAGCTTTACAATAGTTCAATTGTATATTTGTGTCACAAATTCAACCATAGACTTAACTATCAATATTCCCTATTGATGAAATCTATTTTCTTCCAATTTCACTCAGTTACCGGAAATACTTTTAGGAATGTTCTTTCGAGGACCTTCACTGACCAAAGTAGGTGTAGAGTAATCACAGATAAAGCAGCAGTGACCAAATGCATTAATTTCATCTCCATTTCCATGACAATTAGAATACAATTAAAAGTCTGAAGTACATTTGAGGGAATTTTTCCAGAAACAAACTAATATTCAGATTTCAAACTGAGATACATTTTGTAGATGGGAGAGAATTCAGACAGCTCTCTTCCCTACTAGAGAACTAAACTAATTTCAGCGAACAGCAGAAATAACGAATTGCTAAGCAACAGAGATCCTGTTTACATGCAAATATGGGTAGTAATAACAAAAAAGAAACGGAGTACAAGAATAACACAGGAAATATGATCTGAAAGCAAAATTGCCTATAATAAAATATTTGGGTTTTGTTTTATAGAGATTTGGTTTTCTACAAGTCAACAAGTATTTTTGTTGACAGCCGCTGAACTAATATTGCCCCAAAGCAAATCTGGCATTTAGCAATCTTCCGTCTGGCTAGGAAGGAAGTTTGTCTAACAAAGATAAAGACCAAAAGGTGACTGTGTATCAGATTATTTTTTCAAAAAGCCTTAGCAAGAAGGCAAGTTTGTGGTGCTTCAGACCTTTCTTATTAACTTTCAAAATATAAGGAATATTGGAACCATAAATATTTCTGCTAGGAGGTTGGCCCTTTAAACTATATTGCTCTAATATTTTTACCAGGGTGGACCTTTTACTTCCAGTGGAATGCATATAGGCTAAATCACTAAGTGAATGTACAGACTGACTTCAGAATAGAACTACTTGCCTGATCTAAGGCAACTACATAGGACCGTAATATTTAGGATGCTGCTGCTTCTATTGAGAAATGACCTTACAGGCGTCTTTATACATTATAACATCCATGTGCCAGTGTAGAACCTGGAGGTCAGCTGGTTCTGACTCAGTTCACCCCTAAATGTTTTATATTTCACAATATTTCTGTTCTGCACCCACCCCCCATCTCCATAATGAAAACTTCTTGAAGGAAAGGTAAAAAAGTTTTGAATTATTTTTATCCATCCAATTGCCATGCTTTGCAGATTATTAGTATATAAGAATGACTGACTAAATCCCCAGTTTATTGAATAAACTCCTGGTACACTGAATATGTTATATCTCATTCATAGATTTAGTCATATACTCAGGAACGATTTACTGACCACCTACTGTGTACCAGACAATGTTTTGAGGAGTTGTTCCTCATGAATCTAAGATTTTATTGGAGAAGGCAGGTGATCAAATGAGTGGGTGTTAATGACAAGGTAATATAAAGGGGGGAAGTATGTGGAGGAAGAGTGGGAAAAATTGCTACAATTTAAATGGTGTGTGCAATGTACAAAGAAAGAGAGAAGGAGAGAATTTGAGAAAAGGAGAGAAGTTAAGTATGGTTAAAGCTTAGGGAAGGAGGGAGAAGGAGGGATAGACCAGGTTACTGACTGCTTTGTCAGTCACTTTTCTTTTTAAAATAACAGTAGATATAACCCTCTAAGTTTCAACCACACTTAGTTTTTTTTGAACAAAAAAATGTGCATATACTGACTCACAGAAACTAGAGGGCATGAATGGCCAGATTTCAGGTATATGTACACACACACACACACACACAAATATATACATATATATATATTCTTATGTATTATTCATATATTTGCATATATATTTATATACATTTTTTTTCAAGTTTTTGAACTGTTGTTTATTTCCAATCATTCCTACTTGTTCACCCTGGAGCGGCTGTCTTTTATCAAGGAAGGGGCTTCTGCCTTCATGAAAAAGGGAACTAGCATCCCTTTCAGATTCCCCGAGGGAGTTGGGAGGGCTCTGAACTTAGGACACTGTGGTGGCCCTGCTCTCTGGTATCTGCCTGCTTCCCTGACAGAGAGGGAGGCACTGCTGGCAGCACCCACCCAATTCCCTCTATGGGTTCCAGGGGTGGCAATGAACTAATCGGAATTAATGCTGCAAAGAAACTTCTTAGACAAGCTCCACAATGTGGGGCTGAGTTTTTCCACTCAGCCACGAAGAGGCAGCTGATGAAGCAAATGCCTCACTGCTACAGTGGCACATTTAATTTATATATATATACATATATAATTAAGACTTTATTATTTTAAGAGTAGTTTAAGGTTCACAACAAATTGAAAGGAAGGAACAGAAATTTCCCATATTCCTTCCATCCCTACTTAAGCATAACCTACTCTATTATCAACAACCCCCACCAGATGGTACATTTGTTACAAATGATAAACCTATACTGACACATCATAATCAACCGAAGTCCATAGTTTACATTACAGTTTACTCCTGGTGTTAATACATTCTGCGGGTTTGAATAAATATATAGTGACATATGTCCTTTTTATAGTGTTATACAGAGTATTTTCACTGTCTTAAAATTCCTCTGTGCTCTGCATATTCATACATTCCTCCACCCTAACCTCTGGCAACTGTGATCTTTTTCTTGTTTCCATACTTTGGCTTTTCCAGAATGTCCTAGCCTTGGAATCAGCTATAGTATGTAGCCTTTCAGATTGCCTTCTTTCAATGAGTAATATGAATTTACATTTCTTTCAGGTCTTTTCCTGACTTTATAGCTCATTCTCTCTGGCTCTGAATAATATTCTATTGTCCAAATATACTGTAGTTTATTTATCCATTCACCTACTAAAGGACATCTTAGTTGTTTCCAAGTTTTGACAATTATGAATAAAGCTGCTCTAAATATCTGTGAGTAGATATTTTTATTTTGTTTTGTTTTTGAATTTTGTGTACATAAGATTCAATTCATTTGGGCAAATACCAAGAAGTATAATTGCTAGATCATAAGTTAAGAATATGTTTAGTTTTGTAGCAGACTTCCAAAGCATCTGCCCAAAGTGTCTGTACCATCTTATATTCCCACCAGCAACGAATTCCTGCTGCTCCACATCCTTGCTAGCATTTGATTCTGTCAAACATCTCAATGTTGGCCATTCTAATAGGTATGTAGTGGTATCTCATTGTTGCTTTAATTTGCATTTTTCTGATGACATATAATGTGAAGCATCTTTTCATATGCTCATTTACCCCCAGTTTATCTTCTTTGGTGAGGCATCCTTAAAGTTCTTTGGCCCATTGGGCTCTATTGATTTTTAAAGTCCTTTGCATATTTTGGATAGCAGTCCATTGTCAAATGTGCATACTTAGTGTTTTAAATTTCCTCTTTCTTTTTGTCCAAGTCATAAATTTTAAAATTTTCCACTTAGTTCTACCTGAAAATGTTACAGCTCCAATTTCCCTCCTGGAATCCTCCTTCTTAGAAATTATAATCCTCCTGTTTCAACATAGACAGGACTTTCTTCAGCTGTCATCCTGGTACTTCCTTAAATATGATTGCATCTCTCTTAATGTTCATCTATGTTGGATAAACAGATTCATTTACTTTCCTCATATAATCACTTGTTCTGATGGATTATATTTCCAGCAACTTTTCCAGGAAAAGTAGGAATGAGAATTAGGCTTTTGTTTAAATATATATTTTTAGAATTTTTTAAATGTATGAAGAGTTTTTCTGCCTGTAGATGTGTTAGGTCAGTGAATACAGAATTTTAGTCTAAAATCAATTTAACTCAAAATCTTGAAGGCTTCATTTTAATGCCTTTTAGCTTCTAATAGTGCCATTGAGATATGGTTCTTTATTTGTGATTCTCAGATTTTGACTCTTTTTTCTTCATTTATTTCCTCTCTCTGTAAGATTTGGGGACCTCTTTTTATCCCTAGCATACTGAACTTTCTAATGATGTATATTGGCTTGGAGATTTTTAAAAATAATTTGCTTGATATTCAATGTCTTCTTTCAATCATGTGGTGTGTTCTTCAATTATGAGAAAAAACTCTTTTAACATTTTTTTGATAATTTCTCCATTTCTCCCTGAAAATCCTATTGGTTGTCCCTAGAATATAATATCATGAGCTGACACAAATTTTTTTTCATCTTTCCCATTCCACTTTCCATCAGTTTTCCTAGTGGTGATGTCTCAAACTTACATTGAACAATTTTTTAGGATATGTTTATTTTCAGTTTTATGTGTTTAATTTTCAAAATCTTGTTCATGTTTTATGATGGTTCTTGTTCTATTGTATCCTCTTCTTGTTTCATGGATGCAGCCTTTCTCCCAAGTCTCTAAGGAAATTTTCTGAGGCTTGATTTTTGATTTGAGGTTCATGGAACTTACATTTTGGTTTGTGGTTGTCAAAGAGATAATAAACAAAATAAATATTATTCAAGATATGAGAACATATGTAGCATAGCTAGGTGTTAAGTATTTCTATTATAAATGGTATAATAGTGATAGGTGCTATGATGTAAAAATAATGAGATAAGATGAAAGTGAAGATTGACTTCCAGCCTAATGAGGAATTCCACTGACCCATACCCCAGTGAAAATTGGGGAAATTATAAAAGACAACCATTTAAAGCCAATAAAAGAATGAAAAAATCTATTTAAGAAAAATCTATGAAAATTCTGTAAGAAAGGCAAGAGACTATATTTTGAACCAAGGCTGTGCCTTCCCTCCTACCTTTCTGCTCAGTAAGGCAGAAATTCCATTCCAGATTCTGCAGTTGAGAACACATGACTCCTTCTTTACCCAGCTCCCAACCAGAGACCTTCAGTGTTTCTCAGCCTGCTGCTAGTTTCCTGTTCCTGAGGCTATGTCCTAGTTGAGCACAGTTGAAAGGTGGGGCCTCCTTCTGCCTGCCTCCCTCTCATGGAATGGAGGTTCTATGTTGGGCATGGCATAATGACTGGGGCCCTGAACATGTGTCTCCTGATTTTTGAGGCAGTGGATCTGTGCCAGGATAGGTAAGCTGAGAAGACCATAGGCTACTGCCCTCTGAACAGTGAATAGCCAGATCTTAAAGTGTGAGTATCACCCAGAGAAAAAGTTGCATTGTCCCCACCCTCAGATCCAGAGCTCTGGCTCAAAGATTTTATTATGCCTGAGGGAAGAAACAGACCATAAAACTCTTGATCTTTTCTTGCTCTTGATTTTTTCCCAAAGAAGGTGACTTCATTTGCAACAGAGAGGGGAGACTGTAATCCTGCTGGCATTCTCAGGAGCAGTGGCAATTGTGGTGAAAGGAAATAGGGAGGAAATTCATCTGTCTAATGAGTATAAAGCCTAGACTGTAGGCTGGCTAGTTTTTAATAGAGAAACTGCAAATAAGATGATTAGTAGCCTTCCTGGGTTCAGGACAAATATCAAACACTGATCTCAGAAGCTATTCTTCCAAGAAGGCACTATTTGATTGTATTAATTTATAGCAGAATATATATCCCAGGGCATTATTTGAAACATGGGGTCAGGGAAAGTGTTTAAGAGATCCCTGACAGTGCCACTGAAATCCCAGGGTGACTGTGGGCATACCCAGAGGTACACCTCCTGAGCAAATATCACAGCCTAACACTATGGACCTGGAGAATTAATCTCACTAAAACAATCCAGCCAGGCACTAAGCAAAAACCAGCCTGAGGGAGGAAGAGTACTCAGAATTGCTATATTATATTACCTGAAATACCCAGTTTCCAACAAAAAAGTATGAGATATGGGAATAGGAAAATACGACCCATACACCACAAAGAATCAGGCAACAGAAACTCTCTGAGAAAGTGATCATATGAAAAAACTTCAAAGTAGTGATTGTAAATATGGACACAGAACTAAAGGAAACTATAATTAAAGAATTCAAAGAAGGTATAAAGATAATGCCACATCAAATAGAGAAAATCAATTAAGAGATAGAATATATTTTTTAAAAAGAAACATGGAAATTCTGGCATTGAAAAGTTTAATAATTGAATTTCTGAAATTATCAGAGGGGCTGAATGGTATATTTAAACAAGAAGAAGAAAGAAATAATGAACTTGAAGATAGACTTGTAGAGGTTATGTAAGCTGAACAACAATGAGAAACAAAGGAATGAAGAAAAATGAGCCTCAAAGCCTCAAAGAAATGTGGGACACCATTAAGTGCACCAACATATGCATAATGGCAACACCAGAGGGAGAGAAAAGAGGATAAAATATTTTTAAAAATAATGGCTAACTCCCTTCCTCCCATTAAATTTATTGAAAAACAGAGGTATCAGATGCAGTGGAATAAAATATTCAAAGAACTCAAAGAAAAATCTGTAAACCAAGAATCCTATATGTAACAAGCTATTATTTAAAAAAAACAGATAAATAAGCAATTTCCAGATAAACAAAAGCTTAGAGAACTTGTTAGCAGATTCACCTTATAAGAAGTACTAAAAGTTGAGTTTTTCAGGATGAAAGCAAATGACTCCCAATAATAATTCAAATATGCGGGAGTAAAGAAAGAGCAAAAGTAAAGAGGTAAGTACAATTAAAAGACACTGTAAGTACATATATTTCTCACATATTCCTTTAACAGACTGGAAACAGTGCATAAATAGTGTGTATACAATGTCATAAATACAGCTATATAAATAACTAAATAAGAATGAATTAATGCAATCAAAGGCAGAGATTGTTAGACTGAATGGAAAAACAATATTCAACTATATGCTGTCTACAGGAGATACATATTAGATTCATAGACATAATAGATTTAATGGAAAAGGATGAGAAAAGATAAACTGTACAAACAACAGTCACAGGAAAGCTGGTATGGCCATACTGATATCAAACAGACTTTAATATGAGAAATTTTACTAGAGATAAGGAAGAATATTTTATGATAAA
Source organism: Manis pentadactyla (assembly GCF_030020395.1). Classification (NCBI taxonomy): domain Eukaryota; kingdom Metazoa; phylum Chordata; class Mammalia; order Pholidota; family Manidae; genus Manis; species Manis pentadactyla. Next base: position 13,792,764 of record NC_080031.1, on the reverse strand, counting down.
AAGGTACCAATTCATCAGCCATATATAATAACAATTATAAACACATATGTACCTGATAACAGAGCACCAAAATGCATGAAGCAAAAACTAACAGAACTGAAGGAAAATGTATAATTAAACAATAAAAATTAGAAACTTCAATACCCCACTTTCAATAATGGATAGAAATTAGACAAATGGTAAGCAAAGAGATAGACAACTTGAACAACTCAATATTTTAACTAGATCTAACATACCTCTATAGATCACTCTGCCCAACAACAATAAATGTACTTTCTTCCTAAGCAAACATGGATCATTTTCCATGAAATGCTATGTGCTATATCGTAAACAAACTTCTTTAAACTTAAAAGAATAGAAATAACCCAAATCTCTGGCAATAATGGAATGAAATTAGAAATTAATAACAAGGACAATTTGGGTAACTCACAAATATGTGAGAATTGAATAATATATTTCTAAATAACCAATGAGTCAAAGAAGATATCAAAAAGGAAATAAGAAAGTGCATTGTAATGAATGAAAATGAAGATACTATGTACCCAAACTTATGGGTACAGCTAGCGCAGTGCTTAGAGAAGATAGCTGTGAATGTTTATATTTGAAAAAGAAAAAATATCTCAAATCAATAATCTAACCTTCCACATAGAATAGCAAACTAGACTTAGAATAGCAAACTACATGTAAAGCAAGAAAAAGAAGGATATAATAAATATTAGAGCAGAAAATAATGAAAAACGAACAGAAAGACAATAGAGAAAATCAATGAAGCAGAAGCTGTTTTATTAAAAGCTCAACAAAAGTGACAAAACGTTAACTGACTGAAGAAGAAAAAATGGAAGAGACAAATTACTACAATTAACAATGAATGAATAGCTATTGACATAAAAAAGGATTATAAAGAAATACTAAAAACAACTATACACCAATGTATTAGATAAATTGGATGAGATGAACAACCTTTTAGAAAGACAAGAACCACCCAAACTGACTAAAGAAAAAATAGACATTCTAGATAAGCCTACAACAAGTGAAAAGATTGAAATGTTATAAATAAAACAATATAAAACAAAAACTGCCCACAAAGTAAATTCCTGGAACAGATAGCTTTACCACTGAATTCTACCAAACATAAAAATAATTAATTTCAAGTATTTCTAAACTCTTCCAACAAATGGAAGAGGAAGAAAGACTTCTCAGCTTATTCAATTACCCTCATACCAAAATGGGTCAAAGGCATCAAAAAAATTCTGCAGAGCAATCTCTCTTAAGAATATGGAGGCAAACATTCTAAATAAAATATTAACAAACCCAATCCAACATCAAATTTAAAAAATTACACAACATGAACAAGTGGGATTTATCTTAGTGATAGAAAGGTTATAACCTTGAAAAATATATATAATAACTCATCAATAATTTAAAAAACAATAATTCGTGATCATCTCAACAGATGCAGAAAAATACTGGACAAAATAAAACACTCTTCCATAATAAAACCAGTAAACAAAATAATAATATAAGAGACCTTCCTCAACCTGATAAAGACCACCTCTGAAAACTCCACAGCAAATATACTTAATGGATGATTTATTTTCAATATCAGAGACAAGGAAAGTATGTCTAATTAAACACTTCTACTCAACATTATCTGGAAGATCTGATCAGAGAAATGGGCAAGAAAAAGAAATAATAAAAGACATTCAAACTTGAAAATAAAAAGCATTCAAATTTGAAAATATTTCTGTTCAGAGATGGCCTGATATTTTACATAGAAAATCTTAGAGAATTCATTTAAATTATTAGAACTAATAAATGAGTTCAGCAAGGTTACAGGATATAAGATAAATATACAAAAATCAATTGCATTGTCATATGCTAGCTTTGAGCAGTAAATAAGAAAACAAATTAAGAAACAAATTCCATTAAAATTAGTGTCAAAAAGAGTAAAATATTCAGGAATAAACTTAATTAAAAAATATAAAATTTATACTCTGAAAATTATAATACATTATTTAAAGAAAACAAAGGAGAACTAAATAAATGAAAAAAACATCTCATGTTCATATACTGGAAGACAAAACATTATTATGATGGCAATACTCCTCAAACTGATCTATAGGTTCAAAACTATTCATATAATCCCTGCTGACTGCCTTGTAGAAATAGATAAGCTGCTTCTAAAATTCACATTGAATTGCAAGGATGCAAAAATCCAAAACAATTCTGAAAAAGGAGAATAAATTAGAAGCATCAATATTTTCTGATTTCAAAACTCATAGAGTAACATTAATCATTAATCATTAATCAAGACATTGTGGTGCTGGCACAAGGACAAATATGAAAAACATGATAGAATTGAGAGTCCAGAAATAAAACCATACATCATCTATGGTCAATTGACTTTCAACAAGAACACCAACACCATTCAATAATGAATCAATAGTCTTTTCAATGAATGGTGCTGGAATAACAGGATAGCCATAGGCAAAAGAATAAAGTTGGACCTTTATTCACACTACATACAAAAGCTAATTCCAAATGGATCAAAGGCCTAAATGTAAGAGCAAAAAATATAAAACTTTTAGAAGAAAACATAAGGATATATTGTCATGACCTTGTATTTGCAAAGGATTCTTAAGTGTGACACCAAAAGCATAAGAAAAAAATAGATAAATTAGACTTGATCAAAACAAAATTTGTTCATCAAAGGGCACCACAAAGAAAGTGAAAAGACAGCCCACAGGTTGGGGAAAATATTCACAGATCACATATCTGATTAAGGATTGTATCTAGAATCTATAAAAATTTCATAATTCAATAATAAAAAGGCAATTAACCCAATTAAAAATGGGTAAAAGATCTGAATAGTCATTTCTCCTAAGAGATATACAAATGACCAAAAAGCACTTGCAATAAGTACATGTAAAGATGTTCAAAATTAGTATTTATTAAGAAAATGCTAATTAAGAAAATCAAAACCACCAGTTACCACTTTACACACAATAGAATGGCTGGAATAAAAATGAAACTGGATACATTATGCTAAGTGAAAAAGCTAGTCACAAAAGACCATGAACTATATAAACTCATTCTTATGAAAGTCCAAAATATATAAATCTATATAGATATAAAGTGGGTTCACAGTTTCTTAGTGCTGGGGCAGAGTGGGGGAGGCAGATAAGGGAATGACATTTAAAGGGTACAGGGTTTCTTTTTGAGATAATGAAATATTCAAAATAGACTATGGTGATAGCTTTACATATTTGTGAATATACTAAAAAGTATTTAAATATACCTTTTACATGGACATTTATGATATATGGATTTTATATCAATAAAACTGATAAAAGAAAATAAAATAGAAAATGTGTATATGTGTCTATGTATGTGTGAATGTGTGTTGAACTGTGTTTAGATAAGGTCTTGCTGAAAAAGTGATCTCTGACAGATGAAAATGGAGGAATAAGGTATTTAGATATCTCTAAGAAGTGTTCTAAATGCAAAAACCCTGAGATATGAATTAAAGACTTTCACTTAATCTGTATTATATTTGGATAACCTAACCTAGTACTATCTTTGGATATTACTGACACAAAAAAGTAAATTTGCTTTTATATAAGACAGTTTCAGTTGGATTTCCCATTACTTACAATGGAAAGGACACTAAATGCTACTAAGGAGTTTGTGCCCAAAGTGGGATATTGTAATGAATAGATACAAAAATGTGCAATGTTTCCAGTCAAGGAAAGTGACAGTACCTTGTGTTTTAGGCTGTGTCCTCAAAACACCTATATGTGAAGTCCAACGTGGCTTGAGTCCATGAGACCCACAAGACTATAGCAAACAAATAAACAGTTCTTAACTGGACCCTGAAGACTTGCCTGTCTTCAGAAGGAGCAGACAGAAACACCCATCTCACAGTATTTCCCTGAAAATGCTTCTTTGGATATTATAAAAGCTGCAGCCTCAGGGTTAGATTTCTAATTTCTAATTAGTTTATTGACAGACTACTATCCGCACTGTATACAAGGGAAGCCAGTGGACAACATCTCCTTATTCTATCTAGAGCCTGCTCCAAATCACCAATAGCTCCCTGGAAGGAATTTGTACACGTCTGTGCCCTGGTTTTTGTTATTGCCACACAGAACACAAACTCATTGATCACCTGGCTCTGGTGACCAGCAGGGCTTGCTTTCATAGGTCCCACAGGACTTTAACAAACCAACAGTTCTTAATGAGCTATACTCAAGGTCACAGTGGAGAGGAAGCAGTAAAATGCCCATCCTTTAAAAGCTGCTTACTGAGGGTCCAGCTTCCAGTGAGCCTGCATGCAGGTCAGAGATCCTCCCCTTTAGGACACTGGCAAGTATTGGCACACCCTCAACTACTAGGAGTCACTAAGAACATAGAAAGATGTCTGTACAATCACAGAAGTTTAGGAGACAACCAAAAGCTACATCCATGTTGAATAAGATTAATTTCCTACACAAGAACACTCTGTAAAGACTGGGATAAGTGGCTATTTTATCTGATGTGCAGAAAGCAACACAGAAAGAAAAAAGGAAAATGGAGAGAAACAGGTACATTTTCTAAACAAAAGAACAAGCTAAAACTCCAGAAACAGACCTTATGAAAGAGAGATAACTCATTTACTTGATAAAGAGTTCAAGATAATATTCAAAGGATGCTCACAGAAATCAGAAGAACAAGATGTAAACAAAGAGAATTTCATCAAAGAGATTGAAAATGTAAAAAGTACCAAGCAAATCACAGAACAGAAGAATATAATAATGACACTATAAAATACAGTGGAGGTGTTCAATGATCGTCTGGGTAAGTGGAATAAAGGATCAGTGAACTAGAAGATAGGGCAGTGGAATTCATTCAACCAGAGAAGCAAAAAGAATGAAAATGAAAAGTAATGAAGACAGCTTAGGGACTTATGGCACACTATCAAGGGCACAAATATATACATTATAAAGTTCTCAGGAGAAGAAAGGAAGAGGCAGAAAGCTTATTCAAATAAATAATAAAGTTAAGGACTTCCAAAACCTGGGGAAAGACATGCTCATCCAGATCCAGAAAGCCCATAGAGCTCCAAAAATGAGGAGCCCAAAGAAAATCGTAGAAAGACACAGTATAATTAAACTAAAAAGTTAAATGCAAGGATGTTTCTTAAAATCAGCAAGAGAAAAATCACTTTTATAACAAGGTTTTCAAATAATAAGAAGAAATGAAGAAATTGAAAAAATTCCAGAAAATAATTAACAACATAGCAACCATAAGTCTATACCTATCAAAAATAACTTTAAACGTAAATGGACAACATTCTCCAATCAAAAGACATAGAGTAGCTATGATAAAAGATAAGATAAAAATAAGACACAGTTCTGTGCTCCCCACAACAGAGTCACTATAGCTTTCAGGAGACACTGACTGAAAGTTAAGGGGCTCAAAAGATATACCATGAAAATGAAGACCAAAATAAAAATTTAAAAAAAGAGTAGAGATGGCTATACTTAAATCAGACAAAATAGATTATAAGCAAAAGACTAATAAGAGACAAAGAAGGTTATATTATAATGAGAGAGGGGTCAGTCCAACAAAAGGATATAGCATTTATAAATATTTATGTACCCAAATAGGAGTGTATAAATATACAAAGTAAATTTAATTAGCCTGAAGGGAAAAATAGCAATATAAGAGTAAAAGATTTCAATACCTCACTTTCAACAAAGGATAGATGTTCCAGACACTAAGTCAATGGGAAACACTGGACTCAAACTACACGTTAAACTAAATGGAATTAACAGAAATTTGCAGAACATTACATCCAACAGCAACAAAATACACATTCTTTTCAAGATATGAAACATTCTCCAAGATAGAGCATATGTTAGTCCACAGAAAAGTCTTACATAATTTAAGAAGAATGAAATCATATGAAGCATGCTCTCTGATTATAATGATATGAAGTTAGAAATCAATCACAAGAAGAAAACCTGGAAAACTCACAAATACATGTGGAGTGAACAACATGCCCTTAAGAAAAAAATGGGTCAAAATAGAAATTAAAAGAAAAAATTTAAAAAGTATCTTGAAAAAACAGAAATGGAATACAACATAACAACATACCAAAATTTATGGAATGCAGCAAAAGCAGTTTTAAGAGATAGTTAATAGTGATAAATGTCAACATTAAGAAAAAATAAAGGGCTCAAATAAGCAACCTAACTTCACATCTCAAGTAATAAAAATAAATAAATAAATAAACAATAAATAAACACAAAGCTAGTAGAAGAAAATAAATAACACAAAGCAGATAGAAACAAATAAAACAGACTAAGAAAAAATAGAAAAGATTAATGAAGCTAGAGATGGTTTTTTGAAAAGATAAGCAAAATAGACAAACTTGTACCTTCACTCAATGTTACTAATTATCAGAGAAATGCAAATATAATCCACAATGAGTTATCAGCTCATACCTGTTAGAATGACTATTGTCAAAAAGACAAGAGATAACAAGTTTTGGCAATGGTTTGGAGAAAAGGGAATCATTGTTCACTGTTGGTGGAAATGTAAATTGGTTCAGCCACTATGAAAACATTATGGAGGTTCCTCAAAAAATGAAAAAAGAACTAAATGCACTCAAGTTTTATTTGTCAATTATACCTCAATAAACTGAATAAAAGAAACAGAACAATAAAAGAACCTGTTTCTAGCTGTGTACTTCAATATAAATTCATTGAGAGTATAGTAATCTGGAGCACTGCAAGGTAGACAAATCTAAAGTCTGTGTTCCAAACAGGAAAGTAAAGGCTAAGGCAAAAGAAATATCGAGGAGTCTGAGTCTTTGGTGTTCCCATCTCATCCATCTCCTGTTTTTGTTGTTGCTTGCTTTGTTTTTCCAAATTTGTTGAGCTATAACTGACATCTAAAATTGTGTAAGTTTAAGGTGTACCACATGTTGTTTGATGTATTTATATACTATAAAATGACTACCACCATATTAACAACACCTCAATCCTGTCACATAATTACCATTTTTTTTTGGTAGGTTATAAGAATATTAAGAACTATTCTTTTTGCAACTTTCAAGTATATAATATAGTATTATTAGTGATAATCACCATGATGTACATTATCCCCAGAACTTGATAATCTTATATCTGGAACTTTATACCAATTAACTAACATCTCCCCATTAATTCCATTCCCCTGCCCCTAGTAACCAGTATTTTACCTTCTATTTCTCAAAGTTCAGCTTAGATTCTACATACAAGTGAGAACACACAGTGTTTGTCTTTCTCTGAATTGTTTCATTTAGCATCATGCCCTCTGGGTTCATTAGAGGTGTCAGAAATGACATTACTCCCTTTTTTGTCATGGCTGAATAATATTTCTTTATATGTATATATCACATCTTCTTTATCTAGTCATCCACTGATGGATACTTAGGTTGTTTCCCTATCTTGACTGTTGTGAAAAATGCCTCAGTGAACACAGAAGTGCATGTATCTCTTGAATGTCCTGTTTTCAATTATTTTGTATATACATCTAGAAACAGCATTGCTGAAACATATGGTGATTTTAATTTAAAAAATTTTAGGAACCCCCATACCACTTTCCATAGTGGCTTAACCAATTTGTATTTCCAATAAATGTATACAAGGAGTCCCTTCCTCTAAACTTTCTCCAAAACTTGTTATCTCTTCTGTTTTTGACAATAATCATTTTAACAGTTGTGAATGCTAGTTCACTGTGGTTTTGATTTGTGTTTCCCTGATGACTAGTGATGTTGAGCACCTTTCCACGTAAATGTTGGCCATTAACATGTTTTCTTTGGAAAGATGTCTTTTCAGTTCCTTTGGCCACTTTTTAACTGAGTTTTTTGCTTGTTTTGCTATTGTGGTTGTATAAGAACCTTAGATATTTTGGATATGAGCCCCTTATCATATATGATTTGCAAATATTTTCTCTAATTCTGTAGGTTGTCTTTCTGTTTTGTTAAGTGTCCACACCCTTCACTTGGACATGCAGCTGCAGTGTAATCCAGTGACAGGGTTGGGCTGGGGGTGCACAGGTGCACATCTAGAAGGACTGGGTACAGGTTGCTGCAGAGGTGCTGGCCAGTGACAGAAGGCAGGACTGCTCTGGGCCCACATACAGCTGTGGGGCGCTGGCTGTCAGTGCACTCACCTACGGCTTCACACTTGCCTACCACGGTTATGTGTTATAGTGGAGGCATCATGTCAGTGGTGTGCAGATGTACAGCTGGAGTGGCTAGCCCCCAGCACAGGTATAGTGGTAAGGGTCATCCAGGGTGTCTAAGTTGTTGTCTTGCACTTGTGTGAAGGTGCACAGCCCAAACTGGCTGCAATCATGATTCCCAGGCTCCAGGAGGGTGTGGAGAAACTCAGGTGGCTAGTGCCTTACACTTGTGCATCTGCAGAGACCTTGGATGGCTGTCAGTGTGGTTCTCAGGCTCCAGTTGTGGTGGTGGTGGGAGGGGTGAGTTCGGAGGAATCAGGGGGCTGGCATCAGTGAACAGGAACACCTGTAGGGTGGGAGCTGGTGAAATCCGTCTGGGGCCTGCAGTGGCTGTGCTGGTTGTTGACGTTATCAATAGCAGGATCTGCCGAGTTTGGTGGCATAGCAGGTTTCTGAATCAAGAGTGCTCCTGCTGTGTGTCTGCTAATAATAGCCTCTGCTTTCCCTCCTTGTTCCTAGTTGGCTCACCATGTTTCAGGTTTGGTGGTCAAGGTGCGGTGAGACTGAAGCAAGACCTTTGCGCAGTGCCCCAAGATACTGGAGAAGATGGCTACTCACCCTGCCTTCCCTTTTCTTTTCTTTGGCTGGGAAGTTCCTTCTTACTGCTGAACAATTCTGACTTAGGGGATGAGGTCATGCACACACAATGAAGCTGTCATCCGTCTCATGTGATTTTTCATTCTGATTTTTTTTCCCATTGTATTGCTAAAAATTCCTAAATGGACCCTAGAGATTCTGAATGATATTGAATAACATAGTTGAAATATTTTTTGCATTATATCATTTTTTTATATTGAAGTATAGTTGATATAAAATATTATATTGGTTTCAGGTGTACAATACAATGATTTGACAGTCATCTATATTATTAAATGCTCACCCCAATAAGTATAGTTACTATCTGTCAGTATAGAAAGATATTACAGTATTATTGACTGTATTCTCTATGTTGTACTTTCAACCTCATTTCATAACATTTTGTGAATTTATATCATAACAGATTTTGTGCCTCTTTATACTCTTCACCTTTTTCATCCACCCATGAAACCCTCCGCAATGGTAACCACCAGTGTCTTTTCTGTGTCTATGAATCTGTTTCTGCTTCATTCATTTGTTCTGTTTTGATTCCACATGTAAGTGAAATTATATGGTATTTGTCTTTCTCTGACTGACTTATTTCACTTAGCATAATAACCTCTAGGTCCATTCATGTAGAACTGGGTTTTGAATACAAATTCATTCAGCTTCAAAGCAGAAAAAAGTATATTATACTACAGGTATATACTGCAGGTGCCCTGGACTTCCAGTGATCTATGAGGTCTCATTTTGATATTGCCTCTGAGATTAAATACTCTCATACATATTGATACTTCAATAGCTATTATGCTCATCCCCCTTTACAAATTTATGTGGAAGTGTAATAAAGTTCCAATAAGAAGAAAAATGTTTTTCTCCCTGGGGAGTGCATGCTGGAGATAATCATACAAATTAATTTTGAAAGGTCAAAAAGGAGAGCAAATGTGTAAGAATTACCAGAAATGTTTTATAAAATATACTGAGAGGTATTCTCAACTCCATACTTAGTAAGGGACTGGGCCAGTGTAATCCTATAAAGCAAATAATTTGTTACTGGACAAGACAAAACAAAAATAAGTGTGACAAAAGAAAGTTGAAAAAAATGGATCTAAAAGTACCTAAGTAATTATTATGTGATAAATCTCTTAAAATCATGGAAAATTTATACTAAATAGTGCTAGGAATATTAGAATTTAGAAGGAAATATTAGATTCCCATATTTAATGCTATACAAAAAATAAATTTCAGATGGTTTAAAAGTTACTATTAACTAATACTAATTAATTAATATTAATCTGTAAAAAATAGATCAATACATCTGACAAAATAAAAAATTAAATATTTTCTGTGGCATAAGATAGCACCAGATTAAAGGATAAATGATAGAGTTGGTGAAATATTTATAAAACACAACATACATTAAGAATAATCATCTCAAATACACAAAAATTTCCTACAAATAAATGAATTATAAAATAAGATTCTATGTTCTGTTCAGCAGGCGGGACAAATGCTAACCAAGTTATAAGGGAAGGGTGATTTGGTTACAGAACAGAATCCAGACTATGGCAACTTGACTAAACAGGGGATTTATTTTATTTCAAACAGGGCCACATAACTAGAAGTTCCAAGGAAAGTAGGCGAGGTCTAGTCTCAATGTCTAGACAATATTTAAAGGATGTCTCAATAATATCTTTAGAGGACAAAATGATTTTCAAAGAACCACTCCTTTAGAAGTTCCTTCAAGGAAAACCATTAGCATCTCTCCATACTAGTGAATCTTTTCAGGGAAGTCATCAAGGTCCCATGACATTTTTAGATTTCTTTTTTCCATTATTAATGGGTGACTTTGTTCTCATGGTTGCTATATAATGGCATAATATCCAGCCTTTGTGCCTATATTCCAGGAGAGAGAGAGGGGTGGCAAGGTAAGGGCAAAAAGCATGCGCCCTAAAGTGGCCCAGGACCCTGATCCAGTCCCTATGGGTCTCAATGTGAGAACCCGTGGACATAAGTCTGTCAAACTTTGACTAAATTTTGATGTGACCTTGGAAATGGGCTCCAATCATTCATAGTCACAGTCAGCACTGCTGCCAACCCAGGTACCTGGCAGGAGACACTCACTCTGCAACCCAGAGACACTGAAATGGGCTTGTACTTAGCTTTTGTATCTTGAGTATCTTTATCTTTAGTATCTATGAAAATGGGAACACAACATACCTAAACTTATGGCATACAATAAAAGCAGTTCTAAGGAGGTAACTTATAGTAATGCATACCAAACTAAGACAGGAGAAAGAGCTCACGTAATCCACCTAATTTACACCTCAAGGAACTAGAAAAAGAACAGCAGACAAGCCCAAAGTTAGTAAAAGAAAGGAAAAAGTAAAGATCAGAGGAGAAACAAATGAAAAAGAGACTAGAAAGACAATAGAAAAAAAATCAATGAAACAAGGAGTTGGTTTTTTAAAAAGATAAAATTGACCAACCCTTGCATAGACTAACCAAGAAAGGCAGAGACTACTGAAATAAGCAAAATTATAAATGGAGAAGGAACATTACAATCAATGCCACAGAAGTGCAAAGAATCATGAAAAACTACCTTGAACAATTATATGCCACTAAACTGGATAACTGAGAAGAAATGGATACATTTCTAGAAACAACAACCTACCAAGACTGAATCATGAAGATGCAGAAAATCTCAGTAGGCCAATAATGACTAAGGAGATCAAAACAGTAATGAAGAACCTCCCAATAAAGAAAAGTGCAGGACCAGATTGTTTGATGTATGAATTCTACCTAACATTTAGTGAAGAATTAATGCCAATACTTCTCAAATGCTTTCAAAAGATTGAAGAGGAGGGAATACTTCTAAACTCATTTTATGAGGCCAACAACCATTATATCAAACCTAGATAAGGACACTAAAAGACAAGAGAATTGTAGGTCATTATCCCTGATGAACATAGATGCAAAAGTCCCTAACAAAATATCTAACCAAATTCAACAGCACATTAAAATTATCATCTACCATGAACAAATGGGATTTATCCTGGGATACAAAGAAATTTTAGTATCTGCAAATCAATAAACTGATGGAACATATTAACAAAATGAATGATAGAAATCATATGATCATCTCAAAAGATTAAGAGAAAACTACTTTGCAAAATTTAACATCAATCCATGATAAAAAGTTGCAAAAAAGTTTGGGAATAGAAGGAATGTTCTTCAACATAATAAAGATCCCATATAACAAACCAACAGTTAACATACACCACCTCACACCAATTAGAATGGCCACTGTTCAAAAGAGAAGAAATGATAAGTGTTGGAGAGGATGTGGAGAAAAGGGAACCCTCCCACACTGTTGGTGGGAATGTAAATTGCTGTAGCCACTGTGGAAAGCAGTATGGAGTTTCCTCAATAAAATAAAAATAAAAATACCATATGACTCAGTAACTTCACTCATAGGAATTTACCTGAAGAAAACAAAATCTCTAATTTGAAAAGATATATGCACCCTTATGTTTACTGACACATTATCTACAATAGCCAAAACATGGAAGCAACCAAAATGTCCATCAATAGATGAATGAGTAAAGAAGATGTGCTACATATCCACAATGGAATATTATTCACCTATAAAAAAGAAAGAAAGCCTGCCATTTGTGGCAATATGGATGGACCCAGAGGCTATTACGCTAAGTGAAATAAGCCAGGCAGAGAAAGAGAAATGTCATGTGATTTCACTTATATGCGGAATCTAAAAACAAACACTGAGAAATGACTGGTGGTTACCACCAGGGAGGGGTTGGAATATGTGGGTGGGATAGGAGGAGGATAAGAAGGCACAGAAAAGTCAATCATAATAGAAGTTGGTCACAGGGATGGAAGTGCAGCATGGAGAATATAGTCAATGGTTCTGTAGCATTTTTCTATATTGACTGATAGTAACCACACCAGTTGAGGTGAGACTTTAATAATGTGTCTTACTGTTGAATCACTGTGTTGTAAACTTGAAACCAACATAATATTGTATATCAACTATACTTTAATTAAAAAATCCAAAATGATGAAAAGCTTTTCTTTTAAGATCAGCAATTAAACATGGGAATAAAGACCCCCTTACCACTTCTCTTCAACATAGTGCTGGAAGTCCTGGCCACAGCAATTAGGCAAGAAAAAGAAACAAAAGGCATCCAAATTAGAAAAGAACAAGTTAAATTGTCTCTGACTGAAGATGACATGGTCTTATATATAGGAATCTCCTAAATACTCCACCAAAAAACTATTGAAACTAATACATTCAGTAAAGTTGCAGGATACAAAATCAACATACAAAAATAATTTCTTTACACTATTAATCAACTACCAGAAAAAGAAATTAAGAAAACAATTATAATTGCAACAGCATCAAAAAGAATAAAATAAATTTGACCAAGAAGGTAAAAGAGCTGTACATTGAAAATTAAGACATTAATGAAAGAAACTGAAAAAGATGCACATAAATGGAAAGATGTCTGTGTTCTTATATTGGACTAATTAGTATTACTAAAATGCCAATACTACCCAAAGTAATCTACAAAATCAATGTAATCTCTATCAAAATTCCAATGATATTTTTCACAGAAAAAAATTTTAAATTCTAAAATTCATATAGAACCAGTAAAGACCCATATAGCCAGAACAATTGTGAGAAGAAGAACAAAGATGGAAGCATTTTACTTCCTTATTTCAAACTATATTACAAAGCTATAATTATGAAAACAGAATGACACTGACAAAAATAGACACATAGACCTATGGAAAAGGAAAGAGAGCCTAGAAATAAACGTACACATGTGTGATCAAATAATCTATAACAAAGGGGGCAAGAATACTCAAGGAGGAAAGGATGATCTCCAGCAAATGATGGGAAAACTGTATACCTACATGTGAATAAATGAAATTTGATCCTTATCTTACACCATACACAAAATCAACTCTAAATTGATTAAAGACTTGAGCATAAGAACTGAAGTCATAAAACTCCTAGAAGAAAACTTAGGGAAAAAGCTGCATTGGTCTTGTCAATGACTTTTGGATATGACGCCAAAAACACAAGCACAAAAGTGAAAAATCAACTGGTAGTACTACATTGAACTAAGGCTTCTGTACAGCAAAAGAAACAAGCAACAAAATAAAAAGGCAACCTGTAGAATGGGAGAGAATGTTTGCAAACCATGTGTTTGACAACGAGTTAAATGCTAAAATAAAAACAGACTCATACAATTTAATAGCAAAAACAGAAACAAAAACAAAAAATCATAAGATGGGCAGAGGACCTAAGAGACATTTTTTCAAAGACATACAAATGGCCAACAGATACATGAAAAGGTGCTCAGCATCTCTAATCATCAGGGAGATGCAAATCAAGACCACGATGAGATACAACTTTACACTTTTAGGATGGCTAGTATCAAAAAGTTGAATGATAATAAATCTTGGTGAGGATGTGAACAAACAGGAACCTTGTACACTGTTGGTGGGAATGTAAATTGGTGTAGCCATTATGGAAAATAGTATGGAGGCTCCTCAAGATATTGAAAATAGAACTACTGTATAATCCAACAATCCCACTTTGATTACATATAGTCAAAGGAAATGAGTTACCCAACCTCAGAGATCAGAGTTAGGATTTGCACTATTCTTGTTTGCTGTTCTTCTAACCTCTATCCCATGAGGTTCCCACAGATATCCAGACCAACATACTCTGGCCCATTGTAGCCTTTCCTACGCTTCAGAAGCCCAAGACATTAAGATCTCTGGACTTGATGGAATAGTTTATCTTGTGATTTTCCAAATTGTATATTCTGATTGAAGAAATTCCAAAGCTGGTTTCCACGGCTATTTGTTCAGTTTCTTCTCCACCCTCCCCCCACTTTTTTTTTACTTAAATTATGACTAAAGTCAGCTCCAAAGCATATAAGTGCCAGTGATTTTGCTTTTCATATGCTATGTTTCTGTTGACTTTAAAATTAATCTGATCATTCAAAAATCTGCCAAACCCACCCCTGAGAAATCAAGAAATAAAAAGAAACCCTAAATGGGGTTGGAGGGGGGCAGCCAGGGCTGCTAAGCAAGCACTTCCCCCAGGTGTAACTATATTAAAGCCATATTTCACTTTAATAGGAAAGGACTAGAAGGCACCTGGGGGAAGGTGGCCCCTCCTGATGCACAGGACTATTTGGGCTAATAAAAGACCACTTAGCTACGAGGGTTCACTACAATTAAATTGTCTCTTAACACTTGGTTGCTTGGTAAACCTCAAGAGCAGAACAGCTGGAACATATGTCGCTGGGGGAGCTAAGGTCTGGCCCTGGAGCCAGAGTGCATTCAGTGACCCTTGTAAATCTAACTGCATGGGATGTGCTGCTTAATGTCCTTTTAGCCCGTTTTCTCAGCAGAGGGCCCACAGCCAACATGTTCACCTACCTTAAAGCTCAGTATAACCTTTTTCCTTTCTTATGTCATCCTGTTCTAATGCTGTTTCAAAGTAATACTAGCTTTGTTAAACGATTTGAAGATTGTTCCTTCTGTTTCTATTTCCTGAAACAATTTATAGTATAGAAACTATTTCTTGATAGTTTAATTGAACTTCCTATAAAGTTTGAGCACAGTGGTGACTTTGCTTACAGACTTCTATTTTTAAATGTACAGTTTGGTATGTGTTGACATGGTTTATACCCACAAAGATACCGTCATGATCAAGATAGTGAAAGCATCTGTAATATCCAGCATTTACTCTTGACCTTTTGTAATCCCTCTCTCTGGTTCCTCCACACCTTTGGCCCAACCTGGGTCCCAGATAACTACTGATCTGTTTGCTGTCACCATAGTCTGCCCTTCTAGACTTTTATGCAATTAGAATAATACAGTGTATGCTCTTTACTATCTGAGTGATGGGCATAATTATTTTAAGATTTGTCCGTGTTAAGTGCATCAACAATGAAGCCTCTTTAACTGCTGTGCTGTGCAAACCACAGTTTGTTTACCCATCTATCTGTTACAGATCAATATTTTGGTTGATCCCAGTTTGGGGCTACTAAAAATTCAGTTGCTATAAATGTGTGGATAAATCTTTGTATGAACATATGCTTTCAGTTCTTTCAAATTAAAACTTGGAGTTGAATGCTTGTATGTTTAATTTCTAAGAAATTGCCAAACTATTTTTCAAAACAGTTGAACCATATCACCTTTTAACCAACAGTGTATAAGAATTCTACCTTGTCCACATCCTTGTCAACACTTTGATATAGTTAGGGTTTTAATTTTGACCATTCTAAGGGGCATGTAATGGTAGCTCATGATTTTCATTTGTACTTTTGCCTAATGATTAGCAGTGTTGATTGGCTTTGCATGTGCTTATTTGCCCTCTGTATTTTGTTATTCTGTGAAGTATCTGTTCAATTCTTCTATCTTTTTAAATTGGACTGCTTTTTTTTTTACTGAGTTTGGAAATTATTTGTATATTCTGAGTGCAAGTACATTATCAGATACATGGTTTGCAAATATTTCCACACATTTGGTGCTTGCTTTTTAATTCTCATAACAGTGTCTTCAAAAGTAGAATGTTTTAATTTTAATGAAATACAACTTATCAATTTGTTGTTTTGTGAATCATGCTTTTGATATTGTAAGTAAGAACTCTATGTCTAATTCATGGTTCCAAAGGGTTTCTCCTATGTTTTATTGAAGAAATTGTAGTTTTAGATTTTACATGTAGTTTATCATTCATTTGGGTTAAATTTTCTATCCAGTATGAGGCCTAGATTGAAGTCCTTCCTCCCTCCCTCCCTCCCTCCCTCTCTCTTTTTAGTTCTAATAGCTTTTTCATACAGCCTCTCAAATTTAATATATGTTTATTATATCCTTTGAGAGTAAAAACAATTTTATTTTTCCTTTCCAATCTGGATATGTTTTCTGGGATTATTGCATTGGCTAGAACCCTCAGTATACTGTTGCACAGAGGTAATGAAAATAGAGATTCTTGTCTTGCTACTGATTTTAGGAGGAAAACATATATTTCATCACTAAGTGTGATGTTAACTGTAAATTTTTCACAGGTACCATATTCAAGTTGAGGGAGTTTCCTTCTATTTCTGGTTAGCTGAGAGTTTTTGTCCTTGAGATGAAAGGATATTAGATTGTGTCAAATGCTTTCTTGACATATATTGAGATGATTACTTTGTTTATCTTATATAGACTGTTACTATGAGAATACCGTTAATTGATTTTTTGAATGTTAAACCAACTTTGCATCCCTGGGACAAAGCTCACTTGGTCACAACAATTATCCTTTCCATAAATTGTTGAATTTGATTTGGTAAAATTTTGTTTAGAATTTTTCATTGATGTTTATGAGGAATATTGGTCTGTAGTTTTCTTAAAATGTCTGTTTGGTTTTGGTATCAGGATAATGTTGATTTCAAGAAGGAGTTGAAAGGTATTCACTCCTGTTTAATTTTATGGAAAAATCTGTGTAGAATTGGTACTGTTTTTTCTTTGCATGCATTGATTCAAGGCTGAATGTTTTTTTGTGAGCTGATTTTTAACAACAAATTAAATTTCTCTGATATAAGATCATTCATGTTATCTATTTCTTCTTGAGTGAATTTGGTATTTGTGATTTTTAAGCATATTTGTTCTATTGATTACTGAGATATGAGTGTTGAAATCTACTATAATTGTTGATTTATTGATTTCTTTCAATTTTACAATTTTTGCTCCATGTATTTTATCATTAAGTGCAAAACATTTAGGATTACTATATCCTCTTTATGAATTGACCCCTTTTTCATTAAGAGATGACTTTTTTAATCCTAGTAATAATTTGTTCTATAATATATTATATCTGTTATTAATTTAGCTACTTCAGGTTTCTTTTGATTAATATTAGCACTGTATATATTATGCCATCATTTTACTTTTAACCTCTTTCTGAATTTATATTTAAGGAGTGTTTCTTGTGGTCAGTATAAAGTTGAATCTCTCTTTTTGTCCAATCTGGCCACCTTTTTATAGTGTTTAGATAGTTTGCATTTAATGCGATTGATGAGGTTGTGTTTTAGTCTACTATCTTATTATTTGTTCCACTTGTGCTTTGTTCCCTTATTTCTTTTTCCTTTTTGGAAAGCCCTGCCCATAAGTAGACTGACCATCCCCATAGTCTGATGTGAGGTCAGATTTTAATAAGCTATCAAACCTCTCTATCATCCCTGCCTCAGTAGGATTATATGGTACATGAAACTTTCACTTTATCCCTAACTGTTCCACCCATTCCTATAGTGTGTGTCCAGTAAAATGAGTGTCTTGATCACTCAGTTACCTGTGGTCATCCATAGGCTGCAAAGAGATGCTCTAGGCTTCTTTTTTTTTCTTTTGCTATCATTAATGTACAATTACATGAACAACATTATGGTTACTAGACTCCTCCTATTATCAAGTTCCCACTACATACCCCATTACAGTTACTGTCTGTCAGCATAGTAAGATGCTATGGAATCACTACTTGTCCTCTCTGTGTTATACTGCTTTCCCTGTGTCCCCATCCCTACATCATATGTGCTAATCATAATCACCCTTGTTCCCCCTATACCTCCCTTTCCACCCATCCTCCCTAATCCCTTTCCCTTTGGTAACTGTTAGACCGTTCTTGGGTTCTGTGAGTCTGCTGCTGTTTTGTTCCTTCAGTTTTTTCTTTGTTCTTATACTCCACAGATGAGTGAAATCATTTGATATTTGTCTTTCTCCACCCGGCTTATTTCACTGAGCATAATATCCTCGAGCTCCATCCATGTTGTTGCAAATGGTAGGATTTGTTTTCTTCTTATGGCTGAATAATATTCCATTGTGTATATGTACCAACTCTTTATCCATTCATCTACTGATGGATACTTAGGTTGTTTCCATTTCTTGGCTATTGTAAATAGTGTTGCAATAAACATAGGGGTGCATATGTCTTTTTCAAACTGGGCTCCTGCATTATTAGGGTAAATTCCTAGGAGTGGGATTCCTGGGTCAAATGGTATTTCTATTTTTAGCTTTTTGAGGAACCTCCATACTGCTTTCCACAATGATTGCACTAGTTTACATTCCCACCAGCAGTGTAGGAGGGTTCCCCTTTCTCCGCATCCTCGCCAGCATTTGTTGTTGTCTTCTGGATGGTGGCCATCCTAACTGGTGTGAGGTGATATCTCATTGTGGTTTTCATTTGCATTTCCCTGATGATTAGGAATGTGGGATGCTCTAGGCTTCTTTTGGTCATTTGCTGGTCTGCACAATGCTCAGGAAAAGCAACCAGAATCACGGTAGCTGTGTTCACACCATTCGTGATATACTGAAACCACTCCAACATGGGCAGAGGTCCAATATAGTCTATCTGCCACCTGACAAGGGGCATCAGCCTCTTAGCTATGTTCCCATGTTGCTGTGGGACTCAGTGAAAGTCCCTTTTAGAGCATATAATGCATTCCTATAGGGCTCTGCTGACTTATTCAAAGGCCAAGGCTGGCTCCACTGATGGGCTACAGCCCACATTGTCTTTTGCCCCTCATGCAACAAATGTTGATGTAATCATTGGGCTATATCAGAGGCTGGCTTTCCTTCTAGCCAGAGTATCTGGGCCAGTTCATCTGCTTCACTGTTTCTTGAGCATGTCAGGGGCAAAGGGCCTGTCACATGATATACTGTAACTGTTTTAGTTTGATCACAGGCCCATAAATCTTGCCACAACTCCTCCCCACAAAGGGTCAGTGACCAACCAACCAGTTGGCATGGTACCATGTCGGTAACCACAGAGTCAAGCCTCGATAGATGGCCCAGCTGTCAGTGCAGAAAACTATTAGGAAGGGCTCCTGGCTGATCACAAGCCACACTGCTCGCAACTCTGCCCACTGACTGCTCTTCCCCTCACCGTCTTCCATACATATTGTCTTAGTCTTAGGATGGAAAGCTACCACCGTCCATTTCAGGGGCTGCCCTCAGCTGGAACCATCTGTGCACCACACATCTTTAGGTATAGGGGCTATTCCCTCCTAATGAGGGCTCTCTGCTACTAATGGCTTTAAAGCAAATTCTTCTTGCTTTTTATTGGTATATGTCGCTGCTGCCAAGAAGCATTGGAGTTCTTTATTCAAGGGGTATTAGTAGAAAGGACACTATGCTGCTGTAGGTATGTGACCCACTTGGCCAGTATAGGCATCTGTGCCATGCCACTCTGCAGCTTTTGGGTCCAGTCTCCTACCCACCCTACAGTGGGATAGGTGGTTATTAACTCTATTGGAGCTGTTCTGGTGATGGGCTCTGCAGCCAGCAAGGTGTGGTACATGGCAGCCAGCAAGGCGTGGTACATGGCAGTTTCTCTATTAAGGTGTACCATACCTCTGCACCTTTCCAAAGTTGTGACCAGAATCCAATAGGTTGGTGAGTTCATTCATACCACTGCCCGCTGTAACCATCTTTGGTCACATGAACATCCAGCTCACAGGGCCTTGATGGCTCTATCACACTCAAGGCCTGCACAGCCTTGGTGCCGATTTTGCCACAGCGAAAGCAGATGCAAATGTCTCATCCCAGTTGCACCTGATGTCTTTTTGTACCAAATGGTACAAGGGCTTCAGAATTGTAAATGATGGATAAACACTCTCCAGTAGCCTAAAATCCCCAAAATCCCTTGTAATAATGCCACAGTAGTAGGGATAGGAAAGGTCTAAACTTTATCTATGACTGCTTATTGGTTAGCTTTAGTCTCTCCTGACCAGACAAACCCCAACAGTTTGACTGAAAAACCAAGTCTCTGAGCCTTGGTTCTGTTCACAGCCCATCCTTTCGCCTGCAGATGTTGCAGCAGTCTAGGTGCTGCACCTTCTAGGTCTGTCTGTCAGAGAATCAGAAGGAGGCATGATATCATCTATGTAATGATATAGACACACCATTGGCAGTTTCTCCCATCCTACCAAGTCCTGAGCTACAAGTTTGTGACAGATGGTGGGACTGTGGACATAGCCCTGTGGAAGGACAGTAAGAGTCCTTCCCATTTGAAGAAAAATTATTCCTTGACTTTTTATGTCAACGGGAAAGAAGGCATTAGCAAGATATACAACATAACAATATGCCTCTAGGTCATGTCAGAGGGTGTCCATAAGGCCTGCAATAGAGGTGATGGCAGTATGCAGAGGGGGTATGACTTTATTCGTTCTCTGTACTCTATGGTCATATGCCAAGAGTTGTCCAGATTTTTTACTGGCCACCTGTGGAATTAAAAGGGCAATGGATGGACTTTATAATACCCACCATCTCTAGTTCCTGGAGGGTTTCTCCAATTTCTTTATGTCCTCCAGGTAATTTGTATTGCTTGGTATTTGTCACCCACTGAGGCATAGGCAAAGCTATGGGTGGGTGCTTAGCATGTCCCTTCACTACACGTACCCTCAGTCTGAACTCACCTGCAGGGGTCTGTAACCATAGGTCCTACAGGATATCTATTCCTAAAATAAATTCGGAAATGGGAGAGATATACACAGTATACTCTTTTGGGGGTAGACACCCTCTTCCCAATGGGATTCAGGCTGTTTCACTCTGACAGCCTTACCCCTGTACCCATCTATAACAGTGGCAGTCCTGGGAAACTGCTCAGGGTCCCTGTAAATCAGTGAGCACTCAGTTCCTGTGCCCACCAGAGCCAGGACAAGTGGCACATTCACTGGCGACCAATGAATTGATATTTCAACTGTGGTCTTTGGTCCCCACCTGATGCTCGAGGGCAGATGCCTTGACCCTCCTCTCAGTTGAATTGTATTGCCCAATCATCTTCCTGTGTGGGTTCAGGTGGGGTCAGCTAACTCTCCGCAGGAAGTCTTGCAGGTGCACAGGCTGGGGATGTAACTCTGTCTCTGACCTCTGTTTCTTGGTTCTTAGCAGCCAAAACTGCTTCTCTGGCTTCAGTTGTTGCCACAGTTCCAGTAAGAGTCCATTTGATACCCCATCCAGTTTCTCTCTATCTGCTCCTGCCCCTATTAAATCAATCCATATCTGGTTCCTCATGCCATGCATGGGACCCTTTAGCCCCTTCCTTCAGTAGCAGTCTCTACTCCTTTCTGTGCCTGCATCACTTCCACCTCCCCCAAATGTGCCATAGTATGAGTAACTGCATTTAAGGGCTGCTCTAAGTGAGGGGCAAGAATGGCCACTAAGGACCCAAAGAGGGATGAGCATGCTATTTGCTGCACAATATTCATTATCCCTGCTGTAAATAGCTCCTCATCTGGGCCATAATTTACTGGATTATAAATGGCATTATTTTTCATGCCTAACTCCTGTAACACTTTTTGGAGCTTGTATACATCTGCCATCAAGCAGGGGAAGATGGTAAGTCACCCTGATTGAGCCATACAGGCAAAGTGAAGCCATTACCCACTCCAGAAGTGAATGATTCCCTGGGGTCTGGTGTGCATCTGCAATCACTGCCACAAGGCAGGAAGAGTTGCTGGGGAAGCCAACTTTGTCATCTCTGATCCTGACGGAATGATCCCATGCACCTCTACATTTTGAATGTGCAGGAGCCAGGCTGATATGGACTCTGAGGGTTTCTGCCAAACCAGGAGTCCAAATCCATCAGCTCTACCTGTGTATAGGGGTAGAGCTTAGAGTGTTCCATGACCTGTGGAGGGTGCTGCACCTCTCCCAGAGGAACCTGTGGTTGCTGTGTCATTATTTTCTTGATGAAAACCAAGTGGGATTTCAATACAGGAGAAGGGGTTGGTACCTCTGGCATCACCTCTACCTCTTTGTCCTCCCCTGGCTCCTCCACCATTTCTGGCACTGATGGTAGTGGTCTCATTACAGAGTCCCTCCTCTGCTACATCGTTTGTTTTCCACAAGGCTGGCAGTGACACTGTCTCAGTCTTCAACAGCTTTCTTACCTTCTCCTCCATATCTCACAGCTGATGTTCCCATGCTGCCTCTTCTTGTACTTCTTGCAGAAGTACTTCCTTTTCCTTCACAGTCTTGACCTCTTCCACAGTACCTGGCAGCACCACTGTCTCATTCTGCAAAGAATCTTTTACTTTCTTCAAAGCACCTTGCAGCCTGCATTCTTGTGCTGTCTCTTCTTGGGTTACCATTACATCCCTTAGTATTCACATAGCACCTCACAGTGATGCCATCTCAATCATCAATGACTTTTTTTCTTCTTTTATGATCTTTACCTCTTGTGCTTCTCACACGAGCATATTCTTCTCCTTTACGGCCGTTTGTAACACTGTGAGGAGTAGCCAACCGTCAGTTCCTGCCACCTCCCAGGCACTCTGCTTCTTTAAGGGACTCCCTGTTTTGCGGAGGGCCTCCTTTACTGCCTTAGGATCACCTCCATCTTCTCCTAGTCCTGGGGAGGGGCCCACTCCCCAGGAGGCAAGCCACCTCAAGCCACATGCCCATTGGCGGATACCCAAGTGTCTCCCCTTCCATAGGGACAACCCACTTAAGTACCCATCCCATGTGGGCAGCTTATTCCATTTTTCTTTTTGGTCTGCAACAAATCCTGCCAGCTACACCGACCGTGTCACCTGAGGGGGATTTCCCCCCCATGCAAGTTCACTCTAGATTTGGTGAAACTGAATAACAACAGATGTTAGAGGTAAAAGTGTTTATACCAAGCTTTATTTTCACTGGCAGCAGGTTGAGTGCTGGGATCACATCTGCCTTGGGTATGTTCACAATCCACCTCTGTCTCCTCCTCCAGGCAGAGCACTGGGAGGAGCTCTTTATATACTAACACTGACAATAATGGCTCATTACCAGTGGGTGTGTAAGCAATAGTCTATGCAGTAGGCCAATTTTATCATCAAGTAGTTTAGGGTAAAGTGAGGATCCTGGCCATGGGAATTTTCATTTTCCCTAAAGAGAATAAATGGTCTAAATACACCAATTAGAGGACAGATTGTCAGAATTAATCAAAAGATAAGACCGAACCATAAGCTGTCTACACAAAACCCACTTAAAATACGAAAATTAAAAGTGAATGGGTAAGGACAAACTTACCATGTTAGCACTAATCAAAAGGAAATGGGAGTAGTTATGTAAAGTCCAGATAGAGCAAACTTCATAGCAAAAAGAGTCATAAAGGATAAAGAGCATTATGTAAAGACAAAGGGGTCAATTCTCCAAAAAAACATAGCAATATGTAATGTGTATACACACCTAACAGTAGAGTCAAACTACGTGAGGCAAAAACTAGAATTAGGTGAGACAGGATGGCTAGAGCCAGCTGGAGTTGATTTATACCCCTTTCTCCAAGTCAATTAAGCTCTGATAATACCACAGCAGGTTAAGTTCTTGTTAAGTAGTTTTCCCTGAGGGCAGGCCTTCTTAAGAAGAGGAGCACGAACTGATATGTTTCAAAACGGTTCCTTTTTCCCATCCCCTTGCCAGAAGCATGGTGGACTTTTATCCAGTATTTACCGTGAGAACCTGGTTGAGCTCCTGGAAATAAGTATCATAACACTGCGTATCCCACAACTCATGGCCAGACCCTCCTTGAGTTTTAAACTCTGAATGTTATACACTGAGTTTCCAGAAATTTGTCAATTACAGTTTAGGTTTTCCTAACACCAACAATGGTTCCCCTGGCAGGAGTTTCTACTCATGAGTCTTTGCTCTGGTAACCTTGGTAGACCATGACTCTCTATTTGCCTGATTGTCCAATCTTGGGAGCAATAGTTTGCCCTGTGTCCTCTCCTCTTTCATGGATCCAGAGAGAATTTATTTTTCAGTATGTTCAGTTTTTTTCTTATTAACATGGTGTAGTGATTCCAAGCTCCATACATGTGGAAACTGATATGGTATATTTTAGTTCTATATTTTTATTTTGGTTCTATTTCTCCAGAGAGTTTGTTTTTTGGTTTGTTACAAGCATGTTTTTCTTTATATCACAGAGGATACTTGTATAGCTGCTTTAAACCCTCATCTACTTATTCAAATATCTGTGCCATCTCGGGATTGGCTTCCAACAATTCTTTTGGCAGGGGTCTCATTTTCCTGACTCTTTATATGTTGATAAATTTGTCTTATTTCCTGAATATTGTGAGTGTTATACTGTGAAGTCTCTGGATTAGGATATACACTTTGAAAAGTTTAGAATATTTTATTTATCAAGTAATTAACTTGGTGGATCTTGACTATAGCATTCATCGCTTGGTAGTCAGCTCAAATAGCAATTCAGTTATTTTATCATAAGTTGAATTGCTTGCTTTCTGTTCTGCATGTGCACATTTAAAGGGTAAGCCACAACCTTGGGGAAGTTAATGCACAGAACTTGGGGTTTTCTCTCTTTGGAACTTTCTTTTCTGTAAACCCTTTACTTTACAGTGGTTCTAGTTGCCCATAATTCTTTCTTCTTGTTTGTTTTTCAGACCAGAAATATAACAAGTTATTGTATAGGTCTCCAAGCTTCCTAACATGCTATGAAAACAGAAGCTACCCTAAAACTTAGGTAATACAAAAAGTAAATCTACCCCATTTTGGCCTATTGTTTTAAATTGTGGCCCCCTTTCAAATTCTTACCTTCAGATAGTTGTTTCCTGTTTTTCAATCAGATTTAAACTGTATGAGTGAGATGGTAGGTCTGTTTGGCCATAACGGCAGCAGAATTTATAACTTGATTATTTAAAACCTTGTCTGAGTATTTTTGTCTTTAAGCTAGAAAATGTATTTTATTGTCATAAATGAAATATTTGGATTTATTTTTGGTACTCTCTTTTTACTTTTGTTTTTATGTTATTCTATTAGTTTTCTTTTTTTCTTAATTCCCTCTGTGACTTTGGAAATAACCTCTTGATTTTTATTTGCTTAGTCACTATCTTAAAATTTTTAGCATGCATAGTGTATTTAAAAATTGGGAGTTCATTAATATCTATGTCCTCCTTCCAAATGTACAAATATCTTAGCACACTCTCTGATCTATCTGCACTCCATTGCTCACATTGTTTTACATACTCCAAACTGGTGATTGGTATTATTTTTATCATTATTGAATTTTCATTAATCTTTACTTTATGCTCATTTATATTTTTATGTTTAATCCTCATCATCATTGCTCTTTTTCTTCATGTAATTTTGTTCTGGGTTCAATTTTTTTCTTGAAATTTACACACACACACTTTCAATGAGGATCTTTTTATTTATTTATTTATTTATTTATTTATTTATTTATTTATTTATTATTGAAGGGTAGTTGACAACAGTATTGCATTACATTAGTTTCAGGTGTACAACACAGTGATTCAACATTTATATACATGATAATTCTAGGTACCAGGTATCACCATACCAGGTTGTTACAATATTTTGACTATATTCCTTATGCTATACATTACATCCCGGTTACTTATTTATTTTACAATTGGAAGTGTGTTTATATATATATATATATGTATATATATATTTTGTGAGGGCATCTCTCATATTTATTGATCAAATAGTTGTTAACCACAATAAATTTCTGTATAGGGGGGTCAATACTCAATGCACAATCATTAATCCACCCCAAGCCTAATTTTCGTCAGTCTCCAATCTTCTGATGCATAACGAACAAATTCTTACATGGAGCACAAATTCTTACATAGTGAATAAGTTACATGGTGAGCAGTGCAAGGGCAGTCATCACAGAAGCTTTCGGTTTTGCTCATGCATTATGAACTATACACAGTCAGTTCAAATATGAATATTCATTTGATTTTTAAACTTGATTTATATGTGGATACCACATTTCTCTATTATTATTATTTTTAATAAAATGCTGAAGTAGGTAGATACGAGATAAAGGTAGAAAACAGAGTTTAGTGTTGTAAGAGAGCAAATGTAGATGATCAGGTGTGTGCCTGTAGACTATGTGTTAATCCAAGCTAGACGAGGGCAATAAACATCCATGTATGCAGAAGATTTCTCTCAGAACATGAGGGGGTGAGGTTCTAAGCCTCACCTCTGCTGCTCCCCATTTTCTCACCACATGGCCCCCTGCGACTGTGCCTGTCTTAGGTTGTTCCTCCCTTGAGGAATCTTACCCGTCAATGAGGATCTTTTAAAAAGTTAATTTTATTCTCACTCTTGAATGGTAGTATAGATGGGTATAAAATTCTATATGGAGTGTTAAATATTTATTTCATTGTGAGGAAGTCTTCTACCAGTTCTGTTTGTTTTTGGTAAGTAAATTATCTTTTCTCTTAGGCTGCTTTTGTAATCTCTAATTTTTGTTATATGATTATAGTTTACTGTGACCTACCTTTGGTATAAATACACCAATTAAGAGTGCATTTATTGCTCAAGATTCATTTTATTATATTTTTTGAAACTGATTATTCAGTATTTCATCATTTATAAATATTTCACTGCAATTGTCTTAGTTAATATATCCTCTTTCTCTCTCTATTTTCTTTCCTAGAGGATATATCTTAGTACTTCTCATCCCAGCTTTCCTTTTTTCTTATTCTCTTGCTTAACCTCTTTGATGTTTTCTTCTCTTTGTCTCTTATTGCTCTGAGTCATTTATTCATATTTATTATACAATTGATTAGTTCTACATTCCTCTTATCTGATTCAGCTACTCATTGGATACTTTTTAATTACTATTTTTAATTTCTAGAATTCTAGTTGGTTCTTTGACAAACCTGCCAGGTTTTAAAAAATAGTTTCTTCCTATTGTACTCTTCAGACCTTATTTCCTAAGTGCTAAACCTCCTAACCACATTAATACATTTTTGGTTGTTATTTCATATTTTAAAGGATTCATCTTCTTTTTTTAAAAAAAATAAGAATACTTTGTAGCCAGATTTTTTAAAGTATTCCAACACCAAGGTTTTAAATTTGCTTTTTACAGGGAGAAATGAGAATCGAGAGATGTGATGAAGCACTGTCTATCTGGGTCAGCATGGTGGAGAAAATTAAAATAAAGGATGCCTCAGAGAATATACCTGGAGCTGCTACCTATCTGAAAGATTATGAGCTCTCAATTTTATTTTAAAATTAAGTCCTTTGTTCCATTCCTGCTAAAGAAGAATACTGCTACTCCCTGCTACTCAAAAATATAAAAAGCAACAACACAAATAAGCAGTACAAATAAATTTCCAGAAGTACATCCCTCACTTGTAGAGCATATGCTTCAGAATAATTAAGTTATAAGCAATTAATTTTAGAGGTTCCTAGTCTAGAGTCATAAAAGTGTTAACTGAAGTATATTTTTAGAAGTCTTGAACTTTGAATACTTGCATAAGTAGTTGGTATTAAAAATTTTAGTACAAAAGAACTATTCTTTTAGCACAAGTAAACAAAAAATGGGATTTAGAAGCTACTAGCAAAAGGAAATTTCCATTATTCATAGATCCTAAATTTGGTGGGATTGAATGTTATTATCATGGTCATCCTGTATATTATTAATTTCTCATTGTTCATTGGTGCCAAGTATCTGTTATTTTCCAAATGCTCTGCTAGCCTGCTCCATATTTTCTAGAATATGACAACAATCAAAGCAGAAATAGCTCCTATTCTTTTAACTTGAAAAATTGCATATGTTATTTTGCATAAGTTAATTATTTATGAAATTAGATATGATTATTTCATTATGTGGGTTGAGTCATTATCAGTTAACTATTTATTTATCTTTAAAGAATTCTGACTGCACAATTTCCACCAGGCATACCTTTGTTTTCAGAATAAAGAGCACATTTTTACTCCTCCCTACATCTCTGGTCTTAATTTATTTACCTTCTGCAAATGTTACCCCTGTCTTCCAGCCACACTGTCTTTTATTTGGACTCTCTTATCCATGAACTGCTTTGCCCATATCTACTTCACACAGTGAAATTTTAATTGTACTTCAGATTTGTCTTCCATATTTCTCCATTGTTGCAATCGCTACAGTTCACAATATATATTAAAATATGAGGTCATTTATAATGTTAAGATGCTTTTAATTGCAAGTAATATAAAATATGATTCAACTCTTTGCTAGAAAAATAAGGATGATCTTTTTTTTCTACCTAGGTTGGCAGAGTAAGAGTTCCTAACCCTTTCACTGTAAGGCATTCTCTCGCCAGCTAAACATGTTCTCCCAGTTCTGATCTCTGGGAGGCTTTCTCTTGTCCAAAATCTACCTTGGCCACAACTGAAAGGGATATTAAGAAGCAGCAGCCTTACTGCTTTAATAGTCCGTTTCCTTTCTATATGAGTTCAGGGACTTGAAAATTATTAGGAGCCAAGAAATCATGGCCAGATTTGGGATTTTATTTACTCAATGAAAAACTTCAGTGGCTTGCAATAAAAAGCATTTGTTTTCTTGCCTATGGATCTGTAATAAACAGGTTGTCTCTGTTTCCACAATGCAAACTTCAGGTTAGGCTCAAGTCTACTACATGCATCTTATTCTGGGTCGCTGGTTGAAGAGTAGTGGTTACTTGGAGCATGGTTTCCTAATGGTTTTTCAGGAGCCTCAGATCTCAGTCCAACTATAGAAATAAATTTAAGGTATCTTCTAGTGTCACATATGCTAATATTTCACTGATTATAGAAAGTCGTTTGGCCAACTCCCAGTAAGAAGAATAGTTTGCTTTAGTGGAAGGATACTACTAAGTTACATGCAGTGGTCAGCAATCCAATCAATCAAATAAAGTAATAGTGGGAGGAATGGCCTTTCACTTCTATCTCCTCTATCCCAGGGCTTACACTAATGATAAAGTGGAGGGCACTATTTTCCTACACTGGACATTTTCTTCCAGCTTTAAAGTTACTCTTCCCATGTAATGTGAGTAAGGATCTCTTAGTTACCTATATAGTCTTATTATTATATAGTACAATATAGATATATAACTATATATATGTGTATATATAATTTGCTTACCCTTTCTGTATCTCAGTGATATATAGTCTTAATTATGTGTAGTCTTGTTATCATGCAACTTATTTCCAATGTTACTAGTTGACTCAAATTGTTTCTTTCTAAATTGGCCAGTTTTTCCAAGGAACGTGCACCCTGTATTTCTGTATATGAAGCCTAGATAATTCTTCACATAGATATATGCCCACTTGCCACTAGATAAAGCTCACTGAGGTCCTAAGCAGGTATGATTTTTAAAAGATTATTGTATAAAATCAACACTCTTACTCTTTAAACTGCCTGGAAATACAGGAAGTATTAAAAAAGGTAATGGTACAGTCCCTGCTGTAATATAACCCAGTGTCTGTATAGTTCAGGAATTTCATGGAGCTGTGTTAACTTGGAGTTGATCTTCATACTGGGTCAGATCTTGCTTCCTGTGTCCTTTCTCTGTAGCAACATTTTGTCTCTTGTCTAACTTTTCATGGCAAGCCAGTAGGAGTGACTCATGCTTCTAGTGAAGTTTACTATGGAAGTCACATTTGCTTGGAGAAATACCAAACTTAGTAGATGACTATATGATTAATGAAACTCACAGGAGGGGACATTGAGCTCATAAGGGATGGATCTCTTTCTTAGAGAAGGAAAATGTGAAGTGATCTGACATTTCTATTAGGTACAGGCTGTATCTCAAGATTGAGAAAGAAAAATTGTTTCAGCAAGAAAGCTTGGTGGAGACTTCATCAGTTACTATTTGACTTTGTGTAAATCCCATACCACTTAATATCAACTTTAATCAAAAGATAATGCTATTTTAATCACCTCTTCATTCATTTATAAGCAGTCTATCTATTTTCCAATTAAGCATAGAGTTTGGTCTTCCGTATTTGACCTACCTGAGCCAGAAGACATCTCTTTGCACTTCTGGAGACATTTTTATTTTGGAAGTCAGAAGAATGAAATGTGTAGAACTTGAGATGTTTTGGTGTTAAAAAAAATGCTGAATGTGCTATAATCTCCAAAAAGCTTTCTATTTCTAGGTCATGTTCATTTCTCCACAATCTGAAATCTTTGTGCAGCTATAGTACATAGGCTCATTCTTACTACAGTGTAATTTATCCTTACACAACATCCCAGGATCCAGAAATTTAATTCTCTAAATTTTTCTGTGATGTATTTTAGTCTGAGTAAACACAAATCTGAATCATTTATGCTGGCATTTTAGAGAGGAGAGTGTATTTTAAAAGACATATTTGGTAGCTAAAGGAAGCTATAGAAGATAAAACTGAACAACAGCAGTATACCTTGGTATGATTATGAAATGTTGTTGAAGAGGGCTGAGGCAAGTAGAATAAGCTCCTCTGTATCTTATAAGCTATGGTATAAGGTTATTAAACAGGGGATTTAGCGCAACAGTACTTCATGCCCTGAAGAGGGGCTTGAGAAACAGCCCCTAAACATAACTGCCTATGTAACCTAGGCTATGGGAAAACTCAAAGATGTAAGCAGTTAACACTTTAGGTAATAAAATAAAAATACCACAGTATATTTTGATGAAAAATAATTATTTTATTATGTATGTTACTGAAATAAAGTGAATAAATTTATAAACATCATGTTGAATTTCCATAGAGGAAGTTCTAGAAAAGTTTCAAAGGAGACTTTTAATATATGTTACATTATAAAATACCATTATTATTATTTTTTTAATTTAGTGTGAGGTTTGCAGTAGTGTTTACTGGATAACTTTTTGTAGATGCAGTGATTTATTTTAAGAGCTGTTAGCAAAATATATCATGAAATTCCTTCTGTGATTGCTGCAATATTGTTAAAGAGATAGTTCATTAGATAATAAAGTATATTCTCTATGAGAACCTATAGGTCTGGTGGAAATGTGCCTCTGTTAGCAGTTTCCAAAATAGCTGTGCTTTGTCTGCACAACTGGTTTATTTTTACTTTACAGACATTCACTCATTCCAAAATAACAACTTTGTACTCACTGTGGTCAGCTGCTGCGCTAGGTTGTAAGAATACAGCAGTGAATAAAATAGCCAAAAATCCCTCAGGAAGCTTATATTCTAGCAGTGGAAATAAAGTACATAACAAACAACAGAAATAGTGACTTATATAGTATGCCAGATGATGAAAAGTGCTGTGGAGAAAAAAGAAAATGAAAGAGGGAAGAAAATAGGGAAGGGATGGTAAAATTGAAATAGAGGATCAAAAGAGTCATCATTGAGATAGTGACACTTAGGCAAGAGCTTAAGGAGCAGGTAGATGCATTCCATGACTTTCAACATGTAAGAGAGAAAGCTACATGTGTATCTGGAGGAAGAGCTTTCCAAGCTGAGGGAAAACTAAGTGCAAAACTCTGAGATGGGGACATAGATGTAATATTGGAGAAACAGCAAGGAGTCAAGAATGGCTGTAGCAGAATAAGCAAAAGTGGAAGTGATAAAACATGAGGTCAGGAAATGCATCTGTCCCAGGCCTACCAAGAGACAGAAAACACGAACAATTTGAACAGGAAAGTTTTAATATAAAGATATTTTCAGTATGACAAGAGATTGGAGTAAGAGTAAGGGGCAGGGACTAGTAAAGGGTAGAGAACTCTAACAAACATAGGAATACAGAAATAGTAGATCCAGAGAACAGCTCTTACCCTTGGGGCTGAGTAGAGAACCCAGGGAAGGAACAAATCTGGACAGGGGCCTTCTTCCCAGTGCTGAGATCTAGGCTTTATTGGTTTGCATTATTTTTAGTGTTTCTAGAATGTTCCTCTGTCTAACCCATTTTAATGGTAAAAATAAAAAGATGGCCTCCTCCAGCGAAGTCCAGAAGGCAGGAGCTGAGTCAGCTTTACCTGCATTCTAAACTGCAACTTCAAGCGTTTACTCATGTCATCACTTAAGGACCTTGTCCATGATGCTTAACCTCCCTGTGCTTCTGTTCCCTTATCTGTAAATAGGCATAATGATACTTAGTCACATAGAACAATTGTAAGAATTAACAAAGTAATACCTATAAAGCACTCAGAACAATGCTTAGGCCTTAGCAAGCATTTATTAAGTGTTACCTGTTTTTAATAACATTATTTGACAGATTTCCCAATGTTTTTATGCTTCACGAAATGAACAGATTGTTATGGTCACTACTATTAATTAGTTATGATGAATTTGTTCAGAAAGAAAAAATCTTCCTGATTAAATCTTGATGCAGGGAAAGTTCAATTTAATGCAAAGTTGATTGAAAACAGTTGCTGCTTACTCCAACCAATCAGTGGGAAAGAGAACGAGAGAGTCTTGTGGGATACTCGCATATGTGTTCTCCCTTAAATTCCTTCCAGGCATGGGCTTCAAGAGTGGTGATTACTACTTGTACCCACTGGGTTTGAAAGAGAGGAAATGGGGTGAGATCGTATGGCCTTGCATCACTGGGGATGTGCTGGGGAATAATATCTAGTCCAGAAAGAGGATGACAGCACAGTCATGAACCCTGGGTTCAGCCTCTTAGAAGGAATAAACACTGAACCCAAGTGCATTAGCCCTTCTCCATGCCTTTCCAATCAGTACTGCAAAAATAAACAGTTTATACATCCAAAGTAACCCTAGAATACCCTCACCAATTATTTTATAAGTATTGCTTGGAAGGCAAACACATTTTCTTTGCTCCTCCGTCCACAGCAGCCATTTGTCTGCCACGAGCTGTTGGAGCTGGAGAGTAGCCTGCCTTCCTGGGGGTATCACGGCCCAGAGCCGTCTGGAGGAATAGGGCATCTGTGTATTTGGCACTCTCTGGCGAAGGACTCTATCATTTTAAGTTTACCTCTTCATAAAACCCTGCTACCTTTCCACATGTGTTGGTTTTCCATTTCTGGACTTTTGAGCATTGGTGGTGGTCCAGGGGCATAGCTGAGATTATAGCCATATGAGGCACAGCAATACAGCTAGTACTGAAATTTCTCCTCCGGTGATAATATGCTCAGCTCCCTGGTAATAATAAAAGTATCTGCCTTTACTGAACATATACTACAGATCAGAAACTATGTAATTTAATTTAATCCATATTAATGTCATGTCTGGTGGGTATTACTAACCCTTCTTTAAAATGAAACAACCGGGCCAAAGATGACACAGCAGATCAATGCCTGACATGTCTTTGAAATGCCCCTTCCCTTATTCCAATGTCACACTTTTTCTACTATGATGTGCTGTTTTCCTATAGGGACAGGTAGAATGCATTGCATGATTCTCGTGTTGGGTATGTAACAAAGAGATTGATGAGCAAAATTTCTAGTCACTGCAAGGAGCCATGAAGGTAAGCATGGATCAGATAGAGATATTAAAGTTATTTTATGAGGCAAATGACTTATGGTCACATAGCTAGAAAGTGATAGATCTGGTATTTGAGCTTAGGTCTCTTTTCCAAGACACATTCTCCTTCAACTTATATCACTGCTGATTACTCAAGTCAATAATCCTTTTATTTCATATGGTTTCATCTCCAGTCTTACGAGACACAGTCAATAGTTGTGCATCTGAGCACATTACATTTCCCCCAATAAATTAATTTTCTTAATAGATAGGCCAAATTAATAGAGTTTTTTCCCAATATTTTCCTCTTTCATTAATCTGAGATTTTCATTTTTTTTACCTTGCTCCCTCTTACTTAAAAAAAAAGATTATATGAATTTTTTTCTTTGAAGAGCTCAATAAGAAACTACTGTTCCTTCAGGGTAACTTCATTCTTGGTTGAGAACCCTTCCAAAGTCCTTTGGTATTTCAATTTTATGGATTTTAACATTAAGAACTGACTTTTTATTAAGTTTGGGAATGTATGAATTATGGGACAAGATACTTGAAGCTCTAATAGCCCTGCAAGTGGACAAATATTTTGTTTCTTATCTGAATATCTTTGTACTCTTTACACTTCTGATCAATTGTAGGTTAAAGTGAGCTGGATCTGAGAGGAACAGAGGTTATTTATACATTAAATTAGAATTAGCTGAAAATATGAAAGGATAAAGTAGTGCTATTTATAGAACCCCCCCTTACAAACTTATTAGAAATAAGGAGATGTATCTTCATCCAACCTGAATTCTAACCAAAGTCTGGATCATGGTTGTAGATGGTCTCAATCCTAGGTAGGATTCATATTTGGGATTAATCTAAAATTAGGTTTCCAGCTTCACATTTGATGCTACATAAAGTTCTTTTAGTAGCATACAGGGTTTGTTGTGGAAGTAGTAAATTTATTGGGTAATATTTTAAGTGCCTGAATCCCTCTTCTCTCAAAACCCACTAACTTTGGGTAAGAAACAAACTAGTCATATCGTAAGATTGATGTGAAACCAAGTGAAAAATAGGGGAAGTTGATAACAGCACTGGTTTTGTTGTCAGATCAATGATAGCTCTACTTCTTCTTAGCTAAGAGGGATCTTTTCTTAAACTCTTTTGCAAAATGAGGACTAGAATGAAGCCATCCCATCTCCTTCCTCCACCATTGGAACCTACTCCCTGACCTGTCATATTACCTTCTTGACCCTTCATTTTATTGTTTGTCTGCCTAATTGGATCATAATTCTAGTATTGCCCAGGTGGAGCACATAGTAGCTAACATTTATCAAAGTCTAGCCACATACTTTATTCTTCTAAGCATTTTTCATGGATTAATATATTAAAATCTCTTAAGATCCCTATCAAGTAGCTAATAACATTATATATTTATTTCATACATAAGAAAATCAAGACACGAATAGGTTAAGTTACTTGCAAAGTCACACAACTGCTCAGTGGATTTGAACAAGGTTTGAACTTGGAAAGTCTAGTGCTAAACTACCAAGCTATACTGCCTCAATAGTTGTTGAAGTCTAGATTAATATATTATATATGGATATATTCTATGTACAATAAGTCAGCATATTGGTGTATATTTATATTATGTGTATTGTATCTATTATATATAGTTTATTCTATATTATGGTTGCATATTAATAGTCTTCAATATTTATTGAATAAACACACACACATATGTAACATATATGATGCCTGACTGTATAATTATTCCACAAATATTTGTCAGGGTAGTGTAGTATATATTGTTATATATACTATATACAATAAGGGAATATAACACTCCTGCTATGTAAGTTATAAAGCATGAATATTACATTAATACTAGTAATTCCTTAATGAATGAACACATAATCCCTGTGGTCAGTTCAGCTTATTACCTCCTTCACTTTTCTGTCTTTCCCCCACGCCTGTGACCCTGGGGCATATGCATTCAGGCTGGTTCTAGAAAAGTGATGAAATGGAGACAGCTACACTCCCAATTACTACCACCGGTTCCCCAGGTCCTGAAAGAACAAATGCTCTTACTATGCTAACCTCCTATCACTAGGGTTTCTTTTTTATGATAACAGAGCAAAACTTGTTTTCTAGGATCTTCGGGCACCCAAAGTTTTTTTTTTGCTTCATTTTCCCCATGACTTAGCAACAGTATTTTAGCCATAGGTAAGGGCCTCACGATTATGGCCAAATATACTTTTCTCAAGAAGAAACTATATTGGCTGAGGAACTGGCATCGCGTTCTGAAGGATCATTTCTTTGCTTTGCCCGAAAGATGCTACCAGACTTCCTTGCTTAAAGACACGTATGTGTCTCACTTAGTATTTTGGCAATAAAATGAGATCAAAATGACAACAAAATCCCCCTTATTTTTTTAATGAAAAAAAAATCTACAGTTTTGAACAGACAATAAACTAAAAACTAAAGACTCTGTTGATTCAGACTGTGAAATTCAGGCAACATCACCACATTGCCAGTCAGGCAAGAGATGACCAAGATTGAAGGGCTAAAGAATTTATGATTACATTTTGTCTCATCCGGGAACCCGAGTAGATAGGCAGATCTTCAGTGAAATACTCTAGCCTGGATAGGAAAGGAGCTCTCTCTCTCTCTCTTTCTCTCTCTTCGTTGGTCAAATAAAGTTGTTTGTGTTCATGCTGTTGCTTTAAGACCCCAGCCTTCAGTGAGAGCTTCCATTTTCCCAGAGCAGTTCAAATGAACATGGAATTGAAAACAGATGTGGGCTCCAGCCTGTTATTGCACAAGGGCAAACGGGGCACAGGGAGGGGAAGGAGGGGGAGGTGGCAGGGACCGCGCGAAGGGACCTTCAGCAGCCCCAGGACTCTCATCACTTGAGGAGGTCTGAACTCCAAATTCCAGCAGCCTGCACTCTGAAAATGAACTCCTAACAGAAAACAGATGGGAGTGGACCTTGAGTTGGGGGAGGGGAAGCAGCAGGAGGCCTGACGGGGGAGCGTGGGGAGGAAGGGCAGGGTGAGCAGTCGGAAAAGTGTGGAGCGTGGTTTTGCGAAAATTCCTGTTCAAGGAAATAAAAGCGCTTGGGGAGGTGACGGGAGCTAGGGGTGAGGCATGCCCAGAACACCTACGGTCTCCTGCAGACAGAGTCCCCTTAGATTGTAACCCCGCTGAGAAGAACCAATGACGTTAAGGAGTTCCAAGAGCCAGGATAATCAAGCCAGATTTTTTTTTTTTCTTTTTGCCTGGGAAACATCTCATCCAAACAGACCACTTGCTTTTGCAAATGCCAGTAGTTCTGATAAATCAAACTCACTGGAGTCAGCACAGCCCTCGTGTTACTTTCCATAAGGGCTTCGTCTGAGCTGAGGCATGCCAAGGAGCGTCTGCAGTGGGGGAGGAGGCGGCCGGGCCAGTGCTTAGTCTGGACAGTAATACCTCCTGGGTCTTTCCGTCCTGGGAACCGGAGTTAATTCACTTCTATTTTCTTGGACCAGCTTATCAGAGATTTGACAGTTCCCAGATTTGAATGAACCTTTTTTCCACGTTTTGTTTTTAATAGCTTAATCCTCCCTTCTCAGTAAATGAGAAGAAGAAGTAGAGGCTATATGGCTGTAATGGATGGAAGTAGGATGCCATTTGGGGACTTGCTGTGTTGGGTTTGGAAAGTACTGAGTGAGCACTACCTGCTTGCATGTGTTGGTGGGGAGGGATATTTAGCCCTTGGATGCGTTTGGCAAGATAGCTTTAAATGTTCTTGTACACACCATGTAATCATAGAGCAATGCGTTTCAAAGAGGAAAGAGGGTGGTGGAGGGGAATTTCACCCTCTTAGGAGGCTTTGGCAATGTCCAAAATAAGTTTGGGTTGTCATAGCTGTGGAAGGGGTTACTATCTTTTCTTGGTGGCTTTTACAGATGCTGCTAAATGCCTGCAAGCCGCAGGGCAGCACCTTACAACAATGACCTTCTGGCCTGAAATGTCAATCATGCCGATGGAGAGAAAACCTGATTATAAGGTTTTTATGATCCTTGTGACAAACTGAGGACAAGGATGGTATGAATATATAAAATTCAGAAGTTATTGAATCTCATTTTAAGGCCATTATCTTTAAAACCCAAAGCCCCCAAAACACAATGATCATGATGATGACAAAACAGCAATAATAGTTATTAATTATATTGTGCTGTATGCCAGGCACTATTACAAGTACTTTATATATTAATGTACTTACTTTTCACAATGATTTTATGAGATAGGTATGAGTATTTTTCTGATTTACAGAGCAAGAAACTGAGGCACAGAGAGGGTTAGTAATATGAAGAAATCACACAACTGGTAAGTGCAAGGCCAGCTGCATGGGTACTGAACCTGTGCAATTGCACACAGCCCTGTGCTCAGAGGGTCCCATGCTTGGTTTAATGCTCTGTTGTCACTGTCTTAAAACACTGAATAATTTTATCTTTGAATTGTTTTGTAATTGAAGCTCAGTGAGTCAATAGAGTGTTCAGTGAGTAGAGGAGGTATGTGTGATACAGGGGTACGCTGTTCCTCGTTGTTCAACTCATATTTAGTGCTCCCCATATCTCAGGGGCACTGAGCTCCAGTGGACTGACCCCCCACTCATGGAGTTCAGAGAGACTCAAAGCAGTGCGTGGGGCCACTGAGAGCCCCAGGAGCCACACTTTCTGTTCAAACCAGAACTTACACTGAACACAGAAAGAAGGCAATGGCGTTCTAAGAACCACAAATCCGTGGAAGAAAGAAGAAAATGTTTATTTTCGTATCTTTAGTAGTACTTTCTCCCTGGTTTTTGGACAATGGACACTGTGTTTTTCATTTTGAGCTAGGCCCTGGAAATTATGTAGCTGGCTCTGAATGACAGAGTCATGGTTTGAATCCTGATAGTATGAATCTAAAATAAATGTTCTTATCTACCAGAGTATCAGCTTCCATTGTAGGATCCGATGTGATAAAAATGAGCTAGACTTTAAGAGGAATTTCCCCATCTGTGACTAGATGCCTCCAAGGGGAGACTGCTGGAGTAGGGAGGATGGGGTCTATTTCTTTCAAATTGCAGTTGTTGTTTTTTGTGTAGTGAAGCTTCTCTATAGGGCTGCCTCCTAAGCAACACACTGTAATGGAGCTGCTCAACTCTCATGTGGTGCAGTCCATTTTATATGTGTTAGTATCACACTTTCCAAACATCTATGATGCTAATTGGTAATAATCATAGATTTTGTGTATTGATCCCTGACATTTTACATATATTATCTCATATTAATCTTCTCCATATCTTCAAAAGCTGACCTCCCGAGTAAATGATGATCAGAGGTCTCATAGAAGAAAATTGTGAAGTCACTATTGATGCCTACATCTGAATGATTGCCTCAGTTCATTGAGATGCTGCCCTTCTGCTATAAAGGTATCTATGCCTGGTCATTTTCTGTAAGGTTTTTTGTTGAGTATCTTTTGTCAAATGAAATATTATTTGGGGGTAGTTCCTGTGACTTTTAACATATCCAGCAAAGTTGACATCTTTGGAAAACTACACATTTATAAGACCTCTTAATTTCTAGCATCTTGACTTAAATCAAATTTACTAGTAAATTATAGAGCCCAAGGGGATTACTCAGTAGCATTTTGTTGAAATAAGTATAAATGACCCATGCTTTCCTTTGAAATACATGAGGATAGAAAATTTCAAGTGAAAGAATTCTCAAATGTTGTATGTGTTTGGGGCCTTACTGGTCTAATCTTGGTGCAAATTTTCATGACATTGTATAGTCTTTGCTTTGAACTGTTTAAAACTCCAAGGGAAATAGTCAAAGAAAGACAATTCTAAAAATATTTTAATGTAATCTACATTTCTACACTTCAACTAAGAAGTTGCTAAGAAGATTACATTCATTTTCAAGAATTATATGTATAGCTTTTAATTTATATAAAAAGTAAAATGAATGAAGTGGCATACAGCTTCTCTGGGATCCACGATACAAGTATGTATCCCATGTTCCTGACTCAGAGGTTTGGTTCAGCACGTACCGTCAAAATACAAGATACTGGAGCAATGAGGGGGTGACAGCACCTTATACTCTTCAAAGAATACATTGCCTTCAGTGCAGGAGAAATACATAGGGATATATCACTTTAGAATATGATTATTCCTTAATTGTAGGGTCTGTGTGCGTATCTTATTTGCACATTATCTCGTTGGCTTGTTTTAGTTTTGTTTCTTTCTCTCTCTCTT
Source organism: Manis pentadactyla (assembly GCF_030020395.1). Taxonomy (NCBI): domain Eukaryota; kingdom Metazoa; phylum Chordata; class Mammalia; order Pholidota; family Manidae; genus Manis; species Manis pentadactyla. The sequence goes on along the minus strand of NC_080031.1, from coordinate 13,752,431 downwards.
TTTTTTAAACCAACTTGTGTACGTTAAGATCGTGGATTAGTTGTTGTAGTCTAAGAAGTCATACATAACTGGGTTTCATTCTCAGCACCTCTTCTTCGTATCCTTTTTTAAAACTTGGGAACATTTTCCTAACCTCTCCTAACCTCACTTTATTTATGGATGAAAATCAATGAATCTACCTACTCCATAGGGATGTTAATGATTACATGACTGAAATGTAAATTAACTGGCACATGGTGAATGCTCACATCAGTACATGGTATTTATTATGTCGTAGGCTTTCAATGCCAATGCAAGAAAAGTAATATATCTAGTTATTTTGTTCTTAAATATTAGATAGAGCTGTACTGAAATCTGTCCAATCTCTGTTGATACCAACATAGTACAATTACTGAAACACAATTGCCAAAATGATGCGGTAACTTTGCTAACAGTATATTTCATTTTAAAATGACAAAGTGCTTGACCAGCCAAAACACATGTGAGTTATTGGATTTATTTTTTAGTCTAGGATTTCATTTTATTGGGAAGCTAAAATTTTTAATGCTAAAATTAAAATTTACATGAACTCTTATGTAACAATTGTAGTTCTGTGATTTCTCAATTCATGGATACAAAATGTTTCAAATATCTGCTTAAGGACCCTTATAATTGACAGAACATGATCTTAACATTCGCATTGAGGGTTTTGCATGTCAATGTTGCCATCTATTTTCCCTTTACATCTGATGTGGAATTAGGAAAGAATATGTATATGTTATAATATAATATCAACAATATGTATACTATTTTGGATTAGCTCTCTTTTTTTCTCCTTTTTTCATCAATTACAAATCTTTCTAGAAAACTATAAGAAGAAAAAGTATGGGAAAGTTTTAATGAGTTCTTTTTCTTGTTTACTAATATTTACATCTAAAAAATCACCCCAAGCCCCATTTTAAACAGTTAAAAATTTTTATTATAATTAAGCATATGTGACCTTTCATTTATTTCTTGAAAAAAATGTATATGGCTTGACTGGTTTGACAGGAGAGACACTGCATTTAGTCATGTCCAAGAAAACTGAAATCAAAAGGTCAAGGGCAGTCTCTCTTGATGCTGAGATGCAGGCATGGTGGAAACCTAAACATCAGGCATTGTTTTACCTTTGATGATGTGAACAGAAAACCATGTCATTCATTCATTTTTTATTTGTTCCTTCACCATAGGCCCCTGGGAAAATTCTGCTTTCTGATTTTTTTCTATGACCTTAACATTCTTTGGCACCTGTTTTTACAAATGAGTGCTAAATACTATGTGGACCCCTGGAAAATGTGTAAATGTTCCAAACGTCTTCATAATTTAGTATCTGCTAAATGCATCTTGAGAAACCCCCAATGAAACACAGCATAGAAACTGTGTTCTGAACCTTGTTTATCTTTGATCTAGAGACAGATAGCCTTTGCCAGCTAATGTGAAAGCTCAGGCACAGAAGTTTGGACGCACACACAGAGGCACATTCGTGCTCCGGTGTTTTGCTGAATCAGCTGAACTAAATGATGCCTTGGAGGCCAAGCAACTGGCCTGTCAGTTACACATCAGATAATTGATGCTATTTGTGATAGAAATGAAATTGGAAACTAAGTAACTAACAACAACAACAAAAAGCTTCCTTGGAATTGCACTTCTTTTTCTTTGGAAGAGGTAAGGGAGCCAGTGACTCAGTTTGGCATTACATTGACCTCATTAGAGAGCAATGCCAGATCCTGGGGGTAAAGCTGAATATCCTGCAAGTAAATGTCACATTGAGACATATTTCCCAACAGATTTTTTTTCCTGGCAATCAGGCTCACTTTAAGGAAAAGACAGTGGACAAGTTCGAACAGGAGGGGAAGAAAGATTGAATACAGCGTGAATCTGCTCTAAATCCTTTTTAAGTAAATCCAATAATCATGCCAATATTAAGAAAATTATAGAATGCTTCCCAGAGTACTAGAAATATATTGTGAAGATGAGATTTCACATGACTATACAATACAGATTATACAATGCTGACCATACAGTGTAGTCATAAGACTTTATTCAAAATGAAAGTAATGATAATAATAGCTATCATGTATTACGTACTTCCTATTGTTTAAACTACTTTATGTAATACAAAGAAATTAATCCTTACAATAGAAGTGAGGTTAACAGTGTTACTCCCTTTGAAATGGTAGAATAGGAGGCTTGGAGATTATCGGAATAAAGAAGAAATAAAGAAATTTGAGCATTGTCCTGTAGTTGGTAACACCACAGCATAATGAAATAGTAGGGAAGATACCCAAGCAACCATAGTAAAGACATATGAATCTTAAAAGACATTGGCAGAAAAAAGAGTTTTTCCTTTGTAGATGAAACAGATACTGCATTAAAGAGATTTAAATTCTCATCCTGGGCTCATTCATTTCCAAATTTGCTTTCCTGTAAGGTCCGTGAGTGAGAGATGTAGGAGAGCCCTGTGCTCACTGCTTTCTGTACCTTTTGTCCTATAGCTGTCAGTCAAGCCCTGGATGCGTGGGGTGCTGTGAATCAGAACCACCTAGAGGAGCTTTTAAAAATGATACAATGTCACCCTTTCCATCGGAAACAGACCCTAGTGTTCTGAGAGGAAGATAGAACTGAGCAAGTTATTATTTCAAAAGGGCTTCAGAGGAACATAGGACCACACAGAAAAGACAGTTCTACTTACCTCTGACCTTCACAAATATGAAGATACTGCATTATATCCAAACCTTAGATGCTTTATCTATAAAATGGGATTTGAATAGCTATATTATTTTAGACACTTTAGGACAAAGTGCTGATACACTTCTACATGTGCCTTCTCATGACAGAAGGGGGATTTTCATTAGGCCCAGGGTGTGCTCCACACTGATGTGTTTCCTTGTAACTTCATCCCTCAAAGCAACCAGAAGACCTTTCCCTTTTAAGCTTCAGACTCCATCAGAAATGCTGGGTGACATATCCCCACTGAGGAAGCCATATGGAATGACAGGCACGGACGCAGAAGCATTCAAGGGGAGATGGCAGATGACCTGAGAGAATGTAGAAAGATGAGATTCATAATTTAATAGTTATACATTATCTGGAATTAAATGTCTTATAGGAAAAAATGGTCATAGAAGACATGGAATTGTAGTTTATGCTTTTGTGTGTACATGTGCCTCTGTGTGTGTGTGAGAGAGAGAGAGAGAGAGTATATGTCATGTTTTTCATTTTATTTTCAAGACCTCTTCCTTGTTTTCTCATTGTTCCCTATACATAGCTTCTTATTCCTGTTGTAAGTGTGATATACACACTTGAATTTTGAGGACAATGATTTGAATGATATTAAATTATTGGATCAACCCTTTTTTTCTCTGTGTGTCTACAGGTACCTGCAGGTGTACAGTACATGTATTTGTGTGTTTGTACAGAGAGATTATTTCCTTACTTCAGGAAAGAAAACTGGACGTACCTTAAAAACTAAATTGCTTCTATATGAATGCAAGAAGTAGTGATATTGATGGCCACCGTAAGTGCTTCTGCCTCTCATATCTGGGGTCTGCTTTCTCAAATTATCTTTTTTCTTGGTATTAGCTGGCTACAAAGTCCTCTTCAGCCCACCATTCCTTGGTGAACTCTTCAATGGACATGGTGTGTGTTTGGGTGCACAGGCTAGCCCCGAAGTAGCTGGCCACTGCTAGGAAGAGAACAGTCTGTTTGTTACGCATTTTTCAGGATTAGTGATATTATTGGGATCCTTTCCAATTAAATCTGGAAGTCATTCATATACATGAATAGTTGCCGTATGATCTAATAACCACATAGTCCCTGATAACTTCTATCACTTTCTGAGCTTCTATTTCATGCTAGAAACTTGAGATCACAATCACATTTAATTCATTAAGCTCTAAAATAATATAGCTGTTCAAATCTCATTTTATAGATAAAGCATCTAAGGTTCAGATGTATTAAGAAACATTCCTAAGACAGCGCAGCTTGTAAGTAAAAGAACATTGAGTCAAACTCTTGACTGTTGGATTTAAACATCCGCTCCAGCCAGCCTTAGAAAATGCATGTCATGGACTTCATTGTCGTGTATTCAACAAGAATTTCTGAGCATACATCACATGATGGGCACAGTTCTAGGCACTAGAATAGAGTAATGAATAGAAAGAGGTACCAGTGGGGACTCTCCCCGTGCCAGAAGTGCCTGATCACATTCTGTACCACATCACCTTTGCTATCCCTAGGATGCAGCTAAGCAGCGTCCAGACCCTATTCTAAAGCCATTGCTGAGGATTAACAGTCATCTGTGATTTAAATTCAGTAGCTCTGATTTCCTATCAGTTCCTTCAGAGGAGGATAATATCATTCCCACAGGGTCCCTAGAATTTCCCATTCTTACTTGGCTTGTGATTAGAACGTATGGCTCTGCACAAGCAGAGAAGTTATGAATGGCTCTTTTCCCCATTCTTTTCACCCCTCCCACCTCCGCCTCCCAACAGAAGCAGCTGTTTTCTATTACAAAATAGTCTGACAAGGTGCTGGTCTGGAGCAGTGTCTCTTTGGCAGGTAATTTTGATGAGGCCCAGAGGTAAGGGGGTGGGTGTCTCTGATGGGTTTCCGGTCCTGTTATCAGACCCATCCGGCATCCCCAGACATGGCTGCCGTCTGCACATCAGGCCGATTTCTGGCTTGGAGCCCATGCTTGCTGAGAGCATCAGTCATCTGACAAGGCTAATCCATTAACTTTTTTCTACTTAAGCCCAGAGCTTGGATATGAGGCAAACATCCAGCATCCCTCTGGCAGAGAACCTGGTCCTAGAACATTGAGTAACCCTGCCAGTTCTGAATGGACCCTCATGTTTTGATTTTTTTTGTTTTGCTCTTGATTTAGTAAGATAGCAATTCCATTAAGAAATACTGCAGAAAGAAAGCAAATGCTGCATGAACAAAAGTTCCCTTTCACAGCCAAGCCATCTGCAGAAGGATGGACCCAGGAATGTTTTTGCACAGGAAACTTACCTGTGTTTTCAAACTGGACTTTATATTGCCCTTGGTTTTCAGGAAAAACAGGTAACCTAGCAACAAAGTGCAGCTAACTGAGCTTTATACCTGAGTCCTATTCTCCTAATTACTGGCCTTCTGATGAATATTTCCAGGAACTGGTTTTCCCTTGCACTCAACCTCACTGTTTAGATGTCACAAACAGCTGCATGATCTAATAGCATTTATCATTAAGGAAAAATGTTCTTGCCCTTAATTGGCTTTGCTAGATTTGAATGCTTTCTTTTATGTGAAAGAAAACCGGACATCAGAAGACTTGGGTACTTATTCCAACTGTGTGATTAATAGTAACACTTATAATAGCAAACATAACAGGAGCATTTAACAATCTGTAGCATTTAACAGTAACAATATTTGTCAAGCCCTTACTCCATGTTAATGTGGAATAATGTATGCATGTAGCATTTATTACCTGGTTTAAATGTCACCACAAGTCTGATAAAACAGGTATTATTATTATCATCTCTATTTTATAAATGAGGAAATTGAGCCTTAAAGAGATTAAACAACTTGTCCAAAGACACTTCTTATTGAAATAGTGAAAGTGGAATTTATTGCCAGGTTTGTCTGTTTCCAAAGTTCTTATCCTCTGAACAGCCTGCCTTAACAATTACTATATAACCCTGAGCAGGACATGAGCTCACTTCACTCTTATGTAAAGCAAGGGTGGGGACAGGGGTTGCAGGGAATTTTGTAAGTTTCTTTATAACTCCATTATCTTTATGGGAAAAAGGCAGGATACTGTGGCAGGCTCTAACATGTTACATGAAGCTTACATTAGTAGTGAAGCTAATGATACTGTAAGAATTTACAGAGTTCTATGTGATTTGCGAAACTCTTTGATTTCATAAAGCCTGTGAACTAAATATCGCATCCCCCAAAGTTCACATGCTGAAACCTCAATCCCCAGTATCATAGTACTTGGAGGAAATCTCTGGGGGAGGGTAATTAGGTTTAGATAAGGTCATGAGGGTGAAGTCCGTTTGATGGAATTAGTGCCCTTATAAGAAGAGGAAGAGACCAAAGGGTGCCCCTCCCCTTTTCTGCCCTCTTTCCATGTGAGGATAGAGCAAGAGGATGACCACCTGCAAACCAGGGGTAGATCTTTCACTGGGCACCTCGATCTTGGAATTCCCAGCTTCCTGTGAGAAATAAATGTGTGTTGTCTAAGCCTCTCAGTCTATAGTTTGTTATAGCAGCCTGAGAAGACTAAGCCAATTATCTGATTTGATTCCCTCAAATTAATTACCTTAACTGACCTGGATAGAATAGATACTACTATTCCAATTTTAAAGATGAGAAAATTGAAGCTCAGAGGTTTACTTTTCTGAGAGGCTCGCAGGTGTCTGTAGGTGTCTTCAAATGCTGCTTCTAGCCTCAATATTCTCCTTCCTTCACAATTCAAGTTTACAGCTTGTGTGGATGATAAATTATATAGGAACTAGTCTAATGGGACTCTCCACTGTTTTAGCTAATTTTTTTTCAGGTAGGCAGAAGTGTGCACCCAGCCTCAGAACATCCATCCCTTCTATATGTTGCTGGTTTCAGATGGAACTTCTTGGGGCACTAACTTCAGATGTGAGTTGTAATAGTGATCTGGGACCAAAACTTAAATAGGACTTTTGACTCATGATTGTCTAGTCTTCATAAATTTTAGAGGAGCCATTTTTCAAGCCAGAAATTGAAGCTCCAGTAATCCTTTTGTCTCTTCGTCTCTCCTGCTCAGAGATATCAAATCTCCTCACTACCCCCAACCCTGGTTACTCTTTCTGTTCAGCAGAAATCCTTGCTGACTGGCCTTTTCAAAACGTTAGAACAGTAGAGCTTGATCCTGGACAGAAGCAGCACAAACATGCAGATAGCCCTCAATGCTCTTCATGGCTGCCCTGGGTTCTCGTCAAGTGGCCTCTTTGGACGAGTATCTGGAGATGTACTTCTCTGAGACCAAAAGTTTGGGATCCAATACCTGTCTTGATTTTATTTCCATGTGTGTAGGTATCCATACTTAGCACTGACAGAATATGTGGCTGTTTCTGTTAGGACTTCATTAGAGAAGTTATTTAAAAGGTGTCTGACATTCTCAGCTTCTTGATCCTGATGGAGATGAGAAAGAGAAGGAGGAGAGAAGGCAGGCGGCATGCAGCTGATGGAACTTCCTGTCCGGAGGAAGGTCAAGCACATCAGGGGAGCTTGAGAGAGTTTCGCTTGCTCCCCATCTTGTGCCCCTTCAGATTCTTCTGGAAAATGAATGATGGGCTGTACCACTCAATGTGGTGAAACCCAGCAGCAACTCACACCATCATTTTGTCATTCCTCCCTCCCACCATCTTACCTCTGACCCCACAAAACACTTCCCATTTAGTTGTGGGTATGACCCTTAATTCCAAATGCTGAGCCCGAACCCATTTAATCGTCTGTGTTCTTTTCAAGGAATCAGCATAACCGAGAGGGTCCAGTGACAGATACTTTCCGATCTGGGCTTACTTCCTTGAAATTCATCTCCTGCGCTGCAACATGTTGTCTTTAGGGAAGTGTCCCTCTTAAGCAGCATAACATCGAGGCTAAGTGGACAAATTGAATGTCATGCCCAGAAGGTTCCCTAGCCTGGGGGAGGGGGCAAAAGTCAGCTTTGCAAACGCCCACACTTCTTTCACACCGCAAATTAAAATTCTGGCATATTTGACTCATCTACTTCTCTCTTCTTCAGATGTAGATAAAACAAATGCCTGGCAGTTAGCTGTGTGGGAAGGGTTTGGTTGAGGTTAAGAGAATATGTAACAGATTTTGCAAGTGATAAGGAATGAGCATATGACAGGACTAGAATGGAGAACACTTTTAAAATTTAGATTGAGGATGGTCATTGGTCACTGATTGGTAGAACACACACACACACACACACACACACACACACACACACACACACACACACTGGGTAGGTCAAGAGCTAGGCTTTGTGCTTATTTTTCCTTTACAATATCACTCCATCATTTTGGCAGTAGAGTTAGACACATTAGCAGCATTAAATTAGACTTTAGGAGACCAAATAGTACCATCTGAAGTGCACTCATAAATAGTTTGCCTTCAGGGACTCTGGATAGACCCAAAATATATTTAAAACATCTATCCTTAGTGGGTCCTTAATGTCACAAGTAGAAATCCATTTCTCTGATTTCAAAAATCTTGATATTCTAATAATAGTAAAAAAAAACTTAAGTATTCAGGCCTTAGAGTTAGAATAGTCTGGATTCAAATCCTTACATATCATATAATACTAACCTTCATTCATAAACTGGGGACAATTAAAATAGTACTAGCCTCTAAGTTCATTTTAGAAAATGAGGTAGTTTCAAGTGCTTAATAATAATGCCTCATTAGGTCGTCAGTATGACATTATTGCCATCATCACCATAAACCAACCTCACTCTATGGTATGTATTAGTAAATTCCCAAAGCCATATTCATAACAAGTTTTATCTACACTAGACTTGACACCCTAGTAATGGGACCTTAGTGCTTCCTGAGATTTCCAAATAATTTTTCTAAAGTTGAAATTGTTAGAAATCGCTTTTTTTTTATTTGGACCTAATTTGCATCCTTCTTATCTTCATATGTGGATTTCAGTTAGAACCCCGGAAGCTAGGCCAGTGTTGGGAGGGATTAATGCTGATGTATTCTCCGTGCTCCCCCTTCTCTCATTTGCTCTTAGTAGGAGGCATTTGGGGGGCCCTCACCATGTTGGCTGCACTGCTGTCTATATGCTGTCCCTTAAATTTTCTAGGTTGAAAACCCTAGAGCACTCACTCAAGTCCTTGGATTGAGTCATATTTTTCTTAATTGAAAGAAAGTACATGTTCATTATGAATGCCCACTTATCTATCAATCAAAAGTTCTATGTCCGAATCCAACAGAGTTAGGTAGCCCTGGGAAAAGGGTGGGAAGGAAGGACAAATTCAGAAGACATTTCAAAGAAAAGGTCATGACTTGATAGGCTAATAAAAGAGGAGGGGAGAAAAGATGAATGTAAGAAAAAAGTGTCCAAGTCTTCACCTTTAGACTACCGAGAAAATGATGGTCCCTTTGACAACACAAGGGGAAGCAGAGAGAATCACATGACCTGCTGCTTTTGTGGATGTTTTCCTTGTTAACGTAGTGAGTTGGCGAGGGCAGAGACATCCTGCATTCAGATCCTCTTGTTGCATTATCTCCTAGGCTAAGTCAATCCCCTGTTTGTTGTATCCCGAAGCAGAAATACTCTGAATTCCAACTGCAGCCAAGGGCTTACTTGAGCATGGGAGAGGTTATATCTCCCGACTTAGGGCTCCTTTGTGGCTATTTGAAAGAAATCAGAGAAGAGCTTCTCCTTGAGCTCAGGAGATTGGTTTCTCAGGAAAACATCCAGAGTTCAGATTCCTGTGCTGAACAGCCTGCATGTGGCTTCCCATGACCTATTCATATCTGAAAAAATCTTCAAATAAATGTTCAAATAAAAGAGTGACTTATTTAAAATCAAAGAGAATGCAAGATTCAAGGGGTTTATTACTAAAGCTGAAGGATAAGCCTTTAGTAATTCTTCATTTTGGCTTGGGAAGATAGAAGCCAGGCAGCAGGAAGCCAGGCAGCAGGTCCTGCCTTTATATGGATTTGTAGAAACAACACATTTTTCATTCATTCATTCATTTATTCATTCTTCATTCATTTGTTGTCAAAAAAGCACTTACTGAGCAAGAAACTCATGCATGACATGGTTCTTTATGTTGTGAAAAATACAAACAGCAAACAAGCAACCATCACCCATCATACATTGTGTCTATCCTCAAGAAGGAAATACAGGAGGGGGAAAAGATGAACAATATTACTCCCAAATCAATGGCATGGGTGTTACCATGTGAACTCTCATGAGAGGTGCTCAAGAGTGTGTAGAAAAACTGCACTGCCCGTGCCAAGTCTGCACTTCATTCACCACAGGGGAGCATAAGGGCATGACAGCAAAAATACTGAGTATGTTAGTCAAGCTGGAGTCCCCGGCACTTACCTGAAAGAGAGTTGAGAAATGAGAATTAAGGGGGGAAGGTAGATGAAGATTACACATACTGACTATAGATATAATATGAGAAAGCTTTGAATGCAGGGTGAATACTTTCTCTTATCTGATGAGCAATTACTGTTTCAAGGAACTGGGCTCTTCTGTTAAATGACAAAGTTCTGAGGACTGACCTGCCCAAAATGATTTTTCTTTGTATAATGAAAGAAGAATTTGTGATTAATCTGGGGAAGTGGACAGGAAACCAGAAGTAGGACACCAGTGTAACACAGCAAGTGATGATAATTTTATATGTATTTTAACTGATTTGCCTTCATAACAGCCCTTATAATAAAGAGAGAAGATATTACTGTGTGATTTTACAGATGAATATATTGTAGGGCATGGAAGTTAAATGACTTGTTAAAAGTTACAAAGTAAAAGGACAAAACTTTTCTGAGGGCAAAGCTCTTTGTGTGTCTTTGGCGTAACAAATCCATCCTGCTCTTAAAAGACACCATTCAGACATTCTCTAAAATTAATCTTGTGAAATGTAAAATGTATTTGAATAATGGAGTGGCTGTTATCTTGATCCACAAAGGTGGGGGTGGGGGAGAAGGATTATGGAAAATCCTTTTGCAGAGACTTTAAAAAGTAGAGGAAATACCTGCTGACTTTCTAAATACCACATCTCAAACAATCCTGTACATTTCAACATCTTGAGATGAAGAGACATTATTTGAAGGCTAATGAAAATAGAGCTAAACTCAGTGCTAACTTTACTGCCTCCAAGTAAGAGAGTAATTAATTCTTATTTGCCTTGGGACGTTTTTTCCCTTACCCAAATTCTTTCCTTCTCCCACCTCTTCTGATATTCTGCCTTCTCTGCACCCTGGTCTCTCCCTGCATCAAGTCAACAGTCAAGAAAGGAATTCTCCTTACTCTGGATTGCAGGGAGTGCAGGGCCAACATAAAAAGATTTCACACACTGGAAAGAAAGAGTCCGTAGACTTTTTATTCATCTTTGATTAGTTTGCTTATGGAAGAGCTAAATTTAGACAAAAGTTTCACCTAACAACTATTTTCAGGCATGCTCTGCTGTATCCCTTTCCCAGCCTCTTGTAGTTCAAGCAGATTTCATAGGTTTGTGATCACATTCAGACATTTCAAAGGCTATTTAAAACTCATACTTCACCCTCATTTGATTTCTTCTCTTTATCCAAATTCAGACTTAACTTGAGAAAATGTGTGTGTGTGTGTGTGTGTGTGTGTGTGTGTGTGTGTGTGTGTGAAGAGGCAGATATTTAATTTTCCATAATTCTTTTATTCCCTCTCTGCTACTTCTGGCTTCCCAGGGATAATGAAGTGAACTTTGAGGAAAAGGGGCAGTGGGTTGTGGACAGTAGGTGCTAAGGTCATGTGGCCACTTCTTTACTCTTTCCTTCTGCACAGCAGCAGCCTACCCAATCAGCCTTCTGCCTTAGGAATCCAGAAAAGAAGTAGATGTTGATTTCTATACTAGTGTATAGCCTCCAAACCCTAGTGCCTGAGCATCACACTGGGATGAACTCTTAGATCAACAGCCCTCCTTATTCTGCACATGAGGCTCTGCAGCTCAGGGCCATCAAGCTGGTAAAGTTGCCAGTCTCTGAGGAGCACCTCATTTCCATCCCTGCAGAGGATCTCAAGTAGGGCTGAGGTGGAGGAATAAATCCTTCTGATGAGGAGAGGGGAAAAGCTAGAACATTTACCCCCATGCTCTTCCTACTCCAACAATCCTTTCCAAGTTATGAATTCCTTTTAGATTTCTGGCTTTTTCCTTTATAGAAGCTAATACTTACCATAGAAGCTCTTATCAGGGCACAGAACTGATCCTACCATCTCTATTAAACCCTGGAAAGTAGATATTATAACTTTCAGAAATTATCTTTTGAATGAAGGGAATACCTCTTACCTATATTTCCTAAACCTGAGGCTGAGAGAAGGAAAATCCCATTTAGAATCCTGTTAATATTCTGTTTAATATTGTTGTACTCCCAGACCCAACCTAATGCATTGGCATTTTAATGGAAGAATTGATGAGTGAATGAATGAATGGTCAAGTAAATAAAAGGGGTCTGAATATCATAACTAATGGCAATTCTATTAGTTATCCATTGTTGCATAACAAATTGCCCTGAAACTTAACAGATTAAAACAATATTTATTATCTCAGAGAGTTACTGAGAGTCAGGAACCAGGATCAGATTAGCAGATGGTTCTGGCTCAGGGTCTGTCATGAGGCTGTAACAAAAATGTTGGCCAGGACTGCAGGCGTCTGAAAGCTTGACTGGGCTGGGTTTTTTTTTTACCCAAGATGACACTCTTAATGCCCGTTGGCAAGTGTCCTCTTCAGTTCTTCACCACATGAACCTCTCCATAGAGATGCTCACAACATGGCAGCTGACTTCCCTCAGAGCCGTAATCAAAGAGAGAGAAAGAGAGTGTAATCAGAAGCTCTAATGTCTTTATAACCTAATGTTGGAAGAAGCATAATTATCACTTCTGGCATATTCTATCTGCTGCACAGAGCAACTCTAAATAATATGTGGGAGGTGAATACCCAAGAGTGTGAATCACAGGAACTAGGGGGTCATTGAGGTTCATCTCGGACGCTGGCTACCACAGGAGACCACGCATATGTCATAACTCTTTGAATGCTCATCAGTTCAGCAACATGGAAGAAATGGACCAGTTTTTTCAAACCACAAACTACCAAACTCAACCAGGATGAAATAACCAACTCAAACAGTTCTATAACCATTAAAGAAATTGAATTCACAATTAAAATTTCCCCAAAAAGAAATACCCAGACCCATATAGTTTCACTAGAGAAGTCTACCAAACAGTTAAAGAAGAAATAAGAATTTTACACAATATTTATGAATCTGAAATTATCCTGATACCAAAACTAAAAATGAAAATACAAAGACTATAGACCAATATTCCTCATTAACTTAGATGTAAAAATCTTCAATGAAGTATTAGTAAATCAAATATATAATAAGAATTCCACACCATGACTAAGTGAACTATATTCCACATATGCAAGGCTGATTCAACATTCAAAATCAATTTGTGTTATTTATCATATCAATGGATTAAAGAGGAAAAACCATGTAAGCATATCAATCAATATATAAAAACTATTGACAAAATTCAACTTCCATTCATGAAAAAAAACTTCCATTCAGAAAAATAGAAGTAGAAGAGAATTTCAACTTGCTAAAGAATATCTACAAAAAAGCCAATAGCTAACATCATGCTTATTGGTGAATGACTTTCCCAGAGCTTTCCCTCAAAGATTAGGAAAAGGGAAGGATGTCTAGTCTTTCTACTCTTAATCAGTAGTTTCATACTGGAAGTTCTAGTTATTATAATTAGGCAGAAAAGAAAAGATTAGCACTTGAAAGGAATAAATAAAACTGTCCCTGTTTTCAGAGGACATGATTATTTACATGGAAAATTCCAGGGAACCTACAAAATTAAAAAAAAAATCAGTTAGAACTAATAAGGGAGTTGAACAAGACTTTAGAACACAAGATCAACATGCATGCAAAAGTCATTCACTTTTCTATATGCTAACAATGAATACCCGGAAACCAAAATTGAAAACACCATTAAAAAAAAATTTTTTTATAATCATTATGAAGAAAATTAAATATTTGGATATAAACTTGACAATGTATACACAGGTTCTTGATGTCAAAAATTATAAAATGCTATTAAGGGAACTCAAAGAAGAACTAAATAAATGTAAAGAAATACTGCATTCAGGGATTGGAAGACTCAAAACAGTAAAGATGTCAGTTCTCCCAAACTGATGTTTAGGTTTAATATAATTCCTGCCTAAAACCCAGCAAGACTTTTGGTAGACATATGTAAGCTTATTTGAAAATTTGTATGGAAAGGCATAGAGTTTAGAATAGTTATAATAATCTTGAAAATGAAGAATAAAGAGATGAGTCACTCTACCTGATATGAAGGCTTACTATCATAGTAATCATAGCACCAGAGTTATCAAGACAGTGCAGAGTCCGTGGAGAGATAGGCGTGTATGGTTCAACAGACGGAATTGAATAGATAACCCAGAAGTAGACCCAGGCAAATATGGCCAGCTCATATTTTAAGTTAAAGTTTTTATTTTGAAGTAACTAGATTCATATGCAGTTGTAAGAAATAATGCAGGGAGATTCCACTTAACCCTTGCTTAGTTTCCCTCAATGGTAATAAATTGCACAACCATAGTGTAATAATACACCCAGAAGACCTCTGTTACCACATTTGTGTCTTCCTGCCATCAGCTGTTGAAAAATCACTAATCCATTCTCCATTTCTCTAATTATGTGACCTAAAGAATGAATCATACAATATGTGACAATATCTTTGCAACTGTTTTTTTTTTCACTCGGCATAATTCCATGGATAAAAGTTGTTGCTCATACAATCATTTATTCTTTTTCAATTGCTGAGGAGCACTCCGTGGTATGGATACGATGGATACAGCACAGTTTGTTTAACCCTTCCTCCACTGAAGGGCATCTGGGTTGTTCCAGTACTTGGCCATCATGAATAAAGTTGTCATAAACATTTTTATCTTCATCTTGAATTAGGTTGTTAAGGAAACCTTAAGGAACACATCTGAAGGAAATGTTCCCATTTGTGGAAATATTTTCAGTAATATTTTTAAATTTGGGGGAAGTGGAGGTGTTTCAGAAGATTGTAGGCATCCTCCTATTTACTCTTTTTATCTCCACATTGTCCTTTCCTTTAAACGCTTCCCATTCATATGTCTCTGACAGCTCACTCCTACCCAGCCTTCTTTGGGACATATTCTCTCTCTCCACAGAGCCTTGAGGTCCCTATTTTAGGCTCTCTGCATGTGCCTTTCAAATACTTCTTAGAGAAAGGAAGGATGAATATTGGTTCTGTGTTTGGGTTGATGGAGAAAGGAGGGGCGCATGGCTGTCTCCAGAAGGTGTCTGGATTTCTCCTAAATTCAGAAACTCAAACAGAATTCATCACCTTTACTATTAATTTTCTTCTAATTATGAGCATCTAGTTAGCATAAGAAATATATTCCCCACTTATTAATAAGACTTTGACCTTTTCTGTTGTAAAAGAACAACCCAAACTTCATTATTATAAAGATATATATACTTGTATCCTACTCTTAATTTCATTACTAGGCTCTATTATATTAACCAAAGGTTGAGCTTTTTAAATAAGTGACACCATGCCACAATTTCTTCTAGTATTTGTCACATAGATTCCACTCAATAAATACCTGTTGAATTAATTCCCCATTTTTTCCCTTGATCCTGGGAAGTTAGCAAGGACTGACAGATTATCACATTTCTTCATAGAGCAGAAGGTCAATAGTCAATGGATGGAGTTAACAGGGTGACAGATACAGACTATTTTGTAAAAGACTCTAATGATGAGCTATTCAAAACTTAGAATGAACTGACTTTTGAAGTTGTAGTCTACCCATCACTAGAAACATTTCACTAAAAGTTTCAAGACTAGGATAAGAGATATGACATTTGGTAGAAAGTTGAACAACATCATCTTGAAGGTCCCATGTAATCCTAAGCTTCTATGTGTTTGTGCCCTTTTCAGTGAAAAAAATCTTAATCCAGTGAATTTTTTTATATTCAAAAATGTGTATAAATATAGACTTGCATACCCTTTAAATTGTCCTAAGTGTAATCACCAAGCCATTTTGGGCCCTCTCATTAAAAGAAAAGACAATAAATGAGATTCAGAAAGAAATAAATATTTATCCAAATTAAAATTAATATAAGTGGAAGAGAGAGGGAGAAATAAAACCATATGAAACTGAGAATATATGATATATGAAGTGGACAAAAAGATTTTTAAAAAACAGAGCAAAAAGCTATTTAATTTATTATACTCTTTAAGTCTTGCTTCAGAGAGACACGAACAACCTGGTGCAGATGTTTTGTGGGCATTTGTGTCTAATGAAAGTCGACAGCCAATTTTACTTACAGTCTACAACTGTGTCATGCTAAAAAACATTAAAGATTCTTCTTTTCCTATACCAACTGGCACAGTGTTATTCTGTGTTTAAAATATTTCTACAAAAAGTCAGGTGTTTGTTCCCTGACCTGCATCTCTTAGGAAAGTCTAACCAGTTACCATTTTTTAACAGTTTACCATTATGCTTAATTATAATGTGAAAGACTGAATTCTGAGTGTGTTAAGATGGCATTAATCATGTCAATGTCATGTCCCTAAATGTAATGCTTTTTTTTTTTTTAAGGTCAATCTATGTCCTAAATTGCTTTCAGGATTCTTGATTTTCTGAAGTGCACTGAGATTGTCTGGAAGACTGAGTGTGTTTTTTGGAGGGCAGTATTCAAAAGCAATGGGCAGTTATCCTTGTAGTCAGTAGGTTTAGGGGTTGAAGTGGGTTTCGTTTTCTCCATTTCTCAGTACTGAGCAGATATGATAGATTTTTGTGTGCAGTAGAGGAACTTAAACATTTGGTCTTGGTTCAGAAGACTAACAGTTGCTAGACAAAAGGAAAAACTTGAAGAAAAAGGAAACTCTCTTAGTGCATGACAAGTGCATTTATATTTATAGCACTGATGTGCATTTTGAAACTTTCTTTAAGGGGTGGGAGTTAAGGGGAAAGGAAAAGAGTTAGGTGTGAAGGGGTAGATGAAAGCTTTGCTTTAAAAAGATAAAAACATTCGAGTAATGGAAATTATTTTGATTAAATAAATTTTATTTGATCTGGGTATTTTTTTACCACATGATTAAATTATGTGTTGCAGTAGTGTTGCTCAAGTGAGTTTTGATAAGCCACATACGGACCATGTGTGAATCACTTGCTAGTGGCACTCATCAAGTACAATACTATCTTACACATGGGAAGTATGTTGCCTTCTCCTTATCTGAATGCTCACCATATACCTTGAAATGTTATTACTGGAAACGCCACTTATATTTCTAGGAAAGATAAGGACTTTATGCAACCTCTTTTCCCTTGAACTAAAAGCAATTTAAAAAGACTATGAACAAAAAACAAAGCAAAAAGTAAAAGAAAAGCAAGGAGCATCTAAACTGCTAGGCAGGCATGTGGTCTGTTTTTAACTCTACCAAACTTTAGAAAGCTAACTGCATTTTGTTGAATTCCCAGCATGGTTTTATTGAAAGGAAATCATGTTTAACTCAACACTGATTTCCTTACAATAGTTGTGATGGGTAGTCATATGTGCCAGCTTGGTTAGATTATAGTACCCAGTCACTTCATCAAACATTAATCTAGGTGTTGCTGTAAAGAACTTTTATAGATATGGTTAACATCTACAATCAGTTAACTTTTAGTAAAGATTATCCTTGAGAATATGTGTCAACCTCACCCAATCGATCAAAAGCCTTATGTACAAAGAATGAGGTTTTCCAAAGAAGGAATTCTTCCTCAAAACTACAGCACCTCATCCTACCTGATTTTTAGCCTGCCAGTCTGACCTCTGAATTTCAGATTTCCCAGTCCTCACAATTATGTGGTGAGCCAGTTTCTTAAAGTAAACAAACAAACAAACAAACAAACAAACATGTGCAAGCACACATACCCCTCGGTTCTGTTTCTTACTGATGCACTGCGGGAGATGATGTTGCTAATTTGATTGGTCAGTTTCTACAGCCCAAATGAGGTTAAATTCACTATTGCCTTAAATGCTATAGCTCTCTCCTCTTCTGTTTTTATTTCTTGTGTGCCAAACTTTCATATGTTCAAGTAGTTAGCATTCATCTGTCTTCTTATGGGGCCAAATGATTGTAGGTACTCAAGATGGCCTAATTCAAGAATTTCGTAGAATCATTGACTGTCGGACACAGGAAAGGTCTTAGAAGTCGTCTAGTCCAAATTGCCACTTAACAAAAGAGGAATGTAAATAGCAAAATGATTGCTAATGTTAGAACTGGGCTAAGCAGCCATGTTCTCTCAAGTACAATTATGTGACTCCACTCCACCGTCCTCTTCATGCCAGTGGTTTTCCTCTCTCCCCCAGCCCCTGAAACTTGTCTGATTCAGCTATCATAGGGTGGGCCAACCCAGCTCCTGGGATGAGGAGAGATGATTGTGGATGGGGTGGAAGCAACCATGTGGAAAGACGCTGCTACATTTTGCTCTGGACCACACCATGTGCGAAGGCATCCAGGTCTCCCAAGTTTAGGATGAGCAGCTATTTCCTCTGCTTTCTGGAGCTGAACAGGACCTCTGGCACATTAAAAATTAACTTGTTCCACTTGAATTCACATATGGTTCAAATATGCAACTTCTCCCATCCAAAAAAAAAAAAAAATCCCTAAACATTCAAAGAACAGAAAGGCCTTTGCTAGTAGAATTTTTTTCCTCTCTAAATGCAGTTTTATTTTCAAAATCATAGTTACAGAAATTAATGGACAGATTATGAAACTTGGTACAGAGACAATGAAACAGGATGTCTCAGGTTTGGCTGTACTGGGACGTTGGCATTCTTCTGGGAAGTGTGACTCTTCATTGCCTACAGGTGTATTATTTTTAGTTGCCACTGGATACCCAGGTCTCAGGAGGGCATTTTGTATTTGGGGGAGTAATTTAGGTTATGAAATGAATATACGGTTGTTCTTATACTGCCTAGGAACAGATTCAAATGCAGCACTATAGTCTTACAAAGTTGTTCCACAGAAACAAAAAATGTTTGGAGATTCCTGAGTTTTCATCACACTAAGTTTGGTGTCTAGGTCTTTACTCCAAATTTTACACATGCAAGAATGAGAATAAATGGGTAGAGTGTTTTATGACTATGAAGAATTCCCAGACACAGCAGCTCAGTAGATTGTCCTGCTAACTCCATAGAGTATGTTGAGTAGCCACTGGGAGAAGGAAGGCCCCAGAGAGGTCTGTCGTTTCCCACAACCAAATAATTAGTAATCAGCAGACGTGGGTCTTAGTCTAGGTGTTCTGATTCAAAATTCATGTCTTCCCATTGTCAATTTTTGGGCACATAAATATAAAAACAGAATATTAGGTTAAACAGCTGCATCACACTTTATTCTTTCTATTTATGCTTCAGGAAAGGTCAGCTTTCCTGAATTTCAATTCTCAATGTCTAAATTTAGTATAAGGAATTCTAATAATGTTTTATTTTTATATCTGTGGAATAAATGTCTGTCATAAATGCTGGGCTATTACTCCTGTATTATAAATTATGACTATGAAATTCAAGTGCTTACATGATTGATGCTAGTTCGTTGGCGCTCACCCATGACTCACAACTTCAAGTCAGCACTTCTAAATCTCACCAGTCCCACCTCGCATTTGGGGAGTTCCCAGGGTGAGTGGACTTCAGAGCCACAGTGTCCCCTAAGTTAACTCTGAGGGTGATTCATTGCTCTGGTATGAAGCTTGAGGACCAGCCAGTTTACATGGAGTCTATTTAGCACCCAGGTTAACAGAGAGTGCAAGATAGATTCATTCCCTAACTCACCCCCCTTGGGGAACATGACAAAATCAGCAAACATTCAGTTTACAAAGTCTGAATTGTAGCTCTCATGTAGTCATTGGTCATCTCCCCCGACTTCTGAAGGATGCTGTTGGGAAGGTAAGTCAGCCTGCTTCTTACTGTTGGCTTAGGTTGGCAGGAAGGTTAATCTTTACCGAAAAAGTATGTCCCTGAAGTTGAATTCAGTCTAGGATACCCTGCAGCACTTATGCTGCAACTTGTCCCAAAGAATTTTGTTTTTCATCTCCTACCATAATGACAGTCCATATTTTTGCTCAAATTTGAATTCTTTCTTCTTTTCCAACCTGTAACAATAAATTTCTTTATCCTAAGAAAAAAGATCACAGCAAAAGATGGCTCAAAGTCTTCTTGGAAATCAAGTAACACTTATGAAACATTATTTGCTTGTATTACTAAGTGTCAATGAACCAAAACTCATATGGATTAAATTTTCTTGCAAATAAATAAGGGCTCTTAAATGAGGAGTTAGGTTTGCATTTTGCCAAAGCTACAACAACTTAGAAAGGATGCGTCATCTTTCTTGAACTAGGGGGATCTGCTACTTCACAGGAGAAAGTAAAATGGACCATAAAAAAAAAAATTCCAATACATTTGTATAAGGCACTCTGAATTTGGTTTTTTAAAATCTGTCAGTATTAATTTTGGTTATAGTTAACAAATGCTGTGATTTTTTAAATTGATATCAACACATACTATTTGGTCAACAAAAAATCTTCTGCCAACAGGTACAGGAAAAGATGCTTAACATCACTAATCATTGGGGAAATGCCAATGAAATCCAGAATGACACATCACCTCATGCCTGTTTGAATGGCTGACCATTCTAAAACAAGAGATAACAAATGCTGTCGGTGTGAAGAAAAGGGAACCCTTGTGTGCTGTTAGAGGGAATGTAAATTGATGCAGTCATTATGGAAAACAGTATGAAGGTTCCTAAAAAAATTAAAAGTAGAACTACCATATCCAGCAATTTCACTTCTGGGAATATATCTGAAGGAGACAAAAACACTATGTGTTTACCCCTGTGTTCATAGCAGCATTATTTACAATAGCCAAGACATGGAAACAACCTAAGTGTCCATCAATGGATAGATACAGAAGTTGTTTCTAAATACATACGATGGAATATTATTCAGCTGTAAAAAAAGAAAGAAATCTTGCCATGTGCAACAACATGAATGAAAGTTAAAGGTGGTATGCTAAGAAAAATAAGTCAGACACAGAAAGACAAATATTGTATGATTTCATTTATATGTGGAATCTGAACAAACAACAACTCATAGAAAAAGAGACCAGATTTGTGGTTAGCAGACATGGGGGTGGGGGAGGGTGAATTAGATGAAGGCAGTCAAAAGGCACAAACTTCCAGTTATGGGATAAATAAGTACTGTAAATCATAATGTACAACACAATGATTACACCTAACATTGCTGTATGGTACATTTGAAAGTTAAAAGAGTAGATCTTAAGACCTCCCATCAGCAGGAAAACAAACATTATTTTTGGACCTGTATGAGATGGTGTTTGTTAACTAAATTTATTGTGTTGACAATATACATAAATCAAGTCATTATGTTGTATACTTTAAACTTATACAATGTTGTATGTTAATGGTATCTCAATAAAGCTGAGAAAAATAATAAAACAAAGTTCATAGTATTTATTATTTTATTTTTAATGAAGAACACTTGTAAAATAATAAACAGAAAAAAACTAATGATGTAGTTAAGATTCTCATCATTTATCAGTATAAGTACCACATTAGGAACTCTATTTGAGTATATATATATGTAATTCCTATGAAATCTTTAACCATAATTTGTGCGATTAATCTTTTAAAAAATTCCTTTCTCAATGAAAGTAGTTTCCTATTAAAAAAAAAAGTAGGAGAAAAACATTTAAGATGAAAAAAGAGACAAATAACAAGTCATTGACAAAACAAAGCAAGGACTGAAAACTTCTTCTGAGCTTCCTGGTCAACCTTTCTTTGCCTGCCATCTTCATACTATTGATGGTTTTAATGATGACATGTGACATTAATAATGACACATATGGTGAAAATAGTACTATATGACCTAATGCAACCTTAACCAAATATGAAAAATTAATTTGCATCCATTCTTAGATATGGGTTATTTAATAATTTAACAGTGGGATTCATCCAGCTAAAACATAAGCAAAAATAAGATTCTAAACTGGAGGAATTATGCTATGAAGATGATTAATAAGATCATCCTGTCTTTTTTCAGCCAAGTTACCAGTAATATACAAGTAACTACAGGCTATAGTGAATAATTTGACTTGTTCTGGATAATGCTGGACAAAACTCTTGAGAGGAATTGAATAAAACAAATGTTTTTATTTTTATAATGCATTTTGACCCAAAGCCAAGACTTACAGGATTTTGCTTGGAATTACATTCTGTTATTTGCAAGCAAAGAGTTCCCTTGGCTGTTAGATTGGCAGAGCTAGTAAAATACTGCTCATCTGAGGCTATTTAATCTTAGCACTCTGTAAAGGTCCAATCTATTACTGCTGCTAAATTTAACCTCATGTGAGCCACACCATAGGGGCATGGGGTTCACCGTCCTTCCCAGTGTAGAAGTGAAAGTTCTTTCTGCCCATGGTCTGGTTGGCACACTCAAACAGGATTGACGTGACGGAGCCTGTCCTGATGAAGGCTTGTCCTCCAGCTTTTTAAAAAACCATGATTCCCTTAGTGTCTACTCTGTATTCAGGTTTACTACATATCACCTTATGAGGTCCTGGGGATATTTCTTCCCCTAGAGAACTGAGTTTAGTCCTGGAGAGAAATACATAAACAAATGAACATGGTAAAGTGTGAATCTTCTAATAGAAGTAGATACAGGGGCTATGATGCTTCAGAATTCAGAATGCCTAGTTGTCTGAGCTGGAGCTGGGGTGTGGTTGTACCAATTATCTGCTTACATAGAATTAATAATATGTAAAAACATATAAAATAAGCATAATTCACCATTCCAGGACCAAGTGGCTTAAAATAGTTGGCATTTGTTGCTTATGATTTTGCTCTGGGATCTGGGCTCAGGCACACAGTTCTTTTGTTGGGATTACTCCTGGGATTAATCATGGTGGTTTGCCTAGGGTCACACAGTCCCAGGAAGCCTCATTCATATACCTGTTCAGTAGATGGGATCTTGATTCTCCCTCGTGTGACTTTTCAAGCAGATTAGCCTAGATGTTCAATATGGTAGAAGAAATTTCCCAAGCGAGTGTGAACTAAACCTGCAAAGCTTCTTGAGCTAAGGCTCAGCAGTCATGCAGTGTCACCTCTACCACATTTTATGGCAGATAGAAAGTGCCTGGGCTATTCCAGAATCAAGAATGGAGGAAATAGTTCCCATGTCATGATGGGAGGAGCTGAAAAGAAGTTGTAGCCATTTTAAAGTAACATAGAGTTTAGTTAATTAGGAACATGTCAAAGGAAGTGCTTTTAAACTGGGTCTTAGAAGATTTATATGAACTGTCTATGCAGGCATGTGTGTGTGCATGTGTGTGTGTGTGTGTGTGCGTGTGTGTGCGTGTGTGTGTGTGTGCATGTGTGTGTGTGCTGGGGCAGAAGATATTCCCGGAAGGACAGAAGGAGCATTCTGAACTCCTAACATAACCTCTTCACAAACTTACCGAGTTAGCCTGTAGTGCACAGAGCCGTAGTCTCACTGAAAGCTTTGCCACTTATGACCTTGTTTTGAAATCCTTCCCAGACTTGGTGTCTATTTTTTTCTTTAATAAAGCCCCTTATCAATGCATCAACTGATGCTGGGTGGGGGTGGAGGCCCTGAAGTGTGTTTTACTCTCAGTCAGTGGATAATTGGGATTTCTTGCCTATCTGCAGAGTGAACTGTGCTTCTGCTGGCCAAATATGTGCTGGCCGCGTGTGCAACGGATTTCCTGCCAACACCAACCAGAGAAAGTCATCATTAATAACTTCATGAGTAGACAATGTAGTGAGATCAGTCCTAACTCTTCATGTGCCGGGTTTCAGGAGCAGCTCTGGCCAATGAGAGATGTCTGAGAAAGACCTATGCTGCCCATAGATGTGTCATTAACTGTGTGCAATAGAGGAACAGTGTCTGTGAGCGAGACAGAGCCCTTCATTAGCTGTTGGCAGAGTGAGAAACCTCTGGTTGCTTTTCAAGGTTAGGAGAGCAGCCCTGCCTGAAGGCTGACCTCAGCGACTCTGTCCAATTAAGGAGGTGTTGCGGAAATCAGAGCAACTCCGGCAGGGCTCCTGGGCTTTCCCACGTACGTTGAACCAGCGCTCCCTTCTCTTCCTAATGAAAGGCTTTTGCTGTCTTTGGCCGATTCCATTTTGGTGGAGTCTCCGCATATAGTATGGATTTAAGGCTGCTGCAAAGTGGCCTGGATTTTAGCTACTTAGTTTAAAGGACAGTGATGGAGGAACAGGTGGTGTCAAAGCAAAAGGGCAGAGAAATCACCCTGCAAAATGCCCCTATTGCCGCTCTCCTCAACTCACTTTGAAGGGGCACAGAAGTTAGAAGCCCTCACTGAGGAATTTCCCAAATCTCATCACGACTTTCTCTTTAGCGGGGTCATCTGGAACCACAGGATAGCGATTAGCTTCTCTGTCAGCTTGCGTCACTTAGAGACCAGTTCTGGACCTCACTGTGTCTTACTGGCCCCACTTAGCAGAGCTTCTTCAGCAACTCGCCTGTCTACTTCTATTGTATATCACTTATATACACGATAGTGCTTTGCTTATTTACAATACTACAAAATTACAAAATAATGCTTTTGTGTTTTTTTCTGAATACCTTCCTCACTCCTATTGAGATCCTCAGCTCCTTAAAGAATGACTGACTCTTAGGAAATGCTTAACATCACTTGTTGGCTTGTTGAATGTTGATACTGCTGCTGGTCAATAGAAGGACCCCACTATTCTGCTACACCAATTTTCTTATTGTTTCCAATATCTCTTGAATATATCCCAATAAAATGCTAGAACCAAATGACTAAATATTATAAAGTGGTTAAGAGCGCAGAGGTTCTAGAATCCCACCTGGGTGTGAATTCTAGGTACAGCATTGACTATGCAAACTTAGGTAGGTTATTTAAAGTTTCTATGTTCCCAGTTTCTTTGTCTATAAAATGAATTTAATAATATTACCCAAATCATAGAATTTTGTGAGAATCAGGTAATGCACATGATATGCCTGAGTAATAAACACTGAGTAAATATCAGCTATTCTGTCATTATCACTGTATTATTCATCAGGTGTAGGACACCATATCTCTACCATTTTAAGACTGATCTTATCAAGGACTATCATATTATTTTACCATTTTATCCCTTGTAGCCATTGCTGAGCATGAGGAAAGATATTGTATGGCTTTTCTCCAATTGCTCTTTTATTTGTAAAGACCTTTGAGATCTTTGAAGATGGCATATTATAAAGCTGAGATATTCTATTTGTCGCATCAAGCACAACCAATAGTTAACATAAATAACAGGGATTCCACCAAGGATTTTAACAACCTTTAAGGCAGTATTTCCAGACATCTTATCACGTCACCAGGAAATTTAGTTTTCTGCAGCCGAGTATGGTAATGTACTTAGCTGTAAGGCTTTTATTTTCAAACAATTTGCATCAGATTCATCTGTGTTAGGAAAATGGAAATAAAAAAAATTGAGTCAGCTAAAACTGATTGTCTCCTTTCATTGGCTGATGGGATTCTACTCCACACAAACAACTACAATGCCAGCTGGTATTTCAGCTGGAAACATCTGCAGGACCCTAAATCCTTTCTTGCATCATTTTTTTTTCCGGTTACATTAAGTTTTTTCCCCCTCTTCTGTTGGTGATTGCATTCATTGAAGAGAAAAGGGCTTGGGAGAGAGAGAGACAGACAGTTATGGCCACAGATGGAGCAGAATAATAAGATACAGAAAAAGATAAATAAAAATAAGGTGATTATTGAATAATTAGGGCAAAAACTAAGCTTATTTAAAAATTTCAGCCAGAGTTAAGGTGTCATAATGAAATCAAATCAGTTTTTAACATGTAGATATCACTCAATGTTTTTGCTGCAGCTCCAACAAAATCTCTCAGCTCTGCAATTTACTGATGGTGAAATTATTGGTGAGTGATGGAAAATGTGTAATTTATAATGTTCATCAGATACCTAACTGATGTGACAATACAAGAGTATCACATAAGAATATGGCATTATTTTACATATTAATATTATGTACTATAACACTATAGTCACATAATAATATATTTATATTATTGTATTTATTTCAACAAAAACCTTATGATGGTAGGGTATTTATTTCACTGATGAGTCTCCCTTCTCATCTGATTTACATATCAGAACAAAATGTATGCTAATCAGCTAAATTATCCTTGGTATAGAGCAGTTGATTAGATGCAGGTTGAGTTTCATTGAAGGATATCTCATTCTTCAAGGTCTCTGAACATGAGGCACCATAGCTTTCTCTCTCCAACAAAATGTTTATGAGTTGAGATAAGAGAGAAAGTGGAGTGATAAAAGATCCCTACAACTGTGTTTGTAAAAATGACCTCAAATCATCTGCATGTGAATTAGCTGTAAGGTTTCTATTAAAAACCCATAGTACTCATTCTACATCTGGACTTGACTCTTTGGGTCTGTGCGTTTACCAACCCACTTGGGTGACACTTTAGCACATTAATGCATGAGAGAGAATTCTTAACCTGGAAAGTCAGGGAGAGTATGGAGATATAAGGTTTGTTAATCTGTAGGTTTTCTCAAATTAACCCTAAGAAATGCTTTCTGGGAACCATTAACATTGACTAATAAATATAAATGCCGTGAGGCTATCAATAGCTAGCTGTCTAATAGGTAAGAATTGTACTATCTTGGTTAGAACTATCACCCCATTTGGTAAATGCTGTCCAGAAAGCTCATAGCCTTGGAAAAGTAGGCATTATTATATTTTATCTCATTTATTAAAATCATCAGGCAATGTAATTTGTGACTGGTTAGTTCTCTGGATTACAGAGCTCTCTATTTGGTTCTTAAGTATTTTAAGTCCAATATTTAGATATATTTCTTTTTTCACTCTCTTCCTATGAAGAATTTAAATCTGAAAGAAAAAAAGTGGAACAAATTTCTTCCCAGACTAATGAAAAACAGTCTTGTACAAATTGTGAGTCTACATGTGGGAACTCAGGAGTTTATATAGAGAAGTATGTGAATGTATGATTATGCAAAACAAAGAATTAGAAGCCATTGCCAACACCATCTAATTGAAGCTAGTTGTCCAGGATCCCCAAGGATTTTTTATTTATGTTACCATTAAAGTCATTTACTATGTTATTTAATTCAAGAAGGTCTTGGCACCCACCAAAATTTCTCATAGATTGATGCTCACTTTGGAAATCTGTGAAAGCATCCTTCATGAAACTTTCACTGTCTTTTCAAAATCTTTCTGGAGTCTGTAATACATTAGGAGTTCAAAAAGGGAAGGTGACTGTAAATATGCTTTGCAGTTTGACCAGATTTGCAGCTAGTGTCATGAAATACATTCAATTATACTACAAACAGAGGGCAGAGGCATAGTACTTACCACTTGGTGATTAATGAAATGTGCAGAATGCTGAGACACTTCTCACTCCCTGTTCCTCAATTACTGCAACCACTCTTCTTCAAGCAAATACATGTCTTGAAGATGTTAGAGAATGGATTTCATAATGGGAGTCTCTTTATAATGGCCTGAAAAAATGCAGCTTACGTTGCAAAGTATAAGAAGATAGATTTCTTTTTTTCCAAAAGTAGTAAAAATGAGGACAGTAAAAAGATGTAGATGAAGAAAAAAATATCTCTGCTTTAATGAGATATTCTTCAAACTGAATGTAAAAAGCTACATGTATATTGTGAATAGTTTGCTTGTCCAGTTGAGCTACTATAGTTCCAATAAAATTTACAACAGGAAAGAATATATTAATCTGTCATCGTTAATCAAATTGACTGTCTTATAGGAAAGGTTTTCTATCTTTTTACCCCCGGTAATTTCACAGGAAGACAGGAAGGACAATTTCTCTGCGTCAGTTCTTGCCGTTATATGGGATGAAATGTGAATTTCATTGAATGAAATGCCCAGTATCATAAGTGTAAGACCCTAAGTTAATGAAAATATTATAAACATATATGATATATATGTGTGTGTATATATATGTATATAATATATATGCATAATATTATATTCATCTACATTGCTGTAGATGAAAAATCCAGGGAAATACATAAGTTGCATTTTTGGGTGGCTGAATAAACACTTTGTTGATGACGTATTTTACAATGTAAACTTTAAACTAGCCACTAAACATTTGCCTGCTTCCGCACTGTGAGAGCCAGGGCAGGCATGTAAACAGAAATACACACTTCCCAGAACAACCGTCCTGATGGGGAGGCAGGGATTATTCATCTAAATTCACAATAAATCTAGTGTAGATGTTTCCCTAACAGCATGGCTAGGTGCTCACACATTCCCCTTTCTCTCTCTGTCTCTGTCTCTGTCAGGACAAACTTACATATTGTCAGTTTCCGAACACGATGACTGATGCCTGGGTAGGTCTTTCCTGTGGCTGGTCCTGGCGGTACCACGCTTTCATTTCCCCCAGCTGTTTCCGATGTAACTGTTACATAAGATCACACTTGCCTTGCTTACTCCCGTACTGGAGGAACACTTGTGGTTCAGTTGTTCCCAAATGTATTTCATGGCAACAAAGTATAATAGAAGCAGGAAGACATGGCTTTGTGAATTGATATACAGCAAAGTCAAGTGGAAAGTTAAGAATTACATGATAAATCTGAGATATGTTGAGAGTTATTTTAGATAATTCTGGACTAAGGAAGACTATATGTTTACATAACATCTGACCCTTTTTGAATTCAAGTGTTTTTTAGACATCTTTGCTATTTTTAAATGATTTCTCTGATAACAAGGACTTATGTCATTGGACTTATGTCCCATTTCTATTAGCTCTGTGTGTGTTCTGTTACCATATAACATTCCCAAGCACTCTTGAATGTACTCACTTACTGTTGAAGATCTAAGATCTAACTCATTTTTTAAAATTGGATGATGGAAAGGGAAAAAGATGTTCATTCAAGGTGTCATGCACTTCTGAAGAGAAGAAAAAAGATGGAGATGACAGGAACAAAAGTAAAGAAGAAAGGAAAAAAGGCAGGGAGAAATGAAGAAAGAGCATTAAGATCATAGTTGACTGCAGTTAGTGTATTCCCCTCCCCAGAAATAACTACCATATGTGGCTTCCTTAACCACCCCTGGGACTATTGTCATTTTGTTTCATAATGAATATGTTACCTGAGTAAGAGACAAAGTCTCAAGTTTTGATTCAGTGAATCGGTGTTAGGGTAGAAAAGTCCCATTAACTCATAACCCATTAATGTTGTTGCCTTCTCGTAAAAAAAAAAAAAAAAAAAAAGAAAGAAAAACCACAAGTGATCCCATAGTATTGGCCTCTGGGGTTCAGCCCAGTCAGACTTCAAAATATTTCAAGCTTGAAGGTTCCCATCATTTCCCTCAGAGACTATTTCATCATCTACCTGATCTTCGACATAAGGAAGTTTTTCCAGTTATTATTCCCCAAGGTCCTCTTTTCCTAAATGTCATCCCATTATTTACACTACTTCACTGTGTCTCATTTTTATACCTTGGATTTTATAGCCTTCCAAGTTCTAGAAGACAGTTGTCATTTAACCCTTTTTATCCATCCTTTGGGTAAGAGAACACAAGAGAGTTATTAAGTCATGCAATACTGGAGATTTTTTAACTCTACTCATAAATCAAGGATCCTAATGTCTTGGGAAACAGGGATATGGTAAAAGGAAATTTACCTTTTATATTTACACTTACTTTTCAGTTTCAAGTGCTTCTAACAACTGAGATGGTCACCGAAGTTCTGACCAATGGACACTCCAGTGTGTGAATGAAAGAACCATAGGCTCTCAAGGTCAGAAGGAACCTGATTTCCACATGATCTGGACCAGTTCTCCTCATATTGCTAGAAGCTTCTCCAGTATTCCTGTCAAGATGTCATTCAGTCTTTGTTAGCAAGCGATACACATAGATGGGCAAAGTAACCTTTACAAAATAGAGTAAGCAAATTGTCAGATGCAAAGGAATAGTTCACATCTCCCAAGAGACTAAGCTACGGTTCTCCATTCCTCTCTGTCCTGGAGGAACAACATCAATCACATCCCCAAATTCACTGGATATCTATTGACAGATCAGAAATTTTGAAAATGAAATTACCTCATTTAATTTTCATATCCCCCTAAAACACCATTTCAAAATGAGAATTAATTAACTTGCCCAAATTCTCACAGGTTTCAACTATTGGAATCACAGTTTGTAATTATGCAACCAATTTGGGAAGCCATGGTATGTTCATTGAACTACACTAGGAAGTGAGATTATGGCTCAAATCATTGAATGAATACCTGAATACCCATTAGACCAACTTGGTCCTTCATGGAGAAAATTTGATTTGCTTTGGTGATGAACAGTTAATTCATTAATTCAATACTTGCTGAGGACCTAGTATATGCTGGGCAATCGCTTAGTACTGGGGATATATAGACATAAACAGGGCAGGCAACATCCTGTTCTTATGGAACTTGCATCTTAAATGAAGTAAATATATACAATGCATAGTTTATCAGACAGTTACAAGTTCTGCGAAGGAAAAAAATGGAGCAAGAAAAGGGGGTTTTGGAATTATAAATAGAAAAATACATTAAAAAATTCAAAGTTTATCAGACCATTTTATGTTTGATAAGGAGAAAAATAAGGCAAGGAAGGCTGGATGGAGCTGGAATGGTAAGGAAAACTCTCTCTAGAGATGACATTTAGAACACGACATAAAGCAAGGGAGTGATCCAGGTGAATACCTGTTGGATGAATATTCTAGGAAATGAAGTGCAAAATCCCTGAGGTAAAGTTTCTAGTGTGTTCTAGAAAACGCAAGACCCATTCCAACAGGGGCAAAGTGAATGAAGGAAATAATAGACAATGCACAGAGAGGGATCAGGGATTGGAAGACTCTGGCTTTTACTTTGAGTGAGATGAAAAGTGCTTAGACAGTTTTGAGCATAATGACATTATTTGATTTACATTTTAAAAGGATTGCTGTGGCTGATGTTTCAATAATGTGCTCTCTGTAGGAGCAGGGGTCAAAAAAAGGCCACTTAATACTTAGCTAAAAATGATAATAGCTAATAATAGTTTCTAATAAAAATAGACATTTATTGGAATACCTTGATATTTACTTTATACCTATTATCTCATTAGTTTTGCAATCTATATGTTGGCTATTCTCATGATGTCCTTTCTGTAATTTATAGTTGAGATTTTATGGGATTTTTATGTCAGTTGATCTAATAGACATGCAGGGGGCATATTTGATTTGAATATATTTAGCTGTTTTGAAAAAATGTCCAATTAATATAATATCAACACACTTGAGATTTTTATGGCAATTTGTATAG
Organism: Manis pentadactyla; assembly: GCF_030020395.1. Lineage (NCBI taxonomy): Eukaryota > Metazoa > Chordata > Mammalia > Pholidota > Manidae > Manis > Manis pentadactyla. Next base: position 13,721,201 of record NC_080031.1, on the reverse strand, counting down.
TGATCGGGGATGCTTTGTACACTCATAAAAATCACCAAGAGTTTTTAAATTATACTGGATGTCCTTAGAGACTCTGATTTAAGGATTTGATTGGGGCCCAGCCATCTGTACTTCTGAAAACTTTTTAATACCCGCTTGGGATGGAGAAACACATTTAAGAGGAACTCCAATACCTGCAAGGACATAATTTTTTAAAAGTATCCAGAAATCTTTTGATTTTGAATTACATTGTTTTAAGATAAGTGTATTACAGTCAGACTTGCCATGTATGTCTCACAAGCTCATCAGGTCCTACTGTGTGTATTTTGTAGACAGACCTTCTCCCAGCTTCTAGTTTTGCCCAGATTCCCTTACCTTGTTTGATGAAAAAGAAATCTGTGTTTCCTCTTGTTAAGTGTATAAATTTTAAAGAGTAAATAAAAAATGCAGTGCCTCAACACTTAGTAGATCACAGCTTCTTAACTAAACAATTGACAATCGAGAGATACGGTGCTTGCAGACCTAGAAAATATGGGGGTTTTAGAGGGCGTGATGGCAGGAGGGAATTGCAATAGGAGGAGGATTTCCCATTTTCCCACAGTCCTCCTGTGAGCCTAGGTTGTTTATAAAGACACTACAGATAATCAGTTCTTGTCAAAACTAGGGCTCAGGCAATCTCTGAGTGCGGCTAGGGAAGGTCAGGACCACAAAGCCAGAAATAGCCTGGGGACGGGGAAAACTGTGAGGTCCATGGAGAGGGGCAGGGCCGGGGAGGGAAATATTCTACAGATGGGCAGGGGTTACTCAACAGAGGCCAGCTGCTGCAACTAACAACGCCAACATTTCAGAAGCTTAATGGAGCAAAGGTCTACTTTACTTCAGTGTGAATGTGGATCCGTGGCGGAGGTGGGGGCTGCTCTGTCTACTGCGCAGCGCTTAGTCATTTAGGACCCAGGATTCTCCCTTCTGGTGCCTCTTTAGACTCCAGAGTGTTGGAAATCCCAACCAGATCCATTCCAATCTCCTCACTGAAAAGCAAGTAGGAAGAATGGAGACTCATGTGAAGGATTTGAGAGGCCAGGCCAGAAACTAGTATATGTAACTTTCACCCTGGTTCCATTCCAGAACTCAGTCACGTAGCCCCACCGAAGAGCAAAGGGAAGAAAATGAGAGGAGTTATCTGCCCCAGAGCTCTGGGATGTATGACTAAGGGGTAGTTTAAAAAAAGAAGCTCTTTAGGAATTATTTTCAGAAATTTCTAACTGAAATATATCGATTACACCTAGATCACAGATAACTGAACTTTCAATATAATCTAATCAATTGAGACATTTGAACCAATAGAATCCACAATGATTTTTCCACAAATGTGTTCTGTGAAAAATTAGGTGAGGTGCATTGACTATCAGAGAGGTAAGACTTCTGTATTTGGGAGGACAAGCCTCAGTTACCCTGGCTGGAATCACGTGACCGGTGAGGGTCAAGGGCTAGAAACCCACCTGGGGGGATCTCTAATCTTACCTGTGACACTGACTCAAAGCCAACAGGCTTGGAGTTCTTTCTGCTGTCACTGTTTTGGGGACAAGATTGGAGACAGAATCCAAGGAGAGGCTGAATCGGGACATGGTTGTTCAATTTGCTGCAGCGGGTTTGTGCAGCTGCTTGAATCTTCAGGCGGCCGGGACTCTCTCTGTCACTCTGTAGATGTTGGTTCTCTGGAGCGCCTGAGCCATCTCATGTAGGACCGAGCCCCGCGCTGGCCCTTTGATGGTGGTGGGTGGTGGGAGGGAGTGTGGTTCAGAGGCTGTGTCCTCGCCTGCTCTGTGTTAGTGAGAAAACCACAGCTTGCCTTTTCTCAGAAGCATCTGTGGACAGACTTCATTGTAATGTACTTTAATATGGTCATGATCTCTTCTGTCGCAAGATGGAAAAGTCCTTTCATTGTGTGTGATTTCCTGGCATTCTCCATAACAGAGAGTGTAATAGGTATGTGTGCAGGTGTGTGTGTGTGTAAGAAAATGGTAGGAAACTGACTTTAAAGGAAAACATTTCTTGAGAGACATCTGCCATACATCCAAATATGGTGCTGAGGTTCTCCTCTTGTTACCCCAACATAGTAACGAAACACTGTTCTGAATCTTACACTCTCCTTGAGTCATTTCTGTTTATTGCAAAGCCCACTTTTCAAGTTGGAAGCAAAACCCCTGATTAACACTCCTTATGTCAGAAAGGCAGGGAATTAAATACTAGTTTGGTCTTTGGTGTATTTTCCTAATATGTCATAATATGTTTTATTATTCTTCCCAGTCACACAAACAAGGTCTGCTCTACACGCTTCGAGCCAAAGAAACAGATAAGGACATGACTTAAAAAAAAACACATAAACATTTAGAGACTAAATGATATCACTGTGTTCTTTTTTTTCTCTTCCTTTGGCTTTAATCTTACTTTCCAGATTTTTTTTTTTGTTTAAAAGGGAAATTTGGGTGAACTTGCTTCCTTCAGTATTTTCATACACACTTTTGGCCTTGTGATGGGAAAGTCTATTGCTCCTTTTTGCCCATCAGCCAGACAGTTAGCTAGCCAACCAACAAATGTTTAGGAAGATCTTACTATGCATAAAGGCATTCTGCCAGGTATGATAAAGTTTGAAGAAGAGGAAGGTGAATTTAGTTTTTATTTTCTATATGTCTATATATATTCATCTGTATGTTATATAGAATTATAATATACACCCTAAGAATTATACTTAATATATATATGGTATACAGTTATATATAATATATGGATATTTAGTACCTACTACATACCAGGCATTCTGCAGGGTATCAGTTGAGATGTGTTTGTCACTTTGAAACATGGGCAGGTACAATGGAAATTGTGAGTCAAGTGAAATGTCTCAACCAAATATTTTTTCAGTAATTGTTTGCAAGTCTGTTCCCCAAGCCTTATATAAAAGATATATGTTTTCTATATATTCCAGAGTGACCCTGCTGGGAAAATGGACCATGCAGACAACTGGAGTGACTTTCACAGTGGGACCCAGGCTTTACGCCTGTCCCTAATAATATAGAAAGACTAGGCTGGGTTCAAAGATAGGGAACATCAGTCTGTGATGACACACATTTTTTGGGATGGTGCAAGGAGTCAGGAATGTGTGACATGACATTTAGGGCAAGAAAATGACAGATGTGGCTGCTGAAAGGCAGGGCTCATGTTATACTATAAGCTCTCAGTTTCCAGAGCTGCCAAGTTTAATCCACAGCAAAAGTTGTTCTGAGGGAAAGAGGAAGTTTCACAACATTTGGGGACATGCTGGCCATCAGAGTTCTGGGGTTTATGAAAGACCCAAATCACAGAGTGCAGTCCACAGTGCAGCTGGGTTTGGAAGTCAGAAATTCTAAGTCACATTTGCTTCCTCCACAGTCCTGGAGACATGGCCCATATTCCTTCTGTCTGGAAGAGCCACCTTCTCGCCTGCCTCCAACCATCCTGCCCGGCTTGCCTCTGTGCCCTTGAAACCTCAGAGGTCACCTACTAGAAAGTGTTTTTCAAGACTCAAAGCTCAGTTTGATATCCATATTTTCAACTCAAACAGCACTGCACTTTTTGCTGCAAGAGCATTTTTCACATGGTGTGTTTTTCTCTTACCTGCCTCAGCCTCTGGACTTTTCACTTCGGTGCTATGTTTGGGTTGTGTTTCTAACACCCAGCACAGTGCCTGACGACGGTGTGCCCTCCGTAATGCTTGTTCGTGGTCGGATGAATCAGCGCACAGCAGGCCTCCCAGAGCTCTGGCCTCTGTTGGAATATGAGGCCTTCTGGGAGCCCTCGCCTCCAGTTCCTATGGAAACAGGGTGCTGCGTTTCACTTAATGTAGAACATCTGAAAACAGGCCTGTGTGGGAGGAGCTCTGGCATGCAGGACAATGAATGGCTCATTAGTGTCAATGAAACTTCCCTCCGTGTGCAAACACACACACCCTGAGCATCTGGCCCTGAGCAAGTGGGAGACTCCAGCAGATGTTGCAAAGGCTCCATGGCCAGCTTCTCCTCATTCACAAAAATGTTTCTCTTGCTACTCTCTTATCAGGCTTGAAACATTGGGAGTGATTTTCTCAATAACCCTAACTAACATCCCTAAACTAACCAAATGCTTCTCCTCACTGTGGCTTCTGGAAGGAAAGAAAAGGGAGAAAAAAAATGAGTGTATGTTCATAACATTACAGGTGGTGGTGTCAGAGCGTGTGTGTGTGTGTGTGTGTGTGTGTGTGTGTGTGTGTATTTTCACATTGTATTAGCTGTTCAGGGATGTCATGACAAAAATACTACAAACTAAGTAATTTAAACAGAAATGTGTTGTCTCACTGCTGTTAGAGGCCAGCAGTCCAAAATCAAGGTGTTGGCTGGTTTGTTTTTTTTCTGCGGATTGTGAGGGAGAGTCTGTTCCATGATTTTTTCCAAACTTCTGGTACTTTCAGGCATTCACTGGTTTGTAGACGGCTGTCTTCTCCCTATATCTTCACATCATTTTCCCTCTGTATGTGTCTGTCTCTGTGCCTAAATTTCCTCTTTTTATAAGGATGCCGTCATAATGGATTTGGGCACACCCTGATGATCTCATCTAAACTTGACCATCAACGAAGACTCTATTTTCAAATAAGGTCACATGCACAGATACTGGGGGTTAGGACTTCAACATCTTTTTGAGGGACACAATTAAATCCATGACATACGTTCAACAGCTTAAGGCCATTTCAAGGGAAAAAGAAACTGAGCGCAGAGCTGATAGGAAATGTTACGGCACTGCATTGATGTGAAACCAGGTCTGCTTGATTCTGGTCTACCTTTTCCATGATTTCATGCTCTAGGAAAGAGAGAGTGACTGGGAGAGGTGTTCTTCAAAGATGTTTGTCCATTCACAAAAAAGGCAAAGCCAAACAAAGCCGCATAAAAGCGGGAAAAGATATTACCCATTGTCAAGTGTTCCTCTTTTACTGCTTTATTCCTAACTAAGTTTTATTTCAAACAAAATGGACACTACTGGATGGAAATTGACATCAAAATGTTCTTGGGGTGAAAGGGTTATACCCAACTTTATTTCCAGGTGGCAGGTCAGTCACTAAAATTCCATTCACTCAGAGCAAGTCTGCATGCAGCAAGCCGGTCTCTGCCTCTGGGCCCCTCTGTCTGCACAGCCTTCCTCTGGGCCTCTGTCCTTGGCGCTGCCACCACTCCAGCCTCTGCTCTGCTCTCCTGCAGCCTTGCAGCTGTGCCACCGTGTCATGCACAGAGCACTGGGAGGAGCTCTTTATATAGAGTCAACAGCAATGTATTGCCCACAGGTGTGCAGTGAGCTAGTCAAGCAGGGCCATGTGAGAATCCTGGCCACAGGAACTCTCATTTTATCCATAAGTGAACAAAAAATATCCCTGCCCTTATGGAGGCTACATTCCAGTGTCCAGAGACAGTCAGCCGACAAGCAAGACTGACTTCATTAATCTATGTCTACATTATTGATATTTATATTTATTCCTTGACAGTAAAATGTCAGGCAATGAAAAGAATAAAGCCAGGTAAGAAAGAGTTAATGGCAATGATGAGTTGGCTAGTTGGAGAAAGAGTCTCTAATGAGAGAGTCTCAAGAAAGTAAGGATAAGAATCATACTGGTATCTGAGGAAGGAACATTTCAGTATGAAGCAAAGAGCAAATGCAAAGGTCCTGAGGCAGGAGTATGATTGGCAGATTCGAGGATTCCAGAGACAAGGTCAGAATGAGCCCTTCAACATTGATTTAGTTCAGTTGTGAGGGCCACCAAGAAGAAAGGAAGGGTCAGCCAAGAAAGAGTCAGAAAAACATAAGGCAAGGAGAATCATCTTTCAATAATAGCACAGATCAGAGGTCATAAAATGAGGAAATATGTCAGTAACAATGGCCATCTTTAGTCATCATGATCAGAATATCAAAGAACATCAAAACAAATATCTTTTTTGTTGGTCTGTCCTTGACCTCATAAGTTAAATTGGTCACAACTGTTTTGACAGTTTTTGCTCCAAACTTTCTTTCTTAGCTATCCTTTCTGTTCACCCACTTCTCATCCAGACTACTGGTCATTCATCCGGTTGATCCTTCACATAGTCACTAGTTATTTCCTTGAATGCAGTTTCATTCCTAAAATGCCACTCCTCCCTGTCTACAAAATAGAATGTTCCCCAGAATCCTGAACCTGTACCCAACTCTCTGGTCAGCAGACCCAAAGACCCAAGAGCAGAACGAGTAACTCACAGTGGGGGAGTCTTTGGGGGACGTTGGGAATACCCACCCATTGATATGTTTGCATGTTTTCCCTGCTACCCTGGGAAGTGTTGTAGCCCACTCCCACTTCCCATCCACACCTGGCATAACACTGAGCCCCTGGAAGCCATGTGTGTGCAATGTGACCATGCTCCTCTAGTCACTGTTATTTGGTCCAGCAGGTGGCACTGGGCCAGGCTGAGCCCAGTGAGATCTGGTACCGCAGCAGTTTATGAAACAGAGAGGTTCTGCTGTTGCTGTGACAGGTGCTGTTCAGGAGGGTGGATCTGTAAGGCAGAAATTTAGGGGACATCATGTTTTCAGCACTTAGGTTTGAAGAATCGAAGGAAACAGGCAGAAGAGTGCAGGGAGGGGAGGAGAGGGAGAGAGAGAGAGATTCAGATAGAGAGACAGAGGGAGAAGGAGAAGGAGACAGAGAAGGATGCAGGGAGGGGGGATGGGGAGAGAAAGAGGAAGAGAGATACAGAAAGAGAACAAAGAAGGAAGAAAAACTGAATAAAAGAAAAGGACTCTTGACAGCATTTAAGCCAATAGTTTAAGTGTGTTCCCAAAATTCAGTTGCTCTTCTGCTCCTAGATCTGTGAGACACCCTTCTAGCTCGTCCCCTTTTGATTTAATGTGAATGTATTTCTGCTGATGTGTAATCAAAGGTTAAGTAATTCCATCCTTCTTTCATCTTTATCTCCACCCTCGTGTCCATCTCTGGGCATGTGATAGGCTGGAGAGTCATCTGGCACCACTACTTCCATCCCAGCCAGAGATCCTCCACTTAGATATGCGTGATTTGTGTACTAGGATTTCTGTGTAAGATTTCTTTTGGAAAAAAATATTCAGTTGTTTTAAGAAATTTGAAAACCATAATCACAAGTGAATACTAGATCATTTTTTGTCCAGGAATACCTGTTTAATACTATCAAATCTTGGACTTTGAAAAGATAAAAAAATGATTTCATGAGGAGAAAAGAAAGCTGGTTCTTTCTGAAGATTAAGTGTAAATAGGGATTAAGTAAATAGGGAAAATTGGATATGTGGTTAAGTATATATGTCACAAAATCCCACCTGGAACAGGGAGACTGATTTATATTCAACTAAAGTGGTGAAGAGAGGGAAGAGATAATCTTTATATGACAAAAAAAATAATAACTTCAAGAATAGATACAGTTCCCTTTGTTAAAGTCAGTGTGCAAAATTACGACTTTAGCTTCAAATTTGGTTAGAGTATCTAAGAATAAGTACTTTCCTAGTTAAAAGACATGTGTAAACACAGAGGAAAAGCTTCATGACATGGTGTTTGGCAGTGAACTTGGATACAACATCAAAAATACATACAACAAAAGCAAAAATAGACAAAAGGGACTACATTGAGCTTAAAACTTCAGCACAACAAAGGAAACAATCAACAGTGAAAAGACAACCTAAAGAATGAGAAAGACTATTTGCAAACAACATATCTAATAAGGGGTTAATATCCAGAATATATAAAGAGATCCTACAATGCAACAGTAATAACAAAACAAGTAACCAATTAAAAATTGGCAAGGCACTTGAATAGATGTTTCCCCAAAGAAGATATATCCATGGCCAATAAGCATATGATAAAAAAGATGCTCAACATCATTAATCATCAGGATATGTAAATCAAAACCACAATGAGATATTATATCACACCATTAGGATGGCCACTGTCAAAAAAAAACCTCAGAAAACAGAAAATAACAACTGTTTGCAAAGATGTGGAGAAATTGGAACTTTTGTGCACTGTTGGAATGAATGTAAAATAGTGCTGTCATGATAGAAAACAATATGGAGTTTCCTCAAAATGGTAAAATGAGAATTATCAGCTGATCCATCCATCCCACTTCTGGGTATATATATCAAAAAAAGTTGAAAACATTATCTCAAAAAGATGTTTGCACACATATGTTCCTTGCAACATTATTCACAATAGCCAAGAGGTAGAAGCAACCTAGATGCCCACTGATAAGTGAATGGGTAAAGAAAACGTGGCATGGGCATAAAATGGAATATTGGGTAGCCACAAAAAAGAAGGAAATTCTGTCATATGCTGCAACATGGATGACCCCTGAGGACATTATGCTAAATGAAATAAACCAGTCACAAAAAGACAAATGCTGCATGATTCCACTTACATGAGGTGTCTAAAATTGTCAAACACTTAGAAACAAAGTAGAATGGTGGTTGCCAGGAGCTGGGAGAGAGGGCGAAGGAGAATCATTGTGCAGTATGTATAGAGTTTCAGTTTTGCAAGAAGAGGATTACTAGAAATCTACACTATGTGCATATAGTTAACACTACTGTACCATACACTTAAAAATGGTTAAGATGATAAATTTTTCATGTTGCATGTATTTTTACTATAATAAAAAAATGTTTAAAATGGTTAAATTGGTAAAAATAAAATAAAATAAAATAAAATAACATGTATCCAAGAGAGAATTTAGGTACTGGCAAGCAGGCAAGTTTGGGGCTCCAGGGGACCACATGGCACAAAGATGGCTGGGACCTGACCCACTTCATGGTTCTAGTTTTCTCTGGGGCAGCTGTTTTCATTGAGCAAACTGGCTGTCGATTGGGCTTGGATCACCTTAGGTACTGCACTGAGCAGCCAGGGGCCAGCTTGCTGCAGAGCCTACTGCTGTGCCCAGCCGGAAGGCAGAAGCGCCACAGAACAGTGCTCAGTATGGTGAAAGCCGTCTTGGCCTCAGGCCAGAAGTGTGGGAGGCAGCTACTACACTGACGGCGTGTTGAGGTAATGGCTGCATAACACACAGGTTGAAGTCCTGGGTCCTTCAACTGTTGTATGACCACCTAAGCCCCGATCTTCAGTAAAAAGTGGAATTAATAATGAAGTTTATAGTGAGCTTAATGATCAAAAGATATGCTTAATATTGCTTGTTCCTGGTTTTTTCCTCCCACAATATCCTCACACTGTACTTTTGTTCAATGTGTATGTCCCTCACCAGATTGTCAGCCCCCAGGAGCCAGAGAGAATGCTGGCTTTGTCGGCTGCTCTGTCTCTGTCATGAGCTCGGTGCCTGGCCCGTTAGTGTAGCTGGACAGCCACCTGTTGATCAAAGAATGAATGCGTGAATGAATGTGTTTAACGTATAAGGAAATGTTACTTGAGATTTTTCCATTTTTCAAGCTTTAGTTGGTTAATTCATTGCCTGGAGAGGACCCCCTCTACTCAAGAGTTGTTTACAGGGAACGATGCTGGTGAGGACATTGCTCATGATAAAATAATTACTTGACCACACCTCCTCCCCTACCGGCCTCCTGCAGTCTCCACCTCACCATAGGATCATGACGTCTAGGAAACAGCCCATTTCTTTAGAGAATGAAAAGCACCCTCTGTCTCTCATTGTTCCTCAGCATAACCTTCCTCTCTTGCCAATGGCCCTCACCCGCTCTCTGTTCTATTCTCTGCTCCCTGATCCCATCACATCCCCAGGCCCCTGCTTGAAGGGCAAGCTGCCTTATGTGATTTATGGGCCCAGGGATGCCAAGGTCAGAACACAGATTGTTTTTCAGGCATCCCCAAAGACCCTGTGTGCTGCTGGGGATTCAAGCCCAGATGGACAGTTCACAGGATATGGGACTGAATTTGCACCAAGTGGCACAAAGTGGCACAGGATATCTATCACCAGGGAAGCAAAACAGTCATTGTTTTCTCCCCGCCCTGTGACCCAGGCCCGGGATTTATAAAGAGACAGCAGCTGTGGTCCTGACACCCGAGATAAACACGAAATAAGGGACAATATATTAGAAGGAAGCAACGTGCTGCATTGTGAGTGTGGGTGGTGACTGAGATTTCTGGGGTTCCATTTCTGCCTGGGGTTATGTTTACCTGGGCACTGTGAGTGAGATCAGATTCCTTATGGAATTTAAGCATGGAAATGATCAAATTGAGGGTAATTTTACTTAATCAGCAAGCTGAGACTTCCTGAGAGTCTTCTCTATGCCAAGCCTTGGGCCAGTGGCTGAGGCAGAAGAGGCGATGCTTACATGTGAGCCCTCAGGTCAGAACAGGCTCGCTCTGGTTCAGTTCTAGAGAGTTTTCACCCTCTGAGCCACTGCTGACAGCTTGTTCAACTTCGTGGTGGAGGCAGAGTGTGAATACTTAACTGAGATACTGTATCTTAACACCTAGGGGTTCAATAGTATAATGTCGGTATACATTTAAGTATAAGACACAGTTCCTGCCTTTAGAGCTTCGTTATAGTTCTCTTAACTATTCTGAATATAGAATTACTTGGGAAACTTTAAAGAACAAGTGCCAATGCCTAGGTCCTGCCTCCCAAGATCCTGGGGACAAGGCTGAGTTTCGAAAGCTTTCCACATCACTCTAAGGCACAGACAGGACTGAGGACAGCTGTTTGACAAAAGAAAAATCAACACAGGAATAATTAGAGAAAAGTTTAGCACTAAACATCTGAAGTTAACTTTCAACAACTTAGTCCTGGTGGCTTTATTTTGGTCTAAAGTACCCAGGTGAGCTTGCAAAATTCTTACAGACTTATTGAACATTTAATAATTGTATCTAGATGCTTCTTCTAAATCCATATTTACTTATTTTTTAAAATTTTCCCTTTTCCCTAGTAAGAGTCCTGGCCTCTTTCTTTTGCCCACCCTTTCCTCTGTGGACTTAAAAAAACAGAAAATTTGGGACGTTTATCTCTAGAATCACATTCAGATGTTTTCACTGTAAGTGCAATTTTCCTGAAAATCAAAATAAGGAGAGCAGAAAGGCAAAAGTGAGAACATTAAGTGCTTTCTGCAATCTCCCCACATCTCTTCTCTTGGTCCCCAAACACAGTCTCACTTGATTCCCATATTAATGCCTCCCAAGCCTTGCGCACCTGGGGACATCGTAAACTCCACAGCTACCTACCCGGCACTTCACTTTCCCCGTGCTCCTAGCATTCTGGCCCAAAGCAGCAACTGGCTCTGATCTTGGATATTGATGAGAGTGTGAATGAGTATCAAGTGCTGACATGATCGGTTTAGGTCAGGAAGACTTTTTAAGCACCCTCCTCCTCCAGCAATAGCCCACCTTCCAGCCTAAGAAATCGAAACCCTTAACAAATATCAGTAAACAAATCCCCCTGGAAACCTGGAAGGAAGATGAGACAAAGGAAATGTAAAGATCTAAAAATTATCCAAGACCATTGCAAGGAGAATCAGGTGCTCCATCTCCCACTCCCCAGCACAAGGCCTAGTTCTCTATTTACAGAGCACAGTGTTGTTGGAATAGCCTAATTGATTTATAATGTTTCTCTCCATATTGTACCATGTGTGCAATTAGTTACTGCAAAGGAAATGCAGCTCAGCTCACTTGCCACATCTGCTGCTAGTCAGGGACATACAATTTCATGCCCCATTTTCCAGATGGCTTGATTAACATTCAGGGCAGCCTAGCGACTTGGCCAGAGCTGTCAAGGAAGCTGGGGGAGCTCAGGTATAATTGCACCTGGGAGAACTACCCCCCATGGAAAGGAAGCCCAGCACAGTCTCAGTTTGCGAGCCAAACATACAATGCTGTGAGAAAGAGTCAAAAATATGGAATGGCTCTTTCTCATCCCCATTCAATGCACATTAGTTCATTCATATAACCGCTATTCATTGAATACTTAGTAGGTGAGTTTTCTTTGATTACACAGTGGTGAGCAAACAGATGTGTCCCATGCTTTTATGGAGTCCACAGTCAAGTGGAGGACGCACATATTCAATAAATAACCACAAACATAGAATACAAATGTGGGAGTGATATGTGTTAAGAGGGAAGTATAGTGTTCTGAGTTAGGGGCGTCTTCTCCAAGGAGGAGGCATTAAATCTGAGACTGAAGAATGAGTAAGGGGTTAGCTCCAGAGAGGACGAGAGGCACTCTAGAACAGAGGGAAGAGGAGATTAGGGAAAAGATTTTAGTGAATCCCAATAAATGTAGGAAGGCTGTTGTGGCTGTACGATGGGGAGATGTGGGAAGTTGTATAGGCGAGTCTGGAAATGTTAGGAAGGAAGTAGATCAATGAAGGCTTTGAGGTTTCTATTAAGAATCTTATATATGGAACCTAAAAAAAAAAGGTGAACTCAGAAACAGACAGTAGAAAAGTGGTTGCAGGGGCTGGTGAAGTAGGAGAACTAGGGAGAGTTTGGTAAAAGGATACAAACTTTCAGCTATAAGATAAATCACATCTGATGATCTAATGTAGAATTTGGTGACTATAGTTTGATAACATTGTATTGTATAAGTGAAATTTACTAAGAGAGTAGAATTTAAATGTTCTCATGTATATATACATATGTGAGATGATGGATGTGTTAATTCACTAGATGGAAAGAATCTTTTCATGATATGAAAGTCCATCAAATAGTCACTATGTACACCTTAAACATCTTATAATTTTATTTGTCAATGATAAAAATTTGTCAATTACAAAGATGAAAAAAGGAGTTTATATTTTAAAGTGTTAAAAAGCCATTAAACTAAATTAAGGAGAGGAGAATTATGTTTAAAATTGTAAACATTTCTTTTATCTGCTCCATGGAGAATGGAGAGGAAAGTAGATGCATAAGGAAAGGAAGCAGAGATAGTTGGACTCTAGGTGACTCCTGGGTTGGTGTGGGTTTGTATGAAAATGGTAGAAACAGAGTGAAATTTAGAGAGCTATTTAGGAGGCAAAATCATTTAAGAAGTGCTGACCCAACTGATTGAAACTGGAGAGGGGGAGAAAGTGATGAAAAGAATATCCATCTGTTTTTCTTAAGCAACTGTGTGTATGTAGATGACACTCACTGAGCTGGGTGAAGGCAGAGTGGGAGATATTCATTTTGAATCCTTATCATAGAGATGGAATTTAAGACGAGAGGGTGGAGTACATCATTCGGAAGGGAAGTGTAGACAAAGAGAAGAGGGCTCAAGAAGGAGGCCTGAAGAATTCCAACTTCGGAGGCCAAATGGGAGGAGGACCTGGTAAGGAAAAAGAGCAAGTATTTCTGGAGAGATAAGAGATGACCCAGGACAATGTGGTGCCCCAGCAGCCTAAGAAGAAGAAATGTATCAAGGGAGGGGTATTTAGTTTTGCAGAATGCATTGAAGTTGACAGGTACTGTGAGAATTGAAAAATGTCTGTTGGATTTAGGAGCCTAAAAGCCATGAACAATATACAAAAGACCAGTTTTGGTGAATGAATGGCTTGTTTTCAAAGACCAAAACTCAATACCAGATTGACACCTGTGAAGTTATGTGAAGAACACCAGCCCATTGAAGAGGTTTTTCTCTACAAGTCCTGAGGGGACTGATTGGATGGTTGAATAGGTGGGTGAACATGACTGTGTCTGGCTCGTGAAACTTTTTGAATTTTCAAAAATTTTCCTAAATCCTTTGGCAGGTCAGAATATAACATAGTAGGAATGAAGGATCTAAATTGCTCTGGAGTTGGGAATCATGGCCTTTCCTTGCTGGGAGAAGAAGGCATGGAAGATGGTGATGAGGGGAACACTGCACCTGTGTACGGGCTAAGATCTCAACATCTACCAGGAGGTCTATTTACCCTCCATCTAGAGCAGCCATTCACAAGCCTGGCTGATCATCAGAATGACACCTACCCTCCTTGGTATTCTAATTCAGCAAGCATGTGCTGGGCTGCAAATGAGCATTGCACAAGGTCTACTGGTGATTCTGCTGGTCACTCAGAGAACCACTGCTTCAGTTACCTCCTGGTTTTAATTTCCACCATAACGCTCCCCGAAAATTCCAGCGAAGAGCCACCTAAACTTGCTCCCTCTTTCCTTCACTCTTTTGTAAAATATGAAACAGAAAGAGAACACATTTTTGTTTCACTAATAGTGCCAAGAAGTGTCAAAGAGTTAATTTTTTTTTATCATCGGAGGAAACCAGCCTTGAAAAATAAGTGTAGCATAATCATTTACATAAACAGGGAATTTGATTTGCAAAATTCCTCATAATATCCTGAAATGCATGTTGGAAGGCTATTACCAACTCCATTTTTCAGATGAGAACACTGAGCCAGAGAGGTTAAATGCATAGCCAGTACATGATAAAATGGGGGCTTTAAACCAGATTATTTTCTCTCCACATACATGTTTTCATGCAGAACTGATAACTATACTATTTTTTTGAGATGGAGACATACATGAGAGGGAATGATCAACCTGGTGACTTCCAATGTAATTTTTACATAGAAACAAATACACATATATGCATGCATTTGGGAAAGTGGCTCTATATCAAGCAAGAAAAATAAAGGAGAAACGATCACTATTTCTTTCTTCAGAAAAAGCCTGTGATCTCAATACCAAAATGCAACATATATTTCTATAATGTCCGGAGAGCTAATAACCAAAGTCTCCTCAGCTAAGGGCAGAATGAGTGCTGTGGCATTTAGCCGGTAAAGATCAGATAGAAAGGCATTTAATGTATCTCACGAACTCAAGCTTCAGGGCCCTTCACATGTACTTACAAGGCTCTGGGATGGAGCCTGTCAGTGTGTTCATAGGCTCATATATTTTGTAAAGTGTGCAGAAGTAAGGCATTTTAATTGTAAGACATTTGTATCGGTCTCTTTCTGCTTTAACTTCAACTGTGTCACATTCTTCCTCATGCCCCTTTGATTTAGGGGTAGTCCCGGACATTTTAGAGATCTGACTGAGGGGAATTTGAGTTGGAGATACATTCAGTTTGGGTTTAGTGGGATGTGATTTTACGTCCCACAGTCACTCCGTGTATTGTTAAATCATGGTGAGCCATCCTGGTATAGGAATGCCTTTCAGGAGTACTACTGCCTGCTCTGCCAGCTCACCAGCATCGTGCACCAAGGTTCTGAGCCAGAGGCCTTCACCCACATGCGCATGCCCCACGCTGCCTGCATGAGAAGTAGTCTGTGGGTAGTTGCTAATGAGTGTCTCAATTCAAACTCTTCGCTAAGAAGACTTAAAATTCTTTGAAATTTGACAAGCCACATATGAAGAAAACCTATAGGGGTTTCTCCAAATTTGACAGCACTTCTCAACTATCAGTTTTTGGAAAATCATTTATTCATGTTAGAGGAAAGCCTGGGTGGTCTTTCTAGTCGCTGTGTGGAAGAAGATAATGCACAGTTATTGTCTTCTGAAGAGGTACTCAGAGAGGACAGAGCCAAAAGCCGTATTCCAGAGTCATGGCAGGTAGTTTACTAATACAGCTGGTAATATAATGCTTGTAGTAGTTGTCAGCTGTTTAAATTTGCTAAATAAATCTGTTTTATTCTAAGGAAATAATTATTTTGGAACCTCCTTTTATATTGTATTTTCTTTCCTTTTTCCTTGCCCAAACTGTATGCTTTTCAGGTCCCACAGAAAATGGACCTGCCCCTGAGTTAAAGGAAAGAATAGGACACAAAGCGGGTGAGGTAAAGCTTCACAGCTTCTAGACAGTGACAGAAACGTTCCACGTAGATACAACGGGTTTTCCAAGTGGAGGCAATGTGAAGCAAGAGCCCAGCTTGGAAGGACGAATTGGAAACTGTTCCTAGTACCCTTAAAGGAAATCATTTATCCATGCTTGTTTTCACTGAGGCACTGTTGTTTCTTTGTTGTTACTGTTTTTTCTTTGTTTGATCGTTTTACTTCTTTAAAATGTTTTACATCTCACTGCTGAAGACAGCAAGCATCTCCCAGGATCCCCAGGTAGGGTTGCCACATAAATACAGAGAGCCACTGATATTTATTTGAATTTTGGATGGACAAGGAATCATGTTCAAGTATAAATGTATCCCAGGCAATACACAAGACATATTTATGTGGAGGCATGATTAGTTGTTTATCTGAAATTCAAATTTGCATGGGCACCCTGTATTTTTATTTGCAAAATCTCGCAACTGTATCCCAAAGATAAAGTTGGAAATTCTGAAGGGAAGAAAACCAATTTTACTTTGGGGAGCCTCTGATTCTGGCCCAGGGGTCACTGGTAACTGCATCAGCCACTAAGTTATGTTCAAAGTGCAGTTTTAGGGTCCATGGAGCCTCTGGTCCACTGGGAGCAGGACAAGTTAGGAACGAGGATGAACTTTACCCATTCAAAGTTAGCGGGAAAGTTTTCTTCTGGAAACAAACATTAGACAGTGAAGTAAGGGCATTCCTTGGTGAAAACTACTACTGTCACTAACTAAATAAAATCCAAGTGCACTTCACTCAAACAAATTTGAGGAATGAAAGCTGAATTTGTGTCAATTCATTGGTAACTTAGTTTGGCTCATTACTAAAGTACACTTTGCCTTATAAACAGCTTTACAAAGATGTTTCGCACATAGTTTGGACTCCTCGATTCAAAAACAGGTTAACACACAGCTTTTTATTTTCAAAACCCACTTATGCAGAATATTGTGCTCCTTCATATCCTAATCAAATACGGACTTGCTGTAGTGTGCATTAGGGTCACTGGATTTAGCAAATAAAGAATGCCTAATTACATTTGAATTGCTGATAGATAACAAATAGTTTTTCAGTGCAAGGATGGGGTAGCATTTTTCATCTATCAGCAACTAAAATTTAAATTTGCATCTTGCAGGTTATTTGACAACCCCTTATGGGATACAATCTGATATTTCTGATTTTGCACCATAGAAAAATGAAACAAAAGAAGGGAAGCAAGAAAAGAAAGTGTTGTAAGTATACTATATACTGCATTTTATCACAGACTTCTGGCAATGAGAAGACCGACGGTCTCCCTAGCAGATTGGTAGGATTCTCTTCCTACACAGTCTCAGCCACTTCTGGTTTGCTGACCCAGTTCATCATCCGTGCAAAACCAGACGATTGCACAAGCAACTGAGGGCCCCCTGTTCTGCACACAGTCTGTTGAGCACTGCTCTTCCCACGCAGTCTACCCACCGAGGACCATCCCTGGGCTGGGACCCTAGGATTTCTAGGGCCAAAGAGTTCAGAAGGAGTATCTTCCCAAATGCCATCTGTTGCAACGTCGGCAGCTTCACGCATCACCTGCAGGAGCTGACCCATTCAGATTCATGTGGGTGGAAGACGTCGTGAGTGGCAACACCTGGCGTTTCTGGACTTCTTTTGGTTCTACTTCAAGATTTTGCTCTTCTTTGAAAATATGACTGAGTGTTGTCATAGTAGAAAGCGTTCAAGGTTAAATAACGTGCCTCAGAAGGGAGTGAGTTCCTTGTTTGGGAGACTGGGTGAACATTCGTTGAGCACATTATAGGTGTGATGTGTATTTGGATAAACATACTTGTTCAGTGCTTGGATTTGATGACATTTTTTAGGTTCTGAAAACTGGCATAGCCTAACACAGGTCCTAGAATCATGCAGATTTAGATTAAAATTCATGGCTTTACCTTTTATTTGAGTAAATTACTGAATTTCTAAGACCTCTATTTCTGTATTTGTAAACTAGGGACACGCCTGATGAGTTGTTATAAAGAATAAAAAAATATGCATATAAAGCATGTAATACTGTTACAGACACAATAAGTCATAGTGAAATAAATGTTATCTATCATTCAAATCCCTTCAAGTTCTGAGATTATATATTTGCATGAACTTCAGCCAGAAAAACCAACTATGGGGATTTAAAGAGACCAGAAATGTAGATTCATAGAAGAGGCTGGCTTAGTTCCATAGCATGAAATCCTAACATGGTAATGATCAAAAAAATATCACAGGGTCTCTCAGTTGGAATTTGTTTTCAGAGTTGGCTCATAGAGAATGGATTTGGGTTCTAATTTTCTTGTCTTTCTCTCCAACACCTGGCACAACCTTAAGTATATATTTGAACCTCAGGAAATAATATTTCATGGAAAATACATTCTTCTTCCCAATAAATGAGAATAGGGACTATGATATTATTCCATTAAACCCCTGGCTAGAAATAAACAAGAAAGAAATTCAACATATATCAACACTTAATTTTTGAAAAGAAGCCAAGAATTTACAATGGAGAAAGGACAGTTTTCTTCAATAAATGATGCTGAGAAAACTGGACAACTCCATGCAAAAGATGAAACTGGACCACTATTTTACACCATACACAAAAATTAACTCAAAGTGGGTTAAAGTCTTGAATATAAGACCTGAAACCATAAAACTCCTAGAAGAAAACGTAGCTGGTAAGCTCTTTGACTCAGTCTTAGCAATATGTTTGTTGATCTGCCTCTAAAGGCAAGAGAAATGGAAAGACACATGAAAAAGTAATCAACATCACTAATCATCAGAGAAATACAGATCAAAATGCAGTCAAATATCACTTCACACCTGTTAGAATGGATGGTATCAAAAAGACAAGAAATAATAAGAACCTTATACCCTGTTTGTGGGACTGCATGCTGGTATAGCTACTACGGAAAAAGGTATGGACATCCCTCAAATAAGTAACTGAAAATAGATCCACCGTATGATCTAGTTACTCCATGTTTGGGTATTTATCCAAAGAAAATGAAAGTACTACTTCAAAAACACCTCTCTCCCCATGTTCATTACAGCATTATTTACAGAAGCCAAGATGCAGAAGCAACCTAAGTGCCCATCAATGGATGAATGGATAAAGAAGACGTATTATATATACACAATGGAATATTAGCCATAAGGAAGAATGAAATCTTGCCATTTGTGACAATACTGATGGACCTTGAGGGTATTATGCTAAGTGAAATAAGTCAGATGTAGAAAACAAATACTATCACTTTACTCACATGTGGAATCTAAAATAGAAATAAAACAAATGAACAAGCAAAGCAATGCCAAAACAAAATCACAGATGCAAAGAATAGACTGATGATTGCCAGAGGGGAAAGGGCTGAGGGGGTAGGTGAAATGGGTGAAGGGGGTCAACTGTATGGTGATGGATGGCAACTGGACTTTCGGTGGTAACCACTTTGTAGTGTATGCAGATGTCAATAGGCAAACAGAAGAAAAAGAAAGAAAAGAAGGAAGGAGGGAAGGAAGGAAGGAAGGAAGGAAAAGTCAGAGGATACAATGAGGCTTTTCTGCTTTTCAGTTTCTCTGCAGACCTAGACCTCCTAAGATGTGTTTGTGAGCTAGTTGTGGACAGAGAATGCTTATGTGCATGTTAAGCAACTCATAGCAATAGAATCACTTTTGAAAAGGTGCCGTCTCAAACATTCTATGTGAAACTTGTCAGCTGTTTCTGTTTTATGTCCATATCAGTACAAATTAATATTTCTAACTGCCTGTTAAGCCATTTCCCAGTATTTTGAAGAAAACTTATCTTGTTTTAAGGATGTCATTTTGATTTGGTCCTTTCTTCTAAAATAGCACTATCGCCCAGGTCAGCAGATCTAAATAATGAATACATTTGACACAGGATTTATAAAAATTAGTTTGTTTCCTGTCCACATCAGGAATGTGTTGTGTACGCATAATAAACTGGGAAGATTAGTTTGTGAGAATTTTAGGTCCACCCTGAGTGCACAGAGATAAGTACTAAAAATAAAGCTGACTTCTATTCTCTCGTTTTTTTCCGGGAGTAAATGATGAGCGTGATTCTTCCAGAGACTTGAGAATGGGAAGAGCAACCCGCTATTCTTCTGCAGGCTCACAGTGCCACCTGTTGGTGTCTGGGCTCTCTTGTTTCCTAATGGTGAGTTCCAGACAACTGGTTCCTCCAGTAAATTTTACAATCCAACTTTCTTGGTTATGGCTTGACATAATTTCCCTGGAGAGTTCAGGCTTCGGGTATGATAATGTACCTTGGATCTGCAAAGCATTAAAAGGGAGGATATTGTCAGATATATGATGTAGCCACGGACACAGGCCAGACACATCTGTGACTAAAAGAGCAGGACCTCTTGTCCTGGTCCCCTCCTAACTGGTTGAGCTTTGCTATTACCTATCAGCATCTTCCTTACTTTTGCAGAAAGGCTCAGTTGATTTCTTCCTTTGGCCTTCCAGTTATGTTGTTGGGAGCCTGTTTGTGGCCATATATAACAGGTGACAACAGCAAGCATGGTATGTTCTTTCAAGATCACATTCCTGGAATATTTACCCATAGTGTAGACTGTGCCGCAATGAATTATTTATAGATAGAGCAGCCTTGTGCTATTTATTTACCTACTGATGTATTTATTCTTTAGGAATAATTTCTGTTATTACCTGAAATTAAACTTGATTTAAAAGTACAATACATTTATCTAGGCTGACCGGTGAGAGGGACCTTCGAAAGAGCCAGAGACAGTGAGACGTGTTGCATGGTAGTGGCTTCTATTTGGAAACCTTGAGGAAAAAGCTGGATGAATTCTCTACAGTTAGGTAAGTGCATGCTAAGGCCTTAGAATTCCAAGCCAACCATTTTGGCTGAGTTTCTACATTGCCCCAACAGCTAGTCCCCTCACTGAAAACATGACATTTGTTTTTAGTATCATGTGCCCAATAGAGACAGATGTATTCTTCCTAAACTAGCTTTAAACCAGGAATTTCGGCTTGATAGAGACTTAGTGTAGGTTGGCCAGCATTGTAGAGTGCTTGTGCCTTCTGATATACAAGAAGAAAACGGTGGAGAAATAGAAGCTCTGGTGTTTACATTTGGTTTGCATTTCGGTAGACAAAACAGGGAGGACACTTTGGTGAGAATGTTTGAGCTTCTCTATTTAGAAAAAAACCTACTAATTGGTCACATTCCAGGTCAAATTTTATGTATTTCATAAAGCCATTCTAATCCCACAGTAACAGTCTCCATCTACTCTGAATCTCTTAAGCTCTTTTACCTCATAATGTCATGCTGGGCAATAAAGATGAGATCCCACACCATATCTTACTGGCATCCGTGCTTTGCTCTTAGGAAGCTCTCAATAAGTGATTTTGAATAAAAATATGACATTACACAGAGGAGAAGCATAAGAACAGTTCCGAAAATGCATGAGCATAGCTCAACATGCTGCAAACATATCCATGGGTATACAGCCATCACCCCACCAGTAGTTTTTCTTTTTTTTCTGCCCAGTGCAAATTCTGCTGCTGAAGCAGCCTGAAAACAAATTGAAGCATGTTTCTCTTCTACTCTGAAAACTCTGTCTCTCTGTCTAGCCTCCTGGATGGACTTCGGATTCCTTGCACAGGTATCCATGCTTGGACCTTCTGTCCCCAGTTCACACCCACAACCTTGCTTCTCGCCATTTTACCCACTTCACACTTTAGTCTACTTGCTCTGAATTTCTGTTTGACCCTTTTCCGAAGTACCTTCCTTCACTTTTCTGCTTGAATAACTTCTCTTCATTATTCAAGATTCTACATCAAAGTTTTGAAACTCTCTTTAGGATTTGACCTGGATCTTCAAGCACATAGCCCAGTGTAAAATACGTACAGAGTTTCCGTAAATGTGTGATGAATGGATAAATCAATAATTCAGAAAGGAAATGATAACACTGGCCTAAGAGTTGGTATACCAGGGTTCTAGACCCAGCCTTTAACTTTCTACTATGAGATCTTAGGCAGTTTAATCTATTTGGAGTCAGATTACCCGGCTGCACAATAAGTGGTTCAGATTAGGTGATCTCAAACATTCCTTCTGATACAGGACTTTGAAGTTTTGACTCCTCAGTCAAGTTCATCAAGTCAGGCTTTCTGGGAAATTCCAAATTCAATTGATTAGTCATGAAAGACTCTTCCAGATTTGGTAGCTCAGGATGAAATGAGGATAAACAGAAGTTAGTAATGAAAAGATTGGAATTTCTGGGGAGGATAGATTCAAATCTTAAAATACTGACTAGTTTAGAGTGATTAAAATATTAGATATATTGTCTCTTCCTATTTATTTAAGGTTAATTAATGGACATTGGAGAATAACGGGATACATCATGCTGACATAGGAATAAATAATTTGATATAAAGCATCCACACCTATGTCAGATTTAATTCCACAAATTTAAATTCACACATACTTTGCAGAACGTAAATCCAGAGCACTTTCTTAGACATTCTAAACGGGGGTCCACAGGACAGTTAGCTAAGGTGCAAACTTCCCGTTGTATCATATTCTATGCTTGTTTTCACCTAGTATACCTCAATTTAAGGGGGCCAGAAGTTTAGGAAATATAAAACTGTGATTTCCTGCATATTCTACTTTCTACTCAACATCTAATGATATCTAATTGATGAATCAAATGTAACATGGCATAGCAGAACACTTAATTGCCACAAATGCCCAAACTCACTTCCCCGAGTATTATTATCTATTTATGTTAACACCATCATTATTCATTCAGTTGCTCAGTCATCTTAGATTCCTCTTCTTCAATCCCATCATCCAATCCATCCATCAGTGGTAACTTCAAAAAATATTCTGAATCCACCCACTTCTCACCATCTCCACGGAAACCACCCTTTCCCAAATCACCATTGTGACTTACTTAGATTATTACAATAACTTTTGAAGTTGTGTTTTGCCTCCTTGTGCACATTAGCTCCCTTGTGCAGAACCTCTTTTATACTTAGCATCCAGAGTGGTCTTTCTAAAGCATAAAGCAGATCATCATATTTTCCTGCTGACTGGTTGCTAATGGTTTCCAAATACACATTGAATAAATTTCAAACTTCTTTCCATGGCGTACCCATCCCAACATTATCTGGTCTTGCAGTATCTCTTACCTTATCTTCTCTTCCTCCTCTGGTTTACTTTGTCTCATCCATGATATTTTCTGGTGGTTTAAACCTACCAGAAATAATCTCATACCCTGGCATCTATGGTTTCTTTAACATTGAATGTTCTTCCTGTTATGACTGTCTTATTCTTACCTTTTAGATCTCAGTTCATATCTCTTCCTTGGGGAGAATTTCTCTGATCTATCTAAAATAACGAGTGTATACATGTGTCAAAATTCATTAAGCTGAACACTAACACTTGTGCATTTTTTGGCATGAACCTCAATCAAAAAATTAAATTATAAATAACACAACCTCTTCTCTTACAGCCATTCTCTGTGAGAATTATCCTATTTTATCTTCTCCGAACTTATCAGCACTTTAATGATCTTTATTGGCTTCTTTACTTATATTTTGTCTGATTGCCTAGACTGTAATACAATCTCCTTGCAGGTGGAGATTCTTCCTGAGATTCCACACTCTTAGAGCATGGTTAGCATGCTAAGAGACTCATAAATATTTACTAATTGGCTAATCAACCAAGCTATCCTATTATTATACATGAACGTTAGGAAAACAGAAAGCAAAGAGCTAATTAATGATCTGGATATTTTCCCAAACAATATAAACCCCTTTGGTTTATAGAGGAAACTTGTAATATAGGGATATAAACTAAATATGCATAGGCTTTTTCACATTTTTTAAATCTCCTTTTCTTGTTCGTTAAGGGTTTATAGAGATATTTATCACGGTGAGAACATCACACACACACACACGCACACACACATTTGTATGATGGTAATCATTTAAATAAAATATAAAACTATTCCACATACTCACTTTTTAACCATGGTAACTGGTCCAGTCCCTGCCAGCCAAGTCTTGTGTTCCTGGGTGTCAAACCTAGAAGCTCTGACTGACAGGTTTCCCATTTCAAAACTTCTTCCTGACCATATTCTCCAAGTATGAGTACATCGTTGCTAGACCTCTTCCATACTCCAAAAGAGGTCCTTAAAAACTATATAGAAAAATAACAAAAAATGAAGTCAGATGCCTTCCTGTCTTTAAACAGTAATATTTCATAACCAAAATCAAATATAGGAACTATGAATAAAGTGTGTTTTAATGAATAATGATGCCCCAGTGTTCACTTTTTAGTTTTGACAAATGTGTCATGATTATATAATACATTAACATTAGGGGAAACTGGAGAAATATGAGCCTCTTATATTTTCTTTGCAACTTTTCTGTATCTAAAATCAATTCAAATAAAATACTTACTTAAAATATGAAAAAAAACATGAGTATATATCTATATCTACGTATATTTAATAATAGATAGAAACTAATAATTACTCAAGACTGTCAGTTAGGGTCCCAAAAGAAAATAGCACACTAAAGTTAAGTTGTCTGAGGAAAACTTAATAAAGAGGTAATTTACAAGAATGTGAGCAGGACTTTGGAAAAGTAATAAGGAGAGACCCCTGGTGAGAGTAACAAAAGGGGGCCATTATTACCTCTACCCCAGAAGAGTGTAGAAGCAATTACCTGCACCATAGAGAAGCATTTAGAGAAAGCCTCCTGACGGCAGCTGCAGCCTTTGCTAGAAGGATGGTGCTAACCCCATATGACCTGCTAGAAATGCAATCAGTGAATTCACTGTCCCAACTGGATTGCCCTCCTGCCTGCTGGCCTCTTTGGACAGAGCGCCCCCTGGTGGCAGACGCCTGGAGCCCCTCGATGCTGCCCACCTGGGTCAGCCCCACAGAGCACAGCGAAGGGGGCCCAGCGGGTGAGACTGGCTCGAGTTGCAAGTGGGAGACATCCAGCACATGTGGAAATTCAAAGAAAAGCGTACAATATGGACAATCAGCAAGTCCACAGGTTGGGCGGGACAGACGCACAGGCTAGTACCAACACAGGGGTTGATCACCTTCTGAAAGTTTTCTGCCAAGGTTCAGTTCCATTTTCTTCCCTAATGCAAGGAGAGGAAAGAAGATGTCACACAAGAACAAACAGACAAAAATGGCTGGGGAGAGAGCCTGGACCCCGGACTTCCCCTCTTCCTCTTTCTTCCTTTCTTTTTTTTTTTCTTTTGGTATTTACCTTTATGCCTAAAGTGGTGACACGGACTCATCTCAGAGGTGCAAGAGGATGCCCAGGAGATGCCCAGTGCTGGCCAGGCACCACAGCTGTCAGATGGGGGACGGCACCTATCACCACGTTTTGTTGTGCTCAGAGGTTCACGTGTTCAACAGAACTTTACATCAAAGAAATAGATTTTAATAGCTTTCTGAATCTACATCTAGTAAATTATGAAAGTCAAGGCAGCATATACTGTTAGATTTTACCTTATTTTATGATTAAGACTTAATATCAAATTGCCCAATTTTGTACAACTCCTACAATAGTATGGATTTGATTTTCAACAGCTTTTCCATGTAATTTTTTAAGAGACATCACAACCAGTCAGAAGGAATTACCAGTATGTTCTTTTCCACACGGTGAAAGAAAGCACCAGAAATGTGTACGGTAATTCACCTGTTTTGACCTTGACCCCAAACAGGTGGTCTCTGCAATAGTGCAAATTTTGAAAATATTTAAAATTTCTGCTTTTTTCCCCTTAAGTCTTTCTTGCTCTATTTGTCTGTCCTGAAGACATTTAGGAAAGAAGATTCCAGAATAGTTTACCCAACTTTTATGGTCTTAGGCACGGAAGAGAAAGAGTTAGGAAGAACAAACAGATACAAATAAGAATGGAGGGGAATCAAGTGGGCCTGTAAGAACTGGGAACTGGGGGATGGAAACAATACTCCCCAAGGTCTGTCTTGGGCTCTGAACTTGAACCAAGAATTCTCAGCCAGAGAGTTGTCTATAGAGCCCAAAAACAGAGTCACAAAGGTAGAGAAAGGAGAAAGGAAGTGGAGAGAAGTTACGGAGAAATGAAAGAAGGGGAAAAGCCTAGAATAAGAGAAAGACAGGAGGAGAGAAAGGGAAGGAAGAGGTAGGAAAGGAGCAAAGGGCTGGTTCCTGGGAAACCAGCCATGCAGAAGGCAGAAAGGTTGTACTGGTTTTATTTCTTCCGGGTATTAATAAGCCCATTCCAAACAGTTTTCAGTAGTGGAGTTTTTGAGTTTTTTAATTTGCCCTTTGGCCGGGAAATTAAGTTTGGGAAGAGAAACACAAATTTATTTTGACAAGTGAATCATTAAGAGATAAAGAAAGCATTGAAAAATATGTTGGACACCTGAATTATTAATAGGTATGGTGATAAAGCACTCAGTTCCCAGGCCTAAGTTATTAAATGATTGACTTATAATTTGCATTGTAAATAAGGCCATTTTTAGGAAAATAAATGAGTACAAAAACTAGAGGCATAAATGGAAGCCAGGCCACAATGAATCAGGATGAAGGGAAGGGCATTTTTTTCTTTTCTTTTCTCCTCCAAATCCTATACATTTCTATCTACTAGTAATATTGCTATTGTTAAGAACCACACACACACATTTCAGTGTGTGCACACAACTGCTTCTAAAGGTGGAGTTTTTAAGCAGCTAATCTGAATCACTAGATCAGTCAATATATGGGAGTGTTTGTCAAGTTTGCATGAGTGAGTGTGTGATATGTGGGGTACGTGGTGTTTGTGTGTATGTGTACAGAATCTTACAGAAGCAGACTTTATGCACCTTAAAGCAATTTGGGGGTTCAAAATGAAAAGCAGGTTTGTTAGGTTAGTTTCTTTGGGTGGGGGGCTTTCTTTCATGAACGAAGGAGAAAGAAAGTCAGTATTCGTCACCAAGGTCTCAGCCTCTGGCAGAAAGGAATTGTTCTGACAATCTAGTTTCATTGTCCAAAGCAGTAAGATTTCCTTTGCTCTGTTTGGGGAAACAGTTTCATAAATAGCTCTTTCTGCATGCCAGGAAGTGTTTTCTGACATTCAGGTCTAAAGTCTTTTCCTTTGTTTTA
Organism: Manis pentadactyla; assembly: GCF_030020395.1. Classification (NCBI taxonomy): domain Eukaryota; kingdom Metazoa; phylum Chordata; class Mammalia; order Pholidota; family Manidae; genus Manis; species Manis pentadactyla. The sequence goes on along the minus strand of NC_080031.1, from coordinate 13,694,308 downwards.
TTTACCTTTTCCCAATTATACTTTTAGAAATCTCAGAAAAAAATTATTTTATCTATCTGGCTAGGTATGATAACAGTAAATGAACAACCAGAGGCTTTTCTATCCTAATATGTTTCCTGGAGTATCAGGAGGGGATTTGAATGGCAATCAGCTTGATTAGGTGGAAACGTAGCGCAAATAGAGAACATGGTCATTTTCAGGCTTCACACTTCAAGCCCTTTGCTGGCACTAACTGAATCCACTCTGGGAGGATCATTGGCTCGGCCTCAGAGGCAGGATCCTAGATGGCAGTTTTCAAATGGTCCTGCATGTCAGTAAATGTATTCAGAGCTAGTGGAGTCCTGACTATAATTAAAAATCGCAATCACTTGCCCAATGTGTACCATTAATTCTGTTTCTGATTCCTTCTCCTTTGGATAATAATATGAATTTTCAACGGGCTATTGCACTTTAAAAATTATTAGAGCTAAGGCATATTGATAATTTAGTTATGTTTCTATTTACAAAATTGAATTCACTGGGTGTGCCATCCTTTTTCAATTATCTAATCTAAATCACCTTTCAAACTAACAAATACCTATGAAAGTGAGAATGGAAACTTTTCTACTTTTCTGGAAAGGAATTTAGTGATATTTATCAAAAACTTATAAAAAAAATGCCCTTAACCTTTGACCAAAACTCTTCTAGGAAGTTACTATAAAAATGGTGATCATCAAATGCACCCACAGATTAGTATATCTTGTAGGTATGTTTATAATTGAAAAACAAACATTGAAATTGAAACAATGAACGTGAAGGGATCACATAAATAAACAATCATGTGTTACTTAATGGAATATTATGCAATCAAGAGAATCATACTTCAAAATTATTTAATGGTGTGATAATCCTCATAATATAGTCTTAAGTTTTAAAAAGCTAGATATAAAGATCTTTTTAATATAATTCTAAGTCTAGAAAGCATATGACAAATGTCTTAGTTATGTGAATAGCAGCTGAAAGTCCCACTGTAATTCCCATCCAACCCAAAAAGAAAAAATTGCATTTATACAAGTCTGCATGTACCCAGAGCCCAGAAGATAATATAAACCGTTTCTTTCCTGTCATATAAAGTTCGCCTTTCAAATTGTACTGAGTCTACTCTGGAGGGTTTCTACCAGGTCCTTCACTTCGGAAAATCCCTTTCTTTAAATCTCTCTCTTTTCTCACTGCAAGTCCTGCTCCCTCCTAGAGGAGAGGCATGCAGTTTTTAATTTTGAGGTGTTATACCTGACTCATCCTGAAGGGTTGGTGCTGCATTGGTTGTGAGCATTTTAGGTTTCATAGGCTTTTCTTTTAAGAAAAAAAAGTTTTTACTCAAAACTCCTTCTTATCTGGGTGGGAGGCACAAGGGGTAAAAGAGAGAGAAGAGGAAAGAACAGTTCTAGACAGACAGACACACACACACACATTTCTTAAGGGATAAAACCCAAAATATTATCAGTGGTTATTCTTGGGTTTGGAAATTCAAGGTGACTTTAACCTTCTTAATTTTGCTTTCTCTTATCTTCAGGATATTTGAAAATGAGTGTATTTCATAACCATAAAATAATTTTTGTCTTTTAAAAGAGTGCATGTCAGTTTTCAAACTGCAAAATATTGGTGACATTAGCCTTCAGTCGACCTCAGTATCCTTGTACCTAACTTTATTAGCCCTGTTACAGATACAAAAAGACTTGGTGACTTGCGTAAAAAAAGATATAAACAAAAATGTTCATCCCAGGGAAAGGCTAGCTAATAGAGTGTTCAACGTGAGCCTCTAAATTAAATAAGTATAAGATACTTGCTCTTGATTCATTTCATTTATTATTGCTGCTGAGTAATAACAAACTATATCAAGAAATTTTATCAGGAGGGATGTTACTTTAGTTTCAAGATAAACCCTTCAGTAGCAACTCAATTCCAAATGTTTGAGGCAGTTGGATTTTGGAGAGGCAATCATGTTATTATGCTACCTGTTAATCTTAAACCTCTCTTGGGGGTTGTAGAAGAGTGGCTTCGGAGCCCCAGCAACTCCCTGGTCCAAGCTGCCTCCAGCAACACAGGGACAAACCTGGCCTCCAGTTCTATATGGATAATTTCCTCATCATTTAAATACATAAGTTATGTGGAAGTCAATAGATTGCATTCAATCAATCCTCTTGAGAGGCTATTTTAAGGTTTAAAGTAGCAATGTAAGGTTTTGGATTCAGATCTTTCAAGGTAACAGTCATCAAGGCTGAGGCTGAGACAGAAATGTCCACTTTGCTAATTAACTTTTTGCTGTTTCATCTACTTTTCTCACTGACCTGGCAAATCTGAGCTCCAGAAGATGGTAAACTATGACCAACACTTGGGATTCACTCATTTTCGTTTAAAAAGCAAACTCAGGCAGTGTGAATTCAGCCCAGTGTTAATGTGTCTTTCCCCTTCTAAGGCATCATGTGTACCAAACTGTACAATTTGGCAGCTTCTTTGACATCTCTAGTAAGCAATCATTGTGACAGTAGACACAGTGTCTACATAAAACAAAGAGAAGAACAGTTCCTAGGAACACATTTTTCTTAAATAACCCTGGAGGTTGGCATTTCGAATCTCAGGGGAGAATGTATGCCAAGAATTGAACATTTGAGGCAAAGTCCTCACTAGGATGGTTTCAGGGACTAAGACACTCTCTTGAGGAGGGAAATGATGAAAAAGAAACATTTACTAAACAGTTACGAGCATTAGCTTAAGAAGCTGGCTCTAATCTTTTCCATTAACTGACTCTACTTCCTGGGGTAAGCCGCTTGACCTCTTGGTATTCTGTTCTCTTTTCTGTATTAGCTAGTTGTGTGTTTCCTTGAATAAGCTACTTAGCATTGGTTTGTCTATCTAATAAGCCTCAGCATTTCTGGGAATTGTCTCTCCCTCTCTTCCATGGGTTTCCCCCGTTCCATTAGAAACAATGAGGCTGCCCGCCTCCCACCTTGGCCAAAATGCATTGCAGTCAAATTCTTCCTCTTGTATTTGGAATAGGGACCAAGAGATTCCAAGTCAGGATATTTCTTGAACTGAGACATAAACTTGAAATCCTTTGGCAACAGTCATTTCGCATTATCATGTACAAGAAAATTGACAAAACTATTTGGACAAAACAGAAGAATAAAGCAGACAAATGGGCACAGAGGAAAACAAAGCCCAGATGATTCACTTGTTCAAAATTCTAGTATCTTTATTATTCATTCCTTTGTCACTTACCACCAAGTTCCCCTACAACATGCCCCAAGGCCTAAGAGTCTTTTGTATCAATCCAACAGACCAGGCCATCAAGTGAACTTGGCTTACAAGTGATGAACTTGTATTTTACTTTTATTCCAGTTGTAAAAACTAGTTACATGGCTTCACCTACAAGTGTGATGGGACATGGAATTCCAGTTCTTCTCAATCCAACTCTAGACAAGTGGAATTTTGAATTTTAGTTGAGGAAATGTAGTTTAATTTTAGCTGTCTTTTCCATACATTGCTTGGACTTAACACTCTATGCAACTTTTCTCATTTCCATCATTAAATTCTTGATTGGTACCCAGTGCTTTTTTATCTCCCATATAATATACTACCTGAAACATACAACACATAATACACAGTATAACATATACCACCTTGAACACATTTTGTTCTCATTTAATGTGTCTTGATTAGTTTTTACTAAATTAAAAAAGATTGTGGTGATGCCAGATTTCCCCAAAGTACCTATATAATACCCTGTTATCTGTTTTGAAGACTCCTAGGAACAAGTAGATAAATGGAATGGAAATATTCTGTTAAAAGCATGTCATTGTGCTTTACTCAATAATATTTATATCACAGACACTTATGGAGCAACTACAATGTGCCAAATATTATGCTAGAGGTTTTGGCAAAGGAGATGAATATTTCAGAGTCCTTTACCATGAGAGATCACAGTTAAGACTGACAAGAAAAATCAGTTATGAGCATACGGACTGACAGAACCACACAGGTACATGTACAGAAGGTGATAAAGTCTGCAAGCAGAGGACAAAGGGGAGGTCCCTCCTTTAACACTCTGATACATTGAGATGAGCTCTAGATAGAAGCCACGAGACCACTCTTCACCATGATAAAATCAGTATTACTAGTAAAAAAGGTAAGACTGGTATCACATAATATCAAGCATTCTCAGGTTTATCATAATCTTTGCACCACATTACAATCCTTTGAGGCAGATGTAATTGGCATTTCACTTCTAGGAAGATTAAAACAACTGAGGTTCAGGGAAGAAAATGAATTTCCTAAATTACAAAATGAATAAATGGTGGAGCTTGGAGTCAACCTACCAAATGCAACATACGTACTTGTGCATTAGATACTTTTTTAGATTCCTTCAAGCTTTATACCTTTTAGTATATGAAAGTGAAAGGTCACAATGGCAGAGCCAGTGACCTGACTACATCTTCGTGTCCTCAGAGCTTGGCATTTTTAGGTGCTGATGAAAGGAGTCCTAATGAATGGGTGGGTTGGGATTTTACAAAGCTCTATGTACCAGTTTCGATCACTTAGGGGGTCATAACCAAACTGCTCTTTTAACACTGAAACTTGATTATGCATTTCCCTGGAGGACCGGAATATGAGGAATTTAGTTAGAGTCCCAACTTCCTAGCTTTTCGTTGAAGATAGCAACATTTCAGAATGAGACTGAGTCCTTCAGTGAGAGTTCAGAGAGAGCAGAGTTCACCGGGCGCTGCGGGTGGAGCTCCTGACCATCTTTCCAGTAAGAGACCTCCGCTAGACTTGAGCAGTGTTACAGCTCCACCTACTGGACGTTCCCTAAACCACAAATGGAGTTTCAATAGAATATGCTGTGACAATCCGAGACCAAAGTAACATTTTAATGCCAATCCATCCTTCTCTTTAAAATATCTGTCCAATATTACCAACCTTCCTTTCCCTGCCATCACCCTTAAGCACTTCTAGAAAATGGTTTAACGCTTACACTATATGATTTAAAAGGCTAACAACGAATTATGTGGGAAATAACGTCATTTCCTTGGAAAATAGAGTCATCAAAGGGCACCTGACATTCCATGTGCGTTAAGTTTACCATTTTATGTCTTAGATAGATTGACTTGATAATAAAGGTTCCATTTTGGACGAATACATTAGAGTAAGAGATTTTTGCCACCCACAGCCAAAGTGGAATCATTGATGATATGGAAATACAATGACATCAGAGTCTACAAATCTCAGTATATTTATAAAATATGTTGCTCTGCAGAGTAAGCTGTACTTCTTTTCTTTGGGCTCAAAAATACAGTTCAGATTCAGTCTTCAATGGGATTGCCATGGAGGGCTTGTGTTCTGAAGGTCCTTCTGCCACCCCCAGCCAGAACTCAGTTTGCGCTTCTTTTCAGTTTTCCCCCCACCTCTTTCCCCTGCCAGGTCCTCCCACCCCCATCGTTCTCCCTGTCTTCCCCTTTAACCCGGGGCAAACCGTAGTCCGTAAGCTGCAATACCAACTAGAGCATCTTGGATTCATTAAGAGCTTTGCAGATGAGCTCAAACTCATATTTCATCTCATTCCTCAAGTCATTAGATCCGAGCTTGTCACATTTTCTGGACACAAAGCTCCAGGCATGTTTTAGTCATTATCTGTTCTCATCTTTGAGACAAACACCTGTAACCCATTTTGGGGTCGGGAGACATCTATGAAGTTTCAGCCTGCCGTGCATAGGTTTTTGAATCTTTCCTTGGTCCCAGCAGCAGCCTAATTCCCCGTGGCTACCTGGTGGCCCGGCTGAGCAGCAGGACCGTGTGCTTATGGGGGTGTTCTTGCTGGTGGCATTTGATGCCAAGGTGGTGACTAAAGTAGGAATAATTCATTGTTAGCCTTTTAAATCATATGGTGTAAGCGTTAAACCATTTTCTAGACATGCTTGAGGGTGATGGCAGGGAAAGAAAGGTAGGTAATATTGGACTGAGGGCTGCTGGCCTGATTGCTTTTCCAGAGGCCCTCGTACAACCTCATGACACACTGATAGTGACCAGCAAAAAACACTGGGACACACTGGATTCAAGCACCAACTTGGTTTTACTAACACTTCCATGTCACCATGGACAGTTGTTCCATTTCTCTGCTTTGGTGTGCCTGTGTTTGAAGAAGGATAACTGTAAGCTGATCAATCATTTGCCAAAAAAGCCTTCTTTGTCACGTGCTCAAAAGTAAGCACATGTTACAGGCTGTGTAACATTTAGGACCTTCAGAGTAAGAATGTGAGTACAAGCAGTCTAAAAATAGAGGACATGGCAAATCAGTGGTAAAAATAAATGTGCCTCAAGTATTCTGATTCTCATTCTGCTGATCTTAGGGGAAAACTCTGTCTTGCAATAGCATCTTCTTCCACAATTAAGAATTCAACATTTTTGAGGTCACTAACAAATTCTATCCCAGGTTTCTGTACCTGCTTATCTTTGTGTCATGTGACAGTGCTGTTTAACTACCTACCTAGTTAACTAACCCACTAAATATAAGAATAAAAGGGAAAAGGCCCTGGAGTTTAAATGCAAATTACTTGCATGGAGAATTCTATATACAGACACTATCAGGAAACACCATCTTCTTTTCTCCAATTCAGAGAACAAATAAAAGCACCAGGTCAGAAATCAATTGGCCATTCAGGAACAACCTGAACCCTAGGCCCTGAGATGTCTTGTGGAGTCGTATCCCTTCAGAAAGGTTCAGAATGTTTGATAAATGACACCCAAGAACGGGAGCTGAGCCAGCTGACCGGCAAGGACTGTTTGACTCCATCCCAGCCTCACGTCCCAGATTCATCAGTTACCTTACCTTCTCCTTCCCTGTCGGATAGACATCATGCCCTCACACAGACAATACCTCCCAGCCATGGCTCATTTTAAGAGGAATATTCACAAGAGCTCAAACACATCACAGACATTTATGAAGAGAATATATTGACATTTTAAGGCACACAAATTCATAGACGATATAATCTCTATTGACCAAGCATTTCCATCCCAATTGGATTGTACTGCGCACCACAGCCTAAGCCAGTTAGATCCGCTGGGTTTCTGGTTAGCTGCAGAGATCTGCACTTCTCCCCTCCGACTCTTTTTTATTTATTGTTCTAATCACTGGGCATAATAGCAGCCAAGTCTTTGGAGGGTGGTGCTGTGATGGGATAATGGTCTCTGGCTTTGAAAACAACGTCTCAATTTCTCTGAGGCCTCTTCTTTGGCAGCAGGAGACCATTAGCTTGTCACATCGTCCAGCCCTATTGACATTATCTTTTAATTACCCCCAAAGACCCATCTACCAGGCAGTATGTCTGAGATTTTCAGAGCACTGGGCTTTTTGGGCTGACATACCAATCCGTTTTATCATCTAACTTCAGAAAGTCAAAAGGGGAAAGAAGACTAAAGGCTTTTAAAAGTGGAGAAGAGCATGATGGGAAGACATAAGCAAGGCTGGATTCATGACAACAATGAAAGACGGAGTGAAGTGGCAAGGAGAGCATGTGATTCTGCAAGGCTTCTGGGAACAGGTGTGTATGCAGCTCTGTGTGAGGACAAGCACACCATGTTAAATGGGGTATTCAAGACAAAAATCAAATTTCTAAACTGGGTGTTTTTATAGTCTCGTATCAGGCATAGTTACAGAAGCGGAACAGTGCCAAATCCTGGGATTTTTCCTCTGCCCTCACTTTCCTTGTGAGACAGATCTATTTGTCTGGGTGGTCCTCTGCTGGCACCATTGCATTTGCCAAGCGTCTAGAGTGTCGTTACGCCCAGCAGGTTGGCCAGCTGTTCCCCATCTCCCCTGAGGACAAAATTAAGTAAATAAGCCCAAACTGCATGAAGAGGCCAGGTGAGACAGGAAAAATCAGATCTGGAAGGTTTGAGACCTAACAGGCAAAGAAAATGGGGGTTTCTCTTTGTTAGCAGCTGGTGCTGGTATGGGGAAGTGTAGTGGGTGAGAGTTAGGAGCAGAGAGGGACAGGGTGGAGCGTCTCACGGTTGGGTCAAGTGGTGGGATGGGCTGTCTCTGCATGTAGGACGGAAAGAGATGGATGTTATAGGGGATCCAAGCACAGGACGGGAGGTCCACGTCTTTGGAAGTCACTTCTCTCTTGCTTCAGGACTGAGATCTTTCCCTTATCATCTTAGTGGCCCTGGGCTTGCCCAGGAGGTCATCAGTGAGGAACATGAGCTCTGCATAAATCTGTCTGTCCGTGAACAGTCCTGGGACCCAGCGAACAGCAACCTCAAGGCAGCTCATTGGGGTGCACACTCCTTGCCCGGCACTAGGAGCTGTGGCACCCCGCCCATGTTTCCAGCTCACAATACTATCATGGCTGCCAGCCTCTGATTAGAGGCCTCCCAGGGGCCTTTGCTGGTAGCCTGTCTTCTTTCCCTACAGCCCCACCCTTCTCTACATTCCAGAATTCCCTCCCTCTTCCTGCAATTGTCCTGCTTGCTTCTGATAAGATTACATTTGTCCCTAGGAAGAGGAATTTTTCTTTCCTGTACGTTAGTGTTTTTCAAAGGCACGCTGATGAAAAGATCTCTATCCAAAGGTGGGATAATTTATACCAAGCGTTAAGGGATCTGAGAGAAGATTAAGAGGGCCCAGGAGGTGAGGGGGCCTGATTCTCTCTTAATCACTCATGGAATATTTGACAAACTGTCGTCAAGTTTCTGATTTTCATTTCCAAATGTACTTTTGTTTTGGCTACAGGGAAGGGAATTCTGTTTTGCAAGCTAATTGTTCAGCTGTAAAGGAGAAAGATTGAGAAGATGTGAGTTCCAGTGTTAACTTTGCTACTGTGCTTAGTTGTTAACATATGTTTTGCAGGAAAGTCAGTTCATATCTACTTCAGCTTCCTTATTTGTGAAATGGGGCCATTCATTTACCTCAGAGTTCTCGTGAGAGTTAGTGAAATAACCTGTCAGCCATGCTTTAGAAGTGGGAAATAGAAATATAACTTGGTTTGATTACCTAAGCATATAAAAGAGACTCAAGGTGAGTTGCATGAACTTGAGGACATAGGCCCCCGCAAAGGGTTTTAGAAAGCTCAGGTATGATCTTGGTTGTCATATACAGCTCACATCCAGGTCTCAGAATTCAAACTTTGTTTAAAAATACTATAGAAGTCTGTTCAAGCTCTACCAAATGGAAAATGGTCCTTAGCAGTCATTTTATAGATGATGAAAATGAGATCAAGAAAGGACAAGAGAATTACTCAGTGGGTACATTTTTTAACAGCAAAGCCAGCACTACAATTTAGCCAAGACTTGAGATACCTGAACTGGGTTCTTTCCAATCAAACATGCTGTTTCTTCTACCAAGAATGTGACTGTTGTGATAGTCCTTTAAAGTCATGTTGGATCCAAATCTAATAGGCCTTGGACCTACTATGCACTTCCTAGCATGCAAGCAAGGGGCTTAGAAATAAATTTACAACCCTTATATTTCAAGGCTGTCTTCTGGTCTTTCTTCCTATTTCTGTTGGCTGTGCTGATTTATCCCTTTCTTGGCCCTGACTGGGCCACTTGGCTTGCTAGCTTACCAGAGGTTGTGGCTGGAAGGCAGTTAGCTTTGGTTCATCAGTGGTTCGGAGAATTTGACATCCCTTAGTGCACCACCACCCCCCACCACCTCACCTGGAAATAATAGAAAACTGTTTCCCCAGAAATCATAAGAACGCAGGGAAAAGCCATTGAAATCATAAGAAAGTGAGTCTGGAGACTGAAAAGACCCAGGAATCTTTGGGGGAAGAAAAGCATCTAAGAGCAGCAATTCTCAAACCTGGGTGCCTTTTAAAAATCTCAGGAGCTTGTAGAACATTGGTGCCCAGACTGGACTGACCATTGGCTTACCAACTAGAGCGTTCATCAGAAACGCTTGGAGGGTTTGTTAAAGCAGATTGCTGGGCCCCAAAAACAAAAATCAGAGTTTCTGATTCAATAGGTCTGTGGTGGGGTCTGAGGATTTTCAATTCTAACATGTCCCCAGATAAGGCCGTTGCTGCCAGGGCAGGGATCTCATTTTGAGAAACACTTTCCTAGGCCAACATGGAAAAGGGGATGTTCAGAAGATAATGATACCAACTTTATAATTTGGCCTAAGACTTACTTCCTGGACTATGAGAGTACTTGATCAACATACAAATGGGTGCAAAAAACACAAAAGCTTAATAACATGATTTTCATTAGCCAAAAATCTTATTAATAATATGACATAATAATTTATACATATACTTAGATGATGGATTTGTAAAATCAGATATATGCTGCCTGAGAATACCGATTTGCAACTTGTTCTTTTTTTTAAATCTATTAGTAATTCAACCTGAAAACTTTGTTTTCATGGATAAATTTGTAAAATCTAACTTTTAATGGGTGCCTTACATTGCACTATATGTGTGTGCCTTATTTAACAAATTCCCTATTGAGGGACTTGCACTTTTACCTAGTTGTTCTCTTTATAAAATAAACTTTTGATGAGATTCTATCAAATTCCACATCCTTACTTACTTTTAACATAAAATTCCTGTGCATGGAATTGCTGGGTCTTATGTATACACATTTTCAAAGTCTCTGATACCTATTACTAAATTACAGGACATTTTCATTTTGTTAAACTAGTTTTCCATCTGCATTGCCAGAGGGTGTCCATTTCTGCTAACCTCAGAAACACTGAACAGTAATACTTTTAAATACCAATCAGATAGGTAAAAATTGAGGCCCATTGAAAAATTTTATTAGTATCACATTCTACCAGAAAATATTTTTAAAAACCACACACATTTATTTAACTATATAGGATTTCTAACTAGTCACAGGTTTATCAACACCATTGCAATGAAAAAAATCTAGGCTTAAGTCATAATTTAGACTTATTAACACACTTAGCCACACTTTCTCATCATACTCCTGTTTTACCTCCTTTTTCATTAACTCTGGACATTCTGACTTAGAAATCTTAGATACAGTATGTATATGTATGTGTGTGAGGGCATTGTTTCCCCCAGTTCTTTGTGTTTTAGAACTAAAGAAAAGAACACTTTTTCCTTAGGAAAACAAGCCTTTCTATTTGTGTTTTCATATTTCCACTATGCCCCATCCCCTTGTTAGCCACCTCATTTCCTAATTAACCTAGGCACCCCTGATTCTGGGGGTGAAAGGCGAAACAGAAAGCTGTGCAGACAATATATAATACTCCCACGAGGGCGTCACACTTTGACAGCCTTCAATAGGTTAATTTTTCAAAGTGGTAAGCTGATATTTCTGTATAAAATGCACATCTGCAGGGTAAATGGTATTAAGTGTTGGTGAATTATAGTCCCAGCCTAGGGGTCACTTGAGCTTCAGAGCTACAAGCACCTTAATGCTTTTTTGAATGAAGGCACCACTAATTGCTTCCATATGATTCTCCCCTCACCGCTCCTCCCAGCCTCCATCACTGTCCCCACCCCGTCCCCAGTTGTGCCTTGGCACACACAGGAATAATGAACTATGAAATTGTACCATATTGATTGGGGGCTGATGTTAGAACAGAACCTGATTTTTTTTTTCCCCTGGATTTGCTTTGACTCCTGAAATTCAGACAGCTTAGGGGTCAAGTCCCAGAAGCCCTGATCCTCCCCGCCTGTTCCCTACTCCTTCATTCCTGTAAGCCACTGGGAGTGCACACTTAGATCGTGAAGGGGCAGGCAGGCCGTTAATTAGCTGGACTGTTAGGCTGTCTGGTGAAAGCTGGATCTGAGGGCATTTTAAAGGGTATGATGGCATTTGATGAGGAAGAGAGAGGGGAAAGGAGCTGTAAGCATTATAGGCCACTGGAAGGGTCCCTTGGGTGCGGCAAGGCTGATCCAGAAATTAGCCTTCTGAGGTTTGCCTACTCCCATCCAGGTCACCATGCAAAGTCTGAAACCCAGCACACTGGAAAGAGCACTGACAGGAAACTCAGGCTGGCCTCCCTGATGGAGGTTTAAGTTTAAAATATTACCAATTTTGCTAAAGGAGGGTCAGCGGGAGACAGAACATGAGCAAATATAAAGAAGACACCCTACATGCGTCATACACCTACTGCATGCCTGGCACTTTCTTAAGTATCAGTGGCTCTGACTCAGCCAGCTTCCATAGGAGGTGGGTGTCAACATGCCCGTTTCTATAATGAGGAAGAAAAGGGTCTCTATGTCAAGATCATTGTCCAAGATTACTACTCAGTCTTATGACCTCATAGAAGGCAGATCTAGATTCGCACTCAGACCTGCCTGACCTCAAAGCCTGTGCTCTCCAGTGGCACAGTTGAGAGGTACATGGCGTGTGTTCTAGCAAACACATGAGTCATGCAGATGCAGGTTGCATGCTGACCCTCCCACTCTCAAGCTGAGTAGCCCAGAGACATTTGCTCAGTTTTCTGATCTGTAAAATGATGATCTTTCTATCTGCCTTTGTTGTGAGAATAAAATACTGCATTAAAGCAGTCAGCATAGTGCACAACACCAATTTAGCATTCAGAAGACATTATTAACCATTGTTATCATTGTTACTACAATTATTTCCATTTCCCCTTAGGCATTACCAATCCCCACTTGACATTCAGAAAGGTGTGGCGCTCCTCACGCCAGCTTACCCAGTCTTGAAGCCCAGCTTCTTTTCCCGTCCAGCCCAGCTTGAAGTGACTTCGCATTCTCTGGAATTCCTCTAGTGCCACCCATCTGTTCTCTGGGCAGTGCACACACCGCTCTCTCCCTTTAATTGCATTACTGAACTAGTATTTCTATTTTACAGTTATTTAATTTCCCCCATGTTTATGATGTATTCTCCCTCAACTAAATTGTGGGGCCCTCTATAGGGCTGGGGTCTCGCATTTCTTTGAGTTACTTAGTGTGCTTGGTTTGAAGGCATGCCAGTATTTGCTGCTCAAAGAAAGTTTGGGGATTCTGTCTTATATAACATTAATAAATTAATAATAATAATAATAATAAATGAAAAGTGTTAAGTCTCACTGTAGGTACCCCTAAGAAATCTGATGGCATTTGATTTATTCCCCGTATCACTGGTCTGGTCTGTAGTCTGTTATTGGATGGGCAACTCAGAACCACCTGCATATCTCAGGCCACTGTGGCTTATACTGGCACCTAAATGAAAGCAAGTATTTGGTAGTAGAATTCTCTTTTGAAATAATTAGATATAGTTTAAAATGCACAAATACCCACAAACACACACACCTAGGTACACACAGAGTTTAAAAAATAGATTTGGACAAACAAAATTTTATTTTTAAGGTTCTGTTCTCTTCTACCATAGATTCGACTTTGTAGATGCACAAATGGTTGACATTTATTTATCTTTGCCCAGCACAAATTCATGCTGAATGCATTTATAGTTAGAGTTCTTTCAAACACATTGCACAAAAACTCAACACAAACTAGCTTGAGAAAAAAAGGATGAATTGAAAAACCAAAATAGCTTTCCCAAGCCTTAAAACCTGGACCCTGAACCATCCTCTTCTCCCAGCCTCTCCTCCCCAACCTCTTTTTTCTTGCTTCTCCCTCTTGCTGGCTGATAGTCTTATTCTCTTTTTTCAGTTCTGGGATTTCATTCTTTAAGTGCCACAGTCAAATAAGAAAGTTTTGTTTGTTCATTTCTTTGTTTTTCAGTAGCTCTACTTAGAAAACTACCAAGGAGAATTCTGATAGCAACAGGAATGTGGTATTATCATTAGCATCATCTGGGTCCTATGCCCTCCCCCCATCCCTGTCATAGTCAGAAAGGCCAACTTTGTAGCGTAATCACTTTTCAACAATCTTAAAACAGCTGGAGTAAAAGGTTAAACAATTGAATATTACTAGATTCTTTTGTCTTTGCCTATTCATTTTGCATTAATTTAACAAGTATTTACTGAGTGCTGAGGGCAGAAAGAACACTACCCATGGCTATTACCCTTAGTGGGGAGGAGTAGCAATTAAATAACTCCTAACAGCAAGATGAGGCAGGAGCTATGGAAGGGAAAGGTCAGGGTGCTCCGGAAGCATTCGACAGGGGCTCCTAACTTAGGGAAGAGATGGAGCCCAGGAAGGAGTAAAGTTTTTGCTGAGATGTGAGAAGTGACTCAAGTTGGTCTGGTGAAATGGAAGGAAGAGGACATTTGATGCCAGTGAGATTGCCTAATGTTACATTTCTTTGTGTCCACCTCTTCTCTCCATGACTGCTTCCTCAGAACATGATCAATGAGTTGTTTATCTTTGTGTCTCCGATGTCTCCTTACCAGAGTAGAAGCTCACAATGATATTAATGCTTACATGTACACCACATACTTTTCTAAAGCCTTTATATTATTGATTAATTTGATCCTTATAACAATTCTAAGATGTAATCAAAATTATAAACATTTTTTCCAATAAATAAACAGAGGCACAGAGTGAATAAATAAGTAGTTTAAGCTCACAGAGCTTATAAATTCTGAAAACAAAATTTGAACCCAGGAAATATGGTCCCAAAGTACAAGATTGTATCCATTATGTTATACCATCTATTGAGTGTTAGATAAATGAATGCAAGGATGAATGGATAAATGAATAAGAATGAAACTGGAGGGCAGGGGCCCTGGAAACAGAGAATCCAGAGATAATGCCCAATAGAAATACACAAGGCTGAAGATATCTGTCTTAAAAATCACAGAGGTGAATGAAGCTGGCCAGGTACCTGTGGTTGTTGCAATGCCTGGTTGGAAAGTTGGAAACGCTGTCCCAGAGCTGAAAATCATTTCCTCAAATCTATGCTGACTCTCTTCAATACACAGACCTCACCAAACTGCAAGCATGGGGTTTGCCGTGACCGAGAGTAAACCTTGAATTCCACTATTCTAAATTCCAAACAATTCTGAATTCTCTTTGTATTCTTGATAGTCCCCAATTCCTCAAATCAGTCTTCAGCACCCCATGTTTGCCATGTAAGTCATAAAATAACCACCAGTATTTGAAAGACATCCTGGAGGTTACCCCCAAAGTAACCTTTGTTTGCATAACAAGTTAAAGGTCTAGTTTGTATTCTTTCCCATTTTGTTGGAAAAAAAATGTTTCTGAAGAGTTTATAGTTTAACATTCCAGTATCTGTTTAATAACTATTCAGCTGTTTAATAACTATTCAGGGTGAGCCAGGGGGATGATGGCTCCATAGAGCTGATGGGTATTTTATTTGAGGTATTATATTATAGGATTAATTCTAGCCATTAATCTTTGCTCCAGAATCCTTCCAAAATCTCAGATATATGTGGATATTGCCCGTGAAGTTTCTCCAGCTCCAAATCACTGTGAGTATTCTGGTTTCCAACCTCTGCAGTGAAGGGTATAGGTATATTTCCAGAGTTATTATAGAAGCTCTAAGAACATTACTGGGAATGGCATCACTTCCCCTTTCCATCAAGCTCCACTTACCAAGCTGCTAGAATCAGACTGTCTATTAAAGCCATTCCCATATTGTGTACTGAGGCCTGGGTCTGTCTCACCAAGGTACTATTCCTGACAGACTGGCAAAGGGATTTATGATGTTCCTGACCAGAGAGAACCAAAGGAAACAAGACCTTTTAACTAAAACTAAGCATTTCCATTGGAAGCTACTGACCTTCCTTCGTCAGACATGTGTTTTGCAGGTGTATTCTCTTAACAGTGTCTTTAACAGAGCAGAACTTTTTCATTATAAAGAAATTCAACTTATCAGTTATTTATTTCACAAACTATGCTTTCAGTGTTATATCTAAAAAGTCACTGCCAAACCCAAGGTAACATAGAATTTTTTGGAGTATTATGGTTTTGCATTTTACATTTATGCTTATGGTCTAGTTTGAGTTATTTTTTGTGAAGGTGTAAGGTGGGTATGCCCAATTGATCTAATAAAATTTGTTGAAAAGATTTCAAAAAGACTATTGAAATACTTTTTCTCTTTTGTCCAAAGATCAGTTGGCTATATTTGTGTGGCTCTCTTTCTGGGATCTCTAATCTGTTCCCTTAGTCTATTTGTCTATTCTTTCATCAATATCACACTGTTTTGATTATTGTGGCTTTCTAGTATGTCTTGAAGTCACGTAGTGTCAGTTGTTCAACTTAATTCTCTTTTAATAATGTATTGATTATTCCAGCTCTTTTGTCTTTCCATATGAATTTTAGAATTGACTAAACAATATCCACAAAATTACTTGCTGGGATTTTTATTGCACTTACAATGAATCTGTAGGTCAGGTTGGGAAGAACTGACATCTTAACAATATTAAGACTCCCTACCCATAGATATGGAATATCTCTCCATTTATTTTGATTTTTTAAATATTTTTTCTTCAGAGTTTTTTATTTTTCCCTATGCAGATTTTATACATATTTTGTTAGATATACACCTAAATATTTCATTTTATGGTGCTTATGAAAATGGTATTGTACTTTCAATTTTAAATTCAACTTGTTTATTACAGGTACATGGAAATTATTTGACTTTTGTATATTGTCCTTATATCCTACAACCTTGCTATAATCTCTAATTACTTTCATTTTTTTGTTGTTGTTGATTAGGGATTTTCTATATAGACAATTAGTCATCTGTGAACAACTTCAGTTTTATTACTTCCTTCCTAATATTTATACTGCTTATTCCTTTTCTTGTCTTATTTTATCAGCTAGGACTTCAAGTAGCATGTTGAACAGAAGTGGTGAGAGGGTATAGCTTTGCCTTGTTCCTGATCTTACCAGAAATGCATCTATTTTCTCACCTTTAAGTATGATGCTCTTTTGCAGATGTTCTTTATTAAGAAAGTTTCCCTCTTGTCCTAATGTAGTTGTCAAATGCCTTTCCTGTATATAGGAATAAGATCATATTCTTGTTTAGCTTGTTTCTTTGGTGAATTACATTTATTTATAATAGTTAAGATATGGAATCAACCAAAATTTCTACCAGTAGATGACTAGATAAAGGAGATGTGGTACATATATATATATATATATAATAGAATATTATTTAGCCACAAAAAAGAAAGAAACCTTGCTATTTGCAACAACATGGATGGACCTAGAGGGTATTGTGCTAAGTGAAATAAGCCAGGCTTATTCAGCCAGAGAAAGACAAATACCATATTATTTCACTTATAAGAGGAATCTAAAAACAAAACAAAACAAAACAAAGCAAATAAAACAGCAATAGACTCATTGAAGCTAAGAAGTGACTAGTGATTACCACAGGGGAGGGGTTAGGACGAGTGGGTGAAACTGGTGAAGAGCATTTATTGATTTTTTAATTTGGACCAGATGTGAATACCTGGAAGAAATTCACTTGCATATGGTGTGTAATTCTTTTTATACATTGCTGCATTCAATTTGCTAATATTTTATTCAGTATTTTTCCATCTATGAGTTAGATAGCTGTGTATTTTCATTCCTTTTAGTTGTAATGTCTTTGCTTTCAGCATTAGGGTAATGTTGGACTCACAGAGGGAGCTAGGAAGCGTTTTCTCTTATTTTCTGGAAGAGGTTGTAAAGAATTGGTATAATTTTTTAGATGTTTGTCAGAATTTATCAACAAACCCATCTGAGTCTGGTGTTTTTGTTTTGGAAATTCATTAAATATTGTTTCAATCTTTTTAATAGCTATGTCTATTCAGATTTCCTGTTTCTTCTTGTGTGTGATTTGGTACAGTCTGTCCCACAATATGTTGATTTATGTCATCTATGTTATCATAGTTATGGGCATAGTATTATTCATAATACTAATTTATAATCATTTTAATATCTGTGGGTTTAGCAGTGATAGCCCCCTTTCATTTCTGATATTAGTAATATGTCTTCACACTATTTTTCCTAGGCTGAATAGGGTTTATCAATTTCATTTATCTGTTCAAAGAATGAGCTTCTGGTTTTGTTGATTTTCTCCATTTATTTCATGTTTTAAATTTAATGAATTTTGTTAGTTTTTACCCCTCTCTTTCCTTTGGATTTAATTTGCTCTTCTTTTGTCTAATTTTCTAAAATGGGATTTTAAATTATTATTTTTTGATTTTTTTCCAATATATGTATTCAATACCATAAATTTTCCTCTAAGCACTGCTTTTGCTGCATACTACAGATATTAAGTTGTATTTTAATATTTATTTAGTTAAAATAATTTTAAAATGCATTTTGAGACTTCTTTGACCCATGTTATTTAGAAGTATGTTTTTTAACTTCAAATATTTTAGGATTTTCCAGCTACCTCTTAATTTTTGATTTCCAGTTGATTTCTAATTATTTCATTCCACTGTGGTCTGACAGCATGCTTTGTATGATTAAATTTATTAAAATATATTTTATAGTCCAGAATGTGGTCTATCTTGCTGAATTTCCATGTGAGCTTGAGAAGGTGTATTCTGCTATGTTGGATGAAATCGTCTGTAAATGTCAGTAAGATCCTGTCGGTTGATGATATTTTTTAGTTCATTTATATACTTAGTGATTTTCTGTTTATGGGTCTGTCAATTACTGACAGAGGTGTTGAAGTCTCCAACTCTAACAGTGCATCTGTCCTTTTCTTCTTTCAGTTTTATCAGTTTTGCCTCATGTAGTTTGATGCTATGTTGTTAGGAGAATACAAGCTAATAATAATTATTATGTCTTCTTAGAGAACCGATCTCTTAATAATTACATAATATCCCCTCTTATTTCTGATAATTTTCCTTGTTCTGAAGTCTGTTTTTTTTTGAAATTAGTTATTCCATGTTTCTCTTGATTGGTGTTGTCATGGTACATCTTTCTCCATCTTTTTACTTTTATCCATCCTTTATAGTTAAAATGGGTTTCTTGTAAACCACATACAGTCTTGTCTTGATTTTTATATCCATTCTGACTATGTCTTCAGTGTATTTAAGCCCTCACAAAGTGATTATGGATGTAGTTGGATTAGTATCTACCATATTTCTTACTATTTTCTTGTTAAACTTGTTCTTTGTTTATTTTTAAATTTCCCTCTTTTTCTTACTTCTCTGGTTATGTCTGAGTATTATTTTATTTTATTTTCTCTCTCCTGTCTTAGCATATCAATTGCATTTACTTAAAAATTAAATCTAAATTGCCCTAGGCTTTTCAATAAACATTTACAACCAGTCTGTTTCTAACAGCACTGTTCCACTTCATTTGTAGTGCAGGTATAATTGAGGATTCCTACTTTCCATTTTCCCACTTATAACTGATTATTCCTACTTTTTCTTCTTATCCTTTGTAATATTGCTTTCATTCATTGAGCTCATCCATATGCTATAAATTCCTAATACATTGTTGTTGTTATTCATTTAAACAAGCATTTATTAAATCAATAAGAATAAGTTTAAAAATACTTTATTTGACATTTATTTCCCTATAATTTTATCTTTCTTATTCAGATTCAAATTTCTGACCTATATCACTTTTCTTTCCTCTGAAGAATTATTTTTATCATTCCTGCAAGGCAGGTCTACTGTCAAGATATTCCCCGTTTCTGTTGGTCAAAGAAAGCCCTTACTCCTCATTCATTTTTGAAGGGAAACTTCACTCTATAAAGAATCCTAAGTTGATTATTTTTAAACTTTCAACAGCTTAAATATGTCACTCCACGATCTTCTTGCTAGCATGGGATTTGACAAGAAGCCCAATAAAATGTTTTTCCTTTCTCCTATATAGCTTTTTCAAAAATTTATTTTCATTTCTGGCCCCTGCAATTGATTATGGTATGTCTAAGTGTACATTTTTTTTGGTAGTTACCTACTATGGTGCCCTTTGAGCTCCGTGCATCTGTGATTTGGTGTGTATCATTAATTTTGGAAAATTTTCAGCATTATCACATCAAATATTTATTCTCAACTTTCTTTTCCTTCTGCTATTCTGGTCACATATATTTTACATCTTTAAACTGTCCCATTATTTTTGGATATTTTCTTTTTTTTTCTTTCCCTATTCATATTATGTGTGTATGTGTGTTTATTTTCAGTTTGGGAAGTTTCTTTGACATATCTTCAAGATCACATTCTTTCTTAGGCCACACCTAGTCTACTTATAAGCTTATAAAAGGCACTATTTGTATTTGTTACAGTGTTTTTGACTCCTAGCAATTCCCTTTGTTACTTTCTTAGCATGTCAATCTGTCTTCTTACATTATTCATTTGTTCTTGCATGTTGCTCACTTTTTCCTTTAAAGTCTTTAATATATAACTAAGAGTTATTTTAAATTCTCTATCTGGTAATCCCCAAATCTGTACCATATCCATGTCTGTTTCTGATACTTTCTCTATCTCTTCAAACTGTCTTTTTGCCTTTTAGTGTGCCTTGTACATTTTTGTTGAAAACTGGATAAAATGTATTGGATAAAAGGAACTGAAGCAAACAAGAGTTTGTTTTTAGGTTTTATGTTTTTGTGGCTGGAAGTTAGGCTGTGTTTACTCTTTACTGTAATTACAGGTGTCAGAGACTAAAATTTCCTGTGGTTATCCTTGTTTTTGTCTTCTCTGTTATCTCAATGTTTCCTAGAAACTTTTTCTTAAATATGCTCTGAGACTTGCTCTTCTTTCAGTCGTATCTGTTACTATTGATGTGGAATCCTATTGATGTGGTTGTAAGTGTGGGAAGGGGAAGTTTTCTAGAGTCCTATGTTTAGGCCTCAGTCTTTTAGTAAGCCTGTGACCCTGTTGTGACCTTCACAATGCTTCATAGTCCCTCTCTTTCTTTAGTAACACAGGAAAGCTAGAGAGGAATGGAGTTGGATATTTCCCTTCCACCACATAGAGGGCTAGAGTGTCCTGGAGTCTTCCCTGGGTTAGTTAAGCTTTTGTAAAACCCAAGGTGCTTAGGTTCTGGTAAAATAATTTCCCTTCAAGACAGGCTTCTGTTAAAGAGAAGAAGATTTTCTGGGCATATTTCAAACTGGTTACTTTCCTTTTCCCTAAAGGAAGCATGAGAGAAATTTCCTCTGATTTTCACCCTAGCAACCTGGCGAAGCTCCTGGAAGTAAAACTCATGGGTTGTGGGGATTACCCTAAGATTGGCATCTCCTGAGTTTTTAACTCTCAAGCATGTTCACATTGAGTCTCCAGAAAATCATCAAGTACAGTTTAATTTCTACCATAGTACTGGCTCCAGAGGTGGCTTCTATTCCTGGGACGCTGCTCTGGTAAGCAATGGTCATCTGTATCCACCTGCCTCTCCAATTTTGGGGACAGCAGTTTACCCAAAGCTCATCAAAAGGGCCCCAGCCAATTCCAAGATCTCCCTTCACTAATGATATGGAAATTTGAAGAATTATGGTGTCAGATCCTAACTACTTAGCTAAAGCACCTTCATTAAGTGGGCAGAGGGCAACTCATGCCTGAAGATTCAGTACTACAAGATGGCAGTGAGGTAGCCTTGTCTTCTGTGGGATACAAAGACATTATTAAAGTTATCATGACCACTTTCTGCTAAGCGAAGAGTTCTTCTGCTGTAAAGAAAACATTAAAAGAGAATTGAGTTTGACTGAATTTCCAAACTCAGAATAGCTATAAGCATTGTAGGAACCTTGAGCACATAATGCAGGTGGAATTGGGGGTCTTATACTTGGACATATTGGACTTCTGAAGTTCTGTTAGAGTCACATGGGTGTTTGACTACTCAGCAGATGGTCTGGAATATTCTATTTTAATCTAGAACCTGGGAGAGGTATATTCCACTTAAACAAAAATATTGAAGTGATTTTTTAAAATTTGCATGAAGTCCAATTACACAGCTACATTTTTAACAGATGAGCATCAGGCATGTAAAATAATAAACAAGACACAGGCAAAAATCAGACTTTGCCTTTAGTTAAGGCAAGACTCATATTAAGGGCAATGTTGGCTTAGTTATAGGACAATAATCCTATATATATGGGTCAAGAGACACCATTTGGCTGAAGTTTTAGAATACCAGATGGCACGAATAGTGTGCAAAGCTAAAACATCTGTAGATTTTTCTACATGGAATGAAAAGCAAATGAAATTAAAAAAAAACAAAACACAATGAAACTCATAAAATTTATGGATTGGCTTTGAAAGAGGATAAGCAAGATACATGGAGACACTGGAGAAGTTAAACATGAGTACTTCAAAGAGATCGGGAAGTGTTTTCTGGAGGCTTCTTGGCCTCTTTTTTTTTTTAATTTAAAAAGTAATTATAGAATATTCTGAAAGCACAGAAAAGAATACAGAAGAAAATAGAAATCCCACTTAATCCTCAAACCCAAGGTAATATCTGTTCCCATTTCAGTGTATATTATTAAATTCTTCCAGCAATTTTTTTTTCCTAATAATGGGACTTAAGCCAGGGGGTATCAGGCAAGACATCTCTGAGGATTTCAATATTTGAGGCCAGACCTGAATGATGTTTTACTGTTAGCATCAGAGGTAGCAACAGCACAGAGAACGTGAGGACGTGGGAGCTTTGGTGGAGGGCTCAGTGAAGGGACAGGTTGGGGGCTTGTTTGCCTCTGAGGCCACCTTCAATGCAGTCAGTGCACTTGACATTTGGGAACAGAGAGAGATCTCAGGTAAAATAAAAAGCTTCCTCATCTGACATTTTTGGAAAATATGTTTCATGACCAACTAGTACTAGAAGATGTTAATTAGTGTTCGCTGGAAACACATTTCCATGGTCAAATAAATTAAGTATTGACTGAGTTAAATAAAACCTAACAGTTTTCCCGACTGCAGATATCCTCGTGCCATTTGACATTCTAGCATGCCATAAGAATCTCTGAGACATGAAGTAGAGAATGTGGTGTTTCTCAAGTACTGACCAAAAAGGCAACCTCAGAAGGAGCTAGTGTTCCAAGGTGTATAGTTGGGGAAAATCTCCCCATATCTATGTGAAATGATGCCTTGTTCATATTTCCCCTGATGAAGGAGAAAGAGTTCCAGTTCCCTGCAAAGGCAAGTCATTAGACTGTGGTAGCATAGCTTCCAAAATGACTTCATCAGGCGTGGAAATGGTCCCTCCTGGGGCTCACCAAGGCGTAGTGGGAGGATCACCTGGGTGGGAAAGAGGACTGGGGCTGCTGCCCTGGAAACAGTTAAAGAAAGAAGGCGATAAACCAGAGACAAGTCAAAGAGAATCAGAGAACTGAGGCAAAGCAGGCACCCACCCACTCGAGGTCTGCCTGTGCCCATTGCTGGGAGCATACAAAGGAACTCAGCTAATCAGAGCCTCTGGGAATAAAATGCTCCTGGGTTATCTCAGTGGGATTAGAAGCTGCTTCTTTGCAGCTGCAAACATTCACAATGGAGGATCCATCCTTGGTTTTAAAGGAGGAATGTCTTAGGAAGATTACTTTCTAAATTGGGCTGTGATGATCAAATTCAGTACACGACAGGGGATTGTGTTGTTTTTAACTTCTACTTACTTGAATATTGTAATACTCACATGGGAAATCAGACAAATTATGCAAAGTTTATAGAGAACTTAAGTGAATGAAGTCAAGATTGTAGCAGTAATAAGGTAATGTGTCTTCAGGAGGGTTGTAACTATTATTGTATGAATATGTATTATCTGTAGAGATCTTTGGTGGGTTGGAAAATGGGCCCTGTGATTCCTATTCAGAGAAGAAGGAGTTTTAGGTTAGGAGTAATGTTTACTGTGGAGGAAATGGGCAGTAGAAGAAAGGATATAGGCTTTAGAGCAGATCTAAAGTTTTAATTCTGAGTTTTTAATTCTGCCTCTGTTGATTCTCATTTGCCTGGTACCATGGCAGGAACTGGGGTCAAGCCATAAATTCCTAGAAGACTCCAAATTAGTTGCATAATGCTTTGCCTTGGCTCATTAGCAACAGGACTTGGGCAGTTTACTATTCTCTCAAAGCCTCAGTTCCTCATCTGTAAAACTATATTAGTGATATTTAACTCATAGAGTTCACGTGAGGTAAGGTTTAAATAGACATAAACTGTCCAGCAAGGTTCTCAAGTGCATAATAAGCAACAAAAAAAGTGTTCACTGAGCAAGTCATCAGCAGGCCCAACATATTTTGCCTCCTTTAATGTTCAAGTTATAGGCCATCAGTCCTGACGTGGCCATAAAAGGCCTTGATTATCAGTCATTCATGTTCCAGGGGAAAGTTACTTAATCTGAGATGGCTGTATAACTTCAGATAAATTATTTAACATCTCTGTTTCTGTCATGTATCTTTTGAAATAATTCCATCCCATCCTGATATAGAATAGGCTTGGAGTTAAGAAAGCTGGGTAGAAGGCTCAGCTCCTTGTGACTTTAGACCAATCCCCTTAACTTTCCTGAGCCTCAATTTCCACATGCATAAAATGCCAGTGATACCTGTACATTTCATTTCACAGTAATGTAGTCAGGAATAATTGAGAGCAAGTGTTTGGAAGTACTACGTGGAGTTTGTAAAGCAGGACATATATCTCTAGGTTGATATAAACAGCAAGTGGAAGGAGAGAATTCATAGGTCTCTACTACTGGAGTCTCCATTAAGCAGCAGGGACCTTGGGCTGGGAGGTTATGTGTGTGTTAGCTTAGATATGTAATTTCATCTCTTTGTTCTCCATTTTATTATCTGATAAAAAAAACTAGAGAGTAGAGGGGAAGGATATTCTTATGCTCTCCTAAGAGTCTATGAGTATCATAACTTCTCTATTCTGTTGCCATTGGTAAGTGATAGAATCAACATTAACACATCTACTTGGATTCACTTGTTTGTAGAGACACCTGCCAGAGGCATATAGTTTAGTCTGATAAACTGCTGTGGTTCTATAAAATTATTTTTTTTTTTACATTTTCTTTCAGAGGAAACAGATGCACAGCTTGGCCTCTTTTTAAAAGAACTTTTTGTCCCACATTCTTGCTGGTCAGACACCAGGTGCCAAGAAGCGAGTGACCCTGCAAGAATTTCACTTTGGCACAACTGAGGACAAAAGAGTCATTTAAACATTTCATGATCGTGGGCAGGCTCAGCACCGAGTTTGAAGCACCAAGCCTGATTAATTGGGTTGTCACTTCCAACGATTCTAAGCTTTGGCCTTTCCATTTGCGAGAAGAAAAAAGAAAGCAACATTCCTATACTTAATTTTCATAACCTTGAACCCACAGAATGTGACAAAGGCTGGCTATTTCTTAACGATGAGTTTCTTCTTCCTCTTACAATACTTAACCTTGTGGTTCTTTTCAGTTGTCAAATTGAAGTAACATGTGAAACTAAAATTTAAAATGCAAGAAAACACTCCTGAATACCCATGCTCCCAACACAAAACACACCCTCGTAGATGCAGACACAGACATACACCCTCGCATATCACATATACATACCCTTGTTGAAAAAGAAGGTATTTGAGAATCTTAAAAAATATTGTTTGTAAGTCTCTGGAGGTTTTTTGGAGACAGATGTTTGTTTCCATTATGTGTCTGTATTTATCTTATTTCATAATAAACTATTGAGTGTAATATTTATGATAATGGTAATAACTAACAACTAACATCTAACAACTGTTCACGGTGTGCAAAGGTTTGACTTAAGCTCTTTATACACAGCAACCCTCCCAGAAACCGTAAGTTCAAATTGTTGTGATTGTTATTTGAACTTTATAGATGAAGAAACCAAAGAATGGGGAGATTAAATCACTTGCCCAGGGACACACAGGGCTTGAATGGTTCTTAAATCAGAGCATTTCTGATTCTAAATTTCAAGCTTTTGAACAATCTCCTCTACTCACTCCCACACACATGCCCCAATTTAAAATCTCCAGCAACCAAAAGAGTTTTCAAGCCAAGATTGTAATCAAACAATAACTATTAAGCACCTATTGTGAATCTTGAATTGGATTATGAAGCATGACCCAAGTTATAAAGGAAGGAACAGGTCCACTCCTAATCTCAAAGCAGGAATAAGCAGTATATTAAAGGTTGAATTATATGAAATTGATTATTGAGCATTTTTAACAACAGAAATGGTCATTTACTATGAATTTACATATCCAAAGCATGATATGTTTGGCACAAATCAGGATATACAAACAGGAGCAAGGCAGGAGATATATGCTAAGCATTAGACATAAGGCTTTAGAGATGCCTGGACATGTGAAGAACTAGAGTACAGGCCTTGACCAAAGATATTAACATAAAATAAACATAAAAGCAAAAACATAAAACAATCTGGCCAAAAAAGAGTACATATCTCCAGTTTTCAGCCTCTAGTTTAGAAAATAGATCCACTAGTAATTGGAAAAAGGAGAATTAATTGAAGACTGGAGTTTTTGGAAAGCTGCACAGATATGGAGGATCTTGAGATGAGCCTTTTAGAGAAGACAGAATTATAATAAACAGAATTACAGTGTAATAACCATGGACCATTTATTTTTAAAGTATTTGGTCTGGTAATATTTTACTACACTATACGAAAATGTGAATAACCTCAGAGCTTACATAATAATATTTAGGGCAAATGTAACACTACTTACACAGTCACTTTAAGAACAGGTCCTATACATATGACAATAAATTAGCAAAGATTTATCAAACACTTCTATGTGTCCAGTGTTATGCCAGATGTTTGAAGAAGAGAAAGAAAGGACAACCAGGGTTCTTATGCTCACAAATCAACAATTTGATTTTTAACTATCCCTGAGATTTATTTTATATCCTAAATGGTGTTGATATGGGAGGAAAAGCCCAAATCAATCCTGGTGGGGAATTCGCTGCTTCAGCTTTTTGTTGAACTACTGATCCTTTTCTGTCAAATGGTGTCAGACTTCCTACATCCAAGGCTCTGCTTGCCTGACTGTGGAGGGGAAGCCCATCCCCTCGCAGCTGGTGCCCTGGGGAGTTGGTTCCTGCCTCACCATCATTCCTAGAGGGGAAGGAGCAGCTCCCCCCGAATTAGGGGGGTGCTGGGAGTGACAAGTAAATGAGTACAGGGTAAGTCCTGCTCTGTCTGCCCTTTCAGAAACTAATCAAGTCAAATTATCTAAGAGAAGAAGCTAGGCTCAGGCTACGGGGCATGCAAATGAAAACCAGACCCAGAAGGAGGCTGACTTGAGAAAGCACAGGACCTTTATTAAAAAGGGAGGGAGAGAGAGAGAGAGAGAGAGAGAGAAGGCATCCATCTCCCCACCCCCAGACTCTGCTGCCGTCTAAATGCTTTGCTTTCTCCCTTGTTCATTTCTCGCCCTCTGTTTCCTTCCCTGAATCTTACGCTAGGCTGAAGCCTCCAAGGCCAGGCAGAGGAGTCCCTCTTGGTGTGGACATGGGGAAGGAAGAGGGGAGAATGTGGAGGGTGCCCTGGTGTGAACGGGCCGGTCTCTGGGGAGACTTTCACAAAGGAATGTAGGGATGGAGCCAGAGTTTGTTTTGGTTTAAAGCTGCTGGTCATCTGTGGGCCCTGGACAATGTGTTTGGAATCTTTAGGCCACTGAGCTGGTCAGCTGTACACTCCAGGGTAGTATCTGGAGACACATTTGGCTGTCACAGCTTTGAGGTGTCTTGCTGCTCACATCTATTAAATACAGGCCAGGTGTGTTCCTGAGCACCCTGCAATGAACAGGACAGCCGCACCCTCACCCCCACCCCCACCACCAACCTAAGGCAGTATATAGTGATCTGGCTCAAAATGTCAATGGTGCCCAGACTGAGAATACTGCTTGAGTGGGGAGTGAATGAGAAACGGCCTGCAAGAAATGGGGCACAGGGCACCCTTCCCAGCTGAACCCCCTCTTCTGTATTGTGAGCTTAGCATCTCTTGTGGCCTCACTTGAAACTGGAGGCTGAAGTTTCCTTTATTATAACTGGCCTTTCTGGTGGTGATCTCACCACCACCGTATCCCTGCCACCTCCTTCCCGGAAACAGAGCAACCGTAATGAGAACACCCCACCACCAGGGGTTCTCTTTCTGAGCTGAGCTGCAGTGCCTATTCTCCAATCTGCCCGGTGAACCCTAGCTCCCTTTCTGCACACAACCCTGTTCACAAAGCACAGCACTAGGGATTCTGGGCTCTTATCACATCACCTGCTTCCTTCCTCCTCTGCCACACTCAGGTGTGTGTCCAGCTGAAATTAGGAGGACTTTAAAGAAGAAAAGAAGCCCCCATATGGTAGACTCTGTTGGATGTGTGGGTGGAAAGGAGACTTTGCCTTATGGCCACAGCCCGCTCAGCAAATGGATCTCTCGATCCCAGGCATTGTTAGATAGTTTGGTGATAGAAAACACATTTTCATTTGAGGCAATATTGGATCAGGCAGCTGAGCAGTGCAAAGTGCGGAGCTAGCATTGTGATGGTGTCACCATAAAGCCTCCTGGTACCTGGTTCACTTTATCTCCTGACACAAGTCTCTTCATATACCCCACCCTTCAGGGTGATCAGCCCCTCTAAATGCTTTCACAGTATCTAATGCAATTCAGAGCCAGTCTCTGCTATAGGCTCTGTATTCTTGTGAGGGTATCATCACCATTACTATTTCTCACAAAACCAATATAGTTTCTCTGGGTTGATGGTTTCCAAGTTTCAGAATGACAGTGAACACTGCTTCTCTCTGGAGTCCACTCAAAGGTTATAATGATTAAGACAGGAACTCAGACAGTATGAGTGGTCGTGGGAGCCCAGGCGGAGGCTTCCACGAGTTGTTTGGCAACATCAGCAGACGCCACTCATTGGATGCCAGTTATCTGTACCTGATCAAATGTGTTTGCACATGTCATCTCTTAGGGTTCTCTTTTCCTGGCACTAGCCTGGAAGGCACACTGTCTCACGCCAGACTTTACTGGGGACTATGAGAGCAAGAAAACATAGCTTCGATTTACAAAAAGATGGCATTTAGGTGCTAATACTCATCTTCTCCCTCTGCTATTTCTTCCCTAGCTAGTTTTTTTCATTCTCTCTCTCTCTCTCTCTCTTGCCCAATACAAAAGCCCTAGTTCAAAGGGATTTTACGTTGCTATGGCAAAAATACCATTTCACATTTTCAAGTCTTAAATGCCTGCAAAGAAGCTCAGAGGGTGGCTTGAGCACTGACAAGCCCAGACAAACTGATTTTTGGATGCAGTGATTGTAAATCAGAAGCATGTGGATTGTATTTCTCTTAAAATCCACACCATTTTAAATGAAAGGAAGAAGCATTAGATCAAAAAGGTGCTAAATTTTGTTCAGCCTCAAAAGACCGTGGGAAAATTGTTCACCTCCCTTGTTTTCAGTCTTTACTCTGTGGGAAAAGGAGGATATACTAGATCATCTTTTATGCCTCTTCTAACTCTGGAAATCTGTGGCTCTCTGAGCCAGAATTCCTCCTGTGCAGATACTCTTTCAGCTTTGCTTTCACGGTGAGAGTGGGCTCCTGACAGGTCAACGAGGTGGAGGCCCTAGGCTAGATTCATCCAGTGGATAACTCCCATGAGTGTTCACCATGAAGACAAAAAGAACGATGAAAAACAAATGAAACTCTCAAACACACAAGCCATCTGGAATTGAAACACTTGCTTTGTTTTCAAGGGGGTGGGGGCAGCGATGTTAGGTAGCTCAAAACAGCGTCTCCAAATTCTGATGGAGCATCAGGAAATTGCATTGTTGCAAAGGGCTGACGTATGCCTAGTTGAATGAAAGCACGGAGGAGTTAAGGAATTTCCACCACATACCACGCTGCAGCTTTTTGTTCAGTTAGCGCCTGCTTGCTTGCAAGGAATAGTGGCATGAGTAATTGCAAACAGATGCAGGAAGACTAGCTGTAAGTGTGGTCTGAATGGAGGGGCAGCTAATACATAAAACTACACTTTCATAGTGCCACTCATATGGCCTTGGGAGACGAGAAGATGATGATGGAGTTCCACTTTGCTACAATCACTGTAGTCTGGTGGAACAGATGCTGCTCTGTCCATATGGCTTCTAGTGATAAATGTATCTTCAAAAAAGCAGCTGGAATAAGGGAACTTTCATCTGATCAATCAGCTACAATATCAACATTACCTTCATTTACTCAAGAAATATTTCTTGAATGTCTGTGTCATGCTATGTGTTAAACGCTGGGGATGCAATAAAAAGCACAAATGGTCCTTGCCTTCAAGGAACTTAAAAATAAGTTTCAAAATGTTTCAAATCCTTGCAACCTGTCATGCTGTCTCTCACAGTAAGAACTTGACTCTTCTGGAACTTAGTTTCCTGATCTCTATAATGCAGAGACTGGAGGTAATTATTTATAAGGTCTCTTCCAAATACACTATTTTATCTGGCCACTAGCAAATTCTAGGGGCTCTTCTTCCACATTTGAACTTCTTAAAATATTTTCCATCTTTTGAATTCTTTAGCTCTTTTCTTTCCTGGATTGCCTCCTTATTTCTCTGAATGCTCTTCTTCAGTCTCCTTTACTGGCTCGTTTTCTCCATCTCCCACAAAATGTTGGTGCTGATAAGATCTCATTCTTGGCCGTATCTCCCTCTACATCCTACGTTCCTTTGGTGAGATAATTGGTACTAATATTTCTATCCCTCCCCCATGCGCTGGTGACCCCAAGGGTATAGGTTCAGACATCACCTCTAGAGCTCAAGACTGATGTCTTTATTCCTTAGGCACATGTCAATCGGTTGTTGCACAAACACCTCCCTCTTTGTGACGGATATGATGGATTGGCCCTCAGCACCCATTCCAAACTCTTCTGGGATGCTTTTTAGTACTTCAGAGGCTGGGACCTGTGCGCGTGTTTTCCTGGGCATTAGTCATGTCTTACTCATTAGAAGAACTTGCACAATAGTTGGAAGGTGAGAGAAAGGCAGAGACAGCTTGCTGTAGTTTCTATTGTTACTGGTGGTAGTAGGCAATGTTGTGAAGTTTTTGCCTTTTTATGTTTATTATTTTTATTTTTAAATTTTCCTCTGCAGTAACATTGTATTTACTAACTTCATGGGTATTGAAAGGCATTTTGGGGATGGTGGCAGCCTCAAACTTATATGACAGCTCCAGCTAGATGTTCTTCTTTATTTTTTTAAACATTTTATTGTAGTATAATGCTCCATCAGAAAAGTGCACACACTGTGCATTTACAACCTGATGAATTTCACCATCTGAGCATATGAACAAAGATGTCATGACATCCATATCAAGAAATAGAGCATGAAGAACAGTATCCCAGAAGTACCTAGCCCCATCTAGTTGCAACATCTGTCACAAAAGGATAGCTATTATGTTGACTTCTAACAGCATGAATGAGTTCTCAAGATTTTGTATTTTATATAAATGTAATCAAATAGTATATCCTGACTCCTGCCCATTCAACAGTATATTTGTGATGCTCATCTACATAGCTATATATAGTTGAAGATCATTTATTATAATTGCTGTACATATCCTATTGTATCAATCTACCATTGTAACACAGGGGATCTGCACCTGGAAGTTTGAACTGTGATTCAGGCGGGCCGAAAAATAACTGAGGCACAGTAGGAACAATGAACATGCCTTTATTTGGGTTGTGGAAGCAGCCACAAAGCTTTCCTGGCAGCCTTCTTACGGGCCTCCAGAACAAAGCCGGCACAGTGCCAGTGAGCATATGTTTACTGTCTTGCACAGTCTAGCAAGCAAGATAACATAATACTGAATCATGCCTCTCCAGATATCCTGTGTGAGAGAGCCTGACAGACACCATGTTCTTGTCTAATTTTCCTGCAATTTATTATTAAATTCTACTGTTGATGGACAATTGGTGGTTTTATTTTTGAAACCATCATAAGCAGTGTTGCTATGAGCATACGTGTACTTATTTTTGGTAAACAATCATATGCATTTTTGTAGGTTTATACAAAGGAGTGGAATTTCTGGCATGTATATGTTTAGGCTAAGTAGATACTGTCAAAGGGGTTTTCAAAATGTAATTGGCTCTAACAATTTATACTCCAGTGGTAATGCAGAGGAGCTGAGATGCTCCAGAGCCTTGTTATTTTCCGTCTTTTTCTATTTTAACTACTCTGGTGCATATGGAGCGAAATCTCATGGTGGTTTTAGTTTCTATCTCCTTGGTGACTAAATTGGGCACCTTTTTATATATTTATCAGATATTTGGATTCTCTCACTTCATAAATGCTTATTCAAGTCTGTCTTTTTTCTTACTGATACTAAGAATTCTTTATGTATTCTTGATATTAGTCCTTTATTGGAGAAACATATATGATGGTACACTGTGCTTTGTTTTTTTCCATCTTACAGTGGTGGTTTTCGATAAACAGATATGATTTAACTATAGCACAGTTTATCAGTTACTTTTCATTTATGGTTAATATTTTCACAGACTACTTAAGAAATTCTTACCCTATTCATGGTTTGATGTTCTCCTGTTTACTTCTAAAACTTTGTTATACCTCTTATATGTAGATCTGCTTCCATCTGGATTGATATTCATGTATACTCATAGGTGGGGATTAAGATACATGCTTGTTCATTTAGTTGTCAAATGGAACCATCACCATTTGTTGGAAAATTCATTCTGTCCCCATTACTGAAGTGTCATATTTGTGACAAATTATGTGCTAAGGGTGTGTGAGTCTATTTCACAACTTTCTCTTCTGTCCCATTAGTCTATCTGAACCCTAAATACTACACTGTCTTAATTATGACAGCTTCATAATTGACTTAGTAATTCCCCTAGCTTCATTTGGATTATTCTTCACCTTTTGCATTTCCAAATATTTGTGGATATCAGCTACTAATTTGCATACAGACATATACATACACAAACGCATGTTTGGATTTTAATTGGGATGGCATTTAATCTAGAAATAGTTGGCAAAGAATTGACATTTTCCTGTGTTGTGTCTTCTAATCCATGAGTATAATACATACTTCTGTTCATTTAGATATTATTTATCTCAATAATTTTTTGTTGTTTCCAGCATAGATAATTGCACGTATTTCTCTAAATTTATTCCTGAACTTTTGGTGGTTTTTAATGCTAGTATAAATGGTTTCATTTTTAATCTTGTTTTTTATTTGTTACCAGTTTATAGAAATGCAATTGTTATTGCACACTGACTTTTTATATAGTATTCTTGCTAAATTCATTTATTAATTCTAAAATGGATTTTGTGTTTTATTTGTTTTATTAACATATACAATCATGTTGTCCATAAGTAGTATTTTACTTTTTTCCCATAATTATGACTTTTTTTCTTCATTGCATTGGCTGAAACCCTTGACACAATTTTGGATAAAAGTAGTTTTAGCATAAATCTGGTCTCATTACTGATTTCAGAGAGAAAACATATATGTTACCATGAGACTGTAGGAGTTTTAAAAATACAGATTCTCAGCTTAAGTCCTAGTCCTAGGTATTTTCTTTTTTTATCAGAATGGGTATTGGATTTTGTAAAATGATGTTGCTGCATAGAATCAATCAGGATGATATGTTTTTTCTTTCAATCTTGATAATTGCATTAGTTGATTTTCAAATGCTAAGTCACCTCGCATTCCTGAAATGAGCCTCAGTTCATTGGACTGCATTATCTTTTTTATATATTGTTAGATATAATTTGCTAATTTTTCAAAGGATTTTTCCATCTGTGTTTATGAGAAAGCTTTCTCTACAATTGTTCATACTTGTTATGTGCTTGTCAAGTTTTGGATTCAAGACCTTAAATAAGAAGTTGGCACATGCTCACCATTTTTTACTGTCCAGCAGACTATGCAAGATTAGAATATTTGGAATAATTAACCAGCAAAACCACCCATTTCTGTTTCTTTGTCAGTTTTGAAAAGTTGAATTTTTTTAAAGGAATTTGTCCATTTCATCCGAATTGCTGAATTTATTGGCATAAAGTTGTTTACTATATAACTTGGTTATTTTTAATGGCTATAAGATCGATGTTTCTGTCCCATTTTTCATTCCTAATGCTATAATTTGGGTACTTCCAGGCCCCTTTCTTAGTTAGTCTTGCTTGTTATAACAAGCAAGTACTGTCATTACTTGCTTTTAGGCCTAATATGTTCCTTTCTCTAACTGTCATGTTAGAACTTGCAGCCCTATAAAATGACTTTGGGAATAACCATTTTTTATAACTCTGTAAAAGTGGTATATAACAACAATCGTTTGTTCCTTGAATATTTGGTAGAACTTGCTTGTAAAATCAGCTCGGTATGTAAATTTTCTTGTGAGAAGGTATAAGGTTTATGTATGGATCTATTACCTGAATACAAGTAAGACAATTAAGATTTTTAATTCTTGTGTTAGTTTTGTTAAAGTATATTTTTCTAAGGATACATCCATTTAAGTTTCCAAATTTATTGGAACAAGGTTACTCATATCATTGTATTATATTGTCAATGTCTATCTATCTGCAGTTATAACTCTTTTTCATTTCTAATTATTTGCATTTTCTGTTAATTAATTTGACAATTATTTTTATTTTTGCCTTGATGAATCTCACCACAGATTTTATTAAAAATTAAAATTATTTTGTACACATTTTAAGATTGTTTAACATATTTGTTTTCTATTCTGTTAATTTATGCTTTGCCTCTTTTTATTTATTTCCTCTTGCTTATGAACTGAAATTTTTAATCCTTAGCAAGTTTATTTTGCCCTAACGTGTATTTTGCATTAATATTAATATAATTATACCACCTTTATTTTGGTTGAAATATGCCTAGAATAGTTGGGTTAAATATTTATTTTTAACCTTTCTGTATCCGTATGCTTTAGATGCATATGTTATAAAATATGGCTGGAATTTTAAAATCAAATATAATAACTTCTCTCTCTTACCTGAAGAACTTAATCATTTACATTAGTTATAATTACTTTTAGGTTATCATATTTATATGCAACTATTTATTATATGCCTGCTATTTGTGCCACCTTTCTGTGTTCCTTTCCTTTGATTTCTAGTCCTCTGCTCATTAATTAGGTACATTTTCCTGATTCTATTTTCACTTAAACTAGTTTGGAGTGAAAAATATTATTTATTTCTGTTTAACGATTACTCTAGTAATTATAACACACATATGCAACTAATCAAAGTCTGATTTGAATAGTAGACTTGGGTTCCCTTTTTCTTTGTTTTTTACAACTTTACTGAAATATAATTAATGTACATATAATTGACCATTTAAAGTGCACAGTTCAATATTTTGAAGTATATTCACAAGGCTGTGCAGCCATCCCCACAGTCTAATTTTTGGAACATTTTTCCTCTTCCTGAAAGAAACCACTTCCCCATTGGCGATCATTCCCTCCAGACAACCACTTACCTCCTGGGTGTTGGCACAGATTTGCCTCTTTCAGATTTTTCATATAAATGGAATCATACAATATGTGGCTTCTTTCATTTAGCATAAAGTTTTCAAGATTCACTGATATTGTAGAATATATTAGTACTTCGTTTTTATGACAATAATATTCTATTAGAGACATTACATTTTACTTATTCCTTTATTAGCTAATGGGCATTTGGGTTGTTCTTTTTATCTATTAATAATGTTATTAACATTCATCAACAGGTCTTTATGTGGACATATGTTTTTATTTTGGGGGGGATATAACTAGGAGTGGAATTGCTGTGGCATATGGTAATTTTATATTTAATATTTTGATGCAATGCTAAACTGTTTTCCAAAAAGACTGCACCATATTATATCCCCAGCAGCAGTGGATGAACATTTCAGTTTTTCCAAATCCTTACAAACACTTGATATCTGTCTTTTTGATGGTAGGCATCTGTGGGTAAAATTGCAATATGCCAGAATCCCTCACCTGGTCTTATGGCATCTCCATATCAATAGGTGTTTCCAAAGGGTGGAGAGAAGGAGCCATCTCCATGTCAATAGGTGATTACAAGGGGGAGTGAGGGCGTGTCTCGACAGAAAAGGTTGGATGTGGTTCTTTTGCAGCTGGGTAGTGAGAGACAAGGGCGAGCACAAGTAGATGACTGCTAGTAAGCAATAAATGGGTTTCTCCCACTTTATTTCTTCCTTTGACTGATTTTGGTTTCAAAGGTTATTTGTCCCTGGCTGTAAACATATTTCCCCCACCCGCCCTGGACTTACACCCAAAAGGGAGACTTGAATTCCACACCTCATCCAGACACATCTCTTCAAAACTATCATTCATCTTTCTAATAGGCCTACATCTCTCCCTTACCCTCTATCTACTAAGAAGATATTTAATC
Organism: Manis pentadactyla; assembly: GCF_030020395.1. NCBI lineage: Eukaryota > Metazoa > Chordata > Mammalia > Pholidota > Manidae > Manis > Manis pentadactyla. Next base: position 13,658,134 of record NC_080031.1, on the reverse strand, counting down.
TTGACGTTTAAGCCACCTTGGAAGGTTACTCATTTTTCCAGGGTGCCTCCCGTGTATGCAGGAGGTATACACTTTTGTGCTTTTCACTTATTAATCTGTGCTTTATTACAAGGGTCTCAGCTAAAAAATTAGACAGGGTAATGTAAAATTATTTTTCCTCCCCTACTCCATTTGTTGGTCAAAGGTTTTGCTTAAGTTTCCAAAGGCAGTAATAACATTGCCCTCTACCACTGGATGTGCATGTGGCTTTGAGGCTACTATCAGGTTCAGAGAATTTGCATTTTCTTGTCCCACATTTACCCAGGGACTAGTGATTGCTCCCAAGGGACGTGACATTAGGCACGTGCACAGTCTTCCAGTCTTCCAGAGATGAGCATGATTTTACCTTTAAGCCTCGCTTCTTGTCATTCAGTGTTTGGGTAAAGGTTGGGTTTAACCTCTTGAGTGCTAGTGAGGCTTCTGCCCTGTGTTGATGGGTCTGTGTGCTGCTTGGGGAGTGATTTCAAACATGCCCTACTGTGATTACTCCCAGGTGAAAGCAGCTAGAGTGTACACTCAGCCTTCCTGACCCCACCGCTGACTGTGATTCCAGGAGGGATTCCGGGCTGTCTCTATTCAACTTACGCTGTTCTGCTGTTTTGTTTGTATCAAGTTTCTAACAACCTCCTCTCAACTGCTCTCCATCAAGATTTCCAGGTTTTCAACAATGCCTGTAGGTATAAAGTTCTCTATAATCTGTGCAAAAATTAAAGCTTGCCCCTCAGGTAGAGCTGCAGAGCTGTCTGTTGCTATGGTTTACCTTACCCTGGGGAGCAACTCCTCCTCCTGTACACTGCAGTGGGCACAGGGGTCTTTTCCTGGGGGGGAGACAGTGAAATATTCTCTCTTTGGTGGATACTGGGGGTGAGGAGAAAGGGGTAGTGGTGCCTGCTCTTCTCATTGTGCTCTTTCTGGTGTGGAACTTCCATCCTAAGGGGGGTGGGGCTGGGTGGGGGAATGGCCAAGTGCCCTCTCAGCCATAACTGCTCCAAATAGGGCTTCTGCAACAGGGGTCAGGGGGAGATGAGCAATGCTGGCAGGCTCTCCCTCTCAGGGCAAATCTGTTAGCCCCTGACTGTAATCTGCAGGGAGCGGGAGCTCCTGTCCTGGTGCCTTACCTGCCCAGAGTAGGACACTCAACATAAAGCTTCTATGATACAGAAATTGGGTGAGAGGGGTCAGAGAGCAGGACAGAAAACAAATGCGATTAACTCAAGGTTCTTACCAACATTGAGTACATTTTCTTGAATGACTATTTCTCCATATACTGTATGTCCATAGGACAATTTCCAGATATTATAGATTATTTTTTTTAAACAATTTCCCCAGTTCAGTTGTTTGGCTGGAGATAGGGCCTGTTGAGCTCTTCACCTACTGTTCTCCAAATTCTAACCCCTATATAGTTCATTTTAAGTTTCATTCACCTTCCCTTAATTTATATCCTATTATATTTTGATTATATGATTAAAAACACACAAGATATTAATTTTCTGGTCGATTTTTCTTTTTATCATCCGTGTATGTATCATTTCTTGTGCTGTATGTTATTCCTCCTTACATTTCAAATTGTCCATTTGGGGTCATCTACCTTCTGCCTATCGTGTATCTTTTGTGAGGTCTGTTGATGACAAATGCTCAAATTTTATTCCCTTAATTTTTCTTGAAATATATTTCTGCTCAATAAAGATTACAGGATGGTAGTTATTTTCTCTTTTTTATGTTGAAAATAGTATTCCATTTTCTGGCTTTTATTGTTCTACTGAGGAATCAACTTTCAACTGTCTTTTCTCTCTAGCTGCTTATTATATATTTCTTGTGCTTGGAGTTCTATAGTTTTACTATAAAATACCCAGTTTTGCATTTCTTTGTATTTATTCTGATTTGTATTAATTTGGCCTTTGAATCTATTGCTTTGTGCTTTTCGCTGGTTTTGAAAAACTATAGTTGAGAGCTCTTCAGATATTGCCTCTCACTCAATTGTTCTCTTCTTATTCTTGGTCTTTGATTAGACCTTCTCCCTATCTCTCAACTCCTGTTTTTACTCCCATTTCTCTCTTTAAATTTACAGCATTCAAATAATTTCTTCAACTCTCTCTTTCAGTTTAATTCAACAGTTGTGCTTAGTCTTTAATTTAACTAATTGATTGTGGTTTTGTTACTGGAGATGGGCTCTTGGTCTTGCCAAGAGAAAGAATTCATGAACAGATGCAAAAAGCAGTTCAGGAGTTGAGAGTTTTATTAGGAATATAGAGAAGATCAAGAATACTCACCCTAAAGTTGGTTGTGGGCAGACTCAGAGAGAGTTGCATAGAGGAAACAATAGGGATCCTTTTTTATGGAAAGAGAGATTAATATTTATTTATTAAGTAGGAATCAGTTTCAAAGGGAACAGGTGGGATCTTCTTGGACTTCAGGTCTGCTCCTTCTTAACATTGGGTGGGGGTGTTTTTGGCTGTATTTGGTTCTTACTGGAACTGTCATGGCATGGGGTGGCGTGATTTTTACTATGTTACCAGTTTTGGCTGGTCTGTTATCTGTATTCTCACTTCCCATATCCAAGAGCACTAGATTATGCAGAATGTATAGAACATAGGCATCTAGCTGAATGTAAATACTGCTGAAGCCCCCAACCCCCTTCCCTGCACGTATCTGGCTATCTACCTATTCTAACACTTTTAATTGTAATACTTAGGTCTTTTTCTAAAATTCCAGTAGGTTCCTTTGAATTTTTCACAGTCATTTATATATGTCTTCTTCTTTGTATGTGTTTTCAAATTTGTATCCTTATTTCTTTGAACACATTAAATATAGTCCCTTTCTCCCTGCCTCCCTCCCCATTTCCTCTTCTCTCCCCCTCTCCCTTAGAGTGTATGTCTGACAGCTCTGTTTTATGAAATTCCTACTGATCCATTGCTGCTGTGTGTTGTTTTTACTAGTCTCACTCAAAGATACCTTACTTGTAAGTTTAGTTATTTTTGACTGTGAACTTCTTATTTTCCCTAAAGTATATTCTTTTAATGCAAATTATTTGGCACATGTCTATTGGTTCCTTCAATGGGGATTTATCTCATTTACTTCTTTTGGGTACCTGTAAACACTACCGATCTCAAATCACTAAATGTCAGATGTGTTAACAGATGTGCGTGTGCATGTGCACTACAAATCAGCATGAGCCTAGTTTTTCCAAACTCTCAAAGGGAATATTTTTCCTCCTTCCACTTATTGTCAAGTTCTGAGATTGTCTTTTTTTTTTTTTTTTTTTAGTCTTAGGACAGGGATGGGGAGGGAAAGGATATTTCTTGCCCACCCTCCACTAAGACCTTCACGGCAGCTTGAAGAGAGATCTATTATTAGACTCCCATCTTTGGCTGGACCTGAGATTTGATATGTTTTCTGTGCCACTTGAGTCTGTAAAAAGTGAACTGAATTTCATCTAGTTTAGCAACTAACTGCCCTCTTCAGATGAAATCTCACTTTAATGCTTTATTTCATTTTTGTTTCCAGAGATAACTCAGATCTTGATCTGAGAATTCCTAAATTTTGTACCAGCATATTGACACCTTAAAACCTTTTTATTTTTAATTTTATCTAAGAATTTGAGATGTTTTCAATAGTAAGATCAGTTGAAGAACACAGCTAACCATATTACCAGATCTTAGATACTATATATAAGTATGGGATAAGGATGTCTTACATACTCTGTGTCTCTAGAACCATATTTCTGTCCTTTTAAAAAAATCTCCATTAAGTATTTTTATTTATTATTTGCTTATTTAAAGCATGGATTTTTTTTAAACTTCATATATACAGTGTTACTTATTTTCTTTTATATCAGCGTTTCTTTTTCCTGAATAAATGCTTTAGGGGTAAGAATTCCCTTGGTGAAAGTCTATGTGTCCTACAGTACTCAAGAGTTTATTTTTCTGAAAATGTCTCTGTCAGATACTGTCATTCTTAGAACATAGTTTTTCTAGGAGTGATATATTAACTTGAAAATTATTTTCTCTCAATTCTATTTTAAAGATACTATTCCCCTCTCTTCTGACTTCCATTCTTAAAAAGTCTATTGTCTGATTGTCATTTAATTTTAAATTATCTCTTCCCTCTTTTTGTATTCACGATTTTCCATTTGTCATGATTGTTATGCTAATTTACTCAAATATGACTAAGAGTGGTTTACCCCATTTTTAAAACTTATTGAACATAAAATTTCTATGTTTATTAACACATATCTGGAAAATTACCAGCTATTACTCTTCAAATAATGCCTTTCCTCCATTCTCTCAATGTTCTCCTTCTGGGGCATAGAATAGCTATGGTAAACCTCTTTATTTTATTCTCTCTGTTTATTTCCCTCATATATCCTCTATTTGTTTTCCTGTGTTCCATTATGGTCATTTATCTGGATCTATCTTCAAATCTCTGAGTCTCCTTTTAACTGTCTTCTCTTTTATTTAGCCTTCCTATATTATTTTTAAGATAATATAACTTTATTATAAATTATACTTATTATATGAATAGAATATCAATATAAACAAAAATGTAACAAAAATATAGACCTTCTATCAGTTCTTTTAAAATTTGAAGATGTTATGTGTTCTTTTTTACTTGATTACTGCTTTATTGGTTTGTGTTCTGTTTCTTTACACATTTCATGCATTTGATATCCTATACCTGATAACTCAGTATCTCTAAGTTCTTAAGTGTCTAAATTTATGTTACGTTTGTTTCTCTCAGCTATTCATGTTGCTTTGTTTCCTTGGATATTTGATAACTGATGAGTATCAACTCAATATTTCATATTCTAAGAGCTAAAATTCTGAATAGTTTATTCTAGAAACAGTTTTCACTTAGTTTGCCCAAGGCACTGCATGATAGTATCTATCCAGGACTGCTTTAGCTCACTTACTGGGTACAGAACTAATGTGGGCATCTCATGTCCCTATTCTCCACCCTTGGAGAGAGAGCAAGACCTATTCTTTCCATTTTGGCATAAATACTTGTGTTTGTCTATAGGTCAGTTCTGATTATGCATTTGCCTATTTGTTTCTGTTTTTATTGTTGATGTTGGTGGTGGTGGTTGGTTTCTATTATCTTTTGTTACACTTGTGTGTTTTTCTTACTTGTTTGAGTATACAAATTTTTATTTTAAAAGTTTGTTATTATAATTTATATGGGATCTCATTTTGTTGTTATAGGAATACCTATCAGAGTTTCTAATCTGTGTGTATAAATGGATAACCCTGTATTACCCTACACTTGTGTAAAATGGACAGCTTCCCTAATCTTATCCCTTTATAACTTAATTAAATATCATTTGGTGAATTTTCATTTTTTTGTAATTTCTATTTATACTTTGAAATTTACCTTTGGTGGGGCATTAATCCAAGAAAATTGCAAGCAATAAACCCCTGGCAGCAATATGAATAATTTCTACCCATTATAGTCTGTACAACTAACATGATACCTTGATTGACTAGAAAGACCTATTTATATTTAGTAACTTGAGTGGACATAGTCAATTACTATGTTCAAATTCTACCATTTGGACAGTACCTGTTACTAACACTTGAACTTGAATTAGCTAATGAAAAGCAGTGAAGTATGCTATAATTAGAATTTATATTCCAGTGGGTCAAAAATCTTTCTGACATTTACTAGGTATTATTACATCAGGCTTCAGTTTTTCTCATTTGTAACATGAGGATAATAGTGAGATCTATCTTACATGATTAATATCAAGATCAAGTGATAAATGCATTTAAAGATGGAAAACACCTAGCAAAATACTTGAAATATAGTAAAGCCTTCAGTAAATTTTAGCCATGTGGTTGTTATTTCTGATTATCAGAGAGTTCAAGAATGGGAAAAAGTATAGGTAAGTTTTGAAGGAAATGGGGTGTGGAAAGTTAAGTTAAATGGCCTTTAAGGAACAGTAGTACCCTGCTAGAGAGTCAGGCAGCACTATGAAGGCACCAGCTGTCAAAACGAAGATCTAGGAACATGAATGGTACAGAAAGGCTAATTTTACCAGTTCCATAATTTTGCCTGGTCTAATTTTGGAAAACACATTGCTTTAAGGTCTAAGGTTCTTTGGGCTGTATACTTACAAAAACAGTCCTTTGATGACTTTCTTCACGTGTGAGATTGAATAACATGATAGAGGTTAGGTTCATATCAGAAGTGTCTGGTTGATACTGTGTTATGTTCTTTTCTGCCCTTCCAGTCCTCTGAAACATAAGCCTAAGGAGGAATCACTGTATCACTGTAAATTCCTATTTCAAGACATAATTGTAGGTGGTCATATTAATGGGGAGAAATGAGGACAAGAAGGAAAAAGCTGAAGGATACAGAAGTACCTTGGAGCGTGTGTGTGTGTCTGTATGTGCGTGCGTGTGTGCATGTGTGTGTGTAAAAGCATTGGAGATGCTTTAAGCTATTGACTATAAAGAAAAGCATGTAAATGATTATCACCAAAATCAGAGTAGTGACTATTTCTAGAGGAGAGGGAACAGAACAGACTACAGGGCAAGGATGGGGTTGTTTGGTAGTGTTGTATTTCGTGGAGTTATAAGGGTATTCACTAATGAGCGTTTGTTAAACAGTATGTAAATGTTTCATTCATATTTCTGCACAATCTTAGATTTCTCAACTTTAAAAATGAGAATTAATAAAATGTCAAAATTTAAAAATATTTAACAGCTACCATTAGTTTGTGTAAATAGAATATTACAGAGCCAGTTTTTAGTCATTCTCCTTGTGATGATCCTTCTTAGAATGAATTATGAGATGTCTGATCTTCAGCTGGTTAATCCGTGCTAAATGGCATACTTCTAGGCTGTTCCCTCTACACTCAGATGCTGGAAGCCGTGCCTTGCTTTGTACCCATGAGTCAGTTAAAAGGATAATACAAAGAATTTTTCTTAAATCATAAATAAAGTCATCAATACAAGTATCCATTATTGCAAATCCAGCCAATGCTTATAGATGGTCACTTCTGTCCAAGCTCCCTCGGCCAGCCTGCACTGCAGCACTGCAGTGGGAAGTGGGGGTATTGGTTTGCTCCAAACGTAGCCTGACCAAGCCGTGGAAGCTGTGAATGATCTGTCATCAGAAATAGGAAGTAACCAGATTCCCTTTCTACCGACAGGGTTCAGAGTATGGCACCTCAATGCTGACATAGTTTCCATCTCAAAACCAAAACTCCTCTGTTGATTCCTGATAAATCACACACCCACCAGCCCTGCCTCATTTCTCTCCCCACTTCACACCAAAAATCTTTAAATGATTTGTCTGCACTTAATACCACTGCTTCCTTAAAATGAGTTCACCTGTTAAAGTCACTCGAATCAAAATTTCTTCCCACCCCTGTGTCGAAACTATTTTTGACAGGGTCACTAAAGATGTTCATCTCACCAAATCCTGTTATCAATTCTCTTTTCTTCTCATTCAATTGTCACAAAGTTTGACATGGGACAGCCTGTTGTCATTTGACTTCAAGAACGTCTCACTCCTCCATTCCCCTCCACCCCCGCCTAATTGGGTGTCTTTTCCTTACCATTCTTCTTTGCTGACTCCCCTTTTTTTCCCCCGACCTCTAAATACTGGACTGCTCAAGATCAGTCCCTAGTCTTACATGCATTTTCTTTTTCACTCAGCAACCTGCCTTTAAATATCATCTCTATGGTGATGTCTCCCAGAATTACACCTATGGCCCTAACCTCTCTCATGAATTCAGACTTGAAAATTCACTTGCCTCCTTGGCATTCCCACTTGGCTGTTGAATAGGCATATCAAACCAATTTAACAAAATGTAACTTTCACTCAGGCCAGAAACTTTCTCTTATTTCTAAATCTAGTCCATGAGCGACTGCTGTCAGCATTGTCTTCACAGTGCATTTTGCTCTGGCACCTTAGCACCTCACAGCTGTATTCTTAGTTCCGGCTGCTGCTGTTTTTCACTTGGACTCTCACCTGGCTGATGCTGTCTCACCTGGATCTGTCTGGTCTACCTAATCCTGCTCTTGATTCCCTATCCCCTCAACAGACATATTATCTTTTTAAAAAAATGAATATCATATGTGTTTCTTTCTTTCATAAAATCCTTCAGTGGCTTCCCCTTCTAACTTATATGCATAATCCTGATTTCCTAGTATATTCACCCCAAATCACTGTATGGCTACATTCTTTCTAGAAGATTCTCTTCAGAATCCCCTCTAGGATCCTTTCTTGATCTTTAACTATTTATCTTCTCCACTCTCTGCTATTCTTTTTCCCTTTCCATTGCTTTGTACTAACTGTATAATACCTACCTTGCTTTGTACATACATCATATATGATGAACATGTACTGCCATCTCAAATTATATTAAAATCTATTTTTAAGAGACTGTTGTTATCTTTAGAACATAAACTTCAAGAGCATTGTGTAACATGCAATTAAAATGATACAATTTCTTCTCAAAGGACATTATAGACTCTTGATAAGTCCAAAGTGATCATTCAGATCATTAAGTTATATGAGATCCAGAGTCCTCCTGCTTTGGAAAGAATAGTTTCATTTCCCTTAGCACCATTCAGATTGAAATTGGCCAAGATATTAACCTCTGACTTTATCCTTAGGAAAATGGAGTGAATTCAGCTGGGTCTTAACTTTCCCTGGGACAAATATTTTCCAGCCCAATGAAAGATTTATTGTAGTGTGCAGTGAAGCATTTGTCTCCCTTCCTCAATCCTTAGAAAAGACTGAAACAAAGTTGGTCTGAAAAGTTGGCATGCTATTCTAATAAGTCACCCTCAGGTTTGGATTTGAACGTAAATTTATCAAGGGTAAAGGTCAGTGCATGTTCCATAAGCCACTGAAAACCAAACCCTAATGCTAACCACTGATAAACAAATGGGTAAAACAAACAGCTCAGAGGTTAAATAGTGCTCTGAAAAATATGCCTTGATATTCTAGGAGACTCAAAACATACGAACCTTTTACTCACTTACTAAATCAAAAACTTGGTCCATGGATTGAAAAAAACTGAAAAGTAAATCAAACCTAATCTAAGCTAAACTCCTGTCTCCCTTCCTTTGAATGCAATGGTGATTTTAAAAAGTATCCTTAAAAAAGATGTAGAATTTCAGAGGTTACAGATTGCATTGATAAGCAAGTAATATCTATTGTCTGTGGCAAAAATCCTTACCACTTTCGATGCTCAAACAACATACTATTAAAACTCATAATTTTCAAATAGAATACGTGAAGACCTTCTCTGCTGAAGTTTGCACAAAGTTGGCTCTGGCTTAAATATTAAAGAAGAAAGAAGAAGTTAGGATGAAAAGGAGTTAAAAGCCGAGGACAGCCCACTCATATAATATGTTGCTGGAAATGGCATTGCATGGAGTTTCACCTAAGTGTATATGGGGAGGTGCTCTCACTATTGATCCCCTTTTTAAGTAGGAGAATTTTCAAATGGACCGTCCTATGGGGGGTCTCCTAGAATGACCTTTTTGCTGTATTTCCTTTTCTGGAGGAAATGCGTAAGAGGTACACAGTGAGTCTTCCTAAGGGAAAGGGAAAGGAGGAACATAAAAAAAAGTTCATTCTTTCTACAAAGAACTCTGAAAAAAAAATTTATTTTACCTTTTTCTTTTTTGTCCTATAACGGACATTTGGTAACTAAAATACGTTTCTGAAATCTAAACAAGTATTTAGGAAATAAAGAACCCAATTTGGATTTAAGGTATATTAATTCCCAGCTATTCTCATGTTCCTGGTACATCAAACACTAAATAATATTTCACTGAATACATGAATGAATCTTGTGGCACATGTGCTTGTCAAGAAATAAGAATATAGTTCCTGCCAAACAGAGTGGGGAAAAATCATAGTTGGGACATTTTTATTTCTCATTCTGTCATGGATTTATGTCACAGTCTTGTTTAAACCATATTATCTTTAAAATTTAAATATTCCCTAAGGAAATTTTAGACATTCCTATAATTATCAATTTAATATTATTCTCTAGAATGTCTTTCATGATATGTCTAGAGGCTACAAAGATTAAAGATACACTTCTGACCTCAAGGAGTTCATTTCTGAAAGAGAAAAAAGGAATAAACAAGCAAACAGCTACAGTCTAGTGTGATGGGCGCTATACGAAGCATGCAAAGATCGCTGGGACTGCATCCATGACATGTCTAACCCATTCTGGGGGATCAGGGTGGGCTTCTAAGACAATGTGGGGGCCTCAGCTAAAATTGGAAGGACAAATTGGAGTTACCAGGCAAAGAATTTATTAAAGAGGAAAGGGTCTTCCTAGCAGAGGCACAGAAACAAAAGTGAGAGAAATCACAGCAGAGGAAAGTGAAAATAGTTCTGTAACAGCTGAATGATTTGGTTGGAATGGGAGGAGCAACCTCAAAAGCCTTAGGTGCTGAGTGGAAAATTTAAAACTGTGATGGGCAGAGTGAGAAATAATGAGAACTATGGTAACTGTAGATTACATGCCCAGCTAGACATTGATAGTCAAATAGGTAAGGTCCTGTATAAACAAAGTACTGTGCAGGCTGGAGACAGAGTCCACAGACTAGTAACTGTGAGTCCACATCAATGATTTGATTTTAAAAGACCTTGCATGCAATGGTAAATCATTTTACATTTATCTTTAGACAATGGGAAAACAATAAATAAAGTTCTAAGTAGAACAGTGACATAATAATATTTGAAATAAAAAACAACGGCAGTGGTGAATATTTCTGAGCACATTCATCCATGTCTACAGTTCTCATCCAAGTAACCTGAAATATCAAAAAGAAAAACTCTGGCATCCATCCTGTAAATTATGAAAAGGTAGCATCTTGATCCTGGAAAATTAAAAACTTGCTTGTAACATAATAAATATTGTAGATGGTAGAGGTCGCCTGGTCATTGTCCACTCAAGAAGGAATATTGTGTCTCCAAATTAAACAAAAGACGGTTCATCATTATATCATGTAATCTTAAATCACAGCAGCCAGGACTGGAGTCAAGAATGAGTCAATGCCACATTTAGATCTCATAGCCATCTCTGGAAAAGGCAAAATTTACTGTAAGCCAGTCCAGTCAGGTCTGACACAACAGTACTCCTATCCCAGTTAACACAGATAGCCATGAGAGATCAAAAATGGAGCACTTCTGAGGCTGCCTGCAAAAGAAGACAGCCAGCCAGGCGTTGGCTGTCTTCAGAATGTACAATAACTAGAAAATAGATATCGATAACTTAATGCCACTTCCTCTACTTGAGGGCTGCTATTTCCCTTGCATATCTGCCAGGACCTTCATCTTCAAATTGTTAAAAATCATCTAAGCATATGCCATCTGAACACAAGATAGTCTAACAGAGCTGTTCAGCGGCGTTTCATCTCCAAGTACAATCTACCCTCTCTAATGATGAGTAGAAAAAAGAAAAGAAAAACCCTACTCTTCTTTGAAGGCATAATGTAATTCAAAAGACTGAGATCTATCTGTGGAGTCAGAACAAATTATCTTCCCTGAGATAATTCCTCAACTAATAGGAAACACTTAAATTCATGTTCCCATCCATAATGGGGTAAAAAAAAACAACACTGTGCAAATTAAACTATGGCAAATAGTCATAAAGAGGGAAGATTTTGTCATCAGGAGAGATTACGTGAAGCTAAAAAAAAGGAAAGCTTTCACATCAAATAAAAATTGTAATTGAGGCAATGAACAGGAATTTGGATTTTGATTAAAACTGGATACATGATATAAAGATAACTTAGAAAATGTCTACACAACTCTGAAAAAAAAGGAGTAAATTCAGAGAATATATAAGGCACATATTTCTCTTTGGGATAAAGTTTTGGGTATTTTATATAAAATTAGAATTTCAAAAGAGATAAGCACACAGAAAAAGGATGTGGAATTATAAAATAAAAAACAACCCTTCTAAATCTAAATAAAGATTTGAGTTTTCATAATGAAGCAGATGACTAAAAGCCAGATTTGCATAAATAGAAATGTATTAGAGCATTCATGTGACATTTTTAATAAGGGCAACATCTTTTAAAAAATCAGATAGAAAAACATGGTTATAAGGGTAAGAAATTCACCTAGTATCAATCTTGTCTCCAACATTTTATTTCAGAAAACAATGGAGTAATCATATTCAGTTCTTCAAATAGAAGCATGATGACAAATATACTATGTGGATTGAGTGCGAAATGAGGACGGGAAAATCAATCTAAGCTGTAGAAATTCTTACAAAGTATTTTACTTAGTTACAGATTTTTCTAAATCATAATTACTCAAAAAGTATTTCTTTTGACTAAGAGATGAATCAAAATAAACTCAATAATGGGGAAGTTGTGTTATTATAGTATTCATAGTAAGCAATGATTTCAGTAAATAATAAACAATTATTGTTAATATAGTTAAGTGCCAACAAAGTTTTTGAAAAAAATTTAATTATTTACTATAATAGATAATAAGCAAGATCTAAAATACGGGACTATGGTAACCAAAATTGAAAAGATATGGAGGGGAAGTTAGATGTATCATTGATTTCTTATTTCAAACAAATATAAATCAATATATTTCTTATATTTGTTTTATACATTGAAACCCACAAGTTAAAAATATGTTTAAAATCTTAATTTTAAAGTCAACATGTCAAAGGAAAGCAAGAAGCAAAGCAAACGCTGTTTAAATTATAAATGACCTGAATTTTAAAAAAAAGACATCAAAGAAACTTTAAAACGAAGTCATCACATAAGTAACAAAAAACAAAAACATAATTTAATTAAAAACTTCTCTATTAAAAGGCAAAGGCCCACCTGAGGTAAAAAAACATCCATGCTATCTATAAGAGACACAAAAATAAATGAAGCAAAATTTAAAGCCCATCCCCACAAAACAAGAAAATTAAATAATATTAATAGCATCCATAATATAATTTGAAGAAAATAAATTTTGCTAAAATGTACATTTTATTAAATATTACAATATACTTTAGAGATACCCTGGGGTATCAGGGCCAACCATTATATTCTTAACAATAACTAGCATATAATGCAAAAGCACATAGAAATAAAGTTCTGGCTAAATAATAACAGAAGGTATACATAGCTCTCATTCTTTGTCACATCAGGTAGTTAAATTAGTGAAAGAGATGGTTTGAATTACATTCTTCGATTTGCCCATTTGGATTGTAAAAATTTGATTTATGAATTTTACCTAGATCCATATTTCAACCTTCACAGTACCCATTATTTGTTAATAATCATGTCATATATTATTCCCCTAAAAATTTCATACATCATGTTCTTAAAATATAGTGTTTCATTTATTTTCTTTACTGTTTTTATTTTTCTATTTTTGTATTAATGATCGAATTACATACATTATGGATATTACACACATTTGTTTACACGATCTTAGATGTATGGTTAGTAATAGCAGCCAAGGAAAGGAGAGAAACAGTAATTGATTGAGTAACTAACTAGGGGAAAATGTCTAAGATTATGTTTATATGACTATTGAAGGAATTATGTCTATTTGATAATATTTGGAAATGATTTAACAAAAATATCACCAATATGGGATTAAAGAGCATAATTTTTCATTGAAATTAATATTACTGACCTGAGCCACATAACTTACTCCAGAGTTCTCATGAGCTTAATATGCTTGTAAGGCAGAGATGGAAATATGTGTATGTATGGTAGACATGCGTATTTTCCCAAACATTAACATTTACAAAATGCTGCTACTTGATGAAAAAAAATCATATTCCTCAAAGTAAATAATATTGTTATCTTCTTTGGCCATGATAAATTCAAAGTAGAAAGAAATATCAAAAAACAACCCAAAACAAACTCAGAGTTTTCAAATACTTTTCTAGTAACCTAGAAATAGTAATTTTAAAAATTGCATATCAGAACATTGAAAGTGCAGATGGAAATATTAGAAAGCTTCATATTTCTAAATACTTGTCTCCTATCTTAAAAACGTGAATATAAGCAAAGTAGCCATATGGATAAAGACAGAACAAAACCTCAAATGAGCAGGGGTTGAAACAAGAGTAGAAGGGAACTTCCTTAATTTTCCAGGAAAGAATACAGAATAGCAGAAAGGGTAAATACTTGGTAAAATACAGAAAGATTTTATCTTTATTTTTATATATAATATTGTATTTCAAAAGAAGGTTATAGGCCAACATCCAAGAGACAAACAACAACAAATGTTGGCAAGGATGTGGAGAAAGGGGAACCCTCCTACACTGCTGGTGGGAATGTAAACTAGTTCAACCATTGTGGAAAGCAGTATGGAGGTTCCTCAAAAAACTAAAAATAAATATACCATTTGATCCAGGAGTTCCACTCCTAGGAATTTACTCTAAAAATGCAGGAGCCCAGTTTGAAAAAGACAGATGCACCCCTATGTTTATAGCAGCACTTTTTACAAAAGCCAAGAAATGGAAGCAACCTAAGTGTCCATCAGTAGATGAATGGATAAAGAAGATGTGTATATATATTCAATGGAATATTATTCAGCCATAAGAAGAAAACAAATCCTACCATTTGCAACAACATGGATGGAGCTAGAGGGTATTATGCTCAGTGAAATAAGCCACGTGGAGAAAGACAAGTATCAAATAATTTCACTCATCTGTGAAATAAGGACAAAGAAAAAACTGAAGGAACAAAACAGCAGCAGACTCACAGAACCCAAGAATGGACTAACAGTTACCAAAGGGAAAGGGACTGGGGAGGATGGGTGGGGAGGGAGGGATAAGGGGGAAAAAGGGGCATTACAGTTAGCACCCTTAACATAGGGAGTGGGCACAGGGAGGGCTGTACAACACAGAGAAGACAAGTAGTGATTCTATAGCATCTTACTATGCTGATGGACAGTGACTGTAATGGGGTATGTGGGGGAGACTTGATAATAGGGGGAGTCTAGTAACCATAATATTGTTCAAGTAATTGTACATTAATAATATCAAAATTAAAAAAAAGAAGGTTATTGATAGATCAAATACCAAAACAACAATAGACATTGATATGATAAAGATGCATAATATATTCTACTGAGCAATCACTAAAAATAACATGAAGTGTAAAAAAACATCCAGCACAGGGGATAAACACTAAAACCTGTTGACTTAAAAAAGACACAAAAAGAAACTGGTGGGAAAAATTAAAATGAATACCAAGATGGGAAGCTCACCTCAACCACATCAATAATTAAATTAAATTAAAATAAACAAAACACTCCACTTAATGGCAACATTTATCCAACTGAACACAAACACAAGATCCAGCTAAATGCTGTTTATAGGATACACACTTTCAATACAAATACAGACAGGTTGGAAATACAAGGGAGGAAAAAGAAATACTAAAAATACTAATCATAAGAACGTTGTTATAGCTATGTTAGCATCAGGAAAGATACATTTCAAGACAAATGACCTAAAGTCCTCAAGAAGACACAATAAACATTAAGTGCATATGAGCACCTTGTTAGATATAGTAAAAAATGGGCAGAATTAAAGGGAGAAATAGAAAACTACACAGTTAGATTACAAGACTCTAACACTATTTGATTAAAGTAGAAAAAGATCAGTAAAATACAGATGATTCAAAAAAATATCCTCAAACACCTCAACATAATTGACAATCTAATTTTCTATTAGACCTTATTTGCATTACAGCAAAAAAAACCCTGCAAGATAAACACATTATATGCAAGTGTGTATGCTATATTCACCAGACTTTAGTACATCAGACAGTACATCCCAATAATTTCAAAAGATTGAAATCATTTGTCCCCAGATAACAAGAATATTAAGGGAAAAACCAATAACAATAAGATATCTTTTAAAGTCCCCAAATCCTAGAAAATAAAGCAATATATGATTAAAACAATAATAATTTTGCACTGAATGATAATGAAGACAGCAAGTCAAAATTTGTGAGATGTGGCTAAAGCATTGTGTGTACCAGGAAATTTTTAGTTTTAAGTGCCTGGGTTTATGAAAAGAGAAAGATTTACAGTCCTTTTTTAGAGCCTCTACATTAAGAATCTTACAGAAGAGAAAAAGGAAGAGGCATATAATGAAGAGAAAGAAGAACAAGTAAAGTCCAAAGAAGTACTAGAAGGAAGAAATAAAGAAAGTAAGATTTCATAACAATAACATAGAGAACAATGAAGAAGATCAACAGCCAAAAGTTAGTTCATTGAAAACGTTAGAAGATTAACCCCTAAGAAGACTGAAAAAGCAGAGAAAGCTCAAACGACCAATGTTACTAATTACAGAGGATATCACAGCAGGTCCTCCTGGTATTAAAAGGGTAGTAATGAGATACAATGAACAAGTTCATTCCAGTGTACTCAACAGCTCACACAGAATAGAAACATTTCTTAAAATAAATTAAAAAAAAAAAGAATAACACAAAATCTCTCAAAACAATTGGATTTGTTAACAAGAACTTTCCCAAACTGAAAAATCCAGGTACAGGTGCTTTTCCTGGTGAAATCTATCAAATATTTAAGAAGAATACCAATCTTACACAATTACTTCAGAAAATAGAATTAAAGCAAATACTTTATACTTGATGAGCCAAGCAAAAGATAAGAAGAATATAATCACAATCATAAATCTGTAAAATCACTTACCTGCAGAATATAAGGGTGACATTCAAGGGGGGAAATTACAAATAAATAAGAAAAAACACAAATTACCCAATATAAAACAGACAAAAGACTTAAATAGATACTTCTCAAAAGAATACATAGAAATGGCTAATAAGCACATGAGAAGCTGTTTAGTATTACGTGTCAGTAGTGAAATGCAAAGTGTAACTGCTGTGTCATATTATTGCAGACCTACTACAGTAGCAGCTGAATTCAGTAAGATAGACACTATCAAATAGTGCGGAGGCTGGAAAGCAATTGGATACTGAGTATGACGCAAGCTTGGAAAATTGTCCATATAGCAGTTTCTTCTGACATTAAATACGTCTATGACCCAGCTTCCTCTTCTGGGCATTTATTCAAGAAATATTAAGAATTTTTCAGTTCACGAACTCTCTCTGAAGTATTGCCTAATCTACTATTTAAAGTGTCTATTGATTCTATAGCATTTCAATGACAAATTTTTTCACTCCTATACTTAGTTTCCTTTAGGATTATTTTAAAATCTCTTATTCTTTTTTATTCATGTTTTAAATTCCCAACTAAATTATTTAAGCTATTTAACACTCACATTTTGCATATTAATATTCAAACATCTGAGGCTCTTGCAGGAAAAGTTATGCTTTTTTTTGGTTTTGCTGTCACTCGTGGTGGTTTGCTTCCTTCTGTTTTGAGATTTCACATTGAGAATTCTCCCTTTGACCTAATCCTATGTGAGACATAATTCAAATTCAATCACACTACCTGTGGGAATTCAGCCTGACTGGTTCCCTGTATTACTCACTTGTGAAATAAACAACTAAAAAATCAAGTTTTATTTTTCTCCAGATAACAAACTATAATTCTACAGTACTGAAAGCATATTTCTCCCTTGAGTGTATTTTAAAAACTGTAAATTTAACTTGTTGGTGAGACAAATCCTTTGCCTCATTATTCATGTGTAGAGATTTTTTCTCTTATCCTTCCAGAAGGCAACTGCGTGAAAATTGTCAGTATTCCTGCTCTTTGCTCTTGAGCAGGAATGACACTAGCTCTAATTAGACTGCTTTTATTTTAGAAATGGACTGACCCTAAATTGCCACTTGCAGGTGTTTTCTTAAGCAAGAGTGTCCCTGCCTCACTGTCATATCTGAATGTGTCTGGATTTCTCAGTCCTCACTTCCTCAAGCCATCCCTTGTTTGGACTATAGCAGTATCTCCCTACTTGATCCCTTGATTCACTTCAGACTTGCCTCGAATCTGTTCTTATTCCAACACCTTCAAAAAATGAGGTAACTGACCAGTTCTTAGGATATTATATTTTTATTTAAGGGATAGCTATTAAAACCAAGAAGAATCTGAAAGATTTACAACATATTTGTTTACCATAGAGTATTCTCAGTCTAAATAGAAGGTACTGGGGCAGAAAGAAAGGAAAAACTAAATGGAGTTAAGAGGGGTGCCGGCTGCAAGGTGGAGGATACATTCTTCTGAATACGAGGGTGCTTTTGAGGAAACACTATCTACTTGCATCAGTTCTTGTGAACTGCCCTGGGTGCCAGGGTGGAAATCACAGGTGGGGTAGAGGGAACAAGCCCTACCGTGTGCAGTGTGACAACTAGCTCTTTGGCCCTCATCTGGGCCAGGTCGAGGGGGTGGGGATGGGGGTCCAGCGTCCATCCATTAGCCCCATAATCCTCGCAGTTGTACCGTTTGCTTGGGGGTGAAGCTGTTTGCAATAGAGAAGGAGGGATATTTCATATGGCTGAGTTGTGTTTGGGGGCTGAACTGTTCAACTGAGGAAATTGTGGAGGAAAGAAGGTGACAAAAAATAAGAGGAGGAGACAGACACGTATAGCCTGAGAGCAGAAACAGGACTGGGGGTGTGAGTGGATCTACTTCCTCTGTGTGAAACTCCATCCGCAGGACATGCACAGTTATGGGGATCTGCCAGGCTAAACAGGTGCTGAGTATTCGGTCACGCCCCCTACTCCATTCTGTGCTGTCTAGACTAAGAGAGGGTATGAGGGCCTCAGGAATCAGAACGTGGATGTGGGGGCCAGGGAGGAGAAGTAAGAAAGCCGTCATTCCTTTGTGTCTCCAAGTCACTCCGTATGACTCGGAGTCCGGCGACAATGACTTCCCACGCAGTCAGTCTAGTGTAGGACCTATTGACCAAATTGAGCATTATTCCTAATATTGCCTGAGAGTAAATCGAATCTGAGGCCTATTTCCTGAAAAAATATTTGGAGTTGACATGGGAAAGTCTCAACCAACAAGAAATGGCCGCATCCTTTCTTCTAAAACTTCTAATGGACGTAAGTCATGCCTCCTTTACATGAGAGGCACAGCTCTGGAGCTGCCCTGCCTGGCTCCAAACTTGCCCGTTGGACTGTCTTGGACATGTAACTCGGTCCTTCAGGACATCAGTTTCCTTATATGTAAAATGTAAGGATTAATTTTGCTAGTGAGCATGAGTGCTTGGAACAATTCCTGGCGCCTGGTAAGCGTTACAGAATGTTTGATACAATGATCATGCCTCTACGAAGTCAAATCAAATCTGTTTCCAAGGCCTTACTCACCCAAGTTCTTAAGAGGTACAGTACAAATCAGGGGCTCCTTCCTCTCGTGGTGGTGCAGTGACTCAGACTGCAGCCCAGGTGGGGATGGGCGAGAGACCACGATCGTTAATCCAGACTCATCTGCCTTCACCCTTTCGCACACAATGCCACTGTCAGCAGGTGAGGTCTCTTCAAGATCACTGGGCACACAAAGTTGCTGGTCATAATGCAAGTTCATTACGTGGATCCTTACCACAGCTCTCAAGGACATGATGCTCGGTGCCCAGCCTCAGGGGACCACCCACAGGCTGAGGTCCTGGCACCTCCAGGCAGTGTGCAAAATGAATATACGTGTTTGCTACCTTATATCCCATGACTGGCCCCTTCGTGGTGAGCAGGATACCAGCTCTGACAAATTCTGCCTCTTCCTCTAACAGTGCAAGTTTACATGCCTTTCCTCTTTGGAAACATCCATGCTAATCCTCTTCATAAGTCTAGGATTAAAGCACAGACCTCAGCAACAGAATTATCCTCTCAAGTATTTTTGTGTGTGTATCATCAGTTCATGGCAGAAAAAAACCAAACCCTATTTATCAATCTTGATGTCACTAAAAGTGGGGAAACTGAATATTATGTTACTCCTGATGATGTAGTAAAGAGTAAGCAGAAACATTTTTGAAGTATTGTTGCCAAAATTATAGTTTGGGTGTTTGAGGAAGAATGGACTATAAGGCTTATGGGGACACAGCCCTTGCTCTTATAGGATACAGATTCTAGTTGGGATGTCCCAAGCCTTAAACACAGAAGGCACACCTTAGTATAATGCATGCAAAAACAGAACGATTCAGGCAGGACCACCGTGAGCCATGTTACATTTATAAACCATACATTGATTCATGCCCTGCTCTGACTTACTCCCCAAATGGACATTTTCTTTTTTATCAGATTCGTGGAGAATAAGATAACCTCATACTTAAGTGTTTTTTTTTTTCCACTCTTGATATATATCCCAAAAGTCTCTATTAATAGAAACTGAGGCTGAAAGAACGAAGTTCCAGAAAGGAGTAGACGGGTGACAGGTGTCTGCGCATTAACAGAAGAATCACTTAGCTGCAGCCAAGGGAGTTAATTGGAAACCCAGGTGAGAGAGCAGCTGTCAAGGCTAGGAACACCAACGCATCCCTAGAAGATTTTATCTGCATCTGAATACAGTCTCCATCTGTGAAAGAGCTGCCTGCGTTGCTTTCGGCCACTGTGTGCCTTTTGGTGGGAAAGGCTGCTTTGAATTAGGGATAGAAGCCACACAGCTTCTTGTATCCTTTGCCCAGCATTCACCAAAAGTTAGAGAATTTCTGGAAGAAAGGATGGCCTTTACCTTTCAGGCTTTGTGCCTCCAGATGTGGGGAAGAAAATACAAGAATGGATTGATTCCACAGGGCTTAATTTTTGCATGAGAGTTCCAGATCACTTCCAAAACATCATCACTGCTTGCATTGTAAGCCTTTCTTCTAGCTGTCATATTCTGCTAATTATACTCCAAAGTGAGAGAGATATTTGCTTTGTTTCTTGAATCAAAACAGCAGTCTTTCCTAAAATGCATCTCCAGCTTATAACCATTTTCAAATTACTCAAGTGAGTGAGTGAAGTCTCTCTCCAGAGACATAATAGTAGAATGGTTATAAACATGGCATTTGGGCCAGAAAATCTCAGTTTTAATAAAAATTCTTTACTGACCTTGAGTAAAGTACTGTATCCCATTGCTTCACAAGTGTGGATTGTAAGTGTGTTGTAAGGGCTAAATGCTATAATGAATAAAAGGTGTTTGGTACAGAGCCTGGTACATACTGAAGAGTTAATAAGATAATAGTCATTATCTCTGTGTTAGTTGCTTAATTTTAGTAAGTATATTATCTATTCTGAATTGCTACACACGCCACTTAGGAAATAAAATGACAAAGCCTTTACTTATTTGTGTTCTGTAGTCAGACATGTGGCTAGAGTTTGTATTACAAACATCTTTGAAAATGTAATTACAGCCAAGGATCCCTTTCTCTCGAAATAAAAATAAAACACGTATTTTAAAAATACCGAAGCACCCCAGTGTTCATAGCAGCATTATTCACAAGAGCCAAATGGTGGAATCAACCCAAATATTCACTGACGAATGAATGGATTAAAAACAATGCTGTATACACATACAATGGAATAAAATTTCATTCCTTTTCAAGGAATAATGCATTTTAAATTCTGACCCATGTTACAACATAGATGAATCTTGAAAACATTACAGTAAGTGAAATAAGCCAGGGATCAAAGGATAAATATTGTGTGATTCCACTTATTTGAAGTACCTAGAATAGCCAGATTCATAGAGACTGCAGTGGTATGGCGCTTGTCAGGCGGTGGGGAGAGGAGGATTTGGACTTGCTGTTTAATGTGTACAGAGAGCGTTCCAGTATGGGATGCTGAAAATGTTCTGGGGGTGGGTGACGGTGCTGGGGGATGGTTGCACAACAATGAATATACTTATTGCCACTGACTCTACACTTAAAAATTGTTAAGACGTCAAGTTTTATGTTATGCATATTTTCCCACAATTCAAAAAAATGATACCAGTACATTAAAGGAAGGCTTACATATTTTTAAAGCAGATTTACTGAGTTATTATTTATATATCATAAAATTCACTTATTTTTAAGAGAGCCATTCATTGTTTTAGTAAATTTACGCAGTTGGTCATCCATCACCATTATCCAATTTTAGAATATTTCCATCTCTTAAAAATGTTACCTTGTGCACATTTGCAGTTGATTGCTTGCTCCCACCCTGGCTCAGACAAATACTTGTATACTTCCTATTTCCCTTGTTTTGCTTTTCTTCAAACCTCCTAGAAATTAAATCACACCACGTATAGTATATGTGTCAGGATGTTTCTGAGATTCACCCTCATTGTTGCATTCGGATTTCAACTCTTTGGTTGCTGAGTAGTTTTCCACACCACAGATTGTTTATCAGCTCAGCAGGTGATGGACACTGGGGGTTGGCTGCTGTGTATAATGCTGCTGTGAACATTGGTGAACAAGTCTTTGTATGACATAAGATTTCCCTTCTCTTGTGTAGATACCTAGCATAACAGTGCTGGGTTGGAAGGTAAGTGTATGTTTAACTCTTCAAGAAACTGCCAAATTGTTGTCCAAATTTTCTGTACCATTTTACATTCCTACCAGCTACAGTATGAAGATTCTTTGAGATTGTTCTGTTGTTTTCATTCTGAAGCTCCCTTGCATATGATGAACTGTTGTGTATGAGAGCAGAAAGCGTAGACGGAAGCCAGTTGATGAGGATATTTAGTTGTTACCTAAAGGTTTATGATATACATGTAACCACTGACAAATAAATTCTTACTGCCTTTACTGTCCTTTTTTTTCCAAAATATAAAAAAAAAATTGTATTCATTGCTACTAGCCTTTTCCTACCTTGCTTTTTAAATTTCTCTCTTATCTGAGACCCTAGGGGTCTTTATGTGTAGGTTATACCAGTTCATATGAAAGTGTTTTAATAGCTCATGTGCTACTTTTCAGCATCACTGCAACTTCCAGGCAGAACTGTTAAGTTGGGGAAGAACATGAGGACTTGAGCCAGTCTGTCTGGTTTGAATTTTGGTTGGGCCACTAACTACCTTTGTGTCTTAGAAGACATTATTTGACCTCTCTGTGCCATCGATTTTTATCTCAAAGGGAGATGATATTAGGATTTACCTTGTAGAGTTGTCATGAGAATTAAAGGAGAAAATACACGTAGAGTACTTAGACCAATGTCTGATATGTTATAAATATTTTATTAAAAGGAGAATAGATGACTAAGAATAATATAGCTTAATCCAAAATATAGGATTGGTAAAATTACAGGAGTAATTGGAGAGATTTAACTCAGTTCTCCCCTATGCATGAATGCCTTCAGGGAACATGAAATGGCTAAAAGATAGCTCTAGAATCAGAAAGCAAACTCACATATGTAGATTATATGGGGAGGCGGAAGGGGAAACAAAGTTGAATACACAACTAAAATGAAGATTAGAATGCTTTTTTGGTTCTATAATTTCTTTGTCCACTTATCCTATAGCCACTCGAAGCACCAGCCCTTTATCCTTCTCTGCTCTGGCTGCTCTGCCCAATTCACACACACACACACACACACACACACACACACACACCCCAAGAGTTTAACATCTAACACCTATGCACTGGGAGAATTCAGGTAGATAAATTCAATGGAAGAAGAGAAATGTTTCAATGATGCACATTTAAAAAGGAGAATATCAAATAGTAAGGGTAATTCTGAGCTTAACTTCACAAAATAAGCAAATATTTACAGTACTTGAAGGTTTATATAAAATGATGGCAAACATATGAATAGCCATTCCTCTCCCCACCCCAGTCTCAGATGGTCACCGCGGTCAGTCTAGAAAGGACCACGGAGAGGGAGAGAGAAAAGCCACCACATGTTTAGGAACAATTCTTAATTGCCTTATTCCCAGTAGAAGTCATGGAAATTCAGGGATTTTAGAAATAGTCCAACCATATCCCTTTTACTGGTGAAAAAACCTGAAGTCTAGGGAAGCAAAATGACTATTTTGGAAAGACTGATGTTTGTGGAACTAGGACTGGACTCTTAAAAAGTGCTTTTCCCACCAAATTGTTCTGGGACAAACTCAGCCTCTCTAAATAGACCAGAAGGAATGGTCATACGAAAGGAAATAAACAGCTGTGATTTTCTTAAAAGCCATGGGGACTTCCATATATCTACCTGATGCTTGCAGTGCATCACCTCACAAGCTTTCTGTCTAGGAACAAAGACCATACTTGCATTCAGGGGACCCGCTCTCCTCCCTACTGAAACCCAGCACTGGTATTGCACCCTGATAGGGCTGTAAGCCCTCCTCATGCACACCCAGCAACAGTGAGGCCAGCCTTAATTGCCGACCTGCCTTGATTCTGCTCTCCTTTGAGGCACGCCCATGAAGAAGCCCCTCTCCCTCACCATTCCACTTCTGGTGGCCCCAGTCTGGGGGGCTGAGGCTCCTGGCATGGAAGAAGACGTTTGTGGCTAGGTGAACGGCAGTGAATACATCAGTTTCTCTCAGGTCCAGCCCAATGCCAGTTCTTCTGGATTTTGCACCTGCATCTTTCTCTGTTGACAGCTTCTGTGAGAAGCCAAGTGTGCCTAAGTAACCCAAGACTCAAGCCTTGAAGCTTCCTACAAATTAGCCATTACACAGAGATACAGAAATGCAAGGATGCATGGCTGAAAAGCAAATGTGTTACCTAAATGCTGAAACAGAGTAATGGACAGTATGAATGCCAAGGACTGTTTAGACTTCTGTATCCCAGATCTATCATTCTCCTACATGATTATCAGTTTGGGAGAGTATAAATCTTTCTGGTCCAAATCTGGGCCCACAACACTACACAGAGGACATAAATACAGAAGGGACTACATATACTCAGCATTTATGAGTTTATGAAGCACTCTTCTAAGTTCCTCACGTGGAGTAGTTCATGTATCCTCCACAACAGCCAAAGATATAGGCAGTATTGTTATCTCCACTTTACAGATGAAGGATCTGAAATTAGGTAGGAAGTGGTGGAGTGAGTCTGAACCCAGAAAGACCGGTTCCAGAGCCTGTGCTCGTAACTGCAATAGCATATCCCTGATGCCCAGGATCAACCTTGCTTTTCCACAGCCAACGTAACTCTTGTTTTCTGCATCTCTCTCCTTACTCTTGTTATTCTCTCTCTGAATTATTTATTCTTTGATTTTTTTCCTGTTTATGATATCAATATTGCTACTGTGACATTGATAGGTACAGTTTAATGTTGGGTTTATAGGCTACTGATTCTTGACTGAGTGCAATTCTGGGCTCTCTTTATATGTAACTGTACTGATAGACATTTTCATATCCCATCCTGTATATATTTCTCTGTTTCCTTTCTCTTTTCCTTCCTTCCTTCTTCACTTCCTCCCTCTGTTTCTCCCTCCCTCCCTTTTTTAATTCTTTTTTTAAATTATTATTGGATTGTTAAGTTAGACCACATGCAAAACTTTAACCTAGATCTTTGGTTCTCACAAGGGGGTCAATTTTGCCATGTACCTTCCACCCCTCACCCCCTCCAGGAAAATCATTTGGACATCTCTGAAGACATTTTCAGTCATCACAAATGGGGAGGTCAGGGAGGCTGTTCTACTGGCATGTAATGGGTAGAGGCCAGAGAGGCTGCTAAATATTCTCCAAGGAACAGGACAGCCCACCAAAATCAAAGAATGACTGATCCAAAATGTCAGCAACATCATTGTTGAGAAACCCTTAGGTTGATATAGAATAATCAAAGATGTCACAAAAAGTTCATAGTCTAACAGAAGGGGGATAAACAGAAAAAATGACAATGGTACATATAGTTAGGTGCTGCAGTTAAGCTATATGCAAGTTAGGGGGAATGGCACAAGGGAGATACACAGGACATATGTGTTTGTGTGCTAAAGGAGATTGCCCATGAAAATTTCACAGTAATTGTAAAACTGATTCCTAAAAGTTTTGTAGAATTTTCCTGTGGTGACAGAAGAACTCTAGCAATGAAAAGCATGGGGGAAAAGCACAATATTTGGGGGGAAACTATCAATAACTTCAATTGCTGGAGAACAGGTTACAAAGACTCTAGGTTCTACACTAGAAGCTTGTCCTTTATGTCATAGACAGTGGAGAGCCACTATGGGAAAACAATCCCGGAGCATGAACCGGGGCAGTGGAATGAGATATAGGAGAAAGGGAGTGAAAAATAAGAGAAATGTAGCAGCTAGTCTCAATAACAGCTAACAGCTAATTTGTAGGTATTGAGAGAAAGTAATTGAGAAAAATCCCTAGGCTCTGAGTTGGACAATTGAACAGAAAGCCGGAAGTGCAATATAAAGAAAAATGCTGGGCTTTATTGGGGCAGCTGTGGGAGGGCATCGTTGAGCTTTGGGAATGAGTGTGCTGAGTTGGTGGAAGTGATGACTTACCGAAATGGAGACATTCGTGAAGCTGTTGGATTCATTTGGAGCTCAGAGGAGATGTGTCAGCTGTACAGGCAGGACGATGGAGCTGGGGCATTGGGGGAGTCCCTGAGGGGGAGCCAGCAATTCACTATACAAAGAGGAAGGAAGTACAAGAAAGCAAAAAGGCCAAGTGGTGTTGGCAGCAGGGGCTGTGCATTCTCAGGGACCAGCCCCAGGAGCAGGGTTTTAGGAAAGTAAAAGATGCTTAAGTCACACGAGGAGATAGAATTAAAGTTCTGATTATGGATGAAGAATCAAATAGCAAGAACTAGAGCCATGACTCAGGACTTGACAAGGATGGTTTGAGATAGGACCCTGGGCTCTCCAGGAAACTGAGTATCTAGATCGACAGTAATCCAAGATAGTTGTATAGCCTGGGCCCCAAAGAGAGTGGCCCTTCAGCAAAAAAAACTACCCCTAGAACAACCAGCTGGTAAACTGGACTGTATCTGCTGATGACTTGTGCAGATACTCGGTAGAGATAACTCTCTAAGTGGAGGGCTTCAGGATGGACAGCTCAGCGGGTGTAGGAAAGCAGCGCCGGCATGTATCACGCAGCCAAACCACATGGACTCTGAGATTAAAGCTGTCTCAGAAGCGCCCTTCTGAGAAGGTGCCCCATCCCATTATGGCTCATGCCTATTATTTAGACTTTATAAGGTAGTGGCATTGATGCCTCCATATCTTTTGATCTGCCTTGTGAAAGTACCAAACTTCTAACCGGGGACAGCTCAAGACTCATCTTGAATGACTCTATCTCTGATTGACTCAAGTCAATCACTCTTTTCAGGGGCTGCAAATATACATTTTCCATTACTTTAACTATAAAATATGTTCTCCTAAATTGCCATTATTAATTTATATGTCATTCTGTATTTTTCTTGATATCCTTGGAACCTTGGACATAGGAAGGAATCATTAAACCTTAGTTGATTTAAAGATAATGATGACTTCTTAAACCCTGATTTGTTTTGTACATCCCTGTCATTGATCTTGTTGCTCACTGCTCTGTTGCTTTTTCTTTAATTTCAAATTGTTAGTTTGATACACACACACACACACACACACACACACACACACACACACATATATTTTTGGTTGTTTAACAATGAAACATATTCCATTTCTATGAGGTTGGCATGTTCTTGTTTTAATAAGCTACCTCGTAGCCATCATCCTTATCTTATTTGATTGGGTGCTTTTGGGGAATGGAAAAATATTTCAACTGAAATTCTCAAATTATATTTGGCAGAATGTAACATGTTTCCCTTCTCTCAGTACCAAACTATACAAAACCTATCTGATCAGATTTTTAAGTAATGTAAAGGTTAAAAAAATAATGTAGAAGCGCTCAGCTTGAGCCTGAGTGATACACACCACAGGGACTCAGACAAGCCTGGGTTTGACTGGTAAACTTGTAGGGCAAGCAGTGTGCTCTGGCATATAATTGAACGGGTTAAATTGCATATGGAAAGGAACCTACATGAAGAATGATAGGTGTGAAATACCCAGAGGACTGTATACATCCCCCAGACTGGCATTAGTGGCTTATATTTGAGCCTTGTAGAAGGTCATATGCAGCTGTAAAATAATCGAGCTGTTTGCACAATGTCCTAATCACCTGGGAGGCTGTAGAGCACAACAAATTTTATGTTGATGCTCTGGTGACAAAGTGAAGGAAAGGAGCCTTCTACCCACATTTGCAAAATCCAGCATAGCTTGGATGTGCTGAAAACTCTGATCTGGCGCTCTGGCTTCGGGAGGGTGTGCAGGTTTTCTGACATGGATTTAGATATTTTATGGTGCCTCCCTGCTGGTGGGGAAGAGTGTGGCATTCTGACACAGGAAGCCGAGACTGAAGAGGACACCTGGCCAGGGGAGGGAAAATCTCACTGATACCATGTGGCTACTGTTCACCCGCATAGGGCATAAGCCTCCAAATTACTTCAACTGGATGAGGATTTGAAGGTTTCAGAAGTTTTCTGGGAACATGTAAGAGTTGATATTCATGAAGTTACTGCTATTGATTCTGTTCCTATTGCAATCACAGGCAAAGCCTGTGGAGACACACATTCGATTATTTGATGTAGATGTGTTTAGATTTTAATCTATCGATAGATAAATGAAAGGTCAGTTTCCTCCCTCTTTTATGAGTCTTGTTGCTCACTATTTTTACAAGTATATTTTTCCTTCCCTAGGTATTTGGAATTATTTATCCATTTGTTGGATAACTATCTTTCCAGAGTCTATGAGATATAATGGGTAATTTATAAGATTGCAGATCAAGCAGATATGGGCTTGAATTCTGTCCTTGTTACTTGCTATCTGGGTGACCATAAACTAATTTTTTAAATGATCTGTGTCTCAGTTTCCTCATAAGTAAAATGGGAATCACACACACAACTCTACCTTATTGAATTCCTGCAAAAATATACATCAAGTACTTATTCCAATGTCTAACAGATAATAAGGGTTGATTAATGTTACCTTTAAAAACTACCCTCAACATTATCAGCTATTAAATGCACAACATCATGCTACTCCTTGTGAGGAAAACATACCTCGCTAGGGAGCTCTAGTCCTCTTTTGCCCTGGTCAGGCTTTTTTGCCAGAAAATATCATGTTGTCATTGAGAAGTGCCTGCATGTCAGTTCCCCTCCTTGGCTTTTGTGTATGAAGAGCAGTGAGTCCCCTTTGCTGGTCTCTTTTGTGCAGTAGGTTCAGTAGTGAACAAAAAATGTAGTCAATATGGCACTGTTCTTTTGTTTCACATGGTTTTATTTCCTCTCATTGCTTTTCCTTGATTCCACTGGAGTAAGTGCTGACAGAGACGGAGCAAAGGAGAGCCTGGACTTGTCGACCGGGTGCGCCTCCTGTTAGAATCGCCAGCCCTCTGCTGTGGTGACCATTTCCTCCTCAACACATTCTCCAGAGTTGAACTGCTCTCGCCTGGGATATATATAGGACTGTACATTATTATGGTTTTAAAAAGGATAAGCATGAATTAATTTTTAATTATAATCATAAAGGAGATTGTCAAAGAATCAAAAGGGAACAGTAAAGACACAGAAGTTTCACATCTAGTGGGATGGCTACAATCACAAAGACAGAAAATAACATGTGTGGGTGAGGATAGAGAACAAATAGAATATTCAAACACTGCCAGGGGGAATGTAAAATGCACAGCCACTTTGCAAAGTCACAGAGTCCCTCTAAAGGTTCAACAGAATGAGTCTATGTCTCAGTAATCCCTTTCCTAGATGTATTCCCAAGAGAAATGAAAACACATGTTAAACAAAAACTTATACATGAATGCTCATAGCAGCCCTATGTATAATAGAAAAAGCAGAAACATCTCTGATGTCTGTCATCTCATGAAAGGATAAGTAAAATGTGGAGTATCCATACTGTGGAATACTATTCTGAAATAATAAGAAATTATGTACCGATACACGCTACAACATGGTTGAACCTTGAAATAGCATGCTAAATGAAAAGGGTCAGTCAGAAAGAACCACATATTTTATGATTCTATTTAGATGAAATGTTCAGAATAGGCAAATCAGTAGAGATTGAAAATAGATTGGTGGTTGCCTACATTTGGGGAGGAAATGGGGAGTGACTGCTAATGGGCACGAGACTTCTTGTTGTGATGAGGTGTACTAAAATTCACTAGGGTGATGGTTGCACAACTCTGTGGATATATTAAAAACTATTGAATTATTTACCTTAAATGGTTGAACTGTACTGGATGTAAATTAAATCTCAGTAAAGCTGTGAGTAAGTATAATAGACTGATATAATCTAAGTAGTTACTCCACACCTGCACCCCACCCTAACCCATAGAGTAGATTTTTTTAAATAACCATGAGATATCAAAATTTCACATCTAGCAAAAAGGGGATGTCTGCATTACAAATGCAGATATGGGAGATTTCTTTTTAAAAAGAAAATAGAATTAAAAAGAAGCTGCAATTTCAAGCTCCATTTTTTAAAAGCACTATGCACTTCAGTTTGTTCAAGCAAGTTCCTCATCAAATATGCTGTGATAGTAGGCCTTGCTGATATATTTTTATTTCTAGCACAATACTGTATTAAGAGAGCAAAGTGCTTTGTGAAATTGAAGAGACCAAGAAAAGCAGCCTTAGAGGGAAAACGCTTGTCTCTTTATCATAAGACACAAAGGCCTTTTAGATCAAGTAGAGGAGACAGGCCCCAGGGAAGTGAAGGCTGATACAACACCAAGGAATCATGTCAAACTGAAACAAAGCTGTTCCTCTAGAAGAAGAAACTCCAGCTTCTGGCATTAGCTTCTCTGTGACAAGAGGCTGGAGCAGAGACGGAGGGTGAGTTAACCAGGGTCACCTAGTGACACTCTCGCAGAGTCAGGAGTAAAGGCCAGGCCCTTCTGAGCAGCATCCTGGGCTCCATCGCTTGGACCATCCCTGACTGCAGCTGTGGTCTCGGAGCATTCGGGAGGCAGTTGAACGACGCAGGAGAAACAGGGCAACACGTTGTTCATTGGCTCTTCACCGATGACTTGTGACTGTTTTTTAACCAGGTAAATCTTTTTCTTTCCCACACAAATAGCATAGGAATGGAAGGAATCACATGAGAGGTGTGGCAGCTCTTTGAGGAGGAAATAGAAAGGGTAAGTGAGGGCTGACTTTGTATTCTTTGCATTTCTACCTCTTGAAATACTCCCTGGTGCAAAACCAACTCCGGGCACTTTAATGTAGGTTAACTTGCCCTCTGATCACAAAAACCCATAGGTTATATCTTATGGTGATTTTACAGATATGCAAACTTGAAGGGAGGTGACATAATTTCCCAGGATCACACATAAGAAAGTGACAAAACCACTGGATGTATCTCTTCTGACTCACATTCTCTTTAACTCTGTAACAGCTGTTTCTAGTATTTCATGAACTATCACAGATTATCTTCTAATTTTCTCTAAATATTTTTAATAGGAGATTCTTTACTCCAGTTTACAATAATCATGACCCTTCCCAAGTTCCCAAGTTCTCATTACTTATATAGTTTGACATGTAAGTTGTATTTTATCTTTCCAATGAAAATATGAGTACCTGGACTGGAGCTGTGATAGGGATGCCCTTCTCTTTTTCAAAATACCACAGGCACGTATTGATTCGTAACAGGTGTTCAATAAACATTTGTTGAGCCAAGGGATTCTTTCAAACATTTATATTTTCCTTCTCATTTTGAGCTGTTGGGAATCATTTGGCAAACGCCATGTTAGCACAGTTTATACACTCTCTTTTAAATACAATTGGTATCTGCATTTTACAGTTAAGGAAACTGAGGAACAAAGATGGAGGGTTTATTTTCACAGGTCACAGAGCCTGAGCCTTCCTCAGCCTGATCCCAGGGCCTGACTTCTTCACCACCACAGTGTTTGGCTTCAAGACCACCCATCTGTGTGGTAGTGGGACCCACATGTGAACCCAGGAGCACTGGCTGGCTCCTTAGTTGTCCGTCCTCATTAGACCCTCTGCCAGGGGAAACCGGCTAGTCAGAGAGCTGTGCATTGCCCAGCCACTAGCTCCCTCCATCTGGACTAACACGGCAATTCTCCGGGGTCACTTTCTGCCCTGGCGTATAAACTACAAGTCCAAAGTCTGAAGCATCAAACTCCAGTGTTAGCACCATAAATACCCCATCTAATCACCCTCCCAAGTCATCACACTGAGTCTCCACAATGCTCACTCTCTCTCCATTCCCCTCTGTCTCTCCTGAGGTTTCATTTGAACCTTTCCCTCCCAACTAAAACCAGATATGTAAGGATGGCATTATATTTCTTCACAGCTAATAGCTAGACTATGAAATCATTCAGCAAGCAACTCCCAAGCCATGTGAATCAGTCGTAACAAATTTCCTTCATTTTTATAACCCTGAAGATGGAAGAGGGGCCAGGAGGTGGATGAAGGACAGGGATATTGCCAGGCATTGTTAACTTTTTCCCTGGGTAGTTGAAGTGAGAGCAGCCCAGGTCAGATTAGAAGCAAGATCTCCCTGGAAAGGCTGGAATAGAACAGGGGCCTGGTGGACCCATATTGGATTGATTATAAAGCAGGAAGTGAAATCTGACATGGATGACGCTTAACACCCTCACCACATCCTGTCTCCTAGACGATGAGAATAAAGATATTGTATTTTCAGTGGCAATGACATTTTTATACCTTTTAATGAAAGGGGAAACAACTTTTTGGGACTGGTTGAAAGGATAAGGAAGCAGAGAATGCCTTTGCAGCCTTTGAGAAGATAGGGGATTTGGGTATGAAAGTGTATAAGGAAGGAAACATCAAATCCTGTATTTGGGGTGAATAAAGTAAACAAATTTGCCTCAGCCTGGGCAAAGAATGGTTTGGGTGAGAAAAGAAAATGAAAGAGCAATTCAAAACAGAGAAATCCAACACTGATTTCTTTATTACCTGAAATAGTTGAGATTGTCCAGTGGTTTCACTCCCAATCTATTCAACAATTTCAGAACTGATAATATTTTGAAAACTGCAGTTACTCTTTAAGGTTACTTCAGGTTACATGGAATTAAAGCACAGCCATGACTGTCTAGGTTAATAGCACATCTTGATTTGATAAACAGAGGACAATTTAGAATAATACAGTCTGGGGAATTGAACAGGTCCCAGGAAATCCCCTCCTTCAGCAACTACCGCCCCATCTCTAAGAGTTTTTCTTCTAAATATCTGAAAGCAAGCAGGAAAATATTTCTGACCATTTGTAAAAAAGAGCTAGCTCTATTTTTCTCAGTAATCTCCTTCCATGAATAAACAGGAAAGTATCCCTTTTGCTATTCTATTCCAAACTTAAATCTCTCTTGCTGTAATTTATGACCATTTCTTTGGATTTCCTGTTGGGTGAAAGTGGAAAAAAACCAGCCCACTAACTCTTTCATGAGAAGATGGGTAGCTGGCATCAATAGATGATCTCCATTCTTTTGTCTCCAGAGGGGAAGACGGGCAGGTTGTTTTCTACAAAAGTTCCCACAACCCACAAACATGATGGGGCTGAAGAAATCAATGGGGTGGCCGGCCAGGGTTGGCACCACAGGAAATCCCATTAATGATAATGACAGCAACAATAATAGCTATAGTAATATCTGTCACTGCAACAGCATTCAATCATTGTTAAAGTATTTTCACATAAATCATCTAATTTGAGAGCCATATAAATTTTTATTTTAAATTACATTTAACATATATACAACACTTCACTTATCATCACAAAAAACAATCTTCCTAAAACTTCCAGAGATTAAATACGCCTATTTTATAAACTTGAGAATTCCCACCATTGTTTTGAGATGGATTTCATTCTTCTCTTCTCCAAAGCATGTTATTCTTCAGTTCTTTTCTGTGCTTTTTGCCATGTTGATGCGAGTCCATGGATGTGATTCTCTTTTCCTTCTTGCCACTTTCCTTTTGTCATAATTCTCTAGGTAATGACTGGATTCCTGCTTTACGTTCCTTACCACCATTAAACCTGCCCCTGCCCCCACAGCTCCCTCACAGAAAACCACAAACGGAAGCAAAACCCATCTCGGTTAATTGGATCCAAAGTCTTTATTATGGGCAATCACACAGAGCATGCAGACGATGGGCTCTGCTTCTCCTCACATACAATTCCTTGGAAAGTTCTCTCCGTTGTGCATTTTCTTTTTGACATGGTTGCTCCCACCAGTCCTGCACACCTCCACGTGCATGTGTGTGCATTGGGTGGACATTCTCTTCTATGTCCACCTTACTGGACTACAGGGACCTAGCATTGTTCCCTACTAGTAGTTGGAAGTATGTGTATGCATTTTTAAGAAGCTGACATTAAGAATTTGATTAACCTTATAATGCTTTCTAGGTGAGTCACCTGCTACACTGTGGAAAGTAAACATACTTAGAGTTGAAAAGACAAAGAACTTAGATCAAAAAGACCTACTGGTAAGTGTGACACTTTGGGTAAGGACACCCAGTCCTCCCAGTGCACCTGCCTGATTATCAGCAGAAGGGACAAGCTATTTGCTATGTGATCTTTCTCAGGGTGATACAAGAAATAATGGGATCAATGAAAATGAAATAGGTGAAGGGGCAAAAATATCAGTGAGAATGTTTGGTATCTTCATCTGGCCGGTGGTTACATGAATGTATACACATGTCAGAATTCATCAAGCTGTACCCTAAGAGTTATCCACTTTATTATATGTATCTCAATATATAAAATTTAAAAAACTTTAAAAAAAGAAATAATGGGCTATGGATACAAATACTTCATAAAATCAAAGGTTCTCTGCAAGTATAAGATAATTGACAATGACTTTTAAGACCCCCGATTTGGGTGACATTGGCAGCATACCACAGTGGTCAGATATACAGAGTCTGCAGGCAAAATGCCTGGGTTTGCATCCCAGGTTTTGCTACTTAATGGTTGTGTGACATGGTGTAATTTGTTATCTAACTTTTCAATGCCTCAGTTTCCTCATAATAATAGCACCTTGCAGGGTTGCTGTGATTATATTACTGGTTATTGTACATAAAGCACTTAGAACAGTGCCTGATAAAGAGCAGGTACTTTAGAAAGTCACCCACTGTTATCTTGTTATTGCTTTGATTGTTTCATTTTCACGATTTTATTTTTTAACATGTGTCTTTCCAAAGCATGCACGAAGGAACTTCTTCATTCACATCTTCAGTGCAGTTGGGAATTTCTTTCAGCTTGCACCTTGACGGTTTGCCTCTGTATTTTATTGATTCACATCTTCACTTCTGAGATGGTTTTCCTTATTTGCATTCCTAGAGCCTTTTTTCTATGATTGGGAATGTGATGTTATCTTCTCCTCAGAAGACATGAGGATGGTCATCATTTCTTTCTTTTGCGTCTTCATGTCCCTAGTTTTCAGAATCAGACGTTCTAATAGAAAACTTTGACAACTAAAACTGCTCTGTGTGCAGTTTTACTCATCAGTTCATCTGGTATTTTTTTACTTAACCTTTGCTCATGAAATTGGAGCTAAGGTGTTTTATAACACCTTCTATGACACATTGTTTTTTCATTGTCTTAGAGGGGAAGTGTTTGATCAGACAGATGTTTATGAATAAGTAACCCCTCATTTCTTGCTTTGAAATATTCTACATTTTCTCTGAAGTTCAGGGTAAAAAAATGACCTTCCGTTTACCCCTGAGTGGCCTGATTGCACCATCGGTCATTCCTGTTACTCTAGCTTGACAGCCTGTAAATTTCCCAGCCCAGTTTTCTAATTGGAATTTACAAGCCTTATTGATCCTCTCTCTGCACACTCTCATCTTCCTGCTGCTTTCAAACAATGTTACTAATATCTCCTTTCCTCCTCTGTCCTAATTATTTTCGACTTTCTCCCAACTGCCCATTAGCTGCTAAATGTAAATCTGTTCCCCTTCTACCAGAAAGGGCTCTGCAGTGAGGCGGCTCTGCTCTGGACAGTTTGCTCTTGCCCGGGATGCCGCCTTGCCGCTTGCTTTCTGTGTTGTCCTGCCTGCTGCTTCATTCTCTCCTTCTTCCTTTGATTAATAACCACATTCTGTTCAGTTGATCCTTAGCATGATTTTTTTTTTTTAATTCTTCTCTTAAAGGAATTCTCCATAAGCACTCTGCATCATTTCCCCTTCAGTGCCATCTCGCCTGGGCTGTGGAGTCTGAAACCCACACCTTCGCCCTCTTTCTAGCTCATTCCAAGAGGGTTAGCCTCAGAGCTTTGATTCTTGCTTAAACTCTTCATCACTCATTGCTTTGATCCTGTCTTTGCAAATCTCTTCCCTTGGGCTTTTGATTTTTGCTATTTCTGCTCAAATTCCTTCACCTTTTTCTTTCTATTCAAGAATTCTGTTAAATTACTCCACAGCTGGAAATATCTATTTATTTCCTCAAAGCTAGTGGCTTTATACTTTCCCTTGAAAATAGGTTTCCTTCTTTCTTTTTCTTTCATGTTCATTATTGTATGAGATTGGTGGAAGTGAAACAGGATATTCCTCATTTCTCTTACGGTTTAAATTTATTCTTGTTTTAATAGGAATCTGTTCACCCTACATGTACTTCGGTCAGTTTGTCTGCTTCTTAGCCGACATAGCCAAGACAGAGTGCTGTGCCAGATAAAGGGTTTAGTGTTTATTGAATGATTTTGTTTGTGTTTTCATTTGTTTTCTGTTAGCAAGAATTGTATTCCTCTAGTCAGTAAGTTGCTTAATTTCTCCTTGCAGCGTTAGCAGATGGTGGAGGCCAGGGATATATGTGGAAGTAAAGAACCTCTCTTCTCAATACAGAACCAGACATGAGAGCTGCAATTCTCAGAAGCTGAAGAGTCCTTTGCATTTGATAGTGCTGCTCATGTCATTCTTTATTTAACTTTGGTGATTTTATCATTTTTGAATAATAGTAACTGGGTAACTCCTTTGTGTTCAGTCTGAGGAGGTCTTGATTTTTTAGGTAAACTGCTTTCAATGAACAAACATAATTGTAAACTTGGCTTTCATTTTTCTGACTTAGGAGTAAGTGCGAAGTGGAATTAATGGAGAAGGTGATATCATATCCCCAACTATGCAGGTGGATTTTGGGAGAAATAAAGTATGTAGGTTCATTATTAGAATACCTATAACAAGGCCGAACTGGGACTGTCCCTAGATATACGCATAACTCAGTACTAGATGGTTGTGCTTTCTAAAAGCCATGGACTTGACTTCTTGCGTTTAAGGAGAACTTAATCTAGTTAGGGATTCTGTAATTTATGAGGGATATTGGGAATTTCTATGAAAGGAAGATGTTTTCACAATTACTATTTCACTAATATTATAACACACAGTCAACAAATAATATCTTTGCAGTAGTAAGGCTAATAACTATTCTATGCTTACTCGGATCAGGCACAGTGAAAACCTGCTTTAAATATATTTCCTCATGTAATTCTTATAATTACCCTTTTAACTATTCTTAGTTTCATTTTGTAAATAAGGAAACCAAGGCTTACAGAGTTCAAGCAATTTATATAATGTCACCCAGTTATTAAGTGAATAGAAAGAATTCTGACTACATCTGGTAATGGTCTCAACCACTATACTGGAGGCTGCCTTTCTCCCCATGGAGTCTGTCAAATCCTAGTATTTAATGTCTTTAATATATTAAAGTTATCAAGCAAAACAGGAAAAATTTAAATGAGAAAATGAAAGATTTGCCCGTTCCTCTGTGTGTTTCCACAGCAAACACTGCATATTAGCCACCCTGTCCACTTATACTGGATTTTCAATCATTTGACCTTTTGTCTGTTTCATTATCATGTCACTTGTACAACACCAAGTGTGTATAGCACCAAGTTTTAATAAAGGGAAGTTCCTAATGAAACATTTGTTTTCCTCTAGCACATCTCCCAAGATTCATGGGAATACAATAGCTTGTTTATTATTGTATAACACACCCCTTCCTAAAGGTGTGTTAATTTTTGTGTCTATCAAAACACAAGTTAATAGTGATGACAAAAATACTATTTCAAGAATGTCATTACACTCTTGAGATATGGAAGACAGCGAAGGGAGTTAGATTATCTGCTAGCACAGTGCCTGGTACATAGCCAATCAGTAATAGATGTTATTTAATATCATTATTATCTTCACAAAAAAGAAATGAGAAACATAAGTGGAGCAATGTGAGAATGAGATAGATAGAACCAAAAATGAATGATGACAACCTTCAATAGACCTCCGATCTAGCTGTCACAGCACAAGAAAACACACGTGAAACACATGGGCTAGCTTTGAGTGTTCACCACATTTTTTCTTAGGCTGAAAGATTAGTTTAATGTTTGCAACATGGAATTTCTAATAGAAATTATATGAACCAGAGTCTTATTTATTTCTGTTCTAAAAGATAACCGTGCATTAAATGAAGGAAGAGTCTTACTTTCATAAGAACTTTTATTATGTGAAACTCTTGCCTCAGGCTCCTTCTCAGCTAACAGTAATTTTCATGGTACTTACTTGGAATTTTCACACAAATGATTTTGGCCTTCAGAATAATCTAATAGGGTAGCTGCATCAATTTACAGACAGGGAAACTGAGAAGAGGTTAAGTGAGTTACTCAAGGACATGGAACAAACAGCCCCCATTTTCCATCTCCAAATTAGGGTGTTCAGAAAATTCAGCCTCCTGTCTGTAGGTGTGAGGCCGGTTAGCAGTGATAATTAGCATAATAAACTGAGGGGAATCCACCTCAGAACAACAAATTATTATTCTTGGATAGCAATAAACAATTTTCGTTATCGAATTAATATATTTGTAACATTTGTGCCTCATTTGACCAGAGTTACTTGCGTGGTGGGCTGTGGAGTTCAGATCTGCTGTGAGAGCAGACGCGTGATTGACCCACCACTCGATCTGCCAAACTTCCTGACCTCCCACGGTGCTCCCAGAGTCAGGCCTACTTTGGAGGAACTGTGGGTGGGTTCCAGACCACCCCAATAAAATGAACATCACAATAAAGTGAGTCAAATGAATTTTTTGGTTTCCCAGTGCACATAAAAGTTATGTTTACACCACAGTGTATTAAGTGTGCAATTGTATCATTTCTAAACAATGTACACACCTTAATTAAGACTTGCTTTATTGCTAAAAATTGCTAACCATCATCTGAGTTTTAGCAAATCTAACTCCTGCTCACAAATCATCATAAAAAATATAATAATGATGGAAAAGTTTGAAATGTTGCAGGAATTACCAACATGTGACACAGAGATAGGAAGTGAGCAAATGCTGCTGGAAAAATGGCACCAATAGATTTGCACCATCCAAGGTTGCCACAAACGTGCAATTGTAACAAAGCATGATATCTAGGAAGCCCAATAAAACAAGGTATACTTATACCCCTTTCAGCCAGTAATGGAGCAGGGTGGGGTGCTAAGGCAAACCCATTCTTGTGGGTGACCAGTGTCAGGGTCTGAAGACTCCGCCTTCCTTCCCCTGCTCCCCTGACCTCTGCCCCGATAAATGTCTGACATGTCTAATCCCAATTTGGCATCTGCTTCTTGGTGGACATGAACTAATGCAACTAGTATTCCTGCCCTACCTTCTCATATTCCTCTTTTAATCAATTCATTGGGGGATCTGGAAGTGACCTGGTTTGCACTGAAATATAAACAGGTTTCCTCAAACTTGCTTACTTAATTGAGAGATTATTAATGTAAAACCAAAAGTCAGGGAAATTGCAGTTAAATCAATATAAGAAGCTGCACAGGGAATCTCCGCTGCAGTACACATTAGCATTTATAGGATTTCAGAAGACTTCGTACGGGCAAAACAAAAACAAAACCTTTAATTTTATCTATTTACAAGATATTTATTTTTTCCTCAGGAAAGAGATTATCTCCTCCCTGCCATATCTAGTGCCATTCTGTATTCCCCTTGCACCAGCTCCAGTGCCAAGATGGTGCCCACCCTCAGCCAAAGTGTTTCACTCTAATCTGCTTCTAACTTTCTGTGATTTTGGTTGAGGAATTTAAGGTTGGAAAATATCAGCAAAGAGTAAGACCTTGGCTCTTGGGAACTAATTTTCTTTCTTCTTTCTTCCTTCCTCCCTCCCTCCCTCTCTCCTCTCCTCTCCTCTCTCTCTCTCTCTCTCTCTCTCTCTTTCTTTTTTCTTTCTTTCTCTCTTTCCCTCTTTCATTCTTTCTCTCTTTCCCTCTTATTTCTTTTTTTCTTTCTTTCTTTGTCTCTCTTTCTTTCTCTCTTTTTTTCTTCTTCTTTTCTTTCTTATTCAAAACACAATTATAGTTTAAAGGCTACAACTTAAATATTATTCTAATGCATGCATTTCATCCAGAAATTGGTGTATCATAACTCTGTGAGTTCATATTTGTGCACCTAGCATTTTGTGTTTGTGTACGATTTGCCTAATGTTGTATGTTGCATTTTATTGTAAATTCCCATTACAGACCACCAACTGAAAATTGTGTCCATCTATAAAAAAATTAAGTCCTTCAAAGGGGAATTTCACCCAAATACTTTCTCCCTCATCTAAGTTAAAATCACTGAAAGATAATATTACCAAGGCACAGACTTAGCCTGAATAGAATTGTATCATGCCTTAGTTTACAAAAAGGAACAGAGACAGAGGGACAGCAGTAAATTTGCAAATGTCACTTGGCTGAGTGGGGATTTGAACCCAGGGGGCTCCACCCTTAACCAGTCCACCCTATCACTTCCCAAAGTCCCTGGGAGTCAATTAAGCAACAAGATTCTAAACAATAGGATTGAAAGGTAGAAGACAAGGGAGTTTTAGTTTCAAATGCTGACAAAAGTTTGAACATGAAATTCTTTACCCACACTCTCAGATGGGTGATAGACTATTTCACAAACATTGGGGCTAGAAAATTAATTTTTACCACCTTTTCTCAGGATAACAGTATGTTACTGAACAAAAGCTAAAGTAAAAAGGGATTAGGCACAGGCACCCAGTAAAAGGAATATTCAGCATGAAAGATGCATAAGAGAACTAGGAAGAAAATGGTATAGAAGAAAACAGAAGCATAGAGATGGTCTCTGCCCACCAAGAAAAAAAACTTTTTTTGAATAATGTTGATAGGCCAATAGCAGAGAGATTAAAGCTCTTAAAAAACTGTCAGTTTATTTGCTCATAAAACACTGGACAAGTGAAAAATTACAGAAATAATCAACTCCATACACCAAAAAGAGGGCTTATAAGAAAGGAGGGGTAGAATAGGGAGTGCTATTCGGATAGTCATAAGAATGTAAACCTACTGATTTAACTAAAATTTGTGATGTGACTATTTTGGAAAGCTGGTAAAAGGTGAATCTGGGATGGTAGTGGTATGGAAAAGATAAAACCTTATCTCCAAGGACAGGTTGTCAATAACTTAATGCTTAAATTAAAAAAAAATTCAAAGCTGGAGGAATGAACATGGTATTCAGAAATATGGAAGCAACAATCCTGTGAAATAAGAAGAATTAATAGTTCATTGGGGACTAAAATGTCTGAGGAGCTATATGAGTGGGGCGGGACACTCTCTCATCTTAAAGCTTCTAGAATTATCTGACATTAGCAACCCTTTAGACTTCTTATGGTTATAACACTGAATTGTTTAAAACTTAAAAATTAAAACATCTTTACGAATGCTTCCCAATTCACCAAGGAAGACTGTGGAGAAGGAGCAGAGGTGGGGGGACCTCAAAGAGCTGGTGTCCCTCAGAACACAAGCATGGGGTCCAAAATTTGGATATGTTTGATAAGAATGTTAAGATCAAGGTGGGTGAACTCTAGAGGAAGGAATGTGGCGCATGAATTTGAAGCGTTGGTCAACAGTCCTCAGGTCCTGAGCCATGAAGAGAAGGCCACCGAAGGTTGGACCTTTTCTTTCCCTGCCCTCGGCAAGGTGAGCACATGTCTAAGTTTGTCGAGTCCACCTCTGCTGGGGAGATGGGCAGCTATGCCTGCCTCAGTCCACACCACCCTGGCTGCCCTTGCCAGAGAGGGGAGTTGCCAGTCTAGCTGGTTGGTGGGCACTGATTGGACCCGTTAATCACGCATGTGACGGATCTCCATCTCTTCAGTCTCTTCCGGGTGACAGCATGCGCACAGGAGGGGCTGGCTGTTCAGGGCATGACTGGCACTCTGTCAATGCGTTCTCTCTCCACACATATATGCCCACTCCATCAATATGTGTGCCACATCTTTTGATGTCCTTTCTTCATGAAGCTGATCAGAAGAAGTAAATTCCAAAATTTGGATTTTGGTGTGGGATGGCAGATGGATGCCAGACTTAAGACTTAGCCTTAAGCCAACTTTTTCGGGGAGCCTTGTGCTGAGGTTGGGCCTGTCCCCTACTTACAGTAAAGAGACACTCCCTTTCTTATTTGAATGCTGATCTGTTCATGTCTATCCCTTGGGAACCCCACTGGGGGAGATGGTTTGCAAGGTAAGATTCAGGCATTTCTGGATTCCAGATTCCAATAACCATTAAAAAAAACCCAACAGAACTAAACAAAAAGGACCCTTAAACCTACTTACTTTCATTTCTAACAGGGACCATAAAGAACAAGCACTTGCAGTTATTTTAGGCAAGACATTGGTTTTAT
The DNA here is from genome assembly GCF_030020395.1 of Manis pentadactyla. Taxonomy (NCBI): domain Eukaryota; kingdom Metazoa; phylum Chordata; class Mammalia; order Pholidota; family Manidae; genus Manis; species Manis pentadactyla. The sequence continues at coordinate 13,615,634 of NC_080031.1, read as the reverse complement.
GTACAAAAGTAAGAAGCCAAGAACTTATATTTTATAATCTTGTTCTTTCACAAATCCTGTACAGTGGACCAGCTCTTGTTATTTATTGGAGACCTAGAGATGCTCATAAAAACCTCTTCAAGCTACTATGGCAGTTTAGGTGGTCTACTGAAATCTCCATATTTTGTCATGCCTATAGCAATACCACTACCAGTAATAATAATGATGATAATTCAGTTTCATTTGATGAATCCGAAACAATTTCTCTGATGAGAAAAAAGTGCAAATAAAAACCAAGAGAATAAAATGTAAGACTTATGCTAGCTAGGGAGTTAATAAATGTTGGGAAAAGACCTAGCGTTCCAGCTTACTGGCTGGCATTGGTCTAATAGGTGAGGATTTTATAATCCAGGGAATTTCATTTTACAAGTGAGGACCATATTCTCTCCACTCGAATGGTGGGCTCTAATCTTATGCAACTGAAACATCACTTAAACTCAGTAAATGAGACACCAGCACAGGATATTTTGCATGTAGGTACTCACGAAAATACTGTGAGGTAAATATTACCTGGATTTGGGTTGGGATTGGATTTATCTTTTTGGAAGTGTTTATCTTAGTTTTCCTAATTCCCAGAAAGTCAGATTTTGTCATTTAAACACAAATTTCCTCAGTAAACTCCTCGAAAGAAATTGGGAATCTCACATTTATCTCTCACTACCTAAAATTTTAATTTCAGAAACAGGTCCAAGTCAAAGCAATGCTCAGTAGAAACAGGCCGCATGGGCTGTACTTGCTAGGAAAGTGTCTGACTGCAGAGTCCCTGGTTTCTCTGCCATGAAATTATTTAAGGGGAGTGATTTTTCTCTAGGAAGCTCCTATTACTTGTCCAGCTTCATTTGCTAAGCGTCAGCTTCTTACAGCAAGGAAGTCATTCCATATGTTGAAATATTAGTCTCCTGATAAAGACTTTTAAAATAACATATTATTTCAACAGTCTGTGCTTCAAGGAGCGGGTGTTTCAACATTCCTTGAGTCTCGACTCATATCACAGACAAAACTTCTGCCTGTTGTCTAAAGATTTACACTTCCATCCATTCGGGAGGGAAAAACTGACTGGTCTGGCCACTATGGAGGCAAGATGGGTGCTGGCCTCTGGACACCAGTATTCTTAGTTGGGTGAGATCCAGTTCAGCCTTCCTATTTGTGGTTTCATTTCTTTTGTTTCTTTCTGTCCTCACGCTATTATTATTTTAGAAAAAACGAGGAACACTTATTAAAATGCAAATCCACATAGAGGTTCTAATTATACTGACTGTGATAAAAATCTCAACTATCAAACAAAAGATGTTATCAAATGACGGAGATGATCGCCAGGTTGTTTCCCTTGGGTAGTAAGAAGGTTATTATTTTAACTTGAATTACACCTTATTCAAAGTGTGGCACACTTATAAGAGTTGGCATGTAGTCTTTTAACTCCTGGATTTTATTCATTTTACTCATTGACTCCTCATAGTAAATGTTACCAGTGATTTTTGCTTTACCCTGACTACAGTAATAAAGTTAAGTAGCCTAAATGAATATTAGTTAAGCTAAGAAATGGCATCAGTCATTATTCTAGACACCATGGAGGAAATGCAGATCAATGAATGACACTGCTTGGATTCTACCATGGAAAACTGACATACATGCAAATCATTAATACATGGGTGATGGTCATAAATACTGTACAAATGTATAAATAAAATGCTCTAGGTTTACAGAGGGAGAAAAGATGGATTCAGTGAGTTCTAGTACAACGTGAAAAAGATATATCAGTGTTGCATTAGAAACTCTTATAAAATCCTCTCACTCATTTCCCCCACTTGTTCTTACAAAGAAAATCCATTTTTGGCCCATTTTAAGCCTTTCACCACTCCTCTGTCACAACCCACACTCAACTCTGCAAGTTACTGTCTGCACTTTGAAACTGGTTTCACACGTCCTCTCTCTGCAGTTACCCACTCACGCTCGAGATGCCTCCTCTCAGCACAGTAATGAGGGGCGTTGGCTGTGTGGTTAGCAGAGTGTAGGTTAGCCCAGGAAACCTTGTGTGAAAGAGTAGCTCGTGGTTTGGCTCAGGGAGCAGAATCTCGCCCAAGATGGCTTTGCTGCTAGCTTTAGGGAGTGACAGATGGTGGCCACAAAGCTGCTTTCCTTCCAGGACTTTTAAAAAGTTCATGAAAAATGACATGATTGCACATGGAGATGATCTTGGCAGCCCCCCTCCAAGATCACACACAGAGTGTACATCATGCTATGGCCAGAGGGCATTTAACATAATTTCTACTGAACACAGATGTTGAAGCTCTATATGCACTTGTAATTGACTTTTAAAGGGCTGCCCTGAGCAGAATAGTCTGAGGTATTGAAAGTTTTCCAAACACAACTATGTCTGCCACACCTCCCCTATAAACCACAGATTTGGGCCTATCATTCATTGACTGATTGTTTTGTATTTGCAAAGTCCTTGCTCACCCTGGGTCCAACACTGAGAAAGACAAGAATATTCATTGCTAGTCTGAATTCACAGAATGTCTTTGCAACTTCTCTTGCTGCTTCTTCATCCCTTCTCCTCTATAAAATGGGAACAAGGTCTTAGCACAATATCATAGAAGTTTTGCACAATAAATGCAAAATAAACCAAGGGGAATAGAGGATAAGATGTACAACAAAATTTCCACTACCTTCTACTCTGTTCGCATGAGCAAGAAAGAAACGTGAGTCTGATTTTGCATTTAGAATTTGAAAAGCAAGATATTTAAGATTAGAATGTAAATTGGTGATCATTTGGACCAACTTCTGTCCAATTCACCAGATATGTGTGGGGCATCAGGCACTCGACTAAATACTTGGGATTCAGAGATGAGTCAGAGGGGGTCCCAGACCTCCAGGAGCTCACTGGAGACAGGAGATTCAACAACCACTGGCAGAGAAGTAAGTGCTGAAACAGCTGAGAGCCAGGTTGCACTGAGAGCACAGAGCCAATACCCAGCAGCAGTGCTGAGCTCGGCTGCATATGGAAGACCGAATAAGCAGAGGACAAGAGAAAATATTTGAGGTGGGTATTTTATTTGTTTATGTATTTTCCATTTTTCTTAGTAAAATTTTAATTAAAGTGTCTGAAAATTGGTAGCTTTCTGTTTCATATTATCATTCTTCATCAGCTCAGGATATGGCCTGCTGGTTTTGTTTCTCTGAAAGTAGGACATGGTCTCTTGTCTGTATTTCTTCAGACAACCACACACCTGGGCCGGACTGCTGATGATCTGCCCCCTCACCTGTGGGCTGTGATGGGTCCACAGATGGGCCAAAGACAATAGAATCAGGAGCCACTTGTTTACTATAAAAGGATATAACTCAGGAACAGCCCAGTGGGTGTGATGTGAGGGGCAAGGTAGATGGGAAGGGGCATGGGGCATCCATGACCCCTACCAGGTGCTCTATTCTCCCCAAATATGCATGTGTTCACCCACGTGTGAGCTCCCGAGCTGGGTATTTAAGGATGAGGACCACCACCTCCTCTATGTACACATGGAGAAGAAATGAGACCCAGAAAGATGTAACAACTTATCTTGGGGCCCAGAAATAACAAGCCAGCATCTCTACAGTCAGATAAGAACCAAGAAGAGGGAAGGATAAAGGGTTTGCAGCTGAGCAACTTGGACTCAAGAATCCCTGGTGCTGCTGGAATGCATGAGGGACATGCTCAGTGCTTTTGGAAACAGTATCAACAGACCCCGAGGATCCTTTAAAGGAAAGTCTATGCCGAGAAGCCACCAAAGATGCCGGAAGCTTGTGCCAAGACTCTTCCAAATATATATATATATATGTATGTATATTTACTTATTGTTTTTTTATTTATAAGAAATGCATTCTTATTCATACTTTGTCCTGGCTCCAATTAAAAAATATCCTAGTGACTGAAATAACGTTGTAGGGATCCACCGAATCTTCCATGGTATTATGGCGTTACGGGCCGCCGTTTATTCGGTTCGTGAACTTCTGGTGATTCACCGTCGTGTGGACTGTAGTCCTGTAAGGCTGGCGATGTGTAAGAGAGCACATGGTTTGGGCTCTTGAGCGTCAGCCTAGAATGGGGTTTAAGTCTTCTGCACAAATAAGTGAAATAAAATGGACACGCTAGAACAGCACATTTGCGGTAGAAGGGATTTGAACTTCTCCCTGGGAAGCTTTCTGCTCCCGGTGCTTGTCGGCTTCCTTCTCTTCTACCTCACTCGTTTCCTCACCGCTCTGTTTAGTCTTTGGCGCCGGCTGCTCCTCTTAGCCCACAGCTCGGATGTTCCGCAGTTCCGTACACGGTTCTTGCTCACCCTACAAGTTCCGAGCTTCATCGGCCATGCTTCCCTAAGACTTGTAGAGAGCTGGTACCCTCGGCTCCACCGCCCCTCCACACACCAGGTGTGCCGTCCACATCCTGGAGCCAGCTCAGCTCATCCTTATCTGAAAAATGCTCAGCCATTTCCGCCTGAGCTCTGGTCCTGTTCTTGAAGATTCCTCTTGTTAAGCGATGTTGCAGTCGTAGCTAGGCCGGGACCCTGGACACCAGCCCTGACTCCTCTCTCTCTAACCCTGCATGTCTAATGTGGTGCACATCTCATCTGTTGATTGCACCTTCTTATCTGCTCTGTATCTCAGACCAGAGTTACTGGTGGCAAGGAACAGAGACCCCACTCAAGAGAGACTATGTCAGAGGATTGTAAAATCATGGCAGACAATTCCCTGGGCACCCTAGGGGGCGGCAGAACCCACCTGCAGGGGGCACTGTGACTGCACCTGGACATCCAGCGGCTGAGGGTGGTCTTTGTCACTCAAGAGCTCTGGGATCCCTCCTCCTTTCAAAACCACCTTCTCTCCTAAGCTGTCCCTGAGTCTGCAGGTGTGGGTACCTGGACCTCCATCTGTGCATTGGTTCTGAAGCTCTCAACTACCATCACTGCTCGTCAAAGGAAACTTGGTGCCTGTGGCCAGCTCATCCCGCCAGGCTCTCCAAAGACCAAATTTGGGGGCTGTGATGGTTTTGCTCATCCTTGTATTCCCCAGAACTTATTGCAGTGTGTGGCACATAGTGACAGTCAATAAATGCTTGCTGCATGCATGCCTGTCTCCAACTTCAAGTGCATGCATTTGTGGTAACCTTGGTGCAGACCTGCTGTCTATGTATTATTGCAATAGCTTTAACCTGGCCTCTGGCTTCCACCAGTATCCAGTCCCCCAGCTGAAGTCCCTGTTTCTCTTGTATCTGTGTACAGTATATTCCTCACAGAGTGGCTGCCATGATTATTTGGAAACAGAAGTCAGATCATGCCATTGCTCTGCTCAAAACCTTCCAGAGATGCCCCACCTTACACAGATGCCACACCTTACCCTTACACAGGCATGGGTAGTAGATTCTGACCCCTGCCCAGCCTCTTGCAACTCAGTTCCCACTTGGTCCTCCCCCCTCACTCTGCTCCAGCCACAGCAGCCCCTGACCCTTCCTCCATCACATCCTCCCAGAATCCACTGTGCCTGCTGCACCTCACACCTCCTCATGGCTGCTTGGCTTCCTTCACATCTCAGCTCAGACATGAGCTCATCAGAAAGAGCTGTTCCCCCAGCCATCTATTAAATAGCAGCTTCTCTTCCCCATTCAGGCACCCCTACACCCTTGTCCCTGCTTTGTTTTTCTGCATTGCATTTCAACATTAACATTTGTTATATTTTATGTGAATCTTATGTTTTGTGTTTTACACAGTTTGACTGCTTCTTTAAGTCAGAAACGTCTAGTTTTTTGTTCACTGCTTTATGTCCAGCACCTAAAATAGTGCTTGACCCTTAGTAGGTGCTGAAAATGTTTTTGGAATGACTGCCTAAATAAATGGAAAGATATTTATAGTGATTTTCCTGTTTACTTCCAGTTCTAACCAGTTCTTGTGGCTTTCTCCTTTGGCTATTGTAACTATGGTTTGTTGCCAAATTGGCCACAGATCCTCTGCTTTCTTAAAGTCAACCTTTGCTTTTATATTTAAGTAAAAAGAAAGTACATTTCCATCCCAGGAAGGCAAGAAAAAATTCCTATGGGGATGGATGGGAATTAAAGGTATCAGCGAGGAGTCATGACTTCCAAATTACATGAATGTTTACGTGTTCATGTATGGATATATTTTTGCATACATGTACAAATGTGAGTGTGTTCATTTGTGTGCACATTGTCTGAGCATGCAAATATTTGTTAGCTCTGTCCATTGAAAGGGTCCAGAGGTAAAGATATGCCAGGAGAAATGAGTGTGCTTGGTGCCCAAAGCTTGGTCTATAATATAAAAGGAAACAAGAATGCTCAGAGGAATGGCTGATGGGGAGGTGCAAGATGAGCCTAGAATATTTTGTTGTATCACAGAGTGAGGAAGTGTTTAAAAATATGAGAACATGTCACAAGGACACAGGCTTCAGCCTGAAAGCACTGCCATTGGCCAAATCTGGGACACTTCAAGTATTGCAATGATTAAGTACAATAATGAACTATAAGCAACTGAAAACAAAGGGATTCAGAAGTCAAAACAGATAATAAGTAGATAAATAAATGGCGAGAAGCAGATCTTCAGATTATGTAGAATGCTGGTGCTGGGAAGGCTGGAGACAGAAAATCATCCTTTGCACACATTATAATAAAGATTGGACCAAGCAAGAATCATTAGTGGGTGCCAGATCTCGGGGGAAATTTTGAGGAAGAGCAGGACATTTGCATGGCTTTATGTGTCTCCCTACAGAACACTCACTCTCGTCAGGGAAACAGTAATTACCCAGTGGAGCAATCATGCACCTTAAGCAGGTGATCAAAATCAACATGCCCGGTGAGGGGCAGGTGTATATAATATGTCTCACGCGAGACATCCTGAGAAACCTTCAGTACCGCCAATGTTGCATCCCAGGTGAAAATGAATAATCTGAATGTACGCATGAAGAATTGTGAGCCAGACCCCAAGGGAGCAGAATTCTATACTTTTTTAAAAGAAGAATGGTAAATGGTATTCTGTGACAATATCAGTGTGATTGAAAAACAAAGAAGGCTGTGAGGATGTTCTAACTTAAAAATGGCTGAAGAAACATAAGTACTGAATTACTAGCTCACCTGACCTGGATCCGTACCGGAAAAGAAAAAGTGCTGCTGAGGACACCTGAGAGGCATTTGAGGGAATGGGTATATGGATGGCCAGCTACAACAACGTCAGATTTACTGACATTGATAATTACATTGTGATGATATAAAACAATATTCCTGTTCTTAGGAAATGCACACTTAAGTATTTAAAGGTAAAGAGTCACAGTGAAAATAATTTGCCCTCAAATGCTTCAGGAAAGAAAAAAAAGCTATGTGAGTGTATATGACATATGGAGCAAATGATAAAGCGAGTAGGTCACATGTTAGCACAGGGTGAATCTGGGAAAAAGATACAAGGGTGCTTTTGTATTATTCTTATTCAGTTTTCTACAAGTTTGAAATTATTTCCAAATAAAAAGTTTAATTTACTTTAAGTGCACTGCCACGTATTGGGGCAAGTCCTTTTCCCAGTTTCTTCAGACTCCTAGGAGAGTCTACCCATCGGCTCCACCCCCGAGGTCTGTGCTGCTCACTTCCTCTTGGGGACCTGTGGCTGTGCTCCCGCCTGCTCCATGCAGGATGGCACCCTCAGCCCGGCAATGCAGGTGGGGGCGCAGGAGACCCTTTCCTGAGGGCTTTGAGACAGGAAAGGCGGTTGCATCAAAGCATAGCAAACAACTCCGAATTATTTCTAAGATACCTTGCTGTATATTTGCCTGGCCATCTGAGCTCATGAGAATAGTTCTCTCTGGCTCTGTTCTGAGGCTCCTGGCCTCCCACAGTGGGGCTCCGGACCTCCCATCTCCCAGGTTCTTTCCGGTTCATGGTCCTCTTCACACACCTGCTCCTGACCTTGCTCACACTGAGTCATGCCGCTGCGTCCCCCTCATCCACACCTCAGCACCCAGCTTGGGCTACGTCTCTAGAACAGAGGCCTCATTCAAGTGTTTTCTCAGTATAACGATGATCTGCAGCTGAGATGCAACAGTCCACTCCCTAAGATGACAGAAATGGCTACAACCAGATTTGTAGTCTAACATATCATTTTTGTTCCTCCTGCTACACTGCCCTTGTGCCGCCACATGGCTGGTGTTTAAAGGCGAGAAAGACGAGGAGGCATGACAAACATACGGAGTGTTTATTTTATCTCCCAAACTGTGCAAAGTGCTCTACAGGCATAATTTTACTTAATACTCACAACACCCCCAAGACACAGGTGCAATTGGGATTTCCATTTTCCAGGTGATGAAACTGTCATTTATCAGTATCTTGGCTAAGGTCTTATGCTGAGTCTCCCAAATCCCTCTGACCCTCTACTGTTTCTGCCGAGAGGGATGACTTCCAGTTTCAGAGAAGACAAACAAAACAAGCTTGTGAGACGTCTGCAAAAAGAAGTTAAGTGTAGCCTAGGTGTGGCATGCGTTATTTTTTAAAGTGCTTAGTTTGCTATACCTTAATTAGCGTCTCTGGGTAACATGAAGTTACATGAGAAGGTCTCTGCTGCCATCTAGTGGGATTTTGCACCATGACCCTCATTAAGGTATCAGCAGTTTAGTCCTGCCTGTGTAAAATCGATCTCTGAAATGTCATGGAAAAGGTACAGTATTCATCCCATTTTTATGTCTTTTCTGGGAATAGAGGCTTTTCAAGCTTAATCCATAGTACAATCACTCCTGGAAATTAACCTTTATTGCCAAATGGCCATCCCCAATCATGCTCTCCCATTGGAACAATCATTCTTAAAATAATTAGCACTACAAGACAGTTTCATAAAATGATTCTCTATACATTCTAAATATTTAATCTTCATAATACACTCGTGGAGTAGATATAAGTGTCCTCATTTTATAAATGAAAGACCGCCAGCTCAAAGGACTTGCCTTTCTCAAGTCTCTACAGTTAGTTAATAGGAAGCTGAACAATAAATGTATTTTTCCTCAGTTCAAGCCCAGGCTTCCTTTTCTCCCTCCGTCCCCCACTTCCTTCCATCTTTCCCTGCACTCTTCGTCTCTCTCCCTCTTTCCTCAACTATCCGCTGCCCCTGGGGCAGGAACTGTCGCCCGGCAGGCACACGCAGCTCCCTCGTCCCCAGCAGCGCGGGTCTGGCTCTATGACAGGAGAGAGTGTGTGATGCCGGGTTCTGGGGAAGCCTTTTTCCCCTGATATAGACGCTGTCTTTTCCTTTCCTGTCTCCTTCCTGCAGGAGCCTCACGGGGCTCAAACTGTAAAATGAGACTTTTAAGGCTCGGCGCTGACTTGGCTGAGCCAGTGAGCGCACACCAGCAACCATCCCCCAGGAGGGCTCATTATGGAAGAAAATGATCCTTTCATCGGTTTGAGCCACTGCAGGCAGTGTTTCTGAAACGTGAATCGGTAGCATTCCTGACGAGGCAACGCCCATCGCGTCACAGCGCCCGGCCAGGGCCAAGCCAGCGCCCAGAACTTAACAGGCTCAGCTGCTGTGCCCTATGCAGGACCCACGGTTTTCAGACACTTTCCCCATTCCAGCCAGCCTTTCCCTTATGTATCCCCACTTTATTTTATTTCATTTTCTACCAAAAACGTAGATGAAGTTTGAAAGAGAGAGAGAGAGAAAAAAAAAAAAAAGCAAGAAGTAGGAACCACTTGGAACAAAAGACATATTTTGCCTTAAACAGGACTATAATGATCTGCGTAGTCAAATTGGGTTAGTTTTATTAAATCATTTTCTGAAACCCCTAGGCCAGGCCAGAGAATAACAGCCTTGACCTTATAGCCCCCATTTCTTCCTTCTGCTCCTTCCTATTGATGCTTTCTTCTTCATGAACTCCCTGATGCTGAGAATGGACACAAATAGCTCTGTGCAAATCCATTGCAAGATCTCATCCTCCCCTAGGAGCGGGGACACAGAAATCAATTACAGGGAGGAACATGGGGCAGAGAAGCTTCCGAGTGAGGCCTCTTTCACCAGGCCCACCGCGCTGTTAGGCCCTTAGTGACCCGCTGGCTCACTGATCCTGAAGGGCTCCTGCCATCGGCCGCCTCTCTGTACAAAGGCTCTGATGTTCCCTGGAGCACCTGGGGATGCCTTCTGGTCCGGCCTCCTTGCCCTGTTCCAAGCCCAGTTTGGAGTCTCAGTTTCAGTCCTGTGCCTTGTATGTTTCCACTCCTCTTCCCAGGCATTGTGGACAGACTCTTTGATAGGATTGCTCAATTCCTTCCTCTCTTCGCCTGGAAGCCAGCTCTTCTCAGCGTCATGCCATCCAGCCCTGGGTGCCCTCTTTGTGCCCTGAGTGGACTTCTGTAACTGCAGGTCCAGATCCAAACTGGGAATTCATATACTTGGCACGTGGCTGCTTTTTACAGACTAATTCTCATGCATTAAAATGCTATGTCAATCTTACTGAATTAACTTGCAATTCTTTCAAATACTAGGATGGTTTTGCTGCTGGGGAAAGCGAGCACAGGCACCCACAGCCACTCCTTGTGAACTCTCCCTTTTCCTCTTTTGGCAGGGTTACCAGTCCAGGGGCCGCAGGGCTGCATTTGACCTAGCAGTAAAAGCTGCAAAATGATGGGTCAGTGCTTCCAGCAGCAATGGTTTTGGTTCGACCAATGCTGCCAGACAGGCAGAGCTCAGCAGTAATTCTGACAGCAGCTCTTGGGTACAGGCTGAGTCCTTCCTGGACAGCCAAGGTCAAGGAACTAGTGGCCGATTGTCAGAAAAATATTCAAATGGACTATGTAAGAAAACAGATGGCAAACACTTCTTCCTTGTATCCTGAGGGATAGACACACTCTTCCAAAGGTCAAGTCCTATGAGCATCAATAAACTTAATTATGTTCTTCTTTGCTCCCAATATGTATGCAACAGGGCCTCTGTTAACTACAATTCTCCTTCCCAATGTTTGCCAGGAAAGACCCAGCAAAGGAGAGCAGATATTTGCCATGGCTCTCAAGCTTCAGTGGTTAAAGAACCTGCTGTGGCCTAGGTGGAATGTGAGGACGGAATGTCAGCTGTTGTCTGCATTTGCTTTAAGGATGTGGATTGAAGTGGTCTGGCCTATAGAAATGAAGGTTGCTGCAACATGGTAGCCTGCTTGCCTCGATGAGAGAGGCACCTTACAAATGGCTCTCCAGCTAGGAAATGCGACTGGATTTACCCAAAGCGTATTAGTGATCACAGGATTTGGGATCCCAAAGGATCATCGTGCTCTGTGGGGTTTTAAGCTGTTCTGTATGGAATACTATGGGACCAGAGTCCTCTCGGGAGTTGAGGGGGTCGGCAATTGAGGGGCATCTCCCATTACTCGCCCCTCCAGCCAGATGGCTCTCCGTTTGTTCATTTCACACTGTCAGGTACAGTTGGAGAGGTAAGAGCTCAGAGAGTCAAGCCAGAGCACTGGGGCCGATCTTAACTGTTACTCAGCATCTATATGCTTCTATCTGCAATATGAGGAGGAGGAGGGGGAGGATTATGGTGATGATAAAAGCAAAGACATTTTATATAGCATTTATCAGGGGCTTGGCATCATTTTAAGCACTTTACATTTATTTACTATAAATCACTTAATTATTTACATTTGTTGTGACAACACTGTTTTACAGAAGAAATCCTATTTATAAGAGTGCTAAATTCTAAAGTCAGCACATGACCCCAGAAAAGTCCTTAAAATGCTCATAAAATATAATACTTCTTACAGGGTTTTGTGAATCGAGGCATGGATGAGTTTTCCTCACTCTTTGCAAGTCAGCAGTTCTTAATGAGCCTCAAAATGTATGACGTTCCTCTTTCCAGTGTGTTGGTGAGATTATTTTAACTCACCTGGCCATCTGAAAATCAATGGGACTTCGCTATCATCAGAAACCCTTAAGATCCATTCATTCTTTATCTAACATGTAATGATTTTTCAGTGGCTAACATTTTTTGAGCTTTACTCTATGTTAGCTTCTATTCTGAGCACTGCAAGTACATTAATCATTCAATCTTCAAAACATACTCTGATAGTCGCTATTATTTCATTTTGCAGATGGGGAAACTGAGGCACAGGAGGGCACCAGACATGAACCCAAGCAGACAGGCCCCCTCCCTTAAGATTCTGATGATTCTTTTAGACCAGATAGTTTCCACTGCCTGTTTACTATACATGATATGATAACAGTTCTGCAAGGGATGTAGCTAGTTGCATTCCTGTAAAACTAAATGCCACTGGGATCTTGCTCCTCAAACATATGTTATTTAATATTTGCAGTAATATCAATATTACTTCTATCAATGAGGCCCTTTTAATGATAAGGAAAGAGGACTGGGAAGGGGACAGTGTTGTCCAAGATGCCATCCTACAGCATGGACTGACCCAGGCTATCGATGCTGATCTTCATACCGTCATCCGCTGCAGTCACGGCTTCCGGGGCTCTTTCATCACAGAGTGTGCTTGGGTCAGCGCATGAGGAAGGGGCGGGAAGGAAGCAGGGTGGGCTGGAGGACAAGGTCAGCTACAACGAAGCCCCAACTATGTTTTCACGGATCGCGTGGGAAGCTCTGGGGTGGGATGGACCCTTGGTGTTGTCCTAAGTTGAAAAAAGGAGCTGCCCTTACACCTTGTAAAGCCTCTGGATGGAGGCAGCCCTGGAAGGAGGTGTGACCTCCGACAAGGCAGTTTTCTTTAGTGGAGGCTGACCCCAAAGAGGTCCAGTGGCTGCAGGCTGTCTGTTGGCAGCAGGGTGGGGGTGGAGGGATGCATCCTGCGTTTATGAAGGTGTGTCACACCACTGCTTCTGCCAGTTTTAGTAATACTTGCAATAGTTATTGATATATTATTACTATTATAGGATTTGTACAAGATGCTGTGTGAAAAAAAATCATCTTTAAATGTTTTTTGAAAGTTTCTGCTTTCATCCAGCTAATATAGTCCTAACAGACATGCAGAAATGTAAGCCTGCAGAGCCAGTGATTGTGGAGCCCCCAGATAGTCATGCCAAGGCTCCATCCTGGCCCACGTCTTTTATGTTCCAGTTCTGTGTTCAGTCTTTGGCCCCCAGTTCTTGTCTCCCTGAAGCCCTGCAAGGGGAACCAGGCCTGTTTCCCAGTCTCACTCATGTATCAATAAGAGAAATAACCCCCAAATGAGTATTTCTTTAATTGGAGGACTAGTGTCTTTCAAAATGCAAACTTTACTCACTAGATATTTAGGGACTAGAAATGCCATTAGAAGAAAAAGTATCTACTCTGCAACTTTGGGATCTATAGAAAGGGGATTCATGAGATTTATAACCATGAAGGCCTTTGGAGAGAACTTCCATGGTTATAAATTAGGTAGGGTATAAATTATGGTATAATATGTATTTCCCTGAAAAGCAGCATGAAAGGGGCAATGTCGTTGATGCAATTAGTATTATTGTTATTATGTAAGATTTAAGGCAAGTGCGTTACATGATAAAAGCTGAGAAATCCAAAAAAGTGTGTTGGAGAATGAATATTTCCTAAATCCTAATCATAAAATAAGTGCTGCCACTGAACACAAAACTTAACTCTGAACATTCTGGAAGCCAATGAGTCTCAGAACTTAGCAGCCTTCTCAACATGTCTTCTTTAAGGAACCATCAAGGGACTCAGGTGCTTGGTCGTGAGCTTAGGAGGGCCCCATTTGAAAGGTCATCTGGGGACTTCTCTTGCAGATGGGCAGACAGGGAAACCCTAAATTCCATTTGACACCTGAGGATGTGTATTGCTGTGAAAATTTGTGGTGGCTTAAAATGTCTCAGCTGTTCCTCTGTTCTGAGCAGTACCTATCTGTGGGTGCCCCAGGAATATTCAACAAGCCTTAACCCTGTAGGAGAAAACACTTTCCTGCACCAACTTCCAGGCAGATGACAAGAGCAATTGCTCAGTTGTCATTCTTCCCCCAGGGACCTGAGCAGGATAGATTAATGAGGGCCAGAGAGCCACAGGCACTCCATGCGGCCACTTCTTAATCATTCAGCCATCTGGTCACCCTGCCTCCTAGCCGCAGCCCCCACAGCACAGATGGAGAGCTCATGGGAAAAGCACAGGAAGCTCGAGATGGTGAAGACTGTATGGAGTGCAGTTGTGTTTGACATACGACATTAGAACACAACCTGATCACCCTTACTCAAGTTCCCCAGGGGCCCCCTGGGAGGGCTAAGGGTCTGAGGACAAGGTAGCACCAGTGAAATAAGTAATGTTTTCTGAACTTCTCTGTACCCACAATTAATTAGTACAATCAGAACTGGTGTCTTTCTTCTTTCCCTTCGGTAAGATAAGAACACGATTGTAGCCCTAATGGATCATCTTCAACGACAGAAGACCAATGTGTATATTCCTGATCAATATACCAGTATGACTCTCTGAAAAAAGGGTTGGAATGGTAGGATTAGAGACTAACCTTTTTTTAAATTGCTAACCTTACATCAAGCAGTGCCAGGGTCCCACTTTGGTAGCCTTAATCTTATAATAAGCAATATTTTGTAAGCTACTCTGAGGTGTCCAGCTCTGGGCTGCAGGTACTATTATCAGCCCATTTATACATGAGGCTCTGAGAGTAATTTTCTTGGGATTACTTACCCATCAGAGGGGAGAGCCTGACACAGTGCAGTCTGGCAGCAGACCCAGGACTCCTAACCTTCATCCGCTACTTTCTTTCATTAAGATATCAGAGAAAAAAAAGAGAGGAGACTGTTTCATTTCTGCTTCTCCAAGGTTCTCTCTGGCCCACTGCTGAGTGTTCATACCTGCAGATTATTCTTACTAGAACTGGAGCTGAAAATTGTAGTAGGCCTCCTAGAGCTTGCTGTCTATTCCTTGCAAACTTGGAAGCAACTCTTCCCTTCACTTTGCAATACACATTCACATCCATGCTTTCGTATCTTAGTGATTTTGATAAAGACCAAACCTTCAGAAATCAAGGCCCTGCACAGCCTGGCTAGGTAACCTGTTCTGTCCTGTCTCATCTCCAGGCTGTTACCATCCTGGGGCTGAAGACTCGAGTTACAGAGGATCACTCGACTGGCACAACGAGTGTCTCTGTCAGGTTATTTCTGGTTATTCTCTTTGCCTGGAAATGTTATTTCCCTTTTATCATCTGGAGAACTTCAATATGTCTGTCCTGGATAAAGGAACCTAAGGGCCACTACTGATGTAAATCCACCCCAATCCTCCTGGCAGAGTAGGCATCTTCTCTGTGGTGCTGGGATGCTTTGAACAGCAGGATGTTACAACTTTGCATTAGTCAGTGTTCTCTGAGGAATAGAATGATTGGACATTAGAGAGATGGATAGATAAATGATGGATAGATAGATAAATGTAGATAGATAGATGGGTAGAAAAGGATTTATTTTAAGGAACTGGCTCACAACTGTATGGGGGCTGGAGAGTCTCAAATCAATCATCAGGCTAGATATCCAGGCTGAAGTTCTCCTGTTTGTAAAAGGGAAATAGAATTTCCATGCAGAGAGAATAACCAGAAATGCCTGATGGAGATATTTGCAACTCATGTCCAGAGGCTATCTGGAGGCAGAAGTTTTTCTTCCTAGGGGGACCTTAGTCTTTTTTCTTAAGGCCTTCAACTGATTGGATGAGGCCCACCCATGTTACGGAAGATAATCTGCTTTACTCAGTCTACTGATCATAAATGTTAATCTCATCAAAAAAACGCCTTCAAGAAATGTGGTATCCACATATAAATCAAGTATAAAAACCAAATGAGTATTCATATTTGAACTGACTGTTTATAGTTCATAATGCATGAGCAAAACCGAAAGTTTCTGTGATGACTGCCCTTGTACTGTTCACCATGTAACTTATTCATTATGTAAGAATTTGTTCTCCATGTAAGGACTTGTTTGTTATGCCTCAGAAGATTGGAGACTGACGAAAATTAGGCTTGGGGTGGATTAATGATTGTGCATTGAACATTGACTCCCCTATACAGAATTTTATTGTCGTTAACAACCGTTTGATCAATAAATATGAGAGATGCCCTCACAAAAAAAAAAAAAAAAAAAAAAAGGACAGACTTCCAATGGTAAAATAAATAAGTAACCGGGATGTAATGTATAGCATAAGGAATATAGTCAAGATATTGTAACAGCTTGGTAGGGTGATAGCTGGAACCTAGAATTATGTATATAAATGTTTTACCACTGTGTTGTACACTTGAAACTAATGTAATGTAATACTGTGCGTCAACTACCCTTCAATAAAAAATAATTATTTTTAAAAAAAAAAAAAACGCCTTCACATCATTAACTAGATTAGTGTTTGACCCCAAAGTCGGTATCATAGCTTAGCCTACTTGACATATAAAATTAACCATCAAAGGTCCTTATCACATTTCTCTGCATGTACTTGTTTATTTGCCTGCCAGCGCCTTTAAATATGAGCTGCTTAGGGGCAGTGACCCTAAGTTTCAGTCTCATTGTGAACATAGACAAATGGGCATCACTTCCGATAACATACAAAACTGTGAGCACTGCATCTCTGTTGAAAAGCCATTCCCAGGGTGACCTGCTCAGTACATAGGCAGGGGGAGGAAGGGAAACAGAAATTACTAAGCTGGTCTATGACTGTAGTGAACTGACTTGTAGTTGATTACTAAGCTCCCTGGCTTCAAATATGAAACTAGATTATCGCTGGTGAGATCTGATGCCTCTCTCTGGTCAGCTGACTCAGGCCGGATGAATCCCATGATTCAGGTCACAGAGACCAAACTCTAAGGAGGGTAGCAGATGTTCCCCCTTTTTTCCCCGGCCCAGTGGAATGGTCAGATGTACTTCTCCAGGTGTGATAGGACTAAGTGTCCTATGAGACATGCTAACCCTAAGGAAGGCTTTAAATTAACTTCTTTCTTGGCTGTTCCCTGCCCGGTCACCTTCACTGTGGCATGAGGACAAGGGGGCAGTCTCTCCGTCGCCCGCTAGGTGGTGGCAGAATCCCACCTCTGACAGGCTCCGTGTTCTCTGCTTGCTCAGCCTCCAGGGTCTGGTGAGAAAAACTTCCTATCCACCGGCAGAACCCTGCTGGGAATTTCAGGTTAACTGACTAAGTCACTTTAATTTTCTTGGGAAAATAGTTGCAGTCGCACATCAGATAAGAGGCTCTTGGATACTGACTGAGACCTGCAGCTTTTCCCAGCCAATAGACAGAGAGAAGCTCCAGTTTCTGTGGTCATCAATACACAGTGCCCCCAGCCCACAGCAGGATCAGAGCCTGCTCCTCGTGATTTCCATCAAGTCAGAACATTTAGAGAATGGAGCATGGTTCGTATCCAAGTTCTCCACACCACTGACCGGAAACCCCAAGTCCATAGCCAGCCTTTGGACTGAAACTTGCAAACCCAGTCTAGAGAGAATATAGAGTCATTGTGGAAAAAGCCCTAGTTTGTGCAATTGGAGTCACTTCCACCAACTGGTATTCTATCCAAGGGCTGTTTACTTCTTCCCTTTGCTTCCATTTACCAAAACCAAGAGATGCTTCATGCTTAGTACTCGCCATGCTTGTCTGTCAGGGGCCCCTCTCCACTTCCTACCTGCTTCTCCACCATGGACAGGCTGCTGGTCAATAAGCAACAGCTGACTACAGAGTTTGCAGGATCAAACTTCTTAGTGGGCCCTGCTTGCTCCTGGGGTATAGGCACAAGAAATAGAAGTGGCAAAAATAAACAAATTTCTCAAGTCAGCCAAACATAGACATTTGGGCTTTTTTTTTTTTAAACTTTCTTTTCCTCTTTCAAAATCTTTAACTTCTCTGTGAGTTTATTTATGTCACCTCTACAGCTAACAACTTTTGTAGGGCGATATTCCATAGACAAGGGAAATTTGTAGTTTCAGTGAATTCAGTATACATGATATGAAATGGTACACTGTGCAGAGAAAGTGTTCATAAATGTCTCTTGATGCTGACACTACTCTCTGGAAATTTTATGTTAGAGCTCCTTAGTCTTTGTGACTTCAAAGTCCTTCACCTACAGGATCTCATTTTCCACTTAGCGTGATAGAAAAGGGCCACAGATTATTATCCTCAATTTACAGGTAGGGTCAAGAAGTCAAGAAGAGATTATTTGCTTGAAAATATAGAGCAAGTCAATGATGTAGCTGTGACCATTTCTCAGTTCCTGCCAGAAACCCTTGCTTCCTCCTGCACTGAGGTGTGAAACTGTTACCCCCAAACCCTGAACCCAAAGAAAATAGAATCATAGTCTCTTGAAATGGCCTCAAGGCCTGAACCGCTCATTACCTACTCTCTCTGTGCCCACCACTCTCGACTCCTGTCTCTTTTCATTGCTCCCTAGTCACCAACAGGACAGATCATCAATGCAGTCTTCGGGCAGATCAATAGTCAACAATATCTCATTACTGCAGGAGTCAGATTGTTCCAGCAGCCTACTTGTGATTTCCATCAAGTCAGAACATTTAGAGAATGGAGCATGGTTCGTATCCAAGTTCTCCACACCACTGACCGGAAACCCCAAGTCCATAGCCAGCCTTTGGACTGAAACTTGCAAACCCAGTCTAGAGAGAATATAGAGTCATTGTGGAAAAAGCCCTAGTTTGTGCAATTGGAGTCACTTCCACCAACTGGTATTCTATCCTCCTTCAAGACCCACTTACGTTGTCACTTCTGTGACCTTTGAACCCTCCACTTCTGTTAGGATTAGCTGATTGCTCCTTGAAACTAACAAAATTTAGTCAATATTTCTGACTTGAAACATCTCTTGTCATGTCTATATTAAAGCTACTTATCCAAAATTCTTCCCTACTGCTCCCATTATTATAATTACAATGTCCTAAGGAACATATGTCATATTGTATTTACTTTGTGTTTTACCTGGAGCAAGTTCATTGCTTGTCCTTAAGACAATGTCATAGGACAATGGATAGCACATGTCCATAGGGAAGCCTGTTGTGGAATTTAATCCTCCTAACTAAATCCATAGCCTTTAACCATATCTATTTCATTCTGAAGTTGAACAGATTAATCTTCCTAAAACAATACTGTCTTCATGCCACTTCTCTGCTAAAAAAATTCTTAATATTCCCCCGTTGCCTAGAGAATTAAGTCTAAACAGGGGGACCTAGCATGCAAAAGTCAACTGAGTTCATCCCCTTCTCCAATTTTGCCTCCTGTTACCACCAGCGTGCATCCCTTACTGTCCAGAGGCTTTATACTATGTCTTGATAATCCTGTTCTAGTTCTACCTATGTATCTTTAAAGCCTTATTGACACCAGATAGTCCCTTGCTAAGTCTTGCTTCTCGAAGCCCATGCTTTTCTTCAGGGAAGATGATTAATGGGAAATATCACTGAATTTGGTAGATAGAAGAGAGATCAATAATGACACTGCAGAGTGGAGAATGGCATTTCCATGGGGTTGGGATAGAAATGAGGTTCCTGGGGCAAAGAAAGAAAAGAGAGGTGATGGCAGCATACGTTTACAATTGGCAGTAAACAATTCGTTTACTTGTACATATGGACTGTCTGTGTGCAGTCATTGTAAAGTGCCAATAAATACCCTGTACCACGGTAATTCAGCTGCCTTGGATGAGGCGGTTAAGAGTGGCATGGGTCTAAATCCAGCCATGTCTGCTGGGCTAAGGCAGATGTAATGAGAGGGACCCATGCACACCACCTGACAGTACAGGGCAGGCTAAACTCTAGCTATGCAATCTGTACATAACATGCAGAAAATCCTAATGGGAAGTGCAATGTCTTCACATATCAGAATAAGGTTGAGCTGTCTTAGTAACCTGTGGGACTATCTGGAGAAGACTGACACTATTTTTAAGATTCCATAGGGGAGTATTTGGGACCCGTGGTCTAGGAAGAGGCTCTTGGAATTTATCAGAAGTACCTAGATAGGAGGCACTTCAGAGGCCAACTCTCTAAGACATTTTAGTCAGGAAGGGTGCAAGGGACTGAACTGTGTCCCTCCAAATGCGTATGTGGAAGCCCTAACAGTCAGTAAGATTATATTTGTAGATAGTCTTTTAGAGGTAATTAAGGTGAAATGAGGCCCTAAGAGTGGGATGCTCCTCCAGTGGAATTGATAATCTTATAAGAAAAGGAAGAGAGAGAGAGAGAGAGAGAGAGAGAGAGAGAGAAAGATCTCTCCACACCCAGGGAGTGAGGGAAGGTGGCCATCTTCAAGCCAGAAGAGGGTTCCCACCAGGAGCCCAACCACAGTGACACCCTGATGTTGAATTCCAGCCTCCAGCACTGTGAGAAAGTGAATTTCCTCTGTTGTGCCATCCAGTCCATGACACTTTGCTATGGTATCCTGAGCAAACTAAGACAGAGGGGAAGTGGGGGCGAGCTCCTGTGTCAGATGGGCAGACAGAAGGATTTTTCCAGGCAGAGACTGACCATATCAAATGGTGACTGATCTTTGGAGTTTCAATGAAAGAGATGACCAAGCGCCTCTCCTTGCTTCTCCTCTCTAGGCCTTAGATAAGAGAAATCTTTCATTCTCTGGTTGGTCAGCCTGTGATCACTTTTATTTCTCTTAGTCTGTTCATGTTGCTCAGTTTCAGGATGCTCAGTAACCACGTACACGGGGACCAGGAGGAGGACAGAATATCAGCAGAAACAGGAAACTGCACAGAGCAGAGTGTCCAGGGACACACTTATGTATGGTGTATGGGGCCCTGACTTGTTAGGAGAGTTCATCTCTACGTGAGGGCACTGCATTCTGTCATATTACAGGACTCCCAGCAAGGGAGCCCGCACATATATTTTACCCACTCCACACAGGAAACAACTCAGTTGACCAAATCCCTGTCTCCCAATACCTATGTTGACTCCCTTGGAGGGAATTGCCTAGATTGTGAGAACCCTGAACTGAAAATAGAGTCCTTGTTTGTGCCAAGTCTAAGAACTTGGATACTGGACACTTAAATAGATTTCCCTGGTTTCAGCATCTCTTTGCTGTTGGAACTCCATCATGCCTTTTATACCCTCACGATCCCCAATTGTGTTTATCTCACTGGATGTTTTATCATTGGGAACTGGAAGCATAGCCTTTCCAGTGTCTATACTACTCCTAAAGCACAACTACTTCTGGTCCCATCTTCTCCGTTTGCCTTATCTTATCAGATTTTACCAACCCATCTTCAGCTGCATGGATGAAATCTCACAGACCATCCAGACCAGATCTCTTAGAGAAGTTCTCTCCCTTATGGAAATACTAGTTCCAGGGCCTGGTAAAGTTGACACATGCTGGTGGAAGCATGTAATTCTGAAGGGAGTTATAGCCAAAAAGTGTATAGTAGGTGCTCAGTAAACATTTGGTGAAAGTATGGGTGAATAAATTTGGGGATAAAACTGATAAATTTCCATCGAAAGTTCCTTTCAATGTTTAATTTTTCTTTATACCAAACCAAAAATATTTTATATTTTTCAGTATCAGGAGCTTGTTTTCTGGAACATGGAGTGAGATCTGTCAAAGCCCTTTGGAGCTTAACTCTAGCACAGTGAGCTCTACCTTTTGTGTTTGGATAACTTCTATGAAGGTAAAGCAAATACTCACGAAGCCTGGACACTGGCAGGTAACTTGAGGGCTGGGAGAACATTGTAACCTGATACTCTCCACCATGGAAGTGAAGAAGTAGAGGTCATGGAAATGTCCTTCTTAGGGACTTTGGGAGGGTTGCTCCAGGGACTCTTAGAAAAGAATTTTAGGTGCACTACTTACCCCTCTCCTTTCTCTCTTTCCCCAGGTATTAGTATTTCTTATATTGCATTTAAGTTATTTGCTCCAAGGAAGATTTATACAAAGAATTTACAGCTACAGCTGGCTTGAGTCGTACCATTGGCCTTTTCTGTAGGATGGAGATTTTCGTAGCGGTTGGTATTGGAGGCCATCGCCACGTTGGGTGCATAAGCTCCCTTTAGAGTAGCCCCTGCCTACACCAGCATGCTAATCAAGGATCTGTTAATAAAAAAAAAAGCCCACTTAACTCTAATAGTGTGCTTTTGCTCTATCCAGTTAAAAGTGTTTTTAAAGGCAAATATATCATTTCTAAATGAAAGGCACAAAATATTGACCTTTAATCAGAGCAAAACTGCATTTCCAAATCTTTGTGTCACACTTTCATATAAGAGAATGTTTCTTAGAAACACATTACCTTTTCTAAGGACCAAACCCCTGCCAGGAAACTCATTTTGGTGCAAAAAAATGTATTCTGGAAGCATTCAAAGTGCTTAAGTAGAATGGGTCCAGCTTGACCCAGGCAGGCAGTGTGGGATTTGAGGGAGCAGCCTCCAGCAGGGTACCAAATGGGCACAAACCCCAGTTCAACCACTTAATAGTGATGCTACACCGAAATGCTATTTAATATCCTGGTGTGTCATTTTCCTCATCTGTACACAGGGAATCATAATGTTACCTTACAGGACCTTATGAAAATGGACTGATATAATTCATGGAGAATACTTATCTCAATGAACACCCTGAAATGGCGAGTCGGTATTGCTGTTATTTTATAACTCCTACTCTTATTAACTATCTCACTTAGATCTATTCATTCCAAACTGGTAATTGTGTATCCTGAAGTGTGGTGAGGTTTTGTAAAGGTCATCAGTTAAGGGGCCTCTGTTACCCGGAAAATGAATGTGAATTATCATAAGAAATAATAAAGGTTCTTTTGGGTTTGTTTGTGTGTGTGTGTTCATTTTTAGTAAGGCCAATACTATTTTGGAAAAACATCTAGTCTAATAATCAGATGAGCTATATCTGAATCTCGGTGTAGTCCTGATTCTTAATTTGTTTTCAATTTCTCTGTCCAAAATGGAGAGAAAATCCTTCATTTCTAGGGAACTCAGAGTTAGTGTGAGCACAGCTGAGATAGATGGATTTTAGAGTTTTTAATATATTTTTAATAGCCCAGGCTACTATTTTGTTTAAACTCAGTTATTTTTCAGGGTATTATTTTAGACCTTATCATGCTTGAGGTATTATTTTTATCTCTAAAGGATATTATACCTCCTTGTCTCTGGAATGCACTGTTTAGAAAAATTTACCAAACATTACTTCATGCTGTTTTTATCAATAAGCCATTTTACTAGTTGTCTTATTGACTGATGTTTATTTTGCTACAAATGGTCTACTATTTCTGACATAATGAAATGTCATTAGTTCTTTCCCTAAATTAGTACTTTCTGTGTTCCAAAATAAAAAGAATTTAACTCAACAGCAAGGAGTCCCAATCAAAATGACAAAAACGAAATTGGAAACAGAATTTTTAAGTCTGTTTTTCTATTTTTCTATAGCTTCAGTAGATACTGTGAAGGATGAATAAAAATCAGCAGAATGACATTTTTGACCTTTGCTTCATACTTTATAAAAATAAAATGTATCTCTGTCACCTACTTCTTACTTGTTTTCCCTGATATGTCATTATTTTACTTAACAACCATGTCCAACTTTTCATCAGATAACTTCATTTTAGAGCGTTCTCAATTTTTATTCTTTAGGAAAAAAAGTAAATGGCAATTACGTTTTCTGCGTCTAAGAAAGCTTTGTTCCATAATTTTTCTTTCTTCAGTTCTTGTCTTTTCATCTCCTGAGTCTAGTGCTCCTAATTTTTGAATGACATGTAAAAACATGTCATCATGGGGTTTAGTGCAATAGGGGAAGCGGTAATGAGAAGACAGCAGGCTATGTGAGCGGCCTCCAGGAGGTCCGACAAATGCTTTCCTTTAAGTTTAGATAGCCTATGCGGTGTTCTGGCCAACTTCTGCTGAGGAGGCTTGCTGTGCATGATGGCTGACATTCTGAAGGGAGAGAGAGTTGGTATAGTATGATAAACCAAAGCACCTTGCAGCTATTCATTTGCTGTGTTAGAACTTATTTCTTAGTCATTTAATAAGCATAATACAGAAAGAGTCTCCAGTTTTTATCTACTGTGGACAGCACAGCATATGGCTTCAGTAAGCATAGTGGGTGGAAATTAGGCTCAGAATTCTGGCTGGAAAGTTCATTCTGTGTGAGGAAAGTAAATATAGATAAATCACTCTTCCTGTGTAATGCCTTTACAGTACTCTAGGGAGCAATGCCACAGGGAGAGGATGGTGGTTACATCTCAGTAGTCTCCATGGATAGCTCCAAGAAGTAGGAACAGTATGGTCTAAGTCCCGATGTTACTGTTATTAACCGCAGACCCAAAGGTTCTGTGCTTTTTTCAGGAAGGTGACTGTATGGACCAAACCTTATTGTCCCTTCCTCTAAGCCCTGGTCATGACTCACAGAGCCACTTTCTTGGGCTCAACTTTTCCATCTGAGCCACAAACTGCTAATAAATTTTGCCTATCTAAAATGTTGCACCCTATTCAAAAGATTTCCTACTTTTGTAAAGTCAAGGCAAAAATTCTAGGAGGATGGATTGCTCAACTGAACCGTGAAAACTAGGCTCATTTTTTTTTTAGGGAATTCTAATATGTATTTCTGAAGGCAATGTACTTTGATCTTTGAATTGGCATTTAAAAAAAATATTGGTATCGTTAATGTACAATTAGTTGAACAGCATTATGGCCACTAGAGTCCCCCCACTATCAAGTCCCCACCACACATCCCACTACAGCCACCAACGCAGCAAGACGCCACAAAATCACCACTTGTCCTTTCTGTGTTATACTGGAAAACTAGGCTTTTTTTTTTTCCCATGAGGAAATCTAATGTAACGAAGGAAGCTTGGCAGGTGCTATCATGGAAATAGGAATTCAAATATGTAAAACTAATGGAAATGATAATCCCTGACAACCTTTGGAAATGTAGTTCAAATCTCCTCTTTTATACATAAACACAATACATGTAAACTAATGTGTTTACACAGACTAGTTTGTATGTGTGTAAATTATGTTTAGTTTAAATAAACTAAAAATAAATAAAACTGCACACCATTATATGTTTTTCAAATGACAACCATAATCCTTATCTCATTTGAAACTTACAGTAAGGATTTTAAACAATAAAGTAAACGATTTTATTTTAATTAAATAAAGTTCTCTTTGTTTTGCTGCTATAGAAACTGAAACTCAGAAAGATAAAATGATTGATATAATTTCACAGAATGAGTTAGTAACATCACCTCACAATGCCTGGCAAATACAGACTGCCAGGTACATATTTATTGAGTGAATGGACCTATGAATGGTGGAGTCTGACCCTTGGTTCACTGTTTTTCTCTAATACAATGCCTCAAAAACTCGTGCTGCCTCCTGGTATATTGTTGATGAGATAATTAATTTGGAACACCCTACCTAAGGAAAGTTATAAAACTACAGAAAGTCTTCTTTGTATTCCTCATTGTCAGTTGGTGTTTATAATAATTCTGTTGTATATCTCTGTATTCTCCTTTCTTCACCCCTTGTTTTATTTATTTTTTGTTTGTTTGTTTTTGTGAGTAGCAGTTTTTATAAAGCTCCAGAAAGGATAATATATGAGCAACCAGAGTTAAATCTCCTTATGGTTTAATACTGAGGAAAGAAGACAAGGATTTTATTTTCAGGACCAGGTAATCTGCTCCATTGAGCTGCTTCTAGTTCATGTATTTTGGCCACTAGAGCACTCTTTTAAATCTAGGTTCCTAAAAAGGCAGGGGAATAGACAGAAAATTAAAGCATTATTTAAATTAAAATGAAAGGTAGTGAATATGATTTCCACTTATTTGTGGAACATAGGAACAAGGCAAAACAGAAGGAACAAAACAGCATGAGACTTATAAATAGTGAGAAGTGACTAGTGGTTACCAAGGGGAAGGGGAATCGGTGGGAGTGGGTGGGAGGGGAAGGACTGTTGAACCACTGTGACACACATTTGATAAAACAAAAAAGGGAAGTTAATGAATCCCTCATATAGACTTGTTCTGAGGGAGATTTCTTAGGGAATCCAAATGTCTGGAGGGGAGACACAAACTAGGATACAAGAAGAATTTGAAGCACCTGGTAGGCTCCAATATTAAATACATCCCATACAGATGGGCAATAAAAACAGAGGAATCAAAACACTAAAAAATAATCAAAAGCAAATGCTGAAAATGAGAAACACCATAACAGAAAAGAATGATGTCTTTGATCAGCTCATTATTAGACTGGACAAAACTGATAAAAGAATCAGTGAGCTTGAACATAGCTCAAAGTAATTTAAGAAAAAGCAATATTAGAGAAATATGGTATATTTTCAAAAGGTGTAATATACACTTAATTAGTTACACTTTGTGTAACCAGAAAGAATGGAACAGAAAAAAATAGTCAAAGTAACAATGTTTAAGAACTTTGCAAACTTAATTACAGTCACTAAACCACAAATCCAGGATGCTCAATGAACATCAAGTGGGAAAAGTACCAAAAAGCATCTAGGAATATCATATTCCTAGAAATGGAAAATCGAATGCAGAGAGAAATTTTGGAAATCCACAGGGGGTAATAAAGCCACCCTTACTATAAAAAAGAAGGAAAAGAAATATAGTAGGCTTCTTGGCAGAAGCCATACTAGCATAAAGAGTGACATGAAATCTTTATGGTGTAGAAAAAGAAACTGCCAACCTAGAATTGTATATCTAGTGAAATGAGCCTTCAGACATGAAGAAGAAATGAAGATTTTTCAAAGATAAAAACTAAAGGTATTTATTGTTGTCAGATCTGCCCTATGAGAACTGATTTAAACGATTCTTAAGGACAATGAAAATGAAACTCCAAATGAAAAAAAATATGTACACACACACACACACACACACACACACATATAAAGAAAGGTTATCAGAGTAAGAATAAATGAGAATAAATGAAAGCAAAATGAATTATTTTATTTGTCTTACTCTTAATTTATTTAATGACAGGTAACAATAGTAACAACGTAGTGGATGATAATAGCAATACCGAGCAAGTGAAAAAAATGATATTAATATTACAAGGGGCAGGAAGTGGGAATTAGGAATAGTCTAAGTTACCTACAATTCATGTGAAGTGGTATAGAAATATTTGAAAGTGGACCAAATTAATTAAAAACATATATTAGAATAACTAAAAACCATAAGAAAGAAGTATACTTGATATTCTATGAGCGGAGAGGAAAGGAATCTTATAAAATGTTCATTTGGAGCCAGAGAACTAAGAAAAAGAGGAGAAAACAGGAAATAAACAGCACATGCGATGAATTGAAAAGTTACAGACATAGTAGATTTTAAGCCAACAGTATCAATAATTGCCTTATATATAAATGATCTAAATACACCAATGAAAAGACAGAGGATGTCAATGTGAATTAAAAAAATTGTGTCTGAACTTAAAAGAAACCCACTTTAAATATAAATATTTAGACAGGTTAAAAGTAAAGGGTTGGAGAAAGATGTAACATAATACACTAATCACAAGAAATCTACAATAGTTATATTAATTTCAGACAATGCAGGCTTTGGAACTAAGAAAATAATCAGGAATTAAGAGAGGTAATAATAATAAAGGGTCAATTCCTCCAAAAGACCTAATAATCATTAAGAAGTGTACACCTAAAAACAGACCACCAAAATAGGTGAGGCAAAAACCAGATAGATTTGACAAATCCACTATTATGGTTGGAGACTTTAGAAGCTCTCTTTGAGTAATTGATACATCAAGCAAGCAGAAAACTAGTAAGAATATAGTTGACCTAAACATCACAAATCAATTAACTTGATCTATTTGACATTTATAGAATTCTCCATACAACAACAGGTAATTATACACCCTTCTCAAGCCTGCATGGAACATTTACTGATGATATAGATCATATTCTGGACCAGACTGTAAAACACGCCTTAGAAAATTTAAAACAATGGAAATCATAAAATGTATGCTTTTAGACCAAAATGTAATTAAACTAGAAATCAATACTAGAAAGATAGATAGAAAATACGAAAATATTTAGAAATTAAACAACACACTTCTGAATTTCACATGGGTACATGTCTCAAGAGAAATTTGACAATGTTTTGAACTGAGGAAAATGAAAGTACAACTTACCAAAATCTGTAAGTTGCAGCAAAAGCAGAGTGGAGAGAAAAATGTATAGGATTAAATATGGACATTAGAAAAGAAGAAACCCAAAGTAAGTAACCCAAGCTTCCATATTGTGAAACTAGAAATGGAAGAGAAATTTAAGTCTAAAAAAAAACAAGAAGAAAATATATTAGAATAATTAGGGTAAAAATCAGTGTCTAAAACTGAACCTTTATTTAGGACAAAATGACTAATCTCTGAAATGAAAAAATGGGGCAGTGCCATTGATTCCATGGACCATTGTAAAGGTAGTAAAGTAATATTATGAACAACCTCTTCACACACAAATTTGATAACTGACATGAAATGGACCAATTCCTTGAAAAAAACAATAAAAATTCACACAGAAAGAAATAGATTACCTGAATAGGTTTATACCCACTAAAGAAACTGAATCAATAACTAATAACTTTTCAAAATAGAAAGCAACACAGTTCTTCCCCCCAAACTAAAGCACAAATGAATTTTATCAACAGTTAAGCAAGAAATGATACCAATTCTCAACAATCTCTGCCAGAAAATAGATACAGAGGAAACACATTCTAACTTACTCTGTGAGGCTATCATTATCCTAATACCAAAATGGATAAAGACATTACAGGAAAGGAAACCACACACAATATCACTTACAGATGCACAAATCCTCAACAAGTGGCAGCAAATTAAATTCAACAATGTATTAAAAGAATTATAGATTATGGCAAGTTGAATTTATTTCAGGTGCACAGGCTACTTCAGCAACTGAAAATTAATGAGTGTAAATGCACCATATCAACAGGCTTAAGAAAAAAATCATATTTTCACATTAACTGAACACTTATCCCCTATGTCCAGGATCAATGCAAGGATGTCCATTCTCACCATCCATACTCATCATCATACTGAAATTTCTAGCTACTGCAATAAGTCAAAAGAAGGAATATAAGATAAGAAGATTAGGAAGGAAGAAATACAATTTACATGATTATCTATGTAGAAAAACATAAAGTAGTAACAAAAAACAACTTTGAAACTAATAAACATGCATGCAAAGTAAGGTTGCAGAATACAAGTTTAATATATGAAATTCAATTTATTTCCTGTACATCTGCAATTAACACTTAGAATTTGAAAATGTAAACAAAACAATATAATACTATTGCAATAAAACTAAAGCCCTGAAATACCTAGGCATAAATCTAACAAAATATATACTGGGTCTATTTGCAGGAAATTACAAAAAAGAAATCAAAGAAAATCTACATAAGTGAAGAGATATTCCATGTTCATGGATTAGAAGATTCAATACTGTTAAGATGTCAATTCTTTCCAACTTAATCCCTATATTCACCAAGATTCCAATTAAAACTCTAGTAATCTATTTTCTAAATACTTTGTAGCAATCTATTTTATAGTCTCAATAGATATTGACACCAATTCTAAATTGTATATGAAAAGTGACAAGATCTAGAATAACCAACACAGTACTAGAAAAGACAAAGGTGGAAGATTCACACTATCGATTTTCAAATCTTATTATAAAGCAACAGTAATCAAGATAGTGTGGTATTAGAGAAATAGTAGACATATACATTAATGGGATAGAAGAGAGGACCCAGAAAAAGACTAAAAAATATAGCCAATTGATCTTTGACGAAGACACAAAGGCAAGTCATTGGTGAAAAGATGATCTTTCAGTAAATGGTACTGAGACAACTGGGCATCCCTATGCAAAAATAAAATAACTTAGACACAGACTTTACACCTTTCCGAAAAATGAGCTCAAAATAGATCTTATAACTAAAAGTAAAATGAGAACTATGCAACTTCCAGAAAAAATAACAGGAGAAAATTTAGATGACCTTGGATTTGGTAATGAGCTTTAAGATGGAACACCAAAACCACAATCAATGAAGGAATAAAATTGATAAGTTGGAGATTATTAAAATTAAAAACTTTTACTCTGAAAAAGACAATATCAAGGGAATGGAAAGAAAGCCACAGACTTGGAGAAAATTTTCACAAAACGCATATTTGACAAAAGACTCATATTCAAAATGTACAAGGAACTTTTAAAACTTGACAATAAAAAAGCAATCCAATTAAAACATAGGAAAAGCTCTGACAGATACCTCACCAAAGAAAATATAACAGATGGAAAATGAGCATATGAAAGGCTTTCAACATTATTTGTCACTATAGAATTAAAATAGCCAAAATGCAAAACAATTGACAATACCAATTGCTGGCAAGGATGCGGAGCAACAAGAACAGTCATTTGCTGCTGATGAAAATGCAAACCATTCAGCTGCTTTAAAATACAGCCTAGCAGTTTCTTATAGCAATGAGCATAATCATGCCACAGGATCCAGCAAACACATGCCTATTGACACAACTGATTTTAAAACCTATGTAGATGGTCCTTGGAAGTGTTATGCTATGTGAAATGTCACAGACAAGTACTGTTTGATATCCTTTATATAAAGAATCTATAAAAAAGCCAAATTCAGAAAAACAGACATTAGAATGGTAGTTACCAGGGGCTGAAGGGAGAGGAGGTGGAATAGGGGAGATTTTGGTCAAGAAGTACAAACTTCTAGTTATGGGACAAATGAGTTCTGGGAATCTAATGTACAGCATAGTAATTACAGTTAGTACTGTGTTGTACACTTGAAAGTTACTAAGAGAGGATATCTTAAATTTTCTCACCACAAAAAGAAATGGTAATTATGGGATCTTATGCAGATGTTAGCTAACATTATGGTGGTAATCATTTTGCAATATTTAAGTGTATCAAATCAACATTTTTACACTTACAAAATGTTGTATGTCAATTATACCTCAATAAAGGTGTGGTAAAAAAAACTTGTATGCAAACAAAAATGTGCATTTGAATGTTTATAGCAGCTTTATTCATAATCTGCAAAAAATGAAACAAAAATTATGTCTTTCAACAGGTGAATGAATAAACAAACTATTGTGAAAAGACAGGGTAAGCCTTACATGCATATTTCTAAGTGAAAGAAGGTAGTTTGAAAAGGTGGCATACTCTATGATTTCAATTATATGACATTCTAGAGAAGGCAAAACTAAAGAGTTGTTAAAAAAAAAATAAATGGATGCTGGGGGATGAAGAGTGCAGTGCTGAAAAGAGGAATTTCAGAGAATGTTTTATGAAGATGTGACTATTCTGTATCGCACTCCAATGGTGCATATATGACACTGCTATGCATCTGTCAAAATCCATAGAACTTTACATCATTAAGGAGTGAGCTTTAACATATGTACATTTTTTAGAAATTCATTTAAAAGGTCATGGGATCTCAGGCTGGAATGCAGCATTTCGAGAAACAATCTAATTGTATTACAAATATATGGAACATCTCATTGCAGGAGGCAAGGGGCAAAGGTGCTGCCCTATGTGACTGCAAATGGTGTCTGTCAGATTAGAGGAACAGAGTTAGTACATAAACCCTGTACTCCAGCTGATAAAGATGCTCCCACAGGAGTACAGATGAATAAATCTGATACGGCCTTACATTTGTATTTGAATTAAACAACGAAAATGATGGCAGATGGTGGGAGGTTATATATACTTAAGCAAGGGTAAGAGGCTAGAATGATGCATGTGGGATGGATTAGAGTTAGAGTCATCACTATGAACACATGTCTACCTCAATATACAGATGGTTACAGACCTGTGTATCTGTAACAAGGGTAGTATGCAAACGTATAATTTCTTGCTCTGGCAGCCAAGGATGACTAGAAGCAATGATAGCCAATCGCAACACTCTGATAGCCGAGGAGAAAATAAAACTAGGTTCAGGCTCGCATTGGTTGTCTATAGTCATCCTTAACCGTTTAATTAATAAATGAAACCTCCATTATATCATGAAATGGACCTGGGGTTCTCTGCTGGTATTAGAAACTCACTATTTTCTTAATATTTTGTAATGATATTCAGTTTGCAATGGGAGTTATTCCAGAGTGCTTGTAAAAAATGGCAATGGGTTTATCACCTCCTTTTATGTAAACTCTCAGGCTCCAGTAGCCTGTTATGCTTTGAATGGGGCACAAATAAATAAACTCGGGTAAAACTAACATTATAACTGATAATAACATTTAAAGTAAACCTAAGTATGTGCCAAGCATGGCTAAAACTTTATATGCATCATCTCATTACTACACTGAATACTCAAAACAATACGTTGAAGTAATTACTGTTGCTATCTCCATTTCGCTGCTCAAGAAGCTAAGAATAAGAGAGATTTAATAACTTGCCCAAGGTTAAATAGTAAGTAAATGAAGGAGCTGGAATATAACCTGCATCATTTGACTTCTGAGCACACACCCTTAACTAGCAGGGAAATTGCTTTGCAAAGGTAAGGCCCTATTAAACCATCCTTGCTCGTTGTAGGAAGGACACAATATCACTGACAGCACCATCTGCTAGGGAGAACCCACATTTAGAAAGAATGGAGACTTTTTAATGATCAGCTAGTCTTTGAAGCGTGAGATTTGATTGCCCATCATTTAGAACATAAGTGTTTTAATGGCACGAAATAATTTGTATCACGTGGATTCCCTCCCCCGTGCCCCACCCCGCCCCCAACACACACACAATGTAGGATATAAAGAGCATGTCTGAGAAGGCAGTGTTGCTGCAAGACCAGAAGAAATGTTTGCATTGTATAATGGAAGCAGATACTGACTCCTGTATGTCTCCATAAGTGGACACGGCATGAATAACCAAAGCTTCCATTTAATGAATGCCTACTATGCGCTAGTCACTCTTCTTAGCCCTTAATGCATACTGTTTCGTTTAACTTTAACAACAGCAATGTAAGGCAGATATCATTATTTACAAAGGAGGAAACTAGTGCTCAGAGGATGTAATTTACACTCCTAAGAACACACAGCTAGAACACAGAAGAGTCAGAAGGTCTTATTGCAAAATGTGTTCTATTAATGACAATGCTATGCAACTTCCTACATTCAACTCATATTAAATGCAAATTAGAGAGCAACAGCTTTCAAGGGAACAGATCTGGGTTCACAGAGGCATGAGATCTGTTTTGATCTGTAGATAACTGTTTTTTTTCCCCTTCACCCTAAAATATATCTTTGCAGTAGGCATTCTGCTAATGTAGTTAAGAAAAGCTGATTAGATATTCAGATGGAGTGAGATCCTTGCATATCCCATAGAAATAGAACATATGTTGCAGAATGTCTGTCTAATGCAGTTAGCTTTAAAATTGCGGTACTGATTCCAGAGTTCAGGACATAACCCTGTCATGTGACAGTAAATTGCTTTTTTTTGTTTGTAGGTTTATCTTGTCCACTATCAGAGAAAGCATCCTTGCCCCAGCCAGCAGCCAGCAAATGGTCTATTGTCATGAGAATCAGTGGATCAACATCGTGACAGAACTGGGCAGAGCTTCTGGTACAGATGATGGGTTGGTGAGGAATCTTTTTATTTACAAAAGACTGCTTATAATTCTAGCAGGAGACGGCATCTCCTTGTGTAGTAACCCAACAGATTTCTTGAGGCAAAATAATCACTCAAAGATGGTGCTCCTCTCTTGGCCCCAGGGCACCAGGAGGAGAGCTATGGTCATTTCTTTTTGTGCACCATTTCATGTGACAGTGGACTCACAGATCTCTATCGGTGCTTTTGCTAACAGGGAAGGCAGCAAACACAGCTTACAGGGATAAAACTGAGACCATTAGGGACTAGATGACTTTAAAGTTTATCTTAGATATGACTGAATTTTAGTTCTTGAAAGAGTCTTGAATTTGTCCTGAATTTTGAGCACTTGGAATCTAGGATATAGACATCTAGGAATCTACTCAAGAATAACTTTTTGTTCTCACTTGCTAAAGGTACAAAAGAAGCTCTTCATTCATGTTTTTCAGGACAGACATACTTTACTCAAACTGCACCATCCCTCATAAATATGAAGTCCCTGGCAAAGGAGAAAGAGAATTTGGGGGAATATCTTTACAGATCAGAAACACTAAACTTTTTCTAACTGTAGCACTTTATATTGACTTCATCTCTGATTAAGAACTGTTTGGAAAAACATTATTTACAATTTTGGATTGTTGTGAGTGAAAACTGTAAAGTAAAAATTATTTATATTAGCCAAAAGATATAGTTAATATCTAAACATATGTCTTATATACAACATAGAGAATGTATAAGTTCACCTTTGCAAGTCACTGACAGAGAACATTATCTAAAAATATTAAGCTTTTTAAAGTCTGTGGCTGAAATTATACCCAGAGAGAAAATGATCTGTAGTATTAGAGAGATACCATATATTAAGTAAGACAGAGGAGCCCAGAGAATAGGGAAGATGAGTGGAATGGGAAAAAAGGGCCCTGGAGGAAGATAGAGAGAGTAAGGCATCTACCCCAATTAAGGAATCAACAGCTGAGGCTGACCTTGTGTGTCCATAGCTATCATTTCAAATGCTTGTCTAATCCCAGTTGGGAGGAAGAAAAAGAGTAAGGAACCTTCAAAGTGAAGAACTCGATAGGCTGATTCCATCGTGGAATTCCTTGAGAAACACCTCTACTTGTTAGCCCATCAAATCCGGAGCCCCGGAGAGCTGAATTATTCTGCCATCCGTGGGACGCTGGCCCTCACAGCTGAGCTTCAGGACAGACTGTGCGATGTCTTTTCCCTGAGCGTCCTCATAGGCTATTTCTCTGGTTTGTCTCCAGGTAAATAAAGTTGTGCAAGCACAATCAATTTTTTTAAAGCATGATTCTCAGCATAGTGTGTAGGGGGGAGGAAAAAACTGCAAAGGAGGTGAGGGTGATAAAGGCACAGGTAATGTTTTCCCCTTTGATCGTGGGTGCTGAATACAGATCAAAACTGAATTCAGTTTGTACAAACTCATCGAGCTACACATCTGTAGTAGCAACACTTTTCTGAATATATATTTCAATGAGATGAAGAAAAAGAGACTGGCTCTATTGTGTGTCATGGCACATGAACTAATGAAGTAGTCTTAGGGTAAAAATATGTAAAAAAAAACCTTTGAATTAGGACTTTTGAATTTCAAACCCAACACACTTAGGTATTTCAAACACTTGCATCAGGATGCTTAGGTTAATTTCCTGAACAGTCTGAGTTTTGTGAACCATGTAATCTAACCCTGCTTTCCTCCTAAGCTTGTTTTGTTTTAAAGAATGTGAAAATTATCTGAATGTTCTTAAGTCCTGTTGGCCATCTTATCACCCATATCCAACCAGGCCTCCTCTTTCCTCTCCATACATCTAAGCGACTTTTGATTAGAGAATGTAGTGATTTTATTTCAACATCACTAACTTCATAAGTTATAGACAAGTCCCTCCAAAAACTCATTTTCTCTGAATAAGATCACACTTTTCTATCAAATGTGATGGATTGTGTGTCCAGGTGTGGGATGAATGTCAGGTCTGGCTTCACGGTTAGGCTGTCAGAACAGACTTGCCAGGTGGTGTGCTCTAGAACATAACAGAATAACTTTTATCTCTATTAACTAAACTATAAGTTTGTAATGTATACATTTATACACACACACACACACACACACACACACACACACACACACGCACACACATGCACACACACACAAATGCTTCTACTTGTGCACATTTCCCTAAAGCTTTTAGAAAACTGTTGAAAGTTCAATCACCGAACCAGTTAGGAAAAGCAGAAGTTAACTAGCAAATCTTATTCCCTAAACTGTACTTATACAATCAATGATCCTTTTGCAGTAAAGCGTGGTCACATGAAGTCTAGCTGCCTTATACTTTATAGGAGGAAAAAGAAAAGAAAAATAAGAAATTAGGGAATGGAAGGAAAAGAAAAAATCAAGTCAAGCAAAGGCCATCTTCTTCAAAGTTGTTACCCACTGGAGATGCACTGGACAGGGACAGGACCTAATTATTAGAGTGCATTAGAGTTGAGGTCATGTCAGTCCATTTGGGCTGCTATCTCAGAATACCACAGATTAGGTGACCTAAATAACAAACATGTTTCTCACAGTTCTGGAAGCTGGGAAGTCTAAGATCAAGGTTCAGGCACATTTGGTGTTCAGTGAGGGCCTGTTCTTATTTTACAGATGAAAGGCTGCCTTCTCACTGTGTCTTCACAGGGTGGAAAAACAATGAAGCTCTTGGGGGTCTCTTTTATGAGGGCACTAATCCCATTCATAAAGGCTCCATCCTCATGACCTGATTATCTCCCAAAGACCCCACCTCCAAATACCACCTCATGGGAGAAGAGGTTTCAACATATGAATGGGGGGTAGGGGCAGTACAGACATTTAGTCTATGGCAAGTGATAAGATAGGAAGAAGACCAGAGATATCTTTCCTGCAAGATAAAGAGTTCCCATGTTCTCCACTGATGTGTGTACACCACACTGTTCTGAACCGCACTAAGGGAACAATGGAAGGGGCCAGGCAGCAGGCTGCAGGGCTCAGGTCTCTGAAATGCTTCTAGTCTACCAGGCTTGCCAGCTGGGCAGTACATACCGACTGCAGTCTAGTGGTGTATTCCTACCACAGTGCTTGACTAACACGAACAGGGAGGAAGAAAGGCATTGGTTCTAAGAGCAGCCACATAGTCAAAGAAAGAAGCTCTGAACCCAGTTTACCAGGGTTCAGACTATGGTTCTATGAGAATCTAGTGCTGGAAAAGATACCAAACCACTCTGAGCCTCATGCTGTCACCTGGAACAGCTTCCTCATGGGTCTGTTAAGGAGCAGAGGATGCAGTAATGTAAGGCAATGCTTAGCATACTACCTGGGACATAGTAAGAGCCCAGGACAGGGCAGCTATTATTATCAAGAAATAAAGACTCCAAAACTCCCTCGGGTGACCGCCAACAGCCCCTCCAGATGGTGACCCAGATAAGTGAGCACTAGACCCTCAAACTGTAGCTTTGACTGCAGGATTCCATTTAGCGTTTCAGAAACAAGCATTAAAGACTGCCCACTCTTTAACCCTCCTTAGCTCCTCTTCACTTGCACAAGCCATGCCCACCAGCTGTCTCCTCTGCAAGCACATGGAACTTCCTTTCATCATCTAACATTTTCTTTCTTCTTTGATGATCCTTCTTGAGCCTCTCTATCCAGGCAGCAGCATTCCATTTACCTGGGCTAATAGTGTAACAAGACAGTTGTCTTTGTAGTAGAAGGAAATAAGACCATATTTGCATATTAAAGTGACCATGTACTTGTTACACACTAGATTGAGGTAGTCACTGAGTGAATTATGGCACACACACACACACACAAAGATATGTTGGAGTCCTAACACCTAGAACCTCAGAAGTGACTTTATTTGGAAATACAGTCTTTACAAATGTAATAAAGTTTAAATGAGGTCATTAGGCTGGGCCCTGTAAGACCTGTGCATCCTTACAATAAGGGAAAATTTGGGACAGAACCAGACACACACAGAGGGAGAATATGAAGTGAAGATGAAGGCAAATATCAGGATATGTCCCCCAGAAAAGGAAAGCCAAAGATTGCTAGCAAACTACCTGAAGCAAAGAGAAAGGCATGGAAGAAATTCTCCCTCACAACTCTCCAAAAGAAAAGAAACAACCCTGCCTACACCCTCATCTTGGACTTGTAGCCCACAGAACTGTGAGACAATACATTCCTGATGGTTAACCAACCTGGTTTGTACTATCTTGTTACAGCAACCCTAAGAAACGAATACAGGGACCATTCTATGATCATAGCAGTTCTCTTTTCATGCCTTCAGACCTAGAAGAGAATCAATGTATAATGTGAATTGTGAATTTTTCATAGATACCCATTATCAGATTGAGGAAGTTTCCTTCTGTTCATAGTCTGCTGAGCATTGCTTTTATAATTTTTTTTCAGCTTTATTGAAGTGTAATTGACAAAACTATATGTATTTAAAGTGTACAATGGGATGATTTGACATAAGTATACTTTATGAAATGATTACAAAATCAGAGTAATTAACACATCCATCCCCTCATATAATTACCTTTTGTGAGTGTGTGATAAGAGTGCTTAAGGTTTAGTCTCTTGGAAAATTTCACGTTCATGACATAGTATTACTACCCGTAATCGCTATAGTCATCATGCTGTGAATGAGAGTCCCCAGAACTTATTTATCTTATACCAGAAGCCTTGTACATTTTGACCAGTGTTCCCACATTCTGTTCAGTTTCTGTGAAATTGACTTTTTTTCCTGATTCCACATGTAAGTGAGATTATACAGTATTCATCTTTCTTTGGTTAATTTCACTTAGCATAAATGTCCTCTAAGTTCATCCATGTTGTTGCAAATGACCTTTTTTCCTTCCTACTCATAGATGAATAATGTTTCATTAAATGTCACATTAATATAAATGACATTTTTATCCACTCACCTGTTGGTGGACATTTAGGGTTTACAATATTACAAAATCTACTGTGAATATTCCTTCCTTGAACATGGGAGCACAGATAGCTCTTGGAGATACTGATTTCATTATCCAGAAGTAGAAGGGCTAACTCATTGGGTAGTTCTATTTTTAATATTTTGAAAATCCTCCATACTGTTTTCCATAATGACTACCAAATTACATTCCACCCACAATGAACAAGGGTTCTCCTTCTGTCTACATCATCACCAACAATTGTTATCTGGTGTCTTTTTGATAAAAGTCATCCTAACAGGTATGAGATGATATCTCATAGATTTTTTATTTGCATTTCCTGATATTTAGTGTTATTGAGCACCTTCTAGAGTACCTGTGTTTTCATGTACCTGCCATTTGTATGTACTTTTTGTAAAAAAAATTTCTACTCAGATTCTTTGCCCATTTTAAAATAAGATTATTTGTGTTTTTCCTATTTATCTTCTGTATATATATTTTGGAATTTAATCCCTTTTCAGATACATGGTTTGCAAATATTTCATCCAATTTCATAGGCTGCA
Organism: Manis pentadactyla; assembly: GCF_030020395.1. Classification (NCBI taxonomy): domain Eukaryota; kingdom Metazoa; phylum Chordata; class Mammalia; order Pholidota; family Manidae; genus Manis; species Manis pentadactyla. Next base: position 13,576,546 of record NC_080031.1, on the reverse strand, counting down.
TTTTCATTTTTTAAATTATTTCCTTTGTTATGAAGCAGTGTTTAAGTTTGATGTAGTCCCAGTTGTTCTTTTTTGCTTTTGTGGTTGTGCTTTTAGAGTTATCCAAGAAAATCATTGTCAAGACCAATGTCAAGGAGAGTTTTCCCTATATTTTCTTCTAGTAGTTTTACAGTTTTATGTCTTACTTTGAAGTCTTTAATCCATTTTGAGTTAATTTTGTTGTATGGTACAAGATAGGGGTTCAGTTTCATTCTTTTGCATTTGACTATCTAGTTTCCCAGCACCATTTATTGAAGAGGCTATTCTTTCTCCTTTGAGTATTCTTGGCTTCCTTGAAAAATATTAGTAGACTGTATAAGTGGGGGCTTATTCCTAGGCTCTAAATTCTATTTCATTGGTTTATCTGTCTATTTGTCAGTACCCTACTGTTTTGATTACTATATCTTTGCAATAGACTTTGAAATCAGGGAGTGTGACAACTCCAGCTCTGTTCCTCTTTTTCAGGATTGCTTTGACTATCTGTGTATCTTTTCTAGCTTTATACAAATTTTAAATTGCTTTCTTCTATTTCTGTGAGCCAATGGCATTTTGGTAGGCATTGGATCTCTAGATTACTTTGGATAGTCTTGGTATTTTAACAATATTAATTCTTCTGATACGTAAGAGTATGTTTTACATTTATTGTGTATTATTCTATTACTTTCATCAATATCTTATCATCTTCAGTGTATAAGTCTTTCACCTCCTTGGTTAAACTAATTCCTAAGTATTTTATTGTTTTTAATACTATTGTAAGTGAGAATATTTTCTTAATTTCTTTCTAACAGCTTACCTTTCCTGCATGTGTAGAAATGTAACCGTTTATAGCACATTGATTTGTATTCTATAACTTTAATTAATTTATTAGTTCTAATAGTATCTTGGAGTCTTTAGGATTTTCTATATATAAGACTACATAATCTGCAAACAAGAGACAATTTTACTTCTTCCTTTCTGATGTGTATATTTTTTACTTATTTTTCTTGGTTAATTGTCCTGTCAAGACTTTGAGTACCATTTAGAATATAAATGGCAAGACTGAGCACATTTGTCTTGTTCTTGATCTCAGAGGAAACATTTTCAGGTTTTCAACATTGAGTATGATGCTAAGTGTGATTTGTCATATGTGTACTTTACTATGTTAAGGCATATTCATTCTATTCCCAATTTTTTGAGAGCTTTTATCATGAAAGGATGTTGAGCTTTATCACATGCTTTTCTCTGTGCTTAATGGGATATCACATACTTTTTGTGATTCATTGTATTAATGCGATTTAACATATATGTGGATTTATGTATGTGGACTTGCATTTCAGAAGTAAATCCAAACTGATTATGGAGTTTAATCCATTTAATGTGCTGTTGAATTCAGTGTACTAGTATTTTTTTGAGAATTTGTTCATATTTTCAGCACTATACACTAAGGAAAATACATGCATTTCTACACACTAAGGCCTCTAATTTTCTTTCCTTTTGGTGTCATTATCTGGCTTCAGTATCAGTACAATGCTGACCTCATATGATAAGTTCGGGTGTACTCCGTTCTCTTCAATTTTTTGGAAGAAAATGAGAAGGAATGGTATTAATTCTTTAAATGTTTGAAATAATTCACTAGTAAAACTATCAGGTCATGGGATTTTCTTTGTTGAGGGTTTTTTAATTACTGATACAATTTCCTTACTCATTATTGATCTGTTTAGGTTTTCTATTTATTTATGATTAATTAATGGGAGGTTGTATGTTTCTAGGAATTTTTCCATTTATCCTATTATTCAAATTATTGGTATAGAGCCATTCATAGTAGTATCTTACAACTCTTTGTATTTCTGTGATGTCAGTTGTAATGTCTCCTCTTTAATTTCTGATTTCATTTGAATTTTCTCTCACTGTTTTTAGTCTAAGTGAAGGTTTGTCAATTTTATTTATCTTTTTAAAAAACAGCTCTTAGTTTCATTGATCTTTCTATTGGTTTTCTGTACTCTATTTCATTTATTTCTGTTCTAATATTTATAATTTCCTCCCTTTTACTAACTTCAGGCTTAGTTTATTTTTATTTTGTTAGTTCCTTCAGGTGTAAAGGTAGGTTGTTTAAGATTTTTTTTCTTAATGTAGATATTTATTGCTATAAGCTTCCCTGTTAGAACTGCTTTTGCTATATCCCATAAATTTTGGTATGCTGTACTTCCATTTTCACTTGTTTCAGGATATTTTTTTATTTCCCTTTTGACTTCTTCTTTAACCCATTTTTTGGTTAGGAGTGTGCATATCTGAATTTTCTAGTATTCTTCCTAGTAGTGATTTCTAGTTTCATAACATTGTGGTCAAAAATGAATTTTGTGTTACTTCAGTATTCTTAAATTTGTTAAGACTTGCTTCATGACCTAATGCATGATCTATCCTGGAGAATGTTCCATGTGCATTTGATAAGAATGTGTGTTCTACCGCTCCTTGATGGAATGTTCTCTGTATTTATTAGGTCCACTTGGTCTTACGTATAGTCCAAGTCCAGAGTTTCCTTATTGATTTTCTTTTTTGGATAATTTATCTTTTGTTGAAAATGGGGTATTGAAATCCAATACTATTATTGTATTACTGTCTATTTCTCCCTTCAGATATGTTAGTATTTGTATGATATATTTAAGTGCACCAATGTTGAGTGCATGTATATTTACAGTGTTTATATTCTTTTGAAGAACTGACTTTTTTATCATTGTATAATGACCTTCTTTGTCTCTTATTACAGTTTTTGACTTAAAGCGTATTTGCATGGAATTCTTTTCCCATCCTTTAACTTTGAATAAATTATTAAAGTTGAAGTGAGCCTCTTGTAAACAGCACATAAAATCCATTCAGCTGTTCTATGACTTGACTGGAGAATTTCATCCATTTATACTTAGAGTAATTATTGATATATATATAAGAACTTACTAATGTCATCTTTAATTTTTTGACTGTTTTGTTATTCTTTTCTTCCTCTCTTGTCATCTTCCTTTGTGAATTGATGATATTCTGCAGTGGTATTCTTTAGTTCTCTTTTCTTTATCTTTTGTGCATCTACTGCAGGTTTTTGCTTTGTGGTTACCATGAGGCTTACTTAAAATATCTGGTAGTTATAGCAATCTATTTTAAGATAACAATTTAACTTAGATAACTACAAAAACTCAATTCTCTCAGCCTTCCCCTCCAGTTTTATGTGTTTTGATGTTAAAATTTATATCTTTTTATTTTGATTATCTATTAATAAATTATTGTAGCTATAGTTACTTTTAATACTTTGGTCCTTTAATATTTATTCTAGAGTTAATTGATTAACACATAACCATAGTACAGTATTAGAGCATCCTGAATTTGACTTTATATTTACCCTTAGCAGTGTGTTTTATATTTTCATGTTGCTAGTTAGTGTCCTTTCATTTCAGCTTGAAAAGCTCCTTTCAGTATTTCTTGTAAGGCAGCCTTGTGGTGGTAAACTCCCTTAGCTTTTGTTTGCCCAGAAGTCCTTATTTTTGCTTTCATTTCTAAAGTACTTTGTCAGGTAATGAACTCTTGGTTCATAGGTTTGTTTGTTTTTTTCACTTTGAAATATCATACTAGTCTTTCTTAGTCTGCAAGATTTCTGCTAAGATATTCACTGATAGTCTCATGGGAGTTTCCTTGTATGTAAGGACTTTTATTCCATTATCTTGCTGCTTTAAAAAAATACTTCTTTATCTTTGATTTTAGACAGCTTTTTTTATAGCATGTCTTGGAGAAGATCTTCTTGAGTTGAATATTTTTGGGGCACCTATGAGTTCTATGAACTTAGATATCCAAATATCTCCCAGGATTCAAGTAGTCTTCATCTATTATTTCTTTAAATAAGCTTTGTGCCCTTTCTCCTTCTATTCTCCTTCTGGGACTCTAATAATGCATAGATTGTTTCCTTGATGATACCCCATAATTCATGTAGGCTTTCTTCATCCTTTTATATTAATATTCTTTTGTTCTTCTTTGATCAGATCACCTCAAATGATTTATCTTCAACTTTCTTCTGATGGATCAAGTCTACAGTTGACACTGCTTATTGCATTTTTCATTTCATTTGTTGTATTTTTTAGCTCCAGCTTCAGTTTGTTTCTTTTCATGATTTCTACCTAGAAATCATGTTAAATTTCTTGTTTTGTGAATGTATTGTTTCCTTGATTTAATTTAATTGTCTTTCTTCTAGCTCACTGAGGCTCCTCAAGGCAACTCTGTAGAATTTTTCATCAGGCAAATCACTAATCTCCATTTCTGTGGGATTAGTTACTGGGAAAGTCTTGTGTCCTTTGGTGGTATTGTGTTTCTTTGATTTTTTCATGTCCTTTGAAGTCTTTTGTGTTGCTGCCTTCATATTTAAGGAAGCAATAACTTCCTCCAATCTTTATTAACAGTCTTTGGGAAGTACCTTTATTTAGCCCTGCTAGGGATTCTGAGGCTTTATTGGACTTTTTCAGTGGCTACACCTACACCACATGTCTCGTTTCCTCTTGGGGGAGGGGATTTTGTAAAATCACATGCCTTATTTCAGCCCTGCAAAGCCAGGCCACGTGCTGACAGCCTCCCACTTTCTTTCCCTAAAGGGTTAGAAATGCTCAAGTTTGTATGTTTTTTGCCTAGTCTTGCAGAGTCAGGCCAACTTTCCGCACATGCTTGCTAGCCATCTACAAGGTCTCACTCTCCCCACACTCAGGGGAGCACACAGGGAGCTGGCCATAGGCTCTGTGTGTGTGTGTTTGTGTGTGTGTGTGGGGGGGGGGGGTGCTGTGAGGTTTGCAGAGCTCTGGGGCTGCCTGTGGGCCAGTTAGGGGGATCTACTGATTATTCATCCCCAGTAGCTCCTGGGCAGTCTTCCTGATGCAATCTGCAAACCAGTTAATAGGATCTGTGTCTCTTTGATGTTCTCTACGAGTTTTGGCTATTGTTCTCCCGGCTACTTCGCACTTACCAGTCACCAAGCGTACCTCAGTATTCTGAAAGGGGCTAGACAGACGTTGGATACTTTGGCAGTACTCTGCACAGCCTGGGAAGCCAAGTCACTCACACACTCTCACTTTCCTCTGTGGGAGAAATCATAAGCCAGAAATGTCTACCTTGACAGTGAATGGGCTGTACCACTTTGGGGCAGTGGTGATATGGGTGTAGTGAATGTATTCCTCTTACTCTTTCAATGCCCAATCCTGAATTTTTTTCCTCCAACAATGTGTTGAAACTTCTCTGTTGGACTTGCTGACTTCCACAAAGTCACTCTGGCCCATAGATAACTCAAAACTGGTATTAAGATTGTAGAAAATTCCTGTTCCACTATTTTGATGACAAGAATGTTTTTGTCATGAATGAGGGTTGGATTTTGCTAAATGATGTATCTATGTCTATTATTACAATAATCATGTAATTTTATTTTTATTAACATAATGCATTTTCAAATGTGAAACCAAATTTGCATTTCTGGAATAAATTATACTTGGTCACAGTGTGTTATTTTTATTTAAATGTTGTTGAATTTGGTTTGCTAGTGTTTTGTTGAGGTTTTGGTTATACATGTATAATCAAAAGGGATTCAGTCTGTAGTTTCCTTTTCTTGAATGTCTGTCTGATTTTGGTATTAGGGTGATACTGAATTCATAGAAAGAGTTAAGAAATGTTCCCTACTCTCCTGCTTTTTGGAAGAGTTTGTAAAAAAATGATAGTGACTTGTCTTCTAATGTTTCATAGACTTCACCCTTGAATCATTTCAGTCTTAGGTTTGTTTTGTAGGAAATTTTATATTACTAATTTAATCTTTTTGCTTGTTTTAGGTCTATTCATGATTATTTATTCTTGAGTCAGTTTCATTAATTTGTGTTTTTTTAGTAAATTGTCCATTTCATATGAGTTATCTAATTTTTTGTTATTTACTTATTTTATATTATTCAATTATTGTCATTTATATTTCTGTAAAAAAATATTGATATCCCCCATTTCACTCCTAATTTTAGTAATTTATGTCTTTTCTATTTTCTGCCAGTCAATCTGGGAAAAAGCTTTTCAATTTTGATCTTTTGAGCTTATAATTTTTCATGTTTCCTTTTCTCTATTTCATTTATTTTTACTCCAATTTTTATTGTTTCTTCCCTTTTTTCTTTTTGGATTTAGTTTCCTTTTTTTTTTTTTTTTAGTTTTGTAAGGTGGAGGATGGGTATTGATTTGACATTTTCGTTATATTTTCATGTAGGCATTCATAGCTACAAATTGCCTTCTGAGCAGTGCTTTGGCTGCATTCCATAAGTTTTGTATGTTCTATTTACATTTTTATTTATCTCAAAATATTTTTTAATTTCCCATGTGATGTCTTTATCCTCTGGTTGTCAGGAGTGTCTTTTTCAATATTTTCATATTTGTAAATTGTCCAGATTTTGTTCTGTTGTTGATTTCTAACTTAATTTCATTATAGTAAAAAAAATGCTTCCTATGATTTCAATAATTTTATCTAGACTTGTTTCATTTACCAGAATACTGGTGACCTTGTGAACTTGAAAAACATGTATATTCTATGGTAGTTGAGTGGAGTGTTCTAGTTGTTAAGTTTACTTGGTTTATAGTGCTAGTCAAGTCTTCCATTTCCTTGTTGATTTTCTGCCTAGTTGTTCTGTTCTATCCACTATTGAAAATTAGGTATTAAAATATCTAGCTGTTATTGTTGAATTATCTATTCCTACCTTCATTTCTGTTAGTTTTTGTATCATATACTTTGCAGAATTCTTGTTAGATGCGTATGCATTAATAATTATTATATCTTCCTGATGAATTGATCTCTCAGCATAATAGAATTTCCTTCTTTAATTTATATAACAAATTTTGTCCTAATGTCTATTTCATCTGATATTAGTATATTACTCATGTCTTTTTTGGTTACTGTTTGCATGGTATATCCTTTTAATTTCAAATAATTTGTGACTTTGAATCTAAAATATTCATTTTTTCGACACCATATAGAGAGATTATGTGTTATTTTTTAATCCATTCTGCCAACCTCTGCCTTTGGTTGTGGTGTTTAATCCATGTGCATTTAACATAATTTCTGATAAAGTAGGATGTTATACATCTGTGATTGAAAAAATGTATTTTATGTATGTGTTGTTTCTTGTTTATTCATCATTTGTATGATTCTTAATTTAATTTTGTTTAATAGATATTTTCTAGTACACAAGGTACATTTTTAGTGTGTGTAGTTACTATATATTCTCAAGTTGTATTCTTAATGGTTACCCTGGAGACTAAAATTGCCATCTTAACTTAAGACAATCTAATTCAAGTTAACTTAATTTCAAATTACAGAAAAACTGAGTCATACAAAATTGTATCTTATTCTTCCCTTTCTTTTAAACAGTATTTTCATACAAATTACATCTTTATACATTGTAAGCCCATCAGCACTCTTTTATAAAGATTGTTTTATTCAGTTATATTTTACAATAGATAAGGGATGAAAAGAGTAACAAAAAAATAGTTCATACTCTTATAACGTCTATGTAAGTTACCTTTATTGTTGTTCCTTATTAATATGGTTTGAGTTACTAAAATTACTGTCTGATATCCTTTCATTTTTGCTTAAAGAGCTGCCTTTAGCATATCTTGAAAAGTGAGTCTGCTAGTGAAAAATTCTCTCAGTTATTGTTTATTAGAAATGTCTTAATTTCTCTTTTACTTTTGACATGGAGTTTTATAGGACCTAGTTTCATGGCTGACAACCTTTCCAATGTTATTCCTCTCTTGGTTTTGATAGTTTTTGATGAAAAAAACATATGTTAATTTTATTAACATATGTTAATCATATGTACATGAAAACAATTTTATTTTGTTGTTTTCAAGATTTTGTTTTTGAGTTTCACTTTTATCAATTTTATTGCAATATGTCAAAATGAGGATCTCTTTGTGTTTATTATACTTCAAATTTTTTTAGCTTTTGAATGGGAAAAATACATGTTTTTCATCAAATTTGAGAATTTTTAGGCCACTGGTTCACAAGTGATTTATCTGTCTCTTTCTCTTCTCTTTCTGGGACTTCATGTGTGTCTGTGGTGGTACACTTGATGGCTCTGAGTCTGTTCCTTTTTCTTTTTCCTTTTTGCTACACAGACAGATAGTCTCCATTCACCTATCTTCATATTTGCTGATCCTTTATGACAAGCTAAAATCTGCTGTTGTGCTGCTCTAATTGTTCTCATTTCATTTTTTGTAAGTTTCAGCTCTAGAATTTTCTATTCATTATTAAAATTTCTACTTCTTCATTGATATTCTCTATGAGGCATCACTGACATACTTCAATTTAATTCTTCAGATAAGGTTTCTTTTAGTTATTTGAATATATTCATAATAGCTGATTCAAAGGTTTTGTCTCCTAAATGCAAAATCTGGTTCTCCTTAAGGACATTTTCTGTTGGCTTCATTTTTCCCCACATTTATGCAGCATAATTTCCTGTTTCTTTGTATGTCTTATATTTTTTTTATTGAAAACACACAAAGTTTGATAATATATTGAAATAAGTCTGGGTTCTGTACTCTTCACCTTCAAAGTTGCTGTTTTTGCTAGCTTCTTTTTGTTGCTGTCATAATTCTTATTGTTAAGCAGGAAAAAAAAAAGTTGGGTGGAAAAAGAATAAGGTCAGTAAAGCCCACTAGAAAGGACTCAAAGTTAACCAGTTAAAACTAGAAAGCCAGAAAAGACTCAGAGTTAAGCAGTTAAAGCTCAAAAGGTCAGGAGCAACTTGGCCTTGAATGTTTGAATGTTCTCCGGATAAAGAAAAGTGTCTGAGCACAGCCCATGTCTTCATTGTGTCAATTAGATCATGCCATTGTAAGATTTACTCTAGCTTGCTAAAGACCCACCTATAAACAGCATAATAAAAAAGGAAGATTCCATCTTAAAGCTAAAATTGCATTTTAAAATCCAAGAAGTTAAGAAGTAAAATTCTTAACATACTCTTTAGCAAACAGATAACAGCCCACCTTGGAGGCAGGGCAGGCAGTCTTTCTTGATTGATATGCCCCCAGAGCAGGAAGCTTGCTATCCTGGAAGGGAACCAGAGCAGTAAATGTCTTGTGTTAAGCTAATATTGCAGAATTACCAAGAAACTTAATGTCTCATCAAAGATAAACATTTTGAGACCACTTAACAAGTCCACACCCCTAGCCCTTTGTCACATTCCTGAAAAATCCTTAAAAGGGGGAACCCCCAACATTTCAGTGTGCACCTCTCTCTGAGTCTGCCCGCACTTTGTAACTGTGTAACTGACTTTTTTTCAATCTTTCAGCACGCTTCTCTCTCTGAAGTAGCGCACACTCCCTTTTCTCCGAGTGTGCAATTTCTCTCTAAATAAAACTTAAACCTTTCAAGGTGCCTCTCTGAGGTAGCCTGTGTTGGGGTCCAGGACTCCGGGGTTTCTCCAGAGAACAAACCATACCGGCACGGAGATGTAAATCCAAGCAAAGTCTTTATTCAGCCAGCTAGCTGGGGCCGACAGCACCTCCCCTGACATGCAAGCCGAGTCCGAGCTGCTGACCCCCAAGCAAATTTAGGTAGGGATTATATAGGGTTTTTACAGCCGTTGCACCAAAGCCTGCGCATTTCCACAACCAATAATTTTAAAACATTCTATGTTTTAACCAATGGAGTTGAAACGAGAACGCCCCGGTTTCCTAACCTCTCCCCGTAATCTCTAGCTCACACAAGCATGTCTTCGTAACTTATGATGGGTTACATCCCGAGGCTGTCGCCCACTTCTAGTTATCTAACTTAGGGCAGGCGCATTAGCCTTGGGTAGTTTCTACGAAAACTGGGTGGCTCTTGCTCTAAGGTTTAGCTAGGTTTTATTAGTTCTTTTTCCTGACTTTTCATGCTCTTTGCACTTCTTTACATTTCCCCCCTTTTCTTGATCAGACTGAGGAATCTTCCACAGCGGCACCTAGGGCCTGATACTTTTGACGAAGGACCAGAAGTTGGACAGTGTTAACCCTCTCCCGTACAAACCTAAGTAGCCTGTTTATTATGCACGGACCGATTGTAAGCAACAACAGCAGGATGACTAATGGCCCTGCAACGGCCGAGAGGAGGGTAGCAAACCAAGGCTTGTATTTGAACCAAGACTCAAACCAGCTTTCGTTACTCTCATATTCTTTACGCCTCTTCTCTAGATCCGTTTCTAGTTTGGCTAAGGAATCTCTGACTGCACCTGTCTTATCTACATAGAAACAGCACTCTTCCTTTAGGGCTGCACACAGTCCACCTTCCTTTAAGAACAAGAGGTCCAGGCCCCTTCGGTTTTGTAGGACCACCTCTGACAAGGAGGTGAGGGATTGCTCCAGGTCTGATATTGACTGTTGGAGTTGTTCAGGTCCCTGTCGACTGCCAGCCTCAGGGCTGTGAGCTCTTTTTCCCGAGTTACAAGGGCTGCGACCCCAGTGCCTGCCCCTGCTATCCGTAGGGAGAAGAGGGTCCCAATGGTCAGGGCGGTAACAACCTCCCTCTTGCTCTGGTGGGGGCTCGGCCTTTCTTCCCAATAAGAAAGGAGAGATTCATGAGAATGATACATTAGGCGAGGTAGAATGGCCACCAGCACACAAAACTCACTGTTAGCATTGAACACAGAGGTGGATAGGGCCGGGGTGAGCCCTGTCTTTGAACAGAGCCACCAGCCTGAGGAGGGTATAATCCACTTTTCCTGCTCCCACGTGGTGTTATTATAGGAGAAGCATAACTGTCTCTGGGCCGTCGGGACTGTGCCTACACACGTACCAGCGACTGAGACCTGAGCAATCGTAAGCCCCCATGGTCTCCCATCCCAGTAAGTGGGATGGGAGTTGCTGATAGTGTAGGAGCCATTTATCCCGATTGCCTCATAGAAGGGGGTGAACCTAGGTAGCATAGCCAACAGGGATCAGTGAAGGAGGGAGTGGTGTGGTTCAGAGTCTCTGCTACTGCCTGCACCATTTCCCACAAGGGGTTATCTAACCCGGAGGGACCCAGACCCGGTCCTCTCGTGGACTCTGGAATCAGGGCTACAGCACCTACTGGAACCAGGGCTACGGCTACCAGCAGGGCTAAGGGCCAGGCTATGGCAGCTCCGACTACTCGCCCCATGGCTATTACGGCTACGGCCCTGGCTACTACTACAGGTGGGTCTGGGGCATGTGTTCCAGCAGTTGGCCGGTGGATGTGGCCGTCGGTACCCACCAGGGCACCCCTCGGGGAGCTGAGCCAGGCATGAAGCGCAGGCGTACATCCAGTCGACATTTTCTCGTCCCTTTGGCCCAGGTCCTTATCCTGGATCGAAGGTGTCTGGGGATGTATAACCGGGTTGGGACCTACGGCGGTGCTGGGAGTTGACACAGCTAATTTGATGGTGAGGATTGAGCCTTCATGTTCCCCATGTCCCCCATATTTATAGTACTTTATCCCCCATTTTAGTCCTTTTATCCAACGCGATACCTCAGTCTTTTTGCCCGTCTCGGTGAATTGAATTCGTACCCAATCATGGTCCCTTCGGTCACAAGCCTTGTCCATAGGCACGTGACGAGGGATGCCCTGGTTGACATAAGAAAATTTGACAGCATCCTTTTTTGTAACTGGCCATCTCTGATCCCCATCGTTCGAGGTCACACAGTCCCCTATGTTGGCACACCAGAAGGGCCCCCACCCACATGACTCTCCTTTACCTGCTTCTGGGCAAGCATAAAATCCATGGGAGCGAGCCAAGTTTTGAGGGACATTGGGCTGCCCCCAAAGGGTTCGATAACCTTGGTTGATCCGTCGAAGGCAGAAAAACAGGTCAGGCCACCAGGTTCCGAGTGGCGCAGTGTGTTCTGTGGTACTGATGACCTCCCCAGTTGCGCCGTTAACCAGCATCCAGGTCAGGTCCCATGGCTGAGGGGGGTTGGTGCCTTTGAGCCGGGGGATGATGCCTGCCCCCAGCTCCACAGATGTGGTTCCCTTGAAGGTCCATATTAAGGTGCTTATCAGCAGGATCCCCTTCATCTTCGGCTTAGGTGTAGTTTTAGGGGATTCACAGGATGCTGCTGCACCTTCCACTCTTCCTTGCAGGCCCCTGGATCTTTATGAGGCAGGACCTTCTGAACGTGGGTGTGATGTACCCAGGGAGCGATACCATCAACCTTGAGAGCAGTGGGGGTGGTAAACAATACAACATAAGGTCCCTTCCACCTGGGCTCAAGAATCCTCACTTGGTGTCTCTTGACCCATACCATATCCCCTGGGACTATGCCATGTTCCGGGCTCGGAATTTTCCCGCCCTCGTAATATGCTCTAATCAGGGGCCAGACTTCCTGCTGCACTTTAGCGAGAGCTTGCAACACATTCAGGTAGTCAGGGGCCGGGTCCTCTGCACCGGGAAGCTGCACTCGCCGAGTTATAGGAGGTGGGGCCCCATACATTATCTCAAATGGAGTTAAACCATGTACATAGGGGGAGTTCCGAGCGCAGAAGATGGCTAAGGGAAGGAGGATCACCCAGTCCCTGCCAGTCTCCAATACCAATTTAGAAAGGGTCTCCTTCAAGGTCCGATTCATTCTCTCTACCTGCCCAGAGCTTTGTGGGTTGTAAGCACAATGTAACTTCCAATCTATCCCCAAAGCCAGGGCTAGTCCCTGCAGGATTTTGCTAACAAAAGCTGGGCCGTTATCGGAACCTATGGCTTCAGGGACCCCATATCTGGGGATGATCTCTTCAATTATTTTTTTTGCTACCACCTGGCTGGTTTCATGCTTGGTTGGAAAAGCCTCCACCCACCCTGAGAAGGTATCCACCATAACCAGCAAATACTTATATCCATACTTCCCTGGTTTTACTTCGGTGAAGTCTATTTCCCAATTCCTCCCTGGAGCCCTCCCCCTTTCCCGAGTACCTGCTGGGTGCGGCCCTCTTGGGGCTGGTCTTAGCATTGCACAGCTACTGCATTCTTTCGTGATCTGACGAGCTGCCTCATTCTGGTGGGAAAACACCAACTGCGCAGACTGGAAAAGGCTGAGCAGCTTTTTCCAGCCTAGATGGGTGGACTTATGCAGGTTAGTAAGCATGTACTGTCCTAATGCTTCTGGCAGAATCAATCTACCTTCTTGGTCCCTACCCCAATTTCCTTCCCCAAACACTTTCCCCGAGACTTGTTTCCTAATCCACTCGAGGTCCTGAGGGGAGTACTCAGGTTTGGGTGGCAGGGCAGGCAGTTCAGGTATGGGTATCTCAAGGGCTGCAAGTACAAGGGAGTCCAAGAGGGCCGCCCTCCTAGCTTACGCATCAGCATGGTTGTTGCCGATGGCCTCAGGTGTCTTCTTTGGTTGGTGGCCCGGTACATGTGTAACTGCTACCGCCTTTGGTTTTTTGATAGCAGCTAGTAGTCTTTGGACTTCTTGTAGATTCCTCAGTTCCTTTCCTTCCGCGGAACAGAATCCTCTTTCTTGGTAGATGGCACCGTGGACATGGACAGTGCCAAAGGCATACCTGCTATCTGTGTAGATGTTGGCCCGCTTGCTTTCGGCTCTTTCCAGGGCCTCAGCGAGAGCAATAAGTTCCGCCTTCTGTGCTGAGGTGCCAGGGGGCAGAGCTGCGCTCCAGACAACTTCCCCTTCGTGGGTCACTACCGCTGCCCCTGCTCTCCTGACCCCTTCTTGCACAAAGCTGCTCCCATCTGTGTACCAATTTAGCTCACAGTTTGGCAACGGTGTGTCTTTCAGGTCTGCTCGCACCTGGATAATTCCGGAAAGGATGTCTCTACAGTCATGGATGGGGGTCAACAGATGTGGGTCTGGCAGAAGGGTGGCCGGATTTAGGGTCACCGGGTCAGAGAAGACAATTCGTGGAGAATCTAGTAGGAGCCCTTGGTAGTGGGTGAGTCTTGTATTCATCATCCATTTTCCTGGAGGATGCCTGAGGATCCCCTCTACAGTATGTGGGGTTGTTACCCTCAGGTTCTGGCCAAAAGTCAGCTTGTCTGCCTCTTTTACCAGTAGAGTGATGGCTGCTAGGATACGCAGACAAGGTGGCCACCCAGAGGCCACTGGGTCCAGCCGCTTGGACAAATAGGCCACAGGTCTCTTCCACGGGCCCAGCTGCTGAGTCAGGACTCCTTTAGCATCTCCCTTCCTTTCATCTACAAACAGGATGAAGGGTTTTTCTGGGTCTGGCAGAGATAGGGTGGGAGCCAGGAGGAGAGCTTCTTTCAGTCTGTCAAAAGCCTCTTGTTGTTCCTGATTCCATTGCCAGCCTGGCCCTTCTTTGGTCGCCTCATATAGCAGTCGGGCTATTTCTGTGTACCCTGGAATCCAGAGCCTGCAAAACCCGGCTGAGCCAAGAAATTCCCTCACTCCCCAGGGTGAGGAAGGGACGGGAATAGTCAGGATAGTTTGTTTCATGGCCTGCGTGAGCCACCTGGCTCCATTAGATATTTTGTACCACAGGTAGACCACTGACCTCTGACAGATGTGGGCTTTATTGGCGCTGGCTCGATATCCCAGTTCACCTAGTTCAGCCAGCAAGTTCCCCGTGGCTTCTTCGCACTCCTCATGGGTTTCTGTGACCAGCAACAGGTCATCCACATACTGCAGCAGTGTCGCGTGGGGGTGGCTCCTGCAGAAGGGCTCCAAGTCCTGGCTTAGGGCTTCATTGAATAAGGTGGGAGAGTTCTTGAAGCCCTGTGGCAGTCTAGTCCAGGTAAGCTGCCCATTTCTTCCTCCCCCTGGCTCCTGCCACTCAAAGGCAAACAAAGGCTGACTAACTTCAGAGAGTGGGATACTGAAGAAGGCATCTTTCAGGTCCAGAGTAGTATACCACACATGTGAGGGTGGCAGGTGGCTGAGTAGGGTGTAAGGGTTGGGCACTGTAGGGTGAATGTCTTCTATCCTTTCATTAACCTTTCGCAGGTCCTGCACTGGTCTGTAATCTCTACTGCCAGGCTTCCTTACTGGGAGCAGGGGCATATTCCATGCAGATTGGCAGGGTTTAAGGATTCCTGTCTCCAACAGTCTGTGGATATGGGGTTCTATCCCTTTCCTAGCCTCTTCCGGTATTGGATACTGCCGGACCCGGATGGGTAGGGCCGCGGCTTTGAGTTGAACAACAACTGGGGGCAGATGTTTGGCGAAACCAATTCCTCCGGTTTAGGCCCATGTGGAAGGGAACCTCTGCAACCAAGAGTCCATTTCTCCCTGGCCCCCCTCTTCTTGATCCGCCTGAAACAGACAATGTTCATCAGCCAGGGATAGAGTCAACACATGCACCGGTTGCAGGGGATGCCCTTCTTTGTCCATGATCTTTATCTCCTCCGGTTCAAAATGGATGCGCGCCCCAACCTTGGTTAGTAAGTCTCTGCCCAGCAACAGTGCAGGGCTCTCGGGTACGACCAGAAATGAGTGGGAGACCTGATACCTTCCTAGGTCCACTTTTCTGTTAGTAGTCCAGGCACATTTCTTGGACCCTGTCGCTCCCTGGACTATACTTGTGCATCCTGGGTTTAGGGGACCATGAGCTTGGTTGAGAACTTAATACTGTGCCCCAGTATCTACCATGAACCCAATGGGAGTCCCCTCCACGCACAGGGTTACCCAGGACTCAGGGAGGGGTGCCGAGCCCCATCCCCTCAATTCTCCTCTCCTAGGTGTAGGGTCTTAACGGGATTCCCTCCGCCTTGTTCCCTCCTTTTGGGGCACTCCCTCTTCCAATGCCCATATCTCTTACACAGTTCATTGATCTCGTCCTAGTCAGGATTGGCGGGGCCCCGTTCTTCGAGGTGATCTAGGGCTCTCCTTCACCCCGGCCAGGAATATCCTGGCCATCTCCTCCCTCTGCTTCTTATTCTCCCTCCTCTGAAATTCTCTGTCTTCTTTCCTATTTTTCTCCTGCATTACCCATTTCTCTTTCCTCAGCCTTTCCTCTCTGTCTTCTGGAGTTTCCCTAGCATTGAAGACCTTCTCGGCTTGCTGCAGCATTTCTCTAATAGATATTTCCCCCAGGTCATCCCGCTTGTGGAGTTTCCTCTGGATATCGGGGGCTGCCTGGTTGATGAATGAGAGGACTACAGCTGATCTATGTTCCTCTGCTTCTGGGTTTATGGGGGTATATTGCCTGTAAGCATCAAACAGCCTTTCCAGATACGCGGCCGGCCTTTCCATTTCCCCCTGAACAATAGTTTTTACCTTAGCCAGGTTAGTGGGCCGTCTGGCAGCCGCCTGGAGACCGGTCATCAGAGTCTGGCGGTAGACCCGGAGATGCTCCCTACCTTCTGCAGTCCCGAAGTCCCAATTCGGGCGCGCAAGTGGGAACACCTCGTCGATGATGGGCTAGAGGGTAGTGGGTCTTCCATTTTCTCCGAGGACATTTTTCCTGGCCTCATTGAGGATACGCCCTCGTTCTTCCATTGTGAAGAGGGTATGGAGCAATTGCTGGCAGTCGTCCCATGTGGGACAATGGGTAAACATAATGGACTCCACCAGACCTATAAGACACTTGGGGTCCTCCGAGAAGGGAGGGTTCTGAGTCCTCCAATTATAGAGGTCACTAGATGAAAAGGGCCAGTACTGATATTGTTGAGCTCCATCCGGACTGCCTGCACCAATGGCACGCACAGGCAGGACCGGCACTGCTCCTTCTGAGGTGGAGGAGGGAGCCTCCCCTTCTTGTTCTCTGGCCCCCCGAGGCCTTAACTGCATTCCTCCCGCTCTCCCTGGCCTCCTGTCTTCTCCTGCTGAAGAATCTGGAGAAGCTGCGGCCGCCTGGTCCCTGCTGGGCTTTCCAACCTCGTTTTCTACCCCCCCGGTGGCTTCACCCCATTCCTCCCTCGAAGCCCCATACGGGGGTGGTCACTCAATCGACAGAGGGGGGTAGAGGGGAGAACTGTCTGGGAGAACGGGCGGCGCACTCAGGGTTCTGGCCCTGCGATCAGAGGGCTTTAAATCTTCCCGGGCAACTAGGACGGAGGTCTTTAGTGGGTCGGTGTGAGGTTTCCCCACCAAAAAGCGCCTCAGCCAGGAAGGGGGATTCTCGGCCAAATTTTCCCAGACAAGAATATAGGGAAGTTGGTCAGGGTGGCCCTCAGGGTCTGGCCGGGAGATAATGGCTTTGACTTTGCCGATAAGGTCCAAGGAAAGAGACCCCTGCATTGGCCAGCCTACTCCAAAGGAAGGCCACTCAGCAGAGCAAAGGGTGTCGAGCTTACCTTTCTTGATGCTAAGACCCATATTTAAGGCCTGTTCCTTGACCTTCGGAAAATGGGAAAAGATCAGACCTTTAGGAATAGCCTGAGTCTGGCCCATAGTGAAAATGCAAGGAAGACAAAGGTGAGGGATAGAGATGCCACTTTAAACAAGATGACTGGTGTATGTACTTGTGAACGAGTGCCTGTTGTTGCACAGTTTTTCTTCTGCGGGGGACACGAATTTATCTGGGATTCGTGGCTGTGACCCCCTTATCCTGTCACGGGAGTCTTCTAGCAGTGGACACCCTAATGGCTCTTAATTGCCCGACCCGTGCCTGCAGGGGAATGATTTAGTGGCAGAAAGGAGGGACGGAAAGAACAGGAGAACCTCAGAGTAGGAGAAACTTAAAAGGAAAAGCGCAAAAAGAAATATAAACCAAAACACAATAAAACAAGCAACAATAACACTAAACACACACACCACATCTGATCGCACTCGCTCGGACCGGTCCTTCTCTCACTCTGGTGCGCACCACACTCACCACTTTCAGGATCCTCAAAAACTCTCGTGATTCTCCCGAAAGGCATCTACTCGGACTGCCGCAGGGTGACCAGCTCTATCTTTTCCTCCTCGGGCACCAGGTTCCTGCCGATCGGACTTGCCTTCCCAAGGCCGAGTCACTCGGACCCCAGGGCCAGGATTGGTTACCTGGACTTCACCCAGGGTCGCTAACCTGGGGGCCGGGACTACCAATCCGGACTTCCTCACTCGGAGTCACTAACCCGAGACCATACACGGGATGGCGACTCCCGCTTTATAATGGATTTATGCAGAATGCAGACACGAGGGGGTGACCCTCGAATTACACTGCCCCGTCCGGACAATTAGACCTTGCCTCCAGCAGTCCCTTGTTCTCAGGGAAGCTGCTCGGATCCCGGATGAGCCCCCAAAATGTTAGGGTCCAGGACTCCGGGGTTTCTCCAGAGAACAAACCATACAGGCACGGAGATGTAAATCCAAGCAAAGTCTTTATTCAGCCAGCTAGCTGGGGCCGACAGCACCTCCCCGACACGCAGGCTGAGTCCAAACTGCAGACCCCCAAGCAAATTTAGGTAGGGATTATATAGGGTTTTTATAGCCGTTGCACCAAAGCCCGCGCATTTCCACAACCAATAATTTTAAAACATTCTATATTTTAACCAATGGAGTTGAAACGAGAACGCCCCAGTTACCTAACCGCTCCCCGTAATCTCTAACTCACACAAGCATGTCTTCGTGACTTATGACGGGTTACGTCCCGAGGCTGTCGCCCACTTCTAGTTATCTAACTTAGGGCAGGCGCATTAGCCTTGGGTAGTTTCTATGAAAACTGAGTGGCTCTTGCTCTAGGGTTTAGCTAGGTTTTATTAGTTCTTTTTCCTGACTTTTGATGCTCTTTGCACTTCTTTACAGCCTGCACTTTTTCTCTCTTTAACTTTAAATAAAACTTTTACTTGGCCTCACTACTGTGTCTCTGCCCTTCAATTCTTTGTTGCGGCGGGGACAAGAACCAAGGAAAATACACAGTGCCCTCTTAACAATATGCTGCTTATTTGTTTAGCTTTTCTTGGAATGATTTTGTAGATTTTGAAATTGCCTTCAGTGTTTATCCATTGAATTCTGTGCTAGTTCTTTTCCCCTTTTAATTTCTTATTTTTACTTTTCAGCCTGGCTTCCCTAGGAGTCAGACCTTGCTCACTATAATTTAGTGACCAAACAGTGTTTATAAGATTTCCTTAAAAACCTTGTCTGTACAACTGATGCTGGGGTTCTTGTTCACGGAGCCGAAGAATGAGCTCTGCAAACATTCCAGGCCAAGTTGCTCCTGGCCTTTTTAGCTTTAACTGATCTCACTGAAGATGTCTTTATTTCTAGTCTGGTATCTTTAGCCTAGAGAATTAGCGTGACCTTCACTTTGCATAATGCTTAACACAGAGTTTCTATAGGGGCTTCTTTGCACGTTGTTGCATTGCTCTGACTGTAAATATCTTGCCTTGCTTTTTCCAGAGGACTTCAGCCTACTCTGACTATACCCACAGTCCCTGTCTTACAACTACTGCCTTTTTTCCAAGAAGATCTATGTGAAAAGGTACTACTTCAAACTTCAGACAGAACTTTGCTCTCAGTTAGCATTCACACTTTTTTTTTTTTTTTTTTGCACAGGGCCTCTAGGTAAGCTAGAGGTGAGTGACTATTGTCCTGTCTTTCCCAGGACCTCTTGAGCATGCATACAGCCTTGGGCAGACTTTTAGATCTCTAGAAATTTGTTGGGGTTTTTTCAAGTTCCCAGTGTTTGCCTAGTTCTTCAGGGCTTCTTTTAAATTTCCAGTCAGACACTTGCTAGTCCCAACTGAAATAGAAACCTTAAGGAGTTCAGATAGTGCCAGTTACTTGCCACTGTTTCAGGGATACCCTATGGTTAGGTGCCCACTAGCCCACCCAAGCTGTGCTCTGAGTCAAATCAAACAGCCAACACATTCTGATTTCCAAGGTTCCAAGTTTGGACAGCAAATTGTGTTCTAGAGAGTGTGCTTTTAACAAAGCTCCAAAAGAATCATCTCTCCATTGTCTACAACACTGAATTTTGGTTATCATACCATTGAGCTGGGAAGGGGAGGGAATGGGAATAGTTCCAATTTAAAACAGTTCCCACTGTTCTATCAAGTTTTAGTATTTTCATTGGATAGATGGTTTTCAGTTCTTGAAGTGGCTTTTGTTATTTGCCAGAATTCTGAAATGACTGATTTTAGTTTCTTTCATTATTTCAGAGGAACGGCAATTTACCAAGTTCTCTACCATCCCAGAAGTTGATCTCTGTATCTTTTTTTTTTACCTTTATGTAATAAATAGTTCATTAACTCGATGAGTAGAAATTCAATTCACCCTGAAAAATTAAAGAAGTAAGAAAATTAAGAATAAGGAAAGAAGTTTACATGAATTGTGAATAAGCAAGAAAAGTTGTTTAAGTGGCCACTCATCCTTAGTATTGTGGTTGTCATTTTCTTAGAATTGAAGATATCTCTACGGAGCTTTTAGAATTTAATTGACCTAATTCAGTTTTCAAGATGTGAAACATTCTCGGAGGCCTGGAAGAACCATTATTTCAATCAAGTGTACTACTATCAATTTGCTTGCCCAAGTACAAAACATTCACAGAGAACCTGTCATAAAACAATAATGTAAGCTGCTACATAAAAAATCTTACTTAATATTTTTTTACTGCAAAGTTATGTTTTATGTAAAAGGACACAATCATTTTTAGAAAATAGTATCTGAAAGCCTTTATATAACAGCATTTGTAAATGTAAAAAAATTACAAGTTTTTTAAGTGTGTTTCTCAGAAAAATATTGCATTTTAGTTATAACGTGCCTATCAAAGCAACAATTTTCTCATCTGTAAGATGATTTTAACAATAGTGATAAATTTTATAGGACTGATCATTTGATTAAATGTTATGGTGTACATCAAATACCTTACAAGTACTTACTTTAATTCTTCTTGTCATACATCCTTCCCATCACCATTGGGTAACTGCATATGTAGCTCTATTTCTCTAAAAGTCACTGTGACAGATGACCAGAATTTTGCAATCAAACACAGTTAAGTTTGGTCAAAGAAAAATCCCCTCATGTTTCAGTCAGGGTGGGGGAGAAGTAAGCATTTTGGAATATGGCCAGAGCTTTCTCCATAACAAAGGACTGTCCTCTAAGACAAGGGACTTTACTGGAGACTCATTTGCCCTGGGGGAAGTGCAACTAGACAACTCTAGTCTCCTTTATCCTATTCTTACAAAAAGGGAGATAAAAAAAAGTCCAGGAAAAGCTTCTGAAGGTCACAGTTCAGGGAACCAGACCCAATTAAAAAACAAACACTGAGATTTAATCAAAACTGTATAGAACATTTCTCATCCCCAATACCTTACCAACACATAAACAGAGCACCAGCATCTTATGAGAAGATTGTAACTCAGAGAGCTGGATGACATAGACTCCACTTAAGAAGGAATTACTAGGGAATCCTAAAGTCATCAGAATAGAATAAAAAGGAAACTGGAGGAAATGGAAATCTGTAGTACCTGCAGCTATAGGGAACATTAAACACAGTCCAAGTCCTAGCTGGATTAACGTAACACTTCACACTAAAACCCTAATTACCTTAGTTTCTATTATTTGATAGGTCATGCCACTTGCAACAAAATAATTAAAAGACATGGTAAAAGGCAAGAAAAAGTCAGTTTAAGAGAGAAAGTAAGTATCAGACCAAGCCTCAGGTAGGACTAGGAGGTTAAAATGATCAGATAAAGAACTTACAATAACGATGATTAATATGCTAAGGGTTCTAATGGAAAAACAAGCAACATGCAAGAACAGATGAGCAACATGAGGGAGATGGAAACTCTAAGAAAGTATCAAAATGAAATGTAGCAATCAACAACACTGTAACAGAAATGAGCAATGCCTTTGATAGGCTCCTCAGTGGACTGGCCATAACCAAGGAAATAATCAGGGAGTTTGAAGATATGTTAATAGAAATTTCCCAAACTGAAAAATGAAGAGAAAAAAAAAAAAGAATGAAGGAGGACAAACAAAGATAAGACAATATCCAAGAATTATGAGACAATTAAAAATGTGTAACACATGTGTACTGGGAACACCGGAAGAGCAAGAATGAGAGAATTGAAAAAGAATAAATATTGATATTATAATGGATGAAAAATTTTCAAAACTAATGACAGACACCAAACTATGGATGTAGGGAGCTCAAAGAACACCAAACGGGTTAAATATTAAGAGATGTACATATAGACATATCACATTTAAATTGCAAGAACCAAAGTGAAAAATTTTTAAAGAAGCCATGGTTGGAGCACACCTTACCTTTAGAGAAAGAAGGTTAAAAAAAATGGCACTGAATTTATTGTCAGGAACCTGAATACTAACAAGAAGCATGTAGAGTGAACTAGTAAATTGTTGAGGGAAAAAAAACTCCCACAAACCTGGGACTCTGTATGGAGTGAAAATTTTCTTCAAAATGAGTGAGAAATAAGAACTTTCTCAGATGGATGAAAGCTGAGGGAATTTGTTGCCAGTAGACCTGCCTAGCAGGAATGGTTACAATGAATTATTCAGAGGGAAGGAAAATGACAGAGGTCAGAAATTTGGAACAAAAGAAAGAAAGAGAGAAAAGAAGTCCACTAGAGAAAAATAAAGGTAAAATAAAATCTTCCGTTTCACTTACTTTGTCTGATCTAATAAATGTCCAAGTTAATAATAGCAACAATGAATGTATCAAGTGATTAACTTATTACTAAGTTAAATGACTGGCAGCAATGTTATGAGAGATGAGAGGGAGGAATCAGATACTCTATTATAAGGTACCTGCACTGCATTAGTAGTTAATGTATATTGCAAACTCTAGGAAAATCTGTATTTAATGTTTTAAAAAAGTAGAGATGACATGCTTAGAGAAGAGAGAAAAGGAGTCATATGAAATGCTTAAATAAAACCAGAGAAATCAGAGAAAAAGGAGCTAAAAAGGAAACACAGTACAAGTGCAACAAACAGAAAATATTAAGAAATATGGTGGGTGTTTGTCCAACTGTATCAATAATCATTTTAAATGTGAATGGTTTAAGCATACCATTAAAAGACAGAGACTGTTAGAGTGAATAAAAGAAGCAAGACTAATTATATGCTCTTTATAAGAAACTCATTTTAAGTACAAGGAAAAAATACCAGTTTTTGTTAAGTGTTTGGGTAGAGGAAGGATCAGTAGATAAAGCACAGGCATTTTTCAGTATGGTAAACTATTCTGTGTGATATTGTAATGGGGACTACATGGTATTTTGCATTTGTGAAAACCTATATAAATCCTTACTTCACAAAGAATGAATGGTGATACAAAAGATAGATTTTTGTTAAAAATAATATACCAATATAGGAACTTTTCATAGTATGTACTTAAAATCTAAAATTTTTCTAAAATGTAAAATCTACTAATGGAAAAGAAAAAATCTACTCCTAATTAAAAAACGAATCAACCAGCCAAATAAGGCAAACTAAAGTTCTTAGAAAATTTCCACAACCTAATAAAAACAGGGAAATCACTACATTTAATAGTAAATCATTTAAAGTCACCCTTCCACCCCAAATTTGAGAAACACACAAGATGTTTTGCTATACTACCTGTCAGGTTGTACCAGAGTCCTAGTCAGTCCATTACGGCAAAAAAAAAAAAAAAAAAAAGAATAAAAAAAGAAGGATATAAGCATTGTGAAGGAAGAAAAACCTGCTGTTGTTCACAGACAGTATGATTGTATGTGTAGAAAAACCTCAGAACATCTATAAATAAAGTATTAGAAACAATGCGTGAGTATAGCATGGCTACTGGAACTACCATGTCAACATGCAAAGTCAGTATATAAAAACTTTACAAATAATTTTTTAAAAGACAGAAAGCCACATTTAAATACACTAGTATGAACGGACACCTCACCAATGAGATACATAAATGGCTTATTTGAAAAAGGTGCTTTATATCGTAAAGCTTTAGGGAAATATTTTACCCAATAGAATATCTAAAAGAAAAAGGAAAAAGTTGGTGATACCAAGTTTAGGCAAATATATTTAGCAATGGGAACTGTCCCACACTGCTGATGATAGAACTGTAAGTTGGACAGCTTAAAAAATATGTTGTACTATTAAAGTTGAATATAGATATACCCTATATTTTAACAATTCTACTTCTCAATTTATGCTCCAAGAGAAATGCATACACATAACTCCCTGAAAAATATAAACATAATTATTTATAAAGATATTGTCCAAAAGAGCCCAAACTGGAAACAACATCATATACATTGATAGTACAATGGATAAATAACTCACTGTATATTCCTTAAATACTATAATACACAGAAATGAAAATAGTGAAGTTCTATATAAAATCACATAGATGATCAAAATAAACACCAGAGGGAAGATAAATGAATATATTAACTTAAAAGTACAAATCCAGGCACAATTAATTGATAGTTACAGAAACCAGGCTAGGGCTCACCTTTGGTAGGGAGTAGTGACAAAGAGAGATGGCAAAGTAGATTGGTAGGGCACTAGCACGTTCTCTATTTTCATCTGGAAGGTGATTATGTAAATATATTCACTTTCATAGAATTCATGGACCTATACATTTATAAGTTGTGCACTTTTCTTTTTAACATATAGTGCAATAAAAAATTTACCTCCATAAACCTTTTGAATTGTGTGGATTAGAAGTAACACCTGTAAAGCATCTATCATGTAACAAATACTCCATCAGAGGCAAGTATGACTACCAGGTGTGACCTTGAGCAAGATATGTGATGTTTATATAAGCCTCAATTTCCTTGTTCGTGGAATGAGACACTCTCTAAGCTTACCTCTCTAGGCAGTTCTAATGACAAAATGTGGTAAAGTGTAAAAACTGTCACATATTGCTCCCTGTATTTAGAACTTAATATGTGTTTAAAAATAAGCAATACAAAGAAAAAGAAAGCCAAGCACAGACCCAAATCAAAACAAACAAGAAGTCTAGACAGTTGAAAGAAGGCTTATGTTGGTTTTCTTCCACAGAAGAGTAGAACATTGTCTCTTTTTGAGAAAAAAGTCTTAACCTAATTTATTATGTTGACCTAAAGCTATTATATTATTATTACTTTTTACATTTCCCTAATTTGTGAACAAAAACAGAAGTTTTGAAAGCTGATTGCTGGAAAAGGCAAAAATTAGACCTTTTCCTGATTAAAAGAGAGCAGACTTATCCCTAATAAAATATCCTGGTCCTCTTCTTCAACATCCATCCAATGAGGAAATTATCAATATATAACCTTAGATAACCTCCTAGACCAACAAAAAATGAAATGCTCTATTTCAAGATATTCTATCATATTGAGTGGAAATTCACTTTCCCATCATGTCTATGTATCAATCTAATCTTTTGGAGCAACAAGAACAACAAAAGTGTCCTTTAACTGTTTTTATTTTTTATTAATTAATTAGTTTTTTTATTTTGCTATCATTAATATACAATTACATGTGCAACATTGTGGTTACTAGATTCCCCCCATTATCAAGTCCCCTCCACATACCCCATTACAGTCACTGTCCATTAATTAGTGTAGTAAGATGCTGTAGAGTCACTGTTTGTCTTTATGCTATACTGCCTTCCCCATGCCCCCCCTCTACATTATGTGTGCTAATCGTAATGCCCCTTATTCCCCTTCTCCCTCCCTTGCCACTCCCCACCCCAGTCCCCTTCCTTTTAGCAACTGTTAGTCCACTCTTGGGTTCTGTGAGTCTGCTGCTATTTTGTTCCTTCAGTTTTTCCTTTGTTCTTATACTCCACAGATGAGTGAAATCATATGGTACTTGTCATTCTCCACCTGGCTTAGTTCACTGAGCAAAATACCCTCTAGCTCCATCCATGTTGTTGCAAATGGTAGGATTTGTTTTCTTCTTATGGCTGAATAATATTCCATTGTGTATATGTACCACATCTTCTTTATCCATTCATCTACTAATGGACACTTAGGTTATTTCCATTTCTTGGCTATTGTAAATCGTGCTGCGATAAGGATCCTTTAACTTTTTAGAGGTTATCCTTACATATATTTGAAAACAGCTGTCTCTCATATCCCATAGTATTTATTTTTCGATGTCACAGTTCAATAGTACTCAAATCTATAATTAAGTCATTAATTTTCTCATTTATTCAACTATAAAGCAAACCTTACTGAATCTCGACCAGTGTTATTTGGATAAGGAATAAAAGTTTTAATTCTTTAAAGATAACATAATCCAGAAGAGAGTCAGATGTCAAAGCAGAGACTAATATTCTGTTATGTCCTGTATATGTTTTGAGGGCATTTATGGGAGCATGTGGAAGGGATTATCCTACTTAGGGGAGTCAGGAAGTCTTCATTCAGGTGCCAAATTTGAAGTGACACTTGCAGGTCACTTCAAGATAAAGAGGTTGGTTCCCTGCCTGGCCTTCTTTGGTAGCACCCCAGCCTGTGAGAATTTGGCTCCCTGTTCACCTTTGCTAGTATGAGTTGGGCTGAGACAAGTTTTCTATGATGCTTGGCTGAGTAGGGTGCCTTCTGTCTGTAATTTTTCTTTTATGGTGCTGCCCCTCTCTGGTCCTTTATCTCTAGAGAGTAGACCTCTGGGATTTTTTGTTTTCTCTCCATCTGTTGGCATTTCTTGGTTGCCAACTTCTTTAGCTTCATGTCAGATACACGAGCCAAAAAGAAAACCCTCTCGACTTGCCTCTATGTTGTCCCCCCAAGTTCCCTTTGTATTCTTCCTTCTCTCTACCTTACAGAGTCCTCTTATATCTGCTTTGTACATGAGGTCCAGGGCTTTTAGGAACAGGAAAACTATGTCTACTCTTTTCCTGGAAGCAAGAATCCATAATGTTTTGTAAATGAACAACTCTATAACTATAAATAATTATCACCATGGAATAAATATCCATGTTTATCTGTAGTATTTACCTCACCCCTACTTGCTTTCATTGTCATATTTCTCTAGATATGTTTCTTCCTACAGTCTCCCAAAATAGCTTTAATTTCTCCCGATTTCTAGAAATCAATGGGAGATAAAGAGAGACTGACTTGATCATTCTTTCTCTGTGTTTTTCCAAGAAAATAAATCACCATTGTCACTTCTCATCATTGGGTTCCATGCTATCCATTTCTTAAATTTTGAAATATAACCAAATCTAAAATATTGTAATCATCATTAAGACTTCATAATCCATTCAGGAGATTAATGGGTTTTAAATATTTTGAAATATTGTTTCTGATTTTAAAATTTCATTATATTATAAAGTCATCCAAGGAGAGCAAGGAGGCTATTTTATAATGTAGAAAATTTTGAATTATGTGATGTTACAGTAAAGTAAGACTACAACTGAATTCTACATTTTGTGCACCCAGCATTGATGTTCACATAATATACACTGATAAGAATTTGCAAATGATCTTTGTATCTTGATAGCTCTTCTTGCAAAGTCAGAGTACCCCTTAATAAAAGGTATCCAAAAGTCTGAAAGAGAAATACTGGAAGCTTTGTCTCAGACTTTAGTTGCTAAGCTTATCAAATGAATGCTGGAATTTTTTAATTTGGAGAGTCAGTGACTGGGTTATGTAATCATTTGAAAACTTTTAGGTAAAATCTTGGTATTTTGTTACTTTATGAGCTGTTTAATATTGTAGAAAAAATAAGAACTCAGGTACCTTGCTCAATCATGTGGAATATCCTCCCCAAACATCAAGACATTTTAGATTATTTCAATTATTTATGAAATCCAAACTTAAAATTTCTGGGTTGTTTTTCCCTGAACATTTTTCAACAGATGGAAGCATAAAAATATCAAGACCTTAACTTAATAGAAGGCTAAGGGAAGAAAAGAAGTAACAAAAACTTATAATAAATACTGAAGTTTCGTAAGACTACACATTGTATCTTAAGTATGGGAACCTAGCATATGCCAGGGTTTTCTGCCATTTGAAAAAGTGTAATGCTATATTTCTTTATACAATTTTACCTTAGTAGACATTTGAAGACCCAATTAAAAAGAGCATTGCCAAGTCACATCTTTCCTAATCAACTAGACATTTCTAAAAAGTTTAATTATTTGAACTAAGATAGAAGACATTTTTATTCCAAGGTCTGGAGCAAACCAAGTTAATCTGGAGGGACAAGTTAGTGGATTACTATTTACCAGTGTGTAAGAAATTGGACTAGAACATGTTTAAGTGTATTAGTTTTATTTTAGCTCTACAAATAATTTAAATATAAAAGTAAAAGTTTAATCAAATGTTTGAGAAAACACTTAACATGAAACTCATTGGAAAACTACTATAAAATACACAGAAATGTAGCTTAGGAAAAGTGTATCTGGCCTGGGACTTGACTTATTAACTGGTCTAGACAGATGGAGGAGTGTCATTCTAGAGAGAGGACATAATGAGCCTGACCCTGGAAGCCAGTCATTTCTGCTCTCTGCCATGGTGGTTGTGCCATCAGCAAAATGACTCCCATGTTATCAAGCAACCATAAAACGGGGTCATAGGTAGTTTTTTCAGAGAACTTGCATTGACTGGTTCTTTTTACCCTGAGAAATGAATGGAAGGTAAAATGGAAGGAGCCCTAAGTGTAGTGACCTAGTGGATGCAAACCCACCAGTTTCCTTACCCACAGGACTGCAGGCACCAGGGAGACCTGACCTGCAGCCGTTCATGTGCACAGCGCCCTTCTTGATCATGAGTTGAGTGATGGCAAGCACATATTTGAAGGCATGTGTAATATCTTTGGGGATTATTTATTTACTACTAATAAATATTTATATGGGGATCTATATAAAAGACAGAGGTCACTAAGTGAGTAGAGATTCACAAACATTTATTATTAAAGGACATGACAACTTGTTTTACACCCAAAATGCTTGAGGCCTAAATTTACTCATATAATGGTTACAATTATTTAAGCAACTAAGATCATTTAAATTCAACTCTTTTAATAAAGGTGACTTTTTCCCCCCTAAGAATTTAGAACATTTATGGTTAGACTTGTCATCTTACTCAAAGCATAGGACCATATACTCATCCTTCAAACACATAAAGAGATGTGTACTCAGATACCTCTCAGTGTTGATCGCCTGACATTAATAATAAGTAAAAAGAGAGAGAGAGAGAAAAACTACTGACTTCTTCTCAGCTTTCCTTTTGTTTACTTTACATTAAAAAAAATTATCAAGAATGAGAAAAACTGTTAGAACTTCTTTTAAAAATTGCAAAAGATAAAAGTCTATATTCAATCTGCTGCCTTCAAACGTTTCTTGGAAAGCTTAATTAAATGGCAATTCATCAGTACATTCTGTCAGTCTTCTAAAGCCTGATAATGCTATAGTCTTAATTAAAGAAAAAAAAAAAGAATGCAGCTTTTAGTTTTTATTCTGTTAGATCAAGAGGAAAAAGCACTCAGCACCTCTGTCAACATGACTCAGAGCTGTTCAATTATGGGTTGATTTTATTCAATTAAATATCAGTAAGCCCAGAAAATTGTATTAGAGTACATGTGGTATAATTACTCATGTTTTTGCTTTCAGGTTAGATATGAATGCCGAACCTCTAGGTGGTAGATCTAAGATCGTAAGTAGTTAATGAAATTCGCAACCTGTTAAAGTTGAACTATCTAGCTGGCCATCAGACTCATCAGTAGACTTAAGCTGTTCTACTTCACATTTCTCCAAGTGTGAGGTACTCTTTATGGCAATCCATTTCCTCATTACTCTCTTTTGATAAGTCTGGGTGCAGGCCAATATTTGCATCTCCACTCTAGTACTGAGCTGTCTAAGAGTCTATGAGGGTGACTCTGTTGAGGTACTAATGGGACTGACTTGTGAATTCATCAGTAAGGAGCACACCCTTTTGTCCCTGTTCTCATTATGAGAACTCATGTGTGTTTCTTGAAGTGATGGGTTACCACTGACATGTACCACACAGAGCTCCAAACTGTAATCTCTATTTCAAGAGATTACACCATGCAGTCTTCAAGCACATAAAATTCTAAAAAGACCCTCTACACTATAATTCAAAAAAAGTCTCACCTTCTAAGAGTTCAAATTGCAAAACAGCTGGTTCTATCAAGGATATGCATTGTTTTGAAAAAGAGCAGGTTGAAATTTGCAATAAAAACTGTGTGAAGCATATTGCAATATAAGCATGTACTATTCCAGTATTGTTTTTTGCTTCATTGATCTCTGCAAGAAAAAGAAGATAAAAAGATAACCGTATCATCACTTTTTGCTATAATCAGAAAGAATTTCTCAGGTAATAGAGTGGCTTCAGGTAGTATTTGAGAGGAGTTAATAGATGGATTTGGGGTTGGAAGGAGAGAGAGCTGAGAAAAGCACAGAATTTATAGAAGAAGAGGAGAGGAGGCCAAAAATGAAATTCACCTGGACAAATTAAATATCATGAGTAAATATATAAAGAATTGATGATGTAATCATCATGTTGTGAGGTTTTGTGTGTGTGTTGCTTTTGTTTATTTTTCTTGTGCTTGTGGGGAGTAAGATTTTAAGTCTTTTCTTTGGGATTCATGACTCAATCTTTATCCAAAGCAAAATTTCAATCTAAGTTCAAGGGTAAGGGAGAAAACTAAACAGCAGTTATGGAAAAGCCTTGTAAGCTCTTGGCACTTGACGTATAGTTTCTAACTATTTATTTTACAATGACCCTGTGAGGTGGAATTGTTACCTCATTTTACCAAAGAGAAAACTAGTTAAAAGAAATACCATGCCAAACTACAGTGGCATCCAGACTTATGCTAATTTAAAATGCATTCCACTGGCAGTTTCTTCTTGCTCCATTGTCTTTAGAGAAGAATAACCAACCGTCATTCCATGTGCAATGTGCTCTTGCATTGTCGCAAAACAATGCAAAGTTAGGCAGGGTACCTATCTCCTGGAGGCAGCCTCTCTCTCCTGTCTTTTCAGGGACAGGAAAATGGTGGAAAACTGCTTGATTTGGCATTTAAAAATGCTCTTCTCTATCTAGAAATAAGCAGTGATTTAAAGGCTGTTTAATTCTAATTAATTTAATGACAAAATAAATTAATGTCTAGGAGGGGAAAGTTGTTAATTATACCCTAATAATAGGGATGTCTCTTCCAACCCTAGATGTTGTCAGCAGCCAGCCCTGTTCTTTTCTCCTTTCAAACACCATTAACTCACTTTCTTACTTAGCTGAGGATCTCTTTCTTTGAATTGAGCAGGATAGACACTAGGAATTAGGATTCTGGGAACCCAGTTTCTATTTTCTCAGTCTCTGGCTCTACATGGTGAAAACTATTAGAACCATTCAAAACTGGATGAAGGTTTGTTCATTCATTTCTTAATTTAAGTCATGTTTCATGAACTTATGCCAGTTGCCCGGCTATGCTAGGCACCGAGGATACAAAGATGAATGAAACAGTCTTTGTCCTCATTCATTCATTCCCAGTTTAGAGCGACAGATCAACAGTCAAGCCAACCCTACCAAGCAGAAAATGTAGAGGCAGAAGTTCAAGTCCTAGGCAACACAGGGAAGGAGCATCGCATCAAAGCAGGCAAGGGGTATAGGTGGTAGGGTAGAGTATTTCTACCTTAGTGATGTGAATCATCAGCACCTAGAGGCCAGAGGGCAATGGTTATGGGTGGAGAAATAAGAGGAAAAGCGAACAGTAGTGTGACAGCACGACATACTCTGGAGCTGTGGGCTGTTCCGAGGGTGAATGGGAATCAAAGAACAGCAAGAGTTGAGACTGGAGAGAGGCAGGAAGAGTCGACCACTAATAATTGCAGCAGAAACTCTAAGTTACCTTTTCAGAAATCAGAAACTATTCCAGACTTGGTGCGATATTCCCCCTTCAGGTGTCTGGGGGAGGATAACCCCAGGCCCAATCCTTTGCCAATGGCAAAATAATTATTAGTTCAGGCCAGTTACAGTTCCATTTTCACTCAAAAGGGTCTCTGGAAGCTAAGTGATTTAGTCACCCAAGCTATGGTTTCTCTGGAAAATACTCTCCATTTTCTTAAGAAAATGTTCCAGAAGAAAGAGTCTCCGTTTTTCTCTGGACAGCAATGTGCAATATGTGTTGCCTGGAGTTAATATAACCATCTCAGGATCAACTTGCCAATGATGACAGAGTGGAAGGGCAGAAGGAATCTGGACCTTGTGAAAATGAAAATGTCACTGAAAAAGTCAACTCTGAAATCACCCTCTGTTCAGTCCTTTTGTTACATGAGCTAATAAATCCCTTGCTGCCAACATCAACTAAGTTACCGTCCCTGAATATACAAGTACACTAACTACTTGTAGAGATTTCAAATTCTTGATTTGAAGAATTACATACAGAAAAGATATTAAACAAGGATTCCTAGAGCTCAAGAAGGAGCCCAAGAAAATATTTTGTCCAAGCACTTATTTTTTTTTTAAATGAGTAAACTTAAAACCCAAAGGAATGAAGAAACTTCCCTGAGATCTTATATCTTATCTTCTTAGCTGGAGAGTTAACACGAGTACCTGACCTCCTATACCATCTCAAAGTTACTTTCTGCTGTGCTGTGTGCTATATGAGATCTGGGCTTGGATGTACTCTAAAGTAGGACTTTTTCCCATGAATGCCTATCGTAGCACCTTTAAATCCAGTTTCTGAACAAATGAACCTAAGAACACAGAGTGTGTGAGACTCTAGGATATTTACAAATATTATTTCATTTAATGACTTAATTTTCACAACTCTTTGAAATGGACACTCTTAAAAACTTCACACTGCTGAAAACACTGAGAATTCATAGCTGTGTGAGTGACTTGCTCAAGGGCACAGAGCCAATGAAGTAGTCAACAATGGTTATAGGTAGAAGTGAAAAGATGGCTAGAACAAACAGAAGCACAAAGAGTTGGAGGGTTTTCAAAAATCTAGAATGCCTTCCAATTCC
This sequence comes from Manis pentadactyla, assembly GCF_030020395.1. Lineage (NCBI taxonomy): Eukaryota > Metazoa > Chordata > Mammalia > Pholidota > Manidae > Manis > Manis pentadactyla. The sequence goes on along the minus strand of NC_080031.1, from coordinate 13,543,743 downwards.
AATTGAGTAAACTTATTAGTGACTCTTCTAGGTGTTCCTTGGGAAAATGTTCCCAAAGAAACTGATAAAGTTTTGCACCTTTTGAAATGCATGCTATGCTCTCATGAATTAGGATCATTATCAATGGAAAAGCTTTTCTTTGGGAAAGTACCTTTATCCCCTTTTGACACTGGAAGACTTCTCATCATTTAATCAATCTGGTTAAGGCTAATGATAAAAATGTTTCATGAAGCTATTTCCATCATCGTTTGTAGGAAATTGCCTGAAAATGAAGTCAATCCATGATAAAATAAAGCCAAGAGATGGAAAGGAGGAAATTCCCAATGACATTTTTTTTCCATTTTTGAACATCTGGATCCAACAATTCCTGAATTCCATTTGCCTGTATATCTTTTAGTTACACAAATACATTTCCTTTCTTACTTAAATCAGTGTTCATTGAGTTTCTTTTAGACATAATGGGAAATGACCTATTTACCATTATATGACTCAATTATCACTTTATTTAATTAAGTAATTTTATTTGCTTCTACTTACTGAATCTTTCTTCCTCATTATAGAACTCAACTTTCAAATTACTCAGGAGTTATGGTCTGATGGTTGGCAATTCATGTTCCAGGGCTGAGTTACTCTTGGGCAGAGTTTTCCCTCGAGGTCCCTCAAAGGCACTTATTCTATGGGTCAACTGTTGATCCCTATTTAATACATGTGGCCACTGTGACATGGTTATATGATATTAACATTGACAACTTATGCATAAAAAAGTATCTATTCCTGCTTTGCTTTAAAGTTTACCTGTAGACCGTAGACATTGTAGGCACAAAGAGCCATAGATTCAACTTTGGACTTCTAAATAGTCTTGTTCTCCATGTCTTCATGGCATGGCAATGAAAGAGTAGTTGAACTGGCTTACAAGTTGACCTTGTTTGGTAAAAGGAGAGCTTCCAAGAAGTTGCATGTAAATTGAATTCTATTTTAAATATGCTAGAGAGTTTTTTTATTTACTTATGTCCTACTGTGAATCCTTTAAAAAGTGAATAATCAGTTTCTAAATTTAGCCTTTATATAAACTCAGATTTCTAAACATTGGGTTTGCCTAAAGAAAGATCCTCTGCAGAAGGGAACATGGTCCTATTTCAACTGTGTTCTTCATAATTTTGAAAGTTGCTGAATGTCCTTTTTCAGGCCTATGCCAACTTATTCCATTTTTCTATTTAATGAGTAATCAGACCTTTCTTGCCCATATCATAAAACTAGTCTCACTTTTTAAAGCAAGATTTGGACTACCCTTTCATCGTGTCTGTTGATTGAGAAAGTAGATCAAAAACTCCTCCCCCAACTCTTTGTCAAACGAACAAACTTGCATGAATGTTGGAACCATTCCAAAATATGTTTGTACCACAACTGTATCTTCATACATTTTGAAAAAGAACAGTGCATTTATGGGGAAAGCACTTTTTTTTAAAGCACTGATATCAATTCTCATATGTCTTAGACACAATCTTTAGCTTCCAGGCATTTGCTAATCCCAGGTTGGGAGCTCCGAAGTTTAGATCACTGGAGAGAAACTGATGATGTTACTCTTGTTTAAGAAATTCTATATAAGGTTCATTGTTCAGCAAATAATGCCCAACATGAGTTCAGCCTAAAAGTCCCTTTGCAAGCTGGCCCTAGCCTCATTTTTTGTCATTCATTTTGCATTCGTCCATTATGCCTTTTACATGCTAATTTCTTTGCCCTCATTAAGGTGTTAAATTCCTTCTGGTAGCCTTACCTTCTTCCCCCCTAAGCACTTAACTGCTCATTTCTCTGTGCTCCACAGCACATAGTGGGCATTTCATGGCACTACACCTGTGTACTGTACGGTATGTGGGAATGCGGGAGTGAATAGTGTTTAGGGAATCAAATTTCATGTTTCCAACAACCATCTGTGCTCTTTTCTAGAACTAATTTTCCTCAGAACTCAACTATGGTTGTGCTGCTGCTTCTTTATCACAGTCCCATTGTCATTCTCATTGTTCATCTCACTCACACTTAACAAATGAAAGACTTTAGCTTTTATATAAACTTCATCCACCTTACCATTGACCATTACCCTGAGCTGAGCAAGGCATAATTTGAAATATTGTTGGCTAAACCTTCCTTTACTCAGTGCTTCATGAGTTCCATTTTCTTCATTATGAGATAAATTCCCTCCCCACCAAGAAAAGAATTTTGTGTATTTAATAATTACTTATCAAATATTTGTAATAGATTAATTTTGTAATTGATTAATTGCAACGTATCTTGATCCAGAAGAAAGTTTTGACAGTCAGAAGTGTGTGCATAAATGTTTTTAAAATAAAGAATTTTGATAAGGTACTACATAAGAGATATTCAAATATGACATGATTAATTTAGGGTAAAATTCTTTGGAGAAAGTGACTGAAAATGTGATTTCAGGAATTAAAAGAAAGCATGTCAATTTTGACTATTAAGGAAGAGTTTGCCTATGAATTTTTATAAGTGGATGCTTGTGGTTGTCAAATCACTATTGTATTAAATTCCATCAGCACACATACAAAACTCCTACCATCTGCAATTATTTACAACTTACAATACTTTTTATAAAATGCTCAAAACTTATATCAACTTTAAAATGTGTAAGGGTCTACATCTTTTTTTCAAAATTCTCCGAAGAGGGAGAAAATTCCCTGTACTTAGAATGAGTCCCAGAGTATTTGTTTCTCAAACTTAAATGTGCATGAATTTGGGGCATCTTGTTAAAAAGCAGGTTCTAATTGCCCCTCGATCTAGAGACGGGGGCAGGCTGAAATTCCACGATTCCAGTGCTCCTTAAAGCTGTTCATACCGATTCTTGTCCTTGCACTGTATGTGGGGTAGCATGGCTTTAGAGCAATACTTTGCAGACTGCAGGTCACTACCCAACAGGGTAGAAAAATTTATTTAGTGGTTGCTGACCAGGGTTTTTTTTTTTTTGATGAAAGAGAAGAATAGAGAAATAAATGAGAACAAGAAAAAGATGACAAAATGAAAAAGTGCTATTAGCATATTATTTAATGGACCTTGCTTTCTGTTTTATATATTTATATTCAGTTCTCAATGTAAAATGCATTTCTTATTGCAGATCATGGGCCAAGAGTTTAAAAGCTCCCCTTACAGAGTTCGCCTGAGTTATTTTTTGCCCTATGTTGGGTCACAGTACTTAGTAGATAGTAGATGGTAAGCAAGTTTGATTAGTGAACAGATGTATAAACAAGCATATACACTGTGTCACCCATACAACTAAAATCACATGTGACTTAAAACAATTATTTTGTGCATTTGTTTTATCAAATCTAACTAACAGAGAGGGAGAAGGCTTTCTATGATTTTTCTATGCCTGTGAGGGTAACTTAACAGAAAACATCATAATGCCAGAGAAGAGAAAGTACATTTCTTGTTCCTAAGGTGTTTGGTCTCATTAGGATATAAAATCAATTCGTATGAAACATTGATCATAATAAATTACTGTAATTAATTACACAATCCTGATCTTTTAGTGAGCTTTGGTGGTCACCTAGTTTTCGGTCTCCTCTGTCGAATGAGATAGTAACCTCTTGATGGTTTGTGGGTAGTAAAATCATGAAGATATGTGTATTTATTTTTAAGGTGAGATTTATTCTCTTTATGCTTTGTTTTCTGCTGAAGTTAACTATTCTGTTTACTGGATTATTTTTTGCTGGATACTGAGCAATAAACAGATAATAAGCCCTGAGAAGAGCTTGGGGATAATTCTGCCTGCAGGTGGGAAGCGAAGAATATGACCTCTAGAGCTCTTTTCCCAAAATATGTTTCTGTTTAATTCATCTTTTCAGAATTTTAAAATTGCACTTTCTGCAAAAGTGCCTTAGGTGAGAACAAAAAATAGATACACAATGAATCAAAATAGTTTTAAAGAATTTGTGGCAGTATTAAATACAGGTAAATAAAAGCAACTAAAACCCAGAGAATTTCAGCATTCACAACCTGGAGCATGTTGATCTCACAAAAGCAAAATGGTTCCATGTTTGTGCTGGGATTTCCAGGAGGTATGCTTTCTGGAAAATATAAATGACCAGGCCTCTTAGAAACTGGATTCCAACATGAGATTTGTGGCAGAAAATTTAGGCAGAGCTTGAGGTTGCAAAGATATGGGTTTGCATTGTTAAATAAAGAGCACCAGGAACTGAAGATGTAGTATTATTCCCCATTGACTCATGGAATGACTTTGTGAATTTCATGTAACTTCTCTGAGCTTCAGTCTTTCCAACTCTAATGAGAATGACGACATCCATCCAATGCTCATATTGTAGAAATATGTCAACTAATATCTAGAAATTATTGAAGGTGAATTATATATGGATTTTATAAAAATAAAACTTGGGTAGGATGGTGAACATGTCCTCCCAAAGATGTCCATAGACTAATCCCTGGGACTTGTAAATATGTTAACTTATATGACAAAAGTGACTTTGCAGGTGTGATTTGGTTAAGGATTTTGAGGTAAAATTATCCTTAATTATCTGGGTGTGTCTGAAATAATCACAAAGCTCCTAAGTGAGAGGGGGGAGACAGGATATTAGCGTGCTTCCACGTACTCAGCCTCCACTGTTGTCTTTGAAGACAAGGTCTTCAGAAGTCAAGTGGGACCACAAGTCAAGGGATTCTCCCCTTTAGCCTTCAGAAGAAATGCTGCTTTGCTAGTATCTTGACTTTGGCTCAGTGAGACCTCTGACTTCCAGAAAAGTAAGGTTATAAATTTGTACTACTTCAGCCTCTGCTTGTTTTAACTTTTTATGGCAATAATGGAAAACTAATATAGGTGGTAAAACAAACATCAAACAAATAGTCATAAATTTGTACTATTTAAGCCTCTGTGTGTTTTAATTTTTTACAGCAACAATAGAAAACTAATATAGGTGGTAAAACAAACATAAAACAAATACAGATGGTAAAACAAATGTAGGTGTAAGAACACACAATCTGGGACGTCAATATAAACTTTATAAATCTACTATCTAATGGATTGGTGAAAGCATGGTGCTAATGAGAAAAGAGTCTAGTTTTATTCTCTTTATGAGTAAATTCCACTAATGGGAAAAAGACAAATCAAGTACTTGTGCACCCAAAATTCTTAAGTCATGGTTATGTCCTTAATTCTAGCCAAATATGCCAAAAATACATTCTAAAGCTTATATGCTTTGGAGAAAAAAAAAAAAAGACTGAATTTTTTTTGACTTAACTAAGTTCCTACAATTATGTTTATAAATAAAGGCAAACTAACATTTTTTAAAGAGCCTCAAAGTATAATTATACATAGAAATAGGACTTAAAGTTTTAAAATATACTTTCACATATTTAATCATATTTGAGTAATTCACGTTTTTGGCAGGCATAATTGTATGCATTTTAGAAGAGGAAATTGAGGCTTAGAGAAGTAGAGGAAACTGATAGAAGTTACAAAGCTAGTTAACAGGGGATCCAGGGTTCCATAACCCAGGTATTTCAACTCTACATTACATCTTTCAGCTCTGTGCTTCTTTCAGAGCTGTGGTGCATATTGGAAATGAGCTCATGCAATTTACAAATGGGTCTGTTAGTCCCGTCAAAAGTGGGAAGACACATTTAGGTACTTTTAAAACAACTGGGATTATTTGCCATAACTCCAAAATTAGTAAAGTTACTTGTTCTGCCGGCTGCCTTTACTTTGCAAACTCTGAAGATTAAATTCTATAACCAGGGCAGTTGTCTGTGATGGGTACTATTGTCATGTTAACTAAACTTTTCACAAAACCAGATAGACTGATTCTAAATCTATACTGTCAAATGTCATCCCGCAACGTATATTGATCTTTCAGTGTTTTGAAAAAAATAAAAATAAAGCTTAGGTATAAGCTTGCATGTTCTTGCGTGTGTGAATGTGTGTGTGTTTGAATCTGTTATTCATACCTTCAAATGCTTGTTTGAACACATTTAACTTAGTCTACAGCATCAGACTACTTCAGTTTTTTTAAAATTGGGAGGTGGAGGGAAGTTAATTCAAGAGCTGAGGTGTATTGATCCCTATTTTTACATTTTTCTGTTCGTAGGAATCGTCTGTGGACATATATCATTTTCTACTAATCATTGCATAGATTTGAGGGAGGCTGAAAAAGTTTCCAGCTTCATTACTGGTGTCCGCCAGCAGTGCAGAAAAGTAGTCCCTTAACTAAGTTTCTGTTTCCATGGTGGCAGGGAAGGGTTTGTAGGCGCTACAATGTATCCTTTGTTTTTGTAAGGCCTTCAAATTTCCTACTCCATTAAATTTCCAAAAGAGATCCGTTCCTTCCTTTTTTCTTTATTTCCCCTTCAGAAATTATACCATTTGAAATATGCTACTTAAAACCACACACACCCAAAAACATATGGATTTAGTATTCTGCACTACTGCAAACTTCTTGGAGGATTTTTATTCTCAGTGCGAGCTTTCTCCTTCTGGCAGAAGTTTTAGAGACATTTCGGTGCTACCACTAGTTCCCATTTTCTCCTTTCCATACACATGTCTTCTTTTTTGTTATTTTGTTTATCTGAGTACCCTGACTTGCAGTAAAATTTTGTGGAAGTAACTCAAGGAATTGTCCAGTGAAATTTGCTCCCACCACCATTGTATTATTTTTGGAGGACACACAAAGAGGTGTACATTTAGGCAGTTTTCATTGTCCTTAGCTACTCAGCTTTCTCCATCTACTTTTAAACCTCACTCATAACTAACCGCAGTACATTAATTCATCATATTCTTTTTTCTTTTCCATTTTATTAAAGTATTAGTACTTGTGTACATATGTCAATACAGGTATCATTGTTAATATATTTAAAATATTCTTTTATTTAATTTATATTCACATGCTAGATCTGTTTAGACTCTTTATTAAATAGCATGTTCCTGAGGTTTGGGGGACTTAATCGAATTCTTTTTGTAAATCATTACACTAAGGGAGCTCTCTGTAAAGGAAGACTGACCTTTTCTTATACATCCAGAAAACCACAGAAGAGATTTATCGACAGTATCACAAATATCACAATATTACAATTAGATGCCACTTTCCCCACATACAAACCTGTTTTCTAAGCTGTCCATGGCCTTATTCTGCCACCTTGGCCTTTAGGGGTCAAAGGTTAGTTTTATTTTTTGTGTTTACCTGAAACATAAGATCTTTAACCCATCAGGAAATGGAAGCCAGGCCAAATCAACCCTCTTGGGGGGAAAAGCTATTTTGTTAATCTCAGTGATAGATAGCTTGATGAGAAGAGTAATGAAAAGAGAACAGTAATCAGAGATGTTAATAAAACTTGTAAAATAAGACATTCTTACAGAAGATAGAAATAGTTTTAATAAAAATACTTTCTTTAGACCTCACTCATAGGATAAAATGAGAAAATTAGACATATACACTGTTGGGCTGGAAGACATTTTCTAGAACATGTATTCCAATTCCAGTTCACATATAGGGAAGTGGTGATGACAAACATAAAAGTGATAAGAGCAGTTATTTGAGTACTTAAGGTACTGTACTAAATATTTTGCATACTTTATCTTCACAAGAACCCATTGAAAACATTGTGATGATAAATATTGGTTTCTTATCTAGTATTCATTTTCCAGTAATCCCTTTGTAATAGTATTTTCCATATACTTTGGATGATTCTGTAGTAGATACTTTTAGTATCAAATAATATCCATGTGCTCTTGTAATTTCCTAGTCTTTTTTTCAGTTGGGTTTGCAATCTGAATAATCCTGGGAGTGAAATGTAAGTGTACAGTGTACTACTTCTAGATTCAGGGAGGGGTGTGATTTGTGGTTCACTATCCAGTGTGTCTTCTCCATATTCACTATCTTTCCTCTATTTGTTGGCTGAATAGAGTGACCTGAGATTTACAAGACAGTGCATCCCTAAGGCTGACATGTTCTGGGATCTAAATCAGGGCTTGCAAGACAGATGCTAAACCTACACTGGACTGAGTAAGAAATGATTCTCTTGTGTTAAGCCCCTGAGATTTGAGGGTCTATTGGCTACTGTGGCATAGCTTATTCTATTATGACTCTGAGAAAACTTGATCTGAGGGGTGGTGTGCTATCCTAACAATAAAACTATGTGGCATTGGGTTATGATTCATGAAAAATTAGGTAAGAAAATTGGTCCGGAGCCTGGAAAATTGAAGATTCCTGTTAGGAAGAAGCACAAATGTTTTGTTAAAGGGACTTCTGATAAAAACAACCAAGCCTGCCGAGTTTATTACTCTATAGGAGAAGAGGTTGGAGAAAAGACTACTAATAGTGGATGTGAACTACTATTGGCTCTTCTAGGCAGGGTATTACAGAGCAAGATGACATTTAGAAATAATTGGATGATTTTCAAACAGAGATAAAATGAATAAACGAAGTCCAGAAATTCAGGTCCTCGGATAGTTGAAAAGCTTACTGTCCCTAGCCCTGAACCTTAGGATTTGGGTTAAGAAGACATTGAGAAACCAAGGCCCAGTGAAACTTTTCAGTCAATAAAGTATCTCCAGATACAGCTTCCCAGTGGAGAAAAGTTACTCACACTGCCCGGCAGCTGCATTTGGGGAGGTGTCTCCTGGCTCACTAGGTGAAATCTCAGCTCAGACGGAGAAGGGCTCTTGAGTCTGATCTGGAAAGAATTCTTGATCAGGTCAAACAAGTGCCAGCAGGAAAGGAATTCTTTAAAGCAAGAGAAGAATGGAATATCAGCAGTTGTGCAGGCAATAGAAATCAAGGAAGAACAGAGGGAGAAAAGGGAAGTTAATTGAACTTCTGCTCAGTTTAGGTCAAATCCCTTGCCAACTCCTAAAGCCTGGCATCCGATGTCCACTTGATCTGCATGGCACAGGGCTTATATCCCTAGCACACCAGAAGCTGCAGAGCACTGGGTGGAGCAAGATTATGTCCTGAAAACCTCCACTTCCCTACTGGTCTGAAATAAAACAGGAAGAGAGAAAAGGACTACCCTGAGACTAGAATGTTGAATGAAATAGCAAAGTGCCAAAAACATTGACCACTGGAGGTGGAGGTTGACAAATTCTTGTCTTATCACACAAAAAAGTTCAGAGACAAGTGCAGTAGAGTTTTGCAGTAAGAAAGTTTATTTAATAAGACAGTACATGCTCAGACAGGAGTGTGCGTCACCTCAGAGAGGAGGTGTACTCAGTGGTTTAGGGTTTGGGGTTTTATAGGGCATTTTGGGTAGGGTTGGCAGAAGGCCTGATGTATACAGGTGATTCATAATTCCTTTGAAGTTTTGTCTTAAGAATAGGGTTATTTAGGTGACTGTGTTGATTGTTATCTCAGTATTCTTTACCCATGGAAGTTCATTTACAGGTCTGTGTCTCATCCTAGTTACAAAGTTACTTAACTGATTAAGGGGCTAGAAGAAGAGGAAGAACAGCATATAGATTAAGTTAAAGAATAAACTGAGCCTTTTTCCAGGCTAAGTAGATTTTACAACAGCATGACCCTTGTCTCAGTTTCTTGCTCTATATCAGTCAGATTAAGAATATGCTTTTTCCTTTTCCTGTGAGTAGTTCTTAAAGTGAAAAGGGAGGGAGATGCGGAATTAAGGAAAAAAAATCAGTTAGACTCTAGAATTATACCTGCAAACTAACTTGGCTAATGCTTATGTAGAAAAATAGAAATGAGCAGCCAGGGAAGGGGAAGATAAGGTTCAAGGAAAAACCACCCAGTTAGGGGTCCCCCTTGAAAACCACAATGACTTTGTAGAGAAATAACTTCCTTGCCTGTTGTGACCAAGCCAAACCAGTCCTGAACAAGTCCCAATGTGAGCACAATAGAGCAAAACTAAGAACTTCCCAAACTTTACCTCATCACAATCTAATTAAAATAAAACTGTAGTTTTGTCTCTCCACACCCATGGACTTTTCTGTGTGCATTTTAGAAAAAGACAAGTGCACCAGGAGGAACGGGTGTATAAATAGAAATGTCAGTCAAGTGACCTCACCCTGTCAATCACACAGGCACCTCCCCAGCTGAGACATGATAAATAGACCCTCCTCTAAAACTTCTGGGTGTTTGTCTACCTTGACTCTGGTCCACTCCTCCTTGGATTATATTCAAATAAAATTTTCACTCTGCTTGGCTATTGTGTCTCTGACTTCCAATTCTTTGCTTGGTGGGGACAAGGACTGAGGAGAACAACTCTATCTGTAACAATTACTTCCCATGTAACTGAACAGAAGTAAATAAATCAGAGGTCTAATTATTTTTTTTGAGGAATTTGTTTTGTGAAAACAAAACACACAAAAAGCAGGATGTGGACAATAAAAGCTCAACATTTAAGGCTTAAGAGAACCCTGAGGTCCCCCAACTTTTCATAACTAAAAGGCAGGAATTGAAATTTATCAAATCCTCAAAGAGATCATGCTCTACTAAATTCAATGTAGATAAGGCTAGAAAGGCTAAAGAGAATAGCAGAATCTCCAAAAGAGCAGAGCCGGGGGCTCTTGTGAACAATGGGCAGGTCAGTTACTCCCAGAGAGGAATGCAGAATCCATCCAAAAAACTTCCTCTGTCCCCAGGAATGGAAATTCCATGTTTCTAGAATCTCAGGATTTCAGAATTCACCTAATAAACAGTGCCTACTACTTTTCTTATTCTTCCCTTTTCTGAACAGAGGTATCAGTATGATTTTTCTCTCCAGGGCCATCATATATTGAATGTGTATGTGAAAAAACAGGTAATTCTGCCTTTTACTTTGCAGATTGGTAGTTTAGGAGGAGACATACCCAGATCTGGTGGAGAAGCCCAAGTCACCTGAATTTTGTGACAGATGTAGGAAATGAATGACATTTTGGGTTATATCTTTTGAGGAAGTGGTGAGCATGTTCTTTATGAAGGTAGAGGAAAGGAGAGGGGTTTTCAAGGTCAGATTAAGAACCAACATCCATGTACTCTTCTACATTTCCCCAACATCATTACATTTGTATCTGCAATTTTCTTGTTCTGACATACAGAAAGTAAATGGAAACAACGGTAGTTTTGGTCTCTGATGTATTCCTCCCTGTGTTCTCTTTCTCCCATATGCTGGACAGATGATTCACAGATAGCTTTGAAAGCTGTAAAACAGAGGAGACACAAAACAGGAAAAAGTCTAGGTTTCTGAGTTACAGTTGAGTGGAGAGCTGCTTGACCAATATGAGACTATGACTTGAGCCAGAAATTAATTTCCATTATGTTAAGCCATAAAGTCTCACCATATGTATTACTGCAGCAGAGAGCTGCTTATCTTGACTATTAAAATTCTGAATGCAATTCCAAGTCAAGGAGTGGGTCCTTGGTGACCTAAGACAATAATCTATTTCCATTTCCATGAGCCTTAGTCCTTTGTTCAAGGTTGGCATGTGATCTTGTTTATAATGATGAATAGATGGTCTGTCTCTATTCATGATGATAAATTATGGGCACACGAGTCCTGAAACTGCTGCAGCCATTTTGTCACCATCAAGGAAGCCAAGATTGGAATGAAGTGCCACATTGGGCGACAATAGAGAGAAGAAATGGAATTGGATTCTTGATGACATCATTGAACCATGGACTCAAACAAACACAGACAATCCTACCTCTGTTCTTCAAGATACACAAGCCAATACAACAATTTTCTTGTTTAAGCTGGCTAAGTAGAATTTTCTATTGCTTGCAACTGAATGGGTTGCAATGTGCAAATTTATGTATCAATCCATAAATAGTACAATAACCCCTATTTAAATGATGAGGAAATCAAGGATCAGAGAGCTGAGCTGAATTCTTTAACATCATATAACTTGGAAGTAGATGGATCAGGAGTAGGACCCCAAATTGTCCAACTCCAAATCCCATTCTTTTAATCACCGTGTGTTGTATTATACTGTTGTTGTCCATTCTGAGCTATTCTTACCTGCCATTTGTGACTGTTAGAGGGAAAGCAAAACCAGAAAACAGGATTCCTGTCTTTTAAGATATTCTTCTTTCTGGGATTCTTTAATCTCTTTTCAGCAAGACAAATCAGAAAATGGATTCCTCTTTTCAAGCCCTGATCATCATGGAGGGGTCTCTGTTATCGCTGAAGGACTGCAGCCATAATAACAAGGCCCAGCGATTATTGGATTTGAGTTCACTGTCCTTGTTCGAGAGAACAGGGAGCATGTCGTGGAATCAGTAAATGGCATTTCTAAAAACAACCACCAGCTGTGTCTGATGAACATCTGGGCAATGTTTTTGCCAGGTGGGGGGTGGGTACGGCTACATTACTTACTGCATTTCATAAAAATTAACAGCTCAAATCTTCAGGTCAGCATGTGTAACAAAAAACAAATTGTTTATTTTAGAGTGTGGAGCAGATGTGAATGTGTTCGAAAAACATGTGTGTCTGTGAGTGTCTGTGGGTATTTGGTATGAAAATGATAAAGAGATGTATTTTCCCATAGGCACATGGTCATAACATTAGAGGTTCTTGCTGATGATTGGGAGTCACAGAAACTAGGCTGGGGAGAGGTACCCTGGAAGTGAGGAAAAGGTAAAATGAATTAAGCAGCCACCTTGTCCAAACACAGGCTTTTAGAGGCCCAGGATCTCCAAGGTTCCTATGACAAAGGAATCTAAAATGTAACAAATATTTTTGCTGTTGAAAGGCGTAGATTTTCATTTTTTCATACAATTTCTGAAATTGTAAGTGAAAGGCCATCTTTCAGAATTGAAACAGACTCCCTGGCCATTGCTTTTGCAATTTTAGTGATATCCCATATTTCTATCTTGGTATTCACTATCCTTTAAAAAATAATTAATAATACCATAGGAAGAAAAAAATAAGTAAAAACACTTCTCAGACATTGCATATTTCTAAAATAATATATCAGCGGCATACCAGAATCAGAAAATGTCAGAGCAGGAGAGATTTCCAAGTTCAAATAGTGCAATAAAGTTGCTTGGAGTTGTTTACTGGGTCTACTTCAGGTGGGACACAATGAGCTGCTCCAAAAAAGCACCGTGCCCTCAGCAAAGCCACTGCAGGTCTCATTCCATTTTTAAAATCACACACATACACATCACTAACCAACCTTCTTACCCCTCTTTCATTCAGTCAGGACAAATTTTTTTAGCTTTAAGTAGATCAGCTGCCAGCTCTCTTTTAAGGGACTCCAGTTGCTCTATTCTAATGTGCCTCTAAAGACTGCTGGAGGAATCAGATTGCCATGCTCAGCTCTGAGGCAGGAAGGGGCTGGGGCTGTGTCCTGTGAACCTATGATAACAGAGAGTTGCATGAAATGTGTCTTCTTGCTGTCCTGTAAAATTCTCAGGACAATTGGAGAGAGTCTATCAATTGACTGCATAAGCCTTTGTGAGCTCGGGGTTGGCAGGAAAGAAAACCAGAGAGAAGGGAGGAAGGGTAGGAGGGCGGGACCTCGGAGCACAAAGACACAAACACCTCTTCACTTCGCTGAATTACTACAGTTACAACAAAGAGGCTAATTTGTCAGGGCAAGGTGGGCCATATCCTTTCCACAGAGAATAGCTTCATTTAGAAGTTTTCCCAAGTAAGCCCTAGGATTTCTTTCTTTTTCTTTTTCCCAGTGACTCCTAAGTGTCAGAGAACCTCAGTACTAATCTGAAAAGAAAGCTCTCCTGTTATCCTGCTACTAGGAGAGGCCAAAGGTCCACAAACTCCCACCCTGGGCCAAATGCAACTGGTTGCCCATTTTGTACTCAGAATGGCTGTTCTGTTTTTAAACGTTTGAAAAAAAGTCCGAAAAATAATATTTCATGACATATGAGAATTAAGTGAAATTCAAATTTCAATGTCCACTTAATGGCATCCACCATGTCCATTCATTTACATGCTTCATGATGACAGAGGCCATATGGCCCACACCTAAGATAGTCACTTTCTGTGCCTTTGCAGAAAACATTTGTTGACCCACTGGCACAGGCCATGAGAGGTAATCTAAGAGGAAATTAAATAGTAAGTGAGATGGTCAGACATTTCCAAACTGTATAAAGTTTCTCTCAAGTTTATTTAGAGCTCTTAAGAGGGGGATGTAACATTTCTCTTGGAAGACGATGCAAATCTTGTAGTATCAAAAGATGCTGAGTTGGAAGGTGACCCTCAATTATTTATTCAGTCATTAACTCATCAGCATGCTTTATTAAGTACCTACTGTATATGAAAGATAATATTTTAGTGACAGGAAGTGTAGTGGGAATTAAGACAGAAATGGCTCTGCTCTTCTTGTAGATATGACCTTTCGGATTTCAAATACACTTCTTCTAGATAGTTATCATTTCCTCAAGTTATATATAAATATCTCCTTGATTTCAGCATACATACTCTTTTTCTCTCAGTTTTAAAATAAAAGAAACATTTGCCACACCACTACTTCTCTCTTGTATATGCAATAAGTACATAAATAACAATGAAAAATTCCCCTTACCAATTTTGCATACGATTATGGGTCTTTGGTTTTTTTCTCACTTACCCAGTGTAAAGATCTTACCTTACCCCGATATAACCCTCTTTTGTAGAGAAAGAACTTTTACATGGACTGACGCACCACGTTTGTCCTTTGAATTCAGTACTGTATTAATGCTTGCTGTTTACACATGAGTAAATCAAGGTTTTGGGGACTCTGTTACTGAGTGACAAACTAGGAACCCAAACCAGGTCCTCCCAAGCCCAATACCTCTTTCTCTTGCCAGATGAAAAATTATTTATTTTCCATTTGAGCTTCACCTGTTATCCTGGTTAAGAATGCAAGAAACGAGATGAGCAAAGTCTTAAGAAAGTCTTGAGGACCGTTAACTATTGCTCTCTGGAAAGATGACAACTTCTCTGAGCTATTGAGCTATAACTCCAAGCTGGACAAACCAAGAATCCACTTCTAAGTTTTGAACACTACACATTTTTTATTTTAAAACTGCTTTGCAAAACTAAAGGGGTAGAAGATATGTGCTCTAAAGTAAAGCGAACTCAATTTGCCCACAGAACACCTGGGTCTTAGCTCTGATATGCTGCTAACAAGCTGTGTGTCCTTCAGTCTTGGATAAATCTCTTCAGATCTCTGAGCCCCAGGTTTTGTTTTTGTTTTTGTTTTTTCCTGGTCTGTAAAAGAAAAGTGCTCAATTGCTTATACTTCTAAGCTCTTTCCAGGTTTGATACTCTGAGGTTCCATAAATTATTTTTCTGTATTTTCAAATCATTGTTAATTGTTAGAAAGATATCCCTTTTGTCGAAGCATTGGATTTAGATGATAAGTCTTTTTAGACTAACATTAAATATGAAATGTTTTTTTTATAAATACTACTTTATGATAAAAGTAAAATATTTTTCCTGTACCCGAACTAGTCTTCTGTAGCTGTAGTAAAGTGGGTATAAATGCAGTAGAACGGCTTCAACCCCTACTTTGTCCTGGAAGTGGTCCCAAAGAGACCTCAGCCTACAATAGCTTTACCCTCCTTTGACCCTTGACTGCCGTCCACGTGGCTGAATTGGGCTTGAGCACATTCTAGTTCTTGGCATCTTTTTTTCTTGCATCCTTATATTCTGTTACTTAACTTTTTATCAGTTGGATGTATGTCTGCTTCTTGCCTGATCTGCTTGCATAAGAGGTGACCCATGTCCTGTACCTGGAATCCCAGAAAACTGATCATAATGCCTGGTATGTGCAGAGCTAGTGCTCTAGAGCCAGAAAGTCTCAACTAAACCACTTGCTGTTTATTAATACGCATCTAACAAGATGAATGGACAGCAATTGACTAACACCAGTGTGACAGTCTTAGGAATGCAAACATTTAATATGCTTACCATCAACACTAAAATATTGTTGATATTGGTATAATGGACATGTTACTGTATCTGTTGAAATGTATATTTTTTGGGGGGACACTGAATAAAAACTGAATAAGTATTGGCCAAATCATTCTTTTTTGCTAACACTTTCATTTTTGACTAAAACACACCTTTCTTTAAAGTACAATTCTTTGTTTTTCTTTGAAGAACATAACCGAAACACCAGTGTTAAACTGCCTTATTCTCTAGATTTTTACTTAATTTTTGACTCTCATGTTTATTTATTCATGCACGTGTTAGCCCCAGTATTGGGGCAGTATCTCAACATAGAGATATCTGGTGGTTGTTCTTGTAAGCAAAGAGTAATTTGGTTTGGAAATTGCTGACTTTTAAATTAACACAAGAGCACGCCAGGAAAAAGAAGGGTTTCCTCAGCAAAATGATGGAATCGCATCCTTTTCTCTTGAAGTTGTCACCATTCAGTGTGAAAGATGGTTTAATGTTGCTGAAGTTGAAAAACACACCTTCATTTTTTTTCCTAAAGAAAAGCCTTTGTTTCTCAGTTTGATATTTTTCATGAATAATTGGAGGCTGGGGAAATTGGAAAGGATTTTGTCTTTGTCTGGACTGAAATAGTAAACATTCTTGGAAGTCAAACTCGGTGAAATAGCAAGTGCTTTTTTTTTTTTCCCAACTGTTTAACTATAACCTGGATATTAGGGGGCAGAAAACACAACAGAAACAAAAACCCACAATAGCAATTGGGTGGCCTCTCCATACTTTATAAAGCTACCAGGAAAGGGTGTGTCCCAGTCTCTATGGTCTATTTATAATGCAATTGCTATAGTCCCAGAGAATGTTTCCTGCCTAGTTCAAGGACAACTTTTCTAGCTCACCTAAATAGGTATTCAGTGTTATCGAAGTTTACAAATACAAGCATTGTATCTTGTCATTACTAACAGTTCATTGTTTTCCATATGAGCCAGTTCATGTGATCTGTCCTCTCTGTGTGGGTCAACTTGGTAAATGATAGTAATTATAAAACAATAATAATAGCTACCAGTTAAAGAATACTGATTTGCATACTAAGTTGCATGGCTTATGGCTGAGTGAATTCTCACAACGCCCTTCCAAAATAACTATCTTAAATGCCATCACACAAATGAAGAATTTGATATGAAGTAATTTCTCCCAATACAGCCAGTACTCATGAGAAAAGGCAGAGTTGAAATTTCAGTCAGTTTTTCCCCAAAGAAGATGCTAAACCTTATTCTTAGGATGCCTTCAAATCTAGGAGAGACAGCTGGACACACTTAGAAGAAGGCAAGTGCAAAAACGAACAGTTCCCCTAAACACTGAGCTCCCCAGGCAATGTTCAGGGAAAGGACCGTTCATTTAGAGCGGGGGTGACAGAGGATGGCTCAGTGGAAGAGGTGGTAGAAATGGGAAGTGGGACTAATAAATCCCCTAACATGTCAGCAGAAAATTTAACATTTGGAAGTTCAGCATTTGGACTGAGTGCAGATGAAGAGGTTCCTATTGATTTTGTCCATTCCTCTGATTGAAGGAGACAAATGCTTTCTCAGGTACACCTGCCCTTCCCACTAACTCCCAATCAGAAAAAAACATCAATGTAAAACTATCTCTTAAACAAAATGTCATTCTATGATCCCTCCCATGGGCTTTAATCCGAAGATGACAGGTAGAGCAAGCAAAGGATGACACGTAGTGACCTTGTGTTATTATAGCCATTCTTTAATCAGAGAGGAAACAGGGTGGGAAAACTATGAAAGGAGGGCAAGGGGACTCAGCCTAGTATGGGAACACACCACGGACAGTGCTGAACTTGGGGCTGGGCTGGGGAGGCTTGGGTGTCACAACTTAGAAGAACTTTGTGCAGGCTGAGGCCATGGGGGCCAGAAGTAGTAGCCCCCAGGCAGGGGGCCAATGACCAAAGTGACAAAGGCAATCCAAGACCAAGACAATGTGTGGGGCTTGCCATTTCAGAGGTTCGGAGATGATGCAGCATGTCTATAACAGAGTGAGAAACCCGACATCTCTGCCTTCATACCGTATCCATCTCCTTTGCTGCTTCATCTTCGAGCTTCTGCTCAGCCCTGCAGCCATGCACATGGGCTTGTTAATCATCAAAAGGAATTTTGCTCATGACTTAAGACTGATGCAACCAGCTCCTTACCTGAAGCTCTCCTCCCCCAGGAGACAAGGAAGTAAGTACAAAATGATGACTGGATTGTCAGGGACTTAACGGAACATCATAGCCAGACTCATGTAAATGAAATGGCTGGAGTCAACTAACCAAGTACGAGGAGTTTCATAGCCCTTTCAGTCCCTTGCTGATGTCCAGTTGTCTGAGGTTGATTGCTACCTGTGGACCTCCACTCCCTCCTGCCTCCCTCCCCTAATATAAAAGAAGCTTGGAATAAACCCTAAATTAAGATGGTTCTTTAGGACATCAGTCTGCCATCTTCTCAGTTTGCTGGCTTTCTCAACAAAGTCCCTTTTCTTGCTCCAACACCTCGTCTCTCAACCTCTGGGCCTGTCGTGCAGCGAGTGTCATGAGCTTGGACTCCATAGCATGTCTGACACTGCATAGGCTCATTTCAGGAATTTTGCACCAAAAGCAAGATGAGAAGAAGCAGAAATATCTTTAGCTTTAAAGGAAACAGCTACCAGGAAGAGGTCAGGCAGCAGGCCTCTCCCAGTTAGTTGGGATGTGGTTCTTTGTTTTAACCCAGGCACAGGAGACAAAGACATGCAAGGGAAAGGAATAAAAATGTCCTGGGTATTCCAGAGGCCCAGAAGTCTCACGTTCTCAGTGGGAATCAGACTATGGAAGCCTGGAAAAAATGGCAGATTTGACACAAGTGTGGTTTTGAGCTAGTTTGAAGTTGGCTCTGGTGTGGAGTAGTTTAGTATCTCCAAAAAAAAGATTATGAATTCTTAAAAGGTAGTGTTCATATTTTGTAATTTATTTATTTAGAATCGCTGAGAACTTGCATGGAGAAATGCTTAATCAATGATTTTTAATTGGTTGGCTTAATGAAACCATGAATCAAAAGAATATATAGGCACACACAAAGATGGTAAAGAAAAATAATGTGTCCTTTAAGGGAGAGAAATAAAAATAGCTTCTTTTACAGCCTGGGCTCCCTGCATCCTGACACTGGTTAGTTGAAAGGCAAATGGTATGAGAGAGATGGAGAGATGGGAGTGTTGGTGAGAGGCTTCTCATCTATCTGATGATGCTGGCAGCACTGACAGCATGGATCCTTCAGGCAAATAGGTACAGCTGCCGTGACGACAACCATGACTGCTCAGCCACCAGTGGTAGAGATGACGGCAATCCTGGAAATCTGTGCACTGTTGCTGTGGGCAGACGACCTACTCCTGAGGGAACACAAAGCTACATGTGCACTTGCCCCCAGTGTTCAAGGGAAGAGGAGGCGTGGAATGGCCCCAGAATACAAAGCAAAGGAAGATGTCCATAGTCTACCTAAAACAGGGACAGGTCCTGGGAGAAAAAGAATTGGTTTCAAAGAGACTTGGAGACTAAGTCACCAAGCTTAAAGCCTCTTCTCTTTCCTACTAATGTGTTAGGGCAGAATCCTTTGGAAAATGTGTGCTTGAATCCCAGATCTGTCTCCTTGCCCCTGCCCAAATCTCCCAGACTAGCAGAATCAGCAACACCTGGGAATGTGTAAAAAATGCCGATTCTCAGGCTGCACCCTGAATCAGAAACTCTGGGAGTGGGGCACGAAAATCTGTATTTCAACAAGTGCTCTAGTTGATCATGACTCCCTCTCAAGTTTGAAAACCGCAGGTGTAATCTGTAACCGAAGCAACTGGTCCCCTTAAACTCCTCTGAGTATGAACTATGTGAAATCCTTCAAGGCAAGAAGGACCCAGAGAGCAGACCTAGGGTCAGGATCACTTCCTGGTTTCTTGGAATAAAGGCTCTGGTGAGTCTGGCAGACATTGGGGATGATCCTGTCACTTCAGAAAGAATTAAGTCAATTCAAACTACTGTCAAATTACAGCTTCCAAACTATTAAAAACATGAATCATGAAAATATGCAATTAGAAGTATGTCAAATATTTTATTCAACCCATTAATTGATGAGGAAACTAGTAAGACGGCAGAGATAAGGAACCAGATATTTATAGCCAATTGAAAATAAAAGAGGAGGAATATTAGAGTAAGATTAGAAACAAAACTGCTTAATGCCCCATTGACAATAATACCATAGCTTCGGGGGTTATCACTTTCTATGGAACATAAATCACTTGCACCTCTACAGGATATAAATCTGCAAGTGAACACTTAAGCATTTGCAGAGTCTTGGCATTTAATTGATAGTAAATAGTAAGCACTTAATAATGAAGTAAAAATTATGCTATAATCTCCTAGAAAATTAAACACTTCTTGGGTGGCCTTGTTAAATCATGCTCCAAAATGACATTGAAAGGACAGATAGATATCCTCATGACCTTCTTTATAAATCTGGAAAAATTTTTTTGATCATACCAGACCTAGTCTCTATATCCTAATTCTTGGGAGGTAGGGTGTGGGGCTGGCTCAGGGCTCATCTGTGAAGTCTGCATTCCTGCTGCTCGCCCGTCTGGGCAGTTTGCTCAGTGCTGCGCTCTGAGTCACCTCCACTCTGTTACCGCGCCCCATGGCCTGTGCACTCTCCCTGCATTCTCTGCAACCTTCCTTCTCCTCTTCTGTGTGTAGTCATTTTGTTCTCCCAGAGGCCATCTACAGAGAATATCAACAAGTGATAGTTCAAGTTCAGAAAGGAACAATTCAGGGGAATTTTCTATACTCTTAAAGGCCACTAATGGGACCTTGATCATTGCAGGGGATTTTGTTCAAGATGCTGATCATGTCTCAGGTGAGCCAGAGGACACTTTTTTATATGAGGGAGTTTGAAACATCAGGACTAAAGACATATAGATGATGATGATGTGACTAGAATCCTGATAGGAGACAGCTGACTAGCAGCAGCTGAAGAAAAGCAGGACCTCACTGAGAGAAACAGGACACCTGCTGAGCCCTTGACTGCATTGAATTTCTCCTAGAAAAGCTGAGAAACACCCTGACCTGGTGTCGTCTCAACCTACAACCTGCCATTGTCACTCTGCTACTGTAAGGCTTCCTAACTGAGAATCCATGAACTCCCCAAATGATGTGAGGGTAGAACCCAT
This sequence comes from Manis pentadactyla, assembly GCF_030020395.1. Lineage (NCBI taxonomy): Eukaryota > Metazoa > Chordata > Mammalia > Pholidota > Manidae > Manis > Manis pentadactyla. The sequence goes on along the minus strand of NC_080031.1, from coordinate 13,522,662 downwards.
GGGCTCCAAGAACTAGGATAGAGAAAAAGTTGAATTTTTATTTTCACCAAATTCTAACTAGAATCAAACTCTTCTTTTCATTACTACTGAAGGCAACAAGTGATTATAGCATTAGCAGTAACTTGTGAGTCTTTTATGGATATTTTATATCACTATTTAGTCAGTCTGGTTTTGTTATTTAAGGTGTTAATAAAGAAACATATGTATAACTATAGGACTCACTTTAAAATAGTTTGATAACTCCATTTTGATATAAAGTTTATTTTTGTAACCCTATATATTTTACTGTATGCATTGAAAACATTATTCTAAGGAGAGATTCATTTGCTATGTCAGGTTTTTTAAGGTGTTCATGACACCAAGAAGCTTAATAATCCTTGTGTATTTTAAGTTCAAACAAAATAAAAATAGCTTGTCTTTAATTGGCTTCCTACTTGTTTTTTGTAGGTTTTGTGGTGGTTATTTTCTTTTGCTTCAAGCAAACTTGGAGAACAACATGCCCTTGGTTATTATGTACTATGTTCCTTTCCACCTGAGCTAATAACTGTATGTGTATATATATATATATATATATTTCTTTTTGAAAGGATTCTTGGTGTTTAAAAGGTACAGGGCAGTATTTATGGTTAGGATTCAAGCAAGAGCTGTTCTGAATACGTCAGAAAGTTCCATCACTGACTCAAGCAATTAATATCCACCCGTTAATGCAGAATCCAGGCAACTGGTCCTTTTGGCCTCACTAAGTCCTTTCCAGAGCAAGAAGCTTTTATTCTTCTTTAAGCCTCAGGTGGCAGATCAGGGACAAAATAGCCTTTCTTCCCAATTATGTGCTTCCACACTCATTGTCTATAAAGGGAATAAGGGATAATAAAAAGGATGTGATTTTTAGCTCATGATCAAACTGGATTCTTTTTCCATTTTTGATTTATATTCAATGTCAGGCAGTCAGCAGAAACTCCCTTTTGGGATAAAAAAAAAAAAGAACAAGGGCAAGTGTTTATCTTCCCCTTCTTTTCAAATTTAGCTAAGACATGAAAAGCCAGACACCAAAGGCTTTTACTCACAACTGCTTTAAGACCCAGGGTCAGAGCTGAGAAAGACAGTACTCAGAGGTAAAAGGGTTGGACTCAAATGCCTGCTTTGCTTCTTACTAATTGCATGATCAGAGCTGTATTATTTAAATATTTCGGTTCTTCCGTGTTGTGCATGTGCTTAAAATGTCGACTTAAGTGTTATTGCAAATGAAGTATGTGTCCCCAGTAGACACCAGGGTTCCATTCGCCCAATTTAGTTTGCAAGGTAGGAAAATGTGTCACTAGTTTGTGTCTGAACACCCAGGGAAGATAAAGTGGGAGGGAGGGAGATCTGGAGAATTTGCTGGAGTCTTGTCTCTGTGCCTGGTTGCCCAGCATGAAAACCATCTGAGTGCTCCTGGAGGGCGACAGTGAAGGCACAGCTGAGAGGAGCTCTTTGAGATGCAAGGCCCAGGAATCCTTCCTTGTGTTCCAGGTGAAGGAGGAAAGAGAGTGGCGCGGGTGAGCCAGGCCTAAACTTCTGCAAAGAAAACAGCATATGGCTCCAGAGTAATCTGGATGGAGAAATGGTAGGAGGGAAGGAGATTCTTCAGGCCACTTAGGATTTGGGGGAAGGAGAACCCTGATATGGTATCCAGACAACTTGCATCCCAGAAGACAGGGTTCAGTGAGAGGGTGATTCCCCACTCTCCAGTGACTTCATGGGCATTGTACCCCAGGGAAAATGAGGGGACTATATAACCCAGTTTTTTCCTCCGTGACATACATGACACCATGCCTAATCCCAGAAATGATAGGCAAAGAGAGTGACTGGGAATTTTGATGTACATGGCTGTATAGGTGGGGCAATGGGTCAGTACAGTTTGAGATATTTCTGTTAACATCCCCACTTGCAGGCTGGAGGGGGCCTGGAGAAATTTGGACCATATTAATATAAATAGGAGGTAGTATACAGTGAGGTATCTTTATAAGCTATACAGCCTTATAAAAATGTAGGCATTTGGAGGTGTTTTTCTTTCCCAGCACCTTGTAGGCAGTAAATAAAGGCCTGTTGGCTGAATGAAGAAGTGCACACCCAAGAGCTAGTTGCAGGATCTAAAGAGACTGCTCAAATTTACACACAATATCCCTATTTGAGCTAACCATCCTGAAAAGGAGAATGTTTTCTATGTCTGAAGGTCAACAAAATAATTTTTCATGTGTCACTTGTAAACCCAGTGACAGTAACAGCACTGAGCAAGAAAAAGGGAGATCCAGAAGATGGGACTGGCTCCCCACTTTCTCCTTCTCTAAGGACATAACACCCACCGGTCATGTTTTTCACTGCTTTTCACATTCTGCTTTTAGTCATTTAAGATTCCTATTGAAGGCCCTTCATTGAATTCATACTCACCTACTTCCCAGTCTTCTCTATATTTAGAACTCAGAAAAAAAAATAAATGTAGCTTTATGACATTTTGGATCATTTTTTAGAAGTGAGAACGCTCTATCATAGATTATTTTTTAAAAGGTTATCACATATTCAATAATTATTTTATGGTTTACTAGTTTACTGTGAAACATATATGTCAAAACATCAAGTGGGTTCAAAATTCCCCCAAGTCAATTTGATTATGTGCAATTCTTTGATTCTTTTTGGAAATTATAGTAGTTGGAAATGGGTGAGTGTCAGCTACTCATTTAAAATCTCACTGTCAACTTGTAATAAAGTAAAACTTCAGAACGAATTCTATCACTCACAGTGATATTTATTAAGCAAACATCTATTAGTAAGGAGACCAGAACAGTTCATGCAAGCAATTATGAAAACTCAGTGAATTTCTGACTCTCCCATTTTTTTGGACGATCCAACTATACCAGTGAAAAAAAGAGATCTATTCAAGGCAGTCACAATGTCTTTCCAAAGCAAGATTCTGTTATGTGTATAGTCATTACCAACCAAGCAGAAATCTCCCAACTCAGTGGCTGGATATGGGATCACTTGAGAAACAAGCTTCAGGTGTTTCCTAATGGTGCAGGTGATAGGCCACTGCATATCCTAACATCCTACATATGCAAGGATGGAGCATGTCTAAAATATTACAGCCAATTTACATGTCTCATATCACCACAAAATGTGATAATATATTCCTATACGTATGTAGGTATGTTACAATATATTAATGTTGGCTGGGTCAGGGGTCTCAGCAAATGTTTTTTGCAAAGGGCCAGATAGTAAATAGTCTCTGTTGCAATGTCTATGTGGTAACCACTCAACCCTACCATTTTAGTGTGAAAGCAGTCATAGATGATTTGTAAGGGAGCAAGCATTTGTGTGTTCTGATGCTTTATTCATATAGACGATGATTTTTGAATTTAATCCAATTTTCACGTCATGAATTATTTTTCCTTTAGTTTTTGAAAATATTATAAATATGTAAAACTATTCTCAGCTCACAGTTGTGGGCCAGCACCAAACAGGCAGTGGGCAGTATTTCCTCTACAGGTTGTAGTTTGCAGATACCTCATCTAAGCTATAAAAATTTCAAATCGATTTCCAGTTAAGTGACTGGAAAAGATGAAAAGTGAAAAGACAAAGCTTAGAAAACACATATTTGTAGATGTTAACTGATTTACTCATTACAATATCTCTTGGAATAATATACTAAAGTATTTTTACCATTTTATATGAGTGGAAAGGAGAGCTCAGTGATATTTTTTTTATTGAAGTGTCATTGATATACCATCTTATATTGGTTTCAAGTATACAACACAATGTTTCAACAGTTAACCATATTATTAAATCCTCATCCAAACTAGTGCAGTTACTGTCTGTCAACATAGAAGGATGTTACAGAATCATTGGCTGTATTCTCCATGCTGTACCACCATCCCTGTGACCAACTTGTATAATGATTGAGAATTTTTGTGCCCTTTTATGCCTTCACCCATTCCATTTTAAATAACAAATGTAGAGAGTCAAGTATAGGCCTATCTGATTTCAAAATTCATGCGTGTTCCTCTTCAAAGTCATCCTTGTAGGTTAGAAAGGAGTGATGGAGCCTAAAGTGGACAGGGTCTGAGCTTTTTTTGGTCAGAATTGTTCTGCTGCCTACTTTCAGAGGTACCGTTCCCACTGTGGTATGTGTGACTGTCCCCTTTGAACACATAACATACAATGTGATGGAGTTGCATTTGTACATTGCACAAAGGACCTGCTCTGTGTTTTGTCCTTTATTATTGTTTTGTTTTGACCTAGTAGGTTTTTGGAGGCTGCTAGAAACCACTAAAAGGTTTTTACACTGAACTGACATGATCAAATTTGTGTCTTAAAAATGTACTGTTGAGATTTGGGGCTGAATTTCAGAACAAGAACTCAGCACCAAATGAATCATCGATATGACCAATTCATATAACAAAGGCAAAGAAACAACTAAAAAAGTCTATATTCACTTGAAATAGGAAAAGTGGACTCTCAGTTTTAAAAATGGGCATATGTATTTTATGCACAGAGGGATCTTATATATAAAGCACATACAAAATAGGACTGTGTTTAATCTTACATTTAATGTAAATGTTACATAAAGTAAATATTAGTTACATAGTTGGCATTCATTTCGTTTTACTTCTCAGAATTTTTGACATAGAATAACTCCAAATGTTCTTTGGAAGTAAAAATCTTAAAATACTTATTAAAAATTCACATTACCTTGACTCAGAAATACCATCTGTAGATATTATGTGTCTTATATGAAATAATGTGTGTAATAGCATAGAAATTGAAGAGTTGTATGTGACAGTAAATCATAGGAAAAAATCTAAATCCCATAAATACAGGACTAGTTAATAAGTTATACATCTATTCAATGGAATAATAAGTAGTTTTTGAGAAGAGGTGGTTCAGTATATATGACTAATGGAAGAGCTCTGAGATATAGTTTCATTTTTTAATAGTTACATGTAAGAATATATCAAAAATTTTTTATATCAAAAATACCTCTATCAAAGTCAATCTAAGTATGTGTTCCTATATGTTTGTCTGCGTGTTAAATGATACATCATTTGCAGGAAGGGGAGTACCATGAGGGGAAAAGAAAACAAACAAAAATAAAATAAAAAGTAGTTACTTCATAAAAAGAAAGGATGCTTCCAGAAGGCTGGGGGAAAAGAAAGTTTTTCTGTTTCAACATTATAATCTGAAATAGCTGATTTCTTTATTTTGTTTCAGTAAAGAATTCCTCCATCAAATCTCATCCTCTGCCTAGAGTAACAAGTGTTCAATGGATGTTTATTTTTTTTTGTAGGTGATGATGTTTCTGCTACTTCTTCATTTCTAAAAGATGGAGTTGATTTTTTCCTCACAGCTTTTTCTAAGGTTTCCAGTTGACACCCCTGATTCCCTATAGTCTCCCATCAGAGCAGTGCTGCATTAATAGCAACGGCTTGCATTTCCTGAATAAGTACTACATGCCATGCCCCGTTCAAAGACCTGTACATGTACAGACTCACTGAACCCTCTGAACAACCCTCTGCCAAAGTACTATTTACAGGTGAGGAAACTGAGGCACAGAAAGCTTAGATAAGGTGCCCAAGGTCACACAGCCGCTAAGTACAGGGCTTGGCTTTAACCAGTTGGTCTGGCTCGGTTGCACACTCTACATCACTGGGTCAGTAAGTCAGTCAAAATCAGGCACTCAAAGCTTCTGCTTTGGTCACGACTCTTTCCTGTATTCCTTACTTCCTTGCATTTTGTTCCACCAAGTAAGGACCGACCACTTAGATTGGCACACAGGCTCCCCCTGGCCTGCCTTCCTCTCCCCCGTCCACCTCTGCAGTCCTCCCTCTCATCTCCTCCTCCTTCCCCATGCCAAGTTGCACAGTTTCCCAAAGGGGCTGTGCGCGTTCTTGCCTCCCTGCATCCGCACGGCTTCGGTTGTATGGCACGTCCTTTCATTCCTGTGCCTGGCTGACTTCCACCCACCCACAAGACACCAGATCAAGTCTTATACACCCATGCTCTTCCCTTTCCTCGAAGCAATAGCCTCACCCCCTGCCCCACTCACATACACACCCTGCCGGATTGCTAGTCCACGTGTCCTTCCACAGGCCCTCTGTCCCGCTCTTCTCTTGCTCTGGACACATCTCTCTTTTCCTCAACCCTGGGCACTCACTGCTGGCAGTGATCTTATGTCCCAGCCCCTGTTCAGTGTGTCAGAAAATAGTAGGAGTTCAATAAAAGTATTATGAGTTAAAAATGTAGATGAAAACTTCTAAGGGAGAATTGAATATGCTTGACAATACCCTGCTAATGACTCATTTTCCAAGGGCACTCTGATGAAAAGCAGTTTCTGTCACTCTTTCTAAGTTAATCGGAGTTATGTAAATGATACATAAGGAAGGTTTGCAGTTAATAAAAAAAAAGTTTCCTAAAACTTTGGCTCAGATACCCAACAATTCAATAATTTTAACTTTCCATCTTCTCCATAAAATAATATTTTACACAATGTTAATAACTCTCACTGACCTCCTATAAGTCTATTCCATTCTTTTGGCTCATTGCAAATTAAAATCAACACTGGATCACATACAGTTCTGATTTATTTTGAACTTTTCTTAGTTGTTATTCTTGACTCTTAACTGGCAGTCATATTTAAATGTTTATACATGGTATGTGTTTGTAGCTATTTCCTTCCAAGTCATTCAAACTCTATTTCCCTATTTTTTCCACCCTTTGAGTTAGAATTGCTATTGTTCTCTAATTGCTTCTAGAATAATTTTGAGTCAAAAACGATCCAATCTTCTGTATAAAAGACTTACTCATATAAACCTCTGCCTATGAGATTCACTCATAAGAACTTATTTTATTCTCACTAAAGCCCTATGATAGTTCTATTACTGTACCTAGGGAAACTGAGGCACAGAGAGGCAAAAGGACTTGTGAAAAGTCACACAGCTACAAAGAGACAGAGGCAGGATTCAAACCAGCAGCCAGGCCCCAGGCACCATGCTCATAAACACTGCATTACCTTGCCTCTCACAGGTGGTTATACTTCAAAGGAGTAAAAAAAATATTCTTGCACAAATGCAATATGAAGATTCATTCATAGATATAATAACTATGTTTTTACCCAGTTGCCTCTCACAGGCTAGGTGACCGTTAGCAGTCCACTGCTGTTCCCTTGAACTCTCCCATGTGATGCTGAGTCCCAACATTTCACTAATCCACAGCTAATGCTGTTTCTTCAGGACCGACCTACCTGGCATGAAAAAGGAAGGAGTATGCCATGTATTTGTGCCTTGAGTCCCGCCTGCTATTTAAGCAATACCCAGCCATGTCTGGGAGCCCTCCATCTCTTTCACAAGCTCCACATGACACCTGCCATGTCACTTTCCACATGAGTCTGCTGTTGCTATGACTCCCTGTGGTGTCTCATCATCCTCACTGCTGTGTCAGGGTGAAGGCTCACATCAAGGAGGCTCCTGCCACGTGGCCCCAGAGCTGTCCATGCCTCTACCTGCAAGGCCCTCCTTCACACACTTGCTGCTGCCCTTTCAGCCTCCAGATCCACTGTCACTAATGCACTGCAGGGGAGGGTGGTCAGGAGGAGAACTTAGCTGCCTTGAAGCTGACATCCCTTGACAGCCCCTCTTCTCTGTGCTTCCTTCTGTTAAATAGGTATCAAAGCTGTACTATCTTGCCTATTTAATTCTCACATAGGGCTAAGTTAATTGGTTTTTACAGTTTTTTTACTTGTAGCTGTGCTTTCTAGGTTTATGAAAGTTATATCAGTGAATAAGTCTGAGTGTATTATATTTTGCTAGGCATCTCTAGCTCTTCCCTGATGTCTGAACCTTTGTCATAGGACAAAGGCTATGTGTATGGCATTTATTCCTTGCTGTTGAAATCTTTCTCAGTCAGCCCAATAACTGACATTGGGATCCTGGTCTTGAACACAGTTTGTATTTAAACTGGATTCAAGCCCAAACTATGCTATGGAAAGTCCCCAGTTGTGAATAATGCAGAACTTACCTCCGTGATGACAAGGAGCAAGATGTGCATGTGCACGTATGTGTGTAGGAAGACAGAAAGAAGGATGGGTGTAGTCACTAATGTGGGGTGTGATCTCAAAGGTGAACATAAACCAGAAAGCATAAGGCACCGTTAACTTCAAAATAACTGTATTTTGTAAGTCTTAAATTTGCTGAAATTGACCCCGAGAAAGTGCCCTCCCTTGGAGATGACAACTACAATTGAAGACAGCTTCACACTTGAACCAGCTGGCTATCGTATGGGGCTCTCCACCATTTAGCAGAAACACCTTGCAGACATCATGAAGATGTACGGATAAGTAACCAGTGAAGACGGATTCCAAGCACACAGATCTATCGGCAGTTGAGCATTTGGTGCACTCTCAGGCAGTGGCCAGGTGGCATATATGGTGGCAGCCATGAGGCTTGCTGCACACCTGGACAGAGCAGATGAGCACCACTCCATGCTCAGACGTTGGACCAGGTGCAGGTGCCATGATCCCAGGAGGAGTCTGCCTCCAGCAGGAGCACACAGCATCTAGCTTTGCTGCAGAGGAAAAGCTGCATTATAATTTATTCAGGATGGGCCCAGATTCTTAATTGGACAGGTGTGTGAGAAAACTCTGGCTGTGAGCACAGCGTGTTCTACTACCGAACTTTTCTGTCGACATCCTTTCAGCACTTCCTGTCAGGCTAACCTTAACTTTGTCAGGTCAGGCGCCGGCAGGTGGTGGGGCTGGCCAAGAACGAGAGGAACAAGAGGTTGTGAAAAAATCAAACACTAACCCACAGGAGTGATTTTTCTCCTTTTTTTCAAGCTTCCAAAGGCCTAAGTTAAAAAGAAAGCTCTGTCTTCCTTCTCTAGGATACCGAGTCACCATCTGTTGACTTTCATTGGTTCACTCTTTCCCAGATACCATCTCTGTCACCTTGAATATGTGCGTGGGAATGGAGTGAGGAGAGAGAAGGGAGTCGGGGGGAGGGTGGAAAGGGGGAGAGGGAAAGATGTTGTTTAATTCCTGGAGAGACTGAATCATTGGTGGGTTCAGATGGGAATTTAAATCATATTTTACCGAGATGTCAATTCAAAAAAGAGAGGCATGGAAGAGGAAAGGAAGGAAGGAGAAGGATTTACGGTTTTTACAGTTTGTACAAGGAACTGTGCTATGTTTTGGTAAATATCCAACATCCTTCTTTGTTCCCATTTCAGGGGGAAAAAAAAAAACTTCAGATACAATATCCCACAGCATTCATTCTTGTGCAATCTAGTTTACTAAGGGACTGGTCACCTGGGTTTCATTTTTGCCTCTAGCACTGATATCCATTACATGATTTTGAGCATTTGCCATTGCTTCATTTATCTAATTTTCCCTAATGGGAAAAATAGATTAGGAATCGTGTCCTAGCCCTCCCCTGAGAATATACATAAGAAATACTGCCTCTAAGAAATATCAATGGAATGGGGTCTAGCTATGTACAGAATGTTATTATTGATGTTGTTTTGGAAGGTGCTCATGGTTATCCAGACTGGGAATGAGGCCAAATCGAAACTACACCACTTTTTCTGCAAACAATTAAGTAGTTGCCATTTATCACTCCCTAGAAATAATGTCTCCAACACTGTATGTTAGGTGTGCAGATTAGTCAGATGGTTCCCAGGTAATTACTACAATCAAATGCTCCTGAGCTGAACAAGCCCCTGAGAACCTCATGAACGCCTACCACCTCAGTGAGGGCCACAGGGGGCGGAGAGCCCAGATGCTCCTCCATGCCTGTGCCGTGCTGGCTTGTCCCATTTACCTCCCGTGTGACAGCTGTTCCAGGAATAATGAGATATTCCTTGCCCACAAAAACAGTTGCAACCCTCCAGGTTCCTGCTGGATCTTCCAGCCGTAGGAAAGTATAGCTCATCTTCCCCTGGAGGACCCCTGGTGGCAAAGCAAGTTAGACTCAACGAGGCAGCCCCGGATGGAGATCAAGACAAAGCCACAGCTCCCCAGGTGACTTGCAACTTTGGAGATGGCCTATGTGACAAGGCTCCCCAGGCCTCCTCTGGCCTCTGCACACAACAGGCTGTAAAAGCTCATAATGCATTTGATAAAAAAGTTTCCCCTATAGTTGATATGTTTTACAAATTTTGATTTAAGTTTGTGGGCAGATTTAGAGGCTTTTCATCGTTTCCTAACCTCTGCGTTTTCTTAAAATGAGGCAACCTAGATATGAAAACTTAAATCTGTACAAAGAATTTCCAAAACAAGATGTCTGAAATTGGGTTAAGATTTAAATTTATTTGGAAGTAAGAAAGTCGCAGGGAAAAACTAGACGAGGGGAAGCAGGAAAGAAAGTGACTATGGGAAATAAATCGATTTTTACAAATAGCTTTCTAAGGTCATGATGGAAAATAATGGTTGCATAGCAATAATGTTACTAATAATAGTTATAAGAAAAGCTAACATTTGAGTCCTTTTTCTGCTAAGCACTTTACATGCACTATTTCATGTAATCCTCTAAAAACTCTGTACAATAGCTTAATATATCCATTTTAGAACTAATACTAATAGCACTAGAAATAAAATTACAGAAAGAAGTTCTCTCAATGCTCAGAATTCTTTCTATTTCCTGTTTTGTCATTTCCTAATAACATATTCTCTAGAACTGTAGCTTTTAAACCAGAACTCTGGGCTGGGATAGGAGCTAAAGAAAATGGAGAAAATTTAGTCTGGAGGAGAGAAGGCTTTGTTGGGAAGATGGGTATCAGGGAAAGCAGGTGCCTATATTTTAAGATGCTGGAAAAGACTTTAAAGTTCTTGACCTCAATGCACCTACCACTGGGAAGATTCTTATTTCACTCATCTCAGAGAAAAATGAGAATTGTTTCTCTTAAACAAAACAAAACAAAACTATGCTGTGATGGCCAACACATTTCCCAATCCCAATATGCACCCTCCATAATGCTTCTTCTGGTCTTCCATGAGTGTGTGTGTGTGTGTGTGTGTGTGTGTGTGTGTGTGTGTGTGTGTGTGTGTGTGCAGTGGGGTGGGGGCACTAAAATGTCATGATGCACATGGATTATGGATGATTTTGGCAACTGGGGTATGAAATGATTGGTAGTGTTTATTACCTGACCAAAAAATGCTGAAAGAACTGTAGGCATCTTTTACTTATCCAGAGGAAATTTGCACTGGTCTCTATCAACTTAAATGGTCCAAAACAAGAATCACCAGGTTTTGTCCTAATATCCTTTTTACATTTGTCCTACTTCTTACATTGCTCAGCAAAGCTTTGCTAATACTTACTGTTGATTTCATCACCTTATTTATCTTCTAAAAACACTTTTTTCATAGACTATTCATGTTAAGTTCTGTTTATGTAATTATTTGATAATACATACTTTTCCCAAATAGACTGAGAACTCCACGAGAGCAGGAAGGACATCTGTCTTGTTTGGTGTTTTATCCGAATGACCTCACACTATAGATAGGATTTAATAGATGCTTAATAAATGTCTTGCACTGAATGAATGAACGTAGATGCCTTGTTTCAGTTAATAGATTTGTTTTTAACATTGTCATACTTAATACATACCACTTCTTTCCAATATACCTGAACGTACAATCAATAACCAAAACCAGTTGTTTCCACTTCTTTAATATGCCTAGAATCTATATTTTCATTTTCATCTTCTCAAACCAACCTTTTGTTATATGTAATGTTTTTGCATTCAAAGTATTAAAAGACCTTTATATAATTCCCCAGCCTTCAGCTTTCCCAAATTAAACTCAATCCTGAACAAGTTAACACATGGCACTCATCTACTTAAACTCCTTAACACTGCCCCATGAAATTCAATCAAGATCACATCTCTGCTTTGGCTTAGCAAAGAAATCAAGGAAGACCTGAGGGGGACTTAGACTTCTTAAGTTGAGTAAAACTAATTGACCAAGATCATGTCTTTTTAAATGACAGATCTGGGCTCTTTTTCACATTGGCCTGAGCTTGTTTTAGAATTTCCCATTCTTTTGCTGAGATACTATTTCCTCATACATCTCTGAGAAATTTAAGCATTTTATCTCAACTCATTCATTTTTGTTTCATTATCAATTTTGGGGGGCATGAAATATATTATTTACTGGGTTTATAGACCATCTTGTATGCTTTTTAAGTTAACTTTTATTTTAGAATAGGTTACATTTAAAGAAAAATTGAGAACATAATCCAGAGAGTTTCTATATACCTTATACCCAATTTCCGTCTTATTAACATCTTACATTAGCATGGCATATTTGTCACAATTAATGAACAGATATTGATACATTATTAGTAACTAAGTCTATACTTTATCTAGAGTTCCTTAGTTTTGACATAATGTCCTTTTACTGTTCCAGGATCTCATCCTGGAGATCACATTATGTTTAGCCACCATGCGTTCTGAGGTCCCTCTTGACTGTGACAGTTTTATAGACTTTATCTTTGATGACTCTGACAGTTCTGCAGAATAGTAAGTATTTTGTAGAATGTTCCTCCATTGGGATTTGATTGATGTCTCTCCTACGATCAGACTGGGGTTCTGGGTCTGGGTAAGGAAGACCTCTGAGATAGCTTGATATTGGTGTGTTATCACATCATTTCAAGGGTCATACTATCAACACACCTACTCTGTTGACATTAACCATGATCACCTGGCTGAGGTAGTGTCTTTCAGATGTATCCGGTGTAAAGTGACTCCCTCACCCCACTCAGACTGTACTTTTAGGAAGGAAGTCACTGTGCACAGCCCACACTTAAGAGGTAGAAAGTCATGCTCCACCTCTGTGGGGGATGTGTATCTACATACTTGATTTAGAATTCTTCAGCATGGGAGAATTTTGCCCTCTCGTATTTATTTAGTTGCTTATTTATATCAATATTTGACTCATGGATATACAATCCAATAGTACTTTCTGTTGTTGCTCAAATTGGTCCATCTTTGGTCTTTGGGAGCTCTATCAACTGACCCTTGTGTCACTCTGACATACCCACATCAGTGTGTGTGTGTTTTCAGTACTTCTTTACATATATGCCTATAACTATTGTGTATATACATGTACATATACAAATATTTCTATTTTTAACTAACTAATATAACTATTTTTAACATTAAGCTACATATTTTCACATGGATCATTCTCGCTTCTCCTTTTGCTTGTCTATAATGTCTCCCTCCAGTAGTGACAAACTTGGTGCCCACTTTCCACCATCTACTTGTTAATTTCAGTATAATGGTTCCAGAATTGTTAACCCATACTGCCAAGGGAAATAATATTATCAGTCGAAGTACAGTACTCATATCGAGTTTCTTTGTCCTTAAGTCTTTAAAGTCCACTCATTTCCAAGTTTATTTAGTTTCCCAACCCCCACTACAATGAGGCTATGATATCCTTAGATTATTTGTCCATCCTGGGATTCCCCAAACTCTTTAATCTTATTTTTTAAAGTATATGTTAAGGTTTACTCTTTGTGTTATCAAGTTCTCTTGGTGTTGACAAATGAATATTGGTACACATCTACCATAACAATATCACTACCCAAAAATCTCCCTGTGATTCATTTATTGATCATCCCACCCCTGAGCAATCACCAATCTGTTTACCATCTCTTTAATTTTGCTTTTTCCAGAATGTCACATAAATGGAATCATACAGTATGTAGCCTGTTCACACTGGCTTCTTTCACTTAGCAAAATACATTTACGATTCATCCATGTCTTGGCATGACTTGACAGCTCATTTCTTTTTATCTCTGAATGAAATTCCCTGGTATGGATATACTACTTTTTTTATCCATTCGGATCTTGAAAAATATCTTGGTTGCTCCCAGTTTTTTGGAGATTATGAATGTGTTGCTATAAACATTCACATGCAGGTTTTGGGGAGCACATAGGCTTTCCAATCAGTTAGTAAAATACTAAGGAGTGCTATTGATGGATTGGTGGTAAAATTATGTTTAATTTTGTAAAAACTGCTAAAGTATCTTCCAAAGTGACTGTACTGCTTTGTATGACCACCAAGAATAATGAAAGTTGATGCATGAAAAAAATGCATGAAAGTTGATGCTCCTTTGCATTCTTGCCAGTAATTAGATGGATTTTAGCTATTCTATTAAGTATGTGTTGGTATTTCATTGTGGTTTTAATTTGCATTTCCCTAATAACAAATGATGTGTTTCTTTTCATATATTTATTTTATTTGTGTATCTTTTTTGTTGAGGTATGTGTGCAGATCTGTCTTTTACCCACATTTTAATTGGGTTTTTGTTTTCTTCTTGTTGAGTTAAAAATTATTTCTGGTATATTTTAGATACAAGTCTTATATTAGATGTATTAGTTTTCTGTTGCTCCCTTAACAAAGTACTACCCCTTAGTGGCTTAGAACCACAAGGAATTATTTTATTATAGTTCTGTAGGTCAGAAGCCTCGTAGGATCTTGCTGAGCTAATTAGTGTGTCAGCAAGGCTATAATTTCTTCCTGGAGGTTCTAGGACACAATTCATTTTCTTGCTTTTCCAGCTTCTGGAGGCTGCCCACATTTTTAGGTCCATTACCTTCTTGCACCTTCAAAGACAGCAACATGCATCTCTGAGCATTCTTGCATAGTTATATCTCCCTGTGCACTAGGAGGAAAGGATTTCTGCTTTTAAGGATTCCTGTAATTATACTGGGCTTCCTAGAAAATCCAGGCTATTCTCCCCATTTCAAGGACTTTCCTTAAGCACATGTTCAAAGCCCCAAATTTCTTGTAAGTAACATATTCACAGGTTCCCCAAATTAGAACATTATGTGTGTGGAGGCATCAGATAGGTGTTTGCAAATATTTTCTCCCAATTGGTGGTTTGTCTTTTCATTCTCTTAACATCTTAACAGTGTCTCCCACAGAACCAAAGCTTTTAATCTTATAATGGGACAATCCCAGCTAAGCCCAGCCTTTTAGTCATTCCTGTGAAGTTGCTAGAATTTTATCAATCGTTCTTAAACCCTCAAGACCAGACTTTCCATAGCAACACAGCAATGAATGACCTCAGTGGGTGCCATGTGGAGTAGGAGCAATGCCAGTCAAGCTCTGCCCAACTTCTTGACCCACGAAATCATGAGATATGATAAAATGGTTGTGCTTTAAGTCACCACATTTTAAATAGTATGATATGAAGCAGTAGGAAAACGTGTAATGAAAAATTAGACAATAATGAGACTAAATAAGTTATTGTTACATTCAACAATAGGAATGAATTTCACATAATATTTTTAGAAAGGACCTAATTCCCCCAAAGCACAGATTTGTATCATTTCTTTTATATGACATTCAAATATTGGCAGAACAAACCTGTGGCGTTAGAAGTTAGGAGAGGTGTTACTGTTGGGAAAGTTCAGCCTGGGAAGGATGTGAGGAGGGCTTCTGGTTGCTCTGTATGTTCGATGTTTTTGTTTGGATATTGTTTACTTAGGTGTTTGCATTTTGTGAAGTTCACTTATGATTCATGCCTTTTTCTTTATGCATGTTTATACTGCAGTAAAACTTTCAAAAAGTTACATCTGCTTCAGAGGTATATGAGTAATGAGCATTAAATAAAATAACACATCTAAATGTTTAACATGGTGCTAGGACATTGTAAATATGAAATAGGTGTAAGTTGTTACTTGTTACTATTATGTCATTTGAAATTTCTGAGTAAAATAAACTCTAATCTTAAAAAGAGTTTTAAAATCCTTGAATGTTTTGTGAATTTATTGCACTACTCTTCTCTTTTTTTGCTCCATTCTCACAACTCTAGGATGAATTGATTTATCCAACACACACATTTACTCAGGAGTTACTGCTAATATTGAACTCAGATTTCTGTGACCAAGATGTGTTTCTTAGGTAAATTCCTTGACCTCACTCTTTTAAGTTCCCCTATTAGTAAAACAGAGATAATATATTTTCCGTCTACCACACAGTATTGTTTTACAGTCAATTGAATCAATTTAAACTACTGAAAGCATATTCATATTTACAGTGTTTTTTTGAACATAGCAACCAAGAGCTGCTATTATTACATCAATTAATCATTCAAGTAACTCTGAAGGTAGACATCAATATTGTCTCGTTTTATAGATGTGGAAACTGAGGAACTAAGAGTCTGTTCCCTTTACCACCATGTGACATGTGATAGTGGGTAAGTGACCCCTCTCAACATGGACCCCTTTTGTCAGAAGAATATCTAAGTTATCATCATAATATTTTACTAAGTCCTGCAAATAATACCAGGTAGTACGCTGTGTAGTCTCTTCCCTCAGAAAGTTTATGACTTACTTGGGAAAACAAGATATATCACCTACAAAAATATAAATAATAAAACAAGGGCAGTCTATGATTAAGTGAGGAGAAAGATTTCAACACTATCTTGAAAATTCTTAATTACGGATATATCTCATGGTTTCTTTAATTTCTCTGCATTTTTTTAGAATTCTAAGAACAAGATCCATTGATCTTCAGTATCAGAGGGGTAAATAGACTTTGGGGCCACACAGACATAGGGTCAAATCAACTTTTTTAATATAAGTAAGTCTCTGGACTAGACTGAGGCTCAGTTTTGTCAACTATAAATTATGGTAATAATGATTTTGTGATGATCTATGCAAACAAACGTGCCCTATCCATCAATAACAGAACTTACCACATCTAGAATATGTACAGTTTTGCTTTATTCCAAGAATATTATCCAACCCTTAGTTCATTTCATTTAAACTGAGTCTTTGAAGGAAATATCTATCTCAAAATCTTTCACTTCCTGTATAAATGCTGTAAAATAAAAATCCAAACTTTCCTGCTTCAAAATTTCAAGATAATGAAAAATTCCAAAATCATATCATAATAACATCCAAGAGAAATTATACTCAGTTTAGGAAAGTAAAGTATATAGAAAGTGTGAGGAAAAATGTTCTTATTAATCAAAATTGAAAGCCAGCATAAATTTCACACATTGTTTAATAAGGCAATTTTTATAGGTATGAGTCTACAGAGGGCATTTCAACACAAGTTTGTCAAAATTATTTCTATACACTTGGCCATTTTTAGTAGTTGAAAGATTTTTGAGATTCCTCCAGTTTATAATACCATCTACTAAGTTCTTTTAGAACACATGTAAGTTAACCCTTTTTTCCGTTAAATTATGCTGTGTACAAAAATGTTAGTGACGTAATTAAACATGCCGGCTGAGTATCTTTTTAGTTTAGCCTGTGTGCAATATAATGACTATAGAATTAATCTAGCAGCTGAAATATTGTCCATGTGCCATGTTATCAAAGTTTTAAAATGAGACCACTAAAATTTTTAACAATAAACATTAACATTGATAACTTCTAAATACGGTTTCAGATTCATGCTTATAATCCTTAAGTTTTTCTACAAAGGTGATCGAACTATGTTATTTCATATATAGAGGATACTCTTCCCATTTGGAAAAGAAGTGTTTTAGACTGCCATGAGTAGAGAATGGTAAAAAGAGCGAACATTCATGAACAATTGACAGGAAGTAGTAACTATCTGGGTGGAGCTGAATGATGGAAAAAGAGAGTTAAGACCACAGGTGGCATGGAGATTTAAGCCTGTATGGCTAGGTCAATGGGAGTAGCATTGACAGAATTAGAAGGTGAATCTGATTTGGTAGTAGAAGCAAAGGAAGGGAGAATAAGGTGTTAAAGACGGTTGCTTTTGGTTTCAGATGTATTTGATGTGATGATGAAAATTTCATGTGGCATCGAAGCTTAGAGGAAAGGATACTCAGATCTGAGAACAATTTATTGATCAGTGGAGTATCAACATTAAACACAGTTTCTAAGGGAGAGTGTTAATAAAGACAGAAAAAAGATGAGACCCCAAATAAAATTTTCATAATTATTCACACTTACTTGTCAAGATAGTGCAGCTAAATATGGAAGAGGAAAATGAGGATTATGGCAGGTATAGAAACCTTTGTTAAGATTCATTCACTTGCAAGAAGATAAAACTAGGAACTGGAAGAGAAAACCATAATGCTTCCAGGCCTGGGAGAGTCCCAGAAATAGACATCTATTTTTGGCATAGACAAAAATCAATTTGATTTTTTTATTCTTCCCACTGGGTTTCCACCTTATTCTTCTGAAGCGTGAATCCCAGAGAATCAGAATTGACTTACTTTAGGTTCGTAGTCAAAAGTAGATATTCTTTCTAGAGCCCATTTTAAGAGGCTTTGTCATGAAAGAAGCCTCTTCTTCCCTTTCACTTCCCCTAAAGTGGATTATATTATTGTTCAAAGTATTTGCTGTGCCTCCATGAAAGAGGATTTGGCCACCCTGATTTTAGGCCCATCATCTGATTTGCTTTAGTCAATGAAATGTGAGTAGAAATGATGTACCACTTGTTCTCCATGCCCTGTTCTGACTCCCAAATGACAATGTCCCAGAGAGAGGCTGTCCTTTAGCCTGGATCCCAAATATCAGGTTCCGTGGGTGAGTCATAAGAGACCCCAAAATGGACATGTGGCATGAATTAGAAAGAAACCCCATTGTTGCAAGACATTGAGATTGTTGGCTTATTTGTTACTGTCGCTTAGCTTAAACTAAGCTGGCCGATACAGCCCCCAGTACAGGAGTTCTGCTTTACTGTCCTACAGAATGGGCTGAGGCAATAGACGAAGGCAGTGACACTGAGGTTGATGTGGAAGAGTCTAGACAGTGTTTCTCAGTTGTGAATAGGAAGGATGCTTTTGACATTTTGGATTAGACATCCTTTTTTCTTTTGAGGAACATCGCTGGAGGAGTTTAGTATCTCTGACACCTAAGGCGATTCCTGTATCACCACCACCTACGTACCAGTTATATAACATTATGATCATTGAGACAAACCAAACCAAACCAAACCGAAACAGAAAACCCAGAAATTCTCTGGTGGGTGGTGGCACCGTCCTTGCTTGAGAACCACTGGACCAGCTGATGCCTACAAACTGCAAACTGAGAATGTGTGAATGGTAAGCATCTAAACATAGCCCTAGCGAGAGGGAAAAGAATTCTGTGTTTCTTTACATATTCTCCAGTCCTCATATTTAATTGCACAGGCAATAATTCTTAAAATACTGAATGAACTAAAATCATTTTGAATTCTGATATACTCGGAATAGAGAACCACAATCTCCTCATCTTAAACCTGTGGGCAATTTATATCCATGAAACATAATTTCCTAAATTTCAGGATAAAAGCAGTGTGAGAAGTTATGCATACTGGTGCCTCTTTGTATAATGCACTTGCTCCAAGGAGTTTTATCCTCAAGTAAAATTCTCCTTTCCTATTGCTCATTATAAACAAAATAGTAAATGGCTGTTAGAAAGGCCCAGATTGTAGGAGGTATTTAGTGAACCTGCACCAATAGAAAGATTTTATGTAATTCCGTTTCCATCCATTCACCACTTGAATGGCAACCTTGGGCAGTTAGCAAAGTTCCCTGAGCCTTTGTTGTAAGATCACAGGAGATAGATAGGCAGCCATGCATAAAGGGGGACTGAAATGTTGCTCTTCCTCTGTGGGGCTCATACCAGAGTCTATGTGTTCTTGCAAGCTGAGCTGCTCCGTTCTCTGCTAATTGGATCATGGATGGTATAATGTGCCAGGCTTATCCTTAGGCAATGTGAAGCACCCAGACTCAAAGAAGAAAAAGGAATAATCTGCAGTGAGAGAAATCTGGCAGGAAGACAAGGCACAGACATTGCTTGTCTCAAATGCTGAGCAGTGGAAGGTGTCATACCTAAGGGATTTATCCTTAGGAGAGCAGCGCCTCTTGTTATGGTTGCTTAGGATCCTCTATCAAAGGATTGGAAAGGACAAGAGAACCCACAGACCATCAGATAAAGCACTGAGGAAGAAGCAGGAGGGTTAACAGCATTGTATTTGAACATTCACCTTCTGAAAGTTTCTGCTAGAACACTTCCTTATGTCTGAATGCGTCAGTCCTGCCAGGCTCCTAGTCCTATAAGTCCACTTGGGTGCATTTCTGAATGTTTCAGGCAGTATATGATCTGTCCAATTTAGGTAGTGATTTCCTGAGAAGGAGAATTTTTACTGTACATCAGCAGCAGTATAAATGATAACTTCATGATGTAACCCTTGTCTCTTCAACAAGTTTGTTCAATTTACTTAGGACAAGCTCTCTCATTTTAGTTTTTATTTCATCCCCCTCCCATTACCTAGCATAGTGATAGAACAGTTGATGACTAAAATAATAGTAGATAATGAATCATATCCTAAGTGTTTATTTCCTTTACCTCTATAATCAGTAATTCCAAAAAAGCACTGTTTCCCAAGGTAGCAACTTCACTGAGATGAGCTGATTTGAAGTTGCAATGTTCCCTTCATTCCTGAACCATATCCAAGCCTTCATCAAGAGTATGTTCATATTATGAAAACTTGATGTATGTAAACTTTCTGAAAGCATGAGTCACATTAGAAAAGACAGATAGTTGGGGGCCTCAAAGACATAATTCAAAAAAGAGGTCTCTGATTCTTTCTTAATTGCAGAATATCTAGATCTCTAGCCCCTCTGACATACGGACACTGATTATGTGATATTTATGTATTTGAAAGGAGAAGAAACAAGACAGCTAATTGGGGTTTGCTTTTTACTCTCACCCTGACCTGCTCTTCATTGCCTTCTGTAGTTTTTCTGTGTTGACCAGACTCTAATTAACTGCACTTCATGCTCTCTTTATTGGTTATAGCTGGTGTTGATGAGGATTGTAAGAACAGTGGTTTATAGGCCTCTGAAAATGTTCTGAAAACATTCCTTGACTCAGCAGAAACTTCTTCTGTTAGATTCTTGCAAACAATTGAAATTAAGGGTCTACTGACTCTTAGAGACTATGTGTTGAATACATCCTTGGAAAAGTTGAAACATGTTCTAAACTTTGAAGCATTTATCTGGCTTTCCACATTCTTCCTTTTGAATTCACATTTCCTTGAGGATGAGCCAAGGATATTTATAGACAAATTCAATACTCTTTGCTTCTCAGGCTCTGGGTCAGTCTTGACAGCATCTCTAAAGATTCACTGTGGGAGATAATGTGTGAGGGTAGAAATAACATGGGTTTTGAGGATCCAAAAACCTGGATTCATATATTTGTGTGTTTTTTTCTTAATATGAAAAATGGGGATAATAATACCTATATGGCAGAATTACTGTGGGGTTAAATAAGTTAATACAGAGACATTACATAACATTCAAGAAGTAGTAACTTTATTATTTGTCTTGATATAGTCATTTGAAACATATTCAACATAGCTGTTGTATTAAACCATATGAACCTTGTGTTATTCTCTATAAAATTAAATTATATTAAATTCTATTTAGAGAAAGAAGAAAAAAGTTCAAATAATAAAAAAAGATAAAATATGGATCATCAGGAAAAAAATGCATAAATGTAATAATAACATCTCTAAGAGAAAGATGAGACTGCCACACCTCTGCTGTGCCCTCTCTTTAGAGAGATATCACTAGTTCCCATATCCTTTCTAGTTGTCTTCATCTGCATTTCTTTATTTGCCATACTGAGATGACCACATCTGCCCAAAATCTCAGAAGGTTGTTATGAGTCAAAAATAATATCTATAGATAGGAAAGATTTTGAACAACTAAAAACAATGCCCATATAGAAATTATTCTTTAAATAGTACCTCCCTCAGTGGCATAATTAGGAAATGAGAGTTTCATATAATTTCTGTAGAGGGGATGTCTTCTACATTGCGCAAATTTTTGTGGCTATTTTGATAGAAGCGGTCTATGATGCTATAGCACTTCCTTTTCTTTACATGGTCAGTAGTAACATTTTCTTTATGGTTCATGAACAAGATTATCAATATTAATCTTCCTACCCTTTTGTCAGAGAGTGATGCTATCACAAACTACTGAAGTGTGGAACCCTGATTCCCTTAATGTTTAATGACTTCACATTGTTGAATTTTTGTAATCTTTTTGTCTGTTTCTGAAATTTTTCTATCATTTTCCCAATCTTTTCAATAATGGGGGACACAAAGAAAATGACAATATTCTTATTTGTAATTCTCTTTATGATTTCTAATTATCTAATCGTCCGTGATGTAACAAGATAACAAAGCCTTCATTTAATTAATAAAGTTGTGTATATCATAGGATGTCCCTAGGATTTCTGAGTTCCTAACTTCTTGCATGTCTTTATTCTTCAATATAATAAAAATTAGTGCTGATCAAATAATTCTCTATGCCGAACACTATATTCAGTGTTATATGTGTACACTTAATCTCATTTAATCCTCACAACTCAGTAAGGTAGGCAAGATTAATATCCCCACATGTTAAATGAGGAAACGGAACTTTTTGAAGGTTAATATATTTTGTCCAAGGTCAAATGAAGCATTTGATAGAGAATTCAAACCAAGTTTATCTGACTCCATAGCCCACACTATTCACCATGTACTTTTGTTGAGAAGTATCAACTATTATAAAGAATTGTAGACATGTGGTTAAAGCCTGTGATCACACACAAAAAATGCCAGTAGTTGCAAAGAAAGGAGAAGAAGGAAAGAAGACATTGAACACTAAGAATGAATCACCCCACAGGATGAAGACGAGACTCATCAGGAGAAAATGAAGGGAAGGTGGGAAAAGTAGGCAACAATTATTCTATAAGTACCAAAGTTGACATCCCTGAGGCAGCTTAGGAAAGAGCAGCCTTCTTTCTTGCTCTGGTATGAATAAGTTAAGATAAAAGAGAGACACAAGAAGAATCAAAATGGCATCCTTATAGCTGATAAAAAGTTTCCAAAACTATTTTTTTTATTTGCCTTGGGGCACATATAGAAAATGATAATTCTTTTATGGAAACTGAGATAAACAGATATGGCTTCTTATGGTTAGTAATGAATAGTATGGGACATTGGCAACTGCAAAGTCCCACCCAGCCACCCTAAGTCCTGAAAGGATCACCATTTCAGCTTTTCTGAGGCTATTCATAGAACATCACTTGGGAAATGCCACGCTAAAGTCTAAGCTGGAAGATGTGCTTTAGTGTCAGAGTTAAAAGGGCCTAGCAACTAAACCCTGAAGAGAACAGCCACTCTTCCCATCCCATCCCCAGGGCACTAGGGCAGGAAAGGCATCCTTTTGCTCCAAAGCCCAGCCTGACTCTGTAGGAAGACCATTGAATTCCTTCTTTCTTTAGGCTAGTGAAAACCAAAAGAAAAGAGAGGGGAGCTGAGCCTGGCATGCCTAAATTATTTCTCCCAAATTTATTTATCAGTTTAAGCCATGTCTCCCCACTAGTGAGAGTGAGTAATGGGGTACTTAGAGCAGGATTAGGCCAGGCCTTAGAGGTCAGGGCTTAGACCAATTTGACTTCCTCCTCAAGGATAGAACATCAGGAGCGATGAAAAAACTTTTCCCTCTAATGTTTAATAGCCATGAATGACCAGCCATGTACAATCAGAGAGAGACACTACACATTGGTTAGAATGCTCTGGTTGGTGGAGGGGGGCACTAGAGGCTTATTTCAGAGTAGATAGATCCAAGTATAGAATTATAAGCATTAAATATGAAATGAGATACTATGAGAAAGTCCTGAATGTGTGTGTGTGTGTGTGTGTGTGTGTGTGTGTGTGTGTGTGTGTGTGTTTAGGGAGAGAAACAAAGTAACAGAGAGAGACAGGTAAGGAGGAAAGGAGGGAGGGGGAGAGAGAGAGAGAATGGAGAAGCAAAGCAGCTTGGGCTATTTAACTCATTTTTGCCTTGGCAATGTTCTAGTTTTGTTTGTTGCTTGCAGTCTTACACTTCCACCATTACAAGAATGCATGCAAAATTCACTTAATAAGCACAATTTAATGATGGTAATTATGATTTGAACAGTGATCACTTTGAAATGAAAGTCTGTATCACAACCTTGTTTCTGTTTAATGATGATGCAAGCAAAATGCCTGTGTGTTCTAGTCTGAGCAGTCTTTTGGAATGAGGAAAAACAAAATTGCTTCCTAAAGGCATCTAAATTGTATTCTTCACACCCAAAAGTCAAACAGTTATTAGGAACAGCTGGCTGATGATGCTCTAAAGGTAAATGGCATTGTTATGAAAAGCTGAGTCACTACTGGAGACAGCGACCATTCATCGCTTAGGTAAAATTATGTCCAGATCCCAAACCTCCATGTTCTCATTCAGGATCTTAGTTTGCCAATTGGGATAAATAGGAAACCAGTCTAATCTTCCTCGCCAGGCCTGCCAGGGACCAGGTTTTCACTTAAAGATAGGCTGACATTTCTAAGACAAGCAAATATTTTATTTTCTTTTGACTTCATAAGGTCCTTCCTGTCTCCTTAGTGATAAGCACACCTTGTCACTTCCCACAGTGAATGCAAATCAGTGATCTCTTCCTATTTGTTACCGCATCCGATCTGCGTGCCATGTAGAAGACCCACAGATTGCCGGAACTCACAAATGCTGTTCTTGCTCTTGACATGCTGGTCTTTACACTTTTTAAACACAGCAACCAAATGCTGGACTGAGGAATGTGGCAAGACTTTCTTTAAAAGGTTATATCCATAGATAAGCACACAGAGAGGACTTTGGGAAATCTAGACATATAACAAACTATGCCTGGGCCATGAAAACTCAATGTCAGAATACAATAGTGAAGAATGGAGTCAAGATCTATTAGATACCTGGGTGTTTTCCTTTGGAAAATTCACGTTCTTATGATACTCAAGGAAGGATAGGTAAGAACTAGAGAAAAGACATATCAAGAATCATAAGGACACAATCTTCAAGATATTCCCTACAAAATCTTCATTTGGAAAATTCCCATAACGGCTTTACTGTCCATACTGGCCTATGGGAAGTACACACGTATCTTATGCAATTACATGAACCTATATACAAATCTAGTTCAATGTGATGTTGTTCCCAGGAAAGTCTTTTCTGAAGCTCAGGAGCTCAGTTCATTATCTGACCACTGCAGCCAGATTGCCAAACATTTTCTGATGCTTTTCCAGCCAAATAGATAAAGAGAGATTTACAAAAGGATGAGAGACGTTGACATTTACGTTTTCAAGTTTAAATATTTCCCTGTTTTTATTCCCATTTATGTCTCAAAGCTTAGTTCTCCTTTTCAACCACAATGCCAAGAACTTTCAGAGAAGAGGGGGATGGTGGAAACAACTGAAACAGAAATCTATTGAGGGTAAGAAGATTTCCTGGAAACTCGCATCCTCATCTTGAACAAATCATACAAGATAGACCTTCACCAGCAGGTTCTGCTCTCCTTTACATGCAAAATCTTTTGGAAAAAGCAGTCTTAAATTTCTATTCTCTAGTGGCTACAGCACCCATCTGGCCTCATCAATACTGTCAAGAAGAAGTCTGCTTAAAGGTCAACTGCCCAATTTTCCTCAATTGTGTCTACTGAAATGAGTTGAAAGAGATACAGCGAACAGTTTATAACTATAATGCACTACAGTTTGTAGAAAATTTACTTTAAAAATGAATGAAGACAGGGAGAAGGGGAATAAGGGGCATTACGAATAGCACACATAACATAGGGGGTGGGCAGGGGAAGGCTGTATAGCACCGAGAAGACAAGTAGTGACTCTATAGCATCTTACTACGCTGATGGACAGTGACTGCAAAGGGGTATGTGGGGGGGACTTGATAATGGGAGGACTCTAGTAACCACAATGTTGCTTATGTGATTGTATATTAATGATACTGAAATAATTTAAAAAATGAAAAAAAAATGAATAAAGATTAACTCACTTACAAAACTATATTGATATCACACCCACTCATTTACATTTCCTTGCTGGAAAAAATGTGTTGAGGCTTGCACTCAAAATACTGTCTTATGTGGATCTGCTCCAACCTGTTTTATGTATGTGGCTTCCCTTATCCACCCTTGCAGTTGTGTTCTGTTTAGCTGTGATGATTCTAAACACCTGGAGAGGAAGTTTACTTCCTTTTGAAGTTATAGG
The DNA here is from genome assembly GCF_030020395.1 of Manis pentadactyla. Lineage (NCBI taxonomy): Eukaryota > Metazoa > Chordata > Mammalia > Pholidota > Manidae > Manis > Manis pentadactyla. The sequence goes on along the minus strand of NC_080031.1, from coordinate 13,496,594 downwards.
GTAAATCAGTAAGTTCATGTAACTGTAACATCTATGAGTTTTAAAAATAGAGTTTGTTGTAAATAATGATTGTGACTCATTGGATTAGTTGTTCCCTTGGGCTTTGAGGACTTCAATGTATATCACACATGCTCCTATGGAAGCTAGTTTGGAGTGAAGATACCAAGCGCCTGGGGTGACAGTATTTATCAGGCATTTACATTCCATGAAGCCCTAGTTCTACCGAATGATCATATAAATTGAATATTATAAGGGCTTCCAAACATCAATTTGGGAATTGCTGAATTAAACTAAGTTAAATGAATGCCTTTAATACCACAATTATAGGAGTCTTTAGCATCCTAAGGTGTATTATGAATCTCCAAATAGACTATATTATGCAGTATTTCTCAAACCTACTTAGACATAAGCCCTTTAAAAAATATATCTATCAAAACTAGTATTCTGCAGAATATAATTTAGGAAGTTCTATGAAAGAGTATGGGGAAGTGGAGAATCTAAGTAAATAACAATAACTAAGATGTGTAACAGTGCCTCACCATTTTCAAAGTGCTTCTTGAGTATTACCTCTTTTGATCCTCAGGCCAAACAATTTAATAAGGAAAAAATAGCTCATGGATGTTAAACATCTTTCCAAAAGATGAACAATGTTAAAAAGGAAGAGTTTTAACTTGACTCTGGGTCTTTTGACTTTAGTTCAAATATCCTTTTCACTATGCTATGGTTTAGTGTAGACATATCCACTGTTTCTATTTTTGCCGAGGGCTCGTCCTAAATCATGTTGTTTCGCGGTGGCATAGCCAGGACTTCCTGCGCCAGAGCACGGTCCCTGAGTTCTATGTGCCTGGCCACCAGCTTCGTCTTCCAGCATGAACTTTCCCTTTCATTCTCTCCACCTTTGCCACATGCCCCAGTGCCTTAGCAGACATACTCAAAGGGGGTAATGGAAGAGTTTTGATTAAGAGAACGTTTACAAAGATGGGGAAAAGATTATGGGAAACCAAAGGAGATTGTCACCCCAGACTATTAGTAGCCAGGTGTTCTGTCCACAATGTCTGAAAAAGCAAGGGGGTGGACAGTCACTGACCCCTGGGGAGAGTAGTTGGGGAGAGAGGACTTCCCAGCAAAAGGAAGCAACCAGGATGTGGTGAAGCAGAAGGAGGGGAAAAGAGGAAACCTGCACCTGATTTCTTTCTCCTCATGCTGTTTCATCTCCTCATAGTCCCTGAAATGCCAACACCAATAAGAAGGCAAAGGGAAAGGAAGCCTACTGACAAAGTCCATGTCACAAAGCAAGATGGTGAAGGAGGGTGTGACCCGAACCTGAAGGAACAAATGGAAGACACCGGGCAGTCAAGGTCTTCAGACTCTATGAAAATGGCGGGTCTTAAGAGATTTAACTGCTGCCCTTCAGTTCACCTGGGGAGAAAGTTCTCAGGAAAAATCTGGGAAACATATTGCTTAGTGTTTCTGCCAATGATAATTCTCTATGGTGAATATCTTAAACAACTCCAGTTTCATAACAAAGGACGTCTCAGAATGTGCTTTGCATTTTAACTAGCAGTAGAAGCAGCGACCAGTACTATGAGAATTACGGTGTACTCCCCTGGTTCCCATCGCCTCCTGGATGCATTTATTCCTGCTAGAAAAGTGCCATTTGATGTTCACCCTAGTCTCAGGCTCTGCCTTAGTCTCAAGGTCCAGTTATACCTGAGGTGGGAGAGATCTGCATTATTTTAGCATCAATGCACATTGAGTCAATTTGCTGTCATTTTCTTCCAATTTTGTATGTAAGGTCAGGCAGTGCCTAAACAATTATGTTTCTGTCTTTTTCTGATTCACCATTCAGGTTTAGATAACTTGGTTCCTGTCATGTTTTGAGCCCAAATACAGAAGACAGAAAGAGCTAGAAAGAATGAGAATGAGGAAAAGAATGAATAATCCAATACTATAATCAAATACTACTTCTTTCATAGTTGGACTTGTTTTGCCAGTCTCCCAGAGTTCATATTTTGTGAATCTCAGAATTAATTCAAGAAAAATCCCTTCACTAATATCAAGAGGATATTAGCAGCATATATCTATAAGACTTAGTTTAATTAACCTATGCTATCTTTAAGATTATTTGCCTTTGCCAAGATCTGTTGATCTATCCTCTACAACTTCTCAAGAAATTCAATATTTTGTTTTCCCTCAAGATTTTCAGATGTCTAGCAATAAGAGTAAATGATGTTTGAAATGATCAGTCATTTTCTTTTAATCAGGTGACTCACAAATGCCTTTAAGAGAATTGCTTGCCTCGAGGAACATTTTTGATCAGGGCCTGATGCTGACTGCGTCCTTTTTCAGAGCCCTGATAGTGAGGGGTCCTATTTTACTAACTTTATTTAAAATGGACCCCAGCCCAGGATGATATCTACATAAAGGATATGCTGACTCTTCAACAACATTCCATACTTGATTACCAACCCTTTGTAATAGAGTTCTCTTCCTTTTGCTATAGTTGCAAAAGAAGTTCAATGTTTTCAGGACCCAAACCAGGCCTTTGAACCCTAAGGAAGATAGTTGCCCAATGCTTGCACTCTTCTCTATTCTGGAGGTAAAGGATGAAACCCTCTTTAAGCCAGACCCAGGGATATCCAGGTTACTGATTTTATAATCTTGGTTGCCTGATTTCCCATGCGACCACCAGTTTTTCCAGTGTTACAGTGGATAAAAAATTAGAAGTAGCCAAGTAGGAGGTTGTTAGAAGCACACACACTGAAAAGTGACAGGCGTCAGAAAGAGAGGAGACAGAAGTACATTAACTGGAAATGCCTAGCAGCCTACGGCCAGTCTAAGTGTTGGCCACATAGCCCTTAGTACCACAACCATCCCTGAGGGCATCACTATATTTGAGCCATACCAATGGCCCTGAGTCATCAAGAAAAGATTAACTTATGTCAAGAATATTCTGTTAAGTAAGGATAATAAGTTTGCAATATACTTTAGAAATATTTCCATCAAATATAATTATACAGACACACTCATATATATGATATATTTAAATTACTATGCTTTATTTACTTGAAAACTCATAGAGAACATTTAGTAATAAAAAGTGCTACATATAAAAATCTTTGATTTATGTAAGTTTATTTATTCTTAGGGACCAAAGGTGAATGCTGGGAGGTCCCCTGATTGCTTATTAGCCTGGCAGATGTGAATTCTTCTTGTTCTAAGATGAGGTGTGTCTGAGTCTTCCCAAGTCATGTGAGTGAAGATGAGCAGGAATCATTGATAGGTAGAAGGACAAGTAGACAAACAAAAAAGTATATGTATTTTCTGAACAGTGGAAATTTTAGAATATAAGAGATGGAAAGAGACCACTTGCAAAAACAACTGATTAATAACCAATTGTTTCCCCAGTTTTTTCTTTCTTCCATGCCTCTCTTATGCCTCTTTTCTTCATTTGAGTTCCTGCTTTCCTTTCCAAAATCACTACCAACTCCAGGGATAATTATGCCTCTTAAAAAGAATCTCACCCTTCCCCTTGTCAACCTGTGGGTTGATAGAGGGAGCGGTCTCTCTCTCTCTTCTAACATTACCCCCTTGTGAATTACTTTCTTAATGTGTTTGGTTGAAAATTAGAGGAGACAGGGCGAAAACTGGGGTAATTGTTCTCATAATTGGACTCCACAGTCTCCAAACTGCTACTGTGGAAGCCTTAGTAAGGGAGAATGGGGTGGGGAGGGGCATCAGAGCACCAAGCCCAAGTGACAAATCTATCCCTCTATCACAGGGAAGGGATGCATCTCTTTGGCTCTGCTTTTATTTCTTAGCTAAGTATTAATCACTTCAGGAAATTTAGGAAGTAAATCTAAACATTGAAAATCAGCAAAGTAACAGCAGTCCCTTAAAATAAAGAACGACAATCAGTACATCTAAGCAACATTACAAGAGAGTATCTAGTCAGTGCAAAGCAAAAAGAAGCATAAGATGATTGAAATACAAGAAATAGAACTATCACTTTTCTCAAATGATGTGACAACCTAAATAGAAGACCAAAAAAATCTATAGGCAAATTTATTAAAGTTATTATAAAGTTTATTGATGCTGGCTAACACAAGACCAATGGTCAAAAGCCAAGTTAGAATATGTCATTTTCAGGGGGTTGAAAAAGGAGCCCATATCCAGAGTAAACACAAAATAGAAGTTTTCTAGGGAAAATGATTTTGATACAAATGTGTAAAACTTTTGTGGAAATTATTATAACTATAAAATGGAAAGACATCAAGGAACTAAACAGAGAGGCTGTTTATAATAAAAGATAGAGTAATATTAGCTTTCCTCAAAACACAAGCCTAATTAAAAAAAATCCTAACAGTGCTTGGGAGGAAAAGAGGATGGAGTGGCACAGCAGAGCAGAAACCTCCTCCCACATACACACAGAGGAAGCAACAATAGCAAGTACATCTAACCCTGAAAACGACCTGAAGACTGCAGAACAGACCTTCTGCACCTGGTGAGGAAGGGGCAGAGCCACAATCAGTCAGGACCCAAGCCCTTCCCCTTTCCCAGTCCACAAGCAGGATGGAGTGGAAGAGAGGGTGGAGGGAATAAATGCTCAAGATTCCTGCATACCTGGCCCTGAGTTCTGCTCTGGAAAGATGAGTCCATATTGCATCAGGCTTTGGTGATATTGGTGCTGGACACCATGGAGAGTTGGAGCCCTCTGGGGGGCCAAGACTCCTATTGCTTGTGGAGGACAGGCAGGTTCTGTTGGTCCCACAGAGACCCAACACAGAGGCAGCAGTTTGAAAGATTTACCTGCAGTGGAGAGTGTGCCTGAGGGATGGGGGCTGGAGGGAGCCCTCTCTGGAGAAGAAAGGGCAGGTGGACAATGCTGCCCAGTCCTGCCTCAGCCCAACTGGTTGGGCACTTTCAGGAGCCAACTCTAAATGCTCCATCTCCCTCTCTGGTGGTTCAGTGCTGCAGCATGCTGCCCTGTGCACCCACCCTGCCCAGTGGGCCACCACTGCTGACTGGCAGGCAGAGGAGAACCCAGCGCACACAAAATCCCAGCAGAAGTTCCTCAAGGGAGTCACACGGAGGGAGCACAGAGGTGAGCTGTGGGGATCAGCCACTGCCCCCAGACAAGCTGAGGGCAGACCCATCCGCAGCCTTCCAACAGCAACTGAAGCTCAGCTGGAAAAGAAACCTGGCATTGGTGAGCATTTGGGCACCACGGGGCACCCACTTTATAAAGCCATTTCATTCTAGACCCTATGTCTAGGCAGAGACATAGTGGATCTATATAATACAAATGAATACAGAAAGCCAGACAAAATGAGGAAGTAGAGGAATATATTTCTGATAAAGAATTTAAAGTGACAGTCGTACAGATGCTTACTGACCTGGGGAAAAGAATTGATGATCTCAGTGATAACTTCAATAAAGAGAGAGAAAATATGAAAAAGAGCCACTCAGAGCTGAAGAATACAACTGAAATGAAAAATACAATGGAGGGAATGAATAGTAGACTGATGGAAGTGGAGGAAAGAATCATTGTGATAGAAGATAGAGAACAGAAAAACAACTAAGGTGAGGAACAGAGAGAAAAAAGAATTTATAAAAATGATAAGATACTAAGAGAGCTGTGTGACAATTCCAAATGAAACAATATCTTCATAATAGGGATCCCAGAAGGAGAAGAGTGAGACAAAGGAGGGTAAATTCTCTTTGAAGAAATAAAAGCTGAATATTTCCCCCATCTGGGGAAATTAAATAGACACCCAGATCCTGGAAGCTCAGAGAGCCCCTAAGAAGAGGAACCACAGCAAGATAGCACCAAGACATATAGTAATTAAAGTGGCAAAGATTAAAGATAAAGAGAGAAACTTAAAAGGAGTGAGAGAACTGCAAACAATTACCAAGGAGGTGAAAGACATGTACTCTGAAAACTATAAGGCACTGATGAGAGAAATTAAAGGAGACACAAATAAAAGGAAATCTATCCCATGCTCATGGATAGGAAAAATTAATATTGTTAAAATGGCCATCCTGCCCAGAGCAATTTAGAGATTCAGTGCAATCCCCATGAAAATGCCAATGACATTTTTTTCAGTGAACTAGAGTAAATAATCCTAAAACTTAAATGGAAACACAAAAGACCCTGAATAGTTAAGCAATCTTGAGAAAGAAGAAAAATGTGGGGGGTACTATGCTCACTGACTTCAAGCTATACTACAAAGCTACACTAACCAAAACAGTATGGTGCTGGCACAAGAACAGATCCATAAATCAATGGAACAGAATAGAGTACACAGAAATAAACCTATGCATATGTGGTCAATTAATAGATGACAAAGGATGCAAAAATATACAATGGGGAAAACAAAGTCTCTTAAAAAATAGTGTTGGGAAAACTGAACAGCTACATGCAAGAGAATGAAACTGGATTATTATCTGACTCCATACACTAAAGCAATCTCTAAATGGATTAAAGACCTAAATATAAGACATGAAACCATAAAATTCTTAGAAGAAAACATAGGCAAAAATCTCTTGGAAATAAGCATGAACAATTATTTTCTGGACATGTCTTTCCAGGCAAGGGAAACAAAAGCAAAAATAAACAAGTGGGACTACATCAAACTAAAAAGCTTTTGTACATCAAAGATATTATTGACAAAACAGAAAGGCAAACTACAGTGTGGGAGAACATATCAATAAGTGATTTATCCAATAAGGGGTTAACATCCAAAATATACAAATAACTCTTATGCCTCAACAGTAAAAAAACAAATAACTTAAAAAATAGGCAGAGGACATGAATGGACATTTCTCCAAAGAAGATATACAGATGGGCAACAGGAACCTGAAAAGGTGCCCCACATCACTAATCATCAGGGAAATGCAAATCAAAACCACAAAAAGATATCACCTCACCAAGTCAGAATGGTCACTATACAAAAAACATAACAAGTGTTGGCAAGGATGTGGAGAAAAGAGAACCCTCCTGCACTGTTGGTAGAAATGTAAATTGGTACAGCCACTATGGAAAACAGTATGGGGTTTCCTCAAAAAACTAAAAATAGAAATACCACATGGCCCAGTAATTCTACTTTTAGGAATTTACCTGAAGAATCTCTGGTTCAAAAAGGTGTATGTGCCCCTATGTTTACTGCCACATTGTTTATAACAGACAAAATATGGAAGCAACCAAAGTACCTGTTAATGAATGGATAAAGAAGATGTGGTACATATACAAAATGGAATATTATTCAGACATAAAAAGAAAGAAATTTTGCCATTTGCAACAATATGGATGGACTTAGAGGGTAGTAGCCTAAGTGAAATAAACCAGGTGGAGAAAGACAAATATCATATGCTTTCACTTACATGAGGAATCTTCAAACAAAACAAAACAAAATGAACAAAACAACAGTAGACTCCTGAACACTGAAAAGTGACTAATTGTTACCATGAGTGAGGGATTGGGGTGGGTGCATGAAATAGGTGAAAGGGATAAACAAGCACAAAATCTCAATCATAATATAAATTAGTCATGGGGATGGCAGTACAGCATAGAGAATATAGTCAATAGTTCTATAACATCCTTCTAAACTGTCAGACAGCAACTACACTAGTTGGGGTGAGTATTTAATAATGTAGAAAACTATCGAATCGTTACGTTATATACCTGGAACCACTATAATATCATGTATCAACTATATTTCAATTAAAAAGTATATCAATAACAATAAAAAATCTCAACAAAATTTTTTCTATGGAATTGGAAAAGCTGATTATAACATTAATATAGATAGACAAAGAGGCAAGAATTGCTAAGGCATCTCTAAAATGTAAGATCAGGCAAGAGACTTTTCTCAAAAGATATCAAGGATTATCATCAGACTATCAAAATTAAGATAGTGTAGGTTTAATAGAAACATAGATAAATGGATAAAAAAAAACAGAATGGAGAAACTAGAGAAGCCATGGATAAAAAGGAATCTGATATATGATATAGCTGATTTTCCAGATTAATGGGAAAATGATGGTCTATTTAATACTTGTGACAACTGAATATTCTTAAGGAGATATTCATGTCTCCCTTCCTCACACCACATAGAAAAATTACTTCCAATTGAATTAAAGATTCAAATGTGAAAATAAAAAGACACATAATGAGGGAGATGCACATACATGCCTCAAAATTAATGTTTCATTAAACTGCACGTATACAGAAATATATATTTTCATGTTTTTCCTTAAATATGTGTGTATACATGTATGATATACGTGTGTAAGTACATATACACCCATATCTCTAACATTATATGTGATATAATTTAATAAAATGTAAAAATTTGGCAGAAAGAAGTATTGAAATGTACATATTTAAAATCCTGATTATTTTCTATACTGGAAACATTTTTCAGCAACTCTGTTTTCCTGGAAAATATTAAATGTGGTTATTACAGAGTTTCAACATTTCTACAGTATTTACAGATGAAGATGAAGCCTGGAAACATACTTTCTGGATCCATTCATTCATTCATTCAAATCAAAACAAGTTGATAAACTCAAATCAAATGACATGATGGTGAATGAGCCCTGTCGACCCGTAGCTTAAAGTCTGGCTTCCTGTGTTGGATGGCCTCTGTTAGCATGCCATCCCCAGATCCATTTGTCCACTCTTCCTTACTGCGCCTTGTGCCCCAGGTTGCTAATCCTTACAAACTGCCTGCCCTGGGCTTCATTACCCTCTAGCTTCCGGTTGGTCTTAGCCAATGACGGGTGCAGGTAGCAATATTTATCACTTCCTCCTATTCCTTCTCTGCCCTGTGAATTTTTCATAGCAGCTATTTTTCCATAGTCTTGCAATACTTGGTAGATGGCTCTTCATAGCTGAGGCTCTCACCAGGTCTCTTTGTCTTTTAGGACACTGAGTGGTAACAGCTTCCCACTCTTTCTAGTCCTGGGTGCTTTGCCAACCCTGTCTGGATCTTACTCCTTCTCTCTCTCCAGTTAAACTTTATGAGTGCACCAACTACTCAGAGTTTGTAATAAATATGAGAAATAAAACCAACAAGATGTGTATGTGATGCATCTGAAGTGCCTGTTCTAATAGTCTCAGCCTCAATTGTCTCTCCATGTGGCTGATTCCATGTGGGTCCAAGAGGTTTTACCTGCTGAAGCCTCCGGGCACATACCCTGGGTCTCTGACGCTTCTTGCCACTTCCAGGACTTGGTGAAATTCCACAAAGCATGGTTGGGGCCTGGCTTCCTGAACGGATGCCAAGGGGCTCCATAGCATGACCTAGGAATGCAGAGGATCAACTGCCCTGTGATGTACATGCTGACCAAGGGTAGTGGGCAGAGGGAAGAGAACAAAGCAGAAACTTTTCTTTTTGCTTTGGTGCATGATTTCTGTGCCTGCCAAGTTCAAAGAGGTTCTCTATAGCTGAGCATGAGCTGTTGTGTCCCTGTCATGAAGCAGTGAAGGGGTGTCTGGCACAGGCACACATCCCCTTGTGTCTGCTTTCCCTTCTGTCCTGCTTCACTTTCCTTTATTCTTACTTTCACTGGCATTTCCCAAATAGAGAGCAGGAATAGATTTTTAGACTCAGCTTTCAAAGAACCAGGTAATATGTCAAATAATTACAGAAAGACAGCCTCAGATACCATGGTCTGGGTAGGTCTCTGTGAGGAACTTTCATTTAAACTGAGACCTGAAGAATGGGAAGGAAAACATATGAATAATACCTTGGTCAAAGAGAAGAGCAATAACCATGGGTTCAAGGCATGGAGTTAGAAAATAGCATCTTTCGGGAGCTGCCTGAACACCAGTGCGAAGGAAGCACGGTGAGAAATAGGAAGAGGGCTGTAAGAAAATGTTGGAGAAGCTGGCAGCAGTGTGGATGCCTTGGTAAGGGTTTAAGATTTAGTCTAAGTCTTCAGTCTTTAGCAAAAGGAGAAATAAGAAGTCATTGGACAAGTTTAAGCAGGAGCAAGTCAAAGTGATATACATTTTGAAACATTATTTGGCTACTAAGTAGAAATGTGCTACTTTTGAATAACAGCTGAACTGAGGAATTTGGTTGGGAGCATAATCTCAACGACTGTGGGAAACTTGACCTTGAGTGGTGAGACCAAGGAGAAAAGTGGAGAGATACAAAACATAGTCTGGAGGTAAAAAAAAAAAAGAAATCCAGGCTATGCATTGGATATGGCGGCAGAGAGAAACAGAAGTATGAGTCTGACACCTAGGCTTTTAAAGTTGTAAATCTATCAATGATGATGAACTGTTTACTAAAAAAGGGGAATTTGGGGTATGTGCAAGTGGTAGAAACAAAGAGTTCTACATTGAGTTTGAGGTGCTTATGCTATGTCAAAATAGGGGAGTTAGAAACACAGAGGTGAAGAGCATTATCACTGGTAGGCAGCATCTGAAGTTGCCATTTAAAGTCATGGAAAGAATGTATCACTTAGGAAGAAATGATAGAGAAGAAATGAAGGCCCAGACCAGGTCTTGAATAGGAGAAGGCAGTAATAAAAGAGACTAAAATGTAGCTTTTAGGGAGGTAGGGAGAATGTGAGCTGTCAAGATGATTGAGAGGTGAGTGTTTCAAACAGGTAGTGATCAACGGAGCTGGGTGCCATTGCTCTATAGAGTCAGGAGAACACAAAGAATCATCTATTTTATTTGACAACATGAAGATCACTGATGACTGAAAGCAGCATGTTTAGTGGAGTGACAACACTGAAAGCCAGAGTGGAGTGAAAAAAGAGAAAAAGACAAAACTGAAATATCATTTCACATGCAACAGATTGGAAACAATAACAAAAACACCAAGCACTGCTGAAGATGTAAGGAAACAGGGTTGCTCATACTTTTTGAGTGACTTTGTAAATCAGGAAAACATTTTTAGAAGTCAATTTGGCAATACTTAAAAAAAGAAAAAAACAGAGCAGATGATGCTTATCTTTATACCCACCTACTTTTTTTCTTAGAATTAGCCCTGCAGAAACGTGTCGATGTGCCCAGGCGACATCTGCAACTGATAGAATGTGTGGAATGCTGGATAAATGTGAGGAGAGAGAGAAAAAAGCATGTTTTAGAGAATAAGAAATTAAAATACCTCTGAAAGCCGGGTTATGGTTTTATAAATGAATTGAAAGTTAATCTAGTCAGACCAGTCATGTCATTTTCTCTTGTTATATTTGGCTGCTTGAGTGCAGGCGCAGGAAAGATCGAGAATCATGGGTTATAAGCAGGAGTTTTGTTTGATACATGGAGAGAGGGAGAGCAGAGGAGATGGTGTTTGTATAGAATGATTATGCTAATGGTGGATCATGAAATCTAAGGTTGGCAGAGGGGAAAGTGAAGATAGGAGGAAGGTTAGAGATAGTGAGAACTTGTTAGTGTTAATGAATCGAAGATTTTAGATGTGAGGTGAACAGCCGAGTGAGCTTGAAAGTAACCGAGCTGAAAAGAGATGACAATCAGAGAAAGGAATACTTGATATAGAGATTTCAAAGTGGAGCAGAAACCAGGGGCTAGCAGACTGAAGAAGAATGCACAAAAGGATTCCGGAAAAGAAAGGATCAGAGTATTGAATAAGATTAAAGAACAATTACAGCTGTTGGATGCTGAGGAGAAAAAAAAATGTGTTTAGGAATACAGACAGCAGTAAAAGAGGAAGGGGTGGATGCCATTAACATATAGGTTTTTTTTGTATTTTTTCAGGAGGAAATGGGGCAAAGGACAACTAGAAATGTCACTACAGACAGATTACCTACTTCTTGTTACGAAGGAATGGATTCTAGTAAATAAGTAGTCTCTTTTTTGAGAGGTGGAAAAAACCCTAATATCCTCCGGTTTCTGTTAAGAAGTCCAGAATGCCTCAGTCTTTGGTATTCGCTGCTGTGTAACTTTGAAAAAGTCACTTAACATGTCTTGCTATGAATTTTCAATCTGTATTGTAAGCAGGACTAACTAGGTGATCTTTCAGCATTTACCTAGGATTAGAACCCTATTTCTTTATATTCATCACATTGACCACATTGCCTACTGTATTTTACCACTTTTCAATTATTTTGGAATTATGTCTGCTATTTGCTAAAAATGAACTTTAAATAACTGAGTTTTACATGTGGTTTTCTTATGTTTTCCAAAACACAAAACTGGTAGACATACAGTAATATATACAGATAACTCTTTGCTAGCCACACAAATGAAACTTAGCATTATTGATGACAATTTGAACATCAGATAATTAGAAAGCCATTTATATTTGGATTTGGACCACACTGGGGCTTCATTTTGCCAGTGCACTTTCTTAAGTACATGGTAAATTAAACAAAGCTTACGCTCTTGAAGTAATTATCAGCTAAAAGGCATGGGAATGAAGAGTTCTGGATTTACATTAATGGAAAGAAAATGACCAGGCTAAGATTTCCAAAGATAGTCAACAAAGGAATGCATTGAATAATAGAGACTTAACCCTGTTTGACCATCTCCACATTTAAATGACCTAGAGTGTAAATGTCCTAGACCAGAGCCTGGCACAAAACAACTCAATAAATATTGATTTCTTTCTTTCTTCCTTGACCATTAATAGAGGTTCTTTTTTTCTTTTTCTTTCTTTAACTAATTTATATGAAGGTCATTTCTTATCTTCTTCTCTATAGATTTCAATCCTTAGAGAATAAAGAGATCACAAATACAAAAGAAATAATGTTGAAGCCTTGCTCTATGGCAGAGCTTAATGTGACAGTAAGAATGGTTTCCCCTTCCTGTAAGAGTATTGTTAGGAAATGTGTGCACCCAAAACCATCATTAAACCTATTTGTTTTGCAGATATGGGGTAATTTCCCCCTTGGCTAGTAAGATAGGACTATATGGCATCATGACAATGATTATTATAAGCAACCAATCTTAATATGGACAGTTTGAACATAATGCAATATACCTTAACAAATGGGATTTTAACACTCTCCAGGTATTTTCCCTGCTGTGTGAGATCTGCTGTGTTAAATCTCTTTGTTCAGCCCAGACAGGTCATTTGTCAAATTCCTTCTCATTATTAAAAATGTATTCAGTGGCATTTAATGAGTACATATGGATTCAGAAATGATCACAAATCAAAATTTCAAAAGTCATATTTTTATCTGCACTCTCCAAGACTATGAATATGGAGCAGGATCTTAATGTGAACTATTCTTAATGCTTAAACAAGATCTGATCCTTATAACATTCACTGAGTTTTTACAGCCCTCCATTTTCAGGGAAGGAAATTACAAAACCCGAAGAGATGGTGGCAGTGTTAGGGAAAGAAACCCCGACAGGAATGGGGTTTGTAACCTTAAATTAAAGTCCCAGATCAACTATCTCTCCATTTACTGACCTTGTAATTAGCATTCGCTAATTCATTCTTTTATTTTGGAACTAGTGTACAGAGTGCTTTGTAAATAAAATGTGTTGTAAAAGTAGTGTTAGTATTATTAATAATAATTGTTTTAGTAAGTGTAATTAAAAATCTAGACAACCTGGAATGTTATTCTGAAACATGGCTTCTTGCCTTTGCACAGTCCGAATAGTGCATCACAAAATTAGGGGGTAGAGAAACTTCCTTTCCAATTTCACGCAGAAAGGCTTCCTCGCTGTTACCTGAACTGAAAACATGCACGGTAATAATGCCTGCTATTTTCTATGGCAGAATACTTCATAGGACTAAAAACTATGGCACTCCATCAAAGCCTCTTTTATCTGAGCCAGGTTCTAATCCAAGACAACCGTTAAAATGTGGTTCACAAAATGGTGAGAATTAGATGTGAGAATTGGTGGAGTAGTGACCTAAAACTAGACAGAATCATTAAAGGCAAGTTTGCCTTGATTTCAAGTCAAGAACACTAAAGTAGGCCTGGCCTATAAAACCTCCTCCCCACCACTCTTTATGCTCTTTCACCTCCTGCTGACCTGATGCAAATGAATATGGAGATACTGGAATCCATGGTGGAAGGTGATGGAGCCCCAAAATCAGTGGAGCTTGGATCCTTGAACTGCTCTTTGAATGAGTAACTTGTTTTGAAATTTATGGGAGCAAAACATAAACTTTTACTTGAGTGAGTGAGTGTGTGTGTGTGTCCTTGTCCAGTTCTCAGATTAGCTGGGCTTATGACTATATATATATATATATATAAAACACATGATATTATATATGGAGAGAGGTGGTCTAAGATCTTGGCATAGGAAGATTCTGAACTCACCTACTCCCATGAACAGACCAAATCTACACCTACATATGAAACAATTCCCTCTGAGGAAGACCTGAAAACTAGTCTAACCACTCCTTTGCAACAAAGTATAAAAGGGCCACATTAATATAAGTAGTAGAGGCAGAGACATGGTCTCACCAAAACCCAATCCCCAGCATGGCAACCTGTAATCAGGAGGGATCGCATAAATATGGAGCTTCTCCCTGAAAAGTGAGGGGTTGGTGTCCCACATGAGGCATCCCAACCCTTGGGACTTGCAATGAAGAAACAAGAACCCAAAACATCTGGTTTGGAACATCAATGGGGCTTATATCGAGGAGACCTAAAGGACTCTAGGGAACTGTAACATTTCTTTTGAAGGGTTCACATGTACACTAACTTGCTCCAGGGACCAGTACAAAAGAAGCAGTTTCAAAAGTGTTTACACGACATGTGAAGAAGATTAATTTGCTAATCTCAAAGCATCTGTAGCAGGGGCAAGGGCCTGTTGAGATGCTCTCCAAGGATGGAGGCACTGGTGTGCACCATTTCTGTGCTCTCCCTCTATCTTGATGTCTTTGGGAGGTACTCCCTGGCCCTGTGCTTTCCTGCTGCTCTGCTAAAGCATGCATGTGTGCCCTAGCCCTGCATTCTCCAGCCACCTCTCTGAAGGAAGCGGGCACATGCATACACACAGGGGATGCTTCTTGAACACCTGGTTCTAAGATCAGAAGCAAAACAACAATTTTCATTCTCGTAACTTTCATTCAACAGAGTTTTGGAAGTCCTAGACATAGTAATCAGACAGAAAAAGAAATAAAAGACATCCACATTGGAAGAGAAGAAATAAAACTGTCAGTATTGGCAAACAAAATTTTATAGGTAGAAAAACCTAAAGACTCCACCAAAACTGTTGTTGCAAATACTGAGGAATAAATATAACCAAGAAGGTAAAAAACCTATACACTGGAATTTTAGGATACAGTAACAGAAATGAATAAGGCACAAATAAATGGAAAGATATTCCATGCTCATGGACTGGAAGAATTAAATAATATCACTTAAATGTCTATATTACCCAAAGCAATTTATATATTCAATGAAATTCATATCAAAATTCCAATGTCATTTTTCATAAAAATTGAACAAACAGCCCTAAAATTTGTATGAAACCACAAAGATGTCAAATAGTCAAATCTGAGAAAGAAGCACAAATATGGAGGCATCATGCACCCTGATTTCAAGCTATGTTGCATAACTATAATAATCAAAACAGTATGATATTGACATAATAACGGACACATAAATCAATGGAACAGAATCCAGAATCCAGAAATTAACCTGTACAGATATGGTCAATTAATCTGTGACAAAGGAACATATGCAAAAAGATACAATGGGGAAGGATAGTCTCTTAATAAGTGGTGTTGGAGAAACAAGACAACCACATAAAAAGAATGAAACTGGATTACTATTTCATACCTTACACAAAAATTAACTCAAAATCAATTAAAGACTTGAATATAAGACCATAAAACTCCTAGAAGAAAACATAAGTAGTAAGCTCCTTCACTCAGGCTTGGTGATGATTTTTTAGATTTGACTCCAAAAGCGAAGGGAACAAATGCAAAATAAATAAGTGGAACTATATCAAACTAAAAAAGCTTCTGCACAGCAAAAGAAACCATCAACAAAATGAAAATGCAAACTACTGAATGGGGAAAACATTTGCAAATCACTTATCTAATAAGGAGTTATTATTCAAAATTTATAAATAATTCATACAACTCAATAGCAAAAAGCAAGCAAGCATACAAACAAAAAAAGCACAATATATCTGATTAAAAATTGGGCAGAGGATCTGAATAGACATTCTCCAAAGAACACAGGCAGATGGTTAATAGGCACATGAAAAGATGCTCAGCATCACTAATCATCAGGGAACTGTAAATTAAAACAATATATTACCTCACACTAGTCATAATGACTAGTATTCAAAAAGAAGAAATAACAAGTGTTGATGAAAATGTGGAAAAAAGATCCCTCATGCTATATTGGTAGAAATGCAAATTGTTACAACCACAGTGGAAGACATAATAGAGGTTCCTCAAAATATTAAAAATAGGGATACTATGTGATCCAGCAATTCCACTTCTGGTTATTTATCTGAAGAAAACAAAGACACTAATTTAAGAAAGAATGTGCATCCCTATGTTCACTGCAGTATTATTTACAGTAGCCAAGGCATGGACACAGCTAAGTGTCCACTGGGGATGAATGGATAAAGAAGAAATGGTACATATACACAATAGAATTCTACTCAGCCATGAAAAAGAATGAATTCTTGCCATTTGTGAATACACAGATGGATCCTGAGGATATTATGCTAAGTGAAGTAAGCCAGACAAAATAAGACTAGTACCACATGATGTCACTTTTTTGTGGAAACTAAAAATCAAAGCAAGTGAACAAACAAAACAAAACAAAACTGTTAGAGACAGAGAACAGAATGGTGGTTGCCAGTGGGGAGTGGGTCTGTGGTAGGCAAAACAAGCGAAGGGGATCAAGAAGCACAAACTTCCTGTTATAAAATAAATATATCATGGGGATATAGTGTCTAACATGGTAACTATAGTCAATAATATTGTAGTGCATATTTGAAAGTTGCCAAGAGAGCAAATCTTAAAAGTTTTCATCACAAGAAAATATTTTTTGTAAGTTTTTATGGTGTTGTGGTAACTAAACTTACTGTGGTGATCATTTCAGAATATGCATAAACACTGAATCATTGTGTTATATACTGAAACTAATATAAAGTTATATATCAATTGTACTTCAATTAAAAAGAAAATTTACAGTCAACAACTTTCCAAAGATTGCTTACAAAATAATTTTATGAATATTTATGTATTATGGGTCATTAATAATTTAAATAACAAATATAAGGAGATTTCAGCCTTACATTTTAAATTACTATCTGAACTCTATAATATTTTGATACTATTCTTATCTACACTAATATCACACACCATGGAACTCGACGAAGGTGGTCAAGTATATGAACTTCCAGTTATAAGATAAAATACCAGAGATGTATTATACAAACTAATGACTATAGTTGGCACTGCTTTATGATATATTTGAACATTGTTAAAAGGGTAGATCCTAAGAATTGTCATCACAGAGAAAAAAACTTTTTTTTCATAATGGATGTTAAATAAACTTGTTGTGGTAATCATTCCACACTATATGTAATTCAAGTCATTATGAGGTACACCTTAAACTTATACAGTGCTGTATGTCGATTATATATATATCTCTCTCTCTCTATATATATAGTATATGTATAATTAAATATATGCTATATATAATATTATATATTACATAGATATATCATAGAATTATTGTATTCTGTTATATATTATATAAGTATATTATTATTGTACATATATAATAATAAATATATATATAATGTACTTACAATATTAGTTAACCCTTAAATGACATGGATCTGAACTGCATGGGTACACTTACATATGGATTATTTTCAATAAATATGTTGGAAAATTTTTTGGAGATTTGCAACAATTTGAAAAACATTTTCTTTTCTCTGGTTTACTTTATTGTAAGAATAAAGTACATAATATGTATAACATACAAAATATTTGTTAATTGACTGTTGATATTATTGTAATGCTTCTAGTCAACAGTAGGCAAATAGTAGCTAAGTTTTGGGGGAGTTAAAAGTTGTACATGGATTTTTGACTGCATGAGGGTCAGCGTCCCTAATCCCTGTGTTGTTCAACAGTCAACTTCATGTATTTATATACATAATCATAAACAAAGCTATTCTGAGAACTAGAGACCAGGATACACACACACAGCTCATGTGAAAATATTATGTTATATAAATAATCATAAAAGAGGTGATCTGAGACGTGTTCTAGGATCAGACTTGTAGAATTGCAGTACAAGGTCAGAGTGAGTCGGCAGTCACTGCCTTATGCTGAGTCCTGAGCAGTAACAGTGCTCTTCCATCCCTCACTGATAGGACAGGATTGGTCCCAGATGTCAGGATGACACTGTAGCCTGCATATGGAGATCATGTGGCTTTAACATTATAGAAAGAAGCACTGTGGGACAAGGAGTATGGCAGGTCCTGACGGCCTTCTTTCAAGTGACTTCTTTGTAATCATTTGCAGATGGCAGGTAACGGCCGATTCTGCCCAAGGCTCTCTGCTGAGCTGTCTCCAGCCCCTGCTAAGCTCCAGCCGCGGCAGGATACCTCGTGCCCTACAGACTTTGTCACTAAAGTTCCTGCTAATACCAGGTACATGATGGCTTGCCCAGGCCGTGCTCACTTCTGTGACTCTTCTGTTTAACAGCAGGTCAGCTAACTCCATAATCCTTCGCTAGATTTTTCTTCCCAGCTTCCATCTCCAAGAAGATTACAGTCCTGTAATGTCTTTCTTCTTCCGTCTATTTACTTGGGGGCTGTCTAAACGTGATTAGATTTACTCCGTGCCAATGCTTCTCTTGTGTGAAGTTCACAAACCACTAAAAGGTAGATGCGAGAGATGTTCGACAATTTTGCTTTTCCATTTTGCCTTTTTATTTCTCTCTGAAGCCCGAGCAGTGTAAGTTAAAACCAATTTCTTTTCTTTCTCAGATAGATGCTGCAGCTGTTATGTTGGGGGTTAAATGGTTTTCGCTCTCCTAAAATGGTTAAGGGGCCTGTGTTGTTGGGTTGCTTCAGCTCCCTGTGATCTACGTCCTGTTGCCACCTGAAGTCAGGGAGATTTGGAAGCGGAGTGATGGAGTCTCGGGGGCGCCGATTTTATTGAAGCAACGTCAGCACGTCACCGGTGATAAAAAGCCTGCGAGTCCTGATCTCTCTCTGAATTCTTGGAGCCCAAGGAGATTAGAGGAGTCTAATACAGGCTTTCTTTCCCACTTGAAGTGTGGCTTCTATTCTTAGGTTCACATCCACGGGCCCAGGAGACCAGGGCTGCCAAGGGCCCTTCAGAATCCTCCTGTCGCTGCAAGCCTGTGACCTGAGGCTGTGTAAGTGTGAAGCCTTTTCTCCTATGCTTCAATTTATTAGGGAAGAAGACCCTGAGAACATTTGTCACTTCCCCCATTAAATGTAGTTAGCCCGTCCTGAAATTCAGGGCACCCCCATATTGTGTGACTCGAACCCCTCTTTTGAAATTTCTTCTGGTTCTGGCCTCAACTCTCCTCTTCACAATGTAATAGTATCACTGCGATCCCTCCACAGCTATGCCCTATTCATGCCTATACTCCTCCCCCAAGGAAAAGAATGCTATAATTTAACCCAAAAAAGGACAGCACCATGTATTTTGCACTAGAAAACACCATCTTTACAACTGCGTGTTTTTTTCGTGTGCCACAAGGATGGAAGCAAAATTCAGAAATGTTAGGAAGTTTTGAGATGGTACTGGTTTCTGCTGCTCTTTTGGGACAGAGTGTGGAGTAGGATTTCAGCTCAACCGATGCAATGATACTGAGCCCTGTGCTCAGAGGAAGCAGAAGAGGAAGTAGATTTGCAGAAGCACAGGGCAGCCACCAGGCAAGGAGGAAAACAGGGAAGTGGCAAGCATCCTAGCAACTGCGTTTGTTTGTTGCTGGGCATTTTCACTCAGATCACCAGCGTGACCTCTGGTCCTAATATAACCAAGAGGACGATTTTGACTTTATTTCTTATCTGGATCCCCAGTCAGCTCTTCATTTCCTTACAGATTCCCAAGTTTGGATTTTAAAACACCTTTCTAATGCCACTTCCCTTCTTAATAAACTTTGATGGCTCCTCTCTGCATATAAGATAAAACTGCATGCACAGTTGACTATAATGTAGTAAGCTAATAATAGCTACCATTTCTGAGCCTTTTTAAATGCACTATGCTGAGTGCATGTAGATATATATGACACCTAAAACTCACAACTAACCTGCAGCATCAGTATTATTCTGTCTGTGGTAGAGATGAAGAATCTGAGGCCTCAAGAGGTAAGGGGCCTACTGAGGGTCAAAGAGCTGCCACGTGGAAAGCCAGGATTTAAACTGAGGTTCTTGGGATTCCAAAGCCACAACCCTCAAAATAACAGTGTGTCAGGTGTGCTCATTCATTGATTTATTCATTTACTTAATTGACATTAATGGTGCTTTTGTGGCACCAACAGATTATTTTGGCAAGACAAAAATGGGAGCAAGAAGTATGTTAGAGACGTTAAGGAGGGCTAGTATTTGAAGGATAAACAGAACTATTTCAAGTGGTGGGAATGTGGGTGTGTGCAGGGGATGGAGTGTCTTTGGGAAAATAGCTTTCCCAGCACAGTAAACAGAATGAGGAAATGAATAGATAGTCCATCTAAACAGAAGCCTACTGCCACAGCAAATACAAAAAAGAAACCAAACCCTATGAGAAATATTCTTCTCTTTGATTTGGTCCAAACCTACTGACTTTTTAAAGAAATTGTATGACTCATTATAATTTCCTTTGCACAAAGGACTGTCAGTTTTGGGAAAGGTGGTAATGGATATTTTGTCTTAGAAATCTATAGCCTCCTAAAGAGGTATTTCTACACAAGACAGTGAGTCTAAACTCTAGGGAAGGGCAAACATCTGGGGAATTTTCAAAGCTGTCACCTGAATCTTGCTTTTGCTGGATGCTTCTAGTAGGTGAAGCATACTAACCATCTGGGGTGGGCACTGTGTGAGGGGGGAAGAGACCCTGATGGGAATTATATGGGCCAGTGTCTCATCTGTTACCTGTGAGACCCTCCTATAACATCAGAGTGGCCATCAGCCACTTGGCTTGAAGAGAGGAAGCTAATTCTATAGTCCTCTGATGTCTATTGACCCTGAGACATGCCTGCCTTTGAAGGTGTCCATTCCATGTGATGGGTGGGAAATGGAGCAATGATTTCCACTTAGTGTGCTCATTTGCAGAGGCAGTGACTGATGTCTCATTCTAAAACAAACATGTGGGAGTAAAAAAGAACCAGCCAACTCGTATAAAAACCTGTCTTCTAGCATCACTCCTGAACCTCATACAATTGACTCAAACATGAAACATGCACACATTATCCTGTTACATTCTGCTCATCCTATCTCAGTTTCTCTTGGTGACTGCAATCTTTACTCTCTGTTCTTCTGAGTCTGTTATCATTTTTCTTGGGACTCAGAAGAATGTGGTTATATTGTTTTTTTACCCCAGAATGCAGCCATGTCCAAATATGAAATTACCATGATTTTCTACTCTTGTTTTCCTAGGTCTACGTTCCCAACACATTTCAGATCTTATTTCAAATTCCTTCTTTAGTATACTATTGGTGTTCTCTGATAATTTTCTTTTGCCTGTTTGAATGTATTATTTTTAGAAATTTAGAAGGTACAAGTTGATGCCTTGAGAGAGTCTCCTAACACAGTTTATTCTGTTTCAGAGGAATGACTAAGGAATTATAGCCATAGTTCTATTTTTCTCTCTCCACTTGCAATGGAACATTTATTGACTGAGTACCAAGATCTGTACACAACTTCTCCTTTTTCACTGTGGCTTCAGCAATCCAGAAAGCAAACCTTAGTTTTTTCAATGGAAGCTTTTTAAAACTATACTGTTAAATTACAGATAGGGGGTAAGTTTCAGCCATCTCTCTGACTCTCATTTCCTTGGCGTCCACCATCACTGACTTGGTATTTTTGACATGTTTAATGTCTCCCTCAGAGATTTCCATAGCAGAGGTTCCTCACGCAACTATTATGAGTGCAACTGTAAGAATTTCCTCTGAAAAGAGTGATCACAGGAGGTGGAAATCTGGTTTCCAGTTCTCATGCATTCACTTACTCTTTAGGTGACCTTGAGCAAGTGATACTTCCTTTCTGGTCTTCTGGGTCCTCAGCTGGAAAAGGAGATTCTAGATAGATGCTCTTTAAAATACTCCAAACTCTAATCGTATGCCTACTGAATCTGGTAGGGTGATGTTCACTATTAAGCCAGTTGAACAAGTCTTTTATCTTTTTAAGAAAAAGCAGACTAGAGAGCTTAAAAAAACTGAAAAAAAAAATGCATCTCATAAACTCCATATTTCAAAACCACATAGACAAAGGGTGTTAGGTAGATAATAGAGGAAATTTGTGATTTAGAAGGAAAAACAAGAGATCAGCCCACACCGGTCTCCAGGCATTCCCCCACCCAATCAGAGACATCAAAATGATCATAAATATACACAGTGCAATGATTCAATTTCCCCCTCCATCACTGTTCATATAGCAATTAGGACTTAGGAGTTTTAATAGCACTTTATTTGGTTTTGGCCTAGGATCTCACTGAATCAGAGATTCAAATTAATAATTTTGTATGCTCAGAGCAAAACTGGAGGGTCTCATTACCTCCCCTCCTTATCTTTTCCTATGAAACTCTTTGTCCCAGATCAACCTTTCCTCTGTTCTCGCTCTCTGTTCCCACTTCTTACGTCTCAGCTAAGACGTTTTGGGCAGGCTCTGCTCTCCATCTGCCCCCTCTGTAGCTCTTAACATCCGCCCCATGTGCTCTGCCCCAGATCCATTCCTCAAGGGACTTTGCAGTAGGAAGGCATGTGGCGTAAGGTATTCCTTAGTGCTATATTTAACTTTACACTTGCTATCTTGAACAAACCATTCCCCTTCTCTGTGCCTGCATTTTGCCTCATATGAAATGGAGATAATAACACTTACCTCTGCAGCCCACCAGGGTGTTATGAGGATTAATTAAAGTTCTTTGAAGATGACAAGTCCCGAGCATAGTTATTATTAGCTAAGCAAAGTGTCTGTTCTAAAACCCAGGGTCTCTAGGAAGGTCAGACGAGCTCCCTTAAGCACAGTCCTCTCTCTCACTTTTTCCATATTACTTTTTTGGCGGCTCCAGCATGCAGAGGACCTGAGGGTGTTCTTTGGAGAATGTGCTTTTTCAATGGGATTAAATCGCATAAATAATTGAAAAGCGCCAATGTGCCTGAAGAGTGTAGAGCACCTTCTCATTACTTCTCTCTTTCCCAGCCACCTCTGCGGAGCAATGACTCAAAGCCTCCCACAGTTTTCAGAGGTAAACACTGCAGTGCAGAGGCCAGTGCTAATTAATTCCTGGCATATACATCCCATTTGGCTCGCTTCAAAGTCTTTCACAAAGCAGAATATACAAAAACAAACAAGACTGACTCATTCATTTTTGCTTCAATGAAGGAAAAACTGAGGTATAAAATATGAACCCATTTCCCTAAGGTCGCAGAAGGGAAAAAGGCAAAGTCTTGATTCTTAAACTTACAGATTTGAATTTGAGGATTCTATTAGCTTAAAAGACAGCATTTTAAAATTTAGAATTGTCCATCCTGGCCTTAGGTCTACTCTCTCAAGTAGCACCAGTTTGGTGACTGTCCAGCCCAGGAACTAATGGAAACATAAGTGTGTACTGTCATGTTTCTGGTTATTTCTCACTTTTCCCAATTTATGTCTTCTCATGATCAGGTAGAAACACCTACTTTGTGGTATCCATTCTAATCTCCCTTCCACAAATCCTTACCTCTTCTCTGTCTGTCTCTACTTAAAGTATGATTGATGCTCACAATGAGAACCAAGTCTTCTAGATATAGGCTGACCAACATCGAGCAAAATGAGATTTCTATCTCCCTTGTCCCAGACACAACACAGTCTTACATAAGATACACATCATACTGATGACTCAGAATGCATCAACC
Organism: Manis pentadactyla; assembly: GCF_030020395.1. Taxonomy (NCBI): domain Eukaryota; kingdom Metazoa; phylum Chordata; class Mammalia; order Pholidota; family Manidae; genus Manis; species Manis pentadactyla. The sequence goes on along the minus strand of NC_080031.1, from coordinate 13,472,600 downwards.
AATGTTACCCCATCAGTTTCACATCCTGCGAATGAGGGATATTTTCCTAGTTCTAATGAATGCAATTGATTTTTGACTTGTATGCAAGACTTCACACTGAATGGATATTCATCTAGCATTTTGGTCTTAACCTGTTTTTCTCAGCTTGATTTAATCTTTATCAAGCCTGACTTTTCCATGCAGTTTATATGCTAGCTTTTTCTATGAGGAATGTTGAACCCTTTATTTCTTTTATGGCCATTGCAGATGTCTCATCTGCAGTGGAGGACAGCTCAGGAAAAACAGAAGCAAAGTTGAAGCAAGAAGTGAGAGTTAATAAGTAAATAAAACACAGAAAGGAGAGTGATAGTAGAGAGAAGGGCAATTTAAAATTAATAATTTCTATCATACCTTTCCAAAGGTTTCAATCTTGCAAAAGATTTCATTTTTCCCAGATCACACAACAGGGACATGATTAGTATGAGATGACAAGTGCAAATTCCTAAAATTTGCAGGCATTTTCTCTGTCTTGTTGTAATTTCATTTTCCCTATGTCATTTCACCTTCATGTTTCCCATCAGGAAAATTGAAAGGGCCTCACTAATTTGGAGCCAAAGTTTTTGAATGGATCATATGGGGGAATCATACCTTCTTTTTCCATTCCCAAGAGTCCTTATTTGATGCAGAAGCTATTCTATTATTTTCTGGGGATCTGGATCATGGCATCACCTACAACCAAGACAATAATTTTCTGACGATTGAGCTTTCTTTGGCTATTAAAAGCTCACCCTTCTACCCTCTTTTGGAAATGAAGCTATAGGGATTGTCTTTCATTTCTATTTTTATTAAAAAATTTTAATGCATTGCCATTTTGACCTCTTGCCTGCAATGAGGGCATTAAGAACCAAACAGCAGCCAATAAAGAGTTCTAAGTAATCCTTAGAGAAATAAGAGAAGTCATAATTGAATCATCTGCAACCAGCAGTTACTATCCGGGTTACTGTTCTTTTCCTAGTGCACCCTCCTGCCAGAGCGTGGGGATGTAAATAGACATGTGCTCGGGGGGAAAAGAAAGACTGGAACCTGGAGACAGAAGACAAAGTGGAAGGTAGAGAGTGTCTTGTAAAAAGCCGAAGCTTTAAAAAATTAAAGTTGTAATAGCACAAAGATTGCCTTTTGAATTGTACAAGTGAGATTCTCTTCTCTGAAATCCAGTTTAGGTTAATGGCCCGAGGAAGACGTGGCCAAAGCCTCCCTGCAAAAGTATAAATTAGGTTTGAGCAGCACTTGCTGGAGGCTTTCCACACGTCTCAGCGAGAGGCAGGATGCCATTTTTTTTTCTTAAATCAACAAAATCATTTAGCAAGATAATTTAAAATTTACTAGCAAAAATAATCATCAACAGTAAAAATAGTGTGGCCTGTATTAAAAGGGATGAAGCCTGCAAGATAGGAATACCAATCATTCTCTTGTTTCCTTCTGACTTGATTATAGTTTCAGAGAAAATGGTGCCAGGGACGCAAGTTTCCATCAGAACAATATGACAATCAGAAGAGAGATGAATTAACTAGGCAGACTTCTCTGCTCCCCTTACACTCCTTCCTCCATCCCGCATTTCCCTAGGGTACGAGAATACTGACCTTCCCACCAAATAGTTCACAACTCTTAATTCCTACTGTTTTTAACTTCTAGGTAACACCTTCATTTCCTACTGAGAGACCCAAGGAGCATTTTTTTGGCTTTGGAGCCTGATTAGAAATATACAGCAGGGTGTGGGGACGCAGGAGTGGGGAAACGCCCATCAAAAGTGGGGGCATTTCCAGTTTTTATGGCTCATTTGGGAACTGGGACTCTGGCTGGGGGTGTGAGCTCTCGTAAAAGTTTATAGACACAAGTTCTTTACTTTTCGAGGATTTTTTTTTTCCACCTTAGGTATTGCAGAGGACTGCTTATTCCCTAGAGGGAGAGAAATAGGCTGGAGGTCTAAAGATTAGAGAAAGTAAAAAGGAAGAGTGGGGTCAGGCCCAGATGATTGTGTATTACAAGGACAACCTATGAAGTGAGACAGTTTCTCCCTTGGATAATAGGAAACTGTCTAGTGAGTTACCGGCACAGTATGCTCCTGTGGGTCTCTCCTTTGATGTCCGTGTGAGAATAAGAGATGGGTGAGAGGGACAGACAGAATCAACTAGGAAAAACAGGATCCCCTTCAGGTTCTTACTTTTAAATGAAAACATAGAAGTACTTGGTGCCTACCAATGATCACCTCCTTTGAATTGGTAGAAGACTTCCCCATCTCCATAATACAGGTTAGGTGACCACTTAAGGATGTGATGGCCAGTATCACATTATCTTAGAGGTCATAATAGCAAACCCTAGAGCCTTCAAGATGAATAAAAAGGAAAAGAAAGAATTATAAATGAAGTACAAAATTAAGTTCTCCTAGAGGTTTGCAGACATTATTATAAGCTCTTCATTATCATTTTCTAATTTATCTGATTTTATCCATAAAAACATAGGCAAGTCTTAATCTTCTTAAATAACATTATGCTGTTATAGAAGATTCATCTAAATCAACTGGAATGGAAGAAAGCTGGAGTGGAAAGGTGCCATAGGGCTATTTGTGATGAGATGTGAAATATTCAGAAGGCCTCCAAGTATCAGGGAAAGAGTTCCTTGTGCTGGAGAAGATGGATTCAGGTGATTAGGTCTTTTGTAGATGGGGATGGGGAAATTGAATTATTGTTGGTGAACATCCTTTGTACCTCTGAGCCAGTGACATCAAAGAAAATTCTAGTCATTTTTATCAATTTTCTGTGATATGACCATGAACAATAAATATACAGAAGGAAATCATCATCAATATCTTGAAACAAGGAAAAGAAAGACTTACAGGCCATCAAAAACCCACAGTCCCGACCTGTCATCTCAAAGAGGGCCCAAATCAGGTTGTTTTGGTTCACTGTGTTACTATATACATGGTTCCACCCAAAATTTTGAAGGAGTGAATTCAGAATCTCTTTCTTTCCTTTCTTCTGACTTTACCATGAGTAACTTCCATCAATATCAAAATGAACCTTAGAAATGATAGGATATTATTTTCACAGCCCACTCTTTGACGTATATCTTGGCTTCAGTTTAATCTCCCATGATTGATAATAGTGAAGGTTTCTCTACTCCCATTTACAAAGTTGGGAATTGAGAGATTATTATAATGGTGAGTGTAAAGTCTATACTTCCACAAATAAGACAGGGAAAATAATTGACTACAGGAGCCATAACACCAAGCTGATTCCCAGATTCTTAGCTTAGGCTCTCTTTATAGTCCAACTGCCTTTTTAGAGAAATCACATCAATTTCTCTAGAATAGTATAAATCTAGCAATGAAATTAGTTGTAAAGTTCTTCCTTTGTTGGTAGTAACAGCTATACTCTGAAGTGGGATCTGGTCTGTGTTAACCTGCACGTTACAGAAAAAAGTAAGTCAGTGTGCCATTAGGAAGGGTGAAAAAGAGTGTCCATACCAATAATCTTGTACACTGCAGGACTGACCACACAGATCGTGGTATCTTGTAAGAGGCAATGATGAATGTTCCCAAATCCTTTAAAGGAGAAAAAGCCTTTTTGGAATGGCAGTTTGGCATATTTGCACCTAGAATTTGGAAAAGCATGCATGTAACTTGATGCACAAGACGATCTGACTGCAGTCCAAAGACTCAGGACCGGAAGGCTAGACAGCTTGGCATTCCCTCCAAATCTCAAAGAACAGTTTTCTGTGGGCCAGTAAAATATATTTCCTTTCTCTGAACCTCGGTTCCTCCAGGAAACAAGAAGTAAAATCAGTGTTCTGAACCAGCAATTCAATTCCATCAGTGGAGTCAGTGGACTCCCCTTGTCCCAGAGAATTGTCACCAAGCACGTGGTTACCCAAGGTCTTCTGCAGACTGCTATTATTTCAGGAGTTGTGAAAGTAGTTGTCACTAGTTCTTAGATCAGTAAGATCTTAGATGATTGCTCCAGTAGCCATTTAAATATAGACCTTCATAACTTTGCACAAAATGTTCCATTTTTAAAAAATCCCCCTCCCACTTTTTAAACTTGATTTACTCATTATCTCCTCTGAAAAACTTCCTTCACACCTTCCATTTTCCCAGTGAATATTATGCGATTTCCTTTACATTTGTTTCATTTATCATATTGCTTTGGGATTTTAGCCATTCATTTAGTCATTTATTCTGCAGATAACATACTGGGCACTTACTTTGTACTGAGTACTGTTCTAGTCACTGGGATAGAGCAGCATGTAAGATAGATGAGGTCACAGAACTCAGGGAGATTTCCTTCTATGAAAAGGAAGATAGATAATAAACATTTCACATGACTTCCTGCAGGAATGTTCTTTATCTGAATGTGCTTATACAGTGACTGTACATAATAGGTGCATAATAACATGTTGGTTAGCCTGGGTTTAATTATACATGTAATCTTAGGCCACCTGACTCCTTGTTTTGGGGGCAAGCTCTGGGTATTGATCATGAATCTTGTCTTGAGTGGCTGTTGCTTTTACCACTGTGCTCCGAGCCCCTCCCTGGCCACCGCTGGCCACTGACATGCTGCTTCCGTCACCTACAACAGCCTCCGGTCCTCCATTTGGTCCGAGCTATTATTGCTCACACTGCTTCTGACCTCTGGGCTGCTGATCTTGGTATGGTCAGTTCTCCGTATTTCGGTGCCAACATTTTCTGGGCTGCATCGTTGCATTGACAGCCCCTACAAGGCTACCAGGAACACTATGGGAATGGCCTGACAGAGAGTGACTCTCCGCTGGGTCTCTGATTTCACTGTGGATGTTTGGTGGCCGCCGTGAAGTGCCCTGGGGCTGCCTCTGGGCCACCACTGCTCCCATTTCTATTTTCAAGTTTTCCTTCCTCTGGGATTTGCCTTCCTAGAGGGGCTCTTTCTTAGGTTTTCTTGAGCCCTGGGACCTATATGTCTCATATCTGCAGTTGTTTATTCCCTAAATCACACATAGAATATGAAGGTATCTGAGTCTGGGTGGAATTTAGCCACCAGATTATTGGGAACAGTCAACCTTTTTATTTTCTTCTCTGGCTTCCAAGTACCTATATTTCTCCTGACACATTTCCCCATGATGGATCATCTCACAGAGACCCTGCAATCCCCATAGGGACCTACAGTTTAAACAAGCATGCATTTGGAGCCCAAGTGTTTGCATGTTTCAGGAGTGTCCTAGCCAAGAATATCCCAGCTCCCATGTGAAACAATGGATACACAGAGATAATGGATGGGAATGACATAAAAACATTTAATTCCACATGAGTTATCTGCCTGCCTGGGGACCCCACTATACATTTTACAGGGAGAGAATAAAAAAAGCTTTAAAAAAAGTCCTATTGCTTCTCTAATGCTATTTACAACATAGATTCTGTAATTATTCTTAGTTTATCCACCCATTGAATTCATCTTATTTTCTCACCACAACAGATCTTGGAAATAGGCTTCAGTTGCCTCATTTTTACCTTTGTGGTACTGGCATTTAGATCACATAAATGGAATAGTAGAGAACTTGTAAGTTCTGACTCAAAGTCCAGGGCTTGTTCCAGTATTCCATAGTGCTGGCAAACATATTTAGCCACATATTAGTGATTATAACTCCTGATTCATCTAAATTAGAGGGACCCAGAAGAGCTAAGCGAGGTATTATTTGACTTTGTGAGTCCCTAAGTTCTAGAGGTAAGCAAAGCCACCCTTAAGGAAAAACAAGTATTAAGAAATTATCCTCATTCCTTTTCACTATTTCCTGTTCAGTAAGAGACTCACAGGAGTAAAGCTGATATATCTTGCTTATTTAGGGCAACTTGTAACTATTCCTCACCAAGACTTGCCTTGGCCAATCTCTCAGGAGCATTCTCTTCTCAGAATGTGGATATTGAAAGAGAGAGGAATGTGATGTCCGTGCCCAAGTACTAACCCTCTGCCAGTCTTGTTACGATAGTCGAGAGTGGCATTGAAAATGAAATCCTCGTTTCAATTTCTCTGTGCTCCCAGTGGGTTAAATGAAAGGGACGTAGTAGACATAGAAACAATGGAAGATAATCTGAGTATGCTAGTTTTAGATGATCTCAAGAACATAAGTTTGGGCATACAGCTGTAGGGACATAGGCTTTCACTGTTGATCTTGTTTGATGTCAACAAGTAAGGACGGGAAACTACTCAAGGAAGTACATTGCCTTTGTGTGACCTCTACCACAGTTTGTAGACACTGCTTTTTCCCTCCAGATGAGTTAAGTTGGCTGACAACATCTTCAAGAATGTCGCATAGCCTGAGGCTGCCTGAGTGCACCTACACAAATAAAGACTGTATACATAATTAGAGCCCTAGAATATAACCTCTCTTACCTAATTAAAGACTCAGGTTTAGGGTAGATAAAAAGAAACTGGAATGAGAGACCACAGATGTCTGTAATGTGGGTTATCAGATATCATGTCCATCAACAAGAAAATCTGGATTCTCATTGCTGTTGGACAGGATATGTAAATCTAGTCCTTCCTTTATCTTTCAGTGTGTAATAACCTGAAAAACACATCCCCCTTCTTTATTTCCCACTATCCGTATCAGTACCTCTCTGGAGAATTCATGTATCTTGAGAGGGTGAGTTGTGATCATGTTATGGAAAGAGAAATAACTATTGCCAGAGCTTTGAAGTCCCAGATCAAACCAACAGGGCTGCATGACATCAGGTGATTTGATCCACATAGCCCTACAGGGAATAAAATGGGATTTTATGTCTTTAAAAAATGGCAGTGTATTTTTCTCTCATTAAAATGTGTTTTCTTTTCATTTTGTTGACAGTTCTGAGTGTGTTTGGTCCCTATGGGGGGAACTGCAGGTTTGGATGTCCCTTATTATCTAGCTTTATACTTTTCTGAACTTCATTTTAAAGTGCTCGCTTGTTTGGGGGAGTCAAACTGACTACCTAATGCATTAATATAATGTGAGTGCATAACTGCTTGTCAGAGACCAGGGATGTCTTTACAGCACATGGGTTGCTCTGGAGGCCTCCGTCACTCCCCTGAGCTCACTTCTAATGCCAGTGAAGACAGTGTGGCCCACAAATGATTCCATAAAAATAAAAGAAGAAGAAACTGTGTGTCTGCCACTTACTAAGACAGTAAGTCTTATTTTATCATTGGAAGGTTCACAAGGGACCTTCTCAGGGTAACACCCGTGCTCATCTTAGAAGATAATCAGTCTCTTCTGGTTTAGGTGGGGCCCTCTAGCTTGAAGGCCATGGGCAGAAGAGCCCCTGACCTGTTTAGTGGGCCCTCACCTTGCTAAGGTGAGCCTTCCTTTTAAGTTTCTGTAGTTTTTGATGAGTCTGCTTCTCTCTTCAGAGGCCATCTCATCACCACAGGCTCAGAAAACCAAGGCATAGGATAAAGAGCACACTGCTGTGGAAACCTGGTCCCCCGACAAAAGTCCCCACCAGGGGTGCCTCTGCGTGTGGCTCATGTCATGCCTGCTCACGTTCCATTTGCCAGAACATGTCATCTAGACAAGCCTAAAGTGTTTTATGCTTTCATCCCTTTTGTTCCCACAGAATATTAAATCTATGCGTGTGTGCTCAGGGGTCAGTATTTATTAACAGCAATACCTTTACTACTTTATCAAGGTTGCTCATATGGAACTTAGTTTTTCCCCTTTTCTTTCTTTCTTTTTCTTCAAGTGCATAGCATAGTAGTGATTGCAATGACTGCTACTACAGTTCATATCCACTGCCCTGATTGGTAGTTGTATCCATCAGCGCTTCCTGGATATACTATTCTATGTAAGCTACCAATACTTTCCTTGAACACTTATCTTTTTGATAAGTACTTACAGTCTGCCTTGCATTATTTACCATTTGCTCAAATGCTCATTCAACTGTTGTTAAATATCTGCTACATGTTAAGCGCTGTGCTGCACACTGGATTCAGAGAGGTAGAGTGCAATAAATTAAAAAAATTTAATAGCCACCATCACTATCCTCATTACACTTAAAATTTATTGGGGAGGAAGAGGTTGTAAATTTTCATATCACATTGTTTTGCCTTTGTTCATTGTTTTTCTTTTTGTTTTTCCCAAGCAGAATAAGTCACTGACTACCTAATTTGTATTTGTTCACACAAGGCTTAGCTTAGTACTGAGAACTTAGTAGCAGGTTAAAAAAAAAAAAGTTTCCTTACTTGGAGATTATCCTCAACATATTCCAAATGATATCAATTTCTAAAGAAAATTAGGAAGTCCTTCAAATATTTGTGCATTTACTTCAGCCTCAGCAATGCTAGAAATCAGGATGTAGGGTGGCCCTCCTTCAGCTGGCTGTAGGCAAATTTCCCCATGGGATGGGCAACATCCTTGCAGCGACCTACACAGACTATGTGCCAACCACCATCACAGGGGCTCCGATCACCTCACTCACTGTGAGTGTTGTCTAGTGTTTTTATTTCCCCAAAGCTATTTGTACCCCATACTAAACAGTAATCAAAAAGTGACCCTGTAAATCTCAGGCTTCCCGCATTGTTGTGCATATCCTGATTTCCCAGGAGGGGCCCCTGGGATTTGCCTCTCTCCATTCAGGCTGTAAAACTTGAGATCCGAGCTAATTGAGTTGCATCCTTTGTTGGCACTGGGCTCTCCAGTAGGTTTTCTGATCCCGGAGCCCGATGCCTCAGGAGCAGCACTAAGGACAGCAGCATCTGATCTAATACGCCAGAGAGAGTCTGGGATTAAAGTGCCTGAAACATTTGCATTCACAAAATAGAAGACACAATTAGCTTGAAATTTTGTACATCTTTTAAAAATTATTTTTCCACTTAAATGAGGTTAGCAGTAAGGATGTCTGAACTATTGGGATGGGTGATGAGTAGAGAAGAGGGGATGGTTATGGAGATGTAATCATACCCCTGGCATGAAGTCTGAGTGCATAACCAATGCCCATGAAGGGCCAGGGAGGTGGCTATCTCATTATAACCAGACCCCCTGGAGTTGTTTTACAGTCCACATAAAACTTTGTTCAGGAAGAGAAGGGAGGGTGTCATTTTTAGTTTGGAAGGAAGATGAAGCTGACAGCTGAAATTCTGCAACTGACCTGATTATCTTGTTAAATAATGGCTTAGAATTTCCCTCTGTAAGTTAAAAACTCCATACTGGGACTATTCCCGTTTAGCAAAAGCAGTAGTAAAAGTGGCGCTAAGGTCGAGGAATTTATTGGGCAATCCACCTACAAATAATTTTTGAATGCTTCCTAAGTATAGTCCTGTGCTAGGCCCCTCCTGTGTGGGATGCAAACAAATGTAAAGCAAACATCTCTGCTCAAGGAGATTTATCATCTAGTGGGAAAGACATAGTCAGATGTAATTTCCAATTCTTAGTATTTTAGAGAACTTTAAGGTTCCTGAACATTTTTGCATACACGGCCTCACATGAGCAACAACAGCACATTATTGCCTTCATTTGGCAGCTGTGAGATTTGGACTGGAAATACCAACTGATTTGCTCAAAGTCACTTATTTAGTAAATAGTGGAGTTAAAACTAGAAACAAGACCTCTGGCTGTTAGAAAGATTTTTTCTTTTTTCTGCAACCAAGCTTTCATTTATTTCAAACTAGCCACAACCAGTGAAATCCCGGCCAGATAATGAATCCTCTAAATTCCACTTGTTCTCTGCTCTTGTCTCAGGTCCCTGTGGTGAAGTGACCATGCAGAGGGATACTGCAAGCTAATGAATGTTCTTTAATTTCCATTCTTAATTTTGATGTAGGGCTTTGGTCCCCATGCCGTGTGCTCTTAGGTGTGATCTAGACTGGGCCTTGTGTGATACGAAAACTTTGTTTTTATTGCTAAAGGATCTAGATTTAAATATCGTATAAGCAGCCTGAGCACATCTCCTGTCCCCAGGCTGTAGCTTTATGCCAAACGCATTGTGAGGAAGATCAAGCTTCTCCCAGCGGCGGAGTCTGACATGCTGCATCTGCAGAATGGGAAGAAGGGAAAATGAAACCCAAAAAGATTGTGTGAATATAAAGCAGGAGAGTCAGAAGGAGGATTTAAGTTCACTCCCCTCGTATTTCCTTAGTGCCAAAACCCATCTCTTCTCCTCTTGCTACAAACACAATTCTTCCTCCTAACATCTGAGTTTGTAGCCCAAGTAAACCTGTTGTTTTTTAAAAAAACAAAATCCCATCGGCTTGCATTAGGCAGCTGGATAAACTGGGGCTGATTTAAAAATCCTTTTATCCCACTTAATGAATTCTAGCCACGGAACACAAAAAGGTGGACCAGTCGGATGTGGTTTAACTAGCAGAAATCATTCACTCCTGTATTTGAGCTGTTACTCTTGGCTTGGGAAAGATGGAGCCAAAAGTTAGTGGGTGGACCAGAAGGCTGGAAAACCGAAAGCACTGGTGGGGCTCCCAGGGGTTAGTTCATTGTTACTAGGCAGGAGAGACCTTATGGCCGAGGGCTGGATACTGGAAGGTTAACCAAGGAATGCCAAGGCCAGAAAGGCAAAATGAGAGAGACAGAGAGGAGAGGAAGAGGCGATCTGGGCAAAAAGAACAAAACAAAATGAAACAGAAATGAAAACCACATTTTATCTTCAATTCAGTCACTCATTTTTAGAGTTCTCTCCATCTATAACCTGGGATTTATGCTTATTGCTTCTCTTTCTGCTGTCATATATAAGCAGAGAGGACATATTGGGGTGGGTTTTGTTTGAGGCACACAGGTTTAATTGGATTGAAAGCTTAGATGGTTAAAGGAAAAAGAGGCTTTTTTTCTCTTCCTAGTTTAGCTCACCTGATTTTTACTTTCAAATTCAAGTTTGCAGCTCCTTTTGGTAAAAGCGTTATGGCCATTCTGTCTCTCACTCCCTTCCCTCCCTCTTCTGAGAGATGCCTCATTGATGCCAAATCAGATTATGTGGGTAATTGAAAAGTGCAAGTGCTGCATTTGGCAAAACTACACAGATGTTTTACCCTTTCAGACAGAAAGAAAGCCTTTCACTTTCTTTCTGTTACATATACAGAAATTTCTTTCTGTTACATATAAACAAGTGGTTCACCAGGTGGCAAAACTCACATATCTACAGCCAAGGACCAGGGTTTACTATGGAGGGACATGGAATCGATTCCGCCAACCCTAATTTACAAATGTAGGCTAATCTGTAAGTTAAGTCGCTGACTTAGGATGGTTTGACCTTGATGATTTTTTAACTTTATGATGATGAAAAAGCAATACACGTTCAATGCAAATCTTACTTTGAATTTTGAATTTTGATCTTTTTCTGGGCTATGATATGCAGTGTGATCCTCTCTCATGATCTCTGCAGTGGCAGAGAGCTCACAAAGGTCAGCAGCCAGCACTTTTCGAACCACTCTGTACCCATATGGCTGTTCTGTTTTCCATTGGCAATATGGTATTTAATAAATTACATGAGATAGTCAGCATGTTATTGCAAAACAGGCTTTGTGTTAGATGATTTTTGCCCAAGTGTATGCTATATAAGTGTTCTGAGCATGTTTTAGGTAGGTTAGGTGTATTAAATGCATTTTCAGTTTACATTATTTTCAACTTACAGAGGGTTTACTGGGACATAACCACATCATTAGCCAAGGAAGAACTGCCACAGGATGGTTTTGCAAAATTTGCTAGACGTAGTTCAGCTTACTTCCTTTCTCATCTTGTGTAGAAATGATAATGGTATTTTCCTTAACCGTGTTATTTATTGTTAAGATTTTGTGTAGGTATCAGGCTGATGATATTCCTCTTTATTCTTTTGAGTGATCTTACATGGCTGAGATACAATCAAAAGGCTCATATAGGTTGGAACTCTATGATTTGTTAAAACCCAGCTCAGATGTAAAATTAAAGTAATCAAAACTTGGCTCAGATTCTGATGACCACAGACCAGGACAGGAGAGAACTGAGTCTTCTAATTGTCTTTGGATGGATATACTTATGGATCCTTTCCCCAATACGGCTTGAGATCATATCTGGCCAATTCCTTTTATGTTCTGGATCATGCCCAGACCTTTGATTTTCTTTTTTTACTGTATCTTTAAGGATTTATTGGCAAATGAATTGTTGGAAAGCAATTTTCTGGATTGAGCACAAAGTGTCCCATGAGTAAGAAAACCACTGGCCCATTGAAAGCTTCAGGTGAACCAGGTCGAAATAATCAAGAGCACAGTAGGACATGGGCTAGCAGGGGCCAGAAGCAATTAATGAGGCACACAGAGGAGAGAGAGATGGGCCTCCTGGGTCAGTAGGGAGAACTGGCTCCTAGGTTGTACAAGAGGAGGAAATATGTTCAGAGAGGAAAGCCCACTTAGGGACTTTCCTGGGGAAGGAAATTGTAGATAGAAGGATAAAAATATTTTACTGCAGTGTGCAGTTCAGAACATTGGGAAAAGAAAAGAGACTTGTAAAGTCCAGTTATAAAAATGTTAACATCAGGATAGAACTTACACTGAGACCTAAGATGCAGGGTGATTTCCCCAGTGTCCTAGTTCTTGCCAGGAAGGAGATGGAAAGAGTCCATCTCATCATCTGAAATTATGTTATGGAGAATCTGTCTTCCTTTAAACAAGCCAAACTTCTTCCTAATTGCTTAAGTCTCTCCCTTATGGCACATGTTAATAGCAATGTGTTACAGTTGTATAGAGCTTTGCTACTTATAGGACACTTTCCTATACATTATGTCACTTACTGCTTAGAAAGGAATACTATCCCTATCTCAGAGGAGCTATTTAAGGCATCACTGCTTCAGTTTTTGAGCCAAAGACCCAAGCCAAGTCTAGAAACCAAGACAAGTTGCTTGAGAACATAAAAACACATAGGACTGGAATGCAAGGGGCTTGAGTTCCAGAAATTGTGTCTTTGATCCTCCCAAAAGTGAGCACCATCTACATGGGAGATTATTGCATCAGACCCTTGGATTGTTTTTCCCCTTCACATATATACTTTGAATTCCCTCTTATACTGACTGAGACACTCAAAATAGCAAGAAGGCCCTCGCTGGGGAGCCCTCTGAACCTGCTGACCAAGGCCATTACTTACAAAGGGTTTTATATTTAAAGCACAATTAACATTTTGGTAGTTTGAAGGTAAGGTAACTACTGCCAGATTGGAAGGCAGAATAGAGGGATACATTCAGAGTCCTTATGATGTCCTTATGCTCAGAGCCTGAGTTTTTAGAATTAGACTGCTTGAATTTAAACTAGATGTTGTGTGTACTTGGGCAAATAACTTTATCTCTATGTCTGATTTCTCTTTGAAATAGCAGGCATAATAATAGTACCTCCTCAATGGGTTGTTGAAACAATTGATGTAAAATCATGTAAAACAATTAGTACAGTGCCTGGTGCAAAGTAAGTGCTCTCTCTTAATGTTAATGGTTTTTAGCAATTTGCAAAGTTGGACAAATACTTTGCCCTTTTTTATGTATCTAAAAGATTTGATGGACTAGGACCATGATTCTTAAACTTTAACAGGCACCTACATGTCATGAAGCCCTTGTTAAAGCACGGGTCCCATCCCCCAGAAATTCTGATTCATTGGGTCCAAGATGGAGCTTGAGATTTTATATTTCTAATGTCTTTCCAGGTAATGCCCCTGCTACAAGTCTAGGGACTCCCCTCTGTCTTCTCCAGTAATATTTAAACAGAATCTCTGAGGGGTGGGTCTCTGGCTTTAGCATTTTTCAAAAGCTTCCTCTGTGTCTGTTCTGCAGCCAGTGTCGAAAACCATTAACCAAGTCTTTCTTGGTTAGTGAAAGAGAAATATCTTATTGGGCTAACCGAAATAATGGCTTGATTCTTGGTTATAAAGGTAGTGTTTGGCAGTAAGGCACTACATTTATTGGGTAGATAAGTAGAGCTGAACAGACAACTTTAGGATGACAAAAAAGGGCTGCACAATATTTACACATTAACAGAACAGCGAATGCCAGACTTGGAGTAGGGGATGCATTTATTAATCCACCTGGGAGTTGTAGGTAGATAAAATGTAATTGCTTGCAATTCTATGAGAGCTTAAGGCAACTTTCCTTTGGAAATTGCACTTTGTGTCCCCATCTCTGCATTTGGTGTGTTGTGCTTGATTAAACAATAAGTGCTAATTTCCATCTACAACTTGTCTGTTTTCTACACATACAACTGCTTTTTTTGGCAGCTGTGTTTTCTTATTTCACTTTGTCCTTTGAGTAGAATTTTATTGAATCGCTAAATAATATTTTAATACTATGAGACAATACTTATATAATAGCACATGAAGGAAAACTCCCCTCAAATATATAAAATTTTCAGTGAATCCACAGCTTATTTGTAACTTTACATTCTGTTTTTAAGTGAGCACTTATTACTTTTATAATTAGGAAGTGAAATTATTTAGCTGTTAAAAATGAGTCAAGGTTAGAGTCTGTTACTCTTTTTTTCTTTTTAATTAAAAACTAGGAAAAGCAGGTAAGTGAGGAGACAGAGCTTATGAAAACTTCTACGGTTGAGGTGTTAGAAAAGAGGACTGCACCTAGTGGTTTAACTCAAATGGTGTTACAACAGTTCCCAACCTGTGGGGTTCTGTGTTGGAAAAAGGGAAAGTGAATGCAAGCTCTGCAGGCTTCATAATTTTGCTATTATCTCCCCTAATGTCATATTTGCAGATGGAAAATAAACTTTATTTTCTTTTCCAAATGTCATGTACAGACTCGATAGCAATTTGCACTGGAGTGGGTCTTTCATAGAAGAATGTGGAACAGAAGGGCCTGGCGATCTGCTGTGTTAAAGTGCATTGCTGGCTGGCCCCACAAGCTTGGAGATTCTCGGCGTATGGTTCCTGAATCAGCAACAAGGCTCAGCAGGAAATTTAGGAATACAAGTTCTCAGACCCAGTCCCAGACTTCCTGAATTGTAAGTTTGGGGGATGTGGGCCAGAATGTTTCAACAAGCCCTTAAGCTGATTCCGATGCTGTGAATTTGAGAACCTTTACTCCAATCAATGAATTTCTGGTGTTCTGTGTTAGTGTGCAGGGCACTCCGTGAGGAGTACCCTCAGATGGTCCTCCTGCAGCTGTAGCTAGCTGGCTGGCTGGCGTGCTTTGATGGAGCAGGGCTCTGAGCATCGGCAGCTGCGAAAGCTGGGCCTAACTGCCGCCCCTGTAACATTGTAGCAACCGCAGTCTATTTAGATCCAAGTAACACCACAGCTACGCACTCCTGGAGTACCCAGGAGGGCACAAGCAACTGCCCCAGCACAGCACCCGGCCTGGCTGGCCAAGCAGCAGAGAAAATGGCAGCCACGGGAGGCATGTGCAATGACGGTATCAGGTGGCCCTACGACTGTCCTTGAGATCTACTGCCAGGCAGTCTTTGACCTTCTTCCATGCTGATATTTGGAACAAGTCCACCCACAGTGATTCTCAAAGTGAGGTCAAGGATCATTTACCTTGGACTCTTCCATTCTAACCCATATCTCTTGGTTTGAGCCTCCAGGAATAGAACCCAGGAATATGCATTTGTAATAAACTCATCAGATGAATTTCACGCTCATTGCACTAGACTAAACTGTAAGCTCCATATAGGCAAAGATTATACAAGCATTAGTTACTCCTTATATTCCCTTTACCAAACACAGATTCAAGGATATAGTAGTGCTCCTATGTTTTTGCTAAATGAATGTATAAATGTAGGATGCACAAAGGGAATAAAGGAACAGATAAGTGAATGAAATAACAGATGAATGAATTCAAAGGACAACTAATCTTTGGGCATTTGGCTAATACAGAGAATTTTTAAATGTTGGAACCATTATTTCAGCTGAAATCTGATCTTAATTATAATTCTCTTCATTGCAAGGGCAAGGAGACTTCATGAATAGATATTTATGTGCAGATATATAAATTATCTCTAACAAATTACTAAGCCAAGGCTCTTTTTCCTTCTTTCCCAGTTGCAACAGACTGATGAACTGCACCCATTCCCAACCTATTAGCTACATGAATGATAGGGGAGACAAAATCAAGATATTCTAACAAATATCAGCCCAATGAAAATATAATTAGGAAAGGAAATCCTCTCGAAAAATAAGTGAATTGCAAAGGAAGTTTTAAATGATTATTTGGAGGTTATAAAGTATTGGAGATTATCACCTCACTGCATTTCTTCATTATATAGTGTGTGTACTGAGAATGGCTATTCAGCCCTTGGCCTGGAGTGGTTGTGGCTGGGAAATCCAAGAGCATCCTAAAAAAGAGGGTCGATTCTTTGGCAAAATGCAGATAAGTTTCTCATGCTGCAAACGTACCATATGGCCTTCTAAACAATTCATGGGGAAAATACCTTTCTCTCCATTCGTGGTTTTGCCAAGCAGCAGCAATGCTTCTTTTCTTGATGAAAATCCTCTCTCTTGGTCTAGCCACTGGCTTTATAAGTGCCAAGTGGCCCTTTCCTGTGGCTTGTCAGAATGACTAAAGGACAAAGGTGAGATCAGGTTGTCATTTTTAATTTCTCTCCTTGCCTGGGCCTGTGGGCCCAGATCTGTCACCTGGTGGAGATGAATGGAACACGAGGACCAAACTCATCAGACTCAGCAATGAATGGGCATTGAGCTCCCAGGGTCTAGTTCCCGAGGTCTCCAGGCACCTTCTCATGTTAACAAATGACAGAATTAGCCATAGTACCACCATCCGGCAGGATGAACACACAAAATAAGGCTTTGCCATTTTTTTCCCGCAGCCACAAAAGAACTATACATGCGTACACCCACACACTCAATTTTTTTCCAACAAATAGGAAGTTTAGCCTGATGGTACTAAAAGGCTTATGCAAAACTCAGCAATCCCCTGCCTTATTCCTTTGTAACTTTTAGTCCTTCTCCCCAGAAGCAGCCGCTTTCAAGTATTCAGCCATTTCTTTTGATATCCTCTATATTTCAACAAATATGCTTATACTGCTGTTCCATTGTTATGAATTTTAGATAGAATCTATTCACTTCCCTTTGTGCTAGTTACCACCAACACACATTTTGCAATCTCTAACCAACCTTCTTCTAACTAGCACACGTTGTGGTTGAAATATGACCTCATAAATATAGGTCAATCCTGAGGCAAGCATTGTTCTATGAGCTTGTTTTACTTCTTGTACAGCTGTTTTTCTTTCCACAGTTAACAATTGCCTTGTATTTTTAAACTGGCTCATTTATCTATATACCTAAGGCTACTTTATTTTCCCAAATCCCTTATCACCAATACTTGAGAAATTATTTTATTCCCAATCTGTTGAAATATCCATTTCTTCATGTTTTCCTATGAAAAGCTCCACTTACATGCATCTCTACCTCTGTGCTGCTATCTGAACTGGTTATTCTTGGGGCTATTGGCCTATTTGTGGTCTTGGGTTTTCCATTTGGCAGGTTTCTGTGTTTAGTCACTTGTCCAGGATCCTGTGATTTATTCTTATCCACTTTACTCCTTTAGATTTTTCAGCTGTCTTTTGAAATCCTACTTCTCAAAGTGTGGATCACTGACCAGCAGTAACAGAATCACCTGGAAGTCTGTTAGAAATGCAGAATCTCAGGCCGTACTTGCAACCAACTGAATGACAACCTACAGTTTGTGAAGATCCCCAGGTGATCTGCATATACACTCAAATTTGAGATTCAGTGCTATAAACATTAGTATCTGTTTGGGCTGGATGTAGATTTCTAGATGGGAAATAATTTTCCCTAAGAATTACTATCTTCCAACATCCCAGATTGTTGATGAAAAATCCATCACTATTCTGAGTCCAATACCTTTGGTGTGATCAATCTTTTTTCCTTTCCTTAAATTTTCTTATTGTCCCATTGTTCTGAAACTTCAGAATAATATTCCTATGTTCCTGTGTGTGTGTGTGTGTGTGTGTGTGTGTGTGTGTGTGTGACTTATTATACTGTACACTCATGTGTACAGTATAATAAGTACACATCTGGACAAACACAAGCATCTGTTAGTTGCTGAGAATTTTCTCATATTATTTCTTTGGTAATTTTCTCCTTTCTGTTATATTTTTCTTGAACTCCTAGTTGGATGTTGGACTGTCTGTGTTTATCCTTAATGTAATTATCTTTCTTCTCTTCTTCTCGTTTGTTTTACTTTCTGTGAAATTTCCTTAATCTTATTTCCCAACCTTGTAATTATTATTTTACTTTATATTTAAATTACAACTTCTCTTTCTTATTTCATTTCATAGCACTAAGGGGTTTTTTTTTTGATAGATTTTATATCTTGTATTTTCCCAGAAAATATTCATCATAAGAAAGTTTTTTCTGAGTGTGCTCTATGTATTGATTCTTTTTTTTTTTTCTCTGAGCTCCTATTTTCTGTTTGTTTCTTCTTTCATATCAGAAGCATTCTTCAAAAGTCTGAAGTCTGGTAATACATGTTTATTCATATTAAAGTCTGTTCATATTGAAGAGCAAGGCCATAGAAAGATGGCTGAAATTTCTGTGTACATATGTGTAGGCTCATGGTTCCTGGGTAACATTTAAGGACAATGAAGTCACGAGCTGTTCTCTTCCTTAGGAGATCCTCAGCGTCAGTATGCAGAGGAAGAAGATCTTTGCTCTGGGCTCTTCTGCCTCGGGAGAATGTAGCAATCTCTTCTGTGATTGGGGAAGATACATGCTTGGAAGATTTCTGGAAGAAAGATGCTAGAAGGGCACTGAAGTCCTCTCTGTGTGTATTTTTTACTTAATCTCCCTTCTATGATCCTCATAGACCATTCATGCTATCTGCTGTGTGGATGTTGCATAATGGGCCCTCTCCATTTCTATTTCTCTAGAGAATAATCAGCCCTATACCAGCATGGGGATGGGGTGGAGGAGAAATTATCTGGATGCCCAGCACAGGGAAATGTGTCTCGGGATTTCCCATATAGAGATTTTAAACTAGTGAATCTATGGTCCACCCAGCCTGTCAACCCCAACTTCTTGGGCCCCTGGTGTTTTAAAAGGACAAGTCGTCTCAGGGAGAGTGAGAAAAACCTGTTGCTTCTTAACAGTCTTCCCAGGTCCAGGTATTGAGCCATGACTCTCTCCATTCTAGACAGTCACTTAATATGTTCTGTCTTCCAAAAAATGATTTGAAATGTGTTCTCCCACAGCAGTTAGGGTTTTAAATTCTTCTGGCATCACTTAGTGAGGTCTGGAAAGAAAGGAAAGATAAATGCATGTGGTTAATCTCCTATGTTTTAACCAGACAGCCATGACATGATCTTCGTTGCCAATTATTATTCACACATTTTGAAATATTGAATAATCTTGATTAAATGTAGTAAATTGAAAAACATACGAAATCCTACCAAAATGAGAGAGTTTCTGTGTGTGTGTGTGTGTGCCTGTTTTTCATTTTAATATAAAGCCTCAAATATAGATAAAATGAGAGGAAACAGTAACACCATTTTAAAATCTGGAAACAAGCTGCAAAATGTTAGCTGACTTAATATAAAAAGAAAACTGAAATCTATGCTGGTGGGGAAGGGAGGCAAATGAGTCAAAAGCAGTCTTTTACCGCAGAATCCCAGAAAGCTTCAGAAATTATCAACTCCAGCCAGACACCTTGGAAAGTAGACGTACAGATAGGCCTCAAATCAATAGTAGCAGTTAAAAGTCCATAGTCATTCCAGATTAGGCTAGCAAGGTTTAGCACATAAAAATGCATATGCTCAGTTAAATTTAATTTCAGGTAACCAACCAATAATGTTTTAATTTTGTGTCATAATTTATACAGAAGAAAAATTGTTTATCTTGAAGTCAGATTTAACTGAGTGTCCTGTACTTTTTCTGGCAGCACTATTCCAGGTCCCTCCATCCAGCACTGAGGGAAAAGGCCCCCCTCTTACAGATTAACACTACTCCTCCAGGAAGTGAACCAGAAACAATTTGGCCATTTGACCACCAGACCCAACGGATGTTTTATGAGAAACGAGGATTGCGTGAAAGTCTCCCTGTGGAATGGCGGACCTGCTTCTGACCACATCCTATCCTCTTCCCACACTTGGCTGAAAGCCAGGCTTAGGAATGCTTTGGTAGGAGATTATCCTGCTGGATATTGAGTCCATTTTTATCAAGAAACTTGTGTTTTCTAATTAGAGCTTTAGAGATCTAAATTAGTGATTTTTGTCTGAAAAACTGAGCTGAGACTGAATTCTTGGAAGAGGGCCCTTGATTCTTCCAGCCAGATAAACCCACACCAGGCAAGAAACCCCTCCAAGGAACACACCCCAGTGGGATCTCTGGTAACACACTCTTTAAATATTAACCATCAGCTAAGTAACAGCGGATATTTGAGGAACTCCTTTCATATAAAAGGCAAAGATCAAAACAAAATATCAAGAAGGGAAATTGGAGGGGAGAAAAGCAACTCAAGGATCAGAAGAACTTTTAAAAATTGGCAGTCTTCAGAGGGACAAGATTCAACTTACTGATTCCTCGAGATAAGAAGGAAATGAAGCAGAAGGGAAGATTCAGAGAACAGAAACTCTTACAAATTAAAAATATGAGAGCATATATAAACAATCCAATGCAGTGCTATAGACATATTTCCAAAGAAATATACCAGAAAGTGAGAAAGTAAAATAAAGCTGTGAAAATAGGAAAAATGATGAGACAATTGAGGTCTCCAACATCTACTAATAGAAATAGCAGACAGAAAAGAGAAAACAGAGGAAGAATCTTGCAAAATAGATGAATAAATTAAAAAATCCATAAAGTAAAATTCCCATAACTAAAGAATACACATTTTTTGAATAGTGGGTTCAATATGTACCTAGGATAATGAGTGAGAAAATAAAGGAGCCACATCAAAGCATTGTTATCATCAAGTTTCAAAAATCTTGGGGAGAAGATTCTGGAAATTCCAAAACAGGAAATATGTGTCTCATGTAGATGATCAGGAATCATGTTTGTCACTATCAGCATTAGAAGATAGAAGTGAACACAGCAATGCTTTTACAACTGTGAGGAAATATGATCTCCAGTGCAGGATTCTCTACAGATAAGCTAAGATGTAAGTATGAGTGTAAAAAATAAAGAAAATTTTCAAAGTGTGTGTACTCAAAGTTTTACTTCACCAGTGCTCTTTCTAAGGAGGCTTCTAAAAGAAATGTTTCAGCAAAGTGAGGAAAAGAATCGAGAATAAGCATGATATGATACCCAAGAAATAAGGAACTCAGTGCAGGAGAGAGGCCAAGGGGTCCCCCGGTGGTGATAGAGGCAGTCGGAGGACCACAGGGACAGGCACGAGTAAGCCAGGGAGAGCATCAGCCCCCAGAGAAGGGGAAGGGCACCCAGATGGACGCCTCCAAGAAATAAGAATGGACAGATTAGGGTTTCGTAGCTGAAACTTCCAGAGGACATTTACACTGCTGAAAGAATGTTTGTATACAAACAGATATTAGGCCCCTGGAAAAGAGAAAGGGAGAGGGAGAGAGAGAAGGGGTCCAAGGAAGGGGAAGGAGGAAGGGGGAGGGAGGGGGAGAAAGTGGGGCAGAGAAGTGGGGATGCAGAGGGAGGAGAGGAGGAGAAAGGGATCCATTCAATTATCACTTCAAGGAAATAAAAAGATGGTACAAGAAATGTAAACCTAATTTTTTTTACTACAGGAACATCAAATTTAAAGTTATTTTTCTCAACAATACATATTTAAATAAATGTAGTTTTAAGTAGAAATTATAATATCTCAGGGGTGTTATGTGAGTGTGCATGACAGTGCATGTGTCTCTGTGAGCATGGGTGTCTTTAGGAAGTTGTAAGACAGTGAAAACCCCCTTTTACAAAAGAGAAAGTCAGTGGGACCTGAGAAAGTCAGTGGACCTTATCTACAACTGAAACAATTAGAAACTGAGAGTAATCAAAAGTTGTTTTGAAATATTTTAGCTTAACATTAGAAAAAAATCTCTAAGAGGTGAACATGATTTGCACCTGAGATTGGCACTGAGATGGGATAGGGAACTGTTTGTTCAATTGTATGAAAAAATTTATAAAATAATATGTGCATATATATTGATACAATAATATATATTAAATATAGTTTCTCTTATTTGAATACTCCCCTTGCTGAAGATTTTGAATATGTTAGTGAAGGATGCTAGTTATTTCTTACATAATTTTTTTCTGACTAGTACAGCGCAAGAAGCCTGCACTAGCTTGGTTTCTAATTTTTACATGTCTTTGCCTAGCTGACCCTTAGACTTTTAAATAGAGATATAAATCACAGAGATATAAATCATGCCTCATATTTCTTTTGTGTCTTTCACAAAGAGGCTAATCCCTAAAATGCACTCAGAAAATGAATATTATTGATTCTGCTGTTCACTTCTTTGGAACGATGATCTATCTGAAACCCAGACAAGGCCAAAGGAAGAAGTTACATGCATGAATAAAGGCCCTAGGAAATCTCCCTTCCATTTGCAGGAGAGGATCCACATGGATCTTAGTGGAATAATATTAGTATATGGGTCCATGTCAGGGATCTTTTCTCCAAAGTCATCCATTTAGATGGAGACCAAAATCATCCAGAACCTCAGAACCCCATCGTAAAAGGGTGGGTAACAGAGATCAGAAGGGAGAAGGCCACCGAGAAGGTTGTCTCCTTGAATGACCTTCCTCCTCCATCTGGCTCAAGAAGCTGGAGCTAGGTTTCAGATTTCTGGGTGTAAATCAAATTTTAAAATCCACATGAATAAAATCACTGGGCCTAGAATGATGATGAGTGTGAAAGGTTATGACTGGCATCTTATAAAAATTTCAAGGGTGTGGACTAGATCAAGACAGACTTATCCTCAAGCTCCTGGGCTCTTAGAACTGTGAGGAATCCATTGACGCTTGGAAGAGCTAAGTAAGAACGATTTAAAGGAGATGCCATGTTACACAGCAGGTAATAAAGTTTATGTAACTCATTACTTTAAGAAGTGGAACTGGAATTATAGTCCCTAAAGAGGTTAAAATAAATTCATAGATGGCTGATCTGTAATGGGTTATTAGTGAAAATTAGATTGTATTTTCAAGCCAACCTTGGAGAGAGTGCTAAAGAAAAACAATAGTCACAACAATAAAAATAATAATAACATTCATCGAGTGCAATGAATTTACTCTAGGCACTTTTTAATAGGTTTTTTATTTCTAGAGCAACCAATGAGCTGATTAGTATTCACCACATTTTACAAATGAGAAAAATGAGTCTCTGATTGTTTAATGATGGGCAATGTTAGATTTTAACCAACCCAAAGATGTATGGTCTAGGATAACTTAAGCCTATGATTGCTGGTCCTGAAAAAAAAGGCGCTGTTTTCATGGTCACCGAATGACCCAGTTCAAGCTCCTATTTCCCTACTGTCAATGGGTTTACACTGTGAAAGCTGCTAAAGGAGAGAGAAAGATCAAAGTAACCACATGCAGCTTGGGAGTATGCGTAGTTTGACCATACGTCCCGGTTTGCCTGGGACAGACCCAGAGGAACTATAGTTACAAATCCCTTTCAGTCTTAAAAGAATGCAGATATGGAAGGTAAAATCCATGGTCTGAGGAATAGGAAAGAATTAGAGTATTTGAGGAATGAGTGAACAAATATACATACAGCTTATTCTTTAAGTATATTACATAATGTAAACATAGTACATGAACTATACTATAGGTTTACACTGAAACTTATCCTCAACAAGGCAACATTACTCAAAATAGGAGGCCCAAGGCTCTTATCATAACACATTCTCCCACACTAATTTGGTCTGCAAGCCCTTGACTTTCCCCATGTCATATTATCTTCCCTCCACAGTCAACATGCTGGATTCCAGCAATATTAACAGTTCCACATTTGCTCAATTCTAAAATCTGTTCAACACAGAAAATCATTTTCAGAATTGCTATCCATACCACCAAAAAATCCTAACCTATTAAAATGAATACAATACTCTGTTTTCTCCCCCTACACACAGTCCCATGCTCAAAAATTACTTGGTTTTGCTAGTTTTTCCCACCTTTCAGTGTGGATATGATATTTATTTGAAATTTAGGGGGTTTTGCTTGTATGTTGGCCTTTAGCTTCAGAGTTTTCTTTTTTAAACTCCTAACATGTTTTAATTTGTTTAAATATGTAGATAATAATAACCATTTGGCATATATCCTAAATATAACTGTCTATCATCTCGTAGAGAACTTCCTCACTCTTTTTTAAAGCTGCATAATACACCAGTGTGTATGTAAGCCAGAGTTCATTCCATCCATTTCTTATGTGTGAACACATAGGTAGTTTCTAATTATCTTGTTAGTTATAAGTAATACTGTAATGGAAAATATCAGATATGTATATTTTTGTAGTTTTAGATGTACATTTTATAGTAAATTACTAGAACTGGGTTTGTAGTTCAAAAGTTAAATGTATTTGTAGGTTTGTTACATACCAACAAATCCTCTCTGTAGTTGTACCATTCTGCATTCCCACCAGCATAGTATGAAGGTTCATTTTCCCAAACACTCACAATCAAATTATATTACCAACTTCAGTTAACCTGATGGATGAGAAATGGTATCTTTGTGTAGCTTTAATTTACAATTTTTAAATTATAAGTGAAGCCAAGCATTTTTTTATATGACTAAGACATATATGTGTATACATACACATGTATATGCACTCACTTTTGGTAAATTGTCTTTATATATTTTGCCCATACTTCCATATTTTGATTTTTCTTCAAATTTAAAAAGGTTTATACACATTAAGGTATTAGCTTGATATCTGTAACGCACGTTACAAATACATGTCCACTTGTCGTTTGCCTTTGCTTGACGTTTTCCTTTAATCAAGCATCATACATGTTTGCCTTTTTGTCTAATTATTGATCTATTGTATCCTTCTTTTGAATCATTCTTATAAAGCTTTTCCCTACAACCAAGTTATGAGTTACAGTTTGTTCAGTCACTTTCTCTTCTAGTATTTATATTATTTCACGATTTTACATTGAGATATATAACGCATTTGTAATTTTCTTCCTGTGTTTAGTGTGAAGAACTTGATCTATTTTTTATCTTTGTTCACATGGCTCACCAGTTATGTCAAAGTCCATTTATCCCAAAGTCCATTCTGTGAGTTGAGATACATCATTATCATATATTAGAGTTTTACATGCAGTTGTGTTTGTTTCTGGACTTTCTATTTGATTCTATTCTTGTCTGTCCACCCATGTTTCAGTAACACTTGTTTTAATTACAGGACTTTATGATACATTATTTTTCATCTCTTGGGGCTAGTTCCCTCCACAACTGTTCTTTTCCTGTGTTTCCTTAGGTTTTTTTTGCATGTTATTTTTTTCATATGAAATTGAAATTTCAATTTCAAAAGTATTACATATATTTTAGTTTTTTTCATATGAATTGAAATTTCAATTTCAAAAAATTACATATTTTTAGTACCAATTTGATACTCCACTAAGCTCTTTTTAAAATTAAGACTATGTTGAGTGTATACATTTACTTACAAAGAAATCACAACTTGATGATGCTGTCATACTAGCTAAGAAAAAGTGATATCTTTACATTTGCTCAAGTCTATCCTCGTGTTGTTCAGAAGTGTTTAACAGTCTTCTACAGTTTTGATTGGTTTTGTCTTATTGATTATTCCTATTTTCTCTTTATATTATTGTTATTGTAAATGGGGATTTCTCTCCCATTATGTTTGCTAACTTGTTGTTATTTCTATATGTAAAAGCTATTCATTTTTGAATGCTAATTTTATATATTGCTTTATTCCTGAATTTTTCATTGTTTGAGTTTGTTTTGTCATTGATTCTCTAGTTTTTCAGGTATTCTATCATGTTACCTACAAATTGAAATAGTTTTCCCCACCCCACACTTCAATGCCTCATGTGATTTCCTCTTGTCTAATATCATCTAAACAGCTCCAGTAAAATATTACATAGTAGTGCAGGTATCTTTTGCATTGTTCTTAGGTAAATGTGAATCCCTCCAGGGATTTCCCTATTTTCTCATATTTTTATTAGGAGTAGGTGCTGTATTTTGTCAAAGGACTTTTCAGCATATGTAGATAATCATATAATGTTACTCCTTACTATTTAATATGGTGAATTATATTAATGGATTTCCTAAAAGTAAACCATCCTGATATCCCTATTATAAACTCTACTTAGGCCTTTATAATATATATAAAATTAGGGATATATATAAATGGCATTATATAATACTATAATAAATATATATACATTAGGCATTATATATTTTATATGTGGTATATTATTATGTTACTAGTATATTTATTAATTGAGTCTATTTTTTTATTTAGGAATTTTATCAATATTCATTATTTGTATGATGTTTATTGGTTTAGGACATATTATAACATTTATTAGTGTTTGTTTTCTCTTTTTAAGTATGTTACTACCTTTTTATAGAATTAAGATATTATATTTCATAATTGCTTTTATTTACTGCTCTTTTTCCTCTATTCTTATTACTTCTGACTTAACTATTTCCTTCCTTTTAGGTTTACTTTTTAATTATTTTTGTAGCTTTGGAGTTGGGAATATACTGTAATACATTTATTTTCATTAATCCATTTTTATTGATAAGGAAAATATATATAACAGGATGATTTGATATATGTGTATGCTAAAAAAAGTTAGGTTTTTATTAAGGTTACTTATAGTTAGTCAACACATCCATCACCTCACATAATTATACTTTTTGGGGGGTGGGGAAAACATCTAAGAGCTACTCTTTTAGCAATTTTAAGTATACAATACAGCATTGTCTACTATAGTCACCATGTTGTACATTAGATCCCCAGAAGATGTTCATCATTTAACTGGAAGGGTGTAGTTAAATATAAGATATGAAACAGTAAAACTTCTAGAAGAACACATAGGGGAAAGGATTCTTGACGTTAATTTTGGTAATTATTTTTTGGATTTTTAGTCTTTAATCCATTTCAAATTAATTTTTATGAGTGCTGTAAGACAGGCATCCAATTTCTTTCTTTTACATGTGATTATCCAGTTTCCCTAATACCTTTTATTTAAGAGACTGTACTTTCCCCACTGAGGGTTCTTGGCTCCCTTGTCAAATATTAAATGACTATATATGCATGGATTTATTTCTGGATTCTCTATTCTGTTCCACTGATCTGTGTGTCTGTTTTTATGCTAGTACCTAGATGTTTTGATTACTATACCTTTGTAGCATAGTGTGAAATCAGAAAATGTGCTGCATCTAGCTTTGTTCTTCTTTCTCAAAGCTTTTTGCGGTTTCATACAATTTTAGGATTTTTTTTCATTTCTGTAAAAAATGTCTTTGAAATTCTGATAGGGATTGCATTGAAGCTATACATGGCTTTCAGTAGTATGGACATTTTAACAATATTATGTCTTCTGATCTATGTGCATGGGATGTCTCCATTTTTGTGTCTTCAATTTCTTTTTCAGTGTCTTATTGTTTTTCTGTTTTCTATTTTACTGATTTTTCTATCATCTTTATTATTTCCTTCGTTTTGTTTGCCATAGGTTTGACCTACTCTTCTCTTTCTAGGCTTTTAGTAGAATGTTTAGATTTTGACCTGAGATCTTATTTTCCAATACAGATATTTAAATATAAAAATTTCTCTCAAAACACCACTTTGGCTGTATCCCATAAAATTTGATATGTTGTATTTTTGTTTTGTATCAGAATATTTTCTACTTTCCTTATAATTTTGTATCTGGCCCATGTTTTTTAAAATAAATAGATTGCTTGATTTACAAACATTTCTGAATTTCTCAAATTTCCTTCTGTCATTGATTTCCAGTGTAATTTCATTATGGTCAGAAAGAGTACCTTGTATGATTTCAACATTTAAAATTTAGTAATACTTTTTTATGGCCTGATATATGGTCTATTCTGCAGAATGACACAAGATCCAGTATTTGGTTAGAAGGACCATAATAAAATCGATGTCTGTGGAAACATCAACTGGTGAAATGAAATGGGATATATTTTAGCATTAAAACAACTAAGAATTGGTAGAAGTGTGATGTAGCACTTGAGAGTATGAGTTTTAGAAACAGACTTCCTGGGTGCAAATCCTGGTTCCATTATTTGTTAAGCATGTGACCTTAGGGATGTTTTTTACTATATCATTGTTTTGTTTTCCTAATTTTAAAAATGGGGCTATCAGTCTCAGATAGATTGTTGTGTATCTTAAATGAGTTAAAATGTAAATGATACCTGGAACATAGAAAGTATCAATGAAGACTATTTGTATTGTTATTAATAGTAATAGCATTATTATTTTTTATCATTAAGATTGTAAATAAAAGAGTACAAAAAACTCCAAAATCTCCATGTTTTATATTTTTAGGTGACTGGGAAGATAGAGGTATGCTGAAAGGCATAGTAAAATCTAAAGAAGGAACTGATTTGTGGGGAAAATAAATGATTTGTTTTGAAGTGAAAAGTGTGCCTTAAATATCTAGTAATTTCCTGAAAATTTCTGATCTGTTAAGTTTCTCTCTGTGTGGACATTTCCTATGGACATTTGCTCAATAAACAGTGTGTCTCCTTCGATTACCCACTAATAATAAACTGATACTGACCCAGAACTGGCTTCTTAGTCTCAGATAACAGTTCTCACCAATGCATTCACCAGCTGAAACCTTTTGAATTTTACCTGCTACCTTCTAGAGTCTGTACTCAGCTGTTTTATTTGCCTTCATCCTTGCCATAGCTCACCAGCGGAGAATTCAGTTTTTACCTGAACTGCGCCATAAACACCAGCCTTCCAACTTCAAGAGTCACAAATCACACCTGGAGTCAATGTGCATGTTTTTGCATGGCATATAGGTTACTTAGGTTTCAAAAATTGAGATTAAAAAGTTATAAGATTGTGACAAGTAAGTCAAGTCCTATATTTTGTATTCATTTCTTTTCTGAAAACATGAACACAGAGTATCCATTTAATGCTTTACTACAAATCAAGGTAGATACTTGGAATACATAACTGAATAGGAGACAGTCCTGCTCTCAAAGAGTTCTTGGAATAATGGTATCCATAAGAAAATCACTGATCAAAATATGGTGGGATGTTTGTCATACGTCAGGTGCTATGGCAGCATAGGAGAAGCCCCTAATATAGTCTCAGGCAAGCAGGGAGAAGGCTTTCTAGAGTTGCTGAACTTGGGAGTGGAGGAGTTAGAGGGATGAAGTTCTAGATGGAGAGTCTAAAATTAATTAATGGACAAGTGCTGGTGTATGTGGTAGGAAGGGTAGGAGATGGGTCTGAAGAGGAGCTAGATTATGACTAGTCTGAATATCAGAAAGAGAAGTGTGGCATTGTTCTGAAGGAAAAAGGGAGTCATGAAAGGGGTAGGGGATAGGGGTAACGGTTGGGTTTGCATTTTACAAGCATTGCTTTTTAGCAACCTTGTGAACTAAGTATTGAGCTGTGTCTGCGATATCACCGCATTCTAGTTCCCAATCACTGAGACTAACGCAATTATGAGTTCTTACCTCTGGATTACAAATCAAAAGGCAGGTTGTGGATGAATTGCCCTAATTACTTTGCCGAAATAAGGCAGCAGCCAGTCGGAGCCCTGATCTATATTCCAGCTAGCAAAGGGTCAAAGAACCTTTTAATTCAATTTCCTATAATCTTCATGTAAGTGCAAAATTTCAAAAGCTTCCCAAATTTGTTGGTTTTGAAACTTGAACTGGATTCACTGCTGAAGTTAAGTTAAAGTTTAGGTTTTTCTAAAGATTCAGTTTGCTCGAATGAAACTTTACTGCTCTTTACTTTACTGCCTCTTATTAGTGTTGGCAAAGAAAACTTCATCTTCACTGATGCTGCCGAACCCTTTGTGAAGAAGAAAGCACAACAGGTGGTGGATTTATGCGGGGGAAGAAAATGTAGTAAGCAACTCACAGACTAGAATGCATCTGGATAAGATTCAAGAACAGCTTTAAGCAGCTTCTAGTCTTGTTTGTTGTTTTTTTTTTAATGGTGGCATTAGGGTTTATTAGGCTGTGCCTTAGTACAGACCCTGGGCCTTGCTCGTTGTGCTCTTGATGTATAAAGCCTGGACATCCTGCCAATTCTTCTTGAGCAATGATGAGGAAATTGACAGCTAAGTGGATATTGTGTACCCAAGCTCATCATCGGTCACCTTCACATGACCAACAGCCACTGCCAGACAGAGCACCTTCTTCATCTGGAACTTGATGGTGGACTTCATTTCATCGACTTCAACCACCATGTTCTCATTGTGGGTGAGTAAGGATGGGACCTTGCCGGCCATATTCAGGCCTAGGACCAGGATTCGTGGGATCTGCTTGATCAGAGACTCTGAAGCCAAAAAAGCATCATACTTTTTGGTCAGTTTCTTATTCTTGTTGAGTTATTTTAGTGCCTCGATGTCCATGTGGGGGATATCCACAGCCTTGGCCTAGTCACAGCACTGCTGGTCCTCGAGAGCACAGACGGAGTACTTGAGGCGGGGACTGGACTTAAGCGTGATGTCCTTAATCGTTTGTCCTTTTGAGGGTCATAGTTCTTCAAGCTGATATGCAACAACTCCACTGTCTCCAAAAGCTTCCGGTGCTTGCACTGGTTCCCATGCAGGGCTTCCCGCACCACCTCGTAGAGGGTGTCGCGGGAGACTTTGCTGCTCATGGTGGCCCATGTCGCAATAAGCGAAAAAAAGCAGTCTTTTTACTAAGAGGGACAGAAATTTTATAACATGGATCTTGGAGTACTGAGTTAAATCCACTTCTATCACCTACCTGCTTTGTGATTTTAAGCAAGTTACTGCACTTTTGTGAGCCTGAGCCTGGGGAATATTGTTCTCAGACATAAGAGAAGCATGATGTCTTGCCCTGTAAAAGTGGCTTGATTTTCCTTAACCTGTCAGCTTTCCCCCACATTTCACTCAGGATCAGGGGCCCATAACCCTAGAAGGCATGGATCTGTGCCCCGCTTTGTCCCTTTGTCCTCATCTCGAACAGCACATACCACTGACTGCTGAGACCACCAGCAGGGAAATCTCTCAGTATGCAAAAAAAAAAAAAAAAAGATGACATTAATTCTGACAAGTTCCATGGCTTCTGACATTAAAGAAAAAATGGGTAGTCTTCCCACAAATGTGAAACTTTGTTAGACTAATGCCAAATTAATTAATTAATCAATCCTTGAAGCCTCAGTGTCGACAGAGACAGCATTCTCTCTAGAGGACACTGGATTCAAGGAATGTGTAACATGTCCATTTAGGAACTGAAGTTTATCTTTCATGCCACAGAAAATTTCTCCCCCCTAGGTAAAAGTCTCAGAACTTTCCTATTACAATCTTCATTGAACAAATGGGGGGGGGGGGGAATGAGCCATATATTTATGAAGTCAGTATGTTTTACCAAAGAGTAGCAAATGTGCAATGCTGTTTTATAGCCTGAAGGACTGGGAGAGTTATACCAAAATAGCCCAGACAACTTTTCTCTGTTCTAGGATTTGAGTCTCCTGAGATGCTAGGCAACAAGGAGGGCTGGAAGGGTATTCTAGTATAGCCTGGAAAGTATAAAAACAGACCATCCTACTGGGTAAATACCTAACTGCCTCTGTAAAAGTGTACTCTTTTTATTTCTTTATTTGAAATAGGATTTCCATTTTTAAGTCTTGGAATTCAGGGGGTTCTCAGTAAAATTCAGAAATGCTATTCTTTCATATTATCCTTCAAGGATTAGACCTAAATCCCACTGGAGAATTCTGACAATACTTCAAGAGAGCCCTTGGACTTTTTTAGGGTGGGCTTAACTCTCATCTTTGCAAAAGGACAGCGTTCTCATGGTGATGAGGATGATATCATCAGGACTGGTACCAGCAGTGAGTACAGACCTGCCGCTCACCATGAGAATAGATAGGATGAAGGATAACAGCATTTTCTGTTCAAACACAGATAGCTCAAAGATTAGCCAGCCTAACAAGCCAGGAACTTTCACTAAATGTAAGCCTGATAGATTGTTTAAGATTATTATCCTCTTCACTGTCAAAGGTACTCTAAAATAGCAGGAATTCTCCTATCTTATTAGGCTCCTCCAAGAATCTGTAGCCCATATGGGTAGGTAACAACTTGAATACATTACTGAGATGCTAATATTAGGCTCTTATAAGCATGAAAAGCTTTCACTCTCTATTAAGCCAAATTACATAAAGCAGGAGCTGGAAAGTCAGCCTCAGCGTGCCTTTTGCAGAGGGCCGGAACACAGATATAAGTTTTGCAACATGCTGTGGCTTTCCAATCACCTAACTTAATTTTCCCTAAATGAAAAAGCTATACCCTTTGAAAAATTCTATTATACCAAATCATCCTTCTATACCCAATAGTATAAGAGAAGCACAGATCCATGTGTG
Source organism: Manis pentadactyla (assembly GCF_030020395.1). Lineage (NCBI taxonomy): Eukaryota > Metazoa > Chordata > Mammalia > Pholidota > Manidae > Manis > Manis pentadactyla. The sequence continues at coordinate 13,440,148 of NC_080031.1, read as the reverse complement.
ATATATATTCTCTTCTCATACTCATCAACAATTTTATTGAAATAAACCTGTGTATAATCTAGCCTCAAATTAGTGAATTCTACCTACACATGTCCTTCAATGTCTTAGCTTTCATGACTGTAACAGGTATATTCACTTGTCCATCCAATTATCTGCCCATCTACCTATCCAATTAATTGTCTATTTATCAAGCTTGTGTTGAGTACTGACTGGATTCTAGGCACTATGCTATACACATGAGATAAAAAAAGATGAATATGATATAGTTCTTGCCCAAGGAAAATGGAAAGTCCGATGAAGGGAATTAACACATAAACCAATAATTACTATGTAACAAAATGTCTTTAACAGAGGATTTTACTGAGATATACAAATGTGAGGGTGTGGTTAAGTCTTTTGTAAATCAGGGAACATGGAACAGAAGAGCTAATATTTGAGATGGGCCTGGGACTAGGTTGGGTATAATAACCCTTTGGTATTTTCTCCAATATCTCTGGTTCACAGGAGAAGACTGAAAAACAGGGAATATATGAGTCAACTGGGGAAAGTTGCAAGAAAGAAAGATCCAAATTTGTCACCCATCCCGCCCTTACTGCCCTCCAATTCACATCCCTGAGTACCATGATATCTGAGCTAACTGGTTGGGGATTAGGCTTCTGCTAAGCATACGTCTGGACCCTGTCCAATACCTAGAGTTGGCCCAGGAGGAGCACGTTCTTTCTTACCCTTATTTAGAATATGAGGTCCTTCAAGAATCTGATGAAGTTTCTAGGCCCACTCCTCAGAAAAATGCATAAACACAATAAATACACAAATTTATAAAGAATTTCATGGCATTCAATGAACACTTCAGAGAGGGTCCATGAGTCTATGCTAAGAATATTTAGTTTAAGACAGAAATGAGAATCATATTGCTCTTATTTTCCCAGGCTATCTGACTCTCTTAAATGATGATGGAAAAAATATGGCACAGGAAGTAGTCTTTACTGATTTATAGGGTCAGATACATCACTTCCTAGCTGTGTAATACTGTGTAACTTTACCTTAAGCCTCAATTTACTCATCTACGAAATATGAATATTAATCCTATCTCTCAGGATTCATTGTCAAGATCAGATGTAACATACAAGGAGTACCTACCAGAGTGTCTGGCATATTATTTCTATGTCTTTTATTATTGTCATTGGTATCAGAGTCAGCATTAGTATTATATAGTGACAACACTTCAATTAGGTTCTAGAAATTCAGGGAGCTCATTATGTGATCAGATGCAATACGAATTCTTCAGAGATGTTTCAAATTTATTGTCTAGCTAGAATTCCCTCTGCCCTCAAGATGATTAATAAAAACATTGCAATCATATTGAAACCCTCTGGGTAGAAATAGTTACCTATATATTCTGTACCATGTTCAATAAATGTTTAATAAAATTATACTACTACTTGGGATTTCTATATTTCTTTCATTTGATAGTCTCTAAGTACTTTGTAGATATATATTAGTTCATTAATTCTCCAAATTCTACAGAGACTAGGAAGGTAGGAAATGTTAAAGGCATCTTCTTCACTTGTTGTTTTAAACACATCTATACCCTTCATGCCTTCAAGGCTGCTGTGCTGCTTCTCATCAACTACACCAGGATTAACCCCTTCCTTTTAGCATCATGGTTTTTCACCAATTCTTATCAGACCAGTTTACCCCATTCAACTTTCCCAAGTCTTCCTTTCTCCTTCCCCATCATACTTTTCCATTTCTGTTTCTCTTTAGTAGAGATCATCTCTAATGTGACCTGGCTTTTTAACAGACCCAGACTAAAGACAATTCTAATAATGAATTAATATTAATCACAAGTTTCTATGTTTTGAATATTAGCCACTGAAGGATGTTAAAGGTTTAATCTCCTTTATGAATTTCAAACCTCCAGTGTGATATTTATCATTATTTCTAATTCATGTGAGAAAAACGAGTCCAAAGAGATTAAATAAAATGGTATAAGGTCAAATAGCTAGATTTGAACTCAGATATACTATATGAGGGATATTTAGCTCTAGAAACACTTATTAGAAGCTATGCAAATTCTCCAAGTTCTTTCTCTGCTGCTCTTGGTACTGTGGGATCCCTCAGAACTACTAGAGACATGTGCATCTGGGTCTGAGAAAATCAAAAGACCCCTTTGGATACTGGGCCTTGTGGTAAGATGAGCTGTCATTGAAGCCCCTCAGTTCTAATCTCCATTTGTTCTTCCTCCACCCCCTGCCAACCCACCACCCCACCCAAGATCCAGCAGACTGGAATCCAAGAGGATTTGTAATTGCGTATCATTTGTAAATGTGTATCATGACCAGCAGGGCTTCTGAAAGCCAAAACGTACATCACATGGGGCTTCACTTGACATCTGCATCCTACAAAACTTTAAACTTAAGCCTAAGTTTATGTCTTAAACTTAGGACTTTATATCTGGAAGGTGACCAAGGCTTGGTGCTGTCTGCGGGACTTTCCGGTCATTGCTGCAGGACTTTCTGGTCTCTGAAACCTGTACATTCACTGAATTTCACACACACATCATTCCTTCTTTAACTCCCAGTGGTGACCAGCCTCTCATGTCAGTGTCTCCAGCCATAATTACTCTCCTCTTCTCCCTTTTGGAATCTTTGAGGATTTCTTGGAATCTACCATCACTGCAACCCCCTTCTCCTTCAACAGAACTACCGCTTCATGCTTTCCACTCCAACTGCTCGCAGTAGACACTTCCATGTAATTAAAGTATTCATTGGATTAACTAGTAAAGAGAGACTAACATGTATCAAAGGCTTGCCGTGAGGGGCACCATAATCATGTCACTCTTTTTATCTGCACATCACAAATGAAACTGAGTGTCAGGGACTTAAGTGATTTTCCCAAATCCACAAAACCATAAAATTAAAGAAACAGAATGTAAATCCAAGTCCAACCCAGGCCAGAACCCTTGCTCTATCTCCTCCTTAAGCTGCCCTATTGACTCGTGCATGAGAGTCACCTGTACTGGCTCTTGATACTTATCCTAGTCTGTCATCTGAAAGTGGACAGAGACCTTTGACTTTGCCTAGTCATGGGACCCCCACCTCCACTTGAGCAGGCAGTGCATTTAAGCCCGTAAGGCTTGTTCATCAATGAAGGATGAAGGAGTGGTTGCAATTTGACTGGTGATAGGGTTGAGGATGGCCAGGCAGAGAGAGGTGAGAATGAGATTCCAGAGCTGGGAATGAGGAGATGTCAGAAAAGATGTGTTTCAGGGTGTAGTCACCTAAGACCACCCACCTCCTTCCCACCCCTATACCAGTAAGAATGAGGACTATAGATCCCATTCATTAACCTCATTTTTTAATTTTAAAAACTTGTTGGGTCGGGGGGAATTATGCCAGAAAGACGTAATACATTCCCCATGTTAAGTAGTTACCTTAATTGTTTATACTGCAGTTCATCACTAAAAAGTTTGGGGTTGACCTAGGGCTGCTTAGACACTTGGGAGATGTTTGCCACTGCTAGAAACTGAGTTTTCCAAATTATAATGCCAATACTATTATTATTTTAGCAGCTAGAAAAATAAATAAGCAAGTAAACACACAAAAAAGAACAAAACAAAAATTAGAGTTGCCGTTTTCCAAAAGTTGCTAAATGATATGCTGCCCATGTTTAGAGAATTCAGGTTCCCGCTCCTTTGGGGATATTCTAAGCTATCATTTTATTAGGCACAGGTTGTGTTTTCTCTTTAAATGTGCAAATACAGCTGTAGCCATTGCTCCCACTAGTAAGGTGTCTACTGTGTGCCAACTAGTCATAAAAATTGTATGAGGAAGAAATGACACTCACTCAGAACTTCCTAGTTGGGCCAGAATCACTCTGGGGTGTGCTGAATCCCCACAACCAGCAGAGGGAAGATAGGATTGTTGCCAATTGACAGATAGAAACAATGAGACACAGAATGAGTAGTTTGCTACTCCATTGGTAGAACTGTGGTTTGATAGGACATTTGTCTGACTCCAAAGCCCAGCCCCTGTTTTCTATTTTATGCAAAGACCAGAGTCTCTATTTCTCTGAATTCTGTAGTGTGAAAAGACTGGTGTCCCATCAGGACCTCTCCAAATTATGATTCCAGTCAGATAAAAACCAGAATAAAACTCATAGTCTTGCTTCAACAATGCCAGGGAACTCCTGGCTGGCTGCACTTGGTCTGAATGTGTCTCAGTAGGAGGATTTAAAAGTCCAGTTATCAAACCAAACTGTCAACAGGGATTTCTGAAACCAGGCCTACAAATTCCCAGCCCCTGAGAAAACATTGATTATGATATTTTCTCTGCTCCAAATATGGGATGTGCTGAAAACCAGGATCAGTACTCAATTCTTTGGTAAGTTGGGGATAAGGAACTTCTATGCTTCCTACTAACAACACTGAACCACAATTCTGTCATCACCTTTTTGCAGACATACTTGCTTCAATCACCTCAAACAGAACCCTCTTGGTTGTTTTGTGATCTGTGTGATTTCTTCTAGGGAGTTCCATCTGTGTGAGTCTCCTTTGGCTTAAGGATGTGATATGATGATTCTTCCTGTCTCTTTAATCCTAATGACAACTCTTGAGAAGCTGATAATTAGCAGGAGCCCCTATACTGTCCTTGGCCCAAGCCCAGATCCTCAGCCCAGTGATTTTCTGAGCATTATTCTTGTTCCAAACTGTGAGTCCTCCAGGTATATCCAGTATCTTCAAACCTGAAACACCTACATAAGAATGCAGAGAAGGTGATAGACGGCTGTGTCTGATTCACTCCATCAGAGCAACAGAAAAAGAAAACACAATTTTCTCCAAGTACTTTTATAGTCAGAATTTCCACATATTTTGTGTCATATAATGCTCCCAATGTCCTTGATTGTTAGGGAACAGAGGCGTAGTATCCCTTCTCATGGAAAGAGAGCTAAGACCCAAATGGATAACATGACTCAACTAGACTTTATTTAGCTAATTAGTAACAGGTATTTTGATTCACAGCCCAGCGCACTTTACACAGATCCAGCATCCTTTTACCTTTTAGCCTTTACCCTAAATATAGTGATGTTCTCAGGAGCTATTTAGGAAAGATCGCTGGTGGTTGATTTTCCTATTACTGTACCAGTCACAGTAAATATGATGAATATTACCTATGAACAAAGACAATAACCTCCCACTTCCTTATGAACATTCAGGAAATAGTTCTTCGGAACTATCAAAGGCTGTTAATACTGTCAGTGATATTAACCTAGATGATAACCAGCTGAGCCTGACCAGCAACCTGCCTGTGCTTTCTTGTGGTTAAAGCATTAACACAAGTGTCTTAGCTGACTGACAGTCTTGGCATCTGGATTCCTAACAAAAGACAGGTGGCATTAAACCCGGCAATTGTCTATTTTACAGGCTTAAGGGAAACCACTCAGGTGAACAACACCTCAAAGACCTAAGGCTAAGTGCCTCATTAGGAGATGTTTGAATATCATATTTCTTTATTACAAAGGTTAAACACATTGGACCCAGGAGGGAGAAATACTGCACAGAGCAAGCCAAGTGTGATCTTCTTCTCAGCTAGCTATGATACCGAGAGCCCATTGCCACACCATCCCCTGGGTGGGCAAAGCTGATGGCCCATAAGGTACAATCTTGGTACCTAGAAAAACACTTAAAAAGTCAGTTATTGTTGTTTCTGTTTTTAGTCTCAAATTCCAGCCCAAATGCCTTAGTTTTCTCCATGAAACCATTTGGAATTTAGGCTACCTTACTGAAAGACTGTGAACTCATACGGCTAAGGTAGCTTGTATCTTCTGTGTTCAAATGAACGATGGGTAAGACTGGAGTAAAGTGACACTGAGAGCAATCGGTTTCTTTGTTCTAAATCCTGGCTGGAGCCTCCTTAGTGCCCAAGGTCCAGTTCCATACACTTCAATTTATAGATTTGGATGAGCTGAGAGGGTTTCAGCAAGACACTGAAAGATGAATAATGAGTAGCAAATGGAAAGTATTTTCTTAAGAAAAGGTTACATAACAGTGACTTGTGATTAATTATATGAAAAAGATTTTAAAAAGCTGATTTTCTTCTGGAATAAGAAAGATTACAGCAGGTAGTAATCTTCCGCTTAATCGGAGGAAATTGGACCTAAATTACACCAGAGTGTGAGAAGTCGTAAGAAGTATAAAACCAAATACAACCACTTGGGTTGAAAGGCTGAACGCCTTGCATGGAAACAGGAGTTTGGACTAAGTGACAGTCGGATACCGACTCCATACTGTGAGGACATAGAAACAAGAACCCTACACTGTATGTTGGCTGCACCCTTGTCTACCAGCAATCTCCAGGATTCAAGGAGCTATCGGCTTCTAACTCTTACAGAAAATCAGAGGGTTGAAACAGAGGTTGGAAACATTTCCTTTCTTTAAAGTCCAGCATAAATTTTTTCCCCTATTTCATGAGAAGGGATTAATTTTTCCTTCCTCATCAATCCCACTGGATATTAATTTCATCCTCCCTATGGTGTTTATTATAGCCTTCTTTTAATACAGCTAGCTTGCTCTCTAATAAATACTGTGTTTCCTCCTGACAGTTTCTATGTCCTGTTCATTGCTGTACACTTCACCACACCCAGTAGGATGCCTAGCACTAGAAGAAGCTCAATAAATAAAAACTGAATGGAACTGAACAGAACTTTCTGGGTCTCCAGCAGAAATTTAAAGTGACAGACAACACAATATCATTCCTAAGCACCTGACTTTCTCATCTGGTAGACAAACCTCATGCTCAGAACAAAACATAAAAACCTCAAGCAGGACGCTGATGCAGTCAAACAATTTCAGATTAGGAGCACTTAAAGAAAATGAATCAGGATGCTATATCAGATAGAATTATATCAAATTTCCGAAATTAAGTGCCTACCATCTTATGGTGTTAAAAACTGCTTTACATACAATGTTTCACTCAATATTAAAAAAGATTAAAACTTAATTTCTTAGTTGAAAGATGAATAACATTGTTTCTACTTTAAAGTGGGGAAACTGAGGCTCAAAGATAATTACACGACCTGTCCAAGATCACGTGGTGCTATTAAATGATTAACTTGAGATCATAATTAGAGCCCAGGTTATCTAGCAGCACTTTCGGTGACTCTTCACTCCACAGATATGCTTTGTAAATGTAATATTGAAGTGAAGAAGAAAGTATATAGATTGTAGAGAAGGTGGGAATGACAGTGGTATACTAGGTGCTTATAAAAAAGATAGTTTTCTCTACCACTTTCAAGTTATTAGTTATCAGCAGCTTCTTAAACGACCCAGGCAATCAATTGAATCTTGGCATTACCTGACGTTTCTTTGTTAACCTGCAGGTCTTTGCGATCAGCACAGTGGCGGTGAGTTGATTACAGAGCTCAGGACCAGCTTCCTCAGTCACTCTAACCCACCTGAACTTCTGTGTCTTGGGGGGCTAGCCTTTCTTGGTATATCTCACTCAAACGTCCCCTGCTCTGACAAAGTATATTTCCTCTCTCTGTGGGCTTCCTGGACCTGCTGAGGTTTTCAAACTATAGCTCAAGTTAAATGTTTTTCCATTGCAGTCTCAATGGAAGTGGAAAATTTCTCTGGAGAAGAATCATTATGTACAGACATGAGATGCCATTGCTCCTCTGAGCCCAGATGCTAAAATGAACCCGAGCTCGAAGCTTTAAATGCAATGTGAACTTGAATGTGACAATTAACACAGGGACTTTTTCCCTGAGGCAATTAACTTCTGCTCTTCTATCTAACCATGATTTCAACAGTGGCAGCAGGCAGGAAATGAATGTTGCCGTGACAGTCACAGTCAGTCAACTTGGACTTGTACCCATAGGGGCCTTTCAATTCACCATTTCTTTGCATCTTTCGTGCTTGGGGACCCCAGATTCCCTTCGGGTGTTATGACTACATTGGAAGAGAAAATAGCAGCGGCCCCCAAACCAAGCCAGACTTCTCAACATCTGGAGAATGCTACCACAGTGTATTCCCATATTGGCCTTTTCCCAGTGCCCTTAATAAATAAGTGAAACTCCGTATCTTCCTAAATTTACGCCCCTAAATGGTAGCTGCTTGGGGATATATATTTGTGTTATTATCCACCAGGGAATCTCTGCAGTTTTGGAATGTCCTGTACACAGGCAAGAGCTAAACAATGAAAAATCAATTTGAGAAATTTGAGGGAAAAACATTCAAGAGATATTTCCACATCGATTTGGAAATTTACTGAACTTGAAAGAAAGGAAGGAAAGAAGGCAGGCAGGTAGAAATTAAGACAGGAAGAAATTCACAAGGGAAGCTTGAGCTCTATAAATTGGGTAGAGAAGGGGGTACGGTAGTATTTGGACAATCAGCAGTCTTAACTAAAAAGATAAGAAGAACCACTGAGAAAGACATGCAAAGGAATCTGACTACAGAATGAATACATCAGGTTATAGAGAAGAAATTCCTTTCGGCAAAGTTCATGAAGTCCTGAAAAAAATGAGAAAAATGTAATTAAAAACAATTCTCCTAGAGAGCAATAAAGAAGTGTTTTGAGCAAAACTGCCTACAAACAGGACTTCCAGGGTTCTTGTTACTAAAGTGCGTCCCATAGATCAGAGGTTTCAGCACCACCCGGTAGCTGGTTTAAAATGTAAAATCTTGGGTCTTACCCAACATCTACTATATCAGAATATTCATTTAAAAGATCCATTTATACATTAAGCATCCATTTAGATAAACAATAGATTGTATCTGTGGCTTAGAAAGCATTAGTGGTGAAAGGTATTTAGTTTTTGGAAAGAAAATCAAGTGCAAGCCTGAAAAGCTAGAGATTTTCTGCTGTTTTCCTATTAAGTGTCTGGTGCCCTCGCCCTGCAGTATTCACACTTAGCTGCATGCATCTGCGGGAGCACCGATGACCCTGAACTGCCCCACAAGCCTGGGATTATGACCTTGAGCGCACTCAGCCCTTAAAGCCTAAGAATCTTTATGTCACTGTTTAAATTTTTGAAAAAGCTTTTTAAAAACTAAGGCACATAAATATGTGCACACACACACACACACATGCATAAACAAACAAACAGAATGAGTTTTGAAATGAAATAAAATAAAATCACAGAATTGATTTATGTAATGAAATAATGTTATTCCAATACTGTTTGTTTGCTTCTCTGGTCTCCCTTTCTCTCTTTAACTTTTATTTTAAATGATTTCGCTGTTGGTTAGATATTGAAAAACTTTGATAGGTGTAACGCCACTTAAAATATCTTATTTCCAAAATTACAGCCATTAATATTTCATTACATATTGACAATGACTCTGCTGCTTTCCTAGACCACGTGTCAACTGTATTCATCAAAGTAGGACCGCCATGTTTCACCAGGGTTTGGCTTAATTGTGACCTTTGAGGGCTGGTGGTCCTGGGGCTGCTTTTGGTATTCTTGTTCCCCAAATCCCATTTTCCTGAACTCCTCCTTTTACGTATTTGGAAAAGTCCACTGCTCCTGAGAGGCAGGAGGTAAAAGGCACAAACACAATACCTACTCTAGTAATATATCCATGGGGCTACCCAAGACATAGCAATAATCAGAGATACCTAGAATTTTGGAAACCTTAAAGGGGCTTATAGATGATCTAGTTCAATCCTTTCATTCTACAGATCAGGAAACTAATCAGAAAGAGAGAGTATATAGAGCCCCAGTTTATACAGCTGTTTAATAACAGAGTGGGGACTAGTAACATAGTTCTAAAATCCAATTGTTTTACATAATACACACCCACACACTCCATCTCCTAAAACCAAACCACATCCTCACAAGTTCACACGTACTAAGAAAGGCCATGGATCCTGCCATATTGTTCATGACCACGTTCCTTGTACATAGCCACAGAAAACACCAAAAGCATATTTATTGAAGAAATGATTAACTTTTTATCTGAATTTCTGTGTGTGGCTCAGCGTGGTCAAAGATGTTAATATGAATCTGGCCATGTTCTGATCTAGTAACGTGTATGTCTATACGCACATGAATCTCCCAAACTCCCCTCTCTAGAACATGAGTAGTGAGTTTAGAACCACTCATTTAGAACAGGAATAGTGATAAGCCTGTGCTTCTGAAGTGCCCACATTCTGTGAGAAAGACATGAGCATTGAAGGTATAGACTACAGGAGAGTAGATGAGGCTTTCTGGACCGATGTGGGTAGGTTCCACATGAGCAAGAAATCAAGGAAATAAATAATGCTCACGGTCCCTTTAACCCAATTCACACTGAATCAAGTTATTAATTTCTAAATACACCTTTATACTTGTTCCTTAGCTAATGCATCAAAATAATAGTGAGAAAAAAGACATATATACATATGTATATCATGTAAATTATATATAATACATATATTATATTTGATATCTATATCACTACTTATCATCTATATATAAAAAGAATGGCTTAATCTTTATTTTTTTCAAGGGTATGTGGGCCTGAGTAGTCATTTTATATGTGTTTGATTTTGTTTTTATTTTTTTCTCAGAACTTCTCAAGCTTGTTAAATTTCACTACTCCCTTAATGTCTCCAGGAGTATGTATAAATTAATGGGTAAATGGTGTGTGGGAGGAAAAAAATAACATGATTTCCCTTTCAACTGATTTGGAAAATGAATATTACAGCTTTCTACTTTAATATAAAAGTGTTCTATCTTTCTACTCACCCTATCTAGTTTATTTCTATAATAGGTATTATTTCCCTGTGGTGAAGTCAAAGTCTGAACCAAAGGAAATGTTGGAAGGATCTATGATGTCTCAGTACTACTGACACATATTGTAAGTGATGTGCTGTATTTTGACCCATGGATAATTCCAGAAAGTGAAATTTCCTATTTTCTGAAATACAGAACATAGGAAAAAAATATATAGGGACAACTATTTTTTTCATATTTCTAATTAATATGATAAAGTTGACAAAGTAAAGACCAAACAGAAAAAAAAAAAACTTAATTTCAGTCATTAAGTTCATATATTTCTGAAGAGTTTTTTTAAATCCTGATTCAGACACGATTCTGTTCTTCATCTGTAATGATCATAAGCACAAGAGGCCATTGATCCACCCAGTATTATACTGAAGTTTCAGTGTCTTAAAATATTAAAACATAAGGGAAGTGACATATGCCTTCAATGAATAGAAACATATGAATAGAAACAAGAGACTTTTCGCACATATAACAATAATCAACTGAACTGTTAGGTGTTTACTATTTGTCAGGCACAGTGTCATTTAATTTTCACAATATCTGTTTGAGATTGTTACTATATCTTACTTTGCAAATGAGAAAACCAGAGTTCAGAGACAATTTAGAGTTAGGTCTCACAATTAGTATTGTGGACTTGGATAAAATTCAGCTTTGTCTAACTATGGAAGCAGCACTCCTAATCAGTATATGCTTTACAGAAAAAAAAAATTGTTCAAAGAGAGACATTGACTTCAGAATCCAAGGAAATCAATTTTCCATTTTGGTTCCTCTCTTGAGATAACCCAGCTTATTCATTTTACAGAGGAGGAACGTGAGGCCCAGAGAAGTTAAGTGATATGACAGAGTGCGTCCAGCTACTTGGGGGAGCTGGAATTAGAACCCAGTTCTGAATCCTTCTGCATTAGCCATTTTTCCACTACACTAGTCCACTTCACACCAAAGCAGAGATAAATTTGAATGATACATATAATTGCAATTATGCATGACAAATCTGAATCGGTTGCCCAGTATCCCCAAATCTCCCAGCTTTACAACAGTAGCCACACTTTGTAGAAACTGTGGTCAGAACTGAGCCAGCTTGTCTCACATCCCCGCTGTCGTAGGTGACCACCAGAAACACACACCCTCCCTGTCATCAGTAGCAGGATATTCACCCCCATGATGAATGTCTGTGAAACTGACCCAGTCATCCACCTGCAAACACCACCAGAGCCTCCCCATGTGCCTTGTGGATTCATAACACTTCATGGGAAAATGCTCCGAGATCCTCAGCTTCTCCTTGAATGTTCTCTTGAGCTCTTATCTGAAATGAAGATTCCTAACTGAGAAAGCTACTCCCCCTCAGACACCACAAACCTTTGGTCCAGATGACTGGAGTAGGTTTGTCTGGCTCCTCATTGCAGCTTCCAAACAAACCTTTCACAGTTTTCCTTCAAACTCAAGCTCCTTTGAAACCCAAGCCATTCCTATTCCACTCGGTATCTGTACCCACCAGTGGCCCATCCTGGCTTCCACTCACTGGCGTTCTCATGCTGGTGCACCCGCTTTGGCCTTCCTAAATTCTCATCATCATCATCATGGATGACTTCAGGGTCCATGTGGTTTGCCCCTCCTCCTCTCTGTGCTTCAGTTCCTGTATTCACTCACTTCCAATGGTTTCATTCTTCTCCGACCTGTGCTGAGCCATCCATTTGTCTGGATCATACTCCTGATTTTGCCTTTATGTCAGACAAGATCTCAAGAACAAATGAACTGAAATTATCCTACTTTTTTTATCTATGGTTTGTTAGCCCACACTAGATTATAATTTTCTTGAGAATAGGGGACCTTGTACATTTAGCTCACCATTTCCATCTCCAGAATCTATAACAGCTGGTGTAAAGCAGATGAAAAATGGAAGTCTATTAAATAAACAGGCATGGTAGCATGCTGGATCCCATACTTAATGAAACTAATAAAGATAGAATGAACAGTTTTCTTAAAGCGTCTATCAGTAAGAAATACCATAGGCTCTAAATATTTAATATACACTGAGAGCTTGATCAGTTTTTCTAAGTGATAATGTATACATATATTCACAATTTCCTTATCTCTCAAAGAACTTACAATTTATTGGAGACCTACAACTTAGCTGTAGAAAATGTCATTATTTAAATCATAACATATGAACAGTAAATGCAGTTGTGTTTATTAATTTATTTCATTTATTCATTCATGTATCCATGAACTTATCCACTTAGCCAACAAATCCTTGCTAATGTCTGCCTTCAATGACATCACTCTTATTAAGAAGGGAAAGACATATAAAGAGTTCTAAAAAGAGCAAAGTAAACATGCAGACCATATAAACATCATCTGCTCACAATCAAACCGCTCCCCATACACACAGAATCCTGCAGGAGAGAACTTGAATGGACAGACTTGCGAGTTATTGTGGTCTTCTCTCTTAGGCTTTCCTTTTAGGTAGTAGAGATTTGGTGTCAGAAACATCCAACATTGTGCTTTACATTCACATGGGCTTCTATAAACAAGAGGGAGGAAGTATAAGAAAATTGACTGACATTTCCTGAAGGAGTATGTATTTTCATCTTTTCCGGGTGTGTTTTCCGCTGCTTTCATGGTGAGACTACCAACTTTTCTAATTAAGATGAAAACAATAACACACATTGTGTATCTCGTGAAACTTTCTATAAATCTGAGAACTCATCTTACAGAAGGAAAAATAGTATTGAGTGATGGGAATAGAAGTCAAAGGGAAAGAGGAAAAAGAGAGTTACAAGTCGGGGTAATTTTTAGCTCTAAGTAAAAGAGACCCTAATTCAATATGTCTTAAGCACCAGGATGCAGATGTAGGGTAAGTCCCTCGATTCCCTGTCACCCAGGCTCTCTGCATCCCTCATCAATGTCCTCCCTGGGTATGGCTTCATCCTCTGGCTGTTATCACTGTGGCTGTTACCTGGGCCAGGCTTTATATTTGAACCCAACAATATCTAAGGGAAGGGCAGAATGGTCTCTCTTTTATGTGGCTGTGTCTTAAAAAAATAATTCTCTAAAATTTCTCAAAAGACAGTCTTTCAAATGCCTGCAGTCAGGATTGCATTGCACAACTATTCTTGGACCCATAATAATGGCAAGAGGAACACGGTTGCATTGGGCAAGTCAAATTCACTCTTGTAGCCGTGGTCCAAGTCAGCTTCTCCTGAGTCACACAGTTGCATGGATTTGGCAAAGCTCAGTTCCTTTAAGGAAGAAGAAGGGAATGGATGGCCAGAAGCCCAGGCTGTCTACATAGTTTGCAGGGCCAGTGAAATATGCAGGGAAGTCAACTTTCCCCTCCCAACAAAGCTGAGGACCCTCAAGGGCCCATAACTTTGTGCTGGGATCACAGCCAATGAGGGACACCCCCTACCCCACTCAGTGAGTCACCCAATATCCTGTGGCATTGTCAGCCCAGGGCAGGGATGGCCACTGCCTTCCTCCACCTCAAAAGGCTGAAGGATACATGTCCAACCCTGACCATCCCCACACCTACACCCAAGTCCCTGCTGGGCCTCCCTGCTGCCAGCTTGGTGAGCAGACAGTGGGGAAGTCACCAGGGCTTCGAGAACCAAGGGAAGGGCAGCACACAGCTGGAAACCCAGCCAGAGGCAAGAACTTAGGAGCCAAAGCTCCATGCCCTGGTGCATCCTCCTCTGTCTCGGGTACTTCTCTTCAAGGCACAAATTCAAAATGACAATTGTGAAGGATTTCAAGCTGGTGACTGCAGAGCAGAAACCTAAGTGTGAGGCCCTCTTGAGCAGGGCCCTGTGTGCTTACAACGGATGCATGCCCATAAAGCTGGCCTTTGGGATAGGCAACCAACAGTGTCAGAGCAAAGGGACTGAGGAAGCATGTGGGAAAACCAGGAGCTGGCCAGAGAGGGAAGGCTTTGAGAAGAAACTGAACCTAGAGTGCCCGGGAAGCTCGTACATATTTATAGCTACGCTCACTGACAGCGGAAGGCTGAGAGGGAGACATGGCGTACCGGAAGTTAGAGGGAAGGTTGCACAGCGAATCCCTTTTGTGCAATGAAGCAGAGCCCTGGAAACGCACAGAAGACAACCCTGGATCTGCATTTCCTATCTGTTCTGACGTGATAGAATCCTGAAAAATAAAAATGATCATGCTAGTGAGCAAAAATTGGGTGAAAGGACGAGAAACGATCACTGGCTCCTAAGGAGAGAGAGAATTCCTCATTCAAAGGGAACTATTCATGCACTTCGCATTTCCTGCCAAATCTTAAAAGCATTCAATGCAATTTTGTATCAGGCGCACCAACAAACAGAAATTCCGCCTGTGCAGGCTGCGCCCCGTACATCTGTGTGAGAGAGATTAGTCACATCCTACAGAGAGGGGTGATTTTCAAAGCTTCGGTTTTAATCTGGTGGGCATGGCATGCTCTGAAATGTTTCCCCTGAGTTCTTAATGATGTGCCCTTACACACTCTGTGTGTTGAAAAGTACTTGAGAGAGAAAAATAAAAGCCCTTCCCATTTCATATTTAAAGGGCACGTCATAAAAAGGAGGTGGTCACTCTTCTCAAGGGGAGTCATTTACAGAGCGATTTCTGTCCTGGGAGGTCTGTGGCCAAGCTGGGGTTGGAGAAGGAGACCCCAGTCCCACTCTCATACCTTAGTCTAAGACTGAAAAAGACCTGAAATAGAGTAGTTTTGCCTAACCTGTAATAGTAAGTAGAAAGAAAGGCTTAGAATAATTGAATATTAGGAAAAAATATACCCATATTTTAGCTGTCTGTGTGGTGAAGCCACAGGTTTTAAAAAATTTTTTTTTCCTTTGGCTTTTCTATTGTTCTTGTTTCTATAATAAGAGACTGAATTATTTTTAACAGGAAAATTGTATATACATGAATATACATAGTTGTAATACATATATATACACATAACACATATATACATAAATATATATACTCACATATTTACACACACATATATTCTTACATATGTACCTATATACAAAATACATACACATACACATACAGAGACGTTTGTGAAATAAACCAAAGTGTTTTTTATTTCTTTGCAGGAAAATTAAGACAGAACAGTGAAGACATATGAAGCATCATGGAATCTAAGAGTAACATGTGTTTTCTCCCCCTGTACCTATCAAAGTACCTTGTATATTGTAATTAGAGCATAGCTGATGGAAGGGAGGAAGGGAGGGAGGTTACTTTCTTATAATTAAAAAAAAAAAAACAACTAAACCCTAATATGCAGAGCTTAGAAAATCTCCCTCATGAAGTTGGGGCTTACTGCCTGTTTATTCATTAGTTTGCCCTTTAAGGTCTAAATTTCCTCAGGCCTCACCACTATGGGGACATGACTGAGGCACGAACACTTTAGGTACACTTTAAGAAGTTAGTGCCTAGGCAGCAGGTCAGACACACAAGCAATAACTGACATTTGAACATACATATAAAGCAAAGCAAAATAAACAAACAAAAGATTCCACTGCCCTATCATCACAATATATATTTACCCAGCATCTAATCTTACTCAATACATGCAGAAATTTCTATCAGACTGCTTACCCAAGGACCTGCTCTGGTGCGTTGCAGGAGCACAACACAGCAGAACAGTTTTATGCAGAGTAGAAGTCAAGATTGGGACCTCAGTTACCCCAGGGACACTCTCCAGCCTTGCAGTTTTTATCTGGCCAAATTTATCTTTGAAATGCCTCTAATTCCAGCATTAGATAAGGCTACTGTTAGGGGAAGTTACAAGTAACAATGTAATTTATAAGCATACAATTGAAGTGAAAGCCTCTCCTTGTCGGGGGTTTTCACAGGAAGCTGGAAACAGGTGGTAGAGTGGGTTCCTCCCAGGGCAACAGTGGGAGGCAGGAGAAGGGACCGGAGGTGTTGAGGACTGCCTGGTTTTATGAAAATAGAAACAGGGGTCTGGCGTTCATTCCCAAGCTTCATGAAAACTACCAGTAGCAGGTAAGGGACTTTCCTTTGCAGAGGTTCCCAGAATGACTTTTGAAACCATTTGTTAAGTGTGAATGTCCAGGTGAGAAGTAGAGGACAGGGAAGGGGGAGCAAAAGCAAGATGCTGTTAAGACAAATGGATATCCACCAGCTAGAATCCTAAAATCCCAAGCAGTAATGTTAGGGAGGAGTGCGAAGTTTTAGCACTCCCCCCCAACCCCGGGCCCCAGGAGAATCCCAGCTCTGACTCCTCCGCAACTGGCTTTGCCCCAGGAATACCATTTGCCAGATTCCTCTTCTGCCTCTTCCAGCTTGCAGACAAGATGTAGAACGCATTCTGAAGACATGGCAAGATTTTCCTTAAGGTTTCGGAGAATAGTATCTTCACATTTGCTAAACAGGGGGAAAGAGAAGGAGGAAAGAAGAGGAGGGGGACGAGGTAGAAGACACTACTGCCAGCTGCCCTCCTCAGATCAAGGCGGAGGTCCACCTCACATCAAATGTCAGAACTAAGACAGTGCCTGGATAGAAGCTGCAGGTAATCAATTCCCATTCCAGAATGGCTGATGGGGCGATAGTGTATCTGTGTGTCTATTCATGATATTCTCAGTTGAAAAGATTCCCTGAGACCCTTTAGGAATCTGCCCATACCACTGGGCTCTCTTGCCTACCCTAGCCCAATATTTCTGGGACTGTGGGTAGTGCAAAATGAAGTGTTTACCTATTAACCAATGCTCTGTCTGCAATATCGTTGGATGGGCTTTTGCTCTCTGTCCTGCAGACTGGGCAGAGTGAAGTTTTACAGATGACTGCCTTCTTGAGCCCTCCTGCCCTGATTCTTTCCCGTCAAGTTGCAAATCTCCCATTGCTGTGGTCCTTTGATTACACCTCATAACTGATTAAATGAGTCTGAGCAAATGCTTAGAACAGACAGCTGGATCTTGGAATAACTGGTCTGAAGGTGCAAAAAAACATGCATCAAGGGTACCTTTTGTTATTTGCTATCGAAGCTGGCCCCTGAACTTGCAATGGAATCAAGTCCAAGTGAACACAAGCCTTAGGAAGCCCAGCCCCCAGCCAAAGAGAAGCAGAACAATGGGAAAATAGGACCCCATCTGTAACATCTGCAGTTCTCAGTTTTGGCTGAACATTATTATAACCTGAAGATCTTTTGAAACATATGCATCCCCTACCTTTATCCCTAAATGATTTTCTTTGATTAGTTTAACATGGGATCAGCAATTATAGAATAGCGGGTTGGGAATCTTTGCTTTTGATGCTGGGTAAGGAATGATGCAATATCAGTGAAAAGTAAGGAATGATGATTATACATTTTATGGTGTGTGAACTGCTGCAGTGGGTTTGAGCTGTTAGAATGTTTTTCTTACAAGTCACTTCTCAGTTATCCATGCAAATCAAAGGGCCAGTGAACCAGATTATATGAAAGTTGATAAAACAAAAGAGCAATAAAATCTAAATTTGACTTTAGTAGTCGAAGTTAGAATTCAATAAACTAATGAACACTTAGCATAAACCAGACACTCAGTTTAGAGTTGTGAGGGGTGCAGATGAATGTATAAAGCATAGCAACTATTTTAAAGGAGATCAAATCCATTTATTTGTGCTTGCACTGAGAACTGAGCTCTGTTCTAAGCATAAGGTTAAAAGCAGTGAAGACAACAGAGGCATATCTTGCTCTCAAGAAGGTTTGTATTCTATCAGAAAAGAAAACACATGTAATGCTGGGTCAACATTAAGGATTCATCCGTTCTTTGAATGGTGGTACTAAGGAACACTGAGGAGCATAACACCTTTTCTCAGGTTTAGACATAGTGGCACAAAGAAGTGAAATGGCTAACCAAATATGCTAACAGTGGAGCTGTGTCTGGAGTCCATATTAGTTCAGGCTGGTCTTATGTGTCATCCTCTACCATGACTCTCTTTACATCCCTTTCTACTGTGTATGTTCCAAATAATCATCTTACACACTTTGTAGGTAGGTGTGAAATGCTGCCCTTCCTAACTCCAACTTTAAGAAATTTAATACAGTTACGCTTGCCTTTCTACCAGAAAGGATCTTTTTTTTAAATTGAGATGTAAGTGACATATTATATTGTGTGAATTTAAGATAGACAATGTATTGCTTTGAAATACTTATATATTGCAATATGATTATCACTGTAACATTAGTTAATATTTCCATCACCTCACATAACTATCATTTCCTCTTTGCAGTGAAGACATGTAAGATCTATTCTCTTAGCAACTTTAAGGTATATAGTTTGGTACTGTTGACTATAATCTCAGTATGTGTGCATTAGATCTCCAGAACTCATTGATCTTGTAACTTCAATTTGGTACCTTTTGACCAAATTCTCCCATCCTCCAGCCCCTGGTAACCACCTTCTACAAGTCTGGCTTTCTAGATTCTTCATGGAAGTAATATCATACAGTATTTGTCTTTCTCTGTCTGACGTATCTTATTGGGCAAAATGCCTCAAATTCTATCTGTGCTGTTGCACATGGCAGAATTTCCTTCTTTCTCTGGGCTGAATAATATCCCATTGTGTGTAGTATATATGCACCACATATAGTCATTAATATATTTCAGATATATGGTTTGCAAAGATTTTTTCCCATTCCATAAGTTCCTTTTTTATTTTGTTGATTTTTCTGTTGCTGTGAAGAAGTTTTTCATTTGATGTAGCCTCATTCATTCATTTTTGCTTTTGTTGCTTCTGCTCTTGGGGTCATATCCAGAAAGTCATTGTTTATACCAATTGTCAAGGACCTTTTTCCCTATGTCTTCTTCTAGGAGGTTTAAAGTTTCAGATCTTATGCTCATGTCTTTAATAATTCTTGAATTAATTTTTGTGAGTAGTGTAAGACAGAAATTTGCAATAATATGATCTTATATATAGAAAACCCTGAAGCACAACCAAAAAAACTGCTGTAACTAAGCAGCAAATTCAGTAAAGCTGCAGGATAGAAATGAGACATGACTATAGACATCATGGAAGTCAGAAGGAATTTCCGAAAGAAAAGAACTCAATCTCAAATTCCATATCCAATAGACATTGTTCATGAAAGAAGTTCAAATAAAGGTAATTTCAGATAAAAACATGCACTAGTTTTAAAAGAAATGCTAAAAGAAGTTGTTTGTAAAGAAGGGAAATGATGAGATAAAAACCTAGAACTACAGGAATAAAGGAAAACATCAGAAATAGTAAATAAAGAACAAATATATAATAGACTACTTCTTTTCTCTTAGGTTCCTTAAAGTACATGACTGTCTAAAGGAAAGTTATAGCATTGTCTGACAGATATTTCAATGTATGCAGATGTAATAATATGACAACTTCAACATAAAGGGAGAAGGCAAAAGGAACTATATCATAGGGTTTCCATATTTAATTTGAAGTGGCAAAATTTAACTCAGTAAAATGTGAAAAGTTAGGCATCCCTTGTGCAAATACAGAACAGCCAATAGATAAATTAAAATAGAAAAAAAATTTTAATTCAAATAGAATAGTAACTGAAGGAAATCATAAGAAGGAAAACAGAGGGCAAAGAGAAAACTAATGATTAAATAGTAAACTAAATCTAACCATTAGCTATAATTAGGTAAAATGAAGATGGTCTAAACACAATTAAAAGATGTCCAGATTTTATTTTAAAAGTCAGAACCAACTACATGATTTCTACAAAAATATTAATTTAATTTTAATGATATAGATAGGTTACAAGTTGAATCTTTAAAAAACATTTCTAAATGTTCAGTTGGTCAAAGTATCTTTAATAGAAATTATAATATATTTTGAACTGATTGAAAATAAAACCCACAACATAAGAAAATGTTGGGATGCTGCTAAAACATTGCTCAGAGAGAAACTTATAGCATTAAATGCTTATATTAGAAGAGAAGAAGAGTGTCAAGTAGACAATCTAAGCTTCTATCTTACAAAATTAGAAAAGAAGAGCAAACTTAAATCAGGCAAAAGTAATGAAGAAAGAAAATAGATGAAAGGCAGTTAAATTAAAAGCAGCAAATCAATTGAGAAGATCAATGAAAACAAAACTCTTTCTTTGTAAAGATAAATAAAATTGGTAAACCTTTTAATAAACAAAAAAACAAAGAGAACACATATTATCCTTATTACCACAGTGGAATAAAATAGGAGACCACATACAGCCCCACATACAGGAAAAGGATAATATAATAGTACACACAATAATGCACTCCAAAATTCAACAACTTAGGGAATATGAACCAATTTCTTGAAAGACATAAACTATCAAAATTCACATAAGAACAACTGATCGCAGGAATCTATTAAACAAATTAAATAAATCTGTTAAATAATTACGATTATACTTACAGTTCTTCCTGAAGAGAAAATTACATGCCCCTAGTGTTTCAGGGACAAATCCTTTTTAAAATGTAAGGAGGAACTAACATCAATTTTACACAATCTCTTCAGAAAACCGAAGAGGAGGAAATGTTTTACTTCCCATTTTACGAGGTCGGAGAGCCTTGATATCTAGACCAAACAAGACAAGAAAAGAAAGCTGAAAAGCAAGATCCCTCATGAAATTACATGTAAAAATTTTCAACAGACTAATCAAAACACCCTAATCAAAACAGCATGGTATTGATAGAAGAATATTCACAAAAATCAATGATAATCAGTAGGGCAGAAATAATCCTACAGAAATACCACTGAATTTTTTGGCAGATGTAAAAAAAGCAATTAAATGGAGAAAGTGTAGCATCTTTGACAAATGGTGTTGGAAAAACTGGACTCCATATATCAGAAAAAAAAAGGAATTTCAATCAAAATTACTCATATTATACAAAAATTAACTCAAAATGATCATATGTCTAAATCTTTTAAAATTACTATGTTTTATAGCAATCATGTTTAAGAAGAAAGCATGGGAGGATATCTGTGTGATCTAGGGTTAAACAAGGAGTTGAAGCATCACCCGTAAGAGAAGAAACTGATAAATTGGTAATTTCATCAAAATTTAAAATGCCTAATATGCAAAAGACACTGTTAAGAAAATAAAGACAAACCACATTCTCATAAACTTATTTTCAAATCACATATTGGACAAAAGACTTCTAACTAGAATACAGAAAGAATGTTCCAAACTCAGCAGTCAGAAAATGAACAATCTAATTCGAAAATGGGCAAAAATCTTGAACAGATTTTTAATCAAGGAGTATATATGGATGGCGAAAAGCACATAAAACATCATTAATCCATTAGGGAGCTGTAAATTAAACCGATGATGAGCTATTGCTCCACATCTATTAGAATGACTAACATTTAAAATGCTGTCATTATGTTTCACACTCAAAACCAATCTCACAGCGTATATCAACTGTACGTCACTGAAGCCTGTACCTCACTGAAGCGTTGCTGCCCATACTGTGGGTTCATAAGGGTGCAGTATCACCGATTGCACTGCTGGTGGAAATGAAAAATGGCACAAGCACTCTGGAAAATAACTATGGCAATTTCTTGACCCAGCATTCACACTCTTGGGTATTTAACTTAGAAAAGTTAAGAAGAAAAAAATAAGAATGTTCACATAAAAACCTGTATATGAGCATTCATAGTAGCTTTTGTTGAGAAAATGTCAAAACACTTCAAAAAGTGCGCACTAGCTCTGCACAAACTGTGCGTTGTTGCTGCGAGGCGGGCAAAGCAGCAGGTGCTCCTTTGGGAGTCGAGAAGCAGGGGAACATCCCTCTGAGCGTCTGCCTGCTATAGAAGGATGTGCTGTAACTTCCTGTTTTCAAACTGGAGTCAAAGACCATTGGGGAGTTATGATTAATATTTTTTTAAATAGAAAATATGCATGTTATCTATATCTATATAGGCAAATGGATAATATAGATCTTCAATTGCATCTATAATTCATAGACAGATTTATTATAGATTTATTATCTCTATATAAAGAAAATAATTTTACAAAGTCCAAAAAAAGATTACATGCCTCTGGCATCTGTAGAAAATAAGAAATTCATGTCAGCTTATTAAACTTTTATTTCATTGCTTATATTCTTTTATATGAGTACATATGTGCTGGGCCATAATATATACAATGTTTCTTGCTGTGGAATGAGCCAACATATTTGAAAGTCACTGCTCTTTTACCACAGTAAACCAAGCAACAAAATGGTTTGTGTGGTAGGTAAAAAGGCCAGTACAAGACAATCACCTTTCTTTCCTGTACACACGGAAGGGTAACTCCTCAAGGCCAGCCTGTAATCATTCTTTGATAGGCTTGTATTTTGTTACCTTGTCTTTGCAGATTTGCAGCCAGGCAACAATCCTTGTTTGAAAGGACTTCCCCTATTTCTTAGAACTACTTGCAAGGCTGAAAATTCTGGTGGTGGCTTCCCAGATATTTATAGGTCTGCATCAGTTTAGAAACTGTTGTCCCATTTTCCAAATTTTTTTCTTTTTATTGAAGTGTAGTTGATACAATATGATATTGCTTTCAAGCATACAGCACAGTGGTTCAACATTACACACATTATTAAATCCTCACCCCAGCTAGGGCAGTTACTGTCTGCCAACACAGAAAGATGTAACAGCACCACTGGCTATATTCTCCATGCTACACTTCCATGCCCATGACCAACATATTATTACTGAGATTTTTGTGCCCTTTATCCCCCTCGCCCTTTGTACTAACTTACTCCAGTCTCTCCCCGTGGTGACCACCCAGTCACTTCTCAGTGACTCTGAGTCTACTGTTGTTTTGTTTACTTGTTTTGTTTTGTGTTTAGATTCTCAAATAAGTGAAATCATACAGTATTTGTTTTTCTCTGCCAGACTTACTCTGCTTATTCAACTTGGCGATAATGTGGGATCCTATTACCTGGCCTGTTCCTTGTCTAGCAGAGCAATGTCAGGATGAGCCCACAGACATGAGTGAATCTCATACTGTAATTTCAAAACATTCATTTTAAGTATATTAAGTACATGTCAAATAAGTGAGACTGAACTTTCTGTAGGAAATAGTTATATGGAATTTTTTAATAAGATTATTCTAGAAATTATGTAAAGTTTCTGGGAATCTGATATGTCCTGATATAGTGTTATCAGCTGTAATTCCAGCTAGTACCTTAAAATAGTACATATCACAGAAATAAATTTACTTGTCAGTTGCATTATAATGAATTATCATCTGATCCTTATTGTCTGTTTTCTTTTGCTATTTATGGACAGTTACTGCTTCACTCTGATGCTTTAACAAAAATGTTCTTGCAAAAATGCTTCACCTTCAAGGAAATTCAATGAAAAGACCATGACAAGTGCTCTAGAATGCATGTTACTGGTGATTTCATAAAACTAACAAAAGATCAAGATCAAGAAATTAATTATAGGAGACTAAATGAGCTAATGAAATGATTATAATTTTATGACTTCATTTAAAACATTGCTGGTTCTTTAATATTTTATTTTCTAGACATGCAGTGACCTTTTTCTCCCCTCTCTTAAGCTGTTGATAATTTACAGCAATTTAGTAACATATATTTTTACAACAAAGGTTACAAATATATATATTTGCATAAGTTAAATAAGAATCTGTCCTCCTTGCAATGACACATTTAGGTAAGTCTTCAGCTTCACTTCTTAGCCTAAAGAGACTTTCAAAGCCCAATCTGAGATTCCATAGATCCAACAGAAAGAACTGATATGGTCAATCACTATTCTTATTGTACTTATATAATAAGGACAAGATTATTGCAAACAAATTAGTCTTGCTGTGTTTGCCTTTGAGGGAAATGGAAATGATTGTGGAGAAAACATCATTCCAATAATACAAGTTGGCGGATATCAGATTCTAGTGCTATTTTCTTTGAGGTTTTGTTCCCTGTATGTAAACTGGACTGCATCCTGAATTCTTCCAGCTTCCTCCAATATTTAGCTAAAATTCTCCAAACTACCTCCCACTATTTTGACGTGGAATCACTATAAAAAGAAAACTTTCCTTTTCCAAAAGCAATGTAAACTAAAGATGGACAACTTGAGATACAAACTTGGGAGAAATCACCACATTAGTTCATGTGTGGGCAATCTTCACACCTGTTGCTATGTGGCAATTCAGAAAAATCACTCAAGACATTCAAACTACACTCAAGGAAAATCTGATTGTCACTGCTTTCTTGCCTTCACTCCATCTAAACATGCTTAGAATCCATGCTCTCCAAACTGAGAAAACAGAATTTATAATTTGCTCAAACTATTAACCTTTGCTATTGTTTGTTTACATGGAAATGCCTCTCATTAAATCATCTGAGGCTCACGTTATACAGTGGCCTAATTTCGATGAAGCTCACATGGAACACTTCCTAAAATACAGCCCCAAGCTCATCCTGTCATAAGTAATCAGGAGGATACCTGTTAGCTAAAGCATCATGTTGTGCCTATGTAAAAAACTTAAAAAAATGTAAATCAACTTAGAAATGTAAAATCTGAATACGATTATAACCTATCTGATTTACGTAATTGGTTAAATCTTGGCCCCTGGGAATCTCTGCTCTGGGGAATTTTTCCATCCTTGGCTATTATTCTCTTTCTTGCCATCATATTGACCTCTCTAATGGGTTGTATTCTCTGAAAGGTTTTAAATGACTGCTGGCAGCCACTCACATGCTAAATAGCATCCATCAACATCAGACAACTGGATGAAATCAGCAGTAACCGCAAAAGCGATGAAGATGGTGACTTTGTGGCACTGTAGCCTGATGACTCAACTAATGGAAGCAGCAAATGTGTTATTCTTCAGCCTGACTACATCAACATCTGTAATCTAGAATAACACTGTAATGGCTGGTCATCCTTGCAACCTGCCATGGGAAAGATCGAAAGGGGAGAACTGTTAAAATCAGAAATTGACAGAGACCAACCTTGAAAACCTCCTGAGCAGAAGAAACCAGTTTAGTCATACAAAGCTTAAGTTAGATTACTTTGCAAGACTAACTTGTCCTGGATTATTTTTTGCTTATGCCTCTAGAAATGATGAGTAAAACTGTTTTCAAGGCTGATATGAGGTAACCACCAAAAATTGTAAGACTGTAAAAAATCGCTATGAAGAATAGTCATTGCTTTCTTAACAGCTGCTTTATAACAATACACCCCTAAGCTTCATTCCTTCTTCCGGTTTGAGGGCTCCTGGTTTGCAAAACTATCTTTTTGGTGTGTGCACAAAAAAATGTTTTGCTAATTACTCCTTCAGTGATTCATTGATTTTATGTTGGCTATTTTGAACCATCAGCACTCTCTGTGTGTCCAAATTTCCTTTTCTTATAAAGATACCACTCAGGTTAGGATATAACCTAGCCTAAGTAACCTTACTTCAATTCAATTATCTTTTAAAGGTCTTACCTTCACATACACTTTTATTCTGAAGTACAAGGGGTTAGAACTTCAACATGAATTTTGGAAGGACACAATTCAACTCATAACACCATCATAATGAGCATAAAGTGGTATCTTATTACAATTTTGAATAACATTTAATGACTAGTGATGTTGAACACCTTTTCATGTGCTTATTGGCCATTTGTATATTTTCTTTAGAGAAATAACTATTTATGTCATTAACTTGCATAAATTGAATTATCTTTTTTGTTGTTTTTGAGACATAGGAGTTCCTTATATATTCTGGATATTAACCTTTATCAATAGATGTTTGCAAATACTGTCTCCTGTTCAGTATATTACATTCAATTCTTGATAATGCCTTTAATGCACAAAAAATTAATTTTGATGAAATTCAATTTATATTTTGTTTGCTTACCATGCTTTGGTGTCATTTACAACACAATTGCCAAACCCAAGGCCATGAAGGATTTCCCTTATTTTTTCTTCAAAGAATATTATGTTTTTAGCTCTTATATTTAATTTTTTTATCTGCAAGTTAATGTTTGTATATGATGTATAAATACATATGATGTATATATATGCATATATGTGTGTACATGTATATATAAATACAGCTATGTAAGTGCATGTATTTGCATGTGTGTGTTCATTCTTTAGCACAGAGAACTGTCTAGTTATCCTAGCACCATTTGTTAAGGATGCTATTTTTTGCCTATTGAATGGTATTGAAAATCAATTGACCATACATATATGAGTTTAATTCTGGACTCTTAGTTCTAAGCCATTGGTCTATATGTCTATCCTTATGTCAGTACCATACTGTTTTGCCAGTAGCACTGGCACTTTGTAAGTTTTGAAACTGGCAAATGTGAAAATACTTTGTTCATTTTTTAAATATTGTGCTTATTTGGGGATCTCTTGCAATTTCATATAAATTTGAGGATCAGCTTTTCCATTTCCATACAAAATAAGGCTGTTGAAATTTGCACTGACTCTGGAGATCACTTTTGATAGTACTGACATCTTAAGGCTTAAATCTTTCCAATCTATGAATATGGAATGTCTCTCCAATTATTTATGTCTTTTAAAATTTCTAAATGTTTGAAGTTTTTACTTTTACTTGTTTGGATATATTTAATTCTATGTATTTTATACATTTTGATGCTATTATAAGTGAAACTGTTGTCTTAATTTCATTATTAGATTATTCATTGTCTGTGTATAGAAACATAACTAATATTTACATATTGATTTTGTACCCCTGAATTTTGCTTAATTTGATTATTAGCTTTTATAGCATTTTTTTTTGGATTTAGGGATCTTCCATATAAAAGATCATGTCATCTGCAAATAGAAATAGTTTTACTTCTTATTTTTAATTTTAATATCTTGCACTTCTTTTTCTTTCCTAATTGCTCTGGCTAGAACTCCCAGGACAATGTTGAATAATAGCAGTGAAAGTCGGAATTTTTGTTTGTTCCTGATCTTAGAAGAAAAGTTTTAGTCTTTTCACCATCAAGTATGATGTTAGCAAGGAGATCTTCATAAATGCTTTTTATCATGTTGTGGAAGTTACCTTCTACTCCTAGTTTTCTGACTTTACCATGAAAGAGTGTTAGTTTCTTCCAACTACATTTTCTATGTCAATTGGGATGACCATTTGTTTTTCTCCTTCATTCTTTTGAAGTAGTGATTTTCTTAAATGTTAAATTACCCTTTCATTCCTGGGATAAATCCCACTTGATCATGATGTATAATATTGTTAACATGCTGTTATTTTGCTAGCATTTTATTGGGGGTTTTTGAATCTTTATTCAGTAGGGGCATTTGTTTTATAATTGTCTTTATTGGTGATGTCTTTATATGGCTTTCAGATCAGGATAACACTGGCCTCATAGAATAAGTGAGGGGTGTGTTTTTTCCTCTTCTATATTTTGGAAGAATTTCAGAAGGATTGCTGTTAATTTTCTCAAATGATTGGTAGAATTCACCAGTGAAGTCATCTGGTCCTGGAGTTTTTCATTGTTGTTGGAAATTTTTTATTACTTATTTAATCTCCTTACTTTTTATGATCTATTCATGGTTCCTTTTTTTTGTTAGTTTTGGTAATCTGTATATTTATATGAATTTTTCCTTTAATCTATGTTATACAGTTTAATGGCATACAATTATTCATAGTATTCCTTTATAATCATTTTTATTTCTATAATATTGGTAATAATGTTCCTATTTTCATTTCTGATTTTAGTCATTTGTGTCTTCTCTTCCCTTTTCCTTGTTAGTCTAGTTAAAGGTGTGCCAACTTCATTGATCTTTACAAAGAACCAAATTTTGGTTTCATTTCGTTCTTTCTATTGTTTTTCCATTCTCTATTTCATTTTTTTCTGCTGTAATCTTTATTATTTCCTTCTGATACCTTTGGATTTATTTTTCTCTCTTTTTCACTTGAGTTTCTCAAAATATTAATTAGGTTTTTGGTTTATAATCTCTCTTCCTCTTTGCTGTATGTGTTTGAAGCTATAAATTTCCCTGTGAGTGCTGCCTTTTCTGCAACCTGTAAGTTTTATTTTGTTGTGTTTCCATTTTAATTTATACCTATGCATTTTCCAACTCTTTGTGATTTCTTATTTTACTCATTTATTATTGGTTGTTTTAAAGTATGTTGTTTAGTTTCCAAATATTTGTGAATTTTCTAGTTGTCCTTTTTATTGATTTCTAACTTTTCATTGTGATCACAGAAGATGCTTATAAGGGTTTTAATGTTTTAAATTGTATTTAGAATTGTTTGGTGGTCTAGCATATTTCTTCCTTTCATTCTGTCAATGTTTGCTTCATACATTTTGGGGCTCTTTTGTTAGTACAAATATGCTTGTGATTGTCACATTTTCTGATAAATTGACCCTTTTATGATTAGGGTAATAAGAAATATGTTCTTATTTGTCTTTTGTAACAGTTTTTGGCTTGAAGTGTAGTTTGATTATTAGAACTAGCCATGCCAAGTCTCTTTTGGTTACTGTTTGCATGGAATATCTTTCTTCATGCTTTCACTTTCAACCTATGTGTGGTTTTGAACATAACAGGCATCTATCTCCATATGTATTATGAGGTTATGACAAATACTTTTAAAATTATTTTCATATATTTTTGGCATTTTCCAAATATTCCATGATAAACATACTAATTGTATGATCATAAGCTATTAATGCAAATTCAAACAGGAACACTACTATAGAAGTATAGAGGAGAAAGGGTTAATTCTAGAAAAGAAAAAATTCAAATGAAAACAGAAAATAATTTCTCAAAGGCTAATAATATGTTTTGTTTTGTTTTTTGGCCACTTGTATGGGGATAGCTTACTAGCACTATATGGATTCAGAAACTGAGACTATAAGCTTAGATTTATGTAAACAGGAAATCTTCATGGAATAGTTTAGACTTAGATGTATCTGAGTTTGACAAAGGGAAAAAGAGAAGCAATTCCAGGTGAAAGGAAATGATATGAGCAAAGATACAGTTTGGGAATTAGAAGGTACATTTGAAGAATACCTTCCAACTTGTGTGGTTTGTTTGTAAGGTTATGTTTCCTGTTTTCTTTAAAATATTTATATTTTCTTAGTTGTAGAGACAGTGGGATGATGCCTCTGGAGTAAAGTCTGTACTGAATCACTGAATCATTGATTTCTTTACCACCTTCTAACAGGTAGCTCAGAGAGCTACTGACCTTTCATAACAGATTTATCTTTCAATTTAACTTAGACTTCATATAAAATTAAAATTTGCATACCCTGGTTGGGAATATATGATTAATATATAGTTGATTATCTTTAGAAAGGCAAACCCACCTTACAGACTACAGGCCAGAGAAGGATCAGAGGATTGGGAACACTTGGCAATAACATGGACTAAGGTGGATAACTTTTTCATAGCCCCTCAAAGGTTTATTCCAACTTCAAACACTAAGAGGCACATCTGAGTACAGATGCAAAGTTCTGACTGAAACTGGCTTCTTCAGAAATCCTGACGCAGTCAAGAGGCAGCTTCAGCTAGATTGCATAATGTCTAGATGAATAAATTTTCCTGTTTATGTTTATTTTCTCAAAACCTAAAACATGTGCTTTCAGTTATATTTGAATGAATTTTTGTGCCAGGTGATATTTTCTCCCTAACATGGATTTGATACATAACTTTTTTCCATTAGAGATCCTACTTTAACCAATTTATTAACATAAAACTGTAATAAAATAACATATTTTTCACCCTGGCCTTTGGAGTTCATCATTGCAAAAGTTGCTTATAAGCATAAGGAACCCAGAGATAGATTATTGCTTAAAGAATTCTTAAAGATACAGAATTATCTAAAATTGACCTTATTTTTCTTCAGTTTTACTTCAGTGCTTCTCAGTGATAACCTTCAGCTTTTCCATTATCTTCTCATTTGCCTCTATAACACAAAAATAGCAATATAATTATTAAGTCATGATAATATCAAAACACTCTCCAGGTTTTTTGTTGACATTTGAAAGGGAACTTGAAGCACAAGTAAAAACACAGAGAGCTATATTTTACTGATTATTTCTTTATGGCAAGAACTATATTATCTCATTTAATCCTTACAGAAACTTGCAAGTATTATTATTAGGGCCTGCCATTTTGTAGATGAGGAGCTGAAACACAGACAGGTTAAGTAAATTGCTTAGAATCATTCAGCTAGAAACTGGGCTTCACATACAGTCAGCCAGGCTTCAGAATTCCAAATTTAGATAGAGTATTAAAAGGATGTGGGGGAGCCTTTTTTCTGTAGCTGGGCCCCAAGAGACAGGTGAGGAGAAGTTGATGACTGCTTTCTCAGAGATGTTATGAATCACATCTGTCAGATGTTAGAGCAGGCATCCGCTCTTTTCTCTGGTGCAACAGACAAGAATTTGATCTCAAATACAATAAGGAGGAGCACATGGATCTGGAAACTTAGGATAATGCTCCCTCACTTCATTGTGCTCTGAATGCACATGTGCGGCAAACCCTGTCTGAGAATGGTGTGATTACCAAGATCTCAGGCCCCTCAGGAACAAATGTTTGAATCTCACCTTCCAAAAGGCTTTATGTAAGCATCCCCTTCTCAAAGCAGCCTTTCCTGAGCAGATGATTACAGCAGCCTCAGAACTCTGTTCATTGAGAGGAGAAAAAAAAGATGGCTTTGTGAGAAGTGAGGCAGAAACCTTCTCCCCTAACCACATATAAAATGAAAGTACAGCAAATACAGCTAATCCTGAAAGAGCATACCCGAAGACTGCAGAACAGGCTCCCTACCCCTGGGGTAAAGAGAAGACCTCACAGAAAAAGGTAAAGTAGCAAAGCCATGATCTGTTGGGACCCAAGCCCTCCCCCCACTCCAGCTTACAGGTGGGAGGAAGAGAAATGGAGCAAGGACATTATAGAAACCCAGGACTATTAAACACCCAGCCCTGGAGATCTACTCCAGGAGCATGAACCCACATTATATGGTACTCTGGAGATTAGTGGGGTTGGAAAGCAAAGACAGGCAGAATACTAAGAGAAACAGATTCCAACTGTTTGTGGAAAACAGATACCCACAACACAAAAGGACAGAAGAAAGGTGGGCACTTTGAAAGACTTCCCAACAATGAGAGGGGAACTAAAGGAGCAAGGATTACACAGAGTTTGTTGCTCAGGAGAAGGGACAGGTGGGCAAAACATCCCAGCTCACTCAGCCCAGCAGGTTGGGAATGTTCAGAAGCTTCAGACAGTCCATCCATCTGGCTGGCAATGCGGTGTGGAGACACCCCCACTGAGAAACGCAGCCAGTTTCTCCTTCTTCCTGGCAGGCACTGGTCTGCACACCTACTGTCCCCACCATTGTGCTAGGACAGCCAGAGGATGGTCCCATCTATGGCAACTACAGGGGCATAGCACAGAGGCTCCTCCCTGTGTGCTCAACC
Organism: Manis pentadactyla; assembly: GCF_030020395.1. Lineage (NCBI taxonomy): Eukaryota > Metazoa > Chordata > Mammalia > Pholidota > Manidae > Manis > Manis pentadactyla. The sequence continues at coordinate 13,408,023 of NC_080031.1, read as the reverse complement.
CACCAGACCTGGCAGTGGAGGTAGGCACTGCAACCAGATAGCAGGAAAGAGCTCTTTCCTACAGGAAGATGCTGGCACTGTGTGCCTGTGACTCTCCCACCATCGTTCCAGGTGCTTGGCAGCTCCAGAGAGTACATATTCTGAACACTAGAGGGCGCTGCCTACACAAGTTGTAAATCTATAATTAATCGTTAGAAGTATGAAGCAGCAAAAAAAAAAAAAAATTGTACAAACAAGAAATCCAACAAATACCTGAAAGAGGGCTAAGTGAAACGAAATCACCAATCCTCTTGATAAGGATTTTAAAATAAGACTCATAAACATGCTCATGGAACTACAGAAAAATATTCAAGATCTCAGGGAAGACTTCAAGAAAGAGAGGGACACTTTGAAAAATAGAGTATCTGAAATGAAACATACAATGGAGGGATTTAAAAGTAGATTAGATGAGGTAGAAGAGATGTTAAATGAAATAGAAATTAGAGAACAGGTAAACAAAGAAGCTGAGGCACAGAGACAAAAAGGGATCACAAGGAATGAAAGAATAATAAAAGAACTGTGTGACCAATCCAAATGGAAAAAATATTCACATTAGAGGGGTATAAGAAGACAAAGAGAGAGAAAAAGGGAGATAAATTCTGTTTGAGGAAATAATTGCCGAAAATTTCACCAATCTGGGGAAGGAAATAGTCTTTCAGGCCATTGAAGTGCACAGATCTCCTAACACAAGGGACCCTAGGAAGACACCACCAATACATATAATACATAAAATGGCAAAGATCAAGACAAGGTAAGAGTATTAAAAGCAGCCAGAGAGAGAAATAAGATCACATACAAAGGAAAGCCCATCAGGCTATCATCAGACTTCTCAGCAGAAACCTTACAGGCCAGAAGGGAGTGGCATGATATATTTAATGCAAAGAAACAGAAGGGCCTCAAATAAAAAATACTCTACCCAGCAAGATCATCATTTAAATTTGAAGCAGGGATTAAACAATTTCCAGATAAGCAAAAGTTTTGGGAATTTAACTCACATAAACCATCTCTACAGTGTATTTTACAGGAACTGCTCTAGATGGAAGTATTCCTAAGGCTATAGCTGTCACCAGAGAAAATAAAACCACAATAAAGGAAGTAGACCAATTAATTACTAAGCAAATGCAAAATTAAATCAACTACCTACAAAGTCAGTCAAGGGATACACAAAGAATGCAGAATATTATACCTAATATATACAGAGAGGAGGAGGAAGAAACAGAATGGAGGAAAAACAAAGGACTTTTAGATTGTGTTTGAAATAGCATAATAAGCAAGTTAAGTTAGACTGTTAGATAGTAAAGATGGTGCCCTTGAATCTTTGGTAACCATGAATCTAAAGCTTGCAATCGCAATAATACATATCTTTTGATAATCACCCTAAATATAAATGGACTGAATGCACCAATAAAAAGATATAGAATTACAGAATGGATAAAAAAATAAGACCCATTTATATGCTGCCTACAAGAGACTTACTTCAAACCCAAAGACATACACAGACTGAAAGTGAAGGGACAGAAAAAGATATTTCATGCAACTAATAGGGAGAAAAAACAAGGAGTTGCAGTACTTGTATCAGACAAAATAGATTTCAAAACAAAGAAAGTAACAAGAGATAAAGAAGGATATTACATAATGATAAAGGGGTCAGTCCAACAAAAGGACATATACATTATAAATACCTATGCACCTAATACAGGAGCACTTAAATATGTGAAACAAATGCTAACTGAATTAAAAGGGGAAATAGAATTCAACGCATTCATTTTAGGAGACTTCCACACACCATGCACTCCAAAGGACATATCAACCAGACAGAAAATAAGTAAGGAGACAGAGGCACTGAACAACACATGAGAACAGATGGACCTAACATACATCTGCAGAACATTCCACCCAACAGAAACAGGAAACACATTCTTCTCAAGTGCACCAGGAACATTTTCAAGAATAGATCACATACAAGGCCACAAAATGAACCTCAGTGAATTGAGAAAGATTGAAAATGTGCCAACCAGCTTCTTAGACCACAAAGGTGTGAAACTAGAAATAAATTATGCAAAGAAAACAAAGCCCACAAACACATGGAGGCTAAACAACATGCTCCTAAATAATCAATGGATCAATGACCAAATTAAAATAGAGATCAAGTAATAAGTGGAGACAAATAAAAACAGCAACTCAACACTCCAAAACCTGTGGGATGCAGGGAAGGCCATGCTAAGAGGGAAGTATATTGCAATACAGGCTTACCTCAAGAAAGAAGAAAAATCCCAAATGAACAGTCTAAACTCACAATTAACAAAACTAGAAAAAAGAAGAACAAATGAGGCCCAAAGTCAGTAGAAGGAGGTACATAATAAAAATCAGAGCAGAAATAAATAAAACTGAGAAAAATAAAACAATAGAAAGAATCAATGAAACCAGGAGCTGGTGCTTCGAGAATATAAACAAAATAGATAAACCCCTAGCCAAACTACCAAGAAAAAGAGAGTGTACACAAGTAAGTAGAATCAGAAATGAGAAAGGAAAGATGACTATGGACACCACAGAAATACAAAGAATCATTAGAGAATACTATGAAAAATTATATGCTAACAATTGGATAACCTAGAAGAAATGTAGAACTTTCTAGTAAAATACAACCTTCTGTAACTGACCCAGGAAGTAACAGAAAATCTGAACAGATGAATTACCAGCAATGAAATTAAAATGGTAATCAAAAAACTACCTAAGAACAAAATCCCTGGACCATGTGGCTTCACTGCTGAATTGTGTCAAACATTTAGAGAAGACCTAATACCCATGATCCTTAAAGCTTTCCAGAAAGCAGAAGAGGAGGGAATACTTCCAAACTCATTTTATGAGGCCAGCATCACTCTAATACCAAAACCAGGCAAAGACAACACACACACACAAAAAAAGGAAATTACAGACCAATATCCCTGATGAACATAAATGCAAAAATACTCAACTAAATATTAGCAAACCAAATTCAAAAATACATCAAAAAGGGGGGCGGAAGATGGCGGCGTGAGTAGAGCAGCGGAAATCTCCTCCCAAAACAACATATATCTATGAAAATATAACAAAGACAACCCTTCCTAGAATAAAGACCAGAGGACACAGGACAATATCCAGACCACATCCACACCTGAGAGAACCCAGCGCCTCGCGAAGGGGGTAAGATACAAGCCCCGGCCCCGCGGGAGCCGAGCGCCCCTCCCCCCAGCTCCCGGCGGGAGAAGAGCAGGCAGAGCGGGAGGGAGACGGAGCCCAGGACTGCCGAACACCCAGCCCCCGCCATCCGGGCCAGAGCGCAGGGCCCTCGATACTGGGAAAACAGGGCAGCAAGAACAGTGAGCAGGCACTGGAGGCTGGGCGACAGAGGACATAAGAAAAGCGCACGACCATTTTTTTTTTTTGCTTTTTTGCTGCTTTGTTTTGGCGAGCGCTTTTTGGAAGTCTTAAAGGGACAGGGACCCCAATATTAGGGAAACAGGGCAGAAAGACCGGTGAGCAGAGGCCTGAGGCTGGCACCGGAGAATAAAGAAAAACGAACGACCACCTTTTTTTTTTTAATTAAAAATTTTTTTTTTTTTTTAATTAAAAAAATTTTTTTTCTTGTTTTTTTTTGTGGTCGTTGTTTTGTTTTGGCGGGTGCTTATTGGAAGTCTTAAAGGGGCAGGGCGGGCCACTTAATCCAGAGGTAGGGAATCCGGGGATCACTGGGCACCCTAACCCCTGGGCTGCAGGGAGCAGGGAGGCCCCTTACGGAGATAAATAGCCTCCCAGCCGCTCCTGCTCCAACGCGACTCCACCATTTTGGAGTAGCTGCCCGAGCCAGGCCACGCCCACAGCAACAGCGGAGATTAACTCCATAGCAGCCGGGCAGGAAGCAGAAACCCTGTCTGCGCGCAGCTGCGCAGCACAAGCCACTAGAGGCCGCTGTTCTCCCAGGAGAGGAGGGCCACAAACCAACAAGGAAGGAAGTCCTTCCAGCCGTCACTCGTCCCAGTTCTGCAGACTATTCCTATCACCATGAAAAGGCAAAGCTACAGGCAGACAAAGATCACAGAGACAACACCAGAGAAGGAGACAGACCTAACCAGTCTTCCTGACAAAGAATTCAAAATAAGAATCATAAACATGCTGACAGAGATGCAGAGAAATACGCAAGAAAAATGGGATGAAGTCCGGAAAGAGATCACAGATGCCAGAAAGGAGATCGCAGAAATGAAACAAACTCTGGAAGGGTTTATAAGCAGAATGGATAGAATGCAAGAGGCCATTGATGGAATTGAAATCAGAGAACAGGAACGCATGGAAGCTGACATAGAGAGAGACAAAAGGATCTCCAGGAATGAAACAATATTAAGAGAACTGTGTGACCAATCTAAAAGGAGCAATATCCGTATTATAGGGGTCCCAGAAGAAGAAGAGAGAGGCAAAGAGATGGAAAGTATCTTAGAAGAAATAATTGCTGAAAACTTCCCCACACTGGGGGAGGAAGTAATCAAACAGACCATGGAAATACACAGAACCCCCAACAGAAAGGATCCAAGAAGGGCAACACCAAGACACATAATAATTAAAATGGCAAAGATCAAGGACAAGGAAAGAGTGTTAAAGGCAGCTAGAGAGAAAAAGGTCACCTATAAAGGGAAACCCATCAGGCTAACGTCAGATTTCTCAACAGAAACCCTACAGGCCAGAAGAGAATGGCATGATATATTTAATACAATGAAACAGAAGGGCCTTGAACCAAGGATACTGTATCCAGCACGACTATCATTAAAATATGACGGTGGGATTAAACAATTCCCAGACAAACAAAAGCTGAGGGAATTTGCTTTCCACAAACCACCTCTACAGAACATCTTATAGGGACTGCTCTAGATGGGAGCACTCCTAGAAGGAGCACAGCACAAAACACCCAACATATGAAGAATCGAGGAGGAGGAACAAGAAGGGAGAGAAGAAAAGAATCTCCAGACAGTGTATATAACAGCTCAATAAGCGAGCTAAGTTAGGCAGTAAGATACTAAAGAGGCTAACCTTGAACCTTTGGTAACCACGAATTTAAAGCCTGCAATGGCAATAAGTACATATCTTTCAATAGTCACCCTAAATGTTAATGGGTTGAATGCACCAATCAAAAGACACAGAGTAACAGAATGGATAAAAAAGCAAGACCCATCTATATGCTGCTTACAAGAAACTCACCTCAAACCCAAAGACATGTACAGACTAAAAGTCAAGGGATGGAAAAACATATTTCAAGCAAACAACAGTGAGAAGAAAGCAGGGGTTGCAGTACTAATATCAGACAAAATAGACTTCAAAACAAAGAAAGTAACAAGAGATAAAGAAGGACACTACATAATGATAAAGGGCTCAGTCAAACAAGAGGATATAACCATTCTAAATATATATGCACCCAACACAGGAGCACCAGCATATGTGAAACAAATACTAACAGAACTAAAGGGGGATATAGACTGCAATGCATTCATTCTAGGAGACTTCAACACACCACTCACCCCAAAGGATACATCCACTGGGCAGAAAATAAGTAAGGACACGGAAGCACTGAACAACACAGTAGAGCAGATGGACCTAATAGACATCTATAGAACTCTACATCCAAAAGCAGCGGGATATACATTCTTCTCAAGGGCACATGGAACATTCTCCAGAATAGACCACATACTAGGCCACAAAAAGAGCCTCAGAAAATTCCAAAAGATTGAAATCCTACCAACCAACTTTTCAGACCACAAAGGCATAAAACTAGAAATAAACTGTACAAAGAAAGCAAAGAGGCTCACGAACACATGGAGGCTTAACAACACGCTCCTAAATAATCAATGGATCAATGACCAAATCAAAATGGAGATCCAGCAATATATGGAAACAAATGACAACAACAACACTACGCCCCAACTTCTGTGGGACACAGCAAAAGCAGTCTTAAGAGGAAAGTATATAGCAATCCAAGCATATTTAAAAAAGGAAGAGCAATCCCAAATGAATGGTCTAATGTCACAATTATCGAAATTGGAAAAAGAAGAACAGATGAGGCCTAAGGTCAGCAGAAGGAGGGACATAATAAAGATCAGAGAAGAAATAAATAAAATTGAGAAGAATAAAACAATAGCAAAAATCAATGAAACCAAGAGCTGGTTCTACGAGAAAATAAACAAAATAGATAAGCCTCTAGCCAGACTTATTAAGAAGAAAAGAGAGTCAACACAAATCAACAGTATCAGAAACGAGAAAGGAAAAATCACGACAGACCCCATGGAAATGCAAAGAATTATTGGAGAATACTATGAAAACCTATATGCTAACAAGCTGGGAAACCTAGGAGAAATGGACAACTTCCTAGAAAAATATAACCTTCCAAGATTGACCCAGGAAGAAACAGAAAATTTAAACAGACCAATTACCAGCAACGAAATTGAAGAGGTAATCAAAAAACTACCAAAGAACAAAACCCCCGGGCCAGATGGATTTACCTCGGAATTTTATCAGACATACAGGGAAGACATAATACCCATTCTCCTTAAAGTTTTCCAAAAAATAGAGGAGGAGGGGATACTCCCAAACTCATTCTATGAAGCTAACATCACCCTAATACCAAAACCAGGCAAAGACCCCACCAAAAAAGAAAACTACAGACCAATATCCCTGATGAACGTAGATGCAAAAATACTCAACAAAATATTAGCAAACCGAATTCAAAAATACATCAGGAGGATCATACACCATGACCAAGTGGGATTCATCCCAGGGATGCAAGGATGGTACAACATTCGAAAGTCCATCAACATCATCCACCACATCAACAAAAAGAAAGACAAAAACCACATGATCATCTCCATAGATGCTGAAAAAGCATTTGACAAAGTTCAACATCCATTCATGTTAAAAACTCTCAGCAAAATGGGAATAGAGGGCAAGTACCTCAACATAATAAAGGCCATCTATGATAAACCCACAGCCAACATTATATTGAACAGCGAGAAGCTGAAAGCATTTCCTCTGAGATCGGGAACTAGACAGGGATGCCCACTCTCTCCACTGTTATTTAACATAGTACTGGAGGTCCTAGCCACGGCAATCAGACAAAATAAAGAAATACAAGGAATCCAGATTGGTAAAGAAGAAGTCAAACTGTCACTATTTGCAGATGACATGATACTGTACATAAAAAACCCTAAAGACTCCACCCCAAAACTACTAGAACTGATATCGGAATACAGCAAAGTTGCAGGATACAAAATCAACACACAGAAATCTGTGGCTTTCCTATATACTAACAATGAACCAACAGAGAGAGAAATCAGGAAAACAACTCCATTCACAATTGCATCAAAAAAAATAAAATACCTAGGAATAAACCTAACCAAAGAAGTGAAAGACTTATACTCTGAAAACTACAAGTCACTCTTAAGAGAAATTAAAGGGGACACTAACAGATGGAAACTCATCCCATGCTCGTGGCTAGGAAGAATTAATATCGTTAAAATGGCCATCCTGCCCAAAGCAATATACAGATTTGATGCAATCCCTATGAAACTACCAGCAACATTCTTCAATGAACTGGAACAAATAATTCAAAAATTCATATGGAAACACCAAAGACCCCGAATAGCCAAAGCAATCCTGAGAAAGAAGAATAAAGTAGGGGGGATCTCACTCCCCAACTTCAAGCTCTACTATAAAGCCATAGTAATCAAGACAATTTGGTACTGGCACAAGAGCAGAGCCACAGACCAATGGAACAGACTAGAGAATCCAGACATTAACCCAGACATATATGGTCAATTAATATTTGATAAAGGAGCCATGGACATACAATGGCGAAATGACAGTCTCTTCAACAGGTGGTGCTGGCAAAACTGGACAGCTACATGTAGGAGAATGAAACTGGACCATCGTCTAACCCCATATACAAAAGTAAACTCAAAATGGATCAAAGACCTGAATGTAAGCCATGAAACCATTAAACTCCTGGAAGAAAACATAGGCGAAAACCTCTTAGACATAAACATGAGTGACCTCTTCTTGAACATATCTCCCCGGGCAAGGAAAACAACAGCAAAAATGAGTAAGTGGGACTATATTAAGCTGAAAAGCTTCTGTACAGCAAAAGACACCATCAATAGAACAAGAAGGATCCCTACAGTATGGGAGAATATATTTGAAAATGACACATCCGATAAAGGCTTGACGTCCAGAATATATAAGGAGCTCTCACGCCTCAACAAACAAAAAACAAATAACCCAATTAAAAAATGGGCAGAGGAACTGAACAGACAGTTCTCCAAAAAAGAAATACAGATGGCCAACAGACACATGAAAAGATGCTCCACATCGCTAATTATCAGAGAAATGCAAATTAAAACTACAATGAGGTATCACCTCACACCAGTAAGGATGGCTGCCATCCAAAAGACAAACAACAACAAATGTTGGCGAGGCTGTGGAGAAAGGGGAACCCTCCTACACTGCTGGTGGGAATGTAAGTTAGTTCAACCATTGTGGAAAGCAGTATGGAGGTACATCAAAATGCTCAAAACAGATTTACCATTTGACCCAGGAATTCCACTCCTAGGAATTTACCCTAAGAATGCAGCAATCAAGTTTGAGAAAGACAGATGCACCCCTATGTTTATTGCAGCACTATTTACAATAGCCAAGAATTGGAAGCAACCTAAATGTCCATCAATAGATGAATGGATAAAGAAGATGTGGTACATATACACAATGGAATACTACTGAGCTATAAGAAAAGGGCAAATCCAATCATTTGCAGCAACATGGATGGAGCTGGAGGGTATTATGCTCAGTGAAACAAGCCAAGCGGAGAAAGAGAAATACCAAATGATTTCACTTATCTGTGGAATATAAGAACAAAGGAAAAACTGAAGGAACAAAACAGCAGCAGAATCACAGAACTCAAGAATGGACTAACAGGTACCAAAGGGAAAGGGACTGGGGAGGATTGGTGGGTAGGGAGGGATAAGGGGGGGAGAAGTAGGGGGGTATTAAGATTAACATGCATGGGGGGGTAGGAGAAAAGGGAGGGCTGTACAACACAGAGAAGGCAAGTAGTGATTCTACAACATTTTGCTATGCTGATGGACAGTGACTGTAAAGGGGTTTATAGGGGAGACCTGGTATAGGGGAGAGCCTAGTAAACATAATATTCGTCATGTAAGTGTAGATTAGTGATAGCAAAAAAAAAAAAAAAAAAAAAAAAAAAGGGCAGTTCCTGTGTGGTAACCTCCAACGAGTTCTACACAAGGGTATAAAGGGCATATAAAAGTGTAGGCAAAGGGTCTGTTTGTGTTTATACAGAGGATCAAAGCCTAATTGGGCTACCCCGAAAATGAACTAAGATACAATATGAAAAAGAACTTCCAACATCTGCACCCTCTGGAAGACTCATGCCAGAAGATGATCATCAAAAAACCCCAACAAAGATCCACGCACTGCTACAGCTGTAGATGCACTCATCCCACCAGTTCCTGGACTTGCCATGGGAATGAGGAAGGAGATATCTAAGCTGGCCTGTGCATACAGTAAAACAACAAAATTGGACTGGATCTATACTGTTGGAACTCAACCAAGAATTTGGAGAAGTGCAAATTGTAGCGCTCCAAAGTCTTACAACTACAAACTATTTATTGTTAAAAGAACATATGGCATGTGAACAGTCCCCAGGAATGGGTTGTTTTAATTTGTCTGATTTCTCTCAGACTGTTCAAGTTCATTTGGACAATATCCACCATATCATAGATAAGTTTTCACAAATGCCTAAGGTGCCTAACTGGTTTTCTTGGTTTCACTGCAGATGGCTGGTAATTACAGATATGCTTTGGTTATGTAACTATACTCCTATTATGTTAATGTGTGTGTGCAATTTAAGTAGTAGCTTAAAACCTATACATGCTGAAGTTACTCTACAAGAAGATATATCAAAGAAATAATCAATCTTCCCATGTTTTCTTCCGTCTGCTACTTCTATAGCTTTTCTTCTTCCTTCCTAATTACAACCCTTAAATAGAATTCGTGCCTCATATCAAATTTACCGAGTATCGTAATTCTTCCAAGTGGTAAAGATACCTCAAGACAAATGCTGGGCATAGAAGCCACAGGGCATAAATATGCAAAGAAGTAAAAAGCTAACTTTTTCAAACAATAAGGCTTCTCTCTCACTTACCAACTTCACATTTCCCTGTATGGCCCCGGAAGATGACTGGTTAGCCAGAGACGGGTAAGATTCCTCAAGGGAGGAACAACCTAAGACAGGCACAGTCGCAGGGGGGCCATCAGGTGAGAAATTGGGGATCAACAGAGGTGAGGCTTAGAACCTCACCCCCCCGTTCTGAGAGAAATCTTCTGCATACGTGGATGTTTTATTGCCCTGGTCTAGCTTGGATTAACACATAGTCTACAGGCACACACCTGATCATCTACATGTGCTCTCATACAACACTAAACTATGTTTTCTACCTTTATCTTGTATCTACCTACCACTTCAGCATTTTATTAAAAATAATAATAATAAAGAGAGAAATGTGGTATCCACATATAAATCAAGTATAAAAACCAAATCAGTATTCATATTTGAACTGACTGTTTATAGTTCATAATGCATGAGCAAAACCGAAAGTTTCTGTGATGACTGCCCTTGTACTGTTCACTATGTAACTTATTCATTATGTAAGAATTTGTTCTACATGTAAGAACTTGTTTGTTATGCCTCAGAAGATTGGAGACTGACAAAAATTAGGCTTGGGGTGGAATAATGATTGTGCATTGAGCATTGACTCCCCTATACAGAATTTTATTGTCGTTAACAACCATTTGATCAATAAATATGAGAGATGCCCTCACAAAAAAAAAAAAAAAAAAAAAAAAGGACAGACTTCCAATGGTAAAATAAATTAGTAACCGGGATGTAATGTATAGCATAAGGAATATAGTCAAGATATTGTAACAGCCTGGTAGGGTGATAGCTGGAACCTAGAATTATGTATATAAATGTTCTACCACTGTGTTGTACACTTGAAACTCATGTAATGTAATACTGTGTGTCAACTACCCTTCAATAAAAAATAATTATTAAAAAAAAAAAAAAAATACATCAAAAAGAGCAACCACTATGACCAAGTGGGATTTATTCCAGGGATGCAAGAATGGTACAATATACAAAATCCATCATCATCATTCACCACATCAACAAAAAGAAGGACAGAAAACATATGATCATCTCCATAGATGATGAAAAAGCATTTGACCAAATTCAACATCCATTTATGATAAAAACTCTCAACAAAATGGGCATAGAGGGAAAGTAACTCAACATAATAAAGGCCATATATGACAAACTCACAGCCAACATCATATTTAACAGCAAAAAGCTGAAAGTTTTCTTCTATGATTGGAAACAAGACTAAGATGCCCACTCTCCCCACTTTTAGTCAACATAGTTCTGGAGGTTCTAGCCATGGCAATCAGACAACACAAAGAAATAAAAGGCATCCAGATTGGTAAGGAAGAAGTTAAACTGTCACTGTTTGCATATGACATGATATTGTACATAGAAAACCCTAAAGAATTTTCACCCCAAAACTACTATAACTAATAACTGAATTCAGCAAAGTTACAAGATACAAAATTAATACACAGAAATCTGTGTATTCCTATATACTATCGATGAACTAGCAGGAAGATAAATCAGGAAAACAATTCCCTTTACAATTGCATCAGAAAGAATAAAATACCTTGCAATAAACCTAACCAAGGAAGTGAAAGACCTATACCCTGAAAACTACAAAACACTCATGAGAGAAATTAAAGAAGACACTAATAAATGGAAATACATCCTGTGCTCATGGATAGGAAGAATTAATATTGTTAAAATGGCCATCCTGTCTAATGCAATCTACAGATTCAATGCAATCCCTATCAAAATATGAACAGCACTCTTCAATGAACTAGAACAAATAGTTCTAAAATTCATATGGAGCCACAAAAGACCCCAAATAGCCAAAGCAATCCTGAGAAGGAAGAATAAAGTGGGGGGACTACACTCTCTGACTTCAAGCTCTACTACAAAACCACAGTAATCACGACAATTTGGTCCTGGCACAAGAACAGACCCATAGATCAATGGAACAGACTAGAGAGCCCAGATATAAACCAACCATAAATGATCAATTAATATATGATAAAGGCGCTATAGATGTACAGTAGGGAAGGGGATTAAATGGCATTTTGATTAAAATACATAATGTAGGGTGGTCACAGGGAAAACAGTCTAGCACAGAAAGACAAGGAGTGATTCTATAGCATCTTATTATGCTAATGGACAGTGGCTGCAATGGCATGTGGGGGAGACTTGATAATATGGGTGAATATTGTAACCACAATGTTGCCCATGTGAAACCTTCATAAGATTGTATACCAATTATACCTTAATAAGATAGAAAAGCATGTGGGGGATATTATGCATACCAAGAAAGGAAAAATAGAATGCAGATTTACAACAGAATGCAGTGTACAATATTTTTGTGTTGCTCAAGAATGAATATTTTAGTGCAGCTCAAATGTAAGTAATATTAAGAAAGAGGTTGGAGGTGAGATGAAAAGTTTTGTGGACAATAAATGAGAGAAAAGTGAGGATTTAGAAATAGGCAGATCACATTAACCTCTGAATGTTAAAATATGAAATAAACTAGTCATAGTTGAGATGTAAAGTCACTTTAAATAGGATTATTTTTCTCAAGACTTGACTGAACCTTGATTAAAGAGATTAACTTAAATTTTTCTCAAAGCCAATCCAAATATTTTTTCAACAATAAAATTGTAGAGAGGAACAAATCATGGAGGCAAACAGCTGCATTGTGCAATCAACACAATCCAGTGGGGAGAGTATATCTGAGCCCAAAACATTCATCAGAATATCAGAAAATAAAAAGGCCACTGGACTATCATGAAAACAATAAAATCAGTGAGTTGTATTTTTCATAGAAATTCCTCTTTATTCTCAATGAAATTTTATGCATAAATTCAATATACAGTACAGAAGAAAGTAGAGCTGTTTCGATAAGACTTAAGGTACCTAGACCTCAAGGAGCTCAGTTTCCTTTTTTTAATTGAAATATAGTTGATCTGCAATATTATATTAGTTTCAGGTGAACAGCATAGTGATTAGACATTTATACACATTACAAGATGATCACCATGATAATTCTAGTTACTATACATCACCATACAAAATTATTACAGTATATTTTTATTGCAATACAGTTGATATACAATATTTTATTGGTTTCAGGTGTAGAGCATAGTGATTTGACAATTACATATTAGTGACTAGATTCCCTATGTTGTACTTTACATCTCTGCAACATTTATTTTATAACTGGAAGTTTGTACTTTTTAATCTCCTTCACAGAGGACCTGAATAGATATTTTTCCAAAGAAGACATATTGTCAACAGACACATAAAACATGCTCAGCATCACTTATCATCAGGGAAATGCAAATCAAAACCGCAGTGAGATATCACCTGACACCTGTCAAAAAGGCTATTATCAAAAAGATAAGAAATAACAAGTGTTGATAAGGATGTGAAGAAAATACAACCCTTGTACACTGTTAGTGGTAAAGTAAATTGATGAAGCCACTATGGAAAACAGTATTGAAAATAGAACTACCACACAATCCAGTAAGTCCACTTCTTGGTATTTACCCAAAGAAAATGAAAACACAAATATGAAAAGATATCCACACCCCTATGTTCACTGCAGCATTATTTACAAAGATATGGAAGCAACCTAAGTGTCCAAATCAGTTTCCTTTTACACCTATAAAAATGATGTAATAAATTTAGCAACAAACTATGTTTCTTTTTCATAATTCTGAGTTCACTGTGAAACTTTCTGATTATGAGTTTTCCTTTCATATAGACTGGATATCAGGGAGGCAATACTTTGAGCAGAAAACACTCAATGTTCTATTCTTGGTGCCTGGGATGATCTGTGCGAAAATTAGTCCATCTAATAGATGTTTTTCTCATGTAAGTTAATATATTAATATTCTACTTAATTCATTGGTCCCCTTTGAGTGTAGTTAACTTGACTCAGTCTTATTTTTTTGGTGTTCTCTTAATTGCACTTCTAATCCTTCAAAAACATGAAGATGAAACCCTTCTCTGGGTCACTCTATACTAGATCATGGGTATCTTCTTCAAAACAACATTTTATGTGCTGTGCTAAGAAGCTTGTATTTGGTATTTACTATACATAAATATTTAGAACTATCAAATTGTGGACAGGAAGAGGGTGAGGAGAATCTCTTTTTTTTTCAGTCTTACCTAATATCATGTGATTGGAATATTGCAATATTACATGTTATACTGACCCTGTGCCTGCTTTATTTTAAAGGCTAGGGGACAGAGTAATGAATAAAAGAAACAGAAACATCTGCCTTTATGGTCCTTACATTCTAGAAGGGGCCACAGACAATATACAAACAAACAAGGAAAAAAGCAAAGGGTCATGCAGAGCAGGGGTAGGCCACCTACAATAAACCTGAACTGTTACCTGTTTTTGAAAATAGTTTTACTGGAGTACAGCCATTCCCATTGGCCTAAATATTGTTTATGGTTGATTTCATGCTACAATGGCAGAGTTGAATAGTTGTAGCAGAGACTCTCTGGCCTGTAAGCTTCAAATATTTACTATCTAGCCCATTATAGAAAAAGCTTATTGACTCTTAGTATATAGTATTTCACTCAGCAGCTAATGCAATGGAATAAAATAAAACAGAAAAATTAGATAGGAAGTGGGGAAATTGCTGACATATAATGTAACCTAACATAACATGAAATAATATAACAATATAATGCATCCTGAAGAATGAATGTAGTGTTCAGGGAAAGCCTCACTGAAAAGGTGTTATCTGAGCAAATACCACTTACCTTTCAAATCAATCCGGTTGACATATTTACGGTTAATCTTGCTGTGGGTAATGTCTCCAATTCAATGATATTTTCTCTGTATCAGCGCCTTATTACTCTGTACTTGTACAACTGCAGCAGCGCTGTGGCTTAGCTATTCAAAATCCATCTCTTTCCCCAGTGACCCATCCCATTCTATTTGTCCAGATGAACCTTTTGAGTTATTTCACTCACTGCTCAAAAAGCTTCTGCAACTTCCTATTAACTACAGGATGAAAGTCGAAGATTCCTCCTTAGGCAGGACTCAACACCCTTTAAAATCACTTTCACAGTAACATCTCCAGAATTATGTATCTTTCTATTCCCTGAGCCACAAGTTGTACTCCTCATTGTTCCTCTGCCACTGCAAAGGTTTACTTTGATGCCTGGCATGTCCTTCCTCCTCAACCCTGCAGGACACAATGAAAAGTAGCAATTGAACAGAAAGCTGAAGGAAGAGAGAGGGTGAGGCCTGCAGACAGATTCTTGGGGAAAGAGTAGGCAGTGCACAGTGGAGGGCAAGTCCACAAGCCCAGAGGCAGGAGGGTGCTTGCTATGTCTGAGGGACATCTGGGAGACTGAGGCGGCTGGAGCACCACAGAGGAAAGAGATTAGGAGGTTAGGTGAGAGACGTAAGAGAGAAGGCAGGGGAACAGATGGTCAGAGCCTAGAGTAGGTATGGACTCTGAGTAGGTATGGAAGCCACGGGGGTTGCGGGAGGGCTTTGAATGGATAGCCATGTGATCAGTCTTCACTTTGAAAGGACCGATGGCTGTACAAAGATGGGGTAAAAGAAGGGAATAAGTTAGAAGAGATTTGAAATAATGCATATGAACACTGTTAACATCTTGGACCAAGATGGTAGCTGTAATAGAAAAATTGTTGAATTCTGGATAGTTTTGAAAGTAGAGTCTACAGGGTTATCTGGTGGATTGGATGTAGGGCATAAAGGAATAATGGAACCCAAGGTCTGAAGTTTTGGCCTAAGTAACCAGAAAGATAGAGGCGCCATTTACTGAGGTAAGAAAAAAGTGAAGGAGGAAAGGGAACGTTACATACTTTTAGACCCTCAAGTGAACACATTTGAGTAGGAATTTGGATACACGAGTACTGATATCAGGGCAGAAGTGCAGGCCAGAAATAGAAATACTCTCTGGTGCTTATATACTCATAATTCCATCATGGAAGTTTATATTTATGGTATGTAGGAGAGAAAACTACTTATAATTATCTGAAATTAGGCCCTAATTCAAATTTACATAAAAACTAAAAAATATCTGTGCACAATTTTAATATATATTGAATTCCCCTGGAACACAGCTATTATGGAAATCAAAGAAATATTGTCCATAGTTTTGTTCAGAGGTTTCAAAAAGAATTATTCCCCATTTTGGAAAGTTAGAACGTTGCCAGCAATACTGTGTGAAGTAACTGAATCACCTACAACATCCGTCTGTTCTTTTATACTTGGAGCTATTGATCTTGGGCCGTTTCGTTGCACAGAAGAAGTGAGCATCACATTTCAAGATACTGATGTTGTTACACCTCAGATATTATAATGCCTATTGTTTTGTTATGTTTTTGTTTTTTGACTTCTTATTATAGTTAGTATATTGTTATACATTAATTTCCTTTCATTTCTGTTTTATGATATTTCCAGGGCTTCTGGGTATTGATGACTCTTCCTGACCACTGCCTCTTTCTGGAATGTCCTTCCTGTGCTCTATACTGGAACCTCTAATAAAGCATGCCTACGTGCATATGAATGATGAAGTTCATGATCGAAAAGGGGGTCTTACAAAATATCTGTGATGAAAAGATGCTGCATTTTACAGGGTCGACAACATCAGCACTAGCCTGAGCACCGAGAGCAGCGTGTCCCAGTTCCTCTGCACCCATCAGAGGAGCCTCCGGCCCTGCTCCTGGAGAACTCTCAGGGCAAAGGAACAGACAATGAATGAGACACACAGTTAATGAACCACACAATGGGTATTATCCAAACCATAAGGCTGGGCCGGCCTTGTAGGTTTTTGCTTTTGCTCCATTGATTTCAGCTTTAAAGAAATCTAAAACTGGCAACATTAGCATTTCTACTCTCGTTTTTCAAAGACATGGATAAAATGAACAGTTCACCTCTACCCTGTTCTCTGAGTTGAGCACAGTTTATTTCTTTAGCTCTTTTCTTCAACACCCACCAGGCCTCTCAGGCCAGTGCTGCTTTGGAGGTATCACCTGATATTTTTGTGTTCCTTTGTCATCAATTATAATTCACCAGCAGATGCCACAGTCTTCCTTGGTGTTTAAAAGGGCAGCAGGGATTTGATAATGGGCCCTCCAGGTTTCACCGCTTCGCAGCGCCATATTTGGGTGTTTTATTTCTCCAGCGTATGCACTGAAAGCCCAATGTACTTCCCCTGACAAATAAATTCATGGCTGCAGATCTGAAGTGTATTCAGAATGTAGTCTCTTAAGCAAGGCTTAGAAAGCTCTCAAATCCTTTTTAGCCATTTGAGGTAACATGGCCTGTTTGGGAAAACCTAGGGCTCAAGAAAGATGGTTAATCCAAGGCCAGGAAGATTTGAAATGAAGGGAAACAGGCATACAGACCACTTACACCAAGGCAGCAGAACATGAAGGCTTAACCACCAGGTGGTCGGAAAAGGAAATAGCACATTCAAAACAAATTGTCAGCAAATCCAGTTTACTCAGATTCAGAGCTTAGCATAGGCTCTCTATCTTTAATTGGTTTAAGTTTTAAAAATATCAACTCTTGGCCCTAAAACATAGATTTAGAAATCTGGCTATCCAAGTACACCAGAATGAGAGAGCTTTTAGAAGTCATAACAAGGCAAGCAACAAGAGTGTGTGTGTATGTGAACATGCTCATGGGTGGGGTGCATACATGTGCTTATGTGTACATGTGTGGTGTGTGCATGTGTGTGCACACATGTGTTTATATATGTCTATGTGTAATGTGTGCATATGTGTATGCATGCATGCATATTACAGTAATTATAGGAATCTAGCTTTCAGTATTGTCAAAACTGATAAATTCTTTCTTTCAAATTACTGATTCTTTGTAGGGACCGAGATATTATTATTTCTTGCTTCAGACCTTTACTTACAAAGTTCTTCTACCTAGAATTAAGTGACACTCATTGTTTAAATGGCTAATCCTGACACGCTATTCAGAATATTAGCAAATCCATGTATTTCTCAGAAAGACTTTTCTTAATTCCCACATCTGAAGTATAATGCCCTTTGTGTGCTTTTACTCATTTTTTATTTTCCTTCAGTACTCTTACAGCAATTTGTCATCTTTTATGTATTTGTTTATTTGTTAAATGCCAGTTTCTCCCGCAAAATTGCAAACTTCTTTGGGAAGGGATGCTTTCAGTTTTGTTCACCCTACCTCCTCATCACCTGGAAACACCTTACAAATAGTATTTTTGCATCGTAAGTGTAGGAGATCCAGAGGACTTAGGAACAGGGAAATGAGAACAAATGTGCAAAGTGGTCTTTGAGAGGTAATTCTTTAACATCCATATTTTCTCTTTTTAAATCTCTTCCTGAGTACATTCAAGTTCAAATACAAAAAGGAAGTGGGAATGTGATATGATGATTTATTTTTTGGTTGTTTGATCTTCTTTGTGGACATTAGTTCCTGGGTTTCTTACTGCAGCAGCCCAAACTGCATTTTCTAGTAGCAACTTTCTCAACAATGATGCACACTTTCACTGATGCCGCCTGGGCAGAGTGAACAGATAATTTTTGAGAGATTCCTACAACCCTTTCAGTGTAGAAAACAGAGCCTTAATCATTTAAGCAACAGATGAACTTGCACCACATTAAATATCTTAATATTTACGCATGTAAGGGACTGCATCTGTGCACGAGGGTTAATTGACTATTGAGATAAAGAATTCTTTTCTGTGGAGTGGATTTTTGGTTCTCAAGTGAAGGAGGGGATTTGAAAAGAGAGGAAATGTCACCTCTATTTTATTACTATGTATGGACCTGAATGAACATGGGTTCAATTCCTATATCCATTATTCCTTTGTCTGGGACTATGGATCAACTATTCAGTTCAATTATTTCAACCGTAAAAATAGGAAAACTCTTTAATCCAGACATGCCATCCAAATGATAGGCATTCAAAATACTTGCCACACTGGATTGTCTTATATTGAATATGCTGTCCTCGCTGCCTCCTTCAATGATGCCCACTGAGTCGCAGATGGGAAACTGCGCTTCCCAGCATCCCTTTCCCTCTGTAGTTCTGGCCACCTCGTGTCTGCAGTGAGAGGCACTCACGGGAGGTGGGTGGAGGGGAAGGACAGCCCTTACTCCTTGGAGGAAGTGGCAGTAAACCATGCAGTTACGCATAGGGTTTGCAGCAATTTCAGAACCGTGCCCTTTCCTCACACAGACCAACGCATCTGGTCAGATCTTTTCAACTGCTTCTCAGACTTTTGGCAGTTTCCACACTAACTCTCAGAAATCTGTTCTGTAACCAAAGGCTGACATTTTTCATGTTGGCTACTTGGCTTTCATTCTTTCAGTATTTCCAATAACTGCAAACCACTAATTCCCTGAAGTAAAGTCCTTCACCTTGGAATTAATAAAGCGACATTTGTTTCCCCAACTGAACCTGATACATTTTCATTGCAGCATTCCTTCTCCCCGATCCCCTGCCAATAATTTCAACAAATAATCCCATTTCTCACTTATCAGAAAACAGTCTAAATGGAAAAAGTCCTGGTCTCCTATTGATGATCATATTTGTATTTATATTCCATTTTAGTCTATTTTCTTCTGTCACCGAGGATGGGCATTTCTCTTCCTGTTGAGGGTTTATTCTTCCATTTGTGATCCTTCAGCCACTCTTTCCCTCTTCTGCAACTTCATTGCTTGTTTCCTGCCTCTACCTCTTTGGTTGCTTCTTTACCATAAAATCATGTACAAGCACCTCCCATATTAAGCTCAAGCACACAGACAACATGTCACATCCACCATGATGGCTAAATTATGCTTTGAAAATAGCGCAGAAGACTCAGTATTTTAACAAAAACAAGATTTACTTGCTACTCACACCACATGTCCATCATAGGGGTCCCAAAGTTCTCCTCATCTGTCCCTTCACAGACTGAGGGTGACAGAGGCACCACCATTTTCACACGAAACTCGAGGCTTTAATGCTGCAGAGTATGGAAATTCATGCACCAGTTCTAAACAACTGTGCCCAGAAGTAACACATCACTTTTTTTTTTTTTTTTATAACCAAGAAGTCACATGGCCAAATCTAAATTCAGGGGGTTTCAGATAGGGGATTTTTTTGTAGGCCTAGAATGACAGGGGTTCTTAGAATATTGGTGAGTACCGCCAACCTCTCCAAACACACAGCCTTCCCCCAACCCCACCCAGGTGTCTCCCACACTTCTGTCAAACTGCCCCAAACAGTGGTCTGCATTTTACCACCTGCATTTCCTTCCCAACAAACTACTGTCTAGTTTTTTTTCTGAAGACAGAATTCCGGTCAGCAATGATTTCCTTTATGAAATATTACAGTCCTGCCCCCCAGCATGTTCTAAAATCCAGTGATGCTTTAAGAAATCTGATTCCATTCTGATTCTTGATCTGTTGCATATGACTTCCTTCTCTCTAATTTTTTTAACTTATCATCTTGATTCCTAGTGTCTGAATATTATGGGATATAGGTTTTTCTCTTATAGTTTCTTTTTTCTTTTTTCATGATGTGAATCTTATTTTTATTCACTGTGTTGGATGCTTGGTGATCCCTTTCAAGTTTGATTTTTTTAAATTATTGGATAATTTTCTTCTGCCTCCTCAGTTCCCTGGCTTTCAGGAATTTCTATTAATCTTAAATTGATGCTTTAATTTAATCCTTGTGCCTTTTTTATAACTTCAATTGTCTTTTTATACAGTTTTCTGAGAAAGTTGCCTTTATCTTTTAACTATTCTATGAAGATTTAATGTCTTTTATATTCTCCACTTCCAAGATTATTTATTCTATTAATGCTCCTTTTTATAGCATTTGTTCTGATTTTATGACTGCTCTCTCCTACATTTTTGAGTATATGCATGGGTACATTATTGATGCAGGTGAAGTTTTCTTTTAATCTCTACACTCTCTTTCATCTATTTTCTTTTTCCTGTACATTTCCTTTGCTTTTTGACCTTTATATTAGAAGCTTTCTTTAAAATTTCATTTTACTCTTGGTTGTCAATTCTCTTAAAAGTGAAACGTAAAAATGTTTATAGGAAGCTCTGTATGCAGAGGCAGGACTTGACAAGAGGTAGACTTCATCATGGAATGCTTGGGTAGGAATCTCAGAATTTTGCTACCACAAGTAATGACAGGTCTTGGGTCTCACGGTCTTCATTTCCCCAGAGAGTGCTCAGATATCTTGCCTTGGTGGTCTAACTGGCTGTTGGTGTTCCGGGAGTCTATTTGAGTTATCAATTTCTGCATAATAAATTAGCTCCAAAATTGATGGCTTATAATAACATTTATCATTTTATAGTTTCTGTGGTAGGAATCGGAGTGCAGCTGACCTGGGACTCCTGGTTTTGGACCTCTCATAACTATGGTGAACAACCATCCTCATTTGCCTAGGATTCTTCTTGTCTTAGCCCTGAAGGTCTTGTATCCCAGGAAACCTCTGGTTTCTGATAAAACCAGGACATGTGGTCAACCTGCAAGCCTGCAGTCATCTTAGAGCTCTGCAGGGAAGGCTCTGGTTTTAGCTCACTCTCCTAGTTGGCAGGACTCGGTTTCTCATGGGTTATTGGATGGAGGCCTCCCTTAGTTTCTTTCTAAATGCATCTCTCCTTAGAGCTTGCTTCTTCAGACTGAGAAAGCAAGAAGTCAAGAAAGTGACATCAAGACAGCTAGCATGACAGAAGTCTCAGTTTTTGTCAATTAATCATGGAGATGACAGTCTATCCCTTTGTCATATTCTGTTTGTTAGAAGCAAGACCCCAAGCTCAGTTCACACACAACAATTAAATGAGGGCTTAGATACTAGAAAGGGGACGTTATTGAGTACATGTCAGAAGCTGACCCTTGCAGAATCTAACAAAGGGGTGGAGGTATGCAGAGAGAGTATTCAGGGGAGATTGTTCCTCATTTCACATGATTCCCACGTTACTCTTCAGCATAGCTATGCTCGGTGTCACCAAAACAAAAAAGTCTCTTCTAATTTGACTCCTCCAGATATTAAAATACCAGTACTTTACACAGGGCAGGAAGATGATGTCATCTGCTGTGGGGGGTGGGGATTGAGATCTAGGAGTAAATGCATCTTAGACAGATTTTCAACCAGTTGTTCTGTTCATCATCCCACTGGTCACTGTATACCCTGACCTCTTTCATCCTTGAGCCCTTCCTGGTTTCTGGAACACAAACTGGTCTTCTTATTGCCATCTCCTGACCATCCATCCCTGAAGGCACTGTCCATTGTCATATCCTCTGTATCTAGAACACTGACTGCTATATAGTAGGTGCACAATTAATGCTTGTTGCATGCATGAATGTGCAATGACAGAAGTATGTTGTAAAATCAGAAGACCTGGATGTGAAGTAACAACAGCTGGGTTCCTTCAAGCAAGGTAGTCACCCCACTGAGTCTCCATTTCTTTAGCTCTTAAACATCAACCATGATATTTGTCTAAGAATATTGTTTTGTGGCATTCGGGTATAACATGTCAATGTATGTGGACAAATTCCAATGCCTAGTATTTTCTTAAAATATATATATTTTCTTTTCTTAGTGAATGGAGATAACATTCAAAAAAATTGATACTATTTAATACATTGTGACTAAATACAAATTCCATATATCTCATGTTATGTCTTGTTTTAAGTCAGGAATGGACTACAGACCTTTTCTTTCTCTTAAGGATTGAGTAAGTGTGCAGAGGGGGAGAGGGAGTTGTCACCCTTAGGATTCCAATAGCAAGTCTGACATGCCATGTAGTAGTAGTGGGAGATTCCCTCATGCTGGTAGAGGGTTGCAGAAAACTTTATCCATTCCCTGGAAGAAACTGTGATTTTTCCTGTCAAGGCTAATGGTCTCTCGTCACCTATTTAGAAGACTTGGTGTGTTCTGTACCCAAGACCCTAATGCAATTCCTCAACCCTCCCTACATGCCTCCGTACTGACCATGTGCTGACCTCAGCCACATAAGTCCAAGTTGGAGCTAATAAAAGCTGGCAGATACCTAAACTCTTAATTGAATCTCTCAGTCTTTATTGACTTTTTCCCTCCTCGTTCCTCCCCCCTCCTCCTTTCTATCCCTCTTATTTTTAGGAAGAAGTTTTTCATTAGTGAATACAAAATATTTAGGTGTCTGACATCTCCACTGTGGTAACGATTGTATTGTGCATTAGCTTGAAAGTTCATTCCCAGCTCAATAGGTCTGAAGAGGAATGGTTACACTTTGGCTACACCGGGAAAGCTGATTGCTACCTAAATAACTAATTCATCTTCATAGCAAATGGATGTCAAGGATATTCAAGAGCAAATACACCGAAGGTCATGCCAATTAGTTGTGGAGAAGAGCTTGACTAGAAGGTAATTTGAGATATAAACAGCCTTTGTTTCCCAAACCCAGACCCATAAACAACACCTTACATAGCTGAAGGCTTTGGAAAGACATCCAACCTCTTCCAGGGCATGTGGGAATCTGAGGATGAATTCTACATAAGGCAATGCATACATTTGGAAGAACTATCAACACAGAGAGGAATTATGACCTTGATCTTTCTCTTTTTCTTCTTTACTCTCCTTGTCAGACTCACCCTGATGCCAACAGATAGATGTTGATTGCTTATAATGCTCAAAAGGATGAGAGACATTAAACACTCATTGTATAGTTAGTCCCAAGATTGGGATGATACCAAGCTATGGAGACGGTTGTCTCTACTACCTCTTTACCTATACCTTTTAAGAGTGAATACCTCTATCCATAGTTCTCAGGCAGTATCCCATATATATGAATTCTCATCTCACAAGTGAAGGTACCTGCACAGATACCTGCTCATGCCATCTAACTCTGGTAACTACTCATCCAATTTTGTCAGATAGTTGCCAGCCATCACTGGTGACTAATGAGATATGTAAGAAATTAGTAAGATATGTTATTGTTTCTCAGACTTTCACTTACTTCTCTCGTATAAGCAGGCTAGTAAGATTATCAGGCGGCATTGCCCCGTGGCTTTATTTGCAGTCAGGACTGCATGTATCTCCACTTTTTCAGTAGTCAAGACTGTCAGATGGAAGAGCATTTTCTGCACCAGGTTTAAGGCCCTGAGGGTCCTTGATTCCCCTGGTACCATCTCAGATCATGTGGGCCAATTTGCCAGGGGAGATCACAGGAAGTAGAACAGGCCAGAGTGACTCTTTAAGCCCAAGACTATTAAAAGATATGCAGAAAACATCAGCAAGAGACTTTGTCATTTTCACCTTTTACAGACAGTCCCCCGCTGTGTCCATAGCCCAACACATGCTTAGGATTTTCCCGATTCACTGGGAGTTCTGTTAGGCCAATTTGATATTTTAAAACTTTGTCACCACTGTTCTTATTTAATAAGCAACTAATCAGTTCTGCAATCAGTTGTGCCCTACTATTGCTAGCAAAGCTAAAATAGGACATTTTGATTAATTTTTCTGTTTTTGAGCAATGTGTTCTGATAACTTCTAATATATTGACTCCAGGCTATTTAGAAGCATGTTCTGAGTCTGATGTTGTGCCATGTGGCAGGTGTTCAGTTATAGAGACAATACATTTCCAGAACAGGAATGTCATCAGTGTATAACATTCATGTAAAGAACTTTGCAAAACCCAGAACATGAATGTCCAAAGTTCAGGAAATTCTACTGAACAAATGCCTCAACAGTATGTCCTCATTTTCTCCACAAAAAAACAAAACCTTATAGTCATAATCACTTCTCAAGAAATTCTATCAGTTTAATCAGTTATCCGTTGACTGTTTTTCCATTTTAAACATTATACACCACATATGGGTGCCCTATTTTAAGAATAGTCAAAGTAGTAGGAAAAATTATCTATTTGATTGGTGTGGGGACTATAAACATATTTCAAGTAATAATCAATTTTAATTTTACAGAAATTTAGCCATGATTCCTTTAAACATGCACTGCACTATGATCTTTTTGGCTTGTTTTGCAAAAACCAGAGAGTAAGTTTTATTGATTAAAAGAGTATTTCATTGGTTTAATAATGAAATTTATTGTATACTCAGATTTCAACTCATTAAATAGAAGCTATTTGGAAAGAGGTAAACCACATTTTATTTTTTAATTGAAATAGTTGGTGTATAATACATAATAAAATATAACAATATACAATAATACAAATTATATAAAATATTATATATATATATAATTTTAGATGTACAACATAGGGTTCAACAATTACATGCATTACAAACTGTTCATCATCATAAGTGTAGCTACTGTCTGTCCCCATTCAAAGTTATTACAATATTATTGCCTGTGTTCCCTGAGCTGTATTCTTCATCCCTGTGGCTTGTTTATTTTGTAATTGCCAGTTTGTGTTGCTTACTCCTCTTCGCCTATTTTGCTCATCCCCTCCCCCTCCCCTCTGGCAACCATCAGTGTGTTCTCTGTGTTTTTGGTTTGTGTTTGTTTTTTGTTTATATATATATAAGTGAAATCACATATTTCATTCTCTGTCTGCCTTATTCCACTTAGCATAAAACCCTCTGGGTCCATCTTTGTTGTCATGAATGGCAAGATTTCATTCATTTACATGGCTAATATTCAATTGTGCACTCCAATCTTTAAATGTATTTCATTTATTTATTTATGGAATTATAACATGCATTAGAATGTTCAAAACTCCTGCATTACATAAAATGAGGTTAACATCTTTATAGATTATAAATAATAATAATTTATGATTAATAATAATAATAGCTAATATCTATTTAACACTGTGCAGAAGCCTGTTCTACAATATTTTGCCATGGTTTACCTGAAATACCTGATTGTACTTTGCTTATGTAGTGGTACTGAGTTAACCCTTAATGAGGTAACAACATATTATCAAATGTTATATTAAATAGAGGAACACTTGGGGAAGTCATTTGACCCTCTAAGCTCCGTTGTACTCATCTGAAAAACGAGAGTTGAGTTAAATCTGGTATGGCAAGCATGGAGTGAACATCACGCTAATCCCCTAGTCCACATCCTTGTTATAAATCATTACTCACTCTTTTCTAAGGATTTTGAATGTAGAATTATAACCTTCCCAACTCAGCTTTCCATGTAATCTCTTTTGATTGATTGGAGCTGGTGTGTGAGATAAAGCCTAATTCTCATCCCTGGACAATATGATATCTAAGCTCTCTTGCAGTTCTAATATTAAATAGTTCTTTGTAATTAATAACATAATTATACAACCGGGGGAAGATCTGAGTGCATGCTTTAAAGTGGGGAAGGGTGGAGAGGTCTGCAGATGGGTTGCAAGAAGAGGGAACTGAGTAGAAATATGAAAACACCATCTGAGTCTTAAAATATATTTCAAGGCTGACTCATGCCTATGTCTTGAGCAGTAAGAAGCTTTTCCCAATGAGAAAATTTACTTCCCCATCTAGGCGCTACTCAGTTGCTCAGCATGAAGCCGGAACACTGAATTTATTACCATTATAATGAATTATTTCATTTAATCACGGGCTTGAATCTTGCAGTTGCATCTTCTCTCTAATTGTTCCATTTCCTAAGTATGTGAGTGGGTCCTTATCCACGATCTCACATTTGCTTCCAGACCACATGCTGCCAAAGAGCAGAGATGTTAACCTCTATTGTATTTAGTTAGCCACGTGTACTTGGATTCCTAATAAAGATTATTCAGTGATAACATAAGGAAGGAAGAAAAGGAGTAGGAGGGAAAAGAAGAGGAATCTTGATAGGCACATGATTCAAAACACTTTTCAGTTTAATCCATTGGAGAAGGCCTTATGTCTGATGAGAACCTTAATTATTTAAATTTCTAAAATGAATGATGTGTGCTCTGACTGTTTTTTCTTTATTAGAACCCTTATTTCTCTGAATAGTCTATCTAAATTTTTTTTGTGGTTGATATTTTAAAACCAAATGTGCCTCTATCTTGGGTGGATCTCTAGCTGCTGAGATAGTCAAGGAATGGCCAGGATAAAGAACAGGAGAAAAGACGATTAGGTAAGACTGCTCAGACATGCCTTGAATCTCATGGGAGCCAGAGCCTTCAGGGACTTGGAAATAGCTTGTTTCTGAATGTCTGTATGTCCAGGTTCCAAAATAATATGCAGATGAATAAAGATTCAGAGATTCGAGGTCCTGGCCTAACTCATCAAACCAATTAAAATGAAAACAGACAATTCATGTTTTTGTTTTTGCTTTTCAAGAAAGCTATGAAGAGCAAGTGGCATTAAGAAGAAAGGATGCCACAGCTCTGTTTGGGTGTATGGTGGCATTGTTTATATCAGCTACTAGTGATCAGCTATAAATCTTTCAGCTAAGTCTAACTTTATAAAAGCTGCATTAGGAGGACCCTGGAGAGAAGGGAACATATTGAGTTGAGAAGAGTTATTCACTGTTTCTTCCATCTGGGGATTTTCCAATGCATAGCAAGAGACAAAGAGGGAAAACAGAACATGGCAGACAAGGCCTTTTGGAAATAGCGTGGGACAGAGGGAACAAACTACTAAGGATCATGGCTAACAAGTTAGTCGGACTTGTGGGGCTACAAATATGGAGAAAAGACACTACAAAGAAGTGAGAGATAAACATTCTGTGTGGCTTTTATTCGCAAAGTTTTGCTGTATGCTATGTTATATAGGAGCAAGAGAAAACAAGAAGAAAGTGGTTTCCAAGAAGATAAAAAGCTCAGTAGAGCTTTGGCAGTGTAATAGAACAGAAGAATAAAAAAAGTGTAATTCAGGGTCTTTCAAGGAGGTTGGTCCCTGGAAATATCCCCAGCTTTTATTTTAGAAGTATGAAGTGTTAGATCTTAGAATTAAAAGCAAACTGGAAATGAGACCACCATCAGAAGTCTGAAATTCAGTATTTATCATCTCAGTCTCTCAAAAAATTAGCAGTCTCCCGAACTGCTAATCAGAAGAAAATTAAATCTTCTTTGGTATGAAACATTACCCAAAAGCTACACAATTTCCTAAAAATAATGTTTAAAATTCAAATAAAAATAATCAGAAATACCAGGATATAGGAATAAGTGACTAAATGTAAGGTAAAAAAGCAATTTGAAGAGAATCTTAAGCATTCCAAACTGCAGGAGTTACTTGACACAGACTTTAAAATAGCTACCTTTAAAATATTCAACAAATTAATGAAACTATATACAATTCTCCCAGAGAACTATAATCAATAAATAAGTAGTGAAATGAAAAATTAGAAATAAAAATGTAACGACTAAAATATAGATTTAAATAGTGAGGCAGATCAGTAGATTAGATAAAATAAAGAGAAGGTTGTTTAAGTTGGAGATAGGTGAGTAGAAAATATTCAGACAAAAGCCACAGGGTGACAGACCCTCCAAGACACAACCAAAGTTTAATGTACGTGTAATTGGAACACCAAAAGGAGAAAAAGATAAAATACTTGAATAGTGCCTGAGAATTTTCCATAACTGATGAAAGAAATAAAGAGATATATTTAAGGAGTTCTATGAATTCCAGGCATAAAAATTACAAACAAAACCACACCCTGGCATTTTGTTGTTAAACTGATAAATACAAAAGGCAAATAAAACATATTGAAAACAGTCTGAGAATAAGAGACACATTATCCTCAAACAGTAACAATAAGACCAACAGTTGTCACTTAGTCACTATGAAGTCAAAATTATGTATTTAAAGTGCTAACAAAAATAATGGCCAACGTATAAGTCTTCACTCAAAAAGAATATCTTTCAGTACTTAAGGGTGAATTTATGCTGTTCGATGTGATGAAATAACCAGCAGAAGACTGGCTCACCTGTTATAAACAGCTGTGAACTGGACAAATATTTGAGTACTGTTCGAAATTATTTCACATCACAAAGCATACAAACTTAATTCCTGAGAAAAAGGAAATTCATAAGTTGAGTCCCATGATGGCACCACTTCTTTATTTGAGCTCCATTTTCCAACTACAGCAAAGGGACATGGAAGAAACAGTGACCCCTGAAAGCTGAGAGAGCAGAAATCAGAATTCAGGGCGGCCGACAAATCTGGAAGTGTTCATGATGGCTCACCGAGCACCTACAGGAAGAAGACCTACAGGAAGAAGAATTAATCAAAAGAATGCCAGGAATCAAACATAAACCTATGTAATTCACTACATTAATAGAATACAGAGGAAATCAAATGATCATATCAAAAGATGCATAAGTTAATTGACAAAACTCAACACTCACGTGAACGCTAAGCAAACTAATATAACAGAACTTTCTCAAAATAACAAAGGATTACTCTGTTAAACATTCAGCTAACATTATGCTTCACAGTGAATGACTGAAATTTTTAGCTAAGATCAAGCAGAAAAAAAAGCAAGATTGTGTCAATTTTTCTATTATGTATTATGGTGGAAGTCCTATATAGTGCAGTAAAGTAATAACAATAAAGACATAAACACCAGAAAAGTAGCAATGTTTTTATTTATAGATAATGGAATTTTTCCCCTTGAAACTGGGCCAAGACAAGACTACCTGTTATCCCCATTTTTAATCATCATTATAAGGATGTTCCTGTTGAATACATAAGAAATGAAAGGGAAAAAGGTCTGATACCAAAAATATAAAGCAAATGTTATTTACAGGTGTCATAATTGTAGATATAGAAAATTGCAAAAATAGTATAAATATAAATTAATGCAATCAGTAAGTAAATTTATCAAGGGCTATTAGGTCAATATAAAAAAGCAATTATGTTATTATAAGTGGAAACAAAGCATTTAAAAAATAAAACTTAAAAATCTATACTATTCATAGTGACTCCAAAGACTGAAATATGAAGGAGTCTCTGGCCAAGAAGGGCTAAAGAGTCTTGAAGGGGATTACAGAATATGCAATACTAATTGTCAAGAGTTTTTACAGAGCTACAATAGTTAAAGCAATGACCTAGTTATGGAACTACAGACCAAAATATAAGAATATAAAGTCCATAAAAACACAGACACACTGAAACACACTTAAGGATGTGATTTAGAACAGAGTTGCCATTGTAGAGGAATGTGGAAAGCATGATATTTTTGATAGATGATACTGCATCAAAAAAAAGTCTACTGTAGATGAATCATGAAACAAAATATGAAATATAAAACAATAACACTTGTTTATTCTAAAGATGAATTATTTAACAAAACTTAGCTATAACCAAAATATGAACTGTAAATCAATGAAACTCATAAGAGAATATCTTCATGAATTCAAAGTAGATGGCAAAGATTTTGTAAACAGGACTCAGAGTACATTAACAATAAATAACAAGATTCTTAAGTTATGCTATATTAAAAATAAGGCTTTCAAGTCATCAAAATAAGCCATTAGCAGAGTAGCATTCAAGACAAAGTGTGAAAGAAGAGATCTGCAAAATAAGTTTGACAAAGGATTTATATTCAGAGTTTATATATAAAATGTCAGTAAAAGGAAAAAGGTAACCCCATAGAAAAATGAGCAAAGATTTGAACAAGTAATTCATAAAAGAGTAAATCAAAATTTCTGGTTAATATATCGAAAGATCATCTACTTTATAAGTCATTGAAGGAATATAAATTCTCGCATTGCATTTCCACAATGCAACCACTATATGCCCACCAGGATGGCTAAAATGACAAAACAGAAAATGCTGTTTTGGAGAGTATGTGGCATAGGAAGTAGAATAGTGCTGGCTTAGGGTTGGAAATAGGGAATAATAGGTAAAGAGTATTATTTTTGAGCTGATGAAATGTTCTAAAATTGACTGAGGTTATGACTGTGTATATCTGTGAATATACTAAAATACATTAAGTTGTGTACATTCAAAGGGTGAATTGTATGGCATATGAATTATATAATAATACAAATTTTTGTTGAAAATCATAATTTATGGAATGATAGTTGAAATAGCAGTTTTACAGAGCTACAATGTGAAGTAATGTGAAGTCATGACTGGTAGGAATGACAATGAATGTTTCTTGATTGCTTACACTCCAACATTAAATTGACATGGATGCTGGGTTACTGTAATGTATTCAAGCAAAAAAAAAAATCATTGGTTACATGCCATGATTTATACATGCATTTATACCAATGTTACTCTCCTATTTAAGTAAAAAGATGACAACAGAAGTCACTTGGAAATGGACTTTTTTCTTCAGACAAGAAATACAAACACATTATTAATAGAACAAAGGGAAAAACTATATCCTGGGAGAAAACATCTGCATATCACAATAAATGATCACAACATCACATATAAACAATAAATGCCATGTATCTGGATTATGTAAAGAGTTCTCAAAATTAAATAACAAGAAAACAATCCAATAAAAATAGCAAAGTATTTGAACTCCTTACCAAATAAAATATATAGACCATAAATAAGCAAATATACTCAATCTCAGTAGTCAACAGAGAAATATTTATAAGGCCACCAGGACATACCTCTCACATCTGTTAGAGGTTCTAAAATTTAAAACACTGACCATAACAATAAATAAGATTTTTAACTGGAATAAATTCAGAGTTCTAACTGGAACACTCACATACTGCTGATGTAAATGTAAAATGGTACAGCCACTTTGGAAGACAATATGGCAGTTTCTTTAAAAAGTTAAACATTCATCTAATGTATGATCCAACCATTCAAATCCTAGGTATTTACACAATATAAATGAAATCATCTATCCATACAAAGACTTGTTTAAAAATGTTCCTATCAGGTTTATATGTAATAGACAAAGTACAAACACAAATCAAAAGTCCAGTAAGTGAACAGATAAATAGGGGCATAGCCATATAATGTATTACTACTCTGGAGTAAAACAAATTGGTAGCAAGAGTACGCAAAGTGTGATTCGCTTCATATAAAATAATAGAAAATGTCAACACATCTACAGTAACAGAAAGCAGATGGAAAATTGGGGATGAGTTGAGAGGGAGAAGGCAGGAGTGACAAGGTACAAAGGGGCTCAGTGAAACTTGGGGGTGACAGATAGTCATTATCTTGATAGTGGTGATGGTTTTGAGTGTGCATATATATGTTTGTCTCAATTTATCAATTGTGTTTTAAGCTTGATCATTTTTTTATATATCAATTTTACCTCAAAAAAAGCTACTTTAAGAGAAAAACAAGGGTGGCAAATATCCAGATTTATTAACAGGATTACAGCCTTGGGATATTTTGTTCAGGAGACTAAATAAATATCTTTGAGTGAGCATTAATTGAAGTATCAGTTTTATGATTTTGACACAAAAGAACAGATATCATAGTACTTTTTTTTCATTTTTAAAATTTCTTTGAATAATCTTTAACAGATTTTTAAAAACTATCAGTAAAACTTGGGGACAGAATAAAGGGAGGTTTGGAAAAAAATGAAACTTTATTTCTAATCCCACCTCTTTCTTATTCTTTTATCAAGCCACCATACTGACTCACACATCTTGTTTGCCACTTCTTATTACGCAGCAAATGGAGGAAGTACCCAAGGGACATAGTTCTTTCTTCACTTCGGTATCATCCATATATTAAATTAACTTCATTTAAGTAAGGAAAATATAGCTGGCTGATTTGAGAATATCAGATGGATAAATTTAGGCAGTACTTAGCATGAACCAAAATCAAATCAGTGATGTTTGGCTACACAGACTTCCCTTGCTCTCTGTGCAAATGCACAAATAAAATCAAATCCAGAGTTTTTAACTAACAAGGAGTAAAACACCAGATTGGAGGCATTTTGAAGTCTGAGTACAGTGATGACCACTGCTACCTGATGAATATCAATTTACAGCCCAATTCTATTAGCAAATTCCAAACACTCATGGGGCTGGCTGCTACAATCCATGTTATTCCTAATATTGGGTAATCTCCAACACCTCTTGGAAAAATCTCTAGCTTCTACTCAACACCAACCCTCCTCTATTCTCTCAGCCCTTCAAAACCTCAACAAACATTTCTACTTATGTAATAGCAACTGGTAGGGAAAAAATAATTTTCTGGGTTTATGATAACACAGCCACTCCAAAAGTTGAAGAAGACTGGTAGTATTTCAGGACACAGGAGGGACTGAGTGCCTTTGTCTACTAGATGTTTTATGTCAGTAAAGGAGCAGGAACACAAGCCACAGGACAGAAAAGTCCTCCTTGAACCAGGTGTTAGTCTTAAAAAGCAGCATGAAACCGGAACCTGCCTCTGGCCCCTTTCCAATCACTGACCTTTCAGGGTCCTGTCATCCTAAACTGGAATCTACCCAGCTGTCTCCTGGAGAGGAAACTAATAATGTTCTTTTATTTATTTATTTCCGAAGTGCCTTAGGGGAACTGAAAACACATGCAAATGTTTAAACTCCTACTGAGACTAAAATACCATTTCCATAGTTTATTAAACATGATAACATCACACTGATTTTATTTTTGATTCATCTGAAGAGAGATTTTTATCTTCCTCTCTCTCTAACAACACATACACACATGCACACACACACTTTCTCTTTATAGTGCCTGGGTATACTTATTTCACTCTTAGGGGCTTGAAATAGTACAAATACAACTCATAGCCAAATTAGAGACTTAAACATTTTAGAGATAATAAAATAATTCTAAGAGTGAGTCCTTTTAAGTGGGATTTCTCCACTTCCTTTTCTATCTCTTGCAGAATAGGAGGCTTGCACGAGTGAATTCACCAAGCTAAACATGTAAAGTTTAAATCAGTATTAAGCCAACTCTGGCAATCACATACAAGCTTGTTTAAAGCTGATACTTCAGTATAATGTAACGAATTGACTCCAATAGGGACAGACTGACAGTCAAACACAGCTGAACTGGTCAGTTCCACCTCACGGTGCACAGATTCATCATTGAGCTGAGAAGACAGCCCAGCGTGCAGCACCTCTCTACTTTAGAGATGACCCCCATCTCCTCATGTGATTTGTCGGCTAGTTTATCAGGCACCAATTTCAATCTAACTTTCTGAAATATCAAACCATTTTAGTTGCTTGTTTTTATTTTGCTTGTGTTTCCCTTGTTGAATTAAAAGACAAATCTCCACGATACTACACTGTTCTAGAATCCAAACCTTATGTTTAAGGTAACCTTTGATTTTTCCAGATGAAACAGTCAAAGCAGCATTCCCTGATGCTCAACAGTCCCAGCATGATAACCTCTATACTGCATCGTCTCCCCATGGGTGGGTGGAAAGTGCCTACGGAACGGCATTATGAGGGTGGTGACTACATAACAGTGCCTATGGTAAGGTTAGGTTTTCAGACTTGGAATAGGTGGGTTTTCTTTTCTTTATGGTCTTCTTGGTGATGAAGATCATTCATTGCCATCTGTTTGAGAACCTCAGAGGTTATAAAATGTTGGAATCTAGAATCCTGTGAAAGAAACTTACAGAGGGGAAGACAAGGAGCCATTTAACTGCCTGGGTCTTAATAATTGAGCACAGCATCAGGTGGTATCTTTCTTACTGGTCCATTGAGAAAGAAATCCTCCCCCGGTCCCTGGACCAGCGGCTCTGGTTGCTCCCTAGCTCAGCTGTGCAGCTGTAACAGATCACATGGGACACCAGGTGTTTTCTACTCGGGGGACTTGGAAGTAGAAGGAAGAGCTCACAGAGGAAGTGTGTCTGAGAACACTGCAACCCAGCGATGTTGCTCTTCAGTGGAAACTCTGTGACAGTGTCAGCCAAGTGAGATAGGGAAGGCTCCACATTACATGCTATAAATGTTCTGTAAAATAGAAACGGGGCTCTAACCCTTCAAGTTCTACTAGAGAGGTCAGACACTTCTCTCCAAGAGAAATCTGATTTCTGAAATTAAGAAACACAGTACTGCTCTTAGGGACAGCATCTAGTAGCATAAAATGATCTGGGCTCTAGGGTCAGAGATAACTAAATTCAAATGACCAGTATGCTTATGCCATGTTCTGTCTCCGATCTTGGACCACTAAATCAATCACTCTGAGCCTCTCTTTTCTCCTCTGTAACAATGATAGAACAATAAGTTGGAAGGTAGTTATGAGGAGGAAAGAATCTAATACAGAAAAAAAGTCCCTTCTAGAGTACCTGTCATTTGTAGAAGATGCTCAAGAAATGTGAGCTCTCCACCCTCCTGAACCCATTGCTTTCTCCGTCATTTCCTTTATAAAATTCCAGCTTGTGCTTTCATTGTGACTTGGAGGATCTAAACTCAAGCAAAAGTGTAACGCCTTTGGCATTGGTCTCATTCCCAGAATGCCATGTTCTTCCCAGAGTGTCTAACTCTAGTACAGATCTGAAGTTAGGACATTCTCCCAAGGAGAGAGTACACAGTGCATTCATTATGGCAGCTGGAAGGCTGCATTATTGCTCTTCCAAGAGGGAGAGATTTATGGCTGTACTTAATGAATGCTAATAGCTTTCTTATCAGTAGGTAGCAATACAAACATTTTTGTGTATGGTGAGGTTAAAGTAAACCTTCCGAGTAGCTTTACCAAACTTGAAAGCTAGTGATTAGTTCTTGACAAGCCTGGCTAATAACAGGAGCTCCTGGAAGGCTATATAGGTCCAGCTTAGCCAGAATACATTATTCTTCAGTGTGTTATGATTTTACATCTGTCCTCTCAGAACTGGGCTGTCACATAAATGCATGAAGCTTTTGTGCTTTTCTTCCACCTCAAGGCAGCTCTACTCTAACCAGTGTAATCTTGTTGCCAAGCAAAAGGAAAGCCAAAAAGCTTTCCCAATCCATTAAAAAAAAAAGGCATATTCACATAACCTCATTTTGCTTTGCAAATAGATCCAGGTTCAACTAAATTTGTTGGGTACCTACGTTTTATGGAACATGCTGTTAGCCTCTTTCACATGTATGTGCCATTTAATCCTTACAGTACTCTTTTAATATTTGGTTCTGAGGAAACTGGAATTTTGAGAGTGTATATGAGTTGTCCGAGGTCATGTTTTCAAACTGGTATCTGACTTCAAATTCAATGCACTCAGCCCAGGCTATTCACAGAACATCTCAAGGGCAGTCAGCCTGCTCCTTCAAACCATCTATGAGAAGGACATCGTAAAATGGGACTGGGGAGCTCAAACTTAAACATTTCCAAAAGGTGATAGTTTTTAAGAGCCTATATTTTTCAGGTTTCTAAAAATGAAAGCGTACATGTCTCAAAACTAAAATTGAGCATTTTAGTAAGTCATATCAATCAATTTACATACAAATTACATACTGACATAGATTTTAAATAATGTTCTCTAACATGTAGTTATAATAATAGAAGCTCAACAAAATAATTACATCTAATAGGCTCAGTCTTGCTCTGTCCTTCTGGAACCTTCTACAGAGGTTATGATTTAGCCCAATAAAAGTTGGATATTTTATGTCAGAAAATCCATTACTCCAAAATATCACCCTGAGCCTAACTCACTCTCTATTTTATAGCTTTTCTTCTCCTCTTTCAAGAAAGAAATTAATAGGTAAAAAAAAATATGTACTATATGAAGAATCTTAGCTTAGGTTTCAGAAAGTGTTCCACCTCTAGAAAGAGTTCTCCACCTTTGGAGAAGTTACTCAGATTCTTTAAACATAGTTGCTTTATTTTTAAAGTAAGAATAAATGACAGAGTCTACCTCCTAATTCTGGAAGAATGTTGGCCAAATTTCAGTTTGTGAACTGAAAAACCTCCACTAACATCACACATTAATGATTTTTTCCTTTCTTATAAAGGGACAAATGAAATTAACAAATTGTGACTAATTTCCATTATATTAGAGTGAGTCAAACTGAGAACTGTGTGTGCCTTTCCCAGAAGATAAATTCTACACTTTGAGACAAATGGAACATACAGACCCTGCTTGGTGCTTAATGTTGTTACTTAGTAATTAAGGGGTCTGTAGATTGACTTCCCAGAGATAAAGGAAAAGGAGTCAGGAAGCAGCCTCAAGGCTGTCAATCATGTCTGCACCTAGGCAGATAATAATAGAGGTCAGAGTAGCTCATGGAGAAGCAATCACCTAATGTGGACAAAGTTCTGTATCTGCACCTCCTACCTCCAAAAACGTGAGTGGTCTGGAACTGCTTGGATGCTTGAAAAAAGAATAAATCTCACAAGCAGAGTAGCTGAAATGAACGTGGGCAAAAATGAAATATTTTTTAATCCTATTTTGTGTAGATAACACAGGATTCCAAGAAAAATATTTTGACTTATCTAGATTTTTACAGTCTGGAAATGTCTGCCTTATTGCTTATTTTTAAATAGCAAGAATACAAGAGTTATCCAAATCATGGCATGAATTGAAAACAGAGGGCATGTGCAAAGCTCCCAGCTCAGTGAAGGCTCATAATTAGGCATTAAGGGAAAAGCAGTTGCTTTCCTCTACTGGTTGTTACTAAGATGGGGGGAGAAGAGCACTTCTCAGCAGAGCCAGGTGCCATCCAAGCGAACAACCACTGTGGTTAAACGGGGCTCACACTGTGCCAGTCCTCAGCAGGAAGGGAATTTAGCTTGCTCTAACCTAGCCCAGCAGATCCACTACCAACAGTGACAAGATTGGATGGGTCAAATGAAAGCACTGGAATTTGTAGGTTCAAGATGCGCTTAAACTGCATTTATCATTTATCCTTGTGACCACTAGGGGTCTCTGCCATGAATTCACTCACCTGTGGGTCAAAAGAGCATCAAAAAGCACCTCAACTAACGCAGGGCAACACGGACCAAAAAGGATGTGACAGGACCATCTGAATTATTTAATTCATTCTCTTCTTCTCTCTCTCTGTTCTTTCTAATAGATCCAAATAAAGTGACATGTAGCCTGTGATGACCACATGCAAAGATCATCAATGTTTGTTTATGCAGCAGAAATGCAGATCTGTTATATCCAGACAAAACCTTGCCTTGGGGAATGCCAGCAGTTGTCAACAGCTGCCACCATCTGACTGTCGCTTTGAATAGCTCCCTTACCCTCCTTGTGCTGCTGTTAGAGGCAATTTGGTTAGATTCGCAGGACAGGTGAGGCTTCCAAGAATATAATCTGCCCTGCAAACCAACAGATTTAGAAAACTTCTGCTGGTAGATGACAGAGTTGAGGTGTCAATCCATTAGAAAAAGTTTGTGTTTTGAAATCTTCCCATTCTATTTAAAAGATATGAAATTGTCATATCTTGAACTCACTTCCACTCAGTCTTTTCTCTCTTAATGAATCAACCACTGTATTATTCTTGGAGATGGAATCATTTTGGAAGTGGAGAAAAATTATCCTTGTAGGTGTCAAAATTTGTCAAATTTCTCAAAGTCTCCAGGAATGAGGATGGTAGACACATTAAATTCAAGACAAATATAGAAACTTGACAATAAAGCCTCTTCAGTTGCAGATCTCTCACCTTCATAATCTGCCAAAACTAAAATTGTGGAAGCTTGAAATACTGAGGACAGGACAATGAAAGATGTTTTGCCTGTTGCAAAGAGAAACTTGGGCTTCACATCCGCCATCCCACATCTGTCCTTAACTCTCCTTCTCCTGTCCAGCTTAAACCGCGAGAGAAAAAAACAGGTCAGCAGAATATGCACAAGGTTAGATCGCACAATTTGCTAAAGCCTCTGACGGTAGAAATTGTGTCCAGATTAGAATCTCCATCCCCAATGCTCCATCTGACTGTCAGGGTGCTTCCTATATTTGTCCAGCAGCACCCATCGAGCCCCTTTGAAGGAGGCAGCTTCTTGAGGTTGCTGAGGGCAGATAGATAAACGCCTGTTGTTTTACACAGGCAGGGTTGGGGAGTGGATGTAAACCTCTTCCCACTGCACAAAGGCAGACTGATAATAACAAATTGCTTTGTCAACCACATAAGATACTTAGTTATTAATGGAAATAATAATAGATTATATCAGCTTTACACACTATAATCAAAAGGAAGATCAAAAGGAACTAATATTACAAACAGTAACCAGTGAAGACATGCTAATGAGATAAAAACCACTTTCATCTCCCCCCTTCCCAGATGCACCAGTGGAATAATCATTAATATTAAATAACATCATTTAAACTTGGACAGTATTTTTAATACACAAAGTGCAGCCTCACCAGTGTGGCTTTCTCCTGTTAGGTAAAATTGTTTTTAATGTTAACAAAGATACTTAATTGCCTTCTGCTTCTGATACAGGCGTACATGATGTGAACCATCTAACTGATATCAGCTGGTTCAGGCTTAATTCCCACCACCTTTGATTTTGACTGCAAACATAGGGGCACAGAGTCATTTCAGTTCTTTAGTAATCAAGACAGGATACAGAGCCTAATGAATCCCTCTCTGACCTATCATTTAGGAGAATATTGCTATCACAGTAGACTACTTTTCATATTTACCCAATCTTTCCCACTGTTAAGTCAGTCCTTTGTTTATGCAAAACACTTCACAAATGTTAGTGTGTGCCAAGGCCATTCTCGGGACGTACACATATGCTTCTATCACCTTTCCTCCTGTAGAGAAAAATGACAAAAAGATCACTGACCATGGGTCATTTTATTCTTGGGAAATCTTGACTTGAAGTATCACATTTAAATTATTGAATTCGCATCAATCCACAACCAGCACAGAATATGTGGGTAATAATGCATATGTCTTGCCAAGGATATTGAACAATCCTGATTTTCTTTATTCAAAAGGAGGGTAAAGATGCCTAACATAGGTGGAAAAGAGCTGACTATGAACTCATTCAGTCATAAAAATCCACAGTGGGAGGGATAAGGGGGGGAGAGAGGTAAGGGGGTATTAAGATTAGCATGCATGGGGGGGTAGGAGAAAAGGGAGGGCTGTACAACACAGAGAAGGCAAGTAGGGATTCTACAACATTTTGTTATGCTGATGGACAGTGACTGTAAAGGGGTTTATAAGGGGGGACCTGGTATAGGGGAGAGCCTAGTAAACATAATATTCGTTATGTAAGTGTAGATTAGTGATACCAAAAAAAAAAAAAAAACGGGCAGTTCCTGTGTGGTAACCTCCAATGAGTTCTACACAAGAGTATAAAGGACATATAAAAGTGTAGGCTAAGGGTCTGTTTGTGTTTATACAGAGGATCAAAGCCTAATTGGGCTACCCCGAAAATGAACTAAGATACGATATGAAAAAGAACTTCCAACATCAGCACTCTCTGGAAGACTCATGCCAGAAGATGATCATCAAAAAACCCCAACAAAGATCCACGCACTACTACAGCTGTAGATGCACTCATCCCACCAGTTCCTGGACTTGCCATGGGAATGAGGAAGGAGATATCTAAGCTGGCCTGTGCATACAGTAAAACGACAAATTTGACTGGATCTATACTGTTGGAACTCAACCAAGAATTAGGAGAAGTGCAAATTGTAGCGCTCCAAAATCTTACAACTACAGACTATTTACTGTTAAAAGAA
Source organism: Manis pentadactyla (assembly GCF_030020395.1). Taxonomy (NCBI): domain Eukaryota; kingdom Metazoa; phylum Chordata; class Mammalia; order Pholidota; family Manidae; genus Manis; species Manis pentadactyla. Next base: position 13,367,326 of record NC_080031.1, on the reverse strand, counting down.
CATAAGGAATGTGAACATTCCCCAGGAATGGGTTGTTTTAATTTGTCTGATTTCCCTCAGACTGTTCAAGTTCAGTTGGACAATATCCACCATATCATAGATAAGTTTTCACAAATGCCTAAGGTGCCTAACTGGTTTTCTTGGTTTCACTGGAGATGGCTGGTAATTACAGGTATGCTTTGGTTATGTAACTATACTCCTATTATGTTAAGGTGTGTGCGCAATTTAAGTAGTAGCTTAAAACCTATACATGCTGAAGTTACTCTACAAGAAGATATGTCAAAGAAATAATCAATCTTCCCATGTTTTCTGCTGCCTGCTACTTCTATAGCTTTTCTTCTTCCTTCCTAATTACAACCCTTAAATAGAATTCATGCCTCATATCAAATTTACTGAGTATCATAATTCTTCCAAGTGGCGTCAAGACAAATGCTGGGCATAGAAGCTACAGGACATAAATATGCAAAGAAATAAAAAGCTAACCTTTTCAAACAATAAGGCTTCTCTCTCACTTACCAACTTAACATTTCCCTGTATGGCCCCGGAAGATGACTGGTTAGCCAGAGATGGGTAAGATTCCTCAAGGGAGGAACAACCTAAGACAGGCACAGTTGCAGGGGGTCATCATGTAGAAATTGGGGATCAACAGAGGTGAGGCTTAGAACCTCATCCCCCCGTTCTGAGAGAAATGTTCTGCATACGTGGATGTTTTATTGCCCTGGTCTAGCTTGGATTAACACATAGTCTACAGGCACACACCTGATCATCTACATGTGCTCTCTTACAACACTAAACTATGTTTTCTACCTTTACCTTGTATCTACCTACCACTTCAGCATTTTATTAAAAATAATAATAATAAAGAGAGAAATGTGGTATCCACATATAAATCAAGTATAAAAATCAAATGAGTATTCATATTTGAACTGACTGTTTATAGTCCATAATTCATGAGCAAAACCGAAGGTTTCTGTGATGGCTGCCCATGTACTGTTCACCATGTAAGAACTTATTCACTATGTAAGAATTTGTTCTCCATGTAAGAACTTGTTTGTTATGCCTCAGAAGATTGGAGACTGACGAAAATTAGGCTTGGGGTGGATTAATGATTGTGCATTGAGCATTGACTCCCCTATACAGAATTTTATTGTTGTTAACAACCATTTGATCAATAAATATGAGAGATGCCCTCACAAAAAAAAAAAAATCCACAGTGGGAACTTTACCTTCCAACAAGCAAAGGAACTGAGACCCAGAGAGGTCCAAGTCAGCAGTCATGGATTTTAGCCCCTGGCTGCATCACTTGCTTATTTTATGAACTTGGAAATATAACAAATACAGGTAATCTCAAAAATCTTTTATTTTTTTAAAATTTAGGGATAATAATCCTCATCCTTCAACAGAGCACAAAGACAGATTAAAATATTTCCCCTTGTAAACTATAAGACATTCTATGTAAATATGGAGTTATGATGCAATATTGTATACCAGTCATAATAGTGACCATTTCTCAAAAGTGACTGATTTTTATTTTCAGTAAAAAGTAAGGTAGAGAACATCTGTAGGAGATATTTCCTGAAATATCTGTGGAAAATAGAAGCAAAAGGATTTTCAGGGAGGGACAAAATCAGAGGAGGGGATGAAAATCTCTGTAGCTGCAGAGAGAGGTGAAACTTATTCTTCCAGGCAGAGTTCCAGGGGTGCTTCAAGATCTACACTGGCAGGAGTGGGAAACATGACTGGGCTCTGGATCAGAGAAAGATTAATCATAACTATTACACCATATGAAATATTTGGACCACATTTTCTATCATCTCTCTTTCTTCCTCCTCAATTCTCTGTCCATCAGTGAGATGAGCCACAAACCATTGCCCCATAGAATAGAGTAGACATACCAGAGAGAAGTGGAACTTGTTTGAAGGCCAAATACAGAACAATTTAAGCACCAAAATAAATAATTATTGAAACAGATTATAATATATTGGATAAGGTAGGAATGCATGAACCCACACTGATATAAATAAATAGTCAATAACAAGAGGAGAAAGGAAATGTCTACCATACAGTAAATATCAAATAATATTAACTGATAAATAGAAACACTTACCAAATAACATTAGAATAAAAAAACCATACAGGCACTATCTTAAACATGTGATAAAAATTAGTATCACCAGTAATGAGACAGGTTGCTATTGAATATCATCCCATGTGGCATGCTTAGAGCACAGAGATGTCCCAGTGTTCCTACCAAAGTTACCTAACACGAAACTGATCATGAGGAGCCACGCCAGCCTGAATGGAGAGACATTCTGCAAAATAACTGCCTTGTTCTATTCAACAAAGTCAAGGTCATAGAATAGAATACAAGCAAAAGAACAAAAGATTTGCCCAATTGAAGGCTATCAAAGAAATTTGACAACTAAACACTACACAGGATTTTGGATGGAATCAACAATCTATAAAGGGTATTTTGGGGACAAACAACAAAATGTGAATAGGTCTTTGAATTAGAAAGTAGTATTATCTCAAAGTTGATTTTCTGGTTTTGAGGTTAGACTGTGGTTTTCTAGGAGCATATCCTTGATTTTAAGTATGCACTGAGATATCAAGAGGTAATGAGGACACATATCTGCATTTATTCCCAAATGGCCAGGAATAAAAAAAAATAGCAATATATATAAATGAATAGAAAGCATAATAAGATAAATGTGGAAGTATATTAATGTTGGTGATCCTGGCTATTAGGGGCTGAATTGTGTCCCTCAAAATTCATATGTTGAAGCCCTACATCTTAGTACCTCAGAATATGGATATATTTGGAGATAGGGCAATTAATGAAGGAAGTAAGGTTAAATGGTGTCATATGGATGGGACCTAATGAAGTCTGACTTGTGTCCTTATAAGAGGAAATTTGAATATAAAAGGATATACTGGGAAGTGCATATATAAATGAGAAACCATGAGAGGACACTGAGAGAGGATGACCATGTCCACATCAAGGAGAGAGGGCTCAGGAGAGGCCTAACCTGCTGACACTTGATCTTGAACTTCTAGTCCCCAGAACTGTGAGCAAATACATTTCTGTTTATGCCACTCAGACTTAAGTATTTGTTACAGTAGCCCTAACAGACTAATACATTGTATATAGAGTACACACACACACAATTGTGCCATTCTTGCAACTTTTATAAGAGTGGGCAAACATTTTTTTAAATTTCAAAATAAAAAGCTGAAAATTAAAGAAAAAACATGCTTCTATATATTCTACCATAGAAACAAAAAATATTAAGGAGTGTTGTTAAATTTTTGAAATGCAAGTCACAGAAATGATATGATCCAATTTTTTATTTGGATATAACAATGCTTATATATATATATATATGATATGAATATCTGCACAGATTTCTGAATGGACACAAAATACAGAGTAAAACAATGATTACATCTATGAGAAAAAAAGAGGGCATTTACTTTACACCTTATGTGATTTTATAATGTTTAAACCTTTTTCTTATAAAGCAAATTTGTTACTTAAAAATATATTAATAATATCTTCAAAAGCAATATAATTCCTCTCTAAAATATTGCTAATAAAACTCTCTTTATCTTGGATTTGAGGTAAAGATGGACACAACCAGCCTACCAGCTCTCTGTCCACATGCTCTAAGATGCTAGAAAACATAGCCTGCCCACATTCATGGAGAAATGCAGCACATACCAGCATATATATTCATTTATAGATGAATAGAGGATTTATTTATAATTATATATGATAATTATATATTGATATATATAATTATTAGCCTTAGAAATATTTAAAAAATATATTGTATCCATACAAGAAGAACAGTATATTATGGAAAAGGAACATGGGGAAAAATTTTTAAATATTGAAAATATGAAATATGCTTAAATTAAAAGCAAACATGTTAGTAGAAATATAAGATTTTAAATTGTAAATTAAATAAAAATCTCTAGGATAGAGCCCTAAAAGGAGAAACAAAAAGAAAAAGAAGATGGCAAGTTTGAAATAAAATTTAAGAGACATGGAGGGTCAATGTAGGATCTTCAAAGTCTAATAAGAGCTCAAAAAAAAAAAAGAGAGAGAAAGAGAGAAAGAAAGGGAGAAAGGGAGAGAGAAAAGGAGAAAAGGAGGCAGGGAGAGAATGAGAGAGAGAGAGAGAGAGAAGAAGAATGAGTGTAAATGAAGTGGAGGGGTGATGTTAAGCAATGAAATGGAGAAAACAATTTGCAAGACTGGAGAAAGAATCATTTTAATTACTTTAATTTTTATGCTTAATTATTTTAGAATCAGCCACAGACATTCTGACAAACCACCACTATATATTTCAGTATTTATCTCTAAAATAAGAACATTTTTTGACATGCCTGAACATTTTTTACCCCTAAAAATTAATAATTTCTTCATGTAATCTAATACCATATAAATATAAAGTTTTCCCATTCTTCCCACATATCAGTATATCTAGGTAGAGATGGTCAATTCCCATTTTTCACAATAGTTGTACTCTATAAATTCACCATGAACACTGAATTAGAAAGTACTGAAGTTTTGCTATTGTCCCCATTTGCCTTGTATAGTTTCCTTTGCTAATATCCTTGTAAAACAAGCTGGTCTCATTAGCATAAAACCTGCTTTTTACGTAACCATTTTTCTGTATAATACTTAACAGGTATTTAAGAAAATTCTACTGCAGCCTCCAGATCACACTCTCCTGCAAGTAACGTTTTTCATGCCACATTATATTTTGTAAAGTGCTAGGCAGGCCACACTAGCTGAGTAGAGTTTAATATTTCCTGACCCAGGTTAATGTGACTATAAATTTCTTTGGCTTGTGGCCTTACCACAGTATTACTCACTACACTGTGCAAAATCTGCCATTATCTTATGAATTCAGAAACTTCCTATCTTTTCCACTGATTTTCATATACTACAGATGTTTGTTAGTACTTTTTGGAACAGCCTCATGTACTGATCTGTGAATTTCCTTCTCCTTTTTTGGATATGCTATATTTTTGACTCATTAACATTCACAATCAACAGCATTATAACTTATGCCTAAGTGAAGCTCATCTGACACAGTTTTTTTCTCCATACAGCATCACAGCCTTCTCGCACTTAGGAGCACTGGATAGTACTCCAGCACTTGGAAACCATTTTAAACAGCATCAGCACCCCCAAAATCACAAAAATGTAAAAAATGTGGCATTAAGTGAGCATAAAAAATGCTTTTTTGCAAAAGACAGCTTAAACAAGAAAGCAGAATAGTATCTTGCTTGAGTATCAGCTAGGAAAATAAATGCACATAGGTCAACTCAATTTTTCTGTCATTCTGTGTATATCCATGAATGAATAAGAAAGTGCTCCAAGTATTGATTTTGACTTACACATAAACTTTAGAAAATAGGTGACTTTACAAATATAGAATCTTTAAATAATAAGGATCATCTTTGTGTGGTGTGTGTGTGAATATGTATATATGTACATATATATATACACACATCTATATGTGTGTGTATTAATGTGTGTGTGTGTTCATACACACATGCATATACATTACCATATGATACAGAAGTCCCATTTCTGGGTATATATACAAAGGAATTGAAAATGGAATATTAAAGAGATATCTGAACTGCATTCATTGCAGTATTATTCACAATTTAAGATATAGAAACAACCTAAGTTTCTGTCAATGGATGAATAGATAAAGGACTTGTGGTATATACAAATCAATGGAATATTATTCACCCATGAAAAATAAGAAAATCCTGCTATTTGTAAAAATTTGGAGAGGCCTTAAGGGAATTATGCCATGTGAAATAAGCCAGACAGAGGAAATCAAATACTGCATGGTATCACTTATATGTGGAATCTAAAAACAAAACAAAAAACACGCTCTGAGAAGTGGTAGAAAAGTGCTTGCCAGTGAAAAACGGTTGGCAGAAATAAGAAAAGGCTTGTATAAGGGTACAAAATTTAAATTGTAAGATGAATAACATCTAAGGATCTAATGTAAAACATGACTATAGCTGATTATACTGCATTATATAATTTTAATTTGCTAAGAGAATAGAACTCAAATGTTCTCATAAAAAATTAGAACAATTAATATGTGATATAATGGATGTATTAATTAACTAGATGGTAAGAATCCTTTCACAGTGTATACATATAACCACAATGTACAGTTTAGATATCTTGCAACTTTTTGTCAATTATACATCAATAAATCTAAAAAAGAAGCAATTACATACAATATGATAAATGAAAGAACTTTGACACTCGTAACCACCAAGGTGAATCTTAGAGACAAAAAATTGAACAGCAAAAACAAATTTCAGAGAAATGTATTCAGTATAAGTCTATGTACATAAAGTCAAGAGCATAATAAAGATTATATTATTTACAAATATAAATATTTGGTAAGATAATAAATCAAGCAGAGAATGATGAACATATAACACAGAATAGTAGTTACTTATGAAAGGATCAAATAGGGTGTGGGATTGGGGATGTATATAGAGGAGATTTAAAAATCACACACATCTTTCATGCATTTTGTATGTTTCTTTAGGTTATATTTTTGTACCCTGAAGTTTTAATGAAAAACATAAAAGGGTTTTAATGAAAAACATAAAAGTGGTTATTGAGAAAAAATCTGAAACGCAACAACTAAAATTGGAAAAAGAAGTGTGTGAGGGAGACTAAATTTCTCATCTTTTATGCCAATGAACAGATAGATATTCTCTAAATCTGATAGATTAAATGATGAATGAATATCGATTATAGTTACAGTGTGGTGAAAATTTGAGAACCAAAAGCAGAAAGTTAGCTCAATATCCACAAATCAATATGTGTTACACCATATTAACAAGAAGGGTCAAAACCATATTATCATGTCAATAGATGCAGAAAAGTCATTTGACAAAATTCAACATCCATAGATGACAAAAACTCTCAACAAAGTGGGTATAGAAGGAACATACCTTGATATATAAAAGACCATATGTGACAAACCCAAAGCTAACATTATACTCAGTGTTAAAAAGCCCTTCTTTTAAGATCAGGCACAAGACCAGGATGTCCACTCATCATTTTTATTTGACATAGTACTGGAAGTCCTAGCCCAACAATCACACAAAAGACAAGAAATAAAAGGCATTCAAGTTGGTAAGGAGAAGTAAAATTGTCACTATTTCCGGATGACATGACACTATATGTAAAAAATCCTAAAGACTCTACCAGAAAGCTATTAGCATTAATAAATGAATTTAGTAAAGTCACAGGGTACAAAATCAATATACAGAAATCTGTTGCATCTCTATACACTAATAATAAACTAACAAAAAGAGAGGTAAACAATCCCATTTACAATTGCATCAAAAAGAATAAAATACATAGGAATAAATTTAACTGAGGAGATGAAAGACCTGAGTTCTGAAAACTATGAGATATTGATAAAAGAAATTTGAAGAAAACAAAGTATATGCCATGCTCATGGATTGGAAGAATGAATATTGTTAAAATGTCCATAGTACCCAAAGCAACCTACAAATTCAATGCAATCCTTGTCAAGATACCAATTGCATTTTTCACAGAACTAGAATAAATAGCCTCAAAATTTGTATGAAATCATAAAGGACCCCAAATCTCCAAAGCAATCTTGACAAAGAATAACAAAGCTGGTTGTATCATGCTATACAAGATTTCAAACTATATTACAAAACAATAGCAATCTAAACAATATGGCTCTGGCACAAAAATAGACACACAGATGTGTGAACCAGATAAAGAGCCTAGAAATAAACCCACATACATATCATCAATCAATCTATGATAAAGGACACAAGAATGCAAGAATATACAATTGAAAAAAGATAGTCTTTTCAATAAATGGTGTTGGGAAAACTGGACAGCTATGTGCAAAAGAATGAAACTGGATCATTTACACCATACACAAAATACACTTATAATGGATTAAAGACCTATATATAAGACCTAAAACCATACGACTCCTAAAAGAAAACATACCAAGTAAACTCTTGGACATTGGCCTTAGCAAATTTTTCTGGATATGTCTCCCCAGGCAAGGGAAGTAAAAGCCAAAATATATAAGGGGGATGAACAACAAACTAAAAAGCTTTTGCACAGTGAAGGAAACCAACAAAAAAACAAAAGGCAACTTACTGAATGGGACAATATATTTCCAAGTGATATATCCAATAATGGCTTAATATCCAAAATATATCAAGAAGTCATACAACTTATCACCAAGAAAAAAACCTTCACAAAAAATCCAATTAAAAAATGGACAGCAGACCTGAATAGATCTACAGATGACCAACAGACACATGAAAAGATGCTCAGCATTATTAATCATCAGGGAAATGCAAATCAAAACCACAATGAGATACTGCTTCAGACCACTAAGAATAACTAGTATCAAAAAGACAAGAAAGGGGGCAGAAGATGGCAGCATGAGTAGAGCAGTGGAAATCTCCTCCCAAAACCAGATATATCTATGAAAATATAACAAAGACAACCCTTCCTAGAATAAAGACCAGAGGACACAGGACAATATCCAGACCACATCCGCACCTGAGAGAACCCAGCGCCTCGCGAAGGGGGTAAGATACAAGCCCCGGCCCCGCGGGAGCCGAGCGCCCCTCCCCCCAGCTCCCGGCGGGAGAAGAGTAGGCAGAGCGGGAGGGAGACGGAGCCCAGGGCTGCCAAACACCCAGCCCCCGCCATCCGGGCCAGAGTGCAGGGCCCTGGATACTAGGAAAACAGGGCAGCAAGACCAGTGAGTGGACACTGGAGGCTGGGCGACAGAGGACATAAGAAAAGCGAGCGACCAATTTTTATTTATTTATTTATTTATTTTTCCTGTTTTGTTTTGGCGAGGGCTTTTTGGAAGTCTTAAAGGGATAGGGCCTCCAATACTAGGGAAACAGGGCAGCAAGACCGGTGAGCAGATGCCTGAGGCTGGCGCCGGAGAATAAAGAAAAACGAGTGGCCACCTTTTTCTTTTTTTTTTTTTAATTAAAAAAAATTTTTTTTTTAATTTAAATTTTTTTTGTGTGTGGTCGTTGTTTTGTTTTGGCGGGTGCTTTTTGGAAGTCTTAAAGGGGCAGAGCAGGACACTTAATCCAGAGGTAGGGAATCCGGGGATCTCTGGGCACCCTAACCACTGGGCTGCAGGGAGCAGGGAGGCCCCTTACGGGAGATAAAGAGCCTCCAGGCCACTCTCCCTCCAACGCGACTCCACCATTTTGGAGTAGCTGCCCGAGCCAGGCCACACCCACAGCAACAGCGGAGATAAACTCCATAGCAGCTGGGCAGGAAGCAGGAACCCTGTCTGCGCGCAGCTGCGCAGCACAAGCCACTAGAGGGCGCTGTTCTCCCAGGAGAGGAGGGCCACAAACCAACAAGAAAGGAAGTCCTTCCAGCCGTCACTCGTCCCAGCTCTGCAGACTATTCCTATCACCATGAAAAGGCAAAGCTACAGGCAGACAAAGATCACAGAGACAACACCAGAGAAGGAGACAGACCTAACCAGTCTCCCTGAAAAAGAATTCAAAATAAGAATCATAAACATGCTGACAGAGATGCAGAGAAATACGCAAGAGAAATGGGATGAAGTCCGGAGGAAGATCACAGATGCCAGAAAGGAGATCGCAGAAATGAAACAAACTCTGGAAGGGTTTATAAGCAGAATGGATAGGATGCAAGAGGCCATTGATGGAATTGAAACCAGAGAACAGGAACGCATAGAAGCTGACATAGAGAGAGATAAAAGGATCTCCAGGAATGAAACAATGTTAAGAGAACTGTGTGACCAATCCAAAAGGAACAATATCCTTGTTATAGGGGTTCCAGAAGAAGAAGAGAGAGGAAAAGAGATGGAAAGTATCTTGGAAGAAATAATTGCTGAAAACTTCCCCAAACTGGCGGAGGAAATAATCGAAGAGACCACAGAAATACACAGAACCCCCAACACAAAGGATACAAGGAGGACAACACCAAGACACATAATAATTAAAATGGCAAAGATCAAGGACAAAGAAAGAGTTTTAAAGGCAGCTAGAGAGAAAAAGGTCACCTACAAAGGGAAACCCATCAGGCTAACATCAGAATTCTCGACAGAAACCCTACAGGCCAGAAGAGAATGGCATGATATACTTAATACAATGAAACAGAAGGGCCTTGAACCAAGGATACTGTATCCAGCACGACTATCATTCAAATATGATGGTGGGATTAAACAATTCCCAGACAAACAAAAGCTGAGGGAATTTGCTTCACACAAACCACCTCTACAGGACATCTTACAGGGACTGCTCTAGATGGGAGCACTCCTAGAAAAAGCACAGCACAAAACACCCAACATATGAAGAATCGAGGAGGAGGAACAAGAAGGGAGAGAAGAAAAGAATCTCCAGACAGTGTATATAACAGTTCAAAAAGCGAGCTAAGTTAGGCAGTAAGATACTAAAGAGGCTAACCTTGAACCTTTGGTAACCACAAACTTAAAGTCTGCAATGGCAATAAGTACATATCTTTCAATAGTCACCCTAAATGTTAATGGGCTGAATGCACCAATCAAAAGACATAGAGTAACAGAATGGATAAAAAAGCAAGACCCATCTATATGCTGCTTACAAGAAACTCAACTCAAACCCAAAGACATGTGCAGACTAAAAGTCAAGGGATGGAAAAACATATTTCAAGCAAACAACAGCAAGAAGAAAGCAGGGGATGCAGTACTAATATCAGACAAAATAGACTTCAAAACAAAGAAAGTAACAAGAGATAAAGAACGACACGACATAATGATAAAGGGCTCAGTCCAACAAGAGGATATAACCATTCTAAATATATATGCACCCAACACAGGAGCACCAGCATATGTGAAACAAATACTAACAGAACTAAAGGGGGAAATAGACTGCAATGCATTCATTCTAGGAGATTTCAACACACCACTCACCGCAAAGGATAGATCCACTGGGCAGAAAATAAGTAAGGACACAGAAGCACTGAACAACACAGTAGAGCAGATGGACCTAATAGACATCTGTAGAACTCTACATCCAAAAGCAACAGGATATACATTCTTCTCAAGTGCACATGGAACATTCTCCAGAATAGACCACATACTAGGCCACAAAAAGAGACTCAGAAATTCCAAAAGATTGAAATCCTACCAACCAACATTTTAGACCACAAAGGCATAAAACTATAAATGAACAGTACAAAGAATGCAAAGAGGCTCACAGACACATGCAGGCTTAACAACACGCTCCTAAATAATCAATGGATCAACGACCAAATCAAAATGGAGATCCAGCAATATATGGAAACAAATGACAACAACAACAATAAGCCCCAACTTCTGTGGGACGCAGCAAAAGTAGTCTTAAGAGGAAAGTATATAGCAATCCAAGCATAATTAAAAAAGGAAGAACAATCCCAAATGAATGGTCTAATGTCACAATTATCGAAATTGGAAAAAGAAGAACAAATGAGGCCTAAGGTCAGCAGAAGGAGGGACATAATAAAGATCAGAGAAGAAATAAATGAAATTGAGAAGAATAAAACAACAGCAAAAATCAATGAAACCAAGAGCTGGTTCTTCGAGAAAGTAAACAAAATAGATAAGCCTCTAGCCAGACTTATTAAGAGGAAAAGACAGTCAACACAAATCAACAGTATCAGAAACGAGAAAGGAAAAATCATGACGGACCCCACAGAAATACAAAGAATTATTAGAGAATACTATGAAAACCTATATGCTAACAAGCTGGGAAACCTAGGAGAAATGGACAACTTCCTAGAAAAATACAACCTTCCAAGACTGACCCAGAAAGAAACAGAAAATCTAAACAGACCAATTACCAGTGGTACCAATTACGAAATTGAAGCGGAAATCAAAAAACCGCCAAAGAACAAAACCCCCGGGCCAGATGGATTTAAAACGGAATTTTATCAGACATACAGGGAAGACATAATACCCATTCTCCTTAAAGTTTTCCAAAAAATAGAGGAGGAGGGATACTCCCAAACTCATACTATGAAGCCAACATCACCCTAATACCAAAACCAGGCAAAGACCCCACCAAAAAAGAAAACTACAGACCAGTATCCCTGATGAATGTAGATGCAAAAATACTCAACAAAATTTTAGCAAACTGAATCCAAAAATACATCAAAAGGATCGTACACCATGACCAAGTGGAATTCATCCCAGGGATGCAAGGATGTTACAACATTCGAAAGTCCATCAACATCATCCACCACATTAACAAAAAGAAAGACAAAAACCACATGATCATCTCCATAGATGCTGAAAAAGCATTTGACAAAGTTCAACATCCATTCATGATAAAAACTATCAGCAAAATGGGAATAGAGGGCAAGTACCTCAACATAATAAAGGCCATCTATGATAAACCCATAGCCAACATTATATTGAACAGCGAGAAGCTGAAAGCATTTCCTCTGAGATCGGGAACTAGATAGGGATGCCCACTCTCCCCACTGTTATTTAACATAGTACTGGAGGTCCTAGCCACGGCAATCAGACAAAACAAAAAAATACAAGGAATCCAGATTGGTAAAGAAGAAGTTAAACTGTCACTACTTGCAGATGACATGATACTGTACATAAAAAACCCTAAAGACTCCACCCCAAAACTACTAGAACTGATATCGGAATACAGCAAAGTTGCAGGATACAAAATCAACACACAGAAATCTGTGGCTTTCCTATACACTAACAATGAACCAACAGAAAGAGAAATCAGGAAAACAACTCCATTCACAATTGCCTCAAAAAAAATAAAATACCTAGGAATAAACCTAACCAAAGAAGTGAAAGACCTATACCCTGAAAACTACAAGTCACTCTTAAGAGAAATTAAAGGGGACACTAACAGATGGAAACTCATCCCATGCTCGTGGCTAGGAAGAATTAATATCGTCAACATGGCCATCCTGCCCAAAGCAATATACAGATTTGATGCAATCCCTATGAAACTACCAGCAACTTCTTCAATGAACTGGAACAAATAATTCAAAAATTCATATGGAAACACCAAAGACCCCGAATAGCCAAAGCAATCCTGAGAAAGAAGAATAAAGTAGGGGGGATCTCACTCCCCAACTTCAAGCTCTACTATAAAGCCATAGTAATCAAGACAATTTGGTACTGGCACAAGAGCAGAGCCACAGGCCAATGGAACAGACTAGAGAATCCAGACATTAACCCAGACATATATGGTCAATTAATATTTGATAAAGGAGCCATGGACATACAATGGCGAAATGACAGTCTCTTCAACAGATAGTGCTGGCAAAACTGGACAGCTACATGTAGGAGAATGAAACTGGACCATTGTCTAACCCCATATACAAAGTAAACTCAAAATGGATCAAAGACCTGAATGTAAGTCACGAAACCACTAACTCTTGGAAGAAAACATAGGCAAAAACCTCTTAGACATAAACATGAGTGAACTCTTCTTGAACATATCTCCCCGGGCACAGAAAACAACAGCAAAAATGAATAAGTGGGACTATTTTAAGCTGAAAAGCTTCTGTACAGCAAAAGACACCATCAATAGAACAAAAAGGAACCCTACAGTATGGGAGAATATATTTGAAAATGACACATCCGATAAAGGCTTGACGTCCAGAATATATAAAGAGCTCACACACCTCAACAAACAAAAAACAAATAACCCAATAAAAAATGGGCAGAGGAACTGAACAGACGGTTCTCCAAAAAAGAAATACAGATGGCCAACAGACACATGAAAAGATGCTCCACATCGCTAATTATCAGAGAAATGCAAATTAAAACTACAATGAGGTATCACCTCACACCAGTAAGGATGGCTGCCATCCAAAAGACAAACAACAACAACAATTGGCGAGGCTGTGGAGAAAGGGGAACCCTCCTACACTGCTGGTGGGAATGTAAGTTAGTTCAACCATTGTGGAAAGCAGTATGGAGGTACATCAAAATGCTCAAAACAGACTTACCATTTGACGCAGGAATTGCACTCCTAGGAATTTACCCTAAGAATGCAGCCATCAAGTAGGAGAAAGATCAGTGCATCCCTATGTTTATCGCAGCACTATTTGCAGTAGCCAAGAATTGGAAGCAACCTAAATGTCCATCGATAGATGAATGGATAAAGAAGATGTGGTACATATACACAATGGAATACTACTCAGCCATAAGAAAAGGGCAAATCCTACCATTTGCAGCAACATAGATGGAGCTGGAGGGTATTATGCTCAGTGAAACAAGCCAAGCGGAGAAAGAGAAATACCAAATGATTTCACTCATCTGTGCAATATAAGAACAAAGGAAAAACTGAAGGAACAAAACAGCAGCAGAATCACAGAACTCAAGAATGGACTAACAGGTACCAAAGGGAAAGGGACTGGGGAGGATGGGTGGGTAGGGAGGGATAAGTGGGGGTAGAAGTTGGGGGGTATTAAGATTAGCATGAATGGGGGGTAGGAGAAAAGGGAGGGCTGTACAACACAGAGAAGGCAAGTAGTGGTTCTACAACATTTTGCTATGCAGATGGACAGTGACTGTAAAGGGGTTTATAGGGGGGACCTGGTATAGGCGAGAGCCTAGTAAACATAATATTCGTTATGTAAGTGTAGATTAGTGATACCAAAAAAAAAAAAAAAAAGGCCGTTCCTGTGTGGTAACCTCCAATGAGTTCTACACAAGGGTATGAAGGGCATATAAAAGTGTAGGCAAAGGGTCTGTTTGTGTTTATACAGAGGATCAAAGCCTAATTGGGCCACCCTGAAAATGAACTAAGATACGATATGAAAAAGAACTTCCAACATCAGCACTCTCTGGAAGACTCATGCCAGAAGATGATCATCAAAAAAACCCCAACAAAGATCCACGCACTGCTACAGCTGTAGATCCCATCCCACCAGTTCCTGGACTTGCCATGGGAATGGAGAAGGAGATATCTAAGCTGGCCTGTGCATACAGTAAAACGACAAGTTTGACTGGATCTATACTGTTGGAACTCAACCAAGAATTAGGAGAAGTGCAAATTGTAGCGCTCCAAAATCTTACAACTACAGACTATTTACTGTTAAAAGAACATAAGGAATGTGAACATTCCCCAGGAATGGGTTGTTTTAATTTGTCTGATTTCCCTCAGACTGTTCAAGTTCAGTTGGACAATATCCACCATATCATAGATAAGTTTTCACAAATGCCTAAGGTGCCTAACTGGTTTTCTTGGTTTCACTGGAGATGGCTGGTAATTACAGGTATGCTTTGGTTATGTAACTATACTCCTATTATGTTAAGGTGTGTGTGCAATTTAAGTAGTAGCTTAAAACCTATACATGCTTAAGTTACTCTACAAGAAGATAAGTGAAAGAAATAATCAATCTTCCCATGTTTTCTTCCACCTGCTACTTCTATAGCTTTTCTTCTTCCCTCCTAATTACAACCCTTAAATAGAATTCGTGCCTCATATCAAATTTACCGAGTATCATAATTCTTCCAAGTGGTAAAGATACCTCAAGACAAATGCCGGGCATAGAAGCTACAGGACATAAATATGCAAAGAAGTAAAAAGCTAACCATTTCAAACAATAAGGCTTCTCTCTCACTTACCAACTTTACATTTCCCTGTATGGCCCCGGAAGATGACTGGTTAGCCAGAGACGGGTAAGATTCCTCAAGGGAGGAACAACCTAAGACAGGCACAGTCGCAGGGGGGTCATCAGGTGAGAAATTGGGGATCAACAGAAGTGAGGCTTAGAACCTCAACCCCCCTGTTCTGAGAGAAATCTTCTGCATACATGGATGTTTTATTGCCCTTGTCCAGCTTGGATTAACACATAGTCTACAGGCACACACCTGATCATCTACATTTGCTCTCTTACAACACTAAACTATGTTTTCTATCTTTATCTTGTATCTACCTACCACTTCAGCATTTTATTAAAAATAATAATAATAAAGAGAGAAATGTGGTATCCACATATAAATCAAGTATAAAAATCAAATGAGTATTCATATTTGAACTGACTGTTTAGAGTTCATAATGCATGAGCAAAACCGAAAGTTTCTGTGATGACTGCCCTTGTACTGTTCACTATGTAACTTATTCATTATGTAAGAATTTGTTCTACATGTAAGAACTTGTTTGTTATGCCTCAGAAGATTGGAGACTGACGAAAATTAGGCTTGGGGTGGATTAATGATTGTTCATTGAGCATTGACTCCCTTATACAGAATTTTATTGTTGTTAACAGCCATTTGATCAATAAATATGAGAGATGCCCTCACACACACAAAAAATTATATATATATATACACACCTCCAATTGTAAAATAAATAAGTAACCGGGATGTAATGTATAGCATAAGGAATATAGTCAAAATATTGTAACAACTTGGTATGGTGATACCTGGTACCTAGAAATATCATGTATATAAATGTTGAGTCGCTGTGTTGTACACCTGAAACTAATGTAATGTAATACTGTGTGTCAACTACCCTTCAATAAAAAATAATTATCTACAAAAAAAAAAAAAAAAGAAAAAATAGTTTCCTCAGAGGTATTATACTGGGGATGGAGAAGTTCGGGTAGGAGAATTTTCCTTCCATTGTATACTTGGCTATTATTCTTTAAACCATATTCACACTTCAAATTGCGTATATCTCTATACACATGAATACATATTTACACACTCGTATGTATATAAAGTGTACATATGTAGATACATATACTTTAAGATATTATCACTATTAAAAGTTTAAAAGTAAAAGAAGTGTAAGTGCTTAAATTTAAAATCAAGTTACTACCTTAGATATTGAATATTAATATTAAATCTTTAGACGTCTGGTAATTGAATCTTTATCTGATGAAAGCCTGCTACAGATGGAGTTTCTTCCCATATCTACTATTCTGTTTCCTGCACTGCTCTGATTATGTTTGACTGAATCCTCATCTTCCTGACAGAAGACCTCCCGAACTTCCCTCTCTGCATGGCCAAAACATTACAGTCCTTTAAGGCAAAAGTCAAATGCTACCTTATCCACATAGGATTCCCTGCTATACCACAACTCAAATAAACACTCATTGAAATGACTGAAGTCCCCTTCCTCCTCTCTTAGGAGATGTTTACTTTCTATCAAAAACAAAAACGAAGTCAAATACATTTATGTAAATGTTTCATCTTGGCTAAGGTATGCTAAACTATTTGAAGACTGTGATGTTTAACTTTATGTGTCAACGTGACTAGATGCTAAAGGTTATTTCTGGGTGTGTGTGTTTGGGTGTGTGAGGGTGTTTCCAGATGAGATTAGCATTTGATTTGCAGATGGTAGATCGTGGGACTTCTCAACCTCCATAATCACACAAGCCAATTCATTGTAATAAATCTCTCTCTCTCTCTCTCTCATTGTGCATTGATAGGAAACTTGCCACGGATAGAGAATGTTTGACTCTATCTCTACCAGGAAAATTCAGAAAGACTGAATCAATGCAGCTGAGTTTAACTTAAACAAAGCTATCTGTGGCCTCTCCTTGGATGACTGGTCAGGTTTCTGTTTGACTTTTCCATTGACAGAAATATTCAGTTTACATTTTTTAAACAATATTTCCATCATAGATATAAGGAAAAAAAGCAGAGTTCTTTTTCTTCAAAATTATTTTAGGGTAGAATCCTATAATTTCACAGAAATGCCTCTATATGAAAATGAACAAACAACAAGCAATATGGTCAGTAAAATAAAACACGGTTCTGTTTCAAAAGCAAGAAAAAGTACTTCTAATTCTGAAAAAAAAAAAAGCTACAAAGAGAATTCCCAAATATTTGTTTCTGCGTCAAAAAAAAGTTACACAGCACAGTTCAATAATTCACATCCATCCACAAATTCTCTAGTATCTTCTTTCTTAAAAATCAAAACACAAGGAAAGAAGGGCATTATGTTTGGACAAAAGGTGATCATGACAATGGAAGCTAAAAATTGAGCAAAGTATGTATTTAAAAGATTGTCACAGTATGATAATCACATATTAATAATATGACATTAATATAATCTTATGATAATATAGTGCGGTTCAATAAACTGGGGGCATGAGTACATCAATAAATAAAGAATATTCATGAAAAAAATCAAAACACAAAACATAAACAAAAATGAGAGATTTCCAAGCTTTGTCACCACTCCCTGTGCCCAATGAAAGAACACTCCCCCAAAGCGCTATTTCCAGAGAAATTTCTGTTGACGACATCTCTTCTCCCCTCTCTTCTATGTACTCACATCTTTTCCCCGCCTTTCTATAGAAATACCCTTCTTAAGGGTACCAAGGACCTCAGCTAGATGAATGCAATGGTCACTTAAGAGTCACACCTTGCCTCCCTGACCAACTAGCATCCTCTGACACAGCTGGGGATGCCCGCTTGGAACACATCTACACTTGGCTTCAGGGACCGTGCTATCTCTTGGTTCTCCTGCAGCCCAGTCTCCTCCTTACCTCCTCAGCCTTCAGCCTCTGGGACCTCAGAGCTCATCCTTGACCTCTTCTTCATTCACAAGAACACCTCAGTTGATCTCATCCTGTCTCCTCAGCCCTGGGGAAGAGGGGCTATCTACACCACTTTGCAAAGGCTGTAATTCAGGGCTTTCATTTCGAGACGGCATGCATCTACCAGCATATCATTACCCACGTTCTTTTATGGTTAGTATTTTGGGAATAGTAACCTACATATATGAGATCATTGAAATACCTCTCTATATTTGTCTTCTAAATTTGTATAGCTTTGCTTTTCACATTGCTGTCCTCAAAGTATCTGGATTCTAAAAAGGTAATTAAATATTCCATCTTTTGACGTCTCATCATATTTTAAGTTCTGCATTGTCATCTCCATCATAGTTTAAGTTTTCATACAGGCTTGGGTTTGTTTCTCTATTCTCTTCCATTGGCTAACTTATCTATGACTTTTAATAGCTCATGATAAATTGTAGGAAGAAGAAAAACACTGTTTTCTTTTTCAGAATTAGGTCTTGGCACTTCATTTTTCAAATAAATTATAGAATCACCTTGTAGGTTGCATAAAAATTGTGCAGTTTTTAGGTTGGACTTGAATTTAGTCTATGGGTCAGTTTGAGGTGAAGTGATATTTTTATGATTCTGTTTATCAATATATCTCCCCACCCTTATATAGGACTTCTTTAATATTTCTTACTAATATTTTAAGTTTTTTACATCCCATTAATCATAAATATATTTATTAGATTTATTCTTAGACTCCTTCCCTTTTTATTACATTTTGTAATTTTTTTCCTATTATAAAATTATATGTGGAACATTTTGCTGTGGAACTTAAATATGTCAAAATTGCCAAATCCCTTTATAAGTTCAAATGATTTGTTTGTTTTTAGGTTTGTTTTAGTTTCCTCTGAGGACAATCACATCACATGCAAATAATGACAGTGTTTTTCCACTTTTAAATTCCTAACAACTTTTTTTTTTTGTAGATCATTTTTACAGTGTTAAATAGAAGTGATAACATTGGGTATTATTAAACTTCACCCTAAATTTCAAGAGAATGCTTTGAGTGTTTCACCATGGGACATATTACTGTTTGTTAAACAAATAAATAAATAAATAAACATCTTTAATTATTGTCAGTCATTATTTTTAAAAAATTATGGATTGATACTGATCTTATGTTCTTTGTTCATCTTTCGAAATGATCATATAGTTTTCCTTCTGTCATACATAAAAATATGATTAATTGTATTGACAGAATGTCTAAATTTGAGCAAGCATTGCATTCCATAAGTCAATGTACCTTTTATTTTATTCTGTGATGGATTTGTTTTGCTAATATTTTGTTGAGGATTTTGAATCTATGTTGTTGAATGAGATTCATCTGTAAGTTTTGTTTTTTTTTTTCACATTTCTGGTTTTGAAATTTATCTCAGAAAATAAATGTGCCCTTTTTTCCTATCATTTAAGGAATTTGAAAATGATTGGAATTATCTGTATGCTCTTTTTCCAGGAAATCTTTTTCTTAACTATTGATCAATTTGTTTGCATTCACATATTTAATTTAGTCTTAACTTATTTTGATAATTTTCTATTAAATTTCCCATTTTATCCACATTTTGTATTTTTTGCACAAATCTGTACATAATATCATCTTTAATCTCTGCTACATCTGCCCTTAGGGCCTTTTCAAAAATTTCTACTCTTTTTTTCCCTTTCACCTATTTCACCCATCCCACAACTCATCTCCTATGGCAACCACCAGTCTATTCTGTGTTTATAAATCTATTTCTTTGTTTGTTTTGCTTTTTAGATTCCAAAGGTAAGTGAAATTATCTGGTATTTGTCTTTCTCTGTCTGACTTATCTTACTTAGCATAATGCCCTCTAGGTCCAACCATATTGCTGCAGATGGCAATATTCCCTTTTTCATGGCTGAGTAATATTCTTTTGCATATATATACCACTTCCTTTTTATCTACTCATCAATCTATGCACATTTAGGTTGCTTCCATGTTTTGGTTATTGTAAATAATGTTGCCATAAACATACAATGGCAAACCTCTTTTCAAATGAGTGATGTTTTGTGTACTTCAACATAAAAAAATAATAACAAAAATAAAGTAAAATTTCTACTACAGGCCATCAGGTCTTCTCCTTTTCTCTTGATCAATCCTACTGGATGGTTTGGCTGTTTTATTAGACTTTGCAAAGAACCCAATTCTGGCTGTGTAAGCTGTATCTATTTACTCTTATTACCAGTTCTATTAATTTCTGTTTTCAACTTTAATTTTGCATTTAAAAAATTCTTTGGTTTTATTCTATATTATTATTTATCTTTTTACACTTAAGTTGGTTTTTCTGTCAAATACATTTTATATTTTCTTTTTTTCTAATATAAATATTTAAGTGTATACATTTCTAGTTGCCATTTTAACAGTTCTAAAAGTTCATTTAAACTGAACTTTATAGACAGTATTTTTATAATCATTTAATTCATTGTTTCTAGTTTCCCAAATGTTTTCTACTTGGAATCATTATTGTTTAATATTTTTAAAATATTCAATTTTATATTTTAAAGTTATCTTCTTGTCACAGATGTCAACTTAAATATGAGATGACCAAATTGAGTATTCTGTATGATGATTCCTTAATTTTAAAAAATGTTCATGCATAGTTGAGAAGAAAGTGTGTTCACAGTTATTGGATGCAGTCTTCCATATAATTGCTGTGTTTTACATATTCTACATCCTACCTACTTTTGTCTGCTTGGTTTATTGATTCCTGAAAAAGGCATGTTAAAAATCTCTGGAATTGTGGTCAATTTATCACTTCCTCCTGGAAATTCTGTCAAGTGTTGCTTTGAAACTATAAACCTATCCTATTGTTGTATATAACTTTACAATATTCCTGGTGAATTTAAACTTTCATCAATATGAAGTAAGTCTATTTAAAATAATGCTTTTTGCTACAAGGTCTCTTTTGTTTGATATTAATATAGCAGGGTCACCTTCCTTCTCATAAGTATTTTCCTATGTATTCTTTTTTTTATTTTTTATGTTCAACGTGTGTGGAAGCTTAAGTTTGAGATATGTGGCTCTAAATTGCCTAAAACTAGATTTTTCTGTTTATTTGTTTGTGATTTTCAAGTCCAATATCATTATCTTTTAAGAAAATAATAATGTCCAAATACATTAATGTGATTTGAAAGAGATTTAGAGTGATTTTTATCCTCTGTGTCTGTCCTTTATACTTAATTTTCTTTGCTTTCCCTTAATTTTTTGTCACCTGGATGGAGTGATTTCTTTGTTTGCTTTAGTTTTAGTTTGTTTGTTTGGAAATTATACACTTGATTTTTACTTTTTTAGTAATTATTTAGATATTTTAACAAACATATTTACCTTAACCAAATATGTAGTTTCTCTCTAGTACGTTAGTTTTGCTTTACCCCCTACAATTACTGTTTAATTATTATTTTCTACATCTGTGTATATGCTCACTATTCCCTTATTTACAATTCCTTTTTTAACATCCATACTTTTCTTCTATTATTCTATTTCTTCTTTCTGAGGTAAAAGAACTTAATGTTCTTTAAATAAATCTTGTTCTTTGTAAACTCAATTTTTCTCTTAAAATATTTTTGTTGTGTCCTTATTTTTCTCTCAACACTTTGAAGATATTATCGCACTCTTTTCTGGCTTCCACTGTTACTCTACAGGGTCAGCTGCCGGTATATTCTTATCCCTTTGTAGAGAACCTGTTTATTCTTGCAAATCAATTTTAGATTTCTAAGATTTATTTTTCTAATCTATATTTTCCAATTAAGGGCTCTGTTGGTGGATTCTGTACTTTTTGGTGTGTGACCCATAAGTCTTCATAAATCGGAAGCTACCTTTCATTACATATATATCTTTCAATAATTATGGAAAATTTTCTCTCATTTTCTCTTCAGATATTACTTTCTTCTATTTTTCCTATTATTTCCTAAAACTTAAGCCCCTGTGCTCCCTGTCTCAACTTCTCTTTTATACATTTATTACTTTGCTTTTTTTTGTGCTGTATTTTGAACTTTTTCTTTAGCTCTATATTCCAGATCACTAATTCACAAGTCCACTATTTAGCCAGGTCAGGAAATTTTTGTTTCAATAATTATATTTTTCTTTTCAGCTGTTATATTTGGTTCTTTATCAAGTATGCTATTTTAATAGTCTCCTGTTCTTTTGAATAGTATATTAGCCCTTCCATTTCTGTTAACCTATATACCACATTTTAGAACTATTTCATAAATATCTATAGTCTTGCATATCTGATTTTGTGCTCTGTTATTTTTGCTGACTCTTTTTCACGATGGCTTATGTATGTCTGATGTAATGCATATGTATTTTGTGATTTTTGAGTACAGCCCTTTCCTGGAACTTTATCTATTTGAAACTTTAAAGCCCATGTTTGTAGTACAGATCTTCCCTGACTTACAATGGGGTTACATCCTGATAAATCCATGGTAAGTTGAAAACATTGTAAGTCAAAAGTGCATTTAATACACTTAACCTACCAAACATCATAGCTTAGCCTTGCCTACCATAAATATGCTCGAAACACTTATCTAGAACACTATTTGATGTCTTATCTAGAAACTTTTCTCTGGATACCTAGACCATCATATTTCAGGGAGCAGAAATAAACTATTTGACTCTCAGGAATTTTTAAATCAAAAAGTGCAGTTTTTATTTACACACCACAGAATGATTGATGATTTTTCTACATTAGCCCAAAGTTGTATAAAACCATCTAATACAATGCCTATTTTATAGACGTTGAATATCTCATGTAATCCTTGAATACTGTACTGAAAGTGAAAAACAGAATAGTTGTATGGATGCAGAACAGTTTCCAGGCTCTCACTGTTGACTGTCATGATTGCGGGGCTGACTGCTAGCTGCTGCCCTTTACCGTGAGAGAGAGAGTCATCCTGCATTTCACTAGCCTAGGAAAACATCAAAATCCGAAATTCAAAGTATAGTTTCTACTGAATTCTTTTTGCCTTTGCACCATTGAAAAGAAGAAAATTGTCAAGTCAAACCATTGTAAATCAGACAGGGTATAGCTTCTCTAGAGAGGATTTGCCCTATTTCTTCCACAAACAGAGGCCATTCCCAATCCAGAATGGTTTTAAATTAAAATTTTGGTTAGAGGTTTTTAGAATTCTGGGACTGACTTTCATAAGTAAGAGCTTGTGACTGGGAATTCTTAGGGCTCCCATCCCTTCATTATAATGTCTGCCTTTTGTTCTAACCTAAGACCAAAGCATAAATGTGTCCCCGCCAAACCCCTCAACTGGCCAGATTTATGTTTTCAACTACTGTGAAACTTTCAGAGTTCTCAAGTCAACACCATGTGTACAGGTTTGTCAATTGTCCACTGTCCACTAGTCACTTAGAACAAAGTTCTAAGCCACCAGCAATTGAACACAGTCTGAACACACACTAGCTAAAGAAGTACCTGACTTCTTTGAATTTCTATTTAATAATGTAATAATGTCTCCTGAAGTTTTCTTTTAAACACACACACATACACATCCCAGGATCGTTTTTGATGTCTTATCTAGAGATTTTTCTCTGGATACCTAGACCATCATATTTCAGGGAGCAGAAATAAACTATTTGACTCTCAGGAATTTTTTAATCCAAAAGTGCAATTTTTATTTACACACCAAGATCAGGCTTACAGAATGATTAATGATTTTTCTGCATTAAAAAAAAAACCTTACCTTTTAAAATGCATTTTTATGTTTCTCTGAGACATGATAAAATAAAAATAATACTAAGCCATATGGTTATTCTCTTTCTGAGTTTATTTCCATCTTGCTTTTTCCCATTTGGCTTAAAATGTTTTAATTTATAAAACAAAGAAATAAAAAATATTTTTTAAAATTTCATGTTAGTAACAGGGCTAGTAGAAGGTTAAGAAGACAGAAACAGAAGTACTTCAACTTGAAAATAAATTGGCCCCAAAAGTCAAATTCTGTTATTTGAGGCTGATTTTAGGTCTCTGCACTGCCAGGATGTGTGGAATTGTCAACAAGATTCAGCAGGTCAGAAGTAACAGCAGACCAAATGATCTCCAGGGTTATAAATCCATAGCTTTACTTCTATTCTTATGTTTTTATAGATAAAGATAAATTTGGATAGCCACATGCAAAAGAATGAAATTGGATCACTATCTTACACCACACACAAAAATTAATTGGATGAAAGACTCTAATGTAAGACCAGAAATTATAAAAACCCTAGAAGAAAACACAGGCAGCAAACTCACTGAGATTGGTGTTGGCAATGATTTTTTTAGATTTGACACCAGAAACAACAGCAACAGAAGCAAAAATAAACAAGATTACATCAAACTGAAAGCTTCAGTCACGTGGGAAGTCATCAACAAAGTGAAAAGTAGAAAATTTTTGCAAATCATATATTTGATAAGAGGTTAAAATCCAAAATACATGAAGAACTCATACAACTTAAGAGCAAAAAATAAACAATCATTATAAAATGGGCAGTGGAACTGAATAGACATTTTTCCAAAGATATACAGATGGCCAACAGATACATGAAAAGATGCTCATATCACTAATTATCAGGAAAATGCAGATCAAAACAGTAAGATATCACCTCACACCTGTTAGAATGGCTATTATCAAATAGACAAGAAGTAACAAATATTGGTGAGGATATGGAGAAAAGGGAGCCCTTGTGCACTGTGGGAATGTACATTAGCGCAGCAATGTCCTGTGGAAAACAGTGGGCAGGTTCCTCAAAAACCTAAAGATAGAACTGCCATATGATCCAGTAATGCTACTGCACTTACACGTGGGCTCTAAAAAAACGACAGCAACAAAACTGAGCTCATAAATACAGAAAACAGAGTTGGTTACTGGAGGCAAAGGGTGGGGAGTGAGTGAAATGGTGAAGGGGGTCAAAATGTACAAACTTCTAATTGTAAGAAAAATAAGTTCTGGAGATAAAATGTACAGCACGGTGACTCTAGTTAACAATACTCTTGCTATTTTAAGTTGCTAAGAGAATTGATCTTAAAAATCCTCATCATAAGAAAAAAATTATAACTATGTATAGTGATGGACGTAAACTAGTTATTGTTGTGATCATTTCGCAATTTGCACAAATTTCAAATAGTTATTGTTACACCCTGAACTTAATGTAATATGTCAATCATAACTCAATAAAAAAGTTTAAAAGAATGCTTTATCAAGAAGAGGCTAAATTGAATAGTTGTGTAATTCAAATTGAATGCAACTAAGAACGGTCATTCAGTACTACAATAGGTGAACAAAAGTCCAGTGACTTTTTCCAGTTGTCTCTGTTTCTGCAGAACACCCTGGAGGTGAGCAAAGCACTCCACTAAAGTACAGAAGAAAATATTAGAACTTTTATTTTTAATTATTTTTTTACATCCTATTTAGATCATTTCTGTCTTGTGTAAATTTTATAACACACATGATTTGTAACTCTGTAGTAGATGTAAGATATAGTTGCTCATTAATTCATTCTTATGCTTAACAATATTGAATACCTTTCATGTGTCAAACCCTATTTTACCATTTTAGTATTTTACTCTTTTACCCCTAAAGGATAAACAAAATAAACAAAAATGAGTGCTCTTCTAGAAGCTACCTAGGTGAGACAAAATAACAAATGAACATGTAAATATACATCAGATGATGATGAATGATACAAAGTAAAGGAAAAAATACAGAGAAACACCCTTTCATAAAAACAAACAGAACAGGGCTAGAGCCCAACTGAAGGGGAGGTCCTGCATTAGGAACAGGGTGCGGTAGGTAAAGCTTTGAAGAGAGTGCATTTGGACCCAGGCAGGATGAGGTGAGGGAAAGAATCAGGCAAAGATTTAGGCAAAGACTGCAAAGAGTGCACAGGCTTTGAGCCAGAGCCAGATTGGACATTTGAAGAAAAGCAAGGGAACATGTGTCCACAGCAGAGTAATAAGGTGGTGAATGGTAAAGAAAGGTTCAGAGTGCAGACAGGAGCCAGATGATATAACAGACCTCCTAGCCCTCAGGAAGGAATTTTATTTTATTCCACGTGAGGAGAGGCCATCAGAGGGATTTGAACACATGATCTTATTTACAATTTAAAAAGATGACCTGGGCTTCTTTACAGACAATAGTCTGTAAGGGGGAAGAGAAAGGACATCAGGAAGGAGAGAGGCTATTGCAGTGTAGGCAAGAGATGGTGGTGGCTGGGACTGATAGTAGTAAGTGAATAAGTGGTACATGCTTAAAGCTGTGTGTGTGTGTTTTTAAAGAGAGCTGTACAGTCAAAATGGCTTGAAATCTACTCTAAAAAGATAATCTTCGAGCAAGAAGATGATTGCTATACAGACTGGAGGTGATATTTCCTAGCATTTTATAGAATGTCTTGGTTTCTCTAGAGCTGTCAATTTACCGGAGCTGACAGTTCACTGGTTATTGTGATTTTTGGAAAGACGTGTCTTTTGTTATGGATATGTAGAAGAATATAAAGATATGCAGACAAAAGTGCAGCCATGAGTAGGCAAGTGGGATATATTTTCATGTCAGAACTTTAGCTTCATCCTGTTTATTGCATAAACATTTATTGGGACACTATGCTCACAAAAGATTTACAGGTAGTCATACTTATGTAAGAAGGAGATCTTTGGGTCCCAAATATCACATGAAAGGAATAAGATGTGAA
This sequence comes from Manis pentadactyla, assembly GCF_030020395.1. Classification (NCBI taxonomy): domain Eukaryota; kingdom Metazoa; phylum Chordata; class Mammalia; order Pholidota; family Manidae; genus Manis; species Manis pentadactyla. Next base: position 13,339,988 of record NC_080031.1, on the reverse strand, counting down.
TTTTATATTTTTTAAAGCAATGGAAATGTGTGGAGGAAAAAAAAATGCAGATCAATGAATAGAGCCAATTGTAAATTCTGGGCTTTGGCCCCAGTCAGTTCTGGATTTGTTTCAATGTCAACTGCTTATTTGCTCTTGGGCAACTTACTTAATCTCGATGAACTGCATGCTTTGTTTTGTTTTGTTTTGCTTTACTTTTAAAGACTTTATTTTTTAGAGCAGTTTTAGGTTCACAGCAAAATTGAGGGGAAGATTCAGTATCCCCTGTTCTCATGTACCTCCTGCCTCCACACATGCACAGACTCCCCCATTAACAAATATACTTTTGTTACAATTAATGAACCTATGTTGACACATTATCAAAGTCCACAGTTTATATCACAGTCAGCTCTCAGTGTTGTACCTTCTATGTGTTCAGACAAATGTGTGACATGGAACCATCATAGTACAATACATAGGATTTTCACTACCCTAAAAATTCTCTTGTGTCCTGCTCATCTGCCTCATCTCTTTTTTTTCCCTAACCCCTGGCAAGCACTGATCTTTTTTTCTCCATAGTTTTGCCTTTTCCAGAAGGTTATACAGCTGGAATCATACAATATGTAACCTTTTAAGATTGGCTTCTTTCGCTTAGTAATTTGCATTTAAGTTTTCTCTATGTGTTTTCATGGCTTGATATTTCATTTATTTTTAGCACCGAATAATTTTCTTTTATATGGATATACCACTGTTTATTTATCCACTCACCTACCAAAAGACATTTTGGTTGCCTCCAAGTTCATAATCATGAATAAAGTTCTTAAAAACAACTGGGTTTCAGGTTTTCGTGTGGTCATAAGTTTTCAAGTCTTTTGGGTGAATACCAAGAAGTATGATTGCTGGATTATATGCTGAGTATGTTCAGCTTTATAGGAAACAGCCAAACTGTCCTCTAAGCAGTTGTACCATTTTGCATTTCCACTATCTGTTGCTGCTCCTACTATCTAGTTGCTCTATATCCTTGCTAACATTTGGTGGTGTCAGTGTTCTGGATTTTTGCCATAGTGTGTAGTGGTCTTTCACTGTTGTTTTAATTTGTATTTTCCTGATATGTGATGTTGAATCTCTTTCCATATGCTTATATGCTTACATGCTGAACTGTTTCTTTTGTTCATTTTTTAATTGAAATATTTGTTTTCTTACCATTCAATTTTAAGTATTCTTTTTCTCTTTTTTTGAATATATTCCTTTGTCAGATATGTCCTTTGCCAATGTTTTCTCCCAGTCTGTAGCTTATCTTTCATTCTCTTGATAGTGACTTTTCAAAGCAGAAATTTTTAATTTTAATGAAGCCCAGCTAATCAATTTATTTTCCATGAATCCTGCCTTTGCTATTGTACCAAAGAAGTCATTGCTAAACTCAAGGTAATTTTGATTTTCTCCTGTGCTATTTTACATGGGCTATTCATTTGTTCCTATATAATTAGTTTAAAGGCTATTTCCCCCCCCCCACCCCATTGTACTTCCTTCATTCAATTGTCAAAGGTGAGTTGATTATGTTTATCTGGGTCTATGTCTGGGTTCTCTATACTGTTCCATTGATCAGTTTGCTTATTTTCCTGCCAATATTCTATGGTTCTGATTACTATAGCTTTTTAGTAAATTCTAAAATTAGGTAGTGTCAGTCTTCCAATTTTTCTCTTTCTTCTCCCTCAGTTTTGTGTTTTTTTTTCTGTTTCTTTTCCCTCTCCATATAAACTTTAGAGTCAGCCTGTCAGTGTCCATCAAATGATATGCCTGCTTTTGACTGGGATTGCATTGAGTCTATAGGATTCGCTGGGAATGACTGACGTCTTGATAACACTGACTCTTCCTGTCCATGAACATGGAACATCCGTCCATTTATTTTGTTCTTTGATTGGTTTCTCAGAATTATTTAGTTTTCCTATATTGATCTTGTGTATATTTTATGTGATTTATATTTAAGTATTTCATCTTTTAGAGTGTTAATGTAAATAGTATTGTGTTTTTCATTTCAAATTCTACTTGTTCATTGATGGCCTCATTTTTCAATCATCCATAAAACTTGTTGTACATAAAGTTCTTGTAAGGAGTGCTATTCATATATGAAAATCATGGACACAGTGTGTGGCAAAAATTAAACCTTCAGGAAGAGGTGGCTATATTATTAGTTCCATCATATTATTATTTTTAGCATTATTCAGCTATTATAATTCTCATGTCGTCAAAACAAATGAGGAGGCCTTAGTTTTCCCTGAGTTACACCTGAGAATTAAAAAAATGTAAATATTTTCATCCCTCTGTTTTCTTGAAAAAGGGTTTTTTATCCACTGTCTGTTTCATCGTTTATAGAACATTTGTCCCATGCAGACATGTGATGGACTGAAAGTGTCCCTCAACAAGTCATTTGTTAAGGCCCAGTGTGACTGTACTCAGAGATATGGTCTTAAAGGAGGTAATGAAGGTTAAATTAGGTCATAAAGGTGGATCCCTAAGTCTGTAGGACTGTTGTCCTTTTAAGAAGAGTAAGAGATAGAAGTGCACATACACAGAGACTAAGCCAAGGGAGGATAAAGCCAAGAAACAGACATCTGAAGGAGAAAGAGAGAGGCTTCACCAGAAAACAACCCAGTTGGCACTTTGATCTGTGAGAAAATTAATTTGTGTTGTTTAAGCCACTTATTCTGTGGTATTTTGTAATGGCAGTCGGAGCTGACTGATACAAATTGTGGTACTGGGACTTGTTCCAGAGGAACAGACTCTTAAAGGTGAATTTTCTGAATTGGCTCTGGGATCTCTGGAATTGGCTCTCTAATCTAATTAGATTTAAAGAAGCTAAGGACTCCATTTCCAGTAGTAATTCGTATTATCATGCCCTGTGACAAAAATCAATGGAAAACTGCAACAACCCATTCCAGGCAGGATTACAAATGGCCCAGAATTCTCAGGAATGAAAGATTGGATCATCCCACTAGGTAAAGAACCGTAACCAGCTGAGGTGCTTGCTGAAGGCAGCAGAGAGGGGAAAAAGAGAAATATGAGTATCAGGCTACGGCCTACGCAGTTATGGAAATGAGGACTTAACTGTCATGAATATTCCTTCCTTATATTGTTATGAGTATTTGTGGATATTCATCAGATATCTTGTTCTTCCCTCTCTTATCCCCTTATCATGTAACATAATTGTATTGACATATAGTATTTGTTAACTTTACTCATACTATTATTTAACTCATATCAAGAAGAAGGGATAAGGGGAAAAAGTGGCATTATGACTGCCACACATAATGTAGCAGGGGGTGCATGGGGAAGGCAATATAACACAGAGAAGATAAGTAGTGATTCTATAGCATCTTACTATGCTGATGGACAGTGGTGACTGTAAGGGGGCATGTGGTGGGGACTTGATATGGGGGCAGTCTAGTAACCATAATGTTGCTTATGTAATTGTATATTAATGTACCCCCCCCAAAAAAAAGAAGAGTAAGCATTAATCAAGATTTTGCATCCTCTTCTAGGGAAAGAATTAGTGTGTTTTCAGTTGTAGGTAGGATAGATTTATTTACGTCAGGTAGACCTATGACCTTGTTATTATCTTTACATAGAGATTGAGTATAGTTCAAGGAGATGGGTGTGGGTGATAAGTTGACAAGGGGTGGACTTGTGATGGTTTACTTTACATGCCAACTTGAAGGCTGTTTTTGGATGAGTTTAACATTTAAATTGGTGAATTTTGGATACAACAGATTGCTCTCCATAATATGGGTGGACTTCCTCCAATCAGTTTAAGTACTGAATTAAAACAAAAAGACTGGCCTCCCTGACCAAGAGGGAGTTGTGCAGCAGACTGCCTTTAGACTTCATCTGTAACTTGGGCTCTCCTGGCTCTTCAGGGAGCTCCCTTAGACTGGAACTACGCCATTGGCTCTCCCAGGGCTGGGGCCCACTGGCTCATAGAACAGATGTGTACCTGCCAGCCTCCGTAATCACATGAGCCCATTTCTTACAGTAAGTCTATATACATATACACACACACACACACACACACACACACACACACACATCCTATGGGGCCTGGTTCTCTAGATAACCTAATACACAATATAATATACTCTAGGCAAGGGTCAAATACTTATCTCAGCAAAATTAAATTTCATTAACACATATATTTCATTTCAAAAGTATATTCACACTTTTTAAGATGCTTTTGGTGTCTCAGAAAGTAGAATTTGAATCCAAAGACTAAAGTTGGAAGCAGAGTTCTCTCTTCATTGTTACATCACTGGGGAAGTTGCTTAGCTTCTCTGAGCTTTGCTTTCTAAAATGAATGTTTATTTAACAGTGCTTTTAAAAGGACTGAATAAACTAAGGGGAAATAACTATGGCTATTTGTCAAAGAGATGATATCACTATTTTTGTAGTCAGAATGGATGGATATCACCAACTTCATATCATTCAACCTAAATATATTTAAAAGAAACTGTTATCCAAATTTCAAAGCAAGCAAAATGAAAAAGGTATAAGGTTTTGTTATTGGCATTAAGTTATGCCTGTAATTCTCTCTTATTGATAAGTATTGGTATTGCTGTTGAACACTTATTTGATGCCAAATGCTAAAACTCATTACTGTGTCAGTTAATCCCCCAAATAACTTTCTAAATCAGGGATAATGACCCATCTTTGATCACAGAAGAGAAAACAAGGAACAAAGATGTAAAACAACTTGTGGATGGCCATGACTTGTAAATGGTCAAGTTAGAATCTTAAACCTAGTTAATCTGACACCACAACCCAAATTCTTAGTGATTATACCACACTGCCTCTTCATGAAGTTTAATTGCAAGGACAAAGAGGATTTATTTTTAGCCACCTACAGTGGAGTCAGTAGCTGGTCCTCTACCCTGTTCTCTTCTGCTTTTTCTGAACTGTGTCAAGGATGGAATTAAACCCCAACTCACCTCACCTCTGCCTCTATCAAGGTACGAAACAGTATCATCTGCATCACCTGCCCCACTCATCCTTCTGCCAGTGCCACAGAAGAGCTTTGGTATTCTTCACACAAAGATAAAAGTCATTTCAGTTCCTTAACAACAACGGAATGGCCCATCCACTTTAAAATTTCATGAGGAATTATACCCTGAGGCTGGGATGTGAAGAACTGCAGTGGTGCATAAATCCAGGGAGACAGGTAAGTGCTTGGAAGAGGATGGACATCACTTGCTCTAGAAATGTGAGGGGCAGGGTTCAGTGGGGAGGGTGCTGAGAGCAGCCTAAAGAGAGAGCTGGTGAAGCTTGAAGCTCACATTGCACCAGGAGTATCTAACTCACTATCTCAGAAACAAAGCTCAGAGGTGGAGTTGAAAATAGGAGGAAAAGTAAGGTTCTCTGAGGGGAATTAATTCAAGTTCAAGGGTGTTGTTTGTCAGGGGCTTGGGGGTGAAGTTAGGAAGGGGGAATGTATATTCTTATGTTTCTTGGTAACCTGAAACCTTTAGTATAACAAGAGAATGTGAAAGGCAAACATATTTGTATTTCACAACACCCTTCCTTGATTGGTACAGAATACAATTACACAGGCTAATTGAGACTAATTTTGCCAGCCTTAGTCTAAACCAACTCAAAATCAAGGGTCCACTGCAGATTCCCCCATGGGGGGTGAGCAGAGGCAATAGAGACTGCCGTGGCAAAGTAGGTCAAGGATATCTGTGCTTCTGAGTGTGCTCCTGTATCCATCAAGCTGATAGGCACAAATAAGCAAATAACAGAAAGAACAGCTCTGTGAACGGTTCCTTGTTGCAGCAGAAGGCATTGTTGAGAAAGGAAACAACGTCTGAATAGGGAGGAGATTACAATTCATCTACCAGATGCACTATAGGGATTTGCATGTTTTGTATCTTAGGATTTCTTTACCTCAGCAAATAGGACAGTTCTATTGATGAGCTCACCTGTCCTCCCCTATCCTGTCTAACAGGTGGTTTTCCAATGTGACTGCATGTAAGAGTCACCTGGAGTAGTCACATAAGTGCAGATTTCTTGGCCTCAGACTCAGATATTCTGACTGGGTCTACTGGAGGTGAAGCTTAAGAGTCAGTATTTATTGAGCATTGCAGCTATTTTGATGTAGGTCGTTGGTGGACCACACTTTTAGAAACATCCGTAAGGGTAATACATGTGTATGTATATCCATACACAAAATCTATATTATTTGTATTTGTATCCATGCAGTAGTGACAGCTCAGTATTCAGTATAAATACTTTACCACAAGAAAGCTTATCTCAGGCTGACTACCCTAACCTTCACACCCCATCACCACTGTTCCCAGGATGGAGACAAGATTGACTATGTCAATTACAAATAATAAATCTACATTACCAAAAGTAATTTGCTTCTTAAAATATTTGGATTTTTCCCACTTCATTGGAAAATAATTGACATACGTCACTGTATAAGTTAAACTGTTGGCTTGATTTGCATATATTATGAAATGATTACCACAATAGATTTAGTTAACATCCATCATGTCATATAGGTACAATAAAGAGAAAAGAAAAAAAATGTATCCTTATGATGAGACCTCTTAGGATCTAATCTCTTAACAACTTCCCTGTACACCATAGAGCAGTGCTAATTATAGGCATCATGTTGTACGTTACGTCCCTATCACTTATTTATCTTACAATTGGAAGTTTGAACCTTTTGATCACATCCCTCCAGTTTCCCTTCCCCCAAGATTTTTAAAATATAATTCACCAATGAAATTTAGCATAGATTAATTTATCTATTAGCTAATTTCTGAATATTAATTGATGATATAATTGTTGACAGTCAAATTTAATAAAGACTTTTACCTTAGGACAATCTTTTTGTATAATGTATTGGCAAAATAAGATGAAAGTTTTCATGTTTACTGTTTACTCTCTTCTGTTTGTTTTTTAAAAAGCAATTAATCGTTCATTGCAGACACACTTTTAATTAAAATGCTTACTCACTCCTAACATCAGAAGTATATGAAATACAAACGAAGCAAATGGAAAAGGAAAGCTAAAAGTTTTGACAACTCGAGTAGGTATCACTCATGTTCTGTGTTAATTGATGAATCACTGCATGAAAGTAAAGTTAGATGACTGGTGAAAAGTAATAGGTTAATAAATGGAACAATCCTTTAATATCCTTAGTAAATTCTCATTGTTTTGTTTGCAAATGGAGGAAAAAATACTGTTTCAAATCACACTTAAAATCCACATATAATTTTTTTTTGAAAATTCACCAATGTCCCTCAATATGATGGCAAAATCATTTTTGGGTTTTTTTCCTTCTTTATTTGTCCAGTGCCTGCCACATAGAAAGTGCTCAATAAATATGTATGGCTATTGAAGAAATTCGTTGATTTTGGCAAAGCAGAGGAGATGGAGTTTGAATCTATAAAGTGAATTTTAAGAATATTATCTTTTATTTTATTCAGCATCATAAAATAGTACATACCAACTACAAGTCTTACTGAACATGATTAATAATGCAGTTACATTTTTTGATATTTGTAGATTTATGTTTATAGAGTCTCTGTCCTTCAAGTGTTCTCAAATTGCCTGGTATGAAAAAGCAACCTCCGGTCCTCCTCCATCTCCTCTCTGGAGTCTTCTGAAGAACTAAAACTTAGAGTGCCCAGAACAGGACAAAAGATACCACTGGCAAAGCTGGGAACAGTCAAGAAGGAACTAGAGAAGCAAGCCCTACTGAAATCTGTGGGCTGACTGTGTGTAGCAGTATCAGCTTAAATATGCTTTGCTCCAGTTAGATTATAGAGAAACAGTGTCTCCAAGAACTCTGGTTCTAAATGTTGGGAATTCCCTGCATGTTCTATTACTGAATTCTGCACAGAGGGAAGCATGATAAATCACTTAACAGAGAGGGGAAAGATCAAATCTAAGTGCCTACAAAAACATACACTAAAAAGAAAGTTGATTTGCCCTGTAGGATCCTGAACGGGATGAAGAATTAGAGGCACCATTTTCCAAGGAAGATGAGAATGAGACAAAGTAAACATGGAAAGGGGACTTAAAAAAATCTACAGAGTTGTTTCAAAGCTTCCAGGTCCCTTCTACACAGAGCAAAGAGAGAAAACTGCTCCTTTATCAGTCACACAGGAATTGGGAAGTTCTAAGTCCAGAGTAGTCAAGCCAGAATGCTATGGATCTAAAGACAGCAAACACAGAAGGTAGGTGCAAGGTTCTGTAAAGAAAAATTAAATTAAATTAAAATATTCTAAATGGACAGAACAACAGTCCTCTTCTTCAGAATACTAACATGAGGTATATGCATCCTCCCTCCCCAGGAAAAGAGAAGAGGATATTTTCAGGAAAACTGAAAATCTCTAAGAAATGATCTGTAGATACTGATATGTGGGAGTCTTTGATTTAAAAAAAAGTTGGACAACCAATTACCCTTCTACAATGATGCTCACAAGTTCACAAGACATGCTTCTAGGTCTTCTGCTTCCAATTTACATTTTAGTGTCTCACTCTTAAATATTATCTATCTATCTATCTATCTATCTATCTATCTATCTATCTATCTATCTATCATCTATCCTTCCATCCATCCACCAAGAGACACTAGTTAGTTGACAAGAGCCTCTAATAAGAACAAAAGAGCAAAACAAAAAAATAGGAAGCAAATAGGAAAAACAAATTTGAAGGTAAGAGAGATGAGACATGGAGCAAAAAAGAAAAAATTTTTTTAATCCTTCCTATAATAATTATCAGAAGGATAAGAGAAGAAATTATTTCATACTTTAAAAAGGATAAAATGAGAGAAAAAAGTAAATACAGAAAAGGGCAGAAGGGCTAAATGAGTTATTGTGAAAAAGTCTAATGTACATAATTTGAGCATTACAATGAAAAGGAGTAAAAAGAGAGGAGGAAACATTTTAAGAGATTCTGCTCAAAACTTTTTCAAATTTGATACTTAATATATCAAGCAAAAGATTCAAGAAGATCTATAAAGCCCCAGCAGTATAAATATAAAGAATACCACATATAGGCATAGCATAATAAAACTTCTGAAAACCAACATAAAATAGGAAATCTTAAAAACAGCAGAGGAAAAGAATATATTCCCTTCAAAGGAGAAACTGACAACTTCTTTTTCAATAGAAAAAAATGGAAATCAGAGGGCAATATAGTGATAACATAAATGCTGAAAAATATAATTCCCAACCTGGAATTCTTTACCCAGCAAAAATAAACCTCAGAAATAAAGACAAAACACTTTATAGAAAATTAAAAACCTAGTAATTTTATCACCAGTATATCTGCAGACAAATAACCTAAAAGGGGTTTTCAGGCTTTTTTGAGAAGAAAAAGTATCTCAGATGGATAACATTAAAGGGAAAGTAGTGAAAATTTTGGTATAACTGTAGTATAAAAATGTCCTGTGACACTTAAGAATATGTAACAACTAAGACATATTAAAATATAGCACAAAAGTAGATAAAGAGATAAAGTATTCTAAAATATTTACATTAAGAACAGTATAAAATAAATATTAGATGGACTTTAATATATAAAACATGGATGTTATAATCTTTGGAGCAATGAATATAAGAAAAATAAAAGATAAAATGGTGTAAATAGAACAGCAAATACTTACTTGATAATTCTAAAAATAGACCAGAAAAAAATTAGACAAGTGTTAAGAAAAAGATGCCATTATAGTTGTAAAATCAAACATATTAAGAGTGTCATTAAATGCCGTGAATTAAAATATTTTAATATATTAATATATAAAAATCATCACATTGGATAAATAACAAAATATAACTATATTATTTTTATGAATGACACACTAAAACCACAGAAAGATAGTAGATAAAAGAATGGAAAAACATTCCATGCAAACACTAACAAAAAAAGCAAACAGAAGAACAAAAACAGGTATAACTAATCTTATATCAAAAAATTATATTGTAAGGAAAGAATTTTTACTGAACAGAAAGAATTACATAATGATAAAGGGTGCATGCTACATGAAGATACAATTCTAAACTTACATGTCTCTAAGAATGTAACCTGAAAATATATAAAGCAAAATTGAATGCACAGAAACAATAAACACATAAAAAGTCACAGTTGGAGATTTTAACACATTTTTCTTATTACCTAGTAAGAAACAGATATAAAAATCAATAAACATTAAGGTGATTTGCATACATCTAACAAAATTACCCTAATTGGCATATATATATAACATTGCACCCAACAAAAGAATACATATTTTTCAAATGTGTACAAGATGCGTTCCAAAAGAGACCATATATAGAACCACAAAACATGTTTGAAAAAAATACAAGGATTCATATCATACAAAGTATGCTTTCTTAACACAGTAAAATTAAGCTAAGCTTAATTTCCACAAAAAGTTCATCAGAAAATCCCCAAAAGCATGGAAATTAAGTAATTCATTTCCAAATCATAATGGCAGTTAGAATGTATTTGGAACAGAGTGATAATGAAAATTATATAGCAAAACTTACAGAAAGCAACTAAAGCTATGTTTAGAAATTTATAGCTCTTAATATATATATTAGAAATAGAAAAGACTGAAAATCAATAACATAGGTATCATATAAAGTGGAAATAGGGCCCATTAAAACCAAATAAAATAGAAGAGAAGAAATAATAAAGATGAGCAAAAATCTATTAAATAAGAAACAAATATAGAATAAAAACATCAAGAAAGTTCGAAGTTCATTCCTTGAGAAGATTAAAAATAATAAAACGCATAGTGAGACTGAACAAGAAAGAAAAATAAAACACTTATTACTGGCATCAGGACTACTACTGATCTATAAACATTACAAAGTAAAGAAAAAATAGTCTGAACCTTTTTGTGTCAATAAATTTCAAATTTTAAAAGAAATCAACTTACCAAAACTGACCTAAGAAATAAAATAGTTAAATATTCCTATATGCATTTTAGAATTTGATCCTTCATTAAGTTATTTTCTGCAAGAAAATTTTAAGCCCAGGTGGCTTCATTAGTAAATTCTTACAAATTATAGTGGAGAGAAGAACACCCAATTTTCATAAAGTGTTCCAGAGAATAGATAGAGAATACTTCTAGATAAAATTTGTAATAGTCACTTTAAAAGACATCAAAGGACTTTAAGGGACACCAAAACTGACAGAAATTTTTTTTAAATGAAAAAAGAGGCAATTTATTTTATGAAACAGTTAAAAAATCCTAGAGAACATTAACAAATCAAATTCAGACCTAAAATGTAATATCCAAGTATTATTCCAGAGATGCACAATTGTTTCAACATTAAAAAAAATCAGTGTAATTCACCACATTAATAGAATACAGAAGAAAACCACATGGTCATTTTAATGAATGCAAAGAAAGTACTTAATAGAATTCAATATCAATTCATGATTACCAAAAACAAAAGCAAAAAACAAACCAAGCATTCTTAAGAAAAAAAGTTAAGATATTTCTTAATATGATAAAGATTTTTTAAACCTACAATACCGGACTTAAGAGTTATTTTAAAAAATATCTAGTGGAGAAAAACAAATACCATATGACTTCACTTACTGGTGGACTAGAGAAACAAAGCAAAGCAGAAGGAGCAAAACAGCAGTGGACTCAGTCAGATACTGAGAAGGGACTGGTGGTTACCATGGGGGAGGGGTTGGGTGGGAAGGGAGGATGAGGGGGATGAAGGGGCCCCTAAATTCTCAATCATAATGTAGGTTGGTCACAGGGATAGTAGTACAGCATGGAGAATACAGTCAATGATTCTATAAGATCTTTCTATGTTGACCGATAGTAGCTGTACTAAAAGGGGTGAGGATTTAATAATACGGGTGACTGTTGAACCACTGTGTTGTGTACTTGAAACTGAAATAAGACAGTATTTCAATAAAAAAAATATTACCCTCAGAGACTGGAAGAGAAGGATGCCTGCTGTCCCCAGTTCTATTCACCACTGTAACCAGTATAAGGCCAAATAAATAATAAATAAAACATGGAAGTATTAGGAAAGAAAAACAGCAACTGTCATTTTGGGCAGATAACATGATTATACAGTAGACATTCAAAAATAATCTGCAGATAGCCTTTGGAATTAAAATGTGAATTAAACAAGGTAACAAGATACAAGGTCAACATACAAAATACCAATTGTATATTTTATGTTTATCAGCAAAAATCAATTAGAACATAAAATAGAAGCTATACTATTTACAATGGCATGAAAGAAATATCAAGCCCGTAGTAATAAATGTAATGAAAGATATTGAAGACTTCTCTATATAAAACTAAAAACATTACGAGAGAAATTAAAGATGATCTAATTGAATTCAGAAATAAAGTGCTTATAGATTGGAAGAAACAATTGTAAAGATGTCAATTCTTTCCAAATTGATCTTTATATTCAAAGACAGTCCAATTAACATCTCAGTGGCTTATTTCTTTTAAAGTGGTAAGCTTTTCTAAAACTTTTGTGAGTAATATATAGAATCTATATAGAAATTCTTAAAGAGAAAGAACAAAGTTGAAATACTTGTACTGACATATATTGAAATTATATTTTTTAAAATAAAGCTACATTGGCATAAACCTAAATGGCTAATCTGATAGAAGATATTAGAAGATAAAGAATAGATCCTTACATACACGTTAACCAGATGTATGGCAAAATGTAACACAATGTTGCGAAAAAATGTGATCTGGTTAATAAATCATGCTGGATTAATTGGATTTTCATATAAAAAGAAACATAAGCATGTTTCTCTCCAATTACCATACAAAAGTAAATTTCAGAAAATATATATCTCTAAGCAGGAAGGTTGATACTACAAAGTTTCTAGAAGAAAACAGTGACCTAGGAAAATACCACAAATGCACCCATGGCATATCAGTTGAAAAACAAGTGGAATTGTTTCATATTTATTTACAATAATCCAGAATGTTTCCTTAGGGTTCACATGGACATAGTTTCATATGACCACTCCAGATAATGAAATAGTGTATCTTCAGTGGCCATATGGAAGCTATATTTGTTACTTTATAAATGTGAGACAGTCAGGTGGTCCTTGAGAATTAACAATTCTTTGTATTTCTGAATATTTGTTTACCTAATCTTCGAAAAAAGTAGCCTCAACATTTCTACCTAGCAGTGGTATGGTAAGCCCTTTTCTGAAACACAATACCATGCATGAAATTGTTTATAATGATTATAGGCACTTCTATGCCTGATAAGAACAAACTTTAGATAGAATCTACTTATTCTCTGTGAAACCTGTATTTAATCATGGAAACTGTTTTGTTCTGGAAGATTAGATAATTGGATTCATTAGGTGGTGTACCAGAGAAGAACAAGATTTCTAATTGTGTTTACAATGAAATATATAAGTTAATAAATAAAGTGTAAAAATAGTCTGTTAAGATAATTAAGTTCTAGAGTACAGTATGCTATATCAGGGATGTGAGGATGCATTTTGATATGTATTGTGTTAAAGCCAGTCTTTGGGATTCAAACCTAACCACTGAGCCTAGTAAAATACAATCATTCTATGTTGACAGATAGCAACTATTCTAGTTTGGGTGAACATTTAATACAGATAACTCTCAAATCATTAAAGCTGTGAACTTGAAAATAATATATTGTATACAACTATACTTCAATAAAATAAATTTGAAAAATAATAAATGTTAAAATATATTAAGGACAGAAAGACCCAAAGATTGATCGATGAAAACTTTAAGATGTAACACTTTCTCAACTCTGAGTTTTTGATGGTCATGCAGACCAGACTTTCAGGCACTGTGTTTTGACACCACATAAGACACCTTCATATGCAGAGTCACATTTGAGGGATGATATTTTATGCTATCCTTGGTGGCCTGCCTGCCAGGAGAAGAGGTCAGGCCATAGCCAAGTGGAAAGAGTTCCTGTTTTTACCTGCTGTCATCAAGGAGGAAGCATTGTCGTCTCCCTTCTAAGTTACTGAAATCTATTGCAAGATCATGCTTTCTCCAGAGATATGATGTTCCAGAGTTGAAGGCCTGAGTTCCAATGTGTTTGTAGGCTAAATGAATAAGCTAAAGTGTTTACCAAATAGTCATGAGTTTGTTTTTTTATTGACTTTTATGTAACTTAGCTGGACAACTTAAATACATTAATGGTGCTGAAATTTCTTCGTATTTAACAGCATCTACTGGTATCATTGCAGATGTAATCCAGTTGACATTCTCAACTTTATCTTTAAATGAATTCATACTGCATATGTTTACACACATATGTTAGAAATGAATATAAGAATTATTGTCAGAGGACTTAAGCTGGAATGCAGACTCTACCATTTACTGAGTGTGTGACCTTGGGCAAATCATTTAAATCTTTAGGTAGCTGTAAAATATACTAGCTTACCTACCTGGCACAAGAACTGAGAGTTTCCAAAAAGAGAATATATTTTAGAGCATTATAAACTGCAAGGCACTGTTAAATATTAGTTATTTGTAATATTTTACTTTTCAGCTCATTTTCATCTTTAGTTTCCCTTCCCTCCTTCAAGGAGGAATTCGTATTCTTCAGTGCTGTCCCCCAAGGCTCGTCACTATCGGAAGCCATGTCAGTGCAGTTCCATCTATGGCACTCCCAACAATATTTTCTATTTCCCATTTGTCCTTCCACATATTTTCCTGAGTCACGTGTTTTCCTTTTCTTCTCATGGTCTTATTTTCATCTATTTCTTGTCTCCCATTCATCATTAAAAATACTCATTATTCCAACTAGATCTTTGACACAATCATCTTATTTCCCCCCATATATTTCCCAGCAGTACAATGAACAGACACTTTGAAAACCCATCTTGTAAAGGAATGGCTTTTGTTTAGTTAAAGTTCTGCCCCATAGTAGTTCAAAAGAATTCTACATTTTTCCTGGGGCTTCTAAAATGTCTAACCTGCTCTATTCACATGCTATCGGCCCAGTGTTCACTCATGGGCATCACCTTAGATTCCTTTTCTGGCACTTTCTGCTGCTGGTAACTTTTCACAGGGTAACTCCAGCTTATTGGGATTTAAGCCGCGACATTGGGCTTCCTTAGTAGAACTCGGTTTAAACACACACATGTGCGCATACATGTTATATACACGTATATATAAAAAGTCAATGAAATTTATGTGTAATGACCAAGATGTTACAAATTTAACAAGCAAATAGCCTAAGAGACCTAAAAAGCTCTCTATTCTAGCCCTATAAATTCTATTGCAAATCCGTGGTCAGTGAGAATTCATCCAAGCCTGGGGGCTTCCTAAAGAGATTCCACAGTCACCTCTATAATCTGTTTCCATCTTTGACAACTTATTCCTTAGACATTTCTTAAAAAAAAAAAGGAAACCTGCAATGTGTGAATAATTCATTTACTTTTGAATTTACATATTTTCCCATTTGGTTGGATTTTCCTAGTTTTGACTTTTCAGCATTTTCAGCTTTAGTTTTCTTGAATTAACACTGAAATGAATATAGATGGTGATATGTTAAGAGAAGAAAGCAGGAAATCCTTACCCTGAATAAGGTTTCCAATATTGGAAATTAAGTCAGAAATATTTCTTCTATTGTGAAGATAAAATATGCAATGGCACAACTTACTGAGTACTGAGCTGGCCAATCACCATATCTGACTGCTTGCATTTTACTTCTTTTTCCATTCAATTTTCACCTTTTTTCACCTACTTAAGGTATGCATTAATGTGTACAACTCCCTTTCCATGCAGCAAGAAAACTTCAAGAATAGAAATATCAGTGGAAAACAGAAAGAACTGGTCTCCCAGTTCTACTTCACCTTTGCCCTCTAATTCAGATTAGGCACTACGATCTAATAGTCAGTTGTCCTGGGAGGCATGACACGACAATAGAAAAAATCCATGTTATATTATAAGATACCCATCTTAGGGAAAGAAACATTAATAATCCTAGATATTTAAGACAGTCAACCTCCAAATATCTCTTAAGCACATTTCTTCAGCTATCTTGTTTTACTTGCATTGACAGAGGACTCCCTGAAGGAAAGAGACATAACTTCTATCCCAGAATATCACACACTCTGGAAACTAGTACAGATTCCCCCTTGCAAGGGAACTGATTATGTGGAACTTGGTAGTAAGCTTCCATAAATAAAATTTGCTCTTCTATGAGCCAATCCAAAAAGTATTTCTGGCCTTACTCTTTCGTCTGTACTTTCTGACATGATTCAAGAAGAGTCCATCCAAAATAGGAAGTTTTCTGCACTTACCTACATGGACCTTAGAGGAATAGCTGCTGTCTTGTCTTCTCATTCAAGAAAAAACATAAAGTTCTCAACTCCTTTGAGCAAATCAACACTGTAAGGGGAAACTTAAGACACGCTTTGATACACGCATGTGCTGAGGTGGCTCTGACTTTCCCTGTGATGGCAACTCAGTGAGTCAAACCATGAATCCAGTTCCCACAGAAGGAGCACAAGAATTTTTGCTCCAAATAAAAATCTGCTCAGCTTATTAATTCTTGATAATCTTGTGGTAGCTTTTCTACATTGTAGATTATCTATCAAAACATTTTAATACTGAAATGCTTTTCTCCTTGGCACCTAGTCAGCATGTCTTCCTAGGAACACAAATTCATTTGAATGTGGGCTAGGTAAAAACACGCGAAAAAAGAGACAAAATTTAAAAGATCATTTTACTAAAAAGCCAAATATGAATGATGTTGGGATCTCTATTATTCCTTATTCCCTTCCATTAGGGAAGATAATCAAATATTGGCACCAATTTCAAGAGGAAAGTTGGAAATGATACAAAAATGTGTTTACAAGTGAACTCAAAATGGATCAAAGACCTGAATATAAGTCATAAAACCATAAAACTCTTAGAAGAAAACATAGGCAAAACTCTCTTGAATATAAATATGAGCAATTTTTCATGAATATATCTCCCCAGGCAAGGGAAACAAAATGAAAAATGAACAAGTGGGATTACATCAAACTAAAAAGCTTCTATACAGCAAAGGACACCATCAGTAGAACAAAAAGGTACCCTACAGTATGGGAAAATATATTCATAAATGGCATATCCAATAAGGAGTTGACATCCAAAATATATAAAGAACTCACATTCCTTAAGACCCCAAAAAAATTATTACCCAATTAAAAAATGGGCAGAAGTTCTAAACAGACATTTCTCCAAAAAAAGAAATTCAGATGGCCAACAGGCACATGAAAAGATGGTCCACATCACTAATCACCAGAGAAATGCAAATTAAAACCACAATGAGATATCACCTCACACCAGTTAGGATGGCCAACATCCAAAAGACAAGCAACAGCAAATGCTGGTGAGGATGTGAAAAAAGGGAAACCCTCCTACACTGCTGGTAGGAATGTAAATTAGTTCAACCACTGTGGAAAGCAATATGGAGGCTCCTCAAAAAACTAAAAACAGAAATACCATTTGACCCAGGAATTCCACTCCTAGGAATTTACTGTAAGAAAACAGGAGCCCAGATTCAAAAGGACATATGCACCCCTATGTTTATCACAGCACTGTTTACAATAGCCAAGATATGGAAGCAACCTTAATGTCCATCAGTAGATGAATGGATAAAGAACATGTGGTACATATACACAATGGAATATTATTCAGCCATAAGAAGGAAACAAATCCTACCATTTGCAACAACATGGATGGAACTAGAGGGTAATATGATCAGTGAAATAAGCCAGGCAGAGAAAGACAAGTACCAAATGATTTCACTCATCTGTGGAATATAACAACAAAGCACAAACAGAAGGAACAAAACAATAGCAGATTCACAGAACCCAAGAATGGACTAGCGGTTACCAAAGGGAAGGGGACTGGGGAGGGTGAGTGGGAAGGGAGGGATAAGGGGATTAACGGGTATTACAATTAGCACACATAAAATAGGGGGTGGGGGTACAGGGAAGGCAGTATAGCATAGAGAAGACAAGCAGTGACTCTATAGCATTTTACTATGCTGATAGACAGTGACTGTAGTGGGGTATGTGGTGGGGACTTGACAATAGGGGGGGATGTAGTAACCACAATGTTGATTATGTGAAACCTGAGAATAAGATTGTATATCAATGATACCTTAATAAAAAAATGTGTTTATACTTAATGCAATGAAACAGAAGGGCCTCGAACCAAGAATACTGTATCCAGCACGATTTTCATTTAAATATGAAGGAGGGATTAAACAATTCCCAGACAAGCAAAAGTTGAGGGAATTTGCCTCCCACAAACCACCTCTACAGGGCATCTTACAGGGACTGCTCTAGATGGGAGCACTCCTAAAAAGAGCACAGAACAAAACACCCAACATATGAAGAAGGGAGGAAGAGGAATAAGAAGGGAGAGAAATAAAGAATCATCAGACAGTGTTTATAATAGCTCAATAAGTGAGTTAACTTAGACAGTAAGATAGTAAAGAAGCTAACCCTAAACCTTTGGTAACCACAAAATTAAAGCCTGCAATGGCAATAAGTACATACCTTTCAATAATCACCCTAAATGTAAATGGACTGAATTCACCAATCAAAAGACACAGAGTAATAGAATGGATAAAAAAGCAAGACCCATCCATATGCTGCGTACAAGAGACTCACCTCAAACCCAAAGACATGTACAGACTTAAAGTCAAGGGATAGAAAAAGACATTTCATGCAAACAACGAAGAGAAAAAAGCAGGTGTTGCAATACTAGTATCAGACAAAATAGACTTCAAAATAAAGAAAGTAACAAAAGATAAAGAAGAACATTACATAATGATAAAGGGCTCAGTCCAACAAGAGGATATAACCATTATAAATATATATGCACCCAATACAGGAGCACCAACATATGTGAAACAAATACTAACAGAATTAAAGGAGAAAATAGAATGCAATGCATTCATTTTGGGAGAGTTCAACACACCACTCACTCCAAAGGACAGATCCACCGGGCGGAAAATAAGTAAGGACACAGAGGCACTGAACAACACAGTAGAGCAGATGGACCTAATAGACATCTACAGAACTCTACATCCAAAAGCAACAGGATACACATTCTTCTCAAGTGCACATGGAACATTCTCCAGAATAGACCACATACTAGGCCACAAAAAGAGCCTCAGAAAATTCCAAAAGACTGAAATCCTACCAACCAACTTTTCAGACCACAAAGGCATAAAACTAGAAATAAACTGTACAAAGAAAGCAAAGAGGCTCACAGACACATGGAGGCTTAACAACACGCTCCTAAATAATCAATGGATCAATGACCAAATCAAAATGGAGATCCAGCAATATATGGAAACAAACGACAACAACAACACAAAGCCCCAACTACTGTGGGATACAGCAAAAGCAGTCTTAAGAGGAAAGTATATAGCAATCCAGGCATATTTAAAGAAGGAAGAACTATCCCAAATGAATGGTCTAATGTCACAATTATCGAATTTGGAAATAGAAGAACAAATGAGGCCTAAGGTCAGCAGAAGGAGGGACATAATAAAGATCAGAGAAGAAATAAATGAAATTGAGAAGAATAAAACAATAGCAAAAATCAATGAAACCAAGAGCTGGTTCTTCGAGAAAATAAACAAAATAGGTAAGCCTCTAGCCAGACTTATTAAGAGGTAAAGAGAGTCAACACACATCAACAGAATCAGAAACGAGTAAGGAAAAATCATGACGGACCCCACAGAAATACAAAGAATTATTAGAGAGTACTATGAAAACCTATATGCTAACAAGCTGGGAAACCTAGGAGAAATGGACAACTTCCTAGAAAAATACAACCTTCCAAGACTGACCCAGAAAGAAACAGAAAATCTAAACAGACCAACTACCAGCAACGAAATTGAAGCAGAAATCAAAAAGCTACCAAAGAGCAAAACCCCCAGACCAGATGGATTTACCTTGGAATTTTATCAGACATACAGGGAAGACATAACACCCATTCTCCTTAAAGTTTTCCAAAAAATAGAAGAGGAGGAAATACTCCCAAACTCATTCTATGAAGCTAACATCACCCTAATACCAAAACTAGGCAAAGACCCCACCAAAAAAGAAAACTACAGACCAATATCCCTGATGAATGTAGATGCAAAAATACTCAACAAAATATTAGCAAACCGAATTCAAAAATACATCAAAAGGATCATACACCATGACCAAGTGGGATTCATCCCAGGGATGCAAGGATGGTACAACATTCAAAAATCCATCAACATCATCCACCACATCAACAAAAAGAAAGACAAAAACCACATGATCATCTTCATAGATGCTGAAAAAGCATTCAATAAAATTCAACATCCATTCATGATAAAAACTCTCAACAAAATGGGCATAGAGGGCAAGTACCTCAACATAATAAAGGCCATATATGATAAACCCACAGCCAACATCATACTGAACAGCGAGAAGCTGAAAGCCTTTCCTCTGAGATCGTGAACTAGACAGGGATGCTCACTATCCCCACTGTTATTCAACATAGTACTGGAGGTCCTAGCCATGGCAATTAGACAAAACAAAGAAATACAAGGAATCCAGATTGGTAAAGAAGAAGTTAAACTGTCACTGTGTGCAGATGAAATGATACTGTACATAAAAAAACCCTAAAGACTCCACTCCGAAACTACTAGAGCTAATATCGGAATTCAGCAAAGTTGCAGGATACAAAATTAACACACAGAAATCGGTGGCTTTCCTATACACCAACAATGAACTAATAGAAAGAGAAATCAGGAAGACAATTCCATTCACAATAGCATCAAAAAGAATAAAATACCTAGGAATAAACCTAACCAAAGAAGTGAAAGACCTATACTCTGAAAACTACAAGTCACTCTTAAGAGAAATTAAAGAGGACACTAACAAATGGAAACTCATCCCACGCTCCTGGCTAGGAAGAACTAATATCGTCAAAATGGCCATCCTGCCCAAAGCAATATACAGATTCGATGCAATCCCTATCAAAGTACCAACAGCATTCTTCAATGAACTGTAACAAATAATTCAAAAATTCATATGGAAACACCAAAGACCCCGAATAGCTAAAGCAATCCTGAGAAGGAAGAATAAAGTGGGGAGGATCTCACTCCCCAACTTCAAGCTCTACTACAAAGCCACAGTAATCAAGACAATTTGGTACTGGCACAAGAACAGAACCACAGACCAATGGAACAGAATAGAGACTCCAGACATTAACCCAAACATATATGTCAACTAATATTTGATAAAGGAGCCATGGGCATACAATAGGGGAAATGACAGTCTCTTCAACAGATGGTGCTGGCAAAACTGGACAGCTGCATGTAAGAGAATGAAGCTGGATCATGGTCTAACCCCATACACAAAAGTAAATTCAAAATGGATCAAAGACTTGAATGTAAGTCATGAAACCATAAAACTCTTAGAAAAAAACATAGGCAAAAATCTCTTAGACATAAACATAAGTGACCTCGTCTTGAATATATCTCCCCGGGCAAGGAAAACAACAGCAAAAATGAACAAATGGGACTATATCAAGCTGGAAAGCTTCTGTACAGCAAAGGACACCATCAAGAGAACAAAAAGGAACCCTAGAGTATGGGAGAATATATTCGAAAATGACAGATCCGATAAAGGGCTGACATCCAAAATATATAAAGAGCTCACACACCTCAACAAACAAAAAGCAAATAATCCAATTTAAAAATGGGCAAAGGAGCTGAATAGGCAGTTCTCTAAAGAAGAAATTCAGATGGCCAACAGACACATGAAAAGATGCTCCACGTCTCTTGTCATCAGAGAAATGCAAATTAAAACCACAATGAGATATCACCTCACACCAGTAAGGATGGCCACCATCCAAAAGACAAACAACAACAAATGTTGGTGAGGTTGTGGAGAAAGGGGAACCCTCCTACACTGCTGGTGGGAATGTAAGTTAGTTCAACCATTGTGGAAAGCAGTATGGAGGTACATCAAAATGCTCAAAACAGACTTACCATTTGACGCAGGAATTGCACTCCTAGGAATTTACCCTAAGAATGCAGCTCTCCAGTTTGAAAAAGACAGATGCACCCCTATGTTTATCGCTGCACTATTTACAATAGCCAAGATATGGAAGCAACCTAAATGTCCATCAGTAGATGAATGGATAAAGAAGATGTGGTACATATACACAATGGAATATTACTCAGCCATACGAAAAAACAAATCCTACCATTCGCAACAACATGGATGGAGCTAGAGGGTATTATGCTCAGTGAAATAAGCCAGGTGGAGAAAGACAAGAACCAAATGATTTCACTCATATGTGGAGTATAAGAACAAAAGAAAACTGAAGGAACAAAACAGCAGCAGAAGCAGAGAACCCAAGAATGGACTAACAGGTACCAAAGGGAAAGGGACTGGGGAGGATGGGTGGGAAGGGAAGGATAAGGGAAAAAAAGGGGAATTACAATAAGCACACATAATGTAGTGGGGGCACGGAGAGGGCTGTGCAACACAGAGAAGACAAGTAGTGATTTTACAGCATCTTACTATGTTGATGGACAGTGACTGTGAATGGGGATGTGGGGGGGACTTGGTGAAGTAGGGAGCCTAGTAAACATAATGTCCTTTATGTAATTGTAGATTATGATACCAAAATAAAATTTAAAAAAAAATGTGTTTACGTATCAAGAGCTTCCTGGCCAATTCAGTGTCACAGAACTAGAAATGGCCATGCTATATAAATCCTTTTGGATATAAATGTCTGATGGTTACTAAACCTGTAAGAGATTTCCCAATCATCCCTGTGAAAGAAACCAGCATGACAAAAATGAAAGATTATCATGAAAAACCATGCTTGGCATTCTAAAGTCATTATAAATTGTCCAATCCTTTTGATCATGTTTTATATTGTTACCACCTATATGACTGACTTAGAAATGGGACCAATAATAAATGATGCAGCTAAATGTACTACATCATTATTTTTCAGTGTTATCAAGGTGTCTCTGTGTGCATATGAATGTGTGAGAGTGTGTGAGTGTCTGGTGTTTTCATAAAAATTTGAAAAGAGATTTGATCGAATGGGGTATTTCTCATTATAGTCCAGGGACCTATGTATTTCCTTGCTGTGATAACATTTCAAATGTCAATATACCCAGATTTTTATCTCTGGTATCAAATTATAAGTAATGTGATATTAAATTAAAAAGAAATAGATGTCATTCTACTTCTAAAATCCCTGCCCTGAAAGAAATCATCATTGCTATAGATCAGTGACTGCTCTGGATCCCTTATCCCTTCCTTTAAAAGAGGAAACTTTTATTTCATTATTTCATTAGCTCTGCTCCATCTTTTTATAACAGGAAGTACTCTGGGGACAGATAATATGCTTGTTTCTTAAGTTGCCAGATCAGAAAAGCCATATATGAACCTGACTGAGAGATCCTGGACCTTGAACTAGAAGTAGAAATTGGGTCTGATTTTGGGTTGTCCTCCTTTGTGGATCACATATTCTGTGTGTAGAGAAAAAGGTACATGTGCATATTTGGTGGCCATAGGGATGAACTTCAGCAGAGGCAAATAGCTGTCAAGCAAGGATTCATGATTTTTTAAACCTTTTTGGGAAGTGGCAGGAAATATATTTCCCAGACTTCTTTGCATAATTTGGGCCCATAACTAGTTCTTGCTGATGAAATATAAACCAAAGTGAAGAATGCCAATTATAACTTGAGGTGACCCAGCAGGGGTGACTTCGCTACTTTCTTTTCTCCCATTAGCTGCCTGGCTAAAGAAGATTCAGCAGAGGACCCAAGACCTTAATAGACAGCAAAATCAAAATGTTCAAGAGTCACAACTTCAAGGAAAGCTGTTCACTGATGAGAAACACAGCTTTTAGACTCAATTAAAGTTCTGTTAAGTTTACTTGTCTAACATGTTTTGGGTTTGTTGGTTATAGCAGTTAATAATGCCTTAGCTAATACATCATACCACTTGACCTACAAAAGTTATTTCGAATATCCTCCATAATGTCTTCTAACACTAAGTAAAACTTTTAAAATATTCTATAAATCTTATTCAATCAGCAAATATTTACTGAGTGTTAAATATGTGTCAGATTACTAATATATCAACTTTTCTTTTAGAAAATATATTTAAAATACCAGATCAGATCACAATCCTAACACATGGAAAGTAGATTTGATACAGTATATTTATTCTATTTCAAATCTTACTTCTTCTTCCCTCTTCCCACACATCTACCACTGGAATGACATTTTCATGCTTTTCCATATCAGAAACTAATTTTTCCATTTGATGAAACTGGGAGGGAATGACATCTGCTCTTTGATACTTACTGTTTCTAATCTGCACAGATCCTGCTAAACCCTTTTAATATCACTGGCATGGGGTTGATCCTCCATGTGGTCTTCCATTATTAGCAAATTAAAATACATTTGGGGGATCTGACTTCATCACACAAGTCATTTAAATAATGTTTGGAGAACAGGTTCAACCTCAATACTCATTTTTTTCTGTGTTGAAAATCACAAATGTATACTAAAAACTAAAGTCAACTTAAGAAACAGGAAAAAAACAAAACAAAAGAAAACATTGAAACTCCATTCCCAGTTGGATAATTACTGACAGACTCATAGTGCGTCTAAGCAAGTGTCCTATGCTGGCAGTAGAAATCATTTCTAAAGGTTCTAAGACACCAATTTGAAATTAACTGAACCGTTACTAATTCTCTTGATCTTAAGAAGGCTGAAATTAAAACTTGGCACCCCTGATATTTTATTACAGTAGTCCTGTTACAAAGAGTTTGCAATTTCCGTAACTATGTTCAAAACATGTTTCCCGCAGGATTGCAAAACAACCGACAATTTTATTTTGTCTCATTCCTGCCTGCTAGAAAACAATAGTTATCTTCAGAAGTCTGTCTGTCAGAGAATTGAAAAAAAGACACACAGCCATGTAAATCTCTCCTACTCACCTCTTTTCTCAGCCAGCACCTTGCTGTCTCCTTCAGCATTGCTCCAGGGGATTTGGGCCTTAGAGTCTGTTTCAGAGGTTCTGGTCCAGTTAGAATGGCAAAATGCATTTTGCCAGGAGCACTTTCTCCCATTCATTTGAAAAGGAAATTGCAACCACACATTTCTGACTCATTTAAGCTTAAGTCATCCATATTTTGGCTTCTGGGAGCTTTCTGATGTCCAGCTAGACTAGGTTACCTTTTAATGAGCTTTTAAAACACATTTTCCTTAAAAACCAGGAAATCACAAAGTGCTTATCACCTCATTTATTTGCAGAGTAAGCATAGTTCAAATGCACGGTAATAATTCTAATACATTTTTGCTGTCTTTTTTTTCCCCCATTAAATCTACTCCCTCAAAACTTATGCTTTCCCTCATGATTTTCACCCATCTCCCCCTTTCTCTTGGAGGTTCTGGCAAATCTGGAACTCATCCTTATGGTTCCTTTTAGATATTTCAGTAGTTTCAACATCAGATACAAAATACCATGGTTCCTTCAAACCTTGAGTTAGTTTGTATTTGAACCAGGTTGCCTAGGACCTTCACATTTGAAGGTCAAGTCACTGAGCTCCTTTCAGCTCTTCTCCTTTTCATTCTTTACTTCAGCCAAGGTTCCACCCCTGCCCTCTGGCAAGGTGGTCGCAGTTTCAGCATCGCTGTATCTGAGCCACTGTGTCCTTGATGAGGCAGGTGAGGAATCACAGAAACAAGATGAGAGGAACAGAAGCTAAACTGATCCTTAAGCCCCACAGACATTTATAGATCATATAATTTCTGCTCAGTGAATGGTTCCATTACCTGATTATCAAAGGGATGTTGTTTTACTATATCTTAAGCCAGTTCAAACATTTTTAAGAAATGTTGTTGTCTTCGGCAAAAATAACTTCTGTCTTGTTTGAAAGCTAGTCTGAACTGGATATCAGAAGACCTGGATTCTGGTTCAATTCCTGCCATTGATTATCATTGTGACATAATAGTAATTAATAGATAGCACTGAGTGAGTGTCTACTATACTCCAGAAAGTGTATAAGTGCTCATCCAATTTTGCTGAAAATATACTATTACTACACTCATTTTACAGATTAGAAGCTAAGCCTCAGAGAGGTGAGATAAGTGGTAAAGTCACAATTTGAACCCAGGCAGTCTAACTCTAAAGTGCCTGAATTATCCCTAATCTCCCAGTTAGGACATTAGTACACTCACAGATAAAAATGAGGGCCCTGGACTGGTTGCATTCATTCTTTCACTCAGAAAGTACTACTATGCACCTACCATGTTCAGGTATAGTTCTGGAAAATAGGAATAAAATAGCAAACAATGAAGACAAAGTTTCTGTGGTCATGGAGGCTACATTTCACAAGATTACTGAAGATCTTTCTAACTGTAATACTATTTAAACTCTATGTAAATCCCAGTTGGACCTCCCTCCATGTTAACTGAAGTTCTACCTCCTTTTTGGAAAATGACATTCACGAGGCTCACGCTGCTGATCTCTGAATTTTGAACAATTATTGTCTGTTTTCCATTATACTGCCATTTAACAGTAGTATTTAAATCAGGTAACCATAACAAAATTTAAAAGAGATCAGAGAATGAACACTTTGGGGCAAATAAAAATGCTTTGCACACAGCATGTTTCAATAACTACTGTTTTAGATTCATTTGATAATAGGAGTTTCTAGGATATTTAAAATTGTTCTTTGTTCTTTTCTTCCTGGATCATCTCCCTCTATTTCATTTCATTTCTATTTCATTTTACTTCTATATGGTTAGCCATGCCCCTTAACTCCTTTCCAAAACTCTATATAGTCCATGAATTATTAAATTCATTCATTCAGCAAATCCTTATCAAGTGTTTCTTTAGGGCCAGATATCACTCAGTGATGGGAAGCCCCAAAAATCCTGCAGACACTGAGGAAATCACTGTTTAGTGGGAGGCAGATACATAATCAATAACATAAACAGAATAAGTAAATAAATTGCAGTATAATGTGGTATTGTTGTCAGGCAGCTGCACCTGGAGAGATCTCTTCCTGTTCACTCAGTGAAAACTCAACCCAGATGTGAGAGGGTTCTTGACACTGATGGAGAAAGAATTCTTGACCAGGTCAAACAAGTGTAAGGAAGGAAGGAATTCTTTAAAGTGAGAGTAGAAGTGCATGGCAGCTGTCATGCAAGCAGCAGAGAGAGGAAAGGGAAGCTCATTGAACTCCTGCTCGGCATACAGCACATCCCTTGCCAACTCCTGAAGCCAGGGTCACCTGGTGTCCAGTGTCTGCTTGAATTTGAACAGCATGGGAACTAAGCCCCTACCACCCCAGGATTTGGGGGAGCCATAGAGCACTGGATGGATTAAGATTATGTTCTGAGAACTTCCCAGAGCAAAAAAAGGAAATTTGGGGGCAGACGACTAAAGAGCATGATCGTACAGCTGGTCCTGACCAGGTCACCCATACGACGGGAACTTGCAAGCCCAAATCAGAGATCTCAGTAACCTCTCCCTCCTTGTCTGGAGTAAAACAGAGAGAGTGAAGACTAGTGCTTAATTCTAGAAAATTAAATGAAGCAGCACATTAACAAAGACACCACTGGAAGAGCTCAGAGACAAAACACATCAAGTTGAGCAGTGAGAAGTCTTTATTTAAGACAAAAAGTACACACTTGAAGAGAGGGGGGAATGCACTCAAAGGCTTAGGATTTTGTCTTTTAAGGCTTTGAAGAAAGGTTCAAAGGGTGGAGAGGGGTGGAGCGTAGCCTTGGCTTGTGGTCCCCTTATGATGTCTCTCTGGTGAGAGGCATTAGTTCACCATCCACAGTCAGTCCTTTAGATAATTCTGTAAGATAAGTTTAACACAAGGAATTTACTGATCTTGTCCTTCTCCAAGATGTTGGTTACCCTCAAGCACTGGGAACATATCAGTTAGGACTGCTTGCCCTGCCTTAAGATAAGTTGTTGCCTGATTACCAAAGAATATGTTAGGAATCTTACCTTCCAACTCCCTGGTTTTTAAAATGGAATCTTAGCCTTAATATGGAGTCCCTCCTGTTCTTACTGTACTATTTATATCTCAGCATTTTTCATCAAAAGCAGGAAAAATTAATCATGATGCTTGTCCCATGTCTCTGCCCTACCTCACTATGGGCTGTAAAAGATAGTTCTAAATCAGAGCCTAATACTAACTGGAAAGGGAAGGATGTCTTCACTGAAGAAGTACCATTTAAGTTGTCTCCTGAAGTATAAATAGAAATTTCTTGGTAGTGAAATAAGGCCAAGAAAATTTTAGGTAGTGAGAATAGAATGTGAAAGAGACTGATATGGCAAGGAAACTGTTTGGCAGGGATGTAACACTTGTGGGTGGCTGGAGATGAGACTGAAATTACATGTTGGGCAAAGTTAACAGACTTTGTAAGATAAATTGAATGCAGGAAGCAGTAGGGAGCTAACAGAGATTATTAAACAGAAAAGTGACATTGAAAAGAGCACCAGAATTTTCTAGTTTAGAAAACTATGTAAATGGTAATGTTGCTGATTGTTTAAATAGTAGCTTCCCTAAACCTCAGCATGACACCCTGCTTTAGCACCTCAGCACCAAATGCCCAGGTAACAAGGTGTGCAGAAAGAGCTGGAACCTGAGAGGTCAGGAGGTGGGAATGGAGGGGCTCATTCTGGCTGGACTAGACTGAAGAGAAAAAACACTTCAGAAAATTCCCATGCCTCTAACCAAATTATTTAACCACTTATCAAATGGAGTTTCAAAAGAGTGACCTTGAGAGATTCCTCTTTGATGAATCTGGATTCTAATTTATAGATACATGTAATTGAAACAGCAAAGCACTTAGTGTCACAAATGATTTATCTTTATCACTATTTTCTGTGATTTCTGGGTGGGTATTTGATCCAATCTTTGATCTGAAAAGTTAGTGTTTTGTAGGGATTAGATCATCATCTGCTTTCCATATCTGTGTTAGATTCCAGGGTGGGTAACTTCTTGTGACCCACCTCTTTGAATCCTCCTTCAAGGAGCCATATTCAAATATCTTGGTCAAGTTTACTGGTGGAATTTGGAGTTTAAATAGCTTACAGAGGGGAAAATGCTTCTCTTTGGATTTATTTAACTTTGTGCCATAGGTGTGCATTGAATTTGCTCCTTCTGTGTATCAGAGTGCCAGAATCAGATGCCTGTATTTGACAGCGGAAAGTAAGACCGTCAGTTTTTATCCAATTATCACAGGAAACAGAATCTTCCATTTAGCACAATTCAGGTTGCTAAAGTTGTCAACTTGCGTTGAATGTGAAGTATGAAATCCCAGCCAATAACATATTATCTGGTCTTCCACTTACCATTATGTCATCATTTTGACACTGTCCCCCATGCATTTTACTCAGGTAGACTCTGTTTTTATTTTTTAAGTTATAGAAAAAAACAAAACAAAACAAGAGTAGCTTAGGCCAAAAAAATGAATTTATTGTTTCATCTAGTTCTAAAGTTAGAGACCATTAGGCATGGGTGGATATAGGAGCTCCAACAATGGAGTAATGTTTATTTCTCCTTCTCTCTCTTGGCTCTGCTTCTCTCCATGTGTTGGATTTATTCTCAGGCTGGGCTCTTTCCATATGGTAGAAAAGATGGCTGTTAGAACCTACAAGCCTATATCTATAATGCACGCCAATGGAAATGAATAGAACGTCTGCCTCTGAATGCCCCATTCTCCCCAAATAAAAGCTGTGATTGGACCTGCTCTGGGTACCCGGCTATCCCACCACATCACTCTGTTTATGGAACAATGTATCGTACAATTCATCCAGGTATAATGGTGAGTCTAGCTTAGGTTACATGCTTGTAGTTGGGGGTGTGGGAGTGAGGAATGAGGCTGAAATAGATAGTCCTGCTGTGGGGAATGGTTGTGTCCCCTTGAATGGAGTCTGACAGACTATAACATCATCTGTATAAAACCTAATTCCGAATACTTCCTCTTCTAACAATCTCTCATAGTATAAATAACCATCGCCACACAAAAACATTTGCTCCCTCTCCATTCCCAGATAGAAATCAAAGACACATTCTTTTATTCCATTCAGTGTCATATCCAGAATCTCTGAGTGGGGTGCATTGTACTTGTGAAGCCTAGATATAATTCCTTAGCACCCAGCTGTCTATGGATGGATAAGTGAAAACATTACTCACTCCTACAATTTACAATAAATAATGATGGAGAGAAATAAAATAACTGCAGTTACACTATCATATAGGAAAGAACCTCCAGTTCCTGGGGCTGATTGCCTCTTACTAGACAGGAAAGCAAGGATTCTCTCCCTCGGAAGTGAAGTGGATTCCTCAATAATTTATCAGTGGGGAAGATTTTAGCAGTGAGTACCAGAGAGCCCTGATTGAAATAGGTTTAAACAATAAAGGGATTTATTACTTAAAAACACAAGAAATCTATAGGGACTCATAGGGGTCCAGGGATCCATATACCATTGTCGCGGCTTTGCCATCCTCAGTGTGATGGCTTCATTCGCAAGTTTGTAGAAAGATGGTTCCTGTAATTTCAGGTGTCATGTTTAGGTATATGTTGAGATTTTGCCTGGAAGTCCAGAGGAGCTCTCTCTTTTTATGTCTCTTTCTGAATAATAAGGAAAATTTCTCCAACACAGTTCCCATGCACCCCCAAATTTTTTTTTAATAAAATAAGAATTGGTCACACACCTGTACCTAAACAAATCACAGTCTGCTATTAATTGCTATGCTGGTTCAGACAGCTAGAGCTGGAAGGGTGGTCAGCATTCTCTGAATCATATACTGTGGGAAGAAGGCAGAAATACTTCATTAAAATCAAGATTCTGTTAGGAAGAAGACAGGGGAGTTGAATGGATGTTGCACAGAAAATCTAAAGTGTCAGCTAATTAGTCAATCTGGCTGACACCAGCTCTACGTTTTAAAGACTCTGCAGGGTTTATTGTTCTTTATAACAATACCTGGAGAAATGAGGTGGTGAGTCATGGGCTTTCAGATTGCAGTCACATGTCCTTGTTTACAAGACTTGGGAAGAAATTTTGCAATACGCCTGCTTGAAAACTGTATATACTTCAGATTTCTGGCGGTGAGGTATTTATCAGTTTCTCTTTTGGCAACAGGCCTTTGGACTTTGGCTACCTCCTCAACCTTCCATTAATGGTTTCCACTTGGACTCATAAAGATGCTTAAGGCAGATCATTTGTCCTCAGCCACCAGATTGGATTATGTGTTTTGCATGGGAAAGGCTGTATTTTCTACCAGACTATGAATTCATGCACACAGGAAGCTTGGGGAGGGTCTCTCCCATTCCTTTATCTTCTGGTTCTAAATCTTATCTCCTGGATTGTTTGCCATCTTCCCATCTTCATTCACATCAACCGCAGTGTGTTACAGAGAATTTGGTGCTTGCCAATTATCATTTGCACTTTAGTAGTCGTGTGTCATTAGCTATAAAAAGAAAGGCCCATTTTCATGTATATTATTTCTTTTCGAATAGGCCAATTGAGACTAATAATTATCTTTTTTTTCTCCTTATGAAAGACCATAACAGAATTTAACATCTCAGTATTTTTAACCAATATCTCAGTGATCTAGCCCAAGCAGAATTTAGTACAAGTTAGAATCAGTAGTTAGAATTTAACCAATTGCTTCACTCCTACATGTTGATTTTCCAGCTGAGAATGGGGGGACTACCCGTCACTGACCTTCACCTCATATGGAACTGGTCTAATTTCTATTTCAGACTCTTTCACTTGCAACACCTTACGTGGCAGTACCAATTTCTTCATTAATGGGAAACCTTTTGGTAGTAATTATTTAAAGATTGACTACATCTAATTTTCCAAAGATCAAAATTCATTACCCTACTTGGCCAGAATGTCTAGAGATTGTGCGAACTTTGGGACAGTCAGATCCATGGAAGCAAAGGCCGTCACCAGGTTGCTGAATTTATCTCTTGGCTTTGCTCCTCTCCGCATGTTGGAGTCATTCTCAGTCAGGTTCTTTCTCTGTGTCAGGAAAGATGGTTTCTGGCAGCCCCAAGTCTACATTTTTAGGGCTTGCAATCCAACAGGAAGAGAGACCATCTGTCTTCATATCCATATATCAAATCTATCCAAATCACCATTCTAGTGAAATGGCTGGGGTCACATGCTCCCACCTGCACCCTCATGTTGATCAAGGGGAGAAACAGGATTAGATCAGTAAGGTCACTGTGGTGCCCGTTCTTGTGACAAGGGTGGTGGGACACCTTGACAGACACATCAGTATCACATGGAGGTCGGAAGGAGGTTCACAAGGTATAAGTACTGGGACAACAAAAGCAACGTGTACACTACAGCTAGAAAAGAAAGGAACTGTGACCAAAGGCAGGTTTGATTACTCCATTGTCCTTATCCGTGGTGTCATTTAAGCACCCAGCATCATCCTACTCTCTAACACTTAACAGCCAATTTATGTAATGTGGGAAGATGCATTTGCCTAGTAAGTGAAAACAATCATATGGATGCATCTTAAAGAGTTTTTCAGATGAATGCTGCTTTCCAAGTGTGGAATGTTGTTATGAGAAAACCTCTGCAACTTGAAGTTAATTTATGTAAAGGGTAGGTGGGGGTTAAAAGCAGCAATACACAGTCACTTCTCAAGCTGTCTGTTTCACAGCTTACATTAAAAGACCCTCCCTAACTTCCCCCAAAGGAAAAAAAAATCCACTGCATAATAAACCTTACTATTTTCTTTCCCCAGAATATTGCTTTCCATCTTCCTGATTTTTCCAGTGAATGGATCATGTGAAAGCATTAATGATTACACAATGCACAGAGTTAGTAAGGTAAGTGGAACTCATAATTACCTCATTTACATTCTTTTATTCCCTGAAACAGAATTCTTAATGACTTTTATGTGAAATGCAGGGTAATCAGCCCAAATGAAGCTCTCTGGTACTGGGCAGAGAAGTGAGCCAAATGAACGTATCTCAGCAAAAAATGCCTGATGAACAGTCAAACAAGAGCCCAGCATGGAGGCCTGGGAACATAGCCTTTAAGAGACCAAACAAGATGGTCTACATTAAGATACTAGCACAACTAGGTTGAGATCTAAAGAGCAGCTTAAAGGCAGAAAGAGCCAGTGGGTTCTTATTACCTCCATGACCTTCTGCCAGAAAAATAACCAGTTGTCTTTGCTCAAAGTATTGTGGGGATAAAGAAAATTAATCAGCAAATGGGGAGGCCTAGTCATGGCTTCTGCACTAGCTGGAGGTGAAATCATAAGTAAATTACTTCACCTCCCTGAACTGCACATTACTCACCTGTAAAACACAAGGTACACACTTCAGAATCACCTAGAAGAACTTCCTTTAATAGCTTCATTCATTTGGCATTTTCTAGACCTAGCAGTTCTGTATCTCCTGGGAAAGTGTTGTAGTTGTATCTTAAACAAAAACCCCAGGTGATCCTTGAGCCACCAGCACACAAAATGAGGGCCTTCCCAAAAATTTATGTGAGCAAAAGTCTCATTAGGGGAATCATTCTTGACATTCAGAAAAAAAAAAAAAGAATTACAATAAGGGAAGGATTAAAGAAATATCCATTTAACGTGCACTTAGGACAGCATGGGTATTTTAAAAACAAAATGAAACAACTCCAATGCCTGGCAATCGTACTGAATCATGGCAGGATGAGCCAGCCAGTGTGGAAGGCAGAAACCACTTCCTAACATTAAGGAACCCTAGCACTGGAGGGTCCATCCATACGCAGCTGTGGGCTTAGATGGGCAGTCATTTGTGTCAACACTTCAGTCCAATTTCTGTACTTCTCATATGCTTAGAGCAATCACCTCTGTTTTGCAGATTTTAATATCATTAAGTGCTTGGCTTTTGCCCAACCTATCTTCTACCAACGTTTATAGATTGTATCAATGAATTTATGTGATTTCTAGTTTTTTTCCAACACTAAAATATCATTGCCATCTTGGGACCTGAGTGCACGGCTGACAGATACCCCATTTATTTAGAGATATTCTAGATTTTTCATGAGCATGCTGCTGATTTTTAAATGTTGAGAGATATTTTAAGATTATTTTAGAACCTCCAAGATTCTGGTGCTCTCAACTCTGTGAGTCAAACAAATTTTATTCTATGCATTGCCTCATATTTCTATAGGAGTAATATGCATTAAGAAAATCTGTCCTGACATTTTAATAAACAATCTCTGGCAGTTAATTTTGCCCCCATGCTTTTAAGAGCTCTGAAAGGTAGGATGTGATGAGCATCTTTTCTTAATGCCCCTGGCATCTATGATTTTATCTGAACTGTCCGTGGGCTAAATTATGAGCATCTATTGTCATTGTGGGAGGTGGTATCATCCATGTGCAGAGGGAAATACACGAATACAGTCTAGTAACTGAAGTGGTTAATAGTTTGTCTTCCTTTCACTAGGTATGTCAGTCTCCTGCTTGAATTACAAGGTTAAGATCACAGTCATGAAATATCTGCTCCTCTCCCTAACACTGTTGCAGAATTTGACCTTCATTACCCAAATTTGTGTGAATGTCTGTTGTATTTCTACCATTCCCCCTGATCATTGTTTCTCCTCTATTTAAAACACTCCATTGTATCTTCAAGGGTAATTCCTCTGTACATTGCGTTCTGATACTCCCTCGCTTCCCGTATCTATCAGGACTACAATCCAATAGCTCTGGCGCGCCAAAGCAGAGGGATAGGAGATTTGGAAGGCAGGCTTGCAAGAGGTTAGCCGGTAGTCAGGGACCCGCACAGGGATAACCTGCAGCAGTAGCATGCCAAACACAGTCCATTCCATCTTGTTGCACCTACAGAATTTGGCTGGTGTCTGCAAACTGGTTTTAGGCAGAAATTCACTTTCCCTCTTTAATAGTTGCAAAATGTTTTTGTCAGGCAAACACACGGCCACCCTCTCTGCAGAGGATGCTTGTTCCCCAAGTGGGACAAACATGAGTCTGTAGCAGGTGGCTCTGCAATAGCTTCAGGTGCCACATCCAGGTGCAAAGCACTGCATCCTCCCAGTTCTGGGGCCACCACCACACAGGTTAAGGGTGCAGCTATAGAGGCATAGACCGTGGCTGCTCTGCAGTCCAAATACCTCAACTGTCGCAGAGTACAGACTGCCTCTGGTCTTGCCTAAATGGCTAAGTCTCTTGCAAATATTTCTAGAAGTTGATAGGTTACTGTTCCATATTTGTGTCAGTAAGACTTAATTTTGTGGCATCCATATCATTTTTCCCGGTCTTCTGCTATGGACTGTACTTTTGGGTGCCTCAGTTTCTCTGAGTTATTCTATCAGAGTCCGCTGTGGCCACTGGTGATCACCACTATTCCACCAGCCACAGCAATTCCCAGTAGGCATGACTGCTGCTAGCTCCTACCGAGTCCCACCCTTTGCCTTGGAAGTCCCTGAGTCTCTGTACTGTACCCATACTCATGCCTAAAAGGTAACAGCTTCCTGGAGACTCAAAGTCACCAAATTTCAAGTGGTGGTGAAAAAGTTCTTTCCCATTTGTGGTGCACTTCTTTAAAAAGTTCCTAAATAACTGATTGGGGCTCATTGAATTACAAATTCAGTGAAACAGATCTTTGAGATTTAAAAATGTTCCTTCCTTCTACCACTGAGACATGTACTTTGTGTAATGAGCTGCTGGTGGGTTCAAGCAGTCGTGATGTTTGGTTATAAGGCTCCTTGCTTTCCACCCTATGGGTTAGAATTCTTGTGTCAAATTCCTTGTGCTTAACTCTGCATTTCCTTAGGTTTGTTTTCTCAAAGGATTCTCTCTCAAGCTCTATGCAAATAGATATTGCACATATTTTGAAAATTCCCTTTTTTAGCTAAGCATGCCAAGGTGCATGCTGAACCTACCTTGCAGAGCAATAGAAAGTCTTAGGAGTTGGAAGCATAGGTATATCTAAAAATGGAATAATGTATAGGGCTGAATAAAAAAGGATTTAAGTCTTTAGGGGAGAAAGGTAGACTCCTAGATATCCTTCATTTCCTTAGCTGCCAGTAACTAATCCTCCCTTGCCACTAGATAAAAGATTTATCCTCAGGAGGAACTGAACAAAAAGGTTCAGTGACAGCATGCATAGTGGAGGTAGGTGGGCTTCATAGTAGTAATAAAACGACTAAGTGTACAAGACATGAGACACCCCCTCCAACCTGCTACTGTTTGTCCCACTCTTTTTAGCCTTGGAAAAATTCTAGCCAGGTACAATCCTTAATCCTCTCCTCAGTAGGACTTACTGTTTTTTTTCCAATTAATATTTTAATTGTTTACTCGTACACGACTATGACTTGCAATCGCCACATATTTAAGGAAACCATTAATGAGAAAAACAGAAACCAAAATAACAGAGGAAAAAATCCTTTAAAGACATAAAGACAATGCTTGGAGCCAAAGTAAGTATTATTATTATTGGAGCAAAGAGAAAACTTTTGGCAACTGTGGATGAAGAAGAGGATGCTATGAAAAAAAGAAACACAGAAAATTAGTTTCAAAAATTATTGCAAGAATAAAATATTTAATAGAAAGGTTGGATGGTAACTCTGAGGCCATATCAAAAGACAACAAAGGGACCCAAAAAATGAGAAAGGACATGGAAATCGGGGATCAATAAAGCAGGTCATCCATATAATTTAAAGGAGTTTCAAAAAAGAGCAAACGAAACAGTGGGGAGGAAACTCACATAGCAATATTTTAAAAGTTAAAGAATTGAAGAACATGAATTCTGGTTTGAAATGACACCCTGAGTTATTTCCATCAGCACCCTGATTTTTTTAAAAGTTCTGTTCCAAATCACATCATCATGAAATAGTAAGGAACAGGGGAAAATTAAAATATTAGAATTTCTCAGAGAAATTGAGTAAAAAGATCATTACATGGAAAAAATACGAAAAAAAATGGCATTGGACTTCTCAATAGCAACAATGAAATGAAAGAATAATGGAGAAATGTTTGCAAAATTCAAAGAGAATTCTATGCCATGCCAACTATCAGTGTAAGGAAAATTAAGACATTTTTAGACATGTAAAATCTTGAAAATTTATAACCCAAACATCCTTTACCAGAAACTCACTGGAGTGTGGTGTGCAATTAAAACTAGGAAGTAAATATGGTAGGTGAAGAGATTGGATCAGAAAATGACCTGTTTAGGGTGATGGGGAAGGGTGATCCTAATGGACAGTTGTGCAGCAAGCAGTCTACATTATGGAGAATAATTGGAAAACAGGAAGGAAATTTCTTATCATTTTCAGTGTATATGATTACCGTAAACCTGAAAATCTCAAGAAAGTCAACTAAAAACTTGTTAGAAATTTTAAGAAAATATAAGAGGTGGTTTGCTATAGTTTTATTATGTAAATATAAAGATCTTTCTTAAGTTCAAGCAAAAATTGCTTAGGAAACAAATGCAACATGAGATACCATGGACATTGTCAATCAAAAAGATAAAATACTTAGCAAAATACCTAATAAATATGCAGAATCTATATGATTATAATTTAAAACTCTACTGATGGTTATAAACCAAGACTTGCATAAACAAGAACAAGAATGTATATCCTTGTATTGCATAACAAGAATCAATATTCAGCGAATTTCATTTCCTTCTAAGTTAATATATAATGTTAATGGAATCTATTAAAAATAAAGATTGGTTATATTTTTGTGAAACCAGTCAAGTTGATTAAAATTAAAATTAAAACAGATAAAGAAACAAGTGAGAATAGCTAAGGAATTTCTTAAAAACAAGAATGATTAGGTGGTACTTTAAGATATTAAAATTACTATAAAACTGTAGCAAATAAGCACTTGGTTACTGAGACATAAGTAGATCAGTTGAATAGAGAAGATCCACACAAGCAAAAATACATGGGGGATTTAGAGAATTAAAAAGGCTATATTTCAAAGCAATGGAGAAAAGATGGAATATTGTTTTAGTAGAAGAAAATGAGTTTTCATGTACCACACCACTGGTTTCCTCAGTTATTAACATCTTTTATTTGTAGGGTATATTTGTCACAATTAATGAACCAATATCAATACATTATTATTAAAGCCCATGCTTAATTCTGGTTTCTTTTACCCAATCTTTGTGTGTGTGTGTGTTCTGGGATACCATAATTCAATTAGGCATTAGGTTTCTATGGACTCCCTTGGCTGTGAAAGTTTCCGTACTTGCATGGTAATGATCTTGACAGTTTTGAGGAATATTACAACAGGTATTTTGTTAACAAATCCCTCAATTTTTTTTCTGAGGTTGTCTCAGTATTAGGGATTATAGAGTTTGGGGAGGAATACACAGAAGCGCCAAATTTATCATGCCAAATCAAGGTATATACTATGTACATACATGATTTACACTGGTGATGTTAACTTTGACCACCTGGTTTTCATTATACTTTCCAGATTCTCAACTCTGAAGTTCTTTCCCCTCCTCTTTCACTCAGTTCTCTTAGCAAGGAAGTCACTCTGTGCAGCCCACACTTAAAAGGTAGGGAGTTATACTCCTCCTTTTTGAGAGTAGAGTGTACATATAAATTATTTGGAATTCTTCTGCATGGGGAATTTATCTCTTTTCCCCATGTATTTTCTCATTTAAATTATGTTTGCATCAATTTTTACTGACATATAATTGACCTATAACATTGTGTAAGTTTAAGGTGTACAAAGTGATGATTTGATACATTTACATGTTGCAGTATGATTACCACCATAGCGTTAACTAAAATCTCTACCATGTCATCTAATTATAATTTCTTTATTTTGTGATGGAAACATTATTTAGTTACTTACCACTTTTGAAGCTTATAATAACAGTATTGTTGTCTATAGTCACTACAATATGTATTTGATCTCCAGGACTTGGCAAGATTTCCTTCCTTCTGGTCGAATAATATTCCAGCATGTGTGTGTGTGTGTGTGTGTGTGTGTGTGTGTGTGTGTGTGACCGCCTCTTTATCTCTTCATTTGCTGAGAAATGCTTAAGTTGTTTCTATATCTTGGCTATTATGAATAATGCTGAGATGAACATGGGAGTGCCGGTATCCTTGATACCCTGTGTCATCTGCTTTGGATATATATCCAAGAGTGGAATTGCTAGAACATATAGTAGTAATATTTTTTAATTTTTTGAGGAACCCCTATACTATTTTCAACAGGGGCTGAACCAATGTGCATTCCCACTAACAGTGTACACATCTTCCTTTCTCAAAACATCCTTGCCAGTGCTTGTTTTCTCTCGTGTTCCTGTTGACAGTCATTGCCAAAAAACTGTGAAGTGGTTTTGATTTTCATTTTCCTGACAAGTAGTGATGCTGAGACTCCTTTCATGCACCTGTTGGTCATTTGTATGACTTTGAAAAAATGTCTGTTTCATTCCTCTGCCCATTTTTTAATCAGATTTGTTCCATTGTACGGCTTTGAAAAAATGTCTGTTTCATTCCTCTGCCCATTTTTTAATTAGATTTGTTCCACTGTTGTTATTGAGTATGAGTGTGTGTGTGTGTGTGTGTGTGTGTGTGCATGTTTTATTCTGGAGGCTTTCAAGATTTTCTTTTCATACTTGGTTTTCTGCAGTTTGGATATAGTGTGCTTAGGGCATGGGTGTGGGTGTGCTCTTAGATACTTACTCTTGGTTGGTGTTCTCTACCTTCCTATATCTATCATTCTGTGTCATTAGTTTTGGAAAGTGCTCTGCTAATATTACACCAAATAGATAGATTTTTTTCTCCGTTCTCCTTTTTCTTCTCTCTTGGATTTCTAGTTATTCCTGTAGTACCTTTTGATATCTTCCCACAGTTCTGAGATGTTCTGTTGTTCACTTTGTTTTTTGTTGTTGTTTACTCATTTTGTTTTCCTCTTTGCATTTCAGTTTAGGAAGTTTTCTATTGATATATACTCAAGGTCACTGATCATTTTCTTAAGTATATCAAGTCTACTGAACAGCTCTGCTGATGAGCCCTTGTTCATCCCTGATAGTTTGCTAGGAAGGAGAATCTGGGTATATTTCACAATGATTGTTCTTACTCTCCTCTTGCTAGAGTTTGGGGACATTTCTCATATCTTTAACAGGATAGTCTAATGGAACGTCTGGAGATAAAGCCCACAGGTACATGGGGTGCCCCTTAAGGCTGTGGCCCCCAGGATTTCTCACTCCAGTGTTAGTTCGCACTCAGACTCCAGCAATTCATCATAATTACCATTCAAATATTCCTACCCAGCAATGGATCTAGGGGCTTCTTCTGGAGGTAAGCAGATCTTTTTGTGTCTCTTTAGCTGCTGTCTCACCAGATTCTGGAGTGGCAGTTTATCTGATGCACCCAAGCAAAGTCACTGTTTTTCAATTTGTTCAGCCTTTTCTTATTGTAAAGATGAGAATGCTGACTTTCAAGATCTTTAAATACTGAAGTATTGAAACTGCAAGTCTTATTGCACTATAACTATTGCTCTTTCTCCAAGATCAAGTAATATGCTATTCCCTTCATACTTTGGTTCAGATGGTTTTGCTTTCCAATTTTGATTACTACCCGAACAATAACAAGTTCTGCTTTTCTGTTCTAGCTTTGCTAACAATGGTTAAATAGGGTTGCAGCCCCCTGCTAGAAAAATCACTAAAATAAAAAGCCATTTGCCACCTTTCACAACATACAGAGCAAAATAGAGAAAATAAAATTTATTTTCTTTGCCAAAGTATTGTAGTTATGATTTTCTGCATCCTAAAAATTTCAATTGGGTAAACTGAATAATTGGCCTTTCTCTGTAAATTAGGAGACTTTAATAATAATAATAATAATAAGGAAGAGTGAATTACCTGTCACTCAGCGACCATTGTTTGTATCTCCCATCTAGTATCTATGCTTAAAACTAGGACTCTACAGTTTACTCCAATTGTGCAAAACAGTGCATGAAAGTGACTTAAAGAAAATTAGAAAAAAAAAATCTTAATTTCTTATCTGTATCTCTCTATATCTATATATACGTGTGTGTATCTTTTTCTTATTGTGGCCATTACCCTACCAGACAATTAGCTCTATAAGAGCAGGTATGATATTACCTGCAATGTATGTAGGGCCTAGAAGAGACATAGTTCATATTATTTAATGGATTAGCAAGTGAATACATTAATGCGTGAATAAGCAGATTAGTAGTGATATTTCAGGGAAGTTATAGGTGACATAGTTTACTTTCGCTTATTTCATATAACTTCCAAAGTTTTTGTAAGGCATGTGTGACATTATGAGAAATATACCTTATTATAACTCAAACGAATCAATAAGCCAAAAGAACTATAGCTGGGCAAAACAACTAGAATAAAATAAATATTAGAATAAACAATTAAAATAAAATATTTCAAGTATATTGAAAGGTACAAAAAATATATTACAGATGCATGTGTACCCACCACACAGATTTGTTATAAGGAAACATTTTTGCCATTTTGATGTTAACATTTTTCTAAGGAATAAAACATTAGATAGAGCCATAACCCCACTCATACATCCCAGCCAGAGCCCTGTATTTATTCATCAGAATAAAGCACTATTCTAAAGATTGTTGTGTATTCTTCTTATCCATGGATTATAAACTTTTTCTGGTTTTAAATGCTATATAAATATTATAGCATGCATAATTTTTTGCAAACAGTTTTTATCTTTTAGAATATTTGATATTTATTCATGTATATAAACAGATTGCTATTTCGTATTTAAAGTGAACTTTATGCACTCCGCTATTATTGGGCATGTTGATTATTTCCAGTTGTTCCCTTTATAAACAATTCTGAAAGAAATTACTTGGGTACATATCCTTGTGTATATTTATAAGAGTCACTTTCGTGTATGCATCAGTGAATAGAGTAGAATTATTGAGTTGTAGGATATGTGTAGCTTTACCTTTATTAGATATTGCCTAGTTGGTGTCGAATGTAGTTGACTGTGTTTTACTGGTAGTATTTAAGAGTTTTTAAACTGTTAAACACTTACTGATAGAGGGTAAAATAAGTGAGAAGGCAGGAAAGTTGTTACTTCACCATTGGGAAATAAAATGAAAAGGCAGAACAAATGCTACAATATAAGTAGGCTGACTTAAAAGGAGGAAAAATATATCTGTTCCTAAAAATAGATTAAAAAATTGATAGAAAAAAGAACAGAGAACAAACAGGTCAATTTAACAGTACTAGTGTCAAAATGATATAACAGAAAGTAAATATCTGGTTTTTTTATGTCATTTTAATAACAGAAGCCGACCAAAATAAAGTAGCCCTGCTATAGCCCATCTCTACCACTGATGGTAACTAAACACTGTGGATGAATACAAAAAGCAACCACCTGTGGATTTTGACAAGCGAACAATTGCCAGTAGGTTGGAAGTCAAAAATGAAAAACGACAATGCAGTATAGGGGTGAGTTTCTTGGCTTTGACTTTTTTTTTTTTGTCTGTCTTCCTCTTTTTTTATTTCCCAGCTTTCCACAAGGGGGAGGGAGCCACACACAAATACAAAGCAGTGTAAACAAAGCTCCGAGGAAAACCCCTCTCCTTGCAGAAAAATAAGGAAAGGGGCCCTAGTGGGTTGAAGAATATAAGGGAAGATCCCCACTTTTTTTCTTTTTTCTTTATCTCGATTTTTTTTTAAATTTTTTTTTTTTGTCTCCTGACTCTGCCCCAGACGTACCCTGTGTCATGGCACTACATAGTAGTGGCAATTCCAAGGGGAAACTTCTAGTCAGAAGAAATGGGAAAAGGGGGTCCTATAGACCAAGAGGATGAACGGATGCCCCAACATTGGTGTTAATGAGAACAACATCATGCACGACAGCATTGTGTGCAAAAACCTTTGATTGTTAAAAATCTGGGAGGAACTTGTCCTTCCTTCTAGAGTAATGCAGATCAGGAGCACCTGGGAGTCAGAGAGTGTGGGGGAGACCAAGAAAAAAAGAACTGAAGCAGAGACTCTAATTCTGTGTATTAACCTGATGGGAGTTCTGAGCTCTACCTGAGTATCACATTTGCAGGCCAAAGTAATGCAAAATGATATAAACAATCAATGGGATAAATTGCCATTGATCCAATTTTGTCAACTTCTGTCAAAACGTTAAAAACTCTCTTCCTATTGGTTTCAAATGTATAGGGAAATGAAAAACATAGCAATGCTAAGATTTACTAAATATGCTGTAATTTATAATATTAGCAATATTGAGAATTAAAGTGTTTTCTTTATTTGTAAAAAACTTATCAGAAATCGTTGAAATAGCACTTGCCTTTTTCCTGTTATTGTATAATGTGATACAGAGAAAGTGTTTTTTCTGTGCCTTAACAAATTATCATAATCCTTTCTTAGTTCAGTATTTTATTTCAACATTTGGAAGTAATTAATCCATTCAGCATTTTGTTCTTTACATGTTTAGTGTCTTAACAGTGAAAAAACTTTCCTTTACCACAAAGTGTTTTGCAGGCCATTACTTCCTCTGGGGCATCTTTTCATCATACCATCCCCCTTTTCCACATGGATGAGTTTGCCTTTACTAAGTTCATTTGACATCATATTAGTCTCTCAAGTGGTAGCCAGTGTGAACATCACAATGGTCAGTTAGTTCCTCTATATATTTAAATCAAATTTCATATCCAGGGTAATTACTTTTCATTTCATTGCTGCACTTTCATCTTTGTTGGCCAATTTCTTTTTTCAAGTATTCATTTTTATAAAATTTGTCATGGGATTATTTCTAGGAAACAAAGAAGCAATACAACTATGTGCACTGCTGTGTATGAACTAAGTAACAGATGTGCAATGACCAGTGACTCAGAGGCTGAAAGAACAGACAAAACTGGCTACTGATCATGATAAGTATGTTATTTGCATAGTGATTTGTGGACTAAAAGTTAGCAGTGAAGTTTGTACTTTATGCAGTTACTCATAGTTAATATGCCATGGTACCTGAAATTTAAACTATATTGTTGGGGTTCTTGTGTTATTTAACTAAACTATTTAAACTGAAATTTGCTCATATCAGAACTGTGCAAAGCAAGAACTATGTAAGATATAGACCATCTCTTAATATATACATACACATGCACAATGTATATATATATATATATATATATACACATATATATATATATACACATACATGCATATATATATATGTACTAACCTTTCAGATCTCCTTTCCTAAAAACTGCTGGTGTTAAGTTTTTGACACATTTTCCATTTGGTTGTTTGCATTTTTGTTGTTGATTTTCAAGGAGATCTTTATAGATTCAAAATATTTACACTGGTTAGTAATATGCAAGGTAAAGGTCTTTTTTTTTAACTGTAA
Organism: Manis pentadactyla; assembly: GCF_030020395.1. Taxonomy (NCBI): domain Eukaryota; kingdom Metazoa; phylum Chordata; class Mammalia; order Pholidota; family Manidae; genus Manis; species Manis pentadactyla. Next base: position 13,295,567 of record NC_080031.1, on the reverse strand, counting down.
TTTGGTTTTTAAGATTATGCTGTTGTCATTAAGAGGTTTTATTTTTCATTTTAATATGATTGTATGTGTCTTTCCTTTATTATGTGTTATTTTATACCTTTGCCAGAAATCTTTTTACTCTGATATTGTAAATATATACCCATATTTTATATATAAAAGATTTTAAATTTTGCTTTTCAGATTATGTCTCTAATGAATATGGAATTGTTTTGTGTATGATGTGAGGTAGAGGGTAATTTCACTTTATTTTTTCACCTGGTTAGATATTTGGCACAGCAAAAGTATTAAATAATTTTCTTCTCCGCTAATCTGAATACTCACCCCTTTCTTACACAAATTCCCATGTATACAGGGGCTGATTCTCAGATTTCTATTCTGTTCTCTTGGTGTAAATGAATATTAAATGAACCCAGGGCACTATACTGTAGTTATTCATATTTTTATCATAAGTCTAGTAGAGTGAATTCATCTCCTTTTCTTCAAAATTGGTTTGGTAATTCCCAATTATTATTATTCCATATGAATTTTAGAAACAATCACACCATGATTATGGCTGAGCTTTGAAATGTGAATTAATTTTATGCGTTTTTATATTTATAAATATGGTTTATAGTGAATTTTATTATGTTCTTTAATTACCTTTAATTAAGTTTTACAATTTTTCTTACACTAGTTTTATACAGCTTTTATTTGATAATTTCCTAGATATCTTAGAGTTTTAGTGCTACTGTAAATGGTTACTATTGCCTTAAAGTTATAATTTCTAATTGGTTGTTTTCAGTGTATAGGGATAAGTTTTTGAAATCAATATATCAGTCTTACTGGGTTCTCTTAATAATTCAAATATTTTATGAATTATCTTGGCTAATTTATGAAAGTTAGAATACTATCCATTAAAATGATAATTCAGCTTTTTGTCCTTCTTTATATAGTTTGATTTTCTTATCTTATTGCATTGTATATGATTTCTAGCACAATATTGGATAGAGGTGAATAGGTGATAGTAATAAATATCCTTGACATTTTCCTGACCTTGGAGGGGATGTTTCTAATTTTTGAAAATTGAGTATGGTACTTGTGGTAACCATTGGAAGATTCATTTTATGTATGTTTTCTCTTCCTAATTTTTAAAAAACTCTTATTATGAATAGGTATCGTATTTTCTTCAAATTTTTTCTTTTTGGTGTAGTTATATGGTATTTTTTTCTACTTTAATCCTTAATGTGATGCATTAAAAAGGTATTCTGGAAGCAGTGGTAATATATGAGAATCAACAACTTCCTTAAGTAGTTACACTTAAGCTACATTAGCTGACATCATTAGACAATCTTCTATATGTAATGAAATTACCTGGGAAGCCTACTTTCAAGAAGATAGGCCTGAGTAGAATCAACTCTGGTTGACTTTGTTATGAACGATTCATGTAGTTCAAATGAAAAGTATGGGTTTTTTTGTTTGTTTTGTTTTTTGCCTTTGCCTGATCTTTTGTCTTTTTCTACTTTGAAACAGGTTGAAGTGTAGAACTTTCTTGAATCATGAATCATGGAATCAAAGAAAGCAATTTAGACTAAAACTTAGCAATTCAGACTAAGAATGTGTTCACATCATACTTTCACATCAAGCTTTGAACTTATGCTGGTCAATTGAGCCATGTGGCTTAAGGAATCCTCATTCAGTTATAGATAAGCCTAGGCTTTCTGTTAACCTAACCTGTAGGGTTTCACTTACAGATGACTATTCATTCCTTATGCTTACTCCTCTATGCCCCTTTATCAGCCTTGAGGTAGGTTTATGAAGCATTCTGTCAAAGACAAGACTAAAGTTGAGGTGACTGCACACATGGTAACTGTCATGTGAGAGCTTAGCTGCTCTGCAAGTCTACTTTTCTCACAGAGAGAGGAAATGGGGATTGATTCTATTCCACTGTGAGGAGCTGCAGGCTCCTGTCAGATACAACTATGCCTTTACAAAAAAATAAAACCAACAAAAAAGACAGTATGATGAGCAGCTTGGGAACACAGCTCTCTTGGTGGCCTTCATCCAGATCCAGCTGACTTGTATTTGGTTGTCATTGTGCCTACAAACAGGACAGGCAGGACTCGCAGCCTGGCAAAGAGCCAAACTTCCCTTTGAAGCAACCTTACCAGAGAGGCACAATTGCTGATCATTAGACTTTGGAAGGAAAAGAAGAGGCAGTGCCTAATCCACCTCAGCTCTACATCAGTCCCCAAACTTTCACCCTCACACTACCAACACACAAACCAAACACTGCTTTGAATGTAACCTGTGTCTCTGGTCTAATGCGAGAGAATTGAACACGTGTTAAAGGTGCTACCAAAATCTCCCTGGTCCCCAACTCCATGTACTTCTTATCATTTGAGTCTTGTTTGCCTGCTTCTCTTTATTTTTTATCTTTGTTTATTTTCTGGCAGTTAAATGTAGGCTTAATGCCCCTCAGTTGGGTTTTTTTTAATACTGGTTTGTTACTGCTCTGTCCACAGAACCGAGAATAATGTTTAGCATATAGTAAGTGCTCAATAAATGTTCGTTGACTGAAGATATTCCCACAGTATCCAGCATGGTGCTTATTAGTCAAATGCTTGCTGGAGGAAATTATGTAAATAAGGACTTATTCTTGAAATTCTACTGTCTCCAGTCCTATATCTGTGCTCAAGACTCATCTGAGGAAGGTTGTAATCCAAGCTAGAGGTCTTAGTGGCTAGACGCTAACTTCAAACCCTGAAGTGGGTTGAAAACATCACTGGGCAGGTGTAAAAGACAAGGCTTTTAATGTTTTTTCAACTCACTTCCTCTTTCCACACCACTTCCCTAAGGTCCTAATTCCAGAAGTACTTCTAAATTCAGAATTACAGAGACAGGTGATTTCTGTCTGATTAATCTGAGGCTCTTGGAAAATAAGGTTAGAGACTTGCTAGACCTTATCCTTTAGCAAAGAAAAACTTAATGGGATCAGACCAATTACAGACCTAATTTTTCAGCAAGATTATTTGGGCCACCAGAATTTCCTCAAGACTTTTAATTGGTAAATAATAACTACTACAAACATTTAGGTGATCAAATTGAAAATTCCCCATAGAAATTAATCCACCAGCCTGTCAATTGATCTGATTCAATATTTCATGAACAAGAAAATAAATTGGCATTATTTTGCCCCCTCCTAGGATTTTTCAGAAAGGCAATATGTACAGAGTGGCAAGTATGATATATAAAAGTTTTTTTTCTTCCAAATCTCAGGAAATGATTTTGCTTCACATTTTGCGTGTGTGCCCATGTTTGTCTGTGCGGTGAATGTATATAGTTGTGCCTGTACATGCGGTATGTGTGTGCACATTTAAAGTCAATAAATAGCTGCCTATTTTCTGCCTAGCATCTTTTCAGTTGTGAAGATAGAGTACTGAGTACATGTAGGTACATTTTTTTTTCACTTAAATTTGTACTATTGTCATCAAGATGAATTGTAATTAGTCTTATTTTCCTTTACATATCTTAAAGCAGGTAAGCATAGATCTTTCATGACTTAGATCAAAATGTTGTTGCAAAAGATAAAATTATAGAAAAGCACTTAGACTTCAATCAAAAGTTCTGAGTTTCAGGCTCGGTTTCTCATGGCTTTGGGAAAGCATCTTTTTTTCAGCCTCCACATGACTAACCACTAATAGTTTAAGAAAATGCTATGTGTTTTATATGCAATGTGAACTGAGGGAAAAGATTCACTTCCAAATGTACTGCCCCTCTTAAGATTTTACTTAGTGCTAAGTTTTCTTCCACCAGAGTTTCATTTTTTTGAACTTTATCACTGACCCTAATAAAACGCATGTCATCCAGAGAGTAGGATTTTAAGCAGCTATAAATTAATATCTTAATGTGATTTGCTTATTAAAGTCTTTCCAAGAATTGACTCACTGTGTACAGGCTTGGAAGGGAAGAGGGCACTGTACCACTTTGGGATCCTTTCGGCCCCAAGCCTGACCCAGGCAGGGCAGTGGGAGAGGGGAGGGAAGAGGAGGAATGGAAAGAGGCAACGGTGGGCTTTGCTCTGATGCAAAATAAGGTGTATTAGCTCTATGGGAATCTGATTTCTTGTGTTCACAATCATGAGCCCATGGACAGTATGGTAAACATTATAATTAAATCATATGCACTTGTAATTATCATAATATTCTAACAGAATCAGAAAGTACCGTATGTTAAGCAGCACATGAAGAAAATTTACTGTCCTTTAAGTCCTCATATTAAAGTGACTACAGATTACTCAGTGAGAATTTATATATATATATATATATATTTTTTTTTTAGAGTGTTTAAGATTATTGGAAATGTGTGAAAGGCAAGTATAAAAGTAATTATTGTGTGTCAAATGAAAGGGATTCAGGAAGAGAAAACTGGGCTAATTAGAAATTGAATTTTATTTTACAATCACAAATGCCAATCTGCTAATTTACAAGGCTAGATGGAACTTCCAAGATGAGTAGAAAGCAGAGTGTCTGCACGCTAACGATCTGTGGTGAGAAGCAGACGGATCCTGGCATGTAAGAATGTGCCTTTGATTCTTATGGCAGAACAGGTGTGAGCCCCAGCTCAGCAGGGGACCCACCTCTGACCTGGAAGTGCTTTCTCATCTCTAGTGTATTTTTTCTGCATTCTTGTCAAATGGGTAGAGTAACACCTTACAGTTTTGTTAGGATGCCATTGTGTAAAGAGAGTAGCACAATATTATTTACAGTTTAGACACAGTAAATGTAGGTTTTCACCATTACTGTCATAACTCAAATAGATGACATCAGTCTCTGACAGTCTGAGTGCTCGTCAGACTGACAAGGTCTTTTTTTGTCCTGAAACAGCGTTTGGAAAGAAACTGGATGATGTTTAGTGAGTTCATAAGTAGTGTATTCTGTCTTTAATTTTTAGCACTCCTCTGATTCATGCACTTGGTTTACTGTTTGGTGCTGAAGGATAAAGAATTGTGGAAGGATGATTGCAACAGCCAGGGAAAAATCAGGTTTTTGCTTTGCTAAGAAGCCCCAGACAATGCCATTATGTTGGTATGTAGCCCAGATTCCAGGGGTGTATTCTCCAGTTCCAACTCTCAGAAAGTGCATCTTGCCATTACCCCAGTTTGACTGGAATCATGGAGACATTTTAATGCTAACCAAACTTATCAGAGTATGATAAGTTAATCTGAATGCCAGTGTGTTAAGATCTAGTGGGCGGATGGGTATGCAAATCTTTCCAGGAACTAGAATTTTCTCATATTTTATTAGGATCATCTTTTTTTTTCCCCGTGGAATTTATATACTTTGTGGCCTATGAATCAACTAGAGAGAATGGTATTTAAGCAATGGGAACTTGATTGTCAGGATAAATGTTTCATGTGCCCTCAATGAAGCCTAAAGAAATAAATATCCTTGCAATAAAGCAGGGATTATTTTGTGACCTTTCTAATCAACAAATAGTCATTAAACCCGTGTGAATCAGGAATCTGCCACAACAATGCTGTATAGCAAACCATCACTCAGTGGATTACAACAGTATTTATTTAGCTCACACCTCTTTGGATCAGGAATTTAGCCTGGACTAACTGGGTGGTTCTGAACTTAGCTGAGATCACCCTCTTGCCTGGCAGCGGGCATTTGGTGATCTGGGGTAACCAAGGTGGCTGAGCCAAATGTCCCTCATTTCCAGCAAGACAGATAGAATTATGTTCTCATGATGGTGTCATAGGGGGAAACTGACTCCAAAGTACTTGCCCATTTCAAGCTCTTCTTACGTCATATTTGCAAAGCCCATTGCTAATGCCAATCACATGGCCAAACCCCAAGTGTGAGAGGACACTGAAAGTTATAACAGGGGTGAGAGATACAGGAAAGTATTAGGAAGTGGAGCCATTAACACAATTGATTGATCACACTCTGATCAGGGTACCACTTCGCTCAGTAACCACTGTTAACCTTGTCTCTGTGATGTCCCTTCTTTCTACATTTCACTGCTGACCTTCTCATGACTGATGATCTCTGATTCTTTTTAATGTAACTTTTTATCTGATTAAAAATAATACAGGCTTATTTTGGAAAATTTTCAAAAATTAAAAACATTGCACCACTTACAGATAATCACTATTAACTTTCCAACATGAATCTTTTCAGATTATTCTGTGTGGGTATGTTTTAATTAAATGTGATATATGCTTTCTGTGAAAATGGAGAAATACAGAACAGTATTATCAAAAAAATGGCAATTATCCATAATCCATAATTCCAAATCCTGGAAATAACCAGTGAAAGCATTTTATCACATTTCTGTCTGGTGTTTTCTTCTGAAAAAAAAAAAATTACATACACACACACACACACACACACACACACACACGTATTTGCAATATATTTGCATATATTATCATACTGCATGCATAATTTGTATCCTGTTTCTTACAAATGTTATATCAATAGCGTTTTTTGATTTAAAATTCTTCAAGATGTTGATTCCAATGACTATGTTTGATTATTTGGATACAGCATAATGTACTATTCCTAAACTATTATATATTGGGTGTAGCCCAGTGGTGTCACTAATTCCACCATTCAACTAAATTTTTAAAGCTCCTACCAAGTGCAAGAAACTGCTTTGGCAATGAGAATAAATTAATGGCTGACGGTCAGGTTTTCCGTTTTAATGTCTTTTCTTAAGTAAGGTTGTAAATGATACTTTATGTGTACATCTTTGTTTACATCTATAATTACTTTTGGTATAAATTCCTAAAAGTAGAATTATTAGGTTGAAGAATATTAATATTTTTACTATTCTTAATACATACTGATAGATTATATTCTTAAAAGGCCATATTAATTTAGGTATGTGTATGTGAATGACAGTGTATATTTATCTCATTGGACTTCTACAAATATTATATACCTAATTTTTAAAAGTAACTTCCTGGTTTGATTTCATATTTATATTATTTATATTCTTCCTGTATTCTCTATTATTAACTGTTTTAATGATTTCTCATTGATCAGTATGGGCTTTTCACATATTAAGGATATTAAGTGTTCTTCTGCCGTATATATTCCAAATGGTTTCTCCCTTTATTATTTGTTTATGGTTTTGACTTTAAAAAGTTTAAATTTTATCTATTCAAGTGGTACTATTGATTATATACTACTAGTCAAGTATATTGACTGTTTCCTTTGAAATAACTCATTAGTTTTACACATGGAAATTTTGCTTTATCAAGGATTAGGCAATTATTCATTTATATTTTCTCAATTTATTTCTTTTTTAATGGGAGTCTTTAATTAATCCAGAATTTTTGATATTTAGTTTTATGGGAAGAGCTAAATTGATTTCTCATTCCTCATAAACCTAGCCTATTTTCCCAGCACCATTTATTGAATAATTAAACTCTTCAACATTGATTTGTGATGCTTTCTCTATTACATACTAACCATAAACATACATGCCAGGGTCCGCTTGGGGGCTGTTTATTGGTAGAATGTAGCATTTGTTGGATGTTGGGTGGATGTTCAGAATTGCTACATGTAATCTACTTTTAGAAGAATGTAAGGTCTGTTTATTGGTCCAAAAATAACAATAGCTTTTAGGTTTTAAAAAAATCTGGGCTCCAATCTTGGCTCTACAACCCACTGACTATATGAACCTGAACAAGACATTCAAGTTTTCTGAACCTCAGTTTCCTCATCTGTATGTAGTGATAATATAGTTGACCCTTGAACAATGGGGATGGGGTGGAATTGGGGGCACTGACCCCTGTGCAATGAAAAAATCCACGTATAACTTTGATTCCCCCAATACTTAACTACTAATAGCCTACTGTTGATTTTACGGTAGTAAGTGATAAAAGACACTAGTATCTACATATATTTTATGCATTCATGACATCTTTTCCTTAATTTTTTCTAAATTTTAGGCTGCATGATTCATCTGCTAGATTTTTCAAATTGTTGCAAATCTCCAAAAAAAATTCCAATATATTTATTTTAAGAAATCTGCATGTAAGTGGACCCACACAGTTAAAACCTGTGTTGTTCAAGGGTCAACTGTACTACCCTCTCGATGTGTTTTTGTGCAAACTGAGATAATACATTTGAAAGAACTTTGTGAAATATAAAAGGAATGGCCAATGTTATGTTTCATAATTAGTATAGATATGACCCAGGCTCTGACTTTATCACAAAGCCATATTGGACACGGCCAATTGTTTTTGCTTATACAAATTCAGGTAAATAAAGATGAAAAAAGAAAGTAAAAAGCCAGGCAAGACCCTATTCTTTATGCTATAAAGAGGAATCCTAAGTCATCTTCTGAACAGCGTTTCCCATGTTTGTCCTATGTAACTAGAAATCAATGTTCTAAATAAGAAGCTGGGTGGGTATTAATTAATGAGGTCATGTGTAAATGCCATTAGATATGGAAGAAACACAGTAAAGCAATTAATTGGAACTCTACAGAAAGTGCCTTAAATAGTAGCACAGAAAGATTGTAATTATGTAAACCTAGCTTTGAGAAAATGTTTCGCCAGGAAGAAAGGAGTTTCTTTGAAAGATAAAGTGATTTCCCCTTCAAACCTTTGAAATCAGCATTAGCTAGATAAATAAAGACACACAACAAAATACTGCTTGTCAACCAAAAAAATTACCAAAAAAGTTAAGCTGTTGTTAATGAGTTAGGAGAATCAAGAAGAAACAGGATTCATTTACATTTCCTTGCAGATCTAGTTTGAGAAAAAAGTGTCTTCCAGTGTCCCAAATGTTCTCAAAGGTCCAACCTTAAAAAAAAAAAAACATCTACTTGATGAAGATATCATTGCTTCTAAGTCAAAAGGAGCATGCTCAAGGTTGAATCTGTTTGAGTCAATAAAAAACTAATATTCACTCACCACTGCAGACTTATAGTAAATATTCAATCCATGAATGTTGAATTGAATTAAATAAATTATGCATTCTCCAGATTCATGTATATGATTACTTATGAGATTTTACTCATGTGATGACTCTTCTAGGCATGATAGGGATATAAAGATAAATCAGGCTTCACATTTTTGCCTCAAGCAACTAAAACTCAGTACAGGAGATAATATCTTTGTCCTTAAGTAAAATAAAAGAAAAAAATGTTATATAAAGTGTAAACATGATATAGACAGGAGAGTGTAATGAATTCAGTGGAAGGAAAACTCTACAGGAATGGGGAAAGCATGAAAGACTTTACGGAGGAAAATACTTGTCATGAAATGAGAGAGAGAGAAAGAGAGTCATTTGTAATGGAAAATACATCATAAGCAATGTTATGGTGGAGCAAAGGAGAAGGGGATATAAAGAGGAAACTGAAAAGAGAAAATAAAATGTTCATTTGTGACAAGCCAGTGAGCATCATGAATATCAAATCATGAGGTACAGCTGGGAGCTGAAACCACTGTAGGAGAACTTCCAACCGTCTGGACACAGTAGGCATAAAGTAGATTCTGATCATCCCTAGATTGTGCACTCTTTGAGTGTGGATACCGTCTCCTTTGTCTTTGTACCTAGCACTGTGCTTTGCAAAGAGTGGTGACTTGGTGAATGAGTACTGTTGAATTTAACTAGCAACCCAGAAAAAGCAGTGACTGATGGACAATGTGTATCCAATGTGCACTTCTGAGCAAGGAAGAGAGCATAAAATAGTGGGTAGAGTGCTACACTGGGGTCCTAGATTTGCCATTGCCTAACTCAGTGACCTTTGGTAAGTCTAAACATCCTCTTTACCTTTCAAAACTCTGATTTATGAAACAAGGAAGTTGAAGAAACCTCCCTTCCTGTGCTGATGCATTATGGTTTATGAGATCAGTACTTACTGCCATGGAATCACATGAGTTCTATTACATACAACAACCTTTGTGATTCCAAATGCGGGGTATTATCACCGGAAGGCCTTTAATATAGAAGGACCCATCAGAAGAGAGACCAGGGTCTATTGCCCTGCAAGAAGGATTCCCTCTGTCGATCATGTCTGTGCCCTAGTACCAACTGTGGAAGTAGATACCCCTCTTCCTGATCCCACCCTGATTTGAAAGCATTCTTTTAATAGCATCTGCTAACCATATGGTCTTTCAAATGCTTTTTATTCTACACCTACATATGGCTGGCAAATTAGGTAATGATATTCCTCCTTGTTTCTTTCCTCCCCTTTTTTTTGTGTCAAATTATGCTGTTAGCCTGACTGTCCAGTGATTTGTGATTGTACTGCAGTATGATATGTTAAAATTAAGTATTAATCACAGGAAGAGCTAATATTTATAAAATATTTTCCCATTATCTATTTTATTGTCATATCTATTGTGAATAGCCAACTAAGACATGGGTATCACCTTGTCTGCTAAAGCTCATTACTGATCTATGCTAAAATAGGAAATTTCAGGGATTCCAGAATATGCCTACTTGAGATTCCAAAACAGAGTAAGTTAAAAATACAGTTTAACTAACAGCTCTTCCTAGGTTAATAGAAGGCTGGATGTTGTACTCACAGGCTTGTTTTTCAACTCTGACCCTGCTTTTTGCCTTCTGTGTGGCCTTGGACAAATCAGGTAGCTACCTGGATATCAATTTCTTCATCTGAGGAAAGGAAAATAAAAATAGCCATCCATCTATCACATCATTAATATGATTAAATAAAAATGTGGGTAAAAGTGTTTCACAATCTGTAAAGCATCAAACACATGGAACAGATCGTAAATGGCAATAATACCAAACTAACCCAGATACAATTTGTTCCTATTTCCCTTCAATTATTTCTTTTTATCCCCCTGTTTTATTGAGATATAATTGACATATAACATTATATAAATTTAAGGTATGTAGCATAAAGATTTGATTTTTGTATATATTTTTAAATGATTACTACAGTAAGTTTAGTTAACATTCATCACTTTGCATAGTTAAATATTTTTCTTGTAATGAGAACTATTAATATTTTCTGCCTTAGCAACTATGACCCAGCAATTCCACTTTTGGGTAAAAAGTAGAAGTAAAATCACTATCCTGAAGAGAGAGCTGCACCCCCATGTTCAGGACAGCATTATTTACAAGTTCCAAGACATAGAAACAGCCTAAGTGTCCATCAAAGAATGAATGAATAAAGAAAATGTGGGATATGTATAATGGAGTATTGTTCAGCAAAAAAAAATAAGGAAATCCTATCATTTGTGACAACATGGATTGGCCATGAGAGTATTATGCTAAGTGAAATAAGTCAGACAGAGAAAATACTTTGTGATCTCACTTATATATAGAATCTAGAAAAACCAAACTTATAGAAACAGCGACCAGACTGGTGATTTCCACAGGAGAGGGGTTTAGGGGGTATGGAAATTGGATAAAAGTGGTCAAAAGTTACAGACTTCCCGTTGTAAGATAAATAAGTTCTGGGATGTAATATACAAAACGATGTCTAGAGTTAACAAAACTGTGTTATGTATTTGCAAGTTCCTTCAATGATTCCTGCTCTTTATGGGTTGACATTCTGTATCTGGACTACCTTCCATCCATTTTCCTGCCCTGGGCTAAACCCACATCCTTAGTTTCATTTTAGAATTTGGAGAATACAATGTTATTTTTATTTGGGAATCGAAGAACATGTCTTCTGGGATTTGGCCAAAACTGCTGTAAGTATAGGCGGCTTTCTTGCCAGTTTAGCAGTGCACTCTTTGCCCCACGTCTTCCCACAAGCCAGCCCTGGGTGTGCAGTCCTGAGCCCTTCCACCTGCGTCAGTGCACAATGGTCTTGCGGCTCCACTTGGTGCTCACTTGTGTCTATCCACCCTGTTTTCTACAAGAACCTCTCATCTCTCTCAGCTCACCACCTAATTAACTACTCCCTGAGGCCTTATAAGATAGCATCATATGGGATACATAATGACATTAATATCCCTAATTGTAATTAATATGGATTAAGCATACTCCACCAGGCTGGTGTTACAAATTTTTACATTAGCTAGTAATTATTTAGCTAACGTTCATTGGGAGCTTACTATGTATCAGGGACTGAGACTGGTCTTGTTCCACTTATTATTAACAAAACCTTTGAAAATTAAGTATAATTGGCTCCATTTGAAAGATGAGAAATTTGAAAAATGGGAAGTGATGTGACTTGTTCAATATCACAAAATAGTACATAGAAAAGCTGGAATTTGTATCCCCATCTGATTGCAAAGCCTAATTCCTTTCCATGGCATCGCAGTGTGTTAGGAAAATGCTGCATGGATTTGAGAAGACGCTTTGCACCCATGACATATGGGCTGGGCCAATCACCCTTACATATGTAATTACTTTAAAGGGGCAGTTAATGTGTTATTTGGGACCAAAGGGATAGAAATGGGAGTGGGAAGACTGCTAACCACTCTCTGTTAAGGGCAGGTGGAAGAAATAAACAAGCTCAGGACAAAGAAATCCTGCAGTTAAGGGACTCAAGGCCCACTGGGTCCCCCTATGCCGTTATCACCAATCCTGCCATCCTGCCACAGCTCACTAGGGCCTGTGGCTTCCAGAAGGAGAGGTTTCTCACACAGCTCAGCACTGCAGAGGCAAGCATTGGGCAGTGCTCAGGAATTAACCAGCTGTGGCACTGAGAGCTCATTGATTAGTCCCTAATGAGGGGGGCAGCTCTTTCCCTGGTAAGTCAGGCAGGGTTCTGCCTACGTCACATTCACAACATTGGCGTCCTACTTGCCTGCAGCACAGCCCCACTTCCATGCCCAGAAAGAACATGTAGGGCTTTGATTGGAGCCCCTGGGGCCTCAGCACCTCCTTCTGGCAGCCGGGGAAGGGAGATAGCTCACAGCAGATTCACATTCCCAGATCACTATCCTTTTCAGCAGACCGATGATCATCCACATCCTAAGGTCATTTGTGACCATCAGCCTGTCCAGTTAAAGGGAAGCATGATTAGAAAAGTTGTAGCAGAACAATAAACCAGGCAGATCCAATCTACAATAAATAACGGTTATAAAACAAGTGACCTCAGTCAACAAGGGCAAGGGTGAAACTCTAAGCAACTGAGTTTGCTGGGTATCCAGGACGGCTTCTTTGGGCTGTAAACCTACAGGGCATCTGTGGGTTATGACAATCTTGCTTTCATCGAGATTACTTCATTCTAATAATTCTCTAGGGTAAATTAAAGCACCCTCAGATTATAAGCTTTTGGGACATGCTTGTCTTGCAGGCCTAGGCCAGTCAGGGCAATGATACATATCTAAGTGGCCCGCACGTGATGTTTATCCCACTCATGTGGCACAAAACACTTCAATCAAATTAATATGGCAAACTCCTAACACTAAATGATGGTGCCTGGATTTTCCTCCCACATAATATGCCATTTATTTTTCTAATTAGAATTAGACTTTAACTGAAGCCTTTGCCTTCCAAATTTTTACAGATATATAGGGTACTTTTATATACAACCCAGAACTAAAAATGTGTAGATTTCTTATCAAACTGATGAAATTTACATGTGACATTATGCTAATATGTATGATCAACAACTCAGAGGTGCAGTTATTTGCAGAGTGAATCAACTATAAATACCTTGTTTGGAAAGAAAAAGAAAAACTACATATAGGGAGAAGGGAAAAGAAGGAATTGAAACCCTGAATATCTTAATTTCTAAAGAATTAATATGTTTTCATTTCTATGCAATCAATATATTCAGTTTTTGACATATTCCAAAAAGAAATGTATTTAGAAAAATAGTCATTGGTCTCAAATAGCATTATTCTCTACTAACATCTTTATTATATGTTCTGCAGTTATTACATTGAGGGGATGAATGATACAACTTGATGAAGAGGGGGAGCTCCAGCACCCCTCAGAATGTTCATGAAGGAATATTAATTTTTAAGACAGCAGAGCAAAAGTGACATGTAGAGTCTAACTGTAAATATACAAAATAATAAGGTGTGTGTAAAACATTCAACAATTAAAATAAATGCTTTCAGATGATGGAGGTTATGAGATTCTCAATCTTAATAGTACTTTAATGTTATTCTTACACTTTTCTTTGAATACAAGTACAAATGCAGAGTTCTTTCACAGCTGTTCTTTGTTATCTCCATCCAAATTAGTGATTCCAGAGCCCATTCCCACAGCCACTATTGTCCTCTCTCTCTGCTGGTTTGAGACCTTGGGAACTTCCTGGGTGTAATCTGAACCTTCCCCTGTACACCAAGGGCAAGGAGAGAATGCAGGAAGAGGCAGGCCACTCCAGATGGGTAGATGGCAGGTTTAGTAAACATGGGGACTTACCTGCAAGGCTTATTTTGGGTGCTGCAAGGCGAGTAGATGTCTGCATATGCTGCCAGAATATTGAAAGTTTATATAGAGACCTTAACTGGGTTCAATCATATATTCAGAGGTTTTCAACCATACCTTGCTTCTCAAGACTGCACCCTTGAAACCTGCTCCTACCATGGGAACAGTGGGCAGAGCATACGTTCCAGGCACAGGAGAAGGGATAGGGGCTTCCCATTTGTGGGTAAACTGGTGGTCATGTCCTCTCAATGAGCTCCTCCAACACCATCAGACTGGAGGGTTCTGCACAAGAGAAGAAGGCACAGACCCCATGGTTGGGTGTGAGCATTATGGTGTCAACAAGGCAGATTTAGGAAGGGGTTGGGTGTGGGAGCCAAAGCGAGCTGGGATCTCTCTCTGATTCAGTGGCATACTGGCTGGAAGACATCAAGCAGTTATTTATCTCTGACCCGTTTCTTCCTCTCACATTGGGAGAGGGACTTCTGACCACACTGCTAAGGACTAACGGATATTACACAGATGCGGTGCTCACTCTGGAGCTCAGCACACAGTAGCCCCTTGTGGATTGTAGCTCCTTCCCCCTCCTCTCATTAGTTTTTACCTAAGTCAACCTCCTTACTGTACAGACAAGCCATAAAAAAAAATCATAGAACTGTAAGATGTTAGAACTGGAGGGAACTTTGGATGACATCTATGAAGTCCATCCTTTGTCTTTTAAGAAAGGAAACAGAGAACCAGAAATGTCAAGGGATGCAGAGAGGATTTGGTATCTGCCAGGAGCCTGGAGTTATGAAAAAATCACCCTCTGGTTCTTTCTGAGAATTAAGACTGTTGATGATTGTTGCTAGCATGACAACACCCTTCCGTAGACAGCAGTGTGTCAGGAACAGGTAAGGCTTCAAGATACAGGTGGGGCTTACTCTTTACATTTCTCTTCTCCCACCAATTAGAAGGGCAAACATTTAGTTTAAGTTTTCTGAGGCCTAAGTTACCAAAGTAAAAAGTGAGTTGAATCCTCAGGGTCCTTCCCTTCTACCTACCATCTGTATGCTAAACCTGGACCTCTCTCTTCCCCAGAGTCACATCCCAAGAAAAGCCTCCAGCTCAACAGAAGAGTGGAAAAGGTGTCTTCTCTGTCCCCCCTGCTCTGACGGACATGCAGGCATGCACGGAGTAGGTATGTGCTGGCTCTGTTACCAGGACTGGCTAAAATTTCCAAAACTGAATGTGATTGGATGTTTGAAGTATAATCTTAAGAGAAAAAAAGCAGAATATAAAATAGTATGTAAACTGCCTTTTACATACTGTTTACAGAAGAGGGATGGGCTTTACAGTGTCACCTAAGGTTCCCTCCAGCTCTAACATCTTACAGTTCTATGACTTATTTATGGCTGACCTGCACAGTGAGGAGGTTGACTTAAGTAGAAACTAATGGAAGGAGGGGGAAGGAGCTACAATCCACCAGGGGCTAGTGCGTGCTGAGCCCCAGAGTGAGCACTGCCTCTGTGTAATATCCTTTAGTCCTTAGCAATGCGGTCAAAGTCCTCTTCCTATAAGAGGTATATGAATGTGGATAGATACATAAGTGTATGCACATAGGTAGAAGCTGCATGGCTCAAAGAGCTGCAGACAAGGCAAAGACCCTTTTTTGCAAGGTCAAGACAAGGACGATGTCTAATTAAGGCCAGAATAGGGATGGAAGGCCCTGCCACAAGAGCCTTCAGCTGTGCAGGGCAACACCTGCACTTTCCCCTCCAAACCAATGCAACTGACACGTCCCTTCTTTCCCAGACCAAGAGGGCACTCTTTTGTAAATATCCATACCCACTTAGCTAACCACCTTGACCACAGAATCTTGAGAAAAATAACAGATCCCTCCAGACCACTCTATCCCTTACATCTTCCTTCCCCACCCTTGAAGGGTCTCCAATTTCTTAAATTGCTTGCAGTGATTCGTGCGGTTTTCAGCCTTGCCTCTCTAGAGATGTCCTGTCAGACAACAGCACTTGGCGGTTCTGCTCTCTCCTTCCCTCGCAGCGTTACATTAGTTTTTCTTTCTTACCTCCACTTCCTCCTAAATGGTGTCGTTGGGGACTGACAGAAGCCTGAGATGATTTGCTGGGATTCCTCAGGTAATAAATGCCTTTGCAGGTTATGACAGAATGATACCAGAGTTATTGCCTTCCAAAAATGAACTTTTTTTCTGATGTTTGAAATGTAATCTTGAGAGGAAAAAGAGCAGAATGCAAAACAGCATGTAAACTGCATTTGATAACATGTATATGCATGTAGATAGATACTGAAAAATCATAGGGACAAACAGAAATAGTTGTTCTGACATGGTGGGATGAAGGTTGGTTTTTCTTTCCCCTTGAGGTATGATTATTAATTAATATTCTCACAACAATTTCAAAGGACTTTCTAGGATTGGCTGTCCCTAGATTAACTCAAGGAATGATATGAATAGTAGCTTGTTCTTCTCACCAAAGGGCTTCCCTAATTGTAAACAAAATATGATTTGTGTTTCTGGGTTAAGCAAATTTCCATCCAAAGTCAATGAAGGAATAAGAACAGAAAAAGAAGGAACTATGAAATCATATAAATCCGGCTAAATCTGCCAATACGGATGAGTCACTCAAAAGTAGGAGTTACTCCAGGGCTTAGTTCAAACTTTGGAAGCTACCCTCATTACCATTGGCTACTTTGGATGGAAGCTTCAAGAGCCCATCCAGCTTGTACAACTCACAGGCATGTCCACCTTCGAAAAATATGGAAACTGGATCATTTAGTAGTTACCACAAAGTGTAGAATTAGGAGACCATATAGTGCAACTGTATTCAGAAAACAAAACAAAAGCAACACCCACAGCAAATTTCTTTTATTCTTCCACGTTTCTTTCTTTTTCAGGATCAGCTTCTTTATTTTAAACAGGTTTGAGGGCCCAGAGGCTCACTTGTTTTGCGTTGCTCATTATCCTTGATCCTCCTAGATCTGGGCTTTGCTTCTGATCATCCTGTAACCCTGGGGAAGAGACTGTGCTTGAAAGAACATCTTTAAACTGGCCAGTCGCATGGTAGATGGCTGGGGAATAATGCAGAGCTGTTCTGTCACTCCAATTCCTCCTCTTACCACTTTAAACTGAACATTTTCTCCCTTTAGCAGTTAAAACCAAACATTTAGACTATGATTAGCAATGCCTTCCAACCAAGAACGGCATGGCCTAGTGGATTTCACTGGTAGAATAAACAATACAGTCTGTTTCTGTGAGCAATATTTGTACCTGCTACCACTTCTAATATCCAGCACAAGTGGCTAGTTTCCCAAAATCTAAAGTTCTACTGCCTTCCTTTTAGTGATGAAGCCTTGTAATAGAGGCTTGATTCTTTCCTAAGCTTGAAGCAAGACATACTAGAAACAATTCCCTTCTTTTCTCCTCTAATTTCATCCTGTCTATCCAGATCCCCTTTGGTCAAAATTTGTTTTGTTAGATTTAATAAAAAAGACTTTGATGGCTTCTATGTAATAATAGAACATATATGAACTCAGATCTTTCTAATTTATTTTTTTCCCCAGCAAGTATCTATTGAGCATTGCTAGCACTAGGGAAATGTTTGACCTCAAGAAGTTCAAAGCCAAGGAGGAGGGTATATAAATATTCCAAAACTTTTAACCTGCATTGTCCAATGGAACTTTCTGCAATGGTGAAAATGTTTTACATTTTTGGTGTCTAGGCTGGTGATCTCTAGCCACATGTGCTATTCAGCCTTTAAAATATATATGTGACTGGTGTGACTGAGAAACTAAAATTTTATTTACTTGTAATTGTTGTAAATTTATTTTTTCAGCTTCATTAAGATATGATTGACAAGTAAAATGGTAAGGTGTCCAAAGGTATAATACGATGATCTGATATATATATGTGTATATATATATAATGAAAGTCCTCCCCCTGAAGTAACACATCCATCACCTCTCATATTTACCTTTAAATTTTTTTTATTGAAGTACAGTTGTTATACAACCTTATATTGGTTTCAAGTATATAATACAGTGGTTTCATGGTTATCCATACTATTAAATCCTCACCCCAACTAGTGCAGTTAATATCGGTTGACACAGAAAGATGTTACAGATCATTGGCTGCATTCTCCATGCTGCACTACCATCCCCAAGACCAACTTATATTATGACTGAGAATTTTTGTGCCCTTTATCCACCTCTTCCTCCCCATGCACCCATCCTAAGCCCTCCTCCATGGTAACCACAGGTCACTTCTCAGTGTCTCTGAGTCTACTGCTATTTTGTTCATTTTGTTTTGTTTTGTTTTGTTTTTAGATTCCACAAATAAGTGAAATTGTATAGCATTTGTCTTTCTCCACTGCTTTATTTTACTTAGCATAATAATCTCTAGGTCAATCCATGTTGTCGCAAATGACAGGATTTCTTTCCTCTTTAATGGCTAAATAATATTCCATTGTGTATATGTACCACTTCTTGTTTATGCATTTATCTATTGGTTGCTTCTATATCTTGACTATTGTAAATAACACAGCAATTAACATAAGGTACACATATCTTTTTGAATCAGGGATTTTGTTTTCTTTGGTTATAATCCTAGAAGTGGAATTACTGGGTTGTATGGTATTTCAATTCTTAGTTTTTTGAGAAACCTCCATTCTGCTTCCCACAGTGGCTGCACCAACTGACATTCCCACCAACAGTGTAGGAGGGCTCCCTTTTCTCCACATCTTTACCAACACTTGTTATTTCTTGAGTTTTGGATAGTGGCCATTCTAATTGGTACGGTAGGACATCTCATTGTGGTTTTGATTTGCATTTCCCTGATGATTAGCAATGTAGAACATCTTTTTATGTATCTGTTGGCTATCTGTATTTCTTTGGACAAAATATCTGTTCAGGTCCTCTGCCCATTTTTTAATCTGGTTATTTGTATTTGGTGTTGAGGCATATAAGTTCTTTACATAATTTGGATATTAACCCTTATCAGATAAATCATTTATGAATATATTCTTCCATATTGTAGATTCTTTCTTTGTTCTATTGATGGTGTCCTTTGCTATACAGTAGCTTTTTAGTTTGATGTAGTTCTACTTGTTAATCTTTTATTTTGTTTTCTTTGTCTGAAGAGATGTGTCCATAAAAGATTGCCCATGTTTATGTTCAAGAGATTTTTGTTTATGTTTTCTACTAAGATTTTAATGGTTTCATGTCTTACATTTAGGTCTTTACTCCATTGCAAGTTTACTTTTGTGTATAGAGTTAGCCAGTAATCCAGATTCCTTCTCTTGCATGTAGCTGTCCAGTTTTCCTAACACCAGTTATTGAAGAGATTGTCTTCACCCCATTGTATATTCATGGCTCCTTTATAGTATATTAATTTACCATATATGTGTAGGTTTATATTTAGTCTCTCTATTCTGTTCCATTGATGTATGGGTCTGTTCTTGTGCCAGTACCATGCTGTTTTGATTACTGTAGCTTTGTAGTATAACTTGAAATTAGGGAGGAAAATACCACAAGCTTTGTTCTACTTTCTCAGAATTGCTTTGGCTATTTAGGGTCTTTTGTGGTTCCATATGAATTTTAAGATTATTTGCTCTAGTTAGTTGAAAAATGCCACTGGACAAGGTATCCATTTTGACAATGTTAATTCTTCCTATCCATGACATAGGATAGATTTCCATGTATTTGTGTTTTCTTTAATTTCTCTCATGAGTGTCTTACAGTTTTCAGAGTACCTGTCTTTCTCCTTGGTTATGTTTATTCCTGTGTATTTTATTCTTTTTTGATGCAATTGCAAATGGAGTTGTTTTCCTGAATTTTCTTTCTGCTAATTCAAATTTCAATTATCAACTATAGTCATCATGTTATACATTAGATTTTCAGATTTTATTTATTTTATAACTGAATGTTTGTATCCTTTACCAACCTTTTCTTATCCTCCTCCTCTACAGCCCCTATAAATCACTTTTCTGTGCTTTCTTTCTATGAATTTGACTTGATAAAAAAAATGATTCCACATATAAGTGATACTATGTGATATTTGTCTTTGTCTGGCTTATTTTACTTGACGTTACGCGCACCACTTTCATCCAAATGAATGAAATGTCATAATTTCCTTCTTTTAGAAAGCTATTAATATTCTATTACATATATGTAACACATTTTCTTCATCCATTCAGCCATTGACTGATACTTAGGTTGTTTCTAAACCTTGGCTATTTGAATAATGCTGAATAAACATGGGAATATGGATAGCTTTCTGGTATAATGATTTATTTTCCTTTTATATACCCAGAATGGGAGTGTAAGATCATATGGTAGTTCTATTCTTATTTTTGGGGAGGCACTCCCATACTGTTTTCTATAATGGTCATTCTAGTTTACATTATAAATTTAAATATCGACATGCGGCTAGTGGCTATTAATTTGATGGTGTATGATAAGTCTATGAAACAGAAATGTGCCAGGTACAAACAGAATGCATAAGACTGACATCTCACTCAGACAAGAGCATGTAAGAGTAAACTTGACCTGAGTAATTAAGTATAAGTAAGAGTTAACAAGGTAGAGATCAAGGCCTAGAAAGTACATTAGGTGAATGAAACAGTAAATGCAAAGGCACTGGACTGTGGGAGAACCTGGTATGCTCTAGCCGCTGCTAACAGTTCACAGTAGCTGTGGATCAGGGGTCTTGGGGATTCACTGCAAGAAGGAAGCAGGGAAAGGAAGGTAATCATGAAGGGCCTTGTGTTATAGTTAAAGCAGCAGTAACATCATCAGATGTTTCACCGTCAGATCTGTTATTTAGAAACTCACCCCAGTGATAGCATGGAGAATGGATTCAATAGGGAAGAGAGCAAGGTCAGGGAGATCCACTAAAGGCTAGAAATCAATCCTGGAAGGAGGTGTCAGAGGCCTGATGTTAGGCTGATGTTAGACCTGGTAGTGGTAGGAATACCAATAATCCCCCAGCATCTTTCCAGAACATGTGCTACCAAATTGACATTAACTGGGAACTTCATATTCCACTTCAACAAGGAGATATGTGACATTCACATGTACTGTTTTGGATGGAACTGGACAGAGCCAGAGCTCGACTCTAATAGGTTGTGGATACTTATTTTGATTCTAATAATTTGCATTAGTTTTAGCCCGATATTATCATATAGGACCTAGCTTCTGTAATGAAAGCATTAATTTTTAGGAAAGAAAAAAATGTCTTTGGTTTCATGAATTTTCTTAGCTCATTGAACATATAATAAGAAATAAGCCAATTCCAGGCATCATTCCATGTGTCAGCTCAAATATCATTTCCTCAAGGGAGCCTTCTCTGCCTCTTGGACTCCACTGGGTCCTTCTATTAAGTATTCTCACAGCAACCTGGACTTCTGAGTGCTCCACACAATTAAAATCAAGTCTTGTTTACATGCCTCTATGTAATATTTGCATGTTCTCCAATATAGATCCTCCACTATCAGCGTCTGATCAGCCTCACACACCATTGCAGTCCCAACACATGCTCAGCAAACAGGCCTTAGCTGAAGCAGGAAACATGCTTAACTGCAGAGAAACAGCTTCAAGAAGAATTAGTCTCTCATTTCAATCTCCTCTCTACAAAGGAGACCTGATTATTGTACATTCAAAGGGTTCATATGACTCCATGTTTATAATATTACACATAATTTTATTCTTTACATCACAATAGCTGAAACTTGACACCAAATTTTTACAAAAGGACACTTGGGCTTCAAAATCTGGGCAGCCAAACCTCTCCCTTCAGTGTATCTGGAATAGAGGTAATTAAAAAAAAAAAACTGCATATGCCCCATATTTAGTACTGTGCTTACTGTGCATGTACCTGTGTACCACAGACGTAGTCTCTTGTTGTTGAAAGATCACAGCCAGGAATGGCAGTATCATAGCTACAGGCTTTTCATGTTGAACTACATTGAATGGACTGTAGGGACATGAGTTCATACACTTACTGTTTCAGTAAAATGTAGAGATGAATCAAAACCTTCACTAAGAGAAAACCCAGCTCTACCTTCCTCATTTGCCTTTCAGCCATAAAGGATTTAAGTCCAGGAAAGAATATATTCTGTGGGAATTTTTTTTTCTTGGAAGGCATGATAACAAATATCAATGCTTTCAGCAAGGACTCCAGAAGGATCTCTTTTGCAAGAAAATCTAATCCGCTGGTAAAACCAGAAGTATGGCACAGCATCTGGGACCAGGACGGTGAGGTTAATAATATTAGGGGCATTTGGTACTGAGCCAGTTGCTTTTCTCCATGTGGAACCACGATTTGGTTAAAGAGATGGAAGTAAATTCTGCAAGAGCATAGATTCAGGTTCTGAATAAATATTTTTACCATTTGATGCCTCTGCATTCAGGTATGTGAATGCAAAATGGCTAATAGCCCAACTCCTAGGACTCCACACAACAAACAAAGCTTTCCCTTACAATAAAGACAGCTGGCTCATTTTAATTTACATGGATAATTCCTCTTTAGTCCGTAATATTGAGATATATATTTCTTGAAATTTGTTTTGTATATTATAATGTATCGAGTATAAACTTGGAAAGAAAAGATATGAGGTCAAGTGCAGATTCCATACTCTTTCTCAGTGCCTGACACCCAAAGATTTGAGTTTTAAATTTAAATAGAGCTGGTATTGAGGGAGATGTATAGTTCATGGTGGTAATAAGCCAAACAGAAGGCAATATCACAGTCCAGGCTGCTCTGTAAACACTGGAAACATAAAACTGGAAATGGAGAAACCCCTAATTCAGCTCAACAAGTCCAAATGTAATGGAAGGATGGTTAGGATTTAGCCAATAATGAATCAGTTAGCAGCATGTGAATACAAAATGTATGTACATTGCTAGAAAACTATATAATCTGGGTACTAGACTATCACTAGTTATTATTCTAAACTTAGCCTAGGAATTTTTAACAATGCATGACTAATTCTGATTTTCTCTTCCAAACAATATATAAACCCCATGAAAGCCATTATTTTTGTTTGTTTTGTTCACCACTCTATCTGTGGTAACCAGAAGAGGGCCTACAAAATAGCGAACCATCAACAGCAATTATTGCATGAATGAACAAATAAATAGAGGACATGGTTTACAATTTATTTGTATAATCATTTGTCACACTTGTGTTTTTAAAATCAAGTTTCCAGCAGGTTTAAAGTAATCCACAAAATTCCAAAACACTTTGGAGGGTTTTTTGTTTGTTTATTTGCTTATTTGTTTTGCTTTCTAGGCCTTCCTACCTTGTATCAAGATCATAGTAAAAAGCTTGAAACCCAATAGGATGAATGCTTTCAATCATATATTTCATTTATATACCCTACCTGGCACCTCATGTTTTCTCTGTAGAGAAGTCTAATATTTTTCAAGGTCTGTAGAGTGGGTCCATGCTAATTTATTCATCATCAAACATTTTGCTTGGGTACACCCACACATGCATAAGCAGTGCAGAAACTGCATTAGTAATTTTATTCGTGCTTTATTCTTGACTAATTCCTGCTTACAAGGCCACTGTGGAGGTAATTTTAGTGTACAAATCCAGACATGCCTATTGATTTGTTCCCAGCAGACAGTGCATGCCACCTCTCCTCCCCAATGAATGATTCACACTTTGTAATATTATAGATGGCAGGGTGAAGTATCCGGGGAGACATGTTTCCAGGCATCCTGGAATGCAGTATTTCTGTGAGATCTCTCTTTATCAGAAGATTTAAGAACACTTTTTAAACATAAAGGCTAGATTATGAAGATAGGTACTAAGAATGGAGGCTTATAAGGCAGTATGTTAGTTAAACCAATTAATTTTTTTCTTAGAAAAACAAAGTCCCATCACACAATCACTTCAACTTTACATGAATTAGGAGGAGTGGTGAATAAGAGAAGACACAATCTACAGTTTCACCTCCATTCTTTTTATTCTTGATATGAAATGCAGCCCTTTAAAGATTAAAGTATCACAGGGAAATGTAGCTTCTTTCCAGTCATTTCCATCTTGTCCCCATAACTAAGGTACAAAGCTGGTCAAATATCAGGTTCAACTGGATCTTACAAGACTTTCTCCTTAAGGAGAAGGTGAAAAAAGATGCAGAAAAAGGGAAAAAAAGATAAAGGCATCACTCTTTAATGAAAATCCACAATGAACATCAGTAATATGATCTGTCCCTTCCTTCACCCACTCATTTCAGTAAGTTATTAACTTCACACCTACAGAGGTCACCTAAATGGGAGAATGATTAAGTACTTGAAATCATTTTACTTTTTTTAAAAATGGATATTAAATGCTGGAAATTTATTTTTAAAGAGACCCACACTGGCATATTAAAACACACACAATTTTGTAAATGTGAAAAGGTCTGTACAATATTCAGGGTTATAAATAAGTCTATTAAACTCACAGGGTTTTTTAATATTACATGTTTTTGTTAGGCAAGAAAACAGATATGAGAGGGGTAGAAAAAGAATAAGGCCAGTAAAACCCACTAGAAAGGACTGAGTTAACCAGTTAAAACTAGAAACCCAGAAAAGTCCCAGAGTTAATGAATTAATCAGTTAAAGTTCAAAAGGCCAAGAGCAACTTGGCCTGGAATGTTTGAATATTTCCCAGATAAAGAGAAGTATCTCAGCATAACCCATGTCTTCATTGTATCAATTAGATCATGCCATTGTAAAATTCACTTTAGCCTGCTACAAGACCCAGCCATAAATAGCATAATAAAGACAAGATTTCACTTTAAGGCTAAAATTGCATTTTTTAAAAAAACAGGAAGTTAAGAAGTAAGATTCTTAACATACTGTTTGGCAAACAAACAATAACTCCGCCCACACTGGGGGCAGGGCAGGTGGTCTTAATTGATATGCTCCCAGACCAGGAAGCTGCTTTTCTGGGAAGAAATCAGCAGTAAATTTCTTGTCAATTTTTGCAGAATTACCTGGAAGACTAATAAGGACAGAGACTTAATGACTCATCAAAGATGAACATTCTGGGACCACTTAACAAGTACAAACCTTTGTCACATTCCTTAAAATCCTCAACTGTCCCTCAACAAGTCCCTAGCCCTTTGTCACATTCCTGAAAATCCTCACCTGCCTACAAAACCCCAGACCCTAAACCCTCAGGGGTGCCTCTTCTCTCTTCTCTGATGTAGCCCTCACCATCCTTTCTCCAAATACACACCTTTTTGCTCTAAATGAACTTCTTTCTGCTCAACTTACAATGTTTGTCTCTGCGCTTTTCCAGTGGTGTCTTTGTTATTTTGCTTTTTCATTCTAATCCTCTGGATTTCAGTTCAAACCTTCACCTCTGTCCTATTTCATATAAGTAAGGAGGGGCTGCTGAGAGCTCAGATCTGGGCTTGCAAATTACTGTTGCCTGGGTGACCCAGAGCAGCTTATAGTTATGCTCTTTAGTAGCCTGCCTGAAAGTCTCCTTTCTTTGCCTCTAGGAAGTTCCCAGAACATAATCTCACTCCATCCAGCACTCTGCAGTTCCCCCAAAACCTGGGATGGTAGGGACTCAGTTCCCAACCATGCAGATCCAAGCAGAAACTGGACTCCAGGTGAGAGTGGTTTAAGGAGTTACTGAGGAATGTGCCCCATGCTGGGTAGCAGTTCAATAAACTTCCTATATCATTTTGTTCTGTTATTCCCTGACACTGTCGCTTTAAAAAATTCCTTCCTCACCTTGTACTTGGACTTCCCTGTGTCTCCAAACAGACTTCCCCTCAACATTTTGACATACTTATACCCTGATTTGTAACTCAGAATGATAAGGGAGGTTACTTTGTATTTGAGATGTAGAAAGACAAATACAAACCAGTCAAAATATTACAATATATCAGAAACATGAATAATACAATTACCAAAGTCCTCAACACAACAGCATATGCTTCCTTTTGTCAATGTGATAAATGTAAGTAGCTGAATTTTGTTAAATATATGTGTGTATATGATTATATCAATGATGTTTAAAAAGCATATCTGGTTAGCCCAGGAAAACGTTAATTTGAGCCCCAAAGCTTCAACTTTACCATTTTTAGAATTAAAAAATATGTAATTGTCTACTTGACCACCCTCTTTTTCCTCAGGTTTGTATTAATCATTTTCCTTTTCAAATGCAAAATTACCTCAAGCTGTTTGGTTGGGGGAAATGTAATTGCTATTATTCTGATTGTTATTGATAACAACTAAGACTAATCATGAAACTTCTCCCTTGGAACATAGCATTCTTGGTTTTTAGGAACAGCTCTGCCAACAGCTAGAGCTGTTACCTCAGGGAAGTAATTTAACCTCTAAGTTTCTTCATTTGCAAAACAAAGGAGTCAGTTCAGCAAATCTCTTAAGGTCCCCGCCAGACGGTTCAAATATCTATGATCTATGACTCACTATTTAGTCTAATTTAAAAAGGCAATGACAATTTTTGATGTTTCCTTCTCTACTATTGTAATTATTATTCATCTTTCAGAAATAATAGGTCCAAAATCTCTGGAGTTATTTGTAAAATGGAGACAGAGTGCTCTGAGAAAACAAAATGGACAGAAGTTTCTCTGGTAATCAATCTTTCACTTTATTCTCTGGTCGAAGTATTGCAAGGCATGTCCCTTGATCTCAGGAAAGTCCTGAGGGTTCTACACAGACTCCAGGAGCTCTGACCCCACAGAACTCAGTAGTTAGTCTTTAGACTAGCATTCTACATTTTGGATTGCTTCTCCCCTGAACAGCAAAAAAGCAGCTCTATGAAGGAATGGTCTGGCAAGAGGAAATGCTACATTTTTAAACTGGTCCAAAAAGTGCCTTGCACTGACCTCCTTTTCCAGTCTGCTGAACAGCTCTGCCTCAAGTGAGTCCTGCTTGATCTGGCTATGGGAGTAGGAAGGACTTGGCTTGGAGAGATTTTGGCACTTACTGCTTTACAGCTCTTCTCAGCTTGATTGGCAAAGCTCTGGATAGCAACACCGCCCACTTCTTTCTCTTTTTGACTCCTGTTTCTATCAACCCTCATTCAGTTTCCCTTGCCGAGATACATAGAGGTAAATCTGATTCCATAGCCAGCAGTTCTGAACTCAGATGCCAACAGAAGCCCCAGGAGTGTTTGTCTCCAGGAAGCTCAAACAGTGTAGCCTCTACAATTACCAGAGGCCCGTCTTTAGCAAGAAATGGCACAGCCTAGACTCTCTCCACCTCCACTCATAAAGCCACCGCAAAGTGATTCAGCTTCTAATTGTTCTAAATGTTTATGCAAAGGACCCACAAGGAGATATAACTGACTGTTTAACTGATCATTATAGAGTGATTAAGCTTGACATTTCCAAAGAATTAGGTGAAAAACCTACTGGACTCTGAGAGGGTCAAAAGACTAGGCACCTTTATGAATTTCAATACTGCAGTGCTCATTTGGTTAGTGCAACGAGGCATATTAGAAAATAATCCCAACTTTTAAAAAAGAGTTTATGCTAATGGACTATTAAACATTTAATGCTCTGTTAACAAATGGTTATTTCTCCATTAAGCACCATCATGACCTATACATAGTTCATGAACATTCCTGTTGTCCTTGAGAGAAATCACATACTGTAAGGGCTAAAAATAGCAGCCCTATGAGAAGCAGAGTGTAATTTGCATCTAGAGTCAGCTGATATCATCTAGCTCAGAATCTGATTTTCAGGGGTCAGATTTAGGAAAGCCTCCAGCAACCTATTGCCAAACCCGAGCATTCTCGAAATCACTAAGTCTCAGTCTCTAGAGGGAGCTCATTTAGAATTGTGTAACTTTTTTTGTGGTGAAGTACACAGACTTTATTCCAACCTTTCAAATTCAGCCCTGCCTCCCTGTCTCCTTGTCTACAGTCCAGTAGTCTCATGAAATACCTCCTTCTCCATCTAGCAAGAACCGAAATCCCCAGTTTTCAACTTAGAAAACCGCATAATACAGCCCCCAACTGGAAACTGTTTTAACAATTATCTAACTTAATTCTCTACTTGAATATAGAAACTGATTCTGAGAGAGGTAATGTAACCTAAATACAAGTACACAAGGTACTAACAATAGTACCTGGATTATAATTCTGAGTCCTAGACCAGCATTCTTTCTTACAGCTCTTTCCACCAATTTGAATTGTATAATTTCCTTCAACCTTGACCTCCTCCGTGAAGCCTATGATGACTGTTCCCCCTAAGTATATTTTTCCCCATTTCATAATGGCTTGTGACACTTCCTGGCTGTATATTATGTTGAATTTAAATAGGCCCTCATTTCAAATGATAGAGGTGTTGGGAAGGAATTTGGTTCAGAGATAGAGGGAAGTCAGAGTGAAAGGTGAGGAAGGAATTCATTAAAGTGAGAACAGCAGGGAATAGCAGCCGCCCCGCAGGCAGCAGAGAGCAAGGAAAAACAGAGGCAGGAAAGGGAAGCTCATTGAACTCCTTTTTGGCATAGGACAAATCCCTTGCCGATTCCTAAAGCCAGGGTCACCTGGCGTCCAGTGTCCACTTGAGTCTTCATGGCTTGGGAACTAAGCCCCGACCACCCAAGGATTTGGAGGAGCCACAGAACACTGGATGGAGTGAGATTATGTTCTGAGAACTTCCCGAAGGCAAAGAAAGGAGATTTTTCAGGAAGGCTACCAAAGAGCGTGACAGTTCAGCGGCAGTCCTGTCTGGGTCACCCAGGTGATGGGAATTTGCAAGCCCAAATCAGAGCTCTCAGTAGCCCCTCCCTTCTTATCTGGGGTACATCAGAGACAGAGTGAAGACTTGTGCTTAGGTCTGGAGAATAGAATGAAATAGCAAAGTGACAAAGAAGCTTACTACTGGAAGAGCACAGAGACAAAACCCAATAAGTTGAGCAGTGAGGAGTCTTTATTAAAGGAAAAAAGCACACACTTGAAGAAAGGGGAGTGTGGGCAACCTCAGAGAGGAGGCACCCTTAAAGGTTTAGGGTTTGGGGTTTTATAGAGACTTCTGGGTAGGAGTCAGCATAAGGCACAATGTATACAGGTGATTTATAATTCCTTTGAAGTGTTGTCTTAAGAATAGGGTTATTTAGCCAAGAAATGGAAGCAACCTAAGTGTCCATTGGTAGATGAAAGGATTAAGAAGAGGTAGTACATATACACAATGGAATATCATTCAGCCATAAGCAGAAAACAAATCCTACCATTTGCAACAACATGCATGGAGCTAGAGGGTATTATGCTCAGTGAAATAAGCCAGGTGGAGAAAGACAAGTACCAAATGATTTCACTCATATGTAGAGTATAACAACAACAACAAAAAACTGAAGGAACAAAACAGCAGCAGACTCACAGAGCCCAAGAATGGACTAACAGTTACCAAAGGGAAAGGGACTGGGGAGGATGGGTGGGAAGGGAGGGATAAGGGGGAAATCAGGGCATTACGATTAGCACATATAATGTAGCGGGGTGGGGACACGGGGAAGGCAGTATATACAGAGAAGACAAGTAATGATTCTGTAGCATCTTACTATGCTGATGGACAGTGACTGTAATGAGGTATGTGGGGGGGACTTGATAATAGGAGGAGTCAAGTAACCATAATATTCAAGTAATTGTACATTAATGATATCAAAATAAAATTAAATAAATGATGCTAGGGAAAAAAAAGAATAGGGTTATTTAGGTGACTGTGTTGGTTCAGATCTTGGCATTCTTTATCTACATAGGTTCTTTTATACTTCAGAGGTCTGTCTCCTGTCCTGGTTGCAAAATTACTTTACTGCTTAAGGGGCTGGAAGAAGAGGAAGAACAGTATATAGATTCCCTTAAAGAATAAGCTGGGCCTTTTTTGCAAGTTAACTATATTTTACAATGGCATGACCCTTGTCCCATGTCTCATGAGGGAGGGCAAGAGAAGCCATTGATTGACAATCTTTGGCCTTGGAGGCCTGATCTAGTTGGTACAATGGACTATGCTCTTGATGTTTTTCTTTATCTGGGGAACTGTTTTTCATCTGGAGTATATCCAGACATTCAAAATGACTCCTGGCCTTTGAAACTTCAACTAATTAACCAATTAACTCTGTGAGTCCTTTCTGACTCTCTGGTTTTACCTGGTTACCTCTGAGCCCCTTTTAGTGAGCTTTAATCTCTCTCCAACCCACTCATGTCTGTCTTTCTGCCTGATAGAGGTAGACTAGACAGGTGAGGAAAATAAGACAAAGAAATAAATAAGGACAGGCGAGGTCAGTTGAACACAAGTACTCAGAACACAGGAACGGTAGCTGGATATAAGAGTTTACAAAAACACAAAATGTAACTTCATTTTGGTGAGTCTTTTTTTTTTTTTTTTTTGTAGATAATTATTTTTTTATTGAAGGGTAGTTGACACACGGTATTACATTACATTAGTTTCAGGTGTACAACATAGTGATTCAACATATATATACATGACAATTCTAGGTACCAGCTATCACCATACCAAGCTGTTACAATATCTTGACTATATTCATTACAACCCGGTTACTTATTATTTTACCATTGGAAGTGTATACTTTTTTTTTTTTTTTTTTGTGAGGGCATCTCTCATATTTATTGATCAAATGGTTGTTAACAACAATAAAGTTCTGTATAGGGGAGTCAATGCTCAATGCACAGTCATTAATCCACCCCAAGCCTAATTTTCATCAGTCTCCAATCTTCTGAGGCATAACAAACAAGTTCTTACATGGAGAACAAATTCTTACATAGTGAACGAGTTCTTACATGGTGAACAGTACAAGGGCAGTCATCACAGAAACTTTCGGTTTTGCTAATGCATTAAGAAATATAAACAGTCAGTTCAAATATGAATACTCATTTGATTTTTATACTTGATTTCTATGTGGATACCACATTTCTCTCTTTATTATTATTATTTTTAATAAAATGCTGAAGTGGTAGGTAGATACAAGATAAAGATAGAAAACATAGTTTAGTGTTGTAAGAGAGCAAATGTAGATGATCAGGTGTGTGCCTGTAGACTATGTGTTAATCCAAGCTAGACGAGGGCAATAAAACATCCACGTATGCAGAAGATTTCTCTCAGAACGGGGGGGTGAGTCGTTCTAAGCCTCACCTCTGTTGATCCCCAATTTCTCACCTGAGGACCTCCCTGCAACTCTGCCTGTCTTAGGTTGTTCCTCCCTTGAGGAATCTTACCCGTCTCTGGCTAACCAGTCATCTTCCGGGGCCATACAGGGAAATGTAAAGTTGGTAAGTGAGAGAGAAGCCTTATTGTTTGAAAAGGTTAGCTTTTTATTTCTTTGCATATTTATGCCCTGTGGCTTCTATGCCCAGCATTTGTCTTGAGGTATCTTTACCACTTGGAAGAATTATGATACTCGGTAAATTTGACATGAGGCACGAATTCTATTTAAGGGTTGTAATTAGGAAGGAAGAAGAAAAGCTATAGAAGTAGCAGGCGGCAGAAAACATGGGAAGATTGATTATTTCTTTGACATATCTTCTTGTAGAGTAACTTCAGCATGTATAGGTTTTAAGCTACTACTTAAATTGTGCACACACACTAACATAATAGGAGTATAGTTACATAACCAAAGCATATCTGTAATTATCAACCATCTCCAGTGAAACCAAGAAAACCAGTTAGGCACCTTAGGCATTTGTGAAAACTTATCTATGATATGGTGGATATTGTCCAACTGAACTTGAACAGTCTGAGAGAAATCAGACAAATTAAAACAACCCATTCCTGGGGACTGTTCACATCCCTTATGTTCTTTTAACAGTAAATAGTCTGTAGTTGTAAGATTTTGGAGCGCTACAATTTGCACTTCTCCTAATTCTTGATTGAGTTCCAACAGTATAGATCCAGTCAAATTTGTTGTTTTACTGTATGCACAGGCCAGCTTAGATATCTCCTTCCTCATTCCCATGGCAGGTCCAGGAACTGGTGGGATGAGTGCATCTACAGCTGTAGCAGTGCGTGGATCTTTGTTGGGGTTTTTTGATGATCATCTTCTGGCATGAGTCTTCCAGAGAGTGCTGATGTTGGAAGTTCTTTTTCATATCGTATCTTTGTTCATTTTGGGGGTAGCCCAATTAGGCTTTGATCCTCTGTTGGTGAGTCTTTCTTATCCATACTGTTCCTCTGCATGTTTTCCTTCCATTTTCTTCCACTTAGGTGTCTTAAATCACAAATTGACCCATCTCCTTCTTGAAATAATAATCTTCAGTTTTATCCTAATGGCTACAGATTAAATCAAAACTCTTTTGCATAGCAAGCCAAGCCCTACAACATAGCCCTAATCATGCTTTAGCATTTTCTGATGGTTCCACCTTGCACTTGATCCTGCAGGGTATTGAAGTGTTTGCCCCCTCTCCCACATCCTGTAGTTTCAGGTCTCATAGTCTTTTGTCATTCCCAGCCATTGGTCTCATCTCACTCTCCATCATTCTTTGCCAAGTAACTCTTAACATACCCTTCATACTCCGCCAAAGGGATCTTGAATCTCTGGACTCTTTCCCTTAACTTCCAGGTTGAGCTGACCCACTATGCCTTCCAGATACCTCCTAAACATCCTCCTTTTTGGACACACAGCACACTGGATCATGAGTTCCTCAAAAACAGAGGCTGTGTCTTCACCATCTTTCCTCACACTTTTAAACACAACAGTAGGTATCCTGTGAAGGTTGTGGGTTGGGAAGGGTTTCTGGGTGAATTGAAATTTCCATGAACAACTGTATAAGAAATAACTTCATCAGTAGGTGTGATTGCATGAAATTTATCTCAAAATTTTAAGTAATAATCAAATATGTGGCAACACCTTTGTTATATTTTAACAGAAAATGTGAATAAGACTGATTTTCTTTCGAGTCCCAATGAGGACAGTTTCCCAAGGCTTGATGTTTGTCACTAATTTTTTGAGCCCCTCCATGTCAGACTCTGTTCTATATTTGTAGTTAAGAAATTTCTTGGAAAAAAAAAAGAAATTTCTTGGCAAGTTGAAAAGTCATTCTTTGTTTTAGAGATCAGTATGGGCATTCAGTATTTGATTTTCCTCTGCAACATGTGAAGGATCATGATGATTTTCTCTATCATAGCTACTCTCCAGTGCTACTTTTTCTCCTATTTCTGACAGCTGATATTACTCCAACCTAATGTTCAGCAAAGCATGCTTCTTAGTTTACTTGGTCCGTTTTCTGGACCAGATTCTAAATACTTATACCATTTTTTATTTTATCTTCTGAGAGAAACATATTTATTTATTATCTGCTCTGGTTCAGACACTGTGTCAAGTATTTTATGCCATATAATCTGCATTGTCAAAAAATTATTCACAATTCTGTACTATTTATTACAATTAGAAGTGCATATTAAGTATGGTTGGTTCTCCCTGTCATAGTGTTTGTAATGCAAATTAGCTTATTCACATAACAGAATGCCATCAATGACACGAAGAAATCTCATTGGTTGATAAATGATTTTTTTCCCCAGCCCATTAAATTTTGTGCCAGTAAGTAACAACAACAGAACACACAGTACACTAACTCAGCTAAATGCACCAAGCTGCAAAAAAAAACACCATTTTTTACCTAATGCACATTTATCTCATGTTCTTCCTTTTGGCTCATTCTCCCTGCATGCTCTGTTTTGGAAATACTTACTGGTAGTTACCCCAGTCTTTATGCAATTTGACCTTGTCACCATGCTCAGCATTTGCACCCTTCCTTGTTCAGGTCAAGCTACCTTCATGTTTCTCTTTTACAAGTGTTTTATATTTACTATTATTTATTAGGACTTTTAACTGTTTTTTAGAGCTGTTAGTTATTAGTTTTGTTTTACAATTTTTTTTAGGGTTTTGATTACCAAATTGTATAGATTTTGAACAGTCTGTTCCCAACTCTATTTTCCCTTTATCTTGTTATTATTAGAGTGTGATTTTTCAGAATATCAGGAATGCATATAAATCATTACAGCAGAAATACCTTTACCCCTAAGTTTCAGGCACAAAGATAGGTATTATCTTCAAAACTGTATGAGTAAATAGGGTCACATGATTAGGTAAGTTGACTCTTGTTACTGCTCTACAGAGTGGCACAACTGAAATATGCATCTAGTTCTGTTTCATGCTAGGCCATTTGCTTTTTCCGTCATACTATACTGCTTCTCTACTCTCCCTTCTTCCTTTCTATTACTTCATGATCCCCAAAACTAGTAAAGTACATGGGGAGGAACATGCACATCTTATGTGTGTGTGTGTGTGTGAGTGCGTGCCAGTGTGTGTGAATGTGCGTTTGCCTGATGCACATGCACATGTTTATTCCAGTGGCCCCAAATCCACCACCAGCAATCAGAAGGTGTCAGCCCTTAGGTGAATGCACAGATCTCAGTAAATACCATCTCTTCTGAGAGTGGGAACACCTGACTGGAATCACAGTGTTTTACTTGGCTTTCAGAACAGCCGCATTAACTGTGGCAACAATTATCAAGAACCGTACAGATGACTCCAGCCTTGCCAGTTTGAATGGACTAATGGAGGACAGAATTCAGGCGGGAGTGAAGTATTTCCATAATAAACTGGAACGTTTTGCTGTTTGAACTGTTGCCAGTTTTTATAACAATTTCCATCTTAAGCTGCCTCAATACATATTTAATGAATTCTTCTGTAAAACCTTTAACAGCCCTCAATTCAAGTGGCAAATGACTCAGCAGTTTGAAATGATGAGCTAGATGCTGCTTCTATATTCATTACTTAAAATGAAAACGTGATTTTTTACAAAATGCTCTTTCCTCCTTGCTCTCACATTCATAGGATGTGAAAACACTGATGTCCACCAATCCTCTTTCACTCAAGGATGTGAAAGGATGCCTTTACAAAAGGCATGCTATAAATTTTTCATGACAGAGTTGTGATTCATATTATGATTAACACATTATGTAATATTTGTGTCATTATATATCATCAAGCCCTAATGACCTCTTATTATATATTTTACTCATGTATTAATTCAACAAGTGTAAGTGGGTACTAACTCCTTGAAATGTCTCTTTAGGTACAATGGAAAATGCAAAGGTAAACCAGGCGAGAACACTGCCCTCAGGATGCTATGGTGTACAGGTAATACTACAAGGTGTTAAACTAAAGCATCTGATTAGAGAAATGACTTCTGACTTACGCCTGGTACCATATGCACCATCCTGTACCAGGTAAACCTTTGCAAGCTTTTACAGATTAAAATGCTTGCACATATATTGACGTTTGGACTAAACTATCTTGGGCCTTGGGACCTCTTACCTACCGCAAATATACCAGCAATCCTAAATGGGTGGCAGGGAAGTACCCCATCTCTACCCACACATACATATGCATAAACACACACAGATACATTCCAAAGCCCTTAGAAAAACATACACAAAGACACATCTTGAAGACCTTTACTACTGCTCCTGCCTCATCACCACTTTTCTCTTTTCTCACGTGGCTCCTGACTGTTGGTCTACCAATGCTTCTCCCTCCAGGCCCTTGCACTTGCTGATTCCTGCATCTGGACTGTCTCTCCTTAACTAGCTTCATGACTCATGACCTCATCAACTTTTTAGTTCAAAAGTCACTTTACCAGTAACCTCTCTATTTAAAATAGCCCTTCCAACACTTTCCTTTCTGCTTCCTTGCTCCATTTTTATGCCTAGAACGTAAAACATCCTGTCTTATTATATACTTTACTTGTTTGATACTTCTGGCCTTCCCTACACAACTGATGCCTAATATCCACAAAGCAGAATTTGCTGTGTATTTCCAGTGCACAGGAACAGGGCCTAACATGCAGCAAGCTCTCCCTGACCATTTGCTATATGACTTGATGAGTGAATAAATGCAGGAATGAATGCATGTATACAGGTACATGTGCCCCACAGTTCCCACCACCTGTGCAGAGAAAAAGAGGGATTCTTTGTGTGAGAGTAATGAATAAAACTATTAGGTAGAAGAATACACATGAACACTCTGGTAAGGGGAAGATAAGGTTCAAGGAAAAAAAAACCCAAACTCTGCCCAGGCAGGGGGTCCCAGGTGAAGATAACAAAGGCTTTGCAGGGAGGTAAGTTCCTTGCCTACTGGAACCAGGCCAAATGGGTCCCAACAAGATCCCAACGTGAGTGCAATCAAACAAAACTAAGAACTGCCCAAACCACACCATGTCATGGGCACTGAGAGGGACAGCTATACAGGTGGACCTGTCAATCAAATGACCCCATCTTGTCAATCAAAGAGGCGTCTCCTAACCAGGATGTAATATAAAGGCTCCCCACCTAATGAGTGGAGACCTTTGTCTACCTTGATTCTGGCCAGCTCCTCCCTTGGAATGTATTCAATTAAAACTTTCACTCTTCTTCACTCTTGTCTCTCTGCCTTTCAATTCTTTGTTTCAGAGAGGACAAGAACAGAGGAGAACAAACTCAACCTGCAACAAAACTATCATAAGAAAAAGTGAACCCTTGAATCCACTCTAGAAATCATAACCACCTTTAGAGCACATCTTTTCCAACCTGCCAGTGATTGGGTTAAATGATTATTTTTTATGAAACCCAGATTTTCATAGTATATTTTTTTAGACATGGTTTTCAGTTTGCACATCTTTGCATATTTATCTCAAAAGTCCCCAAATTCCCACTGCTTTATGTAAAACAGATAAAATCAAATCGGGCGGTTGATGGCAAATGTATATTCTAATCAAGCCCTCCTGGAGTTGTAGCTCTTCCTATGAGCCAGAGGAATTGCTTCTAAAGCACTTCCTGAAAACTCACAGCAGCATTCCTGGTTTGGGGAAGGAAGTGACTCAGAGATACTGTGCCTTGGCCTCACAGGTCACCATAGAACTTTAATAACAACAGGGGCCTTTTCCACTTACTGACACCATGTGCTTTATGTTATACATATTCCTAAGTTTTATAGATTGAGAAGCCAGGTATCCATGTTAACTGAAGACTGGTCACAAAAGAGAAAGTGAAAACCGAATCCTAGTCTAGTAAGCAATAGCCTCTCTTCCTGCACTGTGTTTTTGTTGTTGCTTTAATTGATGAGGAAAAGCCCCAAACAGTGATGGCAAGAAATGCTCAGTACTCTTCTAGGGTATATGGTCTGAAGTGGTCTTCTTAATAAGTCCTACACACAGAAAATTTCTGAACCTATTTTCTTAGCAATCTGGATCTCGCAAAGGTTAGTTAATGGCTCACCCAACAAAGAGGACTTGGTATCCAGTAAATTATATTCTCTCTGTGGTATTGTCTTCTAAGGCAATACCTGACAGGAAATTAGGTATTCGTGTGCTACTGGTGGGTTCCTGCTTTCTGGGGAGGCAGCACTATTGTAATTTTATTTCATTTCTTCTACCTCCACTGCAGTGACCAGGGTGCCCAGTTTCTCTGCACACCAGCTGGATTACTACTTCCATCCAACAAAAACAAAATTGGTTTTGTAATGAACTATCAGCTCATTTACTGGCATCAGAACTTCTAAATCACCCTTGTGATGTTCTCCTTTAAAAACTTCACAATATTTGCAAAGTCTTTCAGCTTTAAGCTCCCAGAGATGCCTGGACACATGCCAAAGATGAAGCAAACGCTTCTGAGCACAGTTGGCTTGGAGAAGGAGTGAGTGCATAACATTCAAACTAGGACCAACTGTGGTGGGTGTTTATTTGAGACCTTTTCCAGAATCACACCCACAGATTTCTTGTGCCTAATCAGAATGACGTAAGTCAAGGGTGTTGCCTTGTTTGTGATTGAAATAAGGTGAAGTAAGAGGAGGTTGAAAGGGCTTTGATTCCTATCTAGCTTCATTGCCACTGGCCGCACAGCATTTTCTGAGGCCTCCCAACAGGACGAATGAGCTGCCCCTTGTGTTTGTCCTTCCGCTCTCTTCTGGGAAGGTCCTGGTTACCCATCCTCCAGGTCATGAAGGGGAGGAAATAGCCTTTGCAATTCACTAGTGTATTCTCTTACATAGAGTGTTTCCCTTCCACATCATGACCTGTGTCTCTGATCGTGCTGAGCCCCCCGCCTACAGTGCCCCCTCAGCATGTGTTCTGGGAAAGACTCGTCCCTCAGAGCCCAGCCTGAACCCTCTTCCCTCCATTAAGCCCTCTTCTTCCCTCCCCCGAAAAATGTTGGCATTTCTTTTCCTGTGCTTTTACTATAATGCATACATAGCTCCAAGACAGAAGCCAAGTAATTTTATTTTCCTTTTTGTATCTATCTGTTTTCCTAAATGGTAAGCTTCTTAAGAGGAGAATTCTGCTTTCTAAACTCTGACTACCTATGTGACAGGGAACATACACTCAGAAAACTTCATTGAATGAATGAATAAATAAACCTTTGGATCTTCCTGAACTCAAGAATGATTATTGTTTTGTTAGTTTCTTTTTTTTGTCATACCTCCCAGGCCCAAGGAGTGATTGATGAGCATTCTAAACTAGAATGAGTCTAGACATTAAAATTTAAGACCGTGACAGCAAAGTTGACAACAGGCAAGGGTAGAGAGCCATTTGGAGGAAGCACAGCTTCTGGTCTCTTCAGACCTAAAAGCCATATTCCTGGGCTCCAGGGAAGGGTAAGACTAAAGCTGTAGAGCTCTGTGGGGCCTTATTCCCTAGTCTCATTTCTCCTTATGCCACCTGTAAATGAGTAACGGAATCAACAGATGGCTGAGGTCTATATTTGTAGACTAGAATTATAGGAGAAAAAAATCCTGTAACCAGCTCCCAAACTTAGAGAAAATTTCTTTGCCTGCTTGTAGATAAGACCTTGAAAAAGGATTGAGGTCAGTGGCAATCAACTTTGAGAGTAAGAAAGAGCTAATTTTCTCCAGAAGCCAAGTTCCATCTATGACGCCTATGGTTTGGCAACATTTGCTGGCCTGTGATCAATCAGCAGTCATTGATGAGGCAAAGGGGATCATGTTTGCGATAACATGAACATCAATAATGGAAGAAATTATCACCTACCAACCACACAGAAGTGTTTTGAGAAGTGAGCTGAACATGTAGGTCATACCAATCATATGAACATTATGCTCAAGATGTCATGTTATCATTAACATTTTACCATTCAAGAATAATTATCTTTAAGAATTCATTTCAGAGTGTTTAAAAGTAGTCACTCTGAATATTGTTTTTAAATAAATGTATACTATTCTTAGTCTTCTAGGTGATATATTTTAGCTTAGTCCTGTATGGGCTACTTCTATGCAGAAAAATTAAAATAAGTCTTTCCTAAATGAAAAAAAGCCATTCCAGTTTATAGGCATCACATAATTTTTCTCCTTTGGCAGCAGATCATATTTTATTGATTAGGAATAACTGATCTGATGCAGGTAAGGCTCGCTTTTGCCACAGACAATACCAATGAGGAAAGAGCTCACACTATATTTTCAGGCACTACCTTTAAAGCAATCCAAAGTGAGAAGATGATTTTCTTTGGCTTTCTTAAGAACTTCCTTCTGGCCTCTGGGAACTGAGCTGAATACAGAAGAGCCATTAAGAGAATTGGATTTTCTGCTCATTGAAACCACACTTTATAAAGGCAAGATAGGTCTCCTATAAATCCTTAATCTTTCACTGAACTAGTGCAATTGAAATCAGTTGACTTCCAAACCTTTGCATTTATTTTTCATAGGAAATGGGGCCACGCCACTGAGAAATCCACCATATTGAATGGGGCTGTGTCATCTTCAAAAGGCTGTGGGAAATCCAAAAAACATTTGGCTGAACAAACACCATCATAAGCTGTGATGGTGTACATATTTCTCTTAGGTTGCATATGGCACTTAAAGGGCTAATGTATGACTGGGAGCAGTGTAAAAGAAAAGTTCATTATGACTCGTTAAAAATGAATATAATTCTAAATCAATTCCCATTAAAGTGTAGATGTGGCACATGTCTTGAGGAATTTTATTATAAATTTATGCCTGTCCTGTGAGTAATGATGGTTAGCCTATGGCTCCTTCCCTAATAAAAAAGAACAAGAGACTGCTTCCAGTACTTTCTTATTAAATGAAATATTTAAAAGACATCATCTTGTTTCTCATGGCCATGACCTGATTATGTCAAGTCAAATTAGTTAAATATATAAATTGCAGTAAATAAAAGTGACAGATAAATGAAATGCATGGGGACACTCCTGTGAAAACCATGTATGGACTCCATATTAGGTGGCAATTTCACACACCACCATCTGGGTATCCAAAAGGAGAAGAAGCCAGTCTTCAAATAGTATTATGTCACTGCCAACATTGTGCTTTTCTCTCTCCATCTCTGCCATGTGTTCAATTGTTTTCACCTAAAGGCCTATGACTTGCTCTATTAAAATAAATGGAAGAATAAGAGAGATCTATGATCTTCTTCCATTTGTCTTTATTTGTATTAATCAGTCTATTCTAGTGCTACCTTTTTTGAACTAAAGCCGCTTCATGGCATGCATGGAGTACTATCTCTAATATCTGTTAACGCATCTTCTTGAATTTTAGTCCATGGATTTCCTTTCCCCTATTTCTAAACACCTATCAAAATGCAGATAATGGTCAACTGTTTAGAAGCTGGATACAGAGTTTCTGGGAGCTTATTTTGTCCTAAATACTGTGTGAGGCATTAGAAGTAAAACTATGAGCAGTGCAGAGGACTGTGACCTGAATAATTTATAATCTGGCAAAAACGAAAGGCGCCCATACTTGTAATTGCAGTAGGGAATGAGAAGGGGATTCAAGCTGCTATGGGAATATGAAAGGAGGTTCCTCTAATGCTTTAGGGAACCAGAGAAGCCCCCCAGGAAAGGAACTGATAATTAAGAATTGAAGGATAATTAGAAGTTACCTAGGTAAAGGAATGAGGTATGGCTCGTTTTAATCAGGGGGGATCAGCATGAGTGAAAGCATGGAGGCAAGAAGCCATGTAATACTTAAAAATAATAATAATAATAAAATAAATAAAATAAAATAAAATACAAGCTTTAAAAAATACAAACAAGTAAAATATGACTGCAGCACTGGCAAATGACTATAAATTGGCCCTGATGACTCAAGGTTGGGGAGCAAAGGTGAGGTGAGGAAAGGCCTTGTAAGTAAAGTCAAGATTGCATATTTTGCTTGAAAAGCAAAGCAAAGGAGAAAAGCATTTTACTTGGCAAAGCAAGGAGAGTGCCACTGACATTTGCATATTAGAAAGATTACTCTGGCTCTAGTGTGGAAAATAGATTTTGGGAAATAAGACTAGAGGCAGGAGATGGGTTGCAATGGTGGATGTAGCCATAGTACAAGAATGGCTTAAATTTATTGAGAGCTTATTATGTATCAGACACTGTTTAACATGTGTCTTAACTCCTTTGGTTAACCACAACCCCATGAGGCCATGTTTCTATTATTCCTACTTTATGGATGAGGAGGTTAGGATAGAAAAACTGATTAATTGTCCTGAGTTTGCATAGTTAGTAAAGGACATATCCAAAGTTTTAACACCATCTTAGCCAGACTTAATAGTCTTACACAGAACTTAACCCAGAGTCCGCATTCCTTAACAATCATGCCCTATAATATTTGGAGCAGTGTACTGTAAGTGAAAACAGAAGACAGATCCTAAGAACTCAGAAACAAGCCGGTTCCAGATCAGAGCCAAGTTTTTGACACTCAAGGCTGAACAGAGCTTCTAGAATCAGGTAAGCAATTCCTAGTGGCAATGCACCCAAGCTAAAGAGGTGGAGAGAAGGACACAGGTCAAAATTCAAGGTCACTACTCAGATCACAAGAGGACACATACAGGTTAAGCAGAGATGGAAAATTTCAAAACACAAAAAGTGGAACCAAGCAGATAGTCAAGAGACAAAGGAAATACTCGGAAAGCAAAAGAAGGAATTCTCAGGAACTACAGGAAGAATGCCAAGACACAAGAGAACAGACGTGAAGTAACAAATTGCAGCAGAGTAGGTATGCAAGACAGGTTTTTGCCTCAGGCCTGATGCTTTTTTAGAGTTGTTGTTGAGTTCCAAACCAGAGTCTTTGTGACTTCTGGGTTTTGACCTGATCGGGTAGAGGAAAGGGAGTAAGTAATTAGGAACATTTGATTGAGTTGATATCTGTTAGGTAGTTCTTACTGAGAACATGGAATTTATGGTATAAATACCCATTATTAATGGATTAGTGGATGTCTCTACATAACAGAAACACAAGGTCTGCTGTATAAACAAATGAATAAGTCAATTACCTGTTTGTTAACACTATCAGTAAAATAGTGTAACATAAAGGAGGACTCTACATTTAAATTATCTTTCTTAATACTGAAAGATGATGGACATCTTTTTCTTTTATTTATTTATTTGTTTGTTTGTTTATTATTAAGGTATGATTGATATACACTCTTTTTTTTTCCATGACCAACGTACTTGGTTTATTAATAAATACCCTTTTTTTTTCATTAAATGCAGCTTTCTAGATAAAAATTCTTGAGTTTGTAATGCTAATTATGGCAGTGTAGGAAAAAGCCAACCTAATACATTTATTCTTCTGTACTAAACTTTGCAACTTGACATTTCATCTCCCTTCGATATACACTCTTATGAAGGTTTCACATGAAAAAACAATGTAGTTACTACATTTACCCATATTATCAAGTCCCCACCCATACCCCAATGTAGTCACTGTCCATCAGTGTAGTAAGATGCCACAGATCCACTATGTGCCTTCTCTGTGCTACACTGTTCTCCCTGTGATCCCCCACACCATGTGTACTCAACATAATACCCCTCAATCCCCTTCTCCCTTCCACCCCACCTGCCCTCCCTCACCCCTCCCCTTTGGTAACCCCTAGTTCATTCTTCGAGTCTCTGAGTCTGCTCCTCCAGCTCCATCCATGTTGTTGCAAATGGTAGGATTTGTTACTTTCTTATGGCCGAATAGTATTCCATTGTGTATATGTACCACATCTTCTTTATCCATTCATCTACTGATGGACACTTAGGTTCTTTCCATATCTTGGCTATTGTAAAAACTGCTGCGATGAACATAGGGGTGCGTATGTCTTTTTGAATCTGAGAAGTTGTATTCTTTGGGTAAATTACAAGGACTGGGATTCCCAGATCAAATGGTATTTCTATTTTTAGTTTT
Organism: Manis pentadactyla; assembly: GCF_030020395.1. NCBI lineage: Eukaryota > Metazoa > Chordata > Mammalia > Pholidota > Manidae > Manis > Manis pentadactyla. The sequence goes on along the minus strand of NC_080031.1, from coordinate 13,252,089 downwards.
TTGAGGAACCTCCATATTGCTTTCCACAATGGTTGAACTAGCTTACATTCTCACCAGCAGTGTGGGAGGGGTCCCTTTCTCCGCATCCTCGCCAGCATTTGCTGTTCTTAGTCTTTTCGATGTTGGCGATCCTTACTGGTGTGAGGTGATATCTCATTGTGGTTTTAATTTGCATTTCCCTGATGATTAGTGATGTGGAGCATCTTCTCATGTGTCTGTTGGCCATCTGAATTTCTTCTTTGGAGAACTGTCTCATCATATCCTCTGCTCATTTTTTAATCAGATTATTTGCTTTTTGGGTGTTGAGGCATGTAAGTTCTTTATATATTTTAGATGCTAACCCCTTTTTGGATATGTCATTTACAAATATATTCTCCCATACTGCAGGATGCCTTTTTGTTCTGTTGATGGTGTCCTTTGCCCTACAGAAACTTGTTAGTTTGATGGAGTCCCATGAGTTCATTTTTGCTTTTGTTTCCCTTGCTCCAGGAGATGCATTCAGGAAGAACTTGCTCATGCTTATATTCAGGAGATGTTTGCCTATGTTGTCTTCTAAGAGTTTTATGGTTTCATGACTTACATTCAGGTCTTTGATCCATTTTGAGTTTACTTTTGTGTATGGGGTTAAACAATTATCCAGTTTCATTCTCTTGCAAGTAGCCGTCCAGTTTTGCCAACACCAGCTGTTGAAGAGGCTGGATGGACATCTTGTTCAATGATAGGGCCACTACTGAAGATAACCCCTAGATTTGTGATCCCTTTATCACTGTTATGAAATTTCAGGGTAATGTGTTTCTATATTGTGGACTTATTTAAAAGACCATGGATAGTAGAGAAAGGAAGACCTAGCTTTGGAGCACTATTCTATCACTCTCCCGCTTCAGTTCTATCATCCAGAGAACTGGACAGTAATCCTTAAATCACAAGCTAATTGTAAACAGAATTGAGGGTACAGAAATAAACCCTTATATTTATTGTCATCTGATTGTTTTTACAAAGGTGCCAAGCAATTAATTTATTGGTGAAAGTATAGTCTTTCATTGGAAGATGCTGGAACAATTGCTTATCCATATGCACAAAGATGAGCCCATACTCTCACCCCACACCATGTGCAGAAAGTAACACAGTTACAGACTTAAATGTAAAACCCAAAATTATTTTTATAAGGAACCATAACAGAGAGTCTTTGAGAACTTGTCTTAGATTTCATAAGTAGGATATCAAAAAAGAGAAAAAATTGTTTAATTAGGCCTCATCAAAATTTAATACTTTTGCACTTCAAAAGACACTATTAGGAAAATAAAAAGACAAGCAGCAGATTGGGAGAAAAATACTTGCAAAGTACAAATCTGATAAAGTACTAATATCCAGAATGTACAAAGAACACTTCAATTACTGAAAGGCAAACAACACAATCCGAAAAGAGGAGAAAAAACATAAACAGATATTGTCCCAAAGAGGACTTGTGTGGCCAATAAGTTCGTGAGAAGAGGCTCAACCTATTATTCATTAGGGAAATGCACCTGAAAACCCACTATAGTGGCTAAAATAAATAAGACAAAAACAAACGTTGATGAAGATAAACAGAAATGGGCACTCTTGTGCATTGTCGGTGGGAAGGTGACATGTTGCAGCCACTTTGGAAAACAATTTGGAAGTTTCTTCAAGGAGTTAACATAAACATATCGTATGACCTAACAATTCTACTCATAGGTATATGTTCAAAAGAATTAAAAACATATGCCCACACAAAGATCTACGTGTGGTTGTGCACAGATATTCATGGCAGCATTATTGATAGCAGGTCAAAACTGGAAATAAATATTCATCAACGGGTGAATGGATAAAACACATGTTGTATATCCATGTTACTGAGAGGAAGGAACCACTGGTGCATGCTCTGGCGTGGATGAACATCAAACAAGCCGAGTGAAAGAAGCCAGATGCAAGACACCACACATTGTACGGTTGCTTTACATGCAATGTCACCACAAAGCAAATTTAAAAGAGATAGAAAGTAGGTTCGTGGTAGCCAGGGGCTGGGGATAGAGTAGATTAGGATTAGCTGTAAATGGGCAAAAGGGATCTGATCGCAGGGCAGGGGGGATAAAAGTGTTCTAAAACTGACTAACTGTGATCATTGTATCCCTTGGTCACATTGGTAAAAAATCATTGCATTTTACACAGGAATGGGGAGATTTTACAACATGTAGAATATACTTCAGTAAAGCTGTTTTTTGAAAGACAGCATGAGAGTTAAATAAGTGAAGTGCTGAGGAGATGTTCACGTCTTCCCTTTCTCTTTGATCTCACTGTATTTCACAGGGGGTGCCAGACTGACAGCACCATGCCCCTTCCTCTCTTTCACTCTCCTTTCAGAGAAACCTTTTTTCATTAAAACCAACAAAAATAACTAAAGGCAAATCCAAGTGATCGGTCAGGTTCAACTCAGAAAACTCTCGTTTTTGCTACGTGTTCAAGACAGAGGGCTCTGAATAAGCAAATCTGAACAACAGCTCCTCTGCTTGAACAGCCTGTCTTCCCACCTTCCCTCTGGGGCTCACGGGGCTCATGACAGCACAGATGCTCAGCACAGGGCCCAGCTGGCAGAGTCCAATGTCGCTGGCTTTGCTGAGCGTCTGGGCAAGGACGCTGGCCTCAGCATGTTAGCAATCCTTTTTGCTGGCTCTAATAGATACATTTTGCCTCCAGCAAAAAGTCTGCGAATAGTTAATAAGAATAATGAGCAGTAGCAGAGAATTAATGGCCTCTTTATTATGAGAGATGGAGTCCAGTGTTCAGTGTTCTTGAATAAGAAAATTGTTTTATAGGCAAAATTAACTGGAGAGACCTTATTTAGCCAATTTTCAAGTAATGGGTTTTGGCTCCTAAATGTCAGTAAATGCAAAAGGGGGGAAAGAAGGTTCCAGATAAGGTCTGAGCCACTCACATGGGACTTTATTAGTTTTGAAAGGGAAGACGAGACTTGCCTCCTCTGCAGCAGGTAGAAGAGTGACTACCTGCATCTCTTGCAAAAAGGAAAACAAAGAAAGCATCTTTTTCTAGGTTCATGCAAGCTTTACCTTGGTTTACCTGTGGCTTGCACATTATTTCTTTTTTTTTTCTAGGGATACTGAAACCATCAGGACATGCACAGTATCTTATCAGTGGTAGGAGTATACTCATAAAGGTGAGAGGTTCTTACCTACCCTACTGCCACCATGACTCCTGTTCTGAAGAATATGCCCTGAAAATACTTGGCCAGACCCCAGCAGGCAGGTTCTAGCTGACCAGATCTGGGACTCCATGTTGATGGCAGCTCTGGAGACCTGGGTTTGAAAGATGTCACCAAGAGGAATATAATGGCCCAATTGACAAGTATATTAGTTACACTATAATGGAGCAGCCTTTTTGCCTGTCATTTATTCATTTAAGCTGCTAAAAAAAATAGACAAGCAACCACAAAAAATGAGCAAAAATCCAATGACAAAACTTACAGCAAATGTTGAAAGGTTGTAAGCAATTTCAGAGTCCTAGAGTCAGGTTGCTAAAGCTAATCAGACAAGGATGGGACTACTATACATGCAAAGAGGGGTCACAGAGAGAAAGTGGCCAAGCCAGCCATCCTCCCTCTATTCCTCAAAATTGTCATTATTCAGGCAGTGCTCATGGCTCTGTTATTACACAAGTTTTATTGAAGAACTGAGGCAAGTTAAAATGATTGCATGTACTTTAAAGCCTTTTTTCAAAATTAAGTTCATTTGCACAATCATCTTGGATTTTGACTTCTTCAAAAATACTGTGACAATGTGCCAGGTACTGAGCTGGGTTTGGCAGGGAACAGAAGAAGCTGTCACAACCCTCTCAGGTCTCAGAGTTGTCAGGAGTAGACAAGCGGTCCAGAGGGAGCTTCAAGAAAGAGCAAGCCAAGTGCTTTCAGAGAGGCTAATGGAGTAAGACTGCCAGGTAAAGGGATGTCCCCATTCATAGAATAGGTGCCAAAGGCTTCATGGAAGATGTAAACTGATGTTTTAAAAAATGGTTAAAGGCCTGAGAGAAAGGAATTTTCAGGGGGTATTCCAGAGGAAGAAGACAACACAAGCAATCCCAAGAGACAGGAAAGTCAAAGGGATTTAGGGATCAGTCAGAAATCCAGTTTAACTGGCATTTAGTATTCTTTTAGGGGAGTGTAGGAAAACGAGGTGCAAAGCACTGAAGAGATTCTGTGATAGTAGACAAAGCAGCTGACCATGATATTCCTTTGGTTAACGACCTTAAGTAACATGAAGTAATGTGAAAAGCATTGTGACAGTGTGGTTAACCTGGCGGCCATATGTAAAATGGATTTGAATGGCTAGAGTCAAAAGGCAGAGAGCTCAGTTGGGAAGTTATTCATCTCACAAAGCTCATGCTGATGGCTGAATTGAGGGTATTTTTGAATAAGCCTGGAATTGAGGAGATCAGTTTAGAAGCTACTGTGGTTATCCAAGAAAATGATAATAACTTGAATTTCACTTACGTTGATAAGGGTGGAGAAAAGAGAACATGAATGAATAATTTTGGAGGCAGGATATGCCTCGAACTAGTGAAGGAGAGACTGCCGATGCAGTTTACAAAGACTGATGTATGGTAGAGATAAGCACCTTTCTTCAGTTCTCCGCGTGGGTCTGCTTTCCTTATCTCCTCCCTGAAATGTCTCTCACCTTCTAATTTGTTCTTTTCTGAAGAAAAATTGGTAGCAAGCTTCCAGCCTCAAAGTCTGTTATCCATGCCAAAGACTAGAAGATGCGAGACAAAGGACGATCCTTTGGAGCAGGTATTAAGCGCACTGCCTATAACCTGATGGACAGCGATCATTAGGAATCTCGGTGCTTGGCACATAGACTGAGACCCTGTAAAGTTTCAATAAGCATTTGCCGACTGAATGAATGAAGGCATCCTTTATACGTCAGTACAAATGAAGGTGAATTCATTCCAGCTGCTCTATCTTCTCTAAAGGGTTCTATCAGGATTAAAGTATCTCCCTTCTCAGAATGCCACCACCACCAACTCACATTTGCTAATCATTTTCTATGCCCAAGTCAATGCAGTAGAGATGAGTTCATCCCAATGAACTATGTTTTCCTCTATTTGCACAACTGTCTTTCATATGGCAGAGTTAAACCCAGACAGGGCAACATACTGGACAGTCTTCTCAGTGAAAATTTAAAGAAAGAGGGAAATTGTCTTGAGCATCCTCTTTCTTCCCCCAACAAAACTCAGAAATCAACCATAATTACCTCACTCTCAAGACAGCTCCCCCACTGCATTCCTTGAACTGCTTTTCTTCAGAAGGATGCGAATAATGGAACAAAGTGGCAAAGAATTCTGGGATACAAACAGCATCCTGGCATCAAGCCCCAGGGTTTTATAGAACCAAGTGGAATGCCACAGAAGTGACTGGCTTTGAAGGAAACTCACAGAAATAATCAGTTTGATCACACAGGCAGAGGCTGAGGTATTCGTCAAAATGTCAAAGTTATGGATAGTGCCAATATATTTGCTTTCCAATGCATTAGTCTTTTTTAAAAGCCTGCATCTAATGCGACATTGGACAGTTTCCTCCCTCCCCCACCACAGTCTTTTGTTAGGAAATACTATATGCTAGTTTCCTTTTAGGGGTAGATTATAAGCACAGAGACTTCCTGCCACCTAAAGAATAAAGAGAAATTTATTTATTTGTTTGTGTATTGCTGTTTATTTTTGGAAGATTCAATAAATACCTAACAGCAAGTGAGTATCAGGCCCATTCTTTCTCTGTACTAAGCCTAAGGGTAAGAGGAGGGTTGTAGAACAGAAGACTTAGCACATGGCATATCTCTTGGACCACCTCCCTAATGAAGGCCAAACGACATCCCACCTGCAGTTGATATTAACCAAGTCAGCCCGCTTCTTATTTTTCTCTTGCTACCCACAGAAAATTTCTAAACTCCAGATTAGCCCTCTGGCTCCAGGGAGATGCCTGGTTATCCCACAGAGGAGTTGGACCCTGCATTACCATGAGTGATTTACTTAATGCCAAGATACCTGCATGGTTGATCACCCTAACTTGGAGATTCTATAACAAAATGGAAAAGGTAAACACGATCAATTCCTACTGAACTGCCACAAGATGCATATACTCTGCAGCATCAAAATTGTACTTTTGTATATAAAAATAATAAAGAGGGACAATATGTTGCTATTCAAGTGAATTATTTGGACAGTTGGAGAAAATGTTTTTAAAAAATCCTGTGTAAGAGAATTCTTAAAACGGACTGGTCAGCTATAAAAAACGCTACATGAAAGACTTTAACATGTACTGGGACATTAATTAATTTGGTTTCTATAGATTTTGAGGAAGATTTCTTTTTATCTTCCTTCAAGGAGGCGTGGTCTCTTCATGCTTTCTGCTCTTCCATGAACCGCCTTTTTTTTTTGGCCAATAGAGATGACTTTTCCCCCAACCCCTATCCTTCTCTTCCCACGTGGAGCTGGAGCTGCCCTGTTTGACTTGGGGGTGTTTACCTTGTGTAAGAAGCTAAGGTCCTCCTAGCTAATAACATAAGAATATTTCAGATGTGTCATTTGGTTTTTCCCAAATGCCTTGGACCCAGGCATATGTTCTATTTTCTTTGCTAAAATCTTGGCCAAGTATTTAAAATTCTGAATCTCCTTTTCTCATAAGTGATCATTATAACAATTACAATCATAATAACAGATATTTAATAAGTTCTGGGTATTGTTGTGCTGTGTACATCAACTCATACGACCCACTCAACAATTCCAGCAGAGGAAACTGAGGCCCTGGGAGGTCCAGTGATCAATCCAGAGTTAGGGGGAATTGAGGTAATGGGAAAGACTGTCAGTACTGACCTCAGGGAGATGCTCAGTCAGGGTCCTCCCTCTCTCCTTTCTCCCCTCCTTCTCTTCTTTCCTAGTTTCCACATCCTTACAAATGCTTCTCTAGAAGCCTAAATACCACCATAGGTATGCGGAATGCAGCCAAGTCCACTACTTTCAGTGTTCTGTCACTTTTGCTAATGACACAAAACATGCATTCGGGTTGAAGACTGGCCATTTTACAATTGTGTAGTGGCTGCTTCTCTCTGGCTCTCAGAGTCTAGCCTGGTACCCTATCTGCAATGTCAAATATAGTATGTATATTTGGTGCAGTACATATGGTTTCATATAAGAGCATCAGGCTGGGGTCAAGAAGCTAGTGGCTGGCCCAGTTCTGCAGCTCTGATTTTGACAAGCAGAGCCCTGCTTGTTCCTTGGGCACAGTGCCATCATTTGGCCTCAAGATACCCATCTACATAATGGGTTTGTGGTAACTGCTTTCATCTGACTCATTGTAAGGACGAAATGATACAATAGATGTGCAAGTAACTTTTAACTAGAAAAACCTTGTGACTTGAAAGCAACTGACCCCACCTTCCTGAAGGAGGGATGAGCTCTCAAACGGTACACCTGCATCCATCTCTGCTGGGAAAGAGAAAGCCCAGGGACAAAACTCAACATTAGCAACTTTACTGTGAGCACCAGCCAGTTAAAGTGACCAAGGCAATTGCCATTTCTGGCCATTTATGCATCTCAGCTCTGTCTGAAGTCTCTACTGAGCTCACTGGATAAACTGTGTTAGAGAGTCATTGGCTATTACTGGACTTAGCCCAGTGGGTAGGGGATAAAAAGAATCTGTGTTCAGAGTAGTACCAATAAAAGCAAAAGCTATACTATTTTCATTTCTGTGAATGGAGAAACAGGAGACTCACTGGGATTTCTACAAACACAGTTGTTGCAGAGCAGTTTTGCTATAAAGCAGAAGGCACGGAGAATGTAACTGTACCAGGTCCAGCTTAACCCACAGGATCTCTCTCCCTCTCTTCTTCTCGATGGGTAAACCAGAGTACATGCTGGTGAGCCAAGGCAAACTTCCTTACTGGACTCAACCCAGGAATATCCACCCTGCTGAGGAAGGTGACCAAATGAGACTGCAGTCTCAAGTCTTCAATGGAGACATAAGAAGAAAATAGGAAGTTGTCTTCCAGAAGAGAAGTGCCGAGATTCATTCTCCCATGAAGGATACAAGTGATACTGATTATCCCTCCCTCCTGCCTGCCCTCTGATAGTCACTGAACAAAATACTAGGGCATCCAAAGCTCTCCAGCTGCAGGTATTTCCAAAGGTGGTCTCATTCCGATTAGATAAACCCAGCTTTCTTGTGAGCACCACGTTGTTGTTGATGGTGTGAAAATACAATCTCATCAACCCGCCGAAACCCTCACCTCGGGCCTCCGTCAAGAGAATACCAGTTTGCGGGGCAATTCGCTTGCAGACTGGGACCACAGAACAGAGCAAAGCCCCAGAGAGTCTCCCCATCAGAATTCTTCTCTAGGAGGCCCCACATCCAGGAACTATTCACAACAGACTTGTCTTGTCCCTGTCGTGACCTTAAATAATGCACATTTGCAAGGGATTGAAAGAAAAAATTGTATCGGTAAGTAGACTTTTCTAAAGCAATATACTTAGCCAATGTTCAGACTGTTGTAAGTGCCGTAGAAGAGTCATCTATTCCATGCCAGAGTCCACGGATTGAATTCTGAACAGTTTGCTCCCCCTGCCCCACACTCTGCTGTCACTTTGACAATTTGTTCTGAATCTCTTGGCTGCCAACCTTCCTGTCTAACATTTACTTTTCACTCTGCTCGGGCTTCATCTAGTCACTCCTAGTCCGCCCACTCCTGCACCTGTTCTTCTTGGATCTTACTCACTATCGATGACCTTTCAGGAATAGTCCTTCCCGCTTGGCTTGCCCTCCAGACGTCCCTACCCAAATATGGCTCCTCTGGATCACACCCAGATACACCTCAGCCCCATTCAGTTGGAATGGATAATGTGACAAGGGATCAGAGCAAAGTTTATCATCAAGTAACAAATTTATTGCCCATCTCTCACATCCAAGTACTCTCTCAGCTAGCATGGGATCACTGAACATCATAACATCAGATCATGGGCATTTTTAAAGAATTGCCCACATTGATCTGGCAAGTAAATGTCCTATTCAACATTTCTTTTGTCAAGTTGTGCCTTTATGACACATATAACATAGGATCCCTGACCTCAATTTACTATCTACATTTTGAGACAAGGCCTTTAAAAAAACAATCCAATACTAAACAACAATGAAGACCACAAGATAGGAGATGGTCCAGGGAGAATGTGTAATTAATTGCTGAATGAGCTACTCAATGAATCTGAGAGTTCAGAAGTGGGAGATTAGCCTATACCACAAGTCTACATGGCAGAAGGCAACGGGGAGTCACCTTTTTAGCAGAATGGCACTAGAAGTCAAGAGTGGTGTATCACAAAGAGAACAAAAGGCCTGACAGAGGCGGATGACTGAGCCCAGGCCCAGGAAGGCGTTACTCTAAGGTACTGCAGTAGAAATCTACAGTTCTATAGTAGAAATTGAAGAAATAACTCAGAAATGAAGTTAAGTTGTCTGACATATCTTGGCTGTTTCCATAAAAAAAAACACAAGCATAATAAACAAACCCAGAAAACCCTTTATGACCCCAGAAACTTAAATCTCATTTTCAGCTCTTGTAATCAGGGCGCAAGAAATCATCAGTTTTACAAATGACCTTTAGAAGGACTTAATTTTGTATTTGGTTTTACTAAATAACACTTCACAGATGAAGAGCAGCGAAGTGTTATCCCTGAAAAGATAGAGTCTCTCCTCAAGCACCACTTAACTGTAGCCGGACTGGTTTTTAGTTTATTCAACACTGCCTCCTTTTCCATAGCCTCAAAGCCCTGTTCTTACTGACTAGATGCTTTCAAAGCCTAACTCTGCTTTTGATTCATCTGACTCATTATAACCCCAAGTTATTTAATCTCTTACAGGTCATAAATATTCTGAGACAGAGATTGCCCAAAGAGCCACTTATCTATGATGGGTCTGGAGCAGGCTTTCCTAGAAGACCCCTTTGCCCCCCGCTGCTCTGAGATCATCATCTACTTGGCCTCTTTGTTAAGGTGACCTTGGGCCTTCCTCTACCAGTGATAATAAAGTGGCAGCAAGTGCAGGCTGGAGGTAGACGTACTTTTAGTGGTTAGTCAGGATCAATTTCTGCCCTCCTGGTTTTTAAGGCAGAATTCTGTGTTGCTGATAGATCTGGGGGACACTCTACTTAACAGCCCACAGTTTAAGAGCAGTTGATTTTAGCAATATAGGCAGCACAAAATGGAATGCAAATAAGATTAAGCAAGGCTGTGATAAATGTGTCTTATCCAGAATAGTGCCAGCAACATGATCTGAACTCACAAATCCCACTGTTGGGTAGGAGCATAAATCCACAGGGGTGTTTCATCAGCAGCAAAGGGCAAGGGGGGACCTGGGAAGGAGGAGTTGGTCTCTAAATCATGGCAGAGGTAAATAAATATCTTCAGAAGGTGATTTTCATCCTTTGAAAAGGTGGCCCGTGGGGACAGATTTATTCACCCTGCATTGAAAGTCACCAGAACTAGAAGTAACTCCAGTCTGCAACCATTTTCCACAGAAACAGGCCAAGAGTAGAATAATACTGTGCCTCAGATTTCTGAGAACACCATTTTCTTTTCTTTTATTCTTTCGTATAAAGTTGAACCATTACAATGATATCTTACAGTATTGCAATTATTATAGATTTTCATAAAAATAAAGTCATAAATCAGTGGGAAAAAGCCTTTGTCAGGTCACGTGTTCCAATTTTTGGAGGAGGAAATTTATGGCCACCGTAAGGTTAGAAAGCTGATGCTGTGACAAGTCTGCCTGGGTGAAAATGAAGCGCTCCTACCTACAGCTTTTCTGCTTTCTGGCAAGAAACAAGGGATGAAAGAAAAAGGCCATGGAATTTTTATGTTCATTCATGCCAGCTCTTCTTGTTCTTGACATAATGCCCCTAACAAAAACGATTGTGGTAACACTACTTTAATTTTATATCCCACACTTCACAATTTATAAACGGTTTTAGTTTATAGTAGCATGACACACATAATAAGAGGGCTTATTATCCCCATTTCACAGGTAAGGAAATTATGGATGGAGAATAAGAGAACTGTGTAAGTTTCCAGGGTAATAAGCTTGCTGCTAGGTATGTGTTCCCTAGAGATGCTCTTCTCTGTTCAGTCTCCCACATTATTAGGGGTGCCTCAGAGTCTCCCTGGTACACAGTGACCGCTGGGTAAATAGTGCTATAACAGGGGGGAAATTGTAGCTACTGTTCATACTCTCAGTGACCCAAGAACCAAATAGCTTTGAATAGTAGGAAGGATAGTTACAAGACTGTTTTTCAGAAATGAAAGAGACCTCAAACCTAGTCAAAGGGAAATCACACTTACCTAGTTTAGGACACTGTGTACTTTTGATGCACTTCACACAGTTGAAAATTTAGATTTAGTTGTGTGTGATCACTTAATTAAGTCTCTCTCGCTAGGCTGAAATTTCCATTAAAACAGGGATTTTACTTGCTTTTTTGTGCACCATTTTATCCCATGTCTAGCACACTGTCTGGCACTCAATAAGCATTAATTGAGTGGTTGAATGGACTAATGAGAGAACCAAGACCCTAAAGAAGGGTAGAAAAAAAAAAACGCATGACTTTCAATTTGAAATAATCTCTTATTAAATATGAGAAGAATTAAATGGGGCAGTCTGATCAACACAACCCACATTTTTGATCCTGCATTTTGGAATAGAATCAGTTCAGTGTAGCCTTAATTTCAACTGCTCATACCTTATCACGGGAGATCAAAAAAAATGAACTCTGGCGTACTGTACTTGAAGCCAATATAATATGATATATCAACTATACTTCAATAAAAACATGAAGATAAAATTGTATTATTATAGCAAGAAAAAGTCAGCTCTGTTGAGGGTGGAAGGGAGGAAAGGATGAGAATAATGGTTGAATTACTGAGAGTAATTGTTGAGTAATGGTTTCAGTCATGATTGAATGAAAATAAAATTATTAACATACAGGACAGCCACAATTATGGTGAATGCTCCTTCCCAAAATATGCAGTTGGATATAGTCATTATAATCATTGCTTCTAAGAGATACCCCTAACTCCAGTCCTAGCATGCCATGCACAAAGTATGATATTCCTTGGGTGGGGGTTTCTGTGCTTTCTGACTGTACCCACTCAGAGAGGGAGAGCCAGCTTTGTTCAAAGGATCTGTAGGTAATAGGCAAAGCTGAGCAATTGTAGTGGGGCTCAAACCGTAATCCTGAACTTAATAGTAAACGTAATTAAATTGAGCCAAATGGCTTTGGTTCTACGTTCCGCTTCTGTATTTCTGTCTTTCTTGTTTTTTCTGTCTTAACTGCAGTCTAAGAAAGTTCACTGTGAGGTCAAGTCACAAAATGGTAAATGGCCTGTAATGAGGGTAAAGATGGTCATGCCCTCAGCACCCCTGATTTCTTGTAAAAGAATACTAGTTGCTAACAGTAATAGAACATTCCTGAAAGTCTTCAGATTCATTGCTATTGAACACCAAATTTCTAATTTGCTGTTTTATATCAGGTAGAATTTTTGCTTCAGTAAGAAATAATTGGTATATATAAGTTCACAATAATCACTGTATCATTTTGCTTTAAACTTTGAACAGGTTGGGGTAAGGGGACTGATTTCCTAGTCTTCCATTAATTGGTCTTGTGGACACTTGTCACCAGCTTTCTGGGTATGTTAATATTAATTAGGAAAAACAGTGGCATATTAGTTGAACATTAAACTGGGTCTTAAAAACCAGGTCTATTTCACCCTCAGTGCCCTATTTTCCCTATGGTAGCCCACTCTCCTGCTGCTTTCCTCTCTACTATCCCCTTATTTCTCCCCTGTATGTGACTCATTGTCTCAGATCCTGATTTCAAGGCCTCAAAATGCTTAATACATAATAGATGCTCCCAAGAAATGTGTTGAATAATTCAATTAAGAGTGGGGGCAAACCCTCAAAGCCACTCAGTGATGCTTCTCCCTGGGGAGATTGGCTGACATGAAAAAATGTGCCATGAATTAAGATACCAGATGCAACATTAGCCCCAGAATTAAGCAGAGTTCAAATAAAGGCATCTTTGCTACATTGTTTCTAACAGGTTCCCCAACCATATCCGGAATGTCGAATTCTGTTTATTCAAGCCTTCTTTAAACACAAGTTCTAAGGCTTCATCCGTGTTTATAAAACATTTTGAGACATCCCTGAAAATCATTAAGGAGTGACACGCTAGTTACAGTTCTAGCCTAGCTGGGAGTCAAGTTCATCAAACATCACCATGAAGAATTCTCCAGTTAATTGGACTTTGCTTGTTTTCAGACACCTGCCAAAATTTTTTCACACCCATAGGTCCTTAACTACATTATAAATTCTGAGATTTGGATTTATTTTTCTTTTCAGAAGTCCCCAAAATATGGCACTTGCAGAGTCCATCCATGCTTCACACACACCCCCATGAAAAATGAGGGGCTGGGAAGGGAATAAAGATTTGGAGAGACCACTTTGAATTTGGGCCTGCTAAGAAAAGTATTTTTCTTCATGTAATGAATCTTGGTAGAGCTGGAAAGAGAATGCATATCTGCTGTTCACTAAGTGATGGGAGGAAATCTCCTGATTGGTGTTACTGTTCCTATTTATAGAAAAGAATAGGCAAGGGGCAACCTGAAGGTATCTGTAAGATGTCATGGTGCAAATTGAGCTCTGTCTGATAATCAACTCAAGAACAAAGAAACCTAATTTTGCATGTTCAAGACTCTAGCTGCCCTCTAGCCCTGAGCAAATTTCCTGAGATCACCTGTTGTTCAGCCTTTGCCTCATTAAATGACTGTAGATCAATGAGCATGCAGAATTAGGAGACAGTTCCATCCCAGGGAAGGCAAATTGCAGTCCAACTTCAAAGCAACACACCTGACCTCATATGAAGCGTTCCAGTGTATTACTTTGCACGACTGTGTGTTTCAATTTATTACACTGATAACTTACCTTGTACTACTCTGTGTTCAATTATGTAGTTCCTCTTCTCATTACAGACCTTCAAACAACCACAAAAATATATTCATTTAATGCTTTTCCTACTCTTTTAAAAATCTAATCACTCAGAAAAGAGGAAGAAAATGGTTTGAGCATTAGTGCTGGTTATAAACTCAGATGGATTCTATGTACTCACATTACTCTGATAATTGGAGCAAAGTAACTCTCACCTGAGATAGATGAAGAGCAGCTAGAAAAATATATTTGAGGCCTTAACTATTCGTATATTTTGCATATACTAACATACCCCATATAAAGCTCAGTATGAAGAAAGGAAGATAATGTAAAACCGTTAGGAGCCAAAAGAGACCAAGTCTACCAGGGTGGACTTTGGGAAAAGGTGGGGGCCATAATTTGAGAGACATACTTTAGTTGAGAGTCTTCCCCTTACTAAGCTCATGATTTGGGCAGATCTTATTGTGAGAAAAGGATATCTGTGCAGTCGTTTCCCATCCTTAAAGTATATGGCTGTTTTTTAGAATTAAAAACCAAAATAAGTCAAGCTAAGATAATTAATAAGATACATACGATGAATGATGTTTGTGTCAGTGTTTTTCCCTAACCCATAGAGAAAGAAGGACAATAAAGATGCTCTAGGCATTATCTTATACTAAAATAGACTCTGTCAGGGGGGCTGACATAAGGAACAAAGGATATGGCACTTGCCCCATCACTGTGACTCTCTCTTCTGATGTTTGAAATTTATTTATTGTGGACAACAATGAACCAAGGCTAATACTTTTGAGGTATCTAACCCAGTTAGTCACTTTCATCCTCAGGGATAAACGAAGATTTCAATGCCTATCCTGAATAATAATAATAAAAAAGACAGAGCAATGGGGCATTGGGTTCCTGGGAAGGGAGGAGCATAAAGAATCACACAGGAGGAAAAGAAAATGACATATACCAAATGGGAGCCCTGGACAGGTAGAGAACAAGAAGTTCTTCCCAGTTTGAATTTGTACCAGACCTGATGAGGAATAGAAGAATCAAAGAAGCTTATTTTATTTTCATTGTCAAAGAATGTGATAGATCTGTTTGACACTGAGATTCCTTGCTTAGCTTTTAAGCATCTGTAGTGTGAAGAACAAATTACTTTTGAACAGTTAAATCTCTCAGTTTCTGGGACAGTGTCAAGTGAGAAAATAAAAAAGAATCAAATGCCAAGTAACAGTGCAACTGGTACCCAGTTGATCAAAAACACTGTCTAATTAGCTATTCTACTTTCCTTTTCCCATAAACGAGCAGGTGGAGACTCTTAAGTGAATTTGGGGCTCTCTGTAATCTGAGGTTTAGAACCATTGACTGAATCCCCAGGGGGACTGAAAATTAAAGGCAGCTCCTCCTTCCTGAAACCCTGCCATTTCTCTTCCAACAGCCTCTCCCTGCTGTTGCCAAGGCCAGACAATGCCAGCCCATGAAAGCATTCAACACCTTTTCTTAGGTTATCCATTGGTAGTTCTAGTATCTCCACTCTTCAGGTATAACCATTTGTCTTTTAGATGGTTGTTAAATTCTCTTCCAAAAGCCTGATAATAATTTTCATCCTTACTGATCAAAAAAAGCATGCCATTCAACGTTTTTTAGTTGAAAACAAGCAGTATGTCACTATGAGAACATCACAATATTATGACTCAATCCTAGAAACATTAACTCAAAGGAACAGGTTGAATATGAAAAAATATTGGACAAGCCACCATTTGTTTAGCTTACACCATGGCAGGCAATCTATTTGTTATCCTATTTTTTTTTTTTTACCAATTTAATTTAATTTGGAAGCAGTAAATCTCATGGATGGTGTGGTGTCTACAGTATCCTGAAATTCATCTGTTACTGTGTTCTTCACTCTCTGTATCCACCTGATAAATAGTATACCTACTAAATCATTGCTATGTTCTGTGCTAGATACTTGGAATCAGGAAACTAAAGGAGGGCTTGCTGACCATGTCATCTACTAGTACAGGGTTTCTGAGATTGCACCCAACCTCCAACCCTCCCTTGCTACTCTCTTCCTGGGACATTGTGAGGATCAAGACTTGGAGTTGCTGGATTACTAAATTCTCCAAGGTCATTGAAACAAACCCACCGCATCCCTATTATTTGGAGCTTTGCCATTAAGCTGTTTTGCATTTCATCTGGCGCAAAACTCTTATTTCTAGTTGACCTTGACTTTAACTACTTTTGATTTAAATCACTCACATTCTGATAGCCTTTTTTCAACATCGCAAAGCTATGCTTCAGCATCACCCAGCTGTGCCTCTTCCTTGCCACCTTCTTGAGGTGAAACCTTTTCAGTGGTGTGCAAATAAGGAAATCTCCTTGCAAGGTAAAGGCACAATCTGGAGCTGCCTTTGCTGAGAAGCTCTCCTCATTATAAAGGCATCCGATAACCTATTTTGAAATATAAAACAGGCCTTTCAGGCTGCAGTTGAAAAACAGTATTTTAAGATTTGTCTTGATCGCTTCCTTTCAAAGACTGCTTAATGAATTCCTGAGTTTAGAGGGAGTCAGAAAAGAAAAGTATCTTCTTTGCTTTTTCTTTGTTCCCTTAAGAAATTAATGCACGCTATGATTTATGGAGGCCACTCCAAAGCATGGTGTATCTAAGGTTCCATTTGCTACGCACATCTTCCGGTGATTCATTTCTAGAACTATCTTCAGGGATGGAGAGTATACCATCCTCCACAGGAACAAATGGCAACAGTCAAATTAGGATAATTCAAGGAGAGTTTATTTACAGAGAGAGTAACCAGAAAGAAGAAGATGGGGTGCTGGGGATCCACAAAGGACGGCATGGGGACCTGGGTTAGCAGGGGCAGCTAGTGCTAAACCCAGGCCTGGAGGGACCAGAGAGGAAAAGGTTACTAGACCTGGGAAGGAGAAAGAGGTTGATAAACAATTACCTAGAAGGGTGGAATGACCTCGTTTGGGAGGACACAGTTAATATGAGGCAGCCTTTATAAGGAGCTAGAGGAATAAATAGTCCCTTTCTCTGCCTCCAGCTGGGGTTCCCCTTTGGCTGCACTCACCTTGAAGCCCTAAGAGTCGAGAGTCCATCAAAAGTTTTCTTATACATCAGAGTCCTGGGGCAGAGAGTAGGATTGAGAGAGGTGGAGGGTGGACCCAGAGGGGCAACTAGAAAAATCTGGTACCAGCAGAGGGCATGTCACCTCACTGTCACCTTCCTTGTGGTCTCCTGCTGATCTCCATGCTTTAGGGGACTGTTTGCTCAGGACGATGTCAGTTATGTCTATGCTGCATGCTTATGAGTAATGTCAATCTTCACTCTCAGAAAGTGCCCTAGGTAGATAATAAATTATGTGGTCATCCCTCCCTGCTTCAACTTTTGACCCCATAGAATCTGTTCTCTAGCAGCCGCTCTTTAAAATAAAGAACCTGATTATGTACTTCATGTGCTCAAGATTCTGCCGTGGCTCCCCACATTATTCACAAAAGTTTCAGAAATCTTCACAGCAGCCTGCAAGATTCAAATGCTCTGCCTCCCACCTGCCTTCCTGACCTCACTCCTGCCACCCCTTGCTTCCTCTGCTCCTGTACATGCCCCTTGCTCTCCTTCAGGAAGCCGACTCAACACCCACCTCAGGCCCTTTGCACTTGCTCCCCTCTCTGTTGAAAAAGCTCTTCTCCAAGATACCCTTCTAACTTCCCCCTCTCATTTCCTTTACATATTTAATGAAAAAAGAACTCTCTTTACCTGCCAGTTCTAACTCTATACCTTCCCACCATCAACCTCATCCTTTCATTCTTCTTTATTTTCTTCTTGACACTTCACATCATCTATATATTTATTTGTTTATGTCGTCCTCCACTAAAGAAGCTCTGTGAGAACAGAGGTTTCTGTTTCAGTAATTATAATATTCCTAGATTTTAATAGAATGTCTAGCATAATTTATATGCTCAAGAAGTAATTTGGACAAATGAAAAGAAAACGAAAATTTTAGGTACAGAAGATAGAGTGGGCTGCAATCTATGGATAACAGGGTGATTTAGGTATTATTAAACTAGATAAGAAACTGAAGAATACATGTGGTCTAAATTGTAAGACATAAAGCAAAATAAGAGTGATTATTATTATTATCCTTGTAACTATCATCAGCACACAGAATGGATGAACTACATTATATCTCTAGGCTCTTTGGTTAAAATTATTATATTTACCAGACTTGTTTTTCTTAAATTTACTAAGAATGTTTTGATAAGGAATTCTTTTATGGCATAAATAAGCACTTCATTCATTAAAATATTCATGAGTCATACTGAGAATGCAGAATTTTGTGTTTGGTTAACTCAGGCTCAAAGAGGTAAAGTGAATTAAA
This sequence comes from Manis pentadactyla, assembly GCF_030020395.1. Classification (NCBI taxonomy): domain Eukaryota; kingdom Metazoa; phylum Chordata; class Mammalia; order Pholidota; family Manidae; genus Manis; species Manis pentadactyla. The sequence goes on along the minus strand of NC_080031.1, from coordinate 13,233,666 downwards.
TCAAAAGCATGCACCAAACCAGTGATGAACACAGTATTAAAGTATAAAGGAAAAGGATCATGTGTCCAAAGAGAACACTGCTAAAGGTTGAAATGAGAGAAAGACTTGCTCTAAACAATAAACCCAGGAGTTGATCGCAGTAGAATGATCAGCAGATCTGTATTGGCTCATGAACCCTGTTATCGAGGAAGAGATTATTTTCCTTTTATCCAGCCAACCAAAAGGCGGCAGACTGCACAACACAACAGTCCACCTGCCCTAACATTGAGAATAAGGCAGCATTAACTTTATAATGTCACATTTTCTTTGACAACCTGAGACATTTCACATATTCTGAGAACAATTGGAACCTAAAGCTAGGATTTAGCTTATGACAAGATAAGAATCTATTTTCGTATAATTTTCACCCAGAGCCTTGGCTGTCTCATATCCTAGTCCTCAGTCTTAAAGGATATCATCATCTGAATGGACTTAATGGGACCAAAGAAAGAACATCTGAGCAGTGACAACTCTAGGACCCATTTAAGTCCTACGAGTATGTTGTTTTACTATTTCTATGGATGAATATTCTGAAGTCCAGTGCAGTTATATCACTTGCCCACAATTACTTGATAATTCCAGTATTTGATAGGGCCAGGGTTTTAACCCATATCTGTCTATCTCTAAAAGCCATGGCCTTTTACTTAGACCATGCAGCTTTTTCATTTCCATACTTATGGAACTCACAGGACCTTTTATTGCTTGGGTTTTAAGCCAAGTTCAGGCCCAGGCTCTACCAGCTCAGGGATCTACAGCAATTTAAAAGAATCAAGAGTTAACTCAATCGAATTTAGAACCAATTTGTTTCCATCTTCTTGAGGAAGAGAAGTGTCAGCTATAACTATTCCTGCCACCAGGCTCTATCACTTCCGTAGGACCACAACTGGCCCTGTCCTTACTGAATTCTTGAGTCCTTAATTTTTTATTCTGAACCCCAAATGGGAGTCAAGGTTTTGCTGTGACAGCACATAGGTAGAGATAGTCTCTTTATATAGAAAACTCAAATTAGGTTTGCCTGTCTAACGTAAGATCATGGGTGGAGGGCATTTATTAATGAAAATCTCTATTAAATTAGTTTAATAATCATTCATATTTAGAAGGGATTTTTTAGCACAGCATATTAGTCTAGAGGTCAACTCTAACTGTGAGCTTCACATTTCCTTCCCTGGCAACAAAAATATGATTTACCTTTATCGAAAAAAGCCAGTGCTCCTATGTTTTTCAGGGACATGCTGAGTTTAATAAGTATTTATTAGTACCAAGTACTACATACTTATTGCAGTGCAGCAGGAAGATTATGATATAATCTGTGACCTTTAGGGAATTTTAATTTCATATGGGAGGCAGGAAATACACACAAATATGACAAATTCCTATTTTTCAAAACCTGCTTGAATGCTCAAATAGCTTACTACAAAGTAAGCTCTTTAAAAGTATAAAGGAGACCTGTGGGCAATAGATAGCAGGGACCATCTGACAGAACATAGCTAGACAATAAAAGAGATGTAGAGTTTGGTTTTTCTGTAACCCCAGCAATGTCTTGGAGGCATTCCCTCTTCTCCATTCTTATTACAGTAGCTTTAGTATGGGCTCTTCTTGTCTGTCGTGTGGCCTTTTGTGACTCAAAGCTGGAGTGCTTGTTAGAAATGTGCTTGTTAGACCTCCCAAATCAGAAGCTGCATTTTAACAACATCCCCAGGTAGTTCATACATACAATAAAGTTTGAAGAGCACTGACCTAGACCATTAGAATAACCTTTCCAAGCTCTACCTGTGTCAGAGCTTGTCCACATCTCCGCAAAGCCAGTAGCACAATCTTTATGAAACGCATGTCTGGGGCAGTCATTCTCCAGCCTTAAACTCTGCAAAACATCTGCTCACAGTGTTAAGTTCAAATGCCGTGTCATTCGTATGTGCAGCTCTTTAGGATCAGCCTAGCTTTCTAGGCTCAGCCATCTCTCCCTTTGCTCATCACCCACCTCCCATTCCAACTCCAAGAGCTTTGGTAAGTCCTCAGGCATTTTTACATATTCACAGTGTCTTGCTTTTAAAGTCTAATCATTCCATCCAGCTGTGAAAACCTTTCTGCTCTTTTTTTTTGTGTTTCAGTGTCCTATCGATCTTCCAAGGTCCTGGTCCAACACTAGGCTCTCTCAGTGAACATTTCTGAATTTTCTTCACTAAACACTGATAGTTCCCACTTCCGTGGTCCTAGGACCGTTTGTTCATAACCCAGTTGCTCCACGTACTTCAAGGCTTTGTCCCCAGTGGAACAGAGGTTTAAACATGACTGGTGGTTTTGGCTTCGGCAGCTGGATAGATAGCAGTGTCATTATGCATTAGTTTATTAGTTGTATTCAGTATGACAGCTGGGTCTGCATGAGTGAAGAGTTTGAATTTTAAAGCAATTACCTGAGCTAGTTTGGTCTTTTATTTTGTTTTGTTTTGTTTCATCATGATGCAATGGAAAGAACACAGGACTTTGGAGTTATAAGACTTCCTATCTCTGTCACTTTCCAGTTTTGTAATCTTGGATAATCAACCTCTCTGAGTTAAGCCTCATTATTCTAAATATATGAATAATAATTAGAGCTCTTTCCTAAGATAATTGTGAGAATTAAAAGAGATAAATTGATATGAAAGCATGCAGATAACTGGAAAGTACCATGTACATAATACTTTTTCATGTATTTATTCATGCATATATGTTTCGAGCACTTATTATTTCCTGAAAACCATGCTAGATACCAAAGTTATCAAGATTTTTCAGACAAGGTAACAGTCCAAATAACAAAGTATATCAGAGGAGGTAGACACAAAGAAAAACTTGGATAAAATGTGTAAGCTGGTACCCTAGCAGTATGCAAACTGTTTAAGACATCTAGGGAAAGACTTCAAAGAAAGAAAAACCCTGATTAAGGATACAATTATGAAAGTACTAAGCTAGAAAGACTGATAATTATTGGCTTTTACTTTGATTAGCCAGACAAAGACACAAAATGCGTACAATTCTGGAACCTTAAAGTTTTCAGAACCTTAGATGGCAGAACTTCCCTTCCTCTTCACCCAGACACTACTGTGGCCCCTCTGAATGATCCCTTCTTTCCACCCTTGATGCCCAGACCTCCCTCCCCTCCTGCCCGGGGCAGCACACACTACTTCCTATCTATGCTGCATTTGGCCCTGATTCCAAGTGTGTGCCAATGCTTCCTGTGCCTTAATGCCCTGGGTCTTCATAATTGACAGCTGAGAAGTCATCCTCACATCAGGTCACTTCAAGGTCTTACATCCTTCACGAGGTGTCACTTGTCCCAGACCCCAGTGGGTCTCCTCAATTCTAGACTATATCAGTCACTTAATCATATACATGGTATCGCTTCTTCAGGCTTATATTTATGTCTTTGTTGCAGCTGGGCCGAACACTCCATGAATGATGGAGTCTCAGTGTTACTCCAACCTGAGTTCTTCCATTTCTTATTCTGAGATATTGACCGGGACATCCCCTCTCCCCTACTTCAGCACTCCGTGGCCCAGTTTCCTCATCAATAAAATAAAGGAGTTCAACTATAAGGTTAGACTGGATGATTTTCAAGTTCTCCAACAGAGGAAACAATATAATGCCCTTTCCATGACACAGCTCTCACCGCATCCTTATAAGGCTTCTTCTGGTACAAAGCTGAGCATGCTTTGAATCAAAATTCATGTGCACCCCAGCCCCACCTCTGTCCTAATACTCTGAGAGAATAATGCAGTCTATTTTGCAGACCCTGTCACTGTTCTACCACATAACACCCTATTATTCTTCTGAAATGGAAGATTAAGTTTCCCAGTGTGTCTGACTGAAGGTCCAATATCACCAAACACATAACCATTTGCCTGAAAAATCCCCTGGGGAAGGTTATTAACAACAACTTAGTCTCTGATAAATGACTATGTTTCTAAGATAGTGGTTTATATCAAGGTTCCTAAATACACACCATTGAAATCCACCCAGTCAGCCATGTGTCAAGTCAACAGCAACTGATTATTAAAGACACACTCTTAGGCAAGAGATTGTACTACCCTGGCTGTCCTGAATCCCTGACTGACCTTAACTATACACGTGTATTTAATCACCAACACCCACTCCTCATTGCCTTATTAAAATAAAGGATGTTTACAGGTTACTGAGAAAGAAGGGTGGGTCCTTGGTTATCACCTGCAATCCAGAAACACACCTGGTGGCCTGGAGTTAGTGCTGCCAAAGCCTTGTGGAAGGTCAGGGGGAGAAAAGACCTGAAGGCCTGCTAGGGAAAGTCCCTGTTCAGTGACCAAGTGCCTTCTTCCAGCATCCTCACAAAAATAGTCAAAAAGTGCTTGTGTGTGAGTGTCTCTAACCAGGGCACAGTAACTGCCTCAGGAAGGAGGATAGTTCTTAGGACTTTCTTTAGTATGTGTTTCCTCAGGACCTTCCTTGTTTCTGTTCCTTCCCCCACTCAGAATAAGAAATCACTTTGCGATGGTTAATTTTATGTGTCAATTCTACCGGCCCTGGAGAACCCAGATTAAACACGTCTGGGTGTGTTTGTGAGGGTGTGTCCAGGTGAAATGGACATTGGAAGGGAGGGATGCAGTCAAGTAGACCACCCTTCTCAGTGTAGGAGAGCGTCATCCAACCCACTGAGGCCCTGAATAGACCAAAAGGTGGAGGAAAGAGGAATCTGCCCTTCCTGCCTCGTTACTGAGCTGAGATATTTCATCTCACCTTCCTCTGCCCTCGGACTGAGATTCACACCATTGGCTCCCCGGGTTCTCAGGCATTTGGACTCAGACTGAATCACACCACCAGCTTCCCAGAGTCTCCAACTTATAGGTGGCAGATGTGGGACTACTGTCAGCCTCCATAAATGTGTGACCAAATCCCACGTGACAGATGAATCTCTTATTGATTGTGTTCCTCTGGAGAATACCGACTAATACACATCTCTAACTGCAAAGGAAAGAAGGCAAGAAAAGAGAAGAAGAGTTCATCGATCATGTTTTTTCACATTATATACATCATCCAAATAATTTGGAAGTCACTATAACAGTGTGGTGAAGAGCATATCAGTTGAAATCACACAGAGCTAGGTTTACATTTTAGCTCTCTCCATTATAACAACTTGTGACCCTTGGAAAGTTATATTTCCATACACCTCAGTTTTACCACCTGCAAAGTGGATTATATTTATCTCACTGGACTATTATAAAGATTCCATGATGTGGTATATAATAAGCACACAGTGCTCAATGCAAAGAAAATGCTCAGAATATGGCTGTTCAGTAACACTAGAAGTAACATTGAACCACACAATAAGCATGAAATAGTTAGATTTCTTCTATTTTGTGAAGATAGCTATAATACCCAATCAGAGTCCTCCCTTCTCCAGGTGTAACACGCCCAGGCAGCCGCAGCTCAGTCCTGCACGTGGAACGTCTCGCCTTCCTTCGCACTCCTACCATCCACCTCCGACAGTTCTCTGGCTGGTGTAGCCCTTGCACAGAGGGGCTCACCCCCTGGTTGGAGTTCACTGGCGGGCACTGACAACCGTGCCCTGAAGTGGGTGACCAGGTACAACAGTTACAAGCTCCCACTCCCATCCTCTAAAGTTCAGTGAAGGTCCTCTGACATTGGTTGATGGAGAGTAGATAAGGCGATGAAAATTCTGAACACGTGTTAAAGGAATGAACCAGTGAGTGGCAGAACTAAGAAAGAGAGTTGGAAAGTGTGTAAGAAGGAGTTTTCTCAAAAACCTGAGTAGGGAGGGCAGAGAGAGAAGCCTTCTTGTTTTCACTTTCCCAGGGAAGGAAGGAGCTCTGTCCTGGGACGTCCTGGACGTGTACCATGAGTCACGAATTTTAGCAGTTTACTCGTTCCTCGTGCTGAGGCAGCTCCAACCAGCTTGAGAAAGTGAACTGTTCTCTTTCCTTTGCCTCTTATTCCTCATTTCCTCAAACCCACTCTTACATTGTCCCTACTTCTCCTGAATGACCCCTCCTTCATCGATGGAATGAGTGCAGCACTTCATTGCCAGTGCTTTCCACGAGCCCCTGCCCTCATCACCTTTGACCTATAAGGTATTCTTAGGATCCAGAACTGGAGAAGGCCTCAACACAACTATGCCTTTGACCATAACTCTAAGCTAGGGACAGAGGATTCCAGCTTTTTCAGAAATCAGGCACGGGTTTGAAGACCCAAGGAGAAACACTGAAATGATTTTTCTAATCAGGTCACTTTCATTGAAAGAATTCACAGATGTCAATCCGACTTACTCAGTCATGACATTTTCTCTGGGTAACCCTCTCCTCTCTGCTCCTTTCCCCAATTAGCACTTGGTGTTTACACTGAAGATGTTTTGTGACAGCTCAGTATTCCAGGGAACCCCTCCCTGAGGCTGGGTGACAGGAAGAATCAGCTTCTGTTGCAGCTGTCTGTGGTGGGAGAAGATTCATTCCATGATTGTGAATGGATCATTATAAACTCAGCTTTATGAAGCAGTAATTACCTGAGAGGTGATGGATTTCGGGAGATTTTCTAGGTTAAATAATTTGCAATGTATAGTATCACAGCAATTAAGCTAAAATAATCACAGAAAGGCTGCACTTAACCCGTGCAGCTCTCTCTCTCTCTTCTTTCCTTCTATCTTTCCTTCCTCCTCTCCTGCCTCCTTCCCTCCCTAGCTTTTTCCCTTCTTTTTCTTTTTTCTGTTTTCTGTTTTCATTCTATCTTTCATTGGATATTTAGATTGCTTGGTATTTTTTATTCTTTGGTAAGGTCTCTGAAACTTGGGTAGTGCCTTTGGAACTGGATAAAACACACACATGCATGTGCATCTCACAATGGTACTTAGCTCTTAAGGTTTGCATGTTTTAAGAGCAGCTTTGTAGCATTGCATCCTCCCATTACATTTCTGGAATATTAATGGATGGTGTTAGTTAGATAGACGAGGCAGGGTTCACATTTGTCAAGAGCCTCTGTGGATCACAGGACAGTCTACATACTCTCTGCTCAGCCCTGATCTGTAAAATGTGGTGCATTCTTCAAGACCAGAGACAACAATTAGAACTGATCACTTGGCCCAGAAACCACTCCTTGGATTTCATCTGTCGTTCAAAGAATGAAAAGCTCTTATAAGTGACAACAGATACAAATCTACCAGGTGGCATTGGGCACCAGGGAGTAGTCTGAAATGCATTTGATTCCTTATGTCAAATATTTATTTGAAAACATCTTGTTCTAACAAGAAACTCTTCATCCCATTGAGATAAACAGAGCTGAGAGACGAGGTAAAAGAAGAGAAACCAGATGAAATGAAAGCTTGAGTCTAAATGTAGCTTTGTTCTCACCTGGCTGCCTTCCCACCATCCAGGACTCCACTCCTACCACTCCTCTGTCTTCACTCTCGGTCTAGACCAAGAGTTACCTTGTCTCACATGTAGCTTCCCCCTATAGGCTATCCTCCCAGTTGGAATAGGTTCCTTATGCATCAACTAAAACCTTCCCCTTCAGCTACACATAAACCTTACCTCAAGGTCACGTTGATATTCACAGCAGTCCAGTCACACCAGTCCCCACTGGGTGGCACATCTGCCCTAATCCACCTTAAATAAATAGGGGGGTAAACAGATAAATAGGTAGTTGGATAGGCAGATAATAGATGATAGATAGATGATGATAGATAGATAGATAGATAGATAGATAGATAGATAGATAGACAGATAGATAGATATAGATAGATACAGATCTTAGTTTAGATTTATACTAAAATATAGGTAGAAATATATAGGCATCTAACCCAGAATGTTTTTAGTTTCCAGTGATAGAAATCAATTTCAAAGAAACGAGGTCAAAAGAAGACATTATTGGCTCTCTTGACCTGAGAAGGGCAGCATCAGATTTGGGAATCTAGAGAAACTGGATGTAGGAACTCGAACACTAAGTGGATCTTCTCTATCACTATTTCTCTATGTGCATATCAACCATGTACTTTCATGTCTCTTCTCTCCACATGGCAGGAAACAGTCTTTCCCTCACTTACCCTTTCAAAATTGTGTCAGGCACTGAGAATAGAGTAGTGAACAAAACAAGGGTCTCCTCTCTGGGTCAGAGTAAACACACACACACACACACACACACACACACACACACACACACACACTCATGGCTGAGAAACACATTTTCCTGGTTATATGTTGAAAACCCTAGAGAATGGCTGTGATTGCCAAGTGTGTATCAGGTATCAGGCCAGTTGCAAATCTAAAAGGATCCTCAAACCAACCAGTGGCCAGTGAGCAGAGCAGCTCCCATTTAAACCTCCTGTTTAAAGTAGGATATAAAGTATTCCTTAGAAACAGGGAAATTTTGGAGTTACTTGTATTTTCGTTTGTCTACCCAAGTGCTCCCTTAAATAATTTCCCAAAAAGGTAGACTGTGACTTCCCCACATTTTGAAAGGACCTCGTGATTTCCATGACTCTGTCCTGGAGTGAGGAGCTAAACCCTGCAGCTCGTGCTGCTGTCCTCACCTGTAGCCGAGTGTTAGCCAGAGAACAGAAACATAACAGTGGTGGCTCTGCCTTCTTCTTGTAGATTCCTGAATGCTGCTTGACCGTAAACATGATGTCACAGTCCATCTGTTCTGGGAAAATAGCTGTTTTGGTAGGTGATGCTAACAAGAACAAACAAAGAAATAGCTAGAGATGTTGAACAATAGAACAAAGAGCTGTTAAGTGAGACTTAGTGACCAAGAAAAGAAGACAAACTAATTTAAGGGTGTGAAAATCCTGCAAGTGGGAGTACCTGGGGCCTGGCTAGCTGCCTGGGGCAGAGGACGCTGAGCATCAATCATAGCCAGCCTAGGACAGTGGCTGAGAGTCTTACGGCAGTCTCCATATTGATTAGGGTTAGAGGGATGGATTTCTAGAAAAGGAATTGTATGTTAGAAAAGGACTAGACTCCAGTGATTCCAGAGGGACAAGGAGGAACTACAAAATTTGCATGTCTTATAAAGCGATGTGCTAGGTCAGGAGAACAGGATTCAAAGGCAGGCAACCTGAGGTTACGTTCTGGCTCTGCTGTTTGTCCCCCAAGGGGGATGGATGAACTTCTCTCTTCGTGGTTTCCAGTATGGCCAAATAAGGATGATACATACCCACTCTCTCTACCTCACAGGACTATCGTGCCTTTCCTGTAAGTAAAACAAAAACAAGAACAAACAAAGAACTTCTCACCAAAGCTGGACAACATGTTGATTTGCATCTACCCTGTGCCTGTAGGTAAGTCCCACACATAAAGGGGGAGTTTGAAGGGGTACATAAAAGTTGGGGTGAGGCACACAGTCCCCAAAAGAAACCCCAAATCCTTCTCAGACACCAAAATAAATTATCTTGAAGGCACAACGAGAATACGGAAAATGAAAACAAAACCTTGGGCCAACAGCCATTGCAGGAGCATCCTCCCAGGACACACTGCTCTGGGGCATTGCCGTACTTCACTGGGACTCTACCCGTCCCCTTCCATGTACCCTTCTAGAGATGGCTGCATGTCCCGGCCAGGTAAAGCGATTTCCCCTTACGCTGTACACAGCTCATAAAATACTTTGGGATTCTGCTAGGGGAAAGGCACTAAAAAAAAAGATATTGTTACTCCACATAAATTTTTTTTTAAATCTTCTTGACAAGGTAACAGTATTTGATTCATTTTCAATTTCTTGGCAGCCTCAACATCCCCAGGGTTTGCACTTTTCCCATGATACACTGTGGTAGACAGGTTAGTTCACACGTGCAGAAAGCTTCGGAGGCCTGCCTCCCATATAGAATAAGGAATGATATCACTATCAGTTTCACAGAGAAAGACTGCACTTTGAGCCAACTCACTACCTCTTAGTATGTGGTGTCAATTCTCAGGGTTAAAAATAGTCCACTCTGATGTCTTTTTATGGAATAAAGTTCCACCAGAGCAATAATGGAAAACAAATTGTATGGGACTGTACTACAATCGAGTGGTTGTAGTCTGTGTGTGCACTTTTCCTGGAGAGTTTGTTGTTGAATTGGGTTTGATAAATATCAGAAGATTAGTGCAAAATGTGGGCTCTTTGTGGCTGTTGTGACTGACAGTTGTCAAGCACAGTGACAGATCAGATTGTCTTTCAGGAGAAACATGATATATAGACTCTGTACAGGTGGATGGATGGTGCATACAGACTGGGATTGGGTCTCTGGGCATTTATTCTCCAAAACGCCAATGGGGAGTAGACACTTGTATAAATGACCAAGTTAATTCCTTTACCTACTGTATCCAATTACACCTTTTCTACTTACTGAACTCCTGCCTAGCCAACAGCTGGGCCTCTGTGTCCAATCAACTTGGGCAGCTGTGCATACAGAGAGGTTGCACATCAATGGACTTATTTATGGCATGTCTGCCTCCTTATTTGTGCTATTTATCTCTCAACTCACTATCTACCTATCGATTTTTGTTGTTGTGGTTGTTCTCAGGCTACTGCAATGAGTCAGAATTTAGAAATGACATACAATTAGATTTCTCTTGCCCAGAAGAATTCTTGGGTGTGCTGGGTTCTCATTCAATTTGAGTTATTCTTTTTCCCTCTAGGCCAGGTATATGACCAAGTGCTCAATGAGTTTTATCAGAGACCATAGATCAAAGCCCAGCTTAAAAAGGAGGGTAAAGAGAAGATGGGATGGTGTTAAAGAACAGAATAAAATGCATATGTCCACTGCTCATGGCTGGGAGATATCAGCAATGACATGACTAATTAGACAATTTTTTTTAAAAGGGTGAACATGCAAATCACCCTTTTAAACATTTCTGAATTCTTTAGTTCTATAGGTGCTGGGTGCTAAGAGCAGACTGCTTACCCATCACTCTGGGATGAACTGCTTCTTGGGGTGATTGTCAAGCAGTCTTTTAGGGGATCAGAGCTATCCACTAAGTTCCAGATCTGTCAATCTCCAGCAGCAATTTGACATTAAAAATTAGGAGGAAAGAAAATGCCTATGTCCTCTTTGCATCTCTGCTTTGGCATTCTCTGTTAGACTGTTTCTGACCAGACATGTTAAATCTTGAAAAGAGCTATGCTACTTTTTAAAAACATTCTATGAATTTGACTTCTTGGAACTCTGAGGAATATATTTCTAGGAACATATGAAGTGCATACATTTTTATAATTCAGTAATGGTTAGAATTAAGTCCATTAGATTTCATTTCTGATTTCTTAAAAGCTTAGTGGTTTCACTAATTGAAATCACAGTCAGTCCTATTTCTGATCCTCACATATTTTCTGTGGCTTTTCTGGGAAGATTTCCAACCAGACTGCCTACTTTTTAAACAAACTACTTTGCAATAGTATCATAAATCATTCTTCATTTTTATTATTAGTAGTATCTCTAATAATAATATGCACATTTATTACTTTTATATTCTTCAAAGTATCCTTTGATACTTTATCTCAGTTTGATCTATTAACAATTCTGGGAGATGGAAAATCTATTATTACTCAATTTGCAGAGAAGAGGAAACTAAGTGTAAAACTATTACAGGCCACCTAATCACAACAACTAGTTAATGCAAAGATGAGACTTGAGCCCTTATTTCCTGACTCCCAGTACACAATTTAGCCATTATATCAGAATGGCCTATAAAATACTGGCCTAGGAACAGAAGGGACAGCAGGTTTCTCAACACGGATGGAAGTGTGTGCATGACTTTGTGTACATGCATAAGAGATTTTATTCTTCCCATGGGGAGAGCACGAGCCCCAGTGAGCTAGATAATGTTTCTACTCCTTTTCCAAGCATCAGGGAAAACCATATTCTGAGACAGAAAGACTGGTTACCAGAAAGCGGCTATCAGTCCTCAGTCAGTTCACCTGCAAACACCTGTCCACAATGAGGCAGCAAAGGGAGACAATTTTTCCAAAACCCGAGATCAAAACTAGGGAAATGTATATATGCAAATGTTGACCTAAGAAATAATTTAGAGCAATTACTCTGAGCCCAAAAACTTACTGGGACCTATGAGGCCTCAAAAGTGAAAAAATAAAATGATAAACCCTACCCTTGAAGCATTTTAAATCTAAATAATACACCATGTAACAAGACATTGGAAAAAATTAAAGATGTAGCCACTTCTGCGCTTTTATTTCATTAGCTGTAAAATAGGAATAATAAAAGCAGCAAGGGCAAGCTAATCTATTCCAAATAATAAATATCTACGGAGAGTGTCTCAGCAGGTTGGGGCAATTTGTAGGAAGCCCTTCTGGACACTGATCCCACTCCCTACAACATTGTTAGATGTAATCACATCCTTTCTTATGAGTCTCCATAAAGAAATCACATTCCTGGCATAATGCTTGAATTTCTTAATTGGTATTACTGGCTTTCTTCTCTCTATTCTTTACATGCTATGATTTCCTTGTTAGCTGGAACTGTACCTTATATACCACAGATGAACAATAAAACTTAAATAAATGTATGAATGAATGAATGAATGCATGCATGTATGCATGGATCTTTGTGTCCTCCATGTCTAAGATAGGCCTTTATTGTATTTTGGTACCTGAATAAATATGGCAGACCTTGAAAGCAAAAATAGATATAAATCAGTAAAAGACAGTCTGACATTCTAGGGGAGTGAAAAATCACCTGCTAAGAAAGGAAGGGACATCCACAGGAGAGAAACAAGGAAACTGCCCATTTCTTTGCATTTGACTATCTTTACTTTTCTTCTTTTTGCATTGGCCATGTGACTTATCAGAACTGTAGGTGATGGTCTCAAAACGATAAGCTCTACAGGTGACAATGTTTTAAAGGAATAAAAGTTAAACTCCCACCAGCTATCACCTAAATCTGTAGTTAGTCTCAAATTAAGTTGTTAGTAAAATTATGTTTCCAGGACTTTGACTGTTGGGAATTTTGGAATAGAAGCAATTTTCTAGGCTATTCAGGGAATAAGCCTCCAAATTGACTGAAAATAAAAAAGACTGGATTCTAGAACATCTGAAGTCTGCACGAGCTGCATTATCTTGGTAGTACTGCAGCCTCCTGCGTTACTCTACCTGCATAGACAGTGCTCATGTCATTATTTGGAATCATCAAAGCCTGTTGCTGTTCAGCTCCTGAAATCACAGCAAGGCTGAACTCCTGTAAGCAAAGGCTTCGGAAAGATTCCAAAGCAGCCAAATCCCTACGTGAGAAAATAAAACCATCAACCCTGCTGTCATTTTCTTTTTCTTCTTTTTTAAACGAAGTTAAAGCATGGTAACCACTCTTTCCACTGCAGTTTATGTCACTCTTTTTTGTTCAACCAACTATTTTGAGTACTTACTGTGAACATAGCCATGTACTATGCAAAGATGAACGGGGCAGGCCCATCGCTGCAAGGATCTTGCTGCCAGTGCCTATTTACACTTCCTCTCATAAACCAGCAGTTACAACACGGGATGTCCCAAGCTATCACAGAGATAGGCGCAGAAGCCTATATTCATCCAGTGCACGCCATGGAGGGCTGGACAAGCACAGCTGGCGCTGAGCTTACTAGATGATGAGGACTTCAAATGACCAAAGGCAAGCAAAGCCATCTAGGCTTGTGTAAAGGTCAGAGGTAAGAAAGCATAAGTAGTTCAGTGTGGCATGAGAGTAGGAGTAACTGGGGAAAGGGAGAGAAATGCAGCTTATTAGATAGACTGGACCCAAATCAGAAAGGACCTGGCAAGCCATTCGGAAGAAGTCAGGTTTTGTCCTACAGGCAATGAGGAGGCATTGAAGAGGTCCAAGCATGGCAACAGAGCTATATTTGCATATTTTATCAGGACAAATATTCTGGTGGCTGTGAGCAAGGGAGTTTTGAGTGACACTGGAAACAATCAGATGAGTTTGGACATACTCCACATTAAGAGAGTTCAAATTTATCTACAAAATAGGGAATGATAATAGCAATAAAAGAGGCAGTTGATTCCAGAAATGTGCTTACCCCTCTATTATGTTCTAGCATGTACCATGTTTGGCCTGCACTTTTGATTATTTGCATGTATATGTCTTCCTTGAAATTGCAGGGTCCTTGAGGGTAATTCTTGATCTTGATTCTGTTTCCAAAGGCTTAACAGAGTCTGTTGAAAATACTTGAAACTTAACATATTATGGCTGACCCTGTATTGCACATTAAAGGAGTGAGTTGGGCACTTACTGTAGTGATGTTAGTCAGTGGCCATGAATAAGCATATCAAAGAGGCATGTGCTCTAATTTCATGTCTTAGAAATAAGGACTAGAATCAGGTATGAAATCTAAAAACAATGATCTTAGTTTCTCTGTCATGTATTTTCTTACATGATAGAGGAAGATATAGGATAGTTAACTGTAAGTTAACTCTCCATTTTGGTACCATTTCCCATCTCAACTCGAGATTGGAGACTGAATTCTCAAGGGAATTATATTCAGTGCTTCAGAATTGGGTCACTTCCCATCACCATCATTAGGCAAGAATGAGTGAGGCCTCGTTGGGAATTCAGTGAAAACTACAGTCTCAAAACTGAAATAAGATTGTGTGCAGTCTGTCCTTGGGGAGGAAGCATCCTGAATGGACAGGTTGTGTCTCAGAGGTTGCTTGAGGAACACGCAAACAGTGTTTCTCTGATGAAAATGCGATGTAATTAATCCTTAACAGCTGGTGGGAAGCAACCATTGACTATTAGTAAATGGGGTGTATTTATGTGAATTATAAACATGATAAAAATAATCAAGGCTTACAGATACGTGTACTTCCACTGGGCACATCTACTGTGGTATCAGGAGTCCCATTCTTTTGGTTGCCTCATTGAACAGAAGTGGAACTTCCCTAGAAATTCTCCACAATTTCCTGGCTACACAGGAGATCACTAACAAATCACCTACCATAGTTCAGACAAATTGTTTTGAATGTACACACTCAGATGGGTGTTATCCTCCAAGGCCATCAAATTTTGAAGTTATATAATTATTCAAAGGCATTGATATTGCTCAAATAATTCTTGGTTCTCCTACTTAGGCCCTGTCTTGAAAATAAGACAAGAGCTGAGTGAACAACAAAAAAAATCAGCCCCATTACTGTTAGGTTAGTTATGTCTCAGAGGAGTTCATATCCTAGTTTTATACTCTGGGCCAGAAATCTGATGCTAAGTCAAGCAGGTAAAAGCCGTCTGTATACCTCACACAAATGTAAACATAGACCATATGTAGAAAAGCTGCATGCTGTCATTGAATGCATAAGCAAGTGATCAGAATCTTTTAGGAATAATGACATGACAATGACCAAGCCTTGGGTATAGGTGCACCCAACACCATAAGGCTCCCACTATGTATGCAGTGTGTGTCATTCCTTCTCCAGCACCTATCAGAGTCTCAGCCACAGTAGGTAGATGGCTCATAATTATTGAATTGTTATTTTACGTAGATATTGCTCTTGTTTTGCCATTTATGACTTCCTGAGATAAAAATAGTTCTACTTGTTATCCCTAGCTTCCCCCACTGCCTTCTATCTCATATGGTGGGAGGCACTTCTTCCAAACCAGAACATGCCTTAAATAGGCACTCAGGAAAGAGAGGTGCATGTACTTACATATAGTAATATTTCATAAGACATAATGTAGTATGAACTGTACGATTGCTTAGCTAGAAGTCTAATGGAGGTATAAATGGGATTCTGTAATAAGATATTCATAAATAATCTATGAAATGGAATCTTGAAAATGGAAAGATTCTGATGATTTACATGTGCTTTATAAATATATCAAATATTATGATTCAAGAAATTGGAATGAGGTTTCAGTAATGTGTCTTATTCAGCTTCATCTGCTCATACAAATTAGTTATCAAGTCTCTACTGACTACCTTCTTCAGCAATCCAATGCTGAATTAGATGCCTGGGGATTTCTCCTTGCTAGAATGAATGCAATGTTTAGTTATGTCAAAATCTCTGATCTTTATGCAGTCTGTCCTGACATATCATTAATTTACAGATGGCCAAGATGGAAGACCACTGTCTGTTTAATCAATCATAGATATTTAAATAGGATCCAGGTGTGAAATCTCATTACTGCTTTGGGGGCCAAGAGAGGAAAGAATAAATGCAGGAGTAACAAAGTCAATAGGCATAACCATTCCAGGTAGTATTCACTGATGTAGTTTCATTGTAACAAAACCTAAGACAATTTACCCCATGAGTTATGTTTAAGTAGTGTGATAACAAAAAAAACAGACAAAAACAAGTGGCTTGAGATAGGTGTAATTGGGTCATCTTCCCAAGGAAATGTCTCCAGTCTTCCAAGTCTAGCTGATGGTGATTAGTACAATTCAACATAATGGTTCAAATCCAAAAGTTTAGAACTGCCTGAAAACATAGGGAAAGCCTAGAGGTCCAGGAATCCAAAGGAACCATAAGGCCTCCTATTTTAGATCTGTAGTCAGGGCTGTTCTGCAGAATTTAGTTGTTTACAGAAATCCAGAATTTTTTAGTAATACAGATAATAGCTAATATGCATCAAATTATGACCATGTAATGTGCTAAAATCTAATGCATTATTACATTTAATTCTCAAAATAATTCTGTGAAGTTTGTGAAACTTTGGTTTCTTTCACAGATGAGAAAACTGAAGGTCCGAGGAGTCATCATCCAAGACCATTATAATAAGAAGCAAAACAAAGACTTCAAAACCTGATCCTCCTGATGACAAAGTCAGTGCTCTTTACCCTGTGGGTATTGCCTCAAGTCACATGCCTTTTATACAGTGGAATCATTATCCATCAAGATCTTGGAGTAGGAAGACCTATACAGAATTATATTATCATTTTCATATGTGCTAATTATGATATAACAGATGATAGCTCGATAAATTAGGTTACATGCTTTTTTGCCTCTATTTGTCCTCAAAGAGTTACCCTGTGTACAAAACACTATCTTCTTGGAAGGATTCTTGCTTGTATTTTATTAAAACAATTATACTAGGTATCAAATGTCCTTGTTGGCATGAAGACTACTTTTCTAGTGCCAGTTGGTGTTCTTAGAGTATGCGAAACGTCTGTTTCCGATCTACAAACAGAACTCTAGTTATCGTTATCAAGAACTCACTGAATAGCAGTAAGCCACACCAGAGGTCTGGCTGTATTTCCATCTAGGGAAGATCATTATTAAAGGGAAAATTGCAGGAACAATATTACAGGTGATTTTAAGAAAGTTCATATAATTTCACAAGCCCAATACTCTTCAGATATTTTCAATTTTGGTCTCTTGGCCACCCATTTCATTTGGACTTAAAAAAAAGAAAAGGGAGTCTCATATGATCAGCTCTATATCCTTTGGGTAGTGTTCTGTTTTTGGAAGTGCCTGCAAGTTTTCGGCTGCCGGTGAGGTAAGTACAGATGTAACCTTCACATAGGAACCTCTTTCAAGGACTTACAGCCTCTAAAATGTTGCCTAGACTCCAGGTGCTCTTCTGAGAGGACTCACCTCCCTGCTGATGGTCCAATAAGGAGCCACCCAGATGGATCCTCCATCAGGAATAACTTGTCCCCCTTCCTGACAGGAGTGTGTCCAAAGGGGCCCCTACCCATCAGCCCTATCTGGGGATTACATCAGTATGACTAAAGAAAACATCTTTGTCCAAAGTCTCACATCCCTTTCCAAACATGCCAAAGCCAATGACTGACTAATTAACATTGTGGGTAAAATTGTAACATTTCCAGAATATCTCGTCTGGCTTTAGTACATCCACATATCAATAGGCGTTCAGAGGTGGCAAGAGGTATGGCTTTAGTGCATTTGCATCATTCCTCAGGGGTGGAGAGAAGTTCATCTCCCTATCAGTGGGTAATTACCTGGGCAGGGAGGGCTTATCTGTACCTGAGAGGTGAGGGGGAGGGCCTGTTTTGCTTCTGCTGGAGCAGAAGAGATAACCAGCCCGGGACTGCAGCTTGTGAGCAATTAAACGGATTTTAAACTTTATTTCTTCCTTTGACTGAATTCAGTTTTAGAGGTATTTTGCCCCGGGATTTCCTCTCCCCACACTTACAAACATAAAGCTCTGCCCTCCCTTGTCCCATCTAGACCTCCAAGTTCTAAAAGCTGTGATGGGGTCAGTTGAGAAAGTCAACTAGGACTGCATCCCAGCTCAGCTTTTCTCTCTACCCAATCCTCTGCCCTAGCTTACCTTCTGTGGGTGTTGATCTCAACTACTCCCTAATTAAAGTCCAGCATGCTAATCTCTGCCTCACACTCTGTTTCCCAGAAGATCTACCTTGTCATATCTCTACTAACAGAATCTCTTCAACAATCTTTTCTCACTAACATTCTCACACATTAATAGGGTACAGGATCCTGCAGGAGAGGAATACAAGAGGGAAACCACAGGAAAATGTAAAGACAGACCATCAATTAGGAAAAAAACATTTTCATCCCCTTGCATTGCCCAAATGTGTGGCTATTGAAAACATTTGATGTCTTAGGTATACCGTCATGAGCTCTCAATTTACAGCTCAGCTACGCATGCCGTCTCTCAGCATACACCAGGGGAGGAAAAACCTAAGAAAGAGAGTCTTTGCTTGTCGGAACAGAGGAGACAGAGTGTCAGACTGCTGTCAGCACTCATCCTGGTGCAGGACTTTGAAGCACAGCTATCAGAGTCTAGAATGCAGCCTTCCCTCCCCCCACTCTCCAGTTCCCTGAGTTCATTCCAGTTCTTGGTCTCCAAAGATAGCAAAAAGAGGATTG
This sequence comes from Manis pentadactyla, assembly GCF_030020395.1. NCBI lineage: Eukaryota > Metazoa > Chordata > Mammalia > Pholidota > Manidae > Manis > Manis pentadactyla. The sequence continues at coordinate 13,214,853 of NC_080031.1, read as the reverse complement.
GCTGGGCAGTGAGATGGCATTGATGGGTCCTGTCAAATATTCCAGTATCTTCTCACTATTTGTATGTATTTGCTTCTTCCATAGGAGCAAAGGTCTGAAAATTAGAAATAATAGCACATCAGCTAGTAGGCATGTAAAAAACCAAGAAGTTTGCATCCTAAGTGTAAGTAACACTCTGTACTGATGGAAAAAATCCATTCCTTTCCTGTCTATAGCCCCATTTTCCTCACTTCAGTTGTAAGAAAGCACAATATCTGGGATTCTCTTGTCCCCTCCTGGCCTGAGCCAGGAGCTCTGTCCTCTCGCTTTCTCTCTAAATAAAAGCCTCTGTCTTGCTCTCCTAAAAAAAAAAAGATAGAAAGCATAGTATCTGCTGTCATTGCTTATTTGGAAAACCATAGTAAGTCGGTCATACACATAAAAGTGTTCTTTCATGAGGTAACATCAGTTAATTTCAAAGTAAGGCCTAATATGTTACAATTTATGTTAAATGACCAACAACTGTATGTAGTCTAATCATGGCATACAATGTAAACTCTGGATCTAGCATTTTATCAAAGGCCAGAGTAGCTATAAGGACTGAGATTCTGCATCTTAATTGAAGAAGAGGAGGATTACAAGGCATTGGAAGCCTTTGGAAAGAGAGAGACCAAAACTAATCAATATTCAGCAAATGAGGATTGTGGAATTTTACAAATCATGAGGTTAATACACCTGCCGTTTTGTCAGCTATGCTGGAGAAGGTCATAGTTCTCAAAGAAGTCAGGCTGTTTGGCAGAAGTATATTCAATAGGTTGGTTTCTCCGGGTTTCTTAACTGATCCTTGACTAAATTTAGGAGTAAATCTAAATAAAGCCTCTCTATTCCATCTTCTATGTCTCCTTTCCCTTTGTATTCACTTTCTGAATTTACGGAAGTCAGGTTAATTCCAATCGTGTATTAAGAGGTAAACGTGACTAGAGCTTGGATTGGTCCCCTTGTTAGTCATTCTGTAGAGACATTGTTTCAAAGGTAAGCATACAGAAGAGTTACCGATTGCCAGCCCTACCCCCAGGGTTTTGATCCAGTAGGTATAACATATGGTCTGAGAATTTGCATTTCTAACAAGTTTCCAGTAGGTTCTGATGCTGCTACTCTGAGGATCAAACTGAAAACCACTGCTGTAAAGAAGAAAGATTCTGTGGTCCTTCCAGAGTAGAGGAAGAGATGGCAGCCCAGGGATGCAAGGATTAAGAGGTGATTCATTTCTTCAATGAAATCCATGATGGAAAAAAAAAAATAGCACCCTTCCATGGGTGAAGACCCCCTCAAATGGGTTAGTCTAAAAGTGCCTAGTAGAGTGACTACTGTATAGCAGGTTCTCAAAACATGGGGTGGGAGGACAGGAAGAAATGGCCAGATGCCTTTGGTCGGGTCTTGGTTCTGCTTAAAAGAGTTATTGTACATTTTGTTTAGATTTTACAATAAAAAGGGAATTAAGGAAATGTGATTTCTCTCTAAAGAGGATGTGTGGGTGTAGCTGCAAATGCTGCAAATGCACAAGGATAGAAAACAAATAAAGGAAACTTGGGAAGTAAAGCAACAAAAATCAAAGGGAAACTGACCTCTCCTTTCCTCAGGACTCTTGCTACAAATTGAGACAGAGAAAGTCAGCTTACAGACTAAATGATACAGAGTAATTTAGCTGCTTTGCAAAGTTCTTTAAGTTTTAATAACCGCTGAAAGATTCCTTTTTAAAATATGAATTTCATCTCGCCTGTGTGCCTTTAAGGGAGCATAACTTATTTATGCTTTTCTCCTTTCTTCTAATTTACTGACTCCATCTCTGGCGCTCTCCCTTTCAACTAGAACAATAGGGTTTTGAAGATGGATATGTAGTAACAGCAGCATCTTCAGTTCTCTCTGTGACTCCTCATTATAAGGTGATTTGCTTGTGTTTTGAAAGAGAAACGCTGCCTTTGATGCTACCGTTTAAATTTTCTTTTTTCCTTTTTCCAAAGAAAGTGTCCCCTACTTATTACCTAGCCTTGTCACCTTGGCACAATGTGGTAAATAGCATTCTAAATAAATATTTTCTAATATGCTTTCAAGTATAACTTTCCTTTTGAGTGCAAACAGGATAATTGGGCAGAAGAGGAGAAAGCAGCATTGAATGCACCATTTTAAGAGGGAAAGAGTGTGATTTTTGTTTGGCTGCCCTGATGTAGGGCTCATCAGCAATTTCCAGGAGAGCCTGGGGAATTCAGGAACAGCATTTTAGTGATTGGGCCGCCTGCATTTGAATCTCAGCAGGAGCAAAGACTTGAGGGGCTCTTCTGCCTAGACAGACAGAATTACTCTCTTTGTACATGTCATCCTTCCTGGCTGTTTTTGTAGCTTTTGCAGCTCCTCATGACTTATTTCCATTGGCCTTTCACCCCACCCTGTGCACTTCCCAGAATTTCTTTCACTCTCTCCCTCTCCCCCCAAGTCATAGCTCCTATCTGCCTCTGTTTCCCCTCTGTTGCTCTGTCCTTCTTCCTGTCAGTCTCTCTTATGTTTCTACTGACATATGCATCTGCTCAACTTGCCACCAAGAGTTGCTTTTGGTCTCCTGGCAAGACAAGGTTCTGCCATCCTGCCAGGCAGCAAAAGGCAGGGGAGGTAGGCGTATGTTAATGTAAGGAAGGTGCAGAAAGAGATAACGCTGTTGCCAGTTTCAGCCATAAGTTACTTAATTAAAAGCCAAAAACTTGAAGCTCTGGCTGTCACTTGCCCCCTTTGAGAGCACACCCCTTTGGTGTCCTTGCTTTCTGTCTGGGATCCTCCCAGCTCTTCGCAGCAGAGTCTGGGGAAGAGAAGGGAAGAAGCAAAGGAGGAAACACCAAAGACCTGGAAGCTGAGACTATGCACCTCATTGTACCACAGGCCAGAAACTATAAAATCAGACTTCAGACATTGTCCCCAGATGTCTGTGGTGTGCCTCCTAAGTGCCAGGCACTATCCCTGACACTGAGGAATACCAGAGTGATAAGACTACCATCTAAATTAGTATGGGGACCCGTCCTGTCCGAGGAGGCAGACACACAAACACCTAGAGGCTTTGCCATCCCCTATGGAACACAGAGACCTGAACCTCTCTCCTCTCTCCGGCCTCAGGGCAAACAAGGTCACCAGCCCTCATCACCATTCTTTCATTCCCTTGGATTCTTCCTCTTACCCAATGCATTAGTATGTGCAATCCTCTCCCAACTCCATCTACTGATTGCCTTTTCATCCTTCAAATCTTAATTCAAGCTTTCCTCTCTTGGGTCAGAATGACAAACACATCCCCGTTTGCCTGGGATTCTCTCAGTTTCAGCTCTGGAAGTCCTGAGTCCTTGAAACACTTCGATCCCATGCAAATCAGGATGGTTGCTCATCCAGTCAAATCTCTTGATAACAAACACTTTTAAAAAAATGACAGCTTTATTGAGATATAATTCATGGACCGTAAAATTCATCCCTTTAAAATGTTCAATGCAGTGTTTAGTAAATACACACTGCTATCTAATTTCAGAATGCTGCCATTGACCCCAAAAGAAGCAGTCACACCCCACAGCTCCATCCTTGGCAACCACTAATCTACGTTTTTGCCTTCATGGATTTCATTGCTCTAAATATTTCAGATCAATGGAATCACACAACATGTGGCTTTTTATGACTGGCTTTTTTCCCTTAGCATATTTATTTTCAAGGTTCATCCATGCTGTGTCATGTGCTTCCTTCCTCTTTATGGACAAATAATATTCCACTGTATGGACAAATCACATTTTGCTTGTCCATTCACAAGCTGAATATCCATCTGTAGGGATATTAATAGCCATTCATAGATATTGAGCTGTTTTTACTTCGTGGATGCTATAAATAATGCTAGAAATACACAAATTCTTGATAGACCTATGCATACTTTCATTTCTCTTGGGAATATACGTAGGAGTAGAACTCCTGTGTCATTTAATAATGCAATGTTAAACCTTTTGAAGAACTACCACAGTGTTTTCCAAAATGGCTACATTATTTTACCATTATACCAGCAATGTACTGGGATTCTAATTTCTCCACATCCTCTCTGACACTTATTTACTGGTTTTGTTTTGTTTTTAACGTTAGCGATCTTTGTGAATACGAAGGGGCTCTCATTATGGTTTGGAGCTGCATTTCACTAATGACTGGTGATGTTGAGCATTTTTTAATGTGCTTATTAAACATTTCTATTATGTTCTTATGTCTATATGAGTTATTTGCCTATTTTTAAATTGAGTTGTTTATTCTTTTATATCAATACATACAACATGTATATATTCTGGATCAAACACTTTGTCAGACATGTAACTTATAAATATTTTCTCCCATTCTGTGCATTGTCTTTCCATTTTATTAATAGTGACCTTTAAAGCACAAAATTTTTTATTTTGATGAAGTCCAATTTATTTCTCTTTGGTTGCTTGTGTTTTTGATACGATATCTAAGAATGCCTAACCCATTAATCACAAAGATTTATTTTATGTTTTAGTCTAAGAATTGCATAGCTTTCGCTCCTATTTTAGCTTTTATTTTGAGCCGATTTTTGTACTTGGTATGATGTTGGGGTCTGAGTTATTCTTTTGCATGTGATATCCAGTTGTTTCAGCACCATTTGTTGAAAAGACTTCATTTGCCACCAAATAGTGTTTGCACTCTTGTCAAAAATGAGTTGACCATAAATGTAAGGGTTTATTTCTGGATGCTGAGCTATGTTCCATTGTCCTATATATCTGTCCCTTATGCCAGTAACACACTGTCTTGATTACTTTAGCTTTGTAGTAACTTTTGCAACCAAAAAGTGTGAGTTCTGAATTTCATTGTTCTTTTTCAAGATTGTTTTGACTCCTCTGAGACTTGACATTTTCATGTGAATTTTAAGATCCAGCTCTGCAAAAGCACACCTGGAATTTTGGGGGGGATTATGTTGAATGGATAAATCAATTTGGAAAGTATTTCCGTTTTAACAATATTAAAGTTATCCAACCCATGATTACATGATGGTTTCCATTTATTACATGTTCTTTAATGAATTTCAACAGTTTTGTCATGTTTGTAGTGTTCAAAGAGTCAGTTTCGCACTCCTTTTCTTATATTCATTCTTAATTATTTGATTCTTTTGGGTGTTATATTTGGTACTCACATTTATAAATGAACTGTTTTTCTTAATTTCGTTTTTGAATTGTTTATTGCTATCATACAGAAGTATAACTGGTTTTTGTATATTGATCTTATAAATACAAGCTTGTTGAAATTGTTTATTAGTTCTATTGTTTTTTATGGATTCCCTAGGATTATCCATATAAAAGATCATTTCATGTGTGAATAGATTAGCTCTACTTTTCTCTTTCCAATCTGGGTGTCATTTGTTTCTTTTTTCCTATCTAGTCCTTTCTAGAATCTCCAGTACAATATTGAATGTAATGGTAGAAGTGGCGCCCTCATATCATTCTTGATCTTAAAGAGACAGCACTCAATATTTTACCATTAAGTATGATGTTGGCTGTGGGTTTTTCGTTGATGTGTTTTATCAGGATTAATAAATCCCTTCAAGTCCTAGCTTCTTCAGTATGTTGTCATTATGAGGTGTTAGATTTTGTCAAATGGTTTTTATGTATCTATTGAGATGATGTGGCTTTATTCCTTTATTCTATTAATATGGTATATTGCATTTATTGATTTTTGTACAATAAACCAATCTTGCATTCCTGGAGTAAATTGCACTGGGTCATGGTGGATAACCCTTTTATTTTGTTGTTGGATTCAGTTTCTGGTATTTTGTTGAGAATTTTGTGTTTTTGTTCATAATGGGTAATAGTCTATTATTTTCTTTATGTGTGAGGGCTTTGTCTGGTTTTGGAATCAGAGTAATACTGGTGTCACAGAACAAACTGGAAAGTGTTCATGTCTCTTCAAATTTTTGGAAGAGTTTGTAAGGTATTCACATTATTTCTTCTTTAATCCTTAGTTGGAATTTAACAATGAGGACATCTGGGCCTGGATTATTCTTTTGGGGAAGTTTTTATTATAATTCAAATTTCTTTATTTACAATAGATCTATTCAGATTTCTATTTGTCATTTAGTAACATAATATTTATGTGATTCTATACTCTTGTGTCTTTTGCATATGTATATCCACATTATCTAATTTGTTGGTTTACAACTGTTCATATTACTTCCTTATAATCCTGTATATTTCTATGTCATTGGTACAAATATTCCTTACCCTATCCATCCCTGACTTCAGCAATTTGAGATCTCTTTTTTCTTCATTCTAGCTAAAGTTTTGTTCACTGTGTTGCTATTTGCAGAAAAATAACTTTTTTCTTTTACTTCTCTCTATTATTTTCTATTCTCAATTTTATTTCGTTTTACTCTAATCCTATTATTCACTTTCTTCAACACGCTTGGGTTTATCGTGCTTCTTTCTATAGAGTCAGCGTAAAGGGTTCATTTTTAATATAGGCATTTACAGCTACACATTTCCATCTAACTATGTTTTATCTGCACCTTATAGGTTAATTGCATGCTGTGTTTTCATTTACATTCATCTCAAAGTATTTTCTAAGTTCGTTTCGATTTCTTTGACATATTGGTTAGTTAGCAACATATTGCTTAATTTCTACCGAGGAATGACTCTTCTTTTGTTATTGATTTCTAACTTTAATCCACTATAGTCAGAGAATATACTTCGTAAAATTAAATCCTTTTAAATTTATTAAGGTTTGTTTTGCAAACATGCCCCCCATGTGCACCTCAGGAAATTGTGTGTTTTTCTATTGTTAAGTGGAATGCTCTATAGACGTCTGTTATGTCTAAGCTTTTTATAGTGTTTATCACATCTTCTATTTCCTTGTTGATCTTCTTTCTAATTGTTCTACTTTTGAGAATGAGGTATTCATGTCTTTAGATATTATTATTGAATTGCTATTTCTCCCTGCATTTCTGTATTTTCTGATTTCTTGTACTTTGAGATTCTGTCGTCAGATGTATATATATTTATAATAATTTTTATGTCTTATATAATATATTGTAATTATTTGGAAGAATTTCTAAGGTATTGACAATATTTCTTCTTTAAACCTTAAGTGGAATTTGCCAGTGAAGCCATCTGGGCCTTGACTCTTCTCTGTAGGGAGTTTTTCTATTACAATTAGAATTTCTTTATTTGCAATAGATCTATTCAGATTTCTATTTTTATTGAGAAACTTACAGTATTTTATGTGATTCTTCACTCTTCTGTATAATTATATATATAAATATATAATTGTTATGTCTTCCTGATGTATTGACTCTTTTATTGTTACAAAATGCTCTTCTTTTTCTTTAGTAACAGTTTTTGTCAAAGCCTATTTTGTTTGATATTAGCTACTTCAGTTCTCTTGTACTGTTTGATTGATATTTTTCCCATTTTTAACCTATTTTTGTCTTTGAATATAAAGTAGATCTCTCATAGACATTGGATTATTTTATTGTTATCCATTCTGTCAATCTTTGCCTTTTGATTAGAACGTTTAGTCCTTACATTGAATGATTTTTACTGATAAGGTAGCATTCATGTCTACTATTTTTCTATTTTTTTCTATATTCATTGTTATATTCTTTTTCTGTTCCTTTATTGCTCCATTGCTGTCTTCCTTTATTTCAAACACTTATTTCCTAGTATACAACATTAATTTCCTTATTATTTTTTTACAATATGTTTTTGTTGTTTTTTTTAGTGGTTGTTCTGGGTATTATAATTACCATATTGACAAAACAATCTAGTTTAAATTGGTATCAGCTTCATTTCAATAATAAATAAAATTTTGTTCAAATATTGTCACCTTACTTCTCCTGTGTGCTATTCTCATACAAGTGATAACTTTTATATTATAAAACCACCAGTTTTTAAACTATTGCTTTATGCAGTTATTTATTTAAATAAGTACAGAATGAAATGAGTTATAAACAAATATACATGCATAATGTTCTTTCATAATTACATATATAATTATCTTTATTGGTGCTTTTTATTTCACATAGATTTGAGTTACTATCTAGTTTGCTTTCATTTAGGACTGAAGGACACCTTTAGTAGTTCTTATAGGGCATGTTTTTTAGGAATGAACTTTCTCAGATTTTGTTTATCTGGTAATGTCTTGGCTTCTGTTCAATTTTTTTAAGGATAGTTTTGCTAGATATAGAATTCTTGATTGACATGGTTTTTGTTTATTTGTTATTACTTTCTGTACTTTGAGAATGCTATCTTATTGCCTTCTGACCTCCATGGTTTTAGATGTGAGGTCTGTTTTTGTTGAAAACTGGAAATTTAAAATAATATAAAGTGGTAACTCTGGGAAAAAAATTCCCTTCCTTCTTCAGCATTTGTTTTCATTGCTGTTTATTATTGTTTCCACTATTTGTTTAGTAACTTTCCTGGAATAATTTGTAAAATCTGTATTATTTGTCATATACAGCCACTGAAGGCTCTGCTCAGTTAACTGAGTATTTAGTTAATAATTGAACAGATATTTTTATAGGTTCCTTGAATTAATAAGTGGTCCAGCCCTTGTCAAGGGGCTTCGTGTGTGTTGGGACACACCTCCAATGCTTTAGTAGGCAGTTTAAGAGTCCTCCCTTGGCTTTGACTATCTACTTGTTCAGAGCTTCAAGGCCATATAGAGGTGAGAGAGTAGGTCCTTTACAGGTTTTTCCTGGGCATGTGCATACCTCTGCACATGCACATCATCTTCTAGATTCCAAGGAATATATCAGAATTGTTCAAAAGCTCCTATGAACATCTTACTCCCAGGTTTTTCTTTTAAGATTATGTTCAGCCTTTTGTTCCCCTCAATTTGTATTACAGCTTCAGGCAATGTTAAAGAAGTGACACTGATTGTTCTTGACAAATGCTCTAAGGTAGGGCTATTCACCCAGGTCAAGCTCTGAGTCAGGAAAAGAGAAAAGATTACTATGAATAGAACTTTTCATGGAACATCTAGACAGGTTAAATCAAAAAGTGGTAATTTTCTGGAGATGGTTTCTTAGATAGTTCCAAATACTTTCTACCCACTTTTGTTGCAACTAGGTTGCTGGTTTCCAAAGTTACAATAGTCACAAGGCTGTTAATCTTCATGTCTATTGCCGAGGTGGAGAGAAGAGTGGGCAATCAGACCAGTTAAAACACCACAAAGCTCACTGTTCCTAATGAGATTCAAGAGTTTTTCTTGAGTAAAGACTATTTAGATTATTGCAAACCTTTGGTTATTTTTAAGTTCTGAAAAAGTTGAGTTTGATCATTTTAGTCAGTGTATTTTCTGCTTTCATGAAGAAGAGGATTTGTAAGGTGCTTAGTCTGCTATTATGGAAATATTTCTCCTAGTTACAAATTCTTACAGGACTGTGCATCTATCTCTCTCTTTAAAGATTAAAAACATTTTAAAGTACCATTTTAAACTCTTTTTATAATAATTGATCACTGTTATAATTTTACATATAATTTTATTGGTCTATCTCAGTCTTATTAAATCTAAGGTCTGTGAAAATGGGCTTTATCTACTCTGATTACCATGGTATCCTCAGTTCTTTGCACTGTGCCTGACACATAGTAGGACCTCAATACTATTTGTTGATTGAATGAATAAATACAAAAGTCCCACGAGAGAACAAAACATGGATCTGATGGCAGAAATACTGGGAAACACTAAATACCCATTGCAATATGAAGTATATTTGGTACAAAAGAAAAAGAAAGAAAAGCTCCTATTGACATCTTAACTGCAGGTTTTTCTTTTAAGATTATTCTCAGCCTTTTGTTTTCCTCAACTTGTATTGCAGCATCAGGCAGCTTCAATGTGAAATAATTGACACTGATTGTTCTTGACAAATGCTCTAAGGTAGGGCTATTCACCCAGATCAAGCAATTATCTTAGGAATCAGGTCAAAGTAATTATTTTAGTAATTGTAAAGTGTCATCAAGAGGATTATAACCTTCTGCTTTCTAGATTTGTCCCAACTGCCACAAGTAGACATGGAAAGGGACTCAATTCCTTTGACCTCCTGCCCCTAAAGTTCCACAGAAGATTCTGTTATGGCATCTAAAAATGGTGACTGCTGCTAACTTACCTTAATGACTTCTGTTTCTAATATGACCTTGTTTTTTTCAGGTGGAAGGGATGGTGATCTGCATCAGGACTATTGTATGAGCAAACATTTCCCTATAAAAAAGTGTTTCAGAAGAGAGTTGACACAATGCTTCCATGTTTTTGGAAAGATCAGAGTGTGACAGTGTGACGACAGCCTAGCAGCAGTCTCTGTGCATTACCATTGCCTACTCTGTTTGCACTCCAGTGTGCCTCTATTTCCCCCCCTGTGGTATTTTGGTGGCTAATGCTTAAAGACTAGATTTTAGAAGACTGACAAAGAAAAACAGTGAAGATTTTAGTTAAAAGATCTTTTGTATACTTACTTTCCCCCTTAATTTGGAAGCATAAAAATGGCCTGGACAGTCATCTGAGTTTCCTGATTCTAAGGAAAGTAGACCTAAGTCAAAGAAATCTGACATTGTAACCAGTGGTAAAAAGTGTAGGTTGAGTGATGTAATTGTGGCTAAGAAAAAACTTACTACTTTAAGTGACTAGGATTGTGCATTGGTTAATGTCTTGGCATGGTCTAACAAGGAAATGCAGTCACTTGGGAGAAACATGGGGCTTTGACTGGACCATAAGCAGGTTCTCTGAAAAATAAAATGGCCCTGGCCACAGGGAGACTGGATGTCATAAACTTATTTCAATTGCAAAAGCAAAGTCATTTCTTCAGGTGCATAGAAATCCCTTTTTTTTTTTTCTTTGTGCAACTCCTCAAACACTTCAGTGTGAAGAGGATATCTTCTCTAGGTAATTTTTCATATTTTCATTGCATTTAATAACTATTATATATTCAGCTTTTCAAGAAGTAAGACACATATTTCTCATGGTGCATCTCTGAATGGGTGAAAAATAAAAGGACAGCAGAAATGAGAGACATTGTTCATGTGTTCATAAAATACTTGCTTAGACCACTTCTTCCATTAGTGGGAAAAAGAAGACAGACACAGCAGCATTTCAGGGAGCATCAGAGTTCCCTCACCCAGACAGATTTCTCCTGAAGAGGAGAGAAGAAAGCAGCTGACTCAATATTTTTTCCCATTTATGACTTCTACTACAGTCCAAGGTAGTGATAATTAAATTCTACAGCCCATAGGTGGGAAATAAGTGGCATATAATGCCACAAATTAAACACTGTGTTCCTAAAATTCATTGAAACTATACATTGCAACTAATTAATTTTTCAAAATTTAAATTAGACTTGATTCAAGAATATCTCTATGATAATGTCAGTCTCATCATGTTTCTGCATAAAAAGGTTACTTGGATTTCAAGGAACTATTTTATTTTTCTCTTTTCAAACCATTCTATGTACTGTTTGGATACACTTTAATTACATGTACTTAACTGTGACCCATGAGGCCATGATATTCTACTTGATTTAATCATATATCCTTAATTATATCTAAAGCCAGAATGAGGTTATATTTGATGAATCTAACAGACAGGATCAAAAGTAAAAGGCAGAAGTCTTTCAGGGCTTCAAGTTACCATATTAAAGAGCATCAGTAATTCTTCAGTAAAGTTGTTTTTAAATTTTTCAAACTGTTTCTCAAAATGTTTATAATGGATAACAAATATATTTCCTTTAAAAAGGAGTCCATGTCAACATATAATTTGTAGTGAGATAAAGCAGATAATTTGTTAAAGAGCAATCTTCAGTTGGTCTCTTCGAAATCATTTGTATTTACAGAGCCATTTTGAGAAGGGGGATAAGTGATAATGGTTGCCAAGGGAAACCCTATCTCGATGAGGAGAGAGGTCATCACAGATTTTTACAAAGAGGGATGGCTTTATTTTCTAATATTTTTTTCCCCCTTATGCTGCTACTGTGAAAGAAAAAAAAAACAGAAATAAAAAATTCTTTTTCTGCTCCTTATTCACTCTGAATTCACAGGGAGTCTCATGGTAATGAGCGTCTATGAATGTCCAAACTGCTTGCAATTTTCCTTAGCATTGTTTATGACTTGAATGTGATAGTGTTTACTTCTGTGTTTATGTTTGTTCTGCTCAACTAGAATGTACATTAGTTACAGTTAAGGGCTACATTTTATAATTATGTTACCCAAGTATCTTGTGCATACTTAAGCACTCAAAAAAATAATTCATACTAATTTTATTGTATCTTAATCCATTATATTTAATATAGAAAGAATAATAACTTTGAATGGAAATGTGAGACATTTCCATGTCTCTCCATTAGCTGTTTATAAAGGTTAATATAAAATAGATTTATACACTCATAAAAGGAGTCACTATACTTCCAGAGGACAGAATCTGTGTTTTCTTGTCCACCACTGCCTGTGTCTGTGGGTCTGAAAACAATATCTGGCACATGTAATGCTTAATAAATAAATGTTAAATGAATAGACCTCTCTGTTCCTGATTATAACTGATGGGAACACAAAGGGTCAAGATGAAAATAAGCACCTCTATTTAGGCAGCCTTAAAAATAAAAATAAAAAATAAAATCAAAGTACGTTAAATACAAAGTTCCTTTAAAAATAGAGAATTTTAGAAGAGACTCAGAAATAATTCACCTGGAAATAATTCATTTATAATGATACAGCATCTAAATACCTAATAGGAGGTGATTAGGAGACTATCTCTTTAAAAAGAGATACCTGTTTTAAAAGATTCCAAGTGATGAACTTAACCTGAAAACTTGTCTTCTTGTTAAGGCAACAATTTCTTTTCAGCCTCCACTAACTGCTTTTGGGAACATTTCACAGGAAGCTGCTCTTTCGCCTTGAAGTAATGCCTTGGCTAAAAGAACACCTTGCTGAAATCCAGCTCTTCAGTGGTCCTTCCCACAGAGTGGGTGTCCTAGGGGATAAAAATCTGTTGAAGAAATTTCACCCAAAACATGAAAAATCCAATTCTTCATCGAAGCCCCAGCCCAAAAGATAGAGCATCAATTAATGAAGATATCAATTGAATTGGTGGGATAACCATATTAGTACCATTTTATGAACACTTAATGGGTTTCATGGACTGTGTAAATATTTTACATAACTTATAACTAACCTGTATAATAAAATTATTTAGCTAATATCAGTGCTACCATTTAAGAGATGGGGAAATTGAAGATTAGAGATAGGAAGTCACTTAGCTAATGAGGCTTTGAAGTGACCTAGTTGAGATTTAAATTCAGGTCTGTCTGGCTATGAAGCCCACATTTGAAGCTTTTCCCACCATATTACTGAGCCTCACATAACTCCAGAAGCCTAACCACATCCAGCCAGACCTTTGATCATCCATGACCCAGCACACACTTTCAGCCTACTCTTGACTTTGGCCAATCTCAGCCACTGTGCATCCAGCACTTAGCTCAACCTCTAACCACAGATGAGTGATTTATGGAAAAGATTAACTGAGACTTTGTCCTTGTCCCTGGAGGGTGATTGGACAGGGAGACTGGAGAGGGCAGTGGGAAAGAAGTGTGGGGCTTGGGCTTCATAGCTAGATGGAATTGCATTTACATCTCAACTTCAACACCGTGCAGCATCCTTAATGAAGGGACTTCGCATCTTTGATCCTGATTTCCCCATCTATAAAATTATGTCTCTGCTGGAAGATTTAATGCCATTGTTTGTTGAAACCAAAGCATGAAGACACAGGAACTCAGAGCTTCACCTGCCATTCTTGCAGCCAAGCATCGGGACTGACAACCTGGTGCCCCAAAAGGTGGTGGAGATAGGTTATTTTTCCTAGAGATGCCCACTCATTTCTCTTGGGAGGTCAGTACCTAGTACTTGAAATAGCCCCTGCCAAAGACTCCTTGGTGAGTCCAATATTGTGATTCAATTTTTCTATCTATAAAAATCTGGTGAAGATAGTAGTTGTAAGAAAAATGTGGGATTGGCCACTGACATTTTAACATTTTTTGTCAGTATAGAGGGGTGTGGAAACTAGATATTTAAGATCACAAGGGTAAATAAGATTTAAGGGACCAACACATCCCTGTTCTTTGGTTCATATATCTATTCTATGTATATGGTATCTCCCTAATTAGGAAACCAGAATCATTTTTCTGTCTTCTGATATAATGACCAACCCACAGTGGCAAAAGTCATGCAGCATGTATGTACAATTCCAGGCATCTAAGATGCACATTAAGTTTGAGTATGTTAGGAAGGGAGACTAGTAATAAGTATTCCAGATGACCATTTTATAACAAAGAGTAGATTTCAGATAGCCTAATAGGTGCATAATATAAATTGGGATGGTAAAGAATTTTTAAAAGGGGAGGTGGAGCAATTAATTATTGTTGACAAAATGAAAAAGTTGGGTTTACCAGGAATCCATGAAAAGCTCTTGAATTTGGATGCTGCAGTGAGACAAGAAGAGAAGCCTCAGACAGCAGGAGAGGACTGAACACTTTCTCTCCTTTCCATTAATTGATTTTTACTTCACAAGAGAAGAAAGGGAAAAAAAACTCTTGAATGCTTCCTGCATGTTGGGAATTATCTCATAACTTTACATGTACTAACGCTTTTAATTTTCACAACAATCCAGTAAAAAGATCTATCTCAGATGTCAGGAAACTCTAGCCCATGAATGCAGACAGCTGCCTCTTTTGTTACAGCCTGTGAACTAGAGACAGTTTCTACATTTTTAAATGATTAAGTTTAGAATGGTTACACAAGTACCTACATAATATCCTCCACTTACATCGTGTCCTGCAATGCCTAAAATATTTATTATCGATCCTTTAAGGAAAAGTTTGCCAACCACTGTGCTACATTTCATTTGCAACAGAGGTTGCAGATGACAAAACTGAGACTGAATTCTTCACCTCTGTTTCTAGATAGTACGACTAGGGTTTGAGCTCCAGCAGTTTCAGTTGTGAACGTGTGCTCTTAACTGCTCTATTGCACTGCTACCGAGAGATTAACAG
Organism: Manis pentadactyla; assembly: GCF_030020395.1. Lineage (NCBI taxonomy): Eukaryota > Metazoa > Chordata > Mammalia > Pholidota > Manidae > Manis > Manis pentadactyla. The sequence continues at coordinate 13,199,783 of NC_080031.1, read as the reverse complement.
TATTTGCCTTTGACTAAGGCTGTGAGGAAAAAGTCCAGTTGAAAACCAAGCCCACTATCTAAATACTTAAAATCCCTAGAGAATTTAACTTCAGGTACTGACTTAAAAAAACAGGTGAAAAAGCTGAGCTTTTTTCACAGGAAACAACCAGCTTTACGAAGAGCCAAAGACAGGACCTTGAAAGAGAGAAAGGTAGGGCTAGAGTCAGAGTGGACTCCCGTGAGATACTGTTGGACCAGACACAAGAAGGGAAACGTGGTCAACATAGCATCTTCTGGATTTTACCAAGTCTCAGGAACTCAGAAGGAAATTCCTTTTCTTCTGCAGGAGGCAAACATCAGAACAATAGACGGTGGTCAAATGAGGCTTCATGGAAGTAGGACAACGAAGCATGTTCTGAGTCTCTCGCTAATAATCTTCAGACCAGTGCCAACAAATGATCCCATGAAACACCCACAGGACATATGCGTTTGGCTTTCAGACTTGTTCCGAAACCAACATCTAGTGACATGTACCTCCTTTGCACCTGTATCTTTGATGTAAGTATTTTCTTCTCTTGTGCATTTTCTTAGTTCATGTTTAAGGTACCATTATAATCTTTTAATGAGTACTGGATTTATGAAATGGAAGAAACCTGTATTTCCAATATGCCTTTAAGTAGAGAAGGAGAACCTCTGAAGATTTCAGGTCGTGGAGACTGACGCTCTGGTGATTGGTAAGCAACCATATTTGGTCAAGCCTGACAGCACAGAGGGAGGTGAAAAGAATCAGAGCAGAGATTTCTGGCTGCGCACCAACAGGGCAGGCAGCCTCCCAGTGCTTTCCATCAGGAAAACATGGTACTGGGAGTTCCAGCCTGCCTGCTATGAAGCAAACCTCAGAGGCAGCCCTGCAGAGAATGCCCAGGTAGAAGTCAGGGGAGGGGAGCAGGGTCGTACAAAAGAGACATCCAGAACCTGGCGGGGGTGGGGCAGTCTAGGTTCTCTTAACCTGTGAGCCTTAGTTACATCATTGGTAACATGGACACGATGTTCTCTACCTCACAGGGATTTTGTTACCATTAAAAAAAGCAAAACATTTTTAGTTCCTTTTTTTTTTTTTGGTATATAGATGTCTTCATCAATGCTAAGTCTGTGCACCACAACTCTCAGTAATTCCCATTCTTCTATTAAACATCTCCAAGGAAGATCACACGATCCTCCTCAATAAGACATTAATGGTACCCTAGCCTCTTCAAAGAGTCTGGTGTGTGTTTAAGCATTAGACAGTACAGAAAATAGGAAAGAATCTAAGTTGAAATTCCCTCCTGTCTGAGTGTGTTCTGAAGTTAACAAAGCATTGGTCTCTCCTATAATGAAAACCTGCTCTCTGGACCCAACAGTCAGATGCCTGTTTTTACCCACAAGGCAAAGAGACACTTTGATTTGCACCGTCACTAACTGCTTTGGCAGGCAAGTTTTGTTTGAACTACACTTTAGAAAGGAAAAAAGACTTGTAAGAAAATATCACCACTTCTCCCTTTTAACCTATTTCCTAGGGTTTTTTTTTCCTTTGGACAAATAAAAATTTTAAAAGAGAAAAGGAGATCAATAAATGCTGTAAGCTCAAAATTATTGATCCTTCTTCTTCAACACTTCACTTGGTGTCAAAAGAAATTTATGACCCAGAGTAAATAAATAATAAAATAAAACAAGAGGTAAAATGCCTAAATAATTGAAGAAAATTAAGTTCTATATATTTTCTTACAGAGAAAACTCAATAGCCTGTCAGGAGAAACTTAAAACTATATATATTTTTGTTTTATCTGTCCTTGTTGCATCTGAGCTAGAGGAATTTGGTAGTTCTTGGACTCCATGGAACTGCACCTCAATTGTAATGAAGAGGATTCATTCTGGCTCAACACAAAATATTAATTAATGCTCTATACATGGTAGAGACTTAAATAAGCCAAACTATTTTCTGGCTGAGTTGACCTTCCAAGGCCAACTTTCTGCATGTATTTCTTTTTCCCCCTCTGTTAGATAATTGAGACAATTTGCAACAGGAAAAAAAAATATGGTTCTATAATAAGACAAATCCGTTAAAGAATATTAGTGTGGTGGTTCTGAAAGAAATGGATACAAACTTTCTTTACGAGCCCACACTTGGCATTCTTCCTACATGTTCCTCCTGTTGTTGTCACCAAGGAAATGGAGAGCAGCGAACTGCAGCCATGACCTTGGGAGTACTCAGGCCGACTTTCAGCCTTCTGTGTTGAGGAAGCCCCTTATTGCAACTCTGTTCTGGGCATATGCACGCTGTTGACCTAATTTCAAGAAAATTCCTCTTAAACTTTCCATTTCTACTACATGGCTGTCACAACGATTGCTTATCTCAGAGTTATTCTGTGTGTTTCAGTTTAGCTGATCATTGCAAACTCAGTAACCCTATTTCCTCAAATGTCTTGCCCCCCAAACAGGCAGGGAAAGAGCTGGGAGCTCCCGCTGTTTGCTGAGGAGCAGGGACCTCAGGGAAGGAGCCGGGAGGCACAGCTGGCAGGTTTCACGGAGGAGTTTGCTGTGTTGTTTGCACTTCTTTCTTTTTTAAAACTATTTTATTGAGGCATGATGGATGTGTAAAAACCCATACATATTCAATGTATATGACTCACTGAGTTTGGGATAAGTATGTTCTCATGAACCATCACCACCACCAAGGCCACCCTCTTCCTGTTTCCTCTCACCTACTTTATTATTACTCTTTGTGTGTGTGTGTTAAGAACACTTGACATCTTAGCATAAGGTCTACCCTCTTAGCCATATTTTTTTCAACAGCTGAGCAATCAAAGGTTCAGAGAGGTTTTTGATTTTGTTCTTGTCCAAAACTCACACACAAGTTTGGAAAAGAGAAGGTGCTAGGATTTGAGTCTCTGTCCCGATCTCTTCCTGTGACAACACACCACCTCTGCCTTTACCACAAACCCCCAAGAGCACATGGGTTTGTGTATTTGATCTGGGTGCAAGCGCTTACACATGCACACCAGCATGCTGCTTTAGACAGTGATGAGATCCACCGGAAAGAACCAGTTCCCACCTAATGATCTCACTTTCCTAATAGCAAAACTCTCAAAAGAGTGCTTTATACTCACTATTTCCACTTCTTCACCCCAAATGCCTGTTCAGACTTACTCCACTTGATTCCCTGCCACTGTGTCCGTGTTATCCTAACGTGTCGGTGTCACCATCCACATCCAGATTGTAAAACCTAAAGGCCAGTTTCCTACTCTCGTCTTCCTTGGCCTCTAAGCAGCTCTTTCTTCTCCTCACGATCTCTTCCAGGATTTCATCTTACCTCGCTGGTCACTCTTTCTCTGTGCATCTTGCTGGCTTCTCCCTCTCCTACCAATGCTAACAATGGGGGAATTTCTCTAGTTGATTCCTTGACCCCCTTTTCTCTATATTCTCTCTCCGAGCAATCTCATCCAGTCCCAAATATCTGTTTCTACCTCCAGCTTCTCGCTAGGGCTCGAGATGTATATCCCCCTGCTTACCCAAAGCTTAATTTTCAAGAGCAAACCTCTTAACCATCCTGCAATTGGTTTCACCTTTAACTTGCTCTGTTGCAGTAAACGCTTGGACCATTTGCCAAGTTGCTCAGGCCATGGGGTATTTTTCTCATGCCCCATACTCCAGCCCATGAGCAGGTCCTAGCAGTTCAAGCTTCAAAGAGTTTCCTGACTATAACTAGGATGCTTTTTATATCCTTCACCATGATACCCTTTTCTGAGCCTTTCACCTATATTATTATTAAGGTTCCTAATACTTCTAGTTTTTTCTTGCTGCAGTATATTCTCTGCATTAGCAACAAGTCTTCCTATAGCTTTCCTCCACACTCAGACTCCTAAAATCACAGCACACAAGGCTCTGCTGTCAGATCTCCTTTGCATTTGCTAATTCCTCTGCATGAAATCTTGAGTCCCTGCCCCAAATCATGGTTTTCTTCCTCACTTCATTGAGTGCCCTCCTCAAATGTACTTATTCAGAAAGGACTTCCACAGTCTCCCTACTCAAAATAATCCTTAGATACCCCTTCATCCAACTATTTTTTCTTTGTAATACTGGCTGTCTGAAATTATATTATGATGTATTTATATCAATTTTAATGAAAAATATTCCTTCAGAAAAGAGACTCTTCTCTCTCTTATCACCAAATCGTTGGAGCTCAGAGTGGTACTTAGCACATAGTAAGTGCTCAATAAGAATGTGTTGGAAAAAATGGATGAATACATGAATTTGAACATATGCTCTGAGCCGTGTGATAGATTATCAATGTGAAGTAACTGAGTTGAGGCTCACCTGTCCATCAGGGTGATGTTAAGGATAAAACAAAGGCTGTTGCAATAACACATAGAGAGGATGTTCATTTAATATTCTCCTCCTTAATGACCTAGAAAAGTGGGATTTTTCAAAAAGCATACATATAATAAACACCTTCTCTGTGTGTTGCCCTGTGTCAGTTTCCAAAAAAATAAAAAATGCAATATATGTGACACTATTTTTATTTGCTTTTACCGTATACAGTCTGCATTTTTTCAGCCTGCCACGCCCACACTACTATTAAAGAGCCATGACTTTCTTGTCTGTGATTATTTCCCTTCTATCATTAATCACCTTAAACATGGCCCAACTCTCATATGAAGGTGTGTTTGCTAGAACTCTGCCCTAAGCATGGAATCCACTTCTATCTTTGGAGAACTTGGCACCGTATTTCATTCCCATCCTTTGCTCCAATATAACATCCACCACAAGACTTCCTCTTTTTCATTCCCAGAGCTTCCACAGCAGCTTTCTCTACTTCTTGTAAGTCACTTAGTATTTTCTCCTTTATAACACATTTCTCCATTATTCATATAGCGTGTGTCATGCTCCATTCAAGATAATACGTTCTTGAAAGCTGGGAATATATAATTGTACACCATCTACTAGGGGCCTGTCTGGAGAGCAACAGATGCTCAATAAATCATTATTGAATGAATAAATGAATCAGCAAATAGATGAAGAAATATTGACTAAAATAGGGTTATAGTCTGCAAGTAAGAGGTGAGGTCAAGGAACAAAAGATCAGGTTCACATCTGGTCCTAGAAGCTCATGGATGTGAAGCGAACTACCCAAAAGCTAAGTACCTCCAGGCTCTCCAACTGTGAAACAACATCCTCAGGAGTGTGTTAGTGTGTGTGTGTGTGTGTGTGCAAGGGGTGGTGACAGAAGCAAGGGGATCCTTGCTCTAACAGTTTTTCCTCCTCTGTATCTGTTCTCCTGGTAAGAGCTTTGCTCCCTGACCCATCAATGAGGAAATTTGGTGTCTTTCACATAGAAAAATCATCCCCATCCCCCTCTCTGCATAGGGAGGCTCTTTATCCTAGGGGCGGGCTGGCCAACCTCACCCCTAAATGGGGTCTGCATCAGATGCTGCTCTTCCGGGCTGATCAAAGAATCCTCTGCCACACACCGCACAGACCTGTGAGAATCTCGGGAGTTTTGATTTAGCTTTTGTCCTAATCTACACAGATTTCCACTGTGCATGTCTATTGCAAGAGGTATCATTTTTAGGGGACTATCCAAGAGTCTGAATTCCCAACAAGAGTCATACGCAATGGATCTTAAAGGAGCCAGGACAGGAAACAAGGTCTGCTCCCCAGCCTCCAGGCAGAACCACACATAAACACCTCAGAAACACTGAACGGAGAACAGCTATAGTGGAAATAGTCACAACCATGAGGGTGGCAAATTATACTTTTTAAGCCTCTTGTAAGTTTCTCTTACTCTCTACAGTCATGATGCTTTTCAACCAAGGAACCATTTGGGACTCTACTAGCTATTGTAGTCGGACATGAGTTAGATACTTAACCTAAACTACATACCCCCAGCAAGATGCTGCAAGTCAAAGGTATGGACGGGCCCTTTTCTCAGCTCCTTTTAGAATTTCCTCACACACTTTGTGGGACCCATAATGTTTCAGTCTTGACTGCCACTGCCATCTATGATTGTTTGAAAACAGGTACTAAAAGGATGCCATTGAGCTATTACTTTTACTTGGAAATTTAAGGTGAAAACCCTGAACAGAAATTGAGGCACCAATTTACAAGATGAAATGACCCTTAACAGGAAAGTCAGCTAACTAGTCCCTCTGGAAATTCCTGTCCTTGAAATATAAAGCTCGGGGCTGGTCTGAGCTCCCCAGTATTGGATGAAGGGAGTGATTCTGCCCCATCACCAAAGACCTTTACCATTTTGATCATCACAGTGTTCAGAATCAGGGGAGGAAAAACATTCACAGTCTGTCTATAAGCTACAAATCCCTACATTTCTTAAGGATTAGTGGTAAAGCTTTAACAAAGTGTTTCAGATTCCAAATCAATTATAAAACATAGGTGTGCTTTCCCACATGGCAAACACAGACATTTTCTGGCTGAGCTATGTTTCATCTAGATATGGGCAGATATTTTGGTGTTGACAGAAGCAGGTCTTGCAAGAAACTCCATTTTGCCCTGGACCAGCCAACTATGGAATGTTCTTCCATGTACAAGAAATAGAAAACATGTGTTGAGCCACCTGGGTTTGTAGCCAGGACTGTGAAAGGAGAAGGAACATAGTTCCCACATAGCTTATGTTTAAATTCTTCTACTTTTCAGTTTGAGAATCTGCAGGGAGAGCCCTCTATTGTGTGGGATTTTCATAACGGGCTCTGCTTAAGCAGCAGGAAGGAATCATTGCTTAACAGGTCTGAAAATGCAAGGCTGACCCAGGAGTACCTCCCAAAGTTCTCCTAACCTATTTGCCTGTCGTTCTGGCAGGTGCCACCATGTGACCTCCAGAGCCTTGTGTAACAATGTATGGTTGCTGAGCATGGATGACAGAGAGGGGGAGGTTTGCACAATCCCAACTGATTTGGAGAAATGCAATAGTTTCTCTAAAATATATTAATATTTTTAGTGCCTGCATTGCGTCTATTTGTGTGCTTAATATAGTGGGTTCTTTCCTTTTTGCTCTCCATCCCCCAAAATCTGCTTTTTAAATTTTTAATTTAACCATTGTTTTAAATAGATTGTGTCTTGGAATCAAGGAGATATGGTATTACAATTTAGATTGAAATTATAATTAACAAGTATAACAAAATAAATGCAATATAAAGAAGACTGTTAAAAAACAAACAAAGAGAAAAAAAACCTCTGTAAAACCAACTTGACAAACTTAAACATTAAAATTGATCTTAATATGTTTTGATGTTATCCCAAAATACCTTGTGAATTCACTGTCTCTCTCTCCCTCTTGTTCAGAGTTAGAGAGCTTTGAGGGGTTCCACCAGCTTGGTGTTCAGAAAAGCTACTGCTTGGGGAGTTTATGTCTGGCTTGTTCTTGCATTTCACGTTTGAAGTCTTTCCGTTGACTTGTTTATTTGACATCAACTGGGATCCTGTTTGCTCTGGTATCTTGGGCATTTGTGATCCCAGGTCCATTTTAGGCTTCCCTTTGTGCTCTGATGGGTAAACACCCCTGCAGGCTGGCTCCACCCCAGGGCAGCCCCTCTCACCCTTCTGCAGCAGCTCTGAGGCACCGCCCTGAGGAAACTGTGAAGCATTTCCTGTCTTCAGCTTCCCCAAGTCACTTACTTCTTTCTTCCTTCCTTGGATGAATCTAATCCTTCCTTCAGAGCTAGAGCCTCCCCTTTACTTCTAGCTCCTGTGAACAAAACAGACTCTAGTTTGCATCCATGTACATTGCATACTTTGCAAATGTAATTCCATTTCTTAGGGACTTATATTTTAAGCTTTTTCAACTTAATTATAGAAATTGGAACTCCATGGATCAATAGGCCATAAAGACCTTGAGGAAATTGATTATAACCCTAAAATCATAAATCAGTGTTTTGCATGAGCAAAGACAGTCTAGATATATTTACATATCTCATGTACTCTCTGGGTGTCCAATGTCTTCCTGCAGAAAATCAAGCATGATGAACTGGCTATGACCACTTCCAGACCAACTGTTGGGAAATTTTAAAGGCAGAATAATGCAAGTTGGGTTAGTATCTGCTTCCTCCCGCAGACCTGGACTCTGAGTCCACCCCCATTCCAACCCTGTGACAGCTGAGCAGTAGGCACGCCATTATCTGCTTTCCCATCAGTCTTCCTTAAAGACATTATTACCTACATTGGGATGACCAGAGCCATTCACAGGAGACGTATTGCCTGGGAAGGAGCTTGGAAATCTGTGTTTTTATAACATACTTAGGTGATGATTATGCACATTGTTTTAAGAACCATTACTTTTACTAAATTTCTCCCCTACATTTCTTCCCTATCTCTCTCTACTTGCCAACTGACCATAGCTTGTCCTTCCCCTTACTCTACCACAATAATCAGACATTAATCATGCCAAGCCCTTTTTAATTTTGTCTGTTCTTTGCTCCAGTCCTTCTTCTGGCCTATCTGTGGATGGAGTTCACACTATGTCTTCCAGCACAAATGGAGTCACATTTGGAACTTCAATGCCACAGACCCTAAGATGCTATCAACACAATAAAGACAGGCAGCTGAATGACTTCCTCAGCATCATCCCAGTCAGACACGAGTGCACTGAAGAGATCCAGGGATTCTTCACTATAGCCATGGTTGCAAGAGAGGTAGACACCAAGGACTTGTGGATGTCCCAGATCTAAGGCCTTTTTTTATGGGTGAGTAGTTGGTGTAGATGCACAAGAGTATAATCACAAGAATTATTCCACATGTACATAGCATCTGAAAAAAAGTGGTGCATATTGATGCTGATTTATTAGCAACATTTTTTTTAAGTTATAAAATGTACATTTGTCTGTGTAAGAGTAATGTTAATTACTGCCATTGATATCAACTATTTATAATTTTGCCTAATTGCTATTTAGGATGATATTTATCGTGCATATCATAGTTATGCATTATATTCATTTCCATTAGAGTCTACATTTCTTTTTTTTCACTTTGTAAATTTTTCAAGTTGTGTACTTGCCTTATTTTTTTTTGGAGAGGACATCTCTCATATCTATTGATCAAATGGTTGTTAACAACAATAAAATTCTGCATAGGGGACTCAATGCTCAATACACAATCATTAATCCACCCCAAGCCTAATTCTCATCAGTCTCCAATCTTCTGAAGCATAACGAACAAGTTCTTACATGGAGAACAAATACTTACATAGTGAATAAGTTCTTACATGGTGAACAGTACAAGGGCAGTCATCACAGAAACTTTCGGTTTTGATCACCAATTATGAACTATAAACAATCAGGTCAAATATGAATATTCGTTTGATTTTTATACTTGATTTATATCTGAATCCCACATTTCTCCCTTATTATTATTATTATTATTTATTTTATTATTTTTAACAAAATGCTGAAGTGGTAGGTAGATGCAAGATAAAGGTAGAAAACATAGTTTAGTGTTGTAAGAGAGCAAATGTAGATGATCAGGTGTGTGCCTGTAGACTAAGCGTTAATCCAAGCTAGACAAGGGCAATAAAACATCCACGGATGCAGAAGATTTCTCTCAAAACAGGGGGGAGTGAGGTTCTAAGCCTCACCTCTGTTGATCCCCAATTTCTCACCTGATGGCCCCCCTGCGACTGTGCCTGTCTTAGGTTGTTCCTCCCTTGAGGAATCTTACCCGTCTCTGGCTAACCAGTCATCTTCCGGGGCCATACAGGGAAATGTAAAGTTGGTGAGTGAGAGAGAAGCCTTATTGTTTGAAATGGTTAGCTTTTTATTTCTTTGCATATTTATGCCCTGTAGCTTCTACACCCAGCATTTGTCTTGAGGTATCTTAACCACTTGGAAGAATTATGATACTTGGTAATTTCAATATGAGGCACGAATTCTAGTAAAGGGTTGTAATTAGGAAGGAAGAAGAAAAGCTATAGAAGTAGCAGACGGAAGAAAACATGGGAAGATTGATTATTTCTTTGACATATCTTCTTGTAAAGTAACTTCAGCATGTATAGGTTTTAAACTACTAATTAAATTGCGCACACACATTAACATAATAGGAGTATAGTTACATAACCAAAGCATATCTGTAATTACCAGCCATCTCCAGTGAAACCAAGAAAACCAGTTAGGCACCTTAGGCATTTGTGAAAATTTATCTATGATATGGTGGATATTGTCCAACTGAACTTGAACAGTCTGAGAGAAATCAGACAAATTAAAACAACCCATTCCTGGGGAATGTTCACATCCCTTATGTTCTTTTAACAGTAGATAGTCCGTAGTTGTAAGATTTTGGAGCGCTACAACTTGCACTTCTCCTAATTCTTAATTGAGTTCCAACAGTATAGATCCAGTCAAATTTGTTGTTTTACTGTATGCACAGGCCAGCTTAGATATCTCCTTCCTCATTCCCATGGCAAGTCCAGGAGCTGGTGGGATGAGTGCATCTACAGCTGTAGCAGCGCCTGGATCTTTGTTGAGGTTTTTTGATGATCATCTTCTGGTATGAGTCTTCCAGAGAGTGCTGATGTTGGCAGTTCTTCTTCATATCGTATCTTAGTTCATTTTCTGGGTAGACAAATTAGGCTTTGATCCTCTGTATAAACACAAACAGACCCTTTGACCACACTTTGATATGCCCTTTATACCATTGTGTAGAACTCATTGGAGGTCACCACACAGGAACTGCTTTTTTTTTTAAGAGAAAGGAATATTATCAGAAAAATGTACCTCCATAGCTGATCATCTGACACCCTTTAAGTGATCAAAATTAAGGTTATTTAAAGCATGCATTAATAGTTGATTTACAGTTAGTTTTACCCTATCAGGGAGTAATCCCCCTTTTCTTGCTTTCTTTTTTTTTGTTGTTGTTATCATTAATCTACACTTACATGAAGAATATTGTGTTTACTAGGCTCTCCCCTATACCAGGTCCCCCCTATAAACCCCTTTACAGTCACTGTCCATCAGCATAGCAAAATGTTGTAGAATCACTACTTGCCTTCTCTGTGTTGTACAGCCCTCCCCTTTCTCCCACCGCCTCATTATGCATGCTAATCTTAATACCTCCCTTCTTCTTCCCCCACCTCATCCCTCCCTACCCACCCATCCTCCCCAGTCCCTTTCCCTTTTAGTCCATTCTTGGGTTCTGTAATTCCGCTGCTGTTTTGTTCCTTCAGTTTTTCCTTTGTTCTTATACTCCACAGATGAGTGAAATCATTTGGTATTTCTCTTTCTCCACTTGGCTTGTTTCACTGAGCATAATACCCTCCAGCTCCATCCATGTTGCTGCAAATGGTAGGATTTGCCCTCTTCTTATGGCTGAGTAGTATTCCATTGTGTATATGTACCACATCTTCTTTATCCATTCATCTACTGATGGACACGTCGCTGGCTTCCAATTCTTGGATATTGTAAATAGTGCTGTGATAAACATAGGGGTGCATCTGTCTTTTTCAAACTTGATTGCTGCGTTCTTAGGGTAAATTCCTAGGAGTGCAATTCCTGGGTCAAATGGTAAGTCTGTTTCGAGCATTTTGAGGAACCTCCCTACTGCTTTCCACAATGGTTGAACTAATTTATATTCCCAACAGCAGTGTAGGAGGGTTCCCCTTTCTGCACAGCCTCGTCAATATTTGTTGTTGTTTGTCTTTAGGATGGTAGCCATCCTTACTGGTGTGAGGTGATACCTCATTGTAGTTTTAATTTGCATTTCTCTGATAATTAGCGATGTGGAGCATCTTTTCATGTGTCTGTTGGCCATCTGTATATCTTTTTTGCAGACTGTCTGTTCAGTTCCTCTGCCCATTTTTTAATTGGATTATTTGTTTTTTTGTTTGTTGAGGCATGTGAGATCTTCATATATTTTGGACGTCAGGCCTTCATTGGATCTGTCATTTACAGATATATTCTCCCATACTGTAGGGTTCCTTTTTGTTCTATTGATGGTGTCTTTTGCTGTACAGAAGCTTTTCAGCTTAATATAGTCGCATTTGTTCATTTTTGCTGTTGTTTTCCTTGCCTGGGGAGATATGTTCAAGAAGAGGTCACTCATGTTTATGTCTAAGAGGTTTTTGCCTATGTTTTCTTCCAAGAGTTTAATGGTTTCACGACTTACATTCAGGTCTTTGATCCATTTTGATTTTACTTTTGTATATGGGGTTAGACAATGGTCCAGTTTCATTCTCCTACATGTAGCTGTCCAGTTTTGCCAGCACCATCTGTTGAAGAGACCGTCATTTCCCCATTGTATGTCCATGGCTCCTTTATCAAATATTAATTGGCCATATATGTCTGGGTTAATGTCTGGAGTCTCTAGTCTGTTCCATTGGTCTGTGGCTCTGTTCTTTTGCCAATACCAAATTGTCTTGATTACTATGGCTTTATAATAGAGCTTGAAGTTGGGGAGTGAGATCCCCCCTACTTTATTCTTCTTTCTCAGGATTGCTTTGGCTATTCGGGGTCTTTGGTGGTTCCATATGAATTTTTGAATTATTTGTTCCAGTTCATTGAAGAATGTTGCTGGTAATTTGATAGGGATTGCATCAAATCTGTATATTGCTTTGGGCAGGATGGCCATTTTGACGATATTAATTCTTCGTAGCCACTAGCATGGGATGAGTTTCCATTTGTTAGTGTCCCCTTTAATTTCTCTTAAGAGTGACTTGTAGTTTTCAGAGTATAGGTCTTTCACTTCTTTGGTTAGGTTTATTCCTAGGTATTTTATTCTTTTTGATGCAATTGTGAATGGAATTGTTTTCCTGATTTCTCTTTCTATTGGTTCATTGTTAGTGTATAGGAAAGCTACAGATTTCTGTGTGTTAATTTTGTATCCTGCAACTTTGCTGAATTCCGATATCAGTTCTAGTAGTTTTGGGGTGGAGTCTTTAGGGTTTTCTATGTACAGTATCATGTCATCTGCAAATAGTGACAGTTTAACTTCTTCTTTACCAATCTGGATTCCTTGTATTTCTGTGTTTTGTCTGATTGTCATGGCTAGGACCTCCAGTACTATGTTAAATAACAGTGGGGTGAGTGGGCATCCCTTTCTAGTTCCCGATCTCAGAAGAAAAGCTTTCAGCTTCTCGCTGTTCAGTATAATGTTGGCTGTGGCTTTATGATACATGGCCTTTATTATGTTCAGGTACTTGCCCTCTATTCCCATTTTGCTGAGAGTTTTTATCATGAATGGATGTTGAATTTTGTCAAATGCTTTTTCAGCATCTATGGAGATGATCATGTGGTTTTTGTCTTTCTTTTTGTTGATGTGGTGGATGATGTTGATGGACTTTCGAATGTTGTGCCATCCTTGCATCCCTGGAATGAATCCCACTTGGTCATGGTGTATGATCGTTTTGATGTATTTTTGAATTCGGTTTGCTAATATTTTGTTGAGTATTTTTGCATCTACGTTCATCAGGGATATTGGTCTGTAGTTTTGTTTTTTGGTGGGGTCTTTGCCTGGTTTTGGTATTAGGGTGATGTTGGTTTCATAGAATGAGTTTGGGAGTATTCCCTCCTCTTCTATTTTTTGGAAAAATTTAAGGAGAATGGGTATTATGTCTTCCCTGTATGTCTGATAAAATTCCGAGGTAAATCCATCTGGCCCGGGGGTTTTGTTCTTGGGTAGTTTTTTGATTACCACTTCAATTTCGTTGCTGGTAATTGGTCTTTTTAGATTTTCTGTTTCTTTCTGGGTCAGTCTTGGAAGGTTGTATTTTTCTAGGAAGTTGTCCATTTCTCCTAGGTTTCCCAGCTTGTTAGCATATAGGTTTTCATAGTATTCTCTAATAATTCTTTGTATTTCTGTGGGGTCCATCGTGATTTTTCCTTTCTCGTTTCTGATTCTGTTGATTTGTGTTGACTCTCTTTTCCTCTTAATAAGTCTGGCTAGAGGCTTATCTATTTTGTTTATTTTCTCGAAGAACCAGCACTTGGTTTCATTGATTTTTGCTATTGTTTTATTCTTCTCAATTTTATTTATTTCTTCTCTGATCTTCATTATGTCCCTCCTTCTGCTGACCTTAGGCCTCATTTGTTCTTCTTTTTCCAGTTTCGATAATTGTGATGTTAGACTATTCATTTGGGATTGTTCTTCCTTCTTTAAATATGCCTGGATTGCTATATACTTTCCTCCTAATTCTGCTTTTGCTGCGTCCCACAGAAGTTGGGGCTTTGTGTTTTGTTGTCATTTGTTTCCATATATTGCTGGATCTCCATTTTGATTTGGTCATTGATCCATTGATTATTTAGGAGCGTGTTGTTTAGCCTCCATGTGTTTATGAGCCTTTTTGCTTTCTTTGTACAGTTTATTTCTAGTTTTATGCCTTTGTGGTCTGAAAAGTTGGTTGGTAGGATTTCAATCTTTTGGAATTTACTGAAGGTCTTTTTGTGGTCTAGTATATGGTCTATTCTGGAGAATGTTCCATGTGCACTTGAGAAGAATGTGTATCCTGTTGCTTTTGGATGTAGAGTTCTGTAGATGTCTATTAGGTCCATCTGCTCTACTGTGTTGTTCAGTGCCTCTGTGTCCTTACTTATTTTCTGTCTGGTGGATCTGTCCTTTGGAGTGAGTGGTGTGTTGAAGTCTCCCAAAATGAATGCATTGCATTCTATTTCCTCCTTTAGTTCTGTTAGTATTTGTTTCATATATGTTGGTGCTCCTGTATTGGGTGCATATATATTTATAATGGTTATATCCTCTTGTTGGACTGAGCCCTTTATCATTATGTAATGTTCTTCTTTATCTTTTGTTACTTTCTTTATTTTGAAGTCTGTTTTGTTGGATACTAGTATTGCAACACCTGCTTTTTTCTCTCTGTTGTTTGCATGAAATATCTTTTTCTATCCCTTGACTTTAAGTCTGTGCATGTCTTTAGGTTTGAGGTGAATCTCTTGTAAGCAGCATATGGATGGATCTTGCTTTTTTATCCATTCTATTACTCTGTGTGTTTTGATTGGTGCATTCAGTCCATTTACATTTAGGTGATTACTGACAGGTATGTACTTACTGCCATTGCAGGCTTTAAATTTGTGGTTACCAAAGGTTCAGGGTTAGCTTCTTTACTATCTTACTGTCTAACTTAACTCACCTGTTTAGCTATTGTAAACACAGTCTGATGATTCTTTATTTCTCTCCCTTCTTATTCCTCCTCCTCCATTCTTCATATGTTGGGTGTTCTGTTCTGTGCTCTTTTTAGGAGTGCTCCCATCTAGAGCAGTCCCTGTAGGATGCCCTGAAGAGGTGGTTTGTGGGAGGCAAATTCCCTCAACTTTTGCTTGTCTGGGAATTGTTTAATCCCTCCTTCATATTTAAATGATAATCGTGCTGGATACAGTAGTCTTGGTTCGAGGCCCTTCTTTTTCATTGCATTAAGTATATCTTGCCATTCTCTTCTAGCCCGTAGGGTTTCTGTTGAGAAGTCTGATGATAGCCTGATGGGTTTTCCTTTGTATGTTACCTTTTTTTTTCTCTCTGGCTGCCTTTAATACTTTGTCCTTGTCTTTGATCTTTGCCATTTTAATTATTATGTGTCTTGTTGTTGCCCTCATTGGATCCCTTGTCATGGGAGTTCTGTGTACCTCTGTGGTCTGAGAGGCCATTTCTTTCCCTAGTTTGGGGAAGTTTTCAGCAATTATTTCTTCAAAGACACTTTCTATCCCTTTTTCTCTCTCTTCTTCTTCTGGTACACGTATAATGCGGATATTGTTCTGTTTCATTGGTCACTCAGCTGTCTTAAAATTCTTTCATTCCTGGAGATCCTTTTATCTCTCTCTGCATCAGCTTCTCTGCGTTCCTGTTCTCTGTTTTCTAGTCCATTAATGGTCTCTTGCATCTCGCCCATTCTGTTTTGAAGTCCTTCCAGAGCTTGTTTTATTTCTGTATTCTCCTTCCTTAGTTCTTGCATATTTCTCTGCAAGTCCATCAACATGGTTATGACTTTTGTTTTGAATTCTTTTTCAGGAAGACTGGTTAAATCTATCTCCCCAGGTTCCTTCTCATGGAAGATGTAGCAGATGCCGAAGCTGTCTGGGTCAGTCTTGTCTGGATCATATTTTTTTGCCTTTTCATGTTGACAGGTGCTATTGACTGTCAGCTGGGAGGGCCAAACTTTCCACTTGCTACTGGCCTTTCTTTACTGGGACAACTGCGACCCCTAGTTGCTTGTGTTCGGCAATTGCGTGTAGACTGTGTCTTTGTGTCTTGCCTGGCCGGTATGGAGGAAGGTCCCTTGCTGAGGGCGTGGCCAGTCTCAGGCTGCTTCTCTGCTATGGCCTCGTCCCGGAGGGGTAATGGACGGGGGGCTGTTTGGCTGTTAACCTCCATGAGGGGTCTCAGAGCTGTTGCCCAGGGGGTTAGTGCACCTGGGTTTCCCTGGAGTTTCCAGCTGCTGTACTGTGACCTGGGTTGTTTCCGTCCAGCTGTTGCATCCCTGTCCCTTTAAGACATTCAAAAAGCACTTGCTTTTCTTTGTCACAGAGGCATCAGCTTCGGCACCCTCTCAGAGGTCTTACTGTCCTGTTCCCCTAGTTTCCAGCACCCCACACATGCACTGTGTCTGTGCTCTGGTGCGGATGGCTAGGGCTGGGTGTTTAGCAGTCCTGGGCTTCCTCTCCCTCCCCATAGAGCCTACATTTCTTAAGGGCTTGCAAGGATAAAATCTTCCTTGTCTATGTTCCCTCCAGCCTATGATGACAGTAGCTTGTATATTGTACATTTTCAGTAAAACACTTAATGAATTAATTCATGTTTATGTTTTACTTTGGTTATGTTTGTGTCTATGCATGTTTACACAAATGGCCCCAGTAAATCATTTGATCCTTTCCCATCACAGACACATGCATACCTTTCCTGGTATTCCGGGTAATGTCAGAAATAAAATATAGAGGCCTTTATCATATAGTTACCATAAAAAAGAAATAGGGAATGAAAAAGAGAAGGAACACAGAGAGGAAGTGGAAGGAAGGACTTGGGGAAGAAGAAAAGGATAAATTGTATTACGTTGGACTTATAATTGATAGGAAAAATCTGCAATGCACATAGCAATCATTGCACACAGAGTTCTTTAAGTCCAAATCAAAAGTCGTGGGTGACCGCCACGGCTGCATCCCTTCCATCACCCACAATGCTCTACTCCTTTATCGTATTAGAATGTGTGATGTGGTCATGTATTTACTCCTCTGTTCAGGCCACAGTGTTTATATCATCCCTGTAAAGCACTGGATATGCTTTTTTAAATGGCTACAAGAGCCATGCTGGATACACCTGCAAAGGCGTGTGCTCCTTCCTTTCCTAGAACTAGCCTTCACAAGTTTTAAGTACCAAATCTTAGAAGAAGAAAAAGAATTGAAGATGAAGATGAAAAAGAAAAAGAAAAAGAAAAAGAAAGAAAAAGGAGAAGGAGAAGGAGAAGAAATAACACATACACACAAAATAAATGAAATTTAAAAACCTTAAACATGTCCTGATCCATCCCAGAAACCATGACCAAGCCATCAGGCTCTAACTGTGAACTATTTCTTATAGGCCTTTCAGAAATTCGAATAACTTCATTGTTGGTTAACCACTGTCTATTGTCCAAGTGGAAACTGAACTATGAATTTTCTTCTGTTGACAGTTATCATTGTCATGTTTCCCTTTATTCATCCCTAATTTGCTTCTAACTGTACAAGCAAGACACATTACATTCAACCTTCCTGCAAATCCATTCATTTCCCAGTAACTCCCAATTTCTTTATTTTTGCACCTTCAGTGAAGCATGACCCTGAGCTTTATGTTTACTTGATTAGAAGACCAACTCAATTTATGGGGACTCAGAATTCAAGATATTGCCCATTTAAGACGGCTTTCTGCTTCTGACTTTAGAAAGTGAGTAAATAAAAGGAAGAATATTGTTCATGACTCCTTCCCAGTCAGGGAAATTTCACTTTAGTTACCTTAGTAACCAAAATGTCAGTCATTCTTTTCCTGTGCCAAATATCTTTAAAGCAACATTTTAAAAATAGAATTATTTCATTCTATTTAACTTCTAGACTTTGTTAAAAACAAACTTCCTACCTACTTGAATGCTTTATTAAAGAAGTTAATTTATTTTTTCTTTTTGAACATATTACATTTACTAGTACAGAACAATATTGAGAAATGTGTGTGTGTGTGAATTCTGTAAATACGTTTTGTATATATTATATTCTCTGATAGATATAAAGACTCATAAAGTATTAGGATTAAGATAATTCAATGATTAGAATGAAATGAGTTAGGGTAATTCAAAGATTAAAATATGAATTGCCTGAATACAAGAACATTAATTTTTAAATTATAAATGCAACCTATGCTTAGTGGAAAATTTGGGGCAATATGCAAAATGAAAAAGAAAACTCATAAGTGCACTATTTAGAAATAAACACTTGCTTTTAGGCTTCCATTATTTTCCTTACACACCTAGAATAATACAGTTTTGCCTCCTACATTACTCTTGTTAACATTAAACTGAATATTTTAATACCTAATATTAGTTCATTGTGTGGATTGATCCTCTTTATTGTTAGTTTTGCCATTTGTTTTTATTTTCTCATTTACCTTTGCCAGTATTAATACTGTGGTAGACATTTGTCTGTTAACTTGTGTTTTGTTTTGTTTTGTTCTGTTTTGTTTTGTTTTGTTTTGCTTTGTTGAAATAGTAGCAGTAGACTTTTTGAGACCATAGGCGAGAAATTGGGAACATTGATATGTTCTTGGCCACCAAATTTTCCAAGGCCTTTTGTTAATTTATGCATCTTTGATAAGAATTTGAGTGTGTTTGAATCACTGCCATCTCACCAACAGTGCATATACTTGTATTTTTTTTCCAATTTGGTAGGTAAAATTGTGATATTAGATTGTGGGTTTTTGCATTTATTCTAGTACCATATTTCTTTTGTCTTTAGCCATTGTTACTTCTAATTCTGTGTCAGATGTTAAAATTATATGGTTTTATTAATTAAAAACTGCTTAGTTATAATAATAAAACAGTCAGTTTATTCCTAAATATTGTATATTTTCATTTACTATTGTAAGTGAATTTTCTTTTTTCATTATTTTTAACTATTTTTCCAAATTTACATTGGCATTTAAAATATATAATTTTATATTTATTTTATTTAAAAGATACCTCTTTTGTGATTTGCTTGTAAACATTGACATTTTCTATGTGTTTTATATATTATGCAGTCTTACTATGAATTCTTCATTGGTTATATACATTTCAAATGTATTCTAGACAGTGACTTGGCATTTTTGTTTGTTTGTTTATGGTATCTTTTCTGTACAGAAGTTTTAAAGTTTTATATATACACATTATGAAATATGTTTTATTAAGATATGTTCTTTTCAATATTGTTTAAGAAATTCTCCCCTACTTCAAAGGCTGAAAGTTATTATGCTATATTTCTTCTAAATGTTTTAAGGTTTCCCTCTAATATGCATGTCCTTAATCATTTGATTAAATCCACTTTTGTGTATAAATGATGCAGGGATATAATTGTTGGTTTTTCAGATACATAATTAATTAACCCAGTGCTATGCATACTCTTTCTCCCCATTAATACTATTACCTCTTTGCCTATCAGATTTTCTTGCACATATCAGTATTTCTAGGCTCTCTTTACTGTGGCAATTCTTCTATTTTTTAATCCCTGCATCAATAACACAGTTTTAATAAATGAAAAATAAATAGTAAATATTTCCTTTACAAAAAAAAGCCTCATAGTTTCTATTGACCCTGAGATTCCATCAATATTCTTTCCTTTCTTTATAAACTCTCTGTCTGTACTATGATTATGTTGTTAACATTTTTCTCTTAAATATATGAGTTCCTTACAAATTAAAGAAATTAGCTTTTGTCTTTAATAGAATGTACAGTTTTGCTTCATTGCTGTTAATCTCTACACTTGATTTTTGACATTTTTATTGAATGTAAGATCTTTGGATTTTGTTTGTTTTAAATATTACAAAATCAGTTTTATTGTTTGTTTCCTTTATGACTTCTGGGATGAATTAAATTTTACCAAAAACATTTTGTGAGATATTTCTCAATGATCAGCAAAAAAAAAAAATCCCCAATGTTAATGACAAATAAATGAATAACTTCACATCCTGTGCCATTGCCATTCCATCCTTGCTTTTTCCCTAATTCAAATTTATATTATGCATAAATTATATTTCATGTCATTGACTAAATTTAACATATTGTATTATATACTTTTATATTCAAGAATAGACCTTGATTCTATACTCAGTTTTGAAGTGATATATTCAGCAATTATTTATGCTTAAAGTATTAAATCAAATGAATTGTTCTCATTTGGTGGGAGTAAATATTTAGACAATTCATTAGAAAACATGCATATATTTGCCTATTGCCTTTGCATACCATGGGGAGTTTGGCTGGGTATACAATTTCCAGGTTATTAACCACTATATCTTGAAAATCTTTATAGATTAATGTGTATCTTTTGGTATCTTAGCATTATGAGAAGTCTGAAGTTATTTAATTTTGTTTTGTTTTTTGTAATATTATTAATGGTATTCCATGCAAGCTTCTAAATTTCTCATCATTAATATTGAAAAAGAAAAACCCAGAAAAATCTAGGTAAGATCTTCTTTATTAATTAACTTAAGAAAACTGAGTAATTCCTTTAATTATAGCTTGGGCCCTTCTTCAGTTTGGAAATTCTTTCTCTCTCTTCTTGGATTATTCCCTGTTTTCAGTTTTTCTGGTTTTCTCCTTCCACATATATTTCTAGTCCTTGAACTGAATCTCCTCTCTATTACATTTATAGTCTTCTACTATTATTTCCATCTCCTTGTGCTTTCACTCTACATTTTTTGGAGGGAATCACCAATTTGTCTTTTGCATATCTGATCTGCTTGTCATAGTCTAATCCACTATTATCTTCTTATTTACTTTGCAGTCTTTTCTTTCATCTGTAAGCTTATTTGAGTCTCTGATTTCATCTTTGGATATTCTCCTGTTATTTTCCCTTTCCATGTTCCATAAAGGTCAAAATCTGTTTTTCTACTGACCTCAAGTAGGGATCTTATTTTTTCACTGATGTTATTCTGTTTAATAACTGCTTTTCTGAGACACATCCTTCTTTTGGATTTTCTGGGTTATGCATTGATTCCTTGTATGCTGTATGTTTTCTGTAGCCCCAGTCTACTTTAATTTATTTATATTTTTTCTTTCTAGGTAAGTAAAATTTCTATCCAGGCTTTGCATTTTCTAGAATACTTGGCTGGGGGTTAATTAATATATTCAGCTCTTGTCAAAGCTTCTTAGATGCTAGTATCAAACTGCTACTCGATTTAGATGAGAAAGACATATAAAACCCCTCTATAAATTATGATATTTAACACACTTTATTTGGTGACAGTCTAGCACTGCTTATGTTACTGCTACGATGTTTTCTAAGAGAATTAAGTGTTTATTGTGATCTCTGTGTGAAGCAAAAAAATAAAAAGGCATTCTTTCCTCTTAGGGCTGTTCCACTTCCTGCTGTTGCTTTTCATACTGTACCTTAAACAATAAAGGATTCCAAAATGCAACTAACACTGCCTGCCCTTAGTCTCACTTCCATTCCTTAGAATAATGTATATTGAGAGCTCTAGTCTCTGAACACATACAGAAAGAAACCCACCAATGAGAGCACAGGCATGGAATTTCTGCCCATCTTGCTCATAGCATGCGTCTTACAGCATCTGGAGTGTGGTGGCTTTTTTTTCTTACAGAGCAACCCCTGCCTCCTCCATTCAGGGACAGGAAGATGGGCAGGTTGCACAATTCCTCTGCCTCCTCAGGCACTCTCTGGGCTGTGATAGATCAGAATGTTTTAGCTGGCTTATATGCAAAAGCATATGTTTTTGTCTATCTCCATTAATAGGGCAGCTAATAAAAATGATCTGTTCTGATCATCTGTTCTGCAGTTTAGTTTACAATTCTGTTGTAAATTACTATTCTGTCGTAAATTTTAAAAATAGGTCATTGCTACTTTATACTGAATTCTGAGTTTATAAAATTTGAAACTTCCAATAAAAAGAAACTACCAAATTTCCTGTAAATAACATGTCTGTTATCAAAAACTGTTCCAATGTGTGAGCCGTCTGTGAAGGACCATGATAAATCTTGAGTCTATTGAAAATAAGGCTTTCAAAGTATGACCTGAATATCCCTGACAAGCTTTGAATATCACATAGGAGGTGTGTTGATCCGCGTCTGTACTGATGGTGTGAATGAATGTGTGTGTTACTGAAAGCAGTGCTATAATCCCCATAATTCTGGTGGCATTTTTTTTTCATAAAGTAACAAGGGAGAGCAGGTGGAATAAGTATTCCATGGGGTACAAATTGGAAATCACTATTTAAAGGGCATAATGGAATATGTGAGTTGTGTATCAATGATGGGGTATGTTACAAAAAGATATTTCTTAGAAACAAGGTTAGGCAGTGTGATGGAAATAGCATCGAGTCAGAAATGCTGAATATTCAGCACTTTCTTGTCTTCTGGGCCTAGTAATATAGAAAGAAAATATTCTCTCTTCTAGAAGCTTATCTTCTGTGTGGCAGCCATCAATTGTACAGTGATAAGACTTCTACTATGGCCAGTTCAGGATCCAAAGAGAGTACCTAGCCAGGTGGTCAGATTCAGCAACCCTTGATCTGAATACACAGGAATTCACAAGGCGAACTATATGGACAAGGGCTTTATAGGGCAAAAGGAATCACATGGTCAGAAACAAGGAGGTGAAACAGTGTTTGGCCCGGTGAAATGATAGTGGTTGGTAAGCCCAGGGGAATTAAGGTTGGAAGGATAAGTGAGATGTAGCTGATGACACAAGAAGCTTTATATACCATGCAAAGGAGAAGGCAGCAGTTGAAGTAGCAAAAATCTGTGAACGACGTGATGTCCATCAACAAGAGAAAAGATGAATGAAATGAGGTATATTTATCCAATGGAATACAATGAAGTAAAGGAAATGAATGAGCTACTTACTGTTCAGTGCATGAACATGGGTAAACTACAGCCAGATAAAGTTGAATGAAAAGAGCATGTCATTGAAGTCATAGAATATGCTTCCCTCCATTTATGCCATTTAAAGACAATCTGTCAAACAATTTTCTGATTTATATATATATAGAGAGAGAGAGAGAGAGAAAGAGAGAGAGAGAGAGAGAGAGTAAATATTTAAATGTTTATTTTTTAAATAAGGAAATAATAAAACCAAATTTCAGGAAAGTGGTTATCTCTAGATTTCTTTCTGAGAGAGAAAGGTTGGGAACTGCCATGCAGGGGATTTCCAAAAGTACTGGTATTTTCCATATCTTAAAATGAGCGACAGGTACATTAGTGTTAATATTGTTTATTCTTTATTGTGCACATATGCATTAAAATGCTTTTTATGTCTATTGAAAATTTAATAAAAGCAATAAAAATTATTCTTGTCCTCAAGTCAGTTACTCTATCCAAATCAGCCTTGCTATTTCAAGGAAAACTGACTGACTGTGAGTTTCTAATTTTAATTGTAATGGAAATCTTAATTGTTAAAACCCTTTTGATGCTCAGAAAGTTAATCTGAAGGTTAAGAGATTTTTTAAAAGCCCTTTGTTTTTAAACTAGAAATAGGGAAGAGAAGGGAAAATCCTCAAGTGTCAAAGACGGCAAAGGCCAGTTGGCTGAGCTGAGCTCTCTAAAGCCCTTGATTGTACCGTGGGTTCATTGCCTGGGCCACAGAGGAGGCTTCACCTTTCCATTTAGTGGACAAAGCAAATGTAAATTTGTTCTCGATCACAATACACTCAGTATTAAATTTAGTAAGAGAAAATTGCTCTAAGAGCTGAATTTTAGGCTTAACTCTGTGACACTCTCTTTTTTTGTATGGAATTGATCAGTTCAAACTGAGAGCTCATGACTGGGAAAATGACATAGTCTGCTGTTGCCTTGTTCTAAGTTTTAATGGTGCCAGAGCCCACTCTGACGCTAATTTCCTAGTCGCTGTTCTCTCTGATTGTCTAGCAGGAGCCAGCATTCTTCCTCAGCTACCCTGGGAGCAAGGCAGGTGTGGGACGGAGTCCGTTTAGTACTAATCACTGCAGTTTCCCAGCTAGCCCTGTGCAAATGAAATGGACCATCCTCAGAATGAAGAAAAAGGATTATTTGAAGACAATGTGAAAATATGGAACTTTGCCCTTACTTATCAGCTTTGGCAAATCAATTGTCTTCCCTGATGTTGGATTGTCTTCGTGTGTGTGTGTGCGTGGGTGTGTGTGTGACTGTAGATACAGGATTATGTGGATGGCACTTTCCATTTCTCCCAAAGAACTGACCCTAACCTCATTTTTTGTTAAATGAGTTTTATAAAATGTTCTCAGCACAGTGAGTTTGGTATTCACACCTGAAATTGAATCCTGGACTGAAATCAAGTTAACAATGTGCATTTCTAAGAGTGCCTAATTATGCTCGCTGCAGCAGGATTTGCATCACTGGCACCAAACTGTCCCCACCCTGCTTTTTCAGTATTTTTTCCAGTTAAGAAATAGTCACTCCGATCTCTCTTAATTAAATAATTTTGCCCCTACAATGATCTCATGGATTTAAAATATGTTATATGGAAGGTAGTCTCTAAGGGAGCTTAGTTTGAAAGTCAGAAACAGGAATGGTGTGAGGGGGATGGCTGAGATTCCCTTGATCATAATTACTAAAAAAAATTATGCAGAGGGTAGGTAGATTCATTGGCTGTGAATTACTATGTATTTGGGAGACGAGAGAGGGAGAGCAAGAGGAGAGTTCTTGTGAGGATGCCAGGGAGGAGCATAGTTCAAGAGAGAAAAATACATGGTCTTTTCATGGGTTTATTTACTATTTCCATTTTCATTTATTTTCCTGTGGTTTTCCTGTTCATGTTCTTTGCCCATTTTTCTTTTGGTCTGCCCCTGATTTTTCTACTTCATGTATAAGGGTATTTTAAATTCTGGTAATTGTCCTGTCTGTCATGTGGGCTACTTACATTTTTTCTAAGTGTCATTTGTTTATGGTAGTTGCTTTCATTCTGAAGATTAAAACTTTCATTGTAGCAAATTGTTTCAATCTTTTCCATTATGGATAATTTTTTAAAGTACGTTATTTGCTCTTTTTTCAGTTCCATCTACAGACACCATGCCTTAGCCATCCTGTAAGTACTGTGCAGGAATATGGCATGTCCTCCTCATTTCTGGTGCCTTTGAGGCTGTCCTCCACACACACTGATTTGTTACCCAACACCGAACTGTTGAGTATCTGACTTGAAGCTGAGATGGTGACTTCTACAAGTACCAGGTAGGAAGTTAGCCATTGGATGGCTTTTGGTCCACAAATGCCTGAGTGTACGTTCAGGAGAAAACCATGCTCATGAGAATTGGTTAATAATGTTTTTATTGTATTCTTGTTTTTGTTCCCCTTATTTTCCCCCTGAATGTCTTTTTTTTCTGAAATGCTCATCAGTTCTTAAGGAAAGTTTCTTTCCCCCATAGAAAAATTATTTTACAAGAGCTAAAAATAAGTAGTGTTCACGATTAGTTTCTGGGTAACTGTTAATTCACACAGATGTGGGAGGTAGATTTCCTACAGTTGCACAAAATTGAATTAGGTTCATCACCAGATCTCAAGGGTTACTTTAATATTTAACCCCAAGCAACAACTTCAACACCACTTACTTCTCCAAACTTACAAAGCCTAGAATTCAAAAGGCCCTTGTTTGGAGCTTTGAAATTTATCTCGTCAGGTATATTTGACAAAGATTATTTGAACAGGGATGCAAATTAAGTCCCCTTGCAGTTATTTCTGTGCTGTTTTAAATTTTTATGGTACAATGTACTCCTCGTAACATGTTCATGCACATAATTTCACTGGGTCCTTCCGCATCCCTTTGAAATAAGAGGGCTGTCGGTCCCTCCCTGCCCTTGACCTGCAGATAAGGGAGGAGACGCAATGAGGTATCGAAGATCTGAAAGGACCAGCCAGGGGACTCAAGGCTTAACCACGCAAGAGAGATGCTGAGAGGGCATCTCTCATATTTATTGATCAAATGGCTGTTTACAACAATAAAATTCTGTATAGGGGACTCAATACACAATCATTAATCAACCCCAAGCCTAACTCTCAACAGTCTCCAATCTTCTGAAGCATAACGAACAAGTTCTTACATAGCGAACAAGTTCTTACATAGCAAACAAGTTCTTACATGGTGAACAATGCAAGGGCAGACATATCACAGAAACTTTCAGTTTTGATCACTCATCATGAACCATAAACAATCAAGTCAGATATGATTACTCATTTGATTTTTATACTTGATTTATATGTGAATCCCACAGAAGGCAGTTTTTGTTTTACTGCTTTATCAAGTGAGATAATAGACTCATATCTGATAAATGACTTTTCCCATCTGTCATTTATTGAGCATATACTATGGGAAGACTGTGAGTTAAGTCTTCTGAGTTAAATAGAGCCCAGAGAACAAAAGCTTACTACTAGGAAGAGGTATATCTAGTAGAGG
Source organism: Manis pentadactyla (assembly GCF_030020395.1). NCBI lineage: Eukaryota > Metazoa > Chordata > Mammalia > Pholidota > Manidae > Manis > Manis pentadactyla. The sequence goes on along the minus strand of NC_080031.1, from coordinate 13,173,211 downwards.
TATGATCGTTATGCAAATAATGCTATTAGATGGCAGAATGGGAAGTGACTTTGATGAAAAGTATACACATTCCATGACATTCATAAGGAAGGGAGGAATTGAGTGTGAATCTGGAATCAGACAAGTTCCTTAGATAAGAATTTTACTTCTCTGAGCCTCAGATTCTTTATCTGTAAAATGGAGTTGCAATGAGCAGTTAATAAAAAAGGTTTAAAAGTCTGAATATCTTTGTTTACAACCTAAAACTGCCACTTATCAGATCTATGAAGTTTGCCATGTTAATGAAACTTTCCATGCTGTATTTTTTTTTTTTTTTAGAGAACTCATTGCCATCTTTTAATTTTTTAAATTTTTTTGGAGAGGGTATCTCTCATATTTATTGATCAAATGGTTGTTAACAACAATAAAATTCTGTATAGGGACTCAATGCACAATCATTAATCAACCCTAAGCCTAATTCTCAACAGTCTCCAAACTTCTGAAGCATAACGAACAAGTTCTTACATGCTGAACAAGTTCTTACATAGTGAATAAGTTCTTACATGGTGAACAGTGCAAGGGCAGTCATCACAGAAACTTTCGATTTTGATCACGCATCATGAACTATAAACAATCAGGTCAAATATGATTATTTGTTTGATTTTTATACTTGATTTATATGTGAATCCCACATTTCTCCCTTATTATTATTATTATTATTATTACTTTTAATAAAATGCTGAAGTGGTAGGTAGATGCAAGATAAAGGTAGAAAACATAGTTTAGTGTTGTAAGAGGGCAAATGTAGATGATCAGGTGTGTGCCTATAGACTAAGTATTAATCCAAGCTAGACAAGGGCAACAAAACATCCACAGATGCAGAAGATTTCTCTCAAAACAGAGGGGGGTGAGGTTCTAAGCCTCACCTCTGTTGATCCCCAATTTCTCACCTGATGACCCCCCTGCGACTGTGCCTGTCTTAGGTTGTTCCTCCCTTGAGGAATCTTACCCGTCTCTGGCTAACCAGTCATCTTCCGGGGCCATACAGGGAAATGTAAAGTTGGTAAGTGAGAGAGAAGCAATATTGTTTGAAAAGGTTACCTTTTTACTTTTTTGCAGATTTATGCCCTGTGGCTTCTACACCCAGCATTTGTCTTGAGGTATCTTAACCACTTGGAAGAATTATGATACTTGGTAATTTCGATATGAGGCACGAATTCTAGTAAAGGGTTGTAATTAGGAAGGAAGAAGAAAAGCTATAGAAGTAGCAGATGGAAGAAAACATGGGAAGATTGATTATTTCTTTGACATATCTTCTTGTAGAGTAACTTAAGCATGTATAGAATTTAAACTACTAATTAAATTGTGTACACACATTAAGATAATAGGAATACAGCTACATAACCAATGCAGACCTACAATTACCAGCCATATCCAGTGAAACCAAGAAAACCAGTTAGGCACCTTAGGCATTTGTGAAAACTTATCAATGATATGATGGATATTGTCTAACTGAATTTGAATAGTTTGAGAAAAATCAGACAAATTGAAACAACACATTCCTGGGAACTGTTCACATCCCATATGTTCTTTTAACAGTAGATAGTCTATAGTTGCAAGATTTTGGAGCGCTGCAACTTGCACTTCTCCTAATTTTTGGTTCAGTTCCAACAGTATAGATCCAGTCAAATTTGTTGTTTTACTGTATGCACAGGCCAGCTTAGGTATCTCCTTCTTCATTCCAATGGCAAGTCCAGGAGCTGGTGGGATGAATGCAACTGCAACTGCAACAGCGCCCGGATCTTTGTTGAAGTTTTTTGATGATCATCTTCTGGAATGACTTTTCCAGAGAATGTTGATGTTGGAAGTTCTTCTTCATATCGAAATCTTAATTTGTTTTCTGGGTAGCCAAATTAGGCTTTGATCCTCTGTTAGTCCATTCTTGGGTTCTGTGACTCTGCTGCTGTTTTGTTCCTTCAGTTTTTCCTTTGTTCTTACACTCCACAGATGAGTGAAACCATTTGGTATTTCTTTTTTCTCCACTTGGCTTATTTCACTGAGCATAATACCCTCTAGCTCCATCCATGTTGTTGCAAATGGTAGGATTTGTTTTCTTCTTATGGCTGAATAATATTCCATTGTGTATATGTACCACATCTTCTTATCCATTCATCTACTGATGGACACTTCGCTGGCTTCCAATTCTTGGATATTGTAAATAGTGCTGCAGTAAACATAGGGGTGCATCTGTCTTTTTCAAACTTGAGTGCTGCATTCTTAGGGTAAACTCCTAGGAGTGGAATTCCTGGGTCAAATGGTAAGTTTATTTTGAGCATTTTGAGGAACCTCCATATTGCTTTCCACAATGGTTGAACTAACTTACATTCCCACCAGCAGTGTAGGAGGGTTCCCCTTTCTTCACAACCTCGCCAACATTTGTTGTTGTTTGTCTTTTAGATGGTAGCCATCCTTACTCGTGTGAGGTGATACCTCACTGTGGTTTTAATTTGCATTTCTCTGATAATTAGCGATGTGGAGCATCTTTTCATGTGTCTGTTGGCCATCTATATTTCTTTTTTGGAGAACTGTCTGTTCAGTTCCTCTGCACATTTTTTAATTAGATTATTTGTTTTTTGTTTGTTGAGGTGGGTGAGCCCTTTATATATTTTAGATGTCAAGCCTTTATGGGATCTGTCATTTACAAATATATTCTACCATACTGTAGGGTACCTTTTTGTTCTATTGATGGTGTCTTTTGTCATACAGAAGCTTTTCAGCTTAATATAGTCCCACTTGTTCATTTTTGCTATTGTTTTCCTTGCCCGGGGAGATATGTTCAAGAAGAAGTCACTCATGTTTCTGTCTAAGAGATTTTTCCCTATGCTTTTTTCTAAGAGTTTTATGGTTTCATGACTTACATTCAGGTCATTGATCCATTTTGAATTTACTTTTGTGTATGGGGTTAGACAATGGTCCAGTTTCATTCTCCTACATGCAGCTGTCCAGTTTTGCCAGCACCATCTGTTGAAGAGACTGTCATTTCCCCATTATATGTCCATGGCTCCTTTATCAAATATTAATTGACCATATATGTTTGGGTTAATGTCTGGAGTCTCTAGTCTGTTCCACTGGTCTGTGGCTCTGTTCTCGTGCCAGTACCAAATTGTCTTGATTACTATGGCTTTATAGTAGAGCTTGAAGTTGGGGAGTGAGATCCCCCTACTTTATTCTTCTTTCTCAGGATTGCTTTGGCTATTTGAGGTCTTTGGTGTTTCCATATGAATTTTTGAATTATTTGTTCCAGTTCGTTGATTAATATTGCTGGTAATTTGATAGGGATTGCATCAAATCTGTATATTGCTTTGGGCAGGATGGCCATTTTGACGATATTAATTCTTCCTAGCCACGAGCATGGGCTGAGTTTCCATCTGTTAGTGTCCCCTTTAATTCCTCTTAAGAGTGACTTGTAGTTTTCAGGGTATAGGTCTTTCACTTCTTGGTTAGGTTTATTCCTAGGTATTTTATTCTTTTTGATGCAATTGTGAATGGAATTGTTTTCCTGATTTCTCTTTCTATTGGTTCATTGTTAGTGTATAGGAAAGCCACAGATTTCTGTGTGTTAATTTTGTATCCTGCAGCTTTGCTGTATTCTGATATCAATTCTAGTAGTTTTGTAGTGGAGTCTTTAGGGTTTTTTATGTACAATATCATATCATCTGCAAATAGTGACAGTTTAACTTCTTCTTTAGCAATCTGGATTCCTTGTATTTCTTTGTTTTGTCTGATTGCCATGGCTAAGTCCTCCAGTACTATGTTAAATAACAGTGGGGAAAGTGGGCATCCCTGTCTTATTCCTGATCTCAGAAGAAAAGCTTTCAGCTTCTCAGTGTTCAGTATGATGTTGGCTGTGGCTTTATCATATATGGCCTTTATTATGTTGAGGTACTTGCCCTCTATTCCCATTTTGTTGAGAGTTTTTATCATGAATGGATGTTGAATTTTGTCAAATGCTTTTTCAGCATCTATGGAGATGATCATGTGGTTTTTGTCTTACTTTTTGTTGATGTGGTGGATGATGTTGATGGATTTTCAAATGTTGTACCATCCTTGCATCCCTGGGATGAATCCCACTTGGTCATGGTGTATGATCCTCTTGATGTATTTTTGAATTTGGTTTGCTAATATTTTGTTGAGTATTTTTGCATCTACGTTCATCAGGGATATTGGTCTGTAGTTTTGTTTTTTCGGTGGGGTCTTTGCCTGGTTTTGGTATTAGGTTGATGTTGGCTTCATAGAATGAGTTTGGGAGTATTCCCTCCTCTTCTGTTTTTTGGAAAACTTTAAGGAGAATGGGTATTATGTCTTCCCTGTATGTCTGATAAAATTCCGAGGTAAATCCATCTGGCCCTGGGGTTTTGTTCTTGGGTAGTTTTTTGATTACCGCTTCAATTTCGTTGCTGGTAATTGGTCTGTTTAGATTCTCTATTTCTTTCTGGGTAAGTCTTGGAAGGTTGTATTTTTCTAGGAAGTTGTCCATTTCGTCTAGGTTTTCCAGCTTGTTAGCATATAGGTTTTCATAGTATTCTTTAGTAATTCTTTGTATTTCTGTGGAGTCAGTCGTGATTTTTCCATTCTCATTTCTGATTCTGTTGATTTGTGTTGATTCTCTTTTCCTCTTAATAAGTTTGGCTATGGGCTTATCTATTTTGTTTATTTTCTCAAAGAACCAGCTCTTGGTTTCATTGATTTTTGCTATTGTTTTATTCTTCTTGATTTTGTTTATTTCTTCTCTGATCTTTATTATGTCCCTTCTTCTGCTGACCTTAGGCCTCATTTGTTCTTCTTTTTCCAGTTTCGATAATTGTGATGTTAGACTATTCATTTGGTATTGTTCTTCCTTCTTCAAGTGTGCCTGGATCGCTATATACTTTCCTCTTAAGACTGCTTTCGGTGCGTCTCACAGTTGGGGCTTTGTGTTTTTGTTGTCATTTAGTTCCATATATTCCTTGATCTCTATTTTAATTTGTTCATTGATCCATTGATTATTTAGGAGCATGTTGTTAAGCCTCCATGTGTTTGTGAGCCTTTTTGTTTCCTTTGTAGAATTCATTTCTAGTTTTATACCTTTGTGGTCTGAAAAGTTGGTTGGTAGAATTTCAATCTTTTGGAATTTACTGAGGCTCTTTTTGTGGCCTAGTATGTGGTCTATTCTGAAGAATGTTCCATGTGCACTTGAGAAGAATGTGTATCCTGTTGCTTTTGGATGTAGAGTTCTATAAATGCCTGTTAAGTCCATCTGTTCTACTGTGTTGTTCAGTGCCTCCATGTCCTTACTTATTTTCTGCCCAGTGGATCTATCCTTTGGGGTGAGTGGCGTGTTGAAGTCTCCTAAAATGAATGCATTGCATTCTTTTTCCCCCTTTAGTTCTGTTAGTATTTGTTTCACATATGCTGGTGCTCCTGTGTTGGATGCATATATATTTAGAATGGTTATATCCTCTTGTTGGACTGAGCCCTTTATCATTATGTAATGTCCTTCTTTATCTCTTGTTACTTTCTTTGTTTTGAAGTCTATTTTGTCTGATATAAGTACTGCAACCCCTGCTTTCTTCTCTCTGTTGTTTGCCTGAAATATGTTTTTCCATCCCTTGACTTTTAGTCTGTACATGTCTTTGGGTTTGAGGTGAGTTTCTTGTAAGCAGCATATAGATGGGTCTTGGTTTTTTATCTATTCTATTACTCTGTGTCTTTTGATTGGTGCATTCAGCCCATTTACATTTAGGGTGACTATTGAAAAATATGCACTTATTGCCATTGCAGGCTTTAGATTCATGGTTACCAAAGTTTCAAGGTTAGCCTCTTTAGTGTCTTACTGCCTAACTTAGCTCACTTACTGAGCTGTTATATACACTGTCTGGAGATTCTTTTCTTCTCTCCCTTCTTATTCCTCCTCCTCCATTCTTCATATGTTGAGTGTTTTGTGCTGTGCTCTTTCTAGGAGTGCTCCTGTCTAGAACAGTCCCTCTAAAATACCCTGTAGAGGTGGTTTGTGGGAGGCAAATTCCCTCAACTTTTGCTTGTCTGGGAATTGTTTAATCCCTCCATCATATTTAAATGATAATCATGCTGGATACAGTATCCTTGGCTCAAGGCTCTTCTGTTCCATTGCATTAAATATATCATGCTATTCTCTTCTGGCCTGTAAGGTTTCTGTTGAGAAGTCTGATGATAGCCTGATGGGTTTTCCTTTATAGGTGACCTTTTTCTCTCTAGCTGCCTTTAAAACTCTTTCCTTGTCCTTGATCTTTGCCATTTTAATTATTATGTGTCTTGGTGTTGTCCTCCTTGGATCCTTTCTGTTGGGGGTTCTGTGTATTTCCGTGGTCTGTTCGATTATTTCCTCCCCCAGTTTGGGGAAGTTTTCAGCAATTATTTCTTCCTAGATACTTTCCATCCCTTTTCCTCTCTCTTCTTCTTCTGGGACCCCTATAATACGGATATTGCTCCTTTTAGATTGGTCACACAGTTCTCTTAATATTGTTTCATTCCTGGAGATCCTTTTGTCTCTCTCTATGTCAGCTTCTATGCATTCCTGTTCTCTGGTTTCAATTCCATCAATGGCCTCTTGCATCCTATCCATGCTGCTTATAAACCCTTCCAGAGTTTGTTTCATTTCTGTAATCTCCTTCCTGGCATCTGTAATCTCCCTCCCGACTTCATCCCTTAGCTCTTGTATATTTCTCTGCATCTCCGTCAGCATGTTTGTGATTTTTATTTTGAATTCTTTGTCAGGAAGACTGGTTAGGTCTGTCTCCTTCTCTGGTGTTGTCTCTGTAATCTTTGTCTGCCTGTAGTTTTGCCTTTTCATGGTGATAGGAATAGTTTGCAGAGCTGGGACGAGTGACGGCTGGAAGAACTTCCCTTCTTGTTGGTTTGTGGCCCTCCTCTCCTGGGAGAACAGCGACCTCTAGTGGCTTGTGCTGGGTAGCTGCGCGCAGACAGGGTTTCTGCTTCCTGCCGGGCTGCTATGGAGTTACTCTCCGCTGTTGTTGTGGGCGTGGCCTGGCTCAGGCAGCTGCTCCAAAGTGGTGGAATCGCGTTGGAGGGGGAGCAGCCAGAAGGCTATTTATGTCCGTGAGGGGCCTCCGTGCTCCCTGCTGCCTAGGGGATTAGAGTGCCCAGAGTTCCCCCGATTCCCTGCTCTGAACTAAGTATCTCAGGATGCTTCCATCTGGTTTTGGGGTCCCTGTCCCTTTAAGACTTCCAAAAAGCAGTCGCAAAAAAAAAAAAAAAAAAAAGCCACTCGCTTTTCTTTGTCCCCAGGGCGCCGGCCTCAGGTATTTCCTCACCGGTCTTGCTGCCCTGTTTCCCTAGTATCCAGGACCCCACACATGCACTGTGTCTGCGCTCTGGTCCGGATGGCTGGGGCTGGGAATTCAGCAGTCCTGGGCTCCATCTCCCTCCTGCTCTGACTCTTCTCCTCCTGCCAGGAGCTGGGGGGAGAGGTGCTCGGCTCCCACGGGGCCGGGGCTTGTATCTTACCCCCTTCACGAGGCGCTGTGTTCTCGCAGGTGTGGATGTGGTCTGGATGTTGTCCTGTGTCCTCTGGTCTTTATTCTAGGACGAGTTGTCTTTGTTATATTTTCATAAATATATGTGGTTTTGGGAGGAGATTTCTGCTGCTCTACTCACGCCGCCATCTTGGCTCCACCTGTATTTTTTTCTCATTAAAGAAAAGTAACAGTACCACCTCATAGGTATTTTGTGTATATTAATAAGATAAATCTGCACAATACCTACTGCCTAGTAAATGCTCAGTGTATATTAGCTGTCATCAGTATTATAGTCTCATAATAGTATGTTTGGAAGCTCAAAAAAGACTTGATTGACAATATGACAATGAATAGATTTTGAACAGCAAGTTGGATTATGATTGGCAGAGAATGAAACAAAAGGCACAGCTTACTGAACTGCAGGATATTCTTGAAGTACACCAAGTTTTCATCTTTACTGATACTTATGCTATTGAAAAGTTTCTAAAGGGATGTTTAGTTAAAATAATTATGGAGGACTTGAATGGTAGAAATTTGTGACTTTGGTAGGCCGTTAGGGACCTCTGAAACATTCTCATCAACACTTAATATTATCAGACTGATAATTTTGTCCATCTGATTGGTGTAAAATGGTATCTGGTTGTGGTTTTAGTTGGCTTTCCTTGATTATCAGTGAGATTAGTAATCTTTTTTAGATAGGAATAGCTAAAATGTCTAAAACTTATCATGGTTTCTGGTACCCAGTGAGGACTTAATAAATATATTTTTGAACAAATGAGTAAATGAACAGAAGGTATCTCCCTTTCTCACAGACATCAAGGACTTTAACATGCTTATGTAGAGACAAGCTACCTACTGCTTAAGGCAAAAGTATAACCAGTGAAGATCATCTGGTTTATGGGAGATATTGTCATGAAATATCCATCTGGCCCATTCTTTTAGTTGCAGCAATGACCTTCCAATCACACCATGCAGGTAACTATCTCTACGGGGTATGTGAGAACTGACCCTTTCCAGAAATGGGTATGAGCAAGCATCACATGACTGGAAGAGGAGAGAATTACTAACCAGCTGTTTCAGCATAAGGTTGTCCTAGACTAGCAATGCCAATCTGAGAATCCTTACAGAAAGGTTTTCATCTTGCAAATGGCTTCCTCAGCAATTCTTTTCCTTGGTGTCTATAATTAAGACAGTTGCTAAGACTGGACCACAAGCAACCCAGGTGATGGAACCTGTCTTAAAATACTGATGTTATTATTATTCAGGTATGGTGAGGCCATCAGATCAGGAGACAACTACCATTGAAAGATATTTTATTATACTCACAGATCCCAGGAAAAGGAGTCACACCATGCCACTGGGGTCATATACAAAAGCACTGGGGTCAGTCAGGAGGCAGAGGGAGAGGAGGAAACAGTGATCAGGAGCCTTTCTTGTGGTTTCTGCAGGCAGGAACAGGCGAGGCAGGCAAACAGCTTAGGATGTGTTGGTTTTAATAATTTCAGTGGGCTCTGGGGCACAGAGTTGTCCCTAGTTGTCTGGAATGTGGCTCTCATGTGATTAGAGCAGGTAGATAGCAACCTGGAAAGTGAACGCCACATAAAGGAGGTGGTTGGTGTGCCTATGGAAGGCTTGCTCACAGCCTAGTCGTTCTCTAACTGTAAGAGCTGGCAGGTGGGCTACAAACAGGGTCAGCACCCCTCCAGATGTCAGTGACAAATACAGAAAACAAAAGACATGGTTAAAACAAAAGCAAAGGTAGTTTCCCATTTCAGAGCATTATTTACTGTTATATTTTAAAGGAAGCCTATGGAACAACAATAGCTACTACTTCTTTAAAATTTAATATACGCTATAATTCAAACTACTTAACACAATTTTTTTTAAAAACCTGGAGTTAGTGTCATAAACAAAAGGCCTGTATTGTCTCAAACATTTGCAATAGTAAGAGAAAGATAGAGTTTCTGAGATCCAAAGGACAAAATGATGAACAGATGGATGAAAATTATAGGGAGACAGAACGCAGCTCTACATATGCAAGTCATCATAACAAGTAGAACTTTTCAATATGGAACAGAGTGTCATGTAGCATAAAAAAGTCTCCATCAGAAGACATGCTAATTCTCCTACCTGTCACTCAGTCCAGATAATTCCTGCACCGGCTGGAGTTTTAAACCTGGTGGCCCTTAGGGTCCCACAAGATCCAAGACTTTAAGCTCCCCAACCAATTTTATGTTCATAAAAGCCGTAAAAAGTAGAGGCAATCTGAAAATAAAATAGGGTTGAATGCTGAATGACAGAGGGTTAAAGTCAATTTTTGGCATATGTTTACACTGATAAACTTCTGAAGTATAGGAAAAACTTGGAAATTTTATTCCCTCTGTCCCTCAAAATTTAGATGAGCACAGGATGATACTCTGAGACTCCATACTGGCAAAGCAGTCTGATGAAATGGGAGGGCAAAGTCATTTTAACACTCCCACCAAAGGAAATTGTAGGTAGAATATATTCAAGCTTTAAGTTATAGTTACTTAATATCACTATAAATATTTTACTTGCTGATATACTCATCTTGTCCCTGCCCCCACCACTCTCTTCAATCCTCGAGTTTGATTCATTGACTGAAAGTATTATGTATAAGAAAGAAATTTTGAAATGATTGAGTGTGTGCAGGCTTATTCTTGATTATATAAAACCCAGACTGAAGAAATTTTAACTGTGATAATATGTTTTAATGATTCTAAGGAATTATGCCAAACTAACATTTCTATTTAATACTGTTCTTTTATTTTTAAAGATTAATCTAATTAAAGCACAAATTTATCTTCCTCCAAAAATGACCGTAGCTTAATAAGTGAAAGTATGTAATTTCACCTCCATTCATTTCATACTCAAAGTGAAAATTGTGTTGTTACTTGGAATAATTGCCTATTGGTTTGATGTACCTCAAATATCTCCATCTTGCACAGCAACATCTTGCTGAGAATCCTATCTTAACCCCAGGGAGAAAATATCTTTTCCTACCAGTCACCATTTTGCCAAAATCTTCAATCTGTGCACGTTATACATAGTAGCCCATTACCTCCACCTATCACCTTACTGCTCTGTATTGCCTAGCAAAGTGCCTGACCCATAGTAGTTTGCTCAACAAAAATTTAATTAATGTGAACAGCTACAGTCTCTGTCCATTTGGCAAATCTTAAAGGCCAAAAGGGAAAAACTTAAAAGATCTGAAGTGTTGGTTTGTTCCATTTATTTATTTCACTATTTGTGATCACCACCTGACTTCCTGGCAGTAATCTCTCCATGTCATCAGACCAAATTGGCCAAGACAAAAGGCAGTGGGGCAGAATCAAGACATGTATCTGACTCCTGGGCTGGAGGAAACCTCGGAATGCAGACCACAGTGCCTGAGAGGGAGCATCGCACTGGGAGCTGCGGAACCCTGTCTGTGTGCTGACCTGCCTCAGGACTCCGTTCCCTCCTGGGGGACTTGGATTAATTTAAATGGGGAAGAGATCGGTCTGGCTTAAATAAGATGCTGCTTCTTCTTCTTCTTTTATATTGTCTCCTGAACATCATGGAAGTTAGGTTAATACGTCTTTAACTAAATTTCAAAATAAGCATTCTGAACACGACATGTAGTATTAGAGTAACTATTTATACCATAATATATCACAAATTTCCTCTTCGTTTTATCTCCTTTCAACAGCTTAACAGCTGCATCATATAATGATGTAAGGAGACCATAATCAAGAAAGATGAGTAGCTTCATTTTGAGCTTAGAGATATTTACCCTCACATTTCTCATCTCTCACCTCCCCGTGGCTCTTAGCACCTTGTGACATCATGCCTCAGAGCCTGATGCAGTCAGGGTTTCAAGATATCATTCCACTAACACTATGGTTTGGGACCCCCACTTGGTGACCGTAATATATACATCATACACATATTTTGATTACACAGATTATAAATATTCAAGAGAATATGGAAAGAAAGAAAACATTCTGATCAAAAGAGTGGTAATGTATTATGCAATTGGTTTTGTTTATTTGATAAAGAAATACAAGATGCTGTGTGCGGGGTCATGGGGAAGACAGTGTAGCACAGAGAAGACAGGTAAGGACTCTGTGGCATCTTACTGCACTGATGGACAGTGACTGTCATGGGGTATGAGGGGGACTTGATAATAAAGGTGAATGTAGTAACCACATTGTTTTTCTTGTGAAACCTTCATAAGAGTATATATCAATGATATCTTAATAAAAAAGAGAAAACATTAAAGTAAACCTAAATGATCTGATAGAAGCTCAAGTACACGCATGAGACATGAAGCATGTGGCATGTCTAAGAAAATGAAACAGGTTATTGCAGAAACTTTACGAGACTACAGAATGGACCCCAGGCTACATGACTTCCAGTTCAGTGCTCTTATTTCCATAGCTGATTTAAACTCTTCTTTGAGGAAACTCTTCTAAAAATCTCAAAAGCAAGAGTCTCTCAGGTCAACCAGGTTAAAGAGCTCCTACTCCAAATCAAATGGATCCAAGGAACCTACGACTTGCGCAGTTTCTGGTGTGGAAGGTAAAGAATGAAGGACAGCTCCTCTGTTAAAAGAGGAGGGATGAGCACTTTGTGTGGCCTTGGTACCTCAAACAAATTAATAAATAAGCAGATGTGGGGAAAAAAAAAAGAAATACAAGAGTCTTGGATAATGTTTGCAAAGAAGTAGTAACAAGAGCATGTTTGGCTCCAGACCCTTGTCTTATAATTAAGATTCCTGTAATGGATCCTATGCATCATCACTCGACAAAAGTCAGATGAAATGAAAAACAATGAACAGAAGGATCCTTAATAGTCGAAGCCAAATGTTTTTAGTAAGAGCAATTCAAGCTCTATAGGACAAAGAGCCATGGAACAACCAAATTGCCTTAAAATAGAGAGAAGGGCTTAAGTAACAAAAGGACGCAGATATTCCTGAATGAACATTTGTTGTTTACAGTGGCTTCTTTTCTATTTCTTCACATTCCAAAGAATCTTTCTTCCTCAAATCTCTGGCATTGACAGAGAATTCTTTAATGAAAATTAATAATGATAATGATAAGGATTATAATAATAATGACCACTATCACAATGTATGTTAAACAGTGTAAGAATCAGTAATTTTTTTAAGCCATCTCGGTTTCCTCACCTAGGACAGTATTTGTCATCAGCTGAAATTATTAGCAAGTACAGTGGAGTTTCCAAATTCTCTTAGATATATTTGCTCTTTGTGAAAACAGTATGGGGCTACAAACAGAACCAGTCTCTCCTCAAACATATATTTACATGTATATGTAAAATACATGCATATTTATGTATGCAAATATATTTGTGAATATTGAATATGCATATATATGTGTTGTATTATAAAAAATGGAAATAACATTTCCACATACATTATTTCATTTAAGCTTTAGAAAAACCACGGGAGATTCAAACATATTTGAATCACCATTTTATATACAAAGAAAGAAAGTTTCAAAGAATATGAATATTTTCCAAAGAGTAGAGATGTATTTATCAGTTACAGTACAATCCAAACCCAGGTTGCAAGTCTTATTCTACCTCAAGGGGAGAAGAGTAAGTTTTGTGGTTTGAAAAAGGTTAAACATTGTTACCACTACCCTTTCTTCTTGTCTGGTGGCCAAGCAACAGCTACAAGGACAGCACTAGTTGGTCAGAAAAACCTGATGATATACGCAAATCCTGATATCAGAGATAAAAACTGATCGTTGACCAGCACACATTTATTAAATATGTGAACAAGGCAAGTCATTGAATCTCAGTAAATCTGTTTTCTGATCTGTAAAAATACTGCCCATTTAATAACTTAATTTAACAATTAAATTTAATGATGAAGATGATATGCACAGTGACTTATGTGATGATAAGGGAGGTAGAGAGCCTAGCATAGTGTCTGCCATTCAATAAGCACTCATTAAAATCCAAAGGCAATTATTTTCATTACTGCTTTTGGAGTACATTTTGTGTCAACACCACCCAGATTTTGTGAGGTATTCCAGAATGCAAACAAGATGGGTTTTTTTACCTCTTATTTTTATTACAGATTGTATGGGAAAAGGGTGGACATTAATTTTTCTTACCTTACTATGAGTTGCTACATAGTCAAGAAGGCAAGACATCAAAGTATCTTTTGTAAGAATAGTCACAGTCCCACATAGAAAAGTGGCACAGACTGAAAAAAACAGGCTGATAAGGAAAAAAAGATACAGGGTAGAGGATCTAGAAGGAGAGAGAAATTGACACATTTATGGATGCTCTGTGACACAAGCTATGTTTAGACCCTCTGCTGCCTTGTGCCGGTTGATTAAGATGGGGAACATTTTCCCAAGTTGTGTGAGAGAAGCACAGCTGTCGTGTTCAGGAACTTGAGTAAGAAACGTATGCTTCCTGCCAAACTTTCACTGTATACAAGCGCAAAGCTTCATAAAAACAGAATGGTTTTAAAAATGATTGGAAAGATTCATTCTCCCTGACAGATGGAAAGTATCAAAGATTAGGAAAGTGTATCTGTGTGAGTGTGCACATATGTGTATATGTGCGTGTGCACACCCACACTTGCACACATGCGTTTGCTGAGGAGGCTGTCAAAAGAACTTCAAAACTTTATTAGCTGTTGGACTTCTCTGCTACTGCATTATTTCCTTACAAACCTATTTTCCTTAATGAATAATCATCTCAGTCACATTCCTATGGATCTGAATGCTTGAGGGCTAAGGCTTTTCATTGGCCTTGACATATACATGTAACTAAATATATATACATATACATATGTATGTATTTATGTATATCCATAATACATTTATTTATATTTTACCAGCTATTTTATACATATAAATATATTTAATCACACATATAAAATAATTTGTAGAACCTATTTTATAAGCTTAACATACCCACACACACAAACACAAATACACAAGCATACAATTTTGACATCCTGCCATTATAAGCTCATAAAAAAACACACCCTCTCAGTTTTTATAACAAGAAAAACGGACATGCTTTTTGGCTTAAAAAGGTATTAGGGAATTTCCCCGCCAAATGAAAAACAGAGATGATTTTTCGTCTCCTAGATCCTCCTATTCTTTGGATATTTTAATCTCACCTCCCATGTGGGATGATTAGACCAGTCAAGGTAACTATGGCAACACTCAATCCCAGCATGGACATGCTGCCTGGAGCTTAGCCAGTAGCTGACTGGATCATTGCCTCTTTGCCTAGCAGTTGTAGAAGCAGTTGATGGAGGTTTCATATGCTTGATATGCTTGATGTGGTCACTGTGATTAGGGGCCATTTTGACAGACCGTCTTTCATTTTTCTGAAACCTTAAAGCTAACTTAGAGAACAAAATATTGGTGTCACTGGAGTCAGAAACTATAAATATAGATGTGATCTCACCCTCAGAGTTTCCTTGGAATAACTTCTTGGATGCCTACCGGATACCAGAAAATTGGTGATGGCATTGCTGTGGCAGGATAGCAACACTTATCAATCTAATAAAGCCACAAAAAACTGAAACTCAGGTTTGTTGATGTTTATAAGCATTCCTATTTGATAATCACCCTTTTGCATTTAAAGTAATAAATCACACTAGCTTAAATGGAATTTGAAATGTTACTTTGACCTCCAACAAAACTGATATAAGGAAGAGTAAATTCATTTGACCTAGGGGAGAGGAAGCATTTCAGATTGGAAGACATACCTAATCCTATAGCACCCAGGACAGAGATATAGGTACTAATTTATTCTCCACAAATGATTAGTATCAATTGTAGGAATAGTCCTTTATCTAAAATAGGAAAGACAAAAACCCACTAAGCTTGAAGTTAAAATTCCGGAAAGCTTAGAAACAGAGCTAAACCAGAGGAAGTAGACTGAATATTATTAAAGCTGTGATCCAGCCTTATCCAAGCACAATCCCCTATTAAATTAAGGTGCTTAGCTTCTCCCCTACATGCCCAGGAGAGAAAAAGATAAAATAACTCTTCATGAAAATAATATCTATTGGAGTCTCTATAATTTTGTAAGCACAATATCCAACATTTAAAATGAAATTACTAAGCATGTAAGTAGATAAGATAGATAACAGATAGATATGAGAGAAAAAAAAAGTAAAGTAGAAGCAAATTCACAAGTTAGCCAGATATTGAAGAAGAAAAAACCTTGAAGTGACTATATAATCTATATAAGATGATAGAGAAATAGTTGAATAGCTATAAAAAAGAGAATTTAAATAGAGTTTTGGAACCTATAAGGAATTAAAACCTATTTAAAAATGAAAAATAAAAAACTAAGAATAGAAGCCAGGAGAGTAGTTGTTTTTTTTTTTATGGGGAGGATTATGCAAGGTAAGTAAAAAGGCAAGAAGGGTAATTTTGTTACAGGTGTCCTGCACACTTAGGTGTGGTCATGCTGTGAAAATGCATTGACCTATAAATTATTTCTGTATGTATATTATAAAATTATAATTTAAAAGTAATAAAAATACCAAAGTACAAAAGTACAAAATACACTTATAAATAAAATTATATAAACTAGGTGGCATTTGCTAGGTGGTCAGGAAGCAGTCACAAAGGAAATACCCACCAATTACAAGATCAGTGTTATGCAGTGACAAAAAAATAAAGTTACTTGCAAAAGCTAGGTCACTACCTAACACTAATCACCATCTTATGATTATTGATTCATATGAAAAAGTTAGAAAAAGAAAAGCTAAATAATACTACCCCAAGAAATCATACAGGGAGAAAATAAAGATAAGGGAAGATAATAAAACATAAAATAAATATGAAAATCAAGGCCTACAGTATTTATTAGAAAAAATTTAATAAAAACTTGACAAACTTCTGGTAAGATTATTCAGGCAAAAATAATATAAGCACAGACAATAACAGGGCTTAAAATAAAAGATCATCTTGCATAGGTTTATGTCATTAGGCAGTATTATTAAGATGTTATTAAAAAGATATCACATAAATGGATATAAATTTAGAAAACTCTAAAAATTCATACAAAAAAGATATTTATCAAAAATGACTCAAGAAAAAAATAGAAAATCTAAATAGTCCTACAAACAGGACAAAAATTTAATTAGTACTAACATTTGATTGCAAAGAAACTTCCCAAGTCAAATAGCTTTGTCAGGAAGTTCTAACCAGTGCTTAAATAAAAGAAACTTCAACTTCAGATTAAATGTACAATAGTCCAAAAGGAAGAAAAGGAATACTTTTTTTTTTTTTGAGAGGGCATCTCTCATATTTATTGATCAAATGGTTGTTAACAACAATAAAATTCTGTATAGGCGACTCAATGCTCAATGCACAATCATTAATCCACCCCAAGCCTAATTCTCGTCAGTCTCCAATCTTCTGAAGCATAACGAACAAGTTCTTACATGGTGAACAAATTCTTGCATAGTGAATATGTTCTTACATGGTGAACAGTACAAGGGCAGTCATCACAGAAAAGGAATACTTTTTAAAATGAGGCTAGCATTGTTGTGATTCAGAAATACAATAAGGGCAATTTAAAAAGGGAAAATTAAAGCGAAGTTATGCTCATGAACAGAGATGCAAAAATTCCAGTGAAATAAATATCAAACCAAATTCTGTGATAATGTGAAATATATATATATATATATAATCAAAGTTCAATTTATTTCAGAAAAACAAGTTTGCTATATCTTTACAGAAATTAATTCTCTATTTTGCTAATCAATGATTAGCAAATTAGCTTCTATAAAGGTCCATATATTAAATACTTTAGGCTTTGTAGGCATAAGGTCTCCACTGCAACTACTACCAGAACAGTAGCCACTGTAGCATGTAAGCGGCCACAGACAAGGCTAAAGAATGGGTGTGTCTGTGTTCCAGTAAAATGCTATTTATGAAACAAGTAGTGGGGCAGATTTGGCCAGTGGATTGTCATTTGGTAACTCCAGTGATAAATAAAGTAAAGCAGACCGTTATCATCCTAGGAAATGCAGATAAAATGTTTTGATAAAGTTCAAGTGAAAACCAAGTAGCAAGGAGGCAGGTCTCCCAGAATGGCAGAGTATAGAGTTTGACAGACTCCCTCCCCAACAAATCAATTAATTAATTAAAATAAAATAACAAGTGAAAATTACTGAACAAACAAGCAAACAAAACAATTTCCAAAAATCTCTGGATTTGTCCCAACAGAAGCATGCAACAATTGGAAAAATATTCACTCAAGAAAATCTACTAAATCTCCGTAAGAATAGTGATAGTCAATATCATTTGACCCTGACCTACTCCCTCACTCCCATCTCCAGCTCTGGATTATGGAAACTCTACCCTGGGTGCTCTACTTCAGTTAAGTGTGGCCAGGAAGATGGGCCCCTCAGAATCCCCTAGCTCCCAGTCTGTGGCTATGATTCCACAATACGAAGGGGGACTACAAATGTTCTTCATCCTCCCTATTTCCAGCTCCATATTGAAGAATCTCCACTCTGAGTAGCCATGGCAGAAAGGATCAGTCTCTCCATCCTCACCAAGCCCCTACTTGTAAAGAGGGAGATTTAAGGTAAGTATCACAAGCTAAAAATACTGGGGCCTAAATCAACTCTACCCCAGCTAACTAGGGTGAAAGTTCCAGGAGGGATCATCTGAAAAGACCAGGGGCTGTCATAACCCCCATCCGATGCCCACTCATAGAATATGGGTGTCATTTTTGGGAAAGCATGTCCATGCTCCACTTCCAATACAGGGTTGCTGGGTTCTGCTCATAAGAAAGGCAGTCCGTAAGGATGAAAAACTCTGCAGTTCTGCTTAAAGGGACAGACTTTACTAGAAACAGAGTACAAGGAAGGAACTCCATGACTAAGAGCACTGTAAACTTCTGAATGCTCTGCCATTTCTTGTAACATAGAGCTACTAGTCTCCCCTTAAATACTCCCCACCAAGATCTAAATTGTTATTACAGTGCTCTAAAAATAATTTTAAAAAGTAATAAATGAATTGGAGTGTTACACTACATACAAAATAAGGCAATAAAAGAGGAACAGAAGAACAAAAACAAAACATACAGAAAACAAAAAATAAAATCTCAGACATGAATCTAACCATATTAGTGCCAAAAACAAATGTGAATGGATTAAACAATTCAGTCAAAAGACGTCAGATTAAACAATTCAGTCAAAAAGATGTCATATTAGATTTAAAAATAAGCATACAACTATTTACAGGAGACACACTTCAGACTCAAAGACACAAAGAGATTGAAAGTGAAAGGATGAGAAAGATATATCATAGAAACAAGCATAAAATATGTGGAGTGACTATACTTATATCAGAAAAATAAATTGCAAAAAAAATTTTAGACATAAAGTGGGATATTTCATGACTTTATTCCATCAGGAATACTCATAATTAAAAATATACATGAACTTAACAGAGTTTCAAGATAAATATACAAAAACTTGCAGAATTTAAGGCAAATATACACATTACAACAATATTCAGAGCCTTTAAGATTCTGATTTTGATAATAGAGCAACTAGACATAAAGCAAAGAAGGAAATATAAGAACTGAACAACACTGTAAACAAACTAGGCTGAACAGATGTCTCTGAAACATTCCACCTAACAGTAGCAGATCACATATTTTTCCCAAGCACACATGGAACATTATCTAGTACAGACTATATGTTAGGGTAAAACAAAACAAGCCAATAAATTTAAAAGGATTGAAATCATAGAAAGATGTTCTCTGATCAAAATGGAATAAAATGGACCAAATTAGAAATCAATAACAGTGGAATATATGGGAAATTTATGCATATGTAGAAGTTAAACAACATATTCCTAGATTTCACAAATGGTTAAAGGGTTAAAGATTTCACAAGTGAAATTAGAAAATATTTTGAGATAAGAGAAAAAATTAGCAGCATACAAAAATGTATGGAATGCTGCTAAAGGATTGATCACAGGGAAATACATAGCTCTAAATACCTATACTAAAAAAGAACTCAAATCAATTATCCAAACTTCTACTATAACAAAGTAGAAAAAGAAGAAAAAGAAATATACAGAAGAACAAGTAGGAAGGATATAAAGGATAGGGTAGAATGAAATAAAATAAAGAATAGACAACAATACAGAAAATCAATAAAACAGAGTGGGCCTTTGGAAATGATCAAAAAGATTGATAACTGTTTATCTAAATGGACCAATAAAAAAAGAGAGAACTTTTAATTACTAAAATCAAAAGTAAAAGAGGGAAAACACACACACACACATGGCTACTATGAATAATTGTATGCAACAAATTAGAGAACTTAGATAAAATGGACAAATACTGTGGACAATAATTACTGAAATTGATTCAAGAAAATTCAGAAAATCTGAATTGACCTATAACAAGTAAGGGTATAAAATTAGTAATTTCAAAATTTCCCATAAAGAAAAAAACAAGGCCCAGATGACTTTACTGGTGAATTCTACCAGACGTTCAAAAAAGTATTATTACTTCTTCCAAAAATCTCCCAAAAATAGGGTAGGAAGGAATGCATCCCAACTCATCCTGTGGAACTGGCACTGTTTTGATGCCAAAATTAAATAGAGACATCACAAGAAAACTGTGGACAAATATCCCTTACACACATGACCAAAACAAACAAATATATAAACTGAACAAAATACTATTAAACTAAATTCAGCAACATATGTGAAGGGTTATACAACTTGACCAATTGAGATTTATCTCAGGAAAGCAAAACTGGTTTAATACATCCAAACCTGTTAATATGATATACCACAGTAATAGAATAATGAACAAAAGTTAAGTGATCATCTCAATAGATGCAGAAAAACATTTGAGAAACCCAACACTCATTTATGATTAAAATGTTCAGTGAACTAGGAATGGAAAGGAACCTTCTCAGTTTGTTTTAAGACATCACTGAAAAACCTAAAGTCAGTATCATACTCACTTTGAAAGATTGAATTATTTATTTCTCTCTTGGAAATATTATGCTAATTGAAATTAGCCAGGCACCAAAACCACATATTGCATAATTGCCACCTTTATTCAACATTGTACTGGAGGTTCTAGCCAGGACATTAGGCAAGAAAAAGAAAGACACCAGAAACACAACAAAAGGAAACATGGATAAGTTGGGCTACATAAGAATTAAGCCTCTTGTGATAAAATGATATCATCAATAAAGTGAAAAGACAACTCAAAATATTAGATAAAATGTTTACAAATTGTATTTATGATAATGGACCTCTGTCTAGAATATGTAAAGAATCCTTACAACTCAACAATAAAAACAAAATAACTAAATTTTAAAATAGAGGAAGAATGTGCATAGACATTTCTCCAAAGAAGATATACAAATGTTCAGTAGGCACATGAAGCACACTCAAAATATTAGTCATTAGGGAAATACAAATCAAACCTCAGTAACAGGTAACCACACCCACTAGGATGGCAAAAATTACAAAGGCAAGCAAAAACAAGGGATTGTAAAGACATGCAGAAATTAGAATCCTCATATATTGCTGTTGGGAATGGAAAATGATGCAGCCACTTTGAAAACTAGCTTGGCACTTTTTCAAAATGTAAAAAATAAAGTTACCATATGCACCAGATATTTTGTTCCTAAATATATACCCAAGAGAAATAAAATTATTCATCTATCACTTCTAAATAACATTTTGGTCAAAGAAAAAAATCTCAAGACCAATTTAAAAATATTTTGAACTAAATAAAAATGGAGACGAAATTTATCAAAATATGAGGGCTAAAGAAATACTAGTACTTTGAGGGAAATTTATATCTTTACAGGTGTATATTAGAGAAAAAGAGAGATCTAAAATTACTAATCACAATTACCACCTTAGAAAACTAGAAAAAGAAGAATTGAAAATAAGCAGAATAAATAATAAGAATTAGAGCAAAATCAATAAAATTGGAAAGAGGATGTCAATAAAACCAAAAGCTGTTTTTTTAAGACCAATAAAATACATTAAGCTTCTTGTTAAGCTAAGAAGAAAGAGAGGTCACACATTTCTAATAACAGAAATGAAAGAGGGGATATCATATCATATCATATGGATGTTAAAAGAATAAAGAAATGGTATGGACAACTCTATCCCCACAAATTTAATGATCTAGATGAAGTAGACCAATTCTTTGAAAGACTCATTTTGTCAAAATTCACACAAAGAATAGACAATCTGAATAAGCCTATATCTACCAATAAATTGAAAAAAAAAACTTACAACCTTCCAAAACAGAAAGTGCTATGTCCAGATTATTCACTGGTGAATGTCACCAAATATTTGAGGAAGAAATACCAATTCTTTACACTCTCAGAGGACAGCAGCAGAGGGACTACTTCCTTATTCACTCTATGAGGCCAACATTACCTCAACAGCAAAACCAAATATATTAAAAGAAAAGAAAGCTACAGACCAATATTTCTCCTGAACACAGATGTAGAAATCCTAAAAAAAATTTAGAAAATTGAATCCAACAAGGAAAAAGAGAATTTTACATATATCACAAAATGGGATTATCTCAGGTATGCAAGGACAGTTCAATATTCAAAAACTGAGTAATATAATCCAATACATCAACAGGCTGAAAAAAGAAAATCACATGATCATATCAATAGATGTAGAAAAAGCAATTGACAAAATCCAACACTCATTCATGATAAAATTCATAGTAAACTAGAAGTAGAGTGAAACTTCCTCAACTTGATAAAGAATACCTATAAAAATCCCATAGTTAACAACACACTTAATAGTGAAGGAGAAAATCAAAGCTTTTCTTCTAAGACCAGGTACTATGCAAGGATGTCCCCTCTAACCAGTGCTTTTCAACATCATACTGGAAGTTCTAATTAATGCAATAAGGCAAGAAAAGTAAATGAAAGGTATACAGCCTGGGAAGGAAGAAATAAAACTGTTTTTGTTCATAGATGACATAATCATGTATAAAATCCAAAATAATTGACAAAGAGACTACTGAAACTAATAAGAAATTATAACAGGTTACAAGTTTCAAGGTTAATACACAAAAGTTGATTGCTTTCATATCTACCAGAAATGAACAAATGGAATTAGAAATTATGAAAAGAATACCCTTTACATTACCAAACCCCAAAATGAAATACTTGGGTGTACATATAACAAAATATGTACAAGACCTATATGAAGAAAACTACAAAACTCTAATGAATAAAACAAAGAACTAAATAAATGGAGAGCTATTTCATGTCCACAGGTAGGAAGACTTGTTATTGTCGAGATGCTAAGTTTACAAAGAGAAGCAAAAGACTCAGAATAACCAACACAATACTGAAGGAAAATGATTTGGAGAACTAACTACCAAACTTTAAGATCTGCTATAAAAATAAATAACAAAGATGGTGTGGTACTGGCAAAAGAATAGACAGATCAATACACAGAATAGAGAGCCCATAAATAGGACCACATAAATATAGTCAATTAATCTTTGACAAAAGAGCAAAGGCAATACAATAAAGCAAAGATAGTCTCTTCAACAAATGATCTGAAACAACTGAACATCACTTGCAAAAAATATTAATCTATATGTAAATCTTATATACTTCACAAAATCTAATTCAAAATAGATCACAGACCTACATGTAAAATACAAAACCACAAAACCCCTAGCAAATATTTGCAAGACAAATCTGATAAGACTGTTATCCAAAATACAAAGAACTCTAAAAACTCAACAACAAGAAAAGAAAAAAAAATTGAATTAAAAAAATGAACCAAAGGCACCTGGCACCTCACCAAAGAAGATATATAGATGGCAAATAAACATATGAAAAGATGCAATCCAAAAATATAATATAGGGAATATGATAGGAAAACAGAAATCACAACCTTCTATAGTCTTATTATGAAGTGACATTCCATCAAGTTTGGCATATTCTGCTGGTTAGCAGCAGGTTGCTGAATCTATGCTGCACTCAAGAACCATAGGCTATGCAAAGGTGTGAATTTAAGGCAGGAATCATTGTAGCTATCTTTGAAGTCTGCCTAGTGCAGAAAGCTTTACCTTTAAATTCAGAAAAAAGGTTAATGTTACTATTATTACTTCCATTCAGTATTTTACTGAAGGTATTCCCAGTCATAGTATTTCACCAAAAAAGTGCTAAGAAGATGGATCAGGAAGAACAAATCTCTCATTATTTGCAAGTGAAATGAATGTGCACATAGAAAATGCATAGGTATCTACAGTTAAGTATATAAGAAAGCAAAATAAAATTGCTGAAGTCAAAACTAGTATGAAGAAATTCAATGTATTCCTACATAAGAGTGAGTTTGAAGGTGAAATTAAAAATACCTACTAAAGGAACAGAAAAAAAATGAAGTATAGGATTAAATCTGTGTGGAGAAAATTCTATAGACAAAATTACAAAACTTTATTAAGAAATTTTAAAGTAAGCCTAAATACATGAAGTGTACCATGTTCATAGATCAGTATTTGAAAGAGGACAAGTTTTCAAACCTTTTGTCATCAACCTTCTTTCTCTGTTTTTTCCCAGCATAGAGCACATGGCTCTTCTAGATGTCCAAATTTATTATAAAGCCAAACTAATTAAGGTAGCATACTAATGGAGGAAAAGTAGATAACCAGACTGATGAAACAGAATGCCAGAAATTGACCAGGTATATTATGACAACCACTTTCTGACACAGTTGGCATTTTAGATTACGAGAAAGGATATGCTTTTAAATGATGTTTCTGAAACAATTGGGTATCCATACAGAAAAATGGAAAGGAGAAGTAAATGGAAGGGCTACCTCCAAAACAAAATCATATAAACAACCAGTTCCAGTTGGATTAAAAAGTGCAAAATTTTAAAAATATAGATATTATAAATGAAAATATAGAATAATATATTCTGTCAAGATGGTAAAGAATTTATGTATTAAAAAAGAAGGCATCAATAATGAATTATATTATGTTAAAGTTCTGTTCATCAGACGATAGTATAAAGTAAAAAAACAATATACAAAGTAAACTACCTTTGTAATTTATGCAACTGACAAAGGTCATGTGTACAGAATAAAGAAAAAATACAAAATGAAATAAAAAAAAGATATGAACAGGCACTTTCACAAAAGCAGAAATCCAAACGATTAATAAATATATGAAAACATGCTTAATTTCATTACTAACGGAGAAAAGTAAACTAGAACTACAATGAGATACAACCAAATTGCCAAAAAAGTAGAACATCTTGGGATTCCATGGACTCCATGAAAGAAGCCGGAGTCAAAATAATATATATAACTTGATTCCAACCATATGAACAGGTATATTTCTTCATTTCTTTAGGTTTACTTTAAAATATGGTGATATTCTTTAGGTTTAGTTTAAAATATGATTTGCAAAAGCATGTTATTGATGATAGGTAGATGATTAGAAAGACAGAGAAAAAGAGGTGATAGAAAGATATATATTTAAGGGATATATATATACACAGGTATGTTCATTTGTAAACTCAGGTGTTTCCAGGGTGAAATCTAAAACTGTTCCCTGTACATACAGGGCAAAGCAGGACTGAAGAAAGAGGCAGGCTACTCCAGATGAGACATACCTTTGCAAATTCCAACAGATAAAGCCCAGGCATGACATGGGCATTGGTATTCTCAGCAGTAAGCATGTCGATCCACAGTAAGAGTTGAGGCAATGACTGTCCCTTAGGACTTCTGTATCTTTAAGGTGTTGGGTGTCTTGGCAGGGCTCCTCATCCTGGTATATGGTACAACAGGCCCTACTCATTGCTCATTCAAGTGTATTAATGTCTGGGATAATACTTCAGTCCATCCAGCCAAGATGGCTTTACCAGCTAGTTATTTAATCTGCTGTTTTAATATTCCATTCTTCCTTTCCAACCAGCTGCTTGTGGGTTGTAACAAGGAGATGGAAACTCCATAGTACTCAGCTTCTCTAATCCCCCAGTGATGGCAGTATTGTTAATACAGCAACAAGGGAAAGTTTGGGTTAGGCCAGTCTTGGTGTCCACAAAAACCATATTTAGAATTTAGAACACTCACTGGAAGGGAGGGAGCCAATATAAGTAATCTTCCAATCCCTCACTGGATGGGAACGCCAGTAAATAGCCCCAGATTCTCTTGGCACACTGCTTAGATGTTGTTTAGAACACACAAGACATGATGTTACTTTATTTCAGGGGCAATCCGCCCTCTGTGGCAATACACCATCCCACCCAGGTGCTACAGTGGCTGGCTGCTCTTTCCATGCACCCAATCTACTTTATCTCCTGAAATGTCAGTTACTAGAGCTTGTTCTGGAGCTAGGGCATCAGTTTCCTGGTGGCTACAGGGTATTAGCACCTTAAAAGCTGGCAAGTGGAAGACAGTGAGGATGGCCTCAGGCTCCTGCGGTGGCACTCAGATGTCTTTCTACATATTCACAGGGCTTACTAGTGATCATCCACCCCTTGGCTTTTCGTTGTCCAAGCAGTACGATTATTCCCTCTAGAACAGCTCAATTGTCACTGCACAAGGTTAACAGCCAGAAATCATGACTGATCACCAGCCAAACTGCTCCGAGTTCAGCCCACTGAATGCTGCGGTTTGTTCCTGTTTTCATCCAGATGGTATCGTGTTGTGCTGAAGAGCAACTGCAGCCCATGGTGGCAGGTTGCCTCTGACTAGATCTAATTGTGTACCAGGCATCAGGAGGAATTCCCCCCATTCTCTCTCTATAGCTTACAGGGACCCCCATGGGAATAGGGGCAGGGCATCTGGAGAATGCCCATCCTTCATAGGGCCTACAAGCGCTTGCATTTCTAGAGATGGTGGGCTGGTGGACAGGGTGCTTCTCTGCTGCTAACAGGCATGCCAATTAGCCAACTTGGGGGTTTGGGCCATGGCAGAAGTGGTTGAAGGGACATATTCTCAACTCGCCCCTTAATAAGATGTGAGAGGCTCTACTTGGAGGAGTGCTGTGTGACGGCTGCTCTATGGGGCTATACTGGATTTCTGCTCCCTTCCAGGTCCAAAATCCTAAGAGAACTCTCTCCTTCTGCTGTCTCTGCCATAGTACCCAGCCCAGCCCTTCTGGAGACCCAGATACATCTAACTCAAGTGGTAGCCCTGCTTGGGAGATGCCCAGAGATTTAATTTGCTTCATTCACATTTTTGTCTTCCCAGAGGCAGCTTTCTGCTCTGATTCCCAGTCCCACATGTGCCCTTTCTTTACCAGGTGGTATAAAGGACAGAGTCATTGTGCCAGGTGGGGATTAAAAAGCCTCCAAGTTCCAAAATCCCAACAAAGCCTTGCACCTCATTCACATTCTTAAGTGTTAGGGAAGTTTGCACCTTGCCAATCATATCTTCAGGGACAACACATGTCTTCTCTGACCATATAACTCCCAAACCCTCTATGGCAGTGCTTGGGCATTGAATTTTCGGAGTTCATTGCTCATTCTCTCCCTTGCAGACATTCCAGCAAAGGCTGCAGAGCTTTCTGCAGCAGAGGCGGGCCTTCAAAATTAACATTATATCATCAATGTAAAGGGCCCATTTTACTGATGTGGGGAAGGAAACAGACAGATCTGGGGCTACCATCCCATCACATATTGTACAGCTGTGCAGAGAGCCTTGGGGAAGCACTTGAAAGGTCCATTGTTGTTCCTCCCACATGAAAGCAAATTGATCTCGGGATTCAGCAGCCAGAGGTATAGTAAAAAGAGGCAAGCACAGCATGGCATGCTCCCAGGACCATGGCCAAGGTATCTAAGATGGCAGTGGTACCTGACACAACCACACGGATGAGGGGCCTGGGTATCACCTTGTTCAGTTCTCAGTATTTCATCATCATCTGCCCTGCACCATCTGGGTTTCTTAGTGGCCATACCAGGCTATTGAAGGTGGACAAGGCATACAATACCCATGCAGAGCAGTTCTTAAAGAGTGTCTGCAATCTCCTTATGCCCCCCAGGCAGCTTACACTGTTTGAAAGCCACCACTCCTCAAGGAGGTGGTAGACTTCCCCGCTTCCCTGAGGTGGTGCTCCTCTCAGCACCGGATTGGTGACTCTAACCCAGAGACAGAATTCACCAATAGAGAGAGGTTCACAGTTTGACCTTGTAGAATATCAATGCCCAATATGTTCTCTGGTACAGAAGAGATGAAAATCAAGTATTTCTCAGTGGAAGAGCATCCAATTTGTAGTGTCAAAGGGACCTTCTTAGCCAAAACCTTTGCCCTCCTAACCATAACCATTGATGGCACTGAGGGTACCAGAAAACTTCTGAGGGTTACCACATATTCGAGTCCATTCAGCTCGAGTGTCCACCAGAGCCATAGCTGTTTGTCTATTTCTGGGGGGGTCAATGAACAGTGAGCTCACCATGAGGACTCTGATGGTCTCCAGTGGCCCTCATCTGGAGGCAGTCTTGCCCTGAATCCTATTTCTAGGGCTTGGGAGGCATCTACCCCAATAAGACTGTATCCCTGAGGCCTCTGCTGGAGAAGGAGGGTCTTCAGGAACAGTAGCGTTACCAGAGATGGATCCTTGGCCTCATGGCAAGAAAGAATTGGAGACCAGATGCAAAAAAGCAGTTGAGCATTAAGAGTTTATTTGGAAAACAAGAGTAGAGAGAAAGGCAATAGCACACACTTGAGAGTGAGGTGCAGGCATACCCGGAGGGAGCTGTGCCAAGGGAACAATAGGGAATCTCTCATATGTAAAGAGAGAGGAATATTCACTAAGTAGGGTCATGTTGCAGAGGGAACAGGTGGAATTTTTTCAGAATTTGGGTTTGCACCCCTCACACCACAGGTGGAGGGATTTTTGAAGATATGTCATGGCACAGGGAAATGTGATTTTTACTGTGCTAATGAGGGAGGGGCATGATTTTTATTATGTTCATGTTTTGGAGTTAAGTTTGGGTCAATTTCTCCTCCATGTTGGGACCAGCCAGTTTTAGCAAGTCTGTTATCTATACCCTCACTCCCCACATCCCAGGAAAACATCTTGCTCAGAATGTGCAGAATGTAAGTAAACATAGTCCCAAGTCCCCCCTCCCACACCTTCCCTGCTCAGGTCTGGCTATCTACCTACAATAACAGTAGGGGCAGATGAGGCAGGTCTGGACTGTTGTTGAGGTTTTAAGGTTTTCCATAGACTGCCAACACAGTATTGGATTGCTGGTCTATTTTTCTAGGTGAGGTCCTGGCAGGCCAAACCACATTTGCTTGCAGGTCACTTTTGCCAGACCCTTTACAGCCAGTTGGGACAGCCTTTGGCTTTCAGAGCTCTCTCTCTATCTCAGGGCTCTCCCACAGCCTGTGCCCAGGATCTGTCAATTTTCCTGAGAGCAGCAATGGATTGCCCAACCTCATCGATATTCGTCCCATGACTGGACTCAGCCTGCATGCCAGCATCCCGTACCAGCCCCCCAAGCATCACACAGAACATGCAGGTGCTGCCAGAGGCAGGGAGGGTGGTGAAGTTGCTTGTTTTCTTTGTCTTCTGTCTGGTCAGAGGATTGCTATCACCCCCATATCCCATAGCCACACCACCCATGCTGGGTACTTTCCTGGGCCTTTTGCTGGAATATGGCAGTTATATCAATAAGCTCAGCAGAAATATATTCTCTCATCGTGAGTGTTCCCTGAACTGGGGTCTGTCTCACTGGCTGTGTGTTGTGGTTTTTCTTTCCTTTGTATTAAGGGTCAGACAATGTGGGGCATTTTGCCTGTTTCACCGTCAGTTACCACAACATCCTCTTTGCTCTCCTTGCCTTCCTATGGATTCTGCCTAATAACGTCCTGATCAGGCTTTGCCATAAGCCCTCAGACCTTATCCGTGGGAGTTTGCACTCTCCTAGTTTTGCAGAGCGACTTATCTCCAGTTTATTATCCTGTTCTCCCACCTTGTCTTCCAGCCTGAAGCCAGCAGAGTAGTGGACACCCAACAGTCCTTCTCTAACATCAGCTCTTCTTCCAATTCTCTAACTCGAGCTCCAGCCTCTAGTTGGGCATCAGTGTTCAGCGGGACCGCCCAGCAGAGGCCAGTCCCCTGTGCAGCCGTGAGAGTCCTTGCTCTGCGCAGTCCTTCAAACAAGCACGTTAGACCAGCCAGCATTTTTGGGACATCCCTGTACTCATGCAGCAGTCCCCAGCATCTAACATACAAGCCACCCCTCTCCACACAGAAGTCATTGGCCAACTTGGAATTTCTGCCATAGATGCTTCTTTCCCAAGACCTGTTTCTCTGGTCTCCTGGCTGCCTCACCAATTGTTGGTTTGAAAATTCAAGAGCTTCCTCAGTGTAATCTGAAACCCGCCCCCATACACAAAAGGAAAGGAGACCAAAGAAAGAGGCCAGCCCCTCCAGATTGGTGGAAGGTTGAAAAAGCACAGGAACTTACATCTGAGGCTTATCTTGGGCAGCCACAAGATTAGTAGATCTCCACACCCATCCACCAGAATCTTATAAATTTATATAGGGGCCTTCCCTCAGTTTGGTCACCTATTCAGTCCAGATATCCTCAACAACACCTTGCTTCTCGAGGCTGCATCCTTGACAAAAGCCCCCACTGTGTGAATGGTGGGTAGAGCACATATTCCAAGGGCAGGGGGGTGGGTGGGATGCTGCACACTGCCCAGGGCCCGTTTCCTGTCAACTAGCTGCCACATCCTCTCTAACATCAGCTCTCCTTCCAATCCTCTAACTCAAGGTTAGAATATGATTTTAAAAGAGAAGCAGGAAACAATTATTGCTAAATTCAGGAGAGGAGAAGAATGGGATTGTAGTCATGAAGGAACACAATAGGCAAGGTGTTAGTGATACTCCTTTGTTACTTATTTCTCTGTTCAAGTGATAAAGATAAGGATTAGTTTTATAATTAAGTGTTAAAGTATGTATATGCTTCATTTTTTGGTACTTGTGCTATAGTATAACATGAAAGGGGGAAAAATATGCTTAGAGGCACAAAATTTACCTCTTGTTAGGAGAGAGAGGTTGTCAGATTGGGGGGAGACCAGTGGCTTCAAAGGTATTAACAGTTCATATTCTTTAAGGTGGTGCTGGTTACACATTTGTTCATTTAAAAATATTAGCCACAGCATATATGCATATATATGCGTATATATATATATATACACACACACATACACACATATATATTTACACAGATAATCTCACACATTTTTATACATAGGAATTATTTTATAATTAGAAAGACATTAGAGATCTTAACCTAGAAAACTAAAATGCACAGCATAGTCCCTAATATATAATAGCTACTCAAAAACTATTATCTGTTATTATACATAATAAGTTGAAAATAATGTGAATCTTTAAAACACAGTTCAGCAAACTACAGTCCACAGGCCAAATCTTGCCCACCTCCTGCTAAGAATGGCCATAACCAAGAGCGAATTTTACATTTAAAATGGCTGGGGAAAAATAATCAAAATAATAATGTGCCATGACACATGAAAATTTAATGAATTCAAATTTCAATGACTATAAATAAAGTTTTATTGTAACACAGGCACACCCCATTGTTCACCTATGGTATACCTATGTCTACCTATGGTATACCTATGTCTTCTTTCTATAAAACATCAGACTTGAGCAAATTGCAACAGAGAATATATGGCCCACAAGGGCCAAGGTACTTACTTCCCTGCCTTTTACAGAAAGCTTGCCGACTGCTCTAAAACATTTTACCCCTCCCTTCTCAAGGCCAAGTTGCCATCTGCATTCAGAGGCTTGCTGTGGTGAGTGGCTCCCCCTTGGCTCAGCTGCCTGAAGAAGATCTCCCCTGAGTTCTAGCAGTTTCTATGGAGATGAGCCATCATCATCTGGAATAGGGCTCTTTCTGAAAATAACCTAAGCCTACATTTCTCTGTTACACCCTCCACTTGCAGCTGTCACAAGAGAGAACAGGGAGCCAGGGACTCCTTGGAGATCTGTAAGCTCTGCTTTCTCCTGGGTCTGCTGCTTTACGGAGATTCTGGGCCAGGCTGAGAAGTCAGGGAAAGACAGGCTTCTGGATTTGGATTCCAGTTCTGCAGATTGGCAAATATGAAACTGTAGGAAATTTGTATTAATTTCTATGGTTTTTGGTTTCTCCTTCTACAAAATGGGGCTGATAACACCCACTTTAAAGAATTTTTATAACAATTAGGGATAATATATGTAACATTCCTGCAAATAGTAGACGTTAACTTTGTAGACGCTATTAGTATTCATAATGATCAACCAGAAGGTATCAGGGTGGAGGAAAAAAAATCCAATCTAGCCTCTATGGTACTACTAGATTTCAACTCTCAGTCCTTAAAGACCTCAGGTGTCAGGAGATGGCACAAGAGTGTATTTAATTAATTCAAGAAGACAAGGCCAGGAAGTCTTTGATCAGCTCTTTTATCATCCTAAGTGATTTAACAGCCCCTTATCCACTCTGGTCTGAGTTCACGTTTACAGGTACCCTCCCAAGGCACTTATGCACCTCTTGCTCACATATCTCAACTCACTTTACAGTTCCAGGTGATCCTCATTGTATCTAGGGCACTAAGGTTAAGAGCCAAAGTCCAACAAGTTACCAAGACAATAAAAAGGTCTTGCAAAAGACATTTCTGCTCTAAGTAAATTCTTCAGACAGCATTTCACCTTTTAGGTCATTCAAGAAGAAAGGCAGTTTCAACCTGAGGGCTGATAGAAGAGCCCATAGAATTATCTGTTTATTCATAATAGAATATTTGATAATTAGAATAAAACATGGACATCTGAGAGTTCGAATGACTGTAATTAAGATGAGACTGAATTCAGTTTGCTCTCGATTTAACTAGATATAAAGTTATATTATTAATGTATCAAAACATGACATAATAAATTATCCCTTGTTGCTAATTCTTTAAGGCCTACATTAGAAGCCTTGTTTAAAAGGATTAGAAGTGAGAAAATTATTTCAAAATTATTTCAAACAAAGCATTTCTTGTAGAGGAAAACTAAAGGTCCTCATTTCTGGGGATGTGGTTGGGTAGGGAAGTAAATTTGCATATCTGAAAGAGCTGGAGAGCTCCCCAGCCCCCATGCGCAAGATGGATTCCCGTAGAACAACTATTCCCACTTGGGGCCACTGGGAGTGGAGAGAGAGTTCTCCTTTCTCAGTGCCTAAGACGTGGAGGCATGAAGTCTATGGGATGCTTCTACACCTGTTCTTCCTCGAGGAAGTCTAGAAGAAAATATAGGCTTTCTCTGACCTTTCTATTCCTCATGGGTCAAGGAAGGGTTGATGCCCTTTCCATGGCCCTCACAAGTCTGTGCTAGGAAACAAGGGTCACTAATAACAAGAACAATACTCACAGGGAGCAGTTCCCAGGACTTGTGCTAGATATTTTACATGCACTACCTCATTTTATCTTCCCAATAGCCTTATGAGTCCCTAAAGAAGTTGTTATTTATACATGAGAAAACTAAGACTTAGTAAGGTGAAGTAAGTTCCCTGAGATCACACAACCAGCTTAATGGTTAGTTGCAAACTTGGTCCCCACCAGCTATGCTCATTGTCTCTGTGCCATCCATGTTCCCTTTTTCAGGTTCTTCTCATCTGCTTCCCTGAGGGGCACTCACCCTCATGCTTATCACGCAAGGTAGTTGTATTTGATAATCGCACCTTCCTGACATATATGGATTTCTTCAACTCATGGTTTAAGTTCTCTCCGTGCTGTGTCCCCATGTGTGTCTGTGACACTGGCTATTTATTTTTAAGTTCTTGGAAAGCACAGGCTGTGTTAAGGAACATGCCTTACAAGACATTTAGCGCAATGTCACACACTAAGAGATAAATAGAACATGTTTTCTGGCCAGAAGGATGTGCCCTCACAGTTTGTTCTTGACTCCACTTTTCAGGGAGAAGGAAAGAGGCAGAGAGAATCTGCCCAATGTCCATGTCATAACAGTGCCTGTCTCTGTCCGGGGATGTCCCTCTGAGAGAGTCAGAGAATTTGCTGTATGTAAACGAGTAGGTGGCTTTTAACTTGCTGAGGAGCTCTTGCCAAGATCTCACCAGGGCTCCCTAGCCATCTAGACTTGGGATTGAGTTCTGGCTGCACCCCCAGTACTTGGGTCATCTCAAGGCACTTAATCCACCCAGGCCTTGGCATTCTCGTCTACAGAGTTGGGTTGGTGATTTTATGGTTTGTTCCTTTGGCTCAATCAGAACCTTCTGGATCATTCTTGCTGACCAGGCCCACTTCATCTCCTCCTGGTACTGAAGACTTCTTTAGGCCTTGGCTGCATTCCCCCTCATCTTCAGGAATTTAGGTTTAAGGGTTTAGGCTAAACACCCTGCAATACAGAAGTGATGGGACATCTCTGTGCTAGATATGACATCTCCACGGCAGTCCCCAAGGCTCTGAAATTGGCCACCTCTGATTATTTGGAAGGCCTTCAGAGACCCATGGGTTCCTTTCACAGGAGCCGACAGAGGCCCAGGAAGGCCAGCTCTGGGCTCTCTCCACCCCAAAGTGCTACTGTTTCCATTTTTACTCTACTGATGACTGCCGTTGGCAGGAGATGACCCTGTGCAGCGCGTCCTCCTAGACTCCACGTGAGGAAAGGGAGTCTCTCATCTTCATCTCTCCAGGATTTTCCCAAAAGTGGGGAGACAATAATAAAAAACCCATGCTTCCAAGCTATCTGTCCCTCTGCCTCTGATGATCCCTGGGAACTGGATAGGCTTTCTTGTCAACGACTCCTTGATGAGAGTGACTTCTCGATATCATATCTTCCTTCTCAAGAAGTGGACATCACCTCCCCATCCTCAAGAATGGCTGTAAGTGAACATAACTTATGGCTAGGAGGATAGAGAGGATGAAATTATTATAAACTTAGTATTTTCAAAATATTGTTTTCATTATACACATTTTCATTTAATAGTCATGGGTACCCAGTGAGATAATCATCAGCATTTCCGTTTCACAAAGGAACTGAGGCCCAGGGAGACGTAAGTCCCTTGACCAGGTCACTAAGCAACTGGTCTCTGTTTTATCTAACTACAAAGACTGCTTTTTTCACTGTTTAAGCCACCTCATACCCTTGAAGATATTCGAGCAGAGGCCAAACACTCCTTTAACATGTATCTTTTATGCAGGTGATTAAACCATTAGTTGGAATTTGGACTCCATGACCTTTGGGGTCTTTTTAGGGCTATTTCAATAATTCTTTATTTCTGCTTTGCTTGTTGCATGAGTTTGCAGATTCCCATTATTTCTCTTCCTTTCCCATCTTCTTTCTCTTCAAAGAATACCTGAAAAGCCCAAAATAAGTGAACTGGTCCTCTTTCAAGGGGACCTTCTGAAGGGCTGGGCAATCATATCATACCAGCCACCTAATAATCCTGAAAGGAGGTTTCCTCCATAATTCACTCTGTGCATCAGAGCTGGAGCTGCATAAGAGATACATAATTTATACAGGCAATTACACATCAATTGGTTATTAAAAGTGCCCTCATTGAGATGTACTGTATTGAGGACATAGAGATAAATCTGGTTCCCCAGGTAACCGGCTGTAGCTCACAGACAGAAGGCAGATTTTCTGATTTGGGATTGGTACAACTTCTCTTGACCCTGCTGTTCTTCAGTGCCTGCTCTGTGGGGTCCTGCCTGTGTGTGGGTGGCTGAAGACAGAACAGCGGTGAGAAAGCCACGCTATGAAAAAAGAGTCTGGTGCTCTTCTTGAAGCCTTTCCCTCCTGGGAAAAAAATTATTTTTCTAATTAATTAACCATTCACGCAAGAATTCCTTCATTCATCAGTCCAACCATTTAAATAATAAGTATTGGGAAACACATAGGTACTAACTCCTAACTCCTATCCTTGACACTGGACACTTAAGAAAGAAAATGGTGTTATTTCTCTTTTAACAAGCTGATTGTTTTAGTGAGGAAAGAGATGGGCAAACAAAAAATTTCAAATATTTTGATTAAGTGCAGAAATACAAAGAAATACAAATTAAAATGTAGTGGAAGGAGCTATTTGTACTCTCCAGGGCAACCAAGGAAGGCATTGCATAGGAGATCAGATGTGAATAGAGCCCTGTGATAATAAATGAGAATCCACCAGGCAGAGAGTGGAAGGACAGCCGGATAAAAAGGGGCAGGATGAGCACAGGTACCCAGGTCCATCTCACTAAGGATGCAGGACACATCTGGAAGAAACAACTGTACCGAACACACTGATGAATTCACACTTTGGGCTTGAACTTGAGCAGCAGTGAGTACAGAACAAATGGTGACTCTACCATTAATGGACGGGCTTGGTACACCAAAACCTGCTGAGGTGTTTTGTTGTTGTCATTGTTGTTTTGTTTAAATACAGCAATTTTGATTCACAAGGTCTAGGGCTGGACCTGTGAATCTGTATTTTAAAAGTTATCCAGGTGATTCTTTTGAAAATGGGGCTCAGAAACTGGGTTACTGCTTAGGCTGTTACCTTCCTGAATGCTATTTCTTATGCCTGTGCTGGAAACTTGAAGCCCTGTTCGGTTACCAACTCTCAAGCAGTTTGCTTAATGTCATCTAGTTTGCGTGTATCCCCAAAAGAGCCTAATGTTTTTCCAGTTGTGTTTAAGATTTGGGAGGATGCCCAGATACACTGACATCCCTTTGGCACCAGCTCCCAGTGAGCTTCTTCAGAAATGTGGCAGCAGCGAGTCCAGAGGCCCTGGCATTCCAGAAGCTCAGATGGGCAAGGCGTCTCTGTCCTCACTGTGTAGACCACACCATGAATTCCCATAAGGGGCTGGATGGAAGACCACTGGGTTGAATGGTAGAGATTATTGGCTGGGGGAGGAGAGCGTCACTTCTTAAAGCACAGCATGGAAAGTTTAACAGAAGGATGGAAAGTCCTCATTAAACAAACTATGCACAAAATGCATTGAACACGTCTACAAGAAACTTGCAAGGCACTATGGGGGACACAGGTAGCTTTTATAATCTAGTTAAAAGAGGGGGTAGCATACACACATGAAAAACAGCCGTAGTAATTCCATAATCAGATAATGATATTTTTTAGTTGCCCCAGTAAGATAGGTTAATGGACTGAAAAGCAGTTTTTAGTGATGATATATTTTCTCTAAGTACTCAGAAGTAAGAAGTTGTCAAGAATTCATAAAAGAAATAATGCTTACCCCCTAGGAGTTGTTGCTGTGAAAATGCATTACTTTATAGCTTGTTCTCCCCTTGGTTTTATTGCCTATCAAAGTAATGAGAGAGGAATTAGCATTTGTTGAATGCTTATTATATGACAAACAACAAGCTAGGTGCTTGGTGCATGTATTATCTCATTTTAGTCTCTCAAAGACCCACGGAAGTTGGTATGACGATCATTCATTAAGATGCAGAAACTATGTTTCAGGACGCATATGCACCTTACCCTGCATCACCACTTGGGTAGCCAGTGAAAGCACTGGACTCACCCAACCAACCCACGCTCCTTCCCTTTTATGATGCTGCCTTCTTCAGTGGCTTCCTGGGGTGGTGTAATCATTCTGTGACTAGAACAGACTGTAGAGCCCAGGAAGAACTCTATGACAAATTGTTGACTTGAACTGAAACTTTCGTATACATTCTTTGTTTTGCAAAGTCAATAAGGCATTCCCTGCATTGTTCTAGATGCTTGGATCACAACAGTGAACCAAATATTAAAATTTCTCTGTCCTCATGGAAAAACACAGAGAACCAAAAAAAAAAAAAAAGAAAATTCAGTGGGGAGGGAGGCTCAAATGTATGCCCCAAGACAAGCTTGTTCCTTCACTCATCTCTTCCCTTGACCAAGAGTGAAAGATAAGATCTTATCCATGTGCAATGCAGGGAGACTCCGGTATCAGGACACAGGGCCAATAGAATTCTCTCGTCCAAGAACTCGAGGATATTTATTTTGCAGAAGTGCCTAATTCAGGGACCTCTAGAATTATGAAGTCCCCAACTTTGAAAACAGAGTTAGTTCTGGTCCCTGAGGCACCTCTCACATTTAGGGGCAAGCCTGAAATTGCCAGTAGCCTCTATGGGTAGGTCTTATGTGAAAGCCCACATCAGTAGCAACCTTATTAGTAGCGACAGACTCCGATCAGAAAGATGCAGATGGAGAAGAGAGGTGAAGCTGAGAAGTGTGCTGGACTGGAGACCTTTCCGTAAGAGCCAGAAAAGAAGTGAGGGGGCATTTTCTGACTCTGGTGAAGGAGGAATTTTATCC
Organism: Manis pentadactyla; assembly: GCF_030020395.1. Classification (NCBI taxonomy): domain Eukaryota; kingdom Metazoa; phylum Chordata; class Mammalia; order Pholidota; family Manidae; genus Manis; species Manis pentadactyla. The sequence continues at coordinate 13,135,357 of NC_080031.1, read as the reverse complement.
TCCCTCTAACCCAGAGCTTGGAGGACTCTGAGCCCCATCCCTTCCAGAAGCTGGACTTACCTCAAGAGCCTTTTTTTAAGGATACACAGGGAATACGGAATGAAATCTCAAAAAAAGCTACACTCCATATGAAAGGAGAGAAACAAGCTGATGTTTTCCCCTGAAAGTCTCCTGTGGTGCAGAGGGGTCTGATTAACAGGAGAAGGTAAATCAGAATAATTCAGCCTTCTCCACCGTTTCCCTGCGGCCACTCTCCCAGGACTGTTCGTTGCTAGGTGTTTTTGAAGAGCAGGCTCCCCTCGGACTAGAATCCCTTTCATCGCTTCCTGCACTCAGTGAGGTGTGCTAAACATGCTGGCAAACGACAGACACGCTTTGCTGGGCTGTTAATGCAGGAGGCACAGGCCACATGCACATCTAGGCACAGCACTTCACCAGGGCCCCGGATCTGAAAGCATAATTCTCGATGCCTCTTTGATGCCCTTTTACTTTGGCTACATTAATGAGGCTGAATCTCGCCATGTTAAAAAAAAAAAAAAAGAAGTCTGTCCTCATCTGGAATTTCTAAGCATTTCCTTCCTGTACTTTGCAGCTTTCAATTTGTTTCTCAAACATCTTCACGGACCCTCCTGCCCACCCTAAGTCCCATTCTCCTGACTCTGCTCTTGGTCTCTTTCTGAATCATGCATTTGATTTTTTATGTACCCACCAGCCCCTCCCCACATTCTCATTCCACTCCTTCCTGGTTTGTAGTCGGTCCTAAGCAGTTTACTAGGCTACACTAACCACCAAAGATTAGAAGTGCATTAATCCCGGCAACACAAGCAAAATCCAAAGCAAACAAATTTTCTATATAATAAGTGTGTGCACAATAGTTCCTTTGCATGTATGTGATGTGTTTTTTGGGGGAAGTAACTAATCATAAATGGTGTACCAGGTCTCACAAAGACCTCAATTAGCACACATTTTTTCAAACAAATCTCATCGTATTTCTTTTTCTTGTTACAGATCTAATGTCTATAGCCTGCACTGAGGGTAACAGATTTCCCAGACCCCACGTTCGGTGGCATCTTGACTTTATGCTTGCTGACCTGTTGGCACTACAATGTGTTCATGAACAGGAGACCTGCCCTGTCTTTCTAAAACTTCCCTCTACCATCCACACCCCATAGTGATCACAGTGACCCCATTCCAGTATTATGAGAACACTGGGACCCCCACAGGGCCCAAGAGGCTGGCCTACAGTTTCTAGTATAATTACTATTCTCTCTGGGGTTTCCCACCCAGAGCACCCCTATTTGCTCTCTCTCACCCTTGATCAATGGGATCCCACTGAGATGAGAAGAGGAAAAAGAAAGAAGAGAGCAGAGACATTCAAGGCAAGCTTATTCACTTACATCCTATTTATCAAAGGCTATCCTCTAACTCTCCAAATATGCTTGGATAAATACAAGCGTAACCACAAGTGTTGCTTTTTTGACCTTCATGCTTGAGAACTTAGCAGAAAAACTGCTATTAACTACTACCCTTAAATCATTCTCAATGTGGCCTTCCGCCGAAGCCCTCACCCTAAGCTGTAATTATTCCTGGTATCTTAAAGGTTCCTCTGACCAGCACTGTCTCTTCTTACTCCTTCCCCCTGGAGAGTAGTACTTCCTGGATGAGAGAGAAGCCCTATAGTTGAGGATGCAGATGTTCTGTGTAAGATGATGCAAAGTTAAATCAGGGGCAACAGCACCTTGAGCAAAGACATAAAAACAGCCCATAAATTTCCAGGAAAAACACATGAAAAATATTGCTATGTAAGACCTGCTGCAGCTCAGGAAAGCTAATAATTTTGCCCTATATTTGCATAGCACTTTATCATTTACAAAGTGCCTCCCCCTAATTATGCTACTTAATTATTCCATCCAGTACAGACATGATGATAATCCCCTTACAGATAAGAAAACCGAGACTCTGAGAGGTTGAGCGATCTGCTGAAGGTCCTAGGCTGCTAGCTGGGTCCAGCTACATCATTTGCAGGGCCCCATTAATTAAAAAAAAAAATGCTAAGAATTTCAAGATGACAACAGCAGAGCATCAAACCAAGTGCGGAGCCCTTCTAAGCGCAGAGCCTCGCATGACGGCGCAGGTCACGCATTCAGGAAGCTGGCTTTTCTGCTGGATGGAGGTGAAGCCAGGACTCAGGTTCAGATCTTCAGAGTCCAAGTCCACCTTTCTCAATACCCTCTGGCTTTATCAGGATTCTATTCCCTGGTCGCCTCCCGCCATCTCTGCAGTGTTGCGCATACTCTGCTTAACTGACAAGCATCCAGGTTTCCCTTCTACGAACTCAGGGGCCAGAGAAAATAATCACTGCCAAGTCTCTTGCCTCTCCAAGTTCCGTGATCTTTCCCCCCTAGATCCATGAGCTCTAGTGGACAACTCTCTTGACAAAGATACTGAGACAGAAGAAAACAAAGTTGTCTCGTGGATGGATTTTTCTGTATTTTAAGTGTTGTTGCAGCTTTTCCATTCTTTCAGAATCCCACATCTCCTAACCACCTTCCCCTCCTACCCTGGTTTAATCTATTCTCTAAGTCTGATCATTGGAAAGGGGCAATGAAGGCAAAGAGAAAGAAGGAGAGAGAGAGAGGTAAGGAAAGAAAGAGAGAGGGGTTGGGGGAAAAAGAAAAGAAAGAAGGAAAGGAAGAGAAAAACACATACATAGAAAAAAGGAAAGAAGCGCTAGAAGGCCCACACTGTGCAGATGGCTCCAGATCCCCACTTCTACTCTGTTACCAGCGGACTTCACTCCGGGATGATACACTGCAATTTGTACGGCAAAGACACATTTTTGAAACCAAACTGGTTATTACTGCGGAGGCTCCTGCCTCGAGCAATGGTCTGAATGTTTTTCTCCCTGAAATCTGAACATATTCATCAAACTGTGTTGCTCTCCTGGACTTGCAATTAATCACAGCTCGTTTCAAGCTTCGTTAATTAATACTAAGGCCAGGGATCCAGCAGAGGCCCCAAATTTAATCTGCAGTGTTTTTAAATTATTATAATCTGCCAGAGGAAGAGCTGTTTTGTTTTAAATAGCATATATATATATATATATATATATATATATATTCCGCCCCCTGACCCAGCGCTACTGCATTGCCAAGAAATTAAAAGAACTCGTACAATAGTCTTCATGAAGGAACTACACTGAAATAGCCTTGTTTTGCTGTTGTGAGGTAGCATCTGACCAGCAGAGGGAGTAGAACTGAAGTATAAGCATCATTTTTCAGGGCTAAACAGAGTTAATGATTTAAAGATGGAGAAAAAAAAACCGCAACGGTCCACCAGCCAGCTTCTGGCAATAGCGAAATCAACCTTTCAGAGGCCAGCCCTGTGGAATCTGATTTGGTGAAACCAGAACGTAACAGTTTATGTCTCTTTTCCTTACCCTTGAGCAACTAACTGGGAAGCAGCCCTGAGTATGATTTTACCCAGTAAGAGAGAAGGCGCTGCCGAAACAAAATGATTCCAAAGGACTAAGGAAACAGTGCATGTGAAATTCCGCTTAGCGGTTCCCGGTTACTCTCCATCTCGCTGGACTGAGATTACTAGTGCATTTCACACTTTTTCTGGCATTGCCTCCCAATCTGGAGCATAGAAGGCACGTCTCCGTTTCCGATGACTATTTATTTTTCACAGCCCAAACATTTGTAGCAACACTCCCCAGCCATAATTCATACATTGCTTCCTACTGGCACTTCATGTGTTAGCACAAGTGTTGAAAAATTTTGGTTTTGAAATGAACTGTGAGGGGACAAATGATCTTCACTTATTAATAGAACACCGCCAAAATGTTCCAGAAAAATGTAAGCATTTACGTGTAAATAAGTATTTATGTGTAAAGACCTCCGAAGTAGTGTCTAAATCGCTTAACGCTATAGGACTATGCAGCCCTATAAACCCTTCTCTGATGGAATCTTCAGGCGGACTTTCTCACACTTCCTGCCCAGCTGCAGCCATTCCGAAGTTCCTACCTTCCCACCTTGACTTTCATGCATCTGGGACTTAATATAACTGACCCAATCTCCATTTTTGTTAGCGGTAGACCACCAAAAGAGTACAATTTTGAAGCCTGCAGTTTTTTGGTTTCTAGCTTTAAGTTCATTAGGAGCACCTTAGGGACTCCTACCAAGTCAATGCATACACATATGAATCAAAGAATCCTTGGAATGCTCTGCAATTTCTATGAGAAATCCTTTCCCCTTTGGGTATAGAGAGAAGTGCCAGGATAAATGGAATAGCCAACTGAACAAAAACACAAGTCCCAGTCCAGCTGGATGGCAGTGAGTTGTGCAGGTTCCTTTTTCCACAGTACCATGTAATATCCACTCAGGGGATATGTAAGCTCGAGAAGTTGCCCTCTTTAGAGGCACTCAGGATGTGGGTATAAGTCAGCAAGTTCCCCACAGGAATTGTGAAATCTTCCTCTTGCCTAGAAAGACATAAGGAGTGATTCATGGTCCCTACAGAAAAAGAAGGGATTGCCCTGGGTCTGATTTCTTTAGTGCAGGGAAGAGTAGAGACAAGTTCTTGCAAGTCCCATTTCCCCAAGCATCCTTGTCCTGACATAGGGCCAACATGCAGTTCATCCCAGTGGGGTCTGTGTCCCAGCAGAGAGGGAACAGGATCACTTGTGCCTGTGGCCGTCCTGCAGCACATGCATAACAATGCTTTAGTTCAAAGCTAGTGCTGAAAATTTTCCCCATTCTACCCAGGCTTGGTGTCTCCATAACCTGTCTTGATTTCAAGAGTCTGTGTTTTAGATCCTTGACCTCTGTTACAGTAACTAGTTAACACTGATGACCATTTTGAAAGGATAACCAGGAGTTCCTTCCCATTCTAGGTCCCTGCAATTTACCTGTAAAATACAGAATTAGAAGCATAAAGATTAACATTTTAGGTCCTTTTTAGTTTTAGCCTCAAGGGTTGGCCAGCCACTTGGGTTGCCTTTCAATTCTCTGTTTTTGCCCCCAGATCCCTCAGTCAATTTCTTGATTTTGGTGTAATGAGTCCAGCCCCTTTCAGCCATCCTCACTGAGATTTCCGTGTCCAGGGGCCCTTAGTAGGGGCCTTCCTAGGAAGACTGGACCAGGTCTCCAGGCTGGAAGAGGTGAGCGAAGAACTTAAGTGGTGGAGTCTGGGGTCCTTTCAGCAGAGAGAAGTTAAGGTAGAAGACATGGCAGCACACATTCCCTTAGAAATGGATCTTCTGTTTCTGTGGTGGGCAAGGCCATTGCTCTTCCTAGGTATGGCAACCCATATAATAGTTCATAAGGGCAAAGTCCTAAATCCTTTCAGGCAACAGTTCTAATCCTTAGGGGAGCTATAGGAAGACATTTACTCCAAAGCAAGGCCTTTTCTCTCTTCAAGGGGAATTGGATATTGTCTCTTGCAAATTATTTCACCTGGTTGTCTCAAAGTTACTTTTATTAGGGAAACTCATAAACCTCCCCTATTTCCTTCCTTAACCCTTATTCTAGGGTCTATTTTCTTTTCTTCCTCCTCTGTGAAGTAGACCATTAGAACTTTTATTTGGCCTTTTTCTATTACTAGACCCAGGCCTAACTGAATAATTAAACCCCTTCCTAACAGATTAGTTCCCGCTTTCGGGACATATAAGAATGATCCCTCTGTAATCTCATTTTCTAATCTGATTACAGTCCTTTGACCCCGAGAGACTAAAAGCTTTTCAGGTCCTGAGTCTCTGTAAACATGTGGTTGGGGTCTCTTCCTACTCCTGTGGGACTTCAAATGCCTTAGTAACATTTTGAGATTTGGAGCCGGTTCTCTGATTCCCTTTACAATCAGCCCTTGAAGATCCTGCCTTCTCGTTCTATCCCCTGGATTGTTATTGTCCTACCCAGATCTACATTTGGGAACTTTTGTTCTGCTGGCTGGACACATTGGCCAGATGGGTGTTTTCATAAGGGATCTGGTAAGGGGCCGAAGGCTTGGTAACCAGCAGAGGGCATAGTCCCTTTCCTCTGGTGAACTGGAGGCTTTATCACTCTCATAAAGAACCAAATTATGTTTAGTTAAACCGGCAAAGCCAGTTTTCATACGATCCAAACTGCTGCCGGAGAATTGACGGCTTACAGGTGGTTTTTTTCAATCCAGACAAAACACCAAAATTTGATCATCTTCCGTTTGTCCTTAACCCTGGTACAGGAGGCATCCCCCCATTACCATAACATTTGCCCCAGCAGGCTATCTGGAGGAATCTCAAGGGAGCTCTCTGGTTCCCTTTCCCTGTTTCCCCAGGCCTAGAACTTCTACTTCCCATCTTCCAAAGAGGACCCTGTGTCTGAGGTCCCTGTGTACTCCACCCTCTGTAACGGACATTTCTTGCACACCCTGAGATTCACTTAGGCCACGTCTGGCCGTTTCCCTTGCAGGAGAACAGAACCACAGACTGGGCCTCCACACTTGCTTCAAATCTAGGACACGTCTCAGTCACACACACTCAACCTCCAAAAAATGCCCAACCACCAAGGCAGCACTTACAGTCCAATTCTCCTACCCTGGCTGGTGCGCGAGTTTGCCTGGTTGCCCCCGTGCCTGCATTTCCTCCTCTGTGTCAGTCACGCTGTCTCCTCATAACAGTCTCAGGTCTTCTTTCTACTTCTGGGCAAAGGTGAAACACCCAGACAGAGCAGGCCGTCCTCAGGCGGGCAGGGCACGCCTTCCCACTACACCTGGGCCCCCATTGTGCATGGGCAAGAGGATCCCAGACAAGCCCCCAAATTATGAGAAATTATCTCACTGATCTGAACTTCGTAAGTGGACACGGAGTCAAAGAGAACAGTGGAGTGAGGCTTTAACGGCAGTCTTGCAGGATCGGGTCTGGTCAGCAGGCACCCTCAGGGGGTTACAGCAAGCAAGTTGTTCTTTAGCCAGCGAGTCCCTCCCCTGGTTCCTCACTGGCTGAGTACTACAGGGTTCACAGTCTTTCCCGGATGTCGCCTAAGCAAGTTATATCCATATAAGGCTTTCTTTACATTTGTCTTAACTTTATTGGCTGGTTTAAAACATTTTCTGAATTTTTCTGGTGATACACAGCCCGTTCTTTCTCAATCTCCCTCCCCCTCCCAGCCGGAGTGACTCCCTGGTACATGTGCTGACATGTAGCCTTCTTGTCAATACCCTTTTGTTTAAATGTTAATTCCTCTGGGAATAAATCACATTTAGTTTTATGTCATTTCTAACAATCTATAGATTATGATAGATAATAAATAAGTAAATAGATATAAAGGTACAGTTCTCCACCTCCAGACTTTGAGATGCCCAAGAATGGTGCCATTAACTTTGTCATCTTTTATACATTCAGCCCTTAGGACAGTGTCTATGACATAGCAGGTGTTTGCTACATATTACTTGAATGAATCAGCTGAGTCAATATGTACAGGAGAGTCTAAGTCTAGTCTTATTCTGTAAAAGGAAAACTGAAGCACTAGCAGAACAAGTTATTTGTCTAAAGTCACACAATTAATAATCAAATACATTTGGCATAATTCCAAGCCACAGAATGCTAATTTCTAAAGGTAGATACAGCCTCGGGCAAATTTCTGTTCTTTTGTTGTGTGTAATCTGCAAGAAACCACATGGTTACATGCATGGGGGCGGTGGCAGGGAATAAAGGATGCTTAAAGCAGCCGTCAGTGAGCAATATGCAGAACCAGCAGTGGAGTCCCAAGTTAATCTATCTGGGAGAAGCAATACAATTGAAGAGTGAATACAGCTGCAGAGCTTTCTCAGCTAGATTAAAAGGTCCAAGCTCTAGGGCACCCTCCATTTTTAAGATACAGGGAGAGCATTTTGGAGAATTAGTTGAAAAAAAAAAACCCTAATGCAAACTAAGGTATTGTTTCCACAAACAAATGAACACAAATATTTTCTAGAACAAGAGATGGATAAGCCCACGAGCTCATGCCTATGCACCCAAGTCATAATCCAAACTACTTGCTAGGTACCAAGACCAGATGTTCCTGCTTTGAGACAAAAATCACTTTCAAGGCCCTTGACGGAAACACAAAAGAGAAGAGCTGGTTGAGAGAGAAAAAGAAAGATGTGTGAAGCATGATTCCTGTGATAGATGCCGCTCAGCCTCACCCTAGTGTTAGAGGTGCAATGGGGACTGGAGGAGACTGGGGAGCCTGAGAGCTGTCAATCTCCAGGAAGTAGCATGTGATGATGTCGTTTGAGGCTGCCAGGTCTTCCTGTAATCCAAAAGAAGCCAAATATTCTCTTGATTTTTTAATAGTCGACAACTATTTCTCGGTGTGGAGCATCCCAGAATGAAACATGTCTGCAGGCCAAATCCGTGCTGTGAGCCACAGATGTCAGATTCCTGCCTTACATCTCTATGCACCTAGAGGAATTCATTTGCCGTGGAAGCCTGGAGAAGAAAATCCCATCTCCAAGAAACTTTGTTGGGATGGCAGATGTTAGTCGGGAGAGAATATATGTATTTTCACTTGAGCAGTTTAGGAATTCATAGAATTTCTTCTACATCTTGTCTGAAAATAACCTCTGCCTCAGGACAACAGGCCAAACCGTAAGTGGATTTCTGAGATGCTCCCAATTTAACATTTCCTTTTTATAGTCAAGTCATGTAACAAATAATAAGTCTAGTTTTGAGGGCTGGGAAATACAGTGACCATTTTAGCCACTGCCAAATAAAGTAGCCATTGCTGTTGCTTCAAAAGTGATCACAGAGTTACTAGTGCACAGATAGATTTTCTGCAGCATGACACTGCTTCTACGAGAGTGGATGCTTTCTTCCACAATTCTGCAAGGAGACCAGGGCCATCCCCCTCTTGGGGTGTCCAAGTACCTTGGAGTATTGGGGTGAGAGATGTCCAAATGAGGTAGTTGGCCAAGGATCAAGCCAAGATTTATAATGGAGATGGCTCTGATCAGTCACCATCAGAGGTGTTGCTTACTGTTCGAGGGAAGTGTCTACCCCTCCCACACCCCCACCCCACCCCGACCCTGGCAGGCAGGCTGAACAGCCAACTGTTCAGAGACTGCCTGCCTATAGGGCCATCTTCAGACAATGGCCCAGCTCCCACCCAGCATGTGGGCTTTTAGTCAGTGCGGCTTTCAGCTCAGGCCGCTCTGCCTGGACTCTCCGGAAACCATTTCTCATTTTTTCTCTTATGTCTCTCCCCACCCTAACCCAGGAAACCCTTTATTTTGCTATTGGGAGAGATGGAGAATGAATCCTTTCTTCTTGTAAATGATTCTAGATATTTTCTTTAGAGAAGGGACTGTTCTCACTCGAAGGTAATATTTATGTTTCCCAGACATAAGTATAATCGCTCCAGGGATTGGGCGTTTGGACACACCCAGGTTCAGAGGTTCACCAGCTGTCTACCCTGTCACAGCCTTCACTGCATCAAGTCCAAACATGAACTTCTGTTTAAAATAGAAGGTCTCTGGGTAGAATTCTAGGAAGAGCTGTCCAGGACCTCTCAATTCTTGTCAGGCAAGACCAAGCCCTCGGCCCACCATGCAAATAAAACAGATTGTAGGGCCTCCAAAATTTTCTTCTACAAATCTCCAAACAAGGTTTTGATGTCCAAAAGGAAGGCTTGTTAACAACAAGTGGGATGAGGGAGGTGAGGAAGGGCTGGGAGGGGGTGCAGAACGGCAGCTGGGAGCCCAGGCCTGAGCAAATTGCATCTGCAGGTATAGCTGAGGAGGGCGGCTGTTTTCTCATCCTAACTGGCTCCCTCCTGATGCAAAGGCCTTGTACAAACCCTACCTTCTCTTCTAAGCCCCTTTATTCCCGGAGCCTCATGCAGCGTCAGGAGAAAAAGCAACTGCTGCATAAAGAAAGCAGCCAGGTGGAAGGGAAGAGAGCATAGAACAGCCAGCTTTCAGGACATTCAAAATGTCACTGAGCGCAGGCCACCCCTTTGGTCCTTCTCCATGCCTCGGTCCTCCGCCCACCCAGATATGAAGAAGTGTGCAGTAGAGAGGCTTGAGGGTGAAGGGTGTCAATATCAGCCTGTTATGAGGGATAAATGAAGGCTCCTCTAACTCTCACAGAAGTTCTCCTGTTGGCTGCCAGAGAGTCTGACCACAAGAAGGGCGTGGCTTTGGAATGAGATGTCTGTCTTCGTGGGTCCCTGTTCAAATGCAGATCGTGTGGGTGTGCACATTCACTCAGGAGAGACAAGTGCATATGCATATGTATGTACACACACACATATATAATGTGTATGTACATACATGTGTATATGTGTGTGTGTGTCTGTAGCTAAAAAAAACAAAAGAAGACAACATAGCTTCTGCCTTCCAAAAGCTTACAACCTAAAAACCATAAAATAAAGTGCACTTGACTGAGTAACATGTATTTGTATTGTAAAGAACAGATTTTGTACATTAAGATTTTTTTTGTAGTATGGTGAAAAGGGGTGTGGGTTTAGAATCAAAAGATTTACGTCTTCATTTCAGCTCTTCTGCTTACTCATAGCTGTGCAAACTTGGACAAGTTACTTAAACTCCTATACGTCTTAGAAGAATCCCTGGCAGAAAATCAACAATAAATGTTTGTTATTTTTCTTGTTTAGTATTATTACTATCATCATCATCAGTATTATTATAATTGTTAAATGGAGATAGTAGTATATACGGCACATAGCTATGTGACTCCCCAAAGCATTCTACGAACACCAAGTTGTGCCAAGATTTACGTGTTTGCATGGTTATCACGAGTTAGTAGCTTCCCAACTGGACTCTGAGCTTGCAGTCTGTTTTCCTTCTCACCTGTGCTGCGGACTGTTTCCAAAGTTATCTTTCTGAAACAGAAGTCTGTCACCAGGTCAATCCCCTCCTTAATATCCTCCAAAGGTTCCATTATGCCTACACGATAAATTCTGATTTCAGTGGCGGGCTCTTAACAAAAGAATTTAGTCTTCAAGTGGAAGAAGAAGGAATAGACACAAGATAGGGCTATGCTTAAATTTAGGTTCTCACCTTTTTAACTTTGAGGCTTTTTATTACTAATACTCTGCAGTGAAAGAAGACAATAACCTACATATGATTAAGAATATTTTCACTCATTCCTTGGTTATTTATTGAACACCCAGTAATGTGCCACGAGCTGCAAATACAGTAGCAAAATAGACAGTGGGTGCCCTGTCCTTCTGGGACGTATATTCTATTGGGAAAGAGAGACATAAACAGACAAATAAATAGATTAGGTGATAGCACATGATCACAGACTCTAAGCTGAGGCCTAGGAATCATTCTGAAGGCCAAGACCCGTGTACCTAGGTGTTGATCCAAGTGGACACAAGCAATGAAATGTATTTGTCATATTTCCTTTTCTCCTACAGAATCAATTCTAAGGTGCCTGAGCCAATTCAAAGTCTCTGAGGCATAGCTATTCATTGTTAAGTGTGTACGAGTGCATGCCTGTGTGTGTGTGCGTGTGCGTGTGCACGCACGTGTTTCAGTGGAAATGCATTCCTGAAAATGGGAACACTAGCTAAGCCACTGTTGTATAGGACCGTAGAGCAGGGTCCTTTGGGAAAAACCTTACTCCTGACTTCCTAAACTAGACAAATCACTCTCCCTTTCTCTTAAATGCCCTGAAGTCTCTGCCTCTGGCCATAGTTTCTTAAAGCTGCCCTTCGTTCCCCTGTTTTGATCACTGTTTCCAGGCTTCAGCAATGCCCTTTATAATATCAGAAACTTCCACCAAGTCCTGCCTGCAGAAGAGCGGTGCTCTGCACTCACTAGTTGGTGAGTCTGGGATTAATCTTGTCAACGTAAACGCGATATCTATTATCACATGGGCTAATCTTAAGAATCCACGTGCCTGCATACTTACAAAGTCTTCCTTCAAGTCCTCCACCTGGCCCTCCTCTGTTGCTTTAATAATCTGTGGGACTGATACAGAGAGTTCTGTGACTGGAGCCCTCCTGGCATCTGTAGCCAAGTCCGCTGACGGAAGGACACTGGATTTCCCCGGACTGCCCCCTCCACGGGCAGCTGGGCACAGCACTGCCTCCCTTCCCGGGTTCCCCAGTGCCTTGCTGGAGGACTCTGGTGAATGAGCCAATCTACTAGGATCATGTTGCAAGGATTTGGGTATCACTTACCACCTGGAATCCCAGGCCTGTTCCTCATCTGACAAATGGAAATATTTAGCTTGCCAGGCATTTTGCAGACATTATGAATTTCAGCTTTCGAAATATCCCTACAGAGAAACTATTAATTATACCCATCTTATAAATGGAGACATTGAGGCTCAATAGAGTTGAATCATTCTTCCAAAATATTGTAGCTGATAATGTTAAAGGACTGGTATTCATCACCATACAGGTATATGGAACCATGGTGCCCAGCGGTAGCCACTGAAGACTGTGCAGGACAGTGGCAGAGAACAGATTCTTCTCTCAAATGTGCCTGGGTTCAGATCTTAGCTCTGCCACCTGCCCGCTATATGAACTTGAAGTCCTGGCTTTCCTTATTGCAGAATAGAGAAAACAATATCTGATTCATAAACTTGGTTTGAATTAAGGATTATATGAGATTCCCCAGGTGGATACCTGGCACAGTGATGGGAACATGCTACAGAGTACACACAATATATTTTAGCTGTTTGCAATGCCATTGCTTTTATTATTATTGCTACCCTGGCTCCCTGAGCTCTATTTTACCTAACAAATTAGACCTCATTTATATTAAGGTTTTGTGAACCAGCTTGTGCTGCTGAGATCCCAGGGTGCCTCACTACACTCCAGTGGCAACTACCACCAGACTTGGTGTCCTGTCCACACTGGCAGCAACCACTAGTCCAAGAAAGACATGCACATCACCCACCTAGACTATACAGGAGACTCAACTAGGAAGCCCCAGCCTTTGTGGCAAATATTTCCCCAGTTTCATTTAGCACCAACTGTTGCTGTTATCTCCATGAAACAGATCATATCTTATCAGTCCCCTACTTTAAAAATTATCATTTGCCCATGACGAAAAAAAACCAGAATCCATGCAAAATTCTATATCCTGTCATTTACATTTAGAAAACATATTGCCAATCTAACTTTCTAATTTTATCTCACTACTAGATTTTTCAGTCTAGAAGTCCATTATTAACTCTTTTGTGAACACGTTGGGAGCCTCCCCATCTAGTCCTTTTCTGGATCTGTCCCTTTTTCCAAATGCCTTTGCTCATCTCTCTCTTCTTTCTATATCTACCTAAGTCCCCATCACCATGCTTTAAGGTTCAAGTTAAATTTAAAATTCTTCCAAAAACTTAGTGAGTCCTTCCTATCAGATTGTAGTTAATTAGGACAATGTGGAAAGGTCACAACATGGAGAGTACAGGATGTAGGTCCAGCTCCAGGACAGCACAAACATTGATATTAACTTGATGCAATAGCATTGCTCGGGCTACAGAGTATCACAAACTAGCAAATACTTAATGGGCTATTTTTCCAACCCCTTCCTGGTATTTACAGAGGTGTGAACTGTGAAATGAACCAGGCTTTTATTAGACCCAAAAGCTAGACAGAGAATACTGCAGAAGAACATTTGATGAAATAAGTCTCATTTTATAACAAAGGAAGACATAAGGCAGACCAAAAATATTTTTAAAAAGCACTGGACTAATTATTTTGATATGGCATGACATTCATTGTACTGGCAAGTGACATCTCTTAAGTCCAGTTTCTAGTATGCAATTCTGTGGTGCATAATTCTGAGAAAGACATTCCAAATGACATACTTAGATTTCTCCAAAAAAACAATATCACTCTGTGTGGCATTTGTTGTCTGCACTACTCACATGACATTTACCATAATCTTATATTGTAGACATTTTTGCCCATGCCTAATCTTTTGTACTCGATTTTAAGTTCCTGAAAGTCAGGGCCCACTTCTTGACATCTCTGCCAAACATCACAGAGCCCATTGAAAAGTCATACACATATTAGTCACACAGATACTGTTTTCAGAATGACTGCTGCAGGTTGAAAACTATATCAAGGGCTTTGGAGTCAGTCTATCTTAGGTTTGGGTTCAAAGTTATCTCTGCTGGTAAATGATTCTGTAATATAATAATACCCATTTTATAGAACTGCTGTGAAGATAAGTAAGATGTGGTTTGTAAAAATATAATATTTCAGTGTCTGGCACCCAGTAGGTGAACCATTATAATAGATATTATTGTAATTATGTGTCACAAGATAAAAGTTTTAACATATCATTATCCTTTCCCTCCATTGTCCTCTGAAACAAACTCCCTCAATTCTTTAATCTCCCAGTCTTCAAAAACGCATCATGTTTCTTATCATAACTCTTGGGCTTTTCCTAGTGCAGAATTAGGAGAGTGGGGGAAATGGAAGAATGAATAGCATTTAGGCTGGGGCTGGGGAGGTAAAGTCTACATATGGGAAGAAAGAAGGTTTTGTAGATATTGCTGTGGTCTGTGTGTCCTCTAGAAATCACAAGCATGGCCATAGTCTGTAGATTTCCTTCTAAAGATCTTGCATTGCTTTGAAATTGCTTCTTTGGCTGGTTTGAGATTGGCTTCTATAGATCACAAATCTTTAAACATTAATATATGTGACTAAATGATAAATTCTACTAAATAACAAATCTCCTAATGTGATCAAGAATCCAAAGATACAGAGAAATGAACTAATGCAGTGTTTATTCTCTGAAGTACATGCTTCTGCACAGAAATGCGCACCCACGGGAGTATGTAACTCCACCCACCACTGCAGGAACTGTGTCTGGTCTTGATAACCTGCAGGTGGGAAACAATGGTGGAAATGACCTTGAGCTCCCAACAGGTTGCAAGAGGTCTACATTGGTCAGTTTTGGTGTCTATTTTTGGCTCCTGAATTCTTAATCTTTAAAAATCAAGCCACCTGAATTCTGGACCACTGAAGTGAGGCCTTTGGGGATTAAATATATATATAAAATATAATAAAACACACCGAACAGGATAGAAGAAGTTTATTTTAAGCTCTTGAGATTTCAGGAGTTCTTTATTTGGAACTACTAGAAGTCCATAGAAATTCCAGGATGACTTTATCCTGTTCATTTATTCAAGAAGTATTTACCAAGATCATATTCTTGACAGTGGCTAAGGTAAGTGCCATAGGTATACTGTTATATTTAATCCTCCAAAAGGATGTGATGGATCCTATTTCCATCCCCATTATAAAGATCAAGAAACTGAGGTTCCAAAAGAAGCAGCAACTCACCTTCAACTGAACAGCTAGAAAGTGATAGAGTGGCTGACTCTAGATCATGGGCTCCCAACCATGTGGTGTTGAAATGACAATAGAGTATAACCAGAAATGTTCTGAAAAATGCCTGTGGGATTCTCTGCAGGACTGGATGCTTAGATTGCAGAGTGCAATGTAAAATGAAAATGCAGGGCCCCTTGTTCATAAGTTACTATATTTTCAATACAGCAACAAAAGAGCATTAAACCCAGCACAAGGCCTTCTAAGTATGGGTGCCTGTCTGATCACATAGATCCACACCCAAAATGAAGCCAGCTCTGGTTTTCTGATTTCATCATCTAAAATATATCTCATCACCTAAAATGTTTCCCATGGGTTTAATTCCCTGTGGGTAAAATTGGAATATTTCCAGAATCTCTGCCTGGCCTTAGTCCATCTCCGTATCAGTAGGTGATTACAAAAGGGGTGGAGAGGGAACCCACAGCTGGACCAGGGAGGTTTGGTGGGGTCCCTTTGCAGCCAAGCTGCGAGAGACACAGACAAGAGAAGTAGACAAATACTTGTGGGCAATAAACAGGTTTCTCCCACTGTATTTATTTCTCCCTTTGACTGATTTTGGCTTCAAAGGTTATTTTCTCCAGGCTGGGAATGTATTTTCCCCTGGAGTTATACCTGGCAGGAGTCAGCAGGACCTTTGAACTCAAAATCTGTCTTATGGGCGTGACGCTTGGCCCAGCTGCCCCTAGAGATGGTGGGGAGGCACCCAGAGACACTCCTGCGATGATGGGAAGTTCCCAGTGGCTGCTGTGATTGGGGCTGATGACTCAGCCTTCCCGCTGGCAGTGGTGGGGGGTGTGGCTTCACCCGGAAACCCCCATCCATGCAACTTCCACTCGGGGAGCTCCAAGTGGGGAACTGGTCTAGGGTAAAGAACCTCCTAGATGAGTGGGTTTTTCCCCAGAATTGGGGAAGGGTAGCGAGAACCAGAAGCTGTGGCATTGGCCCTCCATGAAGTAGGAGACTGCTTAGAGGCCCTGAGTGGCCATGTGGCAGCTGAGATTGTGGGATGTTGGTTTCTTAAGATACTGGAAAGAGTTACTGAAGAGAAAGACACACTTCAGCGATTGCTTGGAGGAGTTGGGCAATGGCCTATGAGATCCCCTTCAGAAAGAACAACAGTTATTCATATTTACCCACTAACTGGAAAATGTATGCAGAGCTCCAGCAGGTGTTACAGGAGTTGTGCATGAAAAAAATCATTAATAATATGGACCCCAAGGGCCCCAATAAGTTTACCAAAGGAATAAGAAATCTGATGCTCCATATAGCACCCCCCATCTCTTTTTGGGTCCCTAGTGACTATTCTTGCATCCACATAGGGTAACCCATAAGTGAGGCTATTCATACTTTAGCAGATCTGGGGGAGGCTGAAACAATAAAAGCAGGAAGTATAGGCTACGACTGAAAGGAAAGGAGCAAAGGGACCCATGAAGCTCTCAAGGACCCAGATGTGGGTTATGAACTAGGGACATATCGTTATGCTGTGGACCTTGGTAATGCTTTCTTCTCTATTGACAAAGCACAAGAAAATCAGGAACAGTTTGCCTTCACATGGGAAGGCCGGCAGTGGACCTTCACTGTCCTTTCACAGGGATACCTCCACAGTCCCACTATTTGTCATGGACTTGTAGCCCAGGACTTGGCTACACAGAAGAAATCACGAACAGTGCGGCTGTATCACTACATTGATGATATTATGCTCATGTCTGATTCTCTTGCAGCTTTAGAAGGGGCAGTTCCTAGATTGCTGCAACATCTTCAGGAAAAAGGTGGGCTGTGAACAGCACCAAGGTTCAGGGACCTGGTTTGTCTGTGAAGTTCTTGGGAGTTGTCTGGTTGGATGAAACTAAAGTTATTCCTGAAGCAGTCATAGACAAGGTCCAGGCTTTCCCCACCCCTACCATTGTGGAAGTATTACTAAAGTTTGGAGGCCTTTTGAGCTACTGGAGAGTGTTTATCCCTCATTTGGCACAAATTCTGAAGTCCTTATACTGGTTGGTACAAAGGGGTATCAGGTGGGACTGGGATGAAATACGTGCAGCTGCTAAGCAAGCAGTCTAGGCTGTACAGACCTTGAGTGTAGTGGACTCACCAAGGCCATGTGAACTAGATGATCGTGTAAGCGAAGATGATTATGGATGAGGCCTTTGGCAGTTGCTTGAATCGACCTACCAATCTATTAGACTCTGGTCACAACTGTGGAAAGGAGCAGAGGTCCACTACAACTTGATAGAGAAGCAACTGGCTGCTGTGTACCAAAACTTGCTGCTGCGGAGCCCATCACCGGAACAGCTCCACCAAGGTAATACCTATCTATTCCACTGCAGGGTGGGTGTGAGACTGGACCCAAAGGCCACAGAGTGGCATGGCACAGACTCCTACACTGGCCAAATGGGGGGCAAATTTACAGCAGCTTAGTGCCCTCTCCATTAGCCCCTTAAGTGGAGAACTCCAACACTTATTGGGGCCAGTGACATATACCAATGGAAAGCAGGAAGAACTTGCTTTTGAGCCACTGGTAGCTGAGAGTTCTTATGAGGAGGAAAAAGCCCCTAGACCTGAAGTGCTTGGTATACCTGTGGGCCTTTGGCCATTTGCCTTTGGCATCCCCAGGGAATGATGAAGCAGACACACTGGTCCAGATGTGCTGGCTAGAAGGAAATCCTGCCTCTGATGTAGCCCAGTGGTTACATCAGCATTTGTTGAAAGCGGGACAAAGGAAAATGTAGCCCATCAGGGGCCTGACCTTTGAAGAAGTCAGCAAAGCCTGGAAGGAGCACCTTGTGTGCTCGAAGAGGGACTTACACCAAGTCCCGCAGCAACATAGGACAATAGCAAAGAGTCCAATACCCCTCATCAGGTGTCAGATAGACTATATTGGGCCTCTGCCCATATCAGAAGGACATCGGTATGCCATGACTTATGTGGAAACAGCTGCTGGACTGTTGGTTGCTTTTCATGCACATCATGAAGATCAACAAATGACCAAAAGGGGCCTAGAGTGCCTCTCTCAGCCTATGGCCGGCCGCAGGTGACTGAGAGTGATCAGGGCACCCACTTACTGGACATGTGTTACAAGAATGGGAGCAGCAATTGAGGAATAAAGTGGAAGTTTCATGTACTACATAACCCTACCAGGGCTGGCATGATAGAGAGGAACAATGATTTGAAGTCAGTCACCAGCAGTCTAGTCAACTGGTTTATGGACAGTGCTACAGCGTTTGAATGAGAAGCCCTGAAAAGGAGCCTTGAGCCCTGTGAACGTGCTAACACACCTTGCTGCCTCTCCTATACAGCTGTATGTGCAAACCAAAGAGGAGTTATTGAAGCCAGGATAGGGCCAGCAGAGCAACATCCTGCTGTCAGCCCCGACTGCGTTAGACCCTGGAGACGCTGTTGAGTGGAGTGGCTCTGGACAATCTGACACATGAACCAGTCATGGCTGGCCTTTCTCACACCTTGGGGTAAAAGCCTCATGTGTGTTCCTGGAGTAACAGCAGAATGGCCTCTAAAGATCATGTTAGTGTCCCTAAGGAGCACCCATGGTGGTCCAGGAGGTAAGAGCATCTTACAGGGAAGTTTTGTTTTATCTTTATGGCCAGTGCATATACTTCCCATAGCCCTATATATTGACCCAACTGTAACTCCCACAGGTAGGATGGTGAAGGTCTAGGATACTAGACCAGTATGAGAGCCCATTCCTGCCACTGTCCTATCACAGGACCACTCTTTTGCATGTATCCTACCTGATGGACAAGATTTTCCTATGCTGGTGTCATTAAAACATGTATCTTATCACCTTTAGGGTTATTTTCTTCTACAGCCTCTATGGCCTGGACTTGCCTCCTGGTTGCAGATGCTGCGTGATGATTGCTCTGACCTCCTTATTCATTCATCTGCTGGCTTCCTGTGGAATGGGTGAGCTATGTACTTAATCTGCATAGGACTTTGAACTAGCTGAATCCTCCAGCTTGAGGGTTATCATGATTTTATTGCTGTTGTTATTGTATGTTATTAGTATGGTTACAGTGCTCCAGTTTTCTTGCACAGGGGCCATTGCGGAAGATGGGGAGTGAGTAGATTGTGAGGCAAGATTTCTGGAGGGGTGTGCAGTGGGTTAATTGAAATATTTCCAGAATCTCTCACCTGGACTTAGTTAATCTCCATATCAATAGGTGTTTCCAAGCAGTGGAGAGAAGTGGTCCATCTCCATATCAATAGGTGGTTACAAATGGAGTGGAGGGCTAGCATGCATCTGAACAGGAGAGGTTTGGTGAGATCCTTTTGCAGCCAGGTCACGAGAGACACAGGTGAGCAGAAGTAGATGACTACTTATCAACTGATTTCAGCTTCAAAGGTAATTTGCCCTGAGCTGCGAACATATTTTCCCCCAGTTTTACACTCCCCCAAGAACAAGATTCCTCATTATGGTATTGTTAATTCCACTCCTCTGACACCAAATGTAATGGTGGTGTCTTTTCCTCCATATGTATATATAACAATAACAATATTATACACAACAGTAATAGTAGTATAACTCCATTTGGGTCCCCAGACCTGATTCCAATGTGTATTTGTGTGGGAGGGGGTCTTCCCACACATACTAACATCAAGCAGTTCTTGAACATGAGCACAGTGTTCGAGAACTGAATTCTGATGCTATCTGCCTGGAGACAGCACCAGATTCCCAGCTCCATCCTGCAAGACTGCCCTCCACACCCTCACTCCAGATGCCAGTCATAAGCCCCAGGCAGTTCACCTGGGCTTCTGATCCCCGGGTTACAGATTGGAGGTTCCAACAGCCTCCCTCTTGGGTTCAATTAATTTGCTAGAGTGGCTCACAGAACTCAGGGAAACACATTTTCCAGTTTAATAAAGGATACAGCTAAAAGCCTGATGAAGAAAGACATAGGACAAGGTCCTAAATAAAGGAGCTTCTATCCTCATGGAGCTTGGGGCCTGGCTCGGTGACACATGGAGGCCTTCTGGTTTCCCAAACTTATAAGCTCTCTCTCAGACTGAGAAGCAGGATCCAACCGAGCAGAGCAGAGCAGAGAGCAGTAAGCTCTTCCCAGGGGTTTTTGTGAGGACTTCATTGCGTAGTCATGATTGACTACATCATTGGCCATTGGCTGATTCATCCCCCAGCCCCACCCTTGGGTGGGGGTCCAAAAGTCTCTCATTAACAAGACAAAACATCCAGTTCACCTTTAAGACTCTGCAGTATTTTCAGGAACTATTGATGAAGACCAAATACACCTGGAAAATACAAATTTTGTCATATGAATGACCAAATATTTATTTCCTATGGCTCATTATATTGCAGGTATTTTGATTCTTTTATAGTTAATCTCCTTAATTTTTGAGTGATTTTGTTTGCATCCTTAAACTGGAGGAAGCAGGTCTTGCCAAAACCGTAGGCTGAGAAAAATAGGACTTGCTCCTACCAGCCATAGAAAGCCATGCTTCTGAAGTGGTGACATTAACCAGAGCTTTGTTGTAACAGTCCCCGAAACAAGCTTTTTCTTAGGGGAGAAAAAATCTGACAGAACAAAAAACAAAAAACTGTGAGAAGAAGGAAAAATTCAACTCCTTTCTGTTAAGGGAGATCAGCTGCAATGGACTCTGCAGAATAAAGATGATACTCATGACCTGCCTAAGCTGGCCTGTGCATCAGACTAGCATGGCAATTTCACAGCACAAACTCACTACCATCTGACAGTCATCATGTTTACTGAGTTTGAGGTTTAACGATGCTGCATATTATCACATATGCATTATCTTCAATGCACAGCACTGTATTTTGAATAGAGCCATCCAAGCTGACAGAGTGTACCTGTACCATGTGTTCTCTCTATTGTATTTATTCATTTATTTTAAAGAGTAGATTCCTGGAGTACCTTGTGTTGTGGCAGTTAGAAGCTCTTAAAAAATTTAAAGAACACATATATTATCTACAGCTGCTCACAACTTTTGGCATTAAAAGTCTGCTTACCGCCACACCATGGGAATTACCCCTATTGGATTTATTAGAAATCAGTTTAGTCACTGAATTATTTCCTCCTGGTCTCCACTTTCCCAAAGCATCCCAGAAGCTGAGAGTACAGCCAGCCCAAGAAGTCCAAAAGAACCATTAGGGCATAAATCTTAATACGAAAAGCATCACTACAACCAGTAATATTTGGCAGGTCTTATCGTATATCAAGAATGCAGAAAACAGGAAAGAAGTATCGGTCGCCCTTTATGACTTTATACCATAGTTCATTCACCTGCCACTCAAGCTAGGCTTAGAGTCAGGAAATGCTCCTGCCTTGTTCCTGGAGTGACCATATATTATGAGTTTTCTAGGGCAGTCTCAATTTCAAATATTCTTTCCTGTTGTCCCCATAAGTATACTTGGACTTGTCAGATCTTATGTCCTGATTTTTTGGTTGAGAAAATATGTTCTCTGTGCTTGTTTCTCTTGATATTCATAGTGAAATGGAGCTATGTAATGGAAAATGGCCATTCCATTCCAGACTTTAAGAATAAGTCTTCACTCTATCTGTCCTGCTCCAGATAAGCAAGTAAAGCTGGCTTTATCAACCTTGACTCTGGCCTATTCCTCTCTTAGAATATATTCAAACAAAACATCCATTCTGCTTCACTACTGTGTCTCTGCCCTTTAATTCTTTGTTGTGACAGGGACAAGAACCAAGGAGAACAAACTCATCATCCCCAACATGTTTTTAAATAGTACTTATGGGTAAAATTATAATATTTCCAGAATATCTTGCCTGGTTTTAGTACATCTGAATATCAATAGTTGTTCAGAGGTAGAAAGAAGTATGGCCTTAGTGCATTTGCATATCCTCAGAGGTAGAAAGAAGTTCTTCTCCATATCAGTGGGTAATTACCTGGGCAAGAAGGGCTTATCTGTACCCGAGAGGTGAGGGGAGGGCCAGTTTTGCTTCTGCTAGAGCAGGAAAGAGAGATGGCCGGGGACTGCAGTTTGTGAGCAATAAACAGATTTTAAACTTTATTTCCCCCTTTGACTGATTTCAGTTTTCAGAGGTATTTTGCCCCAGGATTTCCTTTCCCCGGACTTACATCTGGCGTAGTCAGCAGGATTCCTCTGAAGCCAAAATCTGTTATAATGGGTGTGACCTTTGGGAGGGCTGTCCATAGGAATGATGGGGAAAAGCGGCACTCGAGCCGAGGGACACGCGTCTACACTCGTTTGGTCGTGGAGGCAACACCACCGCTGCTGGCCGCACCGACCCCTGCCCCTGGCCCGAGCCTAAGGCTACTGCTTCTGCCACTGCTGCTGCTCCTGCTGCCGGCCGAAGCCTGGTCGCACCACTGCAAGGAGCAGAGGTCCGGGTCACCTTGGTAGAGAAGCAACTGGCTGTCGTACACCATACCTTGCTGTCTATGGAGTCCATCGCCTGAAATGACCAAGGAAATAACCACCTATCCCATTGCAGGGTGGGTGAGAGACTGGACCCAAAGGCCATGGAGTGGTGTGGCACAGACACCACTACCATATATCATGTGATTGGCCATTTGCCTTTGCCATCCCCAGGGAATGATGAAGCAGACGCATTGGATTGCACTGGCTAGTAGGAAAGCCTGCCTCTGATGTGGCCCAGTGGCTACATCAGCATTTGTTGCACACAGGGCAAAAGACAATGTGGGCTGTAGCCCATCGGTGGGCCTTGCTATTGACCTTAGAAGAAGTCAGCCAAGCCCAGAAGGAGTTCGCTGCACATTGTGCAGATCAGCAAACCACCAAGAGGGGCCTAGAACATCTCTTTGCAGCCTATGGCTGGCCACAGGTGATTAAGAGCAATCAAAGCACCCACTTTATTGGACATTCATTGCAAGGATGGGTGCAGCAATTAAACGGACGTGGCCTTGGACATTTCAACACACAGATCGGCGATGGCTGGCTCTTCTGGCACCTTGGGGAAAAGGCCTGGAAGCTGGCCTCCTGTGTATTCCTTGAGTAACAGCAAAGTGGCCCCCCCAAAATCATGGTTATTTGCTTCTACAGTCCTTGTGTTCTGGATGCGCCCCCTGGCTGCAGCTGCTGGGGGATGGCTGGAATGGACGAGCTTTGGACTTAATCTGCAGGGGACTTTGAACCTAGATGAATCCTCTGGCTTGAGAATTATCGTGATTGTGTTGCTGTAGTCAAGAAAAAATGCTTAAAGAGAGGCTTGACTTTATCTAATAGTCGGTAAAAGTTTCGTGAGTAATCTAGCATGGTTGTTAGGAATGAGTAAACAAGTGTATAAACATATTTTGTGCTTAGTATGTCATTAGTTTGGTCGGTAGAGGGGGAATGAGTAAATTGTAATGCAAGATTTCTGGAGGGGTGGCCTGTGGGTAAAATTGTAATATTTCCAGAATATCGCACGTGGCTTTAGTACATCTGCATATCAATAGTTGTTCAGAGGTGGAAAGCAGTATGGCTTTAGTGCATTTGTATATCCTCAGGGGTGGAGAGAAGTTCTTCTCTATACCAATGGGCATGTGTACCTGAGCAACAGAGGGCTTATCTGTACCTGGGAGGTGAGGGGGAGGGCTGGTTTTGCTTCTGGAGCAGGAAAGAGAGATGGCCCGGAACTGCAATTTGTGAACAATAAATGGATTTTCAACTTTATTTCTCCCTTTGACTGATTTCGGTTTTTAGAGGTATTTTGCCCCAGGATTTCCTTTCCCTGGACTTACATATTTTATGTGAAAACACAATATATAGTATTGATGGAGTGAAGATGGTCGGACTGAAGTGGGTGAGTCACCCACTCAGACGCCAGAGGAAGGTGCACCTGAAAGCCTCTGAAACATGCAGTCTGAAAATCCTTGGACTGATGATCTCTAAGTCCCCTTCCAACTCTAATGAATACAGTAGGACCCTGAAATGTATGCTGGGTTCATAGGAGTTGGGTGGCCAGGCATAACAACAGCTGGAAGGAAATCTGGAGGTTGGCGGGCTCAGCTCCTCAGAGGGGCTGTTGTACACATTTATTGATGATCATAAAACATAAGTAAGTGCTACTGGTCTTTTTTTCTAGTGCATTGGATCAGTAGAGAAGTGACTTGTGATTTACTTGGATGGAAAAAGGCAGTGCAGATTCATGCAAAGCTTTTTGTCTGGGTGTGAGATTTGAGAGCTGGGACCTGATTCTGCCGCAGACTAGCTTGGAAAATCATTTAATCTGCCTGGCTGTCTAGTTCTAAAACTATAAAACTATTCATTGTAATATGCGACCCTAAAGATTTCTTCCACCTTCAACAACTTCAGTGATTACACTAAAGAGATGTAGAAATTTGGTTTAGGAATTCAACCCCACTTATAAACCTAAGGAGGTGGAAAAGTAGTGAACATGTTTCTTTTCCCTCATTTTCATCCCAACCCAACTCCCAGCTATGTACCATCATGCTGTACAGTTTGTTTCCTCTTGCCTGAGGTTCAAGAGATATAAACATCAGTTTCACAGACAGAGTGAAAAAGGGTAACTCTTTCATACTTGGTAGAAAGGTAAAAAGAAAAAAGCATAGTTTGGAGTCAGGTAAATTTGGCTTTACATATCCACCCACCACTTAGAGAACCTTGGACTAGGGAAGATAGTGTCTAAGGATTCTCCTTATTTAAAGTTTTCACATCTAAAGAGGAAGATAATTTAGTAACATAAGGGCAATCTTTGAAATATAAAGAGCATTACCTCATCCATACATCAGTGGGAAAAACCTTAGATATTCCAGTTTTAATTGTCACTAGTTACAGTCAACAATTAACTCTGGACTGTCCCCTTGATCCAAAATCCAGGGAAAATTCACACTAGTAGAGTAGCCTTGGATTGACTCAATTCCCACACATTCTTCAGCTTTATTAAGTAGATAAACTTTTGCAAAATATTATTAAATAATGTACACTGGTGTTATCAACAAACCCAATGCTTAGGCAATTCTTGTTCTTACTAATAAATGACAGAGTCAGAAAAACAAACATAGAAGCTCAGAAAAATGTGTGACTGAAGGATATTCTCCCCTGAGGCCATCTGCTCACATGATGTGTTTAGGATCAGTCAGGAAATTCCTCATGGTTAAATGCGAAATTTTATTCGTAGAAAACACAGTGCTCCTGTGTGTGTGGTAGTCTAAAAAAAACATCCCATCAAATACCCTTGGTCCCTTAACTAGAAGAGAACTAAAGCAGTGTGTTTCAAATGCTAACATGCATATGAATCACTTAGGGACCTTGATAAAATGGAAATTGTGATTCAGCAGGTCTGGAGAGGAACCAAGATGCTGCATTCCTACCAAGTGCTCAGGTGATACTGAGGTTGCCCTGTAAACCACTCTGAGTGGGAAGAGTCCAAGAGTCTTTCAATTCTAAGTTTCAGAAGAGATATAATTAATTACCACTATTATAAATTATTTTAATGTGTCGGCTCTATAGCTAGACTGCCTGGGTTCAAATCCAAGAGCTTTCACTTACCATCACCTTGGGCAAAATTTTCTCCATGTGTTACTTTCCTCATGTTACAAAGAACACATGTGTGTATATCTCAGTAGATGTTAGTTGTTATTACTCCAAGAAGGCTTTTTAAACCTCCATGGAAATAGTGGGAGATATGATGAAGGGTCTGAAAACCAGGGTTGACAAATACATATTTATTTGTGCTTCTTTGTTCAGGAAATTATTTTAAGCAGCTTTTTTTTAATTGCTTTCCCCAAGTATCCATATCTGTAACAGCTGGCATGAATTTCGATATATAAATACAGACTAGGAAATAACTAGGAACGTGTGCATCTCAAAAGATGGGTATACCCCAGATAAAGATCAAACTGTTAATATCGTTAACTGGCTAACTAATCTCAAAGTCATTGAACTGATGGTGTTGATAAAGTATTAACTTACTGTATTTAGCTTATGTCTTGCCTGAGGGTTTCAGCCCCAGGCAAGTTCACCATGGATTCAGTGAGACAAAGAAATGACAACAGAACATTTTTGGGGTAAAGGGTTTATACCTGGCTTTATTCTCATGGTAGGTTGAGCACTAGCATCATGTCTGCATCCAGCAGACACGGTCTGCAGGTTCTTAATCCACCTCTGTCTCTGCCTCCGCCTAGGGCGCTGGGCAGAGCTCTTTATATAGTGACTCAGTTAGTAATAGCTTATTGTCTATGGGTGTGGAAGCAGTAGCCTAGCAGCAGGCCAGTTACATCCTCAAGTAGTTTAGGGTCAGGTGAGGATCCTGGCCACAGGAACTTCCATTTTCTCCACAGCTTCTTTTCTGAAAGTTTGCATTCTTCAGATTTCAGTTATGTTTAGGATTTGAGAGGGAGTTTGGCTTCAGGATAAACTGTGAAACTGACTGTGTATGTATGTGTATGTGTTTTCTGTTATGGTCACTTAATTTTCTTACCATTAAGATCATATGAGGAATGTTAGCAAAATCCAGTTACATACTTAATTACAAAGAACTCCTATGGAGCAAAATCCTGGACAAAGAGCCAAAAGACTCTAAAAAAATTACACTTGGGGAGTGATGACAAAGGCACCAGAATCCAGGTTGACTATGAGAAGCTTGACCACAGACAGGATTTCTGTGTAAGCGAAATGTTATGAATGTGGTTTCCCTGAACAAATATATAATTTATTTGAGGCAGCAGGGCCTGGAGGCTAAAGCCTAAGTCTAAGAAGCACTAAATCCCTTTACCAATCCTGAACACCGATCCAAGGTATGGTTACTTTTGAATCATTTCATCACTTCAGCTCCCCATGTGCAAAGGAAGGATTAAAGATGCCCATCTCCCCTCAGCAAAGCTCTGGCACAAATGAATTATGGTTTATAGACAGTGACAATGGACTATCACCAAGAAATGTATATGACACGGGGATGTTTACACACACCCAAGTCCCAGTTGGAACATAAGTAAATGCCAGAGAAATTGTCGACAAACATCACAAGGCTAAGTGTTTACCCTATGAGTGACGACAAGGTGGTATCCTGCAAGAAGATAAAGGACAGTTTAGCTCATAGGGAGTCTCAATGTTTGATTTAAAAAGAAATGGTGTGTAGGGTCCAGGAGCTGAAGGAGGATAATTTTTTATTTTTTTTATTTTTTTTAATTTTTTAATTTATTTTATTTTTTTTCATTTTTTAGATTATTATTTTTTATTGAAGGGTAGTTGATGCACAGTATTACATTACATTAGTTTCAGGTGTACAACACAGTGATAAAACATTTGTATACATAATTCTAGGTTCCAGCTATCACCCTACCAAGCTGTTACAATATCTTAACTATATTCCTTATACTATACATTACATCCCGGTTACTTATTTATTTTACCATTGGAAGTCTGTCCTTTTTTTTTTTTTTTTTTTTTTGTGAGGGCATCTCTCATATTTATTGATCAAATGGTTCTTAACAACAATAAAATTCTGTATAGGGCAGTCAATGCTCAATGCACAATCATTAATCCACCCCAAGCCTAATTTTCGTCAGTCTCCAATTTTCTGAGGCATAACAAACAAGTTCTTACATGGAGAACAAATTCTTACATAATGAATAAGTTACATAGTGAACAGTACAAGGGCAGTCATCACAGAAACGTTTGGTTTTGCTCATGCATTATGAACTATAAACAGTCAGTTCAAATATGAATACTCATTTGGTTTTTATACTTGATTTATATGTGGATACCACATTTCTCTCTTTATTATTACTATTTTTAATAAAATGCTGAAGTGGTAGGTAGATACAAGATAAAGGTAGAAAACATAGTTTAGTGTTGTAAGAGAGCAAATGTAGATGACCAGGTGTTTGCCTGTAGACTATGTGTTAATCCAAGCTAGACCAGGGCAATAAAACATCCACGTATGCAGAAGATTTCTCTCAGAACAGGGGGGGTGAGGTTCTAAGCCTCACCTCTGTTGATCCCCAATTTCTCACCTGATGGCCCCCCTGCGACTGTGCCTGTCTTAGGTTGTTCCTCCCTTGAGGAATCTTACCCGTCTCTGGCTAACCAGTCATCTTCCGGGGCCATACAGGGAAATGTAAAGTTGGTAAGTGAGAGAGAAGCCTTATTGTTTGAAATGGTTAGCTTTTTACTTCTTTGCATATTTATGCCCTGTGGCTTCTATGCCCAGCATTTGTCTTGAGGTATCTTTACCACTTGGAAGAATTATGATACTCGGTAAATTTGATATGAGGCACGAATTCTATTTAAGGGTTGTAATTAGGAAGGAAGAAGAAAAGCTATAGAAGTAGCAGGTGGAAGAAAACATAGAAAGATTGATTATTTCTTTGACATATGTTCTTGTAGAGTAACTTCAGCATGTATAGGTTTTAAGCTACTACTTAAATTGTGCACACACATTAACATAATAGGAGTATAGTTACATAACCAAAGCAGAACTATAATTACCAGCCATCTCCATTGAAACCAAGAAAACCAGTTAGGCACCCTAGGCATTTGTGAAAACTTATCTATGATATGGTGGATATTGTCCAACTGAACTTGAACAGTCTGAGAGAAATCAGACAAATTAAAACAACCCATTCCTGGGGAATGTTCACATTCCTTATGTTCTTTTAACAGTAAATAGTCTGTAGTTGTAAGATTTTGGAGCGCTACAATTTGCACTACTCCTAATTCTTGGTTGAGTTCCAACAGTATAGACCCAGTCATATTTGTTATTTTACTGTATGCACAGGCCAGTGTAGATATCTCCTTCCTCATTCCCATGGCAAGTCCAGGAGCTGGTGGGATGAGTGCATCTACAGCTGTAGCAGTGCGTGGATCTTTGTTGGGGTTTTTTGATGATCATCTTCTGGCATGAGTCTTCCAGAGAGTGCTAATGTTGGAAGTTCTCTTTCATATCGTATCTTAGTTCATTTTCGGGGTAGCCCAATTAGGCTTTGATCTTCTGTATAAATGCAAACAGACCCTTTGCCTACACTTTTATATGCCCTTTATACCCTTGTGTAGAACTCATTGGAGGTTACCACACAGGAACTGCCCTTTTTTTGTTTTGTTTTGTTTTTGGTATCACTAATCTACACTTACATGATGAATATTATGTCTACTAGGCTCTCCCCTATACCAGGTCTCCCCTATAAACCCCTTTACAGTCACTGTCCATCAGCATAGCAAAATGTTGTACAATCACTACTTGCCTTCTCTGTGTTGTACAGCCCTCCCCTTTCTCCCACCCCCCCATGCTTGCTAATCTTAATACCCCCCTACTTCTCCCCCCCACTTATCCCTCCCTACCCACCCATCCTCCCCAGTCCCTTTCCCTTTGGAAACCTGTTAGTCCATTCTTGAGTTCTGTCATTCTGGTGCTGTTTTGTTCCTTCAGTTTTTCCTTTGTTCTTATATTCCACAGATAAGTGAAATCATTTGGTATTTCTCTTTCTCCGCTTGGCCTGTTTCACTGAGCATAATGCCCTCCAGCTCCATCCATGTTGCTGCAAATGATTGGATTTGCCCTTTTCTTATGGCTGAGTAATATTCCATTGTGTATATGTACCACCTCTTCTTTATCCATTCATCTATCGATGGACATTTAGGTTGCTTCCAATTCTTGGCTATTGTAAATAGTGCTGCGATAAACATAGGGGTGCACTGATCTTTCTCATACTTCATTGCTGCATTCTTAGGGTAAATTTCTAGGAGTGCAATTCCTGGGTCAAATGGTAAGTCTGTTTTGAGCATTTTGATGTACCTCCATACTGCTTTCCACAATGGTTGAACTAACTTACATTCCGACCAGCAGTGTAGGAGGGTTCCCCTTTCTCCACAGCCTCACCAACATTTGCTGTTGTTTGTCTTTTGGATGGCAGCCATCCTTACTGGTGTGAGGTGATACCTCATTGTAGTTTTAATTTGCATTTCTCTGATAATTAGTGATGTGGAGCATCTTTTCATGTGTCTGTTGGCCATCTGTATTTCTTTTTTGGAGAACTGTCTGTTCAGTTCCTCTGCCCATTTTTTAATTGGGTTATTTGTTTTTTGTTTGTTGAGGCGTGTGAGCTCTTTATATATTCTGGATGTCAAGCCTTTATCGGATGTGTCATTTTCAAATATATTCTCCCATACTGTAGGGTTCCTTTTTGTTCTATTGATGGTGTCTTTTGCTGTGCAGAAGCTTTTCAGCTTAATATAGTCCCACTTACTCATTTTTGCTGTTGTTTTCCTTGCCCGGGGAGATATGTTCAAGAAGAGGTCACTCATGTTTATGTCTAAGAGGTCTTTGCCTATGTTTTCTTCCAAGAGTTTAATGGTTTCATGGCTTACATTCAGGTCTTTGATCCATTTTGAGTTTACTTTTGTATATGGGGTTAGACAATGGTCCAGTTTCATTCTCCTACATGCAGCTGTCCAGTTTTGCTAGCACCACATGTTGAAGAGACTGTCATTTTGCAATTGTATGTCCATGACTCCTTTGTCAAATATTAATTGACCATATATGTCTGGGTTAATGTCTGGATTCTCTAGTCTGTTCCATTGATTTGTGGCTCTGCTCTTCTGCCAGTACCAAATACTCTTGATTACTATGGCTTTATAGTAGAGCTTGAAGTTGGGGAGTGAGATCCCCCCTACTTTATTCTTCTTTCTCAGGATTGCTTTGGCTATTCGGGGTCTTTGGTGTTTCCATATGAATTTTTGAATTATTTGTTTCAGTTCATTGAAGAATGTTGCTGGTAGTTTCACAGGGATTGCATCAAATCTGTATATTGCTTTGGGCAGGATGGCCATTTTGACGATATTAACTCTTCCTAGCCACGAGCATGGGCTGAGTTTCCATCTGTTAGTGTCCCCTTTAATTTCTCTTAAGAGTGACTTGTAGTTTTCAGATTATAAGTCTTTCACTTATTTGGTTAGGTTTATTCCTAGGTATTTTATTTTTTTTGATGCAATTGTGAATGGAGTTGTTCTCCTGATTTCTCTTTCTGTTGGTTCATTGTTAGTATACAGGAAAACCACAGATTTCTGTGTGTTGATTTTGTATCCTGCAACTTTGCTGTATTCCGATATTAGTTCTAGTAGTTTTGGGGTGGAGTCTTTAGGGTTTTGTATGTACAGTATCATGTCATCTGCAAATAGTGACAGTTTAACTTCTTCTTTACCAATCTGGATTCCTTGTATTTCTTTGTTTTGTCTGATCGCCATGGGTAGGACCTGCAGTACTATGTTAAATAACAGTGGGGAGAGTGGGCATCCCTGTCTAATTTCCGATCTCAGAGGAAATGCTTTCAGTTTCTCGCTGTTCAATATAATGTTGGCTGTGGGTTTAGCATAGATGGCCTTTATTATGTTGAGGTACTTGCCCTCTATTCCCATTTTGCTGAGAATTTTTATCATGAATGGATGTTGAACTTTGTCAAATGCTTTTTCAGCATCTATGGAGATGATCATGTGGTTTTTGTCTTTCTTTTTGTTGATGTGGTGGATGATGTTGATGGACTTTCGAATGTTGTGCCATCCTTGCATCCCTGGGATGAATCCCACTTGGTCATGGTTTACGATCCTTTTGATGTATTTTTGAATTCGGTTTGCTAAAATTTTGTTGAGTATTTTTGCATCTACGTTCATCAGGGATACTGGTCTGTAGTTTTCTTTTTTGGTGGGGTCTTTGCCTGGTTTTGGTATTAGGGTGATGTTGGCTTCATAGTATGAGTTTGGGAGTATCCCTCCTCCTCTATTTTTTGGAAAACTTTAAGGAGAATGGGTATTATGTCTTCCCTGTATGTCTGATAAAATTCCGTGGTAAATCCATCTGGCCCGGGGGTTTTGTTCTTTGGCGGTTTTTTGATTTCCGCTTCAATTTCGTAATTGGTACCACTGGTAATTGGTCTGTTT
This sequence comes from Manis pentadactyla, assembly GCF_030020395.1. Classification (NCBI taxonomy): domain Eukaryota; kingdom Metazoa; phylum Chordata; class Mammalia; order Pholidota; family Manidae; genus Manis; species Manis pentadactyla. The sequence goes on along the minus strand of NC_080031.1, from coordinate 13,103,164 downwards.
AGATTTTCTGTTTCTTTCTGGGTCAGTCTTGGAAGGTTGTATTTTTCTAGGAAGTTGTCCATTTCTCCTAGGTTTCCCAGCTTGTTAGCATATAGGTTTTCGTAGTATTCTCTAATAATTCTTTGTATTTCTGTGGGGTCCGTCATGATTTTTCCTTTCTCGTTTCTGATACTGTTGATTTGTGTTGACTCTCTTTTCCTCTTAATAAGTCGGGCTAGAGGCTTATCTATTTTGATTATTTTCTCGAAGAACCAGCTCTTGGTTTCATTGATTTTTGCTGTTGTTTTATTCTTCTCAATTTTATTTATTTCTTCTCTGATCTTTATTATGTCCCTCCTTCTGCTGACCTTAGGCCTCATCTATTCTTCTTTTTCCAATTTTGATAATTGTGACATTAGACCATTCATTTGGGATTGCTCTTCCTTTTTTAAATATGCTTGGATTGCTATATACTTTCCTCTTAAGACTGCTTTTGCTGCATCCCACAGAAGTTGGGGCTTAGTGTTGTTGTTGTCATTTGTTTCCATATATTGCTGGATCTCCATTTTGATTTGGTCATTGATCCATTGATTATTTATGAGCGTGTTGTTAAGCCTCTATGTGTTTGTGAGCCTCTTTGCTTTCTTTGTACAGTTTATTTCTAGTTTTATGCCTTTGTGGTCTGAAAAGTTGGTTGGTAGGATTTCAATCTTTTGGAATTTTCTGAGGCTCTTTTTGTGGCCTAGTATGTGGTCTATTCTGGAGAATGTTCCATGTGCACTTGAGAAGAATGTATATCCTGTTGCTTTTGGATGTAGAGTTCTATAGATGTCTATTAGGTCCATCTGCTCTACTGTGTTGTTCAGTGCTTCCGTGTCCTTACTTATTTTCTGCCTGGTGGATCTATCCTTTGTGGTGAGTGGTGTGTTGAAGTCTCCTAGAATGAATGCATTGCAGTCTATATCCCCCTTTAGTTCTGTCAGTATTTGTTTCACATATGCTGGTGCTCCTGTGTTGGGTGTATATATATTTAGAATGGTTATATCCTCTTGTTTGACTGAGCCCTTTATCATTATGTCGTGTCGTTCTTTATTTCTTGTTACTTTCTTTGTTTTGAAGTCTATCTTGTCTGATATTAGTACTGCAACCCCTGCTTTCTTCTCGCTGTTCTTTGCCTGAAAGATGTTTTTCCATCCCTTGACTTTTAGTCTGTACATGTCTTTGGGTTTGAGGTGAGTTTCTTGTAAGCAGCATATAGATGGGTCTTGCTTTTTTATCCATTCTGTTACTCTATGTCTTTTGATTGGTGCATTCAGCCCATTAACATTTAGGGTGACTATTGAAAGATATGTACTTATTGCCATTGCAGACTTTAAGTTTGTGGTTACCAAAGGTTCAAGGTTAGCCTCTTTAGTATCTTACTGCCTAACTTAGCTCGCTTTTTGAACTGTTATATACACTGTCTGGAGATTCTTTTCTTCTCTCCCTTCTTGTTCCTCCTCCTCGATTCTTCATATGTTGGGTGTTTTGTGCTGTGCTTTTTCTAGGAGTGCTCCCATCTAGAGCAGTCCCTGTAAGATGTCCTGTAGAGGTGGTTTGTGTGAAGCAAATTCCCTCAGCTTTTGTTTGTCTGGGAATTGTTTAATCCCACCATCATATTTGAATGATAGTCGTGCTGGATACAGTATCCTTGGTTCAAGGCCCTTCTGTTTCATTGCATTAAATATATCATGCCATTCTCTTCTGGCCTGTAGGGTTTATGTTGAGAAATCTGATGTTAGCCTGATGGGTTTCCCTTTATAGGTGACCTTTTTCTCTCTAGCTGCCTTTAAAACTCTTTCCTTATCCTTGATCTTTGCCATTTTAATTATTATGTGTCTTGGTGTTGTTCTTCTTGGATCCTTTCTGTTGGGGGTTCTGTGTATTTCCGTGGTCTGTTCGATTATTTCCTCCCCTAGTTTGCGGAAGTTTTCAGCAATTATTTCTTCTAAGATACTTTCCATCTCTTTTTTTACTCTCTCTTCTTCTTCTGGGTCCCCTATAATACGGATATTGTTCCTTTTGGATTGGTCACAGAGTTCTCTTAATATTGTTTCGTTCCTGGAGATCCTGTTGTCTCTCTCTATGTCAGCTTCCATGCGTTCCTGTTCTCTGATTTCAATTCCATCAATGGCCTCTTGCATTCTATCCATTCTGCTTATAAACCCTTCCAGAGTTTGTTTCATTTCTGTGATCTCCTTTCTGGCAACTGTGATCTCCCTCCGGACTTCATCCCATTTCTCTTGCATATTTCTCTGCATCTCTGTCAGCATGTTTATGATTCTTATTTTGAATTCTTTTTCAGGAAGACTGGTTAGGTCTGTCTCCTTCTCTGGTGTTGTCTCTGTGATTTTTGTCTGCCTGTAGCTTTGCCTTTTCATGGTGATAGGAATAGTCTGCAGAACTGGGACGAGTGACGGCTGGAAGGACTTCCTTTCTTGTTGGTTTGTGGCCCTCCTCTCCTGGGAGAACAGCGGCCTCTAGTGGCTTGTGCTGCGCAGCTGCGCGCAGACAGGGTTTCTGCTTCCTGCCCGGCTGCTATGGAGTTAATCTCCGCTGTTGCTGTGGGCGTGGCCTGGCTCGGGCAGCTACTCCAAAATGGTGGAGTCGCGTTGGAGCAGGAGCTGCCGGAAGGCTATTCATCTCCGTAAGGGGCCTCCCTGCTCCCTGCAGCCCAGGGGTTAGGGTGCCCAGAGATCCCGGATTCCCTACCTCTGGATTAAGTGACCCGCCCTGCCCCTTTAAGACTTCCAAAAAGCACCCGCCAAAACAAAACAATGCCCATCAAAAAAAAAAGAAAAAAAAAATTTTTTTAATTAAAAAAAAAAAAAAAAAAAAATTTTTTAAATTAAAAAAGACGGTGGTCGCTTGTTTTTCTTTATTCTCCAGTGCCAGCCTCAGGCCTCTGCTCACTGGTCTTGCTGCCCTGTTTCCCTAGTATTGGGGTCCCTATCCCTTTAAGACTACCAAAAAGCGCTCGCCAAAACAAAAGAAAAAAAAAAATGGGCACTCGCTTTTCTGGTGTCCTCCAGCGCCAGGCCACCAGTGCCCGCTCACTGTTCTTGCTGCCCTGTTTCCCTAGTATTGGGGTCCCTATCCCTTTAATACTTCCAAAAAGCGCTCGCCAAAACAAAGCAGCAGAAAAAAAAAAAAAATTGGTCGCGTGCTTTTCTTATGTCCTCTGGCGCCCAGCCTCCCGTGCCCGCTCACTGTTCTTGCTGCCCTATTTTCCTAGTATCCAAGGCCCCCTGGGCACGTACTGTGTCTGGGCCCGGATGGCGGGGGCTGGGTGTTCGGCAGCCCTGGGCTCCGTCTCCCTCCCGCTCTGCCTGCTCTTCTCCCGCCGGGAGCTGGGGGGAGGGGCGCTCGGCTCCCGCGGGGCCGGGGCTTGTATCTTACCCCCTTCGGGAGGCGCTGGGTTCTCTCAGGTGCGGATGTGGTCTGGATATTGTCCTGTGTCCTCTGGTCTTTATTCTAGGAAGGGTTGTCTTTGTTATATTTTCATAGATATATGTTGTTTTGGGAGGAGATTTCTGCTGCTCTACTCACGCCGCCATCTTCCGCCCCTCCCCCTGAAGGAGGATATTATTTACTAGTGTCTGTCAATCTAAAGCTGTAGGATTAAATACAATTGGCAGACACTTGTTCCTTCATTCTCTCAGCAAAACTTCATTGAGAAGCAGCAATGGGCCAAGCAGTACACTACATGCCAGAAACATCAAATCAAATGAGACATTCACTGTCCTTCATTTCAAGAAGCCCGTGTGGGAGGTGGAGACAAACATGTAACATAATGATCACAGGTGGGTGTCATAAGCGTTATGGCAGAATCATACACAAAGGTACTATAAGAGCAAAAGAGAGATACAACTGTTTAAATCAGACTCAGGGTTGGGAGCAAGATTTTCTGGAGATGATGCTTGAATTGAATTTGAACGATGTATCAGTTTGCCTCATTGAATGAGTGCAAGCTATGAAAAACCTCTCCACCAGCCAAGTTCAGAATGAACAGACTGAGGTTCCACCCCTATGCTTCTATGGTTATGTGAGCTCCCTCGCTCTCCCTAGCAAGGGGGCTTAACATTCTAACAGAAACCTTTCCATATGTGATAGGAGGGGAGTAGCCAGGGCTTCAGGAGGTTTCAGAGGTGATCAGCTGTATGCAAAAGCTGGCCCATCTGGACTCCTCTGTCTGTGTCTTCTTCACCAATCAGAGGAACTCCAGTTTTTCCTCTTTTGCATGTTGGCCATCTCTGTAAGAGTCCAATCCAGAAAGAACTGTGTGGTCAAGAGGTTTTAAGAAGCACTGCACGGGGTGCTCAGGAGAGCCTTGCCCTCGTGAAGTGAGCAGCGACCTGTTTGAATGTGTTTTCCTTGCCTCAGCTTCTTCCAGATCAGGGGCCTAATGCTCCTCCTTGACTTCCCAGGACCGCTCTGATCCCCTGCACAGACCAACCCCACAGGTGGACACCACAGCCTCACTCCATCAGAAGACAACTCTACGTGCCCAAGTGTTTCCTTCTGCAGACATGTAAACTCCGGTCTTGGCTCACACTTAAATAAATCAGGGTGTTAGGGAAGGACGACAACATCACATGTTACCCTTTCAGGAAAGCACACCTGCTCTGTTTGCCGAGTGTCAAAATTTCACGTCAGAGAAGTCAAAACATGGCAGCACTGTGCAGTTTTGCAGGGAGGTGATTTCAATGGTGTATGTAAAACAGCCACCGCCTCTGTCTACCGATCAGCCTGGCTGTGACTCCGAGGACCGAGGTGTCCTGGAGATGCAGAGCTCCTGGATCTTGGTAGTCGTGAATATCTGTCCTGCCGAGAATTCACATGCTACTCAGGAAAAGGAAGGAGAGGAAAGGTTGGAGGAGAAGCAGGAGAGAAGCAGAAGAGGGATGCATCAAGAGAGGAGCTGATGAAGAGCCATTTAGAGGGTTAAAAAGTTGTCTCAATGCCTAGAAAGGAAGGTACAAAAATCTAAGCTTACACTGTTCTTTGTAAATGCTAGAACACCAGACCCTTGGAGCAAGAGCCGTGTTAGAGAGGAAGGGAGACACACAGAGAGAAAGAGAAAGAGTAACTTCTCCCACCAAATTGCTTTTATTCAACAGTTTAGGTCAGTTTCAACTAGGTCACAAGGATGTGTGTATCTTCAGAATAAAGTCTTTAATCGGCTGATGGATATGAAAAAATAAATTACTGTGGCAAAATGTAATAAACGTTAAAGGGAAAATGATGAGGGTAATATAACTACATTGATTTAACTAGGATGATATAGAGGAATTGTCTGTTTTATAGGTTTCTGGATGTCTATTAGTGGCTCTGTATTAAGGAATAGGGCTGTTCTCTTGATATACTTAAGAGCTGTCAGTAATTCCTATTTCACAGTCCACCGCTTCAACTCAGAAAGTGTGTTCCAGCCCTTGGTGACCCCATCCTGGAGGCACTGGAGGGTGACCAGCTGCCAAAGCTTTGCGTTCAGGCAGCTATCGGGTAAGCAGCTGTATTATTCAAAATTGGGCTGCATTTAAGGGGAGCCAATCTCTTCAGCCACCTCCCTCTGCCCTGCCACCTTGTGAGACTGTAGTGTCATTTGTTTTAATCACTCCTGGCATTGGGCTCATTATGTCCTGATCTTCTTGGGAGAGAGTAACCTCCTTGGTGGGTGAAATGGTAATTGAGGACACTTAGGGAGCAGACATCATGCAGTCCCCGGGGGGTATATGTCCCCCCGAGATAGGGCACCTTCCCAGGATAAAGCAAGAGACATGAGCTCTAGGTAGAATGTCACTTTCCAGGCATCACGCACTGTGCTGGACACTTTCCGGTGTTCACTCATTTAATACCCAAATTGATGCTTTTTAAATAAAACAGCATCTGGGACTCTCCCTGTCAGAGAGGTAGAATAATGACATGTTTGGCTGCTTTACACCTAAGTGTTTCTAATGATGTTTTGCCTATTCCTTCCACCTAATGAGGAGGAAGACCATACGGCTGCTTTCCAAGCAACTAGAGAAGGACAAAGTGCTGGAAGTGTCTAGACTTGGCTCAGTAGCCTCAGGCTGTGTGTCCTTGGCCCAGGCACACATCCTCTCTGAACTCCAGTGACATTCCCAGCAAAGGTGAGCATATTGGACTAAGGAGTGTTCAACCGGGAGTGATTTTGCAACGCACAGGCAGCCCCCCTACAGCAATGATTTCTCCAGCCAAAAAGTCACTAGTGCCGAGGCTGAGGAACTGGAGTCATCACAAACTGTTCACACCCCTCTCCTGCTTGCACCACCTTCCGCTTTCTCTGCGTTTCCTGTGACCTCGTCATTCTGAACTGCTTTCTGCCAACATTCACCCCAAAATATGTGATCTTTTCCCTCCTCTATGACTTTGCTCATGCTGTCTTTCCCCTAGACCTAACTGCCATCCCTCCTTATCTCTGCTATTGAGACACTGGTCGATTCTCAGCTGAAAGGGGGGGAGGCTTTCTTGGCTTTCCTACTTATAAATCAGATTCCCACACCCTCAGAATCAAAGATACTGAGACATGTTTTGGATCTTGGACCCCAAATAAGTTATTTTTCCATTCTTTATCTGGTGTTCAGGGTCTTCGTTTACTATTAATGGTAGTTACCTTTTATTAAATTTCCATTACCTGTAGGTCACCGTATTTCTTGAAATTTATTTTAAAAGGTACATGACTTAATCTCACATAGCTCTGCAAGGTAAATAGTATCCCCATTTTACAAATAGGGAACCTATGCTCAGAGATGTTACATAATTTTTTCAAGGCGACCTTTCATTCCTTGGCTACTTACTGTTATGAAATGGCCAGTCCTTCATTCAAAACCACATATGCCTGACTCTTCCTCTCCCCTGTGCAGCAAAGACTCTTATTAACTGTATTTTTATGAGAGATATGGCCACTCTAAACTACTTAAAATAAGCCAGCATTCAAAGTTGTTGCTAGGGGCAACTTAGTAAAGCTTGCAAGATAAATTATCTCAGTATCCTATGCAAAATCAGCCCAGTAGCTATAGGCCAAGAGGTGGATTTGGAGGTTGGGAAAAAGACTATTTACCCCTTTTCCTAGAGGGGGAAGTCTCAGAAAAGTCTTCTGTGATTACAGCAAACTAATCATAGGGATTGCTGAACAGCTTCTAGCAGAAAGAAACTCGCTGATGTTGGAAAACTCTGTATGCATTACTCATCTATTGATGCATAAACAATTATCGCAAAATCTGTGCATCACACTTTTTTCATGCATCAGGAATTTGGAAGCAGCTTAAATGGGTGGCTCTGGTCAGTGTCTCCTGAGGTGTGCTTGAAGGGGGCTGCAGGACTTGATTTCAAGTTGGTCCATTCACATGACTGGCAAGCTGGTGCGGGGTGTTCTGGGAGGTACCATTTCTATTCCAGGTGAGTCTCCCCAGAGGCTGTTCCAGTGTCCTCATTGCAAGGCAGCCAGCTTGCTCCAGAGTGAGTGATCCAAGAGAGAGTAAGGCAGAGGCCAGGACAGTCTGATGACCCAGCCTTAGAATTCTGTCACACACCATCATTTCCACACTCACTCTTGGTTGAAGAGGCCAGCCTTACTCCATGTACGAGGGGAAGGCTCAAGAGCACATATCCCTGGAGGCAAGGTTTCCTGTGGCCACACTGTAACAATTATTTTGTCACAGACAAGTTACTAAGTCACAGACAACATTCCCTAGATTGCCGTGCCCACACCTGAATGGGACGCATGCCGCTGTATGAGATTTGATAACCAGGGTGATTCGAATCTGGGATGGTTTGGGTGTCAGGATAAGATTCAGAATAAGGTACAAAGTTGACACTCTATATCAGTTCTGGAATATAGAGGTATAGTTCCAGGGAGTTGAAGGAATGAGTGGTCCTACAGGTCCTAGAGCCCTCAAAATGAATGGGCTAAGTAAGGAAAAGAAACAAAGAGAAAAAGTAAAAAATCAGCGAACATCAGCAAAAGACTAAAAAAATTTAAGTTGTTGTTTTTCTTCTAGAGGCTTGCCAGAGGGTTTTGGTGATATATGTATCTCTGATAGAGAAAGGGCTTTAAAGCAGACAAAAGCTACTGGGTAGACTACAGCTCCCCATAAAACAGAAAGCTGGAGGATTCTCGTCTGAGACATCAGAATGGAGAAGCCAGTGCTAGCATTGAAAAGAGCAAGGAAAGCAGGACCTCTCCCTTACAGGACTTAATGTATTTCATGGGGTCTCATGAAAGTTGGGAAACTGAAGCTGAAAGTATATGAATGAACAGTCTCCCACACCCAGTGTGAAAAGGAAATGTCTCAGCGTCTGCGTGCTGTGACCAAGGCTGCCCAGTAAGTTCTCTTATCAATGGGCAGCGAATGCAATACAATATCAATGTAATGGTTGATGCATATGTTGTGTAGTATTTTCTATTAGTTAAACTCTTCAACATAGCTTTGTATGATTAAGCACTGTCCTCATATTTCAGGGTCCCAAGGATCCTTGTTAAAAGGTAATATGCTCCTTGTAGTAACAGACCATGAAACTTATTTTGGGGAAGCCAGGAGGTAAATGAACCTAGAAAAAAATGTTACAATTAGTTTTTTTTAAAGATTAGTGTTAGATTATGAAGTGAAAGTAATAATGGCCATCGGAGTAAGAATAGCTTTTGACTTTAGTCAAAATCATAACTGTTAGTCAAATAGAATATCTTTTTTTTCAGGGTAGCTTCATTATAGTAGGATCTCTATAACTAAAGTGCTTGGGATGTGAAACACAATTTTTTCACTCACTAGCTTTGTAACTTATTATTATTGCATTGATCTGTGCCTTGTTTCCTTTATCTAAAAATCATAAAGTTCATACTACCTACCTCACAGGGTTATTGAGATCTTTAAGTGGGCTACCTCTTGCTTTGATGTCAGCCCATAGCATGCTAATAGATGTTATCATTAGCTCATAGTTAGGTCATGTTAATCACAAAGATTATCTATTTTGACATTTGTTTTGTTTTAACTGTTTTAACAAGATATTCAAATAACTTATGGAAAACCAATGCTTTAATACAAACATTAGTGTTGAGCTAGAGCACCCATCTTGTATTTAAGGGAAAAAATATGTATACCATATAGTTTGGAACACATTAAAGTTGCACACTATCACTTCCTAGTGGCAGTATAGCTAAATTGCAGTTCTCTAGAAGAGATCATCTCCTTTGAGGTGGAAACTGCCAAACAGAATCTTGGGGTAACACCTTTATGTGAGTCCAAGTGGCCACTGTCCAAACTGCATAATTCTGCAAGAAACAGAAGAACCAGATGCACCATTTCCTGAGCCTCTTTTAACAATCTTTAGAGGTCGGGAAGGAATCAGGCTTATCAAATATTGGGGTTCGCCTAACTCATCTGTGTTCAGATCTAACAGGCTGTGTCCAAGAAAGCCCATCATCCTAAGTCTATTCCAAAATAAACTAGGCCCATGTATCTGTCAGGAAAAGGGTATTTGGTGTCACTTGTGAAAATCAAAAGAAAAGCTTTTCTAGTTTCTTTGTGATGTCTTTAACAGACTAGGAGTTACAACACTGAGAGAACAAGGAGCCATAATAGCCCACTCTGCACAATTTGTGCTTCCAGCCAGTCCCAGGCTTCAGTATTAATAGATTTTCCACTCCATGTGTTCTTACTTGAGTGACTGTGAGTTAAACTGATGAAAGGAAAGTAGCAATTACTACTCAGGCCTGTTCTGGAGGACAGCTATTGGTCTTTGTGCCACTTTTTTTTTTTTTTAAGTTTCTTAGTTGTCATTTATTTCTATCTTGCTGAAGAGTGAAGTGATACTGAATAAAGATGCTGACAACAAAAGAAAGAGTTCCTGGGATTTGGGAGATTTCTTCCTCCACTGACTAATTCAGATTTAAAAAATTGTATTATTCAGTGTACCTCAGGCCTGTTTCCAAGCCTTGACCCATCTCCCCAAGCCATAAAGAGGAATCACCTCTCCTTTAATTATCTCTAGGCTCATTTGTGACTACTTAGGTTACACATCTACTCACACTACATTCCAGAACAATGATTTTTAACCAAGATGCAGATCAAAATCACCTGCATTTGTGCAAAATAGGTATGCCTGAGCCCCTATCTCTCAACCCCAAAGACATACTACCTCAGAAGCCAAGTGTATGGCCCAGGAATATGCATTTAACAAAATGTCTCTAGGAGTTGCTAATGCACACCCTTCCCTGTGGGATGGTGGTATTGTACCATGTTATCCTAGGAAGAGAGCCTTGCTCTCAAACGCCCAGGAGCAGGCAGCAGGTTTGTCCTGTCAGCCTACTGTGTGTGTGCGCCCTTTGCTGCGTCTCTACTTCTGAGCAGATGAAACTACAGCAAAGCCTTCCTTTTGCAAATCTGCGGGTAAAATTGTAATATTTCCAGAATACCTTGCCTGGCTTTAGTACATCTGCATATCAATAGGCACTCAGAGGTGGAAAGAAGTATGGCTTTAGTTCATTTGCATCATTCCTCAGGGGTGGAGCGAAGTTTATCTCCATATCAATGCATAATTACCTGGGCAAGGAGGGTTTATCTGTACCTGAGAGGTGGGGGGGAGGACCAGTTTGGCTTCTGCTGGAGCAGGAGAGAGAGATGGTCCCGGACTGCAGTTTGTAAGCAATAAACAGCTTTTAAACTTCATTTCTCCCTTTGACTGATTTCGGTTTTAGAGGTATTTTGCCATAGGATTTTCTCTCCCCGGATTTACGACATCCTTTCTGCAATCCTTCTCTTCTCCCATCCAAAACTAAAATAACAAACAGATTACACTTCTCAGAACATGGGCAGAATTGGGAACTGGAAACTTGGGAATTGCCCCAAAATGGGAGCTGTAAATCACATGGGCAGAGTAAGGGTTATATTAGAAGGTTAAGGGGATATGACTCTAGCATCAAAGAGTAACAAGGCTGGAAGGTTTTTTCGTTTGTTTATTTTTAATTCTCTTGATCTTTTTATGGAAATATACAGTTGATATACAATATTTTATTGATTTCAGGTATACAACACAGTGCATCAACACTTACATACACTATTAAATCCTTGCCCCAACTCATGCAGTTACTGTCTGCCAATATAGAAAGATGTTACACAATTATTGATTGTAGTCTCTATGCTGTACTTTCATCCCCGTGGCGAATTTATATTATGATTGAGATTGTGTGCCTCTTTATCCCCTTCACCTAATTTACCCCCACAGCCCTAACCCTCCCCCTGGTAACCCCAGTCATTTCTCAGTGTCTTTGATACTATGCTGGAAACCCCTTTAAAAATTATCTAACACCAGGCTCCCAAGCCACATTATACCATAGCAACAATTCTCGAAATGTGGTCTGAAGACCCATGGGGGTCCCCAGGTCTTCTCAGGAAATTCACAAGATCAAAAATATTGTCACAAAACTACCAAGACATTATTTGCCTTATTCACTGCATTGACATTTGCACGAATAGGTCAAAACGATGCTGCCACTGTAACAAGCATTGAGGCGCTGGTGGTAAATTGTATTGGTTGTCTTTGTACTATTCACTGTCACACATGTGTAATAAAAAATAAGAATGATCCTAAAGACCTAGTGAAAATTATTAATTTTATTAAATCTTTATCCTTTATTATGTCTTTTTAATATGTTTGACAAAATGAGAAGTACACACAAATCGCTTCTGTTGCATAACTAAAGAATGATGATTTTCTTGAGGAATTGAAATTCTGCAGGTGTTTGACTTGCAGGCTGAACTAGCTGCTCTTTTCATAAAACACCATTTTTTTCTTGAAATAAGTGATTGACAGACAAACTATGATTATTCAAACTTAGATGTTCAGGAAGACTTTTTTTTTTTTAATGAGTGAAGTGGGCCTGTCATTTCAAGGAAAACAATTGACAGTATTTCTTGTCAACGATAAAAATGAAGCATCCAAAAGAGAACAGAATTTTGGGAAACTCACCAGCAGCTTGCCACACACCCAGTACTAATGAATGTAACTATTTTTGATGTTTTTTAGTGAAATGTGTCAACATTTAAAAGATCTACATGAACCAGAAAACTGATATTATCTAAGTGAGCACGGCATGATGTTATAAAATCAGGCATGGGTAAAAGATTTACTCAAAGTGCAAGACAGACCTATGTATTTAAATCTAACAGATAATGAAACATTCTTGGATCTGGTTGCAGACTCCAGATTTCAACTAGCCTTTTAAAAAATTAACACTTTGAATTTTGGTGCACCAAAGAAAAATATCTGCAATTATCTAAAAAGCTATTAACATATGCCTTTCTTTACCAGCTACATATTTTTTGATTTAATGTAAAAACAGATGTGAGAATCTCTTGTGTTCTATTAAGGGTGACCCTAGAGAGATTCACAAAAATATAAAATGCTGCTCTTTTCACTATGGTTTTGTGTTGAAAACAATAATTTTTAAGAAAATATTTGATTTATGTTTATATGTAATGGGTTTAATATTGTTATCTTTTTTCTTTTTTTTTTTATTAAGGCATTATTGATATACACTCTTATGAAGGTCTCACAAGAAAAACAAAGTGGCTACTACATTCACCCATATTATCAAGTCCCTCCCACACCCCACTGAAGTCACTGTCCATCAGTGTAGTAAGATGCCACAGAGTCACTACTCGTCTTCTCTGTGCTACACTATCTTCCCTGTGACCCCCCCTACACCGTGTTTACTAATCATAATATCCCTAAATCCCCTTCTCCCTCCCTCCCCATCCACCCGCCCCACCCCTCCCCACTGGTAACTCCTCGTCCCTTCTTGGAGTCTATGAGTCTGCTGCTGTTTTGTTCCTTCAGTTTTGCTTCATTGTTAACACTTCACAGATGAGGGAAATCATTTGGTATTTGTCTTTCTCCACTTGGCTTATTTCACTGAGCATAATACCCTCTAGCTCCATCCATGTTGTTGAAAATGGTAGGATTTGTTTTCTTCTTGTGGCTGAATAGTATTCCATTGTGTATATGTACCACATCTTCTTCATCCATTTATCTACTTATGGGCACTTAGGTTGCTTCCATATCTTGGCTATTGTAAATGGTGCTGCAATAAACATAGGGGTGCATAAGTCTTTTCGAATCTGAGAACTTGTATTCCTTGGGTAAATTCCTAGGAGTGGGATTGCCAGGTCAAATGGTATTTCTAGTTTTAGTGTTTTGAGGGTAATATTGTTATCTTTAAGTGAATTAGTAGATACTCTTTGAAGAATTATGATTTTTAAATATGTACTAGTGTGAATACAAATAGATATTAACTGCATAAGCAAAAGCTATTAAATATTTAATAATATTCTTTATGAATATAAAGGGATCCACGTATGAATGTAAAGAGACCAAAGGTTGAGAACCACTGTACAGCACAATCACAAAATATCTACATTTTCTACTGAAAATCTTGAATATGAAGGAGAGCAGATAATAAGAAGAGGGAGAAAGAAATAAGCCTTACCTGTTCTTATTGAGGAGTGAAATTTGGGTGGAAGAAAGTTCACAGAGCTAACATTTGATTTGGAAACTCTGGGGCCATGAACTGGGAAAGCTAAAATGTATCAATGTCTGTCTGATCTTGAATGCCTTCCAGAGCACCCATGTCACGTGGGCAGCAAGGCTGGGAGCACTTCCGGTGAGGCAGCAACTTGTAACACTTCAAAGAACCTCTCCTATCTTTGCAAATGTCTGTTAATACATTATTTCCCAAAACTTATTTCCTGATGACTTGTTCATAGTAACCTGAGTTTTTCCTCTTAAGACAACACAGAATAAGAAAGAATCTTTCTCATATCAGCCCTTCAAATATTTAAGGAGGTGCTCCCACATTTTTCTGATATAATATTTTCAGCTTCTGTAACAAATTATCACTAATAAAGGAATATGTGGCTTTAGTTGAAATGGTGTCTTTAACATATCCATTATTTTGCTTCAAATGTATTCTATTTACTGACATAGCACTTAAAATGTGACCCCACCGAAAGAAAACCTGACATTTCAGACATGGTCCCATGAGGCCAGAGCAGGACCACCACATAGTTTTTCTTAAGATGCCATGAGAATTTTTGGCAGATACATCAGCCTTTCCAGTCACACTGTACATTTGACCTCAGATATCTCTAAGTTTCTTGTTGACTTGTTTCACACATTCCTATTAAACCTTATCTCACCAACCATGAATAAGTGAGATTGGATTTTTTTACTAAATGTAAGGACCTTAAACTCACCATCTATTAAATATTATCTTGCTAGAATAGATTTGCCAATATCACTTATTTAAATCTCTTTGGATCTCAGTTCTATCCATTCAACACATCATGGAACTTTCTAATGTGAAGCATCTAACAGATTCGATGTTTATACAAGTCACCGATAAAATATTTAACAGCCTAAGCCCCTTTAATACTCTGCTAAAGTCTTTCTCCTATATAAGCTGAGTCAGACCATACAAAAGTCCAGATATACAGCCTATCGCATTTTCTAGATTCACCAAAGAAAATGTCCTATTTTTGAAAACTGCCAACTAATATGGTAATTGCACTTTCCAGCATTCCTTCCATTCTCCGGGATTCCTTGAAGATGTTCAGTCATAATTACAAAAATTAATATCTCCTTCCCATAAATCTCTCATGTGCTTAGGTTATAAGGTAGATATAAACTCTCTTAAAATCATTAGATCTGCTATTTTCATCACAGAGTTCATTCTTTTTGACAGCAAAGAGACAATCTGAGAATTAGAAGAGCTATGGAGTGGTGTCTAGGTGTGAGAGAATTTTATTGTGGGACCCAAGCAGCAGACCTATCCCATTTTAATATTTTTTGCCTCCAAAAAATGCCGTTGACCCCAATTCACTTGGCAATTTAGCCCATGTAACATTTAGGTATGCTAACCCTTTATATTCCTCTAACACTAATACCAAAATAATAGTATTTTCTTTATTTCCATTGTTTGCTCAGAGAGTTCCTTGCACAACTACACTGAAAAAAAAAAGTGCCTCCTTTTGGCTTTAACAGAATTCCTGTTAATTTTATCTTGTGTCTTCTCCTTGTGTGTGTCTTTAATCTAAATGTTTTAATAGCTTTTTTCAAAAAATCTAGAATATTCCTCTGACTCGGCTCAGTGTTTTGTTCTGTGGAGATTAGGAAGATGAAATAGTCCCTTTCTCCAAATTTCCGTCAGTTCCATGTCACTAGAATATTCTTTTTGTTGGTTTGTACTATAGAGTAGCCATACCTTTTGCTGGTTCCTGTATTCTACAGAAATGTAAGTTGTTTTTTGTTATATCCTTTGCATTCACCTCAATGAGGCATCCTGGGAATCTTCACACATTTGAAGTTTCTTATTGCCAGGGCACTGAACCTCTGTGCTGGCTTAGTTACCGGGTAAGAAATGTGTCATGAACTACTTCTGTCTGGCCGGGCAATTTGTAATATATTCCCGCAAAGATATCCCTCAATTACATTCTCCTCTTATTCTTACTCATACATTTTCATGTTCATGAAGCTTCCATCCTCACTTTCTTGGGTTTCCAGGAAAGTGCGTCCATACCACCCCTACAAACAGCCTGTGTTTTCTGAATTTTTTCTTTGCGTCATGATACTTCAGTCTTGCATCCCATCGCTACCAGCCCTTGGGGACATGGATGAAGTTTCCATTTTATTGCCAGATGCTACAACCTCCATTCTCTATTACACACCCAAACTCCGCATCCATTCCTACACCCCTGAGGTCATGAGTGTTGTTTTCAATCTTCCTTGTTCATCAGGTGAATTGCTAGCTCCCCAGTACTGCCACTCATTTCTTCATACCCTACACATTAACCGTTCTGTTTGGGAATATGTATTCGAATCAGCAATTACAAAAATACAGGTAGAGAGCAAGGCCTTTTCAGCCCTATTAGGCTTATACGAGACCTAGGGATCTCTTCTCAGAATCACTGGTTTAGAGATAAAAATAGCAGCAAGGTTTCTGGGACAGGAACCCTCGACACTAGGGACAGGCTCTGGGAGAGGTGAACTGATATATGACTGTGCTTTTGTGAACCGAAATGTGCAAATTTGTCTTTCGATATTGAGCTCTAGGTGGCTCATAGAAACAGCCTTCCCTTCATTTTTTGGCAGTGTCTGTGTTAGAAGAGAATATTCCTCAGCATTTCATTAACATGAATCTAGCCTCTGTGGCTGGGGATTGTAGGTACACACCTCAGCATAGGAAATGCCTTGTTCAGAATGACCCATCCCTTCAAGCCCTAGAGCTGCACAGCCAGCCTGTTATTGCAGCAGTGTTATTACTTTTCTCCTCACCATTAGCATCTCAAACTGACTAATTAATCACAGTGTGAGAGGCACAGAGTGATAATCCTGTCTGGAAGCGAATGACATAACATCACTAGCAGGGCTGTGTTCTCAGGTCCCATTTTTCTGGAAAGAAATCCCTCATGAAGGCATAGGAGTGTGTTGCAGTTATTAAAGAGACTCCTAGTGATTTATCTTCCAAAGGCCCCCAGTAACTTTTGAGACCCTGATATTTTTGCACATTAGCAGCTGTGGCCTCTTCTGAACTATGCCCAGCACAGAGCTCTCAATACCATCAAAATGCTATGCATTTGCCACTTGGATCAATACCACAGATTCCATTAAGCTGTGCTTGGCACCTGCTTTTTACCTATCCTTGGTGACCTCCTTTCTCTGCTTCCATTTCCAAACCTCTGCAGCATGGTGCAAGAAACCTATTAAGTGTCCCAAATTAGGGAGGATTTATGCAAGTCTTATTCCCTTTTCCCTGCTATAAGCTTGAGAATCAGAGTGAGTGGCACTATAGGTCCACAGAAATGAGCCTGCATATAAAGTAGAATTCTCTTTAATAAGAATAACCAGCTAATGATAGAAACTTGATGACAACGCTCAGGGGCTGACATCAAACTTTTGCCCTGCCGTGTCCATCCCTGTTGAGAATAATTCTCATACAATAACTCTCACTTTATCTTTTCTTCTAGAATTATGGTTCACAGTTTCCCTCTTGCACTGGCTTTCTTAGGCTGTTCTTGTATGACAGATGGGTAGTAAGATATAGTAACTTTTAATATTCTACTTAAAATCATCAGACCTCTCCCCAGAGTTTCATTTATACACATATGTAAACACTTGCATGGAATTACAGGTAATTAAAACCCCAGCATGTCCATTCATTCAGACATTCAATGGGCCCTAAGTTTCAGGCAGGCCTCTGTGGGAACCTTAGAGCCTCACAATGTGGACAGGTCGCATCGCACTAGAAAGGAAAGAATAGAAAAGACAGACACATCTTTGCCAACTTTTAAAAAAATCATGCTTATTGAGGTACAATGAATATATAGTAAACTTCACTCTTTCTAGGTGTACATTTCAAGCATTACCCCCTACAGAATATTACCAAACCCTAAAAAGGTCCTTTGTACCCTGTTGTACTAAATCACCTCCCCTCACCTCCTGTCCCAGACAACTGCTGATCTGAGTTTTGTCTCTAAAGTTTTATCTTTAGATAGAAAGTCATATGAATTGACCAACATAGTGCATAGACTTTTATGTTTGACTTAAATCACTTAGCATAATGGTTTTTACCTTTTCCAAGGGAAAATCTAAAGTGAGAGTTGTTGAATGAACTTATCACCTTAGGTAGACGTGGAGAGGTGACAGTGTGAAGTCAGCCCTTGAGGCTTATCATCAGTCACCATAAGCAGCTGGTTACTTAGTCCAGAGATGGCTCCCCTGTGCACATTCTGTCAGACATTCATTGCTTTTTTACTACTAAGAAGTATTCCACTGTAAGGTGTATCACAACTTATTAACGTTTTGTTACCTCAGTGGTGTATTTTATTTTTGTATTTATTATTCTGTTAATTTAGCTGAATATAAGGCCAATAGGAAGGGGATGTTCTCTGGCTTCCTTCAGTAGATGGTCCTCCTACATGCCCTATGGGAGTAGAACTGGCAACTAACATACATTGAGAACCTATTATGTGCTGAATGCTACCGAGGCATTTTCTTATTTACAAGCTTCCTGCGAAGCAGGAATTAGTATTTTCATTTTGTTAGTTGAGCAAACAGAGAGATTAACTGATGCTTAATGCACAGACAAGTGGCAGATGCCAAGTTCCCTGATTAGGGGGTACAGTATTCTTTCTTGAACTTTCAGAATCTTTCAACCAACTTTGACCACTGGTGTAGGATACAGAGGAGGCAGAAGGCTCAAAGTGAGAAGCAATAGACAGATCTAGTAATTTAGTTGTAGCCCATACAGAATCCCTGCCTGGCCTTTGCATTCCTATCCAACTTCTAGCAGCACTCTCACTTGCCAATTAGCACCTAACTCTCCTCAGTCATAAATTGAATAAGTTGAATGATCCCTAGGGGTCCATCAGAAATAAGTAACCATTTCAGCAAAAGCCAGAAGGATCTAGACAATGGAAGATCCTCTCCTTTAAATCTAGTGGAGAGGACTTCCTTTGGTCCTCTTTAATTCAATGAAGGGAAAGTTAGGTCAATTATCCAGCTCACTTGAGCTCCTAATGGGACACAATAGATCCCCATGCTATTTCCCAAAACAGTAAAAAAAAATGTTGGAATCCAGGCAGGATTATTTATCTGGGAATTGGTAGAGCTCAGGATAAAACACATTCCTTTTGCCTTTCTCATGCGCTGGAGGTTAACATTCAACTATCCTAAGGTCTAAGAAATTGCCCCCTTTGCCTGAATTAAATGAAATCTAATGAAACAAAAATCCAGGTCAGTGTAGTTCACTATCAAACCCTCAGCTCCTGCATTGCTGGCAGCTCTCCTTGTAATAATTAAACAGTAAGTCATAGGCAGGCAAAAGTGAAATCCATTGCTAATCTTGCCCCTCATCAGCCTATCTTCCTAAATATTCCTTAATTAAGGTTTCTAAGTGTTCTGCATTCCCTCGGCACCCAGCATACCAAAACGAAGCCAACTGCTTTGGGGATGCCCAGCGACTAGAGGTGGAAGGTCTTCTAGGGGTGTTTCTCATCCACACATTAAAAATCAAAGACAATATCCAGTAAGTAGCAATACACGTGAGAAGTGAGCAGGGAGAAGGGCACAGAGAGCATTGGGAGGGGACTTTTATTTTTCTAGAGGACTTCACTTTAAGGATTCCGAAGGCATATCGTTGGCTTTAAGACGGCTTCTCCAACACACCAGGGAGTGAATGAAACAGCTGTCACATTTAAACACACACAGCGGTAATCCTCCACTGAGCACAATGCCAGGATAGAACAGAAAATCCATCAACACTTACAATGCATCCTATTTATTTAGCAACTCGTCCCCCTTTACCAAAAGTTCCATCTGTGGGGTTGAAACTGGGGCTGCACGACATGGGTGGCTTTTTGTGGTTTGGCAGCTACTGAGGGAGGAAGTGTGGGAAGTGGTCAGATGTAGTAGGTGGGTGTTTGAAGAGGTGAAGATAACAGAACCTGGATTTAGAATGACCAAAGGTCTGGTGGCCAAGTGAACCCACATGTCCATCAACAGCAAGAGGCAAAAGGAATGTGAGAAATGCCCAGGTGCCACTACTTACGGTTGTCATTTACAAGACCAGGATCTCTATCTGTCCATCACCCATGGACCCTGTCTCTCCCTGGGAGACGTGTGTTAATCACTAGAGGCCACAAAGGGAAGCAGAGCTTCTTTGAGGAGTCGTAAAGCAACCTGCTGACCAGGTAGCATTTTGCAAGAACACCTCTGAAGTGCCTCTACATCAATAAGATCTCAAAATTTGCTTATTAGTTATGGTGCATTTGACAATGAGGATTGCATATAGTAGATCTGGTATGAATTCTAAAACCATATGTGTAGTTTCCTATCATGAAGCCAAGGCCCGGAGAAGTTAATGGCTTTCCTAAAGCCCACCCCCAACTCCCCAGCAAACAAAAGACAGAGGCAGAGCAAGAATTAAAGACTCCTGAGGCCTGGCTTAGTGTACATTCCAGTAAGAATGGCATTTGGGTGGAGGAATGGATGTCCATAAGGGGATCTCAAATGGACAAAATGAAGCAAGTAGGGAAAATATGAAGAAAAGACAATTGAAAGACATAGATAAAGAAATCTACCATTATTGGCCTTAAAAAGCCCCTCAGCTGGGTTTAGCTCAGGGCCCACAGAGTTTCAGAGAACAAGAAAAGAAATCATGAGAGAAACCCAAAGATTACTGAAGGGCTGACAAACAAAACTAGCAGATTAAAATCTACAAACGAGGCTGCTGAAAGACTGGCTAATTAAGAGCCTTAGAAAACCATGTTCAATTTAATTAAATTATATTCAAGGTAATTTAATTCAGATAATATGTTTTCTCCCTGTTTGCGTGAGGTTTCATGCAGTCACTACATGTAGCACAAAGGTGAATACACACAGCTCTTTTTCAGCATTTCAATCTGGAATCAGAAACAAATCATAATAAATTGTACGATCTGGGAGAAAGACCACTGGATTTAGACTCAGACCAATGATAATCTGAATCTTGACTCTGGCACATTCTACCGTGTGACTTCAGCAAGCCAACCTCCCTCACCATATACATCATGGAATTGTTATGAAATGTAAAAGATGTGCAAAGCTCTGTCTGTTAGCAGAGCTCAATAAATATTAGCTTCCTTTTCCCACAAATAACTACGTGATAAGGCAAGAAAAGACAGGATATGTTGGGGGGATCATGGAAAGATAATTCTGGCTGGAGCACAGACTTCATGAAATAGCCAGAATCAAGTGGAAACAGGCTGGGAATAATACCCACAGGACCTGCCACGCCAGACTAAGGGGGCCGAAACTTGGCTGTGTTGGAAATAGGGGGGACTATAACAGTTTCTCTTAGGTCAGTGACAATGACAGAGTTGGATGTTAGGAGGACAGGAAGGCCCTGGTAGAGATCAGTTGTCACAGTCCAAGTCAGAATTCCTTAATAACTCTGACCTTCCTTTCTCTGCTCCACTTTTTCTTTTCTGCTTATTACTTACTACCTTCTACCACACTGTGTTACTTACATATTGATATAATAAGTTTCATGAGGGAGGGATCTTTGTTTTGTTCACTGATACAATCCCAGCACATAGTAACATTGTTCCACAAATGGTGGGAGCACATTAAATACTCCTTGGAATGAAAAGAAAGGGAGAAGTCCAAAAAAGCCCTCAATCCTGTGCCTGAAGAGCTAGAAGAACGAGGTTTGCAGAGCACAACAGGGGAAAGGCAGGTGCACAGGTTGGACAGCAAGCTGACCAGCTGTTTTGTTTCTTCTGCGCAATTGTGGAAGATTGAAGTACAGATTTTTCAGATCAAGTATTTGTGTGTAGCTTATGGAACAGAGGGAGAGGGCTGTGGCCAGGGCCCTTCTATTGTTCAGGTGCTTGGATGACTGATACTGAGAGCCTTTCTGACAGGTCTGGGGAAACAAAAAGATGAGACGGTGGAGCTTCGGGTGCAGCCCACTCTGCCCACGCAGAGCCTCCACTGCTGAGCAGCTCTGCAGAGGAGATAATACTCGCCATCAGCCCTCAGGGGCCCCATACTGAGAATGCAGTCCAGGCCCCCGGCCTTGTAAGCAGGAGTGATGGGCTGGGCTTTGTGTATCTATCTCTGCTTCTTAGGCTCTCAGCACCGCCCCCCATTAGCAGCTTTGGAAATGTGGAATGCGTTGTACTCCTTAACTCCACTGTTTTGAAATGTCTCTGCGATGGCTGCAATAATCGTCTTACAAACAAGCTAGAACAAGCTCTAATTGCTTCTAATGTTGTATTACGGCTGGGATATGGGGAGAGCAGAGACATGCTGACTGTCACGGCCCTGCTCTGATTATATGGTACCTCGGGGAGCATTTTCACAGAGGAACAGGCAACCAGCCTATTGTTTTTCCTTCTTTTTGGTGAGCCTAGCTCAGTGGAGCCCTACCTACACCCTAGCAGCAAAAGGGAGAGTCCTGAGCCGGCAGAGGCACCCACACCATCTGTCTGGTACTCTGTGGACAATAAATAATAATTTGATATACAGACAAAGGAGTGATAATGCTTTCTTACTTCTCTGAACTACTGGGGGGTGTTTATGAGCTAGCTCCTTTTACTGTTGAAAAAAGTCTTTAACTGCAGATGACCTCCTGGGACAAGGCACCAACCCGAGATTGTGAGATGTTCTAAATCAGTGAGGGAATAAATGAACAGAGAAGTGCATCACTGAGTAGCCAGCCCTTACTGTGAGCCTAAAATGTCCCAGGGTTTCCACAAAGCACTGTGCCTGTCCCTTCCAACACCACTGCCCGGCAGGTTCTGAAACGCCCTATTCGATCCATGAGGGAACCTGCATCCAGAGAAGTTAAGTGGACTTGTCCACTAAAAACATGGCCAGAGAGAGATTCAGGATGCAGGTACCCAGCCCCGTGCGGCTTCTGCTATACCACGTTACCTGGCTGCACTCTGGTTTGGGGAGATCGGTTCCCATTTGGTCCACATGGTCGTCACTGGTACCATCATGAAGCTGACACTCAGTTAGCTTCGTAGCTCCAGCTCCAGCGCTGTCTTTTCTGCTCCAAGAAGCGCCAGTTCTCAACTTGGCGGGGAGGCCACCTGCCCCACCTCTAGCAGCCTCTCAGTTTTACTTCTCCAGTTCTGTTCATGACCTTCCAAAGTCACGGGATCACAGTTGCTAAAACCTATACGGTACATATGTGACTGTAGATAAATATATTCATATATCTCCACACCTTTCAAAGAGCTTTCCCAATTTCATTTCATCTTTACAACAGCCCTGTGTGGATCTGAAAGGCAGTTGTCATTAGTTCCCATTTTATGGTCAACCAGACGGAAGCCCGGAGGAGATAAATCCCCGCTGGAGTCATATGGCAGCTTGGTGGAAGAATCTAGACCTGCACCCAACAGCTCCGAGTGCTGGGCCAACGCTGTCGCGCAGACGGCACCACCAGCCCGGATCAAAGCCAGGCCAGTCCAGCTCCAGTTTGTCCAGGCTTCTGAGTCAAAAGGAGGGAATACAGCCTTATTTGGAAAAGTGGAGACAAGAGTGAGAGAATCTTGCAGAACAGGGCTGGTTAGACTCTCTACCCTGATGTCTTCATATCCAAGGCAACTTCCTATTCCATGAAAAAAAAAAACCTAAAATTTCTGAAGATTAAAAACTGTACCACCAGAGCCCTACCCCTGCTGAACTACACGTGAGATAAGTGGGGGTAGCGGGGGTCGGGGGTAGCTACCAGCTTATCTCCCGCGGCTTCCCAACCAGAATCCCTCCGCAGGGGGGCCATCTGCGCACCAGGCCCCAGGGCCTCTGGGACAGCGTGTGTGCTCAGAGCCGAGGCCACATGCCTCCACGTTGCTCCCACCAGCCCAAGGGCTGGGCTTCTCGGCCTTGGCAGATGTACCCTGGGCCCCTGCTCCCTCCCTCTGCCTAGAAGCTGCCTCATAAAGGCAGAGCAGCAATTATTTACTTTGCTATTCACACAACATTAGACACTCTCCAAGCATTCTGAGACATTAACCCTTCACATCCCCTTGTAGAGCCAGGCGGTGAGCACAGGAAGGATTCATTAAACCAACATTCCATTGAATGAGTCACCCCGGAGGCCCCATCATTTACAATCTGGTACACTGAAGGGAAAAATTCACTTACCTGCAGTATTTTGACAGGCTGGGGGTAACCATGAAAGTAGGTGAAATATACTAGCTCTAACCGCCTATTTCATTCATTTATTCCAATATTTATTGTTTGCCTACTGCGTGCCAGGCACAGATTTGTCAAAGGTTGCTATAGGGGTTGGCTACCTATAAGACGGACTGCTACGATTTCCTTTTGTAATTTATTATCCACCTCCTTGAGCCTGTAAAGTCCCGGCAAGGCCCCCCAAAAATTTGGAAATCAAATGGATAGGACAATATTTGGAAGAAAGGCTGTATTGACAACTGACATGCAAAATCTCAGCCTTGTTGCAAAAAAAATTCATAAATAAATAAATAAAAATGTGAACAAACAGCAACAAAATCCAACTCACCCATATCAGTTGACACTTCCCATAATGCACTGCAGAGCCAATTCATGTAGATGTGCACAAAAAGGCTACTTTTATTTGCGATGGTGGATTGCAGCAACTCGGTGTCTCATTCATGCAATTAAGCTAACGTGTCAAAACAATTACCTCTTACAGACAGGGACTGGCAACATGTTGCTTTCCTTTTCTAAGCTTCCTTTGAGCAGAGCAATCAGGAAACTTGTCTGCAAAATGCGGACCTTGTTTTACTTGACTTTTTCTTAAAAAGGCCACCACACTACTCCAAGCCAGGAGACCTCAGTGTCTCAGTTCTGCCTTCCTGATAGTGTGAGAGGGTAGAGGTGGGGTCAGGGAAATGGGTGATACCAGGTATATGAGCTACAGGAGAGCAATTTGTCAAGCAATTCAGGGCAGTGTAGGGAACAATTCTTTTATAAATGAATACCTGCTGTTGGTGGCTGGAACGTAAAGCCATTTTGTGAGAGTACCAAAAAAAAAAAAAAAAAGGTGCCAGGTCAGGTTGAGGCATTATGACACTAGAGTTATGAATGCTACACAATCTGTTACCATAAGAAGCATCCTCCACGCTAGGTGTTTGTTTGTTATGAACCACTACGGCTCCTTTCTTTTCTCCTGCAGTTAATAAATTTTCTTTCAGCAAACATTATTTGCTGTGCATTACCAGCAATGTTCAGCTGTTAACTTTTGTGTCTACAGTTAGCATTTTTATTCAGCTAATATTTTTCATTCAGTAACACTCACCGAATGTCAATTTTATTGGCATCATATTTGCCAGGAATATTTCTTCAGGTAGCTTTTGTTTCTCCCTTTAAGATTTTATTTGCTAGGTATTTTTATTCTATAAGGACTGTCAGCTTCAGCAAGCACTACAAGAAATTTTGATCATTTACTGCAAAGTGTTGTGAGTTGGTGGGTGTTTCTCAGATGAGCCATCTCTCTGAGCCTCAGTCTTTGGCATCATCAAAATGGAGATAATAAAGGTACTGTGAAGACAAATACGGGACATACTTTGTAGTGGCCTAATTAAAGCACACATCTAGGTTATTGCAATAAAGGAAAGGAAAACTAGGAATAGATGTCATTCTGTTTGTTATCAGGAGAAAGAAGAGTATTATAGGAAAACTCTACAAAGTTAGAATTTGCTGCCTTCAGAAACTGTGAGCTCCTTTTCATGAAAGCATTAGAGAAGCTCTCAAACTTTCTGCTGGGACCCACCCCAGAGTTTTAAATTCAGTTAAGTGTGGGGTCAGGTCTGAAGATCTGAGTGTGTAACAAGTTCTCAGGGGCTCTGCTGCTGGCCTTGGGGCCACACTTGAGATGCACTGACTTAAAGTTAATGGTCTGGCAGAGATGAAACCTTCCAGGAGATTTTCCTCCCTTCTCTTCCTCCCCTGCTGTTTCCTTCTCTCTTCCTTCAGTGGCTTTTTTTGCCTTTTCAGTGTCCCTACTCTCAAGTCAGAATCTCCATTTAGGACAGAGGTCCATGCCAAGGACTGGGTATAAGTCCAGGAAAAGGAAATCCTGGGGAAAAATACCTCTAAAAACCGAAATCAGTCAGAGGGAGAAATAAAGTTTAAAATCCGTTTATTGCTTACAAAACTGCAGTCCAGCCCATCTCTCTCTCCTGTTCAAGCTGCAGCAAAACAGGCCCTCCCCCTCAGCCCTCACGTACAGATAAGCCCTCCCTGCCCAGGTAAATACCCATTGATATGAAGATGAACTTTTCCACCCCTGAGGAAAGATGCAAATACACTATAGCCATACTTCTTTCCATCTCTGAACGCCTGTTGATATGCAGATGTACCAAAGCCGGGTGAGATATTCTGGAAATGTTACAATTTTACCCACACTGGGTAAGAAGGGGGTTAGGTCAGAGTGGTACAGACAGTAAAGCACGAAGTGTGGGCAGAATGCAGGGGAAGCATTTGCAGCAACACGTAGGTAAAGAAGGAATTTCAGTTTCTTTTATGCCCTCTGCCAGTCCAGTGACATCTTTTATGTTTTTGAACATTTGTAGCCGTGGAAGATCTCTACCCAAGTAACTAGACTGCTCTTTATTCTTAATGCATTTCTCCATGTTATTAGACATATCAATGACATTAGAAGCTGTCATTATTCTTAATGCATTCTCCATTACATTAAAAAATTAAAAAGCCCAATGGAGCCCTGGCCCCACTCCCAATGCCATCTTATTATTACTACTGTCCAGCATTCCTCAAGCCCTCCCTTAAGATCTCCTCATGGGCAGCTTTCTCAGACATAGCTTGTGAGGACCTTTCCAATTTTAAGATTATCTGCCTCTGTAGCAGGAGAATCACAGAGGGGACTGCAGGGTTCCCACCTGGAACCCAACGAGTTGACTTAGATACTCACACATATTTATGGAGTTGGGGGTATCACCTCTGAGATCCCCTTTAAAATGCTGTATAATACAGAAGCTTTCACATTCACTCCCACTCTGCGGCTTATATTTCCTACAGCTGATTATTAAAGACTTGTTCTGAGGCTCCTGAAGTAAGATGCAATTCCCCAAAGCCAACCTGGGACCCTGGCAAGTCCAAGTGCAATCCATGGGAAATAATACCGGGCCAGATGGGAGTAGAGAAAAGTGGGGCAGCCCTGCAGACATGAGGCCCAAGAGAGACCTCATGCTGAATCCACTTAAAAAAAAAAAAAAAAAAAGAAGCAGAGCTGTCTTTCTAAAGAGAGCATTCTGGCATTCTGGCAAGCATGGTTTCCGAGCTGACCCTGGGCTCAAGATGACATTAGAAGCTGTCAGTCTCCAATTAGGTTCTGGCAGATCCTGCTTGGATTTTGGCTTATCAAGAGAACCACACCCCTCACTAGTGTCCATCACTTCCAAATCTACCTTCACTGTGCCCCAGCAACACACACACACATTGCAAATCTGTAGCTCTCTAAGGGAATGGTCCCCCTTCCCCAAAAGCAGGACCTCAGGGTGCTGTTATCCTTTTTCCTCCAGAGCATCTGCCACCCAGAAGAGGACTGTGATGGCCATCCAGGAAAGGCAAGAATTGCCTTTATGCCAACCCTATAACATCTTCCTGAGATGCTTACTAGGGTTTAATAAAACTGGTATGATCCTTTAGGCACAGTATCCCTTGGGTTTTTTCTTCCCTGAGACTGTTAGAGAACCTGGATAAGAAGTCTCCAGGTTTGTGAATTCTGTTCATCAGAGATGAGCTCATGTACTTGGAGGGTCCAGGAAAAGTATGAAAGAAGGAAGCCTGACAAAACAAAGCTGAGGAAAACTTCCTTCTATTCAGGCTGATAGAGATGACTGGATTTCATAGTTTATCGGTGAAAAGTGGGGGACAAAAATGTGTGCCTGAAATGAGTGATTCCTCATCCCCCATGCCTGATGAAGGTAGTCATTTAGGTTCGAATATTTCAGTGACATAATTCTTTCACCTGTGTTAGGTTTAAGGCATTTAATTCTGATATACTGGAAAAAGCTCTGTGCACAGGATCCAATATTATTTCATTCTGATTCTGGCTCTACCACTTACTAGTCATGTGATTTTTCATTAAGCTGTACAACCTCACTGTACTTTCATTTTCTCATCTGTAGAAAGGAGGAAATCACACTAATGCCAGTGGGTCTTTGAGGAATGAATGAGACCACATTGTAAAATCACTGTCTGCCAGAAACATAAAAATAATTGAATTCCTCCTGCCCGTCCTCTGCCTCTTCACTCACAAGAAAGGAATTCACCCTTGAATATATATATTTCCTAACCCACTGCCTTCCTGTCCTAAGAAAATGCATAGTCTATGTCTATATCTGTTAGGAATGCATTTGGCGGCAAATAACAGAGATCCTGTTGTAACATTTTAAGTGAATAAGGATTCTAATTTGCTACATAATAATCTGGATGAGGGTGTTGCTGGCATTGGTTCAGTAGCTCCATGGGTCAGCTTCTTGCTCTGGTTCCCTTGACCTCTCCTCCATAGAGCAAGGCTGTCGTTCCATCCCCATTTAAACAAGAGGAAGCAGACATGGCAGCTGTGCTGGACCTATAATTAGGAGAACTCAAAACCCTCCCTGAGCTCACAGGAGACTTTGACTTGTATCTTCAAAGGCAAACTTTGTCAAAGGACTATGCCACCTCTAGCTGCAAGGGAGTCAGGGGGAAATTGCATTGAATGTTCCCTGACAATGTTTTGGAGGTGGCAAAGGAGAAGGAGCTTTGAAATTCAGTGTCAACCAATGAACAGAGTCTGCCACAATGCCCAACAGAAATCAGGTCACTTTATTTTTCTGGTGTCTCCATTTAGTATAGCTAAACACAGAGCCAAAAGTCTAGAAGACTAAGCAGCTTCCAGGAATGTACCTGCAGTGAACCTGATTATTAGTCATGGAAGGAGCAGCTACAGCCAAGGACTGTAGATTAATAATATTACACAGCATGTGTCATCTTCTGGGTAGCTCCCATCCACAGGAGGGTCATTTCAATAACAATAGCCAACCTTTACTGTATTTTGATTAAATGCAAGTTGCTGTGTTTAATGTTTTAAGTATATAGTTTCACTTTATCTCTCAAAACTAGGAGATATGCATAGGTACCCACCTAGAGCCTTGCAGAGCAGGAGGCTGAAAGAGAGCCTGGAGCACCTATGGGAGAGGTAGGCAGGGATGTGGGTCAAAGGATACAGGGTTTCAGTTACACAAGATGAATGAGTTGTGGGGATCTAATTACAGCACAGTGGGTACAATGAACAGCACTGTATTGTATATTTACAATTTCCTAAGAGTGAAAGTCTTAAGTGTTCTCATGAAAGAGAGAGAGAGAGAGAGAGAGAAAGAGAGAAGAAAAAGCCTGTGAGGTGATGAATACGTTAATTAGTTTGTGATAATCATTCCTTAATGAATACCTGTATCAAAATATGACTCATATACCTTAATTATATATAGTGAATATATCGTTTGTATGCGTCAATTTTGTCTTTGCCAATGTGTCAAATTTACCTGTAAATAACACTAAAAAAGATAAAATTTAAAAATAAACACTGTTTAATAAATAAAAAGAAAAAAAAGCAGAGAATATTCAGGTAAACAGCCTTCTAAATAATTAAGTGCTGGGGGAGCAGGGAGATAAGAGTATTGAATTTGAATTTAGACAGACCTGGGTTATAATTCCCATTGTGCCATGTATTTCTAGGCACTTATTACTCATCTTCTCTGAATTTCTTTCTCCTCATCAGTAGAATTAGGATAATAATAACAACTATGCCATAAAGTTCCTATAAACACAAATAAGGTAATTACAGCCAAATATTTATAGAATACATTTTATGTGTCACTACATATGCATGCACATGCATCCATGCACACACACATACTCTCTCTGAGGAGCTCTTATCCCCGTTTTACAAATGAGAGAACTGGCCTGAAGACTGTAAGGCCCAGCACATGAGGATCCACACCCCATGCTCTGCAAATACTGCATTAACGCTGCTAGAACCCTGAACCTTTGCGAAGGCTGCATGTAAAACTCTGGTCCCCACAGCACTCAGTGGGTCCAGCTATTATCCTCTTTCTTAATTTTGTCACTTTTTACTTTCATCAGGTGATATTTGGAAAAATGTCTTGAAATCATTGGTTCTCCATCAGAAATGATTTGCCATCTACCGTGGGGCACAGGGAGTGGGGAGATACTTGGAAAGGTCTGGAAATGTTTCGGGCTTGTCACACCTGGGGGTGGAGGACACGTACTGATAGCATCTGGTGAGCAGAGACCAGAGACACTGTTAAACACCCTGCCATGAGCCCTTAACAAGGAAAATGTGTCAGACCCAACATGTCAGCAGTGCTCAGGCTAGAAAACTCTGCTATAAGCTAAGAGCCACCTCCTGGGGGTGATCAGGATCACGGCCTTAGGAAGTAACTGACACAAGCTCACGTGGAACCATCTGGAAGAAGTGGAGCCCAGACATGCTAGACAAGCCAGACAAAAGGCTATTCTCTTAATCTGGTCTCAGGGTGTGACTAGTGAGAGAAACTGGAAATTGATATCAAATGCTTCTGGAAAACTTACACTTTATGATACAGGTTTATGACTAAATTAAAGGTATAGAAAAATGTATATTGTCCTCCGGCCCCAGTGTTGGCTTATACAATCTCACAAAGTCCTCTTGTGTATGTTCAGAAAGCTCTAAGTAGTTTTAGAGGAAATTCTCTGAAATGGGTTGACCCTACCTGACTCTTTGGTCAAGATTTTGGTGCCTAAACAGGACAAACTATGTAAATAGCATTGTTGATAGAATCCCTTTTAGCAAGGTGTTGTCAGTCTGAGTTTTACAACAATGACAATTGTCAACATTGATGGAATGCTTATCACCTATGAGACACTACAATTAAGTCTTTCCATGAGACAACTCATTTAATCTTCACAAAAAAATCTATTAAGTGCTATTATTATCCTCGTTTTACATATCAGTAAACTGAGGTAGAGAGGTTAGATAATTTGCCAGATCACATTTGTAATAAGAGTTGGACCATGATATGAACATGCAATCAGATTCCAGAATCTTGTCCTTAGACATGGCCCTACCTTGCCTCCCTTTGGACTTCCGTACTGACTAACTTCCTTGGTTTGAACAGTGCGGGGTAATGCCTAGAAATCTGTGGAGATACTAGTCCCTTTCTATGCCAGTGACAAAATCCCTCAAAGACTAAATCTAGATCAGCCCTGGGCATTACCAGTATTCTGTCTGGTAGGAACAGCATCCCTTGATTAAATATGAAAACTCTAAATCTCATTTCCCTTCATAGCTAATCAACGAGTCTATGTCACCCTGGTTGAACTTTCAACATATTTAATCTGTTCCACCTTTTGTGGGAATGAATTCTACAGTTTCACTTCCCACTGCTCCCTAAATCTTTGTTCTACTAAATTGCCTCTTCATTGCTTCCGAGGGGGCCTCTAGTTCCTCCACAGCAAAGCCTTGTCAACAGTTTCCATAAACCTATTTCTCTGCCTTTATGTATAACGGGTTTCTTCTCATTGTCAACCTTCCCACCTCCTTGATCGCTCAAGTGGCCCTTTCCTGACTGTACTCAGGTCCATTTCAGAAGATGCCTGAAGGTCCAGAGAAAACACAGAGCACGTAGTCACTGCACATCCTAGCCATCAGCTGCCTCTTCCTGATCAGATCTGCCGTTCTTCAGGGTGCGTCTATTAGTGCCTAGCACAGGGAGGTGTGGAGTCAGCAGTGTTGCCTGAGCCCCTAGATCTATTTCTGCAATAATTAAATAAAAGGAGGTGGAAGACTGTCTATAAGGAGGCACTTTCCTATTAGCCCTATATACATGATAAAATTTAATAGTCACAACCTCAGAAAATGGATAATGTCAAGTTCACTTGATAGATAAAAGAATGGAGATTCAGAAAGATGAGGTAACTGACCCAAGGATCCCCAATTAAGACATGATTTCAGCTAGAACCATGCTCTTTCGACTATATCATATTGCCTCAGTCATGACTATTGGGTCAACGTTGGTTAATTTTATGTGTCACCTTGACTGGGTCAAGGGCAGCCCAGAGAGGTGATCAAACTTTTATTTCTGGTTATGTCTGTGAGGCTGTTTCCGGAAGAGATTGGCATTGAAATTGACATACTGAGTAAAGAAGATGGCCCTCCTCAATGTGGGTGGGCATCATCCAATCTGTTTAGAGTCTGAATAAAAAAATAAAATAAATAAAAGAGAGAGAAGGAAAGGTTGAAGTCACTCTCTGCCTCACTGTTGACCTGGGGCATTGATCTCCGCCTGCCCTCCGCCTTCCTGATCGTCAGATCTTCAGACTTAAACTGGAAGCTACATCACCAGTAATCTGGTTCCCAGGTCTTCAAACAACACCACTGTTTTTCCTGGGTCTACAGTTTGCAGATGACAGATTGAGGGGCTTCTTAGCCTCCATAACTGTGTAAGTCAATGCCTTATAATAAATAATAAATATATATAAATATCTCTTTCTAGATATACAGATATAGATGTAGACATAGATATATAGATCTCCTATTGATTATGTTTCTCTGGAGAACCCTAATACAAGGACCATGAGACCATGAAGAGGGGCAATCTATTTCTATCCCGTGTTAAAACATCAAGGAGGTTAGAGGGGACTGTATCCCATTTGCACAATCAAGAGCTTAGGCTTGACTGCAAGGCCTCACCCTCCTCCACCCGTCCATCAGTGGCTCTCACATATTTGGCCTTCTTCAGAGCAGAATGTTACTGGCCCGGAAATCACCTAAGACAGTACAGTCAGGCTTTCCTTGAATAAGCAAAATTTCAAAGAGGAGGCAGTGGCCAACACCTAGAGCAAGTGAAGAAGAGCCCGAGGGGAGGTGGAGGTCAGAGTTCGCTGTGAACCGGGAACAGTTTGCAAATGATCACCACCATCTGGGACATTAATCTTCTCCTGCCTTTGCCCCACTAGCACGTAGGCATTTGCACCATAACTGCCCTCAGGTAGAAGCCCCTCTGCCTTTTGTTGTTTTTGGTAGGTAACACTCATAACTATGTGTCAGAGTCCATTCTCAGGCAACAGGCTTGTGCCTGTCCTGAACGCTGCCCACTTCAGGATTCCCTTATCGCTGGTACAGGCACCCCTTA
Organism: Manis pentadactyla; assembly: GCF_030020395.1. Taxonomy (NCBI): domain Eukaryota; kingdom Metazoa; phylum Chordata; class Mammalia; order Pholidota; family Manidae; genus Manis; species Manis pentadactyla. The sequence continues at coordinate 13,070,399 of NC_080031.1, read as the reverse complement.
GCCCGTCCTGAGCGTGGCCCCTCAGTGGTGCTCTGTTGGTTGCTCGTGGCCTGAGCTGGAAGAAAGCTCACAGCAGCCTTACACTAAGACACAGCGCCCTGTGTGCTGACTGGCCTTCTGGCCCCTTCATCTGTCTTACCAAGTGAGTTGATCTGGCTTTGTCTCCAAACATCTGTTAACTTCCTTAACTAGACCTATCTCAGTCATGACTGAAATTAGGGAGAATAAAGGAATTCAACCCCAACCAGTGAGAAAGATAAGGGTATTTTCTGGAGATTTTGAAGAAGCCTTTGTTTCTGTCAAGGGTTTGGGATATTCTACGAACTTGTGGTTCGTATGTTAAAAGCGTCTGTCAGAATCTTTTATTTTTGTGTATATAGCGCTCATTTGTAGTAAAAATGTTTTCAGCTTTAGAAATAGCCTATTTTTAGAGTCTTGCAAGACCCCCGATTGGGCACAGAAGACATAAAGTAGAAATCATGCTGTTAAACTAACCCTAAACTCAAGGGGGAGTAATTAATTATTAGCATGATCATTATTTAATGTAGATGTTATTGTTGCTGAATTGTGAAAAAAGGCAAAGATTTTGAATCATCCCATTCTATTTTTCATCAACTTTTACTGTTAGAAGTCTCATCTGTAATTAGACATCCGCTTCCCTTGAATTTTTATTCATTGGTCCTGGATGTGCTAGTGGAAGGAACACAAAACAAATAAACTGCTTCATTGCCATGACAAGTCTTCAGGTATTTGAGGATAAATCTCTGATACACTTAAGATGATCTTCTTTTATCCTTCTCAAATGAGCAGTTCTTTTTCTTGCCACATTCCAGTCATTTATATCATCACCCAATTAAAACCTCAGAAAAACAGGAAATGGTATTCTTTGTCTTGTGGGAAAACATCCCATTGATTTTCTTTTACTGTGCTTGTGGGTTGACATAATGAGGCCAGTAGAGTAGAGGAAGATACTGGGTGTAGGTAGAGACCCATTTATGGAGGCATAGAGCAATGCTGTGTGGTTTTTATATACTTGTAAAACTTGGGCTGTAGTCTCTGCACAATGTTAAAATAGGAATGAATCTGATAGGCAGACATATTAAATGCCCAATATGGCAAGTAGGGTCCCTGATGAACAAATGCCAAGTGGTAGATCAATGTGCCAGTTGGTGGGGCCTTGAGAAGCAGTGAGAAATCTGCACATAGGTGTCTAGGTTTCCAGCATCCAACAGCTCTACAGTAAGACCTCAGGAAGAATAATAAAAATGGGTTATGATAATGGTAATAAAAAGGGTTGGTACCAATAATGCAATAATGATGGAAATAATAATAAAATGAATAAGTGCTAACAACTGTTGGGTCATTATGATGAGTTGAGCAATGAAATAAGTTATTAACTATACTAACGTCTTTAAGATTTACTACAGCAATCTATATTTTACCAATAAGGATATTGACACAGATATTAGTAAATGGCATGTGCAGGATTCCATGCCAGTTGGTCCAGCCCCAAATTCCTTAAGCTTAATATCTGACATATACTGGTTGAATCACTTTCTAGAGTTCAGGACATGTCTCTGACTACAAAAAGATGAAAGTATTAAGTTAGTCAACCAAAGATATTTAAAAAAAGGAAATCAAGGCAGAAACTCAGTTCAAAAGAGCAGGTCCACCCAGGCAGAGCTGAGATCCATGCAGATGCTCAAAGATCACAGGTGGCTCCTCAGATCTCAGACTCCTTGTCAGCACAGAACACCCGGTGCCCAGATATTTAAAAGCCTGACAGTGGTCGGAGGCCCACCAGGTGCATCATGCCTTTGGTTCAAGATTGAGATGTCATCGGTATGTTACTTGCCCTCGATCCCAATCAGAAGCCCAAATGGATCAGGTCTGCAGCCAAAGCACACTAGTTGAGTGGAGTTGCAGGGAGCTGGCAAATAGCAAATCCAGGGGCACAGAGCAAAGCTGACCTACACTGGAATATAGACATCTGGGGCCAGAGGATCTCGATCCTCTACCCCCTTATTTTTTCCTGAAAATAAGAGAATAACACCTGCATCGTGATGCTTCTCTCAGTGTCACTGTTATCCTCAAGGTGATCCAGTTTTGCAGCTTTATTTGGGCGTTTTTCAACTCTTTTCTACAAATTTCATTTTGAAACTCTTCGGTCAGGTCAGCTACTTTCTTCCCACATTGCCTGCGAGTTGCACACCATTTCTTGCCAGGAACTCTTTATTCTGAGGAGCTGTGGTCCAGGAAAACAAATCCTGCCTTGACACCATCTACCCAGCCAGCTGTTCCCTCCTTGTATCTGACTTTCCCTGCCAAGCTTACAACCTCCAATTGGAAAAGGAGTTAAAAAGCAACATGTGCTATTCCCACTATTTTCTTTTTTTAATCTTCTATTGAGAACTTGAAAATCATTAAAAATACATATGCATTTTGCACAGAGTACATCACTTGATCTCACATTAGCCAGCAGAAAAGTAAAAGTCAATGCATTTGATGTGTTTTGGAAAACATTCTATTTTTGTGTCCCCTTGGATATACACCCCAGGGAGCATAAGGAGCCTGTCTTGTCAGCCTTACTTTCAGTCATCTGCCTCTACTGAAGTACAAAGTAATTTATTATAATTCTTCCTTTCCTTTTGGAACATACTGAAGGACACCATCTTATGTTAGTATTTATATAAAATTTAAATTGGCCTATGAAACACAAGGCATTTCTTCTTAAAGACTCAACATTGTCACACTTGAAAAGACTTTCATATTTACTGTACTCTCTGTGAGATAGTTCTTCCTACTCAGGTGTGAGATAGCAGACAGGATGGAAATTGGATGAGCAGAAAGGATGGAAGAAGGTATTCTAGGCTGATGAAACTGTACCTAGCTAATATATAAAATATGAAATAATAAAAATAAATACTTAATGTATTTATATTATAATAAAAAGAAGAGAGAGAGAAAGAAGAGGGAACACAGCCTGGGATGCTTGGTAGACAGTCAAATGACAATCTAATATCTAACCTTACTGGACAGCTTTGTGTCAAACAATAGTAGGAAATGAGAGATCTCTTATAAAGTATCTCCACTTTGATTTTTCAAGCTTGCATGCTAGGTTGACATGTCTGGATTTTGAAAATAACTGAAAAATGAGGCTTTGTGTCTAAAATAGGACCTGGATTCATGGTGGGTATCCAGTGAAAAACGTAAGCTGAGACATGTGAAGTGTTCTTCCTCAGTTCATGGCATCTAATATGAAGAGACAACGAGAGTAGGAGTGGCTTCTATTTTACTCAGGAATTTGCCCTCATTTTCTCAATGGGAGAATGAAGACATTGAGAATACACTTTGCAGACTCTCAGATGAAAAGGACATTGTCCAGTTCTTGAGGTTCTGCGTGCAGCTCAGTGCTGTAGTCAAAAGAGCACTTTTCAAATGTCTCTAGGCAGTGTTATTCCCGATCCGTGTCCCACTGCCCCCCACTGATATCATGACAGAAGAAGGCTCCAGGTGCTTTTGTTCCCCTGAAATGAAGCATCTTGTATACACGTTTGTACGCCAGCCTACCATGCAATGGATGCTTTCTCTAAGTCATTATGTCTGATGGGAATGAACCTGCATCTTACCTGGGCATTTAATTCCCAACAGATGATTTCAGGAACTGGCTTCTCGTTCTGGTTTATTAGTTCATAGCGCATCGGAACTGAACAAATGGACCAAAAGCTTCCAGGGCTTACTAGGATTTACAAGCAATTACTGGAGTTCTGAAGGCAGCTCACACTATTAGGGAGCATCTTGCTGAAGAATGCTGAGTTGCTAAAGGAGCTTCTGGAGAGGTGTTCCCTCTCCAGCAGAAGCACTTGAGTCTCGGAGAAGGGGTGGGAAGGCAACAATTCGCACGATCATCTTCTTACCTCAGGCTCCTCTGACCCCAAAAACCGCTGCCTGAAAATTGGACATTTATTGTGTCATTTTTTTGATACTTCAGTTTATGCCTGGAGGTTCCTAGAAATTCCCAAACAAAAGCATTTGGAAGTCATTTTCTTTTCTACACACCTAATTAGGGTTTGGGCTTGCTGTTGTTTTTTTTGTTTTGTTTTGAATTTATTTTATTTCCAATTCTTTTATTGAAATGTAGCTGACTCACAATATTGTATTAATTTCAGGCATACAACATAGTGATCTGACAATTATGTGGACTGCGAAATGCGAAATCCATCACCATACAAAATTATAATGTTACTGACCACATTCCCCGTGCTGTACTTTTTACCCCCATGACTTATTTATTTTATAATTGGAAGCTTGTACCTTGTAATTCCCTTCACTTATCTTGCTCGTCCCCCACCCCTTTCTCTCCATCAACCAGCAGTTTGTTCTCTGTACTTATGAGTCTACTTCTGTTTTTTCCTCATTTGTTCACTTTATTTATTATATTCCACATATAAGTGAAATAACATATTTGTTTTTCTCATTTTGACTTATTTCACTTAGCAGGATACACTCTGGTTTCATCTAGGGTCTTGTCAATAGTAAGATTTCATTCTTTTTTATGGCTCAGTAATATTCAGCCATATGTATATATACTACATCTTCTTTACCCATTTATCAGTCAGTGAACATTTAGGTTGCTTTCATATCTTGACTATTATACATAATGCTTCAATCAACATAGGGGTGCATATGTCTTTTTTAATTAATGTTTCTGTTTTCTTTGAGTAAATAACCAGAAGTGGAATTACTGGGTTGTATGTTATTTCTATTTTTAAATTTTTGAGGCATCACCATGCTGTTTTTCATATGGCTGCACCAGTCTACATTCCCATTTGAACCGCTTTCTTACACCATACACAAAATAACACAAAATAGGTTAAAGACCTAAAGGTAAGACCTGAAACCATAAAACTCAAAAAAGAAGCATAGTCAATAAACTCTTGGGCATTAGCCTTAGCAATTTTTTCTTGACACATCTTCCCAGGCAAGGAAATCAAAAGCAAAAAAAAAAAAAAAAATGTGGGACAACATCAAATTAAAAAGCTTCTCCACAGCAGAGGAAACCGTTAGCAAAATGAAAAGGCAACCTACTGAGTGGAAGAACATATTTGCAAATGATTTACCTAATAAGGGGTTAATATCCAAATATATATAAAGGACTCATACAACTCAAGGGAAAAAAGAAGAAGGAAAGAGGGCAGAAGACTTGGTTTTTGTTTCTAAGTCAGAAGCAGTCTTTTCTGCCAGGAAGGTTGTGTTAGTAACTGTTAGAAGCACAAGTCCTACAGTCAGTCAGACCAAAAGTTTAATGTTCTCCTAACCAATTTTTTAACTGGAGAACAAGAGATAAAAAACTGAGTTGCTGAACCTCAACTTTCCCATCTGTAAATTATGAATAGTGTCTTCCTGCGAATTTTTGTGAGGATTAAACGAGGTGATGTATGTAAATCACCAATACATTTAAACATAACACTTAGAAGATTTTACTCACATAGACAATGCTGGACAGCTGTGGGCCTCCTTATTTAAAGGGCTTCCTTGTAGAACTTACATATTTAGGAAAATCCAGAAGTTAAGTTATCTGAGCCAAAAAGATATGAAAATAGAAAAGCAGAGGAAGAACTGAGTTTCCAAACTCACCCATGTATCAAGGTACCCCTTTTAAAGGGCAGAGGGCATAGGGAGCACAGAAAGACTAGAAGGATCCCTACTGGATCCCATCCCCTTCAAGGAAGGGGACATCAGGACTAAGGAGTAAGTTCACATCCCAAACAATAATATACAGAAGCTGTTAGGTGATTTTCACTTAAATCATACGTATTTTTCTACATTCTTATGTCTTTTGTAAACATTATTTCTAATGGAAACATTTCAACATAAATGGATGATTTATGTAGTCATTTCCCTACTATTGGATGTTTAATTTTTTCCAGTGTTGTGCTGTGATAAATAACACTTTGGTAAATATCTTTAGATATAAATCTTTGTTTGAATTTCTGATTATTTCTTCCGGATAAAGTTGTAGGAGTGAAATTACTAGATCAAAAATGGTTAGGATTCTCATTACATTTTGCTACAATAGCAAAAAAGGAATTATAAGAAATTACATTCTTAATAGCAGTAAATGAAGCTGCCAGCCTCACAAGCTCCTGGCTAGAACTAAATATTATTATTTTTTAAAGCACTATTATTTTATTTAAAATAAGCAGGTATCTTACTGTCATTTAAATCTGTCTTTGATTCAGTAAATGTTTCCTTATGCTTTTTAGCCATGAGCAGTTTATCTCTTATGAACATATGTTCATGCCTTTGGTCCAAATTTTTGAGTGTTGTAGTTTTAGTTTCTTTCTTAACACTTTGCAGAAATTTTAAATGTGCCAACTGTCAACTAGCATTTTGACATGTGGAGAAATCAGAATGAGGCAGTGACACCAGGTCTGTTATAATTACAAATTTGAGATAAGGGCAATTTTATGAACAGAAATATGTTTATAGGAGATCTCAAGTAATGTATATCAGGTAGTTTAATTGGTTAAGTATCTATAGGAGGATTCACTAGGAATTAAGATTTTAAAAAATTTAAGAACTGTAATGTGGATCTTTCTAAATACCAGATTAAGAAATTGGGGCTTCATTCAATGATGGGTGGGAAAACATTAATGCTCCCTGTGTGATCTGAGTCGATGTTTTTTTTAACTCTGGCTGTATATTAAAACTAAAAATGCCAACACTTAGCCACCCTTCCCCCCACCTTGGATCAATTAAAACAAAATCTCTAGACCTGCATTGGTAAACCAAGACTAAAAACAAATCCTTTGGGACACAGTGTAGATAAAACCAAATTTACGTAGCAGCAGTTGTAGAAAGGAAATAGAAGAGAACAGCAATGGGAAGAGAGGAGAATTCAGGGGAAGGGAAGTATGGTAAGAACCCGAATGCAATAAAATAGAACAGAACAGAGCAGAGAGAGGCTTAAAGGAGAAACTGTTAGGAGATTATTACAGTAGTACCAAGGGACTAATAAGGGTCTGACACAGAGTGATGGCATTGGGAGGGATGAAGGGGATAAGAGCACATGTACTAATATACAAAATATACAAAATATACTAATTTAGCCATAAACTTAGAGAGAGAAAGGTAGGAGTAAAGTATGACGTTTGAGGGAGAGGACATAAAAATGAGCAATTACAAGGACTTCCGTGGAAAGTTAATAAGAAATTCATACAATGATTTCCAGGCAACAGTGAAAACCAAAATAAAATGGAGGCAAAGGAGACAGAAAAATATAAGGTAACAACAGATAGACGTAGCACCTAGCATGATGTCTAATACATAGAATGTGCTTAATGCATAATTGTTCAAAAAATACATAAAGGGGAGCTGATGATAAAATCTTTTCCAGCATCTCCCATCAATGAGCAGAAGAAAGAAGGCACAGAACTAGAGATAAAAACAGAATGATCACAGGACACAAATACATTGTTTTAAGTCCCAAGAAGACTGTGGGAAATAAAGTATCACTATAATGGAAGCTGAAGGGAGACAATTACATTTTGGTAGCATAGCAGCTGTACTATGAAATAGCCTGCAAGTTTACAAATAGTTTAAGAAACAAGTGAGTAAACAGGGGAGGTGAGTGTAAACTATTTCTGGCAAAGAGCAGAAGAACTTAAGGTAGAAAGGAAGTTTGTTTTGTTGTTTTGTTTTGTTTGAGGGTTTACTTACTATTCTTAAAGGATGGAGAGATATAACACCTTTGTGTCAAACATGTGGATGTTACTAGAAAGGCACAGGAAAAAAAAAAAGGACAAAAGAAGGGGAATGGTTAAAAACAGAGGGAGACATCAAGGTTTAATAAGGGACTCAGGGGAGCCAAGAATGCCTAAGGTTAAACTCCTCAGTCAAATTGCTGGGTGGGCTTCCAGCTGAGAGTGCTGGTGTAAGAGCATGTTCGAAATATGTAGAGAGCCAAGGAAAGAAAATCATGAATAAACTTCTGGGCAACAGAAGTTCAGACCAAATGAAGGTCTGTAGTATGAGGTTAAATAACTATGTTCAACACCCTGAATTTGAGATGAGAAAAACTAAATAGAAAAGACTGCCCAGGTGTATGAGTTATCTGTTGCTTTGTACAAATTATTCCAAACCTTAGAAGCTCAAAATATCATCCTATATTGGCATGGCTTAACTGGACCTTCTGTTGAGTCTTGGCAATCAAGGTGCTGGCATGGCTGTGGTCATCTCAAGGCTGGACTGGGGAAGGTTCTATTTCCAAAATTATTTATAGAGCTGTTTGCAGGATTTGGTTCCTTATAGGCTGTTGAACTAAAGTCCTCTGCTCTTGGCTGGGTACTGACTGAAGACTGTGCTCAATTCTCATCACGCTGGTCTCAACAGCATGGCAGTTTGTGGCATTGAAGTATTTAACCCAAGAAGACAATAGAGGGGTTTGACTAGCAAGTCACAAGACACAGCCTTTTATTGTGAATCATGGAAGTGATATTCCATCAAATTTCTCTTATTCTGCTGATCAAAAGAAGTCACTAGCACCAGTCTACACTCAAAGACAGGAGATTAGACAGGGGTGTGAATCAGCAAGCAGAGCCCAGTTGGGGCCATTAGAGTCTGGCTATTAGATCAGGATTACACTAGGTCTGACTTAATGAGTATTTTAAAAGGTATCCAAGTCGAATTCTTTAAGTACTTTCTATTATGTGTTTTAAATTATTCCTCTGCTAAAGAATTTTAAACAAATTAAGTGTCTAGGGATAAAAAAGATATTTATCTTTGAAAGTAGGCTGGTAGAGGTGTAAATCGCAGGAAGGAAGAGAGATGAGTAAGTAGGAAGAAAAAAAAGAAGAAAGAAATGAAAATTTATGTTTGAGCCACTATGATTGAAGATGAGATTTAGAGTCTGACGGTGCTTCTGCTGTAAGACTCAGGTCGAGGTTAAGTGAAGACCCAGCAAATTGTGAACGTCACAGTTTTTGGTGTCGTCTTGGTGATCAGGAAGGATGCTAATGTCCTTGACTATAATGATAGCGTCTATAGATGATCTCCTTGTCCCAGGCACTGTGCTAAGCACCTCACATCACAATGACGATGATGGTGGTGGTGGTGGCGCTCATCAAGCATTCTATCAGTGTGTTCTATGCTCTGTACTAAATACTTTACATGCATGTGTCAGTTCATCCTCACAACAAATCTACAGTGATATTATTACATCCATTTCACAATGGGGAAATTAAGGATTTGAGAGTTTAAGTAAGTAACCTGCCCAAGGTCACAAAACTAGAAAATAGCACCGTGATGGTGACTATAAGGTTCTTGGCACAACAAAACCGCTTTATACTTTTATTGGACCTGCTACAAAGTCCAGATTGTTGGAAAAATGGTGGGAAACCTGAAATAAGTAAGGAAACAAGAGTGTAGGCCTAGAAGTAAAACCATAACTTTGAAGAGAGACTGTGGAAAGATAAGGACATTTTGGAAGATAAGGAGACGTAAAAGTCAGGTGGTCTGATGAATGATGGTATTCATTTTAAAATAGAGGAGGGAGAAAAAGAAGGTTGCAAACAAACTATAACTTTTTATGAGACTGATTCCAGTTAGAAGACTTAGCTATCTCTCTCTTCCAGTTTGAAAGTAGGAACTAAAGCATCCACATTATCAGGGTTCCTTAGAGGAAAGCAACAGAAAGGGGTGCAGGATAGCTTAGGTAAAGGTGATGTGTGATAAAGCTAATGGGGACTCACAGAACCAAGAAGCTAGAGACCCAGGCTTGGGAACAAGTAGAAACCAAGTGACTGATGGTAGCCACTTCTGAAATGAAATGCAACAACAACCATTTTCAGTGTTTTCCAATCTCTGTGGAAGAGATTGTATTTAAGAAGGGAATATCTGATTGCCTTCGTTTGTGTCATGTGTCTATCCGGTCATCAGACTATAACCAAGAGTAAAAAGTTCATTTCTTATGTGAAGTGCAGGGAATAGTCATTGGGCAGATAAATATCAATGTCAGATGTGTGCACAGGAAGCTGTTGAGAATAGAGGCTTAAAACTGAAACGTTCAATGGTCCAGCAGTCATCAGGGATCCACCCAGCCACGTGGGGCTGAGGAGGAAGGTCAGGGACTAAGACTGTCCCTGAACTGTACGTATGAGGGAGAAGCTCTGCCCTTCCTGGATGCGAGGGGAGAAGTCATTTTCCACAAACCACTTTACTCCACCCTGATATAAAAATAGCATAATTACTAGCATTTTTATCAGACGTATTTAATTTCCTTTTTGGTCTGCAGTTGGTGATAATCCAGGGGAATTAGTGAACCTGGGTCCTCTTCACTACACTGGGCTGATTTAGCTAATGATGTGTTAATGAGTTGTTAATCACGTATTCAAATTGGGAAGGTTGGGTGGTTGAGCAGGTGCTGAACCTGGTCCGGAAGAATCTGCCATAGTAAAACCTTCCAATTTCCATTTCCCTGGGAACGGGCTTTGCCTTTTCCCTCTTCACTTTTTCTGCTTATATGTATGTAATTTTTCTTCCACATTCTGGCAGGATCTTGAACAAACTTGGTTCTTGATGTGTCCTGAAGTTCTGAAAGCATGGATCTACTAGTCTCGAATTTTCCATGTTGGTTGTTGATGTAGATAGGAATGACAGTGTAGCCTGTTTTGGCTACACCAACTGGAAAGACATTGAGCTTCAGAAAAGTAATAATTGACTGATCTATCAGAGCCTCCTGGCACCAGCATACTGTAAAATTCTAAACAACTGTAGAGAATCATATGGTGTATGAAAATATTTTCACAGACACCATCTCTTTTGATCAGAAACACTAACTATGTGAGATGAAGTGATGAGGTATTTTCCAGATGATAGGACGGGGGTGAGGGAAGTTGACATTTTCCCAAGGTCGCTTAACTTGAAAGTAACAGAACTGGATTTTCATCCAGGTGTGCTCAACCTCAAATTCTATTCCCTAGACCATGGTGCTTCTCCTAGAAACTGAAGTAAACATCTTGAAAGATACGGAGTTGATCTTATGCTTCATGCATGAAACATATTTTTGTCTCCTATATTACTATTATTAAACTAAAGACAAGAGAAAACCTCCTGCAGAAATACATGGGACACCGGTTAAAACCCCTTCTTCCCATTCCTGACCTACCAGGTTAGAATCTCTGTGAGTAGGTCCCATGGATCTGCATGTTATAGACTCCCACGTAGTGTTTATGCACACTAGCATTTGGGAATTTTAGTCTCTCACCAATTGCTTTACCATTAGCATTTCCAACACATTTAATAAGATTAATGACCTAGCCTCTCTGCCTAGAGTATGTAAGAAACACAACATTAGAAGCAAAGGAAAGACTTTTTGAGGTGAACACACGTTTCAGGAGAGGTAGTATCTGACAAACTCCTATTGAGAAATAGGAAATAAATGCTAAAATGGAGATACAGACCTATATTTATTACAATAAAGTACAATAATGGAAAGTAATTATGCCCATCCTGACTCAAGGGAAATAAAAAAGCTTAAATTATCTTTAGTACCCTTTCTCCATGAATACCAGGAAAGACATAATCAATGTTTAAAAATGTTTGTGAAACAACTGCATAACTTATTTAATACTTGTAGAGATAAAACTTTACCTTTTAAGAGTTCCCTGAAAGGAGAATATTTGAATATAAGTTAAAAGACCAGGGCTCGAATCCCACCCCTGACAATGACCAGTTTCGTAAACACAGACCGGTTTCTTCACCCCTTTCTTTGCAGTAGTTTTCTCACAGCTGTCAAATGCCCTGTTCTGAGAATAAAATTAAATGATGGCTGTGAAAGTCTTGTGCATATGGAAAAGCTTTGTATGGATGTCAGGTATTATGAGCACCTGAAAGATTCCCATATAGCATTTTATTCCTTTATATGTCAGGATTAACAGTGCATCATTACTTTCTGTTTACTAGCTAGCATAGGGATATTGGAATTAACTACTGAATTAATATAACTATGAGTCCAGTGGAATAATCCAGTAGCATATTTGTGTTCCTGACCTCTGTTCCTAATTAAAATGAGTGACTCTGGGCAAAAATGCCTTCACTTTTCATAAGCTTTCTTATCTTCAGAATGGGATTGGAAGCCTCTACTGGGCTTCCATGACATAAGAGTGGTGGAGAAAGCCTTGGAAAACTGAATTCTTTTGATGTTCCTATTCTCTAGATGTAAAAATATTATTATGAGGCACAGAGAAGTCTTTTCATTGAAGTAGCTGATCGTCAAAGCTGGTAGATGACCCAGACAACGTGTATGATTACTTCTTTTATAAATGAACATAGAAATATTCTGAAGTAATCATTCCACTGATGAGTTTTATGGCAGATTTTCAGAGTTCGGTTAAATTGGGGGAACTATATGAACGGGTATTTGTTGTGATTGGTCGGTCGTTTGCTTTTGTCCTTTGTTCTGTACTGTGCGTTTCCTGACTCAATACTTCTTCAAAGAAGTGGTCTTGAAAGAAGTGCAGCTAGGGTAGGGCTTTCAGAAGATGAACAACCACCTTCTGTGTTTTCTGTGGATCCCTAAGTGTTCTCGTTTCTAGAGAAAAGGGAATGCTTGAGGTCCATGGGCCAGTGAGTTTGGCTGAAAAAAGAACAGAAACAGAAAATTTTAAAACCAAGGGGAAAATGGATAAACCTGTCACTCCAACATTGTGTGCTAGTTTGTTCTTTTTCTTAACTCTTCAGAAAATGAAATGCAAGGGAACAAAAGACCCACATTTTCTAATACATACTAGGGGCTTGTGTATGCCTGTCTGCTACACATTCATCAGATTTATGTATCTTATGGTTTTCAGATACCTATGAATTGTGTTTTATTTTTCCCCCAGAACCAGAAGAGAAATTTTATTTTATTCTACAGTCATATCACCCAATAATAGTCACATGAAATCATCCTGATAGCTTCTTTGATGGAGTTGGAATACTGTATCTCAGTCAAGGAGTTAACATTTGCTTTAATTTTTTTTTTCAGGGTCTTTGATTCTTGTGAAAGAAATATGACCTAGAATTTAAAATGATTAACAAAAACTCCAAAATAAATGATATTTTAAAACACGTAAAGGGGTTCGGTTAGGGGTCATTTAGTCTTTCACTGTGTTGAAACTCTGCCAATCCCCATCCTTCAGAGAAAAACACGTTCATTATATTAATCAAAGAAAGGGATGCGGTGAAATAAACGAAAGTTATTAAAGAAAGGGAGATGGATGGCCATTGAGACAACCGTTTGTTTTGCCACAACCAAATTTGTTTCCAGAAAAAAAACCCTTATCAATTTTTAGAGAATGGTTTGTTCTGTCATGGTAGATGCAGTGTTAATATTCTTTACTGCTCTCTCAGAGCCAGAGCAGCTCTTGGACACCAATCTAAATAAAGGAGAAGGGAAGGCTTAATCACACCTGTCACTGACCAGTCATTAACATTTTCCAACAAGGGTATTAGAGGAAAAATTCTGAGAGGTCAATTTTTATTTCAAGAGTGGAGCCAAACGAGAGGATACTTACTTGCAAGCAATGTGCTCAGGCGAGAGCAGGTGCATGAAGTCCCCTTCAATTTGGTAAGCCTTTATTAAGCATGTTCTGTTACAGACATCATCGTTCAACAAGTTCATTATTGAGAAGAGAAAATTGTTAAGGGGAGAAATAAATTCAGCAAACATTTGTCAAAGCAATTTGAATAGACATACAAACAAGATACAAGGGAGAGACTGATTAAGTCTTCCTGGAAAACTAAAACAAGGGGAGGGTTGAGTTAGGAGTCTGGCTGTGAGAGAAAAACTGTCTGACACAAGAGATGGAAGGGAAGTTCCAGGCAGAGAACAAACCTGGGTAAAGGCTTGGGTGGGTGGGTAGTGGAGTTGAAATAAAGGGAAAAAAATGATGACACAGGTAGAAGTTTTTTTGTTTGTTTTAGAATTTCTAGGTCTGGGCATAGTTTTGATATAGGATAGGTGATTAATTGGTTAATTACTTTATCCATTTTATACCTATCTTTTTGAAAGTGACCTCTGAGTCCAAACCTATCTTGCCTAATATAAGCCCTTATGCCTGTCGATCCTTCACTGTACCATCATCATATGATTGCTTCAATCCCTTACTCCTTGCTCAGTCTCCCATTTTCAAACCATTCTGTTATGCCTTCTGGAACTCGAATCCTGCTATATATGGATATATGTCTGTGTGTAGACATGTATGTGTCTATGGTATATACGGTATGTGGTGCATGTATATAATGCTCACTCTAAAATGCATTTTAAATTAAGGGTACCATGGATTTAGTTTATTTCATTATTAGTTATACACTTATTTATATACTTAGCTTAAGTGGTGGATAATTGTTTTCTCACACCTGTTTTAACTCTAGATTAAGAAGTGGGGTGCTGTCTGTATCATGACCTGCAGCCTCTTATTGCTCCTCCTGTTAAAATTTAAATGCTCCCTTTGGGGTTTCTGCTCTGAGTATACCATTCTCTAAATACTATTGTCTGTTGACCTCCAATTTTTCACTCTTTAGTCATTAACTAGTCTGTCTCATGAATTTTCAGTCATTAAATATTCCATCCCACTCTCTTTATAGCCAACCTAAACTCTGTCAAATTCCAGCAGCAACTCCCATTACCTCAAATTCCACAAGGATGAATGACTGAACATTTTGGCTCCCTTCCCTAGCCTTTTCATCTCCAAATGACCCTCTTTAATCCATCCAAATTCATTCTTTGCACTTGGTTATCTGGCAGACTACTCTACATTCCAAAGTTCCTAAATCAGTCATCTCCTTCTCTAAACAAAACTCTATTTCCTTCCATGGTGCTTGTCAAACTATTCCTACTTTAACCTTACAGGCATCTCCACTGCACTCTTCCCTTCTCATCTTCAGATTCCAGAATCCATCAGTTAAATAACCACTGTTTATAAAGTCTATCCCAGTTCCTTCTCAGTGTTTTGCCTCATCTCTCTCTCAAACTGCCAACACTAAATAAACCCAAACACACATGTTCTCCATGTCTGCACTTGGGTTGCTGAGCACAGAGATTAAAAAAAGACAACAGACAACAGCAAAGAAACAAAACCATCCAGGGAGACAGCTAAGATGAGGTCCTTCCATTGACTGCAAGTCTACTGCTTCTCTTTTCCACTCCTCTCACTCCCAAAAGTTCTGTAATCCCTGTTTCAAAGAGGAAAATAGAAATTACTAGGCATGAGTTCTTTCACATACATCTTCCCAGACATGAAAACCTTCCATTATCTGGACCCTCTTTCTCTTCTTCTGTTACAGGGCTTGTATGGGTTCCTGCAAAATGTGGTTTCTGTTCCATTTTTCCTGACTTTCTGAAGAATTTAACCTTATTTGTAATCCTTCTCCCCATAACAGTTAACATTTCCTTCTCAATTAGATTCTTCCACCAACTTTTAATTAAGCTGACTTTAATCTAAATAACTAGAAAGAAAACAACACACAATAAAAGCCTCCCTTGACCCCAACAATTACCTACAGCTAAATTATTCTCTTTATTCTCCTTTTAACAAACATACCAAAGAGATGTCTATATTCCCTATATCATTTCTCCATGTCTCATTAAATCCCTAAGTGGCTTCCATATGACTCTAGTTATAACATCCAACTGTCCACTGAAACAGTTTTTATTAGGAAACAAGCAACCTTCAAGTTGCTAATCCAAAGAATATGTCTCAATCTGCATCTTAACCAATCATAGTTTAATATCTGAAAGACTCTTTTCTTGAATTCCTAGGAGTTGCGTGCGGGACTTTGACTATGGCTGCTTGGTCTCTCTCTCCTTCTCACACTCAGCCTACTTTTCTGGGATAGTAAACATTGGAGTTGCCCAAGACTTAAGCATAGTGCTACTTTTCTCAAGCTATTTTGTGTCTCTAGACAAGGGATCAGCAATTTATGTTCTGTAAAAGTCCAGAGCGTATTTTAGGCTTTGTGGGCCATACATTCTCTGTTGCAATTACTCAACTCTGTTATTGTAAAATGAAATCAGCCATAGGCAATACACAAATTAATAGGTGTGGCTGTGTTCCAATAAAACTGTATTTACAAAATCACTCAGTAGGCTGGATTTGTCCCATGGAGTTTGCCAATCCCTGGCCTAGATCATCTCTTCCATATCCATGGTTTTAATTGCTACACAGAGAGGAATCAAAAACCTTTATCCATCCATGACCTCCTCTCTATATTCCAAACTGACATCTGACATCTGCACTGGAACAATTAAAAAGCAGCCACAGATTCAACAAAGGTTCTTGTAAGTAAAACTAAAACCCTTACAATCCATAAGACCCTATATGATAGACACACCCACCCATTAATTTCAGACACGATTCCTATTATTCATCCCATCTCATTCACTCTACTCCAGTTGGACAGCTTCCTTGCTGTTCTTTGTGAGCATTCCCAGCAGGCTTCTGCTCCAGGGCCTTTGCACTGGCCTTCCCTCCCTCTGAATACCCCACTCCCAGATGTCCACATGAATGGCTAATTTATCTCCTTCAAGTCTTAGCTCAAATGTTACTTTCCCAGTGAATAATACAGCAGCTGCCCTGTTTAAAATGGCATCCTTCACACTTTGACAGTCTCAGTCTCCCTTGCTCTGCTCTCTATTTCCATGACATACGCTTTCCAAAACACTATATGATTTACTTCTTTATTGTGTTCATTTTTATAGTCTACTTTCTCTCACAAGAATACAAGCTCTAAGAAAGTAACAATGGTTTGTCTATTTTATTCTCTGAAGTATCCAAAGATTCTAGACAGGTGTCGGGCATCTCGTCCAATTGAATAAATATAAGAAATATAAATGAATGAAGCTATCTGAAGCCAGATGCATAATGCTTAAAACTAGCCTTTTGGTAAAAACCAAAATCCTCGCTTCTTTGGCACCATTCATATCTATTCTTGCTGCAACTGAACTTTCCGTGGACTGCACCACGATCCCCACTGCCTAGAGCCTTGGCATATACTATTCCCTCTGCCTGAATGCCACTCCCTCTTGCTAATTTCTATGCCTGTTAGCCCCAAATCAATCAACACTTTCTTAACAAAAACTTCCTTGACTTTCCTAAGTCAATTGCCAATATTAAATGTTCTTACAGTGCACATTTATTTTTGTGATTTCTCTGGTATTGTGTATTCCCTTCATAGGAATTGCAGACTCCATGAGGACAGACATGTTATCTTCTCCTCTCTCTTTCTCTTTCTCTCTTTCTCTCTCTCTCTCTCTCTCTCTCTCTCTCTCTCTCTCTCTCTCTCACACACACACACACACACACACCAATGCAATTTGAATAGTTAGCTTAGTGGTTGGCACATACTGGGCACTCATAGTCTGAGTAAGAAAGGAGAGAAATAGTCCCAAGTTTTAGAATGAGAAGGATGATACTATCTCTAACTAAATTAAGGAAAATAGACAAGATGGGGCATTTGCGTTTTGAGGCAATTTGTCAAGTTAGAGATCCTTATACATTGGATTATTTATTACTTGGTTATGTAGTACTAGAATTTAGAAGAGCTAAAGGCCATGAATAGCGATTTTTAGAATCATGGTGTTGGACTGGATGAAATTCCCTAATAAGAGTGGGCTGAATGAGAAAAAGTCAAGGAATCGGACACTGATGATCCCCTATTATGACGCTGGCAGATGAAGGTGTCTCAGCCAGAAGGACTGGGAAGCGACTAGAGGAAGAGGAGAAATAGTGGAGGATGTTGGCAAGGAGATGAGGAAAGGAAACTATTAGATTGGAGGAGGATATGTCGATATTGTCAAATGCTACAAATAGGTGATTTTTAATAAAGGCTAAAAATGTAAGATGTTATTTCAGTAAAATGGTAAAAGTAGAAGCTAGAAGAAGTGGGAAAAAAACTATACACATAAGCATTTTGAGGGGCTTGACTCTGAAAAAAAAAGGGTGGGAAAGGTATTATGATAGAATGAGGATAAGCATGAATTGGCCTATTTGCTACAGTATCTTTCCCAACAGTATTCTAATTTTTAAAGGATGGCAAAAATAATACTGACCATTTATTAAAAATGTCATCAGTCATCATGTACTAAGCTGATCATGCTGTGTATACTCTAGAGAGGGAGTAATTGTTTTCCTACAGTTTCAGATGCGGATAATAAGGGATGGAAAGTTCAGGTGACTGTCTGTCAAGTCACAGAGTTAGTAAATGGTGTACTAGGTATTCAAACCCAGATCTATGTTTTTAACCCTTGAATCAGGTTTTCCCCAGTATCTGTTATCTCCCTGTCTTCTTCATTATTTTTGCCTTGTACCATCTTTATCATTATTTGTTTAATATTTTTCTTTGAATACACTGTTTCACTGTTGATTAGCTTCATGTCCAAGGGTTTTGTTTTTGCATAAACACATTTACTAATTGTACTTTATCAAGTGCTCTATTTATTACATGCATATTTAATGCATTTTAAGTTAGTTTACTTAGACACACACGGATACATATTAATTATTAATAAAATTCTCTTAAGCAATTTAAGCCACACTTTCAAATTTGGCTGCCTCATTACTTTAAATGGTTCAGCTACCTTAAATAGCAAGTCAGATAAACACAAACATAGTTATTATCTATATTATCTGGGAAAAGCACTATGCTCACTCTAAAACCTATTATAAATTATAGGTATCATGAAATTAATTTCATCATTACCTGTACACTTGTCTTTATACTTACCAACAGTTATTCAGATGATACCATCCTAAGGTTATCCTTGAACTTAGATATTTCTCCAAGGCATTTTAACTTTACCAGACCAAAAGGATGAATTGTAACAGATCAGCCAAGATTACAGGGCCTGGGTTATAAATAAAATGGATTCTTGATCAGGATGCCACCTGTTGTTGCTTTTTACGAATATGATTCAAACGTGAGACACATAATGTCATATTAAGCTTCTTTTCCACATCATACATTCACCAGTTATGTTGCTAAAGCTTTTGGGGTCCATGTCTTTCATTTAGCTTTAAGTATTTTTCCAGTTGGAACCTTTTCCTCAAATGATATTCTCTTGAGTTCTTGTTTACCTGGCATTATCTGGCTGTCTGACTACTGTATTATTTTTACCGGCCATTATTCTGTCACCATAACACATTTACCAATTATGTTACCATTATTAAAATCAAATCAAGGCCTTACAAGCTTCTCATTATAATTAGAAGTGTCTGTTGGAGGTTGTATGTCTTAGGAAATGCAGAATCAATTGCACATTTAGACTTCTTTCAGGAGGATAGGTTATTTGATTCATCTATGATCTTGAAACAAACTAAAATTTTGGGCAATAAGTGATAATTTGTGGTTGTTAACCAATAGACCCTTTTCTAACTGATAAACTACCAGGATACCTATGATCAATTTTATGGATAAGCTATTAATGAGTCCTTGGTGCAGTTCTCAATTGTCTAACTTACTCCAATTATCCAATGTTTACCAAATTCTATTTACACAGATAAAAACAAGGGGATATCTATGCTTTGCAAAGATGAACTTAGAAGAATAAATAAAATACCCACATATAATGACATTTGCTCACTAATTAAAACAATAAATTTAAAATTTTCCTATTTTATCCTTCTTTTGTATGAAAACTTCCTAACCTTTCAAAACTTTTGTAATTAGCCATAACTCTCATCCCCTTTAATATTCAAACCATTATAACCTTCTCAGTAGAGTTCCTTTGAGCCAGATTCTTTGTTTTTTATTACCACCCTTGACAGTCTTAAAAATGTTCTTCCTTTCTGTCAATAATAGTCATTTCCAAAGCTATATGGATTTTTTTCTTGCCTCAAACTATTTTCTTGGGAGTTTTGGTTCTTTGTTTAATGGAGAATATTGCAGACCATAATCTGTGAGCTAGCAGTGAACACAAATGCTGTGATGGGCAAAAGTTCTGAGGCTGCTTTTCACCCATGTTTAGAGTCAGAGCTGAAAAGATATTTCCTTTCAGCAGCATTTGTTTGCTTGCTTTATTTTTTTATTTCCCAATTCAACATGGTTTGTTGATGTTCTCTACATCAGCAAGGGCTGGGATTTTCATTACTACTAAGTCCTTTTATTCTAAAAACACAGTTTGAATTAATTGACTTTTAAAAGGAAAGTTTATATCAGTACCGCAAATTACTACCAGTATCATTTATCATAGGTAAAGGAAATCCTAAAAATGAAAAAGTCCAATAGTACACCTACAACACACACACACTAAATCAAAAATATAATGTCAATAATAGTGGCTTGAGGAGCTCTGAGGGTGCACTCCCAGTGAAATATAAAATGTGACAAACTATAATCAAAATGGGGTCAGCATGGCCAAGGGAAACAACTAAAATGAGCTGGGAGATCATTAAGGAAATGAGGCTGCACACATTAGCAGGTTCATATCTTTGAGAAATGCCAAACCAAATTCCTGAGGCTGCTATTGGTTGTAGTCTTACATAGACACTTGCCTGTCTCCAGCCATAGCAACCAATCAGAAACCGAATAATATTCAAACTTCTCTGCTGGCTCTAATCATAAAATATTCAAAATAATTTATGTAAGTGAACAAATTTGCTACTGTTTACCTTTAAAAACCCTAAACTTTGTCAACAATCAGGAACCCAATTTGGGTGGCTACCTTAATCTCTGTTTCTTGGATTGCAATCCTTAACACCCCAAATAAATGCAATGAATGATTTTACAACTAATTATTTTATTAAATAAAAAATTATTTTATTATACAACTAATTATTTGCCTTTCTTTGATTGACATAAGCAATCATTTGCTTAAAATTACTTTAAAAACAACCACTAAAATCTCTGTAAACTGTCATTAAGTTATGCAGCATATGAGGAGACATTTATTCAAGAAAATCTATCAAATCTTCGTAAGAGCAGTGAGTTTATGGCACCTAAGCCATGATACTTTCACTCTGCTCCCCCAAGCTCAGCTCAGGATGATGAAAGTGGTCAAGAAGGTCTTTCACATAGGGAGCCAAGATGGCAGCGTGAGTAGAGCAGCCGAAATCTCCTCCCAAAACCACATATATCTATGAAAATATAACAAAGAAAACTTCCTAGAATAAAGACCAGAGGACACAGGACAATATCCAGACCACATCCGTACCTGCAAGAACCCAGTGCCTCGTAAAGGGGGTAAGATACAAGCCCCGGCCCGGCGGGAGCCGAGCGCCCCTCCCCCCAGCTCCCGGCGGGAGAAGAGCAGGCAGAGCGGGAGGGAGACGGAGCCCAGGACTGCCGAACACCCAGCCCCAGCCATCCGGGCCAGAACGCAGACACAGGACGTGCCCAGGGGGCCCTGGATGCTAGGGAAACAGGGCAGCAAGAACAGTGAGCGGGTACCAGAGGCCTGGCGCCGGAGGACATAAGAAAAGAGAGCGGCCATTTTTTTTTTTTGCTGTTCTGGTTTGGCGAGCGCATTTTGGAAGTCTTAAAAGGATAGGGACCCCAATACTAGGGAAACAGGGCAGCAAGACCAGTGAGCAGATGCCTAAGGCTGGCGCTGGAGGATAAAGACAAACGAGGGGCCATTTTTTATTTTTTAAATTTTTAAATTTTTTTTTTTGGGGGGGTCGTTGTTTTGTTTTGGCAGGTGCTTTTTGGAAGTCTTAAAGGGGCAAGGCGGGACACTTAATCCAGAGGTAGGGAATCCGGGGATCTCTGGGCACCCTAATCCCCTGGGCTGCAGGGAGCAGGGAGGCCCCTTACGGAGATAAATAGCCTCCCGGATGCTCCCCATCCAAAGCGACTCCACCACTTTGGGGCAGAGGCCCGATCCAGGCCACGCCCACAGCAACAGCGGAGATTAACTCCATAGCAGCCGGGCAGGAAGCAGAAACCCTGTCTGCGCGCAGCTGCACAGCACAAGCCACTAGAGGCTGCTGTTCTCCCAGGAGAGGAGGGCCACAAACCAACAAGAAGGGAAGTTCTTCCAGCCGTCACTAGTCCCAGCTCTGCAAACTATTCCTAACACCATGAAAAGGCAAAGCTACAGGCAGACAAAGATCACAGAGACAACAGCAGAGAAGGAGACAGACCTAACCAGTATTCCTGACAAAGAATTCAAAATAAGAATCATAAACATGCTGACAGAGATGCAGAGAAATACGCAAGAGATATGGGATGAAGTCCGGAGGTAGATCACAGATGCCAGAAAGGAGATCGCAGAAAGGAAACAAACTCTGGAAGGGTTTATAAGCAGAATGGATAGAATGCAAGAGGCCATTGATGGAATTGAAACCAGAGAACAGGAACGCATAGAAGCTGACATAGAGAGAGACAAAAGGATCTCCAGAAATGAAACAATATTAAGAGAACTGTGTGACCAATCCAAAAGGAACAATATCCGTATTATAGGGGTCCCAGAAGAAGAAGAGAGAGGAAAAGGGATGGAAAGTATCTTGGAAGAAATAATTGCTGAAAACTTCCCCAAACTGGGGGAGGAAATAATCGAACAGACCACAGAAATACACAGAACCCCCAACAGAAAGGATCCAAGGAGGACAACACCAAGACACATAATAATTAAAATGGCAAAGATCAAGAACAAGGAAAGAGTTTTAAAGGCAGCTAGAGAGAAAAAGGTCACCTATAAAGGAAAACGCATCAGGCTAACATCAGACTTCTCAACAGAAACCCTACAGGCCAGAAGAGAAAGGCATGATATATTTAATGCAATGAAACAGAAGGGCCTTGAACCAAGGATACTGTATCCAGCACGACTATCATTCAAATATGATCGTGGGATTAAACAATTCCCAGACAAACAAAAGCTGAGGGAATTTGCTTCACACAAACCACCTCTACAGGACATCTTACAGGGACTGCTCTAGATGGGAGCACTCCTAGAAAGAGCACAGCACAAAACACCCAACATATGAAGAATCGAGGAGGAGGAACAAGAAGGGAGAGAAGAAAAGAATCTCCAGACAGTGTATATAACAGCTCAATAAGCGAGCTAAGTTAGGCAGTAAGATACAAAAGAGGCTAACCTTGAACCTTTGGTAACCACAAATTTAAAGTCTGCAATGGCAATAAGTACATATCTTTCAATAGTCACCCTAAATGTTAATGGGCTGAATGCACCAATCAAAAGACACAGAGTAATAGAATGGATGAAAAAGCAAGAACCATCTATATGCTGCTTACAAGAAACTCACCTCAAACCCAAAGACATGTACAGACTAAAAGTCAAGGGATGGAAAAACATATTTCAGGCAAACAACAGCGAGAATAAAGCAGGGGTTGCAGTACTAATATCAGACAAAATAGACTTCAAAACAAAGAAACTAACAAGAGATAAAGAAGGACACTACATAATGATAAAGGGCTCAGTCCAACAAGAGGATATAACCATTATAAATATATATGCACCCAATGCAGGAGCACCAACAAATGTGAAAAAAATACTAACAGAATTAAAGGAGAAAATAGAATGCAATGGATTCATTTTGGGAGACTTCAACACACCACTCACTCCAAAGGACAGATCCACCAGACAGAAAATAAGTAAGGACACAGAGGCACTGAACAACACAATAGAGCAGATGGACCTAACAGACATCTACAGAACTCTACATCCAAAAGCAACAGGATATACATTCTTCTCAAGTGCACATGGAACATTCTCCAGAATAGACCACATACTAGGCCACAAAAAGAGCCTCAGTAAATTCCAAAAGATTGAAATCCTACCAACCAACTTTTCAGACCACAAAGGCATAAAACTAGAAATAAACTGTACAAAGAAAGCAAAGAGGCTCACAAACACATGGAGGCTTAACAACACGCTCCTAAATAATCAAAGGATCAATGACCAAATCAAAATGGAGATGCAGCAATATATGGAAACAAATGACAACAACAACACTAAGCCCCAACTTCTGTGGGACACAGCAAAAGCAGTCTTAAGAGGAAAGTATATAGCAATCCAAGCATATTTAAAAATGGAAGAACAACCCTAAATGAATGGTTTAATGTCACAATTATCGAAATTGGAGAAAGAAGAACAAATGAGGCCTAAGGTCAGCAGAAGGAGGGACATAACAAAGACCAGAGAAGAAATAAATAAAATTGAGAAGAATAAAACAATAGTAAAAATCAATGAAACCAAGAGCTGGTTCTTCAAGAAAATAAACAAAATAGATAAGCCTCTAGCCCGACTTATTAAGAGGAAAAGAGAGTCAACACAAATCAACTCTATCAGAAACGAGAAAGGAAAAATCACAATGGACCCCACAGAAATACAAAGAATTATTAGAGAATACTATGAAAACCTATATGCTAACAAGCTGGGAAACCTAGGAGAAATGGACAACTTCCTAGAAAAATACAACCTTCCAAGACTGACCCAGAAAGAAACAGAAAATCTAAACAGACCAATTACCAGCAATGAAATTGAAGAGGTAATCAAAAAACTACCAAAGAACAAAACCCCCAGGCCAGATGGATTTACCTCAGAATTTTATCAGACATACAGGGAAGACATAATACCCATTCTCCTTACAGTTTTCCAAAAAATAGAGGAGGAGGGGATACTCCCAAACTCATTCTATGAAGCTAACATCACCCTAAAACCAAAACCAGGCAAAGACCCCATCAAAAAAGAAAACTACAGACCAATATCCCTGATGAACGTAGATGCAAAAATACTCAACAAAATATTAGCAAACTGAATTCAAAAATACATCAAAAGGATCATACACCATGACCAAGTGGGATTCATCCCAGGGATGCAAGGATGGTACAACATTCAAAAGTCCATCAACATCATCCACCACATCAACAAAAAGAAAGACAAAAACCACATGATCATCTCCATAGATGCTGAAAAAGCATTTGACAAAGTTCAACATCCATTCACGTTAAAAACTCTCAGCAAAATGGGAATAGAGGGCAAGTACCTCAACATAATAAAGGCCATCTATGATAAACCCACAGCCAACATTATATTGAACAGCGAGAAGCTGAAAGCATTTCCTCTGAGATCAGGAATTAGACAGGGATGCCCACTCTCCCCACTGTTACTTAACATAGTACTGGAGGTCCTACCCATGGCAATCAGACAAAACAAAGAAATACAAGGAATCCATATTGGTAAAGAAGAAGTTAAACTGTCACTATTTGCAGATGACATGATACTGTACATAAAAAACCCTAAAGACTCCACCCCAAAACTACTAGAACTGATATCGGAATATAGCAAAGTTGCAGGATACCAAATCAACACACAGAAATCTGTGGTTTTCGTATACACCAACAATGAACCAACAGAAAGAGAAATCAGGAAAACAAATCCATTCACAATTGCATCAAAAAAAATAAAATACCTTGGAATAAACCTAACAAAGAAGTGAAAGACTTATAATGTGAAAACTACAAGTCACTCTTAAGAGAAATTAAAGGGGACACTAACAGATGGAAACTCATCCCATGCTCGTGGCTAGGAAGAATTAATATTGTCAAAATGGCCATCCTGCCCAAAGCAATATACAGATTTGATGCAATCCCTATGAAACTACCAGCAACATTCTTCAATGAACTGGAACAAATAATTCAAAAATTCATATGGAAACACCAAAGACCCCGAATAGCCAAAGCAATCCTGAGAAAGAAGAATAAAGTAGGGGGGATCTCACTCCCCAACTTCAAGCTCTACTATAAAGCCATAGTAATCAAGACAATTTGGTATTGGCACAAGAACAGAGCCACAGACCAATGGAACAGACTAGAGAATCCAGACATTAACCCAGACATATATGGTCAATTAATATTTGATAAAGGAGCCATGGACATACAATGGCGAAATGACAGTCTCTTCAACAGATGGTGCTGGCAAAACTGGACAGCTACATGTAGGAGAATGAAACTGGACCATTGTCTAACCCCATATACAAAAGTAAACTCAAAATGGATCAAAGACCTGAATGTAAGTCATGAAACCATTAAACTCTTGGAAGAAAACATAGGCAAAAACCTCTTAGACATAAACATGAGTGACCTCTTCTTGAACATATCTCCCCGGGCAAGGAAAACAACGGCAAAAATGAACAAGTGGGACTATATTAAGCTGAAAAGCTTCTGTACAGCAAAAGACACCATCAATAGAACAAAAAGGAACCCTACAGTATGGGAGAATATATTTGAAAATGACACATCCGATAAAGGCTTGACGTCCAGAATATATAAAGAGCTCACACGCCTCAACAAACAAAGAACAAATAACCCAATTAAAAAATGGGCAGAGGAACTGAACAGACTCTTCTCCAAAACAGAAATACAGATGGCCAACAGACACGTGAAAAGATGCTCCACATAGCTAATTATCAGAGAAATGCAAATTAAAAGTACAATGAGGTATCACCTCACACCAGTAAGGATGGCTGCCATCCAAAAGACAAACAACAACAAATGTTGGCAAGGCTGTGGAGAAAGGGGAACCCTCCTACACTGCTGGTGGGAATGTAAGTTAGTTCAACCATTGTGGAAAGCAGTATGGAGGTACATCAAAATGCTCAAAACAGACTTACCATTTGACCCAGGAATCCCACTCCTAGGAATTTACCCTAAGAATGCAGCAATCAAGTATGAGAAAGATCAGTGCACCCCTATGTTTATCACAGCACTATTTACAATAGCCAAGAATTGGAAGCAACCTAAATGTCCATCAGTAGATGAATGGATAAAGAAGATGTGGTACATATACACAATGGAATACTACTCAGCCATAAGAAAAGGGCAAATCCAACCATTTGCAGCAACATGGATGGAGCTGGAGGGTATTATGCTCAGTGAAACAAGCCAAGCGGAGAAAGAGAAATACCAAATGATTTCACTCATCTGTGGAATATAATAACAAAGGAAAAACTGAAGGAACAAAACATCAGCAGAATCAAAGAACTCAAGAATGGACTAACAGGTACCAAAGGGAAAGAGACAGGGGAGGATGGGTGGGTAGGGAGGGATAAGTGAGGGGGAAGAAGAAGGGGGGTATTAAGATTAGCATGCAAGGGGGGGTGGAGAAAAGGGAGGGCTGTACAACACAGAGAAGGCAAGTAGGGATTCTACAACATTTTGCTATGCTGATGGACAGTGACTGTAAAGGTGTTTATAGGGTGGACCTGGTATAGGGGAGAGCCTAGTAAACATAATATTCATCATGTAAGTGTAGATTAATGATAACAAAAACAAAAAAAAGGCAGTTCCTGTGTGGTGACCTCCAATGAGTTCTACACAAGGGTATAAAGGGCATATAAAAGTGTAGGCAAAGGGTCTGTTTGTGTTTATACAGAGGATCAAAGCCTAATTTGGCTACCCCAAAAATCAACTAAGATACGATATGAAAAAGAACTTCCAACATCAGCACTCTCTGGAAGACTCATGACAGAAGATGATCATCAAAAAACCCCAACAAGGATCCACGCACTGTCACAGGTGTAGATGCACTCATCCCACCAGTTCCTGGACTTGCCATGGGAATGAGGAAGGAGATATCTAAGCTGGCCTGTGCATAGAGTAAAACAACAAATTTGACTGGATCTATACTGTTGGAACTCAACCAAGAATTAGGAGAAGTGTAAATTGTAGCGCTCCAAAATCTTACAACTACAGACTATTTACTGTTAAAAGAACATATGGGATGTGAACAGTCCCCAGGAATGGGATGTTTTAATTTATCTGATTTCTCTCAGACTGTTCAAGTTCAGTTGGACAATATCCACCATATCATAGATAAGTTTTCAGAAATGCCTAAGGTGCCTAACTGGTTTTCTTGGTTTCCCTGGAGATGGCTGGTAATTACAGGTATGCTTTGGTTATGTAACTATACTCCTATTATGTTAATGTGTGTGCGCAATTTAATTAGTAGTTTAAAACCTATACATGCTGAAGTTACTCTACAAGAAGATATGTCAAAGAAATAATCAATCTTCCCAGGTTTTGTTCCACCTGCTACTTCTATAGCTTTTCTTCTTCCTTCATAATTACAACCCTTAAATAGAATTCATGTCTCATATCGAATTTACCGAGTATCATAATTCTTCCAAGTGGTAAAGATACCTCAAGAAAAATGCTGGGCATAGAAGCCACAGGGCATAAATATGCAAAGAAGTAAAAAGCTAACCTTTTCAAGCAATAAGGCTTCTCTCTCACTTACCAGCTTTACATTTCCCTGTATGGCTCTGGAAGATGACTGGTTAGCCAGAGACGGGTAAGATTCCTCAAGGGAGGAACAACCTAAGACAGGCACAGTCACAGGGGGGCCATCAGGTGAGAAATTGGGGATCAACAGAGGTGAGGCTTAGAACCTCACCCCCCCTGTTCTGAGAGAAATCTTCTGCATATGTGGATGTTTTATTGCCCTGGTCTAGCTTGGATTAACACATAGTCTACAGGCACACACCTGATCATCTACATTTGCCCTCTTACAACACTAAACTAGGTTTTCTACCTTTATCTTGTATCTACCTACCACTTCAGCATTTTATTAAAAATAATAATAATAAAGAGAGAAATGTGGTATCCACAAATAAATCAAGTATAAAAATCAAATGAGTATTCATATTTGAACTGACTGTTTATAGTTCATAATGCATGAGCAAAACCGAAAGTTTCTGTGATGGCTGCCCTTGTACTGTTCACCATGTAACTTACTCACTATGTAAGAATTTGTTCTCCATGTAAGAACTTGTTCATTATGGTTCAGAAGATTGGAGACTGACGAAAATTAGGCTTGGGGTGGATTAATGATTGTGCATTGAGCATTGACTCCCCTATACAGAATTTTGTTGTTGTTAACAACCTTTTGATCAATAAATATGAGAGATGCCCTCAGGAAAAAAAAAAAAAAGTACACGCTTCCAATTGTAAAATAAATAAGTAACCGGGACATTGTGTATAGCATAAGGAATATAGTCAAAATATTGTAACAACTTGGTATGGTGATAGCTGGTACCTAGAATTATCATGTATATAAATGTTGAATCACTGTGTTGTATACCTGAAACTAATGTAATGTAATACTGTGTGTCAACTACCCTTCAATAAAAAATAATTATCTACAAAAAAAAAAAAAATAGAACAACAGTCCCAATTTCATTAGTTTTAGAAGAGCAAGTGAATAAAACTGGAAATAGGAAAAAAAAAAAAAAAAGAAGGTCTTTCAACTCCCAGCCAAGGGCTACAGTACCTTCCCAGGAAGCATGGCTAATAGGCATTTCCCACTGCCCACTGCTTCATGTTACAAAGGCTGATTCCACTTAAACATAGCTGAGAGGTCAGTAACTTCCTTTCTTGCCCCAGCCCCCACTGATAGAGTGGAGGGATGGCCCCCTGAGAATACTGGGGCCCTGACCTAACTTGCCTGAGTTTGTTTACAAGGAGAAAGTTCCATGCAGGAGAAAAAGCCTGCTAAGAGCAAAACTATCACCCACACCCAGCACCCTGACTATAAGGCACAATGTCTCTCTGAGAGAAGCAGCACAGCTTCTGTCCCTGCTCCAGCTCCAAAGTAGTGGCTTAAAGATTTTGCCCAAGGGGAGAAGCAGGCCCTAAGAACAGGAAACTCTGAAACTTTCCTCAAAGGAATAAAAGTTATTTGCAAGAGAGAATTTCAAGCCTTGGAAACAATGGAGATTTTGGTGTTAAGCAATTAAGATACGGTTGGTAGCTCCAAGAGAGCAATGAGATAAACCATAGGCCAGCTAGTTTAGCAGGATGAACCAAGGAAAGCAATTGCTAAGAAGAGACCTCCTGAGGTTAGAACTAACCTCACAGATTGACTCTGAAAACTCTCCCTGCACAGGGTCCCAAATTTAGTTGGATAAAACCATGAAGCAATTTATGCCTTTGGGCATTGTCAAAAACAGAACAGTTAGCTAGCACTGAGTGCAGTTTAAAGCTGGATGTAATGCCAACAGAGGAAGAAAGCTCAAAATGGAAAGAACCAGTTGAAGGGAGCCCCACTAAAACCACCTGCCATTCCAAGGTGACTGTGCACATGCCCAAGGCAGTACCCTTCGTGGGGTGATGTCAGGGGCTTCACACCATGCAGAAATATAATAAAATAGTCCAGCCAGGTAATTAAGAAAATAAACCATCAAACAACAGAAAGCCCTGTAAGGGGGAAGAAGTACCTAAAGTTACTAAATTATCCAATATGTCCAGTCTTTAACAATAATTATGAGACATGCAAACAAACAGGAAAGTGTGACTGTACATTGAAAAAAGGCAAAACAGGCAACAGAAACTGCTTTTGATACAGAAAGGGGCTCAGATGTTGGACTGGACCAGTAAAGACTTAAAAGCAGTAACAAGTACAGATTAATAAAAAGCATGCAATCTGAAGAAGAGAGAGGAGAAGAAGAAAAATTAACAGGGCCTCAGAGAAATGTTAAGTGCAATAAGGTATCTGTAATGACATTAGCAGAAGTAGAGGAGAATAATGCAGAAAAAAATTCAAAAATATTTTTTAAAAACCAATGGCAAGATGCATCCCAAATTTGATGGAAGGTGTTAATCTACTCATCTAAGGAGCTCTGGGTAGATTAAATGCAAAGAGATCCACATCCCAACACATAATAATAAAAATATTGAAATAACAAGACAACAGTCTTAAAAGCAGCAAGAAAAAAACAACTTGCCATGCACAAGACACCCCTAATGAGTTTAAGATCTTGCTTCCCAGAAGAAGCAATGGGACCCAGGAAGCAGTTACTGATATATTCAAAGTAATGTCAACTAAGAATCTTATATGCAGAAAAACAATCTTTAAAAGGAAGGGTAAAATAAATACATTCCAAGATAAACAGAATATGAAAGAATTTATTGCTAATAATAAATCCATGTTACAGGAAATTTTTAAGTTTTACAGGCTGAAAGCCCAATTGTGCTAAGAAGGACAGACTTGAACCCACATGAAAATCCACACATTTACCTATGCCCACAAATTTGATAATCCAGATGAAATGAACCAATTTCTTGAAAGACATAACCTGTCAAAACACACAAGAAACAATCTTAATAGGCCTCTATCTATTTGAAACTTTCAACCAATGATATATAACTTTCCAAAGCAAAAAGCATCAAGTTTAGATGAGTTCCTGATGAATTCTACCACACATTGAAGGAAGATATACCAATTTTCTACAATCTTTTTCAAAGGATAGAAGCATAGGGAATATTTCCTAACTCATTCTATGAGGCCAGCACTACTCTAACAACAACAAAAACAACAAAAAACAGACAAAAACATTACAAGGATAGAAAGCTATAGACTAATGTCTCTTACGAACACTGATGCAAAAACCCTAAACAAAATATTAGCAAATCAAATTCAACAATGAATAAAAAGGATTATATACCATGACCAATTGGAATTATCCCAAGTATTCAGAGCTGATTCAACAAAAAATCAGTTAATATAATCCATTACATTAACAGGCTACAAAGAAAAATCTTATGAATATATGAATAGATGCAGGAAAAACATTTGATAAAACTCTCTGTAACCAGAAATATAGAACTTCCTTAACTTGATAAAGATTATGTAAAAAAAAAGGCAAAACTATCATCATACTTAATGGTAAAAAAAAACTCAAAGCTTTCCTTCCAAGACCAGCTATACTGCAAGGATGTCTCACTTTACAATTCCCTTTCACTGGAAGTTCTAAGTGATGCAATAAGACAAGAAGGTAGCAAAAGGTATTCAGATTAAGAAAGAAGAAATAAAACTCTCTTTGTCTGTAGATGACTTGATTACCTATGCATAAAATCTGATAGAATGAACAAAAATCTGTTAGACTAATAAGTAATTATAGCAGGTTGTGGGATTCAAGGTGAATATACAGAAGTAAAGCACTTTCCTATATACACTAGCTATGAACAAGTGAGATTTGACATTAAAAACACAATACTGTTTATATTAGCATCCCCATGGGGAGGGGATAAATAGGCAATGGGGATAAAGAGGTACAAACTTCAAATTATAAAATAAATTAATCACAGAGATAAAAGTACAACATAGGAATATAGTCAATAATATTGTAATATCTTTGTGTGATATGAATGGCAATTATCATGGTGAGCATTGATTAATGTATATTAGCATCAAATCACTAGTTTGTACACCTGAAACTAATATGATATTGTATATCATCTATACTTTCAAAAAAATAATTCCTTCCTATGATCAAGTAGGACTTATCCAAGAAAAGCAAAGTTGATTAAAGTTATATTTAAATAGACACAGAAAAAGCATTTAACAAAATCAACACATATTCATGATAAAAACACTCAACAAGCAATCCTGAGAAGGAAGAATAAAGTGGGGGGGGTCTCGCTCCCCAACTTCAAGCTCTACTATAAAGCCACAGTAATCAAGACAATTTGGTACTGGCACAAGAACAGAGCCACAGACCAGTGGAACAGAATAGAGACTCCAGACGTTAACCCAAACATATATGGCCAATTAATATACGATAAAGGAATCATGGACATACAATGGGGAAATGACAGTCTCTTCAACAGATGGTGCTGGCAAAACTGGACAGCTACATGTAAGAGAATGAAACTGGATCACTGTCTAACCCCATACACAAAAGTAAACTCCAAATGGATCAAAGACCTGAATGTAAGTCATGAAACCATAAAACTCTTAGAAAAAAACATAGGCAAAAATCTCATGGACATAAACATGAGTGACTTCTTCATGAACATATCTCCCCGGGTAAGGGAAACAAAGGCAAAAATGAACAAGTGGGACTATATCAAGCTAAAAAGCTTCTGTACAGCAAAGGACACCATCAATAGAACTAAAAGGTATCCTACAGTATGGGAGAACTTATTCATAAATGACAGATCCAATAAAGGATTGACATCCAAAATATATAAAGAGCTCACACACCTCAACAAACAAACAGCAAATAATCCAATTAAAAAATGGGCAGAGGAGCTGAATAGACAGTTTTCTAAAGAAGAAATCCAGATGGCCAACAGGCACATGAAAAGATGCTCCACATCGCTAATCATCAGAGAAATGCAAATTAAAACCACAGTGAGATATAACCTCACACCAGTAAGGATCGCCATCATCGAAAAGACAAACAACAACAAATGTTGGAGAGGTTGTGGAGAAAGGGGAACCCTCCTACACTGCTGGTGGGAATGTGAATTAGTTCAACCATTGTGGAAAGCAATATGGAGGTTCCTCAGAATGCTCAAAATAGAAATGCCATTTGACCCAGGAATTCCACTTCTAGGATTTACCCTAAGAATACAGCACTCTAGTTTGAAAAAGACAGATGCACCCCTATGTTTATCACTGCACTGTTTACAATAGCCAAGATATGGAAGCAACCTAAATGTCCATCAGTAGATGAATGGATAAAGAAGATGTGGTACATATACACAATGGAATATTACGCAGCCATAAGAAAAAAACAGATCCTACCATTCGCAACAACATGGATGGAGCTAGAGGGTTTTATGCTCAGTGAAATAAACCAAGCAGAGAAGGACAAGTACCAAATGATTTCACTCATTTGTGGAGTATAAGAACAAAGGAAAACTGAAGGAACAAAACAGCAGCAGAATCACAGAACCCAAGAATGGACTAATAGTTACCAAAGGGAAAGGGACTGGGGAGGATGGGTGGGAAGGGAGGGATAAGGTGGGGGAAAAGAAAGAGGGCATTACGATTAGCATGTATAGTGCGTGGGGGGCACGGGGAGGGCTGCGCAACACAGAGAAGACAAGTAGTGATTTTACAGCATCTTACTATGCAGATGGACAGTGACTGTGAAGGAGTATGTGGGGGGGACTTGGTGAAGGGGGGAACCTAGTAAACATAATGTTCTTTCTGTAATTGTAGATTAATGATACCAAAAAATAAAAAACACTCAACAAGCTATGATTATAAGGAAACTTCCTGAAAATGATAAATGATGTCTCTATCTCTATATCTCTCTATTTATTTATACCACAGCTAGCATCATAACTTCATAGTGAAGAAAGAATATTTTCTCCCTAAGTTCAGGAAAAAAATAGGTATGTATGCTCTCCTGTTCAACACTGTACTGGAGGTCCTAGTCATAGGCAAGAAAAAGAAAAGACATCCAGATTTTAAAGGAAGAAGTAAAACTCTATTTTCATATGACTTGATCATATATATAGAAATTCCTAACAAATCCAGTAGAAAACTATTAGAACAATAAACAAGTGCAGCAATGTTGCACAATATAATAACAATGTACAGAAATCAATTGACTTTTTATATATTTGCAATGTAAAATTGAAAAATGAAAGGAGAAAAAAATTATT
This sequence comes from Manis pentadactyla, assembly GCF_030020395.1. NCBI lineage: Eukaryota > Metazoa > Chordata > Mammalia > Pholidota > Manidae > Manis > Manis pentadactyla. Next base: position 13,036,001 of record NC_080031.1, on the reverse strand, counting down.
TGATAACCTCAAGAAGAATAAGACACTTAAGAGTGAATTTAACAAAAGAATTCTAAAACCTATATACTAAATCTATAAAACATAGGAAGACATTAAATAAATAAATGTAAATGGAAAGGTATCCTATGTTCATGGATGAGAAGGCCTAACAGTGTGAAGATGGCAATATGTTCTCAATCAATCTCCAAATTTAAAATACTATCAAAATCCCAGCTGGCTGCCTTATTGAAATTGATAAGCTGAACCTAAAATTTCTAAAGAAATGCAAGGGACCCAGAGGAGACAAAATAATCTTGAAAAAGAAAAACAAAACTGGAATACCCACTCTTTATTTCAAAACTTATTTCAAAACTACAGTAGTCAAGAGAGTGTGGTGCTAGCATAAGGTTAGATGGAATAGGTATGCAGAACAGAATTGAGAATCCAGTAGTAAAACCTCACATTTATGTTCAATTCATTTTCAACATGAAGTCAAGACAAATCCAAGGGATAGATGAATGGAGATAGGATAATCTTTCTATCCAATGGTGCTGGGCAACTGAATGTAAACAATGTAAGACAATGAAGTTGGATCCCTGCCTTATTCAATACACAGAAAGTAACTAAAAATAGATCACAGCCCTATACATAAGAGCTAAAACTATAAAAATATTAAACATACAGTGAATTCTTTGTGACCTTGGATTAGGCAATGGTTTCTTAGATATGACACTAAAGCACAAAAACCTAAAGGAAACATTAGACCAAATGGGCTTCATCACAATTAAAAGTAACTTAAAGGGATATCATAAAGAAAGTGAAGACAACACCCAGAATGAAAGAAAATATTTGTAAGCCAAATATCTGATAAGGGTCTCATATCCAGAATAAATGAAGAAGTTTTTCAATTCAGTAATAAAAAGACAACTCAACTGAAAATGGACAGAAGATCTGAATAGACATTTCTACAAAGAATACATAATAACAGCCAAAAAGCTACAGGAAAAGATAATCATAATTTTTTGCCATCAGGGAAATGTAAATCAAAACCATCATGAAATACCACTTCACTATTTCCTCTACAATCAATAGATAATAAAAAGTGTTGTCAAGGTGTGGAGAAACTGGAACCAGCCAGCACTGCTGGCAGAAATGTAGAGTGGTGCAGCCACTCTGGAAAAACAGTCGTCGATTCCTCCAAAGAGTAAACATGGAATTGCCATATTACCCAGTAATTCTATTTCTAAGTATGTACCCAGAAGAACTGAAACATCACACAAAAACTTGTACATGAATGTTCACAAAGGAATTGTTTATAATATCCCCAAAGTAAGAACAACCCAAATAAGCAACTGATGAATGGATAAATCAAATGTGGTATATCAATGCAGTGTAATATTTAAAATGTAAAAGAATGAAAAGGAATGAGATACTGCATATGCTACAACATGGATGAATCTTGAAAATCTCATGCTAAGTAAAAGAAGTCAGTCACAAAGATTATATACTATGTGATTCTATTTATATGAAAAGTTCAGAATAGGCAAATGTATTGAGACAAGATAGAGACCAGCAAGTAGTTGCCTAGAGCTGGGGAAGTTGGTAAGAAATGGGAAGTGACTATGAATGAGTACTAGGTTTCTTTCTGGGTTGTTGGAAATGTTCTACAATTGATGGGAGTGATGGTTGCTCACCTCTGTGTAAATGCCAAAAATCACTGTATGGTACACTTTAAATGGATGAATTATGATGTGTGAATTATATCTCAAAATCTGTTATTTTTAAAAAGCCTCTTGGGGAGTGTAATTTTTATGAAAATGACTTTTATGAGAGCCTAGATAAGGGTTTCAACTCAGCCTGTAAGCTCAGAGTTTCAGTGAAGACTTGCTCCACAGCAGATTTTTCAGTTTCAAAGGAATCATCTGGCCAGGCAGAGGGGTGGGGTGGGGGTGGCGTGGAGAGAGAGAGTGTATGTATATGTGTGTACAGTACAAAGGAGAAGAGAAACATCATGCTGTGGTGGACTTGTCGATAGAAAAACCCCAACCAATTCACAGGTAACATAAAATCAGATGAAGCTTGTAAAATAAGCAAAGGTAATAATACAGAGGACGTTTTAATGCCAAGGTAAGGTGTTAAAACTGAATTCTATGCCCATTGTAAAAATTCGATGGGATTTTAGTACAAGAGATTTGTGCCTTACATCTGAGCTGTGGATGGATTCTTTGAGCAAAGGAGAAGCAGACTGGGGAGGATGAGACTGAAGACTGTGAGAACGGCTAAGACACAGGCAAGAAAACGTGACAGCATGACATCGCGCAAGGAGGATGAAAGTGAAGGACAGCAGTCAAGGCCGCAGATAAAAGAAATACCATGGAGAATAACAAAAGGTTGAGGGTTCTGATGCTGCTTGCGAGGGGAAAGTGAAAAGAGAGAAGAACCAAGGTTCAAGCCCCAATTTCCAGCAGAATGATCCAATAGTATTTGAACCAACAAGCGAGCCAGCGAATGCAGGAGAGTGGTAGAGTTTAGGAAAAGCTGCAAAATTTTGCTTTCGTGTCTTTTCATCTAGTAGGTCGAACATATAGCACCGTGCAAATCGAATAGCTGACTGGACACATTGCAATCGTTCTCAGTTCCTAAATTAAGCATCCAGAGACTCCAGTTGCTGCTGAGCTGATTCTCCAAAAGCTAAAAAGGAGAAATAGCTAGGGTTTGGGGCACATGTGGGGAGTCATCATTAAGCATTCTATGGGTTTCTAAGTCTGCCTGGTGTTCTATAAAATAAGGTGCTTGCCAAAGTGCATGGTGACAGAATTGCAGAGGAGAGGATGCTATTGGAGTGGAAAAACAGGAATGCTTTGCAGAATTTTGATTTAGAGCCTCAGCTGTAAATGCCATTTGTTTCACTAACTTCATTTTGCTAATGCGAGAACAGCTTTTGCAGTAATAACATATTTCAGTGTGAATGTCTTTTTAATAATCCTTAATTTGAGTCCTAATTCCCTTGATAGCCACTTTGAGGAGACAACTGCATTCCAAAAGTAACACTGCATGAGCACGTTTGAGAAAAGACTTACCATATGCACATACACCCAACAAAATCAGAAAGATGGCACATATATTTTAATACATTATCATATTTCTTAAATGTCATCAAAGGAAGACCCTGAACCCTTTAATAATTAATCACTCAGAATTTCAAAGGCATCAGCAATTAACAGCCATACCTGATCTAGGCGGATCTGAGCAGGGTAGAGATGGAAGACAAAGATGCCGTGGCTAAAAGGACAACAATAGGGAAGGACAAAAGAGACGAATAGAGAGAAAAGCACAACTCTTCATGTTGTCATAGAAGCCAGATCAAGCTTGCAGCAATGGGGACAGCTGAGTGTATTTCATCATGGAATCCGATCTGATTTAGAAACCCTTTTTTTTATCCAGTGGTGAGAGCCAGAAAGCTAAGTCAGGATCAATGAGTTGGCACTGATGGGTCCAGAGCAACAAAGCTGCCAAGAAAACATAAATGCCAACAATGAAATATGTGTGTGCCCTCACCTTTCCCCTCCTGAGCCCTTGGCAGAACAAATTTATTTCTGTGTCATAGAAAATTGCTCACAGTAGCACCCCACCCTCCTCATCCATTCCCAACTGTCTTCTGTTCTTCCCACCTGCAGGATTCATGACTCTTGCTCTGAGGACAGCTTCACGAAAGAAACATCAGCAACGTCTTATGCTTATGCAACACACTTTGCCTAGCCTGTCACGTGGGAAGAATAACAATTACTAAAGGGTTGGCAGAATATCAGTTGTTCGGTGGTCTTCCATCTCTTACCTCCTAGGCCAAGTCAAGTCTCCTGGTAATTAGGGCTTTCTGTTCAGCACCCTGCATTCCTTTTATATATGGTACTTATCAGCATGTTCTTGAATAGTTAATTTTGTAATATTTTTTGTTTCCCTGACTTACGCTCCATGAAAATAAGGACTGCGTTTGTTGTTCAGATCTCATGGACACTCTCACATGTATTTATGGGTGGAAGGAGGAACATAGGAATGGAAGAGAGAGGAAGGAAAAAGGAAAGAGAACAAGAAATGTCCATTCTGCTAATTATGAGCTGACTGTACATCTAAGCATTTTCCTGACATTTTGGTTCCATACACTTCATAAGCAGGGCCCCATGATCCCACCAGAGTTTTACTCATGATAATAGAGAAATTAAAACTTATTAGCCAGGTCCCACTTGCCCCAGGACATGGCCTGCTACTGACCTACCATTTCTGTATCTTTTAAGGTGGACAGGGAAGGGAAGATCAGCTCTACTGTCTATGGAATTTTGGTATCAAGGCACAACGCAAACATTTGAAAAGAAAGATCATTGTGATCTAAAAGAAAAAAAAAGTAACCAGGACTTTTTTTTGGCCACTATCCTCTATCCCTTGTATTGGATAGTTTTGTGATTTACACATCAGTCCAAAAGCAGCCCCATTCGCAATAAGGGTGTCTAACATCGTGAAGCTCCATCTACAAAGACCAAAAAATTGTTTCTTGTTTCTAGTGATACTACAAGAGTACAGAACAAACCAAAACACCGCACCAAAACAAACAAACCAAAAATCTTACGGTGGTCTCTAAAGGTCATTTCTTTCTTTCAGATTTTCCAAAGGACATAAGTTCTACAGCACTGTGCAATAGAACTTTCTGCAATGATGAAGATGCTTATCTGTGTTATCTCCAATATGGTAGCCACAAGCCACGTGTGGCTCTTGGTACTTGAATTGTGACTGATGTGACTAAAATCTAAATTTTTTATTTCATTTAGTGTTAATTCATCTACATTAAAATTATAATGGCCATACATGGTTACTGGTTTCTGTGTCAGACAGCTCATGATGATGCCAGAACAATTGGCCTAGTGAGGAAAACTGGACTTGACCTCAAAACTCCTTGACTTTGTGATTCCAAAAATAGTCTGAGTAGGCACTTACAGCATATTTGACTGTATTTCAGTTGATAAAGCAGTATCTGTAGGTATATTTAACTAGGCAATTGCATCTTAATCCTGCTTTTCCACAACCTGGATTGAAATGTCCATATTTGGAATCCCCTCCTTGGTTTATATAATGAGAATGTGGGCATTCACTCTAAAACATCAGTTAGAAAGCACACGCTTCATGCAGAAGGAATCATGTAACTACATGCCCTTGTGGGTCTAGGTGGTACCAAACATAGAGGAAAATGTCAGACGGGAATGATCAGTGGAAATTCAGGATGTTCAAATTGAGGGAAATTGGGTGTTTAATTCACATTCTGAATCTTACAAAATCAGAAGATGGGAGTGCAGTGGATGGTCACTCGCAAGGGCTCAGCAGACAGGTTACCAGATGATATACTGATGAAGGTCAGTCCGAACGCCACCACTAGTACTGTAGGCTGTCAACTGTTGCCCTGGGTCATGAGGCATGTGAGAATAAACTTGTACCAGACAACTGCTCCTACGGGTGTAAATAAACTTTAGGAATTATCGGATTTTAGTTATCAATGTTTCCTCTTTTCTCTCTCTCTCTCTCTTCCCTCCCCTCATCTTTCACTTAATCATTAACCATATACTGGCAATCTACCAGGTTCCAGGCTCTGTATTAAGGACATATCACTTTACTAGTGCTGGATCTTAACCTTAAAAAAGCCACATTATGTTGGGGAAAAGCAAGTAAAGAGTATCAAGTTGCCTTATAAACCTCAACAAAAATTCATTTAAAAAATCTTGAATTTCTGCTAAATGAGAGCTGGAATAAACACATGATATTGGTACATTGTTCTGGGCTCCAAGATCAGTACCAAGTGCACTGCCCTTCTAATACACATACACACACACACACAGAGATACACACAGGCACATAGACAATAGCCTTTTTGGACTCCAATGAAGAAAGCCCATAAAAATGACATTGTAGGCTTTTATTTTTCTTCATTTTACTTTTACAGAAAATACTCATGTATTGATTTTCACCTGCTTTTGCTTTTGCAGGCTTTCAAAGGTAACATTGGACAACTGTTCTAGAACTTTGTATGAATTCATTTTGGGTTTGTCTCAGGTTTTGTATTACTGAAGATACCGCGTATTGGCCAGTGGGAACCAGGCCATGATCCTGAGGCCACCATCCAGGCTGGCAAGCTCTGAAGCCGCATGCATTTGAAAGAAGCTCTACCCTGGACATTGGTATTGGATTGCTGACACTAAGTTGGAGAAAGGGGATGTGATCCTGACACACTTCAATTCCAGAGGGATTTGTTGATTTTATAATTGATCTGAGTTAAAAATGCGAAACAGATTGGCTTTGCTGGCAGACTCAGAACACAGGTGTGTTTATTTCTTCATAAAACAATGGTGCTCCTCTACAAAGCCCCAGGACCCCAGATGGTTCCCCTGTTTCTCTCCACGTAGCCTCATCACCTGAACCACAGATGGAGCCCACTTAACTCCTTCCTTTCTCATCCCACTCCTCTCTTAGGCTCAGTTAATTACCCATGGTTGTTGCTGAGTTTTTTTTTCAAGGACACGTTTTTGTATTATATCTCTTAGTTTACCAATGGAGCATACATTAAAAAAAAAAATCTAATGCCGAATATGAATAAATACGTCCCTTCAGTAGTGCAAGTGCTATCAGTTCCCAGAGAATGTTTAATGGAAGCGTTGTCTTCGGCTTGGCTGCCACTCTATCCTTTATAATACACCCCGTCCTATGTGGCATCTCAGGCCTCACCACAGGCATTCCACTTTCCCAAATTTTCCCATATTGAGTTAAACAACCAGGGTACAAAATTGCCTCCTATTTATAACCCAAGCCCTGCTATTTACTTGAGGCTGTAGAGAAGACTATGACAAGACGCTCTTGTTTCAAAAAACACACAACGAATAAAGGCAGATATAGAAATACTGTTAACACATGCCCATGAATATAAGAACATAAGTATGGTAACAAAGCTGGGGTGTAGATCTGAGGAAGGAGAGTGACTCCATTTGCAGGGCCAAGAAAGCTTCATAGAAGAAACTCCTTCTGTGCAGAATTTGATAGGAGCCAATCAGACAAAAGCAGAAGGAGACTATTTGAGATATAAAGGGTATGAAATCACATATTCACAACTCTAAGTAGATACAGGGAACTAAATATTTATTGACTATCTATTGTGTGGTGGGCATTTCCCATGAGTTTGTATGCATTGTCTTATTTATTCCTACAGCAACCCAATACCAAAGGTAATATTTTCTCATTTGACAAGTGAGGGAACTGAAGCTCAGAGAATGTCAGTAACTTGCCTAAAGCCACACAGTAAGAAGTAGGGTTAGAACTGGAAACTATGTCCAAAATCTATCAACTTTTTCATTGTATCTTATAGGATTTTCTCACTGAATTGACTGTATTGGTAGGCAAACGTCTTCTCTGTCCACCCCCTGCCCTGCCCATCCTATTCTTGCCATCAGATAATAGAACATGAAATACAATTTCTTTTAGGGAGTAACTTCTGTGCAGATCTCCACAGGTAAGCTCTGAGAGGCCAGGATGCCCAAAGTCCTTTCTGGTAGGACATCGTCTCCTACAGAGGTCTGCATTTTCCTTGACCATTATTCCTAACTTTTGGGGAAACTGCTGTCAAAGTTATACTAAAGACAAAGTTAAACTCTGCCTGATTTTCATCACGTGCTAGACCTTGGAAGTCAGTCCAATGTCAAGAAAGCCAACAGTGCTTTTCCTGGCCATTAGGTTTATCAACTCTCTGCATATAGTGTACGCTCCATTAAAAGAGCTGTGTGATATCTACAAGGAAAACAGAACAACAGTCAGAATGATAGCAGCGGCAACTCTGAAAATAATAGAAACCATTCCTTTAGGGGGTAAAAAACCCTTAAAAGTTAAGTCACTTTCTCATTTGTTTTCTCTACTCATTATTCACACTAAAGTACACTTTGCAAAGGGACACAAGGAAGACCTTTATTGCAGTGAATGGATTCTAACTCTAAGCAGGGTGCCATTTCTCTGATGTCTGTAAGATGGCTCTTGGAACTTGTTCTTGGGAATCAGACTGGTGCCTCTTGGCCATGGCTGGTTAGCTGTGATGGTTAGGGCACTGATGGTAAGGCCAGGATCATGGGTTTGATACCAGCGATGTCCAGTTCACCCATGCCTTGTCCCTTTCCCTTCATTCCACAGCCATTTCTTAGATGTTTGCTTGGTGCCAGATCACGACCAAGGCTATAAACAAAATGAAGTAGGGCCTCTTCTTACTCTGAAGAAACCTACAATTTAATGGTAAGACAATGACAGTAAAGTAACACAGGCAGAATAAGTCATCGGTGGACAGATGACCGAAGTGTTTTGATGGCGGCATGGAGAAGCAACCCCAGAGTCTTTGCATTTGTCAGGGAATGGAAGCATCCTTGGGAGGATGAATTAACTGCACAGGGAAGAAACAATGGGCCTTATCAGCCTTCCAAATCATGCACACACATAGAGATTTTTGTTACTACGTATGACACAGCCTGCCTATGAGAAATATATAAATACCAGCCTGGAAGAGCTTTGGCTAATTCCACAATCTCTTGTGGTTGGAGCCATGTAACTGAGGAATTCCACCTAAAATTGGCACCAAGTGAGCAGTCCTCAGCATCTAGAGTGAAGAGTCCCAACATGGAATTCATGCCAGGCCAGAAGCTCCTTTTCCACCTATATGGGGTAGTGAGGTCAGTGAGGGTAAGTGCAGTCCCCACCCTGATCCCCAGGAGGAGCTCAGCCAGAGCGAACTGTGTCCTGACACCCTAACTGTGGGGGAGACAGCCAGTATCTGTCTGACCAATGTCTCTACAGTGAGGAAGTACAAGGGATACTGTAAAGGAGAACGTATATTTCAATCAATGTAAATTGACTACTTGTAAAAATATTACAATCTCATAGTGTGTATCATGCAAATATTAGATACACAATACAACGTAACAATATGGTACTAACCTTACTGCAGTGCTCTGGTTAAATTACCCTGCTGAATGTCTGATATTTGGAATAAGGGCATTCTTCATGTTTAGAAAGGCACTGAGTCGTGTAGCACAGGGATGACTTCCATAGGCTCCGGCGTAGGTCGGAAGCAAGGGCAGAAGGATTGCCAGTGAAAAAGGTGGCCCAGGAGTAAAGAAGCAACAGCCATGCCCTGGCAGTTGGCGGATGTCTCTAGAATGGAAGGATGGAAGAATCCTGGAATCTGGAGCCAGACTGTCTTTGGATCTGGTCCCAGCTCTGCCTCTTATCAGCATTCACTGAACGTCCCCTTACCTCAGTTCTCAATGAGCACAATAGAAATAATAACTACCCCCACGGGATGAGTGTTACATAAGAGATTGGACGCAAAGTACTTCAAATGACACGTAGTAGAAATCAAAATCTGCCAGTGACCTTCCCTCATTTTATTTGTATCTGAAAAATGTGTACCACCTCCCCAGATATGTAAAGCTTTGAGGTCCTGAGGGACAGATCTTCTTGAAATCCAAAGTGATTATTTTAGCTGTCACTTTAGCCTGATATTCAGAGGCTTTCTTTAGAATAGCCCCACGAGGTGATTGGGATAGCATTAGAAATTCACATTATTTTGCTCTTGCCTAACCTCTGTTCCTCCAAAAGATGGGAAGGATGGGCTGACACATTATATGTTACAAAAACAGGCAGCTCAAAAAAAAAACAAAAAAAAACAAAAAAAACCAAAAAAAAAACCAGGCATCTCATATTCAGGCTGAAGATTAAACAGAGCCTGCCTATAGCCAGAGCCATGTTTACAATCCCTGCATGTTAACTGTTGCCATTTAGCAATCCTGGGTTGTATAATTATTACCTGAAGCAAATAATATAGTCAGCACTTTATAAGAAATGCAAACTCCTCACCCTTCCTTCGGTTCTCAGAGCAACACCATTAATTATGATAAATTCTTCTGATATTTGTGTGACTGTGGTAGGTAATTTCTCAGGTATTCCTGTGCAATTTGGCATCAATCATTGTCCACTTAGCATAAATTAGAGCAAAGACTCCATGGCTGATTTTCACCACTTGTTATGCCTTATTCAGGGAAACGAATTCCATTCTTAAATATGTATTAAATTGTTTTTAAAAGGTTTTTTTTTTTTAGCTGTGAATGTTTTCAGGGCTTCAGTTCTGTTGTCCCCCAGCACAAAACTCTAGAGGGATTGTTAGCAGCCATCCTGTTTTTCCACCCCATGAGCAGGATAAATTTCCTGCAAAAGCCCGAGAACTTCCGGATTCAGTGTCTCTTGAATTATTTAATAAAATGCCCAATTAACATATCCCACCATTTTGTCTAATTGTCTATTGCCTTCTTCTTATCCACAGTTCATTTAATGAATCTAACAAGGTTGATTCTCATTAATTGAAAATCTGCAGAAGTACTAGAGTGTTGATTGCTTCTTTTCAGTAGAAATAAATTCTCAGAATCAATACATCCCAAGGCAAGCTGGAGCAGTAGAGTCTCCACCTAGCAAAGTCACATGGCATTAGGACGCCAGGAAGAATTTCCCGAGGAAATCTGTCTGATCCCTTCTTTTCTTCCTCTCCTCCCATAGATTCAAGCATTTCCAATTGTCTTTGGAAAAATGGCCGACAACTCTCAAGCATAAGATGGCCACGTAAAGGAACCTCCTTGTTTATCGAATCTGCACTTAAAGTTGGTGAAATCTTATGGTTTCTGTGATACAGTAAGCACTTATTTGGACACATTATAGAACTGAATAAGGCACCATTGACACGAAGCAAATGTGGGGGATGGCCCACTGAGGAGGGTGCACTGTTGAGCAACGAGACGTGTGCTCCTGGAACGACATACAAAAAAGACAATTCTCACAGTGCGGTTGTCTGGCACTGAAAATGGCTTGTTCGTGTGATCAGAGATAGAAGAAATCATGGGTCTGGAGAAATAAGTGAGGATTCATCAAGAATGTGAAATTTGAGCTGCGGCCTGAAGAATCCTTGTGGGGCAGGGCAGCTGGGTGGGGAGGATGTGGTCATTAAACGGCACGAGAATTGGGAAATAGGTGAGAGAGGAGCTCTTCAAATGTGTCATGAACTAGTGAGGAGGTACTGCTCTGGGATAAAGGTCTAACTGGAGAGTACAAATTTGGATCGGTTTGCTGAAGCCAAACTAAAAACATTTGTGCTCTTTCACACCTAGGATCTTAGCACAAGACAAATATTACAGCTTGAAGGAGGAGAGGGGGAGCTTCCCTTTATTAAATAAGGAAGGTACCCTCATAGCCACCATATGAAGATATCTCACAACTAGAGACCACAAAGGTCACTGGCTATTTAACAGAAGAAACAAAGCGATCCTTAGACTTTTAAGACTATGAAACTCAACTTTTCATTTTATAGTTGAGGCTGGGCTGTGCGCCTTTGGAGACTTACTGAAGTCACATGGTTAATGGCTGAGAACTATTTCCTAGCTCTCAGTCTAGGGCTCTTTGTCTTTCTCTGTGCATCACCTTCAACTCACTCCACCTTGCTCTTTTCTCCTTTAAGAAGGAGCACTTCCTAAAGATCATTCACCAAAACCACCCCTTCACCTAAAGTTCTCATCCATGCCAGGTTAAAGCTTAACATATTCTAAGCTCTAGCTCCAGTGTCGCATCCTTAAAAAGGCTCTGCTGATTCTGGGAACCAGCCGTGATGTTCCCTCACTGCTGGGCTCAGAGCCTACGCCCTGGAGCTCTGATGGCTGTGGTTCTCATAAAGTCTGTTCCAGGTCCATATTCTGGTCTCATCTCTGAGATGATAACTCTCTCCGGGATGAGAATCTTGTGTTTTCACTCTTTGGTGTCCCCTCTCAGCTTAGCACAATGTCTTCCCATAATAGGTCCCCTAAATACTTAATGAATTTGTTGAAATATTATACCAGTTGAATTTCTATCAGCCAGTAGCTATTAAACATAAGGTGCCTGAGCAACAAGTAAAATGGCAAAATTTTAAATATTGCAAAGGATGCTGCCTTTGGGAGGCATTTCAGAGCATTTCTCAGGATAGGTAGCCCAAATATAATAATAATTATTAATGTCATTGTTATTGCCTACAATGTGCTAGGCAAGCATTGTGACTTGGAATATTACAAATTTATGGGCATTCTGCCTATAAAGGAGCTACCAGTTGAGACAAGATATCCTCCCCTCTAAACTCATTCTGTGAAATGCTGGCAGGTCTGATGGATTTGCCAGGCTAAGCTGGCTTTGGTAGGAACTGAAACAATTTGTCAAACTCTACAGGGTTGTGAGCATGAATGTGTATGGGAGAAGAAGTTTAATGTTGCCTGGAATGTGAATCCAGAACTTTTGGCCAAGGCCAGACAAACCAGAAAGGAAATAGCCCAAGGACACTGAAGTGGGCAACACAAATTCCTGTGCAATTGGCTCTGGTTAACTGTTGATGGCAGGGAAGATTGACATCCTTGATTTATAGGCAGCAAGAGTGCCAGGTTCCTGTAGAAATGGGCCCCAGCCTCAAATTAAAGCAGCTATTTATAGGGATGAAAGGGGAATTGAATCCCCAAACCACCACTGTAGCCATTGGCCTCTCTTCTGAAGCTTCAGGTGTTTGGGGGAAATGTATTCTGAGTTAACAAACACAGTGAGTTAGTAGGACAGTTGTATGCGATAGCACCTTGAGTAAACAGGCAGAGTCCCAGTGTCTGTATCTTTAGGAGACTGTCATCTGAAACAGGGGCTGAGATCATGAGTAGAAGAATAAACTGAACAAATTGAAGAATTGCAGTGGATGGAAACAAAATTGGAATTGATCTATGCAATCTGGAGAAAGGGTTGAGGGTGGAGATGGGTTGAGTGCAATAGGAAAGACGTGGGATCCTGGGAACTGCCACATGCCATCATCTGCCCACTCTGGGCACATAATAGATGTAGTCTACTCCTAGGTTGGTCCCTAACTTTGCATCACCCAGCATCAAGGTTTTAATGCCTCAAAATCTCTGCCTAAGTGTCCTGTGGTTAACACCATGGTTGGAAATGCCAGGCTGTTGTATTAGCATTGTCATTGTCAAACAATGTCGGCAAAAGTATTGACAATAGATAATATTTATAGCTATTTACTTTTAATGAGCATTGTTATAAACTTTGCAGATACATGCATTTGTTTAACCCTCATAAAAATGCCCAGAGGTAGGAAATACTACTGTCCCTCATTTACTGATGAGAAGACTGACACGCAAAGAGATGAGACAACCTGGTTGGAGGCTGCCTAGGTAAGAGGGGGATCCTAATCCAGGCAGCCAACACTCCTCACTGCCCAGCACACAGTCGCTGGGGCCAGGACGACAGGGGCTGCCACAGTTCTAGAAGAAGCTGTGTTCACAGCAGGTTCTCCTAGACACCCATGGAGGCTGCTCAGTTTATTTACAGAAATCTAATCTAAAAGGATAATCAACACTTCGATCTTCATGCCAAGGTCAGACTTCTTTTCTCCCCCAGTTGTCTGTGGAGGGTGATCTGCCTGCCATTCGGGAAGGCAGAGTAGCCCATTATTTCCGTCTTTCTGCTCAGTCTCCTCCTGACCCTGCAGGGGGTTGGGCGGGGGAGCAGGGAGGAAAGAGGGATTTTAAACCTGTAAACCCTGTAAACTTAAAAAAAGTTCTTATCTCACTGTCTTAAGGTGGTGGATGTCCAAGTTGATTCTGTCGCCTGCAGATACTGTCCTGGACTCTGAGGGTCTCTCCCGCTCCACTCCTGTGCTGCGGTTCCAAGGACGCAGACTCAGTTCTACTTTTCCAGCTCTTGCTCCTTCTTATCCCAGTATATTCATTGGTCCACTCCACATGGACTTTTCCTTCCTTTGGAATCCAAGCTCCTTCAGGGTCACCTAGGGAAGGGTTTAAAACAACTCCAGACTGACCTTAAGTCTGCAGGGTCTGCGGTCTGGTGCATGACCCCAGGGCAGCGTCCACCACTCTCCCTTATCCAAAGCAGCTCACTTAGCCCTCCTTTCTTGCCCTGTCGATTTTCTAAGTGTGAGTCAGATACTGGTCCACAGCATCCCATAATCGACGACACACTGGAGCCTTCCTGAGGAGGCTTCTGGGTACGGGTCAGCAGGGGGCTCCACAGCCCTCCCATGGATGGCTCTCTCAAAACCTCTCCTCACCAACACCTCCCAAATATTTTGACTTCTTCCCAATGTCTCCATGGGTGAAAGGGATTAAAAAGTCACACCATCTTTCTGGAAAAATCCTACTTGACATGTGTGCCACAGTGCATTGGCATCTCATTTTGTAATTTCTATTGTTACCTTGGTGAGTGAGTCAAAAGCTCCAATTCAGTGTCATTTATTGAGCATTTATGGCTGGCCAAGCATTGTAAGTGCTCTAGATATGTTACCTAATTTTACCTTCAAGATAATTATATAAAGTAAGTAATATCAGTACCCATAATTTAAAGATAGAGATTGACGTTAGAATCAAGCATAGTTTGGTACACACTAGGAACTCTCAACCACATCAAGCAAAAGACCCGGATCTCTGTATAAGTTGTTTGGTATCTGTATCCACACCATTTTCCTCTGAAGCTCACTCCAATCTGACTTGTATCTCTACCAACCTCATTAAAACAACTTTTGAAAGACATCAAGCACTTCCTTGCTGCCAGCTCTTAGCATCTCATACACTTGAACACTTCTGTCTTCTTCAAACACTTTATTCTCTAGGACCCTTGACCACACACTCTTCTGATCCGCTTCCCTCCTCACTGATCGCCTCTTCTCATTTGCCCCTTTGCTGCTTCTCCAGCTGACCTCTGCGTATTGGAATGATCTTAGCCTCTCCCCATCTTCATTCACATTCTCTCCCCAGGTGCTCATGTGATATCTTTACATACCATGTCTATGCTGATGGAACTCCCATATCTAAATCTCTACCTGGATCTCTCTAAGCACTAGATGTGCACATTTTTCACTTGGAAGTCTTAGTAGTCATATTAAACAGAACTTGCCCAATATTATTGAGCTTTTGATATCTCCAAATATCTTCTTCCTGCCTCCCATCCAGGTTTTGGTATCAAAAATCAGCATCACAGTGCATCAACTTAAATACTACTGCTACTTCATCCATAAATACATGGCACCCTCATTCTCCACCTTTCCTCCGTCATTTTACTCTCAAAATATGCCTCAATCCTCGCCAACTCTAGTCCAAGTCACCATCCTCTTTTCTCCAGATCACTGCAATAGATTCTAAATGATATCCCCAATCTACTTTTGTGTTATTATGTCCTTTTACGTGGCAGCCAAGGTGATGTCTCAGAGCTATAAATCAGATTACATCACTCTTTGGATTAAACCCTCTCAACGTGACCCCATTGCACTTAGAATAAAATCCAAACTTGGTTCCATAACCTACCTCTTTCTGCTTCTCATCTCAAATTTCTTCTCTTCACTAACTACATGTCAATTCCACTGCCTACCTTTTATTTCTGAGCATGCTAAAGCCTTCGGCATTTCTGGAAATGTACATATGTTGCACACTGTCATTAAAACCCTCTTCCTCCAGCTTTATGCAATGCTGGTGCCTTCTTCTTCAAAGATCAACTCAGGAAGCTCCTTCTTGAAAAATCGATTGCTGACAACTTAATTTCAAATGACTTTCTCCGGTTGTTCTCTATCTCATCACTCTCTCTATGGCCTTTATAATGTCATCACAGTCTGTAAATAAACAAAATATTGTTTATCCATGGGTTTGTTTAATTGTTGGTCTCCTTCATTGGTAAGTAAACTTCACGGGGATATAGATCTTATCTAACTTTTCATTGCTATATTCATGTAACCTCTCATATTGTAAGTACTCAGCAAAGATTTTTGATTGATTAGGGAAAAGAAGGAAGGAATCTTATGTTGGTTGATTGAACACACTATAAAGTAGGCAACATATCAAGTCCCTGAATAAAATCTGACAAAAATAAATATCCTACAAAATATTAAATGGAAAAGTTGATCCTATTATCAACTGACATCTCCCTTGTCTACGGATAGCTGATCCCCCTGTGGCAGCTGACACCACGACACTCATTTTCTAGCGAGGGGTCAGGGTGGAGACACAGAGAGGACACCCTGGACACGAGATGAGCTGCAGGCAGCTCAGGAGAATTGCAGTTAGAGGGAAACACCCTTTCCATCAAAAAGACAGTCTTCAGTAAGCCTTCAAGATTCTGAATAATTGCAGCACTAGAGGCTCCACTTGGAAGATTTTAATCTGAGAAAAATGGTTAAATATATAACATGAATAACCTGGGGATATTTGTTTTGGTGCAGATTGAGCTTAAGTCAAATATTCTGCATTTACAAATCTAACTGATTAACAAACAGCTATGGAATTTTGCTCTTTTTCCATAATACACTCAGGAAAATGGATGGATTTTATTATTCTACCTATTATTTCTTATCAGCAAAAGTAAAAAAAAAAAAGTGATTTCTCCCCTCCATTCTAAGCTGTAAAATGAGAGAGGCAGTATGATTATATATTGCTGGAAAGAGGTGCCATGGCGGAGAATTATAAATCACATTCTTTTGTTTGGCTGGCAGTTTTTGTTTATTTGTGTCTAATGCAAAGAGCAGGAGATTTACCATAATTTGAATTCTATAACTTGCAGTACATGTGACAGGAGAAAAAAAATCTATTAGCAAAATGTGTTTTGCCTTTCTGGGCCGAAAGCAAAATAGCACCAGGTTGAAATATTCATCTATTTTTCCTGCCAGGGTTTATTCCTTTCAGTGACAGTTGTCTACTCTTAAAAAACAAACAAACAAAAACTCTAGGGACTTTCTCAAAAAGACATTGGTCAAAGTACAAAGCTTTGTCTTCTGGTCTGTTCTTTGCAGATCTTTAATAACAGTAGCGGTGCACTTGTTTCTGAGGAGGAGAAAGACTACTTCTCTTAGGTTTTGTTTGTAAAACAAATTGTGAGTGACCAAGTGTATTCTGCGCAGATTCTGAGAAGGGAAAAATATGACATGGAAATGCATCTGCAGCATTATATGCACACAAGGTAGAAATAGCTTGTAGGGGAGAATTCAAGTGGGTTGCATATGCTCTGCTTTCTGAAACCACATTTGATGGCAGTATTCAATTCTGTAAAGGAATAATGCATGTATGAGCAGGTTTTTTGATCATTTTCTCTGTGTCATTTTCTCTATATCCATTCAGAGTAAGTCAAAAGAGAATGTATATTTAAATGTTAGTATAAAATCTTTAAGCTAGACAATTGGAAAGTCATTTAAACTCCAAGAATAAGAAGATGTGAGACTGTGCTCCTAAGGGAGTCTTGGTATTATAATCCATTCCAAATATTTTTAGTTCTGTGTTATATATCCAGTGGCATACTGCAGGGAAGATATAAAACAAGTAAACCCACATGTCTCTTTATGTGTGATCTATACATTTACATGCAAAGATGCACTGACATCAGGGGTAAAGATACTTATAATAAATAAATGGCCAAAATGGAATAGAGATATTTGAATTTTTACTTTATCCTTTTAGAGCTGTTCTATGTCCACAGAAAAATTAAGAGGAATGCACATATTTTTCATATATCTTCTGCACTGACACATGCAAATCCTTCCCATTATCAACATCCCCCACCAGGATGGTACATTTTTTTTACAGTTGATGAACTTACATTGACATATCACAATCACTCAAAGTTCTACAGTTTATGCTACAACTCATTCTTGGTGTTGTTATATATTCCATTGGTTGGACAACTGTATAATGACACGTATCTCATTATAGTATCATATGGAGTATATTCATTGTCTGAAAAAAATCTGTGCTCTTCTTATTCATCCCCACCCACTTCTCCCAATCCCCAGCAATCATTGATTATTTTTACTGTCATCATAGTTTTGCATTTTCCAGAATGTCATTTAGATGGAATCATACAGTATGTAGTCTATTCAGAATGGTATCTTTTGTTTAGTAATATGCGTTTAAGGTTTCTCTATGGTTTAATAGCTCATTTCTTTTTAGTGCCAAATAATATTCCATTATCTGGTTGTACCTTATCCATTCTCCTAACTGAAGGACATCTTGGTTGCTTTCAAGTTTGACAAATATGAATAAAGCTGCTATAAAAATCTATGTAGAAAATCTTGTGAGGACAGAAGTTTTCAGCTCATTTGGGTAAATACCAAGGGCACAACTGCAGGATCATAAGCAATGATCTTCCAAAGTGGCTGTACTGTTCGTTATTTCAGCCAGCAGTGAATGAGAGTTCCTGTTGCTTCACATCTTCACCAGCATTGGGTGTTGTCAGAGTTCCAGGTTTTGGCCATTTTAATAGGAGTGTAGTGATAACTCATTGCAGTTTTAATTTTCATTTCTCTAATAACATATTATGTATAGCATCTTTTCATATGTTTATTTGTCATCTGTATATCTCCTTGGGTGAAGTGTCCATTAAGATCTTTGGTCCATTTTTTAATTGGGTTGTTTGTTTTCTTAGTGTTAGTTTTTAAGAGTTTTTTGTATACTTTGGGCAGCAGTCCTATATCAGATTTGTCTTGCAAATATTTTCTCCCAGTTAGTGATTTGTCTTTTCATTCTCTTGATGTTGTCTTTCAAAGAGCAGAAGATTTTAATTTTAATGATTAAGTTCAGATAATCAATTATTTTTTTCATGGATCACGCTTTTGGTGTTGTACCTAAAAAGGCATCACCTTACCCAAGGTTATCTATGTTTTTTCTTATTTATCTTCTAGGAGTTTATAGTTTTATGTTTTACATTAGGTCTCTGATCCACTTTGAGTTAATTTTTGTAAATGGTACAAAGTCTGTATCTAGATTCAATTTTTTCACATGTGGATGTCGAGTTGTTCCAGCATCATTTGTCAAAGAGACTATTTTTGTTTCATTGTATTTTCTTTGCTCCTTTGTGAAAGATCAGCTGATTATACTTATACTTATCTGAGTTTATACTTATATTGGATTATTTGGAGCTTATTCTGTTGTATTGATCTATTTGCCGATTCTTCTGCAATACCACACTATCTTGATCATAGTAGTTTTACAGTAATTTTTGCAGTTGGGTAGTGTCAGTCTTCCAGTTTAGTTGTTCTTCAATATCGTGTAGGCTCATCTGGATAGTTTGCCTCTCCAAACTTTAGAATCAGTTTGTCAATATTCAAAAAACTAACTTGCTGGGATTTTGACTGGGATTTCTTGACTCTATAATCAAGTTGGGAAGAACTGACATCTTGACAATAATTACTCTTCTTATGTACATGGAATATTTCTCCATTTATTTATTTTTTCTTTGGTTTTATTCATCAGGGTTTTATAGTTTTCCTCATGCAGATTTTGTACATATTTTTTTAGATGCACACTGTTTCATTTTGGGGAGTGAGTATATGAAAGATTTTTTTTTTTTCAAATACCACTTGTTCATTGCTGGTATATATATAGGAAAGTCATTGACTGTATATTAATCTAGAATACTTGCTATAATTACTTATTAATTCCAGTTGGGTTTTTTGGTCAACTCTTGGGTTTTTCTACATAGACAATCAAACCATCTATGAACAAGGATAGTTTTATGTCTTCCTTTGCAATCTACATGCTTTTTATTTCCTTTTGTTTTCCCTGTTGTATTAGCTAGAATTTCCAGCTCAATGTTGGAAGGAAATGGTGAGAGGGAACATCCTTGCCTTGTACCTAATCTTAATGGGAAAGCTTCAAATGTGTCACCATTTAGTGTTGTTAGCTATAGGTTCTTTGTAGATATTCTTTATCAAGTTGAGGAAATTCCTCTCTATTCCTAGTTTACAGAGGATTTTTATCATGAATGGGTATTGGATTTTGGTCAAAAGCTTTTCAAACATCTATTGATGTGATCATGTTATTTTTCTCTCTTAGTTTGTTGATGAGATGAATACATAAAGTGATTTTCAAATGTTGAAACAGCTTTGCATACCTGGATAAATCCCACTGAGTTGTGGTATATAATTTTAACAGATTTTTGGATTATGTTTGCTAATATTCCATTGAGGATTTTTGCATCTATGTTCATGAGATATATTGGTCTTTAGTTTACTTTTCTTTCAATGTCTTTTTCTTTGTTTGGCTTTAGTGTTCGGGTAATGCTAGCCCTATATAATGAGTTAGGAAATATTCCCTGCACTCTTACCCTCTGTAAGAAATTGGAAAGGATTGGTTTAATTTCTTCCTTTAATGTTTAGTAAAATTCATCAGTGAGCCTATTGGGGATGGTGCAATATTTGAGACTTTTATGGCAAAATGAATTTTAGTCATGTGTGATATGATACAGAAATCTGATAGGATAAAAGCCAGGAAGAGTTAGAGTTTGTTGGTTCTGAATAAGCCAATACTAGGTGGGATGTCCAAACTGTAATCTACAATCAGAAGAATGTAGAGGCAGAAAGGGGGGCTGTAAGAGGAAGTCAACTATTAAAGTTCCCTACAAACTGACATGAGTCAAGCAAGACTTCTACAAAAAAAAAAAGTACCTGAGGGTACATAACTAAGGAAAATACCAGAAGAATCTGAAGAGGAGTGGGAAACAATATTTTTCCAGCATAATCTTGCTGAATTTTATTCTCTGCTGTATAACTGCACTCACCCTGGCTCTGACTCCATGGCATTCTAATAACACCACTTCCACCCTGACAGTTTTGAAGGTTGACAGGTTAACCTATTGTTAGCTCCTAGTTGTTCTAGTAATCTATTAGTGTGTAACAAACTAACTAAATACTTCTTTAGAAATTATACTTATGGAATTCATAGGTAAGGAATTAGGATGAGGCATAACAGAGATGGCTTGTGCAATTGCATGATGCTGGGACCTCAGCTGGAAAAATTCATACTTGAGGTGACTTTTTTCTGGGGCTTGAAATTGTTTGGAGGTGCCTTCAATCACGTGTCTGGCATCTGATGCTGGCTGCTTGGGGGACTTCAGGTGAACTTTCCACATGGACTTTCCATGTGGTCTGTCCATATGGACTAGTCTAGGCTCCTTCACAGCCTGGATGTGGGGTTCCAAGAGCAAGTGCTTTAAGAGAACAAGGTGGAAGTACATTGTGCTTTTATGATGTAGCCTTGGAAATCACATAGTGTCCCTTCTGAATTATCCTTTATTTCTTCCCAGGTTTAAAGGGAGAAACACAAACACCACCACTTGATGGGAGGAATGTCAAGGTCTCATTGAAGAAAAGCCATGTGGGATACAAGATATTGTTATGGCCGTCTATGGCCCAGACAAGCTTCCATACCAGGACATCAGTAGGAAGAATTTACATTCTCTCCTCCCCTCTGTTCCTGGTACATCATTGGTCTGGCATCTGCCAGTCACCAAGGACCCGCCAATGGAGCTCCTCCTAGTAGGGGGCGGACGGGAAGTGAGGCGCAGAGCACGAGCTGCAGCCAGAGGGGTGGGACCTTGCTGAGCCTGGCCAGCGAGTTCCCGCAAGCTGTGAGCAATAAAAACGGTTTCTCCCAACCTACTCTTTCCCTTGACTTTTTTTTCAGTTTCATAGGATTCAAAGGGGGATTTGCCCTAGGCTAGAAATACCCTTCCCCCTACAGCTACAATTCCTTATTATCCATCTCAGATTGCACGGTTCATATTATTAATAATATTCTTGCCAATACCCTTAAAATCTATTTTCCTTTTCTTAACCATTCATTCTCCTTAGGGCTTAATCTTTTGAAAACCAAACCAGGGAAATACCTCATTCCTCCTCTCCCCTCTTGAGGGGACATGAGCAGAGAAGAGAAATGCCTAGAAGGAAAAACAAAGTTGGCTAATATTTGACAAAGAATAACTGGACACTGGATATTTTTAAATTAATTTTACTAATTACTGTGGAGGAGAAGTTGAGTGCATAATTAGAGCATGCAATAGTTATCTTAACTCTTCCCTCATCAAGGGCCCAAGCAATTCTGATTAGATTAGGATTAGGGCTTCTGATTAGTGAAGCGATGATGCCCATTCTTTTCTCTTGATATTTATACTTCAAGTTGGCAAGCAGGACTCCCATCACTAAGGACACACAGAAGGCTTAGCCTCCACTGCTCCTGTACAGACCTCTCAGCACCCTGCCATCTGGGACATATTTGTGTTTTCAGGGTTTCCCCAGACCATTGCTTACTTTCCCCTAATTTTGTCTGAAAAAGAATGACAGGTGCATGTGAGGAGGGGGTAAAGTGAGAGAGGGAAGCGAGAAATGTCCCTGAATCCAGCCTCCCCTTAGGATGAACCTTGGCTCGGCATCTCCACCCCAGCACCAGCAGCCGCAGAGATCACCACGCATGCAGGGGACAGTGTGGGGCAAACCTGACATTCATCCTCTGTGGAGCTTTGACAAAGAACATTAATTTCTAAGCATAAATAGTCTTTCTTTGGAAGTTAATGAGAGACAGTTATTGTCTTCAAAGATGGAAAAAGAGAGAAGGGCAATATCCTAAGTTACCGTGAAGAATCAGCAGCAAATTCAGAGTCCTGACTCCAAACCCTTTGCACTTTTCTACCAGATTATTTGATTCATCCACACTTGCTGACCATCAGCTACACGTCATTGCCTTCTCCTGTAACAAACCTTGTTCCCTCATCTGAGCTCCTGAGCAAAGTCTGCAATCTTCTCCATCAAATTGCTTTCTTCCTCATTTATCTCCTACACGAAATCTGCTGGTTTCCAGGATCTGGGTAACTACTAGGCCCATCATCAAGTACAGTCTGTCAGCTGACAACATAAGTTCACGGTGGTTAGACCTTCCCTCTGTATTAAAATCATAGCAATCCATTTAGGCATTGCTGTTCTTTCTAGGCAAGTGTGCAGTAATGCCGTTGGCCCGTTAACATTGCAGCTGCAAAACAGATTAGTCACTTGGTCCTGGGCTGCTTGGTTAAAGCATCATGCACAGCCACTTAGGAAATTAGGGGCTGGCACCACTGCAATGAGCTGATGCGCTGTTTACAATCATTTCCAGTACAGACAACACAATCTTGGCTTTCTGTGTGGGTTGGGCTGCTGAAAACATCTCCCAGCAAGTTGATACTTTCTCTGCAGCTCTAGAATGGAAAAAAGAGCCTAGCTGATGTTCATTCTGCTCCCCATTGGGGCTCTCCATTGAGTAAAGAAAATAAGATGCTCTTCATCAACTCTCCCAAGAAAATAGACTGAAAACTTCCTCAAATGGGACTTCATAAATACAGGGCTTCTGACTGGTTATAGTGGGTCCTGCAGTCTTCACGGGACAAGAACTTTGTGCAATTCCCTTCTGCAGCATTTAACATTACAGCATAGGCTGTTATGATTATGCTATTAGGCTCTTTGATATTAATTTATCTCAGAAATACATTCTCTTTTTATACAAATATCTTGTAGATATTTCTGTGTAAATGTTTTAAATACTTTAAGAGAAATGGAATACAAACGTGCAAAAGCAACTTCCATTTTCCTTACATTTCTTAAATGGGAGGAAGAAATGCTCTTGGCACAAAGGCTGAGCACATTTCCAAACAGTCGCCAGAGCTGGCTTCTTTGGCCCTCCCGGGGATGCGTAAGGCATGATGCAAAGTAGCCTCAAATGCAAAAATAACTAATAGCATCTGAAGGAGTTGGGCCAAAGACACCAAATGGATAGCCATTCACACTTCTCACATTTCTAGTTTGGAGCAAAATGAGATATCGCATATTAGTCTGAGAGAGAAGAAAGAAAGTCAGCTTTATTACTGGTAAAACATACTTAAGAACTCTTTTTAAATGTGCCACCACAACTGGGTGTGCTAATACCTTCCCTAAAGGGACAGACTCACCCCTTTTGCCACAAGGCATCTCAGATAGCCTTCGAATTATTTGTCTAGGGCTGCCATAATAAACGACCACAGATGGGTGGCTTCAACCACAGATGTTTATTTTCTCACAGATCTGGAGGCCGGAAGTTCACCATTGAGATGTCGGCAGGTCTGGTTTCTCCCGGGTTCTCTCTTCTTGGCTTGCAGGCGGACCTCCTCTTGCTGTGTTGTCCTGTGGTCTTCCCTCTGTGTGTTTTGTATCCAAATCTCTTCTGAAACCAGTCAGATTGTATTAGCAGCCACCTACCAACCTAGTCTCTAAACACAGTCACATTCTGAGGTCTGGGGCTTAGGTATATAGGAATTCTGAGGAGACAAAATTCAGCCTGTGACAGCCCTCCACTAGCAGAGGCCATTTACTAGAAGAGAGAGGAGATGTTTTTCTGGGGGCAGTTTAGCTCATTATTTCTCTGTACTGACTGCACATAAGAACCAGATGGTGAACTTTTAAAGCAATCAGGACCCAGAGCTCTACCCCAGATGAACTAAGGCCTAACCCCTGGGAGTGGGGCTGGATCTGAGCAGTGTGTTGGAGCTTACCTGAGGGATGATGGGGGGCATTCGGCATGGAGACCCACCAGATCAGCTCCAAAGAGGCAGAGCAAGAGGAGCAGCCGGGTGCATATTCAAGTCCTGCCTCCAGTCTCGCCAATCACATGAGCTGCTTCTCTTCTTAGGAGGGCCATGAAGAAAGAAAAGAGAATGACCATCTCCTAAATATCCTGGTGCAGATGTCAGGACACTTTGAGACAGGTTGCCTGACTCAACAGCAAGACAGGGATGCTTCCTGGCCAGGTGGGGGTGTCTCTCCCCTGCTCCACTCGTGACATTTGCCAGGTAGAGGGTGGCCTGTTTCTAATAACCAGGTCTTGTACTGCGGGCGGTAGGCACAAGCCTGTCAAACTTTCATCTCAGACCATCTCAGTGGGGCAGCAAATTGTTCCACTCTGTCTTTGCAGGAGACATTTATGGACCACAGAAAGCTGAGATTTAGGTCTCCATTCCCTGCACCCCTCTGGCTAGTGGATCTCAGTTCTGGGCAGCTGGTCAACACATCAGGAATCCGCTAAAGCAAATCATTTTGCTTCTCCCCAGCAGCCTGCAAGCACCAAGAATTCATTGCTGCTCTGGTTTGTTTACACTTGCTTGGAACAGACAGTGCTGTGAATTATTTGGAGACACCCCTTTCCCTATAAATTAGATTCCCTCTACAGTTCGGAGAGTCCAGCTTCAAGAGTTTCCTCTTTTCTCCCTTCCCTTCTTTAGGCAAATGGATATACAGGCACCTCCCTCTACAGAGCATATCCAGTCAGGGGGGAAAAGTGCTGAATTAGCAAACAAATAAATAAATACCTTCCTTAAGCCTCATCTACGTGGATCTGGGCTATAGGATACCTGGGTTTTAGCCTCAGCACCACCATTAACCATTTATATGAAATTTGGAAAAGTCGCCAAACCTCGTCTCTTAAAGAATGGAAGAATTAGACTGTCCATGACTTACATGCTGTGGAATCCATATATGAATAATGACAAATGAAGAGCAAAGAGAGAATCTGGATATTTTTCATTGAATTACGTTAACGAAAGTGTCGCTGTTTGCCTGCTATGTGCCAGGGACTGTGCTGGCATACAGAAATAAGGTACAAAGATAAGGAGAATGTGATTCTGCGACGAGGTTCACTTCTAAACACAGACCTCAGTCAGCCTGGTAGAACGTGAGGATCCTTATAGGTGGTAGTGCTGGCAGTTATAAGGACATGTTAATCAATTTCTTTAAAAGAAAAAACTTTTAGGAGCTTGTTACATTTATATATATTTCTTTGGAGAATATAAGGATCACCTTTTTCCCAGAGACAAGCGAAACTAGGCGCAAAGGTAAAAAAAAAAACATTGGAAGCCCAAATTGACAGAACAGTATCAATATTTAATCACAGCAGGCTAAGGGTTGTTGAAGCAATAGGTATTAAATGTAATTGAAGCAAAAGATCCTGATTGCCTCCGGAGGGTGAGAGGCAGAGGAAGGTCCTGTTCTCTGGGTGTCTGTGTCCCACAGTCTGCTGGGACATTCCTAAATGGATTGTGCTATTAGGGACACATCAAATCAATATCTTAGGAAGGGTTATTGTGTGCACAGCAGAGGTAATACCTCAGGTAATTTCACCTCATGTAACAAATCGGTCTCTTAGTCATACACTACAGAAGCATTTTCTTTCTACAAAATGGATAGCACAAAAGAATAATCTTGCTACCATACTAATAAAGGGAAATGAAGGTGTCTGGGAAAATTCTTTGAAACCCTCAATGGCTAATTTGGGAATTCTAGGCTTTGTATCCTGGAGAGACACAGTAAAGTTATTATTAAACAACTCTAATACATGAAATGTATTACATTGAGGATACACTCTTATTTTTGTAATTGCTACTTATCTCAGACCTTTTATTCATGATCTCAGAGGACATTTCCGAAAGCTAATACTGTCACTGTATCCTGCTAAGGGTCATGTGGGGCTTTCATTTTCTTATAGAAGGATTGCCTTCCTGGTCTCTTCTCCCAAATACTCCAGTTTAATAACTGTGTGTCTTTCCTGGCACTGTTATTAACCTGGGGTTCATGATCCCCTTTCTTGAACATCAGTTTAATAATATTGTCTCCCCTGAGCCAGGGATAATGGCATCTACATTCTTTATTAGTTCCCTTTTTGGATGCCAACCCTGATTACAGCCTCAACTATGGCTATGTGGGTGCATGTATGATGACAACAATTATTATGAAGAAATACAGAGAGATTTAATAAAGTCTCAGATTTAGAGCTACCAGTTTTCTATGCTCTGTTTTGAAAGGTCAGTGACTGTGGCCATGCTCTTGGCCCTTAATCAGAAGCTCAGCTCTCCAGGTATGAACTGTCTATGTATCCACAGGCCACCATCACGCACTTGAACCATACACAGAACCAGCACAGAGATACTTTGCAGGAAAAGGGGAGAGACATAGCGACCTCCAGTCTCAAGCATAACCACTTGGTAAATGGTCCCTTCATGAGACACAGAACCTCTTACACAGACAACAGCACTTGTGGGTAGTCAGAGGACCCCATGACACCTGACTCATAACACATGACTCTTGTCATGCTAAGTGAATCAAGAGCAGAGTTTTATTTCCCCATAACTTTTCTCTTTACCAGAATTATGTTCCAGTGTGATACTCCAAATATGCAGCCAAAAACATGTTTTGCAATCTGCTGGACCAAAGCTATTTAAGGATTGTTTTTCCCAAGAAAGAGAAAAATTCTAAGGAAAGGACACATAGCCATTAGCATGGTTAATTTCAATAAATCGAAATGTTCTCATCTCCATCAGAACAAACACTGAGACACGAGGCAAGACACAAAACTTTTGTGTCTCTGTTTCCCCATAAACAGCAACTTAAGGGAAAAGTGATCTGTGTATCATAAACATCAAACCATTTGCACATTGAGTTGGGAATATATGTTGTATTTATTTTTTAAAGTATTTTTTAAATAAGGATAACAATGAACATTTTAGTAACATGGATTTATAAATTTCCCTTCTTCCATTAATAGTGGGAGGGAATCAAATTCTTCTGGGTCACCAACACATGCTAGTTTCCACATAGATGCTGTGGGGATCAAACAGTTATGATTCTCTAGGCAGAGAGAGTCTCCAAGTGCTCATAATACCCAGAGTCACCCAGTATTCTTGATGATGTTGGTGATGAAAAGCTTTCCTTCTATTTTGCTAGGTTCTTTGGCTGGTCTGATAATCAAATTAACATAAACAGATTAACAGAAGAAGGACAAATTGAAATATGTACCTACCAGTATGAGACCCAAAAATGGGTCAGGCGATTGAGGTTTACATGCCATCCTGAGATTAGGAATGAAAAAAGGGCCTGTGGTTTCAAAGGATAGTAAAAAGAGCAGATGTTTCATAATTAGGTGTTTGCCCAGCCATACAGATGGGTCACTCAGATAGAAGTGATCTCTGGTAATAGCTCTCTGTGAGCCAGGATCCTTATCCAAATTCTTCTAGGTAGTTAAGGGAGAGGTAAATATTTTAACTAAGTCTGTCACTCTTGATTGCCTTCAGTTCCATATAATCCATATGGCAAAGAGGCATATTTTGTGGGTCACACATATTCTGTTTCCCTTCAGTGACAGTGAGGTCCGCACATGTTTCTCCTGCCCGTCCTGGGACCTGAGGTAGCACAGGCCATCACAGGACAGGCTCCAGGTGGGCTAAATGAGGTGCCTATCTGGATTCTGAGATGCGTGGGCATGTTGCCTGACTCTCAGACAGGCTGGTTGGTGGAGAGAAGGGCTCCAGGGTGGTCAGATTAAACAGGAGCAAGGCTTTTTTTTTTTTTTTGTAGGGCAAGATGAAGCAAGAATCTACAACCTACAGGTGAGTTCAGAGTCAAACCTTCTGGAGGACCATCAGACATTTGCTGGAAAAACAATTCAATAATCTGATTTTATAAAGACTTTAGGGATGATGCAACCCAATCCCATGGTATTACAGATTAGACTGCAAAGGCCCAAGGAAGTGAATTTACTTGCCAGGCCACATTGCTAATAAATGAAAAAGGAGGAATTGATGTCAGAACTTCTGGCTCCAAATCCAGTGTCTTTCCTCACCATAACACACTGCCTCTGAGGGCCCTGCATTCTGGGCCTGAGTCTGGCCTTTACGAGCCCAGTTGAACCGCCTCAAGAGAAACAGCACTGCACTTTGTCCTGCTAACCTTCCCCTGGGCTCACTATTCACGTGCGGATTAACTCAACCAATATTTCTGGGGTATATTCTTTGTATTAGTTGTGATTTATGGGAAATATACATTTGATCATTCAGAAGACCAAAGTATATTTTTCATACATATTTAGTCTTCATCCTCAATTTTAGCTCATAGCTCCCACAAAACTTGGAATTTTCTGAGGGATAAAGGCAGTGAAAGCATCTTCTGTTATAATATTTGGTCTCCTGTCCTCTGTTCCTGAATGCTTTAGGGTCACAGGGTAAAAATGGGTGTCTTGTTACCCATAACCAACCCCTTCCCATGATAACTAGATTTATGGTAAGGAGGCAATTTTTGTAAAGCATCCAAGGATGGGGGCTAGTTGCCAGGGGAACCAACCATAAATCAGCAGAACTTTCAATTCGGGAGCTACAGGTTAAAACAGTTACCAATGGCCAATGATTTAACCAATCACGGTTATGCAGTGAAAGCTCCATAAAAACCCAAGAGGAGGGGCTTTGGAGAGCTTCCAGGTTGAAACAGAATGCTTCCCCATGCCCCCGTGTCAGACCCCCCCACACTCTGCAGGGACAGCAGCTCCTTTGCTCAGGACCTCATCCTCTGTATCACTATATCTGGCTATTGATTTGTATCCTTTAATATCCTTCTTAATAAATCAGTATTCTCGTAAGTAAACAGGTTTCCTGATTCTGTGAGCTGCTCTCGTAAATTAATCGAAACCAAAGTGGACATCATGGGAGCCTGTGCTTTATAACCAGGGGGTCAGAAGTCCAGGTAAAAACCTGGATTTATGACCGGAAGCCCGGAAAGGGGGTCAGGACAACCTCCAACCTGTAGCTGTTTGGTGAGAAACACAGGTAACAACCTGGGCTTGCGACTGGTATCTGAAGCGAGCAGCAGTTTTGTAGAACTGAGCCCTCAGCCTGTATTCTGATGCTCTCTGGGTAGATAGTGTCAGAATTGAATTGAATTGTAGGAAACTCATCTGGGGTCTGGAGAACTGTTGGATGAGTGGGGGACTCCCCTACCTACCCACTCTGTAATTAGCAGCCAGTACCTTTCACAGTTACTACAACAGATAGAAAGCTGAAAAAGACTAAACTCTTGGCCCTGAGTAGATTTAAGTGTAATGACGGAGTCAGACGAATAGGGAAAAGACACTGTTTTAGATGCTATGAGAAAGGTAATCACAGAGGGCTTGAGTAGGTGATGCCCAAGCCGAATTTTAAAGGAGGGGCAGAAGACGGGCAGGTGAAAAGAGGAAAAGATTTCATTAGTAACAGAGACAACAGGATAGTGAATTGCTCAGGAATATGAAAAACAATGCAATGTTCAGGAAAACAAGTATTTGCACATGGCTGGAATATGGATGAGGCCTGAGAAGTACCTATGTGATAAAGTAGGGAAGAGCTTTACAGCATCCTGCTAATAAGCTTCAACTGTAATTGGAAGGCAATGGGAAGCCACTAAAGTGATTTAAAAAAATACCCTTTTTTAAAAGGTTCATTCTAACTAGCTGTGTGAGAATGGATTAGGGTGTGGGGGGTACTGGGAGCTCAGAGAGATCAGTTAGGAGGTGGTTCCAGTGACCCAAACAATGAGGGTGTGGTCCACTGGGACCTGAAGAGGGGCACCCCCTTCAGGGACAAGGAACTGATGCCCTCAGTGGGTGGAGAGCTGCAGGAGACAGACCTTGGCGGGTAGCCTTTGAGGACTGTCTTGGCTGGGAAACTGCTGGGGCCACCGCCACACCTTCTTCAGCAAGCAACTCACTTCTCAGGACTGTTGAGTGTGGAGCACAAAGGCCCAACTTCCTCCCCCTAAAGCGGGAGACTCCAGAGAAATACCTCAACATAGCACTCCCCCGGGGTCAGCTGCCGCCTCCCTGGGACGGGGCTGCGGCTCCGCTCCTCCTTCTGCCCAGTCTTGCCTCCTTCCACTGCATCCTAAGTGTTCATCCCCAAAGCACTCCCTGGTAAACATCCTGTATGCTAATTGCTAATCTCATCTCAGGATCTCTGCCTCCAGGAAGCCGGCCTGTGATACTAAATTTGAAGTCCTATACGAGGGTACTGGTATTAAGAACTGGGGGGAGGCACAGAACTAATTCAAGATGTAGATCCAGAGATAGAGCTATATAAACACAGAGCGCAGTATCAGATGGACAGGATTAAGAACCCGTGGAGAGCAATTATGGACAATGTTTTGATGTGGATTATTGACAGAATAATCTTCTGTGAGATCCTGTAAGGCAATGAAGGACTTTATCACATTGACAATTAAATATTTCATGAAACAAAGGAAGAAAGATCTGAGATCTGAATATACAGATTCCCTTTGGAGGCATCATTTCAGATTCCAGATGGGATTAAAGGCTATTTAAATCAATGAGGTCACTAAGAAAGAAGTTTCAGATGTGAACACTGAAAAATCTCAGCATTTACAGATTGCGTAGGGCCTGAAGGCCTGGCAGAAATGACTGAGAGACAGGAGGGAACTGAGGACACTATGATGTCACAAGAGAAAAGAGAAAAGAGAGAGGCTGTTGTTGATTAAGTTAGTCTATCGAGGAACCTAATGAGAGCTAAAATTTCCATTGACTTTTTCAATACGAGGGTGTGGTAACCTTAGCAAGGGCATTCTACAGGGGGGTGCACGTGATGAGACAGGAGCCGAACGGAACTGGGCAGAACAGTGAACGTGGCAGATACCTGTGAATAAAAATACTGGATTGGGTATAAGATGCTGGTATGAGATAAGCTACAGGCTACACTTTCACTACAAATCCCTGGAAATTATAGAAAATATCTATTTAAAATATTTATTTAAAAATATCTGTCATAGTAATGGAAAATGAAAAGGAGTGCCGTCAATGGATCAGATATTGTGAAGAATCTCAGAAATGGAATGTAGATGGGATTGGACTCAACAAGGATACCCCACTCAGGACACATTCAGGAGACGGCTGAGAGGCAGGTGGGAGTGGACCTGGAGTTGCTGCTCTTCGATGGTGGATACGAAAAGCAGAGGCAAGGAGACCAGTGGGTGTTTGGCTGGAGAACAGAAAGAACCACCGAGCGATTTGACCTCTCCCTCCATCCTTCACCTGTCCCCACTCCTAGGTACCACCAGGGCCGGGGCTGGCAGGGAGGAACAGTGTCCTGTGCCGGATGACTCGAAGGTATAAAAGTGCATCATCTCATCTCACAGTGGTTACCAGAACATCTACTCAGTACCAGTACCTGCCCATCTCACGGAAGACCAACATTTTGAGAGGATAAAAGAGAAATTCATGAGAGAACATGAATGTCTGGGGAAGAACACCACCAGAAAGGCATTTCCACGAAATTAATAGAGGGAGATATTTTTAATACATCAGGATGAGAAGACAGGACTCATGACAAGAGGTATTACGTGTCAGGGTTCCTAAATGAAGAGGCAAGGTTAACACGTTAAATGAATGAGCAGAGTGGGCATGGCTGTGAAGCCAACTAGGGAGGGAGACATCCGGTCAAAGAATCATCCCCCAAATGCAGGATAAGGGAGAGATTCAGAAGGTTTATCATCTGTTTAACAGCAAATCAAGGAGGAAAGAGGAGAAACTTTTCAGAACACTAAAGAATAAAGTAAATTAGAACAGCATCTTTGGAGAAGATGACCTTCGAAGGAATGAGAAGATAGAAATGAGACTTATCACTGGCACCACCTTTTTCAAGAAGATAATGGAGATTATCTCTACAGTAACAAAGAAGGTAATTTTTGAAACATACACACACACAAAAGCTATTCCCAGCCATAGTATCATTCAAGTACAAGAATGAAACAAAGACACCTTCAGAAATGAAGAGTCTTAGAAATTTTTGCTGCTCTATGAGCATGTACCACTAGTTCAGGTGAGTAAAAAGCCAGGGAGATGGGCTAAGATGACAGATCGGCCACCTACATCTACTTCTATTCCCTCCTGACATCTCACTGAAGTAAGTCTGAAGACATTTTATAAGTAAAACCCACCAAATATAGGGAAGATCGGAGGAGAGAAAACAACAGAGTTTTTAATGGTGTAAATCCAATGGACGATGAGGAAAGTATTTTTGAAGCTTGACAAAACTGAATCCCAACCAAGCAGATCAAACCCAATTTGCACCAGAACCTCTAAAGTCTCAGTTACTGGGGAGACCAGGCACACTAGAAGCCAGTTTGAGGGGAAGGAACTAAATTAATGAGGACTGGCCGGAAACTGATGTAAGAAATAGATCGTCTCACCAGCCGGGGTTGGCTTGTTGCCAGGCTTTCCCTGTCCTGGAACTGGAGATGTGTGTTTTGAGTGAACACAACAGCAACTCTTTGTACCGGTGGACAACAGGCACTTAGGACAGTAGTCGGTGTACTAAAAACGGGACTTAAGTGCATGTGTGGGTACTGGGTACTGACAACCTGGGCTATTTTTATTCAGCTCAAAGAATGATGGCAATCAGCTCTGCACCCACCGAGCAAGAAACTAGTGGAGTCTTCGTGGGGGAGTCCAACCGTGCCAAAAGGAAAGACTTAAAGAACTAACACAAGAGGTTCCCCCACTACCTGACCCAGCCAGACCCTCAAAGTCTACCAGCCATAGCCAGGTACTCAGAGATCACAGAGAATCACAGAGAACAATGACTCTGAAATGAGAACTAGAAATCAAGGATTGACAAACATATAAGGATAGTTTATAATATGAAATATAGAAACCAAAACAGTTGTAAGTCAATACAGTCCAGCAAAAGAGAGACAGACAATGCAGGGAGAGAAGCAATTTATTTCCATGCCTTCAAATAAAAAAACAATTGCAACCATGAAACAGGAACAGGGTGCCAAGAAAAGAAACACTAGGAATTCCAAAAGGAGGCCCTGGAAGTTATAAAAATATAAGATAGCAGAGAGGGAAAACTAAGAAGTTTAGAAGGTAGCCCTGAGAAACTCTCACAGAATATATAGGAAAAAAAAAAAAAAAGGTGGGGGAGAAGGGAAAGACAGATGGAAAACAAGAAAGCAAAAATGAAGAAATGAGAAGACCAGTGGAGAAGGGATATGTGTAGCTCCCTAGACTGCAGGTCATTGGATTGCAGGTCCTCCTGAAATCAAAGGATTGTATCTGGGGGGTATTTGAAAAAGTGAGCTGCTGAGAGGACACCGCATGGGAGGAAAATTGCCAAAGAGTCATGTCAGAAAAAAAGACAAGGGAAGGGATTTTGTTTTAGCCCAATGGTCTCTAATGCTGTAGCGAAGGCATAGAAAATAAAGATGGGAAAGCAATCATTAGGGTTAGCAGTTAACAGGCCATTGGTCATTAGGACCTTGGCAAGCAAAGTTCCATAGCTGTTACAGGACAGGATCCAGATGGCACTCGATCGAGTACAGGTTGATCAGTGACAAAGTGAGAAAGTGACAGTTGGCTACTTTTTAAATTTTTATTTTGAAGGATGTAGGTGTGAACAGGAGTGCCCTGGGCAGACGGATCTGTGAGACTTCTTGCAGGCATAATGCACAGTCTGCCGGAAAGGTTTAGCCTAGAGGAGAGGTTACAGAAATCCACCTCCCATGCCTACAGAGAAAGTTTCCTAAAAAACAGAACAAAAACACGAGGAAGGAGAGCCATATGGCATGAGGGGAAGGAGTCCAAGAGCACCGTCACTTGTCAGGAGCACCCCAGGGTCTTCCTCCTCACATGGCGCAGCCAAAGAAATACCTACCACAAAGACTCCTGGACCCTGAGTAAGCTGGCTTTTGGAATATTTCTAGAATCTTCCCCCTGCATCTCCTTGGCACTACCTTGACAATTGGGTATGGAGGACTTTGTGAGCTCAGATGATTTGGATCCTCTTATACTTTGCTTGTCATTTCAGACCTTCCCTTGCTTCTGGACTCACCTGCGTTTACAACCTGGGCATCAGCAGCCCCGGGTTCATGCCCCGCAGTCAATCCTGGCAATGGGAGTCCAGGCCTAGAGCCAGTCCTAACCTTTGTCCTGCCAGGGAGAGCAGCAGAGGGACACGGATGGGAGGGAGCAAATGGAAAAAAGATGGTGCCCAAGAAGAAAGAAACCACTACCCTGAGTGTCTCAGCCACTAAGTTGGTAACAGGACAGGATTCCTGCTCAGCACAGCGCCTGGCATACGGTAAGCATAGAAGTGAGCGGTTGTTTCGGTGGTTGATGTTATTATTCAAACAGAACAACCAGCTCACCTGTCATGGGTCACAGCAACAAGGAAGCAGCCAAGAAGAGGTGAAGGCCAGGGGTCTGAACTCCTAACTGTGTGCCAGGCTGCTTGCACGGGTTCATGATTTGCTCTGATCTTCACAGTAATGCCACAAGGCGCCAGCCCACCCCAAGTTTTACAGACAGTGAAAAGGAGGCATTGAGAAGGAAGAAACTTGCCCAGAGCTGTCAAGGGGCTGAGCCAGGATTTAAACCACTCTGCCTGCTTCTATGGCATGAGGGCTGCATTTTATAATTGATGGGAATGAGACTGCAGCACTACGTTTTTAAGGTGTTAGCTTTTCCGATTCAAGAAACGTTCCAGAACCAGAAGCACCAGCCCCAATCTGAACTGGAACAGGCTGACTAGTCTTCAGGTGTGCAATGAGCAAAATGTATTTCGGGGCATTTTGTTCTCCCATCTCCTCCTGCAGAGGGACTATCAGATTACAGAATTTGGCCTGGAGGCTTTCCTTTCCCTCCTTCATTCCGCTTCTCCCTAAATTCGTTTTCATTTCATAACAGTCATTAGCTGAACACTAGGAACGGAGTGCAGAAATTCCCCCTCACCTAGGAGCCCTAACCGGCAGCAGTTCCCTGGAACTGCTGCAATCAGAGCTGCATTTAGGCCTCAGACCCTCATCAATTAGGCGTCGATGTGCCTGGACCACGTGGGGCTGGTCACGCTGGGACGTGGAGTACCAGAAGCTTCATTACAGGCCTGGGCTTTGGTGAAATTCCTGAATAAGCAGCATGTGGAGTGTCTGCAAAAGGGCTGCATTTTTTTCCCTCTGGCTTTAACAACCGCTTTTACGGACAATTTAACACCGTGGGTTGCCAGCTATGTTAATGCCTGACCCTCTTCCCTCATGACGTCCGCCTTGTGAGATGGCCGTCATATGTACAGTCCATGCCCCCTCTTCCCAGAAAACCAAGCCTTTCTTAACATCCGGGGCTGGAGCTCCACACTCGGGACAGAGATTCTCCTCTGGGCTACTGCTTACACACAGACCGTGGTGCACACTACTGCAGGGAGGCCCCTTCTCCAGATGCTAATTCTGGGCGGTTGGAGCAACAGAGTGCATGGAGTCTGTGTTCCTAGCATAGCTCACTGGTTACAAATGGGGGTTAGAAAAGAGAAAAGGTTACAAATGGGAGGTGAGCGTGGAGGTGATTACAGGGAGTTGAGGCTGCCTCTCATGGGAGTTGTGGGGAAGCAGATGAGGAGGGAGAGTGCTGCTTTGATCTCTGTAACTGCCTGCAACCACTGAAGGGGCTGGGGCCGCACATTTACCTCGTTTGTTCTTCCCCAGTTCAGGGAAAGCTGCTCTTGGGTATTGTCTGCCTCATGTAACTGGATCAGCCGAGATCCAAAGCTTGCTTCTTCATGTTAAAGATTAAGAAACTGAGGTTTAAGGGTTTGTTCAGTTTGATTAGGTTCTAGGGGCACCTAAAATACCAACCAAGTTTCTATCAGACATACTGACAAACTAGATTCTCCTGGTACCTTAATTTGCAATGAAAATATTAGCGTGCTCACGTTCCATTGTCACTGCCTTCTCTATTCTCTACATGGAAGAAAAATAGCAAAAAAAAAAAAAAAAAACTTGAAATTTATTTCTAAGCCATTAAAATACACAGAAAAGTTGAGCATGCAATTCCACGTAAAACTTGAACTATGGAAATCATTAGGATCATATACAAAGACTTAGTTACATGAAGTGTTGCTTATACAGATCTAATATTTTTTTGGGGGAAAATGTCCACAAATAGAGGATTGAATTTAAAAATTGATTTAGCCATGCATATTAAACTTTAGATTATTATTCATGGTGTAGGAATATAGTCAGACAGTGTGCAATAGACTTCATTTTCTTGCGATAAATCACACTAACCTGAAGAACCTTCCTACAGAAAAAAATTCCTCGATAAAAATATATATTAAAAATCCCTTGAAGGCCTATAAAAAATGAACAACCAAATAAAAGGAGCATTTATACTGCTTTGGTTATGGCTTTAAATTATGATTTCCTACTAAAAGAAAGCAGGACTTCTTGGAAAAATAACTGGTTCTAAGCCCAGGGGTAGGAAATGTACAAGATGAGCCTGGAACATATGCATCCCTGTTGAAAGGGCTTTGAAGGCAATGTGCAGAGGTTGTCAACTGCCAAAGAGGGAGCAACTTTTTCTTCCCTAAAGATAATATTTTCAAAGGATTTAAATATACCAATATATTTAAACCTATGAATTCCTGACTATATACACCCTACTGTAACTACATATATACTAACTAAATATGTGTGTATTTTATATATGTATATATATATCAACTTATACACTTGTGTATACACAAAATATGATAAATACAAAATTATAAAAAATATGTGGATATATGTGTGTATAAATATATACACATACACACACACACTAATAATTCACCTTCAGGTGAAATCAATTCAGTACAGTAAAAATAGGTATATGAGCAATTCAAGCATTATTCTGCCTTTCCCATGTAAACTATATAATAAGATAGCCAGCTAATTGATGAGAAGTATCTCTTTATAAAACAATTCCAATTAATAAATGCAAAAGAAATGATGAAATACAATTATCACAAGAATTGACAACTCCCAATTAATAAATAGATCAATGCACTGAACATAAAGAGATGTTAGTATCACATAAAGAAAAACAACCAGATGTCAGCAGCTGTTGATAAAAATAGCTGCTACCATGTGAATACCTGTCCAGGAGATGGACTTTGAACCTGGTGCAGCCTCTGGATTCGGCTCACAACTTGCAGAATGATACAGAGAAGAGAGAAACACATTAACCATCACCATGAATATATAATCAGCAAAATCCAGTCTGTGGATTTCTGTTTTTGATTGCTGAATTAGAAGGAAAAGAAATGACTGTAAGAGGGAACCTGTAAATTATAAAGGATTTCAAAAATAAATCAAATGAAAAATGAGCGTGATTAAATTTTGATATCTATGAATGCACCTTTGGGTGATTAAATTATGTAAAAATGCAAGAAAGTGATTACTATAAAAGTCAAAATAATGGTTATTTTGGGAGGGGAAAGAAGGATTTGATGATTGATACAAAGGTGGTGATTGTGGTAAAGTCCTACTTCTTGAGTTGGTATAAATGTATTTGCTTTGTATATTAAAGCTATATATTTTGGCATGGTATTCTGTATCTGTTTTCACTTTATAATAAATTGTTATAGTATATTAAATACATCACTGAGTTGACAATAAAACAAAGAAAATCCTAAAAGTCCAAAACTGGTGTAAAAAGGAGAATTCACAGAGGTCAGTGAGGCCTGAAGCTAGCTTTCAACCTCAGAGCAAAGGCTGAATCTTGATGTCTCTGAGCCTTGCTGTTTTGAGGGCAACATGAAGCCCTGGTTTGTGGTATCCCAGGGTCCCTGTCAGAAGCAAATTAAAGTCCTCTCTGAGAAAGCATAGCTGCAAATCAGGCATCAAAAAGTTCCCATGGATAAAGTTCCAAAGAGCATGAGCTCCCAGTGAAAATGCCAAAACTCATGAGAAAACAAGGAATCATGACTCGGAGATGGCAGAAACCACGGACAGCTCAATCAGACCTGCAAAGAATTCAGAAAATGCAACTAAAACAAAATAATAGATAATAAGTATGCCTAGTATGTCTTAAGAAAACAAAATATTGAGAGTCTGGCCAAGTAGGTTTTTTAAAACAACGAATATAATTCTACAAATGAAGAATAAATAAAACCAAAATTTACAGCACAATACAGGGATATGCAACATCAAGTATGATGCAACCAGGCAGAGCACTGTCCAGGCCAAGAAGAATTGGAAAAGCAGAATAAAATACATACAAATACCTATTTGAGAAAATCTTAGAACTAGTAAGCTCATCAGGATTTGTGCAGAAACTTTTTTTAGAAAAAAAGAAAGCTCAGCAAGAATTGAACCACCATTCTGCCGCAGATTTTTACCTCATTTTATTCGCTAATTCATTGTACAAAACAATAGTCATATATGCCAAGCAAAGATCTTAGGTAGAGGGATACCACCAGCAGGTGGAGAAAAGATAGCAGCTTTTGATAGCCTAGTGAGCGACACAAAATATTAAAGGCTTGTGGGGCCGGATGATTATATGAGAAGGGAGGAGTGAAGATCTGAACCTAATACTACCATTTTCTCCTGCTTGGTGTGCAGGAGGCCAAGAGGCCAAGCAAAAAAAAAAAGAGGGGAAAAACAGTGGTAGTCTCACATTGCTGAGAAGGAAAATATTAGATCTGGGGACCAGCTGGTGGGAAAAGACTCTACTGTATTTCCTAGGCTGTTATTTGGGAAACCTGGAGAAGGGACAAACTAAAAGCACATGAAAACAGATATAATAGTAATGCAGTTTTTGAATGGGTTAGAAATATATAGAGAATTAACATGTAAGGTAATAATAATGTAAAAATATAAAGTAAGGTGATAACTACAATATAAAAAGAATAATAAAAATTAACATGTAAGATATAACAAAAATAATATTAGATAATATAATATAAAATAATATAGAAAAGAATTAAAGTGTTGTGTGGTTTATGCTTTGTCAAATTATTTTTTAAATTAATTCTACTGACCGATAGGACAGCATGTTGCAATCTCTACATTTGCCACTGAAATAACTCCATTATTCATAATCAAATAGAGGAAAACATAAAAACGTTAAATATAAAACATAAAAATATATCAAAAGGTATACACAAATAGAGGAAAACAAAAAAGTTCTTGATTTAGTCAAAAGCCAGCAAAAAAGAATAATAGCAGCAACATGGACAAAAGATAAAACAAATAGCAAAATGGTGAATAAACACTTAACAATGTTAATGATTTCATTACATGTAAATTAGAATAAATCCAATTAAAAGACCAAGTTTGCCAGACTGGAGCAAGGAGTAAAGCAAATATAAGTCACTTACAAAAGATGTGACTTAAATATGAAATAAATATTGACAGTATAAAAGTGGAAAAGTACATTCCAAGCAAGCATTAATGCTCCCCCTCTTCCTGAATACCTCAGGAAATGTGTGAAACTTTAAGATATATGACAAAGTAGGCTTTTTAGAAAAGAAGCAATACAAGAAATGAGGAAAGCATTTTGTAAAAATAATAAGGTCAATCCACTAGAAAGGTATCACAATCTTGGATCTCTATGTACCCAATAACATAGTTTCAAAATATAGAAAGCAGCAACTGACAGAACTAAAAGGAAAAATAGAGAAATCCAAAATAATAGAGGGAAACTCAAATAGACCTCTCTCAATAGAAGCTAAAAATAGAAAAAAAATTGTAAAAATATAGAAGATATGGACAACATAAATAATGTGTGATCTAATTGATATTTATAGATGTTGATCCAATAACCTCCAACAGGTATTGGGAAACTTTTCCTTAAAGGTCAAGATAGTAAATATTTTAGACTTACAGACCATATGATCTCTGTGGCAACTACTCAGATCTTCTCTTGTAGGTGAAGGCAGGCATAGGCAGTATGTACATGAATGGACATTGCTGTGTTCCAATAAAATTTTACTTACAAACATAGGGGGCCAACTGGCTTGTGAGTCATACATTGCCAGCCCTTGTCCTAGCACATACATTATTTTCAACTTCATGTGGAAAAATTTCCTCCACCATTTTTCCCAAAAAAAATTCCTCCAAAATTTCCCCAAATGATCAATCATTAAACAAGTATCAACAAATTTCAAAAAATGAGATCATTCAGAACGCATTGCCTGACTACAGTAAATTTAAGTTAGAAATAAATTAATGTAAGTAGAAAATTCCTATTATAAAATTAAGCATACACTTTAAAATGAACTCTAGTTCAAAGAAAAATCACACAATAAATTTAAAATGTTTCAAAATGAATGAAAATAAAAATATCACATACCAAATATTATGGGATATCCTAAAGCTATCCTTAGAGATATATGTATAGCTAAAAAATCAATTATCTGAGAATCTATGACAAGGAATCAGAACATGAGTGACATGACACCCAAAGCCCAAGCAACAAAATAAAAAATAAACAAGTGAGACTACATCAAACTGAAAAGCTTTTGCACAGCAAAAGAAAACATCAAATATTAAAAAAGACTCCAGGATAAATTTATGCATAATCCATTGTTTTGAGATATTTTAATGCCCCTCTTAGCAACCGATAAACAAAAACCAGTAAGGATAAATAACTATGAGCAATAAAATTGACAATGTGGTCTAATGGAACTTTGTAAAGTATCAGCCAATAATTGGAGAATATCCTTTCTTTTTTAGCATACATGAAACATTTGCAAATACTGACTATATCGTGAGCCATAAACCAAACGTCAGCAAGTGTCAAAAGCTAGGAAATCTTATAATACAGTGAAAATAGAAGTGAATAACAAAAAAACAAAGGAAAAAAAATTCATTTGGAAATTTCAAAATACTTCCAAATAATTCAGGCATGAATGGAACAGTCATAATGGTAATAAGATAATATTTAATAGGACACAATACCAAAATAATTATAAAATGATACACTCAAATTATACAATCTTACATTATTATGTTAGAGGAGAGGAAATTATTTTAAAGATGATCAAATATCTAAAATAAGATATTACATAAAGAATAGCTTAATGAGAGAAAAAAAGAAAAGAACATCATAGAAAATATTAATAATTGCAGAAGGAAAACTACCCAAAAGTCAAAAATGAGTTCATTAAAAAACTAAAAAAGAGAGTAATCACTATTAGATTGACCATGAGAAAAAGAGATGTCAAAAACAAACAATACTAAGGGGAAAAAAGAGAGAGAGAGAGAGAGTATAACCACCAATATAGTAGAAACTCACAATATTTAAAAATACATTATCATCATATTTATGTTGATAAATTTTAAAACTTAGATTAAATGGACAAATAGTAGAAAAAGAAAAATTACATAATTCACTAGTAAGACACAACCAGAGTAACCAGAGTAATTCTAAAATAATTTTAAAAATTGAATCCATATTTCAAAATCTTTTCCCTAAGAAATACCAAAGTCAGATAGTTGTACAAATGGATACAATCAAAACCTCAGATAAATAATTCCAATTTTACTGAATTTCTACCAAAGAAGAGACAAATAAACCATACCTCCAAATAAGTCTTTGGAAACTGACTTTTTTCTTTTTCTATTTGCTAATATCTTTCATTTTTATGAAATTTTAAATAGGAGTGTTTTCTTAATTTCTCTCTCTGATGCTTTGTTATTAGTGAATAGAAATACAACTGATTTTTGCACATTGATATTGCATTCTAAAACTTAAACTGAAATCAATTATTAGTCCTAATATTTTATTGGTGGAGTCTTTAGGGTTTTCTATATACGAATATTTTCAGATAATATCATGTCACCTGAAATAGAGTTTTACTTCCTCCTTTCTGACTTGATTTTTAGTTATTTCTCTTGTCTAATTGCTTTGTCTAGCACTATGTAGAATAAAAGTGGTGAGAGTGGGCATCCTTGTCTTGTTCCTGATCACAGAGAAAAAGCTTTTAGCTTTTCATTTTTAGTATGATGTTAGCTGTGGTCTTCAACATCTATAAATAAATGGCCTCCATTATGTTGAGGTATGTTTTTCCTCTACCCACTTTATTGAGCATTTTTATCATGAATGCATATTGAATTTTGCTAAGTGATTTATCTGCATCTATTGAGATAATCATATGATTTTTACCCTTCATTTTGTTAATGTGGTACATCGCATTGATTGATTTGTGGACGTCAAAACATCCTTGTATCTCTCAGATAAATTTTACTTGATCATGGTATATGACCCATGTATTGTTGAATTTGATTTGCTAATATTTTGTTAAGGATTTTGCACCTACAGGAACATCGACCTGTAACTTTTTTTTCTTGTGGCATCCTTGTCTGGCTTTGG
The DNA here is from genome assembly GCF_030020395.1 of Manis pentadactyla. Classification (NCBI taxonomy): domain Eukaryota; kingdom Metazoa; phylum Chordata; class Mammalia; order Pholidota; family Manidae; genus Manis; species Manis pentadactyla. The sequence continues at coordinate 12,993,141 of NC_080031.1, read as the reverse complement.
TAACAGGGTAATGCTGGCCTTATAAAATGAAAACAAGGTATTTTCATTTTTTAATAAAACATGAAACTAAAACTGGCAGGGATAACATAAGAAAGAAACATTATATGGCAATTTCACTTATGAATATAGAAGCAGAAATCCTAAACAGAATATTCATAACCTTATAAAGCTGAATAGAAAATATTAGTGAATTAAGTGATTTAACTGGACTTTCACAGTAATGCAAGGATAACTTTTAATCAGAAAATTAACTAATGTAAACTATATACGTACCTCAATAGAAGAAAAAATAATTCAATAAAATTAATGAACAAAATCACAACTTAATTCTAAAATGTCTTGGTAAATTAGGAAAAGAAAAGAATTTGGAACTTTCTCAATTGTTCTAGTAGCATCTACTATAAAAAAAAAACAGTCAATACCATATATATTGGTATAACTAGGAAAGCACTTACTTTAAAATCAGGAACACTAAGAGTCCCCGCTCTCACCCTTCCTAGTTAAATTGAAACTCCAGAAAAAAGAAAGAAAGAAAGAAGGACTGTGAAGAAGGAAATAAAGCTGCCACCACTGACTGATAAGATTGTTGACATAGAAAATCAAAACAATATAGAAATACAGAAAAATCATTCAACACATTGAAATGAATAAGTTTTCCAACTTTTCTCTTCTTCTACATAACCAAATTACATTTATGATGCTGTTTATAAATACATAGCATAATTTTCAAAAAGGCTCATTACTTTAGCAACCAAAAATAATAAGTACTTCTGGTGTGAAACTAACAAATTATGTGGAAAATCTAAGAGAATATCACATAGACTGATTGAAAGACATTAAAGAAAGCCTAATAAATATTGAGATATTCAATTTTTGTGAAATAGCTGACTCAGTACTATAAAGCTGTCATATCTTCCTTGATTGATCTATAAAACAATTTAATTCAGATCAAAATCCCAAAGGTTTTTTTCTATTATTTAATTAAAGATGCATCTAACTTTTTTGGTAGACCAAAGGTCCAGCAACTGGGAAGACACTTAGAGTTCATCAAATAATTTAGGAGGATACTTCATACTAGATATTAAGATTTATAAACTATGATAATCTATATAGTAACAGATCAAGAGAAAAATTGAACAGAATGAGAATCTAGAAAATGACCTGCCCATAAGTGGGAAATTAGACTACCATTCTGATCCAGAGCTGTCAGTGCCAATTAGTGAAGAAAAGATAGTTTTAAATCAATGATTTTAAAGCAGTTAGTTCTTCATTTGAAAGAAATGAACATTGATTCCCATCAACTCTCATCATATGCAAAATTTTTTTTTGTTGGATTCAATATTCATATGCAAAATTTTATTATGTTGGATTCAATATCATATAATTTTTAAAAGGTAATATAGTCTATAAAGAAAGTGAATAGACAAACCAGAAACAGGACATTGATATGTGCAGATGTTTGCAATATTTGACATAGAATTAATATAGAAAATGTGAAATAGAATTAATATAGAGAATATGTAAATCAGCAAGAAAAAGAAAATCAAATTAAAAATTGGCAAAGGGCTTCAATTACCATTTCACAGAAGAGAAAAAGTACCAAAATATAAGAAAATGTGTTCAACATTATTAATAAGGGGCAATACACAAACTAAACCATAATACAAGGGCATTTTACATTCATCAAAAATTAGAAAGTCTGACAATGCTAAGTGCTGAAGAGAATAGGATATAAAAGTGATAATATACTGTCGGCAGGCTTTGTCTATGCTCCAAGAATTCCAATTTGAGGCAGTTATGAGTGCACCATAAGAAGAACAGAAAATAGGAAGGAAATGTGTAAATGACTTGTTGTACATTCACATAATGGAATACTATACAAGCAATAAACATGAATGAACTCCAATTACATAAAAAATGGAATTAACATGGTGTGGAAAACACTATGATGAATTTCAGGAACAGAAAGCAACATTAAATGAAAAAAAAGGGCAGGTACAAAATACATTGACTGTAACTACACTTACATGAAGTTCAAATACATGTCTATGTGGTTAACAATAGAGAAAATCAAAGCAATAATAAACAAATTCCAGGATTTTGATGCTGTAATTATTTGAGGTGGATAAGTTGGGGTTATGAAAATGGAAGAAGCAATACATTTGGGCCCAAAATTCAGGAAATGTAATTTCTCTGTGTGGGGAGTTGTTTCATAGTTTTTTAAAACCTATTTATCTATTAGAGTATTTTTGAAAAATTAAATATTTCAGAAAGCTTTGCTTAAAATCAGGCTATAAAAAGTACAGTATAATTATAGAAAGAAGAGAAGGAGAGAAGGAAAGGAGAGTGTAAAAGAGATTGTAAAATTTTCAAAAACAACATTTCTTAAGAAATTAATATGTACCAGAAAAAATAGCAACTGACAATTAGGCAATGAGTATGCTTTTAATATAGTTAATAATCTGAGGCCCAGAGAGGTGATTTTCCACAGGTTGTCTAATTGCAAAGTAGTCAACCAATACTTTAAAGCAAATCTTTTGAGTTCAGAATTTGTTTCATTTCTTTGGTCCTATGCTTCTCTTTAGGAAAATTTAAGTCCATAGTTCAGGAGTTTGGGAGGGTTTAATATTAATTAATATCCTCTGTTATAAAAATGTCATGTATCAACACTAGGCTTCTAAAAATGATTATTAGGTTATTTATGTGCATTACAAAAGATTTTTTACTTTGCAAACTAATATTGTTCAGTGATGTCTTGAAAAACAAGATTTTTTTCATTATTAAGAATGATAGAATAGACAGAAACTGTAACTTCAATGTTTAGTTACATTACATCTATTTTTTTTTAATTCTATGTGAATAAAAGTCACTGTAAACAAATCTGAAATGCAAATGGCAGTTTGGGAAAAAAATACTGTTTACACCAGACAAAAATTTTTTATCCCCAACATATAATGATCCCTAAGGGGAAATCAAACAAACAAACAAGTAAACAAACAAAATTAAAGAAATAAAATTCCTGTAAAAAATTCTTAAAAAGGGAGCAAAGCATACAAGCAGGTAATATACCAAATAACAAATGCGAAAGACACAAAATTACTAATTAATCAAAGAAATACAGATAAAGAGGAGGGTTTTTTAAATCATTGTTATTTTTTTATCTATCAGGTTTTAAAATATTGGAAAGATTTACAGGTATAATGTTGGTAGGGTTTGGCCATCCATCTATTTCCGTGCCCCATGGATATTAATGTAACTGGTTCATCTTTTCAAGAGTGAATTTGCCAATATGTTTCAGAAGAGAAAATGTGCATATTCTTTGATTAGGTAATTATACTACAGAAATGCTTTCTAAGAAAGGAAAAGCAGCTTTTCAAAGGCCTATGTATTTGGTGGTTTATCACAGCATTTTTTTATGATAATTAAATTTGACAAAAATGTTCATCAATATTGATTCAATTAATTATGAGATAACATAAATGGCATATCATGCAAACATTAAAATGAATGTACCAATCAATATTATGGACACAGATATATGTCTGATTGTTGATTGAAAATGGATTATAGAGTTTACATTGATTTCTCTGGATGGTGGAATTTTAAGTGTTTTTTATTTTCTTCACAAATTTCTCTATTTTATTAAACAAAAAGTATGTCTATATACAGATAAGCAGAAAAACAAGAGAGAAAATAAATCCTCTAATACACGTTCATATTATTAGCAAATAGGTTTTTAGGAATATAACAGTTACCACTTATTGGATATCCATTTCATGTCAAATGTGATTTTGCAAAAACCCTCAAAGATATGACTTAGACGTTAAATCACATGTTAAAGCAGCCAGAGGGGTTCAATTATTATTTGAATTCAGGTGTCTCTGGCTTTCACCAATGCATGCTATTGCATAATTGAGGGGTTCTTAACCTTGAATCAATGGACCAAATTACCATGGACAGGTTTCAGAGGGACTGTGAATCCACTAAAATGATAAGCAAAGATCCATTTGTATGTGAATTTTTTTTGGTGAGATTCTACATCGTTTACCATAAAAATTAAAGGTCCCTACCTTTGAGGGAAGATAGATTCATATAAGATCATTAGCTTCTTTTAATGGTGCTAGTACCTCCCAACTGGAGAAGACCATATGTTTTCCCCATTTTCCTGCCATCCTCTCTTGCAACCTCCAGCCCCTTGCCTCTGTGACCTTTGAAAGATCCTCTTTTTTTGAAAAATTTTATATGTGTATTTAAAGAATATACATATTTAAGCTATACAACATTATGATGTGATTTACATATGCATCGAGAGCCTTCTTTGTGAATGAACAGGCAGCTGCTTCATGGCTGCAGAGCCGGGGTGCAGGCGCGGCCGAGTCCAGGCAGCTTACTACAGTCCGCCGTGTTTCTGTACAACCAGAACCTTCACCTCGGTGGAGGACACCAAATGCAGCCAAAACCTCCTCACATTTCCTTTGTCACATTTGTTCTGACACCGACTTTATGGCCACCCAACTGAGTACGCAATTCCATCCTAGCTTGGACTTCCTGGAGTTGGTGCAAACCCCACGGGTGGAAGGTCACATTCCCAATAAAACTGACCCCATTTCAGATGCCAGCCACCCTTGGAAGGTTCCCAGGCCACCCACACTTCTGAACAACCGGTTTCAAATTCAGGGGTTCCCGTGAGCCCCTCAGGTTTGAGCATTTCCTCGAATGACTGGCAGAACTCAGTAAAGTGCTGCACTTACGATCACATTTGTATTACTAAATGGGCAAATCATGAATAGCCTAGTGAAGAGACACATACAACAAGCCTAGGAGGGACCCCAAATGCAGAGCTTCCGGGCCCCCTCCTTGTGGAATCAAAGTATGTGTCACCCAATGGGTTTGCCAATCAGGAAGGTCCACTCAGCAGGTGTCCGGAGTTCTTCTTCTGAGGTTTCACTACATAGGCTTGATTAAACCTATGTTAAATGTAATTAAACTCAATCCCCTGTCTTTCCCTCCCTGGAGGTTGAACTGGCTCTAAGGTCCAGCTCTCCATTCATGTGATTGCTCTGTCTGGTGAGCAGCCTCCATTTTTAGGCCTAACTGAGGGGCCTAACCTCAGAGGTGATACCAGGGGCTGATGATTAACAAAAACATCTGTATCATTCAGGAGTGTCCAGGGGTTTTAGAAGCTCCACGCCAGGAACTCAGGACAAGGACCAGAGAAATTCTTTATTACACAACAGCCTCACACTTTCAATAACTTTTCTCCACTTCCTGCTTTGCCTCCTTTCCCTAATTTGCTCTTCTTTCTTCCTTTATTCCCCTCTTTAACTATTCCTCTGCTTTTGTCCTGTCGATCAACTTTTGAACTGAAAATGTTGCCCACCCTTTGTCTCATGAAGGAGAAACCTGAGAGAGGGCCAGTATGTTTATAGGCAGCTCTACAAAACACCGAGATTGTCTGTAGATGATGGTGACGTACATGAACCCTTTGGTAATTAAAGGTGGGGACAATGAAAAATAAAACTCATACATGTGACACAAGAATACTTGGTAACGCTTCTTTGTTTCTTCAATTTTAGGGCTCTTGCTAATAATATGAGGATCTCGTTAACATGCACATTCTTATTTAGCAGTTCTGAGGTGCGGCCAACCATCAGCACAGGATGACCTACATAATGTGTGGAATCCAGTGAGAAATTCAGGGTCCCATGTTCAAAAATTAAGAATGTCCAGATGGCAACAGCAATAAATAAATCAAGCACAGGGGCCTTCTGAGCACAGGTCACATGTTGATGGTCTCTGGATATGCAATTCAAACAAACACCCAAATAAGGCTGATCTAATTATCCATGGACTGTAATCTCAGTAGTAACCATCTAAATGCTTTAAATCTCCTGCCCTCCAATTCAGATTTATAGTTTTGTTGGTTTACTGACCCTTGATTTTCCTTAAAATAAGATAGTTATTTGGGAAATTAACCAAGAAATATGAAATCAGGATTATCTCAGAGGCCAATATTTATTTTTGCTTTCACTGTAGGATCCTCAATAAATATGTGCTAAATTAGCCAATAGTATGGCACATGGATATGTAAGAGATTTGTTCTTACTTCCTATTGAAGGGTGATAGAGGATGCTACCCCAAAATATGCCTCTTTGCCATAAGGATTATTTTGAGAAACTCTCAAAACAAGGTGAACGTTACACTTTTGTATAGGAAAGTTACATTAGAGAGGAAAAGAGCTACTATCAGAGATAACTTTTTACCTAAAAACTTACCTATATAACAGGGCAAACTTATTTACCCAACATTTCCTCTTCTTCCTTTCCAGTGAATTACTCCCCCTAACCTCAGGAGCCCCAAGCACCCCAAACTCCTAGCCCTTTCCTTAGCTCAGGGTGGCATGTAAGTCTTAATCTTCTCAGTATCGCCTGAGTCTCATATCTTTGTGGCTCCAGTACATACATAAATAAAACTATTTTTGCATTGTTTTCTCTTGTTTATCTGTCTTTTATTATGTGGGGTCTCAACCAAGAACCTAGAAAGCTAGAGGGAAAATAATTTTTCCTCTTCTATACCCTCCTTCCCTCTTTCCCTTACCCTTTCTTTCTTCCTATCACTTCCTTTCTATCTCACATTCTGGACTTTGAATCTCCTGCATGATAATCTTCTTCTTCCCCTACCTTGAATTCCATTCACATCCATTTCTTCCAGAAAGTTCGTGCTACTATCAGACACTTTCGACTCCATACTTGCATCTGACTACGGCTCCTCAGCCAGTCCACTCTGAAACAGGAATACATTACATATCTAATTTCTAGAAAGCAGAAGTTTTTGCTTTTAAGTATCCTTAACCTTTTCAACTATTTCATTATGGAAACATTTAAAAAAATATATTACATATATACACAGCTACCCTAACTGAGGATGAAGAACATAGTCTAAGATCCTGGGGTTCAGTTAATATTTTATGGAGTGCTATAATATGGTAGAACCTTCAGAGGTCTTATGATTGGTGAGGCTGCTAATGACTCAGGCCATTGGAACTTTGACTGTTTGCTTTTATTTTTTTTTTTTCTGTCCTTAAAAATTCTCCTCAATTTGTCCCCTAACGTTCTCGTATTGTCAGTTTGTTTGCCTAAAATAGAACTTCCACTGTCAAACTTGGCATTTCTTAATGTTATTTTGAAAACCCACAGTGCCAAGTTTATGATAATTCTGTGGGAAATTAACAGTCATTTATGTAGACTGACTGTGGATGTAAGGAATTCTCTTATGAATAAAGAATTGAACTTAAACTCTTGGCACATGTGTTCTGCAACATCAATTTTAGATGTTTAGGGAACTTAAAATTTTATTTTTTATTTCTGCATACTTGGTGGAACTATCAGTGATACAGATAGTTAGGGTCTTTTCATGAGTGTGTCTGACACTAAGTCCCCAGTTTTAATTTATATTTGAGTTCCAACTGCGCACTAGGTTTCTAGATGTATTTTTGAGTGGATTAGTCTGCACTTCCCAGGTTTTGGAGGTCTTTAAAAAATATGGAGTAGCCTTAGTCCCTGTCCTCAAATGTTTCTAAATTCATGTGTAATAAATCACTTTGATACTGCACTCACTGTTCAGAGGGTGGTCATCCAGCATACAGATAATTTAATGTCTTTTCACCTTTACAGTATCTCTCTTATGTAGCACATACACACACATACAGAAATAGACACCTGGGTATAGGGACACATATAAACATATCACATTAAGGGGAAATTGGAAAAAAGAAATGAAAGAGGAATTCCTAAGGTGAGCAATTTGGGAAAGAGAGATGAGATGCCAACGGTGGTGAAGTGAAAACACAGCACAGATTCCTGTTCCTTATACGCTTATGTTTGCATCAGGATTACTGAAGCATTTTCAACGAGAATACTAAAAATTGCAGAGAACAAGAAAACTATCCAGATTTATTTAAGCAAAACAAGCAAAACATAAGCCATGACACAACAAAGCGCCTTTTGGGGCTAAAGCGGGAGAACGTGTGGAAGGGGGGCCTGGCCAGAGGAAGTCTGGTGCAGAAGTCATTTTCTGTCAATGACCCAAAAACCCAGAACCAAGAGCATAAACAGGTATCTCAGTCCAAGTATGGTGTCTGTACCAAAGAGACTAAAAACTCCTACAATTACTCAAGCACAGAAAGAAACTCAATACAACTGCACTCAGATCAGATACGTTTTAGTAGCACTCTTTTCTCTGTGTAATTCTTAGACTGCCTTATCAGAAACCCGGTTGCTTGCCAAATCTCTCTGCTTGCTTTCTTCCTGACCTCATATACCTCCGGACATGTAAAAGCAGGAAAAGGAAATGGCTCGGGCAGAGGCTTAAAATGATGCACAATTCTGTCATGAGTTTACTCTAAATCAACTGAGAGCAGCAGAAGAAATGGCTTGAAAAGACCCAGGAAACAGTTTTGTTTTTTTTTCTCTTGCACCCATGTAGCTTGGAGCCACCAGATGGCGATGTTGCAGACCAGCATTCAGAGCCTCAGGGTGTAGTGGAAGTGTGAGAAATAGAAGGCGGTATTAAAATGAGCCCCGGATTGCGTTGGCACGTGGCTCCCTCACTGAGAAACCAGACGCAGTGCAAAGAACAGCAGCAACTAAAGGTGGATACCTCTCCCTCCCAAGCTCTGCAACAGCAGATGCTACGAGGCAGCTTCCACGGGGCTGGATCAGGCTTAATCGCACCGGCCAGATCACGGGAGACAGGAAGGATGCTGTCAGAGAGCCATCATTTACTTGATGACTCCAGGGAAAGAGACAAAACGAGCAAAGCCAGTGAAACCAGTCAAATAAGCTTTTCAGAGTTTTCCCGTTTTATTCTTTCCATTGATGAGAGCCCCCAGCTGCCTCTCACTGCAACCCATCACCCACATTGGCGGGATTGGCACACACACATTTTCAAATCCAAATGTTGTAGCATTACCGGTAACCGCACTGGCCAACCAAAGAAAACTTCCATTGATTTCCTATGTTGTAAATTGATTCAGATAATTTCTGTGGTTTAAGGGGATCATTAACTCCCTAATTTGTAATAATCTGAACATAAACTGAATTCAAGTTTTCTCTTGCCTTGTGTCCAGACTCATTTAACTCAATTTCTTGGGACCCAGCGCTAACAAGGCCACGGCTCAGTGCACAAGACCTAGCGGATTTTACTATGTTCCGCTGACATACTCCTGGTTCCCAACCCTGGCTATGTGTCTAACATTAAGATCAGAAGATGAAGTTCAGCTGAATAGAAGAGTGTGTGCATGGAGAAATACATATAATCTAGTTACTTGGGGGTGGGGGAGACCCCAAATCCAATCTCTGATTTTGGTTCAAGATACAATGGAGTAAGCACAATCCATGGGTCTCCCCCATTGAAGGCAGCCATATAACCTGCCCAGAATGCAGGGAGAACCTTTTTGAGGACTCTACATAATAAATAGTAACAGAAGGGCACCATAAAATTGGCAGAGTTCCACAATTTTCCTCCTCTCTGCCCCAGTGTGAGCACACAGTAGCATAAAACCTAGAAGTGGGCACTGCCCTGAAGATGGAAAACACTTCAGGAGAAGCCTACGAAAGAAGTAAACCTGTCCCTGTCCACAGATGACATGATTTACTATGTAGAAAGCCTCAAGAAATCTACAAAAACGGTCCTAGAAAAAATAACTCAGTGTAGCAAAGTCACAGGATATAAGGCAATCCACAAAAATCAATTATATTTATGTGTACTGGCAATGAAGAGTTGGAAACAGAATTTTTAAAAAAAGGGCTTAGAATAGCTTTAGAAAACTTAAAATACTTAGACATAAATCTCAAAAGACCTGCACTGTACCTCTATGCTGAACAATGTAAAATACTGATAAAAGAAATCAAAGAAGACCTAAATAAATGGAGAGACATACAGAGCTCATGTATTGGAAGTCAAAGCGGTAAAGATGTCAGGTCTCAAACTGATCTGTAGGTAACACAATTTCAAAAGTGAAAAATAAGCAACTCAATGAAAAATGGGCAAAAAAACTTGAACAAATGCTTCTGCCATTAGGATGTATGTATGGTAATGTAAAACACACAGACACAATAATCAACATCATTAGTCGTTAGGGAATGCTAATTAAAATCACCTGCGATACTTGCACACACCTGTAAGAACGGCTAAAATAAATCATACTGACACTGCCCAGCGCTGGGGAGGACACAGAGAGGCTGGGACTCTCTGACTTTGCTAGTGGAAAAGTCAAATAGTACAGCCACTCTGAAAAATGGTTTGGGCATTTCTATAAAGTTAAATGTGTATTCGCCCTCGGACCCAGAAACCTACTCCTCAGTATTTTGCTGTACAGATATGAAAATTTCTACTCACACAAAAAGCGTTACATCAACTATTTATGGTGGCTGCCCTTGTAATTGCCAAATCTGGAAACAATTCCAATGTCTTTCAGTGAGCAAATGGATGAACAAACTGTAACCCACCCACACAGCGGAGTACCACCCAGCAAGAGAGAGGAAAACGTTATCGATACGCAACAACTTGGGTGGATCTCAAAGGCATTGCATGGAGTGAAAAAAAGCCAGTCTCAAAAGGTTAAACAGCACATACTTTCATTTATGTGATAATCTCAACAACACAAGTCTGCAATGACTGAGGCTATAGCAGTGCTTGCTGAGAGCTACAGGCCTGAGGTGTGGGGGATGGAACTGTTTTGCACTAATCTATAAATGTGAAGATATTCACAGAACAGCATACTCTCCAAAAGATTCTATTTTACTGGATGTTAATTTAAAAAGTAAATTGACATCCACTCAGTGTGTCTGAAGGGAAGCATATCTTACTCTGTAGGAAAAACGTCTGCAAAGAAAATGAATTGTTCACACCTTTTTATGACAGACACTTTATATACATTATCTCATTTAACCTGTATTCCTCTCCAGCTGAAGGGATTCTATTACTCTAATATTAAAGATGAGAAATGGGCATTTAGAATAGCTAAGTAAAGTTTTCAAGATTAAATAGCTAGTACATAGAGGGTTAAAAATTTGAAAAAACATTTGTCTGCTTCCACAGAGTATATGCCTACCTTTTATGTTATAGATTCTTTATCACTTAATTACAGGAGATGTTAATGCTACTTAAAATATAAACCTCCTAATCACTTTTAAACCTATATTTACAACATAAGATTTATCTATTTATTACCCTAACCTCAGTACGACTTCTACTTGGAAATAATTTATTAGCTATTGGGTAGTTTTTCTGTCTAATTCTAGAAAGCCCTTTCCCAAACCTACAATTCAGGCTGCCTCTAATTCTGATTCACCCTACCTTTAGTTATTCTGTATGGATAGGGTTTTTATTTTATGACATACCTTACACAGACGAAAGGATTCATTTCTGAGGTTGTTCTATCTCAAAGCTGAAGTTTTTTGCTCAGGCCCTAATTAAACATGGCATCGCTATTTAAACTCTCTGATTTAAGAACAAGATATAACAGTGGTTCCGTCCTTTGAAGTGAAGCACTGCTGCACAGGCAGTTAGTTAGCAGAGTGGTGGGAATCCATCCATGTGTGGAACCTGTTGACAAAGTCCAGAGGGGGACTGTCCTAGTTTTCTCTTCCAAAGGCGAGGATGGTACATCATACTATCACCTTGTCACACAGCATTTGGCAAAAAAAAAAAAAAAAAAAAGAAGTCTGACCCTAAGGCAAATAACTTTAACATCTCCTGCAATAGGCATTATCATTTGGCTACATGGCACATTCACCAGGTCCTGGATCTGGCATGCATGTCCAGGAAGCTGAAATGTCTGAAGAGAGAAAGCATCCAAGTTTAAGCAAAGAGAGTCTACGTGTGACATTACAGCTGTCAAAGGTGGACCCAGTTTTAACTCACCTGTAAGGATGAGGAGCAGTGGGGAGAAAAGGCCATAGGCCAGCAGTTGACATAGGTCTGACTTAGAAATCTAGGTGATGCAATTTGCTAAAACATATAATTTTTTCCTGATTTACAATCCAATGAGTGAAAAGTGCCAGGGATGCATGGAGATGAGCTTCCAAGTATAACTTACTATATTCTCGATTTTCTTCACTTTACAGCTTTTCTTGTATTTAAATATGGGTGAACAAAGGAAACTCCACCGCAGGTGACCCCTGTGGCCCCAAGTCTAGATCCTAGACTAGACCCCTCATTCCCAGGGAGATGCAGGGCAGAGAACAGAAGCCATTTCTATCTAACTTACCTTCTCCTTTTGCACCTGCTCTGACTCAAGGGCTTAACAACTCTTGCCTGAACTATTTTCGTATCGCTATACTGGCCATCCCATCTCCAAGCTCTCCTCACAGCCAAAATACCACTGGTATATCTAAAACTCAAATAGGTTTATGTCACTTCTTTACTTAAAATATTGCAGTGGATAAGATGGGGGCCAGACCACTTAGCAGAACATTGAAGACCCATCAAAATCAGAACTCGGTCTGCCTTTCCAACGTCATTTTCTGCTATTCTCTGTACATCTGTACATCCCATGATTTAATAAAGCTATTTGTTATTTTCTTGACATGCTATGGTTTCATCCCCTGTCTTTGCTTATGTTATTCCTTCGACCAACAAAAACCTCTCCCCACTCCCCCACCTTGTGAAACCCCGCTTGGTCTGGAAGACCTCGCTCAGACATAACTCCCTTGATGGAGACTTCACCACCACCTACTGGTGGAAAAAATTAAATAACGCAGATATGTAATGTGCCCATCAGAGCGTGGACCTATTGTAGGTGCTCAAAAAATACTGGTTACTCTAAATCAAACCTTTTCTTGTTCTCACAGTGTTCTTCATATTTTCTCCTAGCTCTCATTTCATCTATTAAAGGAAGCTGTATTTATGTTTATTTCCTTTGCTACAATAAGATCTTTTTGAAAAGAATAATTAAGCACTATTTACTTCAACAGTACTTACTGTGGAGCCCAGAATGTAATAGGTGCTCCATAAATGTAGAGGGAAGAAAAAGGAAGTGAGGGAAAGAGAACAGGAGGAGAAGACAATGAAGAGAAGAGAGACTGCTAGGCAGTCATTGAGAAAGGCAGAGCCTACAGTCAGTAGGAGAGTCTGGTAATGTCTGGTGAAGACACTGGTAGTGTCTGTAATGATTCCACATCTCGTTACTTTACCAAAGCCAAAGAAGTGGGTAAAGATAATCCTGTGATGATTACAAAGGGCTGTGAAGCACTGGTAGATGTTTCACCAGCTAAGTGACAATAAACCCATGTGTCTTGCCAGTGGGTTTCAGCCCCGGGCAAGTTCACTATGGATCCAATGAGACCAAAGAAATGACAGTGGAACATTCTTGGAGTGAAAGGGTTTATACCCAACTTTATTCCCATGGTGGCAGGTCAGTCACTAGAATCCCATTCACCCCAGAGAGAGTCTGCACGCAGCAAGCCGGTCTCTGCCTCTGGGCCCCTCTGCCCTCGCAGCCGTCTCAGTCTCTGTCCTCGGTGCTGCCACCACTCCAGCCTCTGCTGTCCTGCAGCCTGCAGCCCAGAGCACTGGGCAGAGCTCTTTATACAGAGTCAATAATGTATTGCCCACATGTGTACAGTGAGCAAGCCGACCAGGGTCAGGTGAGAATCCTGGCCGTAGGAACTTCCATTTTCTCTACACCACGTCCCACCATTCCAGCTTCTGTGATTCCCTGGTCTGGTCTGCAAGCTTAGTTGTGTGGATAAGACACCCTTCATGGAAAATTTTCACTATTTTCTATAATGTTTATTGTGCCCATGAAATTAATGAAAATAAATATTAGTATTAATAGTCACTAAATGATAGTAGGATCAGTTGTGCACCTTCTACCTACACAGGCACTGGCAGGAATTAAGTTATATAAAAGAAATGGAAATCCAGACACAGTTTGTTTAACTTGAATGAGCGGTCATATTTTTTTATTTTTCACTAGTGAACACAAATACACAAATACTTCAAGGTGCCAGAGAAATAATGTCATAGGAGAGAAGAGCAGTACTTCTGGGGAAAGTGCAAGAACAGACTAGGATTGTGGCTGTATGACACTAGCTAGCCACTCCCCAGACCAGGGACACTGTGTCCTAAGCTACAACATGAGAGGTAGCACTTCTCAAACTCGAATGTGTGTGTGAATCACTTGGGGATCTCATTAGAAGGCATGATCTGATTCAGTAGGTCTGAGGTGGGAATTCTATGTTCCTAACAAGCTGGCGAAGGTCCTGCTGCTGTTTCTTGACCTACATTTCCAGCAGCAAGGTTCTAGATATCTGTATGTAACATTTAGTTCTAAACTAAGGAAGAGATTGTTTGGAGGCCATGTGAACGTCTGTGGATTACAACTTCACAAATTCGACCCACAGCAAGAGCTATGAACAAGGGGTGTCTCTCCTTCAGGATCTCATGAGTCAGTGATGGAATATGCTGACATTTGCTTCCCACCAACCTTGCAAAAAGAAAAGCCACTGGGGAGAAAGAAGGAATGCGAATTCCATAGCACCTGCACCAATTCTACGGACTTCCAATACCACATTTCCTGCCATGAAAATTTGCAACACATACCAAAAGTCTTATTTAATTCTCAAATCCTTTTTTCCCTTCCTGCCTCCCACCCACACTGCTACACAACCCAGGTTTTTTTGGAAACAACCTGTGAGGCAAAGCAGAGTGCAGAGCATGATTGGAGTAGGGGACTGTCAAGATGTGAATAGCTCAAGTTCAGGGTTGTTTTTATTTCCCCTTCAAATCTTAGCCTGTTGTAACATTTTATAAACCGTAACTTATTAAGAAAGAAAGAAGAACTTGTGAGTACTAGTCTTTTCAATTCCCAGAACAACAGCTTTCTGAGTTGCATGATAACACCAGCTCTATAAGGAGGTAGGCACGGGAGTGAAAAACAATAGCAGCAAACAAACAAGCAAAAACAATAACAAAAAACAAATGTAGGTTAAAGAATATTCTTGGATCATAAAAGCAGTCATTCATCTTATTATACATCCTGAAATTAATTAGAAACCAGTTAATCTCTAATCTAAGAGAAGAATATTCTTGGGCTCTAATATGTTTGAGATTTGACTGACATTTCATTTGTTCAGGAGGATTTTTTTGCTCTTTCCTGTCAAGAAACATTGGCAACGCTGGGGGTAATCAACTTTTTCATTCCGCCTGGCAAGGACTATTAGATGTTAAGACAGGAGATGCCCAGCGTTTCTGTCATGGATTTGGATATACAGCATATGGGTATATAAGCAGTAAAACAGGAAGTTTTTAATGAGGCACCCTGGCCCCTAAATGCGACCTGTTTGATACTATGCAAACTTCAACTCCTCCAGTGCTCTCTGCTGGCATTTGCAAGGGGAAAGGAATTAAGCAACAGCAAATTGTTTTCCTGAGTCTGCAAGTATCACTCCCCTGTGAGGTGTCTCCACTTCCCCCTCTGGAAAATGGTGATGGAAATGACCTACCTTATTTAATCAGTGTTTATAATACTTGATTAGCCCCTCAGGCTACAGCAGTGAGGTTTAGCTAAGAATGGAAAGTCCTCTACCTAGGCTTTCACCTTCCCTGCTTCTGGGAGAGATGGCGTGTGCTCCAGCACAGCTGACAACAGCCAAGAGATTTCCCTACCATCCAGCCTGGATGTATGGAAAATACAGAACTATGGGAGGGAGTTAAAAATGAGCCACAGTTCAACTGGGCTCTCCTAGGAGAGTATAAAATGGAAAATGGGCCAAACAAAATAATGTATATTTTTAACTCATAAATAGGCCAACAAAGTTATATTCAGTCTTTGTTAACGTGCTCTGGTACAAATCCAGCCATTAATAACCTCCTTTGCCTAGGAGGCTTTGTTAAGTAATGACTCCACACTCAACAGAAATTAAAGAATGTAAGTAATTACTTGGATTATTTAAATTATTATGGCTACTCAACTCTGATCACATGTGCCAACCTAACCCCTGCCTCCAGTAAAAAATTATCTGGGTAAATATTGCTGTTTTCCTAAACACTTTGCTGTGTAGATCGACTAAATCCTGTTTCTCACTTGGAAATGAACTATTAAATCTTTCTAGTACCTCAATTCTATGATTATGTGACAATGTTAAATTGTAAATCACAGTCCTGCCTTGAGAAATTTACAAGTCAAACATTCATTTATTCACTCTTTCTGTAAAAAATTTTTTCAAGAAACACTGAGCATCAATTACTTGCCAGGCATTGTGCTCTATATACGTATATATGGCATATGACCACAGCCAAGTAGAATTCCCTCATAGGGATGATAGTCTAGTGGGGAAGATAAAAAGTCTAATAAACAAATAAGCCCTAATTAGCAACCATGCTCAGCACCAGGTCTATGAAAGATTAAAATTAGGGAACATAATCCCCTCTGTGAAAGTAATATTTGACCTAAGAACTGAAGGATAAGGAAAAAGCAACCAGGTGAAGGGTGTGAGGATTGCAATCAGATAGAGAAACATGCACAAAGGCTCTGTGGTAGAAAAGAGCACAACACACCAAAAGAAGTAAAACATGACTAGAATCTAGTTGCACATGGTGCTGACTGTACAAACAATGAGTGCTATAGAACATGAGAGGAGGAGGTGTCTGAATAGGAGAGGTGGTCAGGGAAAGCTTCCTGGAGAAATGGGACTTAAGAGTTAAACTTTAAAGAAAGCTGTTTATAGCAAGAAAATTACTAAGTATTTGTAGCAGCTGGCATGGCAAAAACAAAGGCATAGAATATGAGTGCATAAAGCATGATATCTCCTTTTTATTGCCTTGTTTTTAATTTATGTATATGTGACTTTGTTTATTTGAAAATCAAAGACATACACTGCCATATTTTAAAATTGGATTTATACAGAGAGGGATGTGAAATGAAAAGGATCAATCCTTCTCAAAAAAAAAAAAAATTACCTCAAAGTAGATTACAGCTTTAAATGTAAAAGTCAAAACTATAAAGCTTTCAGAAAAAAGCATAGAAGAAAAAATTCAGGATTTAGAGCTGGCAAAGAGTTCTCAGACTTAACACTAAAAGCACAGTCTGTAAAAGGAAAACTTGATCAACTGAACCTCATCAAAATTAAAATGTTTGCTCTACAAAAGCCCATGGGAAGAGTATGAAAAGGCAAGTTAGAACTGGGAGAAGATATTTACAAACCAAATATCTAACAAAGGACTTATATCTGGAATATATAAAGAGCTTTCAAAATTCAACAGTAACAAAAAATCCAGTTAGAATATGAGCAAAAGACAGGAAGAGATATTTCACTGAAGAAGATATACATTCAGCAAATAAGTACATGAAAAGATGCTTTACATATTAGTCATCAGGGAAATGCAAATTAAAACAGTGATATCACAATATACTTATTAGGATGGCTAAATCAAAAAAGTGACAACACCAAATGCTATAAGCATTGGGGAAATGAGATCACTCACATATTACTGGTGAGAATATAAAATGGTGTACCACCCTAGAGAATAGTTTTGCAATTTCTTATAAAATTCAACATCCAATTACTATGTGACTCAGCATTTACCTTCTTAAACATGTATGAAAATGAAATGAGAACATATTCACACAAAATCCTGTTGCATGACTGTTCATACCAACTTTATCCATAATATCCGAAAACTTGAAACAGCCCAGACAGCCTTTAACTAGTGAATGGTTACACTGTGATACATAACTACCATGGAATACTATTCAGAAATAAAAAGTAGCCAACTATAGATGCTCACATATTGATGAATGCCTGGAGGATTATGCTGAGTGAAATAAAGGCAAAAGTTATAATCTGTATGATCCCATTTACATAACATTTTGAATTAACACAATTTTAGAAATTAGTGGTTTTCAGGGATTAAAGATATTGAACATTGTATGTAAAAAATTATAAAGATATTTTCAGTCCAGAATGATATTATCCTTCTCAGAACATTTTCTTCTGACAGGTGACCAAGGAAGTAGCAAGCCCAAATGCCCAAATCACCTTAACCCAATAAAAAATTGTATATGATTAAAAGGGATGTGTTAGTCCATGCAAGATCTGCTCATTTATGATTTATTATTACTCCCAGCATATGTCTTAACCCAAAGTATAAGGGATTCATCAAGGCCTCTGTACTTGCAGACTGTGGACTCCATTATCTGTTCACCCAAATCATCTGAATCTCCTAAATCTCTGGCCAGGTATGCTTCCTAAATCCGTAGATGCTTCTATGGATTTCTTCTTGGGTATTTTGACTTCATACTTCTTCACTGCTTCATTAATTTTCAGTACTTTAAAAGGATTCTTTCCTTCAAATTTTCCAGTTTTTTCTCATTAGGAGGGTTGGTCTAAGCTGTCTGGTCTACCTTTAATGGAAGAGAAAGTCTCAATTGCCTTTTTATGTTGATATTTATATAATTTATCCCATTTTTCCTCTGGAAGCTTTCATCCAGAGCCATCAATCCTTGTACTCCAATGTGAAATATGTACTGCCTGCACTTTCCTTTGTGATAGATAAAAATTCTTTATCCTCACATTTATTGAAACTATTTGTATCCCACTTGACTGGAATTTTTTCTGGCTGTGGTAGTTTAGTTTGACCACCTTTTCACTCTGATTGCCTGAGTCCTTTGATTTATTATCTTCTAACATTCAGCATTGCTGATGAGGTCACACTTTCATTGGATCCATGGAAACTTCCTCTTCCTCTTCTTTTTCCTTTTTGTATTTCTCTTCTTCCTTCTTCCTCCAACCTTCTTCCCTTGCTCCTTCCGTTCTACTTCTGTTCCACCTTCTCATTCTTCTCGGTTGATAAGGACTTCCTTTCTGTTCCCCAATGCTGCATCTACTATTGTTTGGATGTTGGATCTTCATTACCAATGACCTATGTACTTATTCTTTGCTTTCAGGTTTTCATCGTCATAGGTTTCCATAAAAAATTCTGAGCAACATTCTCGATTTTTACTTTTATCCCTTCTATCGTACTTTTATGTTTGCATTTCAGCAGTGATTTTTTTCCTTTATTTTTTAGGAGTTACTTCTTGTTATCTGTTATTCCATTCCTATAGTATTCTATACTTATTTTAGAAATGAAGTATCATCTTTTATCTCAGAATGTTGACTTTGTATGTATCTCCAGTGGTGTTTTGAAAATATGTCCATATAATCTTTTCTAGTCCATCCCTCAGAGACTAATTCA
Organism: Manis pentadactyla; assembly: GCF_030020395.1. Lineage (NCBI taxonomy): Eukaryota > Metazoa > Chordata > Mammalia > Pholidota > Manidae > Manis > Manis pentadactyla. The sequence goes on along the minus strand of NC_080031.1, from coordinate 12,973,899 downwards.
CTTCCCCTTGAGTGTGAACTGAACTCAGTGACTCACTGCTCATGAATAGAATGACAGAATTTATCACCAGTGAAATAGTGAATTAAACAGTTTAAAATCTAGAAGTGTAAATATATATATCCTCAAATCTTATTTATCAGCACTCATAACTTGTAGAGTAACTTTTATCCAGCAATGCTTAAGAACATGTTCAATTTAAATACAGTTGAACTATTTTTTAGAAAGTTAATATGACATTTAGAAACACAGAAGCAAGTTGCTTTAGTAATAAGTTTAAATTCCACAATCTACTAAAGGTAGCTATTATAAAATCAGATAAATTGAACATTTTTTTTCCAGTAAAGCAAGATTTTCTGTGCTTTAATAGAAGCAGAAAATAGATAACATATTCAATTAGTTGGATGTGTAATTCCATATAAAACAGACAGAAAGATTGCTGGCTGAAATTGAAATAACTTGGAGATAATGGTAAAACATGCCAGTAGAAGTAAAAGGATTTGTTTTATAATATATCACAAGGCTTAATGCATAATAGAAATCCTTATAAACTTGGGGCATAAACTACTAGTCCCTGATGGTACGGGTATTAATACACAAGTGTTTCATTCTGTTTGTTTTGTTTTTTACTATTTGCATGTGTCAGGCACTGAGCAAGGTGCTAGAGATACAACAGTGAGCAAAAAATAGGCATGGGGCCTATTCTGAAACTTTATTTTTGAGATAAATAGAAACATTAGTCAAACAGTCACATAAATAATTATTTGTCTAAGTCAGAATTTCCCAAACTATGGAATACAGAATTGATTAAAAATGAAAATGTATTGATGCAAAAGCAATAAGAGATCATAAGACATAATGTGCAAAAGAATGAAAGTAGGCAGCAAGAAGTGGTATCACAGATTTCTTAATTATTGTGAGGCATGATAAATATTTGATTCATGGGAGTTTTTCATTCTGTAATAGAAAAATCCAAATTAAAGAAAATATGTTATCAAATATCAGAATAAAAAAAGATAACAAAATATCACAATGTATGTTAAAAAATAAGACAAGGTGTATGAGATAGACCAGCAAAGACAAAATAGACCACATACATCAATATGATAGTTTGTAAATGCTGCTTATCCATCAAGGTACAAACTGAATGTCATTTATAAATGCATCAGATGATCAATCATGCACCATCTTGGAATTCTTTGTGATTTGCACTCAATTTCTTAAGAGCCAGACTCTAGCACAGTAAAACAAATAGGGATATGAATGTTCTTGATATTTTTTATACATATATGTATATCATGAGGCTTAATGCATAATAGAAATCCTTATAAACTTGGGGCATAAACTACTAGCCCCTGATGGTATGGGTATTAATACACAAGTGTTTTGTTTTGTTTTTTACTATTTGCATGTGTCAGGCACTGAGCAAGGTGCTAGATACATACATATATATATATATACTTTCTATAAGAAAACCTGTTCAATGCATGACTTTCTTTTTTCATGGCCACTCCTTCTCACCAATATTTTTTGGGACACTTTGTATAAGGGGTCATTTCTGGGGGAACATATTTTAAATCATTATAGACTAACAAGATAAGCAAAATGTTAGTAACAGGAATGGACTTCAGAGATCGTTTAAGTTAAAAATCACAATATTGTAAAGGAGAAAATAAAATATTTTCAGAAAATTGTAGTATTATAGAAATAAAAAATATCTTAAAGGATATTTAACTAGACATCCTATTGAAATTATGTCACTGCACAAAATTTCTACCATGTATTCATATAGGTCTAGCTTGAAGTTTTCACTGATATAGTCATTCCTCCATTTGTTTATTCAGTAAACATTAATGGTCTGCTTTTGTTTAGCTACAGATAGTTGCAAAACCTCAGAAAATATGGTCTAATAAGCCCTCAAACAATTTACAATTTAATAAGGTATCATATAGCAATGAGGTCATATTTGACACATGATACAATAAAAGAGAAACATTAAATATTCCAGAACTTCAAATAAGTGAAAAAATTATAGACTCAGTATTTGATCTCAACTTTGCAAAAATATGTTACTTTTTCATGTGCAATGAGTGGGGTGCAGAGGGAAATCACTGCAAGCAAAGGAACTAACATTAATCAAGGCATGTGGGGAAACAACCACCAAGTGTTTTCAGAACTAATAAGTTGCACTATTTGGCTGAACCTGATGTAATGTCTTCATTATTAAATTTTTTATTTTCCTTTCAACCAAATTAATGAACATATCTCTCAACCCAAAATTTTTCTTGTACTCCTCCTCTTTCACTAACCCAACCCTAGTCAACCATTGGTCTGCACTATCCTGTCACTATATAACTTAGGTTATGTTTCCTAAAATTTTACATATGTAGAGTCATGTAGTGTGTGCTCTTGTCTTGCTTAGATTCTTTCAATCAACATAATTATTTTTAAATTTATGCATGCAGTTGCATGTACCACTAGTTCACTCTTTTTTTAATTGCTGAAAAACATTCCACTATATGAATATACCACAAATTATTTGTCCATTCACATGTTGATGAGCATTTGGGCTATTTCCAGTTTGGGGCAATTACAAATAAAGCTGCTATACCAATTCTGTACTAAGTCTTCATGTAAATATGTTTTTATTTTTGTTCCATACAATAGCAGAGATAGAAATACTGAGTTAAATAGTAGATGACATTTACCTTCTTAAAGAAACATCCATACTCCTTTCCAAAATATTCATACTATTTTATATCCCTGTCAGCAATGTATGAATGTCCCATTGTCTCACATTCCTGCCAATATCTGATGTAACCAGTCTTTAATTTTAGATATTCTACTAGATTTCTCTAATGACTAGTGATGTTGATCATGTTTTCATGTGCTTATTTGTCATTCATATAATTTTTACCTATTGAATTTTTACTAAGTTTACTTATCAAGTTTGATCATTCTTTACATATTATGGATACAAGTTCATTATCAAATATGTGTTTTGCTAGAATTTTCTCCTAGACCCTGACTTGTACTCTCATTCTAACAGTATCATTGAAAGGGCATAATTCTTAATTTCTATGCAGTTTAATGTGTTAATTTGTTCTTTTATGGATTGTGCTTTTTGTGTTCAGATATGATTTGTGGCACAAACCAAGGATCAAAAAACTTTTTCTACAAAGATTGGATAGTAAATAATTCATACTTTTGGGCTGTACATTTTTTGTCATAAATATGCAACTTTATAGTTGTAGTACAAATTCCCAGGGCCATGTTCCCATAAAACTTTATTTACAAAAATAAGCAATGGGTTGCATTTGGCCTGTGAGCCATGGTTTGCCAACTCAGCCTAGAGTATGTGTTATCTTGGTAAATGTTCTGTGTACAATTTAAAAAGTATGTATTCTGTTATTAGGAGAATTGTTCTATAAATGCAATTAGGTCCAGTTAGTTGATCGTGTTGTTTAAGTCTTCATAATCAGGCAGTCTTTCTTATTGGCTCTCTGCTTGGTCTACCAATTATTGAAAGAGGACTATTGAAATCTATAATTGCAACCATAATTGTTGATTTGTCCATTTTTCTTATTTATTGTGCTTCATATATTTTATAACTGTCATTGGTTAAAAAATAGTTTAGGATTATGTTCTCTGCTGAATCAACATTATTATGAAATGACTTTGATCCCTGGTAATAATCTTTTTTCTAAAATCTACTTTGTTGGATATCAATATAGCCACTCCAGTTTTATTTTAATTATATTAATACAGTTACTTTTTCCATGCTTTTACCTAGCTTACTGTGTCTTTATACTTAAAGTGGATTTCTTATTGGCAGCACGTAGATATCGCTTTCTTATCCACTATGATGATCTTCACCTTTTAATTGATGTGTTTAGAACAGTTACATTTAATGTGATAAGGATAGTTGTGTTTAATTGTACCATCTTGCTATTTGTTTTCTATTTGTCCAATCATTTCTTTGTTTTCTTTTTTCTCTTTTTCTACCTTGTTTTCTGTCTATTAAATATCCTTTTGTGATTTCATTTTATTTGCTTCTTAGCTACTACTCTTCATTACACTATGTTTGGTGTTTCTACTATATATTTTTAACTTATCAGAGCCTTCCTTCAAGTAATATTATGTCTTCATGTAAGAAGTTTGAAACAGTTTATGTCCATTTTTATCCATTCCATTTTTATATTATTGTTACCATGCATTTTCCTTTTATATATATTTTAAACCTCACAAAACACTGCTATTTTATTTGTTAAAGAACTTGATTATCTTTTAAGGAAATTTAAATAATAAGAAAAAAGCCTTACCCACATAATTACAGTCTTCAATCTTTTTCATAGTTACAGATTTCCACCCACAGCCATTTTCCTTCCTTTAACATTTTTTATAACACAAGTCTACTAGTAATGAATTATGTAACTTTTGTATGTCTGAAAATGCATTTATTATACCTTAATTTTTGAAAGATAATGTCATAGGGTAAGGAATTGTAATCTGACAGAGGTTTTAAATTTTGTTTTGTTGTTGGTTTTCGTACCCTAAAGATGTTGTTCCACTCGTGGGCTTACATTGTTTTCCATGAGAAATCTGCTCTCTTACTCTTTTAATATGACCACTTTTAATATTTTCTATTTATCTGATTTTAAGTAAAGTGTTTCTTATGTACCTTGTGTAGTTTCCTTCATGTTTCTTGTGCTTAGTATTCATTAAGCTTCTTGCATCTGTGGATTAAGAATTCCATCAAATTTGGAACTCTTCCATTATTTTTTATCACTATTTCTCTAGCTTTCTTGGACTCTCTGAACTCCCAACTCCAAATTCTCGACTCAGGGAGACTCCTGGGCTTTTCCTACATTCTGGAAAACTTTTCCAGCCAATGAGCTGGGAAAAGCCTGGCACTGACCTCATGTGTTTTCTATCTCTAAGGGAATCACTGTTCCTTGGTAACCTGATAGCCACAGTTTTCAGAACCATTTTATTTTATATTTTGTTCATTGTTTAGTTATTTTAGATGGGAGAGTAAATTCAGTCATTATTACTCCATTTCACCCAGAAGCTGAAGTCTAAACTCAGGGGTTTTTTTTCTTTATTCTTTATTTATTTTCTTTTATTTTTATTGAGGTATAGTTGACATTCAATTTTATATTAGTTTCAGGTGTATAGCATAGCAATTTAACATTTATATACAAAATGAAATGATCATCACGATAAATCTGGCAGTTAACATCTGACACCATACAAAGTTATTACAAGATTATTGACTTATTACTTTGCTACATCCCTGTGGTTTATTTATTGTATAACTGGAACTTTGCACCTCTTGTCCCCTTACCTCTTTTACCCATCCCCCATCCTCATCCCCTCTGTCAACCACCAGTTTGTTCTCTGTATTTATCAGCCTGCTTCTGTCTTATTCTGTTTGTTTTCTTTTTTAGATTCCATATATATAAGTGAAATAACACAGTATTCATCTTTCTCTGTCTGACTTATTTCACTTAGCATAATACCTTCGAGGTCCATACATGATATCACAAACAGCAAGATTTCATTCTTTTTCATGGCTAAGTAATAATTCATTGCTTGTATATATGTGTGTGAATGTACCACATCTTTATCCACCCTTCTATAAATGAACACTTATGTTGTTTCCATATATTGGCTATTGTACATAATGCTACAATGAACATAGGGGTTCATAGATCTCTTCAAATTAGTGTTTTCATTTTCTTCAGATAAATACCCAGAAGTGGACTTGGTAGATCATATGGTAGTTCTATTTTTAACTTTTTAAGGAATTCCATATAGGCATATTTTGTTTTATTTATTATCTCCTTTGCTTTGTTGTGTTTCATGAATATTATTTGTTTTTCAAATTTAAGGTTTGTGGTAACCCTGCGCTGAGCAAGTCTATTGACACTGTTTTTTTCAACATTTGCTCATTTCATGTCTCTGTGCCACATTTTGGTAATTGTCACAATATTTTTAACGTTTTCATTGCTATTATACTTGTTATGGAGATCTGTGATCAGTGATCTTTGATGTTACTATTGAATTTGTTTTGGGGTGCCACAAACTGTTCCCCCATAAGATGGTGAACTTAATCAATAAATAGTTTATGTGTTCTGACTGGCCATTCCCCCATCTCTCCTTATCTCCTTAGGCCTCCCTATACTCTAAGATACAAAATATTGAAATTAAGCCAATCAGTAATCCTACAATGACTTCTAAGTGTTCAAATGCAAGAAAGAATGGTGCACTCTTACTTTTAATCAAAATTTGGAAATGATTAAGCTTAGTGAGGAAGGCATATTGAATGCCAAGACAGGCCAAAGGCTAGGCCTCTTGCTCCAGTTAGCCAATTGTGAATACAAAGGAAAAGTTCTTGAGAAAAATTAAATTGCTATTCCAATGAACACAGGAATGATAAGACAGCAAAACAGGTTTACTGCTGATATGCAGAAACTTTCAGTGGTCTGGATGAAGATCAAACCAGCCACAACATTCCCTTAAGTCGAAAGCTAATCCAGAGCAAAGCCCTTCAATTCTATGAAGGCTAAGGTGAGGAAGCTGTAGAAGAAAAGTTTGAAGCTAGTAGAGGTTGGATCATGAGGTTAAAGGAAAGAAACAATTTGCATAACATAAAAGCACAAGGTGAAACAGCAAGGGCTGGTGTAGAAGTCGCAGCAAGTTATCCCGACTGAGCTAAGATAATTGATGAAGGTGACTACACTAAACAGCAGATTTACAAATAGGGGGAACCGATTTCTATTTCAAGAAGACGCTATCTACACATTCTTAGCAAGAGAGAAAAAGTCAATGCCTGGCTTCAAAGCTTTAAAGGACAGGGGACTCTTTTGTTAGGGGCTAATGTAGCTGGTTTCCACATAATGTACTAAAATGTATTTTCCTTTACTTTGATTAATTTCATTTCTGTCCTTTGGGCTGCACAAAAATAAACTTTACCTCAATTTATAGAATATCCCTCCAAGGATTTAAATGCAGCAAAGCCAAGTGCCTAAGGCTACCTAGCTATTTAAGTAATAGCAGAGCTGAACATGAGAGAGATTAAGGTTCATTTTGTTCAACTATTCACCCACAAAGTGAATCTTTTTCATAATGTCTCAACCCAGAATTATCTAGTCCAGAGGGATCTAGTAGATGGATGCTTCAAAAAGTGAGGAACTTGCATACATCTCAGAAGATGACACCATGTGCCAGAGACATAACTAGAGCACTGTAATAATAGTAACACAATACTCTCAATCATAGCTTCATCTCTATCTGTACATCATACTTAGTAACAGTGCCTCGTAGATGCTTATAGTTGTGACTGATTTCACTAACTTCTGCCATTTTTCATTGGAGAAGATTATCTTAAAATGTGTGTGATTTCAGTTGATTAAGAAGAAGATAGTAGAACTGACATGTTTCTTGGAGTATCTTTGTAACTACAAATTTCCAGCTTGCCAACCCAGCTAAGTAGTCTTTGCCTTCCATGCAGAGAAAATTTTTTTTTCCCTGATGACTTAAATACAAGAAAAGGATATTTGGGCATGAAGTCAGGGATGTTTGTCTTTCAAGGCAGAAAGGAAAGGGGTGGCAATATCTAGGACTGGCAATCTTTAATTAATTAGCCACGTGTAATAATTAACCAGCTAAAATGCCCTTATCTAACCTTTTGGCTTGCTGTTATGTTTTATGCATATTATTGCAGAGTGACTTAGCATTTTTTTGGAAAGTATGTACAATAATTAGGCCGTTCACCAATTTAAAAGCCTTAAGTCTTGGTTTGAGGCTACAGGTAATTCCACTGAACTACTTAAATGAGGGGAAAATATGCAGTTCCTCCTTCTCTTTGCATGTTGATATTTTAATAGTTTGTTACACACCACTTTTATTGCAAGCAGCTAAAGTACTTTTGACTTGGAAGGCAAGAGACTTTACCCAGAAACTTACAGAGTAATATGCTAAAAGGAAATGGTAGATGGAGTCTTAGAAACTCTACCAAGTCGTTCGGTATTAGAAAGATATTTCCAGTTTTCTGTGTGCCTATACTCTAGATATGTCATCCAAAATATTTCTCTCTGTTCCTTTCACCTCACCAGATCCTATCAAGGATATATAAATGTTTGGTATTCTTCAAGATATTACCAATAAAACTAAAGAAAATCTACTACCTTATAATTGTTTTCATTTTTCTTTTTTCTTTTAACCAGTCTGCTTACCAGTTTGTACCACAAAATCTAGTTCTGAAAAATATACAGTCTCATCAGTAGGTTTCCGCATGTTAGAATTATATCTAAAGCTACTTTACAGAGAGGTTCCAGTTCTAGCAGAGATAGAGAGGCATATTCCACCCTGTCTTTCTCATTAAATTCAACTAAAGTTTTGGGGTAGAATGAATAGAGCAACTAACTATCTAAAGGCTCTGAAAAGCAGTAGTACATGTGTCGGAGAAATACATCAGAATTTAAAATTCAGTCGATTTGGCACTGAGTTTCCTGGTTTGTTTTTCCTACTATATCTCCCAGCTGGATTCAAGAGAGCAGCATAAATCTTGGAGTTGTGTACTGTACGTGGACAGAAAGAGTTCAAAAAGACCTCTCACTCTGATCCTTGAAGAAGGAAGTTGTCCCTTACAAGACAGAGAAAGTAGGATAAACTTTCTTCTTTTCTTGTCTTTCTCCCATCCCTGCTCCCAGGCACTCCCAAATGCTGCACCTCCCAAAGTAGTAGTTACTCTATGGCAGTTGCTACAGTGACCAAACGTGCACCTAAAACTCCAGTGGAAGACAATCCTTCTCTCTGATAAGAGACATAGTAGTCCAAAGAGCATGCAGGGAATCTGTGTTGCTCTCTTACCTCTCGTATCCTCTTGCCACTTGTCCCTGAAAGCTGAGCCAGTTGTAGAAGTGAGCAGCAAAGCACAGAGAGACTAATGTCCCGTTTTTAATGCAGAGGGTGATAAAGACTGAGTGAGATGGCAAAGAGGACAGATTGAGAAAGAGAAAATTTTGAACTCACCCCAAGCTTCTCATTCAGGAATATGTCCCCAGATGCTGTTCTTAGGTAGACTTGCAAAAAGCTTTGAGAACCCAACTATGGGTGAGACCACTGCTAGGTTTCAGGTTGTTCTTGGGAGGTACAGATTCTGGGAAAGTACAAAGAGCATTAAAAAGCTTTTGAAAATGGAACTGACTTTAGAAACATAGCCCACAGAAAATGAATCAGAATGTGTGGCCTGAACATAACTATGATTGATGACTTAAAAAATAAATAAATAAAAATACAGTCTCCGTAAGATTTTTTAAAGTTCCAGAGTCCCATAACATAATTTTCAAAATGTCCAGGACCCAATTCAAAATTGGTGAGTATTCTGTTCCTTGAGGAACATACAAGGTAATCATAAAATCTCAAAGGAAAAAAGAAAACAATAACAGATTTGCATGATACAGAGTTACCAGATAATTTGTCAGATTTTAAAGCAGCTCTTATAACTTTAAGGAAGCAAAAATTAACATTCTTAAAACGTGCAAAGAGAGGAACTCTCAACTGAGAAATAGGAGAATTAAAACACAACCAAATGGAAATTTTGGAGTAGAAAAATACAATAACTGATATAAAATTTAATGAATAGGCTCAATAACAGAAGAGAAATGACACAAGGAAGAGTCAGTGAACTTGGAAATAGGTCCATAGAAATTAACCAATCTGAACAAGAGTAAGAAAACTGACTTTTGTTTGAAAGAAGCAAAGTTTCAGGTACCTCTAAGACAATATAAGAAGGTCTACCATATATATTACTAGATTCCTAGAAGGAGAGGCAAAAAGACTGGGTGCAGAAAATACATTTAAAGAAATAGTTACTGAAAAAAATTTCAAATCTGCTGAAAGACATAAATTGGCAGATAAAGAAGCTCAGTAGACAGGATGAACTTAGAGAAATACATGCCCAGAAATGTTGCAGTGAAACTGCTGAAAAAAAAAGACAAAAAAGCCAACAAAATCTTGAAAGCAGCCAAAGAAAAATAATACATTACATGCAGGAAAACACCTTGGATGAACTGCAGCCAATTCAAATGACTGCAAATTGCTCACGAAAAATCGTGGAGGCCAGGGCAAAATGAAACAGCATTTGTAAAGTGCCGCAAACAAAGAACTGTCAACCTATAATTCTATACCCAGTTATTCTATATCTATATTCAATAATGAAGGCAAAATAAAGATATTCTAAGATAAAAGGAAACCAAGAGAGTTCAAGAAAGTTCAAGAAGTCTGTTATTGGAAGAAAATTTGGCATTTCAGGAATGAGGAAGAGCAGTAAAAATTTAACTGTCTGAATATATATAATAGATTAATTTTAATACTCTTAAGTTATTTAAAATAGATCTTACAGTTTAAAACAAATATTATAACATTTTCTGAAGGGATTTTCATCTTATGTTGGCAATTGCAACATGGGGAGAGGTAAAAGGGCTCACATGATAAGGGTTTCTACATTCCATTGAATTGGCAAAATATTAATTTTTAGTAGGCTGTTAAAAGTTAAATATGAATATTGTGTCCCTTGAACAGCCACTAGGAAAACATGTATAAAGAGGTAAAGTTAAAAGTGGAGTGAAGATATAAACAAAAATGAGCCATACTCTGTTCACAGATTAGAGAACTCAATATGGTTAAGATGTATTTTCTTGCTAAATTGACCTACTGATTTCATACAACTCTAGCCAAAATCTCAGCAAAATTTTATATAGTGACAAACATACTCTTAAGACCACACAGAAAGCCAAATACAATAAAATAGTTAAAATAATTTTGTAAAAGAACAAAGAGGACAAATAAAGCTATAATAACCAAGACAGTGTAGGATTGATAGACAGACTAGAGTCCAATATACACTAACACAAACATGGTAAGTTAATTTTTAAGAAAGATACAAAAGTAATTCAGTGCAGGAAAGGATTGTCTTTCAGAAAAATGGCGTTCAGACAACTAGACTTTCATGTTTTAAAAAGAAAAAGATCTTTAACATATATCTTTTGTCTTTTACAAACAGCAACTTAAAATGGACCCTAAGTTTATTTGTAAAATTTAGAACTATAAAACTCTTAGAAGAAAATATAAGAGAGAATCTGCATGTTTTTTGAGTTTGGCAAGTAATTATAAAATATGATCTAAGAGTACAATCCATATATGAAAAAAAAGGAATTAAATTTCACCAAAACAAAAACTTTTTAGCTCTGCAAAAAACAGTTAAGAAAATTCAAAGACAAGAAATATTTGCAATTCATGTATTTGACAGAGTATTTGTATCCAGAATATATAGAGAACCCTCAAGACTCAACAATAAGGAAACAACCTAATTTAAAAACAAATGGGTGAAAGATTTGATCAGATACTTCATCAAAGATTTCTGGATGGCAAATAGGCTCATGAATAGGTATTCAATATCATTAGATGTCAGGGAAATGTGAATTTAAACCATCATGAGATACTAATACACAGTTATTAGAATAGATAACGTTTAAATATCTTTTATTACACAGTTATTAGAATAGATAAAGTTTTTAAAAATTTTAAGAAACTAACAATACCAAGTACTGGTGAGGATGCAGAATAATTAGAACTTTCATTCATTGCTGATGAATATTCAAAATCAAGAAGCCAGTCTGGAAAAACAGTTTGGCAGATTCTTATAAAGCTGAACATATAATTACCATATGACTCAGAAATTGCACTCCTGTGTTCTATGCTAGAAATGTTAAAACTCTGTTCACACAGAACCTGTACACAAATGTTTAAAGCAGCTTATTCATAACTGCCAGAAACTGGAATCTGCTCGAATGTCCCTCACTGTTTGAAAACACAAACTGAACTGCATCCATATAAAGGAATACAGTAACTCCCCTCTACCCACAGTTTTGCTTTCTGAGTTTCCAGTTACCCACAGCCAACCATGGTTCAAAAGCAGGTGATTCTCCTTATGACACTGGTCAGATGGGCAATAATCACCTAATGCACATCACAATGCCTGCATCTTCACCTCACTCCATCTCATCACGTAGGCATTTTATCATGTCCCATTATCACAAGAATGGTCAATGTAGCATAATAAGATATTTTGAGAGAAAAAGAGAGCACATTCACATAACTTTTATTATGGTATTGTTATAATTGTTCTATTTTATTTTAGTTATTGTTGTTAATCTCTTACTGTGCCTAATTTGTAAATTAAAGTTTATCATAGGCATGTATGTATGCATAGGAAAAGATACATATATAGTGTATAGTGCTATCCACGGTTCCAGACGTCCACTGGGGGTCTTGGAAGGTATCTCCCAAGGATTAGTGGGGAGTACAGTACTACTCAAAAATAAAAAGGGAGCGACTGCTGATGCATACACAACCTGATGAATCTAACTGAGGAATCCAGTTTCAAAAGGTCGCATGACTATTTATATGACATTTTGGAAAATGCAAAACTATAGGGACTCAAAGTACATAAGTGATTACTAGGAGCTGCGGGTAGGAGGAGGATTTGTCTGCAAAAGGGCAACACGAAGAATCTGTTATTGATAGACCTGTTTTTTACCCTGATTATGGTGGTGGCTACACAGATCTAAACATGTGCTGAGACTTGTAGGTCTGTCCACAACAAAAGTGAATTTTACAGTATGTTACTTTTTTTTTTAATGACATTACTATCTCTTGAGTAATTGCAAATCTTATTTCTACCTCTGGCAAAACCAGCGACATGGAAGATTATTCTAAGCAAGTTTCATCAATTTCTTTTTAAATTCTGAATAGACAGCCATACAAAATTAAAACAATACATGCCAAAGAGATAGGAATATTTTAGCAGCATCGTCAAGAAAATCATATCAAGTAAAATTTATATCAATGTTAATTTAATGTGTGTTAATTACTATTATGAACTGTTATTATTGGGTTGCATGGTATGCAGTCCATTTAAATCACTTTAATTGGTATTACATTAAGAGCATTCCATTTTTAAAAATTCACCAGTACCTGAAACATCGTTAGTGTTTTCAATCCTGATGCTCGTCACACACAACCTCTATACATAGTTCAGATTCTGGGACATGAGTAGCAAGAGAAAGAATTGTTTGAAAGTGGCATAAATAAAGCTCTGAGCTAACTCAAGAGAAACGGTGGGTTGCATAGACAAAAGAGTTAAAACTCAAGACTTCTACTGACCCACAGTGATTTTACTGCAAAGCTACTGCATACAACGCAGCATGTAGAAACCCTAACAGGTACAATTGCAAATAATTCAAGATCTCTGACCCTCAAAGAGATTCACTGAAGAGTGAGAAAGGGTCCATGAGATGGCAGATGCAGATTTTATGAACTGCAAAGTGTTATGCAAAATACAAATAATTCATCAGAGGCTTGGGTACCGGTGATAACTAAAATAGCAAAATTCTATAGGTTTTTACAGGAAGGAAGAAATTATTTGTAGCTGGAAAGATCTAGGGCCATGTTGGGAAGGTAGTGATTGCATTGAACAATGGAAACAAGGGCATAGAGAGGCTGAGCAATGGACACTTGAGATGTTAGTAACTGAACTTGGTGATGTATGGAGCAGGTTCCAGAAGAGAGGAGAAGTTTGGTTGGGACAGATTGAGTTTGAGGCATGGATTACATGGAAATGCCAGTCAAATGCTCAGGACTGAGATGAAAAAAGAAGAGTAAAGTGCACAGAGGCTAAAGTAAAATGAAACAAAACAAAGTACGGTGTAAATAGATGAGCTCATGAAGAAAATGGGTAGAATAAGGAGAGGAACTATGAACAAACAACGAAACCGTGTGGCTCTTAGTGGGAGGAGCCAAGGGTATGGACTGAACCATGGCTGGAGAGGGGGGAGAACCAGGGAAGTTCACTGGAGATTGGGAGAGAAGACCATAGTAAACTTTGAAGGATGCTGGTGAGTTACTTTGTGTAGGTTATTGTCAATGAAAGCCAAATTTCAGATAAATGAGAACAGAATGAGAGACAAGAAAGCAAAATCAGAGCAAACATCAAAAGATCTCTCCATTAAATTGATATCTGTACCTATGTGGACAACATCACAGCCCAGGAAGACACTGGGAGGGATCTTATTTTTCTGATGATTTGCAGTCTTCTTGGGAAAAAAGAATGAGAAGAGAAATGTTTAGTAGGGTTTCTCCAGCCATGACCACTGTCCCCACATTGCATTAAGGCGATCAGCTTGGAACAAGCAAACTCAGACGACCTGAGTTCTCAGTATATCATTGCCCAGCTGCAAGAGAATAAACAAACATCACCGCCTTCTGAGATCATGATTTTCCTTTTGTCTTATAGGACACATTGCTAAACCATCCATAACTGATTCCTTGGAAAGTCTGGCAGCAAGGATTCATGGAATATTCTCAAGGTCCAGGGTTCTGGACCTATTCTCAAAAGACATCTCTTATTTGATTTGACCTGCTCTCTAATCAATGACAGTTAGAAATGCTCACCATTTCTGGGAAAATTATAGGTGAGCAAGGCAGACTGGAGAAATTGAAATAGGCATCTCTCTAGAGGCACTTGTTCGATTTTTTTTTTTCAGCAGTCACACATGACAGTGGCCCCATGGGATGGTGTATAACATTTCCCATCCAAGAAAGTAGCTCCCCGTTTATGCGACACCTGCGTCTTCCCCCAGGACCTGATCACTCCAAGACAATAAAATAGCCTCGTAGAAACAGGCTAACTGGGTTGTTCAGGTGTGTGTTTTTGTTTGATTTTACTGAAGTTTTTATTCTGCTGCAGTAGAGACCTGGCTTGAGGGTATTGGGTAAATGCTAAATAATAATCAGTCTGAGGAAAAGAAATAGATTTCCCGGCATAGTAGGTATAAAGAGAACAAACTTAATTATTGATTCTCATTCCTGCCTTGTTCACACCTCGGCTCACATTCAAATAACTTGAGGGAGAAAACAGTTCAGAATCTAGCAAAACAGAAATTATTCTACAGTTGTTAGGGTATCAATTCCATCTTTTATTTAATTTGGAAATGTATTCCTATGCCATTGTATTAGGTCAATAGAGAAAATGTAGGAGAAAGTTTACCCATAAATAGTTCTAGCTGCTCAAGTCGGCACCTGCCAGTTGAAGACTGAATGAGCAAAGATGGAATCACAGGAGCTTGGCCAGTGGGAAATTCTGAGCTCACTTTTCAATGGGATTTTCAGTTTAGATATATGCCTTTAACCATCAATTAGAAACCTGCAGAAAAATCTTTGGGGCAGTAACATGGCATGGATTTTGCTTTGGCATTTTGTAATAGTGTGCTGTAAGCCAAGCTAACTTTTAAAGAAAGATTCCGTATTAAAAATTAAAGTCTTTTAAATGTATGCAACTAGTTTGCAATTATCTCATGGTATGTAAGGGTCAAATCCAATGAGTCAATTTGGATGGAAAAAAAAATGTTCCATAGGCATATTACCTTTGTTTCTTTCAACGTGAGTGGATGAAAGCTTTTCAGTTAAATAAAAAAAAAAGCCTGGACTGTACGAATAACAGAATAATAGGAACGTGTTTGTATTGTTTCCCAAGGTTGACTTTCAAGATGTTTCTAAAGAAGCACAATGAAAAAGAGAATTGAGGCAATTATACATTCAATCTAGATGTCAGCTGAGGTCATCCTGTCTTTTGAGACTTACATAAAATTAACTTCAACCACTATTCTCGTCTTTAAAAAGAAGCTCAATATCCTTTCTAAGATTTTTGCACACATTTTAACATACCATCTCGCGGGTACCTGTATTTTGAATGAGCTATTCCCATTGAACTTGCAGCTCCCCTTCCACAACTGTTCTCTTCTTCTTGTCCAGTGCAAAGTCATACACCAACACAGCCCCGTTATGACCTAAAACTCTATTCTTAAAAGACGTTAGTATGGAACAAGTGGCTGTTACACTGCAGCAAAATACAGAATTCATTTTAAAACGTATCTTCATAAAATTCCTCCAGCCAGCCCCACTGCTGGGAAATTCTCATTAAGATTTCTTCATGGAATTTTTCCCTTATACATGCAGGCTTCTTCCAATTTGCTTGGCCCTGTCCCTGTTCTCAGAACATTTCCCCTGCTCTTACTTATCGCCCCCTCCGTTTTGCTGTGTAGATTTCATGGTCTCCCAGAATTTCACGTTCTTAGAGCTTGATGGCTCACACGTATGAACAAGGTAGTTGGCTAAACAGAAGGCCACCCTCTCAGCAAAGAGTCATGCCACTTCTCTAGGAGGCAAAATGGCAGTTATCTACCTTGCTTTTTTTTTTAATTGTTTTTTCCATGTTATGTATAATTAAAACAGGTCACAAAGTCAGGACTACCTCAGTTCTAGATATTTTAGATCATTAAGGTAGTATGAGCTAACACATGGTTGCCTACCCTCAGACAGCCACCTATGGTAAACCTGGCCCGCGAAAGTGATATTGACTTAGATGTGAGCTTCTATTAAAATACAAATTATTAAACACGTGATCCTTTCCAAAAGATAAGCTGATAAAAATATTATTTATATGAAATATAATAGGAAGCAGCACTTGAATCTGCTAAAGAAAGAAAATATGCTGACTCTACCTTCTGTTTTCTATGATTATGGTTATGTTGGAACAACGAGCCTTGAGAAATATTCTGGCCCCTGCTCCAAACTCATTCCCTAAAATGCGACAGCTAGCTAACAAATCACAAACTCTTAGTATCTGAAGTGGGCTTAGAGGGTATCAGATCTTATCTTCTATGGGTTTCCTTATAAAATATTCCATGGAGTGTTATTAGAAGGATGCATAGTCTATTTGGAGAACATTAAACATTAGAAAGTAAGGTACATGTGAGTACAAGACAGTACAGTGTCTTGCACATAATATAACCTCAACAAATGAAATGTTACTTCCTTCCCACCCTTCCCCTTCCCCTTAACTCTGAGATGAACATTCCTCTTTTGGACATCCATTCATTAGACACAGCTCAACCTAATAAAGTAAAAGGACACTGTCTATTTCCTCTTCTACATGAGAACATCTCAGGTACTTAAAAATAATTCTGTTCTTTCTCTTTTACAGATCCATCGACATTATGTTACACTCTTTCACATTTCAATTTCCCAACTCTAATTGTGGTCCTTAGTTCCTAGGACTTACAAAGAAAAAAAAGCTCCAAATTGTGTCTGCCCAGCACACAGTGCAGTGAGGACAGCTTCTACTTCGTCTTGACAATCAAACTAAAGCACTACTCCAATTTGCACATCCCTTTTTTATAGCCATGTTGTACCATCAGCCTCACCCAACAATAGAAGCCATCTACATGTGCAGATATGTATAGATTCCTCCTTTTTTTTCCTGCAGGATTGTTGTAAGTCCATATTTTCCCAATTCTGCATTTAATGCATCATTTATTTAAAGTATTTGTGTGTGTGTATCTATAGATGATAGATAGATAGATAGATAGATAGATAGATAGATAGATAGATAGATAGATAGATACGCATAGGGCCTGACATATACACACACGCATATACATATACATATAAGCCTTTATATACATATGTAATAAATATAATATACATATTCATACCTGATATATATAGATACATATCTGACTTACAGATGTATACCTTTTAACTTCACCCTGTGCTATTTGACCTTGTAAGTCAACCTGTTAAGATCTTTTAGACTTCTAATTATCATCCAGAATTTAATTTATTCTGGCTCTAATTTATCTAAATCTATGCCTCTTTTTAAACATGTTTATAGGATATTAAAAAGAATCATAATGAATAACATAGCCAGCAGCAATCTTACGACATGCTGTTTGAAAATGCATCAGAATCTGTTTTCATTAGATAGGGTAAAACACACAGACAAGGAGATGACTGTCATGCAGGAAGAAGTTGATATGCACAGATTCCTAGAAGTGGGAGTCACAGCAAGCCAGGCAGGGCTGCCCAGGAAGTGCCAGGCTCAGTCAGTGCAGAAAGCACAGATACAAGCCTCTGCTGTGCTTTTCACAGGCAGGAATGGGCAAGCAAGGCAGGTTAAGTGAGGTAGATTGGTTTGAACAATTTTGGTGTGTTCTGGGATACAGGCATGATCTATAATGGTCTAGGACCTGGCCGGGGCATGTGTTAAGGGAAGATGACAGCGTCTGGGGCTGCTGGCCATTGATAAAATAAGGCAGGTGGGGAAACAGGCTCTGAATGGGTTGGTTTGCATTTGGAGAGAGCACTTCTTGGGAGAGTTTCAGCTACCTGACCCTGGGAGGGATAGCCTCTTCCCACTGGGGGAAGCCTCAGATGCCAGAGCATCAAGAATACAGAAAATGAGAAAATACAGTTAAACACTAAGGTGTCCTATTCAAGCCACCAGGATAACAAAGCTTCCCTTTCACAGTGCTGGACACCACCAGGCGCTGGCTCAGGTACTTTCTATGAATCAACTTTAATCTCTATTATTCTCATGTAAGGTAAGTATTCTCACTGGAAGATGGGCAAAAATTAAGCAACTTGTCCATGGTCCATAAACGTAACAGTGGAACCAGGTGGTTAGTCGGGCGCATCTAGCTTCCAAACCTAAACTCTTGCTTTGCTGCCCAAACCATGCACGTCATGATTCAGATGTCATTGCTCAGCCAGCACAAACCCCGTGTATGATCCATAGTCCACACTTGCCATATTTTTCAAAAGGATAGGAAAGTATATTTTCCCAAAAAAAACTAGCTGCAAGTGAAATTGTGTTAAACCTAATGTATTACTATATCAATTACGCTTTTAATCCTGAAGGATTTTTAGAGATTTAAAATTGGTATGACTGAATCTCTTAACCTAAAAATTCTTGGTAAACTCTTTAAGTTCAAAGTCAAATCAAATTTTAACTCAAATTGTCTGCTCTGTTAGCCACTTATAGCATTAATATTAAGTTCCCAGCAATAATTGTGGATAGTGTTAGTCCGTAGTTTAGAATCCACAGTTTTTCCATATTTAAATAGTAAAACAAATTGTTTTACCTCAAGCAGCCTCAGGCATGGCTTTATTCTTAATCCATCACAGTGGATTGTTTCTACCATTTCTTCTTGGGATGTAAATTGTATCAAGTAACCTGAACACAATTAATATGATCATCTGTTCTTTATTTATTTATGTTACTAAGTTTTCCTCTCCTTTCTTTGCTTTTGTTCTTCTTCATTTTGAACTTTCATTTTCTGGTTGTAGAAGAATAGAGTTGAGAAGTAAAGAAGATAGTGGACATGAGTCATGTTTTTTTTTTTTAATGGGATTACCTCTAGCTTTTTGCCATCAAGTATGATGTTAGCTGTTGATGTCAGATAGATACTGTTTTGCAACTGAGCTTAATTTTCTAAACCTAGTTTCTTTAATGTGTCTGTGCTTTTCTGAAAGAACTATTAAGACACATTGATTATCAAACATTTCACACCAGCTTTTGAGATGATTATGTGATTTGTGTGTATGTATTGGGGATACAAGAGACACGCAACACGCATGTTATCTCTCTCCTGATAATATACTGGACGTCCAATCTTAAAACAAATCCTGCTTGGTCATGTTGGATGATTATCTGAAGATAACTTGAATTTGGTTTGCTAATGGTTTAAGAGTTTTGCATCAATATCTTTCAGTGAATTCACTTAGAAGTTTTTTGTTTTCTTTTTTTTTCGGGTAGGTGGGTACTTTCTTGCACAGGTCTTTTTGTGACATTCAAGCTTAAGAACAAGAAGTAAATAACACTGTCATTTTACAATGCTTTAGAGCAATTTATGGAACATAGGAATTATTTCCTCTTTGAAATTCTAATAGCAAAATTATTTGATCATGGATAGGCTATTGAAGACTTTCTGATAATTTATTTTAGATTACAGATCAAATCTAATTTTCTACTTTTGCTTGACTGACTTTTGAACACTGATTTGTTTTCTTAAAATTATCCATTTATTGTAGTTTTTAAATTATTTTGCATAACTGTGTATAGTATTTCCCAGAATTAAAAGTAAATCTCTCCTATAATGTCCCCATTTTTAAAAATTATCTCTGTTTTTCTTTTTTGTCTTGGTGAGATTTGCTTTTTGCCTTTTTCATAGGTATTGGTGTGTTGTGCTTAGAGAAACAGCTCTTGGGTTTACTGAGAAATCATATTCTTTTGTTTTTGAATTCATTAAAAATCTATCTTTATACTTATTATATGTTCTCCATTTTCTTAGGTTTATTCTGTGCTTGCTTTTCCAACTTATTAAGTTGATTGCTAAATTCCTTTATTTTATTATTATTTTAATGGTGAAAGCATTTAAGATTATTGCTCTTGAGACTAACTTTGCATTGCATTATAATAATAAGTAATTTTTTTATTTCTATTGTTTTCTAAATAGCCTATTATTGTAATTTAGATTTCTTTTTTGTCCTAATAGGTTTCTTAAAGAATGTTTTAAATTACCAGATTGCTGGGGTTTATTTTTACTTGTTTTTTTAAACTTTGGCTATTAATTTACAGTTTGTTATTTTGTGACCAGAAAACATTTTATTGCTCAATTTTCTGATTTCATAATTTTATTTATGACTTAGAAGCTAATCAATGTTTATAATTGTTCATTGAAATTTGAAAATAAGATATGTGCTCTGAGTGTAGCATACAAAACTCAATAGATCCATGAATTAAATTTATTACATTAAAATTGTTTGTGTCTTCAAGATATTTTTTTAGTGTTTCCTATGACAATCGTGTTTCAATCCATTTCTCCTTTATTCATGTAAGAGCTGTTATTAAGCACCTTTTTTGTGCCAGGCTCACTTTTAGGATCTGGGGACACAGCAATTAATATGACGTAAACGGATCTCTAAGGCCAAGAGCATTATGGAGCTAAATAACATATCCAAGGTCACACAGTCAGAGATATATGAATTAGTTATATGCTCATATATACATGTATATGCCCCCCCCATTTTTTAACCATAAATGGAAAGGCTTCCACAAATATGCTTTCTGCACATATTGTTTCAACTTTGCTTTGTATCATTTTTTTCTTTCAATTTTAATTTTAGTGCATCTTACTTATTTCATCTTCATGAGTGTTAAGGAGGAAGAAACTGGTATCACCAGCCAGGCATTTCTAAACGGCTTCGTTTTCTCTTAATGATGCTTGGCTTGCCCTTTATAGCTTCATGTTTTTTTTTCTTTTAGTAGAGAAGTCGTAGTTGAAGCATTTAAATTTTCCTTTCTGCTCTCTGTATACATTATGTCTTTCTCAAACAGCTCTTAGACAAACTTCAAGTTGTCTAGGCTTCATCTCTTACTCCAGCTGTGACTGCAGCAACCGATTCCAGAAAGGGTCCCTCCCATCCAAACTCCTGCACCTCTGCTCTGCACCCCTCTCCCTTCCTGCTTGGGGTCCCCTCAGGTGGTCCTCACCCAGTGTCAATGGAAGTGCCAGGGAATAAACACCCCAGGAGCCATCCTCAACCACTGAAGGATAGGAACTGGTGGATAATACATCTAACTCTCATTTCTAGGTCAGACAGACATGAGAGCCACTCAGAAGTCTCTCCAGAGGGTTCCATGGGGGTCTCACACCAGCTTCTCTCAACATCTCACAGTGACCAGTTGTGTAATGCATCCTTTTATCTGCTTTCCCTCCTTCCTGTTTCTCTCCCTCTGCCCTCAAGCCTGCTGCTTGGGATCACTTTGAAATTTATTAATTACCAGCCTGCAAGGTCCCAGGCTCTGCTTTTTGAAAAACCCAGGCTAAGACACTTTTCTTGTTCATCTTGCTCCGCACATAGCTTTTAAATCCCTTTATGCTCTTTAAAGCATCTTTCTCAAATCCTTGTCTTTTTTTAACATTTAGCCTACCCAACATTATTCCTACAGCCTGATGCTGCTTTTTGGTATTCTCTTGATGTTTACTCTCCCCCTACAATATTTAACATAAGTCCTTTTAAAATGTGAACTCGACTTTCAGCTATCTTAGTTCCTTTAGATTTATATCCCTTTTTCTTTATCATTAGAATAATTTCTGATTATATGGATTTTTTTTCCCAAGTGTTATTACCATCCTACTTCTCTTAAGCTGTGGTATCTTTCATGTCTCGTTCCTTGGGGTCACATGACCACACACACATTCTGATTATTTTTAGCTTTGCTGTTCTGAAGTCAAGTCTGTGTCTCTCTAAGCTTCTGTGAATATTGCAAGATTACTGTCTACAGGGTCCTGACCCCTCTCGTGACAGTGACCAGTTTTGCCACCATGGCCAGAATTACATCAGTGCAATGGTTTCTTCCTTGTGACTTTCTTCACCATTTAAAATACAAAATAAGAGCAAGTCATGTCATGGCTTTGACAAGATGTTCCACTTTTAGAAGATTCAGACTGTCAAGTGCCTGGATCATCAAAATAGCCCATTAGGTCAGTACTTTTCAGCCAAGGAGATTTATACTGTGTTTAAGATACATCTACATGGTAGGTGTACAGAGTCTGTAGCATTCCCCTGACATTTAACACTTCTTTCCATTTCTGCTTCCATTCCACATACACATATGTGCCATTATGCTCCAACCTCAGGTTGAAGATTTCTACTGATATGAATATCTTAACGGTGCTATTTTCCAGCCATTTGTGTGGATTAGTTTTATTGATGCAAGATATCCACCCAGTTACTACATTATAGCCATGTTCAAATCCCACTAAATATCAGTGATGCTTTCATGCTATTGCATATAATTGTGAAATCATATATATACATATATATCACTTTATGTTGAAGTATACAGTCATATTTTATTTATTGACAGTGTTCAGTGTATGACATGAGTGTTATGGTGGAAGGAACTGGTATCACTGATACCTGAGACCCACTGATATTTATTTTTCCTATTATATTCATTATGTTTTCATCATGTTTTCCCTTTTGCTTTCCATGGGCTTAATTTTACAGTTTGATTTGTGCCTTCTCCTACCTTTTTATAAAATGTTTATTTTTTTTTAGTTTTGATCGCACTAATGAGTGTGTTTCCACATTCTTCCAGGTGTTTGGGTGATGTTCTCCATCAGTTCCTCAGAGAACCTCATTCTTTTATAATTTGCCGTGATGCAGAAAACCAATTTTTTTCCTTATCGTGAGTACAGTCAGATTACTTCTCATATGGTCCTCCTAGTGATAATAAAAATAACAACTACAGTTATAAGTAATTGAGTTTCTCTGATGCCCCCGACTTAGTGATTTTCATGTACATCACATCTAATCCTCATAACAACCATGACAGGTGAGGACTCCTGGCTTCTTTCCCCAGCGTAGAGGACTGAATTCTCAAAACTCGTAAGTGGTGGATCCGCCATTCACCCTAAGTTTGCCTGATATCAGATCTTTGGCTCTGCTCACTACTGCCACCTATTGGCTGATTGTGTTCCAGGACTGTTTACAAGTCCTTCGGTTGCCGTTACCTCAGGGATTATAGGAAAGAATTTTTTTTAAGTCCAAGTTGTTCAATCTCTTGCCAAGTGTTCAGATTCATAAAGACATTTTCTATTTCTTTTCTCATTGTACTTTTTTTCCCCTTGTGAAACAGAGGAAATAAATAGTGCCCTGGGTGTTTGGTGATATGAGTTCTCAAGGGAAGCAGCAAGCTTTGCAGTTCACCATGTCATGCGTACCTTGGTCTGTGACGTGCACCATTATCCATCGTGTCCTGTTGGGCCCGTCTGCTCTGTTGTTCTGTGTAGCACAGGCTGTTGCTGCCTTTGCAAACATCCTGGCTTAGTGCTCTGCTGGAAAATACCCCAATCTCTCAGGTGTCCGTTTTGTAGTTGTTATATTTAGTACTGAGCAGGGCAAGTACAGACAGAAAGACGCACCACCAATATGTTCGTTGATCATGAGGAAGTTCATTACGGTTCACTGTGAAGTGATGTCCAGCTAGAAGACCTTACACTTCACTCCTCTACCCCCTTTGTAACTAGGTGAGGAGAGGAGGGGGAAATATTCTTATGTAAATGAATGCATCATTACTTAAAATTTCATTTAACTCATTCTTTGGTAGTCTGGAATCTGATACTGGAGAATATCTACACTGTGAAACTGAGCCCCTGTTAAGTCAAGTTGATACAAAAAAAAATCAAAGAATCCCAATTCTTTTTGTGGAACAGCTTTTAAATTAGAGGGTTTTGCATGTGATTGTAAATTTCCCCCACTTACTAGCTACGTGTTCTTCAGGAAGTTACTTACACTCTCTGTGTCTCAACTTCCTCACTTACGGAGCTGTACTTGAATGTCAGTAGCTACCAGGTAAGTCCATGGTCCCCTTGAGATCTAAAATGTCAATGAATTGTGTGATTTGCAAATTAACAAGAATCTCTGTGTATGCTCTAAAAGTCTCTGTAAATTTCATATCTCTTGCTGCATTGCTACTGTGATGGTGAAATGGCTGTTAGCTCACCAGTTTGCTCAACTCTGCAATTACTTTTTTCGACAGATCTCCATCTGGCCCCAGACTTCAGTCTCTCTGTGTCTCAATGGCTGTTCATTGCCTTTTGCAAGATCTGCCTTCTCTTTCTTGTGAGAACAAATTCTTGATAGCCAATTAACAAGTTACTGGCTTACTTTTCTTTCCAAAGAAAAGTGAAGTTATACTTGTGTTTTCTAGGTAACAGTGGAAAGCGCATCTAAAAGGGACTAAGAAAATTTCTACAGATCATTTAATGACCTAGATGAGAAAACCAGGACTCTCTCCTAGACCTAAGTCTCTTAGATACTGAATCCTACAGTTTGGGTTTCCCCTAAACCCAAGTCTCCTGGACACTAAATCCTATGTTTTTATCTCTATGCTATGATTCCTGTGGGAAATATATATACTTGCAAATATATTGAGTTAAACAATGCAAATGTCATACAACAAAGCAGATATAGTTTAAGAGAAAAGTAGGGGTGTGGGAGAGTGCTGGAACAAGAGGGGGAAGTTTATGTGGAATTCACCACAGATGAGCTGGGGGTGGTATGATGTGCACCCCTGGGCTTCTGGGAGGACGGTTCCAAGACAGTGGCAGCACCAAAGAACTGAAAGCTCTTTGAGGAAAAATTAACCAATTTTACAAATTGGTCTTTTTATACTCGAAGTTCTTCGTGGGTCAATACCCAAAACATTATCCAAGGGAGATTTCCCTCTGTTGCTTATAGAATTAAGCTCCAACCTTACTTTGTAGGAAAAGAAAATGTGAGATACCCAGTGACCACAATTTTTAATAAATATTAATGGATAAGGAGGGGAGAGAAGAATAGAGACAGCAGCGGTGTTTGGCCTTGGGGCATCCTGCAGAACCCACCTCTTTAGTTTCTATATCCCCAGTAGACTAGATCCTAGTTTTGTTGCATTGATTGCTGTTTCGTAATATAAAATTTAATTATCTCTATTATTTTACAATAAGCTTTTCTGCCTTGGGGCCTCTGGCACAGGGTACGGTTAGTAACAAATCTAATAAATAAAGAAATAAAACACTTCATTTCCTCTTCAGAAGGAAACTGTGTTTTACTCTGCATGCTTGGAGCTTAGGGGGATTCACTTGAGCTTTCCCAAATACACTAGTTCTTCGGCTCAGATGAGGCAAAGGCATCTTCCAGTGTTTCAGAAAGGCTCCTATCCAGGGGCTCTAGGGCTTTAAGCCACGGGAGCCACCGTGCTCCTTCCAGCAGGGACCCGAGAGACCGCAGTAAACAGGCTGCACGGCCGCACACCTTCCCGAGGGCAGTTTCCTTCTCTTTGTGCTTGGATCCCTGGAGTCCCCCTAACTGCATTTGTTTAGTCCAAGAAGCATAGATACATGGGACCTGACTCTGATTAATCCTTAACCCACTTACATTTTGTTTACCCAATAGTTTTCCTTTGAGCAAAGATTTCAGTATTAGCCAGATGCAGGTACGCAGATTAAGAAAACAGCCTTTGAGAGATGAAAAATGCATTGAGAATGTAATTGAAGTCAAACATTAAGCATATTGTGAAAAATAATGTAGTAAGATGGGGAACAGATGAGATATATTTAGAATGAAGCCACCCAGACTTTGGAGGATAGGTAATAAAGCATCCTCCATCCAAATATATACCGAAGGTATCAACATCATACATTTAATAATCATTTTATAAGCATAAATTATGCATAATCAGTAGATCTAGGGCTGCTGAGGATAAAAATAAATTTGAGACAAATGCTTTGCCTTTAAAGACCTAATAAACCAGGAATAAATATAAAAGCGATGCAAAATTATACTACAAGGCAGATTATAGGAACTCTTGGAAGATAAGGAAAATTAAATGTCTTTCAAAAGGCATATTGGATCTGGTAGAAGGACTGGAAGACTTCATGGAAGAGATGGTGCTTAAAGTTGGCCTAGAAAAAAATGAATGATCTGCTATTATACACAACAACAGGAATGAACAGTAAACATAAAAAATCTTGAGCAAAGAAACAATTCCAGAGAGTATTTTCAATAGTGTCTCTATAAATTTTAACATTTTAAAACTTAAAAATATGTGTTTAGAATACGTGCACGATTGGAACTACAAAAAAAAGGCACAATAAGAAAAATTATTTTACTTTGAGAAATCATAAACAAATAGTTTACTTTGTGAAAAAGACAACAGAATATAATTGGGTTTGAGACAGAAAAGAATGGTTTTCAGGGAACAGGCAATGCATTATTCTTAACCAGCCTGGTGGTCAATGGGCTTTGCTTTATAAATACTCTTGAAATTGTATATAATGTTATGCATGTTTTAGTAGACTCTTCTGAATGTATGATATACTTCAAAATACAAAAAGTTAAAATATACACTTATAATTGAATTTGTAAAATAACATGGAACAAAGGAAAATTGTTGGCTATTTTAAAGATCAAGCTACCTGGGACAATGAGATTATCTTATAAATTTACTATACTTTATATGATTAAAATGTAGCAGAATTAAAAATAACAAGGGAACCTATTTGCATTCCAGCATTGGGGAATGCATTAACATCCGAATTAAGCTGATGTTAGTAGAGTTTCAAAAAATATAAAAGGAGGGTGATTTTGAAGCTTTGATGACAGACAGTGTGTATGGTGCTTTTTTAAGCCACCAAAAAAAAAAGCAATAATGTAAAGAGAGATATAAGGCTATAGGTGTATATCACAGACTCAAGGTGTCTAAATACAGCCACATCTTAAAAGGGTGACCCACACACTGTTTTCTCTCTTATCTTGACTTTTCTCTGCACACGTTCTTCATTCTTCTCTCTTCTGCTAAATTTCTGAATCTTTAGTGGTTAAGACTCAACCTTTCTTGGTTATAGCTCCAAATCTTTAGGGATGGAATTCTGATATAAAAATATACATATAAATATGAATATAAATATAAATACTAATGTATGCACTCCTGATCCTATCAACCATGGCATTAGTATAGTATCTAAAAGCCACCTCTATTTTCAAAGTGCACGTTACCCATTTATCTACACCCTGTCTCTCAACACTCAGCCTAATTCTTTTGAATAATTTTCATTTCTGGTATGCTTCAGCTCTCCAGTGTGATCACCCATTGGATGTCTTTATGACTGAAAATTGTTGACCCTCAGTATGTAAAATTTAATAATGTTTTTCTTCAACTCCAATTTCCCATATTTCTTCCACATATTCTCTCTAAATTGACTTGCTTTGTTATTTCATTGAGAACTCCAGTCAAGTGACCCCCTCATCCATGGTATAGTCACAGAACTTCTTGCCTCCCTCCCTGATTGGGCCCTTGCTAAGTCCTTTTATTTGCAATTTTATTAGTACCCTAGTATTCATGTTACTGAAGTTCTGTCAAACTTATTTTTTTATCCCTCAACATTGGGTAAATGCTACCATTTATATACCAATTACCATTTTTTGCATTGTGTATTAGCTTCCTGTGTGTAGAATTTGGAAAGTGCAACAGTCTTCTTTCACCTTGTCTTCCCTCTGTCCTTGTTGGTCCAAACTGGCGGTGCTTCTACTGGTATAACATTTTCAAAAATCTTGTGGATTTCCCATGTATGCCATAGGGATCACATGATTAGACCAAAGACTCCTTCAAAGATCTTTCCTATCTAATTCCATCTCTATTTCTTGTTTCTGCTGATATGGTTGATGGATCCATTTGTCGCACACCTGATTTCGCCAGCAGATGACTGTCCAGACACACCCTTGTCCTTTCCTATAGAGAACATTTCCTCAACAGTGAATCTCCTAATATTAGTATTTCATTCAATCTGGATAGGCTGAGAAATTTCCAAATCACCAAGTTCAGCTTCCTTTTGGCTTAATAGTTCTTTCCTCAATTTATCTCTTCCCTCTCACATGTTACTATAAGCAATGAAAAGATTCAGACCACACCTTTAAAACTGGGCTCGAAAATGTCCTCAACTAAATATCTGTGCTCATCATTTACTAATTCTGCTTTTCACACAACTGCAGAATGTAATTCAGCAAATTTCTCACCACTATGTAACAAGGATCACCTTACTCCAGTTTCTAATAACATGCTCCTCATTTCTTTCTGATACCTCTGATTCCCTGAAAGTAAAGAGAGTTTTTCTTTTGTGCTCCTCACTTCTTTCTGAGCTCTCACCAGAATCACCATATTTCTACCAACCATCTCTTTAAGGCAATTTAGGCTGTTTCTGTTATGCACCTTAAAATTCTCTCTGCCTCTACCTAGTTCTAAAGCCACTTTCACCTTTTTAGGTATTGTTACAGAAGCAAGCTATGCTTTCTTAGTAGCCAAAACCTGTTTTGCCTTCCTAGAGCTGCTACAACAAATTACCACAACTCTGTGGCTTAAAAAACAGATATATATTCTCTCACAGTTCTGTAGGCCAGAAGTCTAAAATCCAGGTGTTGGTAGGGCATGCTCTTCCAGAAGCTCTGGGGCAGAATCTATCCCATATCTTCTCCTAGCTTCTGGTAGTTGCTGGCAATCCTTGACATTGTTTGGCCTGTGACTACATCACTACAATCTCTGCTTCCATTTTCACATTGCCTTCTCTGTATATGTGCGTTTTTTTCCCCTCTGTGTGTCTGTCTTAAAATTCATTCTGTCTCTCTATTATAAGGATACATGTGATTGCATTCTGGGCCCACTCAAATAATCCAGGATAAATTCCTCTTAAAATTGTTAACTTAATTATATATTTTGCTATAAAAGGCAATATTCAGTTTTGCCAGATAAGGTCATAGTCACCTATTCCAAGGATTAAAATGTGAACATATTTTGGGAACTACCAATCAGTTTACCTTAGACCAAAAGGTAAGCATTTCTGAAGACAGTAATACAGTCATGCACGTTGCCATAATAATACTTCTGTATCTTTTTAAATAAGAGCTTGGCCCTTACTGATAGTAATATTTTTATTTCTACCCACATAACTCCCTACTTCTTTTCTTCAGAGATAGTCCCAAAATCTTTCTAAATCTCAATTCTTCAACCATCTACAATACTTTTAGCCAGTGGCCTTGCCTTACAATTTACCAGGAAAACCAAGATTACCTAGTGCAAGTGCCTTAGGATTCTCTATTATCTGATTCATTAATGAAAGTACCTAAATTATTCTAAGTGTTTGGGATTCGTCTGTGAATTAAACAAAACAAAACAAAATAAAATGACAAAGTTGCATTAAAAACATTCTAGGAGGGAGATACAAACTAAATATAATAAGTTACTAACATACAATATCTTATATGATGATAAGTACTATGTAAAAAGTGAATGGCAGGAAAGAGTAAGGATTAAAACTGGAGTCAGGATAGGCCTTACTGAAAGTGTGGAATTTGAGCAGAGTTAAAAAAGAAGATGGAATTAGCTAGGCAGTTATGGGGCAAGAGGATTCAGATTTAGGGATAAGATAGAGCAAATGCCCTATAAATAGGAAGGATGTCTAATGTCTTCAGGAGCCATCCAAGAAGCCAATGTGGGCTGGAACAGAATAAGCAAAGTGGAGAGTGTTAGTAATGCAGTCAGACAGGTAGTGGGGTGCAGAGAAAACAGATCACAGAGTCTGTCAGAAGTTGTAGGAACTTGGAATTTTACTCTGACAGAAATGGAAAGCCATTCCAGAGTTTTAAGCAGTGATATGATCTGACATTGGCTTTCAGGGATGGCTCTGGCTTCTGAGTTAGAGTAGGCTTTAAAGGTAGAGGCAGCAGATAGAGTAGCAGGGAGCCTGGTTAGGAGGCAATCACAGTCCGTGATGTGAGAGAGGTGGTGGTGACTCAGAGCAAAGTGGAAGTTATAAAGGTGGCAAGAAGTAGGTGGGTTTTGGACAGATTTTCAAGGTAGAGATAACAGAAGTTGCTGATAAGTTTAGAAAAAGAAGGGGTAGGATGCCCTGATCACCTGGAAAGATGAATTGTTCTCATCTGAGTTGGGAAACGTAAGGACGCAGCAGATCTGGGTGTGTGTGGAGAAGATCAGAAGTTCAGTTCTGGGCCTAGTGAGATTGAGGTCTACTATACAATCAAGTGGACACGGTGAGAAGGCAGTTAGATGTATGGATCTAGATATACATGTCCTGAATTTGGGAAAGAGTTCTGAACTGTAGATACTACTATCATATTTCTCTAAATCTTCACCCATGAGTCCTTTGTCCTTGCTTGGCCAGGAAAAGAAGCGGTACCCTTCTCAAATCTAACACCTTAACTATGCCGTTGATTTCATCCTCCACACCTAGACTCCAATTTGTTCCTTCAGCTATTTTCTCTTTTTGATTCACAAGTGACTGATTCTACTTTAGCTTTTTTCTTGGGTCAAAAATTGCCTAGAGCCTTTTCCATCCAATTCCATGCCTCTCTACACACATTAAGTATAAAATTTTTAAGCATCCCTTATTCCTGCTTTACCCTCTTGACTCAGTTTATTTATCTTTAGTCTTTCAAGTTTCAAAGTCTTGAAAAAGTTTCTATGTTTGGTGTCTCTAACTTCCATGATTGAATTATGTAACACTGTACCCATGAAGGCTTTCTTGTATTTCAACATCTCCCTTTCCTGCCTTGATTTTTCAAACCACAACCAAACTGGGAATATGACAAACAGCAGCCAATCTTGTCCTTTCTCCAATCTTCATACATTAAGATGAACAGGTAAGTGTGGTCCAAAGTTGTAACAAGGTTAGAAATTGTACTTTGGCACTTTACAAAGAGAACAATCCTATTATTTCTTTCAGTGACTCTGTTCCAACCACAGTAGCCTCCTTTCTCATTCTCAGATGCTATTCTCAAGCTCTAATCTCACTACTTTTGAACATGCTGTCCTGGCATCTCTCTTGCCTGAGATAGTCCCATAGTTTCATTCTCATTTCACACAGGTCTTTGCTCAAATATGCGTACACTGGAGAGTCCTTTTTAGTCACTCTGTCTACACTGGAACCTCTATCACTTCCCATTGCTTGACCTGCCTTTTTTCCTTCATCGACACTATTACTACCTAACATTTCCTATATTTAGGTACTTATTTGTTTTGTTATCTGATGCCTACACTGACATGTGAACTCTATGAGAAGAGGCGCATGTTCTCCTTTGTTTGCTGACGTGTCCCTGGCATTTGAAACAAGGCCTGGCACATCATAGGGTCCAACAATTTTTGCTAAATTATTTGCTAAGTGTTTGTGGTTGAGAGATCTTGATAGATTCAATGGCTCTTGTGCCCAAAGAGCTGGCAGCAAATCTGGCAAATAAATGCTATGAATATCCTCCTTCCCCACTCCCCCTGATGGCCATTGGGACATGACAGTGGATGAGGACTGAAGTGAAAAACTAAAGAGAAGAGCAGAGCTAAAAATGAATCTTCCTTTTCACATCAAGTAAGTCTTGTAAAAGATCCAGAACTCCTAGTTAATCTGGGAGCAGCACCTAAAGTGGGGGTTTCCATCAGCCCTTTAAGGCTGTAACAAACAAACAAACACGATCAGTAAGAAGAGGATTTGCAAAGCATAGGTAGCCAAGTTCCTTCTCAGCTCTCCTTCCTCCCTTCCAACATGATTATCCCACCAATATAAAAATTCGAGAGGCACCATTATTGAAAAGATGAGTAAAAGGCACTTTGATGCAGCTGAGCATGGGGAAGCCATTTCAAGATTCATATATAATAGGATAGGCAGCTTAAGTGGAGGGTGAAGAGGTTCTGCCGACTTTCTCTAGAAGACGGGGAATTGGAAAGAGTAGAGTGAAGATGAGAAGCGATTAGGAAAGGGGAGGAGAAAAATTCAAGGGGTATCTAAGAACCGGGCTGTGAGTAGGTGAGTCAAGAAGTCTCCTACTCATGGATGCTGGCGTCAACCTTCAGTGCTGCACACAATAAAGACAGTCTAGGAACCCACGCCCTGCGCCCCGTGCCCGTCTGCCCCTTCACTCCTTACTGGCATCACGTATGAGCAGCTGATGCATGTGGCTCATTTTCTTTGAGCTTTCATGAGGTTTCACTTAGTGAGACCGTCCCACCATGTTCATATTCTATTTACTACTACATGGTATTGAAGTGGGATGAAAGGAAACGAAAGCTTGTCCTTACCTTGAATCCCATTTCGGGAGCTGAAATTAGATCCCACCTACTGGGAAGGGAGGGAGCCTGTCACCCAACAATGCTCAGCCCCCTCAGCACATCCAAAGCCTCACGTACCTGCCCCCTGGCTTTGGCACCGGGGGGGGTCCCACGGCTGTGCCCAGGATAAAAGCACTGTCCCCAGCCTGCTCTCAGGCAAGACAGCCTGCTTTTAATTAGGAGTGGGAGCCGTTGTTAGATTTGTATTTTTCTTTCCTCTTTTTTTTTTTCTATGGTTGACGGCATGATGTGTGTTACATATTTAATTAAAGAGGATCTAATGAGTACTTCTAACAGCCCTGGGGTCAGAAGGGCCACTGCAGAGATTCATGCAAATGAGCCAGGCTTTATGTCTTCCCTCGGGAGAAGCAGGGATGTCATCCAAAAAGGCAGAGTCAGAAGGAGCCCATCAACCTTCCAGATTCCACAGGAGAAACCCAAGCGGGTGGGGGGCGGGAGGGAAGCACAGGGCGGGGTGTAGAAGTCACAGGCTTTGTGTCTGGGCCGAGAAACAAGTCTAAATAAATATTGAGGGTAAGTCTAAGCTTAATTAAATAAAATGTACGAAGGAGACGAGGTCACTGGCCTAGGCCGGAGAGCAGGAACACATGTTTGGATGTTGGAAGGTGATCAGGATGAGTGAAGGAAGGAAAGGTGAGACAACGTGTGCTAAGACATTTAGGTTTTATTTTATGGGAACTGGGTCAGTCAATGTTTTTGTATGCACTTTCTTCACCACGATCTACTCTTACATCTGTTACAGCACGTGTCTTGTGATTCATCTGCAGACATGTCTATACCTCTTTTGGACTCTGGACTGACTCTCCAAGAATGAGGACCTCCCTTCTCTGCTCCCATGGCACCTACTAAACTTCCTTTTGTTACACCAGGTATCGTACTACAGTATACTTGCCCACTGAGTTTCTGCGTATCCTGCCTCACTGAAAATTGATTGTGAGGATTTTGTTTTGTTTTCCATATTATTTTTGTCTCATTCATGTTTATATGCCTAGCATCGGGTAGAGTGCCTGGCACATAGTTTACTCTCAATAAGTTATTAGTAAGTAAATGAATAATCCAAATGCATTCAGTCTGCTTTGAGGCCAATCTCAATATAATGATTATATCCAAAACAAAAAAGACAGACTGCAAATTTACTCCTAAAAATTAAAGAGCTGTTTAGATTTTTACTGAAAGTCAGCTGCCTGGGCAAATAGAGAATGATGTTATATTGTGCATTATACCGGGTGACTTCTTTAAAAAACCCCTTTGAACTAAGATATAGAATAAGCAATCTAATGCATTGTCCTTGATCGGACCTGATTTTTTAAAAATTCAGTATTAAAGACGTTTTTGGGATAATTGTGGAATGACTGGTACTAGACAATATTCAGAAGTTATTGTTGTTGGTATGATAATAGTGTTGTGTAATGAAGGAGATGGTCTTTGTGGTGGCTTTTAAAAGTAGCTACAAAATCTTTGACACCCCATGAAGAAGAAGGGATCTAGATCCCTTCCCTTAAATATGGATGTGTTTATACCTGTTTGGGTTTGGTAAATATGATGATTCAGGGTTTCCAAAGCTATATCAGAAACCCTTAGCAGGTTCCACCTGTACCTTCTGGAATGGCCATTTCTTTCTCAAGATACTTCCTCTCACACTCAAATGCCTTAGGTGAGATGCCCAAGCCAGATGTGGGTGCTCCAGTCCCCAAACCGAACTAAGACCAGACCTGGAGTCATCATTCCTGGGCTTATCTGTAAAGATCTCCAGATAATTGCAGCTTCCAGCCATTTGAATAATCTCAACTGAAATCCCAGATATAGCGGAGCAGGGGCAAGCCTTCCCTCTGTGCATTACTGACCTGCAGAATCCGTTAGTGTAATAGAATGGTTGCTACATCATGCCACTAAATTTGGAGTGGTTTGTTAAGCAGAAATAGTAACTGCACTTTCGGATGTCTTTTGGAGATGCGTGCTGAAGAACTTAGGAATGAAGAGCTGTGATGTCTTTAGCTCACTTTTAAATGTTTCCCCCCAAATGGGTACAAAGACAGCCAGAGAGATAGATTGAGAAAATTCAGCAACACATTGCCAATTGTCCAATATAGATGGAGAATATACTGTTATTTACTGAACTGATTTTCCTGCTTTCTGTAAGATTTAAAACTTGCATAAAAAATTAACTAAAAAGTGATCTTCAGCACCTCTTTCTTCCCCCAAATTCTGGTCCTCAGAAAACCTAATCTTATCACTCACATCTTCAATCTCTCCCAAGTCTCATCATACCACCCTCTCTTTGAAGGG
This sequence comes from Manis pentadactyla, assembly GCF_030020395.1. Lineage (NCBI taxonomy): Eukaryota > Metazoa > Chordata > Mammalia > Pholidota > Manidae > Manis > Manis pentadactyla. The sequence continues at coordinate 12,938,969 of NC_080031.1, read as the reverse complement.
GCCCTGTTTCTTTCTCCTTCCTTCAGGGTCTCTTCTTGGTGGTTCTGCCTTTCCCAATGAAGAGCAAACAGAACCCTTGCCAGAAAAACCACCTTTTTGAGATCTGTCCCATTATAAGACAGGGCAAGGGATTAGGATTGTAATAGCTAAAACTCTAATGTTTTCTTTCAAATTAATGATGTACTTTTTTTTTTTTGAGAGGGCATCTCTCATATTTATTGATCAAATGGTTGTTAACAACAATAAAATTCTGTATAGGGGACTTAATACACAATCATTAATCCACCCCAAGCCTAATTCTCAACAGTCTCCAATCTTCTGAAGCATAACGAACAAGTTCTTACATGGTGAACAAATTCTTACATAGTGAATAAGTTCTTACATGGTGAACAGTGCAAGGGCAGTCATCACAGAAACTTTCAGTTTTAATCACGCATTATGAGCTATAAACAATTAATGATGTACTTTTAAAAACACTTTTAGAAACTATGAAGATTGGTAAGAAAGAACCAAAAGCCTTCATTAAATTTAATATTTATTAGTAAAACAAGGGCAAAAGTCTTCCTGCATTCAAAACTTCTAATTTCCAAAGCATTGCTAGGATTCTTCTCAACAAAAGAAAAGTAAAGCAGTTTTCTGACTCATTGTAGGGCAAATCAAACCAGAAAAAGGAACATTTGAAAAAGCTCTGATCCGAAGTGCTGTTTCTTCTATCCTGACTGCCAACCTCATGATCCCTTCGCTGCACAATTCACTCTTGAGGTGCCAGTGGGAACCCCTCCCTCTTGCCCAGCCCCTGGGTGTTTTCCCAACTAGCTGCACCCCCTCTCCTCTTGAAAGCCACTGCTCCCCGGAGGACAAGAACCAGGGTGAAGCTTGGAAACCCAATTCCATTGTAAGCAAAATATCTTACATCCTTGTTATTTTCTTTAAATACTCCTGTCCACCTGGCTGAATTAACTGGAATTGCTTTGTCCCCCATGACACCACTTCCTGTATACCCTTTCCAATAATAACAGTAATAATAATAATAACAATATTAAAGTGAATTTGTATTGAGTGTTCACAGTGTGGTGGGTTTATGCTACTCTCTTTTATTATTTCAATGACTCTTCACAGCAACCCCATAAGGTGGATACCACCGTAATTGCCATTTTAGAGATGAGGAAACTGGGGTACAGGGTAGTTGCATAGTTTACTCATGACTGCCCAGGTAGGAAGGAACAGACCAGGATAGAAATCAGGTATTCTGACCGAGAACCTCTGCTTATAACCACCACACACTGTTGTTTCCCCTAGAGGACCCCTGAAGAGCTCCATTCCTTCTCTCCCGTCCCCGATACCCAGAATCAGAAGGGGTCTGCTTGTGCACACTGCAGCATCCAGAACGTGTCACCTCACTATCCCCAGACATCTGCTAATCTTTGCAGCCTTTATCACATCGCCCTCATTACCTATCTAGCTCCAGGATAATCAGTTTCTTCCTGGGACTTCAACATGTGAATGCCATTATACTTTTCTGATTGTTCCCTGACCCTTTATGCCAACATTCAAGCTGATGATCTTGTACCTCCAGCATCTCCAGAGACTAACTGATTTCTAACCATCACAGCCACACATCGTCACCACTCAGAACCCACACTTCTGCCTCTAGGGTCTTGAACTTGCAACAGTTCCTTTCTCATTTCTTCTGCCTTATCCTAAATGTCCCCTTAGCCTTTATTTCCACTAGCTTGGTTCTTTGTTTCAGCCGTAAGTTCCAGTAAGCCTGCCTTTCCCTGTTTCTCTGTACCCAGGACCTCCATCCTGAGCTCACTCTCCTCTCTACTCACCTCAGTGCCCTGCTGTCATTTCACCGTCACCCCCAGTGCCTTGCTCTCGTTGCCGTGATGATCCTTGACAGTTCTCAACTCTGGGAAAGTAACCTTTGCTTTTGCTCCTCACCCTCTGAGGTTGTGAAATGCAACTGGGGAATTTCACGAAAGCATGTTTAATCTTTGTTAACCATGAATCATTTCCATTTGACTCAGCTAGCCGTTTCATCTCATCTGAAATCTTATCACCTGCTGATCTCCTATCAGCTCCACATTTCATTTCCCCTGAAAGTTGCCTGAAATCATTCTCTTCCCTCACCCACACAATGCACCTACCTCTGCTCAAGCAGAAGACCCTAAAAATGTTTACATAATCTTCCAGGAGCTTCTCAAAAGGGTTCTCCCAAGGATTCCGGTGTCTCTGAATCACTGAAGCCAACAATTGTTTCTTGGCCTTCACCTCCAAGAATCCAGAACCTTCGATTAGCCTCTATACCATGATATTCTATCCTACATGGATCTCCTTTTTTCTCCCACTTTCTTCTCTCTCTTTCTTATTCCGCCCTCTCAAAAAGGCAGTCCTGAGGTTAAGTATTTTATTACCTGATACCTAAAGATCCCTTCCCTTTCCTAACCTTCTACAAACTGTCACCTCTATGTAAATGCATGTTTAAATGTATATGTTCAGCCTCTGCCTGTTTTCTTCTGCTCTCAAATCCAAGATTTCCAAATACTGCCAGCTATCTCCATGGATCACACAGACATTTCAGACCCAACTTCTAAACCTGGACCCCCAAAATGAGCCTCTTACCATGACAGGACTGCTCCTGTTTGGTCACTAATCCTCCGATTGGACGTCAGTGGTACATATAGTGCATCTCTCATCAGAATGTGCCTCTGCTCAAGAGCCTTCAAAGGCTCTCCACCGCCGTGCATCAAAGCCAACCTTCTTGACCTGGAGCTCAAGTATTTCCATGCTCTTATGTACCCTAAGTTTTCAGCATTATCTCTTCTTCTATCATGTGTTTGTTCATTTATCCGATAAGCCAATATATGGAGAGTTTCAGCTTTTTTTAAACAGTGTATCATCAGTTCATTTATGAAACAACGGCTTCTCAACATGTCTCTAAATGGTCTCCAGGGAAGTGTAGTGAGTAAAGGTGCAGGCTATGTGATCCTATCAATGCAACTTAAAATCCTAGTCGTACCTACTTGGTAGCTCTATGCCATGGACAAATTACATAATTTCTCTAAGCATCAATGTTCTCATCTATGAATTGGATGTTTCAAGAATCAAATGAGATAATGCAAGCAAAGTGTTCCGGAGTTCCTAGCACATACATAACACGTTAAGTGTTTCTTATCTTTATTTTTTCAAATTGTTTTGTAATGATGGATCTTTGCTACTTCAGTGTGGGTCTCACCTCAAGAGCCTTTATTCCAATCAAGCCCATTTCATTGACATAGAATACACTTATATAACAAAGAACAGAATTGGGACTGAATCTCATCAGGCAGTTGTTCCATTGTCCTTGGTTAGAAGAACCTGACCGACTGATTTGTATCTCTCACTTTCCTGGTGGCCTCTTAATTTAGCTAAAACTAGAAAAGGAGCACTTGGGTTTTCCTAAGCAGCCAAGCAGAAGTCCAAGAACACATTTACTAATTGGAGTTTCTTCATTTGTTTTCTCAGCTCTGACTCCCTGACCCAAGAGCCAGCTGAGCAGATTTCTTCTGAGCTTGGCATAAGGTATCTGAATTCTGGTTCTAAATTCACAAGGAGGTCTACGTATGACCAGTGTAAAGTACATACATTCCCTGGGCTTTAGTTGCCTCATCTTCAAAATAAAGAAAATAAGTATCTCCCCCACCCTCACCTAAAAGCCCAAGGAATGGCTCCTATTAGGTGCTCAGTAAATAACTTGTCAAATTAAAAAATAACTATGCTAATGAATAGCTGCTCTGAAGGCCAACCGAGTTATTAGAAGCAATCACACTTTGAGAAATGAAACAATAATTTAAATTGACGTAACAAGTCATTACATAGCAAGTGGTAAGGGCACTAACCCTCTAGTTCAAGGGCTTGAAGGCCTCCCTGTACCCCTGTAACCTCCCAACACTCTCAGCCTCTCCTGGAAGTCTCCCCAAAGCGCTTTACAGCAGCCTGTGTAAGGGGAGCACAGCAGCCATCCTACTGAGCAGCTAGTTCTCTGGGTACTGCCGGCACTTGCAACCTAACTAAATACCAGAAATTTCTTCAGGATGCCTGTTACCAGTTCCTGTTAGCATCAGAGGAGGCCAGAGAGGTAGGGAGGCTCCGGGCTCATCTGCTCTCTGTGTGACCCCAGCCTGCAGGCAGCCCCCCGAGGGCCTCCCCGGCACGTGAGCCCCAGAGCTCGCTCTGATTGGCTCCCCGGCCTCAGCCCTGTCAGCTGGGAAGCAGTGACTGAAGTAAACCTTGGCACCGCAAACCCCACAGCCATAAATTTCACTTACATCTAGTAAAACACAGGCATCCAATTAAACCCATAATCCTATAAACTTGCCAGCAATCAAGCTCACGGGTAAAAATGAAGACGGACAGGTGCACTCCATCAATACCACCGAGGTTACAGCCTGCAGTTTGCGGGCTGTTCCTACTTTGAATCTTCTGCTGTTTCTCGCCGCTGTTTGTTTTCTGCCCGGGTAAAAATAACAAATGTTCCTGCTTGCTCTTCCATTGCATTGTCCTGTGCCCTGGACCCTATGGCCAACCAGAGCTTGGACAGGCAGAGGCAAAATGAGTCTCCTCCTTTCTGTAGCCCTCCTCTCCCCTCCTCCACGCTCCTTCCCAGGCCAGACCACAGATAGAGACTCTAGTGCCTCGAGGGTACCAGGACCTTTGCCTCAGGACCTCCTCTGGCCTTTGCATTGACTGCCCTGGCCCTGTCCGCTGCCACTGCCTGTTGCCCACCAGAAACAGTTTACACCATGTTGGGTTGCTCTGGTTATCCAATTTGCAGGGGATTTGGTTGAAAGAGTAACACATTTGAAGAGTATAGAAGAAATAGTTAATCAGTTAACATGTCATCAGATAACAGCTCCCTGATGCTATAAGGGGAGGAGCTGAGGACAGCTTCCAGCACTTTGCTCAAGATTCACCTCACATCTCATTATGAATCTTCTTCCTCCCCTTCCTTTACTGTGGTCGTGCCGTTCTCTCCTTTCTCTCCTGCCTGCCTGACACTCTCTTCTTGTCCTTCCATCAATCCCTTCTTTTCCTCCTGCCCTCTGTTCATCTGACCAACACCTACTGTGGGCACAGCCCTGTCTGCACTCTCCTTGCTTTCTCCAGCCCTGCACAACATAAACTAACCTTACCAATTGACAAATGAAAGAGAAGTCACAGTTTTATCTTCACTGTGCTCTAATTTTTCCAACAAAAAAAGAATGTGTCTATAATGACTTCCAACAGATTGCTTTGACTATGAATGAGTATCTCCCAAAGCTCTCTTTGCCTCTGACCAACTGAAATAAAGATTCCTAGTGTGGAATTTAAATGATCAGTAAAGAAAACACATCTAAGAAACATACATAAGACCAGCCATTTGTTCAAATCAAAAGAGATTTTGGTGACTAAGATTTTTCTCTTGGCAAATTCCTAATGGAATTTCCAGTTGGGTCTTCTGACTATTAGCATCTGTGATATGGACATCTCCTGTTGGCTCAGGTACCAGTCCCAGAATTTGCCAAGTCTTGTTCTTTTTCCCAGGGGCATGAGTCATTACAACATACAGAAAAATGTTTCTGGCAGCATGTACATCTGATCTCTGCAAGTAAAAACATCAGGGAAGTTGGAAGGCTTTGGAAGAAATTCAGCCCTATTTCCCAAGAAATCATCTATCTTTCTCTTGTCCAAGGATCATGCAACTCTTGGAGTTGGGGAAGAGAAGAGGGTAGGCAACACAAAGAGGATTGCTAAGAAAATCCAACCACATAGCAATCAATATTCTTTTCTTAAATTGCACAATTCATATTCACAAAAAAAACAATTATCTATACTCTATTACAGACATGATATGGCTGACCGGTGAGATTAGCTCTATGAGCTTCATTGGTCAGATCCTAAGGCTGGAAAGGTTGGAAGAGGCCATGAAAGGTCTTCTTGTATACACTCTACCTCCCAGCAGGGCTGCACATGCACCAGAACATAAACCCCACCTGCTTCAAGGCAAGGCAGCTGATTTGGTAAAAGTAGTTGCAGAATAGGCTCTAAGACATCAGAATCATCCAGACTAGTATGAACAACAGTGGATCTGGTAGCCTGGGTATGTGACCTGGTGCTTTTATGTATTCTTGTTTAATTTTCAAGACAACGCCATGACTTGATTATAGCTATTCCCACCTTGTTTCTTTATTCCCATTTTGTGGAAGGAATGTCATAGGCAGACTTGAGACCTAAATTTGGATCTTCTAATCCTGCAGTTTGATTCTGGACCCTGCACTGTGCTGTCCTTTCTGGGCTTGGACTGACTTGAGAACCAGTCCATATGTCACTGGGTATGTGGGCAAAGAAGACATTATCTGGCCAGTTCAGCCCCCTCAGAAGAGTGGCTGAGTGGCTCTTTCCCTCTCCAAACTGGTGACAGGGATAGACCCCCCAAAAAAGGGTAGGATTCAGTGAGTGTGGATAATTTCCTTCAGACACTGGCGGATGGGAAATATATATATATATATATATATATATATATATATATATATATATACTCTGTCATTAAAATAACCCTATTTTTCTAAGCTACTAATAGGATTATTCAAAATGTTTAAAGCAAAATCCCAAAGCCTGTTACTGGCTTGCCAAGGAAGCTAAAGTCTTTTTTAATTTTTTTTATTCTATTCTTCCTATGAATGTTGATTCTGAGTCAGGCAAACAAATGGGCACCAGTTTCTCAGCTGTCACTCAACATGCAAGGAGGTCCTGAGTGGATCTCACGGCAGAGTACCGAGGTATTGGTTTCTTCCTTTGGTCTCCCCCTCTGCCCCCCACCACCCTTTTTTGCGCTCCCATGGAAACACAGAATGCATCAAGGCTATCTAAGCAAGACTTCTTTAAATGATGGTGCAGATGTGGACTATAATTTTATTCTGCTTAGCACTCAGGAACTTAGCTTGGGCAGTAAGAATTACTGGTTGTCTGAAGGTTATTTTGTAAGTGCTCTAAAATCACTTCAAGGTGGTCTGTTTTCTCCTATCAATTAGCCTTTAAGGAACTTCAGGGTTAAGGCAGGTTTCTGTTTCTTTATTCTATGTTATTGCATCTCTCTCTCCTCGGTTCTCCACCACACTTCCCGAAAACCTCACATATCAGCAAATGCACCATACATAGCACGTACATGCACCATACATGCACCATACACAGTGGCTGATCAGGGGCATGTGCCTGGGGTGGGTTAGAAGTCAGCCTTGGCAGAGAGAGCTGCTCTTTGTCTGATGAAGTGATCATAGATCCAATTAAATGATATGGAGAATCTTTTTGAAAAGAAGAACACCCAAGCAGATAAAGACTGAGGAGTGAGAGGCATGAAGATATAATATTTAAAGCCATCAAACACTTGTAAACATAGGTTTACAAGATGTTTATAGAGGTTGACTATGAAAGGCAAAGCAAAACACCTCTCCAGATAGATTGATAGGTCCTGTATGTTTTGTCTGCTTCATCTCCCCTGTTTGTGTGTTCCTTCTTCCCATTTGCCACCCTCCTCCTCACCTGTATGCCCGATGTCATGGCCACTTAACATTTCTGAGACCAGATATAAATATTGCCTCCCTTGTAAAAGCCGTCCCTGACCATTCATTGCACTTCCCATACTTTCTCTACCCCACTCCCAGCTCACAATCTCCCTCCTACATCAGAGTCCCCATGACACTTGGAGTTTAGCTCAACCTGCTCTTCTTACTGTAATTAGTTCTTTTTTATTTTTTTCAAATTCCCATGCCAAGAACATAAGGTGAGGTCATGGAGCATGTACTCAATGAACATTTAAGATAAGAAATAACTGAATAAGCCATATTGCTGAGTCTTATTTCCCCTCAGCCAGCCTCTATCACCATTTGTCCTTTATCCACATTTCTACCCTAAATACAAACCACTGAAACTGGAGTTCCCTCATCCTTCTATCCTGTGCTTTTCAGGATTTGCAAATAATGGTAAGAAACTACAATATAAGATCATGAATTTTTTTAGAATATCATTTTTATTTAGAATGTTTTAGAAATTTTTTAGAATATCATTTATTTTTATTTTATTTAGAATACCATTTTAAAATATCATTTCCACCTGTAGCTTTATGTTATGTATATACATGTACAAACACTGGCATGGCATAAAGTTGACCCTTGAACAATGGGGTGGGGGTGTTAGGGACACTGAACCCCAAAAAACAGTTGAAAATATGTGTATAACTTTTGACTCCCCAAAAACAGCTCCTAAGAGCCTACCATTGATTTTGTGATAATAAATGATGAAATAGACTCGTATCCACATAGAGTTTATGCATTCATGATCTACCTTTTTTCTTAATGTTTTCAATAGTCCAGGCTACGTGGTTCATCTGTGAGTTTTCTCAGCTTGTCACAAATCTCCAAAAGTAATTTTCCAATCTAGTCATTGAAAAAAAATCCATGTATAAGTGGACCCACAGAGCTCCCACCCATGTTGTTCAAAGGTCAACTGCAGTTAGTTTTACCTCGGTGGATGGTGAAGTCCTCCATGGATTGTGTGCGGAAGGTTAGGTCATTTGTGTGAGAGGTATGGGAGAAGGGGTTGACACTGTGGTGCAAGAGACAATTAGCATAATAAGGTCATCAACTGACAATGAAAGAAAATGCTGCCCCACATCTCCCCAGAGCAATCAGGGTGCCCCCAAAAGGGAGACTGACAATGGTAATAAAAGCATACGCCACCTCATCTTTGTAGATTCCCTGGGTCTGGATTTCAGCAGAATCTGTATCTGGGGGCGGGGCTCTGAGTACGTCTGCTGCCCTCAGGTCCCTGTGCTGGTGGAGCTCAGTGACACAAAAAGCAGGTGGACATGGTAGGAATGCTCAGAGGGGCAAGGAGACAGTGAGAATGTAAACAGGGGGGACACTGGGAAAATGGTCCAGGAAAATCTGTAGGCCAAAAAATATTCCGGGGCTTGAAGGGAAGCTAACGGTTTTTGAAAATTATTTTTTCTGCAATAAAAATTTGCTCAGTTATCTCACCTTCTGTTGGGAAGACAGAAGCCATAAAGTCTCTCATCCTCCAAACATCAAATCTACAAATCTGCTTTCTCATCACTTTTCTTCTTTCTATTACAAACGGGCATTCCAGCCACTCACTTGCTTCAGTAAAAAACAGAAAACTTCTCCTGATTTCCTTCTGCTCTTTCTTTCCCCCTCAGCTGATGGAGCAGCAAGTCCACACTCTCTTGGATGCGTCCGCATGAGTCCATCTCCATGGTCGTGACCCTTCTCAGGTCAGCACTTCTGTCTTATCTGAACTGAACGCTAGCCTCTTCACTGGTGCCCAGTTCCCCCTCCAGGCCTCCTCCAATCTATTCTCCAAACAGAAGCCAGAGTGGTTTTGTCAGTTTCCAAGGTGCATGACGTCCTCAGATTACTTCCTACTCTGTCTAGAATCAAGTCCAAATTTCCTACTACAGGGTCTGGACGTCACCCCTTTCTCTCCAGCTTCCAGTCACTCATTCCCTCATCCACTAGCCAACAGGCACATTGGACTTATTGGGGGTCTTAGAAAACACCACACCCTCTTATTCTTTTACTTGTGGCTGAAATATTCTCCTCTGCCCTCACCCTGCTGATCCTTGCTCATCTGTAAGCCTTCCCCAACCACTCTGTCTAAACTAGACTCCTCCCATAATTCTCACACTTATGCTGCCTTATTGTTTTTCTTAGACTTTTCACAGCTTGCAAGAATTTAGTGCATATATGTAGTTGCCTGTTCTTGGATCACTCACTAGAGTGTAAGCTCATGAGGGGAGGCACCGTCTGGGGGAGTTCTGTTCACTGCGTTAGCCCAGGGCCTGCTATCATGACTAGGAAATAGTAAGCTTTTGGCTAGCTGAGTGAACTCTAGCAATTCAGATGAATTTAGAAATAAAATGGTAAAGTGGTATAATTAGAGAGAACTGCACTTTTATGACTTTCGGGACTGAGAAAGTATTCCTGATGAAGCCTAATTTATTGAACGGATAAGACTCATTTGTAGCTGGCAGCATCTATTTGTACCCATCTGCATCCTAGTAATTAATGCCAAGTTCTTAGAAGCAGTATGTTCCCTTGAGGAGGCTGAATCTGTGTTTAAATTTGATAGAAGTGGCCTGAGTAATAGGAGAAACTGACTATATTGCTTTGAATTGTTCCGCAGTCTTTTTTTAACATGTGAGAGCCTTTTCAAACCAATTATAAGACACTTAATAGGAAGGATTTTGTCCTACATTTTCTCTTATTAAAACCCTAAACACCGCAAACTTTTCTTTCAGACAATTCCAAGCAAAGAATATATCCTCCATGCATGAGTCGTATGGGTGCCCATGTGTGTAGGATAGTGATAGCCCATTTCATTGTCTATCATGTGATGAATAATGTGTTCAAATCTCATACTACCTTTTAATTCAGGTGAAGAGTATCTTTCTGCTATGCTTCCCTGCTATTTCCTGTTGCTATTCAGAATATAATTAAAAAGGAAAGGTGGTTTAATTTCATATACGTTATCCAATATATGAATTCCATGAGGGCAGGAGACCAGGTCTGTTTTGTTGTTTTTGATGGACCAGTTGGCCCAGGCCCCCATGCCTGCTGCCCTGTAGATGCACAATAGTGACTTTATCAGTTCTGTCATTATTGTGCACTATTGTGCAAAAAAGCAATTACTTCAGGTTTGGATTATATCCATAGGACATTTCTTCTGTATTGTCTTCCTGGTCCAGTACTTCATGGGGCTCACGGCAGATGATGAACACCTGTTGATTCTCCTTGACAGCTGAGGTTGTCAGCACCTTCCTACAGCTTCAATTCCTCCAACTAAGCTCTTTTTGGGAAATAATATCCTCTCAGCAGTTTCAGCAGCCACATAGTTCATCTGTAGGCAGTTTTTTAAAATAGCCAAACAAACAGGGGGCTCTGAGACCTAAAAGGATCATTTAGGGCAGCCCAGCTCAGAGGGGTAGCCCACAAAGCCCTGGAAGCAACACCAACTCAGTTCTGTCTGGCACTTCCAGAGTTAATGCCTTAAGCATTTATCCCTGCACCTTTTCTGTTCTCAGATAACTCAGAAATGGTTGGATTAAGAATGTCAAACTTGGCCTTTAGGTAATCCTCAGTCAGAAGGCAACAGAGTTAAATTTGAAGGGAAAAATGGTTAAAAGATAAAGAAGTTCTGACACAGCATGAGGAGCTGGCACTTCTTATTTTAGGGACCATGGAGCCATTTTCAAAACCCTTTTCATCAATTAGGTGTTTTGGTATTTTCTGCATATTCAGTATGACCGGTCTGGTGCGGGCTGCAGGATGACAAATAAAGACAGGGCCTGGAGCACCCACCCGCATGGGCAATCTTGCCGCTGGGGAAATCTCACCACATTTTCAACTCTGGGTCTTTGCTAACAGGCTGAGCTCAGATTCCTGTTCCTGCCGCTTGCAGGCTGTGGGAACTTGGACAAATCATTTAACCTCTCGGAAGAGCTGTCGGTTTGAGCTTGCCCGCAGCAGGCCTCCTCCGGGGCCTGGAGCAAACCAGCTGCTTGCGTCATCCTCCCGCCATCTTCACTGCCGTCGTGTTTGCCGCCCTCCTGGACAGCAATCATCCTTTCCCTCCTTCTCCCAGCACCACAGCTGGCATATCAAGACCCACCATCCTGCCCCAGCAATGATGTGAGGACTCACCCCCCATTGCTCTTCCCTCCCCACCCTGCTTCAGGCTCTCAGCAGCTATTACCTGAATTAGAACACCAGCTGTGCGGCTGGCCGCTTGGCTTCCAGAACCTCCCCACCCCACCTGCCTCCTGCCCACACGTCCTTTCTCACTTGGACTCCACCTACTCTACTAAATGAGTCCTTACACCGTGGCCAGCGCAGCTCTCTCCCTGCTCCCACGTAGGTTATACCCAGCCCCGTGTCCCTGCTTAGCCCTTTCTAACTACCTGGCCTGTCCTGCCTCACACGGCTGCTTCATTCACATAAATTCAGCTTAATGCCACTTTCTCCATGAAGCTTTCCCTGACTATTAGCTCAGATATCAAACCCTGAATTTCTCTAACACTTTATAGCTTATTTCTCTCTTTCAGGGTCATGGCTAATCAGATACCACTTTATTTACAATTAATGTAGAATGCTATATATTGGAGAGCAAACACATCTTGGCCTGTCTGTGTGACTTTGGGCAAGTTATTTGAACTCTCTGGGACTCCATAGAACACATATAAAATGGAAGTAATTACATACACCTTGACTGTCTATATAAATGAGCTAATCTTGGAGAAGTCATGTAGCATAAGGCCAGGTTAATTTGGGGCATTTAGTAAACAGCAATTGCATTACCCTAGGTTTGTATATGTCTGGGACCCATTCAATGACAGGGCTTTGTATTTCTTTGCATGGTCCATGGTGCCTAGAAAACTGCCATCCTGCTATACCCTTCTTTATGATGACCAATACCTATTTGTTGAATGAATGAATGAATGAATGAATGAAATATACTTCTACCCACAAATAATTCCCTGTCTCAGTTAGCGTGTTCATCACCCTACTATTCTGGTGATGGTGATGGTGATTTGGATTATGTCCATAGGCCATATAGGTGGTGTGTGTGTGTGTGTGTGTGTGTGTGTGTGAGCGCACCTATTTTTTGCAATTCTTCTAACAGACCCATCCCCATATGTAAAATAATTAGAACTCCAGAAATCTTTAAATTGACTTCTAATATCAAGGTATCACAAAACCTGAGAGTTTTTCCTGTGGTTAAAGTAGAAAGGTTTTTCTGCGGGTTAAAGCAGTGGCCTTTAAAAAGACCAATAGTCTTTTTGTAATGCAAAAGCGTGGGATCTAGGTCTACAGTCACGAGCTCAGGTGCCATAACACAATACCCCAGACTGGGAAGCCGAAACAACTCAAATTTATTTTCTCACAGTTCTAGAGGCTGGAAAGTCCAAGGTGAAGGTGCTTTCAGGGTCAGAGTTGGGTGACAGCTCTCTCCTTGGGACGCAGATGCTGGCTTCTGGAAGGCTCTGCCCTCTCCTGGCCTTTCCTGGCCGCATGCACTCAGACTGAGCTCTCCCCTCCCCCTTCCCCTTCCCACAGGGCACTAGTCCTATCAGATTAAGACCCCACTCTTACGACCTCATTTAACCTTAATTACCTTCTAAAATATAATCACATCAGGGGGAGGGCTTCAACATATGGACTTGGGGGTCCCAATTCAGTCTATAGAAAGGTCATTCATATCTTAATGTAAATTCCCTTTTCAGGTACTTTTCCCCCGGACGAATCTGCAGGCCAGAAGTGGGGATGAAGTTTGTGTGCAGGACCCATCTTGCTGTTTCCCTGCTTATAGGAGCTTACTCCTGAACACAATTCCTTGTTGCGACAGTATTGTCCTTGTCCAAATATTTTTTGCTCTCACTATAAATTTGTCAAAGTAGCTCATGCCCCACCTCCTAGACCTTCTGAGCTGTGAGAAGGGACGACTATTATGACCCCACCACTGCCATTAAATCCTGGCCTTCCAGCAGCTGCCAGAGACCAAGGTCACTTCTCTATAGCTAAGGGACACTTAATTCGTTTTAAGTAACTGTCCCTATGCACAATGGGACATTGGGAGGCTCAAAGCCATAAGACCTAAAATCTGCTCAAAACACAGAGCAAAGATATCTGTAAGGAGAAGGGCGTTCAGAAAGAAGGAAACTTGAGTCTCCAAATCTCAGTGTGCATCAACTTTAGTAAATCCCTGCCAACCCAGAGGGGTTTTGTTATTATTGATCTTTGCCATTATTTGATACTAGACTCCTCCCCTTACCTTTATGTCTGTTGTTCTTTACGGTAATGATTTTTTGAAGAATACAAACCAGTTGTCTTGTAAAATGCCCCTTATGTTTGTTTCCTGTTGCTTAGCAGCTCAAATAGCTTAATTTTCCTATGTCTCCATTACCATGGGTCAGGACTGGGCCTGAGTCACAGCCTGCTGCTCAGAGTCTCACCAGGCTGAAACCAAGGTGTGGGGCCGTGGCCTCATCTGAGATCCAGGGCTCTCTCCCAAGCTCATGGGATGTTAGAAGAGGTCAGTTATTCGCCATGGGTGGGTCTGAAGGTCTCAGTTCCTAAAGGCCACCACCTGCCACTTGGCCATCTTCCAACATAACAGTTTCCTTCTTCAAGGCAAAAAGGAGAAAGTTGGCTGCTGCCTTTCTCCACAGGGAAAGGGCTAAACTTTGCTTTAAAGCCTTCCTTCTGATTGAGTCAGGCCCACCCACAATAATCTCTTTAGAAGTAATTATCTTAGAGTCAAGTGATTAGGGACTTAAATTACATTGTAAAGTCTTTTCACCTTTGCCATGTATGTAGCATAATCAAGGAATGACTAGCCCATCATTCACAGGCCCTGCCCTGCAAGGCAGGGGATTACACCAGGCATGCACTACAAAAGGCAGAAACCTGGGGGGTCCATCTCAGAAATCTGTCAATCACTTCCTCCATTCCAGATATGCCAGATTTGTCTGTTTCCTCATGATTAAATTAAGGTTACATATTTTTGGCAAGGCACTGAGGAAGGGGTTCAAACAGATTTTCTTGTCTCCGGTATCTCTGGTCCTCCCCTGTCCCCTTTCCACCCAGGCACACAGTCTACTCTACCTATCAGGTTCCCCTTTCACTTTTCTCCTAAAACATGGCAGGAGGGGGATGTTGTGCATGCTTGTCTAATGGTTCTAGTCCTATCAGGATATTAGCTGACTTGAATGGGCACCCAGGATGTCCCCATAGAAGTATTAGGTACTAGTTGAGAAAGTAGATTCTGCAATAAGACAGCCTGAATGCAATTTCAGGCTTCAGCACTTAGCAGGTGACTAAGTTCTCCATTTTTCCATATATAAAATACAGATACTAATACCCTTACATTGAGCCCACCCCTAACATTTCTAGAGCCCAGAACAAGAGCACAAATGGCAGCCTATGTAGCATATGCAAAGATACTCAAAAGTAAACATTAAGCGAACAAATCACTAACTAAAGCATCTGTCTTTCTCCCTTGACAATAACACGTTCATGACCTGGAAGCACAAGGCTGGAGCTGAGAATTCTGCTACTGCATAGAGTTCTTTATTGAAATGTGATGGTGTAGGAGACAGCCTGCCTCGGGCTTTTGCTCATGACTAACTCTCCTCCCCTTCTCGTCCCACAGCTGGCTCTGTCCCACACAGCAAGTCACACGCAAGCAGGTTTTCTGAGAGCCCAGCCCACATGAAACACTCTCTGCACGTCCATGAGCCCTGCAGAGGGCCAGCACATGGCTTTGAGACCTACGGTCACATGATGAACACAGTCTACCATCAAGGACAGACCCAGGTGAGAGGCCAGCTCAGAACCTTGATTTGTTTGGGGGCTATTAGGGAAGGAAACACCAGGGTCCCAGGTGCCTAACGGATATGTCCTCCTGTCCCCAAGGAGCAACTTCCTACTCTCTGGGAGGGACACAGGAGAGCCAAAAGAGTCCCTCGCAGGCAGGAATCCCGGCAGACACCTCTCTGGCCTGAGTCTAAAGACAACGCAGACCTATCAGAGGGTTGGATAAGAAATAAGAGCGTATGTGTGGAGTGCTTAGTCCAGCGTCTGGTACAACATACGTTTTTAAATACAGGTAAGCTCTTATTTTCAGTTCCCCTCCAAACTGAGAGATGGATAGACAGCTGGGCATATTCCCAGTTTCCCCGGCATCTGGCGCTGAATCCCTCCCTCCCACTCCTGCATTTTCTAGCATGTTCTCAAACCTGAAGGCAAACAGAGAAGAAAAGCTTCAGGCAAGTTGTGTTCCTAAATCAATTTCTGCAGCCAGGGATGACGTTGTGTTCCAAACCATGCGAGGGCCAATTAAAATCCCTACACATTCCCTTGCCTCTGACAGAGCCTGACTGATCAAACCACTGCCTGATCAGAGACAGGCACCAAACACACATCTCGCGCATTTGACATCACAGATTCCTTCTTCATTTGGCACACATTCATCCACTGTCTCTCTGAATCCCTCATTCTATTTGTGAGTTATAGTTAATTACAGAATAAATCAAGAATACATGCTAATCTGGAGGATCTTATCTTTGAAAGGCTTCTCCCTGCTTTCCCAGTTGGTAGAGAGCTGTGTTGGGAAGTCAAATGCATCCCTGGCTGGCAGACTTTGTCTTCCTTTGAATTTAGGTGCGATCTATATTCAAATGACAGTTTAATGAGCCTTTTCCTATTTCCAGAAACCTTATCACATCATTAAAGCCCAGAAATGAATAATACATCTAGCAGTTGGATTAAGCTGAACTTGAGACCTGACGCATCTTCAAAGAGGAAGAAAAATGGAACAGAGGCAAAATGGAGGGATGCTGAGGTGAAGAGAAGGGGTTAAGTGAGGGAGCAGTGGGGGGCCTATTTTTATTCTGATGCACCAACATGGGTAAATGTCACCAGCATTTCTCAAAGCCTTCCTATTTCTCTAGGCATGGAATGGAAGAGAATTTTGGAAAACTCTCTGCTGCCAGTCATCGTGGCTTAGGATGAAGAGTTCACCTGCCACAACTTCACTGTGAACAAGCTGCCAGCTGTCTGCACTAATGGGCACACCATTTCCAGCCTCTCTCTCAGGAGCAGGGGAGTGCACAGTGATTCGAGGCCTGAGCTCTAGTTCAGAATTCCTGCTCTGTCTTCCAGGACCTGTGTATCCCTGAGTTGAACTGCTTCACCTACTTATGCCTCAGTTGCCTTCCTCTGTAAATTGAAAAATAATAAGTACACCTGCTTGGATAGGTTGTAGAGGATCCAATGAGCAAGCCCAGTAAGCCTCGATTGAATTCTTTGCACAGGGCAAGTACACAATGACAGCACAGTGCATTTCAGCTATTTTCTTTTCATTCCCTGGTATCTTCTTACATGCTTTCTTCTGCTGGGAATTATCTTCTTCCTTCCTGACATGCACCCAACTGCACCCTGCAGCCTCCATTCCCCAGCCTTGTCTCTTTCTGAGAATTTCTAAACATCTTTCAAAACCTGGTAGAAATGTTCTCCACCACTATCCTCCCTGATACCCCTACTCAGATCAAGGGCTTCCTTCTTCAGGCCTCCCTAATTCCCTTGACATGCGTTCACAATCAAAATAACACTTTTTGCTTTTGTGTTTTGCGGTGGGTTCTAACATTGGTTGAATGTATCTAGATTCACCTTTCTCTCCTCTCTGATGTTTAGAAATACAGGTGACAAAGGGGAATAAGGGGCATTACGATTAGCACACATGTAGTGGGGGGTCACGGAGAAGGCAGTATAGCACAGAGAAGACACGTAGTGATTCTATAGCATCTTACTATGCTGATGGACAGTGACTATAGTGGGGTGTGTAGTGGGGACTTGATATGGGGGGAATCTAGTAACCGCAGTGTTGCTCATGTAATTGTATATTAATGATACCAAAATAAAAAATAAAAAAAAGAAATACAGGTGATGGAGCATTTCCAGGTGGCCTCAGGCTTTCTATCCAATGCCAACAGATACACATGTTGGTGATAAGAGTTCTTCATTGGCTCTGAGCAAAACCCTTTTATAAGTGCTGCTGAGACAGCACGCATTCCACCCCAGCCGTGCACATCCAGAGTGCTGGTGTGATAACAGCAGGTTAAGTCCACTCCCAGGCTCACTGTCCTGAGCACAGTGTCCTGAGATGTCGGAGACCTGGATGGCATCATTGACGGACCCTTTTCTCCCACACAACACATTCTCGAAACTCCTGGCATCTGTAGACTTCACTCTCGGTTCTTCCATCTACCTCATCCCTCTTACCACATCCCTGGGTTCATACATGCAGGGTTTCATATCCTCTCCTAACTGAAAACCTTATCCATCATTACCCATGGGCATGGGCCCCCATCCATCATAGGAGGAATGAATCTAATCAAGTCATTCACTTACTTTCAAAACTGTCATCTTTCCCAAGAAAAGGAGCCCAAACTTCTAAGCTAAGAGAATCCTCATACTCTGAGCCACGCTTTCTTTTAGATTTACCTCCTACTACTTTCTTTTGTGAATGTTATCTTGAAGTTAACCTCCGTGCCATTGTATTCCTCCAGCCAGTGATCTTCTCGATGTGTAAATGAGGTCATGCTAACCCTCTGCTTAAACTAGTTTTTGTGTAGCCGCATTGGAAACTGTCTGGAAGCTCCATTAAAGCTGGTCATGTGTATACCTATCACCTAGTGATTTCTCTCCTGGATACAAACTTAACATAAATCCAACAGCAGCTCACCTAAAAAATGTATTAAGATGCTCACAGCAGCATTATTTGAAATACTACTAAAGTGAAAACTACCTAAATGTCCACAATAGCCTAATGGGTAAATCACATTATATTCACACAAAGGAAATACTACCCATCAACGATAAGAAATTTTCTAGGGCTATAATATGTAACCATATGAATGAATCACCCAAATACGATTTAGAGAAAAAGAAGCCAAACACAAATAGTATGAACCATATGATCCTTTTATGTGAAGTAGAAAAACAGGTGAAGCTGTTAAAAACAGGGGCAGCATTGCTCTTGGGGAAGGTGCAGCTAAAAGGGAGCTGTAGGGGGTCAGATTGTGTTTCCCCAAAAAGACACAATTGGGCCTAAAATGATGGGCCTGAGTCCCTCCCTGGATACTGGGGAATATGAGCTTATTTGGAAACAGGGTTTCTGGAGAAGTAATTTAGTTAAGGATCTCAAGGTAAGATCTTTCTGGATTAGGGTAGCCCTAAACCCAACAGGTGGTGTCCTTATAAGAGAAAGGAGAGGGAGATGTGAGACACGCAGAAGGGAAGGCCATGTGAAGATGGAGACAGAGGTTGGAGTGATACATCCCCATGCCCAGCAATGCCAAGGATTGCTGAAAGCTACCAGATGCCAAGAAGGAGGCAAGGAACGGATCCTCCCTGAGATCCTCCAGAAGAAACTACCCATGCCAATGATCTTGATTTCACGCTTCTGGCTTCCAGAATACATTTCTGTTGCTTTAAGCTACTCAGGTTTTGGTGCTTGGTTACAGCAGCCTTAATAAACCAATATAGGAACAATAGAGGGATTACAGAGATGCAGGTCAAATTCTATTTCTTGTTATACATTCAGCTTATCAGATTTCTCAAAATTTTTCAGCTATACACTTTCCTACATATACACTTTTCAGTGCGTATACTTTAAGAGTTAAAAGTATCATTACCCTTTGAAAGAAGCTTTCTTATCACAGTGCAGCAGTCAGAATAAAATGGGTTGTTATCTTGTAACAAATAAGCCCAACTGACTCATAACATCAAAGGTCTCTATCTCACCCACACAACAGGTGTTCTAGGGATCAGCTGTGTGGGGCTCTACTTCACATCACCTTCATGAACCAGATAAAATTTTAACTCCTACATGAAGTTTCTGCAGACTTCTCTAGGCAGACAAGTAATACAACAAAAGTGTCTTTCTCCAATTATATTACTTTTATTTTGGCTACTTGCTTGCACATCTATTTCTGGCACTAGGTGTGAATACCCAGAATGCAGGAATATCATCTTTATAGAGTACAGCTTAATGATTAGAAACATTTTTTATATCAGACAGATTTAGGTTTTAATTCCATCTGTAGTGATCTCAAGCAACTTAATTAATCTCACTTAGCCTCAGTTTCTCATCTGTAAAATAAGGATAATACTGCTATTAACTTTATAATATTATCCTGAGGATCAAAAATGATAACACAGGTGAAGTTCTTAAAATAATCCAAGGCATATATATGACCCTCATAGGTAAAGTAAACATTATCTATGTACTTAATTAATATTAATTAATATTGCATATCTGCTGCAGGTCAAGCTCTGATCTTGTGTTCTGATCAGTAGTGAACAAGATGACATCCTGACCCTTGCTGGGCGAGGTTGCTATTATTATTATTATTAGGTGCTGTTTGTATGCCCAGTAGCTAACAGAGTGCTTGATACTTAGCAGGCCTGTGATAAATATTGCTGAAACAAAAAGTCATCCTCTGACTCAAAATGTCAAGCTTACTTCTAACTTCTTGCCCTTGCAGATTTTTGTCTTAATGTTTTTTCTCCCTTGATTCTCATTCTTATTTTTTCATGAGTCATTCCTTTTTTAAAAATTAGCTTTTTGAGTGAGTGTTCGCACCTAATCACCTTAGCATCGCATACATAATGATCCATGTTCACAGATGCCCTATTTATGGGGAAATGTAAAGCTATGATGTGGGGAAATTATTCATCTCATGTTTTTGTTGAGGAAGCAAAACACAGAGTAAATTAAGTCTGGTCCTCTTGAAATTCTGCATTTTAAAAAATTGTGCTAGGATCTGGGGAGCACATTTTGTACAATGTGACATTAATTATTTAGTCATTCTGAATAGGTTTCAATTGCATTACATGGAAAAATGTAAGAGCCCTCCAGTGGCCAAATAATCCCTCTCCAATCCCAAGGGTTATTTGCTGCAGACAGCATCTCCAACCGAATGAAATACCTGCTTCATCTTCTGTAGGGAAAGAAAGAGTGCAAGACCTATTCAAGTGTCATTTTCCCATTTTAAAAAGGACTCTTGTCTGATTCCAAACACTCAGACAAGTTTGAAGCAAATTGTTTTATCTCTTAAGGCATAGATAATACCTCCTTTCTGATAGCTAACCACTGCAATCAAATAACCCCTTTTTTCATTGAGCATCTAAGGTGGGTCCAGATTAAGGCAGGACTTTGTGGAAGGAAATAACCTATGGAGGGAGAGAGAAAAGTGAATAGAACACAGCCTCTCTCCTCGAGGGGCTTATGGTCTGTTGAGGAGACAAGACTAACTCCTCTGGACAACAGGATAATCATTTACAGTGCTGAACCTGATCTTTCTTGTCAGAAACTGTACTTAGCACTGTCTTCAGGATAGGAGAAAGGAAGTGCCTCATAAGAGCAGACAGAAGTATTTGCAATTTGCTGATGGTAAGCACATGGCTAGGTACTGGAGGGACCAGAATCAGTACAGATGAGGCCCCTTGCTTTCTTGGCCCTTACAGTATATTGGGGTGAGCAACAGTGAATAAGCAATTGTAAAGAAGTGTGATGAGCTGGGGTGGATAAAGCACAGACTATGAGGGCACCTGGAGGAAGCATCTGGCCAGAACTGAGGAGGGAAGGGTGGTCAGGGAAGGCTTCCTAGAGGAAGTGACTTTTAGGCCAGTGCCTGACATGAAGAGACGTTTGTTAGTCAAGTGATGATGCTAGGGTTAGAATGTTCTAGAAAGAGAACATAGAGGATGTGAAGAGCCGATGGTGGTGAGGTTGGGTGGTTGAGAGACTGAAATATGTTCCACATGGCTGGATGAGAGGGGAAGGCGCATGGAGAGCAGAGGCAGAAGCCATGCCACATGAACGGCAGCTGTGGCTAAGTCACACTCATCAGATCCAAAGAGGCACATGCTCCCATTGTCTTCTGCCCAATCACCATTCCATCTAATCATAACTTATTTTTGGTTCCAATTCTTAAATTAATACACGTTTTTAGTCTTGAACCTGGCTTATCTTTGAAATCCACCCATTCGTAGGTCAGCTCCTTGGTGCCAATCTGTTTCCAGTTCCTGGTCTTCATGTTCACATCCTGTCAAGAAAATTCCATCCTTTCCCATGACCATTTTTCAATCACTCTTTCCAGCACTATTTCCTCCTGCCCTTCCCTTCTTGGCCCTCAGGCTGCACCCCAGTGTAGCCTCTCTGCTGGGCCCAGCCGGACCTCCTGGAGGGAGTCATCATTGAGACCTGGGGGCAGACAGGAAGATGCAAGAGCTCCTGGGAAGCCAGTAGTGTGGCCACCTCAGGTATTGGAGGGGGTGATATCGCCAGGTTCACTGTCACCTGCAAGAATCACCAAATCAAGAAGATGGGATGAAGTGGGCCAATATCCAAGTCAGGGCAAGAGAAAATCAGGGTGGTTCAGATACATAATTTGTCAGTGCTACAAACAGCAAATCTCCTGAGCCTTGCAGTTCCTTGGGAAATGATGTTCCTAGTTAACGTCACTGTGCGTTTTGTCCTTCAGAATGAATTCATCCACAGGGACAGCAAGAGAGGTCAATATCCTCTTCCAGATCTGACCCAGTTACCTGTGAAATCTTTCCCAATATCTCACAGACTTCATCCCAGTTGCCATTAAACCTTCCCATGCTTCTCTGCCATCCTGAAAATGACCCCCAGCCTTCATTATGGGAAAAGAATGATTCTCAAAGGGAAGTAAACATACTTTCTTTCTTCTCACAGAAAACATTTTGAAGAGGTGATAAGAAAGGTTAGATTTTTGATCTACCTTAGCCCAAAGGGTCAGGATGGCAGCTCACTTGTTAATACTCATGCAGAAAGCAATTTGAGTCCAACAGTTTTTTGCCCAGTAGATGGCAAATCCAGCAATTTCCATTAGCCAGGAGCGCATGTTACCTGGTGCCGGATGACTTACTCTGGTTGTCACAGATCCCAGTGACATGGGCTCTCAAGAGAAGACACACATGAACTTGAAATTGAGGAGGATTTTTCAACCATGAACAACATCCCCAGAATGTGTGGGTTCTCACATTGATTGCCTAGAGTTAAATGCAAATTCAACTATTGTTTAACTTCCTATACTTGCAACTCTGATTTCTTTCAGGGCTCATTCTCCACGCTGGGTTTGGTTTCATCAAGGCTGAGAAGGGTAGGGGGTATATAGATTCCAATTCAGACAATTCCAGGTTTTTTGCTGCCTTATCAGAGGATCAAAGAAAACAACTGCAGTGTTACTTTTCTCCCCCTCCTTTGTGACCCTTAGTTTCTCCTCCTTCCTCTTCCTGCAGCAAAAACACTTAACAAAGGTTTAAGTGCATAGTTCAGTGTGTGGTGGACTGCTAGAGCTCATTCATCTGACAGCAGCAACCTCTCATTTCTCCCCCTCCAACCCCCAGCAACACCACTGTATCTACTCTGTTTCTTGAATTTGAAGGAATTCCTATGACTTAATAGCAAAAAAACAAATAACCAATTTAAAAAATGGGCAAAGGAATTGAACAGACACCTTACCAGAGATACCATGCAAATGCCCACCGGGTGTATGAAAAGATGCTCAACATCGCTAGTCACCAGGGAGAGTCGTCTTCAGACCAAAGGAGGAGGGAAAGAAATGTTCTAGGGTAGTTGCAGGTGCAGCGATGGCAACACAGCTTTTGTGTGTGTGTGTGTGTGTGTGTGTGTGTGTGTGTGTGTACAGGAGGGTCATGGGAGGGACAGAGGGTCATGGGAGGGAGAGAGGATGTGAATGTGCAGTGAATTCTGAGAAATTGTATTATGTGTGAGCTGAGACAGTAAATGCTCTTCACTCTGCTGGTCGGGAGCTCAAGTCCTGCCTCGGACACTTAACTAGCTACGAGACCTCAGCCAAACCAGTGTTCTCGTGCAGCCAAGTTTCTCCACCTGTGAGAGACGGGGTAAGGGCAGTCCCCTCCCGACAGCTGTGTGAATTCACACATATAGTGAGGGAGTCAGAAAACTCAAGTGGCAATAGGTCCCGTAATATAAAGAGCAAGAATATAAAAGTTATACTCAGCTGGGTGTCATAGAATAGGCAACCAGGGGCAGGGACAAACTAGGAGGTCTTTGCCCCGCATTAAGCATTTTAAACTCATTTGAAACCAGCTGATCACTGTGTATCGGTCATCACAGATGGCCCACAGACCACCCGCTTTCCTGGGTTTGCTCTTATGTTCTCCTCCAGCGGAGGCTTCGGCTCAGACATTCCCGACGCCCTCCGCGGATGCCTGGCCCGAACCAGAGCCTGCTCCGGAGCCTGGCCGCCTTCTTTCTCTCAGGGCTGCAGGCCCTCCCTCACTGAGACTGGAAAGAACTGCTGAGTCACAGCTGGAAACAACCCTATTTCTCCAGTTTCCTTTTGCTGCCAAGCCCCTTCTGCCTCCCCCTCCTCCCTCTCACTCCTGCCGCCAGCCCAAATCTGGGGACTGCCAGGATGGCTGGGGAGGAAGGCCTGGCGGGGGTGCATACCTCCGTCACCTGGAGCCAAGTCTGCTCCATCCCCTTCTCTGCCTGCTCACCTGTGCTCCTGGGGGTCAGAGCCCCACCAGGCCACATGATTGTGCTTTCAGAAGAGAAGCCTGCCCCATCCTAGCAATTCAGAAGCTGGGCAGCAGTCTTACAACAGCAGCCTGCTGACCTGTGGGCTGGATCGGGAACAAATGAGGTGAAATGGCACTTTTCTTCTGTGGGAAAGCCCTTTATCATAGATGTTAGGAACTGAAAATAACCTTTGACCCATGCAACCATCCCTGTAGGCCCAGGGCTCCCTGCCAACTCAGGCTCATTTTCCAGTGCTAGGTCTGGAACAACAAGCAGAGAATAAAGCAGAATGCTTCAGGCTTCACCTCTGGACGCCAATCACAGCATTACGTCCCATGGTTTGGGAAAGGCCCAAGAATCTTGTGGCTGGTCTTCACCTTTATTTCCCCTGGAGGCCCTGAGGGTCAAATGGTGGCCCTGGCTGGAACGGATTATTTGCCATACAGACTAGGTGGTCCCACATCCGTACACATACACATCGTCCAGGATATGTCCCAGGTTTGTTAGGAAGGAGAATGGGACAATTCCTTCTATTCTGGAGATTTCCTTGACTACCAACCGAAACTCACTCCATCCACCTCCTCCATGGAGTCAGGCTTCTTTCCTTTCTGTGAGCATTCTGGTCAATCATTGGCAGCTTTATTGCCAGAGTCCCCGTGGATGCCACTGTTTACACAACGGGCTTCCTCAGACTCCTCTGTGATGTGTACAGAATGCACACACCTCAAATGTCTCCACAGAGATTCTTACTCAGTAGTTGGGGGTGCATTTTTAAAAATGACCTCTCGTGGCAGGCATGGGAGCACCTGGCTAAGAAGGGCTGCTTCAGTGAGGGGAAGAGCACCAGGGGCGAGGCCCGGGGCCTCTACTGTCTGAGCTCCAGAAAGCACAGACCAGGTCTCCCGGAGGTGCTGCAGCCATAGGTACCTCGCGCAGCATACCTCAAGAGGGTGTTCTTTACATAGCAATTGCCTGACAGGTGCACAAGCCGGATAACCAAATGTGCCCATTCAGTCCCCATTTCCTGTGGAAATCATGAGTCCAGGGAAAGGGGAGGCAATCACACCAGACTGGGACGTCTGGTTCCAGGCTGGTCCACCTATTCAAATGATCTTGACCTACCAGGCACTTGAACCCTTCCCTAATCTTACTTTCTTCCCAGTAATAAGATGGGGGTGGAATAAGTAATCCAAAGTTCCCTATGAACGACAGAATGGTGTGATTAAACAATTAGGTAATGAACCTTTAATGAATTCAGTATTTTTTTTTCCTTTGGAGTATCAATCCTTGGTTTCATGATCTAAAAGTTAAACCTAAAGCAATAAGAATCAAGAATCATAAAGATCAAATCAAGTGATAAGAAATTTAAGTCTGTCATCATATATGACCATGGCTAAGTCTCTTCTCTTTGTGGTGTTCACAGGTCAAGTGAGTAGATGAAAGGAAAGAGTAAGTGCTAGCAGACAAGCCAAGTTCCCAGAATTAGGAATGAGACTGGTGGCTGTGGAGTTCATCCTCTGACCTTAAGGAAAAAACCCAGGCCCAAACCTGGTGCCTCCAGGTCACTGACACAGAAACACTTTTGCTAAAACTCCTGGCCAAGCAAGGCTCTTTTCCCTTGTAAAAATTTTGCAAAACAATAAGGGAGGGGAAAAGGGAAAAAAAATAACTATATTTGAAGTAGAATCATGAATCTAAGAAGAATGTTTCCGAAGATTTCTATGATGCATTCTTAAAGTAATAGCAAACAGTTTAGATCCATTATTTAGTTTCCGTGGAAAATAAACAACAGGGTCTAGTAGAATAGTAATAGTGGATTTAGCTCTCAGACCCCATTCATCTTCTCTGCCCATGCATTTTTAAGACAGGAAGGCATTTTCCCAATTACAGCTGAAACAGGAAGGAGAGGGAGGTAAGTGGTTCTGCCAGACGCCTTGCTATGTCTGCAGGGCCTGAGGTCAGAATGCATGTGCTTTGGGAGCACTGTAGCTGAGCACTGCCTTTAGGGTCAAGGGAATACCTGGTGCACTTCAGGCAAGATCAGTTCCTGTCCAGACGGAAGGTTCTGGAGGTTTCTGAGCCCACTTTGGCTGTGATGCTGCAGCTGGGATGCTCAGAACTGACACGCCTCCACCCCCAGATTTTGGGCCTTTGTCTCCAGAGGGCCCTGTGGCCACCTGGTAGGAGCCTTGATGGGTCTGGACATATCTATTCAGAGACTCTGCTACATTGCCCCTACAGCCCAGCACAAAGGCCTCACGCTATCCTGCCCTATCCTTCACTGGAAATCAGTTCACTTGCCTCCTGGAAAGCAAAGTAGGGGAGACTGGATCTTGCTTTGCACGCCTCATTTGCTCAGAGAGATGCTGGAGCTCCTAAATGTGGGCTCTCACTGTCTGACCACAATTCCTCACTTAAGAAATGACTTCACAAACCCAAAATAGCAGTAGCCTTGAAACACAACACAGCGAGGTTCAGGCAATAAGAGACACACTGAGAGATGGAAGCACAAGTTAAAATGAATACTACCCATCAGGTATCCAAGGAGGGGTTACGCCTCCTCATGGGGCTGCAGCAGGGTGAGGTGACGCTCTAGGCCCGGGGTCCTTGGAGCAGCTCTGCTCAAATAGGGCAGCAGAGAAATTAGATGGAAATTTTTCTAATATCCTGCTTTGGTCATTTTGTAAAAGCATATTCAATATGTCATTTTCAGTACTGGATGGAGTTGTTTGAAATTTTTCTATAATCAGGGGCACAGGGCATCTAGAATCCCAAAATGCACCCCGTCCTCTTGATCCAAATGGATCCACTCTCCTCTGTCCACAGACATTAGCCCGGGGAGAGGGAACCGAAACACACCAGCTCCAATCTCTCTCATCTCACCTTTCAGACTAAATTCCTGTCTAGTAATTACTGGCTGTGATTCTGAGCAGTAATACATAGTTATCAGCAAGCACTCATCAGAGAGGTCAGCAGAGCAGGGCTTCCCACCGTAGCCTCAGAAAAGAGGCTTCATTATTTTTTTGCTGAGTTACTTCACCCTGTAGCTGTTTATTGAGTTATCTCCTCCCGGCGAAGCTCTTCTGCTGTTCCCAGGCCTGATTGTGGACTGAGGGCCCTTTCCTCCCTGTGGAAGGATTCACAAGACCAGATTCTCTCCTTGTAGAGGTAAACTGAGGCCTGGGCACATTTTTGGAGTAAATCCTTCCCTCTTGGGTTTCTCCTCCCAGAAACACAGGCCTGTGCAACCTGAATCCTTACCTTTTTACTTTATGATCTGAATGACCCTAAACCTTATATTTAATCATTTGAGGAGGCTAAGTTTTCTCATCTGTAACATGGGGATAAACAATACCTATGTCATATGATCCTTGGGAGGATGAAAGTGAATAACTTACACAAAATAAAAACTAAACACTACATTTTACATAGTAAAATTTGCTTTAATATAGCTTTGGGTCATGTTGAAGCTCAGCAAATGGCAGCGATTATTTTTTAATTTATCTACTATTTATTTGTATTTGATTGTTATTATGGTTAATTTTTAATTTTTATTATTTTTATTAATTACTTGGATTTATGATTATGATTATGATTATTTTCTAATGTGGTTTTGTTATACGATTTGCAATGATATGATGTCTGAAAAAATAAGTATCCAATAAGGTAACTGCCCCTCTCCGTGCACTGGCTGGTCTCCCCCTAAGCAGCACTCATGCCCCTGAGGTGAGGAGCCTCCGAGCCTGGGAACCTCACACGTTTCTCCAATTCAGTCTGCTGGGGCATCTCGTATTGCACCACAGTGATGTTATTTCACTTACCTGTGATTTTTGAGTGTTGAGGAAAGAATAGTCTTTTCTCTCCTCAGCTTCTGTCTCTGCTGCCTCTCACCAAATGGACCTCCAAGGACAGGAGTCAGTTGGTCAGAACCCACCCATTCACAGGCCCCATTTCTCCAGCCAGAGGGGTCTCCACATCGACAGAAACAGAAGTCTTTCATGAGCCTGTGTTGAACCTTTTTGACCTGCCAGGATGATATTATTATGCCTCTTTTACTATGGTTTATAAAAACTTGGTCATGTTTAGCAGTTTGTCTGAGGGTGTGCAACATATGAGTGGTGGTGAAGGATCTGAGCCCTGGGCATACATTTGACCTCTGAGAGGCCAGATGAGATGTTTGCAGGATGCCCAGCTCAGTGCAGGCACAGATGATCTCAGCAACCTGATCTTTTCCCTTCCTGTTGTCACCTCTCAGGGAAAACCACCATATGGAGGCAGTCCTGCCAAAAATTGTGTGGCTGGGTCTCCCACACCTCTGCCCCCGACCCCATGCTGCAGCCTCATGAGACTCTCTCCAGGGTCCACACATTGCTCTTTCCATCTGTTCAGGCTTTGTTAGGGCAATCCTCTCCTCCTTCTGGCCACCTTGCCCACCTGCCATTTCTAAAATATTCCTCTGAAAAAACCTGGCCCAGTTTCCCCAGGAAGAGCTGGCCATTATCTTCCTCTGCTCCAACAGCTATACCCACTTACTCCCTATTTCTGATTACAAATTCTCTCTTTATTTGGCTCTAGCTCCTACTAGATTCAGAACTCTGAGTCCCAGAATTCATGGCTTATTCATCTTTGTATTCCTGGCATCTAGCAGAAGGACTGCACATAGTAGGCATTTAATAAACATTTAAGTGAATTGAGGCCATTAAATAAAATCTGTAGTTTCCCATTATTTACAGGTCCCTTCTGACATGGATAATGAAGGCCTAACGGTTAGAGGGACAGCAACTGAGCATCTGGAAGGAAGCGGGAGTGAAATTAAGGCCCTGCGTAGGGAGTTACCAATTCAGTGCACTGCCCCCTCTAAGGGCAAGAGGGACCTCAGTTCTTCCCAGCTCCCTGAAAACTCTGGCCAACCCCGGGGTAGCTGGGAAGAATGGATTGCCGCCCCAGCCAATGGCACACACAGCAAATGTGGCATCGCTGTTGGCTGAGTCAGCCTGCAGAGCCCCGCGTGGAAAGGCCGTCTCCTCCAGGTATGACACTGTGATGGAATACTACTGCGGGCATTTCCAGGAGGCACTCTGAATGGCAGTCCTGGCCCAGGGTGTGTGCCGCTGCAGAGAGCTGGGTGAGTTCCAGGAGGGGGCACTGGCATAAACGTACGGAATTTCCATTTTTCTTTTTCTCTTCTCTGTGCATATTCCATGCGGGGACTAGAGGCTCACAACTGGCAAGCAACATTGCCAATGCCAGGCCAAGAAGTGGGGATTCTTCAAAGGCCACGGGAAGGAAGATAACAGAGATCCAGCTGCATGAGCAACATGCTGGGGACGTGTAGCCCTGACAAAACTGGAGCTGAGCCTAAAGAGAAGAGTGGTCCAAACTGGTAGCCTGGGAGACGGTGGCCCTAGAGGGATGCCAGCATCTCTGGATGAACTTAAATTGAGCATGTAGCCTCATCTACAAAATCAGGAGAGAAATATTTTATGGTCAGTCACAGTGTAAGAAGGAACTCCAGAGATCTGTTAGTCTGAAACCCCTAATGGTAAGAATGAGGAGGCAATGGCTCAGAGAAGCCAAGCGATTTGCATGGGATCACACAGCTAGTTTGTGAGAGAGCTGGGGAGAGAAACCAAATCTTTTCCTCATTTCTCAAACACCAGGTTCCCTTTAAGACAGCATTTCAGATTCTTAGAAGACAACTCGCTGTGCCAAATAAACATACAGTCTTGCTCTGTGTTGAACCTGGTGACTGGAAGGAGTTAAGCACCAGCTCTCAGAGGCCAAGGGCTGCTGAGATGATTTGTCTAAGGTTTATGCCTATGAGTTTGTGTCTGTGGCTGGATGTTGCATTGAACATTAAAGCCAGGTAGTCTAAGGGAAGTATAACAAGCAGATATGTCTTCCCTTGTTCATGCTCTCTAACCCCAAACTTGATGAGGTCCCTTGGGATTTTTTCCCCTGTGCTTTCATTCCTGAAGCCTCTGCACTTTGACTGCCCATCAGCTCCTGCCCCTGCTGTCCTGTTTTCACACACTGCATTCGCACCCCACACTTACCAAACAGAAATAATTTTATCAAGTGGCCATGCTGCAGATTGTTTCTAAACAGCTGGGCTCAGGAAAAGCTCTGGGGATGAGTTGGGATCAGGAGTTATCTTCCCTGACATGCTGTTTCTGGATTTGCATACACGTGGGCTGGATGCTTTAATTAGTGCTGTCAGTTGCTCTGGTCACAGCTCCCCACCAACTGCCTCGCTTCTTTGGTGAATGGTCAAAAGCATGTATGTGATACAGAGGTTGTGTGCTCTGATTTCTAGGAAAAGGGGAATGACACCTGGTGCCTGCATCTTATTTGCTCATTCATATTCAATAACTTTTATTGAGGATCTATTAGGTACCAGGCATTGAGTTACCATATGGGAATTTTAAGAGTGTGTGACATGGCTCCTGCTCATAAAGAGAACACAGCCAATAGACATTAAATAGACATATTTAAACACGTAATGGATGGCAGATGTGGACGCATGATGATACAGAGATACACAGGGTGCTATAGAAAACCACAGGAAGAGCATCTTACCCAGCCTTGGGTACACGATGGGAGGGGGCCAGGAAGTGATTTTCACTGCTATGAATCAGGGAAGGCTTCCTCAAGGAGGAGGTATTTAAAGTGAGTTGCAAAGGATATAGAGAAGCTAACAAGGCACAAAAAGGGGTTGGCAAGGTTTTCTCGGCAGAGGGAAAAGCATGAACAAAGAAGTGAAGAAGAGTAACATCACAGGAGGGGGGTGTATTGATGAGCAATGCAGGTGACGGTTTTCAAGAAGGGTTTGGCAGCTAAAAATAGTGTTCGGGAGCTTGTGAGGGGTGGAGAAGGGAGAGGAGAAGAGATGCAGCAGGGAACGCACTTGACATGTGTCTGGCATTTCACAGCCAATCGCTTTCACAGGCATGGTCTCATGAGCCCCACCGAGCAGCCTCATCACGCATCCAGGGCAGAGCGGGTCCTTCCTGAGCCCTCCAGCAGACTACCTGCCAGCCCAGTGACTCACGTCCACCTCCCTCCTGCTCTGCAGCACAGGCCGCCTTGTCCCCGACCATCCTCTCAGGACCGCCAGGATCTTGCTTGTTCCTGGTCTCCCTCACAGCCCTCTGGTTTTCCCTTTCAATGTCCCCAGAAGCTAATCTGCTCCCGTGTGACCCACAGATGTTCCCTTCCCTGGGAGGTCAGCCTTGGCCCTCCATTCCTGTCAATCCCAGCACTGCAGGTGCCCACATATCCTTCTGATGACCGTGTCAAAGCCTCTGGCTCCTGCCTGTCTCCTGGGGTCTGGTCATGAATCCCAACCTGACTATGTGGACACCTCCAACTGAATATCTAACTGTGCCTTCTGATGGCGTCCGGGTGCAGACTCATGGTCTCTCTGTCCCACCTCTTCTAGCGGCAGTGTTGATCCTTGGAAAACTAGATCCCACCCTTACTCGGCCTTACCCCTGAGTGCTTTTACCTCCAAACCTCATCAGTGCATGCATTGTCTCTTCTAATTCAGAGGCATTTCCTAGATCAGCTCTTCTTTCTCTGCCAACCCACCAGTTGCCCTTATGCAAGAATGTCCTGCATGATGTCCCACTCCCCAGACTCTCTCCCCAGTGCTATTATTTCCAGTTTCACAGGAAATCTCTCCCCCTCAAAGAAAGTTCTCGTTTTGTCTGTTCCCCTGACTTTGTCTGTTCTCATTGCCTCAGGTTAAAATCCAGCCTTTAGCTAGGTATGTGTAGTAGACATGCAGGTAGTCTTTCCTACCTGCCCTTACATCATTCTCCAGCCCTACAGTCACCCATGGAGACCATACTGTGGCATACAGTGCTTCTCCCTCTCCTGTCACCTGCCCACAGCCTGTTCTCTCTGCTTGAAATTCTCCCCCCTTCCCCAGATTGAAGTGGAGGTCTTCCTGTGCATGTTCATTGCAGATTTTAATGTTCCATGTTGTACAGACATCCTTCCCTAATCAGATTAAGCACCTTAGGAACAGAATATATGTCTTATTCACATTCATATACCCAAGCTAGCACTATAACTAGTATGTAGTAGAAACACACACACACACACATACGTGAAACTGAATTGAATTCCCCTCTGGTCAATTTGTAGGTTTTCAAGTCCTTATTCAAATGTCACCTCTTCTGTGAAGTCTTCTTTGATTCCCTAAAACATCTATGGAAGTTTTTCAGGTCTCTATTATTCCACTTGCTACACTGAATTACTACCACCTTTTTAAAATTCATCTGCAACTGGACTAAGTTCCTAAAGTATAGATAATAAGCACCTAACACTGTGGCTAGTTCAAGGTTGAGACTCAAACATTTATCCGATCACTGAATGAATCATCCATCTGCAGAAAAGAAAACAGGTTTGGAGAAGTTGAGCATCTTGCAAAAAGTCAACCACTGGTATACCTGAGACTGAAAACTTTTGCCTCTGGATTCACAGATTTTTCCTTTAAAGCCCAAACAAGCATCTCTGATTTCACCTTGCAGCACCATCTCTGTGACTCTCTCCACAAGGCAGCACTCCTTGCCTTGCACCACAAAACCTCCAGTGGGTTCCTGTCCCCACCGCACAGAGGGCAGCCAGCCCTCTACAGGGAGTAACACCAGATTCTGATGCCCTTGCAGTTGTATAGCAAGTTGTTTTTCAAATTACTCTTAGGAACAAGTGAGCCTCTTAACAGACATACTGAACCATGACCCAAGCTTCTCCTCTTGAGCTGAACCTACATTTTGCTCCAGCCCTGCCATTCACCAGCCTTGTGACTTTGAGCAAGTCATACATGGTCCTGTGCTTGTGTTTTCTCAACAGTGAGAATAAAGATAACTACCCTTCACAATTGTTGTGCAGAAAACAGAGAGCAACAATTGCAGGGATATATCCATTTTTCAAATACCTTGTGATAGAATCTCTAAATATATTGACATAGCAGGAGAACAATAAATGCTCACCATGAGCAGCATCAAGCTATGCATGGTCTGTGCAACAATCTGTTCTCTTTTCAATGATTTCTCTGAGCCCTGAGTCTCTTTGGCCCTTTTAGTTAGCCCCCTAAACCTTGACAGTACATGGGAAGAAGAATTCAAGTTCAAATAAAGAAAACAGAGCGTCCTCCGATACACCAGAGATCCAGGTGCCTGTCTTGCATAGCTCTTGAGATCTTTGTTGTGGTCATTTGTAGCAAAATATGTTGATGTCCTTGGAAAAGAAAAAAAAAAAGACACACTAAAGAAATCCAAAAGTAATGATAGGTAAAAGGAACCTATGGGAGATGTGTTCCTGGGAGTTCAAGGCATTTTCCCAGATGAGCCCATGGGATTCCAGGTTTTATGCTTCTCTACAAGAAAAGGCCGGTTCACTTCTGGTGGTAGAAATTCAACCAAATGGGCCACGCATCCAGGAACGTGTTAAGTCTATTTGGGGAAACTCTCACAGGCTTAGTCACCCCAACTTTTATAAAATGTCTCATACTGTAAAACAAAAGTTTCCGAACTATGTGCCAAAGGTCCTTGCAGGATGTGGGGTTATAGCGAGTGGTTTCAAGTGCGAGTGTGCATGAAGTGCTGCCTGTCGTCTAAAAAAAATTCAGTGCTTTGCAAATACACCTGCAGTTTTTTATTTTCAAGTGTATTTTGTATTGTCATAAATAAAATGCATATCTATAAGATCATCACTGAATTTATCATAGCTGTTTGTCATAATGCCTTGCCCTACAAAATAAGCATTAAAAGGATTCATAATCACTTAAAATTTTATTGCAGGGGAAACAGTAAGGGGTGTGTTCTGAAAAACGTTTGACATAAAAAACAGTGCCAATCAATACTAGAGAAGTTTGGGGATCACTGTTTTATGTCAGAGCCCAGGATCTGAGTGGACCTGCGAGACAGCTTCCCAGAGCAACTCAAATATATGTATGTGGCTGAGTGACCTTGAGAAAGATCTTCCTGCTCCCAAAGATGAAGCTGTTTGGGTCTCTCTGCCAACCTAATCCACCAGGCAGGCCTGGCACCAGATGCAGGGAGAGCTAATCTTTCCTCCGTCCATCTAGTGGGCCCGGGAGAAAGCAGAGCAGCAGCTGCCAGCCGAGGGCCAACAGGGGTCTGAGCAGGGAAGGGCAACGGCCGAGCCACCCAGACAGACAACAGCATCTCTCTTCTGATCCGTCTCCCAGATCCCGATCCATCAGCCCCATGACAAGGCAGAGCAAAAAGTAAGCCTGGCGAACCCGTGTCCAGGAGAACAGTGCAATAAAGAGCGAGGTGACTCACCTCATTAAGCCATCACAAATTAAATACTACCTGTGCAGGAGAGTTTACCTCTCAGCGTGCTTTGGGAACAGGAAGCTGAGATTTCCTGTGCTCGGACCAGATAACAGGCTGCAAATCCGCTCGTCTGCCTAGGTGAGAACGAGATGAGTGAACTACATGCACAGCTGGGATGTGTCAGGTTGGCGACAGGTCACCGATGATACACACTGACCACCCGGACTGGTCACTGCCTGCTGCTCTAGATGACAAAAACCTGGACACCAGGAGCCTGACTGAAGGCTCCTTTCTTCCCCACTGAGCAGCAATTTCAGAGTAGCGACCTCCTGGACCATCCATGAACTGCACCATGTCTTTGTTTCCCTGCCAGAAAAAGGGTGCTATTAATACCTGCTTACCGTCCACAGGGGCCCAGAGCCTTAATTAAGTGTGGTTTGTGAAGTGCTCTGAGATTGCCAGACGAAAGCTGAGCCAAGAGGGCAAACTATTATTGTTAATTAATTTTTGTCAGTGCAATTATTTACTCTGTGTTCTCAGGTCCAGGAGCCCTTGTTTGCTGGTGAAAGAGTGCTTTCAGTGTGTATTTTCTCCCCACCCTCTTCCCTGCCCATAGCTATGGCCTCTAACTTCTCTCTGGCTCTCTCCTCTCCCTCTTCTCCTCTTCACCTTTCTTATTGTCCCTAATTGGAAAGCAAAACATTCAGCTCCCCCCTTACACCCAGACATAAGCAGGCTCTCATCAAAACAGGAAGAGAAATTCTTAGGAATGTGAATGTCAGCTGGAAAATAAGAGGAACTGAGACAAAATATCTGTAATGTCGGCTAGGAAACAGAGTCCCTTTGGGAAAAATATGCAATTAATCCTAGACAGAATATAGAGCTGACACATGAAAGTCTTTCTGTTAAGATGGCTTCTGCCAGTGCATGATTATGACCTCGGAGGGGCAATGACACGCATGACCAGAAGGCGGCGGCGGCGGTTCTCAGAGCAGTGAGCCCATCGGCAGGACCAGGACTCTTGCTTCTGTGTAACTCCCCTCCTTGCATCCCTCCACCACAGAAAAACAAGACCAGCTCAACCCTAATTTCTATCTTCAATTAGTTAGGAAAACCATCCTATAGAATTCTTAGAATAAAGTGCACCTCTGAGATTAAAGAGAGGGAAAAGCAGAGGCATTCTGGTAACAAAGCAACCCAAGTGGAACAATGCATGTCTTCCCATCTTGGCTGCCACCTGGCGCTCACCACACTGGCATCTGAATCAAGGGCATTGTGGATGCAAGACGAGAGAATCCCCAGTGAACTGTAGCTTTTATGAATAAATTGTACTTGCCAAAATTGGTCCGTTGCTTGTGGACATTGATTTATTTTTGCTGATTCTTTCTGATTGTTATATTTTGGATAGTGCCTACTGATGTGAAAAAGCCATCTAGTATTGCTGATCAATCTAGAGATAACAGCAGAGGTCAAAAAGGGGAAGGGAAGGAAAAGAAGGTGTGCTTTCCATGCCATGGCAAAACTTCTATGTGAAAAGCAAGCCTGTGCCCATTTAAATGCCATTTCACCCTATTCCATGACTGTATAATTACATCAGTCATTTGCTTGTTTTTGTTTTTCTTTTTTTTCCCCCCTTCTGTAGTTAAGGCTAGAATAGTGGAAGAAAACACAGTGGAAGGGTTTTGTTTTGTCTGAGTTTTCAGACATTCTTGCTGAATTCATTTACTTCTTTTCCTCCTCCTCTCTTTACTCTGCACATGTGTGTCAGTATGTGTGCGTGTGAAAGAGAGAGATGTGGGGAAGGGCAGAGAAAGCAAAGGGAGCTTCCAGGGTGGCAACGGTTAGCAGCACTGGAGAACAGGAGGTTGTCTCATACTGTGTGGAGTGTGACACCAGGTGTTTCCAAGGTCCTGAGGGCGGGAGCGTTCAACGCCTTCACCATGAACCCAAGCCCCCCGACCCCGATTCCCTGGCCTCAGCGCTCTCCACACCCGAGTCCTAGTGCCAAATTTGCATCTGGCAGGCATTCGAAAAAAAAGAGCATTGACCTCAGTTTGACATCCAGGTGGGATGGTTAGGCATTAAAGGAGAAAATAGGAGGTGGGGAAGTAAAGGAACAGGAGGGTGGCAAGCTGGTGCCGGCTGACTCTGTTTCCACCTTTGGCTCATAACTCTGGAAATATTACACCTAAAATAGGTCAACGGGGATTTGGGATAAAGTGGGATAAGCTTTAGTTAATTATCCCAATGTTCAGAATGCCTGCTTTTAAATCCTAGTTGGATTTAATCACAGTAGCTGAGAAAATCTTCCAACATCCAAATCCATTTGAAAATTGACCAGAGGGGCACTCTATCCAAAGAGATCGCTTGTTCAGTAATAGGGTAACAAACGCCATAATTGCCCAGAGATACAAACTGACATGGCTCCTCTGTGTGCTGGCTCCTCGCGTCATTCTAGGGAGCAGCGCAGCAGACAGAACTAAGGAGCAACCGCTGGCTCTGATCA
Source organism: Manis pentadactyla (assembly GCF_030020395.1). Lineage (NCBI taxonomy): Eukaryota > Metazoa > Chordata > Mammalia > Pholidota > Manidae > Manis > Manis pentadactyla. Next base: position 12,901,955 of record NC_080031.1, on the reverse strand, counting down.
TTTTTCCACATCCTCCCTGTCAGGCTGGATCCCCTCAGCTGAACCAACCTCAAATTCAATACCGCAGAGACACAAGAAAAGACAAAGAACATTTGCAATCAATTGGTGGGGAGACATTAGTAATAGAGATGCTGGTGTGGGGGAGGGAAGAGATTGTAAACCTCACTTTTAAACACACTTTGTATTTACAATTATCTTCAATTTTCAGGAATCTTGCATGAAAGGGGGTATAGTCTGGGTCCAGCTTAAAGAAGAATGTGCGCCCTTCTGAGATAAATTGTTTCTAAAAAGACTAACTTTTGCATAAGTCTAGCAGCACGTTCATTTATTTCCAGAATAATTTAAAAATCATCCTAGAAAACAGTTGGGATTAACCTTTACTGATAGCTTTTTTAAAAAGCTTTCCATGACCTTTGGGAAGCAGAGGAATCCAAGCATACCTGCCCGCAGGTTTTTCCCCCAACCACAGATTCGTCACCCACCCACTCCACCCTGCTCACAGGCACTGCCCAGGGCAGGTCTCATGCTGGAACTTACCCATCAGGTCCTAGTCTAGTCTGCTAGCTTTGCATTTTCAATACTCTGTTTATCACTTTTCTGCCTTCTTGCCACACGTCCCAAATCACATGTTTGCAGAGGGCAAGAATCATATCCACTTAGATATTTTTTGTTCAAAATCTCAAAGAATACCATCATTTTGAAGAGTGCTAGAGTATGGCTGATGTGCCGTGAGTGGTGATAATGAATTGATCTAACAAACATCAATTGAGTACCCAACACACACAAGGTAGAGCAATGCTTGCAAAGGCTCAAGAGTCCTTACCCTCGGCAAGCCTGTGGAAGGGAAGGGCAGAGGCAGAAAACGGGAGTCAGTTAACAGGGGTGGACTAAAATGAAGGCTACACTAGTGGTACAGAGAACACGCTGTAAGAATATGGCGAAAGAAGGGGTTTCACTGAGATTGTTACCGACAAATTGGTGCCCAAAAGATGGGGACTTTGCCTGTTTGGTGATGCGAAGCCAACATAGGAAACTGGAAGTGAGTGCCAAGCAGTGCAGGCTTTACTCAATGGCCAGAGAGAATGGAGAGGTGCGTCTGAGAGTTGGCAAGTCTTAGATACAGGGCAGGTGTCACGAAGGGATTTGGCATGAAAGGCAAGGGGAGGAAAATTCATGATTTTTATTGAGATGGGCAGAACACTTTTTGAAAACAAAGCTCCTTTCTTTCATCCTCTTACGGCTTCTTCTCATCATTATGGTGATTGTCAGCTGTCATGGCGCTGGTGAGAGTGTCCTTTACGATGGAAAGGACATTATGATGAAGTGAGAGGTTCTTTTGAGGTCAAGGGAGCCGCCTTCTTGGGTCCCACCAGTTTCAGCTGGTCTGGCCCCAAAGGCAGACTCCTGTCTGCTGTTAGTATCCTATTTCCCAGGGGAAGTGGGCAGTGGGGGGGAGTTCATCTAGGAAATGTATGCATTACATTGAGTAACAAGATGACAAGCTGCAGGGCTTCACAGAGAAAGTGGCACATGAATTAGATTTTATCAACAAATTGGGCTCTGGTAGAATAGGATAGGAAGGAATTCCAGGTTGAGGAAGCTGGATGAGCAAAGCAGGAGAGAGGATAGTGATGGGGAGGCCAAGCTACCCCCCCCCCCCAAGGAGACAGGTGTCTCCTTTGACAGAGGGTGCCTATTCACGCACCTGCTTCTAGAATTAACAAATGCTCTTCAACACCCAGGAATCAGAGAAACCACCTCAGCACTCCAGGGCAGGGTCCCCAAAGCGATCATGGGGGTCTCAATTCCCAATATAACACAGATGAGGACCCTGAATTTCCAAGATCTCACTCCCATGAAATCTTTACCCTGAGCCCTACTCCCAGTCCCATGAGTCATGTGAGAGGCCTTACCCAGTCACAGATACAGAGCTTTCTGCCAGACTTTAAAACAAGAATTTCACCTCCAAGGTGAGGTTGGATATGAGAAATTTCAGCCCAGAGTGATTTTCCCCCAAGGCTGTCATGAGCACCTGAAAACAGGGGTTTATAATGGAGGTGCCGTTGCAACTGTGACTACACTGCTGCAGAAGTGTGACACTGTCCTCAAGTGCAAGCACTATAATAAGAAAAAGCATTTAAATGATGCTTGGAAGGACAACCAGGATATGTAGTCATCTTCTTCTAGATCATCGCCTCTCCCAATCGCTTCCATTTTCAGCTAAACACACACAAGTTTCATGGGGGAAGAACTTCGTGCAAGAACAGGAAAGTTTTGCAACTGGAGAAAAATCAATTATGAAGGATGCTGGTCTCTGACTTCAGGCAATTGTCACAAGGAAGCTATGATAACCTCAGGGCTCTTAGAAAGTTCACCAGGGTTCAATTCCCTCCTGGCCTGCCCTGAGCCCCTCTGAGCAATTCCCAGGTATTCCCAGAGACAGTTATCTTAATATTCTATTCCAGTTTAGAATCAAGATGAGGGGGTTGGGCTCTCTTATTAGCACAGTATAAAATGCAATTCTTTGCAAAGAAGCTATAGCCAATATTAACACAAAAGGTGGTTCCTTTTAAACAGTCATATAGACCTACTCCATTGATCGGCTTCCATAGACTGAGATCATATGGAGCTTCATCAGATTAGTAAACATGTTCCAAGTCACAGAAGGGAAAAATTGAAATTCACATGAGACATCAGGTAAAAAAAAGCTAGCAGAAAATAAAAGTGACCCATTCACCATCAGGAAATCATGTGTGTGTGTTTGTGTGTGTGTGTGTATGTACATACATACATTATGTATTTATTTGATTCAAACCTATAAGCAAGTTTCCACAGTACATATGCCTATGCAAATATCTTTTTGATACTATACCAAAAGCTGTGGGTCTCAGTCTTTCCTAACATCAAATGGGAGCAGTTTACCTAATTTTGCACTTTCTTTACATTGGCAGAGTTCCATTCCTCTTTGAATGGTTTGCTAGCTTAAAGAATAATAAAAACCCCTCTTCCACCTTTAGTTGAAGAGAGCATTTACCAAGGTGTATCTGATTCCCAGGAAAAAGACACATCAGTGTGGGGAAGTCTGTGGCTTTATACACCAACAGCTCTGAAAAAGCCTGCAAGAAGAAAATACAGAGATTCCCAAACTTACATCAACATAGTATTTAGTATTCCCCACCTGATCTTCATTATTTTCCTAACATGACAATTATTCATAGGAGAACGTTTGGAAAATGCTGGTGTGGAGTCAGTGCACACAGTATATATAGGGTATATGAGGGTGAGAGGCCAAGGTCACCAGGACACACTGCAGTGCTGAGGAGGCTGCATCAACGTCCCTGGCTAGTGTTTCTATATGGAGGGTCTTACCCTAGAGAAATGCATTTGGCCTCCCACCCTCCCCTCCCGGAATCTGCTCTTTTCTGTGCACCTGCAGGGGCAGGTGGGGCAAAGACAAGAGTGAGGGATATTAAGTCGGTCTGGTTCTGAGGCAAAGTTTTAACAAATGCCCTCAGCAGTAAATCTAAAGCTATGTCTCCAAACTATTTCATCCTTAAACAGATGAAGGCTTTGAACTTCAACTCTGCCCTCTATAGCTATCATTCAGATGGTCCCAAACTTGGGAGAATAGAAGGGTAACCTTTGGCTCCCAAAATTTAACTAGCAACAAAGAGCTTTCCCCTCTAAACCCAGTAATGCTGGTACCACAGTATTGAGCACACCTCATAGGTGCACCATTGAGAATGGCTTCTTTTCCCAGCCACAGAAGACTCTCAGGACCAACATGAAGAGTAAGACACACAGAAAGATGCCCCAGGGGAATTTTGCTAATGAAATACATAGTGCACTGGCCTATTAATGCTTACAGTAAATTCTTTGACTTAAAGGCTTTTAAAAAGTTGTAAATGCACCTGTCAAGAGTACCTATTCTTCTGTGTAGAGACATCCCTGCTCTGACCTGGATGAACTGATCAAATCCTGTCTTAGAAACAGGTCCGGAGGATGAGGAGAAAGCAACAAAACTCCAGCAGCGGGTTGGGGTGATTGGAATAGCTAATGCCACTCAGCAAAAGGACAGAGACAAGGAGGGAAAGACAAGAATACTCAGAAAAGAGAGAGCTTGATCCAGGAAGCCAGAAGACAATGACCATTCCTGGTCATGTGCCTAAGGATGGATTGAAGAAAATCCATCACCACTTCTTAACTAGATGCTTGGTGTGTCTATTTTCCAGATGGAGGCTCAGCCGGATCATGTTCCCATTCAAAAGTAGCATAAAGCCCCTACTCTTCAAGTCATAGCAAATGAAGACTGATCATTTACCATGTGTACCATACACCCTGTTTATGGCATTAAGTGCATTATCTCATTTAATCCTCATAATGAAAATTAAATAATGCCTATGAGGCAGGTATGATTATTATTATCCCCAGTCTACAGACAAGGAGACCAAGGCTCTGGGAGTTTAAGCAGTTTCCCCAAGGTCACACTTAACCCTTAATGTGCACACCTGCAGTGGGTGGGAATTTGCCCCAGGGAACATTTGGCGATGTCTGGAGACACCTTTGGTTGTCCCAGCTGTGGGGAGGAGGGTACAAAAGGGGAAGGGTGCTACTTACATTCAGTAGGTGAGGCTGGGGACACTGTTCAAAGTCCTCCTATACACACGACAGATCTCTTTTCCCAAACAGAATTATTTGGCCCAAAATATCAACAGTACTGAAGTTTCAAAACCCTCCATTAATGTGATATTCTGGAAACCAGAGGTATGTGTAAAGCACTTTAAAATTTACAAAAGGCTTTTGACCATGTTCTCTCATTTGATCTTACACCATTTCTCTGTAGTACGAACAGATTTCACCATGCTTTACAGGCAAAGAAAGAAGCTCAAGTGGCGGTGACTTGTCTGAGGTGGCACAGAAGGGATGACAGGACTAGAACCTGCTGCTCCTGACACCAGTCCCCTGCCTCTCGGGCAGGGCCACACTGCTTTGCACGCTTGATGTGAAATAGTGGCCTCTTTCCAGGGAATTTTATGTTGTTACAAACTCTTCCAGTAGCCTATGAAAATAACGGGAATTAAATGTTGATTTCCATCTCACTGGTACAATGGAGCCTAATAATTTGAACTTTGTGAGACACATCTTACATAAATAAAAGGCCTACAGTTTATCAATAAATATAGCCATGAAGGCAAGCACACATAACTCACTATTGCCTTTCTTCTTTCAGAGCACTCAGTACCAGCAGTGGGGAGAAACAGTGCACACCTAGTTATCTGACATTTTCAAATTTCAAGCTGCATAAGGACCTTCAGTTTTAAAGGAAGCCCATGTATGTTGCCTTTGTAGTTACAATGCACTCCCTAAATTTTGCTTTTCTGTAACCAACCTGCACACATCTTACCTGAATAATGGGTCAGAACATAGAAAAAAATCATGCTTTTTCCTTTTCCTGCAGTGGACTTTCTTTGCAAGGCCTTTCTACTTCTCACAGCCCACACTGTGGTCACTTAGAGGGCATCCCAAGGAGAGGAGTGGGTGTGGATGAACTGACACAGCTAATCCTGAAGCGGACGTCCAGCATTCGTGATGTGATTTGAGGATTATCATCTGGATGGTCTCCTGCCAGAGAGAACCCTCTCTCTGCAGACCTGCAGCCCCCATTCCGTGGTCACCTGTCCAAACACAGGGTTTACTTCTAAGAGTCTCCCCCAAAATCATTCATATTCTTGGAGCAGAGGGTTACAAATTTAATCTAATGAAACTCAACAGTACCAATAGACTAGATCAGACAACTCGTGGGCTTTGTAATCAAATGGACCTCAATTCAAAAGTTGTGTCTCCCACTTAGAATGAGATTCAGAACACTTATAATGATACATACTTTGAAACTCGTATGGATTAAGTAGCATAACATGTGTGTCAACATGTGAGATTCCTCCCCACACTGTTAGAATGAACTAATGCACTGGATCACCAATGTCACCCAGCTCTGCGTATAAAAGGAAGAGCAGAAGGGCCATGCCCACAGAGCCAAGTGGAGGAACCCCTACATGGGGCAATAGGAGGAAGTCCCCATGGGACCCCCACAGGGGGCACAGGCCCTGCCCATCTCCTCCACCACTCTTAATTATGACTGGATAAATCCCGGGGCTCCTACCCCTCTGGCCACTAGGGTATTTCTCAGGACACCAAGGGGGCTGTAAGAGGCACAGGGACCAGCTTGAAACCCTGCTCCAAGATTCAGCTAAATACGACCCCATGCCCAGCGAGCAGTCACCCAGCCCAGTCCCGCTCCGCCGCCCCCTCCTGGCAATCCAGGCCCACTCCTGGCCAGTCTGCACAACCTGCCCCTGAAGTGTCTGCGAGGGTGGCAGCCGCCCCCTTACGGGCAAGCATTGCTTGCAGCGCACGGCATTTTAAGTCTGCACCATCTGTTTGGGGCCCTCATTATGAATTCATAATGCACATATGTGACAATTACATCTGTAAAAGGAAAAAAAAGTCAGATGTTTATGATTTCAGTTGGAGTAAATGCTCTTTATGCAAACAAGCACTTATTTGAGGGCTTTCTTTTTGTTTTTCTTTTTGTTTTCTGTTTTTTTTTTTCCCCCTAATCTCCTTTTTTTGCCTTGAGATACTATCGCCACAGATACATTTTAGTTTCAGGTTCAACCATTACACTTAGAGTGTAAGAAACTTCAGGTCCCTGTTAGAGGAATAAGAAATAAAATAAAATCAAGTACATCCTAGGTTCTTCCTAAGGAGTTACAGTTGCTTCACGATGGACCATGGAGTCTGATCTCTAGGACTGAACCTTTGTCCAAATGTTTTGCAATGCTGTGGCTTCAGGCAACTTGCTCTGATCCTTGTTGTTCTGTCTACAAAGTAGGAACAACAGTAGTAACTCTGCCACACAGCCATGAAGAGAAAGGAGAAGGGCCACACAGAGTGATCAGTACAGTGCCTGGCAGGGGGACGGGGGGTGGGGGGTGGGGGAGGGCAGGCTGTGGTACACCTGGGAGCCTTACCATTGGTTCTCAGTCTTATCAACCTCCAAGCAGGAGGAGAGTTGACATTTTATAGACAAATAGTTGAAGATAAATCTAGCCCTCACTTTCCAGATGTGGGCTATAATGATAAACTAGAAGCTTTGAAACCTGGCTAGATGTTTTGTGTGTGTGTGTGTGTCTTTCTGTAGAGACCGATGATAAATAGATTAATGACAGATGTTAGATAGTTAAATGATAAATAGACATAGAGATGTGTTTCACATGGGAAAACTTGAGGGACAATATTTATCATTTTAATAATAATTACCTCAGTAGTGTGATTGGAGAGACGGGGAAAGGAGAAAGTTTAGAAAAACAAACAACCTGAACAGGGGATAAATGAAGACCCTTGAGATCAGTGTTCTTAAGAGTCAGGGATTCAACACATGAATGGATATAACTAAAAGGGGTTCTCTGCTCCTGGCAGACAGCACACAGAGATACTACAGAATGCTCTGGACTTATTTGCATATATGTGAGCCATGTGAGATTAGAAGAAAACAGTGTTAGTGCTGGTGGGAATGTAAGCTAGTTCAACCATTGTGGAAAGCAATATGGAGATTCCTCGAAAAACTAAAAATAGCAATACCATTTGACCCAGAAATTTCACTCCTAGGAATTTACCCTAAGAATGCAGTAACCCAGTTTGAAAAAGACATATGCACCCCTATGTTTATCGCAGCACTTTTTACAATAGCCAAGATATGGAAGCAACCTAAGTGTCCATCAGTAGATGAATGGATAAAGATGTGGTACATATACACAATGGAATATTATTCAGCCATAAGAAAGAAACAAATCCTACCATTTGCAACAACATGGATGGAGCTGGAGGACATTATGCTCAGTGAAATAAGCCAAGCAGAGAAAGACAAGTACCAAATGATTTCCCTCATTTGTGGAGTATAACAATGAAGCAAAACTGAAGGAACAAAATGGCAGCAGACTCAGAGACTCCAAGAATGAACTAGTGGTTACCAAAGGGGAGGGGTGGGGGAGGGTGGGTGGGGAGGGAGGGAGAAGGGGACTGATGGGTATTATGTTTAGTACACATGGTGTGGGGGATCACGGGGAGAACAGTGTAGCACAGAGAAGGCACATAGTGGATCTGTGGCAACTTGCTGCACTGATGGACAGTGACTGCATTGGGGTGTGGGTGGGGACTTGATAATATGGGTAAATGTAGTAACCACATTGTTTTTTCATGTGAAACCTTCATAAGAGTGTATATCAATCATGCCTTAATAAAAAATTTTTAAAAAACAGTGTTAGAATGTGGGAAACTGAATTCACCCCCTCACTCACCCTCCCTCCAGGAGGGTCCGATAATTTGGAAAAGCACAAGTTAATCCCCTCCTACTGGCAGGCACAGGGCACCATGAGCATGACTGGGAAAATGACTGTGTAGCGCATGTCAGCAACAGCAGTCAGGATGTGCAGGAGTCCCAGAAAGCACCTGTGTGCAGAGCTACAGAGATCATTAATCCTATCTCAGCACTGCAGCAGGGGGAGAAGTGTGCCTCCTGAAAGCAGGTAGAAAAAGACCTATAACATGCCTATACCACATGGGGTAGATTTAATGAGCTTAACACTTCAGTCAGTTGATTCTGCCCCTAAAGGAAAGAAGCAGCTTAGGGCCGCCTGGTGAATGGTAATTGCTAGCTCTCCATCCGGGAGCAGATCAGGCACAGCAATAATAGATTTATTTTTTTCTTAGAAGAAGGAGCAGTGGACAGCCGGCAATGTTCAGCCAATCAAAGCTCTGCTTGGTAGGGGGCTCCATGGCACCTGTTAGAGCGGAGCAGCAGCGATTGCTGAGGCACGGGGGCTGAAGGATCTGCAGCAGCCTGTGCACCGAGGACACTGCAGGGTTTGGAGGTGTACCCGTCCGTATGGTAGCAACAGTGATGGGCAGATGGGAAGGAAAGATGGGGATTGCTCCATGTAAAGAGAAAGTTGACATGTGCTAGGGCTTTAAAGTCTCACTATCCTATCCTGCGCCTCATCCCCTCCAGAGACATGGAGACACACACAGATCACCAACACCCTAAGGACTGAGAAGCACCATTATTAAAGTGGGAAATTATTCCATAATCCCCAGATGTAGGGCTTTTGGTCTCTTTTGTTAAGGTCAAAATGCAACATCCTGTATATAAACCTAGTCCAGGTGTGCCTACCGTGAAGGGACAGGAAATGAAAGCCCAGAAGACCACGGTCAGGGAAGAGGACTGTGTCCCCACCTCCTAGCACATAACTCCATCCACTAGCAAAGGTGACCTGCTGGACCCGCTGTTGTATGTTTGGGTTGGCCACTTCTCCTGTGAGGAGGGAAGGAATGGAAAGAGGTATTGGAGGTGATCTGTCCTACGTTTCTCTGGTGTGGAGACAAGAAGCTCATGTCTCCTTTCTAGAAATAGAAACAGGAAAGTGAGTTCTCCTTTCCCATATGGTCACCTGAACAAGTGGGCAATTAAGAAGATGGGGGTTCACCTAGATTTTCCATTCCTCCTGGGCCACCCCAAGGGGACCCCAAGGAGGCTTTGCTGCTTATAGAGTTACTTCAGGACTCAGTGCACCCTGCCATCTCTTCCAGCTCAAACCCTTCACCTCCTTGGAAGCGCTTTTGAGCACAGCCTAGAAAAGGCAAGGAGGAGAAGAGCCGAAACACAGCCAGTGTAGAGAAGACTGACATTCCAAAGTAGCTCTTGTTTGTTTGGGAACCAATTCAAAGGTTAACTTAGGAAGAACTTCTTGATTTACACGCCAAACCGGCATCATCTCATTTTTTTGTTTTCAATGGAGACCGGGGTGATAGTGTACACTACTTCTTAAAGATCCTTCGGTTCCACCGTCTTCCCCCATGTTATAGAGAAATGAAGGAATCCTCAAAGGCACAGGCTTTCTAAACGCTGTAGAGTGTCTTTCCTACTGCCTTGATGAATCTCTCTCCCTTGCTCATTATTATCTTTTTGGTCTGAAGTTTCCCATTTTTGAGAAATTCAGTCTTATTCTGCAGTGCGGCCCAATGGTCAGTCCCCCAGTTCCTGATCCAGCATTTCCAGTGTCTTCCTCCCCCAGGAAGGAGATGAGGGGAGTGGCCTGATTAATTTGGGGTTGGCTGGTGGGGAGAGAAGATGAAACCTTGCTGTTTTCCTTCAGTCACATTTTGGGATTATAGCTGAGTGCACGCGCCGGAGCCCTGGACTGGCTGCTTGGCTCCCGAATCCCCATTGCCAGTGTCCCCACCTCCACACTGCATGCAGATCTGATCCTGTGGGTCCTCTGTGTACGGACCTTCAGCAGTACCCCTCTTGAACCCAGGCATCTGACACCTGGGAGGTCTTCAGGCATACTTCAATAACATTAGGGATATTTTTAATGCATGTTTTTATTTCTGATAATGTGAAACTCACACGTGCACTTTCTGGGTCACCAAGACGCTCACCTTATCGCAGAACCCTGCCAAGCAATTAAAGCACTTGTGTCTGTGTTTGTGTTTACACTGGTGATGGCGACAAGTTGTACTTCTTTCATGCTGAAAGCTAATGAGAAAAGAGCAGAGGCCAACAAAATACATAAATTCTGCTCTCTTTCAAAGTGAAGGTCAAATGACCTCAATGTTCACTGTATGAATGAAGATTTCCCAGTAGTTTGACCAGAGAGATATTGAGTCATCGCACTGCACCCAGTCATAGAAGCATGACAATCACAAAGAGCCTGCGTGTAGTGTCAGTAATCCGCACAGCACTGCAATTTAAGTAAACAGCGTCCTGCATCACATTCACTATATTGCTAATTTTTATTTTGTTGGGTTTTAGTTCCATGTATTTGGTTATAGATTCTTTTGCTTTTTAAAAAAAAATTTTATTAGAGCACAAGGACTGCATTCCTTAACATGTGGGTACATATAAAGCTATGTTGTAATAAAAATATTTTAGCCAACATTGAAGGTTTGTGGGTATATCAGTCAGGGTCCTCGCAGCAAAGACATGGCACAGGTACAAGGCTTTACCTGAAAATACGTCATGCAGGGGTGTGAGCAGGGTTAAGGGGACCAACAAAGGTCAGTGAGGGATCCAAGACTAGCAACAGTGGGTCTGCAGGGACAAAGGGGACGGGAGCTACCGCTAAGGAAACGGAACCACTTCCGGAACACAGCCCCAAAGGAGGGAGGGCGCAGGGCAATAGACACCTGTTCTCTCTTCCCCCCACCCTCTGCCACCCCCAGTCAGAGTCTCCCCACTGTCCCAGTCGCCTAGTAGCCAGAGGGCAAGGGAACCTAAACGATGCAATCTGTGGATAAAGATGGAGAATAGTGAGGGGAAGGGAGTGGAGACTAACCAGATATTGTGGATTTTTATTTTTCTTTTCAAAGTGGAACATACATTATTCAAGCTTGAGAAACACTGTGCCAGAAGCTAAAGTTGGCAATGTAATCCCAAGACACTCTCTTGGCTAGACTTTGCCCACCTCTCCATCCTAATCTCTAGCCTTGTGAAATCACTAGCAATTTCCGTAATAAACCATGTTTCAAGCCTCTATCCCTTTTCTAACATTAAATTCCCTGCCTAAAATATCCCTCTTAATCCCACCTGCTTGTTTACCTTCAATCTGCAAACAGCAACTCATCTTGAAAAATTCAACACAAATGTCAATCCTTCTATAAAAGTGTCCCTGACTCCCTTCAGCACAGATGAAACAATTAAATACCCCTCCTCTGGACTCCTGGTGTAGCATCGACACACTTCTACAACAGCACTTTACATAGTACAGTGATGCTTCTCCTTAGCACTAGGCTTTAAGTTCCTAAAGGACAAGGAACATGTCTGAATTATCTTTTCATTCACACTAATTAAAAGAGTATGTCACATACTAGAACTCAGTAAGTCCAAGGAAGGAAAGAAGGAAGGAAGGGGTAAATGAAACCATATGAGTAAGTTTTGTCATTCTATCATCTTGGGCTATTTACAGCTTCTCTGGGTCTCAGCATCCTTATCAGTAAAATGAAGAAAATAATGCCGAGGTTCTCATGGATTCTGAGAATACTAAATGAAACACAAACTCCTAGCATAGTAGCTGACTAACTAGAAACAAATAAAAATGTTCACTTATCTGTTTATCCACCATCTCCACATACCCACTGTCTTCCAGCAACTGAGAACATTTGAACCTGTGATCCAGCCAGTTTTCTAGACCTTCTCCTGGGCCTAAGAAATCAATTCTGTGTCCCCGTGGATAGATCTGTCCATGGGTGTTTGTATTTCCCTCTAGGAAGGTAAATGCTGCTTCCTTCTTGGCTGAGCAGGAAGGGGGAAAGTAAACTGCTAAAGACATGTGAATAAAAACATGTGTTCTTCCTGCTGAAGAACAAAAATGCAGCAGATTTTGTTTTTTCTTCCGATGACTGGCTGCCTGGCTAAACAGATAGAGGAATGAATGACTTTTCTGTGGTAAATGGATACACTACTCTCATGACTGGTGTCCAGCTATCCCGCTGATTTTATCCCTGGAGGGAAGTGCAGAGCCCAGAGGAACCTCTGACTGCATAGAAAGAAGCAGAAAACAAGTCAGTGTGCGCTGCCTAAGTCAAGTCAAATCAACTTAACCGTGATGCTCTTACCTGCTGGGTCATCCGCTGCCCAAAGGGGATAACCCCCAAAACTACCCAGAACCAGACCAAAATAAACTGAACACAAGAAGTACTACAGGAGGCCCGAAGGTCCTTCATGAGTTTGGGCTTTCCATGTGAATTCCCAGAGGTCCAATGGGCAGATTCACTGATGTGTTTGCACCCCAAAGTCCTCAATGAATGTCAGTATCCATCAGACATAGAATGAGATCTGCTTTCAGGCTTATTCTGTTGAAGACACTGGGCCAATTTTGTGAATCTCTATTATAATGAGGCAGTTCTACAAATACCAATGCTGTTTTTCGGCACTCGGCATATTACATCTTAAACTCTTTTCATCGTCAGAGTAGGACACTTAGTAGTTTATGTAATTTGAAGTTCAGATGTGTGCACTTTACAAGTTTAACAGTGGCTCCTGCTGGATAGGTGCTTTTCTGCAAATCAGTTTCAAGTGATGTTGTAAATGACAAGAGGAGGGGAATAAACCAGCTGAGCAGAGGGCTAACTGAGGACTCTCCAGGGATGAGAGAAATTCTTCTGATCCAAAGATATGTGAGGTTTTTTTTTTTACGTTTCAAATCCTCTCCAATTTTTCTATGTCTCCTTTAAAATGCATTATATAAAATCCTAATAACATAGGGCAGGCTCTTGTGGAAAGATTACTTTAAACTTTACAATAGCTTAGAACTTTGGTTTCCATCTCACAGTAGCATCGTCTCGCTGATTCGTCTGCAGCTTGTGATGCTAAATTGCAGCCAGGGCTTTCCTTTGATACTTCCCTGTCTTACTACATCTTAAGTATTTTGGTTTTCTGGCTTTAAATGTACAACTTTGTGCCTCTTCATTTTGAGTTTTCCTACAGCTAGTCAAGGTCATTTGAATGGCTTGTCGAGGTCATTTGGGATCTTCTTTCTTCTTTGCAGTGAGGTACAGATAGGATTATTTTCACGTTTTCTCACTCTGTACTCGGGATCTGCAATGATTTTGCTATCATCTAGGACCTCTCTCTGGAAGGCCACTTTAAATGCACCACTGGTCTGCTTGCAACTACCTTTTTTTTTCAAATGATCTTGAAAAGGATCATTCATCCAACTAATAGTCAAGATCAGACCCTTTAAGCCTACAGTTGAAAATAGCATGTACACAATTTAAAAAAACTTACTAAGATTAAGAAAGATCATTGACTACTTCATCTAAGCATTGTAACAGAAAATCATATTGCACCTCGCTTGTCAAAGTGGGGTCCAGGGATGAACAGCATCAGCATTGCTTGGTAGCTTCTTGGAAAGGCAGAATGGTAAGCACCCACCTCAGATCTCCTGAATAAAAATCTGCATTTAATAAAATCTCGGCGATCCAAATGCACATTCAAATTTGAGAAGATGATTTATTTTTTTGATAAAGTATCCTATGCTTTCCTAGGTGACTGTAAGTTGATAGGTTAATGATTTGCTTTATGATTGCCCAGATATGGATGGGCTGTAATTTTCAGGTAATCATTTTTCAAGAATGGCACCACATGTGCCCTCTATTAGACCTCAAAGAATTTTCTACTCCTACATGATTTCTCTATAGAAATATTTAGAAATGGCGTTGTCACCTCAATATATTAAACTTTACTCCTTCCGACTCCCCTCACACTCAAAGGAACACTTTGAATAGTTTAACAGATTGTGTAAAGGAAAAATAAGATTACTGACTCTCTTAGCATAGGTACCAAATGTCACATTCTTAATTGGTTGAGAACTGCAATATTATGGAAAATATAAGCATAAACATGCATATTCACATTTACACACATAGTAATTTGATTGAAGAGACACTGGCTCTTGTAACAAGTTGTCCTATGATCTCACGGGCAGTCACTCCACTTCTCTGGACCATCAGACTTCACTGCATAATGTAGAAAGTGTGGGTTTGGAGTTAGAGCTGGGTTGCAATGCTAACTCTTTTACTAATTATGTGATCTTTGGCATGTTGCTTAATCCCCCTCAGCTTCAGATTTACCATCTGTAAAATAGAAGCACTAATAGTACCTATCTTCTACATACTGATGAGAATCAAATCAAATAATGCATGAAAATGCACCCCCTGAACTAAATGAGGTACTCAATAAATAGTTGTTGCTGTTATAACGATAATCAACACTTTGAGGATTGACTCCCCCCCCTCCGAATTTCTTCAGTATTTTATCTGCAGTGCCTGTCGTATAGTAGGGGTTCATTAAACATGGGTTGAATTAGTGATTAAATAAAAGGATGGATGGATGGATGGATGGATGGATGGATGGATGGATGGATGGATGGATGGATGGATCTGGGTTTCCTAATCTGTAAAATGAGAGAATTTAACTAAATGATTACCATGTTCTCTTCTTATTTTGAAATTTTCACCTCTGTTACATATATATAATCCCTGGGTTATGTTTACTACTGACTTACAGATAGATCCCAACCTTAAGAACAAGAATATGGGCATGTGCAGGAGAAAGAATGTGCTACACGCAAGGATAAAGTTACTAAGCATTCTAGGGGAAGCTGAGGGACAAAACTGTGGCACATTTAGCCAGTCATACTGGTTGTGAATGTCATCCATTGTTGCTTTCAGCAAACCAGGGATCCAGAAAATAGGTAAGTGCTAATGACCCCGAGGAAAAAGCAGCCTATCTATTTTCATACGCACACCTAGGAGAAATTACACCTTCCTGACAACTTGATTTAGATGAAATGTCATGAGAAAAAGAATGTGCTCAATTTTTCAACAGAGAGAAAAAAAATTCCAGTTGGGAACTCTGTCAGGTCTTGGGGGTGAGATTTTCTTGATATTAAGCTGATCATGTCCTCTGTGTAATAACAGCCCCTTGACTCTTCTTTGTATAAAAATAGTGTTCTTCACAGGGTCAATCATTTGTAATCATTGTCCATGCTTGGGACCTGATCCTGTACAAAGAAAGAGCTTGGAAAATATTTCTTGAATGGAAGTACCTCATTTAACCCACAAAACTATAATTCTGGGTGGTAACAACAGGTTTAGCTACCTTTTTTTAGGGAGCAAGATATCAAGGCTTTGATAATTTAAAAATTGCTCAGTTACTTGATAAACAGTAGTGAAGTTAGGTCTTCAACCACTGACTATTGTCCTAAAGTCAATGCACTTCCAGAATAACACACTGCCTTTCTGCAGCTAACAGAGGCTGGATAGAGACCAGGATTCATTCATTCAATTAATATTCACTGGGTACATGCTAGGTACTAAATATGTAATGATAAACAAATCAAACATAATTACTGCCCCCAATAAAGTTGTTCGGGAGTCATAGGCTGGAAAAAAACAAAGAAATATTGCCCACCTCCCACCAGGGCTGTCCTTTCACAATTAGATAGCCTATTTTACATATTTTGGAAAAAAAAAACAAAACTAGAACCACTCAAAGGACTTAATGATAGACTTTCAAATGGAAAGATTTTGTAACCAGGCAGTTTTCTCTGCAAATCTGTCCTCCACTGATTGTTAGCTGAAAGACTTTGGGGATGTCAGAAAGTTCACCTTTCTGAACATCAATTTCATCATCTGTAAAAATTGGGATGTAATATACATTTTGAGAAATCATGTGAATTAAATGAACTTTAATACAAGAAAGCCTAGAAGAAATGACCTCTCACATAACAGGAGCTCAAAACACTTTATTTCCCTTCCCTTTTTTACTTTCTATCCTAAACTTCAATAGCAAACACCTGGTTTTCTCCACAGATGTAAAGTCCTATGAAAAGCAAACAAAAAAGGAATAGAATGATGAAATCAGGTGATTGGCTGACTAATTGGAATATTACTCTACATTTCAGCAAAGCAGACGGGATAATGTCTTCTCAAAGGTCCTGACATCTGAATAAGAGTGTCAGAGCCATGAGGCTGATCCTCCCTGCAGAGCATTAGCAGGGGGCCAACCGTGATTGCACCTCTAGGAGCCTCAGCAATGGCTTCCCCCAGAAACCACAGACTGGTGTGGACTGTCACCAAGGGTCTCTGGCTCCAAGCACTCTGAGTGCCTATATAAAATCCTGAGAGTCTTTGATGAAAACATGATTATTAAAAATGATTATGGTATGTCTATGATTTGTTCCCAGTCTGCCTCTTGGTTCTATCCCACTATTCATTCCTCTTTAAACATCTTATTCTCAATCCAGACTGAATTATCTGATTTTCTGTCAGTTTGCACTGAGTTTCCATGACCTGGATCACATTGTTTTCTTCCCATAGAATAACTTTTTCTCTTTGCTACATCAAATCCCATCTATCCAACAAGACCCAGACTGAATATTTCTTTTCCATCTAGCTTTCCTCAAAATACCCACTTCCTATCCTGCTGCCAACTGAAATCAAACTTTTTCTACTCTGGTCTCTCATTGCACTTCATATTTGTTTTTTTTTCCCCATGTTCTCACTTTCTATCTTGTATTAATGTTATTTCTGTATGTGTCTTATCTTCCCTTTAAGATCTAAACTTCCCTGAGGGGTGGAATCACACGGGATTCATTTTTATATCCTGATGGAACCAAATGTGGTGACTAATATATAATGAAAGCTAAACAAATATTCACAAAATGAATGAAAATAATAACAGAGGTGATGCCAATGATGATGAGCAAGGAGTATTAACTGAAGTTACTATGTGTTGGGCTTTACTATTGGCTTATTTAAATGGCTTATCCCACTGAGTCCATTCAGGAAACCTATGTAGTAGTGCATTAGCATCTTCAATAACAAATTACAGAACTGAGGCTCAGAGATGCCAAGTTACCTATCCAAAGTCACATAGCTAGGAGCAGCAAGAACAAAGATTTTTGACTAAGTTATTTTTCTGTAGAGATAGTATTAAGAACTATAATAATTACTGGGATCGTTAATGTCATGTGCCAACTTAACTGGGCCATGGGGTATCCAGATGAAATCATATTTCTGGATGTGTCTGAAAGGACGCTTCCAGATGAGTTACCATTTGAATGGGTGCACTCGTTGAAGTGGATGGTCCTCCCCAATGTGGGTGGGCATCCTCCAATCCACTCACGGCCTGGATAGAAGAAAAAGGTGAGGAGGGAGTTCACTCCTTTTCCTTCCTGCTTCCCTGCTTGAGTGAACCATCTTCTCCCACCTCCCCCTACCCTTCAGCTGGGATTCACACCATCCGTCTGCCTCATTCTCAGGCCTTCAGATTCAGACTGGAATTACAGTTTTCCTAGATCACCAGCTTGCTAACAGCAAATTGTGTGACTTCTTAGCCTCCATAATTGCAGAAACCTATTCCTCATAATAACCTAGAGGATGAATAAATGTATAGATGATAGATAGATAGGTAGATAGAAAGATAGATAGATAGATAGATAGATAGATAGATAGATAGATAGATAGATAGATAGATAACAGATACCTCCTCTTGGTTCTGGCTCTGTTTCTTTGGACATCTTAGTTGCTTGCTTGTCCTTATGTTCCCCTAATTTATGAAAACACTCCTTTAATTTTAGAATTATGTAGTCTCTGATAAAAGCTTTCAGACTCATTTCTTCTTTGTATTCTTTCTCCCCGCTAACTTTCAAAAATGAGGCTTTTAACCACCACTTAGTGAAAGGACATGTGTGGTTAATTCTGACTAGGGCAGAACTAAAAGGACAGCCCCCACTGAGCAGACACAAATCTCTGATGGGTACTGAGCCAAGTGTTTTCATGTTCCCTTTAAAAGGAGTTATTCTCACAGCATTCAATTTAAAGCCTGGCAGATATTAACAAAAGCAGGCAGCATGGAACAGCACTACATCCACTAAGGATGGAGGGAGAGGTGAGAACCCTAGCTTTCTTCATTGTCCCACAGGTCAAGTTAACACAGTAAATCTTGTTGCAGAGTGAAGATGCCCAAGAGAAGTGGGTCTGTCTTCACCAGTTAGTGTTCAACTAAAGAGACACATGATTACATATGGCCAAGACTAAATGGGTGGTTCTAAAAAGCTTCAGGCAGAATACCTGCGGAAGGGAGAGGAAATGACAAACAATATTTCTGGGGTCTGGTCCAAGTGAGGGATGTGATCGTTAGAGGACAGGGTGGCAGGATTCCAGAATCTCTGAGCTCTCTCCAGCTCACCTTCCCCATCTAGAAGGTTCTCAGGTGCTCAAAAACAAATAGTAGTACAATTTGGGGGATCATTAGAATGGTGTGAGCTGCATTTCTGTTGAAATTAACACATGGATGGAGGATGAGGATCTCAGTCATTTCCTGACTTACCCTGACCTTTCTTGCACTGCCGTGGCCCAGCATCCCACTTTGCACTGGACTCGCGTTCTAGTCTGGGGTACCACTTGCTCTGAATTCTGAACTTCCTCAGCAATTTCTCCTTACATTCTCCATACATCAGCACAGTGTGTGGCATATTTAGGAGCAGGGAGGTGATTTTGCAAAAATATCCAGTCTTTGCATCTTCAGCACATAGCACATGGTCAATAAAGGCTGATGGGGAATGGAATGAGGAGTGTGTGGTCAAAGAAGGATCTACTGAAGTTCAATAAGTTCAATTGCTTGGTTTCAGAGAGCTGTTGTGCCTTGGCAAGAAGGTATGCATTTCCAAATTTGAAGCATAAACCCCATTTAATTGGTGACATGAACTAGATGGCCACAGCTGCTGCTTCCTGCAGTGGCCAACAGCCTGGAGGGGAAATCGCGGCAAAGAGCACCAAATGAATCAAATAGGCGGGGATCGAACTGTGGTGGGCACAGAGGGGCTTTGCAGACCTCTCCACTGATTCTGACCCATGGAAGTGACATCTGAGACATGGACACATAACCCCTGGCACACTGGTCTTTAGATTTTCTCCAGGAGGATCTTAGGAGCACAGCACACTTTCATCTGTTTTAGTCTCACACATATATGCAAAAAAAGCTATGAAGCAGCATAGTTTAGAGACTAAGTGCAGAATTTAAAATAAAAAAACTGAACTTAACACTTGATTCCATCTGCAAACACTAGCCTTGTACCCTTAATAACACCCTTTATGGCTTCAGGCCTAAGTTTTCCAGCCTATTAAATGCGAATGACAATTCTGGTCCATCTTCCTCAATACTATGTTGCAGTTATCAAATGAGCTCTTATATAGGCAAGTGCTTAGTAAGGCAGAAAATACCGTAAATGCAGATGAGTTAACAAATATTCACAAAACAAGGGCCACAGCCTACTACCCTACTAGGGATTTTGGTGTTCAGTAACCTCATCTACTTTTAACCATCCCTCTGAGCCATTAGTATTATCCTCAGTTTACATGGGAGGAAACTAAAGAGAGTTTTTCTATTCACCAGGGGTCACAGAGCTCACACACCTTTCCATCTTTCCATTCATTTCATCTGGTTTCTGTCTCAACTTGAGTGTAAATGGAGCCACTGGCCCTGACTCTAACTCTCCCTGTGGTTCCCCTCTGGGCGTAAAGCTTTAAACTGCCGGGAAGTCACTGTCTTCTGAACTTCCAGATTCAGGCAGGATTCATTCAGCCCTTTGATCCTCATGTTTACACAGTGCGCAAGGCATTGTTTTAGGCTCTGTGAAATATTTTTAAATGTATGAGTGGTAAGAACTTCCTTCATGCAGCTTGCATTCTAAAAAGAAAAACCAGCTAGGAAGTTATTCGTAACATCAGATATTACAGAAGACAACAACCTGTGGTATTGGATGTTTAATGTTAACTATATACCAAACTCTCTTCCAAGCACTTTACATATACTAGGTATGGAAATAAATGAAGACTGCCCAAATGAGAAAAAGCAATTTATTCAGAGCTTGCTGTGGCAAGGAAGTCAGTCCCCATCTCTGGCATTTGGCAGAGACTCAAATGCAGGCAGAGGAGGGGGACAGCATTATAGGGTATAAAAGGTTGCTTTGGATGTGCTCCAGTTGGAGATTTGTGGTATGGACAAACTGGAGGTGAGCTAACTAGAGATGGGACAGGCTACGTGACTGGTTATCAGGCATATTTGGCTTTTTCCAATTGGTTCTATGTTGGAAGTGGGGGGCAAAAATCAGGGAAACTGGCAATTATTAAGTCTTGACCATCTGGGGCCAATTGCTACCGAGGTTGGGTTTAGCTTCCTGGATGGTTACTCCAGATTGTTGATCAGTTTTATTTTTATGTCTGGTCTGGTCATTTTCTGTTTGTATCTTCAGTCTCACATAATTCACTTAAACCTTACAACAATCTTATGACACAGACGTTCTGTCAGCCAGAGGAGACTGAGGCACAGAAAGATCAACTGATCTGCCCAGGATCACAGAGCTATTAAGAGGCAGAAACAGGATTCTAACCAGTTTCCTCAAGAACCCATCCCCTCACCCACCACACTAGTGTAGTTGAGTAGAAAAGACCAACACACAAGAGGAAATGGGCAAGGAACCTTGGCAGGGAGTTTACAAAAAAAGAGACACAATAACTCTCAATATAAACAAGGATGCTCAGACTCAATCAAATTAAGTAAAATAGAAAATAACTTATGATCAGACACTCTTATTATTTACCTATCTAGTTGGAAAATATCAAAAAGTTTGGTGATATACATTGTGAGTGAAGTCGTAAATTGAAAACTCTTCCATGAAAGGGAACTTGACAATATCAAAATTACAGAGACACCTCTCCTTGATCTAATAATTTTATTCCTACGTATTTATTACACAGACATATACCCCTGAGTAGAATGGCGCACATACAAGGATGTTTGTTGTCACATTTATGAAAGCAAACACTGGAATGGCCTAAATGCCCATCGACAGAGACTGGTAGGTACATCCATAGCAACAGGGGCATATTTATGCCTCCTGCACCCCTTACTGTTCTCGATGCTTTATATGTATTTACTCATTTAATCTGGTAACATATCTATGAGGCGAGTGCTCCCACCATGTCAATTTGCTAGGTACTAAAAGGCTAAGTAAATTGCCCTAGGTCACACAGACAAGATTTAGACTCAGGCAGGCTGGCTCCGGAGTCTGTTCTTAACCATATGCTCTGCTGACTATTCTGCAGCTGTAAAAAGAATGGTGTGGCTCTACAGTACTAATCTATAGTGATCCCCAAGATATACTACAAAGTGAGGAACTGATAAAAAAACAGGGGCAAGCTATAGGATGCTATGTATGTCTGTTAAATATACATGTATAGATAAATGTACATGCACAAATATACTCAGGAGGATATACACCTGGTAGAGGAACTCAAGGACTTGGATGAGGAGATAGTTTACCATAAAAGAGCCTATTGTTTTGAATTTTGGACCAGAGACTTGGTTTTCTATTAAAAACAACATTATAACCACTATACTAAATCATATCACTTTTCGGGTGGAAATCCTTTATTTGCTTCCTGTTGCCCTTAGTAACCAACCCCAGACTCCACAGCATGGTCACCAAGGTCCCACTGATCTATGCTTCCCCCCTGAAGAGTGGGCAGCTCTCCCGCCAATTTGCGCTGCTGAGCTTCTTAGACCTTTCACAACTTACACATGACAAGCTGTTCCCCACCTCAGGGCCTTTGCACTTGCTGTTCCATTGGCCTACTACCGCTTCCCATGTATTGCACCTGCCTGGTTGCTTCTTATCCACAGACCTTGACTCAGCTTCCCAAGTATACAATTGTAGGATGTTTTCCCCATTGCCATTATTTATCAGAGTCCCCTGTTTTATTTTTTTCCAGTAGCACTACTCATAAGCTGTTATTTTTATTTTGATTCTACATACTTAATGTCCTTTTAAAATCTGTTATTTCTTTTACCAGAGTAGGACTTTACTTCTCTTCTTTTACATGATAGTGTCAGCACATAGCACAGCAGCTGGCAAAGAGTAGGCACTCAAACACATGTTTAATTGTTTCATTAATTAACTAATTAACCCCGTCATTCATGTAGAAAGAAACCCAGCATGTACAGGGATTTGAAGGACAGGATTCTCATTCCAAACCCACAGCACGAGAAGTAGGAGACAGGAGGATGTCACAAGGAATCGTCCACTCACTCAGTGAAAGAGCCCCCCAAAAGCTCTTGAATGAAGTTGTTGTATAATCTGTGGGGGAAAGATAAATGCATAAGCTTTGAAGTTACACAGTCCAGAAGTCAAATCTCTGACTACTGCAAGTTCTGTGGCTGGAATAAAAATTACTTATCATGTATGAGCTTGAATTGTGTCATGAGCAAAATTGGGATGGTGGAAATATTGTACAAATAAGGCTAAATGTACAAATCTTGGCCCAGGATAATCCCTCAATTAACGGTAATTGCATGTAGTTCCTAAGTACACAGACGCCTTCAGAGACCAGAGGCAGCATGAAAACAAAGCTTGCTCAAGGGCCTAGCATCCCTCCAAGTCTGAAAGGGGGTCCTCCCCCAAGACTGCTGCCATCGCCGTTGCTCTGGGCCTGATAGTGTTGATGATGGTGATGACCCAACAGCAGACCCAAAGCTCACAGTCCTTCCCTGCACTGCAGCCCCACTGTGCTCCCCTGGCAGCCCGGAGCTACATTCCCATAAATAGTGCCCTGTGTTCCTCAGATTGCTCTTCATTAGTATTATCCAAGTTCTGTTGTAGTAATAAATCTGGCGCACTATGACTGCATGCCAGGTCCTTTCAAATGCTTTGATTAAGGAGAGATGGATGTCATTTTTTTTTTCCTTATTACTCCATTTCTCCTTGGGCTGGGGAACCAAAGTTGGTTGGATACTGTGAAGTAACAAGGTAATCACGGCCCTTCCTTCTCCATTGTCTGAGAAGATCAGAGAACTTGAGTGCACAGGAGGGCACCAGAGTCCAAGACCTCAGGCACGCTGTGCCTGAAACGGGCTCGAGCCGCTCACACCCACGTCACGCTTCCCCAGGCTGTCTGTCATGACTCACAGGAATTACCAGAACAAGGAACTCCACGTGGCATTGCCCTTGGAGATGGTACCCTTCAAGCCCATCTGGAAGGGTAGGATAAAGGCTTACCCTGCCTTTGGAGGAAAAGGAGATGAGGGATCCTGAAATTTCCCCAGTGGCTTCACCCAGAGCCAGAGGAAGAATGTGACTCCTGGTGGGCTGTTTTCCTAAGTCGACGATCCAGACCCTTCAGACCTCTTCCCAGCACTGCAGGAGAAAGAACCGAGTCAGGTAGCTAGCCAAAGAAAGAAAGAAAGAACTCCGCCAGCCAAACTCACCGGCCTGTCTTCAGGCTCTGAGAGTGTGAAATGGAAATGGATGGCATCCAGTGAGCCTGCTCCAATTTTATTATTTCAAAATTCTCTGGACACAGATTAGCTCCCCTTGCCTGGTATTTAGCTTCTTTCCTTCTTCTAGGGAATAGGAACAAGGTACAGTGATCAATTCATTGGGCAGCAGTATGTCTCCACCACAACTCTTCGACATGCCTCTCTCGCTCCTTCTGGACAGAAATGTTCCATCTCAGAGCCATGCCCCCTTGAATGAAACCAGACGCACTCCTTCAATGCCTCCCCAAACAGACAAGCCTCACTCGTCACGGAGCTGGGAGGAGGGGGTGACAGCAGGGTA
Organism: Manis pentadactyla; assembly: GCF_030020395.1. NCBI lineage: Eukaryota > Metazoa > Chordata > Mammalia > Pholidota > Manidae > Manis > Manis pentadactyla. Next base: position 12,877,716 of record NC_080031.1, on the reverse strand, counting down.
GCTATTCCTCTCTGTGCCGGGCGGATGGTACACATCAATCTCCCAGCAGTCTGCTTCCCGTCCTTTAAGGGTTTCCATCCACTTTACAGTGATGCAGACAGCCTTTCTCTGGCAAGATTTAGCTGCTTTGCTTCCAGCACTTCAAGAAACCCTGGCAGGGGGCGGGCCTCCTAGAATGAGTGATGTTGTTGGCCTCCTCCAGGCTGTACTACTACTCCAGACACCATCTGTGCAGAACACAGATAGCCAGAATGGAGATGGCTCATCCTCTAAAGCTACCACAGGAGCTCCAAGGGTTAATCTGAGCAAGGCATGACTGGGTAGGAAAGTACCTGAGTTTTCCTCTTTCAATAATAATCTCTCTTAACTCATTGAGCCCATTTGTCACTCTTACCCTCTCCATCCATCAAATGGGATGACCCCTAACTAAAAGAAGAGCATTCTCTTTATTTCACGTTCATCATACAATGTTTTGAATCCTTGGACTTCTTTTAATATGTGCAACGTCTTCTCTCCCCAGGCAGCACAGTATAATGAAAAAGCAAAAGAGGCTACGAGAGGAAGCCAGCCCAGCTCTTTGTTGTCTGACCTGGGGCAAGGTGTTTTGTTTCTTTGTGCCTTCATCTTCTCACTTGTAAACTGAAGAGTAACACTGTCTACCTTGGGTGAAATAGGATAATGCCTTGAAATAGCTTCACATAGGTATTCCATGAGTGGGAGCTACTACTATGGCTACTGTTTCCACTAAGGAACTCCTCTCACGCATACGCCCCATCCTTTTCATGGCTTGCACAGGGTTGGCATATAGTAGACACTCAGTAAATATTTGCTAATTGATATACTTCTAAGCTTCAAGGCAGAAAAGAAATATATCCACTAATGGTGTCATTCTTGCAAAATGATTTTATAACCCCAATAGTTTGAGATGTTCACATCAAGAGTTGTAGTATCCAGGCCACATTTGATTTTCTCCTTTTCTCCATCAAATGCCAACATGTGAGTGAATTCATCTCTCCTCTTCATTTCGATGTCTGTCTTGATGCGGAAACCCATCCTGGGAATGACCTGGTGACACCCAAACTGCATCCTATTAACACATCTTCCTTTCAGAAGTTGCTGCCATTTTACAGAAATGCCTTTGGGTGCCTTGCAGAGAAAATGCCTGCCACCAAAAAATCTGGGCTTTGATCAGAGTTGTTTTCCTTTGCACTTCTCTTCAGGCACTGCGGGAAGTTTACTCTCACAACAGATTGACACAGTTACCACTGATTCTCCTAAAAATCAGGGTGAAATATTGTTTCTGTTGTCCTTGCATTCCTGGTTCAAAACCCTGTCCCTGAAGACAGCAAACCATACGAGCACTTGTGTCCTGACATGTGCACCATCCTGACACGTGCATCGTCCAGCTCTGGTTACCTTGCAGTTGAGGCTTTGACAATTTCCTAAGTATTGGGTTATTTGCCAGGTCTTGGATATCCCTGATCTGTGAAGCCAGGGCCAATTGGCCACCATCTCCAGGTTCAGTCCTACCCCAGCCTCTGAAGCTGATCCTGTCCCCAGGCAGGGGGAATACCAGTTCCCTAATTCAGCATCAAATCAGAGTTTCTGCTATTTCCATTCTAACAACATTTATTGAATCAGATAGTCTGAAAATGAGTGGCCTGCATTATCTCATTCTTCTCAATGACCCTGTAAGAGAGGCAGTAGCATAATTCCCATTTCACTTATGAAGAACCTGAAGCTCAGAGAGGTTAACCCTGTCATCGAGGTCCCATAGGCAGGGAGCGTGGGGGCCAGCCCATCAGTCTTGGGAGTCTTTGTCTTCAGTCCTTTATACAGTGCTGTCCAGTAGCTCTGCCTCTCAGCATCCTGCAGCCAGCCCAGGTCTACCCAACTGTCTTCTCCAGGCCTGGACTTCTAAATCTTGAAATCTATACAGAGCTTCCCAAACTTTAACATGCATGTGAATTACTTGTGAGAGATCAGGGAAGCAGAGGGCTTCATAGCGAAGTCTGGGTGGGGGCTTGAGAAGGACATTCCAGGCAGAGAGGACAGCAGGAAGGAAGACCTGTATAGCAAAGAGGATCACAGCCATTGGGATAAGCTCAAGTAGCCCAGCCTGTCCGACACTGAGTCAATTTCCCCACAGTGCCCATCCTAATAACATCCTAGATTGCTAGGACCACACTACACTATCCAGATGAGGTGAGAGATATAGACAGGGCCTGATGGCCAGGAGTGCAGGGCACATAGAAGAAGCCAAAGGTGGATTATCTGAAAAAGGATACACAGAGCCATAAGGGCAAAATGCAAAGGCCAGTCTGGAAGTGGAAAGCACTGGCTTAACATAAATCTAATGTTCAAAGGTTCAAAGTGAATGCAAGATACAACATGTTCGTCCCTGCCAGGATCAGCGCAGCAGCATCCCTGGCAGGAAGGCAGTCCTTGGTAGAGGTGCCGGCAGCCAGCATCGGCATCCAGGCCTGCATTCCCTAGACGCTTGCTATTCAAAACATGGTCGGGGACACAATATCACTTCTCTGGTATTCCTGCCAGTACTACACAACCTGAATCTAATTATGAGGAAACATCAGAGGATCTCAGGTTGAAGGACATCCTACAAAATAACAAGGTCAAGAAAGACAAAAACATCTGAGCAATTGCCCCAGATTACAGGAAACTCAAGAGATACAAGAGCCAATGGCAGTGCACGATCTTCAGTAGGGAAACTGCTGTAAAGTATTGAGAAAGTGGAAAAATTCTTAATGTGGCCTGTATTAGATATTAATGTTGATCAATGCTAATTTTCAGGATTTTGATAAATATAAGAGAATATCCTCTTTCTTAGGAAAAGTACACTGAAGAATTGAGGGGTAGACGGGCACAGTGTCATCAACTTACTTCCAAACAGTTTAGAAATAAAGTAATATCATACATAAATATTTAGGAAAAGAATAATAAAGCAAATAGGGTAAAATGTAAACAATTGTTGAATTTGAATTGACGTAAAAGTATATAGTACTTCTTGTACTATTCTTGCAAATTTTCTTAAAGTGTGGAATTAATGTAATAACTTATTTTAAAAAATTAAGTTCTTCCCCCCCAAAAATGAGCTTTTATCCAGCAATTTATTAGAATGATAGACTCTTAGGCCCCATACTAGACCCATAGAATAAGAATCTGCAGTTTAACCAGCACCCCAGGTGACTTTTATCCACATGTAAGTTTGGGAATCTCTGACCTATTACCTCTGGAGCTGGGCACCGGTCCTGACTCTCCGTTATTTTTATCACAAATCAACTCCCAGCTATGGCCCAAACTCCTATGCATCCCCCAAAACACAATGCACGTATCATCTTCTTTATGAATATGTTTCTTACCTCTGCCTACAGTTCCCTTGCAGAATATTGTGCTGCATTCAGTGCTTTCCAGGGAAATTTTTTTATTGTCTCTCCATTTTCATATTATATCAGAATTCAGTTTCATCTTCCTGTTAGATTAAGATACTTATTTTTCATGTATCCTCAGCACTGAGGCAGGCAATGGTAGTGCCAGAGAAACTTTTGAGTGAATGAATGAGTATTTGAATGAATAAATTCAATTCTGCATTGCCAATGTCCATGCTATATTTAAGACTTCAGGAATATATTGCTGAGGTCTCAGAAGGGACAGAGGTAATTGAGGTTTGAGCTGACAGAGGTGTTCCACCAGCAGGGAACAAAGCACTTGGTGGGAAGAGGAGTTGCAGCACGTACATATCCAGCCTCTCTCCCAACATTGCTCTGATGCACTATGAAGATAACTAGCTGGAGGTTTCCTCACACTTCTTAGCAACCATATAAATTGCCATTGGCTTTATGACCCAGTAATGCATTGTTATAGTAACAATGCACTGGTGATGTCCACTTGCCATGAGATGTGTGGGTGTCACAAAAATACAACAAGTAACAAAAGATAAGGTTAGTCAATACAATGGTTTAATCATGGTTACTAGGGTCAAAAGAAAGAAGAAAGGCCAAAGAGACAGATGCTAGGACAGGCTTGTTTGAAAGCATGTGGCATTGTTATCCTAATGGATCGGTGCCTTTAAGAGACAGCCCTCTCTCTCAGCTCTGGCAGGTGCAGACAGAGATATAGGACCGAACATCAGAAAGCTGAGATGACTGAAAGGAAAGGAAAGGCTTTCTTTAGGAGGCACAATCTCCCTCTCGTGCCTTCAAATGCACAATAAAGAATGGATTTATAATGAGCTGCCTCTATCCAAGAAGTAAAGCAAATTTAAAAGGACCTACTAGTTACAATCCAGCCTCCCCAGTGTTTTCAGTGAAGGGATAATTTCAGATATCAAAATGAAGCATCCTGGTCTATGTCAGACTGTGTGGACTCCAGGTCTTTCAAAACAGACAAGATCTGTGACCACAGTACCTGCAGAAGAAATATTTTATTTTAACTCAATGTGGGACTTTTTAAGAATTCCCCCAGGAATAGGGTTTTGCCAAAAACTGGAGCTTAATTTAATGAGGGTGAAAAGTTTAAAAAAAGAAATGAGAAGAAATTTCTGAAAGAACAGAAAAGACTTGGAGCCCAAGCCTGTGCAGAACTAGAACAAAATATCTCAACAACTGCAGGGAGCAGATTCAGGCCATTATGAGGGTCTGAGCCTCTCTGGGGATTTTTAGTGAGACTCTCATCAGCCTGCTGCATGTGCAGGAAGTTTTCCAAATGTGCAAAGAAGAGCCATGTGGCATTGCTTGAGGTAGTGTATTTATTTTAATACCTACCATGTTGTAGATAATTTCATTTGAGTCTGTGAGATAAGCAGCATAATCTTCATTGTGCAAATACAAAGGCACAGAGACACCAGCGTGGCCTGCCCAAGATCTCTCCAGAAAGGTTGAGTGATGCCAAAGGAGCCCTTTGAAAAGCTGTCTCTTTGTTTACAGAGCAATCAAGTCACCTCTACCGGTACCTCTTCCAACGTACCCTCTGGACCTCTTGGCTCTGTTGGTTTATAGTCTTTGATATTCACTTGGGACCATTTGCATCTGTTGGCCTTCTATAGATTCATCACTTCAGTCCCTTTCTTTGATTCAAAGTCGACCTTCAGCACACCGTGTCTTCCATTCCTTTTGGTTCCCCCTGTAGCAGCCAAAAGCCCAAGCACCCGGCTCCTTTGCCCAGCCTTGGCTCCTAGAGCATCAGCCTAGAGAATGCAGGTTCCTAGTCTATAGCAGAAGCAGGATTTAAATCCACATGCCTAACTCCAAAACTCAGGCTTATTGTCCTGTACCATGCAGCTTCTGCACACTGGGGGGCTTTGTTCCTGGACACAGAACAAGAGACTTACTAATGCTAAGTAAGTCACACAAAATATAGATTCTAATAAAGTAGTGAGACCTTAAATTCAGACCTCACTGATTAAGAATGTGTGATTGCTCATGCCTGTAAGAATGGCCATCATTAAACAGACAAGAGATTAGCCCTGGAATAGATATGGAGAAATGGAAACCTTTGTTCAGCGTTGGTAGGATTGTATATTGGTACAGCCACGATGGAGAACAGTATGGGGGTCCCTCAAAAAATAAGAAATCGAGCTACCCTATGATCCAGCGGTTCTACTTCTAGGAATATATGCAAAGGAAAGGAAAATACTAACTCAAAAAGATACCTGCACCCCTATGTTCATAGCAGCATTATTTACAATACCCTGGACATGGAAACAACCTAGGTGCCCATTAATGAATGAATGAATAAAGAAGTTGTGGTGTATGCACACACAGATACAGTGGAATATACTCAGCCATTAAAAAAATGAGGAAATTCTACCATTTGCAACAACATGGATGAAACTTAAAGGCATTAAGCTGAATGAAATAAGTCAGACAAAGAGAGACATTCTATGTTCTCACTTCCACGTGGAATCTAAAAAACAAGTGAACAAAACACCAAACTCACAGAAAAAAAGTTCACATTTGTGGTTGCTAGAGGTAGGGAGTGGGGGAAGGGAAATTGGAGGAAGGTGATCAAAAGGTAAACTTTCAATTATAAGATAAATAAGTGCTAAGAATATAAGGTACAACATGATGACTATAATAAACATTGCTGTATGATATATAAGAAAGTTGTTAAGACCGAGTAAATCTTAAGAGTTCTTATCACAAGGAGAAATTTTTTCTTTTCTTTTTATTGTTATCTATATGAGATGATGGATGTTAACTGAGCTTATTATGGTGATCATTTCAGAATATATGTAAATTAAGCCATCATGCATGCTATATATCTTAACTTATACAGTGATGTATGTCAATTATTTCCAAATAAAACTGGAGAAAAATTAAAATAGAAAAAAGAATATGTGATTATTCCAATTTTGGAAAGCCTGAAAAATTACCTTTATACCACCTATGAAGAACAAAATCTGTTAAGCAAATGATATAAACAGAATCAAAGGGAAGAGAGAAGAGGGGCTTGGGGAGGACTCAGCCTATATTCCTGGGTGAGGGCAATCTGGAATTGCCCAGAGTAGAACTCGACAAATAAAAAAGCCCACACTGGGGTCTGATAATATCTCATCAATGGCAAAGAAAAGGAAATCAGGAGCAACTTCTTAATCTATTTAAGTGAGCAAACAGTTTTCAATTATTGTGTACTAAGCTGTCATAATCAAATATTCTATTTTTTTTTAATTTGGATTTTTAGTTCGAAGCAGGTAACTGAAAGTGTTGATTTGCACACTTATTTTCCTATTCTGAAATACATCTGTGCCTGACAGGGCCTATGGTGCCTCCTGGACTGAGAGCTCTAATCTTGTGTGCCTGGCATGTTAACAATTACCCAATGAATATGAAGATTAATAGATACATCATGATTTAAAGTATATATAAGCTTATTATGTTGTTTGTTTAATTACCTTTCTTTGTATACGCCATCAGCCTATAACCCTTATGGCTTGTGAGCCCATGTGTTATTGTGTCTGCCTCCCCAGAGGCAGCCAGTTACTACATAAGAAAACAGCTACTTTGTCTTATATGATAAACCTCTAATGACTGAGTCTGATATTCAAAATACTTAACAATATGACCCAATCCAGCTTCACTAACATAGTTTCTCATTAACGTCTTACCTAAACACCGCACTTTGCTCCAGCCAAATTTGTCTTCCTGTTAGTCCCCCAGTTCTAACTGTCCATACCATGGACAGCTCCAGCCCAGGCAGTCCCACCCTTTCTGTCCCAAAGTAACAGGCCATTTCCCTTGTATTCTGCCTAGCAAAGCCCTCCTCTTCAAGTTTCACTTTCATGTGCTTCCCTGAACCACTCTTTTCAACATTTTTGCAGCTAAGATCTGTTTGCCACTTAGTTTAACCTGTTTTGCAAATTTCTTTCTTCTTTTTTTTTTTTTTTGGTACTCTGGTTTTCTTAATGCTATGGGAAGAAACACGGCAGCAACAAACATGACTTATATTTCTTTACACATGGCCAGACCTGAAGCAGAACTAAGCAAACAGCAGGAATTCAGTAGCTTTGTGGGTTTGGAGATGACAATAATAAAACTACATCTATGCCATTGTAAATTCAGAATGTATCATATCTGAGGTTCTAATCAGGAGACCTAAGTTTCTATGAACTGCTCCATGGTGCCCAAGAATTTGATACAAGTTCAACTAGATAAATTGGTTTGCTGGTTGTTTAAAAATACATTTTGTTAGCTTCATTTTTTTTCTTTTTTAAGTTCTGCACTCTCCTTTCCCTTCTCAGTGCCAGCAAAGAATGTCCTATGCTCTCTCTTCTCTGTGGCTGAGGAATCAAATATATTGATATGTCTGCTTTTCCGTGCTCAGAAACTTCTTTTCTAAGCTTAAAAGCCTGATTCTTTTAAGATCCACAAATCAAATCCAAGAATTCTCCTGCTCATATTCCATTGTTCCATAAACAATTTCAGAGACAAATAAAGCTCTATCACAGACGCTGTAAAATATCATTTAATCTCATCCCTGACACAATTATAGGCTGCAAAAAAGAAGATATATAAAATACTTATTCCTATCAAATATTCAATTAAGAAGAGTGCCCATCCTCTAACACTCAACAAGTGAAGTGTGAACTTAAAAAGTGAGGTATTGGCAGAATGGGAGGAAAACTGATGGGTCAGAACTTATATAGGCCAAATTCTTGTGTTTTGTGTGGAACTCAATTTAAATAAGTGTAGGCAGAATTAGAAAGTCTTTGCCCATTATAAGATCGCAGTTAGAGCATGTTTGGCAGCTGATCTAAGTCAACTCCTACAAAGACTGGATACTGTCTGAGTTCTTCTCACCGTGTTTCTTTATGAAGATTATCTTCAGTTTTTCATGCCAGGTTTCTCCAAGAGGCAGGACCCTTGGACACTGGTAGTTCCAGGACTGTGCGTCTCATGTCCTCCCATATTTACAGGGTGTAAGGTAATCTCTTTCCTTATCATTTCAAAAAACTTTCCAGGGAAAGATTCTGACTGGCCTGGCTTGGGTCACATGGCCAGCCCTATAGCCAGTAGGACTCAAGAGCATAGCTGTCCATGGATGGAATTTCAAATAAGTTTCAAAGGAGAGGAGAGGTGAACTACCCAGAAAAAGCAATTGACCTCCACTATACACTTGAAGGAGAAAAACAATTTTTTTTAATTCATAAGGGTTGTTGGTTAGGATAAAAGAAAAAGGAAGAAAAAGCTTTACAATGGCGAATGATTCCCTTTCCTATAGTAAGCTCCAATACAGAGATGAAGCACTTTGCTGTAATCCTGAAATCAATATCTACCACAGCCCTCCTCACATTGCGTTATTGTTTCCTATGTACAAGACTGTCTTCCCAATGACAACCGAGCTCCTTCAATTCAAGACACTATTATACGTTTACTCCTGAAGGCCAAGACCAGCAGCAGCAGAGAGTATGGGATTTTCTGCAGATATACAAGTAGGGAAGGGCAATGAATGCAAGGGAGAGAAGAGATCCTTTACTCAGGTTGCCCACCGTCCAGCCGAAGATTGGGCATAATGCAAGTAACTACAATCCAAGACGGAAAAATAAGTGCTATCGTAGAATTTTAAAGGCATCTCTCAGCAATTTGTAAGTGATTCATTCTCCTAAAGAAAATCAGATAAGCTTTCATACGGAAGTTACTCTTGAGTATTCCCATAGAAACTCTATTCAGTAACCCAAAAAAGAGGAGGTCTTCAGATCAGAAACAACAGGTGGGGACCCTGCTCCTCAGCTTTAGATTGCTAAAGGCAGTTGTCCTTTCTGGCTTTTACATAGAATGGGGTGGTTTTAGGGGTCCAAGGAAGGCTTTCTAGCCCCTTTATCTCCTTAAAAATATGTCATTCACCTATACATATTGCTTGAGAATTATTCGTAAGGAACAAAGCCTTTTACTCTATAATTAGGAATAAGGTTTTAAAAGGCAAATATTCCTTAGAAATGAAGCAGAATGGTTTACAGTAAGGAGTAACTTGGGCTTTCTTAGATGTAATTGTGGTAGAAGGAAAATGAATAATAAAATGGAGGCATTAGTCTCTACAGATCCAAAAGACAACCATACTTTCCTGCTCAGGAAGGCAGTACAGGAGAAGGTAGGACCACTCCTAGGCGGGAAGTTTCTGCATTGTATATTGGGCTGGGAATGCCCAGTGCCATTTTTCCTGATGCCAGGCCCTCTGCTAAAAAATAAAACAGGCCTTCATTGGCTCTCTTTTAGCATATCTGAGTTTCAGTAAATAAAACTTAGGTAGGAGTGTGGCTTGACTCTGAACTCTGTGCTCTGACATGTCAGTGGATATCAGCTTTCCATAAGAATCATAGTAGCTCATGAAAAGCAAGGAGGCGTTTGGCTTAGTATGTCAGTTATTTTTTGTCACAGTAGTGTCATATAATAAATTCAGGGACTAAACTTTTATCATTGCTTACATTGCTCACATGACACAATGGTCCATTTTATGGGTCATCTGGACTAGGCTGTGGTGTCCAGTTGCTTGTCAAACACCAGTTTGAAGGCATTTTATAGATGTGATTAACATTTGCATGGGTTTTAAGCAAAGTACATTGGCCCCCATAATATGGGTGGGCTTCATCCAATCAGTTGATGGCCTTAAGAGCAAAGACTGACGTCTCCCCCAAGGAAGAGTTCATTCTACCTTAAAACTGCAACATACAAACCCTGTTTGTGTTCCTCATTTGCTGGCCCACTATATTTTTGGACTGAAAGCTGCAGTATCAACCCTTACTTGAACTCCCAGCCTGCAGGCCTGCCCTACAGATTTCAGACTTGCCAGCTGCCACAGTCAGGAGAGTCAGTTCTATAAATCTCTCTCCTCTATTAATAGAAAGATAGATGATACGTAGATAGATAGTAGACAGATAGATGTTCTATTTCTTCATAGAGCCCTGAGTAATATACATAATTAGATAGGTGGGCAATTCTTTGGGTCTCAGCTCCTCTAGGCCCTCTCACCTCTGTGGGTGTGAGATGGCTACAGACTGGTGTCTCATGCTCTAGCAGGCAAATCCAGGCTTGTTCTGAGGGGAGGATAATAGTGAAGACAAAGAAACAAAAGAGGGACTGGACGGCCTGCTGAAGCCTGGACTCAACCCTAGCACACCATCACTTCTACCACATTCCACTGGCCAAAATACAAGGCCAGTTGAGATTCAAGGGGTAGGAAAATAGACTCCACCCCTCAAAGGAAAAAAATGGTGGTCAGTTACAACAGGTGCAGATACAGGAAGGTCATTAATGGACGCAATTCATGCAGTAAGTCTAGTGGTCTTAGAAAACAGACCTGCAACCTCTTAATGATAATGCATTTATGATCTGCAACCTAATTTGATGACTACTAAGCCCCTCTTGTTGGCTGAAGGTATGTGGCTGTCCTCTGTCTTTCTTAATATTTGCCCATGCAGCCAGACTGTTAAAAGGAGTAAGTGCTGTCAGGTCAAAGTATCCTGCTATAGTAACATACAAATCAATGTAATGATATATAGATATTATAGTTCTGTATGTACAGCAGTCAATAGTTTAAAAAAAACATTGTTATGTTCGCTATCAGTTTTGATACATAAGACCGCAGAAAGGTAAAGAGTGTAAATGGAATTTAAAAAAATAAAAGGGAGAGGAAGGAAGGAAGGAAGAAGGGAGTTGAGGCTTGGAGGCATTTCCGCCTAAAGATAAATGCTAGGAAGGGATTTCTGTGGGGAGTTCTGTGAACCTAGGGGACAATTCCGAATTAGATCTGGAGATGGATAGTGAGTAGATGAAGATGATGGATGATATGAGGAGGGGTGTATGGCACCAACTCTTGGAGCCAGAGAGCAAAACAACAGCTTTGGAAGATGAATTTATGGGAGAAAGTCTTCCTAGGTGTAACTGGAAGTATATTAACTGTGGTAATGTTTTTATTTGTTTGAAATGCATTTCTTTCTACCTCTACTCCCTCTCTCAGAAAAAGGAGGGATGGCAAGGAGGAGAAAAGGGGTACAGTGGAGAGTTCAGGGGGAAAAAGGAGAAGGAAGGGCATACACAGGTGCCTCTGCAAATTGCTCCAAAGCCAGGTCAGGAAGGCTGGAGGTAGGATGCAAGAGGGCCATGAACCACGAGGGTGGAGATCTGCTCCGCCAGAGCTCCGGTGAATGTGCACGCTTACGCAAGTATGGCTAGGAAATCAACAGCAGCCCTGGGTTCACAGCCAGGCTTCACTCTGAAATGGCAAGAGATTTAGGCAGATGTGCTAATAATTTGAACATCTCTGCCCCTGTTGAGCAGTGACAGAACTCCCCTCACAGCTGTTCCAGGAGTAAGGTCAAGTGTTAAAAACATACCCAGGATTGAACGGTCTGATCACAGCACGCAGACCCTTTCAACTGCTCAGGGACATCAGGGCAGCAGTTTGATATTTATTAAACATCAGCAGGGTCTCTAGTAGAGTATTAATCCCTATGAAAGCTCAGAGCCCAGCCTGGAAAAAGTTTAAAGGCATAGAGCAAAAGGGAGGCTGGTTCTGGGCAGCCACCATCACCATAAAGTCAGGCTGAACCTTTACAATCTGGTCACTGTGAGCAGGGAAAGAGTCTGCACTTAGAACGAGATGTTTTATTAATCTTCTCCCTCTTGGAAACTTTTCTACAGTCAGCCAACAGAGAAAACCCAAAAACCCTAGATGATCATGAAAGGGTGAAATATTTCCTAGAGAGGAAAGTGTGAGAAGAGATTGTAAATAAATGATGATAGAAGACAGTAACAGCCACAATCCATGCATTCCAGTACCTTTGCTAGTCACACCCATCAGAGAAAGTTGTTAGGCTACAGGGACGGGGTCTGATGAGGGACAGAAGAATAAAACTCTGCTAAGAGGAACCAGATAAGGAAGCCTTTTTTCTTTTCTTTTTTTTTTTTTATAAAGAAAATCCAAGGAATGGAAAGTAATTTTTAGAATTACATCCAATACCACAGATCACAAGAAATGTGAACACAAGATGATTGGAAGAAAGAACACAAAACTGGAAACTTGAATAAATTGACTCAAATTCTGGCTCTGCCACTTGCAAGCTGTTACTTGATCTCCTTGAGTCTCAGTTTCCCCCTGGGAAAATGGGACAGCAGTCCTAACTCACATGATTATGGTAAGTATCCAGGAGAGAGGTCTTCGAGTGTACCTAGTAAGCTATAAATATAGCTATTCAAATGGTAATGTCCATAATTGGTATTATCATTGTTTTGATAAAAAGGTGATTCTGGCATATAAATTTTCATGGTCACTAAAAGCTGTGAATCACATGTAGTTGTAACTACAGTTACTGCTAGAAGAACCTGTAGCAGTCCCGATCTGTCAAAAACAAAGTGATAGAAACATGACTGCAGTAGACCTGCCCTCCCTCTAATGCTGATAAGAAAAATGAAAAACAGACTATATCCTTAGCAAGAATGCCCCTTTCACTGTCTTCAAACTAAATATTCATTCTTGCCAACTCTCACAGCTATTCTGAGACAAAGCAGAGATCACAGTTTATCTCTCAGGCTTTTAGTATTCCCCATTTGTATGGTGCATGGAAATATAAAGCAGCTTGCACCAAGTTCAAGGCTGCTGGCAACAGCCAGGCCTTTCTTACCTGAGAGAAAACCCCTGCAGAAAGCCCCAGATGCAAGCTGGGAGCAAAACACCGAAAAGACGTGAAATATTCTAATCAAGACCAATAGGGAAAAGAAAAAAAGATCATCTTAAAGAGACATATTTTCAAAATAAGAAAGATAAATCCTGAGAGTGAAATATGATGAGAGAACAAGTGCTGAAATAAATATGAAAAGAAGACAAATTTGGGCCATACAGAAAGTAAAACTCTAAAATGTTAGACAATGGTGAAGAAAAGGCAAAACTGGGAGAGTAAGATAAACACCAAAGGGCAATAAATCATAGAAATAACACTCCTGAGAATTATTGTGAATAAAACACATCTCACAAAGTAAGTTGGCAAGAGGAAGACAAATGCAATGTGACTAAAAATACAGATATCATGGCAAGGATGGAAATCACTGCTGGAAAGATAAATACCCAGACTAATACTGACCACCCTGGCCTTCCGTAAGGAATCCAGTTTACATGCATTTCCCTCAATTCTTTCTCTTGGGTTCTTCTCCAGTCTCTTTGTATTCGGTACATGAGTGAAGGTCACGTCTATCTCACCTGCTAGTCACTCATTTACTTTGTGAGTGAGAGCTGGACTCAGTCCCCTTGGAAGAGATACTGTTCTCCTTCGGTCACTGATAACTTCTCCCTTGGGAAAAGTCGGAACACTGGTCCTTAGTATTTCCAAATGGAGGCCTTGTCACATGGGGGTGAGTGACTTCAAATGTGACATTTTCCATCACATTTGCCCACCTTACCCCAAAAGCTCTCTCACCACCTTCCCAAAGGGTCATTAAAATCAAAGTTTGGGATTAAGACTCATCCTAGATTCTACAGTGAAAATCCTTGAACAAGATAGCTTGTCATGATGAAATGGAGGCAGGCTTTGAAACCAGAATTGGAATTCTCTAGCAATGTCCATCGGCTGTGTGACTTTGAACTCATGAAACTCTCTGGGATCCCTGCTGCCTCATTTGGGAAATGGGAATAATGCTTAATATTCTGAGATAGGGGCTTGCATACTCTTTACATAAAATATCTAGTTGCTTTCAGGACTCAAAAACAGTACCTTGTGGAGTAATTAGTATTCATCAAAATCATAATCCTCACTTGCAGGCAGTTGGTACATCCTGATGGACTGGGATGTTGCCACCACAGAAAAGATCAGGAAAGGCAAAGATGAGGATGGGGAGAGGCTGTGCCTCTTCTATGAAAGAGGAATGCAACATATTAAGGAAGCAGGAAGCATCCAGGATGCAAAGATGACCATTACGCTTCACGTTTGGTATCGCACGTTATAAATATATTGAGTGCTTTCACTGAAGAAGGGGAGTAGACTTTGGATACGAGCATAAATGACAGGAAGATAGGGCTACTTTTACTTTGCAAAGTAGTTTCACATCCATTATCTAACATGATCACTTCCACTCTGTAAAGGAAATGGAGCAAGGATATCCAGAGAGACTGTGACCCACCCAAGGTCATACAAGGTCATGCAAACAGTAGGTGGTGGCTAGTCAGTGACTCCAGACCCACAACAGAGACCTCCCCATTGCTCTGGAAAGAGAAATACTGTTACTTGTACTGCATGGAGAGGACCTTCTTAGCTAAGAGTTCCTCATGCAAATACATTCTCCTGGAGGGAAGAGAATATACAGCCAATCAGAGGATGAGTAAACACAGTTAACATGAAAAGGGAGACCAGGAAATTGCCTTCCTGACTCAAGTCTGGTCCTCAAGTTATCAGTACCATCTCACCTGTGTTCTTATAAGAACTGCAGAATTGTATGTCAATTAAACCTCGATAAAAAAAAGAAAAAAATTAAAAAGAAAAAAGAAATGCAGAGTCTTGGTGCCCACTCCAGACTCACTGAATTAAAATCCACATTTTAACAAGATTCCCAGGTGATTCGTGTGTAGATTAATATTTGAGAGGTACCAGTCTAGGTTAATGCAGACAGAAGACCACTTTGCCATTGACAGAGTCCTGAATTCACCTTGTCAGGGAAGAGCTTTACTTTCCACTGGTGGACCAAGAGGCTTTTAGGATCTGCCTACCTAATCACCTGCTTTCAACCTCTCCCTGAGCACATCCATCCAATTGCCTGTATCAATTTATCTACCTCAGTCCCACTGGCCCTTGCCTTGACAGAACACATACAAAGCAACCATCGCTGGGGTTATCTTTGCTTTAGAAACAGACTTCACACAACTGAAAAAGGAATGAACTACACCTCACCTAGATCATCTTAAAGGTCTCTGGCATTCCTAAAATCCCATGGTCCTAAGTTTCTATATTGCATTCTTGGTTTTAGTTCCTTATTCTATGTACATTTCAGAACTTTTACTTGCCTGATCTCTGACCCTTCCCTGCCCTTTTTACCAGGGGATAAATTCTGATCTCTACTACCTGAGAGTGGCCTAACAGTAGTTATCGCTACACAATCATTCTCATTTGAACTACTACTTCGGGGGTCCAGAACCCTTCCCTCAGAATATTCTTGGGAGAGGCATGTTCAGTCTCTGACCCAATTTCATTTGTTTTGCGAAAACAAGGCAGCTATACCTGGCTCTTTCCCTTGGAGATGTGGGGCCACATTGCATCATGCATGGGGAGGTCTCCAAGAGTCCCGCACAAAAGTGCACCCATTATTGAACAATATTATTATCCTATTGCCCCTCAATTAGAATAAGTGGCTTTTTAAAATGCAGTGACAGCTGCTCCCAGCAGTGTCTCCTTGCAATGCATCTGCGTTCTCAGTTTTCGCTTTTCCCTATAGCCTTTTACATCTTTGTTTAAGCTGTGCTTCACACTCACCATCGTGAAATCCACAGGAATCCCCAATATGAAATGCCCAATTCAATCCAAAATCAAGAAAAGAGCTCAAGGCCCAAGAGAATGCTATACAATTCTTATACCTAGAACCTGAAAGCCCTTTGCCAGAAGAACCTCTTGTAGTTGTAGCTTTATGGGGGTCTCCCTGAGATGCAATCAAATCCACAGGCTTCACACTTGCACCCTAGAAGAAGCCCGTGGCATGCTGTGAATGGCAACACAATATGTCAACTACATATGCTTACCATTGGAAAAAAAGTCCAAATATATCTGACTCAAAAGAGAAAGATCTTCATGCTTATTTTCTATGGTATATTTCATGCTACCAAGGAATTAGTGTGAAATATAGAAAATGAAAAAATAATCAACAGGAGCAATTTAACTCTTCATAACTACTATTCTCTTCTAAAACTTTGAAAACTCCTTCCTCTTCCCTACTCTTAGATAATGGTCTTCCTTCCTATTTCTCTGAGCTATTGGAGAAGAATTTTCATAAAACTGTATCTACTCATATCTGAGTCTTTATGCTGCCCTCCCTTACCTTTTTTTTTTCTCTTTTTTATTGTTGCTTTTATTTTTTATTTTTTATTTTTATTTTGGTATCATTAATCTACAATTACATGAGGAGCATTATGTTTACTAGACTTCCCCCATCACCAAGTCCCCCCCATAAATCCCATTACAGTCACTGTCCATCAGTGTAGTAAGATGCTGTAAAATCACTACTTGTCTTCTCTGTGTTGCACAGCCCTCCCCGTGCCCCCCACGCACTATACATGCTAATTGTAAGGCCCCCTTTCTTTTTCCCCACCCTTATCCCTCCCTTCCCACCCATCCTCCCCAGTCCCTTTCCCTTTGGTAACTGTTAGTCCATTCTTGGGTTCTGTGTTTCTGTTGCTGTTTTGTTCCTTCAGTTTTTTCTTTGTTCTTATACTCCACATATGAGTGAAATCATTTGGTACTTGTCTTTCTTGGCCTGGCTTATTTCACTGAGCAAAATACCCTCTAGCTGAGGGTTGCAAATGGTGTTTGCAAATGGTAGGATTTGTTTTCTTCTTATGGCTGAATAATATTCCATTGTGTATATGTACCACATCTTCTTTATCCATTCATCTACTGATGGACACTTAGGTTGCTTCCATTTCTTGGCTATCATAAATAGTGCTGCGATAAACATAGGGGTGCATCTGTCTTTTTCAAACTTGCCCTCCCTTATCTTAACCATGAGTAACAGGGCTTGCTACTAGTCCAAACCAGCCTCTATCCCTGGGTACCAGATGTCATCACCTCTCCCTACTCAAGAATATCACTAAATAAACTCTCTTCTCTCTCCAGCACCATCCCTTACTTCCTTTGTACCACTAGACCCTTCCCATTGAAATCCAAGGACACTGTAATTTTTCACTTTACAAAAAGACTCTTTAAATTACACCTATATCTCCTCCTCCAACTTCAACTGACCCCTTTTTCTACACTGCATTAAAGCAAAACCCCCTAGAAGTATTGCCTATATTATTTAGTCTCTAGATTCTCTTTTTCTATTCTTTCTTGGACATCTTCCAATCTGGCTTTCACACCCTCTGCCCATCCCAGTGAAACTGCCCTTTTCAAGGTCAGCAATGAAAAACATGAGGTTAAATCCAACTTCTAACTTTCAGTTCTTATTTAATTTGATCTATCAGCAGCACCTGATGAGACTGGCCACTTCCCCCTTGATACCTTCTTTTCATTTAGCCTCCAGAACTCAAAAGAACATTTCAGCTTTCTGTTTTATTTCATTAGAGGTCCTTCCTTTCCTTTGCTGCTTCCTCCTCAGCTCCCTGATCTTTAAACACTTAGGTACCCTGGGCCTGAGCCTTAGTTCTCTCTGTTCTCCGTCTACATTCACCCCCTTAGAGATCTCATCATGCACAATAGTTTTAAATGGCACATTCAGGTAGATGACTCCCACGTTTATTTAGCCAGGTTTGCATCTACCTTTAAGTTCAAGTCTTGTATATGTAATAAGTGTCACACACTTATTATACTCAAAATTAACTTCCTTATTGTCATTCTCAAAGCCACTCCTCCCACAACTGTTCCGATTTCAGTTAAAAGCAACTCATCCGTTATTTTCATCCATGACTTTTTTTTCTCTCCTATCCCAAAGTCAACCCATCAGAACACGTTTTATTTATCATCAAATCACTGAGAATGTGACTACTTCTCATATTCAACTATATCCCTCCCACCTTGTAAGCCACATCATTTCTCACCTCCTAAATGGCCTCTCAGTTTCTGTTCTGATTCTCTGGAGTCCATATAGCGATCAAACTGATCATTTAAAACATATAGTTAGTCAATAGGATCAATAATTTTGTATGTTTGAAAATTATATTAAGATCTAAAAATAAAACTAGGAATTCTGTTCTACGCTCTATTCATCTCTAAAGAGCCAGATTTAAACTAACATCAGGCACATGGCAAGCCCTCCTGAGCACAAGGCATCGGGAGGGATCATTAGGATTGCTGACCAAGCAATGGAAGTCTCTGACCGTGGAGACCAAAAGGTGACAACAATAATAGTGATAAAGTCAGTGAGGAAGGAGAAGTCAGGGACAACCACCAAGAATTCAGACAAGAAATCCATCCTGGGACATCCATGGGCATTCTGCCTCCCTGGCTCCACTTCTGCCAACTCGAACTTAGGGCAGCTTTGCTTCTTGAGTGAAAGACAGTCTGCAATTGGCCCTTTTCTGGTCCCTCATGCTGTGCTGCCTTCCCTGCCTCCCTGCCCCCTGACACCCCCATTTCTGCCCCTTTCCCCGGTCCCCCAACGGGCCCCTCTCTGGCTGCCCTGCGCCTGCTTTCTGAGGATAGCTGTGTCAGCTCCACCCCAGCTGGCAGAGAGCCCGTAGGAAAAGGTGAGGGCATCGTCATGCTGGCATCTGGGGATTTTTTTTCCCTGTGAGTGTGGTTTCTTTTTTCCTCCTAAATTGACAATGACCATTTCCCTTTTTTTTTCTTCCCCATATGCATGGTACCACTAATGCAGTGAGAGAGAGAAAGAAAAAGAACCACAGCCATTAAAATATAACAACAAAATAACCCAAGGCTCAGGATGCTGAGGTGGCTTACAGAAGCCCTCCTTCCCTTCCTCATTCTCTCTCCTGTTCAGGCACCTTCTCCCACAGAGCAGAGACCCCGTCCCTTGTGCTTGACGTTTCTATTTTCCCATTTGGCTTCCTAGGTTCGCACATTCTCTTTTTGTTCCTTCCCCTGTTCCATCCCCCATCTCTTCTTCCCTCCTTCCCTGAAAGATTTCCCTTCACATCTCAGCCTCTTTTCCTTTTCTCCACTTCATAGGCTACTCTTACAGGGCCTAGTGTATCAATTCTCACAAGAACGACACCCCGAGGACGCAGTGAGGGTGGTGGTAAATGCAGACCAAAGGAGGGGGGCAGGTGAGGCCAGCTAATCCTCCTCGCAGCAGCCCATTAGCCAGAGGCAGTGATGGGCCAGAGGTGACAGACAACTAAAAAGCAGGAAAGGGGACAGGGATGGAGAACCCCGCAGGGAAGAGCAAAGAGCGCAGGGCTCTGGGGCAGCAAGGGGGATAGAAGAAATCCGGGGGAGGAGAGAAGGCAGGCTGTGCCGTGGTCACCGCATGCAAGTCATTAAACTCTGAGAGCCTCGCCTGTAAAATCAGTGTTAAAATCAAAAGCAAGATGGAAGCAAAAACCAGCCTGGAAAATTCTCTGAGCAGCCAAAAACAAATTGATTCATTAATTAATTGATGTTTCCTCTCGCTTATTTTTTAAGGCCAACTTGACCCGTGGTATTTCTTCCCTGTGCCTCTGGAAATCATAAGCAAAACTTAAAAACCGTTTTCCAAAATTGACATGAAGTAAACTGCTGGCCAATTTCCTATCATTTAAGAACAGTCTAATCTTTTAACCAATCCCTGAGAAGAATCCGTGGTCACTACCTTCCCCCTCTGTGTGAGTTGTTTCATAACTTTATACCCCTGAGTCTCATCCTAGGTTTTTGTTTGAGGGCTCCCAGTGAAAACTGTCTTTTTGGTGTGTGCACAATAGATTTTTACTAATGACTATGTTGGTGATTCATTGGTTTTACTTTGGAAGTTTTGACACGGTCATCATAAGCTCTAAATGCCTCTTCGACTGTGTGAAGATCAAATGAATGGTGTGTGGAAGAAGTTAGTATAACTACAAATTGCTATACAAAGTAAGGTGATTGCTATAATTACTTCTGTCATCTCTTTGGAAGATGACATGTGTTTGTCCACATGGCCCCAGAATTAACAGATGACCTTGAGATAGGGCAGGAACCTGGGACAAGGGGCCATGCCATTATAAAATGTACTTAGCCTGAGAAAAAAGGCTTAGCTTATTCTTTAACTTAACCTTTATTCTGTTCTCTCTTCTTACAGTCATCTTAGTCAATTAAATAACATTGTAACCAGTATAGAAAACAGACTTCTGCAGTGTAAATGAACCTACCATAGATAGAAAATGCCAAAATCTGGATCAACATAGTCACCTAAATAGCCCCATTCTTAAGACAAAACTTAAAGGAATTACTAATCACCTGTATACATCATGCCTTTTCCTGACCCCTACCCAAAACGTCCTATAAAGCCCCAAACCCTAAACCTTCAAGCGCAACTTTTCTCTGAGGTCTCCCGCACTTTTGCTTGAGTGTCTACTGTCCCTTTAAAAAGAACCTGCTTGCTGCCTCTTCTCTGAGGTCACACATGCGCCCTCCACCCCCACCTCAAGGGCATACTTTGCTTTAAGTAAAATGTTCTTGCTGATTAAGCCTGTTGCACTTTGTTTCTGAATTCTTTTTCGGGACAAAGGCAAGAACCTGCTGCTATCTACCATGGATGGTTAGCGTCTCTGTCATTTTGCTATTTCACTCAACTTTCTAGGCTTAAATGCGAACTTTAAGCAGCCTGCCCAAACGTCTCCTTTCCTTTTCTCCCTCCGTTTTCCTTTGCTCTCCACGGCCTGCCTGGCTGCACAAATAACAGAGCCACCGTTCCTGGCATTCCACAACTCTGACACTCGCTACCGCTTTCACTTTAATGAATTCCTTTTGCTCGCACTTGTTTGACCTGTTCACAGATTCTTTCCAATCAGAGTCAACAGCCCTCCCTCCCCTGTCCCGTTAGAGGTTTTGCCCATCGTGTAGAAAGAAACCTCTCCAGATGAGACTGCCCCACAACAGCCCTGCACGTGGTCGGCCGGCAATGAATTGTGGAATGTAATTGAGTTGAATTCCCACTCTTCTCCCTTACTCTGGAAACTTCGTAAGTGTTTTAGTTCAACAATATACATTTTTGCTACCTCTCAAAATTACCAGAACTAAATAAAACATTTTACAGCCCCACAATACAATACCTCCTATTCAGACTTTTAAAATGACCTGTTTAATGAGTTTCCATAGCATGACAAAATTTTTGCTCTTGTTATATTGTCAAGTTTTAAAAGCAAAATAAAACTCTGCCTTTACAATTTGAGTTCATTTGTGCTGTGTATGCATATACTCCAAATATTAAAATTTACCTAAAATATTAATACTTTAAAATACTGATAGCATCTACTTCTGGATTGTGAGGTTATGGTTGATTTTAATAACTTTTTTACCTTTTAGGAGTTTTCAACAATGATTAAGTAATATTTTTCATAATTAAAACAAAAACATAGAATGCCCTTTTAAACAAAGATTACAATGTCCAGGAATAATTATATGTACCCTTCCCCACTCTCACCTTACCAAGAGTACTGAATTCTTCCAAGATGATGAGAGGATGTAGGGACAGTAAAGCGCATAAAACACCCATGAGCATGTGAGTTATTTTATTTCCTGGATATCACACCTAAAATCCCAATGCCTTCATTCTCTCAAATTCCAAAAACTTCATATCTCCATGCAGAAAATGTGGACTGGGGTTTCATGTCAATGAGCCCAGACGATAGCAGAGGAAGAAGGAGACGTCAACGTTGTAATTCACATGAAGTTCCCAACGTCTTCTCATTCATCTGATAGCAAGTCTATAGGCAATTCATTTCTACATCTCCTTGCAAGAGATATATGCTCACAGATCACCAAGGGAGGGGTAGTCTCCAAGCCTGGACTTGACGGGGCTAGCATATTAAGGCCTTGATAGAATTGTGAAAAAAGGATAAGCCTTGATAGAATATGGCACCTGGTAATGGCCAAAGACAAAGTAAGGTTTGTGAAAAACACTACCATTCTGTGCAAAACCTGTGCTTTAATGGGCTCACTGCTCTCCTAGAAGATACAACTTCTGTGTAAACATCAACTCATTCAATGTGAAGTTCCAAACCTTCCCAGGCAAAGAGGAAAGCTCCTTTACACTTGTTTTATATATTTTATATATCAGAGACTTTACTCCTCCCAATCCAAACATCATGATCCCCTTATCTGTTAGAGGGGGACTTACCTTTTTTGTCTGGGACCTTTCCTATGTTAGGTGAGGTATACTGAAGTTTTCTGTTTTGAGAAAAGTGAACAGAGGCATCCTCCTAAAAAGAAAGTTTAAGTATTTTAAATTTTCCAGACACACAGTGGATTGAATCAGAAAGAACTACAATAAAAATCAAGGTCAGAAAATAGGTCTCCTATGAACCTATGACATAAAATTTAATTCAACTACTTAATGGAGAGCTAGTGATTGACAAAGTTAAGCAAGTGCTCAGAAAATAAAGTGAAATTTCTTAGACTCCAGGACCTAACCTGTTTCCCAGAGGTAGGATCTGTGCAGAGATAATTCCATTCCATCCTTTTCTGGAACTTTATCCCTGAAAGATACATTTTTTTAAACATGTAAACAAAAATGTGCCTATTTTCTGAGGAACCATATTAGCCCAGACTCATATCTTTTAACCAGAAGAACAGCAAAAAAAATTGTTGTACACATTCTTTGGTGCATGTGGTCATTTCACAAATTTTAGTTTCTTAAAAGAACTTTAGGAAAAGAACATGGGTTTTGGAATATGGATCTAGGATGTGTCCTATGCCTTCTTTACAATTATAGGCACATTTTGCTTGGTATGGCTGCATGTTTGATGCATTCTATTGGGTGCTCATCTCACCTGATCCTTTTTTAACACTAAATTAGTGTGTGGGAAGTCAAATGAGTATCTAATGCCAGAATTCCAGCCCCAAGATGATAAAAGGTATGGCAATCATTTTCCTTTGGATTATCCAATGTCATGTGTTATTTTTATTTCAGACTTTTACCCAGATTCACTCAGCTCTCACTAATACCTGAGCCATTTATCTTAGCTTGGACTCAAAGAAATTTTTTAAGCTTATAAGCTTTCAAAATTTGGTTGAATGCTGCTCCTCGGACACATTTCAAACTTCAAAATAAATTTTTCTTTTTGATATTGGGTCACAAGGTGCTTCACACTTTCCTACAATGCCATTTATCTTAACCACTGTATTTTCTCATTGGCCGTATACATACATGTATGTTTTCTTGTTTTATTTACCTTGCAGTACAGGGGGAAAAAATGAACTCTGGCAATATAACTTGGTTATTCTCTTCTTTCACAGTCACAGGACAAAAAAGTCACTCGGAGAATGTCAAAAGCTGGAGAATGCCTGAAATGCAAAACCTTTTATAACTAGATTTCATGATATAAACCACTTTGAGAAGCTTCCAGAATGGCAAGCACAATAGTAAATCTATAGTGCCATCTGCCAAATGGCCTAGAGATGCAGAGAACCATTGGGCTCATTAATTATTGATGACAATCAGAGTCAATTTGAATTTATCATGGGCCAAGAAGAGGAAATCATTGAGGAGCTCATTCTTAATGGATATAAGTGTAATGGGGTGCTCTGAGGGGGACAGAGCATCCCCTCACATCTTCTCTTCCATCTCTTTGAGAGCAGCATTGTGACTAGAACTACATGAAATGTCTCAGTAACTTAGGCAAAAGTCAAACGGTGGGATGCCCTGAATTTCCAAAACAATATCTACAAGTACGGTTCAAAGGTTATCAGGTAATGGCACTGTCTCACAGGGAGGGAAATCATTTATCCAAAATTGGATTTCTTCAATAATTTTTATCCTTTTTTGGATTCCCTCTCTTCAGGGGATGATGCAAGCCACCTCCTTAAAGGTAACATGAGGAAATGAAGACATGCCATTCACGTGTGGGGACAGAGGGAGCTGCAGGGACCCATCTTGGCTCTCTGTCACACTTCGCTTCCTGAGCCTTTCACCCACTTCTTGCATGCAGCCTCTGTTTATGAGAGCACAGACTTTAGAAGAGAAATGAAGCTGAGTACCATATCTGATTGGAACTGCAGGGGGCTTTGGTAGACAGGATGCAATTATTCAACTTGGACTGCAGCCAGAGCCAGCACTCCTGTGATCGCTGATTCCTTTGCATTTCTCTAGCACCTTCTCCCGCATAGCTCATTGCAGTTCTTCCATTTGATCTTAAAAAGAGCTTCTGTGCTTCCCCAGCAGCTTTTCTTTTAACCAGTTCACTTTAATTGAACAACACAGAGCCTGTGATATTCCCAGTGTTGTGCAAGTCATTCTGGAAGTTGCAAGCAAAGCATAAGGTATAATCTATGTGATCAAGGAATTTAATCTATTTGTGGGAATAAAATGTAGACCCAAGAAATAATCAGAAAGCAATAGAAAGTTTGAGTAAGTATAAAAACAAGGGGCCACAAGCCAACATCATTGTTATTCCTAGAAAGAGAAGCATACCCTCTCTGCTTGGCTACAGAGGACGTACAAACTGATCTTGAATCTAGTTAATTTGTTAATGGTCATATCTGTACATTGAGAAATTAATTGGAATAGTGTAGGTGTGTTTTGATCACTTACACTATCCCAATTAATTTCTCAGGGTGTGGACCTGGCCTTTCTCTCTATTCAAAAAGAAATTTTAAAAAAGAAAAAATCATACATCTCTAGAATCACTCTTTAACAAGTGGCTTGGTCACTTTGCATTCCATACAGCTCATCTTCACTCAAAAATGGATATGCTTTGAGGTTTTAAACAATACATATCCCCCCTTGATCCGCAGCACACTGACACTTCACTCTTAGAGCTTGATAATCTTTAGTCATGTACCTTTCTCATGAGAAATTATAAGCAATTGTTATAAAATATCATCTGCTTACTTTGAAGTGTCCTGTGCAGTTCTTTCATATTCATTCTGTGAAATTATTATTTCATATTTTTAAATATAAATGGAATTTTTTTGGACATTATTGTTAAATCTAATAGGAGAAAAATCAAATGCAATATTGAGAAATGTCTGTGATCGTTAGTACCCATTATCCAACTGGTTAGGTCCTTCCCAAAGTCTACACTAGAAAAAGCATGTTCCTTTGAAGAGTACTTTGTGAAGATGACTGTTTTTCAATATAATCAAATACCTTCATGATTATTCAGAGTATTTACAGATGTGTTGTCAAATTTGATTCTCACAGAGATAATCTGATGAAGATAAGGCATATTTTCTTATCCACACAATCCTGGCAAAGAAATTCAAGTCTATTGTGCTTATGTGAATTGTCCAAAGTCACACTGCTACAGAGTTTAACAGTCGGCTATTCTGACTCCTGGCCCAGTGCTCGCTCTGGTACAGTCTCTGTGACATTTCTAGATTCTAGATGTCAAGAGCTGGAAAATTAAATGTGAAAGATGTTGTCCTATTTGCAGGCTGATAAATTAGATTGCTACAGTCTCATGGATGCTGACAGAAGACATGAAATCCTTGGTTCAAAGACAAATGACTATTACTCACAGCAATAACGATAGTTAGACTAATAGCATTTTACCCCCAGTTCCCTCAGTTAACTGGGTCAGATGACTCCTGAGCATGCAGTTAGCTCCATTATAGGAGAATAACCTTAACTATAGGGAACCCAAGCCTTTTATACTGTGCATTAAGCATGATTTCCCTTTGCTCTGGAGGGAAACATTATCTTTATTATACTTGACAATAAAAAGCCCTCCCCTTCTCTCCAGAGGGATGTTTAC
Organism: Manis pentadactyla; assembly: GCF_030020395.1. Taxonomy (NCBI): domain Eukaryota; kingdom Metazoa; phylum Chordata; class Mammalia; order Pholidota; family Manidae; genus Manis; species Manis pentadactyla. The sequence continues at coordinate 12,851,685 of NC_080031.1, read as the reverse complement.
TATGCATATATTCTTTAAAAAAAAGAGTCTAAGAGAAAAGAAGTCAGTACCTCTGCAGTATGGGCAGTAATATAAGAAACTGATGGAGAATTGTCTCACAATACTAAGTTGAGCAGGAATTATAGTTTGCTAAAATTTAAGCAACCTTTTCCATGTGTTAAAAACTAGTAAATGGTTGGGTTAAGATTTAAACCCATGTTTTTTCACTCTACATTCCATATTCTACTTTTCTATGCCGCCTCTCCAAGATTAAAGCAATATATGGGGACAATGAGTATCTCTACAATCATTAAATCATACTTTTGGTCAACCACCTCTCCTTCAGTCCTGGTGCAGTGGAAATATCAAACATCAATTCCCATACATAGATGCTACACTCTATATATCAAGAAAGTGTATTGTAACTAGAGGCTGAACAAGAACACGGATGGAATTTTGATCTAATGATGTACTTATTAGGAATGTGAGTCCAAGATTGGTAGCCAGAGAGAACTAGATTCCCTGAATAAAAGAGTGTGCAAACATTGGAGTGGGAGGCAGGGGACCACAAAGGGAGGGCAAACACCTGTAGAGCCTGGGGACTGATGGATTAAAGCTACTTACTAAAGGAAACAGATCTTTCTAATACAATGTTTATTCTTAGGTTGTACCCTAATGTTTTTGTATGAGTGGACTCTTTGGGAAGAACTGGCCGAAGTGTTAAATTTCATTTCTGCATCTCTATAGTGGCAAGACAGGGGTTCTGAGGGGAAGGGAATCAAAAGATCACACCTTTCCACAAACTCACCAGGCTTGGGAAGGCTTAAGATGTTTCCTAAGATGTTTTGTGCTACAAAATGTCATTGTGTCTGCCTGTATCAAATGACTCCCTTCCCTTCAGGCTTCTAGTTGGGTTCAGTCACTGGGAAGAACCAACAGAAGATCCTGAGGGCAGGAGGAGACAGCAGCCAGAGTATTTAATTCCCCTACTTCCCCTATCAAATGACTCTCTATCTACCTAAGCTCACAGCTCTTGTTAGGCCATCTTCTCCAAACATCTATTCTCTCTAGCTTCATACCTTCACGTCAAGGAAAGCCCAGTTGCCATCAGGGTAGAGTAAAATGCCATCTGTTGAGTTCTTAATTAGGCTTCACCACTAATGAATGTGACCTTCACCACTGTGTGACCTTGGTAGCTAATTAACTTCTCTGTGCCCCAACTTCTTTAAGTCTAAAATTGTGCCGACATCAGAGAGATGTGTGAGAGTTAAATAAGAAAGTTCTTTAGCATAGTGTCTGGCGTACAGTAAATAGTCAATAAGCATTAGCTAATTTTTAAATAAATTCATCAGTGTTGTTGCTATTATTTTTTCAACATCAGTGGTGAGGAAAAGAAAAAGGAAGTTTTGTTCTCAAAGGCCCATTAACTTTTAAAACTGAAAGACCTAGCTAGAGACCCAGTAAATGTCAGTGAACATACGGCCCTCCTAAACAAGAAAAATATCTTAGAGCCTATCATATTCATAGCATATTCAGAGCATAGGTTGCAAATATTTCAATTGCTGTGTCAAATATTAACAGCCCGTGTTTGAATGTGTTCATTCACTTCTAGAAAAGATGTCATCTCCATATCAAGGGATTAAAATCATTGTATGAATGTTTCCTCTAAGCTGAGATTTCTTTCACATTATAGGATTCTCTATTATTAATCATTTTCTTTAATAATGTAATAGGAAAATCAAATTAGTCTGATGGAAATTTCCCATCAAACAGTATTAACTTTGTCTATAAAGACTTCAGTTCCTTCCTAATGAGAACGCTAACAGCCAGCTTAGTCTGCCAGCTCCTAACCCTTCTTTTTTGGTGAATGTATCAGTTATCTTGGATTCTTCCTCCTTTGTTGTCATTTACAATGAGTCAGTCTCCAATACTTGCTAATCCTGCCTTTATGTCAACTTCCTATTCTCTGTTCACTATACCTCTCCCTAGGCTCTTGCTAACTCTTGTATAAAGGACTATAATATCCTCCAACAATGCTAGTTGATTTTCTACATTACTGCCATATTGCTTTATCAAAGGCATATCTCTGATGATGTCATTTGCCTGTTCAAAAGTCTTCTACTATACCCCATTACCTACTGAAGACAGAGGTAGTGAGGAGGCATGTTCTTAGCATTTAAAACACTCCATGTGCTGGTCTAAATTACTTCTCCAATCTTATCTTCCACGGACTCTTTTCACTAACTTTTCTGGTAGCCACACTGCTTTTTTGAGCTATGCTGACTATTTTCACATTGCTAATTCATACAATATTCCCAAATGCGCTCTCTGCCTTCTCCATCCTGCTCTCTGCACCAGGAAGCTGACTGATGGGGACTTCTTGTTGTCTGGTTTCTAGCTGGGTTGAGAAAGCACAGACAAGAGGTCAGAGAGCTGGAGGAAAGTGAATACAGGATTCCGCTGCTAGAAGCCACAGGTGCTGTCAGGAACCCTTCTCCATACAGCCCTCTCGATATGCAGTCTAGTAACTATTCCCTCCACTTGCTCTTCAGGCAAGATCCCAGATACTAGACTATTCTCTGCTGGTTTTCCTAAAGTCTGGCCACACTTTTGTAGGAACTCCCTTTATAGACTGTCTTCAACAATATCATTTAAGTAATTCGTACCCATCTGTTTCCTGCTGGGACCCCAGCTGATTCAGTAACAGCTACCAGAAGGGTGGCTCCAGGAAACTGATCCTCAAGTATGATTCAGGGGCTGGATTTGAGGAGCACATGGATAACCTTGAAAGAGGGAAATGGGACCCTGGTTATCTGGTTTTCAATGACATGGGTGTCATTCAAATTACTAACCATGGTAGCAATCAGGAAGCTGTGGCCACTGCAATGACAACAGCAATTCCCTAACTGTGAGGTCAGATGACTCACAGAAAGAGTGCAGGTGGAAAAGGATGTGTTTAAGTCCTTCAGTTTCCATGCCTAATACTTGGGAGGAGAATCAGAAAGATTCCATGACAGCTTTGAAGGGGCCTCCATCCCTGTAGTTGCAGGGCAGATAGGAGAGTGATACAGGGAGTGTTTAACTGTCAGTTAAACATCAACATTTGCCAGATATCTTGTGTCAAGGTAAGGGCACTTACTTTGATAGGAAAGGAGTGGAATCCTGCGACATGGGATGGGGCCATTTAGGCCTATGAGTCAGCAGAGGGAGAACTCTGAATCTGCAAATCCTTCTGAGCCTCCCTTATTAGTAGAGCTACCGCTCATTCTCACCCTTATCTTAGAGAAACCATTCTGCGTTGCCCCCAGAACCATAAACAAGAATTACATCCCAGACAGAAAGACAGAGGCCAGATCCTGGAAAGTTTAGCCTGTGCATTGGAAGAGTTGAGAACTTCACCTGTTTGTACAGAAGACTGTATAAAAAATGTAAGAGGGCAGATTCTAAGGACATTAGGTCAAGTTTTGCATTGCTAATGCAGTCCATTGACAGAAGGTTACTGCTCTTGTCAGGGCCCCCTCTTCCTACAGCTCCCCCCTCTGGGTGCCCATAACCGCCCCCTCCTCTTGCCCCTGCAGTCTCAGGGATAGTGCTGGTTCCCTATTGCTGCGTGCCAGAAGGTGCTACATTCCAGCCCTTATTGACTTCACTCAACCCTGCCCACAGCACTGAACATTCCTTCATTACCCTGTCTGAGTGGGTGATTCCTGCCAGGATCCTGACTGATAAATTTCCTGGTTTCATGCTTTCTGGCCATGATGTTTCCTGTTCATGCCATTCCTTCTGTGCAGAATTCGTGCCTCCTCATCCTTCAGAACCCAGCTTAAAAATCATTTTTGAAATGCTGCTTTCCTAATTCCTGAGAGTGGTAGTGATTTATCCCTCCCTGAAGCCATAGTATCTTTTCTATATTACCTCTTTTATGTTTCTCAGAAATTTCCTCTTTGCATTGTTGCTGTTTCTAAACAAGATAGATTTCCTTCCTGTGGGCAGTATTCATGTTTAATTCTTATCTTCATCCTTGACTGGCCTTGTCAAGCTGCTGATAAATAATAATAAGCACCTTTGATTTAATTATTTCTGTGTTTCAGATACTGTTCTGTGTCCCTTATATGTGTTAACTTATTAAATCTTCCAACAAACTTTAGAAGTTACTACTATTATAATGTCCATTTTGCAGAGAAGGAACTTAGGCCCCAGTAACTTGCTCAAGGTCACATGGCTAGCAAATGGCAGAGCAGGCTTTACACCCAGCACTTTGGCCCCAAAGCATATATTTTTAAGCACAGTAATGCACAGTCTTCACTAAAATGAACAGAAACAAAAAGGAAATTCTTGACACATGTTACAACATAGATGAACCTTGAAGACATTATGCTAGTGAAATCAGCTAGTCACAAAATGACAAATGTATGATTCCATGCATGTGAGATTAAATTCAGAAACAAAAAGTAGGGTGGTGGTGTCCAGAGAGTGGCAGGAGGAGAGAGGAAAGGGCTGTTATTGCTTAATGGGCACGGAATTTCAGTTTGGGAGGGTGAAAAAGTTGTGGAGATGGATGATCGTGGTGATGGATGCACAACAATCAGATTATACTTGACGACACAGAACCGTACACTTAAAAATGGGAAATTTTACGTTACATATACTTACTATGACTAATTGACTAGTTAATGTTTTAAGTAAGTGGAAAAGATGAATGAACCAGTTAAACTAGTTAATTAATTATAAAATAGATTTTAGAGTTGATAGCAAAAGCCTGACAAGATGAAACAAGACCATCTTTGCATCTCGTTTCATCACATACTCCAGGTCAACGTTGCCCCTGTTGCTAAAGTTCAGGCTTCAACATACAGGCACTGAACTTTCTCCTCTGGGGGACTTAGAAATCACCTACAGCTGGCATCACATAGCCTGAGGGAGAATCCCCGTCATCTACGCCCAGCCAACGAAGTAAATGGTTTATTGTCCCAAATTGTAAAAGAACTAATCCTATTCTACAAGATTTTCCTAAGAAAATTGTATTATTACTAGGACCAATGTGAATGAGAATAGAACTCTTTTCTATTTTTGAGGGAAGGCTACCTTGGGAAAAGAGACCACTAACTCTAAATGATGGAATTTCTGGGCTCCTTCCAGCTTCTCCTTCTCTTGTGTTACTTAGCTTCTCTCCCCAGATAAAATAACCCTGTCCTGCATGTTCAGTGCTCTCTACCTGCCTGGGATTCTCAAATCGATATCGTCAACACTGACCTCGCCCTAATTCAGATTCAGGTTTCCGCTGCCTACTTGCTGTCTCCACACAGACGTCTAATAACCATCCCACACAAAGTGGCCAAACAGGACTCACTTCTGCCCCTGCATCCTCCCCTTTGTAGAAATCTACTCCTCACTCCAATAATTCCCATTAAAATAAATGTCACCACTCTCTAAACAATTGCTCAAGCTGCAAACCTAGAAACTATCCTTCATTCTTTTATTCGCTGAATGCACTCACTCCCATATTGTGGTTTGCAAGCTCTCTCTATGCTGTGCACGAAACTTACCTGAAACTCCCCTACCGTCTCTTTACCCAGTGTCCGCTCACCCCTTCCCTGCACTGCTGCAGCAACTCCCAACTGGTCTTCTTGCTTCTGCTCTTCCCTGCAGCCCATTCTCTACACATAGAAACCAAAAATGTAATTTTAAGTGACCTAAAGAATATCATGGCACACTCCTGCCTGCAAACTTCCAATGGTCTCCATTTGAACATAGATTATAATCCAAATTCCTAATGCTGCCCTGCAAACCCCATATAACTCGGGCCCCACCTACCTCCCCCATTTCACCTCTTATCATTTTTCCATTTGCCTGTTACACCACAGCCTGGCTGGCCTTCTCGCTGTTCTGCCTACATGCTGACTCCTTTATATTATTCTGACTTCAGCTCAAATATTACTTCTTCAAAGAGGCCTTCCTTGACCAACCTTCTTTGACTGATCAATCTTAATTAATTTAGTTGAATCCATAACACTTTCCCTTCTCTCATCCCTCCTTCCCTCTCTCCATTCCTTCCTTCCTTCCTTCCTTTCTCTCTCTCTCTCTCTCTCTCTCTCTCTCTCTCTTTTTCATTTCTTTCTTTCTTTCCTCTCTCTCTCTTTCTTTCTTTCTTTTTCTCCTTTCTTATTGTCTGACTGACCAGAAAGAATGGAAGCTCTGTATGAATAGAGACTGTTTCTATCTAAAATGTATTCCCCACAGTATCTAATAGTGTTCAGTATGTAAGCATTCAGTAGAGGTGTGTTGAATGTTGGCTGTAGAAGGCTTTCCATTTCTAGAAGGCTTGCCCAGATGGAGTACAGATTCACTCACATTTAACTGTCTCTCGAGCTTCACTGACTTTCTAGCCTAGGAACTAAACAAGGTTAAATTCCAGTGTAAGACATTATTCATAATAGCCAAATGTAAAAACATTCACTAACTAGTAAGTAGGTAAACAAAATGTAATGTATCCATAGAGTAGAATATTATTCAGCAATGAAAAGAAATGAAATACTAATACATACTACAAGGATGAACCTCAAAAACATGATGCTAAGATATAAAAGGCCATATACTATATAATTTCACTTCTATTAAATGTCTAGAATAGGTGAACCCATAGAGATAGAAAGTAGATTAGTGACCGTCTGGGCTTGGGATGAAAATGGGAATTAAAAGGGAACTTAATGGGGTATTAGTTATTCTAAAACTGGATTATGTTGATGGTTGTACAACTTGGTTAACTTAGAAAAAATAATTTAATTGTATGCTTCAAATGGGTGAATTTTATGATATTTAAATTACTTCTCAGTAAGTTTTTTTTAATGAAAAGAACTAGTTGCAAACATCCCCTCACCAAAAAATTAAAAAACAAACAAACAGTGAAAACCACTCCTAAGCAATTCCTGGTTTGGAATGTGGACTTCTTCCTATTTTTAACTAATTAACTAAATTGATTTATTTTTTTCTTCAGTCAGTAACCTAGTTTTTTTCCATTTCCAGAGGCATCAACTTTCTTCAGCCCTTCCATTTCATTTGGCACCTCTATTGCTGTAACATAAACACAGAGTAAATGAATTGTAGGTGCAATTTAAAAGTCCCACAGCAAGAACAAGAGATTCCAGAAACAGAGATTTTAAGCAATAACATGTAAAAATATCTCATTCTTATAAATGTCATTTCTCTAATCTTAATTATTTACCAAACTGATAAAGATTTCTATTTTATCCCCTTTTCACCTAAACAACCAAGATAAATTTTGAGTGAGTGCATCCACTGTCAACATGGGACACCACAACCCATCTCCATGATCAAATTCAAAATAACTCAAAATAAACAAAGTTTCTTAAGTGAAGTTTCCCAGATTTGAGTAGGAAGAGTAAGGATGCAGGAAGCACATGGAATCGGCTATCCTGGAAGAACAGAGACATTCTTAAGATCTGTGGATAAGTAGATGAATGGTCAAAAGGCATCTCAACTACACGGAACAAGGCTAGAAATTGCTTCAAAATGTCAAGAAACAAGAGTTGGTCATGAGAGAATCCAAAGTTCTTATTGGGTACTATGCTCCTTGTATATTACAATCTCATGTTTTTGTGGGAATTCACATATAAAATATAAAAATCAAATGAATAATCATATCTGATTTGATTGTTTATAGTTTATGATTCGTGATCAAAACAGAAACAGTTTCTGTGATCTGACTGCCCTCGCGTTGTTTACCATGTAAGAACTTGTTCACCGTGTGAGAACTTGTTCGTTATGCTTCAGAAGATTGGAGACTGTTGAGAGCTGGAGTTGATTAATGATTGCGTATTGAGTCTCCTATACAGAATTTTATTGTTGTTAACAACCATTTGATCAATAAACATGAGAGGTGCCCTCTCAACACCACTCTTGCGCTGCTACGCCTTGAGTCCCCTGGCTGGTCCTTTCAGATCTTTGATAACTCATCACGTCTCTTCCCTTATCTGTGGGTCAGAAGCAGGTAAGGACTGACATGTTTTAAGTTATATTTCCCTACCAAAAGCTTTCAGTTATGCCCATTGTTAATTCATATAACAAATTTATACTCTGAACCTACTATGAGACACACAATATTATGGAAAGCATATTGGTGACCCATAGGAAATACTGTGGCATGCTTAGTGAGGACAAGTTTCAAACTCAAACTCCTTGAGGTCAAGTCTGAGCTGTTCCATTTATTTGCTATATGACTTGAGGAAATTTACATAGACTCTCTAAGCCTATTTCTTTATCTGTAAAATGGAGATGATATATGACCTACCTCATAGGAATAGTTGGAGAATAAGACAACATATGTTAAAGTCCCAGCATAGTGACTGGTAAATAAGTACACAATAATAGTTATCTTTTATTCCCTGAATAATGGTATTATTTTTTCTTTAAATAGTGAGAAAAATTACCAGTGAACAATCTGGATCTGGGATTTGCTTTGTAGGGCAATAAATGTAATTGCTGTAATGGATGTAGGGCTATTAAGTTTTTCTATTTCATTTTGTGTCAACATTGGTAATTTTATTTTCAAAATGCTTATTTCTTTCAAGTAACTTGTTGGATTTAATGACATTAAGTTATTCATAATATTCCTTTATTATTCTTTGTATATTTAATCTCATATATATATATATATATACATATATATATATATATATATATATATATATATAGTGGTATCCATTCATATCCTGATGTTAATTTGTTTTTTCTCTTCTTGAGGAGCCTAAGAGTTATCAATTTTGTTGCATTTCATCATAGAACTGACTTTTGGCTTTGTTAAGTTTCTCTATGAGTTGTCTATTTCATTGATTTCTGCTTCTATCTACTACTTATTTCTGTCTACTTATTTTGGGCTTACCTTGCTCTTCTTTGTCTAGCTTCTTAACATATAATCTTAGGCCATTCTTATTATACTTATTTTTTCTAGTGGAGACTATTTTAATTTATTTTAAACTTCCTTCTAGGTACTGCTTTAGAATCAAACAAACTCTAATACATTGTATTTCATTATCATTTAGTTATATTTTCTAATGTTCTCTGTGATTTCTTATTTGATCCATGGATTACTTAGAAATTAGCTGTTTAATTGGCAAGTATTCCAGTTTTCTGGATATAATATTTTTTATTTATAATTAACTCCCTTATAGTCAGAAAACATGCTCTGTATGATTTTGATTTTTTAAAATTATTTAGTTATTCAGGCTTGATATATGGCCCTATATATGGTCTATCTTGGGAAACACATCATCTGCATTTGAAAAGATGTCATCTACAGTTATTGGGTATAGTAGTCCATGAATATTAATTAGACCAAACTGGTTCATTTTGTTTTCAGATATTTTATATCTTTAGTAATTTTTTTTGGTAAATAGTTCTTTTGACAACTGAGAGAAGGATAAAATTATCATCTGATATTGTAGATTTTCTATTTTGCCTTTAAATTCTAACAATTTTGTATTCATGCATTTTAAAGCTCTGTTTTTAGGTGTTACGGTATGTTTGAATTGATCCTTTTATCAATTTGAAATGTGATTTTTATCTCTGGCAATATTCTTTGTTTTGAAATCTATTTTTATCTAATATTAATATAGCCACCCCAGCCTTCTTATGGCTACTTTCTCTGTGTTATATCTTTATCCATCCATTTTCTTTCAACCCACCTGTGTCTTTAAAGATTTGCATCTTTGGTAAATAACTGTACCTTGCTTTTTATCCATTCTAATAATCTTTGCCTTTTAATTGGAGAGATTAGAGTCCACTTACACTTAATATATGTATTAACAAGATGGATTTAAGTCTACCATATTATATTTCCTCCAGTTTATACCTGTTTCTAGTTTCTCACTTTCTTCTCTCAACTTATTTATTATCATTTTTTATATTCAATTTTAATTTGTCTACTGATTAAGTTATACCTCTCTTCATTTCTTAGTATTTACTAGGGATTATAAAATATATCTTTAGTTTTTCAGCATATATTTAAAGTTCATATTGGATCACATTATATAAAACCTAATAATCTTACAACTCTATGGATGAATTTACAATCTGCTGGTTCTTTTTGCTTTGATTGTCTTCTATTTTTCATCTACATATGCTATAAACCCAACAAAATAATGCTACAATTTTTACTTAGGTAGTGATATATATTATTTAAAAGTATAGATCAAAAATTAAACTTTTATATTTACTCAAGTATTTCACATTTCCTGTGCTTTTCAATTCTTCCTGAAAACACAAGTTTCCATCTGACAGAATTTCCTTTCAGCCTGAAGAACTTCACTTAGTAATTTCTGTCATGCAGATCTGCTGGTTATAAATTATTTTCATTTTTGTTTATCCAAAAATAATCTATATTTTGTCTTCATTTTAGAAGGGTATTTTTACTGAGTATAGAATTAGCAAGTTTTGGCTTCAGACTTTAAGAATGTCATTCCTGTCTTCTGGCCTCCGTTTTTTCTGATGATGTATTTGTAGACACCTCATTATTCTAAATATTATGTCATTTTTCTTAGGTTTCTTTCAAATGTTTCTCTTAACCTTTGGTTTTCAATAGTTTGCCTTTGATGTATATAGATTTGCCTTTCTTGGCCTTTATCCTCAGTTTCAGAATTTCTTAAATCTTTAATTTATGTTTTTACCAAGCTTGAGAATTTTTCTGTGTTTATTAAAATAGTTTTTCTGTCACATTCACTCTCTCCTCTCCTTCTGAGGGTCCAGTTCCACGTATGTTAGAATTTCGCTATGGTCTCTAAGGTGTCTGAAGCTTTTTTTCCTTTTTAAAAATATTTTTCTTTCTGCTTCAAATTGGACACTTTTTATTGATATATTTTTAAGTAGACTAATTCTTTGTTTTGTTTTTCTTTTGTCATCGCCAATATGCTGTTAAGTTCATTGAGTTAATTTTTTTATTGTAAAATTTTATTTTATTTCTAAACTTCCATTTTTTTTCTTTTTTTTTATACTTTCAACTTCATCTGATGCAATTCCCTACTTGGTCACTCATTAACTCATTACCGTTTTGTTTTCTTTTACATTCTTGAACATAGACTATTATAATAGTTACTTTGAACTCTTTATCTGCTAAATCTATCATCTGCCTCAGCCTCTATTGTTTGCCTTTATTCTTGAATATAAGTTGTTACTTTTCCTATTTTGTCCTTTGTCTAGTAAATTTGTTTTCTATTTTTATTTTGTTCCAGGTTTATTGAAATATAATTGATGTATAACATTGTGTAAGATGCACAATATTTTGAATTGATATACATACATACTGCAAAATGGTTACCACCATAACATAAGCAAACATTTTAGCAAACTCCTTCATCATGTCACATAATTATCATTCCTTTTTGTGAGACCATGTAATATCTACTCTAGCAACTTTCAGATAGTAATAGAGTAGTATTAACTATAATCACCATGCTGTACATTAGATCCCCAGAAGTTATTCATTTTATAACTGAAACTTTGTACCCTTTGACCAAAATCTCCCCATTTTCCTTACCCCTCATTTCCTGGTAGCCATCATTCTACTGTTTCTGAGTTCAGCGTTTATAGATTTCCACATTTAAGTTGTATCATATAGCATTTTTCTTTCTTTGTATTACTTACTTCCTTTAGCATAATGTCCTCAAGTTCCATTGATGTTATCACAAATGGCAGAATTTCCTTTTCTCACAGCTGAATAATATTTTATTGTACATTTATACCACATTTACTTTATTTATTCATCTGCTGATGGACACTTAGGTTGTTTCCATATCTTGGCTATTGTAAATAATGCTGCCACGAACACTGGAGTGCACTTCAAGATCCTCTTTTCATATCCTTTAGATATATACCCAGAGAAAAGATATCACTGCCGAATCTTATGATAGTCCTATTTATACCTTTTGGAGGAACCTCCATACTGTTTTTCATAGTGGCTGCACTTAACCAACAGTGTACAAGGGTTCCCTTTTCTACATATCCTTCCAACGCTTGTTATCTCTTGTTGTTTTGATGATGGCCATCCTAACAGGTGTGAGGCGGTGTCCCATTGTGGTTTTGATTTGTATTTCTCTGATGCTTAGCAATGCTTTTTGGTTTGATGCAGTCCCACTTATTTACTTTTGCTTTTGTTGCTTTTGCTTGTGATGTTAAATCAAAAATACCATTGCCAGAACCTGTGTCAAGGGGCTTATCTCCTATGTTTTCTTCTAAGGAGGTTTAAAGTTTCATTTATTGTGCTTAACCCTTTAATCCATGAGTTGATCTCTGTGAGTGGTGTAAGGTGGGCGTCCAGTTTCATTCTTCTGTATGTGGTTATCCAGTGTGCCTGACATCATTTATTAAAGGGATTACTCTTTCCCTATTATATCCTTTCCCCATTCTTGGCTCCTTTGTCATAAATTAATCAACCATATATGTGAGCATTTATTTCTCTCAATTCTACTCCATTGGTCTATGTGTCACTTGCATGCCAATACCATATTGTTCTGATAACAATAGATTTGTAGTGCAGTTCAGACCCAAGGAGTGTTATGTCTCTACCTTTGTTCTTCTTTTCCATGACTACTTTGGATATTTGGGCTCTTCTGTGGTCCCACGCCAATTTTAGGATAGGGATTGCTTTCTAAGCATCCCATAGATTTTAATAACTTGTCTTCCCACTTTCATTTGTCTTCAGATTCTTTTTTGAATTCCCTTTTGATATCTTCTTCACCTACTGATTTTTCAGGAGCATGCTGTCTGGTTTCCACATATCTGTGTATTTTCTGGCCTTCCTCCTGTTACTGATTTCTAGTTTCATACCATTGTGCTCAGAAAAAAATACTTGGTATGATTTCAATCTTCTTAACTTAACTAAGATTTGTTTTGTGTCCTATCTTGTCTATTCTGGAGAATGTTCCATACGCACTTAAGAAGAATATGGAATATTCTCTATATGTCTATTAGGTACATTTGGTCTAAAATATGATCTTAGCCCAACACTTCTCTCTGGATGATCTATCCATTGTTGAAAGTGGGGTACTGAAGTCCACATTACTATACTGTCTGTTCATCCCTTCAGGTCTGTTGATATTTGCTTAGTATATTTAGGTGCTCCAATGTTGAGTGCATTTATATTAATTACATTGTTATGTGTTCTTGATGAATTGACACCTTTATTATTATATAATTTCCTTCTTTGTCCCTTGTTACTATTTTTGGCTCAAATTCTATTGTGTCTGATATAAGTATAGCTACTCCTGGTCTCCTTTGGTTTCCACTTCCAAATAATATCTCTTTCCATACCTTCACTTTGAGCCTATGTGTGTCCTTAAAGTTGGAATCTCTTTTAGGCAACATTTAGTTGTTGTTTGTTTGTTTTCTTATCTATTCTGCTACATTACGTCTATTGAGTAGAGAATTCAATCCATTTATAGCCAAAGTGATTATTGATAAGAAAGGATTTACTAATTCCATCAACTGTTTTCTGGCTGTTTTGTAGTTTCTTTGCTCCTTTCTTCCTCTCTTGCTGCCTTCCTTTGTGAATAGGTGATTTTCCACAGTGCTATGCTTTGATTTTCTTCTCATTACCTTTTGTGTATCTACTGTAGGCTTTTACTTTGTTTGCATGAGGCTTACATAAAACATCTTATAGATATAACAGTTTATTTTCTGCTAATCACAAATTAGCTTTGATCACATTCAAAAACTCTATTCTCTTATTCCCCTCCCTTTTATATTGCCAAATGTCACAATTCACATCTTTTTATTGTGTATCCATTAACAATTATGGTGAGCTATTTTTAATGCTTATGTCCTTTAACCTTTGTACTTGAGTTAAGTAGGTAACACAGAACCCTATTACAGTATTTCAATATTCTGAATCTAACTATATGCTTACCTTTTCCAGTGTGTTGTGCATTTGCATTTCTTGTTACTAACTGTGTCATTTCATTTAAGTTTAAAGAAGTCCTTTCAGCTTTCTTGCAAGGCAGGTCCAGTGGTGATTAACTTCCTCAGCTTTTGTGTGTTAGGGAAAGTCTTTATCTTTCCTTCATTTATGAAGGACAACTTTGCTAGGTAAAATATTCTTGTCTGGCACTTTCTTTCTTTTAGCACTTTGAATGTATCACCCCATTCTCTCCTGGCTTGCAAGGTCCGTGCTGAGAAATCGAATAGCCTTATTAGGGCTTCCTTGAATGATTTTTTTTTCTTTGGTGCTTTTAAAATTCTCACTTTGTTTTGACATTAGACATTTTTATTATCATGTGTCTTAGAGAAGACTGTATTGGATTGAAATTTTTGGGGTGATCTGTTAGCTTCATGAACTTCGGTGGCCAAATCTCTCCCCAGGTTTGGGAAGTTCTCAACCATTATTTCTTTAAATAAACTTTCTATCCCTTTTCTCCCTCTCTCCTACTTCTGGGACTCCAGTGACATGTACATTGTTTCTTTTAACAGTGTTCTGTAAATCCCATAGGGTTTCTTCATTTCTCTTCATTCTTTTATTTCTTTCCTTGCTCCTCTGGATAATTTCAATTGGTCCATTTTCTAGTTCACCGATTCTTTCTTTCACTTGGTCATGTCTGCTGTTGACATAGTCCCTGAATTCTTCAGTGCAGTTATTGTGCTCTACAGCTTCAAAATTTCTTTTTTATTTGTTTAACTTCTCATTTTGTTTTTGTACTGTTTTCCTAATATTATCAAATTATTTATCTGTGTTCTCTTATAGCTCTCTGAGCATCTTTAAAACAGTTATTTTTAATTCTTTATGAGGCAGTTCCTGGATCTCCATTTCTTTGAGGTCAGTTACCTACCATTCCTTTGGTGGAGTCATGCATGTTTCCCTAATTCTTCTATTTCTATAGCCTTGTGTAGGTATATGCACATTGGAAGAAGCAGTCACCTCTTCCAGACTTTATGGACTGACTCTAGTAAGGGAAGACTTTCAGCCGAGGGTTGTCGCAGGCTGGAGCACACTGTGATTGCAGGTTTGGTGGTACAGGGCACCAAGTGCAGGGATGTGAGGCAGCACCAGGACTGATGTCTTTCCTTGCTTCGGACCACTGTGGTGTACAGCCTCAACAGCTACGTGGTACTTAGTGAGCATCAGGGAAGGGGCACAGGTCCATAGCATTTGCAAGGGCTGTTGGGGTCCTCAGTGGTGACTTGGGACCTGGGCAGGCAGCAGTGGTGGCCAGAGTTTTCGGTATGTGCACATTCAGTTGTGAGGGCCTGCTGCAGGTAGGTGTGTAGTGGCAGGGTCTGGTGGCAGAAAAATACGTAGTGGTGAGGGTCATGGTAGGCAGCAAGGGCTGGGACTATCTACAGGCTTATTGGTAGCTATGGGGGCCTTGGCTGTCAGTGTGCCCCACCATGGCAGCTAGGTCTTACCATGGGCACATGGCAGTGGAGGCCAGTGACAGAGGTTGGTCCAGGGATGTGCTGGTACACAGCTGGGGGATGCTCACTGTAGTTGAGCACAGTAGTGCAGGCCAGTGAGAGAAAACAGTGCCTGATCTGAGCCCATGGCAGCTGTAGGAGACCTAGCTGTTGCTTTCACATGGTTTCATAGTCTTCCCCCTCCCACATGCACTACAGTGGAGGCCAGTGATAATCACCAGGCCAGCATTGTGCTGAAGCACACTAGAGAGGTTAGCCCCAAGTATGTGCATGAAATGGGGATCTGCTACAGTAATCTAGGCTGACATTTTATACCTTCAGATATACAGAGGCCTGAACTGGCTGCTAGGGAAGTTCCTGAGCTGGGAGTACAGGAGCAGGGAGAGACTCAGACAGCAATGTCTGCACATTCCTGTGCGGTAAAAGCTGGTGACATCTGCAGAGTCAATGGCAGCTGTACCGGCCATTGTCTTCTTTGGTGGGGAAATCTGCTAGGTTTGTCTGCAGAGCAAGTCACTGTGAACTTCACTTGCTCCCCTTACATGTGTGCTACTGATAGACTCTGTTTTACTTTCTTGTAAATCTCAATGGATCTCAGCTTTGCCAATCTGGATAGTGTGAAACCAATGTAGGACTTTTGTGCCATGTCCTGAAAGGCTGGGGAAAATGGTTGCTCACCCCACTCTTCCTTACCCTGGCAAGGGCAGCCCTTTCTAGCTATCAAGTTCCCTCTTGGCACTGAGCAATGCTGACTTGGGGGATGGGCTGATACAGATAAGTTGTTCTTCTCTTCTTACATGGTTATTATCAGGTTTCTGTCTGTTTGTTTGTTCCGCTGTGGTGCTGAAGTTTCTTAAGCAGGCTCAGAACAGTACTGGAGCTGTTTTTCTTTGTGGATAACTCTGTGATGGATGAACGTTTTGGGGGGATGGAGGCTAAGATCTCTTGTGCCACCATTTTGGTCTATGTCTAGTAAATTTTAACTGTCTTATGAACACTGTGTGTTTTACATCACAGAAACTCTGGATCCAGTTATACTCTTCCGAAGAGACTTAAATATTTTATTTTAGTAGCCAATTACCTAGACACAATCTCAAAAGTCAGTCTATCTTTCAATGAGAATTAAATTTCTGTCTATTCTTTTATTGAAGGTCTGTCCTGTGGCTGCATATTTTAGAGGTTAGTCACAGATTTAGGTAAAGTTTGTTTATATGCAGAATGTGGAGGTCCCCCTCTCTGGCACTTTCTTTTCAAGGATTCCCCGCCTTTTCACTTTCTAGCAGCTGTGAATGCCCTAAACCCTGTTCTCTGCTTCTTCAAGTCAGTATGATTATAGTCTTCTGTCTAGGTTTTTCCCACTTTTTCCTAATGATGTGCTAGGATGTGTGTGCAGGAAAAATAAACAAATAAATATAAAACTAGCCATTCAAGAATGGATTGAATAACATTGCAAAAATTAAGTTGACAAACATATCAACTAATTAACGATAAGGAAATAAGGGGAAAATCAAAGAGATACCCACAATGTCTCTCTTATCTGGAAAGCTTTCCTTTCTTTTTGCACACATCAAGGGCCAACTCATCCTTCCAGGCACAGTTCAAGCCATCCTTACACAGTCTATCATTTCTCATTTCTACAAAACACTAAGCAGGCAATGCCTCGGGTTGTGTTGGGTCTTGTGGGCTACACAACTGTCACTATCCAAGCTGACTTCAAGCTCTCTGGAGTTAGAAACATGTTTTATGTACAGTTGTATAGTCACAGGGCCTATCACAGAGTAGGTTCTCCATAAATTCTTTTTGATTAATAGATTCCCCCATTAATCTCACCTCACAGTGTCTCTGATAATAAAGAAATAGCTCCTAAGCATCTGTGATCCTCACATGCTTCCTCGATACTTGCTAAACCTCCTCTCAGAAGGGATTGCTATTCCTGCTATCATGCTTGCTGATCAGTTTAGAGTATTAGGTTTTTCCAAAGTTGCCCATTTTAAAGGGACAAGAGAAACACTGCAGTAAGGGGAACCATTCTTGAGTAGCCAAGACCCAAGGAAATATACTGCACTGGTAAATATGCCGCTATAGAATGACTCTGGCTATGCTCTGTCTATCTTTAGCCAGGAAGAAGGGGACCAAAGAAAACATTGTCTGTAGCCAGAACACTGCCTTTGGACTGTAACTGTTGATACTGGTCCAAAGCAGATCCTGTGCAGCTCTTAAAAATATTGATGCTCTAGATTGCAAACATAATAAGTGTTAATATGCAGCTGCTCACACCCAAAGGCCTCTTAGTATAAATGACAAAATGCAAAACTGTAATAAATAGAGGCACCATACCTCTGGAAAGTTCCCAGAAGGTAGCAAATTGAAATGGCACAGAAACCAAAGCCACAGTAATAGAAAGGAAAGCTAAGGTGCCATGGATCCCAGAGCCCTGAAGAGCTCCCAGGGGGACAGTGGGGACCACAGCTGGACTGCCCTATGAGAAAAGCCCATGACTAGCTGAAAATTTGATGGAGACTGTTTAAAAGCTAAACACACACACACACACACACACACACACACACACACATTCACCTGCTCCTGCAATAAATGCAAAGAGGCAAGTCTTCAAACACACGGAAGGCCCCAGCCCTTATTCACTTTATCTCTTCATATTGCCAAGGTTGGCCTGACTGAAAGCAAGAAATCATTTAGAAACCTCTCTAAAATTAAGGACAGGATTTGGGGCCAAGCAGAAGCAAAGATAGGAAGTGAGCAGGTGAACTGTCCCACACACCTCCCCGTCACCCCCACAACTCTGTCTTACGCACCTCTCCCGGGCAGGCAGGTGACCGTGCGGCTGAGTGTTCCCCTCAGACTCTCCTGGAATTTGACTGGTGACCTTGTGTCTCTTCATTATTGAATAGTGCCCGCAAGGACAACAGCCATGTCCTGGTCCCTCTGATGAAAACATCCCTGAAGGCTCCATGACCTAGGGTAGGTCACTTCAACACAGGGACACGACTTGTTTCCTAGTCTCATTCCATTACTGGGTTATAAGCACCATGAGGACAGAGATGCCACCTAAGTCCTTCTTGTCACCATCATGTCAGGCAAAAGAGAGCTTGGCACACAATGATACATGTCTCATACTAGTTTGTACCTGGGTTTCTTCACTGTTTCATAGGGATAATTCAAATACTTAACTCACAGGATCTCATTGCTGTGATACACTCAATGAGTTTAAATACATAAAGCATTAAGTCAGTGCTAGGCTATATGTAGTAATTGTCCAGTAAGTGCTCCCCTTTATTATAATACTGGTTGTTACTAATATTATTAAATTGGATCACCACAAATGGCCTTTAATGAGAAAAATAGTGAGTTTTATTTTAAGAACATCTATAAAGACCCCTATTTTAACATGTTTCCCTCACGGAAATCAAAATTCCACATGAAGATTAAATAGTCTTGCAAAAATATTTCTCCTTTACTTACTGATCATTTTGAAAATAAAACCTCTAGGTGGTGAAATACCTTAAATCTCTTAAACCTTGCTAAGCTTTATTTTCTACTACGGTTTTTCTCTAGGCAGAATGGAAGCACGGAAAACATTAGAAGAGGGAGACAGGACAAAAATAGAAACTCTTACAGAAAAAGAGATAAAGACAAACTTCTCTGGGGTTCAATTTTTTCACTTATAAAAGGAAGTTCCTGGCCTACGTGATTTCTAATGTGCTTTCGTAGCTAATAAGCCATAAGTTCATTTATTAAGCTAAGCTGGTTGAATTTAAAATTCCATCTAAGCTCAGACTTGCCAGATAGGATGAAATCCAGCTCCCCTGGTTTTACTCTGGAAGCCAGCCTTCTGATAGCTGGGCTTCCACTTCCTCATCTGTCAAGTGGTGTGAGCAGAAATGCTGGGAGTCCCTTGTGAAGTATGACTCACAATGCAGGACAGAAGTGTTCTCAATCTCAGTGAGAGTCCAGAGAGAATCCTCTGCCAGGAATTCAAGCCATGACTACCACTACTATAGTCAGCCCCTGAGTAGCCTACAAACTTCTGCCTAAATGTTTTTTCTTAGAGCCCTCTACTTTGGCATGATACATAGGCAAGCTCTTCAATACAGAATAACTTTGTTCCTAAACTGGTTGTGTCTGTGTGTGCGTGAGTGTGTGTGTGTGTGTGTGTGTGTGTGTGTGTGTGTGTGTGTGTGCAATGCACAGTCATGTGTGAACACAGACAGGCATGGCATATGCACAACAATACTACCCAAGAATGTTCTTCCAGATATCAGATTTATGAGAACACAATGTATTACACCTATTTTATAGGTAGAAAAAATTATCATCTACAGAGTTCTACCCAAAGATGTCCCCATGGGCCCATCCTGAGGGTTCTGTATCCTAGTTACGCACCTGTGAATGGTCCTTACTTCGCTGTGAGTAGACTTCCCGCAAGAAGCACTCAGTAATACTGTAACATCTTGAGAACAAAGTAACATATTTTCAAGGAGCAGAGATTGTGGGGCCCACATAAAACTAATCAGATCCTACACTCCCATCGATCTCACTTCCAGAGAAAATCCATCCTGAACTGTAAAATACTGCACATTCCCCAAAGAACAGTTCAGCAATAAGGGCCAGAAATCCTCCAAACAGGAAAGGATTACAAAAAGAAAAAAAAATCCCTGATGTTCCATCAAAAGATGCAAGTGAGACCTCATATATAACATCACACCTGGCTTCCCTAGTGGTACGCAGATTCCTGCTTGCCCCATTCCAGCCTGCTGAGGCCCCCCGCTCTGCTATAGGCTGTGCCCTCCTCCTCTGCTCTAATTGCTGGGAAGATGAAGATGCCTACTGGGTATTTTCGATCATTCAGCCTCCTCACTTCCAAACTGAAGAAGAAGTGGGGGTAGAGAAAAGGGCACAGTGCCAACCTTTTCCTCCCATCTCTTTTAGGTTTTCAAATGGAAAAAAAAAAAGGGAGAACAATAAGATGTTTTGGCCGATGTCCATGCCGGGCAAAGGAAGATCTGAGGCGCTGCTAAGAAAAGAAAAAAGGTCTTTCAATAAACATTTCTGTTTACCGATAGAATCTGAAGAAAATATTTATTTACTGAGAAGCTGCCCAGGCCCCTGGGTCTATTAGGCCGAAGAAACTAGTTCATCCACTTCCCATTGGCTGTTCTGGGAAAATCCAGAGAATTCAAACATGGATGTGCTGCAAGTAGAAACAATTCCTTTCTGCCCATGCCTTCCAGCCTCTTTGTAAGAAATGGCAGTTAGACAGATGGCTCCTTCGAGCTGGGGCCAGGGAGCCCTGGGAATATGTCAGCAGCTCTGGACAAGGAGAGAAACCAGGAACCTTTAGAAAGCTGTGAGTCTTGCTGCAGTCCTTGGATGAGTGGCAGAACCGTGGCCAAAACAGCGAAGGGGAGGACACCTGAATGGGAGTCAAGGCCAGCCACGTGGCTGCTGAGCTCCCGCAGCGATGCAGTTACATGGGCTGAGCTGCAAGATGCACCATAATCAGAAAGGGGACGGCGCCACCAGCAGCCACGAAGCCCTTGCCCCTGGGGAATCAGGGAGGGAGGGACTCTACTCCTAAAGCGATAGCTGGCAGCTGGGCCGCTGTGGTGAAGAGCGGATCCTCAGGCCAGGGCCCTGGGGTGACAGTTCAAGCCTGGCCCTGGCCACCAAACTCCCACTTCGAGCAGGAGTTCAGTGACCGTCTCTCTCCCTAGAATCTTCCTCTGGGTCATTTGGCAGGGGAATGAAAGTGTCCACATTGTAGGATGACTTTCCTGGGGAAGGATGCTGTGAGGAAACTGTTTGAGGCCCCTGAAATCTGACTCTGATTAGTAGATTATTTCTAGCAATGTGGGAACAAACAGCACCTTGTTAAATTGAAAGGAATTTGGTGCATTTCTAAATAGTGGACAATTAGAGATAATAGGGAAACGTATAAGTATTTGTTAAGCAAATAAATGTAGTTCAAGGGCTGTAAATGAATGGCCCAGAGCTAAGAGTGGAACTAGTTCTAGAAACACTGTATCTGTATTTACATGGTAGAATTCTTCCAGTATTTCCCACCACCATTCCCTATCATAATGTATATTGCTTGCATGCTGGGCACTGTAGGTGTTTTAGCCTGTTACCAATTGTGATTTTACTTCAATTCCTCTTTTCTTAATTGATGAAGACACTGAAACCCAGACAGTTAGGAACAGATGTGTTTTTCCTTTCAGAGGACCTCCTTCATGACACATTCCTTCCCCTATGGTAAATGAATATCTGTATTATTTCAGCCAGGCCCCCAAGGTTTTCAGAATTGAGTCATTTTCTGCCTAGAATTTCTGGCAGCACCAGCCCCTCTGTCATGTTGGCTTTGGGATGGCTTTGTCCTTTTATAGACTGAGCCCCCTGTAAGCCTTCCAGACCTGAATGAACTTTTCCATCTGGGTCCTTCTGACCTTACCCACATTCATCAAGTTCCACCCAGTGATAAGAAAGGTAATAGAACCTTTTCTCTCTTCTGTTCTCACAATTCATCACCTGATCCTCAGTTCAACTCCATTACCTTTGAAAGGGTCGTGAAGAATTGTTTTCCTTTTGTCAAATCTCAGTTAAAGCAAATACTCTTCTTCAAGCTTTGGCCCAAGACTGAGCTGGCTTCATCTTTAGTGTCACCTGTTAAATAATCATGTTGGCAACTAAGTGACTGGTAATTTGTGAGAGTTCAGTTTTGTTTTGTTTTTTTTACTAATTAGACAACCTTTACTATTGTGTCCTTTACTACCCAAAATTGAAGACTACTTGGACCAAATATTGTATAGGGCTTCCTTACAGGCCCTAAGACTTGTGTCCCTCAGATGTAAGGTACACTCTTGATTAAGGCCATTTTCATTTAATTAAGGCAGGAAATTTCCCTGGGTTTCTTATCTACCAGCATCCCTTTTTATGGCCACCTCCATCAAAAGACAAAGGATGTCAAATGATATCTCTGTCGCACAAATGAATGAATAATTGGCTGAGTGAATAAAGAAGCACATAAACGAAAGCATGAACAAATAAACAAAGGAAAACAGCAAACAAGTGGAATAGACCCTCATCAGCTGATTTGTTCAAACTGTCAATTCCATATTCCTGCAGTTTAGAGAGGAAGGTGCTGCATGTTGTTTAGGGCTCTGAGTCCTACTGTAAGAAGAAAACTTAGAACTCAGTTCATTATCTTCCTCATAACATGATGTCACTTGCCATTTTCTGGTGCTCTGAATCAAAGCCTCTCAGACAAGGGAAGAGACAGGAAAAACAGCAGGCTCCGATCCCCAGGCCAGTGGGCAGCCCGGCCCCTCAGGGCTCCCTCCAACTGCGAAAGGGTCAGGAAACTTTTGAATCTAGCCGCACAAGAGTTCCAGTAGCCACACTGCCATCCTCTTTTTGAAGTACTTATTTCTTTGTTTCCTAATGTGAATGCCAATCTATGAGGGATAATGCACTTTTTAACAAAAATTTTTCCTGATGCTACATTCTTAGAAAACAGTCAATAAAAACACATTTCCTTAAAACATATACAAGTGGCAGAAAAATGATTCTCTCTCAAGTTGGTTTGGCACCAAGAAGAAGGGTTTGCATTATGCCTAATGGTCAATAGCCTGGCATCATAAAAAATTCTGAAATCTTGACCTAAAAACCTGTGTTCATCAAGGAAAAAAACATTGTTAAGCCAAAGGACAGATGGCAAGGAGCACAGAAAACTGACGTGACCCAGACTGCAAGTGTTTCCGAGGCTGAATGGTGGAGTTAAGCATGAGAAGGTAATGGGCCACATGACAGATCAGGAGGGGAAGCTAAAATTATGGAGGTCGTCTTGTCCACCGATTGCTGTGCGCGAACGGAGCGCGAATGAATCCTCTCCACCGCCCACCAACTTTACAAAGGCCGCTGTGCACACAGAAGCCTTCGATCTGGCCTGGGCGAGCTCCACAGCACCTTCACGGCGACTGACAGCTTGACAAACAGATGGCTCACGTATTGACAGCATCGACGGGAGCCCCGCCGCCTCACTGGTCATCTGTCAGCACTTTCAGAAGGGATGCATTATGTCTTTTAGAGGAAACACAGGCAAGAAAAGAGGGAGGAACACCTCTCCGTAAAATCATGGTCATAGGATTTGCTCTGGTTTGGGCTCTGCTGCTAGGACGACCTTGATCCAGGGCTGGCTTAAAGCCTGCAGTCTGGTATGGGTTGCTCCTTCCCTAACCAGTTGTGGCTTGAACCTTGATCTCCTCCTGCTTTCTCCTACCTGACCGAGGCATGCCTCAGGTCCATGAACTTCATCATAAACATAGGACCCATATTACGAAGCAGTGTTCTCCCAACTTGGAGACCAATCTGTTTCTGACTTGTGCGGTTAATCACCAGTGGCTAGAAGACTGCTAACACAGACCAGGCACTCATGTATTTCTTGAGTGAATGAATGAATGAGAAATGAATGAAAAGTCCTGTGACTTCAACTATAGGAACCACTCCAGGAATCTTGAATTTGCATCTCACAATCAAACCAGAGCTGGATGGAGTATCACCCCTCTGAACCCTTACTTTGTCTATACTCTGTATGGCAGTTGGCACTCAGATTTAGCATGGTTAGTTATTTTTAACCTAGTAATGAGCTCTTTAAGGCAGCATCTGTGCTTGCTTTACCTTTAAATCACTCATCCAATGCATGTTTATTGAATACTAATGTTCTAAGGGTTTTTAGAGGATAAAGAAATAAATTAGGTCCATGCTATTTTTTCCAGCATGGTAGTTGATTGCAAAGGGTGTGGGAGAGTATGTGTGCCTGAACTAAAAGGTGTAGGGAGTGTGTGGAAGTGGATGAGAGGTAGATAATCATTATAATAGCTCATGTTTATTGAGTGCTTAATGTCTCACAGGTACCTGACTACATCTTTTACAAGTATTAGCTCAATCATTACAAGATCCCCATGGAATAGGCATTATTGCTATGTCCATTTTGCAGATGAAGAAACCAGTCTAAGCTCAGAATGGTCAAGTAATGAGCAAAGCACAAAAGCCAGGGACACCTTTCTGATTCTAAAACCAATTGCTCTCTCTCTCCCTCTCTCTCTCTCTCTCTCTCTCATATACACACACATTTTTGCCTGAATCTATATTTTAGTGACTTCCACATTACTTGAAAACAAACCTTGCATTGTGTAGCTATTTTATTGAATGAACTGGATTTGATAAACTGCAACCCCAAGAGTAAATGTATTCTTTCTTCCATAGTCCCTACAGAATCACTCTGGATTAGTCTCCTCTCTCCCTGGGATAAAATTTCAGGAACATCTCAAAGCTGTCCAAGCTCCTTTTCATCACAAAAGCAGTCTCAATTCAGTAATTGAGTCCAGAACCATCCAGTACTCCATAATCAGCAAAATGCCAAACTTCATTCACTTTCAGATTTTCCTTAAGCCCAAGTCAGAGCTCTGTCAAGCTTGCAGCCTGGAGAGGCTGTGGTGTGCTTGCTTCTCCATTTCCCACGGCGCATTCCCCCTCTCACACCCGCCGCCTGCCCCAGATGAGAGGGAATTAGGATTCGACGCCATTTTTCACGGAAGGAGCACCTGGACTATGGAGATGGGCACCAGATCTACGACTGCTAGCCGTTCTGCTGTTCTGTCAGCCTTTCAGCTGTTTCGTTAGCCTTTCTGCTGTTTTGTTAGCCTTCCTGCTGTTTTGTTTGCTGTCTTGTTCTTAAAGCCTCTTGCCGAGACCCCTCACTGCATCTCTCCTCACATAAGCAGTGTTTCTCCTCCCAGGACCACCTAGGACTTTCCTTCTAGTAACCCGGCCCACTCAGCAATCTCTGTACCCCTTCAAGCAAAATGCCATTCAAACACCTCCAGGCCAGCCCCCGCCGTGGAGTCCACATTTGGGCCCCGGAACACATCTTCCCTTGGTGCTGGGACAAGTCGCTCGCACAGCCTCTTTGCTGGCACCAGGCCAGCAGCCCCAGGTTCAGCTCAAGTCTTTCTGTGGCAGAAAGTGAACACCAGTCCTGTGTTTCCTGATCTCTAGAGGGCTTTGGACAGGCTCTGAGTAGCTCCCTTGAAGCTTTTCTCATCTGCCCTGAGATAAAAAGGAAAAGAAATGCCTCAATACTCCAAAAACTCCCTCCCCGCCTCTGCAGCCCAAATTGCTCCTGTGGGCTGACTGAGGAGGTCCCTGCCGATGAAGAAGCATTCCAGAAGTCTGCTGGAACTTCTGCACCAGGGCCTGCCTGGGTGGTCTAGCACTGCCTTCGGCAGGGCTGCTTGGCCCTTCTCGTATGTTCTCAGCCCGTCAGGCAGCAGGGAAAATTGAGCAAGAAGGAGTCACATTCACCATCCTGTCACACATCTGTACCTGAGACCCCTCCCCCCAAGCATACACATTTGACCGTTAGTAGCAATACTGCGTCACCTTTACAAGTAAGTGCCCCAGGTAGCTATGGGCATTTCCCTTTCACTACCATGGTCCGAATTCTTAATATTTGCTCTCAACCAAGTTTTCCACTGGTCACAAAGGTCACTGCAGCACCCTGATTCTGGCCTCTCTGCCCCAGTAATATCAGGCTAAGACCCATCTCCACGGACCTCTCTAGAGGAGGCTGACTATCTGCTCTTGGACACCATTGAAGTCCATGCTTCTAAGCATCAACCAGGTGGCCAGGCAGGGGCTACCTACTTGATGGTTCTGGAATCCATGAGTGGGAGGAGAAGGGAGAGAGTAGCAAAACAGCATGGGCAAGGCTCTTAAGTGACTGGCAGAGAAAGTTCAATAGGGGAAGAGTAGCACCATATAACCTTAAAAGCAGACTTTTTCTGACATGTTTATTTGCCAGACATTGCTCCGGGTACCCTATATGCATTGATTTATGTATCCCTTCCACACTGCTGGGCTGTCTCTACTGGCAGCTCCATTTTGCAGATGGGAACACAGAGGCACAGGGAATCTACCTAACTCATCCACAGTCAGAGGTAGGAAGTAGAGAAGTGGTAGTCTGGTCCCAGAACCTGTGCTTGGAAACGTGTCACTCATCTGCCTCTTCTTTTAAAGGTGGGTCTTCAAAGACAGACTGTGATGAGTTCATATGGTGTAAGAAATTTAGATTTATCCTCTGCCCAGGTTGGCAAATGATGGTCTCTTTTTATACAGGCCATGAGCTAAGAATGCATCTTTACATTTTTAAGGGGTAATAAAAACAAACAAATAATAATAAGACTAACAGTAATAATATCTGACAGAGTGACAGATGGTATGGTTAGATGGCCCACAAAGCCTAAAATATTTATTATCTGTCCCTTTATCAAAGTTTGCCAACCCCTGGCTGGACACAGGTTCCCACATGTATCATCTTAAGCCACTGGGTTCTGCTGGGGTCTCGGCGACCACCGCCAAGGCCGGAGGAGTAGAGGCTAGAAGCAGTACATACTCCAAATTTCCCTCTTGGAATTCCCTAGACAGAAAAGCTCTGCATTTTTAAAAATTAGAATTCTGAGCTAATATTTGTTTCCCCATAAGAATTTTACCACAAAAAGAAAACTGAAAGTCAGTGGTGTGGGCAACAGGAAACAATTGTGGGCCTGTACCTGGGGAACTAGCCTACGACACAGAAGAGGCTCGTAGTGGTGTTCAGGCCCAACTAGAGGAGGAGAACTCAAAATGAGAAGAAAAAAACTTAGGAAACCATTTTAACATTTTCTAGCATGAGACTCAGACGGAGGGGATGGGAGAGATACTGATAGAAAGGGAGGGGAGGGCCCAGGGGATGTTCCCCGGGAGCAGCTCATCAGCTAGTAGAGTACCACACAGGAGGAAGATGGAAGGCTCCAGGTGGATGCCAAGATTCCAAGTGTGGGTTGTTGGAGGAAAAGGTTCTACTAACGGAAGTAGGGAATCTTAAAAGGAAGACCTAGTTTAGATGAGCGGATGTCAGAGTGAATTCTGTATGTGTGCTTCCTTACCAACCCTTAGAGACTTGGGTGTCCCTCTGTCACCCAACCTGAGGCTCACAGGGCAAGAAAGAAGGGCCACAGAAGGCAGACTCAGTCTGCATTCAAATCCAGCCAACAAGGGGAGTCATCAGATATCACGGCACCAAGAGGCTGGCCATAATCACTCCCTCTAGATCTCCAGTTGAGGAGAAAGACTTGTGGTTTGGGCTTTATAGCTTTCTTTCATCTCCTCTATTTTCCTGTTTCAAGGTATATTCTATCAACAGGTAATGACAGCAATGACAAGATCAGATGCTTCATCTGCATATCTGAAATTATGTTCAATGTGATTTTATGTTTACCCCCCTCCCCCCAGCCCCAAACAATTAAACCATAGAACTTTCTCTTTCCTTCAGAGTCAGTAACAAACTGCAGTGGGTCCCTGGTACTGGATTCGACTTCTGGTAAAAAATAGAAGCCCTCAGACAGATGATTTTCATTCTCTCCCTGTCCTTTAGATCCATGCCTGTGTCAGCAGGGTATTGTTACACGAGACTTTATTGCATCTTATCCAACTGTTGGCAAGTTCTGAATCTTAAAGAGAACTGTTTGGTAGTACAAAGATTAGAGTGCTCTGTAGAATACTAAAAATGGGAAGAGAAAAAACTAAGTCATCAAGAAAAGTTTTTAAAAACCCTCTCTGCATACGCTTAGTTGAAAAGCCTGTATTATGCACTTGGAATTTACTTTAATTATTAACATTGAAAGAAAATGTTCCTTCTAAGCTTAGAAACTTCAAAAGGTAAATAGTCATCGTGGTTCAGGTACCTTTTTCTTAAAGGGCTGTCATAACAGCAGTTGTAGCAACAAAGCCATTTGGAGGTTGTTTGCTGTTTGTTTTGCTTTGTTTCACTCGGTGATTGCAAAGTGTTTTATATATTAAAAAAAAAAAATCAATAAATCTTCTGCCCAGGTGGGGCAAACTGAGACACAAACGATGGGTTGGCCCAAGGTCGTTCTGCCAGTGCTTCGAGAATGCCCTGCTCTCCACACTCATCAACGATCGAGGGGCTGGCTTCCAAGAAGTAGAAGAAGGGAGGCATGTGTGATAGCTTGCTAAATGAT
The DNA here is from genome assembly GCF_030020395.1 of Manis pentadactyla. NCBI lineage: Eukaryota > Metazoa > Chordata > Mammalia > Pholidota > Manidae > Manis > Manis pentadactyla. The sequence continues at coordinate 12,823,195 of NC_080031.1, read as the reverse complement.
GAATATCTGAGACATGCCAAGAATCCAATGCCAGGAGCAGAGGGATTGATTAGTGAGACTCAAGGGGGAGGATGCAAAGAGCAGGTAGAAACTGCAGAGAATCCAGCTGGATATACACACAGGACCTTGGACGTCCTGTCAATGGCATGTGGTTCCCCAAAGCAGTCTACACCATTGGTGCGATTGAAACCTAAACTCAAGGATGCACCAGACTTCCCTCCTCATCAACAAGAGAATGACCTGCTAGTTATTTGCTATTTTCACTTTTTCCCATCTGCAGCTCTCAGCAGCCGAGGTTAGACCTGTTGGTGTGAAACAATGGCTCAGAAATCAGAAAAGAAGCCGTCTAAGGGAACACTGACCTCTTGAAGAAGGTTGTCATCATTTTTTAAGTTATACAGTAATTATTTTCCCATCTAGCTCGTACTTGGCCAGGTTTCCCTGCACTCCTTAAATATCCATTTCCACCCAGACTGCCCTTCACCTTGTTACCCTTAGCTGGAAAGTTTCTTCTCACCTATAGTCTCATGACCTTGGCTCTGCCAATTAGATTCTCTCTGTGTCTCCAAGAGTAACTTACATGGGAGAATGCAACATTTTATGCCAAGAGACCTGTCCCTAGAAACCGTGGAAGTCACCTGCTTTTGGTCAGGTTGAGAGACATACACACTTACACACTTACACACACACACACACACACACACACACAGTACACGCTCAACACTGGTGCTTTCCCATGATTGGATCCTTGGTAGATTATTTTGAAGGTAAGAGAATGGAGAAGAAACACAAGACATGGACAACCCCGAGCATTTGCTCACTAATTAATTCATTCAACAAAAATGTATTGAGTTTGTAAAGTCAAACTACTCACTTGTAAGACTTGTTCCTCAATGAACTTGATTCCACACAGAGTTCAGCTGAAGCAATTATATAATGAAATCGAGCCTCATCGATTGACAATCTCAGCTAAGCAAGCCCTATAATCCCCTCTCTTTTCGTGAATATTTTGCCTTCATGTTTAGATAAATGCAGGACCCTAGGCCCAGCTCTGCTTTCAAAATCACACACTCAGCCTACTTGCCAGCCTCTCAGTTCTTAATAATGCCCGTTTAATTGTTGTCATCATTGATACTGTCATCTTCATCAATAAATATTTATAAAGCAACCACTGGGTATCTTTTACTGAACCAAAACCCTTAAGGATTTTATAACCCAGAGGATATGTAGTCACTCCTGTCTAGAGACTTAAAGAGGTAGATGTTAAACAGATTAGCTAATTAATGGCAGAGTGTCGTTAAGAAGCTGCAGAGCTGACCAAATCTGAAAAAAAAAAAATGTTCTCATGTATAATCAGTTATTTTGGGTTTATGGAAAATATGTTCTCTTCCCCTCTAATAACAAGCAGAGAAATAGCTGTTTTCTGTTTCACCCATAGGGATCTCTGCATACAAATAATTCAAACAGAACTAAACTTCCAAACTTCACGCTTTCCCAAGGGAATCATCTTTTATTAGAAATAGTCACTTCAAAGGTTTGAGTAAATGCGGGTTTTTTTTTAAACACTGCAAGCAATTTACATTTTTGTGTGCACATTCACTAAATGCTTCTGATCAGAACCAGGGAATTTATCCTGCCAGGAGGGCTATGAAGTGTGAAGCTTCTTAGCACAGAGATATCAACCAATTAGTGACAGAAATTGACTGGGTTTTCAAACCCTCCAAATAAACTTTGGATCAGATGAATTTCGGACCCAGATTCAAGGAATAACAGTCAGAGCTTGTGTTTATGTGGAACCCCTTCTCCAGCAATATCAAGGTCTTTTAAAGACATCCTGGTTTCTGGCAGATGTCATTTACAATAATAACCTCACATTTTCTTTAGCATCTTACCAAAGTGTACTCACCCATTACTTTATTTACAGTGTCTTTAAACAGTTCTATGAGGTTGATCTGGCTACTCTTTCTCATTTCATGATCAGAAAACTAAATATCAAACTTGACAAGAATTCCATAGCTAAAATGTGGAAGAACAAGAGCTTGAAGGCAGATTTTATTTTAATATATTGGAATCTATCCTAAGCTGTTATGTCCTGAAATTATCAGGTGGTTTTATATCAAACAGTGTGGGGAGAGAGTAATGATAATGATAAAAGGCACCTAAATGATCTAGAATGATAGTATATACATTACAAATATTCTAGATTAATGGTGACCTTTTTACATCCCTTGACGTTAAACTGGACTACATCCGCAAAAGACTTAAATCAACTTGCTAACTGGTCTCATCCTTGTAATCACTAAAAATGAGGCAATATGAATAAACTAGCAAAGATATGGGACTCAGTTACTATACAAAGCTGATAATCATGGGTGTCACCGGTATAGCTAGGATAGTTGGTAATGACCAGCATCCTTTCTGATTAATGAGCACCTGCATTTAGATGTTCAAGGCTTTCTACAAGCCTGACTCGAAGTTACACAGTTTCTGATATTGTATCTTGTGGTACCCTCAAAACACCACTCTGTAATAAGCCTCAGCCTAGTATGTTTTGTTCTTTTATTTGAGGGGCGGGGAGGAGTAACATCTTAAATTACAAATTCTGTGAAGATAACGTTCTGTAACTCACCCAGGCTGTAGCTATAGGGACGTACACTAGGAAATGCAGAAGCCAGCTATATTTAGATGGAGGGGTGTGGCAGTAGGTATTTCACACTAGGGGCAATTATAATCTATTGTATAGTCATTGTGGGAGAGATTCTTTTTTAATCTGCTTATCTTCCATTTAGGCTTTATGTGCTTTGACAGACCCTCTCTTTTAGCAAAGTCTTGCCTAATGCACAGCGGAGTGAATGGGCAGCTCTCGGTCCTAGAAATCCTCAGGAAGTCATCAGTTCCCCACAGGGACGGGAGTCATTGATTCCCTCCTGGGAACTGCCTTTAGAAAGAATGATCTCAGAGGAATTTAGAAGAAGCATTATCGCTGTCAGTAAGCCCAGAGGGAAAAAGTAGAGACAAATTCTACACTTAATTCAATTCAATTCAGCAAGTATTTATTGAGTCTAACACAGGATATGAAACTAAAGGGCAGTCCTTATCCTCAAAGAGTTCACCATCGTAGGGTGGGGAGAAGGGACGCTCATGCCTGGGCAAGGTACTCAACCTCTCTGAGCCTGTTTCCTAGAATGGACCTCCTCTGCCCCACAAAGTAAACTTTCTGCTCCCATTTAGCCCACCCTGTCCTGTGAGGCTTTGCTCATGTTGGCACATATCTGTGAGTGTTTGGGTATAAATCAACATGTTCAATGATGTTTTTCAGTGTTCTTTACCAACATCTCCCCCCCCCCACCCTGTTCATAATAGTTTGTTATGCACACTTGCTTAACATCACCCACACAGATAACAGAAACACAGTGGCTCTTTAACTTTCTGCTGCTTTTCCTAGTAGCCCCTCTCTCCTCTCTCTCTCTCTCTCTCTCTCTCTCTCTCTTTCTCTCTCCTTTTTTTCTTGGAAAGGGCAGAAGGATCTAGATTTTTCTTTCCTTCACAGTCATTTTAACTCTGGTTTTTGTTGTGCCTACATATGAATCCAATTGCCTAGGAACTAAAGCCAATAAAAAATGAGGTTCAGTAGAACAAAGGGGGACTGTCAGGCTGGAGCAGTGACACGGAGAAGAGGCTGAAGGACAAATTAAGGATGATTTTGAAGAGGGAAAAAAATGAGAATATACTTTCTCTCAATGAGGGTGAGATGTGTCTGCAGGTCAGAAAATACTAGTTGGATTTATTTTATTTTCCTGAATTGGAAAATACTGGTTAAATAAATATGAACTTCACACAAACACACACATGACACAAATACTATCAGCCAGAAGAAGCACCCTTGACTCTTAAGTATAGTGAGACCCTGTGCAGAAGGAGACCCACATAGATATATCTAAATATTTAAGTGTGAAACCAAACAATAAACTCATTAAAATCAGTTCTATTCTCCTACCTTAACAAACAAAATTCACAATGGCCTAAAAAGATCAGATTTGAATTTAGAATTGCGAGACTCCTCTGAGTTCTACCTGGAGGCAAATAACTGGTGCCTAGCCTGTACCCTTCTCTTCCCACCTCCAGCTCTGACCCACAGCACGAAAAGCCTCATGCACGAGTTTGTAGATTCTCAGCCTGCACATCCAAGCATCACCCCTCCCCACTGCCAACAGCCTCCCCTGCCCCCCTGCAAGCCTGTTATGTGCACATCGGTGGCACAATACATCCTCAGAATGACAGACCAGGAAAGAGGCCCTTTCAGACGCAGTAAGTGAGCTAAAAGCCATTTGGATGGAGAATTTGGGGATCTTGGGTAATCAGAGAATGATCTAGAAAAGGGATATAGGCTCAGAATATATACTTCTCCTTGGCTCCAGGGACTCCATGCCCCACAGGGAGAAGCAGGTCTCTACATCCTCGAGAAGTGGTCCATGGATTAGCATCATCGACATCACCTGGGAGACTGAGATTGCATTTTCACGAGATCCCAGGTGAAGTGAATGCACAGTGTAAGAAGGGCTGCTCTGAAATGTGGAGTCCAAAAGCGACCTAACTTGCCGAAGTCTAAGGTCAGTACTGGTCCTAAGTGCTGTGTATCTCTCTGTCCTTTTCCTCCCACCCCAAAGATATCCACGGAGCATAAAATCAATGACCTGGAATTCTCCCCTTGTTACCTGACCAACGCTGATATTGGTTGGCGGCTAATAGTAAATCTGATTTCAGCTGTGAGTCATTCAGCCCCAAATGAAGCTGCCTATGTATTTCAAGTCCAGTTTCCTGGCCCTGGAATGGATGTGCACGAGCTTCAGAGATTATTACAGAGATCACAACTTCGATACCCAAGAACGTGCCTTCCTTTGTGACCCCCATGCAAAGTAGGTCAAGAAACTCACAAATAATCAAGGCATTTTAAATTGGGAATCAGCTCCCAGATAGCCCATAATCATTTGCAAATGCAGGCTTATCTCGTCCCTGTTTAATTCCTTTCTGTAGGTGTAGGTAGAGAGAGGCCACTTTATTCCCAAACATCCTTGAGTCATAGCCCCTGGACTCCAGTTACCGAAAACATTACAACATTGATCAGGCCTATGATTCTGAGCTAAAGAGTGTCTATTATTGGCAGATCTTGCTGCTAGGCAACATTGAGAGCACTAGAGGGACTTAAGAAGGATATTAAGAAGCCCTAAGACATGAAACAGTTCCCCCGACTGTCATGACTTCAATACACAGATCCCTGAATGAGGAAATGGAGAGAGGGGTGCAAATACCCTCTAAGAAAATGAAGACGCTGACTTGTAAGATGCCATATTTCAGATAGGTTTCTTCCAACCTATTGAATACTTGATACTAATGTTTTTGAAAGGCTCAAAAGGAACTGACCTCAAGTCTTAGAAGAATTACCATCCTCTGCCAGGAATACCTCTTCTGATCTGGGTGAGGCAGAAAGGCTGTTTTTGGTATTTCAGCATTTTTATCTTGATGAGAACTTTATATATGTTCCCAAAAGTACATGATTTGTCATCTGTATTTTCTAACTCATAACCAAATAGCAGCATTTGGAAGGCTGGGTTTTTGTTTTGATACTTAGAGTGGGAAGGCATGTTCCAGAAAGTCCATTTTTAAGAAAATGACTAATTATTTGATTAGAGACATTACAAATAGAACAGGTTGACATAACTTACAGTTGAAAGTAGGGAATTATCAAGATAATTTATAATACAGTCCAAATGTGCACTAGAATGTCTACGTAAAATCCCAATCCACTACATCAGTGGTTCTCAAAGTATGAACCCCAGACCAGCAGCATTAACATCACTCATAAATAGTTCATAAACACAAATTCTCAAAGCCCACCTCATATAAGATCAAAATTTCTGGGAGCAGAGCCCAGCAATCCATGTTTTAACAAGATGATACTGATGCACAATAAATGTCAGGACCCCTGCACTAGATAACTGGCTCTCAATCCCAGGTGCTTACTAAAATTACTTGGGGAGCATGTAAGAAATGCCAACTCAGTGCCTACCTTCAACCAATTAAGACTCAATCCATGGGATGGAGCCCAAGCTTCCCAGGAGTTTTTTAAATTCCCCAGGTGGTTCTAATATGCAGCCACTGGCTGATAACCTCAAGGCTGGATAATTTTATTTGTATAGACCTAACTCTTACATACTTCTAAGCGAACTTTCATCCAAGAATCAGCAGGCCATTGACAAACAGGGGCATGCTGTCAAAGACCTGTGCCACTGAGGTATGGCCGCCAAGTTAACCTGGGCTTTGGACCTGCAGAGCTCAAAACTCCTGTCTTCCAGGGCACCAAGCATCATTTGCACAGCTACAATTATTTCAACCACAGTTAAAAATGAGAAGGGAATTAAATTAGCTTGCAATCTTTTTTGCATGTTTCTAGAGAACATGTCACCTGTCACTCGGAATGAGATGTGCTTCTCCCTCTCTCAGGATGTGGTATAATGAGGTCTCTCTCTGAGCTCTGAATGCAGAAATGTATTTATGGCACAAAGAGAGATTTATGTATTTTCTAAAAATCCTGGCAGCCAATAATAGCCTTGACTGACTCTCTAGGGCTCCAAATACAACTAGATTGTATTTGGACATAAATCTGGATGCATTGTAATCTTAGTGCTGTTTCCCTCCATTAAGGGCCAGATGGGGCAAAGGGGTTTGGAGGGGAAAAGTAATAAAATTGTTGATAAAATGGATAAAAACAAAATACTAAGCCAGAGAAGGCCATTTCAGTGTAATCTGTGTAAAATTCTCAGAGACATAATGCATAAGGAGCATCTTGGTGACTATGCTAATGAATTCCCAGATAACAAGGATTCTATCCAATCACACCCTGGTAACATTTTTTTACCCCCTTAATGTCATAGAAAGTTGTAAGGAAAATATATTCAGTAAAGGATTTGTCCCAGGGTAAAGAAGAAATTCCAAACTCTTTAACATCTGCCATCTGATATTTCCTTTCTACTTGATAGTTTCATCATTCAAGAAAGAATTAATAAGAGAATGAAAGGTTGGGAATGGAACTAAATTCTTCACGGCCCAGTCTGCAATAGATGGAGTGACTTTAGGTCTCAAGAAAACTGAGGATGAGGGAGGGTAAGCAGTATGGTATTACTCTGACTCTGAAGCATGACACACACTCCAAAGTTAAATATTATATGTGCTCAACAAGAACTTAACAAGAGTTGGCATAAGACATTCTATGAAAATGTGCTAAATAAGTAGCACAATCACTTGATAATTAAGAGGAACTCCCAGTTCTATGAAACCTAGTCTCTACTCCAGGCCTGAACATTTTTGGGATTAATTTATCTTTAAAACAAACATCCCCTGTTCTGTTGAATCCTGAAACACTGTGTTCATCACCCACCAGTTAGAACCAGCTGTAGATCTTTGACCCCACACAAGAGGATGCTAGCAGAGGCCTAAATCTGTGGAAGCTTAGTGACAGAAACCCCGGGGGCCACTGCAACCCTGGCAGAGGGTAGCAAGTTAGTTCGCCATAAATTCCTGTCCTCCTGGATGGTGACCTATATTAGTGTTGGGTACTGCCATTTGGGGACTTGATTCAAAAAAAAAAGTATCTATCCTATAGAGCAGAACCAAGAGTAACACAAATGCCCTAAAGACATTTTTCCAGCTAAATTACATGCATTTATTTTTCACCATGGGGGTCAGTATCGAAAAGTTAACAGGCTCCAGAGGGACAGTGCATGCTAATTTCCCTCATGGAAAAGGTCCTTTAAAATGCCACTCATGCCCGAAGCACTGATGCATTTGCGAGTTGCCTGGCTCGAGGTATGCCACACATGGTCCCACTGGAACCCATTAGATGGCCTACAGATAAATGAGCCCTGCACAACCACACATGCATACACGCCATCCAAACGTTTTTAAAAATCACTAAGCAATTATGCAGATTCCCTGGCTCTAACGACAAGGCTAATGGCAGCCCATTCACAATCCAGTACAGTAGATTAGTGTGGCACAAAGAGAGCTAAACTGTTTAGCACTGGGCTCAAGGCTCCCATGGAAATCGCATTCAGTTGTAGTTCATAGAAAATAAAGTGTTTTATGTCACACACACACCGGGTACCACACTCACCCACGTGGATGCGGGCTCTACTCAACCCCCAGCCTGAATATCCCAAAAGCTAAGAGATGCAAATTACGTGAAGTCAGCCAGCGTGGTACAAGATTCACATCCACCCAACTTGTTCCCTCCATCCCTCTACAAGGAACCTCAGCGTCCAGTGGCAGCCTGTCCACTCTGTTCTCTCCTTGTCTGTTTTATTTCCTCTTGCAAGACCAGCTGCAGCTCAATTGTGGACTATGTAATTCAATAGATTCGCAGATATGTCTTGAGTCAATTTTAATTCTATTTAAAGGACAGTCGATAGAGTCGTCTCTGGGGCTTTCTGAGATGAATTTCATATTCCATACCCTGAACAAGGTGGAAGGGGAAAATGTACTACTCTTTAAAGGCATAACAGCTTAGTGTGCCTGCCCCACTTCTCCATTTCAACAAGACTTGGGCTCAAACTTGGGAGATGATTGAGGAAATCTGAAGGGCAAAGGAGGTGCGCATACAGAAAGCTTTAGCCTGACCGTTGTCTTTTGAGTTTGCCAAAATGGAACTGGTGGTCATGGTATTTCTCAGGGATTTCTTACCCTTGCACTTTATCCTGAGTTCATGCTATTCTTTCTGCCTGGATTCTATTCCTTGCTTTTCCATATGCTTTCATCCCTCCATGCTTCATGACCCAGCCTAAAATGCCACACCTGCCATGAGACTTTCTCTTATTCTCTTCCTTCTGCCTATTCCCACTCCCACACTAGAAGAAATCTCCCATGAACATTGCCTCTCTTGGGCTCTTACCACAGTTGAGATCTCATTTTTGCTGTTAACTGGATTTATTTTCCTAGCTCATCTGCAAGCTCCTTGAGAGCAGGGCTTATATGTCTGATTTATTTTGGTATCCTTCAGTATTAGTCAGGATTTTTGACTATTAGTTTGCTGTGCTAATGATGTACAACAATGCCCAGAGGTTCCCTGGCTCCCAGCAAACATTGCTTTTCCTCACCTGTGAGTCTGGCAATCAGCTGGGATAGCTCTTCGAGGGGCTGAGTTCAGCTCTGCCCCAAAGGTCTCTCAGTCTGGGATCCAGGCTGAAGGAGCAGCAGCAATCTGGGGCAACTTTTCCTTTGGTGAATAGCAGGGAAGTAAGCCGTCAGGCTAAGCCATGCAAGTACATTTAATGCCTCTGCTCTTGTCACATTCTCTTCCCCACCATTGATCAAAATACGTCACATAGCCAAACCCAAAGTCAGTAGAGAGGGGATGTATACTCTGCCCTAAAAAGTCACAAAGATTCTTAATTCTATCCCACATACCCCACCCCCACAGCCTGCCAACTTCTCATGATGCTTGACTGAGTATCTAGGACATCCAGCAGGTGTCACACCTTTTCCCAAGAAGCTTAAGCATGCTGCCCACCCCCTGTAGGTGACCCAGCACAATTCTCAAAAGTTGTTTGAGAGTTCAACACACAAGCAGGTGACTAGAGTCAAGAAAGTGACTTTTTGTGCATAACACAGTCTAGCTCTTGGTGACCCCATAACCCAATGTGTGTATATACACAAACAGGGAAAAGCAATGGGGAAAGACAGCAGTCATGACTAAATGATGGCGGAAAAGTTTGGGGGAAAGTAGTCCCTTTCAAGACATTGGTAACAGCGAGAGTATTGCCACTGGCCTTTATTACTGCAATTCTGGAGATGAAAACAAGATCCTTGCTGTGTAAGATTTGCCTCCATCCCTGCTGCTTTTCCCACCTGAAATGCTAATCCTCTGCTGGCTGCATCATAACCACCTCTGTGGCAAGACTCACTGCAGTGTCCAAACACCCGATCGTGGTTTCAGGTGGTGAATGACCAGCAGGTGTGTCTGAAACAGACAAACAACTATAATCCTGATTTCTCTGGGGTCATCAAAAAGAAAAGGAGGGAAAGGAAAACAGATTCTCTAGGGCAGAGCCTCTTGCATATACTTGACTTAGCTAAGTTCAAAGAGTTCTCCCTACATTAATTCATGAATACTGAAGAGTAAGTAGAATGGAAAGAAGCTTTGCACACACCTGCTCTTCCTCAAAGGATTAAAAATACCTGCCCAGAAGAGGTCAGTCATTTTTGTGAGGTCAACAGGGAGGTCAGAAGTCTCACTTGCCAAGGTGCTGCATCCCAAAGGCTCTGAGCTCGTCACCAGACCACACTCAGGAAAGCGTTATTATTAAAGCACTTATTCGGCTATTGGATTTCATTGCAGGCAGTGTTCAAGGAGGTTTTTAATTGTACAATAAAGTCCATTTGTTTGATCCACGATCTCAGCTTTCTATATAGTGTTTGTTCGCGTCCAGTCTAATCCACCCTGCACTCTGCTCAGTAATTAGTCAAGTCGATCCCAGCCCTTAGCGTAAATTAACGAGTTTCTACCAAAATGGGCTGCTGAGGTTTTGATGAGACAAGAATGATTCCCTCTCCCCAGCTCCACTCTTCTGATATATGATCAATTTATTTAACTCAAATTGCATTTTCAATAGCCCTCTCTTCCCAGAGTCAGCATGTCTGCTGTAACTTATACTTGAGAAAGGGAGTCAGTGACAGGGTGGTATGGCTGGAGATGAGCTGGGTAGACAAGAAGTGTTTCCTTGTATGCTACCTAGAATAAGCACAGTGACATTCTGACACAACGATGTCAGTGGTCGCTACAGTCCTCCTCAGTCACAGGCAATTATCTGGGGAATGTGGTATTGCTGGGAATTTCTGTAAGTTCTCCTGATACAATGTTACTGGAATAATTAATGTATATCAAAGTGGAGCCTAGCCCAAGTGGATATTTAAATAGCATACTGTGGTCCCTTGTTCAAGTTTCTTTTTAACTGCATAGAAAGCCCAAGTGAAGATTTACTTCCCTACTATGCTTTAGAAATGAACTCCGACGTCACTAACAATAGCATCCCTTTAAAACATAAAGTTGAGAGAACGCATTCTCCAGTGTCACCAGTATGGCATATTTGTCTTCTGCTTAATTTGCCCTCACTGTGTATTATTAGAAGTTAACACTGTAGTTTTGTTTAATAACTGGCTTCACCGCCCATGGCTGACTCCAAACTGATCACTCAGGCCTGCTGATGAAAGTCCTAATTCATCCTTGTTAGAGCAATTAGAGGGAAATTGGATAACTGTGCCACTTCTTGCAAAGGTCTACGTGCAGCTATAGCCTCTCCCCCAAGAGGTTAAACAAACGCTCACTTTGGCTGCAAGTGAAATAGATACTTTCCTTGTAAATGAGATAGGACCAAATTAATTTAGACTTCAAGAAGTTTTTAAGTGGGAGCTGGAGCTCGGCTTCTAGTCTCCTTCTTGCTCCGTTCCTCTCTCTGCACACGGCCAGGTTAAATGTTCTCTGCCATTAGAAATCAATTATGATTCTCTGCTATATTGCATGTGCTGCTGTGGCATGAGCTACACCTCAGCATACTGACTTCAGTTGCCTTTTCTTTTTGCCCTTGACATTCGAGTACTAATTTGAAAGGGGAAAACTTCTCAGAGCATTACAACACATCCTGGCTCAGACTGATAACATTTGCCTGACGGGATTGCAGCCGAATGGCTTCCTTTCTGACTGGGAGGAAGGTGTTTCTTCTAGAGATGGATTTTTAACTGAATTGGAAAGGTTCAGGGGTAGGGGAGAGGGTTACCCTGGGCTGGGGAGACTTGGGATGGGTGGAGCAATGCAAACATCCCAGGAGATGTGAGGTGTCTGTTGTGTTAGAGCAGAGTTGGTCTGGACCCAGGGAACAAAGAGCAAGAAACAGGTGCCGTCAAAGAACCACCAAGTTTCTAATCCCTTGGCCAACATTGCTTCTAATTTTGCTGTGAATCTCAGTTAAGCCATTTAACTTCTTTGGTCTCTTACCTGTTTTCTTATCTCTTAAATGAGGACCTTGTGACCTCAAAAGTTCCTGCTGACTCTGGGACATTTATGAATGCTTTCTGCTACAAGTAACATAACAAAGGGGTTTCTTTGTGTCACATCACAAGAATCTAGGGATAAGTGTCTATTAACATTAGTTCAGTAGTTTGTAGTGACCAAGATCAGGATCTCTGCTCTTCTTTGGGGCTTTCCCTCATCTAGCCATCTGGTGGTCACCCAGATGGATGCAGCCTTTCTGATGGGACACCCACATTCTATACAAGAACAAGGAGACAAGCAAGGAACCTCCTTTTCCAGAGGCTTTGTCCCTTTTAGGAAAGACATGCTCTCCCAACAGATCTCCCCCTACATCTGGCTTCCCCAGAACCTGCAGTTGGCCACCCATGGCTAAAAGAGAATCTGGGAAGTGTTCCGTTTTCCAGCCTCTGTAGAAAAGGAGGTAGTGCCGGAAGGGTGTCGGGATGAGTGCTGAGTCACCTCGCAATGCTTGTCAAGGGCTTTGAGGCTTGGATGGCGGCACCCCACCTCCGCTTGCCCGTTGCTTTACCTGCCTCAGACATGGAGTACGGGAGTGGGCAGGCATGCCTGCTCATAAACATCCTCAGCCCCTCTCCCTCTCCAGCCGTGCTGGGGGACAGTCCTGCTCCACCCCATGAAGACAGGCACAGCCAAGAAACTTCTCTGGCCAAACGCACGCAGGCAGAAGTGACGTGTGTCCATTCCAGATAAAGACATGATGAGCCAGTGAGCGATTCTTAGCGTCTCCTCCTCTCCCTACTCCTGCATCTGGAGATGTCCCCGATGGCAGAAGCTCCCCCAGCCCCAGCCTGGAGGTGAGGAAGAAACAGAGCGGAGCCCCCTGATGGCACACAAGGGACATGCAGGATGAGTGTGATTCCAGGAGTTGCTACTTATCAGAGTACAACTTACAGTGTCCAGACGGAAACAGATGGGCAGAGAACAAGCACGCACTTCCACTGAAAATTCCACAATTCCTGTTAGTCCCCCTGCCTGGCATCAAGCATCTCCAGCTTTTCCTGAGTTTGGTCATTTCCTCAGCTCCTTCTTTCACTTGCCCCCTGCAGTCTGGAGCGCTCCCCAAATGACCAAGTACTGCCCTGGCCATGGAGGCGTGATGACCGAGAGTCTGCTGAGATGAGCGCCTGTTAGATCTGCAGCTTTGCCTCCTGACGGGGGACCCTGTGGAGGGGTTCCTTTCTGTACCTTTTGTTAGGTTTCTCTTTGGCTGCTCAAAGCAGGAGGGAATGGAGATCTTTCCTAGGCTACAGCACTTGAAATCATTTTTGTGCTGTGGCAAATGCGATAATAAGGATGGCAATGGCTTTGTAACAAAGTTCCCAGGGATCTATTATTGCCATCCTCATTATCACCACCATCACCAACGCCATCATCATTATTATCGTTGCCTCTAATAACATTGAACATGCAGCGAGCACTACCATTGGGCTGGGGACCAGAAGCCTATAATCTCTTCCTACAGAATATACATCTTTAAAAAGCCACCAGGATAAGCAAGTCACAGAACCCCCAGGAAAGATGGATCGACCTCACCTGCAAATGCAGAGGAAGGAGGAGTGGGGATGTGGAGAAGGAGTGGATTAGGCAGTCAGGTAATTTGTTCCTTAATCATTTAGGAACTTCCCTCTGTGACCTAAATAATGCTCTTGTCTTTTTTAGGGCTCCACTTTCTCCAATTGACTATTAGAAATAAAGAGCATATGTACTCAAATCCTCCTGTATTTTAATAAACCCAGAGAGACAAACGTTGATCTTAGGAAAATCTACATAATGGTCAACCTGCCAAAGCTAAGTCTGTGGGCGTGGTGAGAGACACACAGGAAACAGTTTCTCTAGATCAGAAAGGTATCAGAGGCAGTATGTTTTTCCTGCCCTGTAGGAGCTATTCGCTTACTTGGGAGGAGAGAATTGAACAGGTAGACAGGAAGAGCTAAATAATATAAAGCTATTTATTTGCAAATATGTACAGTCCTGTGGTGTCTGTATAGGCAGGAAGACATTGGATAGGAAAGAAGCAGCAGGTCTGGCCACAGCAGCTTATCAGCCTGGAACTTCTCATTTCCAGCTATAAACTCCCACATGCCACTCAAGACACATTAACACTTCATGTCCTCCCCTACATTGCTTGGTATTGCTTCTGCCATCTGGGACATCTTAGCTTTATCCAGGTACTTGTCTTATACCTGTAGGAGGCCGATGAGAGGTCCTCCGAGCATGCTGAGAATTCATGGACCTCTTCCCCATTCTTTGTTCCAGGGGCTGGCATATTCCAAGGGCAAATAGAACAGTAAGGATGGTTGAGTTCCCTTAAGACTTGCAAATATCATTTGGAGATCAGTTTCCCTTTGAATGGAACTATGGAAATTGAGACTCCTTCTCGGTATGTTGCTTCTCTTAATCCTCCTTCCCCCCACTGGTTTTTCCATTTATATCCTCTTTCTGTTCAAAAATAACACACTGTAATTAGTTGTCATGTTTCCTTAGTCTCCTCGAATTTGTGACAATTTCTCAATGTTTCTTGTCTTACATGATCATGGCATTTTTAAAATCTAGTCAAGTATTTTCTAGAATGTCCCTCAACTTGGCTTTAGCTAATGTTTTTTCCCACGAGGAGACTGGAATTGTGGTGTTTTGTAATGAATACCACACCAGGTAAAGCGCCCTCTCATCACATCTCAGGGGGTACATGGTATCAATATGACCTATGACTGGTGATGTGGACCTTGGGTCACCCAGGATCTCCAGTGTAAAGTTATAGCCCTTCTGTTCCACACTCCATTCCTTCGATGTCCAGTCCACATTCAAGACAAGGGGAATTCAGCACCAGCTTTTGGAGAGGGTATTTACACATATTATTTGGAATTCTTTTATAAAGATCTGACCCTTCACCACCATTATTTATTTATATTAATATGGACTTACACGCATTTGTTTTAGACTTGGGGTTACAGTTCAATACTACATTGTTTATTTTCTTAAAATGTTCCTGCTTCAGCACTGGGGTGTCCTTTCAGGGTGACTCCTTTGTTCTTTTGTTAGGCCTCCATTTTTCTTCCTTTCTCTCTCTTTTGAAAAGTTCTAGCACTTCCTTGCTTTCTGGCACAATAATATACTCTAAACTCATCTTGCATATTCCCTGCTGCAGCCTTATCAGCAGGCATTTCTCCAAGGAGCCCTAGTTCCTTTTTTTGGTGAGTGATACATAGAAACCATATCTTGGTCCTGAGTGTGCTCCTTGCTGCCAGGGTGTCACTGCTTCTAGGCCATCAGTGAACTGAGCCAGAAAATATATGTCCATATACTAACCTATGCATGTACATGTATCTATGTCTATCTGCATATATGTGTATGTACATGTGTGTGTGTGTGTGTGTGTACATATAGGTTAATACCGATGTCTGGTATCTCTGGCATGAGCCCAGCCCCACATGGTTCGTGTTAGCCTTCCTCCACCCCTTGCTTGTTGCAAACTTCTTTCTCTCACAGTTATCTCCCATTATCTAAAATCTATTTACTTACATGTTCAACTCTTAACCTCATTTTAAGCCTTTTTAATTCTTCAGTCTCAATTAGGTTCCTGTGTATAACTCAGTGCACCATGCATATCTCATTCATAACATTTGGCATAAAGTGACTGATGTCTGCCTCCCCTGCCACGTGGGTTACCCCAAAGGCAGAACCATGCTGATGTGCTCTCTCCTGTGCATGTGCAAGGATTCACTGAATAAATGAAGGGGAGATCTAAGAAGACTAAAATGATAGATGCTTTTGCACAGGCCCCTCCATCTAGTTCACATTTGTCTTGTTGTCCCATTATACAGATGGAAGGGGGTTCCCTGGCTACTCTCCAATGCTCCATCATGACACCCTCACAGCAACTACCACTCTCTGTCATTATCCTGATTGTTTCCTGTCTCCCCCGACTAGACCATAAGCTCCATGTGGTCAGAGAATGCACCTCTCTTATTTGCTACTGTATCTTAGAACCGTGTAAGATCCACAGCAAATTCTTAATGAAAATATCACTGAATAATGAAGAAAATTATTAGTAGTAAGTAGGAATGCTATTTATTGGTTTTCTTACATTAAATTATACCAATACAGACATTAACCAAATGTGTGATTGGTGTTATTTTTGAAATGTTTTGGTAGTCTTATTATATAATGGGAAGCAAACAAATAAACAAAAGACTTAAAGAAAAAAAAAAGGAAAGAAAAGAAGAAAAAAAGAAATGGAAGTCTAAAATAGCCAATGTTAGGCTTCAATAAGAAAGCAACTTTTAACAGATGTCACTTTTAGAGATTAAAACCCCTACAGCCTGGCTTGGGTTTTCTGGCATTTTTCTGTGATGTTCCTCCTGTTTATTTGCATAGAGTTGTCTATGCAAACTGATGGTTTATGTTCTTTCGCATTTTCCCTCCGTCATCCATCTTTCTCTCCAGAAAATTTTGTGAAATTTATGAAAAAACATAAATTGTTCAAAACACAAACTAACTGGAGATTTCTTGACTGAAGTAAAACAGGAAAAGATACATCTAGAGTGGCGCTGTGGTCATAGGTGTGCAGGATTCCCCTGTTGATGCCCCCAGTCCTCTATTCTAGTCCCAATCTACTTTCTCAGAGTCGCTTCATTTATCTGTAAATGGCCTCCCTTTTAGAATGGAAGCTTATTAATTTGAATGTTCTTAAATCAATTTTAAGACATTTTAGAAATGCACTAGGGTAATATTTATTTCTCCACTTTGTGAAGAAGTGGTTTCCTGTACTGGAGGTATACCACCTGGCTGTGCCAATCACCTGAGACACTTTTTAAAATACAGAATCCTGGAAATCACCCAAGACCTACTGAGGCCAACTCTGTTCAGTCTCTAAACTCACTCCACAGGCAATCCATAGGCCAGCAGCCCAGCTTTAGGCTGGACCACATACATACAATAATAGCATAAACAAATCCTCAATGGCACTGTTTACATAATACTATCTGCTTTCAAGAATTGGAATTCTGCATTTTCAAACCTCTAACCAATTAATTTAAAAATATTTTTATTAAATAAAGGGTGTCAGATATGTTTTTTACCACCACCCACAGGAAGAAATATATTTTACATTGCCTTTCAGTATACACATACATACATAAATTTGTGGGCATGTATATAAACCAATTGAAAATATACAAAATAATAAAAATCAAAAATGCAATTAAGAATAAATATGATGTAGATAGAATCAAATTTCAAATATCAAATAAAATACTAAAATAGTCCCAAATAAACAATACAGGAATATTCTAGAAAAAAAATCCATAAATATTGATTTTTGTGACCTACTCATGAGATACAGTCTGTGGTTTGAAAAAAATTGAACTAGTCACTATCCCAATAACCCTGTCTGTTATCCCAAGCATTATAAATACTGCATTTAAAAATGCATTTTTTTAAATCTAAAATTTAGAAAATGGACTCAAATTACAAGGTGTTAGTGGATCTAGGAAACTTCCACAAGCACTTTGGATAAAAAGAAACATATCAGTTGCAATATTTGAATGTCCAGAGTGTTAACTTTCTAACTCTAAAGCCTCACTTACAATCCTCCCTTTTCCCACCATGGTTTTCTGGCTGCTAACTACATTTCCTTTCTGTTTTGGACTCAGGGTTTTCAGTTTAATGTACTCTGTAAAGACCAGAGTAGAGCTGTGTGAGGAAAATAGAAGTTCCTATGGCCATGATCCTCACCTGACCCTAAACTACTTGATGATGTAATTGGCCTTCTGCTAGACTAATACTTCCATACACATAAGCAATAGGCTATTATTGCCTGAGTCACTATATAAAGAGCTCTGCCCAGTGCTCTGGGTGGAGGCAGAGATGGAGGTGGATTACAGACCTGCAGACTGCTGGATGCAGAAGGGATTTAGTGCTCAACCTACTGCTGTGAGTATAAAGCTGGATATAGACCTTTTTACCCCAAGAACTTTCTGTTGTCATTGCTTGGTCTCACTGAATCCATAGTGAACTTGCCTGGAACTGAAACCTTCAGGCAAGACAAGCTGACTCCAGTGATACATTTTAGACATGTGCTATGATAAACTAGTAGTGTTCTCTATTGATGTTTGGTACACTTAGCCTTTTCTCATTTGTGAGTCCCTTTTGTAGAATAGGCAGCAATAACCCTTTTGATGGCAGCTATCTCCTCTAGAATTCTGCTAATGCCTACCTATTCTGCAAAGTCTTAAACAAAAAACTCTGTCCAAACCAACTGCCCTGGTCACAAATCTTTCCTTTCTGCTTCCCATCCAAACCCCATCTGGTGCTCCTGTACGCTGTCAGCTGTGCTTATTTGCCCACTTCCCTTTGATTCCTCTATCTGTTCATCATGTTGTGAAATTCATGAAGTAAGGGATAATAATTTCACCTTGCTAAATATTAATATCAGGAATGTTGATGATGATGATGAGATACATTAAATTTATTTCAATTCCTCCTCTAGTACCTCAGGACATGACAAGCTAACAAAAATATTATGGACCAAGGCTCTTATTATTTTAGATGAGAGAATATGGGGGGAAAATGATGCATTATCTGAACTAAATGTATATAATAAAGAATTTCAGCTTAATTTCTTTTAAATACTAACAATGAAAACCAGGTTTCAAAAGCATCACTAAATACAGGTCCTAAGGGACCTGCTTTAACAGGTCCCTTGGCATTATAATAAATAAATGCCACATATCTGGCATTTCACATTTGATCCTAAACCAATTTTAAATGCCAGTGTTTATAAGTAATAATGGAAACAGCTAACTTTTATCTGATGCTTATTATAGATTGCTCCCTTTAAGCCTATCTACAGTGCACTTAATTATGTCTGTTTACCAGTCAGGTGACTGGGATATGGAGACATAGTTTGCCCAGAGATGCACCACTAATACATCCTGGAACACAAACTCTGATTTCAGAGCCCTTGCTCTTAACCTCACTTCCTAAAACTTTACTTCCTTCAGTGACTTGCTTTGGAACCCCTGTAAAAATAAGCTGAATTCCAAACCCTTATCCAAATCATCAAGAATTTGGAGGGAAAGTGTTCAGAGCTGGGGAAATGTTACCAGAACTGCCTAGGGAAATTGGAAATAAAGGAACAGATAGCTAGAGGTGGTTCCATCATTTTAGGCTTTGAAAACAATTCCCCTAATGAACCTTTAATTTCAACCCTCAAAGTACTGCCAGATAAGTTCTGCTGGGGGATCCATCAGCCCCTACTCTACTCTGACTCAGGAGAGTGTTTTGAAAAGTTTCAGCTGAAGCAGAGGTGCCCTTTGTGAGTTACAGGCCTGAGAAAAATTAACGTGTTTTTGGTTTGCTTGTTTTGTTTGGTTTCTAAAAAGGCAAGACCTTTATCCCCCAGCTCCCCATAAGTCACAAATAGCTTTTCTTTCAAAGTTCAACCTTGTCAGGCCGTTAATCCTCCATGAGGAAAGTGCACGTGATAAGTTTAGAAAGGTTTAGCTTTCAAATAAGAAAGTTATTAACTTTTACATTCCTGTTTGGCACCTTCTCAATGGTTCTGGAAGTCTCCAGGGGACGAAACATCCAAGACACTCCTGCTCCGAGGTAGCTAGGCAAACCTTTTCCTCTGTCACTGTTTTTAGCCCCCCAGTTTTTCCATTAAGAGAAAAGGTGCCCTCATATGACAAGTCCGCATAGAGCCCAGGGCAAGACAGAAAAAAGGCAAACTTCAGAAGGGGAGGCAGCCTGGACTGGGGGTATGAGATGGGGGAGGGGTCCTCAAGATTCAAGCACCAACTCACAGGGGACTACTATTCATGTAGGCTGAAGACTGTAATTTAGGCCTCAAATATCCTTGGGCACAGTACGCTTCAGATTCATTAGAGTGCAGAAAAAGAGGGGACTTTTAAGTCAGTAGACCTAGTTTTGAAACTCAGCTCCAGTTTAGACTAGTTGATATTCCTGATCCTGTGTTTCTGCACCTATCAAATGGGGATAAAATTCCCCACTTCTTCGGGCTTTTATGAAAACACTGATAGCTGACATTTACTGAGAGCTTACTAGGTGCCAAGCACTGTGCTTTCCATAAGTTTCTTATTTAATCCTCCCAGGGATCCTAGGAGGCACGGCACGCACTGTTGCCATCCTCATTTTCTAGATAAGGGAGCAGAAGTTTACAGACTAGATAACTGTGTGCCCAAGAGAACATGGATAGCTTCCCAGCTAGTACAGTTCAAAGCCCGTCCACTTAGCCATGAATGCTTTACTTCCAAGGTAACGGGCACTTTGTAAATTCTAAATACTCTCAAAGTGACCTCAGAATAAACTGAGCACAAGAGGAAGCATAGGCCCGGCAGGTGCTTTTGTATAATTCAGTGGTCCTCAAACTTTAGCATACTTCAGAATCACTGGGGAGGTTCCTAAAATACCAATGACTGGCCCCAGGCCCAGAGGTTCTGCTCCAGTAGGTCTGGAGTAGAGCCCAAAAATTGCATTTCTCACAAGTTTCCAGATGCAGTTGATGTTGCTGACCAGGCCCACATTCCAAAAGCCACTGGCATAGCGGTTTAAAACGGTGTTGGAACCAGAAGTCAGTGTGTCCCTTGCCGGCTGAACAAGTTTGCTGTGTCTCAGTCTTCTCATCCACAAAATGTAAATGGGACTGGTATCTACCGTGTAGACTGCCTAGGAGGGTAATGCAGTCTAACACCTGTGAAGACCTTCACGTCAGACTTGGAACTTACCAAGTTCTGTGGTGGCCACTGTGTGTGTGGACACCCCATCCTCTGCAGACCCAGTTTTGTGTCCTCTGAAGAGCTTTACTGCTAAATCCTGCAAGAACTGAATAGACCCTTATAATTTTATGGCTTTTAAAATCTGCAATTTCATTTTTCATTGAAAGTGGGATGAAGTAATACTAGTACGTTGTATCAGTCAAGGTCCCCACAGGAAACAGATGGCGCACTCTAAATAGGCAAGTTCCAGGAGGGTTTGTTTACAAAGGGGCTGTTTATAAAGAGTGGGTGTTGGGGAACCACCAGGGGTAATACAGTAACCTGGGGCTTCATAGTAGCGAAGCTGATATCACTCCTAGGCCAGAAGGAAAGAGGAAGGAAGAAGCACTTATCCAAGCCTGGGGAGAAAGAATTCTTTATCATCGGCTGCTTGAGAGCAACAATCTTTGATCAAGGAACACACCCAGCTATAGGCTCCCTGGCAGGAAGACAGCCCAGGGAATTAGTACTCACTCTCCTGCCTCCCTCCATCACCTGCCAGAGCTCCCAACTAAGTGCAGAGTTGGACTCTGTTCGGCCCACCAGAGACCAAACCCAGCTGCAAGCCAGAGGACACGGGACCTGGGATGACTCCAGCCGACGAGTGTTGACGTGTTCTATACCATTTAATCCTCACGCCAGCCCTATAGCCTCCCTTTTTTACAGATGACTAAACAGGCTAACTAGCGTGAGTTAACTTTCCCAAAGCCACACTGCTTAGAAGTGGCTGGGTGTTCAAACCTTGGCAGGCTTATTCGGGAGCCTGGCTGCTCAACTGCTACGGTAGAGGGAGCCTCAGGAGAGAAATAAAAGGAATTGAGAGGTGTATTCTTTGTTAGTATAAACATAAATACCATACATGGTGGGTATTAAATAGTTATGGGATCTAGGGCCTCAATGACTTCATCTGTCTAGTTAAGTTTAAAAATACAAATAAAAGGAAATGACCTTACCTGTACGCTACAATTACAAGTGGATAAAATATGCATATGGTAATTGATACCGTGGGCTATAATAGGACATTAGGATGATGAATGACTTTCTTTTTATTTTCTCCATTTTCTGAAGTTCTCTAATATGGCCAGATTGAACCTACATCTTTTCAGCATAAAAGCAATCAAATAAAAATTTTAAAAATAAAGTAAAACGAAGGGTGAACCAGACAATCTCCAAGTTCCCTTGAATGTTTTATGAGCCTACAATCTTGATGTCAATCTCTCTACCTCTCCTCTTTTAATATTAAAGCAATCCTACAAATATGAATAAAGTCCATAGAACCCACTCAAGCCTGTAGAACTCATGCTTTAAGAAAACTGGGGTTGTAGGTGTGAAATGAGAGAAAGTACAGCAAAATTGCAATGAAGCCCTCCGGAGGAGGAATGGCTGTTTTTCCCCTCTGGCTGCATCTGATCCATCTTCTGTAACATTTCCATGACTTTCAAAAAGGCCATGGAGATTCAGAACAGGGCTGGGCAAAGCTAATATGGGAAGAGATTCGGCTTTGGAGATTCACTGATAGAAGTTGCCACTGGAGCCTTGGATTTTTAAACGAGATGGAAGTGTCCCATGAGAGGCATCTTGCTCAGGGACTGGGCACCCATAGCAACGGTTCAGAGAGAAAAACTCTGAGAGGTCAAGTGTGCTATCTCAGATATCATCCAACAGGCATTCTGTCATCTTCCATGGGTGGCTGCTGACAGGTCGCGGAAAGCCAACCCCAGTGCCTCTCACCTGAAAGAGCGAATTGTTCTGTAAAGACTATAGAGAAGGTCGAGTTTCTGCTTTTCTCTCTAATTTCCAGTTTCATAGACACAATATGGGAGGCTAACACAAGATTATCAGTTCCTAGTATAGTCATGACATCTCCCCTATGTTCTCCCTTGCCTCAAGTGGTCAGGCTCTATCCTTAGCAGAGAGATTACCTTATTTGGCAAATTAACCAGTTTTTACTCGGTTTTTTTTGGAAAGCACTAACTCTATGATCACTCATGGGCCTTTTGCTCTGCAGCTTTCCTCAAACCATGTTTACATAAGAACAGTAAATCCACTTCCAAGAGACAGAAGCAGCTCCTTCTGCTTTTTAAAACTCTGCAGAATTCCCCATGTGGAACTTTGAATTTGGGGCAGAGAGAGGGGAATAGATAGAGGAGCTAATAAATCTCAGACTTCACTGGCTCTCACTTGCAAGAACTCATCCTAGTTCCTGTAACTGAGTTTAGGTTTGTAATTCTGCATTCTTTTTTAAAGAAAGTCTCCCAAATTGTATACAGACACCACAGAGCCTAGATTGACCTCTTGGACAAATATAAGGATTTCAGACTCTTTGGGGTCTACAATTCAGCTATGGTTAATTAAGTCCAGGAAATGTTTCCTCCAAACTCCCCCACTAGCTTGGAACTAGTTAATAACTAGAATGAGAAGAGGAACATGGTGCCTGAACTATGTAGAGCTGAAGGTGCCCACACTGGCAGACTGTACTTCAGTAATCAGGTGGGAAACAGGCTCAGGGCGAGCAAGAGTGACCGGAAAGAGTGGGGACAGAGCAGATGTCCACCGGACGCCTAGCTAAGCACAGGGACTGAGCCGGCAGGTGTCAGGCAGCTTTCCTCCTTTCTAAGTTTGTGGCTCTGAGCCTCACTCCTCAAGCACTGCCAATGTCAGTTTCTTCATTTATAAAGTAAGAATGGTGATGCCTATCTCTTGAGGTTTCTATGGAGAAAAAGTAGGTTAATATGAGTAAAATGCCCTGTGTGGTACATGATACGACATAGTTGCTCTGTAAATAGTAGCTACAGCTCTTACCATTAAACCAGAAAAAAATAACAACAGCAATAATCAGATCATTTGAGTGAAATGTGAGGTATGATGTGATACTTTACATAGCATCTCATGTTGCTCCTTTGCCCCAGCCGTTCTCTTATCTTTTATCAGTACATCATTCTAGCTGTCAGAATATAACAATCTGATAATTGAAAGAGCATAATTAAGAAGAGAAATGAAAGAGATGGCCAAGTTAACACAACAAACTCCAAAGCCAGAACTGTGAATTATATTTCCAGGGAGTCCAAACAGTTCATGGTGCCAATAAAGTTTATTTCAACCTTTACTGACCCCCTGCTGTATACAGGTACTTTGTTTGATGCTATGGGGGAGTCAAAGATAAGAGAGATTCCCTGATTTCAAAGAGCTTATAATGCACCAGAGCAGATTTCCCAAAATGAATTATTCCCATGGAATTCACTAGTTAGTGTTACGTGAAAAAGTTGTCCTAAGGACAAGTACATTTCAGAAGCTTCAGGTTAAACAAAAGTAAACAGGTTTCTTGACTATATAACTTCTCAGAACCTTTATAACACTGATGGGCTTTATAAAGCTCTAAGAGAGAAAAAACTGGTTTACAGGGTTTTCCGAATTTATTGAACCACAGAACTCTTTACTAGTGTAGGTTCTCATGGGTCTAGAGTTCCAAGAAGACACTTTGGGAGATGCTGGATCAGAGAACCACAACAAATACACAATTGACTCTAAAACAGATTGAATGAAGTTCAACATGTTATAAAAGTTGGATAGAGAGAGCCAGTATTCTAGTTAAGTGAGATTCTGGAAAGGCTTTATGGAGAGAGGTATTATTTGAGATGGGACTTAAGGAATGGATCAAATGTTGTGTGACTGATACACAAGCAAGAGAATTCCAGGTGGCAAAACTAGTACAAATCAGGAAAAGAATGAGGTCCAAAGTGTGGAACAATGGGTTAGCTCCATTGAATTACTCATAAAATGTTTGTAGACGATGAAAAGGAAATGAAGTCAGACAGACTGGGTGGAGCCATGTTACGGGGTAGCAGGAAAACCACAGCAAAGGGTCGTCAGAGCTGATAGGACAAGGACTGACCTGCACTCCAAGAAGAAGGTTATGACAAAATGTGAAGACCGGATTGGAGTAGGGGAAGTGCGGAGGTGAAGAGACCAGTAAAGGTCATGTCATTGACCTCAGCAAGAAGTATTATGTCCTGAACCAGGAGGTAACAACTGAAAAGATGGGGCTGAAATATTTTAGAGATGAGATCTAGGTAATTTGACAGGTTCTGTAAATTTCATCATATTGAGTGACATCTTTTTATAGTCGTAAGTGGTCAAGTTGTGCATACTGAGTTTATGAGATTGAACTCAGCCTGTGTTATTCTCAGCATGGTGTGAGCTGAGAAAACAGAGGCAAATTGCTAATGGACAGATATGCAAATTCTCACAACAGAAGATTTACTGGCAGGAACCAGTGACATAGTATGTGCCCAGATAATGACAAAGTCTTCTGATCCCCTAAAAGGTGGTTACTGGGTGAAACTGGCCAGGAGGTAGAGCCGAAATCCCGTGCACATGTCTCTTCCTTGACACTTACAGCTGCCAGTATCTTTGAGGATCCCCAAAATACCACTCACTTAGAATTCAAGGTTCTGCAAACCTGAAACCATATTTAAAATTGGTCCCTACACAGTACACTAACAGGCCCTTAGAGCAATTAGTGCCCCGGGCCTCTGCCATCTTGCACACTAATTGGCCAACATACAGCATGTGGCATTGTGAGTCTAATTGCTAAGAGGGCAGCAGGCTCTTTGGACCTCCTGACCTGGACCCACCACACAGAGGCTGTTCACCCACCACCATCTCTGGTGAGCACATGAGCACAGAGGGGTGCCATAGTCCATCCATCAGATGGAGACCTTGCTGCCCCATACTGGGGGAGGCAGATGTCTTCTTCCTTAATTGGTGAAGATTAACATTTGCAAAACAAAAAAACAAAAAAACCACTTCCCCCAGGCAATTATGGCCAGTCAAATCACAGGTTTGGGGAAGAAAGCTGATGACAGTGTCTCCCCTTTCCAGAATGGGTGAACTGCCCTCCCCTGAGCGCATCTGGCTGCACACAGGTTTGCACTTCCTTCAGCCCCAAGTTGTCTGGTTACCTCTTCCAGGGCAGCCAGAGCAGGGAAGCTAGACTCTTCCATCTTCAGGGAATTTGTGTTTTTCACTCACTCAGTTAGTCAAAAAAACTATTGTTTCAGTGCCCCTGGGCAAAGCACTGTGCTGGACACAAGGAAAAATCGTAGTAGAGATTCAAGTGTTAGATTACATCTAAATGAGAAAAATCAAGGAAGTGGTCTTTGAGCTGAGCTTGAAGAGTAGGAAGGATCTTAATAGGCAAAGATGAAAATGAAGGCATTCTTTGAGAGAGAATAGTATAAGTAAGCAAATATTAGGTGAATAATTAAAAGTCATGTTCGGGGTCCAGTATGGTAAGCCAGATGGAGGTCATTGTATCAACAGTGATGTGGGGTTTATGCCTCAATTATGTGACTAGATGAATAGATGGATCTGGGATTACTTACATGACTGATACAATAGCAATAACCCTTTTTATAGTGTATGGAAAATGTGTGTGATCTTAAAGAGCTTCAGAGAGTTAACTGGGTAGTAGAATGACAGGCAAAGTCAAATTAGAATTTAAAACACACACATACACACACAAATTGTAATTGTCCTATAAAGGGAAGAATTGATTTGTCAGCAATTGATCCTAGTTAGACAAGTCCACTTGACCGCCTACCCAGCTGGCAGATACGATCATCTACACATCTACCCTTGGCAAAAATGAACTAGAGCTCATTTAGAATTTTCAAGTCTGTTTTGGAAATACATACACCCCCTTTGGATATAATGAGATTCAATCTGAATGATAAATATCAGTTGATTAATGTATACAAGTCTTCAGTTTAATAACTGTTTAACGAAAAATTATTTGGCCATTGTTAAATCTTAGTAAATGTTTTAAATAATAAATTGGCCTGTATTAGCAGCTGGCTATTAGCTCTCTTACTGGTTATTATTAACTGACACAGCTCTTTAAATTTAATATGGTATTTATCATTGTTTATTTTCACAGTTGTTCCTTAGACCAAATACTGCATTTTTATTACTACAGATTCTCAGAGCTCTTTTCTATTATTAACGGCTTCTTGCTTTTTCTAAACCCTAATGACCTTTACCCAAACACAGCTGCACCACTGGGCTTGTTCGAGGACCTACTTACTCAAATGAAGAATCTGCTTCCAGAATTCTGCCGGGCTTGTATCTTCCTAGGCCATAGCTTTGACTTGCTTTCCAGTTCAATGATGCTTCAGAAATTACTGCACCCGTGACTCCTTGGAGTGATGGGTGCCTCTTGAAGGAACTTCCTGCACGAGACTCACCATAAACATGAATTCCCCTTCCATCTGTTTATCATAATGAGGCGAGTGAGGAGTACATTTAAGGAGAAAGAGCCTATGGCATCTCAGCAGGAAGCGGTCCACAGGGCTCATGGCCCTTGGCCTGAAGAAGGAGATCCCAGCCCCTCACCAGCATGTTCACCATTTGAACCCTTGAACAGGTCTTGGCTCCTTTAAGAGCCTCCAGTGAGAATCCAATAATTGTCTCTGCAGAAAGTATGAGTCCCCCCCTAGTGCAGAATGATAAATCATGGATAATAATAGCTCTTTCCAAAATAATCCTTAAGCAGAAGCAAAATCCAACTGAGAAGGTTGTTCAGAGTCAAAACGTGGGACCTGGATCTGTCTTTATTTAGCTCTATAAATATATTGAGTGTTTCTTTTGTCACTGCTGTTGACATAATGTATTATTATTACTATTCAGCTATTATTCCTTTAATGCCTATATTCTTGTCTCTTTATTTCCTGTTCGGCCTTCTTTCAATGGACCAACTATCCACTTTTAACCCTTTGTCTTCTGCTGACCAGATAATAGCTCTGAGCCTCTCCACTTTTACTACCAAGAATTAGGACTATATTTTAGGAAGATTTCTAGAAATAATATCCTAGTGTGACTGGAACAGATCCAGGTTCCTAAACTGCCCTGATTTTCACTCCATGATGGTGAGAATTATTTTTTTCAGGCATAATCCTCATAATATCTGTTATATCCTTTTCACAATATAAAAACAAAGTGAACTTTTTATGTCTATACTCAAGGACTCTCAGAATGACTTCCTATACCATCCTGACTATAACTCTTTGTGATGGTTCATTTTATGTGTCAACATGACTGAGCTAAGGGAGACCCAAATAACTTGTGGGCATTATTTCGGAATGTGTCTGTGAGGGTGTTTCTGGATTAGATTAGCATTGGAATCACGAGACTGAGTAAAGAAGATGGCCCTCACCAACGCGGGTGGGCATCACTCAATCTGTGGAGGGCTCAGATAGAACACAAAGGCAGAAAAAGGGCATATTATCTTTCTCCTTGTGGGCTGGGATGACCATCTTTTCCTATCCTCACACACTGGAGCTCCTGGTTCCCAGGCGTTTGGACTTCTGGGTTTGACATCAGTGGCCCCACAGGTTTCAGGCCTCGTTTTTAGAATGAATCACACAACCAGCTTTCCTGGTTCTTCAGCTTACAGATGGCAGATTGTGGGACTTCTTGACCTTCATAACTACATGAGCCAATTCCTATAATAAATCTCACTTATATATATATATATATATATAAGTGAGATTTATTGTAGGACTATATATATATCCTATTGGTTCTGTTTCTGTAAAGAATCCTAATACACTCAACATCTTGGATTGGCTGGAACCAATTGTAGTACAATTTAATTGGCAGAGGTACAGAAGTTTTGCCGAAAGAGTGTATAAACAGAGAGTGATTCATCATGCAATTCACATCCACAATTCTTAGTGGATACCACCACACTCCCTGAAAGATTGGGTACCCCATTCCTGTAGACTCATGTGCTGTACATTTCTGCATACCAAGTTCCCCCTGGGGGGCATTGCTACCTACAACTCGGTTAAGTCACATCCCACCATTGGGCACTTTAAGCATTAAACCTAAGTTTCTAAGACCCCAGGTCATTACCTCACCCACAAGTTCGTGCCTTGCTTCTTTTTGATTTATGAGACAAACTAGAATCATATTTCTATTTTAAAATATCATAAGGCAGATTGTTTCATTTTCCTTCTTTAGAGCATAATTATTCCTAATTCCACAATTACTTTGTAAAGTGACAGTGTAGTGATTAAGAAGACTCACTTTTAGCAAATTTTTCTTATCACCAAACTCTATAAAAATTTAACTTCCTCCAAAAATTATGACGTTGTTGGGTAGTTTTTATTAGACAATTTTGGGACTTGAAAATTCTTTGTGACTAGTTCTCCCAAACTCCAGCACATATGTAATTATAATTAATTGCTTCTCTTCACATTTCCTTTTTCTCTGGAAGGAAAGAAATAGTTTCTTTTCCTTTGGGAAGAATAAGAACAGTAGGAAAAGCAGGGAGGGGCCCTTTTCTTCATTAACTATATGGGGCTGACTGCCTGTCTAGTGTACAGTCAGCATTTCAATCAGCCCATCTATTCAAGTCATGGCTCTGAATGGCTGGAATGTGCTGTGAGACATGGGCCAGGATGAAAGGCTGTGGCATTGGACAGCTTCAAAACCTAAAATCAATCTCTCTCTCTTTCTCTTCCCTTCACACACACACACACACACACACACACACACACACACACACACACAAGTGCACACATAGCTATTAGGAACTGAGCTATTGCAGAGTCTGTCATTATGTTGGATGTGCGCTGTGTAAGCACATGAGTTGGCAGACCTATGCTCTAGACCGTCTCTGAATTCCAAGTTGGGTCTGAACCCCAAGTCAGAAAAAACCTAGGAAAAGGAGTGGCCTGATCACTCAGGGGCACGCCCCCTCATCACCTGTGCACACTCAGGGTTTGGAAAGGCAGCTGCAAGTCTCTGGAACCTCTCCCTGATGCGAGCCCGCAAACGAGGATGGGGGTTAAGGGTCAGATGCCCAAAGAGCTCATGGCCATCAGAGGAACAGACTTGCCCGGTCATTAGCTTTCTCCCATTATACCAAATGAATCAGCCTCTTTTTTTAGGCAGTTGTTGCAGGTTAAGAAGTGGACAGTATGTCTTGTTTATCAATTTATAGCAGAAGGCTTATAGAGAAAATATAGCCTGGCGTTTGATGGAGACCAAAGAGATGAAAAATTACTCATACTTGGGTCTCCTGATTATCTGAGGTTCGATGAAGTCTGGTTAACCTTCCCTTCATTATTTCTGACCCCTGCTTTCTGACTTCACCCAATGGAATTTGAAAGTGAAAGCTGGATGTAGGGTGGGGGGCCATATTCTCAGACTATTTCCAGGAGGAAGTGCTAGAGAGAGCTTGTGAAACTTCCATTTTAGCAAGCCCAAGAGGTGGGGATAATAATAGCACACTGCTCCGTGTGTGTGTGTGTGTGTGTGTGTGTGTCTCCAATGCACTAAGTGCTTCTTAGACATTAGCTCATGCAACCTCATGATTCCCTGGTGAGGCAGGTGAAAAGCTCTGATACCTATTTTACATGTGCTGAACATTAACCTGTGCAAAGCCTGGGAGAAACCCACCAGGGCTGAGGGAGTTGTTGCCCTCGATGCATTAAGATCTACCTGACAAGGATGGACTAAATCCTCACTGTGTGCTTCCAGTGTCCTGAGTGAAATAGACACACTGGGAAAATAGGGCTACAGCCCTTCCTCTTGAGGCTCTAACACTTTTAGTTCAGGAAATAAATCAATATATGTATGTAAAGCACCCAGAGAAGGAGAGAGGGCAATGTGCCCCCATGTGGGGAGCTGGGGCAGCGACTATCATAGCTGTCAATCAAGATCCTCTCCCTTCGGCCTCAATGCCGGCCCTGGGAGGACACTGTTGTGGTCCTTTTGTTAGTTCTACAAATAAACGCTTTGGGAAGTGTGTGATCCTGTACAGAACTGCCATCTTGACTTCAACCAGAGGAAGATGTCAGTGGTTTTGTTTCTGAGACTCTAGAATTGCTCTCCAGACCTGATCTCCCTTGGAGTCCTCCAGCCCAGACGCCACAAGGACAAACGCATGTCCTAGGAACTGCTGATGGCCCCGCAGAGAAGCAGTTGGAGGCCCTAGATGTTCCGGGGGGGACGACTGATGGCCTCCAGTGGCGAGGGCGCGCTTCTCCCCGTGAACTTGCGTGCTGTGGTTCTTCCATTAACGATCCCATGGGTCAAACCGAGAGACGAAGGTGGGGCACGACTCTGCACCGCCCCGGCCTTCCGCCTCAGGGTTGTGGAGGGCCGCCTGGAGGGCCCAGCTGGGCGGGGAGAGGCGGGCCCCCCTGTCTGTCTGTCAAAAAATAAAATAATAATAATAATAATAATGCTGATGATGAAAAGCCCATTATGGCTTGAGGGCGAAAATAACATTTTCATTCTGAAGTCTGTATGAGGCATCCGGACATCTTCCCATAGGAAATGATGAACTTGCACATCGGGAAGTGCAAAGACTATTTAATCCAAGCCTTTAAGAAGATCAAACCTAATCATGAGATGTTAAAAAAATATATACAAAAGCAGATAAGAAGAGGTTTTGGCTGCATGACCAGAATCTAAAAATCAGAAGAGAGCCTTTTAGATTCTTCCGCGACAAGGGAAATATGTCATCTTTTTTTCTTGCTCAGCAATCCAATTTACTCACTGCAGTGGGTACGAGATAGGACTGAAATAGCACGGCCATCAGACAGCCTGGAGAACCAGAGTATTCTCACCAGGCTCTTGTCCTCCACATGGTTTGTTATAGACTGTCCCTGTTTTCTTATTTTGATTCATTTTATATATGATTTTTAAGAGAGAGAAGGATAATGGGGTCATTCTGCAGACATGAATGAGTAGGTGCTGTGGAAAAAATAAATCAGGTCTGAGAAGGATGTGGGCCCACCCCCCCTACCCCCACCCCCACCCCCATTTTGCTGGCCCCTGGAAAGGCCCCAGGGTTCGCATCCTCACTCTGACAACTAGGCCAGAATCAGCCACACAGAGGGCCCCGTGTGGACAGCAGGAGACAAAGCACAAAGAAAACCTGTAGGGGAAGTGGGGTGGAAATAATGCTAAGAGGACAAGATCAAGGACTCCAGGTAGGCAAGATTTAATGCAATGATGTACACATTTGTTAGTATTATTAATATGCCAGCAAAATTGAAGGCCATCGTTCCAAACTAAACTGTGCTGCAGGCAAGATACAATGGGGAACATTAGTGCCAGTAGCTACCACTGAGCATTCACTGTGTGCCAAGCAGGAGCTAAGAGTTTACTACATTCTAATTCCCTCAACAGCCTCTCGAAGTAAGCATTCTGTAACCTCATTTAGTCCAGTCAGAAAGACTGAGTCACTTATTTGATCGAAATCATAGCTAGAAAAGCGAGGCCCGGAGTCCACTTCAGATCTGCATAATCACAAAGACTTTGCTCTTTTACTTACTGAATAATTCCCACCTCTTTTCAAATATGAAGACCTCTTTCCATACCCCTCCAAAACCGTTCCAGAATTTTCACAGAAAAGCAGTTGTACTTTGATGCATGCAATCTGCAGGCACTGCTGAGTATACACTTGCCTTCAGAGGCCCCTGGCCATGTCTCTACAGCCCAATGGCTGCCGTCCCTTGTCACAAAGACCTTCCTACCAAAACCATTCTAAGAAAAAAAAACACGAGTGATGGGCAACGCTTCACACCTTCTCACTCCCCAGGCCTTCCCTACAGGAAAGACAAAGAGGCCAACCAGCCAGTAGGCTTTAGGACCCAGGGGAAAACT
This sequence comes from Manis pentadactyla, assembly GCF_030020395.1. Taxonomy (NCBI): domain Eukaryota; kingdom Metazoa; phylum Chordata; class Mammalia; order Pholidota; family Manidae; genus Manis; species Manis pentadactyla. The sequence continues at coordinate 12,790,636 of NC_080031.1, read as the reverse complement.
CCATTTCTCCTGGTGCCCTCAGGCCTCTTACCCTTTTGTGATACCTTCTTCCTCCAGCATGTTTGCCAGATGACTGCTTCCCCGCCATTTACTCTCCAGGTGCCTTGATTAAAACAGCCATTATTGTTTAAACAGATTTCACCTGTAAGAAAATCAGGGGCTAATTTCCCAGGCCCCTCACAATCTGCTAGAAAAGGCCCTGTTAGGAGGGGTTGAGTTTATTTTCCTCAGTTCTTGTCCTCACCACAACAAGAATTGAAGGGCAGAGACACAGTAATGAAGCAAAGTAAAGGTTTATTTGAATGTACTCCAAGAGAGGGGTGGGTCTGAGTCAAGGTAGATAAAGGCAGGTTTACTTGAATAAAGCAGAGGAAGGAAAAACGGAGGAAAGGAAAGCTCACTGAGCTGCTGCTCAGCCTAAGGGCATAATCCCTTGCCAGCTCCTCACGCCAGGGTCACCTGGAGTCCAGTGTCCACTCGAATCTGCAGGGTGTGGGAACTAAGTCCCTTTCACCCCAGGATTTGGGGGAGCCGCAGAGCACTGGATGGAGTGAAGTTATGTGCTGAGAACTTCCCAAAGGCAAAGAAAAGAGATTTTCAGGCAGGCTGCTAAAGAAAATGATCATACAGCTGCAGTCCTGTCTGGGCCACCCAGGTGATGGGAACTTGCAAGCCCAAATCAGGGCTCTCAGCAGCCCCTCCCTACTTACCTGAAGTAGGACAGAGAGAGTGACCTGCTCCAAGAAAGGTGAGGGTGGGCAACCTCAGGGAGGAGGTGCACTGATGGGTTTGGGGTCTGGGGGTTTTTATAAGGCCTTTTTTAGGTAAGGGTCGGCATAAGGCATGATGTATATAGGTGATTTATAATTTCTCTGAAGTTTTGTCTTAAGAATAGGGTTATTTAGGGGACTATGTTGGTTTGGGACTTCAGCATTCTTTGTCCACATAGGTTTATTTACACTTCTGAGGTCTGTCTCCTGCCCTGGTTACATAGTTACTTGATTGGGGGCTGGAGGAAGAGGAAAAAACAGCATATAGGTTAAGTTAAAGAATAAACGGGGCCTTTTACCGGGCTAAAGTAAATCTTACAATGACATGATCTAATTGATACAATGAAGACATGCGCTGTGCTCGGGTATTTTTTTTATCTGAGGAATAGCTGTATGTTCTAAGTTGCTCCTGGCCTTTGGAGCTTCAACTGATTAACTCATTAACTCAGTGAGTCTTTTCTGGCTCTAGTCTTACCTGGTTCACTCTTCTATGTCCCTTTTAGTGAGCTTTCCTGGCCTTATTCTCCCTCCATCCACTTACATCTATTTTTCTGCTTAACAATTCTATACACAGTTTGATGAACAGCCAAACACATAAAGTACACACACATAAAATACAATGAAATATCAATATATAAGGTATAAGAAATATGCATGTAATATGTACATATACATAGCATAAAAATGTGCAGATGTACTAAGATGGAACAAGTTAAAGGAATGATAGTCATTGAAATGTGGGTAAAATTGCAATATCTCCAGAATCTCTCACCTGGCCTTAGTCCATCTCCAGGTCAGTAGGTATTTCCACGGGGTGGAAAGAAGTAGTCCATCTCCATATCAATAGGTGATTACAAGGTTGTGGGGAGCGACAGCACATCTGGACCAGAGAGGTTTGGCGGGGTCCAAACCTTTCTACAAATCTTTCTCTTTCCTTTCTTCTTCTCTTTTTAGCTGAAAACACAACCACCAGTTCTGTGAAATAGAGAAAGGGGAATGAAGACTCTCTGAAATGCTTATTTAGACAAGGCCAACATATCAAAAGAGCATTCAACACAAAAGAAGGAGTCTAGTTACTATAGATCTTATGAAGCTCATTCAAATAAAGCAAATAATAAATGATTCAGGGTGATCAAGGATCTCTCCCCTTTTCAGTCTTTAGTTCTCTATGCTATCTCAGGAGAGGAGAGAAAAATAGATGGGATATTAGATCAAGAAGTTAGGGGAGGTTTTGCAGCCAGGTTGTGAGAGCCATGGGTGAGCAGAAGTGGATGACTGCTTGTACGCAATAAACAGGTTTCTCCCACTTTATATCTCTCTTCAACTGATTTCAGATTCAAAGGTTACTTGCCCCTGGCTGGGAACATATTTTCCCCCCAGAGTTCAGAAATTATTTCAAGAGGCTTTACCTATGGAAGGAAACAAGTTATAAGCAGATTTTGAACAGAAGAGAGAGAAGATAAAGTGAACTCCCACAGTTAGAAGTAATTATCAAGTAGTAATGATTCAGGAGGCATATGGAACATAAGTTTTGAAATGTTTCCAATTTAGCTGAGAAATAAATAAAATAAATAGTCCACATTAACACAAGGAAAACTAAGGAAACAATATAAGGTAGCCTCTAAACTGCCATTGCTAAGTTTTGTTCTGTCCATGACCTTCTCCTCTCTGACCACCTTCCAGAGGAAAGACCATTTCAAGGAGGAAAGAAAAGGCCCCAGGATGAAGGCTGGGCTTCTGCCCTTGGCTGCCTTGGCCTCCTGTCCTGGCTTCTTCTGAACCTAGGTCAGCCCCAGGAGAGCCCAGCAGGAGATGTACACAAGCACACCTCTCATCTAACACCACTTTGGAAGTTGTAAATGTGCTGACTCCTACTTGTGAAAGATAAAAGGTGAACATAGTGGAGCCATAAAATCTGCATGTGCCTCAGTCTCTCTCTTGCTCAAACCCATCACCTCTGAGGAAGGGAATGAAAACAGGTAAGAAGGGAAGGAGGGATATTGGTTTGACTCTGCATTCTGTGGGCATGTCCCCGATGCCCGGGTTCCCCAGAAGAAGAGGGACCTCTGTACCTCTGGGTAGGGCTGTTCTCACTAGCCTGAGAACAACTTGACTTTATGATAAGCAAATGCACCTGAGGCTCACAGGCTTTCAAACTTTCATCAAGAAGCCTCCCCCTACTTTGGGGAAGTTGCCTTTAATCCATCCACTCATATCAAATATGCATAATCAGAGACACTTAGAGATTGTGAATCCAAACCCTGCTGGAAGTCACTGAGACACTGGTGACCAGAATTGGGAGTTCCGGATACCGTGTATTTGACAGGCATTATCTCCCCAGTGCTTCTTGCTACTCTCATCTCAGTAGCTAGATCTGGCATGGGGAGAGAAGGCTATTTACTGAATACCTCTCTGCATTAAACCCTTCCACATGCATGATCTTGCTTAATCCTCACAAGCCTTCTGGACAGGCAGTATTATTAGCATCATTACCTATCAAGGGGAAAACTACCTTGCCTAGAATCAAACAGCAAAGTAGGGTTTGATTCAAGGACAGATCAGTCTGATCCATACCCCAGACTTCCCACCACAGCATGATGCAAGCCCCCGGAACACAGATGGCCTAGAGAGAGGCATGCTCTTCACGAAGCACTTTGGAAAAGAACACATGCAGAAAGTGCAGGTATCATGAGTCAAGCATCATTCATGCTCTAGAAGCAGGATTGGCTCCTGGGCTGACAGTGAGGTGCACAGCCATGAGACTGGCTCCAGCGGCATCCCGGGACACCCTGCAATGCCCTGTCAGGTCATACTGATACCCACCTGGCCAAAAACCCGGCTTCTCAGGCCTCCAGCCAAACAGTGAAGTGGGGAAGTGTGTCCTTGGTGAGCCTTCCACTCATCGCATCACTCTTTCTTTCCCCACATGCTCCCTCCCCACCACTCTTTAAATGTCCATTCCCAGGAAAACCTTCACCTGTGTTCTTTTCATCAGCATTTTGTTTTGTCATATTTTCAACATTTTATTTTGCCACATGGCCTTTGTCTATGCCCTTCTCCCAGCCTTGGATTTTTTTATACTTCTCTCTATTCCTTTTTCCCCTCTCTGTAACCTTCCCTAACTTCTTGATCTAATATCCCATCTATTTTTCTCTCCTCTCCTGAAATAGCATAGAGAACTAAAGACTGAAAAGGGGAGAGATCCTTGATCACCCTGAATCATTCATTATTTGCTTTCTTTGAATGAGCTTTGTAACATTTATAGTAACTAGAACCCCCCTCCTTTTGTGTCAAATGCTCTTTTGATATGTTTGCCTTGTCTAAATAAGCATTTCAGAGAGGCTTCATTCCTCTTTCTCTGTTTCACAAAAGTGGTGGTTGTGGTTCCATCTAAAGAGAAGAGAAGAAAGGAAAGAGAGAAGACTTGTAGAAAGACTGGACACTCAGGGAGTAGGTCCATTCCCTGGTGCATTCAGGCCTTTGTATTCCTTTGGGAGAGACGAAAGTGGGCTGGGAAGAAGTTTAGAACATGTCACCCCAAAATATATCTCTTTGGCCCATTGATCGTTTTGAGCTGAAGGCACTAGAGAAGCAGCAGATGCAGGAAGGGCTCTCTGACCTCCCCCGTCCTACCTAAAAGTAGGTCAGAACATTTCCCATGAGACAGGTGCCCCCTGCCCCAGGAAGAGAAGAACATTCTTACCTCCAGAGACTAGGAGTCAGCCCCAGATGGGTCTGTACAACAGCCCGACCACAATAACCCTGCTGCCCTGTTAGCCTCCCCATGTACGTACTTTCTAGTCGCTGTCCCACAATTTGCCACCCCGAGAAGGTTCAACTCCTTCTCTTTTGTCTTGTCATTCTCTGGAAATTTATCTTTTTTTGTTAAAAAGGTATATAAGCTCTCAGTCCTAACCACTCTTTTGAGTCTTCATTTTTCCTCTGAAGGCTTGCATGTGCATGTGCAAATATTAAATAAAATGTGGGTGCTTTTCTTCTGTTAATCTGTCTTTTGGCAGTTTGATCCATAGGCTGCAGTCACAGAACTAAGAGGGCAGAGGGGAATTCTTTTTCCTGCCTCACAGCAGCAATGCAGTGTTTAGAACACACACACACACACACACACACACACACACACACACGCACACGCACATGCACACACACTTCATAGACTTTGGGAATGTCTGAGTTGGAAAGGTCTGAAATCATGTAGGCTGGCCCATTCATTTTGGAGATGGAGAAACTAAGACCCAGAGATGTGAAGTGACTTCAGATCCTAAAATCAGCTCACGTTTAAATCAGGACTAGAATCCAAGTACCCTGACTCCCATTTCTCCGTGTTCTTTGCACTGACCCCTCGGAAGATGGAGCTCTGAGTCCGACTTCCCTTCAGTAATCTTTTTGGCTCTATTATCCATGAATTTGTCTGAAGTCTTCTTGAAGCTGTTTCTGTTCTCAGTGTCATGCTCCCAGGCAAGAGACTGAAGCTGCCAGAGCAGAGGAAGACGGGAATATGAAGGGTTTTATTTTCTCTCTCGGATTCATGACTTCTCTCCTTCTGAGGGTCAGAGGCCTTGCGACATAGGAGAGTGATCTGGAGGTGAAGGACTTTGTGTTGGGAGGGGCCCCATGGCAAGCTGCTAGAGTTTCTCCAAAAATGAGTTATCATTCCTGCCGCAGACAGAGAGACACGAAGGGTAATCTGGTCTGACTCTGCGCTTGGACGCCAGTCCAGCTCTTACAGTAGAAACATCAGAGAGCTTAGAGTCACAGGAGCTGATTCCGGGGTGTCTCCCCAGGTGTCTGACTTGTATCAAAATCTCCACTAGTCCCTGGCAGACAGACAGGGTACCACACTACCCAACCGGACCCTGAATATTATGAAAATTGCCGGTGGAAACCAGCCAGTTCCTTCTGCAGTACAAGGTCACGGAAGAGGCGGGAACTGACCCCAAAGGTCCAGATACCCAGGCAACCCGAGCAAGCCGGGTTTTGTTCTACAGGCTTTCTTTGCCCTGATCAGCTGTGCAGAATGGAGAGATTTTTCAAATGTCTCTTGAAAATCTAAAGTTGGGAAAGGTCTTCTTTTTAATGATCTTGATCCCCTCCTGTTTATTTCCCAAAAAAGGTGCCTTTCATCTTCCCTTGGGTTCGATATAAAAGGGCCTGGACCAACGGAGAAAGAGACAGGAGAAATCAGATAATCACAGGACTTTGGGCTGGATTTCTTCCATTTAAACTAGGAAGATACTAGCTGCTTGGGGGATTTGCATAATTAAAGGAGCCTATGGATGCAAAAATCCTGGGGTGACTGAGGGTGAGAAAGTCCACCCAAAGGGTTGGGTGTGGGGTGGATGGGAGTGTGCAGTAAAGAGAAATGACAATCCGTGCCAGTGGGGAAAAGAACCAAACTTCTCCCTTTTCATCTTAAGGAAATTATCATTTCAACTCTGCTCTGTCTTCTCCATGACCATTTAGAAGAAGGAAGGCTCCCAATCTGCATTTAAATGGAATGATTTCAGGAAGCGCAGAATAGAGTGTAGGCTTTTCACCCCTCCCCTTCAGGAGAAGGCCTTTGATGCATTAAAACTGACAGCTGCTCTTTGCAAATGCAGAGGGCAACACTCGCCTATTTCCAGGGGCCCGGACAGCCCACAGGATTCCGCAATTTGGTTTCAGAGCTCGAAAAGGTCCTTTGCTTAAAGGAAAGGATCAAATGCTGTCTGGAATTCCACTATTTAATTTAACTGAACTTCTTCCCATGTTGCTTTGATCTGTTTTTAAATGGCAAATGTCCCAGAAGAGGTAAAGCCCTAACCTGTTAGCAGTCGTTTACATCGAGGTAGAAGTGGGGGCTTTGAGATGAGGTTTTCATTCCCTTAACAAATATTTGAAAAGCAGCTGCCGCCAGCAGGCACTGTGCTGGTTTCTGGAATGCCGTGGTGAGCGATGCAGGTCCCAGCCTCAGTGGGTGCGTTTGCTGGGTGCAGAAAAGAGGGCGCAAAGATGAGAGAGAGAAGTTGAGCTCTGTGGAAGGGAAAGTGGAGCTAAAAAAAAAGGAAGCTGGGAAGCATTTAAGATCCACGTGTAAGACATTTTTATGATTTTCCATTTTTGTCAGGCTGGTCCTGTCTCTGATCAATGACTCTCATCTTGATTTCTGGGGATACAAGGCACCTGCCCTTACCTGGGCGCACTGAAAGGAGAGCAAGCAGACAGCGAAAGGAACGGTCCCCACCTACCAGGATTCTATTTTCGAAGTGTCCTCCACGCCCACCCCCAGGGCTGCTTCGCTGCCAAAAGCTCTTATTAAAATCTCCCCTCCAGTTTGCTTGGTCAGCACGTGGAAGACCGAGGAATGTGCCTTTTCATTAAGATTATTGCTGTTTCTGACAGGCCCCTGGGTGAGTCACTGGACGGACGCTTCGGTCTGGTGCTAACTGATGTGCCCCCGCCGCCAACGGTCTTGGTAATTACTTTGGGAGCTGGTACTTCACACACCTGCAGTGCCTGGGGCTCAGGGAGGTCCCATAAGCCCCTCCAAGTGACTGCTGGAGACCCATGAGGGAGGGGCGGAGGTGGCCGAGGAAGCCAGCGGCAGCTGGGCGAGGCGGTGGGGGCACCGTGGAAGAGGCCTGGTAGGGATCCTGGCCAGGGCTTCCAGAGGAGATGGATCAGGGCTCACTGGGGGCTGTGAGGTGGAGGCGAGATGGTGGCACATCTCCAACAGCCTGGAAAATTCATTACAAAAACAGTACCTTCTCAACAGGACAGGCTTCTCATGTCACTGCATTTGCCCCATAGAAAAGAACTTTATTCCATTCTTTTATTCTGAGTTCTGGCTTTGCTACACAGGACTTAGAAACTTGTAGAGATATAATGGAGCCGTGCGTGGGAAAAGGTTCATTGTCAGGGGATGGAGCATTTTGGTGACAGGAGGCCAGTTGGAATGCCCCAGGAATATTACCGTCCTGACCCTCAGGGTATTTAGGATTTGCCAGGTAGATGCGTAGGATTTCCGAGACGGGGGCTGACGATCACGTGGATCAACAGCTAGGCTAAAGCACTTCTCACAGCCAGATAACACGGGTTGTTTCTGCATTCAGGCAGGAAAGGTCCTTATTATGATTCATCTTACTTTACAGTTGAGGTAAGGACGATCCCAGGCAGCTACAGGACTTCCCGGTGACCCGTCGAGGATAGAGAGGGGTGCTGGCACCTTGGCCTCCCACAGTGCAGGGATTCTGCAAAGTCCCCATCCTCTGCCTCAGGCTTATACCCCAAAGCAGGTGCAGGATGGAGATGCCGCGCCTAACGAGCCACGGCCAGCTTCTGGGGAGGAGGAAGCCACCTGAGGTGCTGCTCTGTGGGGCTCGTGGCCTCCGCCCACTCTCCCCTGGCTAAGCCAAAACTCTGCCGGGAGGTCAGCCTGGACGGTGGGGAGAGTCAGCCTCATAAAGAGACATCACAGAGCTTCTGCAGCAGCTTTTCTTGGGGATGGAGAAAGACAGCTTTCACAATTGGATCTCCTTCTACCAGTATCGCTGTCGTCAGACAGGTGCCAGAAACTCATAACCAACAAACCAACTGTGTTTATTCAGGTACATGTTCATTTGATTGCTGGTGCTGAGCACAGCTGGGCCACCTGAGTGGGCCTGGGGGGCAAGCACAGGTAATCAGGATCAGACCCTGCCCACTTGAAGCTTACCATCCGACAGAGGCCATGGCGTCACCCTCTGTCCTGCAGCAATCTCCAATCTCTGTTCTTTGCACTTAGCAGATGTCAGGTCCCACTCAGAGCAAGCCCACAAGGTGGGTGCTCAGTGGCTAAGGTAACCGGCTCACCAGAGCTGTGATTCGACGCTGGCTCTCTGCCTATAGAGCCCATGCTCTCCTACCATAAGCAGGACTCAGGTGCTCCTGGGAGCATCTTCATCGTGCTTCACCAGGTGCTCCTGGAAGCATCTTCATTATGCTTCACCAGGTGCTCCTGGGAGCATCTCCATCGTGCTTCACCAAAAATCCTGGTAGCTTTCCTAGACCAGCTTACAGGCAGGGACACTCAGACTGGCTCCTGTATCCAAGAATAGGAAATATTTCCCACTCTCTGGTTTCCCAGATACCTGGCTCTCTGCCTCTTAAAGATGACATAAACATTTAAACTGGGAGATCATTTAGTCCACTCGTCCCCCAGGTTACAGGGAAGGAAACTGAGGGTCCAGGTACTTTATCACGGGTCACAGTCAGAGGCAAAGCAGGAACCCTGGCCCTGGTCCCCCATGTTCTAACTGCTATTTCCCCACTGGAGCTGCCCAGAGGAATACAAAGTCCGCCTTCGTAAGGAGAGTGACTGGCTTTAGCATGTACTGTGTTAGGTCAAAGCAGGGATACATACGGAGGCCCCAACTCAGGGCTGTTAGCTTCTGCCAGTCTCACCTCTTTCCCAAGCCTGACATTCTCTGAACACCAGATTCTCAAAACTCCCATTTAAAGGAAATCTCTCTCCACTGATTAGGGCTGAGCTTTATCCTAACCAACAGCTTTTACTGAACACACCCTGCTAAATTAAAGGTCTCCAGGGAATTGATCGGACAGTTTTTGCTCTCTGTTCAAGGCACTGTCTTCAGGAACACCTGGACTGGACTTGCTCTCGATGGTCTGGTTTCCACATTCCCTCTGCTCACCCCTACCAATACATGTGCAGCGCTGAGCAGCTTAGGGATATTTTGCGACTGCCCAAATCTAGCAATCCGGGGTGTGTGTGTATGTGTGTGTGTGTGTCTGTGTGTGTGTAAAATGAACTCCTGCTGCCTCAGGTTTTATGAATGAGGACCCAGGGTCATACTGGACTTTGAGTTTGGAGAGGATGTATTAACTAGGGTCACCTCCTTAGTAGGAGAGGTTGTGGAAATAGCAGGGAACATGAAAGGAATGGAGCTGGAGGAGGTAACATCTCCACCCTGAAGAGGAAGAGGGATAATTTACAGGCCTGTGAGTCTAGTGCCTGATTCAGCAGAAGCTCTTTGTTTTACTGCACCTGGTGAAATTCAATCATTCCCAGGGAGGGCCTAGGCTGGTGAAGGGGAAGATCCAGGCCCTTGTTAAGTTAGCATTAAATTGCTGATTTCAGCAAATAAAACCTAATGACCACTGCTGATCTCCCATTTGCGGGGCGCCTGCGGGCCTGATTCAGCCTCCCTAGTGAGGGGAGCTGGAACAGGATGAAGGTTTGGATGAGCTTCCGGGGGTGGTAATGCTTTAGGGCAACTCAGCCTCACCTCTTGGACTCTGACATTTCAAAAGACAAGTTTCTCACTAGGGCTCATTTTCATTCTGAGTCGGCACAGAGGGAGGCAAAGGGAGGCAACCTGAGCCCAGGTTTCTCAGGAATGGTACCTAAGGGTGTCTTGCAGGCTTCCGCACGAGGGGCAAATCCGTTAACTTTGGTCTGGGTATTGGTGCCACCTTCCTGAGCTTCCTTTCTGCAAAGCTTGGAAACCTGTCTGCCCTGCTTCAGCTGGCCTGCTGCAAGGGCACGAATGGGGTCTGTGCATCCCCGTCCTGGAAGGGGCAGAGGATGGCTGCCCTCACTCGGGGTTCTATACATTTTTGTCTTCAAGCATCTCCATCTCAAACGCAAATACAGCAGAGGCCAGTGCCTCTTCAGGCAACACGTTATCTTGGCTTAATAACAATCAACTTGAGACTACAAATGAGGCTTAGCCTCCACAATAATGATATTATCTATTAAATAATTACTATGTACCAGGCACTAAGCTAAGCTCTCTACAAACAATATCATTCTTCCTGCCTCTCTTTCCTTTGTTTGAAATGCTCTCCAAGCTCCGAGGCGGGTATTACCCTTTACACTCGGGAAGGTTCAGCTGCGTATTTGGTCACTAGCCAAATCCACTGGGGTCAGAAGCCAAATCCAGGTAGTCTGATGGACTGGCCCTTGCATAATGTGATTGAACAACTGATGTCCTTAGAGTGGCAGGCTCTGTTCCCAGTCGCAGCTCTGGTATCATCTCCAGTGTTTCATGTGATCTGAGCAACTTACTGGTCTCTGATTGTCGGCTTCCTTATCTGGTAGATAATGATGCCCTCTTCACCCAAGTATTCTCACATCCCTGCTCAGGAGCGTCTTCCTCTCAGAAGCTTCCCTGACCTTTCACCTCACACTTATTTTACCCTCTGCTGAATATATGATATATGCGGTGTACACAGTGAACTGTTTTAACACCAACTCAAGCATGTTCCTTAAAGGCAGGGGGTGACCACTGATATAGCCTCAGGGCCTTACAAACATGAATGAATGAATGAATGAATGAATGGACTGGCAAGGGAGAGTGAAATAACCTGGAACACAGAAGACGTTGAGAGATTAGCTCCATTTGCCGCTTTGGCGATTTTGCCTGGGTCAGCTTCTGTGTTGAGACCCATGCTCACTGCTGTGAGCTTCTCTAAGGCGAGAGAACAGCCATCCAGGATGTTGAAATGGGATGTTCTATTTCTAACATTTCCCGGCGCTGGTCATTCTGGCTGTCAGTCGGGGCAGGAGTGTCCAGCGCAACGGCGACGTGGCACTCAGGGTTGAGCTTCTTGGAGGCACCTGTCTTGCTCAGCCTTGACCAGCCGGTCAGCAGAGGTTGAGCTGACTCGAGGAGGGCACATCCTTCCCCTGAAGTATGCGTTCACCAGGATACTACCCTCATTCTGAGCCAGTGTAGAGTCTACATGGTGGCAGGGCTGAGAGACCACAGCTCTTCTGTGAGGGAGTAAGTACCACCCTGCCAGCGAGCCAAGTGCAGTCTCTGTGAAAATGGATGCGGGTGAGTTTGTGGGAGGCATCTGATGCGCAGAGCACCCAGCTAAGGCTCAGATACTCTCTGACAAGGAAGAGCCTACAAATAGCCTCCCAGGAAGGTGTTGTGGAGATGGGAGGGACAGAGGATCAGGGCAGAACAGATTCAGTCCCCACTGCCCATCCTGTAGGAGTGCATTGGCCCACACAGCAGGGCAACCAGGTAAGGGCCAAGCCCTCCTCACCACCTTCCTCCCACATTGCTCCTCCAACCCCCAACCAGTTCACCTCCACACTGCACGTTCCCCTCGGGCTCTTTGCCCTGCAAATCACTATGTGGCAGCAATAATAATAAAAGCTGATGGAGATCATCATGTGTCAGGTCCTGATCTGAGCTGCCACAATAACCCTCTGAGGGAAGTACTATTATACAGATGAGGAAACTGAGGCACAGAGAGGTTAAGTAGCTTGCCTAAGGTAACACAGGTAGAGAAGCCTGAAACAAACCCAAGCAGTTTGGTCTAAGAGCCTATGCTACTGGGAGACAGACGAGGAGAGGGCAGGGAAGGGGAGAGAGGATGATGTGTAAACAGGAAAATGAGAATACCTGTGGACGGGCGGCTCAGCCCCTCTTGATGCTTGACCTCTCATTTATGTGCATGTCCTCCCACCGACTACCTAGTGGTGTGCTTGAGAGGGGGAGGACATCAGAGCTGGGCTCTCCACCCGGAAGGCAGCTGCTGGGGTCCTCTGTCCTCCAGGTAAATGTCAAACCCCTTCCCTCATCTGGCAAGCCCGTCTGTAGAGACACCCCTGTGCCAATCCGTCTGGTCATAATGGAAGTGAACTCAGACACTGAGCCTCCCAACATCCACCTTTCTAACCTCTGCACGTGCACACACATGCACGCACATGGGCACATGCACCAACACGCATGCGCCCACCTCCACCTTAGCCCCTGTCGCAGACATCGGCTGCTCAGCTTCACAGGGAAGGGCAAGGTCGCCCTGTTCCACAGGGACAGCCTCTTCTTCCCTGAGCACCTTCTTCACCCGAGTTGGCTTTTGACAACCAGGCAGCCATTTTTCAAACCACTTCTGTTTTTTGTTGAACAAAGAAAAAAAAATGTTCCTGTCATTGTTCACTGTGCTTTTCCTTCTCTTATTAGCTCTGCTAAGATGCACCCAAAGAAAATGCAATTGCTTACAATTAGCAATGGAAATTATTAATAGGAGCAAGAGATTCAATCCATTCTACAAGCAATTCTGTAGTGATTTTAGTAATTGATAGTAATTAAACACTAATTAATTCATTTCCTGACTAATGTATTTACTTTATTTATGGGTATTCACTTTAATTACACTTGTTTGCATTCCTTGGGTTAAGTAATACAAATCTGCTCTCTTTTCTAAAAATATTTATTTGGGCTTCTTTAAGTCATTCTTTGAGCACATGTAGGGACAGGACTAAATGCTTTGAATGGTAGCTAAGCACATTGATTTCTCTCTCTGGAATGGGGAGCTAATGGAAGGTGAGCCCTTGCTGTCTAGGGGATTAGGACTCCTCTCTACTCCCTAATTTTTGGATCACTTGTCTGGCAAACACTTTCTGAGAGCTGTTCTTAGAAAAGATCAGAATTTTGACTATGGGAGTATGTTCTCCATACAAATGAAATGGCAGGGAATGAAAATCCCATCTTCGGGCATCATTGTGGAATGAGTATGACCGTAGAAAGCCGTGGCAGGCAGGTGTCTGTTCTTTGGGTTGAGGACTATTAGCTACATTATTTAGACTCCCAGGACTGGAAGGACAGGGTAAGGGCCCCCAGCCCAGCCACTCAGCGGGTGCTTGCATGTCTCTATCAACTGGCCACACAGTCCGTGTTCAAACACTTCCTCTGAAGAGACACTCTCCCCAGTATTCCATCTCTGGGCACCTCCCACAATTAGAAAGTCTTTTGTATACTGAGCCTACATCGATTACTTTGAAAGGGTCTTCCTGCCTGACACCCTACCATTCCAACTGCACTACCCATAGGGCCATAGAGAGTAAGTCCAATCTCTTCCAGAGGTCAGCCCATCTGGAGCTTAACCATTAACGTGGCAGCACCAGACACTCCAACTCATTCAACCAACCCCAGGTAGAATGCACTGGTATCCATCCCCTCAGTGTCTTGTTGACTGAAAGAAATCTAGCCTCTTTTCATCTCCCCTCAAATATGTGAATGGCTGTGGCCTACCACAGTGAAAACCGGGGGTGACCTCTCTCAGTCAAGGTCCTGTACTTCTATGAATGGGTGCGTTCACGTGGGCTGACCACGTCACAGTGACTCATTTGAGATGGTGGCCTTGCTAGGAGCAAGAGGTAGCATGCTGTTTCTGAGGACTGTTAGGAATAATTGGGAGGTCAAAAGTACAAAAAGACTCTCTGGTCTCAGAAAAGGTATGGCAATCTCAGCCCTGACATACGCTGTGCAAAAGGAGAAGCTTGCCTTATCGTGCCTCCCTTTTATACAAACCATGTGCCATCTCAGACCGGCCAGGAGCAAACTAGGTCAGGGCTCAATGGGGGACAACACATGGAGGATGAGGATGGTGAGCAGGCCCACACTAGTGGTTCATTATTTGGGCAAAGTTGCCCTTTAAATCTTGATCATTCCAGACACCAAGCCTCACCCCCGACCCCAACGTGTATTGAGCAGTGATTGATGTAGGAAAGGACAGGAGAATCAGATGTGGGTCTGCCTTCTGGAAAGCCCTGTGTTGACTGTCTCTGAAGTACATGATCCTGATACTTGGTGAAACCCCAGATACACTGAAGCCTTCCATTCAGGGCCCTCCCCATAAGACTGTGATTGGATGTGTCATTTTTGTTTTTTACCAGTTGGTCTGAATGAAAACAGGATGACAAGCTGAGGCTGCGCAGCTGGCTTGCTGCTCATCCCCTGGCCTGTGGAGGCTCTGGGGCCCCTGCACCTCAGGCTGGGCCCAACCAGAGGAGGGAGCCGAAGCCCAGGAACAGGGTGGGTCAGAGGGCTGAGGCCTGAGCTCTCCCTCAGGGAAGGGCTGCCCCGGCCCACGCCTCTGAGCATGGAGAGTCCGTGGAAGCTGTCGCCAGGGCCCGAGTTCTGGCAAGTCACGTTCCCAGGAGGGCAAGAGGTGATGGAAATAGCCACATAGCCCAGTCCTTACAGACGCATAATTAGGGTTTGAATGGCTTAAAGAGTTCTGTAGAAGGAGTTGGGAAGGAGTCCTGGCAAAAAGCCCCGTTCCTGGCCTCAAGGAACACACAGATGGACGGAGGCGAGGATGACCAGCACTCCCTTCTGTGGTGGACGGAGCCACTGCCCCACTGGAAAGAGAACCCTAGACTCTCCATCTGCCATTACTGTTTGGTCTCTTAGAAACGCCTTCATCCATTAAATAACTCCTGCCTAACTTTTTTGAAACCACAAAGAGGATTTCCAACTATGTCAAAGTACATGTAGCAGTAACATGGGTGTACGTGGATTTTTATGAAAATGTGTGTGTGCATGTGCACATTAGCATGTGAGTGTGTGCGTGTTCATGCCATCTAGAGATACACAGACATGTGTGATTTAGTTTCATCAGCATGCAGGGTAGGATTTACATCTGCTAATCAGTTCAGGATCCAGAAAAGTAGCTTCTGATAGAAGAATTCCATTACTAGTCAGCCGGCTCTGATAAACGTACCTAATCCACACCTTATAAAGGTTTTCATGTCCTACACACACACACACACACACACACACACACCATGTAACCCTGCCATGTCACAGGGAAATCAGTTAAGAATCCCTGAAAAGAGGAAAAAAATTCAAGGTTCTTTGAATTTAGTTGTTCTATAAACTGGAATGAGATTTCAGGAACTTTAACGTGTTTTTTATCATGAATGAAGGAAGGAAGGAGGGAGGGAGGGAGGGAGGGAAGGAACTCTCGCAGACAGAGAGGAGTGTGAGCTCAATAGAAAGCTGTTAAATGAGAAATAATAACTATGGTAATGAAGTGCATATGACCAATACAAAGGCTAAATCATCCCACCCTTTCCTTCCCTCGCCCTCTTCAGAGAAGTGGCATTTAAGCATTGACCCCAGTTATATCCCCTGAGCCATCGCTCTCTGGGATTGGACTCTAAGAGCATAAGGTTAACTAAACTTTAAGGAAATGAGAGTGTGAAAGAGAAAAGAAGTCAGATAGAACGTAATGGAAGAAAAATGATAGGCCATTATTGAGAATTAAGTCCGTTATCCTATTTGTTGCTCATAATGATCCTTTGCCTTGGTTTCTTGTCCCCCAAATAGACCCTCTCCACGTTCAATGTGAGCTGTGTATTTAGCTAAATTTAGGTGAGGAGAATCCAGACCCAGAAAAATAAGTGGAACAGCCACCCGTTTTTAAAGGAAATAATTCAGATTGGCAATAGAACACCATCCCCACCATTCGGTACAGAGGCTAGAGCAAGCTAAATACTCTGACTGGCTTTCTATTTAAAGTGAATTTAGTAATCAAGAGCCTAATTATTGGAAGACTCCCACTGACATGACATGCAGACTGGGGCAGAGCAAGTGACCTGACAATTATGCACCTAATAAAAGACTGGGAACCTGAAAGGAAGCCCAAGTAGCTGAGTACAACCAGACAGACTCTCATCAAGGTTCAGAACCCAGTTAAGGTTTTAAGAAATCCACATAACAATCAAGAAAAAAACCCATTTCGATACACATCTGTTCTATACGTGACGTTGCCATTTACTGCCCTCTCCCCATTCACAATTTCACCCTGTTTCTTTCCTTTGCCCAACTGGTAACATTCTTTCTCCTCCAGACACTCGGATGTACGTCTACCCCTATGTGCTTGGGCCCCAGGGAACATACCATCTTCACCTACACAACAGCTGCTTCTCCACCCTTGGGTGCTGCCCTGCTCCTGTAATTCACATTATTGTTCACCCCTCTTCCCTTGGTTCCTCTTCTGTGTTCTCTCAACGATGGGGAAGTGAATGGACGTGCGTGCATTTTAATCTCCCGTGTGCTCAAAATACACCTCCCTCTCTGTTTTCTCTTGCCTCTTCCCAAGTACAGACGTTATCTCCACCAGCCCTTTAATCCTTCCTCTGGATGTTCTCTCATAACAATCGCATTCATTAACAAGACTTCAACTATCACCTGTATGAGCATGATCATCAAATTTAATTTCAGTCCTGAAATCAGTCCCTAGAGCGACTTCCAAACGTCCAGAGGCGTGCTGAGCTTCTGCACGGGGAGGTTCTCACTAGTACTTTCAGTTCAGTGCATCGTAATCTGAACCCACCGCTCCTCCTATGTGCCTTCAAAAAGAAATGAGCTTCTCAGGCAATTGCCCCTGTCTGTATGACACCTCCATCATCCCAGGCCCCAAACCCTCCTCATCCTCCTTTCCCTGCCACTCCGTAGCTGATTCGTTTCTGAGCTTTGTCAGCGTGGACTCCATGATGGGTCCTTTATCTGCTTCTGCCCTCACCCTGCTCAGACACTCATAATCTGCCTTCAGGGTGACTGTGATAGCCTCTTAACTGCTTTTGATACCTCGAGCCTTCCAAATCTCATTTTACAAATCCCTGCCGGATTGATCTCCCTAAACCACTGCTTTGATCATCTTACTTACCTGTCCAAAACACTTCCGTGTCTCCTGATTCACTCAGTCCAAAAATAAACTCATTAGTCTGCACGTACAGGCCCCGTAATCTCCCATAATCTCCCCACCTCTCCCACTGATACATTCACCCATCCTGAGTGTGTCACCCAGACTGAATCACTTGCCGTTCACTGCACACTGGCATTTCTCTCTATGCCTTTGTTCTTGGGGCTCACTCAGCTTGGGATGCAGTGCCCATTGCCACAGATGCAAATCCCTTACTCAAATGCCGTCTCCTCCCAGAAGTCATCCCTGGTCTCCAGCTGAAAGCTATGTTATATTCATCTGATCTCATTTATCTCTTTTTTTTCATGACCCTTTATCACTTTCATGTTGGTATTGAAGTTGCATGATCTCTTTTAGAAATCTCTTTTAGGAAACTGAAAGTGCTTGAAAGCAAAGCCAGTATTTTTACACACACAGCAGTTGTTTGTCACACAACACTTACCTTGTGCCTTCTACACAGGAAGTGTTTGATAAGCACTGAATTAACAAATACATATATGAGTAAATATAGGTATATGCATGTTCATACCTGCTCACTCAACATGCAGCCATTCATGGCAACAAAAATATGAATCAGTCACTCTATAAATCGATCACTTAAGTACAAGTTTACAATGTTCGCAAGGTGAGAACTGTGTGTGTATGAAATGGCATGTCCATGTGTATTCAGGCTTAAAAGGATAGAAAAACTAACTCTGAACAAATGGGCAATGACTCTTCCTGAGTACTGCGAGCTGTCCTAGCATCAGCATCTGCATGAGAGAAGATGAAAACGCTGGTGTTGCTCTGAAAATGCCAGACCAGATACAAGTGCTGGTGGGACAGGAAGAAATCCACATGCATCAGATACAAGAGCCAGGACTGCTGCCAAGCCAAGCTGCCACTGATGGGGTGAAGAAACCAGCCCAAGAATGTGCTCAGAGGGAAGAAAATGAAACCACAGACAATCCCAAAATGGCTCTATATGAAAAACAGACTCCCAAATCAACAGCAAACAACACTGACATGGCTGACATGTAGCTCTGTGTGTGTGTGTATGGGGTGGGAAGGAATATGGGAATGAATGAATGACTGAATTTAGGGCACCCTGATAAATTCCCCCTGGGATAAAATCCAAATGTCTGCATATAAGAGATAAACAGAAAGCTCTGCTCCTCAGAGGCAATGGCCAGTGGCTGAACACCACGCTAATCTCCTCTGCACCAGGTCCCAGGCATCACGGCAAATGTGTGTCCAAAAAAAAAATGGAGGCAAAGAAGAGAATCTCACTAAAGGCAATAATGTGAATTCAAATACTCTTCACCGTCTGAATGAAAGCAACCAAAACTGATGTTGTTTCAGAGAGGGTATAGGAGCAAGAGCAGAGAAATAGATTAATTTGGCTGGATAGATGAAGCAGACTTCCTGGCTAAGGGGTGGGGACGGGCCAGCTGCCAATGAGCATAAAAATGCCTTGCATTTCCCAGGCACTTTATACTCCTCAGCGCGCTTTCCCGTTTATTGTGTCTTTGATCTTCCAATTGCTGCTGTGAAAAGCAGCACAGGCGCTATTCTTCCGTGGAAGAAGTTAACTGAGGCCCAAGACATCCCCAGACTGGCATCTGTCACCTGTAGGCTTAATCCAAGGCTTTAGGCTGGTACTTCTATGGCCCTAGTGTAAACATCACCTGGAGAATGTATTGAAATTCATATTCTCACTCTGCAAGTCTGAGGTGGGGCCTGAGATTCTGCATTTTGACACACTCCCAGGTGAGGCTGAGGCTGCCGGTTTAGGCTCTCCCTTTGGGAGCCATGTCTGTGGGTGCTGGGTTTGCAAGATTTGTCTCTGTAAAAGCCAGACTAGTGGGTCTTCATTTGACGGATATTATTTAATTACTCTACTCAAGTTCTAGAGCAGATGTCACAAGTAGCTCCTAGCAAAGACCGAGTGGTCTTTAGCTCTGACACCTGTGACCAGCTGGGAACATGCCTGCCCATGCCTAACTCTGTGGCCCTGTACAGGTCACAGACCCTCTTTCAATTGCCGTTTCTCCCTGCGAGCAAAATCAAAGCACCTACTCTCCTGTACCTCAGCTATTGCCCAGCTAAAGATACCTAGTTTAGATTGGTTTGGCTCTTGCAAAGCCCCCAAAAGTCCTGGACCACTGAGCATCTGAAAGAAGCTCATGTGCATCATGACAGGAGGCAAAATTAACTCCTTCTTTTCCTTCAGAAATAGCAGCACACTCGGTCACCATCTTCATGCTCCTTGTCAGGTAAGAGCGGGCAAGAATCATTGCTCCAGCCTTTCCTGAGGAAAGAGGGCACAAGGCGAGAGGGCACGTTACCCAGTGTCCTAGAGTGAGAGGTCAGGACTGACTCCAGGTTCCCGATTCCTGACTACACATTTTCGCTCCCTCCCTGTTTCTCCCTGAGCAAGCACAAACAAGAAATATGTTGGGGACTGTAGACTTCAAAAGTCAGTATAGATACAAAGAATATTACTCAGGCTTAAAAAAGAAGGAAATTCTGACACACACTACCACATGGATGAACCTCAAGGACATTATGCTCAGTGAAATAAGCCCCAGTCACCAAAGGATACCTGCTGTACAATTCCCCTTATATGAAGTATGTAGAGTTGTCGCATTCGTAGACACAGAAGGAAAGAATGGCTTTTGCCAGGGGCTGGAGGAAGGAAGATGGGGAGTATGGATATAGAGTTTCAGTACAGCAAGATAAAAAGAGCTCTGTGGATAGATGGCATTGGTGACGACACAACACTATGAATGTGCTTAATGCACCTGAATCATACTCTTCAAAATGGTTAAGACAGTAAATTTTATGTAATGTGTATTTTATCCCAGTAAGAAAATGTGGGAAAAACTCTTTTCTAAAACTAAACATTCCTTGGAAGACTGTTTAATTCAGTCCTTTAAACACTAATCACTTAACCAGACTAGGGAATTTAGATAAATTTCTTGTGACAACCAGCTGATACAAAGGCGTGCGTTAAGCAGAATGAGGTGTGGAGGAGGGCCTAAGAGCCGTGGTAAGAGGCCACCAAAGGTGACCACTGCCTGCTTCCCAGCTCTGCCGAAAGCCAGGCCTATCGCCAGGTCACCCACCCAGCACCCCGGGAACCACTCTGGTGCCTGGACTGACCTCATAACTCACGTGGCCTGCAAGGCTCCCTGGCCAGCTTTGGCCCTTTCTCCCTGCCCCCGCCCTGGGGGTGCTGAGCTGTGATCGGTCAGTCTGCAGGGCCCATGCAGCCTCCACGCTGGTTCACAGGCCAGGGCTTAAGGTGAGAGAGACTCAGTTCAGCAATTTTGCAGCAGCTCAGAGCTTAGCGGGCTCTCTCACGCAGGCTTACTTGAGAAGACGGCAGAGAAAGAGAACCTGAGTATCTTGATTCCCCACTCCAGGACCCACTACCTGGGCCTCATTGCCCGCTCCAAACGTCCTTCAGAGACAGCAAACCTCCAGGAAAAATTAAATCCTCACCAAACACCCTTTAATTTTATCCACTTGGCTTAATGAAGGTTCCGGTATTAATGACCTCGGAGGCTTTTTGTCTGACGGTTCTGCTGGTAACTAAACCCTGTGCTATTTTTCCCCCCGCAGCCTGAAATCTCAAGCGTCGCCTCTTATCTTATTTTCTATTTCTGGGCTATATTACATTAGCACCTTTTTATTTCTCCTGGCATGTTTGACAGTGAGTTCAGGCTAGTGAGAATCATCTCTTTGTGCTGGCAAATGGGGATTGCACTGGTTGTTTTAGAATAATGACTTATAGTTAAAATTACCCCCAGGATGTCATAATTACATGGTTGCCGCTTTCTTCTTTGACAAGGTGGAGAGGCGGAGCTCAGGTGGCCTACAGGAAGCTGCTTGGGGTGGAGGAGAGAGGGGGATAAACAGATGTGTACCCAGAGCCCCCCCAGGGAGCATGAGGATGGGGAGCAGAGGCCTAAGCTTATGATATGATGTGATCAGGGAGAAAGCTCTTCACCCCCATTCTTCCCCCCAGGGGCCTTAGGCCCATCCCGGGTGGGACTGAGAGGCCAGGACACCAGCCACATCAAAGGGAGCACAACTCTCATAATCGTGAATATCACACCCTATGGGATTCACCACAGTATATGAATTCACAAATGAAATTTCCATTTGGCCTAATTCATTAAACAAAAGGTCTCTGCTAAAAGGGAAATGCTACTTGGGAGGGGCCCTGTTATCAACATTAATGCTGCAAGCTGGGTTAATCCATGGGTACTCCACCTTGTTACATGTGATTTTAGTAGTGAGATAAACATTATCTTACATGAACTGCATAGTAGAAAGCAGTGGGTATATGGCTCTGTGGCAGACTTCTGCCCACTCACCCTCCACCCCCAGATGCTTCCAGTGAGGAAGGGGGACGGGGACTCCAGCTGGACAGCCATTGCTCTGTCTAAGCTTCTAGCAGGTGCCTGAGGGGCTGACATCCAGAAACAGGGAAAGAAGGGTTAAAATGCTGGTTCCTGCCAGGGGAGGAGGTCAAAAAGAAAAGGCCTGGACGCATGCCAGGATAATGATGGACTGACCCAAGGGGAAATGGACTAGGGCAGTAAAAGAGCAGTAATGGGACAAGGGACAAGATAAGTGCACCCTAGGAAGGGGCAAGTCACCCCAAGGACCTGCTACAGCTGCGTGTGTGAACCTGGACTTTGGTGTCAGACCTGTAATTTAATTCTAGCTCCAACATGATGACCTGTGTTTTGAGGCAGGTTACTTCTCTGTGACTCAGTTTCCCCATTTCTAAAATGGGAATGATAATGGAACCTAAAACGAGAACTAAATAAGGTCGTATAAGCTAAGTGATTAAAACAGCGTGTGGCACATGGCTGGTCTCTAATAAGCAAATGCTATTCATGTTATGATCTTCACATAGCTATTGTCATTAGAACTTCTCCCCTCAGCACCCACGTGCTGTCATCTTGCTCTTTCTCATTTAGAAGTCCCCAAAATGCTGCCTTCCACGGCTGGGGAAGGAGGTCAGGAAAACATCCCAGGGGAGGCATGGAGCTGAATTTGCTGGGTCTTGAGGAGATGCCATAGTGAGCTTCAAGTGGGGTGGCCCTGGGGAAGGAACCCCAGCCTGTCTCTGTCAGGAGGGTGAATGGGAGCCCAGCAGGGGCCTAGGAAGTGAGGCAGGGGCCTGTGAGAAAGACGGTTTTTTAAACATGACTTCTAATCTGTGTAATTACTTCTAATCTGTGTAATTACTGCCGCTGGGCCAGGGCACCAGGGAGGAGGAACCTCACAGACCATCTTCTTCCCTTTTTGTTTTCCTCTCCATCAGAGAGACCTTGAGGCTTCCCCAAGGTTTTGAAACAAAATTACATCTTTTCCTACAGCAGGGCAGACTGGGCCTGCAGGAATGAGGCCGCATATCAGCCTCCCTGATTGCCACCTGGGGCTCCCGCACAAGCAAGTGTGCATTGGGCCATTTTTTAAATGACACTAATTAATATGGGGATTATTGGAAAAAGCAAATCTACTTCAGCTCCTTGATTAAAACCCTTTTGCTCCACCCCCTACCCCATCCCCGTATGTCCCATGGGCTTCGGCCCACTCCTGTGCTGGGGCTAAAGGGGTCTGTTGCATCCCCGCACCCCCCACCCACCCCCCAACCATTTGGCTAATCTGTCACCTGACAGCCTCGCTCGGGTTTCACCAGGTCTCACAAGAGGAGAGTGTGATCAGCACCGACGACAGGGGCAAACGGGCCGTGTGATTTCAAGCCAGGACCCGGCTTTGCCTCTCACTGGTCAGGCTCCCTCCCTTCATGCCCTCGACTGTAATGACAACACTGGTCCTGCCGGCCCGCATCACACGCTGGTGCTGGGAGAACTGCAGTCATGGACACCAAAGAGTCCCCTAAAGACGTGCACAGTGTGATTATCAAGGTGGAACTTGGAGACACAGGAGGAGTGGAATACCAATGGTGTGCAGGGCAAACCTCTGCACGGTGGGGGGGCAGAGGTCACACCTACAGGGGTATCCAGCTCACACTGTAGGCAGCATGGAATTAGAAAGGAGCACCAGGCCAGGCCCCTCGGACTTTCTTTCTGACTGTAAGGGGACTGGGCCTATGAGGGGTTCCCTAAGCCAGCCTCTCGGCAATGCCACCCTGTGGACCCCAGGCCCCAGGAGTCTCCTCCCTCCCTGCAGTGGTCTCAGACCCTGCACTCAGTGCCACATACTGCTCCCCAGACCACATTCGATTTCTCTCACGCATACAGGACTTGCCTCCTCCTGTGCAGCGTGACTTATGAGAGTCTGCAGTGCACTTCGTGTCCGAGGCCCTCCCATCTGGTGCCTGGGGCCCGGTGCATGATGGCTTGGAAGCGATACCGACTGATGGAGCTGCGTTCTCGGGGTTCTTTCAATGCCTGAATTTATGAGGAGCCCCTAACTCCTCATTCCTAAGATCCACTCCTCTATGGATCCCATGCCTATGGGAACCTTGTGGGGCCGGCCCTACGCTGACCCTACAGGATGCCAGGGTTGCCTCACTACCAGGGCCAGGCTGGAGGGCCAGGTCCCCACACAGGTCCTCTGCTCTAGAAGAGAAGTGACACCCTCCCCCAGCTGTCCACACCCACCAGAGCAAGAACCAGGACAAAGCTGTGCAGTGTAGATATACGAGGAAGCTGTCATATAACATGTTTCTTCAAGTTGGCACAACTAGGCTTTCGGATCTTTAACAATCACTATTCTCTTTAACTCTCTGGGACTTGACTTCTCAGCTATAAAATAAAGGGCCTGGACCAGGGCCTGCAGTCTCTCTCACCTCTAAAACTCTGCAGCCTATCCGGGAGTTAGACGGGAGGAGCTCAACCCAGATTCTGTTCCCCACACTGGGTTTTGGTTCTGCAGATTCTCTAACCCAGGCCCCTTCGTAACCACGGGTGAGAGCCAACACGGAGGGGAAAGAGGTCGTTAGGTGGACCTGACCTGACAGGGGGATGATGCTCTTGCTGTCCAGCAGTCACTCCAACCCATGTTTTACATGTTGGTTTACGTGCATGCCCTTTACACATTTGTCAGTTATACCCCCATAAAGGTGTTAAAGTTAGAAAAAATCTGGTTTATAAGAAAATATCTCCTTCTCCCACCACTTTTGCATTATCATTTTGCTTTTTATATAAAGGAAAGAGAAAGCAGGGAACTGTGTGGGGGACTTTGTTGATGCCCTGTTTTCTTTGTTGTGGCCCTGAAGTAAACGTCCTGGTATGCTAGGAGAAAAAGAAAATGTTTACACCCTTTGAATTTAGTATTGGCAGCTTGTGTTCAAATCCTGCCTTTGCCTCTTACCAGCTGTGTGGTTTGGGCCTGGTGGAAATTGTCCTGATCAGTTTATTCATTTGTAATTTGTAAGGCAGATGCCATGCATGCCTGTCCAGTGTGACTGTGGTGAGGACTCAGTTATGCTCTGGCTGCCTGGCATGTTGTAGTTACTCAGCAAGTGACAGTTCAGAATTAAAGCAGGGGTCTGAATTGCATGTGGAAATAAGACCAAGACCACTTTAAGTTTTACCCTGTTTCTGAGTTCCAGCCTGTCTTCGTGAAGTGTTTTAGGTAATTTTGTTTTAAATGGAAGAAATATTCAAAATTACTCCTCAGGGCCCAATATTATGAGGGTGACACTCTGAGGTCCAATGTTAGCTAGGCTGGATGTCTTGAGGTCCCATGTTAGCTAGGTTGGCTCTGAATCTGATGTCCCAGGGCTCCTTTGTATCTTTTTTGGCCCCCAATACAAGTTCTTACCCCATTTTTTTCTATAGTAGGACCTTAGACCTTGCTTCTCCCTGGCCTTCCAAGCCACAGTGACTCCCAGGCACCACCTCCAAGCTGTGAACCCCCAATTCCACGAGAATACAAATAGTCTGATTTCTTGGCATCCTCTGGCTGTGCCATGCTACTCTCCTGAGATGGCAATTTCTTTTCTGTTGTTCTGTTGAATACATTTTTTAAAAAGATTCCCTTGGCCGCTGCCGCCTCGATTTTCTTTGTGGTTAGATGCAATGACTAGAATCATGCACGTACTTACAAGTCAATTTTCCTTTAATGATGATTTTACCTGCTCTGAAGCTTATCAGAAGGAGGGTTCACGCACCCGGGGTCTCGGCGGCGTGAAGCTTTCAGTGGGCCTCAGCAGCTGGGCTATAGGCAGTTGCACCTGCTTCGAATGTTGTCAATGTAATGCTAATATGCAAAACGATTTGTGATGCAGGAAACCGGAACCAAGAGTGAAAGAAACTGTTTGGGATTATAAATCACTTCCCCATCAGCTGCTGAGCTTTCTTTGGGATTCGGCTGAGAAGTCTCTGCAAGCAGTGGGATCCTGCAGCACCCCTTTACTGACTGCTGCTCTCTGAGAGAAGGATCCAGAGGAACAATGTTAAATCTGGCAAGAAGGAATTAGAGGAAGTTAAAATGGGGTAGAGACCTGAGGCAGAAGGAGGGAGCAGGAGAGAGGGCATTTATTAGGGAAAGGCACCAAAGAAATGAGTTTAGATCTGCCTCTATAGCCATGGGTGGCAGTGTTTCTGAGGGTTTGCGTGGAACATTCTGGAAGGGCTGCTCTACATCTTGCCAAGAAGGGCTCCATTAGGGTTCATTAGAAACTAAAGCCTATAATGCCTGCTTTAGACAATCCTCCACTTCAAAGAGTTGCTCTTACAACTTTGAATTAACCTACTCAGTGTTTAGAAGAGGTGACAGCCTGGCTACCTCCAAAGCTGAGTTTGACTTCTGCAGTTGGCATGGCTGCCTCCGCTGGTCCATCTGTGCAATGGGCCCAAACCTACTGAAGTGCCAGGCTTGGAGACTTTCTCTGTCTCAGGAGAACTGTGCTGTTCCTTTGGGCCAAGCTCACCTCCTCTCTTTCTCTCAGAGAGAATGGGGAAGGGTGGGTTCAGCAGAGAACAGTGCATGAGCAGGGGACAGAGCCCTAAACATAATCGCCACCCCTTTCACTTAAGCTGCATGCTCATCACAATAGAACATAGGTTTGGAACTATGCATAGAGTTCACACTGGATTTGGCAGTGCTGGTAACTCAGAATTTTCTGGAAAGTCGCAGAGAAGATTTAGCTGTGGAGAACAGGAGACAACAAGCTGGGGCTGGGGGTAGATAAGAGAGACCACCTTATGTCTAAGACGCCCCTATCATAAGGGTTAAAGGGCAAGACGCTGCAGGATATCAGCTCTGTGGAGGAAGCAAGCCTGGGGCACCTGCTGTGTGTAAGATGCTAGTCAACATCCGCTCTCAAAGAGTTTACACAGCCATAGAAAGCTAAATAAAAGCACCAGGTGGCATATCCCAAATATCAGATGTTGGTGCCTTGAATGCTGGAGGATTTCAAGGGAAGAACTTACAGAGTGTAGCAAAGAAGAGGTGAAGGAACCTGGATGGCGAGGAACCTGAGTGTAAGTGGGGGGGGGCAGGGATATTCAGGCAGAAAGAGAGGCATGAACAAAGCGTAGTGTGCGAATGAGCATGACAGCACCACAGGGGCCAGCGTGCAGCTGGTGCAAATGGTGGGTGCCGAGCAGGGAGCAAGGACAGAGGCGAAGACGTCGGGGTTAGGGAAGCTCTCAGGGGCAGATCGGCAGACGTGCAGAGGAGTCAGCATGGAACACAGAATTAAGACACCCCAAACTGCAGGTGTCACCCCTGTATGCCTGGGATGCAGCAGGTGGAGGTCGGGGAACTCACCCAAAGACTTACCACCTAATGCAAGTCCTGCTTTCACAGCAGCAAATGATCTATTTACATCAACACTAGAGGGGGGTAGCTGCCAGCATGTGAGCCCACAGATGTCGGAGAAAGGCGTCCCCAGGCCAGCTGGCCCCCAGGCTAACTCATGCTTGCAGCTGGGGACAGCCGAGTCCCGTCTGACCTGACACCAATGACGAGAATCACCCCGTCAGCATGTGTCTCCTTGTCCCGTTCCCAGTACCATTGTTATCAAAGCTGCAAGAGAACTCTAGTCCCTCCGGATTTTCTGGGGAGAAAATACAGTTATTTGCTTACTAGGTTTATTAAAAATGCACCCATTACCTGAATGCCTCTAGGCAATAGCACACAAATATATTTTTTAAAGGATGAGAATTCCATTAAACAGAGATGCAGATGCACCTCCAGCAAATAGGCCACCGGGGCTGTCCCTGGTAGGATGGAGGACAGCCCTGAAGTGAGACAGCTTGGCCAGCAGGTCAGCGCATTCAGGATCCCCGAGCCAGGAGTGGGGAGTGCATGGAGACGGGAAGGTCCACTGAGCTGTTTCCCATCTCTCTGCTCCTTTCCATTCCAGCCTGAGGCTCTGCAGTGGCTCTCAGAAGGCTTAGTGTCTGTGGTGAGGCAGGAAAGGGGTGGGAGACCTCAGGGAGGTGCAGGAGAAACCTCTAGGAAGGGGATTTGGCAAATACTCTTAATTAGCTGCCTGTCCTGTCTCTTATTTTGGCTTCATGCTCAGCCATAATCTGAAACAGGTTTCCGGTTAGAACTGTGACTATTTGTGTAGAAAGTTTGTGGGGTAGGTAGTGATTTTTCTAGAACTCAAATCTGGTGATGTTCATAAGAATCTCCATGGGTCACCTGTGCTTTAGGGTCCAGATCTCTCCTAACACCGTACATGCCGTATGTTATGATGACACTGCTGACTGCCCCCCTCACAGCCACCCCAGCCACTCACAGCTAATTATAGGGCTTCAGGCTATGCCCAGCTGGTGTGCATCTCCAGGTCATTGAAATTTTCATCTCTCTGGAATATCTCAAGTATCAGTATCACACTTCTGCACCTGGATCATTTCTCTTTGTCAGGCCAGTAGAGGTGTCCCCTAGACCTTGGTCTTCCATCCTGCAATGGTGTCCTTCCCAAACCCCAGAGGGCCCTTATCACGCTGCATCAAGGCCCTTTGTTTGCTGATCTGTCTCTGGACCGAGTGTGAGTTATTTAAACAGAAGCCACATCATTCATCTCAGGATGCCCAGTACCTGGGCACAGCAAAGACAACATCCAAGTTAAAATAAAGACCAGCCTCTGACCTTGAGTTCTCTAGGCCAGGCTCTCCTCTTCTGCAAAATGGGGATGATAATAATACCTAGCTCATTAAAAAAGTTGTGAGGATGAAGGGAGCATAGACAACTCAGCTCGTGTTTTATGCCACGCCTGCCCAGGGCTGACAGGCCAAGGGAACAGAGCCGTGACATAACACGGGTCATCGACTTTTTCAAAAGGAGAGACTGGGGCTCAGAAAAGTAAACTCACTTGCCCAAAGTCACAAGGAAGGAGCGGAAGTGGCAGTACTAGAATACAAAGCTGGCCTCAGCTAACTCCAAGGGCCCTGCAGGTCAGAGACACCAGCCCCTGGCCAGCCAGTCTCTGCCCAGATGCCACACCCGTATCCTCTCCAAGGGAAATGCAGACTTCTGAGGTCTGGCTGAAGAATTCAGAGAACCTTCTTTACACTAATTTTCTAGGGCAATGATTCCAAATATGCTATACACACATTTGTTTATATCTGGAAAACATAATTTTAGAATACAAAAATTTGGAAAACATAATTAATGGAATGAGCAATGGGCTGGGAGTCAGCTAAGCTGCTACCTAGTGAAACAATGCTATCCTATCAGTTCCCTTCCACCTCACTTTTCTCCATTGTAAAATAAAGATTTTGGAATAAATTATCTCTATGGTCCCATCCAGCTCTAAATTTCTGTGCTCATACATGTGAAATAAAAGAGTTGAACTACCCCAAAGTCAAAATTGGCCTCGGGCTGCTCATTCTTGGGTCACACACACTTCTGCTTCCCTCTTTGGGTTTGGAAAATCAAAACTGCAGTACATTCCTGCTGTCCACCAAAGTGAGGTCATGATAGCGAGGTCAGGCCCAGGGAGAAAACATTCATGCCAAACCAAGGTGGCTCAGGTCTCCCTGAGCTCCATCCGTCTCCCGGGGAGAGGGAAGCAGGTGCAAGACCCCTCAGAGCATGCCCTGTCTCCCAGCACCCTGATCAGAGGTCAGGCCATCTCTGCCCCTCAGGTCCAGGGTGGGGCTTATTCTGGGGAGGTGATGCTTAAGAGAGTCAACACCGTCCCACCGGCTACACTGCAAGACACTGATCAGCTGCTGGCCCAGCAATTGCTAAGAGACCATTCTCCGCTGGGGCTCGCAGCGGTGTTCGCAGTAACTGTCTCGGATGGCCTGCGTTCCCCAGAGGCTCCCATGCACACTCAGGCCCACAACTCAGCTCAGAGCAGGCTTTGCTTTCAAGGAAAAGAGCATGTTTACCATTGATGTGATCATGCAACAGGGAGCCTGAGACTTGCCTGGCTCTTGCTGCAGCTGTGTAAATAGCTGTCATGAACTTTTCTGTCTGGCATGGATCAGCTAGAGCCACTAGATAACCCACCTACTTATCAAGAGGTCAGAGTCACGGAGCAACCGTAAAGACATCATCCCTATCACAGGCCATCCTTTATTTACCCAAAGGGAAGCCCCAGGTGGTAGGTACCATCACGGTAGCTGTGCTCCCATGACACTCAGTTTGCTTCATCTACCATCACCTCAATGGCATTTATTCACAGTACCTACGTCGTAGGATTGTTATGGAGATGAAATGAATTAATACCTTCAAAGCCCTTAGAACAGTGCCTGGACAGAGCACGCTCTGTACAAGTGTTCATTGTTATTTGTATTCACTCAGTCCAATGAGTACTTAGGGGGCACCTCCTATGTGCCAGCACCCGAGCCAGGCACTGGAGATATAACAGTGGGTAGTGAGAACATACTTTCTTCCTGCCCCTAAGATGCTTAGACTCTACAGGCAGAATCCACAAGCATTTTGGGGGGCCTTCTCCAGAGCACAGGAACCTTCCCTATGAGGTAGGAAGAGCAGTCACTCAAATTCCCACTTTCCAAGGTGCTCAAATTGACTTGCCTAGAGGCATAAGAGGGGACCCACCCTCTGATCCCCACCTGAAGCTCGCCACAGCACCAGTTGTCAAAGCTGGTCCCTTAGACTGAAAGCTTATCCCATTTTGTTTCAACTCCATATTTACCTGCTGAAAAACTAACTGTCATCAAGGTCTCCAACCTCCATTTCCTAGCAGAGCCATTCCAGTTAGAATTAATCTCCAACCCAACTCATTCAGTAAAAGTGTCCTTTGTCTCTAAGAAACAAACAAAATAATAAATAAATAAATGACACTGAGAAAATGAACCTCAATCAACTCATTTTTGGTACCCCATAAAATCTTTTTGTTAGGTAATCCTGATGTTAAATGGCCACTCTCCCTACTACAGTGAAACATCTCAGACTGGGCTCATTCTCTGCCAACATAAGAGAATAGCCACCCAACAACCTCAGTGCATAACCTGGGAGAGATTCCCAGCTCTGTGAAATGCCAAGCATGGACGAAAATCTGCGATCCCTCTTAGGAATTAATTTTAACTGATCCATCATTCGATAAATATTGAATGCATAGCATATGATAAAAATAATAATAAGAAACATCTCTTCATTTAAAGAACTCACAATCCTGGGAGAAAAATGTGGAAAACTTACAACAGATGGTTGAGTTTGATAATAGAGATTTGTATCCATTGCCTCTTTATGGAAGAGCAATAAAGTTTTAATCTTACTTAAAGGGGAGAAAGAAATAATAAACACCTGAAGTTAAATTGGTCTCTGACTTCAGCCAAAAAATTGGTGTGACTTTGGGAAAAAAGTTTTGCATAGAAAATCAATGTAAAATGGGCCTGCTTCACTTTTACCTGCATTATATTTAACAAATGTTCAAAAGGTAACAAATAGTAAATAAAAATAAAAACAAACAGAAAACACAACTATTTTATCAGGGATAAACAGTGATCAAATAAATCTTAGCTGTGATAAATTTTCTCTTTTCAGAGAAAATCTCCAGATTTCTTGGAAGCTACCTGTAAACTAAAGACAAGCAACCTGCAGCGCCTCCCTCCCATATTCTGTGGCCTGACTTGCAGCCAAACTCCTGTAGATCCCATAGAATCAGGGCAAAACTCATGGCTCTCCTAAGACTGAGGGAGGGGTTGTTTGTGCTCAGAACTCCCCACAGATGAGGTTGCTCAGGGTGGCCCACTGTGCTCGACCTCAGGGTCTCCTACACAGGCAGGTGCACCACGCTCCTCCCACCTCCCAACTTCCATGTGGGATCATTGCTCCAGGTCCCTCTAGCCTGTGTCACCCACTGACTCTCGGCTGGAAACAGTTCCCCTGAGTGAACCAGATTCCTGCTTAAGCTAAGGAGAAGGGAATCCACCTCCCTTTGGAGTAGAAACAATCACTTTGCCCCAAGCAGAGACAGCTGATCTCCCTTCCCTTCGCCCTGTGACTTCCCAGACGCCTGCGGGAAGCGCATGCAAGTATCTGTGGTCACCCCACGTCTTGCCGCCCAGAGGACTCAGCCCCCACCAGGGCTGCTCAGGCTGCAGACTGCGGCTGTAACCTGTAAACGCTCATCTCGGTTAGCAGGTGACAGGCTCCCATAACATGGCATCCATATGGCGTCACCCCTTCTGTTGAGCACAATTTTAGGGCAAGATTCATACTGCTTCTCTCCGTGCTTAAAATAGATGCCCAAAATTGGGATAGAATTTACATAAGTTGGCTGAAGAGACTGTGTTCAATTAAAAAGCTTTTGTTGCCAAAGAATTTTTTTAGTTGATACATATGCTCCTTTATTGCAATTCTGTGGAGAGAAAGATTTTGGTCCTCCCTCTCTCTCTCTCTCTCTCTCTCTCTCTCTTTCTATCTCTCTCCCTCCCTTCCCCCTCCTCCGCCCCCCTCTTATATTCTCCCCCTTTTCTTCCATCCCTTAACAAATAAGGAGGGAAGTGGGTATCTGCCCCGAAGGCTGAGTGAGCAGCAAATGACGAAGCTACTCACAGGATAATAACAAGGAACCTGGCCCAGAAGAAACAGAGGCAAGTGGAGTCGTCCTGCCTGGCCTGCGGCAGAGTAAGATGCAAAGCTCTTCTCTGTATGTATTCTGGGGCCTTGTCCCAGAGAGCGAGGTTGTCCCACTCTGCAGTCACCATAAATTCAATGGAATGTGTTTTCAATTGCCCTGACACTGAGGCATGAATTTAGAAACATAACACTTCTTTTTTTTTTAATCATGAAATAAAACCGTTCTTGGGCAAAAATTGGGAAGCAGAATAGTACAGGGAAGGGAATATCCATGGATAAGTTGACTATCCAAAGATGAACTCTGTTAACATCTCATTATGTTTCCTTTCAGCCTTTACTGCAACTGTGTATATTCACAAAAATTTGAGATCCTAACATATACAGTAAATAGTTTTGCACCTTCTCATTTCTGTTTAACATTGTATCCTAATTTCCTGAGCATTTTTCTATATTGAGTATGTTTCAGGATTATCACTTTTAATGGATGTACTGTAATGTAATTAACCATTTCTCTATCTCGGATATTTATGTTATTTCCAGTTTTTGTTGCTATCTACAAATATTGCTGCAATTAACAGCCCTAAATTTGTATGCATCTCTGTTTATTTCCTTAGGACAAATTAGCATGGGTTGTGATTTGAGGTGTATATTTGAGAGTGAAGACGAGTTGCAGTGAGCTTTTCACGTGCTTTGGGACTGGTTCATCTTATGATTAGTGCATGTGTTTTTTACAATTCCTGCTTAGCATCAGAAATGAAATCAGTGTTTCAGAAAGTAATTTGTTTGTTGAGTGTTTTCCTACGGAAAGCTAAATAATCCTGAATTGAACATCTGTTGTTTTTGCCTGCTCAGCATCCCTCCCCACTTTTTCTGTATAAGAAATGCACAGTGGTCCCCACTCCCCATTCCTCCGGCTCCAGTAGAGCTGATGACTAATCACCTTTGGATTCAGAAGCTGGTAGTAAGATTCATGAGCAGGGGCAAATCTTGGACTTTCATGAGGACTCTCTGCATCCTCACTAACTGCTGAGTGAGTGGACTATAAGCGCAGAGGTGCTGGGACTCTAGCATCTAGATGCTAGGACCGAAAGAGAGATGGGAAGAGTCCACTTAAGAATCAAGCAGAGCTAAGAGAGGATTTGGATAGATTCCTGACAACATTTATAAACTCTGATCTACCTGTGCCTGAAGCTAGCAAAACTACTGGCACAGATTTCTCAGTTATGTAAGTCATGAATTCCCTTTATTACTTAAAAGGATTTTAATTAGGTTTCCAAGAGGTACAAGAAGCTAAAATGGCCAACTAACATAATGCTATGTGTAAAAATCAAACTCCGAATCCTTGGGCTTAGCATGCCTATGTCCTCCGCAAATAAGCTAACTGATAAACTATATGAATATCTAACACCTGCTGTGAGTGAGGTTGTGAGCTAGTATCTGCTAGCAAAACTCCAGTATAGCCAGCTCCAGGCATCTAGAAGCTTAGGACACAGAAATCAAACCACAGGGCAGGACCACGAGCGAGGAGTCACTGGGTGTTTCAGAAGGTCATGCTTTACTAAAAGGAATAGAAATAATTTTGTTTTGATGGGGTTTAACTTGAGCCTTGAAACCGTGGTAGACTTTTTGTGGGTGGAGCTTGAGAATGGGGGAATAGCCAAAGGAAAATAGCATGAGCCAAAGGACAGGGGCAGGAGGGCACTGGTGGCAGGGTAATGGTGAGCTAGAGATTTGTCATGCCAATGGGTTTCAGCCCCGGGCAAGTCCACTCTTGATTCAGTGAGACCGAGAAAGGACAATGGAACATTCTTGGGGTGAAACGGTTTCTACTCAAGTTTATTCCCACAGTGGCAGGTCAAGCACTAGAATCCCATTCGCCTCAGAGCAAGTCTGTATGCAGCAAGCCATTCTCTGCCTCTGGGCCTCTCTGCAGCCACCACCACCTCAGGTGCCTCTGTCTCTGTCCTTGGTGCTGCCACCACTCCAGCCTCTGCTCTCCTGCAGCCTTGCAGCCCAGAACACTGGGCAGAGCTCTTGATATAGAGTCAACAGCAATGTATTGCCCACACATGTGCAGCGAGCAAGCTGGCTAAGGTCAGGTGAGAATCCTGGCTATAGGAACTTTCATTTTCTCTACAAGATTCATCTGCACTTCTGAAGTGTCAACATACCATTAACTGAATAGACAGCTAAACATTACCTGTAGTGCCATAATTATGGACTTATAAGTGTCTAGAATTACATCTTGCAATGACATATTCCAATTGTTTTCTCACCTACTGAACTGAAGCCTCCTTGAGGCAGGAAGCTGCTTTTTTTTTTGGAAAACGAAGCTCTTAGTATACTGCCCTGCATTCTGTGCATATCCCCAAAAGACTCATTGACCCCAGTTGGCTTAAGGCTAATTGCAATGTTGGATTGAGCACAATCTAACAGACATGAGGGAGAACGCCCTCACCTGCTGTCAGTACCTTTCCTTGGAAGTAGACCAGGCAAGCGAAGACAGACATTGTTCGAAACCACTGAATGTCCTGCAGCTCTGACAACTGCCTCTTTTGTTTTAGGTGACCTGACATGCAGGACCTAATAAGGGGCCCCACTCATAAATAAGAGCTCAATGACTATCTGGCAGATTGAATTAATAAGGACTTTGCTTTGTTCTTCTGGTATCCTGAGGAAGCCACACTCCTCTGCCTATTCCCTCAGGACCTTATCATTTATTCCTAAAACAGCCAGTCCAATATCTGGTATAAAGCTGACTGGTGAGGTTTCTTGGAAGACTTCTCTGGCCCAAGGTTTGTTTCCCAAACTATCCTGATAATTAGAATCACCTGGGTGTTTATTAAATCCACTGAGGACTGGGTGTCTCCTCTAGGAATCCTGATTCATAGGCTTGAATGGGGGTCCAGAAATCAGGATTCAGAGCAAGCACCAAAACTTTGAGAAACTTTTTAAATCAACAGAGTTCTCCTGGATATAATGTGTTCATTAGCCATAATGGCAAGTCTCTGCTTAACTTGGAGAAAAGCAGTCCTGTAAAGTGGTTAGGCCACAGTCAAGGGAATTCAGTATCTTGGGCTCAGACAGTGATTCTCACACTCGCTAGCTGAGTGGCTTTGAACAAATTATGTAACCTCTTTGAATGTGTGCTTCTGACTGTAAAAGAAGGAAGACACCACTTGCCTCTTTCCCTCCCAGGAATCTAATGAGATGATGCATGTAAAAAAAAAAAAATGGTGGTCTTACATGGGAGGAATTTTCAGTCTGATGCCTTGACTGGAAACAAAAGTCATGTGATGATGTGTTTGATGGAGAAGATAAACTGTACCACAGTGGCCACTTATTTGTAAATATTAGCTCCACCAAACCATTCACTAATCCTATTTTGTGCCAACACACCAAGGCTGGAAGGACATCTTGATAAATAACAATTAGCATTTATTGAGCGCTTACTCTACATCAGGCATAATTCTAGGTGAATTATTCAGACTGATCAATTTAATCCTCATAACAGCTCCATGAAATAGGTACTACTTTGATTGCCATCTTCTTAGTTGTGATGTAGTTGAAGTATATTTAAATAATCTACCTGAGGTATAACTGAGGTTGAGTTAAATAATCTGTGAGAGGTCACTAGCTGCTAAGGAGCAGAGCTAGGCTTTGGAGCCACCCAGCCTGACTCCATAGTCCCCATTTCTGACCCACTAAACCACATGATTTCTCAAGATGATGGGTGGTCCCCACCATGAGAGGCAGAATATCCAAGGTCTCCAGGTATTTACTCTATTACAACCTTTAAAAAATGCAAATGGGACAAATAGATGAACAAGCAAAGCACAGAGAATTTTAGGGCAGTGGAACACTTCTGTATGATACTATAACGGGGGGATACATGGTATTAGGTTTGTCCAGACCCATATGATACCAAGAGTGAACCCTAATGTCAACCTGCACTGTTAGGTGACAACGATCTGTCAGCGTAGGTTCACAGATTGTAACAAATGTCAGCTCTGATGGGGGATGTGGATGGTGGAGGAGGCTGTGCATGAGTGGAGGCAGGGGATGTATAGCAACTCTCTGTACCTTCCCCTCAATTTTACAGTGAATCTAAAGTTGCTCTAAAAAAAATAAAGACTATTAAAATAGAATTGCAAACAGTAGTAGTTTACCTACAGACCACCGTACCAATGTCTACTTACCCCAAATGGTTATTTGTAAGCCATGACAGCATATTGATGCTTGATGGCATGTTGACACTGAGTCTAGGGGTGTCTCAAAGTAGAGAACCACATACCAATGTGCCCTCACACCTTGAAGCACTCTTGTGTTTAGGGTGCTTCCAGAAAGGTACATGGGATGCACTTTGGCATTGTCCCCACCCGGCCTTTGCATTCCTATGTCACCTACCTGGCCCCTAGAGGCACCGAGTTGGCCCCTTAATCCAATCCCACCCCTCTAAGAGGAAACACAGAGCCCAGACAAATGAAATGAATTGTCCAAGTTCAAAGCAAATTGATGACAGAGTCTTGGGTAGATCCCAGCTCTCCCAACTCCCAGATCAGCGCTCTTCCAAACCACAGCGCATACTGGACATCAGAAAAAACAGGACACGAAGCACAGTGAGAAAGACAGCCTGAGGGTGGCTGGAGACGGGAAGCGAACACTCCGTGGTTCCCTGCGGTGCTGGGCTGCCCTCCGAGAACCCGTCCCCTGCCGGGTGGGAGAACAGCCTGGCACCAGAGCGGCCACTCTGTCCTCACTGCACAGAGATCGCATGGCCGCCCAGGCACCCCCGTTTATCACGTGCTTTGGGAGTGGAGGGCGCTTCGGGAGGACCCCCACCACCCGAAGGAGGCAGCAGAGGCAGGCTGCCAGGACTGTGGCACTGTCATCCAAGACAGCAGCGGAGAACAGGGACTGGCCGCTTTCTCTTTGGCCCTGGGAAGAACGGACAGGGGAAGAGGCGGCACAAAGCCGCGCTCCCTGGGCGGCGTCAAGATTGCTGCCTCAGAGCGGCTTGTAGCTCTGGAGAACTTTTAATAGAAATCTGCAGAATGAAATGGGCTACAGCTGTTTGCCTTGATAAATATATTTTATGCTACATGCCTCAGCCGCCATCTGTTTGCTGATACGAGCACTTCTTCGTGGCAACTAAGGAGAAATCATCCAAAGGCATAGCAGGAGACGGGTTTCTGAGCAGGTAGAGAGGGGAGGGGACAGGCGGGAAGGGCTGGCCTGGGAGAAAGGAGACGAAGGGCAGGTGCAGAGCTGGGTGTCCTGGGCGCACCAGATAAGCCAGCTCCCCCCTTCCACGACTCTCCAGCGTGCCCTCGCAATCCCCTTGGAGCCTTCAGTCGCCCCTCCATCCACCTCCCACCTCGGCTCCCTGGCCTGAGCAGCTACTCACCTAAGTCCTGGCCAGCCGGGGGCCTGGGGTCCCTGCCCCTGATTCTACTGCCCGCTGAGCCCACCTCCCAACCCTCTGATCTGGGCTGAGAGCAGAACAGACCCGGAGAGGGGCAGAGGCTAGTGGCCTGCGGGAAGTGCAACGTCTTCTGGGACAAACCCAGATCAGGCAGTGGCTTTGGAGCACCTCACCCTTGTGAACACACAGCCCTGCAAGGATTAGAGAAATAGTCTGTATTGGTTTAGAATGGATATGAAGGAGGTGGGTTTACTCATTCTGGGATCTAAAATATTTTCATAAAAGGCAACAGATTTGCTTGCTCTGGAACCATCAGAGAGCACAAGGGCTCTGAGGGGGAAGTTTGAGAGTCACCTTATGCATCCTTGAGGAAAGGCTAAAATCCTCAGACATTTCTGATTTCTGAGCACAGACCTATGGGAATTTGTCTTCCTTCCTAAGGGAAAACCCTGAGAAGCCCAATGACTCCCGCTGTCCTGAGTGGCTCCTCTTTCTGGCACCCTGCATCACCTACCTCTGTGCCTCCCACCCTCCCCCAACCCTCCCATCCCTCCACTGCAGGGGATGATGCAGGCTGGCCCAGCAATGGAATAAGCACCTCACAGGAGCAAAATGAGCCCCAGGGCGTCTCCCTGGCCTGTACCCCACCTCCCACACCCACCTAAGTCATGTCAGGGCCGGTACTGTTCTGACCCCTCCTGTCGGTAACACAAGGGCCACAGTGCATAACCAGCTGAATCCCAAACTTCCTTCTTTGTCCTGTCGGGGTCACGAACCTCTGGAACAGCTTTGTGGGGGCAGGTTTTGATGTTGGCAGGGGACAGACAAAGGGACAACCCAGAGGTGGGCTGATGAGAAAGGAAAATTGAATCTGTGATAGCAGAAAATGGGCACAAGCTTCCAAACGCATATTAGTCAAAAACAAACTGGACTGGCCACCTGCTGCTCAGTGCCGCCTCCTCCCAAGGAGGTGGGCAGGTTGACTGTTGGTGACATGCTTTGAGAACTCTGACAGAAGGCACTAAATCATTGTGTACTGAGGATTGTGATTTTTGGTCCAAGAAACCAAATGCTTTGGACATGCTTACACACTGCTGGCTGGGAACAGGAGCCAGAGCAAGCCTCCGGCTCCATCAGAACACCAGCCCCCAGTATTAATAAGTGTTTCCATGGCACTTGATATTTTGCAATTATCTTTGCTAACACGTCTGCCTTAGCAGAAGTAGCCTGCCATATGCAAATCCTTCTGCCCTCCCTGATGCCTGCCAGCCTTTGAGGAAGAGGCCCTGGCTCCCCCATACACCTTGAAAGGACATTAGTAGGGCCTGCCGAGTCCCAGACTTTGCAGCCCTTTCCAACCACACTCACTTCTTC
The DNA here is from genome assembly GCF_030020395.1 of Manis pentadactyla. Lineage (NCBI taxonomy): Eukaryota > Metazoa > Chordata > Mammalia > Pholidota > Manidae > Manis > Manis pentadactyla. The sequence goes on along the minus strand of NC_080031.1, from coordinate 12,751,579 downwards.
CACGTGTCTGTCCACATTTCGGGGACAGTTCAAGACAAACTCCACTTACTCATTCCACAGATATTTGTTGAGCACCTACTATGTGCCAGACACTGTTTCGAGTACTGAAGATAGAGCAATGAATGAGACAAACAAAAATTATTTTCTTATGTAATTTACATTAAAATGAGGAAGTAGGTAGATAAACAAGCATGTACATATTTAGTACTTTGAATAATAAAAATGCTGAGTAAGGGTTAGACAGTACCTGGGAAAGATATTACTATAGATCTAGTGATGCAGTGGTCTTGATATCTGAGCAGAAATATGAATGACATGGGAGAGTAAGTAAAACATCCAGAGCAAGACATCACAAGCACAGGGACTAGCAGGTGCAAAGGCACTGAGTTGGGAACACACTCTGTGCTGAGACCAGCTAAGAAGCCAGTTTGGTTGGACTAGAGCAGGGCATTCATTGTCATGGTAACATATGTGGTCAAACAGGTTGCTTTTCCCCTGATCAGAAGTCCTTTCTTCTCCAACCGGTCCAGCCCCACTGGACCATCCTTCATTGAATTCCCACATTGGACCTGCCTGAAGTGTGGAGTGGCTCATTTGGACCTTTTTAACACTTGTTTCATAGCTCCCCCATTTTACATACTTAAGTTTTCTTTACCCAAAGCAGATGGTTTCCCAGATTTTCTTCCAGATTCTATGTCTTTCCCAAGCCCTGTGGCCATTCCAACCATCCCCCCTTTCTGATATCCTGAGCTCCTTTGAGCCCAAATGTTGTGAAAAAACCCCACCTGGTCAGTTATATGTTCCTAGGAATACACCGAGTACTCAGGGACTCTTGCATTTTTAACTTTACTTGCAATCAGACAGTGGTTCCACCATTCAAATTAATTTTAAGCACTAATCCATCTTTTTGAGAGGACATTCATTTACTCAACCATCTTTGATTTACTCATCAATTTTTTAAGTCTAGTATGTGATAGACACTGTGCTAAATGCAAGTGATAAAACAAAGAGCAAGACAGGATTTGGTCCCTCAATGAGCACCAAGTCCAGTGGAGAGGCAAGTTACAATAAAATAAGTACATGTTTACACAAAAATACAAATAAAGGGCCAGGAGAACACAGAAGACAAAGCAATTAATTTTTAATTCTTTCTGGAGAAGACAGGGAAGGCTCTTCTGCAGGGAGTGACATCACAGGAAGGTGTGAAGGATGGGTAGCAGTTTAACAGAGAGAGAAGGAGATGAGAAACATGAGAACAGGGGCTCACCTGGGGGTGACTTTTATCTCCACGGGACATTTGATGAAGTCTGGAGACATCACTGGTTGTCATAGCCAGGGGGTATGGGGTGCTACTAGTCTCTGTTGGGGAGAGGTGAGGGATGTTCTAAATATCCTACAGTGTGCAGAGTAGTCCCCCAGAACATAACCACCTGGGCCAAAATGCCAGCAGTGCCAAGGTTGAAAGACCCCTATTAGAAGTGAAGGGAACATTATGTAAAAAGGCATGAGGTTGGACAAGTCTAGACAGCAGTAGAAGTTTAAGTGTGAAGCAGAAATACAGCAAAAATGAAAGCAGTGGCTACATGTGTGGTTTGGACCAGAGAGAAAGGGCTCTTACACCGCCCTTTGACATTTGCTCCATAGATACCAAGATAGAGAGGGCTGAAGTAGGTAAAAATTACCTCTGCCAATTACTGAGCCTCTGAGGGTTAGGTTCTTGACTACAGTACCTCTAATTTTCATGAGAGAGAAAGCAAGACAGAAACCCAGGGAGCAGTAACTTATATTTCTACTTCACAGATGAGAAGACAGGGAAACCAAAGCTCCGAAGAGGAAAGCTGCCCGCTCAAGGTCAGCCACAAGGATCGTTACAGCGAAGGTTCCAGATTCAAATGAGATCTACTCAAATTCTGAGCCAGTAACCTTACTGGGAGAAACAGCATCATCCAGTCTGCCCTTGGAGCTGCCGTGAATCCACACTGGCTTCCATAGAGAGGCACTCCTACCCATGGCGCTCTGAGCCTGGCAGGAGCTGATTAGAACCCTTCTGGAGGAAGAAAAGACTGGGTAACACATAAATCCATTTGAGAATCAGGTGGTGGGATTCAGTTCTTTCCACTCATTGGCATACTTCGTGTCTCAGGAAACATACTTTAATAATCTCTAGAGAACAATTGGGCATTTGCTTATCTTTCCTGTTTTCTTTCTCTTCCTTCCTTCCCACCTTCTCTCCTTCCTTCCTTCCTCTCTTTCTTTCTTTTTCTTCTTTTGAAAGGCTGTAGTTCTCAAACTCTGAATCCTCATCAAAACTCACCTCTTGCTCCTCCTGAGCACATAACCAGACAATATTTCCAGCTCCCTAGGTGGTCTTGTGACTGAATTCTGGCCAATGAGTATGAAAGTGGCTGTACCTCATCCAGATGCACCCCCCAAGCTATTCTTGCTCCTTTTCTCACCCACTGCCTGCATGAAGAGGGTGTGGAGGGAACACGGGCCAGTGGAGACACGGACAGAAGGAGCCCAGGACGCTTGCCTGCTGACCCACCATTTCTGCATTGGACCTGATGTGAATGACCAACTTTTCTTTGGTGAATCTGTTGAGATTCAGTAGTCTATTGTTACAGTAGCTAGATTTACTTGACCTGCCTAATGCAGGGAGCACGGAGGAGGTCAATAGCTGAGAACAGGGTTTCCCACGTACATGGACAATTCAAATAGATGGCTTCTTAGGGGGATGTCCAGAAAGGGGCTGGCATCTGGGAATTGGCATCCTGCTAAATGTCTGCTCCAGTATCTCCAGTGTGTGATTCTGTCATCAAATTTACCTCCAGATACAAGCAGACGTCTACATGTCAGGTGGGCAGAAGGAGGAAGAGCACAAGAAAGTGTCCCCTCAAGGGACTGCCTGCCAGCCCCACCTAATGACCTCTGTTCATGTCACCATCCTTGTATGCAGCATCTTGCCACCCAGGATAAAATCATGGTTGTACAGGGAAGAAGGGAGAATGGATATTAGGTGAGAAACTAGGAGACTTCATAACAGAAGGGAGGGAATAGTGGTTTTGAATCTGAAGATACTGCTCAGACTGGTTCTGTGATTGCCGGCTCCCCCCTTTATGCCGTGGGCTGTTTCTGGTCAGAGCTGCCTCTGGGGTAACTGCATGGGTGTCTAGAATGGGTCTACCCCCTTCTCCCTTTCTTGATTACTTCTGAGACCTGATGTTTTCCTCATTGAGCCCCTGCTCTTGGCCCATACCCTCCGCACGCTCACTGTCACCTCATCTCCCAAGAGCCCAGCCTCCTAACGCAAAGCGTCATCTCCTTTTCTCTCAGTGCTCCTTTCAGCAGAATCCCCCACACGGGGAGGCAGCCTGCAGCTGCCCTGTGCAGCCTCCGTGGGCCAGGGCTCCGGGGATGGAGCTGCGCTGGCGCTCCCCAGCACCGGCTGCGTTTCCCTCCTTCACAGTTAACACCATAAAAACACACAAGCCAATTTCCAAGTCACATGTGAAGTTAACGCTGCTCCTCTGCCTCTCCTGCTCGGTGTTGCTAATGCCATTCCCTGTGGCACTCAGCGCAGTCCTGCAGGGAGAAAATAACACAGAATTAACCTTGAACACAGGTGTGGGGGTGAAAAACAGCTTTACCAAAATGAGAATAATAAAGGGCTGGTAATCACCCCCTTAATGTTAGCACTTTCAGGTGCCACATGGAAAAAAAAATGTGTGCTGCATTTTCCAATTTTATAATAGGACTTCCTGCCGTCGATTAGTCCCTCTGCCCACCTGCATGCCCAAACAGCAGGAGCAAAGAGGTAAGCTGAAGAAATGGAAATCAACCTGCTCTGGCATCTGTCCCCCAGGAACCAGGCATAGGAGAGAGACCACCTAACTCAATAATACAGTGGGTTGTGGAAGTGCTAGCTCCTACCGCCCAGGCACTGGGTACCAGTGTGCTGGGATTTTAGGAATAGACTTTACATAGTTTAGTCTAATTCAATGATTTCCCAGCAGGTCCGAATGCCTCTTCTTGTTTTCCCCTGTTTCTATTTCATTGAGTCTAATTTCTTCCCCTCCCTCCTTTATGAAAAATATCTCATTCGGCTTTCAAATGGACTTTGGCAACTAGGCTGAGGCTTTCCAAATGTTACTGTGTATACATGTCACTCTTTAAAAGTAGATCCTGATTCAATAGGTCTGGGGAAGGTCCAAGATTCTGAATTCTAATAACCTGCCAGGGAATGCTGATGCTGCTGGTCCATGGACCATACCTTGTCATCACTGGCAACTTTGGGTTAAACAGCAGAGATTTGAACGTGTGTTTGTTAGAGCATGATCTGGAGGGCAATCAGGACCTTGGGTGGAAGACCCTGTGACCTTTAGAGCTGCTGAACCCTGCACCTCAAAAGCCATGTTTGAAGTCAGAGCACTCTTGACGAATGGCCGGCCCCTGCAACGCCAAGGTGTGTATGAGATGGAGTCATTGTTTCTAAGAGGCACCATTGACTTTACATAGTTTTTGTTTTTTCCCACTGGCTTCACGTAAGAGTGGGTGACTCTTCATTGCACGGTAGACATGTGGAGAGTTCTGCCTGCAAGCGCCCTCCAAGCGGAGGGGACTGAAGAACCTTATGCTTTCTTCCTTCTAATATCAACAAATGACTGTCAACAACATCCCCAAAACTGAGGATGTGGGAAACTAAAACAGGGCACAAGACATTCAACAGAGCACAGATCTGAAGGCCCTTTCCTTTCAAACTAGCCTCTCAATGCTCTCCTGATGGTGTTCAGAATAACAGTGTCCAGTCCAGCACTGCTTCTCAAGGTGCCTATGCCCACCTTCCAAGCGGATGCCAGGCATTGTATGAAAGGGGATGTGGAGTCTACACAATCCACAACAATAAACTGAGGCTCTCAGCCCACCTGGTTCTTCAGTCCTCACCTGATCTCTTCTCCTAGACAATCAACCACCTCTTTATTTTCTGGAATTTTCCAGTTGTTCTTTATTTTTTCCTTGCTTCATTCTTTGGTTACAACACATTCTACTACCTTCCCGATTACAGCCATGTCATTTTCATTTCTCTTGCCTCCACTTCTGACTTTGGAATGAGAAATTTGTCCTTCGGCCACCTCGAGGGAGGCTCTCCCCCCACCAGAACCCCCCAGGTGATCTCCTCCACCCCAGGGTTTCAGTTGCCATCTCTGTGCACAGGTTTCCCAAATCTGTGTCCCCAGACCAAGCTGCCTTCAGTGTGCAGTGTGCCAGACTCAAATATCCAACCACAGGCACACTTTCTAAACTGTGCTGATCCCCACATCTGAAAAACCAACGGAAGAGGAAAGAACTTGCTTTTATCTCCTATCTCATGAAATGACACAGCCACCCGCCAGCTGCTCTCACGGGACACTTGGGCGCATCCCTCACCCTCCTGCCCCACACGGCCTCCTGCAGCTCCGTCCCTGCAGGACTCCTGAAACGTCCACCCTCCAAATGGCTGTAGAAACTGCCCGTTCTTCACTTGCTCAGTGTCTTCACACAACCTTTTCCCTCCATGTGGGTACTTTTCCTCCTCCTCTTAAACGGCCAATTGTTAACAACCTTGAAGGCTGTCCTGCTGTTCTCTGACGCCCCTGCGGTGTGTCACTTCCAGCCACAGAGTGAGTGGCATGAGAAAGTGCCGCATGAGCGCTGAGTGACGAAAGGCACTTGGTAAGTTGGAAGTTTTACCTGGAGCTGCATTGCCCTTGGCATTTGTGTCATTTAAGCAGGACTGTTGGGGACCCTGGTATTTTCCCCCAGGAGAATAATTCCCTATTATTCCAAGAAAGAAGACTTACCCCCATGACTCAGCAGAGAACAGCAAACGGTCCACTCGGGATGTTTTTTTTTCTCTCAAGAGCTCATGTCCCTGCAGGGGGAGGTTCACCGCATGAATTCCCTTTTGACTTGTTTCTGGTCAGCAGGGAGACAGGAGAGAGTAGAGATTGTTTGGAAGAGTTTAATGAGCGCAGGTACCGGCGCTTCCAGAAACAGCATTTTCCTCCCTTTCTTTTCACCCCTTCTCCTGCTCAGGGACACGTCTCATGCAAGAGCCCTGCTCATCTGTGAAATACCCCCAGGTGTCAGTTTTGTACAGTGCCCCTTCTCTTACGTATTCCAAATGCTTTACAGGAACTGACTGACAACTCTGACAGGTGCCATGATTTTGTGTGAACTAGAATCTCAAGACCTGGTTTGCAAGTGCTGGGACTGCCCTTGCCTGTGGTATGAAAGTGGCAAGTAACTTAAGGTCACAAAGCCTCACGGTCTTCATTTACAAAAAGGATCCTTGCCCACCTCAGTTATTGTACTAAATAATTGGAAGTCATACCAGCATTTTATAAACTCTAATTCATGCTACAAAAATAAAGATTACTACTACTGATGATAGTATATACAGTATACACAGGTTTTTGTTGGGGAGGTGGGGGAACTAGTTATAAACTGCTGCAAAATTATTAAATGTTATAAAGAAAAGAAGATGAAGCCATGGGATGATGATAATGAGTCATAAAAAGATGACAAGACACCATGACAAGGGAGTCTGGTGGTGGGAAGGGGCTGGCACTCCCGATTCTTGAGGCGGAGGTGGCACGAGGTGTGTGTGGGCATGAAAGTGACATTGGTTGGTGCAGACACTAGGAGGTCACTTTAGGGAGTTTGGATGTTTTCCTGAAGACCATGGGAGCGATAAAGGTGTTTGAATCAGAGGGGCATCGTGAGAAGTTTTCACTTAAGAAAGTCATCCATGCTGCAGTGTGGAGACTGAACCTGGGCTGCTCAAGACTGGAAGTAAGGAAACCAACTTGGGAGTCCAGGGCAGTGACACAAGTGAAAGATGGCGGTGGTGAGGGTTTGTAGAGTAGCAAGTGGTGAGTGGATTCAAGAACTACATGAGCAGCAGAATTCATGGGTAGCAACCTCATCTCTGAAGCCCTTGCTCAGCAGCTCCAAAGGACTGCCTCCAGGAAGGCGGACTGGATCAGATTTAGGAAGACATCGGATTTCTAATCAGAAGATCTGCCTTTGATTCCTAGCCATGCAATTAATTAATTAATCAATCAGTAATTAACATTAATTTCATGGATTTGGGCAAGCCACTAACTTCTCCAAACCTCTGTTCCCTCCACTATAAAATGGGGATATTAATAATCGCCCTGCCTCAGGCGCTGAGTAACTGAGGTTCAGATCAAGTAGGAGATGTGAGATGTGCTTTGTAAATTGTCAGCCACTGCACAATTGCAAAGCACCCATATCATTCTCCAGAGACACAGTCAAACCAAACACAAAAGGACTAGAAGAGGAAAGAACATTCAGCTCCTCACTGAGGCCTCCTGTCTGAGGCTTCCCTGGCCCACCTTGGCTTATATTTGGCCAGGGTTTATTTCCGTGATTCTTTACATTTTATAAAGCCTTTCGTAATGAGAAAACTTTGCAAGAATCTTATTAGACACAGCAAAGACCAAAATCAGCACAAAGCTCACATATAAAAGCTTTAGGAAAAAAATAAGAATTTCTCTAGAGGCTCTATATGTGCTTAAATGGCGCAGAGAGCTAAACTGTGAAATTACAAATGAGACGTGGGATGGCATATTTGACTATACAGAGTCATCTGCAATGCCTCATAATATGTAAGAAATTTGAAAGATGGTGTATCTGGCACTGAGCTCCAAGAGGAGTCTGTGGAGGAACTGAATAAGCTCTGAGAGGGCATTCAGAAGACAGAGGGTACGTTTCTGGGGAACCACATGGGTTCATCTGCCTGCCTGGAGCCTCAGTCTCCCCCAAATTCCAAAGGCTCACATGGACCTTATGTGAGTTGACTCACTTGAGAAGAAATGGAAAGATCATCCCTATTTCACAGGCCATAAGACGGGGTCCTCAAACAGTTATAAGGCATGGTCTCCACTCTCAACCAGATGGCCATCCAACAGGGTCCATGAGATAGGTGTGCATTATACATGACAGGGCCTGGGCTAACATGGTGCTCTACGTGTGAGGAGAGACAGGAGAACAGAGACTTTGAAGCCAGGCAAGCCTGACCCTACTGCTCACTGCCCTTGAGGCTTTGGATAAGGTGCCTTAACCTCCCTGAGCTCTGATTTCCTCCTCTGTGAAGCATGGATGATAATGCCAGTCCTGCATGTTGGTGCGATTCGATGGAGTGGCCATGGAGAGTGCTTGGCCAGTGGCCCTTCACTGCAAGTACTCAATAACCAGTCATACTCTATCTGCTATGGGTGCTGCTTGCGACTAAGGGTGCAGTGGACAGTCATCCAGTGGGACGGGAGCTGCACAGAAGGGAGATTTGGCCTCCCCTGGTTCCTACATCAGCCTTTGCTCTTTATCAATCCTGAGCATCATTTATGTGCACCTGAGCCCCTAGCCATGGGATCCCAAGATACAGATGCTACAAGAATAGCCTAAGATCTCAGGATTTCTCAAGGCAGAAGGCAAAAGCAATCCTCCTCCCCAACCCTGATTCTGCTGGAGCAGAGCCAGCATTCTGTCCCCACCCGGCCACCCTCCGAGGGGCCGGGCCTGATTTGCACGGGTCGTCCTTGGAAAAGCAGCCTCTGGGGCTGCTGACGGCATGCTGGCAGGAGGCACCCGCAGGAGGAAACAGCTTGAGGAGGGCTTTGGGAAGTCTCTGCCACAGATGCCGAGACAGAAGGGAAACTCGTCCCTGTGCTCTGTCTTCCCACCTCTCACAACAATTCAAGGAGGGGAACAAGGAATTCAAGCCTGTAGCTGCTCATCTGAATCCAGCAATGTCCAGTGGCCCCTCTTCAAATCTGGGTAACTGAGGCTGGGACCCTAGAGGTCAGTATCAAGGCACATTGATTGAAGCCTGTGTGTGGAGGTCCATACCACTGCCAAGCACAGGAATTTATAATCTGACTATAGAAAGCACAGATGAGGTCAGCCCAGAGGACAAAATAAACACATAATGAATCTGTGTGTGTGCGAGAGCAGGTGTTGAGATAGAGGGGATGAGAAGATGGCACACTTACTCATTTTAATTGATTTCACGTCTTACTCATTATTAGAAGAAGGAAGACAAGGCTTGGAAAAAAGAAAGTAATAGGACAAAGGCATAAAGGAAAGGGTTTTTCCTACTGGCCCATCCTACATTCCCTCATGCCATAGATGCCTCCCAAGAAGACTGTATCAGAACATTAGTGTTATAATTCTTACATGCACACAAGATTTAAGTAACATTTCTCAGTTTGGGGACACACTGTCTAACCTTTTATCTCAGAGCCTGTCACAGAAATAAACTTCAGGAATCCATGGTTATAAGATCCCCCTGGATAATCAAGTCAGACATATTTCTCAATCAGGCCTCATGCCTCACCTGAATCAGTCAACAGGTATATGTTAAACATCCACCATGCGCAGTGAACTGCACAAGACTTTCTAGAAGGTATAAGAAGGTCTGTGATCATTTTCTCTGCAACAATAGTCAATCACAAAGCTCCCCTGATTTCCTCTGCTAAATTTAGCTCTGATCTGCCAATCACTCCTGTCTCCATCGTTCTCATCTTCTTTTTCCCAGACCTCCAACTGGTCAGCTCAGGTGTCAGGTCCTTCAAGAAGACTTCCTGGATGAACCCCAACCTGTGCTCAGTGTTCTTCACCTGTGCCCTCAGAGGCCCTGAGTGTGCATTTTTTCTAGTACTGACTGTATGGTATTAAAACAATATGTTTGGGTATCTGCCTCTGACACTAACCTTGACTGCAACCTGTTAAAATGCTTTGTAACCCTTCAGCATATAATGGTGTCTGTAGATAGTAGACAACTCAGTGACCCTTGCTTACCGATGTTTAGTCCCCATCACAGAAGTGTCACCTGTGGTAGAGTGACTCGGGTGTCTGGCCATCTCACCTAGCCAACTGCGGGCTCCTTAAGGACAGGTCCTGACTCATCTTGGAATCCCCAGAGTCTAGACAATGCTTGGTAACTACTTATGGACAAATGAAAGAATGAATGAATGAATTACACATGAATGAACACATCTCTGGATTCCTTATGATTTCTCTGAGGCTCTTTCTAATTCTAAAACAAGAGTTGATGTGAACCGCATAAGCATACAAACAGTAAGTGTTATTACAGTTCTCGGAAGGGGAGGATGACCATCAGCTAGAACGACTGCAGAAGTTTTTAAAGAGAAAATATGATTTCAGCTGGGACTAGAGAATGCACAGGATTTGGGTGTGCTGATGGAGGCAGGGCCTTGCAGGAGGAAGGAAGAGCGGCAGCTCGGGTGGAGTTGAGAACGATCCTTCCGGTTACTGGGTCCCTGTGACTGATCTCTTTGGAAAATGGAGAAATGGGGCTCGCTATTTTTCTCCTTCCTCTGCATCCACTTAAGAATTCTCAGAGCTGGCATGTTATCTGATTTGCTTTTCACACATCACCCTTCATGACTAAAGATTCTGGGGAAGGGGTGGGAGGGTGGAACGGTGACTCAGTTAGCCGGGGTCTAATGGTTTCTCAGGACTTGGGACTTTCAGTACAAAAACTGAGTAAGTCTCAGCATATAGGGAAGAGGTAGCCACCCAGCCCTAGCGAAGAGATGGAGAAAACTTAAAGTAGCCAAATGGAACTTTTAGAATGACTCTGAACCACTCCCTATTTCGGACCCTCGTTCTTGGTTTATTTTCTGTATTGAGGACAAAAGGACATAGTTTTACAACTGAAGGAAAATGTTGCACCCTTTCTGAGAAGTTTCTCTCACAACTGCCCCTTTAATTTAGGTGCACCACCTCAGTGCTGTGATATGGACATTGCTCTCATGCATTTACCAATTATTATATGACAATGACCCGCAGTTTACATTCCCCCAAAACACGATAAACTCTTTGCTGGCATAGACTGTGCCTCATCCTTGCAACCCCAGTATAAAGCACAACCAAACCACCCAGCATATATTTTTTCAGTGAACAAATGCATTTATTGGTTGGCTTATTGACTGGTAAGATGATTGTGACCCATCATGTGAATATCCCATAGTGACTAGTGGATCCATCCAAAAGTAACTCCTGGAAACAATCAACGCCATTTGCACTGTCCCGTTTCATAAGGAAGACTGAGGCAGCTTTTGCTGTGGAGCTGAAATTCATCATGTTATTCCTGTTGATAGATTCAGGTATCAGCCCTTTAAGGCTAAAGGGCCCAGCAAGCCCTAGGCCACTAAGGCCCATGACTCCCCAGATGCTGACATAGGCTCACTGATGAGCCCAACAGTTTTCACTAATGGTCCTGTGGCAGCAGAGCTCAGAGGCGGCAGGGGGCTTTGAGCCCTCTCTGCAGCCTTGGCCTCTGCAGGCCACATGCTCCAAGCAACTCTTGCTACATCATGCTGAGGATTGAGGAAGGGATGAGCTGAAGGGAAGGAACTTTAATTTGGGTGCAGGAAAAAGAATTTGTGGATGAACCAATTATCAGCTGACTGTATTTTCCTTAAGCTTTTTTATTTTTTAAATGTTTAAATCTACCAAATGTTGAGAGTATAATGTACAATACGAATAAAAATGCACATACAAATTGTTCCCATTTTGTTCACCAGGTGCTAACATTTTGCTCTATTTGCTTTCTCTTAATTTTTTTGCTAAACCATTTGAAAATTAAAGATGTCTTGAAATTTGACCTCTGAAATGCTTCAGCCTGTATCTCCTAAGAACTACGCATTAAGTGCAATGTTTCATCACTCCAAAGATACTGATACAATTATATTATTTATTATATTCCCCCATATAATTTTTTTTTCCCAGTTGTCTTAGGGATGCTCTTTATGACATTTTTCCTGACTCAGGATCCAATCAAGAATCACCCATCCCATGTAATTGTCATTCCATTGTCTAGTCCCTTTGTCTTTTTAATCCAGAACAGTCTCCTACTTTTTTTGTGGCAGGGTGGGGGAGGGGTATTATTGACTGACCGTTCCGAAGCCCAGGCTAGTATCTTGCAGAAGGTCATACAGTCTAAATTTGGGTGTTTTTTCCTTCACTATTGTATTCAGATGAGACGTTTTTGGTATAAGTACTACATCAGTGATGTTACATCCTTCTCATCCCAGCATATCGGGAAGCTCATGATGTCATTTTGTTTGAATATTGATAATGATTGCACATGGTACGGAAGGCTGAGGAGGAAGAAAGAACAAGGCAGTCAGCCAGGACACTGTTTCTGTCACTTGATTAAGTTGGTGTCTGCCAGATTTCTGTACCATAAAAGCTCCTCTACCCTTTGTGGATAATAAGTAATCTATGGGGTGAGACCATGTGAATAACCCATTCTCTAGCCACATTCATCCAATGGATATATTATGTGTTGATGATCTTTGAATGAATTATTGTACTGGTGGTTGCAAGTGGTGGTATTTCTAATTCTATCATTTCTTCTACATATATAGGCTAGTCTTCTGTAAGGAATGCAGTTTACCACCCCTATAAATACATACTTATTAACTTCTTATTTTAATGTAATTATAGGCCCACAAGAACTTGCAGAAATATTACAGAAAGGCTCAGTGCACCCAGAATCTAGCTTCCCCAATGATATCATCCTACATTTATCAAAACCAGGAAATTGACATTGGCACAGTATGTTTAACCAGATTACAGACTTAACATGGATTTCACATTTTTTAAAATTTTTGTTTTAATTTTCCAGCATCAATTCAGACTGATTTTTTTTCCATTGTGTTCTAATCTATTATCATCATTATTCTTTCTGGTGCTCATATTATCTCAAGTCTGGCTAGTGAGCAGCCTTCAAGACAGCTCATGGGTCTTGTGGATAAGCCACCATCATCTTTGAGCTATTCTTTGGTTTCCTGCACAACAGGATGCCCCTAGCCACAGACCTGTAATTAGCCATTTATCCAAGGAACTCTGGTTTCTTCATCTTTTTCTTGGAAACTTGATCTTGACTCCAAGCCCTGGTTTCTTTTAGTAAGGAGGGATATTTAGGTACAAGATTTGGGTGCTAGGTGAGCAAATTCAAGGCCTGTCTGTTGACAAACCTGAGTTCAGACCAGTTCTTCAAATTCAGCTCCAACATGACAGAATTCTTCCTCAGCTTTTCCTGTCCTATATTTCTGTAACCGTTTTCCCTGGTTCCTATCATCATCAGTATATTTAACTCATTTGCTCAGTCCTATAATACATTGAAAATTAATGGAATTACTATACCAATCCCACTGCCAAACAAGCCTATGAAGAAAGTCAAGATGTCTTTACAGTTCTGATTTTTATAACCCACTCAGGATATACACTTGAAACACTGTGCTCAAGAGCTTCTGAATTAATTATTTATTTTCTGTGTGGATATGTTATCAATTTGATATGTGGTTGACTTCCTCTCTTTTATTTTGTATTTGGTTTTAAGATTTGCTTTATATTCACCCTTACTGATCTAATTTTACTTTAAAACACATGAAACATTTATGTGATTTTAAGTCAAAACTGTATGAAAAGGTGCATTACGAGAAGTCCCACTGTTGTCCCTAATAATTCCTACTCCTCCCCCACCATACCCTCTCCTATGCAACTGTTTTTGTTCATTTCCAGGTCCTGCTTCCTGCATTTCCTTTTGCAAAAACAAGAAAATAAATAAATGTTTTCTTGTTTCTTTCTTATACAAAAGGTAACATACTGTTCGCACTCTTTCACACCTCATGTCTTGCTCTTAATAACATAGTCTGGGCATCAGTTCATAGAGAGTTTCTTCACTCTTTTCTGCATTGTGTGGACTCTGGCGTGGATGGACCACAGATTATGCAACATTATCTGCTAGAGAAAGGCATTCAAATTGATTCCAATGTTTTCTTACAATAAATAACATCAGAATAAATAAACTTATTACAGCTGGTTCATATCTGTGGGACTATATCTCAGGGTAAATGCCAGCAAACATAATTGCTAACTTAAAAGATAAATACATATTTTGTTCAATGTGCCAGATTCTCTGCCATGGAGACTGATTTATTTTCCTCTCTGGCAATTTATGAGACTACCTGTCTCCCCTACAGCCTCATCAAAAGTGTCTATTGTCAACCCTTTGAATTCTGCCAATCCGATAAGTGAAAAATAGTATCAAACTATAGTTTTATTTTGTATTCCTCTTATTAAGAATGCGAGCAGTTTTTATATGTTTTAAGACCATTCATGCATATTTTTCTCTGTAGTGTCTGGTTTTATTGCTCATGTTTCTTTCAGGTATTTGGACTTTCACTTCTTGATTTTCAGATGTTCTCTGTGTATTTGAGAAATGGTAGCCTTTCATCTATGATGTATATTGCATATACTTTCTCTGAGTTTGTTGCTTCAACTTTGTGATTTTTTGCTGTGCAGAAAAATTTGATTTTTTTTTTAATGTGGTCAAATTTATCATTTTTTTCTTATTAGATCTCAATTTTGAATCATGATTGGAAAAGCTTTCTCCATATCCATATCATAAAGAAACCCACCCATGTTTCCTCTAGTACCTGTAAGATTCCTTTTTTACATTTAAATTTCTGATCCTTTTGGAGTATATTTGGGGAGATGGTATGAGATGTGGATCCATTTTAATCTTTCCCCAAATGGCTATCCAAATGTCCAACCCTTTCTTAAAAAGTCCACCTATTTTCCCAGAGCTTCCTGAACGTGGAGGCCTTCTCCACTAAAAGAGGCCTGCAGTCAACATTATGCATGTCAAAGCAGAGGGCAAAACATACAGAATTTTTCTCCTGTACCCACTGAGCATGACACTGCCAAACCTGAAAGGAAAACACTGAAAAAAATAGGGCCAACGACTAAGAACACAGAGCTTTTAAATATATGCATTTTGCTTAATATTTTTAAGAAATGCATGCTAATGACAAAAATTTCAAATACTAAAAAAAGTTGTATGGGGTAGAGTTACCTCCTATATCAGATTACAACCTCTCTAGAAGCTACGGTGGCCAGTTTCTTATGTATCCATCCACAAAGAGGATGTGTATGCAGAGAGAAAATGAGAGAGAGAGAGAGAGAGAGAGAGAGAGAGAGAGAGAGAGAGAGAGAGTTGCTTTAAATGAAAGAGAAAGAAAGTGAGCTCCTACCTAATGAAAGATTTGTAAGTGTCAAGCATGCATAGGTTATCACTTTTTATCTGCTAATAATCTGTACCTTTCAGAGGTTCAGTACTTCCATTCCATTTTACAGATGAGAAATGGAGTGTCAAGAGAGGTAAACGACTTGTCCAAAGAGCTCAGCTAGCAAGGGGAGAATCTGAATTTGAAACTGCCCTGTTCTCTCTGTACCATGATGTGCACTTGCATGGAGTGGGTGGTTACCACATAGAAGCAGCTGTTTGGAACTCCTGGGCACACATTAGGCAGTGTCGCTAGCCCGCAAAACCAATTGGCAGTAGGATCAAAGGGATATCCAGATTGTTCCAGAAAAACAAATAGGCTGTATTGCATTCATGTGCTACTTGACAGGAAACTCCCCTGTGATGGAAAGGTGCTTGTGCATCTGGGCAAAAGGTTCCATTCCCAACCACTTAGAAATTTTCCTGTAAGCCTTGCTACCAGGAGAGGAAAAAAAAAATCAAAAGAAAACCTGGACTGTGTCAAGCAATGCTAGCAGTTATGACTCAAAGATACATGGGGGTGCAGATCTGTTGACTCAGAAGGGTCCGTTTCTTAGTCACTTAGCAGCTTTTACCACACTAATCTTTTAGAGAAAGTGATTTACGAAGTCAGGGGGAGGTAAAAATAAAGGATTGCAACAGAAGGATTTGCTTCACAACAGCAGTTCATGGCAGCATGCAAGGAAAATATAGAGGAGAAAGCATTGTTATTTATTCCAGAAAGAGGGTTTTTGAATACTGAAGAAGATGGGTGTCAATTTGTGTATATTAAAAGATGCAAAACACAACCCTATTCCCACAGAACTTCCCTCTATTGTAGTGGAAATTTATTTTTTCTCATGTTTACAGATTACCACTCAGTAGAAGGGCACATGCTAAAAGCGGATGGGGACTTGGGGATGGGGACCTCTGCAAAGTTCACAGGCTATTTCTTGCTTCCCTGAGGATTTTATTGCTTCTCTTCCAGATCCCTGAAATTCTCCATTCCTCGGGATACTGGAGTGTTTGATTGGGATGGGGCTTTCTAATCGGCACTTCATCAGAACATTGGCAGAGTTCTAATTCTATGCTCGATCCTACCTATTTCCACTCTATCTCCTTGCCTTTACCTCAGTTGTCACGACCAAAGATTTTGGAGACACTAGTGTTCTGGTTTCTGTATCTGAGCTAGACAATGTACATGCTTTAATCACCACCTGCATACCTGCACTTCTCTTGTAAGGATGATGTAGGCCTCGCATGAAGCCCATTCCTTCACAAAGCCCATCTTTGGAAAGATGCTCATGCAGTGAGCTATTTGAGCAAAGAAAAGCTCCACCCTAGCATCTGACCTCTGATCTCCCAGCCTTCCATTGATTCTTCTCCTTTTCTCCACCCCTTATCAAATTCCCTTCAACTACTCTACTCTAGTCAAGGAAATACATGTTTTCTCACTCAGATTTTCTCATCTCTACAGAAAGGAATATTTTGCTGCATTTCCTAGCAAGTCTACACCCCCCTTTCCATTTAAAAATTCTATTAAAAAATCCATGATTTATAGCAAATCTTCTGTGAGTTTTTCAAATGTTTCAAATAACTCTATTCTCACCCTTTAACATCTGCTTACCCATCCATCAACTAGCACACTTATTAGACACTTGCTATGTGCTAGACACTGTGCTAACATGAGAAAAAATGACATTTGCATAATGTTTTACAGTTTGCAAGGCACATCCATACCTGTTTTCTTCTATGAGCTCCACTAAAGCTCCTAAGACATGAAGGGCAGAAATAATTACTAATCCCATATTGCAGATTACAAAACTAAGGCCCAGGGAGGTCAGGAGTTTGCTAGGAAGTGATAAGCCCAAAAATACAAGCACAAATCTTGCTTGAAAGCTTAAGCACTTTGTATTAATTATAAAGCATTACATATGGGAGCATGAACACACCCTCCCCCCAAGTCCCACCCCCACTAACAGACACAAAATCTATCTCTATCATTGTAATTAGGTGTAAGCATGTTTTTCTCTGTTTTTCTAATGTGTTTGTTCTGTTTTCCCTTTAATCAATAAGGTCCCCATAGACTGAGTCCAGAGTGGCTCTCTGAGCTTCCTGCTGAAAGGGGTAAGAAAAGTCAAATAAATCCACAATTCTTAAGAGCAAAGCTGGGTAAAGCTTTCGCCTCACACAGATGCTGCCCCATCTAAAATTGCAGCAAGAGGTATCAAAACCCATGCAGGTGGGCTCCCTGGTGCCTCACCCATTTAATAAGCATTAGCGGTTTTCAGAGCAATTTCCATTAATTCAGTCAACACAACGCTAAATGAATCAGCCCTGTAATCTCATCCCAATCACACTCCCTCCCTGCAACACAAAAGCCAGTGGGCACAAAAAGCCCCCTTAGTGGGCATATAATTATCGTCAGACTGCAAACCCATTTCTCAAGGATCCTTCCCCATAGCTAGAGAACTGGATTAATCAGCGTGGCTCACAGTGGTTTTTGCGTCTCTTAATTTACTACCAAACACTCCTTCTCTCCTGAGAGGAGATGTTTTGTTACGTGTAATTAGACCATGTACGCAATCCTATGTGGGACTTGTTATTTTTGCACAGGAGGATCACGGAGCTGTCTCCAGGTGGGGAATGGTGACACGCTGTAGGAACAAAGGTATGCTGCATGTTCATTTGCAAACCTCCACCGGCTTGGCGCACAGGTCCGGTTGGGGAGATGTTAGGGCTGGAGGCACACGTGGGCTCAGCTCCTCGACTAATTGTCTGGGGCCCGGAGGTTCAGAGGATAATGGCTGAAGCATATGGTCTCTACTGCTTCTAAGGTTTTCTGCCTCCTGAGAGCAAGGCTAGCAGCAGCTGCCATGGGGCTGAAGGACCTGGCGGGGACTTCACAGCCCCTCCTTCCTTGGACACAAGCAGGGCACCAGGAAATCTCTGTAAAGCTGCATAGGATTTTAGGGAACCAAGAGGTAGCTGGACTTTGGAGAAGGAGTGTCCCTCAGGGCCTTGGGCTCCCAACTCAAGGCTTTTCCTTGGGAACACCTGATTCCCCATAATACTCAGCATCTCTTGAAGCAAAAGAGAAAAAGAGCACTGAACCACTGTGTAGCCATTCTCAAAAACTCTCCAGTAACTTGTTTGGAACCTCCGCTCATGACTCAAATTGTACTCGAAAAATCTGTTCAGAATTCAAGTCAGTCAGTGAAAACATACTACATTTGCCTTTGTCCCCAGCTGTCTTTAATTTCCTGATAATGATAGAGAAACAGGGTCAAACAGGATTACCTAGAGTCAAGTATTTCACCGAAGCAAGAAGCATGTTGGTTGGCCAGGAGTAGGGAGGTATTTGGCACAACCCCTAGACCGTGGTCAGGAGGCCCTAGAGTTTGGACATGCTTGGGATCGGAGGTTCCTGATGTCTGCTTCATCACTTACTAGCTGTGTGACCTTGGGCAAGTCATTAGCTCTCTGAATCTCCATCTCTTCAGACATCTGAGGATGATAATAGCAATAATGTCTGACCTACCTCCCAGGGCTTTGTGAGGATCAAATGAGATAATGGACATGAAAGAGCTTTGTAAACCATATTTCACTCTACAAAGGAATGTCCTTGTTATTAATAATAATGACTTCCCTCTGGTAATGACTCTAATCTGGGAGTGGAACGGGGGGGAGGGTCGCTCTCCAGCACTGCCTGGCTCTGTGAAGGCCTCTTCTGAAGGAACAACACTGGAAAGCCACCAGTGTGCCCTGTCACTCACCAGGAGACATCTCGAGGGGACGGCTCTCAGGAGGTACTAGAGGAGAGGGCACAGGAGCAGCGTGTCCCTCAGCTTTGACACAGCATAATTGTTTTGACATATGATGGAATTTGTCCTCGTGTGGGTCAGGAAAAAGCCCAATACTGATGCTTTTCATCTAATTTCAATTACAGTCATTAAAACCCTTACTCCTGAGTCAAGCCTTTCCAAAAAGCCATCAATGACAGCCCATTACAGATGAGTTATTTATAGCGGCGCATGTTAATTTCACAGTACCACAGACCAGTGATTCATGGCTGGCATTAGTGAGAGACATCATTCACCGGGCTGAGTGATCCCTGACATAACACGGCTCTCTGTCTCCGCGGGGACGATTCAAGGCCTCAGACCTTGAGGCCAGACCCTGTACAGAGCAAAATAACTAGAGCATCTTGGCACGGGCCCATTTCACCCAAGGAGACCATTGGCCCTATGTGGGAAAGAATGGTATAATAGGCTTCGGGATTAGAGGGTCACCCCCATAGGATCTCTGTCTGCAATGCTATTTGGCCGGGGCCAGAATTTCAGCTTCTCCTTCTCGTATCTACACCTAGTAGTGTGGGTATCTGGTAGACCTCACAGTGTATGCTACTTTTCACCTCTACAGGGTATCTGAGAATTCACCTGGACTCGATGGTAAAGGATGGCTCTGGGACCATCGAAAGCCCAGCATCCTCTTAACCAAATGACTTCAACCTCAGGTTCGTAAGTGCCACTTTGACCAATCAATATTGGGCCTCTTGATTCTTGGTCTATTTGTAGCTGAAATTCTCCTCCTTGATTAAAAATTCACCAAGAGGCAGCCTGATGTGACATTTATGAGTTCCTGGAAGTCCATAAATGTTGAATGTTAGAAATTAGCACCGAGTTGTTTGAATGATAAAAAGCAATAAGCAAGGAAGAGGGCTAATATTCAACACTCCTCTGTTTTTGTTCTCTATCTGTGGATCCTCATGGCAAAGTGGAACTAAAACTATATACAATGCACCTTCATGTTTGATGTAACCTTGTTCAAGTCCCTATGTGTAAAGTGAGCTCCTTGGAAATGAAGCCAAGCTGGACACCATGAAACTGACTACCCTATTTCCTTCCAACCTTGTAACACTTTGACAATGTGTGGCTCGTCCAAGCTCCCTGCCCTATTTTAATACAGGCCATTGATAACAAATACTGAAACTGATGACATCACCTAATAGTAGCTCTGCAGTTATTGGGAAGGATATGCTGGTAAAAATAAATTTGTGATCTTACTATTTTGGAGACTGTTTCACACTCTACCCACGACTATTTCTTTTAAATTATCTCCTACCCGCGTCCTAGTACTTTATGGAGCTTCTGTACCCTCCTTTTAAGGGACTCCTTCAGATATTTCTATGATGTTTTCTCTATAGACCTTTCTGGGTCATTGATCACAGTTCTGAGAACTTCGCACATCTCCTGAGAGGCCTTGTCTAGTCTAGGCTAAAGTCAATGAAGAGACAGAGAAGGTTAAATGGCTAAGGCTCTAATCAACTAGCCTGAGTATACCATTCTACTTCTTTTACTGCATTACTGCATGGCTATCCAGAGAGTGGTTTATATCTGGAATTTCAATTCTGTCAGATTGCTGTTACATTTTACAAAATACAATGAGATGCTCTTCTTGATTCTTGAATGGAGAAACCTGGAAATGTGCTGTCTTAGGCAGGGATGAAGGAGAGTGCAGTGGTAAGAGGACAAAATCTAGATGCAACTTGCTCAAGTTGACTACAAGCTCTACCATTTATTGGGTTTGGAAACATGTTCTTTAACCTCTCTGTGCACCAATTTTGTCTCCTGTAAAATGAGTGTGATGATGGTACCTGCTTAGAGGATTGTTACAACACAGAATATGAGCTAATACTTGAGGTCATTACCTGGCACATAGCAAATACTGTGTAAGTGTTTGTGAAATTGAGACATTTTAATTTAAGAAATATTTCTGGAATACCCACTACCCATGGTAAAGTATAGTGTTAAACAATGTGGAAACATAGAAAACTAAACTACGTCATCCTTTAAGCTCAGTTTTTGGGGGAGCACAGAGGTATACATAAATAACTGAGAGAGTAGGGCTGGTATTGTGCCATACACAGGTCCCCTCACAAATGCAGTGGACATACAGAGAAGGGGGGACCCCTCTAGCTGAAAGGGGACCATGAAACTTATACAAGAGGAGATACTTGAATAGTATTTCTAAAGGCAGACAATATGGGGCAGCTGACAGAAGGCCAGCCCAAGTGCACACAGCACAAGCCCAGGGCCAGCACAGGAGGACTGCCCTCCAATTCACAGACCCCATATTTGTCTCTCCTGGGTGCCTGATCTCCCAGGGCTACCTGCTTTTCCTCCTCGTTTCCCATCCCTCCTTCCATTTGCAAATTTCTACCACTGGCCTCCCTTTTCTTCCAATTACTTTCTTCTTATTTTTATCTCACTTTTAGTCACAAAAATGAGCAAGCAATTTTTGAATGAATCAAATGATATAGGAGGGTATAAAATGAAAAGCAAAACTTTCTACCTCTGCCCCTGCTCCCTAGAGGTAAGAATGGTGTGGTGATGGTAAAAGAGGGCCACAAATTCTTGACACTCTGCCCTCTGAAAGGGAGAGTTTATATCCCTCTCCCTGCATCCAAGTAGGAGTACAACTACTCCTACCCAAAGGGAGGTGCAGAAGTCGACAGTGTGTGTCTTGCATGACTAAGGCCTGAAAGACCAGGCAGCACCTGCCTTGTTCACCTAACACTCCCTCAGAGCCTTGAGCTGCCATATAAGAAACTCAGCTTCCCTGGGACAGCCGTGCTGGACAGGCTACTTTCTGGCCCTCCAGGCAGTAGTCCCAGCCGAGTTCAGTCTGCATCCTTACATCGCCGCCTCTCCTAGTCAACGGGCACCATTGCACAAACATGCCGCAACTTAGCAAACCCCTCTTCTAATAATAACTCTCATAGTAGCTTCCAGTTTTGCCATTACAAAACAGTCCAGCCATGAACATTCTTATCCATACATTTTTGTGCATTGTGTGGGTGTTTCTGCAGGAAAAACTCCGAGAAATAACATTGCTAAACCAAAGAGTATGTGATTAAAAAAAAAAAATTTGGTGGCTATTACCAAATTGCCTTCCAAATAGGCTATGCCAATGATGATGCATAAGAGTACCTGTTTCCTTGTAACCTCGCCAACACTGAGTATTATCAAACTTTTTCATCTTCACTATATGGATGGTGTGTCTGCCCTCATTATGATGTGCCCCAACTGTATAGCATAAGCAAGCTGTCCCAAATGGGACTTGTCCCAGCAAACCCAAGGGGCTGAGGTGCATGTGGAATGGGGAGGGAGCCTTCAGGATGGTGAAGGACGAAGATAAAGCAAAAGGGCAAGTTATTAATAACGTGGTGGATGACAATAATTTAACATAAAGGCGAGCCACAGAACATCACAGACTTGCAGAGCAAAAGTGTCAGAACATAATGAAATTCAGCCCAATGACATTCTCCTAATGGCAGGTGTTTCATCTGAAGTCCAGAGTGACCCAGTTGGAAGAAAAGGGCTAGAGGCTTATGGAATTAGAAGGGAGGTAAAAAGAAATTCTCTCAATTAATCAAAGAGCTCACCGGACAGCTGGCTATAAATGGAACATCTTATATTGATTGATTTCAACTTGGAGATTCCAAGGTACTGTCAAGAGTAGTGGTTCCCAAACCCAGCTGCCTAGCAATATAACCTGGAATGTTTTTTTAAAAAAATAAAGATACCTCATCTTCCTCACCGTCACCCCCAAACACAGACAAAGTCACCAGGGGTTCCAATCCAGTTGGTCTGCCTTTTTAAGCAGCCATCAGGTAATTCTGAGGCAGAGCAAGGTTAGGGAGAATTTCCCTGGAGCAGAGGTTCTCTAACTTGAGTGTGCATCGGAATGACAGAGGGACTTAGAAAACACAGAGTGCCAGGCCCTCTCACACTAGCTTCACACTGGGTAAATCTGGGGAGGACCTGAGAATGTGCATTCCTAACAAGCCCCCAGGCAATGCTGGTCCAGTCTGAGCCACAGCTTGAGGACCATGTGCACAGAAACAGCAAACGGTCTAGTAACACCTGGAAGCTTGCTGGAAAGGTGCCCTGCAGGCCTGACGGATCAGAACCCACATTTGACGAGCTGGCCCACGGATTTGTGTGCTCAGTAAAGTCTGGGAGGTGCTGCCCCCGTAGGTCTTGCCTCTGTTCAAAGGGGAAGAGCCTGAAGGAGTGGAAAGCTGCAGGGAAGACCTGCATTCTAGTCGCTGCAGTCCTGCTGATGACCTTTGCGATAAAATAAATCACTTCATCTCTGATGGTTTCTAATTTCTTATAGACAAAAGGGGTATCTGGGCTAAGTAATCTCTTAGATGCCTTTCTTCTTTTCTAGCATCCTAATATGGTAACTGACATGTTGCTATGGGCTGAACTGTGTTGCCCCTCCCACAAAAATGGATCTATTGACGTCCTAATCTGCAGCACCTCAGAATGTGGCCAGGGTCTTTAAAGAGGTAGTTAAGGGTAAGTGAGGGTCACTAGGGTAGGGCCTAAACCCTACTTTACATGACTGATGTCATGTAATAAGAACTGATTAGGACACAGATGTGCACAAATAAATGACTGAGGGAGGACACGGTGAGAAGCTGGCCATGCGCCAGCCAAGGAGAGAGGCCTCAGAGGAAACCAACCCTCCCCATGCCTTGATCTTGGGCTTCTAGCTTCCAGATCTGTGGGAAATAAATTTCTGTTGGTTAAGCCACCCAGCCTGTGTTACTTTGTCACGCAGCCTAGCAGACTAATACACACATACTGAGCTTTGTAAATGACGCAGCAAATTCTCAGAAATGTCCTAAGTAGCATGAGGGAGAGACACAGGGCAGGACCATCAGTCAGCAGCTGTGGGCTGTAGCTAACCAGAAACTCTATGTTCCCAGATGAAGTCATTTTAGCCACCACCTAGAAGGTCCCAGGACCTCCACATCCCCCTTGCGCATGACCAGTGTCTGATCACCATCCACAACTAATCCATGAGCCTTCTCTATGGATTAACCACTTATCCCTGCCCTGCTTCTTATTAGCCCAACTTCCTTATCTATAGCCAATACAAATTTAAAGAACTTTCTTTCCTTGAGACCCCCTCGTAAACATGTCCTATTTCTTAAGTCTTGGTGACAATTTGTTTGTTAACTGGCCTTGCTGCTACGGAGGCAGAAATTTCCTGTCCCAGGACTCAGGCTCTATCTGGCTAGCATCTATAAAGGCTCTGTAAACCCTTTTATTTCAGTGATCTCTTGGTCTCTAGAGGTTTTGATTTGTCATACCTAAATCCAGATTAGATCCAAAGTACAGAAATTTAATTTCTTATGACAACTCATTTAACCACAGACCAATTCATCTTTTTTCTCTGAGAATGCCAGGGCTTTCCACATGCCATCCAAAGTAATACCAACAACTGGTGGAAATTAATTTCTCTGAATCCATATCCAAGAACCATGGAGTCCTCAATTACCACTGAACCTTCATCCCACTTTCCCCACACTAACGGTCACTGCCACGCCCCCACTCTCACCAGCCCCTCCCACTCTGCCTGGAATTAACTTCAAATTTTCATCTCTCACCTCTGATCTCCTTAAATCCTTCTTTTCACAAATAAAGCAAATTACACTTGGTCCTGGTTGTTTCCTAATCCCTTGGCCCAAGAACATGTTTTGCATTTTCACTCAGATAATTTTTTTTCTCGGCTAAACCCAGGTGCTCTTCTAGTGCAAATCTAAAGAAGGACAATGAGGATATAAACCCTCCAGGGTAGGTGCATTCAGAATATTTCCCCACTTCATTGTAGTTACTAATGTAACACAGTCAGAAATAAGGATTCTAGAATTCCTCTAGTCAAGTGCAAAGACTCATGCATCAAAACATTAACATAAGAATCATCACTGTTTTGAGACCCCTAAAGGTAAACCTATTTTTCACAGGCAAAGGATATAGATACTTTGAGCATTTTTCAGTAAAGACACCAAGTAGTCAAAGTCCCACAACAGCAAAACATTATTAGATTTTGTTCTGAACAATGGGGAAAACATCAAAACTTAATGTTTTCCTTTTGTTCCATCAAGGTAGTCTAGAGCTGTGTTTCTAAAATATAAATGAGCATTCATGATACCTGAGGGTCTTGTTAAACTGTTGATCTGAGTCAGTAGGTCTGGGGTAGGGCCTTGAGAGTCTACATTTCCAAAAATCTCCTACTGGCAGTTCACACTGCGAGTCCATTGACTCTGCTTTGAATAGCAAGGATCTAATGGCAATGTGATGGGATCTATGGTTTCTGCAGATTCATTGAGAGCTAAAGATTAAATTCTAAGAATTGCTTTGGAGGGGTATAGGCCAGCTTGCCTTGAGGAAGTGGACGTTTGAGAGACCTGAAACCATGACTCCATCTGAGCTTTGAAGAGGTTAGTAAGACCAAGAGTAGGCATAAGACCAAGAGTAGGCATCCAGTTTGTTGGCTATTATAAGTGGTCCAACCCAGCTCACTCATTTACACCGACATGAGTAAAGGGACACAGATGATCAAGTAACTACAAGGTTGATTTTTAGAATCTAATAAACATCCCTTCTCTGCCTTTTGATTTCCACGGGGACATACCCTAGGCCTGGTTGTAAAAGCTCAAATTTCTCTCGTTGTCCCAGAGGGCACAGGGACTACATTACCATAATCCATGGCACCCACGAGAAAAGGAAACATAGATATCCTTTGTAGTGCATCAAGTTTCTGAGTCAACCTATAATTCAGTACTTTTCAAACTTGTCTGCACACTGAGGTCACCTAGAGAGCTTCAAAAAATACAGATGCCTGGTGTAACCCCAAAATATTGTGATTTAATTGGTTTGGAGTATGTCCTGGGCCTTAGATTTTTTTTTTTTTTTTAAGGATCCACCTTCCACCCTAAAATGATTTAATTGTGCAAGCAAGCTTGGGATTCACTGTATAGAGTACACTGACCGAGTTCAGGAATCGAGGGGGAAGAGAAACTAGTTTTCTGAAGGACTCAAAAGAGCTGTCTGTCCATTGATTGTTAATTAATTTATTCATACATACATGCATGCATATATGCAACATATAATTACCGAGGATGGGCTTTCTGCCTGTGCTATACTGGGCCCTTAAGATTCAAAGACGCTAGACATAGCCCCTGCCATTATAGGGTTTATAGCCGAGGGGAGGCACCTATCATGGAATTGCGGAGTAGATTGCAAATGGAGCATTAGACTCATAAACACAAAAATCTCATGCTTCTCTCAGGACTTTTGGATTTCCTAGTAGAGCAAATGTGTTTTGTCTTTGCCTGCATGCCATCCATTCTCCTTCTGTCACCGGTACTTAGATCTCCCTTTGAAGAGTAATTTCTCCGCCATTCTCAGTGCATGTTGTCTTGGGGAGGTCTCCTCTCCTTTCCCTGGAGCACCTGATCTGCCTGGCTCTAATTTTACCATTGGACTTAAACCAAGTGTGTGTGTAGACAGGGAGCTGTTGGCTGCCGTCTTGTGACCAATGGAGAGAGGCTGAGAATAAGCCAACCTGGAAGAGAGAGCCAGGGAACAGACCCTGTGGTTGATGACACTGTTTGCCTGAATGAAGCCATGCCTTTATCCCTGTTACATATACTCAGAAATTCCCTGGGGAGCCAGTCCAGTTTGTGTTAGCTTTTCTGTTATATGTAACCCAAAGTGTCCTGACTGCTCCATTTAAAGTGGATTTTTTTCAGTATTTCCTCCAGTAATTAAAAAGATAAATAAACCCACTAATATCTGCTCATGAATTGCTCAGTTGCTTGTTTTGTTAAAATGTGTTTTTTTAGAGATTCTATTCTAATATGTCTTGAGGTGTATAAATGGAATTCAATGAAGTAAGTCAGATCATGAGCTCAAGATGTTCTTCCAAAAAGTATTTAAATGCTGTTACACCTACTTAGTGGCTGCCAGCTAAAGGCTCAATGAGCAGATGGAGAGAAATATTGCAGGTTGATCCACTCATCTTCTAACAAGTACCTGAGAAAACTAGGTTTGAAGAGACTGCATTAGAAGATTTCACTTTCTAGATAGCATCGTTGTGTGATTGAAAATCACAGATGAAGAGAACCTAGTGACCTACAGGAGGTCTTGAGCCACAGAACCGTAGCCAGACAGCTTGGAGTCCCAGAGCGGTGTGCTCAGCTCTTAGAGGGTCAGGATGTCTTGGGTTCCCATGTGCACAGCGATCACCACAAAGGTTGCGAAGGCTGTGAGATGAGCTGAAGGACAGATGATTAAACTAAGTCCATCTCTTCACCTACTACTGCTGGTCCTTCTTCTCTAAATGTCTCTCAAATTGTCCTCTTGATTCCAAACATCTGAACATTTTTGTCCATATTCTCATCATCACTAGCCTAAACTAATGCAACAAGCTCTTAATTGTTCTTCCTACCTTCAGTAGCATGTCCACCTCTAGGCACACCCTCAGTCCATCCTCCATACTGCTGCCCTAGTAATCCAATCACACCACCTACTCAGAAACCTTCACACTTGTCCCAACTCCTACAGAATAAGGTCCAAGATTCCTGTCAAGGAATATTTTGCCTCTACCTGCCTATCGCATCTCTACATCTCATTCTTAGCATGTTCTAGGCTGGTTCAAGTATTTGTATATATGCTCATTGCCTGCTTTCTGAATTGAAGCCTACTGAGAAAACTCCTCTTTGTCCTTCAAAACCCAATTCTGAAATTCCCTTCTTCAGGAAGACTTTCCTAGAGTCTTCCCACCTTTAAAGCCAGTTCCTCCCTCCTTTCTACTACATTTATAATTTCTACTTACTTTTATCATCTAGCATATAACATCGTATGTTTGCCCTTCTGTCAAAATTTGAGCCCCTTTAAGATAAGACCCATTTCTTATCCATTCCCCTACCTTTAATGCCAAGTATAATGCCTGCGTTATAGTAAGCACTCCATAAACATTCAGTGAACTGAACTGATTGCCTTTGTCTCCGCGTCATTGTTGAGGGTGATTTAGAAAGAACCATCCTAATAATCAGGGATGAGATCAGAGACAGATTAACATGCGGTGGGTAATAGCTAAGAAGTAGTGATAAAACTTCGCCCACATGTTGATGTCTTCCCTTAAAGATTATCTAATATGTAAGGCTTATCATGTTTGGCTTTTGCATTAGAAGTAATATAATGTGACTAATATTTGAAATACAAATATTATAAAATGTGTGAAGTTCAGTTGAAATCTCCATAGAAATTTAAATTACATAAAAATATCTATGAGAAAAGAGAATTTTTTTTTTTTGAGAGGGCATCTCTCATATTTATTAATCAAATGGTTGTTAACAACAATAAAATTCTGTATAGGGGAGTCAATGCTCAATGCACAATCATTAATCCACCCCCAGCCTAATAAGAAAATAATTTTTAAGAAAAAAAATAAAAAGACATTCCCTAACTCCTAATTATGTAAAACTAAAGTTAACTTGTTGAGACAATCGAGGCTGAATCCCAAAGGTTCTGAGAAGGCAAAGGGAGCTAGTGAACCCTTGTCCCCAACCTGCCGTCCAGCTCAGGTAACAGAGTTTCTGATGAAGCCTTTCCAAACAACCTGGCCCAGAGCCCAGGGTACGAACCTGAAGGCTGCTCAGTTTTTTTTCTGAATCTATACATTCACCCTGCCGGATCTGGATTGTGTTTATTCCTAGTAACCGTTTGAGTTACAGCATCACTTTAAACTAGTTGTCGTAAAAGAAAAAACTAGTGAGAGGGATCCAGAGATTGCCTTGTAAAAATTGTCAAGGACTTCCACCCTGCTTTTTTGCTTTTGCCTTTAAATGCAAGGCTGGCTTTCATGTTCCTGGTGCCCTATTTTGTTACTGACATTCAGCAGAAAAGGTAGAGGACTATGGGGCAATTTTCCCCCTATTTTAACTCTTTGATTAGCATCTGATTTCCTTATTAACAAAACAATTTATTAGCTTCTCCCTGCAGTGAGTGTAGCCTCCATGCCAAGGCCATGGTCATGTCCATAGTACAATAAATCCATTTTTAAAAAAAACAGCAATCAAGAGACAAATGTAATGACCTGGAGTTTCTGGATTTCCACCATCCTAACTACAACAGCAGTGAAAGGACATGTGCCTAATGAAACTGCCAATCAAGTGGAATGGTAAGCATCTTTTTTACACAAATGTTTATTCCCGTGGCTTGAACCAGCCCTTTCGGCAGAGGAGGAAAAAAAGGTGATTAAAAGCCAGGTAGGTTGGGTATCTCCACCAATGAAGTAAAGTAACTAGGCTTTACTTGGAGGTTCAAATATGTCTGATTCTTTGTTTTATCCCTTTAAAAAATCTTATTTTTTAATGAAAATGCACATATCATAAGTGTGTAGCTTGATCAATCCCCCTGAATTGAATACATCCATTTGTTATTAGCACCAATTATTAATGCCAATCATAGACCATATCTTGCATCCCCAAAGTCCGTCTATTACCCTTTCCAATAACTCAACCCTCTCCAGCAAGAGTAACCACTGTCTTAACTTCTGTTGCAGCACTGAGTTTTGCCTGTTTTTGTCTTTTATATACATGCAATCATAGGTAATGTACTCTTTAAGTGTCTATCTTCTTTCCTCCACACGATGTTGTAAGATTCACCTACAGCGCTGTCCTACATTGTTCACTCTTATTGCAAGACCACATTGTTTTACATTGTTCATTCTTATTGTGTGACTATGCCGCAATCCGTTGGTCCATTCTGCTGGTGGTATTTGAGTTGTTTTCTGTTCGGGGCCAGTATAAGAACTGCTGGTATCAATGTTCCAGTATATGCCTTTTGGTGAAATATGTCCACAGACCTATTGAGTATTTACACAGGGTTATAAGTGCTGGATCACAGGTTCAGCTTTTGCAGATGTTACCACACAGTTTTCCAAAAACAATGGTGGCATTTCACACTCCCACCAGTATGGTGACACTAGTTACACTTGAATGTACCCACATGGCCTGAACTAGGTGGTATGTTACTTAATCTTCACAGCCGACCCATTTTCAGAAGAGGAAACTCTGAGGTTACGAGACATGCCAAGATAATACCAAGTAATGGCTGGGACTCCAACCCAAGGACTTGTCGCCCCAGAGCTGGAGCTCTTACTCTCAGTGCTCACAGCCTCCCAGGAGTTCTGATCTGATGTAAGGTACTGACTCTACCTAGTGGAATCCCAGGCTCCTTTCTCCTCTGTCTTGTGATGTGGGCCTTGTTGACTTTACTCACCTACCAATCACTTGTCCTCTGAAGCTTCTAAATCCAAGTGATAAAAGCTTCGCTTGACTTTCAAGAAACCACATTCCTCTCACCTAACTTTTCAGTCTCTTTGCTGGTTCCATCCCTCTCCCTTAACCTCAGTGTCACGATGCCCCAGGACTCACCCTTTGGCCTCCTCGCCTTCTCCCTCGGTGATTGTGGGAACCATGGCTGCCCAATACTCCAGATGTTTCTACTTCTCTGGCCTTCGGGCACATGGTAGGCCTGTGCTTGCTGCACTTGCTGACACCTCTTATACTTGGGTGAGGCTGTGTGGCTATTTCTGGCCACTGATTATGAGCACAAGTGACATGTGTCTCTTCTGAGCCAGAAATTTCATTGCTGATGCTAGCCTTTCCAGAGATCTCTTTTCCCTCCTCTGGCTTTGTTAGCCTGAGCTCTGGAGTGAGGAAATGCAGACCAGAGCTCACAGTGGAACCACATTGGACACAGAACATAAACAAGAAAGAAAAATGTTGCTGTTGTAAGCCACTAAAATTTGGGAGGGTAATGTGGGGAGTATTTGTTACCTAGCATAAGCAAGCCCATTTTAACTGATACAATGAAAACATTTCATTCTGTGATACTAGGTATAACCTATATTTTGACATATCCCAATGTTTATGTCTTGGCCGATGCTGAGCCCTTAATTCTAGACTCCTTTATCCTACTGTCTTTCCCAAATCCTCTCTTGGAAAACTAATATACATCTCAAATTTGACATGTCCAAAATGGAACTCCACCCAAACTTGAGCCACACAGTTTTCCGTATCTCAATTAATAGCAGCTGCAACATTTCCATGACTCAAGACAAAAAATGTGGGAGTATTCTTATCTCTTTCTCTTATACTCCACATTGAACCCATCAGCAAGTTATGCACACTGACTTTACTTCCCAAATATACTCAGAATCTGACCCTCCTTGGTTATCTACTCTAGATGCCATGGCTTTTTCAAAAACTCATTCTTCTAGATATTAGCATTGTTACTATCATTTCTTTATAATTTTCTCCCAATACTCCCTCTTACCCCAACCTATTTGCCATGATACTATACAGTCTGGCTTCCTATATGTCTGTCTTTCTTTATAATTCCTTGGCCACATTCTCTCCTTCACTTTAGCTTCTGGTCTTCTTACTATTCTATTTCCATGAGAAAATCAGTGCTTCTTATGGCTTTAATTTTCATTTTTATCCACATTCCACAAAATGTATGTATAAAAACGATGGTACCAGGAATGATTTTAGGAGGTATAGGGATGAATATTTCATTTTTAACAGTTGTCATTTTATTTTAATGTATATTAGACAAAATATAACTAGCACATAAAGACAGAGATTTCAGAGATATTATTTCTTAGATGAAGCCAAATTAATCAGTTTAAGTCAAGTTAAAACAAAATATTAAATAAGTAATATTATAGGAGGTATGAGAGAAGAGGGGGAATGTAAGAAGTGCACAAAGTTTAAGCAATTGGCTCCTCCAGTAATAAACGCAGTCAGTTCTCTTCAATGGATGCATACTTCTGACGGCTACCTGGAGAGTTCTATTTGAATGACCCACCATACCCTCAAAATTAATAAATAAATCTCAAATGGATTTTTTTTCCTTAAAACAGTTCTGCTTATTCAATGATGCCACTCTTCCAGAAGGCAAAGTCCAAACAACTGGACGTCATCTTTTATTCATCTCTCTCTTTTGTCACCTTTATTCACTAAATTTTAAAATTCTGAAATGACTGTCACATCTACCCTGTCCCTTTTATTCTTATTAACATCACTCCAAGCCATGACCCAATTACCTCACACCCAGATCATCATAATGACCTCCAAACTATTCTCCTGTCTCCATCTAAATTCAACTGCATTCTGCCAATGCCCTAAAATCTTTATTCCCACATTCAAAACCTTCAGTAGCTTCCCCTAAAGGCAATGTCCAAGATCCCTCACTCCATGCTAATAATAACTAACATTTATTGAGTTTTCTGTGTTAAACGCCTTACAGGAATTTTCTTATTTAATCCTTGTGCCAACCCTGGGAGGTAGATACTAAAGGAAACTGGAGTAAAAATGGCTTGTCAAGAGCTAGCATGTGGCAGAACGAGAATTGCATCCCAAATATCCTGCCAGCATTTCTAATCTAAACAGCCATACTGCATTGCCTATTGACAAATTTACCATTATCTGTACTTATATATCATCTGTGTGTCCTCTGTTCCATATCCTTTTTGCCCTCATGTAGGTGGACCTCCTTCCTAGGGTCGTGAAATCCCACCCCTCCTGCCCTGTGATCACCACCTACTGACACAGCACCCAAATGTGCTTCTCCTTTAGGACTAGCTCAAATTCAACCCCTTGGACTGCCAGATCTAAAACTTACTTGCCTGGGCCCTGAACTGTCCAGCTCCAGTCCTGATGTTAAGCTGGCACTGTGGGCAAATGGCTGGAAGGAAACAAGCCGGCACCCCACTCTTAAGAACAGGAGGCCCCTTCATCTCTGAATGAAGAACATTTCAAAGTAATTCAAGTGAACACAGTTCAAGGCATTGCTTTTCAACTTTTAATGTGCACAGGGCCTTTTTCAGTTCCCTGTTCTTTGTGTCTAATAAACACTCAGTGATTATAACAACACAGGCTGATTTACAAACGTGCCACTGTTTCAGGGAACAGAGAGTCGATAAGAATCCTGCCTGGAGAAATCACGACTGCATTGAACCCTTGGTCCACCAGGATATTTTTTGCTCACTGGTCTTTTTTCAATTGGTCATTTCATTACTTGCGTTGTTTTCCATAGAGAAGCAGGAAAAGAAATAGAGATGGTAATGATAAACTGTCTCTTCTGTTCTTCTTGCATAATAAAAAGCCAACAACAACAAAAAAAGCCAAACCCTTAGAATTATAATAGAATTTACACTACATCTAGTCTCACCCCTTCATTTCAGAGATCACAAAGTAAGGCTCTGATAGGTCAAGCAATCCACAGAGGGTCACAGCATTAGTGGCAGATCTGGGATTGCAACACAGGACTTTGAATCCCAGGGCAGCTTTTAAATCCTGGCTCTACTTCACAGAGCTATAGCCTTATAAACAGTGACAGACCACTTACTCTTTCTGGGATTCCATTTTCTTAATTCTGCGAGGAGAATAATAATGATTACACCTATTTTGAAGAATTTTTTAAGAATCAAATAGTCAAGAGAAATAAGTAGTAAGCAAGTATCTAATACATCATAGTTGTTCAATAGGTGTTCATTAATTCACTCAAATAGTTAAGTCAGCTGACATCCAGGAAGATTCTAGAAAAGACATATTTTAAGAAGATGACTAAATTGAATGTCTAATCACACAAAGTTTCTGAAAATTTGAGAGAGCCTTGCAGTCAGGGTGGGGAGACGGGCGACAGCAGTGAAGGGGGAGATGTTAAATGGTGAAGGTGTCTCGGCTGTTTGTTTTTTAAAGGAAAAGGTGTGTGTCAGCTGGGTGACTCATGAAACACTAATTAAATTTTTTATTCTCTGTATCCCCATAAAACAAACAAACCACTTTTAGCAATGCCAAGCTTTCTGGAGACCCAAGAAAATAATTGCCTGAGTTCTAACATTAATTGGTTTAAAAATTAGTTTTAAGTTTTAGTTTCAGCTTTGTTTTTCAAGATGTTAAATGAGTGTTGGAGCCAAGAGAAGCGGCAACTCCAAAACCAGAAGGAAGAGAGGCAAGACGGAGGGGAGTCGTCCCAACCCTTTCAAACTGTTGAATGTACGATCTCAGTCTACCTGCTGAGTGTCTGCTTAGCACACGGCGAGCGCTGTGCCTGTCCCCAGGCTACATGTCACACTCTAGCTCTACCTCGGACTTGCTGGAGGTCCTCAGAAGGCAGTTTTCTCTGAATGCCTCTTTCCACCCTTATCTGTTTGCTCTGGAGACTCCAAGCCTTACACAGAGCTGTGAGTGCTCATGTTAAATGAGATAATCCTGATTGTGCAAAATGCTTTGAGTTTTTAAATTATGAACAATTTATATGCATAAAAGTACAGAGAATCATTTAACAGATACCCACGTACCACCTAGATTTGATACATGTTGTGGTTGGTTTCTATCTGCTTTAGAAAAAAATGTTTAAAATTTAGATATAATAAAATTCTCCCCCCCATACCATTTCCCTCCCTCCTCAAAGGCAATCGCCATCTTGAAACTGGATTTTATCCTTGTATCCATATTGTTTATGTATTTGCAAACAACATATAATACTAATTTGTTCTTAAATATTACATACATGAATCATCTGCACATATATTTTTATAACTTGTACTTTTCACTTATCTTGTTTTTGAGGTTAATATATATTGACACATTTAAATTTAGTTTATTTTAACTACTAGAAAATATTTCTTTGTATGAATGGACTATACTTTATCCATTATGCTATTAATGGGCATTTACTAATTACTAATTAGCTAATTACTAATAAAGTTGCAGTGAATATCCTTGATCATATCTGCTTTGAACATGTGCAAGATTTCCTCTAAGATATACATCTAGAAGTCAATTCTTGGATCAAAGGGTGTGGGTATCTTTAACTTTAGTACATATCAACAAATTGTTTCCTGAAGAAGTTGCACTAATTTATACTATTTCCAATTTATGACAGCTCCTCCTTCCTCTTCAGTGTTTGGTATATTTTTTTATCCTAAACAGATGGGTATAAAAATGACCTCTTTGTTTTAACATGTTTTCTTTTTTATTAACAAGGTTACACATTTTTAAATGGTTATTGGCTATTTGATTTCCTCTTCTGTAGATTTCTTGTTCATGTCCTTTGCCAATTTCTCTCTTGTTTTTTTTTTAAACATATTTACAGAAAAATATTTTTAATATTCTGGGAATTAATCCCTTGTTGATGATGCAGTTTTGATCTCCATGCTCCTGAACTCTCAGTTATTTCTACCTGGCAGACTAGAATGTGCAAGCAGCCATGGGAAAGCCCTCATGTTCAGTTACCCAAGTACTGTCTGTGTTGGACATTGACAATAGATGTATCTCTAAAGCAATGTGGCAGAGTGGCTAGAGCACTGGGCTAGATTCAGAAGCCCTGGTTTCTAGATTCAGCTTGACCCTTGATTATCTGGGAGTTCTCAGGCCTCTTTTCCTTCATCTGTAAAATCACAGTATGAATACCAGCCTCAAGGGGTTTTATGACAAGCAATAAGATACGTAAAATCACCTCTGAAAATGCCATACAAATGCTAGCCATTAATAGCAGCAATTCAAATACAAGGTCATTATATTAGGCTGCTTGGACTACCATAACACTATACTCTAGACTGGATGATTTAAACAATGAAATGTATTTCCCTACAGGCCTGGAGGCTAAAAGTTCAAGATCAAAGTGCCAGCATGGTCTGTTTCTGGTGAGAGCTCTCTTCCTGGCTTGTGGAGAGCCACCTTTGGACATGTGCTCACACACGGTTTGGAGAGCAAGCTCTAGTGCCCCAGCTTCTTCTTATAAGGTCACCAGCCCCATCAGATTAGGGTCCCACCCTATGACCTCATTTAATCTTTGCCACCTCCTCGTGGCCTTATCTCCAAATATAGTTACATCGGGTGTTGCGGCTTCAGCATAGGAATTTTGAGGAGACAGAACCCAGACTACAGCAATCATGGTGTATTGATGTCCCCTTGTTTGCTTCCAAACGGATCTAAGTTTCTTGTTCTTTCATCAGGACCTTTCTATGGAGACCTAAATGCAAACACCATTGATTTTGTGAAAAAGTCACCTCTGGTTTCCTCTTTCGAAAGTGTTATTGTTCTCAAACCAAGGTTTGACCATTTCTATGACTGCCATTCCTATGGGATAAACCCTCATGTCTTTTTCCCACACACCGTCAGCGTAAAACTGATTGGATGAAGAGATGAGGCTGGTACCGTCCAAGAGGACTTTCTGTGGTGTTATAAGTGGTCTACAATATCTATACCGTCTAAAGCAGTAGCCTCTAGCCACATGCGGCTACTGGGCTCTTTACATGTGACTAGTATGGCTGAAGAAGCATATTTTTGTTTTACTTTTTTATTATATTATTTATTATATATTTATTGTATTATGCATATTATTTATATTTCATCTAAATTAATTTAAGTGTAAGGAGTCACACATGGTTAGTGGCTATTTTATTAGGCCGTGCAGGTCTAGCTTATTTGTGTTCCCAGTCATGAAGTGGCTGCAAGACAGCCAATTTCTCCCCTTTTAGTGTGTGGTCTTAGACCCCTGACTCTGTGCAAGATGGTGTCTTTGGCATTCCTGTCATCCAAGCAAAATTTAATGGCCAGAAAAATGAATGGAAGTTTGGAACTCGCACCCGAATTCCAAACTGGCCTATGGCTGTGAAGGGGCTGAGGCTTAGAAAACCTTAGAAAAGTCAGAGAATGGCCTAAGTCAGGAGGGGTATGAAGGAAGTAGACTACTACAGAAAGCACAGCACTGGCATATGCTTGAAAGGTCAAGCATTTGGAAAACAACAAGTTTTTTACCTTTCCCATTTTTCTTTTACTTTTAGGAAATCTATGAAATAATCTTTAATGATAGAGGGTTTCCAGATTTATGATGGAGAGGTCCCCTTGCAACCACTCTCAACTGAAACTCAGCACGCCGGAAATGAGAAGTAAAGAAAAGTAGCCACTTGTTACTTCAAAAGGTTTCAGCTTTTAAAATGATTTTCCCTGGGTCCCAAGTAGGAGTAGCTAATAGAAGGGGTTCACAAAGCATAGACAATTCAGTCACCAGTCAGACTAGGTGCACGCCCTGCCAGCACTGGTCCCAAACACCTCTGCCCCCAGCTCTTCTGAGGACACCCCGTGGAGATTAACAAGTGCATCTGAACCTAAGAACAGGTAGTTCAAATGAGCAAGGTCCCCTAGGCTTGTTGATAATACAGAACGATTTCTAAGATATTTATGGAAGCCATGATTCTGAATGAATAGTCAAAGCAGGAGACAGAGTCCAGATCTGTTCGGGAAAAGCAGGCTTGGAGACTAGATTTTTTGACAAGGTGACTAGCATCCTGAAAGTCACTTTTGCAAACTGGATGTATGAAATAATCCTTAACGATAAAGGGTTTCCAGATTTATGATGGAGAGGTCCCCTTGCAACCACTCTCAACTGAAACTCAGTGCGCCTGAGTTTCTTGTCTTTGTCGTTCCACTGCCACTCACACACTCCCAAATTGTACTCACTGTGTTTGCAATTTAGCAAATGCCTTTGTGGGCCTGACAACATTGGCATTCAAATTATGAGAACTATCTGTTGTGCTCAGATCGATAGGCCAAACCCACACTTACTTTTTAAGCTCAGAAGAAGCTTTCCATTTTCCCCATCTAATGGCCTTTAACATGGTGCCAATAACCATCAGCCCAGAACAAAATGTCCCAGAGCTTGAGCAGGGAGGTGAGACAGGAGCCAGAGGACTAGGTACACCTTTATGTGATTTGCCAGAATCTTACAGTTCGGAGGCCCCTGAGGAAACCTGGCCCCCCAAAGTCTCTACCCTTTAATGAAGTCACTCACCATCGCTTCCACTTTATCAAACATCTCCGAGGGCCACCTCCATGCTCACGCCCTGTGTCTCACATGCCTGCATGGCTCTCCAGGGTGATGTCTGCATACAGATTGCCAGTGACACAAACTGAGCTCAGAGAAGAGAGGAATCAAGCCTGGAGGAACCCCCGTGACTTTTCAAAGGTCTTGTGCTGACCCTGTTATTCACTCAGTGGGCCCAGTTGCTATTATTATTCTGCATAATTCATCCTGGTCTCCAACTAAGAATAAGAATAACAGACAAAATTTGTAGAGTGGTCTGCAATGAACAACCCATTTCCTTGAGAATGGGTTCCAGCAGCCACTCCACCCAGCCCCTTAGGAACATTGCTTAACCTCCCTCAGCCTCTGTTTCTCATCAGCCCCATAGGGTTAAGATAGTACAGACCTGGTGTGGTTATTGGACATTTGCAAGAAAACCCTCCTTCCAGGACCAACCAGGACCCAAGCGCGTGCTGCACTTGGCCCCCTGCCTATATTTGAACTTACACAGGAGGGAGGGAGGACTTTTCTTGCCACCTCTTCTCTCACCTAGTCTCAGTAACAACAAATCATGAGAAGCTTAACACCATCCACGGTGGCATTTGGGCATGTCTTGCACCTATAAATTTGAAAAAAGCAAAGAAAAAGTCTCACGTGGGCAGTAACACAGGATGGGCAGAGAAGAGCTCAAGAGAAGCAGCCTCTCCACTGGGTCCAGCCTGGGCACCTTGTACATTTCTCCTCTTCTGAATCCCATTCGTAATTTGCTTTGCAGAGTCACCCAGGGCCCCCTGAGGCGGTCCAGCCTTGCAAGATGCAATGCTTCCCCTGGTTCCCAGTGACTCCTTAGCCTCTCCCTCAAATCCAAGGTGTCCCTGTGTTACCCACAAATTCACATGCCCAGAAACACCTCCAGGTTCTGTCCTTGTGCTCTCGCTGATCTCCCTGCAACAAGCAAAGACAGCTGGGGAGGAAAGGCATGAGCAGGCCTTGCTTTGAAATATCACATCCCAGTGGAGGTGAGGATCAGAACTGCTTCTCCTTTGGAAGACAACACTGGTACCCCCACAGGCACTGGGGGTGAGCTGCCCGACCAGCTGCTCACTCAGAGATTCTTCCTGGAGATTCCTAAGACCATGTGGGGTCTCCTAGTGAACATGCTAGAAATCTTGTCGGTGCTGAGCAGGACTGTGTCCACCTACTGGTGAGAGGTAGGAAGAGACCCTCTGAAGGGTCCCAGTTACAGGCAAAGCTGACTCCAGAGCCGGAAAAACCTAGGAAAGCCAGGGCTCGGATCATCAGAGGCCAAAGAAAAACAGACAACGAAAATGCTTGTAAAAGCAAAGATGGTGTATTTAGGGGCAGAATTTGCTTCAAACTGCCATTGCATATGGGAGATAGAGAAGCAATTTCTTTCTAGAAATGCCTGAATTTAAAATATCAGATAAAAAGGAGGAAGGTGGGGAGTGGGGGGTGAGGGAAATGTGGAGAAATCAAGTGGCACAAAATAGTGAGTTTTAGAAAAACTGATCTTATTGTCTCCTTAGCTTTTTTTTTAATTGGATAAAAATCAGACACAACCTTGTTTTTATGGAAGTCTAGCCACCAGCAATGATGTACAACCTGGTCCAAAGAGCCCAGTGCATGCTCTCCTGTGTATATTTCACCCAATCATTGCACACCTACAGCGTATAGGCAAGACCCTGCCCAGGGGCAGAGCTGCGGCAGGAGAGCTATTTTTCCCTCCACATATGTTGATATGCAGAAAGGAGGGCAACGCTACTCTGTGCAAGCTGTCCTATTGAAGCCTCGTTTCCTGTCAATCTTCCTTTTTTTTTTCCATGAAGCTTTAATTTTTTTTGCCACAGCATTTTCTACATTTTGGTTTCCTGCAAACCCCAGGAAATAGACTGAAATTAATATCGTCAGATGCCTCTAAAAGTGCTGGCTTGGCAGCATTACAGAACACTTTGGGATGCCATTTTGGGATGAAAGTTACACCAGTTAGGCCCCCATTGTTTGTGAGACAGATCTGTGAGAGAAAGTGTATCTGAGATTGAAATGTAGGCTAAAAAAAAGTGGGAATGGAGACCTGAGTTTTCACAACAGGCAGCTCAGGCAGGTGAGCAAACTGGAAAAGCAAGCTTAGGGGAGAGCATGCCTCTGGGGATCCCAGGCTTTCTCAGCGCTCCACCTGTGGGAAGATAGGCCAAGACACTTTATGCTGTTTTCCACGTAGAACTTTCTAGCTTTGAGTCAGACATCAGTGCTCTTGTGCCTCCAGATCTGGCTCCAGAGAGAAACACTATGTGTCATGAGAAATAAAAAGACATTGTGCATGAGAGCATGCCTTCTGGAACTAGTCACATATGGGGGAGGAAGCACCCACAGCCAGGGTTTTCTCACATCGCAGCCTTGAGGAGCCCAGGTCCTGGGGGAGGCCGGCTTGACTTCCAAGGCCAGCCCTGCCCCGGCCTTGCCTGGGCATTTTGAGCAGCTCCCTGCTCCAGATCGCAGCTTCTCTGTGGCCTAACAGGGAGAGAGGACGTGCTCTTCCCTTCTTGACTGTGCAACGGTACAGCAGTGATAAACTTGTAGCAACTCACAAACATGCTTTGGGTTCTTGAGGGGGAGAGTGTGACATGAATCGAAGTTATTTTTATTGTTGTTGGCTTCTGCATCTACGACTTCCTAAGAGTGTTAGATGAGGCCACACTATTTCAGCATCTCCAAAAATCTATTTGAAATCTTTGGAATATTGAAGAATACTCAGTGTTTTTACATTCTCTGTGTTTTATTCACCTTTTGAATCAGTCGGCTACAGCTCCTCCCTCTGCAGCACACAGCCTCCATCCAAGCAATCTGGGAGACCTATTGATGGCACGACTACCTCCTTTCCCTGCATCTCCACGGTCCTGGTTCAAGTCCTCACTACCTCTTTCTCTCCACACGTAACAACCATAAAACTACTTTTCCTGCTCTGAGCTCTCGCCTCTGCAGGCAGCCTCCGCATTACCTCCTGCCATCTTCCTAATATGTTGCTCTTGTCAGGAAACCTTGGAGCTCAATGGTCCTTCAGAGATCCAAGAAAACCTATATTTTATAATGAGGACACTGTTTCCAGAAAAATTAAGTGAATCACCCTGTGTCACCTTGCCAGCCAGGGGAAGAGCTGGACTCGCAGCAAAGGGCCCTGATGACACATCTATACTATTTCTTATTAACCTTCAGTCATTCCACGTATCCCATAGAATAAACCCAAAGCAATAGATAGTATATGCAGCTTCTTATAACAGAAATACAGCTATAGAGACTTAAAAATTGGAAGTCACTCTTTTCACATAACAAGAAGTCAGGAGGTAGACATTTCAAGACTGACACTGCTGTTCCAGGAAGTCTTCATGGACTGAGGTTCTTCCTCATTGCTTTTCTTCCCTCGAAAGTGTGGCCTTTGCTTCATGGCTATAAGATGCCTGCCCCACTTCTAGGCCTCAAGTTCACATTCTAGGCAGGAGGACGGAAAGAGGAGCCTGGGGCACATGGCAGGGGTCAGCTGAGACTCTTTCAATCAGTTACACAGTAGCTTTTCCAGAAACCTCCTCTAGTAGATCTCTGTTTACCTATTGCACGTGAGAGTTGGGTCACATGATGCCCTTCTAGCTGCAAGGGAGCTGAGAAGGTTCTGGGTTCTAAATAGACATAATGCCACTGAAAAATGCTGGACTTCTGATTGTAAGGATATATGAGAATGAATATTGAACAGGCACCTGTCACTCTTGGCCCCAAATACCTAGTGTTGACATTCAAGTATTCTACTGTTCCACCCCAACTGACTTCTAGGCCCACTTCTTGCTGCCCCTGACCACTCACTCCAGATTCCAGCCATCGCAGAGCTGTCCATGCTCCCAGACAGGTGCCAGGCTTTTCTACCTCCCCTCTTTTACCCACCTTGTTGCCCACCACCTCTTTAAGCTCACCTCTTCTTTAAAACCCAGTTGAAACACCACTCCACATTTCCTAATGCTTGCAGATGCAGCCAAATTAATCTCCAACTTTTCTATTCTCCTGTAACATGTTGTATCTATCCCTATTAAACCACTAATCACACCCCACTTGGAATTATAATTTGCCATGTACGTATCTCCCTCATTCAGCAGAATGTAAGCTTCAGAAGAGCAAGGACCGTATCTTGTTTATCTCCATATCCAGTATAAAGTTTAAAACACTTTATGTCCCCTAGTAAATGCCTAAGTGTTCATAATTAAAATGATTTTTTTTCATTTTGCTTGCACGGCTAAGGATGGATGAAAATGAACATCTCATAAAACTGTGTGAGTAAAAAGGCTGTGACCTCCCATCTTCTGGAACAGTCTAGAACTACCCTCTTTGGAAGCAAAAGGATGAATTCTGGAATTTTCTTCCAGTCCATGGAGTCCATGATGATGTTAACACACAAAGGATCAGGACTGTGCAGATTCAGTGATTCATGGTTCACTCAGCATCTTTCAATCTCTAAGCACATCCGGGTGACATGGTCAACAGTTTCTTTGTTATTTTGATTTGATCCTGACCTCATGAAACTGTCACATTTTTCTGCCCTGCCCTGTTTTTGTTTCCAACATGCTAAAGTGATGGCTATTCTCTGGACCCCCTGACCACTATTACCACCTAGGACTCATTCCTTCTCCACTTTGCTTTGTGCCCCGAGGCACTGACTCTATGGAATTAATCTCCAAATTCCCTTTTCTTTCTAAGATCCAGTTGGGTTCCACCATCAAGTCACCAAAAGAGATGAGAGTGCAGAAGAAGAGAGAAGTGGGCATATCCCCTCCACTGCCCCCTCTGTGCTGCAGCGCTGGGCTCTGGCATCGGTGCACCTGTCCCTCAGCACCTGTCCCACTCCTGCCAGGTGGCCCCTCTCCCAAGCTTCAGTTGTCTGCGCTCCAATTACGCTGGTCCCTGTCCTCTCTACTTCAGGGCCGGGGATGGTGGTGGCCCTGCTCCTCAACCCTGCGTGCCTCCGCTGCAGCTCTTACTGGCTCCCTTGCCTTGCCCACACCTCTACACTGTCTGTGAAATATCCTTCAGATGCCCATTGGAGTGTGCCTTATTTTATGCCAGGACACAGACTGGTATGGTTGCCGTGGCCTTTGCTCCATGACCTGCATTAAACTTTTGCATCATCAAGAACTATTCAGAGTTTTGAACTAGCTCCATGACGTGGCTGTGACATTCTCCAGAGAAGCCCTGGGTAGTGTTTTCCTTGCATTTTCTGAGGACTGAGTGTATCTTCACCAACGACTCAGATATTCTGTTTGTTTCTACAACTGCTCTACAACTTCCATATTCAAGAATCACTCTTCCTTCTCTGATACAAAAATAACACTTGCCCTGTCTGATCTGATTGCTTATGTTTAGGAGACGGGGAGGGAAGGAGGGGATAAGGCCCAATGGTTATTAAAGTCTCTGGTTAATTGGGTCTACAACCCAATAGATTAAATTATGCTTCCCCAAAGACTTCCTCCCTCTCCAGAGCTGAAGGGTCTGGATGTGGAGATGGTCAGTCTGTGAGCTCAGAATAAACCCTCTTCTGTTTGTTGGTGTGCTCCTGGACAGGCCGAGAGGGTGGAGGCTCTCCCCAAGAGGGGAGCAGAGGAAACTCAACCACAGGCCTGCAGAGGGCAGAGAGGTCTGCCTTTTGCCTTTGCTCCCTTCCTCACTGTTTCTCTCTCCCTCCCTCTCCCTTCCTCCCTGTCCTTCTCTCTCTCTCTTGTTTCCGTTCTTTCTTTCTGTTTGCAGAAAAAGAGCAGTAGTGGAACGAATACCACTGAAGCACTAGTAACATTTTTGCACATAGAAGGTGATAAACAAATGTGGGCTTGATATGAACAGTTTGAGATTCGGGCTGTCTTGCTCCTGGAGGCCAGATGATCATTGTTGGCCTAAAAGTTTCAAGAGTTCATTTTTGGTCTTCCTTCCATTCCCTATATTTGGGCCAGATTTAAAAACCTGGAGTCCGAGCGTGGCTTATGTTTTCTCCTGCGCCCTCACCTTTCCCTTCTGCCCCCTTGCCCTGACCAGGAAAGCAATTACGGCTTCCCTGGAAGCCTGAATCAGATATAAATGAAAGAAGCAAGCCTTCCCTTGGAAAGCAGAGGACAAAAGGAAATGAATGCTTCCATTTCTGTTTCCTTCAGGCATATTAAAGCAGACTATCACTGGAAAAATCTAAGAGATATATTGTTAGGTTCAAAGGAGATATAATTGCAGAATGATATAAACCATGTGCGATTCCATTTATGCATATGTAGAGAGAGTATTTGTTTTTCTATGTGTATATAAACACATAACCAAAGACTGGAGGGGTCCACACAAAACTGCTAATATGGGTTTCCTCTGGGAGTGGTTTGGGGCAAGAGGAAAGGAGATATTCACCTTTTACTTTATATGCTTCTGTAATATTTGATTTTTTTTTCAATGACATCATCTGTTTTACTTTTTGCTTACATAGTAACACATGGATTCAACTACCAGTAGTGAATTCTTTAACAATCCTTTTAGGCCTTTTCTTTCCTCTACAAGAAACAAATTACTTTTTAAGTTAAAAAAATATGAGATTTCTTCACTTGAAATATATTCTCCATCATTCTGGGGTGTCACTGTGCTTCCTGATCATGATTTAAAATAGATAGTAATGAATCATCTTCCACACAGTGAGTTTGACTCAGTTAAGTAAAAATGGTTCAAAGGAAATCAAAATTAGGAATTAATCTCCTCCTCTCTTATCACAATTATGCTGCTTCTGCTGAGTTTTATTGCTTGTG
The DNA here is from genome assembly GCF_030020395.1 of Manis pentadactyla. NCBI lineage: Eukaryota > Metazoa > Chordata > Mammalia > Pholidota > Manidae > Manis > Manis pentadactyla. The sequence goes on along the minus strand of NC_080031.1, from coordinate 12,706,865 downwards.
TTCTGGGAGATGGAAGAAGAACTTGGGAATAAGGGGGCACTGGGTATCAGGGTCTGGACTTTAATTGGGACTCATGTCAGATTTGATCTCTGCCCCTTACTGCTCCGTCTGTGGCTTTTGTAAACGTTCCCTGAGCCTCCAGCCCTCACAGCAGATATTCCCTTCTCAGAGTGTCTCTTTCCCTGGATCACTTTCAGCTTCTCTCAAAAGTTCATATTGTTGTCTTTTTTGCCTCACTATACCACAAGAGGCTCTTTGAGGACAGAATGCAAAATCTTTCTCATCTCTGTGTTGCCCGTGTCTGCATCTAGTGCCTGACACAAAGTGGGGGCTCACAACATATGTATCACATGAACATCTGAATGAATGAAGAGTTGGCTCAACCTAACAATGTGTCTGCTTTGTGTCTTCCACTGCACTGGAAGGTTCTCGAGGACGGGGGCCAGTGTCTGACATCTTCTACCTCCCCTGTAGTGCTTAAGAAAAGTAAGCATTTGGCAATTTTTTGCGGATCAATTTCTCTGATTTTAACAATAAAAAATACTCACAGAGATTTATGTCTTGATTTTTTGCCATCCTATGGACAAGCAAAGGGAGGAGAGATACAGTCTTCCCCTCATTTTACAGGTAATTCAAATGAGGCACAGAAAGGTGAGAAGTTTTGACAAGCGAGGAGAATGGAAAGTGGCGGCTCTCTCAAGACCTTTCTGGCCCCCTCAAGGGCCCGGTGTTTTCTTACTGTGCATTTCCTCCTCCCCTTCAGGGAGCATGCCCAAGCTCAGCAGAGAGACCATTGCTGAGTGATCTCTGAATTTCAGGTAGTTAGAGGGGAAAGTGGCACTTCATAATTAGAGAGCAATAGCATCATTATTTGAAGGCGCCATATAATTACATCCCTCCTCCCCAAGCTCCTTTTAGCTGCTTCAGCTGGGATCTCTGGTTCCTGTCCCCTTCCTGTCCTGTGTCAATGCAATACCACTGGGCCGATGTTAGGTGTTTGCCAGAGACGGCTGTATCTTAATAAGGGAGCCACCCTCCAGTGGACTCTAAAAACTCAGAACATTTGAGCTGTCATGGTTACTATGTGGCAAACTCTACTTTATATTATTTTGCTCATGGTGCCAGATAAATGGAATCAGAGATTGAGATCATAGTGAGGCCATTAAGTCTAGATGTTTCTTCAATATTTATTTCAAAAGGACCCTATGATCACCATACACCACGCTGAGAATCCCCCCTCCACACACACACCCAGAAAGCCGTATGCAATTCTTCCTTATTGCAACTTCTAGTCCCATAACAACAGATCTGCTATTGTTTTAGGTTTGAAAGAAAAGAAAAATCACCTCCACCCTCCACCAAAGAAAAATGTCTGCACCTTTCCTTGTTCTTGAGATGGATGCAGCCTCTGAGCAAGCAACCCACCCAAATATAAGGGCAGAGAGTGAAAAGCAATCAGCTCAGGTAGGAATAGCAGGGCAACTTCCAGTCAATAGCATACATCACCCACTTTGAAAAATGGCTGACTGAAATGCACACCCTGTCTCAAGAAAGGAAGGGCCAAAGGAGTCGTTAATGAAAGCAAGAAACTCAGTTTTACATCTCATTCAAAAGATGGATTCACTGTACTCCTCTGGATCCAGGTGGGTGAGTTAGTTTAGTGTGGAATTTGTCTGCCCTCGCTGAAAACTCTGGTTAGGCAATGAATTATTCCAACTAAATTAACTGTATCGATCCCCTCCCCTTTCTGACACTTTGCAGATATTGCTATCAACTCATGCTCCGTGCAAGTGTCTGTTTTTGCCACAGATCTCTGAAGAGGGGAGCACATATTCTCTTGAGTTTCTCAGAGTCTAATAAATACTCAGGGGGTATAAGAGGACTTGAGGGGACCAGCCAATGACATAGCCCTATGATGAGACCGGCCTGTTAACATGCAAGGTCAACACACTCAGCTGATAGGAACAAAGTCGTGGATTTGTTCCACGTTCTTTCCAGGTATACCGGGTCATGGTCACGGGTTCCGCCTTAACTCGTGACAATTTTCATGCAATTTCAAGAGCCCATAAAGAAAATCAGGCAAAAGAGTGTAGGTAAAAATTGTAATCTATCACAATTCTGGAAAAATCACCAGACCATATGAATAGGATATATGATGAAACTTTTATAAACTGTAAGGTGTCAGACTCTTTCAAGGTGAAGGTATGCATTATTTCATTAGGGGCTTGCTTCCTTGATGTTAATTTTTCTTTCCCATCGTAATGACCAGATTCATCCCTTTTCTGAACAGTAAATTCTTAATCCAAAAAAGAAAAGGGATCTTTCTCTGTCTTATCTAGTAGAGCTGTTCTTTTTTGGCCAAGAACTACCATACTAATGCTGTTGAGTGTATTTTAAGGATGAATCGTCTAAAGATGAATGGTCTGGCTCAGATATCTAACAAATGTGTACTACAAGGAATCATTTTTATGCACATTAAAGGCCCTTATCACATACTGAAATACTTATGGATGAAAGGATATGGTGTCTGAGTTCACTTCAAGATAATCCAGTGAGATGGGAGGAAGCAAGGAAGATGGATGAAATTGAACTGGCTATGGCCTGATCATGTTGAGGCCGGCTGCTGGCATGTTGGAGCTCTGGTAACAGGTTTTCAAGCATTACCATGCATCAAAATTATCAGAAAGCTTGTTAAAACACAGGTAGCTGGGTCCCACCCCAAAGATTCTGATTCAGGTTGTCTGGGGTGGGGCCTGAAGATTTACATTTACATTTCTCAAAAGTTCTAATGCTGTTGGCCCAGGAACCCCACATTAAGAACCACTGTATTATACTATACTGTCTGTTTCTATGTGATTAAAAAAAAATCAAGTGGGGCTGAACTGGGCTGGCACAACAAGATAGAGGAGAAGGAGTTTTTACCTCTGCCGGCTCAGACCTTCAGACAACAGAAAAAAAAAAAGACAGAAAAGAGATACAGACAACAGAAAAGACATGGAACCTTCAACTCAATTTAAACTGGGCTGAGTTTGGGAAAAATTAATGTTGGTTTTCCTCACTTACTTTGCACCTATATCCATATAACTGTTACAGAGTGTGCTAGCTTCTCAACTGGTTTGGGACTATACCATTAAACGATAAGAACATCTAGGATTTCTATTTCTTTTTTTTAATACAAGAGCTGCAGTTAGGTTGTGATTTATACAGCTTGATGGTACCACTTCCTATATTTGCCTGAGACTTGGGTTCAAATGTCGAGTCAGAAATATTTCCCTCCAGATCCTTCAGATACATCTAGTTCTAGAAGGTGCATGTGGAATATCCTGGGTCTATTTGGGTCTAAAGGCATCAGATGATGAAGAAAGAAATCAGAAGTTTCAGATTGGATTGTCACAGGTAGGACACCAGGACTTTATTTCACTTATTTGCAGCTTTATTTCATTTAGAATCATTTAGCAAACGATTACTGTAGGCCTGGCATTGCGTGATATGCTCTGGAATATAAAAAAATGAATTTCAAAAAATGGTCCTTGACCTTGAAGACCTCACATACTGTTTGGGAGGTAGATATGTAAATAAATAATTATAGTTTAACTATTAACAATTATATAATAAAGATTGGAAGAAAGCTATAGAAACCTAGGTGAATAAGCTCTTCATTTCTGACTGAGGGAGGGTCAGAGGGGAAGCAAACCTCCGATGGGATGATTGTCCAGCTGATATTCAAGCAATGTGCACCTGTTTGTTAGGCAGAGGGATGCACGAAGGAGGAAATGCATGCTGGGAGAGGAAATAGTATAAGAAAGACATGGAAAAGTAACAGTGGCTGCCACCTCTAATCAGTACAGAGTAATCTGATGGGACTAACATGTGAGCTGTGAAGGAAGGGGCTGGCGATGAGACATAAAATGTATGTTTACTAGACTTGTCCTACACATCATGACAAAAAGTTAATACTCCATCTTGGTGACCTTTCATGCTGTGCAGCATGGGAAGATGCAACGGAACTGAATTTCAAAGAAACGGATGTGGGAAACAGTGCATTAGACAGTGGAGAGGGGCTGGTTAGTCCGTGGACTACATGATGAGTTGAGGAAGCTCTGAACTCAGGTAGTGATGGTGATAACCAGGTCTAGGGCTTGGTAGTTCAGAATATTTGGGTAGGAGGCCCATTGCTAGCATATTAGTAGAAAACATGTGTGTGCATATGTGTATGTGTAAAGGTTTGAATATATATAACCTTACATAACATTATAAAGACAGGTAAATATAAAAGTTATATATATATATATTATATGGACAGAAGGAAGGAAGAGAGGGAGGGAGACTTCAAGGAAGAAAAATACTGTATACAATAAGCAGACAAGAGGAAGTAAGATTGTCATCTAGGCTTAAAGGGATTTAAGATGGAGCTGTCCCCCGGCTGCTATAAAGGCTCACTCCTGTGTGACACAGGCCTGGGATGTGTGTCTGTGTGTCTGTGTGCAGAGGGGTTTATGAAAAATAATAATGGAGAAAAAGGATAAATGCAGTATAATTTCTAAGACTTGAATACCACAAATGAGTCATCAGCTGGAATTGCACTTTGTCTTCCAATATTTTCCACATAATTAGCCTGTTCTCATACACAAAAAGAGTCCATGGCATATTCTGAAACGACACAGGACTCGTCCTGAGCACTGAGAGGGATGCTGAGGCTTGCCCTTGGTGCCACCGCCGGAGTGTGGATGAAGGGCCTGGCCTATACCCTCGGCTGGGATGCCACAAGGCATTGGGGCACTGCCACCTCCCTCCATAACACACCAAGATATTTTCTTCCCTGTGAATTATGCACTCTTCAGGCCTTCACTGGGAGAGAGAATGCTGCTCCCATGTGAATCAAATACCCAGTGCCCTGCACGCCTGAGTGTGTCAAGGCTAAACAGGTCTATTGTTCTTAAACAGTCATGCCAGACAATTGTCTTCTTGTGCAGAATGATGCTGAAAAGATAAAAATAACTTTCATGTCTATAGTGCTATGCATTTTAAAGTGTGTTCCACATTTTGCAAACTATATATAGGCTTGATTCATTACCCATCCCCATAAAATACAGCCAGAGCAGTGCCAGGCACATGCCAGATGTTTGACAATGGCTTAATAACAGAGTGAAAAATAAGTTAAATTCGATTTGGAAAAATAGCAAATGGGATGTGGGGCACTAGGTAAAACTTTAGCATTCATTCAGCATTATGCCTTTCAGGGTAAGAGCTGGCTGTGAACTGGGTACTGTTCCTACCCTTGTGGAGCTGATGGATACCCAGGAAGACAACTGGAGAAATTTTACAGTCCAGTATGATTCATGTTAAGTTTGAATCAAAATACGTGGTGCCATGGTCCTTACTGACCTTGAAGGGAGTGTTTGCAATTAGCCACCTTGGTACCAGTGCTCCGTTGCTTTAATAAAAGCTTTGCAGCTGATAAAACTATAGAATATGTAACTCTATAGTTCTACAAATCAAGGTCGAGGAACCCAGACTGCAGGCTGGACTTAGAGCCTCGTCCTGGGGAAGAGAAGAGGAGGGAAATCACAAATTGAATGAGTTGGGGAAAGACTGAGGGCACGCAGAGACAGATGAACATGAAACCATTTGGGTATAACCAATGAGGGCAGAGGGGTGCAGGCAGACTCCAGGGCCCTTGCTGGTATTCTTGGGGGTGGGGATCGGTCACTCAGAATAATCCGCCCTGACAGAAAGCACACCGGGGAAGCATCCCAAATATTTCCATGAGCAGAGTGGTGGCCTCTGCAAAACAGACAATAATAGGTTTGTCGGATTGGAGGAACCCCGGAGAGCCACGTCTCTATCAATCATTTTTACAGATGAGAAATCACTCTGGGTTCGTTAAATGGATACAAAAGTTAGCAGTGTCCAGGCCACGGGCCAGATCAAGAGGCTCACCGTGACCCCTCACTCAGGCCTGGCCTTGAGTTGAATCAGTGGGGCGGACTGGCCTTTGGGGGATGCTTCTGAAAATTGAGTGGCTGGCTCTTGGGGCCTTCCACACTACTCTGGAGAGATTGACCGCAGTGAATAGGGGTTAAGTTCTTACAATCCACCTACATGAACGTGACCAAGAAATTCAGTTCAGATAAATGAAAAAGAAATAGACTGGAAGATTGTAACTGTCCAGGTCAGACCAGCTGCCACAGAAAGAAGACCATGTGGTTTCTGGAAGTATATATGGCAGCCTTATTAACTGACCAGGTAGTCAGATTACCCTCAACTCCTCCGAAGGGCCTGTTCCCACTGTGTTTAAATCCCTGGACAAGGAGGTCCTAACCAGCCCTGGCAGGATATATGAAAAAAAGGAGCTGTGGCTTATAATGTATCTGTGCAATGAATATTGTGAAGACATTACACAGGAAAATCCCCACTCATGATGGCTGTGCATCCCATAAAACAACTTCTCTCCCTCCTTGTTCAGGGCGATGGTACCTCATGAACACAGGAAGACAGTGAGAGGGTGCCCGTCATCGTGCGCGAGAGAAGGACGACAGCACGATGGTAGGAACAACGGACTGACTGCTGGGACTTTGGGCTGCATCTCAGCCCTGCAGTTTCCTGTAGGGCCTCAGGCAAGTGGGCCTAGAAGATCGAAGGACGCATCTAGAAAGGATTTGGCCTGACAGATGACCTCCAGGACAATTTCTGTCTTACTAAAAAGCCAGTGAGATTTTTCATAAATTTTTCTTCCACATATACACCAAATATATGGATACTTCTCTCTTAGAGAAATTCACATATTCATTCCACACGTCTCTGTTAAGTACCCAACACAGGCCTTTGCACAAATTGAGGGAATATAAATGTTACAGACACTGGACTAAGCCAAGAGGAAGGTCACTGGAAAGCGGTGAGGGGCCAGGGTCTGCAAGGTCGGTCTGCACTCCGTGCTCTGGGTGCTGAACGGCGTACGGCCCCACCCCGCCCAGAACGCCCTGCCTCCCTCTTTTTGCCCCGGATTGCATAGAACTCTGGCGGCAGGGCTGCTGCCAGGGAAGTGGGGCTGGGCCTTCTGAAACTTCTTGTCCAGCAGGCAGCAGAATCTGGAGCCAGCTCTCGCTCTCGGTGGGCCTTGCCCGCCGCGTGGGGTGGTTCCGAGGACGCAGCACTTGGCAAGGAAGGCCTGGGGCGGGTTGAGGGGTGGGGGGAGGTAGTTGGGGGCTGATGAACTCGGCCTCCCGGGCTACACGCCGGAAGAAGCGCCGGAGAGGATGCCACCTGCTGGTGAGGGACCCCCAGCTTGCACGGTGGGCGCAACGGAGACGTGGAGCCTGGATGTGCGGCGAACAAGAATTCGGGCAGTTTTCCGAGTGGCTGGGTTGCCGCTGCCCCTGGAGGGCCGCCACCTCCACAGGCCGTGCCTGCAGACCCTGTGCCCCTCGCGCCGCTGCGGACGCATTGGTTCCCGCTGGGGCGACGGCCCTCCGCTCGGCTCCGCGGCCCGCCCTGCCCTCCGCCGGCAGCGCGCTCCGAGGTCTAAGACTCCGCTCCTCTCCATCAGGTGGAGCCGCCCGCGCCTCGCCGCCTCCCGCCCGCCCTCCTCGCCGGCGAGCTGCTCGCAGGCACCTTGCAGCGCCAGGAGGTTAACCGAGCCCCCGGAGGAGGTGAGGCCAGGGACCCGCCCGGGCGGAGACGGCGGGGCCGCCGTCGGGGCGGCGCCAGAGCCCGGCCGGCTGTGGGTCCTGCAGGTACCGCTGGCGTTCTCGCTGCCCCACGTGGTGGCTGCCGAACACTGCCGTGGTTTTTCCGGCACTCAGGGGTGAAACGCCTCCTGTCCTTTTTAGAGGCAGGCAGCTCATCACTTAATTCAAGCTTTTTTCCCTTTCTGCCGGACACCAGAGGCTGCGGGGAGGAGGAGGGGGTTGGGGATGGAGAAGGGAACAGACCCATCTGGCTGCAGAGATCTGAGCCAGTTTGGGGGGCATGAGGCCGGTCTCAGGGACCAGTGCAAGAAATAAGGTCCTTGGAACCTAGGACTCTCAACACCCCTCTTCTGCCAAAAGTGAGTGTGGTGTGGAGCTCACACGCCTTTACCGTGGGACTTTCGCGCAGGGTACAGTTCTCCAGCCTCTTGACCCTGTTTTGGTAATATTTCCCTGGGGGCTGAGTTAAGCAAAAACCTGGGCCCCAGGTCACTAAGGAATTAGCAATTAGAATGAAACAACAGCTTAAAGGATAAATGTTAGCTAAAGCATCAAATGTTGCTTTGTAAGGTGCAATCCACATTCTCATATTATAAGTCTTATTCTTTGCAAGGCTTGGCCTTCGGAATGGCACACATCTGAAATTTTTTTCCCTGCCCCCACAGATTTAATGGAAAGCTACTCCTAAAGTTACCGCGCTATCCATGCGTGTTTACACTCTTAGTATGTTATTAGGCATATGTTGTTAAAATTATTATGCATCTTTGCATGTGTCTCCGAATTGCCTTTTCTGTTTCACTGTATTTTCTGCTATAGCCAAGTCCCTAGACTAAGGCTTTACTAACACTTCGCTTCTGTGCCTTGTTTGCTAATTTAGCTGCTGGGGTGCCTCTTTTGGGCCCTCTTAGTGTCTGTTGCTCAGTATTTCTTTTCCTCCCCCAAAGCTTGCTTACAAATTTTGCTTTGATATGTTAACAGCCTTTAAGGAATGCAGTTAAATAAACTATTAAGAATAGAAAAGTCAACAAAGCAAATGCCTACTAATTACCAGATCTCTGATGTCAACTACCAGATATCCACCCCCCCTCTTTCTTGTTCACAAATACCAAGGGATATATTTTTCAAGTTAACATCCACATGGAAACTTGGAAGTGGAATGTGCCCTGCAGTCAGCAAAGTCCCCAGAATATGTAATATTGATGGAAGAAAGGCTAAGAGTTTCCCAAAAAGAGCTCCCCAAGTTTCAGTGACTGACGAAAGTATGATTGATCTTATAACTGAATGGCACAAATCCAGAGAGCATCTTGCATTGTCCTCTGCTTACTCTCTACTTCTCCTTCCTCTATATAATGTTGCATATTCTACATTGTTGTAACCAACCTTGCAGTTTGTATCTTATGTGTATCTGCTTTCACACTAACTTATGAACTCCTGAAAGCATGGTCTGTACCTAGGTTTTTATTTCCCCGAATGCCCTGCTTATTCTGGACATATCTAAATGTTTATCTATATAGACCTCGATAAACTCACTTTGTTATCCTGGAGGAAGTACAGTTTGATTTGAGTGTGGGTTTCATGGCAGGTAAAAAACCTGAAGGTTCTTGGGAGGCAGTTGCGTATGACCTTGGCCTCTCCTTCACAATAGGATTTACAGCATCTCTTGGAGAAAAGGTATGCTCAGAGTGATGGAGCGCTCTTTAGAAGAGAGGCTTCAAATGCAAAAGCAGGAGACTCCCCTATCCTTGTTAGGAAATGGACAAACCAGGATAATAATAATAAATGGGCATGTGTCACATACCTAGTTGGTTTCCCCCTAGCTCCTTCATTTTGTTCTCTAGAAGTGGCAAAGCAAACTCGGGTCTAAACATTCAGGTTTCATTACCTACCTGCCCCTCCTAGGTAAGTCTCAGAAATGCAAAAAGCATGCTTGTCTCTTCCCCAACTCCAAGATTCCCGCTGCATACACTGGCCAAGTCCTCCCTGGGGAAAGATGCATCGTCCCCTCGCCTCTTCCTTTTCCCTTTCCAGCCCAATTTCCAATCCCTTTTGCAAAGGCAAGGCATGTATATTTTAATGCATGCCCATGCTTATAGTCATCCTTAACTTCGCTCCCGTTAAACAGCATGATGTCTTATGGACGAAAAGTCACAGCTCCGCTCACGGTTCAAAACGCCTTTTGGTCAATAATGGTGACAAAAGCTGAATTTCCCCCTATTTGTGTGTGTAGGGGGGGGTGGGGGACGGGAGGAAGTAAAGAACAGTCTCCTCCCCACCCCACCCCCAGCCTCTGTTTGGCATAGAGCTCCTTTTTCCAAGTGTTTCCTCTTTAATTAGGACCTGCTTCCCCTCCCTCTCCCCCCGCCCCAGCTTCGCTGAAAGGAGCCCTTCTGTCACTCGTCACTCGCCCGCCGTGGGAGGAGCCCGCCGGAGGAAGCTGTGTGCCTGGGACGCCGCGAGCCAGAGAATAGATCCGCTCGGGAGGGGACGTGGCTGGCGATCCCGGCTTCCCGAGGCGGCTAGACACAGGCAACTTGTCTGGCTGGCTGCCGCTCCCGGAGGCACAAAGAGCCCGAGGCCACCCGGCGGGACCGACGGACAGACAGATGGTTGGCGCGAGCCGGAGAGGACCGCGGCGGAGGCTGAGCACAGCGAGCCGCCGAGCCGGAGAAACTAACTGCGACCCCAAGTTGCCCCGCCGGCTCTCCCTCGCTGCGCGGAGCAATGAGACCTTTCCAGCTCGATCTGCTCTTCGTCTGCTTCTTCCTCTTCAGTCAAGGTAGGAGCCCCGCGCGGCGGGAGTTGCAAAGAAAGTCGGCGGGGTATTCAGGGCGCGGGAGGCTGGGGGCAGGAATGTGGGCAGGCTTCGGAAACTCGAACTGATGGATGCGGCTCCCCTTGCCGGCAGAGATGCACTGGCATCGCTTCTTGGCCTTTGAAAATGCAACAAAATGGTACTGTTTACTTTCCTCTGGAAGGAAGGGGTATGGGAGGGGGGGACGTTCTCTTCTCACTTGTCAACCTCCAGCTCAAACTCTCCCATGCAAATGAGTTCTTTATGCCCCCGCTATGTTAATTAGGCTGCATCTCTGGGGATCTGCCGCCCTGAACTTCTGGGAAGCCCCTCTCCTTCACACCCAGGTTGGAGGAGAGGGTAGGAAAGGAGAGCTTTGTTTAGGTGGGTGTTTCTGCTCGAATAAGGTCTGACTTGCGTGCGTGTGTTCAACAGCGAATGTGTGCGGTTGCACGGTCGCAGAGTGGCTGCACTTACCAAATGTACCGTGGGGGTGAATTTGCAGCGGTTGGGAAAAAAGCTTGTAAAGAGTTTCATTGAACATAATTGAGTTCTCTGAATAAGGCTGAATCTGGAGCCCTGCACAGCACTGGATTCAGGGTTTAAAATGAAATTTCGTCCCTGGAGCTGATTGTTTCCTTTCTGCAGCCTAGCGGGGCAGCGAAGCTGGTGGACGTTCCTAAAAAGAACTTTGCCACCTCTGGGCTCCCTGCCACTGGGAGCCATGGGGCTGGTAGTGGTGGAAGGAGGGGAGGGAAATTCGAGAGAGGGATTGTGAGTGCCTGCTTAGCCACAGGCATCAGAAGTCACCTGTGGAATTGACTGTGCAGGGGATAAGCCTCCCCACTCCTTTGGGATGCTGATACCGCCTCTGCCATCTGAGGCAACATTTGGGACGGCCAGCACGGCCCAGAGAGGGGCAGGGCTCCCTCAGAAAAACCCACAACAGAGCATGTCCATCTGTTGATTCAATGAAGGGTAAAAGTTTTCGAGAAAGCAGAACACCACCATGGGTGGCTGGCTTTGCCAGCAAACAGCATGTCTCCCTTTCTTACCCTGTCAGGGAGAAGCCAAATGTGAGCAAAAGCCCGTGCCTCCTTCCTCAGCTCTGCCATTGAACTTGGGGTCACTGCAGATTTTCCCCGTATCAAACTCTGCTCATGACCATCCTGATTAAACCTGAGGGGCCCTTCCCCCAAATGAGCATGTATATACCCATGCCTGTATGTTATTATAATGTACACACGCACACATACACGTATTCCTGTGGTGGTGTGCCTCTCACTAGGACTCCTGACAGTGGCAGGAAGATAAATTACCTTCCCCAGAGTTTTCAGGCTGAAAGAATAAGAACTATCTCAGAACACTGGGATAGAAACAGTTTGGGTTATATTACCATTTTGTGAGATTCCCCTCTCTCGTGGATACGTGTATGTTTTTGCTTAGGTTTGCGTACACAAACACACGCACCGAGTCCCATTCTCCTTTGCCTCTTACCAGTTCCCTCAGGAAGTTGCCTGTAGAATCCCTGACAGGACGATCCCACCATCCCCTCTACACACCTGTGCATGGGACCTGTGCACATTTTAATCAGTCTTTTGTGTTCTCAGAAGCTTCAGCTGCTCTCCTTTTCTAGATTGGCATAAGAAGCCTATAGGTGTCTAAGCGCCTCTCTGTCTGAAATCATCCCAGCATGCATCTTCTACTTTGTTTATTCCTATCTCAGTGTGGAGCTATTTCTTGACCACCTCATAGGAATCTTTAAATATTTACCTGTGGTGGTTAAATGCCCAGTTTCATCTACCCTTAGCCCTGAGGGCACCAGGAGGAAACCACAACATCATGCAGTCCATAGCTCCTTGTTATCCCAGAGTGTTCTGTGCTTGGCCAGCACTGCCCACCCTACCAAACGGTAGATGCATAGTTCACAGACAGGTCTGAAGAAAGGCAATGAGACCAAAGTGGACGTAGCCAGTCAGAGCACCATGTATCATTGGACCCTTTAGGTCCCTTGAGTAGACAACATCTGACTGTAGGCATTAGAGCCCAAGCGGGATAATATTTATGGACTTTATTGTGGTATGGTACCTTTTGAATAGATCTATAGACATTTATTTTAATATGGATGTTGTTTTGAGTATTGTGAACATCTTGGAGGATTGTGTTTGACATCTACGCATAGATGCTTAGTTCCCACGCTGTGCCCACCCTTGCCTAGTGCCGTATGTGTATCAAGTTATTGGATAAAGCATATTCACTTTCAAGGCCCTGAGAGGGCTGGTCTTCAGACTCTAGATGGTACCCACTGTCACCCTCCTGACGGAAACTGCACCCCACCTGGCGTCCCCCATGGAGCCCCCCATCTGACCCCCACCTCCTGCCTGCTCTTCCTCCTGGGATGCTTTCCAAGGAAATGTGCAGAGACTCAGGGATGGCCCTCCACTCAGAGAAAACAAATGTCCAGGTTCTTTTTAGGGCCTTCTCTGGCACTCTAGCGGCATACCCATCTGCTGCCCATCACCTCTCACAGTAGGAACCTGCATGTCATTTTGGAGTTTCTGGACACACAATTCTCATGCTTCCTGCTCCTGTTGTCTTAGTTCCCACATAGAGGAAGGGCTCCAAATAGTGCGCTAAAGACTTTCATAACAAAATATTTGAGTAAACCCTTAAGTTCCTTTCAGTCAGTTGTCCTTTCTCTCCTAATTTGTCAAATATTTGTTCACTTTCACTTTTTCATAACCCTTCAGAGTGAAATTCAGATATGACTAAGGTCAGTGATAGCCGTGTATTTATTCATCTTTCCTAAGGTGGCAGTAGAAAGGCCAAATGGCATGCCTCGGGTTCCGCCCCTGCCGGTGTCCCTAGGCCTGGCTCCCCACGAGGAGATGGGGGGCTGCCAGTGTGCGCTGCCCGCAGGTTTCTCCCTCGCAGGGGATGCCTCTTCCTTCAGCTGTCAGGATCGCGTGCTTTGTGCAGAGGGATAATGTCACAGCACAATTTGCCTCCTGCAGAGAAGAGGCATGTTCTGCCCCTGGTGAAAAGGAATCGATTCTCTTGTCATCCATAAACTTAGAACTTGCTATGTGTTTTTCCCTTTATCATTTCTGTTTGCCCACAACTATTTCCTTCTGTGCCTTCTTTTGTCCTCAAGATCCATCCCATCCAGCCAGCTCACCCAGGTCTTAAGTAGCTTTGGAGAAATAATGCTCTGGCAGCACTGAAGCCCCCCTGTTCCCGTGAGATCTCGAGTGCTGAGACAGTATGGGAAAGGTACAGGGGTTCAAACTCGGTGCCTCCTCCTGACAGGCTCAGAAAAGGTGTTTGTCCTCTTCCACCGCCTCTGACATTTTGCTCCAGCATTCCCAGGGGGTCCTGTCCTACCTGGTAACTTCATCGGTCTGAAAGCTCTAATTCTGGTGAGCCCACATCTCTTGTTGGGTTTACATGTGTGTTGTGCCGCTCTGAAAGCATTGGGGGTAAAGTGGAAATTGCATGTACCTGTCTAAGACACCCCTGAGTTGGGGATTAATCTGGGTGTCATCTCTTGATTGGGGAGAATCTGAGCGACTTGCTCTCCTGACTTGCTGGCAGGAATCAACAGAAGGGCTGTCAGATGGCCATCAAGGGACAGAGCTTCAGGCTGATGTGAATCCCTGAGGGAATAGAAGACCCTCCAGCAGACAGAAGTGTAAGATAGAGTGTAAGTGGAGAGAGCTGGCCAGTAAGAGGGAGGCCACAGTGATGACAGGAGACATGGAAGGCGAGGACCAGCTGCAAGAGGCTTTCACTTGCAAGAAATTCCCTTGGGGAGGCGGCAAGGAGCATTAGAAGACAGCATGAGCCCAGCAGAGGCAGTCAAAAGAATGGAGCAGATTGTAGGGGGCACAGGCTGAGAAGTCACTAGAAAAGGAAACTGGGAGTGAACAGCAACTTTGCAAACATTTAACTTCCCCAGAAATGTCATGTAACAAAAAAGATGAGGCTCCTCCCATTGGCTCCCCAAGTGGTGGAACGTCTTGTCTGGAAGGGGAAGAATTACTCCTTTTATCTTGGAAGGTCAGTGCACAGTTGCCAAGGGTGTGGGACCATTTCTTCAACAACTCTTCTGGATGAGGGGGAACTGGGACATGTCTGCAGGGCATGGGGGTGGTCTCAGGGGCTGCCGCCCAGCAGGGAGTTCTCAGTTGCCTGCCAGACCTACTGAGGAGGGAGGAGACACCCCCAAGGGGAGAGGGGTTTGAGGTGAGGTCAATGCCTTCACCCTGCGCTTAGAGGGCGCCATGGGGCCTCCCTCTTGGGTTACAGAGGAGGATCTCACTTGGAACAGGGCCGCAGCGGGCTCGGCATAGCACCAAGGATCAGCTCTTCCTGGCGCGCCTGTGTTGGTAGGAGCCAGGGCCAGCAGGAGACCGGGTGGAGCAGGGGGTTAGGCCTGAAGATGCAATTTTTCTTTTTTGTTCAGCCCAGTGGGGGTGACTTAGGCAGCATTATATCGCAGACCCAAAAAAGCACATGAATAATCCAGCATGAATTCAAGAGATTTCAATAGCAAAATAATAACAATACTAATGATACCTTTGATTTGCAGAGTACTTTTCTTCCAAGGAGATAAAAAGATAAACTGTTTTGGAAACATGAACGGAGGAAAAGAAAATTGCCTGTGATGGAGGAGTGGGGAGGAGGGCCAAGAGTACTCATTTTAGGGCCTCCATGTAAACCAGGGGTGGGAGGGAGTTACATTTTTCAGCTACAGTCTCCCCATCCTTCTAAATGTTGAAATGATTTAAGGGGGAAAGTCCATGCAGGCGTTTTTCATAGGGGTCAACCTGAAAACAGTGAAGCAGTGAATTTCTCCGGTGCCTGGGTTCCGGGACCGTCCAGTCCAGCAGTGGAGAGGGGCAGCAACCTGGTGAGCATGCGCTGGAGTCCACACTTGGACTCACCACCACAGTGATCTTGACTTTAATGGCGGTTCTTGCTGCAGAGTGACTGGGGCCCCAGTCTTCCCCCAAGTCCAGTGCACACCCCGGCATTCACGGAGCAGAGTCTGTCTGGAGCTGCTGCTCCGGGGAACGTCAGTTCCCTCATCCACATTACATCACAGTGTCCACAGGGAGAGAGGGGCAAAAACCAGCCAGTGTCTTGATCCCAGGTTGTAATAGCTTCACCCTGTATTTCAAATGGAGCAGGATTTTATTCCCAGTTATGGGATGATGCAGTGTCAACAGCACATCGAGACATATGCTGTTCCTTACAGCATTGTATGTAATTTTCTTTTCCCTGGGGGAAATCCAGAATTCACCCAGGTAGGCGTGCACATCAAGTAAGAATATATTGATACCTTATAGATCATTGGTATATTTCTCTCATGTTCGTGCAAAGAATGCTCTGTCCTGCTCTCTTCCAAAGCTTGAGGATTATGTGTGGAAGGACTTCAAGTGTTCTACTTGCTCTGAGAACCCACACTATTGCCGTAGAATAAGGATGTCCACCACCATATTTAACATTAAGTTGCTTTAACTTTATGTTTGTAATCCATGGAAGGAGTGAGGAATCAAAAATGCTTTTTTTCTTTTCTTCCTCTCCCAATTATAAAAATGAGTATTCTGTCTGTATACTTCCAGAAGTCAGTAAATGTCAATATTGGATAAGTGTTTCCTTTCTATGGCTGCAATTTAGCATAAGCTGCTTGGAAACCAGTGTCTTCCGTAAGCATACAATGTTTCTGTGGGTACACAGTCAACACTACTATGAGGATTAAATAAATGTCAGCTTTCTTTGGGTACATTGGTAACAAATTAAAGTCACTGCAATAGTGGCCAGTGTAGGTGAATCTTGCCCCTTGCAGAGTTACTCTGTTGCAGCCGGGCCTGGGGTGTGGAAGGTGGGGCGTTGACACGCTTCCATCTCCTTCCTGGGAGTAAAGGCAGGCGTGTAGCCAAATGCAGACACCTCCTCACATGCCATGGGGAGGTTTTCTCTGGCCGTCTAGAAGTCTTACCATGCCCTCTGCAAGCCTCCTTCCCACCTGTGACTACCCCCGCACCCCTCCACACACCCACACATACACACTGCTTATTGCTCAAGCGTAGTGATGTCTGGGTCTTAGAACAAATCAGCATTTTACTCAAATGGGGGGTGAGCTCTCACTCTGATCTTCCACCTAGCATCAGTGTCCTCATAGGCAAAGTGAAATAGGTTTACCTGAGCTGTTTTTCTTTTCTTTTTTTTAATTATTGAAACTTAAACTACCATACTGTACATTTGCCAGTGTTAAAAAAGATGTGTGAATATGAGGCTGAATTATCTAGATGGCCTGCTTACTTAGCCTGTTTTCACTGGACAGTTATTGCAAGTCAGTTTCTTTCTAACTTAAGCCCAGAAGACAGGAATTGGAAATCTGCACCGTGAGTTGCAGCTGTGAGAGCCCAATGTCACACCCCCTTCCACACTTTCTCCATGTAGTCTGGTGTCCCAGAGGGCCACATTTATTGCTCCTTTCTTTATGATCAAATGGCATTTTATGCCACCGAAGCGTAGCCCCTGGCCATTTGGCCAACACTCATTGTGGGCCTACTGTGCAGGAGGCATCATGCCAGGGGCTTTTGATGCAGAGATGACTGAGACCACATTTCTTCCTCCGGGAGCTCTGCCTGGCCAGGGAGCAGACGCTTGGACTCATGGTGATGATACAAGGGGCTCAGAGTTGTCTGAGTGTCCCAAGAGTGACTGGAATGGCGGAGGGCATCAGGAAAAGCGCACAGAGGAGGTGACTTGATTTTAAAGGATGGCGAGGGGTGCTCCACAAGTAAAAAAGAGCACTCCAGGCCTTCTTCATGTGCCTTAGAATGTGTGCAAAGGAAGGCAGGACGGACTGATACATTTAGGAGGCAAGGGTGGAGTGGGTGGCTAGAATGTTAGTGCATTCAGGGGAGGAGTGGAGGGCGCTGGGGAACGGAAGGGTCAGCTGTGGATGGTCAGGAGTGCTGTGCTAAATGCTTTGAGGAAGGACTGTCAGAATTAAATCTGTTCTTTAGAAATATTGTTAGTGGCTTATGGGCCTTAGTCCTCTTTCTACTATGGGCTGCCAAGACAAAGAAAAAGAGGCATCAATGTGCTGTTTATCCTACTTGATATATTCCCCATGTTTCATGTGAGGCTTCACAAAATGTAGAGTTGAATGGAAATACACTCCTTCTTCCCAGCTCGTCTTCCTTCCTGGATAGTATGTAAAGGGATGGAAAAGTGAGCAAGAGAGACAGTGTGGAGGAACTGACCTTAACTGTTGGTCTACACTCCAGAGAGAAGGGAGAGAACAGTGGGTGGATGTGGGCTTGCATGATGTGTTGGATAAAGAGTGCAGAAGGGAGCCTGGAGCCCACAGAGCAGGGGTGGCTGAGTACACACAGACCCTCAGCTGGATGGAGTGCACTGAGGAAGTGATTTGCCAGTTTCTAGGGCCCCTGGAAGGATAGCCAGAAAGGGAGACAAGAACAAGGATGACATAAGCAAGAAACGCCTAGGGACATTTTGCTGATGGTTTTTTTGTTGCTCTCTAGAGGAAACTAAGCTACATTGGCTTTGGGGAAAACAAGGTTACAAGCTAAATGATCTGCTCAAAGATGTTGGAAATGTTTGCAAGTCTTTAGCACCAAGTAACCTTTCACTCAAGAGTAACGAATGCCATCAGATCTACCCATATGTTCCATGCTTTGGTCTGTTCTCTTCAGGAGTTGTTGGCAGACTGGCAGGATAAGCTTAATAATGGAGCAAAAACCTCAAATTGCTCTGCAAAAAACAGATAGTGACATTTCAAGGATCTCTGTGTCTAACTCTTGTATCTAAGGCTGGCCCACTGGATAGTACCCCATCGCTGGAAGTGTTCTAACTAGAATTCTGAGCAGAATCCAGGCTCCCAAGAATAGAAGTCAGTTCCTAAGAAATGGATTGAAGAATAGACTAGATGACATCCAAATCCTCTCCAGTTCTAAGATTCCCTGAGTATTATCTATTAGCAACAATTCATTTATTTTGGATAATAAATTCCTACAGGGTAAATGATGTGTTCTAGATCTCTTGTCCAGCACATTTTCTTGTATGTGCCAGCAAATAAAACTTTTGGTTGGTGATGGTGGTGGTGGTGGCAATAATAATATTCTTGATCATTATGATGATAATTAGCATTTGCATAAACCTTCACAAATTGCAGAGTGACTTTTACAAGCACTACTTCATTCATCACCGTGCCGGCAATGAGAAGCAGCTCTCATCAGTACCATGCCCTCCAAAAGATTACGTTCCTTAACCAAAGTCACCCCCAATCCAGGTCACACTTCCATGTGACTTGATGCTTCTCAAGATGCTGGTAGATCCAGCTGTTATAAATCATCAACACTGAGCGATGCATGAGAAGACCCTAAACTATGGAGTAGAATGAGTCACAGTCTTATACATTTGTGGGACTCCTCAGTGTCCAGGCATAGATGAGGCTTTAGGGGTTCCCTAGGAAAATCGGGTAGCTGACCTTCAAGCAGTGACCCAGCACTGTAACTTTATCCCTTTTTGATTCCAGACTCTTTCTGAGTTGGTGCTTTCATTTTTCTGGCATTCAGCTTTACCTTGAGGGCACAAGGTTTCCAGGGGAAATGACAGGCCAGCCTTTTGGGCTGAATAGCAATCAGATGTTGCTTGGATAGCTTCTTTTGTGGCCACTCTGACCAAAAAAAAGAAAAGATAAAATAAATAAAGGGCAGAGACTGCTCTCTTAATTGGTTGATTAAAATATCCATTGCTCCCCCCACCATGCCTAGCACAATATTTTGCACCATTATATATATGTATATATATAAATGTAACCATTAATAAATTTGAACTATTGGGATGGAATGTGAGGAATAAGGAAAAGAAGAGGACGCTTCTGACCCCGGCATATATAGAAGCTGACACACCCCTACAAGAGGCAGAGGAAAGAACCCAACTATTTAAAGTGTGGACTTGCCCTGTAGAAAGCTGTTCCTCTCCATGCACAGCCTTGAGTGACCACTGGGTCACCAGTGACCCTGCCCAGAGAAATATCCTCTGGCAAGCCACCCAGTCCTCAGTTTTAACAAGAAACACTCCTGGACTGTCGTTCTTTAATGTAGGTCAGTTCCCATTACTGTCAGTCACCTGAAGATGTCACAGGTGACTCGGTTCTGGTGTGGTATGACAGTCCACCTGTCACTCATGGCGATGCCGGGAGCTATGACAGCTTCAGAGTGATACTGGGGTCCGGTTGGCTCATCAGGCAGGCATTCAGGGCACAGAGACTGAGACCCTTGCCAGGTACTGCAAAGAAGCAACTTCCAGCCTTCCCTGCCTCACTGACCTCATGACAAAGAAAGAGAAACTGCCAATTAGTCTCCCAGTGGCTTGACTGTCCTTATCCTAAGACCTGCACTTTTCCATGCCTGGCTTAAGGACCCTCAGGTCTCCCAGAGAGTCCTAGTCCATCAGGGACTCGGCTCTGAAACCTTTTTCTTACATGGGGTGCTGCACCTGTGTGAGAGAAGGGCGACTGAGGGGAGAGGGCCTGGTCTCTGGGACCGTGCGAGGCAGGAACTGGCATGGTGTTTGGGGACCAGGTCCAGGCGGGCCCTGCAGTTCCGTCATCAGCCTGATGGTGGCAGCAGCGGCGCTTGCAAAGCCCCAAGTGAACAGAGGGCGGGAGGCCCTGGGAGGGCCCCGCGGCGCAGGACTGGACCTGCCCTCTCGGCAGGTGCCTGGGCCCTTCTCTGCCCGACAGTGGGCTGGGGCAGTGGAGCGTGAGGCAGGGGGCGAGGAAGGCAAGAGCAGGCCTTCCGGGTGGCAGCAGCTCACCAGGAGGCTGCTTCCCTTCTGTTTCTGATGGACAGGAGGGCAGGCTTAAGGGGCATGCCTGTGAGGAGTGTGGCCGGAGGGACGTGGGTACACTTACAAATGCTCCAGGGGCTTGTGAGAGCTACAAAGAGAGGGAGCCAGAGAAGGCTCAGCCGGCTGCGTGGGTTCCCTGCGGCGAGGCGTGTCCCCGTGGGTGACGGATGCCTTTCTCCTCCCCAACAGAGGGCTGGCAGCCAGACGCCCGCCGCTCCCGGCCTGGGCCCGCGGCCCCAGCGTCAGGTGTCTGCCCCTTTAATGATCCGGGAGCCAATACTTCTGCTGCTGCTCCCCTCTCACGCTGAGGAAGCAAAACAAACACGCTAGAATTCGTCCTCATTATTCCTGATCTCCCGGGCAGGCTGGAGAGGTGCTACTCTGTTTTCACCTCTGGGCAGAAACGCGCAGCATTAAAACAAATCGCCACAAGCTGTGACTGTTTGAAAGCGCACCTTTCCAGGCAAGGTAATGAGATCCTGAAGGCCAGCACTACAGGCTGAGGGCCCCCTGCCCAGCGCAGGCATGAGGAGTCCTGGTAGCCTGAGGAACTCCTCCCTGTTCCTTTATCTCCTAGGGGGAGGCAGCACAGGTGAGCTGCTGGCACCGACCCGTGTGCAGCGTAAACGACATGGGATGAGCAGTGGCTGTCGCTGGAGCAGTCCACTCCCTGAGTGGCTAATGGAACTGGCCCTTGATGTTGCCTGAAGCCATCAGACATTGTCTGGGCCTGTGTGGGTTTTGGTTGCCTGTAGGATTTTAGATGAGGTTTGCTGGAACCCAAGCAGCCTTCCACACCTGACTCCCTGTCAGTCTGCTTTCTCAGGTGCAAGGTGAGCTACTACCTGCCTGATCCATCCCTCCTCATGCCCTTCCCGCAGGGCTGGAGTGGGGCCAGCGGTAGAAGGTAGGATTGCTCTGTCCATTTTACTAAGAGTTCCGTGGGCAAATGGCAGATGACTCCTTGAGCATTTCTTGTCAGAGATGAAAGTTTTTGCCTAAGGTTTGCAAAACCTTATTGCAAACAGCAGTTTTGATGCTATGCAGGTAGGAGAGGAAAAACAGAACTGCATAATTTGAGGATTTGCTAAAGAGATTGATCTCCTTCCCCAAATAAAAAGATGTTCTACCAATGTGGTGTGTACTGTTGACCCCGCTCTCTTCCTGGCCCCTTGATTTGGCCATCTGCTCCCCTTTTTCCTTTCACAAACATGACCCTCATTAGTGCTTTTTGTTGATGGGAAGCTGAATGGGGCAGAGGGGAAATGGTGGGAAGAGAAAATAATCAAACCCTGTACAGGCTTCCATATTCGGGCTTCGTGGAGTTTCCCTCTGCTACTGCCTTGTGGTTGCTGAATTGGAGCCAGCCATGGGGAGGCGTTATTGACATCTGTGGCCCTTTGCAGAGCTTTGCCATAGTTCCCTATTCAATCCCCATAGCAACCTAAGGAAGCAATGGTGGCCATACCCATTTGCCAATGAAAACCCCTGGGGCCTAGACGAAGTAATGCCATCCAAGCACACATCTGCAGATGCCACATCCCTGGTTGCTGCTCCCTTGTGGAGGAATTCCAGCCACACCAGTGCCTTGAAAGCTGTGTGACTGTTGGTGAGCCCCAGAAACCTCTGGCCTGGCCTGTGGTCCTTCTCCATAACTTGTAGGGCTTTGGAAGAACTGATCAAAATGGAAGACTTCTCCTGTAATGCAAAAGCCGAATAAGAATTTGAAAAGCTTTCCTATATAGCTAGTGGCTGCTCTTTACCTCCAGCTCCAGTTTCACTTAACATTTTGAAAGACAAATGCTGTTTCTTAACAAGAATCTGTCAACCACCTAATTTTCCTTTGGTGGATTTAACAAAAAAAAATTTAAACCCCACTCCACTTAGCAAGAGGTTAGCATAGTGTTAGCCGTGTATTGTTAAGAATGGAGCTTCTCAACGGGCAAAGGTATTCTGAGACATCAAAACCCATCTTTTTGTCAAGCCTAGAATAGTAAAAAAAAATGTCAGGAGACCATGTGGGTCTGAAATGATTAACAGTGGTCGTTAGAAATAAAAAGGACCCCTGGAATGTCGGAGAGTCTGAAAGCCCTTCAAGCCCTCAATTCTCCTCAGGTTGGTTCCGGCCGGTAGGTCTTACCTTGCATCAGAAATCATTCTTGGAGATGGCATGCATCTATCTAGGCCATGCTTAAAATCGTATCAGTTTAAGATAGACACTTAAGCCAGCAAAACATAAAAGTTCCTTGAAGTTTCCCAAGCATCTTTAAATCAAATCAGAGGAATAGGGAGGAAAAACGCAAATGGAGGATTCCTGTGCAAGGCGGATAGGCCTCCTCGAGGAAGACATAACATTCCTTCTTCTTCTATGGCCTGAGCGTCTCAGTGGAACACGTGGATCATATCAGCAGTGCAGTGGCAGCCGTTGCCAGGGCTCCAGATCCACGTGGATGCCCCTTTCTCTGGGTATGAGCCACGCTTCGGGTCTTCTCTCCGGCAAACCAGGGGAGAGGTATTTACAGATAGAAATCCGTGCTTTATAGGTGAGCACAGGTGAATGGCGAGCTGATCAGAATCAAGAAACACCATCCAGAAAACTCATTACTTTTCTCCCCTGTTCTCCTGCTAATGATAATAGGAAATCTGCATTTCCCTCCCATTATCAACAGATATTTATTTTCTAAGATCTGTACTACTAAATTCTTGCCAAGGGAAAAATACATATGTACTACTGTGCTTTCTGAAGTTGTCTTAGTTTTCTTAAGGTATGTCATCTGCCTTAAATGTGTGTGCAGTTGGGGCAGGATGTGTACACCTTTCTTAAGGGCTGCTGCAGCCATGTGAACTGAAAAAAGTATTTTCCAATCCAAATAGGAAAAGCCTCTACACAAGGCCATTTTGCTCCTTTTTTACTGAAAAGCAGCATATTTGAATGTTCACAGAGGTCACAGCTTTCCCCAGTAAACACTGAGATGCTTTAAAACAAACACTTAGTAGAAACATGTCCAGAGAAAAGAAAACAAGGTTCTGGTGCATGCATTTTTTGGGCACAGGAACTGCCCGCATCCACCCTACCCATTCTCCGCCCCCAGCCTGGGGCCTCACCTCCCTGTGAATACTGCTCCTATTAACCTGGGCCTTATGAGGTCTCAGATGGCAGATTTTAACCAGAAGAGTTAAGGTGACTCGTGGGACCTGCCTCTACGAGTCTGTGTGTCACATTATTTTAGGATGACTTGCTCAGTGAGAATGGCCTCGGGAATCACCATGGGTCCAGAAGCAAGAATATGCGTTTTGGGACATGGTGGCTCTGCCAGTCTGTCACTGACATCACTGCCTTCCTCACAACTGAGAACACTGGGAGCCATCCTTTCCGTGTGACTTGAAGTCTTACCCCACCTCGGAAGAGCCCAGGAGAGCAGTACGATCATGTGTGCTGACAGGGAGGAATGTAGCAAAGACTAGCCATAGATTTTCTTCTACCTGCACTTTAAAATGTTTATTTTTAAAGTCAACACTGTACACTAGAGATGCTCATGTCCTTTTAAAGGATGGATTTTCTGCTTTGTACAGTGAAGAGATTCAGAATGTATATAATAATGCACCACGAGAATTCTCGTTCTGTTTTTTAAAAATCTTCAAGGTCAATACAACCACAGACATTGATAATGCACTTCATTGTGAACTGGGATCTGCTAGTCATTTTATTTTTTACTTCATACTTACTGTCATTTTATTTTTCAATTCATATAAAAAGATGTTCTCATCACTAAGCCAAATGCAGGAGCTGATGAGCTCGCAATGGGGAGGAGAGAGAGGCAGGCCCGTGGCTGCTGCGTAGGCAGTGTGCACATTCCCAGGGGTCTGAATAACCTAGTGACAGGAGAGAGGAAGGGGAAGAGACAGACATTTTAGCCTTCCGGAGACCGTAAAACCATAGAGAGTTCAAAAGAGCAGCTTTAACCCTCCCCAGTCCAGCTGGGGGCCATGATGGCCAGTCCTCTACATAAGAAGGTTTGCAAGTTTCCATTCATCAGTGAAATACGTCAGTAGCTTAGCCGTGAAGAGAGCCAGGTGCCAGCTTCAGAGGCACAGGGGTCTCTCTCTTTGGATGGTTGTCTCTTCTTTGATGGCAGCCCAGCACCTTTGGGGTAAAGATCTTCAGGCCAGAGGGCTGGCCTCTCCCTTCTCTGTACACTCTCAATACACCCTTCACTCCAGCCAAACCTCTGCTGGCGCCTCTGGGTGTGCACTGCCCCCTCACGCAGCCTGCCTGCTCCCCCATCTTCCTTCCCCTCAGAAGGCCCTCCCCTCTCTGCCCTGTTGGCCCGGCTACCTTCCACCCCAAAGACAGCCTACTTTGCCTCCTGGAGGAAGTTTCCCTGACCCTCCTCCCTCTCTTCACAGCCCTCTGTGGAAGCTTCTTGTAGTGCTTGTCACAGTATATTTAACAGTCTTTTTCCTGCCTGCCTTCGCTTCTGGGTCTTGAGCTTCTGGAAGGCCAGGGCTGGGTCCTGTTGGTCTTCGTCTGTGCAGTGTCTCTGTTGGAGGAGGACACACAGCTCGCATGTGACCAGTGTTTCTTACACAGGCAGGGAACGTGATGTGTCAGTGATTCTGGACAACTTCTACCTTCTATGTCCAGCATTTCACTTGCCAAGAAAATGCTTCATCAGGAATATGCTCTGCTTTTCATTATCATTGCCATCTGCAACTCGAGCACCTGTGAGCACCAAGTATCTCTTGGGGAAAAGGTGATCATAATTTCATCCCTCCTTGCATTTATATAACCCTTTATGGTTTCCAGAGCCTTTGCACATTTAGTATAGTCCACTCTCTTCCTTACTTTAAAAAATACGGAAAAAAAGATGATGTTAAGCAGCCTAAGTTTGCACCGGTAGTGTGAAATTTAAGATTAAAACCGTGAGTTCCAAATCCAGACCTGGTGGCTCTTCCATTCCCCCTCCTCCCTGCCCTCCATGCTGGATTCCTGCCTCCAAATAGTATGTACTAAAAGGGTGGTGCTTGGCACAGTAGTCCCCTGGGGGTATTGCCTGCATCATCACACGGAGCGTGATGGGCTGAGTTCCTTCTTTGAGAGGCAGGACAGCGATTTGGGAGTGGAGCTCAGGTGAGGATCCTGGCCAAAGGGTGATGGCTGTTTCTAGCTAAGGCACAAGGGGCTCTGTGCAGAGGCTGGCAAGAAAAACTGCACTTGACTGAAGCTCTCCCTTGTAAATGAAGCATAGTAAAGAAAACACAGTAGGTCCTTTATAGTAAGGACTTAGGATAGTAGCCTGGAAGCTCCTTCCAGCGCAGCCTTTCATTGGCCACGTTGGCCCTGGCCCTCCCTGACTCACCAGTGCATCTGCCCTGAAGTGTGGTCTGGGAGCCCATCAGGGGAGGACCTTGTGGGTGTGCAGACCACCCACCACAGTTCCTCACTGCAGCATGTGACAGAGGCCAGGAGGCCACTTTTCTGTTGCTGACTGTGGCATGGCTCTTGGAGGCAAAAGGGAATCAGGGATTCTCTCCAACCTGCCTCAAAGTTGTTACCATTGAGGATGCTTTGAAACATTCAGAAGGGCGTGTGCAGAGGCGAGGCACTTGGCATCCTCTGGTTTCCAGAGGTGCTGGGCTGATGCCTGAGGTCAGCGTAGAGGTGCTCAGCATCGCCGGTCTCTTACCAAGCCAGATATTGGGTGGCTTTCTGGGGACAGGTAAGGCCAGGCAACCTTTCTCAGCAGGGCTCATCAGGAGAATTAAGCTCTAAAACTCTCAAGGCATCATTGTACTAATGAATTAAATTATTTCCTACGCACTTAAAACAATGCTAGTTATATGCTGTCTAGGGATGAGGAAAACATAGTTATTTGTATTATTTTCTGGGCTTGCTGGTTCCGAAGGGAAACCCCAGTTGAGAAAAGTTATCTGTATGTATGGGGAAGGTAGCAGTTCCAATGGCTGCCGTACAAATGACCACAAACTTGAGTGGCTTAAAACAACCCAAATGTGTTACAGTCCTGAGTGTCAGACTCTAACGGGGGCCTTGCTGGGCTGAGGTCTACACTGATTCTTTCTGGAGGCTGTGGGGAAAACCTGCCTCCTTGCCTTTCCTGACTTCCGGAGGCAGGCCCTCTGCATTCCCTGGTTTTTGGCTCCTTCCCCGCCTCCCTCCAACCTCTTTCTTCCATATTCTCACGTCTGCTTCTTCCGACTCCAGCCCTCCAGCCTCTCTCTCAAGGCGCCTTGCGATTGTGCCAGGCCCACCCAGATAATCCAGGGTCATCACCCCATCTCAGGATCTTTAAACCTACTCACATCTGTAGTCCTTTTTGCCTTGTAAAGTGACATATTCAAGGATCAAGACATGGACGTCTTTGTAGGCTCATTATTCTGCCTCTTACAGGCACCAAAGACAGAAGGGAGCCGGGCGGCCCTGCCCTTGCAGAAAAATGTAGGCGTTCTTAACCTGCCTCCCTGCAGGGGACACCTGGGACTTAGTGTCCCTTTCTGTGAATTAGAATGATTTCCATTTAATGCCTCTCCATTTATATTTTTAAAGTACTTTTATCAAGTGAAAGGTACTTAGTACAAAATGGTTATTATAATATTATCCTATGACTTGGTATCAGTTATGCTTACATTAATCAATGGAGCGACTACTAGATGCAACTATCATTGGCTCCCATGGGGCAGAGATTAGGGGGAGCATCTATTAGATTCTGTAGTTAAACCTCACTAAATGATTCTTAATAGTGATTAACTTTGGCTTCATTAGCATGGAGTATGGGAATGTTCCTTTAATATATAATATAGCTCAGCCTTCTCCTATCTTTGCAATAATTGAAATGAAACAGAGATTAACAACAGCAGTAGTGTAAAACAAAGGAGAAATGGGCTCTGTGTTTTTCTATATGGGATTTGCTGGAAGGTAGGAGGTTTGCTGCCTGCAGTTTGATTTTTCTTTCTTTGCCTCTGTGCCTGGTTGAGTTTCTGGCTCTCTGAGGGTCTGGCTAGGAAGGAGGCACAGAGAGTGGCATGGGATGCAGGCTCTAGGATGAGTCTGTGTTTCCACCAATGTGCTGCCTCAAAGGAGAGTGCATATCATGGTAGTATTGAACCTGCTGTGGACCACTTAGGCCTTGTGATTCAGTTGATGTCCTTCAAAGGCCTCATGAAGTCTCTCTCAGGTTAGAGATTTAAGAAGTTTGGAAGTATAGCCCCTGTCTGCCAACCCCACACCTGATGCACCAGAACTCTCTAGAAGGCTGGAGACTATCAGGCCCCTTCCCTTGGTGTACAGTGAGGGCCAGAGTGGCCAAACCCACCAAGGCCAGCTCCTGGGCCTCCAGAAGGAGCAAAATTTGAAGCCCCACACAGGCCTCTGCATCTGCCCGCATCCCACACTCAACCACAATCCCCCGCAGCTCTGCCTTACAAGCCCAGGGAGACACAGTCAGTGGGCAGTGATAGCATCAACATATAGCTTTGTAAAATGTGCAGCCTTCAAAGAACCTGTGTCCGGGAAAGGCTGTGCTGCTGCTAAACAGCCCCAGGGGAGCATCACAACCAGCTCTGGGCCTCAGGGGTCTGGGGAGTTAAAGGAGAGAGACAAGCCCTGAGAATGATTATAATCCCATTATGCAGAGCTCCCCCTATTTATTTCTTCATATGGATGAATTTGTATATATTTGCATTTTGTTCTATCTGATAATATGCATAGAATTCAAATTGAAATGACTTGAATAGATTTGAATATTAATGAGACGTTTAAAGGCTGCCATCCCTGGCAGAGTTCCCGTGAGGGTGCGTGTGGCACAGAGCTCAGAAATCTCCTCAGGCACTGGTGCCACCAGGCACGTCCACCAGAGACCTGGCAGGGCCCAGGGCCAGAACAGGGGGAGCCCTTTGGGATGGAGGTAAAGTCTCCCCCACAGCTCCTGGGCACCATGCCTGGATACTCCTCCACTGAAGGGGTGCATTGAAAACAGTTCCCTGAGTGTGTGTACCTTGAGGTGGCCTCAGACCTCCAGACACATGGTTTTAACAATGCCATAGAGGCCAAGATGTTTTCCCATGTTAAGAAAAGCTAATAGCCTTTCCCTCATAGATTGGGTGATAAAGAGCAGAGTCACGTTTCAATGGGACAGGGACAGGTGTGTGTAGCTCTTCCTCAGCAACCTGGGAGGTGCTGGACTGTTTTCCTTCCACCTAGAATCCTATAGCTAAGGTACATGCAATGCCTCCTAGTTATTTCCCTGCAGGATAATGGCAGTTAGCCAGCCCGCCCTCAGTGAGCCTGAAGGCCATCAGTCCTTGAGGCTCTGGTAGAAAATCACTTGATATGAGTCTCTACAGCCTATCAACATTAACACAGCATAGGCAGCTTAGGTCTTGGGCCAAACTCTAAGAATAAATAAGATTGAATGGCTTGTAAACATCAGAAAGCCCCCTCTGGGGTTGCCCTGGCCGTCTTTCCTCTTTGTCTAGAGACCTGGGTAGCAGCTTCCCCTAAGAGGTGGGCCTGTAGTGGCAGGCTTCAAATATTTAAAACTCAGCATCAAAATTTGTAGACCCAATGTATAACAGTAGCACTCTGTAACAATTTAAACTGGGTGAACCATTGTCTGTGGTCTAGAGCTCCAAGTAGGCCATCATTCATTACTAAAGCATGAAGGATCAACATTTCTAAGTTTCCCCAAATTACTTTGTTTTGTCTTAACTGAATCATGGTTAGTTCGATGTTTACACCCCTTGCACCCTAGCTAATTATGACAGCAAGCAGCCATGAGAATATACCTGTGAGTCATTTCATTTCCTTTTCCAGGAGGCTCTCTTACATATATCTTGTCACTTCTAACTCAGTCTGCAAACCCAACTCCTCATGCAGCCCCCAGATGATCTCAGTCCAGGGCAGCCCACAGGCCCAATACCCGGCTCTGAAACCTGAGTCATGTCATCACCAGCCTCTCTTTTGTCTCCCATTTCCATTTGGTTCTCTCCTCATTCCATTGTGTCTGTACTATTTTCTCTTCTGTTGCCCTGCTCATCCTCATCATTTTCTCCCAAGGTCCTAGAGCATCCTGCCCAGTCCCTCACTTTTCCCCAAAGTCATTCTCATTGTCAATACTCACTACTTGGATCTTCCCAGGATACAAGTCAGGTAGACCCAGCTTCCCTTTGCCTATGAAACACCTCCACCTGGTACTCTAAAGCTGACATCATCACTCCACATTTAAAGTGCTCTATAATCTGGCACCAGCTGTCTTTCCAGCATCATCTCTCTATTCCTCCTGGCTTTAGCAAAAAAAAAAAAAAAAGACATTCTCTGGATATACTATGCCTTCATGTTTCTGCTTATGCCATTCCCTTAGCCTCATAGGTTCCTTCCTCATCACTTATTAAAATACTCCATGTATTTCAAGTCTTGCTCAAATCTCACCTCTACCAGGATTTCCTGTTTCCAGCTCAGAGTTGCCCCTTTTATGTCCTCCTGCAACATGGTGTATACATCCTACTGTATCATGTATTCAATCCTGTCCGGGTTGTTTACTTGATGTCTTACCAGCTCAGCTGGGAGACCTCTAGTGTTTTAACATTTTTTATACCACCTGGTCGTCTCTGACAGTGCTCAACAAATGTTTAATGAGTAAATGAAATGGATGTGCAGAATAGACACAATATTGCTCTGCGCTTCCCCGGTCTCCGCAGTATCACATCCAGCCCTCGCCCCTCTAGTACCGAGCTGTCGTGAAGAGGCACTCACACTGATCGAGCACCTGCTGCAGATGCCAGGTGCTTTCTCAGGGTCTCATTGAATTCACCACAAAAACGACATGATGAAAGATCCTTCCTTCCATTCTGAAGGTGGAGAAACTGAGTCTCAGTGAGGTTAAGAGATCTGCCCCAGGTCCCATCTCCAGTGGATAACAGAGCCCCAAGGAAAGCTCCAGCCGGCTGACTCCCTTCCCCAAGTTCTTTCCACCGCCCCACAGCCACCTTTCAAACCGGCCAAAAAGCAGCCTGACCCTCCACTTCCCCAGGCTCCGTGTCAGGCTTCAGTGCTCTGGGAGAATGACTTTCCCTCAAATCAATCCTGGAGGCCGTTATTATTTTATAGGGATGTTGTACATTGATAAGGTAGCTGTTATATGTTAATAGCTATTGTAATGTTGTTCTTAAGGCCTATTACTTGTGCTGGTTTGTATTTTAATGTGTGCAAAGGTGATTACAACTTTAATATGAATGTTAAACAGATTAGCTGAGATGTATATGTAAAATAAATAAATAAATGAAACTCATACTCTCATGTCTATTCTGTGCTCTCTCCCTCTGTCTCTTCTCCCTCTGCCCAAAAGCAGATGTGGTCTGTGGGGCATTCACAATGGAACGAAGAGAGTGTTCTCTGGGTGATAAATAATGGTTAGGGATGGGACTTTTGTTCTGGGTGAGTTTAGATTCTCTGTCCTTAATAGCTGCTTCTCTGAGAGTTTGTGCTTTTGACTATGTTTGGGAGTTCAGTTTTCTTGGAGAGTCATGCATATGCCAATCTCTCCCTTCACACTGTGTTTTCCACCTCTGTGAAGCCCCTTTTGTCTTCTTGGCACCCACTGGATTGCGTGCCTAAGTTCTAGAAAGACAGGTATGTGCCTGTGTATCCCAGTGTGTCCTCGGGCACAGGGCATGGAGAGGAAGACAGGTAAGGAAGCAGACAGTGAGAGTGCAGGAGGCGGGGCCCAGGGGAAGGTCTGCACGGATTTATTTCTGTGGGAGCCGGAAGGAGGGGGCTAACCCAACCGCTGGGCAGAAAGTGCAGAGAATACTTGCTCCATGAAGAGCTCCAAAGATGAGCTGAAGTTAGCTAAGGAAATGAGCAGCGATGACGGTTTGGAGGGGGTCAGGGAGGGAGCTTAGGGGGAGGAAAGGGCACTCCAGGTGGAGGTAATGGCATGTGCTAAATCAGGGAAGCCTGAGAGAATGCAGCCCGTTCGGGGAGCTGCCAGGAACTCAGTGTGGCCAGAAGCAAGGGGGCATTAAGGCCGCCGACAGCACTGGTTTAGTGCACTGTGCACAGCATCGGAAGTTAGGGAGCTTCTCAGCCAGGGAATGCAGGTGTTACATGGGAGAGGAGAAGCAGTCACCGGTGTCGGGGGGCTTTCCTTTAGTGTGTAGAGGAAACAGGGACAGGGAAGAGAAAGCAAGCTGCAGGTTGGTTACAAAGATTCCATACATCCGGGTGGAGGAAACTTAAGCAGTAATTTAAACTGAAGTTTAAAAGAGAATGAAGAACATAACTGTCTGAGGGGACAAGTATGATGCAGAAAGAATGTTAGTGGAGGGAAGTACGTTGTAACACTCCAAAGAAAATGTTGGAGAAAGGACAGAAGCAAAACGGGAAGAACCATATGATTTAACTTACAACATGGTGCATAATAATATATTAAGGTAGCATTAAAATCTAACATCCCAAAAATAACAATTATCCCCTGGGCTTGATATCACAGGCTTGGTCAGAGGCACTTTTGAGTCAGCCACTGTGTGGGGAAGGATGGCTGTCAAGAGACCAGGTATCACGGCAGCGTGACTGTAGGACAGAAGCCATGCTCAGGGGGTACAAAGCATTGTGGGGAGAATCTGAGAGAGGATACAAAGATTAAAGAAACTGAAGTTATTGTCTGACTATATAGTAGGCCAGATACAAATGCTCTTTCATAATACAAAGTATACATCAGGCACAGAAGTGGGTGACAGACATGGTGGAGAAGAACTCTTTGGACATTGGCTGGAAGGCTAGTCCTGCTAAAAGCTGAGTTCTTGACATACTTTTTAATTGCCTATAGGCAGCTTAATAGTGCAGAAAGTTGAAAAAAAATGAACAAGGGACTCTACAACCCTGGGCTCAAGTCTAGCTAATTTTTACTTTTTCAACAAATAGTTATCAAACACCCAGTATGTGCCAAGTGTTGTACCAACAAGGCCCAAACCTCTTGATGGTGTAGACAGTCCCATAATAGGCGTTCAATAAATGTTTGTTGATGAAATGTAGCAATGAACAAATGTAATGGGAACTTGGAAGGAACATGAATGCTGCTCTTAGGAATTATAATAAAAATGGGACCCTGGACGTGGTCAGACACCTGTTCTTGGCTGTAGGGCTATCACTGAAATCCATAGCAAAGAAAGATCTAAAACGACAGGTGATCAAAACAAAAGGTACTCCAGAAAGATGGGAGCTTCAGAAAACAACGTAACTCTGACAGCACAATCAAATTGTCCTGGTGAAGAAGGAAAGGGAACAGCATCTAAAGACACCAGCGTGGCCACTCAGGCAATGCTCCAAGGAGCTCAGGTTGTTACATGACATGAAGGGTGGAAGGCAGGGCCTGTAACAAAGGTTCCAGGTGACACTCAGACCCCCAATGAGCCAAGCTTGCGGGAAAAGTAAAAAGAAAAAGAGAACCACGTATTCTTGGTTGAGAACAGTAGTCAAGGAAATAGGAAGGTCTGGCAGAATGAGGAAGAGGAAGAATAAAATGGAAAATACTCCTTAAGAAATGAGCATAATATTAATCAGTTACAGAGACCTTCCCAGCTTCTCTTTCGGTAGTATCTTTTTCTATAGTGTTTTTCGTATTTGAAGGAGAATAAACTTGGTTGAAAAAGAATTAAAATCTGAGATAGGTGGTTTCAATACAAAAGAATATAAAACATAAAGATTGAGAGTCACCCTTACTGAGGATGAGTACCAGCTCCCACCAATGAACTTGAGCCAGCAGAAACCTTCCCTGGCTCAGTTTACCCTACTGTAAAACAGAGATAACAAGGGGAAAGTAGTCATATTTTTGAGTAGATTAAAAAATATGTAAAAGTAAATTAAAATAAAATGAAAAATGCAAGTAGAATACTCAATGTCTGACACATAAAACATTTAGCAAATGTTAGCTATCATGATCATCATTATAGTCAGATGCTTAAAACAAATCTGATCACGGAGTCCAACAAAATAAACCTCTCAGGATATTGAAACAATTTGAAGATATGATCCAGGAACTATTCTGGGTGAACAATTAATTATCAAGGAAATAGGAAGGTCTGGGAAAATACCACAGTTTTTTTAAAGTGGAGGAGTAGATGACCGTAGATTCTAGAAACAGCAGACAGGTGGATTTCACACAGGCCTCCAGAAAAAAAAAAATCTGGAAGAGATTAATCTGATGGTTAATAAATACCCAGAAACTCACCTGTGGTCACTAGAAACCATATTGGGCTTGCTAAGGAACAAATCATGCGAACGTCTAAGAGCAAAGTGTGCTAACATCTCACTTAAGAAAAGAAATTGGCATTATAATTTCATAATCTGCCTCTCCTTTGTGATGTTGTATTATTCACAAATTTGATTGGCAAATCTTCCTCTGTCAGGTGTATTCTAGAGTCTTAATTGAAGGAGGTTTATTTATTTATTGAAATCTCAATAGGAGCTACCAGTGTGATATAGTTACACACAATGGACTCTTCAGTTTCCTCAGTAGAAAGCTCCATATTCATAATAAACAGCAGCAATCCCGTGGTACTCTCTGCTGATAGGACCACATCTGGGATGATCCACTTTGAGAGTGGTGATCCACATCCTGGAGATCCACTGACAAATGAGGGCATATGCAGAAGGCTTGAGGAGCCAGGCTGGTGAGAAGCCTGGGAATTGTGTGATATGAGGAAGGGTAGAAGAACTTAGCATTATTTAGGCGAGCAAGGCAAGATGTAGGAGTTCTCCCGCTTTATTGTGCATGAGAGTCACCTGGAGTGCCTGTTTAAATTGCAAATGCCAGTGACTCCAGTCCCTAGATTGATAGAGATTCTGATTCATTAATCCCAGGAGGAGCCCGGGAAATTACAATTGAACAAACATCCCAGTTATTCTCACTCCAGTGGTCCAAGGACCATATTTTAAGAAACACGACTTAGAAGGAACAAAAGAACTGTCCTCAAATGTAAGTTAGACTCTCCCATGTGCTTTAGAGGCAGAATCCTAATCAAGAAGTCCTCGAATCTACTATCAGCCACTGGAGGGTGAGCCTAGCATTCTCAGTTCTGTATTTCTAGTTCCAGATATGGTATCTGGCACACAGTAGGTGGTCAGCCAATACCTGTTCGACGAAATTACAGGAAGGTAGGAAAAAGAACTTTGCAAAAATGAAAGCTTATTGGAAATAAAGCAGGTGGCCTTGTTAGGCAGCCAGCCTGCCATCAACGACCATCTTTATGGGGAGACTGGATAATAATGTGGAAAAGATAGCTTAAAGGAGATTGCTGTATTAGAAGAGAAGTTCAACGAAAGTGACCTCCAGCACTTTCCACATTCTTAAAACTCAGTTGAAGAAATATAATATATTAGAAAAAAGATGATTTGACTGCAGTACAAAGATAAAGGAGTCAGAAAGGTAGATAAGAAAGGAAAAATGATGACCAATGCTACAGAAAAGGGTAAGAAGCAAACATTTGATGCAAGAAGAGAGGATCACGTCTGGAGAAGCATTTAACATAAAGCACTGAATGTTTTAGTTGTGGATAAAGCACCTGCAATACTTTACATGGTGTGTAACTTAATTCAGCCCCGCACAGTCATTGAGCACCTGCTATGCACAGATAGGAAGCAGAGTTATTTAGAATTGCTATCTGCCCTCAAGGAACTCACAGGATAACTGAAGAGACCAAGAACCTTAGTTCTGCCCCTAGAAGGGAAGAATGAGTACAAGGGAAGGATGTTGTCATATAAATCCCTGTGTCCTCAGCACTTAGAATATACCCGGAACATTAGGCACATCAGTAATATTTGTTGACTGAGTCAATGAATCAGAGAATGAATCAATGAATGAATGAATTAGCATTTATTGACTCCCTCCCTGCTAGACAGTATTGAATATTTTGTATATATATATATATATATATATATATATATATATATATATATATATATTTACTCTTAATTCTTCCAAACTCTGTAAAAAGTGTCCTTGTTTTACAGATGTCCGAATGGAAGCACTGTTGGGTTAACTGCCCAAGATCATAAAGCTCATAAAGGACAGAGCTAAAGTTCCTGAATTTGAGTTATCTACCTCCTAAATATGTGCCATTTCTGCTGCACCATACTAATTCAGATAGCTCCTTTTTCAGATGAGTGAGTTCAGAAAGATAAAGTAACTTCCTCAGGGTCATCCTGATCATTTGTAACAGAGCTGGGTCTAGACCTCAGCTCTGAACAGTGATTTCAGCTCCGGCTGAAGCTCCTCACATGATAGCCGCTGACCTTGCTCCACCCACTGACTCATTTCACTGACCTCTGAAGACCCCTGGCCTTCACATGGAGGAGTGTGGGCTTTAGCCAGCTCTCTCTTTGCAACTGAGTGGGGCCCCCTGAGGCTACCCCGACACTGGCTGGGTCAGTGTGAACTTGGCAGCGTGGAGCTGGTAATCATGGTGATGCAGAAGTCCTAAGAAGAACCCCCCCACCATAAAAATGAGCATATTGTATGCCAGGGGAAATCCAGCTTGTTATTCAGAAAACTGTGACCAACATGCTCATGCGGATTGGACTCAGGACTCAATTTCTGCCTCTCTTTTTCCAAAACGTAAGAGTTGGCAGTGGAATAAGTTGCATGCTAAATTGTTCTCCAGTCTCTATGGGTTCAGCTCTGCCCTTAGTTATACAAATAAAAATCCCATTGATTTTGGCCTACATCCTGCTTGAGTGAAAGAGTGGGTAGATTGAAGACTATCAACTCACTCAGAGCAGCATACTGTTTTTCTCTGTCACTTTTTATTATAGATGATGGAGGGGAATAAACGGCTTTCCCCCCCACTGTTCTGCAGTTGTTCTCAGCTAGCTGTACCATAACATTTTCCAAGGTAGGCAGAGAAGAATATGTAGGGGAGGAAGAGGAGGTGTGTGTGGTATGGAGTGTGCACACATGTGGCATACATGCATGTGTATGTGGACACTATATCAGTCAGGGGCCTTAGTAGCAAGACACAGGAGCCATCTGGCTGACGTAAACAGAAAAGGATATCGGGCAGGTCACAGAATCACCAGAAGCGCTGATGAACCAGGCTTGGAGGAGGTCTGCATAACATCCCAGACCGTCCTCGGAACATGCTCTTGCCAGCAAACACAGCTGACCCCTGCATAGGATCTTGCTGTAGCTGTCAGCCCTCCTGGGAAGGATGCTCTGCTTGACCTCTGCTCGGCATCACTAAGTCTCTCAAGGGAAGCTGAGTCTGGGAAGTGGGTCAGATTGGAAGTGATCATGTCCTGGGCCTGCACTCTAGCTGCAAGGGAAGCTGGGAAAACCAGGATCTGGAACTTCGCATTTTCTACCTGGGGTGGGAAGGAGATTCTTGTTTCCCACCAAGATTCACAGAGCGATGACTTTCTTCCAAATATAGGAAGGATTCTACAGCTGGGCAGCCAAAAAGAATAACAAATGTCCAGCCTGGACTCACCAGTGGCTTTCACTGTTATCCTGGGGGGAAACAGATATGTATGCACAATCCTTCTCTCTCTACCAGGCCTTTTCTCCCCAAACACTAGGTCTAGGAAATGTGTACAAATTGATTACACGATGGGATATTTTTCAGTGAAAGAGGCACCGAGGTTTCATTCTGTCTAACTCATCTGGAGTTCTCAGCTTTCCAAAACAAGAGAAACCAGATTAGTTTCTGTGTCACTTCCCACGTGGTGGGCTTATAATCATGAATTGGAGTGGTAAATCATGAATTGGTAAATTCTCTGCCATGAATCTGTCTAGCGTAGACTGATTGAATTTTCAGTCTTTGCTGTTACCATTGGGTTCAGTTGCTGGTCATCCCGTCTGTACAATGTACTGAGCCCAAGTCACAAAGAAAAGCATATTTGGAAAAATCACTGCAAGCAAATCATCAGAGCTTTTTAAAATGAATAAAAAGATTTCCTTGCCTCTTACCTGTATGCAGTACAGGATGGACTATTGCAAAGATGGAGAAGGACTGCCTCGGTGTCCTTAGCTAATTTGGTTAAAGATGTTGATTGATTGACAAGTACCTTCCTTTATAACATGGTAGGTTGAATTCAGATGGATACTTCTTTCACTTCCATAGTTCCCTTCAGAGCTGTTTCTGCAAGTAACCCCCCCCACACACCTAGGACTGTTGAGGTGAGGTAATGTGACCCTAAATTTATGGGTGCAAAACAGAAAGAATCTCCATGACTTGCCAAAGTCAGATGACAGTATGGGAAGACAGCACCCTGAACAGAACACAGGCCCGTCCGGCCCACAATGGCTACTAACTCGCATTTTCACATCTAGCTGTTATCTCTTGAGAACTTCCAAGCAATTTATAATGATTGCAGTCTTTTAGGTAAAGATCATTATTCTCAAGTTATAGCTGGGAAAATGGGCCCTGAATGAGTTGTCTCTGCAGCCCCTGTTCATTCAAGAATCAGAAACCTACCTAGATTTGTCACTAATGGTTTAACCTCCAAAACATTGTACTTTTCATGGTGTTTATGCAGTTTTGTTTAAGTTTTATAAATAATAAAAAACCACTTAAACAAGAATCTGTTTCTAGAGGGAGATGACAATAAAAAGATACGAAGGAAGGCAAAAACTGCTGTGTTTAGGGGTTAAATAATAAGTCAAGGAAAATTGATAAGCAATATCTGTTTGATATTTCAAATCCTGAATCTACCTGAATCCTTCCAAGTCACTGTTAAGTGAGGAAGGAAAGGGAGACCCAAAGCCTAGATGAGGCCACAGCACCACCACAATGCCTGCGGTCCCTCCACTACTGTGCAGATGCTCATTACTAGGTACTCATCAGATACTAATGTGTAAGTGTCTCTACTGTTCCTCAGACAGCATTTATTTGGAACTCAGAAAACACTGCTTTCATGGAGGCAATGTTCTAAATTCAACTGGATTCCTTAGCCAGTCCACAAAATTTTACTTAACTAGGAATGAAGTTGGAAATATTATATGATTATAATTTTACAAGTCATAGAAAATGCTCCTGTCACAATATCGCTAAATCCATTAGCAATTCAAATAATTAAATAAACAAAAGTCAACCAAAAATACTCTGTAATTTGGTATTTTATCAAACTCAGATTTCTTTATATGACAATATATTGGGCCCTCAGAAAGGTTGGTAGAGTATTTTTAAAGGTTTTAAAGATTGTTTTCTTTAAGTCTGTTTTTGCTCCAAACCTATGGTTTACTATTTAATTGATACAGTTATGTCACTTGCTTTATACTTATCTATCAGTAATAATTAAACACTATTTAATAAAGAGAATGTGAAGGAACAGAAGAAAGGGAAGAAAAGAGAAAAAAAAAGAAGAGAACTTCCTAGAAAACTCAATTAAATGAAGAAAAATAAAAGGGGGACCAAAGAGAAATGTGTGTCAGAGTGACTGAAGTGGAATTAACCGAGCTGTGAATTATGAAAAACAGGAAGAAGCGAGTGTCCCTGAGGGGAAGATGTGATGGCCGAGGAGGCACATTTCCCTATCCCACCTCCAGGCGGCAGTGTTAACTGAGGGCAGCTTGACTGTTGGCCTGACTTGTGTGAAAGGCTAATTTCAGCCAGGTTTTCTTTTGTATTGTGTTTGTCTTAACTCAAGTAGAGTCCTACATTCATCACATTAACACAAAATTTTCTTTGCTGCCCCTCTTTGGTTTTGCTGGAATTAAATACCAACCCTTCAAAATTATTTTATGCACGTATTTGGACCCCAGCATTTTGTAGTTCCCAAGCAGCCCGTAGGAGAGGGAAGGTAGAAGAGGAGAAAACATGGAAAGACCCTCCTGCTGCCTCTTTCCTCCACCCAAAAAGAGAATCCCGGAAGGAACCTATCTCCAGCTTTGAACAGATCCACAGGAATGAGCCATATTCAGGGGTGACATGTCTGTTCCTAAGTAAACTCAGAGTAGACTTGTACCATCAAGGCCACCATCACAATTCACTGGAGGTTCTTACACTACAGAGAGGTCTTTCTTCTCTGTTTGGTTGGTAGAATTTGCCTGCGTGGACATTACTTGTATTGTAATATGGGATTGCTTGCCTTGCCCTGAACACACCAGGCTGCGCCACCCAGCCCACAGCCCTGACAAAATGCTCTCTTGCCCTCAGCCCTGCAGCACACCTACTCATTCTTCCAGACTATCGTGAAAAAGAAACTACTGTCTCCTCAGTGTTCTTCTTTTACCCTTCCTGTGAGTTCCCACAGCACCCATGCTTCCCTCCCTCTTAGCACTGGTCACACTGTACTGAACTGCTGATACACCTGTCCCCGTAGACAACCCTTCCTTCTGCTCCTCATGACAGACAATCAGTCTTGCCTCTCCAGTTCCTGTACCCATGGGAGGTACTCAGCCTGTGTCCGTTGAACAAGGGAATAGAATGAATCTCCCTTGACTGGCCCTTTCGCCCCCAACCTGTTTTTCACGTTTAGAAGAGGCTTAATGAGCCCCGGAGCACCTTCTTCAGTCCGCGCGGAAGTCTGCTGTGCTGTGAGCCTTGTTCTCGGGTATGCTGGTCACAGTGTTGGTTTTCAGAAACAGCCTTAAATGACTCCCTCCCTTCAGAGATCTCTTCCAGGATAAGGCAGAGCTTTCCCGTATCTGACAAGACTGTCAAAAAAGCACATGTATTTATAACCTAGTGAAGCTGAAGGGACCTCAGAGATTGTCTTCGTCACACCCCTCTTTTTATAAATGAGGCTACAGAGTCCCAAAGACGTAACAGTCCCTTTCCAAAAGTCACACAGCAAGATTGCTGGCAGGGCTGGGACTGGAATTCTCATCTCTTACCCCGTGGCCCACTCAGTACTGCAAAGTCTTACTGTATACAGTTCCTGATTCGTGGGATCCTGAGAACCTATTCCTGGGATACAGAAAATAGAAGGGGTGCAGTCTTATAAATGGGCTAAGTAAATAAATAGGACAGCTAACCCATCTTAGAACAGCTTTCTTCAGGAGAAGCTTGGCACATTTAATAGGGTGCTTGTAAACAGGAGCAATTTGAATAGTTACTCCGGCACACCGTTAACATTTATATGTGCCACACTTCATCTGTAATCTACTTTTACAAGGCACGGGTGAGCCTTTGACGGTAGCAATGAATGACCCAGACGGCTTCATCCCAACTGTTCAAACTGAGCTAAAATTTTGGGAGAATCTAAGGTACTCATCTCCATAAAAAAATCCAAACACATTGCCTGAAATTGCTCTTCTCCATCCAGATACATTAACTTTTTCTTCTTTTTTCCTTCCCTTCTTTTGCATTTTGCCATTACCGTGTTCTGGTTATTGCCCACATCTGGAGCATGGCAGCTGTCCTGTAATGTGCAAGCTGCGGTATGTAATTTGGAGAACTTGAATACAAATATCTGTTAATTAAAAAAAAATACAGAAGCATGTTTGTCAGCTTGTAATTATGTAAAGAAGAACACCAACTCCCAAACTAATTTAAAAAACAAAATGAAAATAACTTTACCGGCAGCTTTACGAAATCCAACAACTCCACATTTAGCTATTAACTTTCTTCTGAGTATCCCAAAGTCCTTTGCAGGCATCTATGATATTTCTCTGGGGAGAGCAGGTGGCAGGTCGGTGGATTCTGATATTTGCCCCCTTATGATAAATCTAGAGCAGGGCTTCTCAACCTTGGCACTGTGATATTTGGGGCTGGGTAATTCTGTGCTGTGATGCTCTGTCTTGTGCATGTAGGACATTTACAAGCATCTTTGGTGTTTTCTCACCAAATGCCAGGGGCACCCAGCCTCTGCCCACTTGTGCCAAACAAAAATGTCTCCAGACATTAACAAATGTCCCTGCGAGAGGAGTGGGACCAAATCGCCCCTACTTGAGAACCACTGTCATTTTCACTTATTGTATAAGATAGAGAGAAGAGCACAGGGTTTGGCCTTGGAAGACTTGGGTTTAAGCAGCCATCTGTTCTCCCCAGAATGGGTCAAAAAGTATTTAAAGCTGCTGTGCAATTGCATAAACAGTAGGCTCCTGGTCAGACATGGTTTCAGCATCTTTTCTAACTGTCTTTTAAAACTAATGAGATTGTCAGCTGTCTGGGCAAAAAAGGAAGGCAGGGTAGGTGATGAGATGACCTCCCTGGGTCCCTTCCAGCTCAAGAATTCTAGGATTCTGGGTTTAGAGGTAGGTATTCTGGAATCCACACACCCCTTTATTTAATCCACATATTTCTGTGGAAAGCATTAATATCAGCAGCTGCCACTCACTGAGGACTGCTCTGTGCCAGAAAGTGTGCTGAGCTTATTATCTCATTTAATCTTCCAGACAGTTGTATAAGGTAGGTCTTATTCCCATGTTACAGATGAGGAAACTGAGGGATTTACAGGTGAAGTAGTTTGCCACAAAGCAGGAAAGTGCTGTTTGTAAGAGCAGGTTGGTCAGTGCCTCATCTAAGCTGCTTAGAAGGACCTGCATCATACCCAGGCATCTGGAGACAGAGCCCATTCATGACCCGGAATGAGGGTCACTGACCGGACACTTGACGGCTTGAACTAGCATGTTCAACACTTCCCGGGTCTCTGCTGCTGAGCCCACCACAGCCCTGTGGCCTGAAATGTGAAGGCCCAGCTGTCTGTGAGGGTTGAGGAGGATGCTGTGATGTAAAGACTAAAAAAATAAAAGAAAGGCAGGAGGGAGAAGCTGACAGCGTGACTGGAGCATGCACAATCAATACACCCAAGATAAGTTTCTGCAGGAGAGCGCCTTGCTTACCCAGACCCCCGGGAGACACGTGCTGCTCTGACGATCAGCAGAAATTCTAACTCTCTACACATCTTTTCATCTTCTACCTGCTCTTGCCGAATTTTTCATTTTATGTTATTAAATATTAAGCCCTGTAAACACTTGCATGTGTTTGTACCATATTGTCAGTCAAATTACCCTTCTGTAGCAGTATCAAATCTAAATGGCATCACTTATGTCCCTGGGCAATTCCAAAACCCTGTTGCAAGATAAAACAATGATGTACCTGAACTGCCAAGGGTCAAGACTCTTAAATTCTTTTTTCAGACCCTGGTATCAGCTAACCATTTATATCTATTTTAAGTCATATTGCTCCCTTTCCGTGTGAATGGAATGGGTGTGCTATTAAGAAGCTCTTCCTCCCTTCCAACAGATTTAAAGTCGATTGAAATGACTTTGCAAATTCAAAATTCTAAAAGTTGAGGCCCGCCCACTCAAGTCCCTGTCCGTGGATCACACCGAGCATATCAGCAAGGCGACTGTCTTGGTACCCAAAGCACGTCACATCCTGTCACAGCTCTGGCTGTTATTTGCTGGTGCTCTGGAATCGCTCATTATTTCCCAAAGTTAAGTATCCAGAAAAAACATAGTGAGGCCACCATGACGCATAGGAAAGTAATGTATTCTGAAGTCAGAAGGAAGTAGGCTGTGGGACTGGCTGATTGGTGTTTGGATTATCCATGTCTCTGCCCTCTCTATTAGCAAAGATAATATCAAAACTTTATGATATTTAAATTTTAATTTTGATGCAGTACCAAAGAGAGGCTAATTGGACCCATGCATTCAAATGCCAATTACTTATATGTTAGTATTTTATGATGTTTCTCAGTACCAGTATCGTAGGACCCCACTGGGAAAGCCAAGGAAGAAAAAGACCTGAGAATCAGAATCTGATGATGACTCTTCTGCAGATAGAAGAATAAACCATACACCTGTTCCCCCCCAGTGGCCATCAGTGAGTACACTCTTCACTTCTTAAGAGCTGAGTACCAGAAGTCAAAAGATAGAGCATATGATGTGTAACCACCTTAACTCATCCCTGTAAGTAAGCCACACAATTGGCCAACCAAGTAGATTTGTCAACAGTGGGAAAGAAATTAACTGAATCAAAGTCATTAAATGAAGTGGACTTACGATTTGCCAGGGACTTTAATTAAGGTACTGTTCTGTAGACTTTTGCTCGTTTCCCCAGAACTGCCAGTCTACCGCTCTCCCCAATCCATCTTCCCATTCTTGCAGGGCTTTTTCTGTAGCCTAGGTAAAATTATTTAACCTTTCCTTGGCTTTAATGACCCATCTGTTGAGTTTGAAGAGCAAGACTCTTATGCATCTGGCAGAGGGTGGTACATGCTAATGAATGTTTGGAAAGTACTGTCAACATGAACTACTTAATATTATATTGCTTTCCAATGCCCTAGACAATCTAATGAAATGGTGTCTTAATCTATGTCACAGCTAATTCGTTTTGGAACTGAGACTACTGAATACAGATTTCAGTTTGGGGGTCACTGGGAAGATTTATTTTTTCTTGGGGCAAATATTGACCTCCTGAGCCTCCATCAATATGTACCTCTTGGGTCAATAAATCTCAATGTTGACCTTGATAAAAGTCAACATTTCCACAGAACGTCAGGGTCTTCCTCATCTGTGCTGCCTTAGTTCTGAATCTGTCACTTGATTCTGTTCTAATAAGTTCTTATTTGCAGGAGTTCATAACACAAGCTGTCGGTGTGCCCTCAGGGGTGAAGTTGCTGGGTACACCCCTGGGCACTGGTGTGGAAATGCTATGGTGGAATTATCAGAGTGCTTCTAAGAGAATTTCTGAGCTTATGTTCCTACCTTCCTTCTTGCAAGGAGGGGCTTTTGAGGAGGAAAAGAATGCTACCTTTTTAATTTCTATGCAACATGGAATAAAGTACAGACTGGGCAAACTCCCCATAGAGTCTGTCAAAGTGGACGATTACATTCTCTGAATATTTGAAGGTTATCTATCTATTTGGGAGAAAGGGACACTGTGTACAC
This sequence comes from Manis pentadactyla, assembly GCF_030020395.1. Lineage (NCBI taxonomy): Eukaryota > Metazoa > Chordata > Mammalia > Pholidota > Manidae > Manis > Manis pentadactyla. The sequence goes on along the minus strand of NC_080031.1, from coordinate 12,662,643 downwards.
GCAGCCTGGCCTTGTGTCTGTAGACCTTTGATATTAATCTGAACATGCTGTGTATAAACAATAATGCTCTCCATGAGCAAAGAGGCCATGGGGCTTTCACTGCAAATTATGAACATGCCTGGAATAGTCTACCAGCCGGGCTGGGTTCTATTTTCTTTATACATGCAGATTTAGTCATTCAATAGTCATATTTGTTGAATGTTTTTTAAGAAACTCCTGGACCGGGCCCTCCCTACTGAGCAGGCGGGTGGCAGGTGTGGGCCCAGTTCTGGGCTGGCAATTTGCAGGGAGCAGGTGGAGGGGGCCAGGCTGCCCCATGAGGGTGGGGGCTGTCTGCCAAGCTTCCGGGCAGCACTATTGCTAGGGGTTGGGGGGCCTGGCTCGGGTGTGGCTGAGACTCTTAACAGGGGCTGGGGTCCTCCTGGAGAACAGCATAGTCAGTGGAGAGAGCCAGGGGCTGGAGGCGGGACTGAGGCTAACTTCCAGTCCCAGCTCTGCTGCTGACTTGCTTTGTGGCCTCAAACAGGTCATTGACCCTCTCTGGGCCTCAGTCTCTACATATATACAAATGGAAACATTACTCCCAACCCTGCCTGCATCAGAGGGCCGTTGTGAAGAACTGATGAGATGATGTATGTGAAACACTTTGTAACCTGTAAAGTGCTGTGACACATAAAAAGAACTTTCTCTAGTGGGGACAGAGTTGAATAGCGTCCTCTCCTTTCCTATGTCTCACTCACTCCAATGCCCACACCCAGGCCTCTCCCACTATAAACAGGTACAGACTGGGGAGATGGTGTGTGTGTAAACCTTTAGAATTGGAGCCATATGCTGCAGGCTGAGGAGGGCCCTTCACTCCAGGGAGGTTCTTCTAACCACCTTCCGACATTCTGCCAGCATCATATCATGTGTGGTGCTCAGGGACTAGTCAGGGACTTTACCTTGGTGGAAGACACAAGACCCGCGTGTCGTCAGAGTAGGAGGTGTCTGCCTGATAGGGCCTCTGGAAGCACGACATACAGGAGGGAGAAGGGCAACTGTAAAATGCCAAATCAATGGTATGACTGCCGCGTTCATCATGTTTTGTCTTTGGGGGTTGAATTTAATTGCTTTCCATATAGATTCAAGTAGAGAGAATGGTACATCACCAAGTATTTTGTTAAGAAATGTTGCACAGAAAAAGATTTCTAAAATAAATGTATATAAAACTCAAACTCTGTCCAACATGTCTTATGATAAATGAGACTTTTTTATGCATTTCCCATTGATTTATCTGCTTTTAATGGGTCCATTTGCAAGCATCAGTGCTTCCAAACTTCCAAGGATGTTGTGTGTGTGTGTGTGTGTTTCTGTTTGGTGAAGGATGCTGAGGAAGAAAGCTAGCAGTTCATTTATTTCAGAAAGTTCAATGTTAGAAGGTTAGATCTCTCCTGCAATTGTTCCCCTCTTCTCTATTATTTTGTCTGTTCTATCAGTAATTCATACAATAAAAGCCTATTTTTTATTGCCTAGGTATTTCCAAAGAGTTGAGGAAAACAGATTGACAAGGAAGTGAAAGGGAAGGGATATTTGAAGTTACTCACAAGTAGGGTCTGTGTAGTCTGAATTTTTAGCTTAATTGTCAGCTTTCTGTCCCATATTTTGCTGTGTCTCCTGGGCTTCATCATCTTCCAGGAGACAACTCAGCAGTCTGGCCTCTAGGCTGTTAGCAGCTGCCTGAAACCACAATTCAAATCAAATCCATCTTGACGAGTTTGATTAATTGAGCTTCAGGAGTTTTGCTCTGTGCTGGTCCTTTGAATCAAAGTCTTAAGATCCCAGGGAGTGTGTGCTGGGAGGACTTTAAATATACCCCAGGGCCTCTTTAGAAAGACTGGGTTTGCCTCAGTGTCCTGGGCTCCATTTCTGAAAATGGCAAACAAAAACAAAAACAAACAAGTAACTATAGTCTCTTATCGCAGAGTTTGTTCTAGCCCGCAGACAGTGGTTAGAATGTTAGCTACCTTGCTCTCTGTTAGATATACATTTATATAACAAGATAACTGCTTGTTTCTGTTTTCCTCATTTTAAGTTTAATCAAGGAGAATTTGTCTTTTATTTCTGACAAATAAATAACACTTCTTTCTGTTTCTCATTTCCTGAGCCATGCCAAAATCTTACCAGATGCTCTGCACACTTTCCATGAACTTCCAAGGAAAGTCATTTATTCATTCATCCAAGCATTTATTCAGACAACAGCCATTTATTAAGTATCTGATTTGTCAATGGGAATTGAGGGATAAGAAAAAAAAGAACAAATCCATCAGGATTCCTGCCCAGAAAGAAGACAGAATTTAGCATAGAAAGACAGGCCTATACATACATGTGCAATAAACACTTAGAAGAGATGATGAAGAATGACCTAATGGACACAGAGGGAAGGGTTTAGAAATGAGGGAGTCAAGAGGTCAAGTCTACTGTCCTTGAGCATTAGTTGGATTTAGGGAGTGTCAGATGGATGGCCCCAAGACTGGACAACAAAGTGGAAAGCAGAAATTCTCTGAAATAGGGCCCAGTGCAGGAGATTTTGTAGAAAGCACTGTCATCATCTTTGAACAGAGTGAATGTAGGGGCCCTTGGAGATGTCCAAGGAGGGACATCAAGTTGACAACTGAACATATGAAATTGGATCTTGTATCTCAGGACGGATCTGAACTGAAGAGAAAGGTTTGCAAATTTTCAACGTATGGGTGGTGGTTGGAGCCTTGGGAGTGGATAAGATTATCCATGTACAGCACACGGAAGGAGGAGGACAAGATGCTGAGACAAAGCCCCAGTAAAAACACAACACCAAGGGCATGTGAATCAGGGTTTTCCTGAGAAACAGAACCAATAGGATGTATATACTTAAAGAGATTTATTATAAAGAATTGGCTCACTTGATTATGAAGGATGAGAAGTCCCTCAGTCTACCATCTGTAAGCTGAAGAACCAAGAGAGCCGATGGCGTGAGTTCTAGTCCCAAAGCCGGCGGGATGAGTCCCAGGCAGAGCCAGTGTTTCAGCCTGAGTCTAAAGGCAGAGAAAAAGTGATACTCCATTCAAGCAGTCAGGCAGGAGGAATTTCCCCTTATTCATGGGAGGACCAGCCTTTCTGGTGCAGGCAGACCTTCAGCTGATTGGATGAGGCCCACCCACATTAGGGAGGACAATCTGCTTCCCTCAGTCTGCTGATTCAAATATTAATCCCATCCAGCAGCATACGTCACTTACTCAGAATACTGGGTTTGACCAAATAGCTGGACATCCTGTGGACCAGTAAAGGTGACCCCATAAAGTTAACCTTCACAAGGACCATAAAGAGGAAGAAAAAAAAATGCACTGGAGACAGAGAAGGTAAAAGAGAGGATAACTGCTCTCATGGGTGTGACTAGTCCCCCATGCCACCTTAACCACCTTTTGCTGGGGAGGTTTGCATGAGAGTTTACATTCATGACTGAGCAAAAAGCTGTTTGTGAAAGGCACTGTGCTAGGTATTAAAGGAGAAGTCACAGCCGAAGACGATTTCCTACCATCAAATTCTGTGAAGAGGAAAGCAATATCCATAGATTAAATGTGAGCATGAATGAACATGCCTACAGAGTAGAGATGGGGCTGCTGGAAGTTCTGAGTGAGGCTGAATGTCAGGCTGGCTTAGTCTCAGGGTCCTGAATGTGGGTCCCAGTTACCCCTCATCTCGTACCAGTGGGGGAGGGGCCCCCTGAGCCAGAGAATGGGAGGAAGGCTGAAATAGAAGAGCTTCTTATGCACACCTGCCCAGTGTCAGGAGGATATTTCCATGGAGCACCAGTCCATATAAACCCATTTAGGATCGGGGCTCCTCTGGGACATCCCCACCTTTCCAACATTCTGTCTGTGCTTAATGAATGTTCATAATCACACTATTATTATTTCATATTCACACTCCCAGATGTCCTTTTATTTCATTTTATTTTGAATTCTAAACAGCAACTCCTTGAAAGTGTATGCTAACATTTATTAAGCGCCAGGCTCTACATACATCATCTCCTTTAACTCTTTCATCAGACCTTTGAGATAGTCCAACAAACCTCAAACTTCAGTGCACCTGAGGTCACAGAGGCTCCAAGGCTTTACAGACAGTAGAGGACCTCTCTTCTTACTGCGCTTTGACAACTCAACATAGCACACAATTAAGCTGACACAGCAGCCCTTGACAGGCACGGCGCCTCTCCACTTTACAGAGGAGGAAAACAGAAGTGACTTGAGGCTGATTGGCTAGTGAGTAGTGAAACCGACGCCAATCCTGATCCCATTCATCTAGATCTGTGGACACCTGCCTGGTCCTTTGGGGCACCCTATGGACCTTTAGTTTGTCTATATAGGAAGAGGCGAGGCTTGGCCTCACAGCTCTCTCTACTGCCCAGGCATTAGTCTGCACTAACTTAGGCCTGCATCAGGGCCAACGCTTCCTCTTGCTTTGTAGAATCTTCTCCTAGCCAAGAACTCACTAGATTGCCATGGTCCAACATTTCCTCGCAGCCTGTGTTATTTCTTAGACTTGGAAATTGCAGAAGAGACATTGCTAAAGGCTCTGTTCTTGGTTTGCTGAATGTCAGGTAAAGATGGGTCTGAGCTCTCACCTTCCTCTGGCAACCTTTTGCAATAAAAAAAATTAAATATTAATATTTGACAATTAATATCTGACTTGAAAGAGTCACATATACCATATGTATAACCCCTGGACATTTCAATTTCCAATCTGCGCAAGTGAGATAACATCCTGAAAATGAAATGTAATCACCAATTAGCAGTGTTCCTTAGAAGAGACCGATCTCTGCAGTAATGAGCAGTTTTCACGATTTGAGCAATGGCTGATTATATGCAAGAAGCAGGAGAGTCGAAAGAAGGAGAGATAAGCATTTCAGGCTTGTGATAAGTGACAGAGGCTGGGAGGACGGAGGCCAGCCTCAGTGAACCACTGGCTGGTTCTGTCCTCATAGGGCTTGGCTCTGTGAACTCAGCCACATCCACCATTGGTATGTCCATGGTGGGTTAACTGAAGCATAGTGGGGAGATACCAAAGAAACAGAAGATGTGGCCCCAGAGACGAAGATTTGGAAATTATGTTGCAGAATCAGATCATGAAAAGGTGAAGGGGATGAAGACCACCATCCAAGAGGCATGTACAGCAGTACAAATTAATCCAGGGCCTCGTTGGCATGGGCCTGTCTTCCTGCCTCTGTGTCACCAAGGATGACGACTGCAATTGCCTGGCAGCAATTGTAAAAAGTGCTTGTAGATCCTTGGTGAGAAGTCATCAGGCCAGAACAGTGCATTGTGATTTCTTATTATATTTAATGGAAAATTGAAGCACTCGGATATTTCCAAAGTGTAATTTGTTCTGATGGGTAGGTCGACAGCGAATTGGACTGCTTCACTAGGGATAAGGCAAAAAATAAATTAAACAAATTAATGACTGCAACGCATTCCAAGGGTAAGAAAATGCAGTTGATAATCCACCCCCACTACCACCCCTAACAAAAATCATAATTTTTATTGCAGTCACATCTCCTTGGGCTGCTATTCTTGTGAGTATTTTTAAGGAAAACTTCCCCTCCAGTCGTTTTCTTTAGCCCAATAAGCACAGTTGCTAATTTTCTCTCATTTGGAGATTCCCCCCTGGAACCATATGCCATTAAAATGCTTAGACATGTGGAAATGGGCTGATGAAGATATGAGGAGACAGGGAGTTTCAAACGAGGAGAGATTTTGTCAGCCGGAATGACTCTGACATCAGACTCACTAACCAAAAGAGAAAGATCCTGCCATGGGAGGGTGAGGGACAGAGCTGCACCCAGCCTCTGGAAGGGTCCAGAAGGCATCGTGTTCGCACATAGCTCAGTGCTCAGCCTCCAGCAAGTGCTCATTGGCTGAGTGAGGGAATGAATGAACAAGACAGATAGGCAACTGAAGCACAGAGGAGCTGCGCACAGTGCGCACAGGACTTGCTGGCAGGTGGGCGTATGTGGGACTCAACAACAGAGGACAATGCAGAACACAGTCTGAAGCCTGGTCCAGTGTCCCTGGTGGCAGTACAGACCCATGGTTCCATGTCCCCTTCTTCATATAACTTTTTACATCATGCATTTATTTGTGTATATATTCAACTCCTGTTTTAGGGTAATATGCAAACTGATTATCAGTGACACCAACCACCCAGAGCAGATACAATCAGAATGGACACGGGCAGGAAAAACCCACAGGGCCAGTCAGAATATAAGCCCTGAATGTATCTCTCTGCTCAGACCTAAGCTTTCTGAGGACAAGTATCATCTTCATTTTTCTACCTCCTCAAAACCTCAGCACTGTGTGAAGCCTTTGTTTTAAATACAGTTCCTCAGTTTAGACACGGTGCCTGCTCTGAATATAGTAGCTGCTCAGTTAACAGTTGTGGAAGGAGTGAGTGCCCTATGTCAGGAAGAAGTGGTTTGGGGATGGGGTGGGTTGAAAGTCAGTCGGGGAAGTCTCCCCGGCATAGCCAAACTGCAGGTCAGCCTGCCCTCCTTCTGGGGTCCACGGAGGACAAGTCCAGGGATTTGACACACAGGAAGGGCGAGCAAAGGCAGGTCCAGGCCCCTGGAATTTCCTCCAAAGCGTTTTCCTCGGTTTGAGTGAGTAAATCTGTTAATGCCCTCCTGCCCCCTCCCCTTTGTGAGGGAGCCCAGTGTATTAATTAAAAACTGCAGGCAGCTGTACGAATCTCTAGAACAAGGATTAAGCCAGCTTTCTGTCAACTGCTTTCAAAGCAATTGCTATTTGCTAGAGAAATGCTTTCTGTAGGGGTTAAAGCAGCTTGCTTTTCACTTTTCCACTTCCTCCATTACCTCATTACCCTGCTGGCCCCTTCCCCGAATTCATGCTTCAAACCATCTGCGGCAGGAGGACAGCAGTGACCTGCCACGGGCTTCTTGCGGCACCTGCTCGGACAGACCTGGCTTTCTGGGTGCTAGTGTATTCAGAGCGAAGCCAGTATAGTGACCTGGTCCGTCCCCCTACCCACACTGACCTCTCAACTTTGCCTAAGTTAAGGTACCTGCACCATACAGCGCGTTTAGGTGTGCCTGTGAGGGGAAAAGTGAAAGGCAGGGTTGTTTCCTACATAATGCATCGCAGTTCACTCTCCCTTTTGCATCCATTGCCTAACAGCTACTTAACCTACACAGTGAGTGCAGCAGAAGAGATGTTTCTGCCATGTGTGAGGAAGAGATTCCTGATAGAGGGTGAGCTGGGCTCTCTACAGAGGTCAAGCCTACCATGGTAGGCACTCAGTATGGGACTTAAAACGAACTGCCCAAGAGTTTCACCTAGATGGCCTTTAAAGGCCCTTCCCAGGGTGAAATACAGTGTTGTGATTCAAGCTGTCTTAGAAGGTTTAAGCTGAGATCGGCTCCCCTCCTCCTTGGATAGGCAGGCAGGCTTGTATACTTTCTGGGCCACCTGCTCTGCCCAGCCTGGCTAAAGAGCTGCAGGGGGACATGGGCACAGGGTGGGAGAGACAGGAGAGCACAGAAAGGGAGGGCAGGATTAGGCATTTCTGAGCCCCCAGATAATTTGTAATTTGAAGATCTTTCATGTTATCAGCAATGAATATTAAGTAAATCGATAAATTTTCCATTGAAGTGATAATCAGCTATAGTAGCACACAATATGTCTGAACCAATTCTAGTGTGACTATAAAATAAAGTGTCAAATCTGAGTTAGACTATTTTTTTGGGCAAGACCCGGTAGAAACTTTCTGAATGCCTCTTTCACCCTTAAGTTGGGTGTAGGAGTAGCCAGCTCCACTTCCTCTGGTCCCACGGTGATAACTTAAAATCTGAAACCCCCTCATTTGCAAACCTCAAGGAATTACATAAGATAGGAAAGATGTCCACCGCTTTCACTAGAGTTTGGACTGTGCATGCCACGCACACATGTACACACACACACACACAGATGCACATGTACACACAGATATGCACACAGGTACATGCCCACATGCACACACACATATACACAGACTCACATGCACAGACACACAGGTACACACAGACTCGCATATGCACAAGACACGTGCACACAGATGCACATGTGTACAGACACATGCACGCACAGATGACATGCATGCACACACACATACACACAGACACACACACACATCTGGCAGACCTGCATCTCCTCTGTATGGCACTCAGCAGATGGTGCCATGGAACCCAGCCTCAGCAAAGGGGAGCAGAAAAGATCTAAATCAGGATAACATAAATAAGCCTGTGGCAGGCAGAGAAAAACCCAAACAACTAATAACACCCAGGACGAGTCACTGTAGAATTTATATAAAAACAGTATATCAGAAAAGCTGTTTGAGAGACCTCTGAGAGGCAGAAATCACAAAACCTCTTTCTTGCTGGCCTGCGGTCAAAATGTGTAAGAATTACTCTTTTGTAAAAATTGGTGACCAATTTTATTATTTTCTGTCAGCAATCAGCCTTTTGGTTTTGTCATCATACTTGGTGGATTAGTGAGTCTCTATCTCCCTCTTTCTCTCTGAAATGTGTGTGTGTGTGTGTGTAACTCATATTTGCACATGAATCTTTTTTCCAGGCTCTTCTCCTTGGACAATCAACATGTTTGAGCCATAGGCCAATAAGCCCAACTCCATTTGTTCTTAAACCCTCATTGCTTCTCTATCTCCAATCTTTTTTCAGCCTTTTTAAGACAGATGAATAGGATATATATTTGTCCCCACTAATTCTGAGCCTCTGGCTCATGCTTGGCCTTTTTGGAAAGCATGGTTTCGGTGCTTTGTCCCTTTCCTTCCGTCAGGGACTTCTTTCCCCTGGATGAGTGCATCGCTGCAGACCTCAGTAAAGCGGAAAGGATGTCCAGGGAGCATCTGGCCGATTCCTCTGCCTCCCTGCAGGATGGGTTGGGCCAGTCGGTTTGTGGCTCCTGCCTTTCCTTCCATCACTCAGAGGCTTGCTTTTCCTTCTGGCTGTTTTGTCTCCAGTGTCTCATATGCCAACATAATCATGGGCACAATCGTGACACTGCAAGTGCATTGAGTCCCCCATGATGTGGAGGAGGCACACGTGCTTACCTCATTGAGATCTTGACCCCATATCAGTCCCCTGGCAAGGTAAAATCTTCTTGTTCAGGACGGTCTGCTACTCTCTGAGCCATTCCTAAGTGAATATACCTGTCCACCAGTCGCGATACCCCATAACTGCCCCTCTGGCCAACCCTCACCCTGGCCAACAAGGCATCACCGAGAATCTACTCTGTGATGTGCAGTGAGCCAGATGCCCAGGGCAATGAGCAGGAAAACGTAAGACGTGGTTTCAGCCCCTCTAAAGCTTATGTTCTCGTTAGAGAAAAATCCAGAAATATGAGAGTCTGTTATCAAATACCCAAAGTTTTCTGTTGATACTCCCACTTCTCTTGTTAAACTAGGTCTCTAGATTGCTAGGCCTCTTCTGTTTCTTCTGTTTTGTCTTAAAGTGAAAGGGGCACATAACTCCTGTCTGCCAAGGCTAGCCTCGGCACGTGTACTTTACCTCTTGGGGTGGACAGATGGTGGCCCCCAATGATGTCCCCATCCTTGACCCCAGAGCCTGTGAATATGTTTATTATCTTACATGTCAGAAGTGACTTTGCAGATGAGATTTGGTTGCAGATCTTAAAATGGGGAGATTATCCTGGATTATGTGGCGGCCCAATATAATCAGAAAGGGGGACAGAGCCAGAAGGGGATGTGGTAAGAGAAGCAGAAGTGGGAGTAATGTGGGGGCCACAAGCCAGGAAAACAGGCAGCCTTAGAAGCTGGAAAAACAAAGGAAATCAATTTTCGTCTGGGACTTCCAGAAAGGACACACAACCTTGCCCACCCATTTTCAACTCCTGACCTCCAGAATTATAAGATAATGAATCAGTGTTGCTTTTAACTACTGAATTTGTGGTCATCTGTTACCACAGCAATAGGAAACTGATACACCAACTGTGCCATCCCTTGTCACCTGACCCACATTCACATCCCTGATCTTTCCTCTTCTTTTCTACAATCTATGCACTGTCAGTGTGTTTAGGTTACAAACAAATAAAACTCCTGTTTGTTTCTAGACCCTCTTTATTCCCCTACTATTTATTTTTTTTACATATTTTGTCTTTTCTTTTTCATCATTTATCTTTCACAGCCACCAAAATCACTTGAGGACTTTTCAAATAATATGTTTGCCCAGGCTTCTCCATAGACCTGCTGAGTTGGGGTTCCCCCATCCACTCATTGGTCTTTGGCACTACCCACTGGTGAAACGATCCTCCAGAAAGTGAGCAGGGTCACCCCTCCCAGCCCCCATGTTCACAATCGCTTCATCCATTGACTTTTCCACAGTCTGTCAGCTCTGAAACTCAGTTTTATTTAACCCTACTGATCAACTTCTTTGCTGAGATTTTTTTTTTCTTGGCTTCTAAGTCCCTTTATTAATATGGTTCTCCTGTTTCTTGCTACAGCTTATTTGTCTTCCTTCATAACCTCAAAGATAAGTTGCCCAATCTGTCATGTATTTCTTCCTTCCTTCCTTCTTCGTCCCTCCCTCCCACTTCCTTCCTTTTTCTTTTCCTTCCTTCCTTCCTTCCTTCCTTCCTTCCTTCTCTTTTTTCTTTCATCTGTATCATCTACCTGTCAATCATCTACCTGTATTACCTATCTGTTCCTCCATCTATCATCCATTATATATCTGTATCTTTCTACCTGTCTATCTTTAGTATTTTAACTACTGATCACCTCTCTCTCGTGGAGCTCAGCTATTCTGACCTGTGTTACATCCTCCCCATTGTGGACAGCTTTTTGCCTTGTACCCTCTGCTCTGATATCTCTTTGAACTCCAACATTGCTTTCCCAACTGCAGGCTAGACTTTTCCATATAACAGCTACCATTTGTTAGATATCTTTTGTCTTCTCAACAGTCCTGCAAGATCGAACCTGGCTTTCACAGATGAGGACACTTAGACTCATGGAGGTTATGCAACCAGCCAGAGGCCGTCTCTCCCCTTGAGCCAAATCCAAAATGTACCTCAACACTCACCAGAGTTCTTGATTCTTCTTTTGACAAGTTTTCAGACTCTGTAAGTATAGGGAGCTTCTTTGTGGGTTCTGAGGGCCTAAGTCCATTATCATGTCTGTGTTTCTTAGCAAAGCAAAGAGTGAATGTATCTGAGCCTGTACACTCAGAGATGAACCAAGAGAAGATACCAGATTTTCTCAGAGTTACTTCCTACATTTCTGTTTGTTTAAAACTAACCCTTCCTTCAGAGCTCAGGTGAAAAGACCATGCACATGAGGTCTTCCAGACCAAGCTCATACAGAATAAATTGCCCCTTTTCTGAACTGGAGGTTTTGTAGGAGAGGAAGCAGGTAACAAACATTTTTGTCCACACCCCTCCCAGCCCCAAGTATCATGGCAATGTAGGGTTTTGCCAAAGATGACCTGAATGATGCTATGCTCTCTCGAACACGGGGACATTTTCCCTGCCAACAAGAAACTGGCTTTTCAGAACAGGACACATGTCTTTGAACTTCCTGTTGCCTCTGAGTAAGTCTCTGCCCTCATGAGGTAGGAACCCTGTCTTGAAACTGGGCTGGTGTGGATAAAGTGAAGGTTCCTATGACCAGGATTCTCACCTGGTAGCCCTGTCAGCTAGCTTGCTACACACGTATGGGCAATAAGTTGCTATTGACTCTAAAGAGCTCTGCCCAGTGCTCTTGGCAACACGGTGGCATGGCCACACAGCTGCAGGAGAGCAGAGGCTGGAGTGGTGGCAGCACCAAGGACAGAGACTGAGACGGCTGCAGGGGCAGAGACCAGCTTGCTGCGTGCAACTTGCTCTGTGTGGATGGGATTCTAGTGATTGACCTGCCACCATGGGAATAAAGTTGGGTATAAACCCTTTCACCCCAGGAAAATTCCATTGTCATTCTTCAGTCTCCCTGAATCCATGGTGAACTTGCCTGGGCTGCAACCCACTGGCAAGACAGCTGATTGTAGAAGCTCTTCTTTATTTGGGAGAGTCGATCTTTGTTCCTCAACGGGCCTTACAGGCCAGGTCAGCTTCCTCAGTTCTTCCTTTTTATTTTCTTAAAGTATCATTGATATACACTCTTATGAAGGTTTCACAAGAAAAACAATGTGCTTATTACATTCACCCTTATTATCGAGTTCCCCCACACACCCCACTGCAGTCACTGTCCATCAGTGTAACAAGATGTCACAGAGTCACTACTTGTCTTCTCTGTGCTGCACTGTCTTCCCCATGACCCCCCACACACCATGTGCACCAATCATGATACCCCACAATCCCCATCTCCCTCCCTCCCCACGTGCCCTTCCCCACCCCGTCCCCTTTGGTAACCACTAGTCCCTTCTTGGAGTCTGTGAGTCTGCTGCTATTTTGTTCCTTCAGTTTTGCTTTGTTGTTATACTCCACAAATGAGGGAAATCATTTGGTACTTGTCTGTCTCTGCCTGGCTTATTTCACTGAGCATAATGTCCTGAGCTCCATCCATGTTGCTGCAAATGGTAGGATTTGTTTCTTCTTATGGCTGAATAGTATTCCATTGTGTATATGTACCACCTCTTCTTTATCCATTCATCTACTGATGGACACTTAGGTTGCTTTCCATATCTTGGCTATTGTAAATAGTGCTACGATAAAAATAGGGGTGTTTATGTCTTTTTGAATCTGAGAAGTTGTTTTCTTTGGGTAAATTCCTAGGAGTGGAATTCCTGGATCAAATGGCATTTCTATTTTTAGTTTTTTGAGGAACCTCCATACTGCTTTCCACAATGGTTGAACTAGTTTACATTCCCTCCAGCAGTGTAGGGGGGGTTCCCCTTTCTCTGCATCCTCGCCAGCATTTGTTGTTCCTAGTCTTTTCTATGTTGGCCATCATAACTGGTATGAGGTGATATCTCATTGTGGTTTTAATTTCCATTTCCCTGATAATTAGCGATGTGGAGCATCTTTTCATGTGCCTGTTGGCCATCTGAATTTCTTCTTTGGAGAAGTGTCTGTTCATATCCTCCGCCTATTTTTTAATTGGGTTATTTGCTTTTTGGGTGTTGAGGCATGTGAGTTCTTTATATATTTTGGATGAGCTTCCTCAGTTTTTCTACCAAGGAGTTTATGTTCTTTTCATGTCAGAGGGTATTTCAGCTCTGAGCAAGTTCACTCTGGAGTCAGTGAGGCTGAATAATGACAATGGAACATCGCAAATAAAAGGGTTTATACCAAGCTTTATTCTCACAGTGGCAGGTCGAGTGCTAGAATCATATCTGCAGCTGAAATGTCCACAATCTGCAATTTGCCTCAGCCTTTACCTCCAGGGCAGAGCATTGAGTGGAGCTCTTCATAAAGCAACTCAAACAATAATGGCTCATTGCCAACAGGTGTGTAGGCATTAGCCTATACGCAGTAGGCCAATTACATCATCAAGTAGATTAGGGTCAGATGAAGGTCCTGGACATGGTAACTTCCATTTTCCCTACAGTTCTCTACGCAGATAGTAATCTGGTAACCAGTCGTAGCATCCCAATATTTCCAAGATAAATATGCACAGGAGTGGTTCCCCACCCCACCCACATCTGAGTGAGATGAGAGAAGAGAGAGATCAGCCCAGATGAGCTCCAGCTGGCCAAGACACCACCAGCTGTACCTTGGAAAAGGCGAGAGCTTCCTACTTGGAGGAGGAAAGCATAAGCTTCTTTCGTAATGCATCGAGCATGATTAGAGACCTGAAGGGAGAAACAAGAGACAGTGATAGAAAACAGGTGGCCATAGTGAAGAAGTGAGCCTGGCTAAGCTGGAGCAATTATGAGACATGAAATTAGTTAAGTAAGTAGAGTTAGAATCCAAAGGATCTTAAGCACCATCCAGTAGAACTTAGCCTTGGTGTTCGTTTCCTTGTATATTTTAAAGCTGTAAAGTGATCTAATGCTTAGTTTCCATAAATAACAAACCCAAAGGAAGAAGAAAAGAGTGGCCAAATGTCTTAAATTCCTCTTGGGCCTATTGCCTGATTTATCTTGGACCCCAAACACACAGACATGTGCAGATTTTCTCAGATTATTTATTTTGGTTTTAATGTACACAGTGGAGAACTCGATGTGAGCTTGGCTGGATGCTTCAGAGAAAAGGACTGTGTTGTGTATGCATCTGTTGATGCAACTGGTGCAGACCATCTGTGGGTGGTTCCTGCCATTCTTAGCAGCCTTCCTTGTCTCTTGGAGAATGAAGGCTCCTGCACTGAGTCATTTGTTGTCCACTGAATTTTATTTTGGGAAGGTGTCCTAAATACTATGAGCTTCCCACTCACTAGGCAGAAGAGAATGCCCTTTGAGAAGTGGATTCCTGTTTGTCTAACGACAGCATTCTGCTCACTGGGCAGTCTCTCTCCTTGTCACAGGCTGAATGGGGAAATGCTCAGCCTTTGATCTGTAAGGGTGAGAACAGCCAGGGAAGAAGCTAAGCAGCCACTTATGGGTTGGGTCTGAAATATGCTTTGATGTCACTGCACATGAAGATGCACATGGATCACCATATCAGTGCTCTAGAAGAATCAGAATCATAAATCATAAGACCTGGAAGGGACCTGAGAGTCCATCTGCCTACAAGTCACATGAACTGCCTTTACAGCAGTTCCCATTAGGAGTCGTTCTGCTGCTTCTTGCTAGCTGCTTCTGACAAGACTCGCCACCGCACAATGGTGTCTAATCCATGGTACCCAGTAAGTTCACGTACTGCTCACACACAGCACTTCTAAAGAGACTGTGTTATGTGTTTTCAAAGCTCATCAAAAACTGTACCTACAGATCCAGCACATTCATATCTAGGAATTTATCTAAGGAAATGAATGAGTCAATCAATCAATAAATGTGTAATATTTCTTTCAATGTCTGGTACTAAGGATATTAAGCAAATTAAAAACATGTTGTAGAGTAGTAAGTATTAATACAGAAAACCAGTGATAGCTAACATTTTCAGCACTTGTTCTGGGCCATTTCTGAGAGCTTTGCGCTTACGTTGCTTTATCCATGATTTACCGGCATGGGTGGTGGTGTGGGGCGGCGGGGCACAGGAGGGGGGTTGTAGGAGGCTGTATAGTTGGGGATTCTGCAAACACTTCAGCGTCTTGGAGGACCAGCTAGTTGTGTCCCCTCCCTCACATCTCCCACACTGGCTTCTGAATGACTACCCCACCCCTAGCCATGTGCCTCCTTGGAGTTGAACAGAGCATTTCCCCACTGTGTTCATCCTATGAATGGAGTCAGTCCCCATTTACTCCCATCCACTCCAGGCAGGCCCCCTGAGGAGGTGGGATGTTTTTAGGAGGACTTTGAAGAAAGGGGGAAATATCACTGAGCAAGGCTCTGAAGAAGGAAAACTGAATCCCATGAGTTCTTTAAATGCATATTAATGCTTAATTGTTTTTTATGTTCTTGGGGAAGCCTGACACCTGTTCTAGTTTTGATCTCTTCCCTGGAGAGGAGCTGCACCTCTCTGTCAGGATCCTGGGCTAAGGACCAGGGTACCTACATGGCGGCTCTGGTGCTGGCCCACAGTCTTCCTAGCTTTCAGCATAGCCAGCCAGTATCACAATGGTTAAAACAAGATTTAGGTCCCCCTGAGTTCTCAGTTGCACTGAGATCCTTCTTTTAAGGGGGGCAAATTCATGTCCGAGAGTTTTCCTCATAGTGTTTTCAAAACTTGACCAGTTTTTTCTTATAACCAAGCACAATTTCAACAATACAGAACGGTTTCTTATTAAATCAAAGGAGAAAGATAATCAAGCATGGTAGGTATTGTACTTTAAGTTGATTACAAAAAGCATTTATTGAGGGTTAATCATTAGGCAAGGGATAGAAAATCAATTACACGGTTGTTAAACACCCAATAATATGTGTTTTAATGAACAATTCATATTTAACACCTCTTAGGAAATAATGAGCAGTATTGGAGTTTTGGGGTGGCCAGGCAGCAATTGGGAGCCTGACACGAGGTTTTACCAGATAGCATCTCACAGCTCGGTGGTAGGCCAGGGCTGGCTCAATTCCCTTTCTAATATCGTGCTTCCTGACAGCCCAAGTGACCACACAGCTTCTAATGTCACCCATCTAGACTGGGATCGAAGACGACCCTGACATCAGATTGGTCTGAAAGAACAAGTCATTATTTTGAAAAACTCACTAAGATGATGCTGTGCATTATGAAATTAACATCTCCAGATTTCTTTAGGTCATGTGAAGACCCATAGGATCCTTTTTTGGTCCCACCCCGGTCTGTAGGGCCCCATCTCTCTGTTGGGTGCCATATCGTCTCCCACATGGTATGTGAGAACCTGACTCAGAGCTCTTGATCCTTCAGTCGTGTTTGTGTGGAACGTGTGCCGCTCTGTTGCTATGCATGCTTTCCCTTTTCACTACACGGTCCAATCAACCATGGTTTTCTCCGGTTTCAAAACCTGCCAAGACACCCACACTTCCAGCTTCATTGAAAGCTTTTCTGGATTTTCCTGCCAACTTCTGCTCTGGGTTCTGTCATGTGTGGCTGCTTTTCAAAGAAGTTCAGTTTGTGCCTCTAGAATCAGACATGGGAGAGTCCTTCACTTTAGCCAATTCACAGATATTTTAACAGAGTTACAGGAGAGGTGAAGGAGAGAGCCATGAGTGGAAGATGAGAAGAGAACAGCAGTGTTCAGGTGGCAACTGAAAATGACAACTGGTGAAGCATGGAGGATACAAAATGGCTATTTCTTAGGTGGAAGACCGCTGTGGGGAAGGTCGGCTCACAAGTGGGAGATGCTGAGTGAGGCAGGGACGACAGTGGGAGTGAGTTAGGATGTTGACTCGGAAAACACTGGCTTCAGTGACATTATGAGGATCGTAAAACCCAGCTGGGGTGGGCGGGATGGTTAGCTGGTAGGAGCTTGAGATCTACAGCCTGGTAGACTAAATTTCTGGGTCTTTCTGCCACTTGCTACCTATGTGGCTAGGAAGTTGTTTAACTCCTCTATGTCTGGAGATGCAATACCTGCACAGATTTTCCAAGTACCTAGTACAGCTCTGCCACATCCTAGTTGCTGAACAAGGTATGTGTAATATCTACCATATAAGGTTGTTTTGTGCAAATAAATTGCAAAAACCCATATAAAACATGTAATGTCTTGCTTGGTACATAAAACTATAACATTAATAATAGCAATAACTATTATTACACCTATTAGAAGGATATCCAAGCATTTTATTTTCTGTAGCCATTTAAACTTATTATCTAAGTGATGTCCTTCCTGTTGTGGATATTGGGACATAGTTTGTGAACTCTTCTTATAGCGACTGACATAAAGCATGTTCTCAAGATACGTTCAATAAATACATCAATTAATCGGTAGCATTTCAGAATGGAAAGTCACCTTACTGGACATTTTATTGGCATAGCCTAGAGGTCCTTTTCTGACCATGTATATATAAATAATTCAAAATAACACTTCGTTAATGAGGGAGCTGAGACCCAGAGAAGGGTAGATGGTTTGGGCTGGGGTGACCCTGTGCACGAGGAAACCAGAATTATAGCCCAGGTCTTGCAACTCCCAGGATGGTATTATGTTGAACAAATCTTCCCTTCTCAGGGACGAGAGTGGCCAGCCAGCTACGGATCTTGGAGTCCGCTGTCAGATGTTGACTTTTCATTTTGTAGCTTCAGGGGCTTCACCATGATTTCAGAGGAATGAATGCAACTGAGTCCTAGCATCTCATCTCAGTGTCCTTGTTCCCACCAGAGGTTTCAGCCCTAGTTTTAGGACTCTGGGTTCCAGTTCAGAATTCTCAGCAGTGCCTAGTTAGGATTCCTAATTCTCTGTGAATTTCTAAAACCACAGCTCAGGATTGGAGATCTGGAGAGGCCCCAAATCTCAGTAACCACAGTTATGTGAAGGGCACATGGAGAGCTCCGGAAGCAGGACGAACCAGGTTGGAACCATCTGGGGAGGGAAGTGGCGGTTCTCTTCCTTGGACAGCACATCCCTAATTTTTATGGTTGGTGTGCTGAGTTGGTAAAAGGGAATGCGCATATAGAAACAGGGGTGGGGAAGAGGAGATAGGGTGACTATGCCAGGACAGGAAAGCAAGCAGTGAGAAGGACGTGTGAGCACCTACATCCAGGAAGCATTGGGTCTCATTTCCCTGCTTTACTACAGCCCCGTTCCCTGGGGACTCCAATCCAGGGGCCTCTTAGCAAAAGGCCCGACACAGGACAAGTACTCAATATGCATTTAATGAGTGAATGACTGAATGAACCCGTGATTGAATAGAATTTTATAACTAAAAGGGACCTTAATGGACTTCAGATGATGAATATAACCAATATCATTGCAATTATTAATTCCAATAAAGCAACACTTGAAACACTAACAGAAACTGGAAAATGCAGACTTTCTAGTCATCAACAGGCTTCGTGTTGTCACCATCATGATAATGGTGGCCTGTCTGGGATTCTTCCCCCTCTTCTCCAACTGTGCTCAGGAGATGGGAAGGCTGAACAGTAGGAGCCCAGCGGAGGAGGGAGTGTCTGTTGTGAGTCTAATGAGGCTGTTAGGGTTGAGCAAGGTCAGCAGCTTGGCCTGAAGGCACCAGGGAAACCTGAGAGCTAGTTCCCACAGCCTAGGGCAACATCTCTAAAGATTTGCCAAATTTATAAGCACAGACTAGATGACACTGATGGCCCCAGGCCACATTCTTCTGGGGACCTTGTGGAGATTGGGGTGGGTGTTGGCAAAGTGGGGGTAGGGAGTGGGGCATCACTTCTTTCAAAGGGACTGAATGTGCTGCCCGGAAGGATGAAGAAGCAGGAATGGTCCTCAGTGCCTCTGAGCACAGGCAGGCTCCCTCCCTCATGCAGCCCTTGGCGCCCACACTGGCGGCTGAGTGTTGCTGATACGTACCTGAAGAGCTACAGACGCCAGGATGCCTGAAAAGGATCGTGATCGTTCTGTCATTACAGTCATCACCCTGGACAGCAGCTCTGTGGGCGGGGGCGGCCGAGAACACAGCCCTGAGAATCCGCGCACATGTCAGAGCCGTTTTGTCGCTGCAAAAGCAAAACCAAAGCGAAGCATAATGGAGAACTCGAGGCAGATAGAGTCTGTCAGTGCGATTTAATTTGCTTCCGAACGGAGAGAGTTGCAAGGGCCCCCATCTTTGATTGGAATGGACAGCAGAGAGGTGGAAGCACGGAGGGCTGGAGCTATTCATTCCAGATTGGACTCTGGGAAACCAATCAGATAAATCTCTTCATTTAGCGTCTTGAGTAAAAGACAAGTGGAAAAGGGGCAGATCACAGCCTGTAGATTAAATTTGGTCAGAGCCAGTATCTGACAATGCCCCGTGCTGTTACCCAAATGAAAGCTAATGCAGCTATGAATTAGCAGCCCCAGGAGCAATGGAGGAGGGAATTCAATTCTCCCACTCAGATCCAGCCCAGGCTGCGGAGGATCCCCTGTAGCTGGTGTCGCTCTCTCCAGGTATGCAGGTTTCAGGAGGCAGTGGTGGGGTGTGGGAGCACCCCACTGGGACCTCCCACTCCAGAGCCAGCAGTGTGGGTCTCAGCCACACCTTGTCTTGGCCCCGCCCACCTTAAGCCCTACCTTTCTGAAAGCCCCATCCCCCGCAAGAGGCTTTGTTTTTTTCCTTCTGTCTCCTTCCTCCTTCCGACCTGGAGCATGATCCTTTCTTCACAGTGAGCCCTGGAAAAATTCCCTGGTACCTGTCCAGCTCAGGCGCCCACGGTGGCGTAGCCCACCCAACCTTGACACTGACCGATTCCCCACTTTGTTTTCACTCATTCGAACAGGATGTTAACGAAACTAAGAGGACAGGGGACTGTGGCTGGTCTTCCTCTCACTTACGGAGATGGACCTTTCAAGCTTCCCTCGGAGGGAATGCCCACCCGTGACCCCTCCTTTGGGTCCCACTGACCCTGCAGTCATGCCCTTTCCCCTTCCCACCGCGTCACGTGGCACTTAGGCTCGGAGACGGATTCAACATTAACGTGTCAGTGCTCATCAATCTTTTGGTCGGCTGATTTAATCTCAGCCTGGGCTTGTCCTTCACCCATCTTCCATGACATTATGTAAATAGGCACGTATGTTCCTAACAGGCAAAGTCAGCCAGGTCTGTTTCTATTTGTACAGTGTAATTTATAAAGGGGCCTTCTTTTGATGATGTTGGCGATAATGGTTTCAGCTTATACTGAGAAGGGCAGAGAAAAACTGGGATTAGTTCCAGGCGTGAGGCATTCAGTGACAGAGATGGAATCTCCATCCCTCCCAGGATGGGACTTTCACTGTAAATGTGCAGATGAGGGGAGGGAAAGGTTGCAGGTGAATGTTTTACCATGGGGTCTGCTGGAAAGACAATCCCAAGACCCCCAGGGGAAAGGTCCAGTGGAGCAGGACCAGGGCCTATGAGAACAGTTGTCAGAAATCTACAAATGGGAGGCGGGGGCAGAGACTTATCCCAGGGGACTTTGTCTGCAGTGGGTGGGGGGATTGGAGCGAGCATCTTAGAATAAAATCTTCTAGTGTTCCTCTCCACAGCAATATAGCCTCCTTAATATGACAAATCAGAGCTCCTGCTGTCCTTTACTGCCTGCATGTTAATGAGCCAAGCCCATGTACCAGAGCCATTTGGTGGGGATAGTTTACAAACAGCTTGTCTTTAAGATACTCAGAAGGAAGGTGAGGTTGCCCCGAGAGCAGCAAGGCTGGAGGGAGAGGCGGCCTCCCTGTGAGCCCCAGGACTCAAGGGGAACCCCCTGGGAGGGCTCCCCCTTCAGAGGCCGCACAAAGAGCGCCGGGCAAGACCTCTGAGATTTCATCCAAGTGAAGGACTCCTTTCATTAAAATAATACACAAAACATCCTCCAGCACATGCCACACGCCTCCCAGGATGAATGCAGGTCACAGTCCCCATCTGGCTGCTGCTACTCTGTGGTGCTTGAGTGACCCTTTCTAGCTGGGAGAGCAGGAGAGAGTGTGGGACCTGGGCTTTCACTGAATGGCTCAGTGCCTGTTTTCTGAGTCCAAAGTTAGGGTTATGCTCTGATCCCTTGTTACCAGATCCTTGAGGTCACTTGTTACCTGGACAGGGTGATAACAGTGGCCAGTGCGAAGTTAGCCCTTTGGAACACTGGAGGTCCTGTGATAATGACTGATGATGATGACATCATGTAACATGTACTCAGTGTTTACCATATGCCAGGTGTGGCACTAGGGTTATAGATGCCTGTGTCATTTAATCCTTATTCAACTATGTGCTTGATAATACTATTATTCCATTTTCATTGGTAAGTACACTGAGTCCCAAAGAGATTAGTAACTTGGTCACAGTTATGAAGTTCCTTAGTGATGTAGAATGCAAAAGTATTAATCACTGGAAGAATATGTACAGAAGCCCCTTGGAGTGTGTCATATTACAGAAGGGAATTTTGATGTCCTCTGGCCCAGGTGATAAAAACAGAAATGACTTCTGCAAGGCTAAACCACTGGAAAAGAGCAAAGCGTTGTGGAAAGCTAGGTCTTTTGAATTCCGATCCTTTATTCTTTTCGCTTGGGCATACTCATTGTCTCATTGTCTTTTGGTTTGAAGTGTTGCAGGATTTTAATTTTTAAGTAGCTTGATCGTGGCTTGTGATGAATTAAGTGCATGAGTAGAACTAGAACATCTAAAAATTGGACAATAACCAGAGGAGAAACAGAGTGTCCATTGAGCAGTTATAGTTGCACAGAGATGGATCCTGGGAAGCCTACCACCTTCCCCACTGATTCATCACCTCCACCCAGCCCATCCGGGGAAGGCTGCTAGCGCTGGAGGTGTCTGGTTCTGCCTCAGATCCTCGTCCATTCAGGCTTGCACCTGGAGACTAAAAAGGATGAAGAGGAGAGAGTAGGAAAATGGCCAGAGACAGGACCTTCTCTCTTAGCCCCCTGGGTATGCCAGCCCATGTTCTAGGCTGGAGGAATGTGGCTTATGTACTATACTGGGCTGGCTGCCTAAGAATCACCTGGAGAGTAATTTAAAGGCAGATTCATCAGCCCTAAACCCAGAACTTCTGATGCAGTAAGTTATGATTCACCTGTATTTTTAAAAATTGCTTCCCAGGTGATTATGACTAGCAGACAGACTCAGCAGCACCACTACTGCAGGCTCTTATGTCATCAGCAAACACAGTCATGGCTGGAAAGATCAACTGACGATGATGGCCAATTAAATGAAAGAAGGTGGTGTAGAGGTTTAGGGGATTTTCTGTTTTTGTTTTGTTTTGTTTTGTAACTACTCAGCTACTGCCAGAAATGAAGCCGGGGGTAATTTCAACACTGAGCAACAAGAGAAAATGGACTTATGGGTAAGGTCTATTATTTTAATGCAGATGAAATTTGCAATAATTGCAACATCTTGTCAAACATGAAGACTCAATTGAAATAAAATCATGAATGGTGTCTGAATTATCCAGATCAATTCTCCTATTTGCGTTATCCCTGGTAGTCAACAGATAAAGCTTCCATCACTCCAGACAATTATCTGGATAAGTGAGGTAGCCAGTAATAGCAAAAGACAGTCCCGCAGTAAGCCAGCTACAAGTGAATTTGCTGGGATGCATCAGGGTGATGGAGCTGGACGGGGGGAGGGACCCAGAGCTCAGTCCCGATGGCTTCGTGACCATCTTGGCTTCATCTGGTGCTGTCAGCACTGCAGGACTACATTACTGCCCCCAGGAGCAAAGAGGTAGAAACAGGATAAGTTAGAAAATTTCTGAGGTCATACTCAGTTTCCCAGCTGGCAGGCTCCCAAAGTGAAGCATTATGAACCCCAAGATTTGGAAGAATATGGCAACTTCAGTACTAAGAACATGGCCTCTTCTAAGATTTGGAAGCATATGGCAACTTCAGTACTTAATAACATAACATAATTGCCTGGCCACTCTCTGGGGTAGCAAAGGAGGGTGAACACACACACATGCATGCATGCTCACGCACAGGCACACTCACATGCATAGGAATGGGGAAGAGGTACTCCTCTCTATTGTAAATTTAAATGAAGTCCAGAGTAGTGAAGGCCATTTGTAAGGTCTGCTGAGCTAATGGATTCATAATGACTTTTAAAGCTTCACTCGGGTAAGAAATACTGTTCATTTTTTAATTGCATATAATTACACTTTTTCATAATCTAGGGCAGCATAGCAAAAGTAAATCTCGTGGCTTAATTGTAAATCTTTTTGTTATCTGGAACCCGGCTGAAATAAAAGGAAGAAGAAACAACCATTGTTTTCCTAATCTAAGAAAAAGGATTTAAAAAATTACCCTCAATGTTCAATGAGTTATGATGCTTTTGATGGGAGAATACTGGCTTGTTTCACGTTTGGTACTCCGTTGGGGAAGGCTGTCTGTAGAGGTGCTGGAGCATTCTGACCTGCCTCTGGCCCAAACTGCTCCTTGTCTTGGGGGGTGGGATTTGATGGTCTGTTCAATAAGTTAAAAGAGTCCAATTTTATCTCTGGAGGTGGTCTCTGAGAAAAGCTTCAGGCCTGAAGGAGCAGGCAGTGGGTGGGCTGTGGGGGCCAGTGAAAGAGACGGGGAGAAGTCCCAGGAGCACAATCGGATTTTTCTTTCCACTGGGTTTCTCCTAACGATTTTCCCAAGGCCCTCATGTGACCCTGTGGCTCACTCAGGGACCCTTGGGAAAAAGTGTCCCCTGAAGGACACAGGATCATAACTTGGCCAGGAAGATTCATTGCTTTCATGGAGATAAGATTTGCTGTACTCTTAGTGTCTTACAAAGTAGAAGTGCTGAATCAATCACATATTGGGAAATAGCAATATCTGAGAGGACTAAGGGCAAAAGTGGGGCTACGTGCATGGGTCTGAGGAAGGGGTTCTGTGCTCAGGCAGGCTGTCTAAGGGTTTCAGCCCTGGGCAAGTTCATACTGGATTCAGTGAAACTGAAAAATGACAATGGAACGTTTTGGGGGTAAAAGGTCTTACATGGAGCTTTTTTCTCCTGATCCCAGGTAGCTCTAGAGCCACCTCCAGGGCAGTTCACATGCTGCCAGTCCATCCCCGCCTCTGAGCCTCTCCACCACTGTAGCCCCAGAGCACTAGGCAGAGCTCCTTATAAAGAGTCAATAACAGCTCATTGCCAACAAGTGTGCAAGCCTGCTCCTGCAAACATTGCATGTGCACAGTTGGCGAGCAGATCAGGGCCATGTGAGGATCCCGGCCATGGAACTTCCATTTTTCCTACACAGGCCCAGCGTGGTTCCCCAAGCCCAGCTCTCCACTGCATCCCATCTCACAGATCAGAGCCTGACACACAGACCTGTCTCAAGAGGTAGTGATCAGGGTGGCCAGTAGGGGGGCCCTGTTAGGATGGAACCTGTGAAAGGTAGGTAGCCTCTGGGCTGCACCATCGGTGCCCTTGCTGAGCTCTCCTGAGGACCTGTCTTCTCCCTGGCCTGGGATTCCATGATCCCTTGAAAGGGCATCATTTCTGGTTGCCCCTTGTTTAAGCAAATCAATTATTCAGTCATTGTTGGGAGGCAGGGAACCCAGGAAGAAAAACTAATTAAGCTCTTAAAGGTTGAGCAGCCCATCTGGACCTGATAGAGATGAATGATGTTGCAGCCCATCTCAGAAGGGGTAGATTACTTCTTGTGAAGAGAAAGCAGTTAGCAATTAATATCACTAAATTCCTCTGAACTATTTTTTACCACCTTCTTCCATTTCCAACCCAACATGCACAGACCTCCATGACAGCTCCAATATGCTACCAACTACCCATATTTTACCTGGCATAGTGATGATGACCACTGCGGGTGGTGCATGCAGAATGTGCCTGGTACTGGCTGAGAGCTACTCTGTCACTGAAGCCTTTGCCCAGGCAGGCATCAGGGCCGGTCTTTCCCCTCAACATGGAGATTGCTTTCTTCTCTTGTTTATTCTAGGCTCCAAACTGCGGTCCTTATGCCTGGTGCTGCCAAAAAGCAGTGTTTTAATTTTTCCCCTCTCTCTAGAAAGAAGCAGAATCTCACATTTCCCATGAACCCCATTAATGCTCTCTGCATCCTGTAATCAGTGTGGGTTTCCTGGAAGAGGTGGACTTTAAGATACAGAAGTGATTGTAAACAATGAAAAAACAATTCTGTCCAGAAAATATCTTTATGTTATAGCTTAAAGTATGGATATTACAACACATATGCAAGCATTACGAGTTTTGTGAGCTAAACTGAATCCCACTAGACATCATTCAGACCCATGTCCTACTATACAGGGTTTTTAATCAGGGGAGACTTAGAATAGCTAGACACTTAACCCTAGGGACTTTATTCCTTTAAACTTCCCTCATAGCAGACAAGACATGTTCAGTTTGGAATTCTGCCTCCACCACTTTTTGTAAACTGAGGAATTTACTGGACCTTTCTTAACCTTGGCATGCTCATCTGTAAAATGGGTGTAAACAATTCCTAGTTTGCAGAGTTTTAAGAATTAAAGAGAAAAGTCAAGTGCCTGCCTAGTGGGGTGTCTTGCCTGAGGGTTTCAGCCCTGGGCAAGTTCATTATAGATTCAGTGAGATAGAGAAATGACAATGGAACGTTCCTGGGATAAAAGGGCTTATACCTGGCTTTATTCTCATGGAGGTAGGCTGAGCACTAGAATCACATCTGCATTCAGCAGTCTGAAGGTCTGTAATCCACCTCTGTCCCTGCCTCCACCCAGAGCACTGGGTAGAGTCACTTTATATAGTGACTCAGTCAATAACAGCTCATTGCCTACGGGTATGGAAACATTAGCCTAGCAGTAGGCCAATTACATCATCAAATAATTTAGGGTCAGGTGAAGATCCTGGTCAAAGGAACTTCATTTTCCCCACATGGGGTCAGAAGCCTAGTCCCTACTCAGTACTCAACAGGTGGTTTTTGTTGTTATTACCAGTATATTAGATTCAGAAAGCTGGTCCAAGTCTCTGTCCTTCAACTTGCTGGCAATTTGACCTTGGATGAGTTGCATATTTTTCAAAGCCCTAGTTTTGGCATCTGTGAAGTGTGACTAACAATTTCTACCTCACCAGACAGCAATAGGTTTGGCATCGACAAACAGAAAAGCAAACTACAATGGTTTAAACAAGTGGGGATTCACTCATCTCACTTAACAAGCCTTCCTGGGCGATGCTGCTGAAGCTGGTGCAGCTGCTTAACCATGTCAGGACCAGCAGCTCGGCAAACCCCAGAGTTGCAGAGGATCTCTTGGCCCTTTGTACCAGTGGCTCCCTTTGATGCCGGAGTTCTTGTTTGCAGAGTCGAAGAATGAACTTCACAAACACTCAAGGTAGGAGAACAAGTGAGAAGCCTTTATTTAGAAATAAAGTGAGAGGACAGAGCTCCTGGCTCATGCCAGGAGGGGACAAGAGAGCCCCCAGGAGGTGCACTGTCTAGGGGTTTTATAGGTGGTTGAGAGACAAAGGGCTAGGAATGTATACCTGCTAAGTGGTTCCAAAATGTTTATCTTTGAAGAGACATGAAGTTTCTTATTAGTCTTGTTATTTACAAGAAATTTACTGCTCTGATATCCTCCCAGGATAGCAGCTTCGGTCTGGGAGCCTATCACTCAAGGCTGCCTGCTTTGCTCCTAAGGTGGGCTGAGTTATTGTCAGTTAAAGAATATGTTACGAAAGTTACTTTTTAACAAATTGGGTTTTTTAATGCAATCTTATTTTCAAGATGGAATCCTGTTTGTTTTTGGGCTTGCTTGTTAAATTGCCCAGGTGGCAAATCATTTGACCAGGACTGGAGGAAGAAAAACAGCACCTGAGTAAAGTCAGAAAAATAAGCTGGGCCCCTCAGCAGGCCAAAGCAAATCCCACCGTGGATTATCTTGCTTTGTTTTTTCCCAGAGGCCCTCACCCTACTCTGACTACACCCATGGCCCCAACATGACTGCTCTTTCATTAGGGCATCACCCTTGTTCTAGGCATAAAGAAGGGGGAAGAGGAAGGGACAGAAGTTCTGCTTCTGTGTCAGAAAAGCAAAAGCTCTCCATATTTTGCAGCCCACCAAGCAAATTGATGCTCACATCTCATTGAGTGCAACTGGACTGAGGGCAAGGCCAGCCAACTACCGTGTTCCCCACATCTTCTAATAGAGTTGCTGGGAAGGCAGATGAGCTAGTGTATGTGAAAGGATTTTGTAAGTGCTTTACAAAAGTAAGCTATTATCCTTACCCTAGCCTGGTACAAAGGAAAGGGCAGTCAACTGGTAAGTGATAACTATATTGTTCAGGCCTTTTAACCCACACTGAGATAAATGGAAGGCATTTGGAAGGCAGTGGTTGTTTTAGTACTAGCTGACAGGTCACATCCTCTTTCTGACCAAGCTGGGGGTGGTTCTGTTTTATTCTGCTGGTGAGATGATGTTTGAAGCAGGCTTGGTGGCTTCAATTGTCTCTGCTTGATGTAAGTATGAGCCTATGTCCCAGATAAATACAGTGAATTCCTAACACCAGCAGGAGGTATTCCTGAAAGACTCATTCACTAGTTAATGGAGTGATGTTAAATTAATCATATGTAGTTTTCTTAATGTGTGCCCTCCCATTCATGTACCTTCATGACATCCTTAATAAGTATCTGCTATTTTTTAACAGCTTTATTGAGGCATAATTTACATACCATAAATTCACTGAGTGTACAATTCAATGCTTTTTAGTAAACTTACAGAGTTGTGCAACCACCACTGTAATCCAGTTTTAGAATAATTCCATCTCCCCAAAAAGATCCCTCATACCCGTTTGCAGACAATCCCCACAATGCCCACTCCCAACCCTGCTGCCTGCACCAGTTAATTACTAAACTCCCTTCTACCTCTAAATTTGCCTTTTCTGGACATTTCATGTCACTGGAATTGTACAGTATGTGGTCTTTTGCATCTGGCTTCGTTCATTTGGCATTTTCTTAACTTTCATCTATGTTGTAGCATGTATCAGTAGTTCATTTTTATTGTTAAATAGTATTTCATTGTATGGATATACAGTTGATGATGAACATTTAAATTCCTTCCTCTTTTTTTTTGCTTGTTATGAATATGTTGCTATGAACATTCTTGTACCTGTCTTTTTGGGGACATTTATTTTCTACTTTTCTTGGATAGATATGTAGGAGTGAAACATGATAAATTTATGTTTAACATTTCAAGAAACCGTCAAACTGCTTTCCACATTTTACTTGAGTGGTACATTTGTTAAAGTTGATGACCCTACATGAACACATTATCATCACCCAAAGTCCATAGTTTACATTAGGGTTTGCTCTTGGTATTGTACATTTTGTTGATATAATGACATGCATCCACAGTTATAGTATCATACAGAATACCTTCATTGACTTAAAAATCCTCTGCTCTACCTGTTCATCCCCCACCTCCCCTCTAACCTCTGGCAACCACTGGTCTTTTTATAGTCTTCTGAAGTACAAAAGACATTTCTAGAAGTCATATAGTTTATCACAAAGCATATAGCCTTTTCACATTCTCTTCTTTCACTTAATAATATGCATTTACATTTCCCCCATGTCTTTTCATGGCTTAACAGCTCATTTCTTTTTAGCACTGAATATTTTCCATTGTGTGAATGTACCACATTTTATTTATCAATTTCTACATCTTGGTTGCTTCCGAGTATTGCCAGTTAATAAAGTTGCTGCTATAAACATATGTATGCCTGTTTTTGTGTGCACATTAGTTTTCAGCCATTTAGGTAAAGACCAAGGAGCATGATTGCTGGATTCTATCAGAAGAGTATGTTTGGTTTTATAAGGAACTGTCAAACTGTCTTCCAAAGTGGTTGTACCATTTTGCATTCCCACCAGCAATGAGAGTTCTTGTTCCAGATCCTCACCAAGATTTAATGTTCTTAGTGTTTTGGATTTTGGCCATTTTAATAGGTGTGTAGTGTTATCTCACTGTTTTAATTTGAAATTCCCTAATGACATGATGTTCAGCATCTTTTCATATGCTTACTCAACATGTGTATATCTTTTTAGGTGAGGTTATCTGTTCATGTTTCTACCCATTCTTTAACCAGATTATTCATTGTCTTATTGTTGAGTTTTAAAAGTTCATTGTATATTTTAGATGAGTCTTTATCAAATATGTGTTTTGCAAATATTTTCTCCCAGTCTATGATTTATATTCTCACAGTCTTCACTTTTCCCATTTTTAAACTGAATCATTTGTTTTCTTACTGTTGAATTTTTAAAAGAGTTCTTTATATGTGCTGGATACAAAGTATTTATCAAGTATATGAGCTGCAAAATTTTCTCCCAATATATGGCTTATCTTTTCATTTTCTTAATGGTGTCTTTTGAAGTACAAACATTTTTAATTTAGGTGAAGTCCAAATTTTTAATGTGTTCCTTTATGGATCATGCTTTTGTTACTTGTTGAAAAACTCTACCTAACCCAAGGTCACAGTGGTTTTCTATTATGTTTTCTTCTAATACTTTCATAGTTTTAGCTCTTACGTTTAGGTCTATATCAATTTGGGGTAAATTTGTGTGTTCTGAGACAAGAGTCTAAATTCACATTTTTGCATGTGAGTATCCAACTGTTCCAGCACCATTTGTTGAAAGCATTATTCTCCCATTGAATTGCCTTAGCACCATTTTTAAAAAAAATCAATTGACCAAAAGTGTAAAGGTTTACTTCTGGACTCTAAATTCTGTTCCATTGATCCATATCTATCCTTATGGTTTCTGTAGCTTTTTAGCATGTTTTAAAATCAGAAAATGTAAATACTCCAACTTTATTCTTTTTCAAAATTGTTTTGACTATTCTGGATTCCTTGCATTTCTGTATAAATCTTGGGATTGGATTTTTGTCAAAAAAAAGAAGTTGAGATTTGATAGGAATTGTGTTGACTCTAAAGACAATTTGGGAAGAATTGCCATTTAACATTTTGAGTTTTTCTTTCCATGAACATGGCCTGTCTCTCCAGTTATTTGGAACTTCCTTAATTTCTCTCAACAATGTTATTTAGTTGGTAGTATATGAATTTTTCACTTCTTTTGTTGAATTTATTCCTGTGTTATTGTATTTGGTCCAATTGTAAATGGGATTGCTTTCTTAATCTTGTATTTGGATTATTGCCAGCATATAAAAACAAAATTAATTTCTGTACATTGGTGTTCTATTCTGTGACCTTGGTCAATGCATTTATTAGTTCTAGCTTTTTTTTTTTTTTAGTAGTTTCCTTAGGATTTTTTTGCCTATGGGATCATCTTCAGATAAAGACAGTTTCTTTCCATCTTCTTTCCAATCTGGGACCAGGTATCTGTTATTGCATTGAAATTTTATAAAATACTCAACAGAGTATAGAGTATGGGGTTGGGGTGCAGAAGGGGCAGGGAATCCCTCGCTAGACTGTTATGAGTCTAGGCTCACTCCTTCACTTTCCAAGGCGCTAACAGGAAGGGACTGTCATGAGAAAGGCATGCGTAGGTTTGAAGGTAGGGACTTTGATAGCAAGACAGGAGATATTATTGTTGATCTCCTTTCAGAGAAATCAAACTACTTAAGTTTTTTTTTTACTTAGTTCCATGAGGAAATGGTTTGTTCTTTTCCCATTAATTTGCATGTCCTTTTCTGCTAAGCAAAGACTGGCTAGTGCTTCACCCCTTCAAATGAAGATGGGGAAATAGTGATACAAAAGTAGCCATTGGAACTGTCAAGAAAGCCTCGTGTACATTAGCTTACAGGCCACCACAGCTATAATTCCAAACTTTAACAACCCTGCCTCCTCTTCTCCAGTGAAGAGCCTTTTAAATAATCCCTCATTATTTAATATGCAATGGCTATTATGGCTGTGTGAGCTGTTATCTATTTATGTTGACTATTAATAAATCATTAGACCATATTGTGTGGGTTTTAATGAATAACTCCATAGGAAGAGAAGCGTGGCCAGGAGGTGAAATTTCAAGCAATTACAAATTCATGCGTTGAGTTAATTTTTTTCTAACACACAGAAGCTGTTCGCTTACAAGTGTATTAAATTCATAGGCCTGTTGCCCTTACTTAGGATTCTGGCCATGCAAAGAGAAGGAACTCACAACAGACACGCAGTTCCTGGTAGGAAGAACCTGCAGGCAGTCGGCTGTAGCAGGGACACCCCAAGGCAAGGGCCTGAGACTTGTTAGGTTGAGTGCATTGAGTCTTGCCCTTCTGTGTGGGCTGGAAACCTCCATCAGGACAGGAATGTTGACAGTTAGGTCCTATCTGTGTGAGGCTAAGCAGGGCTTATAAAATATATTATTCTAAATCAGTCTTGGAATAGGGTCCCCCAAATTGGTCTGCTTGACTGCTTCCCAGGTGAGACCCAGGAAGGGCACTGCACCCCTCACACACATGTCCTTGCTTATTCTAGACAAATAGGGGAGAGGCTATTTGAAAATCAGTATTGGAGTGTCAGCCAGGGAGATACTTGATGCACTCTGCTCTGGGAGGTCAGACAGAGGCAGAGGAAGCACCAGGTTTCAGCCACAAAATGGAAATAGACTCAAATCATTTTCCGTCAGCCAGGATTTTAAAATCAATACCAAGCCTCCTTGATACATTCTTATTATTTTTCTTCTTTTCTTGCTGTCTGCTGAAGGTGATGATGAATTTCCTTCTCCAGGTAGATGTGGAAATAAAATCCTTATAGCCTCTTTGGTTCCAGTGTGCCATGTCCACACCATCCAGGTGAGGGTTCAACATGCCCTCACTGCCCCCTGGATGGTAAGTGCCTCTGTTTTCGGCATTATTTGATTCCATCTTTTCTCATTGCTGGAAGGGGATTGACTTTGCCTTCCCTACCTCTTTGCTACCATCTGGAAACCAGTGATAGTATTTCCTAAGACATTGGAAGGAAGAATGAATACATGTATATGGCTGTTTCCATCCTGCACTTGAAATATTTAGATACCTAGTACTGCTCAAGATCTTCAGTCTTCCACTTGATACTAGAAAATAGATTTGGACATAAAACAGGTTCATTCTCTAGGTTGGCCATCCTAGGGGATTTACTTAGGGGAACATTACAAAGAAATGTATCCTAAGACTGTACCAAGCCCAAATCCCACAACACCATGTATTCCTGGAGGATAGGAGGCTCTTTCTATCCTCTTTCTCTTTCACCTAAGCAACAGTGGACTCTTGTGGAGTGATTGACAGGAAGAGAGGGAAGGAAGAAGAGAGAAAAGATGCAGAGCAGATTCCTATCTGTCCATTTGGCCATTCCATCTTGACTTCATGCATCCGTGGGCCAGGCACTATGATAGGTGCTGGAGACACAGCAGTGCCCCAAACAGACCCTTCCCTCAAGGAGCAGACCAATTGATGGTGCACATGGTTCTATGCTGAGATCAGCACAGAGAGTTGTGGAAGCCCTAAGGTGGGATATTCAACTCCCCAAGGTTTCTAAGAGAAGGTGACATCTGCTCTTGTCATGTGTAAGAGCAGGAGATGGGTAGGGAAATTGGGCAAAGGGAATAAAATGTACCCAAAGCCTAGAGAAAAATGGCTGGCTAGTTTGGCAACTCTGAGTTGCTCAGTGTAGCTGGGAAAGAACCTGTGGCGAGGAGAGGAGTGGGCAGTGAGGCTTGTGTGGTACCCAGTTTGTACATCACACCAAACCTGGTAAGAGGCCATGTGTAGGATTGGGGGTCACAACCCAAAAAGCAAGGGGGGCCAAGGACATTTTTAATCTAGGGAGTGATGTGACCAGATGGGCAGGTTAGTACGACCCCACTGACTGTATTGGGTATGAGATGAGTTGGGAGAACAGGGCTGAATGTGGAGAGACAATTAGGAGGCTGTTTGAAGGAAAGTAGTGGCCTGGACTGAGTGGTGGCCTGGAAATAGTGAGATCCAGCCATCCTCAACAGGCTTCCGTGGCGTGGGGTCCCAGCGGTCATGGCAGGTATGGGGTAAATTGCAGAATTTCCAGAATCTCCCACCTAGCCTTAGTTCCTTTATGTATCAGGAGGTATTTACCACTTGAGACCCTCCCATTGATCAAGTGGTGGAGAGATAATGGCCATTCTCTCCTCCCCTCAGTTCCTGGTACATAACTGGTAGGCCATCTACTAGTCACCAAGGACCTGCCAATGGACTTCCTCCACAAGGGGCAGGTGGGAAGGGCACGCCGTGAGGGCGAGTGTGAGCAGCGTTCTGGGGAGACAGACAGGGCCAGGCCTAGCTAACAAATTCTAGCAAGCTGTGAGCCATGAAAACACGTTCTCCCAACCAGTCCTTTACCTTGACTTATTTCAGTTGCACAGGTTTCATAGAGGACTCACCTGGGGCTGGGAACACCCTTCCCCTCGGAGCTGCAGCAGGGAAGGGCAGAAGATTTCACCCAAGAAAGTGAATGGATGGTGGACAGTTTTTACGCTTGGAGAAACTTTGAGGGAGGAAGGCAAAACTCCTGCCATGAGGCTCTGGAGAGCTTAGAGGAAATAGGGGAAGGCCTACACCGCACTCTAGAGTAGACAGTAAGGTCATGAACATCAAGTGTGGCTTTGGAGAAAGTTGGGAGCAACCCCATTCCAATGCATTGAACACAGGGCTTAACAGGCCAGGGTGGGGTCCAAATATTCCAAAGCCTGAGAGAAGAGAAGGCTTTAGAGAACACCGTGGCCTTCATGCATGAACTTGCCGAGTTGGTCTTGTTACCACAGTAACATGTCAAGGCTTTTGCGGATCTGGGATGAAAAAAAAAAAACAAACACCCTGAGTTACAGTACTCAAAGCAAATTAGGTCACTGTTACGAGTTATTAATTTTAATGCATTAAGAAAAGTGTGCAGGGGGGACTGAAGTGTTTTTTTTAAACACAGCAAATGGGAAACAGCAAAAAGTACAACAATAATTATGCTGAAAGCAAAGTGAAGTGTTCCATAAAATGTAAGAAATGAACAAATTACACGCCCCTCCCTCTTCCTCCGCCCGTGTAGTTAGGAGTCGGGGAGATGGGGGTGGGGTGATGCTCCCAAAGCCCTCTGATGCAATTATGAGCTCTCATTTCACTTCTCTGTGTACATCGTGGGGTGTTACTTAAGCCAAGCTGGAGCCCAACATCGGAGAGAAAGCACAGAGGGGCATTTTTTCTGGGCTGAGTTATGTTTAGTGTGGAATTGCTCTTAGGCAAATGTGCAGTCTGATGAGAGGAAATTGGAGGCCACGAATAGATTCTCCAGGAACTCTCGTACCCAAGGGGACTCCAGGCAGGCTGGGTTTTTTGGTTTCTGGGCCTTGTTGACTCACTCAGGCAGCCTACGTCCCTGACGGAGCTCTGGGTCTCCCAGCTGCAAAACTGGGTCATGTACTGCCCCAGCTTGAGGAGGCTTGGTGCGCATTTGTTCTGTCTTATTCGACTTCCCTTTTTGTTTGTTTGTTTCCTATTGTTTGGTTTTGCTTTGCATCTTCTGGGGCAAGGCAGAGTATTCTGCATTCCAGATGGTGTCATGTGTGGGAATGACCTCCTTTGTCCTAGACACAAAAGATCTCCGTCTCACCTGGCCCCTCTGTCCCTCTTCCTCGTCATCACCTGCAGGCCCACAGCTTCCCTGCTTCATCCTCGCCTGGGTGGCATTCAGGCCATTAGGTGCATTTTAGACTTAGGAGGAGGGTCTAGGACTCAGCTCTACACTCTGGCCCTTCATCTCACTTGGCTTCCCAGAGACTGAACCTCCTGTCCCCCTTAAACTCCCTTCTCCTCTGCTTGTGAGATCACTTCCTCTCCTGTGCCTGTTCTCCTCTCTCTGACCACGCCCAGTCACACTTGGCTGCACAGCCTCCCCTCTCTGAGCCCTGCTCCCTCCCCACATTCTTACAGGCTCCTGAGCGATCTGTACATCAGAACTACCCCTCCCTCTCCCACTCTCTGACTCTCTCTCTCTCTCCATGTTCTCTCTTGGTGACTTCATTCATTCATTCTCATTTACCAATCAGTCTTTTGCTCATGACTCCCAAGCCCATAATTTGGCCTTAACCTTTAAACTAAGCTCAGAGAACCAATTAGATGTCACCGTGCATGTAGCTCATAAGCACTGCAAAACTTTTTTTTAAAAAACTAAATTTAGTTTCCTACCCTCCTCAGTGGCCTTTTCTCCTACCTTCACACTCTCCAAGTAAACAAATAAAATAAAACAAAGCAGTATTGGAAACAACTCCCCTTCTCTTTTAGTCCTTATTACCATTAAAATAGAGCATCTTCCAGCCAGTCATGCAGGTAAATGGCCCTCAAGTTAGCTGTGAGTTCACCCTCTCTCTCCCCACACATGGATAACATTTCTGAAATCGCTTATGATTCTCCCTCTCCTCCCACTGTCACTGTCTCCTGAGACCCCCTGCCTCCACCCTCTGCCACTCATTTGCACCCCTTTCCAAAACTGGGTCTCCCTTCCCCCAGCTCCACCCTGATTTCAGAGTTGGCTCTCTGAAACCTGGCCCTGAGTAGGGCATTCCTATCTAAGGACCTGGAATAGCTTCCCGTGGCCTGAAAAGATGAAGTGGGAAACATTTCCCAGTGAAACCTGGCTTCTGTCAATCAACTTCCCCACTGTCATTCATTTCAGCCCACTCTGCCCTGCCCTATGAGCTAGCCACACACTCACCCTAATGCCCAGTCCCTAAATGCCCAGTGCATATGCACGTCTGGAGGGCTCAGACATACATGCACCCTCCCCATAGAAGGCACCCTCTCTTCCCTCTCGTAGACTCCATCCTAT
The DNA here is from genome assembly GCF_030020395.1 of Manis pentadactyla. Taxonomy (NCBI): domain Eukaryota; kingdom Metazoa; phylum Chordata; class Mammalia; order Pholidota; family Manidae; genus Manis; species Manis pentadactyla. The sequence continues at coordinate 12,626,751 of NC_080031.1, read as the reverse complement.
CTCTTCTCTACCTAGCAAGCTCTTCTCAGCCTCAAAGCTACTGAAACCCCCATGAAGAGTGAATCCCCACCCCCTTCTCTAGACTCTCTTGAAAAATACCATTCCTGTAGCATTTACCACAATGCCTTATGTCTGTGCACAGTTCTGTCCCTCCCCCTCATTAGATTCTGAACTCCTTTAGAGGTACCATCTTTGAACCCTCACCCACCTTGAGGAAACTTTTTTCTTTTTTCTTTCGTATTCATGTGTTATTCTTTCCTTCAGCTAAATTCACCACTTCTAAATGGAAAAGTTCTGAGGTTTCGTCATAACCTACTTAAGCCTGTAGGTCCCAAAGGTGGCAAAGAATTGAGAGACAGAAGCACCAGAAACACTGCTTGGACGGTGTCCTCTGAATGACAGCCTCTCTCCAAGGTCACACATTCTAAGAATGGATTCCCTGAGATCTGGGGAACGCATGGGAGCTCCAGGTGGATGGCAAAGCATGTACCTGCGCCAGGCTCTTAATGTGAGTGTTCCTGGAGGTTCAGGGTTTAGAGGTCAAGGGGAGGATAGGAAAACGCTTGAACTTCCGGTTTCTTTTCTGTTCTGTTGTAAGGTGGCTGTACAAAAAGGCATGCCTACGTTTTCCCGTAAAGTCCAAAGGGAGAGCGGGCAAAGGAGAATCTTCGTTTTTTCATTTATTAAAATAATGTACTACTTTTTTGATGAAGGGAGTAAAAAAAATGTAAGCCTGGTAGAATCTCACAGAGGTGTGACAGATTCCATGCCTTGCACGGCTAAGAAGGAACTGATACAGAATGGGACATATAATTGGATAGTACCCATAAATATATGAGCATGTACACAAAAATCAGAAATTCAACCAGTAGTTATTGAGTAGCCAGTGTGGGCCAGTATGCAGTTTGCATGCGTGTGCACACACATGTGCCATGAGCTTCCGGGGGGGTCTTTTCCTTTGGGGCGTTGGCATGACCCCATTGCAATCTCCTTTAGTATATTCTGGACACTGAGGGGACAAGCAGATTCTTCTTTTTTCAGAAGCTAATTTGCCTCATGAGTGAAAAGCTCCATTTTAATTGATTCTATCTTTCAAGATCCAGGTAACCTATAATCTCTGCTCTATTGTCAATATTTTGCCTGCATCCGCCTTCAGCTTTTAACATGCAGACAGGGCAGGCAGAAAGCTGCTGTCACAGCTCAGGATGAAAAGGAAGAGCAGCTCAGGGTAATAATCTGATTTTGATTTTTTTCCCCCCTTTCTTTTCTTACACCCGCTCTCAAATCCACTAAAACGGGGGGAAATCCATAGCGATTAGAAAAACTTCTGACTGAGACATCTTTCTCCTTTTTTTCATTTTTTCCCCCCATCCTCTTTAGTATTCAGAAATCACACAAACATCAGAGGTTTCCGTGACGCTTGGCTGTGCACAGCATCCTAACCACAGAGTGGGAAAAGACACTCTCACTGGAGATTTTGCAGGTCCTTTCAGGCTGAGACCAGGTGGCTTCTGTCACACTCCCAGGCATGATTCTGGCAGCGAGTCACTGGGGCAGTGATGGCCACAGTTGAGGTCCTTCTGCAAAGGTGAAGAGGGTGTGTAGAGATATGAATTAGGTGGAGAGTAGCCCCTGCCCGTACAAGCTACTCAGAGCCATGGATGGATCTCAGCAGCACCTGGAGAGGGAAGCACACAGGGCTTTAGGGGGGTTCTACAGGGAGCCACGTGGGTCGCCATGTGACAAGAAAATATTCCAGTTAATATCACTAGGTTCGATGATGATATTGGGTGCTGGGTTCAGAAGGCTTAATGTTAACTTTCTTTCTGGCAACCCACTAGCTAGATGTTCTTTTTCCCATCTCACAAAAGCAGATTGAATTGCTTAGCTGGTGACACAACTGGCAGGTGGTCTGCCCAGATTCCAAACCCAGGTGTGCCAAGCTCCTGCCCTTTGTTACCGGTGGGGTTGTGTGAACCTCCAGTGTCCTATTTACTGGTATCTCCCCTCCTCCTGGAGATGTGTGCTGGGCTGATGTGATGGGATCTGAGGAGTCTGAGGCATAGGGACACAAGGAGGGGACAGGCATGCATGGTTGGGGTCATGTATAGGCTGCCAGGGGAGGAGCACCAAGGCATGTCGGCCTGTGGCTGCCACGCACAGGACGGGGCGCTCTCCTGGACATGGATGTCCCAGGTCAGCTGTGTCTGGTTTCTGTTTGCCCCCTTTAACCATGCCCCACAGGCAGCCCTGCCCTCTGCAGGTACAGGGAGGAGGGGTGCGTGCCCAGGAGCACACAGTGGCAGAGGAGTAGGAGACAGCTGCCTGCATTCATGAGGAAGCTGTTGCGTCGGCACCACCAGCCAGGAAGAGGGGAGGAGATGGGACAGGGTGGGGAGCGGAGGTGATTCTAAGGGTCTTACCTCAGCCTGCCCGTGGGGATAACCAACTGGGCCTGTGGACGGGGAAGCTGGGGGCTGGCGCTAATTGACAGCAGGAAGACAATGCCAAGGACAGGGCAGGCTGGGCCTGCTCCCAGTCACTGACAGCTGCTCTGCAGCGCAGCCCGTGTGCTGAGCTCGGCTCCAGCCTGACAGCCTCTCCACTCAATCCATAAATCCCCACTGTGTGCCTCAGGAGGCCCTGCGACTCCATTCCTGTGCCATGGGGCAGCCACTGACACAGTCTGTTCCCCACCCATCCCATCCTCACTCCCAGGCCCCTGTCACTGACTTGTAAGCTGGAGAAAAGCAGAAGCCTGCTGCTGCCTGGCAGCTTGGCACCCACGTGGGCCTTCTACCTGTCAGGACACGTGCACGTGTGCAGTAGACCCCAGCAGCAACCACAGCCTGGGGAAAGGGCAGGAGAACCTTCCAGCTACCAGTGGGTTGTGATGGTGTGTGGCAGGCGGAGAGATGGCCGAGGTGCACCAGCCAAACCTTTGAGGGGCTTGCACGATCCCATAAACTCTCAAGCCTTTTCTTGTGGAAGGAGGGCACTGGAACTGTGAGGTGGAAGGAGGGCACTGGAACTGTGAGAAAGAGCACAGCTCTATCTAGGACAGTCCCTTCCCAGACTGTGTGCACCTCTTTCCCTTTTCTCTAAGAGCGCGCGCGCGCATGCATTCTGTTGGGAAGTGAATCATGCTAATAACAAATTCCATTCTCAACATCCAGAGAGGCTACCCAGGAGGGGTGGGGACATGTGGTGAGGCTTTCAATGGGACAGGGAAGCACACCCAGCCAGCATCCAGACATGCAACCCAGTCAAGTAATGGCAGACGTGAAGGTGAGAGCAGAAGCAGCCGCTTTGATTTGGTGAGACGGGGGTTTTACACAGCAAAGCTGCTCTTGTTTCTTTAACCTTTCTTTCCAATCTCCAAATGACCTTGTGTTTAAATAATTGCAGCTCTGGGGCCAATTTATGGGAGGGAGTGAATAAAAGCTGGAAGGCAGTCTGTGGGTCTGGTACATGGAGCTGAATAGGATCTTTGTTACAAATGGGCAAACAACAATGATTACATCAAAGTAATGGGCATTAGACTTTCCACCTGCCTGGAAATCCTCTTTGTTCTAGATCCTGATCATTTTTTTCATTGAACAGATATTTTTGGAGCACTTGATAAGTGCCTGGTGCTATGCTAGGTGCTGGGAGGGGGCTCTGTGAAGGATGTAAGCAAGAGAGAGAGAAAGCCTAGTGGATGTTTTGAAAGGTTGCTGCAGTGAGAAGAAGGACCTAGAAGAGGGAACCTGGGGCAGGAAGACCAGTGAGGTGGTGTGTCCATGTGGGAGCTGTTGGCGGCCTGAACTAGGAGACTGGGGGAGGAGCAGAGGGGGTAGAGTCAGGAGATGTCTCATTGACCAGCCATAAAGCCACTATTTATTGAGCCCCTACTATCGACAAGGCACACAAATGCTGGGACTAGAAGGATGAGCAGTATTTGGGAGTGAGATTTTTAAAAGTCCAGTGAATTGTCAGAGGGGCTGAGCCACACACGACTGCCACTCCTGTTTCTGGGGTGAACAAACGGATGTGTGGAAGCGCCGCTCACCGTGAGAGGGCTCATGTGACGAAGAGCTTTAGGAGTGAAGCCAGTGAGTTCCATCTGGGACATCTGAGCTAGAATCCCTTACGGGATCTCTAAGTAGGGGTTTCTAGTAAATACTTGTCCACGTGGGTCTGGAGCTCAGGAGAGAGACTTGCCCGGGATTTAGCCGTTGTGGAGAACGGCAGCCAGGTCTGAGCACAGGAGCCCAGAGGCACTGGAGGTGGTGTGGAGGGACTGTCTGAGGTTGCACGTCATATATACCAGTAGGGCAGTCTGTGTGTGGGTTAATGTTGCCTAGCAACTCTTAGCATCCCAGAATTAGGCAAAGAGAAGGCAGATCATGAAGTGATCTGGGATTGTGGTTTCCTCGGACGGTAAGATGTAAGGACAGGTGTGAAGTGATGGACCGTAGCATCTGAGCTGGCTAAGAAAGAAAGTGAATTTATAAGGGAGAAGGTAATGGAGCCAAAGAGGGAAAGTTAATGATGTCCAAGAACATATCTCCCTTAGAACATATTCTGAGAAATAGCCAAGGAAGGTCGGGAAAATTTAGAAGCTGCAGATAGGAAATAAAGTGTCTAAGTGTATCCTTTCAGAAAAAGGGTCATGGCACTGCCCCGCAAGATAAAACAATGCATGCTGGTAATATCTCTTCACGTGGGAACTTCTTTCACAGGAATCTCAAATCCAGACTAAATGGATTAAATTCCACCGTGAAGTGAGGATCTTGCATTAAGAGAGATTTAGCTCTACCTTTTGTTCATCAGTGCAATCATTTGATAGCATTATTACAGTGCTGTGCATTTATCTTTATCTAATCAATAGGTCTCTTGGGATCTATAGATACATCTTAACAGTGATAAAAAAAAGATATTTTATAGGTAGAGTCAGCAGTGGAAGAGCATATAAGACTGTGCCAAGTTAATGGAGCATGGTAGTTACGAGCATGAATTTTGAGGGTCAAGTTCCTAACCTAGACAGTTACTGTCTGTTTTACTTCAGGCACATTATTTAATCTTTTCAGAGCTCTCAGCTATACAACAGGGAGAATACTATATGCTTCATGGGATTGTTATGAAGATTAAATGATACCATCAAAAGAGAAAACTAAATAATATAATTATAAACATATTTAGCATCATATCAGGCAGGTAGTAATTGTTCGATCAGTGACATAAAAGTATTGTTATTGCTTAAGGTGGAAGGATAAGTGAGACTCCAGTTTATCCCTAGATAGCAGCATCATGCCTGCATTTGCCATTGCTAACTAACCCAGGCCCACGCGTACTCTACATTACCCCAAGCCTGCTCCAGTGGCCCCTGCCTGTCCTCTTCGGAACACGTAAACTCTAAAACTTCTCGGCCTCTAATCTGAAAGTCACACACTCCTATTTTGAGCCCATAAAGTGTTTCTCTTCCAGACCGCAGCTGACTCTGTGAATTCAGGAAGCTTCTGCAGACCTGGCCCACTAAACGGAATCATGTCCTCAGCTATTGCAGCTTGAACAGCCAGGAGAGCCCAGTCCCGGCTCCGTTATCTACTCCAGCCAGAGAAGCAGGCTCACTGCTCATGTGTTGAGGCCTTGGGTGGTGGCTTGACTTCAAGGACCCGGTTATCAATTATTCTAATTGTTATTCCTCACCACGGCCAGTACTGCCAAGGTTTAAAGTAGTTTCCATTCTCCAGATCCATCAACTTGCCCTTGGCTTATTGAGCCAAGCACACTAGTTTAACAGAACTGATTTTAATTACTCAACTGGAACTACAGAAAGGAGGAAGGGAGGCACGTATGTGGCTGTGATCAGTGTTTAACCAAGGGGAAGGGAATTCTGTCTAGCTTAGGGACGAAGATACAGTGATGGCTACACCTGCCACAGTGCTCTTTCCCATGCACACCCATGAGCATCCACACTGGGGGAGCAGACCTGTTGAAACCCACAGAGCTCCTATGCCTCAGGTCTTCAAGTTACACATTTATTTACTACTTGGAAGGTGTGCAAACCTAAGTTGATGCTATAAAATTATACTTCCTTTGGTCTGTAGTGATACACCCCTTGCCCCATCTAGGACTGTTTTTCAGTTCTAATTCCCCACTTTCTCTAATGGTAGCAGACCAGGAAAACTTTGCACACACACACACTGCAATCAATTGGTAGTGGCTGCCTGGCATTCAGCATAGTAAGAAAAGAAAAACACTGTACTTGATTAGTAATGCCTGCCATGAGCCCAGGAATGAAGAATGGCAGTATCCTTTCTATGTATTTGCAATCCCAGTCTTAGATTATGAACTTCTAGGAGATAGGAAATGGGTCTGTGTAAATGTACCTGACATATGTCATGAGTAATTGATGATTATGGTGAAGAATATTTATGCAGAAATACAGTAATAGTTAAATTGTCTTTCAACTAAAGTAGGCTAAAAATCTGATGATGGCACTATCTGCTAAGCTCACTCACCTTGTTAGAGAATAAACCACCCAGTGGACAAAGACTTCGCTCCTTACGTGAAGACTCCTTGGAGAGTCTAAGCACTGTCATAAATATTAGGCACCAAATTGTCACAATAAATGAAGGGGGAGGTTTTCTGATGTGGCAAATTCTTCTCTTCTACTATTAAATCATGTTTATTTGCTTACTTGCAATTTACTGGATGTCACCAGTAATGTTTTCGAGGCTAGGTGGACACATGCAGGGGGAAGGGACAACACTATGAGCAAACGGGTGACAGCATTTCTGTTGACTCTGTACCATCCATGTCCCTCAGCTTGTCTTCCACCTGCTATGCTGTGGGTCTCCATCTTCCTCTGAGAGGCACACATATCATTACGGGCTGACCCGTATTTCTGAGAATGCGCAAGACCAGTTTCCCAGGCAGCAGTAAACATGCCAGAGATCAGTGTGGAGACTTTTGGAAGCCCAGGTTGAGGAGATGAATCACAGAGTCTAAATTCTGCCACATCCTCATGAGCTCCGTGATCACACACCACATGGAGTAGAGATCAGCCATTCCAAGAGGCACAGCCAGGAGCTTGTGCCCGGGCACAGCTGGACCGGAGGGAAGAATAAACTCTCCACTGCTCCTGTCGCCCCATTCTCCAGAAACTTCACCCCAACTCTGAATTTCCTTGCGAAGCTTAGGAAAGTAATGGAAGGCACAAAAATGAGTATCTATTGCTGCTACAAATCAAGGCAACCACCAGCAGGCTCACACTGCGAACCAGATTTCTCCAATTCATGATGACTCATTACCCACAAAACTTACTGTAAGATGACGAGCTGTCCCTGCCAGAGCACCTATGGGAGAAGCTCTGTCTCCTTTGGATTATGGCCTTCAGCTGAAGCATTAGGCGTAACGAGAACTGAGATAGGCCTAGTCACCTACCTAAACCTTCATTTTATTTTTTTAGGTGTAAAAATGAGATGGTTGGACGAGGTGATCGCTGATGTCCTTTCCAGCTCCAACATTTTTATTCAAGACCTGAATTCAGGTTATGTCAAGCCTAACAAAGAATGAGTTGACTACATGCGACTAAGCAATCAGCCACCAGGACAGAACATAGGAAGAGATTTAAAACTTGGCAAGCTGGGCCTTGATGAGGCAGGAGACTTGGGTGAATGATACTTACATCTCATCCAGCTTGTGATACTACAGTTCTAACCTCTCCACGCAAGCCGGCGATTCCAGCCTATCTTGCCCAAAAATGTATATACTACAAAGAATAAAGCAAAGCATATAATTTCTGAGCCTTTTCCAGAATCATAATGGGCCAAATATCTACCATCTGAGATATGAGCCAGCGAGAACAGATAAATGTTCACCAGATAGATAGACCCCAGGACAAATTTTTAGATTTTTGGGTTTTAATCCTTAGCCACTACCATTGACCGACAGCTGCTGTTTCTTTTCTTTTTCTTTTAAATCCAGGGCTAAAATTCAATTTCCTAAATTTTATGAAAAGAAATGAAAAATATGCTGAGGGGAAAAGAGTAGCTCAGAAGAGTTTTTGGACTTCAAAAACCCTCAAAAAATCTTTTAATGATTTAAGCGTAAAGGAATCAGAAACATACTGATGGACTTCCCCTTGATATCCACATGGTGCTTACAGATTCTGGAGAGAAGTTTCCAGCAATGAAATCTGCTGTTTTTTATCAAACTCAGACCATTTGAGATGTCTGGTGAACTCCAATATCATGTGATCATATTTTTCATGACAATCCCTTCTCCCCAAAGGCAGAAGGGGAAGAAAAGGCCTAATTAAGGAACATTGGTTTTTAAGGTCAGAGTCTTAGGGGGGGTGTCAACTTACCATCTGCTGAGTTGCTTGTGATGTTTACACTGACCCACAGATGTGTTGTGAATACACAAAATCAAAATGTTAATTGTCTAATCTGGTGCTACTTTTCAATATATATTTGGCAAGACTTGTTGCATGTTAAGTTCTAAAACAGTACATTTCCAAGCTGTCATAATATTGAGGTCTCATGTGTATTGCTTGTTCTGCATAATTAATTGTAAAGTGATAATTTGTACACTAAGATATTTTCATTCAAACATAAAAGTGGAAATCTCAGCATCTTTGCCTCTGGCAGGCAGAAGAAAAAGTGAAGTGGTGTGTGCTGCCCAGGAATTGGTGAAGTGGCTCCTTTCACGGGAGCCCACTGACAAGGTGAGCAGAGAATCTGCAGCTGTCCAGGCCTCTGCACCCACCTGTCATTAACCCCATCCACTACTTTCGAAGTCTCTTCCATTTCCGGAGGTTGGACCAGCCAGTGAAGTCGCCTCTGGTCTTCTTCCCTCTGAATGGTGGCGGCCTCCATGGTCTGTGTGTTTGCACAAGGTGTCCTTGAATTCTGGGCTCTCTGTAATTCTTTTCTGGTGCTGACTGTGCTTGTAAGCTCTCTGAGCACAGAAACCATGCTTCCTGATTCTGTGTCTGCCAAATCACTCTGTAGAGTCCTAAGTAAAATAGTAGTGCTTGATATGTATGTGTGTTCGCTTGGCTGCCATGACAGAAACTCCAGTCTCAGTGGCCTACAACAAGACATACATACCTCTCTTTCATGTCATGAGTGTTCTGGGGATCAGCCGTGGCTCTATTCCACGTGACTTTTCATTTTAGGGCCCTGGTTGAAGGAGTAGCACCTGTTTGAGGTATTCCTGTTTGATGACAGAAATAGGCCAAACCAAGTCCGACTCCTACATTCAAAGCATCTGCTCACACAGAGCATGTATCATGTCCCCTCGTACCCCATTAGCCAAAGCAAAGGTCAATGCAGGCCTGGCAAATGGGATGAGGACAAAGATCCTCCAAGAAGGAACAGTGGAAGTCACACATCAACGTGGGGATGGGGTAGAGGGCAAATAGTTGGGAACAAAATGCAGTCTGCCCCAATACTGCTGACTCGTTGTCCTCGAGGTGGAGAGAGGTGACCTGTTCTCCAGGAGCGTGGATTAAGGTACCACCTAGTGATAAGCGCCCTCTGAGGCATGTCCATAGGTGTCAATCTCAGAGACCCCGCCTCTGCCCTGCCACCCTCACAACCTACTTAGACTTACTCTGCCAGGCCACTTCTCATGTTCTTCAGGCAGCTCTTCCATGATGGGCTCCTTCCAAGCAGAGTTGGGAGGGGGTCCTTTAACCTATAGAAAGCATTCTATGGGTTTCAAATAATAGAAACTGTCTTCAATTGGCTAAAACCATAGGAGATTTTGTTGGCTAACATAACTAAAAATCCAGAATCGGGTGCGGCTGAATGAAGTCCCTGTGTCTGGTTTACTGTCTCTGTCTCATCCCTTTCTCCACTCACAGATTGCTTTTTTCCCCAAGCTAGGCTCCTTCACGGCCGTAGGATAGCTGCCAACAGCAACCTCTGCAACAGGCTTCTAGTTTTACATCCAGCGCTCTCTCTTGAGAGTGAGGTTCGTTCCCAAACACACTTCAGCAATCCTGTCTTGATTCTCATTGGTCTAAATAGGGCCACTAACCCCGTTCTGACAAGAGGAATTAGGTAGCCCTCAGACAGATCAGACTCATCTAGGGAGCTGTGATTTCTCTAAATAGGATTGCTGCTATTCAAGGGAGAAGAAATAAAATGGATCTTGGGGGGAGGAGACTGCATTCTCCAACCACATTGGGAAAATCGGTATCACATACAGTCATCAATGATCCCAGATCATGGAGAAAGGGTATTGGAAGGTGGGCGAAATGAGCCCAAACTTCCCCACCCTGCGGCAGTTGTTGGAGAACAGAGGTATTCAAATCTCCCTGGGTCGTTAAGGCCAGATATGCATTCTTCACCTGCCTACCAGCCACTTGGATTAACTACGTTTGCTTGGCTGAGAGCCTCTTCAGGGGAGCCAGTGGTTGGTTCCATATGGCATTACCCCTGTTGCCTGCTTTGACTGATGGGTGCACCCCAGATGTCATGACTCAGCACCCCTGTGTGCCATCATGATAAATCGGTATTGATAATTATGATAATGAGTGAGGTTCATCACTAGGTTCCATTATCAAGCTCCTCTTGGCTATACTTCACCTGCCATGCCAGTGGGAACAAAGAGAAAGGCTGATAATTAGGTTGATACAGCAGGGTGCTCCGTGGTGCCTCAGAGTTGAAACAAAGGCCCTGGAACATAATGTGTGGCAGGGGTGGGAACCCCACCGCTACACAGCATGGCCTTGTGAAGGAAGGCCAAATGAAACTCTCCTCCCTTCCCCGGCTTGCCAGTATCTTATTCCAGACTGATATGGGTTGCTGGTCTTGTGTGCATGTGTAATGTCTTCTTGGTTGATGCCTAGTGTGGGAGGTGCTCATTGAAACTGCTGAGATGTTTAAACAAACTTGCTGGAGGAGTGGGATGGAAAGAGGTGATTAGTGTGGAGAGAAGCGCCTTAGGAAGTACCAGGCATGGCCTGGGAAGTTGAAGCGACAGGAGGGTCTGGGAGGGGAGAGTAGCCCGAGGCCCCGTGGGCAGCACTGTTAGGTCCTCAGAGCCACTCTGAGCCGGGCTCTCTTGCTTGGCAGCTCAGGTCATTGGTACATCTCCAGGGCAAGTGACCACCTGTGCTTTGTGCCCATCTCGTGTCTCTGAAGGAGAGTCGGCCTCCACACCGACTTTCTGGAGGCTTCCTCCACTCCAAATGGGCCTCCAGACTTGGTCCAGCTCTTGCTGGGGGTCTGATGATAGTTTGGGCCTCTCCACAGGTGCCTGGGCTGGGAGCAGCTCTTCAGGGCCTCTTCCCCAGTCCCCACTGGGTTGTCCACATGCTGTCCTTAAAACATCCCACCATCCACCTGGGGCCAAAACAGGAAATCCCTTCACAACAGTCCCTCTGTCCCCTGCTCCCGCCTCCTACCCCTGCCGCTTCTGGGGGTGTCCACATGTCAAAGCATTCCTCCTGGCAGGAGAGGAGTGGGGCAAACCAATCTTGGCTGAGACTTCCCTTCTCTGGCTGTCAGTGGCCAGCAAGGCCACAAAGGTAATTTAATGTCTGGGCAGCTTTAATACTAGAGTGCCCTGCTCTGTCTGCAACAGAATACACAGTGGACTGGGCCATACGGAGACTTTATCAGCAGATGCGCTGGCCACTTCCCTCTGTCTGCAAAATCTCCTGAAGTTTTTTAATTAGACAAATGTCAGTGTTTTATTTGAGTGAGAAACAGTGTTCTGCGTTTAACAACAATGCCATTTTCAAAGGAGAATCTCTGCATGGTGACTGCCTTTTCTTTAGCTGCCTCCTTCCCCCTGCATGTCTCCTTGGAGAGGAAGGGTGGACCTGGAAATACAGACTCATCCTCGCCGTCAGCAGCACCACCCTCTCTGCCATCCCTGGAGCTCCGTGCTTCTTGTTGCTTTCATTGCCTCCAGCCCCTTCCACCCCACCTCCTTCTGACCACAGTGACTTGCCCCCACCCCAGAGGATAAAATACAGGAAAAGGCAGTTTCCTTCCCCTTCTAGAGTACCCAAAGTCCACCTCCTCCAGGAAGGTCTGGGATTGGTCTTTCGAAGCCCAGGTGCACCTGGGAGTAGAAGACTGAAACATGTAGCAAGTCCAGGGAATTTAAAATACTATGAAGGAAAAGATACGTGGTGATAGACTCGAGAGCTAGTTAGGTTTGTTGCTTTGAGTTCAAATAGACAATTTAGGATGATTTTAATGACTCTGAAATGTTTTATCTTTTACAACCCCTGGAACTGCTGCTCCGCAACCTTAACAAATTATCGGCTTTCTGTTCCTCACTCCCTGTCATCTTCAGCTAATACAGGGTCCGTTAGGAGTTGAGAAACTTATTATTGCAATAAAAAAATATATCTATCCATATCACAGACCATAGATCTGAATCTTGCATAACACCCTCCCAGGGCTTAATCCATATCTTAACCAAGTGTTTTATAATGACAGTGCTTTGGCCCCATGGACAACCATTTCCATGAATGCTGAGACAATAATAGCAAAAGGTCATCTCTGAGGTCAGGATACTGCCTCTTCTGGGTTTATGGAGAACAAAGAGCATCTCCCCCACCACTGGCAGCCTTCCCAGGAGACTCCTTGTCTCCTGGAAGTGTGGAAGGCACCCCAGAGATGGACTCTGTCATGACCCTAGTCAGCAGAGCCCTTTCCCAGTTGTGATTTGCCTGTGGAGTGTGTGGGGGATGTATATGTGAACTTAGAACACCGTAACACCATCAGAGCACGCCTGTGAGTGGGTGCTTAGCAAATGTTGAAGGAGCAGGTGCTGCCTTCTGTGGGAAAACCATGCCGGCATTTTCTAAAATGACAGAGAGTCCTTGCTCTCTTGCCTTGAGGAAATGCCAGGCTAGTGAAGAAATCCACTTAATCTCATAGCCATCATCCTAGTATGGAAAGAATCCTAGGCTGGGACCTGGGTTTTAGTCCCACGACTCCCTCCAAATGGGACTCCTTGCCTCCAAATGCCCCCATGGCTAATTCATACTCAGCCTTCAGGCCTCACCATGCATGTCACTTCTCTAGGAATGCCTTCTCATTTTCCTGCAGCCCCTTGACAATGCAGATGGGGTCTCCAGTCCGTCAGGATCACGGTGCCTTGTGTCTTCGTAGCACTCAGCTAGACTGCAGTTACATATTTACGTGACTCCTTGTCGACAGCCCTCTCCATACTTAGATTACAGATTCCACACAAGCAGGCTATTCTATTTAGTCTTTTGCAGAATCCCCAGTTCCTGGTGTCGACGGAGCACTTAAATATTTGTTGAATGAATGAGTGATTTTGAGCAAATTACTTATCTCTCATGGTTCTAGGTTTTCTTAATAGAGTTGACCCTTGCACAACACAGGGATTAGGGGTGCTGGCCCCCCGCACAGTTGAAAATCCATGTGAACTTTTGACTCCCCAAGACCTTAACTACTAATAGCCTACTGTTGCCTACAAGTCTTACTGATAACATAAATAGTTGATTAATACATATTTTGTATGTTATATGTATTATGTACTGTATTCTTACAATACAGTAGGCTAGGGAAAAGGAAGCGCTTCTTTCAAATTGTCACAAATCTCCAAAAATTTTTCCAATATATGTATTGAAGAAAATCCTTATACAAGTGGATCAGGGCAGTTCAAACCCATATTGTTCCAGGGTCAACTGTAGTAATAATAACCGATTGTTCTATAATGCTTACCCTATACCATGCCTGTTCTAAGCAGTTTATATAATAATTATAATAATCTTCATAACAACCCCATGAGGTGGTCACTATTATTGTCTCCACATTGTATATGAGAAACTGAGACAGAGAGGTTAAGTGTCTCACCTGAGGTCACACAGCTAGTAAGCAATGGAGCCCAGGTTTGAACCCAGGCAGTCTGGCTTCAGAGCCCCTGCTGATCACAAAGATCTCTTTTGCTGTTGGTGTCCATGAATTTAGAAGTTATCAGTTGGAATTTATTTATCAGGTATTTATCAAATGTCTATTATGTGTTTGGAACTGGAGATACTACAGTAAACAACACAGATCTCTGGCTTTATGGGACTTACATTCTGATGAAGGAAATCAGGATAGTAAACAAAATAAACAAGAGATTTGGTGGGTTAGATGGTAAGTGCTGTGGAGGTAGGGATGATGTCTTGGGGGTGAGTGCACAGATTTATATAGGGTGGTCAGGAAGGCTCTGTTGGAGAGGTGACATATGAGTACAGATAGTAGGGGAACAAGCCACACAGATGCTCACGGGGGAAGCACCCCAGCAGAGGGGTGAGCAGGGGAAGAGCCCTGCAAGGGGGAAGGGACTGGGCCTGAAGAAGAAACTGCAGAGAATGAGCTAGAGGGAGAGCTGGAAGAGAAGGTCAAAGGGAGCAGAAACCAGGGCCTGCTAGTGAGTGTTATCTCTCTCACTTCATTCTGATTTTCTGTTGACCAGTCCAGCCTGTCATTCCATTAGTCTAAGGGGAAGACAGGTCCAGCTTTGTAGCTCTAGAATTTAGCTCTGAACGTTGTGACAGCTGATGCTCAGAATGCATTTTGAACAAATGCTCAAAGTACTAGAAGAGTTCCAATCCCGTACTTAAAAAAATTGTTGCTGAAATTCTCTTATGCTTTTCAAACTGCCCTTCCAGAGAAAGTTTCCTTGCCCTGCTTGGCATCTGCAAGGTATCTTTTTCTTATATTCACTATGTTATGTGTCATCAGAAAAAAACCTTCCTTTTCAATTTCCTCTCTACTTCAGCCATCACCAAGTGTTGGGGAAACTGATATTCTTTGGTGAAAATAATCACAACTGTATTTGATACAGATAATGACTTGATAAAATGCAGCCCTCTCCCTCTCAGGAGGTGGCGTGGTGTTCAGGGGATCTTCAGGCAAGATGTGGGAGGCATGTGGAACCCAAGCTCATTCACCAGATTCCATCCTGGGGACATTTGGGGGAGGAGTTCAATAGACATTTGCAACAGCAAAAGAGGTACTTTCACATTTTGACCAAGTCTCAACTGGAAACTCAAGCACTCCAACAACAGTGAGAGTGACAACATTTCCTACTGATTCGTTGATTGTGTGCCAGACCCCACGGGGAGGGACTTGACGTGTGTGAGAGAGGTGCCCACATGTGAAAAAAAGGATGGGACGAAGGATGCCTTCGTAGGTTTGTTTCCCTCTTCTCTTTGCACGTCCAAATGATGAGCGTCTCTTCGTGCTCTTCCCCCGTCAGAGAGTGATCTGCGGGTCAGCCAAACCACTCTGACACCCCTCCTTGGACCTCAGGAAGGCAGAGCAGTCGTGATGAGGTTAGACGTCCCAAAGGGAAGCCAGATGTAGTCTCGTACTCCGGCCTACATGGGAGAGCTTTACGTCTAGAGGGATTGCATACTTGCAGGATCTGATTTGTTTTGTAACGTGCAGTTCACATCTTCTGTTTATAATGCTCTTCCTGATTATTAATGAATATAATGTTCCCAATCCATGCTAAGCACAGTGAACGGAAATGAGGTCTGAAGCAGAAGCATCCCTGTGGCAGGAGAATCCCCGTCCCCTAACCTGCTGGGAGGAGATTCAGGTGACTGAGTAGGGACAGCAAGGACACCATGTTTAAGATCCTTGCCTTCTTTTAGGGTCTGTACTTCAACTCTTTGGGAGTAATCTTACTGTTAATACTTCCTCTTGTCTGAGCCTCAGTTTCCCTTTATTGATAAAAGACTTTCCGGTTCTTCCCCACACCTCCCTACCTTTTAATGCTTCTATTTAACAAAATCAACCCCAAAAAAGTACCTCTCCAGCCATGTCAGACAGGATAACTTTGATTTCAGAGACCAGGAGCCACATCTGTGAACCTCCTGCCTCTTGAGTGGTCAGTGGACAGAAAAAGAGAGCATCAAAAAGTCTTCAAAGGAAATGGAGAGAAAGCGAGCTGGCGTCTGCGGTGAGAAGCCAGGGAGGAGCAGGCCCCGGGCTGGAGCCTGCGGTGTGAGCAGGGACAAAGGGCACTGCACACCTCCCACCTTGAAGTCGACCTGGCATTTTGTTCCACAAAGCGTCCGATTTAGCAGACGAAATGATTTTTGATCTGGAGACCTGAACTGACAACTGTGTGTTCAAACCCCAAACAGAATCAGTCTGCCTGTTTCATCTCCTTCGCCCTTCCCCACTTTGCATTGCCGTACGGGGAGCTTTGCGCTGCTGGGCGTGGACAAGGGAACCCCTGGAGCACTTTGGGGAGTCACGTGCCAGGCCAGCTGCAGCAGCTCCCCAGTGCATGTCTTAGCCGCCCAGCAGGGTTGATTGACAGCCAGCAGGCAGGGCTCCCGTGTTGTCAGGCAGCGGAGGTACAGGCGGGCGATAACTCCATTTCTTACACGTCTCCAGTGTTTTGCTCAAGGCTCACAGCCAGATGGGGTAGGCCATGGGGAGTGCCTTGCAGCACACCGAATCACACGCCAAGCCAAATATAAAAAGATATTTATAAAAGATATGCTTGCAGGTCACAAGTGGCACAGGTCTGATAAGGTCTGAAAAGAAAGACTCCTTTTCCCCCACACTCTGACCCCTGAGCAATGACCAGGAAATGCCACACGTTGTCTCCTAGGCTTAGAATCCCAATGATGAAGGACATCATGGAGTGGCTTGCTAATGTGGATCCTCCAACAAAGAGATGAATTGCAATTATTTAGAGCTACTGAGCCCACCATACCATGTGGAAAATGAAAAACAAGGCAGTTGAAGGTTAGAGGTTTCCATTCACCTCACAGGAGGTATGTGTGCCTGGTTCAGACCCTCACCAGCAGCCGCTATATGAGCACCTCCTTCAGTATTGACTGTCCATCCCTCCACAACACCCCACACGGCAGTCTACCAGAAGGAAGCCAAAGGGAAAACTCTGAATCAAGCCTGGTGTCCCCTCCGCAAACTGAGCGGTGTGGCACCAGAGCCTCCCATTCATGACATTAAGTTGTCCTCACGCCACCTCATAGACCGAGACACTGAAGCATACATAACACTGCCCTCTTTGCCAAACCGGGAAGTTACCCATACTCCCCAGGTAACTTTCTCCTCTGAACCATGGTCATAAATACCCACCTGAAGATGGGTTTTTATATTACCCATTTCTGCATCACCATCATCATCCATAGTCAATTATCTATTCTGTACTTGACTATACCTGGAGCTGTCCTAAATACCTTCAAAGAACATTCCCACACTTTCTATTCTCCAGGGTTGTAATGTCTCAGAGGGCTAACAGTGACACTTACAGAAGCAAAGAGAATGTTACAAATATTGAGTGAACATGGCATAAAAATAGGTAAGGCAAGATCAAATGCGTACATTATGCATACCTCCTTCTTGACCCCTTTGCCCCCAAGCTGTAGACGTGCTAAGCAGTAGCAGGGGACCGATTTTTCTTGGTCCAAGTAAGAATAGTTTTATAAAACAGAGTATCCTTGCCCTGCTGACAAAAACATATTTAAAGTCATCAGTAGAGAGCCATCAGCAGCTGAGCTAAGGTGAAGCATGGCTCAGAAGTTTTAAGGAAATGTTATTGGGATTGACCTCTTATTCATAAAAGATTTTGTGACTGAAAGTTCTCTGTGTTGATGTTGCTTCAGACCAAGTCTTTTATCAGCTATAATACCCCTAAGAGTAATCAGTCTGATTGAAGTCAGAGATGCTATAACTGTCAAGGCACAATTTAACCAGCAACAACAGCAAAAACAGCAAATAATCACAAGTGTATGGGCCTTTGGTCATAAAAATGCAGACATTTACCTTGAATGTTGATTTAAACCTCCTAGATTTTGTGCTAAATGAAGCTTGAAATGTGTCATCTGAAGTATGGTGTCCAACTTATAAAATAGTCTTAAAAGCTTTGTCTTTGTATTAAAAAGAGGTTTCAAAGGGGGATGGTCCTCTAGAGCCAAGCAATTTGCTCTAAGCCATCTTCATAAAATCGTAGCGTATTAAAGTTGCAGAGGACCTTCAGGGTCTTATAATGCAGCCTTCTCCCAATGCAAAGATCTCTGCTAGAGATCACCTGCAGGCCAGGTTTGAAATGTGTTATCCACCCAGATCTACTACAGGGTCACCTTGGGGGGGAGAGTCGGTCCTGTTCCAGGGTAAACCAAGGGGTTACACTCATTGGATACCTAAAGCTAATGTGAGCCTACCAAGCAAAGGACCCAAATAGCCCAGTCTCCCTGGAGGGAGTGGCCATAAGATTTGTGATATATTGATTTTCCTTTGATGTTGGACCATCTTATTTTTCCAGCTAGCAATACCCATTGTTATGCTGACCTATTCAGGTGATTACAGAAAGTGTTGGTGGCCCACCGTGTCTTGTTTTCATAGTTGGAAATGTGAAAACTCCTCCTGCAACTGCAACCTTCTGAACAAGTCATAAATCCCGTAGACTGGATGGCTCCAGGAGCTCAGCAAAAAGGCTACAGCGTTTTTGTTTCCACTTAGGCCAGCGTTATGAGTAGTAATAAACCAGCAGTCAAGGCCAGAAGTGTGATAACGGGGGGTTGGGGGGGAGACAAAGGGCTAGAGAAAGAAAAGCAAGGCCACAAAAATGCTCAGCTCCACCTGCTTTGTGGAGTTTTCAAATTCATTAGCATCGTCAATTATTCGATTCCTCAGTTTTAATTTCTAATTAAACACTGCCACAGATACTCTGTGGAGGATGGAATTTAAGTGGCCTCTCTTCTTAATGACTGTGCAACTATGATCCGTGCATTGTTAACCCAGAAGAAAAAAGAGGAATGAGGTAAAAGAAGTTTAAAAAAGAAAGAAAAGAAAATGTGCTGCATAAACTTTATACCAAATGGTAATTGCAGAGGACATTGGCTTCCCTCTAAATATAACAAAGATAACTGTGAAGCTTCTAGCATTTTTCTGTAATGATTTCTTAAATCTAAAGTATATTTGCCAGTAAGAGGGTGCTTAACCATAGCTATTCTTTTTGGAATACTTAGACAAGCAAGAAAACAACTGACAGAGGTACAGTATGTTGCTGGGTGAATGATGATACTATTTTTTGCTTATTTCACAAGGTCAAAAAGTCCTGGGCTTCTTTTTAAAAAATTATTATTCAGATGAAGTAATGAAATAAATAAAGTCAAAGACATTGGAGGGTAGCATTTTGGTAACAGGATTTCTGTTTATTTGAAGAAAAGAAAAGGGAATGTCACATCCACATTTCCTCCCAAGGCAGTGGGATTTAAACACAGGTTGGAGGAAGGCAGAATCCCAAACGGCATCTCTTCCATGAGGAGAGCCACATAAGAACTAGATTTTTCCAAACAGAATATCAGAAGGCATTACGATTAGCACACATAATATAGGTGGGGGGCACGGGGAAGGCAGTACAGCACAGAGAAGACAAGTAGTGACTCTGTAGCATCTTACTACGCTGATGGACAGTGACTGTAATGGGGTATGTGGGGGGGACTTGATAATGGGGGGAGTCTAGTAACCACAGTGTTGCTCATATAAGTGTATATTAATGATACCAAAATAAAACTTTAAAAAAAAGAATATCAGAAGGGAGGCTTGCCCTTGTGCCTGCCCAGCATTCTGTCAACTTCCTAATCCTGTACATTGTAGTCAGTTGTCTCCTTCACCAATAGATTGTGGATTCTGGAGCAGATGCAGTGTGCCTTTCACTTTCATATCCTCAGGAATTAGCACCTTGGCTGACACATAGCAAGTACTGAACGAAAGTTTGTTAAACAAATATGCCGCATTCGAGTGGTGTAGTTATGAGTATGGGCTTTTAATTCCCTTTCATAAAACCTTAAACTTGTTTTGTAAGAAATTAGCACTTTAAAGTCATGAGTGAATGTATATTATGGAAATACATGTATATAGGTGTGCATATATATATCAAATAGATTAATCCAATCCAAAGAATCAAACTAAGAGTAAGCCAGGAATTTAAAGTCATAGGAAGCAGTCTCTTCCTCTACATTATGTCCCAATGAAAGTGTGTTCCATCTGGCCAGGAACTGGATCTCTCTTATCAGTTCTTTAGACCCCTCCCCACAGTGGGTGTTTCCTTGCACCTTTAGATGGGCCAGTTGGTTGGCCAAGTGACCCCAAAGCCCTGTGAATGCTCCATGATGGTAACACCCCTGGAGAAGGGCTCTGTGCATGTTTCTAACTGACGGGTGACACCAGGAGCCAGGATGTGCTTTGCAGACCCCAGAGTGCTGGGCCCGGGGAGGGATTATTCATTGTTCTGCAGAAGAGAATGGAGCTGTAGAGACAGTTCCACTACTACTGACACAATTAACACTGCAGTGGGGGTGTCCCTAAAGGCATGTGGCAACCAGCTGGGACTGGGTTAGCCATGAACTCTAGGATGACATCCGAGCCAGGCAAACTCCTTGGCTTTTCTTTGTTTCAAGGAGGACATCCAGTTATTGAAGAGTTTCCACTAGACACCCTCGAGAGGCATGTTTTATTGACACCGTCAACTGAGAAAAGGGCTCTTTCCATCTTTGCCCCACATGAGTTTACAGTCAGGTAGGGGAGATGAGTTACAATTACAGATCCATACTGGGCACTAGTCATCAGTTTGTCGGCATCATACATGATGGCTTTAGCCACTCAGGTTGTGACTTGAATAGACAATAAAGTTTGGATGGGTATTGAGGGCTCTTAGCTTCACAGGGCCATCATTGCCCCAAACCATCACCCATTCCTTCGCCAGTTTCCTATTTCATTGCTAACTGAGTTGCCCCTGGCCTTCCTCTGACTCCTCATTTTGCCTTCCCAAGAGAATGGGGCTGGATTTGCTGAGATGATTTTTCAGACTGGCAACTAGCTGTCTTCTCTGTAACAAGCCCTTCCCCCCCAAGGGAAACAGGCAACTTCTTACCGCAAGGGTGAGAATGGCTACTTTGTTAGCCTGTCCCACAGAAAAAAGAAATGAATGAGCACTGGACACAGAAAGGAATCTGTAACCTGAAACAGGTGCTGGTTTGAGCCAGGGTCTAGGAGCCTGGCTCTTGGGTCCATGTTTCAGTCTCTGCCATTCATCTCCACCATGAGTCTCCTCAGCTTTCTTTGTTCTCTCTCCTGTCCTCCCAAGTCACCCTCTTTTCCTATAGTTTCCATTTTAAGTCAATAGTTAGTTGGCTTAAAATGCACCTGTTTTGGTCTTTACGTAAGTGCAGTGCATTCCTTCCAATAGAAGGCTCTGAAAGAGCTCCACAGCCCTAAAGATATACAATCAATACTTTGCCTGAACCATTGATACCTTGCCCATCACTTAAATATCATTACAGGAAAGATTTCAACAAGATCACGGCACATTATACTTAAAAGTTTGACTTTAAAAGATGCCTGGGCTTTGCTGAAAGGCATTAGTAATGGAATTCTTTATCTCTGAGCTTAATTTATTCTGAGGAGAATAGGGCCATTTTCTTAAATCTATTTTTTTTCCAACAGAGAAAACAAGCCTCAGAAGTCCAGCACTTATAAAGAAATCATTGTTTAATTACTTTTTTGTTTAACCCTTTGCAGAAGGAAAGGGAGTGCAAATGTACTACTGGGAGATGAAGATACATTCCTCCTGGGTTGACAGCAAATGACTTGCACTATTTCTTCCTTTGTTTCTTTTCTTTGGTCATTTCTCTTCCTAAGCTTCTCTGCATTTCTCACATGCAGGAACCCTGCAGTCTGGGAAACCTTTGAGTAGCACTAAATCCCAACTGAATCCACTTCCCCCATGATCATTAATGATACAGAGTCTGGTTTGAAGAATGCAGGTGGCAACTGAAGAAGGAAATGTTCTGTATTAGGCTACTTGCTATAATTTGCACACATAAGAGCTGTGTGTTTACACATGTGGGAACAGACGTGCTTGCATTTAGCTCCTTGACTCTGGCATTGTGCCCCTACTGTGCAAAACAGCTGGTTTGAAGAGTACAGGAAAAGGTCTATCAACTGACTTATTCTCTTTACAAACTACGAACCACCAAGCAATTAACACGATTATTTGTTGCATCTCCCACCCACCAATTTACATAATCAAAGGGTGATTTTAGCTTTGTAGAAGGAGATTTGAGCTTTAGGAGGGTCTCTAATAAGATGCCGTATGTCTAGGACCTCTTCCAGGGCCTCTACTTGCTTATTTTTCTGTCCTAATATGTAAAACTCAACCACTAGGCATCTGTGACACATTGTGGACCAGATTTGGAGATCTCTTGTGAACTAAGGATGTGTCCACATGTTATAGAACTTTAGGCACAGGCTGCTTCTCTAGCCCTAGGCTTCATCAACCCCCCTATGCAAGACCTTTCACTTGATAGCATCTTTCACTACATCTTCTTCCAGAACCTCAGTGCTAGGATTTGTCTGGTAGGATATGCCAGTTGGTGAGAATGGCATGGCTTTCCAAAGGTTGAGGAATGCTCCAGTTTCGAGGAAGTTTTATCTTCTCCTGCATTCTTGCAAAGTGATTCGATAGAGGGAGCATAGTAGGCACCATTATAGTTACAGGACCAAGGAGCTTATCAGTGCCCCAGACCTGATCTTCAACTCCTTCCTTTTCTTTTCAGATAAATAATACTTTCTTTACTACTACAGTCAGAGATTTTGAGTTTTTTTGCATTTAATGGTTACTGGGTCACATTTCACAAGAGCAAATGAATTTGACGACCTCCATCTACTTCTTCTTAGCATCTTCATGTCCACAAGGAGTGAAAGGCTATAAAGAATTCAGACAGGCTCCTGCTTTTGTCAGCATTCCCAGATGTTCATTATACCCAAGTCAAAAAGTCAGTACACTTTCCAAATTAGAGACATATATATATATGAAATCTCCATTTGACAAGATAGTAATGTATCTCTTGGATTTTTTCAAACCTGGTGGGTCTGTTGGTTTGTAATTAACTCTAATTGACCCTCTACCTTCTGTTAGCCTTTATTGCCCACAGTCAATAAATAATAATAATAATAATAATAATAATAATAATTGCTCAGGAATGAGAGTGATTTTCTACCTGCTTTTGAATCCTCTCATTTTGTAGCATCCCTACTGATTGCAGTTGGAAGGGAGGCCTGGACTGTAACCATCCAAATCACCATCTTTGTTGGTATTTACTCTGGGTTCTCAGTTATGTGCTATTTTTTTAAATTAAATATAAGCTTCAAAGACTTGAGCTAATCATATTTCTCAGCTTATGGTGGATTATCACCCATCTAAGAACTGTCTTTTCTATATTTTTCTACCTTTATCCCCAGTCCTTATTCCTAACTCCATTCCACACGCCCATGAACCTATGTGAGAATTTTGGCATTCATGCCACCAGACAAGACTCCTGAGTCTTAGGACACATAATTTCATTAAGTATTGCAGCTGTATTCCAAAATCATTGACCAGTTTATTTTCTCACCAGTAGTTCATGGGGGTCCAGTTTCCCGACATGCTCGCTGACCCTGAGTTGTTTCCACCTTGCTGATTCTTGCTAACATAATTCGTACAAAGTTGTATTTTATTGTTATTTTTATTTTCTTCATTACTAATCAAATGCACCTGGGAATGCCAATAACATGCTTGACTTTCTAAGGCAACCATTCAAATTTCCCAGCCTGTGCAAGCTACCGGCTTCATAATAGCCACTCGGATTCTGTAGGACTTCAGGGACTCTATAGTCTTTGGCTGGGTTGGACCCCCAAGGCATCTCCTCCCCCTCCCCTAGCAGAGACAAACTTAGGCATCCTCCGCAGGCCCGGCTGCAACTTGAGGTGTCATGCGTCAGTGGATATGTGCAGACTCACTTAGTTTAATGTTTCCGTCAAACTGGCCCACAAGTGCCGTCTTATCAGAGGATCAATTTTATATCAGAGGGTCATTAAATTCTTTTTCATGAGAATAAAATGGGCTTTTGCCACTGCATGTTGTACTGCTGCTCATCTGAAACTGGAGATGAAATCAAAGTGGAAGAGATTTAACCAAATTATCCATCTTCAGAAAATAAGCTCCACTGCAAATGTATTTTTGATGTGGCATTGTGCAACACAGAGAGAGGAAAAATAAAAATACTCTAATGGCCCTGTTACATGCAAGCAGGAGGAGGCTGTGGATTTAACCCTCTGTGTAAGCAGGGATTCATTCTCCTTCCACTGACAGTGAAGGGGATGTGGGGGTGCCTGGGAGTTTGAGGGTGAATGAAAAAGGCCAAAGCTCATGGGAGACTGCGCTTAGGGTTGCTGAATTACACATCCATTTGTTATCTTTTCCCAAAATTAGAGCACTACCGGCGGCTTTTAATTTTCTATGAAAGGCTGAACACTTTTATAAAGGGAAGTCAGTCCTGAATTCTGTACTCTCCACTCACACCCATGCCTGATCTCATCATGGGGTTCCCTACCAGCCTAGGAAGAGCACGTAGGAGGCCCCATCCCCCATCTGGTGGGCCTGGGCCAAATCGCTGCTCCTCCTAATGGGGTCCCATGAGCTCATCCAATCCAGTGTGGCCAGAGGGCTTGTGAGAGATTTGTTTCCTATGTGGATAGCTTGAAGAGTTGCAAGGACTGGGAAGAGACCAAGGCAGGCTGCCCAGGGGATTTTAGCACAAGAAAGACCCTGGGGGCACCTTACCCACCACCATTACTTTGCAGGGCTCTTTCTAGCATCCTGTGATTGCAGTCTTGCAGGGCAAATGAAAGGAGTCAGAAACATCAAACAAAAGCCATGGCCCCGCTTTGTAAAGTGTCTGCTGTGTGTGGAGTACATGACTGTATGTGATTGGGGGTAGAGATGTAAACAATAAAACAAGGAGAACATGTGCCTGTGTAAGACCCAGGTGGGCACCTCTTTGCAGAGGTGAAAGGGATGGCGACAGGGAACACGCAGGTGTCAGAGATTGCCAGGGAAGGCTGTGACCATGCCACCCTCGCCCGGGGGTGTGGGGACTTGGGCTCTTGGGGGCATCACAGTCCCGTGGCTTTCCCTCGGTCTCCTGTGCCCTGAATGGCAGGCACTGAAGCCCAGGGGCGGGCCCCGCTTTCTCCACTCAGTTTTCCAGGGCATCCCCTGGGGACACCCTCAGCTCTGCCTCTTCTCATATTTTAATGTTTCCTTCCTTCCAAGTAAAGAGAAGTCTTTACAAAAAAACGTGCCTGTCAGTGGCTCTGTGAAGGACACAGGTACCTGGAGGGGATGTAAAAGGGAGCCGTGAAGCATGCCTTAAAGCCCAGAGCCAGCCGTTGGCAGGACTCCAAGAAGCCTCCTGACCAGCTCAGGTTTGCTCTGAGATGCTGTTACTTCTCAGGGATCATTTTCCTCCTTGTAGACGAGCAAAGAGATAGTTCAGCACTGGACCATATGGGGCTAGTGTCTTTGATATCCAGCCACCTAGCACTGGATTAGTGGGCTCCTAGTGTCCTAGAGAATGACTTCTCTGTGATTACTGGAGGCCCTGCTTTTAAAAGGCCCAGAGACATGTTCTATTTGCCATAAGCCATGCATGTGCTATTCAGAGAAAACAAGAATAAAAAAAAACTATTTGCAAGATAAGTAAAGAGAAATGTAATCCCCGAGTGGAATGAAGGGTGCTTTGAAATGAATGGGGGATAATCCTGCTGTCGTCTATTACAAATACACTTTATTTCGGCATTATCTGGCTCTGAGACTGTGCCGTTCGCTCTAGGACAAAGCCACTGCAGTTCCTTCTCTTTCTGTCATATGAAGTGTGTACTGCACGTAGTGTGTATTGCCTGGGGTCTGAGGCAGCCTGCCCAGTGGGGGCAGCTGGGCCACGAGGCCACAGTGGCTTCTGACAGAATGAGTTCTGTACCAGGCTCAGGGCAGCAGGAGAAGGGAGGCTTGGGGAAGTGACAGGGACAAATGTCTAACCCTCACAGGCTCCAGAGCTCTATTCACGCAGGCTCTCAATAACCAGAAGATAATGCAGCCCTTGATCAGTCTGAGACCTGGGACGAATCTCTTACTTAAATGACCTGGCATTCAATTCCCTTAATAAAGGATACCAGGAAAGTTCCAAGGGCTTGTCAGAGAACATGGCTTTGGAAGTTCCTCTCTTCCTCCCGCCTCTGCCCTCAGGCTCCCTCTGCTTGCCTTTCCCCCTCCCCCTTTCTCCTTCCTTTCACAAGAAGGAAACTCCTTGTTGGGACATAGATATGGAAGCACCAGGAATGGCCGCAAGCTGCAACATCTGACCATCTCTGCTCCTGGGAGTTGCTTTCTTGAAACTCAGTTTTCCCCATGCTAACCTGCCCGTTGCTGCAGAACGCTCTGGAGTCCCGCGCCCTGCAGGTTCCCAGAGAAGATGGAGCACATTATGAATGATCATATTTGTATCTCCTACTCTTGTTGGGTAAAATGACTTCCATGTTAGGGCCAAAAAGTTCAAGAGCTCATCTGGTCACTACTCAATAAAACCTCAGTGGAAGGGGATAAATTAAACATGTCCCTGTCCTGCTTTAAATGCCTCAGGGGCTTCCCATGGCCAAGGATGCATGTGAAGTTCTGTGACTTGGCCCACGGTGTTCTCCGTGCCCCATCCCAACCTGACTGGACAGACTTATCCGGTGTCACCCTCCTTGGGTTCTCCGAGCTGTTTGCTCTTTCCTGCGCTGGACCCTCACACAGGCTGCTCTCTGCCTAGACTGCCCTTCCCTCCCTATTTGTCTGATTCCTGCTCACTCCTCAGAACTCAGCTGAAGTACTATTTGCCCGAGGAGTAATCCCCTGGACCCCGCTGAGTAGCCCCGGCCAGCCATCCTTTCAGAGCTCTTCTTTATTTTGCTCAACATGATTGAAAGTAAAGAATCAGTTGGGGAATTAACTGCTTTCTGGGGCCTCCCCACACTGATATGCAAGCTCAAGTGGCTGGGATTCGTGACTGTCTCCTTCTCCACTGTATCCCACACCAGGGTAAATACTCACCCAGTACACAGACAACCTCACTTTCTCTAGTTCACATGTATATCCCTCAATTCATCACTTCCCTTTGCTCCCTTAGAAGGAAGGCAGACAGGAAGCCTGATTCCCAGCAGTGCCTCTAAAACCACATCACCCTATGAGGCCTCCCCAGACATGATGATTTAGGCATCCTCGCTGTTGGAATATATTTGGTCCTGTCTCCCTGCTGAACCAGGGGAGAATTCTGCTTAGGCTGCTGGAATATCATCGTCATTCCCACCATCTCATTGTCTGTGGAGCTTCTAAAAGCCCACATAAAGCACTGAGCCACATGTGGCTCTGGGATAGACATGTGCAGAAGGTTTGCCTTCTGCCTCCCAAGAACTTACAGTCTAAGAAATAGAAACTGATTCCAATAAATAGACCCAGAATATGCTGGCAGCATGATTATAACATGAAACTGAATGTTAAGGCATTGATAACATACATATTGTAATACTATAACATTTTTCTTAGGGAAAAGAAGCAAGTTTTAAGTGCATTTGGAGGTGGGAGATGAGGTTGACCAGTTAAGATAATTGGACAGAGAGTGTGAAGCTCCTAAATCCAGGGAAAAACAAATGATTATTTTACAATAACCCAGGCAGCCTGGCCTTAGAGAGGGTCGATTCCACTGAAGTTCTAAAACTTCTAGCCTTTCAGGTGGCTGGTTTTCTGGCTCCTTATAAGGCATGAACTCAGCAGCAAATTAAGTAAAGTGTCCCCAATAAATGCTAATAAGCCCCAAGAGGAAACAGGGGCATCCCCATGCATACCAAATGAACTCATTAGCATGCCTGCTCTTATGAAGAATAGCAAAATGACCTTGCAATCATTAGAAGCTTAAAATGCTATGACTTAAGTTTAGAGGGACACATATTACATTGTAAAACCTAATTAGTGTTACCTTTGCTAATTGCTGCCTAGCACTGAGATGAGTGAAGTAAATGCAGGATGGACGTTCAGGACATCAGATATGACCCCATCACCATTTCTAAAGGGATTGAAATTATAGGAGAAGAGTCATGTGAAAAGATGTCTATCTGAATTGTTGTGAGTGGTTCTTAGGAAGTGGGGGAAGCATGAGCAGTCAGTATATTTATTTGTATAAAATCCTAAGTGATGAAATTTCCTCCTGAGAAGACTGCTCTTCTCCTACACTTCTCTAATGTGAATGCAGGGATGCCAAACAACAGAGGAAAATTACTAGAGCACCAAATTCCATCCCCAGCGTGAAGAGAGCTGCGTAGGGAGGCATACAGGGCAATTACGTTCTACAGGCAATTGGAATCCTCAGGTCCAGCCGCCCACACTTCAGCCAGGACGTCCTGCGGCTCTGTGTCCAGGAGTTGATGCGTCCACTGGATGAACTGTACGGAGTCTGTGCTCACCCCCAGGAGGCCCAGTGTGCTGCACTTCCGTGGAAATACAAGGCAACTCAAAGCCCTTTGCCATCTTGGGACTGCTGGGGCCATTGTGACCACAGTACCAGGGGCACAAAACTCAGGTCAGGCCACTGTCTGTCCTTACCTGGTAACCGCAAACGAAGTTAAAAATAGCAAAAAGGGTTGAACTTCCAGGCACACCCACCCACTAGACACACACACACACACACACACACACACACACACACACACACACACACACACACACACACACACTGTGCCGTGCTTCCAGCTGTGCTCAGCATTTGGAGTAAGGTGGAGAAAGGGAAATCATTTTATCAGCATTGTCGGGGTTTTTCCTCCTTAAGGATAAATGATTGCTGATTTTTCAAGAAGGAAACCTGTCACTGTACCTCTCTCAGAGCCCCTCCCGAGTGTATCCTAAATGGTACAGATTAAAATCAAGTCATAAAATTTTACAGTCGTAAAGACAGTTTAGGGCTTTGTTTGTATGTTGGGCTCTAGGAGGGCTGGAGGGACCTCTGAGCTCCCTTAGCCTCTGGGACAGAACAGGAGGAGGGAGACGAAAAACAGGACAGGCAGGGACCTCCTTCCGTTGGGGCAGCCCATCTTAGCTGGTTTAAGTATTGAGTTTGCTTGTCAAATTTCATTTGGAAAAGAAAAAATGTCCACTTTTTTCTTTATAGACTCTTCTATAATTCCATCTATTTTTAGATGGAAAATCACCAAGAGGCCACTGGGGACCAGAGACTCTATGTGACTTCCCTCACGTACACCCTGACACCCAGAATTCAGGGCCTCCGGGTTCAGTGTTCTGTCTCCGGGTTGGAGGTGGGAGGAAAGAGAAGCTCACCAGGCACTCCCCAGGTTGGTGATGGCTTAGAATCTGCAGTCGGCGACTTCCTAAGGGACCTTCCTTCTGCAGATATTCTTAGGGATTCTTAGATAAAATTCCTTTCCCTGGGCTAGATTTCCCAAGGACTTCTTCTGTACCTTTAATGGAGAACAGGGACCTCACTAGGGCCGACGCTGCCCCAACATCACCCCCTCCACTGCCACGGCTCCAGGGATAGCAGATCCTGGTAGCCACCTTTGACTCAGCTGCTCAGGGTAGATCTTAGTTGCTGCATTGCCTCAGTGTGATTTCTGGAGTCTGTGCATTTGTCTTGATTATTCAGCTTCTCAAGGATAGTCTCCTGCCATTTGCTGCCTGACAGTGTTAGTGCCAGCAGGACAGACCAGCAGGAAAAACAGCCTCTCCACCTGCAGCCCAGGGGTCCCTCCACACAGAGATGGCAGGACCCTGTCACGGCAGCCACGGTGCAGGACTTTAATGGCACTGCCATTCTACCTTCCTCCTCCTCATCCTCCTCCAGCCCCTCTGTCCTTACAAGAGCTGAGGGTTTAAAAAAAAAAAAAAAGTGGAGCTGCTGATAATTAAAATTAAATCTTTGTTCCACCCATGTCTGAAACTCTGGGAAGTCATTATCAGAGTCAGACAGTGATGTTTTGATATCCCAGACTCTTTTTGATATAAGGAATAAAGTTCTGAGGCATGAGAAGATAGAGCACCGTGCTATTTCCTAATCACCCTTTATAATTTGCAGTGTCTTGGGACTCGTCTCAGATGCTTCCAGTGTGACTTATGTACACTTCAAACCCATGGGCCGTTAAATGCAGACGCAAGGTACTGAATTAATGAAGGGAGCTTCAAAAGCCCACCTCTCTGGCAGGCTTAAGATCCGAGAGCAAACTCAGAGGGGGTGATAGGGCTTTGAAAATTGCTAAGCACAAACAATAAACTTCATTAAATAAAGTCCGCAGAGTAGGCTCAGAAATGTAAGAAAGCAAGTTGGGGACAAGGAGGTGAGAATCAGCCTAAGGACTGACTCTCAGGGAGCAGGGCTGGGTTGAAAGAATGCTTCGGAAAGTCACGTGACCCAAATAGCCACATGCTTAGAGGAGTGGTCAGGAGGATGCCGGGAGAGGACAGGACACAAGCAGGCCACCGCCGTGTCAGGCTGGCCCGGCAGCAGAGAGGGAGCTGAGCGCTGAGAGATGCTTTGATTTAAACATGGAATCACCTCAGCAACCTCCGTACGTCTAAAGAAGGCAGCGTGTTTGAGCAGAAAAGGGAGAGGCTGGTAGAAGCTGCTTGGCCATCACAATGAGCTCCTGAAGGCCTTTACCAGGAGGTGCAGTCACTCCGTCAAGCAGTTGAGCAGGGACTTCTGCAACGTTCATGATACCGCTGTGCACAGCCAGGGGGTGAAGCATGTCAGGGATCAGTCACTACTCACTGGAAAAGTTTTTCAGCCGAGTCAGCTGACAACCACCTGGCCCATTGGCCAGTCACGGCGCCAGACCAGTGCACGGGGTTTTCAGAGGTCCATGGGGCTGCTGGATACTATATGAAGAGATCACGTTAGGACACAGCAGAGCATGAGGAAGGACTGCTCAGCACAGGGCTCCATGCTTTTCCCTGGAGACTCCTTCCGCAGAAAAGCCAAGCACATGGGCTCGCAAGGGCTTGCCCTCTGGGATGGCAGTGCAAACCCTTTCTTCGCCTTCTTGGCTGGTCTGGGCTGTCCATCTTGTACCAGGCAGTCTCTGAAGGCTTCTCAGTGGGGAAACCAGTTCTCTTATATGAACTTGCTGAACACTGATATCATTTCCCTCCCACCCCCCAGTTTTTCTCCTCCATAGCCTTCCTAATAATTATATCTTCATCTTAATTCAAGAATTTAACTACAGAGATTGCACTGACCCTTTCCCCTAGAATGAAAGGATGTAAGCTCCTCCACCAGATA
Organism: Manis pentadactyla; assembly: GCF_030020395.1. Classification (NCBI taxonomy): domain Eukaryota; kingdom Metazoa; phylum Chordata; class Mammalia; order Pholidota; family Manidae; genus Manis; species Manis pentadactyla. The sequence continues at coordinate 12,595,583 of NC_080031.1, read as the reverse complement.
GTTATTTGTGATTGTGGCTGGGGATTTATTTAAACTAATTTTATTATTCATGACACTGACAATTTATGCAGTGAATGCAATTATAGGCTATGATTGGCTGCCACAGCTAAGGGCTAAAAGTGCCACTTCCTTGGATATGCAAGAAAGAAAGGAGAAAAATATTAGAAAAATAATCAGTCACAGTGATATTTTTGTGAAGTGATTTCCCCCAATCCTTCATTAAAAAAAAAAAAAGTCAATTTAATTTCCAAAACACCCTGCAAAAGATATCTAATTATCCACTCTTAAATTGCTCTCATAATTTTTCTGAAGTTCTCTATTGTTTATGCCTTTGTGAGTTCTCCTTGTCTACAAAGCAAAGAAGCTGTCACGTCTGGTACAACCTGCTCCAGATGATTCCTTCTGCTGCTGTGTTCAGAAGTCCTGATTCAGCCTCTAATATGTTTTTGTCCATTTAATCAGGGAGTTATTTGAGAAATAAGACTTGAATTGTCATCATCTACAGTTGTAGGAGGCCTAGAGGGAGGTGACCCTTTTTTTCCCATTTTCTTTTTTTTTTTTTGAGAGAAGCAGTTAAAGAAATCATTGGACATCAAATCGAACTGTGGTGCATCCACACCATGGCGCTGTTAGTTCCCAGCAGTAGAAAGGAATGACGGCCGGTACGTGCAACAGCGGAAATGAATCTCACAGTAGTGATGCTAAGTGAAAGAAGCCAGCTGAAAAGGAGTTCATGCTATGCAATTCCATTTATATGAAGTGGTAGAAAAAGCAAACTCATTTCTAGAAACAGAAAGCAGAAAATTGCCTGTGTTGGGGAGGGCAAAAGGGAGAGATGACAAAGGGGCGTGAGAAAACGGTGGGATGGTGAGTTTGGTTTATGATCTTGATTGTGGTGATAGCTTCATGGTGAAAGCATGTCAAAACTTCAAAAATTGTGCACTTTAAGTATGTGCAGTTTACTGTATTCTAATTATAACTCAAAGAAAACACTCTTTAAACAGACAGACTCCCCTTAGTTGGGTCTCGGCACCACCATGTCCTAGGTCTGTGCCTTAACCTCTCCAGACAGCATTTTACACACCTGTAACACAGACATGATGAGGCCTTCTCTGCCTGCCCCTGGAGGTGCTATGAACATCACCATGAAAAAACAACAATCCAGGTACAGGTATACTAAAAAGTTCACAAGTGCACTTCATCAACTTGAATCACTGTAGAAGTGAATATGAGATCAAAGCCATTGTTCCCGGGCCTCACCTGTTACCTTGCACATGGCCAGGACTCAGTCTTTGTTTAACTGAACTGAAGGTGGACATCTGATGCTTAGCACATAGTACATCTCAGTTGGCTCCACAGAGTCTGATTAGTGTCTACCTATTGAGCTTCAGGTAGAGAATCACGGTCCTAAAATGGTACATCTCAGAATGGCAGAGTCAAGACTGGAGCCCTGGCACCACATTCTAGCTGTAGATAGATGAGCCATGATGACTGCTAGTGGCTGTTCGGAGGCCTCTGGCCCGGATGTTAAAAAGGATGCTTAATGAGGGAGAGAGTGGTGGGCAGGGTGATCAAGATGAAAGTCCTCGAACTTTTAGTGTCTGTCCTCCACTCATCTCTACTCCGGGAGCTGGTCTGCAGAGAGCCTGGTAAGAACCCTATGAGAGCCCTTTAAATTCATAACACAGCCAAATGGAATTGAGGACGGAAGCTGAGCTGAGCTCCCTCGCTTCAAAGACTCGCAAACCCCAGAGAGCCTTGAGTTGTAAATTGTCTGATGCCAGTCTTCGTGGCTATTGTCTAGATTAGCGGCCCAACCTCTTAGAAGTTCTCCCTAGCTTCCTGCCAGTCAGTTGAGCCCCCCATCACATGCCTACCTCAGGCCTGCCAGTGCTAAATGCTTGTTGTATCCCTGTGCAGATCAAAGAATTTCCCTATAGTTACCATATTTAGTCCTCACCTTGGTTCTGGGGGGTGTATAGGATTGGTCTATTAGGATTCCTACTCATGATTAAAGGTATTCATGCACCTGTGAGTATAAGATTTGCCCAAGATCCCTCATGGAACCGTGCAGAGAGAAGATGTGAGTCTCTACCTTCTAACATCTGTTCCCGTACTCTTTCTCCTCATGCCATCCCCAGGGAGATGGAAGACCTCCCCTCTGCTTGACTAATTGTGAGGGCAACATTATGCCTATTCCCATTTTTCAGATGTGACAGAGAGAAGAGATTAGATCCTGCCTTCTTTCCACTGTGCCAATTTTATCTCTAAGATTTTGTTCATTTCAAACATTATTTCAGCTGTGTGTGTCATTCTGTTGCCTTGACATTCCTGGCCAGAGTTAAGGAACCCTGGGGTAGTAGGGGGTGTGTGGGGAGGAGAGGTTAAGAAATGAAAACCTGCTTGGTGGACCAGCCCACGTGCCTGCCTCTCCCAACCCTCCCTGTGGCGATGGATGGGTTGCAGAATAGCATACCCCACAGCTTGCTGAGGAAAGAGCAGTGACCCTTTTGACTTCATGAATTTGGAGAAAGAGCAGCAGAGAAACTAAATTCAGGCAGATAGGAGAATCCTCCTTGGAAAGCACACTGACTGTGGCCATCATCAGTAATGCTCCTTACTCCTTAGCCTCCCGTCCCCAAGCCATCCCCCCACTGTTCCGCTGACAAGACATGCTTGTCTTTTCGTCTTAGAGTGATGAATGCTTGCTTACTCTAATATTCATGGGCTATATTCACAGCTGAACCTGGGCAATTATCAGGAGTTTTGGAAAGTCAGTCTCAGATGTTGCAGATGACATGATACCTCAATTATTCAGAAGCAACCATTTCCAAACTGCCTTCTATGATTTTGTGCACAGTCACCTGGTATGGGTTCCTACAAGCTGCCTGCCACCATAACCCTCAGCCTTTCCCAGATTCTTCTGGGAGGGCAGTCAAGGGAAAGCAGTGTGGAGCAGGGGGGCTGATCTCTAACTCGTGTGCTAACCTTAGATTCTGACTTTCCTGAGCCCACTCCGAACCATTATCATCTTTTCTGAATGTTGAAAGTTTCTTTTTTCCCCTGAGGGACGTTTAGGAAACTGATCACCATTGGAATGTGAATTTTCCTGTCAAGGGTGGGACAGAATAAAGAATGTGACCATTATTCTTTGCTCATAAAAGAGGCCTCCCACCAGCTGTTATTTAAAAGACAATCCAAGCCCTCCTGACACTGGGTCACCCTGCAGACAGGCATTCCCCAGTCAAGGACCAGCCCAATGCTTGGTACACGGGACCAAGGTGTTGACTGATTGCAGGGCTTGGCTCTTCAGACCAACTGTTCAATAATGCTCTAATTAACTACTGCAAACTTCAGAGGACCCAGCTAACTATAATTGAGAGATCAACAGAGGCTGCATGGAGTTAGATGTGCATACTAATTACTGAATTATCCAACACCTGTTTTGGAATATAGCACTGAAACATGGCTGTGTTTTCAAGGAGAACACCTTCAGTTTTAGAAAAAAGTTTGGTTTTAGTGACAAAAGTAAAGCCCACATATTGACACTGGGAGGTGATAAAGTAGGGGCTGAGACATTACAAATGAAGCCAGTAAATGGAATAGCCATGCCCTTAGACCTCAGGAGAGATTATAACGGGGGAGAAAGGGGCTGATTGAAATGGATATTAATGAGTACATTGATGTCATAGGGAAGAAATGCCTAGGATTGTGTATTTTACGGCTGGACTAGAACATTGCCACATTTCTGCATCCTTTGCATCTGGCTTCCTCCCTCAGAACTGGGTCTGCACCACCATCTAAAATGCTATTAATGAGTGAAGACCCGTTAGCATCTTCATCCAGACTAGGGGGAGTGAGATGAGGGCAATGAGTGTCAAAAGACAGTGACAAGTAGAGGATGTTAAAAAGTCAGGATCTTGAACTGGAGAAGAGCAGAAGAGAGAGGGCTGCGAGAGAAGAGAGCACGTCGAATCAAGGAGAGAAGCAAATGGGACGTGAGAAGAAAAGAGCCTCTTCTTAGTCCCGTTCCTCATTTTTACTGATTAGCTTCAATAACCCTTAATCAGTGAATTCAGACAGTGGTGAAATCATGCTTATCTTGTGAGCCTCACAGTTTTTTAGATGATACATTTGTTGCCAAATAGAAAAATGAAACCTCTTTTCAAAGCCCCAAATACCCTAGAATTAGACAGCACAATAGGGCGTGCCCGAGGCATACAACCTGAGAGAGCTCTGGAGCCAGCTGGCTGCCCTCTGCCCAGTGCTCTGGCGAACTGATCCTGTCTTATTTAGAAAAGAAGGGACTTCCTGCTAGAAAATAATAAGGCAGACTCAGCATTGCTGGCTTTTTCTCAGTTGGGAGAATGTTCAGTGATGATAACGATGATGATGTTGGCAATGATGTAGCTGATTAATTCGATCATTGGTACTCACAAACAATGCAAACAAAACTTAAATAGAGCTAAGGTATGCTGGGATTCTAGGCGGATCTGTACCTAAGTTGTCTTTCCTAAGAAATTCAATACTTATGAACAAAAAAAATATGCCTAAAAATTTCTCAGAATTCTGTTTTGGAACCCCCCCACCCCCCATTTTCAGGTTGCCTTCCTTTGCCTGGACGTGCATATGTCCCATACTGTGATTCCTGTTCCACCATATCCCTGCTTTGGGATCCAGGTGCACTTGACAGTGGATCTTTCCAGACTTGAGACACCTCTGCATTTGGGGTCCTAGTGCTGAAATGTAAAAACACAGAAGTGATTATTGTCTAAGACAGAACAATATGCTACCCATATATCCCCTTTTGACACTGGATTCCTCGCCCATATTCAAGGCCTTAGCAGTCTTTGAAATAACTCTGTTTTGTACCACTGTCCACTCTGAAGGTGGAGCTTCTGTATTAACTTTGAATCCATGGAGGGGTCTTCATATTTAAAAACAATGTACTAGCCTCCTAATATGTTGCCCCTCCACCCAACATTTATTCACAAAGGGTCGGTTAAATTATCAGCTTCAAATGATAAACTTTGCAAACATTGTCTAACATGAAGATATCCCATTGATAAGCAACCTGGGTTGTATTTCTTAGATATTTACTGACCACTCCACCTCTGTGCTAAAATACAGTTGTTGCGCTTTCCAGATGACCTCTTCTGCCTCACTGGCCTTTACTGAGAGGTGGTATCACTGCTTTTGAGCTCTCCCACAACCTTGGTAAACCTCCTTGTCTCATTTCTCTACGAATATGCCTTAAAATCTGCCATCAGCTGATCAGTTAAGTAGTTCTCTGGGTCGTGATCCTTACTTGCTCATTCATTTGTTATTTCACCCCACGGAGCCCTATGTCATCTTTGTCTTTAGAGGTGCGAGAGCTGCATCACTTTTATGCATGTGTCCATCATCAACCTGCCCACACTTCCTTGGAACTCTCCAGGTACATTTTCACTGGGCTAGCCCTTGATCCTGACAATCTAGCCTTGTAGACATACGCCTCTCTCTTGACTTTGAGCCCAACTTACAAACTTTTTCACACACATGTATTGGGAGATACCTGCGGGTTGGCTTGACTTCCTGTCAACATAAAGATTTGCCAAGGAACAGGGCTTAGGGTCTATCGATTGGCACCCTCTAGAACAATGTTCCCCCAATGATAGTCCCAGAGCTCCTTCCAACAAAATCATCTGGAGTGATTGTTTAAGATGTTATAAAATTAAAATGTTTAGATTCCCAGTGACCACCTCCACATTACTGAACAGAATTTCTGGGAGTAGAGCCCAGGATTTTTAACAAGCTTCCCAAATGAATCTCATACATGCTGAGAACTCTGTTACTAGAGAATGTTTTTCTAACTAGTAGACCTGAACAATTGTTTATTCATCTACAGAAGCCTAATGCTTCATAGAATCTTGAAGTTGAAAAGTATCCTAAGGAGCACTGAGGTCATTTGTGCAATCTGGCAATGTGGCCAGATGGTCTGTACTTCAATACCTGCAGAGCCAGGGAACTCATGACTTTGAGACTTCCATTGCTGAGCTGCTATAATGATCAGAAAGTTCTTTGTATTGATTCAAAACCTGTGTCTTCACCTCTCTGTTTCAGTTTTGACTCTGAATAAATATAAAACAGCCCTTCTTTTACACAACATGCTTTCTAATGTTGGATCATCAGTTCAAATCATCAAGCATTTTGAGCACCTTTTATGAATCCATAAGCCAACGTGTGTTAAGTCCTGGAATTCCAAACATACGTTTTGAGGCTAATGCTTGTTTATGAGATGTTCATAGTGTGATATGGGGAAGAGAAACCTACACGCATAGGGAAGTCAGCGCTAAAATAGAGGTGTCATGGGAGTGCGAAGATGAGAGCAATGAATTCTTTGCTACAGAAAAAGTGCTCTTCCTGTGACTTGAAGAGACTGTTGGATTTTTTTGCAGGTGGAGAAAATGAGTAAAGGGCATTCCAAGCAAAAGTGACAGCATGTGAGGTCAAAGAAACTGTGATAGTGACTGTGCACTGTTGGACTCGTGTGAAGTTCTGTGTGCACAGAGCACGCGTAGACAGGGATGCAAGAGAGGGAGATGCCAGGAATAAAGACTGGAAGCATTTGTTGGGAACAGGTTGCAAAGGGCTACAACATGTGCTGTTTGAAGGTCTCTCCCGTACCACTTGGGTGACCTGCTTTGTCCTTCCAAGTTGTCTCACTTTCCTCTTTCCTACTGCCGGCTTCTCAAGGACTCTATAGTGAGCAATGATTCCTATGTCTCCTGCTCAACTGCCAAGGAGTTAGGACCCAGAGTCTGTATGTGACTCAGTCCCTCTGTAGAAGAGAGAGCAAAGCAAATCAAGTAGCAAGCCCTACCTACTTCACTTAAACAAGGGGAGGTTATTACTTTTAACCAAAATGATGTTTGCTCTAATGGGAGAAGCATGCATATCCATTGAAGTTAAGGTATTAGCAGACTGAGATCTATTCAAGCTTTCCCCTCTTGTCTCTACTGCACAGTCATTGAGTGTCCAACAGGTCACACCCCAGAAGGTGAAAGTCTCTGAATCCAAGGCCCCTAAAATCCAAAGGTTTCTTTGTTCGGGTGACTTTTAAGGTTTCCATGGAATTAGAAAACTGACACTCAAAACGAACCCATTAGTCAGCCCAAGCACGTGATAGGAAATTTCCTCTGGTCTTTGTAGTCACAGAAGGGGCATACCATCAGCCCCTCGCTGCACTTCAGGCAGTCAAGAATGTCAAAGACTGACTGTTGCCACTGAAGCATTTGTTGCCATCACCAGAAAGCATAAGCAATAATGGAAATGAGATGACTGCAGAGCAGAGGGTTCAGGGACATAGTTTCTCCCTGCATCCTGTGTTTTGCTGGGATTCCTTCCCAGTGTCTCTTTGTTCTGTGAACCAGAGCATTCCCTCCGTTACAATCTCACACTCTCACGAAGGGCAGGGTGGATGAGCCATCCCAACGTTTTGCAATAGCAAAATGCAAATAAGCAGGTATGATTTGCATGGTGAGTTCAGTTAACCAGGGAAGTGAAAATTATAACTATAGGGTGAGATGCATCCCTACCAGACTGCCCTACTGTGTGTCAGCAAGATGGAATTCTAAAATGAGCCCCAAACTGTAAAGCCCTGGAATTACTCATCTAAAAGAGAGGGTGATGTATGCACCTGCTCATACTTCAATAAGTGGTGGGCAATTTTTAGATACATTCGAAAGGATCCTTCAGTGAAAAGTGTTCTCAGAGAATGTCAAGAGGGCATGAGTCAGGGTGAACACAAAGTTTCCAGAAGTGCTCATTTCCCAGATGTTCCCGAGTACAAGTGAATGATACGGAAAATGACCTTATCAGGAGCCATTTTAAGACTTGACCCCATCCTCACACCCAAGGAAAGCTCCTGAGGGGATCTTCTATCCTCCAAGCACTGATTAGCTAATCCTCGTTCCCTAGAAGTTTTGGCACTCGTTTTTCAAAACCAGCATTTTTTTTTCTTTTAATTTGAATTGAGAGCTTTAAGCAAAACCAGCTCAGCCAATTCCTAAGATGGGTTCTAGCCTAGGACTTCCAGTCTGGGTGAACATGATCAAGGAAGCTAACAGCAGGGCTTGTTCTTAATTGACTGAACCAGCCCCACCCCCAGCTGGGAAGCCTGGTCTGAATTGAGTTTGTCAAATGCCAGCTCATTTGTGGGCTCTGTAGCCTTGAACAAGGGCACTGCTCCAGAGGAGCATGGAGAAAGGAAATGGCATTGGCTGGCACCTGAGAGAGGGCCCATTAGCAGAACATGGGGAAGGGGAAGGGGAAGAGAGAGCCGCCCACAAAGTTCAGCCCATTTATGCCACTTGGTTCCATTCTGGCTAATAAAAGGTATATCCCTCTTATTAGGTGCATTACACTGACACCGTGATTGGTGGAGGGAGCAAAGTACTTACCAGCTGAGTGAGTATTGGCTGTCACTCCTGTTATCAAGCTGCCTGCTTATTTGCGATTTTATTTTCAGAAGTGATTGACAGCTGGATGGCTCTGACATTCTGGCGCAAACATACAGCCTGTTATTATGCTTGCATTAACATTTTGATAAACACATGGTGCAGCATTGGAAAAGTAATTACATGTCATCACTTCAGTGCTTCATCAAAGAAAAGTTTACTGTGTAATTGCTCTGTGATTTACCTAGGTAGAATGTGTTACGTTCCACAAAGGCTCTCTCTATGCAATAGTTTACGTTTACTCTTTAAAATACACAATATCCCTTCCCAGGGGCTTCCTTGGTCTAAAATAAACTTGGCAATATAATTTAGCTTTCCATAAATATACTTAGATATTACTGTGGAGTACTTTGCATAATAGTTATTTAATGCTAAGTGTAAATATGCAGTGCATTATATTGGCTGAGCTATCAAAAAAAAAAAGAACTTTTTGACAACAAGGAAAAATAGGATATTGTTACCTTGGTTTCTGCATTAAGAAAAGGGCCTTTTGCCCTTATATTTATATCCATGCTTTTCACAATGACATCTAATTTTACAATAAAGTGACTTGAGCTGAAGCGCCTGGCAGTAGAATCTAAAATATTGGTTCTTGTTAGCGTTTAAAGAGCTCTTCTGATGTGGCGCTGAAAGAGGTATTCCGGAAGAAAGCACAAATGATTGCAGGGTACTTGGAAATGGGGACGAAGGGATGTTTTGACTGATGTTTGCCCAGTGGGATCTATCTGAGCATTTGGATATCTAGGGAGCACGAGGTGGGGGTGAATGGATCGAAGCAAATGGTTGTTGAAAGCCCCCAGCAGAATCTCAAAATACAAATTGCCTTTATGGCTGATATTGCTGGGGCACTTTAAGTTGTCCTGTGCTTTGTGATTATCAATGAGTAAATCCTTACAGCTGCAGCCAAGGTCAAATAGGCAAAGCCCTTCTAGGATGCTTAATGGTCTTCTGCACATCTGGATTTGTCTCCATCCAAGAAAGGACAGGCACAGAGAAGTAGAAAAGAACACGGCCAGATCATGCTCCCAGTATCTCATACCTCAGCTTTTCCACCACAAGGGTTCTTCTTAGGCACAACACTTCCCAATAAATACTGTGCCTTCCTTCTTGAATAACTGGGTTGGGGGGGCAGGTGGCCAGGCTGGGGTGGGGGGCAATGGTCTGTTCTAAGATGGAAGCACAAACGTTAGGCCAGCCACCCAGTAAGGGAGGGACATGGTGTTGTACGTCTCTGGAAATGACATCAACTGAGCCTTGAGAGGCCCTGTACCATTAATCAAAGTAGTCTCTCTGCCAAAGGATTGTTCTCTTAGGCAGTCCACTCAAGGGTCAAGGTGCCACAGCTATGTGACTGAATCACAAAAATCTAGGTGAAATTCAAAGTTTGTCTTCCCTCGCTATTTCTCCATTCTTTGAGGGGAACTCTCATGGTTGCACGGAAGGTAGTTTGGCTTTGAGAGAATTGGGAAAAATGGAAGAGATTGCAGCCTGAACTTGAAAATGAAGGTGGGACATTCGTAAACAGCGATGAAGAGGAGCAGTGAAAGAACCAGAAGGGGCGAAGGCCATGGACTTGATCAGAAGGGACCACAGTTACCCCAACAGCATGACATCTATTCGGCTGGCCCAAACAGCCATGGCAACTTCATCAGCTGCCTCTCCAGTGCAGCTGACAACCGCCAAAGAGAAACAGTTGAAACACCCACTTCCAGATGTGTGTAATGGTTCAGTAATTCCACGTTAGTGTGTATTAATCCTCTCTGGAAATTGGCGTTAACTCGGCTTTAGCACTAGTCTAAATAAGCACATCAGCTCTTGGAGCAGGAGCTTCTTTGCATAACAGCTGCATGTAGCATCTGCAGCCTGGTTATAGGGTCCCTCTACATTACCTCTAAAACGAGCTCGCTTTCCCTCTTCACACTCAGCCGGACTCAGAATATTTTCCTCCTTTTGCCATCAGTGATGAGAAGAACGATGCCATTGTAATTGCCAGTTGGCCTGCAGAGTAATGCCCTGTAATTGACAAAGATTGCTTAGCTGCAAGGAAGAAAGACACACTGATTAGGAGAGATCGTTTTTAATATTGCATTTAACCTGAGCTCTTTTTCCCCCTTTTCCTTTCACCTGAGCCCTGTAAGGGATGGCTCCCATTCTCTGCCATGCTACTTCTCTTTGAGGGAGAAAAAAAAAAAGTGCAGCCAGGTCTACAAGGGAACAGTTGGCTCCTTGGGAGTAATTTCACTGAGTTGGGACGCATAAAAGCTTTAATATGGATATATACTGAACTATCCAAAAAAAGAATTTGTTCCCCATCACATTTAATGTACCCTTGACCTTCTAATCTCAGAGGTGGCCGAGGCATATACCATTTTTTAGCCGTGCCTCAAATTACTAGGTCAGATCTTTAGATCTTCATTATTCTTGGGTTTTACTCACTTTCATTTCTTTTTTTTTTTTTTTCGCCTTTCCTCCTGAATTCAGGGTTGCATTGCATTTTTTTTTCCTTGAGAATCACATTGACTCTCTTTTTCTTTTTTTGAGCTAGAGAGAGAGCTTTAAAAAATTGCACCATAAGAAAAAATATATATGGGTAAAAATGCATTTTTCATGTCCTTTCATGCTCTATTGATTTTTTTTTTCTCTCATTTTTCTTACAAAAGAAAGTTTTAATGCGATTTTGGGAAAAGAAAAGTAGTCAGCAGTTGCTCCCTCCGCCAGGGGTAAGCAAGGTGCTTAGAAATGCAACAGTATATATATATATATCTCTATATTAGTATCTATAGATAATAGGGGTGGGAGACGCTAAAACCCCATTATAGTCACCTGTAACACCACTCTATTCATGGCACACTATTTTAATAGCTACAGGGGACTTTTAAACGCTCTGCAGTTTTTAACTCTGCAGTAAAGTTTAAATGTCCTACAGGGAGTTTTTGATGTACCTATGGGATGCTCAATCTGAAGACAGAATAATTGTGTCTAAAAACTAACACTACCTAGAGAATACGTATTTATCCACCTAGCTCTCATCCACATACCTCCCTACTCTCTCTATATGAAGGAAGATTCATCTGTGGAGTGGAAAAGCACTGAGTTAAGAGTCAAGGCTATCCAGGTTGTAATCCCAGCTCTAAGACCTTGGACAATTCATCTCCACCCTTTTCAGTCTAGGTCCCATCCTCTGTGAAATGAGAAGCTTGGACTACATCCCTAAAGGGGAATCTAGTCTTGGCACCACAGCTGTTTAGCATCTACTGTATTAATATTCTCCTTTTTCATGCATAAAAATATGTGACTGGTGAATTCAAGGTCTCTCTATTACCACATACTGCTGTATGTCACCTCCTCTATGTTATATTGACTGTTTTTGTCACCCCTGCATTTTTGTACAGGATCCTGTGCCCAGAGATATTTTGGTGAGAAACAAGCTCTCTTTCTGTTCAAGTTACACTTGCACATACACAAGTTATGCTAGCCAGATAAAGTTGAGAAACGGATAATTTTTCCAAGTAACCCAAGTCAAAAATGCTTTCATCATAATCAGCTGATGCTGAAACTACTTTAGCTGTCAATAGTTGCTTTATTTTTCTGAGATAGACCATGTGTGCATGTAGTGTGTCTGGGAAAATGAGTAGAGGGGCAGGTGAAAGGGAGAGATACCTTCCATTGCAGGATTGAAAACCTTCACTATAGCTATAAGTTGCGGTTATAAGTTAAGACTGCTTGGGGTTCATAGATCAGATGATCTACGTTCCCTGACCCTTTACCAACCAGACCTTGTCCATTCAGACACACTTGACTGGAACGTACAGAGGCCACAGGAAGACTTGGAACATACATGCATATATGACATCCAATTTTCATATTCGAGCCCAGTACCGGGTGTAAGTCAGCTCTCTCGGCTGGCTCTCCCAGAAACAGACCTCTTCCTCCCAATGGATCCACGCTGCTGTTATCAGCTAAGAGGCATGGCAGCGTTCCTTCTCAATCCATGGTCTCTTAACAAAGCTGGACATCTGCTTGGCTTGCCCGCTGCCTGTCGGGAACATATGCTGAGTCTCCTATCCGCCCAGCAAGGGGTCCCCAACCCTGCCTTGGCCGAGAGCCGCAACCAACTTTTCCATTTATGCAAACTCAAGCAGCCTGCCACCCCTTTCTTTTCTGTTGCTCCTTTTTCTTCATCCTCATTAATACAACCTCTTTTTTTTGTCATTTCCATGTTAGTCTGTCCTAAAGGCATCTGTCCTTTACCATAGGGGTCATCCATCATGAAATAGTTTGGCTTAATGACAAACTTATTATTTTCTTATTCATAAAAAAATATTTACTGTGTGGATACCACAAGCCAAGCACCGTGATGGATGCCGTAGGCGCAACAGTGAGCAGGGCACAGCGTCTGAGAACCAACCAGCTCTGTGCTTATTTTTTCCCTGAGTGAGATAATGAGCTTAAACTCTCCAGATGGTCACCAAGCTTCTTCTTACCACACTGATGCTTTTTTCCCACATTTTTCTTTTCCCTAGTCCGTGCCTTCAGGATTCAGTGATCCTGCCTCTAGCAGATACGTTTCTTCCTGGAGGTGCCTCTGCAGGCCAGCTATAAGCAAAGCCTGGTGAATGGGGAGAACTCACCAATGATTATTCTTGGGAAAAAAGACCCAAGCCTTATCTCAGTGGACTGTTGACCCAGCAGTATTTAGGCCAGAAAGTTCTGAAGGGTAGACAGACTCTTTCCAGCATGACGTTGCATCTCCTGCGCCCACTCCCGCCCCCATGTGCCCCTCCCATCACCAAATCCAGCCGTGCTGTGCTGCGCTCTCTACCTCTAGGGATTCAGAGATTCAATTTCAGTTTCACCTCCAAGACTTTGCGTGTTTCTGACATCTTATGATATAGGGACAAGTTCTCCCATGAGACACCATGTTTTTGCTCAAAGTATTCATTTCACTAATGATCACACTATGTTATTATGTTTTCCCTGTACTGTTCCATAGATCATTATTATTATGTAGATACAAACTCTTTGATATTGTAATTGTGTAGTACATATTATGAAGACAAATGCAGTGGGCATAATGAGAATAGATTGCCAATAAAAGTTGAAAAACAATGGACCCTTTTTAAGAACTCGTCCTCATCCAGAGCGCTGTCGCTTTGAGTGCTCTGTAGAATGGCCCTTGGATGGAAATAGCTTATTTTTAGTCTAATGTTGATAAAGGTTTGACTTTGGTAGCATCTTAATTATCTGATAAAAGCCAGAACCCTCTGCCTCGCTCACCTCTAATGTCTAATGCCTTCTGCTGGCATTAAAATTATTGCCATGACTCCAGAGAGAGAAACGAGAGATAGCAGCATCAGATTTCTGAGATGTGCATTAGAGTTTAAAGAGTCACTTGGTTTTGTTTAAACAAATTACAAAAATAATGGGTTGCCCTTAAAAGGTCTGTTTCATATATTGTTAGCCTTCACTTGTGACACCCCTGACAGTACGATTCCTGATATTATATCTCCCATTAGTCTCCAGGGAAGAGCAGTGATTTCTGGGGGTCTCAGCTGGGCTTTTCCATGTTTCCTCTGATTCGGAAGAACAGAGAGAGGATGGGGAACAGTGAGCCAATGGTCCTACCCCTGGCACAGAGGGTCATCCTTGGAGGTGTGCTGTAGAATATATTGGTTGTGTGGCTGATGTAAATTCACAACCTCTGAATCCATGCAGGGTTAAGAGACTGTGAAAGGGGGCCAGAAATGGAGACACGGTCCCCTGCAGGAGGAAGTGGATGTTCCTAAGACATAGCAAGGAAACAAAAGGAGCAGGCACAGCCCTCTGCCAGTTTAGGAGCAGTAAGGCTACAGGAGGGTGTGATGTCGCCTGGGCCAGTATCTGTGTGACTTTGATCAAGTCACTTCACCTCTCTGGACCTCTGTGTCTTACCATAAAAGGAGAATGGCAGGCTGGGTGTTCTCTGAGGTTGCTTTGCCCTTAAAAGCTCAGGAGCCTCCAGGGGCTGAAACTGTGCAGCTATGACTCCAAGCACAGCCAACTGGGAGCCTGAATTCCGAACACCTCCCCTCTCAAAGAGAAAATGTGCCAGTTTAAGTATGTGAGGAAACATTTTGTAGGGTTGACCCAATTCCCACATTAAGAAAATAATGCCCATATGGCTAATTCCTTCCCAAACTGTTCGTTTGCCACCACGCAGACCTACCCTGAAAATAAAGCCTCTAGTAGAATTTCCGAATCCAAATCGAGCAGAATGCAAATGAGCAAGATAATAGTGAAGAAGTGCATTTACTCTGAAAATTCTTCCGGGTGCAGCCATCAGCAACAGAGGCACCAGGAGTGTTGATTTTTAAACTATGCTGCTTCGGGATTCGAGCATGTAATTTGTACCTTGGAGAAGAGGTGCCTTTTATCGAATGCTTTCCCTCACTCCATTTCTTAACTTTCTTTGCTTTGGCAAACATCTGCCCTTGCTCACAAGCACGGTCAGAGATCTGAAATATAGGATTTATCTTTGTATCTCAATGGAAAGGACCTTTGTCTCCACTCTAAACAGTGACCTAGGCCCAGAAGGATTTGGGGAGCTTCTGAAGACCTTCGAACTGCTTCATCTCAGAGTCCTATCTATCTGATGCCAGTTGGGAATAAGAAAATGAGAACAAAACTAAGTTTCAGCAAATGCTATCAGGCCAGAGGGTTCCATTTAAGTAATGGTTGGGGGCAAGTATCCTTGTGTCACCTTGGCACATCAGATACACACAGCACAGAGAGAGGCCGAGCTGTGGACATTTGGGGATTCATCATGGAGGTGCAAACCACCAGGATAGAGAGATGGGGTTCCTTAATGGGGTTTTTTTTTGGCAGGGGAGGGCAAGGGTTGGTCTGTGTGTCCCACAGATTGGGGATTTCCCTATCTTGGCATCCTTGTGTACTAGATAAACAGTTACTGCTTCTTTGCTTGGAAAAGCATTTCTGTCCAGTTAGGCTGGACAGGTGCTTGGACTCCGTGTGCTTAGCTGGTGCTTGAGTCCAAGGAGGTGTCCTGGGTATGAGTCCCTCCTCTCCTTCACTTCTAGTGCATTGAAAAATAATTTTCCATGGTCTGGTAATTACATAAAACAGGCTTTGCTTTAAATAAGAATGACGCTGGAACCTTTTGAGCAAGAAGAAAAATGTGCAGAAGGAATCGTTAATTCTGAATAAAAACCCTTACTTTCCTGTAGCCAACAAGGGAGGGAAATGTGAAATTGGTGTTTTCTACCAACAGCCCAGCACCGCTCTCCAATCTGTTTGCTTGATCTATTCTCCAGTCACCTGCAAAGTTGAATGTCTTGTTTGGCCTGAATCTGACTTTTATTCTTTTCTCTCTCCCTGTTTTTTAAGGACTGTGTTATATGCATACCTCAGCCTTCATTTGCATCACATTAAAGTAAAACATTTTAAATTTCTTCACAGCAGAAGTAAATCTGACAGACTTTATGAAGCTATTATACCTACAGGTATTTTATACTTTTAAAATACATTCTTGTCAAGCTATCTTAATTATATTATTATATGTACTTTTGAACTTGTATCCGCTATTTCATGATATATTACACTTTCGACAGAGCCGTCCTAAAAAGCTACAATTTATATCAAAGTACTTTGGCTGAACAAAGATGTATCTGTTATGGATCGTGGAGGAATTTGTTAATTTACTTGCTAGAACGCGGAGCCTCTGACGAGCAGGCTGCTTTAATTTTCTGGCCAGGTGATTACAGGAGGGGGGCCTTCAGGACTGACGGCCAGAGGAGTGGCTGATCCACTAACTCCACGTCAGCAGTTGATCGCTGGCCATTCTCTGGAAGCTCCTGAGGCGTGCTTGAGGAACCGCTGTCGTCGGGGTATTATTTGCACACCAAGAATGGAGGGCTGATCAGGATCTAATTTGCTTTCGCATTCCTGTGCACCGCCATTCTGGCAGCATTGAGCAAGAGTGCCCACGCTCCCAGAAAAGAGAAAAAAAAAAAAAGCTCCGGCAGGGTGGGATGGGATGGAGACAGAAAGAAAAGCAAGACACTGTACAACTTTCTCCAAGATAACAAGGCCTAAGGTCCCTTGGAGGGGCTGCTGTTGTCTTTGATGTAGCTGTTCTCTGTGCTCAGTGCAAAGTGGGGGGGCACAGCAGTCTGGGCAACCTGACCGAATTGGGGGGCATGCTGAATTACTCAGACCCTGCCTCCTTTTCTACCCCCTGATTGCAAGCTCCATGCAAGCAGGCAAGAGGCATGTCCTGCCCACCTGTGTCTCCAGCGCCCTGCATGGGTCTGGCACGGAGCTGGCCTTTGGTAAAATGCGCTGAATGAAGGCAGAGCTGGCATTGATTCCAGGCACCTGGGGCTCCTGTCTGCTGGGCTGGGGCCTGCTTTTCTCAATGGCCTGATTTCCTGCTCCTTACCAAGGACAGCGCTCCCCTCTGGTGGCTCCCACACACTCTTGATCTGAGGGAGAGAGAGGCTTGTTCTGGACTCGCTCAAGCAAATCCTGCAGGGGAGATTGCTTCTCTCAGGGACACGCTGGCGTAAATGATGCAACTAATCCACGTGATCTAGACTTTCTCATGGCAAGCCTGCGAGGTGACTCGGTTCTTCTGATGAGAGGCCAGGAAAATGACTATTTGAAGCATACCTTCCCTTGGATAAAATGTTTTATTCCCTTCTCTTCACAGTCTCCCAAGGCTACTAAGGTACATCTGTATTTGGGAAGTTGAATGTTCAGAGAGGGTAGGTAACTTACCCAAAGCCACATGGTGTAATATATCATGAAAACACCTAACAGCCCAGCGTGCCTACCTCCGTGCCATAGGCCGTCCCCTTGATTTTCCCTTGAGGTCAGAGGTGGCCCTGCATGTTCCCCTCCCATTCACAATTAGAGGTCCTTTATAAATGGGGAAGGAGAGGGTGTCTCCTATTCTTGTTTAGTCTTCCTTCCCAAGAACACACAACCCAAATCTAGGCCCCAGAACAGATGACCACGTGCTCAGCATACCCTGGTCAGCAGACCACAGCTGTTGGAGGGATGGAGATTGCTTCTGAAGAGTCTGTTTGGACTCTCATATCTTTTTATGGATATGGCATCATCTGTCCCTTTACTGAAGGAGACTCCATGGATCTCTTGATGTCTGCTCCTGGCTCCAGATGCCATGCCAGGCCAGCTTCCAAGCCATCAGCAGATTTGCTTGTCTGGAGAAATGTGTTCTATGCCTCTTGAGGGAAAGTTGAACAGGTTGGGTCCAATTTCTCTCTCAGGCAGAAGAACAGTCCCGTCACCCTGTGCAGAAACACACATCTGCATTGTCACCACATGCATCGCGTGTCCCATGCAATGCCAGGCCTCCAAGCTCTCCTTTGCTCTCTGCACAGAGCTCCGAGCTTGGTGGGCAGAGCTCCCCAGCCTCACTGAGCATCCACTATGGAGAGTGTCTACCCACTCATGGTTCCATCCATGGGAGAGCTATCTCGGGGTGGGTGCGCCCCAGGCCTCTGGGAGTCCATGCTCACATTACTGCTGCTACCTTTGTGATGAGTGGAATTGGAAGGGAGGTTGGGGAGCATCTGTCTGTCCAATTTGGGGCCTGCCAAGCCTGGCATGTTGGGGGTATGGTGGAGCCAGGAGTCTCACCATAGCAGGGTGGCATGGGCCAAGCCCGGAGGCTGCATTCTGGTGAGCCATTTGCCTCTTGCAAGGTGTTATCGGACTTTTCGTGAAGGACCCACCCTCTGGGAGACTCACATCTCTAGGGTTCAGGGACAGAAGCCACTGGGAGCGCGTCCCAGCTCCTGTTTAGTTCTTTGGCTCTGACGCAGCAGTGCAAGCTGTCTCTAAGTGGTGATGCACTTGACTGGTCGGGGCCTCCAGGCAGCCTCAGCACCAGAAGGCAGGCTGGCTCAGTTGCCACCTTTGACAATTATACCCTCTGCAGTATCCGGCCATCTAAAGGGTCAGCTGTCGAGTGTGCTGCATGGGCCGCTCTGGCATCTCGAGGAGGGTGTGCGGTGTAGGCCATTCTCCTGGGGTAGGAGGACGATGCACTCTGCTGTCCTGACAGCGAACAACAGGGCAGGGAGGACTGTGGACAGGAGCCCTGGCCCGGGACAGTGACCACCAGGCCAGCACTCACGCCTGCTCATTAATCACGGTGCTCTCAGGCCCTGGCATCAGGGAGGTGCCTGGCTGGACATGGACCATATGAGCTTTACTCGAGATGAGAGGACTGTTAGGGGCATTTGAAACTGATGGAGGAAAGGGTGCTGGAGAGACTGTTTCAAGGCCCCTCGGGGTTGGTACAGCAGGAGAAATAAAATAACAGACCCATTACAAGGCAATGTGAACCCCTGTGGCTTTGGGAGCTGAGCTTGTATCACTTTGGAAGCCAGAGAAAGGCACTGGGATTAGGGCTATTTTTTTCTGCTTATCATGATCCAATTTAAAGACTGTTCATGGAGTGGCCATTCTGTGTGAGGGACTTACAGTAAAGACTCACTGGGACACAGACCCTGCCTTCAAAGAATTTGCCATCCTAGTTGGAAGTGAGGCCAGGTAGGGGCTGATAAGTCAAACATCCAATGACAAGTATACCGTGAGGGGGTCCCACCAGCCTCCCATGAACACGTGAGATACTCGGAGCTAAGAGTCTAGACGTTATAAATAAGCTGAACTGGTTTACTATACTTGGGCAATTGAGGGAATGTATCCATTAGCAAATATGCATATCTCTATAATTAATAACTACTACAATGCCCTACTTTGGGTTCTCCCAGAAATAGACCCTGCAGTTCAAGTGCAAGTAGTTCATTGGGCGATGATCCCTAGAAACATTGTAGGAGAATAGCGAGCAGCTGAGAAGGGAAGGCAGCCAGGAAAGAGTACATTACCCAGCAAGGCACCCCAGGGCTGCCAGAGCTGTCTGCGCAGAACAGACCTTGGGATCACCCCAGCCAAGGGGCAAGGAAGCAGGCATTTATCCCCCAGCCCCCATCTGCCATTGACTGAGGACCGCTTCTGCCTTGTCCTGCTAGGAAAAAATCCTGCAGGTCCATGGAGGGTCCCAGCCCAAGCAGCCCCTTACACGCAAAGTTAAATGCTGCTAAGAGGAGAGGACAGGAGAACTTCAAAGACAGTGATGAGTAATGGTCAGCCCCGCATGCAGATAGGACCTCCCCTGCACTGTACTCAACACTTTGTCATACTTTCCCGTCAGCCTGTATGAAAGACAGAGCAAGCACCATGGCTTAGTAGCCGTCTGTGTGGAAAATGCAAGTTCCTGTGGCCGGGATCCTCATCTGACCCTAAACTACTTGATGATATAATTGGCCTCCTGCAAGGCTGCTCCTTTCACACCCATAGACAGTAAGCTATTATTGACTGAGTCACTATATAAAGAGCTCTGCCCAGGAGTTCTGGGCAGAGGCAGAGACAAGGTGGATTATGGACCTGCAGGCTGCTGGATGCAGATGTGATTCTAGTGCTTGACCTACTCCTGTGAGAATAAAGCCAGGAGTAAACACTTTTACCCCAAGAACATTTCTTGGTCTCACCAAATTCGTAGTGAACTTGTCTGGGGCTGAAATACTCAGGCAAGACACCATCTTGAATAAGGGGCAAAGGTGCAACATCCCAGCCCACCAGGAGGCGCACCAACGAGGGGAGACCGCGCATCAGGGCCAGTCTCCTTCTCATGACCAAGCCCTTCCTTCCACCTAAGGTAACATTGCCCATCCTAAAGCCCCCTGGCTCACCTTCTCCTGCAGCTGATGACCCATGCTCATCGGCGGGGTCCTTTAATTACCCCTTCCCGCACTCTGTACTGCGTCGCTGCATCTTCCTCTAGTCTCAGCTTTGCCTCCTTGGTGACAGGAAGGTTTTTAATTCCCTCCTGTCCTCCATGTGTCTGACATGTCATGGTGTGTGCTTGATAGACATCTGACTGATTACTTTGTGGTCCGCTGTTGGACGTTCCTAAAGAGAAGCTGGTTATGCCCTGCCACCCACCGCCCACCAGTCTTCCTTGGGTGCTGCATTACTTCAGCTTTTCCATAAAAGAAGAGAGAGCAGGGCCCAAGTCTGGAAGCTGTCTGGCCAATCAATGAATGATCAAGTTCATATTGAATGCCTCGTGCATGCCTAGCTCCAAGGTTAGGCGCTACAGGGGATATACAAGGCGTATGTGGCCTCTTAGAGAGTCCACAGTTTTATTGGGGAACTAAACTAAAACCTAAAAATCAATTACTTCACAAGTAATACTAAACTGAGAGGCAGTAAAGGCAATAGTTAAAGGCTCATTTTAAAAAGGGCAGAAAGCCTGGGCTCAGATTCTGGCCAACTTACTTACCTCCTAGCCGAGGGTAGCTTTAAATGTTTATCTAACAGAGGCTAAGCCTCCATGTCCGTCACCTGGAAATAGTAACAGCCTATCTTGATGGGCTTGCTGTGAAAGTGGAAAGAGGTGGTGCATGGAAACTACGTCGCACCAATAATCACTCAGTGAAATCTATTGGTATTATTCATGTAACAATAGTTATCTAATTCAACTCACCACTTACTCCAAGTGATAGGGAAATTTGGAGAAGCAAACAAGCAGAAAGGGTTGGCTCACTCCTGGAAAGAGTCATGCATGAAGTGGGTGTGAGGTTGGCCCTTGAAAGAGTTTTAGAAATGAGAGAAGAGAAAGGGGTTCCAGCAGGGAGAACAGCTGAGAAAAGAGCTCGAGGACTAAGGCAAGCAGTGTGCAGACATCTCGAGGTAACTGGGCCCACAGGGTGCAGGTCCTGACAGCCTGGTGTGCTTGGCAGGGAGTGATTCGATTTATCTGGAAAATGGCTTTAGGTACTTAACACAGGACAGTAACATGAGATCAGTGGGGTTTCAAGGTGATTCTTACGGGGTGTAGGATGGTTCTAAGTGCAAGAGGCTGGGAACAAGGAGATCTCACAGACTCCCTGTCCAGCCAGGTCAGCCACCGAGGGAAGCAGACTGTCTCTGCAAGACACAAACCACATTCCTCTCATTCTCTTCCGTCCTGAGCACTGGGCCATCTTTGGCTTCTGCATCGTATTTAGATGAAGGAGGAACTCCAGTCCACCACCCTCTCCCAGTCACTCTCATAGGCTCCCTGTGCAGATACACAATGGAAGCCTGCCTATTTCTCTTTCTTCTCTTTTTGTGCTCCAAAGACAGCCTGACACTAGTAAATCACTGCAGCAGGTTTTAAATGATGTATGAAATGAAAAATCCCTTCCCTGTGAATTGGGAGCCTCCTGCCTGGCGATGGGTAGCCTCTGCCGGGCTGGCTACTGTATTATTCAGCCCAGAGGCAGCCAGAAACTTAGCAAAGGTGAGAAGCTTGGGATCACAAAGAAAAACAGTTAAAATTTCAAAAACAAAAAGGAAAAAGAAAAATATCTACTGAGACATAGACAAGTCTTTCTCCCTGGCTCACACCTTCTTTTTCTCCTTCCATCCCCACCCTCCCTAATTTCTGCTGAAGTTTTTTGGCTAAGAAACTTTCTTCTCCCCTTCCTTGTGCATTTCTTCTCCCCCCTAAATCCCAGCTGTCATTCCTTGATTTCCCCAAACGACAGAAACAAAGACATTGTCAACTGCTTCAGAGTCCTGTATGGTTGATAGTATTTCTGTTCTTTTCTCAGCAGCCGTGTTGTGTTTGCCCTGCTCTTGTGAGCTCTGCAGGGTGGGCAAGGTGGGAGGGCTGGCCTGCTGTAGGTGAGCCCAGCTCCGCTTTCTGCAGAGCGTGCAGGCGCTGTTGCTGTGGAAACCTGGGTCTGCCTTACGAAGCCAGGGAGGAATTGTCCACCTGACTTGCGCCCCAGGGTCTGCTGAGCCCAGGCTGGATGCACCCCATGACCCACTCTGTGATCTCGGTCAGTACAGAAAGCAACAGGCAGTCTCGACTCAGAGCAGCCGCCTCTTGACTGTCAGACTGAGCTACAAATAGACTGCGCCTCCTTAGTCTGCAGGGAGGGCGGGCTTGATCAATTTGCTTTTAGCTGATGAAATAATCATTGATGTTTAGACGGACTTCTCATCTTGGCTCGGACAGTCGAGAGGCATTTTAGCTAGAGATGGTAAATGGGTTCATCCTGGGATATATTTAGCAATGCGGCCTGGGGGCAGGAGAGAAAGAGGCCTTGGGATCCAGGAAACCTGTGGAAGCTCTGCCTGCTTTGGACCCAGAGGCAAGTCATGTGACTCCCTCCACTTTCTCTGATGGCTCCTGGGTGTGTGCGGTGGGTTTGTGCGAGCACATGTGCAAGGAGGGGAGGGGAGGTGCTCTGTGCTGGGCACTGCGCTTGGAGTCCTGAATGTGATATGCACTCTGTCCATGCCTCCAGGCTAGTAGGGAAACAGAAAGCCATGGGTGAGCAGGGAACAGTGCACGTGTGCTGTGACAGAGAGGAGGGGTCCAGAGTGCTCAGAGCAGCCCGGGTTTGAGTCCTGGCTGCACCAGCTTTAAGGGCATGCATTCGAGTGATTGATTCCCCCTCCATCCCTTGGTGCCTCCATCCATAAAATGAGGATGAATCTATACCAAACTCATAGGCTTAGTGGGACAAAGATGCCTACCTCGGTGAAGTGTAGGTCACTGTTTTTTACAGGGAGAAGAGCAAGCCAGGGGGACACCTGATTCAGAATGGAAACGGAGTGTCCTCAAGGCCAGTTCACACACAGCTCAAGTCTTACATTGCTTTCCGAAGGAGAGTGACACGTACTTCCCCAAGTCGTAAGGACTCTAGAACTCTGCCGCTGCTCTCACCGCCGCTGTGTGGCCGTCACATGTCACCATGGCAAGGCAGGTGTTATAACAGGCATGTGGCCCTCCTAGCCCCAGGCTTGCCTTACTCTAAAGTTCACAGGGGAGAGAGGAGTGATGCTCCATTCTCAGCATTCTTAGGATCATTCTGGAAGCTACTGCCCCCTCAAGCTGGAGACAGAGATTCAGGGATGCAGTGGGAGATGGAGCTTGAACTGGTGCTCCTCGTTCCTTACTGACCTCAGGGTCCTCATCCCTAAACTGGGAATAACAACCCCACCTTCCTGACTTCACACGAGACATAGACAAGGTAAAGGCATCGATAAACTGCAATGTGCTCTACACTTTGTAGCATGCATTAGTCTGGTCAGACCCTCTCTCCAGGCGCGTGGTCAGCCTCAGGGAGGACACACAAGGAGAAGTGGGAATAAAGCCGATGCCCCCCTCGCCAGCATCTGCGCCAAGCCAGCCACCCGTGGAGTAGCAATGGCACAGCAGGGTAACAGGGGGTCCCGCAGACTTGCTCCTGGCCTCCTGGCTCCAGGAGGGCTTTGCCAACCAGTCAAGACCTGCAGCCTCCCTTTTTCTGTGAGCTTTAGCAGAAGTGGGATGTAGGGCGGAGGAATAGCAGCTAGTTAGGATTTCTCAACAGCCAGAAAAATCTCCCCTGAAAATCCAATTTTAAGTGACTGCAAGGATCTGAGTTTCTCTGACTCCATTCAACCCCGCACTGCTCTCCCCCCAACAGCATGCACCTGCGCGTGCACACACACACACACACACATGCACTTCCCCTCCATTCACAGTTCCAGAACCCCGACGGGCTGAGCTGTCTCCCCAGGCAGCTGGGAAGAAAAGGCTGGACCCCTGTGCAGAACAGCAGCTGAGCAATGAGCAGTCGTCCGGTCTCTTTCCCCAGGGAGCCAGTTCCAAACCAGTAGTTCAGGTGCCACAGAAGCACCTCCATTCTGTCTTCCACACCTCCATGTGGGGGAGGTGGCAGCCAAACCACAGCAGCCAGATGTCAGCAGGAGTTGCTGACAGCTTTTCAGACAGAAGCGGGTGAACAGGCCAGGGTGAGGCCAGTCCCCAACCATCACACTTCCTACGCCTTGAATTACCGCCTTGTCACTCCCAGCTCCAGCCTCCCAGGGCTGGCTCCCATGGCCACAGAGAAGGTGCGATGCCCATGCTCTCCCTGGCTGGGGAGCCACGGTGAGAAACTTCCAGCAAAACTCCCACTGGCTGTTTCTTGAATGCCTGGCCATGTAGACTTGGCCTCAAGGGTCTGCATGTCAAGCACATCACTCTAGCAGGTTGATTGCTCCGTGCCGTCTCTCTCTCTCTTTCTCAGAATATAGAAGGCAGAACCGGAAGGGACCCTTGGTGTTACTGATGACATAATGAGGTACAGTGGGGTTAGAGTGCATGGCAGGAGTAGTTGAAAGTAACTGGACATCAGAAATCAGATGGCTGCCCCTTGGGGCAATGCTCTGTCTATTGCCTGGGCATGGAGAACATTGAACCTGTTTGTTCATCAGGGCTGCTTGCTGCCGAAGAGGGACAGGATCTAAGTCCCCTTTCTAAGCCTGCCGTCCACCCATGTGCCCATGTCCATTAAACTAGCACACCTGGTATCTCCGCAGATGGTTCTCATGTACCCAGGGGAAGAAAGCAGCTCCCACGAGGAATGGAGTTTTGTCAGTACCCACAGCGGGGGGCTGGCTTGCTTTCCAGTAAGAGTCAATGAAGCTGGGAAAATTACTCATTGCAATTTTATTGATATTTACTTTCATCTGAAGCTGATGTGGGATGGGTCTGACAGGATGTCTTAATGGGACTGACTGAGAATCCATTTGGGTGGATGTGGGTTAATGGAGCTGAAGAGAGTCATGGGTTCAACTGCCTTGGTCCTATTACCCCCGCATCGCCTCCACGGTCAGGAGCAAACTATAAGGTACCGTGCCCTGCGTGCCACCTGGGGTAGAGTGGCTGCCCAGGAAATTCTCAGGTGTGGTTCCCTCTCTCTCCCTCCATGCCCTGAATAGCACGGAAACTCTTCCCTTGGCTGTGTCTGTGTTTATCCGGGTCTCTCACTGCCCCTCTCCAAGCCTGATGTCCACCTGCCCTTGCATATTAAACAGTCCTGATGCTAAAGATTTAGGAACAGATGTCTAGAGCCTCATACTCAGCAGAAAGATTTATAATCCCCTGGCACAATCTGAGTGTTCCCAGACATTAGTGACAGCCTGGTGGACAGACATGTCCCATGGACTGGCCCCAGGGAACCACCATCAGCCCAACTCCATTGCACATCCAGGCAAGAAGAGAATTAAGAGCTGAACAGTTAAATGTGGATTTTCATTGACGTCCGGACAAGACTCCAATATACAAGCATAATTAAGTTCAGAACTACATTTGGATAGCTTTCTGTAACACAAAGGGCTTTTACATTTATCCTTACATTTGATTCTCACCAATATCCTGGAAGATAAATAAGGCTACAGACTTTTTGTGAATTTCCTGTGCACTTACTCCCCACTTTTCAAAAGTTCACATTGCACCACCCTGCTTTTACAGTAGACCAACATTAGCACCTGTTTTTACTAATGAAAAAGAATCCAAAGAGGATTCTCGCTCTTACAAAAAAAAAAAAAAAGCGAAGAGGGCAGTCAGCATTTGTCTTGCAGTGAGCTGAGCCATTATACAGGCAGCTCACACCCTGAGCAGTGGGGGGGCCCCGCCAGGCTCCTTTCCTGGGAACCACACTCAGCTTCTCAGCTTCAAGCTGCCAGAGCTCTGAACCATGTCTGTGAGCATCTGTGCTTTATCTGTTTGTTCTGTGCGTTCATTAGCAAGATGTGTCCTAAGGTATCAGAAAAGCCTAAAAGAGTTTTTTTTTTTTTTTTGCATCTGGGAACCCTCAAAAATTTTTCCACTTAAATTAATGGTAATTGCTTCTTCACTTTATGCCATTTCAGATTACACAAGTTTTCATAGGAGTGCTCTACTTTCCAGTAGCGGGGGGATCTTGGACTGGTCATTTGCCTGTTCACATGCTCAGATCTATTCACCACCATTCGCCTGCCAACTGCACCTCCCAGTCTTCCTTCCAACTGGCTTTGGAGTAGGTTTAGCCAAGGGGGCTCTGTAAGGGGTTAGTGGGTAGAGGAGAGGGGAAGCCAGGGCAATGGACCCTTCTGTCTCAGCTTTGGGTGGTCTCCAGCGTGGTGACTGGGTCTCCTTGGTGGTCCAGTTCCCATGGTGGCCCTGGCTCCAGCCTTGAGGGAGTACTTCCCGCGGACCTCCAGCCCCGGCCTGGCTGCCCCATTGCTCCCTTTGGGCACCCCCATCTCCCTATAGATCACCTGGCACAGGCTGTGTACCTCCTGCAGCCTGACTGGCACATTCCCAGAAACAATCCAAGCCCAGGGAAACGGAGCTACAGAGCGCCATGGCCATAGTGCAAAGCAAGTCCTCGCAATCCCAGAACCCAGCCCTTTCCCAACCCCTGGGAAGACAAAGAGAAGTACTCAAATGAATACAGATCTCAGGCACCTGGAAGGAAGAGCATAGACACAGAATAGGGGAGTCCCAAGCATTTGTTTGCAGGTGGGAGCTCAGTAAACGTGAAAATGCCAAAATTCATCTAATTCAAATAATGCCGAAGGATATACAACTTCCCAAACTTCCAGTGTAGGGTGGCCCCACTTTCAAAGTAGCCAGGGTGCTGCCCTGCATTTGTACCTTGGGGCAATCAAGATTCTCATCCCTCTCACTTAACCCAAGGCAGGGGGCTCCTCACAGCTCCTATACCTTAGAGCTCACAGCCTGGTGTGCGAGAGTTTGTCTTCTGCATTCCCAGCACCAGCACCAAGCAACCGGCACATTGTAAATGCTTATTAAATATTTGTTGCATTGAAAGTAATTCCAACACCATCTCACCTCCTCCTTATCTCTTTACTTTGGTCCTGAACTTCCCATATGTATACTATAGGTCAGAAGCATCTCCTCTCTGCCAGACTGTGATGGACTGTCTCGGAAGGTCTCTGTGGGGGGCTGGGTATTGAGAATGCTGAGAACCAATGACCCGAACACAAATGTATTGGGGTTGTGCTTTTCATACAACAGGACACTGTCAGGGCTAAACACAGGGAATAAGAAAATTCCAAAAAGAAAAAAACAAGATTTGTTTTCAACTGAGATAGGGAGAGATGAATAAGGCATAAGACAGGCAGCTTAGGCAGAGGTGATATGCTGTGTGAAACAGAAATAACATATGGTCAACATGTGAAGTCTTTTCCATGTGTATTTAGGTGTGTGGTTCCCCCATTCGATTACTAACAGATGGAGAGGCCCTTCTGTGTCTCTCTGGGTATGGCTGCCTCCTCTCTTTAGACACTGCTTTCTTGTCCAGCCAGCGTTACCTTGTTTACAGAGAGATTACACAGCAGCATGGTTAGAAACATAGACTGTGGAACCAGATTGCTGGTCCCAATCCCAGCTCTGCTAAACAGAGCTCTGTGGCTGCAGGTGAATTTCTGTGTCTTGGTTTCCTCATAACTAAAGGATGGAAGCTCTTTGTTAGGCCATTGGAAGGGTTAAATGAGCTAATATATGGAATGTTCTGAGAACAGTATCTAACATGCAATAGCAGCGTGCAAACATTTGCTGTTTCTAAGATGATTATTTTTTATCTGCAGGCAGCCTGAGCTCCCCTGTTCTTCCCATTGGAGGGCCATGGACAAAGGCTCCCTTTTCTCTGATATTTCACAAAGTCTTCTTTACAAAGCTCTGCCCACAGGGGTAACTCAGCTCCTGTCAACTAACTGTTGTCCTTGCCTAGTTTCTTTAAAATGGTGTTTGTGCCCCAGCAGCTCACCAGGTAAATGTGAGGGAAACCAGAATCCCTGTCTGTAGCTTGAGTCCTCAGTGTCTGAGACCTCTGTCCTAAGCAATGTGGCCCTCCAGCCAACTCCAGGAGCCCCGGCCAGGAGCACTGTGGCAGTCTTGCTTAAACAAGGATTGCTCCCGTCTCAAATTCTCTTCCCCAGCGAAAACCACAGTCCATTTTAGCAGCCTGACATATAGCTGAAGAATGTCCTGCCTCTCCAGCCACAGATAGAACAATGACTGGGATGGTTTGGAAGACAGTCTTCCCTGGAGCATCACTTGGCAAAAGACTTGCATATCAACCGTCCCCACACAGGCCTGTTTGCATGTCCGCCAACACAAGCAACCACATTCCCCTCCTTCTCAAAGCCCAAACAGAAACAGAAACACACACACACACACTGCTGCTGACCTGACCTTCTAGGAGATCAAAGCCAAAGTCGGAATCTGCCTTGTGAATGTCAGATGAAGGTTCACACTTGTTCTGTGTGTGCGTGTGTGAGAGAGAGGGAACTGCTTACCTCATAAGAGATCAGAACTGAGAGCTGAGTCTCTTCTGCTGCTGACCAACAGCACCCAGAGGCCAGCGGCACACACCTTGCCAGATCATCACAGCCTTGGTCCCCCTCCCACACACCCCCTTCTCAGGTTCTGCAAGGGGTCTCTAGGGTATTGCAGGGAAATGCATTTGGCGGTGCTGATGTCCGCTGTTTAAGTCCTGTTTCCTCATCGAATCTGGCCCAGCAGTCTCTCCTAAGGGCCCCCTCTAGAGCAGCCTTCGATGGGATGAGCGTGGTCCTTCAAGGTTAATGAGAGAATATCCCCTTTGGACGAGTCTGGTCTGTATTTGTGTACCTTGCTACCATGACATGATAGCTGAGTGGACCGAATTGTTTCCCAGCATGAGCCACAGTTGATATTCCCTGGTCTTTCCTGCATGAGCCTCCTGCCTGTTTGGCTGGGGCGGCTTGTGCCTAAGTGGGGCCCTGGCTGGGAGCCAGCATCATAGAGTTACGTGTCTATTGCTTATTTCATCTTCAGCAAGAGCTGTGTGCCCTTTGACTGTCTGGAGCTGGGCTGAGTACCAATTTGGGTTAATTTGCCCGAGGTGGGGAGGGTGCAGGAGAGGAGGGCTTCTCTGCTTCCCTCTGAGAGCATCCCACTGCCTGCAGCCACCTGCCACCCATGTCCCAGGTAGAGCCGTAGGCCAGGGCCACCCAGATTGCCTCACACACACATCTCTGCCTCCTTTGAAATCAGGCAAGGGGTTGTGACAGAAGAAGTGTCCACTCTGGGTTCTGGAAGACCCCCATTCAAGTCCTGGATATGCCACTTATGAGAGTTGTGACTCTGGAGAAAGTACCCGTTCAGGTCGGAGTCCCAGAGGCAATCCCTCAGCAAGGATTTATGCGCAAGTGTTCCCAGGAGAAACAGGAGGGAGCCTGGGCAGCAGAACAGAGGGAGGGAGAAGCCAAGTGAGAGTGTGACTTTGGGCAGAGCCCCAGTCTGAGGCTCTGTCTCTGCTGATCCTGTGGAGAGAGATGTTCTGGAACATAAACCACCTTAGGGACATCTGACGCTAAGCAGATAGTCATCTGCACCGGTTGACTAGGGTCCACAGGGCATAAACACTCTCAAGCAGCTCCCACTCTCTGTAAATGGGGCATGCTGCAGGGCAGAGTGCACCCACTGGCCCAACTGCACAAACACACACACACACTCCACGGTGTGCAGAGAGTCTCCGTGTGAGCCCATGGAAGCAAAGTGCATGGGTGGGTAGAGATGGGCATGCAGCACCAGCAGGAGGGTGCAGGGGTCTGGGTGGAGTGCCAGTTGTATTCTCTCTGCTCCCAAGCCCACAGAGCCTCATGACCCTTAGTGCAGATGGAATATGCCCATAGGTATACTATGAAGTGGATGTGGGAATAAAAGGCAGGTGCAAATGCAAAGGACCCCACACCTGTAAATGCACGTAAATGTCAGCCCCCTTTTTTTCTGTACACCTGCCAGGTTTCAGCCTGCCTACGCAGTTCAACTCAGTGAAGAAGCTAAATGCTCATCATATAATGTGAGGTGGGAAAAAACTTGGGATATAAAACTGTATCCCTGGCCTGCTCAACATTTTATAAAAATATAACAATATATATAAACTTAGAAAATATTAGAAAATACACAACATGCTAATAGTGATTATCTCTGGGTATCAGAAATATGAGTTATTTTATCTTTATACTTTCCTGATTGTTCTAGCATAAGCAAGTGATATTTTTATTTTTTAAGATACTTTAAAACCCCAAGGCTTAGAAAGAGCAAGAAGTTTAATTAAACACTGTGAGAAAACGTAAAGGCCATCTTGTCTTCACTTGTTCCCAACGCCTACGTTTCCAAGCAGAGGCGATGTTGTGAGGTAGGTAGATTGTATCTTTGGTCCTTATTTCCTATCCTCGTTATGTATTGCATTTTCACAAAGATCTCTCTGGTTGCTATGCTTATCGTCAAACAGGTTTCTTTACTGTAGAATTTGGCAGAGCCTTCAAAGTACTAAAGTGCATCATGATTCTGCTGTAGATAGAGACTATGATGCGTTCCCCAAACTTATTTAGTACTGGAACCTTTTCTGCAAGATCTGAGGGACTTTTATCCCAGGGACCCACTTTGGGAAACACTAGGCTTACAAAAAGCAAAGGTAGGGCTCTCAGATAACCTTTTAGGAAATGTTTTCGGGGAGGCACACTATAAGCACTTCCAAATCTCCCCATGTAGGCACCTGCTGGGCACACAGGCCCTGCCTCTACCCACAGCCTAGACCAGGTCCAGGACAGCCCCGACTCTGAGTAGCTCTGATGAGTGAACCACAAGCACATAGAGATGGTGAGCCAGCAAAGGTAGTAGCAGGAGAGAACAGGCTGTCACTCCAAGGTGTGGGGTTATTCAGTTATGTCTGGACTGGAGCTCACCCAAAGGTGGCCAGAGAAACTATGGGGAATGAGCCTGCAGGGCTAGAAAAGTGGGTGACAGGACCAGTGGGAAGCATGACACACTGGGTGGCCAGAGGCTCAGCTCTCCCTGACACTGACCACAACTATGGATATAATGCTGCTTTTTACAGAGCGGTTCTGAGTGGTAAATGAGTGAATTTGCAAAAAATATGGTTGCAAGAAGGGCTGCCCTAAGATCAGTTTCTCTGAAAGCCAATGCAACACTGTGATGATGCGGCCACACTCCTGAGCCAACTGCCCAGGGCTGAGTCCTGCCTCCACTGTGCTCAGGGCCTGAAGTAGTGGCTGCACTTCTCTGCCTTGGACCTCTTATCTGTAACCTGGGCATTACTTAAAGACAAGGATGAATCTATGTCTGCAGAGTATTATTTTAATGAAGACTGTGGCTAGTTATTCCATGTGGAGAGAAAGAGAGATTGAAAGGACCGCAGGGAACAAATTGGGACCCTTGTGCATTGCTGTTGAGAATGTAAAATAGTGCCGCTGCTGCAGAAAACAGTACAGCAATTCCTCGGAAAATGAAACGTAGAATTAACATATGATCCAGCAATGCCACTTCTGGGTATACACCCAAAAGAATGGGGTATCTGCACACCCATGTTCAGAGCAGCATTATTCACAATAGCCAAAAGTAGAAGCAACCCCAGTGTCCATCAATCGGTGAATGGATAAACAAAACCCCACATATGTCCATTCAATGGAATATTATTCAGACTTAAAAAGAAGGAAGTTCTAACACATGCCACAACCTGGATGAACCTTGAAAGACATTATGCTAACTTAAATAAGCCAGACACAAAAGGACAAATATATGATTCCACTTATCTGAATAGAAAAATTCATAGATACAGAAAGTAGAATAGTGGCTGCCAGTTGCTTGGGCTGGGGCTGGTGGGTGCAGATAATGGGGCGCTACTGTTGAATGGATACAGAACTTCAGTTTGGAAAACATGAAAAAACGCTGGATATAACATGGTGATGATGTCTGCACAGCAGTGTGAATGTACTGAGTGCCACTCAACTGTCCCCGTCCAAATGGTCAAAATAGTAAAGTTTATGTTATGTATATTTAGCACAGTAAAAAAAGAGAAGTAGCAACACTAAAGAGAAAAATAAAATATTTAAAAAAAATGGCTGCAGGGTTGCCAAGGCCATCTGAGGGAAGGGGCTTTTCCTACAGGGACAAGCTGCATGCAGAGACGGGGGGTGGGGGGCCTCTCCTAAAGGAGAGTTCCTGAGTTCCTGCACTGCCCTTGCTCATGAGGAGGGTGGAGGGCTGAACTGATTGGCCTTGAAGATCAATCACCGTCGATTTATTTTCTGCCCCACTATGAATATTGCTAAGACAGAAATACACTGTTAATCTCTGACATGTAAAGTCCCTGGCATATATCTAGAATGAAACATAGCATCAAGTTCTGCAAAGTTGGTCCAGAGATATTGAAAGGAGGTCAAGAAAGGGTTTTTTGTAAGTTTGTGTGAAAATTATTTTGAAAATTATTTTTACAGTATGGTTACAACTCCGTTAAGACACGGATGCCGTTGATGAAAACTTGAGGGAGCGTGGGTGACTGGGAAGAGCTGCCTTGGGCTGGCAGAACTGTGGGTGGACGTTTTTCATGTTTTTATTTCTTTTGTGATGGCAAATTTGTTTTAATAATAAATAAAATTGACGAAATTATAAAAATAACATTTGAGGAATGAAAGGCATATCAAAGATGCTGTTACTCCTTTTCCAGGCCCCATTTTTAAACCCAGAAATGGGGAGGGAGGTGAGATAAAAGCAGAATGTCCTGCTTATTATAAATGAAAACAGTCTCCTCGTATTAAAGCCTCAAATTATGGCCACAGGATAACTTTATGAGATGGCAGTTCACAGAATCAATAAACTCGTTTGTTTGGAAAGCCAAGTTGCCCATTTGCCAAAATACATATTTTGCAAATTGCTTAATTTACATTTGAAAGGACCAAAGCTTAATTCTTCAAGAAGCTGAGTAGAAGGACTGAGAGAAAGTGAAGGGAAAAAAAAAAAAACACAGCAATCTAAGCATCCTTATTGGGTTTTGCAATATACATAATTTGATTGAAGTTGATAACATTTGGGGAAAGAAAATATTTCTTCCATTAAAAAAAAAAGGCAAACAACACAAAAAACTTGCCAGTTACCTGAAGTCTTTGTCATCAGTGAGCCTTGACTAACTCTAGGACGGAGCCAGCGGGTTCTCAGGGAGGAATGGTTCCCCTCCTGGCCCCACAGACGTCACCTCCTCCATCTGCAGGGGACCTTGCCAAAAGACTCAGAAGGAGCTTCTGCCTTCCACTTATTCTCTGAGGGCATCTTTGGTCCAGTCCAGCCCGAGGGCTTGGTGCTTTGGCCCAGGGAGTCCATCTACCTTCCAGAACTGGGCAAGGAGTGAAGGGCATGGAGACCTGTTCAGTCTACCATCTCTCAGCCGTGGGACCTGGGCCACAGTGCCTTGACCCTTGTGCTTCAGTTTCTTCTTGGAAAACTGAGAGTGCACAGACATTCTGAACTCAAAATATAATGTCTTAACTTTCTATAGGGATTTAGAATTCATAAAATGCATTCTCTGCTGTCACCAGGTTGTCGCACCATAGATGCTCCCAACTTGTCATAGGAAAGTAGAGAGAGCACGGGCTTTGGAGTCACAAAGCTGGGTGACCGTAGGCAGTTAACTTACTATCTCAAGAATGACTTTCGTGGTTGTGGTTAGAAGCAAGAAAAAATATATATGGTGACTAACATAGAGTAGGTGCTCAGGAATAGTCAGTTTCTCCCTTTCCAAGCCATGCCAATTGAGCATCCTTGGTCTCAGACGATTGGTCTCAGGCAAGATACCTTGTAAATAGAAGGGATGAGTCTAGAACCGTAATCTTCTGAATCAACCAAGCCCAAGGTGGTTCCACTCATTGTCTCCTTTCCTTCCTAAAATTCCTGAAAAGGTGTCCTTCATGGAAGAAAGGTAATGGAAAGCCACTGAGGTCAGACAAGGAGGTGGTAGATGCCACAGCCCCCAGCAGACTACCCTCCCCAGTGGAGAGGCCGGGGCCTGATTTACAGCTGCTCAGGAGTCCCCCAGCCCATTTACCGGAGCCACGTGCCCACGTGGACTTTGACGGCCCTGAGGGAGCTCAGAGGAACAGTCCGGCTTTATGCTGTCCCATCAAAACTGAGCAAATCAGTCACCTAAAGGTACAACAGCTGCCTCCCTAGCAGGATGTCTTAATCAATCTCACTGGGGCCTGAGTCCACAATTTGTGACCTGCAGGCCAGAAAAGAGAGAAGGAACCACACTGGGAGGTAGGGTGGGTGATCTGAATAAAGACACTCAGGGTCAGGCAGGGCTAAGTATGCAGTTCCGGGGCCAGAGGGAGAGGACATGGGGCATGCTCTCTGGCTGAAACACAGCAAGTGGCTTGAGGACTGGGAAGGCAGTAGGTTTGCCCAGACTGACTGCTGTAGCATCCTCCTCGGTGATCCTACAGTCAATCACTTCCTCTAATTTAACAATAAACATATTTGTATGTGTGGCACCAAAGAGATATTACTGAGAAAGCTTCCATGCATCCATCTAGAGGGGTGCTTTCCCTGGGTGGACTCATTGCACATGCACCCCAAATGCGTTGAATGGCCTTTTTAGATCCGGTAATTTAGAAGTGTCGTCCTGACCCCTGGTCTAGGGCTTTTTCCAGCATACCACCAGCATGTCATCTAGGGCACCGTAGCCCGATGACTCACCACTCAGATATCCAAAACAGGGCCTTTTCATCCAGTCGGTCACCTAAAGGCACAACACCCCCCACCACACACACACACACACACACACACACGGGCAGTCTGGTCCTGTGTGGAATTGGGCATGGGTAAATGATTTCAGATCAAAGTCATCTCTGTTCAGAATCTCTCTCCTTCCCAACTCTCAGAACCCCCTCCAGAGACAGCCCTACAACCTGCCGCTTCCAGAGCAGGGCCCCGAGGGACCCCGTGGCAACTGGCCATATCAGCTCCCAAAGCTTCCCACAGCAAACATGCTCTGCATTTGCCTTGGCAGTATCCACATGACTCAGGGTCGGTTGCATCCCCCTGTCTTCTGGTAGAACTGCCCCCTTGGCCTGGCCGTGTGTGGCATCTCCTAGGGAACCAGATGCAGGCTCCTTCTCAGGGTCCCCAGGTACCGTCCTCAGCTCCCCTGCACAGCCAGGTCCCTCAAGGCTGGATTCCCAGGACTCTGCAACCAGTTGAGGCTTTCCTGTGATTTTGGTGATAAGCATGGGCTAAAAACCTGTCCTCTGAAGTTCTCTGTTGGCAGCAGAGATGGTACCAGGAAAGTTCACTCACTCCTGCCTCTTGTCCACTGTTAGTTTATATGGGCAGCTCCTGGTCACTGTGGAAGGTCAGAGAACCTGACACCAAAGCAAGGAGATAGAGGAGGAGACAGCTGCGTGGGCTGAAGAGGGTTTGGGGGGACCCATAGGTGCAGGCCTGGAGTAGCTTTGCCTCCAGCCCCCACCCAAGGGAGCCTCCCCTGCTGGTCCTCTCCCATCGCAAGGCAGGCTGGGTAAGGCCAGGCTCGCTGGCTGCCACAGGTGTAAACCCGTGCCGTGTCTTCTCTCCACCTCCACTCCCTCTTCTGAGAAGCAGAGATAATGAAATCCACCTGACAAGCTGTTGTGCCACCCAATGCGATATTGCAGGCAAATCTCTTCAGAAATTCCCAGGCACCCTGCAGCTGGTAGCCATTGTAACTATGTTGTTAGCTATTAAACTCTTGACTCCTACAACCCAGGCCCAGGCCAGATTCCTGGGGCCTCACCCCTTAGTAGCTAAGGAAAGGTGTGCTATTGCCACCTGACAAAAACAGATGGTTTGCGATGACAATTCACCTTCTATTTTAGAAAGTGAAGTGAATGGAACGTATGCAGGTCATGGACACTAAAGAGCCTTTTCATATCAATTTAGGAGGAGTTGTCAGCCTTGATTTATTAAGTAAAGTTCTGTGACAGGCGGCCAGTGTGCTGTCAGTCTCCTGATGATGGATGGGCCTCACAGCTGACTGCACTGTGACGACTGTCCCACCCCCGTCTTGGAGAGAGCGGCCATCGGAGAAGCAGCACACGCATTAAGACAGCCTCACCGGCCCCTTCACGGGTGCCGCCCACTTCCCATCACCCTTCAGCCTTGCTCTCTCCCCTTCTCAGCCTGCCCTCCGCCCCACCCCAGGCAGGCTCCCCGTTAGTCTGCCCGCCTTAGTCCAGGGTTCGTGACTGGAAAATGTTGCTGAGACTTCCAAGCCTGTCTCCCTGCACCCTGACTGACCCCCCGCAGGAGGGACCCCATCTGAGCAGACTCCCCCAATGAGCCCCATGTCTTTGCCAGGCTTCGGGATCCTGCTCTTAGCAGTCAGCTCTCCTGTTGTCCGTTCGACTCACTTTGGATTCATAGTACAGCCAACGGGGCAGTGACAGTTCCAGGAGGAGGAGACTGGGCAGCTCCGAACCAAACACAGGAATTAGGGGCTGGATTTCCTATTATTTATCATCCCTGTGTAATAAAGGACAGAGTGAATGAGCTCAGCCACCATGACTTCTCCTCACCGTAAGCATTTCACAGGCACCTTCACACTTGGGGGCCTTCCCAATTCCCTTTGACTCCAAAGCAAGATCAAACCATCTCTCTAGGCCTGCACACTCGCCTTTCATATGGTGGGGACACCGTTTAAGCACACCAGTGGGTTTTCCATCCGAGTTTTTTCTTGTTTTTGTCTTGCTCAGGGACCGTGTCTTCCTCCCAGAGAGCTGTTCCGTGTCATCTCTTGCTGCTCTGATCATGCAGGGCATTGTCCTAAAGGGCAGGAGAGAACAAGGACACTGCTGTACAGAACCAGGGACCAGCCCCCCAGTTTGGCATCAGATTGTGTGCAGTTAGGCAGGGAGTCCACAGATCAGATGCGCTCAGAACTCTCAACTTCTTCAGAGCACCAAGTGAAGGCCTTGCTTTTGCAGAAAGAAAAAAATCGTAATCTGTGATGCTTGGTCCTTCTGAACTTGACCCATATTCTCTGCTGATTGAGAGGCCAGCTCTCAATCTGACTGAGAAGATAGCATACTGAGTCAAACTCATGGTCAGCCCAGTGTCTGTCTATGACAGGAGCTGAAAGGACCTTGGTGGGTGGTAGATCTGAGACTAAATATGTGTCCTCATCCCAGTGACTTACCCTTCACCGCCACTTGATTATGGCTCCATCATGTCTGGGCCACCTTTGTGGGAACTATTTCTCTAGCCTCATTGTGTAAATCCTCACATGTGGGCCAGAGCCAGGTCTGCAGATTCTTCTGCCTGAACAAGAGGGACCACCAGTCCCACAGCAGCTTTGTGCTCCCAGGATTAGATCCCAAGGGAAGATGTCTGTGGAGGATATCAAGGAACTGGGTCTGAGAAAGAAGAGGGTGGGCCCTAATACAGTCATGGTCGTCCAAGCCATAAGGCTTATTACAGGAAGGATATTATCACATCCTTACAACAAGAAGACTCCCTCTGCTTGGAATAAAGCAGGTAGAAAAGATTTTGCATCGCAAAATCCTGAGAGATTTAGACTTGATACAAGGGGCAGTTTTCTCATGACTAAGAGAATTCGGTCCTAAAACAAGTTCATAGAAGTTCTTCAGAGGTTCATAGAGGAATAAGAGCAAAAGGGTCCACGTGGCAAGGGGCAGACTGGACTCAAAATCGTGAGTTGGATGTGCTGTCTCAGTCCACTGTCCTGGACGCAGAGCCTGGATGCAGTTCCTCACATAGCTGAGCCTCCAGCCCAGCCGGCAGCCCCTCCGGGCAGGCCCAGTGATTCCTGTCCTGTCCTACCACCTCCCCACTGCACCATTCGGTGGAGCCTGGACACACGCAGCCACTCTTCCCAGTGTCCCATAGCCATCCTTACCTGAGTGCAGGGCTGGGGGAGAGAAGAAGGAGGGAGGGTTACCCCACAGGAATGCTTCTTATTCCTCCTTGTTTCAACCCAAAGGTCCACTTTTGGCCATAATGCAACCTTTGTGTTTTCCTCTAGGGTCTAAATAGAAAAGATAATTTGGGATAAGTGTGTCTATGAGTAAGACCTTTCTGGCCAGTTGAGAGAGAATAAGGACCATTGTCCACGAAAGTAAAAAGGGAGTCAAAACCCAGAGTATGGCTTGGAGGGACAGAAATGGTGTTGCAGGGCACACAGGAGCTGATAAGTTTCAAGTTTTTTGTTTGCTGCAATTAATTGAAACATGATGGATATAATCTTCTTTCAATAAACAAACATTTCTAAGTATTTGTGGAGGTTGGTCCTGGGTGTACATGTCAATAAGACAGGATGTCTGCCTTTGAGGGCCCAGCCATCTAGCAAGCCAGACTAACATGTAAGCAAATAGTAATATAGTTTTAAATGTATAGTAGAGTAATAAGTGTCTACAATAAGCTTGAACACCAGAGGTGAGGGGGTGGGGATCACTTTTTAATGCCTTCCACATGCCTGGCAGTGTTCTCCATTTGGGGTTGTGTGGTGAAGAAGCACATATAGGCCTTGCCCTCAGGGGGCTTACCGTCGGGTACACACACGTGACTCTGTCTGAGGACCAAGTCTAGAAGAAGATAGCTTCAGTTGTTCTGCAGACAGATGAAGGGATGAGGGCTCTCTGGACTGAAGGAACAAAAGGAACCAGGGTGCAGAGGTACAGAAACACGACCTGTTGAGGGAAGTCTGAAGGACATCTCTATTATTTTATAACCCTGGCCCCAGGTGCCCTTAAAATGCAGGTCCTCTGATTCCGTGAGTAACAGAAATAGGACTGTGTTGTTGACATACAGTCTGGAAACGCTCATTTGGATCCTTCAGGGCATGAGAACATTCTTGAAAAATTTGAGTAGGATGAGCCAGTCATTGTGTCCATGAGATTCCTACAGAAACCATATATAAACTGAGAAGAAACCAGTCTGGACTTCAGTAATTTTTGGAGCTCTGATTTACACGAGTTGCCTCTTTCTGCTAATAGGAAGGATAAAAATAATAACTCTTCCCTCAGATGGTCTCCAAAGTGGTATGAAAAGGCAGTGATTACCAGTGTCCATAGATGCCCATATAATTTAATCCTCATAGTGGATCTTATTTTTTAATGTATCACTCTTCTGAGCCAGATTCTCAGTGTTCATGTCCCCAGTGAGAAATTGGTTTTATTGCTCTAGCTGGGTGCACTTCCCTTCCTGAAATCAAGAATATAGAAAAGCATTCTGTAAGACACAGCAGGAAGAGGATTCATCCCTGTCCACTTAAATATTCATGACAGCTTGCATTTTGGTTCCAAAAGACACTTGTTTATTTAGATAAGATTTAATTTATTCATAATTTACCTAAATTTGCAGGAGCGTGCATGTACATTTTAGCGTATAAGTACCATGATACATAAAACATTACCGAAGCATGCAAATTGTACAGTGACAGCCGTGGAACCTGTCTGGATGTTTTAGGGAGATAAGGCATTTTCACCAGAGCAAAGACCTTAACACAATGGCCCAGAATTGTTTGCCTGTAATATGCTAACTCATCGTTATCTTTTTACCCAAGGTAAACCCATCATTAAAAATTAAAATGTATATAATATAAAGTGAGGTTGAAGAACATCTTCTTGGAATGGAAGCAATGTTGTGCTTTTCCCTCTTCTCTCTGATCAGGAGTCACTTCCTTCATTGTTATACAGTCAACCCTTTCTCTTCCCCCAATCCCCAGACAAAATAAAACAGCAAATTTCAATGCCATCCACTTTTCTAGTTAATTAATGACAACCTTACATTTGCATTCATGGATGCGTTCATTCAGCTGACATTCACTGTCCACCTGTTGCATATAAAGACTCTCCTAGACTATGTCAGCTGCCTTGTGGAGTGTCTTTTCTGTCTCCCGTGCTGGGGAATCAGTTCTCCAAAGGTAGGCAGTGGGTATCCTTCACCCCGGTATTACAGCACACTGACCCCGGCATGTTGTAGTGATCAATCAATGTTGTTAATGATTTTGATTGTTATTTCCATCAGCATATGGAAATTCTGAGAGATAAACAGTAACTTCCCCTGAAAGTTTTTTCCATGAAAATTTGCTCACAGCTTATGCTGCTTATGAGCCCCATGTGTTCTTTATCCTGACCCTTGCAAAAGGGAAAAAGGACAGTTCTCGTCGAGCCGGCGAGGGTATGCCTCTTCCTTCTTGGTGTGCAGGGTCTCTTCAGCTGGAGCACCGTTTATAGGCTGTGCAGGAGGAATTGGAGAGACACAATCTTAAGAGAGCATAAGAAGATGTAAAGGAAGGGGATTTGTTTGGAGTCTTTGCTAACTAAAGGCATTAAAACTTTATAATGCCAAACAAATCCCGTTTTTCTTTATTTATGGATCATATATTCCCCCCTTTATGACTGCCATACATTTTTCCAAGCTGACAGCTGATAACACCAAAAATTCACTGCTAGCAAAAAATTCCGTTTACCACTCTCTCCAAGATAATAATTTTAGAGTTAAAGGAAAAAAAATAATATATATCTCTGTGCAAAAATATCCATGCTTATTCTGAGTCCCTCAACTCATACTCCACACTGAATATGGATTTTGATCAGAGTTCAGGGGGATTCTTTTAAAAACAGAACCCACCAATATCCTCTTTTATTGGTTAACTGTTAACTTGGGGAAGAAATATCCGTGCAGGTCTTCTTGGTTTCTTGAGAGTTGGTGCAATTTAATTTCAATTTATCAAACGTGGAGTATGGCAGGGGTTTGCTTTTCCCCTTGATTTATTAGAAATGTTCTCAAAGGGGCAGTCTGTCACTCGGGTGAATTCAGCCAGTCCCTCTCCTTGAAGTTGCTTTTCCTTTGGCTTGCCACCCAATGCCACAGGAAGGGGAAAAACAGAGAAATAAAAACCACAAGGGAAAAAAGAGAGAAATCAATGTGTTCTAAACATGATGACAGGATGGGTTGTTTAAATTGCCTCTGCACATTGATTTAAAGCATGCCCAGTAGAAACCTCTATTATATTAACAATCTTTTCCCTTCATTTCAATCATTGTAGTTGCTGTATCTTATT
Organism: Manis pentadactyla; assembly: GCF_030020395.1. Taxonomy (NCBI): domain Eukaryota; kingdom Metazoa; phylum Chordata; class Mammalia; order Pholidota; family Manidae; genus Manis; species Manis pentadactyla. The sequence goes on along the minus strand of NC_080031.1, from coordinate 12,554,263 downwards.
ACCTTTCAGCAGATGATGTCCAAATATAATGTTGAGTACGATTTTTTTTATTATTATTATTTGTTAGACGAATGATGGGCAATGACTTAGAGGTCTGGGGACAGGATTAGTAACATAAATAATGTGAATTCCAAATAACCCAAGGTAATGATAAATCAACTGCACATTTAACTACAGATGATATTTTAGATATATTTCTATCAGTTCTTTGAGGCTTCAGAAGTATAAAGAGATAGGATATAATCCTAGCCATAGACCACAAGGTGTTGGAAATGGATAGCAAGTTGCTGTCCCTTCTGAGATGAAGAAAGCTTCCAGTGTGAGAGGTGGTGGTGTGTTTTAACAAAATCACCTTTAACCTCAATAGTTTATTATTGAGACACCATTGCCAGACTGCTGACATCTTTTGTAAAATGACTTTTAGTTAGCCTACCTGTACTTCAGCTCAGAGGAAATGGAGCCATAATTCTCCATGTTGCTTTCATATTTTCACAGCAGACTGATTCTTTGACAATCATTAAGATTGGAAAGGGTGGGAAGAGGTCTTTCAATTCTGGACCTATGTCTTAGACAAGATCTGGTTCCCTTATAATTATTATGGAAGGAATCCAGTGATAGAATCTAACTGAGCAGTTTTCTAGGTGTCTCTTCCTGCTCTGGGGCTGGGAGCATTCCTGTGTGAAAGGATCATAGTTTTTCATTCTGGGACTTGAAGTGTTTTCTGAACTATATTTAGAAGACTTCTGCACCCTGAGAAAGTGTTTTCACATATGTTGTCTCCCAGCTGACTCACAAAGATGGCTGGATTAAACCCATTTCACAGTTGGAGAACCTGAGTTTTGGACAGAGTTGTCATTCACCCAAGGTCACCCATTTGTTAAACACTGAGATTGGATTTAAACCTTTTTTTTTTTACTCCCAAACTTCTATTCCTTCCTCTACTCCACACTACTCTGAAGTTGGTGTTTTATTCATTCACTTAACCAAAAAATACTTACTCAATGACATCAGTATGTCAGCCCCATCAATGTCCGCGGCACTGAGGATCCGAGCAAGGACCCACTGACCCTGCTCTCAGGAGTCTCAGGTCTGGTTAAGGAGCAGTGCGCACATGAGCTTTCCATGTTTTCAGGAGGGTCACCGCCGAGGCACGCACAGGGTGTCATGAGAGCATATCTGAGGCGTCCGTGACCGCTTGGCTCTGGGAAGCAAGGGAGCCCCTGCAGGATGAGGACCTGTGCCCGATCTTACCCCCTGCATGCTCCTTGCCCTGGACAGCGTCCCTCCTGTCCAGGAGGCCTGTTGACCCATTCTGCAATGAGGAAGTGGAGGAAAAATCTGAGTGGGTTCCCTTTCCCACAGGACGCATATACAGAAAAAAGAAGTTGGCCTTATTGTTGCAGTGTTCTTTCATGAGGTTAAAAAAAAGAAAAAGAAAAACATCTCTATCCTCTAAGAGTCTCAGACAGATACCTTTAACCAGGTTGTCAATACAGTAAAGACTTTTTGAACTGTTGGTTTAACTGAAGTTCAGGCAGTGTGTTCACTTTCCTTGTATCTGCTTGGCTCAGATCCTTATCATATACCTTAGAATCCTGGTTAGGAGAACAAACAAAAGCTATTTATCAAGGCTTCGTTGGAGTCAGGATTTAAACAAGGCAAGAACCTTAAAGATAGCAGACTGAATAGTTATTCTGTGTCACTTGTATTCTCTGCTTACCAAACTTCCATTCATCCTGTGAGTCAAACTAGCTGTGCAGTTGGAGGAAACAGTTTTCAGAAGAGACCACCTCACTTCTGACATCAACCACAAGTTCCGGAGTGTTCCCCAAACTACCCTCAGGTCTGATCCTTTTCTAGAGCTACTTACAGACTTACAGAACTCACTGCAAGTTATTATGCTCATAATTAAGGTTTATCACAGGGAAAGGATTAAAATCAGCCAAGGGAAGAAGAGCTCAGGGGAAGAACCAAATGTGGAGCTTGGAGGCAGTACACGTTACCTTTCTGGTATCACTGTTCAACAGTATACAGAGAGTGTTGCCAACTAGGGAAACTCAGCTGAGCCTCAGAGTTTTTATTAGGGCCCCACTGCATAGGCATGATTGATTGATGATTGCTCCCATTGGTTGGTCATGGTCCCCAGGCCCCCGGATGCTGTGCAACCCAAAGCCCCCCAACCTAAGTCAAACTGTTGGCCTATCTGATGTAAACCAAAGCCCCCAAACAAATAGAGACACTGGCAAAGACACTGACAGAGCCAGACCTCTTTGGGGGCAAAGTTAAGTTCTTTACAGCCTCATGCCCAGCGCCGAGCTCGTAGGCACACTCCTCCATACATACCTGCTTACCTCTCCGAGACTGCAACACTGTGTCCATGCCTCTGCTTACATTGATTGTATTGCAGACAACCTGGTGCTGGAGCCCATGTCTGAATACTCATCCTGCCTCCAACACTCAGTGCCTAGAAGGTCAAGAACATAGTAGGTGTTTAATAAATGTTAGTTGGGTTGGATTTTTCTATTTGATGAGGAAACCTATCTTTGTTAGGATTTATAAGAAGTTTGGGTCTTACTGGCTGCTTTTCTTTTGCTTTCTGGCTGCCGTTTACTTTCTTTTTTAGATGTAAATCTTCCCTTATGTCCAAGTGCAGGACATCACACATTTTTAAAGTTTCTACCATCTATAAAACCCTTGACTGCATCTTAGCTTCCACTGATGGTCACAGAATCTTCTTAAGTCTAGGCAAGTATAACTTCCTGCACATGTTAGTGGTATTTATAGGAGAAAATTATGCCAAACCCTGGGAGGTATGAAGTCCAAAGTAGCAATAGCAGTTCCTAATTTTGTGCTATGTCTCCATGTGGTGACATTGTTAAAGACAAGTCTGCAGGAGAATTCAGCCCACTGAGAACCAATCACAGAATTTTGATTAGAAAACGCCACTATGGCAGCAACAGAAAACTTCAAACATAATATGAAAAGTAGAGCAAAGGCAGGGAAGCCACTATGAACTGCGCAACCGGATACACCTTTATCACCACCACCACCACCACCACCACCACCCCCCCGCCCTGTATCTGTTTGTTGTCAGGTTCGTTGTCATGTGGGTGGAGCGGCTCCTGTCTGAGCATGATCAGAGGGAGGAACACTCACACAAAAAAGCAATGATTTGCTTGTACTGAGCTTCTAATTATATGCCAGCTGTGGAGTGTTCCTAATGTGTCTGGAATGGTGGCACAGACTAGGGACCCCTCTGCCAGCTGTGCGTGTGCAAGTGCTCTTGGCAGAGTGGTGCCGTGCAGCCTGCTCTGGTGCGCGTTCCCGAGGAGCGCTGTGAGTCAGTGGTTGCTGACACTCCTGCCCTGAGAACTCTTTTCTTTACAAATTGGGAAAGAACAAGTCTCTTCCACAACAGAATGTCAGGCCAACAGCATCTCAAAATAATATTCAGTAATGGCATTCAGAGTGCCCCTGAAGGATCTAATTTCTAATTTTTCCACAATAGTGAGCTGCTGAGATGATCTACAGCGGTATCAGTTTGTTCTCTCTCTTGCCAAGAGCCAGACTCTGATAGAGGAGATTCTTGCAGCTTCCAAAAGGAAAGTGACTTCACATTGTATTTATGACCCAGGCTTCTCTCTTAGCCTTAAATTGGATAAGGTGTGAACCGCCATACCGATGAATAGTTTCCCCCTGCCTTTGACCTGCTCTGGTGGCTACAGACATCTGGAAAGATCCACTCTTAAAAGAAATCAATCCCTATGCAAATTCCAGGTCACGTGAGCTATGGCAGCCTCAGTGCCCCGTATGCGGTAGAAAGAATCATAAAACCTACAATGTGGCTCCAAGGGCTACAGGTGGTCCAGCTCCAAACCACACCTTGAGATTTTATATATATCACCATAGCTTTAATGGTTGCATTTTGGCTTGCACCCCTTGTAGAATATTATGACACAGAAAAATATCTTAAATAATCAGAAAGCAAACTTTCTCCCAAACATCTGTGCATTTGGGTGGATGCATTTGGGGGAGCAGATGCTGAGGGCAGTAGAGATTGAAAGGAAGTGTGTGGTGGACTCTGAAGGCTGAGACAAAATGTAAACTTCCAAGGGACTAAAGCCCCAGAAAGTGGCGGGGTGTGAATTCTCCCTCACAAGTCTGGAGTAGATGTAGGCTGAACGTCATTTTCAAGAGTGTAAGACCTAACCAAATCAGTAAAAACAATGAGCAAAGGGAAATGGGGAACTCAGGAACATGGGGCTGCCTGTATACCATTTCAAAGCAGGATTTGTTGAACAGGGCAGAGAGCTAGAGGCGTCAGGAGCCTATGCATCTACGTAAAGAAATGCCAGGCTCGGGCTGCAGGGCAAGGACCTTACATTCCTCATATACGGTAGCATGTCACCAGCTGTCTTCACCACAGAATTCCAATTTGCATGTTTCAATGTAAGGAAACACTCTTGTGACTCATTCAGAATTGCCTCCTAACGGGCTGGTGCTGATGTTCAAAGAGGTGCTTATCAAGTGGAAGCTGTAGATGAGTGGATAGCAAGACAAAAGTTAGCACACACAGCCAATGTGCTGTGGGAGGTAATCAAATTCTCTGTCAGCAGGGAAGTGGTTGTGTGGACCGAGAGCAAACTGGTCTTGGGACCACCAGTGAGTCCCGTTTGACATACATTATGTTAGCTTGCACTCGTGTGTGTCTTTTTGTAATATGTGGGTGTGCCTACTTGGTGCTTGTAAAGGCTCATCGCCTCTATAAGTAAAATACTTAATTGAGAAAAGGAAATACTGGGTCCCGCATTGAAACAAGCTTGCTTCATCCTTGTGCTGCTTGCAGGAGGAAGGGGGGTGCCATGTGACAAATCACTTCTGTTTGAAATAGTTGGAGCCGAGTATCTAGGAGACTAGATAAGAGAACCTGAATGATCCTATTATAAGGATAACAGCAGTGAGAAGAGTCTGTGGACGTCCGTACATGGGCACATTCAGTTGATTTAAAGGTGGTGTGGCAGCCCGAAACTCAGAATTCTCTGCTTTGGATTGCTTCAGTGCAGACCTTTAACATTATTTTAACATAGCTTGATCTGTGCACCGCCGTGAAGTCTGCTTGAACAAATCCACGTTAAAAGGAATATGCCATCTGTGCACCGAACAGAAACACAAAAACAAGCACTGTTAGGTCATCGAAGAGTGAGAGCTACGGAAAGAGTCCAGACTGAAAAGGAGGAGGCTTTCTATTTCCCCAGTTGCTGCATCCTAGGCCACGCTGACCCTTTCAAAATCCCTTTCTGACAACTGTTCACTAAGACATTCCCAGCATTGCAAGCCCAATGCTACCTCTGAGAACAACACCCTTCAAAAGGAAGACCATTTAGAAGCACACATTTGCAAGAGCAATATTGTAGCACCATGAGTTTATCTTTCTCACTGGTTCTACTCTCATGACATGTCAGCTCTAGCTCTGGGTAGTTTTCAGTGTGTAAGGAATCTGCTGTCTTGAAATACACGCCTGCCTCCGGCTTTCCTTAGATAATTTCAGCTACTAGAAGAGGGAGGAGGGTTGCCTTTAAATACATGCTCTTTCAGGGATTTCCTTATACGAACAGGTTTATTTTAAAGCAATTATAATTTTCACATGTTTATTTATTTTCTCCGTCACATTTATCCCCCAAGCATATAATCATTGTGTGAGCTTAGCTTTCAAAACAAACACATATTAACCCCTAGGCCTTACATTAGTAGATGCTCCTTATTCCCATGTAATGTAGCACTGAGCTAAGGGAGAAAAGTCTACACAGTGTACATGCCTATGGTGACTCTGAACATACCAGCAGGCATGTGAATAGCTTGCCTCTATTGTTCCTTTAGGACCCCCTGCTTGCTGTGGAATCGGGGACATGTGGTTCATTTTCCTTATTCTTAAAGAAAATGCATAAATATTTGATGGGAGTTTCCCATCTTAATTTTTCAGTTTCCAAGGTTTAAATAGTATAAAATTAGTTCAATATAAAGACTTAATATCTTTCTTTTAAAGCTGGATAGTAGGTAGATATATAATAGATGATAGGTAAATGACAGATAGAGATAGATAAAAGCATTAAAATCTGCATATCCATTAGTTATATGCCATGGAGGCAATTTCTAAATAATGTTTTACAAACTATACGATTTCACATGCTTAGCTAATAGTATTAACCTGTCATTAGTCCTTTGGCCACCTACTGTGTCAAACTGTCAGCTCGAATTGTTTCTTTAAACTTACAACTTGAGGTTCTTCTTTAATAAGACAGTCTTAAGATACCCTCAGGAAATTATCCAGGCCCAGTACACTTCAAAACAAAACAAAACAAAATAGAAAATGCATATTTTCTGTTACAAGTAACCCCCAACTTACAAGTTTGGAGTAAAAAATATCCAGGGATACATTCAGCAATTGCTGATCCAATTAAGGACAGTTGCATTTGTTGCTTTTAAGGTGCCTTGGGACCCTCAAAATTATATGCACCTATTCGTTTGACAAAAAAAATTGGCACTAGAAAATGCTTTCAGGTTGTACAGAGGTTACCCGATGGCCTAAATGGCTATTCAGAATAGAAGAGGGTGGGTGAATGAGTGGATGGATGGACGGATGGATGGATGGATGGAGGGAGGGATGGACATATATAGATGGATGGGTGGATGGATGGATAGATGGATGGATGGGTGGATGGATGTAGAGTGAGAAAGAGAGATTGATTTAACAAATAATGAGCATGGAGGCCAAGCTAGCTAAGCCCTGACTTGGTTTATTAAGCCTGACATTTCTCTAGCTGTCACTGTCCTCCTAGAATATTATCTCGGTGAAGGTGATTTTACATCAGTGAATAGATAGGATAATGCTAATCTCAAAATTGGGTTTAAGCCAGGAGCTATCAATAAGAATCATGCCAGGTATTTACTACTCCACAACCCTACTAAATATCACTGTCCCTGTCTGTGACACAGACAATAAGGCCCATACAGAATAAACAAATAGCGTAAGACCAGAGGGCTAATAAGGGGCAGTGCCAGAATTCAACCCCAGTTTTGTACGATCTGAAATCCATGCTCTTAATCACTATGCTGAGGTTAAGTATCTGTAAAATCTGTTATACCCTAGGTAGTGGTATTCACATATGTGAAGACGTATGTGGATGTACTCTTTGGCCATACAGCAACATTCCAGTAATTATAATGTGATCTTTCTTCTGATTGCTCTAATGAAGAACCAGGAGTGACAAAATGCACAGAGGTCTCAGGATCCAGTCGTCAGTGACATAAACAATAACGTCACTCCTTGGCACAGGGAAGTGTTGAGAAGAGCCATTTCAAGAGCTCTCACACTTCAGCTGCTATGCTATGTTAGTTTTGCAACCAGGCAGTTAGGCAATGAATGCATCTGGCACCAACACCTTTCTAAATGCCTGCCTGTCCAGTCCCTGCCTCACTGGCTCTTAACAGCACACTAAAATTGACACACTAAGAGAGGACTATCACCAAGCCACCTGTAGAATCCAGGGATGCAAAACGATAAGTCCCTCATTTAATCGTAAATGTGAGTTCCTTGCAGTCCAATTTCAGAGGGCCATCACTTAGAAATGTTAATGCTATTTATTGTAGATGCATGGGATAATGGCATTTCTCAACATCTGTTTTCATTTAGAATTTCCAAGTTGCCTTTGTGTTCCATTCTGTGGGCGCCACTTGGTAATGATGCCGTTCAGTTCATACTTACGAAACAGGAGGATGGAAGGTGGCAAGTGGGAACCCAAACAAAATATTATTAATGAATATTTGCAGCTGCTGGTGGGACTTGGTGAGTAGCTGCCAGCTTCGATGACAGAACTCATCTTGTAAAATGTACCTATGGTAAATATCAACGAGGAGTGATTAGCAAAGGTTGTTAATTCATGAATGCCTTGCAAGCAAACCAGCGATCTGATTGCCACCAGATGTATCTTTTCGCTTTTGCAAGGCAGCCAAGGGCTCAAGATCATACATAACACAGCCATCATCGCCACCTTTTGGATTTCCTTTTGTACCTTGAGAGGTTTAGTTTAGAGGGAGAAAAAAAAGTAAGAGAAGCAGAAGTGTCTGCATGTTTATGGAAATGAGCTGCGGAAAGACCATGCACATCTTCCCAGGCTCAGGTCAAAACCTATTTCTTCCCCAAAACAGCCTTTCTAGCAACTTCAGCCTTCTAGAACGCTCCCTCCAAGTTCCCACTGCACTCCTTTGACTTTGTTCCATTCATTAACATTTAATCACGATTTACCTTTTCATGGTAAAGGCTTCCGCTTGTGCATCTCTAATCAATCTTCCTGTGTACACTGTAGGTTCTTAAAGGGTATCCATTTTTAACCTCTTTCCGCCCCATCCTGACCCCATCATGGCCCCTGTGCTCCGTCGCTGGCACCTAGTAGTTCTCCTTAACTATTTACATTAACTTCTTACATGAATACCTACGTGAATGAACATAGGAAGAAGTAGCCTTCCCAAGCCAAGAGTTGACCTATAAGCCAGGGATTTTAAGTAACTCCAGGATGGAAGAAAGTAGTTTGAACCTTGAGGCTCCTGAAATCATACCTTGAAGGCAAATAGCCTAGCCTGCCTGGAACCTGGATTCTTAATGCTTGTGGAATCTCATGACTGACTCCTTATCAGAAAGACAGACCAAGATCTTTTCAATCACTTAGGAATGATTAGCAAAGGCTGTTCATTCATGAACGACTTACATACAAATTGATTTTGTTTCACATATGCTTCCTCATTTTAGGACTTTTTACTCAGCCTTTTCTGGAGTGGAGGAAAATTCTCTTAGCTTGCCATTAGTGCCCTGTGACACATCCCATCATCTGCCTCTGATTTTAGCCCAAAGTAGTCTGGACAGTCCTATGGTTATTCTCCTCCTGCTATTAAGGGGCTATTCAGAATAGAAGAGTACCACAGGGATCTGCTTAGCCTGCATACAGGTGTTCTTGGAAGTATCCAGAAGTTACCACACCAGCATCCTCAGCTAACTGGGGGCAAGGGGGAGTGGATAAACCCTCCAGTCTCCAGCTTTTTGGGGGAAAAGCTAGGCAACATTTTATATACTTCCTGGGACATTCCAGAGCCGTGCCCACAGCAGTGGCCTCAATAACACGCTCTCATACTGGCTTCTCCTCTTTGCTTAGCTCTTTCCCCATTCCTCGAATCACCTTCCAGTAAACTACCTACACTCAAGTCTTGGTCTCAAGCACTATTTTCAGGGGAATCAAGATACTCAATCTGGTTCATGCTGATCTTAAAAAAAAAAAACAACAAATGAGTAAATTAAAATCTGAGAACATAGACATTCAAATGAGGATGCCTTTCAGTGTTGCCACTGTACACGCATTTCACAAGCTGCCATTGCCCTGGGCATCCCTGAGAGTGTCTGCAGAGCCCCTTCACAGGACCGAGCAAGGGCACAGCAGCGAGGCTCCGGGGGTGCCTGGTGTAAGCACAGGTGCACACTGGCGCCAGGAGGCTCTCCTTGGGGGCTCACATGCCTTCCCTGAATCCTGCCCCTGTGTTTACAGACTACACTGAAGGCACCTGCTTAGAAAGCACCCCAGGAAGACAAAGGAAAGCCCTGATCCCCCCCATAATCCTAATAGACAGGAAAGGTGAGGCAATCCCTTCCACAGCGGCTTCATTTTCAACACAGCCACAAAGAAGCTTCACCACAAAGTCTCTCCTTGGCAGGAGCAGCTGTAAGAGCAGAAATTAAATATCCTTGTGAAAACATTTTGTTTTGGGGGAAGCACTTCAAGCATCATGATAAATACCATTTGTTCCCTTCCTGGCTTACAGCCACATTCCTAGAGGTGACTAGAAATGGTGACATCAGGTTGAAACCCCACAGGCTCCCCCACCTTTCAGCAGACCAGAACACATCCCTTTGGAAGAAAGCCAGCATCTGTGCTGAGCGATGTCTCCCAACACCTCAAACAGATATTTCCCAGAACATTCAAGTCCTAGAAGTTCAAAGCAGAAATAACGTTTGAAAAATTTGGAGGAGATTCAAAGGAGAGAAAGAATGATGATACAAAGGCCAGGGAGACAAAGGGACCCATTTAATAAACAGTCATAAAAGAATCCATCTAATGATCGGTTACATAGTAACATGGGAGGAAGGCCAAGTATTTCAGTAGTCATAGGTGATGCCTTCAGGACTAGTATTTCATCCATTCTCCATTCGTTCGTGCTACAAACAGTTGCTGAGCGTCTATGTTGTACCAGGCTCACAGGTTAAGGGCTGGGGATGCAAAGATGATCAAAACTGGGTAGAGTGAGTGCCCGCCGCATGGCCCTCTCACAAGAGAAATGACATTGACGTAATCATCACACAAAGAGACGCTTGCTTGCCATGGTGGTAAGTACAGGGCGGTGTGGGATTGGTGGGATGGGGGACATTCAGAGCTATGGATGATTGTAATGGGTGGGTGTTTATTCAGGGAAGACTTTGCAGAAGAATAGAATCTAAGGATGCCTGGGGGAGGGAACAACACTCAAAAATCTGCCAGAAGGGGAGGAAGAAAGAGGGGGAGGGAGAAAGAACAGGAAGCAGCTCTACCTTGAATGGGGGAGCGGGGGCATGGCAATCCACTGTACCATTCGCCTCCTGAACTGGGCAGAGGAGGACTGGCAGGCTCAGATACTGAAATGCACCAGTCAGGCTGAACCCAACTGGGGAGAATCCCAAAGGATGGTTCACCTTCAAACAGTATTCCCTGAGGGGGCTGCAGAAGGCTCACTTGGAGAGAAGAAGAGAAACCGATGACCCCCTATCAACTCAATGACCTTCGTGACCTTGGGCAACTTGCTTAATCTCCCCCTGACCTAGTTCTTGTCACCGGCAAAAATGGGGATAGTAAGAGTACCCACCTCGCTGACTTGTTGTGGGGGTTAAATGTGCAAATATTGGTACAGTGCTTAGCCTGGGAATTCAAGGAGGCCAGTGAACTTGGACAGGGGGATAGAAACATCATATTTCATTTTTACTAACTTCTAATAGGAATTTCATATCCCTCTAACTACAAACATAGTCAACAATCACAGTGGAACAGCAGTTACCTGAGACTTTGTCACCAATAAAAATCTCAGATATTTTCATGTCACACTACTGTTTTTGCAGAAATCTCAAAATATTATTTATGCTCACCACTACTTGAAATTATAGTACCTGCCTCATGGGTCTGTCATGTGTATGAGATGAAACCATTTAGGTCAAAACACCCGGCACAGGTAGGCCCTTCATAAGACTTTTTCTGACCCCTTTCAAGGCTGCAGGCTTTTCAGCCCATTTTCATATGCAGACATCTGCTTGTGGGATGAACTTGCTTTTCTGTCTCCCTCCTGCTGGGACTTGGGGGTACTGGAATGCTTGGAATGGCTCTGACAGCTAGGTGCCAAGAGGAAACCTGGGCTTCCATTACCAGCCCTGTCCCCGTGGGTGAACTGCGCTGAGCCAGAGAGTTCACAGGATCAGTGTGAAAAGGGAAAACAATTTGTTCAGGGGCCCTAGAGTCAGACGCTCAGCATGCTGGGCTTGTGGGGATTTTCAGCTTTAATCAGCATCAAGTTGATCTTACTCTGAGAGATGCTAATGAATCCAGAATATCTACAGGTAGCTCCAGCCAGACAAACCCCCTGGCCCTGCACCTGGTCCCTGCCCATTCCTTCCTACCCTCCTGAAGGCTGTTTGGCACCGAGGTGTCTGGACTGCTGTTCTAGACCCAGTAGTCAGCATTTGCCGCCGTTGCTCCGGCTGGGATCAGCGTGGCAGCCCAAATTCTGTTTTCCCTTTCAGGCATGTCTAGGGGTTGCTTTTCTCCCTCCTCTCTCCTCTTTTGTTTGAGTTCTGTTTTTCTAAAAAGTTAATTTATTGTGGCTGAAAATACAGGAGAGAACCCTGGAGACTGATTTCCCCCGATTTATCTAAGGCACCAGCCCGGTGCTCAAAGCATGTTCCCCATGGCAGAGACCCACCAAGGAGACCAGCCAGGCCCTGTAGTTAAATAGCTTCTGCTCTCTGAGGAGCTCAAAGCACTTTAGAAACACGAGCTCATTTGGGGTCCATTCTGACCTGGATTCAAAGTGCTCCGGGATCCTCCCAGGACACAGATGTCTAAGACAGCCTGTATTCCTGCTGAGGCCATTCTGTCTGCCTGGAGTCAGGAAAATGGAGGCAAAAAGCCCAAGTTAGATGAGCCTGTAATGAAAAGCAAATGTCCTAGAGGTTAGATGAGGACTTTCAGTTGGCGCCCCATGTCCTCCAGGCTTTGGTCTGTGGCTTAGCTGAAGCATAATGCTTTCTTTTCAAAGGATCAAAAGAAATCATGAATATGAAAGCACCTTGTACATTGTGCCACAAATAACAGATAATAAATGTTAGCTGAATCCAAAATATTGAGTGTGATGCAGGCCAACGGATCCAGTGCTTTTTCCATCGCCCAGGATGGACAGGTTAGTCCCTTACATCCAACCCCCATTTCTCTTCCCTGGAGTTATCTCTAGGGAATACTAGTGATGTGTGGTGGATTCGAGAAGGCCACAGAGTCCCTGACATTCTTCCCATTGAGCAATGGATCACTGGATCCTGTTGAATCTAGACGGGACCTCTGACTGCTTCCCATAGGAAAGGGTGGAGGTGATGCTGTGTTTATCTCCTGATGCAGCCCTTAAGAGCCTGTCTCTGCAAACACTCTCTCTCTGAAAGTCCTGTTCTGAAGAAGTCCAACTTAGCCACCTGGAAAGGCAATGGAGAAAGAGCATGGCTGGCCAGCCCTCAGCTCTCCAGATCAGCCCAACCCAGGGGCCAGGCACTTGAACCCTTCACTCTAGACCGGCTGAATAACTGATACCATGTGGGGCCGAAGGACCACTCAACCAAACCACATCTGAACCCTGACCCCTGAATCATGAGCCATAATAAAGTGATGGTTATATCAAGTCACTAAGTTTTGGGGTGGTCTGTTTTATAACACTAAAAACTTCAACTGTAAGTGAGTTAAAAGAAATACCTTCCTTAAAGAGGACATATATATGAAAATTAAATTAAAACAGTATCTGAGCAAAGTGTTTAAGTGCAGGGCCTCCTGGAATTTGTGATGTGTTCCTGGCTTGTACCTGGAGCTACTGCAGTTGGGGGAGGGAAAGTCCTAGAGCAGTAGCCACCGTCCCTTCTTCCTTTCCCTTCCCATATAACAAAAATAATTATTGTTATTATGCTTGAGAATATACTTCGTGGCCAGGCTGTATGCTCTGTGTAATAGTAATACCATTAGCCAACACTTCTGTGGCCCTTACCACGTGTCAGCAGCATTCTACCACTTCACACACAGTAGCCATCCATTCCTGACAGCAATCCCACAAGGTAACTGCTATTATCATCCCCATTTTACCCATGAGAAAACTGAGGAGCAGAGAAGTCCAGAGTCTTGCCCAAGATTAAGTCTTCCATTAACTCTGTGTATTAATTTTCTATTACAAATCACCAGAAACATCACAGATTTGTTACCTTATAGTTCTGGAGGTCAGAAGTCCAAAATAGATCTCACTGGGCTACAAAGTGTCGCGGGGCTGCGTTCCCTCCAGAAGCTCCAGGAGGGAATTTGTTTCCCTGCCTTTTCCACCTTCTAGGAGCTTCCCACACCCCTTGGCTCGTGGTCTGCGTCACTTCATCTTCAAAGCCCACCGTGACTGGTCAAGCCTTTCTCCCACTGCATCGTCCTCACGCCAGCTCGTCCTGCCACCCTCCTTCAGCTAAAGGAACACATGTAATTACCCAGGGTCATCTGGATAACATGGGATAATCACCCCATCTCAAGGCCAGCTGATCAGCAACCTTAATTCCATCTGCAACCTTGATTGCCCCTTGCCATGTAACATGACATTTTCACATGTTCCAGGACTTAAGACAAGGACATTGTATGTTTGGGGAGGGAGGGCATTATTCTGCATATAAGATGGGAATAATTGTGTTTCCCTTTTTATAAATGAATGAGCTGAGGATCATGGTAATTATATAATTTTCCCAAGGTCACACATACCAAATGCTACTTCACCTGAGCACTGTAGGGTCTCAGGCTAAAAAGCAGAATTGTTCTGGAAAATGGCCAGGTGAGCCCTTCTCAAAGGGAGGGCTGTCATTTGGAAGCAAACTTCAGAAATCGCTATGCCTTTCCACTAACCTATGGGTATATAAGTTTCTATCAGTTTATGGTGGTGAGGAGCATTATTGGGGGTTCTCCCCCTGCCAGCATCTCCAGCCCTTGCAAAAGAGAAAGAAATCTTGTCTGGGAAAACCCCCCTGAGATTGCTCACTTATCTGTCCCTGAGAACTCAAGAAACAACATTTCTCATATCCAGTAAAACCTTCTGATAATGAACTCTGTGATAAGGGGACTCCATTCATAGTGAGGCCACAAATCATTCCTGTGCATCAACTCTTTCAGTCCCAAGAGAGATAAAGAGGGAATGTTTTGGAGCTTTTTAAAACATTTTATGTGCGTGTGGTATCCTGGACCTAGAAAGTTCAGAAATGTTCCCCCCTACGTGATTCCCTGGGCCCACCCCGAATGCAAGGCCCCCCTCCAGCCCAGGGGCTCTCCTGATTCCCCTGCACACACCAGGAAATGGCAGCGGTTTACTGAGCACTGGCCACTAGCCAGGTACTTGAGATTCAAGACCTCTAATCCTCACAAAACCCCCTCCAGGTTAGTATTAACCTCTCTTACCCTTAATTTCCACATCTAAAAAATGGGGATGAGGAAGCAAGCAATAGCCAGCAAGTGTCAAAGGTAAGACTGGAGCCCAGGTCTGTTTGGGCCCCATCCCGTTCCTGGCCACCTTATTTTCTGCCTCTAACCTGCCTGCTCTGCCTTCTGGGCCTCTGCTCATTGTTTCTCTTCCCAAAGTGCTTTCACTACATCCGCCATCTCAGAACCTCCTGGCCTTTGCTCCCCTAACCCACCTGCCGTGAAACATGCCCGGCTGCTCCAACCCTGTCTGCTCCCTCCTTTAACTGAATGCTATGCCTCTCACAATGCAACAGCCCGTAACTAGGCGTCTTTATTCATCTCTGTCCCTGGGTTGTATTCATTTTCCCAGGATAGACTGTACTCATCTGGGACAGAATCCAGACCTTACACAGTATTTCACTCACGATCATCAAGAAGCCCGCAGACGATTAGCTATACACATGCCTGATGAGTATATTCTGATCTACAGATTGACTTCCTTTCTCTTCAGAACATCTTGGTTATTATTGTAAAGAGGCTTATGGTAAAGTTTTATTCCAAAAATCAAAATCAAGGAGCACATCTAGCATACACAGGCAGTTCAACTGTTGCTAGGCTAAACCTGAAACTCAGGTATTCTGACTCCCCACCCTACCTCCACTGCAGCCTTCTCTCTACCCTATAGGCTAGCTAGAGTCTTTTCCTAAAAGAAGAGTACCACATGCATAAAATGGGACAGGAATTTTTGTTTTGTTAATTGGTGTACCCCCCAGCACCTAGAACAGTGCCTGGCACATGGTGGGAGCTCTAAAAATATCACGCGCATGAGTGAAATTGTTAAAAATATTTTGAATACAAATTTCAGGTGAGTATCTTGATTAGCTATGAATTAGACCACTAAATTAGCCCTGAAGGAATGGAATCCAGATGTTCTGGAGCCCAGGGCAGAGTCAGAATGTTTGGAGTAGGATCTAGATAATGATATTCTTCACCCACCTTGCTGGATAATTCTGATACACTACTTTGTAGGAGAATTGTAAGTTGTTGGTTCTGAACCTGGCAGATGCTCTCAGTTACACTGATAAATTGTCTGCAGGTAAATCCTTTCAACAGGCCGAGGAATTGGCCAAACTGATCCCTTCCCCATCATGCTCAGAGCAGTTCAGCCAGTGTCTAAAGTATGACCTGAGTCCCATCCAGAGGACGCTGTGCCATTGTAACTACAGAAGGAGAGCTGACCAGCTGCTCTTGATTGGGGTGGCTGCACATGCCCAAATGGGAGGCTGCTTGGAAGAACCATCTATCAGTTCTGCCAGTGATAAATGGAGGAAGGAGTGACCTCCGTACAACGGGGCTGCCCACTCCTGCTCGTCCGCACTTTATTATGCCTGAGAAATTAATATTCATGTTGTTTTGGTTTGACAAGCAGGTAGAGTAATGTCAGGTTTTCCCTTCCTACTTCTTTGGCCCCTTTCTGCATTGTCCCGAGCAGCACATGGGCTGGACCTGTACTCAGAAATCCTTAATGCTCCTCAGCTTGGGAGAAGCCCTTACCACTCTTCTGTTGATGTCATCTTCTTGGGACCCTGCCTCTCCTCTCCCTCTCTCCCCCTCTTCCACCAGCCTGGTGGGGTTCTAGACACCTGAAGCTGCCCACATGTTCTCACCAGGTATTCTGCCATCTTCTTTCTCCTCTTCCCCCAGGCCTGTCAAATAAGTACAGTTCAGTTCAACAAAATGTACTACGTGTTCACTATGGACTAAGCCTTGGGCCACATAGGGGCTGTAAGGATACATTCCCTATCATTGGGGGGCTCACTGTCTAATAAATATTTCTTATCTAAGAAAGCTGAATGGCTGTGAAAAACATCCCTGCAGAACTGGAAACCAGAGATGAAGTGATAAACTAGGTTGAGGCAGACCTGGAATCACCAATTTCAAGAACTTTGTAGAGTCTGTACAGTGGGGGGAATCTTGTCAATCAACAAGGATTTATCTCTCTGTAGTATTTCCTAAGCCTCCAGGTGAGTCTAAAATACCATACTACACATATACATGGATACACTTCAAACCAGTTCCTATTCTAAACAACACACATGTAATAATGGAGTGGTTAAGATTTTTTTATTGAAATCATTAGCATTCTAGATGCTTTGTATACATGCTTTTATATAATATATGCAACAACTCTGTGAAAGAGATGTCATCATAATTAAGGAAACTGAGGCTCAGAGAGGTTAGGAAACTTTCCGAAAGCCACCAGCTAGTAAATGACAGAAGCAGGAATGCAAGTGTCATCTGCCTTACTGCAAAGCCAGTTGAGCTTCTCATACTCTGCCACACTGCCTCCCTAAAACACTTCACTGCTCACCCTTCCTGAGTCATTACTTGCCTTTTTGATGAGCCAGGCACATCTGCAAAGATTGGCCTGTAATCCATGCCTCTCTTTCCTAGTGGAGCCGCACCAACTCCCCAACTATGAAAATACTTCCTCTGGCCCCTAACTGACTGCTCCCTGGCTGTGTGATGTCCCCAGCCCTACAAGTTTAGACTCACCCCACAAGCTGACCTTTGACAGATGCTCTTGCCCATGTGAAACAGCCACAGTGCCAGTTATCTGCTAAGTCTCAGCATCCTCGAAAGGTTCCAAATACTCTCACGGGGATCGAACTTCACTTCTGCCGAGCACAGTGACCCTCCTTCATCAGCCCGGGCTCTTTCAAGGCTCTCTTCCTGCTGAAGCCCCTGGCAAGAGAGCCGACTGGCTCACCAGAGGCATCTGTGATGAGAGCCACCACCCCAGAGCCAAGCAGAAGGGTGCTGACACCTGAGTCTGCACCCTTAGATGCTTACAGATGAGCAAGTTGGAGCTTCTCCTCCTGGGGTCACCAGTGCATCAATGTAATGACCCCCTCAGCCCTCAGATCAGGGTGGGGTTGGAGCAGCCAGAGCTCCAC
Source organism: Manis pentadactyla (assembly GCF_030020395.1). Lineage (NCBI taxonomy): Eukaryota > Metazoa > Chordata > Mammalia > Pholidota > Manidae > Manis > Manis pentadactyla. Next base: position 12,536,511 of record NC_080031.1, on the reverse strand, counting down.
AGTGTCAAATCCAGATATGAGCCCATCAGCTGTTTACTCCACGTGCATAAAAATATTATCATTTCTATGTGTGTTAGGACATGAGCGAGTTTGGGGGGCTCTGCACATGTTGCTCAGTGGGGCTTCCCAATCCCTTTGAGACCCAACACTGGGTCTGACTGCTCCTATGCATGTCATTTCACGAGTGTCACTTTGCTGTTCCTTAGACTAGAAGTGTGAGAAAGCAAGACTTGTCCTTGTTTGGGGCGTGGGCGGTGGAATGGTAACTGATGCAAGGGGTCCAACAATAGAATGTCCAAGACTTGGTCATGTGAATGCCTGATTGGTCCATCCCTCCCTCTGGCCCTTCCACTGGGGAACAGCATTGCCCCCCCCCCCCATCTTCTTCTGCTTCTGGGGACTAGGAGGCAGAAGCCTTTGGTTACCTGCAACTTTGGCCAGCGATGTCATCTGACTCACCATCAGCTTTTGCTGACTGCCTCTGTCATCGCCACCACCCCCGGCGTGCCTGCATCCTGCCTCCTTGGAAACCCATTCCGACTCAGGCAAATCCTCATTTCCTTCTTTTTCCACTGACAGATGCAAAAGTAAAAACCTTCCACACAGTGTGAGCAGCTTACGCCCTCTGCCTCCTCCCATCTTAGATGGATTGTTTTAAATACTTGGCTTTTTGGCTGCATATTCATGGTCCAGTGAAGTGACAGCCTAGGTTGAGGCAGACCTGGAATCAACAATTTAAGGAACTTGTAGAGTCTGTGCAGTGGGGGGAATCTTGTCAACCAACAAGGATTTATTTCTCTGTAGTAATTCCTAAGCCTCCAGATAAGTCTAAAAGACCACACTACACATAGACCGGACACACATAGTAGTAATGGAGTGGTTTTAAACAGCACACATAGTAATAATGGAGTGGTTAAGATTTTATTGAAATGCTATAGCGTTCTAGATGCTGTGTATACATGCTTTTATATAATATATACAACAACTCTGTGAAAGTTCTTGTGCAGCCATTTATTTTTCTCTTTCCTGTTACTTTCAGTAGAGTTGCCTTTTGCCTGTCTGATCTTCCCTGCACTCCCACAATTACATGCTCTTTACCTCAGCCCTATTGTTAATGCAGTGGGGTTGTCCCTTTCATCAGGTAACACATTCCCTGTAACTGTTTTTGATTGTGCCCAGTCCATCTACATTTGTTCAGCAAGGCACCGTTCAGCGCTCCTCTTAGGTGCCGAGCCTGTGATTAGAAGGAATGCCATGCGTGTGCCATTTCCAGGTCTCTTTTCAATAAATCAGTTATTTCTCTTCTCTGAGTTTGTTTTCTGGACCATTATTGACTGTAGTGAGCCTCCTGCAGCTCCCAGAGTAGCTTCAGTCTATAACGACACGGAGGGCAGGCCTTGAGCAAACAAGAGCCTCAGAATGTGTTTCCATGTGCCTGCTGACCTTCCAGCTCGGGAGAGAAGGGGTGGGTCAAAAGGAGAAGATTGAGGAACATCCCTGGAACTTTATGAGCACCTAGGAGATCCCCAGTTTGGAGAAGTGTACTTGGGTCTGTCCTTGAAATTCCGCACTGAGGATAATAAATGAAACCATGGCCAGAGCGTTCTTTTTCCACAGTGGGTCTCAAGCTTTACAATGCTGAGCAGTTCTAACACACTTGATTCAGTAACTGAGGCAAATAATCCAGAGCACAGAGAGAAAAACCCGCCGTCAGCCTACTACTAAAGACTGTGCCCATTATGATACTGTTGGCTTGTCAAATGATGGAGTCCTCACCCAACCTCAGGAAACAAACTCAAAAAGAAGTCCTCCCACTAAAGGAGAAATTTGCCTATTATCTGCACGATTTTAGGATAATTGAGCTGACATGTATTTGAATGATGAATAAATTCTCATTTGTGATTTACCTACATTCTCCTTTTAACACTTAGACTAATGATAATTACCAAATTCTATATTTATACAAAACTGACTCTTCCTTAAGAATCCAGGAGGGCAATTATTTCCATACTGTATGTGCTATTTTTCTTTAAAAAATTGAAAATTCAGTAATTATTACTAGAACTAGCTGTGGCATTTTGAATACAGATACATAACAAGGAAAGAGGTCACTTATTCATTAATATTCAAAACACTAATGCCTTCTCTTTTATGGTGGGTGAGCTTAGCTTTGGGTACCATGAAAACTTTACATAAGCCTGTTAAAAACTCGGCTATTGTGTGGTTTTTATTCATTGAGAGTCAAGAAGAGCTGTATCAAAGGGAAAATAGAACAAGAAATAAGTTACAATAAAAATAATATCTCACATTTACTGAACATTTATTATGTGTCAGGTATTGTGTGGTTGCAAAAATTGCCCTCTTCATTTCCTCAGCACCTTTACAAACTAGGCACTAGCCTTCCCCCTTGTTACAGAGAAGTAGATTGAGGGTTCAGAGAAGTTAGCAGTGTGCCTGAGGTCACACAGGCAAAGAAGTGAGAGCCAAGAACAGAAATGAGTCTGTCTGGTTCCACAGCCTTGTGCCTTCCACCTGGAGTCAAAATAGACCCACCTCACCTCCATGGCTGAGCTGGAAGTTCAGTGTACCCAGACTTGACTCACTTGGGAAATGTAACTTGCTAAGACCAGTTACAGAAATGAATTCACAGGGCTACTGGCTCTTTATCGTCCTAGAGAAAAATGATGGAAATAAAAATCAGAGATTGTCATTATCTATTTGAAGGAAGCCAACACCAGAATAGTCTTCTCTCTTCATAGGGCCTTAGAGCCAAAAGAATTCATCAAGGGGTTTAGTTGCTTCCATGTCAGTGATGAATCCCCTAAATTTAAGGTGCAATTGCAGGAAGATGCCTAAAAGAATCCACTGTTTTGTTTGAAATTTGTTTCAGCACTTTGGAGATTCTGAATAATAAGGACCCTATTCACTTCTTCATTACTGAAACCTCTTCACTTGAAACTCATCATCTATGTAAACCCCAGTACCAGTTGTCTGTGCTCATGGGTCCTCAGGGCAAAAAGTTAGCCGAGATGGCTCTGAAGATATTAAGCTCTGAATGAGCAAGGGAATTCATTCTTTAGTCATTCTTTGACAGAATTCCTACTCACTGTGGTGGAAGTCAGGTGAGCAAAATCTCAAGGCAATATTTTTGGTCCAGAATATTGATAACTTTTTAACCAAAAACATCATCCTGGCAGTGTGAATGTGAAGGAAGGAGATAAATGAGGTACTGCCCAAGGAGCAACAAGGGTCAGGGTTTCCACCAGTTTATTTGCTTCATACGCAGGTGGTGAGAGGTGCTTGGGAATAATGAACATGTTTTTAATGATTCTGAAGTGAATCCCAAAGCCTTGTTAATTCTACGATCATAAAGGAAAATAAGGCTGCAAAGGCCTTCATCTCCATGAGCCCTGGGCATCAGAAGGCACAGTCCTTGAATAAAGTTATTTTCTACCACCTCCCTAAGTTTTGTCATTATTACAAGGAGAGGTAAGGCCCGTTTCAGTGATGGAAGTCAGTTTATGAGTCTGAACTGGGAAGACAGGACCTGACACCTAGTGAGCTGTGGCTGATGAGATGGAGAACAAACATTACTGCCTGGATCTGCTCAGTATGTTCTGCAGTCTGGTCCCACCTGGCTATGAACTCCAGTGAGAGGCCCAGAGCAGAGGTGAGCAGGCTCCTCTAGCCCTCTTCCTTCAGGACAGAGCCATATTCCCAGGCAAGTAAATGGAGATGGTTCACACAGGATCCGGGAGGGAACATCCAGCCCAAAGCTGGGTTACAGTAGAGGTGGACCGAAACGCATTGGCTGATGGCTTGAGTGTAGGTCTCAGTAAAAAAGTGGTGTCGCTGCTCAACACAACAGAAAGAACAGAGGCCCAAAGTCAAAGCAAACTAAGAAAGCCTGCCTATTAAGGATACCTTTTGTCTGAAATCTCACAGGTTGAAATCTAGTCATCAGAGAGCTTACAGTATTTATGAAATATCTACTACATGCCGGACGCTGTGCTGAGTGGTGGAGATGCAGGATTGACTCCCAGGGATGTATTGCCTTCACTTTCAAGCGGAAGGACACTTAGAGTGCATCATTCTTTTCACTGGACAATATTCATTGTAGAGTGCCGTCAGAGCTCCCCAAGGAGTGCTGGCATCAAGTATGAATAAATTCTAAAAGGAGCTGTGTTGCCTGGGCGAGCCTGGGGAGCATGCCTCACCACCCCGGAACCAGCCCCAGCTCCTTGTCGCTATCAACACCAGCTGCAGCCTCAGAACAATATTAAGGCTAGCCTACTAGATGCACAGCTCTATCCTCAATGCCCCCAAGTCCCAGAGCTGGGAGAATCAAAGTCTTTGGCCTTCTGCTTCTTTTGATTGCAATAGAAAGAATAGGTTAAATGATAGAAAATGACCAACTATCTGCCTACTAGGTAGAATCTTTTATATCTGCTCATCAGAATAAATGGATCTCACGTAAATCGAGTTAGAAAATTCTCCAATCCTAGAAGTGCCTTAACCTGTTCATATTTACCGGGGACAATAGAAGATCTGTAATATGTTAATATTAATTCTATAGTAGTGGGAAGGCTGGATTCATAAATAGTCTCTTAACTGTAAATTAACGTTTTGAGAGCTTGGTCTGATTAGGCTTAATGGAGTTCATTGCTAATGTTGAATGCTATAAAAGAAGGCTTAGTGTAGCTGGCACTGTTCCAGTCCAGTGTACACTGGTTCCTGTTCACTTACTTATTCACTTTTCCATCCATCCGTCCAGTCAGCAGCGATTTATTGAGAATTCTGTATGTGCCCGGCACTTGGCAAAGTCCTAGGAACACAGCAGTAAGCAGTCCAGACATAGTTCACTACGTGTTTGGGTAGCGATCAAGCCAGCAACCACAGGGAAACTTCAGACAAGGACCATATGATACCACAACAAAGTCATTTGGTTTCCAGGTCAAAGTTCTCCTGGAGAAAAAGAATGATGGGAAGGAGGGGAGGAGGGTGTTAGGGAGCCCCTCCTTGAGAAGAGCAGGTTTCTCAGAGCAAGAGAAAAGAGGTCATCATGAAGTCCCAATGCCGAATGGTCTCGGTGGTGCACCAGGCATGGAGTTCCTTGCTCGGTTCTCAGAGCCTGGCCACATCAGAAGCTTAGAACTGGGGATTTAAATACTCCTGTTCAGTCCTCAGTGGGGCCCAACACACACCCAGGGGTGTCGCCTGAGCAGGCCAAAAACCTAGGTGGTCAATAGAATGGAGCAGATGGGGTTTGCCAAAAGGGCTGCATGGTCCACTAGTGTGCTTCTCTCCTTTGCACATGCTTCCTCCGACATGCATGCAAACCCCACAGCTGCTGGGGGAAGAGGGCAGGGCCTGAGGGGCTTAAGACAACCTCCAGAACAGCCATCACACTCTCAAGGTCATTGCATCAAAAGTAGAAGCTGCTCTCTCTCGCTCAGCCTCCCTGATTCATTTGGTTTTGCAGACTCAGTAGTCCATGAGGTCATCATCTCTTTCAGTTACTCCTCCAAACAGATGTCCTTTTTATAAGCCATTCCTGAGATTTCCTTGGGAGGCAATTTCCCCTCCTCCACATTCATGCCTCTGGCTTCAGCCAGCCTCCAAAATGCTGGCAGTGCCCGGGTGGAGGGCTGAGCACAGGAAGATCCCTGGGCTTACCGCTTCTTCTTGTGCTTCCATATTCCCATGTATGGGATGTTTGCAAGCTACTTAACCTAATGAGAGAAAACATGTTATTGCTTGGAAACATGTGGAAACCAGAGATTCTGGAGGGACCTAACAAGACTTGTGGGTTTACACAAAATATTTTTTCAATGGTGTCCAGAAAGAAGGCCTCCCGGAAAGTCCCCACATGTCTGCAGAAAGCTAATATATGGTAATGAGGGCAGTGTGGTGCGGCTCTAAGTTTCAACAGCATAACAAGAACTTATCGCTGTTTTCCACTGTTGCTGCGTATTCCTGGAATCCTTGCTTGCTGGAGAGGCGTGAATAGAAGATTTATTTTGTATTGTTAGACTGTCAAGGCACTCTACAGCAACAGCTTTCAGATGATAACTTCCCAGGCTTACAGAAGTTGTGAATTACATGCTTTTTGTCCAGTGTGAGCTGGGGGCTGACAGCTGTCCCCCTCCCACCATCCCGCACTTCTCCTCTCAGTGCCCAGCAGATCAGCAACTCAACACTCCGCCCTTCCCAGACTCAATGGGGCCATTATTAAGAACGACAGAAATCTATTTCTAGCAAGCTGAGGCGACTGACATGTCATCACAGAAAGAGAACTTTTTCACACCTAGGCCCTGAGAGCCCCAGGAGAATCTTCTTTGCCAAACTGAGACCATCTCAAGTTAACTGGATGTGGGAGAGGATTCCGAGGCTGGATGGGGAAGGGAGGGAGGGAGACGCAATGAGACAGGAGGCAGTTTCAGGGATTTTTGTCTCCATTCCACCCTAGCTGGTCTCATAGGGGGAGCACAGATGATCCCTAGAAGTGGGCACGTTGCAGAGCCTTGCACAGGGCGAGATGCTGGCACTTTGTCCTTCCTCTACGCAACTGGCAACCTCTATAAAGCCTCTAACCTTCCCAGTTGGCAGAGGGATGAGTTAATTAACTAGCAAACAAATCTCTCAGATGGGGTTACCAACAGGTTGTTGGTCTAAAGACAAGGAATGGGACAATTTAATTTGTTATTCCTGCCCCTCCCTTTGCGTCACTCTTCCAGGGCTTATTACCCTACCCAGCACTGCACTAACTTAAAATGTCTGTCCCTACTGCCTGCCCACTGGATTACAAAATCCTTTTGGGTCATGGCCAGGGCCTTACTTGTCCTCTGTATCACGCAGAAACATTGCATTTAGCACACACCTAAATAAACAGTTGTTGGATGGAGTTAGGGTCCCACCTGATAATAAGGCCCATGGCTTTAGGTGCTCTTTCTTGAGCATGAAGACTATTATGTTTTTCCTTTCAGTCTCCAGCCTGATTTCATTTGCTCCTGGGGCATGTGAGTCAGGGCTTGTTTTCAAGACTGGGTGAGCCTCTTCTCCTCCACTACCCCTTAATGAAGGTTCTGCTGAAGCCAGGGGCTCTGTGTTGTAAAACTGTTATTGTAGTGTTGCTCATGACTGCTGAGCAACTAGCCATGCATTTGGGTTTATTATTAGAGGTCTGTACACAAGGGCTGGCTGCTTGCCTGTTTGTTTTTTTTTTCCTCAGGCAGCTGAAAACAAAATAGTTGCATTTGTTTTGAGGGGGAAATAAGAACAAGAGATTTTGCAAACAGTTCTGAAAAAAGTAGAATTGGTCCATGTTGGAACCTCCCGACCTTGCCAGTGTCCCTCTAATGCTATATAAACATTTGTTTGGGGTATTTAATAAGCTGCCAGCTGACAAATTGCACAACTTTTTGCAAGAGCCCCTTATCTTTTCTAGAACCACTGAAATGGCAAAATATATTCTCGGTCTCAACAATTCACTGTATATTTGCATGTGGAAATTGGAAAGCAAGTTGTTTTTCTTCATTTGCATGACAAAACTCAGACCCCAAAATACAATTCAGCACTTAATTTGAGCTAGTTAGAGAGCCCAAGAAAGGGCCCCTGCCCATTTGGCTCCCATTTTGCTGCCGATGTTTCTGTTTTTACAATTAAAATTGATTTATAACACTAAGGATATAAAATACCTCCTCGCGCAGTGCTGCCGTGAACCTGGGGAGTCGGCTGCCTCAGGCGGTCACTGGAAAACACAAACCCCATGAAAAACTGCCTTTGTTTTGAGGCCTTCATAATTCAGTTATAGTTTAGCAGAGGCCCCCTCACCCCCCGCAATGCCACAGCATGAGAGGGTGGCCGGTCAGCCCTGGGTCAAGGACAGCGTTGCCAGAGTGACCCCATGGAAGCTGTCTCTGATCACAGCTTTCCAAAAGCAGACCATGAGAAAGAACTTAGACACTTAATTTTTACTAAGTCGTCTCCTTTGCTGATGACTCCCCCACTGGGTCGGCTTACTCCCTAACGCTGTGCTAGTCCTTCACACTCCCAGCCTCTAGGAGGTGCTCCCTTCCCCAGATGGCACTCTGTCGTTCCTCACCCCCGGTGCTGCACCTGTGGCCATCCCTGCTGCTCGTATGGAGCGGAGGGCACCTCCCAATATATGTGAACAGTCTGATAGAGTGTCTGGCACTTAATAAGCCCTAAATAAATGACAGTCATATCTGCACCAATAAAGAACTGCGAGATCGCACAAAAGGGACCCGACTCATATCACAGAGGATACATGGGGGATAATCTCAAAAGCCTTCTAGAAATGGCTTAAAAGACCATTTTGCCAAATCCACGTGGTGGGCGAGGGGAAGAGCTATCCCAGGCAGAAGCAGCAGCAGCAAGTTCAAAGACATGAAAACGGGAAAGATCCCAGGGTCCCTGGGTACCTGCTGCAGTTACGAACGGGGCAGGCCTATATTCCCTATTGGGGGAATTGCACACTGCAGGGGGGATTGAGGTGACGGATCTGTTTCTTAATTGAAGCACAATTTTTATTTTCATAGTTATATTTTAATGCTTAAACATGCAGCTAATGAGGTCTCAACTACTAGAGGCAGAGGGGTAGGTCTGCGAGCTGCCCGCCAGTTAGAACATCTGTCCACCGCAGTGCAGTAGGTAGGGCTGGCCAGTCTCAGTTACCAGGACTGTCCTTTCTCTTGGCACCCTTCCCACTGCTAGGAAATGCAGTCGTCACTCACCTTAGCAATCTGTTGGTGTCCTGTGCTACACTCTAAAATTTCAGTGTGCAAAGTTCCTTAACTAGATGAGAAGTATGGGGTTTAGCCAGAGGGAGTCAGTGTGGTCAGAAGAACTAGACCTCTGGCCTGGGGCGGGGGTGGGGTCTGGGCAGTCAGTCCTCTGTCCCCACATACTACACCCTGCCCAGCATGGCCATACACTGGAAAGGGTCATTACTCTCTCAGGGCCTCAGTGACACCTCCTCTGCAGAAAACGTGGTCCTGATCTAGGCATGCTATGCTGCTTTCCTATCCGTAACTTAGAGGCAAGGGTCTGAGGCACAGGGCAGGTCACATAACCTGCCCGAAGTTGTACACGGTATGTACGCCGCAGAACCAGGAGCTCTCCAAAGCTCATAAAAGGTGACTGCCACACAGAGCTCCATCTGGGGCTGAACAAAGACTCCTATAATAACTACAACTGTTGTGATGCTGGTCACAGCATTACGCAATCTTGGGACTGGAAAGGGCTTATTCTCCTACTAGCTCTCTGTGCCCCTGCTGCCAGTTTATAGATGGTGATCTACGGGCAGGACTGCTAGCCCAGGGCCCCAGGGCTACCGGGGGCAATGCTTGGCAAAGGATTGCATTTGAAGGCAGTATATTCTTTTTTATTGCCACCACTATTAGTACTCGGATTGTTGTTGTGAGTACATGAGGGAGAATATTATTCATGTTTTTATTATCTCCATGAGGCTCATCAAAGCTGAAGAATCAAGACAATAGGTTTCCCTGAAGATCTTAGCTCGGTTTTCATCTTCTTCATTCCCCAGCCTGTCTTTTCATCTCTTTGCAATTTGAACTCAAATTGGGATTCAAGGTCTGGATGTTTGTACAACTGCTGGGATGGTATCTGCTCAGGCATTTCATCTGGCACGTGACGGGGTTCAGGGTGGGTTTTTTAATGTGTTGAGATAGTTGAAGGGGGAGTTTGGGATGCAGACGCATCAAGAGGACAACTAAGGGGCAGGCTCCAGGTCACCCACGCTACCCAGCCCACCACTGCCTCCTGGGTTGGGTTTGAGCCTCTAGTCCCGGGGAGGTGAGCAGAGGGGCTGGGGTGGAGAAACTAAGCTGAAAGGCCTAGGATACCAATCACTCCTTCCTCTTTCCCTCCCTCCCTTCTTTGGTTTTTCTTCCTTGCTTCTCTCCCTCCATCTCTCTCCCTTTCTTGTCTCTTCTTCCATGTACATAGTAAATCAGTATTTACTGTCTATTATATACTTTGTACTGTGGAGATTAGCAATCACCCTGAAAATAAACGCTCTTCAGATGACAAGATGACAGGGAGGGGAAGTATTGTTTAATATATTCATTAATTAATAAATAGCAACTTAGAGACCATGACAGTCCGCAATTGATCAAGGCTTCTTTTCTTTTGAAGGGACCCCACACCACACTAAACCCTGGAGCTCAGGGCAAAGCCAGATGAGGTGGGCTGTGGCTGGGGAGGGGGGACATTGTCCAGGCAGAGCACTAGGGCCTTTGTGGAAGACAGCAGGACATGTGAGCAATCAAAGCCCATCTACTCAGTATGGCTTCTAATGGTTAGTTTTTCTTCCAACCTTCACTATGAGACTTAGATTTATAATCATGTCTTTTATGGTTTTTAGAAGATTTCTCATCACTGCATTGTTTTATGTATTCACTTATGGTATCAATCTGAATACAAAGGTGCTGTTTTAGTATGTTAATAATACATAAGTATATACATACACATATATACCTCTTTCATTGCAGGATAATTAAGACCCATCTACTAAAACTCCTCGGACCTTATGAACAGTGCTCCTTATGTGATAAGCCATAAATCAACCCTTCTTTAATCTCCATCCCCTTGTAACCCCTCCCACAAATCCAATCTCATCCACCCTTTGATCTCGGCCCCTAACCAAGAAATGTCCAACCAGTCACCAGAATGTGACCCTTGACCTTGTTTATATCAGCATCTCTTTGAAAACCAAATTAAATCTGGAGCCTGCGTCCTAGAAAAATACACCTAACATTCACAGATGGTTTCAAGTAATTCATTCACTCTTAGGGACCTGAGCATTCTCAGGTGGGACCCCTACTTAGAGGAGCGGTTGTTATATACCAGTGACTTTCCAATTTGTGTTAGTAAATGTTGTAAACATGGTCTGTCTGTGACTTTTAGTTTTGTTCAACCTGCAAAGACTCACATATTTTTTAAGTAAAAAGAAATGACAAATTAAAGCAGGGAGGTGTTTTTCATAGTTTCTTTCTCCTTCATGAAAATGCTTTTTTCAAAAGATATTTCACATATAATACCTCCTCCTCCTCCCCCAACCCAAAGCTGGTTTCAGACCAGTTTCGCAGCTGAAATTCACCAGAAGACAAAGATTCAGCTCCTCTGACATCTTCCCATAAGCCTTTAAATGAATTGCTCTCTTCTGCTTTCCACAAACCAGAGGAGATTTGCCATAGGAGAGCATCTTTCAGTTTATAGACATTTCTCTTCCACCCTTATGTATTTAAGAAAGAAAATTGCCACTTATTTGTACAAAGTAAATTGGCTTATCCTCCATAATAGGCTTCTCCACTCTTGCCTCTGCCAGGAAAAGGTCATCTTCACACTTTTGCACTCCGCAGAACTCAGAGATTCTTGACAGCAAGCAGAGAAATCACATGCACCTAAACTGTAATTTCCTTCACATATTAAGACCTCAATGGTCACAGGTTTTTGGTATCAGCAGGTTTATTTTCTAGCACACTGCTGGCTTTTGACAGAGATATAAATTGTACCTTATGTGCTTATTGAAATACAGCAGTTATGTCTGAAACACACTCATGAACTTATGTACAAACACACAGGTATACTCCCAAGCAAACATGCATGCATATATACACACTTACAAACACACACATGCATGCATGCACACAGACACACACACATGCACACATGCCACTTGTCTTCGCTCTTCAGTTTAGCTAACTCTTCAGGGTACCACTCAGCTATGTCCTACTGCAAAGGGCCCTGATCCAATTTGATGTTATTAGCCATTGCCTTGGAAACATATAGATGTTGTTTGTGTGGCAGTATGATCCCAGGTCCCTACAGAGCTCTTACCATTGAGTGTATTAGTTGATAGCTGAGACAAAGTGAACATAAAACAAAAAGGTTAAAAAAGAAGTAAAAATCTCCATGTACTTAAGGGGCATGGCACAGTTGACAGCCAGAAATTGCCCAAGTGGTGCATGTGGAAAGTTAGTTCCGATCGCACTGGGATGCAAAGCCTCCTTTGATTGAGAGGTCACCTGCTCGAGCTTATCTTAACCTGGGGGTTTAGTAATTTGTAGCAGAATTTCATAGTAGCCAGTTATAATTTTTATATATCACAAATTTTAAATATTATAAATCCCACTAGTAGTGGGATTAGGGGCTAGACACCTCTCCCGGGGAGAACTGGGGCTTTCATACTCCTCCTCTTTTGTATAAGCTGTTCCCTCTATTAATAGTGTTGTTCCTTCACTTCTGTGCTTGGTGATCTCTGTTCCTCACTTCCAGGGCCCAGCCCAGCTGTGTTCATCTCTGTGAAGCCTTTACACCTTCTTCTAAACAGAATGGATGTCTCACACTTTCTCATGCAGCCCCACTGCATTACTGAGGTGCCACTGTGGGAGCAGATGTTACATTTAATTGGTTAAACCTGGATTCCTTGGACTGGATGGTTCAGAGAGCCAGGTGTGCCCCTCAGACGCTTTGCGTCTCACGGCACCTGGCATCCGGTCTGGGCTGGCACTTTGTTTTCACGTACTCAGTGTTTCTAAACTGATGAATGAGAAATCAACTAGGCAACTCTGTAATACGCATTTAGGACGCTCCCAGGGAATACGGCTCCCTTATACAGAGAATCCCTGTCTTCATGCCATGTGAATGATGAGCTCTGTACTGACGCTGTCTCCCGAGGCCGATCTTCTGTTCTGCTCCACCTGCCTTAACCACGCTGGCTCCACGTGTAGAATATTTAACTCCTCACTGGTTACCTCTCCTGCTGAGGCAGGGCCACTGCAAAGAAAGCGAGAGAAACCACAAGCAGGTGATTAAGGCAGCAGGTAAAGAAGAACAGTTACCTTGACGTTGAAACTGAATTTCTGAATGTCCGTTGTCATTACTGTTCTTCAACAGGACCACAGACAACTGAATGGTGCTGTCCTTTGCCTACAGAATAGCAGTTCGTGATGGTGTGATGGACCGGGGATTTGGGGTGTTTAGAGGCAGTGGATGGGAATCTTATTTTATTTTTGCTTCTCTTAGATTTTAGAATAATATAACTTTTTATTTTAAACAAACATGAACTAGGGATGTATCCCATAACAGGCACCGGGCAGGCATGTGTGTTTTGCTTATTTCTGTCCATCATGGGAGGGGAGGCGTAATGATTGCCTGATGGATGAGAAGCAGGTCAGAGAGGCGAAGTGCCTGGCTGAGGTCCTACAGCTGGTGAGTGGTAGGGTGAGGGTTTGAGTGCAGGGCGTCTGACTCAGAACCTCGGGCTCCTTGCACTGCATCCCACAGCTAACATTGCTTGTATTTGAGGAGAATTGTTTTCTCATCTGACTTCCTGTATTAGAGATTTGGGGGTGAATACCCCACACAGAAAGCACCATGAATCATGGAGTTTAACTTAATCTTAATCTGTATATCCAGGTGCTACATCATCTACATCCATGCTGATCCCTAAAGCAGCAATATTCCAGCACTTCGCATGGTGTCTGACTCAATCAGTGGAAACTCCAGAAATGTTTGCATAAATGAATGATGAGAAATGACGTGTTGTTTAGTGTCCCCAAAGACTCTGAAATCATCAGTTAAGTATAATTCTTAGGCTAGAAAGGAAAGCAAGTATATATTTTTTAAAAAGACTGTCTATTAAAATTGAAACTTAAAAGGGATGCAGTTTCTAATTAATCCTCAGTTATGCAGAATAAACTTAGTTCATCATAAATCCACATATTTCTCAAGAACTCAAGTTAAAGCTTCGCCAGAAACCAGAAAGCCCAGTGAGACAGAAGTGTTGGCAATGTCGCGTCTGTGGGCTTGCATGCACAGAGTGAGGAGGTGCTAATGCACTGTGCCCAGTGTCCTCACTCCTAAATGCCCCTGCCTCTCACCAACCCCCAGGAGCCAGCAGACATCCTCTTAACTGGAGCCTCCTAACCAGCCGCTCTGCTCAGCCACCCCATTATCTCCCGTGACTGCCACATTCCCCATATGATGATACCTGGCTTCCCTTTGGCCCCCTCACTGTCCAAGGCTTGAATAGTCCTGTTCAGTCAGAAGCCTGGAGTTCATGCCTGGCCCTCAGAAGTGGCCTGTTTGTATGCTGGGTACAGAAGGTTGCAACTTACTAATGGAGCTGAAAAGGTGCCTGAGGCATTTTATTCTTGAGGTCATCCTGAAGGTAACAGTCCCACAAATGCTGTTTGCAGGCAGAAAAGGCAGAAGAGAAGCATATTTGAGGTATTTGAGAATCCTAGCACTTTTGGGGAGATGGGGTGGGCACATACAAGAGGAATAAGGTTTCTGATACCCCACTGCAGTTGAATCTAACCCAAGGGAGGTGTCCCTCCCCCAGAGACCTCTGTATCTGCCATTTGTGCCGTTTATACCAATACCCTCATGAGATTTTATTTTTCTAGGCCCCTGAGCTCCTCCCACCCAGGCAATCGTAGTGCAAGTCCCTGCTTTATTGTGAAAGCCTGTCTTTCCCCAGCCTGGAAGGTGGAGCGGGAGCTCAGGCCAATGCTAAGAGCTCATCTGAGGACACAGGGATGGGCCAAGGCTCTGTGGACAGAGGTGGAGGCTCACAGCCCCACTTAGTTCAGATGCTCAATGGCCCAACTTCATTAGTTTTCTCTTGGTCTAGGCCACTTCCCTGATAGCTCCCATGAAATTACTTAATGATGCCAAACTGTGGGCACAACAGATGTGCCCAGGATGCAGCCAGGGCCCCTGTGGAGAAAGTGAAGGTTGCTATGCCCAGGATTCTCACCAGGCCCTGGTCGGCTTGCTCTCTACGCACGTGTGGACAGCATGTTGTTACTGACTCTATGTAAAGAGCTCCGCCCACTGCTCTGGGCAGAACAGCTTTACCGCTGCAAGGCTGCAGGAGAGCAGAGGCTGGAGTGGTGGCAGCACCGAGGACAGAGACTGAGGCGGCTGCGGGGGCCGAGGGCCCAGAGGCAGAGACCAGCTTGCTGCATGCAGACTCGCTCTGAGTGGGCAGGATTCTAGTAACTGACCTGCCACCGTGGGAATAAAGTTGGGTATAAACCCTTTCACCCCAAGAACGTCCCACTATCATTTTTCCCCATCTCACTGAATTCCATAGTGAACTTCTCCGGGGCTGACACCCATTGGCAACACAGCTCAGACCCTTGAGATGTGCTTACAGGTAACGTAGGTCAGGGTAGAGAATGGGGTCCAGCCCGGCTCAGGTTCTGATCAAGGGGAGCTTCAAGTCGCTCCAGGCCTTGAAGGCTGACCCACAGAGATTGAAGAATTGGTTTGTAGTGGGGCCTGGGAATTGTTATTATTTTTAACTGCTCATGTGATTCTAAAGAAGAGCAAAGTGGAGACCACTCACTGGAAAGGGAGCCTTCCCCAAGAGCCAGTGCCTCGCCTTCTTGTACTTGGCTCCTAGGTGCTGCCTGTCCTGTAAGCCCCCTGGAAGGCAGGCTCAGCTCACTTGGGTGCTCCCATGAGAAATCGCCCACAGCAAGCCTCCCATCCTTCAGGAAGTTTACCAAAACTGGGCACAGAGGGGATTCTAGGGACAAGGGGAAGTTTCTGCCATCTCCTCCTCCTACCCAGGCCCTTTCTTTCCCCCGGCTCCTCTCCCTCTCCAGAACACCAGATTCTCCCCGTTTTCTGCTGAACAGCTAGTGCCACCTCAAGTCAAATGTCTAGGAGCGCCGTCCTTCGCCAAGCCCTGGTCATCTCGTTTGTCCAACAAAAACCATACGTACCCAAGAGAAATCCTGGGGCAACTGTTACTATAATAATATTTCTTCCTCTTCTTCACACACACTTTTTCACAGAAGTCCTTTCAGGGGCTCCTCTGTGGTGGGCTGTATTGTAATCCTCATCTTACAGAAGGAGAAACCGAGGCACAGCCTGATTGAAATCACAGAGCCACTGAGGATTTGACCCAGCTTTAGACCCCAATCCATGTTCTTTCCTCTTACAGCATATTGCCTCAGGAATCAAAAAACATTTCAGGCTAATGCTACTACACACCGTTTCTCTGAAGAAAGCCCCTGTGCTAACCCCAAAGTCACATCCACACATCCAAGTTAGAACCTATGAGAAAGGATCTATGAGCTTCTGGAAGGGTAGAATCAGAATGAGATATTCAGAGGCTCTACATGTTAAGAAGATTCTACAAGAGCATCCATGCCTCCCCTTGTGATCCAGGCAAATCCAGACTTCTAGAATAATACCAGTGCATGAAGTTAGGACCAGGAAAATCTGCAGTGCTGTGCTTTTCTTAACAATGATATCTTCAATTCCTCTAATGAAATAGCAAATGGCAAATTCATTCCCCCCAAAAATGTTTTCCTAACCCTTTAGTTACCCTGGCTTTTCTGGGGTTTCTGATGCTCACTAGATACCAAGCCCTGCACAGACCTCTTATGAGCCTTCCTGAATATTAGTCAGCAGGTTAGGATCCCAGCAAATGGTAAGCTACTACAGCTCTGCCAAAGGAGAAGGCTGGGACAAAACAGGAAGAATTGACATGTTTTAAGAGAAAAAACAGCTCGTACCTGGGATCCCAGAATGGAGCCACTGTGGGTGTCTCCAGGCCACCCTTGGGGGTGCATGGATTAGGGATGCAAAAGGGGGCTGCACAGATGCCTGCCCAGGGCCCGAGCATAGGGAAATCCTTCCTGCACCTGGCATGGTGGGATCAATGAGCCGTCGCTTCCACAGTCATCAGATTCTCACAGCAGGGAGTAGAAATCCACCTGGCATCATGATTCCACCTTCTTCTTCCCTTCCAGGCACATACAGGCTGTGGAAAACACAAAAACAAATGTGCATTACTTTGCAGTATTATCCACATGCCTGCAGGATTTGCATGTACCCCCAGATGAATTGATTCAAGTTGAGTCAGAATGCAATTATTTCATTTTCCTTCCCATTCCAAATTGTTGATGTTAGAAATAAATTGCTCCCGGTGCTTCTGATTTACAAGGACAAAATGTGAATGCAGAAAACAGGTTCGTTCAGTGGAGTGATTTGAATTTCCATTACAATTACAGTTCTTTTCAACCATATGATTCTGTGCTTTCCTCAAACACATCAGCCCAGTGCCGACTGTGCTCAGAGGCTGAGACGCATGCTGCCGCGGCTGCATCAGCAACCCCATCACAGCCCAGCTGCCACAGGCCACCAGGTGGATTAGGACTAAGCCCCACAGTAAGCCACTAATAAAACTGGAGGGCCCATCAGGGCTTCTCCTGAGGGTCAGCAGGGAGGAGCATGTGGCTGAGTTCACAGGTCACAGAGGAAGGGGGCAGCTCTGTGAGCTCAAGTCTGAGGCACCAGACCCCGCCCAGCAGATCCTTCCTGCCAGAGACAGCCACGCCATCAAAACTCAGCATCTAGTGCACCTCTGTGCCAGGTATTGTGCTAAGAACTTGGCATGTTTTATACTCCCAACAGCTCTAGGAGACAAGATCATTATTAGTCTATTTTATTGATGAGAAACTGAGTCTCAGAGAGGGGTAAGTGGAAGGAGCAGGCATTAAATCCGAATTGGTAACGTTCAGGACCCAGGCAGGTCCTGTCCCTGCACAAGACCACAGCCCCCAAATTCGGCAACATGAGGTTCCGAAAGCTGAAGTAGCCTCCCCAGAGCTCTGGTTTGCTAATTCCCGCTGGTCCTGAATGGCTTCAGGGAGTCTGGGTGACGCTTTCCCCTTCTCTTCTCTCACAGGCACGTCCCCCACCCCCAGAAGGCATGCAGAAAATCTGCAGAGAGTATCAGCCTTTGTGGCCCCAGTGCTGATAGGATCCCGCACCCCAGAAACTGTCTTTGGGATGTTGGGCGCCCCGCTCTGTGCTGGTTCCCCCCACTATCAGGCAGTCCTTTCTCTCAGTCCCTGTGCTCCGACCGTTGCCCACGCACGCTGAGTGGCAGCTCAGCTTGGGAACATCGGCATTTCAAGGGCAATACTTACAGAGGGAACCCCTGCCAACATCTCTCGGGCCTTTTTTTCCCAGTGGGTGCTTGCTTGGTGCTTCACACAGGAAGAAGGGGGTCTTAGGTTTCAGCGGCAGAGTCATTGGGGCTTTTCAAATCGTACCACTTAGGCAACGTCCAGTGTTCAAGGGGAAGCCAGCTCTGCTACAGTGGGTGTGAGATCCTGTCCCTCAGCTGTCCCGAGCTGGAGTCAGCCATGCCCATGCCCAGTACACTAGGACAGGGCCCCAGAACGAAATCCCTCCTTGCAGGGGAGTCTTCAGCCCAGGCCCCATGGGACCAGGAAACCAGGGAGCTCACACAGAATGACCCCTCCTTTTGTATCCTAGTAGTCAGGTCTTTGGTTGTTTTGTCTCTATTTTAATATATCATCAATCAGGTCTCATTTTGTGTCTGGGCTTTTTGCCTTCCCACCTCTCGCGGCTCCCCCCATCACCTCTAGAGCTGGAAGAGTATGTTCAGGATTCCAACTTAATTGCATTAGCAAAAATAAAATAAAACCTATGGCCCCCCCGTGGATATGAAAGTGTCCCAGGGAAAGGTTAGTCTAAATAACAAATTAAATGAAGACATGAGAGCGGAGTGGCTTATTATCGGCTGTATGAATAGAAAAATAACCAGACGAGGTAAGAGTTCAGCATGATAAATGTGCTGTCATTTCTGATTCATGCCTTTCCCATTGCCTGTGTGAGCCTTCCCCCAGGGTGGGACTGAACCTGGCATTCCTGGGGCTGGGCTGGCACGGGATGGCTGGCATGTCCCCTCCCGAGAGCTGCCTCTCCTAGGGTCTAGGCTAGGGAAGAACAGTTGGCAGTTCAAGCAGCTCTGTGATATTTTTTTTAATAAATGGACTTTTTTGCCTAAAGCAGTTCTAGGTTTACAAGAAAACTGACCAGAAAATGCAAATATTCTCATATATTCTCTCCCCACCCCATTTCTCTTTCCACCTCGCATTAGTGTGGTATATTTGTTACCAGTGATAATTCAACATTGATATATTATTATCAACTGAAGTTCCTAGTGTACATTAGGGTTCACTCTCTGTGTTGTTCATAATGCATAATGATCATGTAACCACCATCACTGTATCATACAGAATAGTTTCACTGCCCTAAAAATCCCCCTATCTCTATCTATTCATCCCTCCCCTCAACCCTAGAAACCACGATCTTGATACTGATCATAGTTTCGCATGTTCCAGAACGCCAATAGTTGGACTCATCAATATGTAACCTTTTCAGATTGGCGTCTTTCACTTAGCAATATACATTGAGGGCCCTTTTTCATAATTTGTCTTTTCATGACTTACCAGCTCATTTATTTTTAGTGCTGAATAATTATCCATCGCCTGTATGTACCACAGTTTCTTTATCCATTCACCTACTGAAGGACATCTTTGTTGCTTCCAATATTTGGCAATCATGAAATGAAGCTTCTATAAACATTCAGGTGCAGGGTTTTGTGTGGATGTATTTTTTCAACTCATTTCAGTAAATAACTAGGAGAACAATTGCAGGGTCATAAGATAAGAGTCTGTTTAGCTTTGTAAGAAATTGCCACACAGCCTTCCAGAGAGGCTGCCCCACTTTGCATTCCCACCAGTGATCAATGAGAGGTCCTGTTGCTCCACGTCCTCATCAGCATTCGGTTATAATTTATTTTTAGAAACAGAAATTAAAGCACTTTTGTTACCATACGAACTAACATGATATGACGTTTTCACACACATTCTCTCATTCGATCTTTGTCACCACCCTTTGAGGAAGCTTTTATTATCTGAGGCTCAGAAAGGTCATATGAAAAGCCCAAGGTCACACACTGAGTGACAAGAGCAGAAGGTGAAATCCAGTCCGTGTTTTCTTGCTCCCTACCCGACAGAACCAGCAGAGAAGATGTACCTGGAAGGGAACCGTGGACCCGACCCGTGGGCTCTACCAGCGCTGAGTTACCCAGGAGTTCGACTGAATGTGTTTGTTTGTTTTCAATCCAGAAGAGTTGTGCTGGGGACTGTGCCCCATCCTGCCGATACAGACAGACCCTGAATAGAGTATGGCACAGTGCACGTGTCAAAATCAAAGTAAGGCTGCAGGATTTTGAGAGGACCCTCCAAATACTGAGAACTTGTGTTGCACTCAAATGGTCTCCTGGATTTCTCCATTTATGAGAAGGGCTTCTTACTGATGTCCCCCAGAATCCAGACTCAGACCTATGCCTCCAAAAAGGTCCAATCTAAAACATCTTTTGGATAGAATTTGGTATTTAATATTTTAAAACCTTAACACCAGCCATCACGAGACACATCAAACTTTGTTGGACTACCTTACCATTGTTCTAATGTCTTAGAATTCTTTTTCTTTGATAAAAACACAGGAAGTTTTCTCTCAGATGATCACCAGCATTGGGAACTCAACTATTAGAGATGCATCTGTGTAGGTCTTTATATAACTTTCCAGATTTTTAGTAGGCATCTGCTAAAATCCAGGTACTGGTTGAGAGTGAAGAGAAGCAACATGTGTATATGGGTTGCAAATTTACTCACAGGAGTGCCCAGATATGCAGAGGGACTGGAGTTATTCATATCTGCCCACTCCTTATCTGAGCTTCTCATGAGCAGGCATGTGGGCCCCTCCAATACCCTCCATCCTGTATAATAATTTACACATTTCCCTCAGTTCACTTGCAGAATCTTTAGGTGAAATTGTTTAGTCTCTCAATGTGCTCCCTCTTTCGGCAACTCCTCTTGGGAAGGTTACGGCCTTTGCACTGATCTTCCATGGGTGTCAAGCAGTGGTGCGCCCACCTGGTGCCACCCTGAGCCCTTTGCTGAGCCCCTGGTGACATCTCCAGCTGTCGCCTGTCTCTCCCTTTCTACTTCATCCTCTGGAAAACTCTTAAGACCCTTGACTTCACTGTTCATTCCCAAGGGAACTCAGGGATGTTTGGAAAGGCCAAGTCAACCCTGCCTCAGGCCCACCTGGAGCCTGGTGGCAGGACTGAGGAGGGGTGGGCTGGCCACCGAGCTCAGCTCCCTCTGCCTATAAAAGGCTTGACCTCTTCTCCCCTCAGTCACTCATTTTCATTAAGTGCCCTAAGAATGAATTTCCTTTTGGAAGAAGGGCAAAAAAGGAAATAGATAGGCAAGATCTACAATCTTCTGCAAATCCCATAAACACCGGAAAAGGCCGGGCTTTCACTTTCCTAGAGCTAAGGCCCAGAAGAAGGTCCTGCCAGCAAAGCCTGGTGAGGTGGTAACTGGCTGCCTTCGGCCCGGGCCAGGGATGATGGAGTGGGCTTTTTTATTGTACCACTTTCTGTCCTCCCTTTGGATTTAATACCTCAACCATTTCCCATCTCTTCAGGTCAACCAGTAACAACCAAACTGTCAGTATAGGTCCCCAAAAGTGTACTCTCACCTCAGTAAGAGGGTTCCTAAGGCAAACCTTTCTTTGATGCAGACAGTGCCCAGGAGCCAATGTCTGACCCTCCGTTCACAGAGATGCTTTCCCCTTACCGCCAGAGCCGTGGAGAAAGGCCTTGCAGGGACCACGTTTTTCTCCTCCCAAACCTAACAAGTGACCTCATTTGCATTTGCATTCTCATTTGCAAATCCTCCACATTACCCAATTTAGTCAGTATATTATTTTATTCATAATTTTTAAAAGAACACAGACCATTTCTAAGCAGAGGCACAATAGGCATTGTTCTTGGTGATGGTGTTTCCATCCATCATTTGCCCCTCTGGGAGCGGGAGCAGGAACAGCTTGAGTAACTAGGTAGACAAAGCTTTTCATTAGTATGATTGAAAAGACTAGGAAAGGATGTGGTCTGGGGAGAACAATGAGAGTAAGGAAGGTGGTTTGGAATGGGGTCTTTTTAGGTGACAGAGAGACACCCAAGGCAGGGTGTCAAGTAGGCAGTTGCACCTAACAGAAAGGTTTGTGCTGGAGATACAAATATGGGGATTGCCAACCATATATAATGGAATTGATGAGATTCTTAAAGAGAACACAGCATAGGAAGAGAAGGGTCACGGAAAGGGTCTTAAATCCAGGCAGTGGGAAAAGGAAGAACCCACCTGGGAGACTGAGAGGAAGCCAAAGGGGGGTATGAGTGGAAAAGCATGGCTTGCACTCACTCTCACTGAAGCTAATGACAACTGTGTTTGGCCAAGTTGGGAGTACACAGCAGTGTGGAGTGTTCCCTGGAGTTCCGGTACAATGGACACAGAAGGCACACAGACCCCAAGATGTGGCAACTTAAAGCTGACCACGGTTTTGACAAGAACAAGTCTTTGTAACCGTAGGGTATAAACCAGAAATGGCAGGCTCAGGAGGGACGGAGAGGAGGCACCGGAGAGCCAGTGGGTGCGGGCAACTTTTTCCAGCAGTTTGCCCGGGAAGGATGCAGAGAAATGGGGTGATAGAGTAAGCTGTGGGATTTAGGGGAGATTTCAAGAGTGGAAGGTAACTGAGTGTCGGTTTGCTTGCTTTTTGCCTGATGGGAATGAACAAGGGGAGAGAGAAAGCTTCAGGAAGCCAGAAAGACAGGAGATCACCGAGGATTCTTGAGAAGGCAGGAGACAGAACACAGAGCACATGGCTTTTCTCATGAGGACACCGAATATATTAGTAGATGGAAGAAGGAAAAGATGAATGTGGGTGTGGTAGGTTTGTAGATGTGGTGACAGAAATATCTAGTTTCTCCAAAAAGTGTGAGTCATCAACATTTAACAAACCTCTAGTGATGTACTGTGTGCCTGAGCTACGAGGGACTGGGGCTGCTGGGGGATGAAGAGTAGTCTCTGCTCTTAAAGAGCTCGTGGTCACGGGGGGAGACAGACACCTGCCCTACAGCCTCTCTGCCTGATAGTTACTCACAGGACACAGTGCAATGAAGCGGCCCAATCCACCCAAATCATCCAGCCAAAGAAAGTTGTTTGGTTTGCTTGACAGGGTGTCTGGCCTCATGCACTAATAGGTGCTTAATAGATGTCACTCTTTGATGATAACGATCGTTTGGGAGTCTGATTTTCTACACAGGGAGGTCGTAATTTGGGAACTGAAATCTACAAAACAGCTCATTATTTCTCCCTCCTTTTCCGGTGATACTGGTAATACAATGTGCAACTGCCTGGGAGACTCCAGATGGAACTCTGTCTCCAGATCAACACAATCAATGTCTTTGATAGTGATTGTAAGTCCTTTGTGGTTGATAATATGCAGACCTGATGATGAATGGCCTGGGAAGGCTAAAGCTGGCTTTTAACCCAAGCATCATAGAAATACAGCATGGTATGGGAGAACATAGGTCTCCCCTACGTCCTTAAAGCAGGACTTTTCGAGGTGAGCCTAACACCTCAGGTTTCCCTCCAGCCCGCTAACTACAAAATGGCTGTGCCATTCACTGGGCCCTTTTGGCAGGAGTATTTGCACTCTGCAGAGCTGCAAGGGAGTGTCTGTAGGAAGGGGAAAGAAATAGAAGAAATTCCCATCCAGGTGGTGAGGGCAGCAACTGCGCATCGCATTTCTCATCTCTATCCTAACCCCGGCTCCACTCTCACCCTACCCCACACCCAGAGTGACTAGCAGATGTTAGGTTAAAGGGGAGCCAGAGTATCATTGTGGCTAAGCCTATGGCTCTGCGGCCCAACTGTCAAGTTCATCACATATCAGCTATAGCAAGTCTTGAGCTCACAGTGCTTCCCGTCTGCAAAATGGGTACAATGATGCTGCTGACACTAGTATCTCTATCATAGGCTTGTTAGGAGGATGTGGCACATAGTAGATATTTAAATAAATAAATATATACATAATAATAATAAAAAGCCATAAATAAAAAGGAATGAATGTCATGGAGAAGCAGGGTAAAGGGTGGCTGTGGCAGATCAGACCTGCTTCTGCAGTTAGAAGGCAATCCAGTGAGACCAACCATCAGGAGTGTCCCCTCCTAAGGCAAACTGTCCCTGCCGGCTGAGGGCAGGGATGTCTCAGAAACAGAGGCACCGGTGGGGAGCACTTGTGCTTCCCTGGGTGGTGGGAGGGAAAACAAATAAGGGGGATTCGGTCAATTGTATTCCTAAGACTGGCTGTCCGAGCTGTACCATTGCTCCTGCCAAACTAAGGAGCTGAAAGAACATTTACCTTCACTAAAAATAAATAAAGGACCAGTCTTGTCTTCAGCTAGTGAAAAATATGACAAGAAGATGCCAGAAGTTGGCATGAAAAGTTGGGTCTCCTTCTTTAGCTTTGGGAAGAAAAACAGCATAGTGAAAGTTCTGCTGTGTGTTTGGGGTGTGTTTAGGTCAGTTTGGGTTGGGTTGGTTTGAGTATATTATTCTTAGCATTTGGAAAGGATTTAAGTTATGTGAATAGCAGGCACCACCAGGCCACTGGCCTTTGTGATATTATTAATTGTGCAAACTCCTCATGCATAAAGCAGGCTGTTTTCTTGTGGTCCACACATTGAAGATTGAAGAGAATCCCAAGAACATGCTCAACAGGAGATGATAAAATTCCTCCAACTGGAGGTTGACTGGCTTCATCATGTCATCATTCTGTCATTCATCACACCAGCTGTCCTCTCTCATGGGTGATGCCCTGGCTCAGCTGAAATCCCATCTGGCCCATCCTCCCACTGATAACATAACTGGCCTCATGTGCTGGCCTTTGCCTTGCTACTCATGCAGGCAAAAGCCCACCACGTCCCATCAACCAAGATTTTTTGACCACAGGTAAGGGGATGCAGAGAGAGCCACCGCCTTCCCTCCCACCCTCAGTAACAGGAATGCCTGCTACCGATTGCTCATTTAGGAAGATCAGCTCCATTTCCTGTCCTCCTTTCATACTGGCCACCTATCCAGGAGCTCCAGCCCAGCTAAGAAATCCAATTCATTTGCTTCATCCAAGGTGCCTGCAAACCAGCCAGTCCAACGAGTGCTCCATCCCTTCAGCCTCTGGAGCCCTTAGATGGGGAGCATTGGCAGGTCAGGCTGCGCATTTGCTCCCAGCTGTTAATAGCATACAGGCTTGAACCTGGCCAGCTCCCCAAATCAGCCTCAGTTGACAAAAGTCCAATCACTTTGATAAGAAAAAGCCACCCCCACCCCACAACTGAACATGGAGAGAGTCAGTATGTCTCTGTTAGGAAATCATTACACCATTCTTTCCCAGTGGTGCTTCTTTTTAAGTTATTCATTTTTATTAAGGCTTTTTTATTATTGATGATGATTATTATGTTTTTCTACACATTCAGTGGAACCCCTTTCTACTAGTCATATGCACTGGGGGACAGGACTTGACAAATTTTTAAAATAATTTCTTCCATTAAGATGTAATAGTATCACATCATAGAAAATTTGGAAACTGGAGAAAAGAAAAAAGAATCCACTCAAATCCCACCAGTCTAACACAAACACTGTTAGCATTTTGGTGAATTTCCTTTGAGTCATTTTCTTATGCATATTTTAACATAGTAGTAATTATCTTTACTTATATTTTTTATCTTCCTGTCTTTTTCACTTAGCATAGTTATCATATGCAATTTCCATCTTATATAATTCTCACAAGCAATCATTTTAAGGGTTCCATAATATTCCATCAAGTCTATGAGCCATAATTCACTTAACCACTTCTCACCTGTTGAATATTCACACAGTTTTTGCTATTACGCTTATAGAATTTGAGGCATTTAGAGTCATTTTCTTAGAATGATTCTTGAAAGTGGGATCGCTGAGTCAAAGGGTGTGAATGTTTTTTGGACTGTGATCCACACTGCCAAATTTTTTTTAATCCATCTTCAGTCTAACCATATTCTGTAGACTTTTTAGTCAGCAGTGTTGTCTTTATGCTCCAGTGGTATGTATAACTACCACATTGCACTGATATTGGTAAGAGTCTGGGCTATCTCACCCCTTAGAAAGAAGGCCCTTCAAGAAGCCCCATCCCTCTCCCCCAGAGCACTTCACACCACAGGGCAGTTGATGGACAAGGAAGGAGCAAACGCATCCCCCAACCGTGCTGCAGGCAAAGTCGCCTTGGGAAGAAACACGGCAGTGCATTTGTTTGTTAGAGTGAAAAGCAGAAAATTAATGTCAGATTTGTTGTACATAGCTCAAAATGCTTGTTTCTGCTCTATTAAGAGATTGCCTTACAAAAAGACACCTGGCTAGCTGTCAACAGGCCACATTTAAATAATAAAAAACAACTCTCTCAGGGCAAAGTTCTGGGCAGATTCCCTTAGTTTCCAGCCCCCCAACCCCCACACCTTCCAGACTTGTTTGTCCCAATGGTAGTCCAGCAGAGTTTGGCAGAAGATTCTCCCCTGACTTAATATTTTGTGGGCAAAATGTAATTCAAGAATACCTTCTCCATAAGAACATCACCTCCCTTGACACACTTGGCTTCCCTACCTCCACACAGATAGAAAACCAGAGCTGTAATTCTCTAGACTTGGAAAGCAGTGCTTTCCTGAAGATGAATCCATTGACCATCGATGGTTCATGAAGCTTCTCCTAGAAACTCACAGGTGATCCTCTGTAGTACATGCATTCATGATGTGATTTGACTCCCTTTTTGTGTATGGCACAAATTAGTACTATCTTCAGAGGCAGGATAAGCTCAAGGCAAAATGGTGATTGACAGTAATTCTGACTTGAGGACTGCCACACAGGGTTGTATAGGTTGTTCACTGCACAAGAGCTCCTGGTTGGTGGTGGGGTGCCGGGTAAGTTGACATTGATACCCAGCCTACTAACCACTGTGCAATTTACATACCCTAGCATGGGCTGTGTCCACCTATTACTATTACTCCAAGACTATCATTTTTTACAAATGGACCTTTTATTTTGGAACAGTACTTAATTTACAGAAAAGTTGCAAAATAATACAAAGAGTTCCCATATCCTGGATACTCAGTTTCCTCTGTTGTTTATATCTTACATTAGTTTGGTACATTTGTTATAATTAATGAATCAATAGTGATACATTATTATTAACTAAAGTCTGTACTTCATTTAGATGTAGTTTTTAACCTAATATCCTCCGTCTGTTCCAGAATCCCATCCAGGATGTCACATTACATTCACTCTTTGGGCTCCTCTTGACTGTGACAGTTTCTCGGGTTTTGCTAGTTTTTGATGACCTTGGCAGTTTTGAGGAGTACTGGTCAGTATCTTATAGAATGTCCCTCAGTTGGGATTCGTCTGATGTTTTCTCATGATTAGACCGGAGTTAGGAGTTTGGACAAGACCACAAAGGTAAAATGCCATTTTCATCTCATATCAAGGGTACATTCTATCATATGACTTGCCACTATAGAGGTCAACTTTGATCACCTGGTGAAGAACTATTTGTCAGGTTTCTCCGCTATAAAGTTATTCTTTTTTCCCCATTTTTCACACTGCTTTAGAAGAGCATCGCTATGTTCCACCCACACAGGAGCAGAGTATCTACACAAATTATTTGCAATACTGTATCTACCTGTCAGGCTAGTCCCATGGATATTTATTTTATACTTTGGGCTGTAACCCAACACTACTTTGTTTACTTTGCTGCTTAGATTGTTCCATCTTTGGATGGATTTTTTTTTTTTGGACTGTCAGATTGTGTCCCCCAAACAAAATATGCTGAAGCCCTTAACCTCCAGTATCTGAGAATGTGACCTTAGTTTGAAATAGAGCTGCTGCAGATGTTAAGATGAGGCCATACCAAAATAGGGTAGCCCATGAATCCAATGTGACTGTGTACTTATAAGGAGAGGGACACAGAGGGAGAAGATGGTCATGTGATGACAGAAGAGAGATTGGAATGATGTATCTACAACTAAGGGACATAGAAGATTGCCCATAAGCACCAGAAGCTAGGAATAGACAGGGCAGTGTGCTCTCTTACAGGTTTCAGAGGAAGTATGCATGGCAGTGCTGACACCTTTATTTTAAACTCCTACCCTCCAGAACTGAGAGAGAATAAATTCCTATTATTTTAAGCCACCCAGTTTGTAGTAACTTATTATGGCAACCCTAGGAAAATAAAGAATCCTTTATTTTCTGGCACTGAAGATGCTCTAAGCTCACCTTGGATATGACCTGCCCCAGCCCTAGAATCAGCCATTTCTTCAAGGAGTCATGGTTCTTTGTAGTAGAGAATGGTATTAGAAACCAAAATCTGGATGCTAGATGTGCTTGTTGCTACTAGAGTGTTGTTGCTTCTGGTCCCTCTCAGAGACAGATCAAGGAAACATGTGTACAACAATCCTCACTATACACAGATCTATAAATATTTCCACATGTAACCATCTGTATCAATATTATGCTAAACATGCATTCATACTGATGTCTCCAGCTCTAATTCATTACCACATGGATTCATTAGCACATCTAGCTGCCTTCTTTTCTTATCTGTAACCTCCTACTCCACCAGTGAGAAACCTGTCTCCCACCATTCACCATCCATTTACTTTATTATTCAACTCCAGTGTACACAGAGACATAACAGAATCATTAACCTGGGGGTTCCTTTTTAAGTTCACATAAAATTAGCACCCATTCTAAACTGACTTTCTTCCCAGCCAATTTAAGAGCCTGCAACCTCTCTACTTTTTCCTCTCATCTTCTCTAATATCAAACCTAGTCTCTCAAAAGGGTCTGTTGTCAATTATTTATTTGTATTAGTCAGAATAAGCAAGGTTAAGCTGCAGAAACAAATGAACATCGTAATCTCAGCTTCACTTAACACAACAGAGCTGTATTTGTGGTTGCTATCAGAATCTGGTGCCGCTTGAGAATTCTTCTCCACCTTGGGCTAAATCATTTTGAACTTGTGGTCTTCAAAGTGGGAACAGGAGGGAAAGAGAAAACTGAAAGATCATGCAGGATTTTTTTAAAACCCAGGCCTGGAAGTCAGTTACATGCCTTCTCCCTCATGCCACAGTCTGAACTGTCTCATGGTCTGAAGCGAGTGTCTAGGAAGGCTGGGCAGGGGTCGTTCTCCCTGTGAGCCCAGGAAGAGGAAACCGTATGCTGAGCAGGTGACACCAACTCTGCCTAATCTTTCTGTGAATTTTGGTCACTGTGTTAACTCTCCCCAAGTGAGTTTTATTTTAAACCTTATTTTAACTTTGTAACAGAAGGTCTTGCTTTATGATAAAGGAATCTTGAACATTTGTAACAAAGGGAGAAGGGAAAAGGCAGTTTAGAAGAATTATTTAGCCCCTCCTCCCTTGAGAAATTCATCACATAGGGAGCCCCTTTTTCTACCAACTCATGATGTCAGACTTCTCGATGACCTTTAATTTTGTAAAAGCTTCATCACTTGTTGGGAACTCATCAAAAGCAGGGCTGCAATTCCCTTCTATTCTCCAGAGGTAAGGTGGCAACGGAAAGTGGGTGGTCTAGGCAGTCCATGGAGCCCTTTGGTGTCCTTGCATGACCTGTGGGCCAGGCAGAATTGAGACGCACCATGTGATTTCTGGTGCTGTAGAACAAATGTTTTTAATAGGAATGGAAATGCGCCCCATTCTTAATAAAATTTTGGTGTCAGAAGGGACCTTAAAAATGAGGTCCAAATAGTTTTTAATGACACAGAGAGGATGCT
This sequence comes from Manis pentadactyla, assembly GCF_030020395.1. Lineage (NCBI taxonomy): Eukaryota > Metazoa > Chordata > Mammalia > Pholidota > Manidae > Manis > Manis pentadactyla. Next base: position 12,506,898 of record NC_080031.1, on the reverse strand, counting down.
TATGATGATGTAACACTAAGATGGAGAAAAAACATGATACAAAATCATATACACAGTATGACTTCACTCTGCAGTACGCTGTGTACACAGAAAGCAGAATACACCAGAATATTGACAATGGTTTTCTCTGAGTGGTGGAATCAGGTGTGTTTTTAGTTATCTTGTTGGTACTTTTATGCATTTTCTAGGCTTTCTACAATGAGTATGCATGACTCTTATAATCTGAAAAGGAATGCTAAGAAGAAATTTAAAAGATATTCAATTCAAGATACCATCTCCCCATTGTAGAGATGAGGAAACCAGTGTTCAGAGAGATTAATACACAGGTATTAAATTGAAAGATCAGGAACCAAAGTGCTAGGTTGGCGCTTGTTCTTCTTCACAGCTCCTACTAGTGTGTACAGCGAACGCAGGCTAAGTCGCGGGGAAACCTCACACCCCTCACCCACACCACACACCCATCCTTTTCACCCTGATCCAAAATTTCTGGAGTTAAAAATGGTTCCCAGCCCCACTCTGTTTCAACCTAGAGGTCAGGGAGCCCTTGTGATCTTAGGAAAGGGAAAAGGAACTTTTATTTAGCATCTGAGACAAGCATGCATTGTGCTGGAACTCTATAACTCACGGAAACTCAACTGTAAGAATGGGAAAGGGAGGGTGGGGAAAGGATGACTAACATTTAAATTCATAACAAACTAAGTCAGCCATAATGCTGCTTCATCCCCATTTTATAGACGAAGAGACTGAGGCACGCTCATGGCCAGTGCAGAGCTAGGATGCAGACCACCCATGCTTTCTGGCCCAAAGCCCTCACATGAACACGGTTACCACTTTCTCCCTCCTGGGCCATGTTTCAGGTACATATTAAAAGCTCCATATTATATTTGTTGAATGCATGCAAAGACCACAATTAAAATCTCCATGCCTGAGATTTCAGCAGGCTCTCGAACCGCACCCTGGAAACACCTGTCAGTCGAGCACAGGTGGCCTGACCTGCATCCCAAGGTGATGGATATGTTACCAGGTGGGCATCAGGGCACTGCTGTGAACCCGTTTACCTTTACACAGAACATCCTCCAAGCTTGATGCCCTGTCAGGAGGCTGCTCAGGGAAGATATATACTGATGAGAAATCTCAGCCCCCAAATTCATTTTTCAAAGAAGCCAAGCAAATCTGGTGATTTATTCTCTGTCATTCTGATCCCAGCATATGTTCCACATCAGGTAAGTGAGATAGAAGGGATGGTTCAGCAAACATTAAGTTAAAAGAAGCCCTGTCAGGCTTCTCCCAAATAGCTGGTTTTTATTTAAAGCCACAAAGTAATTAATTACATTGAGTAAAAAGCTAAGGCTCTCTCCTGCACAACACTTCTCAGGTTCTTTCAGCAGAAGACGCTGTTCTTACGCAATCACAGTGCACACACCCATGCCAGCCTGGGTTCACATTGTTCGTCACGTTTTCCTTTGAATCCGAATCCTCCCTGCCTATGTCTCTCTCTCTGCACCTGCCCATTTCCCTCTCCTAACCCCTTTCTACCTCTTTCCTTCACTGTGACTCCTGTTCATCGTCTCTGAGGTAGAGTCCTCCCCTCCGCACGTGACGTGGGGCTTCCTGTCGATCCCAGGAAGCCGGGCCCCCCTCACAGCTCCCCCACCTCTACCTCTGCTTCCAGGGACTGACCTAGAACTTGCTCTCTCCATCCCTGCCAGCTCTGTCTCCTCCTGAAGGCACAGATGGTCACAGAGCCCTTAGTGCAGCTGATTCTGCTTGATCCTAAGAAGGGAGCAGGGTGCATGTTCTTAGATCATGAAGCCTGGAAAGGGGTCTGAACAGCATCTGAACAGGGAGAAGCCTTAGGGTGACTTTAGCTTGCTGCCGTAGTGACTATGGTGGATGGAGTCCTGTCGATGGATAGATGGAAGAAAGGAAGGGAAGACATCATCAGCTCATTCATACATTCTTTCATGAAGCATTTATTAAACACCTATGGTGTGCTAAGCTTGGTGCCAGGTGTTAAGGACATGGACCTAACATAAAAACAAAATTCTGATTCTAAACTGTCTAGTCAGGGAGATAGACATGAAAACAGTAATTACAATACAATGGGAGACTTGTTATAAATAGTGAGTGGGCAAGATGTTCTGGGAATATAGAAGGAAAGCATAACATTGCTTAGATGGGATAGGTAGAAAAAGACACGAAAATAGGTTTCCCAGGAGATAATTCTCTAGACAAACAAAGTAAGAAAGGAAACAATTGTGTTTCAGGGACAGAGAATAGCCCTGTTGTAAGTCACAAAGGAATAAAGGGCTGAATCCTGTGCAGACACCCCCTAGGCATGTACAGCTGGGACACAGTGAGTGTAGGAATGAAGCCGCAGGGTCTTGGGAGCAGGGCACGCAGCTCTATAAGCCTTCCCAAGGAGTCCAGACTTCAGTGTATGGACAGTGGGGGGGCACCTGGAAACATTTAAGCAGGGAATGACATGGTCCCTCTTGCATTTTTGGTAAATCATTCTGGCAGGTGTGTAGATTGGCTTATAGGTCTCCAAGGCAGGTGGCTAGGAAAACCATCCAGATAAGGAATGGTAAGGGCTGGCACCACAGCTGCAGTGATGGGCCTAGGTGACAGGGGCATTTGTTGAGTTTCCGCTGTTTGCTAGACCCTGGGGACAAGTGCTTTTATATATGTTACCTCGTGTGTGTTGAGAAGCATATAAACAGCTGCATAGTTCATCGTACTAAAACTGAGTCACACACATAGTCTGGTAGACTATAAAATAATAAGAATGACAGTTCTTCTACACTGACATGATACAGATGGGTCCTTTACTGGAACTGAAATAGCTTGTCTTGATGTTTACATGGACTACACGATAGCTTTGGTTCAAAAAGACAGAGCTAACATGGCACTCTCCGTACACGGCTTGTAGGAATGTCGGTACCACCTCTCTGGAGAGCAGCGCCGTCACACTTTCCAAAAGCCATAAAATATGCAATTTTTGTTCCAGCAATCCCTATTCCAGAAATTCAAACTAAGGAAAAATTAGGGACGTGTGCAAGTGTTTAGGTAAAAGGATACTTATCGTGGCTGTCATAGTAAAAGTAGAAAAAGCAGGACAAATGGAAACAGCTGAGGAATGATTTCATCCATTGTAGCAACTGTACAGTTACAGAGTCAGCTATGAATGGCCATGGTGTGGAAGTATATTTGTGGACATGGAAAGATGCTCACACTGATGTAGTCCTTCTTCAGAGATGCGGTCTGCATAAAAATGAGCGACTACTATGCAAATACTTCAAGACAAGCCCCCTGGCCTCCCCTTACACTAGTTTCCAGTATGTTTTTAAGTGAAGAAGCAAGATACAGAACAATAAAAATAATATGACCCTATTCAATTTTTTTAAAAATACGCACATGTGAATCCCATGAATATACAGCCCTAGAAATGGGAACAGGATATTCACTGAAATGTTCCATGTATTTTTCACTGGCTGGGGGTAGGGGTGGATTCACAGAGGCTACATAACTTTTAATAAAATAATTATTTTGTTTTATATTGTCTATAGATTTTTTCTGTATCTATTTTATATTTGTCTACAGTTCTTATAGATTGTCTATAGTTCTCTTTTTTCCATTGTTTTGTATAATGAGCATGCATTCCTTATATTTTTTAAAAAAAAAAAAGGAGGAAGAGGGGAGGGAAACCCATCACGGTCCATACAACCATGTAGCGGGTCTCCTATTGCTTCATTTATTCATAGACATCAGGGGAGGTACCAAGAATGCAAGGATAATTAAGCACAGTTCCTGTCCTCAAGGAGTTCACAATCCAACAGGAAAATTGATTAATAGTTAAAAAGTCATAACATGGTGTGATAGATAAAGCAGTGAGGAATATTAAAATGGTTTTACAGGCTTAGGAATGTCTGGTTTTATCCTGCCAGTGATAAAAAGTGGCTTGCATTAGGTTCTATGGTTCTGCCCTCCATGCATCTATCCTTGTCTTGTCTAACAAAGTGGCTGGGAAAGAGGCAGCATGGGAGGGTGGAAAGAGCACTGCGCTTCGAGTCAGCTCTAGTCTGGCCCTCAGCTAACCCAGGAAATCTTTTTGTGTCTGTGGCAACAGACTTTTCTCTGGCTCCAGCCTCCGTTTCCGGCCTCACCTCCCACTGTCGCCTTCATTAGCTCCACATTCCTACTTACACCTGCACTGTCACTGTCCTCTAGACCTTCGAGCTCCTTGAAAAACCTGATGACTTCAAACATACTGTTCCCTTTATCTCTGCTCCAGGATTTCTCCACCTCGAACCTGCTGACATTTGGGGCCAGGTCATTCTTGGTGGCGGCGACTGTGCTGTGTCTGGGTGTGGGAAGATGTTGGCAGCATCTCTGGCCTCCGCTTTCTAGCCTTCCTCCAGTCATGATAATCAAAAATGTCTCCAGACATTGTCAAATGTCCCCTGGAGGACAGATTCACCCAGGCTGAGAGCCACTGCAGTCACCAACCATGTAACCTCAGAAGGGTCCCTGGTCGTCTCTGGGCCCCAGCCCTCATCCAGAAGGTTGGGACATGGAAAAAGGTGCAAGTTAATGTCTCTGTAACTCTTACGACCCACAGGTCATTCAGTGTTTACTGGGCTCTGTGAGGCTCAACATTGTGCTATTGAGTAAGGGGGCACTGCAAAAAGATGCTGGTCCTGGTCTCTCAAATTGTTGGGTAAAAAAACCTGTACATATCATATCAAACAATTATCAAGTAACAGACTGCGGCGTAGGAGCCAAGCCCAGTTCCGAGACTCTGAGCGTTCTAACACTGCAGGCCAACCGGTTATGCTGTTCCGGGGCCCTGTGCAAAAGGGATCGTTTCCCCTTTCACATTTGAGCTTTGGTATCCTCACAGATGGCAGTGCTTACAGCTCTTGAGAAACCACATGGGGCATCTCTGGTTGCAAATCCGAATTTCCCAGACCTCACACAGGCCTGCGATGGATGTTGTTCTGGGCGTCAGCTGGACTGCTCCGGGCACTGCCATGGAAGCTGGGGCCCTGCTGGCTGAACAGTGGCCCCTGTGGCCCAGGACTCATCTGAAAATGAATCCTATGGGGAAAAATAGCAGGCAGAGATCTGAGTGGAAGGAAAAAGGTTGTTCCATGAAGCAATCCCTCTGTTCTCTGGATTACCATGAAGTTTTAACAGTCCACTTCTGTGACTCCAAAAGCCATGGTTTGCTCAGAGGCTTATTCACCTAAAGCAAGTGTTAGCCTCCAGCTTTGGGGAGATGCCCTGCATTGGGTAAAGCAAGGGCCTATTACCAGAGAAAAAGCCACTCTCTGTCAAGGGACCCAGATTAACTCTAGTGTTTGCTCACCTGCTACTGAAAACTCAAGGCAGACCTGGTCTAGCAGCCAGCACCCTGAAACACCATCACCTCTGCTAAGACATATTTTTATAGCACTTGTACATCAACCTGAGAAGTGTCAGTGTCTTTACTCAACCAAAGGAAAATTATGCTTTTGCGAAGTTTCATCCTTTGCTGAAGATGACACAGAGCCAGGACCCAAAACCCAGGTCTCCATCTGAAACACACATTTCCGTCCCAGTGAAGAGTATGAACAGAGCCTTGGAGAGAGGAGAGCTGCCCCGGCAGTGGGCGTGGTGGGAATATCCCCTGTAAACGGGGCTGGACCAGCTTCCAGAGGCCTTGCCCAGCACAGCTGGCAGAGACACCAGGAGCTTCCAGAGTGAAGGGTACCATCCAATCCCTGAGCCAAGCCTGATAACCCTCTGGGCTCCTGCCCCAGGCTCCCACCACCCTGCCCTGGGAGCCGGGCTCCGACCTGCAGGAGGGGCTATTAGCCAAAGCCCCCGACTTCCACCGAGCCATGGAGGTCAGGAGTCTTGAGGCAGCCTCTTCCTCCAAGTTCTTCAGGTAAAAGAGCAAGACAAGCCCAGGGCGACGTGCGAGAGCTCCAAACTTGGCTTACGGGGAAGTGACTTCAAATCCCGGTGAGCTCCTCCAGCTTGGTGCCCTTACCTGCAAAACCCAAATAATAGCACTTCCCCCTCTAAGATCTGTGTTAGGCTTGAAAATAAAATTTAAAAATCACATACATAAGATATTTTCTAGTACTTGGTACATGAAAGACAGTTTTTTATTAGAAAATACTTCTGGAGCACTTAGTATGCAGCCAGAATGAGAACAGGCCTGCAGACCCAGAGTCAGACAGGCTGGGCGCTGCCTCAGGGGTCTGAAGAGCAGGCAGGGCCCGCCTGGGCTGCTCCGGCTGCTCAGGGCACGGGCTGGGAAAGCTCAGGAGGGGCATGGCTGTCACAGGGGAAGAAGGATGTGACCCGGTCCCAGGACTCCTGTTTATCTCCTGGGTAGTCACAGTGGGGGCCTTGGTCAAGGAGTTACCACCGCCTGTGTGCCCTACACAAAGTTTACTTTATTAGAAGTATCCGTGCTGCTGGGAAAGATGTGTAGCTTGGTGCTTAACTCAGTGGGACTGGGGAGAATTCCATTTTGCTGTCAGGAGCCAACTTCCAACATACCCATCTCAATTTTAACATTGATCGACCCCTTAAGGGCGCGCATCTGGCAAACAGCTCCTTCTGCTGGCCTCCCGTTGTTTTGCATATTCTTTTGCGGAACAGCTGGGAGGGGCGTGGTGATTTCTAAGAACGAGGAGCTGTCTGGGATCTGGGTTGTGGCGTATTTGTTGTTTGCCCCAACTGCTTGGAAACGCCCAGGCCTAGTGGACACCTGGTTATCAACTGGGAAGCTCTGTTATTGTTTTGCTAAGATAAACCGCACATAGGGGTTCTGGGATCCAGCAGAGTGTTGGTCCTGGGTGCGGTGGGGAAGAGCAGCTTTAGAGGCAATGGCCAAGGCTTCTTATGGAGCCTCCAAGAGCGGGAGCAGCACCCTTAAAATTGAAGTTTGCAGAGCACGGAGCAGCGCTGTAGCAGGGACCAGCTGTCGGCTTGGTTTCCTCTGAGGGTGCGGATCCAGTTGGCGCAGATGGGTCGGTGTCTCGGAGAGCCCTTCTCTGGAGAAAGCAACCCAGCCAAGGTCTCAGCTGTCCAAAGGAAGGTCTTTCCAACTGGAGCTGAAAGAACTTGATGGGAGCTCCACCCAGCCTCTGCCCTGGGGCGGCACAAACATACCACTGCAGTGCTGGGGTACAGAGCACGCAGCTCAAGCCGCCCCCCACCCGCCTTTGGTCCCATGCGTGCTCCCCGCACTAGGCGTGGGTCGGGACCCATGAAGGGTCCTGGGTGCGGGTAGCCCAGCACTCTGACCACCAAAGCAGAACTCCATGACGGAAGTCAAGCAGGCCACTTCCAAAGCCTCCTGGGCCTGTGTATCTGAGGATGAAGGCCAACCCAAAGGCCGTGGAGGCCCCGCTCTGCTGCCCAAGACCCCCGCTGCTCAGGCTCTGGGCACTAGCTAGAGGGGACTGAGGTGGTCACTGGCGTGGCTCCAAGTTCTCTCTCCCTCCTCCTGCATGTGAGGTACCCCTTCTGTAACCCCATCTCCATTTCCTAACCCTCCTTCCTTTATTTAAAAAAAAAAACTTTTACTATCTAGTTCTTTGTGTGAACGTGCAGATTACATGCAAAACCTATACACAAGTGCCTAGCAAAGGGCCAGTCACCAAGGAGGCGTTTGGTGCCCAGGCCTTCCTCCCTCGCCCTCCAGGCTTTGGTGTTCACTGTTACCCCCAGGCCCTTCATCATTTCTGCCCCTGGTCAGAGGCCCTATCACCTTCTCTCCTGGCCTCATTCAGGATCTCTCCAGAGATTCAGGGCATGGCTGGGGGGGAGCAGAGGTCAGACTAGAATGTGCCCTGCTCCCTGGAGCTTTGAAAAGTCCCAGAAGTATCCAAATATTTCAGGATCACAAAACATTTTGTCTTTCATCAATCACTTGCTAAGTACTTACTATCTGCCAGGTTCAGTGTTAGGCACTGGGGCAGCAGAGATCAGTTAGACACATGGGTCCCAGACTCCAAGGAGCTCACAGGAAAACACACACCCACACACACTGATGCCCTTCCTGTGGCAGAAGCTAGTGCCTTCCTGTAAGGAGACTGTGACTGTGTTCATTGCCCCCACATCATTGCCATGACCCATATTCCAGACCCAGACTTAGTTTTCATACCTCGTTTGACCTTGAATTAGTCAGGGGTTCAGAAGCAGAGAAACAGAAAGAATAGCATGATATATATGTATGTATATGCATGTATGCAGAGAGAGAGAGAGATTTATTTTTAGGAATTGGCTCACACATTGTGGAACCTGACAAGTCCAAAATGTGGAGGTGGCCCAGCAGGCTGGAGACCAAGGCGGGATGGCCCCTGGAGCCCAGAGGCTGTGTTCTGCAGAATTCCCTCCTGCACAGGGAGGTCAGTCTACGTTCTGCTCAGGCCTTCCACCGATTGGCTGACGCCTGCCCACGAGTGGAGCACATTGGACAGCAAGCGCTTCACTCTAAGTCCACTGACTTGTTAATCCCATCCAAAACCATCTTCACCAAAAAAACTTAAAATATTTTGGATCAAATATCTGGGCACCATGACCAAGCCAGGTTAACACATGCATGAACTTCATCATCATAGTCCTATAAAATCAGGAAATTAAACTGTAGTGATTTCAAAGGTTCCTTCATTTCCAGGTAAGTGAGACCCAGACAGTCCTTTCCCTGCTGGAGCTTCTTAAAGGCCCGAGATACCGGTAGCGGTTTGCCCAAGATCAGTGACGCCACCCGGGGATCCCCTAGCTCACTCCAGACGACAAAACCTCAGGACATAACTTAGCTCAGTGCCCAGTTCTAACGGTCCTGAGCACCACCAGGCACCCTCCAGCCAAGCAGATTTCCAGTCCCTCCGTGAAGATCTTGAGTCATTAGATTTGGCATGGAGGCTGGGGGCCTGGGCCCTAAAACCTAACCAGCAAGGGAGTAGCTGCTTGGACCCTGGAAAGAAACATCCCCAGGGCAGGATGAAGCTGACCTCTGGGCTGCCCACCAGGAAGCTGCTTGAGTAAGGAAGCCCCCAGGTGACCTCAGCATGGGTGGCCTGTGGACACACTTTGAGAAATGGGGCCTGGCTCTCCCAAGCTCACCTGCTGAAGAAGTGAAGGGGTGGGGTGAGCACACAGGAGACAGGTGCCTTTTGAAAAACCCAATTAGCAACTTACCACCTCCTGTGCTCTTTCCTACCCTCCTGACTGCTCAGGGGCCCCTCCCGCCGGGTGGCTACACCTTTCTCCTCCCAATTACAAGCTGTCGCTGCAGGGGCTGCTGCTGCTGACCTCCGCGTTTCCCCTGCATGCTTATTATTTCCCTTTATCCCCAAAACAGTCTCAGCAGCCTTGAGATTGAGAGTGGACTCTTGCAAAAAAACGACAGGGAAGGAATCAACATTCTTCCTGCACTGCCTCCCTACCCAAAACCGTACTAATGGTTTTTTTTTTCTTTTTTCTTTTTAATTTGTAGTACATCTTTCCTCCCAACCAACACTTGGGAATTTCATCAAATCTGCTCTGGCAGATTCAGGAGTCTCGAATAGATAAGAGCTAAGCCGTACATGAGAGCTTGCACTGGTTCTGTCTGCCTAGGGAATCGGCTGGAGATGCCCTGCTCTCCAGGCAGGTGGAGAGAGTGTGGTTCCTGGAGACAGGAAGTAGGTGGAGAGGAAGGGGGTTTAGGGAGGTGGCACTGCATTTGAGGATATTAGGATATAGCAGAGGCCAAAGGGTGCTGTTGTGTGTGCCAGGCACTCAGTCTGTCAACAAGGAAGCTGTGGAAATGGGCCACAGAGCTTTGTTTCAGGGGTAGATTCCTGAGGGACAAAAGCCACGTATATCTAGCTGGGTTAGCCTGCTCCAAACCTAGTGCTTCACACGAAAATGCTTTTAGTAAAGATGTTGACTGACCACCTTACATTGCTCCCTGCTAAAGATTCATGACCACAGAGGAAGCCAGTCATTCATTCAGCAAATGTTTTTTGACTGCCCACAGGCATCAGGATGGACACTGGTAATCCAGTGCTGAATCGGAAAGACAGGGATGGTAAGCCCCAGCAAAGCCTGCAGCGGAGCCAAGAAAAGAAGAAAACAAACAATTAGGCAAATGAGTAATGAATAACAGCTTCAAATACGATGAGGGAGAAATGCAGGGAGTACTGTATCGTGCCAGAATGTGGGCTGCCTGATCAGGCCCTTCGAAGTTCAAACCTCCCATCAGCTAACTGGCCTTGCACAGTCATCTAACTTCTCTGAAACTCAGTTTCATCATCTGTTAAAAAAAAATTATACAGTGAGGGGATAAAACTTGCCTTGCCAGGCTGGTTAAGGATGACTGAGATAACAAGGGCACAAACAGTTCACAGACAGTATCCAGTACTTTGTAGTCGATGTTAGTTCCTCTTTCTGCCCCTCCATCTTCACCTGGTGCTGTCAGTTCCCTTCCCTGCCTGGGATGAAGTGTGGCACCAAGACCAGGGCTTCAGAAGGAAGCCAAAGTGAGTCTTTCTCAAATGCCATCTTTAGGAAGAGGTCCAAGTGTGGCAGATGAAAGTTGAGGGGACCTCTCTTGCTCGGCATGACTGGGTGGAAACATCAGGTCATTCAAAACCTATGCCTAATGGACCACCTCTGCAATTACCTGCAACATGAGGGAAACATGATGTGTTGTGCCTTCCGTTTTATAACCATCAAGGCATTTTTAAAAAGATTCTGTTAATTGCCATTTGAGGATGATTATTATCTATTCGGAATCCCCTGGTGCAAATGAATCACACCGTTTGTCGTGTCTGAGCTCTCTCAGCCCTCTCACTGACCCCAAATGTACTGCACCGTCGTGACAGGGAGAGACAGTAACTGACAGGCTGGGAAGGGCCAGAAGTCTTGGGAGCTGACCAGAAGGCTCTTCCGGGTGTTTGTGGGTTGAGGGAAGAATCAATTTAAGAGAAGAGAAAGGAAGCAAGTGGGTGGACTTTGTTCACTTTTGGAGAAACAAACAGAGGTGGGTGGAAAGGAGCACCTCCTGCAGGAGGTTCCCAGTGCCCTCACGCAACTCAAGCTTCCTTCGCTTGCTCAGGCTCTGTTCGAAGGTGAGCCACAGTTCTTGGGACCCTGAAGGCTTGGAATTTGGGAGGGACGGAAGCTGAACACACCTACACAGTCTAAGCAGAGGGATCTGCAAATCCTCCCACAGAGGGAGCTGGGGAAAACAGTAATAATCAATAGCCCTTATTCACAGAGCCATAAGCTATGTGCCCAGCACTCTGTTAAGTCAATCTTAGTAGGTATGCATTATTACCCTCATTTTATAAGTGAAGAATCAAGGCCCAGGGAGGTAAAGTCAGTTGCCCAAGATCCTACAATTCATCAGAATCAATACGAGAACCACATTCTTCTTATTCCAGACCCCCAGCTGGAAACGACTGTAGTCATCTGCCTCTCCCCTGGGAGCTATAGTATATGGGCTCACCAAGGACAAGTTTCTATTTTCTTACCCTTCACAGAGCCTAATGTGGTACAAGATACTCAGGAGACATTTAATTAAAAGTTGCTAAATGAAGGAAAAGGAACTAGGGGATTGAAAAGTTTGCCTATGCATTTCAGTGCTAACTGGAAATATGCAAAATGCATGAATATCATATGCAAATCAACATCTATCACTCTCATTAACTGCCTGTGTTGGTGTTACACTGGAGAGAGGAAAGGGTCACACAGAGTGGGCCCACTGGGGTGGGCTCCCCTTCTTGATGGCAGTGTCTTTCCAATCATGACTCATCCTGAGTAGATATTGCAAGATTTTTGTGATACTGGCCTCTCTTTATCATCTATCAAAATTCTATCCATGCTTCAAGATTTGCTTCTGTGGAGTCTGCCCTGCTTACTGGCCCTTATCGAATCCATTAAGGCCCTACCGTGTTCTGGGTCCCCCTTCTAGGGGACACACATGGAGGCAGGTAATGGCAATGTCTCAGACTTCATGCAATATTAGAGCTGTATGTGAAGCATGGGAACAGGATTGGCAGGAGACGGGGCTTGTGGGAAGGTCAGGGAAGGCGTCACAGAGGAAGAAGGACCTGAGTTAGCTCGCAAAGGCTGCGTAGGAGACTGACAAATAAACAAGATACAAGGAGATCCCAGAGGGCTGCCTGTGCAGAGGAGGGAAATGTGACACCCAAGTGTGTGTTTTGGAAACTACAAATACTGATCCTTTTTAAAGTTTGTAAAACACAAAATGTCACATTACTTCTCAGCTTAAAACACTTCACTGGCTCCCACACGCACAGAAAGCAATCTGGAAGCCCGCCGCATTCTGGTCCCCACCTTCTGCTCCGACGTCATGCCATGCCACCTTTTGCCCAGGCTCAACAAGCTGCACAGACAGTAGCCTTCCTTCTGCTCTCGAGAGCGCCCAGCTGGCTGCCGCCTTAGGACCCTCACACTTGCTGTTTCACCCACCTCGGACTCTCCTTCCTCAGCTCCACACCATCGCCCATTTGGGGCAGATGACCCTCATATTCATCTCAAGACAAATGTCAAATCTCCCAACAGGCCCACTCTGACCACCCCACCCAGAGTAGACTTCCAACTTACCCCCTGGCACTCATTAATCAGTTCTACTTTCTCCTTTGCACTTTCACTCTTTGAATCTATCTTATTTGTAACTTTATTTTACATTGTCTGTCTCTTCACACACTAAACCTTACTTTCATAAGATTCTCAGCCTGCCTGACTGGTTTATATGCATTCCCAGAGACCTGAGATACACAGTGCTTGCACATAGTGGGCACTTAGTATTTGTGGAATAAATGGATGGATGGATGGATGGATGGAGGAATGGATGGATGGGTGGGTGGGTGGCTGGCTGGGTGGGTGGATGGATGGGTGGGTGGGTGGATGGATGGATGGATGGATGAAATAAATGAATGGATGATAGTTACTGGGCAAGGTTTATATAAGGAACCATAAAGTTTTAAGGATGGAGAGATATTTAGGGAGCTTTGGAAGTCATGTAGTTTATTTGGATTTCATCCTGTGTCTGATGGGGGCACTAGGAAACTATCATTCTCACCACACAATTTAGCATTTGATTTTCTTGCTTTACATTGTCTTCCGAGAGTTTCTTATGCCTGAACCTTAACTCTTCAATTAAGTTGCCAGCCATATAGCTTAGCCAATTATTGCAGAGAATTCTACATAGTCCTTCAACATCCATTATTTTACTAGGTTCTTATAGACAAGTTTCCTCTCTTAAGCCTTTCTCACACTGAGTTGAGCAAATAGTAGGTTCTTAATAAATATCTGTTGACTGATTGAATGTCCAAGGTGGTCCTTTAAGAGTAAAAAGAAGGAAACTAAAAGTAAACAAGTGTTGGTGAGGATGTGGAGAAAAAAGTATCCCTAGGCACTGTCGGTGGGAATGTAAAGTGCTGCAGCCACCATGGAAAAACAATATGGAACATTCTCAAGAAATTAAAAATAGAACTGCCATATGATACAGCCATTCCACTTCTGGGTTTTTTTTTTTCAAGGGAAACAAAAACACTGTCTCAAAAAAATATATGCATTCATTCATGTTCATTGCAGCATTATTTAAAATAGCCTAGACATGGAAACAACCTAGGTGTCCATGGATAGGTGAATGGATAAAGAAAATATAGTATACGTATGTGCAGGGGAATATTATTTGGCCATAGAAAAGAAGGAAACTTGCCATTTGTGATGACATAGATGGATGTTGAGGGCATTATGCTAAGTAAAATAAGTCAGATAGAGAAAGACAAATACAGTGTGATCTCACTTACATGTGGAACCTAAAACAAATAATTTTAAAAATCTTAAAAACCAAACTCATAAATACTAGAGAACAGACTGGTGGTTGCTTGGAGTGGGAGGTGAAGCAGGGATGGGTGAAATGGGTGAAGGGAGTCAAAACGTACAAACTTCCAGTTATAAAATAAGTCATGGGCATGTAATGTATAGCATAGTGACTGTAGTTGATAAAATTGAATCAATAGTTGCACACTAGGGCTTAGAGAGAATAAGCAGCCTGCTCAGGTCTCAAAGCTGGTAAGTAGTGGGGCCAGGATTCAAACCTAAGTTCCGAACTCCTTCTATTGTTCCAGGCTGCCCTGCAGTCAGTTGTCTGTCCACATTCCTGGCCTTAGTAGACCCCGGGAGTGTCTGTCCCAGCGGCAGGTTCAGTAGCCACAACTGAATCAAGAACTCCGTGGGGATGCTCGAATCTCTGGAGTCTGCTCACTGATGACATGCTTTCTGCCTCTTGCCCCAAGGATGCCACCAGCCCTCTTCTGGCAGATTTGGTAGAAAATGCCTTCAGTCTTTCTAAGAGGTCCTTTGACCTTTGGGCTGGGAGCCTGGTAAGAAAAGCATAGAGAGGGAACCTTGCTGTCTCTTCCTGTGGCCTACTGAGTCCTCTCCCCATTTGAACCTGACACCCCCTAGAAAACCCAGCACTTCCACAGATATGCTTCCAGCTCCTAAGCATCCATACTCAGCAGCTCCAGGGACCTCAAGGGGGGGCATGTCTCTTTATTGCATTAAACCAGCCCTCTAGATTTCATGCTAAATGTTCCTCTTACCCACAAAGCGGCAGCTGCTGCACCCCGTCCTCTGTGCAGAGCCCTCAGCCTGTGTGCCCAGACCAGGCTCCTGTGACCTCACAGGACTCGTGCCTTGTCCCTGTCTCCCATGCTTTGAGCCTCAGTTTGCCCGTATGCCAGATGGAGCAATCCCTTCCTCTCACCTCCACAAGGGAGTCCTAGGGACTCATGACTGTGAGCAAATCACTTTAATTATCATAAGTATCAACAGCACTTTATGAGCCCCTGTCAGAAATATGATCATTATTTCTACAACACCCTCCTTGCCCTGCCCAAGGCAGAAAGTTATTTCCGGAAGCGTCTGTTGAGATTAGGAAAGCCCCAGCTCAGAGCGTCTGCGAACCTGCCCCGTTCGGGGAAATGATACCCGAGTGACACTGGCAGCTTGACAACAAGGCGCAGTATCTCTTTTGGACCCTCCCCAAGATGCAGGTGATGCCACCCCCTTCCCTGGGCTCTTGTTTGTGTGGCTAGGGACATATGGTTGCATGCCTGCTTTCCTTTTCAGTGGAATAGAAGAAAAAGAAAAAGGAATAATGCCACATCTTAGGAAGAGGAAAGAGAAGGAAAAGCAAAGTAGCACAAGATTCCAACCCTGCCCCCTCTCTCCCCGATTTTTCTCTCCTCTATGTAGGAGTGAGTGTTCTAATTCTGCAATGCTGTCATTACTGTAATGGGTTTGGCAGGCCCATATTATAGCACCGAGGCTGTCAGGAATGGATGACATGCTGTCTGTTATGGGCTCCTACTGTTCTCAGCCAACTGCGGGCCAGGGAGACAGGGAGGAAGAGAGGGGAGGAGGTGGGAGAGAGAGACAGCAGTTAGTTTAGGCATCCTAAGAGATGATCATTTTAACCCACTCACAACATTAGAGATGAAATGATACTAACTACCACCCCTGGAGGGCTGGCAAAAGCAATGGGTTATGGGAGTTGGAAGTAAACAGCGAAACAAGGAGGTGGATTTCTAAGGAGAGCACCCTTCCATGGGGGCCAAGCTCAGATCACTGGTAAAGGATTCTGTAACCTAAAGTTAAAATGGAAACTACAGAGCACTGGATTTGGGGGCTCAGCAGGGGGAATGCTTTCTTACCAGGTAACAAATTTTAAAAAAACAAAGAAAGAAAAGATTTAACTGCAAAAAGAAATGGTGAACTTGAACCTAGCTGGAGTTCCTGGCTATAATCACTTTGTCACCTTTCAGCCAGGCTGCAGGAGCCAGAAATAATTCATCGCCCTGAACAATGACTTAAGTTTAACTCTCCCGGCTGAGGTCAACTTTGGGGCTGTGTTGCTCCTTCTAAAACTGCCTGACTCCCTTTGCCCGACCTTTGACTTCATTAAAAGGAGTAGTGAAGAAAATTAGAGTAGAGCCCTCTTCCTGGAGCCCAAAGGAAAAGGGCTTTCTGAAATAAAACTAACTGTAGAAGTAAACAGTGGTGACCAGGCAATCATCAGAACATTGTTTATTCCACAGCTAAATGCCGCAGGACCAGCGCCTTTGAGATACAGCATTACAAACACCTGTGCAGGCCGTGGGCTCTGCGAGGGCTGGCTGAGTAGGTGCAGCAATGGGCTTGCTGGCTCTAAGACGCCCCTTGTCTTCCTCCTTGGGGGGCAGTGCTCACGCATTGACACAGCCCCGTGCTCTGCTGTGTACTGCCTGCAGTTGGGAGCTGCCCTGGAAAGGAGGGATGCTGGGAAGAAGTAGGAAAGGACACAGGGCCTTAACGCTGTGGGATTTACATGGGTACTTAACCCTATGGATGAACTTGAAAACAGGAGTATCAGAATGCTCCTTTTTTCAGCCCTGGAAGGTTGTCCATTTTACAGGTGGGGATACTGAGACCTAGTAAGTGAAAAGAGTTTGCAGAATCATGGGATACGGGTAGGCCAGAGGTATTTGCTGACCAGCGGGGTGTTTCAGATGCTCTTCTGTGGCCACAGAGCAGGAGGAGTCTAGAGAGCTATCCTCTGGGCTGTAATGATGCCCTCCTTCTTGCATGACGGCCCTCTTGGGCAGTCTCTAAGTTGGTACCTTTGGCTGTATCACCTGTATACTACTGGATTGCACCCCAGAATTTTCCAAGGTGCTCTTGTTCTTGACAAAAACCTGAGGTATTGGTGGGAAGGACACCTAGATGATTCCTGGGAGAGGACCCAGGCCAGGAGTGTGCGGGCTCCTGACCTATGGCCCAGACTAAAGGAGAGCAACCCTGAAGTAAGACCATTGGAAAGAGCCATGTCTGGCAGCACAAGCCCTAGGCAGCTAAGCAGCTTGCTCCATTTGTGTGTGAAATAACTTATAAAACCTGCATTCAGGGCCTACAGTTCCAGAGAGAGAGCAAGCTAACAAAAGACCTCAACTTAGACTCAGAGAATGACCCATCATCTGACCCATCATGTGTCACCCGTGATGCCTCTCGCCCCTCCATCCTCATGCCCCGTCTCCTACACCGGGCACTGTTCAGTGCTGAGCAAATGGTGACGTGAGTGGGCTGTCTGCCCAGCCCTTAGCACAGATGTGGACCTTCCTAAGGTCATTGAGATCCGGTGTCACTGGCTCTCAGAGGGCTGATGGGACCCTCCTGCAGCAATGGGGGTGCCCAGGGAGGGAGGTGGGTATAAGAGATGGACATGACAGGACGTCTCAGCCCCTCTGGAAAAGGTGCACCTACACAGCCCCGAATCCACACTGCCACCTACTCGCAGGACAGAGATGTGTATCTGCCACGGAAGGCAGAACACAGCAATGCACGCAGTCTTGTTCTCCTATGTAGCTAAGAAAGAGGTGGTGAGAGGCCGGGCGCATGACAGAACTGATATCTGCCAGGACTGTTGGTACAGGTGCTGTCGGCCTGCTGACTGGGATGACCTACTGTCTGAGGCCTTCCGTGGAGAAGCTGAGTTATGTTTCATTTTGCCCCAGGGTATGTGGGTGAGTTGGCTAGACAGGAAAAGTGAGCATTTTATTCATTCTGATCAGCATCCCTTTTCAAACTCAAATGGCATGCATAATCTTCCCCTTCTTTAGTGCTTCTGAAATATCACTGGGCATCTCTACAACTCTCCTTTCCTTGCCCTCTATAAAGAAGGATGATGGGAGAAGTTTGCTGGGGAAGGGGGCAGGGTCCATGTGCAGAGTCATAGGAAAAGAAGGTGCAAGGAAGGAAAGAAAGATTCAGGGACAGAAGGCAAGGGAGTGGGGATGTCAGCTGGAAAGCCAGCAGGATACTTAATCAGAGCCTGATGTCTCCCAAGTAGGAACGGAATGAGAGGGAGAGAGGGCTCTAGAGTTTACTCCACCTACTATGTGCTGTGTGCTTCCCAGACTCCCTTCCCCCATTGCACAGAAGCACGTGCTTCTGTCATCCCAGTTTTACAAGTCAGGGAGCCGAGGCTCAAAAGCTTGGAAACTCATTCAAGGTCATGCAGCAAGAACTGGGAGACCAGGCTTCACACCCGTACTGTGGCACCACCACTCACGCCACCGATGAGCCCTGCCAGCCCTGAGTTGGCCCCTGAGCAGTGGCACATTTCCTGGGTAACTTATCAGGCTGCTCTCCCAGATTCCACTTGTGTGTGTGTGTGTCATGCGGCTCCAGAAAGAGAAAGAAGCTCACTGTAGAGAGGGACCCGTCATGTATCACCCACCTTGCCTCCCACTCCCCCACCTCGTGCCCTGCCTCCTACACCAACCACTGTTCAGTGCTGAGCAAACGATGACATGTGAGTGGGCCATCTGCCCAGCCCTTAGCACAGATGTGGACTTTCCTAAGGTCCTTTGCTCCAGGTATTGAAGATGACACTGAAGCCACAAGTCTGGTCGTGGCATGTCACATTACAGAACACTGAAGTTGGAAAGAATTCCAGAAATCATCTGGCCCCACTCCCTCATTTGGCTCTAGGAGAAGAGGTGTCCAAGATCACACAGATGGTTAATTGGCAGGGCCAGAATCAGCCCTCGAACCCAGCCCAGCACCCTTCCTCTCTGCCAGACCACCAGAGGCACATGTTTGGAAGTTGCCAAACCACTCCTGGGCTCCTGCCCCTCTCTGTCTATCTCATCATGCTTTCAAACTGGAATCCCAGGAGCGCTGAGGGGGTCTCCAGCGGCATCAGCCTCAACCAAAGGGAGCAAAGGAGAAATTCAGGGTCAACCGTGGGTTGGAGGGGCTGTTGCAAAAGATTACCCAAATTGAATGGATTTGGCCCCAACTCCTACTTGCCATTTAGCCTTGGAGAACCTGCCAAGCGAGTTGTTGGAGAACAAGGCAGGAATCTCCTCTGAAGATGTCTACGGCAAAGGTGTCCATTTAGGGTCACGTGACAAAGGCCCAACTTCACAATGTAAACCAAAAAAGAGCTTATTTCTCTGTCACAGACAGTCAAGAAACAGGCAACATAACATGACTCCCAGATCTGGTCCACAGTGGCAGCTCCCAGTGTGGCGCCCAGATTCCAGTCCGTGGGAAACAGAGGAGCCCAAAGGAATCGCTTGTCTCTTTCTTGTAAGGACGTGGTGCAGAAATCATGTGCTCCTTTCTGCTCACATCCCATTGGCCAGGATTTGATCTCATAGCTGCCGAGGAGGCTGGTGAATGTGAGGCTTATTCTGGGCAGCCATGGTTTCTACTAATACTCGGATGTCCTTCGGTTGTAGCTGAGGAATAGTTGAGTGGCTATTAAAGCACAGCTAGTAATTCTTGTCCCAGGGGACACCGTTTCTAAAGAATGTTACCCATCTGGCTTTGGAACCCAACATAACCCAGTTCCCCAGCCAAGGGCTCCTTGGACACAGCACGCACCCGGGTATCCACAGAATGAAAGGGGAGTAGGCCAAGGTGAATAACCAGGGGACCCAGATGAAATTCAATTATTATGGGAAATTCAGAACTAGATATCAGAAAATGAGATTGAAAGCAGGGAGCTCCCTCCTGGGGAGGCTTCCCAAGAGATTTCATAGGAAGGAAGATAAAACGAAAAAAGAAAGATCATAAATCATAACTCTGCTCTAGCCTCAGGGGCTGAGTGGGGTGCCCACTGGCCTACCTCATAAGATCTGGTGATATACAGAAACTACACAGTAATTACATTTCTACAAGATTAGTTAGCGTTAGGAGTAACTAGGTCCCAAAGTAATAACTCCATAGCCATATAATCTGCTCTGTGAGTTAGGCTTGCATGTACTTTCTAAATCCTCTTTCCATTTCTTAATCTTGACACCTCAGGGCATTTACATTCAACTGTCAACTGCTAATCTCCCACAGTAGGAGAAAGGAATGGGGTGGGACTGGGGAATATCATGCTCCCAGAAGGCAGGAGGACTGGAGTCTAGACACTGCCCTCTGCTGGTGACAGCTAGTGTGTCACCATGCACTGCAGGCCTCGATGGATAAGAAACTCTCCTGAGAAGCCATTCCAGAGCTGTCCCCTCTGGTGGCCATTCCAGAGCTGTCCCCTTTGGTGAGCCTCCTGGGAGGCCTGTCAATAGTCTATGCCTGCGCAGAGTGCGGGGCCCTGACAGGCTGATTATCATCCCCGTGCTTTAAGTCTCGCATTGGCCCTAAGCCCCTGTCAACCCCATTTCTACCCAGAATTTCCATTCTTCTCTGCCTGGTCAGGGCAGGCCTAGCAGATTCTTCAGAAGAGAAGGTGGGTTGGAGGGAGTGGGCCATCTCCCTGCCCACCCCATACATCCCCCGTCCGTGGTTCAGCATCAAGGAATAGGTATGCAGCTTCTTAACTCCATTTATGTTTAACAGTTTTTGTTCTAGAGGGTGTAAGGGGACAATAAATAAAGCCTTCGCTAACCACCCTAATGAGAGTGATCACATTCCCCTAACAGTAATTCTTAGAATGTATAGATAGTGCTGTCCAGTTTATAAGACATTTTCACAGCCATTGTTTCCTTAAATCCTGAAAATAACCCTGTCAACAGGTATTATCATTCCCATTTTATTAATATTTATGATATGTATTGAGCTTGGCATGAACCCATGTCCTGCGAGGGACAGTGCCCCCAGGTAGCACTTATTCCCCCAACGAGGGGACAAGCTCAAGGAGACCAGGCCCTGCCTGCAGGCGCTTCTTTGGGTCATTCCAGCGTGAAGCTCAAGACGGAGCATGAAGGAGGCTCTCAGAAAGGAACAGAAGAGTTGGTGGTGGGTCACAGAAATGCAAACCTGTAAGAACACACTGGAATACGGCCCTGCGGAAGCCAGCCCCCAGGAAGCAGTGAGGACTGTGCAGGTGGGCTGGGCACGGAAGTCGCCCACACTCTGAGAGAGTTCTCATCCCTCCTCCCGCTGTTAAGCTCTGTTTGAAACACATCTGATGATCTACGCTTCCCGGTAGGGGAGCAATGAACAATAAATAGGAGCCATGAGTTGGCAGCCTTTCAGAATTCCAGCGTGGAGACCTACAGGTGACCCCAGACCAAGAGTAGGGAGGAAAAGAGAATCTCGGGATTGTCAGAACCATACTGGGCATACCTTAACCACCCAGTAAATATTTGTGATTGAATGAATGGGGAACAAGAGCAGAAAGCTAACAGGAACCAGGAGAACTGTGCTGGATAAAAAACCCCAGTTGCAGGGGAAATCTCAAGAGATCTTTCTGTCTATGTAGGGAGTCCTGGGGCCGGGTCAGGGCTGGCGTGCGTGCTTACAGACTCCAGGCCACCGCTCGGGCTTGCTTAGCTGGCATTATTTCCCACTACTTCTCCATCTTAGCCATTCTGCTCCGAAAACACCTCATCCTACTTTATTCCAGATGTATTTTCCCACCCAAAGAGAATTGAATTACCATTCTTCACTTCGAGAGACTGTATCGATAAGTGCAGTTTTTCAGAAAAGCATATTTCTTTATTGTCTGAATAGAAAGGTGTGTAAAATGTTAAATATGTTTGTGTCCAAGGCTTATTTATAGTCAGTCTTCGTTATGTCATAACAAACAGTACCAGCTATGTTTGTAAGTACAGCTCATGAGATTTTCCTTACAGAAAATTCTCTGTAAAAGCAGGCCATCCTCCTGGCCGGCACCACAATGTGTGCTGTCTACTAATGATTGCCAAAGGTTTTTCCTTTATCTCTAATCTTCACTGGTAAAAAATGTTAGCATACACCTAGAATATAGGCATTTCTATGTAAATTATATGCATGTACTCCAGTTTTAATGTGTTATATGCATTAAAAACTATATCCACAAAATAGACAAATAGAATTAAGAGATAAAACATTTTCTTCCTGCACCCCAAAGGGTGAGATGATTTCCTAGGGTGCCCACAACCCACTTTGGAGGCCACCAGCTTGCACAGGACAGTCCCAATGCACACAAGAGAGAATAATCAAAGAGGCCTGTTTAATCATTTTCTAGGGTAGCTCCTGTTTTCCAAATCAGTGCTCAAAACCTGTCATTCTACAAGTTCCCCTTCCATCTTGTAAGGGTTAAAAAAATAACAACATGCCACACTTCATATCAGTCAAAGCTTTTTCTGCCAGGGAAGCAGTTTTGAGGGAAAAATTGTCATCTAGCCCCACAGTTATGCAAATGTGATGGTTATTTTTGACATGGGTAAATAATAGTTCTGTATGCACAGACACTGTTTTCTTACGTTATCATGCAAGGTCTCAAGTCATAATTTAGATGTTCGTAAGTGATTAGCATTTTGGGGCGAAGGGAAGCAATTTGTAAAATTTCCAATCTATCTTCTACCTTGAAAAGGTGATTAGCACTTTGGGTGTGGGGGAGGGACTGTCTAACAAATTGCTTCTCTGATCAAGGCCAATCAAGCTGTCTGACAGGACGATTGGCTGACGCATGTATACCAGCCATACCCTGGGTTGTCCCGTGTTTGTGTTAGAAATAATGAAGACGGCCTTTACCAGAAATTCATCTGATTTCTTTTCAAATGATATGAAAATGACTACCCCTCAAAATAGTATTACTACAAAGTATTTGTCACAGAACAAAAATAGAATGAAAGTATACATGTGACACTGGTGATACAAGCATAGTACTGTTATAAAAATCTTTGAAAGACTGCACGATGGCATTTCCAGCCCACTCTAAAAATAGCTAATTGAGAAACATTCCTTTATGCTAATGCTTTTAATTGCCTGGGCAGCTTGATAGCAAAGTCAGTTAGTTCCTGGCTAGTACTTTGAGCATCTTAATAGCCAAAACCAGGAGCCCAGTTGAATCATGTCACAGTGGGAACCCCGGGGCCTCTGCATGGCTGTACTGGGAATCTTTCTGGCTAATTAGCGAATCACAGGCACTATGTAAATGAGCACCTCCTGATTGGCAGCAGCTTATGTCTTTCCCCACCACCCATGCAAGTGAGGCCAACTGAATAATTGTGGGTAGTCCAATGCAGAATAAGAGAATGATAAAATTTTAAAGCCAATCTTCTTTAGAGATCACATGGTCTAACGTCTTAATTTACAGATGGGGAAACCGAGATTACGATCCTCGCTTAGAGTTCCTTAGCCACAGTAAAGCCAAGCTTAATTCTAATAGACTTTTCCCCCTGCCTTTAATTTTTATTTCATCTTGCAAACTTTGGGATTCTGCAGACAGAAACTCATGAGGCCCTATTATAACAACAGGGAAAGTAAGATTGATATAATGACTTTGAGGGACCCTCTAACTACTGGACTCACTGCCCATCATGTGGGTCTTGACCCTTTGCCCATTGGAAAATTCCTGTGTCCTCTTGATACCATCAAGATCATGACTTTCATGAGCCCTTGAAACACCTTTGTCACATTACTTGGGAAACACCCAAGGCTTTTCTTTTTTCCCCCCAGGGGTCTGAGCAGAGGCCAATGGCTTCAGTCATAGAAAATTTGTGTCCTGAAACCTCTGTACTTCTGGTAGGGGCTTTTTCTTTTCCTTCCTTTTTATTTCATTTCTTTTTTTTTTCTTCTTCTTCTTCCAATTCCTTTGTAATCATCTCAAAGCCAAGTGCTCATTTCCACCAGAACCTTAAACATTGTGCCTTTATGTAGCACAGCTTTTAATTTTCCTCCCTAACAGAAGTGATTGTTTATGTTGTAAATGCCACATTAGTCTCCATGAAATGGAGATGGAATTGATTTTCATTTCAGAGATTTCACAGCTTGCCCCAGAACTTTATGCTTGATTGCCAATACTCAGAAATGCATGGGCTTCTGAGAGGTTCAGAAATGATGTGTGTAACATGGCATATAAAAATGTGAGAATTGGAGCTATATTTTTGGGGGGGAGACAGACCCCAGTGTTTCAGTAGCTCTGTCTGGCCAGTCACTCAGAGAAACCGATGTCTTGACTATAGGTGACACCTTGGAGAAACAGACTGCAGTGCCAAGTCAGCTCACCCACACTACCACCAACTTGCCCTGCCAGAAAGCTCCGGAAGGCTTATTCACTGATCTCTTCTTTCAGCAAAGCCTTTTCCTGAGCATCTGCCTAGAACTGCTTAGGCATTTTAGGAGTAAAAGGGGGAGCAACATGCACCTTGAGAAGCTTATACTCTAACAGAGGAGAGAATACACAGGATGCCATTTGGCAGAGACGTGTGGATGTGCTCCAAACTGAATTCAGAGCATATACTGCTCAAAACAAAGGAAGGGGAATGGAGGTGGAATGGAGGACAGATGTCAGATTGACCCAAAGGAAAGGTTTTATTTTTGCCATGTCTCCCCTGTTACCAGCAGAGCTACAACCCCCTCCTCCTTGGGGAAACTGTTGCATTGAATGCGGAAGCCAAGATGACAGATGGCTCCTCTCTCTTCCAGCAATGTGAGAGAATGCCACTGGCATTCCATGGGCTTGGACCAATATTCCATCTGTCCTGGTCTTAGTCAACTCTTGGCCTGATCATCCAGAGGGCAGTCCTTCTGAGGGACCTGCCATAATTTTCTGGAAGCCCTTTCCTCTTCCAGAACTCCTCCAAAACTGTAGTTTTCAGAACACTGTTCACATTCAGTACAATAAAATAAAGAGATTCCCTATCATTCTATTGGCCATTTATTACATTTGATTGACAGGCCATTTTAAAGGGTTTACATTTAAATAGGGAGTAGGCAGACAGTATCTCCGCACACAACTTGC
This sequence comes from Manis pentadactyla, assembly GCF_030020395.1. Lineage (NCBI taxonomy): Eukaryota > Metazoa > Chordata > Mammalia > Pholidota > Manidae > Manis > Manis pentadactyla. The sequence goes on along the minus strand of NC_080031.1, from coordinate 12,482,150 downwards.
ACACCAGTGTTGGGTGCTGGAGGGGGGCTGCTGGAAGCCACCAGGGGAATCTTATCTTGAAGGATTATCATGATTGCTCTTATGAACATTTCCACTTAATTATGTCTAGCTCCACCAAGTTATAAATATGTACATATTAAGGTTAACAATATGAGCTTTATTGGCCAAAGACATAATCAGTCATTAAAACAGAAATCTCCTGATATGTCTAAAACAGCCACCCTGAATTAATGATAGAGTACAACTGGCTGTGATTTAATATTCCTCAGTGAGGTTCCAGGATTGGGTGTTGGGTCACCAAGGCTGGGTCTCTCTCTGCCTCTCTGTCCATCTGTCTCTGTCCCGTTTCCCCTGCCACCCCACCCCTGAATGGCAGATGGCAAACACACGGGCAGGGTAAGGGGGAGGGGGTAAGAAAAAAATGCAATTAAGTGGCATGAAGAGTTACTTAAAGTTGTTAGGAAGACGTGTTTTGACCGGGAGAGCTGCCATCGGGTAGGTGCTGGAGCGGCAGGAATGGTGGGCAGAGGGCACAGGCTCTTACCTCATGCAGGCCTTTTTCTTCTCTGTTGGTTTATTTCTCTGTCTTCTTCAACTTTCTGTTGTGTTTCTCTTTCAAAGAGGGAAGGGGGCGGAGGTGCCTTTATCAAGCCCAGCTCTCATTTTGCATCAGAGAGCAGTATTGATTTTTCCACCCCTGACTGCTGAAAATTAGAATTTCTTCATGAAGCCGGGCTCTTTTCTTGCCGTGTTCCTTATCTTTATAAATATGATTACCTGCGCCTCAGGGCTTCATGGTCAAAATCATAATGAACTTCGCCACCACTGCAGTGTGCAGGGGTCAAGAGGGAACTGCCTGTGGGCCCAGGTTTGTGACTCTAAGGAAGCTCAGCAAGGGCCTTGGCCTGGGATAAGCTTTTTTTCCTCTGGTTACTTAATGCCCTATCTTTGGGCCACAGACTTATTGATTTACTACTAATTTTCCTGTCAGGATGATTCTTCAATCAAGATCTAAAACAAACTAGGAGGTTACTAAAAGTGCTGGAGATTAAAGCCTAATGCCTTTATTGTTTGTTTGTTTTTTTTTAACATACTCTTATCTGGGTTCTTTGCACCCAATTTAAACTCTGCAAAACCTTCCTTAAAGGGCCAGGCCTGCTTGTTTCCAGCAACCACTTCCCTTCCCATCTGCCTCTCCTGCTGTGCATTTGCTCACGAGGAAGGAGAAATAGATTATTCCCAGTGCATCAACCTTCAGGCAGCTGCTCAGTGCAATTTTCTTCAATGTCTTGCCATGGAATAAGAGACCAGTCATTTCCTAAGTGGTGATTTGGGATGACCTATATTTTAGGAAACTGTTGGATTCACCTTCAGCTTCTCTCTTTCCCACCTGTAGACCCAAAGCCTTAATAGAGAACCATCCTGAGGGGAGAGATTATTGAGGGAGGGGGATGATCTAGAAAGGACCTGGCACCACCAAAGGCACAGATGCCCCATGACTTTAAAGGTGGTCTTTGTCATTTATATTTTCTCTCCATTCTTTGCTTCTCAGATGATGTTGGCCCCTTTGCCTGCATCTAGTGAAGATGTTTGTCAGCTTAGTGACCCGAGTAGTCTTTGCCGATCCCCTCTGATATTTTCTGTACATGTTAATTAGCACTACCGAAAGAAAGTGCTCCAGCCCAGTACATGGTCTGAGAAAAAGACCAGAGACAGACATACAGAGAGCATAAAGTTTAGAGCAGCAGGTTCTGGGGATGTGGTTTTCAGCACAGAACATCTTCATTTTCCATCAACTTTTCTTTTAATCTTGCTTTCTATTAAAAGTCTTCTCAAAGCTAATGCAATAAATTTAGATCTGCAGCCAGATGCAAAGCAAAACTTTTGGCAGAGAATACTCTATCAAAAGACATTGCAAATGAAATATGCTCTCCCTTGGGGATTATTCTACAGTTTAATTTAATTTGATATTTCAAATTAAATTAATTCAAATGGTTATGCAGTTTCCAGGGAAAACAGACTTCATTTATGATGTTCTGCCACCAAATTGTTTAGCAGCCATCATATATCTTGCATTGTTAACTAAGCAAGATAAATAGAGACAAGGTAGACTCTTCCCCACAGTTCCCAGGACCAGCCTTAAATAGAACACAGCAAATCCTTCCAACACCACTCCCTCCCTTATTGGGCAGCATAAATATTTATTAAGACCACTGTAGTTAAAACTAATACGATTTGTGGATCTTTCTACCTAATCATTTGCAAGCAGGTAATGAAGATGCATGGAGCCCCGTGGAAGGAGTAGCTATGATGACTCCCATTTTATAGAACAGGCCACAGGTGGCGATGAGATCAAGCCAGTCTCATGCCAGGAACAGAGATGAAAGGCAGGGGCTCAGATCTAGTGCCCAGCTGCTCAACTCTCTGCTTCATCAGGTTATGCTCCCAATTTGTAGCCCTTCACTAGCTTTTAATATCTGAACAAGGCTACACTGCCCAAGAAATTAGAAAATGGAGTTGTTAGTGAGTAAGTAAAGCGATATAGACATTCCAACTGGGGAGTTAAGTGTAGAATGATGTACCACAGTTGTCATTTATTTCATTTTATTTACAAAATTATCACACAGTACAATTGCCTTTTTTTCCCCCCACTTGTCTTTATCTCTTGCTGTTTTTCCCAAATAATCTAAGCTACTAATTTGCATATGCAAGTATAGACAGCCGGACAGGGGGCGCTACATCTCTGTGGCTCCTCAGGGTACCTGAAGGTCTGTCCCGCCTGCTTCTGGGAAGCCTGGCTGTTAGAGAGGAAGGTGCCGGGCCCTCTGAGCAGTGGGGGATGCTTTAATGCTCTGACGATAGGTCACTTTGATTTGAGAAGCCTCCTCTGGTCTGGAGAGTGGGCAGGCAAACATTTTCCAACATGTTACATCCTCGGGACCTTTTTGCCTGTTTTCTTTCTCTCTGTTATAGAGCAGGTGTATTGGACACATGCTGTTGCTCGAATCCACAAACCTCATGTTCCTAAACCCTCATGTCCATGTTGACCAGAGAAAGGCAGAATCGTTTATGGAGGCCTTACGTCTCTGCTGTCACCTCTGTGCCACTGGCCACATGAAAACTTCAAGGCTTCTTTGCTAAGCCTGAACTTCATATTATTACAAGAGACTGAAAGAGCACAGGAAGCTAGATTTACCGCCATTCATTGCCACTTCCTTCAACAAAGGCCACATGTTATGCAGCAAGAAGAGGGTGTATCTATACCACCATCTCACCGCCTCCAACACCGCCCACCTGAGCCCTATTTCCTCCTAAAATACACAAGGAAACATGCAGAACCAATTATTCTTTTTCACACTCTCTGCTATGGGAGAGTTCTCCTTCAGGTACACAGCTAGAAGAACCCATGGGCGTAGATTTCTTTGTCAGGAGAAATAGAATTTGTATCCTTGGACATGTGAAGTGTTCAGGGTGAAAAAAAGTAGTAGTCACTAGAACAGCAATGATTCTTGATACAGTAGATGCTTGAGATTTGTACCCAAACTTGAAAAGGTTCAGTGCTCTGTAGTTCTGCATCCGTTTTCAGGTATAATACCCAGTGGGCTTATTCTGTTTTAAGGATAATGCTATTACACAATCATTATTATTAGTGCAGTAATGATAATGCTACAGCCACATAATTAACTCACCAGCCAGTGAGCTCTTTAGGATCCCTTGGACTCATGAGTGCCTAACTAATCCTGACATTTTTTAAAGCCATCTTTTCCATTCTTGGGAAAGGAATCCACAAAATGCAAAATAGAGAAGGCCTATAAAGCTAGTTTCAAAAGCAAACCCATAGCTAGCTACTTGATTTAAGAGAATAATAAGAGCACAATGTTTTGACTATCTACCATGAGCCTGGGAAATGTTTAAATGCAGTATCTTCTTACACCTTCACAATTCAGGATGCACATCACTGTCCCTATTTTGCAAAAGAAGAAACTGAGCTAAAGGAGATGAAGGCCCTGGATCAAGGTCACACACTTAGGGCAGAGCTGGGATTTGAAAACAGTTCTTTCTTACTTAGTCTGAGGCCCACATTCTCGGACAGTAACGCTCACCTATGCTGGCCAACAGATAGGTACAAATTGGGAAGTATGGACTCTTGTCTCTTCCTGTTCCTTCTCTTCCACTTTACCATTTTTTACCCTCTCTGCCTTTCTTCTTCCTCTATTGGGATAGACACTGAAGTTTAGTGTGAATTCTTACTCTTTTCTTTCTCTCACACAATAAAACTATTTGGTAAGAACCCACTTACAGCAGGTATTGTAATAATTACTTTGCAAAGCTTTTTAAGCAATGGCCACTCTGGCCCCTAAAATCTCACTTTCCAAAATTATATTGTAACTCTTATTAAAGGGCTAGATGTGTAGAAAATAATCTCTCCCTGTGACAAATACTAAATGAATCAAGTTTATTTAGGCAGCAGAAGAGAAACTCGGAGTGTTTTTAAAACAGCTTTCAAGTTCATAACAGAGATATTGAAAACTTCCCAGCTGTTCTCCATTGCCAGCAAGAATAGAACAGAAGGAAAAGTGGTTTGCTCAGAGCAATAGACATTCTGATTATGTGCGAGAACCTTCTGACTGTGAAGAATTGTTAGACAAGGAGATAGTTTACTGAGGCAGGTTGTCCTTGAAGACCTTTCAGACTAAGATCCTCCGCTTCCTGGGGCATTTTAGACTGAGAGGGAGTGGACTGAAGGAGCCGAGTAGAAGGGTCACCCAGTCTGAGCCCAGTGGTTCTACAGAATGCATTCAGACAGTATGTCTAAACTATCAGCATGAAGTGGAAGTTTCATCAATCTTCTGGTAAATTCTATAGCAAAGACAGAAGATAAAATATGTTTGGTCTAAATGATCCAAACATTTCTTTGTCTAAATCACGTGTGTTCACAGCCATATGGAGAAACTAGACAAGGATCATATTAAGATAACAAGCTTAATTGGATTTATAAAAATCTGTAAATGTGTTTAGCTCCTTAGAGATAGGTGCCATGTCAATGAAAGCCATTTCTAGAGTGATAGCCACTATGTATTTTATTAGCACACTCACAGAAGTGAAACAAAAGGAGCATCGGTCACTAAGGACCTGGGTTCAAATCCTTACACTGCCATCTGCTCACTTGTATAATTCATGTGATGCAACTGATACTTGCTTCCTTACCTATCAAATGAAAAGCATTATGACTACCTCCTGGTATAGGGAGAGGGAGGTTAAATTAGATTGTGTTTATAAATACCTGAGCTGAGTGCCTGGCAATACAGGTTGGTGCTTTCCCAAGAAAAGGTTCCATGGAACCTCTTCCATTCTGGCTTGGGCTGGTGACCCTGGTCCAGCCCAGCAGCCCTTTAAAAGACCCAAGTGTGACATTCACTGGCAAGTTTGTGCCACATTCCTAAACCTCTCTCAGCCACACCCCTCCAGTCTGAGCTCAGGATAGGACAGGAGTGCCCCTTTCTGACTAACCTCACTTGAAGCTTCAGTGTGGGCTTTGAGCCCCTTCAAGTTGGAGCATCAAGCATTTTTACAGCCAATGTGTCATAATTGAAAGCACTGTCATAGCATCTTCAAGGAATAGGAGTGTGTTCAATGGAGTAGGTATTGAGCAGGCAACAACACCATATTGCAAGCACTGGACTGGGACATAAGGAATGCAAGCACTGGCCTCAGGGTGGCCCAGGTTGGGCTGGTCATTTCACTGCTCCTTGCCTCAGTAGCAGTTAGGATTTAATTCTGTGCCTCCTGCATACCAGGGACCTATCTATTACATTCATTATTTTCAATATCCACAGCAAGCTCCAAGGTAGATCGTACAACCTTCATGTTACAGATGAGGAAACCAAGGTTCAACAAATTTGGGAAACTTGATCAAGGACTCCTAATAGCTAGTAAACAGATGAACAGATGTTGAAACTCAAGATGCACAACCTCAAAATATGCACTTGTTCCATTGCACAGCCCTGACTCCGTTTTCTCATGTAGAAATGAGATTAGACTAAGATCTCTAGGGTCTTCTATATGTCAAATGGTTGATGAACATAATTCTGGACTCCTTCCCAGCCTCAGCCTCCAGCCAGAGCACACTAAGGGTAGAATTTTGAAAATGACTCCAGTAGTCAATTTTCATCTCTCTCTCCTTTCCTCCCTGCCCTTAATTTGCCCCCTTTCTCCTGTAAGGACTATTTGGGAGTTCTTTTTTATTTGCATCTTGGAAAAATAATTGTTGACTTTTTTTTTTTAAGACCTTTTTGGTAGAGGGTGAGAATTGAAACAGAGTACTTTGGTAAAGAAGTCACTTGAAAAATGATCCTATTTCCTTTGGAGATGCTCTTGTAATGTCATTATGAGCCATCTGTTCACCTCCTCTCCCCTCGTCTGATCTTTCTGGTTCTCAGCCACTGACACCCCTGAAAGAAAATGGGCAAGGGGTGGGGGGATGAGCCATTCCCATTGAACATCGAGGAATGGGGCAACTTGAGCAAAGCTAGTCGGTGCCGCTTAGCAAAGGTGCAGAAATCCAAGTCAAGCATAAATACCAACAAACGTTCTAGGGATTAGCAGGTAAGTCATATCAGGAAAGAGTGCAATAGCCAAATGTATACAGTTGAGAATGGATCTGGCTCCGAGGGAACGCAACACGCTCTATAAATGCCTCCACAAAAACAATATAAATGAAGTACTGGAATTAATCACTGTCTCCAAAGCCGGGAGGACAAGGTGCAATAGCCCTCAGCATGCAGGGGGGATGGAAAGCACAACAGCAAGAAGTTCAAAGCTGAGGGAAGCACCCCGGCAGAGAGCCCGGCTTTCCAGAGCAAGTGACCCGAGAGGATGAACTGCTCATAGGACACCCATCTTCGGAGGCCCAGGAAGGCTGATGCAGGTCAAACACCATGAACTAAGCGGTTTTTCCACCTATGATTCAATGAATGGAAGAGTAATTACTTGCTCTTGCAAATCGCCTGGTAAATACGCCAAGTAAATCAAAGAAGCCCATTTCAGCAGCAGAGTCGCTGGGGATGCAGCCGACTGGAGGCTGCAGATTCCACAGCTCCTAGGCGGGGCCGGGTCTGTCGGCGAGACTTTGTATCAAAGGTTGGGTGGCACCCTTGCCCTGGTCTAATCCACGTCTATTAACGTGAAAAGCAGCCCCCTTGTCAGGTAGTGTCCGACCACGGGCCTGACCACCGGCCTCCCTGCCTCTGCCCCACTCTGGCCAAAGCCTCTTCTGTCCCCACAAAGCACACTGCCTGTCTTCCTCCGCCCTCCCCCTTCAACAATATTAATGGCTGCTGCCTAAGTACTTGAGCAGAGCCAGGCATCCCCTCCACAGAGCCTGTTTAGAGATGGCCTGAAACGCCTGCTGGGAATAATTCTAGCCGTGGGCAAGCTCAAGAATTATTGATGAAATAACCTTTTGGGGCCTGAGTCTGGGGTTTTGCAGATGCAATGGCAAGATTATTGTTTAAGTGGGGATTTGATCAGGCGGTGACCTAGAAAACATTTAGTTCTTTTATTGCTTTCACAGCTTCCTGAGGCTAACACTGTTTTCTGCCACGGAAGCCTGGGCAGCTTATTGGGAGAGGGAGAAAAAAAAGGGTGTGGACAATGAGCCTGTGAGGTTGTCTGCATGCCCGGGAGGCCAGAAAGTCCTGAGGTCTCCCTTGAGTCCCCAGAACTGGAATGGCAGGAAACAGTTCGGCCTTGCAGCAACATGCAACTTTTCGCCTTAAAAACTCAACCTACCCCGATTCAAGGGACAGATAAACTAATCACAAGGGAGTCAGTTATGCACGGAGCAGCTCTTCCCCCAAGCCGCAGTGCTGGTTCAGAGGGAGACTGAGAGACAGTAAAGCAGAAAGCCATCTGGGAGGGCCACACCCAGGGCCGGAGGAAATGAGAGCAGTGCCCTTCAGGCGTGGAGGATTCAGCGTGACTGCACGTCTCTGAGAGGCAAGGCCACTGAGAGAATCTGCAACACATAGAAAGGGTGGAGGGTCCCTTCTCCACTCTCGGCACTTGGCCGCTCCCTCACCCCATTCATTCATTCATTCCATTTTTACTGAGTGCCTACCCTGTGCCAGGCACTTTGCTAGGTGTGGAGATTCCAAAATGAATAATACTGCCTCCAGTCTCAGAGAGCTCCAGGGAGATGCACTCCCACTTGTACCAAGCACTTCGTACCACAATAAGGGGATATACAAAGCACTGCATGTGAGGTAACGTGTGAACAGGTCTTTGAAGGATGAATAGGAGTTTTTCCAGGTAAAGAAGAGCAATGCAGATAGTGGCAATGAAATTGCATGACTTAATCAAAGAATACTAAGAGGTCTGGGATAACTGGGGTGTAGAGTGCCTAATGGGAAGGGTATGAGATAATAATTGCTTTCCATATTGGGGTCTTAGTACATGCTGCATACTTAGTACAGTACTGAGTCAAGAGCTCTGCTTCCATTATTTCATTTAATCTCACAACAACCCTTGACTTGTAGAATGGTTGTGTGGCTTGCCGAGGGTCACAGCTTGTCAGGATAGAGTGGGCATGTGAGGTCTGCTGTCCTGGACAAAGCTACATACCCAGCTATATATGCTGTAAGTCTGAACAAAGGGCCAGGAGGTTTGAAATTTTAGAATCCAGTGCACCAGAGCTATAAATTACCTTAGAGGCCTTTGAGGCCAACCTGCTCATTTGACAGAGAAGAAAAACAAGTTAGTTACACAGCTGAAAGATTCCAATCACTTTATGAAAGGCCTTCAATGCCACATTAAGAAGTTCAACACCTCCAGAGGTTTTTAAACCAAGGCAGGACATGAGCGGCCTGTGTTTCAGAATCCACTCAGGAGGCACCAAGGGCTAATAGAACAGTGTATGGACTGAAGGCAGAGGGACACCAGTGACACATGGTGTGGTCCACAAACCACTCCCTTGGAGCCACCTGAGGGCTCTCCCCAGACCTACCAAACCAGACTCTAGTTGCAGGACTGGAGAATATGCTGATAATAAGCTCCCCAGGTGACCCATAAGCTCACTAGGGCCCGAGACCAATGAGATGGGAATCAGTTGCAACACTTGGAATTCTTCAGGCTAGAGAGAACGAAGGCCTGAACTTGGGCAGTGATCACATGACATAGAAAGAGGCAGGTCAGAACTTTTGTAAGACAGAATCATCAGGATACGGTTGGGTGAGGGAGCAGAGGTCCAAGATCACTCTGAGGTTCCCAGCTTGGGGGACTGGGTGTCTGGTAATGGTGATGCATGAAGGTCGGAGCTTAGATTTGAAAATCTTGAGTTTGATGTATCCGTAGGATGTGCCAGGGAAAATATCTATCAAGTCATTTGAAACTCAGGTGTGGAGCTCAGCAGGCAGGAGACAGATCATGGCTAGAGATATGAATTTGAAAGTTTCTATATATCGTCACCTCCTGCTTAAAGTCAATCTTGGCGCACCAGGCAGGGTTCATTGCTTTGTCCTCTGCACTTCTGTAACACCTTGTACAGCATGTAACATTGTATTGTGTCTGTTTGCCTCATACACCTGCTCCTCTACTAACCACAAGCTGATGAAGGGCAAGAACCTGACGTTCATATCCCCAAACATCCAGCATAGTGACTGCCACAGATGAGGGTCTTTAAAATACTGAGTAAGTGCAAGAGACTAGAGACTGTAGACAAAATTGGGAAAAGTTCTGAGGACCTACTCTTGGGGACCAGCAACACTTGCAGGATGTGTAGAAGAAGACAAGACCACAAATAAACCTAATAAACAGTGGTTAGAGTCAGGGGGGTGGGGCTAACAAAAGCAAAAGAAAATAATGATAGAATAAAGAGCAGAAAACTGGCAGGGGGACTGAGAGCACGGATGGCTACACAGAGGTCAGGCAGAGCTCTGGTTTGTGCAGCAACCACCAGTGTTGCCCATTTCAGGAGTAACCCTGGGGCTGGTATAAAGGTAAGCACCCACCTCCAGGCCTGGCTTCTGGAACTCTCAGTGGTTCTTTCCTTGCAAGCCCACGCAACCCTTGCCTTATGGGGGTGAGTTGTGAAACCAGGAAAACCCAGATTGCATCAAACAGTGAGGCGGCCAGGAGAATCCAGAGGCCACTACAGGCTAAGCTCTCCCTTGAGCCTCCCACGCAAGTAAAGCCAAGTGGTTAGACCACCTGAGCCCACCTGGATCTTCTTTCTTATCTCCTTGATCTCTGGTTGGGGCCTTGTAAGCTCATTTTCATGCAGATATTTAGAAATTTGGTGGGAACAGAAAGAACTGCTGGAAATGGCCAGACCAAGTATTTATCATAACACAGCCAATTAATTATCTGGGCATTTTATTCGGTTTTGTTTGGTTTTGTTTTTTCTTTTTCATTTCTTTTTTTCTACCTTGGTCTTGTTTTGTTGGTCTCAGCTCATGTGACCACATTGTAAAATTCCATCTTGTCTTTCTTTCAGATGTTGAAATGTGAAGCAAATGCTGTTTTTAATGAGCTAGGAAATTATTCAAGCTTCTCTCTCTTTTTTTTTTTTCATTTTGAATTGCTGTAGAGTGTACCTCAAAGCTTTGGTTGGAAGCCTGCAATTGCGGAGTCCTTTTCTTTATGTAAAAGAGGCTCTCTGGTATCACAGAGATAACGCCACAGCTCAAAGTCAGAGTCTCTGGTGGACGAACTAGAATTCGGGGCTTGGAATGTGGGAGGCTTATGTTGGGGAAGTGGCCTGAGATCCTCTCAAGGGGGTGGCCAGAGGCAGGGGAATGCCTGGGATGGCAGGGGTGCCCAGTGGGGACCAGGGTCTCTGTCTTTAAACTGGGCATCTAGCCTAGAATATTCAATTACCCATGGACATTTCCATCAGGATGGATCCTATCACCTCACACCTAGTATGTCTTGAGCAGCCAATTGCTTTCCTTAGTAAACCAGTTCTGTTATTTTTTCAACATTTATTTAGTGTCCTCTATGTGGTGGACATAATTTTAAGCAATGGGGTCACAGTGGGCAACAAAACAGACACAGTACCTGTCTCATGAAGCCTACGTTCTAGAAGGGAAAGCAGACATTGTCGTGTGTCTTGAAATAACAGTAATGAGTAATGTTTACTGAGTCCTTAGCTCCTGTCACAGTTCCATGGAACAAGGACAGGGAGTCTGACTCGGTTGCAAGGTCCACAAAGTCTGAGTCCTCTTCCTCAGCCCCATTGAGTGTCCCCATTGGCCCCAGCAGTCTTTCAGATACACATTTTGGAAACTGAGGTCTCTGCCTCTTCTTTCCACACCTTTCCCACTAATGAGGCACCAGGCTCCGCACTCTTTCCCCACCCACCCTCCTCTCCATTCCTCCTGGTGCCTTTCTGCTCCTGCAGCCTGTCACCCAGCCCTGGAATTTACAACAGCCCTGGCCTCCCTGCTTCCAGCCTCCCTTTCACATTTCTAGCTGGTTTGCACATTCCTAGATGAATTTTCCAGAAAGGCTGCTCCCTGCTCAACATCTCTGTTACTTTTTCAACAAATATTTATTGAAAGATCTGCCTTACCAAAGAAAAGAAGTCAGGCTGCATTTCAAAAGAGAAAGTGGGACCAGTTGTATCCCTTGACTAAAAACGGTCCAACCTCCTTAGCCTGGCACTCCAAAGCCCTCCACCGTAGGCCAGTTTTCCGGGTTTGTCTCCACAAGTGGCCTGTTCACCATTTCCCCAAGCATGACTTCTGCCTCCTTCAGTTCTCACCCCTCTCCATTCCTACTTATCAAATTCTGCCAGTTGTTAAGGCCCAAACTGAATGTTGCCCGTCCCGTGAGGCCCTGATGAGGCAAAGCAGACATATAGAAGCAGTCACTGGATTTATTCTGAGGTACATATACACTGCACATGCATTCCTGCATGTGTCTCACATGCTCAGATCCATGCCACACGTACTACTAAGAACCCTGAGGAACCTGGGTGTGCACTTGCTGTTGGTGAGCCTTGGCTCTGCTTGAGGAACTGTGCTAAGCAGCTCAGCCAGATTCTCTCTTGTGATCCTTCCAACACTCTTATGAAGTAGGCGCCATAACTGTATCCCCATATTACACGTGAGATCAAAGAAGTTAGATGAATTGCATAAATAAGGTCACACCATGGCAAAGCAAAGACTTACACCCAATTTTGACCAATCCCTGGTATGTGTATGACCTTTACACTGCCATTCATCAGGCAGGAATTCTTCTTTAAACTACATACCCCTGTGTAGTGCTTTGCATGCAGTGTGCATTCACAATTATATTCCCGATACCTAACATGGCATCCAGAACATGGGCAGTAAACACCTATGAATGAATAAATGTAATCGTTGCTGGGCATCATGACGAACCTTCTGACTCAGAATAGCTGGAATTGGGGCCTGGGGGTCTGTGTGTGAACAAACAGCCTCTAGCATCTGACCACAGACTGACATTACAAAGGTAAGTCCAGCACCCCTTTTTTATGAAAAGAGAAACTGAGGCCCACAGTAGTTAGCTTGCCCGTGGCTAGCAGCCTACCTCCCACCTCCAAGCCATCTCTTCTGGCTGGGGCTTTTAGAGTCAGCCCCTCTTATTGTCAGCCCAGCTGTAAGATAAGATACTAACACTGGGCAGAAAACAGGCCTATATCTCCATCTGCCGTATCTAAGGGGATCTTAAATTGGTTTTCCTGACTCTTCCCTCTGAAGAGGTCCTAACGAGGCCCTCGTCTCAGATAAGCGGAGCAGGGGACAGCTTCTGAGCAGCTGACCTAAAAACTCCCAACCATAGCAAACCAAGTCTTTGACCTGAAAATGCCTTGTTTGGGGTTTTTGCTGAATGCAGATCCATCATTTTGAGGATCTCTCTCTTTGAAGAGAATCCACGTTGCCCAGCAACCAGTGTCAGTGACGTAGCAAAGCTGTTGATCTATAAAGTTCTGACTGCTCAACCTCTCCCTGAAGCTGTATTTGGCCTATCTGCTCCTAAAAACCACTGTCTGCTGACTCCTTAGCAGCTGGGTGATGTATTCCAAAGAAAGTAAGATTTGGAGTTAGACACACCAGGGTTCATGTCCCAATTCAACCACATCCTGGCTGTGTGGTCTTGACAAGTCGCTTGCCTTGATTCTTCTTCTTCATCCCTATTGTAAGGGGAGTTAAATGGAAAATCCCTGGTTCCTTCCAGTTCTGACATCTGTATTCTGTGTCCTAAGACCCGGAGTGTGAGCTACTGTCATGGTCCAAGTTCCGCTTGATGAGGGGATTCCATTGTTTTCTGTGTGAGCCACTCCGTGTTACCAGTCCAGCCCACTGAGGCATGAAAATAAATCAGGACCCCGGAGAGGTTAGGCTACATTATTCTTCCCTGTATATCACCCTCCTCCCAGCCCCCAGTTTTGCCTTGATGATAAAACCCCCCTGCATACAGACAGCATGGCTCTCTGGGAAATCCTCAGGAAATGTCGTCCATATGTTTTTGAGTCATTTACACTGAACCCATCATAATATTGTTCTTTGAAGATCCATTTACATTTGTTCTAAAGGCTTATTTTAAAGCTTATGCAAATGAAGTAGATTAAGGTTGCATTCTGGAAGCTGAAGCTGGAAAATGGGAAGTTGGTTTTAAAGCTTGGTGTAAATAGTTTCACATGTGTTCTAAATAGTTCTTCCTTCTTGGCCCAAGTGTCCTCTGTTCAACGCCCTGGTGTCCTCAGACCGACAGAGGTGCTCCACCAGTGGAATGTTCTTTGAAGGTAGTTAGAGGTAATGGAAAGAGCAAGGGAATGGTAGTCAAATTCTCCCTGTAGCCAACCTCACCACATTGGCTGAGCTGCTTAATTCCCTCGGTTTCACTTCTTCATTTGAGACCACGCAGGACCCCTAGGGTTCCCTAATGTCAAACAGCATTAGAATTGCCTGAGTTATGGATTCTGGGCTTCTCACCCTGACCTACTGAATCAGAGTCTCCCAGAGCAAAACCCGCAACCTGAATTTGTCACACATCCCCAAGTAATTCCGGTGTGTGCCCAGGTATGAGAACCATTGGACTAGCTAATCGGTAATGATCTCTCCTCTCTACCTACAAAATTCTGTGACTTGCTGTTGAGGTATCCCTTTTCAGCTTGTATTTCCTCGCCTACCTCCTAAACACTTGCATGTACTAAAAGTTCCCATTGATCGTATGGCCCCTATTGAGGACTCTCACCCGTTTTCTTTGAAGAATCTTGACGCACTTGTTGAACTCCAGTTAGATGTAAGAACCCATCCCTTGACACCCTCAAAACACTCTTATGGGGCATGAGTTTGGGACTCAGCATCTGGAGCCCCTGGGGGAGTGGTTGGGCTAGCAGACAAACGCAACTGCGGCAGTAAAATTACAGATATTTCGACACCCATATGCATGTGTGGGTGTTAGGTGAACAGCATTATGGGATCTGGATTAGCACCTGGACCTGTACTCCAAAGGGCTGGAGGAAGGGAAAACGGGGAGGAGAAGGTATAGCTCAGGCAAAGGAACTAGGGAAGAGGGAAGAGGCCTCATGCTTAGAAAGGGCGCCTTGTCTTTGACCTGAATTGCTGCTCCCTGCCTTTGAGAAGAGAGAGTTGGCCTGTGTTACATAATGCTTGGGGATGGTTTTCCATTCGGTGACTGCAGAAATGAGCTCCTTGTGAAAAAACCTTCTCCCTGGCCTGCCACTTTCTGTAGTCTCACAAACCACCAAAGTAAGCACTGTCTGATGATATTTCCAAGAGCCGTGTCACTTGTTATACCATGGGGGACTCTCATGGAACAATGTACATCTTCTGCTCAGTGAATCTGGCTTTTTCCAAGTAGCATGGCCTCGTTTTAATGTGACTCTAGCAAGGTTAACTATCTCTGCTCCCAACAAGAGGATCTATCTGAGCCTGTTGAAGTAGAATTAAGAATTTGTCCAAATTTGTCTTTTAATCTATTTTTGGGCCCCAAACCCTTGCCCCTTCCTCGCCTCCCTGCTGCATCAGATCATCAAGCGTCCCCTCTCCTGGCCCCTCTGTCTTGGAGTCTTGGTCAAGCTCCAGGTTTATTGTCTTTTTAGTTTTCTCTCTCAAGATGAAAGGAGATGCTTGGAGAGAGCAAAGTTTTACCCACAGGAATAAATAGCAAATACAAGCAAAGTGCTTCCCTGGTGCAAGAGAGGTCTGTGAGTGAGGTGCTTATGTGTCACCCCCAAGTCAGGGTGCACTGTGAGTGCTGAAGGCTGGTCTGGAATATCCAGATGGGCTTTTCTCTAGAGGGCCGAAGCACCCAGCATAGGACAAATACCATCTCCATTGAATTTAGCAATAGAGCACGTTAGTTCCTTTCAGTCCTATTTATAAAACCATATTTTACATTGCTGCTTCAATTCAGCCCATCTGCATTTTCTTCCATTAATCACAGTAGAACTCCCACTGTAGCTTTCATTACCTGCTCAAAATGAATGTGGAGAGAAAACATAATTAGATGCCACTTCTTAAAAATAATATCTTGAAAACAAAGCAATGACTTAAATTTTTTAAAAAAGGAGGGAGGAGGGAAAAAAACGCCATTTGAACTAATGGGCCAAATTACCTAAGGTTAAGCTGGATTTTAAATCAGCTTTCTCTTTCTCACTTCCTTTCTCTGCCCCCACCCCTCCAGTGAATCATGACAGATCTAGAGTTCAGCTGGATACATGATTAGATTTCCTCATCTCTGCTGAAACAATGAAATATTTCTATAATATTAAACCCTTCAAACTGATCAAAGTGCAGTGTCAAAATTCTAAAGCGCTCCTTCTTGCCCAGACCCCTCAGCTCTGGCAAAAATGAAGTACATTTTATTTGCTGGCCCTAAATTCCCTGAGGTTTTTAAAATCTGATGCATGCAACCTGATTTGCAGTGTTTGCTACATTTCTACTGTAGATGTAGCCACCTTCCAAAGCGCTGGCAGGATTATTTGCTGTGATCTGCCTCGCCTACAAAGCCCCCACACACACACCTTTGACTGTGGTTTGAGCACCTGAAATGCAGACCTTACTAGTATGTTATTATGCAAGCCACTGAGCCAGGTGAGAAATTTTCAGGGGGGAGTGCATTAGATGGCTTAAGACCCAGGTAGGCTGCCTGACACCTGGCACCCTGTCTGACCTGCCAAATACTACTCAGGGGCTGCTTGACCTTCCCAAATCCCTCAGTGCCTTGGGGCCTGAGCTTCTTCATCTGTAAAATGGGAGTCATTCAGCAATGCCCACTCAGCCCGTCATACAAGCTGTTATGTGGATGAAGACAGAGGGATTTATTGAGACTCCCATAACCATGCCAGTGTAAGGTCAAATTAGCATTCTTACGAGGATCAGCTAATGTGCTGTGGGCGACTCACACGCAAAGGTTAAGCGATCCACATTTTCGATCGTGACATGGAGAATGGGAAGTATTTAGCTTTGGGGACAGACCAGTCTGGATTTGTGTTTCCATTCTGCCATATCCTGGCTGTGTGGCCTTGGGCAAGTTACTCGGTCTTTCTGAAACATGTTTCCTTCATTTGTACAATGGAGATAATACACACCTGCCTTCCTTGGTTGCTCAGGTGTTGAGGATTAATGAAACATATATTTCAGCACCTGAAAGACAGTAGGCACTCAATAAATGATAGCTTTATCACTGAAGGTGCTGTGTTTACTAGACATTGTCTGGAGGGATAAGAAAATAAGAGACTGTGCTCTGCCTTTAAGGAGTTTCTTGCCAGACATCAGATCAGGCCTTGAGGGAGGTATAGGGGGCTGGCAGGCCATGAGTTCCTTTGTTTTTACATAAACCTTTTCAGGTAACTGCCTCACTAATGCAGCAGGGAACTTCCTTCTTTTTTCTTTTTTTAATGTGTTTTTCTGTTTTGTTTTGTTTTGTTTGGGCCTTCTGCTCCTAAGACCTGGTAGGCCTGAAATAGGAAAGGACATTTCTGGGAAGGGAAAAAGAGAGAAGGAGCCACAAATGGGGTGGCTATTGTGATTTCATTTCTTAACAAATGAGAAACAAGCTCGCAATGTACAGATTAAGTGCTATTAATTACCACCCAGCAAATATTGAACCACAATGTTGCACTCCTAGGAAAAAAACAGGAAACTCAGCCTGAATACTAAAGGGCTCTGTTAGTGCTCTGTGCAAACCCCACGTCACATTCACGTGGTGCTGAGATGCCGAGGAAGGCCCAGGCCCGGCTCTCCAGGCGGGGTCTGGCCGGCCCCTCTGGGAAGCCCAATTCCATCTGTCGCCTGGGTCTGGAAGCCTGTGGGCAAAGAGGGCAAGAGTGACCTCTCCACCCCAGGGGGCAATAGGAGCAGAGAAGTGGGGGGTCAAGGGGGTGAGGGGCTGTTGGACGCCCCTCCCCTTGGAAAGACCGATCCGTCAGGTTTGTTCCTGGGCTTAGCTACTGGCCTTGCACCCTGTGTACCTGGCACACAGGAGGCCTTCGGTATATTTAAAATGCCATACCCTGACCAACACTATGCATACTGAAGCCTCCTGTAGCTCACAGCGTCCCGAACCGCCCTCAAATACTAGAGGGTCCTGAGATGCGGAAGATGCTAACATCACTGATGGGTCCTGTGTGTGTCACTGCGCTACATGTCCGTGGAAGTGATCCCATTCTGTCCACCCCTGGTATGACTGCCATCATTATGCCAGGAGGGAAACTGATGCTTAAAGAGGCTGAGAGCTTGCTCAAGTCCTTTACCAGGGTCCATGTGTGACCCCGAAGCCCCTGCTCACTCCCCTCTGTGTGCTGCTCCTCCCCTAGACCCCAGGACAGTGGGGCTCTGTGGGAGATCATGCACAGACCACAGGGTCATGGGGAGCTGAAGGTCCAGCTCCCACCCCGCTGTGCCTCCTCTGCCCACTGCGGCAGTGCCCTTGGCGCTCTGGAGCCAAAAGCCTGCACACACTCCGTCCAGGAGGTGTCCTGCTCCATCCCGCACGCCCGGCCCAGCCCCAGGCGCTGACAGCCACCCAGCCACCGCAGTCTCTCAGGCTGGCCCCTGATGAGGAGGACACACTCATTCTCCCCTCGGCCGCCACACCCCCAGTCAGCACACTCCCATCCAGATTCCAGCAAATGGCGTTAGAAAACTGCCTGTCGGAGCAGAGTAAGAAACCTACCACTTGAGAAAACTAGCCTTTATTCTCTGGAATCTAAATAAGGGCCCAGCTCCTGGGGATAATGTTTTCTGATGTAACAAACTGCCTGCTCCTTGGACAACTAGATGGTGCCTTTCTGCACCACACTGTCTGCCAGCCAGGTAGGGCACACCCTCTGGGTTCTTTTCCCGGGTAGCACAGCAAGCTGGGAGGAGAAGTACGGTGATCCCCGTGGGCCTGTCCCAGGGAGATGCATGACCTTTACCCTATCCCCATCCCCACCTCAGTTTTCTCACCTGTAAAATCAGGGAGTGGTGCAGAGCACGGTTCCTCAGCCTCAGCACTGTCGACATTTCAGGTAGGACAGTCACTGGGGAGGGGGGATCAGAGGGCTGCCTGTGCATTGAGGGGCCTAAGCAGCACGTCCGTGCCTCTACCCACGAGATGCCAGTAGCACAAGCCCCCACCCCTCCACTTAGTTGTGACGATCAAATGCCATCTTGAGACATTGTCAAATGTCTCCTACAGAGCAAAATCACCACCCAACCCCGGTTGAGAATAGTAGCTAGATGGTCTCTGAGAATCCTTCCAGCTCTCAAGTTCTCTGATTAGAGGCAGTAGGAACACTAAGAATCGCTGTGGTTAGGTTGGCGGACTGGAAGCAGACCTCTGGTGCAATCCCACAGCTGCCATTTCTACGTCAGCTTTTTATAACTGGACAAAGCATGTCACTTCCCTGAGCCTCACTGCTCTCCTCTGCAAAATGGAGATGCCAGGACCTACTTCATAGGGTTGACTGGAGGATTCGGTAGGATCAAACCTATTTCATAGGTTAATTGCAGAATATACGTATTTCTCATATGTATTTGAGAAATATACGTAAAACTTCCAGCACGAGTATATCGTCCAATAAATGTTGCTATTGTCACTGTGATTACAATTGGAAGTAAACTAGAGCATCTGCCTTCGCCAGACGGTCCCTCTTGTGACCAAATTCACACAAATACAAGGTAGCCTGCCATCTGCAGTAGCTGTGCAGAGAAAGAAACGGATAAATGTACTAAACCTCTCCTATGTGCCAGGCACGATGCTGGGCAGTTTCATAAACATTCTCAGGCTAAATCAGGAACTTAAATAGCACTAAGAAATAATAAATGCAGTGATATCTAATAGAAATGCCCAGACCCCAGTCAGATTGCCAATGCCTAGAAGGCCAAAGCTGGAACCATTCAGGTATTTATTTTGTACTTTCAATACCAGGAATGACTCCTTACGACTGCCATTAAATTAAGATTATCCATTGAACTGTTACCCATGATAAATGTCATATATGAGAAGGGAAGAAATGGAAATATAAATTTTTAGCTTGATTTGCTCACTCGCAATGAGTTCATATCTTGTCTTAGATTTGGTTCAGCCCAGAAGACAATTACTTCAGTTTCTACAGAAAGAGACGAGGAAATAATACCCGCCCTTAAACCTGAGTTACATGTTTCAGTTTCCTCTCCTCTCATTCCCCACTTTCCGAGGGCTGACAGCTGTCTGTTAGCTCCCAAGGACCTTCTCCCGTGAGCCCCCGCTCCCCAGTGCACATTACCAAGACGACATCCTTGGTCTGGCCGGCCCCTCGAGAGGTTTCATCCTTCAGTGAAGTATTGATCTGCTGCTGGGTTACAGGCCTAGTTCCTCTATTAAGTGCCAACGAAGAGTAGGCAGAGGAGGCTGGCAACAGGACCCCTGGAAACTCTCCCTTTCTTCCCTCCTGGAAGGTCAATCCCTCAGGCCCTGGTGGCTCTGGCCCTGGTGATGCTCACCTGGCCTGGCGCCTTCCCTCACCTTTCTTGTCATTCCCGTCCCTGCTCTGCTCGTCAGCCTCAGGTTCAAGCTCAGGTCTGGTAACGCTCTGGCATGCCTACCAAGTGCCAGTTTCTTTCACGTATTCTACCTCATCAAGCTCCTCACAAGAGCCCATTTTACCATGTTTACAGAGAGGTAAAGGGTGCCATCAAAGACCACCACTCATAATTGGTAGAAATGGGTTAGGTGTCCCTCCCAACTCCGAGGCCTGTGCCTGTTCCTCTGCCTGGCAGCAGCCAACCTCAGCACAGATAGAAATGCCCTTGTGAGCCTCCAAGCTGCAGATGCCGATCACTCAGGGCCGGGCGTGTCAGACCCCGCCCTTGACCCTGAGCAGGGCTGGACCAGAGGACAATGCCATTCCAGGTAAACCCTGCCACAGCGTTTACACATCCATGTCTTTAAGTCATCACTTTGGCCTGAGTTAACATTATCCTTTCCACCGGGTAAACAAGAATCGTTCAAAAAATTACCACTTCAGTGAAAACTTCCCTGGCCTCTCCATCGGTCTCCATTCCTGTGTGTCTTTAGTGCTTTGCCCACATCTCTGTTCCAGGGGGTTTTACTCGGTGTCTTATTTATCACTTTCCATAATTTCCTAGCACATAGTCACACTAAATAAAGATTTCTTAAATGAACAAATGGATGATGGAAAAATGGGGGAAATCTTGGGGCAAACAACACAGTATTTGAAGTACTTATTTAGAAATGGTCCTGAGAATCTGCCGTAGATCCTGCAGGTAGCACTTTTTTCCATGAAGTTCGAGAGAGAAAAGCCTGTTTTCTGCCCACCCATAGATTGATTTCCTGTAGTGTAGTTGCTTCTCAAACTTTAATGTGCACACAAATCACCTAGAGATCTTATTAAGATGCAGACTGGGATTCGGTGGTTCTGAGCTGGGGCTCCTAAGTGATCGCAAGCTGCCAGGCCACACTTTGGGAAGCAGACCCTGATTTCTTCTGGGCTGCATCCTGCCTTGTCTGGAAGCTGCTGGCCTGTCACTCTGAGCAGCCACCAGGACCAGAACCCTGGCAACCCTGGGCCAACCTGGTAAAAGCAGCTATCTACTGGGTTATTTATTCCCTCCCATTATCACCAGGGGAAGAGAATCTGTAGACATGCCACATCTTGTTTACAGTGAGCCTCAGAAAAGCTAAAAGTACAAGTTTTTCAAAAATTGCATCAGCAGCCCCTTAGAATCGCACATATGGGGGGTGGGGGGGAAATGGGCTAAAGGAAATTCATAAAATATTAAATGACACCGTGTCAAGACACAGATAGGGGCAGAACAGTAATTAAAGTAAACAGCACATCAAAACCCTGGCTAAAACCGTTATTTAAATTGAAAGTAAATGTAGGAACCGATCATGTAGCCTTGTATAAATGTGTTTCCAAGAGCCTTTTAAGAATATTAATGATTATGGAAGGATAATGGCTGAATATCAATGATCATTTTTACAGCGAGTGACGGCTCAGAGGGAGAAGAAAAGAATCCAGATTCTTCAGAAGAGGCAAACCGATTTGCTCTTCCCCGCACGTTGTGTCCCCCTAGGGGATGGAGGGAGGGCTGAGGAAGATGATTATGGTGTCTTGAGCTTAGGGTGATGCTTGCCCGAGGGCCTGAGGGGTGAGAGGCTCTTGGGACAGGGCACCTTGGCTGTGCTGCGTCCCCCTGCTTGTCACCCAAGGCCCCTGCTGAGCTGCTGCTGTGTGCCTGGCCATGGGTCCTGACCATTTCTAAAAGTACTTTCCCACCTTCAAGTTGCTGAAAAGCTCAGCAGCCCAAAGCCAAAAGTGAGACTGTAAAATACCATGATTGACTTTTCAACAAAGGCACGCTAATTGGAAAGGTGGCCTCTCCCTTCAGACGTGAGATACTCCAAGCATCTCAAGATGCCTCCAGGGCCTGGGGCTCATTTCTTCAACTTTATCATGGGGTCCCACCTTCCCCCTTGGACACTGCCTTTCACCACAAGCATCTGTGAATACAAGGGGTGGGCAAGCTGGTTGGGGTCCAAAATTAAACCCTTAAGATTCAGCCTCACGCTAACTTCTGGTTTGCTCGGTTTTCTGGTGGAAGGTTGGAGGAGCTCCCGCTGCCGCCTGCTCTGCCCTCCAGCCCCCTCTGGGGTCAGACCCCAAGACTCCCCTTAGGATTCTCCTTAGGCAAAAGCTGCTGGTAGGCCGCACGGAATCATTGAAAGGTCACCTGCCATAAGGTGTCTCCCCTCCTCTCTCCTGTGTTCTCCCAGATGGCAGCCACACCAGAGGTGGTGTCCTGCTTCTGGGAGAGGTTCCCAGGTCAACCCCAGACCAGGAAGTGGAGGGCGCATTCTTCGTTGCCTCTCCATCTCTGGCTCCAGGCTTCCCGGGGCTGCTGGTGTACTGCACTGGCCTCTGTCACAAAGCCATTTAGGCCTAACATGCTTAGTGGAAAGCAAAGTCTCGTCCAACTGACTAAAGACTCCAGAGTTTTGAGCCAAGCCCAGCAGCTAGCAAGACAGCATTGCTCTGCGTTCCTTTGCATGATCTCTTGAGGAGGTGTGGCTACTTCAAGGACAGGATTTGGGCATTCCTGCATCCCTGGGCTCAATGTAACTTATTAAACTATTGCATCATTCAATGATTCGATCACTTAGTTTTTAATACTGGTTCCATATTATTTACTATATGATGCTAGCCATGACTCATAATCCTGCTTCCCAAATCTCTGGCTCCACCCACCATTCCTGTAGGAATCCTCAGGTTCCAAGTGGAGCAGACTATTAAAGTCCCCAGGCGGGACGGCAAGGAGGTGAGATTAATGAGATCCCCCCAATCTTGTGTTCCCTGGAAAGCAGCCAAGCAGCTAGTGAGGCCCCCCCCCCCCCACTTCATGATTTTATCCCCCTTCCGGCAGCCGCTGCTCCTCTCCTCCCTGCTGGGGGCTCAGTCCTCGGTTGCTCCTCAAGGAGTCGCCTGCATCAAAGTAGCAACTGTTTCCAGCCTCTTGCTTTCAATCCTTTTTGTTCTTTGCTTTTGATCCGGCGTATGCTTGGGGGGCCAGGCTTGTGTCTTCCAGCTTGTGCATAAATGGAGGCACTTAGGGAGGCGGCAGCAGCCAGGCGCGATTCATTTCTTGTTCCTCTCCAACTGGTGCTGGAGGGTCACGCAGCCCAGGGGCTGCAAGTGGCCTCCTTGGAGCCCTCGGGTCTGGGAATAAAGCCTGGGAGTCCGAAACCTGAGCACCAATCCTGGTCCTTCCAGCAGCAAGGCGTGTGAGGTTCCGCCAAGCCCCCGCTTCCTTTACCCATTTGTTCCTCAGGCGGGACACTGGGGCTTCGACAATAAACAAAGTCATGCCTGTGACACCAGGAAGACTGCAGAGATGTGACGGACAGACGTCAGAATACATACAGGTTGTGGTGGGGGTGATGTTCATTCAACTGAGTCTTACAGGATGTGCGAGCATTGGCCAGATGCTGATGGTGGACATGGCAGGCGGGCACTGGGACAGGGCCATCTGCATGGGCAAGGGCCTAGAGGCACAAAGGAGCATGCTTCACTCAGAGAAGTGCAAACTATCTGGCATTGCTAGAGCAGAGAGTTAGGAGAGCAATGGAAGATGGGGCTGGCAGGTGGTAGGCAGGGGCTGGGTCACAGCGAGTTTGCAAACTATGCTGAGAGACTGGAAAATGAGAGATACAGACAGATTTGTTTGTCACTTAAGAATTCTCTCAGAAGACAATGAAGAGCGTGGCTTGAAGGGGGAACCTGAGGACAGAGAGGCCAGCTAGGAAAACACGGCATGGTTTCAGCCAGCTCTTCCTCAGCTCTGCACTATCGACATTTTGGATTGTTGACTCTTGGTTGCAGGGGGCTGTCCTGTGCACGGGTAAGCATTCAGCAGAATCCCTGGCCTCCAGTCACTAGATGCCAGTAGCATCCATTGAGTCATGACAATCAAAGATGTCTCCAGACATTGCCAAATATCCCCAAGGGGACAAAGTCACCCCAGGCTGGGAATCACTCGTCCAAGCCAAAGGTGGTGAGATCCTGGACTATGGCGTGAGCACAGACGTGTGAAGATGTCTGTGCTTGAAGACTGAAGACACCTTTAGGTGTCAAGCTGAGAGGGACCCATGACTGGATATGTGGAATTAAGAAGAGATGAGGCCAGGGTGACTCCCAGGTTTTTTGTGGACCTAGGGGATGCTGCGGGTGCTCTGAGGTGGTGGGAAGAGGAGGTGGACCGGACTTGGTGGAGAGGGTGCCTAGCAAGGAGGACACGTCGCACTTGAGGGACTGTGGGCACCTGCGTGGAGAGACCCAGCAGGCAGTTGGTTCACAAGGCCGAGGGCCAGAACCAAGGTGAGGGTGGGAGACACAGGTCAGAAAGTTTCTGGGAGTGATGGGGTTTCCCTTGGTGGGGCATTCTGAGCAGGAAGGGGGCAGAGGATAGAACCTAGGGACGTCACCACTTAGGTGGCAGGGGAAAAGGAGTAGAATCAGGAGAGGGTGTCCCAGAAAGAAGGCAACAAAAGAGAATTTGCAGAGAAGCCATGACAGAACCCAATGTCACAGAAATGCCAGAGAAGGGCAGGGTACAGGCATCCATCAGGTACTTCAAAGGTTTGTCTTTGGTGCAAGTGAGCTTGTGAATCAGGAAGACTGGGGAACAGCTAAAAGAGTTGGGCAAATATGATGCCTTCTTAGTGACCGTGAAATTCCCTCCATGACCAGGAGCTTCCTGGGCTTCTGAGCACAATGACCTCCCAAGCTCGTAAAATAGCAGCTGGTGCCCTGGGCTTGTACTTCTGGCTCTTCTCACCCCAGGAGTGCCCTGTGCCCCGCAGTGTCCAGCAGGACCCCAGACCCACACCCACCCGTGAGCTCCCTGCCAGCCTGTCTTGGTGCACCCCAGTGGCTCTAGCAGCAAAATGCCAGGATGCTGGCTCCTGGTTCTCAGCCAGCCCCACTGTCTACAGCGAGAGTCATGTGGCGCCTTCAGGTGAATCACTCCCTGCTGCAGCCGCAGAAGCACCTGCTGAGCCCCGATTCCCTTCTGTGGCTCTGGGGGGCTCTGGCTGCAGCCGTCTGGCAGAACGGCCCAAATTTCCCTTTCTGTCTCTCCTGCAAAGTGTCCCTCATTAGTCCACCTCCTCTTCTCTCCTCCTCCCTTTACGCAAGCACTCTCTCTCTTCCCTAAAAAATCAGGTATTTTGTTAAACCGAAACACTCATGTGTATTAGAAGTCTGTTTCCAGCACTCTGTTAGGCCATTTCTTTGACTCATTCATCATCTTTGCCTCACTTAAATTCAGGCAGGGCTCAGGTGAGAGGAAGAGAGGGCCAGCTCGCACGTCCTGGCCTACGGTGCACAGCCAGCACCCTGGCCCAATTCCGGCCGCCAAGCACGTGCACCTGCTCACAAAGCCCCCTCTCAGTGTCTCCTCAGCAACTGCACAGCCCACCCACCTGTCCTCCCGGCCCTCAAGCCCTGAGCCTGGGCTCTGCTCCCCAAATGCAGACAGCGCTCTGGAAATGGGAGCAGCATCACAAGATGCGTGGAGCCTGTTTGAAGGGGCTCCTGAGTCAGCACAGGGGCCAGGGAAGACCAGGGGTGCTGAATCTTATCCCAGGGGACCAAGTGACTTACTGGATGGTAGGTACCCAAACACTCCATCAAGAAGTACTCAGGGCTTCTTCCCTGCCCTGGACCAAGTCTAGTTTGTCTGGGATTTTGGGGGGCCCTATGTTGGCATCACTCAGCCTGGAAACTGATAAATGTGCAGCAGGCAGCAAGCCATCTAGCACGTGAGCAAACACCACCAGCTCACGTGGGCAGGCAGGGTACTTGGCAGTAAGAATAAATCAGGAGTGAGGCATATGCAGGCCCTCTTGGGACCTACAGCCTAATAGGAAAAGCAGATGCCCGGACACCTCACTGCCGCGTGGTGGGTGAGCTTGACGTGCCCGGTGGACACATGCACAGGCACTGCAGGAGGACATGGATCCATGTGACACCCCCATACCCATTCCACAGAGGTGAAAACTGAAGGGCAAGGAATCGAGCAACTCACCCCCAGTCACAGAGCCATTCAGAGGTCCTCTGACCCTGCACCTCTGGAGTCACCCGGCCGGCTTCCCTGATGCAGAATATACATAATACTGCGGCATCATCACCCCTCACGCCCAGGCCAGTTCCGCCCTTCGTCCTGCCTCGGGCAGGCTGTGCTGGGTCGCTCCCAGGCAGCACTGTCCTGTTTTGTTCTGAGCTACTGAGTGTGGGGCCTGTAGGAGACAGGCCCACAGCTGGGGGACCCCACTCTGGGTGAACCTCTCCCCTCTGGGTCTCTTCATCACTGGACCGCGGGGACCCGGGGCTTCAGATCAGCATCCCGTAGGTGCCTCCCCCAGGGTCTGTACAGATTAGCCACTCCAACACAGCTGTACCCCCACAGCCCGCACCCCACACCTCCCGTTGGAAGTCACTCGGTTGGATCCGTCGTCCTCACACGACAGTGTTTCTGCAGCAACTGGGGAAATAGATTGAGCTAAGTCAAATCTGATTTTCTTTGGGAAGAAAATCGAATTCTCCCCTTGGCAAGGCAGACAGAAGGATTAGAAGAAGCAAGAAAAACACAGCTCACCCAGGGTGAGGTGGCCAGACGCTCTCGGGCGCAGAGGGAGGGGTCGGTGCAGGGGGGCAATGCCAGCCAGGCGAAGTTGGGCACTCACAGAGAGCTGGGCAGTGCTCGGCCCTGGGGCCTCCTGACTTATCACGGAAGCCAAGTCCTCCAAATTGAGAGGCAGCCCTAAACCAGGGGGCCGCTGTCCATTTACTTACTCCAAGTTCTGTCCACTGCACAGCCTTTCTTCTCGGGCTAAAGCCACCAAAGAGGCAAAGCCCTCTGTTCTTGGTGGAGAACTCTCTCCAAGGGGGACAGGACGTAAGGAAGCAGAGGCAGCCTGATCCGCTGAGAACATGGTGTCATGGCGACGGGGGGAGCCAGCCTGCCGTGTGCAGGGAGTGCATCCAGCCCGGCCTCACATGGGAGCTGCCCCAGCCACTGCCTTTGCGGGGGACACACCCAAATGCACAGCCCTCTCACACGCAAGGTTTGGGTAGTTTACACCCATAGTTTACACCCACCTCGCTCTGTGCTGCCTACTGGAGCCAGGTACGGGGAATCTGGAGCTGGTCCCTGTCCTCAAAGAGCTTTCCTTCTAGTGGGGCAGATGGGCTTGACTACATGCTCCATGATAGGGGACGCTGAGGTCTCTGATAGAGGCGTGTCCCAGAGGGCAGGCATCTCAGAGAGGAAAGCAGGGGACGGACCTGTGTGAGGGAGTAAGAGGTGAAACCTTTCAAGAGAGGGGGAATGTGAGCCAGGCCTTGAAGGGTGCGTAGGAGTTTCCCAGAAAGAAGGAGGGAAGGGGGTGTTCCTAGCACAGGGAGTAGCATAAGCAAAGGCATGGAGGAAAAGAGCATGTGGCATGTTCAGAAACGGCAGGAGGTCCCCTACAGTTTCATCAGGGGGAGAAGCTGGAAAGGCAGGCTGGAGCCACTTGCCAAGAGGCACCCTAAAATGTTTGGACTCGTCCGTGAAGCCAGAGTTTATCCCCAGAGAAGTCTTAAAAGAAACACAAGAGAATCTCTGAGACAAAATTCTAGAAAACACGTCAGAGATCTTTCATAGACTTGTGGGGGATTTTAGACTGAATGTCTTCCCTAGAATCCCTGAATGTCTGAACTGTAAGAAACTTAAGAGGTATATCTGTGGTGGTCAAGCTGGGTACAGTGGAACCCCAGCATTCCACAAAAAGACCTTAAAGACCACCCCTTAGGCAGACACCAGAAGCAGACCTTTGATTCCTGAATCAGCCACCATCCAGATAAGTGACCTTACCCTCAAATACCTCACCTTCCTGAACCTCAGTCTCTTCATCTGTAAAACAGGACGAAAATTCCTTCTACACCTAGAATGCTGCCTGACGCAAAGCAAAGGGACTGTAAGTATTTATCAAATGGATGATCAATTGACTGGTTGATCTATGATAAAGAGAAATGCAGGAAAGCTGTTCTTATGGTGACTCAATGCCTAGTAAGAACTCCTGGCACATTAGCAGGTCTTGGTCTTGCTTCCCATGCTCAGCATTCAAAAGATGTCTCATTGGAATTCAAAGGGGAACAAAAGGCCTCAAGAAGGAAGGCAACTCAAACATACACCTGGATTCCATCTTGGCAGGACACATCTACAGGCAGCTGAAGAGACTTCTCTACCCTTGGGGGAGAGAAAACGTTTGCTCCAACTGGAAATTCATAGAGCTCACCCATCTCATCGGCAGCCCGTCCCCAGACCCTGCCTGGATCTTTGGAGAAGGCTGATAGGGAGTGACAGGGCTCAGAACCTCCAGGGAGCCCGTCTGCTGGCTCATTCACTCCACATCTCACCCACGCGAGGAAGGAACAATGACAATAAGTCTGCTTGGGCAAGTGTGTGTGTGAACGGGACATGGGGCCTACCTTGTCATGATTTTAGTGTATCACAGCACAGGTGTTGAAGGCATAGAGAAAATGAACCAACCTCAGGGAGACAGAAGTAAGAAATCTTACATAGGAAGCAGCCTTCCCCTGGCCACGGCACAAGAAACCTACCTCTGATGGGGGAGATGGGAGTGACATTGTTCCTCTTACTTGACTCAGGCCATCCCTGGGGCCGGTCAGGGTGGGGTGTGGTGTCCACCTCTATCGTCAGTAGGAGGCTCAGTTTTCACAAAAAGCCAGGCAAGGCACAAAGGCTTCAGAGAAACAGCCTCAGCATTTCTCCTTCCATCACACGTGGCGTGGATCTGCTTACACCTCCTTCAATCATCACGGAGCTTTGTGAAAGCAATCAGATCGGCAATCTAATTTTCTACAATTGTGTTCTTGAATAGAAGAAAATTCCCAGAACCCTGAATGAGGAGACAACAATGAT
This sequence comes from Manis pentadactyla, assembly GCF_030020395.1. Lineage (NCBI taxonomy): Eukaryota > Metazoa > Chordata > Mammalia > Pholidota > Manidae > Manis > Manis pentadactyla. The sequence continues at coordinate 12,453,183 of NC_080031.1, read as the reverse complement.
GTGTTTTACCCTCTCTTAAAGTATCTGAGTATTTCATTGGTTATTGGGCTTGTTTCCCAAGTTCCAAGTCGCAGCAAACATTTGTGCTGGACCCCTTCTTCCTGCTTTCCCTCCCCCCTTCCTTTTTCATATTCCATCATGTCATTTATGTCGGTCAACCGAAACTAATTACGCATCAACTATGTAAACCAGCACAGGTCTTGGGACTCAGAATGGAAACAAATAAGACACAGTCGCTACTGTCAAAAACTCACAGTGTGGTAGAGTGGCAAGGATTTTTGCTTCGGTTGCTCCCCCAGGGACTTGATTTTAAAAGGAGAAGGGGTCCAGGAAATGCTTTCCCTGCCCACCAAGGTGAGGTGCGAGGTGAATGTGGCCCCAGAATTTAATGACCCCACAGAGCATGTGAGGCAGGAGGCCAAGGAGAATTGGTTTGAACGATTGTTCTCTCTCCATTCCAGAGTGGGATGAAATACAGCACGTCCCTGGCTTCTTTGCTTAGCCATCTCTGCTCCCTCTCCCCAGTCCCCACCAATGCAGTGTTCCCTGGTTCAGCCCTGCTCTACCTTCGCCTTCCATCCCGTAGAGTCAGGAGACCCCTGCTGAGTAGGAGGGCTACTGAGGTTCGGTGGGGGAGGCCAGCCCTGTTCACTGAGCACCCACCATGTGCTGGTACCCCAGGCTCTGAGCTAGATGCTTAGGACAGAGACGACCAAGCCCCAGTGCCTGCCTGGGGGAGTCTCTCTAGTGGGAGAGACCTGCGTGTGCCAAACCCTGTTTTTCCATACACAACCGTGGACGGCTGTAAGGACAAGAGTGGAGAAGAGCTAAGCCTGTCTTGGAAACAAAAGATGGTTTCACGGCACAGGTGTTAACCTGAAACTTACCATCCAGCGGGAGAAATGAGGCTTTGAAATCACTGTGATACAAAGTAAAAACAAAGCACATTGGGAGCAAACAGGAAAGAAAGTACATGTTTCTAGAACATCAAGGAGTGCTTCAGGAAGAGGTGATATTTGAGCTGGACCCTGCCAATGGGTAGAACTTTCAACATTCGTTCATTCAAGCAATATATATTGAATAGCTATTCTGTTATTCTAGGTAGGGGGGATTGCAGTAATTTAGAAGACAAAAACTTCTTGCCCTTACAGAGCTTATATCCTAGCAGGGAAGACAGAAAATGAACAATGTAAATATACTAGAGCGGGGGTGAGCAAATATTTTCTGGAAAAATCCAATTAGAAAATATTTTAGTCTTTATGGGCCATGTGGGCTCTGCGACAACTACTTAACGCTGCCATTGTGGCACAAAGCGATATAGACAATATATGAATGAAAACTTTGTTTACAGAAACGGGGTGGGCTGGAGGTGGCCCATGGGCCATAATTTACCAACCCCTGACATAGCATGTCAGATAGTCACAAGAGCTCAAGAGAAAACATAAATCAGAAAAGTAAAAATAAATGTAAGAAATGTTGGAGAAAGGGGTTGAGATTTCAGTAGATTTATCCCTAAGTAGAAATCATCCCCAAAAAGGTGAATTGGGCTTCGTGTAGGAAGCGAGGGAGCGACCCATGCAGGTGATCAGAAGAGCCTTCTGGACAGAAGAAACAGTGAGTCCAGAGCCCTGGAGGCCAGAATAAGTCTGCCAGGTTCAAGTGTCAGAAAGGAGGTGGCCACTAGAAAGAGGGTGCTTCAGACAGATACATCTGACAGAGCCTTGAATGCCATACTAAGAAGTCCTCACTTGATTCATGGGAAAGGACTTCTCTGCAATTCCTCCCTTCTGAGCCGAGAGCATTACACAAACAGTGCAGGGACACAAACAAGCTTTTTGGCTGTAAGGCAGCTCCCTGATGTCAGCTTCCTGTAGCTGTCCTGGGTCTGGGGCAGCGCTGGTGGCCCAGACGACCCTGCACAGGCTTTCAAAGCACGCCTGCCATTGTCCCCCTTCAGGGCACAGGCCACCCCTCAGGCCCTCTGGCCCCTCTCCCAGTTTCTCTCCACAAGCCCAACATGAAGCCTGGGTCTTCCATCCTACCTTCATCTTTTTGAGGAGCAGGCTCCTTCTCTGTAGCCAGAGGAGCACCTCTTAGGTGCCACTTACCCACACATCATGCTGGGTGCTTTGCATGCTTACCTGACTTATTCCTCAGAATTCATTAAGAACGGTGCCATCACCTTCATTTTGCAGATGAGGAAACTGAGCTAGAGCAGTCTGTGACACCCCCATCCAAGTTCATGAGTGACAGGAGACCCAGCCAGTCTGAACTCTACGTTCTTTCCAAACCACCATGATATTCCTCACTCAGTTGGCCCCAGGAAGCCCTCACCTCCCAGCCAAAGTTGTTCTTTCACGGCCCCCTCATGTACCAGCTGGCTGGTGCCCAGTTAGCCTCAGCTAACCTTCTTTAGGACCCTCAGTTTCTCTCCCCCTCTCAGGCCTAGGAAATAGACCCTCTCCCAGACTGCATCCGGCCTCTGCCTCTTCATATGTCATTCCAGACTCCGCTGCACATCTCTGCAGTCCCCCACTGTTCTTCCTCTCCTGGCCCTCTGTCTCCCGAGCATCTTCTTCAACCCCATCCCTCTAGCATCATCCCATACCTACCAGCCACATGCCAGCCCCTTCCTCCCCGAGTAGCAATCCCACCTGGTCTGCCCATGGCAGTCCCGACTTGTGCCTATTATCCCACTCTAAATATTAATAATTCCCCATTTGCTCCCAAACGTGTCTCTGGATGATGCATGTCTGCACCAAGACTGGGTATGAGAGTGAGCACTGAGTTGAGCCCCTTGGACCTAAATTGAAAATAATTCTCAGTTTTTCACAACTTTTTACCCATCTAATGTTTTTATTGCCTTATATGCATCCTGCAATCTAGCATATTTCATTGGGGTTTGATTTCTAACTTTTGTTGTAATATCTTTCTTAGAGGGATTTGGGGCCTCACTGGCAGGTAGAAAGCTGAACTACCATGGAGCTGGGCAAATACATCCCTTAAGCAACACCCACCTGGCTGGCATGCCCCACAGGGTGCAGACACCACTGTGCTGGTGGGTGGGAGAAGCAAGACTCTAGAGGTACACGGAGCTTAAATTCTTCCTCTCAGCAAATATTCTTTGGGCACCCACGTTGCCTAGTATTGGAACCTTCTAATCTGTGCAGCAAGGACATGGTAATAGACAAAACAGAGAGCCCTGCCCTCAAAGAGCCCATATTCTATAGGAGGAGACAGACAGTCACAAATAAGTGCAATATAGACATACCTCAGAGATATCGCAGGTTCAGTTCCAGACCACCACAATAACGTGAATTTTGCAATAAAGCAAATCACATGAATTGTTTGGCTTCCCAGTGCATATGAAGTTATGTTTATTAAGTGTTCAATTACATTATGCCTAGAAACACAGTGCACATATCCAAAAAATACTCTATTGCTAAAAAAGGCTAACCCTCATCTGAGCTTTCAGTGCATCATAATCACCGATCACAGATCACCATAACAAATATAATAATAGTGAAAAAGTTTGGCATGTTGGGAGAATTACCAAATGTGACACAGAGACATGATGTGAGCAAATGCTGTTGGAAAAATGGCGCCAGTCATTTGCTGGATACAGGTGACCACAAAGGTTTAATTTATAAAAAACACAATAAAGCGAGGAGCAGTAAAATGAGGTGTGCCTGCATGTGATGTCAGGTGATGATAAGAAGGAAGAAAAATAAGGCAAAGTAAAAGACATAGCAGGCAGGCAAAAAAAAAAATAGTAAGGACCATGATCTTGAGGAGGGAGCCTGCTTGGTGTGTTTGAGAAACAGCAAGGAGGTGGTGCAGCTGAAGGGGAGTAAGTTAAGGGATGAACAGATGAGAGGTAAGGGGACAGATCCTGACACTGAGCTAGTGAAGGACTCGAACAGAGTAGCAGGGTTCTGTTTACTCCACGTAAGGATGGCTCGGGCGGCCAGGCTGAGTAGAGGCTGTAGGGGACTAGAAGAGACACAGAGACACCTCTTGTGAGCTAGTGCTGTCATCCAGGTGCAAGACAATGCTGTCTGGGACTAACGTGGCAGCAGCAGAGATGGTGAGAAATGGTCAGTTTTCTGGATAAAAGATTAAATATGAAGTGCAGCAAAGAGAGGCAGCGAGGATGAGTTCTCAGGTCGTAACCTGAGCAAAAGGAAAAAGAGAATGGCCATTTCCTGAGATGGAATGGTTTGTGAGAGGATCACGCTGGGGGCTGGGGACGGGCTGTGGAGAGGGCAGGCTGGGAATCGGGCGCTGGCGTTGCATGGCTTGGTTTAGATGTCCACGAGATGTCCAAGTGGAGATAGCAAGCAAGGGCAAGTGTTCAGCCTGTGGATGCTGTTGAGAGCCACGGGACCAAATGAGGTAATGTAGGGAGGGAGTGCAGACAGCCTGGACGGTCCCTGAGGTCCTCCAGCACAGGGATGGGAATCACAGGCATGGAGAAGAACCAGACAAGGAGATGGGAGAAGGAGCAGGCGGCAGGTAGGAGGGCTCTCCCAGACGCTAATAGAAGAAGGCGTTCAAACGGGAGTCGCTGGTGGAACGCACCAAACTGACCACTGTATTTGGCAGTAGCCTTAATGGAGGCAGTGGGAGACAGCTTTTTTAAGTTATACAAAAGAGAACACAGAAAAGGGTCCATAGCCGGAGGGAAACAAGGATCAAGGGAGGTCTTCCATTTTTAAAAACTTTGATATTTTTCAGCATATTTGTAAGAAGGTGATTAACTAGAGAAGGGGGAAATGATGACGCTGGAAGGAAAGGGGACAATCAGTGTCCTTGGGTGGGAGGGAGTGGCTGGGATTCAGCACCAAAAAGGAGGTTTGGGTTCAGAGAGACTCCCCTCTAGCATCACACCAACTGGGAGGTCCTGGCCAGGGCTGTGCTACCCTGAATCCAGAAGCTCTGGGAGAGCCCCTGAGGAACCGGGCAAACCACTTAAAGTCTAGTTCTCAGCTTCCTTGTCTTGAATATTAGCTTGCCACGCCCACATCAAATGATCATTGTGAAAAGGTTACAAAATATGTGCAGAGCCCAGTGTTCATCCCATTGCAGGGGTTCAGTAAAGACGGGGTTCCTCCTCCTCTCTCCCCTGGTTTGCCCTGCAGGGACCTCTGCCTCATCTTGAGGCCTGGCTGGCCCAGCCCTTCTGCTCCCATGCTGCTTAGAGGCCAGCAGGGCTGACAGCCGGAGCAGCCGTGAGCTGCAGTCCCCTCAAACGTTTCTTTCCTACATCTGTCTCAGTGGATTTTTGCCCGTGAGCTTGATAAGTCATTTTTCTATGGCGATTTTTCATTTCTGAGCTGTCTCTTGGAGCTGGGTTCTATAGCCCACACCTGCTTGCTGCTAGGATCTTCAGAGAGTTACTGCCCCCTAAGTGGAGCCCAACTAGGGATCCTCTGCCCTCTCCCAGAGCTGCAGTGCAGTGGAGGTAGATATCTGGCTGCAGTTCCAGACCAGACCAGCCTGCCTAGGCCTGAGACAGAGGGCAGAGATACAGCTCAGAGGGAAGTCTCCCTCCTGAACACAGACCCTGGCAGCCATGGTGGGAGAGAGGCCCAGACCCAGGAGGCAGGTCCTCCTCTCAGCCTCAGCTCTGTGATGCCCTTTGCCCAAGTAAGAGATCTGTGAATCCCTGACCAAGAAAAACTGGGCTCTAGTCATGAGGAAAGGAACATTTTAACTTCCATCCACGAACTTCCAGAAGAAAAAAGTTAAAGTTATGTCAAAACAGGTTAGCATATTAGCAACCATGGCTGACTGCCATCTATATTTGTTACATTTGTGGCATTTATGACGGTTATCCGCATTAATTATTTTGCTGCTAAAGTCCCTTCTAATTTCTGAACACTGTTATTTCTAAGAAAGATGGATATTAAATATGCCACACATCAGCACAGGGTGGCATTACGCATGCTATTAAGTTCAGATGCTGAGGCTCGGCAGAAAATAACTTTGCTATTTGTAATCACAATAAAATGAGCTGCAATATAAAACAGAGTGAAGAATAGCTTTGGTGGAAATGGATATCTTAGTTGTGCAAAGACCCTGAAGTCCCCAAGAAAGACAGAGGCCACTAGGCTGGGGTGGCTGGGCAGTCCAAGGACAGAGAGATGGAGGGACGGAGAAGCTGAGCGGGATCAGCAAATCCCAAGCCTGACCACAGCAAAGACCTGGTGAGGGAGGTTTTAAAAGGACCAGTTTCCAGAGAGAATTTCCACAGATTCCAGTTCAGTAGGGCTAGAGTGAGGTGTAGTCAACTGCTAGAATATTCTGTCACTTCTGATCCACACAACCACTTGAGCCTCCATAAAAGAATTTACAGAAAGGTGCAGAGCGGTGGGTCCCCAGAGGGGATTTCAGGGCGCTTCAGCTTACAGACAGTGCTCATGTGTTCACTGTTCCCCTGGACATCACAACAGCCATGGAACAGGACTTTTATTATTAGCACAGCCAATGCATAATTCTCCTCCTAACTCCCAAACCCACTGCCCGAAAAAAGACACACCAATGAGCAGTCTTAAAGGTGAGGTCCAACGTGATGGTCTACAGAAAGCAAAGGAAGCTCCCTTTGGGAAGAGATTTGGTCAAAAACAACATTTGAGATTCTGATCCGGACAGCTCTTGGTAGGATTAAATGCTCCTTCAAGGCCTCTTTCTGCTTACATATGTTTTCATCCTCTCATTTGCTCCTCCATTTATCAAAAACAGGCCAACAGATAAGACATGAATGAGCCAGACACACACTTGCCTTCCAAGGGAGATAGACAGCTAACCAGGCCATGGTCCCAAGTTGAGAAAAGGAAGCAGAAGAGATATAGATTGAGAATAGTGGGCAAATCCCATTTAGATAGGGTCCAGGATAAAGTGAAAATCAGCTGATAGGAATCGGCTTTCTCAGCTGTTGCCCTATCACCAACTAATGTCCCCATAAATGCAAGCTAGCAAATAACTTTTTTGCCTGACTTACCAAATTCTTGTTTCCTAGTTCTGCTGGGAAGATAGCTCCCCCTGGTGGCTGGAGGCCTAAGTTTTTACATGCTACCTTACAGTACTGAAATCCTGTGCTCTAGACGGAGCCCAGCGATCCTGAAGAGCAGGTGCTTGCCTGCTCCCCTGGGATGGGGGCTGATCTTGAATCATCTTAAACTTCCTGTATTCCTGAGTTTGAATCCCAACCTCCCTCCCTCCTTAATGTCAAGATTCGGGAGAAAGCAATCTGAATTCTCAGTGTTCCCGTTTCCTCACTTACAAAAATGAGGGTGATAGTAGCAATGTGGTGTTAGACTAAGGATCAAATAAGATAACAAAGTGATACCCAGCTCAGTGCATGACACCCGCAGGTCCTTCATAAATGTCAGCTGCTTTGTTCTTCCGAGCTTAAGATTTTCTAAATGTTCCCTTCAGCTCCCTTCCCTCCCCTCTTCTCTCTCTGCCTCTTCCTCCCAAATTCTCACCCTAGCCTTTCTCTTCTCTGTCTTAGCTGCCTCTTCTCCTTTCCATCTTCCTCCCTCTCTCCATCTTTCCCCTTCTCTCTTATCACCTCCACTTTCCGGTTAGCTCCCTCATCTGCCACCTTTCTCATGCCCAACAGCTTTCCAAGGCCCCTAAGAGCTAACATTGGGCGCATGGAGGGTACTCTCCAAAGAAATTGCTTCCTGTGCTAAGTCCAAGAGGAGCCATTTTTTTGTTAGTCAATAACACTGCAGATTGCTCTTGTGTTCTTCAGAGGGGCACCAAGGGCTTCTCCACACACTTCACACTGAAACCCTAGTCCCTGTGCCACCATCTTTATCTTCAGTGATGTTTGAACATCCTCTGTCTTCCCTCCCACTCTTCTGAGTGCACTGCTGTTCACGTGCTCTGGCTGATTCTTTCTCTGCTCCCTTTGCCCGCCTACCCTCGCATCTCTCTTCATCTCATCTTGCTTCTCTTTCACATCGTTTCCCATGCTCTCTGTCCCTTTCCTCTTGTTTTTGATTTGCAAAATAGTCATGTTCCCCTATACTCCCAAACTGCATCCTGTGATATCTCTTCCCTGTCACTGTAAAAGCTTTTTCATCTCCATTTGGAACCATTTGCCCTGAGCATTTCTCTCTTCAAGATCTCACTGATGAGCCCACGTGGTCTTTAGTTGTCAACAATCCCCAAGAAAGGAAAACACTTACTTAAAACTTGTATTTTAATGAGGAGACCCATGAGGGATCAGCCAGTGCAGGGTGGAAGTCCACCCACTGGCCAAACTGGCAATTGTGTACTGAGATCTTTGGAAAGGAAACTGAAAAGCACGGGACAACTGAGTTTCCTTCCTTCGCAGGATGAATGGATGGAGTAAGTAGGCCAAATGGCTTTTCTCGGAGATTCTTTCCCGACACAGTTTTCTTTCAGCGGGAAGGAAACGGAATTATCTGGAGACAAAGCAGAAAGCCCATCAGTTGTCTGGGCATTTGTCCTGGGGTGGAAGGGCAGTAGGCTCACACAAGAAGCCAGTCGTTAGGAGTGTAGAGTCCCCAGCAACGCAGTGACACAGAAAGGTGGTATGTGAGTTTAGAATACAAAAAAGAAAAAGAAAATGATACCCAATTCTTCATCCTGTGGCTTGAGGCCTGAGAAGGGACAGAGTGTGGGGCGAGGGGTGTGGATCATACAAATGAAATGCTTCTAATTATCCCGGAGACCTCCTTTCCTTATAGTGAGACTCGATGTGTGTGTCTCCTGCTTGGGGACATCCCACTGTCTTGTTCGGGTTCCCATCAAAGCAGATTCAGAGATGAGGATTGAAATGCACATTGCTTGGAGGTGATCCTGGGAAATGCCAGTGGGTGGGGTGGGGCAGAGGGGCTGAGCAGGAACGGGAGGGAGGGAAGCCAGTGAAGGCTTCTTCGTCAAGTCAGGCACCCCCGTGTGCGACTATGCTCTGGCCTGCTGGGCAGCTCTGGGGCCTCCTCCCCACAGAGAAGCAAGGAAATTGGGTATTTGTCCCTGCAAACCTGCCATCCACCATTTGTTGAGGGCTGCCTCCAGGGCAGTAACCCCAGGTTGCCTTGTGCAGGGACTGAGCACGCTCTCACAGCCAGGTGCAATGCCCCTCTGCCAGCCTTCCACAGAGAGTCACGAAACAGCACTGGCAGCTCCTGGGTGCAGAGTTGAGTGCTGATGGTGATCGCTAGCACTCACCAGCATCTGCGTGGCCCGTGCCAGATGCGCCCCCACTCCTGCCGCCCTAGTGGCAGCAAACTTTCTCTATAAATGAAGAGAGCAAATATTGCAGGCTTTGCAACCAGCAGGTCTCTGTTGCAACTCCTGGGTTCTGCCAGTGCAGTGCAGCAGGACCAGGAGTGAGGTGCCCAGTGGCAAGATGAGGGGGGCACTTCCTGCCAGGCTGGGGCTGGGCACCACCCTGCCAACAAGGACCTCCTTAAATGTTACACCTGGCCACCTCACTTCCCTTAACGTAGGCCTGATAAAGGGCAAAAGCAGCCATACCCAGTATGCACATGAATGGGTGGGACTGTTCCGATCAAACAGCATCAACGAAACAGACACCACCAGACTGTGGGCAGCTCACCCCTGTCCTACCCAGACTGGCCTTTTAGGTCCTCAAAGCACCATGACCCTCTGGCCTCCACTTTTTCATACGCTGTTTCTGCCCATCCCCATTCCCCCAACCCCCCACCCCCAAGCTTCAGGTCAACATCACTTCCTTGAGGAAACTTTCTCCACACCCTTGGCCAGAGCAGATCCTCTCCTAATAAGCCCTCACACCCTCCACTCCATCAGAGCACTACCACAGTGGTAATTACATAATTAATCGTGTAATTAGTTGTTTAATGGCTGTCTCCCTCCCCAGAATGTAAGCTCCCGTCAGTTACCAGGCCTGTTAAGTCTACTTCCTAATACGCCTGGAATCTTTCCCGCCCTCATCACCTCCACCAGCAACAGCCCTGAGCCAGGCCTTCCTCATGTCTTAGGCAGGCCCCTTCAACAGCCTCCTGAGCGACCCTGCTGGCTGTGCCCCTTTTCTGCTTAAAAGCACCAGTGGCTCCTGTTTGCCTTCATGATAACTACCAAACTTCTAAGACCCCACCCAGGCTTCATTTCTCTACCAGCCTCAGCCAGCATCCTTCGCTTCAATATGCTGATCTCGCAGTCATCCCTGACCACTGAGAAGCCCTCCCCTTCTGCACCTCCCAACCCCAGTCCAGGCACGGCTTTCCCCAGGACCTCCCTGGACCATTTGTCCTCACACTCCACAGGATTGGTTAGCTGTCAACCCCCTGGCTTACCTGATCTCATGCTTCTCACACTGTGTTACAACTGCCCATTTTACCTGAAACCCTTATCTGACCAGGAGCAACCTGAGACCAGGAGCCAACTACCCACCGCCCAGCACCCAGCACCTAGCCTCAGCTTAGAAGACAGTAAGAGTTGGGTGAAAAACCAAAATTCCCTAGAATATCTAAAGTGTGACTTCTTTCCAGATGTAAGTCCAGGGAGAGGAAATCCCGGGGCAAAATTACCTAAAAATCGAAATCAGTCAAAGGGAGAAAAAAAAGTTTAAAATCCGTTTATTGCTTACAAACTGCAGTCCAGGGCCGGCTCCCTCCTCTGCTCCTGAAGAAGCCAGCAAGCAAGCCAGCCCCTCCCCTTAACCTCCCAGGTTCAGACCCGCCCTCGGTTGCCCAGGTAATTACCCATTGACATGGAGATGAACTTCTCTCCATCCCTGAGGATATGCAAATGAACTAAAGCCAGGTGAGATACTCTGGAAATGCTACAATTTTACCCACACCAGATAACTGACAGGGGCGCTTGAGTGGCCTTTGGACCTCCTGTTACTTTGTGGGAGGAACCAGAATGGGAAAAGGGGGTCATGGCCAAAAAGTAGTAGCTCTACGTGCTTCTTTTCTCTACTTTTTTTTTTTGTTTAGGGGACCGTTTTGGTCATCACCGAACTCAGAAAGCCACAGTACCAAACCTGAGGACCTCCTACCGCCTCCCCTCCCCGCGAGTCCCACACAATGCCTGGACAGAAGCAACGGCCCCTGGTGTCAGGGGTACAGGGCACCGTGCCCAGGCCCTCACCCGTGTCCTGGCTTCCCTGCAGCAGAGAGGCCTGAACCAGGAGAGCAAGAATGGCAACCATAGGTCCCCATTCTGTCCCCTCCCACATCCCTAAGACACGGAAGGGACAGGCTGAGATTGATCTGAATACCAAGGTCTGGAGAGGAGGGTGGGGAGCAGGAATGGCTCCCTGGTTTGAAGAAGTCCTGGCCTTTAGCTGCCAGAGCGTCATGCAGGCAGAGGGGACCCTGAGGGACTGGTCCCTCCCTGGCCCGGCCTCCCTCGGGAAGGACCCCTTAGGAACTGCTTTGATCAGCCAGGACAGCCACGCCTCCCCACCCCCCAGAGCGCACATCCCCACACCCCCACATATACCCACACCCCCACACGCACACCCCTCATCTGCAACTCCCATTTCCTCCTCCGGGTTCCCGCCGCAGCTGTACTGTCACTTTCATGATTGCAGATAATTCACATTCACACAAACTCTGACTCACCAGAGACACAGAAGGAATCGCTGCTAAAGCGGGAACACCGCAGCTCCATCGTGTGCTTTTTTTCCCTTTCCTGGCGTCGTTCATGTCCAAAGAGAATGTGGGAGAGGGGCTTGACCAGCGATGGAAGCCCGGGTGCACTGCACTGAGGGACAGTAGCTCGCTGCCACCGGGGAGTGACCTCCCAGAGGAGGCCTTTCCAGTGGAGTCTTAGCTCTTCGTGTCCCTGAATATCATGTTCTTAGGGATGTGATTGCTTTCTACCGGGAGGTGCTCACTGCTGGGTGTGCATCAGAATCACCTGGAGGGGGAGGGGAACAGGCTCTATGGCTTAAAGAAGCCCTCACCTTTTTGGGGCCAACAAGCAGCATCAAACAAAGGGGACTGAACTAGAAATCTCCGCCTTCCTAAGTCGGACCTCTTAGCCCATCCCCACTCAGTGTGAATTTCTATAGGACTAGGGACCGGACCAAAGTCTTCCTTTTTTTTTTCCTTACAACTAACATGATATTAGTTCTGCTAACTATACGGGAGCCATGGATTTAATAAGTTATATCAAGCCTTCTCCTAAAACTCCGCTGGTTACCTGCTCATGCATCAGGCAGGGTGGAGATCATTATTTTGTCATAACTCCACCCCTCTGCCAACTACTTAGTCCATGAACAGATGGAGGGAGTAGAGTCTTTTCTTTCTAAGGATCTAAAAGTACTTTACAGTCTCTTGGGGGTTAGTGTTCGCAACCTGAATGCTCAGACTGTTTGACAACTAAGTACTTAATTTGATTAGTGTAGACTGCAGATTTTTCCTGGGAGGAGGTGACCTTGGCCAGACCCTTCCCATTAGCCGCTGAGCAGAGGCAGCTGACACGCACACCACCCCAGAGAGGGGGCACCCACCTGGGACTGAGGGCTCCCTTTGTCCCTGCTCAGTGTTCCCCGCACCCATCCCCATCACGCCCTGCTCAGTGTGATGAGATCTACCAGGTTGAGACTGTTGCCATGCATTAATTAAAGCTTCATTCATTATTAAGATGGTATTTATTGAGGTTTAGCAACTCCGAAGCAAGATTTTGTGTCTGCGGCATTTGTTGAACTTCAGTAATTCTATTCTTAATAATCGATGGTGATCTGTTTGACTTGGAATCATTTCTCCTATTACAGCTAAACCAAACCTTTATTTGAGACACTTAATTGTAAGTGAAACTAATTTGCCTCCCCTCAGGGCACCAGGGACTCTATGCCCACAGAGAGATGAGGGAATCCTATGTCTGAGGCCGGAGAAGGGGGTACCTCCCTGGTAGACACGAAGGTTGATGGTTATTCATGTAGAGCAGCATATAGAGAATATTCCCCCAAGCTCCCATCTGCACGTGTGTTAATTGGAGCTCTAAGGACTGCATTTTCTTCTCCTTAGGGATGTCAGCATGTCCTGGAGAGGTATTGGACTGATACTGAACTGTCTCGGGAAGCAAGAGCTGGCTCCTCATTCGGGCATTTCTGGGACCACACTGAATATGACCAGGCGGGGAGGGGATCAGTGTTCGGTGGGAAGAGCACGGAGCACCTCCCTTCCTCGGCTCTATGAGGTCTGTGTCCCTGCCCCATGACCCCGGCCAGCGTGCCCTCCTAGACAAGGCACTGCTCCCAAAGCCCACCTGGTGGTTGGGCCCCGCTGCCTCTGAGCAGGTCTGGGACCCGCGGGTGCCAGCCCACCTGCTGACGCGTGCGGCACACAGCCCAGTAGAGTGAGCCCAGGCTTCCTGGGGGAGGAGGCCGAGGTTCACACCCCAGAGCTGATACTCATTACCTGTGTCTCCCAGGGGCTCTGCTGCTGTGTCCCACATCTCTGAACGGCTGTGACAGGAACGACGTTGCAGGGTAGTGGCGAGGACTAGAGGCATTGACTGTGAAAGGCCTGAAGAGTGCCCTGGCGCCTTGAGTACAGAAGCAGCTCAGTAAAGGTGGTTCTTGCTGTCACCGCCTCCCCTCAGGCCCCTTGGCCCTGCTCCTCCACTTCTCCAGCCGGTACCTGCTTGAGCCCCTGTATTGGTTTACTCCGGGTGCTGCAACAGAACTCCCAGCTCTGGAGGCTAGAAGTCTGAGATCAAGGCGTGCGCAGGGCTGGCTCCTTCTGAGGCCTCTCTCCTTGGCTTGTAGATGCTGCCTTCTCCCTGTGTGCTCCCCTCATCTTCCCTCTGTGTATGTCTGTGTCCTCTTCTTATAAGGACACCAGTCATATTGGATTAGAACCCAACCCCCCCACCCCAGTGACCTCATTTTAACCTAATTACCTCTTGAAAGACCAAATATGGGTACTGGAGGCTAGGACCTCAGCACATGAATTGGGGGGTGGGGGACATAGCTAAGCCCATCATAGCTCCCTACCACCACCGCAGCCTCTCCTTAGCTGCTGCTTTTCTGAACTTGATCCGGGTAGGTGTGAACCTGTCTTTCCTCTTTGACTGTGCCTCCTGCCTTAGGGCTGCCCCTCCACCCACTACACCCCCTGGAAAAGAGATAGGCCTGACTGGGACCAAGTCCAGTTGGGGAGAAGAGTATGTTATAAGGCCAAACATCTGCTCAGAGCCATTAAATTGGGAGAGTTTGGGGTGCCAGGAAAGTGACTTGGGATTGCTCTAATAACTTGATGCTTTTGTTTAGGGACAATATAACATAATTCATAACGTTTTTGACAGTATTAAACAAAATAAGCAAAGAACAATGTAAGCATTCAAAGCTGCTGTCCTTCTCTCTAGATTGGGAGGGTTACACTGAACACGGGGTTACCGAAAGACCGGTCTAGCCAGGGTGGGGACAGAAACTGCTTCAGTAACATAGGTCAGGGCAGTAACAGAGGCTGGAGAAGACACATTCAGGAGACACCTAAAGGAAGAAGCACTGAATTTAGAGACAGTCTGGATATGAGGAGGGGAGAATGACAAGAAGAGGGAGACCCTAGTTGACCCCACCACGGTCTTAGGGCTGGCTTAGTGGAGAATGATGCACTGGACAGAAACAGGAAGCTGGAGACCGGAGGGAGGGGAGGGTGAACTCGGCAGAGGTCATGCTGAATGTGGGGGCAAGGCCCCGGAGGCCTGGAGAAAGGGGAGGAGGTCTGCATGTATCGGGGCCCCAGCTGAGATGGCCGCTCTTGGCCCCTCAGTCCCCTAGAGCCTCTCCTTGCCATTGAACCCCGTGCTTTCCCAGCCACAGGAAGCCCAGCTGGGAATGGCAACTTGTTAATTAAGCTGTTGTTACTGATGGTGATGACTCTCGTCTTGTGTGCCTTGGGCCAGGATTTGAAACCTGAGATAAAGGACTCTTATTTCCAGTCCTCCCCTCCAGCCATTCCCTTTAAAAAGAAAATAGGATATTCACAGTTGAATTACAGATCCACTTTCTCCTTTTCCAAGAGGAAAACAAATAGAATTCCTAAGCAGGAGCGCTCTTCTGGCTAAACGCCCTTGGTGAGTAGGACACTGTTGTTCCGACATCCCTTTCTTGGGACTTGTGGGCCTTCTCAGACGCTGGACCTCACAGACTCACTCCGCCTGGATAGTGGCCCTGGAGCGCTGTGAACCGCCAGGGACGGGAGGGAGGCAGCACAGGCATGAGTATTTTCTGGCTCCCTGACCAGGGATTTCTTTCATATGGAGAAGTAGGTGGAAGAGGGGGACAGTTCATGTCTTGCTCCTCAAATGGCACCGATACTCTAGGACCTGTGGAGATCATCACCTGATTCAGGAACGCCTCGAAGAGGCCCATCAGTCCCCTGGTTTACTCCCCACTCACTCAACCAAGGTGAGTGACCAGGCAAGAGAATGAATGAGGGTAGGTGGTCCATGAAAAGATAACTACTCTCCCAGAGGAGGCAAGAGGAAGGCAGTTTGGGCTCAGGTGAAAGGGCAGTTTTTCGGCTCAGGAAAGCAAGGAAGGTTAACAGCAGTGTCCAAGAGGAAGAGCTTAAGAGCAATTATCGAAACGGATTTTTCTACTCTGGAAGAAATGATCCAAGGAAGGGAGATTTCAAAGCAGTGCTGAGAGGAGTCTCTGGAAGAAAATATTGGGTTAGAATAGAATGAAGTGGAGGCATTATATCTGTGGTTGAAATAACACTGAGTCCCCTAAACCCCAGCTCCCGGAGCAAACTGCAGACCCAGGGAAAATGCAGGCAGGAATAGCTGAGAAGCAGACTTTAGGGACTGGCTATGAATTGATCAAGGGAACAAAATAGAGAGTACAGAAACAGACCCAAATGTATATATGGGGAGAGAATTTATGACAAAGCAGTGGGGGAAAGGTCCATTACTCAATAAGTGTTGAGAAACTGGCTAGACATTTGGGAAGAAAAAAAATAAATAGGATACCTTCCTCACTCCTTATACCAAACCAAATTCCACCTGGATGAACAACAGACAAATAAAAACATAAAACAAGAGCAAAAGAGAATGTATTGTGCATGTGTGTGTGTGTGTGTGTGCATACATGTATACACAAAGTCAGAGGTTAAAAATAATTTGTGAAAAACAAATGACAAAGAGCGAATTTCTTTCATTTGTCATCTGAGTGTTCTTATAATTCAATAAGGGAAAAGAGTTCTTAAATTTCAGTTAAGAAGAAAGCTCTTGTGAGCCAGTAGAAAAATGGACAAAGGACATTCACAGAAAAAGAACAAATAGCTAATAAACATATCAAAAGGCAAACCACTTCAGTCATCATTGAAGCAAACTACAACATGGTTGATATTTTTTTAATCTATCAGACAAGAAAAGATTAAGTTTGATTATATCCCCATGAGCTTGTAGACAAGGATACAGTGAATCAAGCAAATATACAAAATGTGGTAGGAGCTCTTTGGAGGATAATTTGGCACTCTCTATCAAAATTTTAAATTCACATGCATTTCATAAAAATTTTATTTCTAGGAATTTAACCTGAGGTATGTATTTGTACATGTTCACGGTATAATACACATGTAGCACAGGATGTCCATTGCTCTATCCCTGCAAGGAGCTAGATATAACATAAACTCCCTTTAATATGATTTTAGTTTTATAAAGTTATAGTACAGTCAGCCAGTGAATTGCTAGGTCATTTTATTAAAATGAATAAAATCAATCTACATGTTTCAGCTATTTCCATGTAACAAGTCACCTCAAAACATAGTAGCTTAAAACAAAAGCCACCATTTACTACCTTCTATGATTCTGCATCTTGGCTGGGTCCAGTGCAGTGGTTCATTTGCTCTGTCTGGTATCCTTGGGGTGCTGCAGTCATCCGAAGGCTCAACTGAGCCGGAAGGCCAAAGATGGCTCCCGGAGCTCAGCTTGCACTGTTGTCCAAGTGCCTCAGTTCTCCCCCGTCAGTTTCTCCCTGTGATATGGACTTCTTACAGCATGGAGGCTGGATTCCAAGAGGAAGTATCCCAAGCAGCTCAAAGCAGAAACAGCAGACCCTGTTGCACAGTGATGCACCTGTATGCACGTGAACATACATGTGCACAGATGTGCGTTATGTCTCAGAAACAGGTTATGTCTCAGAGCTTACACAGCGTCACTTCCTCCACTTTCTAGGGAAGAAGGGGCAAAGTCTTCAGGGCCATCTGTGATCCTCCACGGTGTATTTTCAACTTATCACATCCACATGTGTCTACATCTACATACATACATATATATATTTGTATATATGCCCAGACATATAGATATATGGAAAATTTCTGGAATGATGTATAAGAAACTGTTTATACTTGTGGTGTCAATGGGACAAGGACTGACCTCTTTGTACTATTTGTATTCTTACTATGAACATGTACCTTTTGGATTAAAAAATATTTTTTGAAAACCAAACCCATTTATTGAGCCAAAGCAAGCAGTATTCAATTTACTACCTGTGCATAAAGTTTGACCCCAAGATTCCTCTCACTGCAGTCACACAGCTATACCCTCCAAGGAGCTGAGTGATCATTTATAGAGGCAGACAACTGGCCAGACATGAAGGACAGAGGCTTTCATCCCAGTGGCCTGGTTTAAGGAGAAGAATATTGCTTCCCTGTGGGTGATGGCCTGTTGTGAGCCCCTGGGCCTCCGTCTTCAGAGGATCCCTGGCTTGCTAAGCTTTGGGATTGGTGTAGCAATGGGCCAAAATCCCTTGCTAATGCAGACATCCGAAGTCATGGACACCTGGTGTCAGGAAGGGCTCAGACTCCCCCACCTACTAGTACCAACCGGTAGAAATTAGCACATCTGAAAATCAAGCGCCCTCCATGGACAGAGAGTAAGCCTGAGCCAGATACACACGTGCACAGGCAGGGGCATGGACGGGACACTCCTGGACGAAAGCCCTGCACGGCTATGGCCCCCAAACCAAAGCTGTACTCTGCCAGGCCTTCCAGGGAGGAAAGCTCACCGGGAGCCCGCAGAAGGCCAGGCTGGCTCCTGCAGTCCTGCCCACCCACCCCTGTGAGGACAGCACTCCCCCTTCTTACCCTCCACTCCCGCCCCCCATTCACCTCCCTGCTATTGTTCTACACAGCTGTGCTTTCTTGTTTCCACCCTTAGACGGGACAGGGATGCACCTGTATGCACGTGAACATACATGTGCACAGATTTGCGTGTGCTGTGGGAATCCATGCTGCTCAGCTGTGCAGGGCTATGTGTTTTCTGGGCTTACCTCTCGAAGAGCAGGTGCTAAGCACATGTGTGCCAAGTGTGTAAATATGTGAATACAGATTCAGATCTAATTGTGCATGTGTATTTATGTGTGTAAGAGAGAGAGAGGAATGACTCTGGGGGCCATCTCTCTGGAAAAATGGGCACAGCAACTCTGTAATATTGGCCCAAACAGCCTGACAACTCTGCTCTGTCTTCCTTTTTGAGAAAGGGGCATGTGTCCCCAGCACTGCCAACACTGGTTCCTGAGTGAGATGCGTGATCCATGTTATGGGATGAAACACAAGACAAGGGGGACGGGGCCCAGGGAGAAGGATTCTGCTCCATTTAGCAAGGGCTCCCCATCCTCTGCCTTTCCTCGGGGAGACAGGGTTCTGGTAAAGGAGCATCAGCCAGACAGCCGAAGGGCCTAGACCCCTGGGTCCCACCTCCCTGCTGCCTGCCAGTCTCCTTTGCACCGTGGATGAAGATTCTGAGCGTGGGCTGCATTCAGATCACAGCTCTCTGACTCCCTGCCTGACTGACTGCTGCCCAACCTCTCTGGCCTCAGTTTTCTCCTCTGTAACATGGGGGTAAGGTGATAACAGCATCTACCTTGTAGGGTGTGCAGGGAGGTAAGATGTAAAGTGCTTAACATGGAACCTGGCCCTTAATGGGTGACGCATGGTTGATAAGGACAGCACTGCCGCTGCTGAGGGGGAACATGACGATGATTTTCTTTGCTTCTCACAAAAGCCCCATGAGCAAAGCTGTTGCAAAGTACAGCTCTGTGGGGCACCATTCATCCATACTCTGCAACTGGCGAGCCCTGGCCTTGTGCAGTATGCAGCCTGGACAGCCATCCATGGTGGCCCGACTTGTGAGGCAGCCAGACAAGGTAAACAGGCAGGAAGTGTCATCGTTGGAATGAATCCAGGGCACTTGGCCCATTAAGGTGCTTCCCACTCCCCACCAGCCGCCACCGGCCTGACCAGTGTTCACAACTCGGAGACCAAGCAGCCATCACTCTCCTCCTTTTGGTCCACAACCTTCATGCTAAACCATCCTTCCGGTCACCCCAAAAATAAAGAGGCTCCCCAAGAGGAAAAGCAACAATTGTCCTTCAGGGGCTACAGCCAGAATAAAAATCAGCTGGTGTGGCTCTTCTGTGAGCAGTTACGGAACTGGGCCTTGTTCCCCCGGCAGGCCGTCCCCTCCTGGGGACAGATTGTGCATGGGTGGCGCTCAGTCCCAGGAGTCCTCTGTGAGATGCACACACACGCTGCGAGCATCTCTCCTGCGGCGAGCACTTACAGCATGCTCAGACACACCAGGCATGCCCCTGCACTGGGCAGAGAGGGCCTGTCTGTGCCAGGGCAGGACCAGGCAGGGAATCTACCAGGCTCCTAAGCACAGGTGCTTTGCATCTGGCAGCCGAGGTGGTTTTTGTTTTGCCCTGCTTTGTTCTGAGGAGTGAGTCTGCTGAGGTTTTAGCGCCGCACTGAGGGGTTGATCAAAGTGCAGGGCCGGGCTCCCTTGCTCCAGCACTCCCTGATGTCACCCGTGGGGCAGGGGACTCCCGTGGGCAGTAATGCGGCAACGCCCACCACACTTGGACTTAACAAGAAGGTGTGACATAAGCAACACTGACAATGGTACCCACATGTCATATATTGTTGTTTTCTATGCACTTTTCAAGAAGATTCCTCTTTCTTTAATTTGTTATCCATACAGACCTGTGTAAGCCCCTGTAGCTGCTATCAACAGGGTGTGTTCGATATGACAAGCCTCATGCTAAATATTTTCCAAGCGGTATCATCCAATTCTCACATCAGCTCTATGAGGCAGGAATTATTTCCCCCCATTGCAGATGAGCATTGCAATGGGAAGCAGAAACCTTAGCAGGCTTTCCCAAGACCATGTAGCTACTTAGTGGCAGAGCCCAGATTCAAAACTTGCCCTCTTTATAGCTGGAAAACCTGAAGTACAGACTAGAAAAGGATTCATCCACACTCTCCTAGTAACGATGGGGCTGTCAGTCTGCTACAGGCTGGGTGGGGTTCCAGGAACTGTCCCTGGGGGACGCGTCTCCTCTCCCTTCTGTCCTTCCATCTCCCCCTGCCAGGGAAGGGAATTCTGGAGCCTCTGCTCCCCTTTTGTCTTCAGCCAGCTGTTAAGGAGAGAAGCCACTTTTAAGAGTGCCCAACCTAATGACTTTCTGAGGAGTCTTCCGTTTCAAGATGACAGGCTTCAGGATGTTATCTTCGAGGCTGCAAGCTCGAAGCCACCAAAGAGAAAGAGCCATTGATTCAGAGCATTAGCACCCTGCTGCCTTCCTCCTGCTGCTCTTGGCTGTCCTTTGGTGGCAGCAGGGAACGATGCCCACTGCTTCTGCTGCTGTGACAGAGTCCAGGGACCCCAGTGTCTCTGCACGTCATGTTGATGTCTGGATTTATGATGAGAGATGGCTGCTCACACCAGTCACTTGTGACGTTGGCTTATCTAGGAATTTGTCATGAAGGGGGGCTCTCAAACATGCAAACAGATACACACCAATCGTGCAATTCATTTATTGCCAAAGGGACTGTGTCACTGAGAAATGAACCTTGTTGCTGGAGAATGACTGAAAAGCATTGAGATAATTTCTCAGCAGCCACCTTGTTCAAATGGCCCTTTCATGACAATGCAGTGTAGGTTTTGTAAAAAGACACTGACATATGCCCAGGTTTTCAGAAGCTATTTTGGAATGAATGGGCTGCTGAGCTGGCTTTTGTGGGTTTTCGTTAAATGAAGTGAATCCAGAGGCCTTAATTCTGAGCTTTGTCTACATGGCCCGACACAAAGGAAGGAGTTGCTAGGAAGGCTGAGGCAGGAACTGGGTTTACAGGGACTGAGCTCATTAGCCCAACACTGCCGAGCAAGGTATGGGAATGAATGCTGTGCCTGTCAAGATCTCGGGGAGATGTTAGCCCACCACAAATTCAGACCTGTTGGATATTGTGGGGCAGGGAGAGGGTTGCAGAAGATATTTAACGTGCTGAATAGTGGGGTGAACCTCACAGACAATGCCTGGCCCCCCAGGGCTCCTGGCTGCTTTTTGAGGCCAACTCCCCAGCCTTCTGAGAATGGTTCCCACCAGGCTCCCTGGAGACAGGATCCAGCCAGAGAGGGGCTCGTCCTGGCAGGCGGGCCCACACACCTCAGCTTCGGGTGTCTGAGACAGAGGAAGAAAAGAATAAAGAGAGACCATGGTCTGAGCAGCACAATGCACTCACCTCAGAAAGCTCCCCAGCCCTGCAGCCCAGGGGTCTGTGGTGGAGAAGAAGAAGCTGTAAGGAAGGAAAGAGTTTAAGGAGCAGGGATACAAGGCGATTCAGGCAGAGGATGCCACAAATGCTCAACACAGGCAGTAGGAGAGTGTTTCCCTCTCACCAGCCCTCCCATCCGTGGAGGGTAAATGTCTTCAAGATCACGTGACATACTCTGCTGACACCTGGGGCTGAAGAGGAGGATTTGAAGGGATCATGGCTATAGCCCTTTTTTTTTAGTTATAACCACTACAGGGTGGGTTTGGGGCCTTCGGTGGTAAGCGGTAGGACCTTGGATTCCAGATGTCAGCTTTGAGCTCTGTCCGCTAGGAGCAAAGCCTTTGACATACGGGTTCTTCACGTTGCTCTTGCGTCTACTCTGCCTATGCTTCCTGAGGGTGTGTTAGGGGCTGGGCGGTGCAAGGATGCACAATGATGAGCTAACACGATTCCCCTGCCCTTCCACAGTCTTGGGACAATGATGGCCACGTAAGGTATTCTGCCACCGCAGCATGTTATAATAAATTATAAAGAAATAAAGAAGCTGTGAGACAGTAACTAATGATTGGGTGAGAGAAGATCTAGGAAGTTTTAACAGGAAAAGAAACTTCTGACCTGGTTTTTGAGGATAAATAGAAGTTAGCCAGGAAGAGGGGGAAGCAAGACATTCCTGACAACAGGGACAGCGCGTACAAACTAGCAAAGGCAAGAAAGAGCCGGGCATAAACCCAAGCCAAGGGGCACAGCAGTAGTGACATCCTTTCCTGGCGCCGTTCATCCACCACGGAGGAAAGGCAGAAGCCAACAAGGAGCCTTGGAATCATGCTCCCAAGTCTGCAAAACCTTTCACATACAGGATTTCATTTGATTCTCCAAAGAGCCCTGTGGGTATTGCCCCATTCTACAGACGAATGATGAGCTTGGGGTGACACACAACTCCTGAGCTGCAGTACTCACGAGAGGGTGGAGGGGAGGAGCTGCCCAGGATCCCTACAGCCTTCTCCCCCCAGAGTCGGAGCAGAGGGTAAGGGAAGGAGGGTAAGCGGACGGAGTTAGCCAAGGTACCTTTTCATTAACCTTAAAGGAGATGAACTCCACCTCATTTGATGTAAAGGGCTCCAAATTATTATCACATAAAATGTACAACCTATTTTCTCTTAGGCACTATTAACTGTTAAGCTGCCACTGCACCCACCCTCCTGCCTCTCCTGGAGAGTCCTGGGCGCCTTGTGGGGAAGTGTTCACTAGCAGTGTGGCCGTCACGCCTGTTAAGGCCACCCGGCTTCTGTTCATGGTAGCACTGTTCTTGCTGTCACCCAGGCTCGAAACTCTGAAGTCAAATCTGACCACTCCTTTCTTCCTGCACCCTCTAAGCCACAACAATGAGTTTTTTTAAATTTTTTATTAAGGTATGATTGATATACACTCTTATGAAGGTTTCACATGAAAAAACAATGTGGTTACTACATTTACCCATATTATCAAGTCCCCACCCATACCCCAATGCAGTCACTGTCCATCAGTGCAGCAAGTTGCTAGAGATCCACTATGTGCCTTCTCTGTGCTACACTGCTCTCCCCGTGATCCCCACACCATGTGTACTAAACATAATACCCCTCAGTCCCCTTCTCCCTCCCTCCCCACCCGCCCTCCCACACCCCTCCCCTTTGGTAACCACTAGTCCTTTCTAGGAGTCTCTGAGTCTGCTGCTATTTTGTTCCTTCAGTTTTGCTTCATTGTTACACTCCACAAATGAGGGAAATCATTAGGCACTTGTCTTTCTCCACCTGGCTTATTTCACTGAGCATAATGTCCTCCAGCTCCATCTATGTTGTTGCAAATTGTAGGATTTGTTTTCTTTCTTATGGCCGAATCGTATTCTATTGTGTATATATACCACATCCTCTTTATCCATCCATCTACTGATGGACACTTAGGTTGCTTCCATATCTTGACTATTATAAAAAGTGCTTCAATAAACATAGGGGTGTGTATGTCTTTTTGAATCTGAGAAGTTGTATTCTTTGAGTAAATTCCAAGGAGTGGGATTCCTGGGTCAAATTGTATTTCTATTTTTAGTTTTTTGAGGAACCTCCATACTGCTTTCCACAATGGCTGAACTAGCTTACTTTCCCACCAGCAGTGTAGGAGGGTTCCCCTTTCTCTGCATCCTCGCCAGCATTTGTTGTTCTTAGTCTTTTCAATGCTGGCCATACTTACTGGTGTGAGGTGATATCTCATTGTGGTTTTAATTTGCATTTCCCGGATGATTAGTGACGAGGAGCATCTTTTCATGTGTCTGTTGGCCATCTGAATTTCTTCTTTGGAGAACTGTCTCTTCATATCCTCTACCCATTTTTTAATCAGGTTATTTGCCTTTTGGATGTTGAGGCATGTAAGTTCTTTATGTATTTTGGATGTTAACCCCTTGTTGGATATGTCATTTACAAATATATTCTCCCATACTGCAGGATGCCTTTTTGTTCTGTTGATGGTGTCCTTTGCCCTACAGAAACTTTTTAGTTTGATGTAGTCCCATGAGTTCATTTTTGCTTTTGTTTCCCTTGCTCGAGGAGATGCGTTCAGGAAGAAGATGCTCATGCTTATATTCAGGAGATGTTTGCCTATGTTGTCTTCTAAGAGTTTTATGGTTTCATGACTTACATTCAAGTCTTTGATCCATTTCAAGTTTACTTTTGTGTATGGGGTTAAACAATAATCCAATTTCATTCTCTTGCATGTAGCTGTCCAATTTTGCCAACACCAGCTGTTGAAGAGGCTGTCATTTCCCCATTGTATGTCCATGGCTCCTTTATCGTGTATTAATTGACCATATATGGTTGGGTTTATATCAGGGCTCTCTAGTCTGTTCCATTGGTCTATGGGTCTGTTCTTGTGCCCGTACCCAATTGTCTACAACAATGAATTTTTAATACCTCTGACACCCACCCATTCCTTTCCATTTCCACCACTACTGTGCTACTTTAGACCTATACTGCACCAACAGGCTTCCCAGCTCCCACCTCTGTCCCTTCTGTCTCACTGTAGTCCACCAGGAGGGCACATGATCTAAGGCTTGTCTCTGCTTCCCCATTCAAGACCATCGTACCACATCATACATGCTCAGTACATGTTTGGTGCATGAAATAGACTTGAGTGAGTCTACGCTGCCCACTCAGCAAAACGCAAAACCCTCCATCTGTGTTCAGAACCTGCTACAAGCACGTCCCATGTTATCTTTTCAGCCGTGCCTTCCACTGCTCACTCACACTTGACCTGCTCTCCAGATACTCGGGCCATTGCTCTTCTCCATAAGGAGCTTGTTCTTTTCTCCTCTATTTTGATCATAGCTGTTCCTCAAATGAGGAATCTCCTCCCTACCACCCCACCCATCTCTCTGCAGCCTCCCATCTGTTAAGACCGGGTGGAATGCTGCCTCTCCAGCAAACCAGATCATCATTCCTGAAAGATGTGTATGCCTGCATGTGTTTAAGAAAGGAGAGAAGGATGTTTTGTTACTTCTCTGAGGTTGCAAGTCACTTCAGTTTTCTGAATCTCATTTTTATTCACTGGTTAAAAAATAGTAATATTATCTGCCTTTGTCTCACAAAATTGCTAAGATCCAGTGAGATCATGTCTGTGAAACTATTTAGCAAATGATTGTCAGGAGTTAAACTATAATAATTATGATGTACATATTGTAATTATTATTGTACACATATTTTTCTCTTCTTGATAAGCTCTAGATCACACCCGTACAGTAACCGCTAGCCACATGTGGCCAATGAGCACTTGAAATGCAACTAATTCAAATGGAGAAGTGCTCTAAGTGTAAATATATTTACCAGGTTTTAAAAGCTTTTTACCAAAAACAAGAAAAATACCTAATTAAAGATTTTATAATGATCACATGTTGGATTAATAATATTTTTGATATATTAGCTGAAATAAAGCATACCATTAAAATAAATTTTGCATTTCTTTTTGCATTTAATATGGCTACTAGGGAATTTAAAATTACCAATGTAACTCATTACATTTCTATCAGACGTCACTACCCTAGAGAATTGGAAACATGCTGTTCTCGTCTTTTGTAACACCTTGCAGGATCACTATCAGTATTTGTCGGATGAACTGTGATGTGAGTAAACTCTTTTCTTCATCCCCTTGGCAATTCGGGCAGACGTTTGGTTGTGAGGACACGCCGGGAGAAGGCTCCAGTTCTGCCATAATCACCTCCTGGTGAGGTTTCCAGGCCCAGCCTGCAGGTGGCCCACAGGTCATGCCCAGTGGTGCCCACCACCACCACCAGATCTCTCACCTCTCAGGAGGCACAGAGCTCCTGGCCTCACTCCCCTCTTACCTGTCTTACCTCTCGCCCAGCCACCCCTCCCAGTACCAAGTTAGGACCCATGTATTGGAAGACAAGGTGAGTCAGGGTGTGATTGTTCATGTGAATGCAGAGCTTACTGGTAAGTGGCCCGCCGGCATCCCGCTGCCAGGGAACATCCTACGATTGCAGCCCCCACGCCTCCCTTTCCCCGAGGCCTGGGTACAGGAAGCACTTCGCCTCCTGCATGCAAAGAGGCAGTGATTTGGGTGGGAAACCTGGAGCCTTTCCTAGTGGGCTACGTGCACCAGGCCACCTGTCTTCTCTGGGATTCACCGCCAGAGCAAGGAGAGAAGCCAAAAGCAGTTGGAGCGGCTCAGAGGGCCGGCCTGGGACACGAAGCAGCAGTCCCCAGGCCAGCAGAGCCGAGTTAACGCCATGGGCCACCCACACGCCCAGCCCCTCCCCACTCAGCTTCTCCACTTCCATTTGGACTCCTCTTCCTCCTCGAGCAGCAGAACCCTGGCCTTGATGCCCTACACATGCTAAACAGAGAGCCCAGAACAGGTGCTCTCATGGCCTACCACCTTCAGGGTACATTGGTTGGTGTCTCTACCCTGTAGTGTCTCCACCAGTCCCCTCCTGGCTTCACCCAGCGACCTGTTATCCATCCAGGGCTGATGCACCAACACAAGCCAGCCCATGAGGACACCCAAATCTGGGGACCTTGTAGCTCTGCCTCCTTTTGACTCCATAATTGTGTTTGAAGGGATGATACAACTTTTTAAAATAGAGTCTTTGCAGGCCTGGGAGAGGGATTTATCTCTCCTGAGTGTCTTTTCTTTGGGATGTGTGTCAGAAGGATTCTTAAATCTTCAAAAAACCCTCATCTCTCCGTGAGCGTGCGAACGTGGTAGCAGTGAGGCACAGTAAAAAAACCTGCTGATAGACAGATGGAATGGTGTAATTATACGCAGGAGGGAGAGAGGGAGCGTTTGCTGAAATTATTAGTGTGGGCAGACAATTAGAGGCTTTTCCAGAAGATTACACTTTTCCCTCCCATCTGCGCTCCATTTAGGAGTTTTTGCATTCACAATGCTATTTCCTCCTCAGCTGTGCCATTTGCCATTTTGCCCAAATTATTATTGTGCTTGACTCTGCGTTCGCGCAGTCTTCACCAGTCTTCTCTGCTTGGCGCTCGCCCTCTCTCTCAGCCTGCTCACGCTCCCGCCCTTCTCGTCACTTTCAATCTCTTCCTCCTTCACTCTCCCTTCCGCCTGCTTCTCTGAGCCCCCAGCAGAGATCTGAAAATGTCTATCACGCGTACGGCTGCGTTTCTGCAGGCTGAGCAGAGTGTGATCTGATATCAACCAATAGGAAGGCGATCTAACCAATTGGGAGCACCACTTTCTGCCCTAGAACCTCCTATGAAACCATGTAAGACGGGGACCCCCCCCCCGAAAAGCAGGTCTGGATGAACATTTAGAAACTGTGGTTTGGAGTGAGAGGAAAGAACCTGTGTAGTCTTGCCAGACGATTTTACCTTAGCTTGGGTCACTGGGATTGATCCAGATCTTCTGACCTCTTGTGGGTCCACGGGTCTCATTCATTCATAATCCCTAGGCATCTAGCTATTGATTCAGCCTGGAGTCATTGAGCATCTGTTGTGTCCCAGAGGCAGACCTTCACTCTAGGAAGGCAGACGAGAACCACTGCTTATTCCATGTCTGCTCTGAGTCAACGTCTGCAGAAGACACTTGACAAGTAGGAATCATTCACTGTCTTCACATTCTAGATGAGAAGGAGATTCCAAGAACTGTTACTTGCCCATGTCAGAGACACGGTGCCAGATCCTTCTCTGGCCCCAAGGCCAGTGCTCTCGACCACACACCCTTGGTCCTGGGAAAACAGAGGCAGTCCCTGCCCTCTGGAACGCCTGTCATCCGCTGGATAAACAGGCACGGAAATAATTGCAATAGTCAATGAGAAGGGCCTTGAGCCAGGAGAATGAAGGCCTGCAGGAGCCAGGAGGAGGCAGTCACAAGGAGGCAGAGGGAACCGCGCTGGAGCAGCAGCCCGCAGGATGAGCAGAAGTTGGGCAGAGAGAGAAGGCAGAGAAGGGCATCTGGCCACGGGGACAGCAGGTGTGTAAGACAGGGGGAAGAAAGGAAGGACACTGTACTCCTTTAATGCATTTTTTTGCCAAGCCCTTTCATGTTCATTAAATCTCAGGCCAACCCTTCGATAGTCATCACTGTCTCCATTAATACAGATGAAGAAAGTGAGGTTCAGGAAGGGAGAGTAACGTGCCT
Organism: Manis pentadactyla; assembly: GCF_030020395.1. Lineage (NCBI taxonomy): Eukaryota > Metazoa > Chordata > Mammalia > Pholidota > Manidae > Manis > Manis pentadactyla. The sequence goes on along the minus strand of NC_080031.1, from coordinate 12,424,996 downwards.
AGAGAGGAAGTAGCACAACAGGGCAGCCATCTGAGCGCTGGTCAGTCTGATTCCAGTGTCTAGGTCCTGCTCTTCACCTAGGAAGAGCTGAAGCATGTTTGGACAATGAGGAATGTTCGGTGTGGCCAGCACACAACGCATGGAGGAGACTCGTGTGGCTCCGCAGGAGAGGGGAGCCTCATGTCAACTCGCCAAGGTCGTACGATCCATGCAGTGGGTTTGCACTAGCCTGTAGTGATGCGGCACCATTAAGGAGTTCGAGTTGTGATGTGTTGGTTGGCAATGCCTGGCAGCGATGTGAGGATGGCCGGGAGGGAGAATCGGCCTGGAGTTGAGGAGATCAGTTGGAAGATGGGTCCAGAGGTCAAGGTAAGAGGTGATGTGCCTGATCTAAGGCCTGAAGGCAGGATTTGCTATTAGATGGGGGTCAGGGAGGAGGGAATAGCAGGAATTGAAAATAACTTGGAAGTGACAGCCTAAGAAATCGGATTGATCGTGTTGCTGTTAACCAAGGGGGACGCAAGAGGGAAAAGAAGGTTCAGAAAAAAAGGGAGAAAGGTTAAGTCAATCAAGAAAGAAAGCTGAAGCCATCTTGGCTTTCACAGCCAAGACGTCTGAGGAGGCAGCGGTGCCCAGGAATTGGGGATGTTGCATGAATTAGAGAGAGCCTCACTCCTTTCCCATCACAAATAGAGTTTGCCAGGGGTGTGGCTCTACCCCTGGCCATCTGCTGCTGTCTCTCTGGGGAAGCAGGGACCCCCCAGGAGAGAAAGCTCCGTCTGCCTGCTGCCTTCCCCTGTCGGATCCCTACCCCAGCTCCCGCTCACAGGGCTGTACAGCCCCAGAGACATGACAGCCACAGAAGGGCAGACACACACACACACACACACACACACACACACACACACACACACACGCAGACCCCACCCCAGGGAACTGGCTTGGTCCTCATCAGAGTCCTCAGCCTCTCGACCATGGCCCACACAGCTGGCTTGTAAAGAATTCAGGGGCAAGGACACACCTGTGGCTCCTGGAATGTTTGCTGAGCCTGGAGAGATGGGCTGCATTGACCAGGGGTATAGAAGGAGGAGCTTTGGGCAATATGGGAGGGATGGACGCCAAATTCACCAGCCAGAATTCAGGCTGCCATGTGACTTAGAGACTTGGGGGTTGGGAGGGTGGGCAGAGTTCATCCCAGTGGCTTTTAGGTCTCTGTGCCATGATACAGTCAAGCAATGGGAAACCACTGGGCCAGGAAGCAGGAAGCCTGATTGCACTTCTAACGAAGACACTAACTTGGTGATCTTCCACAGACCACTTCCCGTCTCAGCCCCAGATCCCTTCCAGCTCATTTTCTACATCTGTGATTCCCCTGATACCACTCAGACAAGAGAAACCCCAGAAATACCAGTGAATTAAAGCAGGGGTCAGCAAACTTTTTCTGCAAATGTCCAGATAGTAAATACTTTCAGCTCTGTGGGATGCACAGTCTTTTGCACAACTACTCAACTCTGCCTTTGTAGCATGAACGCCACCCAGATAGGACACAGGCAAATGGGCATGGCCATGTTCCGATGCAGCTTTATTCACAAAGACAGAAAGCGGCCAGATTCGGCCACTGTTTGCTAACCCTTGACACAGAGCATTCTGAGCACAGTGAACCTGACATCTAATCTTCCAAGCAAAGCCCAAAGGGAGGGACCCTGCATCCTTTGGGAGCCAGTGGGCATGCTGTGCAGGTGAGGATGGGGGGTACTAACTAACCTGCCTCTTCCAGCCTAGGAAGGGTATACTAGAAGGGTGTTTTACATGCAGTGCACACCTACCTGTACTAGGTAAGCACTTTCACATATCCAATTAACCTCCATCATTATTATTATTAATAGCAGCCCAGTATTAATGATGTCTTTTACAGATTTTTTCTAATGTGGCTCATAGAGTTTAGGTGACCATCCTAAGGTCACATTGCTTAGAGAAGAGCCAAAATAAAGCTTTGAAGACTTCGAATGGCATACCACCATTCCTTAATCAAAAAAAGCAGATTCTTCTTTATTCAAGACCTGCTCACTGCCCCCAAACCTGCCCTCCGAGCAGCTCCCCGGAGCCCACCCCGAGTTGACAAGAGGCCTGAGCAATCATTCCCCAGTATTTCCTTGCTTCTTTGCTTCCTCAGCAAGTATTTCCCTTTCCCACTTTTAAATGTCGTGGGGCATGATGCTGCCACAATCAGGCAGAATCCCCAGTCCAACGGCCCCACAGCCAGGGGAGACACAAGTCCAGCACACGCTCGCTGGGATATAATGGGAAAGTGCAATTCGCTTTAAATAGATTCCCATAAATAAGCAATAAAACAGGAACAGCCATTTGCAGTGAGCATTTCCAAGGTTTGATGAGCTAGGAGTTCGGACTGGGGGGAAAAACAAAGAGCCTTTTTCATTATTTCCCCATCCCTGCAATTTTCTTTTACTGCCTGATGACTTTGGAAGGGAAAAAACAAACGTGGCTCCCTTAGGGATGGAGCGCACAGTCCCCCAGCCTGCTGCAACCTGCCACGTTCAATGCCCCAGTGGTCCATGTGGTCCTCTGTGGGCTGTGCCTCTGCCCTTCTACGTCTCTGACCTGTGGCTGCCTCGGCCTGCTCCTCCCTGCACCAACCCGCCCTCAGCTTCTGTCAAGTTTCAAGTGTCCCAGGATACAGGTGGGCAGACAGCAAAGGAACCAGGACTAGGAGACGGAGACTGAAGAATCTAAGTTCTGTAAAGGTGTACCTGGATGGTAAGTGCAGTCCAGGCCAAGGCATGGTGGGAAATGTCTGTTTCCTTTCTCTTTTTCTCCAATGTCAGATGTGCTTTCATCACTAGGAGGTAAGGCTGACTCCGTTTACCCTGACATGGAAAGCTACACAAGGCTGTGACTAGTGGGCAAATGAGATTTCCTTTTTGGAAACTCATGTGACTTGAAATAGTGCTACTCTGAGTTAGGGGGTGGTGTATGTGTGTGTGTGTGTGTGTGTGTGTGTGTGTGTGTGCATGACATAACACACACTTACACATTCAGGCTGTTTGGAATCATGTCCCATGCCATGAGCTACGCGTTTCTACGGCATTCCAGCATCATCTCTTTCTTCCCTCCTTGGCTTTTAAAGCATTTGTCTTCCCTGTTATGACATCCCACAATCGTTCCAGTCTTTTGGGCATCGCCTGCTGCCAACCTGCTCTGACTTTGCCCCTCACCTTGAGTCCCAGCCATGCTTCAAACCAAAGAATCAGATCTGATTTTTCTGCTGATATCAAGCCGTTCTTTCTATTCCCCTCAACTCACCGCCCTTCTTAGAAGTACTTAGTGCGTATAGAATCCAGCAAGGGGCTGCTCAGGAAAGTGCTGCTTGATAGCCATGATGCAGGCCTGTGTTACAGAGGAATCCCACAATTCAACTTTCGATTTTATATTTCATTTATTGCTCTCAAGTTGTATCATGTGTGTTAGTCTGTTAAGCTCTCTGAAGACAAAAACTACACACACACACACAGACATTTTTCAATCGTCCTGACAGTATCAGTTAGCTATTGTTATGTAAGAAATAATACCAAATTCATTGGCTGAGAAACAATAAGCATTTCTTATTGCTCATTCTGCTGTGAAATTTTGCTAATCTGGACCAGGATCCACTGAAGTCAGCTGGACTCACTCACCTGTCTGTAGTCACCAAGAGGGTCATCTAGGGGAGGGCTGGTCCTAGATGGCCTCACTGACATGTCTGGTGGTTGCCTGGCTGTTGGCAGTGGTGATGAGGGTGGCCGGGCCGTACGCCTACCGTCATCCAGCAGGTTGTCACAGGTCTGTTCACACAGCGGCAGCAGGGTTCCAGTGCAGCAAGCAGAAGCTGGGAAGTCCTCTTGAGGGTCAGCTCAGGACCAGAGCTCTCTCACTTCCACCACACTGTTGGCCAAAACAGGTCACAAGGCTTGTTCAGATGCAAGGAATGAGAAAACAGATTCTACCCCTTAATGAGAAAAGGTGCAAAGTCACATAGCAAAGAGCATGGATACAGGGAGCAGGGGAGAACTGGAGACCTTGGATGGCTACGGAACACAAACTAGCACAAAATCCAAAAATTGGTTTCATTGCAACTATACGCATCTAAATGTTCTCATCCTCCTGTCTTCCTCGCTCTGATCTCTTCCAAGTTTGGCCGCGGTGTGGTCATCCCTGGACTCAGCGACAGCACAGGGGGAGAAGGTTTTTGTTACTGTCAATAAATTATCCAACTGAATAGGATCAAAGGATGAATTTCATCTGCTGTTAGATAAGCCAACCTGTGAACTCATAGGACGGTAGTAAATCAAATATGAATTCAGTAAGTTTCGTTACCACTTTTCATAAGCAACCAACAAGCATTCACATCTTCTTCAGTCGAAAATGCTGGCCTGATCATTGGCCAGAGAACAGCCCAAGGTTCAAAGAGAAGGGACTTAGAAGGACCTGTAGCTGCCACTGGCTTCTAGCTTCCTCTGGCCAGTCTCTCTACTCCAAGCTAAGGCTCACTGATCATGTGACTCCAAGGTTTCCTTTACTCCAGACCAGGGCCATCTGGGAGGTGTCTATCTGTGGCCTTACCTCCGTTTCATAAGTACCGTGATCCGAGCTGAGACACAATTGAACTAGATACAACCACTAGGCACACACTCTCATCTTTAATCCATGAGTGAGTCTTTTAATTTCTTTCTTAATTTATATATTTGTTCACTAATGTATTTCTTGGGGGTGGGGCTAGGGGGAAAATTGTTATGTTGGAGTTTTGGGAGTTGAGTGTGATTTTTTTTTTTTTAATGATGAATTGAACCTGAGATTCTTCTCTTGAACATTTGGCAGTAACTTAGTAAGTGCTTATAGTGTGGCTTGCCTTTTTTTAAATTGTAGTAAATATATATATATCACATAAAACTTAACATCTTAACTATTTTTAAGTACACAGTTCAGTAGTGTAAAGTATATTCACATTGTCATAAAACAGATCTCCAGAACTTCTTCATCTTGTAAATCTGAAACTCTCTACCTATTAAATAACAACTCCCCTTTTCCCCAACCCCCCAGGCCCTGGTAATCACCATTCTACTTTCCGTGTCTATGAATATGACTACTTTAGATAGCTCGTATAAATGGAATCATGCAGTATTTGTCGTTTTGTGACTGCTGGCTTATTTCACTTAGCATCATGTCTTCTGGGTTCTTCCATGTTATAGCATATTGCAGACTTTTCCTCCCTCCTTTTCAAGGCTGTATAGTATCCCATTGTATATCTATACCACATTTTGTTTATCCATTCATCCATATGGATTCTTTCCACCTCCTGGGTATTGTGAATACCACTGCTATGGACATGGGTGTGCAAATATCTCCTCAAGCCCCTACTTTCAAATCTTTTGATTATGTACTCAGAAGTGGGATTGCTAGATCATATGGTAGTCCTAGTTTTTTAATTGTTTGAGGATTCTCCATACTGCTTTCTACAAAATTGCACCCTTTTACATTCCCACCAACAGTGTATAAGGGTTCCAATTTCTCCACTTCCTTGCCAGCACTTGTAATTTGGGGGATTTGTTTGATAGTAGCCATCCTAATGTGTGTGAGGTGATATGTCCTTGTGGTTTTGATTTGCATTTCTCTGATAATTAGTGATATCAAGCAATTTTTCATGGATTTGTTGGCCATATTTATTCCTTCTTTAGAGAACTATTTAAATCCTTTGCCATTTCTCTGATTAGGTAGTTTGATTTTTTTGTTGTTTTAATTGGGTTATCTGATATTTTGTTTTTGTTATTCCATTTATGTATTTCTTAACACTATAATAAACATCCATTAAATCACCAACAAACAAGAAAAGTAGAGCAATGACATCAGTCTGGGTTGTAACTCTGTCGTCCTCTGCCAAAGTAACTAAGCACTATCTTGCATCTTATGTTCATTGCCTTGTTTTCATTTTGCTTCAAATGATGTTTTATTATAGCTACCTATTTTCTTTAAAAAATAATATTTTTGGTCCTGATTGACTTCTACATTATACAAAGGGTATCGTGCAATGTTTATTATTTGAGGGCTTGCTTTTTTTACTCAAATTCTATCACTAAGACAAATCCATATTGATGCATGTAGCTATCATTCATTCCGTTTGACCAAGGTTCATGGTTGCATTATATACCCACACCACAAAATATTTACCACACTCCTGTCAGAATACATTTGTATCATTTCTAGATTTATGCTGTTTACACATAGCGCTACTATGAGCATTCTTGTCCACATCTGCTGGTGCACATGTGTATGAGTTGTGCTTGTGTGTATTCCTAGCAGTGGGATTGCTGGGCTAGCAGGGATTTGAATGCTCAACTTCACAACATTCTAAAGCATTTCCAAAGTGGCTGCACAATTTCACACTCCCACCAGCAATGTACAAAAGGTTCTGTACATCTATGTGCTATCCAGCACTTGAGATTATCAAACTTCTTAATTTTTAACAGTCATATGGGTGAGGATGGTGTCTTGTTTGCCCTTGATATGCATTCCCCTGATCATTAATGAGGCTGAGCATCCCTTCTTATGTTTGTTGGCTATATGTGTTACTTTAATCAAATTAAGAACTTCTGTTCACCAAGATGCTGCAAAGAAAGTGAAAAGCAAATTCTAAACCAAGATGACCTATTTGCCACACATACAGTGGACAAAGATTAGTGTGAAGAACATGTACAAGAAGATAACACTTAGTAGGAAATTGCCAAAAGAAATAACAGGCATTTCACAGAAAATCCTCCCAGTTGTTAGCACTGGCCATAAGATGTGTGTGTATTCGTAACAGCAGCTGGTCACCGAGTGGGGTTTGGAAACCTCTTTTAGTGTAGACCCAGCTTTCCAAGGCCTGTCCTTAGCTAGCTCAGATTAATCAGAAAAGCCTTCCAGTTCTTCCCTTGCCAACTGGAGAATTCATCTGAGACCAGAAAAGGTGTTCACACGGACAAAAGCTCAGAGCCAAAATACTCTCATAGAGACACTTGGGCCTTAGAAAACCCTAAAACTCAAGACATGAAATAACCATCTGTCCCAAGAGAACTTGGCAAATTCTCCATCAGGGACCATTCCACGGGGAGGTAGGGAATCTTCTCACCACTCTCCATGCACTGAGGAAGGAGACCATTTCTCTTGCCCTAAAACCTCTCTCAGACTAATGACAAAACATATTTATGTAGAACAAAGTTCTCTCAAACATTACCTGGAGTCAAAGGAATGATTAAATATTTAGGCTTCAGAGGACTCCCTTGCTGGGATGTGAGTTTTTGGTCAAGAGTTTTTATTAATTAATCTTAATTTATGAATTAAGGAGAATGGACATGAGCTGTCAATAATCTTAAACATGATGTGCACTGCAAATAAAGCCCAAATAGTCCATTCTAAGTCCATTCGCAGCTAAGACTTCCTTCTCAAGCCTCCTCCGGTGGCCTAGGAGGGACTTTAAGAGGGAAGGTCTGAGCTGGAGAAAAGCGGTGAGGCCAAGGGACAAAAGGGCCTGAAACATGAGTCAGCGCTCACACTCCTGTTCCTGTCTCACTAACTAGCTTTCTAAGGTGTTGCCTGCCATTTGCAGTTAATAGCAAGTGTCTTCCCATATTTATTCACTTTCCTGTCAAGGATACCTATTCCCTGTGCAGCCGAGTGAAATCTGACTAGCAGATTATGCCCTTGGTGCAAACCTGTCAGTCCTAGGATATCCTCGGCTGAGACCTCGGAAGCCACACAAAAGTGACAGGCAGACAGGTAGCTAGTTGCACAGACTTGAGGCAAAACTAACTAAAAGCTGGACCCTTGCAATGGAAGCTACCAGAGGAACTGGCTAACAAGACATCTCTCCCAATCTCCAAGCTCGGTTTGGATGGGATAATTCAACATGTCTTCCCTGGGGAGTGTCAAGGTAAGACAGAGCTTGGTAGACAGCAGCTCCTAAGTCTGCAGGCTTCTCCTGCTTCAGAACATGCCAGGTTTCCTCTTTGGAACTTGAAGGAGCTGGAGTGGCCTGAACTGTGATCTCCTGAGCACCCAATGGAAGGAGGGTGTTTAATGACAGACAGGTTGGGAGACCAGGTTCCCCAATTCCTGGGTGGAGCTCAAGACTCTGTGATCTGATTAGATTCATCCTCCAGGTGACTCCCCAAAGTCTAGTTGGAGCAGAATTCCTATGCCACATATGCATCTCAGAGGCCGCTAGCAGAACATACCGGTTCACTGGAAAATCGTACTTCTCAACTATTTCCAGGATTCCTTCCAGGTGCTAAACCAGCAAATCACAGACAACATTTCCAGCAGGATCACTGAGGTCAGTTTATCACCTGTCCCTCACTAGACAGTTCATGCCCAATCCTCATTACGACTCTCTCTCTGGATACCCACAGACACACACTCCACTTCTGCAGCTTCTTTACAGCCAGCCAAACAAAAACAGAAACAAGATTGGGAACAGAAAACAATCCTCCCGTCCAACCATTACCTTGCTTTTAGCTCCTCCTTCCTCATCATCTTCCCTCTCCTCTTTGGGGCCAAGAGGGCTCTGGGTAGTTAGTATTTGATCTTATTAAGTAAAAATGTCTTGTGACAGCCACCATGTCATCTTAGTCTTTCAGCATTAACACAGACAAGAACAGAGCTTATAAAATGCACACACTTCCTTCCTCAGAAAACTGGGACAGCAACAGGGCTTACAAAATACACACGGTCCTTCTTACAAAAAACTGACACTATTTGGTGAAGGCAAGTAACAGCTATTCCTTCTTGTTTTGTTTAATTATGAGCTAACGCAGCCAAGATAAAGGCCCAACCAATCTAGGGCTCAAAAATGCCAATCATTCTCTGAAGAAAGCTGGGGCTTACTCTCTCCTTTTATTATACTTGTTATGATTTGAGTTTGTTCAGCAGTAAATGCAATATTGACATTTAGAACCCCCAGAAAAAAAGCAAGAAAGGAAAGAAAAGTCAACCAAAACACTGTTACCTTCAAATATTTAAGCAGTTTCCAGGGGAGGCCATGAGTGTTTCTCACTCCCTTTCAATTTTATTTCCCCTCCCCGTTCCTAACATTTCCACAGAGGCATGTCTTCCAGTCAACAACATATTTACAATCAATATCTCTTATGTACAGCACACATGCAATCATGTCCTAAATGAAAAAGGAAAGTTATCGAATGCACCGGTTGAGATAGTCTGACTATGGCCACAGCTGGGGAAGGAGGTAGCCAGGGGACGTCAACGGAAAGGGTGGGGACAAACGCTGTCCTCATTACTAATTTACAGTGTTGGCAATAATGCTGAGCTCTCCAGCTACATTCAACTTAAAGCCCAAATAATCTTAGGTTTCTAAGTATTGACATACTAGCTGAGGCAGGAGTGGTTTTTAAAGATGTTATGTATCTCCTTCCCCTTGACATTTCCATAAATACAATTATTCGTCTCTCGAATTTGACTAGTGCCCAGGATACCTTCCATAGGCATTAAACCCTTTATTTTCCTAGGTGTTTTTATTTTCTTTCTTGTTTGATAGGTGGGAGGGGCTGCTCCCACCTATCTGCGGTGGAGTCTGGGGCCCAGGCCTGCACCTCTCTGAGGCTGCACCCGCACCCCCACTACTCTGCTTCTCCCTTGGTCTTCCACAACCTATGGACTTTCCCAGCTCCCTCACTAGACTCTGAGCACTTTAGGAATTGAGGCCTTGCAGCATTCGTCTTTGTATCGCCAACATGCAAGACAATGTCTAGCATTTAAGGACAATGCTAAGTGTTGAATTCAGAAATGAAAGAAATGCATGAATGAAGAATGAATCAAACAACCAATCCATGAACTGGGCATGAAAGAGATCGTAGCAAGAGAATGTCCCAGTATTGTAGAACCTTCTTGGAGCTAAGAGAGAGGTCTGTTATCCCCCATCTCCCATCATATATTGTTTCCAGAACTGGCAGCTCCAAAGAGCCAGGGGAATTCCTCGAAATGTTGATCTATATTTTTGAGGTTTGCCCACATGAAAGCTTCTGATGGGATATGGTTGCCTTATTTCTAAGGTCTAATAGTTTAAAAATAAAAATATTTTTAAATAACTTTGGGCTAAGTAAACTCAGGGCTATTATATTGGGTATGTATATGTGAGAGAGAGACAAAGAAAGGGAAAATTCTTCCCTCTCTGTGCCAAGCAGGAGATTTTTTTTATGCAAATGGTCCCTGTGAATTAGCTTTGGCAAGCAAACCAGGAGAGAAAATAAGGACCAGCTCACTGCCTGGCACAGAGCAGGACTCAACAAATATTTGAGATAATGCTGTGTACACCAATTAGCTCCTTGCTGTGGCCTGTCTCTTTCGTGCACCATTCATGAACTTGAGCCCTCTAAGGCAAGTCCTGAAGTTAGGTGCGCCAACGACACCAGAACCCTCTTCTCTTGCCTCTCCTCCCTGTGAATCTCACCTGCAGCCACACTCATGATTTGCAATTCCAGGAATTGCCTGTTAGGCCTTCATGCTTTTGAATATGATGCTTCCTCTTCTCAATGGGACCTTATCATCTCTGTGATAACTCTTACTTACCTTTCAAAATTCAGCTTAAGGGTCATAAGCCCAGGAAACTCCCTTACCAGCCCTTCCCCTGAGTCAGTGGCCCACCACCCCACCATCGTAACAGCAGCCAGCACTGTCTCTTGCAAGCAGTCCACACACAGGATCCCCTTTGTCTGTGTACCTCCCTTCCATTGGTTGAAGAGAATAAGGTAATGTTTTTTGTCTCTGCAGCCAAGCACCCTGTGCAATGCCTAGAATGGTCCAGAAATGTTTACTAATGAGCTAATGTATGGATAATTTAGTGAAAAAGTGCTAAACACCAAAGAAAGTGCAGAGATGATCTTGGAGAAGCCACACAATACACAGAAACCTGCCTGTAGACATAAACCCATGAGTCAGAAAACCTGGGATGATAGGCAGGCCATGGAGAAGAAACTCAAAGTGAGACAGAAAGCAGATACCCTACCAACAAGCAGGACCAGAGGGAAAGGAGCTCATGGAGTAAGGGCTTACCTGGCAGGCTCTGCTCAAGCCCCAGGGGCAGTGCCCAGGGAGCCAGGGCAGAGAACCTTTCCCTGGTCTAGAAGGCAGGAGAACAAGCTATCACATGGACCGGAGTCAGAGGTAGGAGGCCAGTGGGGGGAGGCGTTCTCATGCGGACTCAGCATCGATCAGGCATGAGGCGCTGCGTGAAGAGGCTGGTAGATGAAGGAAAAGGCGTGCGTGGTCCCTGACTCCAGCGAGTCTGCCATCTGAACCCAAGGGTTCCAAGAGGCTCTGGAAGCTACCACTGAAGGAGGTGTGGGCAACTGCTCTGATCAGCCAGGATGCTGCCACCTGAGGGCAAACATTCACCATCACGAGCAAGAGATGGAAACGACATGTCACAGCATTTTAATTCAGCCATTGTATTTTGGGAAGTTTTAATTAAGGCTTATCTGTTACCCTTATGACTGTAATCCTGAGAAGCACCAAGCCCGCCCCGGCAGGGGAAGACAGGAGGAAAACACGTCAGAATTAAAGTAATTATTAACGTGATCTCATTTAGCATAGATTATTAATTATCATTGCTATAATTAGGCACTGGGGGAAGACCCCTTTCCTGAAATAGTCTCATCAGCTTGCACAGAGGTGGGAAGTGCAGCCGTGCCTGAGAAATTCCTCTCCCTCTTAGAAGGCAGCCTTAAAAGCCTTCCCAGAGAATGTCTACCCCCAGCTCGCCTTTGAGAACCTCTTCAGCACAAAACTTGCATCCGGCTGGGCTTGGGAGAGAGGCTCTGTGCTTGGCTGTGTGCCCACACCCGTCCTTTCCTCCCCTCTGTGCAGCTGGGAGTTCCTTCCTCAGCTGGCAGGGCCCCTGGGGGCTCCTTAGTGCACTGGGCCTCCTTACCCGTCCCACTGCCCACTAGCCATAGCTCCTTGAACAGACTTAGCATTTCCTTCATCGCTGTATTTCCTCCAACATCTCTTTCCATCCCAGTAGCTGCAGGAATGTGGGTCTAATATGGCTTCAATATTGCAAGAGGGAGGGAGGAGAGAGGGAGAGAAGCAGGGAAGCAGAGAGAAAAGGAAGGGGTGGGAAGAGAAGCCTGTCCTGCCAGAGAACCACCAGTGGTCTGGACCAGCAGCGTCAGCGTCTTCCTGAGAGCCCAGCCCACCCCCCCATAGACACCCCACCCCACCCCACTCCACACACACACACACACACACACACACATACACAAATGGCCTGCTGTGTCTTTCCATTCTTTGCAGGTGTAAATGACTAATGAATATCAAAGCAAAGTGATTAGGTGGCCTTTACAAGCTTCAGTACCTACCAGAGTAACTATAAGTCACTCTGACATCATAAATGCCTTCTTGGAAAATGTAAACAAAAGAGGAGACCTACCCAAAGAAATGAATATAATTCTAAAGCATTCTCTCTTCTGTGCTCATCAGGGAATAGAGTTAGACTTGCCGGGTAGGGGATTAAAGAGTTCTAAACCCAATTCTAACCTGAGTGGGGAGGTTTCTCCTACACCAACACCAATTCTCCTGGCTGTCCTGCAATTCACCTCGATTGTGACACTGTCTACCTGGAGATGGTGTCAGAACCCACAGGTTAAGACTCAGTCCCACGAAACTGCCCCCCAGCTCAGATGCCAATCACAGGTCCCCAGGTTATCCAAAAATTCTGTCTGATTTGGCTACAAATCAGAGGCGCCCCCCTCCTCAGTCCGATGAATTTGCTAGAGTGGCTCACAGAATTCAGGGAAATGCATATTTAAATTCAGCAGTTTCTTAAAGGATCTGATAAAGGATGAACAGCCAGATGAAGAGATGCATAGGGTGAGCTCTGGGAGGATCTCAAATGCAGAAGCTTGTGTCCCCATGGAGTTGGGGTGCACGGATGTGTTCACCAGCCTGGCAGCTCTCTGAACCCCATTGCTCCTGGGATTTTTATGAAGGCTTCTTCACCTATGCAGAATCAATTTCCTGACTCCATTTTCAACCCTACTCCCTCCTAAGGAGAATGGGGGGCAGGGCTGAAAATCCCAAGCTTCCAACATGGCTTGGTCTTTCCAGTGACCCCCTGCCCAGGAACCCACCCAGAGAGGCCTCATTAGAAAACAGGACGCTCCTCTCACCTAGGAAATTCCATGAGTGTCAGGAGCTCTGGGTCGGGAACTGGGTCAATGACCAAATGTTGGAACAAAAAATAATAGTCCTAGTGCTCTTGTCACTTAGGAAAGTCAAGGGTTTCAGGAGCTCTGTGCCAGACACTGGGGCAGAGACCAATATATATATTTTTTATTATCTCACAGGGATATTCATCAGAATAATGAAGGGACACAACTGGTCAGATGAAGTCATAGGATAATGGACACAATTTATGCTGAAGGCATCCCTAATATTCCTCAGAGCCCTGAGGTCTTGCAGGAGAGCCTTAGGCCCACTTCGGGATGGGGGAAGCTGGTTTAACCAGTATATTTTCCTTCCATGTGCTTTTATGTAACAGTTCTTTGTTTAGATTTTGTGGAAAGGATTCTGCTATTTAAAATAATAGCAACTTTGAAAGCCCTGACCCAGTCCACCTCCCTCTAAGAGCAGAGGAAGTCTGTCCCCAGGTTGGAGGAATCCCATGGCTGGCCAGTGGCAGAGCTGGGCACAGACATATGCCTGCCGGTTCTGGCCTCGGCTCTTTGCACTGCCTCACGGACACTTCATTCCCGGGCGCCCTGCACGGTGAGTGTCCTGCTCCAGGGCCCTGAGCTGCCCTGCCCAAGGCACCCTCCCAAGATGGCATCCCACTGACCGGGTGTCAGGTTCAGCCCAGCGCACAGCTGCCAGCAGGCTGCTCCCCTGAGCTGCCTTCAGAATGAAAACAGAGGCCCCAAGGCCAGAGCCAGGCCCTGGGCCCTGGCTCCCACCTCCCTGGGAAGGACCTCTGAGACCACAGCCCTCCACAGGCTCTGAAGGGGGACAGGAGGAGACACCTCGTGACTCCAGTAGACTGATAACAGACCCCACTTGTCTGAGACCCGGCCAGTGTTTCAAAATGCATCTTGCTTTTTCTCCATAAGCAAGTTTACTTCCGAGAGGGAGGAGGCTGCCAGTCCTGCTGAATGGCGCCTAATTGGAAACGTTCACTGCTTGTAGACAAAATGGAAAGGGGGCTGATATCAGCACACTTATTTTCAGCTCCTGTGCTTTAGATACACATTCCTGAGGTCTCTGTGGCCTCTGTGTTCCGTAGCTAATACCCTAGCTAATCATCAACATTTGAACTCTTATTGTTGTCAGACAATGTGCTAAAAGCATTGCATGCCAAATCTCCTGCCATCCTCTGAACACTTCTTTAAGACATTGTGATTCCCATTATTCAGAGGAAAAAACAGAGGCTTTGAAAGGCCTGGTGACCTGCCCAAAGTCACACAGAGATCATATATGTTAAAAGCACCGGACATTCCAGACTCACAGCTCCAAGCACGATCCAGAACAGTTGGGGACTGTGGCTATTGGAGAACTCTCCTGATGTCACATAGTGTGTCACACTTACTCACAAACCATCAAACTATCCAAACGTTCTGCTACTTCAGAATCCCATTTGTATCTCCCAGATTCAATTCTTGCTCTTGGAAGTAACTCTAAGAACTCCTCTTGCACCATCTATCCCAGTTTTGGGGTCAGAAGATTTGGGTCACAGTACCCGTATGCTATAGATCAAAGGGCTTGACAGTGAGTCTCATCTCTTAAAGTATCTCCTGGAAAGATACCTAAAATTCTGTCATGAGTCATATTTGTTTTAATCTTAACATTAAGCCCCGCTGCTGTGTTTTCTTAAAATATCAATATCCCTAAAGGGTAAGGGAGTAACTCATAGCATCTTAGGGTGAATCAGTTCACCAGATTTCCTGTTCCCTCTGAGAAGACCGACAAAGGAACTCACCACTCAGAGATGATGGCTCATTTTGTGGGAAAAGGACCTCACACCCTGACAGAGAGGGAAAGCAGATACTGATTACACACCTGCTCACCAGGTGCTGGGCCCAGTGATTCACGCTCATCTCATTGAATCCCTACAGCATGCTGGGGAAGGATGTTATTATCCCCATTTTATAGATGAGGACAATGTGATGCAGAGAGGATACAGTCCCTGGCCCATGTCACCCATTTCAAGACAGAAAGAAGAGAACGTTACTGGGGCTGGATAGAAAGCAGCACATTCAAGAGGTGTTTCAGAAATAGAAGCACATGGTCTTGAATCCTGCAGCACCCACTGTTCCAGTGCACAGAATTTGGGCCCCACTCCACACTAAGGGTGCGACACCCACTCTTCCTCACCCATATTCTATAGATAACCTTTTCAGCGGTTAGGGGAGGGAGGAATATTTTATGGCTTTGCATCAAATAATATATAACATAGGACTTTAAATCTGGAAATGACTGTGAAGATTTAATCCAGTCTTGACATCTGGACTCCTGCTTCCCAACCCAATATTTGCTTTCTTCCTACTAGACCATGTGACGTTAGAAATCTAACGTTTAAAAAAAGTTCTGAAAAACCTTCACGTTGCATGATTCATTTTTTAAAAGGTACATTTGATTCACTTGCAATGTCTTGCCTCTCAGGACCTGGGATTCTGAAGGCTGATTCCTCAAGAATACTGATCCGATAGCATTAGCCTTTCAGCGCCCTGAGATAGAAGACAACGCGAGTGCGATTAACAAAGAAATTCAGTTAAACAAATACTGACTGAACACCTACTATGTATGAAGCACCACCATGCTAACTCCAGGTGACAACATTGTAAAGCTCAAAGACCAGCTTCCATGATCGGGGTGGTGGGGTGGGGGGGTGTCTGCGTGTGTGCGCATTCCCATGGCACACACTGGGCACATTACTGCCCCCTTCAGTTCCCCACTTTTCCCACGGCAAACTAAAAGAATAAATCCCCATAAACTGCCTCCCTCATAGCAACCTTGGAAATAAGTCCTATTTACAAATATTTCATCAGCCCACCTACCTCAAGCCCCATGTTCCCTGATGACTATAGACAATAACATGAATAAAACTCAGAATGATTTCCTTCTATTGGGCATCAATCATCACTTTCCTGGGCAGATAGGTAAGTGATTCAGTGCAAAACAACTCTGGACGTGTTAGGGAATGTCTGCAGATTCTGGATACAAAAATCCACAGCTTTTGGGCTTGGACCCTACACACAGAGAAAGCTGTATCCAAGCGGGGGACAAGGGACACCTTTGGTAAGCTCCTGACATTATTTCTCACATTTTACCACCTCAGAGGGAGCTGCGAGTCCCTTTAGTCATCGCTGTGGGAAAACGTTTTGACATGAACTCTCATACATCATGACGGAGGTTAGTTACCAAAATGCACACATTTGCCTTAGCCAGTTTCATTTACTACCCTTTAAATTATTTCTGAGCCTTGCAAATCTTGCTGTGACAGACAGAGCAGGGGGGAAACCACTAAGTGTTCATTTTTCATATAATATATTCCAATCCTGTTAGGTCGTGCTGCTGAAGGTAATATTTCTGGCATTCATTTAATGAAATTGACATTGATGAATGGTTAATTATACAAATTACATTCTTATTAAATCCCCTAGAATCAGTGCCTTAAAATTTCCTAGCTATGGGCTTCTGTTGGTTGGTACCTTTTTTTTTTTTGCTCTGAGTATCTCCTCTGTTGGCTGCTTATTAGACTCATTCTGCATATTTTCCTCCTCTAAGAAACTTTGAAAAGCATTAAAAATCCCCTAGTTAAGGCAATTACTGCAGATAAGTTAATCTTCATGGGACGTTTAAACCCCAGTTCTTGCATATGTTTATTCTGATTATTTTTCTCTCTCTCGACAGTTTCTGCCCTGGAGGTGGTAGGAGGGAGGGGGAAACTCTACCTCCTGCCGCATAATGGCCTGACGGGCTGGGAGGGGAGCATTCGCTGTGTGGCCAACTCCCTCCATTGGCTGCTGGCTGTAGATACAGATCTAACAGAGGAGTTGACGCATGTTGGGCTAATGGGTAAGGATCAATAAGTGGTTCCTCGCATAGTCTCACTAGCAGACACATGTTACCAAGAGAACAGCCTGTTTATACCTTTTCATTGGGGAATAGAACAGTGAATCATACTAAGAGAACATTTTTTTCCTGTTACCCTGACTAGGTCACAAAGGCAACTGATATTTACTGGCATCTGCTGTGCAGCTGGCACTGAGAAGGCATCTCAGGGAGTTGGGAACAGTCTCAAGTAATTCACACATTTTGGGGAAATTCTTGTCAAAGAGCAGTTGCAAGCCTGGATCGCTTCCTCCAACTAGGAGGAGCAACAGAAGTGCTGGGAGAAGCAGACCCAGTTTTCAAAACCATCAGACTCTTCCTTAGCTTCCAATAATGTCATGGAACAGCTGCTTCCTGCTCTGTGCCCCAGGCTGGGAGGTGGGCTCGGATGGGCTGCACTGGCTCAGCACCGGCTCCTCTAACCCAAGTGTTCTCTCTGGGCACTTCTCTCTTTGCAACCGTATCACTCTTCAACCGTCCAGTTAGCTGGGACAGGTGAGGTTCATTTGACTAATTTCAAGGTGGAAATAAACAGGGCTTACTTGGACTGTTTGTGGTAGATTGCTGTCAAATCACCAGTCAGACTGAAGTTCATCTTATTTCAGTGGGTCATGTGAACAAACCCCGAGATTTATGCTGAGTACTGTTAAGGCAGCCAGACTCCAGAGAACACTCATTCCTACTCCTCAGTGCTCAAGCGAACCACCTTCAATGCTACAGAGTGTAATGGTTAGTGGTACTAACTCTCTATATCAGAAAGACCTTGGGTTCAAATCTAGGCTCTACTATTTCCTAGCTGTGTGACCTTAATACACTTAAATCAGATGTCCTCATTTACAAAAAGGAGGTAATAATAGCACCTGCTTCAAAGGGATGTTGGGAAGCTTTCAAAGTGGGCATAAAGCACTTACCAAAGGCCTGCACCTGGGGCTCAGTCTAAGTGGAAGTCATTTTTATTATTTAGGCATGTTTTTCAGCTACAAATGACACAATGCCCTTCTGACTGTGGCTTAAACCATAAGGACATATATTGTTTGCTTAACAATAAGTCCAGGGGTAGATGGTCTCAGAGTTGGTCTGCAGCTGAGTTATGTAATCAAGAGCCCAGGCTCCCTCTAGTTTATTATTCTACCACCTATAGCATGTTACCTCTCTTTTTTTTTTAAACATACAGTATTTTTTAATAGACCTTATTTTTAAGAATAGTTTTAGGCCCACGGAAAAATCAAGTGGAAGGGACAAAAACGTCCCCCTCCCTGTGCCCCCCACATGCCCTTCCTCCCCCATTATCAACAACCAATGTTACCTTTTTATCCTCAGACTCATAACATAGCTGCCAGAGTCTCAAGTGTCACATCCACATTCCATGCAGGAAGAAAGAGGCAGAGGAGGGGCCAGCAAGCCTTCAAAGCACACCTTTCCACTTTTTCCTAGGAATCCCTTAGCAGATTTCCCCTTACGTCTCACTGGTCGGAGCTTGGCCATCTTCCCAGCTAATACTAGTCACAGACAGGGAAGGGAGCAGACAGGGAAGGGAGCAAACAGTTGGCAGAGGCTTTTGAGTAGCAAGATCCTCATCATCATCTCATTCAGCCGCACACCTTCTTGTCTCAGTAAGTGGGGCTGGGCTGAGCCATCTTTCTTTTTGCTGATTAAAGGGATACGGCCTCCTCCATTGCTCTCCTCTCTCTGTGCAGGCCTTGTCACTCTCCTGCCTGAAGGCAGGAATGGGTACAACCAGGAGAAGGACAGCCGCAGAGTTCATTTACTGCGGGCAGGTCTCTCCCTTAGAAGCAGTTCTCATTTAAGCAGCAAGGGACCTGACGCTACCACCGTGACCCAGGAAAAAAAGTCCTTCTCCATTTCTTCTCTCGGCCTCAAATGCTATACCCGTCTGTGCTCGAGTCAGCTGTGCAATCACATATTACTGGTTTTAATTGTATAGCAAGGGGGAAGACGGGAGATATTAATCAGGTGCTCTAAGCTCAGAGAGTCAATGTAATAAATAGACTATTAAGTTAACCAAGTTTCCGGCTTCGCTAGTGAAAGCTGCCATCTATCTTGTGTGGTTTTCTGCATGCTTCATTACCACATATAACCATACTGAAAAAATATGCCTTATCCTTTAAAATGAGATGATAAGTTCCCTGCAGTGGATGCAGCGGAGCTCTGATTCTAAAGCCTCACAAAGCTGGAGCATGGGGGTGGGATGTCTTTCTGTGTCCAGGGTTTGGTGGTGACAACAGCCTGAATCATCAGGTCCTGAACATGCCCAGGGTGCTAGGGTGCCTGGAGGCTCCGATTTCTGCCATTCCGTCCCATCATGAAGAAGCAGTAAATGAGGGAAATGCGCTCCAACCCCTGGGCAAACATCCCATTGTTCCTGGAATCAGCCTCCGTCTGCTCTGGTTCCAGCAGGTTCCCCGGGACTCATCCTGGGAGTGCCCGCTCCCATGGCTGCGGGCGCAGTGCCTCTGGCCGTCCCGACCCTCTGCAGTGCTGAGCAACGGGGCCAGAGCAGGATGCCAATCTGTCTGGCGGCCTTTGACAAGTCATTCAATCTCTCTAGCCTTGGCTCTGTTGTCTGTAAAATGGGGTTAATAAGGCTGCCTTTCTGGAAGGGTGGACATAATTAGATAACAGAAAGACACACAGCACTGTGCTTAATGGCAATACCCTTCCTCCAGACTGAAGATGGAGTTATCCGCTGGGATAATGAAATCTTTAAAAGTTACAGTAAACCACAAATTGTATGGTTTCACCCATATGAAATGTCCGGACAGGGAAATCTATGAAGACAGGAAGTGGATTAGCGGTTGCCTAGTGCTGGAGAGACGGGGCGGGAGGCTGAGTCTAATGGGACAGGAAGGGGGTCGCTAAAGGGTGTAGGGTTTCTTTCGGGGATGATGAAAGTGTTTTTCATGAAAAAATGTTTTAAAGTTGACTGTGATGGTGGCCCTACACATCTATGAATATACTACAAACCACTGAACTGTACATTTTTGATGAGTGATTTGTATGGCGTGAGAATTATATCTCAATGCAGCTATTAAAAAACAAAACTGTCAGCGCTAATAAAAATAAAACATGACAGTAGCAAAAATGGCACCACGTGGTGGCATGGACATCACTGGATTGAACCCAAGACACCTATGAGCCCAAGACACGTCTCTGGCCTAAGTAGGTCAAGGCAGTTACCTCAAGGCCAGGTTCACGGAGTCCAGGCCCACATCAGAGTATCCTGGACTTGGGGACTCGGAGACTGTTCAGCATGTGTATCCCCAGACTATCAAAGGTGGTTTTTAGGAGAACTCTCAGTACCACTGCCACCCCTAAAAACAAACAACAAAAATACAACATCTATAGATGCTAGTTTGGGAAACTTTGGTCTAATTGGCGAACTCAGTCTCCAGAGCCAGCCCAGCAGCTCGGGGGGCCCGTGACTAAGACAAAGATGGATGTGACGGAATTCGCTCCAGGATGTGAACGGCGTTCCTCAGTGTCCTCCTTTCGGGAGCCTCCCACCTCCGCCCACCTCTTAGGTGTTGTGCTCCCAGTGGTTTGGGGCTTCTTCTCCAAGGTGAGCCCACCTTTGCCCATGCATCCACTGTCACCCTGCTGCTGCTGACACCCCCGTTTGTGTCTGCAGGCACACCTCTCTCCAGAGCTCTAGACCTACACAGCCAAATGGTCCACATAGTTCTACCTACATGTCCCCCAACCATCTCAAATCCGGTGTGTCCCAAACCAAACCTGCCATTCTCTCCCTTTCTCCTACTGGACTCCTCAGTCAGTGTGTTAACATCATCATCCAATCAATTTCTCAAACCAAAAACGTGGAGTCACCATCAGTGCCTCCCTCTCCTTCTGTGTCAGTCAACAAGTTCACTCCATTCTGCCCACTAGAGTTTCCTCTTTGTGTGGGTTACTGCCATGGCCTCCTAAATGGTCTCCAAGCTCCCAGTTCCCCCTCATTAATCCATTTCCCATACAGCTGCTGAAGTGATCATTCCCCTGCTTCAAATGGTTCCCATTGCCTACAGAATAAAGTGCAAACTCCTATGCGTGGCTCACAAATCCTTTCATGAGCTGACCCTGGGAGCTCTCCTCTTTTTCTCCCTGATCGTCACCACCACCAGCTCCCAGGCAGCCAGGAAGCAGGCTCTTTGTTCTTAGGAGTGACAAAGGCAAGACCGTAGGCATTGGGATGCCGCCACATCCCATGCTGGTGACTGACCCCTTCGATACCACCCCCAGGCCCCCAGCTAGAGGAAAACTGTCTAATACTGCTGCCTACAGGCTTCAATCCTATGACCTCAAACTTCTCTCCCCACTGTCCTACTCCATGTTAACCCCCATGTGAAAGCAGCTGTAAACTGATGCTAAGTGTTTCTCATTGTAGCCTCAATCCAAAATTGTGGGCTTTTAAAATAAAGAATTGAGCCATAATTAATAATATGCCTAGTGTATAATCACAGAGCAAAGCCAGGAAGGCCCAGCCCATTAGGCCAAACACGCCGAGTGCTGCAGAGTAGCAGAAATCCATTTCTAAAGACGTGAACAGTAGCTGGAAACATAAAAGGTCAGATCACTGGCCCAGTTGGACATGATTATATGAGATTCACATGTAGATAAAGGCCCCAAAGCTGGCATGGTATGTTTAAGAGATAAATGAAGCCAGCAGGAGAGGGGTGCTGCTGATGTCACCCCCTCAGAGGATCTAAGAGGCCAGCTGGAGTGGGCAGACGGCAGCTGAGAGGTGAGGCCCTCCACCAGCACTAACCTTGGAAGCTACGCCGCAGAGCCAGGTACACGCCCCTCCTCTTGACCCAATGCAGAGCCCCTCAGGAGTTCACTGGTTAACATAATCTGCACCACTTCAACCAGTCCCCTACTTTTTTTTTTTTTCAGATTGAAATAAAACTCACTGTGCCATCTCCTCAAGCCACCCAATAGTACAGACAAGAGTAACATGTTTTCATGGCTGCCCAACCCAGGAGACTAGAGGGACGGTTCAAAGAAGGCAGATCAGCTTCTTAGAATTCATTGACTGGGACCATCTCTTTAGTAAAAGTTAAAATTTTTAGCCCTCAAGCAAAGCTCCTGCCATCTTTCTCACTAACCTCCTCAAATGCCCTTGCTGTGAAATTCTGAAGAGAGATGAAAAGAGAATTTTTTCATTGTGTGGGTCCCAAAGGGTTTGGGTGAATGTCAATATTAGGGGGTGATTTCTTGTGTGGATTAGGAGAGAGGATGGGCACGGGGCCACAATGTCAGGATTCAGAGGGTAGCTGGGCAGGCTGTTGGAAGCTGTACCTCACTGAACAGACTGAGCAACAGCCCTCCACATACTGTTGATGACTTGAGCTTGTTCAAGCCCTTCCTTGAACATACTGCTTTGTCCAGATGTCTCAGTTTGGAATCAGAACTTACTAGCATAGGGTCTGGTCACAGTAGATGCTCAATAAGCACTTGTAAAGGCCATGAAAACCTGGACAGAGATTATTTAGCATGCCTGTAAAATCCTGTTGCCTTGAGATGTAAACTGGGGATAAATCTCACATAAATCTTACATAAAGAAGATACCATCTACAGAATTCCCAAAACATTGCTCAGATAAGAATCATCCTTCCCTTCTTTCTCTAACATTCCAGCAGAGCCAGGCAATTTCCAATGTAGCCCCTGCAAGAATTGATGACTGGAGCTTGAAAGGCTCCCCCAGTCCTCTTGTGCAAGCCACTCAGATTATGGGGGAGGATGTTGTGGCCTAGGAAGGGTTAAGGAGTTCACCCAAAACCACACAGTTAGTAACTGGCAGAGCCATGACCGGAAGCAGCGTCATTCTCAGAGAAGCACTCAAATACTGGTTTTCTCTCAACCCTTCCTGTTGTTAACTCATGGAGAAACCTAAATGTCAAGGGAGGAATATCTGTCCTGGCATCTAGAGCTTCTTTAAACGCTTCTCTGAGCAGAGCAAGGATTAATAAATTTCCCAGTAAAGGAAAATCTTACAGACCCCAATCCAGAATTATTCCTGGATTGGGAAAATATTCCCACAACTCCTCACTGGTTGCTCCAGGAACCTGGTATGAGGCACACATGTGATGAGGGAGGCCCTGGGCCCCTGTTTGCTTTTCCTCCCCAGTCCCTGTGCCAGCCCACACTGTGGCAATGAGTGGAAACACAGATGAATTTTGGAAACATATTAATAAGCAGTTATGGATTCCTTGCCTTTAGATGCTTCCTCATTCCCCCTGGGTCCCAAGAATTAACATAAATTCCTTGGTCAGGAGAAGCTATCAAAATACTATCCATCTGGATCTAATTTCCAGAGCTGCTGGGCTGCAGAGTGACCAGAGTTAAAGGTCTTTCCATAAATTTTCCTCCCAGGGCCGCCTGCCTGAGCCCAGCCTCTGCTGCCGTCCTCCTGTCCTGACCAGATAACAGATGGTACTGGCTTGGATTCTGCACGCACAGCACAGCTCTCTTGCTGACCAACTTCTCTCTCTGCCCTTTCAAGCCAAATGTGGCCTCTTTTCCTTGAACTTCATTTGTCTGGGTCATCTGCTTTCCTGCACATCTTTGCAAGTATGCCTGTCCGACCCAGCTCCACACAGCCAGGTGTCCACCGTCCACATCTGCTTCTCCTTTGGCTTCGCAAACCTTTGACTGCATTCCTCCGTCCTGACTCCCCCTGCACACCTGTGGGCCATTTTTGTCTTTAATACTTTCCCTGGAGAATGAGGAGGGCCAAGAGAGGAGGAAACTCAAGCCTGTTTCTTATACTTCTTTCTATAATTTAATGAAGGGAAGATTATTAAAAGTTGGCTTTTAAAAAGGTTAAGGTTTAAGAAAAGGTAACAAACACAAAGCAATTGGGACACAGGAGTGAAAACCAGGAATTAGTTAATTGCTTAACTAGTTAATCAGCTGGTTTGTTAGTTTAGTTAGGTGACACATAAGGGAGGAACTCATTGCTATAGATATAAGAAAAGAAATACTCAAGCAGCTATCTTGCTAGATAGCAGATTTCCTAAGTGCTCTTAGGGATGTTTTTATCATCTTTGCATCCTCCCAGCTCTGTGCCAGGAACAGAAGACAAAGATCAAATATACATACACTTTCATTATATCACACCATCAATACAGTATCATACAGAATAGTTTCACTGTCTTAAAAAAAAATCCCCTGTGCTACCTCTTTTTAACCCCTCTCCCCTCCCCAAGCCCCTGATCACCACTTACCTATTTACTCATAGTTTTGCCTTTTCTAGTGTCACACAAATGAAATTCTACTGTATGTAGGTTTTGCTGACTGGCTTGACTGAGCAATTTATATTTAAGATTCATCCATGTTGTGGACTGATAGCTATTTACTTTTAGTGCTGAGTAGTAGTCCAGATTTACCCAATTTTGTTTATCTATTCCTCTGTTGAGGGACATCTTGGTCACTTCCAGTTTTTTGATAGTCTTGAGTGAAGATGCTATAAACATTTGCATGTTTTTGTGTACATGTAAGTCTTTACATCAATTGGGTAAATACTGAGAAGTGCAGTTACTTGATCTTGTAAGAGTATGTTTAGCTTTGTAAGAAACTACCAAACCATCTTCCAAAGTAGCTGTGCCATTTTGCGTTCCCAGCAATGAGGGTTCCTGTTGCTTCACATCTTTCCACTGTCCTGTCAACCTTTTTTATTTTAGCCATAGTAATAAGTGTATAGCAGTATCTCATTTATTTTTAATTTGCCTTTCCCTAATGGCAGATGATATTATGTATCTTTTCATATGCTTACCTGCCATCTGTATATATTCTCTGGCGGAAGGTCTGTTTAGATATTTTGCCCATTATTTAACTGTTCTGTTTTCTTATGGTTGAGTTTTAAGAACTCTTTGTATATTTGGAATATGAGTTCTTTATTGGATATGTGATTTGCAAATATGTTTGCAAGTGAGTGACTTGTCTTTTCAATTTTTTAAGAATGTCTTTAGCAAAGCAAAAGTTTTTCACTTTAATGAAGTCTAGATAACCTCTTTTTTTTAGTTTAATAGATCCTGTTTTTGGTGTATCTAAAAACTCTTCACCAAAGCCAAAGCCAAGGTCACATAGATTTCCTGTTATGTCTTCCTCTAGGAGTTTCATAGTTTTGTATTTTACATTTAGATCTATGGTCTATTGAGTTAGTTTCTAAGTAGGATGTAAGATCTTCATCTAGGTTCTTTTGTGCTATAGAGTTCACCATAAAGATGGCCAATTGTTCTGGCACCATTGTTAAAAAGATTATCTTTTTCCATTGAATTGTCTTTGTGTCTTTGTGAAATATTCATTGAATATATTTGTGTGGGTTTATTTCTGGGCTCCCTACTCTTTCCAGTGTTCTATTTGTCTACTCTTTCACCAATACCATGCTGACTTGATTACTGTAGCTTTATAGTAAGTATTGAAATCAGGTAGTGTAAGTTTCCCAACTTTGTTCTTCTATTTTAGTTTTGTAGTAACAGTTGTAGGTCCTTTGCCTTTCCATGTAAATTTATATTCAGTTTGCCTCTACAAAATAGTTTGCTGGTATTTTTTTATTGGGATTGTGTTGACTCTGTAGATTAAGTTGGAAAGAATCAAGATCTTAACAATACTTATCTTCCAAACCACAAACATGGAATGTCTCTTTTTATTATTTAGATCTTCTTTGATTTCTTTCATCGCGATTTGTAGTTTTCCCCATACAGATCCTATACCTATTTTGTTAAATTTACACCTAAGTATTTCTTTCCCGTTTCTCTTTCTTTTTTTTTTTTTTTTTGGTGCTATTGTAAATGGTTCTTTTTTTTAATTTCAAATACTAATTGTCTGTTCCTCATGTATAGGAAGGTAGTTAACTCTTCTTTTTTTATTATTGAAGATATAAATTTTTATTTCCTTCCATTAAGTTGTTGATTACATTCCATAAAAGCTAAAACGTAGTCTTTAAGAGTTGGACAAAGTAGGCAGCTTGCCATGTGTCTTGCCAATGGGTTTCAGCCCCAGGCAAGTACACTACGGATTCAGTGAGACTGAGGAATGTTAATGGAACATTCTTGGGGTGAAAGGGTTTATTACCTGGCTTTATTCTCCCAGCAGTAGGTCCAGCACTAGAATCACATCTCCATCCAGCAGTCTGCAGGTCTGTAATACTCCTTCGTCTCTGCCTCCGCCCAGAGCACTGGGTAGAGCTCCTTATATAGTGACTCAGTCAATGATAGCTTATTGCCCATGGGTGTGGATGCAGTAGCCTAACAGTAGGCCAATTACATCATCAAGTAATTTAGGTTCAAGTGAGGATCCTAGCCATAGGAACTTCCATTTTCCCCACACCATGATTCTGACTTCCTATTGAAAGCAGTTAACTTGTGTATTTTCACCTTGTATTCTGCAGACTTGCTGTACTTGCTTACTAATTCCAGAAGTTTGCTTCGGTTCCCCCTTTTTTTTTTGTAAATTCTTTGGGATTTTATATATATAGATAATCTTGTCATCTGTAAATAACAATAGTTGATTGTTTCCCTCCCAAGCTGTACACACTTTTTCTTTTATTTGTCTTATTGTGCCGGCTAGGACGTCCAGGGGAGTGTTGAGTGGGATTGTTGGTAGGACATTCAGTCCCTCACCATTATATGTAATGTTAGGTCAAGGTTTTTCTTATACTCCTTTTATTAATGTTATGAAGTTCTCTTCTATTCCTAGTTTTCTGATGGCTTTTATTATGAATGGACAGTGAATTTTGTCAAATGCTGATTTGTTTTTAAAAGATCACCATGCCTTTACGTGGGGCATGGATTTTCAGGGCTTAAGAAAAGAAGCAGAGAGGACCGTTAGTGACAAGGGTGCACACAAGAGTTGATGGTGGCTTGGTCTAGAATGTTAACAGTGGAGAGAAGTGAACAGATCTGGATGTTTCCGGATCAAAAGCTGATAGAACTTGCTGGCATGTTGAATATGGAGGGAGAAATTAAGGGAGACTTTTAGATATGGGACTTGAGCAGCTGGATGGATAGTATTACAATGTACTGTGTGGGGAAAATTGAAATTTCTATGGCCAGGATCCTCACCTGAACCTAACTACTTTGTGATATACCTGGCCTGCTGCTAGGCTACTGATTCCTCACCCATAGGCAATAAGCTATTATTGACTGAGTCACTACATAAAGAGCTCTGCCCAGTGCTCTGGGCAGAGGCAGAGACAAGGTGGATTATGGACCTGCAGGCTGTTGGATGCAGACATAATTCTAGTTCTCGACCTACTGCCAGGAGAAGAAACCGGGTAATAAACCCTTTCACCCCAAGAATGTTCCTGTGTCATTCCTCAGTCTCACTGAATCCATAGTGAACTTGCCTGGGGCTGAAACCCTTTGGCAAGACATACCCACACACCAAAGACTAGGAGAAAAACAGACCAGGGTCAGAGCAGGGTAGGAGTAACAAGTCTGTTTGGGACATGTTATAGTTTTTAATAACTATTAGACCTCAAAAAAAAAGATTCAAAAATACAGTTGAATATGTATACCTGGAGCTCAGAGGATAGGTCAGGACTGGATTTATAATTTTAAAAATCATTTATATATCAATGATATTTAAAGCCTTGGGATTTCATGCAATTACCTTGAGAGAAAAAACCTTAAGGGGAGAAAAAGAAAAAGCCCAGAGCTGAGCCCTGGAGTCCCCCAGCATTTTCTGGCTGGCTGGGTTATATGACTCACAGGGAAGCTTGAATGAGTCAACCACAGTTAGCAAGTATTCAGCATGTGTCATGGAGACCTGTAGCAGTGTGCTAGGAAAGATGGATTAATTCCAAGCCAAGAGTTAAAAATCTAACCACCCACAATGAACAGAGAGGCTCTTAAATACACATAGCTTTTGTAGAGAAAATGAAAGTTCCTATTGCCAGGATTCTCACCTGACCCTGGTCGGCTTGCTCACATATGGGCAATATGTTATTATTGACTGTTATATAAAAGCTCTGCCTAATGCTCTGGGCTGCACAGGGTCAGGAGAGCAGCGGCTAGAGTGGCGGCAGCACCGAGGACAGAGACTGAGACGTCTGCTGGGGCAGAGAGGCCCAGAGGCAGAGAAGAGACCAGCTTGCTGCATGCAGACTTGCTCTGAGTGGACAGGATTCTTGTGCTTGACCTGCTACCGGGGGAATAAAGTTGGGCATAAACCTTTTCACCCCAAGAACTTTATACTGTCAATTTTCAGTCTCATCAAATCAAGAATGAACTTGCCCAGGGCTGAAACCCATTGGCAAGACACTATAGCAAAAATTAAAGATATGGAAAGATTGGGGAATTTGCTAGTGGGTTTAATATAGATGGGGTTCAGTAGGGGAAAGTGTCTTGGAGAAGGTGGTCCAAGATCGGAAAACTAAAGGAGAAGCAAGTGCCCCCGAAGGAAATAAACCTTGTAAGCATCTATACAGTGGTCTAGTGACTTCCATAATAGTCAAAAAAGGGAAGTCCTGCCCAAAGAAACAAGAGAAAGACCCCCATGCTCAAGCAGGAGACGCAAAAGCATAAAGAGCAGGCGTAGTTTCTGTAGTTAGCGCCACATTGCAAAACGTTTTGCTGGGAGTAGGGATGGAAAATCCTAACAGGTGAATGAAACTGCAGGACATCCCTGGACCCCTCTCCCTTGTCCAGGACCCTCTTGCACTCAGCGCACAGAACCTCAACCACAGGCAAGGACGGCAAAGTTGGAATTTTCGTTAACTCTGCAGTAACCAAACACCCACAGGAATAGATTCTCAGCAGCACACTCAGGGCTGGGGTTTAACATGGAGCTGAAAGTTATTAAAAGCACATGTGAACCACCTGGGGGAATTAAACTTTAGAAAAAATGAATAGCCTGCCAACAGCTCTTTATAAGTTTGAGACAGCAAATGGCACATGATGGGCTGACTCTCAGCCATAGTGAAAACCTAAAAGGGGCCCTTCTGCCATCCTAGGGAGCCCGGAGGAAACTGATGAGGAGGAAAGGCCACTGCACTTCTCGGGGTCCAGTGGACAGGCTCTTCTTCCCCAGGGAAGCTCCCCAATCTCAGACAGCCAGTCAGACAGTGGGGAAAGGGAAACGGTGGGAGAGGAGGGTTTAGCTCTTTCCATGGCCAGGGCTTCTGCTCTCAAACATTCACTAGGTGCCGATTGTTCAGAGACAGGATTCCTGAGATCCATGATCAGTTGAAGAATGAAGTCAAGCAGTTCTGCCCCGCGTGCCAGAGGGAAGAATCTCCAGGGTTTCTCTCCAGGATAAAGGGGTTCCAAGAGTTTAACTGCTTTGTCCCAAGATCAGGAAACACTAGTCTCCCCAGACCAGCCAGAGCCAGGCCCTTAAGCCTTAGTTTAGCATTGCCGGGGTTACTGCAGTCAGTCCTATCCTACATAAGAAGGTGTCCCTAAATATCACTGGCCTCATTTGTTCTCCAAAACAGTGCCCCCTACACACGAACACTCACACACGCACGCACACTCTCACATTTCTCAGAAATGTTAGTTGTCAATATCCCAAATGAGGCCCCAAGAGGGGTCCCAGAATCCAGATAGGATGTCCATTCAGCCAGGCCAACGTGAGCTGAGAGTCCATCTGGGAGCAGAAGCACACACTAAATTGTTTTGTTGAGTCCATCGCAGCAAAGTAGAAGTCATTACAGCCATGGCCCTCCAGGGAAAGTAGTTACAAAGAGGCTGCACTTCTCTCTCTCTTCTCCCTCAGTCTTCCCTCTACCTCACATCAGGAGTCAGAAATTCATCCTTAAAAACCTGCTGCTTTCCAGGCAATTCTCTTCTGCAAAACTCCATTGAACACATAAGCTACACCCATGTGTAAACAGCCCAGCTGTCTGTAGCCACATCATCATTGTTCTAGCAGCCACTTCCAGGCAGGCAGTTTTGCTCCAAAACATTTGTTAAGCAACTCAATACCCACCTTGTGCTACAGTAATTCTGAAAGATATTTGCAACTGGAAATTGTTTGCCTAGAATTCAAGGGAATGGAAATGGACTTTTGCTATGGTGGAATTCATTAGAGGCACATTCTGATTTTTTTCTTTTTTTCCTGTAACTTTCAACTTTCAAAGCTATTTCCTTGAGATGCTTTGTCCTACACCACGGAGTTGTCTGAAGCTTTCTTTCTTTGTGTTTTTAAACCCAAAGTGGTATCTTTCCCTGAAATAAATTGTACAAAAAGATGCAGAGCTATTGACAAATGAAAGTGCCTTGTTCCAAAGTTTCCTAGTCACGCCAGCATTTCCTAGGATGGATGTCGGGTATCTGAATCTTGTAAGACCAGGGGGACCCTGACCCTGATGCTGTCGGTCAGGACCTCTCCCTCCCCAGAAATCTTCCAACAAATGTTTTCCCATTCCAGACCCAAAATGCACATCCCTGCGCCAGCAATGCACATCGATCAACACATAAGCGCAGTGACTGCCTCCTCAAGAACATGGTCTTGTTTTTATTCTTCAGATGAAAGACCTCACAGTCAACATAAATAAAAATGGAAAAAGCAAAAACCTCACCAGAGAGAGAAAGAGAGCTGCATCCGGCCCTAAGTGTTAATATCACGCAGCAAGAAAATAAGCCAAGTTGGTAAAGAAACTGGATAACCAGGCAGCACAAATCACTGATATTGTTTTCCTCGTGCCAAGGAAGTGAGAAATACGTTTCTTCATTGTTTCTAAGTGAAGGAAATGGGTTATTGTTCAATAAGCTTTGCTGTAACTTTCTTCTCATTAGATTTGTCCCATCTTGGTAAACCCCTGGAAGTCTCAGGAGCCCCTAAAGAGCTCTAATGGCAGTCAGCCCGCTATTTCTCAGGAGCTGGTTATACAGCAGGTGGATTGCGTACACATTTTCCTTCTTCCCATGCTCTACCCTCAGGCACTTCCTTGCTCAGGCTCATCCCTGCTGGAGCCTGGACAGGAGGTGGAACCTAGGGTCGTCTGTCACAGACACAGGGGGAGGAGGAAGACAAGATAACTTGAAATAACTTGCCAGCAGGAAGTGGATTCCAGGAATCCATGCACTTCCTGGTTAACCAAGACCCTCTGAGCTTATTCATGGTTAATTAATGTTTCTTCAACTTCTATAAAATAGGCTGTCCAATAGACAAAGTGTTCTGAACAAGGGTACAAATCAGAATCTCATGAGCAATTCTTCCAAAATAAAAACACTCAGCTCACAGCTGATTCAGGGATTCAGATTCAGTAATAACGATAAAGACACAGTAATAAACTGCTCTAAACTTTTTATTTATATTACCTCATGTCATCCTCCTAACAGCCCTAGGTGATAGGTTTGATTATTATCTTCATTTTACAAATGAAGTAATGGACGCACACGGACTTTATGAAATCTTCCCAGGGTCACACAGCTGGTAAATGTTGGAGGTGAGCCTCAAACCCTTATGGGTTTCCCAACTCTACACTCTTTACCATGAGGGCTTGTTTCTACTAAAGTATCTCCTGAAATGCATACCTAGCTAAGACCCACTATACTAAGACTTATTTTAAATATTCTCATAGTAGAGTTTTTCCCTCAGAGCTGGCAGCCTCCAGCGGCAAGACACGTGTATGGCACAAATAGAATGTGTCACCTGCATTATCCCACAAATACTATTTGCAGGCTGGATTAGCTGTATTTGGATTTTCTTGTTGATGCACGTCGATTGGTTTGTCAGTAACAGCGGGAAGGCTCACCTCACATAGGTGCAGGGAAATTCACAGCAGTTCAACAGAAGGAATCACCATGTGACTCGCCCCACACTTAATGCAGAGGATACAAGCGGAATAAAATACGGCCTCTGCTCATCCTGGGAAGGAGGACAGAGCTCTACCCCCTCTACAAAGAATCACATATCACACATACTACGCTGAAGGTTGTGGAAGCCTAGAGTAAGATTCCATTTCATTCTGCCTGGAAGAGACAGGGTGGCAGCTTCTGAGCTAGTCACTGAGTGACGAGGCCCAGTCCCTGTGGATGCAGATGGAAAGGGGTGCAGGGCAACAAGCTGTCACTGAACTGGCCTTTGAGGGACCTGAACCCAGTGCATCAGTTTCTGAGATGTCCCACAAGCCAGAGAACAAGAGTACCTGTCTCCGGGACATAATTGGCTGTGCAGGTGCAGAGAGGAGAGGAGAGCTGGTAGAGATGGCGATGCTCTGGGCAGCTCTGACACAGAAGTGACCCCAAGCATGAATTCCTCCACCCCTTCAGCATTCCCGGCCCCATCAGGAGACCCGCTGCCTCTGTGATGGCTCCAGTCCAGTCATTTCAAGTAGGAGGCAGGAGGAGGAGAAGCCGATTCCGTGAGGTCTCACTGTTCCTCACTCCCCCCCTCGGCATGCCTCCCCTTTTGCTCACTTCCTGTCTGTCACCTCAGACAAGGGTAGGTTCTGTATGATTCTCTTGGTACTCTGCCCACTATGTGGACCGGTGCTGGGGACGATGATAATAAATGATGGTAAAAATGCGAATGGCCTGAGCAAAATGTACACAACCTCGCTCCAATCCTCAGATTGGTAATAGAAGGTCGAAGGGACATTATGGATAGTCCCACTCAACTTGCTCTGAACAGCTCCAGTATTAATGGAAATTTTAATGAAAAACTAAGCCCTGATTAGGTTACCATGCAGAATTCCCACACTAAGCAGAGCCTGGTTAATTTCCCCCGTGCCGTGCTCAAACATGCACACACACTCTTTCTCAGCAAATTCCCTCCAATCTCCAAACCAGTGACCCTCATGCTTTCTTCTGTGAGCCTAACCCTAGAATTTTATACAGAATCACAGATACTCTCCCATATTTATCACTGGAGCAGGCTCAGAGATTAGGAATTGGCAGGGAGCTCCAAAGGGATGTCCGAGTTCTCTCTACCCTCTTCTGCTGCTCAGGTGGAATCTGGAAGTGGCCACAGGAAACAAGTGGTTCAGAGGTAGAGATCCCGAGGGCTAGGTCTGGAGCCTCTCCCTTGCTGGGCAGCCCTGTGCCTCTCGGCACTTCCCTAGCAACCAGCTACTTGGGCAGCTTCCCAAAGAACAAAGAAGCTCACACTCCCCTGAGATGTGTTAATTATGACAAGCAACTCCATCTATCTCTTTGTAGAGGAAAGTAGCACCTCCCTAGGGGGAGACAGGAGTTGTGGGAGAGAAGCAGTCAGTGGCTTTGTCTTGTTAAAACCAGGTGTGGTATGGAAACTCCCTCACAGCCCGCTTGCACCCCAGCTCACACTGCACACTCTGGGGCCTCATCCACCCCTCAGTGTGCACTTCCCATGGCTTCATCCTGGGCCCAGCCTGACACCTGCTCTTTCATGGCTGCTTGCCCAAGACAGGTCAGCGAAGGGACAGTGGCTCCCTGGCTCCTGTTCTGAGTAGAAATCAATGAGTAAGAAAAGAGATGGAACCAAGAAAGAAGAAAGAAATGACTTAAGAAAAAGCAGACAGCTCCAGACCTTACTGTTGGGAACCCATTGGAAGCAGAGGTGATGCATGTCCATCCCGTGCGTGTTAAGCCACACTCTCTGCTTTGCCATTTTTAGCATTGCCATGTTCTCCAGGGACCCTGCTCATCTTCTGCCTTCTTTGATGGCCAATGGGCAGAATCCCTAAAGTCATTTACAGCCGTTATGTTAATGGGCTCTTGGTCCATTTTCTCCTTTATTAGTCTCTCGTGCTGTTATTCACCACTTGCCTGACTCCTATGTGATCGCTGATGGGAAACACTAAATTCTCCTAGGTGATAACACTTTTTAGGGGTACAGTGGAGCACAGCTTTCACTTTTTAGGCCCTGGCTCCAAAAAACTATTCAGGGGAAATCAATCTTATGTCTCCTCTCAACTAGCTTTTGGCCGTCTCTTTGTTTCTCCCTCTTTCCCCTCTTTCCCCACTGCCATGTACTTCCTGGCATCCTACAGATGAGGAATGGCATTTCAAAGTCTAGGTCTGACCCTCAGCTTCATGCCATGAGCCAGGACCTCCTGCCTCACGCATTTCACAGTAAAAGTGTTTCTCAGCCTTTCTCAACCCTGGTTGCACATAGAATTCCCTGGTATTTCTGTTAAGTTGCCCACGCTGGGGGCCCAACACAGACCAATTAAATCAGAGTCTTTGGAGGTACAGCCTGGGTATTTGTATTTTTTTAATGTTCCCCCAGGGATCCTAATGTGTAGCCAGCAGACAAAACTACTGTCTCTGGCCCACACCCAAAGCTACAGACAGCTGCCCTCAGAACTCTGTACATGTAATCTTCACAGCTCACGTGCTCTGGTTCTGATAGGGGGCGAGGCCAGGGGGTGACCTGGTAGAAATAGAGTCAACAGCCCCTCTAGCTGATGGGGACCTACTGAAAAGACCCTATGGATGCAGATTAACCCCAGACATAGACTTTCTGACCCTCTTGAGCAGTGTACCACCTCCTTCAATTGCCTTTCAGCCCAGGTGATTCATTTCTCATTATTATTTGGGACAGAACACAGAACTATGAAAGTAGGGGACTTCTCTCATTCTTCTCACAAAAGGCAGCTCATGAGCTTGTGAGCCTGTGTGACAGTAGTATGTGTCCTCTCTGTGATTAACAGCATACAACCAAACAATACTTATCAGAAACCCACACGGGGCATGACCCACTGCTAGTTGCTATTTATTCTAAGAGACAGTGTCTGCCATTTGGGAGCTTATGTCATAAGAAAAATGACACCATCCAAAGCACTGTTACCCAGAAGGCAGTTATAACTTTGTGCTGTCCTTTCTCTTTTTTGTTTTTGTTTTTGTTTTGTTTTGTTTTGTTTTAGTATGTTTTGGTTTTGAGATCTATTTAGGAGGATATTTCACCAAGATGTTAAGTGACAGAACAACATAGCTATGACACTATAAATATCAGTGATTCCTTTAGAGTCTGGCTTCCTATAGAGGCTTATTCCTTCCAAAGCTTTCATCTGGTCTCAGATGATCTCCCCACTGGTCTCTGTCTCATCTTTGCTATGCAGAAGTCAAAGCAGAAGCAGTCATTTGCCAAACCTCCATTCTCTGTAGCTTCCTGGGTGGTGTTGATACACAGCCCAGGGAAAAGTATATTGCATCTTTTACTGGTTCTTGGAATGGTTCATCTTTTACTCACCAAGCCTCATCTTTCTCTGAGTCGGTGCAGGTTCTAGCTGCCGGGATAGTTTCATGGTTTACTGCCTCAGCAATCAATGTGACATGCAGAACAAGATTGCTTTCTCTGGCCTGGTAATGGACAGGTCATCTTTAAAGTCTGCTCTTCCTCCAATGGGCATCAGCCGGTGTTCCCAGCCATTGACTTGGCTCTCTTAGGGAGTTCTTATCATCCAGGCAATGGGTTCCCTTCTTGGAAATAGTCCAAAACACACAGTCCTCAATTAGCCATGCTAATGGAGGCAAGCAGTGGTGCAGATAATCCAAA
The DNA here is from genome assembly GCF_030020395.1 of Manis pentadactyla. Taxonomy (NCBI): domain Eukaryota; kingdom Metazoa; phylum Chordata; class Mammalia; order Pholidota; family Manidae; genus Manis; species Manis pentadactyla. The sequence continues at coordinate 12,389,401 of NC_080031.1, read as the reverse complement.
AGAGCAGATTATCTGAAAATCGCTTTTATTGGCTTTGGAACAAATGTAATGATGCAGCACATGCAAGTGTGTGTGTGTGTGTGTGTGTGTGTGTGTGTGTGTGTGTGTGTCCCAGGCATGTCACATTTTCTGTGGATTGTCTGTGTTTGATATGTATCAGAGTTTGCATTATCTGAAGCAACATTATTTGCAAGTGGGAGTAAGTATCCCAACCACATCATGAGTAACAGAAGGAAGCCAACACGGAGTTAAAAGTGCTCCCCAAGGTATTTACAGAGGCGATGAGGAGAGTCACGGACCTATTTCAGTAGTATTGTGGGCACTACTAGGCTCATCCCTTCCTACCAGGAGCCCCACTTTGCCCCCCAGGTACCCATGTTGCAAGGGAGGTACTCCAAGCCACTTTCCCCAGAGACTGCACAGCTGCCCTACTTGGTGGTCACACTAAGTTTTTATCACCCCCTTCACCACCAGAATACCACCTGGGTGGAACCTGTCAGGTACTCCTACAGAGTAAGCACCTGCCAACCTCCAGCCCTCCTTGGAAATTTAATACAAGTTCTTAAGAATTGCCTTAAAAGGAACCATTTGGTGAGATGTGGTTCTCAAACTTTAGTGAACATAGATTCACCCAAGGAAGCTGTTTTAATTACAAATGCCTAAGCCCCACTTACAGAAATGTTATTCATATGTCTGGGGTGGTGGTGGGGAGGGGTCCTTTAATTTGCATTATCAAGCAAATTTCACCCTTTGGGAGAAACCATTTGAGAACTACTGTTAGAGAACCGTTCTGACCCTGTTTCTGATCTGATGTTGGACAGTTGCCTGAGGAAGATGAACATTCACCTTTTTCAAGGTATTTTTCTGCACAAACCATGGTGTTTTAGTCTAAGTCTGACTTGTGATGGGTCAGTAGGGACCATAGAGGTAGGGTGGGATGACCTTCACTGAGGGCCTGGGTTAAGTGTTCAGATACTCGGGCCAGTGTACCTTCTGGCCGTGCCCAGAAATTCATGGCCAACCTACAAGTCACAGTGCCTTCCTAGATGACAGGATTATAATAGCTACTGTTATTAAACACTTACAAGGTGGCCAGCATTATTGTAAATGTTCCACATGAATTTTCTCATTGAATTCTCTTAATCCTTTGAGGTGTTATTCTCATTTTGGGAGAACCTGTGGAGAAGCTATCTCAGTCTTTAGAGCCAATTTTAAAATAAGAGAAAAAATAAACAAACCCAGCATGTTTGAGGTTCTTGAAGGAAAGCCAGCATGTAAATCAACTAATTACTATTAACATTCATGACTATATTCTTGAAGGCAAGAGGGAAAAAGTAGGGTTTTTCAGTAATTTTCTAAAAGGTGGTTCAGACTAGAGCAATTAGCTAACTAATTGGCCAGTCGCAGTGGTTTGCTGTGATCCCTGTGTTGGATGCCCACTGGCCTGTTCGCCTTGTGATGCAGGGTTAGGTCAATTCAACAGCTGCAACCAACTGCCTCAAGTGGGGTTGTCACACTGGACAATTTCCATGCTCTAAAGATCAGGGTAGACAAAGTAACAAGTCCAGTTGTTAATGCATCCCTGACTTCATAAAATAAGCAGTAGGATTCTTGGTCACATCAAGGACCCTACTCCAGGTGGACTAACCAAGTGTTGTCAGTCTTGAGGCAGAATCAAGCAGGTTCTGGTGAAAGAGCAGCAAGTGGCATAGGCCTAGAGGGAATAAGAAGAGGAAGCTGCAGACATGGGGCCATAAAGACAAAGAAAAGGTCTTAACAAGATGCAAATCCCATTCGGGAAAGCTCTCCAAGTCAGTAATTAAAGTATATTCAGGAATGTATGTCTGGTGAGGTATAAAAGATCAATAGGTTAAATACTTCATGTTGTTTAATCAGATACTTAGCACAAATCAAGTATTACCTTATTGAGGTCATTAGGCTAAATGAGGGCACTGTGGGGTGAACATCCATTACTGAGATGCCAATGGATCATGAAAATAGTAAGGTACATCCCTGAGCACCTCCAGCCCTCCTATGAGGAATAAGGAGACCAGAAAGCCTAAAGTGGCTAACAAGGCATCTGTGCTTTTTCTTTTAAGAATAGCTCAGGAAGTTAGGGTTATGAGTCTTCCAGGAGAGTGAAAGGTACCACATCCTGAAGTGTATACAAACAGCAATCTCCTTGGAGCAGGATATACCGACTGCTGTGCAAAAGTGAGGTAGGTACCCACATTATTCAGGACCAGCAAACAGTCTGAGGCCCATCCCACATGCTTGTAAGACAGAGCCTTCTCACTCTGCACATTACTGTAACAGACATGGGAGCATGAGGGTATAAAAGCCCCAAGTCTTAAAAATACTTCCCCAAGAGGGAATCCCATGGGGGAGAAGAGCCTCCTAGACTCCTCCAGAAGCAGGGGGCTTTGACTGGCCAGCAAGTTACTGAGAGATCCTCGGGCTTTGCAATGCCCACCTCTCTTAAACTCAAGGGCATCCATGGAGGGAGTTTTGTGGACTGAACATTAATTGTGCTCTGCTGACTTTGCTGGCCTTGATCTAGTCAAATAATTTCCTTGTCTTTTTCAGTAATTAGACGTAAAGCCAGATTGAAATTTGCTGAAAACTAAGAGCAAGCAAAAAGGCAAGAAGCAATAGACATGGAAGTATGACCATGACTAGACACATCACAGGTTTCTGTCTGGACGCAAGCAGAGCTGCGCAGCTCCACCCGACCCCATCTGCAGAAACCCCAGCTGATTGCCAGTCCTCCCCAGAGCCCATCAGAGTCCCCTCTGGGGCCCCGGGGGACAGACTATCCCTGTATTATTGTTTCCATCCCCTTCCTCTACCTCGTCCTCAATGCACCTGCAGGCCCTGGGTTTCCACAATGCCCAGCCCCATCCTGGGTGAGAAAAGGAAAACTACTACACCCTTTCTCTTCCAAAAAGCATGTCCCTGGGCATCAGTTCGAGCAGCTCTCACCTTGCAAACCTGTGCCCTGGCCCACCTGGAAACTTTTGATCTGTTTCTTTGTGGGTTGGTTTGCTTGGTTCACTAAAACGTGTTAAGTATCTGGGTGTTAGGCTGGGCCCTCCTTTTTTGGAAACAATCCACCATTTCTCTAATATTCTAAGTCAGCAGTTTTCTGACTGGGCCCCTCAGAACCTTGGGGTTCCAAGAAGTACAATCAGTGGGGAGGCTGAGCAGGCAGGGCCCAGGACACAGCCACCCCCTGCCACCCACTGCCTCATACCTCACTTGCACTAATTTTATATGTTGAGATTCCATGTCAGATCTCATCTGAAAAAAAAAAAAAGCTATTACTTAAGATTAAAGGGCTGGAAGCCACTCTTCACGGTTTTCTAGAGACTCCAATGATAGTATTTTTTTATTCTATTTCCTTCCCCAAATATAACAAAACAGTCACCATAATAATTAACAACTGTTGAAGGCTTTTCAGTTCATTGTCTTACCAAAACCTTGCCTGCAAATGAAGAAACTTCATTCTGCAAATAAAGAAGTATAGCGACTACAGTTAAGAGGCTGAGCTCTCACGGGTATGAATGGCAGAAGCAACAGGCACCCTTCTAACTTCAGAGTCCAGACCCTGCCATCTGCTGACCTGACTCATCTTCAGACATTACTCCCATGAGCACCTGCTGTGTGGCTGGTTCCAGAGGCATCTCCAGTTCTCTCCTCCTCGGCAGAGGACACATGATCAACCACCCCAGGGTCCAGAGAAGCCACAGGAGTCTCCTAGCTCAGGTTCTCATTTCCACCCACTTCTGGAGGCTTCTGATTAGCTTCCAACCCCTCCTTTCACCCCTTCCTGGCCCCACCAACCTTTTAGAGTCACAGTGTTTTATTATGAAGATACCTTAGGCACAAGCAATATTAGGAACAAAAACAAATAAAAATAAGAGAAAGTTCATTTTATCTTCACAGTCCAAACAAGAGCCAATGTTTGCTGCCATAGCTGATGCTATTCCTTGCCCTGTTTTAGTAGAGTGGGTGGGATTTCTATCATCTTATTGCCACATAGCGCCCCAAGCCTGGACAAGGCTCAGGAAACCAGGCCACCTGGCTTCCCCCCCCCCCGATTCTGCAGCCCACGGAAACGTGTGGGACACAGCCGTCATGTCACTCTCCGGGACAGGCCAGCACACCCTGCTCCCAACATGACAACTATGTGGTGAAAACTGCAGAATTTGCTCTCTCTTCAAAGTGGCTTCCAGTCCCGAGTGAGAGCACGGGAGCTTCCTTGTCCGGGGAGGAAGTGAAACCACTAGATAGGAGCAGGGAGAGCTTTTGAGTTGACAAGTGGAGCGATTTTTTAACCTTCCAAATTCAGTTGTTTGTGGGGGGAGTGAAAGGGCGAAGGAGAAGAGAGGCAGGTGTGAAAGCTTTGGCAAGTCAGACTTTTCAGGGAAACAAAGAAGGCATTTGTCAGAGCAGAGAGCTGTGGAAACCCACCGGGAATTCAGACAGTCGGCACCTTGGCAAGCCCCTGCCTTCGCACGCCGCGACCTCATTGTGAGAGACGCCGCTCATCTCATTTCCAGATAAAAGGGAACAACAGCAGAAGCTCTCCTGGATGAGGCATTGGCATCAGAAAAAGTTTTCTTGACTCAAGTGACAGATCCCTCTCCTTACCAGTTTCCCCCACCCCAACCCCAAGCCCAGCCCCCTTCCCTCTCCCTCCGCTCTTAGGAACAGCTCCCAGTGTCTTCTTCCATCCTAATTAAAATCTAGCGGTTTTAGCTGCCTTTCTGAGGCCAGGGAAGAGGAAGAGGTTACCTCTGGGGAGAATGAACGACCCTCTGTAGACCCCTGCCCTGTTCCCTAACAGGTCACTGACAGTACATAGGGATAGGACGCAAAAGCTTTAAAGAAGCAAATCCTTAAAACACTAAGGTTTAAAATAAAATTGAAAAGCACTGAAGCAGTGTGGACAGCAAAGGGAGTAAATAAGATTCCACTGACTTTCAAGAGTCAAGAGTCTGCGATTCTGAGGAGCTCAGATTCCCTCCATGTCAGGCTGTGTGGCTCTCCTGTTAGAGAATTCTGGAGGGATGTGGGCCAAGCTAAATGCCCCCTCCAGACAGCTGCAGGCAGGGGTGTTAGGGCCCTGGTGCTCTTAGGTGGGCAAGGGCAGGGCATCTGTCTGAAGCAGGGAGCCTGCTAGATCACACACTCTTCTTCATCTTGACAAGTCACCACAGTTAATTGCTTCTCAATGGAAAATCCTTCTTGGAACGTCTTCCCAGAAAGGCCAATCCCGTATCCAGATTTTAGAGGCAGATTTTAGAGAAAGGACAAATTAATCATTTAAAATTCCTTTCAGTTCAAGTAATTTACATCCATCTTCCTGGGGTTGATTCTTCATCCTATCCTAAAGTGATAAAAGTCCTGGATGCTAAGGAGGAAACTCATCCTTCAGCAGCTTTTGGCAATAAAAGCAGTGACCCCATAGAGGAGGTGCCCCACCCCCCATTCCCTGCCAGGGGCCCTGACTATAAGCCTCTTGAACTAGAGCTCCAAAGACCGTCCAAGAGATTCTCAAAGTAGAAATTAATATGTCTGGGCTCCCCTGGAAACCAGAGGTCCCTGGCCGGAAGATTCAAAGACATTAAACTAGAATTGAGGGCTGCAGCCTCATTGTGACTGAGGGTGAGATGTGTGCCAGGCTTTGGGCCAGGCTCTGGCAGCCGATGGTAAAGACACAGGAGGCTCAGCCCTTACCCTCAGTGTTCCCCTCTAGGGAGAAGTTGTGGATCCCCCCCGCCAGATCCACCTGTGGACATTTACAAGGCATTTTGTTTTCAGTTACCTTTTTTGGTATGACTGAATATGGCTACAGCAGAACAAAGGTGTCATTTTCCATCTGATACCACAAGAGAGAAGGGAGAAACGACGTGAGTGCCCCTACCCCTCACTACTCCTCAGCCCAGGCCTAACCGGGCACCCTCTGTGAAGTCAGCGAACCTGTACAGAACCTCAAGTGTCATCCAGCTTCTCCCACTAGTCAGATGGGCCAGCCACATGCCGGCCTGCATGGGCCACGGTGTCCAGGTGACCTCAAAATATCGAAGGGTGGCACTTGCAGATTCTCATTTATAAAACACCTGCCTCTGTGGTTGCTTTCCCCGTGTGGTATCTGCGTTTGTGTTGCACCTTACATCCTTCAGAGCAGTTTTACATCCATTTCCCTATTTGACTTTCATGGCAACCCTGTGAGGCTTCATTATCTCCATCTTACAGCAAGAACACGAGGCCCTTCAGGGTGATTCCTTCCAAACCTAGTCACTGACTGAGGCCAGCAGCGTGGTGCCTTCCTGACGGGGTGCAGCTGGTGACCCCTCTGCCACCCCTGACTCTGCCCAGCCTTCAAGGAGGGATTCACACCACATTTCCTCTAAGAAGCCTTCCTGGACCACTCTGGGGCCCCAGGGCTGACTCTCCCTTTGACCATAGAAAATCTGTTGCCTGGCTGTTCAGTCACTCTGTTTACTTAACTTTTCACATGTGTACATATATTCTTCACAAGAAAATGATAAATAAGGTATCTGGCATAAGCTTTATTACACCTGCTCTTTCCCCCTCCCCACCAACAAAACCCAATTAAGAGCGTAGCAGACATTTAACAAATACCGGCTGCTGAATGCATGAATGAATGACTTTTTTAATCAAATATAAATTAAACTGGTGTCTCATCCAAAACAGAATTTCTTTTTGCATTAACCCCTGTGGAGCTTTTTCTAATGGCAGTAGGAGACCAGGGAGGTAACTGGTCCTTTAAGCCTCTGACCAGGTGGGTTGCCGGGCAAGTGAAAATTCAAGATGAGGATTTCAGAAAAGAGTAGCTCCTCAAAGTTCCCCCGTTTAGGGTGGTAATAACAGGGGTAGTGATGGTGGGGTTATATTAATAGCATGATGTTTGGGAGACAGCAGGGGCTGCAGGAGACCGTATTACACAGTGAATACGTGCAGGGCTTCAGAACCAGATGTCCCCAGCGTCCTGGCCTCACTACATGCTGATTGAATGGATAACTCTGGGCAAGCAACCTGCTGTCCATAGTCCCCTAACTTGTGAAGTGGAGGGATCAGAGCATCTGCACCGTAGGGCCATTAGGAGGATGAAATGCTAGAATGTGAGTGTGGTGCCTAGCACTGTGCCTGCCATTCAGACTGTGCCCAAGGTTTGGTGGCTATTGTGACTACTCCCTAGACTCCCTGGGTAAACTTGATCCAGGCACCCTCCCTTGCTTTTCTTCCTCCTCATGCCCTAAGGAAAGAAGGCAGCTTACATCCCCAGCCCACAGAGACTCCAGCCCAGGCGCATTGGCCAGTGGGTGTCAGTTTCACACAAAGAACACAAAGGGGCTCCAGGCCAAAGAAGACCACTCCTCCATTCTGAGAGGCTAAAATCCCCGCTTGCCTGTGACCCCCAGAAGCTTGGATTCTCCTTACAGGAAGTCTCCAGACCAGAGACCATGTATGCCTGACTTCCTCCTGGCCCAGGAGTAACAAGCCCTCACTGTCTCATCTTTTCTTCTTTGGTAGAACAAGGTCGCACTTATTTGTTCGAACGAATTGGCTCTTGCCTCATTTTCCCATTGGCACAATGACTTCCTCCACCTTCTCTTAAATATCTGAATTCAGAAACTTTAATTAGGGACTTCCCACGACTTTATGGAGGTGTCATGATTAGACCTATTATTACCACCCCAAAAGGGAAAATTAAACATCTACTGCTTTATGAACCCTTTATCACAATTAATGCTGTCTCCAAAGCTTCCCATTTATTGGGTTCTCTGGTATAATCATTCCTTATATGTGCATCAAGACCTTGTACAAGTACAAATAATTTAAACTAATTAGCTTATTATAAAAAAGGAATGAAAACAAATGGCACATGAATGAATTGTGAGGTTTCATATGGAATTAATATCTCCCTAATACCCATAAATTCAGTAAATTCATTATGCATCTATAATCAAACCTGATGAATCCCCTAGATAATTCAGAAGTAATTATGCATGAACCGCTGCCACTGATTTTTAAAGTGCTACCAAAATAAGAGATTTATCCTCAAGATCCAGTTAGGCTCCAGGATAACTAGCACTCACCTGACATGTCCTGTCAAAATCAGCCATTAGAAATTACACCTACTTTGCATCCCTGATACCTCCACTGACATGAACCTCAGAAATGTTCCCTGCTTGAAACATGGAGTTGAGTTTCCACTGGGATTTGTTTGTGAGATTTGGGGAGGATAGAGAGGGATCCCCAGTTGGAACAGGCACCAAGACCCAGTGAAATGCCGCAAGCTGTACCCGGTCACCAATTCCCAAGAGCTGTCCTTGGTCTGGCTGAGGGATCCTGTACCACGGAACCATTTTATCCTTTCCACGTAGGTAGTGATTCTTTATACCTTTAGTAAAATCAGAGCTGTGATTTTAGCAGTTCATTCAGCCAGGCAAAGTGAAATTTTCCACCCTTTGAACTGCCGTAGCTTTTTATTTCTAGCTTTCTTAAAATACAGCTCATTATTTATTTTCAGGCATAGCTCTTATTTGGTTGTATCTTTCTTAAAGACTATGACAGTGCTATTCTTTAGATATATTCATTTTGTGTGTGTGTGTGTGTGTGTGTGTGTGTGTGTGTGTAACAAATATTTATCAAGTATCTGTGTGCTAAGTACTGATACATCAGTAAATAAAGTAGACAAATATCTAAGCCTTCATGGAATTGCCATTCTACTGGGGGAGGCATAAAATAAACAAATAAGTAAGATAAATAAGATATCAGATGGGGATAAGCATTGCAGAGAAAAAAAAAATAAAGCAGGTAAAGGGATATAGAGGAGGAGGGGATATGGTACAGGAGTGAGGAGCAAATTCAAATAAAGTGGTCAGTCCCTGAGAAGCTAACAACAGAAAAATGTTCTGAAGGAAGTGAGGAATTGACCCATGTGGGTAACTAAGGGCAGATCATCTCAGGCAGAGTTAATAGCAAGTGCAAAGGCCCTGAGGCAGGAGCATGCCTAACATGCTCAGGGAATAACAAAGAGACCAGAGTAACTGGAACAGAGTCAGCAAAAGGACAAGTAGGAGATAAATTTAAAGAAGGAGCACGGAGGCAAGGCATGTAGGGTGTTGTGAATCATGAGAAGGCTTTGGCTTTTCCTGTGCGATTGGAAATTCTGGATGGTTTTCAATGGAGCAATGACACCATCTGACCTATGTTTCAAAAAGCATCACTCAGACTGACCTGTTGAGCAGAAGTGCAGGGAGGCAAGGGCAGAAGCAGTGAGACCAGTTAGGAGGCTCTGGCAATAGTCCAGGTGCAGGAGGGTTTAACTGGCTCAGGGTACAGCAGCAGTGTGAGAAACAATCAGATTCTGAATTTACTTTGAAGGATGAGACAGTGGTATTTTCTGGCAGATTAGATCTTTGTAAACTTCCCAGCTCCCAGGAGAGTACCTTATACCTAGAAGGTGCCTGACAAATGTTTGCTGAATGAATGGAGTAAACGCGTTAGTGAAGTATTCAAATAATTTGGACCTCAGTGAGGAGGTGGGGTTGAATTTGATTAAAGGAAAAAGAGCACAGCTCATGCGACTCAGTGTCTCTCCTGGGGCCTAGTTTCCTTACCTACTAGAAACTCATTAAGTATTTGTTGAATAAGCGAATAAACAAGTTAATTAAAAAAGTGTGCAAGACCTGGGACCCTGCCCTCACTTCCAACTGAAACCCCAGCAGATAGGTCCTGAGTCTGAGGGATTTTCTTTCTACAGCCCCTGGCAGAGTTGCAAGGCTAAGTCTGGGCTTTGTAAATATGGAAAATAGTATCACAGCTGAGTTCCCCATTGGACCTGCCCAGAAAAGTGCCTAAAATAATCATCTGGCCTCCTGTTTGTCAGTGGTAGGAAAACGAGAACTACTTTCTAAGTGCTTAAATGTCATCATCATTACTAAATTGCTGTAGGAATAAAAATTCAGTTTATATTACAGAGGATCATTAAACTCTCTTCTGAATCTGATACCAAAATTGAAATAATTGGCTCATCGACGGTACAACATGGAATATAACTACATCAGCTTGTGGGGAAAAGCGTTGTTTCAACTTGAAGAATAGAACAGGAACTCGGGTAGGTAGGTAGCTTGGTTCTGTTGGCAGAGTATTGCTCTGTTGCAAATGCAATTGACAGCGCAGATCACGACTGAAAACACTTGGAGCACAAATTTAGAGTTCCAGGAAAATAAATGGATTTTGCAATTACACAAGAGCTTTAAATTCACTGGATTTTTCCAAGGCATGGTTAAATTCTGTTTGGGGAGGTCAACTGCAGATCGGACATACCGATACTCAGGGCAGGGAAGGTACTAAACGAGAACAAAATAAATAATGATAATAATAGATGAAGCTACAGTCCAAGAACAAAGATGTGTTTTAAATGAAAATCATTACTCACAGATGCTGGAGCACAAACCCAGACTGATTCAGTGCTGACTCTAAGGTACAGAGAGAGACCCACTTGGGCGATCGTATCACCAACCCGCAGATGCTGATGCTGACCTGTTGTGGGGGTGGGACGGGTTAATTAGCTGCTGGTTGTAAAGCATTATTGCTTTGCTGAGTATTATTATTTTAATAAAAGAGGCTCATGAAAACATGTCTGATGGTAACTCACGAAGAATCATTTTGAGGACAAGAGTACTCGTACATCATTCTGAGTGCCGCCTATGTATTTGAGTATCAACAAAAAATTTACTGTTTAAACATAAATCTCTGGAAGAAGTTGAAGTTAATTAAAAAGGTTTAACAGCATATGCATTAGTATTAGCCCTGGCCCTCTTTAGCATGGGAGGAAGGAAGGGAAATAAAACAAGGTATGTGAGGAAGCAGTCAATGTAGGCATTTAATTAAATATGGTCCCCAGCACAGGCAAAGATACCACCTTATCTGCCATTCAGTGCAAGGAGAGAGAATGGGAGGCAGGGAACGTTCCCCAAAGAGCTATTCGTGTTTTTAATTAACAAAGGCTTTGAGAGTCCTTCCTACATTTTTTTTTTCTTTAGAAACCTAGAATTTCACCTTGTGCAATGATGCTGTCTGTTTAAATGTGGGAGGCCCTCTGGCCAAACAACTGTAACCCAGCTTAAATATATATCTTCTGATTGATGCCAAACTATTGCTATTGGCCAGTCCATTCACACAGCAAATACTTGTAGAGCTTGCATCTGCATGATGCATGGAGCCCTGTAGACTGAGGAGGCTACTGCAGAGGGCTGCTCTCTGCCCTGGAATGGTTCACGGTACAGTGAGAAAGACTGGACTGTCATACCAGCCAACAGCACCACAGGCTAAATGCTATGAGAGAGAGAAGAATTCAGTGTTTGGGGATTATAGATGAGGACATTTAGAGTTCAGGTAAAAACTAAATGCTTCAATTAGCCCAAGCCTGTGAAACCAACTTAGGGATATTTTGTTGCTTTTGAATTCCCATAACACCAGCCTGCTTGCTTCCATTCTCTTGTCCCACTATCATGTCTAACTTTGTCTTTCATAATTCCCAGCCTGCGTCCCATCTACACTAGCTTCAGAATAGGCCGCATTCATTCCACATTTGTTCTGTACACTCTCTCCTACTGTTTGGAGGGCATTCCTCCCTTCAGTTCCTATCCCTCCCTCAAGATTCTCCCCAAGGCCACCTCTTCCATGACTTGTGTCTTGACTCGCCTGGGCGGCAGTGTTGCCACACAGGACTGGGAATGCTTGCCATTTCTCAAAGTGCTGGTCAAAGGCACCAGACTCGAGCTGTGTGTAGCCAATACCACACATTGGAGCCCTTAAAATATTTGCTATCTTGATAACTTATGGATTATTACTTGATGCATAGACACCCTTGACCCTCCAATTTAAGAACTTAACTCTTTGAGGCATTTAGGAGGAAATCGATAAATTCAGAATGTATACTGTTTTCCCGAGACCCACTTGAATCTAAGCTCTTTTGTCCAGTAATTCCAACCATTGCTCCATCTCTCTATTCTTCTCTACAAGTGTTCTCTGCATGACCCCATCTTCCTCTGGGATTTTAGCACTAAGCTTTCAGCCCTTCCTCTCTTTCTCATCACCTCTTGCATCCTTGGTGATGTCTGATCCTCCCAAGTCTCTGACCACTTCAATTCCAAGCTCTCTTCACTCCAGTGACCTCTATCTCTCCTTCTTTTACATCTCGAAATTCACAACTCAGATTTTCAATTGTCAAAATCTCTCTCTGTTCTGAACCATTTTCTCATTCCTTCTTGACCTACTGTCTGGCTTTCCCTTGGCCTTCAGCCTCTCCATCCTTTTTCTTCCCCACTTCCCCCCCTGGCTTCACTCAGCCTGAACCCAATGATCACACGCTGTACCTCTACTATTGCTAGTATTGAGAATTTCTTATATTTTTGTCCTTCTACTTACTAGACTTTCCAGTCTTCTATTCTTAGGACCCACCACTCACTGGATCCACTTCACTCCTAGCATGCCAGTCCCATAAACTAAGAGTTATTCTAGCCCCTTCTCAATCACACCCTTTCCCACACTTTCAGGCATCACCCCTAAGAAGATGACTCCACATCCTTATCTCCAGTTCTAGACTATGGCCTGGCCTTCGGGCACATAGTTCCAGCTATATATCAAACACCTGCATATAGGTTTCCTACAAAATTCCTAACTCATCTTTCAGAGCACAGCTTACCTTCCTCCAAAAACTCCTGCTTTTTTCTGAGTTCCGTGACCTGTACCTGACATGATGGTCCTCTCATCTCTCTCTCTCTAAGTGCTCAGCGTCAGCTTTGATCTTCCCTCTCCTTCACTCTCTACATCCCACTGGTCACACCAGCTCCTACTGACTATTCCCTTCTCCTTCATTTCTACCATCACCATTTTGTTAAGATCCTCATGTAATCTCACTGAGATTATTGTTGCCTCTGAACTCATCTCCCTGTCTTCAATTAATACACCCTTCTCATTTGATTGCTGCATGGAGCTTTCTAAAACAAGGTCATTCCTTTCTCTAAAATCTCTCATGACTGACTTTGCCCGAGGATCCAGTCCATACTGCTTAGCACAGCCGTCAAGGCTTGCCACAGGCTAGCCTCAACCTTTACCTTCAGTCTTATTTCCCACTACTTACCTTTCCTGGAATTGTGACCTACTCCTTTCCATTTCAATGCTCATGCTGTTCCCTCTGTCTGAAATAGCTTTCATCTACACCTGTCAAAGTCTTCTTTACCCTATATGACCATCTTAAATACCATTCCTCTCAACTATTGATGAGCTTTTCTTTGTTTTTCCCTAACAGTTTCTTTATTTATAACTCATTCATTTAACTAATATTTATTGTGTCTACTACATGCAAAGAACTTTAATATACATTATCCTATTTAATCCTTTCACTAACCCTATGAGATAGGTATCATTAATATTCTTGTCACATAAACAAGAAAATTGAAGTTAAGTGAGTTTAAATTTCCTGCCCAATATCACAGATTTAGTAAGTGGAAGAGCCAGTCTTCAAACCTAATTCCAGTGTTCCTCACATTAGCCCAAAGTTACATCCCCTTTAGTGCAAGCAACGTGCATTGGATGGAAAGAGAGAGAGAGAGAGAGAGAGAGAGAGAGAGAGAGATGAAAGAAAGAAGAAAGAAAGAAAGAAATAGAAAGAGAGAGAGAGAGAGAGAGAGAGAGAGGAGGGATAGAGAAAGGGAAGAGGAAGGGAGGGAGGAAGGGATGTCCAAATGCTTTTTCATCTTACTAGATTGTAAGATCCTTGAACTCAGGAGCCATACTCAGTTCACCTTTGAATTCTTCATTCAGAGCCTGACATACAGATGACTCTTGGCAAGTGTTAATTCTGTTGAACTGCTTGCATAGCTTGGAATTTTTCACATGCAAAATCATAAACCTGGAAGGGACATAAAGACATTATGTCATCCCTCCCTCTGCCTTGGAGACTGTTCCTAAAGTTCTAGAGACTATTCTCGAAAACTCCAATATATCCATAGCCACTTTCCTTTCCTGAAAGATTCTCTTGATGTTTTGGAGGCTTCATTGTTCATGGCCTCTTCCCAAATGTTAGCTTGGAGAATGGCTTTCACCCAAGGAAATCAGACCTGTTCTTAGACTGAGAATCTGCTTGGCAAAGACAGATGAGAGGGAGGAAATAGAAAAAGGGGAGCAGAGTTCACATTTCTGCAAGTCTAGCCTGAGCTAGGCCACGTGGTAATGTGCTCTCACAGAGAAACGATTGCCTTGCCCTCCTGTTCTCTGTAGGAGTCCTCAAGCAAACTCATGCTCTCTCCAGGAATGCTTTGCCTGGTGTGGGCACAGCCACAGTATTTACAGGGAGACTTGGCACTAACAGAGCCTCTTGCTGGTCTCAGAAGAGGGAACAGTGAGAACTAATCACCCACCCCAGTGAGAAGGGTGCAGGGAAGATTTTAAAGTTGAGACCAGAAAGCAGGGAAGCATCTGTCAAAATCTGTTCCTTGACATGCTAACGAGATCGTTGGCACTCCCTCTGCTCCCACAGGTTATGGAGCTCTGCCCTTTCCGGAGGGGCCTCTGGCTCTCCATGCACAGCCAACAGCTGCCCACTGGGACCTGGGCTCCATCGGAAGCATCCAGGGCCCTCTGCCCCACTTCAGTATGGTGGGGACACTGGGAAGGGGTGAGGCCTCTGTCATGAATAAGAAAATGGAGTTAGCCACGAGGGTGGGATGGGACGCATGCCATCTCAGTCTCCCCATAAGAAGCCAGGAGGTTGATGTTGGGTATAGGCTGTGAATGCCTTGGTGAGATATATCCCATGGCTGGAACTTTCTTTGCTTGCAGTCCAGGTGAACCAACAATTTCCTACTTTCCTGTTGTTACTAACATCAGAGGTATCCCCTTTCCTCAGATCTTTGTGGCCAAAACTTGCAAAACTCCACAGGAGACCCTGAACCCTGATCTGATAAGAGTGGTAGAGAATAGCTTTGCAAACACTAAGAAGCCCCTCTGAGATAAAGCCTGGAGAAGGACCCACTAAACTCGTGGGTAAGTGTAATGAAGAGGCTACAGCTCTTCATCCAGGCAAGAATGGTGATGACTTGAGCCTGGTAGTGGTGGAGGAGATAGTGACAGGGAGTTCATTGATGTACATATTTTCAGGCTATGTACATAACAATAGGCCATGTTGACAGACTGGATGTGGGTATGAAAGAAAGAGAAGGGTCTAAGATCACTCTAAGATTTCTGGCCCAAGCAACTGGAAGGACAAAACCACCACTTAGGAAGATGAGAAATTATGAGAGCGGCAGGTGTATGGGAGAAGATCAGGAGTTGTCTCTGAGACATTTTAAATTTGAGATGCCCACTAGACATCCAAGTGGAGATGAGCAGGCCATTGGATATATGAGTCGGGAGTTAAGGGGAGTCGTCCAGGTGTGGATATAAATTTAAGAGACATTGGAGTAGAGTTGGTATTTAAAGCCATAAGACCGTGTGCAGGCCAAGAGAAGAGATGCAAGGATTGAGCAAGGTCAAGGGGAGGAGAAGCCAGCAAGGAGGAGAGGTTGTGACCTCGGAGGAAATGAGCAGAATGGGGAACATAGGAACATTCTTTTCCACATGGGCCTCTCCTCACACAGAGTTGAACACATCCTTAAATACAAAGGTCCCTGTGGTTCACTCGGAGATTCAGAAAGAGCCTATGTGAAACAGCACCAAGTCATATGAGAGGCTGTATCTTTAAGACCAATGAATGAGTGCTATGGCGTGTATTTATCTGGCTGTTGGACCCTCTAAGCCACACTTCTCAGGTACAGACAGCCCAGAAGGAAAAGCTGACTTAATTCAAGGCCAAATTCTTCCCTCAGATCTATGCATGTAATGTATGCAGGGAGCAGATTGGAACGCTTTTGATGTTGCTAATCTGAACTGACAGTCTGTTTGCTAGTTCCAGAAGAGGATGCCTTTCACTTCTGTGGGTGTGTGGTGTGTTCAGTCAGTCTTGACAGCCTACTTCTCCGAACCAAAGTGGGGCCCCAGGGCCCCCACCACTGTCCATGGCTACTCCTCAGGGGGCGCAGCCAATCCCTGCTCTGCAAATGACAGGAACTCTCAGGGACCACTCAGCAGCCAAAGGGAAGTGACGGTCTCAGAAAATCACAGAGTGCCTATGCCTCCTTAGTTTTTCAGTACAGCGCAAGGGACAATAAAACAGTAATGGCTTGGGAAGGTGGGAGATTAATTGTCTTCTCTGGGCACGTTTATTTCATATTCATTGTCACAGAACTGATCGTAATGAAGTTATTTAGTATTCATGCAGATGTCACATCAAGTTCCTCCATAGATGTTTTACTGTAATTTAGCATAAGTTAATGGATATCTATATTAAAGTGTTCCCAATTAAGCAAGTGGCCTTTTTATTCTACAGACCAGATTGGATTGGATGGCCATGAAGTGTAAGCAAACTAAGCCTCCTCAGATCCCAGCCTCAGAGGTCAAACCTGAAATGAGTTTAGCTCCTTCTTGTGTCTATTTCACAAGAATCCTAGTGGCTCAAAATAACTTTGTAATTGACTGATCCAGACAGATGAGTTGGAAAGTGGGTGATTGATGGGCACAATATATTTGAACAATATCAACACTGGGGAGAATACTAATTGCACAAGTCAGGCCAGCTAGCTGAGCAGACAGGAGAATAGAGTCAGGATTAGCAGATCACATCTCCAGCTAGCAGAACCCTGAGACTTGCCGGCAGCTGTCCTGGGATGCAATTGGTGTTTGTTTAGCATCTGCCTTCTGAACACTCTTGGATGACAGCTAACACATTGGAAATGCTTTATTGAGCTCAGTGGAGGTTACTTTTCAAGGCTTAAGGGATTGGGTTCCATTAAAAAAATACAAACAGCTTTTAAATGAGGCTTGGTCAAGCAAAAGAACACTTTTCCCTTTATGCTTACCCAGAAATAGGAAAAGAGAAGGACCAAAAAATTCAAAGAAAACTTAAATAGCTGCCTAGACCTTCATTGGAGATAGGACTGATTCAGTCAATACATAAGGTTTCCTTTTTAAAAATGTTATCAAAGGGTCAGAGCCAATGGCCTTTGAAGGCAAATCTCATCTGACAGAGATGGCCCTCCAGAGCTTAAGACTCCAGAACCATTAGCACTGAAGTGTTTCTTTTGACTGGGCTTTGGGATGGCTGGGAACTGGCCAAGTCACAAAGAAACTTCAGACTTGGGCCACGCAGCCCAGGACTGAGAGACGCCAGCAGGACAAATGGAGATTCCTCTCTATTACTTGAGACACTTAATTCATCCACCAAAAAGTTACTAAACTGCACTGTCCCAAGCCCAGGGGACACAGGGGTGCGCAATACAGAGCTTGCAAATTCTAGAAAAGGGCATGTGTAAGAAATCAATTCCCAGACACTGTGCCTTCTGTCACAGGGGATACAGGAGGCAGGGTGAAGCTTTATCTCCACCTGGCTCTTCCAGAGGAAGTCCTTCTGAATAGCAGTCCCCGCTCTGCACCAGCCTCCACACCAAGGTTCCTACACTAAATGAATTTCAAGCCCTCAGCCTGGGCTTCCCCTCACCAAGCCTAGTCCATGAGCACGACTGGCCACCAAATGATTGCAGTGATGAGCAAGTATAGGATAAGTGGGGGAAATAAGGAAGATGGAATTATGCATGGACTGTGGGGCTATCTTCCCCAGTCTGTCAAAGGCAAAATGGCTGTTCCTCATCTCCATGCTTCTGCTTTTTGCTAATATTGCTCCACATCTATACATTAATGATTTGTCTTGTGTAGACTCTGAGCCCAGGCCAGACCCAGCCTAGAATACTATTCTCACAGTATCCAGCTTAGTTGAAAAGGAGGCTCGATGAGATATGAAGACTTCCTGGCTCTCCTAAGGAGAAGGTTGACGTTAGTTGCAACCAGAGTAAGACGAGTCTTTCTTTCCAACAGCAGGAGGTGATGGAATGAAAAAAGAACGTGATGGAGGTTTGGATTTTTTTAAGAATAAGCAGGGTGTTTCTATTCCAATCTCTCTCACACGTTTTAGGAAAATCCTGGCAAAAGGAAGTGATATTGCCTGAATGTTCTAAGTTCTCTGATTCTGAGAAGTCAGTGCTGAACCCCGAAGCAAAATCAGTTCTCATTCTTGTTCTGAGCTCCCCATTCCCAGGACATCACAATTTTCCCCACACATTAGAGTAGGGGACTTGATAAAGATGCTGGAGTTTACTGATCTTGTCACCACACACGTGTCCATGAAAAGGAACTCTGCAAAGATAAATTCCCCACATTCCTCAACCTTTAATTCCAGTGTCCTCTTCCTCAGCGGAGCTGTCCCCTTCTGCCCACTGACTCAGATGTGTCTTCTTATGCTCCACTGCACTCAGCCTGTATCACATTGTAAAGTCATCATCGATACACTTGCTAGTCTTCCCAACTCCCATCCACGTGTCCCTAGAGCCCAATGCAAGGCTTGGCACATCACAGACACTCTGTAAATATTTATTGAATGGATGAATGGATGGATTGATACGTGGAGGGATGTTGGAGCCACTGGTTACTGGTTTTTGCTAAGGAAAATCCTTCTCTGCGCTTTTATCCTTCCTTAAGTGACCAACCTTTACGGGTAGCCAGCCCTTAAGGACAAAAATAGGTCCCCATTCTCCAAGGAGGATGTTGTCATCCCAGATAGCACTAAGTCATTTTTTTCCCCATGCAAGACATTTTATTATCTGAAAGAGAAAATGGCTACCCCCAGAGAGAGGGAGCAGCCTAAGTCATATTTTTATAGGTATTTAGACATGATTTATTTTTTCTTCTCTTCCAGAACTAGGAATTGAAATAAACCCATAGGTGGAATTTGCAAGACGACAAGTTAACTAAGCATGCCTGCCAGGTCTTGGACAAACATGCATAGGATTAGGCAAGAGGCTGGAGAAGACAGGAGGCTGACCAGAGGCTGACACACAGTGCTAAATAGGGAACGTGGCATCTGCAATAGAAACATAAGACCAAGTACCAGAGGAGGGTGAAACAGTGTTAGCAAAGGCATTTGGAGGATGCAAAAGAGAGAAGAAGCAAGGAGAGGGTGGTTGTAGTGTGGATCACTAGTGCTGCTATTACTAATTATTGAAATTTCCCAGTTATTCTGAAAACAGCCCATATGGAAGTCAAAAGTCAACACACTAGTAAGGAGGTTTTGTTCTCTAGCTCTGAAAATAGGGCCAGCTAAAAATCCTACTTCAGGCTGGATCTGGGTTTTCCAGAGGCAGCCTCCCTCCTGGCTTTCTCCCCCTCCCCTAAGCAGCCCTGGAGACAGAAGGAATGAAAGAGGAAGACGGAGGTGATCTAATATTTACTAAGTACACAGCCGCCAAAGCACTTTCCCATGCCATCTCTTTATCCCACAGTAATGTGATGAAACACATGCTGTTCTTATGGTACTAATGAGGACACAGACTCAATGACATGAAGTGAGTTGGCTAAGGTCACACAGTAAGTGGCTAGGCCAAGATTCCACTCAAGCCCAGATCACCTGGACTCCTAGGATGGTGTTAGCCCCATTATCCCCACTCTGGAAGGCACAAAGAGCTCAGCACATCAGGCCAAGAGCATAGACAGCAGCAAAACAAGGGTACCAGGCAGATACTAAGACCAAGAGGCCCTGGTAAGGGGTGGAGAAGCACAGCAGACAGTCGTGCTGGGTCCAGGAGGGCAACACAAAGGACAAGAAAACAATATCATTCTACCTTTATCTTGTATCTACCTACCACTTCAGCATTTTATTAAAAATGATAATAATAAAGAGAGAAATGTGGTATCCACATATGAATCAAGTATAAAAATCAAATCAGTATTCATATTTGAACTGTTTATAGTTCATAATGCATGAACAAAACCGAAAGTTTCTGTGATGACTGCCCTTGTACTGTTCACCAAGTAACTTATTCACTATGTAAGAATTTGTTCTCCATGTAAGAACTTGTTCGTTATGCTTCAGAAGATTGGAGACTGACGAAAATTAGGCTTGGGGTGGATTGATGATTGTGCATTGAGCATTGACTCCCCTATACAGAATTTTATTGTTGTTAACAACCATTTGATCAATAAATATGAGAGATGCCCTCACAAAAAAAGTACACACTTCCAATTGCAAAATAAATAAGTAACCAGGATGTAATGTATAGCATAAGGAATATAGTCAAAATATTGTAACAACTTGGTATGGTGATAGCTGGTACCTAGAATTATCATGTATATAAATGTTGGATCACTGTGTTGTACACCTGAAACTAATGTAATACTGTGTGTCAACTACCCTTCAATAAAAAATAATTATCTACAAAAAAAAAAAAAAAATAAAACAATATCAGCACCAGAGGACAGTAGGTCTGGGAGACAGGATAAAACACAGAAGCTTAACATTCTGTAATATGAGCCCAGTATGAAGGGAGAGCTTCCCATACCCCACGGCTTCGTATGCTTTTCCTGTTAAGGCCAGTTCCAAGGTTTGGGCATCAATGAGCCACCAACAGAACATGGTCAGTAAGGCAGAAAGAGGGAGACAGTTCATTAATAAAACACCATTAATAGGGCTGGATGAGGAAGAACTGTGATCCCACACCGCACTTCCCACCAGATGTATGCAGGGCAAAGCTAACCAAACACACCTGGTTCTATTAATACATTTTTTTAAAAAATAAAGGCAAAACTTTGGGGCCCAAGAATCAGGCCTCATTTCCTACACAAAGTCCCCCACCTCTTCAGCCCACATGGTCTTTCTCCTCAACTCCATAGAGTAGTTCTAGCTCCCCCATTTTTTAGAAAAAAAATAATACATCATGTCTAAATACCTATAAAAATCAATCTACCCTTGATTAGGTCCAGAGGTGTCCAAGATGTCAGGTGTGGGGCCAGACATTCACCAAGGGAGGCAAGCAACCATGGTAGTGTGATGAGAAAGGGCTTTGGCGAGGACACTCCTGGGCCTGTCTGCCAGCTGCAACATGGGGAGAAAAAAAGACACCTTCCTCATTCGATTATTGTGAAGACTAAATGGAATAATTCATGTCAAGTGCTTATCACAGAGTCTGGCACAAAGTACATGCCCAAGTGGTAATTTCCTCTTACCACTCAGGAAAAGTAAAGCAGTGTCCAATTCTCTCCGGGTTGGTAGAGCAATAGACAACACACAAAGTCTGCATGCAAATTGGCCTTCACTGGATCGACCCAGAAAGAGACTGTTTTCCCCTTCAAATGGGAGTTTTGGAGGAAACTAAGCCAGATCACCAAACCAGATCTCCAGAGCAAGAGGGCAGGGTTCTCCAGTGGTCAGTTCTGATTTATGCGGAGCAGACTATACTTCCTGCAAAGTTGGAAGGAGGCTAGAAATGGTGTCTGAATGGAATCCTGTAGCCAGAGCACGACTGAACCATGAGAAACAGAATCTCTATTGGATACATCCATCTTTTCTGTCCTTTACATTGTAGATAAGTTGTCAGCACCCAGGTTTTGACTAAATAAATATATTTGCTGGTACAAAAATATGCACTGATAGATGCTGAAAGAGGAAGACAGGAGAGTTTTACAGTGAATTTGAACGGCTAAGGAGTGTTTTTTTTCCTAAACATTTAGGATCCAAATAGTGTAGCCAATAGGAAGACCAATGTAGAGTTATAAGTTTATTCCTCACAGCCATAGTCAGTGTGGGGTGGAGGATGGTAGAAAAACATAGAGGAGCCCTTAGCTGGCTGGGAGCTGTCCAAGGTTCTGACAGTAGCTCTGGGCAGCCTGAATACCCAGAGCACCTGGGGACAGAAATAAGGGGCTCAGATAAGTAACATGTTTCCCCAGAACTGGCCAGCTGGAGACAGAGAATAGAGTCAGATGATTAAAGAAGGATACAAAATTAGAAAACACAGAGACCCCTACCTTTGGTAGTATGTAAGGCCGCTGTCACAACACTGCTACAGATTTGCCTCTCTGCGCAGCATGTGTGCTCAGGTCCATTTACACCTGTCATGAAGTGGACAGTGGACAACTGAGCTGTAGTGCACTGCCCCTGAGTGGACATACAAGAGACCCGGAAGAAATGGGAGGTGAGGGAGAAGTACATGGGACACTGTGAGCAAGAGTTCAAGCAAGTTCAAGCCCTTACAAGGGCTTCCACCACGTTGACCAAGGAGCCTGGACATGCTGCTCAGCCATGTCTCCTGGGACCCCACAGTCCCTTACTGCACTGCCCTCTCCGCAGGCCCACTCTGTAGGCAGCACAGAAAAGCAGCAGCGCAGAGAAAGGGCGCTGGCGGCAGGGAGGGGGATGAGCAAGAGAGGAGCAGAGATAAGAAAGTAGATGCTCAGTGCTGAGAGTAGGGAGAGGGAAGGGTAAGGAGGTAATCTGTGTTATTGCCAATGTGTCAGTCATAATTACTCAGTAGCGAGAAAAGTAATAAAGTTACATTATTCACACATTATGTGGAACAAGCTATTCAGTGCTGCCTTCCTCTGAGCCAAATATTGTGATAATTTTAGAGATCATAACTTAATTGAACAATGAATTAATAATCTCATGCATGGACATTTTCCTTTTGTGTGTATGAACCAAAAAGCCTGAGGGCTCCTTCCCATTCTCTGGACCTCACAGCAGTCAATCAGTGAAGGAAGACACAAATTTCTCACCTCAGGGAGAGACCCACAAGTGCATTCTTTCTTTGTCTACAGCTTCTTTAGACCAGAATATGAGCCCAGGTGGGAGAAGACCAGCTAGATATCCATAAGACATTGTTTGATAGGTTCTCAGTGTGTGTGGCCCCCGGAACCGTGCATCAGCGTCATTTGAACTTGTTAGCAATGCAGATTTGGGGCCTCCCCGGCCTCCTGAATCAGAAGCCCTCAGGTGGGGCCCAGAAACCTGTGTGATAGCCTTCCTGGTAATTCTGCTGTCTAGCCAAATTTGAAAACTACTGCTTTATATAGTCTAGGTGGTCTAGAACCCAGGAGTGAGGGGTTTCTGGGATTCTGAGAAGCTAACCCTTCCCCCGAATGGCTCAAAATCAGACAAGACAGCAATAAACAAAGTGAGGCATGCCGTGCAGACCGTACGACCAGGAGTCGGGGATCCGGGTCTTCATTCGGGCTCTCCCACTTGGGAAAAATTACATAATTTCCCTGAGCCCGTTCGTCTGCCAAACAAGGATAACAGTTTCTGCCTCTTCACAAGATTGTGTGCGGATAAAATGAGCTAATGGATTTGAAAGTGCTTTGAAAACTACAAAATGCTACGCAAAGTAAGGGATTGTTATTATGTCAATATGGAAAAAGGCTGTGACAGCGGGACACGTACTCCCTTCTGCTGCAGGTGCCGATCACGGCAGAGGGAACTGGCCCTGCCTCCCCCGTCCCACGCATCTCCCTGGGGGTTTTCTCCCCTTGTCTTTCTCCAGCTCTCTTTTTTCAGAGCTGATGGAAGTGTAGCTTGGGGCAGGAGAGATGGAATCTGCTCAGGATCTCTGCTTCTACACGTGAACAGTTTCGAATTGTCTGTGAATAGGACCATTGTGCTGAGGCCTGGGAGATTGGGTTCTAGTGAATACCACTTGCTTCAAACCCTGGCTCCAGCACTTACCAGCAGGGTGGCCCTCAGAAAGCCACTTAGTCACTCTTTGGCTCACCTACCTGTGTAGAATAGCAACAATAATAGAAAACACCTGAGAAATACATGAAGATTAAGACAGTGTTTGCAAATTCAGGCAGCTAGAGGTTGCTCAATAAATAGCAGAAAGAATAAATAAATGGACAAATGAATGAATATTGACTGGATGCACAGACAACTGAATGAAGAGAGAAAATGAAGCAGCTACTGTGTCATTGCACATAAGAATGTCCATTCCATGTTGTGATGTGGGGAATACTAGGCAGGGGTGGGAGCTGGCATTGCAGGCAGGGCACATCATGCAGAAAGTGTCTGTGTCTCCCAGTCGGCCAAGGACCCCCACTTGGGTGAAGTGGAGGGGAAGGAGGCAGGTTGAGGGAGAACCAGACCAACAGTGCAGCCAGTCACAGCATCCGATCAGGGGCAGGCTCACCTTGTTGGGCCACTGTAGGTGCTAACTGGAATCCAGAGCCTGTGGGGGTTCAGAACACCAACCCAAACTGGTGAGCAAAAGGGCCAAACAGGAGTCAAAGATGAGCCCCTTGACTGGGGGCGGGCAAGTTCCTAAAAGGTCAAGGCCCTGCTGTGTGGCGCCTGTAGGAAACAGGCAATCCAAGATCAGACACCCTACTGTGGGACTGGCTCCGGAAAGAAGTGCAGAAGCACTTCATCCCCAGACGGGAAGGATCCTAGGAGCCTGGCCAGGACGCTGTGTCTCACTGGGGCCTTTCCTAGCCTGAAGCCAGTGCCCCCTCACTTCTCCACAAAATCCTTGAAATCCATCTTCAGAGCCCACAGGGAGCAAATAAACAAGGGAAGGAATGAAAGAGGGACAGATGCCCATGAATTACTAGAAAACCTGCTTCAGTTCTTCGCTAAACATTACAGAGGGCACACTTCTTAAATTCTTGCCAAGTCACTCAACTGCAGTGTCCTTACCTATAAATAAAAACAGCCCCATACCCTGCATAAAACATTGTGGGGAGGAATGAAGCCTACTCCCACCTCACCCCTCCACATACACAAAAAGGGCTTGCAGCTCCACCCTACACAGACCTTGGGAGAAGTTCAAGGGTCCTTCGAGTATCCCTGAGTTCTGGGAAGCAAACTCACTAGCAGTTTCCCAAACTCATCTGCCCGCAAGTGGGGACCTTTACCACCCTCAACACTTTGCAGTCTTCACATCAAAGCTGGTACCCCAGAAATAACATGGAACCAGCACCATCTGACCAAGTATCTGAGGAAAAGATGTGGCCTGGGAGACCACAGGTGATTGTATCGGGATCCTGGTGGAAAATAGATGACATGCTTGAACTGGAGCATCTGGAAAGAGTTTAATAATGGGACAGGACAATGTCCGAGTTGTGCCCAGGGAGTAACACAAGGAATAGTATGGTACGCTGGGACTAGAAAGAGAGGCAGCCCTTGCCACCCCATAGCTGCAGGGGTGAGGGGAGGGAGTGTGTATAGAACAAGGAAGGAGAGCATCTCATAGCATAGCCATGACAAGGAACTAAACTTCAGTCGAGAGACAGACCAGCCCCTGAAGACCCCACAGAGAAAGAGCCCAACCCCATTGCCCTACTTGCGTCTGACGTCCTGCCAAGGCCACCTCACTGGCCGGACCCAGTGCAAAGCCTGTGGCAGGGAAGTCCACTGATGGAGTCCACACCATTCAGAGCCCAGGCAAGGGGCAGGATAGAGATGGATCCGGAGGCCAGATCAAAATTATTTTCTAGCACATGAGTCATCCACCCTCAGAGAAAACACAATGACACCCTTTTCTCACAGCCACTTTTGCTCTCTAGTTCATGCAGTCATTTGGAAAGAAAAGCATCATGAGAGGCCCATAAAACACCCCTCTAGCCCAGAAGAACCTCAGCTGGCCCCCTAGCCCTCACCCCAGAGCCTTGGCCCAGGAAGCTCATGAGGCTGGCAGCTGCCACTCATTCGTGAGCCCACTGTCTTCCTGGGGTAGGATACCTGCTTGGCCCTGGACAGCATATTTCCAGTCTGCCTCCACCCACGTGTGCACAGCCCTGTCAAACCAAGCTCACATGGCGTGCCCACACTAAAGAAGAGTTCTAAATCCCCCAGAGAGCAGCTTGATCAAAGGAAGCATAAGATGCACACCTTTTGCACAGGTCTGGTCCAGAAGTAAGAAATATATACTATGGTGGGGAGGAGCAAGGTGTTGGGGAGGGGGAAAACAAAAAAAAACAGAGCATTTTAATTAAAATCTTTAGCTTGCATGCCATGGCCAGTCATTCCTGGCTCCCTTCATTAGGATGTGCCCTCTAAATGCTCATTATCAAAGATTTACAAATTGTGTGGATTTGATGCCTCGGCTGAGTTGTGAAAGTCGTCCTCCCTGATACGATCAGACACTTTTGAAACATCGTCAGTTGCTCAGACTTTACCCAGGATGGACCCTGTACAGGAGCAAGGAGGCCAGAGTGGGCAATGGGGAAGGGGACTGGCTGCAGGTTGCAGGCTGGACTTGGGGAATCTGAGGACAGCCGCGGTGGGGGTACTCAGTACCACCCTTCCAATAGAGGCGAGAGCATGGCGATCAAGCTTCTATTTTCTGGGACAGACAGAGAGGAAACAAAGATGCACTGCCCAAGGGAAATGTGGGCTGCACCTCCCAAGGAGTTCTATAGGAAGGCTGATAACAGAACAGGCTGTTAGAGACAGTGTGAGATCCCTTACCATTGTTGTGAGAGCTGCATTTGTAAGATGCACTGCTTCTCCCAGTCAAGAGACATGTACCAACTGCCTACTATGTGCTGTCAGGGTAAAGACTTTACACCTGTGCTTAAAACCCAGGGGCAGGGGAAGAGGAGGAGGGATGGGCTAGGCATGTCTACACAGTCCCTGGGAGGTGGCTGCTTGCCCCCAGACCCCTGGGTGGTGCTCCAGCAATGGGAGGAAGGAGCACATTTCCTTATGGGAATTTCTCAAGTTCCTTCTCTTGGAGGAGGGGAGGCTGCGCTGGGCCTCCAAGGATGGACAGGGTTTTAGCAGGATTAGAGAGGGGGGATCAAGGATTTGGCAAATGAGTGATCTGATGATGTAGCCAGGAAGCCCTGGAGAGACAGGCAAGGTATGTCCTGAGAAACACTGTGATTCATCTTGCCTGACCAGTTCCCTGACATCCCCAAATTAGATCCATGCCTTGGCCCTGTTATTTCATAGTATTTTAGGATTTGTATCCCTCAGAATTTCTATTTTCTCATTAGACCCACTCAACAAGCCTGCAAGGGATGTTGGACTGGTCTCGCCCCCACTGTTCAAAGGGGGAGCCTTAGCCTTGGTCTTAGTCCATTCAGTCTTTTCTAACAACTGACCGTACACTGTGCAGCTTAAGCAGCAGACCTGGTCCTGGAGGCGGGCGCCAGCACGGTCGGATCCCCGTGAGGGCCCTTCTCCCGGTGCACCACCCCCACCAGTGCCTGCAGAGAGCGCTTATCCCATCATGAGGGCCCCACCCTTGCAACCTCATCTGAACCCAACTACCCCCCAAAGTTCCACCTCCCCATGCCATCACACTGAGGACTAGGGCTTCAGTATTTGAATCTAGGGGGACATCTAGCCTTACTACATGGTGGGAGAGATAGCATGAGGACCCAGGCCTCCTGATTTCTGTCCCATTGTGCTGGCCACACTGCCATCCACCCCATCCTGTCAGTGCAGCCAAGGAAAGAGGAACCCCCAGCACAGGAGCTGGGACCTCCACGGGGCCCCTGGAGTTCTCTCCGAGCACCTGACGTCTCTAGCCCTGCCAACACCCTCCACCAGAACATCCCTCTCCCTCGGCCCTGCTGCCAGGGCCATCTCCCTTCTCTTGAGCTAGTAAGGCAGCAGGCCCCCCACAGGGTCCCAGTGACAGCTGCTGGGAGCCTGTGTACTGAAGCCAAGCGCTGGACCTGATGTGTTAATTAGGAGATGAGGTACCGTGGTGGGCCACATCAGCCACACGGCCTGCCAGACAGGCAGTGTCGGTCACGTGGAGCCAGAGAGGCTGCCATTCTTAATTAAGGAGGAATTGTCCCCCTCCCCAGGTGACAACCCCAGACTAGAAGACAGCATCCATGGCTGCCCCAGCAAGGACCACCCGGCAAGAAGCCTGCGGAGCAGAACGGTTTGGCTAGAGGGCGGCCCGTGGGAACACGGCCAGGCTCACAATGCTTCCACGTGGCCTCCAAGGCCCCATTTCCCCTTCCTCATCGGCCCCAGCAGCTCCAAGTATGATGGCGCCCCCTGTCCCAAACAGGCCCACTCACTCTTCTGCAAACTCACTCACTTCCCAAAATTCCCTTACCTCCTCCACCTCTTTCTCCTTATATTGAAATACAACTAAAAGTTAAAGGTTCAGCTCAAAAGCTGCCTTCTTATAAAAGTTCTGCCCATTTCTTTGCACATCTATATACACAGGTACACACACACACATACCTTCCTTTGAGGGTGGTTTCAAAAAATTTTTAATTCTTCAATGGGACTTACCAGCAGGCCAATATGCACCAGTACAGCCATACCAGGGCCCAGGTGTTAAAACACTGGAACATTTTCATGCTAATCATAAGGTGCCATTGTTCAAGGCCCCTCACCTAACTTGCTTCTACTATTCCCAGGCCCTCCTCCAAATACCCACCACTATCCAGCCCTAAAGACTTAATGCTTGGTTGGTACAAAGGATTCTCCTTTCACCCCATGGCCTGTGTCCGTTCTGACTGGTCAATGCACACACCATGCCGATTATTGAATATTTGAATATCGACCTTGCTCATCAGTGTGGTGCCTATCAAAGTAGGATGCACTCTCTCCTCCATCCAAATGGCCTCTGCTGTCCAATGAGTTCATGGTTTGCACATATGCTCGGGGCCACTGTTTTCAAAGAACTTTGTGGTAAAAAGATACACCCTCCACCGCTTTTCTGCCTCAAGGTCTCATTCCCATGGGGATCCCTCCCAGACCCAGTCCTACAGAAGCGTGTCTCACAGGGCCAACGTGTGGACACTACATGCTACTGATGGCTCCCACCTCGACAGCTTTGTATTCCAGAATACATCATTCCAATCACTGGATAAGCCCACAGAGTACACCTACTGTGTGCAAGAAGTGGGATACAAACATGAAAAAGGCACACTCCCTTCAACACAGAAATTCACATTGCAGTGGAAGTAGACAAGAAAACAAATCAATCCAGTGCAACAGGAAGGTGGTTATCATAAAGATATAACAGAATGGACAGTGTCCTATAGGATCTCAGAGGAGGAACCGCTCCTAACTCTACACAGAAGAGACAGGGGTGGTTCTCAGGGTTCTCAGAAGAACTGGCTCACTTTAAGGATGGATGGATGTTTTCTGGGCAGCAGATGGGGAAAGACGGTGAAGACACAAGGAATCTCATGTATGAAACATACAGAGATAAGAAGGCAGAGAATGGCCAGCATTGTCTAGAGGGGGGGAACAGGAGGAGCAGGCCGTCCCACTGGAGGCCGCGGGTGAGAGTGTGGGGATCGTGCCACGGAGTTTATCCCGTCAGCAGAGAGGGGCTGATGGAGGTCTTCCTGCCACAAAGTAACCAGATCAGATTTGTCTTGTAGCAAGATAATGTGAGACGGGATTTGGAGACTGAATTGAAATGTAGGAAAGATTGGGCAGCCTGCAGAATTTGACTGAAATGGGATTTGTTTGCGAGTAATTGATTTCTTACAATTACTAACCCTGAGGTTTTTACAAAGCTGTTTTGGAAGGAAATATCACTTGTTTCAGGTCATACATTCAAATACTTTCCAGAGATGCTACTACCTAAAGGTGACTGGGAATAGGCCTGGGTAAGAAATCCTGATACCTGGATTCTAGTCCCAGTGCATGACTAGCTCGCTGTGTTACCCTGAGCAAGAAACTTAACCTTTCTGGAAGCAGTCCCTGGAATCGTGCACTAACATAGTCACGTGCTCAGATCAAGTAGGGCAGAGGGTAGGAGCTGCTATCCAGGGCTCTCCAGAATTAGAGGAGTTGTGCTTCATTATTATCAGGGATTTGTAGTGCTTCTGATTGAAGAGGTGGGGGAAATACACCCTGTTTTTTTGCAACAGGGTAGGGTCTGACTTTCCAGGGCCCTACAGGCTTTCATGGTAAGCCTGTAGGATGCCTGTGCTTCCTACTAGTCATGAGCTTTATGATGAGGCAATAGGAAGTGCTGTCAACAGTCACCTCCGCTCCCACCACCAGCCCCCTGTTCCACCCTAGTGCCCACCACCTTTACCTTGGCAGGTCTAGAAAAGGCACAGGCTACCTCCCTAAGCACTGGGGTCAGTATCCGAAGTCCCCTTCAGGCAACTCTGCTCTCATGGTTGGCCTCAAGTCAAGCATCTTGAGGCCACCCCACCTTCTATCATGACAGATGTCATTGATGCCTGGGAATTCCTCAGCCCTTTGAAAAATCACAGCCACAATATCTGTCTCCATTAACATCCATGGCAGCACTTCAGTGAATCAATAGGATACTTAATGCTGAATTGCGCGACATGCCCAGACAGCCTGCCTCTTTGGAGCATGATCTGTCAGGTGAATAACACGGGGCAGTGTTCCGAGCCCACTGTGAAGGCACCCGATCTGGGAAGGAGAGACCCCAGGTATTTACACAGGGATAAATACGCATTTGTTTACCTGCTAGATATGAACCACAAATTCTTGGGCTTTCCTATTATAATTGCTTTTTTAAGCGCCTGTTAGTGTTTCCCTCGTCTTTCTAGCGTAAGTGATTCATGCTTCATGGTCTAAGGAAGACAAGGAGTTTCATTTCATTCCTAGTGGAGATCAGAGGAGAAGGAAAGAATAGTCTGTTTAGTGAGAATAACAGACGATCCCAACTGTACAGCCTTATCACCAATCTCTGAGCCTCTCATCTTTCAGTCCCGTTTCCCCTCTAGGTGTCCTTGTCCTTCATTACTATTGGTTTGACCCAAAATACCATTTCCTTGTTAATAGCCTGACCTGTCCTCCAGGGATCTCAAAGCGCTAAATCAGCGTCCAGCCGCAGCAAGGCAGGTGCTTCCCAGGCCTCGGGTCGAAAAGCAGTCACTGCCGGCGAAGAGGAGGCTAGCTCTCCTGCTCTCGTCATCTGAGCTTCGTCTCTTTAGTCCTGACCCAGTTCAAGCTCTATTTATGGAATTCACTGTTACTTTCTCAATGGGCTAAAGTATTTACCTGCCAGCCCCTTCCAAACTGGGTTGAGTGAAGGAGGCGTAACTTTTATCGCCAGGTACAACACAGGCCCCAAGACATGGAAAAGGCCTCCTCGGGTGGTTTGTTCATTTTCTTGAGGCCCTAGAATTTCACTGTATGCCTTAGTCTTCTAGCTTGATATTTAGTCAGTGACTTTCTCCTTACCTCCTTTGGCTAATCTGTCCTTTCATTTTAAGAAAGCAAGAGAAAATACCCTGCGCATAGCCCAGCCCTGACCACGGCGCCCTCCTTCTCCTTGCTGGCCTATCAGCTGATGCCCCCCTGACTTCCCCTCTCACCTCTTACTTGGTTGTTCCTCCTTCCTCACCATTCAAGACTCACACAGATGCTTTCACATCATTCCAGGCTGCAGAGTCTTAGCAGCAATAGCAAGTAGCCCACACTATGCAGTACCAACCTAGTCCCTTCCTTCAAACCTCGGAATTACAGTCAAGGAGAAACAAACAGAGAAGAACACGTTAGAAGCGAGGTCCGTGGAGATGGGGGAGAACTCGGAGTCCCCCCTGCACCCATGGGTACATACTCCACACTGAGACTGATTGCTGCTATGACAGTCCCCAGGGGGCTTCTCACATACCACCAAGGAAGGGACCTGATTTCGGGTGAGGCAGACGGTGCATGTGCAGAGACCCTTGGCTTCCCTTGCATGTGACATGTTGGTATGTCTTCCACCCACACAGGCGTGTCTAAGAGAGGGAGAAGGGAAGAAAGCTGTCATGCTAGTGGGTTTTGGCTGACAAATGACTAACTTTTGGTTTTCTTATCCCTAAAATGGAACCAAAGGTGGTCAGAAAGATCAAGTGAGATCATTAGCAGGTAATACTTTGTAAATTATAAATGTGATGTAAATGTAATTAATTAACAGCCTGGACTCTAGAAGTCAGATTGCCTGAGTTTGGATTCTAGATCCACCACTCCCTAGTTATGCAAAATAATCTCTCTGTGCCTCAGTTTCCTTGTTGTAAAATGAGGCCCAGAAGGTATCTGCCTCATGAGATCTTTTAAGGATTAAAAGAATCAATATTAATAAAGCACTTAGAACTGTGTCTGGCATGTAGTTAGCACTATAAAAAGTGTGGCTGCTGTGATTATTTTCTGCTTTTAGAATTCAAGCTCCTGGGAGACAGGAATCTAGTGTCCCCTAAAGTGTAATGAAGGTGCCAAGTTAATTGCACTGGGACCTGATAAGAGTGTGTGACAGTTCGCTGTGGTCACAAGGGCCACTGATGGCTGCCCTGCGGAGAGGTTATCAGTAGCCGTCCTTCCTCCAGAGGGATGGCCAGCATCATCACTCACAAGCCAGAACCCAAGGCTCTCCAAGACCTTCACCGAGACCTTTGTCCAGAGAATGGAGATTCAAGGTTCAACCTAAGATAAAATGTGTCACCATGTTTAGCAACATTCAGAAATCACCTTTAAGAAGAATAATTAAAGCAACACCCAAAGGTGTGATAGCTTTCTTTAGGAACACCCACTTCTCCACTGGCTGGTATAGCATGTGAACAATTCCTGTATGCAAATCAGCACGAAGATGCAGCACAAGCCACAGATCCCAAGAGAGATTAGCAACCACAGCAAAATCATGACACAAATGCAATCACAGATACCGCCTCCAGTCTGTGCCAGGGTCCCGACTCCCACATCCCGGTGCCCAGGCAGCCCATGGACAGCACCTCAGCGCTGTCCACTCCAGAAATAACACAACCGACAGTGCCAGGGACTGCAAAGTGCTTCCCTTACCCCCAGATCCCCAACTCTGTCAAGCAGCCCGAACAATGAGCATTTTTCACCTATGTTGGACAAGATAATTATCTTCATAAGGTTTGAGAAACATGATGATACATCTCATTTTATATAGCACATAAGGTTAGAATTTAGTGCAAGGCAGTAAAACAAATCTAAAAATATAAGGAAATACAGTAAAATCAATAGGGATTATTAGGAGCAAAGTGTTATATCTGAGGCAATAAAGCTTTGGACACCCACGAAAACAATGTTCTAATAAAACTATAACAAATGACTGTGATTTAATCACTTGGTAAATAACTTGGTATTTCAGTGGGTTTTATAGTTTCATGGTAAAAAAAAAAACACACATTAAGGATTCATCCAAGATGGTGCTTAAGAACAATGTATCCAAGAGTAGTATCATCTTGGCTATTTATGCTTTTAAATTATAGTATATTATTTTCTACATAGATACATATTTTAAGCCTTTCACATGCTTTTAAGATTTCATTTACCATTAGGCTATCACTGCAGAGTCTCAAGTCTTTGAGTGCATGAAATTATAATATTCACTACTTTCTCCCACTCCATAGAACAGGCAGATTTGGGAATTCCTAGAGGAACTTGATTTTCCTAACTACTTTTCCTTTAGCTAATGCCAAATGTTGGTTTAGAAAATAGGAAGCTTTTTACTTGTAGTTCTCATCACCTATTTACATAACCCAAATCAAAGGGACTTTCCCATTCCCCCACTCAGAGCTGCTCAGGATAGTCAAATGGAGATTAAACTCTTGATTTAAGCAGTTACATCTGAGCAGTAATTAACATGTACATCAAATGCATTTTTTTCCTTTGATACGATATGGCACTAGAATTTAAACCCTGATGAAGATGCCAAAATTAACTGCAATGGGAAATGAATAATAATTATTTTGCGATGACTCTGCCCTTTGCATTGGCTTCCATTCAAGCCCTTCGCCTGACTCTGTGCTCTGCTCTTAAGAAATCTGCAAGTCAGGTATTCAGGTCAGTTCCAAAGATCTAGGAGTCCAGAAAAAATTTAACTAAAACCCTCAGCCCTTTGCCTATTTCTCTATATGTTCTCATCCCTGTGAGTTGGACACAGTCTTCCCCATCAGTCTCTTCAAAAAAAAGCAGAGATTGTCTTCTATGGGTTTGGATTTATAAGAAGCTAGAGAAGGAATTAAGTAGAGTATGAAGCAGGAAAAAGAGATCAAGAGACCCATAAAGGCATCTGAAGCAAGCAGGAAAATAATGAACTTGGGGCCAGAGAAGGGACTAATTGCAGCTTCTACTCAGTGTAAAAAGTCCTCGATTTAATTTCCAGGACAGTGACCCTTCACTTTTGAAGGGGATAAAAATTTGAGATTTGAATGAAAGCTATGGACTCTTTTCCCAGAAGTACATACACAGCACATATGTGCCCACACATACATCTGCCATTTGTGTATGGGGTGTGTGGACCCTCCATGGACCCAAAAGCCCCATATTAAGAACTCCCATCCCAAAGAGACTTCAACTAATACTTCTCATTAGTGGATGTCCATGGAATTAACTATCCTTGAATCCTGGGATGTCAAACTTCTGTTTGACGCTGGGTACATTTTCATGAGGACATGGACAACAAGAAATCAGTCAAGGGAGAATGACTAACATGTTGAGCAGTCTAGAATCAAGGACTGATGAAATAAGAAGGAAAGTTTAGAAAGAACTAAAGGGAAATAGGATAGCTGATAAGAAACAAAAAGGGGCAGTATCTTTGATTTCAGTTTTGTTTTGGTATTTGGTACAGAAGTCATTACTAGAAGAAGCGAGTTTGATCAGTAGGAGAGGGCACAGTCTTAACAGTTAGAATGCCTCCTTGCAATCCAGTCACCACATAGCATCTTCTCTGAATCAGATTATGTCACTTTCCCATTCAAACCCATCTGGTAGCTTCCCACCCCACTTAGGATAAAACCCAAATCCCTCACTATGGCAGGTGGGCCCCACACCATCTGGCTTCTGCCCTCCACTCTGAGCTCATCTCCTCCCTTCCTCCTCCTACTTGATCTTTGTCCAGGCCATTGGCCTTCTTTAATGTGTCAAACTCAATCTCATCTCAAAGCCTTATCATCTTCTGTTTCCTCTGCTTCAGACCCTCCTCTTTAGGTCTTTGGGAGGCGGATCCTTCTCATCACCTTAGGTCTCAACTCATCTGTCACCTCTTTAGCAAGGACTTCCCAGTTTGATCTGAAATGGTCTCCATATGCAGGACCACTCTGCTACTCTGCATCATTGTCTGTGTGATGCATGTATCACTGCCTGAAACTCTCGTTCATTTTCTCCTTTATTTTCTAATATTTCTCACCCCACTAGAAATCAACAACAAATCAGCCTTCTTATCAAATGTTGATGGGGTGTAGAGCAAATTTCGATACACAACTAGAGTTACCCTTGAGGAGTCCCAACCAGGTGTGTGACAATGTGTTAGGTACATCACACATGCTATCTTCTTAAATACTCCCAAAACATAGCAAGGTAGGGTATTTTTATTCCCATTTTTTCAGACAAGGAGTACACTGAAGTCCAGGGAGATGAACTGATTTTCCCAGGGTCTCCCATGTGTAAGTAGAAAAACTAAGACTTAAGCCAAGGCCTTTCTGACTTCAAAGTGCATGATCTTTGCGCTGTGTGACGTGTGGCTATGAAACATGCAGATCTCAGAACTGAGACCTAGAGCTCAGCTCACCTTACCCATGCAATGCAAGGAGCCTTCCCTGCACGGCCCTGAGGATGGCTGTGACTTGAGTCACCCACCTCTGCTGATGGAAGACTCATGAGTTACTTCACAAGGCAGAAGTTCCACCATTTGATCCTTCATTTACCCACCCAAGGAGTATTTAATAAATGCCTACTATGTGTCAGGCCCTATTGTAGAAGCTGGCAAGCCAGACAAGGACCCAGC
This sequence comes from Manis pentadactyla, assembly GCF_030020395.1. Lineage (NCBI taxonomy): Eukaryota > Metazoa > Chordata > Mammalia > Pholidota > Manidae > Manis > Manis pentadactyla. Next base: position 12,353,735 of record NC_080031.1, on the reverse strand, counting down.
TCTTGTGCGTGGCTCTTGATTCATTGGCAATATTAAGCTAGAAGAACTCTGACAGGGCATCTGAATTTCCTGAGAAAATCATATGCCCCTTCAAGTTCTTTTTTAAAGTAGGTAAGTGTAAATTCTGAAAAATGGAAGTCAAAATGGATGTCCAGGCTTGTGCTTCTGCTCCAAAAATCAGTTTACCCAGGCCCTGGATATGAGTCTGAACTTCTCTATGGTGAACCTGGGCACCCTCTCCTCCACTCAGAGTTAAATGGCAGAAGGGGCCGTGTTTCTACATGACCTGCTACCTAATTTCATGGCACACCCACCTACCAAGTCCTCTTCTGTCTGATGATGACAGCACCTTTCCAACCTGCAGGTGACCCAGATTGTCCTATGCTGTGGGCTGAGACTGTGACCTCAGCCTGGTCTGACCAGGAGGACCTCCTCCTAGAATTCACGTGGTAAAGCAACAGGGCCATTTGCCTGTGAAAGCATCCTCAGAAAGCACCCTCCTAAATCCCCAGCTTCAGGCCAGAGAATGCTCTCATGTATCTTGTCTGGAAGAAAGCATGATACAGTGAGAAGAACACAAGGGCTTGAATCATGTGTAGGTAAGACTCTCCCTCTAGTTTTTAACTGAATCTTCAAAAACCCCTCTGAGCCTCAGTTTCGTCATCTGTAATATGGAAATCCTATCAGTTATCCCATGTTTATTATCAGCGACAAATGGGATAGTGCATTTTAAGGGCCTGATTCTCAAATGTTGGCTCCCTTCGTGGTTCTTACCACCTCATACTACCCTCCCACCCTTCCAGAGAATGTTCTAGAATACCTCTATGCCTAATCAGTCTAACAGGAAGGTCATCCCTGCATTAAACTGAATTCTCTCTTTTTATGGGAAGCCTGATTTCAGCCATGTTTAGGAAGAATGCCGCAAGCTTCAACGCAGCGCCCGCCAGGGGGAGGGAATCACCAACTGCATCCCCCCCTTTCCTTTTCCAGTCTCTCCTCGCCCCTCTGCCATCCATCCTCCCAAGCCTCCATTTCACAGTCCTCCTTGTAGCCTTCCACTAATTGGAAATGCCATCCAGGAATATTATTTCTGTGCCTTTAGCTATGCTATCAGTTTGATGAAAGCCTTCCTTGGGGCACCCCTCCCTCCTCCCTCCTCAGCCGCCTCCACTCCTCTTCCTTGTACCCAGAGCTGTGCAGTCAGGCCATCACTGTGTCTAGCAAAATGAGCAGAGAAGCTAACACAATGCTTCACGGCCAGAGCCGTCACGCATCTTCCCTGCCGATGCCCAGGACTCCTCTCTCCATTCTTCCCTGTCGCCAGGGGCATACAGAAGAGTCCGCTCCCCTGACGTGTGACCATGGGGCTTATTAAGAAAAGCAGAAGAGGCCACAAAACCCATTACCTGGAGGTGACCCCAGCTACCGAAAGAGCAGTTCCATCCCAGATCCAACTGGCCAAAGGAGAGGAGGCCCTGCCTCTGGACCAAGCCAGTGTCTTCCTTGCTTATGGATCCGGGTAGGAGGATGGTAAGAGCAGTCATTTGACCTGGGACTTCAAAATCTGCCCAGCCGCTGGCCCCATCTTCATCTGGAACCATTCTAGCTCAACCCATCACTGCCATGGCATAACCATGTGACCCAAATAGTCGTGCACCATTAACCTGACTCCCAAAGAGCCCACCCAGGGTCCTGGCAGACAGGGCACCCCAACAACGGGAAGCACAGGTTTTGAGTTAGACAGGTTTTAGTCACAGCCAGCCTCTGCCTCATGTTGGCTGTAACTTTGCAGTTTATTTAACCTCCCCTAAGCAATGGTTTCCTTAACTGTATGCTGTAGGGTAATAAATACACCTCCCTCTTAAAGCACTGAAAGGGCCAAAGGAAATAAGAAAAGTGCTTTGCAGAGTGGGCATTATTGACAGTAATTAATCATCACAGAAATGGTAACATTTGTTGAAGACTATGTCAGGAACTGGATTAGGTACTAGGAGTACAGGGATGAAAAAGATAAAGTCCCAGGGCAGAGAAATGGTCATAAATGCATGTGACAGGGACTATGGGAGCACAGCTCTATATTACGACAATTCTTCCTCATAATGCAGCAGAGTCAGTTTCCCTGCCTCTCTACACGCTGGCCCACGTTCAGCCCCTTGGAGCAGCCAATATGACTCCCATCCCTCTTCCACATGACAGCCTTTCAGCCTGTTGAAGACCACAGAGCATATCCCCTAGGTCCCCTCTTTTCCAGGCTAAACAGTTCCAGTTCCACTCTAAAAATAATAAGCCTGCCGTATCTTTCTACATGCCTTTGTCCAAGCAACAAAAGGTATTGCCAGCGCCAGCTCATCCATCTTCTCAGCACCATGGGCCCACAAAGAAAGGAACATTTACCTGCCCTAACCCAAGCCTTATTCCAAGAGAAATTCAATTCCATTTTGGATGACCCCAGGGTCCCCCAGCTGAGACACCTCAAACCCCAGCTCAGACTCACGATCCAGTAATTGCGACCCACTCATCTGTGAACACATCTCATCAGCTTTGGCTGGTGAGACATCCCTGCCCAGCTCATAGCATCAGGCAACCAGAAATCTGGGGGAATTCAGATCATCTGGACCAGGGGTTCTCAGCCCTGGTGTCATGATAGGGTCACCTGGGGAGGGTTTAATAAAAATGCCAGTGTCCAGGCCCCTTCACCCACCCATGAGAAATTCTGACGTAATTGATCTAAGGGCCTGGCATCAAAATAGTTCTCAAAGCTCCCCAGGGCATTCTAACACACAGGGAGGATTGAAACCCTACCCATGAAGCTCACCACTTCCTTTTGCACTTGAGAAAACTGCCCAAAGGGTAAAAATAATCTGTCCAAGGTCACAAAGCTAGTTAGAGGGAAAAGCAGGAGCAGAAGTCCCTGCTCCTGCTTTCCAATCCAGTATCTACTTCACTAGACTAACCTGGAGGTTAACATTGTGGCTTCAAACCAGAATTCAAGGTGTGTGCCGTGAAATGCTCTAGAGAAATAGGTAGTGGATTTGAAATAGGTAATGCTCTTTCAATCCCTAAGCCCACCATGTTAATTCCTCTCCTCCTTTCTAAACTGTCTCTCTTCCACCCTCACCATATACCTCAGTCTTAAAATGTGGTATCAAAATGTCATCCACAAAGGGAGTGCTTTATTCAGTTTTCAGCCAGAAGAATAACACAGCAAAGAACCTCATCATAAATCAAGAACTAAAAGCAATTCTTAAAACCAAATTAAGGTCCTTAGTATTCAGCAATGCCTCCTTTGAAATCAATCCTTCAGGTTCACTCCCCTGCTAGCTAAAGGCTGGTGGGGGAGGGAGAAAAAAAAGGAATAGTATTAAAATCCAAGAAATGTAATCTGGAGTAAATAAGTGATATTTTCTGGCCAAGGTAATGCAAGGGTTTTAGTTGCCAACATGATGGAGCTACTTTACATTTTAATAAATGCACATTGAGAAAATAATATTATTGCTCTGATATTGGGCGATTATTTGTGAACACAAAATATTAGAACTTGTCAGGAAGGCATTTATTTTCTTTTTCCTTCTTTCTCTACTGCATTATTCTTTCACTAATAGAAGATGATTGCAAAAATAATTATATCAAACAGTGGCCAATACACACAAAATAAATGGGAAAAAAATGAAGGTTATCTGGCCTTAGATTGCAAACATGAGAAGGGGAAAGCATGTGTCGAAGCAGGGAGAGATAATTGCACATCAATCAGATGATTACAGAGTGGGTGGAAAAAATTAAGGAGCCTGATTGGCTGTTGAATGTTCTGATCCCAGATGGAAATCAGAACATGGATCGGAACTCATTAGTCAAATTATCCATTTCCTATATCCATGTGGAAAGCCAAAAATATAAATGGAGTTCTGTTTGAGAAAATAATCTAACCTTCAAATGCTGCCACATGTGAGCCTGTAATCACAGAACACTGGGATCCACGGCTGGTTTTAGATGATTCGTGAACCCCTGAAATAATGTGTATTTGCATGTGTACATTTATCTGGAAAGAGATTCCATGGTTTTAAATATATTTCCGTAACAGCTGTTTATCAAAAATAAATTAAAATTAAAAATTAAAAACCACTAAACTGGGCCATCCCCTTCATTTAAAAAATAAAATAAAAATAATATCATTCCCAGAAAACAGCTTGACAGTTCTGCAAAAAGTTAAACAGTTATCATGTGACCCAGAAATGCTACTCCTATGTATATGCCCAAGAGAATGGAAAGCCTACGTTCACACAATAACTTTACACAAATGTTCATAGCAGCTCTATTCATAAGAGCCAAAGAGTAGAAACCCAGTTTCCATCTAATTATGAATTTTAAAATGTGTTATATCTATGCAATGGAATATTATTCAGCCATAAAAAAGAATGAAGTATTGATACATGCTACACTATGGATGAACCTTGAAACCATTATGCTAAGTGACAGAAGGCAGTCAAAAAAGGCTACTGATTGTGTGGTTCCATTTACATGAAATGTCCAGAATGGGCAAATCCATAAAGACACAAAGTAGATTAGTGGTTGCCAGCAGGGGGGAGAGGTATCAAGAGTGACTTCGAACCAGTTCAGGGTTCATTTTTAGAATGATGAAAATTAGTTAACGGCGATAGTTGTGAAGTATTGTAAATACATTTAAAAACCATTGAAATGTACATTTTTAAAGGGCAAATTTTATGTTATATGCTATATCCTGTTTTTTAAGTGAGTATACTTTAAAAAAAAACTATCCCCAGTAACACAAGTTCACCAGAGTGTAGCAAAGCCAGATAACAGGAGAGCATAGTGAGAACAAGTATAAGATAGAGAAAATCAATCCAAATTCACATCATTTGTATTTATTCATTCAAATATTGATGGAATGCTTATTTTTGCCTGGAATGCCTGGGCCCTGCTGCCACCATAGTGAACAAATAGACTTTTTCTTGCTGTCTTGGACTAACATTCTAGTAGGAGGGAGACAGTTCAACAAATACACAGACTGTGTAATTAGAACAGTGACAAGAGTGGTGGGGAGGACGTTCAGGTGAAATGAGTGACAGGCCAGACAGGGTCTGGGGCAGGGGAGGCTCCCTTGAGGAGGTGGGTCTGAGGTGGGTGTGGCAACTGCATGTTTAAGGAATTGAAGACACTCATGTGTCCAAAGGCACCAGAGAAGAACAGTGGGGCTTGATGGTTCTAGAGAGACAACAGTGGCCTATAGGCCAGGCTAAGGATTCAGGTCTTTAGCCTGTGCTGGAGGGTCAAGCAGACATGTGATCTGTTCGTTCCTAAAGCATCAGACTGGCTGATGCATGGAGAAGGGATTGGAGAAAGGCAGCATCAACATGTGGAGAGTGGTTGGGAAACTACAGTGGTCTTGTCAGCCAGAAAAGGGGCCCGGGGACAAGTGCACCCAACATGCACACAGCCCAGAGAGCTGCCACCTGCGGGATATTTATGGGAAGGACACAGGAGAGCAAAATTGCACTGACTATTATGACATCTGGACAGGCGCGTCATTCTGCCTGCCACCCCTTCAAGAAAGATATAAGAGCTCAAAAATAAGTGAAAAGGCAAACAGTGATGTGGGAAACGTGAAGATGGTCTGTTATCCTCCAAGTCAGGTTTGAGGAAGCACAGGCTGAATGCAAGTATAGCTTCCATGTATGTCCTCACCAAGGATATGAGCAAAATGGACATGGGCTGGAATAAATTGAATAGGGAACTACCCTTGAAGTCTGAAAGAAGACTAAACCCACAAAAGACATTATCCCTCGAAGGTGTTAGAAGCTGAAAATACCAAAAGTTTATAGAAGGAAAGTGATGGAGCAGGTCCGAGGGTGGTAGTGACAATGACAATAGTGTAGCCAGGACTCATTGGGCATTGAGCCAATAGTGGCTATCAGCCCTTCATGGATCATCCCATTTAATTTTCCCCGTGACCTTTCAAGGGAGGCCCTGTTATGTTTGCCACCTCTGAGACGAGGCCAGTGTGACCTCACCTAAGGACTTTTCCCAGGTCACACAGCTGGGAGGAAGTGAGCCAGACCTTAGCGTGGACAGTCTGCCCCCTGCTCCCGCACCCAGCCCCCCGGGCAGAGCCTCCTCCTCCGAGCATCTCCATCACAGGCTGGCAGCTGTGTCTGGATGCCTCCTGAACCTTGGAGACCTATGGCCAAAAGTCCCAGCCTCCAAACCCCTGCCGAGTCAAGGACAAGAGCGTATGAGGCTCTGCAAGGAACTGATGATGCTCTCAGCTGTCTGAGGGTGAGGCTCCTGCCCAGACCTGTGTGGACCCAGGGAGGCTGTGAGGGGCTCCAGATGAGAACTCCCCTAAGAGAGATGCTGAGCCCTCCAGGGGCCACAGGGAAAGTCCCTGCTCCCCTCTACCTGCCCTGTGCTCCAGGCCCCTCCAGACCCTCATTGGCTCCTTGGTCCACATTTGGTGAAGGTGCCAGAGCCTTCTAACTGCGGAGTGCTTTACAGTCCACAGGCCTCCACTGCTAACGTTCTCTCACAGCGAGTAGACGGTGGTCAGCACCTCACGTTCCCATGGTCACAGGCCTGGTTATTCTCTTATCCAAGCTATGTCCCTTTTGCCTGTGAGCCTGAAGACGCATTAGTTAATACAAAGCATTGCTTAACAAAATCCACTCACAGGTGGGACATCAAAATGCCCCACAGCCTCTTGCCACACCACTTTCGTGTTCTTCTGAAGTAGGACGCAGTGCTGTGTAAAGGTTTAAGAGCACAGGGTTTGGAGTCAGGCCTTGCTTTGCAAATGAATAAATGTGTGACCTTGGGCCACATTACTTAACCTCCCTGAATCTCAGTTTCTTCAGCTGTGAAATAGAGATAACAATAGCATCTTCCAACAACATTGGGTTGTTCTGAGGATTCGCTGAAACTACCTCCGTAAAAACTTATCTCTGTGCCTGTCACACGGTAGTATGCAATTAATGTTAGCTGCTTTCACTAGTAATGATTAACAGAAAAAGCAGTCACACTAGGAATGGGCTAGAACAGTGGTTCTCAACCTCTGCTGCATATTAGAATCACCTGGGGACCTTCTAAAACTCTCTGCAGGAGGTGTCACCCCATACCAATTAAATCTGAATCTCTGGCAAAGGAGCCAGCCATCAGGGTTTTCAAAGCTCTCAGATGATTCCAATATGCAGCCAAAGTTGACAACCAACAGGATAACCGGAGATCCCAGTTCCTTTCCAGCCCCACCCAGCTGGGTTCAGTATGAGGGAGTACATACATCTGGGGTTCACCCAACAGGGAACCGAGCTCAATGTGAACCCGACCCCCTGCTCTTGTTCAGACGCATCCACTCACCCTCCTCTCTGAGCCAGTATCCAGTGTTTGCCTTTCATGGAGTCGCTCTTGGCCTCAAAGCCACTTCAAATAGGTTGAGAAGACCTTCCTCGCACATCTCCCAAAATAGCGGTAACTCTGGTCAGCTAGCTACATTGTCACACTCCGGATGGACAAAAGAAATCATAAGTAATAGATGGTACATAAACAATGCACAATTAAGCCAGCCAGCAGCCCTGGGGAGGACGCACATTAGCACTCTTGGCAAGAGGCTAAACAGAGACATTAAGGAAGCTGCCTACGGTTGCACAGGTGTGGCCTCTAAGCCTCGGTCCTTCGGAAGCTGCCCATTTCCTGGGGTTCCAGCCACAGCAGGAGTGACTGGCACCCAAGGTGGGTGGTTGATTGTCACTGTAGCACAATCAAATGTGGAGTTGCAGTTGGCAGTGGCTTTAGTCCTGTCTTCATGGAAGATTTTTCCAGTTCTCCTACAGTACTGATTTCAGTTCTCTCCCCTGCCTGACCCTGTGGCCTGAGTGTTTCTGCAGCCTAGCAGGAAGGTGATCATTTGTTTAGCAGGGCCTCAGAGCATCCTCAGCCTGGCTCAGGAGCTGTTCTGCCGGCTCCTCCCGCCCTCCACAGGCATGGGTCTCCTTACTGCGCACCCTCGCACCGGAGGCACGCTCCCTGCACCATTGCGGTTAGGCCCAGGAAGGAAACGCTGTGCATCACAGAGGCTGGCCACCAGCTTTCAAGTGTGGCCAAGTCACCTCTGGACCAGGCTCTCCCACCTGGTTGACTTCCCTGAGCCACCTGTGACTACCATCCCCTTAGTCAGGGAGAGGGGGAGGGGTCCTGGAGCGAAGGAGCTGCGTGTGGCCACATCAGTCCGGGTGATCACGGGCTCACAAGACAGGAGCTATGCGACTAAGGAAGCCCTTGGAGGGGAGGGGAGGGGAGGGGAGGCACGTTCCTGAAACACCTGCCTGGGAACACAGTCTAGTAAGGCCAGACGTGAACCTCCACCCACAAGAAGGGCACCCGGGGCTAAGCGCAGTGGAAAGGCAACGTTAGGGAATTTAATGAGGTGATCTTAGGTAGCTTAATTCAGCTCAATAGCCTGGGGCTAGAAGAGGAGCAGGCACAGAAGTCAGAAGTCAAGGCTGGACTAATTAGATTTCACAAATGCCTCCGTTATTTGGCCTGCCAGGTGGAGGGGCAACTCCCCAGGGGGGCTTCCTAGGCCTCCCATCCAGCACCACCCACTCCCATCCCCACCCGTGTGCTGGAACTGGCACCCAGCTCAGACCCCACCCTATGGGGTGGTCTAAAGGGTGTAGGTGGAACAGCGCAGCCACTCTTCCCTCTTGGTGGGTAAGAGACGGGTGGCTGGCAAGTGGGGTGGCCAGAAAGGCCCAGGAGAGCTAAGGGTCTCACTGCGGCTCTGGGCCTGCGGTGAGTGACGATCCTTAGGGCCCTTGTCAAGGGCAGCGCCCTTCTCTTTGCACCTGTGCACCTGCAGAGCTAGAACTCAAAGAGGAGGAGGCCCTAGAGGGAAGGGCAGGATGTCCATCCCGACAGATTCGGCCCTTAAGCAAGTAATGGGGAACTCGGTTTCTCCATCTGTAAGATGGCTAACTGCAGAAGCTGCCCCCCACGCCCGGGATGTGGATGGAACTCTGGCTGTAGCAAAGCCTTGCTTTGACCTTGCTGCTCGAGTGTGTTCCTACTCTAAGGACAGAGAGAGGCACTTAATGCCAATGTGATAAAAACAGCAAGCAATTAATAATGGCAATAACAGTTTTTCGAACACGGAGAGCTGCTTATCTCCGGGCCTGCGGGAGGGAGCGCGGGTCCTGCTTCAGAGGGTGGGCCCCACCTGTGGAGAGGCTGCTCCCCCAAGTGGAAGGCGATGGTGATGCTCAGCACACTCCCACCTCCTCGCCTCCTTCCGGATCTGCGTTCAGCCCTTCCTCTCCCAGCAGAGACGTTCACATTCGCATCAGAAGCAGCCCAGACCAGCACAACCTCACCGAGTCTGACACCAAAATGTGAGACAGCAAGCTGACCACCTAGCCCACCCCTGCCTGGTTTCCTCTCCTGAAAAAGGAGGCGATGGGCCCATCTCAGCTACACCATCGTTCGTTCCCCTGGACTGGAGCGCCGGGGGCCGGCCTGGCCCCTCACTCACTGTGACGGTGTCACTGGCTGCTCCTCAGTGTGTGACAAGTCCCGTCACTGGTTCAAGGCTGCCCTGAGAGCCCCTAGGAGGCGACTGACTGCTTAATGAAGTCAACATGCGGCTGCAGTTACAAAGCTCTGGAATCGCACACAGTGTGCAGGCACTTTGGCTAGAAGTTTCCTGCTGAGTCCGGTCCCTCCCTGTCATCTGAGCTTCCCCCTCCTACCACACGGAGCGTCCTCCCCCCAAGCCCCTCATCCGTTGAGCAGTCTAAGCTTTTCGAGAGAAAAAATAAGAGTATGGAAGAAAGCAAGGCTGTTGATGCGTGGCAGTTCTGGAAAGCCTTAAGGCCCCTGCAGAGTTTGGGGAGACTATCCCCAGAATGTTCAACATGCCCCCTGGGTTCCTTCCCTTGTCTGCCAACCTTAAGTCCCTCAGCTTAGGAGCTCGGCCTGAGTTCTCCGGTCCCTCCTCTGCAGGACCCATGCCTTGTCCTGGCACTGGAACATCTAGGGTCTCGGCCCAGCACCAACCCTGAGACACGTAGGGCCACCTGGGATGTGGCCTGCTGACCAGCCTGAGGGAGTGAAATGGGAAAGACAGTTGCAGGGGGACCTGGACCCTCCTTCCCCTTGGCCCTGTGAAATTAACAATGTAGTCATAATAGCTAACGTTTCATTACTGTGTCCCAGGCCCTGTGCGGAGGGAGTGCATGTCTTATCCAATCCCCGCAACTATTTGATATCAGTTTTATTTCTTCCCTATGTTTTAGAGATTAGAAAACAGACACAGAAAAGTGAAGTAAGTTATCCAATATCACACAGCTAGTAAGTGATAGATGTGAAATCTGAACCCACGTGGTCTGGCTCCAGAGCCCACACTCACAAATACTATGCTAAGCTGTTTCTTCATAAAAATATTTTTAAATGAATATTACCAGCTCTGATTTGAGTGCTTTATATGCTGCCTTACGTCATGTAATGCTCACAGTAGCCCTATAAGGCCAGTGCTATTATAGCTCCATTTTGCAGATGAAGCTACAGAGGCTCAAAGGGATTAAATCAGTAGCCCAAAGTCACAGAGAGGGTGCAGAGCTGATGGGGGTGCCTCCCCAGGTCTGCCTGAGCCCACTTGGCAACACTACCGAAGGCAACAGTCTGAGTGCCACCTTTCCTGAGCCAGAGAATGAATGGGAGGCTCTCTGGACGCTGCCTTCTGCCCGTGTGCCTCTCACTGGATCCTGGAGAAAAGGTTCCGTGAGACGAATCTCTCCCTGCTTGACTCCTGAGAGGAACCGTGTCTCCCTGCCCTCCCAGACCCTGGCTCCCCCTTGATGTGGCCCGTGCTGGCCCCGCCACTGGTTCCCAGCATCCCTGCTCCACCGGGCAGGGACGCTCAGCTCCAGGCCCAGCATGACGGATATGTATGGCCAAGAATGGTGATGTATTTATTAAGTGAAACCGACAATTTTCATTAACCCAAGTAGACATTATTAAAACGCACTGGTTGTCTCTGGGAAATGAAGTGCCCAGCACAGGCTGTGAGCAGAGCCCCTGCCTGCATGCTCCGAGCTGCTGAGCATAGGCTGGGCCTTTCTCCTGGCATCTTGTATCTCATCCATCATTTCTCATGAGATGGGCCCCATCCTGAACCCCAGCACTGTTCCCCTTCCAGCAGTCACCACGGGGCTCCCCCCCCCCGCCATCCCTCTGAGGCCCAGAGACCGAGGGCCCTCCATTACTCCTACTGCCTGCACCTGAAGTCCACCCGCTGGGTCTCTGATTGCCTCCATTAAATGCAGCACATTAAACCTGAACAGAATCCCGGCAGCAGTGGAGGAGGCACCGCTGGAGATGTGGCTGGTTGGGGTCCCAGCTTTCCAGCCCACTGCAGTCAGCTACCAGATGGAGTTATCCGTGGGGGTCAGGCGGGGCGGGTGGGGCAGGCCCACCTTGAGTTGGGCACTGTGTGCGGTCAGGGGTCTTTGCTGAGGTGCGAAAGGCAGTAAGAACAATCCCATCTGCCACTTTGCAATTTACAGGCACTTTTACATAGACCGTTTGCTCCTCCCTGTGTGAGTCCTGCTGTGAGGGAGAGAGCTCGGCTGGGTTTCCCTTCGGATGATGAGAGGTGGCTCAGAGAGGTCAAGTAACATGCGTGAGGTTGTGAAGCAGGTGAGTGGCAGCTCCACGATGCGAGCCAGGCCTCTGACCCTGCGGCTAGCATTGCTTCCCCGCTTCACCTTGTCTCCGGGTTCTTTTATTAAGTCCCGGGCACGAAAGCCTGGCAAAGCTGAGATGCTCTTGTTTGGAGTGCCCCACTCTGTGTGCATCTGGCCCCAGGTCTGTGCACTGTGGGCTCAGGCAGTGCTGGGCACAGCTGCCCACCCTCCCCTTGTGGCCATGAAGGGAAGCCTCTGGCCGCAGAAGCAGCTCAGAGGGATGCAGGCGTCTGAGAAAGTACGGCACCACCACTGACTCCACTCCCTATCCGTGCCTTGAGTTCCCACAGGCCTGGTCAGGAGGCTAAATGAGATGCTGCGCACACACTGTCGAGGGCCAACCTGACACATAGTAGGTGTTCATCAAACAATGGCTGTTAAGGTGCTTTTTACGAAACAGCAAAGCTTCTAGGAGAGTGTAGGACAGCCAGTACTTACTGAATACTCCGGTGTCGTCCTGGTTTAGGAACCGGGGGCTTCAGATGTGCAGGGATGGTCCCCATGCCTACTCCCGTATGTACGCACCCTTGTCAGCTGGCTGTCCTCACTGTGGGTTCTGAAATACAGGTCCTAACTCTGGACACCCTGAGGAGACAAGACAAGGACAGGGACTGTAGCTTTCATCTGCCCAGCATCTTGCCTGATCTGAGGGATTATCAGTAAATGTTCATAGATGGATAGAAGGGAGGGAGGGAGGACAACTGCCAAATAAACAAGAAGGGGACAGATGACAAGAATCATGTCATCTTCAACCAATTGGCCATCTCGACAGACTCGGGTTCCTCTTCTAGGCAGGACTGTACAGTTGGTCCTCGGGCCTGGGGCCGGTGGCAGGATGGGTATCTATTTGGGGGATGCAGGGAAAAGGCCTTGTGTTGGGGCACTGGGAGTCCCATCCCTACTCCCTGGCCTGGACCACTTTTCTCTTCCCATCAGCAAGCTGGCCAATCCAGAGCTGCCAGCCTTCCAGGGCCAGGAAAGGTGACAGCTCGGCTTCCCTGCCAGGGCTGTGGCGGCTGGGCGTCAGGCAGAGCCAGAGAGTGGAACGGCCCATGCTGGCGGATGCTGGTGCATTAGTGCTCTGATGCATGGCTCCAGCACGGCTGCTCAAATGGCCAAGACCTGAGCATGCTCCTTCCCTTTCAGCGCATCTGCAGAGAAAGGGTAGCAGAGGCAGGGCTCGGAGGGGGGCCATTTGTCAAGATTTCTGTGCCCACCCCTCCCCTTCTATGTCCCTCTCTGCTTTGTCAAGGCTCCCACCCTTGGTGCACTTCTGCTCCTGACCCCAGCCCAACCCCTTCCCGGGGCCTTGCCCTCCCTAGGCTCCAGGGCAGTGTCTGCTCCCTTATTCATCGCAAGCTAGGACTCTCGCCACAGGGGAGGGAGGTATTTCTCTCCAAACCAGCTGCTATGAGATGATGCCAGGAGGGAGCCAGAGCTGGCATGAGCCCTCCAGCTGCCTGCCTATCAGTATTCAATGTGAATTTATTGTTTTAATCAAAGCTAAACAGGGAGTCCTAGTATCCTCACCCTGGCATGGGGCTCAGCATCCCTGGAAATCTGTAGAGGATTCTCAAAATTAGTCCATCAGATTGCAGCCAGAGCACCTCCCCAGCTGGGTGGCCTGAGGTCCGTGTAGGGAAGCATGATGTAGGGGCCTCACAGTCTACATTAGTAGAGAAAAGCTCTCGTTCTGGCCTCTATGCCCCAGCAATTCTTTATTGAGACCCCTGAAGCCATGGCTGAGTGAGGGAGGCTTGCCCCTGGCTTGGCCATGCTTCCTGGGCTGACCGTCCCTGTGGCCTTAAACTTGCCTAGATCAGCTCCTGAAAAGCCCATCCCCTCTTACCTACCTTCCAGCCCCATGAACTGCCCAAGTCAGAACAGGAAGCTCAGGGTAAATGAGCTTATCCAGATCATGGTTCCAAATCACAAGTGAGGGGTACCTGTTGGAACCCAGCCCGAGTAACTGAGGCCCAACACTAGGGTGAAGCTTCCAGGCTATTCGTGGAGCCCCTCTCCCTCCTTTCTGAGATGTAATTGTGATAGAATGAAGAGATCGGAGGCTTTGAAGTCAAGAAAACTAGAGGCAGGTCCCAATTCTGTCACTTACTCGCTGTGTGACCTTGGGTAGAGAGTTTGAGCTCTCTGGGCCCGTCCTTCATTGTCAGATGAGGATAATTTTGCAGAATGGTTGTGCAAATCAAATGAGATCATGTAACTCAGGTGCCCTGCATGATCCCTGAGGCGCTTGACAAAGGTAACTTGCTGTTACAATGGCATCTCTGGCCCAGGTGGGAAGCACAGAGGGCCAGGGACCAGCCTGGGGGAGAGAAACTGGCAGTCTGCTTCCTCCCAAATAACCCCACATACCACCAGCTCCGGAACCCCAGACCTGAAAAGCTTTGAGGGCGCAGGTCTCCGGCTGGAGCCACCTCTGACAGTGAGCTCCCTTCCTCAGAGCAGCCAGATTCAGCCTCCGTCACAAGGCAAACAGAAATGCTGCCAGGGCTGACCTCTGCCACCGCTCCTGGGGAAAGACTTTGTTTTGTGGGGAGGAAGGGGAGCCATTCCTCATCTCAGTAAACAAACTCAGCTATTCAATTAGCTCCTGTGTGGTGTTGATCAGGCAGCAGGGAAAGGCCGCTGCCCCACTGCGCAGCACGGTTCGGCTGCCGAGACTTGGCAGGAAGAATCAAAGAGGCAGCCCCAGGTGACCTGTCTCATCTCTGACACTCACGGGATCCCTTGTCTCCTGAAACTCACACTGTTCCACGGGCACAGCGGTCAGACTGAGAGGTCCACTTGTAATACAGAGTCCGTAAGGAGATGCCAGATGCCGAGGAAGGAGGGCAGGAGCTGAGAAGAAAAGAACAGGCCTTTATTGGGCACCTACTGTGTGCTGGGGTGGACAGATCAAGGAGGCTGCCATGTGCTGAGGGAGGAGAGTGCAGGCCACTTGCTGGTTCCACCTTGCACCCATCCTCTCCAGCCCCGGGAATCTGCCATGGCATGTCTGCAGTGTGAGAGGGACACCACGTCAGAAGCTGGGTCACAGTGGGAGGGGAGACGGGCACAAGGGAGAGCGTAACTCCAAAAAACGAGTGTGGCTGGGGAAGCTGTGAGTTGAGGATTAGCAGGACACCGACTTCAGGGAGATGACACTCCAAACAGGGACCTAGGAATGTAGGTGAGGGGACAAATGGTATTGCAGGATGGCTGACAAGACTGAACAGGGCAGCCCAGTTGGGGGAAGAAGGCAGGGACATGTCGGGCCCACCTGCCCAGAGTCGAGTAGGTGCCACATGGGGAAGGACTGACTGACTGGTGAAGTTGAAGGCTTCTGTTTACAGCCATCCATCTCCCATAATTAGCCATTTAGGAAGAAGATAGCCTTCAAATTCAAAGGTAAATTGACTTACATTGGGATAATAATGTTTGATTGAGCACAGGAAGTTCATCTTTAGCATATGAGAGCAAACAAATTGCTTTTCTTCCCGGGCGCTTGGGAAGAAACAAGATGAGATTGCAGGTGCTCCCGGCCCTGGGTTCCCATCGCCTTGGGACATTAGCAGACCCAGGGCTGCGCCGCCAAACCGAAGGTGCTCGTGGCTCAGTCCCTGCCTGTTGCTTTCAGATCCCCATTTCAGAGGGTTTTTAAATTATATTGCATCACACTGATGCAGCGATCGGTTATTATTGTCAACAAGAGCATGAAGGGACATAAATTCCCTCCCTTAGATAGAGGCCGGTTCATAAATACCTTTCTTTATTGCTTCCTAGATTGGAGAAATTGCTCTGTGCTTTGGCTTCCTGGAACATTGGGGGTGGGGTGCAAGGGTTTTAAATTTTGCTTCTGACTAAGGTTGTGAAATCCTAGATGATTTCCTGTAGACGACACTGCATTCTGAGCTCCCTGGGGTAGGGGATGGGTGGTGGGGAGTGAGTGTAAAAAAGAAACATATAAATAATTAAACCATAACACAATATGTGCTCTGCAACAGATACAAACTGATGTGGGACTCAGAGAGGGAGCAGTCACTCTTACTGCAGAAGCCAGGTAGTTTTCTTTTGTATGAGGAAAGAATAAGTCCGGCTTTGACAGGTGAGGCGTGGAAGTGAATTATCAGAAGCACACAGAGAACTCCAGGGCCTCCTTGGTCAAGTCCCTTCTGGCACCTTAGATTTGGCAGAAATTCAAATTTTACTTAAGTTGCTAATAAAAAACAGGTTTCACCTCAATAGGACTTTATCTCAGTTATGTGCTTGTCCCATTCATTCTGATCATGTATTTTTGGACTTGGGCATCTCATAGATTTAAGTATGTTTATGTGTGCATACACACACACACACACACACACACACACACACACACACACAAACCAATGCATTGCCAAAGTGGCTCATGGATGTAAAGGGTTTAAGTCCTTGAATCAAAACAAAGACTTTGTTTAAGCTAAGAAGGACATGTATTAGTTAGCTACTGCTGTGTAACAAACTACCCCAAAATTAGCAGCTTAAGACAATACACATTTGTTATCTCAAAATCTCTGTGAGTCAGGAATCTAGCCAAGGCTCAGCAGGGTCCTTGGCTTCAAGGTCACTCCCAAGACTGCAGTCAAGGTGTTGGCCGAGGCTGTAGTCATTGCACCGCTCACCTGGAACGGGGAAGGATACGCTTCTGAGCTCACTCACATGGTTTTTGGCCAGATTCAGTTATTTTCAGGCTGCTGGGTTGAGCGTCTCAGTTCCTCACTGGATGTTGGCCAAAGATCACTCTCAGTTTTTGCTATGTGGGCCTGTCCAGCGTAGCCACTTTCTTCTTTAGTAAAGCAGCTGAGAAGGCAAGAGGAAAAGTGTGAGGAAGTGTGTATGCCAACAAGAGAAAACACAGAAGTCACAGTCTTTTATAAGTTAATTATAGATGTGACATCTCATCACTCTGGCTATATTCTGTCCATTAGAAGCAAGTTGCTAGGCCCAGCCCACACCAAAGGAAGAAGTATACACACGAGTTAGGAAACTGGGAGACAAGGATCATTGGGACACTGCCTATCACACCACATGGATTATCATGTCAAATCCCTGAAATGTAGACTAAGATGGTGGAAACCCAGCTAGGAGTTGAAGCTGGGAATAGAGACCCTGGGCTTCCAGCCCTGTCCCCAGTGCCTCTTCAATCACATATCACAAGGATGGACTGAAGCCAGGGGAGTGTCCTGGGGCAGCCAACCCTGAGCTTACCTACTTAATAGGTGCAAGCAGGTCCCCTGCAGAGGCTCATGGTGATCCGGGGTCTCCACTAGGCATAGCAGTCCTCTAGAAGTTTTCATTTGAAGGAAAAGCCGGGTGACCTCAGTTTCTATGCAAGACCCTATGTGCCTGACCCAGGTCCAGCCAAATGCCAGGAGAGAAAGGGGTGAAGTAGAGAGCCACAGCAGGGTCAGAGGGATAAACAGCCCCGGAAGAGCCGTCACCTTTTTACTTTGAGAGTTAAAGGCAACAGACAAGAAGAAAAGAGCCCAGGAATGAAATAGCTGGCACAGCCGAAAGCATGCCTGCCTCAGAGAGAGTCCATTAGAGGCCAAGACACTGAGCAGGAACAATGCAGCGGAGACAACGGAAGCAGCTGAAAAGCCCTGGAAATAGGGTGCCCGGACTCCCGCTCTAGGACGTCTTAACAGATTAATAAGGCTTTTGAGGATTTCCAGAAATGTTTCTATGAGTCAGAGCCTGAGAGGGGCCAAACGTGGCTCTCTTTGAAGCCTCTTTTTCAGCAGCTTGAAACAGCAGATTCCTCTGCACCCAGCAAGGAGGGCAAGGCCTAGATGAGCCAGGAAAAGCTATTGTGTCTCTAGAAAATGGGAGCCCGCAAGGAGACTTTGTCACAGCCCCAAGCGTGCCATTGAAGTTGGAAAGCAGGCGCACGCCTTAGTCCAGGAACAATCATCCCGCCCAGCAACGGGAGGGATGCAGCCACTGCTCAGACACAAAAACCACATGACCTTCAGACTGAGGAGGAGGGCATTCTTGGAAGGCTGTGAGTAGACCCTAGAAGTCCCAGATAATGTTTACAAGGCAAAGCAGGAATTATTATTCCCATTGTAGAAGTAAGAAAACTGAAACTCAAAGACATTGAATAACTTACCCAGTCTCTTGGGAAAAAAATGATGGAGTGGATCATCATTCTGGATCAGTCTGGCATTCAGTGGTTCGTAGCAGAGATCCGAAACATCAGTGGCACGGACAAGCTAGGGGCTAACTCTTCTCTCGCATAACATGAAGTCTAGAGGCAGGCAGGCAGCCCATCCATGGCACTGCCTCCCATGCTCAGGTCATAAAATGGCTGCTGAAGCTTCGGCCATCAGCTCCGTATTCCAGGCAGGAAGAAGGAAGAAGGGGAAAGAGTAAAGGAGGCATATCCTCCCAGGTGAACCAGCCATCATTCAAGAAGCCCACCAATGGCTTCTGTTATACCTCAGCAACCACCTCCAGCTTTTCAGGGGAGGCTAGGAAATTCATGTTGTATTAGCCTAGTTACATTCGCATTTCAACAACATAAAGATTCTGATGGTAAAGACTGGGAGAATGTATATTGGGTAGGCAGACAATACATTTTGCCACAAGACCCAAACTTTCTGAATCTAAATACAAAATCCTTCCCACTATCTACACTGCCCATGGCAACCACGGACAGTATGGCCCAGACAACTGGCCGCTGCCATGTCCTCTGATCCTAACATAGAGTCACTGACTACCCTCAATTATCCAGCTTCCAGAGCATCCTGCTGACCAATGTTAGGCTGAGCCAAGGGCCCCCCAAAAATGTTATTGTGCCTGCTAAGTCTTGAGTCGTGTTAGCTACTGACCAGAGCAAATTTCCTTTCTAGGAAGTGCTATCTACTCTGCTCAAATCAGTTCAAGTTTCTGCTTTTCTCAGCGCTGTGCTGAACTAGGCACAAGTCTTTGCTTTCATTATAGGATCGTTAAGGGATGTTACAGGGACATTAAGTGGATGCTGTGCTCCACTCAAAATGGAACTGTGTTTCCCAGTGATACAGTATTGGTCCAGTTAACGTTCAAGTGTATGCAGGAACTGGAGCAGAAGAAAGGCAGTCAGGTACATATACTTTTACTAATTCCCCAGACATCAGGGGCAAGTTGCCACATTCTGCCCCATTGATACCAACTTTTATTCCATGTCAGGGAACATAAGGGTCCCATTTTCACTGGTGCAGCAAACAAGGAGTCCCGTAACCAGTTGTGGGGGAAGGTACATAAGAGAGCGGAGTGGGGCCACTTGCCCTTTGAGACCAAAATAGTCTGGAGCTCCAAATGGAAGCTGTGAGGCTGGTGGCAGAACAGTGTGGCAGGGGCAGCCTTCCCACCAGCCTCCTCCTTCCCCGTTTCCAAATTTCTTCCTGTGACATTTCAAGTTACAAGGCTCCCATCTCAGAACTTTGACTTTGAATGTCTTTTCATATTGGCCTTAAAGAAGATGGTGTCATCAGTGACCTTTTTAAAAGACCACGGGGGCTTAATTAAAAACTAAACTTGGCCACTTGATTCAGACGATCCTGTCGAGTCCTCAGCACTGAGGTGAACTCAGCCTTGTCAACTGGCAGCAGGCTGCTGGCACTGCCCTTTGGCGTCCCAGCCCTACGGAGATGCAGAGTGCCAGGCCAGCTCCGGCCCAGGTCCCGGGACCACTGACGGCGTTCTTGGCAAGGGAGGGGCCTGGCCACTGAGGGCCAAGGTCCTCTGTGGGGGCGGGGAGACTGGGGCATCTGTGCAGGGAAAGGCCCCCAGAGGAAGAGAATGAGGGTCACGTGGGTTTCTGGTGACGATGAGTCTAGAGCAAGGGACTTTCTCCCATGTCCTGGCTTTCCTGTGAGTGACTCAGTGGAGGGACTAGAACCCACATCACAGCCCCAGCCTTCCCCCTGCCCCTGCTTTAAAGATTCTAGTAATTGGCAGAAGGATGTGCCCACACATGTCAGCTGAGCCCTGGGAGGTGCAGCCCGGGCTCTGCCAGGACCCTCCCCAGAAGGTATCAGACTCATCTGAAGGCCAGATTGGAGAACTGTTTCTGATCTTTTTACTTTATTAGTAGCAGCTTTAAAAAAAAAAATGTATCATTGATATACAATCATATGAAGGTTTCACATGAGCAACATTGTGGTTACTACATTCACCCATATTGTTGAGTCCCCCCAACACACCCCAATATTAGCACCAGCTTTTATCCCCCTTCCCAAAAGAGGAAAGCAGGGTTCAAGGTGTGTGAAGAGTTAGGTCCTCCTATTAGCCTAGGGCACTGGACAGAAGCATCTCCTCCCACACTGACAGCGTGTCTTCTGGAAGACAGGAAGCAATGAAAACCAATTCCCTTTACCCAGCCACATCCAGTAACTGTGGACTCGGTGCAGCTAACATGGAAAGGACTTTTCAGAGGTCCAATCATCTGGCTTGACCCTAGGGCCCAGGCCCTCAACATTTTACCTTCCCTTTTCAGAAGAAATGGGGCATAGTGAAAGGAGACCTAGTTCCTGGCCCTTCTCCCACCATGCTGTGCAACTCTGGACATGTTACTTACCCTCTCTGGGCCTCAGGTGTCACCTCTGCAAATTAGGGTGAATAATATTCTGGGTAATGATCTTCTAGGTTTCCTTGCCCTTTATTAACTTGAGTTTACTGAGCATCTACCATATGCCAGACACCGCATTAGATCTGAGGATAAGGCAATGAACAGAACATTCTTGCTACGTGGCTTCATGGGCATGAATCTGGAACATCAGAATTACTGGACTTTCTGACAGGCAATCCTTGAAATTGTTGAGTGACCTCTAGAGAAGACAGCTTATCCACAAGTCCCGATCCCCAAACTTGGCTTCTATGGCTTTCCATGCAGTTCAGCAGAGCCTAGAACAGAGAGATTCACCCCAGGAGCTTTTCCCTCCTTCCTCAGAGGGCCAAGAGGCCCTTGGAGTCCTCAGCCACTTACTCTTGCTCCTAAAGGAAGAAATATAACACCAGGCTATGACTCTGGCTCTTAAATCATAATTTATTGCAGTTCTTTATGACCACATGCACACACACACACACACACACACACACACACACACACACACACACACCAAAGGCAGCCTTTGAAAAGCAGACAATACCTGTGCCTGCAGAGCTGGAGAAGGTCCTGGCTGATTTCTTCTAAGCCTAGTTCCCTAAGGTTTTATGTGCCATGGGGCCTGCGTATTCTGCCATTCCCTGTCACTCTTGAGGGCACAGTGTGGCCTGGTTGAAGGGACTGGAGGGTTGTAGTCAACTGGTCTTCCTTGGAAAAGGGGCCCTCTTGGTAGCCGTGTTTCTTCTACTTGCTGGCTGTGTGACCTTAGGTGAAGAACTTAACCTCTCTAAGTCCCAGAAGCAGCATGCATAAGATGGTACTCACAATGCATACCTTGTAATTCTTGTGCAAAAGAAATAAGATGATTTATGGAAAAACTTGGTAAGCTAAAGAGGCACAAATCAGAAGGCCAGGTGTTACGATTAGGAAGACCCCCTGACAAGGGAGGAATAGGCTAGGACCCAAGGCATCCACTGAAACAGGCGCTACCCAAGACCTCCCCATCCTGGGCATTGGCTCCTGCCCCCATCACCTCCCACTGGACATGGCCAGACTCAGCTCTGCCCAGGGGGCTCCACCAGCTCCCTCGTACCCTGCCCTCCACCTCCAGGCCTCTGGAACAGGCTGCAAAGCCTGACTCCGGCTCCAGCCTGCCCAGAGTGGGTGTTCACATCCTTCAGGCCCCTCCTCCCTGCTCAAGAGGGTTAAGAGCCTTGGGAAGAGAAGAGGGGGTCGATCAAGTGGATCTCAAGCGCTCTCCGGCCGGCTGGCAACCCACAGACCTTGTGGCTATCCCCACAGCTGCAGGGAAACTCTGCCACAGGTAGCTGAGGGGGCTCTGTGTCCATCTTCAGTGCCTGTTTGGAAGGGGGTGCCACAGGCACTACAGCCAGGGGCCCAGGGGCCCTTGCACCTGCATGATGGCTTTTCTGAGGAAATGCCACTCCCCACCCCCAGGGGGCCAGGGCCCGCGAGCACAGGGGGCTGAGAAACGCAGGGAGGGAGGCTTGCAGAAAGCATCAGGCCACTCGTGAACACAAGCTCCTTCTCTGTGCTTTCAGAATTTTGTATGATCTTTAGGATAATGACGCTTTCTGCTCTATTCAGGATCTCTGTCTTTCTGGAGGACCCATGCCTGGACAGAGAAGAGGAAGGGGCCAGGAATGTGTCTTGGAAATAGAGAATTTTAGAGTTGGCAGGGGCCTTAGAGAGTTTCTGCTGCTGCTTCTTTGTCCTTGAAGGTCCCACTCATGAGGCCTCCGAGGCTCAGGGAGGTCACCTGAGCAGCCCAGACCCCCCCAGCAGTGGACGGCCACGCTGCCTGGAAAGAAGGGACTCGCCTCTCATCCCAGAACCAACGCTGCCCTTCACCTCCCTCCTTAGCTTTCACCAACTCCCCCCTTTCCCGGCCCACCCCTTCTGCTTCCCTCCTTCCCCAGGTAAATGTGTCCCTTGCCCTCCTGCCGATTCGGCACCACACAGGACCAGTGGGGGTGACAGGCTTTTAGGGATGGAATAGAAACACACTGTGCTAACACATGATGGATGGCAGGGAGCTAAGAGATCTCATTTCTTTTCCCCATTAAGGCAGACAGGAAAAGCAGAAAGTTCTGCAAATGGGCAGTATCCTCCGTCTTTCCTGTTGGTTTGTCAGTCAGTCAACAAACAGCCACCCACGTGGAGCAGAGATGAGCAAAGCTCTGGCCTTGCCTCTGGGTGGAGGACAATCAAATCACATCACCTGACACCCTGAGTAACACGGCAATAATGACACAATGCAGTGGGTTGGTTCTGGAGAGGTGGTCTGAGAACAATGACTCCCCAGCTTTTTGGGGATCACAGATCCTCTTGAGAATCTGCTAAAAGCTATGAAAACCCTGAACATTCTCCTTCTCTAAAGTTTTCATGCACATTTACTCAAAATTAAGGAATTGCACAAGTCCAGTCACCCACCCCATGCTGTGCACGCCCAGACCCCACCTGTGATGCTGTTCTAGAGTGTCTCGTGCATACAGGGAACGTGGCCATGGGAAAATGACCGGCAGGCAAGCAGGGAGGGCTGAGCAGACAGCAGGGAGTGGGGCCAGGCGGGCGTTCCATTGCCCACCGTGAACCAGAGAGGATGTGATTCCTGCCTCATGCAGCCACTTAGCACACTGTCCTGGTGTCACGGTGAGCAGCTGCGGCTGGGGGCTAGGGACTGTGTGACAGGCCTGCTCACTGCCCTCAGCCGGAGAGAAGTAGTGGAGTGGAAATGCCGGCGCCCCTGCAGCCTCCCGATAACGATGCTAAATAAAGGTAATTTTCAAGTCACCAGCTAACAATGGCTGAGTGCACAAGCAGTGACCGAGAAGTCAGCTGATGACTGGGCGAGCTGTCGGGGAACTGCTCTAAGGACCACCTGGCCTGTGGTCCGCGTCCACACAAGGATGGCCTGCAGAAAACAGCGCCTCGGCTCCACGGGCAGCCAAGCCCACAACATTTGCCTGTCCAAAGCCCTGGCGTTTTTCCTCCTGGAGAAGAATTCAGAGGAGCTGCAAGTTTGCGGAAGGGGTGGTCTCCGTGGGCTCCAGCCCGGAAGCCCTCTGTGCAGTCTTCCTGAAGGGGCTGGACCACATGCCTCCTGCCCTGCAGCCCCTCCCTGCCCATGCCACGCTGAGGCCTCTGTGCTCTGGGCCGCAGCCTGCTCCTCTGCAACAGGCCTCTCCTAACGAAGCTGAGATTCTCTTGCTCCAGCCCCCACCGCCCCCAGCAGCCACAGTCAGCGCAGTACAGCAGTTTGCACTTCCCAGAGCAAACAGCCTAACTGGGGACTGGTTCCAGACTCACTGCCTCCCCAAGACCTCCCCAGGGGGCCTGCTGGGCCCCCTCCCCTGGCTTTCATGGGGTCCCTGTCAGACCTGGGCACACTGCTGCCCACGCAGGAGGCTTACTTGAGGCGCCATGCATTCTTTGCCGTGGTTTTTCCATCCTGCAGTGTTCTCTCTGCCCCACTGGACCAGACCCCTCGAGGAAACTGTGTCCTCTAGATCCACTCTTCCCTGGGGGACTACAGGATGTAGGAGAAAAAGCGTGAGCTCTGGAGTCAGTTGAAATTGTCAGTTCCTGACGCCCGCACTTCTCAACTGTGTGACTGTGGACTTAGCTCAGCCTCGATTTTCTCATCCATATAGAAGGAATGAGGATTAAAACAATAACTGGAAAATACCTACAACAGGGCCTGAGACATCATAGGTGCCCAATGTACTTAAGGTCCCATCCAACGGGCCTGACAGAAGGTTCTGGAATTTTATTTCATGGCCCACCCAAGGCTGTGAATAAGCCCTTAGCTCTCTCAGGGACTCGTCTGCAGCAAGCCCAATGGTGAGGAGCCCCCAGCCCCAGCACTGCAGGCCCCCAGAATCTGTCAGTGCCCCGAGGGGATGGAATGGAGAAGGGGCAGGCACTGTGTGGACTCCGGGAGTGGGAAGCTTTGTAACCTTGGGCAAGTCACACAACCTCTCTGAGCTCCCATTTCCCCAGCATAAGGACAGTCTCCACCCTGTCAGCCACAAGTGTTATCCTGCAGAACAATGAAAATGCTTTGAACATTATGAAATGCGGTTCTGTGAGAAGCAATGCCCCAGACAGTATAAACAGGTGGGGTTTACCCTGCCCGAACTACCTCCCTGCCGGGTTACATGGAATTTCACCCTGGGAGTTATGCCTTTGGGCTAAGGAACTCTCTTGTTAAAATATTTATACCTTTGGGTGATGGTGGTTATAAGCATCAAGCCGACTGTTAGACTTTAACACCTTCATACCACATCAGTGCATTAGATCGCTTCCTAATGAGGCAGGTCCTCGAGGGAGCCAGATGAAACGGGGCACACAGGACAGATAAATGGTGGGGAGAGGAGTGGAGGGTGCAGGGGAGGAAGGCCTGGGGAGGGAGAAGCCTGGGCTCCGATACCAAGGTGGGCAAGGGAGGTGGTGGAGACCAAGGCAGGGAAGGCAAGAGGGGCTATGGAGACCGGTTTACTCCCTTCTAGGTCTTTCTAGAGTGATTTCCTACCTCACCTCATCTCCCTCCCACCTACAACCTCCTAGGAGTGACGGGGACTTGCTGTCAGCAGGGCAAAAAGCCTCTCATGCCCCTTCTCCTCCCCCTTCCAGGAGGACAGCAACTTCGGCCTGTGTCCCCAGCCTCCGGGAGCAGGGGACAGCAGCCCCCACAGGCACAGCTCAGGCGCTAATTACGCCCTCCATCACTTACCCACTGAGGCAGGAATGGGGACAGATCACTCACTGAGCAGTGGCAGTGACCTTCACAGGCCGCTTCCCCTCCTTGCAGCCCCCTACTTGCCGGAGACCGTGTTCCCTTTCATTTGGACTGTTCACTGGATGCCACGGCCGAGCCGAGCGCAGCCATGGAAGACACAGCCGACAAGTGGGGAGGGAAGCTGGGGCTTCAGCCCTCAGCCACACAAGAGGGCAACAAAAAGAGGTTTGCCCATGGTGGCTCATTTCCAGAAGACAGAGGGACACTTAGGACTGGCTGAAAAGCCTAGTAGGTGCCGACCCTGGGACTCAGTGGCCAAAAAAGTCAGTGTGACCCTAGACTGCATCCACTGCAAAATGGTGTTCAAAACAGGCAGGCAACCTTCCCCTGGGTTTGGCTTGGTCAGGCCACATCTGGAACTTCACATTCAGTTCTAGAAATCTGTTTGACAAGGATATTAACAGAACAGAGAATACCAAGGTGGTTTGGGCCAAAGGACCATGTCATCTGAGGAAGAGGCAGGACACATAATGGAAGAATGCCAATCTCAAGAATCGGCTTCCTGGGTTCATGTTTGCGACACAATAAATGCTAAGCAAATAGATGCCAGTATTGCTATTGCTATTCACATGAGCATCCATATTTGTTTTGTGTTCATATGGGCCCCCAAAGGACATGCTCTGTGACAGTTGGTTGGTATCTAGCAGGGAGCCCGCACCTCAAAGGCTGAGGCAGAGCAGAAAGAGGGGCTACCAATTGGTAACATCCACTGGGAACCAGGGCAGAACCCAGCGGGGTGAGGATGCTGGCAAAACTAGGTGAGGTGGCAGCGTGTGGTAGCTGCCCGGGGCTTCTTCCGAGAGCCAGTAATCCATGCGCTAGTCAGGAGCCTGGCCGCACAGGGAGCGTCTGCGCCACGCAGGCCCCAGGGTGCCAGAGACAGTGGATATGCTTGGGGTTCAGCACTGCCTTTTAATGAGCTGTGTGACCCAGTGCACATCACTCAACCCTTGTGAGTTTCCCTTGCCTCCTTTGAAAACCAGAGTAGCTGTGTCACAGGGCGACTAAGAGGAAAAGCACTTGGCAAGACTGGCTCAGTAGCCCTGATGGGATGCCAGGTCCCTCTCCCTGGTGCTGGCACTTTCCCAAGTGCATAGGACCCTGGCCCGTCAGCAGTGCACATAGCCGATGCCAGCCCCTGCCTGGAGGTGGGTGGCTGCCACGGCCCTGCCTCCTTGGCACTGGTCAAGGACAAAGCGGACACAGCCCAAGTTCTAGAAGAGTCAGGGGGCAGCTTCACCCCATGCAGGCTGTCGCTTCTGTTCCCACCACACAGATGCAGCTGACAGCCCAGACTCCTTCAGCTCTGGAGGGCTTGGAGGGCCCTTCATTTGCCGTGGTGTTATTTGTTGTCCCCGCTGTCACGAGGAATAGAAGAGAAATATTGTCTCCAGCCAGAGCCGCGGGAGGCAGACACCTCGAGAGGCAGTGGCTCAGGGCAGCAATAATTGCTCTGATTGGAAGGCATTTCATCAGGTTGCCGCGGGGGACGGGGCGATGCAGCAAGTTTCCCAGCACCCAGGGATTCCAGGAAAATCCTGGGGGCTTGTGGTTCCCTTGAAGAATGGTGCCGGCTTCACGTACCAAATTGCTGTTGTTTCTTTCTCCCTGCAGCAAGCTCCCTGCTGGAGTGACTGATGCCCTCCGTTTACCCGGGTTCCCCCAACACTACCACCATCTCCCCAAGCTCACCTCCATTATTCTCAGGAGACAGAATTCTAATATAGCTCACAAATCCATGCACTGGGCAAGTATTGTCTGCATGCCTTCTAATTGCCAAGCTGTGTTCTAGGGCTTGGGACCAATCAGTGAACAAATGAATCAGAGCCCTGAACTAGGGCGACAGACTGGAAACAAAAACATAATAAATAAATTGTAAGAATGCTACAGTGTGTTAAGCAGTGGGGAAGAGGTGGATAGAGCAGGATGAGGAGGACTTGAGGGTGCCTAGACCGGACAGGGTTAGGGAGCCCAAGGAAAACTGTCCCCAAAGGCTCTTCTCCTTCTCCTCCCCATAATGGGCACCCAGCAAGGGGTGGTTCCACCAAACCACTTCTGGTTGCTGTTTCAGGAAAGGAGAGCCTCCACGTCCCCCAGACTCCCATTCCCATCCCACCAGCCAGTGCAGACCTCCCAGGTAGCTTACATTTTGCAAAGTACTTTTAACAGGGGAAAATCCCATTTAATCCTCTCCTCGGGGAGTCATTCCCACTTTGTGGATGAGGAAACTAGGGCCCTTGGAGGACAAATAATGAAGGCTAAGGCTGCGCAGCTCCAGTAAGTGGCGGAACCAGAACTTGGCCGGGACTTTCACTGCCCATCTGAGCGCTCAGTCTCTACGCAGGGTGCCCTCACATCCCTGATCTCATTGCACCCAAAACAACCCCATGAGCCAGGAGTAATAAAGCCCTTTTTGCTTATGGGAAACTAAGACTCAGAGAGCTTAAGTAACTTGCGTCAAGTCTCAGAGCTTCAAAGGGCAGAGCCAGGACTTAACTTGGATCTCTCCCTGCCCCAGTGATCTCTCCCTGCACGGCGCACCCCACATCTTCTTACGCCAGCTTCTCCCTCCTTCCTCGAAGCCTTCCAAAGACTTCAGCCCCTCTCTGGGCCCAGACTCTGGGACTCCTTGAAGTTGTTCACTCCTTGCATTCAGTTGCCCCCATGAGCACTAAAAAGAAGAGAAAAGATAGATGGCAATAAGAATTGTGTTCAACTATTTTACTTAAGTCATAATCATTCCTAATCTAAATTTGCAGGAATGTATTACACAGCCTAATCATTCACATATATTGTACCGCAGTTTCAATTTAGTGAAAAGTAAAAGCCATTCAGAAGGCAGAAATATGTTAAATGAACATCTCCCAGATTACAGTCCTTCAACTAGATAGAGCGCAGCTGGGGTCTTTGATTCAGGGACTGGTGCTGTCTGCTCTGCTCTGGGTACATTTCTGGGTACTCTGGGTACAACTGCAGGCACAGGTTGAGGAGGGAGTCCAGCACAACATAAAGACTAGGCAGGCTATGGTTCAGGGTTTGCAGTTGGGAGACTTAGTGGCTCCGTGGACTCACTGCTCCTGACAGAAGAGACGCGTAGCTGGGTGTGCTCCTGGCTTCCCTCTTGGCCTCCCACCCTGCCACTCTCCCTCCAACTCTGCTCCAGTCCGGACTGAGCTTGCCACCCCCCAAGCACGGCCATTACACATGCCATCTCCTCAGCCTGGAACTCCACGGCTCCATCCTCATTGCCTTTCTCCCATAGTCCCTCGGGTTGCAGCCTAGATGTCACGTCCCCTATGAATGTTCCACAGGAACCTCCGTGTCTGGTTAGTGGTTCTCTTTGCACATCGTCAGTGTGCCCTGGTCTCACTAGGACTGTCCTCACGCAGCATTATAATTGTCTTTTGCCCTGTCTCTCCCGCTAGACCACCAGCTCCTGAGGGCAGAGACCCTCTGGGTCACAGTTGTGTCCCTGAGCCTCACTGCAGCAGGTGCTTGGTCAGTGTTTACTGGATGAATCCGCAATCCTGAGCCTTTGCATGCTGCCTTCCCCATCTGCCGGACAGAGGGCCCTGTCAGAGCCTTTGCTGGGTGCACCTGCCTCAAGACCTCTCTGTGAGCTCGGCCAGGTTTCTCCTGGTCTGACAGTGGCCACAGTGAGCCCTCACACATCAGTGACCAAGTGAGGTGAGACAGGGCCTACCTGCCAGCCCCCTGCCTCCCCTACACAGCCATGCCGGCTGCTTCACTGCGAGGAAGGGGTAGCACCAGAGTCCCCAGAAGAGACGATGAGGCTAGATCCGGCATCGTCCAAACTGGGTTTGAAGCCCACACACCTGAGTTCAATCCCGAGTTCACTACATATGCCGTGTGACATCAAGTTATCTAGTTAACCCTTTGAGCCTCAGTTTCAGGTTTATGAGACAGGGACTCCCTTCTCAGAGTGCTGTTATAAAGATCAAGTGCCAAGCAAAGCATGGGGGTGTTGTATATCTCAAGATGGCCATGTCTGTGTGAGCAGAAAAGCCGCAAGACACCCCCTAACTCATGTACAATGAGGGGATCTCAGCGAGACAACTTTGTACTTGCTTGTGATGTGCAGCTCCAGTTGGGTTATCTAGTTGCCTAGTTACACCACAGTGACTTAGACCAGGGAGATGGCAGTGCTCAGCAATGTGATGCTTACTGACCGTTGCTCTGTGTTCCTCACGAACGAGGCCATGCAAAGAGCGGCCTCTCTGCAAGATGCTCAGGTGCCTTCTCCAGGCCAGAAGTCATGCTCTGTTTTTCCAAATGTGCGGGGTATCTGAACTCATCCCACCCATCCCATCACTGAAAGGCCGCCAAGTAATGCAGCTGAGTAATGCTCTCCAATAGAGAGTTTGTTTTTAAAGAGAGGAAGTAAAGAGTAATGTTCCTGTTCAGAGCTGCTGAGGGAATTAGGAAGGCAGACGGCCATTACTCAGGTTGGAGTCCTGCCAGGCTTATGATATCATATTTATTTGCCAAGAAAAACACCTCCCTCCTGTCTCTCAGTCAGCGAAGGGAATCAGAAGCCCAACTCCAATCACATTTCATGCGGAAGGTTTAAGACACACAGACGGAGTTTAATGATAACGGCAGCCGCTTACATTTACATAGTACCTTTTAGCTAGATGGACCCCCAGAGTTTGACAAGCATTATGGACAGATGAACAGACAGGCGTGAAGAGCAGATCCCTTCCTCCTTCGTTTCTTGCAGGCAGTCTCCCTCGAGCCCCTTTTGCCATGTGGCAGGAAGGTGGAAAATTGAGCAGTTTCCCACCCAGTCCTCTGCTTCTAAGCACTGCTAAGAAAACAGGGTCTGAAAGTGGGTCCCGTTAAAAACATTCCACCAGCTGCCTTAGTAAAGGTTAATTCCTTTGCACTGCACTCCAGCGAGCTACACAAATGAACCAAAGTTGTCTGATAGCTGAGAATGTTGAACCAAATGGCCATTGTTGGGGTGCTGGACCACTGGCTGTGAGACGTGTGGTGGGGGCACCCGACCTACAATTCTAATGATATCTAGCTCTTCCCAAATCTTAAAGAAACCTCTCCTGCTTCAACTTTGCTCAGATGGGGCAGAAGGTGGGGTCCACATCTGTTACTCTGAGCACCCCAGGACTAGAGGAGAGTTGAGTCCGCCTAGAAAATTTGGAAGCACCATCTTTGTTTTATTTTGTCTGCCTGCATGGCAAGGCTGGGCCAGGCCCATGGCACTGGGGGAGAGCCAGAGAACATGTACACAGTGGGTTTTCAGACTACAGGGGGCCACAAAATGGAAAGGGAGGAAGGTGATCACCAGAGAATCCAGGAGGAAGAGGAGCACCTGTTAGAGAGGGTGAGCTTTGACAAGTGAGAACATGAGCTGCAGTTGGCCAGACCCTGTAGAAGGACGATCTAGATCTGGACAGCGAGGCCATGGGAGTCCCAACACCCTACTGCTGAGCCACCACCCAATCCCCAATAGCTGGACCAGGCTTGCAGGGTCTGCGCGCATGATTTATTTTCGTCTTACAAGCACCCAGCCCATGTCACCAAGCATGGCCACCGAGCTGTAATTCTCAAATGTCGCTCATGAGGATGGCTTTGTGGTGGATACATCATCTCATTTTCCTGGGGGCCCCGAGAGGCAGCCAGCAGATTGCACACACGGAATGTCAGCTACATTAAGCTAACACATTCACATCATTGAAAAACCCTATTTACACATAATAAACATGTGGATAGATGCCACAGAGGAAATAATATAGTATTGATTGAAACAATGGCCTGGATAATGCCTTCTGAAAAGCTGCGGTCACCAGCGGTTCCTCAGCAGCCGCTCTCAGGCGGCCTCCCTTCCTGGCAGCCTTGGGCTGTCACTCTCCAGATGGAGAAGACAGGCATTTCCATGGGCCCATGGAGCCCTCACTGCGTGCCAGGCACTGTGCTGAGCACCCCACCTCAGTTCATCCCCAAAGCAGCTCCTTGAGGTGGGTGATACTATATCCATTTCACAAAGAAGGAAGCAGGTGCAGGGAGGAGTTAAATGTCTTGCCTAGGGTTGTACAGTTAATAAGTGGTAGAGCTGGGATTTGAAACTAGGTCTGCCTGACTCCACAGCACATACTGTACGCATTATGCTAGACTCCTTTGTGTGTCCATTTTCTATCTATATGTGTAAATATATAGATGGAAAGCGGGAGAAAGGCTCCTGTGTGTTAGCCAAGCATGAGGCGTGGGAGCTCTGGACAGGACCGCTGTCACTGACTGAGCGGGGTGGTTAGTGAGCAGCTCAACCTTGGCCATGATCCCAGCCATCCTGGGCTGAGAGGAAGCCCTGCAGTTTGGTAAATTTGGAGTCTTCCAGAAATGGAAAACCTCATTTTAGAAAGGTGACTTATCACCCTAGAGCTGCTGGCAAGCCCAGAGCAGGACCATATTTTCCCTGGTAACCACAGAATCCCCTGGGCTCAGAAGGTGTCCACAGCCAGCTGAGGACAGCAGGGGGATCTGTGAGCACGGATGGGTGCGTCAGATGGAGGAAGAGGCTCTGAGAGCACACAGCAGGTGCAGGTCGGGAGCAGGCCAAACGCGTCAGGGTAATTTTCCATGATGACGAGGATCTGGTGTGGGGAAGGGGAGAGACAGGCAGGTCTGACTGCCTAGAACAGATGGAGGGTCCCCCTGCCATCGATGAGCATCCTTCTCTGCTACCATTTACTGATTGTGTGACTTTGGGCAAGTTGCTTCAGCTGTCTGAGCCTCATATCAAAAATAAAGAGAATCCTGCTTCCATGTCAGTGTTGTGAGGACTTGATAGGAAAATGAGTGTGACTGCGGGAGGTGGGTACACAGTGGGTACACGGTGAGCTGCCCCTTCCCCTCCTATGGGACTGTATGCCTGTGGACATCCCAGAGGCCTCTGCAGGCAGCTTCAACCCCTGCAGGGGCCTGGCACTGAGATATCCTCCTGTACCCCAGCCGTCCCTGCCAAGCAGCCTGGACTGGGAAGGTAAATGGGCAGATTTTGCATCTGCTGAAATCCTTGCTTTGCTGGGTTTTGCTTTCTTCTGCAGTAGCAGAGGATTTCTACTAAACCCTCCGGCTGTGTCTGGATTATTGCTTCCGGCAGCACCAGGGGAGTACATTTCTAATACCAACTCTTGCAAAACACCAAAGGCAGAAACACAAACTAGAGCTTAGCGAGGCTGGTAAAGGTAGGCACGGGGCTGCTGGCTAAACGCAGGCCACCTAGCAAACAGCCCATCCTTGAAGCAGTCATGGGAGAGGGCCCCTGGCCTGACCTCAGTGGGAGGTCAGTTGAGAGCTCACCCTTTGTTGGACAGCTGAGAAACTTGAAGCCCAGAGAGGCTCGGGACTTGCTCAAGATCACCCAGTATGGCCAAGTGAACCACGGGCAGCCCAGGGACAAGTCAGGGGAAGAGTCTGGCTTTGGGATCAGACGGTTGTGGCTCCAACCCCTCCATCACTTAGCTGTGTGCCCTTGGGCAGGTCTCCCACAAGTCTCTGTCTCTGCATCTGTGAAGTGGAACTGTGAACACTTGCCTTGTATAACTGGGAGCCATGAGGCCAGGTCTGGTCTCCAGCACTCTCCCTGCCTCATTAAGATGCCAGAGGCTCTCCACATGAGGTGCTAAGTTTCTTGCTCTGACTCTAAGACCTAAGCCTGGCCCAAGTGGAGATTCCTGGGTTGGGCAATGGCCAGGGGCGGACAGAGGTTGGCTCAGACCAGAGGAGTCCAGGGCTGGTTCATCCTCTGGACTCAAAGGGGAAATTGGGCATTTGGGCAGTGCTGCGAGCCACCCCAGGCCACACATAGCCCTCCTCGTCCGGGGTGCACAGACACTAGGCCAGCCACCTCCCCACAGGAGGCTTGCCAGGAGGGCGGTGCACGAACACCTGGAACCACCCAGGGCTTGGCCCAGGCAAGCAGGAGACCCCCCATCCAGAGCGGGAGAGGAAACTCCAGGCTCCGCCCTCCCCATGCACAGTTCTCTCCAATATGCCTCGACCTATCTTTCTAGAGTCCCCTTCCCAGATCCTGCCTTCCTGACACACGATTTTCCCAAGCCATCCCTCCTGCCTAGAATGCTCTTTCCTTTCTAGTAACCAGTACCCAGCATCCTATGCGGCCCAGCTCTCATCCCACCTCCTCCATGCAGATCTCCCTGGCCAGGCCAGGGTGGCTGTTGGTTGCCCTTTGAGTATGCATCCTGTGTCCGCAATGATGCGGGCCTCTGGCAGGCTGAAATGAGCCAGTGCATCTTCCCCATTCAGCTTTCATCCAATGTCCAGCCCAATCAACATGCATTAAACTCCTACTGAGGACCAGTCGTGGTGACAAGTGCCAGGTATGAAAAGATAAGGACACCCCTGTTTTCAAAAACCGTACAATCCAAGGAGAAAGGCAGGCACATGAACTGATACTGTAACACAATGGGGGTGAGAGGAGGGGCCTATGAGAGCAGAGAAGATGTTTGGGGCAGAGGTTATCACCAATAACTTGCAAGAATTGTCCAGATCCAAGTGCAGATGTTGAGAAATGCCACTGGCTCAGGGAGCTCCCCACCAGGGCCAAAGTTGCATGGCCCCCTGCTAATTTCACCCTGTTTTCTCTGTCCCTGGTTCCTCATGCTCTGTCTCCGGTTGTCCTCTCCGACGGGCTTCCCACTTCAGTCCATTCCCTGGCTTGTTCGTAAGAAAAGCTTTCCGTGAAATAAGAGAGTAGGTATGGGGCACTGTGTGCTCTGCTGAGGAGAGGCCCAGTACAAACCTAAGACGTAAATCACTGGGATAAAGCTCAGAAACAAGCAGGAGGATTTAAGGAAATGAGGTGCTTCAGTCATAAGGAAGTCACAATTGACAGAACAGACTGAAATCTCCTGGCCCGGATGGAATTTGAGCAATTGGAATTCATACTCACCTGGGCTCGGGAACTAACTTCCCTGCCAAGTGATATATCCCAAGGGCTCTTGCTGGAGTTGCTGGAGGCCCCGCTGCCACACTTGACTTGTTCATCCTCCAGGGCACAGACCTCTCAGGCACTGGCGAGCTCTGTTCCAAAGACCTTCCCTGGCTGCTGCTTCATGGAGGTGGTGTGTGAGGGGAACAAGGCTTGGGCTTTGGGTCTGAGCCTGATCCAGTTCTACCCTCTCTGGCTGTTGTCATCACGCTCCTTTGCTGATCCCCGGGTCTTCACAGGTCAGATGCAGATTCCCGCGTCCAGGTGCAGGGAGAATAAAAGGAGAGCCGGCATGAAGAGCACCTCAGGGGACAGAAGCTTGCTTAGGACGCGGCTGTCCCCTTTGCTCCTCGGAGGGAGTAAGCCCAGACCTGTTGTGATAGGAGAGGCAGCATTGTATAATTCCAAGAACACAGGCAGGTCTTAAGAGACAGAAGACGCAGCACTTGTGCTGAGGCCTTGGGCATGGATATTTGTCCCCACGTTCAGGGGATCCTGAACTGGGGGAGGCAGGTCCTGAATCACATGAGCATCAGTACAGCCCCTCCCCAGGTTCATTCCAGGACAAGCAGCATTTGTCCTTGCACACATGCTCACACCCACGCCCCACACACTCCCACCTATGCACGACGTTCCCAGCTCACCGCATATACACCCACAGGGACACGTACATCCCATCTTCTCAGCCCTTCCACACAGATGCACACACACGCAGCCCACTCACATTAGATACATCAGAGTCACACCTCTGTGCAAGTCCCCCCAAGACCCAGATGACTGTCTTTTCCTTCCTGGACACATGCAACAAGGATTTCTCCAGTGAATTCCCCTTACACCCTCCTCCTTCTTTGTGAGATGCTGAGGAGGAACCAGTACATGAAGACAGGCCCTTAAAATGTGCTGAGAAGCCAGGGGGCATTTCCCAGGCTCCAAGTGTCCCAGGCCCCAAACTCCCAAGGCTTGTTTCTCTTGGAGAAGAGAAAACTGTCTGCTAAACTTTTGGGTAGTTGGACAGAAAAAGGTTTGGTCTTGTTCTGTGTGGCCCCAAGGGGAAGATTTGGAATCAAAGCTGTAGGATAGAAAGGATATTTAAGCTCAGTGGACAAAAACTTTTATAATTATTTTAGCTCTCCAAAAATACAAAGCACGACCCTGCAAAGTAATGAGCTCCCTTTCCCTAGAAAGATCCAAGGGAAAAACCACATGACTACTTCTCAAAGAGGCTGTAAAGGGGACCCTGCACCAGCTCTGAGGTGGGACTGAGTGACCTCAAAGGCCTTGTCTATGTGAAGAATCTAGACCTGGAGTCACCTCTCACTTCTCTCCCAGGCAAGGATGAAGTCTAGAACACAAGGACAGCCAGTTCTAGGAGGCTGGTCTCCAGGTAGATTAATTCAACCCAGGATTATTGGACCCCCACTAGTCCAACAGGTACCCAGAACCTTCTCCTTCCCAGAGACTGTGTCCCTGTTTCTGCCCCTCCCCTGCCATCAACCTGACTGAGTGCAAAAGTCCAGAGACTGAATTTGCTTCAGGTGACATTTTGATGAATTTAGACCCAAACTCACTCATCTTATTGATCCTAGAGAAAATGTTCATCCTTTAAAGACCACCCAACTGCATACTTAATCCATGTGCCACACACCCAGTCGATACGGAACGCTGCCAAGACAAACGTGCCTCTGAGCTCTTTATTGAAAGAGGGCCTTGTGACATTCTCGGTCCCTCTTCCTTCCTGACATGTAAGTGCCCCCCAGAGTCTGTGTGGCAATGGGCAGGAAATGCGTGGGTTCTTAGGCTGTTCCACCGCCGACTAGCGGTGGGACTATGAGCCAGCCTGGTAGCCTCTCTGAGCCTTAGTTTTCTCATTTGGGAAATAGGAGCGTAACAGCTCCCTCACAGGCTGCATGTGGAGTGAACGACGTGTGTGACAGTGCCGAGCCCATGGCAGCAGCTTGGTAAACAGGACGTAAACTGTGGCTCAGGAGTCTCTTGCTCTGCAATTGATTTAAAAGAGCCCTCTCGATATACGTGCCTCCAGAAACGAAGCACTAGGATAGAGAGTAAGCAAACGAACACCCATGTGCGTGTGCACCACATCAGGCCGGCTGGCAGCACCAGCCCTGGCCTCAGGCAGGGACAAGGCCTGGCACCCGACATGCTGCCAGGACGAGGCAGGCTCTAGAGATGGCATTTTACAGACGGGGCTACCGAGGCCCAGTGACTTGTCCAAGTGAGGTGGCACTTCCTACTGCCAAGTGATGTATAAGGGGAAGGGACTAAATAGATGTTAACAGAGAAGCTCACAGGGCAAAAATTGTCTGTCTTATTCGCCCAATATCCATAGCAATCAGAGCCAACCACAGTGAGCTCTCACCAAATATGGCATGAATGAATGAGTAAATGAATGACGAGTAGAAAAATAATCAAAGATGCCAACCTGAATGACTTGCACCTTACCCACAGGAGGCTGACCAGCACCTGAGACTGAGAGCACCTCAGGACACATTTCTGAGAAAGGAAGGCCAGTGAAATCAGAAGCTGCTCAGAGTCCTCTTCTCAACCCACCAGATGACCTCTCAGACCTGAGCCCCCACCTTGGCCCCCCAACTTAGGAAGGGACCTAAGGTGTAAAAGCCATTGGCAACCTGTCTGACATAAGACAGATTGTCCCAGTGTAAACCACTCATCACACATAAGTATTTATTGAGTGCCTGCTGTGTGCCAAGCTCTGCAAGGATCAACAGAGATGGTCCCACCTCACAGTCCACAAGGGTGGCTCAAAAGATAATAACCCAGCATCCCACCCATAGGAAATCTCGTAGCAAAGGCATGTGGGGTATAGCGGTGGCCGGAGGAGGGTGCCCAACTGTGTAGATGGCTACAAGGCCACGCAGGAGGGGTCTTTTTGAGGGGGTCTTGACCTATGAGTGGGACAAGATGTTTGAGGGGAGTGCAAGGACCCCCAGCAGGAGGAATAAGGTCCAAGGCACAGAACTGGAATCAGCGGGGCACATTCCCTGAACTCGGCCTGTGGAGGGGCAGAGGTGGGGCAGGAGACAAGAGTGGGCGGGAGGCGGGGAGCTAACCCCTGCCGTCAGGGTACTCCCAGGACTGAAAGACAGAAAGGCGGCAAGACGCAGCTCTGCCCCTGGGGGCTCTGGGCAGGTCACGTCCCTCTGAGCTCTAGTTGCCTCGTCCGTACATGTTAAGGTTGAATGGGGTGATTGCTGAGTTCCCTTCCGGTTCTAACATTTTATGACATGTCTGACTAATGCACAAGATCAAATATGTACCCAAGACCAAGGCATAAGAAAATACACAAAGAAACGTGGGTTAATCTAGTGCAAACAGTGGAAGAATGAATAGGATGGCTTCACTGGCAACTCCTGAAATACCTGTGGAGGCATCCCCCACCCTGGGCTTCCAGAGCCGCGTGGTTCCCCCCAGCCCTCAAGGAAGGAGGACGTTCCCGGCTGTCCCCTTGCCCCCAGCTGATGCTACAGAAAGAAGCGAGCAGACAGGAGGCCCTCCCTGCTTCCGTGTGGTGCAGGGGCTGAAGCTGAGCTTGCACCTCACCCCACAGAGCCCCCAACATGGGGAAACAAATGCTTTGAAAGCACAAGTATAGGAATCCTTCCATGGCCCCACGCTGCATGGAAGCAGAGGGCCTCAGGCCAACCAGTCCCGGAGCTAGCTGGCTCTCCGTGGTCCTTTTGGTGAGAGATTATTCATTTGGGGTGAGGGGAAGCATCAGCCCATCCCCAGAGCTTCCAGCTTCTGCTGACTCTGTCCGTGGCAGCCGGCCTTCCCCCAGGAAGGCACTTGGGGGATGGCTTCCTAACTCGGCACCCCTGAGTTGGCCAGCAGATTCCGTGCCACTCACCACACAGAAAGCTCTTCAGGGAAAATTGGGGGAACCGTCTTTCCTCCCTGAACTCTCAGAGCGGCGCACAGCACACATACACACACACCCTGCACCCCATAATGTGAGCAGAAGATTTGGATTTGTAAGTGGTGAAAATCTACACGTGGGGGATCAGGGGGCAAGGCCAGGATTTAACAGAACTCAGGCTGCAAAGTCAGACAGTCCTAGATTCAGATCTTGGCTCAGCCACTTTATAGCTGAACTGACAGTCAGCACTGTCTTTAGTTATCCATCCAAGCCTCCGTTTCCTCCTCTGCACCACCGGGCTCATCTTGAGACCTCTTCATAGGATTGGTGTAAGAATTAAGTGAGATTAATTTATATGAAGTGCTCAATACCATGCCTGGCAATACAGATTAGCTGTTCCTGTTACACTGATTGGGGCCCTCCGGTAATAAATCCTCACCTTTAGGATCTCACACCCAGCTACTTACAGACACCTGGGAACAGCAGAGAGGAAATAATCCCCCATCCCCGCTCTCCAAGTATTTGCAAAGAGCTCTGCAGGAGGCCTCCATAGAAGCACCAGGAAGAACTTGCTCCCCTTAGCAGATGCTGCCCATGGAGGGGTTATGAGTTTGCCCAGTTCCTCACCTGTGCCCCTTGCTGGCCAGGCGCCCCCCTGTGGGTGCTCCCAGCTTTGTCCACATGCCCCCTAAAGCACGGCTTACAGAGCTGGGCATCACCCTCCAGGTGCTCTAGCAGTGCCAGGTAGAACCTTGCCCCACCTGCTTGAACTGGACATGTCATAAGAGGATCTTTACTTGGGTCTTTCTGCTCCTTGTCTTGTTTATAAGACCCCAAGAGTGCACCTTAACCTTCTTTCTACCTCCAATGCCCAGTATGTACCCTGGGCCCACTCTGCAGCTGCTCAATAGCTGCTAAAGAGGTTGGCAATGATCATTTTTAGGCACCTTTGCTCCCCTGATTCTACAAAACACCAGCCTTTGACTTACCCTATCATGCAAGCCAGGGGTGGTAGGCCCTATTAGGACCATGAGCCGGCCTCTTTCCCCAACAGCTGGGCACAGCTGTCCCCTGAGCTGCTATGGGCCCTTTCTTTACATTATATTACAGAATAGGAGCCTCTGTTCAAACTACAGAAGCAGAACCTTCAGGCTAAACTGCATGCATAGTGTATTTCCTTCCAACTTTTAGCATGCTTCTGGTCTGTATGCTGTTATTTTGCTAACTCCCATTTTTGGGGCACCTGCAATGTGTGCAGCCTTGGTCCTATATGTTCAGACAGGCTTTAGGAACACACCCCTGCTCACCTCCACCTCCCAGCTTTTTACATAAATTACCTCCAATCCTCACCACAGCCAGGAAGTCTTTAATTTATAGACAGGAAATGAAAGTCTACACCTCAGATCAAGTGTCAAAAGACACCACCCTACTGTGTGACAAGTCCCAAGGGCTGTGGGGCCAGTGGTCCAAGCTTTCTGTCTGGCTTCTTTCAGCCCCAGGAGCCAGGGGAGGACCTGGCTGCCCCTTCCAAAGCCTGTAAGCTGGGACAGCTCAGGACCTCTGCTCCCCAAACCCCTCAGTTTAAAAGACCCTTGTTGAATGTAAATTGGTGCAGCCTCAATGGAAAGCAATATGGAGGATTCTCAAAAAATTTAAAGTAGAAATAACATACAACCCAAGAATTCCACTTTTGGCAATTGCTCAAAGAAAATGAAACTACTAATTTGAAAAGATATACGCACCCCTATATTTATCACAGCATTATTTACAATAGCCAAGATACGGAAACAACCTAAAGTAGATGGGGTACATAAACACAATAGAATATTACTCAGCCATAAAAAATGAAATATTTCTTTTTGTGACAGCATGGATGGACCTAGAGGTATTAGCTAAGTGAAGCAAGTCAGACAGAGAGAGACAAATACCATATGATTTCACTTATATGTGGAATCTAAGAAACAAAACAAATGAGCAAACAAACAAAAAAAACAGAAATAGACTCATAAACAGAACAGACTGGTGGTTGCCATAGGGGAGGGAGTGGGGGGATGGGAGAGATAGGTGAAGGGGAAAAAAATTAGTGAGAATGTTTAACAGTTTGATCTGACTGATAGTTATATGAGCATATACACATGTCAAAATTCATCGAGCTGTACACTAAGATTTGTGC
The DNA here is from genome assembly GCF_030020395.1 of Manis pentadactyla. Classification (NCBI taxonomy): domain Eukaryota; kingdom Metazoa; phylum Chordata; class Mammalia; order Pholidota; family Manidae; genus Manis; species Manis pentadactyla. The sequence goes on along the minus strand of NC_080031.1, from coordinate 12,313,486 downwards.
ATTTTATTGTATGTACCTCAATTAAATAACCAATAAACAAAAAGAATATGGCAGTGTCCTTGCCTTAGACCAGGCTACCTCACTGTGTCCTCCAACCATCCAACAGAAAACCTTGTCCAGATTCACAGGAGATAATGTGAATCTGCAGTTCAGGCCAGTTCCCTCCTCACAGCTGTGACATCATCTGCAGACAGGCCAGAGCCTGGGTCAAGGTCCCTGATGGTTTCTTAGGGGCAAACAGGTTACAGACACACAGGAAGCCCTGCTGCGCACATGCACTGAACCCCGTGAGCTCCGTGGCTCCAGACCAGACCAGCTGGTCAGCATGGGTGCATGCCTTCTGTGGCACCATCCATCCCTACTCCAAGTATTAAGCAGCCCACAAATGACCCAGCCAGCAGGTTGGTGGGGACAGGTAAGCAAGGAGGAGGTAGTGAATGGTGGCAAATAAAAATCTTTTTGTCTTCAGAGATTTGTCTAAGGCGTCAGCTGCAGGCTGGAATTCCTTCCCGTTCTCCCACCATGATCTGTAAGCACGTGCATTCTCCCTGACCTCTCTCGTACCATCCCAGCCACCCTCATCCCCTGCTCTGGTGGGCTGCTAGGTTGGATGGCCCCAAATGGCATCACCTTCCAGCCAGGGCTCAGCTATTGATGTTCAGGGTTCATGCAGTCCCTGGCATGCCTATTAGCAATCAGCCTCCCGCTGGGATGGACTCGTGGTAAATAAACTTTCATGTTCTTATTAAGTGATGGCTGGTGGTTCAGAATCACTCTCCTGGATCTGTTTGAGTTTGATTCCTTAATCAAAGCTCTCAGGGTCTCCTCGGCCTCCGCACCGCTGAAAGGTTATCATTAAAGAGAAGAAAGGCACTTTGATTTCTGTTGCCCAGCTGCCAGCTTGGATCTGGGGTTCTGGGGGGAGTTGGGGGACTTGGTTTTACCCCAAGCCTTGTGTTCAAATCCCAGCTCTGCCATTAGTCACTGGATGACTCTGGGCAAGTGCTGGAACACCTCTGATCCCCAGTGCCCTCTAGGAATGTCGCCGGCGTTGTGAGCATTCGAGGAGAACTTTTATATTTGGCTGCAAAGCCTCGGTGGTATGTCAGCTCCTGATCCCCGGTCATAGCTACGTCCTCCAGCCCAAGCAGCAAGGGGCTCCGTGGAGATTACTGGAATCAGTGGACTTCCTCTAAGGCAACTTGGACTAGAACAGGGAGTTAGAAACAGCCTGTGACATTCACTCTAACCCTCTCCCAGAGGCATCCCCCAGCGAGCTCACCCCAAAGACCTGCCTCACCCTGCCATCCTCTCCTCGTCCTCTCCTGTCCCTGCACACCAGGTGGGAAAGCGTTTGTGCTTTCCTGTTTTGGAAGGCTAGAGAAACTTTAGAAGGGCCTCCATGTAGCTACATGGATAGCTAGATAAATAATTACTAAATAAATAAATAAATAAAAATAAACAAAGAAAGCCTCCAACGAGCTTGAACTGCTGCCATGCTGAGAGGTAACTGGCAGATTCAATTTAATTATAAGATCTGGAGTTGTAATGGGGTTCGTGAGGCTCAAGGAGGATTTCAGTAATGGGAGGACAGCGGGGTTCCCCTGCCTTCTCCACCGCCTCCTCTCCTTCCTTGCCGTGCCAGCTGGGGCGAGAGAGGGAGGCTCTGCCCGGAGGATGAGATCCGGCCAACCCCTGGGCCTCTGTTCCCAGGTCAGCCCCAGGACGATGCCCACCCGGGGGACAGTCCTAGCTCAGGAAGCGTGGGAGGACGGGTCCCTCCTTGTGCCACAGGGAAGGTGTGTAGCTTCCAGGTGCATGCCGCCCACACCACTAGGCAGGGCATGGTTACCAGACGGAAGGCAGCCATGACTGCCTTAGGCTGGGCACAAGAACATGGCCTCCCTACTGCCCTGCTTTTCTACCCAGAAAGCAAAGGGGGCAGCCCACTGAGGCTTAGCTGACCCCCTTCCGCCCACAGAGCCCTAAAAGACCCCATTTTCCACCCCACCTCTGACTCCTAGGCCTTTTTTCTTCTTTTGCCCTCTTCCCATGTGTCAGGTGAGGGTAGATGCCTCCCTCCGCCCCCACCCAGTTCAGTCAGATGCAGCTGGAGGGCAAAGGCTGGCATTCCTGCCTGACTCCAGGAATGAATTCTTTAAAGCCAGCTGTGGCCCTGAGGGAACCCTCTTGGTGAATCTTCAGCTTTTATGATTTTATTTGGGCCATAAATGGGTGACAGAGTGGTTTGCAAGCGCGTAACAACAGCAGCAGTGTTCTGCTCCCCTCCCTCTCTGGCCAAGAGCCGTGCTCTCCCACCTCCCTGCCTCCCCAGGAGATAACCCCCCCTTCAGCCGGGACTCCACAGGGTCCTGGGGCCCCCCCAGGGCTTCTCAGAACCCCTGCACACCTGGCCGCAGTGCCCGTGGCTCCACTGGCCAGAGCACCCTCTGAATGCACGTGGTCCCCTCCTTCCCCTGGGGGCTCTGCTGTTCCCCTGGGCTTTGTGTGCAGCATCCAAACTGAGAAGAAGGGCCTGGCAGAAGCGCCAGCCTGGCTCTGGGTTTTAATCCTGGTTTTCTCTCCTCCCAGTCCGTGACTTCAGAAAAATTACCCAACTTTCATGAGCCTCACCTGTGCAATGGGGCTAATAACCCCCATCTTTACGAATCTGTGAAGATAAAATCCACTAATTAATCTTATATCCATAGTCTGTTATTGGGCTTCTGCCTTCCCAAAGATCCAGGCTTCAAGAAGTGCAGGAATGGGGTGGTGGTGACCAGAGGTAGGGGAGGTTTTGCCCTCAAGCCTAGTCCTGTGGGGACTCTATTGGCCCTATAGAAAAAAGAAAAAATAGATGCCCTCTTTCTGCCTGGCCTCCCGGCTGTGACTGACTGGCTATACCAGGCTGAGCCTCGCCAGGGGTAGGGCACACAGCTGTTGAGCATCTGGCCCCATTCAAACAGCCACCAACTTCCAACTTCTCCTAAGAAAAGTCCAAAAGCCTTCCAGTCATATGGCCTTCGGCAGGCGCTGTTCATAAAATAAATAGACCAATGACAGGCCAGGTGAGCGGGTATGGCCTTCAGGATCCTGTTTCTCTGTCATGATCCTCCACAGAGCAATTAACACACTGGGATTAGACATCTTAAATCAGAGATGGCTGAGATAACCTTGTACATGTAGTAAAACTGCTTCCTATAAAATTCTCCAGCCAACATTATCGAACACCACCTGATGCCCTGCCCCTCTCACAAAGACGCTGTAGTCCAAAGAACCTTGTTCATAACCAGGTTTACTGGCCTCAACACTTACTGAGTTTTTAGTTTTGGGGATTTTCAGTTTCCTCTTCTATCAAATAGGAAGAATAGTCGTACTTACCTTATAGAATTATTTTGATTGAAGAAGATAATGGGCACAAAGTACTTAGCCCAGAGATGAATAAGCCATAAGCAATCAACAAATGGCAACTCTGATGGCAATGGTGAATTAAGTGAGCCTGGCCCCAAACGGGTAAGCCCTTGGTGATGCCAGCCGGTGGGGAGGGGTAAACAAGGCTGCAGCCAGCCCCCAGGGGATGGGGTGGCCAGTGTCCCAGTTCCGGTGTACAGAAGGGTAAGGGGGATTCTGCCAAGCTAGGGGCCTGCATCAATGCCCAGGGGGCCCAGGGGAAGAGCACACTGTGAGTCAGCTGGTGGCCATGCTGGAATTCCAAACAGTCCGTGGGAAGGGAGACTCCAGGTGATGGCTGAGGCTAGGGGATGAGCGCAGCCCTCCATGGGGAGAAAGATGACAAGAGCCAGGCAAGGTCTCAGAGAGCCAGCTCAGTGGGCTGAGACTCAGAAGTGGCCAGGAGTTACCTCTCCCGGAGAACAGAGACCCAGAGCGTGGCCAGGTGCGCCAGGCGTGGAGTCCAGCACAGAGATGTGAGCAAGCTCCGCCTCTCACAGCTGAGGAATTCGGGGCAACTCTGCCCCTCCAGAATGTCCATTTCTTTATAAAAAAGACAAGAATGAGAATGCCTAACTTTATAAGGTCAGGGTGAAGATGGAACAAGACCAGGAAAGCACAATGCACAGTGTGCTCAGTGTATATCTGATCTTCCCTGCCCACGATGTACAGACTTGTGGGGCAGCAAGGCGGGGATCTGGAGAAGCCAAAGGATGGATGACCACATGCGCATCAGATTTCCTGCAGCCACATGGGATCTGGAGCCAGTAGCAACACCGACAATCATGGCCCCCACAGCTGGTGGCGAGGAGTTGCTAATACGCCAGCTGCCTTGGCCACACTGTGGTAGGGCTGTGCCAGCCAGTAAATGGCAGGCTGAGGCAGCTGAGGGAGGCAGGAGCTGGCCAAGTGCTATCCCATGTTAGTCCTTCCATTACTACAGGAAGCTGCAAGTTATTTATCGTCAGCTCTCTGAGGGAGCCTTGCTCCCTGCCAGAGTGAGTACGCATGGGCTGGTGGTCACAGAGACTTTCTGGAATGGTCACAATGATTGTTAACTCTTTCTAAAAGAAGATAACTCATCATAAGCTATTTATGTTATTTGTTATTTTAAAAACATAAGATCACAGCTGTTTCAGGTTTCTCTTATAAGATTTTAATTGGTATGTAATAGCATAGTTAATTAAGTACAAATCAATAGTTCAAAATAACTAATTGATACTTAAAATGAATGGGAGAAAACTTAGTTCTAATATAATTAATTCATATTAAATAAGCAATGAAATAGCAATTATGTCTTTACAACATGTAAAGTTTATAGTTCTTTAATAAACTTAGAATTAGCAAGCAATGAGATTCAAAAATTATGAAACAGGTATTATTGGGCTATTAAACATTTATTACTTGTCCTAGAGGGCCAGAGCCATGCACTGGTCAGGATTAATAAACCTTTACTACGCCTCTCTTCAGGTCTCTTTACTATAGAGGTTGACCAGAAACTGTGATCCCTGCATGATTTATGGGTGTCATTTTGCCTGGAATGTGAATAATACTGCTGAAAACAGAACTAGGCATAACCAATACAGAAAGCCAGAACTTAGCAGAAACAAGGCGAAAACTTTCCGAGCATAAGATGCCAGCATCTTTCAATCAGCAAAGCATCTCTGGGCAGAATGGCATTTGATGGACAGTCAGTCCCCTATGAGAGAGGCCAACAAAGGCAAAACCCCAGACACCTCTCCAGCCTTCAAGGTCATGTGTGAGGGCCACCCTGCCACCTACAGCTCCTTGTCCCTCCTCTGGTCTTCTGCAGCAATGACTGCCATCCAGGTGGCAATAACTCTCGTATGCTGCCTCATGACTGAACTGTTTGAACCGTTACTTGTCTTTGAGTTTTATTCACCTTTTTACAAGTCTATGCCTTGCATAAACAACTGGATCACACTCTCATTGGGAAAGGAAGCTTGCCTGGCATGTTTTTGTCTTGCGCATAGTGCCCAGGAGTGCTTGTCGATTGCATTTTATACCTGTTACATTTTATTAATCCGTGCTGGGTGTGGAGGGGTGGTACTAACACTGCAGCAGTAGCAGTCTATTCATAATATCCCACTGCTTTTTATGTAATTCACTACATAAGAATCGGTCTACAGACCAAGACAGTCCCTCTCCAAGGTCAATAAAGCTAGTTAAAAATGTATTTCTTCAGCTCTAAACTCCTGCTCATGTCATCAACCAGGACCCCTTCACCTGGGAATCCCAGAACCTCAAACACGAGAAATCCAAACGTATACCATTATCAGCCCACGGCTTGATCAGCTTCCGCCACCATCACTTCTGCAGACACTGCTCTTCCCAACGAGCAACACTGCTGTCACCGTCGCCCTCTTGCTCTGCTGGAGCCACTCTGTCACTCAGCCCCCCGGTCTCTTCCTAGAAAGTCTCTCGGGTTCACCACTTTCTCTCCTTTCCCAGCACCCCTGGGTGCTCAGCCTCACCTGCCACCCCCACCCAGCTGGTCTTCCTGCCTCACTTCACGTTTCCAGTCCATCTGATCTGCTGCTGCTTGTTGTTGAAGACTAACCCTTTCCCCCTGAAGCTATTAGACTTGCGCACGTCCCCCGAAGCCTATTGACCGAGAAACAGAGTGTCCCTGGCAGGCAGTTTGCTGCAGCTGTGGCAAAGATTTCAGGGGCAGAGGAAATAATGAGGCAGGAGATGGAGCCAGGGACCAGATCCCGGGGCACGTGATGAGCCTTGTCCTGGAGTCTGGACTTTCTCCTCCAGGTGGTGGGGATCCCTGAAGAGTGCTAAGCAGAATAAAGACTGCCAGACCTGAATCTTATGAAGAAGCTCAGGGTGCAGATGATGGGGGAGGCAAACCCAGACAAGGAGGAGCTGTGCATGAACCGCTGAGAAGTCACTAGCCTCTGAAGCGTGCCTCCCAGTGGTTTATCACGTCCTTTGGATGACTCGTCTCACCTTTCTGAGTCTTCCCTTTCCTTCCAGAACAAAGGGGGAAGGGGAACTGGAGGATGTCTAAACCCCAATCTGATATATTTTTTCTGTTGGTTGAACTCACCCTTGTCAAGTGCTTCATTCTAGGCACCTTCTGTGAAGTGCTGACTCACTGGAGTTTCAGAGTAACCATGAGAGGAGGGTCTTACTATTAGGATCCACATTTTATAGATGAGAAAAGTAAAGCTCAGAGAAGCCCTGAGGACTGCTCACTGTGAAGTGCTGGGGGAAGGCTCCAGCCAGCTCTCGTAGCGTTGAAGCACGCACAGCCTCCCCGTGACCCCAGCCAGGTCCCGCTGACATGTCTCCATGTGATCTCAGGAACCGTCTGGTGAGCTATGGGCAGCCCCAGCCCTGCTCTCCTGTGTCAAAGTGGCAGGTATGTAGAGGCTCTGAATGTCCCCCTAGAAAGCTCGGGGTCCCTGCTCCTGCTTTCTGACCTCAGACTGTCTTCAGAAAGCAGGAAGAGAGCAGATGTCAATGCATCATCTCTCACCAGGAGGGTCACCACCATCTCTCAACTGCTCCCCCTTGTCTGGGCTTGCCTCCCCCATCATCTGCACCCTGTGCTGCTTCATAAGATTCAGGTCTGGCGGTCTTTATTCTGCTTAGCACTCTTTAGGGATCCCCACCACCTGGAGGAGAAAGTCCAGACTCCAGGACAAGGCTCATGATGTACCCCGGGATCTGGTCCCCGGCTCCATCTCCTGCCTCATTATTTCCTCTGCTCCTAAAATCTTTGCCACAGCAGCAGCAAACTGCCTGCCAGGGACACTGTTTCTTGATCATAGGCTTCAGGGGACAAGCTCAAGTCTAATAGCTTCAGGGGGAAAGGGTTAATCTTCACAAGCATCCCTGAACTACTGTGACTGGGCAAGTTGGGCTCAGGAAGGCTCCCAGTGCACCGAACAGGCTCAGAAAGGTCAAAGCAGGAGGAGCTGGTCCCTGTCCGTGGTCACCCGCTCTATCTGCAGTGACTCCAGAGCTCATTCGTGTCTAGCTAGGGTACTGAGCAAACACTACCCCCACTAGTCCTCCTCACACACTGGAGACGGCAATGCTAGAGTCACCATGGGTTGCCATTGAGGGCTCCTGGGCACACAGACCCGCAGCCAGCCCTCCCTTCCCACCGGCCCTCTTTCCCATCGTCTCTGCCACCAGCCCTACTGGCTGCCCTGCAGTCAGCTGGCGCCCCCTGTCGAGCCTTCGAGCGGCCAAGATGCTGCTCCGTGCGGGAGCTCTGCGACCCAAGGCATTGGTTTCAAGGAATCTTGGCCAATGGAAACAGCTAGGCCCTGTGAGATCTCCTTCTCCTCCCTTCCTGTCGGAGTTAGTTTGCTAGGGCTGCTGTGACCTAGGACAACAAACTGGGCCGCTTAAACTGAAGAGCATTCTCTCACGGTTCTGGAGGTTAGAAGCCCAAAGTCAAGGTTCTGACGAGGCTGGTTCCTTCTGAGGTTTGTGAGAAAAGGATCGGCTCCAGGTCTCTTTCCTTGGTGTGTTAGATGCTGTCTGCCTTCTTATTCATATCATGTTCTCTATGTATGTATGTCTGTCTCCAAATTTTGGGGGGACACCAGTCATATAGGATTAGGGACCCTTGTGACCATGTTAATGTAATGACCTCTGTCAGGTCCCCATTTCCAAATAAATTCATGTTCTTGTGCACTGGCTTCCATATATGGATTTGAGGGGAGACACAGTTCCCCCCACGACACTGTCCCAGCGAGGACCACTCACCTCTGTTCTCTAGTCTCTGGTCTGTCCTGATTCATAGCATCAGCAGCCCTGGGATCCCAGACCTTACCCTAGACTGAGCCGGAAATCACACCTGCATTCTAGCCTGAGCATGTTACCACCGAGTGCTTCGGCCTTGGACTGTCATTTTACTTCTCTGAGCCTCGGTTTCTGAAACCAAAAGGGAGGAAATAATTTCTGCCTTGCCTCACAGAGCTCCTGGGAGCACCTAATAAGACAGCGAATACGACAGCATCATGAAAAAATAAGCACCCCACAAATGTGAAGGACTAGCACTGTATTATTATCATCACAAGTAAGAATAAAGGAATCCTATGGCTGGAGAAAGTTCCATCGTCACCCTGTGGAACTGAAGGAAAACCGTTCCATTTATAGAGCCATCTCTTTGCATCCCTCCCAGGAGGAAATCTCCCATTTCCTAGACTCCCATTCCGATGAATTACAGCTTTCATTCACTCCACAACCATCTTCCCCTAACCTAATTCACTGTGCTACATTTAAGCCCACCTGATTTTTATTCTGACCTGGTAGGGCAGAACTGATTACTACCCAATATTTTTTATTCGACCCTTTCATTAAATTACCAGACTTTTCCTGAGCACTTGGCATTTGCCAGGCATTGTGCTTGGGACTAGGGGCTCAGAGCTGGAAAAGGCACAATCCTGACCCTTCTGTTGCTCACAGTTGAGAGGCCAGGAGTTCCAGGGGTGCAGTCTGCCCTCTCCCTAAGAAACATGCCCTTTCCCCATAAATGTCTCCTTGTGCAGACTGTATTTCCTAAACCTTTGTTCTCCTCAAAAAGTGCCCTCCACACCCCCATCTGCAGGCGACCCTGGACTTTATTGCTATGTACTTTCCTTCTAAGCCAAGATGACTGAATTCACGTCAGTCACTTTGCATGGACACCCTCGGTGCATGTGGTGGTTCTGCTGCAGATAAGGGCTCTCAGCCACAGGCTGCAGCCCCAGACTCTGTGAAGAAGACCCATCATCTTGCTATTCTAAAACAAGCGTCTGTGATCTGATTTCACCATCGGTCCCACTGCCATGTGACAAGGAAAGTGGCAGTCTGGTGGCTGGTCTAGCAAGTGAAAGATTCTTGTCCTTTCTGTAACATTCTATCATCTCTCCCCTAAGAGCCCCCGTCAGTCTGTCTTGGATGAGTTTCCCCAAGCCAAAGCAGTTAGTTCCTGCCTCCCCCTGGTTCTCTCCCTGACCAGTATCTTTGATAACAGCCACCTCTCCACCTGTGTTTCCAGATTCTCCTCCTCTCCCCGACTTCAGGCCCCCTGGGAGGCTTCCTCGGGTAGAGGAATGACCTTGAATTTAGCTCTGCAAATCTCTCTGAGGAACATCCCAAGTTTTTGCATATGGATAGCTAGGTAATTTTCACTTCACTAATCCTCCGGCCGCTCTTTCTTGCAAAGGTCCCAGTGGCTTCTCCCCACTTCTCAGTAAGAACTCAGCCAGAGAGCCCTCTCACGTAATAAATTTCTGCAGTGTGCTTATTAGCGCCTTACAATGTAGCTGCCTAAATAATTAAGACTAACCCGCACGTGTGAAAGTAAATGAGCCAAATACATTGAGAAATTGCCTTGTCCTCCATTTCTTTTATTAATCAGATTTTTTTTAAACTTCATTTCCTGCTCATTTGCAAAAATCAAACGTGGTCAATGAAGTTCTTACTTATCATATATGTACATGCAGCCTCTTTCTTTAGGACATCACTCTGGGGGTTAGCCTATTATGTGACGTGGGACGGGTTGAGTTGGGGTGGCAGAGATAGCCAACATAAATAATCCAGATTCAACAAGTTGTCCACACTCTCTAAATCTTTAGGAGAAGTATGTCCCCTCCATTTCCCTAAGAGTTTAGGAAGCTGTCCAGGAAGACCAACAGGAACATAAGCCCAAATCCATCCAGCGTCTTCAGTCCCCGCTTCTCAGAGCTCCCCAGGGCTCGCTCCTGGGCTCAATCCAGGAACCAAGCCCCTTCTCATTAGGCCACTGCTCAAGTACTTTACTTTAGATGGGCGTAAGAAGTCAACAGAAAATATAATAAGACTCGTCAGCAATTGAATCATTCTGATGATGAACAAAACGCGTGCAGTTATAATGGGCTGGTTGACTCTGCCCCTCGTCAGCACGTTGAGGTTTCAATATAGTGTCAGGCAAGAGGCTATTCGCGGGAGCTCAGCGCCTCCTCACAGCTTGTACTTCCTCTGGCCCCCTCCTGGCAGGCTGCATTCCTGCCTCTCCAAGGTGGTTGCTAGAAAGAATCCACAAATATAGTAAGTAAACATCAAAGGGGCTTTGATCCACACGGGCCTCGACAGAGCAGGAGCCCTTGAAGAAAGGGCCAAGGCCTTGGATGGGGGAACTTAACATCGTCAATCTGGGCGCCTGAGATGTAAGGCTGTTTGAAGTGAGGGCGGTTTGGCCGTGCCTTCAGACGAGCGGGCGAGCGTGCAGAAAAGGAAGAGAAGTGAGTGCCTTTGGAAAAGGCACGCTCAGATCTGCTTCTCTGCTCTTTACTGATAGTTAATAAACCCCTTTAAAGAATCAGGGGATCAAAGCTAACATCCTTCCTGGGCCATGGCATTCTGCCACTGCCCGCCATGCTTTGTTTTTCTCTAGGGCAAGAGCCCCTAAGCTTGACTTCTCCATCTCTCCCAAGCCCTTTCATCTTGCTACCCATGGAGGGTGGACCTGGGCAACGGGCAGTGGACAGGGAGGTGGGGAGGAGGAATGAGCCCACCCTGTCTAAGCCCATAGCAGCCTAGATGCTGACTGGCTGGGGCGCAGAGAAATACCCACTGTGGTGGGAGAAGTTGCTGTGACACACCACTCAGTGGAACCCTCCTCCAAACCTGGTAGAGGGAGCCGCTGAGTGCCCAGAAAGCCCGGCAAGGCCCGGGAGGAGATGCAGCCTCATTCCATCGTCCAGAAATCCTACCCCTATCCCTTCACCAAGTGTATGGCAGCTGTCACATTTGTATGACTTCTGAGCAAAGAGGTTGGAGCAGGGATTCTAAAATAATCATGGGAAGTCATTTAGCATCTCTGAACTTCAATTTCCTCATCTGCATAATATGAATAGCAATGACCGAGCTGCCTACCTCACAGGGTTGTTGTGGGGATCAGAAGAGAAACGGTGTGGAATTGCTTCAGAACCCACAAAGTGCTAAAGACAGATCAGGATTAAAGAATAAACACCAGAGAGGAACACTCGCCTTCCTGTGAGGCAGGTGTACTCCAGTCCAACACTCATGCACAATGGGCGCTGATTTACAAAATGCTGAGCAAAAAAAAGCCTCTTGCAGTTGCTACCTAGAATTGTTGTTCCACCTCATTTTCCCAATTGGAACAAAGTCCTGTGAGACTAGAATCTATGTTTTGTGTCTCTTAACCATCCCAACACCTGTGCTTCCTGCTGAGTGTCCACCTCATAAATGCTTGGTGCTGGTGCAGAATTGTGAATGAATATAAAAATGCACAGGAATCTCCTGCCCCAGAAATTCATTCTCTCCCAAAAGGTAGACTCCTTCTACCTACACATCTTCCCGCAAATTCACCCAACCACTTCTTCACCCTCTGAGTCACCCACTGTGTCTGGTTGCACTGCTCCATCCTGGATACCACTGGCTGGCAGTCCTGACCACAGTCCAGTGTGATCTGGCATAGTCCCCAAACCTGGGATACATAGGGCCTCATTAACCTCATAGAGCAGTGGTTATGAGCACAGCCTCTTAGATTCAAGCCCCTGGCTCTACCACCTACAGCTGTTTGGTAACACATCTGTAAATGGGGATGCTGTAAGACGGGGATAATGATGGTATGCACTCATATTGTTGCGAGAATCAAATGAGGAGTTATTGGCTTAAAATTAATCCTGGTCCATAGTAAGTGGCAACCTACATAATAAGTGGCAACTTAGATAATAAACTCATGGAAATGTTTGTTAAATAAATAAGTAGCCTTGTTTATAAGAGCTACAAGTCTTACATCCCCTGCAAGGGGCCTTCACTGACACCTGACTCATTCCCAGCTCACCCACCTGTGCTTTTCTTCCAGAGCTTGGCCTCCAGAGGAGAGGATGCTGCTTGGTGCTGGGCTACATGGCCAAGGACAAGTTTCGGAGAATGAATGAAGGTCAGTGAGAACCTTCCCACCCTCTTGGGAATAATGTGGAAGTGGAAGTATGCCTTACAACTGCGGTATCAGGGAAAAGAACCTGGGACATCTCAGAAAGGACAGCGTACAGATCAGCTTTTTCCATGAAGCTATTTATATAGTAATGGAGGGAAGAGTAGCTAGTGCCTGAACCACGGTGTGCTGATTCTTAAGCATGCCCCTTACACTTCCTGTCCCCCACCCCTTTGGGTACTCTACTTCTCTTCCTCAATCTTTCCTACCTTTTGTTCCCCACCCACCCATCCCCAGGGCAATTAAATCTGCTTCTATTATCTTTCCTAATCCAGGCCTCTCTACCTTCTTCCTCAGTCATTCATATTTCTTGAATACCTATTGAATAAACAGCACCTTTACAGGGCACTTGGGGAAATACTGACGAATAAGGCTGAGTTTTTGTTCTGAAACAACTTACAGTTGGAAACCTCTTTTCCAACTCTATTGGCCCTGCCTCTCCCTCTAACTATGGACCATTCTGCCTTCCTCTTGCACTGGGTCTTTCCTCTGAGGCTTGACTGGGTCACAGAAGGCTTAGGGAAGGTATTGGCATTGAGGTGGAGGCAGGGATGTGAAAGGATCACTGTCACTTACAGGTCTGCTGTCATAAAGAGCCAGTCCCCTCATCCCCAGCCATCTGTCTCCAGGCAGCTAATAACCCTCTCCATCACATGCCACAGACTGTTTGTCAGGATTCAAAAGTAGATAAACAATGGCTGGGGAAGCCATTTATTCATTAAAGTCAGACAATGAAGCTCTGGCCTCCCACCAGCCAGCTTGTCATGAGCGGGCCCCTCCCCTCCCAAGGCCCAGGGCCCCTGTAGCCTCATTCCCATTCCAGGCATGGAGGAGGCAGCTCACCTGTACCACCTCTACCCCAGCGTCAGACCACAGCATAGTCTGGTGCCCTCTTCCTTTGCTCCTCAGATGACTCTCCTCCAAACCCACAGTCCATGACACCCACCCCCACCCCCATGTGCTCCCCAGAATTGATACCTTGCCAGCTATAGGTCTGTTGCCAGCACCTATCATGATAACAGCTGGACAAGAGTTAGGCCACCACAACTAAGTACAAGGAGTATCACCTCCCGCACTGCGCTGCCTGTCTGTATAAGAAGGCAGCAGCTTCAGGAAGTCAATTTTCATATGTAGGAGCCCCATGGCTGAGCACAATCAGTGTTGGGAGCTGCATCTTCTGCATCCTGCCAGTCAGTCTCCCTCCCTGACTTTCCTTTTTCAGCCAACCTCTTCCCTTCCCAACCCTGCCTTCCTGAAAGCTCGAGGCCGTAACTTCTCATTTGGAGGACCTGACAGCGTGTCTCTGTCCATGGTGCTGAATAGACATATCCTCTTGCTGACAATGCTCATTAGAGAAGCTGAAATGAGGTGCTGAAATGAGGTACACAGGCATTGGGAAAGCCAAAAAGGTCGGAAGCTGAGCTAGATTTGAAACCTCCACCTCTGAGGTTCTGACCCCAGCAGAAAGATACTGACTCCAGATCCTGGACCTAAAAAGAATCATACCACGAGTCTGATGAACACAATTTGACCCCCTCAACTTCTCACAAGTGATTAAGGGAGGAGTATATTAGTCAACTCAGTCTTCCATAACAAAATACCACAGGCTGGGAGGCTTACACACAGAAATGTATTTTATCACAGTTCTGGGTACTGGAAGTCCAAGATTGGGGTGCCAGTATGATCAGGTTTTTGTGAGAGTTCAGCTCCTGACTTGCAGATGGCCACGTCCACACCATGTCCTCACATGGCAAAAAGAGAGAACAAGTTCTCTGCTGTCTTCTTAAAGGCACCCAGATCCTATCCGATCAGGGCCCTACCGTTATGACTCTTTTAACCTTAACTGCTTCTCTAAAGGCCCTATCTGCAAATACAGTCACACTGGGGGTTGGGGCTCCAACATAGGAACTGGAGTCGGGGAGCACAGTTTAGTTTACAGCAAGGGGTCTTAATGCATTTGCTATAGCAAAAAGGTGCAATGGTACAATCCCTCTGAACCAGGGATTAGGAAAATGGTAAGAAAAAGAAATTCAGCAATAGGTAGAGAGGTACTCCTTAGACATTTTTTAAGTAAAGAAGGAAGAGAGGGAGTTAAGGAGGACTAGAGGGGGACTTGGAAACAAGACCATAACCTGTGAGGACAGTTAGCCTTACTTTGTGGAACAACTAAGCTAAGAGCATTTTAAATAGTTTTTTTCTGGTTAAAGTGGGAAGATGCCAAAACGATGCCTATTCTCTCTAAGTCCCTCACCACATAAAACCACACAATGAGTCATTCCTTTCAAATGATTATGGTTGACTTGGTTAAGAATGAGTGATCCCAGGTGCCTTACCCCAATCTATACCCTCCTCTAGTGAAGGCTGATCAAGAAAGGCATTCAGGATGAGGGAGACATCAGCAATGGCTAAGGGGTTACAGAGCAGCTAACGCCCCACCCTGCCTCCTTCTCTGCTCTTGCTTCTCACCCCTCTCAAATGCCCCAACGTACACATATATGCACATAGTCACACAGAACCAGACACACACAGGAGCTGATGCTGCATCTGGGTAAACGGGGAGGCAAGGGGCTGGTAAACAAGCTGAACCACCATGTGATGAGTTACAAACCCCAATCAACAAAGAGGAGACAATATGGAAGGAGACAGCAGAAAAGAAAGAGAGGTGCATGCATGAGGTGGGCAGCTTCAGCTCTGGAGGGCGGAAGGCACGAGGAAGAGAGTAGGAAGGGGCGGTCATGGGAGGGGAGGCCCCACCGCTCCCGCTCCAGCCAGCCTTTCTACCCCGAGTGCCACAGTCTACATTTTTTTCTCTTCCTAAATCTCACATGCCCAAACTCCAACACGTCTGCAGATAAGAAAAGGCATCAGCAAGCCTGTGGAGCTGTTTTATGGTTTATAATTATCTTGTACCAATACTCAAAATAATTACAACTTCCACATATTAATAATTGAACTGGAATAGCAGCCATGACATAGTGCAAGAAACAGAAATCTCTGTCCACGGTGCATATCTACCTTGGTATAAGTTAAACAATTGGTAAAATGGTTAAAATAATAATAATAATAATAATTCTTTTTCTCCAAGAGGCTGGAATTAGTGAGATATTAGAACAATTAGCTGCTTCTTCCATTAAAGATAAGGTAGTGATCATTGCATTTCTAATTTAGAATAAATATAAAAGACAACTTGTGCTGTATTAAGGCATATTTGTTCTGTTTAACAGTATCTAATAGGGTGTCTGTCACCCAGAGGGAAGTGGCCCCCTATTTCATCTGTTTCCTTGCTAATTTGGTTTCATTTTTATTTTCTTCACCCTCTATTCCCCTCCACCTCCAAAAAATAACAGTCTGAAAAGGAGCAAGAGAAAAATAATGAATGAACAGGAGTTTTATAGATCTAGGTTTTATCATAAGCTAGAGTAATCACAATTGGTGCTGTTCAACTACACAAAGCAATAAAAAGAAAACACTATTCAAAGATCGTTTAAGGAGGCATGTGATAGTCAATGAGAGGTTTGCTCTATTTGGGAGCGCTTAATAGCTTCTAGGATAAGATCCACGACATTTGCAGGAATGGAGGTGGTTGGTAATATGTGGTGTGTGTGTGTGTATGTGTGTGTGTGTTCTTTCCTGTTTGAACTCAACAAACCCGAGGCATCAAATGGAGATATGAATAAAATTCAATGAAAGGCAGACAAGAGAGGAGGCAACAAAGACGGACTAGGCATAAGAATATCAGATTTGTTTGATATAATTGTCTTTGTCCAATTAAGTACATAGGGCTTTAACTAGGAACTGCTGGAAGGAGATCATTTATTTATTCATCAAACATTTATGGAATATTAACCATAGAAATAATGCCAGTTTTTCATAATAAGAGCCAGGTATTGTTCTAAGCACTGAAGCTTTAAAAATAAATAAAACATAACCCCTGCCCTCAAGGGGTTCACAATAAAACACACAGGTATGTCTCAGGTCGCTGTCACTGCCACAAAGAGACCCTGCCTGGCCATCTTACCTGATTAGATGCCCCTCTTCCCCACCATTTTACTCCATGATGGCAGCCAGCCTACTTACTTGTATCACACTTACCCTAATTAATTGATTATTTATTAGATTGTCAGTCCCACCTCAGAGTCAGCCTAAAGAAGGTCAAGTTCCTACTCCCCCCATGTCTCACCTGTCCCTGGGCCTTAGCCCATCGTGTCACACATACAGAGTAATTTAATTAACTTTCATTTAATTCAGTCATTAGGCCATGAGTAACATGAGGGGAATGCAGTCACCCATGGGTGGAAGGTGGGCCCTGAGAAAGAGCTCACAGGCAGCGAACTGATGCCGAGAATTCCACGAAATGGGAGCACCCACACCTCCGGTAACCCCCGAAGGTTCCCCTCTCAGCCACTCTTCCATTTCCAAGACTTCAGCCCCTTCCTTGGAAGCCAGGGCCCAGGCAGGCCAGCAGAGGAGGAGGACTGGGCAGGGCAGTCCTCAGGGGTGGGTGGCCTCCCTCCTCGCTGTACCAGCTTCCCTTCCTCACCCCACCTGCTGCTGGGCCACATCCCCAGGGCATCTCCTGGCAGGTAGATCCCACCGGATCTGCACAGAACTATCCCCGTTATCCCCGCAGCTCCCTCGTCCCGCACCCCTGACACAGGCACACACATGCGCGCACACACACGCACGTGCACACACCATTCCATTTTCTTTTCCAAGCTCTTCCAGATTACTCCTTTCTCCTGGAGATGCCAGAACCACTCACCTTCTCAACGCACATTGTTTGCCCAGGGCTTCTCCCATTCATAGAACAGAAATCTCTCCCGTGGTATCTGATGAAGCTCTGTCTGCCTTTAGAAAACTCAGTATCCCTCTTAGTTAGAACTGTAAGAAACCCTAGCAATTAGAGTGCAGCCCACCAACTCGGGAGGCACAGGAACACTGAGTGACTCGCCTAGACTCACAGGAAGTTGCTGGAAAGGCCAGGATCACCACCCACGTCTCCTGACCTCCAGTCCAGGACTCTTGGAATTCTGAAAGAAGAGGCTAAGACCATGAAAGAGAGGGGAAACCCCTAACCCTTTAGCTCGGTTTGGGTTTTCAGGATAGCTGAAAATACAGAGGAAGTGGAAGGGGCGGGGAGAAGAGGGTACAGAACACGGGAGTCTCCAGTTGGTGCGGGAGAAAATCAGGGAACACCTGGAAAAGGGGACGTACACCAGGGTAGTCCACCTCTAAGGAACCGGAAAACTCTCATCAGGCCTTAGGACTCTTGAGAGGGGACATGCACAGAGCACGCTGAAAGGAGGAGAGAGCGGGCAGCAGAGCCTTGGCCCGCCCTCCCTGCTGCAGGCCAAGCGCATGTGCGCATGTGCCGAGGAGGCTCTCTCGCCTCCCCACTGGGGCGCCTGCTCGGTTTGCCTAGACCTTTGGAAGCAGTGACCAGCCGCTTCTCCCAGCTCAGTGAAGGGAAAGCAGAAATGCCTCCCAGCTCTGTAATTTTCCTCTTCCCGGGAAGAAACAAATGCAAGTGATTAGCAAAGGCAGCTTCTGTTCGCTGGAGACCCCGGGGCCTCGTTGGGAGGGGCTGGAGTGCCCAGGAAGGAGAGAGAGGGCTCCACAGTTGGCATGGCCCATGGACCCAGGGTGGCACCATCCTCCTAGTCCAGGCTATACTCAAATGCACCTCCACCCCAGTGCCCATCCTCACCTCTCAGCCACAAGGAGGAGACAGAGCCCTGGGAGGGTGGAATGGGCATCTTCAGCAACTCAGAAGTTCTCTGGATGGCCTAGGGTCTGTCCTTTCTTTCTGCACCCCTGTTCCCACATCCTTAAAAATGTGTCCAAAACTTCCACTGTTCCCTGCCTATCTCCTAAAAGAATGGATAAGGAAAAGAAATGCCTCCATCAGCACGTGTAGTGGGAGGAGCACCTAATGTAAAGAGCCAGCTGTGTGACCTTAGGCAAGTCCCTGAACATCTGGATTTCAACCTTCTAATGGCCGTAATTGAATAATGCTGTGTATGATCATCTGTAAGATTTTTAGATGTGATAATTCAAAACTCTCTCCGGGCTCTCAGCTCCCCTGCCATATACTGTTATCACCAGCCAGCCCATAATTTTAAATGTTTTGGTCATCAAAGGAACCAGTACTAGGAAACTGACTGACTTTGCTCAGCAGCCTTAGAAAGCAGATCTGTGTTTCTTTTTCCCGTCTGTCCTCTGAGAGCGAATTCAGCCCATGTCAGCTGTGCTCAGGGGCAAGGAGGAGTGGAGCAGGCCTGGGACAAGCTGCACATTTTTCAGAGCAGAGGGGAAGCAGAAGTGGCCCAGACCTTGGCCCAGGGACCTGAGGGGATGGGTCTGAGGGCACACAAGCTCCCCCGACTCTGACTGTCAAAGCCACCCAGTCTGGCTTCCGCAAACAGCCCACAATCGTTTTCCCAAGACCATTTCTCTGCTGCCGAGAGCCCCCAGGATGTTGGCTAATACTGTCATTTTGTTGGTTGGGGCTTTTGGGTGCGTTTTTTCTCATTTCATTTTTCTTACTGATGTGTTTTCTTCCACTGGGGCTGCGAAGCTGGTTATTTGTATAACGTTCCTGTTTATTATTTATGGCAAGACTCAGATTTCCAGGGCACTTCATGATTGTTATTTAATTCACTCGGCATCTTGGAGCAGGGGACCCGCCATTTCCATTCTCCTGTGGTGATCTGATGGAGGCTTCCGGATCTCTTTCCCGGGCCCACTCTTCCTCCAGCCACCGTACCTACTGGGAAACCTGCTTCTCCAAGGCCAGCTTGGGGGCCCGCTAGGCCACAGACCCTGCCAAGCTGCTTTTTTAATTTCTTTTTCCTCACACCCATATCCAGTCCTCACCAGGATCTAGAAATGTTACCTCCCAAATATCTCTTGAACATGGCCGCCTCCGTCCACCTCATGGCCATCACTCTCATCCCCGTGAGCACCCTCCCTCACTGGACAGCAGTGTTGTTCTCCCAGCTGGGTCCTTGTGTCCACCATGCCCAACCCCTTCCCCCACAGTTCATTTTCCACACTTCAGCCAGAGTAGCACTTTAAAATGCAAAGTCACATTCCTCTTGAAAATATTCCAGTGGCTTTTAGGGAAAATACCCCAACCCTTCCCATGTTTTACAAGACTTTCCATGATCTTGCTCCCCTAACGCTCTCTATCCCGGTCACATAGGCCTTCTTTTAGCTCTTCCAACAGGACATGCTCCCACCTGCCACAGGGCCTTTGTCTATCCTGTCCCCTCCTCCAGGGATGCCGGCCATGTCCCTAAACCCTTCGCAGAGTAAGTTCTGCTCATCCTTCAGATCTCAGCTCAAATATCAATTCTCCAGTGAAGCTGCTCAGGCCTACCCGTCGCCAGTCCAGATCACGGTCCTGAGTGACATGGTCTCGTCAAACCATATTCCTTCCCTCCAGAGCTCTTAGCTCACTCTGTCCGTGTACATCACATTGCCATTGTGTGACTAGTACCTGCCTCCTCGGCTCATCTGTAAGCCCCCTTTGGTCTCCATTGTATCCCAGAAGCCCAGCAGAGTGTTTGCGCAGAGCAGACACTGAAAGAGCGAAGCCAGTGACCTCCTGTGCTCCTGGTCCGTGGCTCCCAGGGTGCTGGGACTTGGTAATCTGAGAACCACAGACTTCTGGAAGACACATGAGAAATCATGCGGACAGGAGGAAACCGAGACTCAGGAAAATAATGTGACTTGCCCAGAGTAACATGGCTAGCAAACCATAGAGCCAAGACTGAAACCCTAACTTCTGACCCCAAGTCTAGCCCTCTTTGCACTTCACCGTGCTAGGTCCTTGAAGGCTGGGAGTCACGGGGTTGAGTGATTCAATCAGAAGAGTCTGCCTGCTAAAAATGGGTGTGAGGCCATGTTTTGAAAGAGACCATAAACACAGACCCCTGGAGAAAAGGAGACATAGGTTATTTGATGTAGACGTAAGCCGTACAGAGTAAAGCCACCATCCCCTGTGAGCCCAGCTCTGTGTAGGGGACAGGAGCTTCAGAGAGGCTGGACACAGGTCTGTCTTCAGGAGCTCTGCCCACCTCTTGGGAAGGTTAGATGTCCTTCAGCCCAAGTTGATTTTGTGGTTATTTTGGCTTTGTTTTTTCTTTTGACATTGTGCTTAGTATGCTTAATGGTGAAGCCCTGTGGCTTGGGAGTCAGAAATCTAGATTCAAATCCCAGGTATAGTCAGAGAAGGTTTAGAACCATTTCATCAAACACCCTTGAGGCCAGAAAGGACCAAAGGGCAAGTAGTCCACAGACCCTCCTGATAACATCCCTGCCAAGTACGGATGCACATAAATATGTTTGGATGCTGTGGTGCTGTGTGCCCATTTAGTCCCTACCCATGTACTGAATGCCTACTCTGTGTCACGCACTATGCTAGGCAGTCCCTCAGCACGGAGACACAGTCCCTGCCCCCAAGGACATCAGAGCAATTACAATACAGTGTCATACCTGCCGTAACCAGGTATGGATAGGAGTCATGGGAACGGAGAAGGGGAGTCCAGCCAAACTGCAGGCCAAGTGAGCAGAGGCCAGGACAGCGTCCTGGAGAGAGTGATATCGTAGCTGAGCCCTGGGAACAAATTTTATTATACAAAGCCACTGCAACCTATGCTTAAATCCCTCCAAAGACAGGAAATTTGCTTTCTATGATCTTGCCCCCCAACACCCTCCACCAAGGCTATGGGCAGCTAGCTCCTCAGCCAGGCTCTCATAAGGGGCTTCAGACATAACATCCCTTCAACACAAGTGCCTACAGTTTTGTCATTCTAACTACACTGATGACAGTGAGGCCAAGTGCCATAGGCAGCAGCCACTGGCAAAATGCTGGGCCTCCCCTACACCAGCTGTGTTCCGGGGGGGCCTCCTTTCATCTCTCCGCCTGCCCTTCCCTCCATCCTCAGCTGGTCTCAAAGCCTTCATCACTGAATGCTCACTCCCTCCCTCTCCCCTGGGTCAAAGAGTCTGAGCAAATGAGGGTGCTTAATGACCTGTGAGCCATAAAGTTCTTAGAGCTGTGTGCTAGAATGAGCAGGTTCAGGCTGGGATGAATTATCCAAGGCTTTTATCAAAGGAGAGTCAATAAAAACCTGAAGGAGCTTGCCCCATCTCTACAGAGTGGCCATGTCACTTCGTGGGGCCCCACACTCTGGAAATTGTAATTGAGTGGACACGAATTCCCCCCTGCTCCGTCGGCTTCCTTCCCTATGCCTTCCCTTCTCAAATGTATTAGTTTCTATGGAAACTGTGTTGTTACTGGTATGGGAGGAGTTTAATGACATTCAGAAGTACCAAATCAGGTCCATTTATGTAATGGTTTGAAATACACATAATGGCCTATGGAATATAGGACATGGTGACAGTTTCAGTAACTGTGTGCAGAGTGTGGGATAAATAGAGCAATGAAATACCCCCACCTCCAAGTCAAATGGACCAGGAATAACCACTATTCTTACTATTAAAGATTTCAAGAAAGGACCTCAAAACATTATACATCAACCTGGTCTTCTCTCATTGAGGAAAGATGCTGGCTGGACCACGAGTCCTCTGTACCTGCCAAGGTTTGACCAGGGAGTCATCTGGGGCAGGGACAGAGGAGAGAGTACCCCTCCCCGCGAGACACAGAGAACAGCCATTCTGCCCCGGGCTCCTCAGGCGCCGCCTTGGCCAGCCTGCTGCAGGAGGATGTGCTGGGTCTGTTCTTACGGCTTGATTCTGTCTGATTCAGAGATTTGTCAGGCACCTGCTGTGTGCCTAGTGCTGTGGGGACATGGAGATGAGTAACACACAGAGGATGGTTTTATCTTCACTCGGGTTGCCCCAGAAGCAAATCCTAAGCAAGATCTTGCCCCAATGGTCTATCTGAGAGGTGCACAGAGGCCAAAAGGAGGGCAGAGGACTGACGTGGAAAAGGGAAGGCATCTAGCACAGGCAGTGCCCTAAGCCTGCCCCACAGCGGGCAGCTGAGCCTCATCCCAGAGACGGACGTCATGTGCCTAAAGACCTGCAGCTTTCCCCTGGTAAAGCAAGATTCAAACCCTGGGCTTCCTCCACTCTGCCTTGGGGAGCTTTGTGTGTTTGGGAGGTTGAGGATGTGTTTACTTCCCCCGTCACCACGAAGGGCAGACGTGACCAAGTGCCTATTATGTATCCATGTAGATTTGATCTCATGGCCAAGGACACCCTCTCTCATATCCCCCCACATTGCACTGCCCACAGACCCCCCACCCAGCCAGTCAGGGAGCCCCTCTGATCCTGCCCCAGGACTGACTGCACCTATTATTGAGAGAATTATCTCGAGTTCGCTGCCCTGGCATAGGACGGAGTAGAGAGAGCCTGGGAGGGGGTGCTCCAGCTCTGGTGGGACCCTTAAGCATGCTTCCTACCCTACCCTCAGCCTCTCTTCTCCCAGCCCTGCTCTAAACCTCACTGCCTCTGAAAATACAGCAGAAGAGGGATCACACATACAGATTTCCCTGGAGCAACATTTCTGTAGCATGTTAATAGGTTTTCTGTGAAATACAGGATCCATAGTTAAATAAGGTAGGGAGAAGCTGGGTTAACCCTAATTATACAAGTCTCTCCTATAGAACTTCTCAGAGACTTTAATATGCCAAAGGGCATGGTGAATGCTATGAGGGGATTCTAAATACTCAATTTACATCACACCAAAACGGGGTATATAGTTCAAGGATTTCCCAATTTAATTGACACAAAACATTTTCCCTAGAATATGTATTAGGACTGGTGATCTTTGGCATCTTCTTTGGGAAATGATGGGTTAGGGCTCAGATCTGCCACTACTTCATTGTATGAGTTTTGTCAAATAAGAATAAATCAAGCCTGTCTCATGAGGACCAGCAAAGTAACATAGATAAATTACTCCTTATAAAGTATAGTACAAATAAGATAGTGCTATGTTTATTTACATGAAACAAACATACTCAGTTTCCCACAGAACATTTCACTAGGAGTCAAAACAAGAAAGTATATTTTTGGAAAAAAAAAATTGGTGTGACCTTGACTTTGATCTCTCTTGCTGCTTTCTCATCTGCAAAATGGGCATAACTTGTGATGCCAGCCCTCTTTCCTCCATGCATATATTGCAAAGATAAAATGTGCATAGTGGTTATACAGGTGATTTGAAAAAGTATAAAGTACCATAAGCAAGGCATTACTATTAGTGGCCCAGGTTAATGCCCTCAATTCAGCCCCATTTTGCTGAGATCAAAACAGGATTTGTTGGGGGGGAGGGCATCAGCTAGTGGGAGAAATAACAATGACTAATAATTTTCATCCATATTTATGATGTTAGGAGCCTTGTGTGAACATGTCACTGAGAAGAGAAAATGAATATTTCATGAATGAACACTAAATGTAGTATTAGGATGAAATGGACAGAAGGACCTGCACTTACCTCTGCCTCCAAGTTCAGCTGGGAAGGTCACTACAAGCTCCATGACTGGGCTCCTGGGGAGAAGGCAGCCAGTCAGGAGGGAAGAGCTATGCCTCCCAGCATAGACGGAGAGCTGCCCAGCGTGGACTGGTGGAGGGAGTCCTGCCCTGGGAGGCTGGAGAGCCAATAACCACTCCAATATACCAGATGGGCAGCCTTGGGCAAGGGGTTACTACAACCACCCTGGGCCTCCATATCCACACTGTAAAACAAGGATAATAAGACCAGCCTTGGACGGTCTCAATCCAAGCTCAGCTGGTTGGAAAAGGTTTTGTAATACACACAGGTGGGAAGTATAATTATTATTTATTCATTCAACAGACATTTAGTGAATATCGACTGGCCGATCACTGCCATAGCCACTTATTTAGCATTTACTGTGCACCTAACACTATGTTCATCACTTTATACACATACATCGTTTCCTCATCACCACAATCCTGAGAGGTATCTGTTATTCCTCCCATTTTCCACATAAGAAAATTAAACTCAGGAAAGATAAATAAGTTGCTCCAAGCCACATAGCTAGTAAATGGCACAGTCCAGGGCCGTAGGAAGCCAAACTCTTCATTCTGCACTAAATGGCTCATCTTTGTCCACAGTAGTTCTGCAGAGCCAGTGTGGCACCCTGCCTCTACCCACTGCCAACCCCTTGTGCTTCTTACCACCAGTGCCCCTTCCTCACCCAAAGGAAAAAGCCCCCAGGATCCCCACCCTTATTCTCCATCCCCTCTCTCTACCCAAGCCTCTCACTGGCGGTCTGTCCTCTACAATATAGTTCCCTGCAGCTCAGATTTCCATCCCCATCCATTAGTACCTTGGCCTTCCAAGATCCTGGGCAACCTGAATCTCTTATCTAAGCCAACCATCGGGTGGCGTGAAGACTGAACACCTCCCACCCCAGAACACTCTTAGAAGATGGGTCAAGTACAGATAGGGCACTGCCAGGGTTAAACCTAGCCAACACTTCCCCTGCTCTCCCCATCCACCACACAGCACAGACACAGCCATCCCTACAAATCTCTCCCCTATAGGGCAGTTTCATGTGATCTTGGCTCATTTCCTTCTCCAGAGATGAAGGGATTGGTTTAAACCTGCTGCCCCACCAGCTCCGCTCCTGGCTTCCAATGCCATTAAGTTTCATTATAACAAATAAACACCACAGTGACATTTATAAGTTACCACTGAGCACAGAAGCACAAATATGAAGCAGATAAACTGCATTTGATCCAAATAATTACTGCAGGCAATATTGGGCTTAGTCTGAGCTGGCAGCCGGGTACCAAGTAATTTATTGGATTGCATAAGGCAGTGTTGCACGTTGAGTTTTTCTTTATTGTGTCTCTTCCCCTCTCCACGGCCTAAATAGGTTAGTGGAGTTTAGACAGTTCATGGCCAAACAAAGACAGACTTTGCTTAAGCAGATCAAGGCTGGGAATTTTGGCCGAGTGTCCAGGAATGGCTGCTTCCTAACCAACATGACACTTGAGAGAAAAGAGAAGGTTTAGGATTATCTTGATGCTGCCAGCTAAGGACAGGTCCCTGTACTCCACACACACTGGCCCAGATACAAAAGGAGGCCCATGAGCGAGTAACTGGAAGGGCTGGATGGAGCCCCCAGGATACCAAACCTGGGCTCCTTCCGTGCCCACCAAAGACCCTGTCCCCCCGAAGGCCCTCAATAGACCTGGGCAGTTCCGGACACCAATCCCAGACCTCTCCTGCAGTAAATAAAGGGAAGGAAGCCATTCGCCAGCCAGTTCTGCACAACAAAGCAGTGAGAGCTGGCTACCAGCGGCCACCTCCACGCCAAACCCGAACCCATAAAGTTTGATTCAGGGGGTTACAATACCTCCTATTCGGAGTCCCTTCTGCCCCATTCTCCCAGCCTTAGTAAATTACCCAATAAGCAGCAAGGACTTGTAGTTATTGTGCAGTTAAACGGTATTTGCCCAGTAAATCCTGAGCAGAGTACTAACGGTGATATACAGTAACTAATTACAGACATGAATTCTCTCCCCAAGACGCCAAGTGTTACCAAATATTGTTGCATCCAGGGGAGGAGGCTTGAGAGAGGCTCTCTCCTCTCCAGTGAAGCCACAAGTAACTCTGCTATTAGAGGAGCTGTCGGCACACCCAGTGGCGCTCCAGGCTGGAGATAGTGATGTCCCAGGCAGGCAGGAATAGGGCCTGTCTCCCAGTCTCCTGCTCACTGACCCTGATCCTCTGCCCCAGCAGAAGGTCCCAGCCAGGCACCATCTGCCCCTCCTTGACTTGTCTCACAGTGGATAAGAGGCTCGGCACTACAGAGGCTGCTGCAAAGGCTCGAGGCTCCAGTGGTGCAGGGAATGGAAGTCATTATTCACCCAGCCCAGGACCAAGCTGAGAAAGCTGGTGCAGGGAGCCAGCCTTTGCAAAGGGCTTCTGAATGGGGATGCCACAGGGAATGATTAAAAATGGCCTTGCCTGTGCCTGGGTATGGACGACTTCTGCCCTAAATTGCTGTTCAGGGAGCTGATCTCTGGCCCACAGACTCCGAAGAGTATCAGAGGTTTCTCTGGCTGACTGTGGTCTGCAGGGGGAGCAGAACCTGCTTCCTGGGCAAGAAGCAGATATCCTGTCAGCTTCACATGTTTTTGGAGCATGGCGGGAGCAGCTAGAGGACCCAGAGATGGGCCCCTGCTTTCTGAAGAGGAAACCTCGCAGCTCAAACACCCTCTGTGGTTGCCAGGTACTGCCGAGTAAATGAAGGCCCAGAGCTATGATCAGATGGTTCGAATGCAAGCTCCAACACACACTGTGACCTTGGGCATGTCACTTAACCTCTCTGAGCTTCCATTTCCTAATCCACGAAATAGGAGAGATTCTCTTTCAGGACTGTTGATGTGCAAATAGCAGCTTGGTATTGGGACCACTCCTGCTTCTAAGGAGCTGGTTCCATCCTTCCCGCCACCACTCATCTAGGAACGTAAGCATGCTAGAAAGTAAGCCCCCTCAGCCCAGCCTGGGTGCCCCCAGCAGCATGTACAGCCACTCTCCTTCCTCAAGGTGTTTCCAGCACAAAATGTTTCCCTTACCAACACCTGCACTTCAAACAATCAAAACAAAGACTGGGGCAGTAATGGCAAGTTTGCTTTATTTTGTTAGCGACTGCATTTTGGGGGTTGATGCAAATAACCCGAGCCCTTGCCAGGATCACTGTTAGGTGACAGAAGAGGGTTGGATCACGAGGAGAGCACTTTCAGTGGGACGTAGGGCCAAGCATTGAGCTTCACATTTGCTTTGAGCCTGATATCAAGTCTCTCCTATGGGGCTGACGGTAGAATTTTCTCCATGGGGTGAGTGAGAGTGAATTAAGTAAAATAATGTGTGTGAAGTGCTTTGTGAAGTATAAAGTATATACAAGAGTTAGTTGTGGTTAATATCCCGAACCAACCAGAAGACAGGACCCAGAATCCCAGGGCAGTGGCAAGAAGACTCACTTTTTAATTAGGACACACATATAGTCAGCTCTCAATTATCTGCTGGCAAATTGTCCCCATTCCTGGCAAATGCTATCACCAAGACTGTTTAATGAAGTCCTCTGTTAACATTTCACAGCTTCTTATTTTGCTCTTATTTGCATGAGTCCCAAAGGGAATTAAAGTCCTTTATTAGCTGAAAGGCAAAATCAGCTCACATCTCTGTCCCCTCCTAGAGAAGGTGTGAGCCACAAAGATAGCAAGCTGGGAAGGGTGGCAGCAGCCCAGCTCTGCATGGACCACTACAGAGGTGATATTCTCCACCTCCGAGGATGTCAGAGCAGGAGACAGGAGGCAGCTCTGTCACTGGGTTGGGTTTCGCTTTAAGTATTAAAAATTCCCAGAACATCAAACACATCCATATTCAAACATGAATACCAAAATGCATTCCAAAGCTGAAAATAAACGTTACCTTAGGATTATTCATTATTTGGGGATGTCCATTACTTTGGAGTATTCACACTCCTGTTCCTCTCCATGAACAAAGGTAATTAAGAGTTGATTGTACCTGGACTCCAAAAGAGGAGAAATTCAGGCTGTTGTGATTTATTTATAACTGGGAATGACTCCAGCAGCCTTGAAAAGATTTCTCCAAACACTAGGTCTAGTTGCAGTCCCCAACACACGGGTAGTGAATGACACAAAAGTACCTTGTGATGCAAAGCCAGCCTGCCTTAGCCACACAGTGCGCTCTGGGTCCAGGCCGGCTTTTGTACCTGTCAGCAATGTCGGGCCTTCACGGAACACCTGGAGGCCATCCAAACTGCACAGGACCTTCTGATGCCTCAAGCATTTCACAGAAGAGCCTTGGGGTTCACTGCACGGGAGCCAGAGGCTGGTCTTGTTCCCTCCAAACCCACTCTGTCCCCAACCACTTCATACACTGGGGTTCCACGTGAGATCCCATTCACAAAAGGGTTGCACGCACTTAAAAAAAAGTGCAGAAACTACTGACCTCATCCAGTGCCTTCACCGTGCAGTGAGGAAAACCTAGACACACCCTTTGAGAGAGAAAACAGTAGCTTGACCAAGGCCACTGAATACCAGGGCCAAAACTTAGGAAGACTACAGTCCCTCAGCCCATGCCATTTGCATGGGACAGTGCTACTCAGATATGGGCTCGAAACTGCCTGCAGCAGGATTACCCAGGAAACTGTTAAAATGCAGATTCCTTGGCCAAGCTCAGATCCACTAGCTCAGAATTTCTGGCTTAGAGTCCAGGAAACTGTATTTTTAGCAAACTCCCCAGGTGATTCTTATGCACATGGAAGTTTTAGAACGATTTCCAACTGGCAAGGCTTTAACAGCATGAAATAATTATTTCAAGATGTTTGTTTCAAAAAAAAAAGATTTTTAGGACATGAATCTTCCCCAAACAGACTAAGTGTCCTTGGCAGATTTGCTTTAACTTCCTTCTGCATTTTTATTCTTTTCAGCTGCAGGGCCCCCCAGAAAAAGACTTTGGATAAACTGGGACATAGACCATTAGGGCTGAAAGGGAGGGACCTACCAGATTGACTACTAGGCTAACCCTGCTTTTACAGACGGGGAAACTGAGTCTTAGGGAAGGGAAGAGTCAGGGCCAAGGGCACACAGCAAGACGTGCCGGGGGCAGCACCTTCCGGGCCCAGACACTCATGGAGAGGACAGCTTCTCATGTCTGCACAGCTATCACCCTGGGGCCAGTCCATGGCCCTGCCTCCTGCCTCCCCAGTGGGTCCCTAGCAGATGCGCTCTAAGGGGGCTCTGCAGCAGCCCTGCCCGCCCCAAGCCCATGCCTACAGCTGCCTCTCAGCATCACTTTCCTTGTCTCGTGCCGCTCCCTACCCTCCTCCAACTAAGGTTCAGTGAGCACCTCTTTCTGAAGACACAAGAGCCTCAGACTCAGAGAAAGAAAGGGGCTTAGCCTGAACCCCACGGCCAGCCAGCAGCAGCCGAAGACGACATCCAGGATCCTCAGCTTCATGAGCTGCCCGAGTGTCTCCCACCTACACCACCTTGCCCCCACCCCCATCACCACCAAAGGCCACAGTGCTCTGTGCTCCATCCTGGTCACACCCCAGGATGGTGGCAGGCAGGGAAGGACGGGCTCCTTCACAGGCACTGGTGTACCAGTATTTGCAGCAGCACCTGTCAGTGTTTTCTTGGCATCTAGAACTCTGCTGAATGGATGGAGGATTATCCCTCCCTGCTCCTAATGAGCAGAGGGCAGGCTGTGGCTGGGGCCATAGGCTGATGATCAGTAGGTGAAGGATTTATAGTGACTTTGGACTTACCCTGCCTCAGCCAGCCCCATTGCTCTTTTATTAAAGACTCAACATCGGTGAATTATGTGTCCTGGTAGAATCACCAGCTGCCTGGGCTGCCCCAACTCGGGCAAGGAATGAGGTGGGAGAACATGCCCTTGGGATTTCTGCCCCACATCCAGCCCTGGGAAGAGCAGTCCAGCTCTCCCATGCAAGCCCAAACAAAAATCCAGAGCAGTTTCTGGAACGTTCATGATATTGGCAAGCTTTTCCTCACCTATGTATCAGATTGAGTTGCCAGTGGATGCAAATGGAGATGCTGAGACTGAAAATGTTTCCAGCTCTCTCTCCCAGCAGAGCTCTAGGGAAAGAAGTCCTGTGTTCCACCCCTGTCTTGTTCTTCGGGCTTCTCTGTATTTTTAGACCCTATCCAAAGGAAGAAGATTGGATTAAATGACCTCTTGCCATCCCAACAGGGGCTCTAAGCCTGTGCAAACTTTGGCAAGAGTTAAATGTGCCACCCAAGACAGCTGCTGCCAGTGCCCCCAGTGCAGAGTAACGGTGTCCCTCTTAGATAGTCACATCAACATCTGTAACTTGCCATATGGGGAGATGAATTCTCAGGTCAGCACCAGATGAGAGGACCCACTGTAAAAGCGCTTCTCCTTGCCGAAGTCACAGGGAGCGCACAGCAAGTGTGAGTTACCGTGCTTTCCTCCCCCAGACCTGCAGATCCAGCCCCACCCGGGGCCTCTTCTCCTGAGTGGTTAGGTATCCCTCTCTATCAGCACAGATGTCAGTGCCCCCAAAATGTCTTCTCCTGAGGCAGAAATGGTGCCACCCCATCCTCCAGGCCAGGGACCAGGGGCCTTTATACCTTCATCTTTCTCATCCCCTATGAAGTACGATCAATTCTACCTCCAAATGGTTCCTAAATCCATTTTCTTCCTTCCACTAATGCAGCTTCAGCCTGAGCCCTTATGACAGCAAAATCTCCCTGATCAGCCTCCCATCTTCAGATTATCCTCCCTTCTCCATCCTCCTCGCTGTTGCCACCGTGATCTTTCTAAAACCCAAAACCTTTGATTTTTCACCAAGTGCAAGCTTCTTAGCAGCATTCAAGGGCCTACACAGTCAGTGCTACCATGACTCTCAATTTGCATCCTACCACACGTGTCTCCAGGCAGCCATACTGGGCATGGATCACACCAGGTCCCTATAGCAAAAGCTGCCCTTGCAAAGGGCATGCAGGGCTCTGTGCTCTTTACAAAAAATGTCCTGTTTCATTCTCACACATAACCCAACAAGCACTGATTACTATCCCCGTGGGGAAACTGAGGCTCAGAGGGACTGAGAAACGTGTCCAGGGACACACAGCAGTAATAACAGAGCCAGAGACCCAGCCTAGACCACGGGCATCAGTGTCTTTATTCCATGAACACACCTTACTTGTGCTATTCGCCCTCCCAGGGAACAGTCCCTCCTTTCCTGCAGCTTGCTTACCCATTCAGGCCAGCTCTTCAGTGGCTCCTTCCCCCATGCCCTCAGGAGGAAAAATCTTTCTCCCTTGGGCCTTTCTTTATACCTCATTTTGGACTTTATTCTGGTTCTTTGTGCACATATTCGTCTCCTCCAGACTCTAGACTCTTTGTCATCCAAGATACATCAGCCCATCCTCTGCGTTCCTACACCTGGTCAGGGGCTTTGGAGGCTGGTGGGATGGCACCTGCCTTGCCTGTGGCCACCACGGCTCTCCTAGGGCTGGCACCATCACTGGTACCATTCCACACTCCAGAGCAATCAGTTTTATAGTTAGTCAGCAGACTACGACATAACCCTATCACCCCTAGTCTTGTCCCGTGAATAGGTCATGACAGGGCATTTTCCAAAAGCTCATCCTCCTGCATTAGGAGCCGGCCCCATGCCCAGCAGCAGGAAAAGAGCAGAAGTCCCGATTCAGGCTTCCAGGTATGATCTGAGTCATGCTGCCCCGGCCCCCTCCCACCCCGCCTGGCATTGCTCTGGTGTTGGCTCCTTCCTCTCCATCCCTTCCTCCCATCTGCTTGCTTCTTGGGACCAGAGCAGCTTCCCTCAATCTCCTAAGAGGCAATTTGCATGCTCCAGGCTGGGAGAAAGCTGGCGATAAATATCCCCGGCACAAGTATTCTTAAGCCTTCCCCAACTGGTCACTGATAACAGAGCAGACGGCAGCATTTGAGCCTCTTCCGCATGGCTGAGCAGGCAGCTCCCGGAGACTGACGCTGGCTGGGACACAGCCACGGAGACCTCAGATGCTCTTGTCTCTCACCTGTGTGACTCACGGGAAGAAGCAGATTCCAATACGTCCAACTTCAGATTTACAAAGGCTCCTCTCCCAATGCAGGACCCCTCATGACAGGTGTGGTACAGACCCAGTCTTAACAGTCCTGGGCTCAGGAAAGACCAATGGATAGTGATGAAAATAAATGCCTTTATGAAACACCTTCTGTATGTCAGCATCATTTACACACAAGGCCCTATCCTCACAGCAGCTTTGCAAAGCGTGTATGTCAGATGAGGAAACTGAGGCTCAAGGTGGGTGAGGAATGTGCCCCAGATCATACTGCTGGTGACAGGGGCAGATTTCCTTTCCAGGGCTGCCTGACCCTACGTTCCTTCCACTGCCCAGGACCCAGATCCTGGCAGGTGCACCGCCACTTAGATTCCTGAGCCTACTCAACCACTCACGGTTTGCTTGTATTTTTTTCCTACCCAGAATGATTCTTCCACCATATTCCCCACACCATGATTCCTCCTCCAGGGAGCCTCTCTGTTTTCTCTCCCAACGCCCATGCTTGTAGCAGGCCTTTCTTAAGCCCCAAAGAACTTTACATGACCTCCTTATGAGACTGATCACTTTCCTGCCTGCAGTCTATGACTTGTGGCCAAGTGTGGCCAACCACGGACTCTCGGTGACTTTTTCCGAATGTCCTGAGAGTTGAGGGAGGCAGGGTTCCAGCTGGGTGCCCCATGTTCAGGCACAGCGGAGCAGGGGATGCTTCCCCGGGGCACTGGACATGTTCTTCCTCCACCTCCTCCTGGACTATTGGGTGTCCTTGGGGCGTCACTCTGCCTTCCCAGACCTTGTCCCCTGGCAGTTTCCTCCCCTCTGAAGCAGCAGCATGAGTACAGCCCAGGTACTTGTGTTTGCAGAGCACTGGGCTCCTTGGAAACATCCCAGGTGGCCCTGACATTCCTGTCCAGGCCTGGCTGTGATTAACCCTAAGGACCATGGTCATCTCCCCCTCCCACTGCTTCTGGATCAAAGACCTGGCTGAGGTGCCTGGTGCTGGAGAAAGGAGGAGGGGAGGGAGCACTTCCCTGGTACCATCCCTGACCAGCCCCCATCCGACTTCTGAGCCTGGATCAAAAGAGGGAGATTGCAGGGGACCCAGAGACATCAGCACCCCTTACTCTCTACATCAGGCTCCAGTGCGGTTTCTACCAAGGCTTTCTCTCCTCTGTTACATGAACCCCAAATCCCATGCTCTTTGCACTACTCTGTGCTCACCCCATAGATATCTGGCTTTTACCACCACTGTGGAACCATCTGGCCACCAGATCAGTGGCTGGGGAAGAGACACAAACACACAAGCCTATAGGGGTGGTAACAGACTTGAGACACTAGAATGTCAGAATGTGTCCCCAAAAGACTTGGGGCTAACAGTTCTGAGTGGCAAGTATGGCTGAGCACCATGGCTGCTCTGAGCCTGGCACGGAGGACCCTAACCACCCTGGGCCTGGGGCCGCTGGGCCCTCTTCCCACCTGTCACACACAGACCCAGGACCAGGCCACAGCCCCGTGGGCTCCTGGGCTCCTGAAGACGGCCCCGACCACAGTCCCCTCTGGAGTCTCTAGGGGTGGCTGGACAGCAGAGGGGACCTTGGGCTTCTCACCACACATATTAGTCCCAGGAAAAAATTCATCCCTAAAATTCTAAACCAGAGACTTTCAAACATTCTGTAAGAAGAAAAAGAGCTTGTTGAAGAAAAATCCTAACTGGGTAACACAGAACAGAAGCAGAGAAGGTCTGGCTAAAGAAGGGTGGGGCCCAGAAGCCAATTCATTTGCCACCACCCCCCCACACACACACGCAAACACACATGTGTGCACATGATGGAAGCCGGGCCTCCAAAGCACTGCCCTACAATCACACATCTGGGTGACTCGGCCCTTCTAACCTCAGTCTTCCACAGCAAAATGCCCAGGAAATAACAGAATTGTGGGGTGACCTCGGATGGGGGCCAGAGGTGCACGAGCTCAGAGAGGAGCAGGGCGTCTTCAGCCTTTTAAATGTGTTATTGGAAGACAGTGGGGACCTCCCAGAGCCAGATGGTGGAGGTTCATCCCATGCTAATGTGTCCTGCGAGTCCCTGAGAAGGGACCAGGGGCCGTGGGGGCAGGGCTGGGAGGGGCGGCCGCTTCCAGAAGCCTGGTGGGCTGATGGAGAAGCAGGTGGGGGAGGGAAGGAGATCAAGGGGAGCTTTCGAGAAAGCAGTCCGGAGAAGCTGAGCTGTGCTGCCCTTGAGCAGAGGAGAATGGTGCTGGGGACCTGTGGCCAGAGGGCAGGGCAACCAGGGGGCAGGAGGGGCGCACGCCAAGCTCAGGTAGGGCAGGGGGCCCAGCACCAGAGCCCTCCACGGCCTCCGGATGCCCACCTCCCCCGCCTGCTCTCTGGGCAGGCTGCACCTGCTCCTTTCAGCCCTGAAGAGCTGCAAGTCTTCCTGCCACCTGCCGCCACAGCCCCCGCGCCTCCTCCCACTGGCCCATCCCAGCGCCTGCCCTGCCCCTGCCGTCCTGCCCCAGAGCCCCTCCACGTGGGCTGCACACGCGCTCATCAGGATGGGGCTCCTCCGAGCCCGCCCTCCTCTGACCTTCCCAGCCAGAAACTGTCCCTGCTTCCTGCGGTTTAGAGAGACGCTCCAAACGCCGCACCGCCCAGCGCTTCTGCCTCTGCTCCTGCTCCTGCTGAGCAGGTGGACTGACGGGACAGCACTGCACGAGGGGCGGCCCAGCCAGACGCCAGTCCGGCGCCAGTCCGGACTCCAGTCCTGACTTAGGCGCAGGAGCCTCGCACCAGGGCTTCTCTGAGCTCCGTGGGGGGAAGCAGGCCTTCCTCCCCAACCTCCATGCTCTGGAGGACCAGCTGGAGAGTTGGCAGCATGCTCTTTTGGCCTGCAAGGGCCACAGCAGCCTGGGTGCGCAGGGAGACATGCAGGCTTTGGGCAATCACCTCAGGGCTGTGAAATGACCCCTGGAGCCCCAGTTCTGCAGGGCCCCTCTCTTCCTGGGCCCGGACCATCCTCCCCAGAAGCCAACAGGGAAGTTTGCCTGCAGCCTCCAAGAGGCCCACATCCCACTCCATCTAACCCACCAGATGTGGGAGAATCCCAAGTGCGTTTCCACCCAGGCTGTCTCCTTTAGCATTTTCTGGAGACTCTTCAGTTCTGACCAAGGCCAAGGGAGAGCAAGGTCTCGGGTGGGCTTTCAGACTTCCCAGGGGCTGAGGGCTGTGTGGTAAACGACCTCAGGATGTGCCTCTGAGACAGGACTGCTGGGCCTGATGTCCCTTTTCCACCACTCAGTGCCCTGGGCCCCTGACCACCTCATCTTCATGTGGGTCTGATATGATACCCGTCTCACAGGACTGACTGCAGAGAATTCAAACAACCCATGTAAAGCTGTTAATACATGTTCTGCATGCAGTGACAGCTACTATTAATTTCTAATAAAAATATTATCTAGACTATATAGTTCCTTAATAATAATATATAATATAGATATATGAATAATGACTATATCATAAGTACATATATAATATATAAATATAATAAGATAGTTATATAAATAATGACTGTTTCATAAGTACCAATAATTATTGCACCTCCTTTCCTTCATCCCCCCACCCCCATCCTGGCTGGTACCGGACTCCAACTTGAGCCTTAATTCTGAGTTGTTGACCACCAGCTGGTAGGAGGTTATATAAACTCAGGGAAGAACCAAGGAACTGCTTTTCACACCAAAGATCCTCTGCCTCTCTTTAGATGGTCTGAGGGGGCTGCCTGATTGGTGGGGTGGGTACCTATTTGCGAATCAAAATCTGGGTTCCTGGCCCTTAATTCAGAAGCCAAAATGGAATAGTGGCAAGAACACAGGATTTACAATCAGAGACACTTGGGTTTGAATTACACTTGGGCCCCCTGTGTGACCTTGAGCATATTGCTTTATTTCTAGGGGCCTCCATTCATCTATAAAATGTGAGTAACAACAGGTAACTAGCATTATAATTATATTTCAAGACCTGGCATAAAGTAGCTCTTCCACGAATAACTCAGTTATTTTTGTCCTGTAAAGCCTGACTCCGTGAGACTCCCCTTTATTTCCTGCTCTTCTGTGTGGTGTACTTAGTACAATACCCACCTAGTCAGTACTTTATAATATAAACACAGTTTTCCTACAGTGACCCCTGGTCTCAGGAGACAAACTAGAGTAGGTAAGCTCCAAGGTCACAGGCGCATTAGAGATTTATTCAATGCTTAACGTGCAAGGCCAGGCACTGAGAAGGCAAGGGAGGAAATTAAGGGAGGTGAGGAGAGAAAAAGGAAAAGCAGGGAAGAGGGGGAAGATGAAAGAAGAGCCAGCATCAGTGAACAGCTAGCACAGGGCTGCTGAGCCCTAGGGAACAGAGGGTCAGATAATCTGGGATGGAAGGTCAGACCCTGTACTATGGACAGCAGAGAGCCAGTAGAGTTTTATCTTTGAGAAGGGGGAAAACATGAGGAAAGTGGTGAATTAGGAAGAAAAAACCAGAGCAGGATTTGAAAGCATTCATAGTCTGTAGAAAAAAACCCAGGATAAGGTGACAAGGGCCTAGACTTTGGGTTGTAGCCATGGGAATGGATAGGAAGGGGTGCACCTGAGGACGTGGAGGGAGGCTGGGCCAGACTTGGCAATGGTGACAGATGAAAAACCAAAACATCAAGAGGGAGGTCACACTGACCGCTGGGCTCCTGGGAGAATGGCATTGGATGACATGGGAAACTGAGGCAGAAAACCTGGGATGGATGGTGCAGGGTATGTCGGGTCTACAAAGAGAGCAGGATTTAGTCGATGCAGCATGTACTCTGTGCTCCAGTCAGTTGCCAGGAGTGGTTGGGTATAGACACAGGCTTGTGGAGGGACCCACCAGCTTGGATTCTCCTGTTTCTCCCAATACAGTGCAATACCTGCCTCCTAGCAGGTCTCAGGATATGTGTGTTGCATAAGCCAGTGTTCTCAAAGAGGTTCCTGTCTACTGACCATAATGCCCAGGAGGCTATAGAAAATTACCCCAGGCTCATTCGCAGTTCACCTGTTGGGAGTAGGAATGACGAGGAATAGAAACAGAGTGAGGGACTGGGCATGGCATTCTTTGGGCACAAACCCACGTGCAGGGCTCGCATACCGTGTTCCTCGGGGCTTTGAGCCTGAAGGAGAGGCCTCAAGTGCCGTCTCCTGCCTGCAAAGAAAGCAGATCCCTCCCTCCACCTCCTCTCTGCCCACAGCCCCCCATCATTTATCTGCCCTAGACAGTGACACTCCACTTTTGCTTCTGTTTGAAAAAGCATCCATCGATTCAAAGGAATAAATATTTCCAGGGGCTTATATTTAATGTACAAAAATTAAAATTAGGCTGATAAAGAAAACTGTCAGAGCACTAACTATTCCCTCCCAGAAAAGAGTCTGCAAATAATGTCCTCTGGGTGGGTTTTTTTGAGACTATCCTGTTCGTCTGCCTCCCCAGAAACATTCTTTCCACAAAAGCCAAGGGAATCCAAACAGACCGAAATGTGAACCCAAACCTCTCTCTGAAGCCTGCTCAGAGGGACCTGGATTCTGTCCCCAACTCAGGCCCTCTCCTGCTCCTCCTTAACCTGTGAGGCTCTTTCTGGGGGCCCAGATCCTATCTTGGGGGATCATGTGCCTGCCCCAACTCCTGGTTCTGAGACACCCTTCAGAAGGTCATGGTGACCCCTCAGTGCCATCTCTATGGCCTTCTTCCAAGCTCTCCTCCACAGCCAGGCTTCCGTGGTCGTGGCCCCTCTTCCCCCTCGGGGGGTCCTGCACACTGCCTGCCCATGCTCAGGTTTCTGTCCACCATGTGGACTCACCCTCGCCCCCCACCACACCTCCACCTGCAAGGGGCCCCTGCACCCCAGCTCCCCAGTCATCCTCACCCAGGCCAGGAGGAAGAGGGAGTGGAGGTGGGAGGGAGGGGACAAGTACCCACTGCAGGCATCCCTGTGAGTGGACAGGTGGAGGGCTGGGCCGACACCACTGCACGCAGAGCCTTCTCGGAATAGCCCCTTCCACTCCCCGCTGACAACCTGATAATTCTCTCTGATAACACAATCTTTGGCAGCCATGGCGGCTGTCTTGACACTGTCCTTCTTGTAAGAAAGATTTTGAGATAAAAGAATGAGCTGTGAAATCATCATTAGAGCCGGGAGAAAAGAGCCTAGGAAAGAAATGTTCTCTGCCCGCCGCCCTCCTCGTCCACCTCCCCTGGCCCTTGCGGGCTGCCTCTGCTCCCTGCCATCCTCCCCGGCTCCCTTCTGCCTCGCCTTCCGCACTTCGCCCCTCACCCTCCTGCTGGTCTCTCCCACTCTCCTTCCCCTTCTTTCATCTCTTCCCTCCTTCTCTCTTGTTTTGGTGCCAGAAACAGTCTAATTACAACAGAGAACTTGAAGAGACAGAGGGAAAAAAAAAAAATCCCACCACGCATAACTGATTAAAATGTCCTATGAAATCTAATTTGTAAAGCTCAAATCAGAATAAAAAGTGTTACTCCCACAATTCAGGGTCAATTTGATTTTTAATGAGACTCCTCAGAGACCCAGCCAAGATCTCATCAGGTTGCAAACCCAGCTACCTTCCCCACCTGTCGCACACTCTGTGATCTGGACCTCTGTCTCTCCTCTTGGGGGTCTCTGCCAGCACCCCAGCTCCCCTGGGAGCTAAACATCATGCTTCCCATCTGCTGCTGAGAGCTCAGCCCTATCTGTGGTCTGAGCCGGGGGCTTTGTGTCCCCAAGATGGACAACAGCCGGTATCCAGGCCGTCTGTGGCCGTGCCTGACTCTCCCAGGTTGGGGAGGAGAGGATGTGGCAGCAGCCCGCCCACCAGGTCGCATTCCTTGGCTCTGTGTATCTGCAGAGCTTGCTGAGGAAAAGAATGTGGGCTTAGAAATCAGATGCACCCCAGATACAACCTGGCTCTCTAAGGTCAGGTTACTTTGCCTTTCTGGTCCTGGTTTCTTTGCTGTGAAAGGGGGATATTCCTGCCCTGAAATGTAATTAAACAGGTTACAAGTGAAAGGGCATGTGCAGCACGGATGGCACGGGGGCCAGGAGCTCAGTAAATGTTAGCACCCTGTTGTCCCTTTGTCCTTTCAACTGTGGCCTCCCAGGAGGCACAGATCACATCCCTGCCTCTTCAGCAATCCCTTCAGGA
This sequence comes from Manis pentadactyla, assembly GCF_030020395.1. Lineage (NCBI taxonomy): Eukaryota > Metazoa > Chordata > Mammalia > Pholidota > Manidae > Manis > Manis pentadactyla. Next base: position 12,274,257 of record NC_080031.1, on the reverse strand, counting down.
CCAGGTTTAGGTCTGCACACAGCCTCGCTCAGTAGCTGAGAACGTGGTCTTTAGAGCCAGGAAGCCGTGGATTCAACGCCCTGCTCCTGCCACTAGATGCCCCCTGGACAATTCAGTCGACCTCTAGGCCTCTGTTTCTCAAGCCCCTGCCAAACAGGGTTCACACAGCCCCTCAGTGGAAGCTGTAACGACTGAAGGTCAGACTCACCCAGCACCTGGTGAGCCACGAACAAGCACAGCTCCTGCTTCTATATTTACCTCTCTGTGCCTCATTTCCCCATCTGGAAAATGGGGACAAAAATAGTACCTATCTCATAGGTTGTCATGAGGATGAAAATATTAAAAAGCATTATTTTAAAATCTTAGAACAATGCCTGGCATATTGCACCCCCTGTGGGTATATTTGTTTAATAAAATTCAAACTGACTGGCTTAGATGGTGCATTGCCCCCCTTGCATTGCGGCGTGTGTGGGGAGGGTGCCGGGTCAGACTGGAGCTTTCCTCCCACGTGATGGTGAAACTGAGGGAAGGTCTGCCGCAGAAAAGAAAGCAACAGGGAGAACTAGCTGAGACATTCACGTGCTCCCTGACCGCACTCTGCCACATATCACACCACCCACCCTGCTGACTTTGGCCCGGGACCCACCCTGGGATCGCTAGAACAATCTCACCTCTTGGATTCTTAGGTTTAACTGAACCACACACCACTCTCCACCCCTGCAGCCCCCCTGCTGCACACCTTCTGCAAAATGCTTCTCCTGGGGTTCTCTCTACTGCCTCTGCCCTGTGGAAGTAGGTGAGCAAGTGGCAGTGGAATTAGCCAAACGGAAAGGGAAATAGTACGTCCTCGTGCAGCAGGGCACGGCCTGTTTGGGGGCTGTCATGAGGATGTCTGGCCAGTGCCTTAGTGGGCATTAGGGGTGGGCAAGCAGGGAGGCCGCAGCTGGGAGCCACTCCTGAAAGCAGGGGGCTAAGCTGAGGGCAGTTAGGAAGTGAGGCGCTCCAGGGGGTGCTTGTCCCCCAGGCCAGCTTCAGCTCAGCTTCCAGTTTCGGGGAAGCTCTCCAGGCACTACTGTCTGCAAGTCACTGATTGCTGTGCTTGTCTCCTTCCTAGGCCAAGTATACTCCTTCAGCCAGCAGCCCCAGGACCAGGCCGTGGTGTCCGGGCAGCCGGTGACGCTGCTGTGCGCCATCCCGGAATATGATGGCTTCGTTCTCTGGATCAAAGACGGCTTGGCTCTGGGTGTGGGCAGGGATCTCTCAAGTGAGTACCCGCCTCGCCCCCTCCTCCCCCGTCCCTAGGAGCACTGTGTCCTCGGAGGCTTTTGGGGATTAAGCCTCCAGCTATCATTGCAGATGGCACGGACAGTCAGGTTAGGCGAGCCCTGGGTGCAGGACCCACAGGACTCCGAGTGCCCTCCTGACTACTGGCAATGAATTCAAACTAAGTCCTCAATTCTGCCGGCTGGTCCTAAACCTAACACAATGTTGCTCTGGAGGATCTGTTCTAAAGTTAAACATGATTCATGTAGAGCCAGATTTCCAGAGGTAAAACATCCCTGTTTCTTGGTCCAAAATGTATTCATTCCCCACTTCAGCCACAACCTGGTTTTCCCAGGTCCCATCCATGAAAGGGAGTAAATAGAAAACAAAAAAACCTGGCTGGCTTTAGGGTCACCATATGAAGGGAAGGAAAGAAAAGGAATATTTAAAATAAAGCCCAAGCCTTGTTGAGCCCATGCAGGCTGGAATTGAGCAAAGGGGTGCTTGTGGGCTCCCGTGGCTGGCATCTAAGCTCCCTGACTGGTGCCATGGCCCCTCATCTGTTAACTAATGTCAAGCCCAGACAGATGTCTTTCCAATCCGTCTTCTCCCCTGGGAGAAAAAGAGTGGAATCATCCTCCTGGTCACTTACCCATCAGCAAATATTATCCTCCCCTCGGGAGGTAGGCATGTGACTGTTTGCTAGGCTTTGCATAAACTGTACAAGTCAGAACGAGGGATCTGGGTGTTCCCACAACTGGGGAATAGATGAGGGTGGAGGAGGAGAGAAAAATACTCAGTATTCAACTGAAAGGCAGTTGCTCTCTCGTGGTGTACAGCTGCAGGAAAATAAAAATCGAAGTGCACTCAGGAACATGATGGTTGGGAAATTAATATTTAAAAATGTGAGTTATGTCCTGCCAAAAATGTATATTGAAACATTATAGCAATGGTCAATAGCATCACAGGGTTTGAGTGCCGCAGCCCAGCTGAGCACAGACAAAATACACAATATCTCCAAAATATACTGCGCTGCCATAAAACCTAAGTATTATGGGAACCAGCCAATTTCAAGGACTCTGAACTCCTTTACCCTAGAGAAACTGGGAGAATGAGACAACCTTCCCAGACTAGAATCGGTCATGCTCTGCATGGCTCTGAGCTTGGCCTAGCATTGCTGCTGGTTAACCCCGCTCTGCGTTCCCGGTCAGTGGTTTGCAGCCTTCAGTCAGGGACTGGGATCATGTTGGACTGATGGTCAAGGGGAGGCCCCAGGTCACCATGGACGGTTCAGAATGGTCATCACCATACGGAAAACATTTCCGTGCAAGGCTTTCTGGGATCAGGATTGAGTCCTGCCAAGTGCTGAAAGACAATGGGCTCTGATGAACCACACGGTCTGATTCCTCTCCAACATGACTCCATTTATAGAAAGAAGATTGGCCCTTTCCTTGCAGAGCCAATAAGCTCAGACCCCTGGTAAAGCGTTTTCTCTGTATTTGATCTCCTGGCCCCAAAATAGCATGATGACAAGAATGACAGATACATGCTCAATAAAAAATGTTTGCTTGCCTGATAAAAAAAGTGACAGCAATAGATCTCAGTGGAATTCAGAGAGTATTTGCCGAGCACTAAATACAAGTGTTTCTGTGGGGAAACTGAGTCCCAGTACTGTGGAACTTCAGCCTGCTGCAGCTCTGTCTTCTCCTATTTTAGCTATGGCCCATTTAGTCTATCAGGAATGATGCTCTAACTGAAGACTTAACTGTCTTTCTGGTCACCTAGGCTGGAAAAAAAACAGTCAAAGGAAATGATTTATAAATACGTGCCCTCATATTGATAGGACATTTTTCTTTGAAGAAGCTCAAGTACTTCTCAGACATTATCTCATAAATCTACAATGATCCACTGGAAGAAACAGAAGACTATCTCCCTTTATTTGACAGGTAAACAATGTCACAGTTGAGAGAGAAATTGATTCAAACACATGCCCCACCCCAATGCAATGGGATGCTGGTGTCTAACCCCCAAAAGGCTCAGACACCTGGTTTGCTCTTACTTCTAAAGATAAGGACCTCTTTGGTAACCCTACCTCACCTTACTGCATGCCAGTCACTTTACATGGATTTTCCTACCAATCTCCCCCAGAACTCCATGAGGTACTAGGATTGTCCCCATTTTACTGATACGGAAACAGAAGCACCAAGACGTTAAAGTAGCTTACCCACGACCATAGAGCGGGGAAGTGATCGAGCCGACATTTGAACACAGGCAATTTGACGGTGGAATCCAGACTCCCCATAGTTTTGGCTTCCCTAAGAGGAGCAAGAGAGAGTAATGATGCTGTGGAAAGAGCTAGAACTTCCTCAGAAACTATGCTTCCAGGCCCGTGTTTTCTGAAGACGCTGCCGTCCTTGGGATAACATCACAGCTCTTGCCTAATTAGGCAAATACAAACAAACCCATCACTGATGTTTTCAGCAGCTCAAGAGAGAGAAATCCTGCTGCTGAATAACTTACAAGACAACAAAACACAAGCTCCAGCCAAGACGCCTGCAGGAGACCAGAGACTAGAGGACAGCGGGAACCAGAGACGGGGCTGGAAGGGCTGGGGGCGGGGACGCAGCTACATGGAGGGAGTCGCGGGGAGAGGACTGGACTGCAACCCATTTCCAGCCCCAGCCTGGCCCTGGGGAGAGCCAGCTTGACGTACCAGGCCCCCTCCAAGGGCCTAGCAGAGGGCGGAGGGCGGCCGGGAGGGGAGGTGGTGCTCTGGGAGGCACCGCGGATTGCCTTGTGAGCATCTCCGGCAGGCCTGACCCGCTGTGGAAGGCAGGGCCATTTGATTGTGTGATGGGGCCGATGCTAGCCCTGAAGACATGAGCCTGAGGGACTCAGCCTTGCAGGAAGCACCCAAAAACCATACTGAGAGGACTAGCAGAGTATCAGAGCTACATCCAGTGCCCAGTGGGTGCTGATGGCCCTGCCCCGCCTCTGGAAGACCCTTAGCTTATGGAGGTGAGAGGGGCCTTAGGCCTCCAGTATTTCATCCAGGGTAGAAATCTCCTCTGCAGTGTCCCTGATCGGCAATCATCCAACCTCTGCTTGAATACAACCAGCGATGGGGACCTCACTATCACCTCTGGCAGCCAGGTCCTTGTTGGACATCTCAGATTGTTAAAAACATCCTAAAATATTTCCCCATATTAATTCTGCCCACTGGGGCCAGTGCTGTCCTTGGGAGCTACATGAATGCTTTTCTAACCCACTCTAAGAGCCTGAAATAATTGAGGAGAGTTATTGCATGTCCCTCGGTCTGCCTCTGTTTCCGCATCTCTCTCACTTGCTTAACCCCTAGTCTTCTCTTTAAAAGGCCAATGTGCCAAGTCCCCTCTTCCTAGGGCTCATCTCTGAGCATTTATGCTGTTCTGGTGAAGATCCTTCAGAAAGAGAAGCAGTTTGGGGCCACTGGAAGGTGGGTGGGCCTCTGAGTTGAGGAGGGGATCAGGACAGGGAGGAAGTACCCAGGGAGGGACTGGCAGGGACAGTGGCAGAGCTCGGGTAAAGGGATGGATGGAAAACAGATCCTCCTGGGAGGTACAGCAGACGTTTAGTACCCAAGACACAGGAAAAAGAGTATCCGCCCAACCTGGCCAGCCACAACTTATGCTGGGATTTATATTCACTCTACAAAGCAGCGGGAAAGCTGATGAATGATTTATCATTCTCAAGCTTTTATTTATCTATTATTCATCACCAGTGGTATAAGGGGCCCCAAATTCCTAAGTATTCAGAGCATCTCATAAGTGCTTAATCAGGCCCTGGGGTTTGGGGTAAGTAGTAGGAAAGACTAGAAAAGGACCACTTGTGGTTCAAAGGGACCAGAGGGTCCGGGGCACTGGTGGTGGGGAGAGGCCTAGATTTCTACTTCTTGTCCATCCCAAAACAAAACTTTTCCCCTAAAGTCTCCCTTGATCCTGTTCCAAGTATTTCTGTGTTTTCTTCCTTCTCGCTCTTGCTTGTCTTCTGTTTGTGAATCTCAGCCTGGATCTCTCTGTCTCTCTGTGTGTCTTCTCATCAAAATGCATGCCTGCTTGGTAAACCACAATGCTGAGGGCACCACTTGCCGGAGTACCAACCTGCTGTGTCCATGCTCAGCATTTCCACCTCTGCTCTCTCCTTCTTCTCTAATAATAGCTTCCCCAAATTCTTAAACCTAAATCTGATACCCTAAATCTTAAACCCTATACACACACGCACATGCACACATGGCCCTAAGCCCCTGGGAAAGCCCTTATTTCTGTTCTCCTTACCCTGAGATCAGGGCCCTGGCAGTTGCCTGCTCTGCCAGCCTTTAAGACCAGCCCCTGCTCAGGGGTCCCCCCGCTGTGCCTGCTTGTTATGAATGTGTCTGCCACCACTGCCCCAGCCCCCCTTGATATGCCCGCTGTCTTTGCAGGTTACCCACAGTACCTGGTGGTAGGGAACCACCTATCGGGGGAACATCACCTGAAGATCTTGCGGGCAGAGCTGCAGGATGATGCCGTGTATGAGTGCCAGGCCATCCAGGCTGCCATCCGGTCCCGCCCCGCACGCCTCACCGTCCTGGGTAAGACCCTCCGTAAGTGGGGGTGGGGGTGCTCTGGGAAGCACCACGGCTCTGCTCCAAGACTGTTCCTTCCAGCCACTGCTACCCCATTGTGTCAGGACCCCTTTCCCCACCAAAAGGGGGAAAGGGAAAGTTCCTGTCCTGGAAATCAGGAGGACAATGCCAACCGACCCATGACCCCATAGGTCCAATCCCAGTGTGCTTGACTCCAGCTTGGGGAACTAAAAAGGGCCCCTGGGTGCTTATTTATTCAATCAGAAAGCATGTTCTGCACACGTGACCTGTGTCAGGCCCTGTGCTAGGAATGGAGGTGCAGAGAAGAATGTGACCCATCCCTGAGTGACCCCCTGTGCATGCTAACAGAGCCCCCCCACCCCCAGCCAGCTGTCAGACTCAGCCTGGAACTTCATTCCCCGCTGATGCCAGCATCCGCAGGGACCACCACTGAGCTGGTTTCCCCACCTCCACTGCTCCCTGGGAATTCTGTCTCTTAGGTGAGGACCTAGGCAGCCTAAGTTATTCCTAGGGGAATTCTTTTCAACCTCTAGTTCCACATCAGACCTCTTCCTCCTGGTCTCTGGTTCATCTGGGCTTCCCAGGAGCCCAGTGTCCCCGGGACATCCTGCCTGAAGAAGCCCTGCCTCTGGCCGACCGACCTGAAGGTGAGGGAGTGGGCGCAGCTTTCCACTTAGACTCCCTCCTCCTCCTCCAGCCAGATGTTAAGAGGATGGAGGCCCCCGTGGGAGCTGGCTCTGCACATAAATAATAATAGCTCACATTTCCAAAGCACTTTATAGGGACTCTCGAAGCCTTTTCCCTAACGTTATGTTACCTGCTCTGATGCAAGTCTGCGGGATAGATTATTGCCCCTGATGAGAAACTGAGGCTCAGAGAGGCCAAGGGGCCAGCCCAGGGTCTCCTGACTAGGGCTGCTGCTCCCCATCACAGCCTCCCTCCATGCTCTTCTGCCAGGCTGCACAGGGGATAAGGCAGCAGCAGTAGTGGGGGGTTGGGGGGCAAGGGGGGAGTTCCATTCCCCCTGCCTGCCTCTCAACAGCTGTTGTGAAGATTTGACAACAAGGTCTGCAGCTGGGCTGCTGCCTCCTTGCCTGGTGTATAAGGCACACGGCTGCTCGGAGATGAAATATTTAAGAGCGTGTCAGGTTATCTTCAGATCTACATGGCCAGCACATGAGGCAGATTATCCCGAGCACAGCAGCAGGCAGGCCCCAGAGGACAGCTTCCCACGCTCGGAGCTTGGCTTCTTGAATCAGGGAGGAGGAACTCGGACCAGCCTCAGAAACCTCCTTCAACCTCTGAGTCTCCTCTAGCCTGTGATGAAAGGAGTGAGAAAATAAACTGGGTCTGGCAGGGGAATCAGGTGGGGATTACTTGGTCGGGAAGTGGGCCTGCAGGGAAGCAACCAGGGATGTTAAAGGGAGGGGTAGCTGCCGTCATCCCTCCTGAGATACTGGCTAAAATGGGAACAGGTGTACAGTTTGGTGTGGGATTTGAAGGAGGATTTAGTGCCTGACACATACTCTGATTTTTGAAGGTTGCACAATGCCAGCATAGGTTTGCTAAGGGAAACTGCAGGATGTTCGTCTCTAGAGGTTCAGCCTTCTGTCTCGTACGCCTTCTGGAGGGCACCAGAGAATGCTCAAATGAGAACCTAAGTACTGCCACTCCTGACTTCACACAAGACCCAAAATAGACAGACGCATCTCATCCTTACGTTCTTGTCCCAGAACCAGGCTTCACCCCGTCAGACCCTCCCATTCACAGCCTCCTTTCCTTTCTAGTAGCTCAGCTAGATGAGAGAGTCCAAATTATTCTAAATGTTTTACTGGCAAGGAAATTGAGACTCAGAGAGGCATAGGTACTCCCAGGAGGTCACATTGCTTAATTTAACACTCAAAATAGACCCCAGAGTTTCCAACTCCAAACGCTGTCTGTCCAGACTCCATGTTCCTAAATGCCCGCAGAATCGCCTTTGTCTGGCTGGCTAAGAGCCAGGGTCTGAGAGCAGGGCCTCGGGATCAGATCTGAGCAACTCAATTTTGTCTTGGGTCACATCTGATAGGCATTCACTCCCCCTTCTCCCTCTCCAGGGGTGTGACATGGCACTGCCTTCTGGGCACAGAACTGGTGCATGTACAGGAGATATTTTCCAAGTCTGGAAATCATGTGAAGATAGGAAAGGGGGAGTTTCCAGGGAACCTAGTAAGAGGGCCTGAGTGGAATTCTGGAGAGCCAGAAAGGGCACCTGAGCAGACATTTGTCCATCAGCCTTTCACACAGGCTCTGCAAAAACCACTCCTTCTTAACAGCCTAACCCAGGCAGGAAGGAGTTTCCCCAGGCCTCCGAATTCTCCAGGGCCACCCTAGGTCCCTACCCACTAGCTGATCCTGCAGGTCCCCACCCTTCACCTGATCCTGCAGGTCCTCATCCAAGGCTCTGCCTGGAGTATCCAGCCTGGCTGAGCTTCTCTCTGGCATGGGAGCTGACCCAACCTTCTGGAAAGGCAGCCCTGGTCTATTAGGGTTGTGGGTAGACAGAGTGGCTCTTCTAGCAGAGGGGAGAGGAGTGTTTCTACCCTGGCCAGCCAGTTTCCCAACCAAGACCCCATCTGCTTTGCTGTGACATCCCAGCCTGGGAAAATGTCCCAGCCAGTTCCCCAAGTGGGAGCTGCCTTCCCTGTGTTCCAGCAATGAAAGAGCTTCCTAATTTAGTCTGTATTTGCCTGAGATAGATTTTTAATTAAATAAAGTAAGAGCCTGATTAGAACCTGCAGAAGATGTGAGAGCAGAATCAGATGGTATTCCAGCAAAATTGCAAAGTAAACACTTTGGCTAGAACAGAGGGAGACTCCCGGGGGTCTTCCATTAAAGCACCAAGTGAGGAGGGCAAATACAAGAAATTATATAGCCAACAGATGTGCACCGTTAAAATATGCATCTGCCAGCAGCCTGCTCAGCGAAAGCAGAGGGCCGGCTCACAGAGCCTGCCATGCTCACTCCAGGAAGGGCGTGGGGACCCAGGCCCGGCAGCCAAGCCTGGAGTCACAGACACATTAATTAGCCCTGTGTTTCTTGCTCTCAGATGCAATCAGGCAAAGAACAACTTGAGCTGAGCATTTGCTACCCCAGGGGGCAGAGGAAGGGAGCTGGGGGTTGAGCAGGGGAAGAGAGGACAGGACAGAGCTTGAAAAGCTGAGCAAGGCAAAGGCTGGGACAGGCTGTATTCCCTCTGTGACACAGCCAGCTGCTAAAGAGCATCCTTGACTCAGGCCAGGTCAGGCAGTCGTCTTTCCACCCCCACAACACCTCAGGAATCACAGTACCATGATTCACAGCAGCAGACGCAGGCAACATTCATGGTGCTTTTATCTAGCTGTGTGATCAACCTCTCTGGGTCTCAGTTAACTCATTTGTAAAATGAAGGCAGTGATAAATAAGATGATCTCTAAGAACTCCAAAAGCCATGACTTCCACCACAAGGAACCCAACTTGCTGCACCAACTAGTTTAGGAAAATGGCCCACCGCCACTGGAACCAGGGTTCATATGGTGAGGTAGGCACCGAAGATAACTGATTCAGGTGTTTTAGACAGCATCCCACTTGGAGGCTAGAGGTGGGGCCTCTCAAAGTCCTGCCCAGCCCTGGGATTCTGGACTTGGCTGTACATTTTAACGCCAGAGTCCTCCCTGTGTATCCAGCTTCCACACATGCAAAGCCATCTCTGCAGGGACTCGGCGTGGCTGGTGTCCTCAGGCTCCCATGCACATGTGCAGCGCTGTGGTGTAGGAGCAAGAAACCTGGGCTAGGCAGCAGAATGCCTGCATACAGCTTACACACTGGGTGACCTCGGGCAAGGTCCTTAGAGCTTCCCCTGGGCCTCTGGTTCAGCTCTCTATAGCCAGTACTTAGTACAGGGTAGGCATTTCAGTAATATTTGGGTTTTTTTTTTAATAAATGAATGAATGAGTGAATAAATGGAGTTTCTGGTTCTTCATCTATAAACTGGAGATTGCAAAAATACCAATCTCCTAGAATTGTGAACATCAAACTAACATACACATACACATTAAAGTGCCATACATTTTAAAGTTACACACTCATGCAGACCACTCCTTCTCTCTGCAGAAACCTCCAAGTTGAAGAACTTTCCAAACTGCTCGGGGCCAGAGTTGTAGGGTTGATACTGCATTTGATCTTTCTAACTGCCTGGAAATTTGGGAAGCAAGGAGTTGGGGGACCCAGAGAAGGGAGGAAATGGGTGCCAAGGATTCGATCAACGAATATTTACTGAGCCTATGATGTGTCAAGCATTGATGGGGGGCATTCGAGATTCATCAGTAAATGAAAGAGAAAGGCACCCTTGCCCTGGTGGAGCTTGGATTCTAGCAGAGAGAGAGAGAGAGAGCCAATAAATAACAAACAGATAAAAACAAGAACACTGCATAGTTATGCGGATGTCAGATGGTAATAAATGCCACGAGAAAAGGAAGTAGAAAGGGTAAAGGGATTGGAAACAGGCAGGGATGATGGTAGATACCAGTTTAATTATTTAAAAGGGCATTTTCCCTGTTTCCTCCCCATTTCACTCTTCTTCCTGGTCTGTTCTAATATTAACTCTGCAGTCTTGTGGCTCCCATTAGAAACAAAGCTTCCTAAATCAACGTGAATTATTTAACTATAGAGACTAAGTCCATTCGATTCAAATAAAGAGGGCATCTTTAAAATTATGTCAAGCCCCAAATACTAAGAGGGGCAAATGGATAAGGTCCAAATATGTCCTTAACTTGTGTGTTTTTCAAAACCAAGAGCAGCCTGTGTGCCTCTCCACCAGGGGAGCTGCTGGGCAGACGTCTCCTAAGCCCACAGCATCGGTGACACCCGCAATTCCCCATCCCCTAATCTTTTGGGTAGTTGGGCCCAGGGAGAGATGGTGAGTAACGTGTCATTCAGCAAGGGAGGCAAAGCTGGAATAGCCCAAGAGCACTGGCTTCTGGACCATTCTACCAGAAACCGGGGGCAAGAAACCCAGTAGCCTGGGCTGTCCTGCAGTTTGAGAAGTTCTGCAGTGGAAAGAAGGCAGGCACCCCCAAGCTTCCTCCTTGGCTCACAAGGCCCTCTGAGGCCTGCCCTCCAATTCCTCTCCAGCTTTCTCTTCACTGCTCCCTTTCTCCGGGAATAACAACCCACCTGGAGCTCCCTTCACTCCACACTTCTGTGCCTACACTGGTTTTGTTTCTGCCTAGAATGCCCCTCCCACCTTTCTTCCCCATGGCTTACTCTTGCTCGCCTGTCAGGATTCATCTTAGATATCACCTCCTCCAGGAAGCCTTCCCTGAACAGTACATGGCCTGACGGGCCCCTTCTGTGCTCCCTTACCCTTCTATCAGCATATCCACCACAACACTCAATGCACTGGAAGTGGCCTGGCACATGTTGTCTGCCCCACTGGGTCTCCCAGCCTCATCATCTCCCCTGCTTGGCCCAGCCAAGCACCCACTTAGGTTCTCAGCAAATGTACATTGTGAAACTATAGTAACAGGATCTGGGGACAAACGAGGGGAGTTTATGCTGAACCTCCCCACAGAGAACAGTACCTGGCAGACAACAAGCCCCAAGTGCCTGCGAGAGGAGTATGGTGTTTAGAGAAGCAACATGGCTTCACGGTTAAATTCACAGACTTGAAATCCAGGTTGCCATGCTTAAAACCCAGCCGTGTCGCTTTACCAGTGATGGGACCTGGGACAAGCTCTTTAGCCACTCTGTGCCTCAGTTTCCTTATAAGTAAAGTGGGCGCATAATCATGCCTGCCCTCAGAGTTACAGAGAGCATTTAATGACGTAATATGCACTTACAGCATTTCTCACAGTGGTGCCTGGTGGGAAGCAACGCACAGAAACACCGGCCGTTATTATTATACATACTGTTGCCGTTACTATTATTCCTGCAATGCTAAGACACAAACAGCCCCTCCTCCATCCCAGGGGATCGGGCTGTGTCCTGGAGAAGCTTCTCCACCCAACACATAAAGCAGAAAGACGCGATTCCTGCCGCCCCTCCCCGGCTTGCGCGCCTGGGAAGACAAGAAGAATTGATTTCCTTATCTCCTTATTAAGCGTGTTTCTGCCTGGGCCCTGGCCTGGTCTTAGGTGCTGTATCTCATTTGTGCTGTGTGCCTGTTTCCTGCCACATTCATTACCCTGCAATCACCCCCAAATAGGGGCAGCAAACAAGCCAGAGATGGGAGAGCGAGCAAAACAACACCCTTATCTCCTGAAGCTCCAGATGGGAGACGGTGTCTGAGCTGCTGTACTCCTCACCGCCCACCCCACCACCATCTCCTTCCCACTCCCTTCCTGCTCCTCCACACTTCTTGGAGGCCCAGGCCACCCCTGGTGCCCCTGGGCCAAAGCAGATTCCCCTTGTCCCCCTCTCCCTGGCTACTGCACACGCCCCTTTGCCTTCCCAGTTTGACTCTGTGCTTATCTGCCCAGGCAGCTTGCAGGGGGAGCATGACTTGGGGGCACTGAGTTACCTTAGGCTAACTAATAGTCTCTCTCTTCTAAATCATATTATAAGCTCCCTAAAGGTAGGGGACCTGGTATCCAAGGTCTACCACACTGCGGATTCAATGCCATACACCCCTTTCAGTGGTTGCTGATGGGGGTAGGGGGGATGGGGGGGTCTCTTGGAGGCCCTTGTAACATGGGCCAAGGTGTGTGGACATCAGAACTGGGTCACACTGGGCCATCCCGACTGCTGCACTCAGAGAACACCCACCGACAGTCCCCCATTCCTCTAATGCACCACCTCGCCGTGGAAAGCAATGGCCTCTCCACCTGCCCCGCAGCTCCCTGTTCTTCATCTCAGACTCAACGGGATGTCTGAAGAATCTGCTCCTCCCTAGCCGGGGGCCCACCCACCATGGTGGGAAATGAGGTGGGATGAGACTCACAGATACTGAGCAACTTCCAAGGCTCCAGAGGGGCTGGGCATCCATCAGGGCTGCAGGCAAACTCGCCTTTCCCCTCTCAGCCTGAACGTGGGGTCAGGGGGCAGACAGGGTCCTCTCCAAGGAGGGAGGCCTACGCAAGGGATGCACATCCCCTCCCCTGCCCCAGCCAGCAGCACCAAGGCCAGCTGGCACAGACGTGGCCTATGAGAGGAGAGCTAACCAGGTAACTAAATGGCCTTGCTGGAGGGGCCCAGCTGCCCAGCCTGCCTTGGGCGGAGCTTACCACTTAAAGCTGGAGGCAGCACCCCCAAGGGCCACCTGGGGCCAGCTCCTCCCCTCCTCCTTCCAGCATCTCTTGCTGTCATCTGGCACAAGGGAAGACAGGAGAGTCCGTGGGAGCCACCTAGGGTCTGCTGCATATGCAAGGGGCTCAGCCCCTGCTCCCGGTCCCCCAACCCTGTTCCTTGTTCTGCTGATCCCGCAGTGACCCTGCCTCCACGACCCCCATGGCTAAATGCCTGAGGCTCTCCAGGCAGCCCTGCAGTCCTGAAGTGAGCTACCACCACACCCAGCGTGCTGGTGAGTCTCCAGGACTAAGGTCTGCCCCTGGAAGTCAGCACCAGCCCCAAGGCTGCCACTGACCAGTCAGGAGATGTGGGGCAATGATGCTTAACCTCTCAGGATGCTCTTCCTCGCTGGGAAAACCAGGAGCTGGAAAGAGAACATGCAAATCCACTCCACAGTCTGACTGTGGTTCTCCCCTATTTGATCGTGGTTTGGGATCAGGAATAAGGGGTATTGTTCCCTGAGTCCTTCCTCCCTCGCTCCTGAGAGCAAGGATGATGTGTTCTTCCGCTGCTTTAACCAAGCATGACCATGGGAGATGCTGAGCAGGCTCCACTACACAGCAAAGGGAAGCGTGTGCTCGGACCACGGAGATTTGCGAAAGTCAGGACCTTGATCCTCTGGCGAGCACCATTTGCCATCGGCATGGACCCAGCAGCTTTGGGCTGCCCGTGAAATTCAAGCCACTCTCCTGTCACTTGCAGGATGCAGCCACCTTGAGGAGGCCCTCACCCACTCGACGGTCACGGCGCTACTTCCTCTGACCCAGGCATGGCTTCCAGTACCCGTGCAAGCCTGACAAAGCACAGGCAAGGGGCCAACTCTGTCCAGGCACCCCACTGGGGTCCTCAGTCAGGAAGCCCAGCTGGCCACTGGCCAGTTACAAGCCTCCCTGCTTACGCAGCAGTCTTACTCATCCACATACATAGACACCTTAGCTCAAGGACAAATGCACGGTGTGCACACACGTACACACACGCAATTCAGAGCATTGGCTGGATCATCAGTGCCCCGTGGTGGAAAGACAGAAGAACACTCAGTCAAGAGAATCCGTCACTGTTGGGAAATGGAAAAACCTTACTGACACAAGTATTGACCCACCCTCCTTGTCAGGCCCAGAAAATAATAGAGTAGGTGGAGCATGACGTCCCCAGCATGAGGCCCTGTTTCTGTCTATGAAGAATGAAGGGCAGGGGAAGCGTCACACCTGAGAGGAAGGGCCAGGACCAGCCAGACCCAGGCGGGAAGAACTGGCCTTCTCCAGACTCCAGCACCCACCACCACCCCTGGCATTGTGGTGTCACACCAGCACTTCACCGAGCCCAGCCCTGGCAAAGCCCAGAGAGGCCAGACTGAGCAGGGAGACCTCGAAGGGTAAAAACAGCTCAGCATTTCTCTGCTCCCACCTCAGCCAAAGCCCAAGACGAGGGTTTCATGGCAAATTATGGATTTAAAACTAGCAATGAATCTCCATTACAGCATGAAATGAGAAAGGAAAATGCCATTAAATAGAAGCATTCCCCCAGCAGTCAATGGGGCAAGGGAGGGGTGTAGTTTTAGGAGGACATTTAGAGTTGATGTCACACAACCTAACCCAACGCCCACTCACAGAGACCAAGACCAGGTGCAGGTATGAGAGGCCCCAGCAGGGTGGGTAGGGGCTGGAGCCTTCCGGGACCCCCACTGTCCTGGGCCAGCAGAGAATACCACAGTGGCCGAGGATGAAAGGCCCCCTAGCGGGAGCCAGGGCCCAGCATCCGGGCTGCGGGCAGTTTTCTGCAGAGGGGAGATGCCCAGCTACCTCAGGAGTGGCAGGCCAGAGCTCTGGGATGGCGGTGCTGGGTAGGGATGAGACCCGTGCTGTGGGTCCAGCTGGAGAGGGGTGCCTCTGGAACCCTGACCCACTTGCCTAACCCACATACATGCCTTGACTTTCCGTCTCACCGCCTCTGCCAGGCAGGCCCACTGCCTCCTTCTACCTATGAGAAAGCTGGTGCACAAAGAGACCCATTCATTAGTCTGCCCAAGGTCACACATGAAAGGAAAAGAGCTAGAATCTGAACTCAGCTCCTCCTGCCTCCCAAACCCCTGCCCTTTACACTAGGTCATGCCCCCCTCTTTTCCAAACTTCTGCTCAGACTTACTGCATCTGATCCTCCCCTTAAGACCAAGGCCTACCCTACAGGTCTCTTTCCGGCCCCAGGGAGCCCCTGGAGCCCTCTCTGAGCACTCGCCCGACCCAGAGCCCCCAGAGTCAGAGAGGCTGCCTTCCCGACAAGCCAAAGGCTTCAGAAGACCCTTCCTGGCAGCCTCTATTCCCCAGACTCACCTTGGGGGCCACGGCCCCTAGACCCAACGCATCCATTTGCCATCCAATTAAGCCTCATTATCATGGACTGCCCGCTGCTTTTCTCCCATCGCTCTGGGCCTCTAAATTATTCTGTCCATGTGGAGGAGGTTTTCTTAAGGGGGAGGCTCATAGGCGACCAGAATCCCACACAGCTGCCTCCATCTCACAAAAATAAATAGCTGAGCCCCACAGCCCAAGAAGGCTGGCTTCCAAAAGAATGTCAAATTTTCACAAGTCGATCAAGGTGTTTGTAAATGTTTATAGAAAGGAAGAACTTTCCATATGTAAATATGTCAGGAACTGTGTTAGCAGCTGAGAAATCACCCGGTCCCAGGAACACCACTGCAGCCTCAGCGGTGGAAGGCAAGAAACGGGGGAGCAGGCGGGGGGCCACACAGCCATCCCACCGGAAGAGCTGGTGCTGCTCTTCCCACAACACACCTCGGTGTCCCACCCTCTGCTCTCTTCCCCTCTACCTACACAGAGAGAGACACACACACAATCAGTAGGATGATCCAGAGAACTCATTTTGCAAATGAGTCAACTGAGGTCAAACAGGAAAGGAAATACCAGAGGCTGCGGAATGCATAGAGAAGGGAAAACGAGTCCTCTCTGACTCCTCCGGATAGAGAAAGCTGGGCTTTGAGCTAGGATCCTCCAGCCCCAAACCCAAATATGAACATGGCCTGGGTAACAGTTCTATTCAGAACCAAAACCTAACCTTGATTAGAGAGTTTTAGAGCTGGAAGGAATCCACCAATCAAGTGCTTGCTCTTCATTCATTCCATTTTTCATATATGCACATCTATATATATATATGCGCCTTCTGTGTGCTAGGAACTGCTGTAGGCACTAAGAATATACATCAGTGATCAAATCCCTTGCCTTTGTAGAACTTCTATTCTAGCTGAGAAGTTAGACAATAAACAATAAACATCAGAAAACAATTATAATCTATTAGAAAGCATCAAAAAAAGTAGAGTAGTGTATAAGAGATTGGGTTTCCTAGGGAAAGGGTAAGTTGAGTGGTCAAGGTAGACTTCCCAGAGGAGGTAATCTTTTTTTATCTTTCCCTTTATTTTTTAACAGCTTTATTGAGGTATAATTTACTTGCCATGAAATTCAACCACTTTATATAACTCAATAATTTTTCAATTAATTTTAGTGAATTTATAGAATGGTGCCCAACTATCACCATAACCCAATATTCAACCATTTCCATCACCCCAAAAAAAAAACCCTCATCATTCTCTACTCTCATTTCCAGTCCCCCAGGCCCCACTGATCTGCTTTCTGACTCTATGGATTTGCCTTTTCTGGACATTTTGTATAAATAGAATCATACGATATGATGTGGCCTTTTGTGTCTGGCCTCTTTTGCTTAGCATCATGTTTTTGAGATTCATCTATGTTGTAGCATATCTCTATAGTTCATTTCTTTCTATTGTTGAGTAATATCCCATTGTATGGAGAGACCACATTTTGTTTATATATTTACCACTTAATGGACATTTGGATTGGCTTCAATTTCAGGCTTCTATGAATAATGCTGCTATGAACATTCACATATACAAGTCTATGTGTAGGTAAAAGTTTACATTCTGGGGAGAAAATTCCTAGGAGCAGAATAGCTAAGTCATGTGAAAATTGGATGCTTAATTTTTTAAGCAAGTGCCAAACTGTCTTCCACAGTGGCTGTATCATTCTATTTCATTTCTCACCAGCAATTTATGAGTGTTCCAATTTCTCTACATTTTTGCCAACACCTATTATTTGACTTTTCTGTTATGGTCATTCCAGCAGGTTTGAAGTAGCATTCCATTGTAGTTTTAATTTGCATTCCCCTAAAGACTAGTGATATTGAGCATCTTTTGATTGTTTATCTTCTTTGTTTAATGGCTATTCAAATCTTTTGCCCATTTCAAAACTGGATCATTTGTTTTATCATTATTGTATTGTAAGAGTTCTTTACATATTCCAGGTACAAGTTCTTTATCAGATATATAATTTGCAAATATTTTCTTTCAGTTTGTGGCTTGTCTCTTCATTTTCTTTAATGGTGTCTTTTGAAGCACCATTTTAATCAAGCCCAGTTTCATAGTTTCTTTTCTGTTACGGATTGTGCTTCTGATATTGTATCTAAGAACTCTGTCTAACCCAAGATCAAAAGAATTTACTTCTATATTTTCTTCTATAAGTTTTACAGTTTTAGCTCTTACATTTAGTCTGTGATTCATTTTAGGTTAATTTCTGTGTAAAGCTGACCCTGAAACAACACAGGTTTGAACTGCATGGGTCCAGTTAATACACAGACTTTTTTTCAATAAATATATTACAGTGGATTTTTTTGGAGATTTGCAACAATTTTAAAAAACAGTTTCATTTCTCCAGCTTACTTTATTGTAAGAATACAGTGTATGTTACATAGAATGTATAAAATGTGTGTTAATTGACTGCTTATGTTATCAGTAAGGCTTTTGTCAACAGTAGGCAGTTAAGTTTTACAGGAATCAAAATTTATACATGTTATTTTGACTGTGGGAAGGGTGGGTACCCCTAATCCCTGTGTTATTCAAGGGTCAACTGTAATTTGTGAGATAAGGTCCTAAATTCATCATTTTTGCATACAGCTCTCCAGTTGTCCCAGATCATTTGTTGAAAAACACTATCTTTTCCCCCACTAAATTGCCTTCACACTTTGTCAAAAATCAACTAACCAAAAATGTAAGCATTTATTTCTGGACTCTCAATTATGACGCATTGATCTGTATGTCTATTCTTATGCCAGTACCACACTGTCTTAATTACTATAGCTTTAGAGTAAGTTTGGAAATCAGGAAAAGATTTTGGAATTTTGTTCTTCTTTCAAAATGACTTCAGCTATTTTGGGTCCCTTGCTTTTCCAGATAAGTTTTAGGATCAACTGATTAATATCTGCAAAAATGGCTGCTGGGAATTTGATAGGAAAAGCTATAGGCCAATTTGAGGAAAATTAGCATCTTAACATTGAGTCATCCAATCCATGAATATGGGATGTCTCTCCATTTATTTTGATCATTACTTTTTCCCAGCAACATTTGTCATTTTCAATGTATATTTTATTTATTTTGTTAAATTTATTCCTAAGAATTTTAGTCCTTTTGATGCTGTTGTGAATGGAATTATTTGCTTAATTTCATTTTCAGATTGTTAGTTGCTGGTATATAGAAAAACATTTTATTTTTCTATGTGGGTTTTGGATCCTGTAAACTTGCTGAACTTATTTTTTAGATTTTAATAATTCTTTGTGAATCCCTTAAGATTTTCTGCATACAGGGTTATTTTTTCTAAGAATAAGATAGTTTTACTTCTTCTTTTCCAATCTGATACCTTTTCTCCCTTATTGGACTGACTAGAACTTCCAGTACAAAGTTGAATAGAAGTGGCAGAAACAGACATCCTGGCTTTATTCCCAGTCTTAGGGAAAAGCATACAGTCTTTCACCATAAAGAAAAATGTTAGCTATAAGTTTTACATAGATGCCCTATATCAGATTGAGGAAGGTTCCATCTGTTCCTAATTTGTTGAGAGCTTTTACCATGAATGGTATTGAATGTCATGAAATACTTTTCTTATATCTATTGCAATGATTATGTGGTTTTTTCTTTATTTTATTAATATGTTATATTACAGTAATTGATTTTCAAATATCAAACCAACCTTGTATTCCTAGGATAAATCCCATTTGGTCATAGTGTACAATCTTTTTTATATGTTGCTGGATTTGGTTTGCTAATTTTTTGTTGAGCATTTTTGTCTATATTCGGGATGAATAATGTTCTATAGTCTCTTTTCTTGTGATGTCTTTTTCTGGCTTCAGTATCAAGGTAATTCTGGCCTGGGAGAATGAGCTGGGGAGTATTTCTTCCTCCTCTGTTTTCTGGAAGATATTTGCAGAGGATTGATATTATTTATTCTTTAAATACTTGATAGAATTCATCAGTGAAGCCATCTGTGCCTGGGTTTTTCTTTGTGTCAAGAGTTTCATTATTAATTCAGTTACTTTATATAGCTCTATTCAGATTTTTTCTGTAAAAGGTGGCTTTTGAACAAAAAGTTGTTGAAGAGGTGAAAGAGTTAGCTGTGAATCTTGGAGCAAAATTCCTACTTGAAGTGACAAAGCAGAGTCATTGAAGGGTTCTAAATAGAGGAGTGATGATTTGACTCAGACTTTAAAGTGTTTACCCTGGCTGCTGGATCTAGAACAGTCTGTAAGAGGAAAAGGGAAGGGGGCCTATTAAGAGGCTTTTGCAGTAATACTGGTGAAAGATGGCGGGACTCAGACCAGGATGGCAGCAGTGTAGGTAGTCGAGAAAGAGAGGAGTCAAGAGTGACGCCAAGGTTTTTGGTGTGGGGCCTTTCATCCCTATAAAGTTGGATGCAAAATTCTGAAGGTAGAGGTGCATTTCTGGGGAGAGGTATCATTCTCTAAGGACTCACCTCAGTAGGCTCCCTAAAGTTCAAGAATGACTAACATAGGCCAATCTCTTCATTTGCAGGAACCTTTGGCTCAGACTGGTTGCAGCCCTTCCCCAGGGCCACCCAGCTAACTAGCATTAAAGCTAAGGATATCCCAAGTGCTTTCTCCACTGCCTCAGGGGCTGGCCTAGGGAGATGTAAAATCAGGACCCCTCCCCTCCAGCCCAGTGAGACCCCTTAACCCAGCCTAGAAACACACAGGGGAGAGAGCATGTGTATAGAGGAGGCCCTCCTCTGCTTCCAGCTTCTGGTATCCGTCTGCCCCCAGGCCTATGTGCCCCCCAACCACAGTGCCCACAGTCACCTTTCCTCCTTTCCCATTGCCTCTGGTCCCTCCAGGATCCTTCCCAGGAAGATCTGAGAGCAAAGCCTTTCTGCTATTCACAGCTCCCCTTTCACTCAGAACCACAGAAAAGCAGCAGCTTATCTGCCTAAGAGAAAGAGAGCTTTTAGTTTTTATCTGTGCAGGAATCTTATCTAAACAGGTTCAGGTGGCAAGAGTGAGAGAGAAAAATAATTAAGGGAGAGGAAGGTGAAATGTTGACATTATTATTACTTAAGTGCTGCAAAGCTTTTAGTTCATGTTTTTATACCAGTGACACCCAGTGAGAAGAAATCAACGTGGCCCATTATCTGAGCCGCACACCCGCTCACCCCACCTCCCCTCCACCTATAAATCTTATTAAACGGGTTCCATTGGCAAGACAGAAAAATAATTAAGGCGAAGGTAGGTGAAATGTTGATGTTATTACTGTAATGCAATAGGCTGTTTAGTTTCTATACCAATGAAAGGCAACCGAGGGAAATCAGTTTTAAAGATTACCTTTCCAAGATGCAAATCGCAGAGCAAAGCTAGGCTTCTAGAAGAAGGGTGTCAAGCTAGGAAACATTTCCAAGTCTGTGCCAGTCTCTTAGGGGCTTTTAAGCCCACAATTTACCTTTTGACTGCATTCAGTTTTCTCGCAAATCCTTTTATTTCCCATGTATTTATTGACTAGAGACACAGCACCAAAAGGAAGAAAGAGTGATTCTCCAGCCTCTGGTCTTAAAAATCCATCGCAGAAAATGGTTCTCCGGAGGGAGGATTTTAGCACTTGCTGTGAACCAGTGCTTAATTGAATCACTTTCCCTCCAAGGTGTGCCGCTCCAGAGTGGACAGTTTTTCTGACTGCTCTGGACAGAGGAGTTTCCCCATCTCCCCTTGCCCGGGGGAGCAGGCCAGGGAGCTAAGGGTGACACTCCCAGGACAGGCCTGAGCCTCACACACAGGGACTCGGGAACTGTCCTGCTCTGACAGATGTGTTGCTCCAACAAGGTGTGTCAAATGCCTATTCTGTGCCAGGCAGCAGGAGGTCTGCCAAAGAATGAGAGCCATTCAGTGGGGGCAGAGGCCATAGCGATGGCTGCACCCAGGGTTGCAAATGGCAGCTGGCAACTGGCAGGCCCAACCAGGCACACAGAAGTGTCTGCATAGCTCCCA
Source organism: Manis pentadactyla (assembly GCF_030020395.1). Taxonomy (NCBI): domain Eukaryota; kingdom Metazoa; phylum Chordata; class Mammalia; order Pholidota; family Manidae; genus Manis; species Manis pentadactyla. Next base: position 12,252,719 of record NC_080031.1, on the reverse strand, counting down.
GAGTATCGTTGGAGTTTTTTTAATTCGTTGCCAACATGTAAGATTCTGGAGGGTTTTGTATTAAAATTTCAGACTTCAGGCTTCTCTTGCAAAGATCTAACAGCCCTGGGCCCATTTGCCTGCATGGCAGCAATTGTGTAGTGGCTGCTCGGTTCAGTGCCGTGTGGCCCCCCACTTGCTGGTGCTCCCCTCGGCCACCTGATGCACTGCACTACCTGCGCTGAACTCTGCTGCCCCTGACCTCACCAACCACAGGTGCAGACCTGCCTGCAGGGGGCTCCAAGGTTGGACCCGGGGTTAAATAAAACAGGAAAAGGGGATGAAGGAAGACAGAAGGCCAGCCAGTGCCAAGGGCATTGCCAAGGGCAGGCTTGAAGCTGGGTTTTACGTGAGGTTTGAAGCATGAGTAGAATTTGGACAAATGAATTGATTTGTCGTAGATGAGTAGGCAGTGTGTTCCTTTCCTGCTAATAGCTGCTCTCTTATAAGGAGCTCAGAACCCGGAGCTAACCTCTTCCTCACCACTCACCGCCTTGTAAGAAAATGCTCCATACAGAGAGGGGCACATAAACCAGGACCCAGGCCAGCCTGGAGCGGGATCCACTCAGCAGGCCGTGAAGTGAGCGGAATTACACTCACAGTCCCTGACATGGTCAGTGAGGGGCGTTTCCCTGGCTAACGTTGTATTCCAGTTAGTAGAGAATTATCAGATTGGCATCCTACCCCCATCAGCACTGAAAAATATAAGAACATTCAAAATATATCCCATTTTCAACTGAACTAACGTGAGTCTCTGGAACCACTTGTGGTCGGCCTCATCTGACACAAAATAGGCTTGGGTACTGCCCTGGGTCAGGGGCTGTCTGAGGACTCCCAGCAGAACCTCCAGAGCTGCCCTGTCCAGTGAGGAAGCCACTGGCCACAAGTGGCTATTGGATTTTAATTTCGAATTAAATTAAAATCAAACAAAACTAAAATTGCAGCCACACTAGCCTCACGTGAAGTGCTGTCAACAGCCACTGCAGCTTTGGGAAGGCTGGTTCAACAGGTTTCGGGCATTCCTGGGTCCCCTGGGCAATTCTATCCACTCCTAGTCCAACACCCAACAGCTTCCAATAGGAGGCACTGGTTCGAGGTCTTGGCCCTGGAGATGCAGAGGTCAGCTTCCTGCATATTAATATCGTAATACAGTCACTGAGTGGAAGCTTCCAGTTACTTCATTCACCCCTCTGTTCACCAAATCTTTATTAAATTCCTACTGTGTGTACAAGTGTTACATGAGGTAGCAAAGAGAGATGTAGAAAGGGTGAAGCATCATCTGCCTTCCAGCAGTTTCCAGCCACAGGAAAGAGAAACTATGTAAACCCCTTTCTCTCATAGGAGGCAGAATGAAAGGCGTATTTGAATAGACAAGCAAAACAACAGAGAAACTGTTCCTTTCAGCTGAGAAGATCTGGGAGGACTTTGCAAGGGAAGTAGCTATTGAACTCTCTCTTGGTAGAATATGTCAGACTTTAGTAGAAAGGGGATGAAAAAATACTAATAACACAAGCAAAGGCACGGAGAGATGAAAGGGCGCAGTGTCCAGAATGAAGGAAGGCCCCATTCTGGGATAGGAGAGGAAGTGTTGGGTGGGACGTGGGAGCCAGCAGGAGAGGGCGCAGGGCCACACCAAAGAGCCAGAGCCTGCTTGTGAGCAGTGCGAAGCCACTGCAGGTAACTGAGGAAGTCTGTCACCTGATCTGATGGTCCTGGGAAGAGAACCACATGGTGGATGGCTTGTGCATCTGAAGAAACCCTGAGGGAAGGTGTTGGGTAGCTAGATCCTAACGCAAGGTAGGACAGCCAACAGTTTGCCAAAGCACTTGTTAGAGATAAAATAAGAAGGGGAACGACGGGCTGGGACAGGAGGTAAGAAAGTGGGGGTGCAGAGTCACTCCCCCAGTCTTTGCTAGCCAGGGGATCGTGCAATGCCTTTAATCCCATTCAATTCAACAGTGAGTCTAGCAGCAAGTATCCCATGATGTCTGAGCAATGGACAGTTTCTTTAATGATCCAGACCTTTTCATGCCCCAGGGTCCTGAGCCATTTAAGAATCAGTATTTGCTGATGGCCCTCTACAGAGGTCCTGTGAGACGAGGGACCACAACCTCAGATGCATGTGGGGAACGGTGTCCGGAAGAGCTAGGTGACCCGGATCCAGTCCAGCTCGTTCCCCTGGCGCCCACCTACTCCTGGCCCCTGAGCCTTTCTCTCTGAGTTCCCTTTACTCACGTGGTCAGAGGATGAAAATCATGGGCCGCGAGGTCACCTGCTTCTTGCAAGCCCTCCCCCTGTGTCTGTGGCAGTCAGCATGCCCTGGAGACTATTAGCACCTTTCTGGGAATATTTAACCGAAAACAATTTCTAGTCGGAATCTGTTATAATTACTAATTAGATCTGATTATAATTATCTCTCGCTGCCACCCCTTACCTGACACACAGGATAGTACGAGGCCTCGCGACAATTAGCAGCAAGTCTTTCCTGATACACTGGCTGATGAGGAGCACAGTTGTGGGGTCAGGAGAAGAGTCTGGCTTATTAAAGGGAGGCTGCTGTTTACTGAGGAATGTTGTGAGCAAATTAGATTAAAATTAATGAGGGGGCAACTCGGAGTACAGAAAAGTGCACTTTTTCCTACCCAATCTCCTTTTTGTCTCAGCTGATGATGCCATTTGGGGGAAGACGATGGCTCCCCTTTGTTTTCCCCCCCTTTCCCCACGTTGGCCTTTGGGTTTGATAGTCACCGCAGCTCTGCCCCTTCTGCTTAGCCAGCCCAGTCCCACCCGTAGGGATGCAAGGGCCCTGATCCGCAGACACTGGGCAAGACCCTGCCTGCTCTGGGCCTCAGCTTCCTCACCTGTAAAATGGAGAGAACATTGCCGCTGGGCCAGCTGCCTGCCTCTGTTACCCGAAGGTCAGGATGGGCCGTGTATGCAGCAGGAGACCGGGAGCCCTCTGGGAGACAGACACCACCATGGCTTCCTCATTCGGGAATCTCTGGGCTCAGCCCCACGTCTGACTCAGAGCAAGTGCTGGGAACTGAAGGGGACCTGAGCTGAGCTCCCATCCAGCCTCTCCGCCCGCCCAGAGCAGCAGGCCCCATGGGGAGGTGCCCGCTGAGATGAGGCTGACCGCCGACACTGGGCACCGTCCCGTGGGCACGCAGCGCGGCTTCTCCCCTGGTGGGTGAGGGAGCGGCTTTGCCATCAGACGGGCTCAGCACGGAGGAGGGAACCCGGGAGCCCGCGGTGCATCCCGCGGCAGGTGAGCTGCCTTCTCTGGGCTCACACATCTGCATCCAGAGCCCTGTGGGCTCCCTGAGCTGAGTCTGAAAGCAGAGGCAAGCTCTAGCCTCTCTGGGAAAAGGCAACGTGGCCAGTATAGGCTCGATCTGGGGGCTGCAGGCCAGGCATTGGGGAGACTTGAAGGATTTGTTTGAACCTCCCAAATTATCAGACAGGTCTACCCGTGACATTCCACTTACTGGGGAGAGGACCCCCGAGGGCCAGGCACATGGAAAACCACCCCTCTCTTTCATCTGGGTGAAGAGGGACATGCACACTCCCACTCACACACATGTGCACATTCACACGCACTCGTTAGCACACACACAGCCAAACAGGCCCCTGAGCCAAGGCCCAGTCTGTAAAATATGCTAATTTATGCAGCTGCTTTGGCTAAGTATTTGACCTACTATCTGAAGGGATTCTCAGAGGAATCCAGGCGTTCATTTCCTCTCCATTAGCCCCTGGAGCAGGCCCTCCCGTCCTCCTGGGGCCTCTAGGGGAGGCAGTTCTGCCCATTGTAGCACCGAGGGGCCAGCCCCAGGTCCCGAGGCCCAGACACAATCTGCGTCTGTCCTCATCAGCTGAGCTCTCCTTCCCCAGCCCTGACTCCCTGCCTAACATGCCTGGCCTTGGGGCTCCATGCCTGTCCCCGCCAACCTTTCCTAGGGCTTCTGTTCAGGGTTCTGATCTGGTAGAAACAGAAGGCCAGGACTAGCCTCAATTCCTTGATCTCCACCCTGGACTTAACCATTTCCAGGAATCTGCACTCTGCCCTCCCTCCCCAGAGGCCTTCTTGTAGCCTCCATAACACCCATGCCTCACTCTGAACTTGGCGAAGACCTGGGCCTCATGTCACTGAGAAGCAAGTTGGAAAGGGGCCCTGGTGTGGCAGAGAAGGCGCTGGACTTACAGTCAGATTCGTACAGCCTAGGGCTGTGTGCTCTTGTTCGAGTCACTTAGCTCCTCTGATCCTCCATTTCTTCATCTATGAAATAAGAAAATCTGCCCTGCCAGTGTTCAGGGTTCTCATAAAGAGAAAGATAAGTATGTACAGGAAAGCATGTCCTAAACAGCACAGGGCCTCACAGTGTCCTGAGCACAGGCACCTTTGAAATTGGCTGGCCACTTCTGCAAAATTTGTTCCGTTTGTCTGTTGCCATGTAAACACATCATCCCCAAATTCAGGGGCTTCAAGCAGCAGTAATCATTCATTAGCTCTCAGAGTTTCTGCAGGTCAAGAAGCCAAGCCCGGCCCAGTAGGAGGGTTCTGGCTCTCTGTGTCTTGCTGGACTCAGATGCAGGTGGGACCAGGTCACCTCAAAGCCTCATTTGCCCGTGTATCTCCTGCATGAAGTGGGAAGACAGGAATAGCTGGAGGCTAGAGGGTGGGGCTCCTGGAGCATCTCTCTCCATCTGTGTGGACCCCCCACGTGGTCTGTCCAGCACAGTGGCTTCAGGGTAGCAGACTGCTCACAGGGATGCTTAGGGCCCCAGGGTGTGTGTCGCGTTCCCCCTGGCAGTGCACCAGCAGTGCCCTGCTGTCCCAAGGGCACCCAGAGCAGGAGGGCCGTGGCCCGCCCGCCCCTTCATTAGCCATCTGCACATGGGAGCCCCAGCCCCATGTCTCTCCCTGACACACAGCCTGCCCTGCTTCTCCCACCAGCACTGGTGTCTTGTGACCGGAATCCATGAGTGGGCACTGGCTGACCCCACACACCACCACCCTCTGTGTGGAATTGCTCTGTGGCTGGAGGCAGGGAGGGCAGAGGAAAGGAAGCAGACACCTTGTCTACCCCCACTGGGCTCTGGGGAGCCAGGGATTTAATTCAAGTGGACAGGAGGTCAGTTTGCCAGGATCCCAAATCCAAATGTGGCTTGGACTGACTCTGGCCAGGCTGGCATCTGCCTCATGGCACTCCCCATTCCTTGCAGCAAACTCACAGACACCAAGCACTTTCCGAGTCATGGAGCCATGAATATCTGAGCTGGAAAGACACTGGAGACCAGCTGGTGCAGAAGCAGAGGCCCTGGGCGTGAAGCGTCTGCCTTAGGCTCACCTGCCTCAGCCTCGGCCCCTGTGCTGCCCCTCCACCTGGCTCGTCTCAAGCATTTGCACGTGACACTCCCTCACCTTCCTCTGCAGGGAAGAATCCTCTCACTCTATGCTCCCACTCCTGCGGGCTGCCCAGGGCCCCTCAGGCTGAACTGGGTTAGCATCCCTTCAGGGCTGCACGTATCCTGCGCCTCCCATGGCAGCACGTACTGCTCAGTCCTGGGCCCCATGGGCCTCTCCCCTACCTGGACCATGTGGCCCCTGTGGTGAGCTGCCAGGGTTCATGCTCCCTGCACCCAGCGCCCAGCCCAGACCGTACAGGTAGCAGTACTCAGTAAGTTCACGGAACCAGTAAATGACACCAAAGTCACCTGCAGGCTAAGGCAGCTCTCCCTTCAGCAGCAACCATCCTGTCAGTATGTTCTAGAGCGCTACCGAAGGGGCAGGGTTTCCATTGCTCCTGCCCTGCCCACTGCCCCTCCTACCCCAGCTTTCCACTCCCAGGTTTGGCCAGAATTCCCAGCCAGGGAGCATTGCCCTTCCCTCCCACCTTAAACAAATCTGTTCATGTTTGCACACCCATTTTTCTCATCTGATAAATGGTCATAAAAGCTGCTGACGGTGAAGGGTTGTCAGGAAAGCCGGCTGCGTGCTGCATGCATGTTTTACAGCCTGTGACGTTCTAAGGGAAGTGAGAAGCATCACCCGGCACAGCGGTGGGCTGGCGGTAGCTTGTGCCCACCCATGAGCCCATTGGTGTATATCTCTTCTCAGCTCTGAATTCAGTGGCATACTAGTAGCTTGAAACTGGTCTTAATGGGACTATTTACACCACAGAAATTGCCAAACACTATAATCAGGATTTGTTTGGTGGTGGTGTGCTGTCTTGTGTTGACTTTGAAGAGCTGGTTTACAGGCACACCATTGCCCTAGTCCCTCCCCTGACTTAATCTGAGACCTTAGGCAAGTCATTATACTTTTCTGAGTCCTGATTTTCCTAACTGTACAATAGGAACAAGTATTCCTGTCTGTCCCCACTATTCAGAGATGCTGTTTCAAATGAATGGAAGCACTCTGAGCTCTTTAGCAAAACCAGGCTGGAGAACCCCCAAGTATAAGCCATCATCTTGAGAGTAATATCTTTATTATAATCACCCTTCATCATAAAATAAGCAATAGCATGACTGAGCAGTGACTCACCCCTGGAACTTTGCCCAGACAGGAGAGCTTGGGGATTTGCTGAACAGCCTCTCATGGGGCTGGCCTGGCCGTGGGCTCCCATGGATCACACGTGAATCAGGCCACAGGGCCACCCTGGGGGACCAGGACAATGAGGCTGGGCCCCAGGGGGCCCAACTCTAACCCACACTCTACCCCTAATTTGCAGGTGACCTTGTACATCTCACTTTACCACTGTGAGACTCCAGGGATTGCCAAGAAGATGAAATAAGGTCCCATATGTGAAAGCCACTGGAAAAGTGTCAAGTGCTGACTCAGGCAAAGTAGGGACTGCGCTGCAGAAGGGCCTCCAGTCAGAGCATGAGAGCTGGGTGTGCCTGACAGGCAGTAAGTCCATCCACAGGAGGACTTGGTCTCCCATCATGTAGCTAGTAACTGCTCACATTAAGCACCTACTGTAGCCATTGCTATTCAAGGCACTAAAGATACAACAGTGAACCAAACAGAATGAGAAGTTCCCATAGAGCTTCTACCAGTGGAAGGAGACAGGCACTAAAAAAATACCATCATGTCATGAGTGCCAAAAAGCAAAGCAATGTCAGGCAACGCAGAGGTGGTTTTTATATGGATACAAGGAAGCAAGGCGAGCAAATATTTGGAGAAAGAGCATTCCAAACAGAAATCACAGCAAGTACAAAGGCCCTGGGGCAGTAGTGTTCTTGTCACTTTCCAGAAAGAATAAAGAGGCCTGAGTGGCTGGCACATAGCGGGTAAAGGAGAGAGTGATCGAGATGTGGTCAGAGGGAGCAAGGGGCCAGATCTTGTAGGATCTTGACAACCACAGTAACAACTTCAGATTTTATTCTGCTTGAGAGGAACCACCAGAGCTGTGAGCAGAGGAGAGACATAAGAGAGGGACTGACCTGGCTGCTGCTTTGGGAAGAGGTCACGGGGGCCTGGGGGTACCAAGGATGAAGGCAGGAGAGCAGTTAGGGGTCTCTGCATAGTCCAGACGTTAGGGCATGGTGACCTGGCGGAAGAACAGAAGGTGAAGGTGAAGAAGGGATGAGATCTGTGCATCTTTAATGATGCAGCCACAGCAATCCGGGTGTGAGAGACCGAGCAAAGTCAAGGGCACACGCAGGTGTCTGGCCTGCACTGCTCACTGAGACCTCAGGACTAGAACCACAGTGTCCGGCAGCACAGGGAGCACCCGTACGGGCTCAGAGAGGGACCAAATGCCATCTCCAGCTCTATGGTCCTGCCTGTGACACTAAGGAGCCCCTGCCTCCCACCCTGCACACAACTTTGAGAGCCACAGGTCTGAGAGCCCATGCAGGGTCACCTACTTCCTGAGGCATTGCTGCCGCACAGTGCCAGCCCCATAGGGGAAACCCCAGTCTAAGGGGCGTCCAGGCTCTCAGAGGATCCCAAGTCAGCCTGGAAGGTGACTTACACACACCTGAGATGGCTCCCTATGGAAAGTAGGCCGGCAAGCCCAAGTGGGCCCGTGAGGGGTGTGGACAGTCCAGAAGGCTTCCTGGAGGAAACAGACTTGGACCTGGAAGATAATCTACTCTGGGATTATCCAGCAATGGTGGAGGGCCTGGAGGCGAGGGACAGAGCAGGGCCACATGGAGAACCTTTGGTGTGTCAGAGGGCCATGGAGTCTGGGGCCAGGAGGCAGAGGGCCTTGAACCCTCAAGCTGAGACCCCATTCTGAACACAGGGCAAAGGCCCTGGAGGTTTCTGAGAAGCTAAGAAGGGTGTGGCTATGCTGTCCCCCACCACCACCTGCTTCCACTTCCTCCCCACTATCCCTGCAGTCCCCCCAGCCTCCAGCCCAGCCCGGGGTCTGAGCAGCAGGGCTGGTGCCTGGCTGGAGGACAGCTGCTAAGAGGGGACCAGCCAAGTGTGCAGCACCCCAGAATTGGTCGGTACACAGCCTGGCTCCCCTGAACCTCACTGCTGGGCACCAGCTCAGAGCCTGGGGGGGGCCTCGGCTCACCTGGCTTCTCCCTACCTCCCCATCCTCCGTCCCAGGGGTCTCCCAGCCTGACCAGGAAACTGATGAATGGCTGCCTGTCTCTATCTGCAGGCCCTGCAGAGCCCATCTATCTTCCCTTGGCAGCCTGCTCCCGCCCCTGTGCTCGCCTCCCTGGGACAATTCTAGGCCTGAACATGACCCAGGTGGACCGCAAGAACCTGAGGTCTCGGCCTGTGCTCTGTCCCCACCAGGGACAGGAGAGGAGGGCAGCTTCCCTCCCTGGCGGGCAGCTGGGGCAGGACCAACACTGGGATGGGGCACAAAACTTAAGGAGCATCAAAACACTCAGTAAAGATAACATTTTAATGTAATGCTTTTAAAAATCAAAGTAATGCAAAAAAAAATCCTCCATCCTCACTCCCTGGTCCATCTTTTCTGGAACCCCAGCCTCCCTGTCCTGCCTGGAGGTCCCTGCTTAGTCCCAGGCCACTGGCTCCCTGCCGGGGCTCAGGGCTACCATCTCCACGTCCCTCTGCAGGGCATCGGGAAGGGAGCTGCTCGGGGGCGCGGGGGCTGCGGCCTCAGAGCAGCTAAGAAGCCAGGTCTTCTCCTGCGCCGCCCACCACAGAGTCCCTCTCCACGTTTGGTGTTTCCCTATTAACAGTTGCGGAGGCATAAACTCCCCATAAGAAAGGCCCTTTTCCAGCCGGTTTATCCAAGGTTGATAGGAAGCTGTAAAAACTGCCCGCTGGTTGTTCCCCTTGACAGAGGAGCCGCAGCAGGAGCAGAAGCTTGGTGCCTGACGAGGGGGTCGCCCCCTCCGCGCTCCAGCCCCATCCCCCCTGCACCCGTCTCTTCCTCCTCTACAAATGGAACACCTCTCGGGGAACTGGGCAGGTAGACAGTAATTGGGAGCAAGGAAGAAACTTCAAGCAAAACTAATGCACAAGTGTGGAAGTGGACATGAGCTGAGAGGGGCTTTGAGAAGCCATCGATCGGGTCTGTCCCCCTGCCCAAGGGTCATGTCACCGTGTCACCCTCAATTCATTCCTGATGGGAGGAAGTGGGGAAAAGGTTCCAGAGAAAGAGACCGACCCCCCCCCTTTAGCTGTGCCTCTAACAAGGGTTCTTCCTGACCTGACCTCACGCCCCCCTGCTGCAGCCGGAGCCCTCTGCTGCTTTCAGTGCAGGTGGAGACCGTATGCAGACCATTCCCGAGATTTCAGCCACCTCTTTGTTACAGGACGGCCATCTGTGAGTTATCCTTGTACCTGGACAGAGGATGGGCAGGCAGGGAGAAGCCAGGTGAGGCTCTGAGCTGCTGCCCAGTTAGGAAGTCCAAGGAAGCTGAGGCAAGCAAGGGCGGGGGCCACCTGGCTCACTGAAGACGAGAAAGAAAATAAAAGTCAGGATTCTGAAGTCACGCTTTCTGAATAAACGAATCTGTGCGGCAGGACACCCAGAGAGATGGTGACAGGCTGTGTTGCCTTGGGCAGATCTCTCACCTTCCCCTGGCCAGCTCTCTCAGCAGTCAGATAAGGGAGGTGCCCGGGATTGCATCAGCTCTGAGGGCTCCCTCGCAGGCAGCCCTAGTCCAGCCCACCCCGGAGCACCTGGACCTTCCCCCGGCCATGGATGCGGGCAGGTGCTCCTCATAGGCTGCAGGCCTCGGCCTGAGAAGCAAACAACACAGGAGCTGACAGCTGGGCCCCAAGCAGAGCAGGGAACCGGGAGGCGGCCGTTAGCAGTCGTATGGCCCTAAACTAGTTCCCAGCCAGCCCTGCAGGAAGAGGGGGTGTCTTTTTTTGCCCTGGAGAAATGGAAGGAGTGAGAAAGCACCCCCGCTGGTCCACACAGCAAGCCGCCTGGTGCAGAGCCAGCACGCCACCCCCTCCCTCAGCCCTCGCGTTCCGTTCTGACGTCCCTGCAGGGCTCTGTGTTCATAGACCTGCCTGGCTTCTCTTGGTCCTCCTGAGCCTCTGACAGTACTGCTAGGCCCGCTTTACAGAGGTGAACACTGAGGCTTGGAGAAGTGAGACTTGCCGAGGACACACAGCTAGCGAGCAGTGGCCCTGAAGCTCGAGTCTCATCTTCGGGACGAAGCTTCAGGTTTGTCCGAAGCCCCCCTTCTCGTCACTCCTTTCCGTCACTGGATGAACCCTGAATCCTCATTCTCCAAGGGGACAGCTACTCTCCTGTCCCTAAAACCCCTCCCTGGGCAGGTAGGCTGTGAATTACCCAGCTGTGTGCACCCCCTGCTTCCTGAAGAGCAGGTGACCATCTCTGCCCAACGTCGGGCTCTGGTAGAAAGCAATGGGGTCTTCCTGCCTGACCCCAGGGATGATTTCTGGAGGCCAGACTACCATCTGGCTGGAGATGTAGGGGGCACAACTGCCCTTCGGGAGATGAGGCGGGAGGAGAGAGAAGAAAGGGAATGGGCTTTAACTGGGCCCGTTCCCCGGGGTTTTACACACCATCCCATAGAACCAGCCCACTGACCATTCAGAGTAAGTGGTACCCCTCCTGTTTTATGATTAAGACACAGGCCAGGAGAGCTAATCGACTCATCCAAGGCCACATAGCTAGTAACTGGGAGGCCACAGTACATTCCCCCAACAAACCCAACACTGTATCCCTGGCCCAAAGGCATCCTCGCTGAGGCAGGATCTTAGTCCCCGGGGAGTCTGAGCACATCTGGAATCCAGCAGCCACCTCACGATCAAGTCCAGGCTGAGGAATGCTTCATGCAGACGAAGCTCCGCCTACCTATCCTGATGCCTTTGTCCAGTAAATCCAGATTAACTCTCCTGGGAGTCTAAAATAAGCCTACTTGGAAAATAAAGCTGCCTTTTCCCCCCCATATGCAAACACACACACAGTGCATTCCAAAGTGAAATGCAAATGATATTTTCAATTATATACCAATTTTGGAACATCCATGTCTCTGGCCACGAACATCAGTGCCCATCACAGCGAGCTGACTGTGACTTTAAGACACAGCCAATACATTTCACCTCAAACCAGCTCTGAACACCTCACCCCATTCACTCCTCAGAGCAGCTGATGGGCTGTTCCTGAGTGACCCGTTTGCATTTGGACCAATCTATGCAGCACTGACACCCCCAGATTCCTGCACAGTGACAGGATGCAGATCTGAGCTCAAACCCATATATTCTTACTGGGGCAGATCCCAGGACATTCACAGCAGCTCAGTGCTGTCCTGTCTCTTTTGCCAGAGCATCCACCATGCACAGAACACTTTCCATGGTGAGTCAATTGCTAATCAAAGGAAGCAGAAGCATTGGAGGGGAGACAGCAAAAAGAAGGGAGGTGATTAAGGATCCAAGCATTACTTGGCTTAGCTAATGGGTCCCAGAGGAAGTGGTGGTTGAGGTGGCAAGTGGAGACAGGAGGTGTCTTTGGTGACAGACACCAGCTGTCCTGGGTCCCACACTCAGTGACTCGCATGCCTACAGCCATCTCCAAACCAGCAATACCCTTAGGAGTCCCAAATCTGAGTGCCTCCCAAAATTGGCTCATGACTCCAACATGGAGTACCAGCAGTGCCAAGGGGGACCATCTGGAGTGTGGTAGGTACTTACACATCCTTATGTATAATATATCTTAGTGTTTATTCATGTTTTCTAAGTATGCCCCCCTCTCAAAGTACCCCTAACTGGAAGCATAGTTTTTCCTGCCCACTCCCTTCCCATGTGCATCTCTTCTTACCCTTCACTCACTGGCTCTGTGCCAGCTCTCAGCTGGGGCAGGAGTGACTGGGAACATGACAGGGATGCTCCCCTCAGGGAGTCACATCCCACCAGGCTCCGCCACACAACCATCCATAAATCCCATGCAGCCAACTCTGCAGGAGCCAAGGTGGGGCCCCCCAAGCTCAGTCCCACAACATCAGCAGAGGCTCCATGCTGGGTACCAGTGCACAGAGACAAGCTTGGTCTGTGCCCCCCAGGCACTCAGTCATGGTCCAGCAGAGGCCAGAGGGGGCATTTCAGTAAAGCCTGAAAGTCTCATGGGTGTCTGAGTGTCAGAAAGAAGGGACAGGAATTCCAGGAAGAGAGAGCAGCCCCTCCCTGCCAGCTCCTAGAATTTTAGGGTAACAACCCAATGGGGTAACTATGGGGAGAGAACCTAGCCCAGTGCTGGCACCTAGTAGTTTTTTGATCATTTACACTGTAAAGTGGGAAGTTTGTATAAACACTAGGAATGTTTGAGAAGCATCCTTCTCCAACCTAGGTGAGTTCCCCTACCCAGTACTGAACCCTGTCACAACTTACCAGCCCTGCTTGACATTCCTGGCAGACCTCATAACGTTGTCCATGGCCATTGTCATCACCACACTGTGGCTCTTTCTGCATGGCTTCTCTTATATTGCACATTAGCATTTGACTTGAACTTTCTTTTTTTTCCCAACTTATTGAGATATAATCAATATATAACATTGTGTAAGTTTATGGTAGATAACATGTTAATTTGATACATTTATATATTGAAAAATGATTACCACCATTGCATTAGCTAACACCTCCATCCTGTCAGAAAATGACCATTTCTTTTTTGTGGTGGTAATATTCAAGATTTACTCTGTTAGGAATGTTCAAATATATGGTACAGTATTATTAGCTATAATCACCATACTTTACATTAGCCCCAGAATCTGTTAATTTTATAACTGGAAGTTTGTACCCCTTGACCAATATATCCCTATTTTCTCCAACCCCTATCACCTGGCAACCACCACTCTACTACCATCTGTTTCTTTGAGTTGGGCTTTTTTAGACTCCACATGTAAATGATATCATACTTGTCTTTCTCTAACTGAATGATTTCATGTAGCATAATGCTCTCAAGATTAATCCAAATTATTACAAAAGGCAGGATTTTCTTCTTTCTCATGGCTGAATAGTAAGTATTCCATTGTGTGTGTGTGTGTGTGTGTGTATATATCATATCTTCTTTCTCCATACCCAAAACACATAAAGAACTCATACAACTCAATAGAAAAAAAACACAACTAAAAATGGATAGAGGGACTGAATAGACAGTTTTCCGGAGAAGACATACAATAGCCAACAGGTATATGAAAAGATGCTTAACATCAGTAATCTTCAGGGAAATAAAAATCAGAACCACAGTGACATATGTCACCTGTTAGAATAACTGTCATCAAAAAGGCAAGAGATAACGTGTCAGTGAGGATGTGGAGAAAAGGGAACCCTGTGCACCATTCATGGGCAGACAAATTGGCTCAGCTATAGAAAACAACACAGAGGTTCCTCAAAAAATTACAAATAGAAGAACCATTTGATCTGACTATTACACTTCTGGATATGTATCCAAAGGAATTGAAATCAGGATCTTATAAAGATATCTGCACCCCATATTCATTGCAGCTTTATTCACAATATATATGGAAACAGCCTAAGTATCTGTTAACAGATGAACAGGTAAAGAAGATGTGGTATGAATGTACAATAGAATATTACTCAGCCTTGAGAAAAAAGGAAATCCTAGAATTTTCATGGAGCCACAAAAGCCTCTGAAGAGCCAAAGGAATCCCGAGAAAGAAGAACAAAGCCAGAGGCATCACACATCCTGATTTCAAACTGTAGTGCAAAACTATACTAATCAAAACAGCATGGCACTGTCATCAAAATAGACACATGGGCCAACAGAACAGAAGAGAGAGCCCAGAAATAAACCCATGGTCAACTAATATTTGACACAGGAACCAAGAATACTCAAAGAGGAAAGGATAGACTTTCCAGTAAATGGTGTTGGGAAAACTGGATAACCACATGCAGAAAAATGAAATTGGTCTCCCACTTACACCACTCACAAAAATGAACCTGCAGTGGACTAAAGACTTAAACATAAGCCCTGAAACCCTACAACTTCTGGCAGAAAACATGAGGGAAAGATCCTTGACATGGGTCTTGGTAGTGATTTCCTGACTATGACACCAAAAGCATGAACAACAAAAGCAAAAATACATAAAACTAAAGAGAGACTACAACTAACTAAAAAGCTTCTTCATGGCAACCGAAACCATCACCAAAATGAAAAGGCAACCTATAAACTGGGAGAGAAAGTTTGCAAATCTTATATCTGACTTGAGCTTTCTAGACCCTCTGCCTTAACCCATGGGAATAACCCCTACAACGGGAGAGAAGGTGGTGTGCGGTCACAGCACCCTTCACCTGGTGCACCAGCTCCCTGCCACCACCTGGAGCACTTGCTACATCCCAGCGCTGTTCATACATTCTCTCCTCCAATCATGAACCCTGTGAGGCCAGTCTTAGCTTCACATCGCAGCTCAGCAAGGTTCATAAACTTGTCCAAGGTCACTCTGTGAAGTGGTTCCCAGGTCTGTCTCAGAGCAAAGACTGTCCCACGCACGCACCACTCCCTTGGCACTGGAGATGCATAGGTTGGGTGGCCCCAAATGCAGCCGTGCCAACACTAGCAAACACTAGCTGTGGGGGCGATCAGAGTCAGTGGGGAGTCCCTCCCTGCCCTGGTAAAAAGGGCCCAGAGCACCTAGTAGGGCCATCATCTCCTCCTTGCTAATTGCCCAACTTTTCCTCCTAAGAGCACTCTGGTGCCAAAACCACTCCCCATCTCACCTCAACCGTGTTGAGAAAAGAGGGCACTCTGGGAGAAGAGGTCATGCCCCCTGCCTCGTATGTGCACCGCCCCTGCAGAGAACACTGTGATGTGCCACCTGGATTCCCTCCCCTTCCCCTTCAGGACAGGAGAGCAGGACGCTTTCCCTCAGCTGTGCAAATGTCGGAGGCAGCCAGGGATTACCTGCAGCTAAAGGGTGGGAGCCTACTTCCAATGACTGGTCCCCACAGGGTATAGGGCCAGCCCCCGGCCCCAGAATGCCACAACGCAAAGGCATCCCAGCTTCACAGCTCCTGTAGGATCCACTGCGACCTCTGTGGTGCCACTGTCATGATTCAGATTGTCCTCTGCCAACCGTGCTTCTTCCACTCGCATGGGGGGTGGTCCGGAGAGGCCTCCCCACTAGGCTTCCTTGTATCTCTGTCTCAGAGTCAGCTTGCAGGACCCCGGCCTGAGACAGCCCCATCCTAGCCCTCCACAGGCTGAACGCGACTTGATTTCTCCAAATGATGGCCTGGAGTTGCACGGAGGCCACAGCCTTTTTCCACCTTTCATTGCAGCATCCTGACAGATTGTAAAGCTGGAATAGTCACCTATGAAATGTACCCTTTCTATATTTATATAAAATGAAATGCAACCCTCACCATTTTCTGCGGAGAAATGTGGCCTCTCTCTGTGAAGAATGAGGAAGGTAGGGATGTCAGAAATATCTATCATGCTAACCTATAGGTGAGCATTAAAACATTTTTTTATAAGAATCCTAAAAGTGTTGCCCTTTTTCAAATTTAAAGCCTTTATACTTTTTCAAAAACAAGCTCAGATCAGAAAAGGACTTCGACTTTTTTCCCCTTAGGATTCTGGCAAATTGTGGGTTTGGTAAATCTGCACAAAGTTGAGAGGTACATGTAGTGGTTTTCTGGGATTCCCTGAAACAAATTTTTGTGGCAAGAGGCCTCAGGGAAGCATTTGGCCCTTTTCCTTACTCGGCACGCTGCTGTTTGGCTTTATGGTTCTTTGTTGCAAGGGACAGTAGGTTTTCTCTCCTACCAGTGATCTGTTCCCCGAGCAGGTGACTTGTGCCTTGCTCAGCTGTCTCTCCCTCTGACTGTCTTTCCCAGGTTTGTCCCGGGGCTGCACTTCTCTCTCGCTGTTACCACCCTGTCCTCTCCCAGCTTCCCTTGGCTGCTTCAGCCCACTACCATATGGAACAAACATGTGTCTTTATTACACAAAAAGCGGTGTTCCTAATCTCTCATTATAAAAGCCAATCGTTGGAATTTTTATGTTTATTTTTTAAACCCTTCAAAGAGCTGACCCTTTCTCTCCTGCCCCTTAATTTCTGCAAAGACCGCTGAGGTCCCAAGTATTGGCAGGGGAGGCTCCCGCCTGGCCTCATTTCCCTCCTTCAATAAAGCGCAGAACTGCTCTGGGGGTTGGTTTGCAAAACCAGCCACACCAGTTGTGCTCACTGTTCGTGGGACCTACCCCTTCCCTCCGGAGTCCTGCAGGCCGTGTGCTGGTCAGGATGGCTGCCGTGGCCGTGAGAGCAACAGAGGGCCCAGAGGCAGATTCCTCCTGTGTGAAGCCACACTGCCCTGAGTTCGGGATGGGCCGCCAGGCTCACAGGGGCCTGAGTCAGATTCCTGGTTCCCCACTTGTGAGTTATGGGACTTGGCAGGTCTACGTCTCAGTTTCCCCATCTGTAAAATAAGGGCCCACAGTATGAGCTTACTATGAGGTTGAAACAAGTAAATGGCAGCCCATGCCACCATGATAGCTTTCTCCCCCAGACCCAGGCATGTTGAGAAGGAGAACCCCAAAATCAAATCAAAGTCAGAACTAGCTGGTGAGCTTTCTGAGATGCTGCAGAAGGGTGTGTGCTAGTTATGCCTGCAAACATGCCTAAGAAGGGCTCTCACACTGCCCTGTGCCGTCTGCACAGGAGCTGTGGGGGAGAAAGGAGCAAGTCCCTTCCTCCGCAGGATGACCCACCTCCCAGGGGACATGCATATACACAATGCTCTGTGTGCACGAGCCCTCTGTCTGTCCCCTCCCTGTGCCCACCATGCTCTTCCTTCCCTCTGCGCTCCATACATCCTGTGATTCATTGGTCTGCTCAATATTAGTGAAACACCCATCTCCTCACAAACAACTCCTCACTGATGAGACGGCTCAGACCCTCTTTCAGGGTTTAATCAGAAATAAACAGAATGCTCACCCTTCCTAATTCGAAGGAGAAAGCAAGTGACTTTGTTTGACTCAGTCCCTGCCTGTATCTGTCTCCCTGGCCCTCACCCCGCCACCCGGCCCTCCTCCTTAGGGGGTCCCAGCCCATCCTATGCCAGTTGTCCTGGCGCCCCCTGGCCTCTCACCTCCTCCTCATCCCCGTGGTGGAGTGTTTGTTGGGAGGCGGGTGCTGACCGTGACATCTAGCAAGGCTGAGGCTGGAGGCACAGGGCGAGGGGGTAAGAGGGCGGAGACTGAAGCAGTATGCACTCCCCAGTTCCACATGGCATTACTTATTGAACAGTAATCAGAATATCAACAGCTAACACCAACTGAGCTCTTACCATGGTGCCAAAGTCTTGAGACAAGGCATCCAGGGGCAACAGACAGTATAATACCTATGACAGCAGTGTCCTCTTGCACAGAGAATTGAGTGACTTACATTCATGCAGCCAGGAGTCAGGAGCTGAGTTAAGCTCTCTGCCTCCCTTCCTGTTCTCTCCACAACAGAAGCTGCAAGTGAAACTTTGCATGTTACTGGAGGAAAGGGGACCTCTGAGATCAGCTCTTCCAGGGCCCCCCCTGGGTTGGAGCAAGGCCAGAGCTGAAACCCAGTGTCCAGCCCTCTTTCTTCCTGTCCTTCCACCCCCAACCTTCCCGGAGGTAGATGTATCCCAGAAAGACCCCATTGCGTCCTACCCCAGCTCTTCTTCATGTGGGTCTAAATGGGTGTAAATAGGGTCTGAGGAGGGGGGAAGATAACCTGTGTTAATTAAACTATATATGGGATGCCAGATAAAAGACAGGATGTCCAGTTAAATTTGAATATCAGATAAACATACTAAACATTATTTGTTATCAGAAAATCAAATGAGCGTCGTGAAAATTAACCCCTTTGTGCCTCAGTTTCCTTAGCTCTAAAATAGGCATAATAAATGTATCTACCTTCTATAGGGTTGTTGTGAGGATAAAATGATTATTTTATAGTATTAGAAGAAATCCTAGAAGTGTCCTATGTCCTGGAAGTACTGTCAGCCCTATATCAATCAACACCAGCTATTATTTGTATTGTTATTGTTTGCCTATTGCTATGTCCAAGGTAATAAGCTAAGTGAAGGTAAGAATGTCAGAGGGCTCAAGACTTCCACTCTGGAACTGTAGGGGACCTGAAATGGGTCCACAAATCAATGTAACACAGACTGTGGTGAGCGCCAGGGTAAAAGGGCCAGTGCGAAGGGAAGAGGGATGTTTGCTTCCAGCTCAGTGAGATCAGACAAGGTACCAGTCAATAAATATTAGTTAAGTGCTCATTATGGACTGGACACTTTACTAAACATGAGGGTGGGAGGAAAAACCTGACAAGGAACAGCCCTCAAGGACCTCACAGGCACTGGGGCAGCCAATGGCAACAGCCCTGAAGACCATGTGAGGAGGGGGCACATGGTCTTAGAGCAGAGGCTGGACAAAAGAGGAGTGGGGGCTGAGACTGACAGAGGGCTTCCTGGAGGAGGTGATAGTAACCTGGCTCTTAAAGGATGACTAAGAGGTAACAAGGCAAAGGTAGCCTTTGAGCTGATTGAACAGAGGATGGGATTCCAGGCAGTTAAGATTCACAGTAAGGACATTCCCAGAAGAGGGAACTTCACAAGCAAAAGCATGTAGTTTGAATGGGCAGGTTATCGTTGCAGAGAGGTGAGCAGATCAATCCAACCAAAGCATGACAGAAAGAGCCGGCGAGGCAAGGTCTAACTGTGGAGAGCCTTGAATGCACTCCATGCTGGGGAAGTGGTTTTTATCCTGGAGCAGCAGGGAGCCCATGAACATTGTGAGTATCAGAGCCCGAGCTCCCAGGATTGTCAACCAGCCATAATGCAGGAAGAGAGGAGTGGAGTGGAGTGGAGTGAAGAAAGAGTCAGTGCTGGGCGCCCAGTTCCTAAATCACTGTGGGAGCCCAGAAATTCGGGCAGTTGCACAGGAGCGAACCAGACAGCGGGTCAGTACTGAATATATCAGTTAGCTTCTGCTGTGTAATAAGCCACCCCAAACTTAATGAACCTCTGAGTCAGCGATTCGGCTGAGCTCAGCTGAGATGGCTCATCTCTGCTCCACATGGATCAGCTGGGTCTATGAATGCCCTCACAGCCACTAGCAGGAATGGCCTCACTCTCATGGGCACAGACGTGGGGCACCTGGGGGGACGAGAAGCCAAGCCAGGCATGCCATCACCCCTGGGGAGCATCAGGATCTTTACCCCATGACTGGTGAGGACTGGGAAGCAGAAAAGCAGAGCAACCTCTTCTTTCCCAAGGAGACAGAGCACCAGACTTCTAAGCCCCAGATGCTCTCTGCCCTTCATCTTTCAAAGGAATGAGTCCAGTCTGCTTGGCGAACCAGTGACATACCACATTCATACAACACTAGACCATTTATGAAGTGTTTTCCCACATTGCATCTCACTTGATCCTGACAACTCCACAGTGAATCTGGTTTTTTTATATTCCCTGTTTTACAAGTGAGGAAACTGAGGCACAGAGAGGCTAAGCAACTTGCTCTT
The DNA here is from genome assembly GCF_030020395.1 of Manis pentadactyla. Taxonomy (NCBI): domain Eukaryota; kingdom Metazoa; phylum Chordata; class Mammalia; order Pholidota; family Manidae; genus Manis; species Manis pentadactyla. Next base: position 12,232,745 of record NC_080031.1, on the reverse strand, counting down.
AGCCACAAGTTAGTAAATACAGGGCCCAGGACTTCAGCCAAGCTGCCTGACCTTTAAGGTAGCCAAGCAAAGGGCAAGGGACCACTAGAGAAGAGTGATTTATTCCAAGAATCACTGGTGATTCTTATCCACAGGGAGATTTGGGGTTAAATAGGGATGAAAAATGAGGCTGGAGAGGATGTCAGGCACCAAGAATTTCAGACTTTATTCAGATGGCAATGGGGCACCTTTGAAAGACTTTAAACAGAGGAACGCTAGATATTCAACCAATGGTGAGAGAATGGGTGATTAATGACCAGGCTTTGCACAGATCACTCTGTGGTGGTGTGGGGGATGGGGCAGGGAGTGTGCAGTGTTATAATCCAAGCAAGAAATGACGAGGGGCTGAGCCAGGAAGACTCTCAGGAATAGAAAGGGAGAGAGACAACTTCGAGAGGAACTTCATGGAATTAACCAAGATGGGCAGCAATGCAGGATGAAGAGAGCAGAATCCGGAAAGACTTGCAGATTTCTGGCTTCGTTAGTCGAATGGTGATGCCAGTCCCCAAAAGGGGGAATATGCATGTCCGGGATTTATCAGCATATGAATGTTGGTTGAGTCCTCGGGCAAGTGTTTCTTTTCACCATGGATGCTAAGCAGAACGGAATGTGCCAGACAAGAGCAAACCTATATGGAAAGAAGGCAGAAAGTAACAGCCAGAGAGGGCAGGAGAAAACCAGCAGAGACTCCTGGAGGCCAATTTAGGATCTATTTCCCACCTGGATTTATTTTCTTCTTGTACTTATCAACACACAACATCATACTACGTCTTTAATCGTTCATTGTCTGTCTTACGCACTAGAATATAAACTCCACTGAAGAAGGAGCTTTGGATCCGCGGTGCTTCAAACAGGGCCTGGCACGTAGAGGTGCTCAACACGAATTTTCTGAAGGAATGTCAAGGTAGCGCTAAGAAACCCATCTGCGAACACGGGGCTTTCCACTCTGCAGTTCTGCACTTTGGCCATTAGGTGGCGGATCCGCGTGAGTGAGGAACCGGGAGGCTGGGGTTACACGTGGCCCAGAATCCGATGACACAGGGCAGGACAGCAGTGAGCGCTGAGTGGCTCTGAGCGCAAAAATCATTCATCCACTCCCTTAGCAGATATTTCTCAAGCACCAACTGCAAGCCAGACCCATGCTTCCTAGAGCCCTTTGAAATAAGGTTGGGGAGGGGAGTGCCCGGTCTAAACGCCCACACAGACAGAGCCTGTCCCAGCCTCGGGATGATCAGCGTGAGGGCTGGAGCATTGACGGAAGGAAGGGGCTGAGAGGGGCTGCTGCGGCATCCTGGGCGGGTCTTGAGCTGCTCCGACTAGGGCAGAAACTTAATTAAAGAGTCCAAGAAACCTGGGTCTCAATTCCAACTCTGCCACCATCCTGCCATGTTATCTTAGCTAAGTAGTTTGCCCCCTCTAAGGCTGTTTCCTAATCTATAATACGGAGATCCTAATAGTACCTATTTTGAACAATACTGAGAATAAAACAAGAGAGCGCTCGAGACACACCTTTTTATATAGCAGCAAAACTAAATATTACCCTTAAAAACTGGACACAATAACCAATATGTGTATGGTACTTTACAAAGCTCTCTCTACATTCTTCATATTATAAAGGTGATCCTGCAGGTATCTTTTTTATCCCACTACCCAGAGAAGAGGGCTAAGGTCATCAGATTATGTATCATACAGCTTGTAAAGTAATAACCAGGTTCGGCTCAGCAAACATATATGTAACATCCCGAGGGGCAGGTGCTAAGCCAGGCAGTGGGAATCAAGGATGGATGAGATTGCAATCTAGGGGAGAGAAAAGCACATGCAGATCATTTGCATAGAACAGAAGGATGCCCAGATTGCTAAGCGATCACAGCCTAAAGCCCCTTGACCCCAACAGGAGATTCCAGAAAGACCTCATGGGCTGGGCAAACCCTAGCTAAGCCTTGAAGTCTGGATAAGAATGACCCAGCCGAAGAGGAAAGAGAGCTCCAGCATTCCAGGATAAAGAAATGCCCCATGCAAAGCAATCTGTTAAGTTCATGCTGGGTTGCAAGATCAAACCCAGCACCCGGTGAGCACTATGTGCCTTTCCTCTAACCTAACCCAGGAAGTCACACAGAGAGCAAGGCTCTAAGGAAGGGCGAAGGGCCCCCCAGGTGCTCTCATTGTCCAGTGAGCCAGAGCACCCCTCAGGTTATCCCAGGAACCCTCTAGAGCAGTGCTCCTCAAACACTGGTGCACATGCAGATCATCCGGGGTCTTTTTACAAAGCTGATCCTGGCTCAGGAAGTCCGAAGGTGGAGCCCAAACGTTGGCATTTCTGACAAGCTCTCTGGTGATGGGGATGGTGCATCCTGGGCACACGCTTTGAGTACAAAGGTCTCCCCATCAGCTCTGAGAGGGCAGGCTGTGCCTGGTTTTTCTCCATTATATGCTCAGACTGTGACATAGGCTGAGTGAAATAAAATGGAAGGAGGAAGGTGGGGAGGGAAGAAAGGAAAGCCGTCTGGGCAGACTGAAGCTGCAGGCAGGAGATGAAGGAAGAATCAGAAGGGCGGGTGGTGCAATGAGGATCAGCCCAGAGGCCCCCCCCGACAGCTCTCACACTCGCAGCACAGACTCAGCCCACTAGCCACCTCTGCCCCATCCCTGGGGCCTTCAGCTGAACACTGACACCCACAAGCAAAGAAGACCAGTTCTGGCAGCAAACCTCCTCCGCCTCCCTCCGCCAAGTGTCCCTGATCTGACACAGGCTTAGCCTGCAGCCTTCTCCCCAGCCGATGACCAGGCAAAACCCCACCGAGAGGACTGGTGCTACGGAGAAAGCAGCCTGAGGCCCCACCCCTGCCACCAAGCCCACCCCCACACATCCCCAGGCTGCCCCTCTCAGAAATGGCAGGAAACCCCAATGTCACACCACAGAGAGTTCCTACACAGCTGTCCCAGGGAGGCTTGGAGTTGTCCCCTCTCAGCCCACCCACCGACACTCACTCATCCATCACCCCAGCTCTTCCCCCACCACACACACAGCAGATGTCCATGGCACACCCCCCACCCAGGGATCTTTCATTTCTTTATTCAACAAATTATTGAGAAGCTACTGTGTACCTACCAAGCACTGATCTAGACATGGCAATACTGCAGTCACAAGACGAAGTCTTTCTTTGTTATCAAGGAGCACCCTCTCGGGTCAGGGGAGACAGTGGTCAAGAAAAGAAAGTGGGGTGGTATAACAGACAGTCACTGAGGGGCTATTACATAGTGGCCAGGCCTCGCTGGGGATGTGACATTCAAGCTGTGCCCTCACTGACAGGAAGAAGCCAGCAGGACAAAGATACAGAAAAGAGCATTCCAGAGAGAGAGAGAGCAAGGGTCAGGCCCTGGGTTGGGAGGGAGCTTGGCTTGCTCAGCAAACAGAAAAGCCGTGAGGCGGGGTGTGGTGGGTAAGGAGTGGGTTAAAGGACCTCTGGTCCCAGAGGCAGGCCAGGACCAGAAGCACAGGTGCTTGAAGGCAATAGAGAGGAGTGCAAATCACAACAGAGTGCGGCGACACAACCGATTCACATTGTCAGCAGACCATTGTGGACAGTGCGTGGGCATGACTTGAATGAGACCCAGTCTGCCCTCCAAAGAGCTTAGCATCTGCGAGGTGCCCCACCATGCTGTTGGGGGCAGCTAACGTGCCCTGGGCTGCGGGAGCACCTGAGGAATCCTGGAAGCCCAATCGGGCTTAGGTGACCAGCTGGGCTCTGGAGGAAGTCCCACAGTGCCGCCCATGGCCTGGCTCTAGGAGGATTTTCCCAGCCTGTTAGGCAAGACTGGCCAATCTAGGCTGGACACCAAGGCCAGTGAAGTGGGATGTCCTAGACAGTCACTGAGGGGCTATTACATAGGGTGGCATGAGGTTGACACCCGAGAGTCACTGGGCACAGAGGCAGTGAGCAGTTCCAGAATGGGGCTGAGACCCCCGACCCCAGCTGTGGTTTGCCCCCTGTCCAGCTGATGGCCATGGGAAGGACAGTCAGGTGGTCACCCCTACCATATGCTCTAGTCAAGAAGCCCAAGGCCTTCCAATAATGGAAGGCCTTCTCAGTGATGGCTATGGAGCTGGGGGGTGACTGCATACAACCTGTAGCCACCGAATCTCTGGTTTCCATGATACAGTATAAAGAGCCCTCAGCATAAGGCAGATGAAAGTGTGACCTCCTTGGGGGAGCCAGGATGTGCTCCCCAAGGCCACTGCCATCCTTCATTGCCCTCACTCACTGGTGACGCTGGGCAGCCCCTTGTGCTCTCTGGCCTCGGTTTCCTTCTCTGCAGAACAGGGCTGTGTCTACCCGCCCTGTCGCTCCACACATGCCCCCTAGCCTTCTGCAGCAAAGCTCAGAGAAAGTCCTCAGAGGCTCCTCCCCGCATCAGCCACCCATGGGTGCGGCACAGTCTACTGGCCGTGGTAGACCCCAGGCTGCCGGCCCAAATCCTGGATAACGGATCTGCAAAGAGCCATGTACCCCTGCAATGGGGGACCCTTACTTTGCATGATCTGTGCTTTCATAAGCAGCGCGGGAGGGGGGCCAGCCAGTACTGGGTTCTGTCTGAGGCCAGCCCCTGCCTGAGCGGGTTGGTGGCCTCCGCTGACTGGCTTCCAGCTCTGGGGACTGGCTCTGCCTGGGACCCACTCAGGTCTTCCCCAGGCCTCAGCCACCCAACAGTTAATGCATTTCTTCCTGAATGACAACCAGCACAACACCAAAACAGTCAACTATTTTTATCTCTGGATTAATCACAAAAGGATAACGCTTCCATCTTCCCTGTGATTAAAAATTAGGAGACCAAACTCTATAGTGGTTCAGGATAATAACCTATCCTGAGAGGGGAATGTATGAATAATGTATCTCCAGGCTCAGGCTGCTCGAGACTGTCTCCCCTCCCAGGCCCCAGCTCTGGGCCCCAGTCTGAATGGGGAGGTAATGAGTGGCCCCCCTTCCACCAGACCTACAGCTGCCAAGAGCGACTGTTGATTTCTATTCAGCCTCCTGGACCCCAAACATCCTCCCTCCTCACCCACCCCCGCCCCCACCCACCCCCTCCTACCCCATCTGGTGTGCAACGAGGCGAAGGCCAATCAATAATGCATAGCTACATGAATAACCGGCATGATAACCACTTATTTGGGAAGATGTAATCAGGACCCATTCTGAGGGTGGAAGTTTGTGTGTGTGTGTGTGTGTGTGTGTGTGTGTGTGTGTGTGCGCACATAAGCACTCACGTAGCAGGATCCCAGTCCTCTGTCCCCTCCTCTGCGCTCCCTCTAACCCCATATTCCAAAACACAGCACGGGAGAAGCAAGACCAAGGGCTGGCCCCTCGCTGTCTGGGGGTTTTGGAGCCGCCTCCTCAGTCTCTGCCCTGTGGTCACCATACCGATGCCCTGAGCAAAGGGACAGGGACAGTTGGGTCTCAAACTTGGTCACCCGCTGGAATCCTCTGGGGAGCTTTAAAAACTCCTGATGCTCGGGGTCCTCCTCCAGGGATTGGGATTTGGTTGGCCCAGGGGGGGCCTGGCAATGGGATTTTATAAACCTCCCTAGAAGATTGTAATGTGCAGCCGAGGTTGAGAACCACTGTCTCAGACCCAACAAATGTTAGTGCTGAAAGGAACGTTCCAGATCAACCACTGTACTTTTGCATTTTATATCTGAAGAATAAATCCAGGAAAAGGGACTGCCTTTGGGCTTTACCCTCTCATCTAGGGCACTTTCCACAAACTGCACCGCTTGGTCATCACTGGGGAGGCTATGGAGTCGAGGATGGCCAGGTGTTTATTCTATTCCTGGAGCTTCGAATGGTTGCTTCCACCTTCCGTGGCTCTCCGCAACCTCAGCCAGAGCGCCCCCTATCCTGGGCACCTAGTGGGGAGAAGGCCACCACAGCAGCCACCCAGACCTCCCCGCTGGAGAGACAAAGCTCTCCTCACCAGCAACCGTCACACCCACCCCCCACTTGTGGAAAGCCCTCATTAGCCTCCGTTTCCCAGCACCAAGGAGGCCTCAGGCACTAATGAGAGGGTATGGGCTGGACGGGGGTGGGGGGTGGTCTTTATCATCCAGCCTCACCACCAGCTGCCTGTGCCCAGGGCCCCCCGAGGAGGCTGGGCGGGGTTGGATGAGGCCGACTTCCTCCCTGGGCCAGAACCTCGGGTGGAGTCCTGGGGCTGGTGATAGCATCTTGGAAGGCTTGAAGGTTTGTGTTTCCTTGGGAAACAGACACTTGGGGGCTGGCATGTACTAGTGGGCCGTGGTTCTGAACAGGCCTCCTCAAAGTGGAGGCCAGAAGGAAGGGGGCAGAGCCACTAGCCGGCGGTGTGATCCTTCGCATACTTATCTGGCCCCAGAGCCTCCTGGAGTTTCCTGGGGGACCCTGGGGGGTCCCAGGAGAGTGGCAGATGTGGGGGAGGCCCTGGGAAGGGGAGGGAAACCAGGCAGGTTGTGGGAGCCAGGCCAAACCTGCCGGGTGGGGGCCGGAAGGCAGAGCCTGCTAGGGCAGGGCTGGCCTGGAGCTGGCAGGAATGCTGGCCTGCTTTCCCGGAGCCCACAAGGCAGAAGCTTGCACAGGGCCTGGATGGAAAGATAGATTTTCTCCAGCAACTGAGCAAAGAAAGCCCTTTGTGCTGGGACCCCAACTTGTCACCTGGTTACCCCTCACCCATTCACAGAACAGATATGCAGCTTAGCCCTGGCCTCCTGCCCCGTCCTGGGAGAGGAGGACTAGGGAGTCCTCAGGCAGTCTCCAGGGAGCCCTGCCCCTTCTGTGGTTCAAGGGGGCAAGACAGGGAGTAGCAGACATCTGAGACCCTCAATGTGACCACAAGCGTGAACATCAGAAGAGGCTCTGTGATCTGAGGCCAGTCACTTACCTTCTCTGGGCCTCTTCTTCAAATGACGGTCATCTATCATGATAACTGCCTACCCTCTGTCTCCTAGCCATCATGGGGATCAAAGCGGTGGCTCCATTGGCGTTGGCAAGTGTCGATGGCACTGCCACTGGGCACTGGGCTTGGGCTCTGTGCTGGGCATTGTGGGAAACAGCACCATCAGCCGTCCTGCACAACCTGTCTCCCAGGGGCGGCCCCAGGTCTCAGACCACACTCCTACAAAACGGGGTGGAAGGAGCGACTCCTTCTGACTCTGGAACGAGGGAGTTGGAGCCACTTTGGGAGAATAAAGTGCTAAGGAGATGCCAGGGCCCGTGCACCCCTCTGAACCTCGGTCTTGGCCTTGGAAGGCTGCCTGTCTCCGGCCCCCTTCAAGGGAAGGGGCCGGCAGGGACCTCCAGGTGTCCGGGGACCTGGCTTCCAGCCTGGCTCTGCCACTCGTTTGCTGCGTGACCTTGAACGAGTCACGTCTGCGGAGCCTCAGTCGCTGGGTCTGTGCAGTGGGGATAACGAATGTTTACTTTGCAAGACTGTCATGAGGATTAAATCTGACAACGGATGTGACAGGGCTTCATTTAAAAAAAATAATCGTCAAAAAGAAAGAATCCAGATATTATCTAGGCGCGGAGCTTTGCTTCAGATCTGCGAAACGAAGCTAGTGATGCCTGCCCGGTCCCCTCTCGGCTCGGGGCGAGCGCCAGATGAGATGGTGATGCGAACATCCTCTGCAAATAAACATGCGATGCACATGTCAGGGGTAATTGCTGTTGCTGTAATACAAGGGATTATACATTTTATTAAAGTATGATAATTACTGTTCGTCATCCGCTCCGTAAAACCCACCCAGCCCAGCCTGCCAGCCCCGCCGGAGGGGAGGGGTGCCCTCAGCCTGACCTCTCTGTTCCTCTCCCCACAGTGCCACCCGATGACCCCGTCATTCTGGGGGGGCCTGTGATCAGCCTGCGGGCGGGGGACCCCCTCAACCTCACCTGCCACGCAGACAACGCCAAGCCTGCAGCCTCCATCATCTGGTTGCGGAAGGGAGAGGTCATCAACGGGGCCACCTACTCCAAGGTGAGGCCTGGGGCGGGAGGGACCAGCTCTCCCCACCTCTCTGCAGCTCCTGCTTTCTCACTGTATGTCTTTCTGTCATGTTTTATTTCTCCCTTTGTCTCTCTATCTGTATCATTCCTTTTCTCTCCCACTCTGTCACTTTCTCTCTGTCATGCTATCTGTTTCTGCCTCTTGCCAATGTGTGTGTGTGTCTCTCTCTCTCCCAGGGTAAATGCTGGGCTTGGTGAAGACCCTAGAATAGAGCATGGTCAGAGGAAGAGACTAGGGGTCCAAGTGGTCAGAGTCTAGGGTTGCCAGATAAAACACAGGACTGCGAGTTTCAGATAAACAACAAATAACTTTTTAGTATACGTATGTCCCAAATATTGCAATAGACATACTTACAGGCCGTACTTACACTAAAAGATTGTTAATTGTTTATAATTCAGATTTATCTGAGTGTCCTGCATTTTTATTTCTTAAATCTGGCTACCTTTCCAGGGCTGCCCGGTGAGGCTGTTTGGGGCTCAGGGGCCAGGGAGGGCTGAAATCCAGCAGGCACCTAGCCCTACGCCCCGCTGTGCCAACCTGCAGGCTGCTGCTTCTCCAGTTCACACAAGGTGCCAGGAGCTGGAAGTGCCCTGAACTGGTCCCTGTGCAAGCCATGTCTTTTGTTTTCTGTATTTTATGACTCTTTGACATCTATCTCCAGGCTCTGCAGATGAGGAAGGGCTGTCCCTGCCAGGGTTCGCTAATCCCCAGAGGCGGCAAACATGCAAAGCAAACAGTCCTGGGTCCACACCCTCATGGCTCCTTTAACCAGGCTCCCACCCTCCCAGACACTGTCCTCCTGCCCTAAAGCACCCCGCAGTCAGGGACTGGAGAGCTGGACGCTGGCACCATGGCCTAGAACCTGCCAAAATCTCCCAAACAATCCAACCCTAAACCAGCTCTGGCTGCGTCCCCTGCCTGGCGCCCTCTTCCCCACGAAACCACAATAAGGGCTTCCACGCACACTCTCTCCTCCCTCCCTCCACCTCCTGACCGCCCCTGACGCTCACCCACGTGGCCCGAGCCAAGAGGCTTGTCCCCTCCTCTCGGGAACCGTGAGAAAAACACTACCTTCTCAATGGCAGTGGTCCGATCTGTGGGCCTCACCCCACCTGAATAAAAACAAAGTCCCAGGTACATTTTCAAACAGCGCCCCCCAAGGAGACCGTGAATAAGGCCCCTGGCAGAGCTCATGTCTCACAGAGCCTTGAAGGATGAACGGGACCTTGGAGGATGTCCAGTCCAAGTGCTCAGATCGACAGATGGAAAACCAAGGCCCAAGTGACCACCCTTCTCGTGACCTCAGCCTCAGGCCGCCGGGCCCGTTCCCGCCTTTGCTCTCTCCCGTGCTCCTCTCAGTGTGGCCTTGGAGGCTGTAGCAGGGACCAGGGCCAGCCAGCGCCCCAATTCCTGAAGGGGGAGGTCCAGGCCTCCAGAACCCAGCCCTCCCAGGGAATGGGGGGTGCACGACCTGCTCCCCACTCCCACCCACCACTGGCTCCCCGTCCAGGGCCCTGGAAAGATAAGCAAAGCCCTCGTCATCAGTGGAGGGCACGAGGCAGAGCTGACCTTCTCTGAGGGTGTGTCCTTCCTGTCCAAAGCTGACCACCACCAAGGGGTCAGTCCCGGGGCTGCCCGTCCGGGCCGGGACCCCCAGCCCCCATCCGGAGCCTGGTGCCAAAATCTGGAACAAACGCCTTCCCTTGGACACAAGTCCATCCAGGGAGAAAACGCCTGTTGGAAGATAAATCTCTCACTCGTGTCCTAGGCTGGAGCCACCCTGTTGTGTCATGAAATACAAAACAGGACACAGGACATGTATTATCCAGACGAGAATGAAAAGGAAGCAAGAGGTGTTCCTTCCAGTCTGGGCATCTGTCCAGCCCCTCCCTGAAGCTGGGCCAGCCTGGCCCCTGCCAAGGCTTATGTCTTGCAGAGGATACTCCCCCATCTGGTGAGGAAGGTCAGGGTCACCCTGCTGGGCCTGTCCAGGAGCCACCTTGCCCCCAGCCTGCTGTCCTCATCCACATGGGGAGGCCCCTCAGAGAGCCTGGCGCCACGCTACTCAGACCAGAGCAAGGAGGCCACGGACCACCCTCTGCCCCACCCAACACTGTTCCCACTCCTGCCGGCCTGTGACAGGGTGGCAGTACTGGGCAGCAAGGGGCCTGGTTCCAGTCCCTGCTCCAGGTGACCTGAGGAAAGTCACAACCTGAGCCACTGTTTCCTCATCTGTAGAACAAAGGTGTTGGATCGGACGCTGTGTTAGTAGGCTCAGGCCGCCCTAACAAAATACCGCAGAGCAATGGCTTAAACAGCAGGCCTTTATTTCTCACAGCTGTGGAGGCTAGAAGTCCAAGATCAAGGGGCCAGCAGGGTTGGTTTCTGGTGAGGCTTACAGATGGCCTCCTTCTGGCTGTGTCCTCATATATCCTTTCCTCTGTGCACGCAGAGAGGGAGGAATCCCTGGTGTCTCTTCCTCTTCTTGTAAGGATGCCGATCCTGTTGGATTAGGCCCCTCCCTTATGACCTCATTTAACTTTAATTACCTCCTTTAGCCCCTGTCTCCAAATACAGTCACATTAGAGGCCAGGGCTTCTCCTGTGAATTCTGGAGGATCACAGTTCAGCCCATAACAGGTGCCTGTCAGTAGAGACAAGCTGTAAACCCGTGACGTGGCCCACGGAGAAGGGTGGATGATCCAGCCAGTCTCGTAGGGCGCTGGCTCTCGAGGCCGTCCCAGCGCACCCCACTGCCTCCGCCCACCTTCCCCGGAACAGCAAGGACCCTTAACAGAGGCGCTTCTGAAGCCCCGAAGGCAGAACCCCAGACAGGCTGTGCATGAGTCGGGGCTGGGGCATGAGCCGCTGAGAGAAAGAGTCGAGGGAGACAGAGACAGCGGGCCACAGGCATGCTCACGTGTCAAGCAGGATCCCAGGTCCACAGAAAAGACCCCACAGGGCAACCCCGAGAGCCCTCAGGTGGGAAGTCCTCAGCATTTGGCACATGGCAGGTCGTTGAAGCCCGTGGGCCTGGGAGCAGGCCAGCCTCAGTTTGAATCCAGGCCCTGCCACCTCCTGGCTCTGACGGTGGCCAAGCTACCTGACCTTGCTGGGCCTCAGCATCCCCATCTCTACAGTGGGGGAAAAAACAGCACCTGCCTCAAAGGATGGTTGTGAGGCTTGAATGAGAGGCGTGCTGGCAGAGAGAGCACACAACGAGCACGGCTGTGGGGATCAGTGCCTGGCCCTCCCTTGACCCTCACAGGCCCCCAGTGTGCCACCCACACTGCCATCCACATTTCCTAGATGACCCCTGGTCTGCATGCCTGGGTTCAAACCGGAGCCCCATCACATTTAATGGTCATGGACGCCCTCTGCCTCGGTTTCCCTAGCTGCAGAGTGGGCTGATCATCACCATGGACGCCTGTTAGGCCTGCTACGAGTCTGGACAGGAATTGTGCCTTGGCAGCATTCTGTAAGGAGCCTGGCACAGAGGCAGGCTTGGTAAATGCTAGCTAGTGTTACTGGGTCCCTCCTCCCAGAGCCCGGCCTGCCTGTTTCTTCCTCCCCAGAGGTCACCCAGCAGCCCTGGTTTCTTGGAAGTTTCTTTCAGCTATTCTGCTATGTGGCCAGCAGGGGGAGGGGGAGCTGACAGGTTGAGGGTGGCCGGGCCCCTTTCCTAGGAGAATCGGAAGAGGAAGTGCCCTCTGGCCCACTCGCCAGCGCAGGCTGGTGGGGCCTCTCCTTAAACGCGACACTGCCACAAGAGCCCTCGTGGCCTGGGTGCTTAGGGGAGCGCCTGGGGTCCTCAGGAGGTGCTACGGGAGCTGGTGACAAGGCCTCTCTCCACCTTGCCTCCTGGACACCCAACCTCAGGCCATCTTCTCCGGGCCTGGCACCAGAATCGAGGCCACGTGCCATTCATCTGGGAAGCCAGCACATACACAGACCAGGGGAGGCAGGACATGTTGTGGAAGAGGAAGGATGACATTATGGGCTGAAACCTGAGAGAAATCCACAGGAGCCAGCTTTCTGCTCCACCTGCTACCCCCCCAGGTGCCAGGTAGGGCCTGAGGCCTTGACCCTGGCGCAGGCGGCGGGCAGGAGGGCTGCTTGGTCTTAGGACCCACAGTCAGGTATGCATCTACCTTGACACCCCTTACCTTCCGGCCCTACCCCTCTGCTGCCTCCAGCTTCAGGCTGCTGCCTGCCCAAGGCCACCCACCCCCCACCAGGACCACCGGCCTCATTAGGAGCCATGCCAACAGGAGCTCTGAAACAACCACCCCCTCAGACCCCCTCCATGTCCCCTCTCCCCACCAGTCACCCCGTGACCTCCATCCCATCTGTCCATCTTAGGGACCTAGAGTCTCTACCCAGTGTGTCTACCGCCCACTCATCCTGGCCATCTTTGTGAAGGGTGTCCCTTCTGGCCAAAGGGCACAGACTGTGGGTCTCAGGATACAGTGTCTGGGGCAGATGGCACTGTATAGTTCCCCACCTTCCCTTCCAGCCCTTATTCAAGCCACGTGACAATAGGCCCTCATGGAGTCCCCAGGCAGATATGAAAAGGGGAAGCGGAGACGACAAAAAAATTTAAAATAAAAGGACACAGCAGGTGGAGGATGTGAGTGCAAAGGGAGAGAGGAGGCCTTGTTGCCAGGTGATGGGGCCTGCTCAAGGCCTTGCCAGGCTGTTTGCATATCAATGAGCATCCCTTATTTAGCACCAGGGTTGGGGCACCCACCCACTGCATGCCCTCCAAGCCTCCATCCTCCCTACCTGTGGTCCCCGACGCAGGCTTCACCAGGCCTCCCATCTGCTGGAGTGCAGCCTGGCTCTCCACTGCCCAGCTGAGGCCACGGCAGCCTTGGAAAGAGCAGAGCACAGCCGCTGCCCACCCTGGACAACCACACACAGGGTGCCCCCTGTCCCCACCAGCCCGGCCCCCCAGGCCACACTGCCAGTTGAAGGCCAAGTGCCTGCCCTCCAGAGTGGGGCCACGGGGCTGGGTGCACAGACAGGACACAGTACAAGGAAAGGCAGGGTTTGGAGACCACGCCAACCTCATAGCCACTGGGACACATGGGAAAGCTCCTTGGAAGCCCATGGACACACAACACAGCAGAGCGGAAGCCCACCCACAAAGGCTTCTGTTCCGAAACCCTCACTCCTGCACGCCTGGGATATATACAACCCACATCTGGTCCATAGCAGCATAGGCGGCCTGGACCCTAGCGGACCCGTGGGACCTGCCATCCGGGTCCCAGGGAACAGCCCAGGAGAGTGGGAAGCTGGGATCTGGCAGCACCTAGGTGCCCACCAAGCTGGAGGGAGGCTGCCCTAGGCCTGGGAGGTGGTGACTCACCATTAATAACCCACTCAACCTCCCTGAGCTGATTTGCATGCTAATGAAGTTTTCTGGAGCAGGAGGTGGGAGGCTGGGGCCCACAGTGTGACCCAGAGCCAAGATCACTGAAAGAAACAGAGAGAAAAGGATCTGGGAAGGAGGGAAATGGGGCTGTGACGAGAATCAGCAAATGACCCAATGCTGGACCTGACCTTCCTTCAATGCCATGAAGTCCAAAGGCTTCATCTGCATATGAGGCAAGAGGAGACTGTATGAGAGGAATGGAGGAAAGACAAGAGAAGTGAGCAGATAGGAAGGAATGAAGGAGAAAGCTGGGGTGAGAGAAGATGGGCGCCCAGCGCCAGCGGGGCAGGCCAGCCACTCACCCCAAAACCCAGCTGTTCGCCTTGTACGCTGCAGCCTCCTGGCCCTGCTCAGCCTCCCTGCCTGTGAACATCCTCCAGCCTGCAGTCCTGGCCCGGCTGGGGGCCCAGAGGCTGGGGGCCAGGGCAAGGTGCCCAGGGCCCCCACGGGAGCCAGCACGGTGCTGCCTTCTCCTCACCCGCAGTCTCCGCCCTCACTTAATGAACACATCTCCCTTTTCTCTAATTAGGTGGAACAAACAACTTGAACCAGAATTTTTATTTTCCAGAAAAGCACATGCCCGGACACAGTAAATATGTCATTAATCATCATTCTGAAGCACAGGAGCACCCCAGGAGCAGGGAGGGGGGGCAGTCAGAGGGCCTAATTAGGAGTTCAGGCCTCCTCGCTGCCCTCCACACCACAGCTGATCAGCCGGATGGGCTCCTGGCAGAGGCAAACTTATGTAAATGTTCCTGTTAGCACAGTGGAAAAGTAAAGAAGGAAAGAGGATGGTTAAGAACAATACTGACCTCCCTCCCAACCTGCCCCCCTCACCACCCTACCCCAAGTCTTATTTCCATCCAGGAAATGGTTCTTATTATCACTTGGCTATTTATAGATGCGTGAGGTCTGCTGCAGAGCCCCGAACCAGGGCGTCACCCTCGGTGAAGGCCGCTTCCCAGCCCAGCTGGGCCAAACCGCATTCCCGCGTCCCTGTGCACAGGCCTGCAATTCAGCGCCCTGGCCCTGGGGCTCACATGAAGACCCTCAGCCCTCTGTCAGGAACCCCTCCTTGGCTCGCTGGGACTGATCACATCACTCTCTGCCAGCCCCTCTTTCTGGAGCCCTCTACCCAGGGCAGAGGCCACCACCCCAAGTTCCCAGAAAGAATGTGCTAGGAGGCCTCAAGCCACAGGAGCCTGCCTAGACCCAGGCAGTTTTTGAGTGTACAGGGGAAGCAGCCCAAGACCCCTGCCCTGCTCCGGGCATCTCTCTGCCTCTTAGAGTCTCTGTCCAGAGCAGCATGTGCTGCTCTGGACAGAGGCTCAGGGCGTGCACTCCTGGTGCTGGAAGCTGCATGCTTTGCCCCTCTGAACTGTGGACCTGGAGAGCAGGCTCCAAGCTTACAGGTTGCCACTGTTCGATTATAAAAAATTCAGAAGAGTCCGTTTGAAGATCTAACTGCCTTTATTCAACGACTCATGAATCAGGCAGCATCCCATCCAGCAAGCAGAGAGGAGCTCCAAGGAGCTGTATAAAATGGAAAGTTTTTAAAGGCAGAGAGGGGGCAAAAGAAAGGAAATCACTAGCCAAGTACGCATTGTTTCAGGCAGTCTCCCTCCTAAGGGGAACAGGAGGGTCTATCAGCAGATGACCTCCTAGCACTGACCAGCAATGTCCAGGTTGGCAGGTTAGAGGTCACATTCCAGGAGGGGGGTTGAAACTGCAGTTCGGTTGGGTGTTAAGTCTTGGTTTGCTCACATGGGGCTTAGTACACATGACTCCATATTGGGTCTGCTGTCTCCTTTTTAACACAGCTATGTCAGTGAACTTGGGAGGCTGCCTAATCCTTCTAACTGTTCTCCCCTGTAAGTGGAGATTACACTGACCACCTTCCACTCATGGGAACTGTGGTGGGAGGATCATAGGTTCATGTTAAGTGATCGTCATTCTCAAGTGCAAATCCCAGCGCTGCCCAAAAAAGCTCCAGACTCTCTTTGACCTCATCTTTCTCCTCTGCTAAATGGAGATAATGCTCCATTCCCTCTGGGATCTGGTGAGAATTATAGACAATGCCATTGGGGTTTTCATAGAGATATTCTTGTATTTATTATTATATACATGCAAACCTGTTTTATGAACGATGATTGGACCTATCAAATAACCATACCAAGACATGATTTTGGTAATCTCCCCCAAAAGAGATTTAGGTAACGCAAGGTATTTGTGCACTTCATGGACTACCAAAACTTGAGTTGTTACTTTAAAGGAGGTTTTGAGGAAATGAAGTCTGTTCATCTACATCCTGGCTCCAATCATGGCAAAACAGGACTGCATCCGGCACCCTTTCTCTAGAGGGAGTTCAGTTCCTTCCCAGGATCAGAAGTCTCTGGGTACCGAGCAAGCCCAATCCCCGCCTGAACGGCCCTCCTCCCCAGCACAGCTCCCTGACCCGCACCTATTCCGTGGGTCACCAAAGAGCTCAGAGTGGCAGGTGCCAAACCAATGGGGAGGTAGCCAGAAAGGGGCCCAGGGGAGAGAGAACAGGGCAACGACAGGGGAATTGGGTCCTCAAGGGCCTGTGCAAACAGAGGAATGCAACACAGGAAACCAGAGGCTCTGGGACTTGTTACGACTGTGCTAGGGATGTCCTAACAACTGGTGCTTCCAGCAACCGAAATGTGTTGTCTCACAGCTGTAGAGGCCAGAATTCTGTAATCAGGGTGTTGCCGGAGCCATGCTCCCTTCTCCCCAAAGGTCCCAGGGAGAATCCTTCCTGGCCCCTTCCAGCTCCAGGTGGCCCTCCACGTTCCTTGGCTTATGGCCACATCGCTCCAGGCCCTGCTCTGTCTTCACACGGCCTCTTCTTCATGCCTCTCTGCATCTCGTCTTCTGAGGACACCAGTCCCTGGACTTATGGCCCACTCTACATCCAGGCTGATCCCATCTGGAGATCCTTAACTAATTGTCATTACTTAACTAATCTGTGAAGCCCCTTATTTTAGTTAAGGTCACATTCTGAGGTTCCAAGTGGACGTGACTTTTGCAGGGATGCCATTCAGCCCCCTATACAGGACCTTCCTACTTATGTCACCCCCGGCTTGAAGTGCATGCTTGGTGTCACTGGTTTTCTCCCCTGTCATGTGGACAGTAATGGGCCCTGGCCTGTCTCTGGCTCGGTCAGGGCTCCAGTGAGTTCACGAAGTGAAATAATTTAAAAAGTTGCAAAGGTTTATACAGATGAAGCAATAAAATGGTTTGCGTGCATTGATTTTACGTGCATCCCCACCCAGCCCTGCCCTTACCCCCATGCCCCAAACTGCGTCCTCTTCCACAGGCCACATCCCTGCCTCGGGGGCCACCACACCACCTGGGGCACACATGTCAGTGCTTTCTGCAGACCCAGAGATTCTCCAGGCACCAGCAGCACAGGGATGGGAGCTTATTTCTACATAGGACCTGAGCCTGGTTTCCACTGGGCCCAGCCTGATTTCTTTCATGCTTTGGGGCATGCAAGTCCAGGCTGGTTTTCCATGATGGAAAACTTTCTGCTTCCCTTTTCCTTCCAGAGCCCAGCACTCAGCCAGGCCAGGGAGCCAAACGCAATCCCCAGCTCTGCATGGAGACTGGTGCCTCTGGGTGTCCAGAGCTGATCCACCTCCATCCACAGAGGCCTATCCTACCCTACCCACCTAGGCCATCCCAGCCGAGTGACATGGGGCCTTCTCTCCTGTCCCCCCAGACCCTGCTTCGCGATGGCAAGCGTGAGAGCATTGTGAGCACCCTCTTCATCTCCCCTGGGGACGTGGAGAATGGGCAGAGCATCGTGTGCCGGGCCACCAACAAAGCCATCCCTGGAGGGAAGGAGACCTCGGTCACCATTGACATCCAGCGTGAGTACTGACCCAGCCCGGGCGGTCAGGCCAGGCCCAGGGCAGGCCCAGCTCTCCCTGCCTAGAGCACAGGTTGGGGGATGGGGCGGGGCCTGGAGAACCTGCTCACCAGAGCCCCCCCACCCCCTGCCAGCTTCATCAGGCCGCTCCTGTAGGAGGTAGAATGTCCACGTCAACATCACTATCAGCCCCTCGCTCTGCTGGCCCCTCACCCTCCCTTGCAGAGGAAGCCAGAGCAGAGGAGCCGGGAGCTGAAGGGCTCCAGGGTGGGTGGGCAGCCCCGCATGCTGTAGAGGGCACATAGGGGCTCCCTCATGGAAGCGACCATCAAGGACAGAAGACAAGGAGGATGAGTAGTATCTCATTTAATCTTTACAACAACCGTTTGGAGAAGGTATGACTGTGGCCCCCATCTGGGGAAACTGAGGCACCCAAAGGTTGATTATCTTGCCCAAGGTCACACAAGTCTCAAATGGAGGCAGCCTCGCTCTCCACAGCCCACTCTGGCAACCCCTCCTCTATGTTTGCACACAGTAGGCCCTCAGAGAGTGTCGGTTTTTATGATTAAAGCTAACAAGAATAATTCTTTAAAGCTCTGCTGGCATCATGTTCCAAAAGTCACCTAAACAGAATCCTCAAAGTCTCCTAAAGCCCCCCTAAAGTCCCCATAAAGTCTCCCTAAAGTGCCTGACAGCCCCAGAAAACAAGGAAGAACTCAGCAAGGTGGCCCAGTGGCCTTCCTCTCAGCATCGGACTAGTTTAGGCTGAAGTATCAGCCCCCAAAAGCGGGCTTTCCTTCTCTTAAGTCCCACCCCTGCCAGGGAGCACGAGGCCACCACGTGTTGGTGGCTGCTGTGGTCGTAGGCTGAATGGCAAGGCTAGCACTTTAGACTGGCATTTATTGCCTCATTATTTTATTCATTTTAAGTCAAATTCCATTAAAACAGCACTCCCGGCAGCCCTGGCTCATCGAAGGCTTTGGATTCTGTGCTCTGCGTGGCCCTCCAGGAATCTGGAGTGCGGAGGGGCTGCAGAGCCCACCCTGGGAGCCAGCAAGCAGCAGTGCCCACTCAGTGTCCAGAATCCCAGCAAAAGCCATTGATTCCAGAGAGCAGAAGGAACAGCTGCAATCCTCAGGTGGGCTCCCGCTAGACACCCAGACGCGGCAGCTGAGCTCCTGGGGCAGGCCCTGCCCGCACTGTGCTCCGCAGCTCCTGGCTGCCTCCCCTCTGCACCAAGGCAGCAGCCTTCCATCACTCACGCCTGGGGGAGCCGGGAACAGCAGGGCTCTTCCCAGGCCTCGGATCAAGGTCATGCAGGGCGGCGCTTGCTCTGAGGGTCCTGTAAGGACAGGGGCACCCTGAGAGGGATGTCTCCCTCCCCTGGCCGTACCAGGCCCTGGCTCTCCACATCCCCCCGCCTCTTCTGTGCAGCAGCTGTGATGTAGAGCAGTAGGCCCAGCTCCTGAGAGAAGCAAGATGCTGTGGCGGCAGGTAGCCCAGCATCCGAAGGGCTCCACCACCCATGGGCTGTGCAGGCCTAAGCTCGTCGTTTCACCTTGGGGACTCCAGTTCCTTGTCTAACGTGCCCAAATGACAACCAAGGTCTCTTCTTACCCGGGATGGGCCATGAATCAGCTCTCTACAAACGCAAGCCAAATGTTGTGAGGAGTGAGGGTGGGAGACACAGGCACGAACCTCCCAGTGCCGGTTGTGGCCGCTGCCCAGCCCGCACTGTGCCCCCACCAGTCCCCAGCAGGTCCCAAGGCCTATGCCAGCCGCAGAATCCCATGCAAAAGAAACCACCTGGCCAGCTCCCCGGAGCAGCAGCCTGGGCCCTGGCCGGGAGAGCCCCAGAGGAAGCAGGGCTTCTGCTCCAGGCCATTATCCAGCACACCAGGAGAACCTCTCCTGTCAACAAGAAACCATCAGCATAACGACAGCCCACCGACAATTAAAAGACAGGCCTCTAAATGCACTGTAAGAAGGTCAGTTACCAGGGCACACAGGCAACAGCCTACGTTGGAGGAGGCCAGCCTGGCCAGGTCTCCGGGCCCTTGCCAGCTTTCTTTCCAAGGACGTCTCAGCCACACAAGGAGGGAGGCAACAGGAATGAGGACAGAGGGAGGCTGAGAACCCAGTCACCCAGTTTCCTGTTCCTACATTGGCCCCATCTGAGGCAGTGCAGGGTCACAGTTCAGGCCACAGCATTCTCCTGTTTGAACCCTGGCTCTGCCACCTACTGAATGATGTTGACCTGGTTATTTAACATCTTTGTGCCTCAGTTTCCCCATCTGTACTTGGAAGTAATGATGCTTACCTCATATGGTGGCTGTGAGGGTCAAATCAAATCATTCAGGTGATGTCCCTAGCACCTTACGTGGCACACAGCGCTGAGCACCTGCCGGTCATGTTACTATGCACAGTCATAGGCGTGTGGCTACCCCTCTCCCAGTGTCCCCACAGTCCTAACAGGGAAGGTCCCATACGTTTGCCCCCCTCCTGAAGGTGTGTGCATGTGTCTGCCAAGCAGAAGCACACGCTCCCACCCCTCCTCACTCCCCCTCCTTCCTCCTCCATTGACTCATTTGTTCATTCCATAAGCATCCAACTGTTTACCGTGGACACCATGGGCTGGATCAGAGCCGCCTTTGCAAACCTGCTCATTTTCTCAGTCAACCAAGAAGCATCCGAACTCAGCAAAAGCACATTTGTTGTTTGTTTCCCTTGGTCTTTATATGTTACCCAACGGAAGACAAAGCCCCCAGATTGAGTAATGGGCGAGAAAGCTTAACACCCCCAAAGTCTCACTGCATCTGGACTCTGAATCCAGCTGCCAAGTTTCAAATGAATATGCTATAAAATCACTGAGTCATGGAGCTTCTCTCTTCCTCCCCTCCTCCGTGCAATACTTCCCCTGAACACACACATGCACACACACACACATACACACATGCATACACGCACACGCACACACACACACACACAGGTTGCTGATGGAAACACTAACAGACTCTCAGCTGTAACATCTGTTCAATATCATCTCAGTTCCACCAGCTACATCAAAGCTGCCCTCCTGCAAGTTATGCAGCCGACATCACAAGTGGGATTAAAATCATGTTTAATAGTTGGATATGACATAAACTATTTATACCTCTGGAGCCTGGTAGACTCCAGAAATTTCATATCCTGCATATCCAGAGGAGAAGGGTGGAGAGAGGGACATGGCAGCCCTGGGGCTTGGGAGGAGGTGCAGGGGAGACTGGCGCACGGGGAAGCCTACTGGGGGCTGTTCTCCTGAGGCCCTCAGGGAAGGCTGGGTCCCAGGATGTTGCAAAGAGGTGAGGGAGCTGCAGGAGGCAGGCGCCCACAGGGTAAACTGACAATGGTAGGTATGTGACGGGGAGGGGGCAGTCCAGCAGCAAGAAAAGTCCCCCAACAATGTGTGCTCCATCTCGCTGCCCCCAAAGACTCACCCCCTTATAAAGGACACCAGGTGGGGATGGGCTTCCTCGAGCCGCCCCTCAAGTTTCAGCTGAACTGGCCCCATTACCTCCTCAAACAAGAGTTGGATTGAGACACTCCACTCCACCTCCCAGCATTGAATGTCACAACGCAAGGCCCAGCCAGCCAGCATTCAGATCAGATGACAATTACCAATTTCCTATGCCTCGGGGCGTGCTTCTCCGCCCCCCAGCGGGTGCAAGCTCCTCCTGGGTCTCCACATCTCTAGGGGTGGTGCCATGGAGCCCGAGCGTCCCACCTATGCCCAGCTTGGCTGGCTAGCCCTGTGTGGAAAGAGGCCAGGAGCTCCTGATCAGACTGGCCTGGAAGCTGGTGGGCAGCAGCTGGGAAAAGGCTTCAGGGTTCTGGGGGCCTCAGCTCTCCTGGGAGGTGGAGGAGCTCTCCCCTGGCTAGTTTTTACCACATTCATCTTTGTGACCACTTGAATGGCACTTTAGAATGGACACAGAGAGCCTTGAAGTCCCTGTCACTTCCCTTGTAATTCTCCATGAACAGGCAGGCATGCCGCTGCTCCAGGAGCAGATGCTCTCAGGACCGTAGTCCCCGTCTGGAACTGGGGGACAATGCAGGGAGACCAGGCTCCCCAGCCGGCCACGTGCTACTCAGCCAGCAGAGTTCTCTGCCTGCATCCTAACAAGCTGTCTGCAGAGACCAGCACAGTCCTGTGGGTCACCCTCCAGGCCCTAGCCCGTGTGCCCAGCACTGGGCAGGCAGGCCTGACCCAGCTTGAGCACCAGCAGGGCAAAAAGGGGCCAAGGGGTCAAGAAATCCCAAGTCTGGGGTGGGCTAGGGTTGGCCCTTGCTGGGGTGGGGGTGCTATTCACATGACTGTCTGAGAGCCCCACCTGTCACCTCAACCAGAACCTTGGGCTGGGCAGCCTGGAGCCCTGTGCCCCTCATGCACCCAGAAGGGCAGCATTTCTCTCAATGGTCTCTGAGAAACTGGCTTCTTTACTTCTTTTTTGAAAATGGACTGAGCCCCTAGAAAGTCCTTATGACCTGCCAGCAATCTGCTTACTGATGAGGACTGGCCGGAAGATGCGGCCCCGGGCCCTGGCTGTGCCACGGGGACCAAGCCGCCCTCTTAATTCAGCCCAGGACTGAGCTCCAGTCAGACCTGCAGGCCGCAGCAAGGAGGAATAGGCACAGGTCTCTATTCCCATCTTTATATGTCTCAGTGACTTTCTCCCTGTCTCTTCCCTCTATTCTTTATTACATTTGTTTGTCTTTCTCCCTAATACCCTGTCCTTTCCTGTTTCCATCTGCTTGGTCTCCCTTGGTTTTTTTGCCTTTAGTCTGATGTCTTTGATTATGTGTCTCTATGTATGTCAGTCGCTGTGTTTCTCTCTGTTCTCTTTTTCTCTCCCTCTCTGTCTCTCTCTCTCATCTCCATGTCTCTCTTCTATGCAGGCACCCTCCACCTGCCTCCCATCCCCTCTGTGACTCTCTCTGTCTCTGTTTCCTGTCTCCCTGACTCTCTTTCCCTCCCTGGCTTCCTGTCTTCTCACCTCCCACCACTTAGCCCTTCAGAGCTTGGCTTCTCATCACGTTGAATAAGAAAGACAGCCCAGCCTGGGGAGCCGAGGGCTGGGTGACACCAGTCAGGCCTCCACAGAGATGATTAGGCTGATGAAAGGGTACAAATGCCACTTTCAAGTTAACAGAGCACCAGAGCCTTTACACAAAGAGATGGAAAATAGACATTTCAAAACAGAGAGTTTGTCATTAAATGGGGTTTAGTGTCCACACGCTCCTGTGCCCCCTGCTCCCCTCTGCCCCATCTCCTTTCTGAAGTGGTTTGTTCTCCCTAAAAACTGCCAGACGGACAGCATGCTCCTGGGTGCCTCAGGCAGCCAGGTGTCCTGGCCAGCTGTTCACTCAGACACCAGGCCCTGACTGCACAGCTAGAGCTGACCCCCCACCAGGACCACTAAAGCAGGCTCCTCCAAGGAAGGAGGGGACCCCCTGCAGAGTCCCCCAGCTTTCTGGAGACCACGGAGGCCGTGGCTGCTCTGTGGGTCCCTGGGTACTAGACTGTCTGGCCTTTACCCTCCATGTCACGTAGGGGACCTTTCTGCCCCATCCTTCCCCAAAACCATGGACACAGCAACCCAGCCTCAAAGGAATCTCCTCCCTCTGCAGATCCTCCACTTGTCAACCTGTCGGTGGAACCACAGCCGGTTCTGGAGGACAATGTCGTCACTTTCCACTGCTCTGCAAAGGCCAACCCAGCTGTCACCCAATACAGGTAAGAGTCCTGCTGAGGAGGCCTGGCCTGCCTGCTGGACCCCTCCACACCCCTGCCTACCACGTGGGTGTCTCCTGTGGTCCTGGGCATGCAGCACAGTGCTTGGTCCACCAGGGTGCCCAAGACCTCCCCTTCCCCAACCACACGCATCCGCCCTGGCAGGTGAGGCCTCCTTCCCCTACCTCCTCCCGTCCGCCCTGGGCCAGGCCGCCACCTCCTTCCTTCCTGCACACACACACTTCCCTCCCACTGGAAGCAGTAGGTATCACCCTTTCAGTTTGAGTAGCTTGTTAATCTCTTATTTCTGGAATGGTGGAGAGGGGCTCAGAAAAAAAGGGGAAAAACAAACAGAAGAACCAGTAAGATCAGAACCTGGATTCTAGCTGTGTGCCCACCAAACCGTTCACATGGATAGGACGGGGTCTCTGGGGCAGCCTGCACTGTCCAGCGGGTCCCCAGCATCATTCAGACCCACGGGCCCTGTGCATCTCTTGCTCAAACACGGATAAAAGCATCACTGTTTCTTACATGCTTGTCCTTCCCTGCTGACTGAGACTCCCGAAGGCAGGAACTCCACATGAGTCATTAGTGGCACTCAGCACGGAGCATGGTGCATGCCACGTACTAGGCACAACATGGTGGGGTGGGCTGGCTGGGCACACACACACAGAGCTGCTCCTCTGGGCACCGGTGTGCCACCACTGCCCAAAAGTTCCAGCGACCTCACAAGTGCTCCAGGGCAGACACAGACCCTCACCTCTTCTAGATGCCCTGCGGAACTTGCCACGGCTCTAACTTGGCCCTGTCCTTCCCCGCCAGCCCAGACTAGATGGTGGAGCACAGAGCATCGCTCCCACCATCAAGATGGGTTACTAACCTCCACTAGCAGCCAGTGCCAGGGATACTAATGGTCCCAGACTCGGTACTAACCCGGCCAGTGGGAGTGGAGGACAGGGGAGATGACAGGAAATGCAATCCGAGGTCGGGATGAGAGGAAATGAGCCAGAGGCAGCCAGAGATTCAGGTTGGACATAAGGAGGAGCTCCACCCCCCCGCAGTGCAGATAATTAAACAGCACTGGAACCAAAATCCCAGCAAAGGCATCGAGTCTTTATCCTTGAGGATATTCTAAAATAGGATGAAAACCCATCTGTCCTGCCCAATTTAACCATTCACCTAGCTAAAAAAGCAGAAGAAAGATTAGAGGACCCTCAGGCTCCCTGGAGTCATGCAGCCCTGATGTCCAGGCAGGTCTCGTTTGGCTAGGATCTGGCATCTGTCTGGAACTGACTAAAGATGCAGAAACAAGTACCCAGAGAGACTCCCTCTCTCTAGCCTGTGGTTTTTTCCCCCCATCTCCAGGCCCCCTGGATGCACAGTCACAAGAGACCCCTCCCATACCAGGGGGAGCTGCGAAGTATGCGCTCCCTGCAGATGTTCACTGGCTGTGTTTTGTCACCTTCCCTCATGGCCTCTGATCTGCCCAAGGCCCTGAAAACACTCCTGAGCCCAGAGAGGATCAGGCTCCCTCCAGGTCTCCAGAGACCCTCGGGGACCGGCAGCCGCTAGGAAAATTCAGGAGAGATGGGTGGCCTGGGAAGGACTGGGGTGCAGGGGCCACAGAGATGAGGTGGCCAGTGCCCATCCACATGGGCTCAGCCCCGTGACGTCAGTAAGGCCTCACCCCACAGCAGATGGTGGCTGGTGCCCTCTGCATGGGCTCAGCCCCGTGGCATCAGTGAGGCCTCACCCCGGAGGAGTATTTGCTTCTTTACTTGCTTTTGACTTGATAGCTTCCTCCCTGTTCCACTAAGGGGCTGTGATCTCAGAAAGCAGAGATATGCCATCCTCCACCCCAGCACCCAGAAAGGGGACATGGGGTGGGCATGGAGCACGCCCAGCTGGACTCAACTGTCACTTCAGCTGCCCCTCAGGACCAGGAGCCCGAGGCAAGCACAGCAGGCCTGCACACACTTTCCCGGTCCTCTCCTTGGAAGCCCTCTCAGTGCTGGGCACAGGAGGGGAGGGGACTCTGCAGGGCCAGACAGGGACAGCCGGTCAGCTGGGACATGCCAGACCTCCTGATTCTGTGATATGAAGAACTAATCCTCTTCCATTTGCTCAGGCCAAATCAGACATTGATTGGGAGAGGCCTAATCTAATGTCTTTTCGGAGGGCCTGAGAGGAGGTGCAAGCATCAGTGGGGGCAGGGGTAGGTGGGTGGTGGGAGGGTGAAGGGCCCCAGACGGAGAGGGGGAAAGCCCATTTTCTCCAGGCCCCACTGCCGTGATGGGATGGCCCATCAGAACCAGCTCACCGGGCTCCAGCCCACTCCCCGCCCCAACATGCGGTGCCGTAAGCAGCCAGGAGCACTCCTGGGCAGAGCAGGAGAGGTGCCCCTGCCTCCTCCTGGCCAGCCAGCT
Source organism: Manis pentadactyla (assembly GCF_030020395.1). Classification (NCBI taxonomy): domain Eukaryota; kingdom Metazoa; phylum Chordata; class Mammalia; order Pholidota; family Manidae; genus Manis; species Manis pentadactyla. The sequence goes on along the minus strand of NC_080031.1, from coordinate 12,207,145 downwards.
GCCAGCCTCTCCCAGCATCCCACCGCTTGACCCCTGCTTCAGCAGGGTGGACGGAGCAGAGGTTGGACACAGATTCCCCAGCTGTGCACCTGGGGCTGAATCCATGGGCCTCAGGCAGGGGCTGTGCCTGGCTGTTAAGTCTGGTCATTAGATTAAAGTTGGAAATTGAAATGATTCATGAATAACTCATAATGGTTTGTTGGGAAGCTCCTTAAGCTCTCAGGGAGCTATGGTTTGCTCTGTTGTTAAACTATAATTGTTATTATTAATCATGTTCTTAATAATTACCCGATATTAACTCGCGACAGTAACCACACGGTGCCAGCCTGGGCGCTGCACGTGACGGTGGGAGATGGCCGCCTCTCGGGGCTGGATGGCCGGCCAGGCAGGAGGCAGTGCCCTGCGGAACCAGGAGAGGCTCCGGGAACCAGAGGAAGGGGAGAAGAGGGCAGGGGCAGCAGGGAGGCTGTGGTTACAGGGTAACAAGAAGACAGACACCCGCAAATAGGCTTGAACTACAGCTCAAGTCAAGCAGGAGGAACCTGGGTGGAAGTTTCATCCAAATGGGATTAAACCAGGGGAAGCTACAAACTCTTGCATGAGGATCTGGAAGGAACAGCCCCTCCCTCGGACACGCAGCACCGCGGGGGCTCCCAGCCCCACCCCACCGAGAGCAGGCTGCCACCTGTCACTGAGCCAACACAGCCCCAGGGCCAGGACCCAGACAAGCCAGCTGCTCCCTCTCCCCTCCCTTGGGTCCCGGGGCCGGGGCAAATAGGCGGCTCAGCCTTCTTCCTGCCTCCCTGCCCGAACCAGGGCCGAAGGAGCTGAGGCCGCTGAGGAGCGAAGCCAGGGTGGCTGGGTGGGAAAAAGAGCACATGCCGTCCATCCCTGGGACGGGAGCTGAAAGGGCTCTCAGGGCGAAAGCCCACCCCGGGGGCAGAGTCGGGGCAGGGATGCTGAGAGAGCTGGCCAAGTGGGTGGGGGGCTGTCAGCACTGCTGGCTAACAGCTCTCCTACAGCTTCGCCCCTTGTCTGGAAATGGAGCTTCCGGGAGCCGCATTCCTCCGCAGGTGCCTGCGCATTAGGGCGCGTGCCATTAGTCGGCCTCCTTCTTTTCCGACATGGCCCGGGATGGGGCCCCCAGGAGAGCTCCAAGCAAGAGAGGCAACCTGCCTAGGGACCAGCAGTTGGGTGATCCATTGCCTAGCCAGCCAGATGGGCTGACAGACTGAGTGGTCAACCCACCTCCCTCCAGAATAACCTGCTTCTCCAGTGCGGCTCATTGCCTGGTGACCCCTGGGCCAAAGCGCACCACCTCCATCACCGACTCTTCCCCTGGGCCCAGAAGTAACTCCTCTGTGCAGGTTCCCTGGAGGGACCTCAGGGGTCTTGGGGGGCTGCCCCATGTCACTCCATGCCAGGCTTTGTTTTCCTGTGGGGTGGATGTTTCCAGCCCGCAGAGGAAGTTCCCCTAGGCAGGAGGGACACCCTTGCCAGTGGAGGTCCACACCAGCCCAAGGGGCCTGTGTTGCAGGTGGGCCAAGCGGGGTCAGATCATCAAGGAAGCATCTGGAGAAGTGTATCGGACCACGGTGGACTACACCTACTTCTCAGAGCCTATCTCCTGTGAGGTGACCAACGCCCTGGGCAGCACCAATATCAGCCGCACAGTCGATGTCTACTGTGAGTGCAGCTGCGCGGGAGCCGCCCCAGGCAGGAGGCGTGTTTTGGGCTCAGCTCAGGGCTGGAGGAATCATTGCCAGACTCGTCACACACAATATCACAGTGCTTCACAAGCTCACAAATGCTGTGCACTTAGCAAAAACCTTCCTCGTGTGGTGTTTGGTGTTTACCTTGACCCTCATAACAACCCAGGGAGGCAGGAATTATACCCAGGGGAGGGGATGGAGTCCTGAGGCCACGTAGCGAGGACGCAACAGAATGAGAACTGAGACCAAGCTCAGAAATCCACTGCCTGACCACACACCGCCCACCTCCCACCAGGGGCCCTGGTGGCCTTGCAAGGACCCGTCAGAGCTGGGCTAGCTGGATGTGTTCATAGCAATAAACATTAGCTCATCCACTGTCCTTCACAGTTTTAAGAGCACTTTTACAGGCTTTTTAAAATATCTGACCCCTCCCCTTGCTGCCAACAGCCTCAACAGACAGTGCTATTAACCCCTTTTTACATCAGGGGTCTAATCCCCATCTGATGCCCTGGATTTCGTGCTCTTGTACCCCATGAAAGCAGCTCTCTGCAGACCCTTCCATCACTGCAACTCACATTCCACTGTTGTTCCCACCCTGGGGACCAAGGCTGGGTCTGCAGGAGGCTCTGATTACCAGGGTGTGTAGAGGAAGGTAGAGAGGCGCCTCTGTTAACACTCACCGACACTGAGCAGGGTTGTGGGAAACAGACTGGTGGGGCAGCGCTGGAAGAGAGGATAACCTCAGGGCACAGGAGGTAGAACACCACACAGAGGCCTCGCCTCCTCCACTGCCCATCTCAGAGCCCCACAAAGGGTCCTGGAAGGACGAGGGGAGCTGGGCCAGGTGCACAGATACCTCGATTCCAGGTCACAAACTGAGGCCTGGAGGAGGTGAGCTGATACATAAAGAATCAAGACCTCTGCGGCAGGAGGAAGGTCCCTCTGCCCACACACCGGGACAGAGGGAAGGGCACGGGCCAGGCGGAAATGGGGTCAGAGCACCTTGTGCCCACTGCTGGTGCTGGTGCCCACTCTGGAAGTGGGCCTGATGGGGGCTGGGCTGCTGGGAGTTCTTCTCCTTACTTCCTGAGTCCTACACCCCGACCCCAGGCATACACCACAGGTATACACCACAGGCAGAGGACTGAAATGTAAGGGAAGGGCTGGCACAGGTACCCCGATGCCCTGCTTCCTCCAGCTGGGGCGGGGGCAGGGGAGGCAGCATCAAGGAGGTCCCCAGAGCTTGCGGTCCACCAGCTCCGCCGTCTCTTCCTCCCTGCCCTCACAGTTGGGCCTAGGATGACCACGGAGCCCCAGTCACTGCTTGTGGATCTGGGCTCGGATGCCATCTTCAACTGCGCCTGGACAGGCAACCCGTCCCTGACCATCGTCTGGATGAAGCGGGGCTCTGGCGTGGTGAGTCTGCAGCACAGACCCCAGAGAGCCTCTGGCGGGGGCGGAGGGACCTCGGGCCAGGAAGGAACTGCCTTCCAGGGCCCTGCTCACTCTTAAATTGGGGACGTGGGCCTCACAGCGTAAGCTGAAGGAAGGACCACAGAAAGAAGAGAGAGAGCCCCAGGCACCCACATGTCCCCTTGGCCCTAAACGCTTAGCCATTGCAGTTTGCCCTGTCGCAGCAAAAGCAGGAGGTCACCAAACTCTGGGAGTGGAAATTCACTAGCAAGGCTTTGCAACTTTTCCCAAAAAGCTAAGTACCCTTTAGCTTATCGGTTAAACTTTGCTTTCTTCCTGTGTTCCTCTTAAAATGTGTGTGTTCTTTAAGAGTGCATGAGAGATTGTCAGAGGTCCCTCCCCTAAGGAGAACCAGGCAGACCCCTGTGAAGCAAACAGAGGGGCAGAAGGAGGCTGACCTCTGTGTGGCCTGCTCTGTGCCAGACACGGCACCACCCTGTGCACAGCATGGTCCCCGTTACCACTGCAGGGGTAAGGGGACAGCATCAGAGAAGACAAGGAACTTCCCAGAGCCATACAGGTAGTGAGCCCCAGAGCCAGGATTTGAACTCAGAGCTAGCTAAATGCCAAGGTCTGTTTTCTTTTCATCATCCCAAACTGTATCCTAAAGGGACAGTGAGAATGACTCAGAAAAGGCAAGTCCAGGGACCCTTCAAAGAAGTTAAACAAACTGTTGGATAATTTCTTCTCTGGCCAGCCTGGCATTGGTTGGTTGGCAGCCCCTCCCTGTCTGAGAAAGCCTGGGACGCCCACCAGGGTGTCCCCCCACTCCTCCTACTCAGCCCTCCTCCATACACCCACCCCGCAGGGCTGCAGCATCTTCAGCTGCTAAGGGGGCTCTGGGCTGTGGGCTCCCCCTAACAGCTCACCCCACACACTGTGCACTGGAACATTCTGCCTCCTGTCCCACCCGGCTTTCACTGAAATGCTGGAGATGGTGTCACTCTCCACCAGGCCTGTCTCTCAGTCTTTCTGAGTGGGAGGCAGAAAGCTGCCCCTACCTTTCGTGTCTGATCTCCCCACTTCTCCTAGGTCCTGAGCAATGAAAAGACCCTGACCCTCAAAACTGTCCGCCAGGAGGATGCTGGGAAGTATGTGTGCCGAGCCGTGGTGCCCCGGGTGGGAGCCGGGGAGCGAGAGGTGACCCTCACTGTCAATGGTAAGAACCCCTCTTGCCGGGGCAGGGTGTGGGGGGTGCTGGCAAGGGACCCAAGGCGTCTTGGTCCCAGGCATTGTCCCAAAGGGGCTGCTGTTGGTTCTGGGCCTTGCTACCACCTCCAACTATGGGTCCGCAGCAGCTGTGTCCACCTCTGTAAGTCTGTCGGAGACCAGCCCTGAGGCTTTCTGGCCACCTCCCCCCTTCTTGTTACTTCTAAGGGGTTGCAACCCTAGGAGTAATAGCTGATGAATTTTATCCTGGCCAGGAAAATAGTGTCAGAGGGTCACTGGACAGCCAACATAGATCTCATACCTACCCTTGGACCTTGACCTTGGCCCTGATGGAGAACTTAAGGGAGCATTTCCACAACTCCTGGTCAGTCTCTTCCCATTGCATTAGATCTGTTCAACTGGGAAGACCTCTCACCATCCCCACAAGACCCAGCATACAGGAGGTCCCCTTGAGGGCAGGAACTGTGTCTTACATATAATAAAATCATTACAGCAGGAGAGTGTTCTCATCTCTCTCCACAAACACAGAGCAAGTTACCTAGATGACTATTACATGAAACATTTAGGGGACGGGGCATCAGACCAGGCCTGCATGATGGGATGTAGAAGGTCACAGGGAGGCTGGGACCTGGCTCAGGTCAGACAAGAAGGCTGTGGCACCAGGACATAAATTCAATGTCCCTGCCGTGACACACACTTGGGCCACGGTTGGCAACAAAAGCTGCAGGCCTGATAGGGTGAGAAACACTGCCAGCAAGCCCCCTGCCGTTTGCAAGCCCCCTTCCTCCTCTGGGTTTCAGCTCCCCTTTGAGAGCCCTCTGCTCCCACATGGTCTGCCTCGGCGCTGAGCCCCCGCAAGAACTGAGCCACAGAACTATGTCCGTAGGGCTTCTGGGCCCCAGCCCCAGAGCAGGGCCCTAGAGAAGGGCTGAGCCAATTTCAAGTAACTTGCCCATTCAGCTTCATCTTGACCCACGGGCAACCTCCCCTGTTCTCCCTTATTCGAGAAAATTAAGCCAGCTTGGGGCTTCCTCAGCCATCTCCCTCTGCTGTCCCCATTAGCCAGCACCCTGCCATCTATTCCTTCCCCCCAGCCAAGAGTGGCGGCGGCCTCAGAGGGAGGGTGAAGCTACTCAGACCCCAGGGCACTACCAGGCCACCTGTGCTGGGCAGAGAGCCCTGACTTGGTTGCCTTCCTGCCTTTCCCATGTGTCCCCAGGACGCCACCAATAAATTGGCACTGCAAGGCTAAAAATAACAGCATCTGATCGCGCCTCCGTGTATCCATAGCAACAGAGGCTGCAGCCTTTTCCTGCCGCTCCGGTGTCTGACACTTGGTACAGGAGCCAGGCCCTGGTGGAATCGGCGGCCTCCCCTGGTGCCTGCCCCAAGAGAGTTCTGGGGGAGCTCACCCCGGGCCCCGTGAGCAGCTGAGCTGGGGCCCATCAGACTCACACATGGCCTCCATGGTCCCTAAGCCTGGCGCTTTTAAACAAGCATCTTCTTTTCTGGGGAAAAAGGGGTCGATAAAGGAGGGACTGACATTCTGTTGTCACTTCAGACACTTAGACATATTAGGCATTTCCCAGCAGGGCTTTAAAATGGATTCTTGAGGAGGGAATGCACACCCCGGAGGGACGTTTCTCTTGGATGGGACACCCCAGCCCGGACCTTGGTGCCAACCCTCCAGGGTCCATGTTTCCATCCCCTTCCTCTGCCTCCAATCCTTCTGGCGCAAGCACCCCTAGGTTGCCAGAACTAGGGTGATCTCACCTGAGGCCAGGGCTGGATTAAATGGCCCAGGGAGAGGTGGCTGCCAGCCCCAGCATGCATGGGGGTGGGATTGTCTGTGCCGGCTCTGGAGAGCAGATGGAGGTATGGTGAAGCCTTTGGGAAGGGGTCTGGGCTCGGCTGAAGAGATCTGATGTTCTGGAAAGGATCCAGAATGAGATGGGGTTCTCATCAAAACAAATTCCAGGGGTGGGTGACTGCTGGCCCTCACCCTGTGGGGAACAACCGCAGACTTCACCTGATTCTGCTCAAAGCCAGACCATCAGGAAGGGCGAGATAAACCGCTGCACTCTGATGGCCCCACCCCATCCGCTGCCTTCCTGAGTTCTGCTTTCTTTTAAGAAGCCTTGAAACCCATTTGCCTGATTGCTTTTAGGATGCCAAGAACCCCCAGGGAATTCCCAGCTCCTGGGAATTGAAGGGGAAAAGGTTTAATGATATCATCACTTTTAACCCAGCATCAAAACACAGTACCTTCCAAGCTCCTGAAACACCAGGCCCTCCTGCCTTCCGGCCAAAGGCTTCTTGCAGCTAAGGCATCTAAGAAGGCACCTAGGGCTCAGCCCACTCTTACAGCCAGTTTAAGGCAGTAGCCCTCATCTTGAGAGTCCCCTACATTTGCTCCAAGCCATTTGCCATCCTAAACTCAATAGAAGTCACCTGAGCTCTCCCAGTACCTTTCTTCCCCTTGGCTGAGAACTACTCATAGAAATGCAAATCTGTTTTAATTAAGGTGGCTAATAAACAGCAATTATGTTTGCAGCAATTTTTGTTTTGCTCCCAGCATAATTTCGCCTGTCCTCCAGATATTGCTTCACCTCCCTTTCCTGTTTTCTGCTACCTAAGCCCCAACCTTTACCCCAAGGAGTGCGAAAGAACACTGAGGTCTCCATCCCTATGCCCCCTGCAGGGGCCGGGCCCACCAGGGAGTCGGCTGAGCAAGCAGCTGAACTGGCTGCTCATCTGTCCCCATTTCACTGCCAGGTGCGCACACACGGGAGAGACTCAGCTTAGATAAAAGGCAGAACTGGACAGCAAGTGCTGCTGGCCTTGAGGTTCCCGGTGGACATTCTAGGCTATCCCACGCAGTAAATGAACGGGACGCTCCCAGAGACATCCATCAACAGGTCACACACGCAGGGACTCACAGACTGGAGGGGGTAACGCTGGGCTCGGAGCCGCGGTCTCACCTGGGCCGTCTGGGTGTGTATGTGGGGGCACGGCAGGCGACGAACTACGGTATCTCCTGAGACATGTGAGATGAAGGCTGTGAACGAAGCCAGCACATTCCACCTATGCAGGGTGATCCATGCTCCGTGGAAGGGGAACATCACCTTTTATTTCTTTGCCGCCCTGGCTTCCCCCGGCCTGCGGAGAACATCCGGTTTGTTAGGGAAGCGCGCCCTCTACTGGAGACGTGAGAAAATGGCTTGAAACTGAACAGCTGGCTAAGGCGGGGTGACATTACTTCGCAGAGGTGACATTACTTAGCGCCGGTATCCCTTCCTCCCCAACACCTCCCCCACTGCCTTCCCAGGTTTACCACCTCCTTCATACAGCTTCCCGCGGCAGCCAGAGAGAACTGTTCTCTGTCCTCCAAAGTCGCTGAGCACGTCATCTGCCCCACTCACCACATCTGACACTCACATTTATTGTAGTTATTTATGTCTCCTGGGCATTCGCTCATGATCCCTTGAGAGGTTTCATTTATCTTTGAGTCCCCTGCCGTGCACTTTACCTTACACATGAAGGTCTTTCATAAATGTTTGCCGAATGACTGAACTAATGAATAAGCTTCTGAACCCGCCCAAGAGGGGCCCAGCCAGGACCTGCCCATCCCGAATCTGTGATGCTGTCTCCCTAACAGGGCCACCCATCATCTCCAGCACCCAGACCCAGCATGCCCTCCACGGGGAGAAGGGCCAGATCAAGTGCTTCATCCGGAGCACGCCGCCACCCGACCGAATCGTGAGTATGCTGGGGTGGGAGGGGAGGCAAGGGGCAGTGCACACACTCCACACCCCGCGGCTGAGCGAGCACTGGGCCAGTTGGTGTCCGCCTCTCAGCTCGGTGGGAAACCCAACCCTGCCCGTCTCACCTGAAAAGGCAAAACTCACAGGCAGCCTCCTTCCTCAGGACAGGCTGTCCTCCCAGGGTTCACCTACAGATGTAGTGACCCCACTCTGCCGCTCAGCTGTGTGCTAACGTTAATGGTTCCAGCTGAATCCTGCATCCCGGGAGCAGAGGGGCAGGTGAGGGTAACAGAAGGAAAAGATAAATAAGTTCTTCCCTTTCCTGGGTTCAGGGCCAGTCTTTGGCAAAATCCCAAACAGAGCGCGGTGTATGGTCAGCAAGCCCTTCGGCGCCTCCCAGAGCCCTCCTCTACCAGCCTCCACGGCCCTGCTCTCCATGCAGAACCCTGCCCCGTATACCAAGTTTGCCCCTGTTAAAAGGATCATTCCATCATCCCTCCCTTCCTCAACTCATGCCAGCGCTGCAGCTAAGACCTCCTGGAGGGTTCTCTCAGCAGCCCCCAGGCATTTGCGTTTGTAAAAGCAAGGGTCTTCCAACCACATCCACCTGAGACTGGTGGAAGCCCAGGCAAGAAAATCAAAAGAGGGGAGCGATTTCTTTTTTTATTTTTTAGCAATTATATATTTATGAAATGCTCACCATGGTAAGTGTAGTTACCATCTGTCACCATACAAAGTTACTACAGTAGTGTTGGCAAGATTCCTTACGCTGCACTTCCATCCCCGTGACTCGCCTACTTTGTAACTGGAAGTTTGTGCCTCTTGACCCCCTTCACCTGTTTTGTCCATCCCTCCGCACCCCCTCCCCTATGGCAACCACCAGTCTGCTCTCTGTGTTTATAAGTCTATTTCTGTTTTGTTTGTTCATTTGCTTTCTAGATTCCACATATAAGTGAAGTCATGTGGAACTTCTCTTAATTCACTTAGCCTAATACCCACTAGGTCCATCTATGGTGTCTCAAATGATAAAATCTCATTCTTTCTGGGTGAGCATCTTCTAGCACTATTGGGGGCAGATGTTATGTCTAGTAATAATCCCCAATGCCTGGGACAGTCCTGTTAGGAGATGGCCCTGGAGTCAGCCCTGCAGGATATTGCTAGCTTTTCACAGCACAGTAGTGCCCGGAGGGCATAGGGGCGCATGCTAAACAGCTCTGGGCCTGTGTGTGCCGGGCTGGGATGCCGAGGCTGTAAACACTGAAGGTGCCATCCTATAAACTAAGACAGTATTAGAGCATCATTGCTGTTATACACATCCTCAGGCATCCAGTTCATTCACTGGCTGAAGATTCACACAAAAATTATAAGATTTCTCACACAGAACTAATACCTGTGCCTCCCCATGCCCTTCACTCTTTAAGGTATAAGCTTCCTACATGCCCATTGCAGAATGGTCTGTTCACACCAGCTTTCTCTACGTAGATATCTAACTGTAGGCCAGCAGGTCCCAGCCAGGGCGGGTTGGCCTCTGGGGGCCACCCAGCATTGTTCATTGGCGCGGCTGGAGGAAGCTGCTGGCACCTGGTGAACAGAAGCCAGGGGTGCCACTAAATGTCCCACAATGCCCTGGACAGGTGCCACAACCAAGAATACCGCCCTCCCCCCCCCCCCACATACACACATGCACAGCCTTGCATTACCACAGGCTCACAAACATTGGGGCCAGGGTGTACGAGGGGTCCCGTACGGGTAATGGCTCTAAGAAAAATTACACTGTCATCCTTATGACCTAAGAGAGATTAAGATGATCACAAATACAACTGTCAGAAAACACCTTTGTACAAACACACATACTAAGAAACCAAACTAGACTCAGTCACCCTAGGCTGGTCTTCTCCCTCTACCTGCCAGGTGGCAGCGTGGCACTAGGGTGACCCGACCAGCCTGGGCAGGGGCACCTGCGTGTGTATGTGTACTGTGAGGTGTGCACACGTGTTTGTGGTGGGTGTTGTGACTGCGCGTGGACCTGTATGTACACGTGCTGGTTCTGTGTGGCAGCGAGCATGGATCTGAGAGTCTGGCACCTCGGCCCTGGAGCAGGAAGGAGGTATGGAGGTCTCGGCGTGGGGTCTCCTCCTAATTCTGCACAACCCGAACAGGCCTGGTCCTGGAAAGAGAATGTGTTGGAATCAGGGACATCGGGGCGCTACACGGTAGAGACGGTCAGCACCGAGGAAGGGGTCATCTCCACCCTGACCATCAGCAACATTGTGCGAGCTGACTTCCAGACCATCTATAACTGCACCGCCTGGAACAGTTTCGGCTCTGACACGGAGATCATCAGGCTCAAAGAGCAAGGTGGGGGCCGCCGGGGGACGACGGGACCAGGAGGCCCTCTCCCCACCTGGAGCAGGCCCCAGACAAGGCCTTCCAGGGTCCTGGGGCACAGAGCTCTGAGCCCAGCCTATAAGCAGGCTGGGGCCCAAGGACAAGCCACAGCACTGGTCCTGACTTGCCTTGCAGCCTCAGGTGGGTCAGAGAACGGCCCTCCTGAGCCCAGTTCCCAAGGGCCAGAGGCCCTAGCCTGTACCAGGAACAGGGGAGGGAAACTGCTGTGGTGGGGGCCCTTCAGGCAGTGTTCACTCGGCATTTCTCTCGTGCCTTTAGGGGTGTGCGATCTGCTCAGGAATGTCCTCTTGGGGACACACGGGGAGGGATGTGTTCGGGAACCCAGCCCAGCTTGTTGAGACACAAGCCGGTCCAGTTACCCAGAGTCCCCCGGAGCATGTGAACGCTGAGCTGCAGGGTAGCCCTCAGCTGTCCCAATACGTGTTGCTTGGTGGGGGCCAGGTTTAGACCATGTGCAGTTCTTCCATGAACACAGGAGATGCATGGAGCATTATGTTCTGAAAGAGACGCCGGCCAGAAAGGGAGCGCTGCTCAGAAGGGCTCAGAGCTGTGGGGCAGCGGGAGGGAGGGGCGAGGGAGGGAGGAAGGGCATGCCCCGCTGTGACCCCGGGTGCAGACCACCCAGCTCCTGGTCAGGGGCATGCTAAGAACTGTAGTCTCTACTCAAAACTCTCCACACAGGTCAGAGGGTAGGGAGCACTGGAATGGCATGGAGGGGTGGCTCCTGAGGAACTCAGCAGATACCCCACAGTATGCTGGGTCCTGAGAGGGGCTGCCCTTCTGCAGCAGTGGCTAGTCCACGGCAGACAGGGCGGTCCAGGGGGCCTGGGTCCTGGCAGTCTCTGACCCCCTCCAAGATGAAGTCTCACCAGCAGAGATTCTCGGCCAAGCAGGTGGTCTCAGCTGGGCTCACAGGGCCTCAGTGTCTCCCAGTACCTCTGCACTAATAGGTGCTGCTTTGCACAATGCTTTGCACGTAATCTGCATAATATCATCCACACATCATCCCAAACCCTGCTGGTGCCATTGCTTACCCTCCATGTCTTCTCCTCAGTGCCCTGCCCTGCGCCCTCTCATTAGTGTGCTCACCCAAACCTCCCCAGACCTCCCCCACCAGCCTCGACTTCTCTCTCTGGTCCCTACCCCACTGGAGTCTCTGAGTCAGTCTGAACCAAATCTAAGTTCAGTTCGGCCAGCCTGGATCTGTTGGGCAGTCGTGGAGACATGACGGAGGAGGGAGGGAGCCCCTCACCCTAGCCCCTTCCAGAGGCCGTCCCCCAGTCCCACCTCACCCCAGCCAGCCAGGCCCTGGCTGTGGACGCTTGCTTTATTTCCAAACAGGTTCGGAAATGAAGTCGGGAGCCGGGCTGGAAGCAGGTACGAAAGGAGACATGAGAACTTCCCGGGGTCGGGGGAAGGGACCTTGGGGCTAGTGGGGGAGGGGATCCAAAAAGGGGTAGGGAGGCCTGTGCAGGCCACTAACTTCCCTGCCCTCTCCCCCTCTTGAAAGTCTAGTGCAGTCAGAGCAGCTGGGAGAGGGGGCCCCAGCCAGCATGGGTCTAGGGACCCCAGAGACCTGTCTCCTCGTCGCTGATGCCAAGCCCACAGGCCCCTTGCACCCCAGAACCCTCGTGCTTGCCCCCCCACTCTGTGCCTCCCCCCCTTCTCTTCAGGAGCCCTGGCCCCTCCCCTCCGGGGTCAGCTGTCCCCTGGCCTGGCTGCCTCTATTTCCAGGCACTCCCTGACCCTTCCTGCTTCTCACCATCACCACCAGCTCAGCTTGCCCATGGCTTCCCAGGACCCAGGGCCTCCCAGCCCCCATGTGGCCTGCATGATCCATGGGAATCCATGCTTTCTGCTCTGCACCACCGCTCTGCAGTCCCATGGAACCGTCACCCCATGTCCAGGCTTCGGTGATGCCTCCCCAGGCACCTGGCAGCCAAGTGCCCATCAAGAACTCAGAAAAGAGAGAATCAGGACACTGAAAGCCAGACTCCATGGAGCCAATAGGCCATGACAGGATTTGAGGGCCCTCTGCTCTGTTCCCCTACCACACTGGTCCCCAAGGAGCTAGAGCCCATCAGTTCCTTCTGTGGAGCAAGCCCTTTGTGGGGCCCACATCCCCTCTGGGCCTACTGCCCCTTTAGGAGCATCAATCCAGCACAGGCAAGCTCACAGAGGCGACTAGACAATTATCAACTCCTGCTATTTTGACCCTGACACCCGCAGAGCCCCTCCTGGTGCTGGAGGTAGTGTCGCCTTCCTGCCTCCGCCTCACATGTGTCTGTTCAGTCATCTGGAGCTCCCTGACACCGTCCTTTGTGGCTGAGACCCCCTGGGCCCAGTCCACTTCCTTGCAAGGAGGCCGAGCTGGAGGGCAGCCCCTCCCTCCAGGGGGCACCCAGGAGGCCAGCCTGCACAGGCAGCCTGGGCCAGACCTCAGGAAGCCAGGCAGAGAGGAAACACACACAGGCAGGCTGCAGAGGGAAGGCCACCCAAGGGGGGGCCTCTGCTCTCACCCACCCACTTAGGGACAGTTCTCCAGATAGGACTGTGTGCCCCCAGCTGTTAACAGCTCAAGGAAGTGTGGCCTCACAGGAAGGCCCCTTAGAGACCACTTCCCTGGCTCTCTAGGTTCACGGGCCCCAACCGGTTAAGGACCTTTCCACCGCCCTCCTTTGGAGCTGAGCTCAGCTGAGACAAGACCCAAGTTTTTCCAAAGAAACTTCCCAGGAATCTGAGGAGCTGAATCAAACCAACATTAATAAAATTCAAAAGCACAGAGCCAGTGAGCTTCCAGAGCAGTTTTCCTTTCCTGCTAGAATGAAACCCTGGGAACAGTCTTCTGCTTGTCAGAGCAAGCTCACCAGGGCTGAGGTCAACTGAGGTCAAGCCCCTTTTCTCACTCCCAGTGGTGGAAACCAACCCACACACCTCTTGTTTTTAATCCCTGAGTACCACACCCACCTGCTCGTCCCCTCCCCGCTGCTGCCACACTGGGCTCAGCCACCAGCAGGCAGGTGATGCATGCACTAGTGTTACCGTCCTGGGGTGGAAAGAAACTGCGGCCCGCCAGCTGCCTGGTACCTGCTCCTTCCGGGAGGAGGGGCCAGGGTTTGAGGTTTACTCCCCCTCTTGTCTCTTTAAAGAAAACAACAGCAATGAGAGGCTAGCCCAGAGCCCAAGACAAATCTCTAGTTGTTCCCCTCACCCACCTGAAAGTGGGGGACGTGGGGAGGTGGGAGGGAGCTCAGGCTCCAGAAGGAACTTCCTTTCCCCTAAGAACTCCTTCTTTAAAAAAGCCACAGTCCTTCCCATATGGAAATAGCAGCAGTGCTTGAACTGGGCCGGGTGCCAGGTTCGGTTCCCAGGTTCGGTTCCCAGGCCTTTATCCACATTCACTCATCTAAATCCTATAACAACCCCCTGAGGTAGGCACTATGATTATCCCATTTTCCAGATAAGAGAGTTAAAGTAAGGTGCTCAGAAGTGATGGAGTCTGGGCCTGGGCAGAGCACGTGAGGTTTGGAGGGTGCTGTGTGGCACAGTGGGCTACGGGAGCTGGGCAGGACCGGCTGGAGGGGGATCAGAGACCCGGGTTCGCCCTGGCTCTGATTCAGCTGTGTGTCCTGGACCGAGTCACTTGACTTCTCTGGACCTCAGTATTTCCATCTATAACTGGGAGGCTTGGACTCCGTGGGCCCTAAGGTCTCCCGGCCCCTGCATTCTCCAGATGAACTAGTCAGGGGCCAAATCATGTGTTCAGACCCCATAAGCAGCCCCAAAAGGGCCAGGGCTGTCTGGAAGTGTGCCCTGACCCCAGCACCCTCCCCATCGCCAGCTCCTGGGCTAGGGCAGGAGGCAGACCAAAAGAACAGGGCAGGAGTGAGGGTGTGTGCCCAGCTGGGGCTCGGGACCTCTCTGGGGGAGGGGAAGGAGCAGGACTGGGCGGGGGAAGGGGGGCGAGGGAAAGGAGAATTTCCCCTCAAGGAGGAGAAGGCGTTGCGGTCCTGCCCCCTGCCCCTAAGACGGGGGCCTCTGTTCTACTACCGGGGATGCCCAGTAGGCCCCTGAGGACAACCAAGACCTGGTCATCCATGTCCATCCCTCCTGCACCTGGGAAAGGGAAGAGAAGGAAAGCATGAATCCAACAAGCAGGGGAAGTGACCAGAGTCCTTCCTAAAGGAAAAGCCAAGCCTTAGACCTTTCCAGCCGCTGCATGTTAGAGTAGCCTTGGTTCAGTATGGGAGGGAGCCGGACTGCCCAGCCCTGCCTCTCATCCCCATGTTCCCCTACCCCTGCCTTCCGGGCCTGTGTTGCTCGCCCCCTTCCCCCTCCACCACGGCCCTGGCATCTTCCCCAGCCCCTCCCACCCTCTCCTCCACCCAGTGACCTGCTTGAGCTGACCCCCATTGGACCATGCCCATGCCTGCCCAGGCCCCCAAGACCTCTCCCAGGAGGGCCCATGTGCTGTGGTGACCCCCATGTGGCAGGGGCTGCGCCCAAGGAACTGAGTGAGGTCCTGGGTGGAGAGCGGGCTGCCCCAGACCCCTCATCAGCTGTGCCTGCTTCTCTCCCACAGAGTCTGTGCCGATGGCTGTCATCATTGGGGTGGCCGTAGGAGCTGGTGTGGCCTTCCTCGTCCTTATGGCAACCATTGTGGCCTTCTGCTGCGCCCGCTCCCAGAGAAGTACGGGAGGGAGACTGGGGATCTCAGGGAGGGGGACAGAGAGAAAGGCCGGGCTTAGGCTGCCCCAGAAAGCAAGTAAGCAGGAGGGCAACAAGCAGGGGCCCTGACCGCGCAGGGAGCTGCCGGGATGAGGATGAGGGCTTCTGCACCCTCTTATGTGCGGGGCTTTGTGTGGTTCTGGCACATAGCGGGCACTCAACTGGTGTGGACTGGACTCAGTTGAACTTCACTGACAGAGCCGTCAGCAAGCACTTTGGGTGGGACACATGTAGCCATAAAGGACTGTATAGAAACAGGGAAGCAGGGAAAGTAGTTTGGTCCCTGCACGCCAACATCTGCTAGCCTAACCAGAAAAGCAGTTCACCCACGCATGGGGAAAAAAGCATTCAAGGAATCACTTTGTGCAGACTTTTAAAGATCTTTAGTCATTAGTGATAAAACTGGTGTGTGTGCATTCTTGGAGAATCGTGTGTGCCTGGAGTTTCCATCCTGGGCACAACTCTGATGTTATGTGCAATAGATAGATACATGCAGTTGACATGTGGACATGTAGGGCAGGGTGGCAGAGAAGTCACAGTCCTCTAGTCCCAGTGTTTTTGCCACATGAGCTTGGGCAAGTCACTGCTATTCCAGGCCTCAGTTTCCTTACGTATAATAGGAAGGGATTGGATGGCGTGACTTTTATGACCCCCTGGTCACACATTCTATGAGCAAATTGAGTAATCAGGGTAAGCTTGCCCCCTCCACCACTTGGCAGCTTCATGTATGAGCAGAAAGCTGTGTGTTCCTTACATTCCTCCACACCCAGCTCAGCAGCTGTGGCACTCTAACTGCCCTAATGATGTGGTCGCAGGACCTCCCTCCACACCCTCCCAGTGGAAGGCACGCGGAACGTATTTTAGCAAGAATTTTCTATCAGAGCTCTCCAACTATAAATAGGCTGCCTTGCCCAGAAGCCAGAACATCTCCATCACGAAGCACTGACTTGGGGGCTGGATCACCTGGGTGGGAGGTTGACCGCGAGACCCTGAGGTCCTTTCCAAAAGTAAGATTAGTGAACCTCTGAGTAGAGAGATCCAAGCCTGGTAGAGTAGGTCAGAGAAGACTTCTAGAAGGTGAGCCCTTAGTGGGATGAAAAGAGACTAGCTCTGTAGGGTGGACGATGGATGAGGACAATTTCTCAAGCCCCAGGAGCAGCAGGGAAAGACTGAGATGCATGCCACCAGGAGCCAGCAGAGAAGGGTCTCTGACACCCAACAGCCCCCAGCACATCCACACAGGTGTTCTGCAGGCATGAGGCATGGAGAAGCTGAGTTCAGGGCCTGGAGGGTTAATCAGAGACTGAGTTCACCACTGGGGGAAGTGGGAATTTGACATCTCAGGCTCTAAGGGCTGAGGATGAGAACTGAATCTGCCATCTACACCTTCCTATTTTATGTCCAGATCTTAAAGGTGTTGTGTCAGCTAAGAATGACATCCGAGTGGAGATTGTCCACAAGGAGCCTGCCTCAGGTCGGGAGGCCGAGGAACACCCCACCATCAAGCAGCTGATGGTGAGAATACCGTCTTATCCCCATCCCACCCCAACCCCTGTGCTCCAGAGGCCCTGGGACGGGAGGCTTCTTGATACCCTCGATGTTCCCAAGCATCAGTCAAGATGGGCCCTCCCCCAAATAGGCCAGGTACCTCCTCTCAGCCTACCAAGAGTTCCTGAGCATCCACTATATTGTGTTGAAAGTTCTAGGAGGCTTAGAGACTAAGGTACAGTCCCAGCTTTCAGAGAATCTGACTATTCAGTAAGGAAAGAAGACGTATGTGTAAATTTCCAAAAGATGTTGTTATATAATACATAAGTTGTCATATATATAAATCATTCTAATCATAGACATTATAAATGCTTAGCACATGCCCTACTCCCCACCCCCAAAAGCCATCTACAGGAAACTTAGGTTCCGCTTCAGGAACTGGGTTGCTTACCAGAAGCAAATTCAACTTCTCAGGAACCGGAAGCCTGCTCCTCCTCTTCCTGACCCCCACTGATGGACCACAATCCTCCCAGCTGCCCAAGCAGAAACCTGGAAAACTGTGCTAGAGGCTTGGGGGCCAGTGCTGACTGGTCATGGTTGAAATACCTGGGAGCAGCTGCAGCAGACAAGGGGGTAAAGAGTGTGGGCTTTGCTGTGCCTGCATCTCCTCATCTATGAAATGGGATGACAGAGTACACGGGGCCACAGGGAAGGCAAAATGGGTCAAGCCCAACAGGGCTTGCGGCCAGTGGAAGGCAGTGTGCTCAAGATATATTAGCCATTTGTGCTGCTCTGAAATCATCCATTTCCTCATCTGTCTCCACTAGATGGTGAGCAAGCTTCCTTATTCATGCCCAAGTCTCCAGAGCCTTACACAGTCCCTGGTAGATGCTTGCCAATGTTTATTGAATTGACATGACGTTTTCCTCTGTTGCTCTTTTTTCTACCCAGTTGATTCTCAGGTCCTGTCAATTCTACTTCAAAACATTCCTCAGATGTGCCCCGCCTCCACTGTATGGTCACATCCTGAGCTGGGGGCTGGTCATGCTCCCCGGACTGTCACCACAGTCTCCTTGCGGCCTCAGCCTCCCGGTCTCACCACTTAGCTCAGTCCACCCTCCTGTCCACGTTTCTAAAACACAAATCTGATTCTGTCACTCTCCTACCTAAAATCCCTCAGTGGCTCCCATGTCCTCTGGATGAAGTCCAACAGCCAAGCATGTTATCAGTACTCTTTATCAAAGAGGCAGCTGCCACCTTTCCAGCTACATCTTCCTGCCAAACGCATCTGGCCCTCCAGACACCCCAAAGAAGTTGCAGTTCCCTGCCTTTGAATCTTTCATACAGAGGCTTTGCGCAGGCTGTCCCTCTGCCTGTTGATTTTTCTCGGTTGAATTTCATACTCCGCTATGTCAATCAGCTCAAATGTCACCACCTCCATAATTTTCCGAGCTTGTCCCCTCGAGTGCTGGCAGAGCTGTGCACTTCCTGCTCTTCCCAAACACTTTGCAGGCTCCTCTTTTAGAGTGCATGGCCCTAATTACATGTTAGCTCCCCAGTCATCCCAGGGTTCTTCAAGAGTGAAGGCCAAGTTCTGGAATCTCTGCATCTTTTTCCCCCATGCCTAACATAGTGCCTGATACAGTGGAGTGTTTAATCTTACAAGGGGGAACCCACAGTCTGGACCTGGGAAGGAACGGATGCCCCTGTAGATAAGCTTCATCAGGTCTGGTGTGGAATACCCAGGCCTGCCCTTCATCCCAAATGGGACCTTGAATTGCTTCTCCCTGGAGCATTCTGTGCCTCAGATTGTCTCCACACCCTCCAGTCCAAACCCTCAGGAAAGTGTTGGGGGTCGCTCGGTAATCAGTTAAGAGCTGATGGGGGGCATAACTCTGGCAGAGGGGCCTGCTAAGGGCTCTGTGGCTAAGCCACCTTTCAGAGGAGGAGAACTGTATCCCCCATTCTTTCAGCCCCTGGCCCTTATGCAGTCCCAACATTGAGGGAAGGCAGTCTTAAATGTCGAATTTTCTGGAAATGAACTCCAATCCAAACAGAGCCAGAACATTTACTAGAAAATGAAAAAAAGCAGCATTAGTGAGGAAGTAACAGGGCGGAAGCACTTTGGCTGATTCTGTGAGGCTCCCAAAGGAAACTAGGAAGGGAGAAGAAACATTCCCAGGTCAGAGAGTGGGTGGGTGGGCACCTGGCCTACACCATGTCATGTGCAGAATGATACCTGGGAAGCCTCTCTGTGCCACAGGATAAGCATCTCTGTGGCTACTCAGATGAATATATACCCACCATGTGCCGAGTACACTTTATTTTTTACCCTAAAACATTTTAATTTTCAGTAATTTGGAGCTATGCCACTTCATTCATTCAACCACACCAGCATAACATTTGTGACATCCCTACTCTCTACCAGGCACTGAGCAAGGCACTAGTGAATCAAGCACCAATAAAATACAATTAAATACAGTTCCATTCCAAAAGCATTTTGGTCAATGACCACAATATGCAAGGCCCTGTACCAGGTGTTCTGGGGACCCAAAGAGACACAAGAAGTGATCCTTGTCCTCAGGTTCCTGTTAAGAAAGATAACTTTGAGTACATCTAAGTCACTGCTATGAGTAACAGGTGTGGCCTGTGGTGCCATCATCTCACAGGTAGTTGCTCATCGTGATTCCTTCTCAAAGCCTTTAATAAGTCTGCACTGGGTGGCACACTGCCTGCGAGGACACCAACCTGTGCCCAGGAGTTGAGGGTCTGTAATTATTCATCTACAGGTCTAGCTCCCTGATGAGCACAGCTGCATCTTTATACATCTTAATCTGCGTATGCCTGGTCCTTAGCACAGTGCCCGGCCTGAAATTCAGTAAATGCCCAATGAATGGAATTGAATCAGCCAAGTGATATTCCTGGAGGCGACACCCTCGCCCAAGGGAAGAAAGTTCGGTCTTAGAGACCTGCACCTCGTGCACCCACCCACCTCTCCTTTCCCGCAGGTCAAGGACCCAGGAACAAGGACCTGGAATCTGCTCCTGACTCCTTCACCTGCCTTCCGTGGGCAGGGCAGGGAGGCGGAGGGAGGGGGAGGCAGGGGTGGCAACCGCCTTTTGAGTTCATTTCTCCCTCGTTCCCTTGGGGGGAAGTGGAAGTTCAGTCACTTCCTCTCCACTGAGCAGCCACTTCCGGGTTGCAGATGGACCGGGGTGAGTTCCAGCAAGACTCAGTACTGAAGCAGCTGGAGGTGCTCAAAGAAGAGGAGAAGGAGTTTCAGAACCTGAAGGTAAGAATAGCCAAGGGTCATAAGGCTCAACCCTGCAATCGGGTCTTCGGCGCTGCCGGCCCAGCCCCAGCCCCAACCAAACAAGGACAGCAAACAGAGTCAGAGGTCACGGCGGGGACAGGTGCCCAGGCTCTCCCTGAGGTGGCACATGCCCCAGCCAAGGAGCCAGAGGGTTCTCAGGTTGAGATCTCACGGTTCTGTTCTCAGCCGCCTCACAAATGAATTTTAAAAGTAAGTATCCATGTCTGGACAAAGACAAAAATCACTTAAAGCCTGGTTCTCAGATGACTTTGTGTCACCCCGACATGGTGAAACACACCCAGCCGGGAGCCCCCTGCCTCCCTGCCTGCTGCCACCTGAACACCGGTCGGCCCTCTCTCGGCGTCCCTGCCAGGCTAGCCGTCCCCGCCCCAGCCCACTTCTGCCGGGCTCCCTCCGGCTTTCCCTCAGCCCTTCCTCCGTAAGGCAGTGCCGGCTCTGCCTGGGAAGCCCGGGCGCCCAGGGACGCTGCTCTCGCCCTTCTCCCCCCAGGACCCCACCAATGGCTATTACAGCGTCAACACTTTCAAAGAGCACCACTCGACCCCCACCATCTCGCTATCCAGCTGTCAGCCGGACCTGCGCCCCACAGGCAAGCAGCGAGTGCCCACGGGCATGTCCTTCACCAATATCTACAGCACCCTGAGCGGCCAGGGCCGCCTCTACGACTACGGGCAGAGGTTCGTGCTGGGCATGGGCAGCTCGTCCATCGAGCTCTGTGAGCGGGAGTTCCAGAGAGGCTCCCTCAGCGACAGCAGCTCCTTCCTGGACACACAGTGTGACAGCAGCGTCAGCAGCAGCGGCAAGCAGGATGGCTACGTGCAGTTCGACAAAGCCAGCAAGGCCTCCGCCTCCTCTTCCCACCACTCCCAGTCCTCTTCCCAGAACTCCGACCCCAGCCGGCCCCTGCAGCGGCGGATGCAGACTCACGTCTGAGGACACCAAACTGTGGGTGGGGAGGGCTGGGGAAGGGGCTGCGGCACAGTCTGGCTCTCCAGAGACCGTGGGTACTTGGCAGAGGACCCCAGAAGTGGCTGCCTCCAGGACAGCCCCCCGAGTGCCTGTGCCACCACCCTCCTCCAAAGCCCTGATCAAGCACAAGTCTGGGTCCCAGCCGCAGTGTGCCGGCAGGATGCAGGAGGGGAAGTGGTCAGAGGATGCAGCGGAGCATGCTGAGCTCGGCCCTGGACGCTCTGGTTCCAGCCCTTCCTGGACGCCGTTCAGCTCCCTGCTCCTCCCACAGGCGCTGCAGGCAGTTACAAGTTTGCTTTAATGAAACTGCCATCCGCTCTCTGTGAGCTCTCCCCCTTGCTGCCCATAAGCCCTACCCCTGTGCCTGTGGTCCTCTCCAGCCTGGGCAGGAGGTGGGGAAGCACTTCCCAGCACCGAGCTCCCCAGAGACCCAGAGCCCCCCCTGCTCAGAGCCCAGACCCTGAAGGGCAAGAAGCCAGAAATGGCCCTGGCCCTAGAGCCTCTCCCACAACACTGGCCATGCGCCCACCCCCTAATTTGTTTGGTGTTTTGTGTCCATGCTCTTGCAGTTCTATCCTTGGACTTGATGCTTCAAACTCTGAGGTGGGACTGGCCCAATCAGACTGTTCTTGGAGGGGCTTGAAGGGAGGGGAAGTGTGAGCACTTGGGGGATACCTTGCCCACCAGGCTCCTCTCCAGGCTGTGCTGTTCAGAACCCCCCACCCAGCCCTACTTCGTGTACTCCCCTCTGCCCCTACAGCACAGCCGCAGCTAATACAGGAAGTGAGAGAGCTTCTCTGGACAGGGATCTTTTAACAGTCACTGGAGAGTTTCCTGGACTGGGTAGGGCTTAAGGGGCCTAGAGGGCAGGTCACTGAGATGATGAGACTCGTGTTCACAGCAGATGAAGCTCCAGGGACCTAGATTTGCAAAAGGGACAATAGTCCCGTCTTCAGTGACTCCACAGCCAAGATCCACCTCCCCCTGACCCCCACCTGAGAATAAATTTGTTGGACTTATCCAACAAATCCGTTCTGTCCTTTTGTTCCTGCACAGCCCAGGAAGAACCCAAGAACTCAGAGAGTACATTGAGGACCCAACGTTCATTGCCCTTCCTTAGTTTGGTGTTCCTAGATGATTAGGGCAGCTGAAGGCTGTGGCTGTGGGGCATCAGCACCCAGGGAGAGCCCTGTCCTTGCGGACATGCCCAACCCAGAGCGCATGCAAACGCCAGGCTCACCCAACACCTGACTCATGCCAAATAACAGCTCAGAGGCCAAGTGGTCATGCTGGGCATGAAAGGGGTCATTCTAGGCCTTTCAGCAATATTCTGCAAGGGAAGCTCCCTTCGGGGTTCAGGGCAGGAGGTCCTCTTCAAAGAGCCTATGCCACCAAACACCCTAATACTCTGGGACTCATAGAATGCTCTAAGAATGGCCTTGTTTGGGTGGGAAGCTTGACATGGTGATGGCAGATCAGATGGGGCAAGTCTAAGTGCTAATTCAGGGGTCAGGGTTTAAGTGGAATTTTGGAAAACCCAAATTGTCTGCAAGGTTGGAAGTCCCTCCTCAGATTTAGACCCTTCTTCTCCAGCCTTACCTGGTAGTCCTTACCCCTGTTGGAACCTTCATGTCACAAGTCTGTGTTCTTTTCATACATTGTTGCCTGGGATGGCCCCAACCACAGATTCTGTACACAGCCTTCAAAATGCCTTCACCCAGTGGAGTTCTGCATCCACCATATTTCCTATTGCTTCAAAATTCCCCAGTTCCTTTGCTGCCCCCAAGCCTGAGGTAGTAAAAACTGTTAAGAAATGTTAAGTGTGTATCCCAGTTCACATTGTGCTCCGAGTCCCATTCTGGCCTGGCACAGATGTCAGGATATTGGTCCCTGTGCACCCTACCCTAACCTTGAAAGCCTTCTTCCTTTCCATATGTTTTGCCTTTGCCAACAGGAAACAAGGATCTAAGACCAGCTGCCAGCTGCCTTGGCATACTAGAAGAAAGACAAGGATGACTTCAGGGGATTTGTCCCCTAATTGCATCTTCACCACCTCCTAATCCTCACCACTGCCTACTTTGCCCCTTGCCCCTGTCTCTCTCTCTCACACACACACACACACACACACCTCTTACAATGGGTGGAGGTGCCCATTCTTTCCTGGGGCCCAAGGTTATGACAGAATAACCAGAAGAATAAGGCAGAAGTCTGTTCTCTCATAGGAATGAGCTCTTCTCCCTCCGTCACTCCAGGTACTCCCCGGGGAGGAATGCAGACTCTCATGCAAGGTGAGCACAGAGCACAGGAGCTGGCAGCCCGGACTCGGCCATGTAGTCTCAGTCCCCAGCCCCCCGAGCTCTTCCAATGCACAAATTCAGCAAAGAACTGCTGAAGGGATAGGAAGTCCAAGTAAGGCCTAGGTGAAAGAGGAGAATGTCGAGGGGAAGGAATAGCAATATTCAGGGGCTTCTGGGAAGCTGAGGCACTGAGGAGGAGACCAGGCTGAGCTACATACACCCCTCAGGTGTCTCCAGCCCTACTTACTTCTTGCAAAGGAGTAAGAAAGCTGGTAAACAGAGGTGTTAGGAAAAAAATTAATAAATAAGGCAGTGGGAAGCCCTGAATACCCCCATAGGTGATCTCAAATTAACTTTTTATTTGTAATCTTTTTTTAATCCTGACCATTCCACAAAGCATCACCATTTTACAGACCAGGGAATGAGGCCTAAAGAAGCCAAAAGACTTGCCCAAGGCACAGAGCTAACAAGTGGCAAACATGAGATCTAAACACACACGGTTCCTACTGTAAAATGTTTCCATCCTACAGTGCAAGCTCAAGGCCACTTTCATCCTAGAATAGGATGGTCATTTTCAAGGCCATCTGCTAGTACCCAATCTGGGGCAGGCTGAGCAGGGATAGGCCACAGGTCCTTTAGGGAGGCAGGACTAGCATTCTCCCACTCAAGTCCCCAGATGACCTGCAAAGACCACAACTCCTTGGGAAACAAAGCCATTCTGTGTATCAAATCACCCCCACTCCTAGCAAGGCCAGTATCCAGTTTTCTGATAGCTTTAAAATTCATTATTGGCTCCAAGTCACTGGATGGGAGCCCACTTGCTCATTCCCAGGCTCGCTATCAGTCTGGAAAGGCCGGGGTTATTTCCACCACCTCTTCAACTTCCATGGAATAGGAAATGCTATCACGTGAAGAGCTCGAATGCCACATCAAATCCGTTTCTGATGGAGCCTTTTGAAACAAGTGCTATAAAGTAATAGGGCTTTGAAGCTGCCTTTGAACTTGTGGAGCAGAGAGGACCTGGGGAAATGAAAACAAACATGCTGAAGTCCTTGGGAGATTTCTCAGAACAGGAGAAAAGGAGCCAACAGGAACCCCATTCCTCACTTCCTGTATGGGAAGCATACATGCAGTGTGTGGTGTTTGTTATTATGGCATCAGAATTGAAATTGCAAGGCAGCCAAGCTCGATTAGCTCTTCCCAAGTATCACGTACGCGGTTTATGACGGCACCAGAAAAAGACAAAGGGCAGTCCTGCGATTAGTTTCTTCTCTAGGAAGTTTCCCTACAAAATAAGCTCTTTATTAAAATAAAGGTATAAATATTTGAATAAAAACTCTTAGTTTGTGTATTAGATTTTTGTTTGAAATACCACTTTGTTGCCTCTTTAAAGAAACATAAACTTTTAGACATAGGCCAACGACATCTCGACTAAATCTTAAAGTTTACCTCCCCTTTTAAGCAGTCTTCTAAAAGCCTCTTACCGAAGATGTTTTAGGAGTTGTAAACATATACACAAGCCACTTGCAGTTTTAGCATCAAAGCTACAGTGATCTTTGAAAATCACTGAAGAGCTATCACTCTGCTAGCTATGTCTCATCTCCAGTAAGGCTCCAATCATGTTTTCCCCAACCCCGTGTTTCAGTCTTTCTAACTCGGTCACCAACTGGGAAAAATGAGAAAGTTCTGAGTGACTTGTCTTTCTAAAAATAAGGACATGTTTTCCTGGATGAATGCATTTTATTGCAGGAAGCCATGCATTCTTCTCTGTCTTCTTCCTGGGTCCGTCTCTGCCCGCTCTCTAACGTTAGGCTAGGTCTTGAAATACACTGAAAGCGTTCATTACTACAGGCACAGTAGTTCTATCCTCCCACAGCCCTCATCTTTAAAAGGCCTTTTGTGAACATACACCATTCACAAGATACATTGCTAAATTGTGGTCTACAGCCCTGGTACCATTCCATGTTCTGAGAGCCTCTCTCTGGGACAATCCACCCAGGCCACCCACAGGGCTGGGACATCCTCAGCCCCTGGGTGGAACGCTCCCTTGAACTCACTCACTGATCAGAGAGCCCCATCTATGCAGAGGCATGTCCTTCCGCTGCTTTGTAACCTATGGCCCTTGGAAATATCTTGGAATGCTGTGAGAACATTCAAATAATGCTCCTTTGTAACTATCTTCTTTGTGGTGAATCTAAAATACTAGTGCTCAAAGACAAGGTAAATGAAGTCTCAGGAAACACATCTTCTACGGGAGAATCTGGGTCTTAATTAAGTGGAGCATCTCTGACATCCATTCCCAATTATGCAAGGAGAAAAGTGCAACTCAGGATAGGAACTGATATAGGGATTCATCCTCCTCAAAGTCACCGTCAATTAGGCAAAGACAAGTGCAGGTGGATTACCTTAAATACACCTCCTTCATCACCTTTCTAAGGAAAGTAAGGGCAGAATTTTCAGATAAGAACCTATCTGACTTATATTAAGTTTCTCTAGTTCTCCTGCCATGCAGGGCTACATTAGTGGAACATAAATCCACAGAGAAAAAGAACAGAAATGGAGAGAATCAACCTACCAGACTCTAACTTCTACTCTCATGAGATTTTTCCTCAGGAGAGAAATGAATTTTTAAGCAAGAGACGCTTCTTAAGTGTTAAAGTTGGTGATGTATGTAAATAGTGTTTTAGGAAGCCTCAGAATAATAGATGGTTTGGAATAGCTTAGTTCAATAATTCCAACTTCAGTCCCCTAGGGTGATTTCAACATCTGAGCCCTCTCTCATTCCCTCCGCCCAACTCCACCCTCCCAGTCTCGCAAGATTCTCAAAAGAAAGCTGTGCCTCTGTTGAGGGGTTGGGTGTCCTTTAAGTTGCTCTTCCAAACTTGAAACCTGTGAAACCTGCCCCACAAAGTTCATTTTTCCCTAAAAACTTTTTTGTCAAATCCTCTGTGTTACCTTTGCTGGACTGGACTGTGGTTCTGCTCTCTGCAATACCTTTACATGAAGAAACAGTCTTCCAATGCACGTGGGCTCCTGCCAAATCTGACATCTAATGAAACTCAAGGTTCATCTCCCCGATCATTTCTCCAGCACAGAATCCCCAAGATCTCTAACAAGAGAGGCAAACTTGAGGAGAAAGAACTGGACAGGGAAACAGGCTATAACTAGACACACACATAACATAAATCCCTCCTAAACTTTTAAGCTGGAAGGACTTCCTGGAACCATGTCTGGAACAGAACCATGGGAATGCTCAAAACGAACAAATAGTCTTCCGAGGCTATAATTAAGACATCAAAAAAGTTAGAGGGCTTAGAGGGGAACTGACCAACTCTGAGCTTGTACTTTTCAACCTTAATTTAGGAATTTACTGTGGTATGCTGCATGCCATCAAAATGGATAATGTCGCTCAAGAAACCACTTTCTCCAAAACCCCTAAAGGCGTGACTTCAACATGAAAACCACTGCCAGGGAGCAGTCTGAACTCATTGTTCATTGTTTGATTGTGCAAAGCCTGCATCTGAGTCATTCTCCTGATGTCTCACCAACCCCTACTTAGTTTGTAGGTGATTTAAAGACAAAGACCTTTCTGTAACCAGTCATGCTACTCAGTACCTGGGCAAATATTTGGTCTTCCAGATATACCTCACCTGCATTTCCAGTATTTTCCGTTATTCAAGGCGGTTTTCCAACCTAATATTTATATCATACTTTACAGTCTACACAATGTTTTTACAATCATTCCCATTAGATCCTTTCAACCTTATTGTGAGATAGGCATGCATAATCACCATTTACAGGTGGAGGAGCAGAGGTTCACTTGTCTAATTACATGACAGAGCACCCAGGAGTAAAACCCACGACCCAACCGTGCGTATTTTGGGGCACTACACCTCGGTGCCTCAAAGATAGAACTGTTTCCAAGCTCAGATTTTTTCCTGAGCTAGATAGTTGGCGGGGGTAAAGCAATTGGATGTACTTATGTCCTGGAATGTAAAGTCCCGAATTTTTAAAATAAAATTAAGTAAATAAAAATAAAGTAAATAAAAACCCGAGGCGTCCGAAATTAAGGCACACCATGTAATGTGAATATAGAACATCATTTAAATGTGATCCTAAGCCAGATAAAAGACTGAAACTGTGTCGTACTCAGCCGCGTGGTGGAGCTGGGTGTCCCTTCACTTCCCAGGGCCTCAGTTTCTCCCTCTGTGGAGGAAGGCTAGACTTCTCGAGGCGAAAGGGGATGGAGATGTTTTCCACTCCGTCGCAGGTGAAGACAGGTGCACCCCTGGCCTCGGCGAAGTCACCAAAGGTCACGTGAAAGCGGCCGAGCGGAGATCAGAAGGGCCCGGGTAAGCACCGGCTCAGAAAACCGCGGCCCGGCGTGCAAAACCTGGACAGGGGCCACGGACGTTGCAGACCGCCCGGCTGACCTCCGTAGAGGTCGCCAGACACTTCAAGGGGTCTCCAGGCTGACCGCGGGAGGGCGCCGCTCTGCCTCCACCGACCCCCACCGGTTCACCCCGCGCCCTCGTGGACGGAGCATGCGCGCCCCTGCGGCGGCGGCTGGGGGGCGGGGCCAGCTGGGCACGGTTGCTCCTCCGGCGCGCATGCGCCTAATTAAACCAGAGCAAAAGCTCCGGGGGGTCAGGGTGGGCTCTGCGCGTAGGCCATCTAGTCAAAGAGGCCGTGAGATCATCGTCTAGTCTACCCCAGCAGTGGTTCTGGGTGTTATTAAAATTCCAGATTCCAGGTTTCCCATCCCCAGCGACATGGGAACACCCAAGAATCTCTATATAAATCACCCCCAGGTAATTCTGATGTAACTGGTCCTCACTGGCTGGACCCACTCTCGTTTCAATGAATGTACGAATTGGAACCTAGACGGGAGAAATGATTGGCCCACGGGTACACATAACCAAGTGGCAGGGTCTGGTGTCAGACCCAGATCTGCTGACTTGCACCCAAGGGCTTTCCTCCTGCGCCCCTCTCCCCGCCCCCCTTATCTTCAGGAGATGGTTTGATCAGTACCAGGCAGGCTGGCAGGCAGTTCGTTCACACTGGTTACACTAACTGAAGAATGAAAGTCCCTTTCTAAGAACACCACAGATCCCCATCCCACAACTCCACCTCCAAGGTCCACTCTCTGACCCTTGGCAGGACTGCCCTGCAGAAAGCTGAACCCACCCCCTCAAGGGAAGGATGGCCAATTTGGGTATATATACCCCCATTCCCGTACACGCTCTTGTCCATATTTAATTGTGAAGGACTGGCTGGCTGCACATGGCTTCACTGGCATAAGCCAACTAGAATGTAAAATGCTCCTGTGTCTACATATGCGTGTGTGGAACTTAGACGGGTCTGACCCATCATGTGTGTTGGATTCTGGCTCAAGTATAGGCACGTTCAGTAACAGGCAGTGGCCCCAGTCCAGGACAGCTGGATCATACGTGCTGACAGCCACTTTTAATGGCCCTAGATGGGGAAATGGACACTCCCTTGCACACTCTTACGAGAAGCTGTTAGGGAAGTGTCAAGGATAAGCAGAGATGAGATTTCACACACACACACACACACACACACACACACACACACTACTTACACCCCAGTCAGAGTTAGCAAGTCCTCCCTGAACCCTCCCAGGACAAAACTTGGGAAGCAAAACTTGCCCATGTAGAGGAGGGGGATCTGGGGGCTGCAGATGCTGAGGCCTTACTTGCTTTCAGAACCCCCCTCTCCCCTGGGGGGTGAGCAGCCAGCACAGCAGTTCTGCCCCGGCTTCCAGGAGAGCCGGCAATTCCATTCCCAGATGGTTCTCGGGGCCATTCTGTGGGATGAGGTTGGTGTTCTCAAGTCCACCCAACACTGTGGAGAAATGTGTCCTCTCCCTCTGTGCTTCCCAAATCTCTGCCCCTCGTTATCTGCCCTGTCCCAACCTAGCTGTCTCAAAACGTCAAGGCTGCAACTCTTTCCGAGAAAGCCAGGGACACAGTTGCAAGACTCCCCTAGGGGGGAGTTCCTGCTCTCCCTTCTGGCTCCAGATGTGAAGGAGCAGCTGCGGGGGTGGCGGGAAGCCCAGCTGGCAGCTAAGCAGGGCCCAGGAGGATGGAGAACAAAGCGGGTGGAGACAGACAACCGGCAGGGCTGTCACAATTCTGGAGACCTGGAGGGAGAAAAGCATTTTGTCCCCTGGCCTGGCAACTGGCTGACAGGACTTGCCAAACCCCTCAGACGCAGCCCGAGCCCTGCCCATCCCAACCCTGGCAGCCTCGGCCACCGGCAAGATGTTCTATAAACTCCATTTTATGATTCCCACTTAATCTGAGAAGGGAGACTTGGCTCTTTGTCTGACTCCACCCCTGTCCTCAAACATGCACCTCCCAGCATGAGATTTTGGAATATGAAGGCTGGAGAGGGAAAGAAAGAGAGGTGGGAGAGGGCTTGGCAACTTCCATCTAGCATTCCCCTGCCCCTCTCTACTCTTGGGAAGTAACTCAGGATTTGGGATGCCAGGTTGGGTGTCCAGCAGACAGGGCTGCTCTGGCACCACTTTGCTGGCCTGCTATGCCAGTGTGACCATGCATGACTTGGCACCAAGCACTGTACTCAATAAAAAGTTATTTCCTGAATTACGACGGCCTGCTCTGGGACCCACTGAGTCCTGGAAAGACTTCTGGTCTTTACTAAGCCTGCCCACTGCCCCATCCATGTTCTCCCCAACCTAAAGGACACTGGATATCACAACTGCTTCCGTTTTAGGAAAAATAGTTTAATGATAGGTTTCAAACCTCTTTTCTAGATGAGGTCCCGTTCTCCGTGGAACCCCCACACTTATGATCTTCCCATGCCTGCTGGGAGATAGCAGCCCCTTCTCTGGAGGGCACCCACCCACTGCAGATGCCCCCACCCCCCCTGGGAGGCCTCTTCTGGGTCTAGGCCTCAGGGGGCCCAGAACTTTTGTGTTTTTATAAAAAGTGGGCAGAACACTGTACTGTGCCCTGTTTTCTGGATGCCATGGGACCAGCCCACAGCACTTTCCTACCCCTTATTTAAATAGCCCATTAAATAACCTCCCGGAGCTGGCAGAGAGGAGATGCCACAGCAGCCAGCCCCGTGCTTTGGCAGGGCTCCCACTTCCACCTGACTGGGTCTGGCCTCCACTAGAGCAGCCAGGGGCACGGCCTCATCTCAGACCTGGCCAGCCTCAGGACCCCTCACCACACAGAGAAGGGTGGGTTCAAGCAGGGCATGCTGGCACCAGGCACCTGCACAGCCATGGATGGGGGTCGCTCAGGTGGCAAGGGGGGCACACGATGGGTACCGCTCCTGCTCAGGTCAGAAGTAAGTGAGATTCTTGACTGCTCCGATTTCTAGCATCCGCTTGATGGCCAGGGCCTCTTGGGAGACATTGTGGCCTGACCCCTGTGGAGACAGCCAAGGATGCACACTGAGGGACTCCCAGGGACCTCCTTGGCCTAGGAAAGTCTCTCTGGCCCACCCCACAGCCCCATACTTCTGGGAGCACCCTTCCCCAAGCTGGCTCTTGGAAGGAAGGCAGAATCTGTGGCCTAATACAGAGGACAATGGCCTGGGAGTCCAGATGCCTTGGTTCTTACTCACCCAGTGTCCCCAGGCCAGTCTGCCCCACCCAGCTCGCAAGCAGGGACTGCTTACCGCCATGGACTTGAGCGTGATCTGCTCATAGTAGTGAATGGTCTGCTTCTTGTTGTGGATGTCCGGGTAGCCAAAGCCAGCAATGTGCACCAAGTCACAGAGGTGGAGGGCCAGGGTGATGGCCAACAGTCCGGTGGTGGGCTTCTGAGGAGCAAGGGCGGGGAAGGACACAGACTCCTTAAACTCATCAAACTCGCCTTGTCCCCTGTATTCCCTATATTAGTTAAATTTACAACCATCCACCCAGTTGTCCAAGCTGGAAACCTAATTGTTATAAATCTCTTAATTTCACCTGTGAAATCAATGTTGTAGCAGGGGAATTCTAAGATTACCCCCAATGACCCTCACCCTTGAGTGTGTGTGGAACCTATGAATAGGATGAGGTATATGACATTACATTATGTTGCTCTGTATGGCACAGTTGACCATAAGATAGGAAGATAATCCAGGTGGGCTTGACTTAATTACCTGAGCTTTACATCCGATCTAGAGATCAGCAATGTCAGAGATGTGAAGCACAAGGATTTATCATGCTATTGCTGGCTTGAAGATGGAGGGATCCACATGGCAAGGAATGTGGGCAGCTTCCAAGAGTTGAGGGTACCCCCACCCCAGGCTGAAAGCCAGCGAGGAAACGGGACCTCAGTCCTGCAACCACAAGGAACTGAATTCTTCCAACAAGATGAAGCTTGGGCATGAATTTTCCCAAGTCTCTAGGCAAGAATTCAGCCTGGCTGCCAACCTGGTTTCAGCCTTGTATACCCTAAGCAGGGAATCGAGCCACACCATGTGGACTTCTGACCTACAGAACAATGAGCCAATCGATCAATGGATGTTGTTTTAAGCCACTAACTTGTGGAACTTTGTTAGGCAGTGAGAGTAAACTAATGTTGATAACAAGTCCATCCTTCCTTTTCCCTCTCACGTCTGCCACGAGCTGGGTTCTCATCCTTGGCTTCTCTCTGGCCTTCACCCTCTGCGTCCCACCCCATCAGGGGCTTAAAACCTCTCCTTGCTGCCCCTTCAACTCCATTTGCGCTAGAACTCGGTGCCTGGAGGGCTGTCTGGTCTTGCTCAATGAAATACCTTTCCCTGATTCTCTCTGCCTGATGGGTCTCATGACCCCGCAAGACCCAATTCCAAGGCCACCCCGTCTGGGAGGCCTCCCAGATAGCCCTGAGCAGAGCTCTGCCCCACCTCCCAGATCCTACAGCATTTGGGACAACTTTCTATCAGGGCATTTGCCACTCTTTGCTGTTACTTGTATGTTTATTTTGCTAGACTGAGTTTCCTCGGGGCAAGGAGCATGTCTTACTCCCTAAACATGCAAACTTAGGGCCTAGTACTGAGCAGCCACAAATGTAGGCATTCAACATATGAAAACGAATCACAGTAAATTCAGTAAACAAAATTATTTATTCAAAATTTAACAAATATTTATTGAGCATCCACTGTGTACCCATCTCTGTGATAGTTGTGTTACGTAATTATCTTTTTAAATCCTACAGTGGCCTTACAAGGTCAGTGTTAATATTGCCCCCACCACACACATTAGAAAACCAAGGCTCTGCAGCTGATTTGCCCAAGGCCACACTGTAAGTGGTACAGCCAAGTCCTCTCTACGGCTGCCAGTTACCTCTGTCCACCACCCCACACAGCTTCTCTGAGGTCTCAAAAGACCTGCGTGGAAGTTCTCAGGAAGCCACAATGTGTTAAATGCACCAGCTGAGGGTCAGTCACTGGGGCTCTGAATGCTGAAAGCAAAACTCAACCTTCCAGGACTGTCCTGACTCCCAGAACTGACGCACCTTACCAAACCGTGACATGCAAGACAGACTGGATGCTCGGGCTTTTTTAACTCATTCTGACCATTACGTTCCAAGATCAGATCACAGATAAAGTCAGGAACTGCATGGCCTTGAGTTGTCCTGAAGAGAAACACACTGACTCTCCCAGCAACTCCCAGCTTACATATTCTGACCAGTGCCTGCCCAAACCCTCCTCTAGCTCCAGCCCCAAGCCCGAAAAGTACCCTTCCCCTAACTCCTCGCTTTGGAGATGCCCCACGGTTCTCAAACCTGTGCACTCTCCCTGGCCGCAGCAAGCTGAAAAGCCCATCTCTGATGGCAGGTGTGTGCCCGAAGCCTGTGCTCGGCAGGCTCTAACAGGTGCTTTCAAACACAGGCAGTGAACGCTGCGGATCTCTGTTATCGCTGCGATCTCTGCAGGTCTTGCAAGCTGTTATTTCCCCCTCTTAAGGGGTGCTCCACAGCTTCCTCAGCCTCTAGAACGTCCCACCTACTTCCTGCCCTGGACCCCAGCCCTCCAGCCTCCCTGTTCGCAGCCCGTCCTCACCTGTTTAATCTTTCGTGGCTGGTGCATGGGCAGGTTCAGCAGTCTGTCAGCTGCTATCTGCATGAAGAAGGGGTTGAGGATCCGAATCTGTTTGGGGTTGACGTCCCAGATGAGGGGAGGCTGCTTCCAGAAGCCCTTGCGCACCTGGGGGGAGGGGTTGGGAGGGAGAGATCGCAGTGGGTGAAGACCTGTTTCTCAAGTCCAGCTTGGAGGTCCTCAGCCTTGGGAGTGGGGGGAGGGTCTGCATCAAGGCAGAGGCCATTAGGAGTCGGGGTGAGAGGGGAGGGAGGTGGAGGCCTGCCCAGAGATGGGAAGACCAGAGGAAAGAAGGGGGCCAGGTGGCGCAGTGTGCAGCGTATGGGGTCCAACCATTGTCTGATTCCAAGGATATCCAAACAGGTCGGAAAGGCTTGAGTTTGGGGTTGTCTAAACATCTGGCAAAAATACCAGATCAGACAATTTAGCATCTGGTCTAATGACAAAGAGACATAGTGGACTTTCTAGGGGCCACCGGGAGGAACAAAAGTCTCAACTGTTCCAACCTGTCCCTTGCCTGGAGAGGACTACCGGCCGGTTCCTCTGCTCCCAGCTGCTCACTGGCAAACACACATTCTGGCAGCTTTCCTGGGCCAGGCAGCCTCCAGCGTGGGGAGCCCTGCACTTCGCAGAAGCCCTGCAGAGCACTGAGTTGATGCCTTCCCCTCCTGGGCTCTTCAGGACTGCAGGGCAGACACTATGGGCCGTGTGGTCCTGACTCAGGCAGGGTCCCCACCCCCGAGGCCTTAACCCTCTCCTCCCATTATCCCCACTTACTCGTTTCTTATCACCCAGGATGGTCTCAATCCAGTGGAAGTCCATTGCCTTGAAAGCCACCAGGACAAGGAGTGTGTCTGGGTTGTTCTCCACTTTGGGGTTGAAGTGGGCAGATTCAGGGTAGAAGAGACGCATGGTGGTCTTGGAGCCCACATCACCCTCGAAGCCAGCCACTGGGGCATTGTTCAATCTGGGAGGCAGAAGGATGCCATCACCTAGAGCCCCACGGGGCCTGTCCGCAGTCGCCCCAAAGGGCGGTGGGAAGGGCCGGTCACACGCACCTGATGACCACGTCATACTTGTTGATGGCATCTCCCAGCGAGCTGTTGCGCAGCCGGTGCCCGTTCCCCACCACCACGCAGCGGCGGCACTTGAGACTGCCATGGGAAGAGGGTGATCAGGCCCGAGGCCAGCCTGCTCCTGCCCACTTAGCTCTCTTGCCCCAGCTCTGCGCCAGGCCTGGATCAGGATCCTGCCCAGGCCCCCTCCACCCGGACCAGGCATCCCCAGAGTCCCACTGGACTTGCGGACTCTGCAGCCTTTAATGGGAGAGGAAACTGAGCAGAGCATGGAAGTGACGGGACAGGAGGGAAGACTTTGAGGGGGTACCAATAAGAAACCCCATTTCAGAGACCCTGCGCCTGCTGCCCAGGCCTGTCTTGTTGTCACAGGGACACCCTCAGCGGCCTCTGCCTGCTCGGGCACCCCGATGCCCAGGCCCAGTTGCTGTGGCGATCAGAGTACCTGCCTCCCTTGGAGACAGGCAGAGTAGGAAGAAGGTCAAATTGGCCACAGGGGACCGGAGACAGAAGGCTCCCTGGGAGGTACGTGCCCATGGCTGTTCACGCTGTGGCACAAAGGGGAGCAGCGTGTCCTTACCTCTGGATGCTTTCTGGAATGGAGTAGCTGGTGACGGCTAGGACCCGGAGGAGCAGGTCTTCTACAAAAAGGACCAGATTGGAAGGGCTCGTGACAACAGTGAGCATTGCAGGGGCGGCCTACCCCCGCCACTGCCCTTCAGGGCCTTGGGTGCCTTTTCCTCCCCAGACCCACCGTCAGAGCCTGGCTCAGAGCTTGGACTCTGGGACCCTTGGACGTAAAAGAACAAGAAACTGTGGCCACAGTGAGCCCACCGTTCCCACTACACCATGCGGGTCTTACCACTTCCTTTGGTCCCGTAAGGCAACTCATAGGCAGATGGTGTCTTGACCCAGAAATAATCCTTAAGCTGCAGGAAGATGGGCTGATCTTGGGAGTAGCTGCCCAGAGAGGAAAGCAGGGTGGGGATGAGAAAGGGATTAATCTTGATGACAGAATCAGGGCCACGCCCCTAATATCATATATATATGATATTCAAGGGCCTCTCTTTCCCTTACGGGCTCCACCTAACCCAGGTCCACCAACACAGTCCCCTCCATCTAGCCAGTCCCGAGACCCCCACCCTGTGAAACTCCCAATCCCAGCTCACCCCATGCCCCGCTCCACCCACCTCAGTCTCCTGTACTTACTTGCCGAAGAGCTTAGAGGCCTTCCTCTCCGCCTCACCCTGAAGGCATGGCTCCTTCTTCTCAGGGATGGGAAAATAAAAACTGGAGACAGAAAAGGAGCAGAGAAAGGAGCTTGGTCAGACCTCAGGGGCCCAGGCAGCCTCAACGTTCGCCCAGTGCACGTGCATCCCAAGACGGCGAGAGCAGCGTGCAGGGTGGAAGCCCCGCAACGCCAGCTCCTCTTTAAAACCGGCTCATTGAGGATCCAGCTCTTCCTTCTCTGGTCCCTGGGTGAGGGCTCTGGGGAAGCATCTCAGACTCCGTCCCCCAAACCCACAGCACCCACCCTCCCAGAAGGATGTCATCCTAGTACTGAAGGGAGAGTCATACCCTGGCTCTCGGAACCCTCCTGCCCGACTAGGTGTCCCACCGCAGGCTGCTCCAGCCCCAAGCCTTCCTGAGAAGAACCAACAGAAGGATATGAAAGGGAGACTCACAGCTCGATGTACCGGTCTTCTCGGGAGATGGAGTACCACACCATGACGACCAGGACCAGAGCCAGCATGGCCAGGAGCTTCCAGCCTGCAGGGCACACGCACAGAGGAGCTGGAGGCAGAAACAGGCGGGCACGGCCCCAGTCCACCTTCTCACACCTGCCCCCTTTCGGTGCCCTGCAACCACCAACTCAAGCAGACCCGGTCCCTGGCCCTCACTTCCTAGCATGGGGCTTGGACCTGTGCGTTTCCACTGTCCTTCAAGATGAAGAGCAGGACCCTGGCTCCCTGGGACACCAACAGGGGGTCCCAGGGTGATGCTGAAGGCTGCTTCTGGGGGCCCATGCTTCAAGGTGGGGGAACTCTCAGACAGCACTCACGGGACTTGCTGATCATGTTTCTCAGCAGGTAGCAGTGTTCCTGGGGAGAGCTGTCATCCCGGCTGCCTCGGGCCACCTAGGAGGTAAGAGGCACAGGCGTCCAGTCAGCTCCACAAACACTCCTGCATACACCAGAGTAGGAAACACCCCTAGCCTGCCTCTTCCTTCCTCCAGAAAGCACAAAGCTGCTTCTGGGGCAGCCATCCAGACAGCAGCCCTTCTCACCTAACCCCTCAAAGGCAGCATCAGGGCTCCAGAAAGGGAAGTCAGGTCCCACCCCTCAAGGATCAGGTCCCAAGCCACACTGACCCACTGCAGCTTCCCTTGAATGGTTCTTCTCACTGTGCTCTTCCACATTTTGACCTGGGAAGGGCCAGCTCCGGAAGGCAGATAGGTACCTCCACCCACTTTTCACATGTAAGTTAAGCTAACTGTACGCACAAGGCATGATTCATATTTTAATACATAACTGAAGTGCATCTATTCTCCAGCAGCCAAGGCAGTCCCCTGGGTTCTGGCCACTGCCCACCTCTCCATCATCAGTCTCCCCTTCTCTAGCCCAGTGGGTCTGCTTGAGCCAGACACTGGGGTGAGGGTGTGCTCTAAGATGCTTCAGAAGGCCTCCTTCAGTCTTATGTACTCTGATCAAATGCAAACAGGGCCCCATCCCTCACCACCCAAGTGCACGGGGGAGGCTCAGTGAAGGCTGGGTGATTTTGAATGAGAATATAGGGAACAGGAAGGGATAGGACACCCTGTTGTGTCAGGGCAAAGGCCAGTGTGGTAAGGACAGGGCTATGGAAAGGGCTATTTACTTGCACATAAGCAGGTCCCTTCAGCCACCAACTCATTCAGGAAAATGCTTCAGAGTCACCAGGGAAGAAATTTCGGGAGTTTGCACAGCCACACGAAGAGGCACGGGGTGTTGAAGGCCAATGCCACCCACACTATGTTCCCCCAAAGATGGGGTCCTAAGGATCGTCATGGGCCGCTTACTAAACAGATTCCAGGGCCCTTCCCAGGAATTGCTTGAGTTTGCTGGCGTGGGACCTGGGACAGATGTTTTCACAAGCAGCCAGGTGATTCTTGTGATGGACCAGGAAAGGGGGAAAGTACTAGTGTTTGTGCTCTCCCAGGGATCAATGGAAAGCCTCCAATTATTTCTCAAGGGCAAGGGACAGCATCTGGATGAGACCCAGTTTATCTTATAAATCATAAATCGATTATCCTGAACACGATCCCATTATGCAGCCGCTACCAGGCTCTACTCTGAGTCCACAAACATCAAAGAATGAGTCTTGATGGGGAGAAGAGTGCCAGGTGGGGCCAGCGACCAGTGAGACATCCTCAGTAGAATCAGGAGCCCCTCTCCCCAAACCCCAGTGGGGACAGAGGACGGCCCCATCCAGTAGAGTCCAGAACTGTAATCAGAAGAGCCCAGTGCAACACAGTTCTAGTGATTTCCTCAACCACTCTCCCAAAAGTAGCACTGCCTTCTTCCACATACACCCACAGTAACTGCCATGTCATTTCCTACCAGTCACCTATCTCCTTTACAGCATTTCTCCTGATCTGTAATTAGCTTACAAGTTATTAGCTTTCTGCCTGTCTCCCACCCTGGGGTGGAAGCTCTGTGAGGGGAGCAGTCAGGTCTGTGAGCTCTCAGCTCCTGCCCCTCCCGGCATCTAGCACACTGCCTGGCACATAGGTGGCGCTCAGAAGGCACTGCATGAATAACATGTTGGGTTGCCCCGGGGGGCCTCGCTTCTCCCTCTCTGACCCTCAGTGACCTTGGCTGTAAAACTGGGAAGTTGGCCTAGTAGATGCTTGCCGCTCAAAATATATTTAACACCTCAGCAACCTGGGCATCACTAGGGACCTTATTAGAAATGCAGAATTCTCAGGCCCCCTGCAGACCCACAAAATCAGGATGTGCATTTGAAAAAAAAAGATCCCCTATGACTCACATGCACATCCAAGTTTGAGGAGCACTGGTCAAGATGGCTGCTCTTGACCTTGGCTGAAAAGGAGAATCGCCTGGAGTACTAAATAAAAAGAGTACCTGGGCCCTGTACCTAGGAATTTTGACTTAATTGGTCTGGCCCAGTGCTGGAATTTGTTCAAGCAGCCCAGGTGATCGTAACGTGCCCCCGAGGTTGAGGATCACTGGTCCGGACGATGGCAAAAGCAGACTTCTCAAACCCTGATGTGCACGTTCTGACTCGGTGGGTATGGGAAAAGCCCATTTCTAACCAGCACCCAGGGATTCCCTGCTGCTAGGCTGAGACCACGTGCAGCTGCGAAGCTCTACCCTGGGATCCTTGCAGCTCCAGTATTTCATCACCCCGTGAACCACACCTTCCCCCACCTCCGCTCTCTCAATCTTCCTTACGTGAGACCAGGAGTCACCCCACCTCACTTCACCTCCAGGTCACCACATCGGTGACCTGACTGCGACCAGGCCAGAGCCTGGAGAGTTTAGAAATACACAGGTATCTAGGCCCCACTCTCTGAGATTCTTATTTAATGGGTTAGGGGCAGGGCCCAAGCTTTAGTAAGTAAAAACCAGAACAAACAAAAGCCCCATCTCCCTTGGCTTCTAACATGCGGCCAAGATGGAAACAACTACCTAGAGTGAGCTTTGTAGTAACTGAAAGACACACATAGCCACCCTGTAGGGCCCACCTCCAGGGAGAAGGGCTTTGGCAGTCAGAGGCGAGCACATTGACTGGTCCCAGTCCCGAGCGGCAACACCAGGAGCCCTCGCTGGCCTCTTCCCCAGTAAAGCTCTGCATCGGTGTGTCTTTGTCCCCACACTGCTGGTGCTGCGTTAAGCAGACTGCCTAGTCTTAGAGCTTGTCCAGGACACCCAGTCAGGGATTTCATCAGGCCGTCCCCCTCTCCTGCTGGGCTTGGCCAAGAGCAGTGCACAGCAGCCCCCAGACATTCCAGGAACTCGAGCTTTTTGGAGTGGCTGCTGCCTCAAGACAACTGAGTGCCTTCTCCCAGCAGCTGTCCCTTGTTGCTGACCAGGCCCCTGGGTACAAAGGACAGAAGAGAAGAGTCACAGTAAGCTACCTAGAGAGCAGGAATGTGATCCACACAGGACCACGGTGTACCAACTTCTACCTGCCACCAGCTGCCGAGGAGACCAGCTCACCCAACCAAGTAGGTAAAGCCAACCCAGGGCAGGGAGGCCTCGTGTTCTCCTGGCGCTCTGCCAAGAACCACAGTGTCCCTAGCTGAGGCAAGACTGACGCGTGCTGGCACAGAAGTCGCCAAAGGGCAGAACTGGGGACACGGGGTGAAGAAGTAAGGCCAGGTGGGCGCAGCGCCCGTGCCTCTGCTGCCCCGGTGCTCATAGCCTAACACGCAGCAAGTACTCAGCCGGTAGCCGCTGTACCAAAGACAGGACTAGGACACCCCCCCAGGGACACCGCACGATGCCAGGTGCCTCAGAGCCGGCCCATCAGAGCAAGAGGGCTGCTGTCCTGCAGAGAGTACCAGAAGCTCAGTGGGGGCAGGACACAGGCTCTGCTTGTTGGTTCGGAGGCCTTTGGCAAGTCTCATTATCAATGTCACTGTCCCTCAGTTCTACAGTGAAAAACCGCCTGTCCCCTCTGCCCACCTACTGCTCTGCTCCCTCCTACTCCCCCAGCGCCATTCCTCCCCCTTCTACTCTGACTTAGGAACATCCTCAAGTCTCCCTCTTCCTAAATCAAAACAAACCCCCCCTGCCCTGCCTGGAGCTCCTCCTCAGCTACCCCTGTATCACCATCCTCACCTCCACAGGTCAGACTCCGCCCGTGCTGCACCCTCACTCCGCACCCCCTCTGCCAGCCGGACCCCGCCCCTGCTTCCACCCTTATTCGTATGCTGAAGCCGCTCTTGCTAAAGCCTTCAGGGGTCTCCGAGTTCTCACACCTGAGAAAGGTCTGTCTTCACTCTTGATGGTGCTCTGACGCCTCTGCCGCTGTCAGCCCGCATCTCCTTCTTGACTTCCAGGCTGAGACACACTTCGGGATATCCTCCCACCCCCGTGTCAGCCTCCAGGCCGGTCCACTGCCTTTAAGTGTGGGCCTTCTCCAGGGACCTGCCCTTGAACCTCTGCTCTTCCCTGCTTGTTTTCACAGGACAAGTTCATTCGTTCTCAGAGGCTCAACTACTACTCATTCCCTGATGATTCAAGCTCGTTATTGTCAGCCCTTTTTATTTCTCTCCCAGGTCACATCCTAATATTTATGATTTTCTGCTGCACATCCTACCTGGAATGATCTTAAATTCTTCAATATTAACCCATCCCAAATGGCACCCATCCCTGCCTGCTGCCCACCCCCACCCCACATTATCATCAACCCAGTCTTCCAATATCTCCCTCCCCTCTACACCATCCCTACTAAACAGTTACTGAATATTATCGATCCTGCCCCATTTCCTCATTCGAGCAAATGTTTGGCATTGTGAGAGGCACTGAGGGTGCAAAGCTTCAGAAAACCCAGCCACAGTGTCAAGGCCACATAGTCTAGAGCATCAGAAATGCTTCAGGATACAGTCCCCCATCTCCTCTTCCCAAGCCACAGACTGATTCTAGATCCCACCCAACTTACCTGCTTCCTACTCGGTCTCTATGACAAGTCTTTTCTTGCTCAAGCCCCCTCTGTGAACTGCTGACATGGTAGCTTTCTAAGAAACAGTTTGGATCAAACCACCCTCCTGCTTCAGTCGCTCCCCATTCCTTAAATGAAAAGCCAAAATTCTTTAGAAGCAACCAGGGCCCTTGGAACCCAGGGATACTTCCCAAGCATACTACGGAGCCACCCTTCCCTTCCACACTCACACCTCTGCACATTCTTCCTCCATTGGGAATCCCTAAGCACCCCCCACCCCAGTTGCCTTGATAATCTCTCCTTCCACAGTATCAGCTCACATGTCCAACCCCTATGAAGTCTTTTCCAACATTTCTACACAACTGATGTTTTTCTTCCCACAAAATGTTGTTTGTATCTTGATTTCAGCACTAAACAGGTAAGAGGATCTCATACTATGTAATTACTGCTTTTCATGTCTTGCCCACTAACCTCTGAACTCTGAGATGGAAGGCTTGTTTATACCAAGAGTCTATTAGAGTGCCTGGAATATAGAAGATGCTTTGTCACATAATTAGTTTTATAGTATATTATCATGTGTTTTTAAATCTTGCCCGTGGGAATAGACTGCTGTGGTCTGAGGTGTCTATCTGCAGACTCTGTCATTGTACCTAGAATAGAGCTGATGATTTACAAACATTTAATACACAAGTAATGAGATGGGATTAAAGATGTATTACATCCAGTATTAATAACTGAAATGTATTGTGCACTTATACATGTGACACCAAGGGGTCCCAAATTCCTCATTATTACTTTGGGGAACAGAGGAGTCCTTCTCGTGAGGGCCTGTCCTGTACCAGATGGGATGTCCAGCAACACCATCGACCTCTACCCGCTAGAAGCCAGTAGTTCCCCCCACTCTCCAGTTGTAACAACCAAAATGTCTCCAGACATCACCATATGCCAAGAACCACTCTGCTAGACACTTCTAAGGGCTGTCCAAGTATGATCTCAGCCTCATGAGTTACACTATTCTGTCACCACCCCGGGAAGGGTCAGCAACCTGCTCAGGTGTGCGGAGCTAGTGAGGTGGGGCCTGTAACTCAGGCCCCTTAGCTCCAGAGCCCACACCCCTGGCCCCACCTATCCCATCAAGAAATGGCTCTGTAGGCTCAAAGGTCCTGGGCATGTCCACCTGCTGCCCTCTGGGCCAGCTAGAGGAAGTCGGCCCTCTGTCATACGGACATCCTTCCAATGCAAACAACAGCTACAAGGCGCCTTCCAAGCTCCTTCTGAGGCAGCCGCCTCATGAGGCCTGGTCTCTAGCTTTCCCAGAGCCCTGGGGGCTCTCTGGGATTCTCCAGCATGTTCCCACGGTGTGCAGCTGTCCAGGCAGGATTACTATTGCCCTCCATCTGGACACCAGCCTTCCTCAAATGCTGGCTAAAGCTGTGTTCACTTTCTTGAAGTCATGCCACACCACTGGAATGGGACCAAAATCCCTCAGCTGGTAAGCCAGGTATGTGGGCCCTGAACTTATGTGGCCACCCTGTTAAAGCTAAAAACCTGAGAGCAGGACGGCACCACACCTGCTTACACACATTCCACCACAGGGCCACACTTCCAGCCTTTCAAGGTGTGTGAATCTCAGTGGTGCCAGCCAGCCCCCAGGGATTTCTCTCAGCTGGGTCATCCACTAAGACTTCAGAGGGGACTCAGCTGCATTGTGACTTTACTGTAAATAACACAGCTGCTAGTGCGGCAGGTGAGGGACACGCCACTGGTGTTCTGCAGTGGGGCTATAACCACTTTAATCAATCAGTTAGATGCAGATGGCCGACTAATTGCAGTTCTCCAGAATGGATGACTCAGCCCTATCACTTTGCAGCTCGAAAACTCTCCATGTTTCCTCATTTTGGAGGTCCTTGCTCTGACCGAAAGGCTGATCCACTGGCCAGCACCTCTCTGCCCTCTTTTCCCAACTCTCCCCTCATTTATTCTGCTCCACTGACACAGGCGCCACCATTTCTTGCTTAGGCTAGGCACATTCCCTCCTCAGGGCCTCCGTGCATGCTGTTCACTCAGCCTGGAATGCTTTTCCACGGACACAGGCTTGATGATGATTCACTCAGCTGTTTACTCACCTTCTCTACCTCCCACCAAAAATTCAACACACACATACAACTTTACAGACCCCCCCTTCCCCTGGTGGCAAAGATTTTTTTTGTCATTGTTTTGCTCAATGTGTATCACCAATGCCTAGAATAATGAGCAGCACATAGGACACTCTCAAAAAAATTGTTGAGTAATAAATGGACCTTTCCACCGGGAGGTCACTACCATAGAGCAGGTGGGGCAAGAGGGGAGGAGGTAGTAACCATAGATCAGAATCTGACTCTGGCCCCTCTGGCCTAGCCCCTGGCTAAGCACGGCCTGCAGACTGTCATCTCCCAGCACTGAGCAGCACAGCATGACTACAGAATGATGGGGGTTGTGCGGCTTGCCCTGGCCCCAGGCTCTTGTGAAGCAGGAGAGGAAAATCACTGACCCACTGCCTCAAGACCCACAAGTGGGCCAGTGGCACTGTCTCTGGTCATCCAAGTGTGGGGGAAAAGGGCCTGGACAGGCCTCCCGCTGCAGATCACGAAGGCTCTCTGTTCCCCACCCCTGCAGGCCACAGGTGCCCCAAACAGCCTGGCGCTGTAGCCTCCTGCAAGAAGCACGGTGTCAGCCCCTCTCTCAGCTGCCACTCACGAGAC
The DNA here is from genome assembly GCF_030020395.1 of Manis pentadactyla. Taxonomy (NCBI): domain Eukaryota; kingdom Metazoa; phylum Chordata; class Mammalia; order Pholidota; family Manidae; genus Manis; species Manis pentadactyla. Next base: position 12,163,250 of record NC_080031.1, on the reverse strand, counting down.
AGCACAGGGAGGCATGTGAAGGTCATACCGCGGGTGTCTGCCCGGGTTGGGTGAAAGCTCTGAATTCCATTCTCTGGCTGAGGAAGCTGACGCAATGAGACGGGAGGGAATCAATAGTAGTGACTCATGCCCATGAGAAACAAGAAAAATCTGGTGTGGCCAGATCCCTAGGCAGGGGTTCCAGGGCATATTTCCCTCCTCATACCTCCCACTGAGAAGCTGATGAATTTGGCCCCAAGGAACCAAAGCTGAAGGCACTACTGGGGTTGGAGCTTGAACCCAGCTCACCGCCAGCATGGCCAGTCCCCTGCCTCCTCTGGCCTCCAGATACCTCTTCTGAAAAGAGTGGCTGGCACCAGCCCTGCCCTGTCCCATACGGTGGCCCCCAGCCACATGCAGCTGTGGAGTACTGACAGTGAGGTTGGTCCACCCTGAGATGGGCCATAAGTGGAAAATAATATTTGGGCTATACTGAGCTAAAATATTAAAATCAATTTTACCTCCTTATTTTTGCATTTTTTTAAATGTGGCCAACAACATATTTTTAAATTAAGAACGACTATGTGGCTTGCACTGCAATCCCCACTGCATTTCTATTGGGCAGTGCTGGTCTAGAGGACCTCTGAGAGGCCTCCAGGAGCTCCTGCAGAGTTTAGTAAGCTCCCCATGCTTCCTGGAGTCCACGTCAGGTGGGCTTATCAGGGGGTCTGAGATGCCTGAGGAGGGCCCTGGCCGTTCTGATTCACAGCCACAGTGAATACTGTCCTCAGGACTCAACTGCATCAGCATTGAAAAGATGCTAGTATTCCTGGCCTTCCCCCACAAGCCTACTGGGCCGTTGGGGCTCTGGGCATGGAGGCACAGTTCAAGGTGACAGTGCCACCTCCCCAGCGGCCAACCTCCACTCTGCCCACACCCAACCCGTTCCTGACCCTGGCATTTCCCAGGCCTGCCCCCACCCCACCATCTATGCCTCGCACACCTACCTTCCTGAGGCCTACATGGCAGGCCAGGTTCAGGGTGGTAAGTAGGTCACATGAACTTGCCTCGCCAGAACCTTCCCCCTTCCTCTGGCCAAGAGCTGTGCCCAAGGGGACTGGCCACAGGGACCCAGCCCTGCTTCTGCAGCTTGCCCGGTGTGTCATTTTGAGGAAACAAATTTGCATCCCTAAGCTCTGGTCTCCCAATCTGTTCAACAGGTGTGAAGAGTCCCTACCAGTTTCCTTGCAGTGGTTGACAAGCTAACATAGGAAAGGCACACAGGAAATGCTCAGTGAATAATATCTCTAAGCAGTACTCCCTCCTTCTTCGAGTGCTAAGTAGAATCCCAAAGCTGTAATGGTGTGGAATACAGGGTGGATTAAAACATTATGAAAAAACCACTAGCTTTCGGTCGGTCTGTTCTGTGATCAAAAGTGCAGAATAAAGATTGAACCTTACACTACATACAGCTGACTGTCCATTGACCTGAGAGAGTCCTGCATAACCCCTCACAGCACTTCCTAAACATTCCCTCTCCTTCCCAAAGATAACAATTTTAGCTTGCGGGCCCCAGCTGCACCCTGACCCAAATTTGAGAATGGAGACAGGGCAGAGGCCAGCGCAGTGACAAGAGTTGCATACCTGAGTCCTCATCATTGCAAAGGCTGACCACAGTATATAAATGTTGGGAGATCAGGAATCATTGTTAGGACCCAGGCCAGGGCCTTCCTGCCCAACCTCTGCTCATCCTGGCCACTCTCCCTTCTATGCTTCCTCTGACACAGGTCCCAGACTACCAGTCTAGGAGCCTCTCCTCTCCTGCGACTGTCTTGCCCTGTGACCTTGTTTTATTTCCTTGGTAGCAATTACACCACACTGTCTCCCGTACTCACAAGATGCTGCACCCTAAGAAAGGGACTTCGTGTAGCCCACGGTATCTCCAGCACCATATTTAACACCTGATTCAAGGTAGGTAATGGACAAATACTGAAATGACCAGATGTCTAAATGAATGAGCAAATGGACAGAACAAGTATGAACAGAAAGTTTCCAGTTAAAATACCCCAGACACTTTGCAAAGACCTGGGCATACAAGGTGCCAGGGACTTGCTAGAGGCCCAGCTTAGAAGCTGGCAGTCCCAGCAAAAGCTATACTTTTTGCTAAACATACGTTCATGGGCCCACAGCACACTGCTATCATCACAAAGGTGTGGTGCCTGTAGCACTGACTGTCCCCACTTTTGACTCACATTTATTACAACCAGCTCCAAGGTTGCTGGATCACACCAAGAGTGAATATCAGCCAATAAACCCCGTGTGGGCCCAGCAGAGCTGCATCCTCTTACCCAGGAAACCTCAGTTCCTCCTTACTTGCTCCTCAAGAGGGCCAGCCTAGACTCAATCCCCAGCCACCAGTCCCAGACTTCAAAGTACCTTTGGCCACGTGGAAGCAAAGGAAAGGGGTCTGGATACAGACCTGAGGCCTAACACAGCCTCTGTGGTCACAGGCTGGGTAACCCTGACAAGGTCTTACATCTCTCAGAGCCTCAGATTCCTCATCCGTGCAATGCAGATCACAGGACATGTCCTGGGAGGTGTGTGAGCCTGGAAACACATCCCAGGCATGAAAGCCCACAGCCTCGGTACAAGCTGGGCCCAGAGCAAGCACTCTGCCCCTAGAAGCTGAAGATCACCCTGGTCTAGGCCACCCCCAGCACATGGCAGCCCCTCTCCACTCAAGGTCAGCCCTACCCCAGCAAAGGGAGGGGTCCACAGACCTGCCACCCACGGCTCCCACCTGCCACCACACTGTAACTACACTCACCTCACCTACTGGCTGCTGGGCCACTGCACATGCCACACAGGACACACACAGCTGCCCGGGAGAGAGGGAAGGGCACTGCTACCCAGACTCCACCTGCACTACATGTGGCTCCCATGCACTGGCCAGACTCTGGGTGCACAGCTGGGTGGGGAGGAGCATGGAGAGGGGGAGAGGAAGGAGGCCTCATTGCTCTTTCCGGGTGTGATACCTCCTAGAGAAGGTACACAGGCCCCTGATCATACCTCCTTCCTGAGCAACACCCCTTCTGCAGAACAGATCATCAAAACACCACAGGCAGAGACAGAGGTGCAGTGGTTAGGCGTTTCAGCCTTGAATGAGGCAGAGACAAGGTGTATAACCAAAACATTTGGATATATCAGTGCTCCACCAGATCAGTAAGAAAAAGACCAAGGAATAATAGAATAAAGCAAAAGACAGAAAAAGGCAATTCACAGATGAAACGCAAACACCTAATAAACACAAAAAGATATTCACCCTTACTAGAAACTAGGCAGTGCAGATTAAAACCAAGCATCATTTATCACATGTTGTTGGTAGGAGTTCACTGATACAGAGGCTTAGAAGAGCAATTCAGGATGTCTAGTAAGGTGCACTTGACAATCCAGTAATTGCATGTCCCGGCATAGCCAAGAGTAACCCATGGGCACATGTACACCATTAAGGATGCTCTTACAGCTTTATGGTAACAGCAAAAGAATGCAAGCATCTTACGTGTCCATGACTAGAGGGATACATGAATAAGCTGTGGTATATTGATACAACTGAATACCGTACAGCCATTTAAACGGAAGAAATTAATCTACTGGGTAATCCTGAAAACATGACATTACTTTTTTTAAAAGTGTGGTAAAAAGATACATACAGTATGAACTCACTAAATTTAGAAACACACAAAACACTACATATATAGTGTAGAAGCTAAAAAAATTTCAAAAACATGAAGGAACCACCCAACTTTTGGTGAATATTACATTCAGGGAAGAGATAAATGAGATTGGGATGGACTAGGGGTAAAGAGAGCAGGGCTCCGTGCTAGTCTAATATTTTATGTCTGTAAAAAACCTGACACAATATGGGAAAACATTAACACTTGCAAACCTGGCTGATTGTCACATGGGATTCTAGTATCCTTAATCTTTTGAAATATTTTTTACTCATGGAGAAAGGGAGACCCAATTTTAGGACAAAAATTCAGAGGCTATATAAGAAAAGACGGATTGATTCCACAACATAAAGGTTTAAGAGACGGAGGGAATGAGCAAGAGAGCGAAGGAAAATGAACAGTTAAAAGACAACAAACTGGGAAAAGTATTTGCAACAAACATGGGACGGACCAGTGAATTCCCTTAGCTAATAATGTGCTCACGCAAATCAGTAAGAAAAATGGTCAATAAATCAAACAGAAATGGGCTAAGGACACGAATATGCCATTTATAGTAAATAATGTAATGGCATAGAGGAAAGACATTCTTCTGAGAGCCACAGCACTGGAGGAGGTGGGGAAATGACCTGTCACGGGTCAGTAGTGGAAGTGAAAACCAGGGCCATTGTTTTGGAAGTGATTTGGCAATATCTATCAAAATCCCCTTGAGCCTGGGAATTCCACTGCTAGAAGTTCAGTCTACAGAAAAGTCTTCTATGTTCGCACAAACTTTTCTATCAAGACCTTTCAGCTAGCACTATGTGTGACAGCCAAAGATGGAAACAACTAGAAAAGCTATCCACTAAGACTTGTTTATACACAGCACCACACAGACAATGGAACATTAGGAATCCGTGGAAAAGAGGATGTAAATGCACTCATGCTGCTACCGAATGATCCCCCAAGCCTAGTATTAAATTTTTAAAAGGTAAGTGGAAAACAGTGTTCTGTGCATCTCCAACTGTGCTTTTAACAAAAGATCCATGTGCATACATGGCCATGTCTGTATATGGGAGATAACTTCAGAAGGATGCTGAAGAAACTAAGGCGGGTGCCTCTCAAGAGGACAGCCTGTGGACAGGGGTCTGGAATGGGAAAAAGACTTTCTTTTTATCAAATACCCTTTTGTATGTTTAACTTTTTTTTTTTAACTGGTGACTATACACACTTTCAACTAAAATCTTGCCAAAAGGAAAAGAAGAAAAAATAGGGAAAACAAACTTTGGAGTCTTACACAACACACCTGGACCTGAATTCCAGAATGACGCTCCCTAGCTGAGTGAGTGATGGGTAAGGCACAGTGCCCCACAGGGTGGTTGGACAGGCAGGTAAGAGTGACTTGTGACCACAGGGAAGTGGAAGCATCACCTGCCCCTCTCACAGATCCCACGGGCATGGGTCCCCTTGTCCCTCCCTCTAGTCCTGCTCTACAGACAACGCATGGCAGGGGCTGGGCCACAGGGCACTGGAATGCACACTGGGCTTGCACAGCATAGCTGAAGCCCAGCCCTTCCCCAGCTGGTCAAACCATTCACCTCGGTACAGGTCTGTGTCCAATTACAGGATCATTTTTTCTGCTTCACGTGAGAACACTATATGGGCTAGCAGCAGCCTCACTCAGAGCACAGCAGCTGAATCCTCTCCTCAGCAAGTGAAAAAGGCCCAGTGTGAAGATCAGGTGTGCGCAGACAGGGGCATTGCCAGAAGCAGCCCTGGGAAGAGGGCGCAGTCAGCCCATCTGTATTTACCCTTCTGGATATAATTTCCTCTGAGCACACAAGGATACCCTTTTCCTGGCAGATGCGGTTTCGATGGAACTGAGTCATGGAAGCTTTGACCTTCTTGCCAAGCCTAAGGCAGCAGGGTGACACTCTAAATGAGTTCACCCTGGGAACTAACCCTGTGTGGACCCAGGAGGGCCATGGGGCCACCTCCCTCCTCCCTTATGTGCTCCTCAGAAGGGCATGTCAGGAGAAGTGCGGGGTCCCAAGTCAGGCAGGGTTACCAAGGCCTCCAGGCACACGGAGAGGCTGAGTAGTAGGGCACGAACAAGAGCCAACAGAGACTGCGCCCTACTGTGTGCAGGGTACTGCCTCAGGCACTGTACCACAGCAGGAAACAAGTAACAGGCCTATGCTCCTCTGCAGTATACACCTGGGGGGGGGGCACTGCAAACAACGAATGAGGTAATGTAATGATGACACAGACTATGAGGTCAAGAGGACAGGGTTGTGGGCAGGGAGAGAGGGGGCAGCTCCTTGAGACTGCAGGGTAGGCACATCTCTGAGGAGCTGGGCCCTTGACCTCAGACCTAAGCAAAAGGTGGGCAGGCAAGGATGGGGAAAGGGGAAGTAGGAAGGCAGATTCCAGAATGAGAGAGAAGCAAAGACCCTGAGGGCCTGTGAGGTGTAAGGAATGGAAACAAGTCTGAAGTAATCAGAGACAGCAAGGAAAGGCCGGCGGTGATGCCAGGGAGGCCACATAGGCCAGGTGGTGTGTGATGTCACAGGCCACCCCAGGAGCTTGCACTTTATTCAAGGTCCCATGAGAAGTTATTGGAGGGTATTAACAGACAAGCGATACCCTGGATTCATCTTTAAAAGATCCCTGGGGCTGTTCCACAGCTACTGTAAAAAAATACTGTGTGGTAATTCTCTTTTACTCTGGTTTACAGATGAGAAAACTGAGGCACACAGAAGTTAAATTAAGGGTCCCAAAGTCAGACAGTTAGCCAGGGGTAGAGCCAGGAATAAAGAATTCAAGCAGTCTGGACTGCTCAGAACCCCTACTCTACAGCATGCATAGACGTGCGGTAAGCTCTCTGGGGTTGGTCTGAACTCTGTGGTCACAGACCAGGTAACGCTGACAAGGTCTTACATCTCTCAGAACTCAGATTCCTCATCCGTGCAATGCAGGTCACAGGACACGTCCTGGGAGGTGCATGAGCCTAGAAACACATCCCAGGCATGAAAGCCCACAGCCTCGGTACAAGCTGGGCCCAGAGCAAGCACTCTGCCCCTAGAAGCTGAAGATCACCCTGGTCTAGGCCACCCCCAGCACATGGCAGCCCCTCTCCACTCAAGGTCAGCCCTACCCCTGACCTTGGGTCCACAGACCTGCCACCCACGGCTCCCACCTGCCACCACACTGTAACTACACTCACCTCACCTACTGGCTGCTGGGCCACTGCACATGCCACACAGGACACACACAGCTGCCCGGGAGAGAGGGAAGAGCACTGCTACCCAGACTCCCTCTGCAGTAAATGTGGCTCCCACGTACTGGCCAGACTCTGGGTGCACGGCTGGGTGGGGAGGAGCATGGGGTTGGGGAGAGGGTGGAGGCCCATTCGAGAAGCCATACTCTCTCTCTCTCTGGGTGTAGCACCACCTAGGAGAGGTACTGAGGCCTCTGATCAGTGCCACCTGAGAGGCCTCCCCATAGGGCTTGGCCACAGACCCTCAGCGGGGGCAGAGATAGGCCCTTCTCCTGAACAGCACGTGCTCTCCACAGCAACTCAAAAGCAATCCCTTCTTCATTTGAGCAAAGCCTTATTTCCAGAGTGATGTTCCCTCTGCTAGTTGATGTCCCCTGTCCAGAGCAGGTACAACCTAAGTCCCCAAGCAGGGACAGTACAGGTGCTGGGACCCCTTTCCAGATGGATAGCATTCTGATTCCGGCCCATGCGTGGCTGCCACCAGGATGGCTGCTCTGGAGCACCCAGGAGCAGCAGGGAAACCTCTCCCCTGGTCCCTAGTTAAAATAGGGACCCTCGCTTCTGCAGGACTTAGCCCTCTCTCCTCCCCTCACCAGGTAATCAGGTCAGCACTGCAGTGCCAACTGGCCTGCAGTGGTTCTGGAACAAGGTTTCAGGGTGTCGGCGGGGGATGGTCCACTCCCGAATTCCTATTAGGAGCCAAACAGGGTTATAGGAGTGGCGGGTGGGACTAGGGGAGAGCAGAAGTGCTCTGCATGTTGGGGGCACAGAGTTTAGCGCCCACAGTGAATCTCAAGACGAGAAATAAAACCGTGGAGAAGAAAAACCACAACTTCCATTTCCTGCATCAGCCTGTCCTTTGGGAGCAGAGAAGCCAGCAGAGAAGCCCCTCTGAGGTTGTCTCACATCAGCAAGACTTTTCAAAGAAAAGTTGTGCATATGAGACCCCCCTCTGATAAAGGTTAATGATGTGGGAAGGGGAGTGGTGGCAGGCATCTGAGGAGCCGCTGGGGGAGTCTGGGTGATGGTCCCTCTGGGGCAAGGCTCAAGGCTGAGCAGGTGGAAGCGCTGGCTGACACTCAGGTTATCAGAGACCACCCAGGGCCACCTCGGCCCGGGGGTCAACCAACCCATATGTGGAGGCAGATCTGAACATCCACAGCCCCACCCACACCCCAGAGCCAGGAGGCACTGGAAAGACACTCTGTGCTCCTTCTCAAGACCAACCCTGCTCTAGGCAGACCCTCCCACGTCAGAAACCTACAAACACGTCTCCACACACAAACAGAGCAATCCCTGCTCAAACACAGGTGCACACTCCAAAGCCAACGTGGAACACACGGGAATGCATACATGCACACACACACTCCTCCTTCCCTGCCCACCTCCCCCACCCCAACATACAGCTTCTGGGGTCTGCTGGGCCTCCTCTGCCAGGGTGCTTTCTTCCCCCATCCCTCGGCACAGGGCAACTGCCCACAGGGCTCCTTCAACTTCAGCTCTGGCTCCAGCTGAGTTTGTTTGTCATGTTGTAGGTCCCTGGAGCCAGGGAGCGTCAAGGGGAGCAGGGAGTGGCTAAGCCAGCCCTTTGGGGATCTCATCATCTCCAAAAGTTGGGTGAAGCCCTAGGCTCCTAGCCTCTGCCTGGCCAAGCCCAGCTCCCAGGAAGACAGCCCCACTCCTGTCCTGTCAGAGGGACATGGGGAGGGGGAGTGTGGGGAAGGGGCCTTCAGGAAAGCAAGTGGGAAGAAGATACACAGCCTCAATACACGTGTCCTGGGGGACTGGGCCATATCCTGGGGCAGCCTGTTGGGGCAGTCAGGCATGGGGCAGAGGCGACTTCACAGGGCTCACTCACCATCCTCCCAGGCTGTCCCGGACTCCACACCTGCACCTAATCCTGATCTGGACCAGAGACTGTCCTCCCGGACACCCTCACACAAATCCACCCGCACAGAAATCCGGGGAACTTGTAAGGCCCGCCTCCAGACACCACCTGCCCATCAGACCTTCTGGGCTCAAGCCCTGAGGCATTAGCAATTGCAGGATCATCCGGGCACCCAGACCTGGAGGAGGCGGTGGGAGGGCAAGACTTAGGCCGGTCAGGGCCTGGGGACAGAGGATTCCAGAGTCTAGGGCCTGTTGAGCAGGTTTGAGCCTCCTCACACCTTTCCACAGAGCTTCGACCCACCGTCCTACAGGCTACCCCCAGGCAGACACCCTAAATCTAACCGAGGGCCGTGCCAGAAGTCAGGCCAACCACAGGAACCCTGGGTGCTCTGTCACCTGTGCCCAGAAAACCTGGAGCCTGGCCAGAAGCTCCTCCCCGCTGCCCTTTCAGAAGCCATCCTGTTCTCAGGCTGCTAATCCCTTACAGGCTGGGGACAAGCACTACCTTTAGGGCCAAATTAAATCCGGGGGTTCTTGCCAAGGACGCCTGGCACCAGAAAAAAACTCAGAGAAACTGAGGCACAGAGAAGACACGGACCCTGCGAAAATCCAGCAAACCAGGCCTCCACAGGGGCCCTGGCCCCACTGACGCTCCTGCCCAGGAGCTAACTTATTCTGGGCCTGGGGAGAGGGCACGTTCCCACCCCCAAGAACACACCCAAGCCTGGCCAGCTCACCTGGCCTTCCTGGCCTGTCAGTCCAGCTGTTCCGGAAAGAGAACATTTTCTTCTCACTCTATTTGGACAGCTGCAGGGATAGTGATGGTGAGAGGGGCATGTGTGATTCTTCGTGGAGAAGCAGGCCTCGCAGTGGGTGGGCCACAGGGCCTGGAGCTGCGGGAGTCCGGGTGGGAGCTGGGTGAGCACGCTGGGCGGGGCCTCGGGCCGGCTGGGCGGGGCCAGCAGCAAGGAGGGGGAGGGGAGCCAAGGGGCTTCGGGAGCCAGGCCCGGGAGGAGTGACCAGGAGCCCAAGAGCAGGGTTGGAGAATGAGTCCCTTCTTCGCGGAATGTGTTCAGTTACAGGGTGGGGCTAAGGGTGGGGCTAAGGGTGGCCTCCTGGGCCCAGCCCCAAACCTGATCCGGCCTCACTCCCAGAGAGCTCCTGCAGCCCCCTGCTTGGGGGTTCAGGGCTGGCAGGTAGGGCCCAAAGCGAGGAAGACAAGGCTTCAGCCGGGTAAAAGTTGTCAGACCTGGCAATCGATCTCCTTCCCCCCCAGGAGGCAGGAAGTAGAATTATAGGGTCAAGCCTAGCCTTTCTTTCCCTTCGGGTGCTCTCTCCTCTACGGTCCCTGGTCCCTGCCCCTTCGCAGCCATCCCACCGTGGTGTCTCCTTGTCCCCATCTCCACCCCCTCCTGCCTGCTGGCCCCGCCCCCGCCCCCTGGTTATGTAAGGGGCCTGAGAACACACAGAGGGAGCTTTGTTTTCAAACCAAATCCATACGGAGCCGGAATCAGCCGACGCAGCTGTTCCCCATTCCCTCCGCCTTGGCAGGGTTGAGATGCCGGGCAGGAAGCCCCCACACGCCTCCATTCTGGGAGGTGGGGGCAAATGCTCGCCCAAGAGCCCCCAGGCAGCTAAATGGGAGGCCAGGGCTCAGTCACCGCTGCGCAAGACTACGGCAGGAGACCAGCTGGCCCCCAAGACAGAGCAAAGCCCCAGTGCAAGGCCAGGCGCACACGGACCATAGACAGGAGAGCTCTGGGCTAGGGGCACACCTGTGCAGTGACAGGCCCAGAAGCGGGGGCCTAGGCCCACACCAGTGCACCCCACGTTCTCTCTTCCCAATGACCTGTGTACACACTCATCCGCACACCGTAGCGTGCAGGCACACCCACAAACACATGCATCAGCCCAAATACAACACACTGTGTGTTTACCTGAATGGCATCTGGGCAGGAGTCCCTCTGTTCTGGCCAGCCTCCTCCATCCTAACAGGTACCTCTCGGGGAAAGAGCTGGAGCTCTGGAGAAGGGACGGTGGAGGGCAGAGGGCAGAGAAGTCCCACCAGTCAGCTCTTTGGAGACCCTCAGGCTCCAGGACAAGATGTCAGCTTCCTGCCCAGGAAGGTATGCAATGAAGTGGGTGAGGGCCCGGGGAACTGAGCTTAAGATCGAAGCATTCCTTACTTTGAGTAGTCACTGTCCCTTCACCAAACCCAACTGATGCAAGAGCCATTTTGTTCAAAAATGCTAGAACTGCCAACAAGAGGAGGTGCTCCAGGACCTCCACGGCCTTGCAGGATGCCCACCCAACCCGGCTCCAGGTCCAGCTGCCACTGTCTGGACAACTTGGATGCAGAAGGTGGGGCAGAGGGGGACAGAGGGACAAGGGGAGAGAAGATATGACTGAAGGAGGTTAGAGAAACCTAGGCGAGGAAAAAGGAAGGAAAGCAGAATAGGACTGGAACAATAAATAAAGAAAAAAACCCAAGAGGAGAAAGGGACGCTAAGTGTGAAGAAAGGGGTCCCCACAGCCTGTGAGGATGGGCTCTTCACACCCAGCCCCTACCAGCTCTCTAACCCTCTCCGGCAACCCAAGGCAGTCCTGGAGCAGCAGAGGGCCAGGCACTGCCAGAGCACTCAGCCTAGCGCACCCAGGGCTGCAGGCAGGCCCTCAATGACCCCAGGCCTGGAGAAAGGACTGAGATAGGGACAGGGCTGAGACAGAGGGCCAAGAGACCCAGGGTCATTCCTGAGGCAGTCCCCTGCCTGGAGGGAGGAGATGCTCTGGGACCTTGAACAGCAAGTTACTTTTCTGCATTTCGGTTCATCATCTGCAAAAAGAAATCATTATTGAGTGACTACTGTGTGCCACAGCAGAGCCAGGTCACAGGTTCCGCCCTACAGTCTGCCTCTGAGGCCTCTCCCAGCTTGCAGAAGTCTACCTCATTTGTGCATTACAACCCTGTAAGTGTATGGGGTGGGGAGGCAGAAACTGTGAGCCCAGTTAACAGATGGACTGATGGAGAACCAATAAAGCCAGACAGCTGCCTGAGGTCACTCAGCTGGGAAGAGACAGAGAGGAGGCAAGGGATGTCTTCAGGAGCAGCCCCTGCCCTACCACCCTACCACTTGGCCCTCTCCTGGGCCAGAAAGTAGACACTCTTCAGTCTCTGGGCCCCACACCGAATCACAGAGAAGCACCGGCCGGCATTCACAGAGTACTGGAATCCAGGCACTGCACTGTTATGTGAAATGCTCTCATTCAGACCTTCTCAGAGGAGGAAAGGGAGGCTCATGGTAAGCCCAAGGCTGTGCAGCTGGGGAAAGGACACACCTTGCATGAGAAGCCAGCCATGGTTCTCCTGCAGCACCCAGAGGGCTGCCCTCCGCCGCCTGTCTTTGGCTCTGCTTGTGCCCCGCTGCAGTCCACTCTGGCTCAGCCGGCACAGGGTCCCCTCAGGTCCCAACAGAGAACGTAGGGGTAGGTGACCGTGCACTGAGCGCTCAGGGATGCCCCAGAGAACAGAGTCTCCAGTTGGATGCGGAAGGCACTTGCAGCTCAGGAAGGCGATGACCATGGCGCTCAAGCCACGTGGGGTGACAGTGAGAGCAAAGGCTGAGGCTAAGAACATGTGGGGCAAGCTACTGGGCAAATAACAACAGTCTGACCAGAGCCAAATAGGTTTTCAATACTATTTTATTTCTAGAAATAAATTTATAGAGCTTACACTAAATTTATAAATAAATTTCTGGAGCTTACACTAAAGCCCCCAAATAAGAAATTTCTATTATTTCTAAATAAAAATGCTTAAAGCGAAGAAGCCCTCTGTCCCACTTTCAAATGGAATTTTAAATGGAAAGCTAACAGAGAGAGGGAATACAGTCATTTGCAGTGAAGCAAGAACAGGAGGGAGCCCCTCATCCTGAGGACACCTGAGAGAGGGTCCCACCCTCCAGGGCACCTTTCTTGGACCCAAATTAGAAAGGGAGGTCTGATGTCAAGGACAGGAAGTGAGATTAGCACCAGTTTGTGCAAGGATGTAAGGTTGGGCTAAGGAATGTGCCCTGGTGACCCTGGGGTGGGCGGAGTGGAGGGCATGCGCTCCTCAGAGGGCACACTGCGGCCCCTCCCCACCTGCAGCTCCTGCCTGCCTCTCCAGTACCTGAAGAGATGCCCAGGGCCAGGCCTTCTCTGACGAACAGCTCACCTGTCAAAGGGAAGCTCTTCTCCCTTCGTCCCAGGAAAAGCAGGAAGCAAAGCAGGGCTAAGTGAAGACAAAGTCAGAAAACCTGAGCTACATCTTCCATTCATTCATCAGACAGATATTTACTAAGCACCTATTTGCTGGACATCATTCCAGGCATGAAGAATACAGTGGTGAACAAGGCAGACCGGTTTCTGGAGCTTACACTAAAATCGCAAAACCTCAGGGAGGAAGATGCCTTAGGATTTTTCAAGCCCATTCCACACCACAAACATGCCCCTCCAGTGGCTGCATCTCCTGCGGAATGTCCCTGTCAGGGTGACCTGTCTATGCCTGAACATCTTAAATGATGGAAAACTTGCCCCATCCACAGGCAGAAGCGTGCTTCTGGAATCTTCAGATGGCCACCCTGAGGCCCCTGCTGTGGTCCCCCCCTGCAGCCTAGGCAGAGTCCGAAGCAAGGAGTCGGAGCATTAAATGCACTGCTAAAATGCACAGATTGACTTTATATCAGGACCAAACAATGAAGCTTCATCGCTAGTTCTGCTGTCTGAGTCACTGGCTTGGCATCAAAGGAAACAAGTCGGCCCCATTCCCACCTGCCAGAGCTCCCAGGTCCCTCGGCCTCTGCCACTGTAAGTGGCCTGATTCACTTCCCCCACCATGACCTTCAAGCACGTCCCCAGGGCACATCCCTGCTGGCCCCCACTTCTCCGTCCCTTCCAACCAGGAACGGGAGACCTGGGACACCTCTAAGGGGCAGTGGGGGCTGTGGCAGCCTGTGAGCACACAGGAGGGAAGCTCACAACTCAGACTGAGACGCGGGTCTTCGAGGTGCCTCTCCAGCCTTAAGCCAGGCCTGGATGGGGTGGAATCCGGGGATGCCAGATGCCAGGAATGACCACGTCGGCCTGGGTGCCTGAGCTCAGACCCCCAGGGCCCCTCCTCTAAGCCATGTGTCACTGAGGTTGCAGGATGAGGCCTCGCAGCCATGTGGGCGGCAGCAGGAGAGCACACTTCCAAAGGAATAAGAGCCTGTAGCAGTGGCCAGATGGAAGCAATTACCAGCAGAAAAGCAGGAGAGGTGGGGGCTGGGAGGGGCCAGCAGCAGTGCGGGCAGGGAAAGAGAACAAGCCAACCGCCTAGCCTCAGGGGACAGGGTGCCAGGATGGGCAAGGCGAGATGCGGGGTCCAGGGCAGCACACAGAGCTCTGGGCTGGGGATCAGCAGACCTGGGTGTGTAGTCTGCCTTGTCACCAATACACTATGGCCTTGGACAAACCCCTTCACACCCCTGGGCCTGCACTTCTTCAGAGATCACAGGACAGGGTGAGATGAGCTTGGGGGAGCTTGGAGAACTTGCCGGAAGCGCAGGTTTGGGAAACACGCCTAGATATGAGTTCCAGCTCCGCGGCTTATGAGCCGGGTGACCTTGGCCACAAAGTTTCATCTTCTCTAGCCTCTATTTCTTCATTTATAGATGGGCTCAATGAAAGGGTTGTGTGAGGCCTAAAGGAAGTGATGAAAATAAGTGTATAACACACCTAGGTTTTTTCTTAAGTTTTTTGAGCCAGGCTTTTAATAAGTGCTTGATTGATAAATGGTGACTACTTTTGATATTTGCTAAGTCCCTTTTATTCTAAGGACAGCTGTTTACAGAGGCTGCAAGGGGCAGAGGACTCGGGCCCAAGCATTGGGGCACTCCCCGAACCCAGCTTTGGGGTGAAGCTGCAGACTGGTAGAAGCAGCCACATCGCTTCCAGGTCAGCAGCCAAGCACTCCTCCCACTCAAGGCCCAGGTAGAATCCGAGGGCCTCGCCAGGCCCACACCTCACCTCAGCCCTGGCAGCAGCACCTTCCTCCCTGCTGGACAGAAGCCAGGGCTTCAGATTTTAGAGCAGTCACATCATCTTTTGCAGGGCAGCTTTGTAGGGGTGGGGCAGGCAGAGATAGGGCAGTAATCTGCCTACAGGTCTCCTGGTCCCAGGCAAGGAGCCAAAACAAAAAGAAAACCTGCAGCTCTGGACACCCATGGCCTCCTCACCCTGAAAAGCAATCAGCCCAGCACAACCCCTTAACAGGATTCAGCTCTTGCTGGGCTCAGGGGCACTAATCTAGAACCACACAGCACCTGGCGGGGCCCCTGTGCATCACATACTGTTGCTCCTGCATGCACTGCATTTGACCACTTCCTTTATCTGTAGAATAATTTGTGTGTGTCTCTCTCTCTCTTTCACACAGACACACACACACACACGCACGCACACATGGAATGTGGTGGGGTCACAGGAGATTCTGAGGCCAGGGCTGGCCGGCAGCCTATAGCTGATGGCTCAGAACACTCGTGTACAAGTGAGGAGCACCTCTGGGAAGGGACGGTGAAGGGGAGGAGAGACTGATGACCACAGCCTCCCAAACCTGCCTACCCTGGCCATTTCCTCAGGCAGCCAACAGCTTCAGGCCAGGGCGCTGGGCTTGGGAAGGAAGGAGGACCCTGAAGGCCAGGGGAATGAATCAGGACAGGGTAGCCCAGGAGTCTGGAGGGAGGGAGCGGGTCCCGCAAGCTTTCTGGATGCCTAGCCCCACCACCTGATAGCCCTGCCCTCAAGCACCCAGGGTGCATGTCCGCAGGCCAGAAGCTCAGCTGTGTTCTGCAGGCCCCCTTGATTACAGTACGGCCCTCGGGCTCTGGGACACTCTGGGATATGTAGGGTCCCTTTCAGGATGTTGGAGCTCCCCATCCCCTGTGGGCTGGAACCATGATGTATCATCCCACAGTTGAGAGAGCGTGTAGAGTGAGCATACACTCGTATATCACCCCACAGTATAGAGAGATGTATAGACTGAGCTCACACTCATATATCACCCCACAGTACAGAGAGAGGTATAGACTGAGCTCACACTCGTATATCACCCCACAGTACAGAGAGAGGTATAGACTGAGCTCACACTCGTATATCACCCCACAGTACAGAGAGAGGTATAGACTGAGCTCACACTTGTATATTACCCCACAGTATAGAGAGATGTATAGACTGAGCTCACACTCGTATATCACCCCACAGTACAGAGAGAGGTATAGACTGAGCTCACACTCGTATATCACCCCACAGTACAGAGAGAGGTATAGACTGAGCATACACTCGTATATTACCCCACAGTACAGAGAGAAGTATAGACTGAGCTCACACTCGTATATCACCCCACAGTACAGAGAGAGGTATAGACTGAGCATACACTCGTATATTACCCCACAGTATAGAGAATGTGTAGAGTGAGCATACAGTCATCTATTATCCCGCAGTACAGAGACCATGTAGCATGAGCATACACTACTGTATTACCCCACCATATAGGGAGCATAGAGACTGAGCACACACTCGTATATTACCCGACAGTATAGAGAATGTGTAGACTGAGCAGACTCATATATTATCCTACAGTATACAGAGTGTATACAATATCTAGAGTGCACCCTTTCCCAGGACAGAAGGTACAAACCCTTGAGCCACACTGAAAGGAGGAATTCACAGCCCCACTGGGGCCTCTCTGGGGAGAAACCCAGGGAATGTGCCCAGATAGGGTCTTCTGGGCACCCAATGCAGGACAGATGCCAGGCCAGTGTGAGGTAACCACTGAACAACATAGGCTGACTGGAACACAGAAGGGTGGGGCGGGGTGTGCTCTTTCTTCTCCTGCTGGTGAAGGGGGTTCCTTTCCAGGATTTGTTACATTCCAGAAAAGCAGATTCTTGGTTCTTCCCAGAAAGCTGGATCCTAAGAGTCTAAAAGGCCTGTGAGGGTGGAGGGCCAAGGAACTTTCCTGAGGAGCATGGGGTGAGTCACTGCTCTGGGTAAGTACGTAGGTGAGGGAAGGGAGGGAAGATAGCCCAGAAGGCACCGTAGGCTCCTTTTGGCCTAGGCCTTGGCTCGGCAAGGTGGGGGTCCCTGGTGTCCCGAGCAGCAGCCACACTAAGTGACAGATGCCCGCCCAGCCCACAGTCCAAGCAGGTGACTCTGACTTCCCTAACTTCCCCATCTATCTACACTCCCTCCTACCCATTGTCAACGTGGACTCCGGGGGCCTGGCCTCAACTCCTGGCTCTCCCTCAGCGGCTTGATGGAGCCCAGGACCCCTCAGACAGTAAAGAACTCCCGTGCAGCAAGCTGCTGCTGGGGGAAAGGGCACAGAATGCGCTGGGAGTGCGGACAGGAGCAGAGCGGGGAACAGGTCAGAGGGAACCTGGGTCACCTTGGCTAGGGGAAGGGGGTACTCCTAGGCTAGCTCCCAGCAAAAAGAAAAAGCCCCACAAGTTAGTTTCCAAGCCCCAAGCAGGGGGTACCTCCCAGGCACCCTCTTGAGAGTTATGGGGCAGCCTGAGAGTAAGAGTATGACAGAAACATTACTAAGAGCCAACACTCATATGCCTCTTGCTCTGCGCAGGCAACATTTCCAAGCACTTCACACATACAAACTCATTGAAAACCTTGGGAGATGCCAGGGTCAGGACCTGGAAGAGGCAGGTGGCAGAGGGAAGCTCAGAAAAAAAGTGGCCTTGGTTTGTGCCCCGTGGGACAACCTAGCCAGTACAGGGCCGTCCCCAAGGTTCCACAAAGAGTGAGTCGGCCTCCACTTGGCTCCCACACTGTGCCTCCCTCCAGTGGTGGAAGCACAGGCTTCCCTGAGAAGCCTGTGGGGGTGCCAGCCTGTGGGTGGCCATGAGGTCAGACATGCACAGCTGAGCAGCCGAACACTGCCTACATCCTAGCCTTCTGACAGGAGCCCCCAAGACAGGCCCTCAGGCCCCCGTTTGTGAAACAGAGGAATCGGGCTTCAGACGGCCGAGACGGAGCCTCCCCTCAAGAATGAGAATGGAGGGGGCAGTCCAGGCAGACATGTTGTCAGCTCAGGGCTGACTGAGACGTCCCTCCAGCAGGGGCCCCATGGAGGCACCCAGAACAGACCGCTGAGCCCAGGTTCTAATCCCAGCTGTACCCCATCCTCACTCCAACCCTATTCTTCCCCAGTGCTCACTCCCCAGACAGCTCTGGAGTACAGTCGCCTAGGCCCAAAGACCCCACAACCTGGATCCGGTGTCCTGGATACGGCCCGCCTGCAGCTAGCAACCCCCACCTTTGGGCTCTGCTTGGCGACCTTGAGACTCCTGCACACAGAGGGACCCAGCAAAGCCAGCCCACGGTCTGCTGGACTTGATGGGGGTAGTTGTGGCAGAAACCACGGCTCAGAGGATGCTGAAGGTGGGGTCGCCTCTTCAGCCCGGGCGCGGCGGGGCTAGAAACTTTCCGGAGAGGACCATCCTGCCTGCTCACTCCAAGGGAGCGAAGGGAACCGGCTTCCCGCTAAAACCTGCTCCAGGGAGAGGGCTCCCAGGGCTCCGGCCACCCCACCCGGACCCGGACCCGGACCCGCGCGGCACCCACGTGCCGGGCCCGACCACCTCCCTGGCCGCGGCGCGGGGCTGGGGGCCAGACAGCCGGGACCCCGAGGCGCTCCCCGCCCTCCCCCCGGGCCCGCCCGGGGCCCGCCGCCGCGTACTCACCCTCGCGGGTGGAGCGGGGCGGGGCAGGACAGTTTCGCGCACAGCTCCGATCCGCTAGGCGCGCGGGCTGGCGGCGCAGCGCTGGCGCGACGGCTCCGCTCGGCCGGGTCCCTGTCCCGGGCTCGGGGCCGGCCTGGGAGCGGGCAGGTCCGCCTGCTGGGAGGCGGGGGCCCGGCCCGGGCCCGGGCGGGGGGCGGGGCCGGGGCCGGACACGCTTGCGCACACTGCCGGGAGCCGACTCCGAAGAGCGCGCGGGCTGGAGGAAGGGCGGGCTGGAGGAGGAGGGAGGGCCGGGGCGCTGCCGCACGCGGGCGGGGCGACGCCCGCCGGCCGGGGATGCTGCGAGGGCCGCGGAGGCCCGGGGAGGGGCCGGAGGGGGGCCGCGGGGGATCGAGGGGGGGAGGCAGGCGCAGAGGGTGGAAGAGGAGGCCGGATGGGGCGAGCGGAGCGCCCGGGCGGGCGCTGCCTGCAAGTGCCGCCTGCATGGATGTGCCCAGCGCAGCCTCCGCACACCCCCCAAAAACAATGGGACCCAACAAAGGTTTCTCCGCGCTCCCACGTGGCGCAGCCGTGTCCTTCCCTCACTGGGGAAAGTGAGGCACGGAAGAGGAGGGCCCTATTCCGGGAGCCCACCCGTCAGTGCACAGCAGTCAGGTGCCCTGGACGGCGACCTGTGCCCTAACTGTGCCCTAATCCCCCAACTGCTCCCTCTGCACCCCCCTTTCGCATCCTAAAAGTTTCTCAGTTTCTGTTCCTTACTGAAGGTGACAGGCAGGGGAAACCTCAGTAAGACACCTCACCCTACTTCCTGAGCCAAGACTTCCCCAAGCAAACTTCAGAAGTGCCCAGGATGCAGGAAACAGTCCAGGAGTCACCCTCTGGACAATCCACTGACCCCAAGTCACTCTGATCGGGGAGCAATGTTTACTGGGCACTGAGCCCCAAGTGTGAAAAGCCCGGTGCTGGCAGGGCCAACAGCTCCAAGGAAGTGCGAGACTGGGTCCCTGTCTCCTGGAAGCTTACCATCCAGCCAGGGAGAGAAGGCCCACTGTGGGCTCCTGTTCAAGAATAAAGCTGGACAGGATGTGACTAAGTGTTACGGTGTCACTGACATAAGTGCAGAGGGGGTTCAGAGAAGGGTCTGCTCAAAGTTCGCTTCAGCTGAAACTGGAGGACTTACCTGTTGAGAACAGATACTTCAGCAAGCTCTGCTCTGCAGGAGCAAAATGAAGGCAGCTTCCCACTTCTTCCACAGGTATTTAGGACTATTCGGTCCTAAATCATACCTTGCTGGGCAGAAGTTTTTTCTGCATTTCCCGTGTCTAACGTAATTCTGTCTGTCTGAATGGTGCCTTCAGCTTTGTCGGGCAAGCATTCATTCAACAAATCCTAATTGCACATCAGCTCCAGCCCTGGAATTAAGCTAGGTGGTAAGAACACACTAACTAAAGTCCCTGCCCTGGGCAAGTGAAAAGGAAAAGGGAAGGGCCTCCCTGTTTCAGATAGGAAAGCTGGCCCAAAGTACCTAGGGAGCCCCGCCAAGCTTAACTGATAGTCAGCCCAGCTTCTAAACTTTGCTAACTCTTTCATGAACTAGACCTAAAGTCAGTTTGCAATTCCTGCTATGAATCACCATGTAAGCTCCATTCAGTTGAAAACAGAACTGAGGGGCCTGCTCTTGCCCCTGGAGACTTGATTTCCAACTCTGCCTCTGTCACTAGATAGCTTTAGTTTTCTTACTAGGAAAAAATGGAAATAACAGTGCTTATTCAAAGGGCTATCATTGATATTAAATTAGGCAATGGATATGAATTTGCTGTGAACGCATAATGCGCTGTGTGCTATTATTATGCAGGCGGAATCCCTGCTCTGACCTATAAGACTTATTCAGATCTTCTCCACTTCCCCTCTGCCAGCTTATCCCAGGCCAGGTTACTGGGTGCCCAGAAGCTAACTGTAATTGTGACTCCTCCCCTTAGGCCACAATGTGCTTATTCATGATCTTTCCCCTCCAGTTTCTTAATGGAACAGCCAGATGCTTAGCTGGCTGCGTAGAAGTGCTATCATCTGCGGGACAGGAGGAGAACAATTCTGGAGCTTTCTGATCCCAAGCACTGGGTTCTGGAGCCATCTGAGTAACTCCCACCTCTAATACACCCCTTCACCAATCCGCATTGCAGACACCACTGGTTGCTCAGCAAGAGGCAAGCTGTGTTCCTCTCAAGGCTAACTGTGCCCAGGGTGGGTCAAGACAACCTGAGGAGCAGCAGTCTGGGTCCTGGTCCCCTTCCAAGCCATGTGACCTCTGTTCCAATTTCCTCTGCCTCCCTTTACCTCTCTGGCTCTGTCTCTACCTTGAAGAAAGAGGACACCTCTCTCCTAGGACAACCAGAGGGGCCTCAGGAGCAGAGGGAGGAGACAGAGGAGCAAGGGGCTAGGAGGGCAGGTACATCTTAGCTGGTCCAGCAGCGACTTCCTGGCAGGCAATCGGTGTGGGCACGAGGCATGGAGCCGCTTGACAAATGTGCCTCACAGGCTTCTGGCTCCTGTCCCTCACATGTGCCACGTTAGCATCCTGCCCACCAGGAGGAGGGAACAGCAAGATGCCGTTTGAGGAATAAATAAACCCAATCCAGCATCTCAAACGCTTTTAAAAATAGCAACTCTGGGATGGTATTTCAGCTCCTATTTTTATCAGATTTATATGGCTGGACCATGGAGCTGAGCTGTTCCCAGGGTTCTCAATAGCAGGGACATCACTGCTGTAGTCTTAGAAACCTGCCAGCAGGCCCAGGCTAAAGTGCATTCCAGGAACCTTTAGGCTGGAAGAAATCCTGTGAAGTCATCGCACACAGCCCTTGCCTCTGTTTAGGGCCACCATCAATTAATGAGAGATAGTTTATGGCTTGCTTTTTGCCTTAAAGTCTCTTGGTTGCCATGCCTCCACTTCATAATCTAGGATTTCAAGCCCTTCTAATCAGGAAGTTCTTTTTCATATCGAGCCCCAAAATCTATGGTTACATCCTTTTTTGGTCCTTTTCACACTAGGAAAAGAGCAGCTAACATTTAATGAGTGATTACTGTGTCTACAAAATCCTCTTATTTAATCCTCACAAAAACCCTCCGAGTGGGCACTGTTGTCACTCCTAGCTTAGGAGCAGTTGTGTACCTTGGCCAAGATCACACTTGGTTATGATTCAGATTCTATGCCAGAACCACCAAACCACACTGCCTCTCAAGCAGAGGGAGAAGAACGTTAAGAAATTTCCCCTTCATCTTGACTTTTGTTTCTTTATCAAGGTTCTGAAGGAAAAACTGGCTCATGTGATTATACATGTGTGCCCCATGCTAGAAGCTTAGCTCTCGGTCCCCTGAGCCATCGGTCTGTCTCCCTAACTGCTGGGCCTTTGCCTGTACAGGCCATGTGGCTACCAAGTTTTAACCTGTAAGTTTGGCTTCTCTTTGCCTAAGCTCTCATAGCCCACTCTGCTTTTTTCAAGGCACTCACCACTCTTGTAAATACTTTGTAATTAATGCATATGCTCCTTACCAAATTGTAAGCTCCATGTGAGCTGTCTCCACATTCTTGCTTTAAAAAGAAAAAAGGTAAATCCTCAAAACCTGTTTATTGAACTGAAACACTTTAAACAAATTCAGTCCATGCTTAATTTTTAAGTGGTTAAAACCTGGTGATTGAAGTTTAAGAGATTTCAGAATCCAATGTAATTTCAGTAATAATAAAAAAACATAGGGTTGCCAAATCCTTATGTTGCTAACTGAGGATATTTAAAAAACTACCACTATCACCCTCTTCTTATAAAAAAGAAAAGACATTTTAACGTTACCCATACTGTTTGGAATAAAGATTTAGTCCTTTCTGAGAAGAGGAGTTTTCCGGCCTATATCAAACTATTCAGAAATAAAATACACAGTATTATAATGTTTTGGATATGGAAATATTACAAGAGAAACAATTTCAAATGTTGCTTCGTATGTAATTGTTTCTTGATTTGTTTCTCAATTTGGGGATCTATATTGAACAGGGATATGCAAAGTGGAGCTTAAATGCCCAACTGTTCTGAAATGTTGTTTTTGTTTCATGAAGGAATGTTGACTAATATAGAACACTCAGCAGTTTTGCTCTATGAGGAAACTTTTGGGCAAACTGAGAGGAGCCCTGAACAGTACAGTCATGCGTCCAACTGCTCCTTCCTTTTCCAACCAAGCCAGAAGGAAAGTAGGCCAAGTCCTGGGGGCTGACGGCCAGCTACGGAGACATCCAGGATTTATCTGGGCAAGGTGACATCTATCACTGCTCCAGCAGAGCCAGGACACGAGCACGCACATTGTGGACATGCAAGGAAACATCTGGCATTCTTTCCAGCACAGAGGACAGACATGTCACACTGCTAGAGGGGCTGGCATCAGCTAATAGTCAAAGTGGGGCTGAGATACCAGACCTTGCTTCCTCAGGAGAGACAGGATGTGGGGTTCTGCAAAGTGATAGAAGGGAAGTGTAAAGCAGAGGAGAGGGGTGGTCCTTATTCAGCATCCCCTGGCCTGACAACCAAGAGACTGGAATTCGGAGTCAAATGCTTATTAAACCTGCACTGAAGAGAGGCACTGCCCTCTGCCCTAGATACTGGTAAATGGTGAACAAACAGTCAGAAGTCTCCTGTCCTGGGGCTGACACTCACCTGGTGACATTGGGCCAGACCCAGCACACCTTGAGGCAGTTTCTTTGTACAGGGGAGCAGTGCGAGGGTCCATGAAGTGATGGGCTGTTTTCAGGTATGACACAGTAATATAGCAATTTTAAAAATAAGGGTGAGGTTGCTTTATTGTACACTTCGAATTCCTAATTGACTCTTGAGTCCAACAGTAGCCTAACCTACCCTCCAGGCAAGTGGGGCAGACAGACAAATCAATGAATGTAGTAGAAAGAGACAGCCCAGAAGCCACCCTGAAAACAGGTATGCAGCAGTCTGGCATAAAAGGTGACCCCAGGAAGGCACTCAGGGTATGTATGCTTTTGGAGCCTGGACAGTACTCAACACCACGGCCTGTATTGACCCAGTGCCTCCAGCAGGACAGCGTAAGTGGAATAAGGTGATGAGGGTGATCAGGACAAAGGGGCTGGCTTGGAGGGAGAGCAGCGGCACCGGGCAGGAGGGAACTTCCTCCACCAGGTGGAGAGTCAGCAACAGAAGGTCCAGCTGGCTCTGCAGGGGAGCCCTAGCTAGTCTTTCTCCGTGTCTAAGAAAGGTGAGAGTGGGAGGCCTGCAGAGCAGACCCCTTCTGAACTGCCATGAAGATAAACAAAGCCGAGTAGAGGAGTGAAGGGGATGCCCACCCAGAGAGGCCCTGGGGAGGGATCTGACCCTGGGGGTACCCTCTCCTTGACAGATCAGGTTCTAGGAGTGGGGCCTCACCTGACTCCACACAGGTGATGCTTGGAAAAGACTCACAAATGGCCAATCCCGAGCCAAAAATGGCGCAGGAACCTCCCAGGAGATGGGGTCCCGCCGCCCTGGAATATGCCCTGTGAAGGCATGCCCTGCCTCTGCAGACGTGCCTCCCTAGCCTGATCTATCCCTCCTCCCTCCTCATAGGGTCACATATCCATCCATCGAATGTCTACCAGCCATCTTGCAAGAGTCAGAACTACAAGGTGAAGACGAGAACATTAGTTAAGACCTGTGACCTGTGACCCATACCTTCCAGGAGTGGCCTAGGGCAGTGGAAGCATAGGACGAGGCAGTGGGTGGGGACTGTTCTAGGGGGAGGCCTTGCTTTGCTCTTCCGTAGCACTGGGATTGGGAAGATGGGGCTTATATGTCAGTACCAACTATACTTCCAGCGGGGAAGAGGGTGGATTCCCCAGCAGTGCCTGGGATGGGAGTAACTAAGATGCAGGGAGGAGCCTGCGAGCTGAAACCTGCTCTGGGAAAATACCTCGGGATTTCAGCCTCCTATCCCCAAGACCCCCGCAGCGACCAGTGTCACTGCCCACAAGAATACTGGCTTTTCCTCCAGGACACAGCTGGTCAGATGTATGGTGGGCCATGAAATAGATCCTGCTGTGTCTCCACCTGAGATATACCTGCTTATCTCGTCACCACGTGAATCCTGGGACTCTGAAGAGCCACAGGAAAGGAGCAGCCGGGTCATGAGGCCTCGTCTACAGCCTGGGGCAGGTCTCTTCTCTAAGGCCCGTGCTTTCTGACCACACATTCCACTTCCCTGTCATTTCTAGAGAGTCTCTGGTCCAGAGGCCTTGAGGTCCAAAAGCAACTCCTGGCACTGTGGGCCTGCAGCACGTGACAGACAGGGTTACCACCTGACAGCTTTCACCTGCAAGTGAAGGAGCTCGACTCTGAATCCAGACCTCTTGGTTCTCGGTCCAAGGATGCGGAATAAGAATCACCCTCTCTGCCTCAGCTTCCCTCTTGCTACCTATCCATCACTTTGCAGAACCCCACATCCTGTCTCCTGAGAAAACCTCAGGAAGCAAGATCCAGGGTCCCTCAGCCCTACCTGGACTACTGACACATGCCAGCCCCTCTGGCAATGTGACACACCTGTCCTCTGTGCTGGGAGGTGTGACCCTTCCCGGATAAGCCCCTGATGGCTCCCTACAGGCCATCAGCCTTGGACACCGGAAGTCCATTTCCAGCCTCAAAATCTGATAACCAGGGACCTATGATGCTGGTAACACCTTGAACCCAAACCACTCAGAGCTTTGTACTCCCCTGCAACCACATCATTCTGCCCTTGTTGATACAGTTTTGTATTTAATTTCCATGTGAGTTTGTTTTGTCTTCCCACTTAGATAATAAACTCAAGGCCAGGGACTCACTGACCAAATGGCAGAGGCCAAGTCAGGCGTTTCTGGACTTGCACTATCTGATTCTTACTAAAAACCCTCCCACTTCCAGGCGGCAGTCCTTCATTCTTGTCAACAAGGAGGTTATCGATCAGGCTGACTCACACAGGGGGCACACGGGACCTCAGTGCTGGCGAGGGAAAGAGGAAGCACCACCAAAAAAACATTATGAACTTTTTCCAGAGAATTTTCGTACTTGGGTTTTTGGGGGAACTCCCAAATACGCAGACCTAAAGAACCACCAGGAAGGAACAGAAAATGGGAAGAAGGAAGAGGGATGTGGTGGCAGAGCAGGAAGGAGTGAAAAGAGGGGGAAACAGCAAGGATGGCGCGCACAGGGATGTGGAGAAAGCCCTTGGCGCCCTTCCAGGTCAGCCGAAGCCACTCCAGGGACTTGCCGTTCTTCCCAAGAAGATCCCGCTGGCTTCTGTCCACTCCACTGGCCCTTACCATGGCCTCCCCAGGCCATGCCATCTGTCCACACCGAGTAAGACCAATACTTTTTTCACATACTAGGAATA
This sequence comes from Manis pentadactyla, assembly GCF_030020395.1. Lineage (NCBI taxonomy): Eukaryota > Metazoa > Chordata > Mammalia > Pholidota > Manidae > Manis > Manis pentadactyla. Next base: position 12,137,220 of record NC_080031.1, on the reverse strand, counting down.
AGCTAATACAAAACATATTTTAAAAAAATTCTCTTGGTGCTAAAAATCCTTCCCACACCCTGATCCCACACATGTTCATCCTGACAGCCCAGGGTCAACTCAGCTTTTCTGGGCCTCCTGCAAGAGCCTGAGCAGGGGGTCACCAGCCCTGAGGGCAAAGGTAAGCGTGCGCTGCTGGTAGTGCTCCGGGTCATGCTCCAGGTTCTCAATGACCTCTGCCAACAGGTGGGCCCGCTCCACCCCCGCGCCAGGAGCCTCAAAGCCCAGGGCCGTGAAGTGCACGTGCAGGTGGTAGTAGGAGGGCAGGTAGTGCAGGTACACGCGGAGGCGGTCTGCCCTCAGCTGGTAGCGCTGCAGGATGGCCTCCTGAGGAGAAAGGGGGAGGCAGGAAACGGTCACCATGCTGCCCCCCAGCCCCTGCCAGCATCCCCTCCTGTCGTTTCCCAGCTGGCCTTTGGACACCTAACAAAAGCCCTTCACATGGCTTTCTGCCCACTGTTTGCTTCAGGCCCGTCTTCCATTCTAGGGACTCCACAAGTGCGGTGACAGCAGCAAAGCTGAGGTTCTTTCCCCAGAGGAAGGGGCCAGAGGCCTCGATCAGGGCTCCCCATTCCAACCTGGATAAAGTATTCGCTTCCTCGCATGGTTGCTGCTGGGGGACCTGGAAGCTCCAGTGTCTAAGGCCAGGCCCCAGGCCCCCAGGACTGCGGGGACTGTCTCCCCCAGGATGGTGCATAAGCACATAGTCGTAAGTAGGGGGAGGAGGCCCTGCTCTCGCTCCTTGCACAGAAAACTGTGAAGCTTGGAAATGAAGGAGATGGGCTGGGACTGGGGTTGAGCTAAGAACTTGGGGAGAGAGAAAGGATGGGGGGAGGGGACAGTGGAAGAGCTGCCCCCAGACAGGCCAAAGGAAGGCCAAACATAACCCACTGAGTCTCGCTGGACTCCTATAGGAAAGCACTGACTTGGGCCCCGCCTCCCTTTGCCCATCCCCACCCTGTTCAGGGGTAGGGCTTCTTCTATCAAACCCTCTTTAGGAGCATCGAAGGCTTGGAATTAAAAGGAGGCTCTGATTTTCATTGTGGGTTAATAGCCCTGAGAAGGTCAGGGGTGAAGAGAAAAAGATTAGGGCCTCAGTAATTAGGTGAAGATTAGGTGAAGAGAAAAAGATTAGGGCTGAGAATGCACCCCAGAATTTATACTGCATTTGAGCTCACCCCAAGGATCTCTGCAGCAAGATAAGACTAGAGCCCGGGCACCCAAAGGGCTTGCTTGGGTAAGCAGGCCTGCCCTGCTCAGGTGAGGCTGTCTGGACAGATGAGTGTTGGCCCAGCATCGCCTTGAGAGAGACACCACTCTCTGCCATCCAGAGGCTGTTTCAAGAGAGAAACAAGTCACTCCAAGAAGACAAGCAGCCAGAGAGAAGGTGATGTGGGCAAGTGTGGGGTAGAGAGCAGGCGGGTAAGGCTGCAGTGATGGGGGGACAGCGGGCTGGGGGTTCACAGACAGCAGATCCAGTCAGAGCCCTTCCTCCAGGAATGCATCAAAGCCTCAGAGCAGCTCTTGTTGAATGGAACAGGCCACTCTCCCGGCCAGGCCCTGAAACAAGAGGGCAGTGGGGGAAACAGCATCTTCAAATGTTTCAGAGTAGAAAAAGGCGAAGAAAAACCCAAAGAGAGGTGGATTGAGAGGCATCCCATCCAGACACGGAGGGCTGGAGAGATGAGGTGAAAAGTCTCCTGCTGGGTCAGTCACTCAGCTAGTTGGGGTCGAACATGTCAGAACCAGGATCACACCCCAAGATCCGAGGCTCTCTGCCACCATCTTTCCTCGCACCCCCAGGGCTCCTGTTAGCAACCTCATAATTTCATTTGATTTCAAATTTCATTTGATTCATCTGATACCCCAGAGAAAACATCCCAGAATGCCAGTCTCTGCCCTCAGGGTAGGTGATGCATACACATCAGAGGCATGGGCCCATCCACCCCAGAAACATGCCTGGCATGTGTCTATCACACGCAAGACAGGTGATCCTGAGACGGGAGGTCATCCCAGATGGGACCTGCAGGATAAAGGCAGGGAGGCAAGACTGGGAACCTAGGCAGATGACGGTGAGTCTGGGGGCTGAAAGTAGGGCTGGAGGGTAGGGCAAGATGAGGTGACAGGGGTCCTCGTGTGGTCCCCAGCATCCAGACAGAAGCCCTTTCACTAACGGACTTCCTTTCCTTGGGAGGAAAGCAGCCAGGGAACTCCCTGGAATGGGAGTGCAATTCCCCTGGGCTTTGGGGTGGGCTTGGTGGAGGCGACTCACCTGCCCCTCCCGGAGGATGTTCCTGAGCAGCGGCAGGTGCTCTGCACTAAGGTCCCGAAGCGACCTGATGCCTCGGCGATGACAGATGGCAATCAGGTACAGGTCGTCAAGCTGTGTGGAGACAGCAGGGGGAAAAAAAGCAAGCTCAGCAGGGGACCGAGCCAGGGCAGGCTGCCAATCCTGGAAATCACCGACAGAAGCAGGAAGTGTCCACTCCCAAGACCTGCTGCAGTGCCAGCCACAGCTAACCCTGGGGACTCCATGGCAGGACCGAGCCCCAGGTCAAGTGGGCCTCCACCTGCCCAGGGTGAGTGGAGTCTAAGGAACAGAACTTCTGTTTATTCTTCCAATAAAGAATATCATATGTATTTATATACTTACAGAACTGAATGGGAGGGGTAGCAGGAAGGAAGTTCAAGAAAGTGCCAAGGATAACTCTTTCCCTCTGAGAGTTAATGGTCTAATTGTATGTACATAAGTAACAACTACAAGACATGAATTGATAAAAGTACAGGAGGAAGAAAAGACTGTCCAGCTGGGGTGATCCAGGAAGGCTTCCTGGAGGAGGCGGAGGCGGCTCTGGGTCTTGAAGAAGAGGTAGGGTTTGAGAAAGGGTGTTCTGATAGAAGGAACAGTGAAAGCAAAGGCTCAGAGGCAAGAAACTATAGGGCATGTAAGGCAGAAAGTAAGCAACTCAATCTGCCTGGAGTTGAAGGTACATGCAGGGGTATAGAGGGACATGAAGGGTGGAAAGGGAATCTAAGGCCAGCTCAGAAATAAGCACCACCAGAATGCTTAACCTTTCCCTCTCTTCTCCGGTCTCACTGGGCTCACAGGACAGCCTTTCTGAAAACAGCTACTGGCTGAAACCCTGGAGGTCACAACAGTGCAAAGAATCAAAGTCAACGTGACCTTGGGACAGAGAGCAAATGAACTTTTCCTTTTGCTCAGAAAACTTCCCACCCTCCCCTGCTCTCCCAAACCCTGGCCTGGGCTGGTTATCACATCCACGTGCAAGGCGGACCCCAGACATGGGACTCCAAGGGGCAAGGCCTGGAGAGACTCCAGCAACACTCAGCCCCGCAGTCCGAGCTGCTAGACTCCTCCAGGAGATGATTTGGGGGCCATGAGTCACCCAACCAAATCCCTAAGGGCCCCAATTTAAAAATTGAAAATGAGATTTTCCATATGGTGCCTGGTGTCCAACTGTGTCTCTTCACGCCATAAGCATTTGTCTCTGCCAGAGTTCTAGGAATCTGGGCTCTCTGCCTCAGACCTGCTGCAGATGGCCCACTGGAAACCTCCCAGCAGATGGCTGAGCTGTGCCCACCCACCTAGGTCTCAGTTCTGCCCACAGGCCCCTTCTGGACCATCCCTTCTCATGACCTGTGCCTGGGACATTTACTCTCTAAGGGCCCAAGGGGCAGCCAGGAACCAACTGCTTGAACATGGGATATGTATGCACATGCCTGTGGGTGTCTTTAGCTGTTTTATGTGTCAGTGTCACTATCCCAAAATGACAGTAGCATTTGTTTTAGATGATGTCTGCTGACAAATCCCAAACATGACTTTAAATGTACCTCTCTGCTCCACTGGCATGGCATGAGGCATGAAGCCTGGTGCTGGAGGTCAGCTCACAGGTCAGGTGAGGGAGCAGACCAAAACCCATTCTTTGATATCAGACATCACCCCAGATTTTCTGCAGACAGCCAAAGGATCCCTGGCCCAGAGAAATGATGTGAAAAAAGTTAGACTAGGGGCTGGTAAGGGTCTCAGACTGGCAACCCAGAAGAAGGCCCATCAATCACGCTGAGGAGACAGACTCCCATCAATTTCTTTTCACAAGGCAGGACAATAAAATCAAAGTAACAGCCTCCTGGCAAGGGGGAAGACTAAGAATGGCTGTGGCTCTGGACAGCCAAATCTCCAGCTCTAGAGTGGCTCTAAGGAAGTTTCCTAGTCTGAGAAATTTAGACCAGAGAACCTAAATTATACAAATGGAAAATATGTGTGATGATGTAAACATATACATAGATGCTTATACATAAGATATGCAAAGAGAGAGATGAAGAAATAATCTCTTCTGAGGAAACAGTCCCTTCTGGGGAAGGGAAATGGAGGAATGTGGGGTGAGGGAACCTACTTTCACTGCCCACTCTTTGTATATTTGCATTTTTACCATGCACATGTTTTAACTAGACCTACAATAAAAAATAATAAAAGAGAATATATAGGTGATCTCTTAAGAGATTTGAGAAAGGGATGTTATCACCTCCAGGGAGGCTTTAGTAAACATTAGGTAATTGATAAATATTTATGGACTGGATGGATGGATGGACATATGGACAGTCTCTTCAATCCTGAGCCATCAGTCGAGGGGCAATAAAGATATGCTTCTGAGAGAAGTGGCAATAGGGGGAGATTCCAGGAGACTCCTCAAAGCAAATGCCAGAGCACCTCTCTCCTCAAGCCTCCCCTGGTGCAGACAAAGAACAGAAATCTGGGTCTGGCCTGTCTCCCAGCTGGGTACACTGCCTAATTCTGAGGAAGCTGTCAATTTCAGTGTTCTGTCACCAGTCAAGGATCTGAGACACTGAAATATGGTACCACTAAGAGACAAGTGCTAATTAAGCAAAGGTTAAGAACAACTGCACCTGCATTCTGTCGAGGGAAAGGCTGGCCCATTCACAACCCCTGAGACAGGTCACCCAGCCTTCTGGCTGGGAGCCCAAAGCAGTTCCTGAAGCCTTTTCTGTCTTAAAGGGGACAGAGAGAGGGCATTTCCACTGGCAGGCCAGGCAGGATGCCAGCCAGCACCAGGTCAGGACAATGGATTTCCACTCTCAGTGCTGTGGGCTCAACTGTGTCCAGGGCTTCCCAAATGGGGATGCACAAATCAATCTTCTGTTGCCCTTGCGTGGCCCTCAGACACTGCAAATCGCTAGCTCTTCAGTTTTCAAGGATCTCACGAGTCAGAAGTTCCTCCTCCGACACGCCCTGCATCCCACCTCCCATGAGCCAGCGTGCCTTCCCAAAGCTCCAGGCCCAGGGCTGCCTGAGGGGCAGACAGAGGGTATGCAGAGCTGCATGAAGACCTCACCCAGAGCTTGCAGCAGCATTCCTATTTCGAGGCCTTGTCCCAGCTCCCAGGCATCGCCAAGGCCAGGCCTCGCTTCCTCCCTAAAGCCTGGGGTGGGCTAGGCTGCAGGAAGGGAGAGTGGAAGCAGGTTCTCTCACACCAAAGCCCACATGGAAAGCTGTCTTCTTTGACCTTGCCTGGCTCTAACATAGTGCCCCTCAGTGCTGACTTCCCAGAACGCCCTTCCAGTTCCTACTCCCTCGGGCCATGCTCAGTAATTCCCTCAAGCATCCACTAAGACAGCTGGCACTCACTTGCCTGTGTGCTTCTGAGCCAAAACCCTGTCCCTCTACCCCAACCACAGGCCCTCAGCCCCCCTTTCTCAGCAATGAAGGAGTGGCATGGCAGGTCCAGAAACAGCAAATGAAACCAAGCAAACTGTGGGTGAGCTCGTTCAGGACCCAAAGGCCAGCCACAGTTGAAGGAGCTAGGCAGAGGCATCCCTGGAGAGGCGGACAGGGCCCTTTGGACAGGGCCTGGACTTCAGAACAATGTTCCTGCATGAGTCTCAGGACCATGTGAGGAGCTGAAGAAACAAGAAGCGCCCACCCGAGAGCAGAGTGCAAATCCACGCTTGGTTTACGCAGATTCCAATCGGAGGAGGGGCCTCTGTCAACTCCCCACTTCCTACCCAGCAGTCCCGGACCTGGCTTCCCAGGCCTTGTCCTGGGGCCTGTCCTGCTGCAGGCTGAGCCTGGCCAGTTCCAGTGCCTTTGGGGGCACAATGCTCCGCTGTTTCTGCTCCCATCCAGGGATAAAAGTCCACTCAAAGAGGTGACACTGAGTTGTGACTTTGGTGGCAGGTCAGTGTGGGAGAGGGAGGAAGGGAGGGTGGAAGAAGGTGGTGAGACAGAGAGAGGGAGAGGTGACAGAGAACTGGGGAGGGACAGTGTGAGTGACGATAGCTGGCTGGATGCCTGCTCCTGAGAAGGGGAGAAGCAAGGGGCGTGTGGGTCCAGGACACAGGGCTGAGGCTCAGGCTCCTGGAAGACCCCTTTGTGGTCAGGTGCTGTGGGGACTCCTGAGGTTGGCCGCCACGGTTCGGTTCCTGCAGGCCAGTGCTTCAGACCACGGGCCTGCCTGGATCTGCTGGTGTCCAGGGCATGGACAGGATGTAAACACTCATCCCAGAGCTCCAGGTGCTCCCCGAAGTGAAGGAGGCAGGCCAAGCCACTTGGCCAGGTAAGGAATGGCCTATGCAGTTTAAACAAAAACATCATCTCATTCTTCACCCCTTAGATGGAAGGAGCCAGGAAGGGCTTTCGGTGGACACAGTAAGGTATAAACATTTGTGTAAGACAGGAATGCACTCTCACTGCAGAGCTCAGGCCTCCCCTTGGTGCTTAATTATCACCTGCCTAGAGAGGAACCAGTGAGAGAAAGAAAGGCCAGATTAAGGCGGGCCAGCACGCAGCAGGGAACTTAAGAGACCAGAGGGCCCCAGCAAGAGAGCTTTTACCTGCTGTTGGTTCCACTTGAGATCCGGGATGAGCACAAAGCCATCAGAGGGATCTGGGTTCTCAAAAACAATCCGGTCAGCTTCAGCCTTCTTGTCGAGAATGTTATACACCCACTGGAAGGAAGGGGAGAGAGGGTTCACAGCCGTTCACCACACCTGGGGAGACGCCGCACACCAGCCTACCTAAGCTCTCTGGCCCCTCCAGCCCCAACAGGCCACTAAACAGGCAGCTCTACACTCAGCCTCTTTTGTCTCCAATGATCTGCTCTTGAGGAACCAAAGAGATTTCCCCCCTCCCACCACAGCTGACACACGGCCAATGCAGCCATGCCCACAGGGGCCACTGCAGCTCAGATGGGGCCTGCCACTGAGGCTCTTCCTGGTCAGCACGTGTACATGCTCTGCTGTGGCCTCATGGCCTGGTCTGCAACACCTCCTCCCCTGCAAACAGGACTTGGAAAAGCTGTCTCCTTGGGCCCCTTCCCACTCTACTCAGCACCACACTGAGAGGCAGATTGGAAGATCCTTCCACAGAGGAAACCAGCTACACACCAGGACAAGGCAAGACTTAGGTTCAGGAAGTTAACGTGGGTGGACTGGGTTTCCCATCCTGCTGGGATTCTTGCTAGGGGTGGGCTGGGTGCTTCTGGCCGCCTGGAGCCACAGCAGTCTAGGCTGAACAGACCCTGCATGACGAAGGAGACCTGGAGGCCACTTGGAGATGGCGATTACACAGACCTTTCCCGTCAACCCAGGGCTACTGCCCTCCCTCATCACCTTTTATCAGCTGCTGACAGCCTTCAGAGGACCCTTCCTTGGGCACTACGTGGATCCCAAGGATATCACTTCACAGTGAAGCTCCTGTGGCCTCCCCGAGCAGACAGCCTACAGGGAGGTTAAGATAAGGCCCCTGTTCTCACAGGGCTCAAACCCTCAGACCTCCACTCTCTCCGCTTCCCTCAAGCTGAGGGCCCTTTCCAACTGCAACTTCCTTCCAGGTCAGAGAACCCTCTGCCTGAACCAAGAGGTCCCTGCTGGGGAGCCAGGAAGAGGCCAGTGGCTGCGCTGACACCACTGCCCCTTCTGCCTCACCATCACAGAGGGCCTCCAAGTTCAGTAAGGGAGGCTGGGGAACCCACACACCAGACAAACAGAGGGCTCCCCTGCCCACTCCCAGGAATGCCAGCAACAAGCAGTGTGTGCAAAGGCCAGGGCCGGGCGCTGGTGTCCAGTCTGCACACCTCACTCCGAGTCCGCATCCTCGGCTCTTGGCCGGCCCGGCCAAACTAAAGTGCAACTATCTGAGATGCACAGGGAGATGCAGAGGATACCTGCCTGGGAATACTGGGCCACCCAGACCTCTGGTGAGACCACAGGTCAGGAACAATGCAGTGCACCCACTGTGAGAGAGGAGCCTTGCCAAGGAGGCTGGGAGGCCTGGAGGACAGCAGGCATGCTTCCTCGTACGGCACTCAGGCCAGGGCAACGCCAAGCTCAGCATGTCAGTTCTCCCATGGAGGCATTTCCTCTCTGACTGGAAGTACCTCTGGGAATGTGCTACTGGAGAAAAAAGCCAGCCAGAACCTGACCTGAAGCATCCCCCAAATCAAGGGCGGAGTGGAGAGCTCTGCGGCGCCAGCCTGAAAGCAGGCCTCCCGGGGCCCTATCTCTTTTGCCCATAGATAAGCAGATCCTGCCTCAACTGTAAAGCTCCATGTGGTGTTAGAATGATCGGGTTGAGCCCAACGGGACATGGTTTCACTGCCTACCTCCACTACTAACTAGCTGTCACCTTGGCAATGATTTAATCTCTCTAAGCCTCTGTTTCCCCCTTTGTAAAATGGGGCTAATACTCTACATTTGGGGTTGCAGCGAGGACTGTGAGAAAACACCCATAAAAGTGCTGGCATAAAGCAGTACCCTAAAGGCAGAGGATGGTGCTCAGAGAGCTTCATGCTGAGGAGGTGCTGTCACGAGAGCAACTGGAAAAGGGAAGATGGAAGCAGAGGAGGCAGGCTGACTGGGGGGAGAGGGACCAACAAGGACACGACTGGAGGGCCGGGACCCCCAGGAGGGCGTGGCGGTACCCAGAGTCTTCCTAGAGGCAGCCCCTGCTCCGGGACCTCCTGAGGACTAACCCTCAAGCAACCCTGGGGGGCTGGTGCTGGCAGCACCCTGGTTTGCAGGTAAGCAAAGAGCAGCTGTGAGCAAGTCCACACAATGCCAACCCGGAGTCGCTCGGGAAGGCCTCTGGGAGAGCAGGATGGGCCTGAACCCACAAGAAGCCTCAGAACAGATGCCCGGGTAAGGAAGGGAAGGGAACAGGGAACAGAATTCACACGCCTCGCAGGGGGCTATACAACAGAGTGACACCACTGGAAAGCAAGCCTGGGAGCCTGGGCCAGCCCAAAGACACTAGGGCTGTGGGTGGCACCGACTGCTTCTAGAAGGCAACTGTCATGGCTTCCTTGAGGTAGGTGACACCCCAAAGCCCCCTGGGCCCCCTGTCCTCCCGGGCCCTCCCTTTGGATGTCTGGCTCCTGCTTCACTCTCCTCCTGCCTTTCTGCTCCCCCACTTGCCTGCCCGTCTCCTCCGGCCGCCCTTCACCTGCCCACGCCTCAGGGGTCTCAGCTCTGCCTTCTCCTTGGTCCCAGAATTGTCACCTGTGTGTGTATAATGGCAGCTACCATTCTGGCACCTATCCTGGGCTGGGTACAACAGCAGGAATGCGATACATGGCACCTCTCTCAACTTCTACCAGGACCCTACGACAGGGGTGCTATTACTTGCATTTTCCACACAAGGAAACTGGTGCTCAGAAGTGAAGGGTAAGGTCACGCTGCTCTGAGACAGCAGAATGAGCATCGAAACCCTGGGCTGACGCTGGAGCCTTGAAGTGATGACTCACGAATGGACATTTTTAGCCTGGTGACCTCTAATGCTCAGGAGCCAGACATCCGCTGCGTTTGTTACTGGGAAGTTACAAGTGCCTCAAGCGCAAGGAGTGGAACTGGGCAATCGGCTAAGAGCACAGACGCTGGGGCCAGAACACCTGGCTTCAAATCCCGTCTCCAGAGGGCTATTGTGAAGTCCGAACGAGGTGATGTGTATCAAGTGCTGAGAGCAGTTCCTGGACCTAGTGCGCGCTCAGTGCATCCCCGCCACACTCGCGGGCTTCCACCTAAGCCCTCTCCGCTGTCCACGTCCCCCGTCCCAGTTACCGATCCCACTATCTACCCCACTGCCCAAGCCAGACCCCAAGTCATCCCAGACTCCTCTCACCTCTGCAAATGAGCCCGCTCCCAAGTCCCACCTCTTCAATTGCTATGGAGGCTCACCGCCGCCTCCGCCCTGATTCAGACCAATGCTGTCTTCTGGTCCCCAGGCCTCCATTCTTACCACGCTCCAACTCATCCTTTGAACCTTGTCATGTTACCCGCATGCTTACAACTGCTTAGGGGGCCCTCACCGCCTGTGACAATCATCCTCACATCTGATGACCGTTAGAAACAGAGTTTTTAAAAATACAGATTTCCCAGCTCCACTCCCTGAACATTCTGAGTCAGCAGATACAGAACAAGGCCTCATGCTCTGTATTTTTTAAAATCTCACCAGGAAATCCTGATGACCAGCAAGGTTTGAGAGCTCCTGGTCTCGTTCTGGTCCCTGCCTGCCTTCTCCTGTCACCTCCTGCTGTCCCTCCAGCTCCCCAAATGCGCCAAATGATTCCAGCCTTCTGCCTCCGTACTTGCTCTTTCCTCTGCCTGAAATGCCCTCTCTGCCCTGTCCACTTGGTAAATTTCTATTTGCGACTTAAGACTCAAGTGGAGGAACCCCTCCCCTGTGAGGCCCTCCCCACCACTGAGATGACTATTCCCCCTTTGTGTCACCAGTGTCCCCTGTACATAAACCACCAAAGTGCTTATCCCATTATACTACAGTTGTCACACTACATGTCTAGCTTCCCTGTAAGACTGTGGGGGTAGGATCAGTGTTATCTTGCTGACCCTCCAGGCCTACCATAGGACCTGGCACACAGCTGATGGTCAGTAAGTATAATGACTGCTCTCACTTAAGCTAAGTATTTGTAAACTTGCTAGAAAGAGCCAAGAAGAATATATAAATGCTCAAGTCAAGCATAAGCTGTGGAATTTTGCTGTATTCTTTTCCAAGAGGAACTGTACAATGCTATATAAGGTACATACACGACTCACACTGACTAAATTAAGGGCTCCCTCTCTTGAATCCCATGTAGGTGACACTCGAGCAGTAGGACACAGATTACAGGAGATCCCTCTAGGATCCTGAACGGCAGAAGCTATCTAGGAAGATGGAGACATATCTCCTTTCCACTTACAAGACAGAGCAAGTGCTGAAACTTAAAATGATCACACCAGCTTGAGGTAGGGGGACATTGTGCAAATACTGCATAGGGGTATCATGACTAAGAGCTGGGCTGGTCTTCCCCAGTGGGACAGAGGCCTGCTGGCACAAAGGGCCTCCCACTCAGCCTCTTGCCTAACTTTCCCTGAGTACAATTCACTTCGCAGTGCCCCTTACCCAGGACACCCTCCCTTCTCCTGGGCCTGGGAGCAGCAGCTCTGAGTTTCCTGTTTTAGACACCCTCTGCCACTGTGACCTGAATCTTGGGGAGAGTAAGTGAGAGATGCTCAAAGAGAACAAGAGTGAGTGATAAAGAGATGGAGACAGTGAGAGCCAGTGAGTGAGCAAGAACATGATCCATCCATCATGTTTAACTCTAAGCATTCACATGGGGCCAATTCCAGGCAGTGGCTCTGGCTGGCGCTGGGCCTAGGCCCAAGAAGGCGGGATCCCTTAACTAAACAGCCTTGCAACTGGTCCAGTGGCTGAAGATGCTCAGAAGACGCTGCCAGCCCTTGAACAACCTCTTGGGAGAGGAGGCCCTGCACAGAGCCCCTAGGAACAAGAGAGCCCTCCCTCTATGGAATGAGTGCAGGGGGAACGAGGGAAGGGGAAATGTTTACTCTGGGACTTGACTTCTGGAGGCGGGTTTTCTGCAGGCAAAACCAGGACAAAGTCTAGACTGGGGTGGGCTTCACCCAGCATCAGTCTTCACCCAGGCACAGACCCCTGGGGAGGGCCCAGACATTCTGCGACTGTCTCCAGGCTATTAGAGAATAGACACAAATACTTCCAATGGGACAGCTTGCCTTGACATTCCCAGAGAGCCTCAGTAGCACGCCCAAGACCAGGGTCAATACCTTATCCACAAAGGCTTCTCTGACCATCCTACAGAAAACACTGACCACCTCACCCCAGGGCTGTCGATGCCACTTATGCTGCTGATTTTTCTCCACAGCACTCACACCCTCATGTCATCTGCAGTCACTTATATGTTTGTGTGTGACACCTGCACGAGGTCTGTTTGGTGAAGGCAGAATTCCGCTGTGCTCTCTGCTGTCTCCCCACAGTCTGGGGACAGTGCTGGCCCCTGGTAAGATCACAACAGACGCTTGAGAAAGATACACCAGCCACAGGGACAGCACTCTGTGTCTGAACCCTCTGGGTAGTTTGAGATGTGGCACCAGTCACCTGGATGCTGAGGCTCTGGGACTCCAGGTGGGGTAAGGTGATGCTTTTGTAGTCGCCTCCCGTCTCTCGGACCAGGTGGAGGTCCTGGTGCACGTACTTCTGCAGGTGCTTCTCTGTGGCAGGGTAAACCACGGTTGTCTTTACCTCTGCAATGACACAACATGGCCCAGGACCGCAAAGTTAGTCAACTCTGCACGATTCTGCGTCATTCTCGTCCCCAGGATGGAAAGGAGATGCCGCCGCCCCGTCTTTGATTCCTTCACCTGAGCTCCCCTCCCACAAGGTGCCTCATGCCACTCAGTTCATGAGGTGAGCCACACTCAGAACCTGGACAGCACAAGGTTTTCACTGATGGGCCACTGGGTGCCGCACGACCCTAGCTCCCCCCTCTATTTTCTAGGCACAGAAATGAAAGGTTTTTGACACTTCTCACATAGATTTCTAGGTATGTAGCTTTCTGAACCCAAAGCTGAAGATCCAGTTTAAAGCCAAGTAGCCTCCCTTAATGTACAGCGGTGCTGCCCAGCACAATGGTTACAGGCACAAACTCTGGTGCAGACTGTCTGAGCTCAAGTCCTGGCCCCGCTCCTTCCCAGAGCCCCTGACCCCAGTGCCCTTATTTAACCTCCCCATCTTTCAACTGAGGATAATAATAGCTCCTGTCATAGAGGGGGGAGGATTAAGCAAGTTAATACCTGTGAAGCACTCAGAACAGTGTCTGGCACTTAGATGTACTCCCTGAGAGCCGGGTATTTCTAACCCAGGGTTCCTCAGCCCTGGCACCATCATCACTTGGGTCTAGATCATTCCTCATTGTGGAGGCTGTCTCATCCACTGCAGGATGCTTAGCACCATCGCAGGCTTTTACTGGGGTGCCAGTAAAACCCTCTCTCCAGCTATGACAACCAAAAATGTCTCCAGACATCGCCAAACATCCCCCAAGGAGTGAAATCACCCCAAGCAGATCTCATCAGACGGAAATCTTAAAAGTTTTCTAAACAGACTTAGGCTAGGGTCCTGGTCCAACACCACCTGGTTTTGGATAAGCCCTTTCCCTTATTTCTAGTAACATCTGATACAACTGGTATCACCACTCTCACACTTACATACAGCACTTCAACACAGATCATAAGGGCAGGAAAGGAAAATGGTATTTTAAAATCAGTTGGGATGCTTCTCCAAAGACCCGTGTTCTCCTCAACTCCCTCGCTCTAGAATCAGACGTGTCCTCCCAGGGAGGCCCGAGAGAGAGGCAGCCCCATGGGCACATTCCAACAGGCCAGGAAATTCCCCTACTCACCACATACCCCAGACCCAGCTAAGAACCCCCAACCTGCACTTTCATACTTATCTGAGGACAAGGGTGATTTTAAGCCCCATTTCACAGGCGAGGGAAAAGGGCTCACTGGGATTTGAGATGTATCCAGTTATCATGCCATGAGATGTGACAGTGACAAGGCTGGAACTCAGGTCTTCTTACCCTAAAGCTCTTTCAACACCTGCCTAAAGGCCCAGCATCATCTTCCAACAGCCCAGAGGGCATGTACCCAGGTGCCGGTCCAAGCACATCCTTCTGGTGAGGCTCAAAGGCCCCTGGGCCCTCAGCTCTGGCACAGCCATGGACTCCAGACCCGAGCTGACACGAGACTCCCCTAACTGGCTGTGCAACCTTGGACATGTTATTTAACGTCTCAGTCTCCGTTTTCTCATCTGTTAAAGGATGGTCATAAAATCTGTCCCACCGAGCTGTTGTTAACATAAAACAAAACATGTCATCTGGATCATTACAGGAACTAAACAGATGTCACCCCACTCCCTGGGAATGTCTGGACCTGACGCTGAAAGGGAGGCAGGAAAGCCATCTCACAACCCTCTGGGCAGCAGCAAAAGCAGCCCTCGCTTCTCACTCCGACCACTCTCTAACGGCACAGGGTCATAGGCCGGAGGGCAGAGGTCAGGCACACCAGCATCTCAAGAGGCAAGATACCGCCTGAGACAGGTCAGATGGTACCCCCTTGGCCCTTGCGGTATTCCCTAGGGAAGTTCCATGATTTTCTGCGGTGTGGCCAGATTGTGGTGCCAATTGGTCTGGATTCCAACACTGGCCCTACACTGTCACCCTCGGGAAGTGACCTGACGGAGGCGGCTGTGTGAGAACTCAGCGAGCAGCAGCTGGGAGGCATCAGAAGCGGCCCGACACAGAAGTGCCCCCAATGCTGGCCCTTATTCTTGTGTTTGTTGTTACTTTGGTTGCCAGGCTGGGCAGTGGGGAGGCAAGCCAGGGCCTGTGGCGCACCCACAGAGCAACAGAGATGGGCCGGGGACAGAGGCAGGGCTGACGCTGGAGAACGGCCTCCCTACCCCGTTGGCAACAGCCACCCAGCCCCGGGCTCACAGCCAGGGTGCTAGGGAAGCGGGCACCTCACCAAGCCAGCCCCCTCCTGCCTTCCCCCTCAGCGGCAGGGAGAAAATTAAAAGGCATCTTCCAACTGCTCACTTCCTGCCCTCCTTCCTCCTCTCTGGAGAAACTCCTGCCCAGACGCAGAAACCCCATTGCTGGGCTCGGGAGGCCCCCTCAGGGCCAGTCACTCCTCGGGGCCTGGGTCTGGGAGACCAATGCCGGCAGCCCCGGCCAGGGGCAGGCTGCTCCCACACACTGCAGGGTCGGGTCCTCCGCCTCGATTCTGGGTGACTCCACTGGCTCCCATCCGGGCCTACACCGCCCTCCGTCATCCTGATCCAGCCCCCTCCAGCTTCACTGACCACCCTTCCCCCTCGATGTCCCTGCTGCAGCCACACTGACCTCCTCACAGTTCCAGTCACCCACAAGTCTAGGCCCCACACTGGCTATTCTGTCACCGCTCTGTGTCACCCAGTCAGGTCTCTGCCCAGCGGTCAGCTCCTGGGAGCTCCGGCACAGCCCTGGCTACAGAGGCGCGCTTCGCCTCATTGCCGTCTGTCTCCTGCACCCACTTGTTCTCCCTTCCCTCATCCCCACCTGGCAGTAGAGTACAAATCTATTGTCTGATTCTCCCATTAGAATGTACCTTCCAGGACAACAGGGATTTTGTCCACCTTAAAAAAACTTTTTTTAAAATCATTTTATCCACAGCATCTGAATAGCATTGAGCATACAGTAAGCACTCAACAAACCCTTAACTGAACAAGTGAATTAATGAATCTGGCCTTTTCAGACTTAAGCCTAGGAGGAGCACTTTGTCCCAAATGAAATAAAACCTTTCTGATAAAAATCAATATATTTCCCAATGCTAAGTTTCTCACTGGCAGTTAAAAGTGAACTCTGGTGTTTACCTGCACGCCAGTAAAGATGCTGACCTGCAGCTGATCTCCACGAGGACTTTCATCAAGAGTCAGTGGCCAATAAATGCTCAAACTGTCAGGGGAAAATATGCTGGGAAACAGGATATTCACACACAATATCAAAAACATCTCCCCATAGATTACTTATTAATGACAAAGAGAAAACACTAAGTGGCCACAGTGACCACCACTCCCACCAGGACAGACCGACATTGTGTGCCTTCCTGGGGGATGTGATGCCACATCCTGGCCAAAAACACAGAGCCTGAAGCTGACCGTTAAGGAAATACCAGCCAACCCAAAGCCAGGGATTTTCTACACAAGTGGCTTTACAACTCTTCCAAAGTATTGACGTTAGGAAAGACAAAGAAAGGAGGGCTGCTCCAAAGTAAAGGATGCTACAGACTAGAAGGGACCTCAGAATGGGGAAGGGTCTCGCTGGGAAGATGGTACTGAAACAAGGGGTAGAATTTGATGATGGTCCCTACATTACAAAACAGGTTTGTATAAATGTGAAATCTCTTAAAGTTGATCATTTTACTCTAGTTCCTGGGAGACACACACTTAAGTACTTAGCAAGGAAGGGTTATGTCTGCAACTTACTTTTCAGTAATTATAGTAACAAACTATTATCATATGTACATGTGGAGAGAGAAAAAGCGAACGTGGCAAAATGCTAACAGGTGAAGGGCTTTTGTAAGGGAGTTCACTGTACTATTCTTCCAACTTTTCCCTAAGCTTGAGACTTTTTTCAAAATAAATTTTTTTAAAAAGTGTCAATACCCTCTGGACCCTCAGCGCTAATTGCTAACAGACATGCCAGGCACTAAGACGTAGGTGTATGCTAACTCACTCACTCCTCCCAACAAACATGGGGCGGGTGTAATTATGATCCTGTTTCACACTTGCGGAAACCTTGGTCTCACAGCTCCATTTGGCTCAAGACTGGGCTTCAGCAGTGGCACCATGATGCCAGCACCACAGGTCAGCAAGTGAGGCTTGATGACCTGTTGGTACCCTCTCTGCCAACTCACATTTAGCAGAACTGACTTAAGGGGCCACCTGCCCTGGGTGAGCAGAACCAGGCACCCTCCCTGGCCAGCAGCTTTTCCTTGTGGCTAGAAAAACAACAAGGAACTTCTCAACCCAGCCCTCCTGCTGGCATTCTTAGAATGACTTGGAACGATCTCAAACCCACCCCTTAAAAATGTTCACAATATATTAGAGAGGACTTCCTTGATACTATTTTTAAAGCCTCTCTACCAGTCATGCTTCTTCAATGGTTTTACTTTAATTCAAGGTCTGTTTGCACATAGGTTAAAGATTCAAAGGAACTTGCTTTCAAATTTCCTGCACCTCCCTGCACAGCACTTGAAATTCTTCTAGCCATTTCTTTGGTTGTGTACTTTCACTGTTCTAAATTACAAATCTTGTTCCTCCTTGACGTTTCAGTTTTACTACTATTTATTAACCTCCCATTATGGAAGATAAAGATATAGCTTTCTTACCAGCTCTCTACCAAAAGAGGGTGCATGTATGAGCATGCATGGGTGCACGTGCACACTCACACACTTTTAACCCCTTATCCTCACAAAATAACCAACTCACAATTTTGGGTAAGTCAGTATTCAACATTAACACTATTATGATGTAAATGTTATTCACTGCTGAATAGCAAGCTATGATGATTTTTCCTTTTCAGTGCAATTTTTGGTATATGGAGTTAATAATTACTTTGCTTATTTTATAAACTTACCACTAATTCAGCCCCACATCCACTTCCCTGTTTATATAAACTTCCTCTTGATGTTAAAACTCATTTGACACATGAGCAATGCATTTGCCCGGAGCCTCTGCAGGTGCCCCGATGCACCTGGGAGCTCTGCACACAATCACCCGGGGGCTCCTTCCCATTCTCTTTTGTTCTAAGTACCTTGTTTCCTAGATCCACAATCTTCCTCTTTCATGTTTATGTCCTCATTTTGCCAAAACAGTGGTTCTCAAACTTAGTGTGCATCAGAACCACCTCACTGAAGATGTCTGGGGTATGGCCCAATAATCTGCATTTCTAACAAGTTCCCACATGCGGCTGCTGCCACTGGGCCAGGGACCACGTCAAGAACCGCAGTGTGAAAGTGCAAACTCAAATTGCCTCTAGAGATATGGTGCAAGGGAAAGGAGTTCAAAGACATCTAAGTATTTGAAAATGTCTAATTCCACTGTCACACTGAAGAGTCTGGCAAAGAATTATAGGATGGAAAGCAACGATCCTCAAAATCAGTGCTGCTCTGTGAGCCGCTCGAATGCAATACTGCTGTTGACAAGTCTAGGTCATTCTGATCCCTAATTTTTTATACTGACCTGTTTTTCTGTTGCTCTCCCCAATGTCCTGATTGTGTTGGGGTGATCTTGAAGCGAGTGTGTTCTCATCTATAAGAGAGGGAACTGCTGGGCCTTTCAGTCTTGAAAATCACGTTCTTCACTCCTGGGAAACTGTCTTATTTCTTTGATCACTTTCTTCCCCACTTTCTCCCTTCCTTTCTTTCTGGAGTACCTATATGGAGATTCGGCTTCTTCAATTCATGTTTTTTTCTCTCTCCCATTTCCTGTCTCTGTGCCTTTTTGCTCTACTTTTAAGGAAGTTTTCTTCAACTTCATCTTCTACTCTTCCATTGAAATTTTTCATTTCTGTAAGGTTTTTAATTTTTAAGACTTTAAAAACATTCCTTATTGATAGTATCTCATTCTTATGCATTTGATATACCATAATTTCTCTGAGATTAACAATAGTGCTTGAAAATTCCTTCACCCTGCATGGTTTGTTTCCTCCGAGTGCCTTGTTCTTTTCTTTTTCAACTAAGGCTTTACTCAAAAGTCTGCTCACTTTTGCTCAGCCAATCACTTACAGTTGAGAAAGAGGCACCAAAAAGCTGATGAGAAGCTCTGTGGACAGAAGTGGGTTCACCTGCACCTTCACTTTAGGATGATCTGCTCTTTCTTTTGCAGGACAGAACCCCCAAGAGGTTAAGTGTGTTCACCTGGGCTGCTCAGCTTCTCCGCGGACCCTTCCAATGTCATACATGGAGGTGTAAGCCTGGTTCACAGCACTGAGAGTGACAAGGAAGAGAAGCAGCTGAAGGCCAGGGGGTGGGGAGAGGGGAGGGAATAGGGTCACTCAGCACTGGACATGTAAACTTCACTTACCCCCAGTACAGTCCAGTGCCATGCCCCAACCCTCAACTGCACCTAGAATCTCTAGACGCTCTTGAGACTCAATCTTGAGAAGGAGCAGGCACCAGTTATGTCCTGTGGGAAAGGGGACTGGAGGATGGCTGCTCAGATTTCTCCTCTGCCCATTCAGGGCTTCCTACTCAATCTAAGTCAGTTACTCCTCCTTGGCTTCCTAGGGGTACCTCCTCTCCCTTCCTCTAGTCTTTATGGGTTATTTTGAAAGGTGATTCCTTTAAAATTCCTTAATGCCATCTTAATGAAGGTTTTAAAGGAAGCAGTTGGGCAAGCTGCACCCCTTTAACTGGAAGGCCATGTTCTCTATCTCCTTTATAATGCTTTAGTTTTCTTCTTAGCTGTTTATTGCCACTTGATCTATGTACTTGTTTTTTTATGGTTCATCTCCTCTAAATGAACATAAGCTCCTTGAGAGCACACTTTCTTTTGCATGGGGTGTGCAGTGGCTAACACAGCACCTGACACATATTAGGCCCTCACAATAGAGTTTATAGAATCAAATACATATTATGCCATTTTATTTTTAAAAGACTGCATGCACACTGCATACACCTAAGTACACACAGGAAAAAAAGCCTGAAATTCAGGACATATTCCAAGAAGCTGAGAGCTTATCTCTAGGCAGTGGAGTTATATGTAATTTAATTTTTTTAATTAGTTTTTTTTTGGGGGATAGTTATTATACTTTCTAAAACAAATATGGATCACTTGTGCAACAAATAATTAAAAACGGAAAAATAAGCCACTCCTAAAGCTGAGCCCCAGAGAGGCTAAGTAATTTGCCTGAAGACACAAAGCTAGTCAACAGTGGAGCTAAGATCTGAACCCATGCAGTCTGGCTGCTCTACGCCATGTTGCCTTCCCAGCGCCACAGGGCCATCCTTTTATAGGCCTTTTACTAAGAACCCTGTGCTGCAGACCTGTTGTCCAATAAGCAGCCCTAAGAGACAGGAGAAACGTGAGTTTCCAATGCTTCCTGAAGACACATAAGCAGCTGTCAGCAACACCAAAGGGTGCCAGAGAGATGGGGCTGCAGCCTGAGAGGTCTGGGAGGATGTCAGAGGTGCGGACCAACAACGGGGACACTTATCGCAATGCTCCCAGGGGTGTAGCGAAGTCGAGGCCTGCCCGCCTCAGCTCTGCGGAGCTGTCTGAGGAGCACCATCACCAGCATGCCCTGCAGCCAGACGCTGGGCTGGCACAGGCTCTGTGGGGAACACACACTGAAGCCGACCCTGACCACGACAGGCAACAATGGCTGTTTTGACTTATGTTGGTACCGGCCCTCCTGCCTCCCACCAAATATGACAGGACTGGATCCTGGTAAAGGATGCCTGGGGAGGGATCTGAAAAGAGGGACCTGGTGCTGGGTGGCAGCCTTGAGGAGCTTGGAGCAGGAGATTTTATCTACAGGGATGTTCTGGCAGCAAGAATGGTTATATCAATGCATCCCAGATGAACAGCAGCCCAGCACATGAATGTTCCTTCTTTCTGCAGCTCAGATGAGCAAGCTGGTGTGCTCCTGGCTAGGACAGCTCCGTCCTGCCTGTCACGGCCCTTGGGGTCTCCTGAAAGGCCCTCTCCAATTAGTAAAGACACCCCCTGTCCCCTACCCAGACACGAAAGCCCACATGCTTTTAGAAGTGGGAGGCAGGCTATGGGGAGGCAAGAGCAGTGGCCTTTCCTGCTCTCTGCCAAAGCCAGCTTAGCCAAATCCCCAGGAAAATGCTGCTGCACATGAAACATGAAAATGCAAACCACAGACAGTCTGCTCTCCTTCCCATACACATGTTCAAACAAGACTGCTTTCCAGCCATTACTGATGACTTCTACACGATGAGGTCATTTCTATGGCTCAATCTGTGGCTTTAGCTCTCCTTTCATACGATGAGCCAGTTTCAACTTATGTGACCCAGATGTGCAGGCCCAGGGGAGCGGAGGAGAAGCAAGAGCAAAGCACGATCTGAGTGGGAAGCCCACCCACCACTGCCCACCACAGAAAACAAGCAAAGCCACATGGGTGACAGGGCAGATGACCCAGGCTGGCAATGTGCTCCACTGAAGGGCTCCGAGAAAAGGGCTAGCAAGGCAAAGAGGCTGGTGAAGGGGCTCCCTGGGCATTGCATTTTCTGTCCTCTTCTTGGCAATCTCCCCTAGCTTGGTGACACTCCTCAGTCCTGGCCTCATGGTGGCCGGGGAGAGCGGGTAGAGGGCTGCAGAGGAGGGGTCACTGTCCCACGCGGCAGGCATGCTGGGAACTCGAGTGGAGGCCTGAAGAGACCTCCCGGTCAAGGATAAACAGAGCTGAGGGTGTGGTCAGAATCCTACTGGAGGCTTCAACCACTCACTGCATAGCAAACCTTCAAACTGCTAATTGCCTGTCTCAATGAAAGCAGTGGTCTTTTAGGAATGGGAAATACTCCTGTAGGGTGGCTGTGGGGCTGTGGCACTTCACAAAGTTCATATGAACAGTAGGATCAAGAACTGATGTCAATGAGATAATGAAGCTGCTAGCTGACAGTCCTGGCCTCAGAGCTAAGGGACCCCCCACTTCCCCACACACAGGAAGAAACTATACTGGGGTTGGGCAGAACAGACAAAAAAGCTATTAGTCGGAGCCCTCAGGAGTTCCAAGATTTGGCCTCTCTCTCAACTTTCTGCCCAAGGTATTTCCTTAATTCATTCTGAAGGGAGCAGAGGTGCCAAGTCTCAGTGCGACATCAAAGGACACTGCCACACTGTGTGCTGGAGGAAGGGAGGAGGCCAAAGGCACAGGACACGTCCCCTACTGAGAGGGGCCCAGGACTGGCGGAATTCCAGGTTACCACTAAGAACTCCGGTCAGAAGAGGACAACAGAAGCAGGGAGCCCAGGCCGGCAGCCAGAGCCAGGCAACAGCGGACCCAGTCATCCTGTGGGCATTTCCGCCTTCACCCGCTGGTCCTGAGTAAGCCGGCTTTCCTGCTGACTCGAGCCTGAGAACTGCCATAGCGTCTTGGGACGCTGCCCATCTGAGATGGGGAGAGGGCACTCGGGGTGGCGCCGACAACTCGGTGGCTCAGGGCAGTACGCGCCTAAATTGGCTCTGAGTGGAAGGGCTCCTCCCGGCCCTGTGGCAGCCAGGAGTCTGAACGGAGCCCTGACCTGAGAGCCTCTGCTCTCAGCTGTGAAGGGCGGAGACGGGGCCCCCGAGGAGGCAGGACTCAAGGGCTCGCTGGGCTGAGGGGGCAGCGGACGGAGAGCGTGGGCCAATCGGCAGCCAAGAGAAAGGCAGAACCCAGGTCAAGAGTTTTACTCAGGTGCGAGGGACCGTTCTGTCTGGAAACTTCTGTTTGTTGCTATTCCACTGTCCTTACAAGCTCTGGAGGCGACCCTGGCTCACTGGTGTCAGGAGCTGTGAAGCGGCCAGGGAAAAAAGCAGATAGAAATCTGCCATTTTTAGGAGGCCTCAACAAGGCCGCAAAAAGCCCTGCCTCTTCTGCAGGCTCCTGCACCTTTTCTCCTGCCGTGGTAACAGAGCCCATTTCAAAGCCCAGCTCATGCTAGGAGCCCCTACAGCTCTGTCCACACTGTCGCCCCCACCTGGATACCCCTTCTACTTCCTACCCTGCAGTCACCAAGCCCAGCCGAGCCCAGGAGGGTGCCCCCGGCTCCAGGTGCGGGGGGAGCCACCTCTGCACACCCCAACCCACCAGCTCCCAACGTGCACCCTGCCACGGCTGCTAGCACCTCACAGGCATGTCTCTGTAGGGAGGCAGAAATCACCAGAAGTTTGGGGCCCATGTATCCTGGGGATAGGCAGCATTTGTTGATCGACTGACAAGCCCCACAAAAGGCTCATTCAGGCTGTGAAGGAAGCAGACAGAGGCCCCGTCTGGCTAGTCTTATGATCTGCTTCTTTGTTTTGTTTGCATGGTGATGAGGTTAACATCCTAAGAGATAGTCATCTATCTAACCATCACATGAATATATGATCACACGTTTCAGAAGTCTAACTCCCAATCCTTTCATTCAAGTAAATGCTAATAATAGTTGGGTATGCATTATTCTAGTCTTCTCTTCAATGAGTTTACATACATATGAACAGATCTAAGTAAAGGTCTTTTCTTTTTTTAAGCCCAGGTAGGATGATCCATCAAGGGTTATCTGTGACCTCTGAGATGTCCCCTGATAGCCCACACAGGTCTTTTTCCTCCTGGGTAGTAACTGTGGCGTAGCCCACGTTATGAATGCACCACGCCTTATTAAACTCCCTCCCACACAGGGTCACCTAGTTTGCTTTTATTTTTTTGTATTGCAAATGATGCTACAATGAACATTCTTGCAGCCCTTTGTACAAGTGATGAGCCACTGTCTAAGTCAGATACCTGGAAGTAGAAATGCTAGGTCAAAGAGACACAGCGGTCACAATCTTATGGATCTGGCCCTGTCTCAGTAACACCCCACCTCCTGTGCCTGTGCTTGAACATCTAGGAATCTCTCTGTGCAGGAGAGTTAGGGAGAAACTGAGTTGTCTGTCTCAGCCCACCAAGACCTGCTCTACTTGGGTTTGGCCTCAATGGGGTAACTTCTCTACGGTCTAAGATACCTATACCTACAGAGCCCCCACCCAGCATACATAGGCATACATGCAAGGCCCCCAACTTCTCTTTAATGGTGGCTCTCAGACTATCTCAGAAACCCACTGCAATGGCAGTAATGAAGTACAAAAGGGAGCAAACCCGTAACAGAGATGGGAACAAGAGTCGGGCGGCAGCAGAGAAGGAGACTGAGATTGCAACTCACTTCCCGGAATTGGGAAGTGGGGGGCAGCATGTTAATTGCTGAGTGTACACTGAAGGGAGCTGCAGCCTGGAGCATCCAATGGGCTACATGGAGGTGACTGCCATCCTCGCCAAGGGACTCAGCAGAGGATCTAGGCTCCAAATAAGCAGGGACAGAGGACAGGAAGGGAAATGCTGGAAGTTGGAATCAACTAAAGGGCTCCACCCAAAGCCACACCCTCATCCCAGGGGCAGGACTTTAATGCCAGGTGTAAACAGGAAGGCTGTCCTCCACAGGCATGAAACCATGGACGGGGCAGGGGTAGGACTAGAGAGCGTGCAGGCTCCAGAATATGTGCTGGTGCCTCCAGAGCGCCAGTCAAACTGCAAACCCCCAGGAGAGGGGCCATTATGGAAACAGACCTACCAATGGATGGCGGGCAAAACCCACATCAGCTCACCAGACTATCAGCCTGGTTCTTCATTTTTAAATACAAATGAGCTAACATTCACCAGACATTAGGAGAAAGCCAGCAGCCTGAAAAAGAATGACCAAAATAAACAGCCAGAACCAGATCCCAGAAGAAATGAGATCATGTAAGGGTCAAGAGATAATTTTTAAAACAATTCTAATTAGTGTGTCAGAGAAAGTCTACCCAATTTGGCCTCCGTACAGCAGGACCAAGATGCTATGGAAATGAAATAACCAGGGAATCAGAAGGGAAAAGAATCAAAAATACGATTGCCAAAATTAAAACCTTCACTAGACAGTCTGGAAGACAAAGTTAAGACAATCTGCCAGACTATAGAACAACAACAAAAAAACGACATACATGGAAAAAGGGAGAGAACAGGACAAACCCATAGGCTCAATCTAGAAAGTCTAATGCCTAACAGGATTTTCAGTAAGAGGAAATAAAGGAAATGGAGGACAGGAAATTATCAAAAGAAATAATAGAAAAAATGTACAGAGCAGAAGAATGATGTAAGACTTTAAATCAAAACTGTCCAAAAGCACACAGTGCATTGAATTAACAAAAAAAACCCTCCAACCTACACACAGCCTTACAAAATTTCAATGCACCAAAGATAAAGAGAACATACTATACGCTCGCAGAAAAGGAAATAAATCAAGCCAAAAAAAAAAGGGAACAAAAACAAAACTCCAAGTTAGTCAGCTATAAAAAAAATGAGAAACTGGCGTCAGATTATCTTATTAGCAAAAATGGATGCTTGAAGCCAATATATCAATTCCTTCAAAGTTTTAAGGGCCAATAAATTTAAATTCTGTATTCATTCAGACCATAAAGCAAAAGAGGGCAAAGTAAGATTACCTCTCATGTATTCTTTCTGAGTTAAGTACTTCAGAATGTACTTCCGCTGAACAAGAGCATAAAACAAGAAAGACACAGACATCAAATCCAGAAAACAGTGAGTCTAACTCAGGAAAGCTGGGAAAGGAAGTGACAGGCAGAGAGCTATATGGCATGCCTCAAGAATCATCTGTCTGAACTGCAGCAAAAGGAAAAGAGTGGTCTGGAAATAATGTTCCCAGGAAGGAAGGAAGGAGATATGTAATAAATTACCAAACTAAATGGCTGGCTAATTTCAACAGCAGAGTTAAAGGGGCAGTATTCTTTTAAACACAATTTTTTTAAAAAGATGCAACTAGAAACTTTGTGAAAAAGTAAAGCGGATAAAATAGCAGTGCAAATGTGAAACAAAAAGCAGCATGATTTAGAGGAACTGCTGAAATGTAAGACAAGAGAGTCCATTTGACTTAGACATCAGATGCGTTCTCCTCTGAGTGGCATGGGGAAGCAGGTGGAAGAGGAACTGTAATCCTAACACTCTGCTCGAGTGTGTAGCTCATGTTAGGACAGCCATAAGGCAAACCCCGCGTACTGATTGTCTCAGAATCCACTTACAGACAAAGCGTCCAAGACTTCAGGAGAGCCATGGGACAGATCACACCCTGACAATGTGAACTACACGTACAGCTGACAGAGAAGTTGGGGACAGCAAAGGACAGAAGAGGCAGTGGGAGAGAAGGCTGGAGGTGCTGATATTCTCATCTGACAGTGATAAAATCTAGGGTAGATGGAACGAGGGCCAACGATTTCAGTATAGTTAGGATTCCAAAAGCAACTTTTAAAAACCCTAAAAATAATACAAACATCCAAAGTCGGAAGGAGGGGCTGAGAAAAGCATAAAGGAGCCAAATCTTTTGACTTCCACTGCAGGGAATTGATCATGTCAAATTTGACAAATTAAGAAAGAGCCGCATAAGCATATTATTCAGTTAAATGTCTAGAGGAAACCAGCACAGTATTATCCCCGGGCGTTTTCTTAATAGCCTGTTGCCTCTGAAAAGCAGGAGCAGGGTGGGGCCGAGTCACAAGAGCCTGTTCCTGTCCACAGATGCCCTTTGGGGCTTTCTGATTATTTGACCATGAGATTGTGTGACATTGGTAAATGCCTAGCCCTACTGCAGACTCTTATTCGGTAGGTTCAGAGCTATATTCAAGAAGAAGCAATTCTGATGAATAGTTGTAGTTGAGAATCACATTACTAAAGGAGCATCTAGAGTTCTGGTCCAACCTGAGATACTGTAATTCTATCTATGATCTCATATTATAGAGAAGCCCATGGGTGTGCTAGCCAGCTATCTGATTCAGAGAAACTGAGTCTCAAAGCAATTCTATGACGTGCCCTGGTGTCACCCACCGGCTGCACGCCTTGGGATGTTTCTC
Organism: Manis pentadactyla; assembly: GCF_030020395.1. Lineage (NCBI taxonomy): Eukaryota > Metazoa > Chordata > Mammalia > Pholidota > Manidae > Manis > Manis pentadactyla. The sequence goes on along the minus strand of NC_080031.1, from coordinate 12,110,654 downwards.
ATGTTGGATGATGATCTAACACAACACCCTGCTTCTGCGGTGACCTGTCTGACAAGGCTTTCCCTGTTGGTCACTGGAAGAGAACTCCTGTCCTTCAGCTCAGCTGCAGTGGAGGGAGGGCTGCTGAGGACACCACAGGGGATGCGGCTGGTGGCGTGTGCCAGTCTGTGCTGGAGCAGAGCCCACGGAGCCTGGTACCAGGCCTCCCCGTCCAGCGGTTGGAGGCCCCCCACACCTGCCTATTCTGCCAGGGCTGGCACCATGCTGGAGTGGACACAGCACAGCTCCCTCATCCACCGGAGAGAAAAGGGTCAGCCCCACCACTCCTCTTCCAGAAAAGAGCAGGCAGAAACGAAGTCTGCTAATACCCAAAACCCAGAGGAAAGGAGCCTTACACAAACACTTTTAGCAACAGGGATAAAAAAACAAACTTGAGAATGATGGTGGAGCCCTACAAGTGACTGGGGGAATATTCTCAGTTCTTCTAAGGACCTGCGAGTTTTTCTTAACTTTTAGTTGGGAAATATATTGTGCATGTAAAACAATAGGGGGGAAGTATATGTGTGTGTGCATATGCACATGCATGTTATTAACATACACATGAATACAAATGTGTATATATTATTTATACATATATGCATATAAATACAAAATACACATAGTTTAAAGACCTAAAATAAAAGGTCACCCCTATACAAACACCGTCTAAGAAACAGAACATTACCAGAACTTGTGTCACCCTCTCTGCTCTGCCCTGCCCCCTCCACCCCAGAGATAGTCACTCGCTGAATCAGATTTGTTTAGTCATGTCTTTCTTGTCTTCTTATGTTTACATCCCTAAGCAATATAGTGTTTACTTATGCTTGTTTGTCAACTTTATCTATTTGGAATCACACTGTGTGTATTCTGAGTCTTGCTTTACTTGCTCTACATGATCAGATTCTTGACCTGTGTCATTGTCAGGTCATTTGTTTTCACTGCCCTAAAGAAGTTGTCCAGTGTAGGAAGACACCTTGATTTATTGATCTATTCTACTGTTGGTTGACATCTGGATTGTTTCTTTTTCTATCACGAACAATGCTACCAGGGAAACTCTTAGGAGAATGGCTCGTTGTTAAAATACTCCTCCAAACAAGTTCTCACTCTGGACTTCAGAGGTCCAGGTTTTGCATGGGGAGGAAAAGCCTGCCTGTAGCTAACGTACTGGGAGTCCCCTGCAACCAAAAGATTCCTGGGATCCCTCTGCTCCCTGCCCTGGCCTTGCTCACACACAACCACCTTCTCCTGCTCTGGGCCTGAGATTCCACACCCCTGCTCTACACCAGGGAAAACAATTGGCCTTTTTAGATGCAGTCTTGATTTCTGAGGCACACCATGCGCCCTACCATCTCTTCCCTTCTTCCCTAGGTAAGAGGGAACAGAGATCTTAACGGAAGGGCTCCATTAATAAGCCACAGGTGTGAGAGCCAAAGCAGCAGGAGATGACTCCCACCTGCCTGGGTGGCTGGTGCCAGCTGTCTGGCCTGCTTGGTCCTCGCATTTGCCACATGGCCAAAGGATTAGGCAGAAACCGGCCCACGGCCGGGGCCAGGCACTTTTCCCTAGGTTATGTAAACTGTTGCATTTAAGGGCCATACAAGTTTAAGGACAGAAAATAATAATAAAAAAATGACTAACACATATCAAAAATACATCATATGCCAACAGCTGGACAAAGTCCTTATCTCAGTGGGTCATAACCCGTGACAGGGGTGATGAAACAAATTTTGGAAGTTAAGATCAGCATTAAAGAAAAAGAAACAGGAAAGACTTGAGTCCAGAAGACTAGGGAACATCCCATACAGCAAGGTAAGTATTATTTTATGAGCCTTTTGTATCCCTAATATCCATGTATTTATTCACCTGTCCTGGGCCACCATGTAAAATGTTATCTCTCACTGTGGGCAGAGCCTAACAAATATTGTAAAACACTTTCTTACCTCATGTATTTCATAACCGTCCTGAGGTATGCTTGGTTACTAACCTAATTTAACAAGAAAATAACCGGTTACTTCCTCAACTTCATCTGTGCTGCACACCACAGCCACCAACTGCCCCAAGCTCCACATACAACGCCCTCTTTTCTGTTCCTCTTTCCTCCCCAGGAACATCTGCTATTCCCTCAGCCCAAAACATTCTCCCCACACACCTCACCGGCTCTCTGCACAGCTCTGGTTCCTTGCCCTCCTTCAGGTCCCGGCCTGAGCATCACCTCAGCAGGGAGCCCTCAGGGCCCCCTGTTCACAGCTACTTAAGACATTTGTATCCTTGTTTGCTGCCTCCCCACTACAACTGCAAAGACAGAGATAATATCTGCTATACTCATGGCTATATACCTCATCTACACACCGAGCACAGACCTGGCACTTGGCAGGCACTTCGTCTTTGCTAAATACAGGAACTTCCCAAGTCCTCACAGCTGCTAAAATGGCAAAGCCAGGATTCCAAGCCAGGTATGTCTGCCCGAGGCGTGCTCTTTCCCTGCACTACATTAGAACTCAGCCACAGCACAACACGGCCCCAGGCCAGACCACCAGGCCTGTCTAACTCCAATGCTCACCCTCTATGACGTCAGGAGGGTGGGAGGCCCGGAGTGGCTTACTGGAGCTGCCTCTTGTGGTCCGCTAAGAATCTGGAGGGGATAAACGAGAAGACTATAAAACCTCCAGGCTGGAAGAGAAGAAATTTGCCAATGACTATAGAAATACCGCATGAAATCAGGAGAGCAGCCAGCTTGAATTGGGGGGTGGGGATTCCCTAGGCGAGCAGTTCTATGGGAAGGTCTGGAGAAGCAGGCAGAGACAGCACAAAAACCCAAAGGGACAACTGTGCAGGCGACTTAAAGGGACAAGGCTGCAGGAGCAACACTTTAAGACCCCTCCAGACAGTGCTAAGCTGGTAACTCTTGAGACAAGAGATCAGAGAGGCAGGCTGAGAAGGCTCTGGCATGGAGGCCACAGGAGCCAGCCGCAGGAATACTTTGGCAATGCTGCCACCTTGTGGCTGTGAGATACTTGGCCCCCGGAAGTGAGGGCTTGGTTTGTGGATTCATATTTCAGCGGCCATTTATTGAGCACCTAATACAGATCTGGTTGCTGGGACCGGAAGTGGATCTGGATGGTTCCAAAGTGCAAGGAGCCCTATTCCCTACACCCAGGCAGTGACCAAACCCTGCTGTTTACTTCCCTCTTTTCATTGCAACTTTGGGGTGCTCCTCCCAAACAAGACTGGGAGGACTGAGATGGTATCTGAATTCATTTCTGAAGCTCCAGTACCCAGCACAGGGCCCAGCACATCAGAATAATCACAGCAGCTATTATGTAATATGTGCTAAGTGTTTTTAAAGACATGAGTGCATCTGAGTCCCACATTTTACCCATGAGATACCTTGGAGGTGTCAAGTAGGCGTTCATTAAACTAGGAGCCTGGAATTCATAGAGATCAGGGATGGAGAAATAAACATGGCATCATCTGCACATAAATGGTGCTTAAAGACCAGTGCCTCAGAGTTTAATGTGCACATGACTCACCTGGGGGTTTTACTAAAATGCAGATTCTGCGGTCTGGGGTGTGGTCTGAGACTCTGCATTTCTAACGAGCTCCCAGGTGCCGCCAGTACTGCTGGTCCACAGACCACAAGCGGAATGGGAAAAATCTGGAGTGGGCATTGACAAACTATGGCCAGAAGGTCAAATCTACCCCATGGCCTGTTTTTCTATATCCAGCAAGCAAAGGGCAAGCAGTATGTTCATTTTTAAAGGGGTTGTGCTTTAAAATTTTTTTAAAGGATGACTATGTGACACAGACCATTTGCAGCTCATAAACCTTAAAATATTTACTCTCTGGTCCTTTTCAGAAAAGTTTGTCAACCTCTGATCTGGAATATCATCCAGGGACAGGGTGCACAGCCAAACAAGAGAGAGATAAGGCTTCCAAGTCACCAAGCCTAGTCTGAGGAGGGAAATTAAAAGTATAACGCAATGTCTGCTGACGCTTATTATGCTAAGACAACAGTGAGCCCTGGAAAAGATGAGCTAATGTCGGAGGCTCCCAGGTGGGAGTGTGAGCAGCACGGGGGGAAAAGGCAGAGAGACACTGAGAGAGGAGGAAGACCTGTGGTGACGTGCCTCTTTCAGTGCTTAGCTTAAGAAAACAGAAAGTCAGGGCAGGGGCCACCGCCACTGTGTGTGGTACCACAGAAATACTGCAGTAATAAAATGAAAAACAGGCTCTGAATTCTTCTGAGTTGCTCACAGAACAGAGCCTTTTGAATTTTGGCTGTAGGCATGGAGGGTGGATAGGGGGCTTAGGGAAGGTGAGGGCAAGTGGCGGGGAAGGGACGGCGGCGTTGTGGAATAACAATGGCCCCAGAGCCTGTGGTTTGGGGGCTTCCCTAAGTGGTGTTCGGTCACTGTGCCTTCTGTCATGCTCTGCCGCCCCCTTTGAGAACGACATTTGCTTAAATGTCAATGTGTAAGGAAGTAAATACAGCCATTCATTTCTGTCATCTTGAACCATCAACCTGCCTCTCTTTCAACAGAGGACCAGGCTGTTTTGTTTCAGTTGTTAAAGATGTGCTCGTGTTACATCAAGGGCTCACGTATATTTCCAAAGGACAATGGCACCCTTTCTGGAGGTGCAGAAAAGCCAAAATCTATCAAAATGGCTGTGGCAGAACATCGGTAAAGTCAAACTGTTCTTAATGCTAGAGGGCAAATAAAAAAATAGGAACATAATACCAAACCCCTATGCGCTATAAAGCAGGTCCCAGCATCTCCTGGCTGGAAGGAACCTTCAAAGGTCAGCCAGTCTTTCTCCTGCTTCCAACATAGCTGCCTACCAAAGCTAACCACCTAAGGGAGAAAAGCTCACATCACATTACCTTTGGGCATGGAATATTCTTCTCCTTCCTCTATTTAATACAGTTAAAAAATAGCTGCAATCATCACTTATTTGTGGAATATAAAAACAAAGTAAAACAGAAGGAACAAAACAGCAGTAGACTCACGACAGTGAGAGGTGACTAGTGGTTGCCCGGGGGAGGGAAAGGGGAATAAAGGGACACAGTAATATGCAATCACAATAGAAGTTGGTCATGGGGATGGTAGTACAGCATGGAGAATATAGTCAATGATTCTGTAACATCTTTCTACACTGACAGACAGTAACTGCACTAGAGGAGGCAAGGATTTAATAATATGGGTAACTGTTGAACCACTGTGTTGTAAATTTGAAATCAACATAGAATTGTATATGGACACGTCAATTTAAAAAACACACACACTTATAATCACAAACAAATCTCTGCCTTTTAACCCATGAATTCCTGGCCTTCTCAAGTCTATCCCACTCGATCACACCCACTGCCTTCCCAGCTAGGAAGTGAGCTCTTTCAGGGAAGCAACCGACCCTTACAGCACCCAGCACACGCTCACTCGACGGCACTGTGGTGGGCCAGTCCTCAATCCACTGGAAGATCTTAGTTTTTCTGTCCCTTGTTAGATGTGTGATCTTGGACAAGTTACCTAACTGTTCAAAACTCAGTTCTCTCTCCTGTAAAGTCCTATCACAACAGGGCTACTTTGAGGATTAAATACCATCACACATGCAGAATACATGGAATGGTGCCTAACACAATAGTAAGGGTTTAGTCAGGACTGAAAATCTTTATTCAATCAGTAGATGAAACTGTTCCAGCCGTGACCACACTCTCTCCCCAAAACATAACTACGCCAGAGCAGTCTTTCAGCCTCAGCGCTATGGACATTTCTTTGTTGTGGGGCCCATCCTGAATTTTGTAGGGTATTTAGCAACATCCCTGGTCTCTACCCTCCAGATATCAGCAGCATCCCACCTCCCCAGTCCTGATAACCAAAAATATCTTCAGAGACTGCCAAATGTCTCCTGGGGGGTGCGGGGGGGGGCAAAATTCCTTCCTCCTCCCATTGAGCACTATTGCACTCCATATATAAATCAGTAAGGAGGAGTAGCCACCGCCCCAGCCCCAACCCCCAAATTTCCCCAGATCCCCTCAGCCTGTGCAGCCACCACTAGCTCACCACTCAGTTGCCTTGGAGGGAACAGGTGATAGGTGCTGTAGATGTCATTGGAGAACTGCAAGTGGAGCTCAGGGCTACCTGCCAGGAGCTGGGCCACCCCATCCACCTGAAATGGTGTCTTCTCCAGGATCACAACAGCATCCTCTCCATCCCCATCCCCAGAGGCCTCATTCACCTGTGGGCAAAGACACCATCAGTGGGCCCCGTGGCAGAGCCACAGGTGACTCTTGGAAATCCCAACACTTGCGATTCCCTTCCCTGTAGTCTTCTGTTTGGGCAAGTCTAGCAGATGGCACTCATAGTTCTTCTCCCAGAGGAGGCATCTCATTAACCCAAATCTTGGTGGCAGTGTTCACATCTTTCTTCTAAATGAAGCTTCTCATCTGTCTTCTATTTTAGGCTCACAAGGCCTCTGTCAAATTCTCCCCATTTTACATCTCCTCAGATGAAGACACTGAGGTCTAGGGAGATTAAGTGACTTGCCCGAGGCCCCACCAAATAGTCAATGTTGAGACAGAAACTAGAACCTGAGTATGACAACTAACTCCTAGCCCTGAAGTTCTCGTGGCTAAAATCTTCAACAGGTGCTGAGAGTGAAGACAGGGGGCTGAAAAAAACAGATAGAACCTTGTAAAAAAAAAAAAAAACAAGAGACACAGAGAGAAGCACAGAAGCCTAGGCCCAGGTCCCTCTTATCCTCCCAAAATGAGGGTTCCTGCTAGCAGATACCTGCTTTTGGCTAGGCCTCCTGACTAGTTCCCAAGATGGTCTCCAGTTTCCCCTCTAGATCCCTGCTACGGAGTTGAGCACGTGGTATTAAGGCCAGCTGGGTGTATGTGTCCACCCAAAGATACTCTGCACTCCCGACGATGAGGGATGGTATCTCTGCACCCGCCAGCACTCCGCTCAATGCTGGCCTGGGAATGCATTGGTATGCGGAATTGAATTGCCAATTCGGTAACTGTCTCCTCTGCTAGGGCCTAAGTCCTGCACAGCAGGGGCCATATCTTCTACAGTCTCCATATCGTTCCCAGCGGCATGGATAATAAGCAAGACGATCCAGTAACATTTACTGGGTTCCTTAAGGAATCTTGTCTCCTCTACGCTCTCCCCTGTGCAAGTTTGTGGCGTACTCTTCCTCCCCCACCGAGTAATGCGATTGGTATTTTCCGGCCGAGCTCGGGAAAAACCCGCCTCCAGGGCGGTGATTGGCTCCCACCCCAGGGCTGCCTAATGGTACCTTCCCGTGTAGGAAAATGATTTTGTCCCGCGCAGACTCCCTCAGCACTTTTTTCACTCTAAAGCCGGAGAAGGGTAAGCGGACAGGGGTAGAGGTGCCATTCCCAACGCTTGCTTCCTTTTTCTCTGCGCTGGGGGCTTCCGCCTCCTCCGTATCTGGGTCGCGCTTTCTCTTGCTGCGTTGAGCCGCTGGGTCCGCCATGCTGCCGGCAGGCGCTCTGCGCCTGCGCAAATCCCAGCCGCGGCCCCGCCCCTCCCGGGCGGCCCGGGCGCTCGCGGACTACAACTCCCGCCGTGCTCCGCGTCGGAGCCCGCAGCTCGGGCTCCGGGAAGCCTCGGGGCGCTGCTCCCTGTGCCGCGGGGCAGGTTGCTGCTGCCCGTGGTCCCGTCCGGCCCCGAGTTGAGGCTGTTGCTGAGGGAAGAAGAAGGAAGGTAGCGAGTTCCTCAGCAGGCGGCTTAGTGGTGCGCCCTGGAGGGCACCCCCGACCGCCCCTGGGGCCCGAGGAGGAAGACACATTTTGGATCAGCGAATGCTTTGACACCTTGTTTGAATTTAGTAAGAATTACACCAGCATTGATTAGTTGGCGTGGAAGGAATGTTTCTGAAACAAATCTGTTAAGAAGCCAATCTTTTTGATTGTTTGTTTTATTTTGGTATCATTAGTGTACAGTTACATGAGGAACATTGTTTACTAGACTCCCCCCATCACCAAGTCCCCCCCCACAAACCCCATTACGGTCACTGTCCATCAGTGTAGTACGATGTTGTAGAATCACTGTCTTCTCTGTGTTGCACAGCCCTCCCTGTGCCCCTCCATTACGCATGCTAATCGAAATGCCCCCTTTCTTTTTCCCCACCCTTATCCCTCCCTTCCCACCCATCCTCCCCAGTCCTTTTCCCTTTGGTAACTGTTAGTCCATTCTTGGGTTCTGTGAGTCTGCTGCTGTTTTGTTCCTTCTGTTTTGCTTTGTTCTTATACTCCACATATGAGTGAAATCATTTGATACTTGTCTTTCTCCGCCTGGCTTATTTCAGTGAGCATAATACCCTCTAGCTCCATCCATGTTGTCGCAAATGGTAGGATTTGTTTACTTCTTATGGCTGAATAATATTCCATTGTGTGTATGTACCACATCAAGAAGCCAATCTTATATGTCTTGGTCGATTTTTTTTATAGAGCGCTCTTAACTATTCCCATTTTCCCCCATTTTCATGTGTTCAGTTGTTTTCGTTACAAACTCAATACTGCTTGCTGAAAAGAAAGGTGAGTGAACAGGGGCAGAAATATATTTTTACCACCTGCTTGTTTTCTTCCAGACTAGAGGCTTCTGCCCCGTGTATCTATCTGTCTAGCCTGTGGGTGTGCCTGCTTTGCTATACAGGAATGTGATTTGCAGCACGAATATCCATCTACCAGAATTTCTTTTCTTTGGCCATATAAATATGTTATGTACTTAGACAATTTCTCCCTTTGTAACATTTGTATGTGCGTGTGGTTATTACTTCTGTCTAGTCCATATTTCCTTGGTATTTGACAGATCTCAATTTTGTCAAGATTTGATATAGCAAGTTTTAGTTATAAATTTTATTTTCAGCAAATGTCAGTTTTATTTTGAGTTTGTTTTTCCAAACAAATATAATTGGGGAGGCAATTTTTGTATACTTCAGTCAGTGGGTAACAAAGCCTATTGTATGTCAATAGCATTTTGCTTTGGGTTCTTTCTACTAGAAATATGTATTATGAGTTGGATAAAGGTAATTGTGTTGTGAGGCAGAGCATTAAAGACTTAGGATCCAGAATAATTATCTTCAGCCAAAAATATTTGCTGCTTGTCTGCAAGTTTCCTGGAGACATCCCCACTTTCTAGGGATATCTAGTAAGAGCTTATTCATTGTATGTAAGACTAGAACAAGTTCTCCCCGAGGGTAAACTATAACAGCAAAACCTGCTAAAACTCCAAGGCCCTGATCTTATGAAAATTTATAAGAATGCTTTCTCTTTTTTTCTTCCTTTTCTCCTTCCTTCCTCTCTTTGTTCCTTTCTCCTTTACTGTCATTCTTGCTTTTTGCTTTCTTGCTACTGGAAAGAGAATTTAAGCAGAGTAGCTATGTTTTAACAAAAAGAGCCCTTAGTTGGATTCATGCAGTCTGGCTCCAGTGCTGACTAGATGTTCAACTTTGGAGAAGTCACTAACCCTCTCTAGGCCTCCATTTCTTATGTGCCAGACATTCTCAGTCCTGAACAGGACAGAGGAAAGTTAGGCTTTCATAGAATTCATATTCAAGTGGACATGAGGTGAACAACTATGATAATTGTAGATAATGACTAAATGCTTTGTAAAGAATAAAACAGGACAGTGTGATAGATAAAGTGGGATTGGGATTAGATAAAATGGTCTTGGGTGACTGCTCAGGAGGTGACATTGAACTGACACTTTGATGAAATATTCAGAAAGTTCTCAAATCCCTCCCCATCTCTGGGTTTGGTAGAAAGCCAAGGGGACAAAGTTTCTGTTAAGGCTTCAAGAATATAAAGGAATCACAAGGTGCTTGGGTGCTTGAGATTAAAACAATGTAACAATGTATTCCCTGCCCACCAGGACTCAGTAGTTTGTTAATCATAGTCATGGAAGCCCATTCGTTTATAATATGGTATCCGGGTAACCTTCACAGAAATAGATTAAAATATAACTAGAATCCTGAATACACCTATAGTGACCTAATAGCTCCTACTGCAAGTTTCTGGGTGCTGACTCCCCCCTTAACTTTGTAGTAAATGTATAAAAGGCACAGCCCTGCTGTAGTCAGGGCTCAGACCTTTGGAGATCACTCTCCTCTGAGCCCTCCCGTGTAAAATAAACCTCCACCCTCCAAGACCTCTGAGTGCCACCTGGTTCTTCCGTCAGCGATCCAGTCCAGGCTTTCCGTTTTTCTGTAACGACTTGAATGATGAGAAGGAACCAGCCATGTGGAGAGATCAGGAAAGTTTATTTCAGGCAGAGTAGGCATCAGATGTTAAAGACCCTAAAGCAGTAATGAGCTTGACAATTTTTAGAAATGGTTATGGCCCTTATGCTAGAATGTAGTGAGCAAAGGAGAGAGAGAAATGATACTGTAGAGAAGTTTATTCATTAGTGGCAAATTTGTGAACATATGTATAATTCTGATTAATATACCCATTCTGTCAGAATTCTACTGACTCTTAGGAAGCCCCAGCCCAAGAGGACCTATTAGAACGGCAGACAGCAGAATGCAAGGGACGTTTACTGCAGCACTGTAGACCTTCACTAGGCTTTAGAGGCATTTGATGTTAATGACTGTTGATTTCAGCTTGTTTGGAAACAGAAGGTTCAGCACTGTCCCGTCCAATGGCCACTAGCCACATGTAGCTATTTACATTTAAATAAATTCAAATTAGATAAAAATAAAAATTCAGTTGTGCATTCATACAGCCACATTTCAAGTGCTTCATACCACCCATGGCTAGTGCCTACCACACTGGACAGCACAGGTGTGGACTGTTTGATCATCCGGAAAGTTCAACTGGACAGGGCTGTAGTAGAAGGTTATTACTGGGAAGCTCTATCCATAAGCCTCAAGTCCTTCCATCTTCCTGAGGAATCTCAACATTTCTCCCACATCTTTTTTTTTTAGTTTGAAGAAGGACTGACACTTCCATTTGAGACATAATGACAGACTAGATAGCCTAAAAACAAGTTGGTTAAATATATCTGAATATTCTGGATGCAAAACTTAAAACATCCTTGTGTTTACATTTCTGGCTTCTCAAGAAAACAAAATTTTCATAAACAAAAAATGTGGGAACACAAATCAATGAAATGACAAGTGGATATTGAAGCTGAAGTTCTAAGAGTGATGGCTGGTGTCTAGAAATCTAGCCTTGGGCTTTAAATGTGATGTTTAAGACACAGGACGTAACCTGTGTTTGGTGCAAGGTGAAGAATTGGAAAAGAACTTGCCATAGAACCAAGATCTCTCAAAGTCCACCACCTCAACGAAACGGACAACTTTTTTTTTTTATAATAAAACAAAAGCTCTTCTCCACTAAAAGAGACAAAGCTCCAGTGTCCTGTGCAACACAGAAAGATGGAACTAAAGTGTTTTTGTTTTGTTTTGCAAATGACCTGATTTTCTTTATAGAAACCCAATAAAATGTATGGTCTTATGGAATAATTCAGTGGGTTGCTTAATGTTACATCAATATGCAAAATAAATTTCAATCATTTCTACCAGTAACAGATACAAAATATAATTTAAAAATACCTTTTACAAAAAAAAAAAAAAAATACCTTTTACAGCAGCAACAGAAAATATGTTCCTTAGTAGTAAGGAACAAATCTAATAAAAGATGTGACTGACCAACATGGACAAAATTATAAAGCTTTACTGAAATATATTTAGAGACGTCAGTAAGGGAGACATACCATTTTTATGGAGAGAAAGATTCAATATCATGAAAACATCTCTTTTTCATAAATTAATCTCTCAGCTCAATGTAAGCACAATAAAAATACTAAGGCATTTTCCTGGAACCTGGCAAAGTGAACAACTTAAATGAAAGAGTAAAGGAATAAGAAAAGGCAAAGTGATTTTGATGAATAAGAAGAGTGGGAAAAATGGACCTACAACTTATCAAGGCTTATTAAAACCCACAGTAAGTGAATAGAGATATAGGTATTACTGGAAACTGATTGTTTTTTCTATAATACTCTGCTTTATCAAAAGTAAAACATTTAAATTGTGCTACAGAAATTCAGATGTCTTGCGATCTTTAAACAATAAATGAATGATTTGCCCCTAAAAAAAAACCACAGTAAGTGAGCCAGTTAGTTGCCACAAACACAAATGGAGGAGCCTTGAGAACCCCAGAGGAGACCCTGGCATAGGACAGTACATGACAGCAGTGACCCCACAATTTGGGAAAGGATGGACTAGTCAGTAAATAATGGCTATTCAAATAGAGGGAAAAAAAATGGATCTCTGACTTAGAAGCCACAAGCAATAACAACAAAGACTGAATTTCTAGAGAAAAGCTGAGAATGATAAAAATTCAGAAAGGCGCAACGGGAGCAGCACAGAGATGGTAAGGTTTTGATTCTTAAACTGGGTGGTGGTACAGAGTGTACATGACATTATTCTTTAGTCCTTTTGTATATAATACAATTTATCATTACAAATATAAAACATGCAGATGGATTAAAGACCTGAATGTGAAATACTTCCTGAAGAAAATGCAGGTGTGGGGAAGGATTTCCTAAATAAGACAAAAACATAAGACTACAAATAGGTAAAAGGTGTTATATTAAAAAATAAAATTATTCTCTAAAAGATACTGTTAAATTGTCTTTTTTTTTTACCTTCCAATAATTTACAGATAGATACTTAAATATGGAGGAATAAAATAATGCCTGGATTGGCTTCCAAGGGATCTGGGGGTGCAGAAATGAGGGTTATTATTGAACGGAGCTTGGCTCTGAGTTGGTAATTGTTCAAGGTGGGTGATGGGTATATGGGGATTCACCAAACTTTCTCTTTTCCTTTTAGAATATATATGTATAGTTTTTCATATAAAAGGTAAAAAGAACTATATGACAATTGAGTACCAGATTTCACACACCAGATCAGCAAACATTTAAAAATCTGATCATTCTAAATGTCAGCAAGAACATGAAAAGGTGGGAACTTTAACACACCAATTTGGAAAAAAATTTCATCATGTAACAAAACTGGAGATGTGTATTCTTCATCACCCAGCTATTCCCAATCCTGGCTAAATCCTAGAAAATCTTGCTCATGGAAACATGTACAAAAATGTTCCCAGCCTCCTTGTTTTTAATGCAACAAACTGGAAACAACCAAATAACCATTTGTAAAAGAATGTGTGACTAGTGGCATACTGACATAATGGAATGAAAGTGAATTTACTGGAGTTACATCCATCAACATGGATAAGTCTTACGTAAAATAAAAAAAAGAATTTGCAGAATACAAACATTACCATACATAACATTTGTGTAAAGTATAAAACCACATAAAAAATATGCTGTCAGGGATGTATGCATATGTAATTTCTAGAGAAAAGCTGAGAATGATAAAAGTTGAGAACAGTAACCTCTGGTGGGAGAAGAATGTAATTAAGGGCACAAAGGGAGCACCACAGAATTATAAGGTTTTGCTTCTTAAGCTGAGGGTGGTATATGGTGTACACTATGTTATTCTTTAGTCCTTTTGTATGGGTATAATTCATTATTACAAAAATAAACTTTTCACAATAGGTACAAATATCAAATGTAGACTAATGTGTCAGTTATATCTCAAAAAATAAATGCTGTGTGTGTGTGTGTGTATATATATATATATATATATATATATACTTTTTTTTTTTTCCAGTAAAATGAGACACATGGTTGGGGGAAGTGAGAGAGAAGTGGCACAAAAGTACACCTTGGGGAAATGAGAAATTCATTTCGGCTCAACAGCAAACCTACTGAGAACCAACAAATGAAAACCTTGGCCTGTCTTACAAGGTACACGGTTATCCCCCAAGAGAAAAACGCCGATCCTCTCAGTGCAGAGGTGAAGGAGCTACTTTAAGGGCAGGAGTTCTAGCCAGAGCCCTGGTGAGGCCCCAAAGCCAGAGCGCTGGTGGGCGGGCTTTCGAGCCCAGGTTCCCGGGCTGACTTCCCTCCTCTAGCCCCCACCGCCCCTGCCACCCGCTCCTCGCTCCCACCCCACGCACGCCCTCCCCTCTCCAGTCTATTCAGAACGGTTTCTAGGTTTGACCTTTTAGCACGCATGCAATAAGAATAAATACAGCGCAGCACTGAGTGCGTCTTTCATGTAGTTACTGGGAAACAGAGCAGCAGTAGTGTGGGTGTGAAGGCCTCGGTACCTGTTGTTTTCTCCCGGTGCCTGTTCAGGGCCTCCGCAGGCATCTGGGGAAACCATCCACTCTGAGGCATGCAGCGTAGGCTTCCTGCTCATTAATCAGATGGGGCACCTCTTCAGGAGGGATGCATCTGTACACCAGTGCCCAATTCCTGGGGAAGCCAACTTAGGTATGTGCCAGCTTCATGTCCAATTTAGGCAGGAGGCAAACCATTGGTGACCATCTTGGTATCAGCATCTCCTACCGCCTCCAATTTCTGGCTTCCCCATGGCCTTCCTGGGGAGTCCCCAGCTTGCCCACGGCCCTCCTGGGGGAGTCCCCAGCTTGCCCACGGCCCTCCTGGGGGAGTCCCCAGTTTGCCCATGGCTCTCCTGGGAAGCCCACAATAATGGAAGCCTAATGGGCAATCTGGTCCCAGGATCACATACAAAGCACTGCAAATGCTCGCTCCTTAATGCCTTGTCACATTTGCTTGAATCCAGCCCTGCAAGGCCCTGGGCTCTCTAATAAGTCTCTTTCCAGCTGTGTCCAACCTTCTGGGTCCCATGGTGATAACAAGAAGTGTCAGCTGAAGGTCTGCAGATCTGAAAGAGACCAAACAGAATCACACGGCCTGTCACCCTCCCCTAATCCGTTTTCCCCAGTGGGTCTCTGCCTCTTCTGCTTTTTATCTATTTTGTTTCCAAATCCACTGTAATATAATGCCCCTCCCCTGGATACAGTTATCCTTGGCAACTGTTTCCTATTACTTGCACCATTTTGCCTTACTAGACCAATGACCCTCCTGGCATTTTCCCAGCTCTTGATGGACATCTCCAACCCGACCTCAGTGACCGAAACCTAATACTATGAATAATAATGATGATAATAATGGCTGCTGTTTATTGAGGACTTGATATGTGCTGCCTGCTAGGAGTACTTTACCTGTGCCAGGCCACGTACTGAACACTTACTTAGTGTAGATACTAATTTATATAGGTATATATGTATATACTTTTCAGGTGTACAGTGTATATACTTATTCAGGTAAACAGTGTCATTCTCATTTTACCAGTGAGGAGACCCAGGCACGGAGGGGTTAAGTAACTTGCCTAAGTAAGTCTTTTCCAGAGTGTTCATTTTGCACTCCTAGGCTACAGTGGCTGTCTCTTAAAAGCCAAAGCAGATCAGACACTGTGGCTGAACCCCCTTCCCTCTCTACCCTCCTCCCATGGCTTACAACGCAGGACAGCTTGTTTGACTTGGCGAAAGCCGCCATCAGGGCCCCGGCCGTCCACGAAGTACATGAAGCGGAGCTCAGCGGGGTAGGCGGCTCTGGTGAGGCCTGACATCAGCGGGATGGTGCGGCCCTCTGCCCCGGGGGCCTCGCTCAGGGCCTGCAGCATCTGGTACCTGCACCAAGGGTCCCGGAGGAAGCCCGGGGTGATGAGCAGCACGCGGCAATGGCTGCTGCTCAGTGCCTGGCAGAGCTCGGACACGATGGCGCCGCCTGGGGTTGCATCCCGGAGCTGCAGGAAGCAGCGCAGGCTGGCACTGCTGTCCTCCAGGTAGGACACCAGTTCCTGGGCAACCACCAGGTCCTCCTCACTGTGGCACACGCAGACATCATAGTCCTTGCTCCAGCGGCCACTGCCACTGCTGGTGCCGCCGCTGCTGGTGCCCACGTGTGCTGGTGGGGGGCTGGGGGGCCGGGCTGAGCCGTGGCCCAGGGATGGCCGGCGGTCCTGGGAGCTCGGCTGAGGAACGTCACTAGGGGGACTTCCTGGGGACTCGGGCCTCTTACTGGGCTTCTTCGACATTGCCTGCCTGAACCAGTCTGTGGGGGAGAAACACTGCTCAGGCCTGGTATTCTCACCAGGCAGCCTCCTCACACCCGGCAGAGAAGGGCCCATCTCCTGCCCTGGCAAGCAACCCCAGCTCTGTAATTTTGTGCACCCTTCAGGGCCAACCTAAAAGTTCCCACTAACTATAAAGGTAGTGGCTTTAAAAGCTCTGGCTGTTTTGTAAGTCCTGGAGATGTAATATACAGCATAGTGACTCTAGTTTAATGATACTGTATCACGTATTTTAAAGTCACTAAGAGAGTGGATTTTAAAAGTTCATATCACAGGGAAAAAATTCTGTAACTATGGATGGAGACGGATGTTAACTAGACTTACCATTGTGATCATTTCATAATACATACAAATATTGAATCATTATATCATACATCTGAAACTAATGTATGTCAATTATACCTCGATAATTTTTTAAAAAGTCTTTGGTATAACAGTATGAAAAGAAGAAAGAAAGAAATGAACAAACTCTGGCTGTTTACCAGACTGATTAGGAAAGGTGGCTTTGCTCTCTCCAGGCCCTTCTATTTCTGGCACCCTCAGCCTACCCTAACCAGAACTCACCACTAGAGCTGACGAGTCATCCTTTTGTGAGTCTGTAAGTAGAGCTATGTGAAGCTAGTAAGGATCAAGCAGACCCCAAACTCGTTTTCACCAGAGGGAAGAGGATTTAGATTAAGGGGGGCTACCCATTATAGGAGGCCAAGATGGGGAGGGATGGCATCCATTTGGCCCTAGCTTGTTGCAGAATGGGTAAAACACAAAAGCTTGGAGGGGGGCTGCTGCTCAGAGCTCCTGAGGAGTCAGGCAGAGATCTGAGTGTGGACTGATACTTGTTTTCTGTATGGCCTTAAGTCAGTCTATGTCTCCCTTTCCTCATCTGTAAAATGGGTTTGTTTTAGTTGTTAAAGATTAACTGAGGTAATGCAGTGTCTGGTATATTGTAAATACTCCATAATGATACCAACTCAGCTTCCCTGGATTTTGAAAGGGACAGAAAGTTTGGTGTTCTGGGGAGTGATTGGTTTCTTCTCTCTGCTTGGCTCCCTCTCCTGAATTGTTCTTCTGGAGGATTTAGAGACAAGAGACACGATCATAAGCACTCAGCACAATGGTTTGCAGCCTGGAAAGATTAGCCGACACACCTGGAAAGCCCGTGAACCAAAGGGCGGAGGGTTCCACTGATGGGTGCCGTCTCTCCTCCCTTGCCACAAAGCATCTGGGCATCGAGGGCAAGGCAGGCCCCCAGCACCAGCCTCCCTGCTCTCTCCCCTGTGTTAGGGCCAGGCAGTGCTCCCACCTCGCCAGGAGGGATCCTGAGGACTCACAGGAGGAACGAGAGCGGAATGAGGAGTCTGATTCTGCTTACCAGCCATCTTGCCCAGAGGCTTCCTGGGCCGGGAGTGAGGAGCTGGGCAGGAGGTTGACGATGCCATAATGTTGGGCTCAAAACTAACCCCGTGAGCCCAGGCATTGGTAATGTGGCAGAAGAGAGGGGACCCAGTCTTGACCTCATGAAACAGCCATCCTATGAGAGAGAGAGGATCACAAAAGCAATGGGATGGATTTTCTTTCTCCCCTAATGCCTGACAGAGGCTCAGTCTCTAAGTGGGTCCCTCATCCCTTATGGGACAGGAACACACACCACTGTGGCTCGAGCTGATTTCTAGACAAACCCAGATCCGTGCAGTGTGGTCAGACTTACAGAGTATGAGCTCAGCATGACCAGCAGAATGACGGTTCTCTGCTCCACCGGGGCCGAGGTGCATTCAATATCTGGGGAAGGGCAGCTGGCAGGCAGCTCTTTAGAGGGACTTTCCGTGGAAATGCTGAAATCAGAGAAGGACTGTTGCTATTTGGACAAGTAATTATGTGTCGAGGTGACAAATACCGAGCAATAGAGAGAGAGCACATGCAAGAAACCTTGAGAGTCCTTCCCTCCAAATCCCCTGAATACTTCCCTCCATCCACGCATCCATCTATCCACCGGCCCCTCTCCTTCTCTCCTCCTTCCCTCCCTTCTCTTCTCCCTCAGCTGTCAGCTCAGGGAAGTAGTGTCACATAGTGGTGAAGACTACAGACTCGCAGGCACAGTGCCTGGATTCCCACCTCTTATTAACAGGGGCCTTTGGTAAACTACTTAATCTTGCTAAGCTTTACCTTTTCCATCTGTGAAATGGGAAAACTTCTAGAACCTGCTGGTCATTATTGTGAAGATTACATAAGATAATTTGTGTAAAGTGCTAATGGCTCAGCATCTAATGCTCAGAAATTGTGTTAGTTAATATGAATTTAAAATAATCTAGATATTGGAGAGATATACTATGTTCATAGTTTAAGAGACTCAGTATTGTACTTAGTTCTCCCCAAACTAATCTTTAGATCAATGCCACCCCAAATTCGAGAAGGTTTTTGTTTTGTGGGGGAAGAGACTGTCAAATTTCTCTACATTTCTATGGAAAAGCAAAGGACCAAGAATATCTTAGATGGGTAATTTACCATGTTCTCTTCCCACCACAATGACCAGGATGTCCCTGACGGTGGAGGCCCTTCAGCCTAGGTTTCTGGGAGGCCGCTAGGTGGGGCAGATCCCACCCTGGTCCGAGATGGAGCCACAATATTCCAGAAGTAACGACACTTCTGCAGACAAAGGGCTGGTGGAGAATGTGGCTCTGGAGCCGTGGAGCACGTGGCAGAGGACTGCTTTCTCACTCTGACAGCCTGTAGTGGCCAAAACAAACCCCTTGGAAACTCACACAGAAACAACTCATATTATTAGACGCACTGAAATAAGAGGTTTTGTAATTTAAAGAATGTCATTCAAGGTTGGACAATAATGCTTCATTCACTGCTTGCTGCTAAACACTCATGCTGAGCTGATGAATCTAAGGCAAGAGATACTGATGATTCATGAAAAGTTTTAAAAAAAAAAAAGGAGAACTTAAACTTCAGCAGTGGGGGAGGCCAGAAAAGAAGAGGTGGAATGATTGTGGGAACCAGAGATACATTTGACAGTGAAAAGCAGTTCATTGCTAAGCCACCCAAAATGACACAGACGGTAGTATGTATACGTTTCCTTTCCTCTCTAATGTTGTTTGTGTTTCAGACAGATTAAGTGGCCGGTTGAATTTAAAAGTGCCACATAACCACTGTTAGGTGTTGAAATCCTTTTCCTGGCTGCCTCTGCACATCTTCATTTCAACTGTTCTGGGTGTCCGTATTTTCCCCCCAAGAGTAGACATCATGTCTCTTAGTTTTTATATTAAATATGTTTTCAATTGTTTTAATTTTTAGGTTCTTAATTTGGCCTTCATACACTTACAAACTGGAGAAGCATTTGATATTTTTAATGCTAACCCCAATTTCTACAGGTTAGAAATTAATACTTTAATCATTAAGAGATGTAGATTCAAAAGTTGCAGTTTCTCATGGTATGAAACGACTTGCCCTTCTGGCAATACATGCCAAATTTTGGTAATTGCCTTTTCATTGCTTGGTTAAGAAGAAATATAATTGCCCCACAGCATGTGTCACTAGGAGTGGGGTGGTATGAGCCATGTGACTAATGTTATGGAAAAATTTAAACACAGGAAAATTATAGCATCTTTGACATTGGAAAATTGGGCAAGATGGCAGATAAGTTCCATGAATCATACACACGGTCTACCTCCTGGAGCCTCAAACCCCACTGTACCTTCCTTGCTACTGTCTAGTTCTTGTACAGCACAGGGTGTGGAGGTATCACACTTCAATCTTTACAAGATTCAGTCATAGCCATATATCGAGATACAGGAGACATAGTTGTCTAACAGATTAGAAGATAAAGACCCCAAATATTCAACTGGAAAGTCTAATCACTACCTCTGTCTATTCTCTGATTAGTTGTGTGGCCTTACATGTAGTCACTTTTCCTTGTGCCTTTTAGAAATTCATAAAGTAGAATGATACCCAGAGACCAGCTTTGTAGATAATTACAAACACTTAACCAAAAGTTAGCAAAGAGCTTCGTCAAAAAAAGCAGCAGCCTGAGACCTTTAGTGTTTTTCACAATACTTTTTTCAGTATTACATGCAGAACCTAAGAGTGGTCTCTAGCTGACAATAATACATGAGAGAAATATTTTCATTGTATAAAATTCAAAGTGTTTTAAGTATTACCCAATATCTGTTTTCCAATATCTATTATATAGGGAACGTCCTAAAACCTATGAAGGCATATGATTAGTATGTATACCTTATATAATTCATATTACATTTTTTTAAGCTGGAATCACTATCTATGGCAGGCAGGAAAATGGTACCCCAAAGATGTCCACATCCTAATCCTCAGAACGAGTGAATATGCTACCTTACATGGCAAAAGTGGACTTTGCAGATGTGATTAAGGATCTTGAGGTGGGAAGATTATCCTGGATTATCCAGGTGAGCCAAATGCAACCACACAGGTCTTATGAGAGAAAGGTAGGAGGGTTGGAGTAAGGGAGGGAGAGACCCGGGTCCTGGGGGACCACAAGCCAGGAATGCAAGCCACCCCTAGAAGCTGGAAAGGGCAAGCACCTTAATTCTTCCCTAGAGCATCCAGGAGGAACACAGTCTTGCTGATCCATTTTAGACTTTGGACCGTACCCATGAGATTATAAATGTGTGTTGTATTCAGCTACTAAATTTGTGATAATTTGTTACAACAGCAATAGGAAACTAATCCACTACCTTTGATTGTATATCAGGCTAATAAATGGAGAAAGGACTGAATGTGACTGCTAAAAAGTGGTCTGTTTAAAGGCTTAAATTACTTGCAAGTTTTTCACTTCTTTGCTAAATTAATTCTCATCTCCACTTCCCTTGATTTTGACTTTAAATTAAGGACAAGGGTTCCAAAGGCTAAGTTTTCTTCCGAAACACTTGCTGAAACACTTGGGGCAGGATTCATTAGGACTTGAAGGTCAATGTCACTTCAAGTGCTGAATTTAATTGTTAATAGCTTGACAGACGCAATACAGTGTTTTTAACAGTGGTTTGCAGACAGGGTGAACAGACCCTAGGATGGCCCCTGTGTTCACACTTGAGTGTGGGCAGGACCCATGACTTGTAACCAATAGAATATGACAAGGGAGTCAGATGTCACTCCCATGATTATGTTAATTTGTATATATGTATGTATATACACGGGCACATCATATATAGTAACGTAATCTTGAGTGTATATATGTATACACACAGACGCTGTATATTTACTATATATGAGATGTATATATAATATAGCATATATATGAATATGTGCACATGTATGTATGTACATGCACATGTGTGGTAGTGTAAGTCCATCTTAGCAGACTGGACAGAGACTCCCTTGCTGACTTTGAAGAAGTTGCCTTGTTGTGAGAGGACCAGGGTCAAGGAACCGGGGGCAGCCTTCAGAACCTAAGAGTGGTCTCTAGCTGACAGCTAGCAAGGAAACAAGGCCCCAGTTGTACAACTGCAAGCAGGTAAACTCTGCCCACAAACAGCTGGAGGGAGCTTGGTAGTGGATCTTTACCCATCTGAGTCTCTGCAGCCAGGTGAGACTCCAGCAGAAGACTCAGCCAAGCCTTGCCCAGGCCTTAATCCACAGAAACTATGAGATAATAAATAGGGGTTGGTTTGAGCTGCTACATTTGTGGTAATTTGCTATGCAGAACAGAAAATGAACACAGGGCCCAACTGCAGCAGTGGTTTAAAATGTCAGTTCCTGTGCCAAATCCTACTTCTACTGAATTCAATCTCTGGGCAAAAGGCTTGGGAAGCTAATTTTAAAACAAATACCCCAGGATTCTGATGTACACAAAGTTTGGTCAAGTGGGCTACAACAATGTTTCTCAAACCAAGCTGCAAATCATTGTCTCCTCAAGAGCTTTTAAAAAATACAGATACCCCTGGGAATTCTTATTCAGTAGTTGAGAAGTAGGGCCCAAGAATCTGTATTTTTTAAGAGCTTTCCAGGTAATTCTGATACAAGGAGCCACTAGTCTTGATTTATATTGTTACTTGGATTTATAAGCAGTGAAATAATTGAAAAGTGCCTGGCAAATTTTGTAACTGATTTTTATTGTGAAATAAATTCCAAACTACTGATTTTGCTATACAGTCTGATTTCAAATGGAACTCAAGCAGGCAGAAAAGAGCCATAGAAATCTGGTTCATTAACTGAAGTCTTGTCACTTGTATTACAATAAATCATGCTTGCTGAATATATAGAAGGCACATATGCTGTCAGCACTACATTTTGTAAATTTTGAAGACTTTAAAAAATGTCAAGAAACATATGTATGTGCACATATGCACATGTATGCATACAAGAGCACCCACTGTTTTAAATTTGATTATAAATCAAAAGTATTGTTACTTTGGTTATTAAAATCTAAAACTTCAGCTGTATTTCAGTCACATAGGAAAACCACTTCTGACTAAACATGAATGAGAAGCATTATAAATTAATGTTGCTTTATTTTGCAAAAACTAGCAAATTGGTCTTTGAAAAACTTCAGTTTCTTAGTTTTAAAAAAGTCCCTTTGTTTTGAAACTCTATCATAAATGTAAAAATGGTCATTTTTAACTAAATGGATATGAATTTACTTTTTATTTACTTTGCTGTAGATCTCATGTAAATATGTAGGCATTGAACATAATATAGATTGTGTCCTCAGTGAATTTATAGATGGATACAATTTACAAATTATGCCAATTATATACCCTTATACATTAGTCCCCTTTTGAGCTTATTAAATGACTACTTTTTATATATTTTTTAAAAAGGCTTTGGGAGAGTGGGATAGATAAAAATACCTCAAATTGTGAAGAACAATGATGAGAACTTCCACTACCAGAATAATGAAGAATTATAAAGCAACAGTAACTAAGGCAGCATGATACTGGTGTACAAGGATAGACAGTCTAATGGGAGCTCGGAGTGTCTGGAGACAGACCCACAGCTGTACAATCTCCTGATTTATGGCAAAGCTGCCACTGCAGGGCAGTGGGGAAAGATAAGCTTGTTAATACATGGTTCTGGGTCGATTTGGATGGCCTTGGGAGAAAAACTGAATCTTGACCCAAATCTCACATAATACAAAATTAATTTCAAATAGATAATAGATATAAGGGAGAATAATCATAAAGCTTTCAGAGGAAAATACAGATTATTTTCCTCATTTTGATTAGCTCTCTGATTTAAAAAAACTGAGATATACTTGACATATAACATTATATTAGTTTCAGGTGTACAAAATATGATTCCATATCTATATATTGCATATATGTATATATTGAGAAATGATCATCACAGTAAGTCTAGTTAACATCCATCACCACACACAGTTAAAAAATTTCTTCTTGTGATGAGAACTTTGAAGATCTACTCCTTTAGCAACTTTCAATTATACGATAGAGTACTATTTACAATAGTCACCATGCTGTACATTACATCCCCAGGACTTATTTCTTACAACCGGAAGCTTGTACCTTTTGACCACCTTCACCCATTCTTCTCCCCTCCCCCTCCCAGGGTAGGCAAATATAAACTGAATATAAATAATTATAAGGAAATAATGATAAATTGGACAATAAAATAAAGAACTTCTGTTCATCAAAAGACATCATTAGGAGAATGAAAAAGCAATCTCCTGAGAGAGACATTTTAAAAATATAGATCCAATAAATGTCTCATATCCAGAATATTTAAAAACTCTTACAAACTAGTAAGAAAAAGATAATCTGTTGGAAACATGGGCAGAAGATCTGAACAGTCACTTCATGAAAAGTATATCCAAATGCTCAATAGACATATGAAAAGATGCAGAATTCATTAGTCATCAGAGAAATGCAAATTTAAACCTCAGTGCAACACCACTACCCATGCAGTCAGCAGAATGGCTATAATGAAAAAGACAACACCAAGTATTAGTAAGGATGGTGGGAGTGTAAATCTGTACAACCACTTAGAAAAAACTGTTTAGCATTATATACTAAAGCTGAATGTAAACACACCCAGCAATTCCACTCCTAGGAGTATGCCTAATAGATGTGTTTACATATGTTCACCAAAAGACAAACACAAGAAAGACTTACAGCACTATGTAACCCCAAACTGGAAACATGTGCCCACCAATCCCAGTGTCCAGTAGAATGCAGAAATAAATTGTGGTCTCTTTATACAGTGCAAAATCACATATCAGTGAGAATAAATGAATTACTGCTAAATGCAACGTAGGCGAATCTCACATACTGCGTATAAAATGCCATTCATTGTAAATATGCACATACGATCCCATATGTCGAAAGCTCAAAACCAAGTAAAACTCTTGTGATGTTCGAAGCCAGGAGTACAGTGAAAGTAGTGGGCGTAAAAGGGCTTCTGGAGTGCTACTAATGATTCATTTATTCCGGATGCAGGTTGCACAGAAAATGCTCACTGTGAAAACTGGGTAAGCTGTATGCTTCCGAGGTGTGCACTTTTCTGTAGGAGGGTTGTATTTCTTTTCTTTTCTTTTTTTTAAGTTAAATAACCAGATGTGACTTCCTCTGACAGTCAGTCATTCCTGACGCTGCATGACCCCTGTGCTCGGGGTGTCTGCTGTTGGCTACTCTGTACTCCCCATCTCTTCTGGCACTTACCTGGGTGTGTTGTGGTTTCTCGTTTACTTTCTCCAGGAGCAGGATGAGCTTGGCCCTGTTCCATGCTGCCCCTTCTACACGTTGCCCAGCCCAGGGTAGATGTGAAACGAATCTGGGAGGTCATCACCCTAAATAAAGCCATGTTCTTGCCGAACCCCTGTCACAAATACCATCAGAGGAGCAGGGCAGGACGTGGGGCGACTGGGAGAAGCAGTGCCTGCAGTTAGACTCAAACAAGCGGGCTGAGCCGGACTCTTCAACCCAAGGCAAACGGAGGGCCTCCCTGCCCCGGCTCCTTGGCGACAGAAAAGGCGACCGCCTTCTCGGAGGGCCTTTCCACCCTGCTTCCGTGTTCCGGGCGCCAGAGGCGGCCAGGTAAAGGTCGGGCAGGAAGGTGGTAAGCCGGGCCGGGTGCCGCGGGGATAGGGCTGGTCCGGGCCGGCGGGGGTTCTTGCAGCCGCGGGCGGCCGGGGCGCCGGGGTCCCGCCTGCCCGCCGCCCCCGGACCCGGCCCAGCCGAGCGCTCACCTGCTTGCCGGCGGCCCCGGGTGGCGGCTCCCGCGCCGCGCCCGCCGCTCCGGCCGAGGGAAAGCGTCGCTCCGGCCCAGCCGACGGCCGGCCCCGCTCCCCCGGAAGCGGCGAGGAGGTCAGGCCCGCGGCCCCTCCTTTCCCGGGCCGAGCTTGACCGTGGACCGCGCCGGGCTGGGCCGGCTGGGGGAAGTGCGGGGAGGGGCGGCCCGGCTCCCGGCTGCACGGGGGCGTCCCCGCCACTCAAGGCTGGGTCGCCTTCTCTCGGTGCCGCCCCCCTGCAGGCCGTGGGGGCGACGGTGGGGAAGCTCCCACCCTGCAGGTAGGGGCGTGGGCACCTACGGAGCCCCATCCTGGGCAGACGCCGGGGACAGGAGTCCTTGCCCCGAGTTCCCCCAAGCTCCACCGGGAAAACCTGAAGCCTCAGTTCTGTTCAATAATGAGAAGAAACCCTTATTTCATTTATTTAATCCTCCTCACACCCTGCAGGAGAAGGGGTTTATACCTGTTTTGCTTCTTACACAATTGAGGAAAGTGACGCTTGGAGATTGACCTTTTCCAGAAGCCGCACAGTTAAGTGGCACTATGGGTCCGGAATGCTGGAGGCAGACCGGAGTGAAGTGAGACCAGCGGGGACACCAGCTCCTGGCACGCTCTGCTGAAACCCACGCTGGGCGCGATGCCAAAGCCCTGCGCTTTGCTCCTCTCCGCAGATTCCCCAAAGGGCATGCCTGAGCTCAGGGTGTTCGAGGGCTGGGAGTCCTGTTACACAGACAGAAGGAATTTCTGTAGCTCTTGAGATGTTGATGAGCACTGGGAAGCAGAGAGAGGCGATGTAACACGGAGCACTGTCCCAAAACCTCCTTTGTCCTTAGAAGAAATGTATCTTCATGAGCAGTGTTCCTTGGCAGGCAGGTTTGGGAAACAGCCCAACAGCCTCGCAGGTGAAATGCTGGAGTGTGGGGGTAGTTTAATAACATCTGTCTAAGATTCACGATGTCCTCTTCAGTCTTTTTGCCTACTTTCCCCACTAGCCAGCCAGAATGAATTAGCGGCTAGCCGGGGAGGCTGCACATGAAGTTCTCTGGAGTTGGATCAGGGGTTCGCATTCAGGGCCCTTCATTTATTAGCCTAATGACCCTGGGGGAGCATGTGACCTGTCCGGGGGTCACTTTGCTCATCGTAATCAGTGATTTGGTCCCTAGTGTTGTGTTAAGGAGTAGGTGAGATAAAGTGGGTGGGAAGTACAGGAAGGATTGTCTTTTTCAAGCACCCTCTGCTGTTCTCCACCTGGAGGGCCCTCCCTTTTCCCAACTCTGCTCCAAATGCCCCTTTTTGGGCAAGGCTCATTTTTGCAGCGTTAGCAGGAAAACTTTACTGACCAGCCCTTCCCACCCCCAAATCCCTAGGGCACTCTGTGTTCCTGTGGATTTCCTGCTCCAGTCTTAGCCCTCCCATTAAATTTCAAATTCCCTCCAGCTTGGAGCAGAGGCATTCAGGTAAAAACACTGGCGGGCACTGGGAGCTCGGTGTTGGGCAAAAGACGAAGGCTTGGTCCCCACCCCTCAAAGTCCCTTTAAGTCTAACAGGGAGGACACAGGTGCACGGTTAGGTGCGCTCCCCCAAGTTTGAATAAAGCCCTATGGGAGCACAGAAGCTTCATTAATCCCTTAATACGCATGGCGTATGTCGTCCGGAGGAAGTAGCTTCAGGGTGAGGAGCCAGGTGAAGGCCTTTCTCCTTCTGAGCCATACCCAGGAGTGTCTGCAGTTAAGGAAGGGCGAACTCTGGGTATCTGAGGCAGCTAGCTTACAGGGTGAATGGGATGTGGCTTGGCTTCCCCTGCATGCCTCTGGCAAGTTCCTTCCGGTCTTTCAGCAGCACCTTCTGCAATTAGTCCCCCCTCTTCTGCTCACCTAGTCCTGCTCCCTCCCTTCTGTGACCTCACTGGCAGCACTTTTCTCACCTTCCCCCTCTTCCACCCACTGATAGTGAGGCCCACCTCCATCTTTTATGTTTCATTCTTCTCCCAAGGCCAATTTTGAGGGGGTGGGCACTTTACCTGCTATCTCTACTCCATTTATTTCTCTCTTCTGAACTGTCCACACCTCAAACCCCAGAGGCCATTTTTTCCTGAAACTGCTCTCCCTGAGGGCCCTGCTGATGTACTTGATACTCAGTCTATCTGGTGCATGTGCGCTTTCACCACTGACCATTCCCACTGGGCTCCTGTGACACCATCTCCTGCTTCTCTGGCCACCTCATCAGCATCCTCTCCTTTGGCTCATCCCTTACATGTCAGAGGGGTCCCTCCATCTTCCCCCTTGGTCCCCTACTCTTCTACCCTGCCACAGTAATACCATCCTCTTCCATGATGTCCACATCTCTACCCACAGCCTAGATCACCCTGAGTGCCACAGTGAATTCAGCTCCTGTTAGACATCTCCACCAGATGTCCTACAGGCACCCTTGACTCAACATGTCCCAACCTATACCATCCTGTTAACAGTCCCTCACACTGCTCCTGGGGTCCTTTATCTCTATGAAAGGCATGACACCCATCCAGTTGTCCAAGCCAGAAACATGAGAGTCTTACTTGACCTCATTTCTTGTTATTACTCTCACCTCTTAGATCCACATGCTTCTTGCCATGGCAGTGCAGGTCTCTGTTGTCTCTGCCACGTAGACTATAGTAATTGCCTCCCATCTGGCCTCCTGCTTTGACATCATAATCTGTTCTCAAGGGAGTCAGTGTTATTTTTGTAAAAGAAAAAAAAAAAATGTCCCTTCCCTACTGAACACCTTTCAGGGGCCCCCTGCCCACAAAGAGCCAGGTTCTGCAACACAGCTCTTCAGCCCCTGGCTCCACTGCACTTCCTAATACCCTCTTCTTTCTCTCTGCGAGCCCATCAGGACAAATCACTTGTAGTCTTTTGAATCTTGGCTCAGAGCCCAATTTCCCGGGGAAACCTCATGGAGAAACACCAGCTGGGACAAGGTGTCCAGGCCCTGTACTTACTGCCAGCACTGCAGGGACAATACTACATCTGATCCAGGAAAGAGGAACAGAGAGGAAGCAAGCACACTCCAGTGCGGTCATACACAATGCTTTGCCTGCTGGT
Source organism: Manis pentadactyla (assembly GCF_030020395.1). NCBI lineage: Eukaryota > Metazoa > Chordata > Mammalia > Pholidota > Manidae > Manis > Manis pentadactyla. The sequence continues at coordinate 12,082,274 of NC_080031.1, read as the reverse complement.
GTTCTCTCTATCTAATGTGTAGCCCTGGGCCTGGCCAAGAGTTGGAGCTGAATAAATATTGAATAGATGAATAAACTTAGCCATCCCTTCCCTCTATGACCAAACCCCTGAGGAACTCAGGAAAAGGAGGCACTGGCTTGCAAACAAGACGCCTAACACTAGGACCTAAGAACGCTGTGGGGAGGAGGTGGGTGTGTGCCCCCCAGCCTGGGATCAAAGACTAATGGGCTGCTTCAAAACAACTCCTGAGAGGTGCAAAGTGGAAGAGAAAGGACTGGAAGGAAGGAGTTCATTGCATTTATTGATTGATGAATAGGGTAAACAGACAAGTCAATAAACCTGAACCAAGCTGCCTCTGAATACAGCCTGCCTGGGCTCTGCTGAGGTCTGTCATGAGGGGCAGAGGCAGTGTTTCTGGGTCAATACTAGGAGGGAGCCAGTCGTGGGCCATGGTGCTCAGGGTCCCCAAGGTATTCTGTCCAGTGGTCTGCCTTGGTGGGTGGCATCAGCCCAGGCCGGGATCAGTCCCACCTCATTATTCTGTTGGCCTAGGCCTCAGGCACAGAACCTGAGAGGCTACAGTCTGCCTGCCCGCCAGCCATGTGGGGGCAGAATGACCTGAGGAGAGGAGGGTGGAGGAGCCCCAGCATGGTATGGGGAGGAACTTAGCCCTACGGAGGACATAAACATGGGCCGCAATTAGAGCCAAGGGTGACAGACAGGGCAGCAGTGGAGAGCCTGCAGGCTCAGATGATATTATGCTCTTCAACCTTCTCTCCCAAGTAAAAGCGGGTAAAGAGGAAAGGGCTCATATTGATGGTCTGGAAGTGGCCCTCCAGCACCATTTCTGCCACAGCTCGCCCCACGGCAGGCGCCTGCTGCAGCCCATGGCCACTGAAGCCCGTAGCAAAGTACATATTGACAACTAGTGGGTGGGGGCCCACCACACCGTTCTGGTCAAAGGTGTTGTAGTCATAATAGCCGGCCCACGCGCTCCGAACCTGTGGGTGCACAAGATGCCAGGGTCTCAGGAGGGCTGCTGCACACTCCGCCCTCACTCCTGGCCGTGGATCAGCGCACAGCGCCCTCTACCAGCCGCTGATGGGGCCGAGGGTATAGGTCCGCAGACCTCAGCAGTTGTGAGGTGCAGGACATGTGGCAGCGGACAGGCTTTCTGGGGGGCCCAAGATGCTCCAGTGTCATCTGTCTCCTAGTTACCTTCAGAGTCTCAAATGCTGGTACTCTCTGGGCCAAATGGGGCCACACCTTGTCCTGGAAGAAATCATGGTTCACCTCCAGGTTCCCTGGGTCCGGTTCCTCCTCCTGTGGTCAGAGGTGCAGACAGGCATCTATTGCCTGCGACACAAGGGCAGGCAGACCTCCGGGACCCCTTTAATCAATCCCCTCGGTAGGTGGGGGGTGGGGAGAAGAGATCCCAATCCAAACCTGGAAGGGGCTGCAATACCAGTAACGGTTCAGGGCCCTCCAAACACCCTCACTCTAATTAGACAAAGGGTCTGTGCCTGCTTCCAGCACCCCAACCCCAGCTGGCTTACCTCAGTGGGACTACAGCCACCCAAGTAGTTGTTGCCCAATCCTTCCCGGCGGAAATAGGCTCCGCTGAGGTCTGCAACAAATGGGGTCTCCAGGCCTGGTCCCCGGGGACAGTGCCATACATACACATACCTGCCATAACCAGCAGGGAAGGAAATGACAGGAAAGGCACATACCCCTTCCCCTGTTTAACAAATTCCTACGTTGTTTCTTCCTTCTCCCACCAACCTCCTCAGCTGCCCTGAGGGAAGTCACCTTTTCCTTGGTTCCACAGGTAGCTTGGTGCCCTGTAGGGTGCCAGGTGGCCCGATCCCAATGCCAGCCAGCTCTGCGATATGCCCAGCCCAGGCCCCTGCTGCGTTGATCACTATGGCACACTCTACAGGTTGGTACTCCAGGCTGCGGTCCATCCTCACCTGTGGGCACCAGAGTCAGGGTGGGGAGGAGGGTGGGTCTGGCCTGCACACTGGGCACCATGAGAGGTGCGTTCCTTCCTGAGCCTCAGTTTACCCAATCCGGAAGTGGGGAGGAGAGCAGAATGAGTTGTTACCTTTCTTGTCTCTCCTCTTTGGAAAGAAGATGCACAGGCTGGGAACTTACATGGACTTCATGGATCCTTCTCAGAGTCACCTCTTCCCCGCTTGTGGTCTCCAAGCGGTTAGATGAAGAGACGAAACCTACAGGAGAAGAAAAGCAGAGAAACCCTTGAGGCCTTGAAGAGGAAGGAGGTGGGAACTCCACCGGTTTCATAAGGAAAGCGCGCTGGAAGACTAGGCACTTTCCCCCAGACCCTGAAGCACACAGAGGTAGGGGAGCCGGGAGGAGCTCAGCTGCAGTCGGGGCAGGAGTCACAAAGCCTAGCTAGGAGCTGGAGTCAGAATGCCCAGGACCAGCCCTCGGCGAAAAGCCCATCTCCCAACTCAGCCTAGGCCTGCACCCAGGCTGGCAGGGGAAACAAGCAGTGGGCACGGGCCTCGGACTCACGTGTCACCTCTCCCTGGCAGAAAAGGACCCCCATGGACTGGACCTTTCGCCGAAGCCCCTGGAGCAGACACCAGGGGTCAAACCAACCTTCGTTCTCCATACCTGGGATGAGAAAAAGAGTTCTCAGGAAGCAGGACTAGGGCCTTCTCTCCCGTGTTATGTGCTGCACCCCCAGCTCTTCGTTAGGCCTCATAAGCCAGGGAAAGCCATGCTGACCAACTGCAGCAGGGTCAAATTACATGGAACGACGGAGAGCGGGGTGGGCCCGGGAGGCCCTGCTGGCCAGGAGTGAAGCATGGCTCCTTGCCATGGCCTCAGGCTGAGGCACCCCTCAACCCTGAACCCCTCTGCAAGCAAGCCTCACCATAAGATGCCAGAGCCACTCCCTCTGTGTTTATCCAGGGAAATTTGTTCTGAAGCTGCTCAGGAGACATCAGACAAACTTTGGCTCCTTGCTGTCTGAGAGAAAGGCGGGGTCTGTGTATGTATGTAAGAGAGGCTCAGAGTGCAGCCTGTGGCAGCAGGCAGGGGAGGGGGGCGGTAGTGTGGTGTGGATTCCACCTCATTCATGTTGCTTCTGGGCCTCCAACCCCCCAACTTTTCCTCCTTGCTCAAAGAGTAAAGACAGCAAGTCCTAGTGAATGCTCTTCAGCATCTGACCCCTCTTCCCTGTCCTCTAGTGTGGCCCTAGCATCCCTTTAGCCTCACTAAACTCCTGTCTTCCCCTAACTATTCCCTGTCCTTTCAAAACAGGGCAAGTCACTCTGTTTCTGCCACTCTTGCCTGGAATGACCATCGTCAACCTCCTAGCACAATCCTGTTCACCAGCACAGCTATTGTCTTTGGGATGTTGTATCCCAAAGGCAGCAAAGAAGGCACTAAAAGGACATACTCACAAGCCAAACCACCTGGTTTAAATGCCAGAGCCACCACTTACTATTTCCTTGTGCCTCAGCGTCCCCACAGGTAAAATGGGAGATGGTCTGATGATTAAATCAGTTAGTATTTGTAATGCATTTGGGTTATCACCCGATGTCACTAGGGAGATTTTATATAAGTACCTGTGAAAGATACGTACTCTTGACTGATCCTGACAATCACTGAGAGCAGGGTTGCCAAAATCAGCCTGCAGCCTATTTTTGTACATGCATCAACATTCATCTATGTTTTTGTCTCTGTCTGCTTTTCTGCTTTAACTGCAAAGTTCAGAGACTGTGTGGCCTGCAAAACCTAATATATTTACTATCTGGCCCCTACAGAAAACGTCTGCAGATTCCTGGGCCCCTTCCTAGAGACTTCAGTTTATTAGGTCTGGGATGTCCTAGGTGGTTCTTAACTGGCAAATTCAGGAACCGCTGCACCAGTACCTTCTCTGTATCTGTATTAAAGCACTTAGTACAGGGAACTGGAGACCTGCATGCGTGTGTGTGTCCTGAGGGTGCTCCACTCCACGCACCCAGTTCCTAACTCAGTGGTGTAGCTTACCGCGTGCATTCAGCTAACCAGCAGCTCAGGGATCCTGCCAGGCACCCACCTCTGCACTTTCACATTGCTTTCCATGATTGCAGCACCTTTTTCTGAAGCCAGCAAGAGATATCCTGAAGGGTTGAACTGGATGTCCAGGGGAGGGTCATCAACTACAGCCAGGTACTCCTATGTGCAGAAGAGAGCTCTTCAAAAAAGATGATTTAATGAAGGAGGGAGAGCTTCCCTGGCTTCCTCACCACCAGCCCCCAGGACTCAGGGTCCCACAGAGAAGCCTTCTGGTGGCACAGCCACAGGGAAGAGCCAGGGCTTCCAACTGCTAGATGCCTGAACTACTCCTGCTCCGTTTCCCCTCGCCACCTGGGCTACTCTCTGATCGGGGCTAAAGGATGGGGCACCACCCCAAACAGCAAATCTCATGCACATACATTGATGTTCCGTAGAAAATCGACTGAAAAGAGGGAGAGCTGGATGTTCTCAGGCAACGAGAACTGCTGACGAATCCCACCCACAGAAAGCCCAGTGGAGGCCTGGGAGTACTGTGAAAGACAAGAAAAGTTGAGGTAGACCAGTACCCTGTCCCACGTGAACAGGATCCTGCAGTGGAAGCTGGGGTCACACACCTGAGGTTAAAGGGAAGTCCTACTTGCAAGTCTATCTAGGAGGAGTTGAGGTGGATAAATCCAAATGCAAACCAACTAGCAGCCCAAATAGGACAATGATTATTAAAATCCTTCTTAGCAGATGTGCACAGCAGGGAAGTTAGGCATCTAAAAAGGCTGGGCACAGTGGTACAAAATGGTAATGCCTCAAAGTCCAAGGGCAGGAGATTGACATTTGATCTACTATGTGGAAAATATAGGGATATGAGCAAAGTAGCAAGATTTGTGGCTACTGGGCAGTGGTAAGTAGGAACAACTAGGAACAATATAGGCAAAGCCTCAGAAATAGTGGAACGCACAAGGGGGCTAAGACAGCTGTTCGTGTTTACTACAGGTCGAATGCAGGCTCTCCTGGCTGGACCAGTGAGATCTCAAAAAGATCCAGCATTGTGAAATCTACTTTCAAAAGCAAAAACCTTATTGCCAAGGTCCCTAATTTGACAGATGGAGAACCTGGGACTATTTTTCAACAAGGTCCAAAGCACAGCCCCCTGCCATTTGGACCTCCAAAGACTGAGGTCTTCCCTCTCCTCCCCTTGTCCCTAGGGTCCTTCATAAAATATGAGACCATGCCCCACCATAACTCTGCCCTACCCCAAGGCCTTACCGTGTTGTCCCGTTCCACCAACAGCACTTGAATGGCACCTCGTCGCTTCTCCAGCCTCTTCAGCCAATAGGCCACGGACAGGCCAAGCACCCCACCCCCCACAATCACCACATCTGAGTGTTCGGGGGGTAGGTGGCTAGTGTCATACAGTGGGTTCCAGGCCCCTCCAGGAAGGAATGACTGGATCTTCTTCTTAAACTCGGGCACCTTTCCACCCCAATCTGTGGAATGCAGTTATGGTCAAAGAGGGCCATACGTTCCCTTACCAGGTGGTGAAGGATTAGAGGATGGGTGCAGCAAAGGGTGGGCTAAATTGACACTGAGTTGGCTGTCCGCACTGTCATCCCATCTAGTAAGGTTCAGCTGGTGCCCAGCGGCATTCCACAGCCTTGCCATAGGCTCATATGCCATTAGCCTCTCTTCCTTCTCACACATCTTGTTCAGCACAAGATTCAACTTCTTACAATGAACACTCTATACTTTCTCCCTAGGCTAGGTGACATACACATATTATCTCCTGCTCCATCTCCCCCTGAAGCCCCAGGCTTATATACTTGACTGCACTGTCATCTCCACTTGGATGTCCCAGGCTCCTGGACCAAGGGGCCCCCTGGGTATACCCCATAAGCTGCAGTGCCTTCTGAATCATGGCACCTCACCTGGAGGTCCATCACCATAGCCAACCTTCATTCATGTCCTATCTATTATCAAGTCCTTGTTACTTTGCCACCTATATATCCCCCTCATCTGTCCCATTTTTCCCCCATCTCTGCCAACACCTCTTTAGAGCAAACCACCATAATCTCTCACCTCCTAACTGTTCCCACTAATTCCCTTTGCCCACCCCCGACCCCCAACTTCTTTTCCACATCATAGCTGGAATGATCTTTTCTAAACACTAATTTAATCACATACTTTCTTGCTTAAAACCCTCCACTGGCTTTTCATTTCCTTCAGTGTAAAAGTCCCACATCTTTGACCTGACTCATGAGGCACTGCACCATCAGGCTGCTCTTCGCCGGTCCTCTCCCACATTCTGGCCCCTTCATTCTTTGATGGCACCTTATTTCCTCCCATTATGGGGAATCTACACACCTGTTCTGCTATGAAACTCTGTGACCACTTCTTTGCCTAGTTAACTCCTTGCTTCCTTTAGCTCTCAGCTCAGTTATCATTTTCTCAGGGAAGCCTTTCCTGTCCCCCAAGACTATGTCAAATTCTCCTGTCGCTGTCTTCTAATTCTTTTTCTGCATTCAACGTATTTGCAACTCTGGGTTTTTTTGTGATTGCTTATACTATACTATGTCTACCTCCTTCACGACTGAATCCCTAGCCTAGCTCAGTACCTGGCACATCCTTAGTGCTCAGTAAGTGTCTTGAATAAATGAACTCTTCGTATTTCACTCCAAACTCCAAATCTCCATGTCTTGTCACTCTCTCCAATACTAAGTCCAAACTCTTCCCAGCACCATTTGAATGTTTTCCTGATCTGGACTTCCTTACCTTTTATACTATTAAGTGATCTGGACTTCCTTACTATGTTTTATACTATTACTCAAACTCTGTATCTAGACGGGTTTTGTTAGTTCCTTACACAAGAACAATGCTTTTCTCCTTCTAAACCTTTGCTGAGTTCTCCAGAACCTGAAACACACACCCTCCCTGAACCTTCAAGGAAGTAAACGTCCTTTAAGGCTGATCTCAGTTCCCACCTGCTCCATGTACTTCTCCAACTTCGGGGACTAGCAGTGCAAGGCATTTCCAAGTTGGGTTCTATCCAGTCGTGGACTGGTCTGTTGAAGTCTCTCCTTTCTAGCTATACTTCAGGCACATATACCTCCAGCACATATACTGAATCCTCTCTTTCTCTTCCCTCCTTCACGGCCACAGCACTAAGCACAGCATCTTGCACGTGAGCAGGACTTTATGCTCATCTGTGCAACGGATGAATCAGCCTGGCTCTCTGCTGTTTTAGTGAGGCATACAACGATCTGGGATTTGAAACCTGAGAATGGCAACCTTGGCATCCATACAACTGCTCAGGTATTTACAAGTTCCGGTGGGAAATCTTACCCCTTTCTCCCAGTAGACCCAGTCTTTCCAGCGTGGGCAAACAGAGATCCCAAATCCTAAAGGTCGCATAAATGGAGATTGGGGAAACCCAGAACCACAATACCCTCCGCTGCCCTCAACTTTACCCAGAGTAGAGCCTCCTCTGCGTGTGCCTAGCCCCCGGGCCAAGAGGCCCCGGCCCAAGCCGAGCTGCAAGGCTCTTGGAAGCATGGCCCCCTCGGAGAGCCTCTCCCTCCTCCTCCCATTCGCACCTCACACCGTCTCGTCCCCGCCCTGCCGTCAAAGTTTTGCGCCGCAGGCCGCTCAAAAGAGCGCGCCCATTGGCCAGCGGCCCCCGGGCCCCGCCCCTCCGCGCTATACGCAGCTGTCTCCCCGTGACTTCCCAGAGCCCCGCCCAGGCCCTCCTCCCCCCGCCATTGGCGGGCCTGGAGTCTGCGTAGGTCCTGCGCGCCCTTGTGGGGAGGTGGGCCGGGAACCCTCTTCTGAACGGAAGTGCGGCTGAGCTGGTTTCCGGGGCCGTTGGTGTGACGTGTCCCGTGCTTGGCGCAGCAGGAAGAGGCGGCGATCGCGGCCTGAGTTACCGGCGCCGGTCCCGGCTCTTTTCCCGCTGCCGCCATGCTCGACTTCTTCACCATTTTCTCCAAGGGCGGGCTTGTGCTCTGGTGCTTCCAGGGCGTGAGCGACTCCTGCACCGGGCCCGTTAACGCGTTGATTCGTTCCGTGCTTCTGCAGGTACCGCCCCCGCGGGTTCAGAACTCCGCGCTCATCCCCTTGATCCGGCCCAAAGCCCCTTCTACTGATCCCGCGCCTCCTTCCCGCATTCTCCTCCCACCTCAAAACTGGCCGCTCACTCGTCACCGGGACTCCACTTACTCCTCCCGCCCCCCTCAGACTGTCCCTCAACTTTGCTATGCCCCGACCCCTTCGGCTTTTTGGGACTCTTAGCAGGATTCCGGCCCCCATAGTTTTCTCCATTCACCCCCCAGGAGCTTGGGTTTCTGTTATTTCGAAAGCCGGGTCAGATAATAGATGGAAAAATGCCTTTTAAAAACTGTACATAGTGTACAGCTGTAGCAAATCTGGTTGTTTATATGAGGACTGCTTCCCTATTGGCTCCCACGGTGTATTGGCTTCCCTTTCACCTCTTTTCCCCTTTTCCCCAACAATGGTATCTCCCTTTCTCTCTGATGGAACGCTAGAGTAATGCCCCAGCAGCCTCCTCTTGCCCTGGGAACAGGTTTGACTTCGGGGGAATATCTGGTTCTTTCCTAGAGGTAATCCTGGAGGGGCCCAAGTCTGGGTTTTCTGGGGATGGTGTGAATGCTGAGACATACTCTTTTTCCAGGAAAGAGGAGGTAACAACTCCTTCACCCATGAGGCACTCACACTCAAGTATAAACTGGACAACCAGTTTGAGCTGGTGTTTGTGGTAAGTGCAGACATTTTAGAGGGACAACGATTTCTTTCTCAACATACTCCAGATTATTGAGAGAACCCTTACTCATTGCACCCAGTGTGTATGATGAAGTAACTGAGAAGACAAGGAGGGTGGAGGGGGAAAGGGAGGAAGCTCCTGGGCCCTATCAGAAAACTTGGCTGGCCCTCAGGTCAGGGAAACCTGCCAGGTGGCTGAGCCAGTCTCTGGAGGCCTGGGTTGGGTTGGTGTCCCTCTGTGCTGGGCTGGCATGTAAGCAGATCTGTTGGCTCTTTCTTTCCCTAAACAGGTTGGTTTTCAGAAGATCCTAACACTGACGTATGTAGACAAGTTGATAGACGATGTGCACCGGCTGTTTCGAGACAAGTACCGCACGGAGATTCAACAGCAAAGTGCATTAAGTCTATTGAATGGCACTTTTGATTTCCAGAATGACTTCCTGCGGCTCCTTCGGTGAGAGGCCTCCCCTCTCCAAAATCAATTTCCATGACTTGTTGAGCTCCCTTCCTTCCAGAGGGCAGTTCAAGGGTAGTAAATTGTATATTGAAGGACACTCCTAAATTGTATGCTCAGTCTAGTGTGGTTTTCTTGACGTGAGGGTCCTGTCTCTGGACTTTGACCATCCTCAGTTTCTCTTCAGTGAAGCAGAGGAGAGCAGTAAGATCCGTGCTCCCACTACAATGAAGAAATTTGAAGATTCTGAAAAGGCCAAGAAACCTGTGAGATCCATGATTGAGACACGGGGTGAAAAGACCAAGGAAAAAGCAAAGAACAGCAAAAAAAGCAAGGGAGCCAAGAAAGAGGGTGAGTCTGAGCTCCGTGGACGAACTTGGGCATGCAGAGTTGTTCAAGTGGTCGGAAGTACTGATGTGGTTCCTTGTCCCTTTGTCATTGCTTCTCTCTCTTGTTCAAAGGCCCTGTACTCTATCACCCCCAGTCCTTGTGATCCCCAAGATGTTTGCTCCTAGTTTCCTCTTAAGGATTTGGAGGACTTTTTCCCATTGTCCATTTTGTTGGAATTTGGCCTTTTTCCAGTGAGTTTTCTCCCAACAGGTTCTGATGGCTCTTCAGCTCCCAGCAAAGCAGCCTCTACAGAAAAGTCAGGTGTCCCAGCGGGGCCTGAGAATGGGGTCGAACTTTCCAAAGAGGAGCTGATACGCAGGAAGCGAGAGGAGTTCATTCAGAAGCATGGGAGAGGTATGGAGAGGTCCAGGTGAGCATTCTAACTTTTGCCATAAATACTAGTTATCTACCATGTTGGAGGAAAGAGTTCTTGTCTCTGGCTTTTGATGGGGTGTTTCCTTTCCTACTTCGCCACCACAACCATCTGTGCTGTAAATCCTTTTCAGCAAGTCCTCGAAGTCTGATGCTCCAAAGGAGAAGGGCAAGAAAGCGCCCCGGGTGTGGGCACTGGGTGGCTCTGCTAACAAGGAAGTCTTGGATTATAGCACACCCACCACCAACGGAGCTCCGGAGGTTGCCCCACCTGAGGACATCAACTTGGTAAGAGGCAGCAGGGGGCAGAGTAGCAGTTACCATGGATGAGAACTCGGGGAGGAAGCAGAGACTAGGAGGGCAGTACCTCTGACCTTCTGAACAGGGGAGGGGGGTGTTAACATCTGCCTTCCATTAGAGGTAGAGCAGTATAGACAAGGCTTTTTAAACCTCAGAGCCCTCGTGTTCCTGATCCATCTTCATTTCCCCACACCCCCAGATTCGAGGGACTGGCCCTGGGGGGCAGCTTCAGGACCTGGACTGCAGCAGCTCTGACGAGGAGGAGGCCACTCAAAACTCCACCAAACCTAGGTAGGGGACTTCCAGGTGGTGGGTAGTATGTGTCTTCAGAGCAGATGAGACTTGATATCTGCCCCCGGGTCTGTGTGTACCTGTGATCTCCTGTGCCTGCAGTGCTACCAAGGGGACTCTGGGTGGCATGTTTGGGATGCTGAAGGGCCTTGTGGGTTCCAAGAGCTTGAGTCGTGAGGACATGGAATCTGTGCTGGACAAGATGCGTGATCATCTCATTGGTAAGTTCTGAGGAATTCCAGGAGGACTTAAGTTTATGGGGCAGGGTTGATGGATAGTAGAACGACTCCAGTTTCTCAGTTGCACCCTAAGCGTTGTTCACTGTTGACGTGGCACACACAACACACCTGTTCATGTCTCCTCAGCTAAGAACGTGGCAGCAGACATTGCAGTTCAGCTCTGTGAATCTGTGGCCAACAAGCTGGAAGGGAAGGTGATGGGAACATTCAGCAGTAAGTATCTCCCTGAACCAGGAGGTGCCCAGAGCATTATGCGTACCAGGTGGTTAAGTACGTTGATCTCCATTCTTTGGTGTATTACTTGGCAAATTCCTTAAGTTAAGAAACCCCTACAGTAGATTAGTTTACTAGAATTATTGGGAGGATTAAATGAGTTAATACTTGTGAAGTGCTTTGGACAGTATCAGATATGGTGTGGAATCCTAGAGCAAGATCCTTGTTCCCTTAGCTCAGAAAGGTGTTGGGCATTCTTGGAGTGCATTCCTTGGGTTTCATGGAGGCACCTCCTCCCCCTTTCAGCGGTGACTTCCACAGTAAAGCAAGCTCTTCAGGAGTCCCTGGTGCAGATTCTGCAGCCCCAGCGTCGTGTAGACATGCTGCGGGATATCATGGATGCCCAGCGTCATCAGCGCCCTTACGTTGTCACCTTCTGTGGTGTGAATGGAGTGGGGAAGTCTACTAATCTTGCTAAGGTCGGTGCAGTTTCCAGCCTGACACCCTTTCCACACTCTCTACCTCTCAGCAGTCCTAGTCATCTTTGTCTCTTGCACAGATTTCCTTCTGGCTGTTAGAGAATGGCTTCAGTGTCCTCATTGCTGCCTGTGACACGTTTCGGGCAGGGGCCGTCGAGCAGCTCCGTACACACACCCGGCGTCTGAGTGCCCTACACCCACCTGAGAACCACGGTGGCCGCACCATGGTGCAGTTGTTTGAAAAGGGCTACGGCAAGGATGCTGCAGGCATTGCCATGGAAGCGATTGCCTTTGGTACAGTGCACCATAAGTGTGGGACCTTCTCTGGGTTCCTATCCTCCTTGTGTTCCCTTGGCATTTGCAGAGGAGTAAGGTTACCCTACTATCAATTTACTGATCAGGCCGGGATTAGTGACTTGCCATCCTCTGCTTTTGGGTAATGGGTATAGTTGCAGCCAAAGCTAATGTATCCCAACCAAAGAAACCTCTAAGTAGTCACCTGTATCTCACTGCCATTCTTTTCCTGAATATGATTGATGGCCAAGCACAGACTAGTTTTTCTCCCTGTACTTTGTAACCAGATCCAGAGTCCAAGAAAGTGAACAGATAGGCTTTTACTATAGTGAGCACTTCTGAGAGGAAGCTGGAAACGAGCATGACGACAGTCCAGTTTTGAGTTGACCACTCTTTTTCTCTCTAGCCCGTAACCAAGGCTTTGATGTGGTGCTGGTGGACACAGCTGGCCGCATGCAAGACAATGCCCCTCTGATGACTGCCCTGGCCAAGCTCATTACTGTCAACATGCCTGACTTGGTGCTGTTTGTGGGGGAGGCCTTAGTAGGCAATGAGGCCGTGGACCAGCTGGTGAGGGTTAGGGCCTGGTGCTCTTTCCAGCCTCAGTTTTGGCCAGTTAGGTGCTCATTGTCACCTTTCTCCTTTCCAGGTCAAATTCAATAGAGCCTTGGCTGACCATTCTATGGCTCAGACACCTCGGCTCATCGATGGCATTGTCCTTACCAAATTTGATACCATTGATGACAAGGTAAATATGGGTGACACGGGACAAAGTGAGACAAGGAGGAATGGCAGTCCTTCACAAGGGAGCTGAAGCTCGGATGAGTAGGCTCCAAAGCTTCCTGTTAGGGCCCTCCCTAACTAAAAAGTGGCCTTGAGGTGATTGGGTACCCCCTCTTTACACTTCAGGTGGGAGCTGCTATTTCTATGACCTACATCACAAGCAAACCCATCGTCTTTGTGGGCACTGGCCAGACCTACTGTGACCTACGTAGTCTCAACGCCAAGGCTGTGGTGGCTGCCCTCATGAAGGCTTAACATGGCTCTTGCCTGATACCAAATCACCGCTTCCCCCAAAGCCCCTATTCCTGTATCAAGAATGTGCTTTAGAGTATGTGAGCAACTTGTCTTCAATGTAGTACAAAGGCAGAGGGAGGGGCGCCCCAGGGTCTTGAGGCTCCTAACCCCACTCCCTGCCCAGCCCCACTGCCGTCTGCGGGGAAGGCCTAATCGTGTGAGGGTCACTGCCCTCCGCCCCCTCCCCATGGTCCTCCCCCCTCCTACTCAGGCACCCCCTTCAGTCTGCCCACAGACTTGGTCTCATTACAGTTCTGACCCATAGCCGGAAGAGCCAGCACCTGAGCTCTGCAGACTGGTGTGCTCACAGGATGTCTGAGCATAACCAGCAGTTTGGAGTCCCGGCTGCATTAGGTTAAGAGACTTCCAGAGCCAGCTCTGAGTCTTGAGTGGCACCTCTCCCTAGGCTAGGGCTTCTAGGAGCCAGGATGATGCCCACCACGCTGTGGCAGTGTATGGCCTGCTCTCAATTGCTGCTAGTTCTGATGATGACCCCATCCTTGGCATTTTCCTAAAGCATCGACTAGGCCAGAGTGGTTTGTTACAAGTGAGTGAAAGGTGAGTCCCCGCTTCCCTCAGAAACGAAGCCAAGCTGCAGTGTCACATTGGGCTTCTCAGCTCCCAACTCTTCCGCTACCCAGAATCCAGATGTAAGCTTTGCATGTTCCCCTTCCTGGGAGAAAACCAATTTCAGAAGGGTACAGACTTTTGCACCCCCCACCTCCTGAGCGGATCCTGGCTTCTCATCCTCTCCACAGTGCCTGGTAGACAAGTGCTACATTGAAGAACACAAACCTCTTGTTAAGACTCGTCCTGTAGCTTGTATTACAGATGTGCTATTAGTGCAATAAGGTGAAGGCTGTCTGCCCAGAGAAATACATAATTTATATAAGAAAATAAATTTCATAAATAAACTGCCTTTTATGTCTCACAGTTATTTTATCTAGGATGCAAAATGGAAGTCCCACATCACACTAACTAGTTCAGGAGTTTATGGTAAGAGGAGAAAGTAGTAACTGGTAACACTGAGGAATCAGGTAAAAATAAATGGTTGTCCTGAAAGGAGAGCACCCACGGCGAGAGAAGATAGACCGAGTTACAAGAATCGGGTCTGTTAGTACCTTTGCAGGCTAGGAGTTACCTGAAGTGACTCTAAAAGAGCTTTTAAATGGGAAGTAAATGAACAAGCTTTTAATACAGCTCAATTATGTAAAATACTGTACACTGTAAAAGATCTAGAAAACTAGAGCTTCAAGTCATGTTTTAAAAAAGCCATTAAGCCTAATTGAAAAACCAGGTATAGAGTACAAAACTGCAAGGGCCATGGGAATTCCGCAGCATCCAGAGCCCATCCTTCATGCAGAGCTGCAGCCAGAGTCAGTGGACGTATCACACTGATCTGCTGTGTGGACACAGGCATGTTCAGCTGGGGGTGGGGCGGGGGCTGCATTTGGGTCCCGTTGTCAGTTGGGTATCCTTGAACCGGAACAGGCCGCAGAAGATCAAGAACCAGCAGGCATGGAGGATTATACTGGAACATTTACTCATAACTTCCCCTTTATCCCCAACCTTCAACCTCTAGGTTTTGGTGCTTCCTAGGAGCTGTGTTAGGTTCTTGTAAGTTTACTGGTTAAACACTGTCCGTGGTAAGGCCTTACAGCTTGGTCTACTGGTCGTGATTTCTCTAGCCCTTTCATGTACTACAGTCTGTGGAGAGAAAGAGAAGGTCGAGAATAAACGAAGGTTTACAAAACAGGTTTATACATCCGAAACTGCAGATATTTAAATCAAACTTAACCCTTAAGAAAACTAGACTTAAGAGATACTAGGAATTTTGTAGTAGACTTGATAGGAAAACAAGCTCATAAGTAGGAAAAGTAAATCATTGTCTGAGATCTTCACTAAGCTCACAAATTGACAAACAGAATGGGAAATGGTACCTCTTCCTTCACTGTGCTGCAGATGAGCCATTTAGCTGACCTCTCACCATCCCTGCTAAACAGAATGTTAACATCAGTATCAGAGTAGACCCAAAAGCTACAACTATTAATAACAAAACCAACCAACTACATGGAGATGAAAGCACGTGGTCTAAGGATGGCATTATTTAGTAATGAACACACTGCTGAAAACGAGGCAGGAGAATAAGCTGGATTAGTCTTCTGACTATTGTATTAAATAATGGAAGCAGTAAGGTCCCTGAGCACACAAACATTGTGAACAGAACATTTTACAAGGGCAGAGTGTCCCTAACTAGAAGGCCAACCTGAGGTAAAAAAAAAAATTCAGTCCGACCAGGGATGGGGAGCAGTGTTCAAGTGCGCAAATTCAAGTAGAAGAAAATAGAAATCAGAAATAACACCAATTTAGAGTATAAATAAAGAAAAGGTACAGCACTTAAACAAATTAGTATTCCCCTCTTAGAAAGCACTTTAGCAGAACCACCAAAATGTTCCTGCCATTTGACCTAGTAATTAATTGCACTGAGAACCTATCCTAAAGAAATCACTGGCAAAAGAAAACACTAGGGATGAAGATCTCATTCATTCCAACACTAAACAACAGAAAAAATCAGAAATTCTCTAATGGGAGTCATTAGGTAAACTATAACATCCACAATGGATTATAACACATTAAAAATAACAGTTATGGGAAAATGTATGATGTACCAGTGAGAAAGTACCAAGACACATGTACACCTGTTTACAACTATGCATGACAAAATACACAGGGGAAATCGCTAACTGGAAATATACCAAAATAACTTACGGTAAGAATTACAAAATAATCATTTATCTTTACCCCATTACCTCATTTTTCTGAAATGTACCAGATCCTAGAAAATATTTTTTAACCAAGTACTTTTCACTATGCAAAAGTGGATACACAGCACAATACCAGGCACATAGCAAATGCTCAGTTAAAAAAGAGCAAAAGACCTCTTACCTCTGAACACTTTTTACCTACAGAGACTCAAAACATGGAAGACCCGGGTAAGCTTGACTGGTCTCAGAATGAAATGTTTGTAACCTGAAATTGCTCTGTTAGATTTCAAGTCACAAACTCGGCTGACTGTTCTAATAAAGCCCCCTGATCATATTAAAAATCCTTGATTTTTAAAAATTCAGAATACCTAATGAGTGACAACTTAGGGGAAGCCACTCTGGCAGGAAGCCTACGTGGCTAATAAAAGAACTTGTGCCACTCTAGAACACTTCTGATGAATTTTATCAAAAGATTTCATATAACAGGAACAGCTGTCCAGAGGGATTTTGATGTTTTCAATTGTAGCATCTTCCATGGGTAGAATATCTCAGAATGCTGATCAAAAGAAGTATGTAGAGCTTGGGATGTGCCTCTCCTTTAGAGAAAATAGAATAAGCCCACTAGAAAAGCCTAGTGAAAGTCTTAACTGTGGGCAAACAGCAAAAGAATCTGAAACACTGCCAGGACAGCAGAAAATGTAGCCGCAGGGAAGAAAAACAAACAGTTGTCACAAAAGAAACTGAGAGGTTTGTCTTTCTAAGGGTTTTCTAAAGTCTTCTGGAGAAAGGGTAGACATAGTTTTCAGTGTTCAGTTACAATGATGCCTTTTACAAATCTTGTTCCATCAAAGTATAGCCATGGAGTGATTCTCTCATTACAGGAGAATTCCACTTGAAGCAATCTGATTCAGAAAAGAAATCTGGGAATGATTATCAGAATTAGGAAAAGTTCTCTCTACATTAAATTTTCTGTAGCTTAACAGGCCTGCTAAGCTGCACTGAGATTGACAGTGAAAATACATATTAACACATATCTTTTCAAGAACATATTCTATGGACAATGGCAAAGTTTCTTTGGAACTGGGTAATGAGTCAGAATGGCCAGACCCTGGGGCTTGGCTTTCTTCAAAGTAAAGTTTTCAAAAGCATTCTTCAATTTAGGATACCAAAATATTTGGATGTTATTACGAACTTGCCTTGAGACCCATTAAGAAACTAGACCTTTATCCCCATTTAGCTTTCTTGTTAGAACTTCAGGTAAATTATCAAGTGAGTGGTACCCCTAACTGCTGACCTTAATGCCACCATAACAGTTTCCAAAATAGCATTTTTAAACTGTGGGTTTTTTCTGCTTATAAAGATAATGCATAATCATTGTAGAAAAGCTAACGAGAAACAAAATATTTAAAAAAAAACACCTTTCCTACTGCATGACGATAACCACAGCTAATTTGGTAAACATCATCCTAGATATCTCTCTATACATACACACAAATGAAAATAGAATACATGTACAATTTTATATGAATGGGATTGACCAGAGTTGACGATTTATGATCTTTTTTTTTTTCTTCACTCATAGTATCATGTCTCTGACATCTTTTTGGGCATGAAAACATTTTCTCTCTTTATGGCTTCAGTGTTTTTCATCAATTAAAATAATAATCAGTGTATTTACAGAATCCAATTTTTGCCATTATATACTACACTGATTACATTCCCACACCTATACCTTTGTGTAATTGTTATGTGTAATTGTGTAATTATCCAGTTACCTCCTTAGGAGAAATTTCCCTTAAGATAAATCATACTGAGTAGGATTTCTGGATTGGAAGTTTTAAAATTTTGAACATATTCCCAATTCCCCCTTCAAACAACCTGTACTAACTTTACTTTCCCACCAACACTACATGAATATATTTCTTTCCACACAGCCTTAGCCAAACTCAGTTATCATTCTTCTCTATTTTGAAACCTAAATTCTAACTGCATTTCATTGACAACTCATGAGACTGAACATTTTTTCATGCATCCTATTTCTACACTGCAATGTTGGATATGTGTGTGTCCATTTTCCTACTATCCAAATGGCATTTTAGTCTCACCTGAAGAATAACCAGGATCTCCCTTCATATTTTGGTTAAGATTATATTCCTCATCTTGGTAATAATTTTACCCACCACATATACATAAAAGGCTAAAGAGCTGTTGCTCTCTGATCCTCGCAGTCTCAAAACAGACCTTACCTGTTTTACCCCTCGTGGAGATCTCCCACGTCAGTCGCTTGAAATATTCTGGAAGATCAGCATATTCATTTCCATAGGAGATGACTTTAATCCCTTTGTCCAGCATGTTTTCTCGAAACTTCTTGAACTCATCTATATCTCCTCTCCGAACCAGCATAAAATGTTCTAAGTCGGATTTATGCTTGACAGCCTCCAGAAAAAGGGCTTGGAAAGTGGTGTCATCCACAGTCCAGCCACACCCCAGGAAAAGAAATGACTTGTTTTCATAGAGTTTCTGAATCTCTCCCTTTAGGAAAAGAAACAAATTAATGACATTGGTAGGACACACACAGGGCACGTCTGAAACAAAAAAGTCTACAGGGTCTTAACCTGATACATTTAGCAGACTGTGATGACCAATTCACCAAGATTTAAGAGGGCAGAAATGGCCTATGAAGGAGCCTGATCTTATCATTTATGACTATGACTTGCTGATCAGTCTAAAAGTTTATCTTTACTTGGCATTCTCCTGTAGGCTCTCTACTCAGGGTTTCACCAGGGCAGCCCTGGTCTTCCGGCCTGTTTATTTTTTAGATCTATGTGCCCAGAGGCTATAAGGCAGTGAGTAGTCTTCAATATATCTTACTCTGTCCATTTTCTGGACCATATTTGACTTCTTCATTTCACTAACTGAACCATGGATCACCAGAGAAGATAATTCCGTCACCAGCTTTGCTCAAAAAAAGTCTGACACTTAGAACATCAGTATGAGTGTGTGTGTGTGTGCACACACACTATATATAAACATTAGAAATGATTTTTCTTAAGAGATCACTAAATGTCAGTGACAGAGGCAGTTACATGTCAAGGAAAGAATAGGTGAAAAAAAGTTCTCCATGCTTTAGAAAACATCACATTTTCTTGGTTTTTCTTTTGCTTCTTCATGTAAGATACTAGCTTTCAAAGTGACCCAGTTCTGAAAACAGCCAGTATATACTGTTTTCAGAGTTTGGGGCCAGTGAATTTTCCCCACATATTATCACTTGGCCTGAGGGTGCTTCTGGATGGAATATGTATAAACAAGTCTAAAACTTGCATCCCAAAAGATCAAGTTTTTTTCACAAAGAAAAAAAATCTTCATTTCACCACCCTATCCAAAAGTTTTTTCAATTCTTTCCACCAAGCAGTAAGTATGCATAAATGTGGTAACTCAATATAAGCCCATCACCATTTACACAAAATCTCCTTAGAATGTATGTTCGAGTAGTGATTGGGCAGTAAAAAACTACATAAACTATTTTCAGCATAGATTCGCCAAAAGACAAAGAAGGCTAATAATGTATTCTTTGTATGTGAAGATGGTGCCAAAGATGGAAAGCCATCAGCTGCTGTCAATCACGAACAAAGTGAAATCCTACAGCTTGATACCTGAAGAGATGTTCTACATTTCCTAAGATGGCACATACACCCATAAACTAAGAAGCACTGGAAAGAATATTGGAACTTCCAATTTTAATTAATGAAAAGAAAATGTTCTGTCTCAAAGACAAATGGTATATTTAGATGCTTCCCAGGATGAGCTCCACTCACCATAACTTCAGTGTTCCTGAGCACATTCTGATACCCAGCTGGATGAAGGACAATGCCACTAGGGTTGGTGTAGACCCCGTGGATGTGTAAGACGCTCAGCTTCCGCTTTTCCTGAGCCCACTCTAGGACCTGCACAACACAAACAGAACTCAACCGGGCTGGCAGGGCTAAGCACTTGCTTCAAGGTCCCAGGGGCCAAGGGGCTGTTTTGAGGACTAGGCTTCTGACATAGCTCTCCAGCTTCACGGTATCACAGAATGCAAAACCTGACGTGGTTTCAGTTTCCATTTCAGGCATGACTGTAAGGACTGATGGCAGCAAGTCTGGTGATTTCTCTTTGAAAGTAGTAAGTCAAACATTAGAGTTTATTTGTTACCATCTGCAGAAACATGAGGGGTCCTTTCCACTGCTGATACACATGACAGCTATGGATGACTATTTCAGTACTGAGCACAGAGATCCAGCTTCCTTGCATCCATGCCCTTCTGTAGTCCTTTGTCACACTTCCAGGTGTGAACACATGGCTTGCTTTAGCCAATGGGGCATTAGCAAACATGGCATGAGCAGAAGCTTAAAAAACATTGGCACAATAAGTTTTACTTCTCTTTTGCTGCTTTTGGAATCCAGCTACCATGCCAGGAAGCATGGACTAGCCTGGTAGAGATACATGGCCTTTTAGAGGTGCGTGAACCAGCCACCTTCCTGCACCAACAGACATGGAAGCGAGGCCATCTTGCACCCCACTGCCTCAGTCTGGCCACTGAACAACTGCAGCCGTGTGGGTAACCACAAAACCAGAACTGCCCACCTAAGCCTCTGAGCCCAAGCGGAAGCACAGATTCACACTATCCCAGTTTTAGGGTGGTTTCCCATTCAGCAGTTGTTAAGCATTAAATGAACCACTCAGTCACCTCTGGGTTACCTAAAAGGCTACCCCCAATGTGGGACAATCATTTAGATGATGCTGATGATAACACCTGGATTCCATGGTTCCATTTGCCCAAGAACTAGAGACAGTATAAATTTATTTATACATTCTAGAGAAATAAAGTATGCATTCTTAAGTAGGGTGGTCAGAGGAGGCCTCTCAAGGTAGGTGATACTTCAGGAAGGGGGTAGTAGGTAGAAAACATTTCAGCCAGAGAAAATCAGGCTTCATGGCACCATTTCTCTAAGTCCGATTTCCTTTTAAAACCTGACTTCAAAGTCAGCCAGATCATCAGACTGGTGTTACAGCTTCAACTCTGGCAGAGGCTGTATGTGCCAATGAATGCTGTGGGTGAATCGCTTGTCTTTTCAAACACTATTCAGCTGAGCTCTAAGTGGAACCAAAGGCAGGTTCCTGGAAAAACATAGCATAGAAGGAAAATTACAAAAAGTACAGAGCAGGACAAATGAGACCTGGTGGTGTTTACAACCTATTTGTTTTCTTTTCAATCATTATGTCTCTGATATCTTTTTGGGGCAATGCAAACATTTTCACTTTTATGGCTTCATTGTATTTCATCAATTGAATAAATGTTGGTATATCTATAGAGTGTTCTATTGGGGCTAGATTTCAACTTATCAATTTAGGTCACCATTATAATAAAGACTTATCTCTTTAGTCGACATAAATCAACATCTGTAATTCAACACTGTCATATGGTTTAGGCATAAAATAGGCTACATTAAAAACAAGTCTGCTGAGGCTTCCCCTGAATATCAACCTTACCCAGCTATCACTTGGCTGAAAGTTGTTCTTCAGACATCATAAAGTAACTTTCATAAAGTAATTTTCAACATTTCCAATAGATGCCATGAAGAATATATCTATCCTAAGAGAGAACTCTAAACTGGTATTACACC
Source organism: Manis pentadactyla (assembly GCF_030020395.1). Lineage (NCBI taxonomy): Eukaryota > Metazoa > Chordata > Mammalia > Pholidota > Manidae > Manis > Manis pentadactyla. The sequence goes on along the minus strand of NC_080031.1, from coordinate 12,060,938 downwards.
CACTTGATCTTATCAAACATTAAAGAGCATCTTACAGTTCAAATCACTTCCCTATCATCCTGCTTTAAAATTAGATGAAATTGTCAAACTGCACAAAACTGAATGTGTTTTAAGATCTGTGCATTTTACTGTAACTGATTTCTCTCTCAAAAATCAAAAAATAAAAACCCAACAAGAATCTCCCTTTCTGCCTCTACAAACACAACTGCACTATATATATAATACCCTAACTAGTAACAATTTTTCTGGTGAAGATACAATCCACCAGCCTGAAGAAAAGACTAATCCTCTACTTTTTACCTTTTTCTCATCAGTAAGGTCAAGGGATTCAAGTTGTTTTCCCTGGTCTGCTGCATACAGTTCCAGGAGATTATCAAAATTTGTCGTTAAGACCAGGGCTCCATTTTCCATCAGGTGGAGAACTGACTGAAGCAGCTGTTTCCCAGAATCTTCCATCTTTGACTCCAAGTCATCAAATACTTCATATAAACAGTCTTTGAAAAACGTGGATCGAACATTACTAGTACGCTGGGGAGGGATTTGAAAGAGAAAATTTATTCCTAGGTGTTTTCACAGGTCCTTTGTTTTAATTACAGTAATTGCAATTTTTTGAAGAATACTCTGTACATACAGTAAGATAAAATATTGTCTGCCTCACAGTGTTATAGTAAGGAAAGCAGGGGGATACATGCCAGGTGCTCAGCACTATGCCTAGCACATAGCAAGTGATCAGTCTTATTCCTTCACATACAAACAAGCATATAAGCTCTCTAGGTGTTTTTATAGAATGAAGATAATAGGCCTGGCCAAGAGAGAGATTTACCACCAAGACTAAAGGAATGCTGGAGTCGAGAAAACAGCACCAACCACCCTCTAATTAGGCCTTGGGTAAACAAATACTTTCTGCTACGCTTGCCTTATGTACGGAATAACCAATAAAAGACAGCTCTTAATGTAGTTTAGCTTCTTAATGTAGTTTTTAAAATCCTAGATTATTTTATAGATGCCTAAAGATTTAGGGAAAATTGCTTACCTTCTCCCTGCCTGTGTTCTTCCCTGACATAAGTCAGCGATTTGTTTATAGGTTTGCTAGGTAGAATACTCAGTATATTAATACAGCTTATCAACAATCTACGTCTTGCAACATTTAAACCAAAAACTAATCAGTTCTAAACACTTTCTATTTATTTATTTTTTATTACTTTTATTTTTTTATTTTGGTATCATTAATCTACAATTACATGAAGAACATTCTGTTTACTAGGCTCCCCCTTTCACCAAGTCCCCCCCACATACCCCTTCACAGTCACTGTCCATCAGCGTAGTAAGATGCTGTAAAATCACTACTTGTCTTCTCTGTGTTGCACAGCCCTCCCCGTGCCCCCTGAACACTATACATGCTAATCGTAATGCCCCCTTTCTTTTTCCCTGCCCTTGTCCCTGCCTTCCCACCCATCCTCCCCAGTCTAAACACTTCCTATTTCTTCATTTATAGTTTATTTCAATAAATATTTTGCCAGATTCGTTTTGAACATGCATAGGTTATCTCTGAGGACTATGAGGAAATATAGTATCACCCTCAGGTACGAAGCTGGCTTTATAACTAAAAAGACAAAATGGCCCCCTGTGACAAAAGGAATTTGAAATGGAAAAGTAACTATGTCAGGTGCTATAACAAATAGCTGATCGCTATTCTATCCCTGCATACCACTTCATCAGATAGTATGAGAGCAACAGTTAGTTCTTAAAGGCCCCTATATTTCCCATTCAGAACTCCAAGTAATTACACTTAGTTGCCTTAAGTAGATTATTTATCTCTGGTTCTTCCTCAAAGTAGCCCCCCTTCCTGCCTGGTTTCCTCTGTATATCTTTCTAATAGCACAAAGCTCAGATAAAGATCTTTTTCCATGGAACCACGTGAAACGAGTCCTAAAGCACTTCAATTTACCAAATTCTTCTCCTGATTTTTCAAAGAATTTTCTAAAATGATCAATTCTTCAATTACGTATCAAATAAATGGTAAATATTGAAACAGTAGAAAAATTAGAGCACCAAAGGCAACACCTCTACCTCCTGGTGGCACACCTCACAGTTTATCTGATCACGAGTCACTGTTCCGTACATCTACTACCAGACAGGCTTCTCACTGGAGTGTATCGTCAGTGGGTTCAGGAACTAGACGGTACAACCCATAATTCACCGGAGGAAGACAAAGACATGGGTGGTAGTAAGATGTCGTAATGTACATGAGTAAATCTTTTACAGCACGACCCATAAGAATGTGGGTCATGTTTTTCAAATTTTGTCCTTTCCCATTACTTAATGGCATAAATAATTACATCACATATTAGCAGTTAATAGGCAACCAACCGGGGATTGTAACAAATAGAGTGAGAAACCTGATCAGAAACAGTGAAGAATTTATAACCCTAGTTACTGAATTCCACTACATACAAGAGTCAACTACTACTGAATGCTGGGTACTTTTCCAGACTTGTTATTGAAAATATGGTGCCCCTTTACTGCCTATCAGAATTACAACCCATTTACCCTACCATCTTGCAATCCCATTTCTGGGAATATATCTCACAGATATAACTGCAAACAAATGAAATGACATATACGAGGTCATCACTGCTGTGTTATCTGTAACACTAAAAAATTGAATACAAGTCAAGTACCCATGCACAGGAGACTAGCATGGAAAGATGTCCAGGAATTACTGTGACAACAAACAAGATAGAGAACAGTATGTCTAGAATGCTACCTGTTGACGTGGGGGATGGAGGCAGTGAGGTAAGAATAAATATTATCCCATTTTGATTGTTTCTGCACAAAGGAACACAGGAAGGATACTCGAAAAGCTAGTAAGAGTGGTGACCTATGGGGGATGAGTGTGGGGAGAGGAGGTAGTCAAAGACATGGGTGGTAGTGAAGATATTGTGATGTATATATAAGTAAATCTTTGACATCATTTTCATTTCTACCATGTGTGTAAACAGTACCTAAGCAAAATTAAGTTCAAAATTAAATTATGAATATGGTGATTTTAAGAACTTCTTTATGTTTGATAACTTCATTCCGTTTTTTGATTCATACACATACAGTTACATAATACTATATTCCAGCACCAGTTTAGATCATTAACACATAGATACTATTAACACATAATATCATTAACACATAATATCATTAACACATAATACTATATTCCAGCACCAGTTTAGATCATTAACACATAGATAAAAACACCTGGGTATACAACCAGGTAATTATGGGTGTGGAATATATTTTCTTGCTTCTCAGAAAAGACATAAAAAATTAAAACCTAGAAATAAATGCCCTGAGTCACTTCTTTCAGCTATCTTTTAATCTTACTTCTTTATTACATCTTTCATACCCAGTTAGAAAGGAAAGAAAGAGGCTTTTGTTGTTGTGCTAACTTCCTCAGACTTAAAATGAACGTATTTCTCTTTTGAAGCATGTGACCCTAGAACTGAACTTCTCACTAGTGGCCTCACTAAATAAAGACAAAGGAATGAAAACAAACAAGGAGGTCCCATGGTCAAAAGGAAATGCCAAACTCCCACACAAATGTATGGACATTTTCTCATTCAGTTAAAACAGTGAACTGAATCCAGTGCTACTTCATTTCCTTCCAGCCTGTAACTCTCATGTTTCTGATCCACACACAGTAAAAGCAAAAAAAATCCTGACTCTTTTCACCAAAGTTAAATATTAATATTCAATGTGCATTTACCCTACGCCAGACACTTTTTATACATTATCTCACTTATTCTTCACAGGAGATAAGTACTATTACCCAAGCTTTACAGCTGCAAAAATAGATTCTGAGAAGTTAAGCGATTTGCCTAGGGTCCCAGTGCAGGTAAATGGCAGAGCCTGAATCTGAATTGCTCTTTGCACTGAATGAGTGATGTCACTTCCTACTATAAGATGCTGGCTCAGTAGACGGGCCTATCAACCCTGACATATTACGGTTGTTACATTCTTTTAAAAAAGACATTTTCAGACATACACAAAAGCAAAAAGAAGAGTATAAAAAATCCTCCCATGTACTGTCATCCAGTTTCAACAATTACCACACATAGCTGGTCTTGTTTAATCCAAACTCCCTTCCCACCCCCCTCCCCTGCCCTTCTCCCCTGCACTGAGTTTTTCCGAAGCAGTTCAGAGGCATCCTATTATTTCATTCAGATACTGCAATAGTTCCTTAAAAGATAAGGCTCCCCTTTATATATAAAATGAAACCCTAATACCACTATCACAACTAAAAAATGCAATAATATTAATTCCTTAATATCAAATACTCAGTGTTCAAATTTCCCCAAATACGTAGGCTCTCTTTCCTTTTTTTAAGCCTATGGGCTGCCTCTATTTTTCTTACATATCCTCTAATAGAGGAGTTTTCAAATGTGACCATGGACCCTGTGGATCCCTAAGATACTTTAAGGGGTCTGCAAAGTCAAAATCATTTACATAATATCAAAGGTGATATCTGTCTTTTAAACTGTGTTGATATTTGCACTGATGACGAAAAGCACTGCAAGGTAAAACTGCTGGTGCCTTAGCATGAATCAAGACAGTGGAACCAAATTATGCCGGGAACCATTGTACTCTTCACTACCAAAAACTTAAGAGTTAGAAAAAAATCTTTCTATTCAAGAATTTTTTTGAAGTCTAGTTAGTATACAATACTATACTCGTTTCAAGTACACAACAGTGATTCAACAAAAATTAATTGTATTAATACATGCACATGTATTAATTGAGCACATGTCCTTTTAGTATTCTGTGTGAAGAAACAGGTAATAGGCACCAAACACTTCAGCCGCAGACTGGAGTTGGAGGATTGTCTTGAGGCAAAACACCAGTGTGATGACTGGAGCTGTCAGCTGAACTAGCCACCTTTTTCATCGAACATCATTTTTACTTGAAAGAATGACTGACAAACTATAGTTATTCAGATTTGGATATTCTCAGGTATTTTTGCAAAACTAAACGAAAGCAGCCTGTCATTTTGAGGAAAACAACTGATCATGGCTGCCATTGTTGCCAAAACTTTTGTCTACCACCCTGAGTTTGACAGCTGCCAAATCACCTTTGCAATGATATTGGCGGTGATATTAATGAATGCAACTTTTTTGTTTATATAGTGTAGTGAAATGTGTCAACATCTGGAAGATACGTATAACTCAGTGAACCAATTTTCCAAATAACCAATGTATGATATTAGAAAATCATGCATGGGTGAAAGATTCGTTCTAAGTGCAAGACAGATTATGGATTTTAATGCAACAGAATAGGAAAAGTTCAGGTTCCATATTACCATTAATATGGATATGATTTGACTTCAAATTTCATATTGTTATTAATCTTTAAGAAGCCACTGCTGACTTTTTGGTGTAGTTCAATAATGAACTATACTATTACTATTATTATTATCTAAAAAGGCTATTAAAATACTTCTTTCTTTTCCAACTACATATCTTTGAGACCTGATTTTTTTCATATACTGAAACTGAAACAACACAAACACACTTGACTGTTATAAAGCAGATATGAAAATCCAGTGTTTTCTATTAAACGAGACATTAAAGAGATTTGCAAACAGTGGAACAATATTATCCTTCTCACTAATTTTTTTTATTTTGGAAAATATAATCATTTTTCATGAACATTGTACTTATGTTAACATATAATAGGTTATTTTTACATGAATTAGTATTTTTTAAATTTCTCAATTTTTAATACAGTAACTATTGACAGACACAACCCACATAAACAAAAGTTGTTTGAGAGTCTCAGTAACTTTTTAAGAATAAAAAGGAGCCTGAGACAAACAAAGGTTAATTGCTACTTGAGTGGAACTGACACTAATCCAAAACTATACTTAAGTCTTCATCCAAAGAAAACTAATGACTCCAGTTTGATGTATTTGTTTATGTACACTTACTGATACTGACTTTAAATCTCATTACTTTCAATCATTACTAATTCAACTAGCAAAATGATGCTTTCTGTTCTCAGGAGACCATTTCAGTGGATTAGCGAAGGCTGCAGCCAAGATGACAGAGTGACATGGCAACACTGCTTGAAACAGGACTTCCTCATCCACGGACTAGTCTTCTGGACGAAGACAGTACTCTTTGCCTTCCTGAACTCTTTCTCTTTTTTTTTCCAGAAAGATAATATTTTAACTCATCAACTGGCTGGCACATTTCTTTAGTACTTCTCCCTTACATTTTTTGGCTATGCACTCTTTAATTACCTTTTTCCTCTCTGTATTCATCAGGTATTAGTATAGCCACTCTGACTTTCTACTGATTAGTGTTTCAGTCATAAACCATTTTCATCTTTTTACTATTACTTTTAACAGCTTTATTGAGCTATGTAACTCCCATTACACACAATTTGCCTATTTGAAATGCACAATTCGATGATTATTTGCAGATTCACAGATATGTACAACCGTTATTACAGTCAATTTTTAAACATTTTCATCATCTCAAAAAGAAACCTCCTTGCTTTTAACTATACCCTGCTGGTCCTAACAACTGCTAATCATCTCATACATGGGTCTTTTGTGACTGGCTTCCACAGAGCAAAATGCTTTAAAGGTTATTCATGTTGCAGCATGTATCAGTACTTCATTCCCTTTTATTGGCAAGTAATATTCCACCGTATGACTATGATCTTTTGTTCATCCATTTGATAGCTGATGGACATCTAGTCTCCTCTTTGTACATAGAAAGGTCCCCACATCATCTAGGTTATTTCCACCTTTTGGCTCTTATGAATAATGTTATGAACATCATTTATAAGGTTTTGTATAGACATGTTTTCATTTTTCTTGGATATACACCTAGAAGTGGACCTGTTGGGTTATATGGTGACTCTGTATTTAATTGAGGACCTGCCAGACTACTTTCCAGATTGTATACAGCATTTCATAATCCCAGCAGTGTCTGAGGGTTCCAATTTGTCCACATGCTCACCAACACTTATTTTCTGGGTTTTTGATTCTAGCCATCCTAGTGAGTGTGAAGTGGTATCTCAAGTGTCTTTGATTTGTGTTTTTCTAGTAACTAATGATGTTGAACATCTTTCATGTGCTTATTGGCCATTTGAATATGTTCCTTGGAGAAATGTCAGTTCAAACCCTCTGACATTTTTAAATTGGATTGTTTGCCTTTTCATTATTAAAGTTATAATAGTTCTTTATATATTCTGCACTGCTTATCAGACATATGCATTGCTAATATCCTCTCCTATACTCAGGGCTGCCTTCACTTTCTTGACAGTGTTCTTTGAGCCTAACAGCTTTTAACTGGTTGAGTTCACTTTATCAATTTTTTTCTTTTGTTGCTTGTACTGTGGTGTCATGTTTAAAATACTACAAAATCATGAAGCATTAAACCTATGTTTTCTTCTAAGATTTCTATAGTTTTTAGCTCTTATATTTAGGTCCTTAATCCACTTTGAGTTAATTTTTATATCTGGTATGAGGGGGAGGTCCTATGAGCTCTTTAAAGCCTATTAATTCCTTATATTGTTCTAGGTTAGCAACAATTGATCCCAAGAAAGAACAATGATATGAAAAGAGGAAGTAAAAGGCCCTAACCTTCTGAAATAAGTCATGAACCAGAAGGAAATGACTTAGAAATACCTGTTTTTTAGGCTAACTCTTAATGACACTTCTTTCTTACAGACCCTTAGCACATGAGGGGAAAATCAACCACAACAACTGACTTTTTAAAGAGCTATTCTTTTTTTTCAAGGTGCACCTGATTACTAAGATTTAGAAAATGCTTTAACTACTCTATTACTTCCCAATATATCTCAAGTGAATCCTGATTTTTAAGACTTTTTAAAGCAAAACAAGACAAAGAAGTCTTTTAATCATTTAGGACTTGGTATCCAACTCAATTTCATAAAACAAGACAAAATTCCTTATGAATATTTTGAGTAACTGCCATTAAAAACTGCTGCTACTTCATCCAAAAAATGCTAAGAATTATCTCTAATCTTTCTGAGGTTCCCTGAGAGGCATGGATGCTACAGAACACAGCTTCTATACTAACAAGTACAGAACAAGTAATTTCAAAACACAGCAATAGTGAGACAGTAATCTACTCTTTGTACATAGAAAGGTCCCGACATCATCAGTGTCATCAGTTCACACATACACACAGAAGTGGGATCAAGATAACTATCCTGAATGGGGTAAAAAAACAGACATTCTGCAGAAGAGCCAAGTATTATGCAAACCTACAAGCTAGAAAAGAATATCCTATTACAGTGAGCATGCACATCACGGTTTTAGGAACTAGCAGATGCTGGGGCACCCGGGGTACTCACTGGAGAGAGTTTCTGGATAAGGTCATGGGCAACATGGACAAGGTTCTTGTCTTCATGGAGACACTTCTGAAATTTTTTGCTCTCCTCATCTTCTAGAAGATCAAAATCAATGGCAGCATCCAGTAGGGCCTGAATCAACCCCTTCCAGGACTTCAGGGCTGGAACCTGAGGGGCAACCGCAGCACTGATGCCTGTTCCGATCACCAGAACCAGCTCTCGAGGTTTCTTAGTTTTTAAGCTTGGAAGTAACTTCCTGAAAAAGTCAAACAGACAAGAGGACTGGAAACATCCAACAAGTATGAGGCACATGGGAAGGTGTCTAAAACTATGATTTTCAGCTATAATTTAAAAAAAAAAATTTTTTTATTAAGGTATGATTGATATACACTCTTATGAAGGTTTCACATGAAAAAACAGTGTGGTTACTACATTTACCCTTATTATCAAGTCCCCACCCAGACCCCAGTGCAGTCACTGTCCATCAGTGCAGCAAGTTGCCAGAGATCCACTATGTGCCTTCTCTGTGCTACACTGCTCTCCCCGTGATCCCCCACACCATGTGTACTAAACATAATACCCCTCAGTCCCCTTCTCCCTCCCTCCCCACCCACCTTCCCACACCCCTCCCCTTTGGTAACCACTAGTTCCTTCTTGGAGTCTCTGAGTCTGCTGCCATTTTGTTCCTTCAGTTTTGCTTCATTCTTATACTCCACGAATGAGGGAAATCATTTGGGATTTGTCTTTCTCCGCCTGGTTTATTTCACTGAGCATAATGTCTCCAGCTCCAGCCATGTTGTTGCAAATGGTAGGATTTGTTTCTTATGGCTGAATAGTATTCCATTGTATATATGTACCACATCTTCTCTATCCATTCATCTACTGATGGACACTTAGGTTGCTTCCATTTCTTGGCTATTGTAAAAAGTGCTGCGATGAACATAGGGGTGCATATGTCTTTTTGAATCTGAGAAGTTGTGTTCTTTAGGTATATTCCAAGAAGTGGGATTCCGGGGTCAAATGGTATTTCTATTTTTAGTTTTTTGAGGAACCTCCATATTGCTTTCCACAATGGTTGAACTAAGCTTACATTCCCACCAGCAGTGTAGCAGGGTTCCCCTTTCTCCGCATCCTCACCAACATTTGTTGTTCTTAGTCTTTTTGATGCTGGCCATCCTTACTGATGTGAGATGATATCTCATTGTGGTTTTAACTTGCATTTCCCTGATGATTAGTGATGTGGAGCATCTTTTCATGTGTCTGTTGGCCATCTGAATTTCTTCTTTGGAGAATCATCTCTTCATATCCTCTGCCCATTTGTTAATCAGGTTATTTGCTTTTTGGGTGTTGAGGTGTGTAAGTTCTTTATATATTTTGGATGTTAACCCCTTGTCGGATGTCATTTACAAATATATTCTCCCATACTGTAGGATGCCTTTTTGTTTTGTTGATGATGTCCTTTGCCATACAAAAACTTTTTAGTTTGATGTAGTCCCATAAGTTCATTTTTGCTTTTGTTTCCCTTTCTCGAGGAGATGGGTTCAGGAAGAAGTTGCTCCTGCTTATATTCAGCAGATGTTTGCCTATGGTGTCTTCTAAGAGTTTTATGGGTTCATGACTTACATTCAAGTCTTTAATCCATTTTGAGTTTACTTTTGTGTATGGAGTTAGACAATAATCCAGTTTCATTCTCTTGCATGTAGCCGTCCAGTTTTGCCAACACCAGCTGTTGAAGAGGCTGTCATTTCCCCATTGTATGTCCATGGCTCCTTTATCAAATATTAATTGACCATATATATTTGGGTTAATGTCTGGAGTCTCTAGTCTGTTCTATTGGTCTATGGGTCTGTTCTTGTGCCAGTACCAAATTGTCTTGATTACTGTGGCTTTGTAGTAGAGCTTGAAGTTGGGGAGTGTAATTCCCCCTGCTTTGTTCTTCCTTCTCAGGATTTCAGCTATAACTTTTAAGGTTGCAAAGATGACAAGCCCCATTTTTGACGCCTCTACAAAGTAGCGTAAGCAAAGAGACCAGAACGTTGCACCAGTGCTTGCTGCAAAACTGAGAAACTATTTCAGGAATCCTAAGAAGCAATCCTAAAATCAGTATTCCCCTTCACAGTTCTCTCAACCTTGGAAAACTCACTAACATTAGGAAAAGGCTCAATTATACTACAGCTCAACTGAGTCCTGCTAACTGTATTTTTAAACCAACACTGAACTTCAAAAAACATGTTTGATTTGGATTCCAGAGAGAAAAGAGTCCCATGCAAATTAAATTACTATTGTTGAGAAATGTGAAACAAGAGATGAAAGAAAGCCAATAAAAAATTTAAGCCCAAATTTTATGAACATTATTAAGAGAAAACTGAGCATGAGACAGTCAAATATGGGAACAAATGTGCCTTTGGTTTTGTTCTGGATATCCTCAGACCAAAAAAGGGAAAAAAAGTGCCATATAGAATCCCAAAAACACAGGAGCCTCACGTACCTAAACAAACAAAAACTAACTTACATGACAAATGAGAATCTTCCCTTTCTTACCAGGAAAAGCACAGACAGAGCTCTGTCCTGAAGCTTCTATGTGAGACAGCATGGGTACAAGTTTGTGTGTTTTGGTTCTCCACCCTCCTTCACTCTGGAAACTATATTAAAATTGAAACATGTTTATTAACTTAAATTATTGCTGATGGCATGTTTTTTCCCCAGGAAACTACCTTTCTCAACCTTCTGTCCAAGTAATAAAATGAACAGAAAAAGGATCCACATTTTAGCTTAATGCAAGAAAGGAAGAGTATCTTCAGCCTTGGGAAATAAGCTCTAGAACTGCCTTCCCTATCCCCAGCTCCTGAGTTCAGATAGTCAACAAATACGACAAATTTAATCAAGTACCAGACATTTTGGTAGGCACTAGCTGGTTTATCTTTGAATAAATTGGAGTCCCTGATCTCAAAAGTTTAGACTACTGGAAAAGACTGCTAACAGACATTAAAAGCGAATGATAAAAAATGACTTTCAGTTCAAGGGACTCAAGATGGCAAAGTATACACAGATATACACTAGCTGAAAATCCCTAGGAGTCACAAGAACCATAAATAGTTGTTTTCCCCCAATCTGGGGATTGGAGAGAATAAGGGTTTTTACTTTTCACTTGATTATGCTATAGTATTTGAATTTGTTGCCTCATACATTATAGATTTGAGGTATAATTTTTCCTAATTTAAGACTTTCAGTTAAAAAGAAAACAGCTGTGTTTCATTTCTGGTTTGTCTTAGAACCACCAAAAAATAGCAAAGCAATTTTTTAGAAGGCATAAATTCATTAAAGGTAGAATAGGAAAAGATGACAATAGACAACAGAATCTCAAAAGTTGTAAAGTGAGAGCTGATTCCCTCTGTAGAAATATGGGGATGTTCAGGTACATCTGAAGGTGGAGGGGCACATGGGGCAAAACCGGAAGTCATTGCAAGGCTGTATCAGGAGAAGGGAGGACTCTTAAGACTGCAGGCTTGCTTCTGGAAAGGCTGAACCAGAGGATTCTGTATATGAGAACACTGCGCCTAGCTTGGGGAAGAGGACTGAGTAAAAAGTCTGCATGTGAAATATAAGATTCTCCCCGGCACCCTTCTCCCAGACACGTCCCCTATCCAGTCAGAGACGGAAAGATTTCTCTTTGGGGAAAACGGCCAGCATGGGAGAAAGGACCACAGATTCGGATGGGTGAGAATTTCTTAGCCGCCGAGCCTGGCCCAGGCTTGACACCCACAGTAAAGTGTATCAGTGACCAAGTGCCTTATCCACACAGATTCTCCTATTGGCTTTTTCGTGTCTTCTCTTAAATATGAGCAGACAAATAACAATTGCCTTACATTTGAACAAGGCCCCCAAAATGAGTTACACCAAAACAAACTAGCAGACAGAAAATAATTTGGAGGAAATAAGATAATAAGGGAAAGACGAGGAAGACTGAAAGGAAACAATGACATCCTCACATAGATTTTGTAAAAAATAGAATCAATGAAACACAGAACAGAATGCCTATAAAAAAGGGATGGGCAAACAAAAAGATTTCTTGGAAACTAAAAATATAAAATAAAAAATCTATAGGGCTGGAAGATCACAAAAGAAAATTTCTTCCAAGTGAATTATTAGTAGCCATCTTGAAAGAGCCATCCAACGTCTGGTTTCATATGAAGGCACATCATTGTGAAATTCCAGGTTACTGAGAATAAAATAACCATCCTTACAGGCTTCTAAGGAGAAAAGAAAAAGAGCTCATAGAATGCCAAGGCCTGGTAATCAGAACAGACCAGCTATTTTGGCAGGAACACTTAGATGTTAGCATAGAATGAGCAATGACTTCAAAGCTCTAAGCAAAATGATTTCCCACCTAAAATTCTACATTCATCCTAATCACCATATCAATTTAAGAGTATGATAAAGACATTTTCAAATGTCTCCAGGAACTTTTCTCCTATTGATCTTCAGCAAAAAAGCTAACCACTAGGATATATTTCAGCAACATGAAGGCGTATACCACAAAGGAAGACATGATACCCAAGAAACTGAGGATCCAGTATAGGAGATGTAACAAGGAATTCTCAGGGTGACAGGAAGGGAAAAGGACAAATATCAGCAGCGCAGCTGAGCTGGAGAACAACTGTCCAAGTGGAGAACAGTCCAGAGGGAAGAGTCTATTAAGCGACTTAAACTAGTAAATTACAGTGTCAGCATATCTCAGATATTTACTCTCTGTTACAGAGTTTGAAGATAAATTCATAGGTTGACAGCAAACAAGAAAAAAAAACAATCTTTCACAACTTGGGAGGAAAAAATGGACAAGAAAAGAAATGTAATCAAAACACATTATTAGTCTCAGCTATTTATACAGTCACATAATGTACATATTAAAAACCAACTTAACCAAAAGCTGTGGTACAAGACACACTGAGGAGTTTGGGGGATTGTGTGATGTTGGGGGAGAATCCCTGACAGCAAGCCTAATCCTTATCTCCCATAACCGTGAACAGATAAAACCCAAAACCTAAGGAACAGCACCACACACACAGTATTTAAAAATATGGATGTTAAATTCTAGAAGCAACAGATTAAAAAGTGTGGATCATCTCTGAGGAGGGGTGAGGCATTATGTGCCCTGAAGTACTGACTTTTAAAATTATGCATATTTATGATGCTAATTTAAAAAATTAACCCAAAAGAAAAACAATTTTTTTATGAAGGTCATTATTAATTAGTAAAAACAACTGGGATGTAGGGCAAGTTCATTATTTTTTATTATCTAGCAGTAATGGTAATTTATTATTTCCTAGATTCCCTTCTCTTGATTACCTGGGCTTTTTGGTGGGGGGTGCGCCATCACTGAAGAATCCGAAAATCTTGTCTATATCAGAGGCCTGGCTCCCTGTAGAAGCCATCCAGTTTCTAAAACAGATTAAACACCATAGACCACAATTAGATCTGTAAAATATACCATTCAAAACAGCACATATATTAAACAGTTTAAATACACTGTACACTCTAATGGTGTTTTAGATGTATCTCCTGCTTACCAGAAATTCATTAATTTAGAAGCACACCAAACTTAAGGAATTAAATTCATCTAAAAGAAAGTAACCTTGACATTCTGACTTCAGTGCTCCATACTATCATCTTGCTTCTGTTCCTGCAGGCTCTCCCCAACCCCCAAAACAACAAAAACCAATGTCAACTCTTGTCAGTTATCAGTCATCACTTTGCAGAGCCTAAGAAATATACCTGTTTTTCTCCCATAATATAGGCTTCGGGAAGACAGGGGATTAACAAGAACCCATGCATAAGTGTGCTAATAGCCCCCAATTATCCATTTACTATCAGCTAAAGAGATCACTGAGTCAAGAATAGAACTAACACTAATTTGCTGGTTGCTAGACATTCTTTGTGGCTGGACAACTGTGTCCTCACAGGCAGTGAGGCTTATTTCTCTAGCTAAACACAGGCGGACTCTGAGACACTGCAATAAATAGGAAGATATTAACAAGCAAAGATGTTTGAAAAGTAACCCATTATGTTCAGGTGACAGGAGAGCTAGCAGTAAAAGAATTACCATGGATTAGAATGAAAACAATAAAGAGAAGTTTTAACTGCTCAAAATTTTATTAAGCTTGCTAAATCTAAGGACTGTTAATTCTAAAACAGCAATGTTTTAAATAGTGTGTACAAACACACACAATATACAGAAGATAATACACACTGCCAGTTTCATTTCCTTTCATTGTCAATATTTAGAAAGAATCAAAGAATCAAATTATAATTATTTGAAGCTTGTTGCTTTATTAGAAAGCTTTTTCTTTATTAAAACATTTTTTTTAAGTTTGCCAAATTAATTTTTCTTGTAAAGAGAAGGCTTAGTTTCTCACCCCATATTCCATCTCACATAATGGAATTCTCCTTTGATGTCATAACTATTAGGAAATAGTAATCAACGATCACAGAAATACGTTGGGAAGTAGACCATCCTTCTAGTGAGATCTTTGATTTTGTTGGTGAGAAAGCTGGGGCTCAGAGAAGACAGGTGAATTACTTAGTAAATCTTGCCTTAATCATCATCTGACATGTTTGTTAAAAGTATGTGTTTTTAAAGATAAAGTCTATTACTTTAAAAGACAGTATAGGTTCCTGGGCTCTAATCCCAAATTAATAAACCAGAATATCCAAGAATCTTCAGGGGATTCTTATGATGAGGCAAACAACAAACACCTAAATGAAGTGCAAACAGTTCTTCTATAATCCAACTATTTTTCTAATTGTAGGACGCACACTAGGCACGCCATAAGCCATCCTCCCGTAAGTGTACACATCCTTTCTTACAGCCTAACAGCTTCCCAGTTCGCTAATATCAATAGTCAGGAGTCAATCGCCATTAAAATATTTCCTTAAGGTTTCAATTTATGTGAAGTCCTTTCCTACTGTGTAGTCTATGCTATAGTGGGGAGAAAGAGTGTTAGCACAATGGTTACTTCTACGACATACACGATAAATACCCGTTAGTTCGGGGATATTTTTTAAGACTATGCAATGGAAGACTCATGGACACTGAGAAATGACCAAGGGGGAGGGACGGGGGCTGTTGAACCACTGTGATGTACATTTGATAATAATAAAGAAAAAAGGAAAAAAAGACTGCACAATGGAAAGTGTATATGCTATGCTCTTTCCTTAAATGATTCTATAAACCCATCTTCTAAACAAAGTACACCCATGTAAAAAATACTGCGTATTAAGAAAAATGAAAGTATAGAAGTAATTTAATGTTTATTAAGTTTTAAAGACAGACACCTTCCAAATTCAGTGCTCAACTGAGCTACTAAACCAGTTTTAGCAAACTTATGTGGTGTTTATCACATGACAAATACTATCTATAAATACGAACCGATGCAATTCCCTTTATGAAGGACAGTTATTACCTTATTTTAGTGATGAGGAAACTGAGGCACAGAAAGGCTAAGGTACCATGACTCAGACCAAGGCAGTCTGCCTCCTAGTCCATGCCGTTGAACACACTTTTACAACTGGACAATGTTCCCCAAGTATTAGTTTCTCGCCTTATTTTTAATTTGCAGGCCAAAACTATCAAAAAGGAAGCTCCTATGTTCTAGATTTACCCGAAATAATTCCGTGTAATGCTCTTAATAGCTGCTACATGACGAGGTGCGCTGCTGAAATAATCATGAGTCAACTAAATCCAGAAGCTGCATCAAACAACTTTTTCTGGTGACAAGCACCGTTTCTTATGGACCTCCTACCACCACTAATCTACCAGAACCCTAGAAAGGTTCTATAATTTTCTCTTGAAAAATACGCAAGGTCATTTTTGCTGGATTCTACTTCTGATGGTCAAAATTCTTCATGTCTACACCTGAATACTAGGCTGACTTTTTTTCTTTACAGAGTCAACTGCTCTGAAGGACCATTTCATCTACATAATTTAAGAAATTCAATATGGCCAACAGCTCCTGACAAGTTGTTACTGGAATGTTTTGAGTCCTCTTATTGAGGAACAAAATGAGAAGTGATTCGATATGCTCACATCACATTTGCTCATATACTCATCCTGTTTTCCAACAGAATAACATCTTTTCTTCAGTCTAAAGGATGCATCATATGATACAATCTCACATGTATACCCAGTGGCATCTGAGTATAAGCCAGATCTTATTCCTGTATTGTTTCAGGAAAAAAATCTGTTATAGCATTTATCCTAAACAACATGCAGTTACTGCGAAACGGCTTCCAACCTAAGTGTGAAAACCTAACATGGAACCCCCACCCTAATGTGCATCGGCTAGTCCACACATTAATGTCTTTATGTAATCACTGCCTGAGTTCTCATTTTAGAGGGACTTGCTAAGGATAGCAGAGGCGGAAAAAGCTTTTCTGCCACAAGACAACAAAAGCCTTTACCTGTGGTAGTGTCTTCATTACTCCAATTACTGCTAAGTCACTGAGAACTCCTTCAAGGCCAACAGAAGTCAGCAAAATAAACATCAGAAAAGGAGCTAAGAAAAGGAGCAGTAACTTCATTAACAAAATTTTTAAGGCCTGAGTCTTTGTTCACATAAGACACTTAAACTTGAAACCTACTGGCTTGGCAGGAAACAGAATGGTGGATGAAAAAGGGAAAAATCCAGGCAAGTGTTTTAGAAAAAATCCATTAAGAAACACTGAAAAGGGACAGGAGAAAAGGGACTGTTTGCATGAATGAAACAGTTGTACAAACTGGAGGACGTGTGGATTTGAAAACATCAAAGAATCCCAGCAGCCCTTGCTTTCATCAGCATCTTGGTGCCAGCAAAGAGAGCAAAACTGATTCCTTTTTCCGCTTCAGAATTAGAGTGAGGTTTCCCAGCCTGCTCCTTCTGCTGATCTGTGTCTCTCCCTGTGTTTCCAGTATGTGATCTTCAGCTCAAATACCTGACATGCCAGAAGGAACTCAGAATAACACACTTTGGTATATGGGTGGAGAGAAAGTTTTAATGATGGCATTTTTGCCTGGAAATACAAGATCTACAAGTGACCAGCTTGAGAAGGCAGTACATTTCTTGCTTTACAAGAACAGCTTCATTTACAGCAAGCTTTCACTCCTTTCATTTTAAAAAATAGCACAGTGACTAGGATCAAGAATGGCTTCTTTCTTTGGCAAAAACATAGAAAAGGGTTAACTACATTTTTAAAGTGAAAAATATAGTCATCCTCCGACTTGGAAGAAACGAAACATTTCTAATTGTGGCTTTTGGACTAGTTCCAACACATCTGTTTTTTAGCAGCTATGGGGGAGGAGAGCAAGGACTAGATTCCCAGTATGAGGTACTGTAAGAGAGCACTTGGCATGCTTGGTGACAATTAACAAACTAAATACAATATTGTACTCAGGTAGTTGATGATTTCTGTTATATAATGTAGACTGTGGCCTTTCCTGCCAGTGTGGAAAACAAATCTTCCTTTTTCTTCCATCTAACCCACACAAAGAAATAAAACTGATACTGAGGAATTGCATCCAGACGTGCAAGGAGCTGATTCCTCTGCATACAGTGACTAGGCCTTGAAGCATTTCCTTTACTTCTGGTTAACTACTCTGCTCTTACTTTTTCCCCTCACCTGTATGTACATGCCTGACACCCTCTTACCTTCTGTCAGGTAAGATCTGTACCACCCTCATTTCCTGAAAATCTACTTTAACATAACACTGACAAAATGCCAAACTGATGCCATTTATTCTTGGCATTTTACCAGGAAACAATGACCCATATATGAACAGTGTGAGAATGACCTCATGAGCGGTAGGGTTTCTGAAAGACTTTAAGGACTAGACGTATAACCCCAAATTCTAGAAAGCCCTTTAAAACTCAAGTCCCCAAATAAGCCACATTGGTATTCTAGTCTCAAGAGCTCAGATATTGTTTACATCAGTTATTTTCAATTATAAAACAAAAGTAACACATCACGTATAGGGAGCAAAACTGTTTCAAGAAGGAACAATGGAACTTCGAAGTTAAAATCTGATTTGAGTTAGAGGTTGGTGATAGAAGCTGATGATTTTACCGTGCAAAGAATAACTTCCTTCTTTGTTTGTCACTGCTTTCCCTCCTGTGATGCTTCTGAGAAGGTATATCCTGAAAACAATGACACATGTTGCTAAGGAAGAAGACTTTAAAAGTATTTATAAAAATATTTCCCATATATCAATTAGTATGATGACACAAACAGTTTCATCACAAATGACATAGGCTAGTAATTAAAAATGAGACTAAATAAATCTTCAAGGACAAGATTTTATGTTCTAGTGAGTTCTTAAAAACTAAATTCCTCCTATTAAGGTACCGTGTGCTACATATGGTGATGCTCTCAACTGCTTCCTTCTCGTGCCTATGTAGGACAGCCAACATGCTGCATACAAACGCAGATTCACCCAAGTGGGGGGAGGTGGGGGGTGTGGAGGGGGTGAATCCAGAAGGTATCATTACAGAGGATCGCTCTAGGACTTGAAATCTGACAAGTCTTAAAGAACGGGAGACTTCCCTGTTATTATAAAAATAAAAATGTTTAGTAAGAACATCCTACTAATTGCCACCCCTTTTCACTTTCTTAAGGATTTCTGACTTAAACAGCATTAACTTTGACAATCTTTTAAAAAGTTGTATTTTGACAACATGAAGCTTGGCAAATGTTATGATTAAAAATCCCAAGGGGGGCTGAATATTAATAGTAAGTGCATTCATTGTGAACAGCAGGCATAACATCTCAGAGGTCCCCACATTGTGGACATGTAACTGGAACCCCATGAATAGCAAAATCAAGTACAGACTACAGGAAAGATACGAAGTAGGTGTGTTTTACAATTATTCCTAGAGCTAACTAACAGGAAAATAAACAAAATGCTCTGCAACATGAAGATTAAAAAACAAGTCACTCAAGTCCAATTTATTAATTACTTTTGAATTCACATTCAAGTGCACAGTACCTTAAAGAGATGTAACAGATAAAAAAATGATTGAATAGACATCCATCCTAGGTTCTTAATTATATGTTAAAACTCAATTACTAGAATGCCCAATAAAGAGGGATTTAAGAATAAGCTTGCTTTGAGTGCATTCAATTTCTCTTTTAATTTTGTCATCCAGCAGCTACTAAACATCTTCTGAATGTCAGGCACCTGACCTTCTCCTTAGAATGGCGATGGAACTGGAAACAAAAAGAGGTTGTGGCATTTCCTTTTACAGAAAAAAGAAAGTAGACTACTAAATCTTGAGCTGTTTCATACGGAGTCCTACCTAAAGAAAGGAGAGAAGAGGCCTGGCAAATTTCTCAAAGGTCCTTCTAACTCGCAGTTACATGAGCTCGAACCATTTTCCTTTTTTACTGTGAGAAGTACAATGTTTTGCCACAGAAAGTCAAAGACCCGGTGCTTCTCAGCATTTTCTTTAGTGATCTTACTATAGCTTCAACTTCATGGGAAACGAAGCTAGACACAATGAACAGCAATTCACAGACAGGACTCAAATCTGAAACAACCAGGACAAACTGGGAAAGGGATTGATGAGAAGGAAGTATAAGAACTATGAAAGGGTACTCTATGAAAAATAAAATAAAATTTGGAAACAAGTTGGGAAAAGATTACGGCAAGTATGGCTGAAAAAGCTCTAATGACTTCACTGGATAAACTGAGCCTGGGTCTTTATTTTTTTCCTGTAAAAAAATTTTTTTTCTGGTATCATTAATATACACTTGCATGAGCAACACTGTGGTTACTAGATTTCCCCCCATTAGAAGTCCCTACCACATACCCCATTACAGTCACTGTCCATCAGCATAGTAAGATGCTACAGAATCACTACTTGTCTTCTCTGTGCTATATACTGCCTTCAGCCTGGGTCTTTTACAAAGAGTACTGTGCATCTGAAACAAAGATGATACTGAAATATATATATATACACCTGATGTGCATGTGACTTAGACAATATTCTACTATATTAGTAATTGATTAGGATCTTAAGAAAGTAGTGTTCCTAATTTAGATTGGAAACTTAAAACACTTGGAAAATTTCACTGAGTAAGAGAACAGAAAATGTAGACTGCCAAATAAAAACGTTAAAGGGATTTTGAAGCTTCTAAACTGAGCTTCAAAGGAAGGACAGCTTCCCCCTAAGCCCAATCTTCACCCCCATCACTGCCCTTCTCAGAGCAAGTGCACTTGACACCTTTGCTATATAAAAACATACTTTTTTGGCTATAAAGCCCTTTGTTTATTACAAAACAAAGCCCTTTGGCTTTTAACTTGGAGATCTATAAATTGGAATGGCAAAATTTTCAGTTTTTACTAAATGCTAGGTCTTATAAGCACGTGATCCAGCGTCAGCTTCTTATTCACAAAAAAAGAGTGTTTTTGTATAGCTGCCTTATGAAATGAAGTTAAGAAACTTTGGTGTTATTTTGGAATTACCTAATTCAAGTTAAAACATAAGTCTGGGTGCTTACAAATTACCATCCGCAGAACATTCATGGGATGGAAATAATCTGCCTAGTTACCAATTTATTTTAGTTTGAGTTTTTTGAAATTGACTGAGAAAAAAACCTACTCTAGAAAGCCCAGGAAGTCTCTCCCTTCCTATAAACACATTGGCCCCTTTACTGTTCCTTCAACAGGCCTGGTACACTCTGGCCTTGGGGCCTGTCTTCACACTGGTTGTTCTTTCTGCCTGGCAAGACCTTGCCCATGTATCTGCACAAGTTTCCAAGCCTTTGCTCAAACAACACTTTCTCAGTGATGCTACCCTGACCACCCTGTTTGGAACTGCAACCTCCCTATTCACCACATTATCTGTTCTGCTTTTTATTTCATTGCACATGCCGCCCTCTAACATACTAATTATATTTATTAGTATAATAGATATGCTAATCATGTTTATTATTTGTCATCTGCCTCCTCCCACTGGAATGTAAGCTCTTCAGAGGTAGACACCTTTGTTTAGTTCACCACCCTAGATCCCAGTACAGCACCTCCCACATACATAGGCACTCAATATTTATTGAATAAACTAACTCAAATGCAAGACATTGCTTATGATTACAATTACAAGAAATTCCTTGTGCAACACAGAAAGCACTTCCTTTTAAAAGAAACACCCCATTATTGCTTTCATGTAGCAAGGACCATATAAGGCTATTTCTTTTTTAAATGGGACAAATGGGAAACACATTTCTGTGAAAATTAAGTGCCCAGTAAATCAAGTTAGACAATCCTTTTTTAGAAATGTCAAAGGTCGTAACACTGACCAAAAGTAATCTGACTTTACCAGGCAAAAAGATTTCAGACTTAAGGTTTCAAAACTATATCCTTTGACATTAATTGTTCATTATTAATTGAATTAATCAATTGATTAATTTTTATATACAAATCATTTTATTTTTATAATTCAAGTTTCTGACAACTAATATGTATACTGATTTTTAAGGGTGGATTCTTAACACAAGAACCCTTTCTGGCAAATGACTCAAGGACATCGACATTAGTCTTTAGGGCCAAGAAATCAGTTTCTTGCATTCTATACATTAAATCTATGTGAAGTACCTTACAATTACAGAAAAAGAAAAGCTTATGTAGCAGCAAAAGGGATTTCAAAACACAAATTAATTAAGACATGGTTTCAAACCACTCAATGGCTTCTCACTGTGTTTAATAAAATTAAATTCCTCATCAGGGCCACAAGACCTGGCATGATCTGGCATCTGCAGTTGTCTTTACAACACCCCACGCAGCTGTCTCCCTCCTTCCCCAGGCTCTGGATGGAGCCACACTGGACACACACAAACTTTCCGGGCTCACACACAGAACCTGTTCCCCCACCCCCACGCCATCCTTGCCCTCTCGTATGCAATGTTACTTTAAGTAGTCTGCCTATCCTCCCTCTGCCAAGAGCTTCATTTATACTTCAGCTCCTTATCTGCATCTTTTAACACTTGCAATTACTGGCATTTTCCCTAGGAACAAAAGCTCTTCTAGGACAAATATAGTGTCTGCTTAGTTATCATCCTATCCCCAGCCCCTGGCACGGTCTCTGTTAGATAGTAAGTGTTTACACGGTGTAGTAAATGTTCAAATATTTGCTGATTGAATGAGTGTGTACCTACCTCGAGTTCGAGTTAATTTAAAGTCTAAGAGATCAACTGATAAGTTTCAATTTCGTGGGCTGTAAGAAAAGGGATGAAAGGGTCAAGTTGCAATAATGCAAGTCTTTTATGCCAACAAAATACCTTCCTTCTGTGCTTGATGTGCACCACTCACCTGTTAAACACTGATGTTCACCACTACATATAAAAATTCTCATGTGCTTTGGGAGAGCCTTCTTTATCTTGCGAAAAGTCTATAGATTTGTTTTATAAAACAAAGCTACATGCACTTGATTCTCTGTCCATCTCTATTCTAGCCGTCCTATGGCCTGGCAACGATTACATTCTGTATATACTTGTAAGACTTTAAAATGACAGGAACTGTATTTGTCACAAGTTGTTTAATTTTTATGTTCAAATATTTGTTAAATGTCAGGCACTGTGCTAACAACATCACTACTGCCACATCCAGCTTACCTGCACCCAACACCATGCACTTACAGTGAACCAGGCACTGTTTTCTACACTTCACAAAGCATTCCCTCTTCTATGAAGAAGATACTATTATTATCACATCTCACAGTGAAATAATAATAAATAATGAAATTGAGGGGCAGAGATGTTGAGTAACTTGCTAAAGGTCACACGGCTATTAACATGCTGGGCACGGGACACTGACTCCAGAGTCCACGTTGTAAAGACAATGCCGTACAGTCTCATCAAGACTTACCACAGTATCTACCCTTAAGGGTCAAGCCCTTGGTAAGTCTCCACCTTTTAGGAAAGACAACTATAAATAAACTTCCATTTGTTCAGTTTAATATGCACATGTGAGGTACAGGAGAGATTAACAATTGTGCTTGAGGAAGATCAAGAGAAACTTGATGGGCTATAGACGGCTTTATGACAAAATTTAATGAAACCATTACTGTGCATCTTCCTTTACCCCTTGCAAGCAGCTGACACTCATTCCACTCTCACCTCCTCTGGGCACTGCTTTCCTGGTTTTCCTCCCATCCCTCTGGCAGAAGTGCTCCTTCCCCTGCCCGAGCCCTAAATGTTGAGGGTCCTCAGGGTACTGTTTTAGGCTCTCCCATCTCATCACTTCATCTCCTCCCTCCTCTCTCCACTCCATCCATCCCAGTGGTTTAAAATACCAATTCAACGCTAACGACTCCCAAATCTCTCTTTGGCTCAGATCTCTTCTGTTTCAGCCCCATGAGAGATTTCCTCAAAAGCTTCAGTTACACAGCCCTTCAAAACTCAAAGGTACTTTGAGACAGTCCTGCAAACTGAAAGGTCAAAAAGCAGTTCAGCAACCTGTTCCTTATCATGTGCTTGTAGGTCTCTGATTGGCAGAAATAATCTCCGGTTGATAGGATTATAGCTGATTATTTCCGTCTTTTGGTTTTGAGCACCAACAACGTTACTTGCTGATTTTTTAAGAACTGTCATACACTTAAAAGTACACTGCTTGGCTCGATTTCAATAATCCCTTAAGAATAAGAGAATAATGGGCCAAAGGGCATTTAGGGAAGTGCTTAAGGTTGTAACCTTAAATTAGCTTGATAATCTTTTCAGGATATATTTTTTTCTAATAAAAAGTAACTGAAAATACTCTGTTTGACCTGCAAATAAATTGAGATGAAAGCTTGGTTGGGTCTTGTTAAGACCTGAAACAAGAATCTGAGAGCTCAAAAAAAAGATATTACCTGCCACGGAGACCACCAGAACTGGAAAGACGAGGCGAGCAGCAGCAGCAGCTTTACAGGCACTGCTGCACTGAGCCCGTAGCATCAGCCCTTTAAAGTGGCCAGTGAAAATAACAGAGGAAAAATACTTCGGTGGGAGAAAAACAGGTTCGCAAGAGCGAAGGTCAGCGCAATACTGAGGGAGGAACCACGGGGGAGCAACAGAGCGCTGGGCCACGGGGGCGGGGGGCCAGGGCCGCTAACCGGGAAGGAAAACGGCTTCCCTCCTGGATCGGAAGAGGAGCGGCTCACGGGCAGGCACCGCAGGACCTACGTGAAGCACAGCGAGGGAGAAAAAGCAAAAGGAAACGGCCCTGCAGCCCTTGGAGATCATGTTGATAGTTTGGTTTATCTCGAGAAAAGCAGTTTTCAAGAAGAACTCTTGGAAGAAGTGTAAGCAACCTGGTCACAGGTTATCAGTTCCCCAAATTGAGAAAACTCTGCCAGTTTGCCCTCCTTTCACACCACAACTCATCTGTATAATGGGTAAGTGCCTCCTGTTGGTTTTTAAACTTCTTCCTTCACTTATCTTAGTGTCTGAGTAAAGTTAACTTTTAAAAATACAATTGGCCCTTGAAGAACACAGGTTTAAACTGCGATGGTCCACTTAATACATGGATTTCTTTCAATAAACCTACTGGGAATTTTTGGAGGTCTGCAACAATTTGAAAACTTTTTTCCCTTTAGCTTGTAAGAATACAGTATATACTACATCTAACTTACAAAATATGTGTTAATGGACCGTTTATGTTATTGGTTAGGCTTCTGGTCAACAATAGGCTATCAGTAGTTAAGTTTTAGGGGAGTCATGTTACATGTGGCTTTTCAACTACCTGGGACGGGAAGGGGCGCTGCTAACACCCGTTGTCTGAGGATCAGCTGTACTCAAATAGCTTGTGGATTCAAGAGCAGTACTGCACATTTTTACAGCAGCATCAAGAAAGACACAGTGCATTTCTAGTGGCTGAGGGCAGTGAGGAAACTGGGGTGAGTGGGAACCAGAGGGAGCAGGGAGTGAGCAGAGGGCCAACTCCTTCCCCGTCCTCATGGATGTGACTTAATGGGATTTATGAAACTGGTGAAGCACTAAGTTCTCATCAGATACAGGGTCTTGCCATTATTTTGGGGTTGATGTTCACTCTGGCAATAGACCTCAGGCCTGCTCCAATGCAGAGAGCAGAAGCTAAAAAACTACAATGGGTTCTCTTTGAAGCTATCATATCCATGTAACAAGAATGGATATTATGAAAAAGGATCAAAGGAAAAGAAAAGATAGGGAGCAAAACCAGAGTAAGAAAAGAAAATGTCCCACAACTGAAGGACATGAATTTCCAGAATGAAAGTGTCCACTGAGTACCCAGCACAACAGATGGAAAAGGCACATACCATGGAACATTACCATGAAATTCCAGAACACCAGGGTAGGAATATCCTCAAAGCTTTCAGTGAGGGAGCAAAGCAAAGAAAAAAAATCAAACCAACAAAACAAGGTCACAGAAAAAGAATCTGGATCACTATGCCTCTAGAGCAATTACAGACACCAAACACTACAAGAATGCCTCCAAAATTCTGAGGGAAAATTACTTCCAAGCTAGAGTTCTATAACAATTACAAACGATCAAACAAATCAGTTGCAAAATAAAGGTATTCGAACACTTCTTAGGAAATAAGGATGTGAGCCAAGAACTGGGGCGTGGGTGACAGCCCAAGAGAGTGAAGGGCAATTGCGAAATGATATTTGGTAGTAGTTCTTGATAGGAAACAGTAGACAAGAGGAAGAAGACGCAGCGCTCCAATAAAAATGTGGAAGGGACACATTTGAGCTCATAAGTATTACTGATAAGAATGTGACAAATATGTTGGAGCATTTGGAAAAAAAATTAACGGTAGGTAAATACGTGAAACAACAGGCAGAGGTCAACCTAAACACAAGCATGGAGCTGGACAGATCATCTGGCTCAACAGGCCCACTGGTGGGAAAAAAAGACATAATAACATCAAATGATTTAAAAATAAGAAGATAATGCCTGAGAAAAGAGGAAAATAATTGAGTGAATGAGATTATGTGATGGGGAAAGTGGAAGGAACTATTTTATTTTTTTCCATAAGTCTTTCAGTACTATCTTGCCTTTTTAAACAATATGCACAAATTAATTTGATTTTTAAATAAATAAATAGGGGAAAAAATAGTTAACATTTAAGATTTGCTATTTTTCTCTCTACATTTTTTAGCATCCTGACCTTTTGTTTGGGATAGCCATAAACAAAAGAACTTTTATCCCAGGCCCTCAGGGCTCCTTGGGCGGGGTGGCAAATTAACTTAGCATTTGCTGAATGAAAATTTTTAGAGTGGGCGGTAGATGTACCTCAAGAGATTCTAAATCTCTTATCATCAAGTGAGTTTGGGAAATGACGACTAGTACACTGGGATCACTCAGTGTGGATTTGGTTTTCTATATCAGTTAACAACTGTGGAACAGTCTGTTTTCAAAGCTCGTGCTCCTTCTAAAATACCAAGCTGCCTCACTTCCTGCAAGGACTGGAAGTTTAGAGATCATCTAGTGTTCACCCCATCCTGTTTTTTTGGGTGAGAAATTTAAAGTCCAAAACTTTTAAGTGAATCAGCTGAGTGGCACAATTAGACTAAATTCCACGTCTCTTGACTCTTGTTGAACATTTAACACTTATTTAATGACTTTATGTACCTGGTGCTATACTATGTGTTGGACAGAGCTAATATGTACTGAGCATTAACTATGTGCTTAGGCTCTACACATGTGTTTTAACCTGCATTAACTCACTCCTAAGCAGGAGTCCTAAAGTAGATATGATCTACATTTTACAGGATAAAGAAATGAAGGGAGAGGGATTAAGTAATGTGCGCAAGCTAGCAAGTGGCAGAGCTGGGAACTGAGACTCCCAAGTGCTAGTTCTTAGCCAGGGTGGTGCTCTAAGCATCCTTACAGTTTACGGTCTATGTGTCTCTTGAGTGCCCACAGTTTTATTTTTCTAATTACAAGTGTATGCATGACATGTGGGTATTCCTTGCATCCTGATTCAAACAAATTAACTATTAAAAACTAAATGAGAATAACAGGACAATTTGTGAATTAACTGGTTACTTGGTGATATTAAGGAGTACATTTTTTAAAGTGTAATAATGGTATCCTGGTTATGTTAAAAACAAGCCCCATCTTTCACAGATATATAACTGAAGTATTTACAGACGAAATTATATATTTGGGATTTGATTCAAAACCATTCAAAAGCCATCAGGTAAGGGCAGGGTGTAGAAGCCTGCTGATAGGTACACGGGGTTCATTGGAGTATCTTCTCTACTGTAAATGTTTGAAATTTATAATTTAAAAAATTCATGATAAAAAAGATTGAGAAAAACCATATTAATAGTATTTGGGAAACAGAACTATGATTGATTTTTCCCCTATTTTTTGTATTTTTCACATTTTCTGTATTACTTTTATAATGAAAACCATATAATGCAAAACACAGAGTAAACTATTAAAAAAAACTCTTTATCTTTCTAAATAAGCAGAGCAAGACTGCCTGTAATTTAATGTTTTAAAAACATCACAACAAAAAAGCATTTCCTAGCTCTTTATCAGCTAACTGCTTTTCACACTTTTAAAGAGGTCACTTTGTAAGGACAAGCAGGTCTTCAAATATAAACTAGCCAAGAGCATAAAGGCACTTGAAACAAATTAGAGGAAGATTTAACAAATACAATGATAAAACTCCTCTCAATTGTTAGGCACAGTTTTAGTCAAAGACCTTGAATGTGTGATGCTGACCTTTCTAAGGGTCAAATGCTTCACAAGATAGGGATCTCCTCATCCTCTGGGGTAGTCAGGTGGGGACTGGGCTCAGCCAAGCTCCCAGGCCAGCTTACCTCCATGATACAGTTACTTGCACATGTGCCATGATATGAAAAAAGTTGGAAGTATCAGTTAAGACAGACCTGCCTGATCATTACTCAAGAGTTGAATGGAAGTATAAAGAGGGGCATGAGTACCATGGGATCTCTTTAGAACCCTGGTACCAAAAAAAGAACTGCCACCCATGTGTTTGGTCATAACACCATGTTATAGAAAACGATTGTTTTCAAATACTTCTTTCTATCTGCGCTCCCTCTCGTGTCTCCTTTAGGAAGTCTTAAGGTATATTCCGGCACTACTCAATGAATAACCTCCAATATAAACAGCTCAGTGACATCAGGTTAAATTCTGGGGACAAGAACAGAATCCTGAATCTCTAGTAAGGATCTTCTTTTAAAAGCCAGAAAAACTGAACCCCAACTACTTGTTCAAGCTCACAAGCAGCTGAACTGGGAGTGGTCCCCAGATCTCCAGCTCCCAACAACTGCACTTTCCCACACACCTCCCGGAGCTCCTGCTGACTGCTTCTTTGAAGCTTTCTTAAACCATAAAACAATGTCCAAGTACTTCCTGTTCTTCAGGGAAATGGATTCGTTGGTTAATCTGCAACTAGAAAATCATTGTTCGGGGAGCCAGGATTTAACCTTATGCCACTAATTAACCGTAAATTTGTGATACTGAGACACAAGTCTTTTTATTAGTCAGTCCTTATTTACATTTGTGAAATAAAAAGGCGATCTTGTTCTTACACAGATAAGGAGATATCCTTAAAAACAAATTATAAAGTTCTTCATATGGTTATAATGCGGACCATACTGTGATATACCAAAATCTAGGTAAATAAGCCATGTTTGTACTCCATAAGAATGAAGATACCACTAGACAACACTAATAGAATTTCCTTCTCTGAAACAAATCCTACCATTTGCAACAACATGGAAGGAGCTAGAGGGTATTATGCTCAGTGAAATAAGCCAGGTGGAGAAAGACAAATACCAAATGATTTCACTCATACGTGGAGTATAAGAACAAAGAAAAACTGAAGGAACAAAACAGCAGCAGAATCACAGAACCCAAGAATGGACTAACAGTTACTAAAGGGAAAGGGACTGGGGAGAATGGGAGGGAAGGGAGGGATAAGGGCGGGGGAAAAAGAAAGGGGGTATTACAATTAGCGTGTAAATGTTGGGGGGGGGCATGGGGAAGGCTGTGCAACACAGAGAAGACAAGTTGTGATTCTACAACATCTTACTACACTGAAGGACAGTGACTGATGGGGTTTGTGGGGGGGGACTTGGTGAAGGGGAGACCCTAGTAAACATAATGTTCTTCATGTAATTGTAGATTAATAATAACAAAATAATTTGTAAAAAAAAGAATTTCCTTCTCTGCACTGAGAAAACCATCCAGACAAAAGGAGGCCCCAAGCAAAGAGAGAATGTGGGATTGGTGCAGAAGTGGAAAAATGAACTGACTAAAATGGAATCCGTTGAATGAGGATGGGGAGGAAGGCAATACAATATTAAAAACAAAAGATATACTTAGAGAGCAACTCTACTTTAAAATCACCAAGTGCCTAGACTCAAAGGAGAAACATTAAAGAAGCTGTAATGTCTAATACTGGCTAAAGCTGTACTGTGATATCATGCAAACAAACCAAACCTCCACATTCTTCAGATTTCTCACAGTTTCAACAAGAATACTTACAAGTTCCTTCTCCAGATAAAAATGACCAGTGTTTTTATTCTTAGTCACTACAGCATGTGCCTTGGGTTAAACTGAAACCCAGGAACACAAGCTCTGTGTCACTAGCAATGATATCCAAGTTGGTTCTTCGTTTTCTTTCTTGCTACATACGACCAATTCTGCAAGAGCAGGTGTCATTTCTTGAATGCCATTAAGGACAGACAGATTAAGGAAAAACAGGTTTCCCCAGCCACCACACAAAACCATAAAAGTCCCCTATCTAAGACAAGTTTGCAATTAATGTAACAATATGAATTTTAAGTCCTGATATCCAAATTTCAGACTCCTTGGCAATGGGAGATTTCATGTTCCATAATAATCTGTGATGTATGACTTGGGAAATTAGAACCTAGGTCTGGAGCATATAAATAAAAGGTAGTAATTCTCAACTTTTATAGATCTGTTTTATCTGTGAATTTTCAGAAGGAAAAAACAGGAGAGAAGTTGCCTCCCAATCTCCCCTGGAATTCTTCGCATTTATATCCCAACTATCTTATCACAGAAACATACACAAGCCTCCTTTTCGACCCTTTGCAATATATTTACTTGTACCTGCATTCTTCAGTTCAAAAAACTGACAGAAATACAATTCAAAATGTTCACACACATCTAACATGTCTATAATGCACTCAGACATCTAATGAATAATTTGTGTGTTTACTCTGTGCCAGATGTGGGGATTTAAAAAAAAAAAATGAATGAGTGCTTAGGGACTCACAGTTCAAACAGCAGCTGCCAATGGTGGGTAAATCTTGACCTGTACAACTCAAAGTTAATTCAGACTCAAAGGACAGCGCAGTGCAGTGAAAAAAGAACACTGAATGGCACTGACAGCTTAGATTGCAGCACTCTAGCTGGTTTTCCTGATATCTAAGCCCTTCCCTTTTCAACTTGTCCTGCATTCAACAGCTGAATTTCTAGAATTCCACTTTCAAGGAGTTTCTTTCCTGCTCAGAGTTTCTCTGTTCATGAAGACTCCTCACTGCTTATCACATTTCAAACTCTTCTTTAACTTAAACTCTTCTACAGACTAGCTTCACTTACCTGTTCACTTTGACTTCACACTCAATATGGCTTCCTTATGCCAATCCCTTTCACCACCTCCTCTAACTCCTCAGGCATCCTTCATTCTAGGCAGTCTTAAAATGTGTTTCCTCTCTCATCAGTACAGATCCAACAGTTTTTCTGCACATTCCTCCAGAACTCAGCATTAGCTTTCTTCTTAACAAATGGCAGGTGTGTACCAAGGTCTTCTGAACAGCACCATCCCAACCAGAGTGGCTTCACTAAGCCACTCCTTAGTGAAGGCAGGAGTCGCTTGTAGTTTGGGCATGGGAGTCCTACCAGGGTACCTTGTGAAAAGGAGAGAGTTTGGGAAGGCTGCAAACTGTGGAGGGGAAAATGAAGGAAGCAGAAAAGGGAAGGGAAGGTCCTTGCTCTGTACTTTGTCTTTTCTTTGGAAGGAGTAGGGAGAGGGTAGGGGGAGAGTAGACTCCAATAATGAATTCTCGAGGAAGACGGAAACTCAAGGTGTTCCCTAAGGTAAGAAATACGGGCTGGGGTCCTTGGATAACGAAGGGGGCTCCCCACCATCCCGAGGAGAGGAGGACAGGTTACAACGTGGAACAAAGAGGCTGGGAGTCGGGAGATGAGGGGTGGAGAGGCTACAGAGATCCGGGCATCTCCGAAGGTCGAGCAGTAAGGAAACGAGAGGTGACACTCCCCAGGGGACTGGCCGAACACCGGGGAGGTGGTTGCTACGAGGAACGAGGCAGGCGCCTGAGAAGGCTCTGGGGGGAGCATGTGGGGCATCACTTCTAAGAAGGAGCGGGGGCGGGGAAGTGTTTTGAGTGGGATTGTCTCCCAGATGGAGAAACGGTTTCCCACGGCAGTGGTCTCCTAGGACAGAAACAACGAGGACGCGAAAACGTTCAAGGGGTCAGGCACTAGCTCTTTCCATCCCCAGCCCGGCTACCCAAAACACTCACCGCGTCTCCTCCAAACGCCACCGCTCCGATTGCAGCTACCGGCCCGCGCAGCCGCACTTAGAATGCACTGTCCCCACGTGACTCGTCCCAGAGCCCGCCCCCTGCTACGTGACCCGAAGAGCCCGCCCAATCGTCCCCTCCCTCTGGCCACTCTTCTGCGCAAGGTCGCGGCTAGCTCCTCCCTTCGTGGCAAGATGGCGGCGCCCAGGTGTACCACGCCAGGCTTCTGGTTCCGGGGTTCCGGGCAGCGTTTGGGGAATCTCTTGACATTCGTCTCTCAGCCATTTTGTTCCGCCACTGCTGCCTCTAGATCTCTGAATGCCCAGGGATTAGCGGAGAGGCTTCGAGCCAAGAAGCGGGAGCAAAAGACGAAGGAGCCGGTGAGTCCGGAAGGACCACAACTCCCAAGAGACAGTGCGCACAGTGGTGTCCCAGGCAGGGAGTTAGGCAGGAGGGTGCTCTGACAGAGCAAGTGCATGTCGAGGACGTGAGGTGGGAGACTGGGGAGAAAGAAGAGAGGTCAGTAGTCTTTGGCTGTTGGCAGGCTCGGTCCTAAGCACTACGTGGGTACAGGTAAGACAGCACCCTCGTTGCTCTCAAATTACCCGGGGAAGTCTCGAGTCTAATGTAAAGATTAGTCATTCCCTATTCAAATTTTCACCCACTTACTGAAGTTCTTCCTCACCAGTCATTTCCCGTCGCTCCTTTTCTCCCCGTAGGTGCCCACAAACCCTGTTCAGCGGAGAGTGCAAGAACTAGTGCGGTACACACAGCAGCTGCAGCGAGTCCACCCCAACGTGCTCGCCAAGGCACTGAGCCGAGGGATTGTCCACCAGGACAATGACCTTTTGGTCATCAGTAAGCCCTACGGTGTTCCTGTGCATGGTAAGGACCTCGTGGGAGAGGCAGGGAGGCTGCTGCTGCTCTCTGCTACAACTAGGGCAACTCTGACACATTACTTGTGGCTCTCCAAAGCCTTGCATTCAAAACAATTGAACCTTTGTGGAGCACTGTCCTATATAAGGCACTACCGAGGACACAGAGATAAATAAGACAGTCCCCACCTTCCAAACGTCTGGCAGATGGCAGTGATTTATGGAATGTGCTGTGTGCATACATTCATATAGATGGCTACAGAGAAATACAAAGGCTGTGTGGTTCTTGTCTTCAGATTTTCCATCAAAAATGAGGAGAACATGTAAGAAAAAATCTGGGGGCTGTGTGTCTGTGTTGGAGTATACCTAACAAAAACCCACAGTGGACACTCATACGTTTTTTGAATACATGTAGAACATAGTTGTAAGAGACAGCTGGAGTGAGTTAGGAAAGATTGATAAGAAAAAAAACGATTTGTGGAAAAGGTTTTATTGGGGGAAAAGGCATAGCTTCACTAGAAGAAGAATGCTCTTTGGGGAGGTATGGGAAGGGCTGTGCAATGAATTAAGTGAGACATTGCCAGATGTTCTGTGTGTTGTTTTTCTCTCTTGAGCTTCGCAATAGCTTCTTGCCTTCCCATTCCCCATGAAATAATTATTAACCAGACATTTACATTTTATAGGTGAGGAAAATGAAAGTTGGAAAGATTAATCTGTCCAAGGTCAGTGGCTAGTTAGGAGAGTACATAGAGTAGAACCCAGGGATGTCTCACCCCAAAGCCCATCCTCTCAGCTCTTCTCTAATGCCTCAGGAGGACCTCATGGTCTTGCATTTCTTACTAGGTTACTCAGCAAGTTCTCAAGCCTTTGTGTATATAGTAAAATAGCAAACCTCATCTGAGTGCTGATTTTAGTGTGAGAATATAAGCAAATTTAAAAATATATATATATGTCTGAGGAGAAAGCCATATGCTCTAGAACAGTACTTCTCAAACTTGAATGTGTGTATGAGTCACTTGGACATCTTGTTAAAATGCAGATTTTGACTTAATAGTATGGGCTGGGGGCCAGAGGTTCCTTTCTAGCAAGTTCCTTGGGCATACAGATGTTACTTGTCCTTGGATCACACTTCAGTAATAAGGCTTTAGCAAGCACTGACACTTAATCCAGTAAGGGCTTCTTCCCAGGTAGGGTTCTTTGGTGGGATCTTAACCTGACCACTCAAACCTCAGGCTTTTCCCTTCGTAGGTGGCCCTAGGGTCCAGCTCTGCATCAGTGATGTCTTGCCGATCCTGGCGAAGATGCTTCATGGCCACAAGGCAGAGCCCCTGCATCTGTGCCACCGTCTGGACAAGGAAACTACAGGTGTAATGGTGTTGGCTTGGGAAAAGGAAGTGGCACATCAAGTCCAAGAGTTGTTTAGAACCCGTCAGGTGGCAAAGAAGTACTGGTATGAAGCCCATCGATAGAGCTGTGTAAATGAAAGACCCCTTTCATCTAGTCACCTATTTATACAACAGGAACTCCTATTAATAGGAGGCACTGTATTGGGACCTGTGGGCATAGGAAATATAGGAAACAGAGTTAGTGTTTAGAGTCTGATAGAATAATGGTTCCTCATTATGACTATAGAAATTATTGAAAATTAATCATACAAGTAATAGATGATTTCAGTCCTGTAGTAAAATAGTCAAACAGCAAAGATAAAGCAAAACAGTTTCCTTCCCCAGAGGCAACCACTGTTACTAGTGTCTTGTGTAGCTCCCAGAGTTGCACTGGGCATGTGTAAGCATCTTACTGTATGGTAGCATATTTTGCACTGCTTTGCATCCCGCTCTTTTCACTTGGGCAGTATATATTGGAGAGCCTTTTCTGTTGTACGTTTAGAGCTCTCTCTTTTAATGGCTCTATAGTATTCCATTGTATGGATATAGTTTTCTTATTGACATGTTTATAGTTAATTTCCCACTTTACATAGCCTATTATAAATAACATGTGAGTATATCTTTAAGACAAATTCCTAAAAATGGAGTCGCTAGTCGAAGCGTACATGCATTTAAAATTTGAATGCTTAACTACCCATATTGCTCTCCAACATGGTTTTGTCAGTTTTTACTCCCACTCGCAGTGATGAGTATCTATCTCCCCTATGCCTCACCAGTGCATTTAAAGGTTTGCCACTCTGATGGGTAAAAAAAGTTATTCTGTTCCCCGTTTCCCTGTGTACTGGTGATGTTGACTGTCTTTTTGTGTTTTATTGGCTATTTGAGTTTCCTCATCTGTGAACACTGTTCATTTCTTTTGCTCATTTGCTATTGGATTGTTTATCACTTTCTATTTAATTTGCAAGTTTTGTTTTTATATTTTGGAGGTTAGTCCTTTTTGTATTACAGATTTTGCAACAACTTTGTGATCTTGGGAGCTTTTAAAAAAATCTATATGCTTAATGATTAGCACACACAGCAAAGGGGGGCACACAGGGAAGGCAGTATGGCACAGAGAAGACAAGTAGTGACTTTGTAGCATCTTACTACACTGATGGACAGTGACTGTAATGGGGTACGTGGTGGGGACTTGATAATGGGGGGAATTTAGTAACCACAATGTTGCCCGTGTGATTTTATATTAATGATACCAAAATAAAAAAATCATCTATATGCTTAAGACCCACCCACATAGGTCCTGATCCCTAAGTCACAGAGGTCTTATACCCTAAGATGGGTATGGGGATTGGGCATCTATATTTTTAGAAAGCTCCACAAATGACTTTAATGTAGAATCAAGTTTAAGAACCAAGTTTAAATCAAGTTGTAAGATTCCAGGTAATGGAGGAAGTTTCGCATAGATGCTAAGAGCTCAAAAAGATATGTGTTCGACTCTCAGCTATGTCATTTACTAGTACGGGGACTTTAGGCAAGTTATCAAACTTGTCTAAGCTTTTTCTTCATATGAAAAATGGAAATAATGAGTGAGTTCAGTGAGACAATGCACATGAAGTGTTTAACCCGGTACCTCACTCATCTTAAAAGCTGAAAATAGAATATCAGGACTAGTATTATGTATATGAGCAATCAAAATGTAAGTTTATAAAAAAGTATTATTTGTGAAAATTGTCCATGAAACTTCCACATTAGTAACGATTCTCAGCATCAGGCTTCACAGCATAGTTGGAATCAATTCTTTGGACTTTGATTGAATAGGATTTGATAGACAAGATGGAGAAATGTGTTACAGATTGTGGGACTGGCATACACAAAGGAGTAAAGCATGCTGTCCAGTTTGGAGTTGGGGGTAATGGCAGATAA
This sequence comes from Manis pentadactyla, assembly GCF_030020395.1. NCBI lineage: Eukaryota > Metazoa > Chordata > Mammalia > Pholidota > Manidae > Manis > Manis pentadactyla. Next base: position 12,024,841 of record NC_080031.1, on the reverse strand, counting down.
TGTGGGAAAGATAGGCTAGAACCAGTTAATGGGGTAATGGCAGATAATGCTGGAAAGATAGGCTGGAACCAGGTAATGACCGTTTTAGATATCAGGTGCAGGGAATGGAAATTAGAAGTAAAACATACAAGGAAACTGATGAGCATCTGCTGGCTTACCGTGGTAATAACTTGTTATGTTATAGCTATTTGTTTGAATCTTCTTACTAGACTGAATTCCTTGAGAGCATATTTTGTCTTGTTCACCTGTATAGAACGAATACCTACCTACATTGGTGCCCATTTATACTCAGTGGATATTTACTGACTGAATATTTTTGAGCAGTAGTGTTAGGGCATTAGGAAAGGTGATCTACTAGTTACAACTCAGTTTAAGTATTATAAAACATAACAGATGGTAGGCCAAACTGCTACCAACCTGGAGAAGGGTGTCCGGAGTGTGAAATGGTATATCTGAGTGGGTTTTTGACCTGTTGGTCAGTGATTCTGTGAAAGGCCACCAAACAGTAGGCTGTATTGGCCTGGAAGAGGTACAAATGTAAGACAGATGAAAAACGGTTTTCTATCTGTGTGACCTAAGGAAGGGAGACCTCCAACAGCAGTGACTTGGAATAGTTGCGTCGCAATTGTGGTTCCTGTGACTTCTTCGGGCATGGTTCTTCCCTTTTGATCTACCTGGCGAATGAGGGCACGAGTGGTCCTGTGAATTGTTCACTCAGTTCATTCGCTTATTTATTCATTCATGTCATGTGCAGTTAGAACTTACCATCCTTTGTTGTTTAAAAAAGAACAACAGGATGCAAAACCATATCACCCTAATTTTATTTTTAAACTATATATGCTCTTTTTTGAAGGCTGGAATGAAAGACCATGTCATTAGTATAGTTTTTTGTTGTTGCTTTACCCCAAATATTCTCCAAGTAGCATATATTAATTTATTAGTAAAAACAACGTTTGTAAGAATGGTGGCAAGCTCTCAAGCTAAGCACTGTAACGAGATCATTTGGGGTGCTCCGGTCTTAGGGAACAGACCACAGCAGTGCAGTAGGTCCAGGACTAAAACCTCTAGGTGCTGCACCCAGGAGTGCCTCACTCACCTCTGTGGCTTACGCAGGGGTCTGTGCGTCACCCCCAGGGCCATCACCGTGCACGTCCCGGTGCCCTCAGCAGGAGTCGTGGACATCCCCATCATTGAGAAGGAGGTGCAGGGCCCGCAGCACCACCACAAGGTGGGTGAGCTCTCTCCCAGAGGGATGGGTGTTCAGCTCTTCCTTTGAATCACATCTTGATTTCTTTGGCTCCAGATGACGCTGTCCCCAAACTACCGCATGGACAGTGGGAAAGTGGTGAGAGTGCGGGCCGGCCAGAACTCGCAGCTGGCTGTAACGCAGTACCGGGTGCTGAGCAGCACCCTCTCCTCTGCCCTCTTGGAGCTCCAGCCTATCACCGGTGAGGGGCCACCGTCCTGCGGCAGGATGGCGAAAGCCTGCGGCTCTGTGCTGGGCTCAGCCCTTCTTCTGGGCAGCTGGGATTGTAGGGGGGCTGGGATTGCAGCTGACCGGTTTGAGAGTGTGCTTCTGGTGCTATCTGAGGCCGGGGGCTCCAGTGGGATGATCATTAAAAACAGTAGGTAACAGAAGCGTATAAATAGTTTGCTCACATTTATTGAAAAAGTTCTGCGAAGTGGTCCTAGAATTGCCATATGATCCAGGAGTTTTACCTGTGTGTGTGTAACACACACACACACACACACACACACACACACACACACACACACACATATATATATTCCCAAGAGAATCAAAAAACAGGGATTCAAAAAGATACTTGCACACCAGAGTTCACAGCAGCATTTTCACTAGACCCAAAAGGTGAAAACAACCCAGATGTCCATTGACAGATGAGCAGGTAAACAAAATGTGGCGTATGCACACAACAGACTGTTATTCAGCCTAAAATGGAGGCAATTCTGACAAATTCCCCAACATTGGATGAACCTTGATGACATTATGCTTTGTGTCATAAGCCAGACACAAGAGGCCAACTACTGTATGATTCTGTTTATGTGCAGTACCTGGAGTCATGCAGTTCACAGAGACAGAAGGTAGGGTAGTGGTTACCAGGGGCTGGGGGAAGGGGAAAAATGAGGAGTTAGTGTTTAATGGGTGGAGTTGCAGTTTGGGGTGATCCGTCCTGAAGATGGCTGGTTAATGACATTTTCACAACAATGTGAATGCACTTCATACCACTGAACTGTACACTTACAAATGGTTAAAATGGTAAATTTTATGTATATTTTGCAACAGTAAAAAATAAACGTGCAAAGCAATACTATTTAGCATCATATAATAGAATTACTTTTTTTTAAAAGCCTGGCAATGTTAGACATGAAGCTGATGGCAGTGATTGTCTGTGGCGGGAGGAGGAGTCTGCAAGGGGACAGGGGCTTTACCGGCCTAACGGTGTTACAATGTTTATTTCCTAGTAGCTTATAGTTTATGTTATTTTATTCTTTATACTTTAATTTAGGTGGGACTTTGCCGGTTTTACTCTGCTTTGATTTTATATGATTAGAAGCAGTTTCTGCAGCTACTCATAAATTTTTTTCTCTTTTTTTTTGAAGGAATAAAACATCAGCTTCGTGTTCACCTGTCTTTTGGATTGGATTGCCCAGTCCTTGGTGATCACAAGTACTCAGCCTGGAGTAGGCTGGCCCCCCAGGTAATAACTGGTTTGGCCTAATATGCAGCAGAATAAGGGGGGGTGATTTAGGCTCTCCCCTGTTAAAACCCTAAAATGAGTCCCCATGAGGATGTATCAATGGTCTTCAGACTTGGGACCATTCCAGTTCTCTAGCTTAGGCAGAATCCAGAAGCAGCTAGCGGCTGTCCTCATGGAGCCGTGGCATTTGTAAGCAGAACTTCTCCGCTTTGTGTGTTGAGTCTCAGATTTTGTCAGGCTGTGGGCGGGGGTGACTTCCTGGAGGCGCAGAGCAGCCTTCCATGCTATGCTGGAGAGCCATGGGGGAAACTTTTGTGTCTTTTGAAACTACAGCCTTTTCTCTCGGAAGGCGGAGAAGTGGGCAGTCAGAGCTTCTCTGGTGCGGTGGTTTTTCTCTTACCTGGGTTCTGAGCCCTTCCTAGAGGTGCCCCGGTAGCAGGCCTCTGCTGCTGTGTCTTCGGGGGGCTTCGGTGTTGGTTCCCTTTAACGGCAGTCTTCTGGCCCTGCGTGCCGGCAAGGATGAGCCGTTGGCCTTGCTCTCCAGAGGCTGTCTTTTCGTTGTACAGAAACTGTCTGCTGGTATCCTGAAGAAGCTGGGGCTGCCGCAGTCGAAGGCCCGCCACATCCCCCTTCACCTGCACGCCCGCCAGCTGATCCTGCCTGCCCTGGGGTCCAGGAGAGAGGAACTCAGCTTGGTCTGCAAGCTTCCTCGCTACTTTGTACATTCCCTGGGCCGTCTGGGCTTGCAGATGCCAAGTCCGGATCAAAAGGGGGATGAAGCCGGGCATCTGGTAGCCCAGTGAACACGGTTGGGCTGTTTGGCTCCAGAATTCTTCTCTTTGTTTAATGGACTCTGTGAACTTCGCACATGGAACAGACTCCAGAAAAGCCAGGTGTGATAAGTTGATGAAATCCAGCTGCTTCAGGCTTTTACCGGAGACTAGTCTATTTACTGATACTTCGGGCACACTGGAAAAGCCTGCGGAAAGTCTCCCTGCCTCTGGCCTCTTTGCCAAGGTGGAAGAGAGCCCGGGATCAGGCAGTTAGGGTCTGTAATTGGAGAAGAAGAACAAAAGCACAGATCTGTGATCAAGAACTGTTTCTATCCAACAATAAAGCTCTTGATCTAAGAAGGGTCCTGTGGTTGGAACAAGCATCATGGCCATCTAACTACTAGAGATACTCTGAAGCAGTTAGCTACTGCCGTCGTGGAGCTGCAGGACCTATTAGCAAACCTTCCTGCTCGTGTGTGTAGTCTCAGACTGGACACATATCATAGAATGCAGGAATCCTCTCCCGCTACAGCGTGGGGGCCTTCCTGCACCAGTGACTGTGGGGCCTGTGAAGAGGTGTTGGATGAGCAGGTGAAATGGCAGGCCGGGAACGTAACCAGGGGAGCAGGCAGGGTGTGAGGCTGTGATGGGGAGTGCCTCACTGTCTAAAGAGGGCACGTGTTAGCTCCAGCTCGGTGTTGCTGTATGAGAACAGATTTTCTCATTTTTTTCAGAGTCAGGAAGCCCAGATATTTATGTGAAACCTCCCACTATATTGCTCACTAAATCAAATTGTTAAAAACACTTAGGCAGCCAAGCAAATGATATTTGGTCATTTATTTGGACTGGGTGTGGTCTGCGGGCTACCTGTTTGCATTCTGTGTTTAAAGATAGCGTATAAGTTTGGGGAAAGATTCCATCCTGAAAGTTCTGGATCAGTGGTTAGCATTTTAGCATCTGTCCTTTCTAGACTAAGGGATGGTTTCGATTAACCTATATTTGTGTGGTCATGGGGGTGCTCTGTCATTTGTACATCTTTGTTTTGGAAGCAAGCCTCCTATACTTGGGTCCAGGAAGGAAGCAGCCATACTGAACACCACTAGGGATGGAAATTATTTTGGCCTCCCTGCTCGGTCATCTAGTTACCTTCCAGCTTGTTTCTTGCAACAATACAACCTTGCAAGTAGACACTCTTCATGTTTCTTTGGGTTGAGCTGAGAAAAGGTGGAGTAGCACCACAGTGGGGGAGAAGCCCCAGAACAGCCTTCGTGCACTCTCTCTGCATTGATAGCACAACTTTCTAAGCCCCTTTCTCCATTTCCATAATACCTGTTACCATGCACAATGGGTGTAGCTTAGAAGCACAGGTGAGATGACCACATTCATCTGTGTTAGGCTTAAATATTTTGCCATTTGTTCCTATTGCTCATTAAGTGTTCTAAAGATGAAGATACAAGAATGTGACACTTAGAAAATATTGATAGTTGACCTTGAATTAGGGAGACCAGTTATGAGGTCCCTTGGTTTTATGAGTGTTTGAAGAAACCAGGCATCTAGGCCCCACCCCAGAGGGACCAGCACATCAACCTGACTCACGGTCTGGACACAGGGAAGAGGAGAAACAGCCTGCAGGCTTCGCCGCAGCGTGAGAAGGGCCCTGGGAACAGCTGTGGTGTCCGGGGCGGGGACCAGGAATGGTGTCGCTCTTCCTTTCCCTGTCCATGTTTTTCAGTCTTGCTGAGTATGGTAGCTATCTTTAATCCCCCAAAACAGTCTAAGAGTACTTGTACTCCAGGCCAGTGTGGCCTGTGGAGCAGGGATTACACAGCAACGAGGCCGACACGTTCCTAAAATGAAAGACTGTTTTGAGCCAGTGGAAAGACCCGATTTAGTATTAGTATAAGAAAACAGTTTCTTCATTAACATTCTGCATGCACTTGGTTAAAAAAAACCCAAGAACTAAAAGGCTTGTAATGAAAACAGCATTCCTTGCCCAGCTGGGGCTTTTCCTTTTCGCTCTCCCCAAAAATAATTGTTTTACTTGGGAGGTTGCAGGGCAGGCTCACCCCAGCGTTCCCCTTAGGGACCGCACCCCTGTCCCCCCATTCTGTCCCAGGAAGCAGCTCTGTGCTGCTGGTGACCAGGTCTGGTTTTGCAGGCTGGGCGCACCCAACTGAAAACACCTCCTTGACCCTCATACCACACCCCATCTTTGAAGAACTGTATCTCTCCTGCCCTGACTTCTCACTGCTTTGATTCCAGCAACTCCTCTTGCATCTCCTAGTTTGATTTCCTCCCAGGTTCCTTGAAGGGCTCCAGCCAGGAGGCCCCACAGGGCTGCATCTTCACTTGCCGCTTCCCAACCTATTGAGCTGGCAGCAGAGCTGATGGAACAGGAAACCTCTGCCTGTAATGCTGATGCCTCATAAATACCCCACGGACCTTGGTCTCCCCCTGGGCTCTTGATCTTCATATCCGCCTGCCGGTGGGCATCACCCGTTGGGAGTTCCCTCTGGCAAGCTCGAATTGTGCCCAAACTGCTCATCTCTCTCCAGACCTGGTCCTCCTGTTCCTGCCTTAATTAGATGGTATCACTCTTCTCCTGGACTCCCCCTCGACTCCTCAAATCCAGTTAGTCCCCAAGTCCAGTTAGTCACTGAGTCGACTATGTCACTCTAAAAGCCCTTCTCCGAAGACGCACCAGCTTCACGCTCCCTGCCCTTCAGCTCTGAGCGGAGAGACCTGGAGGCTGCAGGGGCGACAGTGGCTGGGCACAAAATCGTGGGCAGCCTGCCAGTTCCCACCAGAAAGCCAGCTCAGAAGAGAGTGTAGGTTCCATCCCCAGGTTCCTGGGGCCAGAGCGGTGGAAGGCTATTTTAACTAGGACACAGATACCCCAAACACACCCCACGTTTTCTCAATCTGCTGCCCTTGGCTCCCTGTGCTGCTTCAGCCAGAGTGCCTGGTAGGATAGACAAAATCATGCCTTGTGCAAAGCATGCCATGAGGATGCAGCCTTCTGACCCCCAGGGAGGTGGAAAGTGCTGGCTCAGTGCAATGTAATCCCAGCCCTACCTACCCAGAGGAAGGTCAGACTTCACCCATCAAGGGCACAGCCCTCCGCAAGCATCCTCTCCAGACACCAGCCATGAGCTGGGGGTGCCCAAGCCATCCACCCTTCTGGCCAATCACTGTAGGGGAGAAATACCTTCTCAGCCCTCCTAGGGTGCCTGGCTGGGTCTAAACATTAAACTGACAGATTAATAAGAGAAAAGCCTACATGTTAACGGATACAAGTTTTATGTGACATGGAGTCTTTATAAGGAAATGACCCAAAGAAGCAGACGTGTGTTTTGATGTGAGGTTTGATGAGAAGTGGGCAGTCACGGCGAAGCCAGGCGGGGTAACGAGTATGAATGAGGCAAGCGCAGGGGGGAGCTTAAGCAAGACCTGTTTGTTAGGACTCCTCTTGGCATCTCTTTGTCCTTTGACAGAGGATCCTCCTTTCCTTGGCTGCAGGGAGAGCACCTCTCCCATGAGGGTTTATGACCTGTTTCAAGGAGGAAGGCTGAGTCAGAGTGAACTTCCTGCCTCTGCTGTTTTCACAAACTTCTTCACCTTAAAATACTCAAAATGCCAAGGTGCCACATTTTGGGGTAGTGTGCCTTGAATCCCATCACCAACTAGCTACAAATTCAGGGGCTCCCACTGCCCTATCAAGCTTGATAATTCACCAGAACAACTCCCCAACCTCAGGAAAGTGCTCTACTTAACTACAACAGTTGTTTTACAACAATGAAAGGGTACAAATCAAAGCCAAAAGGAGAGATGCACAGGGCGAAGTCTGGGAGGGTCCCCAGCAGGGAGCTACCAGACCCTCTCCCCGGGGGGGGGTCAGGACCTATCACCCTCCTACACAAGGATGTGTGTCACCATCGGGAAGGTCAGTGAAGGGTGGGGAGCTGGAGTTCTCATTGGGCTTTCATCAAGCAGGCCCCATCCTGAAACTACCTAGGGGGCCACCAGGAGGCACCTTGTTAGCACCAACTATCAGGCCATCATGAATAACAAACACTCCTGTCACCTGGGAAGCCCCAAGGACTTAGGGGCTTCCTCCCAGGAGCCAGGGGCAAAGGCCAGGCCAAGTCCTTATTATATAACCTTCCGTTTCCTCCTCCACCCCTTCCCCTCAGCAGTCCCCATGTCCTATCTGAGGATCCCTTCACCTTTTTTGTCTCCCAGGGAATGACAGCTTGGTGGCTGTCTGTACAGATGCCCCCAGCAGCTGGGGCCTTGGGGTCTTTAAGGCGAGCAGCCTCGAGAGGCTTCTGCTCACTCCCTTGTACCCTGCTGGGCCCATCGCCCTGCTAGTCACAGCAGTGAGAAGGGGGTTTTAACCGGGCGGTCACACCACACAGTGACGCTCTTTCCCCGGGGCCTCTCGCGTGCTGTGCAGATGCGGCACAGGGACGGGGACCCAAACCCATCCTAAATGCCCGGTAGCCACACCTTCCACCCACCTCCGCTTGTCTGCACACATGTCCACCCCCACGATTCATATCATCCTTTCACACCCCAAGGCTCGTGCCCTCCCTCCACACCTGTGAGCTGTTTGCCCGACCCCGGCTCACTCTGCAAATCTGCAAGGGCAGGAGCAGAATGCTGTGCAGGGAAAAGGACAGAAGAGTAGGGAGACCGTGAGGAGGCCCATGCTACGGTCCAGGTGAGATGTGACAGTGGCGGGCACTCGGGTGGGCTCTGGGGCAGAGTCGGCAGCTTGGAGATACAGCTGAGAAGTAGACTGGGCAGAATTAACAGGGATTGAATACAGGGTGGTGGAGAGTCTAGGACGACCCCCGGGAGCCTAAGCAGCCAAGCAGAGGAGGTGAGCTGACAATAGATCTGGCAGGAAGAGGCTACGGATGGGCCTCCCAACCTGATGTGAGGGTGCCGCACATTCGTGCATCCACAGGAGGGCCAGAGGGTGGTGGTTACCCTGGTGTTCCCTAAGCCCCACGAGCATGGCCCGTCTTCATCATTCAGCCCTCGCTATGGCTCATTTTTTTTCTTACCTTTTTTTATTGAAGTATCATTGGCATAATGTTATATTGGTTTCAGGTGCACAGCATAGGGATTCAAGCCTTGATTCAGCATTCAACATTACGAAATGCTCAGCACGATGTGTCGCTACCATCCACCCCCGTGCACAGATATTACAACACTACGGGCTACGTGCCCTATGCTGTACCTTCATCCCCGTGACTGACTTACTTCATAACTGGAAGTTTGCACCTCCTGATCCCCTTCACCTGTTTCACCCCCCTCCGACCCCCACCCCTTTGGCAACCACCAGTGTGTTCTCTGTGTTTGTGAGTCTGTTTCTGGGTTTTGTTTGTTTGATCTTAATCATTTTCTGTAATTATATCTGCCTCCTCCCAGGATGAGCTTCCCGTAGACAGGCACCTAGTCTTTCATCCTGTGTCTTTGACCCCCAAGCCCGAATCTTGAAAAGCCTCAAAAGTGCCTACTGAACAGACGGGCAGCCGCAGCACTGTGGGGTCGCTCTGGAGCCAGATGGCCTTTGGGTTCCAATTACATCTCTGCTGTTTATTTGCTATGGCTGCAAAGAATTCATTTAACTTATCTGACCTCAGTTCACTCACCTGCAAAATGTGTATAATAATAGCACCTATATTGGACAGATATTTTAAGTGTTAAAAAAAGTAATTCATGTTAAGCTCCCAGAGAGATCTTGACATATGGTAAGAACCCAATTAATTTAATATATTATGTCGAAACAGATTAAATCTGCCATTTAAAAAAAGATCTTTTTTGACGTAAAATTCCTGTATCATAAAATCCATCCATGTAAAGTATATAATTCAATGGCTATTTAGTATATTCACAGAATTGGACAACTGCTACCGCCATCTAATTTTAGATGGTTTTCATACTTCTTACAAAAGAAACCACGTGCCCATTTAGCAGCCCCTTCCCATTCCCACTCATGCCCAGCTAGCCACTAATCTCTTTTCTGTCTCTCTAGATTTGCCTATTTTATATGATTCTTCATATAAGTAGAATCATGCAATATATGACTTTTTGTGCCAGACTTCTTGCACCCAGCATAATTCAAGGTTCATATGCCAGTTGTTAACATATATCAGTATTTCATTTATTTTTATTGTTGAATTATATCCCATTGTATAAATATGCTCAATTTTGTTTAGCCATTTATTGGTGGGTGATTGTTTCCACTTTTTGGCTATTATGAATCTACGAACATTCATGTGGGAGTTATGTGGGTGTATGTTTTCATTTCTCTTGGGTCATACCTAGTGTGGGTAAAATTGCAATATTTCCAAAATCTCTTGCCTTGGCCTTAGTGCATGTCCAGATCAACAGGTGTTTCCAAGGGGTGGAGAGAAATAGTTCATCTCCATATCAATAAGTGATTACAAGGTGGGTGGGGAGCGAGTAAGCACTGGGACTGGAGAGGTGTGGGGGGGTCCTTTTGCAGCAGGGTTGGGGTGGGAGAGACATGGGTGAGCAGGAGTAGATGACTGCTTGTAAGCAGTAAACAGGTTTCTCCCACTTTATTTCTCCCTTTGACAGATTTCAGCTTCTAAGGTTATCTGCCCTGGGCTGGGAACATATTTCTCCCCGAGTTACACCTAGGAGAGGCATTGCTGGCTTATGTGGTAAACTGCCAGACTGTTTTCCAAAGTGATTGCACCATTTTAAATTCCCAGCAACAATGTGTGAGGGTTACAGTTTCTCACCAACACTTGTTATCACCTATCTCTCTGATTAAAGCTATCCTAGTGGATGTGAAGTGGTTTCTCATTGTTTTTTTAATTGCGTTGTAATCGACATGTAACATATTAGTTTCAGCTATATAACAATGATTTGATTTTTGTATGAATTACAAAATCATCACCACAGAAAGTCTAGTTAGCATTTATCACCATACATGGCTACAAAATTCTTTGTTGTGATGAGGACTTTTAAGGTATACTATCTTAGCAACTTTCAAATATGCAATACAGTATTGTTAACTATAGTCACTATACTGTACATTATATCCCTGACTCATTTATAAGTGAAAGCTTGTATCTTTTGACCACCTTCACCCATTTTGCTCAACCCCCACCCTGCCTCACAACCACCCATTAGTTTTCCGTATCTGTTAGCTTGTTTTGTGTGTGTTTGTTTTAGATTTCACATGTAAGTAGATCATACAGTATTTGTCTTTCTCTTAGCTTAATGCCTTCAAGTTCCATGTATATTGTCACAAATGGCAAGATTTCCTTTCTTATGGCTGAATAACTTTCCATTGTATATATGTAAACCACATTTTCTTAATCCATTCAACATCTATGGACACTTACACTGTGATTCCGTATCTTGGCTTTATCATTGTGGTTTTGATTTACATTTATTGATGGATAATGATATTGAGGAATTTTTCATGTGTTTATTAGCCATTTATATATTTTTGTTTGAAGAAATGTCTGTTCAAATCCTTTGCCCATTTTTTAATTGGATTGTCTATTTATATTATATTGTGAGAGTTCTTCATATATTCTGGATACAGTCTCTTATTATATTATTTGCAAATATAATGCCTTCTGTGGGAATGTCTTTTCACTTTCTTGATTACATCATCTGCAACTTGGAAGTTTTTAATTTTGATGTAGTCCAAAGTCTAATGGCTTTCTAGTCTTAACTCTTACATTTAGGTGTATGATCCATTTTAATTTTTGTTTATGATTTAAGGAAGGTGTCCAACTTTGCATGAAGGTAGCCAGCTGGCCGTCCCAACACCATTTCTTGAAAAATCATTCCTTCCCCTATGGAGTTATTTTGATAAACTGAAATCTTTGAAGGTTACGCTGCGTGGAATAGAGATAATTTCATAGGGTACAATTTAGTTTTATTACAGTATGTAAATAAAGCGCAATGAAAAATGAGTGCAGTTTCTTATTTAGCCACCAGATGGCAGAAGTCTCCCAGGTTTCCTCCTCCGGTTGGAGCTTCTCCAAAAAGTGGGAACAGGTTTTAACCAATGTCAGGAATCCCCCTCCGGAGTCTTCTGCTATCTTTCTCTAACTTCCCGATAACCCTGCTTTGGCTACCCCAGGGTTGCAAATCTCAGTCTCCTACTTTTTTTAGTGGAAAACCTGGAGATTTCTGTTCTCCAGTGGAGTGAGGCAGTAGGGAGAGGTCTTGGTTTGGGTTCCCTGAGTGAATTTGAAATAGAATTTGATTCATCAACAGTCAGCTATGAAAGTACTAGCAGTTCCTTGTAGAAATGTGGAACTTATAATGAAGCTGTTCTCAACTATCAAAAAGCCTGATGGAAATGTGTATTTATCCACCACATGGCTGCATGGCTTAGCTAAAATGTCAAGGGTACTTAAGCTCTTGGCAGATTTTATTTTGGCTGAAGATAGTAAAAAACTGCCTTTTCTTTGTTGATCAGAACCACTGATTGGTAGTTATGTATGATTTTGACTGATAAAAACAGGATGATGAAATATTATTAAACAAAAAATGGAGGGAAAATAAGGGTGACCACGTTTGGAAGCCTCTGCTACAATAATGTGTTTTAAAAAGACAGGGGAGTGTCTTCTGCAGCCACCTTTCTGTTCCTCCTGGGTGATATGCGCCTCCAGGGCAGGCCTCACCCCTTTCCACCGGACCCTCTGTTGCACTCTCAGCCATCCTGACACTGATTTGGGGGGTCCTTAGACCCCTCACTTCTCCTGCACCTCCCACCTGCATCTGTGGGCCTCTGGACCCCAGCGGCAGAGCTGACTGTGCACCCTCTTTTCCCAGCACACACACTGTCCTAGGGGAGCCCCGAAGGTGCGCAGGACAGCAGCCCTCCCCAGGCGAAGGCCAGCTCTGACTGCAGAGGCCACGCTTACCCCAAGCCAAGCCTTCCTTCAGCACTCTGGGAGCTATTACCATCTGTCCATCAGCAGCTTCAAGGATCCAGGGGTGGTGACCATTCAGGGAGCAGAGAAAGGGGAAGGGGTCCCCACTTTGATGTGAGCAGCAGGGCCAGGGAGGGAGCAGGAGAGGAGGCCTGCAGGGCAATCTCCTCTCCCATCGCAGGCTTCTGTGGGGAAGGCGCCAGCTTGCCTTTGTGGCCTCTTTCATCTCTCTGTCCTCTGGGGCCAGGGCTCTGCCCAAGCCCCTAGGCTGCTCTGGGCTCCTCGTCCCCAGCCTCCAGCCTGTGTTCCGCATGTGGTGCCCACAGCCTGCCTTTCGCAGATGGGCACCCTGGGCCTGCTCATGCACCCTCTTCGGAGGAGGAATGGGGAGTGGGACTGCCCAGAGAAGGGATCAAACTTGCCTATGTCTTTGGTTCCTGGTTGATTCTAAGGAGCACGCTGGAGCTATCTCATTCATGAAACACCCAGTTCTGCGAGTCAGAGAGAATTTTCCCCTTAGAATCAGGAATCTGGGAGCTGGGAGGGGCTCTACCTTCAACTATATTCCTGACAGGCAGCTGCCAATTTGTTCTTATCTTACACACTTGAACAGCAAGGAGCTCACCAGTTCCTGAGGGTCCCCACTCACTGGTAGGGGAAGAGAGGATGAGGGGAGCAGGAAGGGGCAAGGGATGGAAGACAGAAGGACAGACAGAGGGCAAGAGCCACTGGCTCCCACGAGTGCTTTGCTGTCCTCGGAATCATGCACGCACGTACGCACGCACATGCACTCCAGGGCCTCCAGCCGACCTGAACTTCTGCCAGCTCATCCTGGCCCAGCCGGGGAGTCTGGCCTTTTTCCTGTGTAAAGTTACAAAATTTTCCAGAACTTTCTCTTTTTTTTTTTTCTGGAGTTATAAGCCAGATTTCCCCCGACCCCCTACTTCTCTGGCCTAGGATAGAAAAGGCAAAGGGGAAAATAAAGCAAGACAGAGGGCCCGTGATCACATCCTTTCCTTTTGGAGCCTAGCAGTCAATGTTACTTCTGGATTCAACAGCTGTTGCCACACAGAGCCTCTTACCCATTAGCTTATTTAAAGCTCCCAATAATACCCTTGTAAGGAACGTGCCATTCTTCCTAATTCTCCTAGAGGCCCCAGAAGATGAGGATGAGGAAGCCCAGCCTAGTCGGCTGAGTCCCTGAGGTCACATCTGGTTACACAGCAGATTAGGTTTTGACCCAAGTCTGTGTAACTTTGGAGCCCATATACTCCACCTGCATTTTCCCAGACATCCTGGATATCAGCAAAGAAGTCCCTGGCATCCTCCTCCAGCCCCAGATCCCAACCCAGGCGGGCAGCAGGCCTGGGGAGACAGCAAGGTGTGTGTGTGGAACAGGAAGAAACATCTTAGGATGGAAAGATGATTCAGCTGGGTGCCCTTTTTGTGCTGCCACCAGCTTGCTGTGTCACCATCTCTCTAGGCCTCAGTGTCCTCACCTACAGAATGGGTGGGATGAGACAAAGTCTACCATCTCAGTCTGCAACTAAGATGATCTCTGAGATCTCTTCTAGTTGCTCGGCCCTGAATGTGCTTATGCCGAGATTATAGATTTGGGAGAACAAATAACACCCTCATCCCCTCGCCTGGAACCTGAGAACCTTTGGCATCTCAGAGAAGGACATGGGGTAACTCAATATTTGGATCCAACTTAGGAGTCTTGCCTGTCATTGGAGGTAGAGCACCCAGAAAGGGGGTCCCAGCACCTGGGCTGGAAGGATGCACCCCAACCATCCTGGGCAGTGGGTGATCCCACCAGCCATTACTGAGGAGAATTCATGCAACCTTGGCTAGTTTATATGGAGCTCCTGCAGTACACCAGGCACTGTGCTGGTATCACACTTATCTGCATGATCTTAGTAAGTCTTCAGAACAGTTCCACAAAGTAGGTATTTTAGAGACCAGGAAACTGAGTTAAGCAAATTGCCCAGTGGCCTGCAGCTCAGCAGTGAGGGGGCTGAGATTTGAGCACACATTCTTGTTCATCGTGCTGTACCACTGCCCAATTTCAGCTGCAGCCTTAGATTTCCACCATTGCATCTCGAGAGGAGGCCCATCTCATATTAGGCTAATTTGGGGACATTAGTATATTTTCCTGGAGGCCCCAGGAGAGGAAGGACAGGCCTAACTTCTATCCTTACTACCTTTTGGGGGAGAAGTAGGAAAGAAAAGGGGAGTCAGGGCCTCCCCACCACAGGCAGAGCCTGGAGTTCCAGGCTAGATGTGGTGGCCTTGACTTAGAAGTTGCAACGCAAAGCTGGAGCTTTCTGAGTTGCAGGAGCCCCTGTAGGGAGCCCCCAAGGAGCTCAGGAGGTCGCCCTGAGAACAGGGTGGGAACAGGTGTTTCCAGACGGGGCTGGCCCTGGAGATGGAGCTGGAGACCACGATGCAGGAGGGAAGGACGTGGCAGACACCCCCAGCCCAGGCCTCCAGCCTGGAAGCGGGCAGATGCGAGGGAGAACACAGCATGGCTAGCAGCCCCCCGAGAGCCTGGGGTCCCAGAGGGCAGGGTAGGAGGAGGGATGGAAGGGGCTGGCATGAGGCAGGGCTCCTTGGTTCCTGGTTTGAGGGCTAGAAGCCCAGCATGAGGCATCAGTTCCTTCCCTGTCCCAAAATCAGGGTCAGGGAGTTGACGTTGCTCTGGCAAAGCTTTCCTTGCTTCCGGGCCTCCCAGGCACGTTCAGTCAGCACGCAGCCCCCTCACCGCTGGGCAAGGTAGCTGCTGCTCCGCGCCTGCCATTCGGTGCAGGGAGAGGGGAACAGAGGCAGAGCCTGAAGGAGAGGGAGGGGAGAGCCGGGGACACTCCAGAGGCTTTGCGCCCCCCCCATCACCGGGGCCACCTTTTAGGGAGGGAGGGGCAGGGGTCGGTGGCCCCACACCCTATCTGGCAGGCAAGAAATTAAGCTGTCCTGTGTCTGGGCCAAGGAATTAAGCTGTCCTCACCTCCCCAGCATGAATAAGGCCTGAGGGGCCGTGACAAGAGCTGTCAGCGCTGGTGCCCTGTCCCAGCAATCACTGATAAGGCCAGGCCGCTGGGGATGCCTGGAGACAGGACTGGAAGAGCAGGGCCCAGGGTCACCGGGGGGAGGGGAGAAGGGGACACAGCAAGCTTTGTGTGCACCTGACGGGTGCTGGCCATGGGCTGCTTCCCGTCAGGGGCTCTGTCCCTGCCTCGCCCCCCTCACCTGAACTTTGCATGCAGTGTCCCCACCCCATCCCCACCTGGCACCTGCTCAGGGTCAGGCTCTGCGCTTCTCTGAAGAGCCCATCTTGCTGGGGATGAGGACAGGGATGAGCTCCAAGGTGACGCAGGTGACAGCGATGGCCTTGGCATTGGTCAGGTGCCTGCCTCCCTGTCCTTTCCCTTCGACCTCTGCTGGCCACCAGCCTGCCAAATGCCCGAGGCTGAGGGTGGGCAGTGTGTGGACCGGGGAAACATCCTGGCGGGTGAGATATCTGGGTGGCTCCCTGAGCCCCATGTGGGCCTGAACTGGGAGCGATCCTGGCCTCTGTGGGTGCTGAGCCCCAGCTAGAGAGGAACAGAGAACACCCCGGGTGGGGAGCCCCCACATCCTCCTGGGCCCCAGCGACAACCCTACTAGAGCAGGGTCCTTCCTGGGTTTGAGTGTCTGTCCTTTGAGGAAGCTTTGGAGACAGGACACTAGGCCCTGAGCTCCAGCCCAGTTCGTTCCTAAAGCATTAGGTTGGTAACTGCAGCAACGGGCTGGGCAAGTGGCAGTGGAGGCAGCTATGGGCGCTTCCCCGATGCGCTGGCCTGTGAGTGGCAGGCAGCAGCCCCTCAGCAGGACAGGCACCCCCGTGCAGCTCTGCGCCTCTCTGCAGCCAGCTCCCTCCTTCTGGCCTGGCCTGAAATCAACCTGGATGGGCTCCAGGCTAGGGTTTGGGGTACCAGGAGGAGGAAGGGCATCTCCAACCTCGCAGTTCCGGCAAAGGGGTGAAGCCCCAGGTGGGCCGGGAGGTTTCCTGGAGCCCAGAGCCCTGGGTCCTGGGAACGCCTGGGAGAACTCAGATGGGGCCCTTGGGACCCAGCAGGACGTCGACTCTTCTTCCTGCCAACAAGTTATCTGAAAGCAGAGGAGGCATAAGGAGTAGGGCACTCAGTTCCCACACCCAGGGGGCTTATAGTCTAGTTGGAAGGACAAAAATGAAGCGGGAAGGAATTGGGAGTAACCATGGGCTGTGGCTTACGATCACTCCCGTCTCATCCGTTCACCGCGGTCCCCTGCCTGACGCCCAGCAGGCTCTGGGCCGTGCGGTGCTGGTGCTGGAGGCACACATGGACAGGCAGCCCCATCCTGGAGTCCACGTTTCAGACACACTGGTGACATGTCCAAGGTGTTGCAAGACCACGAGGAAAGCCAGCGCAACCTGGGGGCTTCCAGGTGGAGGGAAGGAAGGAAGGAAGGACAAGCATCCCAGGGGTGGGTCTGCGAGTGTAACTGGGGCGCTGAGCACGGGGCAGGACAGGGCAGGGCTGGGAGGAAGGGGCAGGAGGAAGCCAGGGCCTAGTGGGCTGGGTGCCGGAGCTGGGACTCCCACCTGGGGGTGAGGCCAGGGAGGCCCCTCCGGGGGTGGTGCAGAGGCTGCTGGGAGAGCTGTGGGGAGCCTCCCAGCCGGTGATGAGAGGACAAGTTGCCCAAGTCGACTGTTTTACAGTCACAGGCTCAGCAGCAGCTGACGAACCACCCCTCAATCTCAAAACACCCAGAAATTCCCTATTTTATATCTGAGGTCCCCACTCAGCCCTGCTGTGTCCCTGGTGGGCCTGGAAGAAGCCAGGGAGGGTTTGACTGGCAGGTCTTGGTGTCCTTGTTGGACTTTGCAGGGGCTCATGTTCCTGATGCCGCCCCGACCTAGTCCGCTGCCCGCCCAAGGCGGGCTCTGCGTGGTGTCACAGACACAGCCACCTGGCTGGCCCGACCTGGGGAGTCTGTGCCTGCAGCCAGAGCCTCTCGGGGAGGATGGGGAGGCTGGAAGCCCCACTAGGGCTCTAGTGGAAAGATGGGAGAGGAAGGTGTTTACAGCCGACACACTCCTCTGCCCTGGCCCCCAGGGTTTAGGTCAAGCTTTTCATGACAGAGTCAAGTGCAGAATGTCTGCCTTTCAACTGTTGCTCTGCCTCTGCATAGCTTCCGCCATGGTCTCTACCCCTCTCTCTCTCTCTGTCTCTGCCTCCCTGTCTCTGTCTCTTGTTTCTCCCTCCCTCCCTGTCTCTCTTTCTGTCATGGCCTCCCTGTGTTAACATCCCATCTCTCCTCTGGGTGCCAGCTTCAGCCACACCCTCCCTCCAGCCTCCCTGGTCACAGGGAGACCTCGTGCAAGCCCTGGGACACCCTCACAGAACCCACGGCTTGAACGGTGCTGTTTCCAGCATACCTGCTGGAGCTGGGGATTCCCGGGGTGGTGGGCTTTAGCCACCACCTGACAATCTCCAACCAAATAAACAATCCAAGTACAAACATGCCTGCTCTGCACACATGTCCATTCCAACCCCTTGCCCTCCCTTCCAGAGGGGCTGTGCCTCCACCACCCAAATCAATTCTATCAATGGAGGCCGTCAGCAACCTATACTGTGTCCGCAGGTGCCACACCGGCAGTGTCCTATTGGTGGGGGAGGCAGGGAGACAGTCTCTCTGTTGTCGGGAGTAGGGGGGGCTGGGGTTCTATAGGCTGGGGTCCAGGGCATGCGGCTGATGTCTGATTGTAAGGTTGGGTTCCTTTCGTGGCTCACAAACTGGCTGGAAGACTGGACAGAAGGAAAGAGCAAATCTGTCCCTGTGCCCTCTCACCCACGTCTCTCCACTTCCCTTCTCCCCTGTGCATGCCTCACTGGTGCCCTCCCTCCCCTTGGCTTCTTCCTGTGCCCCCATCACCTTGGCCTGGCTGGAGCCCGTCCTCAGATAACATCCTTATCTTGAGGAGTCACCAATCAATCCTCTGTGAAACCCTGGGACCTTCTGCATGGCCTGGCAGCCCACACCCCACCATTATGCATGAGTCAGAACTAAAGTCTGCATAACATATGTGTCCCCATAAGACGCTGCCCTCTGTGGGTTGGGGGGGACATGCTTACTGGAAATCTACAGTGTGAAGGATGCCAAGCTGGAGTCTTTCACAGGGTTGACTCCATTTAATTACATACTCACCTTCTTTTATAGAGGAGCCATCAAGGATCAGAGAGGTGAAAAGCCAGCCTGGGGTGCAAAGCACATCCCAGGCATTGCCTGGATTTGGCTCTGGGTGTGTCACCCTCCTTCCCCACCTCCCACTCCTCCTCAGGACTCTGCCTGAAGGCGTCAGCACTGATTTCCAAGTGCGAGTTGTACTATGGCTGTTAAAACACCAGCTTTGTGCATTTATAAATGCCCAAGTGTACCGAACATTTGTTGAGTACATTCTTTACACCAGCCTTTGGGCTACTTTGGGACACTGGACTCGCCAAAGAGGGTGAAGGTGGGCATCTCCAGGAGGTCACCTGCCTGCCTCTGGACCCCTTGCTCTCCACCCAAGCATCTGTGTGAATGCCCAGCCAGGGCTGCAGGGAAGAGGGGGCCAGCGTGGGCACGTGTGGGGTGGGCTGTGGTGTGAGGGAGTGTGGGTGGAGGGGGACAGGGTTTCATGAGGTGACTGCCACTTGTAAATGAAACAGAAGGCGGAGCAGTTTGTGGGAACTTTGACCTTTCCTGTCTGTCTTGCCTTTCATCGGGAGCTTTGCAAGCAGCCGCCTCACCAGAGGGGACCCACCACAGCTGGGGGGGAAGGCCAGAATGGGCCAGGACGCTCAGCCCCAGAAAAGAGTGAAGGAGGGCTGGTGCCAGGGGTGCAGAGTAGAGTTCATCAGAGCCCCTAACCTCTGTTCTTCCTAACAGAGCTTTGGAAAATAGAAGTGGGAACAAGGGTTGGATTTTTAGAGACATTGACTGTAAACCTGGAGACTTCTTTTTTCCTTTGGAGACTTCTAAAAATGCAAGTTCCCAGGCCCCGCTCCAGAGTTTCTGGTTCAGTAGGTTTGGTTGGGGCTTTTTAATGAGTTCCCACATCAAAATTGTCCAAGTTTAGCAACCACTGCTTGGAACACATGGTAAGTTCACCTGGCAACAGACTCATCAGCTCCGGGGTCAAAATCCCCAGTTCTTAGGGACAGTCATTGCACCACTTACTAAGTGTACCCTTGTATCAGACACTGTGTTAATGCTTTACAGCCATTATCCCACTGAGGCCTCCACACAGTCCTGCAAGGCAGATGTCATTATCTACATTTCACAAGTGGGACAGAGGTTAAGTAACTTGCCCAAGGGGACAAAGAACTGAGATTTGAAAATGGACCTGACTCCAAAAGTTCTGTTGTTAAGCAAGTGCTAGCCAGGCTTTATGGACCTGAGTGAGGCTGCCCCTAAGGTGCTCGGTATACAGGATGCAAGAAGTCCTCATTGTCTCCTTGCCTCCTAAATGCAGCCCCGGGGCCATCTTTGGGCCTCAGCCCGGCAGGGTACAGACACTTGTCTGTCTTGTTCATGATTGCGTCCGAAGTACCTAGCATGGGCCTGGTTCATAAAGAAGTGCTTAACACACACTTCTCAAAAGGGTAGTCAGTGCTATAAAAAAAAGAAAGAAAAAAAAAAAGAAGGTTCTTAATACAAAGTATAAAACATCCTCTTCTTCATCGGATGCCCTTCCATGTAACAAAAAGCTTTTTTCCTTTCTTTTTTGAGCAGAGGAAATAGGTTTGGCTAAGAAAGGATAAGGTTCCCAGGTGGGGTCCTGGGCATGCATTTGAGAGAAGTAGGGCTAGGGGCTAGACCGAGTGCCCCTCCCCTCTGCCCCGCCAACCTCTTGCCCGCATCCTGAGGGTGGGCTTCCGTGGGATCTGCCCCTTGGTGCCCCTCTTCTGAGAGGCTGTTATCGAGAGCCGCTGCCCACGCCTCGAGCCCAGGCTCTGCAGCGTCTGCGGCTGGTGCAGTGCGCTGGTCGCTTCCGCTTAACAAGGCCGGTGCTCCACTCCCTCAAAAATTCCTTATTGAAAGCAGTCATTTATGGAACACCTGCTACTTGCCAGGCACTAACAATCTAAAATAGAACGGACCCAGGTGTGAGCTTAAGGAACAGAAAGGACTGGCTGTTGGCTGCTGGAAGGAGAAACCAAGTGTCAGCCTGGGAAGGAGGGAGAAGGCTGCCGGCAGCGGGCCATCCAGCCATGTCACCACTGCCTTTGAAGAGTTTTGTAGGAACAGACCTGGAGATGCCCCCTCCACTGAGACAGACAGGATGGGACGTGAGCCACAGGCCGTCGCTGGGGCCACCCCAGCTCGGAGGGGTGGCAAAGTCCTTTCCTTTCCCACTGAGGTCTTAACAGAACAAGAGGGAAGCCTGTGTGCCGGGGAAGGTTGCTGTGAACCCTTCCTGCAGGTGGGGGGTGGCCTGGGATGGCCAAAGGGCTCCTCACCCAAGGCCACTCCACCTTTAGGTGAAGGGACAATTCAATGTTTCTTACAAACCAAGATACTGTGGAGAATGAAAGGTGGCACTTCCTAATCACACCAGGACAACAGGCTTAAACCAACACTGTCTGAAGGCAACGAGGACTATGGTCACCTGGTTTGGGTCATTCCAGCGTCAGCGTTTAGGGCACTGGAAGCCAGCAAGTGGCAGCCCCAGAACCCAAGCAGCTGTCCTGGCTGGGGAAGACTTCAGGGACTGACTGAGCAGTGACAGGGCATGGGGGGGAGTCAGAGGTCCTAGAGGGCAAGGAGCCGGTGGTCAGAGCGGCTGCTCTGGGGATCTGCAGCTTACCTGGCTGCACACCGCGGAGCCAGTATTCAATAAACAACAGGAAATGGCATGGGCCCCGGAGCTGGGTGGTAGGGCTGCTCCCCTGCCCGCTGCTGCAGGACCGAAGAGGGGGCACAGGGGGCTCCAAGAGGGGCTTTCCCACTCTCCTGAGTCCCTGGCTCCAGGTCAGCCTGAGGGCAGGGATCCCTTTTTGTCACTTGGACCCTTTGGAGAGTGTGAAGAAAGGTGCAGGCCTTCTTAGAAAATGCACGAATGCTCGCTCACATTACTAGTTTGCAATTCCAGGGGTTCACGGACCCCAAGTTAATAATCTCTATCCTAGGAAATGAGGACCTTCCTTTCTCTCTCTCCTTTCTTTCACAGCTTTAATGAGAATTCATAGGACCATAAAAATTCACCCAAAGTGTGCAACTAATGGTTTTTAGAATATTCACAGAATTGTGTAACCATCACAATTAACTTTAGAGTATTTCTAATACTCTAAAAAGACCCCTCCCACCCTAAGTCATCACCCACAAACCCCAGCCCTAGGCAACCACCCATCTCTTTTCTGTCTCTACAGACTGGTCTCCTCTGGAATTTTATATAAATGGAATCATACAGTATGTGGTCCTTTTTTTTTATTTTAGTTTTATTTTGGTATCATTAATCTACAATTACATGAAGGACATTTATGTTTACTAGGTTCCCCCCTTCACCAAGTCCCCCCCACATACCCATTCACAGTCACTGTCCATCAACATAGTAAGATGCTGTAAAATCACTACTTGTCTTCTCTGTGTTGCACAGCCCTCCCCGTGCCCCCTGAACACTATACATGCTAATCGTAATGCCCCCTTTCTTTTTTCCCGCCCTTATCCCTCCCTTCCCACCCATCCTCCCCAGTCCCTTTCCCTTTGGTAACTGTTAGTCCATTCTTGGGTTCTGTGTTTCTGCTGCTGTTTTGTTTCTTCAGTTTTCTTTTGTTCTTATACTCCACATATGAGTGAAATCATTTTGTACTTGTCTTTCTCTGCCTGGCTTATTTCACTGAGCAAAATACCCTCTAGCTCCATCCATGTTGTTGCAAATGGTAGGATCTGTTTTCTTCTTATGGCTGAGTAGTATTCCATTGTGTATATGTACCACATCTTCTCTATCCATTCATCTACTGATGGACACTTGGGTTGCTTCCATTTCTTGGCTATTGTAAATAGTGCAGCGATAAACATAGGGGTGCATCTGTCTTTTTCAAACTGGGCTGCTGCATTCTTGGGGTAAATTCCTAGGAGTGGAATTCCTGGGTCAAATGGTATTTCTATTTTGAGCATTTTGAGGAACCTCCATACTGCTTTCCACCATGGTTGAACTAGTTTACATTCTATGTAGTCCTTTTTGACTGGCTTCTTCCACTTGTAAAGTTTTCAAGGTTCATCTTTGTGTAGCATGTAACAGTATTTCATTTCTTATTGTTTCATAATATTATATTGTATGGATATACTAAATTTTGTGTATTCATTCATCAGTTGGTAGACATTTGGGCCGTTTTCACTTGCTGGCTTTTATGTATAAAGCTTCTTTGAACATTTATGTACAGATTTTTGTTTGGACATATGTTTTCATTTCTCTTAGGCATGTGTCTAGGAGCGGAATTGCTGGGTCACATAGTAACTCTATGTTTTGCTTTTGAGGAACTGCCAGTCTCTTTTCCAAAGAGTCTATGCTCTTTTGTATTACTGCTCGAAGAGCATAGCAGTTCCAGTTTCTCTGTATCCTCCCCAACACTTGTTATTATTTGTCTTTTTCGTTCTAGACACCTAATGGATGTGAAGTGGTATCTCACTGAGGTTTTGATTTGAATTTTTATGATTGCTAATGACATAGAAAATCTTTTCATGTGCTTGTTGGTCATTTGTACACCCTCTTTGGAGAAATGTCTATTCAGATCCTTTGCTCATTTTTTTTTTTTTTTTTTTTTTTTTTTTAATAATTATTTTTTATTGAAGGGTAGTTGACACACAGTATTACATTACATGAGTTTCAAGTGTACAACACAGTGGTAGAACATTTATATACATAATTCCAGGTTCCAGCTATCACCCTACCAGGCTGTTACAATATCTTGACTATATTCCTTATGCTATACATTACATCCCGGTTACTAATTTATTTTACCATTGGAAGTCTGTCCTTTTTTTTTTTTTTTTGTGAGGGCATCTCTCATATTTATTGATCAAATGGTTGTTAACGACAATAAAATTCTGTATAGGGGAGTCAATGCTCAATGCACAATCATTATTCCACCCCAAGCCTAATTTTTGTCAGTCTCCAATCTTCTGAGGCATAACAAACAAGTTTTTACATGTAGAACAAATTCTTACATAATGAATAAGTTACATAGTGAACAGTACAAGGGCAGTCATCACAGAAGCTTTCGGTTTTGCTCATGCATTATGAACTATAAACAGTCAGTTCAAATATGAATACTCATTTGGTTTTTATACTTGATTTATATGTGGATACCACATTTCTCTCTTTATTATTATTATTTTTAATAAAATGCTGAAGTGGTAGGTAGATACAAGATAAAGGTAGAAAACATAGTTTAGTGTTGTAAGAGAGCACATGTAGATGATCAGGTGTGTGCCTGTAGACTATGTGTTAATCCAAGCTAGACCAGGGCAATAAAACATCCACGTATGCAGAAGATTTCTCTCAGAACGGGGGGGTGAGGTTCTAAGCCTCACCTCTGTTGATCCCCAATTTCTCACCTGATGGCCCCCCTGCGACTGTGCCTGTCTTAGGTTGTTCCTCCCTTGAGGAATCTTACCCGTCTCTGGCTAACCAGTCATCTTCCGGGGCCATACAGGGAAATGTGAAGTTGGTAAGTGAGAGAGAAGCCTTATTGTTTGAAAAAGTTAGCTTTTTACTTCTTTGCATATTTATGCCCTGTGGCTTCTATGCCCAGCATTTGTCTTGAGGTATCTTTACCACTTGGAAGAATTATGATACTCGGTAAATTTGATATGAGGCACGAATTCTATTTAAGGGTTGTAATTAGGAGGGAAGAAGAAAAGCTATAGAAGTAGCAGGCGGAAGAAAACATGGGAAGATTGATTATTTCTTTGATATATCTTCTTGTAGAGTAACTTCAGCATGTATAGGTTTTAAGCTACTACTTAAATTGCACACACACATTAACATAATAGGAGTATAGTTACATAACCAAAGCATATCTGTAATTACCAGCCATCTGCAGTGAAACCAAGAAAACCAGTTAGGCACCTTAGGCATTTGTGAAAACTTATCTATGATATGGTGGATATTGTCCAAATGAACTTGAACAGTCTGAGAGAAATCAGACAAATTAAAACAACCCATTCCTGGGGACTGTTCACATTCCATATGTTCTTTTAACAATAAATAGTTTGTAGTTGTAAGACTTTGGAGCGCTACAATTTGCACTTCTCCAAATTCTTGGTTGAGTTCCAACAGTATAGATCCAGTCCAATTTTGTTGTTTTACTGTATGCACAGGCCAGCTTAGATATCTCCTTCCTCATTCCCATGGCAGGTCCAGGAACTGGTGGGATGAGTGCATCTACAGCTGTAGCAGTGCGTGGATCTTTGTTGGGGTTTTTTGATGATCATCTTCTGGCATGAGTCTTCCAGAGGGTGCAGATGTTGGAAGTTCTTTTTCATATCGTATCTTAGTTAATTTTCGGGGTAGCCCAATTAGGCTTTGATCCTCTGTATAAACACAAACAGACCCTTTGCCTACACTTTTATATGCCCTTTATACCCTTGTGTAGAACTCGTTGGAGGTTACCACACAGGAACTGCCCTTTTTTTTTTTTTTTTTTTTTGCTATCACTAATCTACACTTACATGACGAATATTATGTTTACTAGGCTCTCCCCTATACCAGGTCTCCCCTATAAACCCCTTTACAGTCACTGTCCATCAGCATAGCAAAATGTTGTAGAATCACTACTTGCCTTCTCTGTGTTGTACAGCCCTCCCTTTTCTCCTACCCCCCCATGCATGTTAATCTTAATACCCCCCTACTTCTCCCCCCCTTATCTCTCCCTACCCACCCATCCTCCCCAGTCCCTTTCCCTTTGGTACCTGTTAGTCCATTCTTGAGTTCTGTGATTCTGCTGCTGTTTTGTTCCTTCAGTTTTTCCTTTGTTCTTATATTCCACAGATAAGTGAAATCATTTGGTATTTCTCTTTCTCCGCTTGGCTTGTTTCACTGAGCATAATACCCTCCAGCTCCATCCATGTTGCTGCAAATGATTGGATTTGCCCTTTTCTTATAGCTGAGTAGTATTCCATTGTGTATATGTACCACATCTTCTTTATCCATTCATCTATTGATGGACATTTAGGTTGCTTCCAATTCTTGGCTATTGTGAATAGTGCTGCAATAAACATAGGGGTGCATCTGTCTTTCTCAAACTTGATTGCTGCATTCTTAGGGTAAATTCCTAGGAGTGGAATTCCTGGGTCAAATGGTAAGTCTGTTTTGAGCATTTTGATGTACCTCCATACTGCTTTCCACAATGGTTGAACTAACTTACATTCCCACCAGCAGTGTAGGAGGGTTCCCCTTTCTCCACAGCCTCGCCAACATTTGTTGTTGTTTGTCTTTTGGATGGCAGCCATCCTTACTGGTGTGAGGTGATACCTCATTGTAGTTTTAATTTGCATTTCTCTGATAATTAGCGATGTGGAGCATCTTTTCATGTGTCTGTTGGCCATCTGTATTTCTTTTTTGGAGAACTGTCTGTTCAGTTCCTCTGCCCATTTTTTAATTGGGTTATTTGTTTTTTGTTTGTTGAGGCGTGAGAGCTCCTTATATATTCTGGACGTCAAGCCTTTATCGGATGTGTCATTTTCAAATATATTCTCCCATACTGTAGGGATCCTTCTTGTTCTATTGATGGTGTCTTTTGCTGTACAGAAGCTTTTCAGCTTAATATAGTCCCACTTACTCATTTTTGCTGTTGTTTTCCTTGCCCGGGGAGATATGTTCAAGAAGAGGTCACTCATGTTTATGTCTAAGAGGTTTTCGCCTATGTTTTCTTCCAGGAGTTTAATGGTTTCATGGCTTACATTCAGGTCTTTGATCCATTTTGAGTTTACTTTTGTATATGGGGTTAGACAATGGTCCAGTTTCATTCTCCTACATGTAGCTGTCCAGTTTTGCCAGCACCACCTGTTGAAGAGACTGTCATTTCGCCATTGTATGTCCATGGCTCCTTTATCAAATATTAATTGACCATATATGTCTGGGTTAATGTCTGGATTCTCTAGTCTGTTCCATTGGTCTGTGGCTCTGCTCTTGTGCCAGTACCAAATTGTCTTGATTACTATGGCTTTATAGTAGAGCTTGAAGTTGGGGAGTGAGATCCCCCCTACTTTATTCTTCTTTCTCAGGATTGCTTTGGCTATTCGGGGTCTTTGGTGTTTCCATATGAATTTTTGAATTATTTGTTCCAGTTCATTGAAGAATGTTGCTGGTAGTTTCATAGGGATTGCATCAAATCTGTATATTGCTTTGGGCAGGATGGCCATTTTAACGATATTAATTCTTCCTAGCCACGAGCATGGGATGAGTTTCCATCTGTTAGTGTCCCCTTTAATTTCTCTTAAGAGTGACTTGTAGTTTTCAGAGTATAAGTCTTTCACTTCTTTGGTTAGGTTTATTCCTAGGTATTTTATTTTTTTTGATGCAATTGTGAATGGAGTTGTTTTCCTGATTTCTCTCTCTGTTGGTTCATTGTTAGTATATAGGAAAGCCACAGATTTCTGTGTGTTGATTTTGTATCCTGCAACTTTGCTGTATTCCGATATCAGTTCTAGTAGTTTTGGGGTGGAGTCTTTAGGGTTTTTTATGTACAATATCATGTCATCTGCAAATAGTGACAGTTTAACTTCTTCTTTACCAATCTGGATTCCTTGTATTTCTTTATTTTGTCTGATTGCCGTGGCTAGGACCTCCAGTACTATGTTAAATAACAGTGGAGAGAGTGGGCATCCCTGTCTAGTTCCCGATCTCAGAGGAAATGCTTTCAGCTTCTCGCTGTTCAATATAATGTTGGCTGTGGGTTTATCATAGATGGCCTTTATTATGTTGAGGTACTTGCCCTCTATTCCCATTTTGCTGAGAGTTTTTAACATGAATGGATGTTGAACTTTGTCAAATGCTTTTTCAGCATCTATGGAGATGATCATGTGGTTTTTGTCTTTCTTTTTGTTGATGTGGTGGATGATGTTGATGGACTTTCGAATGTTGTACCATCCTTGCATCCCTGGAATGAATCCCACTTGGTCATGGTGTATGATCCTTTTGATGTATTTTTGAATTCGGTTTGCTAATATTTTGTTGAGTATTTTTGCATCTACGTTCATCAGGGATATTGGTCTGTAGTTTTCTTTTTTGGTGGGGTCTTTGCCTGGTTTTGGTATTAGGGTGATGTTAGCTTCATAGAATGAGTTTGGGAGTATCCCCTCCTCCTCTATTTTTTGGAAGACTTTAAGGAGAATGGGTATTATGTCTTCCCTGTATGTCTGATAAAATTCCGAGGTAAATCCATCTGGCCCGGGGGTTTTGTTCTTTGGTAGTTTTTTGATTACCTCTTCAATTTCATTGCTGGTAATTGGTCTGTTTAGATTTTCTGTTTCTTCCTGGGTCAATCTTGGAAGGTTATATTTTTCTAGGAAGTTGTCCATTTCTCCTAGGTTTCCCAGCTTGTTAGCATATAGGTTTTCATAGTATTCTCCAATAATTCTTTGCATTTCCGTGGGGTCCGTCGTGATTTTTCCTTTCTCGTTTCTGATACTGTTGATTTGTGTTGACTCTCTTTTCTTCTTAATAAGTCTGGCTAGAGGCTTATCTATTTTGTTTATTTTCTCGAAGAACCAGCTCTTGGTTTCATTGATTTTTGCTATTGTTTTATTCTTCTCAATTTTATTTATTTCTTCTCTGATCTTTATTATGTCCCTCCTTCTGCTGACCTTAGGCCTCATCTGTTCTTCTTTTTCCAATTTCGATAATTGTGACATTAGACCATTCATTTGGGATTGCTCTTCCTTTTTTAAATATGCTTGGATTGCTATATACTTTCCTCTTAAGACTGCTTTTGCTGTGTCCCACAGAAGTTGGGGCTTAGTGTTGTTGTTGTCATTTGTTTCCATATATTGCTGGATCTCCATTTTGATTTGGTCATTGATCCATTGATTATTTAGGAGCGTGTTGTTAAGCCTCCATGTGTTTGTGAGCCTCTTTGCTTTCTTTGTACAGTTTATTTCTAGTTTTATGCCTTTGTGGTCTGAAAAGTTGGTTGGTAGGATTTCAATCTTTTGGAATTTTCTGAGGCTCTTTTTGTGGCCTAGTATGTGGTCTATTCTGGAGAATGTTCCATGTGCACTTGAGAAGAATGTATATCCCGCTGCTTTTGGATGTAGAGTTCTATAGATGTCTATTAGGTCCATCTGCTCTACTGTGTTGTTCAGTGCTTCCGTGTCCTTACTTATTTTCTGCCCAGTGGATCTATCCTTTGGGGTGAGTGGTGTGTTGAAGTCTCCTAGAATGAATGCATTGCAGTCTATATCCCCCTTTAGTTCTGTTAGTATTTGTTTCACATATGCTGGTGCTCCTGTGTTGGGTGCATATATATTTAGAATGGTTATATCCTCTTGTTGGACTGAGCCCTTTATCATTATGTAGTGTCCTTCTTTATCTCTTGTTACTTTCTTTGTTTTGAAGTCTATTTTGTCTGATATTAGTACTGCAACCCCTGCTTTCTTCTCACTGTTGTTTGCTTGAAATATGTTTTTCCATCCCTTGACTTTTAGTCTGTACATGTCTTTGGGTTTGAGGTGAGTTTCTTGTAAGCAGCATATAGATGGGTCTTGCTTTTTTATCCATTCTGTTACTCTGTGTCTTTTGATTGGTGCATTCAACCCATTAACATTTAGGGTGACTATTGAAAGATATGTACTTATTGCCATTGCAGGCTTTAAATTCGTGGTTACCAAAGGTTCAAGGTTAGCCTCTTTAGTATCTTACTGCCTAACTTAGCTCGCTTATTGAGCTGTTATATACACTGTCTGGAGATTCTTTTCTTCTCTCCCTTCTTGTTCCTCCTCCTCGATTCTTCATATGTTGGGTGTTTTGTGCTGTGCTCTTTCTAGGAGTGCTCCCATCTAGAGCAGTCCCTGTAAGATGTTCTGTAGAGGTGGTTTGTGGAAAGCAAATTCCCTCAGCTTTTGTTTGTCTGGGACTTGTTTAATCCCACCGTCATATTTGAATGATAGTCGTGCTGGATACAGTATCCTTGGTTCAAGGCCCTTCTGTTTCATTGTATTAAATATATCATGCCATTCTCTTCTGGCCTGTAGGGTTTCTGTTGAGAAATCTGACGTTAGCCTGATGGGTTTCCCTTTATAGGTGACCTTTTTCTCTCTAGCTGCCTTTAACACTCTTTCCTTGTCCTTGATCTTTGCCATTTTAATTATTATGTGTCTTGGTGTTGCCCTTCTTGGATCCTTTCTGTTGGGGGTTCTGTGTATTTCCATGGTCTGTTTGATTACTTCCTCCCCCAGTGTGGGGAAGTTTTCAGCAATTATTTCTTCTAAGATACTTTCCATCTCTTTGCCTCTCTCTTCTTCTTCTGGGACCCCTATAATACGGATATTGCTCCTTTTAGATTGGTCACACAGTTCTCTTAATATTGTTTCATTCCTGGAGATCCTTTTGTCTCTCTCTATGTCAGCTTCCATGCGTTCCTGTTCTCTGATTTCAATTCCATCAATGGCCTCTTGCATTCTATCCATTCTGCTTATAAACCCTTCCAGAGTTTGTTTCATTTCTGCGATCTCCTTTCTGGCATCTGTGATCTCTTTCCGGACTTCATCCCATTTTTCTTGCGTATTTCTCTGCATCTCTGTCAGCATGTTTATGATTCTTATTTTGAATTCTTTGTCAGGAAGACTGGTTAGGTCTGTCTCCTTCTCTGGTGTTGTCTCTGTGATCTTTGTCTGCCTGTAGCTTTGCCTTTTCATGGTGATAGGAATAGTCTGCAGAACTGGGACGAGTGACGGCTGGAAGGACTTCCTTTCTTGTTGGTTTGTGGCCCTCCTCTCCTGGGAGAACAGCGGCCTCTAGTGGCTTGTGCTGCGCAGCTGCGCGCAGACAGAGTTTCTGCTTCCTGCCCGGCTGCTATGGAGTTAATCTCCGCTGTTGCTGTGGGCGTGGCCTGGCTCGGGCAGCTACTCCAAAATGGTGGAGTCGCGTTGGAGCAGGAGCTGCTGGGAGGCTATTTATCTCCGTAAGGGGCCTCCCTGCTCCCTGCAGCCCAGGGGTTAGGGTGCCCAGAGGTCCCGGATTCCCTACCTCTGGATTAAGTGGCCCGCCCTGCCCCTTTAAGACTTCCAAAAAGCACCCGCCAAAACAAAACAACGACCACAAAAAAAAACAAGAAAAAAAAATTTTTTTAATTAAAAAAAAAAAATTTTTTTTAATTAAAAAAAAAAAGGTGGTCGTTCGTTTTTCTTTATTCTCCGGTGCCAGCCTCAGGCCTCTGCTCACCGGTCTTTCTGCCCTGTTTCCCTAATATTGGGGTCCCTGTCCCTTTAAGACTTCCAAACAGCGCTCGCCAAAACAAAGCAGCAAAAAAGCAAAAAAAAAAAAAATGGTCGCGCGCTTTTCTTATGTCCTCTGTCGCCCAGCCTCCAGTGCCTGCTCACTGTTCTTGCTGCCCTGTTTTCCCAGTATCGAGGGCCCTACACTCTGGCCCGGATGGCTGGGGCTGGGTGTTCGGCAGCCCTGGGCTCCGTCTCCCTCCCGCTCTGCCTGCTCTTCTCCCGCCGGGAGCTGGGGGGAGGGGCGCTCGGCTCCCGCGGGGCCGGGGCTTGTATCTTACCCCCTTCGCGAGGCGCTGGGTTCTCTCAGGTGCGGATGTGGTCTGGATATTGTCCTGTGTCCTCTGGTCTTTATTCTAGGAAGGGTTGTCTTTGTTATATTTTCATAGATATATGTTGTTTTGGGAGGAGATTTCCGCTGCTCTACTCACGCCGCCATCTTCCGCCCCCTCCTCCCTTTGCTCATTTTTAAATTGGATGACTGTCTTTTTATTTCTAAGTTGTTAGAAAACTTAGGTTATTACTAAGTTGTTCTTAATGTATAAGGCCTTTAACAGACATATTATTTGCAAAATTTTTCTCCCCTTCTGTGGGTTGTCTTTTCACTTTCATAATGGTGTCCTTTGGAGCACAAAGGTTTTTTATTTTCATGATGTCCAATTTATTTATTTATCCTTTTGTTGCTTGTGCTTTGGCATCATATCTAAGAAACCTATCTTTAACCCAAGATCACAAAGACTTATGTTTTCTTCTAAGAGGTTTTTGAGTTTACTAAGTCTTTGATCCATTTAGAGTAAATTTTTGTATATGCTGTGCGGTAGAGGTCCAGCTTCATTCTCTCACATATGGGTACCCAGTTCTCCCAGCACTGTTGAAGAGCTCCCTTTCTCTTTATACCTTTCTTCCCCTCTCCTCCTGCCCTTATTTCCACCTCAGAGCAGAGAATGTGGGGCCATAGACTAGCCATGTGACCTTGGCCAAGTCACCCATGTCTCAGAGCCCTAGTTTTCTCATCTCTAAAAACCTGTAATACCTCCACAACTCCTGTCTTTAAAAGAGTAAACCAGATGCTAACGACACCAGTGGACAAAATTTTGTGGGTACTTATTAGATGCAACACCTTGCATTTGATTAAACAGCAGGACCTCCGCTTCCTCTTGTCACTTCTGTTATTCAGAATTTGACGTGCCCTCCCTTGGCAACTTGGCCTCTTCACTTTTTTAACTTTTTTGTGTCCTTCCTCAGCAATAGAACTTCTTTTACACGATGTCTTGAGTCCCACAGGCATGAGGGCAGGCAGCCTTTTTACTTTTTTTTAAAATTACCTCCAGTGTGTTGGGGTTGTTCTAGGCTCAGCGGAATCTCCAGTGGGCTGATACATCTTTCCTATGAGCAAAAGGAATGCACTTCATTCAGAGAGGCAATAAGAGGTAAATAGTGCCGACAGAGGAAGCTGCTTTTTCTAGTTTGCAGGTGTCTTGGAAATTCCTCAGGCCAGGATCCCTCTATCTGCCTTCTCTTAGTCACCTTCCCTTCACCCACTCCATAAATCAATTAATCAGATTATTTTCATCACTTTCTATGGATTCTTCATCGCAGTCTAATGGGAGAGCTAACGTTCTCTGGACCTCTAGACTTGTGATGGATTAGAAAGGAGAGATGACGAGGTTGACCCCTCGGCTCTTGCTTATATTTGAGCTGATTCTCTGGAACTTTCCTGTCTTTGAGGAGGTCTGTAGAAAGATGCAAGGTTGACTCCAACGAGTTCTACACAAGGGTATAAAGGGCATATAAAAGTGTAGGCAAAGGGTCTGTTTGTGTTTATACAGAGGATCAAAGCCTAATTGGGCTACCCCGAAAATGAACTAAGATACGATATGAAAAAGAACTTCCAACATCTGCACCCTCTGGAAGACTCATGCCAGAAGATGATCATCAAAAAACCCCAACAAAGATCCATGCACTGCTACAGTTGTAGATGCACTCATCCCACCAGTTCCTGGACCTGCCATGGGAATGAGGAAGGAGATATCTAAGCTGGCCTGTGCATACAGTAAAACAACAAAATTGGACTGGATCTATACTGTTGGAACTCAACCAAGAATTTGGAGAAGTGCAAATTGTAGCGCTCCAAAGTCTTACAACTACAAACTATTTATTGTTAAAAGAACATATGGCATGTGAACAGTCCCCAGGAATGGGTTGTTTTAATTTGTCTGATTTCTCTCAGACTGTTCAAGTTCATTTGGACAATATCCACCATATCATAGATAAGTTTTCACAAATGCCTAAGGTGCCTAACTGGTTTTCTTGGTTTCACTGCAGATGGCTGGTAATTACAGATATGCTTTGGTTATGTAACTATACTCCTATTATGTTAATGTGTGTGTGCAATTTAAGTAGTAGCTTAAAACCTATACATGCTGAAGTTACTCTACAAGAAGATATATCAAAGAAATAATCAATCTTCCCATGTTTTCTTCCGCCTGCTACTTCTATAGCTTTTCTTCTTCCTTCCTAATTACAACCCTTAAATAGAATTCGTGCCTCATATCAAATTTACCGAGTATCATAATTCTTCCAAGTGGTAAAGATACCTCAAGACAAATGCTGGGCATAGAAGCCACAGGGCATAAATATGCAAAGAAGTAAAAAGCTAACTTTTTCAAACAATAAGGCTTCTCTCTCACTTACCAACTTCACATTTCCCTGTATGGCCCCGGAAGATGACTGGTTAGCCAGAGACGGGTAAGATTCCTCAAGGGAGGAACAACCTAAGACAGGCACAGTCGCAGGGGAGCCATCAGGTGAGAAATTGGGGATCAACAGAGGTGAGGCTTAGAACCTCACCCCCCCGTTCTGAGAGAAATCTTCTGCATACGTGGATGTTTATTGCCCTGGTCTAGCTTGGATTAACACATAGTCTACAGGCACACACCTGATCATCTACATGTGCTCTCTTACAACACTAAACTATGTTTTCTACCTTTATCTTGTATCTACCTACCACTTCAGCATTTTATTAAAAATAATAATAATAAAGAGAGAAAAGTGGTATCCACATAGAAATCAAGTATAAAAACCAAATGAGTATTCATATTTGAACTGACTGTTTATAGTTCATAATGCATGAGCAAAACCGAAAGTTTCTGTGATGACTGCCCTTGTACTGTTCACTATGTAACTTATTCATTATGTAAGAATTTGTTCTACATGTAAAAACTTGTTTGTTATGCCTCAGAAGATTGGAGACTGACAAAAATTAGGCTTGCTGTGGAATAATGATTGTGCATTGAGCATTGACTCCCCTATACAGAATTTTATTGTCGTTAACAACCATTTGATCAATAAATATGAGAGATGCCCTCACAAAAAAAAAAAAAAAAAAAAAAAAAAAAAAGGACAGACTTCCAATGGTAAAATAAATTAGTAACCGGGATGTAAGGTATAGCATAAGGAATATAGTCAAGATATTGTAACAGCCTGGTAGGGTGATAGCTGGAACCTAGAATTATGTATATAAATGTTCTACCACTGTGTTGTACACTTGAAACTCATGTAATGTAATACTGTGTGTCAACTACCCCTCAATAAAAAATAATTATTAAAAAAAAAAAAAAAGATAAATGATAAGAAATAACACATATTTATAATATTCTGTACTCAGAGTATTTTGAAATGTTTAGACTTCTTAAATAGTAATTGTGTTACTGCTCTTTAGCAACACCAAGGATGATACAAAATATCAGGATCCATAATAAAAATTTGAATGTGTAAGCAATTATGGAAGATTATGTACCTTAGTTGTGAAAAATCTAATCTCATTTAATGTTTAATTTTTATTTTCATTATCATAGATGAGCACTTAATATGTATGTTCTCCTAGAATACTTGTTTATAAAAATTTGTTCAATTCTTTGTCTTTTATCAAACTGATGAATACTGGTCCTGAAAACTGTCAGGAGAGCTTCCTCTGTTAATAGAATTTATATATTAAATATTTTAGTTGTGTTGTATTAAAAAAAAAAAAAAAAGAAAGAAAGATGCAAGGTTGAACATGGACACTGGGTTAGGCACTGATGTCACAATCTTTCTACTATCTTTGAGTCTGTACCAAGCTCATTTTCTCTCAGCCTCAGTTTCCTGATCTGTAAAACAAGGATACTATGATTAACTTCCTCATAGGTGGTTATGAGGATTCATGAAATAATGTCTGTAAAACACTTGGATAGTTACTTGGGTAAAGTGTTTCAATCAATGGTGGGTAGTATTATTATTAGTTTCTGCTTTTCTGTCCATCTGTCTGGATTATTCTTCTTTGGAAGCTTTCTTGTGACAGCATCCATCCATCTCTGACACAGTGACGTCACTGGTCTACTGAACTAGTAGGCAATTCCAACTGAGGCTGTGAATATGGAGGAAGACAGGATGGGAGCTGGACCAAGAACTTGGAGGAACTGGGAAGGAAGAGAAGAACTCACCCTTTTGAAAGGATCTTCTTTTAAAGTAAAGAAATTATCCTTATCTCCCAGTTTGCTTTGCTTCTTAGCAATTCTTCAAAAGCAGGTATGATATCCCCTCAAGATCCTTCTAAAGATGAAGGGCTAGTGATTGGTCATAGTCTTAGTGGAACTTGGCCTTTATGGTGGCCTCTAGATCATGATAGGTCTTGCAAGCAGGACTTCAACTAGTCTATAGGTGTTTCCATGTACATTTCAAGAGAGCAACCCTCCTCTGGTCCAATGCAGCCCTAACCCACATTCACTCCCTCTGTGGAGTCTTTTTGCAGCACACAACCTGCACATTAGTAGTTACCCTACTGGGAAGACAGAGGGAAGGCAGGTTTAACACTTCTCAAGGTATTTATGAGCTTCCAAACCTGGGCTTTTCCACCGCAGTGTCATGTTGTAGGTGGTCCTCATGAAAGGGGAGAGCACATTGTGCTTCATGATCATTGAAGATTGTTGAAGAGGGATCTCAAAGAAGGCAAGGAATGAGGATGTCTCTGAAGCACACACTGAATTCTGGAAAAAAGGCCAATTATGCGTAGAGTTCCCCACCTTTACCCCACAAGACAGTTTCTTATCTCAACACTCTAGTAGATGGAGGAGGGCTGGTCCCTTACTGGGGTACTGTAGGATGGGTCTTGCCTGGAAAAGGCACTGAATGACCTGACAAGGAGGTGGAACTCCATCATCCCTTTCTGAGTTTTATATGGGAGCCTCCTCTATTTGCTTGGGTGACTGAATCCTGCCCTTTGCTTCAGGAAAGTGCATAACTTGCACACAGTCACCCACCACACACCTGTCTCTATTCATGTCTCTTCTGACACTAGTGCCCCCCACATCAGTGTGTGCAATGTGGGATCATTTGATCTGAGATGCCACCATGCTAGCTCTCACCTCCAGCACACACACCTTTTGGATAAACTAGTCTGGCTCTGACACTTGCTCCCAAAATGTTGCCAAGGTTGAGTCTGCTGAAGGCTCAATAAATAGTGTTCTTCCTCTGCGTCCTGCCTTGTGGTGGGCAAACACAAAGATGACTTCCAATGGTCTCTGTCTCTCAGTATCCACATCCTTGTGTAGTCCACTTGTGAGTGTGGGCAGTACCTGTGACCTAACTTTTAACAAATATCATACAGCAAAGGTGATGGGGTGTCACTTTCTTGCTTTTATTACATACATTATATCGCATTATACATTATAATGGTAACTTCCTTCTTACTGGCAGCCTCTCTCTATTGCTTTCTTGGGTTGTACAGAAGCAAGTGACCATGTTGGGGATATCACATGTCAAGGAATTGAGGGATCCCTCAGACCAGTGGCCAGCAAGGAAATGAATCCTGACAACAGTCTTACTTGGAAGTGAATCCTTTCCCAGTTAAGCATCAGATGGGACTCCAACCCTGGCCAACATCTTGATTGCAGCCTTGTGAAAAACCCTGAACCAGAGGACCCAACTTAGCTGTGCCTGAATTCCTGACCCATAGAAACCAGGAGATAATAAATGCATGTTAGGTAGATAACTAATATATCTCTCATGGTGGTCTTTCCTGCTTCTGTGTCCCTCTGTAAAAAAAAAAAAAAAAGTTCTTCCCAGGCAATGAAGCATTTTCTCAGAGGCTATCAGCCATCATGGCTGTGAGCTGTCATCTGCTAGAAGTATTCATCTGGGCCTGGGAGTACCTGTCTGAGGGAGCCTTGTCTTAGCTGAGCTACCCAGCCATCCTGGAAGATGTGGCAACCTGAGTAGCCCCAGTAGAGGGGATAATACCTGGGAATGGACAGTTGGCAATGGGGATATAATAAAGGGCAAGAGAAAATTACCATATCATCACTCTCTCTGTCCCTGCTAACAATAAGGACTGCTTTATATTGTTTGCTAGCTCCATAATCTCTGGCACTTAGTAGTTGCTCAGTAAATGTTTGCATATTCACTCGATCCAATTCCTGGTGAAGAAGTGCCAGACTCCATCCAGGGCATCTGTTCCCTAAATTTTAGGGCAGTTCATCTGGCACCAAGGTTGGACCTTCGGAGAGGATACGTGGTGCTGCGGATGGAAAGGGAAGGCCAGGGAATCCAGGAGACATGACCCAAGGAGACATCAGCCTGCAAGGAAAAGGCCTGCCTCCTCTGTCTGAAGCTTTCTTCAGTCCTCACCTTGACCTGAAGGCCTGAAGGAAACACTAGAACGGTTTTGAAGAGGCATCTCGCTGATTTCCCTGGGTCCTCCCCACCTTAGGAAGAGGAGCAGAAATCGGGTTGGGGATTAGAGGCCTTAGCTGTTGGGTTGTGAGATTCAGGTTAACCTTGCCATTTTCTTCCTCAAAAATTAGAAGTAGATGGAAGAAACCTTGAAGTCCCATTGCATAGGCCCAGAGAGGTGAACAGACTCACCCAAGGTCACGCAGCCAGTGGTTATATGGCTGGCCTAGAACCCAGCGCCCTGTACGCATCACTCCCGTGCATCTGAGCCCCTCAGATGGGGCAG
Source organism: Manis pentadactyla (assembly GCF_030020395.1). NCBI lineage: Eukaryota > Metazoa > Chordata > Mammalia > Pholidota > Manidae > Manis > Manis pentadactyla. The sequence goes on along the minus strand of NC_080031.1, from coordinate 11,986,911 downwards.
TTTATAACCACGGGAGCCAGGACATCGTGTGGCTGTGGATGCAACCACAACCTGGAGCTTCCCACACTCAGGGTGAAGTCCAGCTGAGAACAAACATGGGCGTGCCTGGGACCGTGGCCCATCTGCTTCCCTTGAGCTTCAAGAGTTGGGAGTTCATCAGGCGCATGAGGCATCTTGTTCCTATTTTCTCGGCTGGGCGGTCCTGGCAACAGCTCTTCATTTCCTGTGAGGTAATGAGCTCTTAATCTCTGAGCTCAGCCTCGCTTAGGACGGGCTGGGGGTTGGGGCAGGAAAACAAAAGGCAGAGCCCCCCTCTCCCTGTTCTGGGGTACTCGGATGGGCTGGCAGTGGAAAACGAGGGCCTGCTCCTGGGGGCTCTGGGCAGGGGTCCGGGAGGCCTGAGGAGCAGAGGTGGAGGGCCACCCCTCAAGTCTTGCAACCAGCCTTGGACTCATATCAAAGAACTGGGGCTCTCTCCCCTTCCATTTAGGACTAGCCAGAATTTAAAGACCACCCTCCACCCCACCGTCCCGGCTGTGCTCCACATTGGATCTCATTTCAGATGGCCTCTTCTAGGGAGCATATGTAAGTAGGGATCTCCTTGTGTCAGAGTGGAAATTCTAATACATGAAGTGAGCTGACATTGCCTGTCCCAACCGTATCTTGCCACATATACCGACTTGCAGGGGACCCAGGAACCCCATGGTAAATAACTCAGATATTTACATATATGTCTGTATCCATCTGTATATCTGAAAATGCAGGGAGGCCAAATGGGTCTGAAAAACAATCACTCAAAGCCAATGTACCGACCAGGGCCTTTGCACATGCCGCTCCCTTTACCTGTACAGCTCGTACCGCTCCCCCCGCCTCCCTCCAACTGTATCCCTTTGCCTAGCCAACTCCTATTGATCCTTCAGTCTCAGCTTCAATATCACTCTCTCCAGAAAGCCTTCCATGATTACGCAGACCAGTTATGCCCCATTGGTGTGTGTTCCTAGAGCACCCTGCCCATCTCCTAGGTGCTCAGCACCCTTGCAGTGACTTATTTCCTTGTTAAGCTTCTGCTAAGCTCTGAGTTTTATCAAGGCAGTGACCTCACCTGTTGTGTTCTCCACTCAGAGCCAGCTCCTGGCCTGGCCGAGCACAGGCTCTCCTTGGAAAATCAATGAATAGATTTTGACAACAGTAGGTGGAGGCAGAAGGAGGGAGGCAGCTCCCAAGTCTTTCCTAAGCCACCTCTATGCCCAGCTACTCATCTGTTTATACCATCTCTCCCCTGCCCTCACCCAGCTTACCCCCTGGCCTTTGCTTGGACTTTCCTTAGTGTTCATTTGAACTAGTTTTCACCATCAACATGTTAGCAGGAAGGGAGGGCTCACGGAGCTCAGGTCAGCAGACCCTGGCATGGTCCTCCCCATGGAAATGCAGCCAGCCTTCTTTCTTCTGCTGTGCAACATCTGGTACTTGACGCCCACGCCCTGCCAGCTCGGGCCAGCTGTGACTCCAAGATATTTTTTTATCTGTCAGAGCAAGTCAACATTGGAAAGATTTTTTAAATGACACTTAAATCACAGTCGTTCACCAATGACTCTAAAGTGAGAATGGGCTGTGGGAGAAGTGGGACGTCACCGCCTTGGGAGTTGGTACCGGAGCGCTACATCTCCACAATGGTTCCCTGATCACAGCACCGCAGCAATGGCCGAGTCTCCTGCGCACCCCCGAGCCTCACAGAGGTAATCTCAATTCCTCCAACTAGAAGGGAACGAAAGAAGCCGGCCAGTGACTTACACACTCACGGAATGTGAACATTCCTGGTGACCTAACATTTGTATTGCTTTCAGAGCCAGTCAGAGTTGACTATTTGCTTTGTGACACACATGCTTTGTGTGATCCCATCTGTCCTTACAACTTCATCATACAGACCAACAGTCATTATCTCCATCTTGCAAGTGAAAGAGCTCAGGATCGGAGAAGTCCTACAGCTTTGCCAGAGGCAAATCCAGGCAAGCATCTAGGCATCCCAACCTCGGCTAGGTCCTGTGCTCTTTCTGCTATGCCCAGCTGCAAGACCCACGGAGGCATTCCCTACGGCCCCAGGCCTTGGGGCCACTGGCTGTGGGATTTCTTCTTGGCTGGGATAAGATGGAGAAGCAGGCGAAAGCACCACTAAGGCACATACTGATGTGGGGAGCTAGCAGTTTCCTTCCTCGGCCATGTGAAAATTTTCCAAATATGGGGAGCCATCTGGTGATGATGTGAAGATTGGGTAACTCCACACTCATCATTAGCTTGGCAGTGATGGAAAGTGAGTCCAGAAAGAGCCCTTGTGTATCATAAAGGAAATGTAAGCCGTATGTTTCTCATTCATTTACTCTTAAGTCATCAAAATGTTGGTTTTAAAGAGGCTTTTGATGTCCAACTCGCTTTCTGCTTTTTTATGGTGGGGAGGGAGAGGAAGTCACAATTCTCTAGCTGTAAATCGCCTAGTTTGGAGAAATCTGGAGGTGATCCAGTACCCCAAATACTGGAAGAATGGAGGAAGCTCCAGGCAGGGCTCTGCTTTAGGAACCCAGGCAGGGACTTTCATTCCTATTCAAAAAATTGTACACTGAATGCTGAGTGTCAGGCACAGTGACAGGTTCCAGGTGAACAAATCATGATCCTCTGCATGAGTATTAGCGGCAGGTGAGATGACAGACATCTAAATATCTGTGTCTACCTATGTTGTCCTTCTTAGGTGATTACTCTGCCCACAGTCACCTCTGAAGCTGTAACCCTAAGCAGCAGCCCCGTGGTGAAGAAACCGCGGGTCAGAGAGCAGGTGATGTGCTCGACGTGACCCACGCCATGGACGTGGTGCTAGAGCTGAGATTTGAATGGAGGCTGTCTTGCTCTAGAGCTCATGTTCTGAACCTCGGCTGCCTCTAGGAGAGGAGGAGGTGTTACTTAGGCAGGGGCACAGAGAACGAGCTCTCCAGCCAGAGGAAACACCCACCGAGAGGGCCAAGGAGGGAAGGGCTTGGCACATTCAAAGAACAGACAGGTCAGTGTGGTGGCCAAAGGAGAAGGTCCCAAGGTGCGGCTGGAGGGGCTGGTGAGAGCCAGACTGCAAGAGTCTTGATGCCAAGGCAAGATGTGGTCTCTAACCTAAGAGCAGAGGGAAACCACCGGAAGGTTGTAAATTCTCTCCAGGTGATTCTAACATGCATTCGGCGTTGAGCACCACTGAGACTAAGGTGGTGGCAGTGCAGGCCAGGAAAGCTGGGGACTTGAAAGGCGCCTTGCACCTCCCTTTGGGGGATTTGGAGTATTGCCTGGAGGGGAGGGCTGAGGGAGGTCTTGAGAGTGACAAGGGACTAGCAGGTGGCGTTAATGAAGAATCCCCATGTGAGGGGTCCAGGGACCTCTGATTATTAGGCGATCACTGCTATGAGTGCGTGAGCTCAGTTGTGCCCTAAAGATAGTCCAGGCTTTGAAGTCCAGAACATTCTTGTCCTTGTAATCCAAACTGCCTAATTAATATGCTATGATATCACATGGTAAATGTTACAACAGAAATATAAATAGAATGCCAGAGTGGCCTGGAGAACTAAGTGGCTAATTCTGCTGGGGGACGTCAGGGACACCTGCTAAGGAGGTGGCACTGGTTCTAAGGGAAGCAATAGTGGCCTCAGGTGGCAAAGGATGAGGGACTTCTATGCATGTGAGAGGACGCAGGGTTGTGAAGGGCCCATGGGGAAGGGTGGGAAATTCAAAGTGGCAGTGATGTAGGTGTGACAGGGAGAATGATAGGATGAGACTGGAGAGAGGGGCTGGGACCAGCTGAGAAGAGCTGTCCTCATCAAGGGAAGCCTTCAGATTTTATCGTTGGTGCCACCCCTCCAATGTGTACGTCCTCCTCCTCACAAGACTTGGCCTTTTGCCTTTGATAGGGGACTTCCGAACACAGGAGCAGCCTTGGAGCCAATGGGCCCTTGGGAGTCCTTCCAATCCATTCTTGTGTCCATAGGGGATACCAGATTTAAACTGCCCAAGACAATGAGAAAATTCTTGCATCTGAAACATTTCCAAGAAGGACATCCTACAACCTCACTGGGTCACCTGTGGGTTTATCAAGGAGCCCTCACCCTCATTCTTTTCTTTACAGTTCCTCTTGGTCTTTGGCAGTTCTCAAAGGAACAGAAACTGTCACACCACTTGGTGTAATGAAAGATCCTGACATTCTCAGGCAGTCACCAGTGAAAAACACTTATTAGGCTCCAACTATGTGAAAAGTTCTGTGCCAGTTGGAATATAAAGAATTAGAAGACACATTCTTTGGCTGCAAGTTGCTCGTATCAGAAGAGGAAGGAAATGAAAGAAACTAGTAACACAAGGCACTAGACACTGAGTGCCAAATAAATCTTCCTTGATTCCCATAGGCAGGCCTAGATTGCTCTCAGCCTGAGCACCCTGTATTCCTGGTACACACAGTCCTTCCATGTGGCAACTACCCTATGGTCTTGCACAAAACCATTTCCATTTTTTCTCTCCAACAGACAGAGCTCCTTAAGGCAGAACAGGGTCTCTTTCCTCTTTGAATCCCTAGTCCCTACCTCATTATCTCACTTATTATAGGTGCTCAATAAATGGTTGATGGCTTAGTAAATGAATGGTAAAGGCAATATGTTTCCCTTAGGAGTTCAGAAGCTTCAGGGATCCCTGAGCGCTAGAATGGCTGGGAAAAGTCTGGCGAAGACAGTGAGGTACTTACCATATGCCTAACTTCTAGTAGTGGGAAACGAGAGCCAAAATAATGAGCTTGGAAAATGGTGAGCTGGGTAGGAGCAAGGTCTCCCATAATCAAACTCCAGCTAACCTTTTCCAGGTTGTAGCCACGGCCTCTCACTTGGAACACAACGGATTCTACGACAATTGATGAGTGACTTGTTCTAATCTGTGACCAGGTGTTGAGTCACAGGGATCCTGAGTGCATTCTCTTGGGTTCTAGAACACTGATGTTGCTCTGGCTTTTCCAGAGTTTCCTGGGATCCCACTCTCTCCACTAGAGACCGTGCCCCCTTCAGAGCCAGTCCCTTTCCCTCTTGCTCAAATTAAAATAGCTAATTTTAGACACTTCCTGATTACTCCTAGCTGGGTCTCATTAGTGGCCTTAAAACGGCTGGAACCTCAGCTGGAGAAGGAGCAACTTTCATTGGTCCTGGTCTGCTTTCTGTCTCCACATTGTTGTTGATGTTGGCTGCCTTGGAGAAAAGCAAAATGAACTCTCTCCTTAGAGAGTGGACCACAGGCTATTGGCTGAGTGCCTGAACCATTGGGTGAGGGATGAAAGAACACATGTCCAAGGGACTATGACCACCTCTGGTGGCAGGCAGGTGTTTTGCTCATAATTCATCTCAAAAGTGCATGGGTATTCATTTTTTCATTTATATATTCATTCAACAGTGATCAAAAGTTCATTCCAATTTAATGATGACTTAGCATATACCAAACTCTGTGCTATCCCATATCCCAGGTTCTCAGGGTATGAAAGCATTTAATGAATGGTTCCTGCTGGCCAAAAACTCAGTCAGATGAATGTAATAGGCAAGCATATGACTACCACCCCACCAATCCACATAGAGGTGGGTGAACACACTGTGGTGGACTAGAATTAACAATAATGGCTACTCTTTCAGTGTTGTGCTCCAGGTTTGTCTAAGGATTTTACATGAATCAACTCACTTAATTCACACAACCATCCTGTGATCATAGAGAAGGACCACCTAACTAATTGGGGAGCAGGAAGCAAAGAACAGGCATATAAGGGAAGGAAGGGCATTCCAGACAGATGGAATGGCATGTTGTCTTGCCAATGGGTTTCAGCCCTGGGCAAGTTTGCTGTGGATTCAGTGTGACCAAAGAAATGACCATAAAATGTTCTTGGGGTGAAAGAGTTATACCCAACTTTATTTCCACATTGGCAGGTCAATCACTAAAATCCCACTCACCTCACTCAGAGTGAGTCTTCAGGCAGCAAGCCGGTCTCAGCCTCTGGGCCTCTGTCCTCGGTGCTGCCACCACTCCAGCCTCTGCTCTACTCTCCTGCAGCCTTGCAGCCATGCCACCGTGTCGTCCAGACCACTGGGCGGAGCTCTTTAAATAGAGTCAGTAGCAACGTATTGCCCACCAGGGCCAGTTGAGAATCCTGGCCACAGGAACTTTCATTTTATCCACACATGTGCAAAGGGTGGAGGCATCGTATGCAAATGGGTGGCAGGATCTGTATACCTCTTCATACAATTCTTTTTCTCTGCCATACCTGTTGGTTATAAGCTGGATTTCAAACATCTCCAGTGCATTTTTAATTCCACAGAAAAGGACCCCCTGTGATAGATAGCCCTGGTCTTCTACTGGATCTGCACCATATCTAAGAGGACCAACGCTGGGATCCTATTAATCTATCCATCCCCAACCCCCTGCCACCATTTCCCTCTTTCTTGCTTGTGGGTAAAATTGTAATATTTCCAGAATATCTCGCCTGGCTTTAGTACATCTGCTTATCAATAGGCATTCAGAGGTGAAAAGAAGTATGGCTTTAGTGCATTTGCATCATTCCTCAGGGGTGGAGAGAAGTTCATCTCCATATCAGTGGATAATTACCTGGGCAATGAGGGGTGAAAGGGTTATACCCAACTTTATTTCCACACTGGTGACTGGAGGGCCGGTTTTGCTTCTGCCAGAGCAGGAGAGAGAAACGGCCCCAGACTGCAGTTTGTAAGCAATAAACAGATTTTAAACTTCATTTCTCCCTTTGACTGATGTCAGTTTTTAGAGGTATTTTGCCCCAGGATTTCCTTTCCCTGAACTTACATTGCTCCTCCCCCTGGACGCCTGAACTGATCCAAGATGTATTCTCACTTTTAGTCTAGAGCCTCCTAGGATGGCTCTTCCCTCCATTAACACAGCTCATTCACTGATCATTAGGGCCTCACTCATCTCTTCTCAGAAAGTCCTGGTCATCCTGGGACTATTGTCCCTAAGCAGGGTCAACAGCCAAACAACTTCAACCAACCCGAGATCAGTCAGGAGCCGCAGCAGCTGCGGTCAGGGTCGGTCTGTGCACGGCCTTTCCTGGACACCATGGAGTTCAGCGCTTTCTTCTGACAATGAGGACAGAATTGGTTTTTTCGTGGAATCTGAGCCAAAGGATTTACATGGTACCCCAATCCTAGTGTGGGAAGTGGAAAAGGGAGTTGGAGAGATGAACTGCCGGCACAATTTGGATCACAGAGGAGGTGTTTCTGGAACAACTGAGAAAAGTGATCCTGGAAAGACAGCAAGGTTACAAATAGCAATCTTCCCAATCCCAAATCAGATAGCCTAAGAGGCTCAGGATGTCTGACCTTTGAACTTGAAGTTCCTTCTCTACTCAAGGCCAAGGAAACATGGCCCTCTCCCTCCCTTCTGCATAGCTTTTGTCCTAAATCATAGAGAAGTTCCAAGTCCCCACATGGGGCAGGGGGTCAGGGAGCCCCGAATCTGGCCTCGGAGGGGAAAGGACGGTCCCTCTCCAAAATGCACCTTCCTCCTGCCCTGTGTCTTGGCCCCATATAATGATCCTCTCCAGAGCACTTGAGGCCTGGAGTCTTTTTTAAACGGAACAAGAGACTCATAAATCCCAAAGACTCCCTTGGAAGCCCCTGGCTCAGCTCTCCCTCCTGGGCTCCCTGCCATAGGGAGTGTCTCCCAACTGCTCCCCACTGTCCCAACAGGATTCATACATGGGCTCCCGGCTCCGGCTGGCAGCCTGTACCCACCTGGCCAGAGGCCTTGGGCCTGCTTCGGTTGTGACGAGTGAACTGCAGCCCTCAAGTCCTTCCAAAATTGGGGGGTTTCTCGATCTGGAGAAGCTGACCCTGTGTGGTGAGGAAGGTCTGATAGGTTAGGTCGGGAAAAGTCCCAGATGGCCGGTCTCACCTTGCAAATTGTAGGTGAAATCTACCTACAGTTACCTTCCTTGAGTAGAAGCCCCAGCAGTTCCTTCTGAGGTCCTATCCCAGGGTGCTTCTCCCCCACCAGCTCCGGCCAGCTGCCTGGGAGTCTGTCTCTCTGCCACTCAAACGAGGGGGGCCCGGCCCCTCCGCTCCCCTCCCCTCTCTCTTTTCCAGTCAACCTTGTCCTTCATCTAGAGGTCATGAGCCCTGACCTGCAGGTGTGGCCTGCGCAGGGATAAGAGGAGTCAGTCCCACCCTGCCAGGCAGATCTTTCAAGAGGGCTTTAGGGTTTGTAATTAGGAGGGCCAGCTGGGCTCCTTCTTCGTGTCCCCAGCCTCCCCTCTCCCCCAGCCTGGCTCGTAACTTCTTAAAGTGGAGGAAGGAAGGGAGGGAAGGAGGAGGGAGGGAGAAAAGAAGAGGGTGGGTAGGAGCAAGAAGGACCCCTGACCCCCACCTCCTCCCTGCTCTAAAAATCCCCCCCTTTTCCCTTTCTTCTAAAACTCGCCAAGTCTTCCTTCTTCCTTCTTGAATCCTGGTGTCTTGGGTCCTTCAGTGTCCTCAGGTTTTGCAGGAGAACATTTCTGATAGAGGAAACTGATTCCTGGAAGTGGTCAGAGGAGGGAGGTTTCTTTCCTTTGAGTGACAGCAGGTCAGCCATGGGGCCGTGGCTGGAACCCGGGCATCCCCAAACTCCAGATTTGACTGGAGCTAACAGGGTGGAAATAGCTAGAGGGCACTGCACCGGGAGCTCTGCAGGCTGCCCTGACTTGCAGGTGACCTTGGACCAAACTTCTCTCTGGGTCTCAGTTTTTTCATAGATATAGTAGAATGATTTTGGTTTTGAAGGTACTCCAGGTAAGCAACTGCAGGAAGAGAAAGGGTTATTACTGGCAGAAATTTGATTCAGAGGTGGAGGGGTCTTAAAAGGGTTTAGTTGCGCAGCTGGACTTTAGTGTTTTGACTTCAACATGGAGAGGATGTTGGCCATGGCAGGTGAGAACTGAGGGGAGAAGGCTGTGACATGGACGTGCAGAAGGTCACCACGTCTGAGGCAGGTCCAGGCAGGTCCACGGTCTTGTCTTGAAGACCCATTTCTTCTCCAGGCCAGTTCAGAGGGAACTAGAATTTGTGGTTACAGAGTTCTAGACACGTGTTTCTGGACGGATAGGGCAAATCTGCGGCCCCCTCTGGGACCCCCTTCCTCCAGCCTGTCTCCCTCAGCCTTGGGTCTCTCTGCACCTCTGGGGTCTCACTGTCTCTGTGGGACCCTCCCCCTTTGGGACCCAATTACTGGAACCTCCAGGAAAGTGTAATTGAACGTTTGTATTGAAAGCAGGAGCCAGGCGCACACTGATTAGAGGAAGCCGGTGACGAGGGGAGAGCCGCGTTTGCTTTTCATTCCGGATTAGAGACCTTTAATTGTGCTGAGAGCAGAGTGGGGCTGGGATAATGAGTGTGAAGTTTGTTTTCTCTCCAAGCTGCCCCTCCCTCTTTCCCTCTCCCCACAGAGACAGGGTTAGGGCCCTGGCTGCCCGGTCTGTCCCAGCTGCAGTCCGCCGGGCACTTTGTGACCCGGGGCCCCAGCTTGGGGCCCAGGAGCTGGGTGACCTGCAGTTATGCCCAGCCACACTGGGGTGTGTGCAGATCATGTTGGTGGTGGAGGCCGAGCATGTGGGCCTCCGGGCACGTGAGAAAGATGCCATCTTCAGGACATTAGTGACTGCAGAGCCCACCTGCCAGGTGGTCAAGCTGGCCACGTGGGCGTGTGATTTATTGAGGCCTGAGAAATGCCATGGAGCTCTCTTGCTGGAAGGCACGAGATGCCATTCTGGTGAGCCATTCTGCACGGCCACCCTCCTTGCCTAGGGACCCGCAGCTTCTCCGCTGGCCCTTGGAAGAGTCAAAGCCATAGCAGAACCCGATCCTGGACCCTGTTCCTGCCCTTTGCCCTAGGCCTTGTCTTCCGAGGCTGGGCAACTGGCCCTGGGGCACACAGGGCAGCGCTCTGCTGGTCACTAGGTACTTGTACATGCGGGGTCTCCCCTGGAAAGAGAGGTACTGCTGGGTATGACTTTATAGCCAAGAACAGTTAGGTCATTTAAGTCACTTTTTTTAGGCCACACAGCCAGCTCCAGGCAGAACTGGGATTTCAATCCCCCATTTCTCTGACCAAAGTCCCCCTGTTCCCCTTCTGTGACACTGAGAAGCAGAATTAAGGGGTGAGGAGTCGGGACAGGGATGAGGAATCTGGATCCTGCCTTTTTTTTTTTTGAAGTGAAGACTGTGAAGAGAGACACTGCCCCCTGCGGAGACTCTAAGTCACGAGCAGAGCGGGAAGCACCAAGGTCCGTCTCAGACTCCAATTCCCCTCCTCCCCTCCACCCTCTGATGCCCCGCTGGTACTGAGACACCAAGAGCTGTCATCCCTGAGTGTCTGTTGTGTTTCAGGCCCATCCTAGGTACTTCCTGTGGGTAACACAACCAGCGGCTGGGGGATCTTCACCCAGTTTTAAGAGGGATGATGCTAATCCAAAGAGGCTGGTAGTTTGTTCACTCACTCAGGGAGCCAGGGGTCTGCCTCCGGGGCCCTGGCACTGACCATGGGACCACACGGCCCTGAAGGGAATGCTTCCAGCCAGCTGGGTTGCCACCCCACTGCCTGCCCAAAGGGGCCTAGGCTACGGCCAGAGGAGTGGGCGGCACAGGGTCACGATTCTCCGGTCTCAGCAGCAGCATCGCTTCCCTTAGCTACTGGCAGCCCAGAGATCTGAAGGGGTGAGTTTAGCCCTGCTTTGGACAGGGAGGCACCTCCCTCCTCATGTGGCCTTCTGGGCCTGTAGCCACAGGGTGACTGGGAGGCAGGGCTTCCAGGGCTGTGGGCTTCCTTAGTACCTCCCACCAGGTGCTGAGTCTGGCCTGGCTTACAGCAGCCCCAGGGCACAGGGCATTTGTGGCAGCCCTGGTGATGGAGGGATGCGTGCATGTGGGGGGACATGTGCAGATCCTGCATGTCAAGCTCATCTCCGGTAGAGGTGACATGCTGAGGCACTAGAGTCCATCATATGTGTGGTTCCTTGGCTGACAAATGATATAACTGAATCGGAAGGGAGTGGCCTCCATTCTTAATCTCTTTATCCCTCTATGTGTGTTTTAAGTGAGTGGGATGAGGGATGCTGGAGAGAGGCTGAGACCCAGAGGGGTGGGGAAGCGGAGGAGGGGAAGGAATAACAGACCCAGGAGCTGGGCCCACCTGGGATGCTCCCCATCCATGGACTGTGCTCTCCGTACTCTCCCAGCCCAGCCAAACGAGCTAAAACCAAGGCCAAGCGGAGCTGGGAAGGTGCTGGGGCTGGCTGCCCATGCAGTAAACAGTAGCAGGGAAATGCAACTGTTTGTGTATAGACCATAGCTTGTTACAGTCCTGGAAGGTTCCAACTCTGGGGCCCATAGGCTTGGAGCAGAGAACATCCATGGGCAGAAAAATCGTGTGAGAGCAATGATGCAGGGCCCCCAGCACTGTGCTGTCCCCCTCACCCTCCTCCCCTGGGCAGCGCAGGAACCGCCTGCTGGCCTCCCCTTGCCCTGCCAGAGCCCAGACACAGCCCGGCTGCATCTCGGATGAGGGAGCATCAGCCTCCCATTACATCCTCAGCAACTGCACAAACACAGCATGTCTGCAAGGGACCTGCCCAGGTGAGAGGCCAGTGAGCTGGCTTTTGCCAATGCACTGTGAAAACGAGCCTGAAGAGGGGCACAGACACAGGGCAGAGCTCAGGGCATCTTCCAGACCCCTGCCATCCACAGGGATCCCCAGAGTAGACCCCACCCTGAGGGTGGGGCAGGAGAGAAGAGGACCTGGTGTTGAGAGGTGGCCTCAAACACAATCTGCAGGGTCCGGAAGGTGGTGGAAGCAGCCCTGGAAGAAAAGGTCCCGGATGGGGCCACTGGGGAAGGCTGCAGAGGCGAGGGGGCTTTCTGGCCATTTTGGCATTAACTGGTTATGTAAACAGCATGCAAATTGGCCCTTTATTTTTTGCTAGTCAATAGCCCGAGCATTTTTTATCTTTGACTGGAAGCTTTGGTCTCCTCGGTCCCAGCAGGTCACCTGGTGGGAGCGGGGCTCTCAGGCTCAGAAAAACGAGGCTGGGAAGGGAGGAATCATCACTTTCTCCTGCCCAGTAGCTGTCACACTGAAAGGGCTGCCAGGGGGACTGGCAGCAGATAGACCCAGGGGGTTCCTCCTGGTGGGCCCTCTGATGGTGGCGTTAACGTTTGCAAGCTGGGCATGGCAGGGGCTGGTGGGAAGGAGGGTTGTGCTGGGCCTGATGGATGGGTCCTGGCAGCAGGGTATGTCCAGTGGGGGGTTGGAACCCAGGCTCGGCAGAGCAAGGTCAGCTTGAGGGTGGAGGGAGTCCTGGTGGCCTCAATGTCCATGGGGAAGGGGGCAGTTAGGACTGGTGATGGGAGGTGGGGGTCAGGGTACTTCCCACTGAGGAGGAGGAGGAAAGAGCAGGTGCCGGTGTTGGGAGGGGACTAAGTCACAGTCTGGGGGACTGTAGCCAGAGGGCACCATCTTGAGTTGTGTTTCTGCTCTTCCTAAAGGAACGGGAGCCTGTGTCAGGGAGGGGTGGGGCGCAAACGCAGTATGCAGGCAAAGCAGATACTGCCTTCCTTGACAGCCTCCTCTGTCCCACCCCAAACACACACACACACACACATGCTTCCTTCCATCTCATTTCCATGGACACCCCGTCACTCATATAAACCAAGTGTCTGAGTTGACATTCTTGAATGTAAATAGCATCTCTCTTCCCACCAGCTTCAGTGGCCCCGAATGCAGTGCTTGAGTTCCCCTCCTGCTCAGTCCAGAAAGCCCACCCACTCCTACCCAAGCTCCACACCCCACCCCTCCTGTGGGTGTCTGAGGATTGCAGGGTGGGAATCGTAGTCCTGCCCATTCCTGCCTTGTGGTGGCAAAACCGGGACCCAGCCACCTGTCTTCCGAGGTCGGAGACTGCCAGCACCAGGCTGTCCCACATCTCAGGGGGTGTCCAGCCAGGGGCGGGATTTTGCATGTCTGAGTTGGAGGTTGTTGGGAAGGGGGAATTAGGTGGTTTGGGACTTTTGTGGGAGTTCAGGTAGCAGCTGCAGCCATCTTGTCCCTTTGCAGCTCCTTACAGCCTGTGTCCTTGCATGAGTCTCGTCTCTCAGAAGCCCCTCGAGGGTTCTGGAATCCTGGGGATTTGCCCTGCTTGCTGGTCAGAATCTTGCTTCATCAAGGTGAATGTTCTCCAGGTCGGTTCAGGGGTTGGGACAGCCGTGTTGGGACAGGGGCCAGCAGACAGCTGTCAAACTGGCTGCCTCCGGCACTTCATAAATTCCCCTGCCATTTCCCCGGGATACCTTGAGTTTGACCTCAGTGCGGGGAGCAAAGTCCTTTCTTTGTCTCCTAATAAACAGCCTCAGCCACTGCTGGCCTCCAGCTGTTCTGCAGTCTCTGCGGCCCCACCCCCATTCACCCCAAAGGCTGTTTCTCCCTGTGAAGTCTCATTAACTGGAGGCTTGGGGCCAAGGCAGGGCTCTCACAGGCTCCCTCTCTCCTTATTAGCACAATCATTTCTGTCTGGCCTGATGGCCCGGGCTTCTCCTGGAAGCCTCCAAGGCCACTGGGAAACACTGCCCTGTGTCCTCAGAGTGTCTAGGTATTTCTCCCCTGCGGTCATTAGTGCAAAGCGGCTGTGTGTGTTGGGGGAGGGGCGGGGTGGTTACCTAGGTCTTCTTGGGACCTGTAGAAGGCAGCTGCTGTTGGATCAGATACAGGGATGGCGGCTGTCTCAGTACCTCCCCCAGGGGGCTGGCTCTGGTCCTTCTTTGCCTAGAGACTCCCTGCCTCATGGCATTTGCCCACAGGAGACCTGTCGACTCTGTTCTGTTCCCTGAAGCAGCTCTCCCTGTTCCTAAAATTCAGTGCAAAATCTGAGCTGCTTGGGAAAAATCTCATGACGGAACTTGGAATGCTCTTTGCCGATGGATTTCCCCTGGACATCTGAGCAGAGACTGGATTTTAGGATCTCTTCTGTGCAGCCCCTCCCACAGCCTGCGCCCTATAGACTTCAGTCTGCAGAACACGAAGTGCTTTCCACTTCCTTTTTCTAGAAACAGTTGTGCAGTGGTTAAGAGTCAAAGATGTGCAGTCAGACAGGCATGGGTTCAATCCTTTCAAAATGTTACTGCTCATTGACAATGTACCTGCTCACTCCAGAGCTCTGGTGGAGATGTGCAAAGCGATTAACATTGTTTTCATGCCTGCTAACGCAGCATCCATTTCACAGCCCGTAGATTAAGGAGTCATTTCAACTTTCAAGCCTTATTACTTAAAAATTACATTTCATAAGGCTGTAGCTGCCACAGATGGTGATTCCTCTGATGGATCTGCGAAAAGTAAATTGAAAACCTTCTGGAAATGAGTCACTGTTGTAGGTGGCAAACTTCATTGTTGTCTTACTTTAAGAAATTGGAACAGCCGGGCCAGCCTGATCAGTCAGCAGCCATCAACTTAAAGGCAAGATCCCGCCACCAGCAAAAAGATGACAACTCGCTGAAAGCTCAGATAATGGTTAGCATTTTTAGCAGTAAGGTATTTCAAGGTATGTGCATTTTTTAAGACATAATGCTATTGCACACTTTACCGACTACAGTACACTGTAAATGTAACTTTTAATGCACTGGGAAACCTAAAATCCATTTGACTCACTTTATTGCGGTATTTGCCTTATTGCGGTGGTCTGGAGCTGAACCCACAGTATCTCCAAGATATGCCTGTCCTTTCCATCATATGTCCTTTTGACTCTTTTGTTCTAGGTCTACATTGTATCAAATTGATCTTTTAAAGTTAATACAATTGAAATGTTTACTTTTGGAAAACTAAAACTCCAAAGGAGATACACTGGGAATGATATCCCTTAAGCTTTCTTAGTTCCTGAACCTCAAGGTGTTTGGCTAGCAGTTAGGCAAAGGGCTAATTGGGAAGGGCTCGTCAGAGGAGAAAAAGATGCAGGAATCTGGGGTTATAGTATCCAAGGTCACGGATCTCTTGGGAGTGATTCTCTCGGCGGGTTATTCTTGCCCAAGTGCCTTGTCCCAGTGATTCTTCCATGAGCTGGACACAGACACTCAACACTGTGTGCTGTGAGCGCTGCTCTGTGCCGGGGCAAAGCAGGCAGACGCAGCCCCTGCCTCCGAGGCCACCTTAGCGAGAGCCCTCTCCTGTGCAGGCCTTCCTCCTTTGTTAAAACTCTATCTTTTCTTCCAGGCTTAGCTCAAATCCCATCCCTCCATGAAGTCCCTGTGCCTCCCAAATCAGAATTCACCCCACCCTCCTCTGACATATTGTTTGCTTAACCCTCTATCCTAATTCTTTCCTTCATCCTGTTTTACATTATCCTCAGTCATTTGGATGCCAATCCCCACTATTAGCATTGAGGACCCTTGAGGACAGAGACCACAGCTCACACGTGCTGGAGCTCCTAGCTCAGTGCCCAGAGCATAATAAGCTCCCCATCGAGGCTGTGAAGGCAGGAGTGAGTGAGCAGCTTTAGGCTCAGGACCTCCTAGACAGGCCCCCATATGTCCTGATTCTTTGAACCTCAGTTTTCCATCTGTAACAGGGGGATTGCAATATTGGGAGCACCTGTGAGGAGCGGCTAAGTTGGGCTAGTTCTCAGGTGCACCCTTGGCCTTGATGGAGGCCGACACATTTAGGCAGTGCTAGCTCTCCTTTTGAGACCGTAGGACTCCGTGGCCTTCTCGTCAGCCCTCCTGTGTACACATTTTACCTTCCCACCATTCCCTGCATGGCTTCTTGATGGCATAGATCATAAACTCAGCCAGCACTAGGCTGGGCCAAACCTTAGTGCCCATCCTCAGACAAGGAAATTACCCCCCAGAAATCTGCCCTCCACCCCCTCTCTCCTTGCTCTCCGGCAGTCTCTAGGCAAGGCATTCTGACTGCCCAGCCTGCAGGGGGCGTCGGGCCCACCTGGAGCACACACCGAAAACGAGTTAATGCTGACCTCGCGTCTTCCCTTGCAACCTGCCTTTCGTTCCCCACTTCCTGCTTTTCCTCCTTTCTCCTTCCCTCTTGCTTTCCTCTTCTCCAATCATCCCCTGGCTTGTATCATGCTGACGGGCAAGGGACAGGCAGCAGGAGCATGTGCATGAGAGGGGCTGGGGTGCGCATGGAGGGAACAACCGTTTCTTTCACTCATCACCCATCTCCAGCCCATCTTTGGGTCCGGCTCCCAGTAGGAGCTCATGGATTATACTGAATGAGAAGAGGCTCCCGCGCGATGGACAACAGGGCCTTAATTCTCATGTCTACAGAACCCATTAGTCCTCCTCAAATGAGATCCTCAGAAAGAGGGACTCTTCTCCCACAGCACAGCAGGAAGTTAGGCATCTCGGGGTTGGGGACATGCACTACAATGCCACCAAGGATGGGACTAGGGCCATCACAGGACAGTTTCCCCTATCACAGAACAAACACTCTAATTGCCCCAGGGTAGAGACCTGGGGCTGAAGCAGCAGCTGAGCAGGGTTGCACCCTATACAATTCCCCGCTGTCCCCACTTTCCCGGGGCGGTACCTCCCTTATTTTGCCCCTTCTGTGTCTGGCCCACAAGCCTCAGTGCCAGTGGAAGCGCCTTCAGATTTATATGGTGCTATTTACTGGCCCTCTGCCAATTAGTGACACTTTGAAATTCCCTTATATGATGCACTGCTGCTCTGACAATAAACAAGTCATTAGCTGGGTCGGAGGGCAGCTTCCAGCTGGATTTGATTCATTGTTTCTGAACCCACTCAAGAGGCTCATTAAGATGCAGGGTCTCCAGGCCAGGGCTCAGAAACCCCCTAGAGCTGGGAGTAGCTGGGGTGTCTGCACATCGCTGTGCCATCTGCTTTCCCCTCGGAGCCCCCTCAAGGCTCATCACCTGACTGTAGCCTCTACCCACGTTTCCTAAGGTACAGACCTAAGACCAGGACTCAGCATGGAGTAGAATCGGAGGAACAGCAAGGCACAGTGACAGAGGCAGGGTGGAAAGGAGGGGTTAGGTGCAGGAGGAAAGAGAGCACGGGAGGAAAGCTAGTGGGTGATTTTGGGTGGGGAAAATCTGGGCACAACTGCGTGAGGGCCTGAACCATTATATTCAATGTGCTCTTGTTACCTTGCAGCTTCAAATGTTGGACCTGAAAGGGATCTTGGTAATCGCCCAGGCCACCCCTGTGCCTCCATTTTATGGATGTAGAATCTGATGCCCCAGATGGAGTGACTATTCCTAGTTCACCCAGCTGTAAGTGCCTGAGAGCAGACTAGAACCAGATCTAACTCCTGGTCCAAATATCTACTAATGACCTGCACTACTACCTAGGAAAGAAATGGTAAGTTGGAAGAGAGCAGGGAAGTGTCCTGCTCCAGGGCCAGGGCTTACTTCTGCATTCCTCCTCCTGTGATCAACTTGCATGGACCCCCTGGCTTACGGTATTCTGCCTAGATGAAAGGTCATGGGTGTGAGTGTAAGGTTGTCATATGTTTGGGTGGATAAGAAAGGTTTGTGACAGAGTATTGTGCTAGGCAGTACAGGATAAAACAAAGATGAATCAGAGAGGCTTGTCAAGAACTACATGGTCTGTTTGCAAAAACTCATGAACGAGCATGCAAAGCACAATGAAGAAGTTACTAGTAGGTAAACATAGAGCTTAAGGTCTAAACGATAAGTTCCACAAGCTGAAGCCATGATGATAATCCTGTAGGGGATGTCAGATTAGATACAGCCCTAGGTGCCAGGGGCTCTGGCTTTGATGCCCACAAAAGGGCAGGTGGCATGAACTTTAGTTCATCAGAGGCAGAAAGCTAGATTCAAGAGATCAGCCAAAGCTGGGTCCCTGGGAGGGATACATCCTCAGAAAAACCAGGACTAGAAAGATATCACTCACAGTCTCAGGGTAGTGACAATTAAGCTTTTTCTTACTGGGGCTCTAGTAAGAGGGCCAGTAAATAGCACTATATAAATCTGAATAGAAAAAAGTCTCCAGTAAGAAATAGAGGCTCTGGGCCCAAACCATATGTGACTATAGTGCCTGAATTTCCACTGGTGGAATTGCCAAGCTGGAAAACTAATGTAAAAATAGGTTCTGGCCAGTGAAACTCATGAAGTACCACAAAAAGGAAGTACAAGCCTATTCTGGAGGAATGTGCTCCAGAACAACAGCATTCTCACAGCAAAATCCCCTTTGAAGTTGTACAAACAATAAAAAAAAAATTACAAACCACATAGGAAATGACATGCCATTAGGGAAAGTCAGCGTATGTATCAAACTAGTTAAGCATTCTGAGAACATGTAACAATCTGAAAGAGATTTTAAAATAATTATGTTTAAAATGAATGAAAAGATGAAAAAGAAATACAGACCATAAAGAAAGCATAGGATATTTTAAAGAGAACAGGCAAATTTGTAAAAAGAAACAAGTAGAACTTTGTAGAAATGAAAAAGATAGTCATTGAAATAAAAGCTCAATGGATGTGGCAAACAGATGAGATAAAGCTGAACAGAGAATTAGTGACCTGAAAGATTGATCTGAGGAAATTACCCCAAATGCAGCACAGAAAGATAAGGAGAGACAAAATATAAAAGAGAGGCCAAGATGCATAGCAGGTAGAACAAGAGGGTTTAAAGTACTCTTTAGTTGCAGAAGAACAGAGAGAATGGGGGAATGGCAATATTTAATTTTCTAGAATTTATAGAAGATATTCATCCTTGGATTGAATAAATATTGGGAGTTCTGAGGAGGGCACATAAAAAAATTCCACACTCAGGTATGTTATGGTGTAACTGGATAAAAAAAAAACACAACCAGTATATATCAACTGTACTTCAATTTTTCAAAATTAATAAAAACAAAAACCTCCTACAACCAGTGTGTTGAGGGACCAAAAAGAAAGGAGAGCTTAATTGGCCTAGAAATGTCTCGGAAAGTTCATGGATGACTGAGGCTTGAAGGCCAAGTAGAATTTTAAGAGCCAGAGAATATGGTGCACTGGCAAGGAGATCTAAGAAATAGTAGCAAATATGAAGTTCCAGCCTTGTCTGCCTAGTTTCTGAGGTTTTAACCCAATTTGTCTTGAATTAAGTTACTTATACTCTGGATACCTGTCTGTTAACTAGAGGTTTGGGGATGCTTCACTCAAATCTAGTCTTTCTTCTTCCTGTTTGGGTGCCCTGCTGGGTCTCTCAGGTCCACCCTGACTCCACAGCCCTGGGAAGGGGCAAGAGACCCCTGCCCATCTTCCTGAGACCACGAATAACCATGTTTCCCCCTGAGGCCTCCCCACTCCTTTGGGGGCTGAGTCGAAATTAAACTATCCAACCTTCCTTCTGTTTACTCAGGGTCCTTCAGAGCAAAGAAAGCCCCTGCTCTGAAGAGGACAATAGGGGCTTGCCCTGCAGCATCTGTGTCTTGTTAGCAGTGCCCGTGGCTTCAGAAGAAGAGGAAAACCTGGCTATGGTAATTGGCTCCTGGAAGCTGCAAGTTGCTGGAGGGGGAGGGAGGGCGTGGAGAGCAGGGGGAGAGAGTTTAATGGGAAGCAAATGCCATAGAAGGGCCTCGTGTGGACCCTCCCCCAGTTCACGGCTATTAGCATTCTTCAGACACCTGCAGGCACTTGGGCCGGCTGGGGATGGGATGTGCTGGCCCCTCCCTGCTGGTGCTCGGAACCGCAGAAAGATGACGTTTGGTTCCAATTAAGGGGGCAGAGAGCAAGGGTGGATGGGAGGCAGGAGACCCCTTCTTAAATCTTTTGAGAGCAGGCGGTTTTATTTGGCAGTTGTCAAATTCTGCTTCACCTCGTGGTTGCTTAGGGTGTCAGGGAGAGAGAGCACAGGGCTCTGGGACCAGATGAACCTGGGTCTGAACACCAGGTGATCCCTTTCCTGCCTTTGCGATCATAGAAAAAGCACCGGATCTCTGCAGCCCTCGGCCTCCTCTGGAATAATGAAGGAATCATATCTACTAAACAGGGTGACTGTGAAGAATAAATCAGGCAGACCATTTGAAGGTGCCTAGCTGGGTTGCTTATTACAGAATGGACACTCAAAAAATATTCAATTCCTCCACCCCCGGATCGTAAATACTTTTAGGGGAAGAACGGTGTCTTACTCATCTTTGTAGCCCCTGAGGTACCTAATGCCATGCCGGGCTCACAAAATAGACTGTTGTATAGATGAGGGAGTGGACACCCTACCCCTGACACTAGCACAGGTCAAAAGTCAGCTCAGAAGCCCACCATGTCAGGAAGGAAAAGACTGAGTCCCTGAAGAGCCATTAAAATGAGCATGGGGACAAGCTGCTGACCACAGTAAAAAGGCAGTCTTTTCTTGAGGCCGCTTGAAAGCACTCACTCCATCTGAATATGGGAGACGCTAGGCCCCTCTGGCAGGGAGAGGACGAGGCTGCGAGGAAGGAGACTGCCCCGGCCAAGGGACCCAGCCTGGCCCAAGGAAGGACACGTGTCCCTCCACTTCTCCCGCCCTGTGAGTGCAGGTGCCGTGCGGGGATCAGGCGAGGGGCAGGCTTGTCTGAGGCTGGTGGAGGGGAAACGGTCCCTGGGGCTGGCTCCCCTCCAGCCACGAGGCCCCTCTGGCTGGGGCTCCCGTCCACCTGCTCTCCAGCTGCTGCCGGCGGAGCCCGTCTGCTGCAGCATCTTCCGCGCGCCTTTACTCCCTTCCTCAGCGCTGAACATCTGCACGGTGGATCTCCTCGCCGTTGGTTTTGTCTGTCTTGGGTGTGACACAATCTCCATTCTTCACTTTAATGATTCTTCCCTTTATTGTTATTGTCTAAACCACTCTGTTTATTTGCTTCCCTCAGCTCCAGCCACTTTCCCTCCCTTCTCCCAGATCAGCTGGGGCCCTGCTCACCCTTCCTCTGCAACTCCAGCAGCCGTGCCTCCGCATCCCAAGGCCCTGCTCTCCTTGCCCTCCCTGCTGGGAACTGCACTCAAACCAGATGTGGCCCCCCCTTCTCTTCCTCCTCCTTCCCCTGACTTGCCAGGGCTGCAGGGGGCAAAGGGGGAGGAGAGGACCTCCACCCACATCCTGCTCGCCCTCTCTGCTTCCCTGCCCAGCCCTGCGGCTCACGCCAAGGAAGGGCGGGAGAGCCATGCATGACAGGACGTCTGTTCAGTGCCAACAGTGAGTGGTGGTGGGTGACGCTGGGCATGACTCTTCCTCAGGAGCCTAGCCAGCAGGGCCCTTGGTCTCCCACAGCAGTGGAGCTTTACTGGAAGAATCTGGGTATAATCCATGATATTTTGACCCTGGGTTGCATCAAGGCCCCTCTACCTGAATTTTGCATGATTAGCAATATCTTACAGCTGGTTAGTACTTCAGGGCTATGAAAGGCTTTTACATCCCCTCTCTCAGGTACCCTCTCCACAGCCCTGACTTACAGGGTATCAGCTCCTCATGGTAGACGAGTCTCAGGCACCAGCACTACTCAGCTGGATAAATGCCAAGTAAAGACCTGAACCCAGGTTCACTGCTCTGATGTGGAGAATGGCTGATTAGCTTACAAACCGTGTCCATCTTTCTCCACCTGGCCCCATCTGACCTAGTTCCAACACCTGGGAAGGAAACTTGTTTAACAAACGGGGTCTGGGTTTGGAGACATCAGCCAGCTTGGGACACACCTGTTTCTGGAATCATTTCTACCTCTGGCCACAACAGGGCCTTGGAATGTGACCTCCGGGATTGCCACAGTGATTGTTAGAGGTGAAGTTACAGCTCTCACTGGGCAAAGAATATTGACTATCCCTGGGATGGGGAATGCAAGAGAAACTGGAGACGGGCCTAATGTCAGAGAGGGACATGTGACAAAGACTTAAGACCCTATAAAAAGTCACCAACTAGCTCAACCAGGAGCCAGGCTGGGCTTTTCTGAGCCTGAACCTTACATGGTCCTGGGTCTCTTTGGGTGGCAGTATTCACACGTATGATCACCAAGTAGCCTGGCCTCCTCCTCCACGGCCTTGTAAGGAGCCTTGGAAAATCCACCCCAAGCAGAGCTTGAGCAAGTTCAAACTGAGCACAGAGGTGAATTCTGAGTGAAAGTTGTAGTTTGGAATAAACCAGGACAGCATTCTCAACCCATAACAGGCTCAGACACACCTGGGACACATGTTAAAATGCAGGCTGTGCCGTACCCCCCAGAGATTCTGCTTTTGTGGAGCTGGGGTGACGACCTTGAGCTTGCCTTTTTGACAAGTCCTCTGGAAGATTCTGACCCTGGACATCTGGGGATTAAACACTAGGAAACACTGGTCCAGTCCGACATTGCCATGAGGAAGTGATGGTGGAAAATGGGGGAGGGGGTGCTTTCCACAGTCACAGAGCAAATCCTGGGCCGAGGAAGAGCTGGAGTCAGGGTCCTGCATTCCCAGTTCCCCATCTTCCAGCTTGTCATGCTAATTCTGGTCCAACTTCGCTTCCTGAGGGAGCCAGGTCATTAACACAGGGGACAGGCACAGGCCTGGTGTGAAGCAGGGAGAGGTGGGGAGGGGAGAGTGGAGCTTTGTGGGGGGCGGACAGTCAGGGTGTTTGAGGCGCTTGAAGGCAAGAGGCCCTGGGCCCCAAAGGTGGTGCCCAGGTTACGGGGAAGGGGACCTTTAATTGCTGGCAGGTGCAGGGCAGAGCCTCTCCCAGAGTGGAATGTCAATGGAATGGTGGCTCAAAGCTTTCTAGAAATCCCCAGGTCAAAGGTCCCCATCAAAGGCTCCAAACATGAAGCCAAAATACTGATGTGTGTTGATATGAACTTCGCTTGTTTTGGCCAGAGGTGTGTCTGAACATGTAAATGACTCTCCCCTGCTGGTTAACGAATCTTCTTTCAGCTGGAGGTTCTTCGGAAGACAAGGAGACTCCGTGGAGAGGCGGGAAGTGGGCTCCTCTCTGCCCTTAGTGACAGGGGGACACTGGAGAAAGGGAGGTGGGGATGGGGAACACAGTGCCCCTGACCGAGGGGGCGTGTGGCCTACCTCCTGTACCTGGGCAGGGCCGCCCTGGCAGAGGGACACCGTTATCCGCTGCTGGGCGCGAGGAGCATGCGCTCAGCTTCCCTCTCCTCTGGCTTCTCTATCAACCCCGCCAGGCCCAGGCCTGTGGGGCAGGTTCCAGCCCCCCAGTGGGGAGGAAGCCAGCTCTCCTCAGATTAAAGGTGGGAGGAAATCGCCCAGAGTTTCAAGAGACCTGAGGAGCATAACAGGCCTAGAGTATCAGGAGAAGACGCTCTTAACCAGGGGGCAGCCGTCACAAAGTGCTCCAGAGTTGTGTGGCCTGGTGGCCGCTCTACAGAGCAGCCTCACTCTCTCTGCCTGCTCGCCAGGCAGAAGGCAAGGACAGTGGAGAAGGAAAGGACCAAGGGGCAAATGTTCTGATACCGACTTCAAGCCAGGCAGGCTCTCGGCTTGCATGTTCAGGGGAGCAGGCAGCGGGGCTGGGGCGGGAAAGGGAAGCTGCCAGAGCAGGGCCGAGCCCCTTGAAAGCTGCTATTGTTTGAGGACTCTGCTCGGAGGAGCCCCGAGTAAAAAGAGCTTGTTAGAGAAGGCCAGGCTGGAGACAAGCCGCTCTCAGAGAGCCAGTGAACCGTGCGAAATGACTTAAACTAACATCCCCGACTGCACTGGGTGGGGGCCCAGGAGTCAGCGCCCTGCGCTCATCAGAAATTCATAGAAGGTGCCCTGCGGCTCGGCTTTCTCTGGCCCCCTTGTTCATTGAGCAGTTTTTTCTTTCCAGTCCCGCGGCTCTGAAAGGGAGACAGGGGCTGCCTGATGGGGAAGATCAAGTGGCCTTTGAAAATGTCCCTTGGAGTTTATTAAACCCTGGGGCCTGCACAGGCTGACCTGGAGGCCCCAGCCAGGCCCGGCCATGCCACCCTGGGCTCCCCGTGGGGAACCTGGCCTGGTCGGTCCCAAACTTGGCAGGCCTGTGCAGAGCGACCAGGGAGAAGGGTGCCAGAGGAGCTGAAGTACTCTCTCCTTTTCCAGAGGATGGGGGAGATGGGAGGGAGGGCCTGGGCTGGGGGAGGCCCTTCGTCCCACAGATGACACAGGCCTTCTCTCCCTGGGCCCCACAGGATAGCCTGGCTTCCTGCTGGAACTCTTCTCTCCACGGCCTCTCCAAAGTGTTTGCACTAAAGGTACACACAGAGGACAGTGGGAGGAGGCAAGGACTCAGAGGGTCTCCGGGCTGCACCACAGCTCAGTGACCAAGGAAGGGCAGGAATGAAGCTCCTCAGAGGAAGCCCCCGAGACAAAAAGGCAGGAGATCACACCTGGGGATGCTCAGTCGGCCCCCACCGCCAAGCCCAGAGGGCCGGGGCTGCACCGAGACCCGGCACTAAGGCAGCTGGTGAAGGCAGCCATTCGGCACAGAACACTCCCAAGCAAGTGCTTTGTAAACTGGGAAGCTCTGAGTCCGTGTAAGGGATAGGCTCGCTCCGCAAGTACTTACCAAGGGCCCTCTATGTACCAGACACTCTTCTGGATGCTGGACTTAAGTGGGGAGCGGAGCAGCACCCCCTGTTGTTAGTGAGGGCCGGGGATACATTCAGCCCTGCAGTCGACACGTGTGAATTGGAAACCTGGCCGAACCACTCATTACAGGGGAGCCCAGGCAATAAGCTCACTTCTCTGAGGCCAGGGAGGGAAGGGGGACCACGAGGCAGGCCTGTTCACATTCAGCCGGAGCTGCTCCCTTTTACTAGTTTATATGCTGGGATCTCAGTTCAATTTCTTTCGAAAGGAACGTTCAGCTTATTTAAGAAGCTGAAAACCATCAATCTAATCAACCCCTCTTCCATTCTATTTTATTTTTGTCTTGTTTCATTCACTGTGCCCCTGCCCCAGATCACTCCGGGGCTACTTGCTTCTTACTCCCTATACCCCTTTCAGGATGCCTCCCATAGGAGACTGATCTTTCTTTTTGGATTTGGAACCCAGTTCTGTCTCTGCCCTTTTCTATACTTCCCTTTAAACAAGTACAAAGTCCTTTAAAGATTACCCTAAGAGTCTTTCTCTCAGTAACTGCAGACAATGAACAGATGGGGACGGTCTGAAGATATAAAAGCTAGAGTTCAAAGTCATATATGGTGGCTGTCCCTGAACCTTGAACAGATTGCAAAGATGGGAGAAACAGCCATGTTTCCACTACATTGCTGGCCTCCTTCTCCAGGGCTCAGGCGGCTAACAGGCAAAGTTGAAGGGCTTACCTCCCAAGTTAAGGCCAGCCCGAGACTCCTGGCAGAAATACTGAATGGCACTTGGTCCCACAGACCCATGAGGCCAGGAAGGACATTGGAGTGGTGGTCCTTTAGCATGGCATTCTTGGTGTCAGACAACCACCAGATCTGAGCCAGCAGAGGAGTTCTGGCTCATGTACCAACTGTCCCAGTTTGGGGGCAGTAGCCTGGATGCTCTGTTCAGACAGATCCCAGGACTGTGCTGTTGGGGTGGTGGTGGTCATTACTATTCTGAGAGTGTTATTATTGATTTGGGATGCCTGCCATGGGCACAAGGTGGAGGAAAGGTGGACTTTATGCCTTTACTCCCATTCCTGAACCTAATGAGAAGAGGGGAAGCATTCCTAATGCTCATGCTGATCACATTTTTTCTGAACAAAACAATGAGAACAAATGATCTGACAATGGACCAGAATATTTGAATTTAGGAACTGTGCCCAAAGTTGATACATGTGTTCCTTGCATGTTCCTTCATAAAACCGTGGTTCTTAAAGCTGGGACTCCCAAGAGAAATTATACCTTAGTGGTTTTCAAACTAACCTTTTACAGGCTTGCAATGGTAAGCCTTTCTTTTCAGGAAATCTTATATAAAAGCAAAAGCAAATCAAGTAGAAAATATTGAGCTGCGCTGGTTGAAATGGGTGTGAGACCAGAGGCTCCACCTGTGTTAAGTTTCCTTCCTCTGACCTGCTGACCCCCTTGGTCTCCCCCTGCCCTTTGCTGGCCTCCCAGGAGCACCTTGTCCTCCTTGAAGCCCACCTGAAGCTACTGATCTACTCCTCCTCTCGGACTTTAAGGGATATCTTACAATACCTTTTGAGAGGTGAAGGAATTGAGACCCATTCTAGCTGCACCACCGGTCTGGTTCTTTTACCCCTGCTCTGTGCTTCTGTCCATTCCACTTTTTGAGATGCCCTCTGGCCAAACTTTTCTCCTCCATTTCATTTTATGAGCCTTTCAGAAGTGAGTTTCTTCCCGGAAGCTTCCCTGGATTGGATGAAGGGAAGTAAATCTATTTTTTCTGTAGTATTTCAACCTGTTCATCCTTAGCACAAAACCCATCGGCACATTGTGCCGGGAATAATCGTGCTGGGATAGTTCATCCTTGGGTGCTGAGCTCTGGTGTCTTGCTCACTTATTTTGTGATGTGTGTCTACTACATCTATCTGCAGAAGCATGGCTGTTTGAGACTGTACCCCCTCACAGGCAAGCGTTTAATAAAGAGAGAACGGTGAGAAAATAAACCTGTGTGCGGGACACCTGGGACTGATGTGGCGATGTGGTGGGATGAAGGGGAAAACTCTAGTTCAGGTTCTTTCTCCTTGATGGAAACTTTGGGCCTGTTGGCTAGACTTCCCAGCTCCATACAAGTCTCCACGTCCTGGGTTAGAGTCAGGGACCTCGGCTTTGCTGACAGCCCTCTCCTTACCTCCCCAAAAGACAGCAAGGGGCTGGCTGCAGTTCAGTGCCTGTCAACTAATTCATGGGGAAGGAAACATTAAACACTCCGAACACTGCTTATTGGAGCTGGGTAAACTCAGCACACCACAGTTTACTTTGCTGTCAGAAATCCCTTAGCTTTCCACAGAGCAGAACCCCCAGAGGACTGGGACCCCCACCGCCCTGCTCCTCCTCATTCCCGCCCCTAGAGGGGACCCCACCTCTCTCCCCGTCCAGCCCTACACCCCCCCAGTAGTGCCTTTCTGTGCCTGGACCCTCACGCTCTCACTACCCCTTGCTGCTGCTTATTTCTACTCACGCCCCCCGCCCCCACCCCCGTCTCTTTTGACCCAGCTCTGGATCCTTCCTAAGTCCTCCTCCAGGCTTGGTGTTTTCTAGCAGCCAAAGGCCAGAGGAGCTCACCTCTCCAAGCAGGAAGATGGGGAGGGAGATGGGGCTCAGGAACTCTTTAAGGGACAGGGAGCGATCAGGCGTCACCAGCTTCTCTTTTCCTCCTCACTCTGTGTAGCCTGGGGTTATGAACCATCCATCCATGGAACCAGGAGTCCAGACAAAGGTGAGAAGTAGATCAGAAGCTGGAGGAACATGCAGGCAGCACGAGAGGCATTGCGATGGGAGTAGGGCTGGCAGCTCTGCACACCCTGTCTCCTGGGTAGGTGTCTTGAGGAATTTTGAGTTAGGAATGAGGGTGTCATGGATTTTGGACCTAGCTTTGCATTCACTCAAATGCTCCTCAACATGACAGTTTCAACTCCCTGATGGCCTCCCCCACCCCCACCTCTCCTAAGAAATCTGCAGCCTGAGCCAAGGTTTTCTCTTTGGCTCCACTTGGAAGTGCAAACCTTGTGGGCTTGAGATGAAACATATGCTCCTCTGGAATGTGGCCATTAGCCAAGGGAATGCTCAGAGGCCCCTCCAGAATTTGCAGCCATCTGCCTGAGTGTGTAACAGACCATTTGGGGCAAGGAAGGAGCCACAGAGGTAGAGGGCACCTTCCTTCTCTCCTCCCCACTTAGACCAGTGCATGTTTCAACACTCAAGTGGGTCAGCATTTCCTCCCCTGGGGAGACCCAAAGCCAGGCTCAAACTCAGATGCCGTGGGTCCAAGCCGCGGGCTCCAAAGTGAACAGGTGCTGATTAGTATGGCATTTTACATATTCTCTGAATGTTATTCATTTCCTGCCAAAAGACACAACTCCCCCCACCCCTGCCGTTTTTCCCTTGGAGCGCACATTTTCCATTCTTCCGTTCCAATCCATGCGACTTATTGTCGTTGCCCTTCTGAGGCTTTACTGACCCTTCTCCTAGAGCGTCCCTGTCCTCACAGGCCCTGATGGCCCAGCTGGAAAACTCCCAGCTGGATGAGTCCTCAGCGCCCAGCCTGTCCTCTCTAGGGTGGCCAGAGAGGGAGAGCTCAGGCCCTGTCCTCAGCCTCTCTGAAGCTCCGAAATAAATTTGCTCCTTGACATCAGGATTCCTGACTGCCACCCCCTAGGGAGACCCTGCCTGGACTTTCTTGGATGGCTGTGGGGCCAGGCTGGCAAGTCTCTGGCAGGGACCCATCACCAGGGAAGGGTGGCTTGTCATGGGAGAGAAGCAGCTGCCAGAGACCCCACCAAAGTTATGGCTCAAAGAGCTCATTCTATGCATTTCTGGGAAAATGGGGGAGGGGTGGAGGGGGTGGCAAGGAGAAGACAGGCTTAGAGATTTCTTCGCGGTTGAAATTATTTAATTTGACACCATTTTTTTAGTAGTAGTAGTATTTATTAATTTTTTTAACTTACAGAGACTCTTAAGACCCAGAGCATGAAAGTGATTTTCTGAGGCCGTTCTGAGGGTCAGCAGCAGAGCTGGAATCAGAAGCCAGGACTGCAGGCTCCCAGTCCAGGGCTGTGTTCACAGGAGGCTCTCCCTGGGCACTCTTCTGAGCAATTTCACCATGTCTGCAGAGCGTCATGGAGGTGGTACACTGTAGGGGCGTTCCTGCCTCAGCAGTTTTTGAGCTCTGTCCCCAGCCTCTGCTGAGATGCACGGATTCACTGAGGATGAATGTTACCTGTCCCCAAGATGAACTCCAGGACCACGTGGTGGGGGGTCAGACCTACCTCAGGAGGGATATGTCTGCTTAGAGTATGTTTCCCCACTTTTAGCCTCTGCTACCTTAAACATATTTTATACCACATGTTCCACTCCTCAGCCACAGGTAATTCAACCAGAAATAGATGCCCAAGGCCTGCCAATGTATTGGTTGGATGCAGCCATTCAGTTTTTCTCTTGTAAGAGTTTGAAATAAAAAAACATGGACTCTGTAGCCATTTAGTTGCAGGGAGTTAACCTAAGCCTTCCCATTCAATAAGGAGTTTAGTTAGAGCCATCTGATAAAACCGTAAACAAGCCAAAATTATGCACAGGGGGAAATGCAGACAAGAGACACTGTGGCCCAAGAAGAGGGAGAACTACAAGTCTGGTACTTTATTTACTGGTAATCTCGTTATCCTCATATAGCTGTCCCTAAATCCACTTTTTATATGTGATTGGGTTTCTGCCCTTGTGACCAAAAGCACTTTGCCCAGAAGTGAGCATTTTAGCACAAAAATCCCCAAACAAGCCCAAGTCAAGTAAGTTTGGACAACAATTGCTAACAGGCCCTCTCTATCAAGGCAGAGATGGGACTTCTGGGATTGGAACGTTAGTGATCACATCTATCCAGTGTGACGTTTCTGGGAAGGAGAACTCAGTCATTGGCTTGTACTGCCTCCCTCCATCTTCCACTAAGGAGAATGCTCATGTGTTGTGGGTACCCTAACTTGAGAAGTCCGCTGTGTCCTGTTTCACCTCCTTGAGAATGTTGAAAGGAACGTAGCTTGTATCTGGTGGAGAAACATCTAGAGTACCCATTGCTGTTATCCACTATTTTCCACACTGGAGATACCTTCACGTGTGTGTGTGTGTGTGTTGGGGAATGGTGGGGTGGTGGAGATGATATAGAGACGGTCAGTTGATTGCCAGAATGTGGGTTTAGGGGCAGAGACACAACCAACTCCATCTAAGGACTCCCAGGAAGCCTCCCATCTGGAAGACAGAACTGTATCTTGCAGAACAGCTACATCTGCCAGCCAGATGATCTGTACCTGTAAAAACTTCCCACATCAAGCCTTGTGGGGCTAATGCATCTTACAGAGCCTGCTGACAGCAGGAAAATGATCCCAGAACTACATTTCCCAAAGGACTCTGAGATTCTTGCCCTTGAGAACACAGCAGGGAATTTGATGTCCACTGACATCCCGGGAAGGACTGGTTACAGTGGGAGAGGGCCAGGATGAACAAGGTGAGGGGTTAGGGAACAGAAGCAGATTTTCAAAGAGGAGGTCCCTGCCGCTTTCATAACAAAAATCCCTACCATTCACTGAGTGCCCCCAATATGCCAGGCCTCTCACAGACATTTACTGCATTTAATTCTCACAATGCTGCAGAATACGTATACATTCCTCATTTTACAGGGTAAGAAACTGCAGCTCCAAGAAGGCAAGTAGGTTTTCCAAGATCACAGCATTGCCACATGCCTGCTGCTTAATGTCTAAGTGAAACAATCTTCCAGATTGCAGGAGATCAATATGGGGAAGGCCTGTTAAATTGAGCTCAAAGAAAGTCAACTTTAAACCTCAGTTTGGGCCCTCTTGGAACTGATAGTCTAGAGAAAAAGAAAGGCTAAGAGCAGAGGTCCTGAAAGTAACACGAGAGGTTTTTTTTCTTCTTTTTTTCATAAACACGCCAAAGCTTGACTATCCCACAGTGCGTGCCATGCCTTTGGAAGCAGGCCCCTTGGAGAGCTGCTTCTATCAGAGCTGCCATTGCTCAAAGCAGTTTTAGAGCTCCTCTTTGGC
This sequence comes from Manis pentadactyla, assembly GCF_030020395.1. Classification (NCBI taxonomy): domain Eukaryota; kingdom Metazoa; phylum Chordata; class Mammalia; order Pholidota; family Manidae; genus Manis; species Manis pentadactyla. The sequence goes on along the minus strand of NC_080031.1, from coordinate 11,956,237 downwards.
AGTGGCCTTCAGGCCTTGGAGCACATTCCTCTGAAAATCTTCAGTTGTGGCAAATCTTCCTCTTTATCCTCAGGGGCAGATTTGATTTTTGGGCATGAGCCAGAAACTAGATTTGGTGGCTAAGAAAACTAGGTTGTATTATTTGGGATCCAAAAGAGGTGAGACCCTAATGCAGAAAAGGGCCTAGTGTTGTGGAAACCTAGTGCACCCCTTGGGATTCTGTTGGGATTTGAGCCCAGGAGTCCCACAGTGCCTGAAATGCCAGCGTCCTTGCAGGGACCGTGGGGAGGCCTTGAGCAAGATCTGATGGTTCTTCTTAGGGGGAGACATGATCAAACCCAATCAGGGTATAAGTAAAAACATACAGGTCCCATAAAGTGGCCTGGGAAAGATGCCACGTTAATAAAAGGGAAAAATTCAGAGGAATGTGTGAGGAGGGAGCTGTTAAGAAAATGCAAGTGCCTGTAAACTCTGCTCTGCAAACACCCCCATCTGCACCCCACTGTGCCTCCAACTTGGTTTTCATTAGGACTCAAGAACAGCCTTAAAGAAGCCAGCCCGTTCGCAGAGGCAGCAGAGGGTGGCGGTGGACACCTGGCTCATGTCTCACCCATGCTCATCACCTGCATGTCTGCTGCCCAGCCACGTCTCTCCCACGTGTCTCTGGGTTGCCTTTGAAAAATAATGTTCCTCTTGAGAATGTTTTACCCACACGGCAGTCTTGGCAAGCCAGGATGATTGGGGTCCGGTGCTGCCAGGCCCATTGTTTCCAGTCTGTGGCATTCTGAGCCACTCTTTATGAAGAGTCATTTTCCCCTTCATCTCCCTAAATTGGCCTTGGGGACCAGCCAGTCCATTGGCAGCTGGCCAAATCCTTATCACATTTCCAGGCCCCAACCAAACAGGAAATGGGCTCAGACAATAATCAGAGGATTAGCTCTCAGGTGGAACTTCCTGATAGTCCATAATCAGAAGTGTGAGCACCAACACCAGTTCAGAAGGGAGGAAAGAGACCTGGTCTGTCCCCCAAGGGTGCTCCTGGTTTATAGGGTAAGCAGGAGAGACACTGACATGAGTCTGAAAACAAAACTGAGAGAAAGTACCTGCAAAGGAAAGTACTCTGGCAAAAATGTCCAAGTAAGCACTTAGCATTTGGTGAGTCGGAAAGAAAACAGAATGAAACTAGCTAGAGTCTCATGGAGTCTCTCAGCAGTTTGGGGGACAAGGTACGTCTTGCAGCAGAGATCTGACACCCAGAGAAGGACCGGAAGAGCTGTGGAAGCTGGGTGGGTAACAGCATCTGCCGTCTTGGGGATGGCAGGGGCAGGCCGCCGTGTCTGTCCTGCTGCAGTGGAGAGGGCAACCCAGGGCAAGCGGTACAAGAAATTCGTGCAAGCAGGGAGACAGCTGTCAGGAGGTCCTGTTAGAATCACAAAATACTGAAAGAGGTGACTTAGGAGGCCACAAAACCACCCAAAGATTTATGAAAACTGAGCCATGCTCCTGCCTCTGTGCCTGCAAGCAGGGACCCAGGCGCCCTTGATCCATGGGGTCCCTTCTAGCCTAGGAAGTTCGACGCCTTGCCTTGAGATGACACTGAAACTCACACAGCTCCACCAACTTCTGGGGGTCACAGTTAGATACAGAGCTGGACTGATTATCTTTGCTGAGGAATCTGCTGGGACCCCAGAAGCAGGAAGCAGCTGAGATTCCTCCAGTTAATACCACAACTCCAATACCCCCTAAAAGAAGGCTCAGCCGGAGATCTGACAGAATCTGCATTGTTCAGCCAGACAGCTGGGAGCAGCTGCAGGGCCCTCAGGTCTCCCTGAGCCCGGAACTGGGAGTAACCTTCCACCCAGGCTCACAGACATCCTGTGAGATCAGGGAAGTGCCAGCCTGTCTGGTGTGGTTACCGGGGGTTGGGCAATAATCATCCGTCACTGAGACTCAAGAACAGAGACATTGAAGAGCTCATATTCTTCCCTGAAAGAGATCACAATGATGGGTAGTGGAAGGCTGGAAAGGAACCAGGAATGAAGGGACCTGTTGGAGAGGAGATGGGGCACAGGGCCCTACAGTCATCCTTGGGGCAGCTGGCTAAGTGTTCCCACTCCCAGCCCAACATGGCATTAACTGGGCAGCGGGCCAGGTCATTTCACCAATGACTTGGGAAACTGTTTCTCCCCAAGAAGGAGTCCAACCAAGACTTGAATCAAAGAATCACATAGTTTTAGAGCCAGAAGTGGCCTCAAAGATCATCCAGTTTATCATTTTCACATTACAATCCCTGGAAAATAAGGTGACCTGCTCAAAGCCACACCCTGCCACTGGTGCGCGCCAGAGCTGAACACCCGGGGCTCTTGACTTAAAGGCAGGAGGCCAGTTCATTGCTATTCTGTCTAAAACCATTCAACCCAGCTCCCTGGAGGCTGGCATAGGGGAAGCCTAAGGTGAAGGAAGGGAGCAGGAAATAGGCAATATTGTCTATATTTCAACATAAGGTGATCTGCACTCAAACGAGAGGCAAAATTAGAGGGGAACGAGCATTTCAGATCTGGGGCAGTGAGCAGTGGTGGAAACAGAAGAGGGCTATGCGTCAGCAGACCTTGGTTTAGGGTCCTCGTCTGCCCCTCGTTCACTATACAACCGGGAAACCGTGACTAATCTCTCCGAGCCACAGTTTATTCACCTGTTAAGGGGTGCTAAAAATACTATAGGATTTTTGTGAGAAATAGCATATGGAAAATGACCTCTTTCTCATAAAATGGACAACTTTGCATACAGGAATGGGCTAGGCAAAGATAAGTTGTTATGATTTGGGGGATTATCAAGGACTAAGCTGTTGATTTTGGAGGCGGGAATAGTTATAGTTGGATTCTCCTGGTCTCTGAGCTTCTCAGTAGAAGAGGGACATCTGATAATTAATTAAAGTTTCTGCTTCATCTTGGACATGTTCAGCTTCAGCAACAGGGGCTGGGTTAGGCGGGACCAACCCCAAGGCCCTGCTGGGAACTTCAGCTACACAGTGAGGAGCCTTCACCAACCAAGAGGATTCCGTCTCCGGTTTCTGCTCCAAGTCCAGGCCTCCCCTGAGAGGGCGTCTCTTGCAGGACGAATGAAGCCTGATACCTCTCAACCTGAACAGGACCCCCGTCAGCTGTGTGGGGTGTGCAATGTGGAGGGGGATTTCAGGAAGAAAGGAGAGAAAAGCGGGGCTGCCAGCCACGAGGCCCATGTTTCCACCAAAGCCACTCAGAGCCACTTCCTGGACAAAAGGAGCCACATGTCGTCTCTAGCAGTTTTGATGGCACTGCACTCCTGGCTTTTGGTACCAGCCTTGGGTGGGAAGTTAGGGCTCAGGCATTAGACTAGGGGTGCCCAGAAGGGGAAGAGTTTGGAGGAGGAAGGGTGCTGTTGTGATCTGCCCAGAGCAGCAGCTTTTCGTAGGTAAAAGCCTTGCTGTGCAGGCTGAGGTCATTTTTGGCACAAGTTCCCCAGTCCTTGCAGACGCCTGCAGGTCTGTTTTAATATCTGCAGCAACCACATTCCTAAGCAGGGTGGGTAAGAGGCTTTCTGGACAAGACTGCTTTCCATCAGAAATTATTCCAATTCACCAGGGTCAGATATTTTAGAGAGAGCTAGTTGGTTTTTTTTTTTTCTTGAGGAAAAAAAAAAATTCAGAGGGAATGACTAAATGCAGGAACCAGAGCAGAGCAAGGTCCTGGGGACTGGAGAGGGGAAGAGAGACTTGGGGTCATAGTGAGGGAGAGAACAGGACAAAAGATAAAAAGATACAGGCTGTGGGGGCTGGCAAAGAACTCTCTTTTGGGGTCCTGCCCAGTCAGAGCTTTCTCAGGTTTTGATATGTTTACCTGTTGCTACCATTCATTCATCCACACGTCCACTCTGTCAAGTCCTATGCTAGGAATACAAAGAAGTCGCATTAATTATCTGTTCCTGAGTAACAATTTCCTGTGAAACTTAGTGACTTCAAACAATGCATATTTATTATCTCTCAGTCTCTGTGGGCTGGGATCTGGGCACAGCTTAGCTGGACCCTCTGCTTCAGGGTCTGTTACAAAGCTGTCATCAAGATTTTGACCAGGGCTGGGGGCTCATCTGAAGTCTCCACTGGGGAAGGATTTACAGATGGCCCTTGAACAACACAGGTTTGAACTGTGGGGGTCCACTTATATGTGGATTTTTTTCAATAAATATACTGGAAGATAAGAGACAACTTGAAAAAAACTTTTCACTAGCTTACTTTATTATAAGGATATAGTATATAATACATATGACATATACTATACATAAGAATATAGTATATAATACATATGACAATACATAAGAATAACACAATGAACAATGTGTTCATTGATTGTTATCACTAAGGCTTCTGGTCAACAGGAGGCTTTTAGTAGTTAAGTTTTGGGGGAGCCAAAATTTGTACATGGATTTTTGACTGCACAGGGGTTAGGGTCCCCGAACCCAGGAGTTGTTCAAGGGTGAATTGTACTTTCAAGCTCATGTGGTATTTGGCAGAACATGGTCCCAAGAGGGGGCTGGTGGACCGAGTGCCTCCGTTCCTAGCTCACCGTTAGCCAGAAACTATTCTCAATTCCTCACCACATGGGCCTTTCCTCCGTGGCAGCTTTGCTGCATCAATGCGTACAAACCAGAAAGTCAGAAGTCACGATTTTATGTGACCTAATGTTGGGAGTGACATCTCATCTCCTTTGCCATATTCTGTTGGTTAGAAGGAAGTCACAGGCCCCACCCACACTCAAGGGGAGGGGATTACACAAGGCTGTGGATACCAGGACATAGGGATTGTCAGGGACCATCTGAGAGTCTGCCCTACACAAATGTCAGTTTGTTTCCTGCCCACTGGGACCTTAGAGTCACCAATAATGCTTGTTAGAGTAACAACAGCAAGTGCAATGCACTCCATGCTTACAGTGAGCCAGGGACTGTCATCTGGTTCTTTCATATATGCTTGCTTTTTATCTCTATTAAGTAGATACAATTACTATCTTCTTTTGAGGTGAGGACACAGAGTCTCAGAGAGATCATAGTACTGAGAGATCTAGGAGCTTTTAGGCTCAAACTTATCAGACTGCAAAGGCTTTGTTCTATCTCCCTTGGTTATAGGCCATTCAGATAAATGGCAATATAATGTAGAAGTGCTGTGACAGTCCCTCTGGGGGACCAGGGAAGACTTTCAGAGGTGATCCTGTGGAGGGAGCATTGGACATAACAGCAGGACCCTAAGACCTGATCCTTTGCTCTTGAAGAGTCCTTGAGGCTCAAGTGGGGAAACAGACCCAAGGAGAAGTCTCGGGTGCTTACAAGGGACGCAGCAAGTTCAAGCTGAACAGCTGTTTGAAAGAGCTCTGAAGAGCTATGGAAGCCAGTGGCTGTTTAGATTAATTTTCTAATTGGCTGAGTGTTAGCAAAGCCTCTGTGTATACAATGGGAATAGTTAATCTTGTCTATTTGTATATCCACTCATGTTCTGTCACTCCCTGGTCTTCTCAGCTGTCTGCCTCTTACTGTCTGTCGGTTTTCGGCCAAAAGAGGGTTTAAGTCTTCAGCACAGGTGGGCAGCAGAGGAGGAAGGCAGATGGAAGATGAGTCCCATACTTTCCCAGCCCCCAACCCCTCACTGCCCACCTTCCTTGCCATAACAGCACCCACCCCCCCAACCACCCCAGCTAGACTCCCTTCCTGTAGCGCCCACCTTCCCCCCAACACCCATTCCAGTCATTGGAACTGGCACATTTGCATTAAGTGGCCTTATATATGTCATTTCATAGCCTCATGACAAATCTGGAAGTTAAGCTTTATTGTTCCAGATAAGCAGCCCCAGAGAGAGACTAAGTCACTGGCCCAGTGTTCCCCAGCTAGTAAGTGTCTGAGCCAAGACTTGAACTTAGGTCCAGCTCATTGTCTCTCTCTCTCTCTCTCATTGCCTCTGTCAGTCTGGCCCACCCCACACACTGCGTTCAACCTAGAATTTCCTGCCCTCATCCACTGTCTCCCTCCATCACATGCTTTTGCAGACCTCTGGGATCCTTCAATACTTGCCCCCACCACCACCACCACAAGCCCATCCCAACTCTGTTACGGCTCCTGCAGTAATGAGGCCAGTTCCCTGACTCTCTGCAACACCCCAAGTTGGCTGGTCCCCCTTCTGATTAGACTGCAGGTACCTGGAGATCAAGGACTGAGATATGAACCTCTCCAGTTATACTCCAAACACAGGTACAAAGTGAACATTTGTGCCTTGATTGCTCATGAGTGGAAAGATGGAGAGAAGGCGGCAGGAGTCTGAGGATATGAAGAGCCTCTCACATCAGAAATGACCCCTCGGACCAGGGGGCTTCTGCCTAGGTCATTATTCATTCACCTTCCTGAGTATCTCCCAGCCATTTCATCTGCTGGAACCCTATCTTGGCCTCTAGGCCTTAACCATTTCTTGGTCAAAATTCCTCCTTGTAATAGCTCCAAGCTCAGCTAGTCAGACATGCACTTAAACACATACATTTTGTGGGGGACGGACAGTGGAAGGAGGAATTCAGTGACTTGGGAAGGGATGGTGAGGACAGGGTCCATTCTTCAGTAATGCTTGGCAAGTGGCACTGACATTGACCCCATTTGTTTTTTGGAAATACCACTCAGAATTTTAAAAGGATGACAATGAGAAATAGGAAGTTAGAGAGGTGTTGCCTTCCCCGTTCTCTGCCAGTCTTATAGAGAACTATGGCTACTATTCATTAAGAACTTTCTGTGCGCTAGACACTTGACATGCTCTGCAAAAATGATCAATCATATTTTGTCTTCAAAATGGTTCTATACAGTAGCATGAAGATTAACCATGTTGGAAACTGAGGTGCACAGAGATTAAGTAGCTTGTTCAAGATTACACAGTAAGTAGAAGAGTCAGGATGTGAACCCAGGCTGCCTGACCCTAAACCTTTACCGTTAATCTCTGATGCCAGTGGGTGGCCTCACATTTATTTGTTTATTGTTGCTGCTGCTGGGAGGGGCTCAGTACAAACCCCTGCCCTTCCTCTCAGGCTGTGGTAAGACTTGCGGTAAGTGGGAGAGAAGCCCGGATGTCAGGATTGCGCCTGCTTTTCAAGGAAGGGGCGGGGGTCTTGTTCCTTCCCCACCCGGCACAGCCTTCTGCTCCGCAGCTTTGCAAAAGTGGGCAGCTGGCAGGAGAGGTGCATTTTTTAGGCCCCAGGCTGCCTTCTTATCTCTGGGAACCTTGATTTACGTTCCTCTATCTTATCTCATTCCAGGGCCCTGGTGATGGATTTCACCTTCGGCATTTGGAGCCGTTGCTCCTTGCCAAGAGCCCTCCCCCATAGACACACCGAGGAGACAGCTCTGGGCTCGCTCTTGGGTCCCCCCTCCACCGCCTGCCTCCCCCAGCTCAGGTGGAGAGGGAGGACGCTGCCCTTTCTGATTGGACAGGGTGGGGTGACACTCCGCAGCTTAGCAAGGATAAATTGCTTTTCCCCAGATTTGGCCCGGGCTTGTCCCTCCTTGCGGTGTGTGAGGGGCACAGCTGGAGAAACACGATAGGAACATCAGTGTAGTTCATACTTTCATCTTTGTTATGATCATTCAAATTCAGTCTTCATGACAACGAAACAGTTTTGGAGCCTCTTTTTACAGATAAGGAAGCAGGCTCAGTGGGGCTGGGGTACACAGACACTAAGCCAAGGGCTAGGTGGCCAGCCGGTAACTTCTGACTTATATCCTGCGCTTCTGGCATGAAACATCAAGGATAAGAGCTTCATCTGTTTGGGACTACATCTCCCGCACACCCTCCCGTCATTTTTAAGTCTTCAAAACAGAGCTGCGGCTGGATCCAGGCAGCCCGTTCTTTTCAAGGGGACTCAAAAGAGGGAGCATGGTCAACAGGACAGGATGTCTTGTTGAGCCAAGACCTGAGGGTCTTAGTTAGGTAGACGTGAGGTGGTAAGTCCTGCTTAGAAGGGAGAAGGGGGGAAGTCAGTCCCTTCTCATGCTTGGAAGGGGATCAACAGTGAAAAGGTTTCCCAACAAACAAGCACTGAGACCTACAGAGTAGGCATCGTGCTGTGGAAGGCATGCAGTAGACCGGAACGCAGGAGACGGGAAGGGGGCAGTATTTATAGAGATTTCCTGTGTGCCAGTCACGGAGCCAGGGGATCTACTTATTTTATTTGATTTGCATAATCATCTTACAAGCTGGGTTTCACAAGCCTCAGTTCAGAAGAAGTTGAAGTTGAAACTCAGAGAGATAAGATAATTTGCTGCTGGTCATGCTGGCAAGTCACAGAACTATTCATTCAAATCCAGGTTATCTGACCCTAAATCTGTTGGTAAACTAGAAACCTCTCTTTCGTATGTATCCTGGAGTGAGGGGAAGTGGGAGTTGTTTCTTCCAAGCCCCACAACAGCAGCCTCACTTGGTAACCTCTACTTCCTAACCCACCCTGCAAACAGCCTGAAGATTTAGGGGGTAAAATAGAGGTGGTTAGCAGGAGGGGTCAGGTTATTTGCAGAAAGAATTCCACATGCTGTCTTGCTGGCTGTGTGTAAATCTCTGGGGAGGTGTCTGTTCATTGCAGGGAAGTGCCTGGTGCTGAACATTGCACCTGGCAAATAGTAGGAACTCAGTAAATGTAGGCAATTGACTGGAACTGAAGAAACGGGATTCAGAACCACAGAAGCTACAGACAATCTGACTTAGGCTTCAGAGCCCCCAGAGAAGCTTCCAGGTGCAGAGGACTGGACGCAGGGCGACCACCACTCTTGTGGGTAATTCCCAGCTCCCCAGGGTGCTGGCCGTTGCCCACCCAGGCCTAATTTGCCCTGCTAATCTGTTACATCTTGCCTGGTAATTTAGCATTTTCAGACAGTTATGGTTAGCGTCTATTTATTTTTCCAAACCCCACAAAAGCCCCATAATACAGCAAGGGAGTGAGCAGAGAAGGAGGGGGGTGGACTTTTTCTAGAAATATGAACCCAAGGTTCACATGCTCTTCCCCATCTGCAGGACAGCTGCTGCGGCACCCTGTCCATCCCGAAGGCTCCAGCAGTCCATTTCAAGGGTTTCTTGCGGGCTTCTCCCACCGTCATTCCTCTCAGACAATGTGGCCTTGAAATCAAGGAGTGGAGAACTGCCAGCTACTGCTCCTGACAGCAGGCCTCACCCCTTCACCTACCTCTTTCCTCTCTCCATTCATAAGAAGTGGGCCATTCCTTCCTTTTATCAGGGGCGAGAGCAGGGGATGTAAGAGCTGGGAAAAAAGATTTGTCCCTTACATGGCTGAGGAGGGAGTTAGGAGTTCAGGTGGGCCAGCCCCTAACCTAACCTAACCTAACCTAACCTAACCTAACCTAACCTAACTTAAACCTAACCCAGCCTAACATAACCCTAACCCTAACCTAAACTAACAAGACTCCAACCCTAACCTAACATAATGTAACCCCAACCCTAACATAATCTAACCCTAACCTCACTTAACCTGGGGCCCCAGGCAGATTCGGTTTCTTCCCAGGGAGGTTGCCATGTGTCTCTGCCCAGCTTTATCTGTCAATGAAATTTTGCTGAATGAACGAATGAATGAATGGATGGATGACAGCTTAGAGAACTGACTGAAGTTTGGCAAGAAACAGGAGGACAAGGCCGAGGTTGTTATCTCCCCAAATGCCCTCGTGCCCCTTGGGAAGAAGAAAGGTGAATGTGGGAGAGGCAGAAAAGGATGTGTTTAAATGGAGGCATAAAGCGTACAGAACAAGGTAACTAAGGTTTAAAAAGGCCTGTCATCATCTAACCACACCTTTATTTTTCCATGACTGGGCAACAACACCCTGAGGGGCTACTGATCTGGGTGACCTTAAAGTCACAGAATCGGAGTGAGGACTTGGACTTTTGACTATTTCATCCCTGATAAAATGTGGGACTCCTCTTCCCCACATTCGCCTTAAACTCATGCATTCCAGGAAAGCACCTTACCTAACCTGGGGGGCCTCTTTTGGGGGGTTTCTTAATACTAATGTGTTCTGAACTTTGAGTTTATTGTCCTTGAGACCTTTTGACATTTGCCTCGTGGCCCCAAGGCCTACCCCACTTAGGAAGATGCATAGGTGTAGCAGAAGCCAGCCACATGGGGCCTGTTTTATCCCAGGTTGGTCCCACGAGAGGTTCTGACTTGGGTCACTAGCAAGATGCTAAGTCTTGCCTCCTAGAAGTTTGTTCCGGGGCTTTGCAGTCTTGGGAATTCATGCAGCCTTCAGCAAAGGTGTTCAGGCCTCCCCCAACGACCAGGGCCTGGGGCAGGGACATATATTTCATCCCTTTATAAATGACTTGGGTGTCCCAAACAGGTCCCATCACTCCCAAATCCCAGCTCAGGATTTTTTAACCAAGTACATAGTTAGAGGAAAATATAATCCACATGTACCTCTAAATTATCAGAAAGTCTGATTCTGGGGGCGGGGTTTGATATGTACTTGGTTTCTTTCGATTTTTGGATTGGCGAGTCAGCCAAGACAAAATAAACAGCGACCCTCAGAGATGGAAGGAAGCTTCAAGTGGAGCGTGACTGGCAGGCTTCTCCCCTGAGCCCACCTTGGGACAGTAGGCACCGCAGGACAGGGAGCTTACCTAAATCCTAGAAACATCCCTTAATTAATCCAACCCCTAACTCCCCTTCTGCTTGTCCTTCTGGGATGCTGACCCCCGGGTGAGGACAATCATTCAGCCCGAAGATGGTGTCAGACCTCTGCAAATCTGTCTGCCTAGGCAACTCTCCTCTCCAGCTGGGGTCATCTCTGAAGGGACAGCCCAGCTTCGCAGCTCTCTGACAGTCTGGCTTCCTTTGCTTCCTCACCCAGCAGGAGTTGGTCCCATGACCGCTGCCCAGTAATTCTACAGGAAAATCTCAGAGTCGGTTTCCAGGGGAACCTGACCTGAGATAAGAAAGAGTGTTTCAGGCAGAGGGAATGGGCACTGGGATCCCATTTCTTCCTGTGTGCTCTGGGACCTTTCCCATTATCCCTTCTATTTTTCCTAAATCTTCAAACTCACCTCTCCTTAGCATAGATACTTATTCAAGTCTCTCCCACGTTCAAAAACAAAAAAGCAAACCTTCCTTTTACCTGAAGTCCCTCTCTGGCTATTGCTCCGTACATCTTCCCTCTTGGTCAAGCTTCTCAAAAAAGTAACATGTCATTTCTCCTCCCATTCACTCCTGAGCCACTTGTCTGACATCACCATTAACACGCAAATGCCCCTCTTCCAAGTCACCACCAGTGGGCGCTCTTCAGTCCTTTTTCTCAGTTGGCGGTGGATTTAACGCCCTCTATCTTCCAGTCTTGACCACTTTGCTCCTTCGGTTTGTGTGATCCTGATCTTTCCCGAATCTCTTTCTATGATTTTGGAGGATTCTGTTCAGTCCTTTTTGGGGCCTCCTCTCTCCTCTAGGTCCATAAATGTTGGTTAGGATTTCCCATAGCTGTCCATGGTGATACCATAATCCCCGTCTTCTTCTCTCACTCTCCGTAGGCCCCACTTCTGGCTAAGCTACACCCTCCTGCCCAGAACCTCACATCTGCACTTCCTGCAAAAGGCTGTCTTCTGAACTCCACCTTAAGTTCTCTGAGATATCGCAGGACTCATTAGCAGAACTCTCTCTACTCTTGAATCTGCTCACGTTTTTGGAGAAACCCTGTCTTGGAGAAGGGTGTCAACATTTCCCTGGGGCCTCTGCCTTATCCCCAACATCTGACCCTGGGAACATCCATGCCCTGTGCTCCAGCCCCTCCCTGCTGCCTGCACCCACCTTTCGCTTCCTGATGGCTCTGGCCATCCAACTGGCTCCCCCTCCACCAGCCTTGGCCGTGCTCAGTCCATACGACATGTAGCAGCCAGAGCAGTATTTTTATGGAACATATCTTTTCCATCATTCCTTTACTTAAAATTTTTCAGTAGCTTTCATCACTGTCAGGATAAAATCTAAGTCCTTCCGCATAGCAGAAGAAGTCCCGTATGGTCTGGTTTCTGTCTGTCAGTCAGCCCGGTCCCAGCTCTCCTTCCTGCTCCTCCCCTGCATGCTGCAGCAACACCGAAGCTCATTGTCCTGACTCCCAGAGCGCAGCAGGTTTCCCCAAAGCTCTGCGTCTCTGCCCTTGCTCCTTCCTCTGCCCATGTTCCCTGTTCTTGGCTTGTCTGCCAGGAAAACACCTAGTCATCTTTCCAGGTGCAACTCATGCACTAGACCCTCCTGGGGGCTTTCTCTAATTTCTCAAGGCAAATTTGAGTGCTCTTTCCCTAGCTTCCCTCTACTGCACTTCGTACCTGCCTGCACTGGGATAATGATCTTGCTGCGTTTAATTGCTAATTTGAAGTAGGAGCCTCTGTCCACCTCTTTATGTATATAACCTTCTTGAGAGTTGGGTCCATGACTTATCTTTGCATCTCCTATACAAAGCACAGGGCTTGGTATATGATAGGCACTGCTAAATGCTTAATTAGTAATAATGCCTGGCTTTTTCTGAGCACTTCCAATAAGGCCAGAGAAAGTGCTAAGCATTTCAGATTCTATTCGTCATTTAATTCACACAATGGCTATTACTCTGAGAGGTAGGTGCCATTATCTCTATTTTAAATGAGAAAATGGAGACTTAGAGTGGTTAGGTAACTCTCCCAAGCTTATAAGTAGCAAAGAGATGTGAACCAGGCTCTTGATGAGGCAGAGTGCATGCTGCTATTTTTGGTTGTTCTCACTGATAGACATTCAGTAGGGATTCCGGGAACAGCTCTCAGGACCTGCCTTACATGCTGTCAGATCCCCATTGGCCCAGCTTGCACAGGCTTCTGCCCATTAACTTGGGCCTTGGGGCCTGCCCTTGGCAAACAAGAGCTTTTGACCTTCCCAGGTCAGCTGGTCTTTACTCCTTCCTCACTGCTAGAATCGCAAAGCCCTGACCACACTCTTCCAGATCTGATGCCAGGTTTCCTGCTCTCCTGGCTAAGAGGTATCCTGACCTTTGCAGACTTATAGGAGCAACACCCAGCAATGCTTGGTTCTCAGGCTTGTCCAGCCAGGAGGTCCGTCGCAGCTCATCCCTAGTAGACTCAGCCCTCTTAGCATGGCAGGTCCCTGACCCAGTGCCCTCCTTGCCTTGCCCTGGAATGAGACCTCATTGTCTGCTCATGCTGACAGCAGCTCAGGGGCCAGCCAGCCAGAGAAGGCAGAGAAGTGAGGGGACACTTAGGAAGGTCCCTGAGTGCTGAGAAATGCCAAGGGAAATGCCAAGACTGGGAGGACAGGAGGGTCTACCTGGTGACCCCCACACCTGCCGTGGGGGAGTTCCCGGTCACCGCTTCCCGGTCACCGCTGCTCACCATGGCAAAGTTGTAATGAGAGAACAAGTGACCTACCTGCTCCTGACTACGAGCACCAATGATTTATATTCACTCCTACTGCTGTGTGAATGATGATTTGTCCCTGAGTATAATTATTGTATGAACGATGGGCAATCATTAATGAACCAGACTTGGACTTTAGAAATATTCTGGGGCCAGATTGATTGGAACAGTGAAACTATTTCAAATGATAATGCCTTTGTTTGTAGGTCATTTTTTTGTTATAAAGCACTTTTACATATATCATCTTGTTTCAACTTGATTAATACAGATTTTTGTTCATACAATAAAGAGAAGCAGAACTGGGATTTAAAATCCTGCCACATTCATCTATCACTGGAACCAAGTGTCAGCACTGGAGACTTAACATACAGCATTTATTAATCTTTACAGCGACTGCACAAGATGGGAATTTTAGAGACAGAAGTTAGGTCTGCTGCCCACTGTCCCACAGCTAATAACAGAGGAGCTGGGACCTGCAGCCAGATATGCCTGTGCCAAGCCCTGCTGCCCGATGCCGGGCCTGGGGTCCGTGGCCATCTCCAGCTGTCACCTCCTGTGCTCCAGGCTGCAGTGCAGGATCAAACACCACCACCTCCCCTCACCTCAGTTGCCTTGATTTGCTTATTAAACAAGTTCCTCGGGTTAACCTCTCATCTCTCTGGCCTAAGATAATTTTTGCCTTTTTGTTCCCTGGGTAGAACGCAGGCTCTAGGTAACCGACGTTACCTCTGATTTACTGAGGAGGCACCTGGCACCTAGCTGTGAACTGGATGCCACAGGAAGCCTCCGTTCCCCAGGAGAAAAAAGGCAGTTTGGGGGACGTTCCCAGGTAAGGGCAAAGGTCATTGTGACAGCAGTGTGGGAGGCATGCTGCTCAGGCCTGGTTGAGAACGTCATTCTCAAACTAGGCATGGACTTTACTGTCTAATGGTCACCACTTGAGATTCTGCTGTCCCCTTTAAATGGCCCCAACCACAAAGGCCTGGCAGGGGAAGGAGCCTTTTGTGGGGAAGTGGGAAGAGTTCCGGTCAAGAGTTCTGCTCCTACCTCTGTAAGGGCCCTTCTTAAGATCTTGGCAGATCTCCTTCCCCAGGGCTTCCATTTGTTGAACTGGTTCCTAAAGCATCCTGACGGTCCCCTTAGCTCCCTAACATCAAGTGGTCCCCAGAGCTAACCTCAGCAGTTCTCAGAAGAGCTCCTCCCTCCTGAGCGGGCTCGTGGACCACCACCCCAAGCCTCCAGCCGGGGCCCTGCGTCACCAGGCAACCGAGGTCCCACTGGTCCCAGCACCCTGGCAGGAGGTGACCGTCTCAGCCACTGCGTTGAATGCAGCCTGTATGTTTGGGGCAGCCCAGCAGGGGCTCCATGGACAGCAGGAGCACGAGCAAGTGCATGTGAGTGAGTGTGTGTGTAAGCGTGCAGTGTGTGAGTGTTTATTTGTTCTAGGAGCAGTTGCTAAGTCGGGAGTGTTTGCCAGCAGAGAGCTGAGTGCCGTGTTTGTTTACGTAGCAGAGTGCAGGGAGGGGCAAGGGAGAGACAAGTGCATGCTACGTCCAAGTAGAGCTGGTTTAGGAGCCACTTAGCGTGGTCCCATTCTATGGGTGCTGCCGGTTCTAGAAAGCACCCCACCCCCCACGCCTTCAGGGACATGGGCTCTGGTTTGCCTTTCTCAGCAGCTGTTCTAGACCTGACCCCCTCCCGAGCAGGGAAAAATACTTATTCCCCACTGGGGTGGCTGGCCCATCTTTCCTTCCTGCTGGGCTCTCCTGGCTTCAGGGCCTAGAGAAGGTGGGGGAGAAAAAGGAGGTGCTGGGTCTGATGGCAGAACAACTGGAGTCTAATCTAGTTCCAATAACTGCGTGGCCTGTGGCAGGTCCTCAGCCTCACTGGGCCTCACGTTCCTCCCCTATAGAATGACTTGAGAGCTGCCTGGCAGCTATGCAGTTGTTTATATAGATAGATATTGCAGATAAATATATACAAGTTTCTCCCCATCCCACTGGACCTGTAAGCACAGAGCCTGCTCCTCTAATCTCAGTCCCCTCCTGTCCTGCCCAAGATCATAGCCACCCTTTAGCTTAGACTTGGTCTTTTGACAGACAGCACATCTGTGCAAGATGGAAACTCGCAGCCTCCTGGACCCCTGTCCTCTGTCTTCCAGGTTCTGTTTTGGTTGTATATATATACTGTCTTCAGGAGAGAGAGAAAATGAGAGGGAAAAGGAGAGAGAGAGGGAGGGAGGGTGGGCAGAGATGACAAATTATTAAGAGACCCGCCTGACCCCCTGATCGCCTTCAACCATAGGCCAGGAAGGACTTTTTCCCCAGAAGCTGGGGCTGGCTGAATTTCAGGGCCAGTCCTTCCCAGCTGGGTGGCCCCAGGGACTCCCCAGAGGCTTCTCCCTCCTTTCGCCCGCCCTGAGGCCCCAGCAGTGTGCCTGCAAGTCTCTGAGAGAGCAGTGGCTCCCCAGACGCAGGCTGGCTGGCAGCCAGGGGTGGTGTTCTGGCTCCTGCACCAGCCAGAGGGGTGGCAGGAAGGCCCTATTAATCCCCCGGGAGAACACTGCTTGGCAGACAGAGAAGAGTGGCTGCCTGCACTCTGCCCCTACCCCAGGGCACAGAACGCTGTGCCCCAGAGTTTTTCAGAGTTTTAGAGCTTTGGTGTTCTGCCCACACCGCCAGGGTGCTTGGGCTGCGACCCCGGGTGGTGGGCCTGGGGAGGGAAGGCAGACGGGGCTCTTACCTTTCACGTTAAGCTTCTCCCGTTATCTATAGCTCACCCGGGTTCCTCTAAAAACCCTGAGGAATCGTGAAGAAAGTGGGTGCTTTGCCCCCCTCCAGCCTTCTCTGGCACCCGGGGGCCCTGGACTTTCCCCCAAATATTTGGAGAACCACCAGGACTGCCAGACTCAGGTCTGCTCACTAATTCCTCCTCCTCTTCCTTATGCCAATGCCTCACCACCCACTTCTGCCCCCAATGCATAAACACACACACCGAGTCAGCCTTCTGCCACTGAGGCTGCTTGTCTGCTGGTGCCACATAGAAACAGATGAAAAGCTGGAAAAATCACCTCAGGGCCAAAGAGAATCAGTGTGGAAAAAGCAGGGAGAGAGTGAAAGCAGATACAGAGAAGACGGCCAGCTGGGGAGGTGGTGTTCTGCCCAGGAGGCCTCCTGCTGTTCCCCCAAGGGGCCAGAGCCGGGCAGTGGGGGGGCCCTAGGCCTAGGCCCAGGCTTGGTCTGCCTTCCTGCGCACTGGCGTGCAACCTTCGAGGGGTGGCCAGGCCTCTGCTCCTCCCGTGGTCCTGACCTAGTCTAGATCTGGGAAACAGGATGCCCATCCCCTAAGCCAGTCTCTCCCGTGCTTGGCTGTTATTGGGCGAGCTGGACACCAAAGGTCAAGCTTTTCTTGCTTCCTGTCTCCACCTCACCTCCATCCCATCCCAACCATAAAGCATGGTACCAAAGTAAGGCTTGAACTTGGGATGTGAGTAGGGTGGATTTCACTCTTACCAACAGCAGAGAGGGAGCAGATTTGGTCTCAGGTTGAGAGATCTCTACATTCCCAAGAAAGCTGGTGCCATCCACCTCATCTGAGTCACAAGGGCCAGTGAAGGGCTCAGTGCTCTCAGCGCAGGAGGGGTTGGCATCATGGTTGCTGATAATGGTCAGGAACAAGAGTCAGTGGAGAGAACTGCCCTCCGGTCCCCCAGGCCATGGTGTGGTTCTGGCATTCCCCAGGGGAATGCCCCAAACAAAGCAAGGTCCACTGTGCCCAGGTGGACCACTCCCGAACCCATTGCTGTCACAGATCATTTTCCAGAAACTTTCCAAGATGGGAAATCGCTACTGAAGGTGGTTGTTTAGATCAGAAAATCTGGGTGCAATGTCCTTAGAGAAAGCAGAGTGTCTCCTCGTGTGAACCTCTCCCTGCCCCCTTGGCCTGTCCGCTCCTCTCTGCTTCACGGCAGCGACCAACAGCTTAGACAGAGATGCCTGCAATGTGCCCAGTGCCCCCACGTGCTTTGTGACATTTAGTCCTCCGAAGGGCCCTTCCAGATGCATTATTGTTGGCTCCACCCAGCGGAGGCCGGAACTGAGGCCCAGGGAATTTGCGAGGCCTGCCTGAGATTGCACACGCAGGAGGCGGCAGGACCTGACTTGAAATTTGGGTTCTTTCCATGGAATCCTTCCCACCGGCGGCCCAGAGATGGGCAGGGAAGTTGGCGGGAGGGGACTGGCGTGGCTGGCCTCAGCACGTCTCCCTTTGGCAACTGCCCCTCCCTCCTCCCACCCGCCGCAGGTCCCATCTCCTGGGTCTCCCAGGCCAGAGCTTGTCCTCTCCTCTCTCAGAGTGCCCTGCTCCTCTCCTGCTTGCCCACGTCTCTCCCGGATATTCTGGCCCTTTCTCCTGAGGGCGGCGGCTGCCCATGAAGCCAGTGTTCTCGGGAGGCAGGCTCTTACACTGCCTCACATGCCCTCATTTTAGCTTTGGCTTCACCACGGACACTGAGCTCTGTTGGGATGCAGTTTGGGCTCATGAAGAACCTCCCAGAACCTCCCCCTGCCCTCAGACTTACTATGTGACCCCAAGCAGGAATTCAGACACTTCCAGCCTTTATGTTCTGGAGCAGAGAGATAGGGGACCCCAATTCAGACTCAGGAAGGCAGAAGTAAGATAGGAGGTATGAAATGTACCTTTTCTCATGAGCAAAAATCTTCCCCAAGCCCATCCGGTTCCCTAGGGCCATTCCTTTCACCCGATGACCTTTGAACCCCTACCCCAGGCCTCTCGGGGAAGGTGATTGTGCAAAAGCCAAGTTTATCCCAAGTAATGCATCAGAGTGGGTGGGGTGGGGAGGAGGTTTTATCCAGAACACATGTTACTGCCGCCATCCTGGTTATCTTGGATAGTTCCCCGTGTTTGTCACCATGGCAACTGACTCAGCCCGAAACCCTGTCTTCTGGGCCCTGGAGTCCAGTATAGGGGCCATGTGGTGTCAATTTTGGCCTCTCAGTGCTCTTCTGTCTGTCTGTCTCCCCCAGTTCGTGTCTCTCTCTTTTTGTCTCTGTCTCTGTCTCTCCTCAGCCTGCTCTGGGCCTCTCGGTTTTCTTTGTCCAGGAAGGAGCTGCTCCAGCAGCCCGGGGTGACATAGGGGGCTACAGTACTGTAACTCTAGGGGTAAATCCCGGGGCAAATACCTTTGAAACCGAAATCAGTTAAAGGGAGGAATAAAGTGGAGAAACCCATTTACTGCTTACAAGCAGTCGTCCACTTCCGCTCTCCTGTGTCTCTTGGGACCCGGCTGCAGAAGGGGCCCCACCCAGCCTCTCAGGTCCAGATATGCCCTCTCGCCCATTGTAATTACCTACTGATATGGAGATGCACTAAGGCCAGGGAGAGATTCTGGAAATATTGCAATGTTACCCACAAGTACCCTGCTCTGTCCGCCCCAAGGCCTGCCTCAGCCCCACCTGGCAGCCCTTGACTAAGGCCGGCCCAGAATGGGGGGGAAAGCCACTCTGGGGAAGAGTTAGAACTCAAGTGAGAGAAGCCAGAAAAGCTGAGCGTTCCTCCCCGGAGGGTGAGGCTTGGCAGCTAAACGCCGTGGAGTCGCTAGGCCACAGTGTCCCTCCGTGGGGGACCAGGCAACAAGATGGGTGTTGACAACAGCAGTGTGTGGGGGAGCTGGGCTGGCGTCTGGAAAAAGCAATGTGAGCAGACAGTCTGTAAGCAGACAGCTTCAGGAGGCCAGGGCGGGCATCTCTGGGCCCCTCTCCACCCCCCAGGGTTTGCTACCTTTCATGCCCAGGAAATTGGGCCTGGATAGCTCCTGCCAGCCCCTCTCTACCAAGTTTTCTGTGTCCATACCCTTTTGGAGAAGACTTTCCAGACCGTTTTCCCAACTTCCACATTTGTCCCTGGCTGTTTCTTATCATGTCTGATCCCCACTTCCTGAGCAAGGTAGGCCTGGAAGCTGTGATGGGCCCAGATCTCCAGGCAGGGCAGGCGCTCCCAGGGGACTGCTTGGAGGTGAGAGAAGTGGAGAGGGGGCACAGCCCTCAGAACCTGCTGGCTGAGTCAGGAAGGGCCCTCATCACAGCTCCGGCAGGCTCAGCCTCCAGGGGTGATGGGCCTTGGAATGAGAAGGGGGAGGCTGGGCTAGGCAGCCAGCAGGCCAGGCCCCAAGAGCAGGTTCCTATCGCCGTATGACCAGCATCCTCAAGGTGCAGCAGGTCAGCCTTCTTTTGGGCCAAAGCCATTCCCAGGAAGTCCAGTGCTATAGGTGGGACAGAGCAGCAGGAAAACAGAGAGACGGCAGCAGCACGGCTCTGAGGTCAGCCAACTAGGTGCAGAGTCCCTGTGGGCTTTGGGGACCACGGGGACCAAGGCTGGTCTCAGGGGAAGAGACTGCTGAGAATTAGTGGTGTGCTGGGGCTTCAGTCTTACTGAAAGGGATTCAGGATGAGTTTCAGTCTCAGAGGGGATGTAAAAGGCCTAATGGGAAACCGAGGCAGGACCAAGCAGGCAGAGGCTCCGGGGAGACTTGGGGTTGGCAGGCCTGAGAGTGGCCAGTGTTGGGGAACCAGATAGACCTGGCTCAAGTCCAGCTCCACACTCAGCCTTGGGCAAGTTAGAGTACCCTCTGGGCCTCAGTGTTCTTACCTATAAAATGGAGAAAATACCGATTTTGCAGGTTATTTTAAGAGTAGCGAAGATGTTCTGTAGGAAGTTCCCAGCACAGTTCTGAGATGGCATGGAAGGTGCCTGATAGACATCTCCCTCCCCTGGAAGGGGGGATAGTCCCATACCCTCCCCTTACACTAATATGCTTCCTGTTTTGTCAGGATTGGTCCAAACCTCTCTTTGACCATAGTGTGGGGTAGGTGCTGAGAGCTGAGAGGACATATTAGAACCGTGATCCTGTAGAGCAGGATATGAGGGGCAGGATGGATGGTCCCGCCTGGGAGCACAAGAGGGCAGCTTAAGTGGCTAAGTCTGGGGAGGTCCCTGCCAGTATGCCAGAAGCCAAATCACAGGGTCCATATCCGCCCCCTTCCTCAGGGGTCTGGGCAAGCCTGACGGAGGCGGACTCCATGGGCTGGCGAGCAAAGGAGTTCCCTCTCCTAAAGTATGGATACGAAAACCCAAGTGGACAGACAGCTGGAGGGCACTTGGTTTGAGAAGAGGCCCGCATGACTGGGGACCCAGCTGTGGGGGGTGGGGGTGGGGTGCAGACATACGACACAGGCAACAAGAGTCTGTGTGAGAAGCCAAGGATGGAGATGGCTGCCTGGCAGCAAGCGTTCTGGGCAGCACTGGGCAGGTCTGCCAGGGACTGGGTTGTCCTGCTCGCACCTCGAGCACTGGGCATGGGGCACCTGATGGGCCAGCTGGGCAGACACGCACAAGGCTGTCCCTGCCTCAGGGATTGCCTCTTTCCAGTGCTAAGGGTCCAGCCAGCATCTCCAGCTCCACCCAAGCCCAAGGCAGTGGACATCAGTCTTCACGCTGCTCTGTTACCTGGAGTGGTCAGCAGCCCCCCGGGGCCTCTGTGTTTCTGGTGACTAATGACTCACATGGGTGACGAGAGCTGCAAAGGGAAGGGAGCCATTGCTTTTAGAGAAGGTGTGGGCCTGAGACAGAAAAGGGCAGAGTGGGCTGAAGCTCACCCTATAGGCCATAAGGGGTTCGGTTCAGAAGGAGGGCCCTTCTCCTCCCCATCCTCAGTCCTCCCCACTGAAGCCACATCTCCAGACCTGGCTGTCCCCTCCCAGTGACTCAGGCTTTGGCTGCCCTCCTGCCCACTCCCCAGGCTGGGTCCAGTGCCCCACAACAGGAGGGCTGTGGTGTGGGTGCAGGGCGGGGGCTCGGTGTGCAAGGAGAGGTCCAGGCAGACAAGTCCTTTGCACCCCCCCTGGCCGGGGTCACCCTGTGCTGCCTCAAGCCTGGGGGTTTGGGCTCTGGTGGGGATCTGTTCTCCCTCGGCACTGAGCATGGCAGGCTGCTTGTTTCTCATTAGCAAACTGCAGGACGTCACCACCATGGGGTGGATGTGCATTTTTGTCCTGCTTGCTGGCACAGTGGGTAGATAGTGATGGGGATGTGCAGGTTGTGCCAGGGACGGGGCCTGTGGGACCCAGGGCAGGGGCTGTGGGTAAATGGGGCAAAGACCTTAGGAAGCCACAGGAAGCCACTGTCTCTGCTGGAGCCCAAAGGCAGCAATGCAAAGATACGGGAAAAAGGAAAATGAGGAACCCATAATGCGTGATTATAGTTATAATATATGTTATTATATTATAATCTTTGAGGAAAGTGACTATAGTTATTGGTCAAATTGTTAAAAATAATAACTAGAATTTTCTGAGGACCAGCCTGTGTGAGGTGGTTCACATATATATTATTTCTTTAATTCTTATAATAGCTTCATTTTACAGATGAGGAACCTGAGGCTCAGAAAGGTTAAATAACTGACCTCAGTTTCACAGCATTAAAGCATTAGAACTGCGATTTGAACCCAGGTTATCTGAGATTCTGACATCTTTTCGTGTGTTTTATGCCACGTTGTTTCTACCAGAGTCTGACCTTTTTCATGTCATGGACACAGTCTGGTAAAGCCTATGGGCCCCTTCTCAGAATAATGTTTCTCTAAAATACATTAGAGTTACAAAGGAAACCAATTATATTGATATATAGTTGCCCAAATATTAAAATTGTGTGATTTAGTAATGTGTATGCTTTTTTATTAACATCTTAAGTAACAAGACCTAGTAGCTATCATAACTTCCAGATAGTGATAAATGCAAACTGTATTTTGTGATATTGACAAAAACTGCTGTGTGACTCTTTTGGTGATGAAGTCATGGGTGCTGATAATATCTATATTCTTAACTAAAGGAAATACCAAGTTTCAGTTAGAGGGCAGTGAAAATAAAGGTGTGATTTTTTTTTTCCTATCAAAGTTCCCAC
Organism: Manis pentadactyla; assembly: GCF_030020395.1. Classification (NCBI taxonomy): domain Eukaryota; kingdom Metazoa; phylum Chordata; class Mammalia; order Pholidota; family Manidae; genus Manis; species Manis pentadactyla. The sequence goes on along the minus strand of NC_080031.1, from coordinate 11,933,829 downwards.
ACCCTCAGAACTCCATGTATGGATCTAGATCAGGGGTCTAGACCCCAGGTTAAGAACCCCTGCTTTAGAGGGAAGTTGTTACAACCTGTGTGCAGGGTGTTGAGTAGGCTCCCTAGAAACCTCTTTTGCTTTTGCTCAGTTAGTGGGGGTGTGCAGACCACCTCCAGGCCCTGGAACTCTGTGCCAGCTAGGGAAATCTCGAGTGGCTCTGCGGCCCAGCTCTAGACTGGTCTGTCCTTGTGACCTCCCTGCCGTTTAGGGTTATGGGATTTAGCAAATAAAAATACATCAGGCCCACTTATATATGACTCACAGATAAACAATGAATAATTTTTTAGTATAAGTATGTCCCATGAAATATTTGAGGCATACTTATGGCATTATTTTTCCATTATTATGTAACAATGTAGCACAAAGGTAGAACATAAGTGCTGTGCAGTTCACTGTTGGAGGATCAAAAGTTACAGAGCGGCTCCGCCAGGTCCTCTGCCCAGGATCTTGCAGGTTAAAATCAAATTGTTGACTGGACCGTGTTCCTTTTTGGAGGCTCTGGGATGAACCTGCCTCCCGGCTCAGTTGGGTTGTTGCCCAAATTCAGTTCCTTGTGGTTATAGGACTAAGTCCCTGTTTCCTTGCTGGCTATCAGCGACTGCTCTCAGCTCCTAGAGGCTGTTCACTTTCCTTGTCATGTGTCCCCCGCCATCCTCAAGCCAGCAAATGACTATGGAATCCTTCTCATGCTTTGAGCCTCTGACTTCCCTTCAGCCACAAGCTGGAGGAAATCTTGTTTTGAAAGGGCTTGTTGGGATTATGTGAGGCTCATCTACATAATCTCTCTTTTGCCACACAGCGTAACATAATTCCGGAGGGAGGGACCCCAAAAGATGGAAGTCATGAGGGCATCTAAAAATTCTGCTCCCCGCACTTAAAAGGAACATGCATTTGTTGTTTCTCTGAAACTGCAGCTACCTGAGAGTGCCGCGTGTCCCTGGCAGCCCTAGCCGGGTTAGACGCCATGGCTGGGGTCCGCTCTTTGTTTCTAGGCCTTAGTTTCCCCTCAGAGAATTCAGTGTAATTCTCTAAAAGCCACATGTATGAACCGGGCACCAGCCACCACGGGGCACAACATGCCCAAGAGCCTTTCTCTGCCTGTGGGTCTCAAGTGTAAAGGTGGAGGCTTATCTACATGAATGCGGAAGGTGGGCTGAGGTAAGGGCCACAGTGGCACTGGTCAGGGGAGAGAGGGCCGTCACGCCATCGAGAACAGCGCAGGGGAGCGACTTGCTGTCAGGGTGGAAAGGGGCAACAGGGAGGGAAAAGCTCTGGTCAGCTGTAATCCGAACAGGACTTGGAGGGCTTGGAGAGGCAAAACGCAGGAGGACACTTTTGGGCAGAGGGGGACAACACAAACCAAGCCCAGTGGGGAGCAGCCCTGGTGCTCGGTGGCCTGGCACATGTGGCTGGAGAACAGGGCACCTGGTGTTTGGGGAGGAAAGCGGAGGGAAACAGTACAAGAGAGAGGCAGGCTCCGACCCGAGGCCTGGAAAGCTCCTGCCCTGGGTGGGAGAGGACCTGAGGCCCCGAGCGCTCACCTGGGACCTGACCCTTTCTGGAAATGGAGTCCTGGGGGCTGGTCTTGCCAGTTACTCCTGGAGCCACTGTGGGCCAGGTTTGGAATGTTGAGGAGCAGCAAGGAGCCAGCATGATCTGAGCAGAGTAGACAGGGGTGGAGTGTGTGTGTGCATGCAGCTGATCACACAGGGCCTTGTACACACCCTAAAAGACTTTGGCTGGTATCCTGAGTGAGATGGGCAATCAGTAGAGGGTTCCAAGCAGCGTGCTGCCCTGCTCTGACTGCAGTACTAAGCCCTGACTGCGCGCTCTGCAGGGGGGCACTGTCTGTCCCAGGGCTGGCAGGGGCACTGCCTTATGAGGCCTCTACCCACAGAGAGCTTACACTCTCATAGGGAAACAGGACAAGCTGTGGCGTAGGCGCCAGGGCTTAAAGACAGAGGAATCTGGGCCTGAGCGCCCACTGCTGCTTCCCAGCCTAGAAAGTTCCCTAAGGACTCAGTTACCTCGCCAGTAACATGGTAACGGTGTTGCCTGCCTCGTGGTGTCATTGGGAAGAGTGGCTCACCACAAAGTGACGGGCACAGGAGAAAAATAGTAGCTGGTGTTATGATTTAAATAGTAGTACGAGTAGCATTGAACTTGTCATCCAGGGGTGCAGATGATGATAGCTGCTGACTTCGGGGGCCATGAACCTCATCAAGGCGGGGAGACAGGCTGGCCTCCAAAGGCAGCAGAAATCAGGAGGGAAGGTTGCTGGGGTCCAGAGACAGGAATACACGCTGTGCCTTCTCCACAAAATCCCCTGGGGGTGGGGGGGTCGCAGGTCGGTGTGACATGTCAAACAGAAGCCCTAAGAGGCTGGGGGCGTGGGGTTGGGGGTGGGGAATGGGCGGGTGCTGAATTAAGCTGGTAGGAAGGCCAGATTCTGAAAAGCATGAACGTGAATTGTCTAATTGGAGGTGACAGGGAGTGGGAGAGGGGTAAGTCGGGGTGGGGGGAGGGAGGCGCATGACAGACCTGCGAGCAGGCTCAGCCCTCTCATGGTCGGGGCCACGGGGGTCGGGCTGGGCTGGGCCCTCAGCAGTTGGCCCGATGCCCAGCATTGCTATGCCAGGGGAGGTAGGCCTGCTTCCCTGACACTTGATCTTTGAGGCAGCTGTCCCCCTCAGCCTGATGGGACACAGGAGGGGACAAGAGATGGATGACTGTGACTTCCGAGGCATGGTTTCCCCCAGCCTCCCCCCAGGGCTGCCTCTCTGAAAGGACAGGAGCTGGTTTGGGGAGGAGGATGGAAATAGCAGAGGCTCTGCTTGTGTCCCAGAGAGTTCCCGAGGGTGGGTGACAGGGCGCTCCCTCCGGTAGGTGTAGCCCCTAACTTTCTTTTCTCTCTTCCGTCTCAAGGATCTGGCTGAGAGGAAAAAATCTAGACCCTACATTTGGGTCTACGCAGCCTCGTTAGGCTTTGGGCTAGTCATTTCCAACCTGGGCACACCCCAAGTTCCCAAGGGTTCTAGGAGATATGACAGAGGTGGGGGGCTGTTTTAGTGTTTGTAAAAAGTCTCCTAGAAATCACATATTTTTTGCAAGGCTAACTCCTTGAAAGAAAGACTACCCATCTTTCAGATATCAACTTAAACATCGCCCCTCTGGGAAGCTTCCTGGACTTGTATGTAAGTCTAGGTTCCCAGCAGGAACAAATGGCTCATTCAAACCGGGTGATCCAGGACAGTTCAAGAAGGGACCAGTGACAGAGCCTTGGCAGGGTCAAGGGCAGTAAGTAGAGTGCAATAGCCAGCAATAGCCTCTCAAGCCTCCATTTACTGTAGGCCTGAAGGGACAAGGGAAGGGGACAGTTACTAGAGGCCTGCAAGACCTGTAGCATTAAGGAGGGGCTGCAACAGGAGCCATGACCTTCAGTACAGGTTCACAGCCTCAGCCCATCTACAGTGGCTGATCAGGGGGGGTGCTGACCTTACCCTCCCCAGGCCAGGGCCTCCCATTGGCAAAACCCAACTGGAAACTAGAGGGCAGAGGAGCCCCACCAATACAGTCCTACAAGTCAGGCCTTGGGATACTGAGCAGGTGATGCAGAGTAACCCGGGGGACAGAAGGAGATTCTCTAGGACAGCCCTTGTATTAGTTGGCTCCAGCTGCTGTAGGCTGGGTGGCTTAATCAAAGAAATTTGTTTCTCACAGCTCTGGTTGCTGAAAGTCCAAGGTCAAGGTGCTGGCCAATTTGGTTCCTGGCAAGGACTTCCCCGTACTGGCTTGTAGACACGGCCTTTCCTCAGTGAATGCACAGGGAGGGTGGGCTCTCTCGTGTCTCTTCTCACGAGGGTACTAATCCCATCATGAGGGCTCCATCCTCAGGGCATCATCAAACCCTAACTACCTCCCAAAGCCCCACCTCCAAACACACTCACACTGGATTGTAGGACTTGGACATACGCACTGGGGAACACAAATATTCACTACCCCCCAAGGCTGTGTTCAGTGTCTCCTGAATCTCCCACCCAGCTCTGTGCTTACCTAGAACACAGTGTTATCATTCCCTATTGTAATTGGCTGTTTCCTTGTCTATGTCTCCTTAGGAGACTTAACTCTTCTCAAGGGCAGCGACTGTGATTTGTTCATATGTGCTCAATAAAATTCACTGGGAAAAACGAAATAGAAGGTAGCTCAGACTGACTAAAACATCACATTTCCTCACTTTGGCTGGAATTAAATCATCTCAATTTGGCAACAGCAGTTACCTCCTGCAGCCGGAAGCTCAGTTTACCAGTTATGTAGGCTTGAGTAGTAAAACACGAGGCAACCAAGTGAATGAGTAATTTCATGAATTCAGCTTGTTTAGTAAACAGAAATCCTTCAAAACAACCTATGGAGTGGGGCTGAAAACAACAAAAGGAGGCCTTTGATGTTGAAACTCTCGAACATACCCCACTAGTTACCACAGGTGGCCCTTTCTAAGGGTGTGCACATTTCTTGCGTAACTCAAGGCAAGGCACGGTCTTCCCAGGACAACCAGGCTCCCAGTTACCGATGGCCTTGCCTTTGTGGAGAAGCTCCTATGGGTCTGTTTGCCTCCGTCTGCCTCCACTGCCCTGTGAAGCCCAGCCTACCAATCTATGCCTCTTAAACCATTGCCCACTTCACCTGGGAGTGACATCTTGCCACCCCCTCCCCTTCCTGTGCCCGGTTACAAGAACGCAAGCTTGGACATCTGCCCTGCCTGGTTTGCATCCTGGCTCTCCCACTTACCTGCTGTGTGACTTTGGATGACTGACTCAACTTCTCTGGGCCTCAGTTTCCTCATTTGTAAAGCTACGATAACCAGGAAAATTAAAAAGATGTTTACGATAGATTTCCAGCGTGTCGTAGGTCCATGACGGATGTTACTTTTCCTGCTCTCTGCCCTTCCCCCTGGAATGAGGGGCCTCAAGCAGAGCCTTCATGAGATAGTTAATACCCGTTCTTCCTTTCTCCGAATTCCTAAAGTCCCGAGAGTGAAAGCCAAGCTATCTGGAGACAGCTATACACGAGTATCCTGTGTTGCTCTGAATAGTTTTATATGTCAGTCTTTGTCTTCCCAACAGGCTTGTTGGCATTCCAGGAAAGCCCTTTACTTTGTTATTCATTCAAGAAATATGTATCGGAAGAGAACTCTACTCTGGGCCACCGGGGAGTCAGCTGGGGAGGGAGCAGCCAAGGTTCCTGTTCTCACGAAGCTCTCCAGCAGAGTGGACAGATGGGCCCTAGTCCGCCGCGCAGGGAGCGGCAGCGAGTTCCCCCAGTTGCGACGAGGGCTATGATGGAAAAGTGTAGGCCGTCGTGAGAACGTAACAGGGGACTCGCTCTGGGAAGCCTCCTCTGGGTAAATGGCATTTATGTGAGATCTGAAACATGACAGGGGACAAATGGGAGGGAAAATCCCAGCTGAGAGTACTAGTGCAGCTGTGAGAAGGTGGGGGGGACTCACAACCCCACCAGGAACTAGAGTGTATTTAAAGTGAAATAAGAAGGTTTTGAGCAGAGGAAGGATATATGCCAGCGCTACTGGGTAGAGAAAAGAAAGGAGGTGGGGGTGGCCAGGAATGGAATGGTGGGGTTTGTCAGGCTGCTGGGGCAGCAGGCTAGGCTGGAGGTACAATATCTTTCTAATCTTTACAGTTATCCTTGTTTTAAAAAGGAGGAAGATGAGGCCAGAGAAGTTGGGTCAGTCATTCAAAGTCACACAGCAGGTTAAGTGGGAGAGCCAGGATGCAAACCAGGCAGGGCAGATGTCCAAGCTTGCGTTCTTATAACCAGGCAGAGGAAAGGGAGGGGGTGGTCAGATGTCACTCCCAGGAAAAGTGGGCAGCAGTTATATGGGGACATCTGACAGAAAAGCAACTTAACTGTGGTAACTCTGAAAGTTGGGCTTGTTTTGATACTGAGCCCAGGATTTAAATGCCATCTAGGTGCATGTAGTGTGGGTTCCGGGCATTCCAGCAGCAAACAAGGCATCGGGGCTCTGGGGTGAGCACCTGTGAGTCCTTGGAGATGACCCGAAATTGGACAAGGTGTGGCCTGAGGGTCTGGGCCCTGCTCCCAGCATCTGACTTTGGCAGGAGGCTACAGAGCTGTGGTTAGATTTTTCCTTCTGTAACTAAGAGCCATGGCAGCCTGGTATAAGAGTACAGGTTAGGAGCTAGGGTGTGTATGGTGAGGTGGGAGGAACAAGAGGGGGTCACTCCTGCCAGGATGACCTCAGGGGGGTAATATGATCAGCCTGTCATGGTTGTGAGCCCTGATTTGGGAAGAACAAAGAGGCCAGGCCCCTCTGCCTCCTCTAGCCCAGGAATGCAGCTGGGGCCAGGCCGTGACCAATCGGGAATGCAGGTCGGGAGCGCGGCGAATGCAGTTTGTACAGTGAGGCTTTCATGCATTGATGGGAGCTGGGCTCACAAAGCCAGGCTGACATGCCCCTGGTTTCCAGCTTTGATATCCCAGCCCCGCCTTGCAGGAGCCGTGCAGCCCCAGGCTGTCTGGCCCCGAGGGCCCTGCTGTGGCCCTTGAGGTGGCGGTGGGCAGGCAGCAGAGAGTCCAAAGCCTACCACCTCCTTCCCCCAATGCTCCCGGCTCTTCTGCTCTTCCTGGGTGTTAAGAGTAGCAGGGCTTTACAGTTTACAAAGCACATTTATATACATGGAATCGCTTGGTCCTTGGAAGACCCTGTGACCTAGGCACTCTCATGCTCATTTCCTGCAGGAAGGAAGAAAGCAGGGAGGAGGTGCAGGCTTTTGGAGGCAGGACTCTTAAGGAAGTAAAAGGCCTGCTCGCATGGATGTTGCGTGATGGCGGGTGTGGAATGGAGAGGCTGTCAGGGAGCCAGGAGCTAAAGTAGTCCATGATGTGGGGACCAGGAGCTTAGAAATATTCCATCCCCATGCCTGCAGCATTGGAAGTATTCAGTGTGTGTTGATTGCCTGTATCCAGGGCTCACCCCCACCTTAGATTTGCTCTCATGAAAAGACCTGAAAGCCACACAAGATACAAATGATTGATGATAGCTTTCAAATGAGTTAGTTCTTGGTTATAGATGCAGTTTCACTGAAGAGCTGTTGGAGAATCTCCACAATGAGAAGAGCTGAGTAAAACGCGCAGAGAAAAGGACTTTCCCAGGACCATCCCTCGTCTCCCAAGGGCTCCAAAGCTCCCGGCCGGGAGTCCTAGGAAGGCGATCTTGATGGAGCTGAAAGCAAATACGGGAGGAGCCCTGGTGTGCCCCGCACAGTCACTCTCCTCCTAGAGTCGGACTGTGAGAAGCAGTGGGACCTTAGAAATGATCTGGAACTTTGGTTTTAGAAAAAGGAAATCCACTTTATCTCTGCTTCTCTACGGGCTGGCTTCATTCCCTCAGGCCTTCCAACAGCTCCTGGATTTTTGTCATTCCAGCTTCTTAACCAGAAAGAAAACAGGGCTCCTCTCTCCTGGGTCCAGTCTGAGAGAGCCTGGGAAGGGATTCCGGGTTGGTTCGGCCTGAGGCCTGCTCATGGTGATCGTGCACGGGATTGGACTATGGGTTAGAAGAGGAAAATGAGTGTTCCCCAAGGCAGGGGAATATCACAGACACCGCTGCTGTGTGACTCCCCAGCTGGGCAATCACCCAAAACTGAGTCGACCACAAAGCAAATTCATTACAGCATTGTTTATAATAACCACATTTTAGAAACAACCTGTTTCTAAAGAAACAACGTGTTTATCAACAGGGACATAGGTAAATATATTATGGGACCTCTTATGGAATCCTATGCAGCTGTTAAAAAGACTGAAGTAGAACTATACACCTCTAAATGGGATGATCCATAATATATTCAGTAAAAGAAAAACAGCATGTTTCAGAACAGTATTATCTCATTTGTATAAAACAAAGCAAACCAAAACCCTATGTATTTATACATCCTTGTATTTAAAATTCACTTTAAAAAATTTTAGATGCTATTAGCTGTTAATAGAATAGCCTGTCTATACTTACATATATTTTTTAAAATTTAACAAAGGCATATATTGCTCTTGTATTGAAAAATCAATATAATTGGAAAAGAAATGTTTCAAGGCTCATATTCTGTAAGGAACATGGAGCACAAAGAAATTAAATAACCTGCACCAGATCACGCACAGGCAAATACGTGGTATTTACAACCAACATCTATCTTGGAATTGCCCAGAAGGGGACTTTCTTTGAGTAGCTGTCAATCTAGCTGCAGAGATAGAGGGTGGTGGGGCTACAGGGGAATCCAGGCCAGATGGTGTCCAGGTAGAAGCAAAAGCCTGAAGCTCAGAAATGGAGTGGTATTGATCCTTCCTGTGTCTTGCTACTGCCCTGGACTCCCCCCCACTGCCCCCTACTCCGCATGCATACACTGGCCTGGTGACACAGCCATTTGAGGGCCAGCAATGGGTTAAGCCGGAGCCTTGCTGGAGTGGGAGAGGCCTGGGTCTCCGGGAACATGAAAGGAACTGAGTGGATCCTGGTGGTAATAAGAAGTGAAGAGGCTCTGGTCCAAATCAATTAGAGTCTCTATCTGAAATGGAAACCAGGTTCCTGACCAAATGCCCTCCTTCTATCATCTCAGTGCTGGAGTCTCAGAGGACGAAAAAGAGAACAGTTCAGCCTTTGGAGCTGCTGCCTTACGGAGGCCACAGCTGTCGGCCCCATGGGGGCTCTGCCCGTGTGGCAGCTCCACCAGGCCTCTTCCTTGACAACAACCCCTCAGCAGCCAGGGTTGCCCATGCTAGCTCCTTCTGGCTCCAGAGCCTCTGCCCAGCACCCCGTGCAAGCTCCTTCTGGCTCCAGAGCCTCTGCCCACCACCCTGTGCCAGCTCCTTCTGGCTCCAGAGCCTCTGCCCAGCACCCCGTGCAAGCTCCTTCTGGCTCCAGAGCCTCTGCCCACCACCCTGTGCCAGCTCCTTCTGGCTCCAGAGCCTCTGCCCAGCACCCCGTGCAAGCTCCTTCTGGCTCCAGAGACTCTGCCCACTACCCTGTGCCAGCTCCTTCTGGCTCCAGAGCCTCTGCCCAGCACCCCGTGCCAGCTCCTTCTGGCTCCAGAGCCTCTGCCCACACCCTGTGCCACTTCCTTCCGGCTCTAGAGCCTCTGTTCAGCACCTTCTGGCTCCAGAGCCAATGCCCAGCACCCCTTGCCAGCTCCTCCTGGCTCCAGAGCCTCTGCCTACACCTTAGGAATGGGCAATGAGAACTAGGGGCTCTGACAGGCATCAGATACTTGGGTAATCATGGTAGTAGAGCCCCCAGCACTAATCTCAAATGCCTTAGATCCTCCGCTTCCCTCTGCCACGTTTGCACAATTCCTAGTACTCAGATTTACAATGTCCAGCCTGATATGGTTTTGATTCTGTTACCTCTACACCATCCCACTTTTTCTGGCCACCCTCTGAGTCTCATCATAAGCTTCCCTCCTGATCACTCCTGGGATTTTACTTCCTTATGTAGTCTCACTACTCTGAAATCAGATGTGAAGGTAATTCCAGTTCCAGCATTTTCTGGCTGGATGACCTTACTGCACTTATGACAGATTTTTAAATAAACCTTTCTGGAGTTTGGTTTCTCATAATATAAAATGCAGATTAGAGTGAGGAACAAACGAAGTAATGGGTGTAAGGCTCAGTCCATGAGCGCAGGCCCAGGTCACATCTCCCACAGGAGTCCTGGTTGCAACCGTGTGTGTCTTTGGACACGGCTCCTCTCTGTGCCTCAGGCTCCTTATTTGCAAAAGGAGATAAAAATCCTTTCCTTACAGGGCTTCTATTTGGGTTCACTTAGCAAATGCACATAGAGACAGTAAGATATTAACAGAGGGTTGGACACAGAGAGAAGTACAGGGCAGACTTGGGCATCGCAGGGTAGTTCCTAGGCCTCAGAACATCAGCTCCTCCCCCACTCCAGGTCTGTCTCCAAGATGGTGTTGACACAGTCACATTCAACCCTAGACACACACACATATACACACACATGACTTCTTGTTCTCTCTATCCTAGTACTTTTTATTGTTTTTCTGAATGCTTACTGTTTGCTAGACATCGTGCTGAGAGCTTTACGTGTATTATATTATATAATCTGCACAATAACCTTGAAAGGTAGATATGTACTATTTGGTAGCTACATTGTACAGATGTGGACACTGAGGCAGAGAGGAGTTTATTACATAGCTCATAGAGGTAAAGCCAAAATTAGGGGACCATTAAGTTTTCAGTGACCCCAGCTAGTGTATGGTTAGTGTCCATTTGCTTAAAATAGTATCTGACAGATATAAAAGTTTAACAATTGCTCTTTTACTATCATTATTATTTGCAGGGGGAGGCTGCTTATTGGCAGGCAGTATAGAACAGTGGAGTTCATGTTCAAGCTCTGGCTTGAACTTCCTGTTAAAGATAACAGATTACACATACTCTGTAACGGCATTCCTCCTGAAACCCCATTAAGCCAAAAATAAAGGGAAACTTTAAAAAGAAGTAGAAACCCACAAACACAGGGGAAATGAGACAATGGCAACAAAATTCTGGAGTCTAGAAAGCACATTTAATAAATACTATATTAGTAAGTGGAAGCTAGTGTCTAAGCAGAGAAGGTTAAATCCTAACTCAGACACAAACACCCCAAGTTATATCTCAGAACCCCGAAAAGTCTCAGGAATCAGTGGTACAAGATACTTCTAGGAGGGACCAAGTCAACCCTGACAAGAAGAAGATTGGTTCAAAGTTTGATCAGAAAGTAAGCAAGCCCTGGATCCTTTCCTCTGCTCCATGGTCCCAGCCCTAGCAAAGACTAGACCTTTCTGGGGGAGATAAAACAGATGGTTTCTAGACAAGGGATATCATGCAGAGGTGCACGCAAATATGGGAGTTAATTGCAAGTTTACACTCTGAATGTTGACACCCACTGACCCCACCCCCAGCCCCCGCCAGCCTTCTTCCCCTGAATAGTGAAAGCCAGGCTTATACTCTCTAAGTGGGAGACCAAGTAAAGTTTCTCTGAGAAATCTTATCAAATGCATCAGGACTTTCCCAAGGGAACAGCCCATCCAGATCACCCTACACAGTGTGATCTGCAGTTGACAAGCCCTACCTGAAAGGAAGGGAGCGACACACAGCAGCAATTCACCGGAGAATTCCGCTTTATTGGGGAAAGGTGCTGGGTTATATAGGAAGGGGCATGGGGTGATTGTGGTGTCACTTCTACGGGGCTGGTGGCTATTGGCCAGGTGCTGGGAGTGGGAGTGGGGAGAGAGGTGATTGGTCTTTAGGTGGCGCCGTCGGGAACTGAGGACCTGGAAGAGAAGCCGGAAGTTCGCCATCTTACTGGTGGGGGCCCTTCACTACCCATACACTGAGAAGCACCTCTGTACAGCTGTTTTAGTATTCTGTCATAAGCAGTCAGCCAAGAAGCACTGGACATCTGACTCACTAGCCAAGAAACACTAGACATTTCACTAACACAAAAAGCAAAGGACCAAACAAACAAAAGACAAAAATCGTGGAGAAACCAGAAACTACGCAAGGAGAAGAAAACTCAAGTACTTAGAAAGGTGTGATATTGCACCTAAAAGACAAGAATGGGATGCTCTAAAAAAGGAATTCTTAGAGGACAAAGTAGCTCTTGAAAATTAAACACAATAGAGGAAACTTGAAAAAAAGTCAATAGATGATAGAAAAATACATTGAGGAAATTACTCAGAAAGTACAGGGAAAAGTTAGGAGAGAAGAAAAAAAGAAAATTAGAAGGTGCATTTGAGGTAGCTAATATCCAAACTACAGGAATTTCAAAAACAGAGAAGAGAGAAAATGGAGGTTAAAAATAATCATTCACAAAGATTTCCTGAGTCCACAGGATATGAATTTCCAGACTGAAAGAGTGCGCTGAATGCTCAGAACAAGGAATGAAGGAGGAAAAAAAAACCTACAGAAAAGTTACATCATCATGACATTTCAGCATCTTAGGGGCAAAGAGAGAATCTTACATGGTTGCAAAGAGACTAACTAGGTTTCACAGAAAGGAATCCGAATAGCAAAACATTGGGAGCTAGGAAACAATGAAGAAAGGCAACTACTACCAACTTGGAATTTTCCACTCTCAACAAAGCTCTCAATCAAGCGTGAGGATAGAATGAAGACATTTTTAGATATGTCTCTAAATTTTGGCCCCCAGACACTCTGTCTCAGGATGCCACCATGAGGAATATGCTCCACCAGAAATAGAGGCGTGAACCAAGAAAGAAACATGGCACCCAAGAAAAAGAGGACCCTGTACAGGAGAGAAGGCAAGTCCGGTTCAATAGTGAAGGGGGGTCCCAAGTCAACAGCTCTGCTGCAGACATAGGGGCACCCAGTCCAGACTGGCCCAGCCAGAAGCTCCAGGAAAGCTTTTCAAAAAAATGGGATGGATAAACTCCCTGAGGAATTTTAACATTTGAGGTGATTGAGAGGTAATCACTCAATGTGGGGACAGTTGGGAACAAATATGTGACCAATAGGTAAAAAACTAAACATATCAAATGAAAATGATTTTTAACTCCAGGAGGAAAATTTAACAGAAAAAGGAAAATCATCATTATATACTTATGATTTGGCTGCGAATAATGCTAACGTACTCCTGATAAGGTAAATATTGAATGTTGATCTAACTAAAGTAATGATCGAATTGCACTGGGAAATGGCAGGTTGAGTGGGGCAGGAAATTGTGTGGGTGTATGGCCAGGGCAGGGAGTTTTGGCAAAAGAGAGAGAAATCCTCCTCTTCCTTGATGAGGAGTAAAACAAGGCCTAAATTAAGGAAAGAAACACCCTAAAAGAATCTTGAAAGAAATGCTTAACATTGAAAAGTTTAGTAGTAACAGAAACTTGCTATTCAGCACTGTGAAGGTAAAGAATCAGTTTATTAGAGAGGAAGAGGTTATTTCTGAGCAGGACTTGGCAGGGGCAGGGGGCCCTGTTGTATTTCTCATCAAACTTCGCAAAATTTTTGCTATCTTTAAACTGTACGCAAGAAAAATTCCGATTTAAAAAAACCGCGGTAAAGGACAGAAGGAAGAGCAGGAAGGGGAAGAGAAGACAAAGAGGGAAGAGAAGACAAAATTCCAGCACGACTGAGCTCTGCCAAGCTGAAGGCAAATTATCTAAATCATTTAATTTCTCTGATTTCCTCCCCCCAAAGTACAGATAATAGCACATAACTCACAGTGTTCTTTTTGTCTCTGACATGTAGAAACTATTATTACTGGAATCACAGACAGAGCCATCGAAGGATTAACCCTAGTTTTCTCATCTGGATAATGGAGATAATCACCTACCTCATTAAATGGCTGAGATGAAATAAAGTAACAAAGGTAAACCTCAAATTCATTTGGAACTAGGCAAAATAAGACTTCTGAAAACACCTCTAGCATAGTGCCCAGTGATGACACTCAAGGTGTATTGAGAGTTTACCCCACACAGGTCTCTGTGCTAAAAGTTCCCAGGGGATCGTCCCTGTCTTACTTAATTATCAGAGAAGCTGCCTGCTTCTGGGAAACAAGCAGTAACCATCCTAACACTGTGTGTCATCATATTGCAGTGTCAGAGACCAAAGGCCAGAGGAGACCATCCTCGCCTACTTTGGGCACAGCAGGCATTTCTACCTTGTCTACCTCCTAAACAGATTAGTGATGCTGTAGCAAGACAAACCCAGAAACTGAAGGCAAAAAATCTGGCTGCAGATCCCTGCTTCTTAAGATTCTGTTTCTTCACTAAGGTGATAACTAAGAATATTGACCTTATTATACAGTTACCATGAAACCGAAATGAGATTATATGTGTGTGTGTGTGTGTGTGTATATGTATACATATACACACACACATACATAGTCTTTACATGGAAAATATTGTTTTCAAATAAAAAACAAATCTAGACTTAGTAAGGATGGACTTTTTTCAGAAAGGATTATTGCAAGGTTGGGGGAGGGGAAGAGACTATCCCAGGGAGAACACGACTGATTGTAAGAGCTTCGAGCATCTCAAGAGCTCAGCAAAGAGAAATTTTCTTTTATGGAAGGAACCAGGTGTGAGGATGTGGGATGATGAAAGGGTGGCATAATGGGACAGTGGATCAGAGAACACTGTACCCTGAGGCCAGCCTATTCGCTGGGCGGTGTATGCTGGCTGAGGGTGGGCCAAAGTTCAAGGGCCTGGAGGAAGGACAGAAGCTTAGCCAAAGTTGGATTAAGAAGCATTTTGTTCTGACTGATCCAGTGGGGATAAGCAGTTCGGATCATTATTTAGGAGGCAAAGAAAGGGAATTGTAAGGGTCTGTGTCTGGCCTTGTCACAGGGCATCACTGAGTCATATCTTAGAATATAGGGGAGGGGAGATGCTTTGCAGTAAACCATTTTCTGGAACACGAAAGTGGGAGGATTTCTTAACTGTCAGTGTTTTCCAGGATCACAGGGCTCAGATAAAATTTGACATTGTCACTGTCCAAATGCTATGCAGTAGTACTAATAGTAATAGGGAGAGGAGGAGGAGGCGTGGTAGTAAAAGTAATAGTGGTAGTACACTCATAACACAAAGCCTTAAACTAGAAATAAAAACCAAAGCCATTTAAGGAGGAAGAGGAAAACAAAGGCTTGTACTGTATTTAGTTTAGTTCTAGTCTTCCTGGCAACTAAAAATAAAGGATTCTCATTGATAAAAAGCAAACAAAAGTAGAAAACCTTTGCCGGTGCTAAATTCAAAGCAGTTTGTCACATCCAAGCAAAATGCCACAAGGAAACTCAATGAATAACAAAATGACAAGTAGAGTTTTTCAAAAGCTGAAGAATTCATAATGATAACTCCCTATGATAATCCTTGACAAAACTGGTATCAAAACCTTAAAACATTGTCTAAGGAAGGCATTTCTCTGGGAACTAAACTTCTGAATCTAGAAGTGTCATCTGCTGGTGATGAAAATCATGGCTTTTTTTACCATGCTCTTATCAAAAATAGGACCAGCATTTTAATGCATTATCTCTAATCCTCCTGACTGCCTGCAAGGTAGATGTTATCATCCTCTTTTTACAAATGAGGAAACAGGAAGGGAAAACGATTTTGCCAAGGCCATGCAGCCAGGAAGTGATGGAATTGCCGTAAGGATCATTCTCTTTCCATTAAATCAGGCCACATTAATCTTGATACCTGAATTAGGTTTATAATATGCGTGACCAGCATGTTCCTTAGCCTGTCTTCTGCAAACATCCATGGTCTCAGGCAGGCTTTGGAGAGGACGTGGATGGCAGTTCAAGGTGTAGCTCCCATCCGAGTGTCCAGGGCTCAGATTCTCTCCCCTAATTGAAGGGAGACCCTATAGGTTCTTTTCAGCTTTCATCTGACTCAACTTTTTTTTTTTTTTTGCAGCATTTAATGATATGGAATATCCTTACTATTATTTATGAAAATTGTGCACGCCTTCTTAGCAAATTGTCATTTTGTGTTTCCTGGGCCAGACTTTCATGTGGGAAGCATTTGGGGTTTTCAAAAGCACAGCCACTCCGTATGGCTCACTGATTTACTCCCTGTGGTTGTGAAGGAATCTGTCTGCACCAATATCAGATGGAGGTTTTCACTAGGATTCATCACCTTGACTCAGTGGACAGGAAATGGACCACATAACAACAGTACAGATCCCTAGTCGCTGATGTTCATAGAAAGCCTTCATTTTGATACCACCATGAGAATCGAAGTCCATGGGAATCATTTCCTGGTAGAGCACATAATAATTTAGAACCTTGTAAACAAGAAGACCATTCTGATTCCTTTTCCTTTTCTTTTTTTCTCTTTTATTCTCCCCCACCTTTTAAATGTAAAAAATGCATACCCTAATATTCTGTTTTAGCATTATCTGCTACAGCTGAATAGTGTCCCTTTAGAAGTAGGATAAAGAGTCCTCTAAAAGGAGATGCCAGGCCTCTTTTGTTTGACGTGATCTAGGGGTATACTCAGAGGACCAATGTCAAATATACTCTGGTATCTCACCATGCTCAGAAACAGTGGCTAAATGTTGCTCTACAACAGAATTATTATCTTAAGGAGATATCAACCCCCGCAAAATTGAATTGGCTGAGATAGCATAATATCATAGGTCAAAGTAATCGAGCTAGCAATTTAAAAGTATATTTACAATTAATTTTCCTCATAGAGTGATCAGACAATTGCTCCAAGCTAGATATTTTAAGGGAGCATTTTTGAGATTTTTCTATGGCTGGGTATAGTAGTTGACTGGCAACACTCCCCTCTGGACATTGTCAGGCCCAAGTAATTTCGATTGTTCTTTATGGCCAGGCTTTGCGAATAGAGTGCAGATGTCCTCAGGGAAATAAGCAACATGCCACAAGGGTATATAAAGCCACAGGATAAACAGAGCTCATTTTCTAGGAGTACTCTTTTCATTAAAGACTTCCAGTGAAAAGTGTGACTAATTGAACAGATACGTAATTTATTAGACGTATATTATAGAGACTAAAAATATTTCCATGAAATTTTAAGATAAAATGGAAAACCTTAAAGGAATTTCATGCTAATGACAAGCTACCTCAGGCACCTGTCTCAGATTCCTCAGGCGGCACAGAACGCAAGCAATCCTGGAAGAGGTCATAAAGTGAGTCCACTTAAAATGGGGATAAAATATTTCAGAGTAAAGAGTAGGGGGAAAGGTATGGATTACAATTTTATATTGAAGTTAAGCAAAAAAAAATATGAAAACTAAGTTAATTTAAACCTATGCTCAACAAAATTTGAGCTGTAATTGCAACCACACTGTGTTTCTTTAAAAAAATAAATGATAATTTAAGTTTCGGGAAGATTTTTGACAAGCTACAATATGCCAAACCTGTAGCATGATACAGTCTTGTTTTCCCTTCTGACTCCCAGCAGGATCATAAAGAAGGTTATGTTTGCAAACGTGTCCCAGATGGTCCATCAATGTTCTCAAGGGAGTTAAGTCCTTTGTTATTAAAAATTGTCTTTCAGAGCACCTATCAACTCTTGGCAGTTTTCTCTGCAATTGTTAGTGATCTGTTGTTTTCTGTGTGTGGTGAGTTTCAGTAGCTGTTCAACATCACTTTCATTCACGTCATATAGTCCTGCATTGCCTGCGAGATTTGCTATTGTCTCTGCGTTGTTTTGCTGGACAGTCACATCTACCCTTCAGACCACCAGGCGGAGACTGAGAAGGATGCTAACACAGGGCTGCGGGAAGGGGGCAGGGGAGTAGAGAGGACGTAGGGATAGATGAAACTACAGTTAAGCAGGAGGCCAAGTTTATAAGCAGTCCATTCACTAGAGAACCTTTTCACATTTTGATGACATTTTTCTTCCCTCCACAGCCTCAGAAACTGCAGGGACTTAGACAGAAACACTTCAATAATGAAGCCCCCAGTACACATGCTTTTGCCAGGAAGGATGCTTCTGTGGGAAAGCTGGGAAAGCAGTTTACAGTGTGGAACATGGGAAAATTAACTGACCACTTGTTTGTGGATGATAACAAAATGAGATGAGTTTCTTTGGAAAAATTCTGTTTCCATTGTGGGTACCCCTCCTGCCTCCCTCCATGCCGAGGGGGAATGACTCTCCACAGAGGTGACAGTCCGAGTTAGACACGTTAACCACAATATCAATTTATTTCATTACCTGCTCACCTGGTTTCAATATACGTGGATCTATTCTCATTCATCAACAAAGATTATCAGCATTCCAGTGAAACATAGTTTTTTTTTTTTGTAGAGCATAATCTTGAACTATGTGCCCTCCAGCATCCATCAAAGGTGACATTTATGAAAGATTATCTGAAGAATATGGAATTTATTTCTCCCACATTTTCAAATTCTCTGTTTGAAGCAGGGGTTTCCCAGGACTGGTCTAAACCGGCCATGGCAATCTGACACATGTCTAAGCAAATCTGGCATGTCTCTGAGCAAGACGGACCACGGGGCCTCCCAGGGAACAATCCCAAGGGAAAAGAGAGGGAGACAGGTTTCATCCAGTAACAAAGCTTAGTGTTGATGGGGGAGAGAGTATTTCTGAACACAACTTGCTGGGGGGAGGTATTCTGGAGGGTCATCCCTTGTTTTGGGCCTAAAGAAGGAAAAGAGGCAGCTTCATATAAAAACCGGAAGAGCTGTTTCCATTACAAGCTTAGTTGCAATCAGACTGTAATATACAAGACTATACCGCTCTAGTGGGCCTCTAGCAGGAAATAATGGAAGTGTAGGGAAAGCTGAGGGGGTCTCGGCTCAGTTCTTCAGCTGAGAACACCATGTGGTGTTCTGAGGGCTTCTGGGAGCTCCACCTCTCCCTGAACTCTAAGGGAAAGGGTGGCAGCGTCCAGGCTAGGCCACGAAGCTGAGCAGGCCTGGTACTGCCTGTGATGTTCAGGGCCCAGCAGAGAAGGCAGCTGACCCAGACCTGGACATGGTACACGCTGTTCCCAGCAGAGGTGGCAGTGCCTGGAGGATGCCCAGCTGCCCAGGTGACTAGACTGGATTGTGAGTACATGTGAGAAACTCTCCGGGATCTCCCAAGAATAATTATGGGAAAGCTTTGTAAAGAACCAGGAGTCCTGCACCAGAGGGTCTGAACAAGAGCCAGGAGCTGCGGGCTGTGACTGCCAAGGTGTCACCATGTGCCCCCCAGGCTGACATGATGAGAGCAGGATGGCATAGCAGCTGCTCTCAGCACGTTACCCACACCTCCTTGGCCTGTACCATTCCCAGGCCAGCACCTGCGTCTCTTTGCCTGAGGGCTTTCTCTGCCTGCTGGGGCCTGCACAGTTGATTTGCATGGCAGGCTGGAAGTGCCAGGGAATTATTGCTCCCCAGGAGCAGCTTTCAACCAGTGACTGATGGGAGTGGTACATAAATGCCTCTCAGGTAGGATAAGTCAGGCTGTTTAGCATTCCTAGTATTCCTCAGTGGGGTAAGCTCTGATTTCCCTTAGTGAGGAACTGTTTGGTTACACGACTTTGTGGGGGGCCTTCTTTTCCTTCCCTGCCTCACTTACCCACTCCCCTACCAGTGTTTACCTGGATCATACCCCAAACAAACAACTTGCTTTTGAATCCTTTTCTTAAAGTGTCTTTCCGGGGGAACCGAAATTAAGACAGATGGGTTATTCAAGCAAACTTAAGCAACTTAAGACCACTCTTTGGGGCTATTTTATCTTGTATCTTCACCAATCTGTTTTTACCTGAGTTACATTTTAATGTTAATGAATTTAATTGTTGTTGACTATCCCAGAAGCAGCCAAAGGAGTCTATTACCCTAGGAAGTCAGCTAAACACTGTTAATTCTGTTACTCAGCACTTCCTATTAGTTCCTTGTAAGAAATTTCTTATAGCATTTTTTTCTAAAAGGGAAATATCTTGCTTAGCCTGAGAAGCTGATATATTTCCTCCATTCTGGTAAAGAGGATTAGAGACCAGATCCCTTTCTCTCTCTTTCTTCCTTTCTCTTTCTCTCTCTGCCTTACAGAAAGCTCAGAAGCCAATTTGGAGTCCAGTAACAGTAAATATATAGAACTTTTATCACTAGGAAATGTGTGTTTCTCTTCCGTAGTTTTGATTTCACTTCATGTGTGTTTTTCTTCTGGTCCTGGGAATTTATTCCCACTTATATTTACCTCTATTTCATTACATGCATCTCTTTGTAAATTGCCTAGAATCTTCTGTGCTACTAGTGGTCATGTAAATAAGCTGTTTAGTACGTGTTCATTTAACAAACTTCATTTGGATGCTGACTGCTGACTGCTGGAATATTGCTATGAAAATAGAGATGATGCATCTCCCCTCCTGGAGTATCTTCCTATCCCTTCATTGAAGAAGGGCTTTTCAAACTTCCTAGGCTCTGTGATTGTTTCTTCAAATAAAATCTTACTTGGAAGATAAATGAGTAAAAAAAGAAGCTGCCCTGGTTGAGATGTGTGGGTAAGAGGAGGGAGGAAGCCCCCCCAGTCAGCTCGGCTCACCCCCTTCTGCATCTCCCATTGGCTGTGGACACCGCGTCCTGCGTCTTCCGTCCCTGCGGAGCGCAGGTTGACAAACAGCCCAGGAGACCCCCCAGCAGGGTGTGGGGCCTCAGACCCCGGGGCCTGGGCTGGGCCCCAGCAGCGGCCCGCAGAGAGAGGGCCCCCTCCCTGTGCAGGCCTGCCAGCCCACAGGCGGCAGGCTGCCCTCCCCAAGTTTGCCTCACCCCAGGTGCTGACCTGCAAGTGGGGAACCAGTCTCCGGGCAGGTCCCCGCTGGGCCACCTGTTTGTCACTTCCTTTCTGAATGGCTCTGACACTTCTTCAAGTGCCCCTCCAAGCTGTGGTAAGCTGGCAGCAGTGGGCTTGGGACAGCGGCGAAGGGCCAGGGCTCCAGGTGCAGACTGGGTGTGGAAGGCGAGAGGTCTCTGGCTCTGTCTTTTCTGGAACTTCCCTGTTCCAAGCAGAGACCCGATGGCTCCCCCGCACACACACTGTTTGTCTAGTCAGGAAACCGCTTTGACCTAGCCAGTTAAAAAGTCCTGGCCCTTCGCCTCATTACTGCCAAGCCCAGAACTAAAGAGGTGAAAGCTGGCAGCCCTGGGCTGCCTTCAACTTGGCAACTGCCCCTCGGGGTCTGTGTCTCAAAGTCCCAGCCTCTCAATAGAGCTGTGTTTTCAATCCTGGTTAAACAAAGCCAAGCGCTCTCGCCGCGGGCCTGAACCCCCCGTTCTCATCTTTCCATGGGGCATGCAGAGCTGCTCTCTTGTTTGGGTGTCACTCTCCCTTTGAGCCGCTGTGGCTTCAGCTGCCTTCAGGCTCAGCTTCCTGCCGGGAAGTGGATTCACCTCTGATTTGCTGCTACTCTCTCCGCAGGATGATGCCCACGGGGAGCGAGCCCTGCTCCCAGACGCCGCCACCTCATGCTCCCCTTCTCCCCCATTGTCTGCAGCCTGAGTCCCCGAAACAGCTCCCAGCTACCTCCCCTCCTGCTGAATTCTCCTCCCACACAGGCAAAATGGGGGGCCCTGAGGGCAGGGGAGCCCCACTCCAGCTCGCTTCCAGGGACACAAAGGCATGTGAGATAGAAAAAGCTGGAAGGCGTGAGGTGTGCTTGCCAAGCCGTGGGCAGAGGCCCGATCTGGCTGGGGCTGGGTGTGGCCTCTCCCTGGGCTGTAGCCTGGGAGAAGATGGGTGAGAGCGATGTTTCTGGCCTGGGTGCTATGCTTACACTGGGAGCCAGATCCCTTGGGGGGCAAATCTAGGGTATTCTACCTTACCTCTTTGAAATGTGTAATTTTACTTGCAATAGGAAGAATACTATAGATGTAGGCCTCGGGGGTAGAGTGTATGTGTGTGCCGCAGCAAGGAGGACAAAGGTCAATGGATTGACTGACATCCAGGCAAAAGAGAGAATTTTTTTTCTGGAGGGGAGGCTATTGTCCTTACTCTAGAAAAGATTTCCTAGCAAAGAGAAATATCGAAGTATAGGTAGGCTGATGTTACTTGTAATATATAAAAAATGGTTGTCCACTGGCCTACAAAATGACTTCTATTTTATTAATAATCAGGGAAGGGCCAGCTGTGACGGTATGAATCCACACTGGCTGGTATTTCCGTGAGTCCTCAGGGCCCTGTGTGCACCGAGTAGTTCCTGGATAACTTTCTAGATCTCAGGGAAGGGAAGCTAAAGGAAGGCAGTCTCTTGCCCAGGGGAAAGAGACCATCCTGGGAGCAGGACAAGTGTTTTTCTTGCTTATTTTTATTTTGTTTTATGTGCTCTCCCCACCTTATGTCAGAAGAGAAAATTATACTCCCGAACTGGGGGTGAAGAATCTGAGGTGCACTGAGATTAAAAGAGATTTAGGTGTGTGGGTGGGTGGGTGTTTGTATGTGTGTGTGAGAGATTAAGAGAGAGATGGGTTGGTGTGATAGAAGTTCCAGACGTCAGGGGAGGAGGATGATAGTATCAGGCAGCTAAATGTTAAGGGCAAAGGAGCAGGAGCGGGAAGTAGGCTCGGACGGACGAGCAGAGGCAAAGGGAGGGCCTACAAATGCCGCCTCCTGGGCCTGGCCCCACGCTGCGTGCCAGGCCGTGGGCCCTGAAGGGTGCCGGCCCAGGCCCGGTCTGCCGCTGTCCTCACAAAGCCTGGTTGTGCTCTGGGCAGGGCTGGGCCTCCCTGTCACTGAGGTCTCAGCTGGGGCCGCCTGCCCTGGGAGCCTCCCCTTGCTGCCAGAGGCCCCAGATTTGTCTAAGTGCCAATACCTAATGAGGAGCTCATTTGAGTCCCTGAAAGTCCCAGGGAGCAAGGAGACATGCTAATTAAAGTGATTGCTGTTCTTTAATTAAGCAATAATTCTCCCAAAGAGGGCATTATCATGCAAATAGAGCCCTCTTGGGTGAGGTAAGGGCTTTGGGCAACAGCTGAGGCCCGTTAATAAGGCCCTGAGCATTGGAGGGCAGGGATCCAGAATGCCCCACGGAGCTGAGTGATAGAGCAAAGGAAATAATCGCAGCCGCCCCACGCTGCCTTTTGTCTCTCCAGGCTTGGCTGCAGAGCTGTGGGAGGCAGGGACCCCGCACCCCTGCTCTCCCTTCCCCCTGTTCGGCTCCCTTTGCCCTCCCAGGAGAGGCTTTCAGAGCTGGGCAGGGTTGAGGTTTGTAGGACAATGTCTTCGCATAACCGGTGTCCCAGTTATCAGAGCATCAGCAGATGAGGGTTGGAGCGAGGTGTTCACAGACCCGGAACATATGACCAGAGCATGAGCTCCATTCAGCTGCCCTAATTTGGTGGCAAGGGTGCTGAAATTAGTCATCCGCCTGGGCACTGAGGCTAAGCCACTTTCCCTCTCCAGGACCCAGCTTCCCCATTGCCAGGATGGGTCTCTCTAACAACTGTCTTACGTGGTTATTGCTTAATGGATGTGAGTGCCCCAGGCACAGGGCCTGGACCTAAACCAGTAGTTCTCAGCTCAGAGGCCGGCTGCAGATAAAAGCTGTCTTTATGTTTCCATTTGCTAAATCTGATAGCCTTAACCCTGGGGACACTGGCAATGTCTAGAGATATTTTGGGTTATCACAACTGGAGGAGAGAATGCTAGTGGCATCTGGCGGGTAGAGGCCAGGGATACCACTAAGGTCCTGCAGTGCACAGGATCGCCCCACAGCTGAGGTACCTGGCCCCGAAGAGGAAGAGTGAATGCTCAGAGTGAGAATCTCTGATGTAAACAGCGCTCAATAAACCTGAATTAGATGAAAAAATAAATGAGGAAACGGCACATTTTCTGGAGCAGGACCATAGTGGTGTGGGCGTAAATCCCCTCCCAGACAAACCCTTTAAGGTATTTCTGTTGTCTCAAAAGGAAGAGTTTGGACAACGATTGTGTTTTAAATAACTGAACCAACAGACAGGCAAGCGGTGCAGGCTGATGCTGGGAGCCCCACACAAGAAGTAGGGCCAGAGAAATTGGTTACATATCCAAGGAGCTTCAGAGACAACAGGAAGCCAGCTGTGAGGTGAGAGGAGAGCCCTGGGGGGGGGGGGGGCAGCCGGGCCCAGCCTGTGGGCCCAGCAAGGCACTGAGAGCAGGAGGGGAACTCGTGGGCTTGAAGAGGGAACTAGACCCCCACCGCCCCACTGACACTAATAGTGACGGCACAGCTCACACTCGTGCTGGGCTTACTATTCTCATTCTCACAGCAGCCCACGGGGTAGGTACTATTATTATTTCCACTTGGCGGATACAGAAATTAAATAACTTGCCCATGGCCACATACCTCATAAGAGCCAAGATTTCAACCAAGGGAGTGTCTGAGGCCAGTAGAGCCGGGGAACTAAGTCCGCCGTGAGACTTCCTCAGTGGTCACACATCCTGAGGTACCCTCCTCGTGCTGCATTGAAGTCAGGCCTTCAGCAAATGGCCCTGACAGGCTGCTGAGGCTGCTGGGCAGGCCCCAAGCTGTGTCTGCATTTCAGGTCCCCAGACAGACAACTAGAGGCAAAGGCAGGTCTTGGCCTTGCCCCTCAGAGCCCATCTTGCTGAATGCTGGCTCATCCTGCCACCACCCAGGCAGTTTTCCTAACCCCTAGGGCTGAGGTGGGGCCTAGTTTAGTGCCTCTGGGAGTGCCTTCAGGATGGCATATGTCTCAGGTAGGGCTCGTATGCTGCTATGGGGGAGACAAAAGGCAGAAAGCCAACAAACCAGGCAGTCCAGCTAGAGGAAGATCAAGCCTCTTGCTCTCAAGAAATCTTGGACTCCTTTCAATTTTGTTTTCACTCTCTGCAAAATGTTTTGTGTTACAAGGAGACGGAGATAGTATCTCATCAGCCCTACTAGTTTAGCACTGCTACTGCCAACCTCTCACTCTCCATTTGGCAGGGGGAAGGAGCACAGAGAAAAACAGGACCAGGTTCTGTTTGCAAAGCATTTTCATCAGTCAAGAAACTGCCAGGCCTGTGAATATTAAGTAAACCCTGACTCATGGAGGCATATACCTTTCTCTGCTTTGCTGATCGGCTGGGTAAGAGACAGAATTACATTACTTTAGAAGTGACAGCTCTAACATTCTGCAGACTTCTCAAAACCACTCTGGTTTTTTCTGAACAAAGAACAATCCACAAAAACGCCCATGGTTTGCAATGCATAGGAGTCTGTTTACAGGATCACAGACTGAGGCCCTCTCCTTGGTCCAAACGGACCTAGTGAGGTCACCCATTTAATTGCCTTCCACCAGGGTGGGGCTGGGTGGCCTGATGTCTCCTGTCACTGGGTTTAGTGAGACTGTGGCTCAAGTCTCAAGCCCTTAGAGCATGTTCCCTAAGGGCCAGCCCCGTTTTTTCCATTGCAGAATTTATAAGTGGGTTTGAAATGACAGCATCGTGTTGCTTTGCCAGGAACAAAGGTTTTCAGTGTGTTTCAGTCCCTAACCTAAGACACCATAACATAAGCCAGGTTCCCCTCTCCCCAACTCTAGCCAGTCCTGAAGTAGAAGTTCATCCAAGAACAATAATAGTAATAGCATAGCCAACACTTCCACTGAGCTTGCTACATGCAAGGCATTATTCTATTCCTCACACAACCAGGGAGGAGGCATTATTAGTACCGTGATTCTGCAGAGAGGCACTTTCCCATTTTGCTTATTCTTGTCTGGCAATGTTACCACCCTGTCTCTTTGATGCTCTTTGGATTCCAAGCTGTCCTCCTTATTCTGCATGTGAACAGTGTCTACTATGAGCCTTGGAGCAGTTCAACCCAGTTCTTTCTGTGGTTCTTTTCCTGAGAACCATTTCTTTCTTGCTGTTTAAACCCATAAGCTGAGTCTATACCATCACAAAGTGTTTGTTTATATGCTGCTTTGCACGGCTTTCTCATTATTGTGCAGACACATTTGAAAGGCTGCATAGCATGGGCATTGTGCGGATTCTGAAGTTCACTTGCATGGATGTGAATCCAGATCTATCCTCTCTAGCTGTGTCACCTTGGTAAGCCACTCAACCTCTCTGAGCCTTGGATTTCTCATCTATAAAGTAGGAATAATAATGCCTATTTCACAAAAATGTGAAATGAGTGTTTTAGAAAGTGCTGAAAACTCTGCCTGGCACCTAACAGGTGCAATATTAGTGCATATTTTATCTCACCAAAAAAACTAAGTGTCTCAAGGGTAGAGATGCTATTGTATCCTACAGGTTCCAAGCTAGTGAGGAACAAAGAAACAAAGTTTTGATAAGCATTTGTTGACTTGTCTGGGACTTTGGCTGCCCAAAAAATGGTGGGAATATATATTGACTCCTTCCAGGAAAGCAGCAAGAGAGCAAAGAGTGTAGAAACATTACATTTTGCTTGATAACATCTTGAAGATGCTTAGTAAATGTCATTGAATAAATCCATTATGCTTAAAAATCAGCAAACTGATTAAAATTGAGAGCCGTGGCAGTATCAGTGCTTAAAGGCAGAGGGAAATAGAGAAGAGGATGGAAGAAGAGGGCTGGTGTTCTCTTCCACCTCCTTTATGCATTTTTCTCATTTTTCAAGAGTTAAGTTTAGCACCTGCTGAGCCACCCCTGGGGCAGCCTTAGGTGGAAGTATGCACAGGTCCCAGCACTAGAGGAAAACAGGGGGCCAGCCCCCCAAACTGGGGCTGCTAATGTTGATGGAAGAGAAGCCGGGCAGGAATCCAGACAGGCTGAACAACTCCGAGGGGTCCCAAAATGTTTCCCATGTGAGAGGACGACAAAGCCAGCCTTCCAGGCGTGGAAGGGGCCCTCGAGATTACACGTCTCAGGGTCAGGAGTGTAAGACAGGTGCGGGAGAGAAGGAAGGGTAAGTTAGGGCCTGGCCCAGGGGAGCAAGCTCTCTCCAGCCGTCCTCATGCATAGAGGCAAGGATCAGGGCCTGGTGAGCCTAAGAGAGCACATCCTGTGTGTGACCGAAGTCGTGCTCCTAGTGGTTGGTAAAGAAAACTAGCCTAGCCCACTCTGGAAACAAGTCCCCGAGTCCTGACATTTTTGTGTTGATTTGGTTTATTTGGGGCTTAAGTCTCAACACTCCACCTTCATTTCTTCCTTCCACGGACTCCTGGGGCATTTGTGAAGAATGTTAAGCCTGGTATCTCCTCAGGCACAGTCCTTTAATCAAGGTGGAAGCCCTTTGTGAAGGAGCCCAAGAGAAGCTGGACTGCAGGAGGGGCTAATTGGCTCAGTGCTGAGCTTTTGACAAATCCATGGAATGAACACAATAGAGGAAGGGAAAAGAGGTGTTCCTGGATACAGGTGGGAGCCTGAGAAGGATGGGAGGGGCGTTGAATGGGCTCTTCTACAGGTCTTCTCATGCCCCCTCCCAGCCTGGGGTCAGGTGGGGTGAGGGGGTTGCTAGTCGCGGCCCCTAAAGCATTACTTGTCACCAGGGAGATTACTGGTTCTGGGGCGAGCAGAGAAAGGGCATGGAGCCCGAAGTGTAGGCAGGACAAAGAGCCAACCAAATGTGTGCTGTGATCTCAAAGGGGCAGGAGACAGAAGGTCCCCCAAACCCCACATAGCTCCCTAGGCGGCTGCTACAGTATCTGAGAGTCTATGCCTGGAAAGTGATCTCCTTAGATCCTGGGACAACTAATTATAAAGCCTCTATCAGTTAGTGACCCCTTAGATTGAATTAGTTCACACAAGCCTTTCTAGTCTGAAAACACGCTGGCAGGCCCAGAACCGGTTTATGTCTCCAACATGGAGAAACCTGGAGAAAATCTCTGTCTCTCACTCCGTTGCACTCCCCTCATTAACTAAGGCCGTCCCCGATGCGAGGAGGCCAGAGACAGTGAGAAACAGCTTTGTGACAGTGCAGTGGCTCGTCAGACAGGAATGGATGGGAAGGGGAAGGGAATGTCCCCTGGTCTGAATTGTTGTCAATCCCTGTCCCCCTTCTACGCTCCCTTCTTCTAGGTCTCTAGCTGCCAGGTGCTCTCTCCCTACTTGTCTCCCCTTCTTTCCTGGCATAAATGTGACCGTAAAGCCTATCTCTAAAACTGCTATGGGGAGAGTAGCCTTAGGCACGAGCCATTAGCTTCTCCAGTCAGGCCAGGGCTCCCCCAAGACACCAGAGTTCCAGGGTCTGTCCTGAGGGCATCCTCTCCGTTCCTGGCCCTTGTCTGCTTTCTTTTTTTTTTTTTTTTTTTTTTTTTTTTTATGGCTCTAAACCAGAAATTTTTAATCCCAGGGACTATACGCTTTCAGTGGCAAATATTTTCGGTCCATAAATCAAGATACATGACATTTATTATCTTATTTACAGAGTGACATAAGGTATTTGAAAATGAGATTGTTTCAACAAAAATTCAAGATTTACATATACACCTTTTTTCCTGGATAAACCTGATTAATGGAATGTTTTCACATGGATTAATTACACTCATTTCACACTTGCATTTTAATTAAAATAGAATTCTATAGTACAAATTTTAAAGTACATATATCTCTACATTCTGCACTGTGAAAGATTCAAGTAAAACATACAATTTGAAAGTCCTCTTATCACCCAATCCCAGTCTTTTCCAGGGATAATTACTGTTACTAACTTGGTTGTATCTTACTAGAAAGATTTTGTATGTATGTATGTATGTATGTATGTACAACTATTTATATGAATAGAAAAATATGGCTTTATTTTGTGAGTTCACGTCTTTTTCTTTAAAAAAAAATGCCCTATAATGTAAGGATTTTTTTCTGCATATATAAATATACATTTTTAATGCTTGTACCAGGCCACAGGAAAATGGAGATTATTTCCACAGTGTATATATTTCTGTAGGGCTGCCTCTTCCGAAACGTTTAAACTTTTTTTTTTTTTTTATTGAAGGGTAGTTGACGCACAGTATTACATTACATTAGTTTCAAGTGTACAACACAGTGGTAAAACATTTATATACATAATTCTAGGTTCCAGCTATCACCCTACCAAGCTGTTACAATATCTTGACTATATTCCTTGTGCTATACATTACATCCCGGTTACTTATTTATTTTACCATTGGAAGTCTGTTCTTTTTTTTTTTTTTTTTTTTTTTTTTTGTGAGGGCATCTCTCATATTTATTGATCAAATGGTTGTTAACGACAATAAAATTCTGTATAGGGGAGTCAATGCTCAATGCACAATCATTAATCCTCCCCAAGCCTAATTTTCGTCAGTCTCCAATCTTCTGAGGCATAACAAACAAGTTCTTACATGGAGAACAAATTCTTACATAATGAATAAGTTACATAGTGAACAGTACAAGGGCAGTCATCACAGAAACTTTCGGTTTTGCTCATGCATTATGAACTATAAACAGTTAGTTCAAATATGAATACTCATTTGGTTTTTATACTTGATTTATATGTGGATACCACATTTCTCTCTTTATTATTATTATTTTTAATAAAATGCTGAAGTGGTAGGTAGATACAAGATAAAGGTAGAAAACATAGTTTAGTGTTGTAAGAGAGCAAATGTAGATGATCAGGTGTGTGCCTGTAGACTATGTGTTAATCCAAGCTAGACAAGGGCAATAAAACATCCACGTATGCAGAAGATTTCTCTCAGAACGGGGGGGTGAGGTTCTAAGCCTCACCTCTGTTGATCCCCAATTTCTCACCTGATGGCCCCCCTGCGACTGTGCCTGTCTTAGGTTGTTCCTCCCTTGAGGAATCTTACCCGTCTCTGGCTAACCAGTCATCTTCCGGGGCCATACAGGGAAATGTGAAGTTGGTAAGTGAGAGGGAAGCCTTATTGTTTGAAAAGGTTAGCTTTTTACTTCTTTGCATATTTATGCCCTGTGGCTTCTATGCCCAGCATTTGTCTTGAGGTATCTTTACCACTTGGAAGAATTATGATACTCGGTAAATTTGATATGAGGCACGAATTCTATTTAAGGGTTGTAATTAGGAAGGAAGAAGAAAAGCTATAGAAGTAGCAGGCGGAAGAAAACATGG
The DNA here is from genome assembly GCF_030020395.1 of Manis pentadactyla. Taxonomy (NCBI): domain Eukaryota; kingdom Metazoa; phylum Chordata; class Mammalia; order Pholidota; family Manidae; genus Manis; species Manis pentadactyla. The sequence continues at coordinate 11,904,270 of NC_080031.1, read as the reverse complement.
GAAGATTGATTATTTCTTTGACATATCTTCTTGTAGAGTACTTCAGCATGTATAGGTTTTAAGCTACTACTTAAATTGCGCACACACATTAACATAATAGGAGTATAGTTACATAACCAAAGCATACCTGTAATTACCAGCCATCTCCAGTGAAACCAAGAAAACCAGTTAGGCACCTTAGGCATTTGTGAAAACTTATCTATGATATGGTGGATATTGTCCAACTGAACTTGAACAGTCTGAGAGAAATCAGACAAATTAAAACAACCCATTCCTGGGGACTGTTCACATGCCATATGTTCTTTTAACAGTAAATAGTCTGTAGTTGTAAGAGTTTGGAGCGCTACAATTTGCACTTCTCCAAATTCTTGGTTGAGTTCCAACAGTATAGATCCAGTCAAATTTGTTGTTTTACTGTATGCACAGGTCAGCTTAGATATCTCCTTCCTCATTCCCATGGCAAGTCCAGGAACTGGTGGGATGAGTGCATCTACAGCTGTAGCAGTGCGTGGATCGTTGTTGGGGTTTTTTGATGATCATCTTCTGGCATGAGTCTTCCCGAGAGTGCTGATGTTGGAAGTTCTTTTTCATATCGTATCTTAGTTCATTTTCGGGGTAGCCCAATTAGGCTTTGATCCTCTGTATAAACACAAACAGACCCTTTGCCTACACTTTTTTTTTTTTTTTTTTTTTGATAATTATTTTTTATTGAAGGGTAGTTGACACACAGTATTACATTACATTAGTTTCAGGTGTACAACACAGTGATTCAACATTTATATACATGATAATTCTAAGTACCAGCTATCACCATACCAAGTTGTTACAATATTTTGACTATATTCCTTATGCTATACATTACATCCCGGTTGCTTATTTATTTTACAATTGGAAGTGTGTACTTTTTCTTGGTTGTTGTTGTTAGGGCATCTCTCATTTTTATTGATCAAATGGTTGTTAACAACAATAAAATTCTGTATAGGGGAGTCAATGCTCAATGCACATTCATTAATCCACCCCAAGCCTAATTTTCGTCAGTCTCCAATCTTCTGAAGCATAACGAACAAGTTCTTACATGGAGAACAAATTCTTACATAGTGAATAAGTTACATGGTGAACAGTACAAGGGCAGTCATCACAGAAACTTTTGGTTTTGCTCATGCATTATGAACTATAAACAGTCAGTTCAAATATGAATACACATTTGATTTTTATACTTGATTTATATGTGGATACCACATTTCTCTCATTATTATTTTTAATAAGATGCTGAAGTGGTAGGTAGATACAACATAAAGGTAGAAAACATAGTTTAGTGTTGTAAGAGAGCAAATGTATATGATCAGGTGTGTGCCTGTAGACTATGTGTTAATCCAAGCTAGACAAGGGCAATAAAACATCCACATATGCAGAAGATTTCTCTCAGAACAGGGGGGGTGAGGTTCTAAGCCTCACCTCTGTTGATCCCCAATTTCTCACCTGATGACCCCCCAGCGACTGTGCCTGTCTTAGGTTGTTCCTCCCTTGAGGAATCTTACCCGTCTCTGGCTAACCAGTCATCTTCCGGGGCCACACAGGGAAATGTTAAGTTGGTAAGTGAGAGGGAAGCCTTATTGTTTGAAATGGTTAGCTTTTTATTTCTTTGCATATTTATGCCCTGTGGCTTCTATGCCCAGCATTTGTCTTGAGGTATCTTTACCACTTGGAGGAGTTATGATACTCGGTAAATTTGATATGAGGCACGAATTCTATTTAAGAATTCGTTGTAATTAGGAAGGAAGAAGAAAAGCTATAGAAGTAGCAGGCGGGAGAAAACATGGGAAGATTGATTATTTCTTTGACATATCTTCTTGTAGAGTAACTTCAGCATGTATATATTTTAAGCTACTACTTAAATTGCGCACACACATTAACATAATAGGAGTATAGTTACATAACCAAAGCATACCTGTAATTACCAGCCATCTCCAGTGAAACCAAGAAAACCAGTTAGGCACCCTAGGCATTTGTGAAAACTTATCAATGATATGATGGTTATTATCTAACTGAATTTGAATAGTTTGAGAAAAATCAGACAAATTAAAACAACCCATTCCTGGGGACTGTTCACATGCCATATGTTCTTTTAACAGTAAATAGTCTGTAGTTGTAAGAGTTTGGAGCGCTACAATTTGCACTTCTCCAAATTCTTGGTTGAGTTCCAACAGTATAGATCCAGTCAAATTTGTTGTTTTACTGTATGCACAGGTCAGCTTAGATATCTCCTTCCTCATTCCCATGGCAAGTCCAGGAACTGGTGGGATGAGTGCATCTACAGCTGTAGCAGTGCGTGGATCGTTGTTGGGGTTTTTTGATGATCATCTTCTGGCATGAGTCTTCCAGAGAGTGCTGATGTTGGAAGTTCTTTTTCATATCGTATCTTAGTTCATTTTCGGGGTAGCCCAATTAGGCTTTGATCCTCTGTATAAACACAAACAGACCCTTTGCCTACACTTTTATATGCCCTTTATACCCTTGTGTAGAACTCGTTGGAGGTTACCACACAGGAACTGCCCTTTTTTTTTTGCTTTATTTTTGGTATCACTAATCTACACTTACATGACGAATATTATGTTTACTAGGCTCTCCCCTATACCAGGTCTCCCCTATAAACCCCTTTACAGTCACTGTCCATCAGCATAGCAAAATGTTGTAGAATCACTACTTGCCTTTTCTGTGTTGTATAGCCCTCCCTTTTCTCCTACCCCCCCATGCATGTTAATCTTAATACCCCCCTACTTCTCCCCCCCTTATCCCTCCCTACCCACCCATCCTCCCCAGTCCCTTTCCCTTTGGTACCTGTTAGTCCATTCTTGAGTTCTGTGATTCTGCTGCTGTTTTGTTCCTTCAGTTTTTCCTTTGTTCTTATATTCCACAGATAAGTGAAATCATTTGGTATTTCTCTTTCTCCGCTTGGCTTGTTTCACTGAGCATAATACCCTCCAGCTCCATCCATGTTGCTGCAAATGATTGGATTTGCCCTTTTCTTATGGCTGAGTAGTATTCCATTGTGTATATGTACCACATCTTCTTTATCCATTCATCTATTGATGGACATTTAGGTTGCTTCCAATTCTTGGCTATTGTAAATAGTGCTGCCATAAACATAGGGGTGCATCTGTCTTTCTCAAACTTGATTGCTGCGTTCTTAGGGTAAATTCCTAGGAGTGGAATTCCTGGGTCAAATGGTAAGTTTGTTTTGAGCATTTTGATGTACCTCCATACTGCTTTCCATAATGGTTGAACTAACTTACATTCCCACCAGCAGTGTAGGAGGGTTCCCCTTTCTCCACAGCCTCGCCAACATTTGTTGTTGTTTGTCTTTTGGATGGCAGCCATCCTTAGTGGTGTGAGGTGATACCTCATTGTAGTTTTAATTTGCATTTCTCTGATAATTAGCGATGTGGAGCATCTTTTCATGTGTCTGTTGGCCATCTGTATTTCTTTTTTGGAGAACTGTCTGTTCAGTTCCTCTGCCCATTTTTTAATTGGGTTATTTGTTTTTTGTTTGTTGAGGCGTGTGAGCTCTTTATATATTCTGGACGTCAAGCCTTTATCGGATGTGTCATTTTCAAATATATTCTCCCATACTGTAGGGATCCTTCTTGTTCTATTGATGGTGTCTTTTGCTGTATAGAAGCTTTTCAGCTTAATATAGTCCCACTTACTCATTTTTGCTGTTGTTTTCCTTGCCCGGGGAGATATGTTCAAGAAGAGGTCACTCATGTTTATGTCTAAGAGGTTTTTGCCTATGTTTTCTTCCAAGAGTTTAATGGTTTCATGGCTTACATTCAGGTCTTTGATCCATTTTGAGTTTACTTTTGTATATGGGGTTAGACAATGGTCCAGTTTCATTCTCCTACATGTAGCTGTCCAGTTTTGCCAGCACCACCTGTTGAAGAGACTGTCATTTCGCCATTGTATGTCCATGGCTCCTTTATCAAATATTAATTGACCATATATGTCTGGGTTAATGTCTGGATTCTCTAGTCTGTTCCATTGGTCTGTGGCTCTGCTCTTGTGCCAGTACCAAATTGTCTTGATTACTATGGCTTTATAGTAGAGCTTGAAGTTGGGGAGTGAGATCCCCCCTACTTAATTCTTCTTTCTCAGGATTGCTTTGGCTATTCGGGGTCTTTGGTGTTTCCATATGAATTTTTGAATTATTTGTTCCAGTTCATTGAAGAATGTTGCTGGTAGTTTCATAGGGATTGCATCAAATCTGTATATTGCTTTGGGCAGGATGGCCATTTTGACGATATTAATTCTTCCTAGCCACGAGCATGGGATGAGTTTCCATCTGTTAGTGTCCCCTTTAATTTCTCTTAAGAGTGACTTGTAGTTTTCAGAGTATAAGTCTTTCACTTCTTTGGTTAGGTTTATTCCTAGGTATTTTATTTTTTTTGATGCAATTGTGAATGGAGTTGTTTTCCTGATTTCTCTTTCTGTTGGTTCATTGTTGGTATATAGGAAAGCCACAGATTTCTGTGTGTTGATTTTGTATCCTGCAACTTTGCTGTATTCTGATATCAGTTCTAGTAGTTTTGGGGTGGAGTCTTTAGGGTTTTTTATGTACAGTATCATGTCATCTGCAAATAGTGACAGTTTAACTTCTTCTTTACCAATCTGGATTCCTTGTATTTCTTTATTTTGTCTGATTGCCGTGGCTAGGACCTCCAGTACTATGTTAAATAACAGTGGAGAGAGTGGGCATCCCTGTCTAGTTCCCGATCTCAGAGGAAATGCTTTCAGCTTCTCGCTGTTCAATATAATGTTGGCTGTGGGTTTATCATAGATGGCCTTTATTATGTTGAGGTACTTGCCCTCTATTCCCATTTTGCTGAGAGTTTCTAACATGAATGGATGTTGAACTTTGTCAAATGCTTTTTCAGCATCTATGGAGATGATCATGTGGTTTTTGTCTTTCTTTTTGTTGATGTGGTGGATGATGTTGATGGACTTTCGAATGTTGTACCATCCTTGCATCCCTGGGATGAATCCCACTTGGTCATGGTGTATGATCCTTTTGATGTATTTTTGAATTCGGTTTGCTAATATTTTGTTGAGTATTTTTGCATCTACGTTCATCAGGGATATTGGTCTGTAGTTTTCTTTTTTGGTGTGGTCTTTGCCTGGTTTTGGTATTAGGGTGATGTTAGCTTCATAGAATGAGTTTGGGAGTATCCCCTCCTCCTCTATTTTTTGGAAAACTTTAAGGAGAATGGGTATTATGTCTTCCCTGTATGTCTGATAAAATTCCGAGGTAAATCCATCTGGCCCGGGGGTTTTGTTCTTTGGTAGTTTTTTGATTACCTCTTCAATTTCGTTGCTGGTAATTGGTCTGTTTAGATTTTCTGTTTCTTCCTGGGTCAATCTTGGAAGGTTATATTTTTCTAGGAAGTTGTCCATTTCTCCTAGGTTTCCCAGCTTGTTAGCATATAGGTTTTCATAGTATTCTCCTTTGTCTGCTTTCTGTCTAGCCCCTAGGGATGTGGTAAGGCCAAGCTGGCAAGACCGACTTAGTAACAAAGAGTTTCCATTTCGCCCAGAAATCTGGTACCCAGAATCCCCTGGAATGGACAGACGGTAACTGAGGACAGAGGGGTAGGAAATGATGTGGCCAAGGATGTTGCTAGGGGAGAGGATGGGGCATAAAAGAGGGAAAACTGGGAAGCATGGTGGCTGGTAGAGGGCATGACACTTGGGCAGATGCAGGAGGACTCAGTTCAGAACCATTGTCTTTAAGAGGCATCCACGCTGATGCTCTTCATTAATAGGTTTAACAAACCAAGGGAAATGACAAGACTCGGTTCGGTAATGTGAAATCAAGATTAAGGATAATGATTCTCGAGATTTCCTTTTTCTTAATATATGTATGTGTTCATTTTGTTAACAATCACGGTATGATACTTACCCATGGGCCAAGCTGATCTAATCCTCATAAGTGTTCTAAATTCATGGATACATATCAATATAGAGGCAAGCATTAGTCTCACTACTAGTATGTGAAAGATTATAACAAACCAAGAATTCATGTGTCCTCGGTCTTCCGTTGCTGATGTAACATCATAGTTATGACTAACACAAGAAGAGAACACTGAGGTCTGTAGGAGAATTCACAATGATCTTTATCACGATGATGATGATGATGAAAATAATAATAGTGATGGATTATGTTGTTGTTAATTATGTCCTTGTTTCTGGCCCAAGTTCTTTAGGTGCATTTTTTCACTTAATCTTCACAGCAGTCATAGAAAGTAGGTAAGATTACAGTTTTGCATTGAGAAACTTAAGGACTCATACCGATTTCAATAAGAAAACTGATGCACAGAGCATCAAATGATGCACGGAGTCATTTGACCAAGATGTGAGTTCGTTGCATAACACTCTTTGCCACTGGTGTAAGGAATATTCCCAACAGATGAGGAATGGTGATTGTCTAAACCAAGCTGATAAGTAACAACAGCACTGACCCGATGACTTGAGCCTATTCTGTGTGGGCCACTATACGAAGTGTGCCATATACTTTACATCCAGACAACTTGGCAACCTCTGGTATATTTATATCTGTTTTGCTGGTGAGGAAACTCCCCCAAGTTCATGCAGCGTATGGACAGCAGCACCAAGCTGAAGACCCTCAGAGACAAGCCTTGTCAGAACTGCCTTAGGTGTTGGATGGCCTGAGGGAACTGGAAACCAAATCCTTCAAGGGACAGCTGAGACATCCTGTCAACACCTCTTTGTTCCAACCTATGCTAGAACTGTTAAAGTTGCCAGAATTTGCTCTTAACGATGCCAGCCCCTTAGAGACTTTGCCATACTATAGCTCTTTTTTCCTCTGAGAGGGAGAAGGGAAATTCTGCCATGGAGACTGATTGGCCCAAGTTCACACAGCCACCAGGAGGATAATGAGGAATCTGGGAATAAATTATACTGGACAGGTTTGCCAATCCTCCAGTTCAGTGCTTTTTCTGAGACCATCCAGCCTCAAATAACTCTTTCGTTAGCTGTTACCCATTGCAAATATCCTCAACTCCTCCTCATTCTCTTTCAGGCCCTTTGCCTTCTTTCATGTCTCAGATGGGGCTCCTTTGCTGCGTGTAACTGAATGACATGGAAGGTGGCGTCTGTATCTCTTCAGCACCGGCTTCCCTTACAGCCCTGTCTTTCTCTTTCCTGTAAGATGATCTCCACATTCTTTGCTAGTGCAAAGAAGATGTGTAAAGTCATTTTCTGCTGACCTGGTGTGGGGGTAAATTAATCTGGCATCACAAATGCAGTCACAGAATTAGGTGATCTGTGTGTAATGGGTTTAGGCAGTGAGTCTCCGGGGCTTAGCCTGTTCAGCATAAAAAAGGCCATAGAAATCTCCCTCTCCGTGAAATCCTCTTGCACCCAATTCAGGAAATGTACAAGACAGGGAGAATACAGTCAACTTACTGGAATTCCTTTTTGAAGAAAAAAATATCTTGCAGAGGAAAACTGTTGATTACCAACATTCTAGTGTGCGTAGGAGAGTTATCCTGCAGTCATTAGATATGAAATTCCAAAGGCTTGGGGGAGGGCCAGGGCATTTAATAAAATGTCAATATTAAATTACATCATAAATAATCAGAACTTCCTGCATATTTAACGGGAACTTTGTTGTTTAAATTTGGAAATCACCCAAATAGAGACAAGCGACTTCTGTTATTGTTTAGCCCGCTGGGTCCAACTTACTGAGGCTGGGGTGGGTTGGTGGTGGGGGTTAGTTGTTTTGAACTTTGGAACCTTTAGCAGAGAGTAAACAGAAAGGTCCTAAACCAGCTGACTTTTAGATGGTCCCTTCCCTTCCCTTTTTCAGTTTTAAATTGATTAATATTTTTCTTATGCAAATACCAGGTAAAATCCAAAGCCAGGACCAAAAGCAAACAAATTAAGTCACTGTTCAGTTTGAAAACCTTCAACAGACTGAGCCGGCTTGATGACCCCCTCTGACGAATTTTGCTGCTGGTAAAAGGGACACTTCCTGACATTTGCCATGTCTAATAGAACATTTCTAGTCCAGGAATATTTTAGAGGCTTATAACATTAATTGGGTTAGTAGCAAATCCAGACAGTAAAATCTGAGTTTCTGCCATAAGATACAATACAAAGATTAGTTATTGTTCTTATGACCCAAAGAATAAAGCCTACAGTTCAAACCCTCCCCTATATGGCCCCAATTTATCTCACTAACTTCATCTCCCCCTGCTCTTCTGCTTCCAACTCTTTGCTCTAATCCCATGGGCTATTTGCTGTCCAAAGCCTTCATGTTTTCACAACTTTGCTCCCATATTTGGTGATGGTCCCCATTTCTCTACTCTCTGAGTTTTCTCCAGCCACCAGGCTGATGATGGTCAAGTTCTCCTTCCATCTTGAAGCCTTTCTTCCTTCACTTCAATGGGAACTTATTTTCATAGTTAGTGTTTACTGAGATCCTACCATGTGTCAGGTACAGTGCTAGGAACTGGACACATGTTTTCTCATTTAAGTTTTGAAAGGCTGGTACTACTTCTCTATGACATTTCTGTTTTAACACATTTTATAAGTAACCCATTTACATGGTTCAGAGATCAAAATATTATAAAAAGCTATACATTAAAATGTCTGTGTCCTGTCCTGTCAACCCTATTATCTGCTTTCATCCAAGGTAATCATTTTTAAAGTTATTTTTTGAATCCTTCCAATGGGTCTTTATGCAAAAGAAAAGGAAATACAAAGATATATTCTTAGTTTCTCCCTTTTAGAAACTAGGGCATAATACTGTATATCCCATACTTTCTTTCCCCCCTAGTTTTATTGACTTGACACATAACATTGTATAATTTTAAGGTGTACAACATAATGATCTATGTATATATTGAGAAATGATTACCACATTGAGTTTCGTTCACATCCATCATCTCACATAGTAACACATTTTTTTCTTGTGATGAGAACTTTTAAATCTACTTTCTTAGCAACCTTCAGATGATTGTTAACTATATTGTTAACTATACAGTCACCATGCTGTACATCACACCCCCAGAACTCATTCATTCTATAAATGGAAGTTTTTACCATTTCATGACCTTCACCCGTGTCACCCACCCCCATCCCCACCTCTAGCAATACCAATCTGATCTCTGTTTTTATTAGTTCTGTGTTTAGATTCCAAACGTGAGATCATACGGTATTTGTCTTTCTCTGTCTGATTTATTTCAGTTAGCATAATGCCCTCAAGGTCCATCCAGGGTGTTGAAAATGGCAGGATCTCGAGTACTTTTCCATGGCAGTTCTCTCAGCGTCTGTTTTTTTCAGTGGCAGAGTATTCCATTGTGTGGATATACCTGCTGTTCTTAATCTGCTATAAACAGTGTTTCAGTGAATGGACTTTACACACAGCAAGAGTATCTATAGAATAAATTTCAAGATTTATCTGCAGAATCAGAGTAAAAGCACATGAAATTTTTACACATATCATCAAATTTTCTTCCCTGGAGGCTGTACCAATTTTTTATTCTCACTATTAATGTTTGAAAGTGCTACACACGTGTCACATCTCCATTTTATATATGAGGAAAGCAAGACATGGAAAATGCATACATACTTAATAATATTCAGGCTGGGACTCAGATTTGTGCCCTGCTATAACCTATTCATTTGGTATTTGTCAAATAGCTATTGATAGTTTTATTTAATGTAGAGGTAGGCCTTGTCCTCCTAAAGCTTACTATAAACTCCTTACATTCAGAGACTCCAGTAAGCAGAGGTCAAGGCAACCAGGTCAATCCCAGGTGAGAGTGAGGGAAAGGGAGACGTGATAGCAAAAGTTGGGAGACAAATGCAAGATGACAGGTTACCATGCTGCCTGCTGCTTTCTGACAACTCACAAGATATGTGGCTGGTCATTCCACAGGTGCTCCTGCTTGGCCATGAAGGATGTCTCCAGACAAGATTTACTGAAAATTCACACCTTGGAACAGGCCCCTGGAGGGAGGAAGGGAGAAGGAATGTCTTCCTTGTGCTGTTCCCATTCATTGGTTCTCACACCTTGCATTTGCAAACAACCTTCCCTCTAAAATCACCAGAATAACTGAGGGCTTTAGTTATTGGAGTTTTAGAGTTTTGTGACCATCATTGGTCACAACTTTCTAAGTTCCATTTCTTCCTGAGGGATCACTTCCACTTTCATGGTAAAATATACTTTATTCTGATGACTTTTAAATCTATATCTCCAGTTTAGACTTACTGATCTAGTGGACGCCTGTATGTGGAGGCTCCACGGGCACCTCAATTCAAAAGGAGTGCCCTTTTGGGCCGGGTCACGTGGCCTCTTAGCACATGCGGCAGACGCCAGATCCCAAGGTTTTCAGTGTCCAGATTGTAGAGAGGAACACCGAGTGGGTCACTGTGGTAGCTGAGGGTCCTAGAGACAGGTGAGGCCAAGGGCTCCTGAAGAGGCCCGTTGATGTGTTTAATCCAGGTATATTCTGACATCTCTTTAATTTGATGCTTTACACATAAAAGGTGCTCAACAAAAGCTTTTTAATGGATAAAATCATCTGAAGTGATGTTAATAAACATTTTTATTGTGGGGAGACATGAATACAGACTAATCAAGAGTTCAGCCTCTAGAGCCAGACTACCTGGGTTTGAATACCAGCTGTGACACTGACTAGCTGCGTAATCCTCGTCAGGACACCTTGCATTGCTGGGCCTGTTTCCGCATTTGTAATGGGGAACTAATGCTCAAAATAATACTTGGCATATTGCAAGTACTATATAAGCATTAACCATTATTATTATCACATCTAACTTTTATTCAATGATTGCCATTCCAAGTATGAAGTGCTTAATATGTATTTCAATTAATCCTCCCAGCAACCCTATGGAAGTAGGTCATATAACCAATCCTATTTGAAGTGTAAATATCATCCCAATTTTACAAATGATGAAATTAAAACTCCAGGAGTTTAAATAACATCACCAAGTCAAATGAAGTGGAGTCAAAATTTGATGCAAGTCTGCTTGACTGACTCTACTCAGCCTGTCACATGTTATTCTTGGAGAACCAGTTCTCACATTTATTTGGTATTATAAAAGAACCCAATTCTGACCTAAAATCCACAGGATATACATTTGTGTCACTCAGCTTCTATCAAACCTTCCCACCTACTAACTGTGGACGTGGGCACTCGGCTCATGGTATTTCTCTTAACATCCTCTCAGTCCCTCCAATGTCCTCCCGTCTCTCAAGCCCTGATCCCATAAATTCTGATGGCCTTAAATCTCTACCCACTTCATCCACCAGCAGCTATTAGCATGCCAGACCTAAACATTACCTGGAACTGTCCCCACTTGGGAAATGGAGATTATAGCCAAAGACTTCTTGGCTTTTCATTCCTTAATCCTGTATCAACTTCTCTTTAACCTCATAAAAATCTCCTTTTCTTTAATCTGTCATTTTATCCCAGTCTATCATTCTTTTCCAGCTCACAGCCTGGATTCTAGGACTGATGATTTCATTATTTTCTTTCCAGTACCATAGATTATTCTCCTTGCATTTTTCCCAGCAAAACTCCAAATCTGGATCAGTGTTATGTGTTTCCTCTTACATTCGAGTGCTTACATTTTGGTAGAGAGAATCACACAATCATGCAGACTCTTATCACTAAAAATTCATGATCTCTAACCTTCAGCCAGGACCTCAGTCTCACTCATCAATCCTATGACTGGTTTTCAACTTCACTTTTCAACTCTTCTTTTTCTTAATGGCTATTCCAAACCCACACCACTTAAGCATCCTTTCAAGTCTCACACCTTGCATTTGCAAACAACCTTCCCTCTAAAATCACCAGAATAACTGAGGGCTTCAGTTATTGGAGTTTTAGAGTTTTGTGACCATCATTGGTCACAACTTTCTAAGTTCCATTTCTTCCTGAGGGATCACTTCCACTTTCATGGTAAAATATACTTTATTCTGATGACTTTTAAATCTATATCTCCAGTTTAGACTTACTGATCTAGTGGACGCCTGTATGTGGAGGCTCCACGGGCACCTCAATTCAAAAGGTTCAGAACTGAACACATAATTGTTCCCCTAAAACCTGTATCTCCGGCATTGTATTGCTCTCTTCCAGGTGCTGTGGAGTAAGGGGACTGACTACCGTCCACTCAAGATAGAAAGCTGATGTCATTCTTGAGTGCTTTCTTTTCTTTACTTTCCACATGCAATGTGGAAACAAGAAGTCCTTCTTGTCAAATTTTTCTTGTTTCTGGAATTTCCCCCTCTCTTCTCCGTCTTTATGACTGTTATCCTAGATGGCTTCAGAAGCTTACTCATTTTTTGACCTCAGGCTTGTCTCCCTCAAATGTATCTGATCCAGCAAACACAAATCTGACCATGTCACATTGCCACTTAAAAATCCCTGCATTGACTCCCCATTACCTAAAGGATAAAGCCCCAGCCAGCTTCTTGGCATGCTGTGACCAGCCAGCTGTCTGTGATCTGGCTCGGCTTCTTTCTGCAGTGCCTTCACTTATCAATCCCTACCTGGCTCCTTGCGCTTCAACCACAAAGAAGAGCTCGCAGTTGCTTTGAGCAGCCTTGTTTTTTTTTGCCTCTATGCCTTTATTCATAATGTCCTCCCTAAACTGTCCTTCTATTCCTTCACCTTGACCTGGCCAACACCTACTATCCTTCAAGGCTTAGTTCATAGGTCACTACTTGTGAGAAGTCTTTCTTGACAAGCTGCCCTCCTTACCTGCCAAACTCCAAACAGGTTTAGCAACCCTGCCCTGTGCTTGCACAGCAATGAACAGGGGTTCATTGCACTGAAGACCTCTCAGTGTATTCATTTGTGTGTCTGTATCACAGATTAGAGCCATTTGAAGCGGTGTCACATTTCTCTGTGTACCTCTTTGCCTAGCAGTGCCGTAAAGTAACTTCTCAATAAACACTTTTAAAGTAGACGTTGGATAAATGAATGGTTCATTCATGAAAAACTATACCTGAAATGCTTTCTCTACTTATGAACAAGGCAGAAAGGGAGTAATTGTTATCAACGAACATAATTATTTCTCAGGTCTGATTATGAATAACAACAGGTTTAGTGATATGATATCCAAATGGCACTGTGAGATTTGGGAGTGCCCAGAGGGATGGTTAGGATTCTTACAGAGTGCCACAAGAAAGCCACAATTCCATCTTCATTTATACAAAACTCGCATTTCAGTTGAACCTCCTTCTCTGACGTCTTATTTACTGAATGAAAAATCACTTACTATACCTTAAGTTAGTAACATACAGGGTTGAATAAGTAAAAAATGAGACAATGGAGAATAAATTGAGTTAGGTGAACACCACCATACTTTCAAAACATTTCTTTGTGAAATTCAAGTAAGAAGGTAAAGCGGACTGGCATATTTCTCCTATAGTTCAATACCGAGTGTTTTTGAAGTATCATTAGGGCTCCTTTAGTAGTTAAACCAGTCGTAAGTAATGATGATGAGGGTTAAAAAAAAAAACCCAAAGAACCCTGTTATTATATAGAAGTCATCTTCGAATGCACTGAGTGGCAGGTGCTTTTCACTAAGTATTATATTTAAGCTTCACAGCAACCATTTAAATGGAAATTATTTTTCCCTTTTTCTGTTTGAACAACTCAAGTGCAGTGCGATCAAATAACCTGGGGCAGGTCCAAAGGGTGGGCGGGCTGGGAAGACTCGAGCCAAAGGCCGTGCTGGCTTCACCCGGAGACTCCTCGTCTGACTTTGGCTACCTGTTCACAGGACGGGGGGTCTGGGGAATCAGATGAAGCTGCCTAAGAAACCAAACATTGAAAGTGGTGAACAGGCGAAGGAACCCAAAGCGGCGGGAAGCTGGAACCACAAGGCAGCTACGAGGTAAGAGCCAAGAGAACGGAGCATCTGGCTCCTCCGACAACTTAGGTGGAGGAGCCGGGGGCGGGGGCGGGGGCGGGGCAGCCGGGGACAGGCAGCCCTTTTGTGGACCTGCCCGAAATGCTGCGTCTCCCGGGGAGGTAAAGGTGAGGGGAGAGAGATCGCAGGCGCTGTGGAGATCCCCGTGAGCTGCTAGGGCAGCCCACCCTCAGCCCTCCGGGTCCGAAGCAGAGACTGGACGCAACTGCGCCGGGAGGCTTTCCCGCAGAGCAAGCAGTGAGGGCCCGGGAGCAGGTCCTGCGCGGCGCGCCCCCGTTCCGCGGATTGGTACGGCCCACCTCCCGCCGCCGATCTGGCAGGCTGCGCGCGCACCTCCGGCGGGGCCTCCGGGCCCGGTTCCCTCCTCCCGCTCCTCGCGTGCTGCTCGCTGGCCCCGCGCCCGCCGGGTACGCGCCCGCGCGCCTCGGCGGGGTGGAGCGCGGCCGCGGGGACGCGCCCCGGTGACTCCGCCCCCCCCGATTCCCCTCCCCTCAGTCCCGGGTGCCCGGCTCGCGCTGCTGGGTGCGAGGAGAGTACCCCGCGCCCGCCCGCCCCTGCGCCCCCGCCCCGGCGTGCGAGGCGACGCGCCCTCCCGTTGCCCTGCCCGGTGCATGGAGGGGCCCGTTCGGATTCCGGCCGCCGCCGCCGTAGTCGCCGCCAGCGCGCGGGGGATGACCTGGGGGTGGCTCTCCGAGCCGGCTGCAGCGCAGGAGGTCTGGGGGCTTAGTCTGCCCCGCTGAGAGGTGCGGGGGGTGGGGTGGTCGGGGGTACCCGGCTTGGGGGCCACGCGGCTTCGGGGCGGGAGGTCCGGGGGTGGGCGGGTCGGAGGGCGCCGAGGGCGTAGGGATCCAGGGCTACGTGCGGGGTCTGGGAAGGGCAGCTCACCGGTGCCCAGCGGGAGCTCTGAGCCACCTCGTGGGAGGAGGCGGGGTGAGGTGTCAGTGACACGGCTAAGTCTCTGACAATGATCCGCTGGGGCAGGTGAGATGCATCATAGCGGGGAGCAAGGAGCGCTAGCATGTTTTCCCAAGGGAGCGGGGTCCCTCGCCCCTCTCAACCTCCATCCTGCAGAGCGCCCGCAAGAGACAGTGATTTATGTGTAGGGAGAAGCAAGAGAAATTTCCTGCACAATGTATCTTTCTCTGCCTTCACAGACTCAGTGACTTCCCCGCCCCAGGGAGTGTATTTTTCCCTCTCTTCTGTAAAGCTTTCTGTGGACTGCATTATCATTTGCTAAATACATTACAGCTCGCTATTTATTTCAGTCTGCGGCTTCCAGACCTTTGTTGCTTTCTCTCCACATCCAGGAATTTCAGTAATAAATCACCGAGGGGGATAGATAGACTCTTTCGCCTTCCCTTTATTGTTCTGCCTAACCCCATCAAATCAGGTGGAAGGCTCTCTCCTGAAGGAGCTCTTCTCCACAATGCCCGCCTTTCCTGATCAACTGCAGAGGGTGGCAGGTGCTTAAAGGGTAGGCTGCCTCCAGTTGAGATCTAGAATTTAGGCAACCTCATTAAAAGAAAGTCAGCCTGTGTGTCCTAAATCAACACTTTGAGAAACAGAAGGTTGGACTAAAAGGTATCATGAGATTTATTCTCAGGCCAATGGCCAGTAAAGAAGAAAGAAGCCAATGCTGACTCCATGCCTCATTTATACCATAACCCTCTGACTCCCAGCTGACACTTGGTATATACCTAATGGGCAGTGTCTGGTAGGTGAAGCTGGGGAGGGGACTGGAGAATGAAATGAAATGAGGTTATTCTAGGTATAATTCCAAACATTCTATTACATTTTATAGCACATTATGGGGGGATAGTCCGTTTTAGCTGAAAATATGGAGGGTAGTTCAACTTTTAGGGCAAGATGAACAAAAACTGAATTTCTGGAAATTTTAAATTAGTGCTTAACTAGAAAGCATTCTTAGGAACCCAGAGAGGCACCAAATACTGTCGTTTCTGTTATGCACATGTTGAAATAAACTGCCTTGTACTTTAAGTTATATGAGAAGGATGGAGAAAACCTGTTTCATTTTGTAAAGACGTGCCCTGGGTGTGTGCTTGGCAGTGTGTAGGACAGAAACATTTATATTTCTATAAAACAAAGTACACAAGTGTATATTGTTTAACTCTCAAGCAAAAACTCAGGTACCGTATTTGGAAAATCTGTCTTTGTTTGAATAGTTTAGTCAACCAGGAAAATCAGTTACTAGAGGTACTGTGCTATTGTTTGTGTAGCAACTCACTTGGGATGCTTTGATTGATTGCCTTGGTTCTCATCAACCTCCTCTTCTGGGGAAAATAGTTAAACAGCTCTTTCTCTTGAGCCAGGAAGTACAAAGAACCCTTAGGACTGGAGCACACTGATCTGGCTTGTGTAGGGTGGCCACTAAATCAGTCTTACTACTTGCCTTCTTTGCAGGTGGTTTGACTTTGCATGAAAGGAATTAGTTCACTTTTAAGATCAGCAAGGTATATGTAGGTGAAGGCTGTGTGTAGGAGCAGGAACTTCTGTCCTTAGGGCTTTGCTCTAAAGAGGTCAGGTAAACTGTGTTGACTAGTTCTCATGCTTTCCTCTTATTTTTCCCCTTCGCCCTTATACTTTCGTGACTTTCCAGATTATTTCATTTATGGCTTTGTCAGGATATAAGATGAAGTAAAACTTTTCTCTCTAGAAATGTTTCTTTTGCAGGCATTTAGACTAAAAATTGGTGGTTGTCAAATCCTGGGGAAATGATTTCAGGAATTAAACATTATCTTAGTGAAATAGGCTAGGAAATTAACAATAACTAATTGAAACATTTGTCCTTTATAACATGTAATTACATTAGCTATCACCTTGTAACTAGTCTCTGTACCATGTAGACATATAAGACAACACATCAGAAGAGAAGATGGGCTGTCTACCAGGTTTACTCTTTATATTCTTTAGATATGTGATCTTACTACTTAATAGGAATTCATTCAATTAGAAAGGGCATTTGGAGTCTGGTTGCTAAACAGATTGCTTTGAAGGACTTGATTTCACAATAGTTTTTCATTGGTGCTTTTTTCAAGAAATTTAACTTGGGTTGAATGAGAGAATGTCTTACTGTTTTTACTTAAAATTTCATGTTGTATGTAAGCATTCCATTTATTTATAAACATTTCACTTGTAAATTTTTGGTGTGTATGTGGTACTACTTCACTGTCAAAAGGATGGGGAGGAGGGCCTCTACTTGATTCTTTTCAGTTAAAATTAGGAGATGGTATATGGAACATATTTAATGTCACTTTAAAAATACTGGATTGCAATTAGATGAAAAAGTAGTTGGTTGATTTTTTTTTTTTTAACCCTTCTAGTTTTCCCTCATTGTTTGTGCTCTTTCCCCCATTGTTAGGCTTAAAACATACAGTATCATTGTCATCTGTCCCCTGAATAATGGTCCTGAGGTGATATTATTAATGTGGCTTTTTAAAATCAAACTAATTATACTTGCCTAAAAGAGCCACATGTGTGTGATTCTAGCTGCCTGGTGCCTTTTGAGAGCCCTGGAGACAAGCTAGTGAATAGAGCTGAAAATTCATTCTGTATTTGATTAAATGGAACAGACTCGCTGCTCCTTACCCCAGCAGGGGCTATGAGATCTCTTGATCCCCGAAGCGGCTCCAAGACCCTGGGAATTCCATTAGCGAGCACCTGAGGAATTTCTGCCCTGCAGTGCCTTTTTTGTATGTGTGTATGTGTGTGTGTGGAGAGGGAGGGGAGCAGAGTGGTGATGGGGGACGGGGGGAGGGCGGGGGGTGGAGAGAGGCTGCATTAGAAGACTCCATATGTTAGCAGATCTAAAATCAAGGCATGACTTAACAGCTTATCTTGTAATAGAAAAGCCCAACCCAGAGGCAGATTGCTAGTCAGGACTTTCTTACAAGCAGAACTGTGGTGATGTGTTCTTAGCACTGAAGCGAATGCCACTGTAAGTACAAAAAGTCACTTCTCTGTTTTCCCTCCGGAGCACAAGCATATACACGTTCCAGACTTGGTGAGTTTTCTCTGAATGATCTTTTGATAAGTTTGTAGAATTGTGGGGCAGTTTGGTCTTGCCTGTGAGGGCTGATGTATTGTTTTAATAACTTTTTAAACTGTGGGCAAAATCAGACTTCTGTGTGGAGCAAATTGTTTTGCAGAGATGAAACGCTTGTTTGAACAGGCGTATTTTAGTTTGCTTTTTCGTTTTTATCTGATTTAATCGTGTTTTTGTCAAATGATTATCATAGAATCTAAATTCATTCAGTGTATGTCTCTTTTCTGTTGTCTTTGTAAGAATTCTTTCTGATTTCTAGTATGTTTTAAATCATTGCTTTGCAGACTTGCTAGTGCTCATAAGTAAATGAAAATATATCTACCAAAAGTATTCTGTAAAATCTTTGGAGCAAAATTTTTGAGAAACATTAGTGTGCCTTTTTTCTTCCTTCCTTCCTCACATGTGCCAAATACTTTCTGGATGTAAATATTTTTCAGAATATTAGCCCAATTTGTTCTTTGTGCACGTTTCAATGAAGAGCAAGCAGTTCTGAATGTTGGATGGTGTAATTAATGTTCATCTTCTGAGAATAATTAAAAGTGAACGTGAACTCTGTTCTTGTAATTTTCAACTAATGCAGAATGCAATAGCGTATTTGGTGGTTAATTTGATGTCTTTATTCCTGATTAAATTCATGCTGTATCACAGTTCTTTCCATCCTATTACTATGTACTACTCTACCAAATTCTCATGATACAGTATGTAGAAAATAAAAACGCTTTTTAGAGAATATGTTTAATTTTTTTGACCTTAATCCTGTGCATGCTTTCTACTAGTATGGCCAAACTGACAGGACCTTTGAATGAATTGGAGTAAATAGGAAAGTTAGCATTGTACCTGTCTTGTTTCATAGTCATTTAGTTGCTTTGCTGTATGATATATTTTGATGGCAGGATCATAAAAAACTACCCCAAAGAACATTTTGCTCTGCTACTTACCATTTGGAATGTAAGGACTTCAATTCTTGAGAGCGAGTGATGTGCTTTTTAATCATAGAACTAAGGAACTGTGAAATTCCTTACATCTTACTTGAAAGGGGAAAAAAATACACAGGTTATATTACTGAACTTAGACACATTCTGCTTACATTTTGTTGCTTAGAACTGTGTGAGTGATATTATTTTTGTGTTACCCCAATAAAAGAGAATTAAGAAGCTGTCATACAGTTTGCTTTTCAGCTCTTCTTGTGATAGACCTGCACATCCCTTTTTATTTGTGTGATTGGGGCAGTGATTTTTACCTAAGTCTTGGTTTCCTCATCTGCAAAATGGGGTTAATAACAATAGTATCTCTTACCATCATGTGGAGTTACATAAGATAATGAAAGTAAAGTGCTTGGCATATAGTAGAACCTCTGTAAATTCTAGCTGTTGGTATTTTTAATAACTCCTCCTGCACTGATAGTCTGCTACTTTGATGCAGAAGTGATTTTTTTTTAAAGGACTAAGGAATGAAGAAGTCTCAGGAGTTAGTAATACTGTGAACACAGGGCTCTGCTGTAGTTTAAGAATGCTACAGTTTTCTTCATTTTGCAACTGAAACTTAAAAGCGAAACAATACATTGCATCTGTTTCCCAGTTGAGGTATAATATACAGATGTACACAAGTGTACAGTTAATGCATACTAAGTGAATAGAATGAAGTTTTACATTGAAACCTGTGTGTAGTAACTGTGACCCAGATCAAGATCTAGTAGGACATTTTCTTCATCTCAGGAGACTGCCCGGTGTCCCTTCTCAGACAACCCCGCCATCTCCAGCAGGCAACAGCTATTCTGACTAATCTCACCACGGATTAGTTTTGCCTGTCCTCCAACTTTATAGAAATGGATTCATAAAGTATGTGCGCTTTTATATCTGGTTTCTTGCACTGCTCCTTATGGCTGAATTCATCTGTGTTATTGTGTATGGTAGTAATTCATGCTTTTTTAACTTGTGTTGTCTTTTGTGTGTTTTAAAATTCATAGTCGTCAATTTTATTGGCATATTGGCTACGTGATCATTGGGAACAAAAGAAGATAACACTTCTTAAATTATTAAAAAGTCAGATCCCAGTGGCCAGCTTAGAATATATTATACATAAAATTGGGCTGAAGGTAAGCAAATTACCTTCAGTCACAGTTTCATAAACCAAATCCTTTGATAACCGCATTCTTTGTGTATGTTTTTAGAAGAGAAGGGAGCCTCAGAATAGAGAAGGACCATCTGAGGGAGCTTATATCCTTCATGCTTAGGATTTAGTGCCATAATTAGTACTTCGAATTGTATGGATGTAACCACTGGCTTAGCATTAGTGTCATATTCTTTTATAAGAAATGAAACAACTCAATGCTTTTTTGAAACAAACAAAAAAAATCCACCTAAAATGGAAGAAAATGGAGCTAGGATGTTGTTGTGCCACAGGAAAATTTTGAAGAACAGGACTGTACCCTTGTATCAGGAAGAAGAGTTCTTAACAAGTGCTGTCAGGCTATTATTGCTATATGTTTAGAGTTTCTGTTTGTATTGTTAGAAATTCCCTAATATGCTAAATAAAATTTATTTCACCAAACTGTGAAATAAGACTACAAGATGATGTTGATGAATCAGAATTTTTTTGTTTGTTTGTTTATTTGTTTTTAATTTTGAGAGAGCCGTGGTTGAGGTTAATGGCTTATACTTCTGTCCTTGGAACTGTTGATGAAGGATTTTCTGGATGTTGTGCTTGAGCACAAGCCACTTCTCTCTCAGGAGACATTGTATTTTTCAGCATTTATAATTTTATTAAATCTTACTATTCATAGCTCCTGGATACAAGGTCATTCTTCACATACAGCCATGTGCAGGGATGGGTCCCCTGGACTTCAGAGGGTCAAGTTGTCCCCTTTTCTTCTTAAATCAGACCACCAGTGGCTGAGATTTCAATGGGCGTGGGGAGAGTTGAAATAGTGATTTATGATTCGTCTTTTGTGCCACAGGGGGGGACTCCGTAGATGCAGGTTTTATTTCAAAAGAAAGAAGAACTGTCTGACAAATAGAGCTGCCTCAAGATAGAAAATGTTCTTTTGGAGGGGAGTGAGCTCTTTATTACTAGACATGTTTTAGTGGCATTTGCAAAAAATACTGTGGAGAGGATCTCTTCCTGGGGTGTGATATTGGACCACTTGACCTCTCAGGACCTTTGTAGTACTAAGACTCCATAAATAGGCTCTTATGAGAGAGCTGCTGTACATAAATACCATGTACATGATTTTAGAGGGAGAAATGTGTTAAAAATGTCCAACAGCCATTGGATAAATAACTCTTCTCAAACCAACCCTAAAGTAAGGACAGCCTCCACGTGCTGGCACTTTTCACGTTAAATGTAATTTTTAGTCTCTCACTAACAATGTCAAATATTCTGTCTTATTTAAAGAGAAAACAGGGGCTTTTCCAATATTCTGAGTGTTATCAGTATCGGAAATGATACTTCACATGTATACTATCTGCTGCCTTTTTACGTAGGTACACATTGGAGCATCAACTTGAAGCCATCTGTTGGCCCAGTTAATTATCACTCCTGCAAGAAATTAAATATGAAGTAAAAATTACACCTCTTGTACCTCTACTTTCTTTTCCTTACCCAAACTTTCCAACACTTGGATTTCAAAGGAGAGAAATAACTCTTATGGGAGGAGAAAGACCAGTATCAGTGATTTATCCAAGCCACAAAACTATATTCAGGATATTTTCTGGAGTTCATCATTGTTTAACCATGTATACATCTTGTGTCCGTAAATATGTTAGTAATTCATGTTAATCATTGATATTTAGAATGACTGAAGAGGATGTAGAATCCCGAATCACCAAAATAATGTTTTCTCTACAAATCAGAAAAGTATACTGAGTTTTTACTGTTTTGTATTTATGCATACTGGAACACCAGGCTGTTCCAGTAGATCTAGTGACTATTAAATATGGAGAAGATACTTTGCTAGTTCTTAATAGATTGTTAGACTCCCAAGTATACCCTCCCTGTAACCTATGAGCAGGTCTCTTTATATCTCTCTGTGTTACCATTACCTTATCCTTATCCCTTCAGCCTTCTTTTCAAAATTTGGGAGAAGGATGAGAAGAAGATTCAGACTGTGAGACAAAAAAATCTATCTCCTTAAACTTCTCCTACCTCATCTCCCTCTCTCCAGTCTTGGTTTTCCCCCTAACAAATCATCCATTTTCTACATTTTGCCAGAGTAATGATTTTCCTAAAACATAAATCTGATCATGTGACTGCCGTCCTTAAATTCAATTTTTCCATAGTCCCTGAGTTGCTCACTTCTGAAAGTCAGGTCCTCCAATAGGATATAGAGGCCTCTTTACCTGCCTGGTGCTTGTCATCATCTGCTACTTTGCGTTCCTTGAATATACCTGCTTATACGTCTCTCATGGCACTGGTGTTGTGTCACCGTTGTTTGGATATCTGTCTCATCCTTACCGTACTCCTTAAGGACAATGTAATTTTCCTCTCTTGGTGATCATTCCTCATACTCTCCCTTGTACTGTGCCGAACAAATACTCAGCACCCAAATGCCCCAAGTGTATGAGTGCTAAAGCAGTGCTTCTCAAACTTTAATGTGCATTTGAATTTCCTGGGGGATTAAAATGCAGATTCTGATTTAATAGGTCTGGAGTGAATCCCAGATTCTCCCTTTCTAACAAGTTTCCAAGTGATGTTGATGCTGCTGAGTGAACCACAGTAAGTAGCAAGATGCTAACCTGTCTTCTCTAGATCCTTGGATGATTTCAACACACAATTCTGCTCTTAAAAATCCGATGGAAGCAGTGAGCCTCCATGTCAAGGTCAGGTATACCATAGCTTCAAATAATGAAGATGAAAGAAAGCTTTAGATAAAGACAAAATAGCTAAATGTTGAAGATACTAGGACATCTATTTTCACATTTTTACTGGAATGCCTGTGTAATATTTGAGAAAGTATATATGTGAAATACATATTTTTGCACTGTGCAACATTATTTGGTGTCCAGAGAGCTGATGTCATATTTTGTCTCTGTGCTTTTTAAATACTCAGTATTGCAGGAATTCTCCTGGATATGTAGGAACTAAAAAGTGCATTCTGGCTTCTCTCTCTTGCCAGGGAAGTGTCTGACAGTTACTGGCTTTTTAGGGTATCAGAATAAAAGTAAAGAGTATTCTCTATTTGACTATAATTTGATATCTGCTCATTGAGTAATTATACACATTGCTTGGTTGGAGGTAAACTTGGCAGGGGGATGAATGTTTAATGGATAAAATTCTACTTTTATCAGGCCATGAAATTACTGAAGTGACATCAGAACTTGGCAGCCTCTTTTATTCCAATAAAAAGAAAAATAGCATTACAAGCTAGGGATAAGACATTTTTCCTGCCTATTTATTTTGGCTTATTTTCATGGTTTTGGCCTCAGGGTGTGTGTGTGTAACCAAATAACAACACAGTGAATAACAGGCAGGAATTAGGGAGTGAACAGTTTCCACTGGCTCGGACATACTGTTTATCACTCGCTTCTATTTCAGTAATTTAAACTGTTCCTCTCAGATTGACGACTGTGAGAGGATAAGGGTGGGTATGAAGAATCCTCATCTATAAAGTGGAGTTAAGTGTCACTGTTTGGTTTGATGTTACATAGCTTGCAGTATATTGAAAAAGTTTGATGATTGGCTTTTGAATGGTCGTGAGAGGGTGAACGTCAGAACATGATCATGAATGTGACGGTACAGTTTTGTAGAAAAGGTGCTGTTTGTTTCCTCTTTATAAACACCAGTAAAATAACATCAAATTACTAATTGGTGCAGTTTGATTGAATACAGTTTCAATCTGTAGATTAGATTAGATTTTTAAATGTTAGCATAATTTAGTGATAGCTCAGATACCAGTATTTCAATTCAGTGTCCAAGCACCTGAGCTGTTCCAATAGATCTAGGGACTATTAAATATGGAGAAGACACTTTTCTAGTTCTTAATAGATTGTTGACTCCCAAGTAGAATGACAGTAAAGTATTACTATTATATTGTGCCATAATTGACCCTGTGGTTCATCTAACTGTGATCCCCTTTTTAAGCAAGGTCATTTTGTTGTTCCATTAAGTCTGGGATGTTCATCCAAAATGAAATTACATGTTTTATTCTACAGTAAGAAGGGTTATAGTTTCGGTGGGTTAAACTACATTTTACACCTAATTCTAAATACATATGTCCATTTAAGAACATATTTTCAAGTTGTATTATAATCTGCTTAGAATGGTTTTGATCTCTAAATCGGTTCTTTTGATTCCTATTTATTGAAAATTGGGCTTTTTTTTTATGGTCAGGTCCTTTTTGAGATTAAAATAAAAACAGATCAAAATTCTCCCCCAAGTTCCTAATTTCAAGCTCTAGTCATCACATTTTAAATTGTTTTGTATTTTAGTTGGATTTATCTTTTAAAAGAAATTTTAATACTCCTGTTTGGACTGTAGACCTACATAGGCCTTTTGTATATTTTCATCAGACATTTTAGAGCTAAAGTTTTTTTTTTTTTTTAATCTCATGGTTACCAACGCTAATTTTGAGTCACTGTGAGATGGGTTGTTAACTGTGGTCTCTCATTAGGTTAGCAAGCACAACTGTCATTATTTGTTATTTCTTTTGTGTTTGAGGTTGTGTTTTAGGAGAGCTATTGTCATAGTGGTTATGTCTTAAAATAATTTCACATTTGTTACTATGACAGCAGCCCCAGTGGGGTTCTTAATCATACAGTACAGCTTGTGCAGAGATTTGATATCAGTGTTTTGCAGCATCAAATAAATTTTAGCTCAGGGATTTGACTACATACATCTTACTGATGCTAATAGGAATGTTAGAGCTGACTCCTAAAGTGGGTTTCTAAGTAGAAACATTCTAAGTCCAGGCTGTATCCCACTTCACATGAAAATAACAGTAGAAATTGTTTCAAAGAAAAATTATCAATGTTTTACTCATTTTTTCTTCCAGATAGGTAAACTATTAGGGAAAAGATAAGGATTAGCTCTGTAGAACAAAGATGTTCACACTTTATCAAATTCATGCTTTCTTACCTAGTTGTACATATATGCAGACTACTTAGTCTGTTGTGATTATGGATGTCAGCTGCTCATGAAATCAAGTCAACAGGCCCACATATCAGACTCCGGAGGCCTTCAACAACCAAGAATAAGAAACTGTGTTTTGAGTTTTTCATTTGTGCAATTAAGGATTGTTTTTCTTCATGTTGAAAGGTGGGTTTTCTGGAAAAAATTCTTTCATTTGACGTTGAATAGGCAAAAAGACCCCATTTGCTTGTAAAAGTTCTATCTAATTCGCTGAGGAATACTTTTGTGTCTGATTCACCTCTAGTGAGGGAAACTTGGGCAACTTAACAGTAAGTAATGTGGTGACAAAGGAGTGAGTATTGCTTTTGCAGAGCGCAACCCCTGTCTGGGTGCCCCGCAGACTTAGAGGAAGGGGGGCGCTCTCCTCTCCTGGTGTGGCACGCACAGACCGGTGTTGGAGGAACCAGGACACTCCTGCGCTCGGTAGTTCCTTGCTAGGGAATTGCTAATCCCAACACTTACTCCCACTTTGTGGTTCTTTTAATTCCATACACAGGATAATTTTCTCTTTCCCTCTGTTTCTGATGGTGATCATTTCTTTGATAACTTTTATAGAGCCTTTTGTTCCATGTAAAGTGTTTTAGTTTCTGGTGTTTTTTGCTATTTACAAAAAATGTACGAGATAGTAACATTTTCACGAGACTAGAGATCATGAAGACTATAAATGATTGACCGTTGGGTTTAGTACCAGAGTTTTAATATCGTTCAAAGTTAGATGATCTTTATAATGTCTCTGTTTAATGTTGGAAAAGGAGGTTCTTTGAAACTGTTACAGTCTTTTCAACTTTAATTTAGGTTATAATTGTACATTGCCTGTGCTTAGGAATAGAATAAAATAAACTCTTAAGTTCTTTTTTTTCTCTTTGACATTTCTAAACCACAAACTGCGTTCTAGATTCCACTGACCTAATGAAAGATACTGAAGTGAATTTTGTCTAAGGTAAAATTGACTCCTGGTGTCTTGTATTTTTAAACTCTTTCCTCTAAAGAGGTCATTTCTTTCTCTTTTCTTTTGTCCTATCCTCCGGGATCCTAGCTTTCTAATGTATTTCTTTAAGGCCAATACTTGGATGCTTAGAAATTCTTTAATTGTGTGTTACAGCTGAAATGAAGTTTGAAAGCCCTCTCTAGTTACAGGTAAAGTGAGGAAAATAGCAAAGGGATCTTTTTAGAAATAAATCTCATTTTACATTTGTGTCTTTGGTTGTGGAATGAATATAAAATCTACACTGATAGGCTCTTTCTCTTAACTGTTGTTGCATGGTACCCCTATATCCAGAGTATGACAGATGATACTGAGATATAATTTGGTTTTTCATTTCTTGGGTATGTTGGAAAATGATTCCAAACTTTGCACTTCTAGATGAGTCTTTGAATATTGCTTTTATCAATTGTTAGCTATATCTTGTTTGTATGATATCACTGTAATGTTGGCTAAAGCATTTAACAGTAGTTAATTTGTGTTATTTTGGTGTAGATCAAAAGATTTAATGCAGTAGTTTAAAAATGGTTTTGATGACCAGATTGAGAAGGAAAGAAAGCAAAATAGATATTCTTAAAGGCAAATCTTAGCCCTCCTCGTTCACTGGAGTGGAGACAGAGTTGTAAAAGCAACAGAGTCCAGCTCCCAGTAAGAGGTGTGAGGCTGTTTATTTTCACTCTGGAGATGTATATACTACAGAAGGAAAACCCTGGCCTTGCTTAACCCAAGCAAGTCATTACTTATCTACAATCTGGCAAGCAATTTGATTAAGGTTGACAGAGCTCATATAATATCAGAACCAGGCTCTCTCAATGATTGATGAGGCTCGTCTGTAAGTTTTTTTTTTTTTTAAAGAGGAAAACTGAACAAGAATAAATACTTGTTCAAGTCTCTGTTGCAAAGTATAAGCCAAGTTTATAATGTAGTTGTATCTTTAGTGATTAATATGTGTTAATTTGTGTGTTGCTTTTTAGGTGATAATTAAATTGCATTAAAGTAACATTTTTATGTCAGCAGGTTAATTTGGTTTTTATATAGATTCTTGAAATTTTAGAGATCTTGTCTCTACATCTTTTAAAATATGGTTTTCTTTGATGCTATATATTCTTTAGCATAGTAGAATTTTTAACATATAAAGAATTTTCTTTTTCATCCTCTAATGAAAGTGAGTTATTTGGAAGTCTTTGGCTTTAATATAAGGCATTTATTTTCATTTTCAACCCCTTTCTAACTGTAGAAAAATGATTTGGACAGTTGTAGCGTATTTGGGCTATTGAACGTTGCTGCAGACCTCTTTGCTGCATTATTTGTTCTGTTCTTCTCATTACCAACAGATTGATTCTGTAGGTGACTGGAATATGCAAAATGTTCTTGGCAACACTTTAAGTCATTTCCTACTTAGACTGTTGAGTCCAACTAACGAAGACCATTTTTTGTTTTTTAATCATCATAAGATGCTTAGTAGAAATGGGTTTAGGACTGGGAATGCTCCCCATCCCCCAACACCCCCTCCTTACTTTTAGGAAATTTAGCATATGAAACTTACAGATTAATGAAATGGTTGAATTGAGAATGAATTACTTTTCTGTAAATGGAATTTTCTTACCCTGGGAATTCCCAGGCGGTGATCTACATAAGGGCTTAGACTAGGGTGCTGTCTGTGGAGTCCAAGTGCCTGGGGTCAAAGCCAGACTCCACCGTGCCCTAGTGACACAATCTCTCTGTGCTTTTGTGTTCCCACCTGTGTAATGGGAACAGTAGCTCTGCCAGGCTCCAGGTCATCTCATGTGCTCCTCACAGAGAGTGAGCGACACTGCATAGGTGCTGCTTAAATGTGAACAGTTGCTGTTCCCGTTGTTACTATGAGATGGGACTTGTATTGACAAAATGTGACACTGTGAAAGGCTGAATTAGAGACTGTTGAGTCAAAATGTGTGGGGATTAAACTTTAGGGAGCTACAAATGTGGGAATAAACTAGAACTGAGTTTATGTTTTTGTGCTTGGATTGGTTAGGACATGGTGCCGAGCAGAGAGAGCAGTTAGGTGAGTGCTGTGATAGTTCATGGTGGGCTTATGGACAAAGTCCCACATCCCCAGACAACTGAACACCAACTTGGCTTTCTTGCTCCAGATTTTCAGTTTAATATGTGCCCTCTCCTTTCCCCAAGCCAAGTATAAACATACTTCAATTCAGTATCAGGAAAACGAAATTTATTTCTACCTAGCCTTATTCATGTTCTTAAAAGCAAAGGCTGTTGATTGTTGGAACCCTTCGCTAAATTTTCTGTTGGTAATTTTCCCACCAAAAGTACAAGTGTTGTCATCAAGGTTCCGGAAATGCCTGTGCTTTCTAGAATTTTTATCTGAGTTTGACTCTTATATCTGTTCTTTCACATTGTCTACTTTTTGTGGGGGATTATATATGGTCAGAACAGATAAAACACTTAACTGGGATTGGTAGTATTAAAGACCACTAATAAAGGGCCATTCCCAAGTTGTTTCACAGACAGAAACAGAATAGACTGGGGCTCATCAGATGCAAATATTTGACTTGGAGATAGGCCAGTTGTGGGCATTGTCAGCCCCACCCCCACCACGCCCCTATTTTGTTTCTGGCTGGCTAGGGTGACTATAAATTGCCCTCAAGTGACTGTTACGATTGAGATTTAGCAGCGGAGGGGGTGCCAAAGAACTGTCCTGACTTGTGGAATGGGGCAGGACAAGTGGTGGGCTTGTCCCCGTTTCAGCCAAGCATTGCCTCTTTATCCTGTAGTTTCCTGGTAATATCCTGTAGTTTATCCTGGTAATAATGCTTCAGGAAGGAGATGCTTGTCTTACATTTTGTTGTTTAAAAATTTTTTTTTTTTGGTGTTAAGAATTCCACCCATTTCTTCTATCCCACTGGTTGGCCCAATTATATTTTTAATCCGTGGAATCCAGATTTTAGGGAAGTGTAATATTGAATGTGTTTGCAGGAGAAAACAGTATCACAGCTCTACAAATGCACAGACTTCTCAGACATTCCTCTGGGGCCTTTATTATAAAATAGAGGATAAAGCTTGGTTGTATGCATTTATAGAATATTCTTAAGGTAGTGGTCTTGGTGGCAATGGAGTTAGGTGGCATTTACAAGATTAAATTTTTTTAACCTTTTTGATTTTGAGGAATGTGAACCTTCTATTTGAAACTCTAATTCTTGTCCTAGCACCCAACCCACTCTTAGCTCAGATTTGCAAAGATGTATGTGATCAAATAAATAGCTGTTTGTTTGATTAGCTAACATAATCTCTTAACTGAGATGATAATGTTCTGTATTTTGCTAAAAGGGGGTTAATGTGTGACTTTTTTCAAGGGGAAAAATTCTCATGAAGTCCTAATTTTGATGAAGTAATTTTCATTATTAATCTCATTTAATCATGTACAATGTAAACTAGATGCAGACTTACAGTATTTGTGAAGTAAACACCGACATAACCACGCAACTAATATAATTCAAAAATTTTTGATGATCCTAAAATTTTTTTTGGTTGTCAGTGTTGAGTTTAATAGTAGAAAGATGGCTTTTGCTTATTTTATATCTCACTTGCCTATTTGATTTGGCTTTTTTTATTTTAACATTATTTTTAACAATGAGCTTGTTTTTAACTGCTGGTCTAATAGTTTGTGGGTCAACCACTTTATAAGTGCACTGTGATATAGCATACTGAAAAATTAAAAAACCTGTTCAATGAAATGTATGTATGTATTAGTATTTACTTCCTGTTGATGAACCACAGTGATAAGTAGGGGCTTTGCAGTATGTGTGTTCCTCCTGTTGTATAAGGCTATCTGCTGTGTTATATGTTGTTCAGATTTGTCCCACTGTGCTGTCACATCCCATTTTTCTTTCTTACCTATTTCAAAACTTCCTTGGTACAGCATTCTGCAACATCACTTTACCTTTACATCTCATATGATCCAAAGGCACAAATGCAAATTAGGCACTGAAATCTTGTGTCATGTTTTCATTGGCCGTCTCATGACCCACAGTAAGCTTACAATAATTTGCATTGCAGCACTGCAGAAACACCATGAAGTTTTAAAAAAATTATTTTCATACCTCCAAAATTCCACCTGCAGATTAAGGTAGGGATAAAGAACTAAAACCTGGTAGGTTTGAGAATCTTTCCAGAATGAGAAGTGACTATGGCTTCAGACTGAAGTAAATGGGCACAAAACCAGACCTGTATTCAGCCTTTCTTTTATTCAGGAAGCTGCATGTAAAACAGGGAAAGCATGGGCCTGGGCTTGCCCTGGGTTCAAATCTCACCCCTGAGGCTATCTGAGCTTTCTGCATTTCTGTCACCTCATTTGTATAATGGAAATAATACCTGTCTCTAAGGTTGTTGTGAGGATCGTTAATAATATATGGTAAGACCTTTCACCCATAAACTTAGTAACTGCAGCCATTCTTATTCTTTGGCATAATTAATCTCATAAGACAGATGTTTGGTAAGATGCGTAAACATACGTATTAACATGTTTCTGCACAAACCAATTATTCTCTGCCTGTTGGAAGCAGGAGGCAAGGATGGACCAGACTATCAGAACTATTTGGTAAGGGTTTTCATACTGCAAGCAGAGCCCACCTCATTTCCAAGTGACCCATGATTACCATCGGGGATGTATTATTTCTCTCCTGCACTGATGCAGAAAGATGGCTGAGATCTACTGACTAAAGCACTTAAGTCTTCCTCCAGTAGCTTTATATAAATATTTGTACAATATTTTAAAATCCTAATTTTATAATTGCTTATCATAAAGGTGAACTTATTTATGCAAGTACATTAGCAAATTGATACTGCCTGATGTTGACAGATGATGACTAACCACCTCACATGTACGTATAAATGAGCATTGTGGCAGATGGCTGAAAAAAATGGAATTGTTTTCCTTAGATATTTATTTACCAAATTCAGGACTTGGAAAAAAAAGTGTTGCCAGGGGGTGGGATAGGTTGGCTTGATGGTTTTAAGGGAATTTAGAAAGCTATTTGTGGTTTGACCCAGTTAATTTGGCCATTACTCTGAAGTATATTTGAAATTCCTCCTAGAGAGTGAACTTCCTATTTAATAAGAGCATTATGTGGCAAAATTTTGTTTACGTGGTTTTGACTATGCAAAAATTACTGTCATATTGCAGGAAATACAACTCTGTAATGAAAAACCTATTTAGTCTGTAATTCCGATCTCTGTCACAAGTGCATGAAGAGAGTCTATTGCTTTGTTTCAGCTACAAGTTCTTAAAACAGTCCGAAAAGTAGAGATTTCCATTTGCCCACTGTTGGTCTGTGTTTTGCAGACGGCTGACTCATTTCTGTTTGAGAGCAAAGTAATAATAGTGCTTCTGGTGTTGTCTGTAGTATTTTTTTCCTTAGGTTTAAAATAACTTTTTGGTAACATTCTTTATTCAAACTCTTTTCTCCTTTGCCTACATTTTTTGGTAATACTACAACACTCAGGTTGTTAGTCACTTGACTTAAGTACCTGTCAAATGATGTATCACATAACTATTAGCTATTGAATTTTTTTTAAAGTGGCATAATAAAAAATAATATGGGTGTTCACATCCATTGAGACCAAATGAACCCAGTGAGAAAAGGATAGAAGGCATGGATGCTGATGCTCTTACACAGCTGTTTGATAATGTTAGACCATCCTCACCATTTCTCTTTTGGCTTACTAGAATGTTTTGAAGCATATGAAGTTAATAGTTTGTTAAGTAACTTCGTAATTCCCAGGAAACATTGCTGGGTTTCTCTCAGTATATGTTTTCTCATTCATCAACATTTCTTAAGAACTCATAACATGCAAGATATTTCCCAGATGTTGGATTTAGAGTGGTGAGCCAAGTCTTTCCCCTCATGGAACTGACAAACTAATGGTTAATCTAGATCTGGTAGAAAAAATCTCACATTTATGTGACCTATAAATATCTTGCCTAGTTTTTTTGTACAGTATAATGAGTCAGGTAAAATCAAGTTCTGCATTTTGCCTTCATAACTCCTCCTTGGCTACAGTTTTCACCCAGGGGCATCAGATTAAAATGAAAATCAAAGCCATTCCTGAAGAAGTAAAAAAAGTTTTAAAACATGAAGTTTTAGAGTGGTATACCAGGATCCCGAGTAGGGAGGGTGATGGGAAATTTTTTGTGTTGAATGCAGTGGTGTATATGACAAAGCTCCTGCCTCTGAAACACCAGCAAGGTGTAAAAGTTTGGCCTGTTTTTGGAGGGGAATGTTGCTAATGAAGAGTAAGGATGGCCCTCTGCAACCAGTTGGGTCTCTGAGTGGCAGAAACCTGTCAATGCTAAGAGCAAAAAACGCTGCTTTAGGGAGATGGGTTGTTTGCAAAGCTGTGGGATATCTGTGTTTAGTCCTCCAGTAGGAGACACATGACAGCCTGTTTCATAACCAAATGTTGGTATGGAGTTGTGACAACAATCTACTGAAATAAGACAATGAGAACTTAAGTCTAGATTAGCTGTTTCTTCACATTGAGCTTCAAACCACCGTGGTTTCTAATGAGGATTTTATGTTTGTCTGCTGTAAAATGAGACATAAGTGAACAAAAGACATGTAGCGATTGCTTCCTAAAGTTGCATTTATTGTAAAATTATTTTTTTGCCTGCCTTTCATTCTGCTCTGATGGAACAATGATTAATAGATGGCAGTTCTGAAATTTTAAAAAAACAACTCATGTGGCAAATGCTGGCAATCTTATATGGGACACAGAGGGGTTTTGCTTTATTTTAAAATGTTACTGGTTATTGAAATCCTGAAGTCTGGAAACCACTGCTGTAGATTTAGTATAATAGATGATCAGTGTACAATTATATCCATATTTGGATATGGCCTCTTTGCTGTTCCCCGAGCTGGATGGCTCTCCACCTGCAGGATTTATGCCCACGTGTTCATGAGGCCTCACTGTCAGGTAGGGCTCGCTCTCTGGCCACAGACTTGAATTGGTGTTCTCTTCTCCAACAGAAAGGGAAATGCCTCGCTTAGTTTTAAATTCATTTTCATTGTTCCATATACTTAGGTTAGGAGACAAGCACCCGAGAAGTTTCTCCCTGTAAAATAGCTGCCTTTTAAGATGTTTTATTAGTATGGCTGTTGGTTATTTTAATTAATAGTATGTTTTATTTGCACCCTGAGGCTGTTCAAGCAAGTAATGTAATTCAAATAAACAAAATAATATCTGGCGTTTCGGAACCTGCCACCTGGACGTTGACTTCTGAGGTGTCGTTACTTGGTGGGCAGAGAAGCTAGGAAGAGAAAACGAGGTGACTATGTGGAGTCACGAAACGCTTTAGATGTAAATTCTTGGAAAGCTTGAGAGTGAAGTAGTTTTCAGATTGGTGATGCACTTTTCCTCAGAAGCGATGGTTCTTTTTAAAGAAAAATGCTGAGTTTTCATGAGAAGACCTATCTTTCCCATTGCTTTACATGTTTTTAATATCTTTCACATGTTTCTAACAGTGTTACCAGAATTCTGTGCCAACCTTATGGGTAATTTGACTGTAAAATGGTGGATGACACTTTCACAAAGCAAGAAAATCTGCTAGCAAAATTTCTCCAGTTTCTTTACCTGAATATAAAATAAACGGGCTACCTCTCCCACGTTTTTACAATGCAACTGTAAACTAGTCTTCTATTTTTTATTCTTTTCAACTTTTTTTTTTCCCTAAGTGAACACAAACCCTCTTTTTGCTTGCAAACTGAACTGCTGGACTCCATGTTTTCTGACTTAATTTTTTTTTTTTTTTTTGTAGATAATTATTTTTTATTGAAGGGTAGTTGACACACAGTATTATATTACATTAGTTTCAGGTGTACAACATAGTGATTCAACATTTATATACATGATAATTCTAGGTACCAGCTATCACCCTACCAAGTTGTTACAATATTTTGACTATATTCCTTATGCTATACATTACATCCCGGTTACTTATTTATTTTACCATTGGAAGTGTGTACTTTTTTTTTTTGTTTGTTTGTGAGGGCATCTCTCATATTTATTGATCAAATGGTTGTTAACAACAATAAAATTCTGTATAGGGGAGTCAATGCTCAATGCACAATCATTAATCCACCCCAAGCCTAATTTTCATCAGTCTCCAATTGTCTGAGGCATAACAAACAAGTTCTTACACGGAGAACAAATTCTTACATAGTGAATAAGTTACATAGTGAACAGTACAAGGGCAGTCATCACAGAAACTTTCGGTTTTGCTCATGCATTATGAACTATAAACAGTTTTCTGACTTAATTTTTAGAGCTAACGTTGTGTTGATGTTCCACCTACCTTTGCTGGGTTCCTCCCCCACCCCACTTGTTTCTGCTTTCATAAGTGCGGTCAATTTTGAAGTCAGCCAAAGATGAGGCAAAACTAGTGTTAGAGACGCACATACAAGCTTTGAAATATTTTTTGCTTGTTTGTTTCACTTAGACATAGTACTTGTAAATGTTTGTCATAGAATTCTGAGCTAGAAGAAAACTGAAGTTTTTTTCTCTCTTGCAGACAAAACCTAAGCCCAAGTCAGCAAATGTTCTACCTAACATTCTCTAGGAAAAAAAAAATCAACCAACATAGACCACTGTTAATTTTTAAAAATATTTAAGAACATTGCTATTAAAACATACTTAAATATTTTATAGTATTTTTAAAAATATTTTAAAAATTCAGGCTCCTGTCACTTCCTGAAATTTTATACCTCAGAAAAGTTTTAAGTGCTATTGCTTATAGTAATCCAAAAGTTAAGGATGTCAGAGATTTAGGAAATCAGATCACGGTTTCTGTTGTCTTATTATACTATCTCCTCCCCACCCATATTTTTTCCACAGCTCCCTCTCATGTGTAATACATTTTTGTTGTATTTGAATGAAACTGCTTTTTTGCTTCTGTACTACAGGTCGCAACTCCACTTATTGTCTGTCTTAGAAAATGGATTGAATGAAGAGACTTTAGAAAGTTAAACTAAGGATCTGACCCATAGCATTCCTGTAATTCTAAGACCCAAATTAATCATGTCATTATGCAAGAATATAATTCTTCTAAATTTCATCAAGAAACAAAACAGAAACCCCTCATGTTGTACGTAGAAGCCAGTGACGGCAAGTCCTTAAGAGGTCCAGCTACAAGCACATGAAGACTTATCAGCATTGTAAAATGTGTTCTGCCAATGTAAGGTATGATTAGTGTTATGTACACAGGAAACGTGTATAAATATGCATGCAGGAAGCCTTTTATGTACATAGGAAATATAAAAAAATTTTAAGAAATATACCAGAACTTAACGTATCTAAGTCAGAATTGTGTCTTTAAAAAGTCTGTCACATTGGGAGTCTGTACATTTAACCTCATGTTGCTATTGTTGTGCCAAGAAATTTGGAATTTTTTTTGGAATTACCTTTATTGGGTATGGTACTTTTTTTTTCTTGGTGTTCTTGACTTTTGAGGGAACAGCCATTAATGAATAAATTGATGTTGGAGTTAAGACTATATGGGGTTAAAAATCTGATATAATCATAACAATGAGAATGATATTTATGCCTGGCTTACACATTGACACCAAAAATAATTAACAAATAATTTTGCACAGAGCATCATTGGAATAAGTTTGTCTTCCAGGTTGGGTCTATCTTCTGCTTTGGTTTTTCTAGTAGTGCATTTAAGTATTGTGTAAGCGTGTATCTTATGTATCAGTGTCCTTGACTCTTTCTTTCTTCCCTCCTGTTTAGCGGTGCTCAGTGTAATGTCCCAGTGCCACAGCTGCTGTTTGGTGGGTTTGCAGCCTATCAGAGTTCTTGGAGCAGGCTTTGCTTCATTTCTGGTAGACTGGGCTGGACCTAATGCTTCCCAGCTCTCCCAGTTGCACTAAGCTTCCCACTCTATTGTGCTGTGTTTACAAAGATAACGTGGCATTAGTTGGTTTTTCTATATTCCAGTTCACCAGGGCGTGTAACTTGATCATTTCTTTCATTTTAATTGCCTATCAACGTTTTCTAGGGTTCAGGTTTTCTTCATACAGGCCAATATGTAGTGTTTGCTTATCTTGAAACTTACGAGTCCATTTGGCATGATTATGTAGTAATTACATAGTAAACTGTGATTGACTTGTGTGTTGGCTTATGAATGTGCTCAACAGAATTCCATTGTCAGTGCACAGCCACGCACCCATGGTACCATGACAGCTTTGATGAAGCCAGGTCTGACCTAACTCCCATCACCGGTTTGGACAAAGCCGGGGCTCTGAGGAAATCTATGCAGCCAAGTTTAAAGAGGGTATAGGAACTTGGAAACTAGTATCACTATGTTCCTGGTCTCTGGGAAACTTAGAACTCAGCAGGTAGCATAATATGAAAGTCATTGTTGACACAGGTCCTGTGCTCAAACAGCTTTGATTCAGGTTTATTTGCAGCATAGATTTTTTTCTTAGATTTCTAGTTTTTTCTAATTTTGCTTTTTCCTAAATGTTTGACTGTGTACTTTAGACTATATTTCACAGAAATGAGTTTCTCCTTGAGGTTTATTTCCTTGTTGTTAAAGTGAAATCTAAACCAAACCCCATGAGGGTGAGTCTCCTGTAACTGCCAGGAAAATGTTTCATTTGTTAAAGTCTAAGCAAAGTGTCAGACTTATTAACAGTTGCATTAATTTTAGTTAACTAACACTGATCTGGAGCTTTTTCAAATGTTTCCATATTCCTCCTCATCTCCATCGACCAAGGTGAGCCAAATGTCTGTCTGGATCTTTGTAATATCTGTCTATTCAAGATAACTCATTCTTAGCAAACTTAAACATTTTGCTTTTAGCATTTGTTTCGTGGTCACCATAATAACTGTTATTCTTCCCATCAAGCCAGTTGCAGTGACTAACTTAGCCATCTCCTGAGTGCTGCACTGGCGGCAAGTGTTGACTCTGTGATGCCTGCAAAAAATCCTTTTGAAATTTGCTGTATTTTGTTTTTTTCTTAATAATCTCTCCCAAGTTGCTTTTTAGAACTTCATTGTATCTGTGCAGCTATGTTTTAAAATATTCATAATGCTTCTGTCCAGCTCATGGTGAGTGCCAGAAGTATCTTTATCTCCATGATTCTTGGTTTCCTGTGCTCTAGAAGCAGGAAGAAATAGTCTCTTTGAAAGGGAGTGAAACAGGAACACTTGACTTTTTTTTTAGACACACAAATATTGTGACTAGAACCTGATTCTGCTCTCACTCAGTCCCCTTCTCTTTCGATGTGTAATTAGGACCACATTGACGCGATTGCAGCTGGCAGCCCTTCACTGTTGCCTTTTTCCGCTTGTGACCTTTGATCTCAATGACCTTTCCTGGGGTTAGTCCTAGGCCCTTTTCATTGTGTTGGAACTGAAGGGGCTCATGTGGAGTTGATTATTTCTTTGCTCATTTGGCCTTTTTGGTGCCATAACTCCAAGTCACTTCCATTTTCTTCCTCTACTTTTGACGGTCCACAGTGAAAGGAAATGGTTTTGCCGGCAGCAGGATCAGTTGGTCTGCTCGGCTGACTCAATTGAGACTCGGGAGAAGTCGGGGAAAGGGTTGTGAGGTCTGGAGGTGTCGACAATTCTTAAAAAGTTGATCTGAGTGATGGCTTGATCGTTACATGCTCGTAAAATGGGTACTCAGAAGAGCTGCATCTCACACTGAGGGGTCTGAGTTCTGGTGAGAAGAGAGCACAGCAAGTCACGGGCGAGTCATGGACATGGGCCTGGGTGTTTGATAGGCTACAACTCTGCTTTATGAGGTGTATGTTTCCTCTTGCTGCCTCTGAGCTACTTGGCAGGTCAGAGAAT
The DNA here is from genome assembly GCF_030020395.1 of Manis pentadactyla. NCBI lineage: Eukaryota > Metazoa > Chordata > Mammalia > Pholidota > Manidae > Manis > Manis pentadactyla. The sequence goes on along the minus strand of NC_080031.1, from coordinate 11,866,258 downwards.
GCCTCATTGTTAATTGCACGTGACCACTTTATGGATTCTTTAATTTCTGGAAGAACCAAGAATAACCCCCAGAGATTAACCTGCTAACTATGAGGTGGTATATTTGTTGCAACTGGATTTATGCTAGCATTTTCTTTGCCTCTCACCTCCCCCACCTCCTGCCCTACCCACTTTTCCAGTAAAATCACTGAAGGATGTGTGCCAGCTGTTCATCTCATTTTCGGAGACCCCATGTGTAGAGCATGAAGACTGTCACTGATCAAAGGCTTTGCTTTTGGCGAGGGAGTCAACAGTTAAGGAATGTGTCAGATTACCCTAAACTGCAGTACCTTTGAAAGGCATATGGGTGTGAAATTCAATGGCATTCTGAAACTTATTTTTTAAAAGTCTGAGTGTTTGAGTTCGATCTCTAGAATATCATTTTCTGTCTTTAAGTTAAAAAAAATTTTTTTTTATTAACAGTGCTGGTAATGTGGGTTGTTTTGAATGAAGAATTGCTACCCCTTCAAATGCAGTCTTTCTGTAGTATTCGGCCTGAGCTCCCTTCGTCAATAGGAAGTGATGGTTGTCTGTCTGCTGTTGCCTGTCAAATCTCTCTTAAGACTCCAGGCTTCTTTCTGCTTGCCTTCAACTACATCTCTTAAGAGTTGCACTTATGTCCAGCTAGCTCATTATCTCCACACCTTAAGATGTATTTCATTCCCTGCAACCCTCAAAATAGCCATAACAAACCATGGAAAACCTGCTGCTGCTTAAGTATTTCCTGTACTTACTATATTAATGCACGTCATCCACTCCCTTGTCTTAAGTCAGAAACCTGGACAGTAGTCATGATTCCTTTATTTATGGCGAGAGCAGCAGAGAGAGAACAGAGACAGGGACAGATAATATATTCCAGAGATGTTGAAGGGATAGATTCTATCCCAATCCAAATCATTCACTATCCAAGTCCTACCACTTTTACCTCTTTAAAAGGTATTTAATAGGTCCTTGTCTTAAAAGAAATTTTTTTAATGTCTTAAACTGATACCCTGATATTTCTCTGGTGTAGGCCCCCATCTTTCACAATGGCCTTCTAACCTCCACTTCTCTCAGCCATATTCCCACATTGCAGCCTAACCTACTTTTCTGAGGCACAAGTCTGACCTTGTCCCTTCCCTGCTTAAAAGCCACTGATATCCCTGCTGAGGATAACAGCCAACACCCGAGCCTGAGCTGTGTTGTCCTTATGTTCTGGCTTCTGCTCACCTGTGTGGACTCACCGCTGACTGCTTACTGTCCTGTTCTTGCTCCACTCGCCAACCCTTCCTCTTTCACCTCTAATTCTGTACACACACCCCTCCTTCTGCTTGGGACGGGACACCCCCTCCCCTCATTTTTCCTTCGCCGCACCCTGCCTCCCAAGCATACCCATCTGCTCCCCGTAACCATCGGTTCCTCTGACAAGTCTTCTTAAGCCCTCCAGGTCACGTGACGCTGCACGCTTTCGTGTAGCGCCTCCACCTGCTTTGCTCCGTGGCTCACCTGCCCTCCCTCACTTAACTGCTTTAATTTCTGAAACCACTTCCACTGATTTTGATGGGAAAAAATCCCATCCCAACCCAAGATAACCAGTTTTCACAGATGGGAAAGGAAATCAACTGAGCAATAAAAAATAAATTTGTGTAAGTGGTAAACAGTGTTTTGAAAATAAATAGATACAGTGTGTTCTTAAATCCAAGGCAATGAGCTTATTGTGCTCAGCAACGGAGGAAGACTGGAGGGTTGGTGGCTGGGGAAGGAGGGCTGGTGAGGAGTCCTTGTTACAAGGTGGAGGAGAGGCGGCAGGAAAAGACATTCAGACAGGAAGTCTTTTTAAGGCGCATAGTGATCTTCATTCACATTGGACTTAAAAACAAACTTGCAGCACAGGAAAATGCGGCACAGCCAAAGGAAGGCTTGAACACAGGAGTGTGTCCCAGCTCGTGGAAATCATGCACACCTACTGCAGACGGGAAGATGAGCAGAAAACACTCACTGCCCTCTTTCTTATTTGGAGTCTGTGCACACAACCCTGTGTTTTGGGTTCGTCCGAATATAGCAGGCCATTCAAATTCTCCATGATATTTTCTGACTAAAAACCATGGTGTCATATAAACCGGTGGGTGTATCCTTGCCCTAAGGTGTCATATTAAAGTAATACTTTTTAGTTTCTGATTGCAAACGTTGTTATACTGAGTAAAAAGAAGCCATCCAAAAAGTGGAATAACTTTGCAGGAGCCCTTATGGCACAGAGGTTAGTCATCCTGTCAGAGAATTCTGTGTTCCGGAAGCTTCTGGAGTCGCCACCTTCCCTCACCTGACAAGAAGCCTCATGAAGGCAGCTGTCCTGTCCTGACACACAGCGGGGCTGCACTAAGTATTTGTTGAACAAAAGATGAGTTCTGTGCTTTGAATTCTTTTAATACTTTTTACCCTCTCTTTACACTTATGACACTTTTCTTTATTCCTAAATTCATTCTGTTCATGCCCCTCTCTCATTTGGGCCGTGGCATCCTTTCTTTGAGGAATTCTGCCTTCCTCATTTTCTGTGTCCCCTCACAGGATCTTGCCCCAAGTAGATTCCCTATATGTGGAATTAATTGATTGAATATTTCCTGGGAAGAGTAGGGTTCTTCCAGAAGTCTGGCAGGAAATCTTGTTAACTTCTTAGCTAAATTATTCAGCTATTCAGAAGGAAGAAAACTTTTACAGGAGATTTAAAGTTAGATGTGATTGAGGTCAATGCAGTTCAATGGGTTTTTAAAAAGGGTATTACATATGTTTGACTTTCCTATTTGAATTTGTGCCAAATTATCTTGATAGTGCTTAATCAAAATGTTTTAAATAGACACGTCTTATTTTTTTCTCTCGCTTAATTACTGTGGAAAACTAATTTTCAAATCAACAGTTGAGAAATAACATGTTACGAAATAGATTGTCTGGAAAGAAGGATCAGTCTTTTTTAAGAAGGACATTGTTTCATGCAGAATAAGATGCCTTTAAAGAAAGGAAACTAACTTAAAGTGTTTTCTATTTTGAAGACCTGTACTGATTCCAAAGCTGAGTTTTTGTTCACAAATTAATCCCAGTTACTTCCTAAACCTGAAAGAAAACTATAAGGAAGTTTGATATTAGAGTCTAGGGAGGGGGATAATTCAGAGAAGACAGCTTTGATCATCCTTAGGAAAGCAAAGGAGTTGCTTCAAAAAACAAAGGAATCAAATCTAGAAATTCAGGAAAGACTTTTCCCAGAGGATTATTCTGGCAGCATGTTGAAAAGGGGTTATAAAAGCATTAAGTTCACAACCTGAACAATAAGTTAAGTAAATGTTAGGGAAGTATTTCCTTTCTTATTCTAAGATGAGGCGTACCTTTAGATTCCCTTTGCCAACGGAATTGCTCCTAAGCCTGGGGCGGCGTAAAAGTAGTTTGTTATACATGACAAATTGCCTTCTCTGTAGATGGGAAGGAGGCCTAAAGAAAGCCTTACGTGGGGCAGACACCAGCTATTCTTTAGGAAGATCAGGCTAAGGAGCAGTGCTCATGAGAGTGAAAGTGGGGAGCCCTCCAAAGATTCATAACCTGGAGGAAAGAGTGGGCCCCTGATTTGTAGATTTAATGGGGTATCACACTTAGCTGGTTTACTCTGTCCTTTTTTTTTTTTTTTTTCCTGTGTGTTTTACAAAAGTAGCATGTGTTTATTGTTGAAAACACAGATGAAAAAGAAGAAAACAAAATTACTTGTTTGTTCTTTGGTACCCACAATCTTTTCCCTGGAGAGACTGTACTACCAGGTGCTTTCTTGGGAGCAAAGTGAACACGGAGCATCTTCTCAGATGCTTAAATCAATCACTCAGGACTACAGTGAATGGAAAGAATGAGATTGTGCTGGCCATTAACTTCCTCTGAAGCTGGGAAGGAGGTAGAACACCTTCATGGTCCTCTCTGAGACCAGTCATTTGGCTGAGCCCTAATAACGGCTCTGTTTTTCACATAGGAATTGATCAAGTCTTTGCCAAAGTCCACCAGTAAGGTGAGATGGAACCCAGTTTAAAATCCAGCCCCTTGAGTTATGTTACTACCTTTAGTAGTTGAGGTAAGTTGAGGTGTTTATATGCTTTATGGACAAGAAAAGCATTAGGGAGGAGAGAATAAAATTTTGAACTGAATGGTAATTTACTATTTTGAATGCCCGCAAATAGTGCCAAGAAGTGGCTAACATATAATGCCAGGCAATTTTTGTGTACAGATTTATTTTTAGAGAGATACATGTTATAAATTTAAATCAGACAGTGACCCCTTATTCTCCTTACAGTAGAAGTCTAAAATTGGGTGAAAGAGATTTTTGTGTCCATGGTGTTTTCTGTAATTGAAAATTGAGAGAGTGACACGGCACAATATATGTGGCCTGCGATGACCATTCCTTTCACCCTTTTGCAGTTGTTTGTGTAAACTGAGAATATTGTTAGGAAAATCCTTAGTAGATTAGACAGTGCCTGTTGCTTTATGCCCTATCAAATATTTTAATTAATTGCTTAAATTCATGTTTCACATCCACACTTTGCTTACCACAGCTTAAAGATCTAAGCCGCTGGTGGTCCTCCCCTGCCGGCACCCCCACCCCCATCCTTCTTCTCCTCCCCTCTCCATGTTGATGGTGGCTGTTGGGAATAGGGTGGTACAATGTTGGCCTCTTTTTGGGAAACACCTTGACAGTATATATATATATATATAGGGTCTTAAAAATGTTTGTACTCTTTGACCCAGTAATTCCACTTAAAAAATATCTACCCGAAGGACGTAATTAGAAGGGTAGTTGAAAGATTTATGGACAAAGATATTCATAGCAGCATTATCTGTCATAGCAAAAAAAAAATGTATACACATATATGGAAAAAAGGTAGCCCATCTAAAATGGAATGGCTCAGTTAAAGTACATCTACTCAATAAAGCATCCATAGCTATAATAAATTATATTTGCAAATAATTATACTAAGTAAAAATGATCATTTGATAATGAATAAATAAAGCAGGATTTGAAACTAGTTATACTTGGAGATAGTAGTACAGCATGGAGAATATAGTCAGTGATTCTGTAACATCTTCCTATGTTGACAAGTAGTAGTTGTACTAGTTGGGGGGGAGGATTTAATAATATGTGTAGCTGTTGAACCCATGTGTTATATATATATATTTAAACTTAAAACTAATACAAGATTGTATATCAACTATACTTAAATTAAAAAAATAAGTAAAAGTAATACACAGATATAGTAAACTCAGACAATAAAGAAAATAAGAAAAGCCATATTGTACGTATATTATAATCTCCATTATGTAAATACACATATACGAAAAGGATTAGAAGGAAATGCGTCAAAATACTGATGTGTTATCTTTAGGTGGCTAATTGTGTTTACTTGTTTTTTTGGTACATTTATGTATTTTCCACATTTTCTGTGCTGGATGTGTAAGTTTTTTTGACAATGAGTATTTGTAGAAACTTTCTGTTCACAATTTCTACTTGTAAAAGTAACATTCTTTGCAGAATATATGAAAAAAAAAACTTGAATATGTTGTTTAGAAATGTTGCCTGGCATTATGTTAGCCACTTTGGGTTCTTTAAAAAAAAAATTCTAAATGAGAAAAACACTGAAGTCTAAAAAATGACAATGTGATTTAAACCAGGATTCTCCTCCATCTGCCATGATTTAAATCAGAATCTGTGTGTCTTCGTTACATGAGAATATTTGAGTGTTACGTATGCCAGAACAGAGGTCAGACAGCCTTTGGCAGGTGATGTGCCAAAGCCCTGTGTGTCGGGTGGGCTGATGTGCTCCTACCACAGACCTCTTCTCTGCTGGCCGCTGTTTCCAGGTTAGAAGAGAGGGTCAGAGGAGGATGGGAGGACAACTTGCATGCACAGGACATTAGAGCTGTTGTCTCCCTTGCCAAGGTAAATTTTATGGGTAAGAAAGGTGACATACACGTTAAGGCCACTGACCTGTGTGTAAGAAGACAGCAGGAGCCTTGTTTGGTTATGATGAACCTGGCCAAACAAAATTGTTCATTTGTGAGCAGGGAAAATTTTATATATATAAATATGAATACAAAAAAAATGTTTAAATTCAGTTATTCAAATTAAATTTGAGATACATATAAACTATATATAAATTATTAAATAAAACATTAAAATTTTATTTATATATTTATTAAAAATTAACAATATGCAACAAATATATTAAACATAAAAAATTCATATATTTATATGATATGTTATATACATAAATATATATACTAAAATATTTTTGGTTTTCCAATAATGTATTATGAATCAAATAGCAATAGCACCGCCATCATTAAGAGTTTCCTTTTTTGACACAGATAGTACTTTTGAAAATGCCATAGCATTGAATAATTTTCCCAGTAGTACTAGTGGATATAACCTGATTTGTACATCCTCTAACCCTCCTTGTGGTCAGTGATGTTTATTTCTGAGGTTGGACCGGGTGGCTCTTGGTGGCTGTTAGACATTATCAAGTTCCCTGGTCCATACGGCCATGGGTGCTTGTTCTCATTATCATAGTTTTGTAACACACTGAGCAAGCTTTCTGTGAATAGATATATATACACATATATATATATGAAGTCAACAAATATTTAAAGTGCCTGTTACCGTCTTAAATTCTTTCCAATTTCCATCTCAGCTGACAGCATTTAATGAGTGCCCTCCCCACCCCCAGAAAGAATTGATAAAGGAGAGTTCTGTATGATAATATTTAGGTAGTAATAATGAGCTGTGAATTTTAAAGGAAAGCTGTAAAGTAATTCAGTACACCATGTGCTAGGGTTAAAGTTGACTCAAGTTTGTTTCACTGCCTTTTAATAAATAAATAGTTGAGGAAAGATTTAGCAAAAGGAAGAAACACTCCTCCTTGTCCTCAATCTCTTGGGGGAAGCGTCTCCTGTTAACAAGTTACGTGAATGTTTACTTTGCCTTGACTGCTTACCGGTGGTGTCGATTCTTACCCTTGAACCAAGTGAGAATTCAAATAAACCAAAAAAAGTCTTCACACAGCTGGCTCCTTCTGCCAGTGAGTGGTACCGAAATATCCTCTCCCATTTTTTTAGGAGGCCAGCAAGAAAACACTTAAAAGGTGGCCCATGAACTGATAGTTGGTGATCTAGATAAACCTGAGTTTTCGACTTGGAGATTTTGTAATACTTGGCACAGAGAAGTGAGCAGATTGGGGGAGACATTGTTTGGTTTATTCACATCTATATTAAGTTGCCTTGGTTTGTATCACTACCCAGTTTTTTTAAAATTATAAAAATGTTCAAACACACAGAAAAGTTTAATTTTAACAAGAAGATTCTAATGCCCACCACCTAGATTCTGTAATTTATATTTTCTTATTCTTGATTTCACATCTGCCCACCCATTTTATTTTATATGCATTTCAGAATAAATGCACAGTACCCTTTGCCCTAAACACCTCATTAACTAAAGTTCAACATTTGTTACAGTTCTTTTTTTTTTTTTAATTTTGGTATCATTAATCTACAATTACATGAAGAACATTATGTTTACTAGACTTCCCCCCTTCACCAAGTCCCCCCCACAAACCCCATAACAGTCACTGTCCATCAGCATAGTAAGATGCTGTAGAATCACTACTTGTCTTCTCTGTGTTGCACAGCCCTCCCTGTGCCCCCCCTCAACATTATACATGCTAATCGTAATGCCCCCTTTCTTTTCACTACCCAGTTTTATCAATGGTTAGAATTAGCCTTTGTATAAGTGAATATGCACATAAAATTCCCATTTCTAAAATGTCATCACTGTAGCTCCATCATTTAGGAATGTTTTGTTGTTTCCATAGTTATAGACTGTGTCCAGCCCTGGCCAAGCAGGAACATGGGACAGAATTTGCAGACACAATAACCACTTTTTGGATCCCTAGCCCAGCATAGTGCCTGGCATATAGTAGACACTTATTTTATATATATATATATATATATATACACACATATATATATATTTATATTCTATATAATACTGAATTAAAAAAATATATAGATGAATGAATAAATGAATGAAGGAATAAAAAATACAGCTAGAATATGCTGAATTCAAATGAGGTGACAGTTCTCATTAAATAACTACTCTTTAAGATACTGCTGAGAATTGTGTTATATTCAGGTAGTCTTCATTTTCAGAAACATCTTTTAAGTCCCTATACTTTCTAGGTGTTAGAATTTTTTTTGAAAGTATCTTTTATTTTATTTTTTATTTTTTATTAAGGTATCATTGATATATAATCTTATGAAGGTTTCACATGAACAACATTGTGGTTACTACATTCACCCATATTATTAAGTCCGTCCCCCCCCCAAACCCTATTGCAGTCACTGTCTGTGTAGTAAGATGCTGTAGAGTCACTACTTGTCTTCTCCGTGCTATACTTAGGCATTAGAATTAACAAAGTTGAATATGATGCTGTTCTTGCCTTCAGAAAGGACATAGTTATGTAACCAGGTAAATTATAGAAAAGAGTAGTAAGTGCAATTAAAGATATGTGTCCAAGGTATAGAGTAGCACAGAAAAAATGAACCATATCTGGAGGAGGGCATGGATATTATTAATTTTATTTATCTTGTTTATTTTCTCATTCCCACTAGGATGTAAGTTACAATTTTTTGACTGTGTTTCTTGTTTTTATTTACATATTTAAAAATTGCTCTATCCCCAGCTCCTAGAATATAGTACCAAGCATAGAATAAGCATTCAATAAATATTTGTTGGCACAGATAAGTAATCTTTGATAGATATTGTCCAATTCCCTCCAGCAGGAATCTACCTGTTATATTTTCTCCCAACAATATATGATAGTGATTTTTACCCACATCCTTGCCAGGGCTGTATTTTGTGAAACTTTTTTAGCTTTGTTAAATGTGCTGTTACCTGGATATTAAAAAAACCAAAAGGCAGACCTCCTCTTGTTTGCCATCCACCTCCAGCAACTTGCCTATTTTTCTGCTGCCCTTTATAGGATAACCCTTCAAGGAGTTTTGTGGGCTTCTTTTCTTGTTTCCTCCCTTCCCATTCTATCCTGAACCCACCATCTGACTTCTGTCCCATCCCCACCGATGTCACCCTTGTCAGTAATGATTCCATTATGACTTTCCTGGTGGTCTCATCTTACTTGACTTCTCAGCAGTGTTTGACATGATTGGTCACACTCTGTAGAAGTATTTTCCAATTTTCTCCCTGGACACAACATTCTAATGGATTTGATCCTATTTTGTGGGCTACTTTTTCTTAGTGTTGTTCATTGCTACTTCCTTCTCTGTTGGGTCTCTAAAGGTTGGAGTATCCTGAGGCTCCCACCTGCTCTCTCCTGTCCTCTATATTTTCCTTAGAAGTCATCTGAGGCTTTAATGGGTCTAGCATCTATATGTCCAGCTTGACTTCACACAGCCCCAGAGTCCACTATGACTTGGCAGTGGTCCTTGGATGTCCAATAGATGTTCAGACATACCTTGGCCAGAACAGAACTGTTAACTAACTCCCTTTTCAATGTGTCTCCCCCTCTCCTGTCCCCATTTCAGTAAAGAGAGCTATTATTTATTCTGTTATACCAAAAACTCAAAGTTACCCTTGACACATCTCCTTACCCCACACTCTATATCCAAGCCTTCAGCAAATTCCATTGGTTTTGCCTTCAGGATGTTTTCTGAATCCAGTTACCTTTTACCTCCTCCACAGTTGACTTGCTGGTCTAACCCACCGCATGCTCATCTCTCCTGAGTGGTTACATCACCTCCTACTTGGTGTCCCTCTTCCTTTCCTGCCTCACCTCAGTCTAGTGGCCATCAACCAGTAATCTTAAAGCATAAATGAGATCACATTGTTCCCCTTCTCTAAGTTCCCTAAGGACTTGCCATCACATTTAAAAATGGAGTCCCAAATCTTTCCCCTGGCTTTCACAGCTGGATAGGATCTGGCCCAGCTTCCTCTGTGCTCTTTTCCTCACTATTCCCACTCTTATCACAGTGGACTTCAGCTGCTCTGCAGACAGCGAAGCTCAGTCCCCACACAGGCCTGCACTTGAATCTCTGAACAGTCCAGGAGCCGAGTCCCCCATCCGAAGAAAGGGAAGAGCCCCATTGTACCTACTGCATCAGGTTCTTGTGTGGAGATCTAATTGATACACTAAAAACTCCGAAATGGTGCCTTGCACAACTAAGCACTATGTAAATATTAGCTATTATTTTGTTATTTTTGTTGTTCCCATTTTAGAGACTGTATAGGAAGAATGCATTTCGGTTGTGTTGCATTGCAGATGCTTGTGAGATAAACAAATGGACCAAAGGCAGTTGAATATGTTCACTTGGATGATGAATTCTGTGTAATAAGAGGTATCTTAGTACAATGGAAGAAGGAGCAAAATTTCTCACTTTAATTTAGATTAGTTTGTGAATTGGAAAGATGTGGATCATTAAGTATCTTGTATATGATGCCCTTTATACAGAGTGTTCAAAATAGATGGCAACCAAAATTCATATGGAACCACCAAAGACCCCGAATAGCCAAAGCAGTCCTGAGAAGGAAGAACAAAGTGGGGGGGGATCTCACTCCCCAACTTCAAGCTCTACTACAAAGCCACGGTAATCAACACAATTTGGTACTGGCACAAGAACAGAGCCACAGACCAGTGGAACAGATTAGAGACTCCAGACATTAACCCAAACATATATGGTCAATTAATATTCGATAAAGGAGCCATGGACAAACAATGGGGAAATAAAAGTCTCTTCAACAGATGGTGCTGGCAGAACTGGACAGCTACATATAAGAATGAAACTGGATCACTGTCTAACCCCATACACAAAAGTAAATTTGAAATCGATCAAAGACCTGAATGTAAGTCATGAAACCATAAAACTCTTAGAAAAAAAACATAGGCAAAAATCTCTTGGACATAAACATGAGCGACTTCTTCATGAACATATTTCCCCAGGCAAGGGAAACAATAGCAAAAATGAACAAGTGGGACTATATCAAGCTAAAAAGCTTCTGTACAGCAAAGGACACCATCAATAGAACAAAAAGGCATCTTACAGTATGGGAGAATATATTCATAAATGACAGATACGATAAAGGGTTGACATCCAAAGTATATAAAGAGCTCTTGCACCTCAACAAACAAAAAGCAAATAATCCAATTAAAAAATGGGCAGAGGAGCTGAACAGACAGTTCTCCAAAGAAGAAATTCAGAAGGCCAACAGACACATGAAAAGATGCTCCACATCGCTTGTCATCAGAGAAATGCAAATTAAAACTACAATGAGGTATCACCTCACACCAGTAAGGATCGCCACCATCCAAAAGACAAACAACAACAAATGTTGGCGAGGTTGTGGAGAAAGGGGAACCCTCCTACACTGCTGGTGGGAATGTAAACTAGTTCAACCATTGTGGAAAGCAGTATGGAGGTTCCTCAAAAAGCTCAAAATAGAAATACCTTTTGACCCAGGAATTCCACTTCTAGGAATTTACCCTAAGAATGCAGCACTCCAGTTTGAAAAAGACAGATGCACCTCTATGTTTATGGCAGCACTATTTACAATAGCCAAGAAATGGAAGCAACCTAAGTGTCCATCAGTAGATATGAATGGATAAAGAAGATGTGGTACATATACACAATGGAATATTATTCAGCCATAAGAAGAAAACAAATCCTACCATTTGCAACAACATGGATGGAACTAGAGGGTATTATCCTCAGTGAAATAAGCCAGGCAGAGAAAGACAAGTACCAAATGATTTCACTCATATGTGGAGTATAAGAACAAAGAAAAAACTGAAGGAACAAAACAGCAGCAGAATCACAGAACCCAAGAATGGACTAACAGTTACCAAAGGGAAAGGGACTGGGGAGGATGGGTGGGAAGGGAGGGATAGGGGGGGAGAAAGAAAGAGGGCGTTACGATTAGCATGTATAATGTGTGTGTGGGGCACGGGGAGGGCTATGCAACACAGAGAAGACAAGTAGTGATTCTACAGCATCTTACTACGCTGATGGACAGTGACTGTAATAGGGTTTGTAGGGGGGACTTGGTGAAGGGAGGAGTCTAGTAAACATAATGTTCCTCATGTAATTGTAGACTAATGATACCAAAAAAAAAAAAAAAGAAAGAAAAAAAGATGGCAACCATCATCCTCAAAACTCCAGATAAATGCAGATAGACAATTTCAGCTGTTTCGGTGGTTTAGATTCTTTCTTCTCTCGGTTGTCTTTCAGTGAGCCAAGGCCTGAAGTGTGTCCTGCCTGCTTCTGCAATCTGGCGCTATGCATCCGGATCCTGGGCCCTTACAGACACTGCTGTATGTTACGCTTCTGTTTCTGTGCCCTTCTGTGAATTCAGGTAAGAGTGGAACAGTTGGTAGTGTTTGGGCTGAAGCTCTTCCTTATCTTAATCCTATAAAAAACAAACTCTGCCAATAGTAATGGCTTCTGAAGTCCTAAGATTTGTTTCGCCAGCTGAATGATTTAAAAATTTTGAGTAATTAGCAATTTAAGGATCTCTTAGTAGAGCCTTTAGGCACTAACAGGCCTTCCTATCATTGTCCTTGTAATTTATTCCTTTTGTTGCCTTAAAAATAAGTATTTCTGATAGTGCTTTTTGTCAATAAGAGGGCATGTTTTGATTTCTGAATTTGGAAATTACAATAGGAATAAAATGCTGAGTACATACCACCAAAGAGAAAATAGAATCAGCACGTATTAGTACTCAGTGTGGAGTGAGCAAACTCAGTTCAAATCCCTGATCACTCACTTTCTTCCATGACCTTGTCTAATTTATTCTCTAACTCTTTGGGTTACTGAAAAACTAAAATGTGTTTATTGTTTAATGTATATATAGCCCAAGCCTAATATGTGGTCCATGTACATTTCTTCTTATTTTAGATTTGTGTAGAGATCTATATGTAAGTCTATAGAAATACAGTGATGTTTATTAACATTTATTTTCTCTGTTAAAAATACTTACATTAGGTATGGTAAGCAAAAAATTGATTTAATGATTTTATTTCGCTAAACAACCTCAGACTCAGTCAAAAGAGGCACTTCCCTTAATTTTCATTTCTGATTACATGTCCTGGAAAATTAGATTCAGCAATTCATTGATTTTTTTTCTTCTTTTAAGTATTTTATTCTGCCAAATTAATAGTATTCTTGTCCCCCACCCCTTTCTGGAGGGGAGAAGGGGGATCTATTTTGATAGTTCAGTGCAAGAACCTGCCCACCCTCCCCCCAAGTTCCCAAGGAACAGACATAACAAATGAAACTATTCCAAACACCAAATAAAAATATTAAGATTGATACCCTATGTAGCCTTAAACATGCAAAAAAGGATAGACTTTGTATTCCAGGGTGGCTTCCCAACTTCCTACTTCTGATTTCTTGAAAGCTTAATATAATTTTATATTAAAGGGAACTAGTAACGAAGTACGATAGCCTTTATTTATAGAATAACTGACTCTTAAAGTCAAATCCGTAATATTAGAATTCTTTTTATTGCAAGTCTTCTTCACCTTTTCAGATTCTTAACTTCCCTTCCTTAAGGGCTACTTGGTTAAAAGAGCAGTTTGCCATTTCGCATTTATAGAATTGGTATTTTGTCTGATTCATATAATAAGGATTCTATCTATTCTACTCTATCATTAAGTCCTGGGTTAACATGTTGGCCCTCTTTTCTTCTGTAAATGGGCCTTTAGAATGTTCCTAGAACTTTTGCAAGCATTAATAACTATAACATATATAGATAAAAGAAGGGGTTGCCTTTAGTTGTTTTTATTAATATTTAATTAATGTAATTAATTCAGATGAAATGTATTTAATGTACTCTTCTTTCTCTCCTTATCTCCCTTTCTCATCCCCTGACCCCACCACCACCCCACCACTATCCTTTTGCACATGGGAAATGTTGCCTGGTAGACTTGGCACCTTATTTTGTTTCGGAGCCACTATCTGCTGTCCAGAAACTTGGTGGACCTGTAGTACTACATTGTTCTGCTAAACCTGTGACAGCTCATATCTCATGGTTGCATAATGGAAAAAGATTGGATAGAAACGTGGAACAGATTAAGATTCATCAGGGGACTTTGACAATTCTTTCTCTTGAGCCCTCCCATATGGGCCGCTACCAGTGCATTGCCAACAATAGCGTCGGTGCAATTTTGAGTGGCCCGGCAACAGTAGCCATCGCAGGTGAGTTTAATTTTGTCCGTTATATATGCTTTTTCCTGTAATTACTATTACTACTTGGATTTTTTGTAGTGGGAAGAGCATAGGCTTTGGAATAAGATTCACAGTAGTTCTCATCCCAGCCTTGACTTTGGTGTGTGATTAAACTTGGGGAAATGTATTTGAACCTCTGTGAGTGTAGCCTATGTCTTCATCTGTAATAAGGCCATGGAAACGACTTGTTACACAGGGCAGTTTTCTAATGTGACTTCTGAATGTCTTTGTGAGCATTTAGAAGTCCTTAATGTCAACAAAAAAAAGCTGTCATCTACTTTGACACTCAGTGATTTCATGCAGTCCTTTATCTTTCATATCTAATTGTTTTATTTGCTTTGATTACTGAGTGATTTTAATTTCTTTAATTGAAACCAGGCTAAAGAAGCAGGAAAAAAATAACTGACTGTAAAGAAAGGAATGTTGAGTATTGAACTTATGGAAAATCTGGAATGTGTGGTTTTCTTAGTAAGTTTGAGCCATCTGCCTTTCAAACAGTGATGGCTTCCAGTAATAGAAAACGTCTTTGTAAGGGCATCCCTATTTACAGAACAAATCTGGATTCCCCAGGAATAGTGGGTTTGTCGTAACTGAGAAGAGTAAATGTTTTTGTAGAGCTGTGACCCATGGACAGCTCCAAGACACACACTGGAGGGCTGGATTCCTAGTGGCAGGCTGCTGAATGCTTTCAGCCTCGGAGGTAATAAAGAGCCCCTCGAGGCAGGCTCATCTGTAGTAAACTTCATCTGAGAGGAATTGAGACCTAGTTAGTATATTCAGATAATTCAAATGTACTGCTTTGTTTTTTGACGTCTTAGGTTCATTCCTATAAGCCATTTTATTGCAAATGTGAGTAACTTACAAAGACAGTGCACAGGGCGAGTGAGTTTTGATTGAAGGACTAGACTGAAAAGGATTTATCTTGGTAGAATGGGAATGATTATGCTTTATAGTTGTCTGTAGAGTTTTAAGAGCAGTTTGCTTCTCTTGTAGCCTCCCGGAAGCACTGACTTCTGGAAAAGGGTGCCATGACTTAGTTCCAGCTCTCAACCATGCACCTCTTAACCCCAGCTACTTTCTGAGATTAAAAAAATCACAGCTCAGTGAACTCGGATTAGTTGCCACAATCGGCCTTGTTGCAGATGTTGTTTCTAGTTTTTTAATTTCCTTTGGGAAAGAGTTCAAATTTGCATTTATTTATTTATCTACTTATTTATTTTAGTTCTCGGTGATTTTGGTTCATCAACAAAGCATGTTATTACAGCAGAAGAAAAAAATACTGGTTTCATTGGCTGCGTGGTACCAGATAGTAATCCCAAAGCTGAGGTGCGCTATAAAATCCGGGGGAAGTGGCTGAAACATTCCACAGGTGAGACCCCTTATGGCAAGCCAGTGGCCCCCACAGAACAAATGATCATTAAACAACCTACTCTTAAGCTGTGTGTGCTGGGGACCCCTGGAGACAACAATACGTAGGATACATTGTCTCTCTTCCCAGAAGTCAAGTGGAGACACTAGAACAAATGGTTACATTATAGAAATGATTATGATCCGACACTTCCCAGGTTTACTCCCTCAATACGTTCAGGTCTCTACTTAGCACCTCCGAGAAGACCACCCTTACTGCCCCATCTGAAATAATATGGCCTGTTGCTCTCTGCCCTTTATTTAGCTTCATTTCTCCCCATAACATTGTGTCATAACATATTTTTGTTTGCTTGTTTGTTATTTACCCTTTCCTCTGCCACCCCCATTCCCACACTGGAACGACAGCTGCATGAGTACAGGACCTTTGTCTGCTTTCTTCGTTGCTGTATTACTTGTGCCTGGCCATCCCTGGCAGAAAATAGGCACACTACACGTATTTGTTGAGAAATGAATGAATATCAGGTGGTCAGTGCTATGTACAGAGGTTTGCCCAAGGTGATAGCTGTGGTCACTGTATCTTGGTCTGTGTTTCTTGTGCTGTCAGTGTTCTTAATGAGTGATCTGTTGTCAACTGTTTCTGATGATTTCGGATTTTGTTACTTCAGTACTATTGACTTTTTCTTTCTTTTCTACCTTGACTTCCTGTTTATTTTGTTTAATGAATTTTCCCTGGTTGCTTATTTGCTGTTAGTTTTGTTTTAATGTACAGCATGACTATCAACCATTATTAGTTTTCATTGGCATCCTTCATTAAGAGAGAGGCCTAATTTCATTCCCTTCCTTCCTCAGAGAATTACTTAATCCTTCCATCAGGAAATCTTCAGATTTTGAATGTATCTTTAGAGGACAAAGGATCATATAAATGTGCAGCTTTTAATCCTGTCACACATGAATTAAAAGTTGAACCCATTGGCCGAAAGCTCCTTGTGAGTCGTAAGTATTTGGGAGAATAGTGGTAACTAGGAAGAATCCTCAGAAACGTTCCTCATAAAAACTTGGGAAATGAGAATTCATTTTTCTATCAGATTCTTTTGTTTATCATAAAAAAGTCTTATAAAGAATTAAATGCATAAATGCATTATAGAATAGAACTGTGCATGTTTTAAAAATAGAATGATTTTTTAGAATTGCATTCAAGATGGCAGAGTGGAATACATGTGGAAAACTTTGCCCTACACTCAAATAAGAAATTATAGAGAAAAGATAACTATATCAGTAGTGGTCAAATTGATGGCTGTGAATTATGAAAAAGTTTATATCTGTTTTCTTTCGGATATGATAAGTCATAGCTGATTTTTAGATTATGGTCGTTGAGTTGAGGCAGCACCAATAATCAGAGCATGGTGAAATAGTGGTTCCTGAATTTGAGAATTCTGCATTTCCAAACTGCTAATTCGGAAGTAGCCTTAAAGGATCACAAAATATTTTAATTTTAATTCTCAACTAAAAATGATTTAGCTACCAAATAGGCTTGTAGTGTAAAGAAGAATAAATGAAAGGGTGGGAAAATGCACGGATTTGCTGTGGAAGAAAGTGGAAGTGAATAGTTCACAGTAGTAATTTTTGCTTTCTCTTCTTTTTCCAGGCCCTTCTTCAGATGATTTTCACATTCTTCACCCCACCCTTTCACAGGCATTAGCGGTTCCCTCTCATAGCCCTGTAACACTGGAGTGCGTAGTGAGCGGGGTCCCAGCTCCTCAAGTGCGCTGGCTGAAGGACGGTCGGGACCCTGGGCTGGGAAGCAATTGGAGAAGGTTGCATTCTCATCTTGCCACAGATAGCATTGAACCAGTGGACTCTGGAAACTACTCCTGCACAGTGGGAAACAAGACTGGAGACATGAAACACGTGACTTACATGGTTCGCGTACTTGGTGAGATATTCCTTATTAGGGTCTTTTCAAGTCAGGCTGTTTTTCTGGCCGAACTGATGTTTGAATGGAAGATCTACTTGTGAACTATAAATGAAATAGGGACTTTGTAGAAATATCTGCACCAGTGGCCAGAACAAGCTTCATTTTTCTAAAGGAATGCTGAACTAGGCAGTATTTCTGGATGGTACAGAACATTTCACCTAGGATATTCTTTGGAGCCTCACCTTTGGCCTGGCTACGTAATGCAGATCTAGTTCTTTCTTTCGAATGACATGGAGGAAAGAAACTGAATTCAGCAGGATGGAAGATTCCCAGCCCTATCAGTGTGTAGTGTCCAGTAGTAGTAACCAAACCAGAGCACTGACTAGAAGACGTAATTTCAAAGGAAATCTTTTTCCCTTTACTTTCTCTTTTGGAATGTCTTCCCTCTGGCTCATGAGACTTGGGTTAAATTCAGCCACATTTCTATGGATACTCTTTATCTCAAAGCCGTTCCTTTCTTTTTCTTCCAGCTACTATTTCACTGTCATGTGCAGCAGCAGAAAATGTTTTCCTTTATCAAAACAAATTTTCATGAAAAGCAGAAAAAAGTATGTAGTAACTGGTTTCATAGCAAACATAGTTTTTATAAACCTTTTGCACATGTTTATTTGCAGCAATGGCCTGGTGTTTGTTACACTGAAGGGAATGTAAATGTATAGCAAGTGGGCTTTAAAGTTCAATGACAACTAAGACTAGATAAATATGCATAATCATTTAATTTGGGTATATGTCACAAATGTCAATAAATTATTTATTTTGTCCAGGTAAAAAGTGACTTACACTAAAGTAAGGGTTTTTTTTGCCCGGTATACATCTCACCTCAAAGCAGAATTGACCATAAAAAGAATTTAACTTCTGAATAAGCATTCTTCTGTTTTGGCTCCTGTTTAGTATAAAATACAGGGAAAGTATTACTTTCTTTCAAACAGATCACCTGAAATAAATGCTAAGAGAGGCCCAAAATTAGAAGCTCTGTGTGTGTATGTGTGTGTGTGTGTGCTGCGGGAATTAAGTGGGTGGAGAGATCTATAAAAAGACTATAACATATTAGTAACATATGGCTTATCCTATTAGAGGAAAGCTAAAATACATTCTAATTTTTTCTTGATGACCACAGCGGATGGGAGAATGTGAGTAAACAATACAATTCGGTTTTAACTAGTTGTACTGGTAGAGAGAAAATTTTATATGACTTGTGTGATAATTTAAAAAGTACATCTTGAAGGCTGGAGTTTAATTTGTACGTTTTGTTTTCAGAACCTGCTTCAATTTCTGAAGGACTGCAGAATCAGACAGTGCCCCTGGGTGCCACAGTACAGTTTACTTGTGAAGTCTATGGGAACCCAGCCCCTAACCGCACCTGGTTTCATAATGCAAAGCCTATTCATCCTTCACCGCGACATCAAACTGCAGGGAATGGATTGAAAATCAGTGGTGTTACCATGGAAGATTCTGGGCTATATCAGTGTGCAGCAGATAATGGGATTGGATTTACGCAATCTACTGGGAGACTTGAAATTGAAAAAGGTAAGTTTTTAGGTCATGGAATCATAGGAAATTTTACTTTACAGGTAGACTTTTATTGTACAAATGATTTTCACTAAATGGAAATAGTCCTGTCACCATAACAGAACTGTATTCATTTTCCATGTTTCTTTCTAGTTACAGTTAGGCATTACTGTGAAGAAGCAATGTTATTTAATCAAACTCATTGAAAATTGTTTTTAAAAATATTTTTTCAACAGATACTTCATAGTTTAAAAGGTATATGGTAAAAGTTTCTTGCTCCTGGTCCCCAGCCTGCCATATTTCTCTTTAGAACTAATACTTTTATCAGTTTTTTGAATATCCTTGTATGTACGTATATAATTAGTTACACAAAATGTGTGTGCATTTAATAACAGTATCTGTTTTTTTTACTTAAATGTGGTAACATTCTTTACCTTCACTTAACATGCATCTTGGATATCTTTCCAAATGGTAGATAAAAGAGTATTTTCATTCTTTTTTTAAAAATGGCTGCTGATTAGCATTCCATTGTGAAGTTGTGACGTTCCATTGATCTGATTAGTAACTTATTGATGGCCATTTCTGATCTTCTGCTATTACAAGGAGTTTTATAATGAATATCCTTCTACCTAGATTATTTTGCACATGTGTGAATATCTGTAAAATAAATTCTGAGAAATAAATGTGCTGAAGAGAAGCATATATGCATTAGTAACTCTGATAGATAGCACAAGTTGCTCTCCAAACTTACCAGTTTACACTCCCACCAGCGATGTGTAACTGCCTGTTTCCTCATATCCTCACCAAGGCAGTCTGTTGTCATTTTTTTTTTAACTCTTTGCCAATCTGATAGGTTAAAAGAAGTACCTTTTGATCTATATTTCTATTATTGTTGAGTGAAGTTGGGCCTTTTTTCCTATGTTTATGAGCCATTTGAATTTGCTTTCCTGTGTCTTGTTTATTGTCTTTTGACCATTTAAAAAATTAGTTTGTTGGTCTTTTTTCTTATTGATAGGAATTCATGTATTAGGGAAATTAACCTTTTGCCTATGAGATATAAATAGTTTCGATTTCAAAGAGTCAGTCTGATGCAGACTGTCTGACCTTGATGTAGTTCATTTAGTAGCTAATAATACAAAATAATTCTTAACTGGTATGGATTTGGAAGTTTAAAATTATACTTCTCAATAGCTGGGTCAAAAAATCATAATGGAAATTTTAAATACTTTGAATAGTGGAAATGCAGATCATATTGTGTGGGACATAGCAAAAATGGAACTTAGAAGGAAATTTGTAGTCTCAAATGCTTATAAAAGAAAACCAGTAACACTGAAAATTAGTGAGCTAAGTAAAATAACAGATTAGATTTAAAGAAAGCAGAAGAAAGGAGATAATAAAGGTAAGGGCAGGAATTATATAGAAAATGAAGATGTGATGCAGAAGAAGTCATTTGTAATCAAGATTCCATTGTTGGCGCCTTTAAAAGTAGTTCCAGAAAATCCCTGGGACCAATGAGTTGGTGCCACTTTAGCTTAGAAACAAAAATGTTGTTCATCTATGTGGTTTGAACTATGCTCATCAACTTTTACTCAGAACAGGATTTTCTCCCATGCTTTTTATAATTATATTCCCCCTACCCCCCAAATTGACTATTTTCCTGAAGAAATATTTAGTTTTATAGTATTTCACACCTTTTTCATGTTAAAGTCTGAGGTTCTGGCTTCACATGTTCTATGTGTCAGTGCTCAAATGTGTACAGGACACCTTTTGGAAAGTTCTCAACAGATTCCTTTATGTGCATTCCTTCCTCTCTTTCCAAAGGACAGGAAATCTCAGTAGGAAGTGTCTAGGAGCCCACAGCTTGGAAACTTCTACTTTTTACTGAGTTTCACCAGAGGAAAGTTGAAAAGGGAACTAACAAGAAGGGATCTTTGTTCTGATCATTACTGTCATTACTGTGTCACTACTTGTTTGTGGCTATTGTTTCAGTGAATATATGTGTTCTCCACACTGTTCTGCATGTAAAGCACTGTTTAGAGGATGGTAACTACACTTACTGTGGTGATCATAATGTATGCAAATTTCAAATCATTATGTTGTACACCTGAAACTAATGGAGTGTTACATGTCAATTATACTTTAATAAAAGAAAACATTGTTTAGAAACACATGTGTAAAAGATGTTTCTAAGACTGCTACTTGCCCACAACATTGAGAACATTTATGCAACGGGGTGAAATTATTTTGCATTGTAGACACTATGATGGTCTTAATTTCTTGTATGTGAATTACTCTTTTAATAGACAGCGGACTCAAGCCGGTTATATTTACAGTGCCAGCGAATGTGAAGGTGGTAGATGGAGACTTTGTGACTTTGTCCTGCAATGCCACTGGAGTACCAGTTCCAGTCATTCGTTGGTATGACCGGCATGGGTTGATAACCAGCCATCCGTCTCAAGTCCTTAGATCTAAATCCCGAAAATCACACCTTTTAAGACCCGGGGGTTCTGACCTGGAGCCTGTGTACTTCATCATGTCCAGAGCTGGCGCAAGCTCTCTCTATATTCAGACTGTTACTCAAGAACATGCTGGGAAGTACACCTGCGAAGCTACAAATGAACATGGCACCACACAGTCAGAAGCAATCCTCACAGTTGGTGAGTTGCCTTTAGGATTTTTTCTCAGGCAAAGAGTTTCCTCTGATAGTAGGGGACAGAGTGCTCTGAAGTATGTCATTTTAATAAATCCAGCAATCTCTAATATATGTTTCTTCCAGCAACAGTGAAATGTAGAACTGTAGTTATTGGTATTTGATCTTAGTATCAACCAGATGAACCTTACTCTCTGTTTCTCATGTGTTTGTTAAGCTTGTAGTTGCCATGTAGAAAGCTCTCAAAGGTATGACCTCTTTTTGTGATTAATGCTTTGGTTTTGGTTTTCTAAGCTACTGAAAATGTCATTGCAGACATTTTTCAGGTGAACCTTTGCTAAGTACAGTATCCAGAGTCTACAGCCTTGGCTTTCATTGAGAAAAGTAGTCATGATACCATCAAATAATACCTGCATGTCTATTTCCCTCTTTTTACTAAGTTATTTTCTAATAGGATTTACCATATTCTTTTTTTTCCTTATTAGAGTATCATTGTTATACAGTCTTATATTTGTTTCAATTATACAACACAGTGGTCCAACAGTCTCCTGTATTATTAAGTCCTCAGCCCTCTAGTGTGGTTACTATCTATCAATGTAGTAAGATGTTGCAGAATCATTAACTGTATTCTTTGTGCTGTACTACTGTGCCTGTGACAACTTGCATTGTGTTTGTGAATTATGCAGTATTAGTTCTTCATATTTTTCTGACTTTTGGTGATGATGACTTAAAAACTTTAATTATAAAAACTTTAATTTTTGAAATATTGGTACATAGGATATCCATATTAAAAGTAATTCAGATTTGGTGTACTTCGCCTTCAAACCTGACATCAGTGGGCATTTAGAGCAGCGTTCCCCAGCAGGTAGTCGGCTGAGTGGAGACCGTTGCTCTGTTTGTTCTGTGAGAGGCAGAGCATCGAAGGGCGGCACTGACCTTAGTCTCGGCGACTGAGGTCTCTGCTTGGGCCTCTCTTTAGAGGGCTTCAGGGGGCTCTTTCTCTCTGGGCCCTCAGCTCCTCAGGTCAAAGAGTCCGCGGGGACAAAGGGCTGTGCTTGCTCAGAACCTGGAGTCCACGCTCCACCTTCTCTGCAACAGGCCTGTGGCCCCAGAATTCCCTGCTCTAATTAGTTCACAGTCTGGCCCCACACAGGTCTTCTTCCCTGGCCTGTCCTGCAGAGTGGGGACCACACCAGCAGCGTGCAGGTGCCCTTGAGCCAGCGGAGTGGCCCAGGGGGTGGTCTTTTGCCGAGGAGTAATGGTGAAGCACACAGAGGTTGGGTGTACGCCCTGGATTTCCATTCACATGCACACAAGGATTGTCTAGCTCTGAATGAAGCTGGAGGCAGGAAGAGAAGTGGGGAAGGCCAGTGACTTCCACGTATGTTCTTATGTTACTCCGTGAATGCCAGAAGTGGGAATGGTGTGGAGGTGCAGCATGTGGGCAGTGTTAGGATCCTGGCTCTGCCGCTTATGAGCTTTGTAGCCCAGGGCAAGTCGCTGAACTCATCTGTGCCTTGTGCCTCATCTGTGTAACAGGGGTGTTGAAGGTGCCCTACTCGTAGGGCTAATGTGAGAACTCTAAGAGTTAATACACGTAAAGTGGTTTAAGTGGTGTCTGGCAATAGAAAGCCTTCAACAAATACTAAGTAATAGGTTATAATGGTTACTATATGTTCTTAAATTACACTTATGTGGTGGTTAGGGAAGGAAAACTAACTGATTTTAATAACCTTAAGAATTCTCAAATAAGGAAAATAGTTGAGTGTTGTATAAATTTATACATATATATGAATATGTGTGTGTATGCATACTTGTGTGTGTTTTTATATATCTATTCTGCCAAGCAAAAATAAGAGTGGCTATGCTCCAAATCGCTAGCTGTAAGACAGGTGTAGTGCAGGTGCTGATTTGGGGAGCACTTTGCTGACATGATTATTAAAGAAAGGGTAGAGAATGCCGTAGATGTCATGTAGCTAACACAACTAGATGTTTTGTCTAAGTGTCTAACTACATGAGAGATCTGAAGCCCTTAGAAGATGCGTAAGCTAACTTGTTTAGCTTAGCTCTTTAAGATCCATCCCCTCCAGGATTTTATGTCTTGGTAAATACCATTCTTATGTCTAGGAACTCCATCACCTACATCCTACATAAGTGGTCCTGTGTTGCCTCTTTTTCATGCTCTATAATAATTATTAAGATTTCCAGCCGAGATTATTATGCTCAGAACAGTACATAACAACCCACTTCTTTCCCCAAGAATCTGAGCCTTATTAAATTCTAGCATGCTGACAGCCTTTTCTTTGTTTATTGTGAAGGGAAGAAAGTGAAGTCAATGAGAGAGATGACTCTCCCCACACCCCCCGCCCTTTTTCTTTCCAGAGACATTGGGTTTTGAGGCCTTGGGTGTACAAATATTTGTAGAGTGAGCTGTAACTCTTCAAAACTATAAAGGGAGCCGACCTGGGTTTCCTAAAGAGTTTGGGGTGAGGATTGCCCAGATAAGTGGTCACAACTTTGATAGATCTATTACAGGATTTATGTTGCCATAGTTATAGTACGTAGAGAACTAGTGTTTTATCAATCTCTTTTCCAATTCAGAAAAAGTCTACCTTTAAAATTTCTGGATGTCTCTTCTGATCATTTCAGAGTTTTGAAGAAAAATTGAGATAATATATGCGAAATCCTTGAAAGTTCTGTGAAGGCCTTATAAATTGTGTCTAGTTATTGGGAATGGAGAATTTATTGAACCCCCTTTTAATAAAAGTTATTAAATATTTAATAAAAGTCTTACTGCATCCTGCATAGCAAGTTAAATTTTGATACTCACACAATAGACACAGACTGTGGCATAAAATTTTTCTCATGCCTCTGTATAAACCGAAGCATGTGGTATTTAAACTCTCATCCAGCCAGCTACCGCTTCCTAGTGGTAACCAGCCCAGAGGGCCCGTGAAACTACTAATGATAAAAAGGTCCTTCTCCACTATCTTAAGCCACAACTAATTACCCTCACTTGCTAGAGTCCATGTCTGCATTAGCAGGCACCAGATCACACCCTTTACACCCAGCCCGCACTCTGACTCACTAGATAAACATGGCTGTTCCAGGAACAATATTTTGAAATTGTGTCAGTGAACTTCATTCGTTTTCTTCTGTATTATTTCTCACTACCTTCTTGTTTTCTTAGATGGAAGATGCTTCTGGGACACCTTTTCTGTCTTTTAAGCAAACAGAGAACTGACCTTTCACTGTTAGTCCTGGGTTTGGCTGGTTCTGTCTCTATTAAACGACAGTAGTTCTCCTGAAAATATACACACCTTTTTACCAGGAATCTGACCTCATTGTGGAAAAGAAACTCTTAGCGCTGTTTGCTCTGCTCCCTTTCCTACACAAAAGTAGTCAAAAATAGGAGACTTTTTCGTTGCCAGTATTAATAGCATGTTAGAGAAACCAAGCTGTCAATTCTTATATTTTATTTGTTTTCAGAAATTGTTTTCTCACTTGTTTCATGGCAGAGCCACCAACATTCTTCTGCCAGCTGTTGTTACTTCATCTCTCAGAGCCCTGATTTCATCTGTAAAGTGGGAGGATTGCTGTTTACCTGAAATGTCATTTTGAGAATTAAATGAGATTATGTTTATTAAATGTCTAGGACAATGTGTGGCACATATAATATGTGCTCAGTAAATTTTTTTTGGGTCTATGCAACCTATTAATTTTTTTAGTGCCAAATAAATTATTTTTACCTTCCTCTGTATATTCTGTGTGCTCTTAGTAGTAAATATTAAGTCTGTCTGCTTGGTTTATCTTCCTTTAGATTGGCAATTTCTTAAGCCAAACTTCAGTTCTATCCAAAAGGAGCTCTCGTTTGGAAATAAGCATATTCTTTCTTATCTTTGCTAATTTAGTGTCATATTTTTCCTCTTGAATGTAGATTGTTTTCCTTGGGCAGTGTGAATATTTTACTTATCTGTTGCTGCATAACCACCCTGAAGATTAATGATTAAAACAACAGCCCTTTGTTATCTCCTACAATTCGTGGGGTAGTTAGGTGCAGCCGGACCCCAGACCATTCTGGCCTTGCTCGGGCCCTCTTTTGCCATTGTGATCACACCTGGGGTTGGCACAGCCACAGCAGCTTCCCTCACACGTGTGGCACCTTTGTGAGGGCTGGAATCACATCTGTCTGTGTGTCTTTCTCCCCATGTAGTCTCTCCACAGGGCTAGCTTGGACTCTGTGTAGGGCAGCACAAATTAGACGTGTACCAAGTCTTCTTAAGGTTTAGGCCTGGAAGAGCATAACCTCCCTTCCACCTTCCATTGGTTAAAGTGAGTCACAGGGCCACCTCTGAGTCAGCTTGGGAGGGGTCCGGCCAAGGGTGTGAGTACTGAGGTGTCTTTGAAGACTGGACACCCAGTCGGTAATAGCCTAACTCTTGAACATTACTGTTTAGTTCTTCTTGTTCCCAAGGGAATGTATTGCTCACTGTGTTTCATATACCAACTAGAGTTAAACTTCCATGTTCTCCAACTTAAAAATCTTCTAAGGTTAAACTACTGAAGCAAATTGTTGTAAAAGAGGGAAGACTAGTGTTGCACAAGAAAAAAATAGCATCCTTTGAGCCACTAACTATTGCATCATATAACTGATTTTTCGAACAATTAATTTGCTTCTTCATGAATAAGAGATTGCTACTGGAGGTTAGCTGTTTCCATGGATTATAAATCGAAATGTTACATGTGACATTTCTGTGCCAAGAGTATCAGTGTGAGCAGTTAGAGCACCAGATAAAAGACTCCGAAGTAATGAATTTCTTCAAGCTGTCTCCTCATACATGCTCTTTCTCCCTTTCTCTGCAGTTCCTTTTGAAGCAAATACAAAAGCAGAAACAGTCACACCTTCCAGTCCCACTCAGAATGATGAAAGAGGCAGTTCAGAAATTGCGTCATCGAGCTCATCTCCCGTGAAGGAGCATCCCAGGGCAGTGGGATCATCATTAGAGAAAAACGCCAGCGGTGCCTCTGTCCCTGATGCCCCCATCATTCTGAGCCCTCCGCAGACCCACACACCGGATACATACAGCCTGGTCTGGCGGGCGGGGAAGGACGGCGGGCTGCCCATCAATGCCTATTTTGTAAAGTATCGGAAGGTAATGTCTTCTTTTGTATCACTTTCTCTTCTCACCCCTTGATGCTGTATGTGTAACACATGCATCTTGTCTTCTACATTTGGGGAGTAGCAGGAAACAGAACAAGAGTGTTCTGGGAGGATGAAGTTGGGAGAGATGCCTCTGCGATCACGCTGGGTTTATTAGTCTTATAAAAGCAGTAAGAATGAAGTATAGTTTCTCCCCAGATAGGGATTCTAAGAACCTAAGTGACTTCTTACCATCTTTTATCAAACATTTTAACCCTCTGGGTCTAAAGCTTTACAAACCACTTTTTAAAAAGTCATTCCTCCCCTCTCTAAGACAGTAGGATATAGCTTATTTGGCAAATAAAGCAGATTCTTTTTTGAAACAACTGTTCGAACAACATCCTCTGGCATAACCTCTGACAATTGTTTTCCTTTCAAGTTGTTTTCTGAATTGTATTAGAATCTTACATTGTCTGGTCATTATGGTGAACCTTGATCCTCTCAGTTGACTTTTCAGAAAATGTTTTCTCTCCAGAGGCCTGTAATTAAGGCAAAATCAAAAAAATCTCCTTTGTTTAATGAAACTAGTAAATTAATACAAGGAAGAGATGCATTCTTACTTAAAATCATTTTCTTTGTTCAAAACATTTTGGTATCATTTAACATTTTTAATATCTGAAAAAATTAACAGAGTGATATTTGGAAGTTTAGTCACTGTTTCTAACGTGATGATTCTAGATGATGAAAGTTGTGCTGATATCCTTCCCCACATGAAAACTTCCATGTGCTCTTGTCTCTTGGTTCCATTAACCAGGACACGGGTTGGATCTCTTTTTATTCCTTCAGCACATAATAGTGTCAAGACATGAAGCAAAACTGCTAGAACTATATAATGCATATACACATAAACATATATAATGGATATTCTAATTTATGTATTTATTTTGTATATTGCATACTATCATTAATACGTATTATTATATACCTATTTTATTCTCCCATTAGCTTAGTAAGAAAGAAATATTGTTTCCATGATAAGTAAAGTAAACATCTCTGGGATATCAAATAACTTGCTTGAGGCCTAAGTTAGTGGTAAATCCTGGAGCCAGGAGTCTTTTCAGAATAAGAATTCCTAAATTCTTGCTACACATCTCCCTATGTTAATGTGAAGAAATACTGTGTCTTTTTTACTTACAATGGGATATCACTTCCAAAGTTAATCTAGAATTGAATGATCTCTGGTTTTCATCAAATTTAAATGGAAGGTTTTCTGCCTTTATCTCCTTCTTTAAATGGCTTCTTTTCTCTCGAGCAGCTAGATGATGGTGTTGGTGTGGTAGGAAGTTGGCACACAGTTCGCGTCCCGGGAAGTGAAAATGAGCTCCACTTGACAGAACTGGAGCCGTCTAGTCTCTATGAAGTTTTGATGGTAGCAAGAAGCGCAGCGGGTGAAGGACAACCTGCCATGCTTACCTTTCGAACTAGCAAAGGTGAGTGTAATTTCCTTAAGAGGAATGAGCTGGCTGTCTAGATGTCACTTTATTAGTAAGTGTCCTTTAGGTAGTAGAGATTCTTACATATCTAAATTCATTAAATAAGTCTATTATAGAACCTTTTTGGCCACATTTGGATGCTTGTGTTATTCCATTCCATGCACTATTCCACAGATGTTTTTGAGAGCTTGTGATGTGTAAGACATTAGAGTAGGTGATGCAGGGAAAACAAAGATGGTGAAGACGAGGTCCATCCTAGTGGACCAGTACTAGGAAAGACTTAGAAAATGCTGCAAAAGAAAGGCATTCTTTCTGTGGAGTAGCTTGTGAGGGTGGGTTTGATTGAAAGTTGCCATCACAGCTTGGGGCACAAATGAACAAAAAGATTGCAATGAGTAGAGATGGGATTGGGTGGAAAGGTAATTTAGTATTGATATGATAATGAGAGGTGGTATGATGATTAAGAAATTATCTATTGGCTTTTGAAAAAAGCTCTTTAATTACTGAGCCTGACCAGAAAAATTATATGAGTATTTCTTTTTGAAATGTATTTGGAGTTAACTTTCATGATTATTCATTAGTTTATAGAGTCTGACCTATAAATACTATGTAATAAGAATGTATTTGAGTTTTTAAATAATCACCCAATTTCACTTTATGCTTTAAAAATTTTTTAAACAATATATGACAATTTTCCCATTAACTGAAGCTCTTTAATAATGAATTTGATATTTTAGAATGAAGGACTAGGTGCAATAAAAAGAAAAATGGCTGAATAGTTTGCCAACAGCCATTTGGCTTTTTTTTTTACCTGTGTTGTTTTTTCTGTGTAAATTTATGTTAGCCTGATGAAGAAAGAAACAGTTTTCCCTTAAAGGTGCTGGGAAAAAACAAAGCACCTTTTTAAGTCAGTTTCTCAGATTAGCTGAGATTATAATGTAGGTTTTAAATTTAGACACTGTAGCAGAAAAGCCTGTATTTATAATAATGTACTAGTTGTGTTTCACAGTATCTTATCCTACTTTAAAAAACTTATATTAGTGGTTTTTTTTAACCTTTCTAGAGAAAACAACATCCTCAAAAAACACCCAGGTATCCTCTCCGCCCATGGGCATTCCTAAGCGCCCTGTTGTTTCAGAGGCTGCAGACAGCTTTGGAGTGGTGCTTACAGATTCCTCTAGGCATAGTGGAGGTAAAGAGAAAAATCTTCATTTTATTCATTCTCTCTGTTTACAAATATAACTGATCTGTTTCAGATTATCTGGGGGATGGAATGCAACGTGGTGTTTGTTTATTGTTCAGATTATATCCTACCATATATACTCTTTTCTAAAGGTCCTGTTTCAATCATTTTTTAATGTCCTGTATTCAAATTTTGATAACTCAGTGTTATGATTGGCATTTAAGGTAATAAACTCAGATTCAAAATGTTCTGGTACTATGTTTTTATAACTCAAAAAAAAAGATTTTTCTGTCATCTCTCTGGCAAGTAAGCCAAATTTATATTTCGTACTCTGAAAATCTTTTTTTTTTTTTTTTGTTAAGTTATCAAAATGTATGGTGGCACCTATAATAAGATTTAGTTTTCTGAATGATGGTTGCATGTCATACTCAGTTTTATCACTGTATCTTGTCAGCCTTATGGATTTTAGCTGTTGTAGCAGTAAATTTTTCAAAAGCTTTCTTTTTAGTATTTAAATTTCACACTTGTCAACTCTATAGTTAGAGCACAGGTGATTGTGCTAACAGGTGTTCGCCGGACATCCAGGGTAGGCGTAAACTTTCTTTGCTGAGCTTTTAAGAATTTGCAAGCTTCTCTTCCCTACGTTACAGTCTTCCATGAATTTGTCTCAGACAAAAGCAGGTCATAACACTGAATGCCTCTCAGGAGCACCTCTGCCTCTTCAGTGTCATGAGCTGCTTCTGCCTGAGTCCTTTTACCTGTCAGGAACACTTCCACTACCTTAAGCAGATTACTTTTATGAGTATCAACCTTATATGAATAGAACTGACATCTGAAAACAAAAGCCTCAGACTTATTTAGCACTGTGGTAGGCACTGTATTAAACGCCAGAGCAGAACAGATCAAATAAATCTTGCCTTCAAGAAGTTTGCCATAGAGTGGGTGATAGAGACAAGTAATCCAGTAAACGGTGTGTTGAATAATGTAGACAGATTAACCCGGAGCAGTGATTTTGATTCAGTTTGCCTGCGATTCTACCCCAGGTGCTTGGGGTTCACAAGAGGAATATCGAAATCACCCATGTGATACAGGTAAGGGAAGCTCCCCAAGTTAAGCCTCAAAACAAGAATGCAATAGCTGGATGAAGAAACAGGACAAGAGATTCTAGGCAAAGACTGCTCCTTGTGCAAAGGGACAGATAAAATGTTCTATTTCATTCAGAGATTTAGAGTTTAGGGATTTTATTTAGTGTTGCTGTGGGGAATGACACTAGAGTGGGGGAGGCAGGTGGTTGCCTTGTGTATGATGTACTTAAAAATTTCATTTTTCCCTGAAACCTACAGAGAACCTTAAAGCAGAAGAGGGGGCTAGAGAAATAAGGCTAGTGGCAGTGTGGATGAGGAGGGAGTACACAGGTGACAGATCCAGGGGATTGATTCCAGTGAATGAGGGCAGAGATGGTGATGTGGGCGTGGGCAGCTGGGGACCCTTTTCTGTGAGGCAATAAGAGGTTCTAGGTGGAAATTAGGGATTCATCTGGAAGTCGTGAGCGTAGTGTTATCCAAGCAGAGTTAACTATAAGAAGTGATTGAATAATCATCTTCACAAACAATTCAATGAGGAAGGTAGCATCTACTTTACAAATCAGAAAACTGAGACCCAGAAAGTTTGCCTCCCATCATCCAGAAAGTGGTGGAACTGCTATTCAAATGCAGATATTTTAAACTCTAAGCAGTTTCTTCATCTCTTAAGGGCTGCACATTATTTCTTTCAGATATTGGAGATATTCTTCTCTGTAGAGATATTTTTCCCCAATAGCTTTCTTTCTTTATCTGATCGGTGGTGTTCTGTGATGAGTTTTAACTTCATATGAATGAGCATAAGGGAGTTTTTGGTTTCCTAGTTTTTAAAGAGAGATTCACTAACATTTCTATTCATTCTGTTTCCATTGCTCTCTAACTTGAAAGGAATACAGTAAGTATCACTCAAAGTTCCCTGCTTTGAATATATTCCTCTTTTTATCCATTAAGCAATTTGTTTTTAAAATGGCACAATTTTCTCCATGCAGATACCATACGCAACATTACTTTGTTCTCTCGTACGTATTCGGGTTAAGGAGGCGTTGAGGTGGAGGGGCGTTGCTGAGGAGGGGGATGCAGGCTGGACGGAGATGGGGCTCCCTTGGCGGCCTCGCCGAGTGATGGCACCACGGCCCAGAGCGGGTCCCCCTCGTTCAGCTTGAGACACTTGATTGTTAGCTTGCTGAAAGGTAGTCAGTCTCTTGGGCACCAGCTCACTTTGACAAAATTCACACATGCTTCATAGGACCCAGAAAGGCGGCTTACGATTTTGTGTCATAACTGTCATCCCAACCGGATTGTTACTGTTGGCGTTCTTTCCTTGTGGGAACCAAGTGGGAAGCCAGTTATAAACACAGATCGCTGGGTCAGCAAGAAGAATTAGGTACATGGTTTAAGTGGCTGATGAATTTACTCCTGGTGTTTCCACCTGCCACTGACTGTGGACCATCTTCTTGGTGGCTTAGGACATCCCTTCCCTTTGGCAGTGCTAACTGAAGACTGCCAGACGTGAGCGCTCTGACCCCCTTTTTCTACGTGGTCATGTAGGTCACCTATTTTCTGGGGGCACTTTTCTTTAATGACATAGCCTGTCTTCTTGCTTTCATCCTGAGCAACATTCTCTCTTCCCATTATTATCAGCATTGATTTTATTACTTAAATTTTATCTCTATTTTCCGCTTGCACTTTGTTTTTTAGAGTTGCATTTCTTGAGGTGTGTTAAGACAGGATGTAATAGTAATAATTAATATAATCTGCAGGTTGTTTGCTGAATATATTTTATATAGCTTGGATGGATAAAGAAAACCAAGTAAGATAACATATAATTTTGACCATTTGCTATAAATTATAACTACAGTCAGACTTGAAGCACCAAATAATACATAATTATACGTTGTTTTAGTCAGGAATCCAAAACAGCATGGCCATAGTTACCACACTCATTCACTTTCAGGTTTTCAGAACTCATTATCAGGTTATAGGTTATTTTACTTTTCCTTCCATTTATTTCCAGTATTTTGGCCATTGCATTGCCCACTAGATTTTAACAGGGGCCAGGAAGACAGTCATAATATCACTAACTCTGGCAAAAAAGTTGGTGAAGAATATTTAAAAAAACATGTTTAGGATTTGCCCCTTTTAGTTTGAGATATTTCTGTCTCTGACCCCGTGGGTTATTGAAATGAATGTTCCATCTTTAGTTCCAGAGGCACCCGACCGGCCTACTGTCTCCACCGCATCGGAGACGTCCGTCTATGTCACCTGGATTCCTCGGGCAAATGGGGGCTCTCCCATCACCGCCTTCAAGGTCGAGTACAAGCGGATGAGGACTAGTGATTGGCTGGTGGCAGCTGAGGATATCCCGCCTTCCAAACTGTCTGTGGAAGTTCGTAGTTTACAGCCAGGTAGTAATAGTCAAACATTTCCTTTTTTTCACTGCCAGTGCTCACTTCTGTTGCATATTTTTAATAACCTTGTAATTGTCTAGTTCTTAACGTGAGGTGATTGTATAAAAATTAGAAAGTAAACTATTAAGAAAAGAATACATCAACTGAAAGCCACCTGTCCAGAGATAACCATTGTTTACATTTTGGTATATTTCCTTTTAGCCTTTTTTCTCTTTTTAATACAGACTGGGGCCATGTTATAAACATTATTTTATGATCCCCTTTGCCCCATATGATATATATGCATTTTCCAATATCAGTAAAAATTCTCCAGAAACTCAGTTTTTATGTTTATTTATCACATAGGTATACCATGATTTACTTAACCCAATCTTTATTTCTGGGTTTTAGATGATTTCTATTGGCAAATAAGTAGAAACAGTGTTTTGGTGACTTCTTTGTGGGTATACATGTGTATGTGTTTTGCGATGAAGATATTTTAAAAGAAAAGTTGCCTGTTATTTGACTGAAATTGTTTGATCTAATGATGAATCTCGGCATAGTTATACTCAGTGGTTAGTCCTACAGACAGGGGACACTTAGCCCTTCCCTGTTTGTAAATTTTGTTTCAGCAGAGGAAGCCCCCCACCTCCAGGATCTTGAGGCTATATGAAAGAAAGTAAACCGTAAAAGAGAAAAGCAGTAATAAACTTTCTTTTATTTGTTTAGGTTTCATGACCATTTTTGTTTATGGACTTTTAAATGTACTTTAGTAGCAGATGCCTGTGCTTGTCTAAACAGGTAACATGAGGAGCTTAGGAACGTGGAGGTGGGGAGTTGGGACAATGTGACAGTTTTAAATGTAGGTGAAGCTAAGTAACATTTTACAAACAGAAAACACTGTCCTCAGAAGCCCAATGGTTGTTTTTAAACTCTTAAGAAACTTGCTTTAGGAGTCTAATTTATTCTTTAGATTCAGATTTTTAGAAACTCACAATACTAAGAGTCTTTTAAGTTCTTAGTATGTAAGACAAATATATATCTTCTGTTTTGGTTTAAATCTGCTCCCTCTTATTCTATTATTGGTGAAATGAGAATAACATCTGCTGTCAGCCACACAGTGCCTCTTCATAAGTGTATTCACCATATTAAACTTCACTTCAGTTGTTTCTTTCAAAGGGAAAAGAACCTAGTTTTAAGCACACACATTTCAACTAATACTGTGGGTATGACTTCAGAAAAGGTTGTTAAAAAATGTAAATGTGCTCTCCCTTGCTTTCCATCTGCCCCCGTCCATGACGGACATCACTGACCCTTGACGGCCTTCTCTCGCAGTGACTCCTGATAGGGTCTTGGGAGCCTGAGCACAGTGCATTGAACAGCCACTGCCAGTTGGTAGAAGTTGGCAAGTGGGTTCAAGTCTATTTACCATACCAGGCTTTCGAGTTTGTTTTTGCTGTGTAAGATTGATACGTAAGCATGACTGTCATTTTTGAATATTGTACCTTCAGTTGTCTTATTACAGCTTTTTAAAAATTCCATTTTCTCCCCCCCTCAAAAGGTTCAACATACAAATTTAGGGTCATTGCTATCAACCATTATGGTGAGAGCTTTCGGAGTTCGGCATCTCGGCCTTATCAGGTGGCTGGGTTCCCCAGTCGCTTTTCTAACCGTCCAATAGCTGGACCCCACATTGCATATACAGAAGCTGTCAGTGACACTCAGATCATGCTGAAGTGGACGGTAAGTACAACAGCTCTTACGCGAAGGTTTCTGGTTTGGTGGTGTTAATTTAATAATTCTCATGATACAATATCATGAACAGCAAAATTTTTAACTTTAAAGTGAGGGTACATTGCACGGTACAGATATTTGTCTAAAAGCACATATAAATGGGGCATCATTACAAATAAAATTGTTGCCTCCTTACATCTCATGCAAGTGTTCACTTAATTGCCATTTCATGATTTATTCATTTTGAACCAAATGTACATTTATGCCATTGAACCTTATGAAATATGTTGCTTTGTTTTTGTTTAGCCCTGCAGTAATCTAAATGCTCTTAATACCTGTGAATACCTTTTAGTTAAATTAAAAATTGCCATCAAGGATGTTTGCAAAATGAAGATGGAAGAATATTGCCACACAGATAAATCGATCTAAATGGATATGAAGTTACATTTATTTTTGTCTTTGACAAGTCTTTGTTTCTGTTTTTTAGTACATTCCATCAAGTAACAATAACACTCCTATTCAAGGATTTTATATCTATTACCGGCCAACGGATAGTGACAATGACAGTGATTACAAGAGGGATATTGTAGAAGGTAAGTTCTTTTAAGCTGGAGTCCTAATAAGGAAGCTTTAGAGGGAGGGAGTTTATAAATATTACAAAAAACATCATCCCAGGTTAAGATAGAGTAAAAAATGAGATGTTACATACACTATTAATTTGAATTTTTCCCAAAGAAAATGTTTTCGATTTAGCATATATATAGTGTCTTACATTTTGGTTATAGAAACAGTCAATTACATAAGTGTGGGGGAGAAATGATTTGTCAGTAGTTCATCTGAAAAAAAAGTTGTTTTCTGTTTTGTTGAATGAGGACCTGAGTGTAAAAGTCAATTGCATTGAGCCATAAAAAGGATTGAAATCTTGCCATTTGTGACAAAATGAACTTGATGTTATGCTAAGTAAAATAAGTCAGACAGAGAAGGACAAATACCATATGATTTTATTTATATGTGAACTCTAAAAAAAACAAATGGACAAACAAAACAAACTCATAAATACAGAGAACAGCTTGTAGTTGCCATAGCAAAGGGCGTTTGGGAGAAGGGCGAAATAGGTGAAGGGGATAAAGAGGCACAAACTTCCAATTATTAATAAATAAATCATGGGGGAGAAAAGTACAGAATAGGAAATGTAGTCAATAATATTGTAATATCTTTGATGACAGATGGTAGCTACACTTACCATGGTGAGCATTTTATAATGTATTTAATAGTTGAATTGCTATATTATACAACTGAAACCAATATAATATTGTATATCTACTTCAATTAAAAGAAGTTTAAAAATTTAATTGCAACTTCTACCTGTTTTAAAGAATAATGTCTCAGTCAGCAGTTCCATTGAAATCTGTACTAGAAAGATCACATCTGAGCATGTTATCCACTTTTAGAGATGCTAAGAAATTGGAATATATGTAGAAAAAAAAGCAGCCAAGATAGTGAAGAGTGTTCAAACTGCTTTTCTAATTCATTTAAATTATAATCTAGAATTTTCCATATGGTTTGAAGGCTCCACACAGTGTGGTTGGCCCTGACTATACCTCCTGCCCTGTTGCCCACACCTCTTCCTTTCTCACTGTCTTCTGTCACACACCAGCCTTCTTCCAGCTTCTGTGCATGCACCAAGATTTCTCTTGTTTCAGGACCTCGGCACATGGCAATCCCTGCTACCTGTGTGTTCCTCTCCCAGGGTGTGACCTAGGCACTCCACTCTCCTCCATCATGGACTTTAATTACTTCCTCAGACAACCTTCTATTTACATGAGATATCTGCATTATAATTCTGAACCACACCCTGTATGTTTATTTCATTGACTTTATCTCAGTTTAGGGGTGTGTGTGTGTGTGTGTGTGTTAATGAAATTATTTGCTCAAAGTTTGTCTTCCCCCAGCAAATAAATGTTAACCCCTTTGTGGGCAAGTTGCTTTTTGCCCCACAGTTGTACCCCCACCCCTACAATGGTGAGGTGTTCATTACTGAATGAATGAATGAATGAATGAATGAATGAATGAATGAATGAATGGAGTCCCAAAAGAGCAATGGACTGTCTGGGAAAATGACGACTAACAAGCAACCCGATAGCTGTCTTCAAATAGTTGAGGAAAGGAAGTAGTGTGAGAAGACCTTCTCTCATTGTGTTTCTAATAAATAGTTTTTCTCAAAATGATAAACTCGCCAATTCTGGGGATGTTCCAGAGAAACTGGATTCCTATTTCTCAGTCATACCTCGGAAGGGATTTTTGCTTTGGGAGGAAGTCTTCTTCCAAGGTCTGTTTCCACTCACTCCAAGATTCTAATTCTTTGAAATACTCGTCCTAATGGACCATACAGCATATAATTTTTGTTATATTATTTCAAATATATCACTTTTCTTTAAACATTGTAGCATTCCTTTCCTTTTAATGTT
Organism: Manis pentadactyla; assembly: GCF_030020395.1. Taxonomy (NCBI): domain Eukaryota; kingdom Metazoa; phylum Chordata; class Mammalia; order Pholidota; family Manidae; genus Manis; species Manis pentadactyla. The sequence goes on along the minus strand of NC_080031.1, from coordinate 11,828,944 downwards.
TATCCAGTGGAATTACTTTCGTAATGTAATGAAACATGTCTCATCTGAGTTTTAGTATGTGGCACACAGTAGGAGCTCAGTAAATATTTTTCAGAAGATAGAATGATTGTTTCTCCTTTCTTAACCTCTAAAAGTAGGAAAGAAATTAGTCCCGAAAGTCCGCCTTAAACATACAGAATTGGGGAAATGGGGAAAGATAATTGTTAGAGGGAAAACTATTCTGTGATGTCAAGGTAGGAGCTGTCTTGACAGGGAAGAAATGGGAAGAGGCCTGAAGGGAACTTTCGGGGTGCCAGGAATGTTGTCTTTCTTGCCTAGCTGTTGGTGCCGTGGGTAAGTTCAGTCTGTGGCTACTCAGTGAGCTGTACCCTTGTGGGATGTTTTCCATATGCACGTTTTACTTACTAAGAAGGCTGTGTAAAAAATTAATTGAAAGAATTGTTAATGACTCTTCTACATTTTCTTCCTAGCTAAGTCTCCGTTTTAGCTCAGCTGAATTAGGAGAGTGGGCCTCTCAGGTTTTTATTTTTAAAATCTTTCGACAGTGGTTAAGCATTTGTTACAAAATAGTTCTAAATGAGGCAAATGTAAATAAAACGAACATCTCTCTCTCCTCCTCCTGCTCTACCCTTCCTAGTTTACTCTCTAGAAATATCCACTGGTGAACAGTTCTTAAAACTATATTTTCTGGTTAAACCTTTGAAGTTTTGCAGGTTTGTGTGATGTGACTATTAAGTGCAGACATGGGGGATTACTGTAAAGGGGCCTTTGTATTCAGTAGTAGTATCTGCAAACGTGAGTTCTGCCTTATTGTTCACAGAGAACTTGTTTAGAAACGTAGTAGACGGAGCAGTTAGATTCACTGTGCTGTGTGATTTGCTTATTCCTTATTTTCAAGTTTATGCATTTGAAATTCTTTCTGTGGCGGTTGGAAACTATTGGCCCATTCTCCCAAACCAAGGAGCAAGTGTTTATCCTTTGTACATAAAGTTTTCTTGAAAGTGTTAGGTTTCTTTTGTGTATTGATTCAAAACTGATTCAGCTTTTGAAAAACATCTGAAACTTAATTACTCTGTTAAAAAAAAAAACAATAAGAGAAGAACAATTATGTAAAATCATCCTGTCTTCTGAATTAAGTGCCACATTTAAACTGTATGTTTCCAGCATACCAGTACTTTTGTGATGAGTATTTTTATTAAGTTGAGTTCCAAATAAATAAAAATATCGGTCATCCTGGTCTTTAGGTCTGTGCTTACATTTCTCCCCTATAGTAAAGTATCCTTTAAGAAAAATTTACCTATTAAGGAAAGGATATGCTGGTTGGTTGATTTGAAGCCTAATAATGCCCTTACTTGTCTTACTCTTCAGTGATCAGTAAAAACTCTCTGCTGACACTACCTGTAATCGTAGCCATTGGGTTAATCACCAAAACAATAGGATATTAATCTAACAAGATACATACTATTTGAACTACTATTTTCTCTTAGTAAACATATCAGAAGCTTAGTTTGGTTCCATTTTTACTAGTGCTGTGAAAGGAAAACTTCAAATCTAATGTAGTAATTACTCAAGAGACTATAATTAGGTGAGTATAGGGGCCATTGCCTGGAAAGGCCTCAGGATACGGGGTAGGGGGAGGGGAATAGAAGTTTTTAGAAAGTGTTTGGAATTTAGAAATTGGTCTATTGCTGTCTCAACCAGATTTTGAGTCAAGTTTCTTTTAGGGTGCTTTTTACATTTATAAGTGGGGCATACAATTCCTCACCTTCAGAGTCCCTTGATCCTAAAACAAGCAGATTTTCTTCCTTCCAAAGTACGAGTCTTTATGAATGGGGGACTTTGTACTGGTGGGCTGGAAAAGGGGTTGTGTTTCCAGACTGAAATATTTGTGTCTTTGTTGAATTAGAAAGGAACCTGGTGCTGCTGGTCCTGTCAGCCAAGTAGATTTGACCTGTCGTGTTGTTTGGTTTGGTTTTTTTCTCCCCCTTTCATTAATTCTTGAATCAGTTGGTGGTATTACTGAGTTTCTAAGAAACAGTGGAAACAGTTTGAAGAGGTATTTTCTAAGAGGGATTAAAGGTGCTTAAAGAGTTAATGAAATCTTGCAGAAGTGTCCCAGTTTATTAAAGTTTGTCACAGGTCCATAGAAGCACAAATGCAGAGTGATTTATACTGGAGTGTTCCGATCAGGAGTGTTTCTTAATGAAATGCTGGCCATGTGCCAGGGATAATAGAATCATTTGTTTAGAGATACTTGTGTGGCTTGGAGACCCTGACTCAAAAGAAAAGAACTAGTGGGAGCAGTAGCCAAGAGTTTGCCATTTTTTGCATTTTGATTATTGTCAACCATTCATTCAGGCATTCATTTATATTTCAATTCATGCTGCATCCACTACAGCGGCATTGAGACTTTTGCTGAGGCCTGTCTTGTAATTTGGTCACTTCGTTTGGGTAAGGCTCCGTTTGCTGATCTCATCTGTGGTTTTGGTTTCTGGTGGATGGACCAAGTGGTTCCACTTGCTGGGCTGAAATAGGGAAGTGAAAGACTTGAGGGTCTTTTTTAACCTATGCATAAAATAAACATGTATTTTATGACTCAGCACTGATGATCTGCAATGAACAAAATACTATTCCCAACACACAGATAGAGCTTTATTCCCATTTATCTATTCTCTTTCCATTTTTTTCATGCTAAGTGATAGAAAGGCCATTTATCTGTGGTGCATTACTAAAATACATGAAGTACATTTTTATTGTATAAACTACGTGGTGAGAATGCTGTTCCATCTTCTTTTTGCAATTATTATATAACTATATTGACCTTGTCTTTTAGACGGTATGCTGTGTAAAGCTTATCTTTTGTTTTTTCTTTTTAGGATCAAAGCAGTGGCACATGATTGGCCATCTGCAGCCAGAAACTTCTTATGATATTAAAATGCAATGCTTCAATGAAGGAGGAGAAAGCGAGTTTAGTAATGTGATGATCTGTGAAACTAAAGGTAGGAGAGCAATGATATTTTGTGCTTTTTCCCTGGACAGTGCTAGAATTCTCTGGATTATTCTTTCTGACTACTGACATATTTACCTAAGGAAATTTCTGCTTTAGGCCATTTTCTAGGTGCGTATATTTAGATTGTCCCAACAGAAAGTGTACTATGTTGGCTAGATCACTTTGTCTAAAAAATAGTTTACATAAAGGTTAGTTATATTCATTAATGTCTGTATGCGTGCACCTAAGTCGCTTCCCTTCTCTTTTTCTCCATGAAGTTGGAGAGAATAGAAATATTTGCTGACTTATCTCTGAGATTGCTGAAAGGATTAGAATACTAAAAAAATGTGTCAGAATTTTATGGAAAGGTGCTACATATGGTTAAATGGTTTCTTGAATGCCAGATATGTATAACACTATCTACTTCCTTAACCAAGTATAGTAGTTACATTCAGAATTAGCACTCACCAATGCTAAGTTGAAATGCATAGATTAACTGTAAAATAGTACCATCTTTAAAAACAGAAGCTACCACATGTGAATAATAGAAACAGCTGATGTGGATATTTACAAAGCAAAAGAACTGGTTTCAGTCTCAGTCTGACAGAAAAAGACTGTTTCTTCCTTATGCCTATTTTTAAGAACAAGGGAAAATTGCCCAAAGTCCTCTGGTAGAACTCCCCCCTACCCCCAGTGGGACTCAATGGCCAGAACTCAGCCACATGCCCCCCAAACCTTTCCCTGGAATGGACTGATTGGCCAGGATCTACCCCATGTTGTGTGGGGCTCTAGTGGACACTGAAGCACAGTTGGGGCTCTGCCAGCCTGGGAGGAGAAGGTTACCCTGATTTAAAAATGAGGAAACTGAGGTGTAGAATGATTGAATTATAAAGCCAAGGCTTAGTTCCATCTTTTCATTCTAAATCATGTGTCTTTCTGCTGCAAAATGCACATAGGAACTCACCTTGAATTTCATTTGGTTGACATATATTTGAGTGGCTTTTGTGCTGGCCCCTGCGATGTGTTAATGGGCATTTCTGACTTGCCTCCAGGGCACTGTGGTATCAGAGCAAAATTAAATAAAAAATGAAAATTATCATTTCTGTCCCCAAGATATTTAAGAATCTAGCCAGGCAAAACGTAAACCACAGACACCAGTGCAATAATGGTGTTTTTGAAATACTATTATTGTATAGCTGTGTTTACGATAGTATCTGTCACGTTAATTAACTTTGCTGGGGAATAAAAGGTTCTACCAAGAAACTTCTGGATCAGTGAAAAATGAAAAAACTCAGTTAAAACATTAACTGCTCATACTGAATGACATTCTAAAGTGTATTGCACAATTCCCAGCCTGTTTAAAATGGAACATCTGATAGACAATTTCACCTTTCAAAGAAATGACTCAACGTTCTTATTGTCTTATCTTATCAAACAATGATTGTCTTATCTTTAGTAATTCAGTAAGTTTTCCAGGAATAACAGAAGTGTTGAAAGCCAACCGTGCTCCCCTCCCCTTAAAGATCGTAGACTGCCATGGTTTCTCTCTCTCTGTTTTTCATCTCATCTTTTTTATTTTGGCCTCTTAGCTGTCTTGTCTTACTGTTGTTAACAGGTCTGTCACTCATCCTCCACCACTAGTTTTTAGCTTTAGCAGGAGGCTGGCAACGAAATCATAAAGCTTGGTAGAACTATGAATAAATTAAGAGAAAATGAAGAGTGAATGAACCTGAAGGACTTCCCTATGAATAATTGTGATCCTTAATGTGTGATCTCTAAGATCCATTTTGCTTCAGAAACTTGTTTGTTTTCTTTACAAGTGGCAGGAACTTAGAATTGTCTGATCCAACATACCGCCTGAATAGAAATTTTCCTGTAAAGTTGCTGCCAAGTACTCATCCAGCTTTCAGTGATGGAAAGCTCTCTTCGTTGAAAGGCAGCCTCTTCTTTACAGATTCCCACCACTGTACTGTTCTGTATAAATTTGCTAGAAAATACACCCCAGTGTAAAGTTTGTTGAAGTAGGTTTTTTTTTAGTTTTGAAGACCACTCTGCTCTCATAGGTTGTTTGGAGCCAAATCAGGAAATCTGGAATAATAACTAATAATAACAAAATGGATGGAACACTGCCATGTGCCAGTCTCTATTCTAAGTGCTTTACAAGTACTATCTCACTTACTCTTCATTACAACCTTATGGTAGAGCTGCTGTTATTATCTCCATTTCCACATGCAGAAACTAGTTCATGGTGGTTAAAGTCATGCAGCTAAGAGTAAATGGTGGTGTGGGATATATATCTAGGCCATCTGGTTCCAGAGACTGGGCTGGTGACCAGGGTGCTTTACTGCTTTTCTGTGCCATCTAAAGCATTAAAAGCATGTTATTTGGGACAGAGAAAATGGGGTTTGAGTCCCATCTGTTATTAGCTTTGGTTATTGCTATCATCCAGAATCCTGGTGAATTAAGTAAAAATACTGCATTACATGGACTCCAAAGGTTTTTGGTTTTGGAATGCTTCATATTAAGCTTAAGGTGTTTGGAATTGGATGTAATTGTTCTAATAGTCTACCAATACCTTACAATATTAATCCCATGGTAGAGGCATAAAATACGTAATTCTGAGTGTTATTCAACTCAAAGTATTATCAAATAGAAAGGAGTTTTTTGTCCCACCCATAAGTTGAAATTCTTCTATTTCAACTCTCTGGGAGTCTTCTCCAAGTACAATAAGCAACTAATCGTGTAGCAGTTTGGGCTGGACCAAGTGTCTATGATTCCCTGATCTTATGCTTTCTCTAGAATTTGTGGACTAAAGCTTTGGCACATTGCATTTTTTAAAACTTTCGAGCCCTCCTTGTGACTCACTGGTGGTCAGATCATCTCAGAAACAAGTGTAAACAGACTGGCTTGCGTTCCTAACCAGACCTCCTTCAGAGAGTAAACCATTTCCTAGAGTCTGTATTCACTCTGACATCATGTTTTCCTTCATATTTCAACTAGTGAAACGTGTTCCAGGAGCTTCTGAGTACCCTGTGAAGGACTTCAGCACCCCTCCAAATTCTTCAGGGGGCGGAGGAAATGTAGGGCCTGCTAGCAGCCCTGCCCGAAGCAGTGACATGCTGTACCTGATCGTCGGCTGCGTGCTCGGTGTGATGGTCCTCATCCTCATGGCCTTCATTGTGATGTGCCTGTGGAAGAACCGCCAGCAGAATACCATACAGAGTGAGCCATTCATAAATCCTGCCTTCTCTTTTTCTGATGATGGGTAGGAAAATACGGTAGGAATAAATACTGATTTCCAGCACTTTTATGTGTTAGTGTCATGGTATAAAACACATTAGATACTCTTCATTCAGAGGAGGTGACGTGAACACTGTCCTAGCTGTCAGCCAAAGTAAGTGGAGCATCAAGTTAAATGGCCCAGTAAAAATAAACAACAAAGTCAAATGTAAGCAGGTCTCTAAGTAAATAGCCAACTTAGGGCTGGGACACTCCAGCTTTGTCGGACCACCAAAGAGGATGGATACTTGAAGCGTGAGGTTTAGAATTGCTGCAGGAACACCTTCATGCCAGTACACAGCCTGTCAACAGGCAATGGAAAAGGCGGGATGGAAAGGAGGTTAGTGAAGGCTTTTCTAAGTTACTGTCACTGAATGACACAAATTAAGGCAACACAGTCCTGGTTCAGCACCTGACAGAGCAACACTGCTCAGGGTGGCATTCCCTGCCCCTGAATGTACCTGGAACAGGAGTGCTGAACTGTCATAATGGTATTGTATCAAAATAGATAACCTGGAGTCCCTGGCCTCTCTTCTGTCGCTGTTTCTCTTCCCTGCACCTTTCTACCTTTCCCATTCCCCCAACTATTATAAAATAGGGGAACCAGATTGAGCCAAGACTTTAACTTCAGTGGGAGAAAGTTTTTTGGTCTCCTTTTTGGCCCCAGAGTAAAGAAATGAAAGAAAAGCAGAGGAAGACACCAGCAGTTCCCACATATGGTTCCTTTTTAGATAGGAGCTCAGCAGGGAAAAAAGTGATTTATTTTTCTTGACTTGGCGCCTTGCAGGAGAAAGGCAGGGAGAGAGGTGGTGGGTGCCAGGTTGGCAGGGCTGGAGATCATTTGTTTGGGTTTTTTTTAAGTGGTTTTAATGTCAATGACTTTAATCATGTGAGTGTGTGCTGAATCATTAAAGGAAAACAGGGATCTGTTTGTCTGAGCAAGCCTAATCTGGTTCAAGTCATCTTCCTATGTGACTAGATGAAATGTTTGAAGATGAAACTTCATTAAGTCATTTATTCAAAAGATACTCACTGATTGTCTTGTATGTTCCTGGCACTGGGATGGAAAATGGAGATGTAATGGTGAATGCAGTCCACATGGCCTGTCCATTTATAGTTTAGTGGAGAAGATAAGCAGGTATACTGGCAGGAAAGCATGTGCAAGAAGTTCAGTAACAGGAGGAGGGATACCTACTCCAGTCCGGGTGCGCCCTTTATGCTCCTTTGAGGAATCTGTCAAAACTCGAAGAGCAAATCTCACCCTCTGTAGATACTGTACTTCCTAAGGGATATTTCACTTTTAAATACATCTGGTAGCTGGGCCTCTGAAATTCAGAATTTTGAGGCAGCTGCTTAAATGCTTTTAATATAAAGAAATGGAATCGTTAGCCTTCTGCCTTTGTCACGAATGCTTTTTAGCTGAATTAGCCTTTTTGTCTTTATCACAACTTCCAAATTGTCTATAATAGCCAAGGAACTACATGAATGGTCACTGAATACACACAACTCCATTCTTTTACTTCAAAGTATTGTTTTTTTGCTATTTGAAGTAATCCTAACTAAAGTTAGCTTTTTGTTGTTGTTTGATATAATTTCTTTCAGCACTTTGAAGGACAGGAGAGTTTAAACCCTCTTTCACAGCACTGGCAGTACCTTGATATTTCAACTTACACAGTTTATTAATTCTCTTTTGAGGAATTTCTGGTTAATTTCTCTTTCTATTAACAGAGTCACAATTACCTCAAAATTCCTGGCAGCTCCACAGTGTGAAGGAAATAACAGCAGTCACTTGGTGAAAGCCTATCTCACAAGTAGGCTTTGTGTGAATACTTTGAGAGTGTTTTAGGGTATTTCATTAATAAAATGGGGTTTCATTAATAAAGCTTAAGCAAAAAGATTGTCCTTTTCAGTATCTTACTTTTCTTTTCTTTTCTTTTTTTTTCCTTTCCCTTTTTCGTTCTCTCTTAACAGAATATGATCCACCGGGATATCTCTACCAAGGGTCGGATGTTAACGGGCAGATGATGGAGTACACCGCTCTGCCTGGTACAAACCGGGTCGATGGAGGCTTCACAAGCAGCGGCGCTCTCAGCAACGGCTGCTCCCACGCCCACCACAAGGTCCCTCACGGAGTCAACGGCATGGTGAACGGGAGCTTGAATGGAGGGCTTTACTCTGGGCACACAAGTTCTCTAACCAGGACACATGTGAATTTTGAACATCCTTGTCATCTAGTGAATGTAAGAGACCTCATTATAAATAAAAGCCTCCCCGTGCCCCATGGTGCCAGGATACAAGAACAGAGTTGGCATGCTTTGCTCTTTTCAATGTGGAAACCTCAGAGGTTCACTGGGGTGGAAATAGTATGTATCACTAGCAAACCCTTGACCCAGAGTAGTTTTGTAAGCTTTCTGTTACCAGGTAATAGTTATATTTATCAATATGCTTTATGCTTTAACTTTATTTAGCACTGAAAGTGGAATACCAGTAACAAACACACTGGAAATCATTCCATTGAGGGTAGACCAAACCAAATGCTTTGGATTTGGTTTATTTAGAACAAAGTCTGGAAACTCATATGCCGAGAGGAGTCAGGAGATTGTGAAATTGAGTGAAGCAAGTTGAGAATGAGACATAAGCAGTGGAGGCCATAGCAAGCTGGAGAGCTCGTACCGTCTTAAAGAAGCAACTGTGATTCAGCTCCTGTTTGGGGCATGCAGGACTGGGGGCCTGAGATGTTTCAGAACACCTGTAAATGTAGGTGAAATCACCAGATTTTTTTCATGTTGGCAACTAATTCCAATTTTTGTAAGCATTGCATGGGCCATGCCGAACATGTCTACAGGCCACCAGATTGTGATTTCTGACCTGGTAGGAAATTCTTTTATTTCTTTTGTTCAATATATGTTGTTGCCTATAGATTTTTGCATTTTGTAATATTTGTGTTTTTTAGCTACAAGGAGTAGTACTATAAAACTTTAAAACTACTTTATTTCAGGAATAACTAGCTCATATAGTTAAATATTTGAAACTGACTAGCATATTTTAGATAGTATACTGGTTTAAAGAGGTTCTCTGTACTAGGAAGTTTGATTTATTACACTGTTCGGATATGCAACCGTATTGCTTTTCAATCAAAAAGATAATTTGTTTAGTTGATCAAATTAAGCACTCGTTTTAGTTTTGGTCATTGTTCTGATTACAGATAAATTTGCCATAACCCACAATGTGCTAAGATTTGAAGATGTTTAGGATCTATCTTCAAATGTCATATTTATTTCAATATGACATCTGAAGAACAAACCTATCATATTTATTTGTATCTTAAAATTAGAAGTCTAACGGCTTTCATGTGACCAAGCTTGAGTGTGTTGTAGAAAAAAGTTTTTAATTTACTTCAGTGCATCTCATTACCAAAAGAGAATAATGATTTCATTATTTTGTGTGGAAAGACATGACTTATAGTCAGACTTTCTAAACTTTTTTTGTCACCATTCCTAGTCCAAACTACTAACATTGTCCAAGAAACGAAAGGAGAGAGCATTAAAGTTTGAATAGCACATGCTGTTTCCATAAGAATGAAAAATAAGCCTGATGTTTGCTTTTAGTATTTGAACACAGCCCTTTGGTTTTCTGAACAATGAATTGCTATGTAAATAATGGTTGCTCCATTAGGTGTACAATTTTAGAGGTTATCAAATGTGATTTTAACTCATTAGTTTTCTTACTATTCTGGGTGGGAGGAAATAAGGAAATGTAAAAAAATCATAAAAATCAGTACACTAACTTTAATATGTTTGATGATTCAAATTAGTACATTACCCTGTAGGTTGTTAATTTCATTTTCTGCAGCTTTGGACTTAACCCACATAGACTGAACATAGCTTAGGAATATTCTTTCTCTCAATGTTTTCTTAAAAATTCCTGTTGCTAGTTGGATCAGTAATGTTGAGAGAACGTTTCAGTACTTTTGGTTTGCTTAGATTCTGGCCGTTGTTATGAGATGAATGGAAATGGAAAGTATTCTGGGGAAAACAATTGCCTGAACTTTTCCTAACCTTGAAGGCCTGCTCTGGGTTTGGGTGCAGTGTGACAACTTCCTCACCCATATCAAATTCAGTTTTTCTTTAAAAAAAAAAAAACACACACAGAAAAAGTTGCTGCTTTTCATCTGAAACAGAATTTTTTACTCTTACCATAAGGCCTGTTCAATTCGTAACTTCAATTTTGAAGAACTTGCCATTGCGTATGTCTAGTGAACGTTTTGCAATGAGCTATGTGTTAATCTGGGCATTTTTCTTAATTGCTGAGCAGTTTCCGCCAAAAGCAACATCAGAGTATTAATGCTCACCTCCAAGTCATTGCTGGCTGAGAATCTACTCCATCTGGAAAAATATAACATGGTTTAAAACTTTAGCATGGTCAAGTGAGCAGACCTAACTGAAATAATTACAGGAAAACGAAGATGGGTTTGTCTTGTGACATCATTCAGACAGATTTCCACCCTGTTTCTCCAACTGGAAACACATAAAACCCTCCCATGACTGCTTGAAAAGTAAAAATGAGTAAGAGATTATAATGTATAGTGGCTTTGGGGCCTTTAGATTTGAAACACTGAAGGGAAGTGACTACACTCCCTTCATTTCTTTGCCTCTTTCAAGCACAAAAATACATGGAAAAAAACACATGGCAGTTAAGTTTTGGGAGTCCAGTGTAAATAGTGCAGAATTCATTTGTGAATATAGGTACCTAATGATGAGCATAATTCTCTTCAGGGAGTTGGTTAAAATATACCATGTGTCCATTTATTATAGACATACCTTTTGCATTTGGGATTCCTTGGTGACTGATTTATGGCCCCTTCAGCTCTCCTTCTCCTTTTCTTTTTCCCCCGCACCATCTTCCTGACAAGGGTGGCGGAATGTACACGGCTGTGCCTCAGACTGACCCGTTGGAGTGCGTCAACTGTCGAAATTGTCGGAACAACAATAGGTATGTTGATATGTGTTTGCACAAGTTGCTGTGAATGAGGCATCTGACTGCTTTTGTTCTTTTCCTGTCAGCAGAGGAAGTTCTTGAAATCTTCCCGAAAGTATAAATCCTAGAAAAATGGAGGCTTAGGTTTAAGGCTGTAACTAATTTTTTACCTCTGCTATACTGTTTTTCTCTCTCTGTGCTTTGATTTATTTAGATACAAGGACAATATTAAAGATTTTGTTTCTCACTGAGATGTTAAAAGACTTGATGGTTTTGAAATTTTAAGTTAAAGTCATACTCTGTACACAGACTTTATCTTTTCTCACCTGCTATTTTCTGCTCCTTGTTAGGGGATATTTTCTAGTCAGTGTTATGAATGAGAGCATGTTTGAATGTTAGGGAAAAAATCCTGTATATACAGTAATGTTTTTTTCATAGTGATATAACCAAAATTTTTTTACCATATGATTCAGTTTTTTTTAGAGTCTTAAAACCTCAAGGTAAATCAGTAGCAGAATTTGCTGTCTTTGAATTTTGTGGGTTCTAAGAAATGTTAGGAGTAATATATACTCACAATATTTCAAACAAGATAGAAATACATAGAAGTAATATGTGCATTTAGATTTTGACAGAATATTCAGAAGACTTTCATGCTACCTCTCTATATATTAATTCCAAAGGATTATCACATTTTTTTGTTGTATTAAAGTGGTGTCTGTCAGAAATCTTAGTTCTTTCTTTCATGTAATAATGGTATTGGATTACATGGTCTCAAAAGTCCTTCCCCACTCTAAAACTACAGTTTAGAAGTTGTATTATGGTTAATGTATCCAATAACTGGAGTATGGACTAGAATTTGGTTACTTCATAACTGAAATGGGATTTGACTTATATTTTTTAAATGAATTATAATGTGAGGGGTTGTGTCTGGGAGTTACCAGAAGCATAACTTGAAGAAGGAGCCCATCAACCATGGAATCCCAAGCACGTTGTTTTCGGCCTTTGTTTTGAGAGTTGCAGAGCCACAGCAATGCATTGGAGATTTTTCTTTATCATTTACTTAACCCATCTTAGGGTTTCTATATTAGCAAGCACCACCTGCCTATTTTGTGTACTAAGAGTTGCTTGTTACCTTTTTAAACTCTATCTGACCCTAGCTAAATTTTAAGATGTTCCTAGCTTTGAAACCACATTTCTGTCCTGAGCTTGTCATAGGCCTTTCTGGAATTTGCTAGGAACATGCTAAAGAACTGGTGAAGACGGTTCGTATGTTTGGTATGTAATCAGGTGGATCTAATTAATGCAGAGAGTGCCGCCTAAATACATAGTGTGCTGTCCTCTGTGGTGCTTGTGGCCATCAGCAGATCCCTATTCAACTGAGACATGAGACACCATGAGAGGACCTCTGGTCTAAGAATAAGTAGATGTAGGCTTTGCTCCTGCTTCATCTGTGATCTTTGGAAAGTTATGTAATTTCTCTGAGACTATTTCCTTATCTGAAAAGTGGAAATTTTCCTAGGTAATGTAAATTGCCCCCAACATACTCTGATTATAGATTTTGGTAATTTGGTAATAGGAAGGTATCTTCCTAGTACCAAAAATACATCTTAAAAGAATTTAAATGACCTCTACCAATCTGCATTCAGAGCCATTTGTATGTAAGAGTGAATGAGTGTTGTGTGTGTGTGTGTGTGTGTGTGTGTGTGTGTGTGTGTGTAGGACTTGGGGGTTGTATTTTACATGGTTTTTTTCAAGCTAATTACTCCTTGCATTTCATGTTTGGGGGTTTTCCTTTAATCTGGAAACATCAGTGAATTCTCTTCAGCCTAAGAAAGGCTTCTTTCTCCCTGGTTCAAATCTTCTTCCTACATGAGAGTCTTCCTGTTTAGGGCAAGTCTTTGCTGGCCTGTGTTGCTGCCCAGGTTAGTCAAATGTCTCACCTTGCTCCCAGGAGCCATTATGTGATTTCTGAAACTAGTTATTGGCTGGGTGAATATCAGTAAGTACCTACCTTCAACTCTGGGAAATTGGAATCATTAAATTTAAAGCTAATTCTTTTAACTTTGAAATTGAAAACAAGTATCTCCTTTCATGATCCCCCAAATTAGCCAAATTTGTAATAAGCTTTGAATGCCCAGAGGTAGATGATATATGATTTACTCCCAAAATATGCAAAATTTTAGTCAATTTGCACTTTCAAAATGTCTTCAAAGAGATGAGGAAATAGATGTGAAAAAATGAGAATGAAAGGAAAAAAAGGGTTCATTTATTCATTCAATAAATACTTGTTGAAGATCTGTATTGGGCCAGGCATCAAGATAGTCCCTGGGGATATAGCCGCGAGCAAAGCAGGCACATCCCTGTCTTCACTGAACTTATAGTCTATATATGGGGAGACATAACTCTTTTTAAATGACACAAATCATAAAAATGAATATATAATTAAAACTGGATGCTTTAAGAGAAAAGTAAGAGTGTATTAGAAAGAAGGATCTCCCTAAGCAAGTGACATTTTGCTCTGGAGCTCTGAAGAATTTGTAAAACTAGGTAAAAGAGAAGGGGACAGATTTACAACTTTCCAGGCAAAGATAAGGTGCCATTTATGCAAAATCTTCACAGCAGAATGTCAGAGACCTCACAGGACTTAAAGAGGGCTCATGTAGCAGGAACCTAGTAAGTAAAGGGGTCAGAGGTAAAAGAAGAGGGAAATCAGATTGTACAGAGCTATGGCGAGTCGGTGAAAGATTTTGAGTAGGACAACGTTGTGACAGAGCATTCTGAATAGAGTTTGGAGAATGAATTGGATGGGGCAGAAGAGGGTACAGGGACAGTTGGATGGCTTGTGCAGTGGTCCATGTGAGAAACAGTGCTCTAGGGCAGGTGCAGCAGACATGGAGAGAAAGAAGCAGATGGGCTTGGTGCAATTTTTAAGAAAGAAGACATAGCTAATCGTTTGAGGAGGTAGGCAGAGAGAGAGGTGTCAAGGCTGGAGTGGAGATAACAGGGTACAATTTGCTCAGCTTGGTAACTCTGCAGGAGATGAAGAGATACCGTGTACCCTTCTGCATACCTCTGGGAGTCTTCCTTTTTAGACCCCTGTGGGCTGACCCTAGACCCCTTTCATCATCCCTCTATTTTAGTAATAACTACCTAGATAGAAAACTTTGCCTATATTGCCTAAACTGGAGTACTGATGTAAAAATGTGAGCACAGTAAGAGGGGAATGTGCTCCGTAACAATCTAGGGAGTATTATTTGATTTTAGGGCTTTTGTGGCACGTTGTAAATAACTGCCTGCCTCACTATGTTCAGTTCCTTTGAACCCTCTTCAGGTTTTAAGAGTAATATATAAGAGGTCACTATAAACAGCTGAAAAGAAGCAGATTTAATACAGCTTTGCAAGGAGCCAGTCCCCTACACTAAAGACTTTGCTAAGAAATCCTTGTACAATTTGCCGTTTCAAGAGGTAAGCAGATTTGAGTCAAATAAATAAAAAGTTTTTTACCCTTCTCCTCCTCTTCTCTCAATTCCAAAGGCAGTGGTGCAGTTCTGGATTTGTAATCAAATGGGGTCTGTCAGTTGCTTGGCTAGTTTAATGGGAAGGGTTCGACATTAAATCTGGCCCTTTCACCATCAGTCCTGGTACTTTGTTGAAGCGTAGAGAGGACGCTGATGGAGTTCACAGATGAGCAAATGGAGAGGTCTCATCAGGAAGGAAAAAGAGATTAATTTTAAGGGTCCTAGAGAGATTGGAAATGGGCAGAAGTAGCCAAGTAAAAATAAGCTTGGAAGAAATGTGTATAATCCATCTGGAACAAAAAGTACAAGCTATATACATGGCTAATAGTCAAGAGGATAAATGGAACTATTAGGGGTAGTGACCTAAGATTTGGTCTCTCTTCCGTGTATGGTAATCTGCCTAATTCCCTAAGAATTCAAAGCACTGTGTCTAATTTTTTAGATTGACCAGTACCTTCCTTTCGGGGACATTCTGTGTCTCCTGCTTCTAATCTGGAGACTGAGGGCCTGTTGTCAGAAATCAGGTGGTTAAGGGTAGTGCTTTTGGTCTTTCCTTTGTGGGAGTGTGTGTGTGAGAGCTTGCCACGTTCAGTAATGTTCTCAGTCATTTATTGTCACCCAGTGTTTATTGTTGTGTATTTTGTGACAGTCGCCAGTTCCCAGAAGGAAACCCCAACTAAGGCTGGGGAGCCAGTGTAGCATGCATCAAGTGTACAATGACAACAGAGGACAACCACAGCCCTGGAGGGATGTCTCAGGGTCCCGTTGCATAGTAACTGATGATCTCCCCAAAAGTAAGGGCCAGGTCAGCAAATGATAGACGGTGGCAAGAGGGACAGCAGAGGCAAGCTGAATATAAAAAAGAAAAACAAAAACACCAAAACATGACTGTTTCAGAAGTCTCAAGAACATATTCATGAACATAAGTATCACACATCCGAGTGATACGCGGATAGGTAGGTTGTCCTTGCCCTCCAGGGATAATCAAAAGAGGACACTTAATGCAAAACTTACGTAACTATCTAATCAGACTAATACATACTTGTGCTTAACAAATATCCAGCCATGTAACCAGAAATGGAATACTTCTCTAGAAAATATTTAGAGTTTCATAAAGTTTCACTGGAATGTCCAAAATATGTTTAGTCAAATACTAAAGCAACATATTCTTCCAAGCACAATCCTCCTACTCCTATCTCTCATTTCCTAGTCAGTGCTGTTCAGATTGTTGGTTAAAGAATATTGTATTATTTTTATGACACTGTAATAGTCATTTTTCTGTCTCACAAGTTTGTTAGGCAGGCCTCTTTTTACTAAAAGATATGTTAATAGATGAACAGATCCCAGGCCATGTGAATTTTAGCCAAACAGCACAGGCTTTTTTATGTGGTAAGATGTACAGAGTTCCATTTACCCAATGTTCTTAAACTTAAAGAAAAGTAGTTTCATTGAGCCAAAGACAATACAGTACAGTGAAAACTCATATTCCACCTTCAGCCAATAACAACTGCAACTAAAAGATTATTTGAGAAGGCAAAGAGAGTGAAGTCGTAAACTCTGTATTATATAAACTGTAAAATATGCATTGTAAGAGCATCTTAATAAATGTCATGTATTTGCAAACAAAGATACATGTTTTGTTTTTTTCACTACCTGTAGATTTAGGTCTCTGAAGTTTGCATGTATACAGACACCACTTTTGAGATTATCTGATGACCTATGGAATTTTGAAACATTATCAGTATAATTGTTTTCTATAAAATTGTTTTCTAATTATATTCAGAACAGGTACTCTATTCCTTTTTTATAGACTATGTCTTCTGTGCTTGTATCTTAGCATGTAACTCCTAAGTTCAAGCCATTTTTATGTCAATACATGTAGACATCTGGAATCAAACTGAAAGTAAGGCTTTATTTACATTTGATTATCTATGTGGTTAATTACCAAAAATTATGGGTTAGGATTTGGTTTACTAGAAAATTTTAAACCATGTGTTGAAATTTGGGTTGTAACCACTTTAACAAAGTGTGGGCTTACTGTCAGCACTACTCTGTTAATTGAAAGTCACGATTCAGAATGAAAATAGATACTTCTTGATCTCTTACTTCACTTACCTGAAAAAGTAGATACCAAAGAATAGGTGATGGGAAATTATATTTCTCTCTTGCTAAATATATGTTTGAAGATGTGTGTATGTAATCTGCTTGTTTACCCCTAGCACATAAAACCAGGTGATGGTATCTGCACACTCATCATCCATTGCAGTTGTGACCTTTGTTGTGACCGTCCCTGCAGCCCTGCTCCATTCATGTAATTCACCTTCACGGTTACCCTCACAAGGTGCTTTACACTCAAACTGTTAGACTGCCTTTAGACTCCATTTGAAAATCTCAGTCTTTGCTGTCAATGAAAGAAATGAGCAGAAAAAAAGAAACTAAAAGGAAAGAACAGAAGAATTTAAGACATCTTATCTGGTAAGTCTCCATTATTTGATGTCAACATTAAGACATTTCATTCACGGAAGAGCTATGTAAACAAATCACTAATCTATAATATTTTGTTTTTAAGGAGCTGCCCTGGTTTTTTCAAATTCTGGCAAGTATTTTCTTTTTCCCTACAGTTAACTTTACGTTTTTTAAATGAAAACTTTTCTTTCTGGCCTGATGCTTTTTTGTCTTGTAGGTATCTGGTGCCTTTGCCTTCCTCCAAGATTCTCACAGAGAACTGGAACATCAAGTCAGAAGCTCACTTAGTTTGTTTTATGACATTACCATTGGGGATTTTGTTTAGTGCCTGACTGTGCTGTGTGTCACACTGTTTTAAGAACTTTGTCACTGAGGACAGTCATTGCCTATCCTCCAAGACATTGAAGTTTTTAAGTCAGACAATTTGAAACCACCAGACGTAAGAAAAACCAAACAACAGAGCCAATATTGAACAAGGACAGAGATAACTGCTATTATGATACACAAATCTTAAGGGGTGAGTGTGTCAGTTCCTTCTCAATTTAATATATGTGTGTTTTCTAAGTATTAGATATGGGCTGTTATAAGGTATTTTGACTAATTAGTTTACTTGTTGCTTCCCTGATAATAAATTTACTTGCTTCAGAAAAGGGATATAAAAAAAAGCCTGATGTTCTGATGTTTATCACTTATTTCTTTAACATTTTTGAGGTCCTACTATATGCCATTTATTGGGTGCTTGGTGTTGGACATAATGACTTTAATTAGAGGCTGGCATACATTAATCAGCACTTTCACCACTTCCTAGCCAATAAAATACTTTAGAACATTTTAACTCCATTTCTTTTTCCAGTGTTTTGTGTTATTTTTGTCATATATTTTAATTTTTAAGATTAATTTTTAACTACAAATAGTTAAAATCCTCTGAGACATTACAGTTTTTTGAAGTCAATATGTACTCAGAGTCCCTGACATTACCTTTTTAAAATTTAAATATAGTTGATATACAGTCTTATATTGATTTCAAGTAGACAACAGCGATTCAACAGTTAACCATATTAAATCCTCACCCCCACTAGTACAGTTCCTATCTGTCAACTTAGAAAGATGTTACAGAATCATTGGCTTTATTGTGCATGCTGCACTTCCATCTCCTGACCTACTTATATTATGATTGAGAATTTTTGGGCCCCTTTATCCCCTAACCCCCCTATCCCAACCCTCCCCCATGGTAACCACCAGTCACTTCTCAGTGTCTGTGAGTCTACTGCTGTTTTATTCATTTTGTTTTATTTTGCTTTTAGATTCCACAAGTAAGTGAAATCATATGGTATTTGCCTTTCTCTGCCTGGCTTATTTCACTTAGCATAATACCTTCTAGGTCCATCCATGTTGTCCCAAATGGCAGGATTTCTTTCTTTTTTTATAGCTAAATAATATTCCACTGTGTATATGTACCACATCTTCTCTATCCATTCATCTATTGATGGACACTTCAGTTGCTCCCATATCTTGGCTATTGTAAATAATGTGGCAACAAACATAGGGGTGCATATATCTTCTTAAATCAGGGATTTTGTTTTCTTTGGGTGAATTCCTAGAAGTGGAATTCCTGGGTCAAATGGTATTTCTATTTTGAGCTTTTTGAGGAACCTCCATACTGCTTTCCATAGTGGTTGTATCAGTTTACACTCCTACCACCAGCGCAAGAGGGTTCCCTTTTCTCCACATCCTTGCCAACACTTGTTATTTCTTGTCTTTTGGATGGTGGCCATTCTGAGTTGTGTGAGGTGATATCTCAGTGTGATTTTGATTTGCACTTCCCTGATGATTAGTGGTGTGGAGCATCTTTTTGTGTGCCTGTTGGCCATCTGTTTGACATTACCTTTTTTCATTACTTCTCATTTCTGCATTTCCTTTCTTCTCTCTGCTGGTACTCATTTTCCTTCAACTTGGAAAACCTCTTTAGTATTTCTTCTAGTACAGTTCTGAGGGTGACAAATACTCCCAGTTTTTTGGTCTGAAGATATCTTCATCTCCCTTTTTGAAAGACACTTTTTCCCATTTATTGAATTCCTGATTGGTGGTTACTTTCTTTTTGTACTTTAAAATACTCCATTTGCCTCATTACTTCTGTCATTTGAAGTACCATCTGTATAGCTACTGGTGCTCCTTCTCAAGGTCATCATGTCTTTTTCTTCTGGCTACTTTTGTGGTTCTCATTTTGTATTTTGCTTCTAACAGTTTAAGTATTCACATTCAAAAGTGTAATTTTCTTTGTATTTATTCTGCTTGGGGTTCTTAGAACATCTTGAATCTGTGACTTGAGCTTTTATCATTTTTAGAAAATTCTTAGCTTTTATGTTTCTGAATATGTCTTCTGTTCCATTCAGAGATACTCCAACTGTACATATTTTTTTGAGTTTTTCACTATGTCTCACATGTCTCTTAAGCACCTTTTTATATTTTCATCTTTTGTCCTGGTGCGTCAGCCTGAACACTGTCCAATGACGTGCGTCACGTCAGTGAGCCTCTGCTCATCTGTGCCCACCTTGCTTTCAACCCCACATACTGAGTTCTTAATTTTAGTTATTCTACTTTTTAGAAATTCAAATTAATAAATATTATTAGAGTCAAGGTCTCTGTTCAAAATCTCCATCTTATTTATTTTCCTGAACATCTTTGTCCAGTTCTTTTTTTTTTTTTTTTTTTTGGTGTACAAGCAATTTATTGGAGTGATTACAAATGTTTTCAAAGCCTTGCCTACATTAGTATTTTATTTGATACATGAATGTACAGTTTAAATCATCGTTGTAGAGACTAAGGCTATTCTAGTCATGACAATATTTCAAGCTGGTTATTTTCCTTGACAGACTTAAAAAATCTGAACTCCTACAAGCTTCTAGTACAAGAATAAGAAGTATAGCAGAACTCTTTTTTTTTTTTTTTTAAATAATTATTTTTTATTGAAGGGTAGTTGACGCACAGTATTACATTACATTAGTTTCAAGTGTACAACACAGTGGTAGAACATTTATATACATAATTCTAGGTTCCAGCTATCACCCTACCAAGCTGTTACAATATCTTGACTATATTCCTTATGCTATACATTACATCCCGGTTACTTATTTATTTATTTTACCATTGGAAGTCTGTCCTTTTTTTTTTTTTTTTGTGAGGGCATCTCTCATATTTATTGATCAAATGGTTGTTAACAACAATAAAATTCTGTGTAGGGGAGTCAGTGCTCAATGCACAATCATTAATCCACCCCAAGCCTAATTTTCATCAGTCTCCAATCTTCTGAGGCATAACAAACAAGTTCTTACATGTAGAACAAATTCTTACATAATGAATAAGTTACATAGTGAACAGTACAAGGGCAGTCATCACAGAAACTTTCGGTTTTGCTCATGCATTATGAACTCTAAACAGTCAGTTCAAATATGAATACTCATTTGGTTTTTATACTTGATTTATATGTGGATACCACATTTCTCTCTTTATTACTATTATTTTTAATAAAATGCTGAAGTGGTAGGTAGATACAAGATAAAGGTAGAAAACATAGTTTAGTGTTGTAAGAGAGCACATGTAGATGATCAGGTGTGTGCCTGTAGACTATGTGTTAATCCAAGCTAGACAAGGGCAATAAAACATCCACGTATGCAGAAGATTTCTCTCAGAACAGGGGGGTGAGGTTCTAAGCCTCACCTCTGTTGATCCCCAATTTCTCACCTGATGGCCCCCCTGCGACTGTGCCTGTCTTAGGTTGTTCCTCCCTTGAGGAATCTTACCCGTCTCTGGCTAACCAGTCATCTTCCGGGGCCATACAGGGAAATGTGAAGTTGGTAAGTGAGAGGGAAGCCTTATTGTTTGAAAAGGTTAGCTTTTTACTTCTTTGCATATTTATGCCCTGTGGCTTCTATGCCCAGCATTTGTCTTGAGATATCTTTACCACTTGGAGGAGTTATGATACTCGGTAAATTTGATATGAGGCACGAATTCTATTTAAGGGTTGTAATTAGGAAGGAAGAAGAAAAGCTATAGAAGTAGCAGGCAGAAGAAAACATGGGAAGATTGATTATTTCTTTGACATATCTTCTTGTAGAGTAACTTCAGCATGTATAGGTTTTAAGCTACTACTTAAATTGCGCACACACATTAACATAATAGGAGTATAGTTACATAACCAAAGCATATCTGTAATTACCAGCCATCTCCAGTGAAACCAAGAAAACCATTAAGGCACCTTAGGCATTTGTGAAAACTTATCTATGATATGGTGGATATTGTCCAACTGAACTTGAACAGTCTGAGAGAAATCAGACAAATTAAAACAACCCATTCCTGGGGACTGTTCACATGCCGTATGTTCTTTTAACAGTAAATAGTCTGTAGTTGTAAGAGTTTGGAGCGCTACAATTTGCACTTCTCCAAATTCTTGGTTGAGTTCCAACAGTATAGATCCAGTCAAATTTGTTGTTTTACTGTATGCACAGGCCAGCTTAGATATCTCCTTCCTCATTCCCATGGCAAGTCCAGGAACTGGTGGGATGAGTGCATCTACAGCTGTAGCAGTGCGTGGATCTTTGTTGGGGTTTTTTGATGATCATCTTCTGGCATGAGTCTTCCAGAGAGTACAGATGTTGGAAGTTCTTTTTCATATCGTGTCTTAGTTCATTTTCGGGGTAGCCCAATTAGGCTTTGATCCTCTGTATAAACACAAACAGACCCTTTGCCTACACTTTTATATGCCCTTTATACCCTTGTGTAGAACTCGTTGGAGGTTACCACACAGGAACTGCCCTTTTTTTTTTTTTTTTTTGCTTTGTTTTTGGTATCACTAATCTACACTTACATGACGAATATTATGTTTACTAGGCTCTCCCCTATACCAGGTCTCCCCTATAAACCCCTTTACAGTCACTGTCCATCAGCATAGCAAAATGTTGTAGAATCACTACTTGCCTTCTCTGTGTTGTACAGCCCTCCCTTTTCTCCTACCCCCCCATGCATGTTAATCTTAATACCCCCCTACTTCTGCCCCCCCTTATCCCTCCCTACCCACCCATCCTCCCCAGTCCCTTTCCCTTTGGTACCTGTTAGTCCATTCTTGAGTTCTGTGATTCTGGTGCTGTTTTGTTCCTTCAGTTTTTCCTTTGTTCTTATATTCCACAGATAAGTGAAATCATTTGGTATTTCTCTTTCTCCGCTTGGCTTGTTTCACTGAGCATAATACCCTCCAGCTCCATCCATGTTGCTGCAAATGATTGGATTTGCCCTTTTCTTATGGCTGAGTAGTATTCCATTGTGTATATGTACCACATCTTCTTTATCCATTCATCTATTGATGGACATTTAGGTTGCTTCCAATTCTTGGCTATTGTAAATAGTGCTGCAATAAACATAGGGGTGCATCTGTCTTTCTCAAACTTGATTGACCGCAACACCTGCTTTCTTCTCACTGTTGTTTGCTTGAAATATGTTTTTCCATCCCTTGACTTTTAGTCTGTACATGTCTTTGGGTTTGAGGTGAGTTTCTTGTAAGCAGCATATAGATGGGTCTTGCTTTTTTATCCATTCTGTTACTCTGTGTCTTTTGATTGGTCCATTCAACCCATTAACATTTAGGGTGACTATTGAAAGATATGTACTTATTGCCATTGCAGGCTTTAAATTCGTGGTTACCAAAGGTTCAAGGTTAGCCTCTTTAGTATCTTACTGCCTAACTTAGCTCGCTTATTGAGCTGTTATATACACTGTCTGGAGATTCTTTTCTTCTCTCCCTTCTTGTTCCTCCTCCTCGATTCTTCATATGTTGGGTGTTTTGTGCTGTGCTCTTTCTAGGAGTGCTCCCATCTAGAGCAGTCCCTGTAAGATGTTCTGTAGAGGTGGTTTGTGGAAAGCAAATTCCCTCAGCTTTTGTTTGTCTGGGAATTGTTTAATCCCACCGTCATATTTGAATGATAGTCGTGCTGGATACAGTATCCTTGGTTCAAGGCCCTTCTGTTTCATTGTATTAAATATATCATGCCATTCTCTTCTGGCCTGTAGGGTTTCTGTTGAGAAATCTGACGTTAGCCTGATGGGTTTCCCTTTATAGGTGACCTTTTTCTCTCTAGCTGCCTTTAACACTCTTTCCTTGTCCTTGATCTTTGCCATTTTAATTATTATGTGTCTTGGTGTTGTCCTTCTTGGATCCTTTCTGTTGGGGGTTCTGTGTATTTCCGTGGTCTGTTCGATTACTTCCTCCCCCAGTGTGGGGAAGTTTTCAGCAATTATTTCTTCTAAGATACTTTCCATCTCTTTTCCTCTCTCTTCTTCTTCTGGGACCCCTATAATACGGATATTGTTCCTTTTGGATTGGTCACACAGTTCTCTTAATATTGTTTCATTCCTGGAGATCCTTTTGTCTCTCTCTATGTCAGCTTCTATGCGTTCCTGTTCTCTGATTTCAATTCCATCAATGGCCTCTTGCATTCTATCCATTCTGCTTATAAACCCTTCCAGAGTTTGTTTCATTTCTGCGATCTCCTTTCTGGCATCTGTGATCTCCCTCCGGACTTCATCCCATTTCTCTTGCGTATTTCTCTGCATCTCTGTCAGCATGTTTATGATTCTTATTTTGAATTCTTTGTCAGGAAGACTGGTTAGGTCTGTCTCCTTCTCTGGTGTTGTCTCTGTGATCTTTGTCTGCCTGTAGCTTTGCCTTTTCATGGTGATAGGAATAGTCTGCAGAGCTGGGACGAGTGACGGCTGGAAGGACTTCCCTTCTTGTTGGTTTGTGGCCCTCCTCTCCTGGGAGAACAGCGGCCTCTAGTGGCTTGTGCTGCGCAGCTGCGCGCAGACAGGGTTTCTGCTTCCTGCCCGGCTGCTATGGAGTTTATCTCCGCTGTTGCTGTGGGCGTGGCCTGGCTCGGGCAGCTGCTCCAAAATGGTGGAGTCGCGTTGGAGCAGGAGCTGCTGGGAGGCTATTTATCTCCGTAAGGGGCCTCCCTGCTCCCTGCAGCCCAGGGGTTAGGGTGCCCAGAGATCCCGGATTCCCTACCTCTGGATTAAGTGGCCCGCCCTGCCCCTTTAAGACTTCCAACAAGCACCCGCCAAAACAAAACAACGCCCACCAAAAAAAAAAAAGACAAAAAATTTTTTTTAATTAAAAAAAAAAAAAAACGTTTTTAATTAAAAAAAAAGGTGGTCTTTCGTTTTTCTTTATTCTCCGGTGCCAGCCTCAGGCCTCTGCTCACCGGTCTTTCTGCCCTGTTTCCCTAGTATTGGGGTCCCTATCCCTTTAAGACTTCCAAAAAGCGCTCGCCAAAACAAAACAGCAAAAAAGCAAAAAAAAATGGTCGCGCGCTTTTCTTATGTCCTCTGTCGCCCAGCCTCCAGTGCCTGCTCACTGTTCTTGCTGCCCTGTTTTCCTAGTATCGAGTGCCCTGCACTCTGGCCCGGATGGCGGGGGCTGGGTGCTCGGCAGTCCTGGGCTCCGTCTCCCTCCCGCTCTGCTTGCTCTTCTCCCTCCAGGAGCTGGGGGGAGGGGCGCTCGGCTCCCGCGGGGCCGGGGCTTGTATCTTACCCCCTTCGCGAGGCGCTGGGTTCTCTCAGGTGCGGATGTGGTCTGGATATTGTCCTGTGTCCTCTGGTCTTTATTCTAGGAAGGGTTGTCTTTGTTATATTTTCATAGATATATGTTGTTTTGGGAGGAGATTTCCGCTGCTCTACTCACGCCGCCATCTTCCGCCCCTCCCCTCCAGTTCTTTTATAGTCTGTCTCCTAACTCAATGTCTGCATCACTTAATTTTCTCTTGTTTCTGTCTCCTGATATGTCAGGTAATTTTCAGTTGAGTTCTGGATGTTTCATGTAAAAACTCATAGAGGCTTTGGAAGGCGTTCTTCCTGCAGAAAATACTTACTTTTGCTTTTGGCAGGCAGTTAGGCAAGGGACCGATCACTTTAAACCCAATCAGGGATTGAATTGAATTAATGCTGAATTTCAGTCTTTGTAAAGGCCTTGTGTATTCCTGCTTCGCCATTATTATTATTTTATATTAAAACTCCTATAAATTAAAAGCTTTTCTCTTTGGCAGGGTCTGAACTCTAATTTCTGTCTTCCCAGCCCTGTGAAACCGCCAGAAGTTCTGCTCAGCTTCTGAGCTGCCGCTTCCTGCTCGGTGGGTGTCCCAGTGTGCCGTCCTGCACCGAATGGGGCAGCTGCCCCAGGCGGAGAAGTACTGGGTGGAGCTCAGGTACACGTTTACCTTGGCTCTGGAATCCCAGCCACTCAGGTGCTTTAGTAGCTCTCTGATGACTTCAACAGATTAAAAAATACAATTTCTCCATCCTCTTTAGTTATTCTTGGCGGGAGAATTATTCTGATACAAACTAATCAGTCATAGCCTGAAGCCAGGAGTTTAAGAATTATTTCCAACAAATCATGGTAGCCATATAGAGTTCCCTAACTAGAGAGGTTTCTGGATTGTTGATATCAGAGTCCTTCTTACTCTCGGATTCCGTAATTGCTGTCTAATGTAATTTCCTCGATTATGGGACGGTTGAGTCTGAAATAATATGGAGAAAAAACCCTGTGGTCTCTATCTGGTAATGTGGAAAGTGCCTGATTCTCATCAGCCACACATCTCTGAGCCATGTCACAGTTGGGTGCTCCAGTGTCTTCCTGTGTCGCCTTATATGACCCTTCCTGCATTATATTACAGCCATTCGTTTACTTGTCCATCTCCTCTGCTGGACTGGGAGCTGGAGCTCTGCTATATTTACTTTTATATTTTCAGTGTCTTCCACCATGTGTGACATTTAGGAAGTATTCAGCAAATGCTTATAGAATAAAGGGCTCTTCTAAGTAATGTTACTTATATAGGTGGATAGTGTCCATTAAATTTTCATTAGTAATAGTTTGAGTTCAGAAAAGCTTTTTTTTCCCCTCTCTGACCTTGTCCCATGTTTTGGATGAGTACCCTATTTATAGAGTCCCTTGATTCCCATGAATTGAATACATTCAGAGATATTTTCAGGTTCCCTGGATATTGAGGCTATGGAAGAGACCAATGACACAGTACAAGATGGGAAGAGACCGACAACATTGATATTTTTAAATGGCTCTCAGATGAATGCTTCCCTTTGCAGCATCCCAGAAAAATTTTTAAAGTTGAATGAAATGTACACCAGAACAAATTAAGGAATGCCATCCTCTCCTGAAGTCATGATCCCTCTAGCTCAGGGCTCTGATTCTGACTCCAGCAACCTTCCTTGTACACCAGTGCTTCCTTCACTTTTTATTGGCTTAAGACATTCATGGAAATACTTAGGTTTTATTTGAATCAGGTATATATTTTCTGCTCTATTATTAAAAGTTAAAATTACAGTCGCATTAGGTAATACTGTACTCAAACTACTCTGTACAAATGAATAACTGACATACTTTGCTTTCTTTCCAGATTACTGGTGTCTGAATTCCACTAAATGTATAGTGAGTCTGCTTCTCTATTTGCAATTAAAGTTGGACTCACCTAAATTAATAATTTGGTTTACTGACAAATATCTTCCTCTCTTTCAGGCCCAGCTCTTTCTTCATGCTTGGCATTTGGCGTTTCCAACAACTTGAATCAACAGACATGCTAGTAACTGTTGCATGGACTTCCTTCTCTGATTTTTCATACGTCCCAGAAACACACCATCCCATGTTACAAGGATGGAAATCCAAAGAATTCTTACCTTTATTTCTTAACATTGCCTAGTTTCAGTGTACTACTGGTCAGTCCTATGTGTTTCCTACCTAACCTGCCTTATCCAGACTTTTCTTACTCCAATTTTAGAAATAAAAAATATATTTCTGAGATCCCCGCTTCTTTTAATGGTGGAATAGCTTGAATGTCCACAGGTAATAATGATGAAATTTGAAATTGCACAATTTGAAAGTATTGGAGAGTAACCAGAAGAAGTCAGGAGCTGAATAAATCTAACCTTGAAAGACAATGGGTGACATTTGTTTATGGGTTTTTGCCTGAGGGCATTCTCCAATCTTGGGTCAAGGACCCAAACAGAAGATGCAATAAGATGGAATTTGAGGCCAGCAGAACAACCAAAAATTGGAGGGAAAAATCCAGTTTAAAAAATTACTATACATGTGAAGAAATAGAAAAATTCAACACACTCAAAGAGGAAAAAGTCAATAAAAACAGGCCCTGGGATGACGCAGGTGACAATTAGCAGTAACTTTAAAGCAGCTGTTTAAATATGTTCAAGGACTTAAAGTTGTGTATTACACACAATGAATTTGCATATGGAGAATTTCAGCTGAGAAAGGAAACATAGAAGAAATCAAATGGAAATTCCAAAGCTGAAAAGTATAATAACTGGAATGGAAAGTTTACTGGATGGACTTAATAGCATAGTAGAGACAACAGAAGAAAGAGCAATGAACTAGAAGATCAAAAGAAATGATCCCATCTGAAGAAAAGAAAAAAATTAACACACATATTTTAGGTGGAAGAAGGAAATAAAAGGGCAGAATTGAAGTGAATGTTCATGCTAATTCTAGCAATTCATTCTGCAAAGAAAAAAATTGAGAAATAAACAAAGCCTGGATTTTGAATGTCTAATCATTGTAGTAGTTCTTCCAAGGTTGAGAGGGAACATACTACTTAAAACCTTTCATAAGGTCATTTCTCTCATGTGGCTGTGAGTTTCTTAGCTTTCTGCCCTCTTCTTCCTCTTTTCTCCCTCATTCCCTCCAGTGGCTAATGGCCTTTACCTTCTATTAGCCAGTTAATTATGAAATGGGGGACAACTTCTGACAGTGTACTAAGACAAAGGAAGCATGTGGGATATAGGTCATAATATACAGCTCCATTCTTAAGTGGGTTGCCTGTCTTTTTAAAAATTTTATCAAATGTATGTCACAGTGGTTCAGCCCCCTCCCACTCCTCCACACCCCTCCCACACCCCTCCCCCTTGGTAACTACTAGTCACTTCTGTGTCGGTAAGTGTAATGCTGTTTTGTTCCTTCTGTTTTGCTTTGTTTTTATATTCCACAAATCAGTGAAATCATATGGTATTTGTCTTTGCCTGGTTTATTTCACTGAGCATAATACCCTCTAGATGCATCCATGTTGTTGCAAATGGCAGGATTGCTTTTCTTTTTATGGCTGAATAGTATTTTGTTGTGTATATTTGCCACATCTTCTTTACCCATTCATCTATTGATGGATACTTAGGTTGCTTCCATATCTTAGCTATTGCAAACAGTGCAGTGATAAACAGGGGTGCATATATCTTTTTGAATCATGGATTTTCTTTTCTTTAGGGAAATTCCTAGGAGTGGAATTACTGGGTCATATGGTATTTCTATTTTTATTTATTTGATGAACCTCCATACTGCTTTCCACCAAATTGGTATAGTTGCACCAATTTGCAGTCCCAACAACAGTGTAGGAAGGTTCCTATTTCTCCACAACCTTGCCAGCATTTTTATTTATTGTCTTTTGGATAATGGTCATTCTAACTAGTGTGGGATGATAATCTCATTGTGGTTTTAATTTGCATTTCCCTGATGATTAATGACGTGGAACGTCTTTTCATGTGCCTGTTGGCCATTTGTATCTCTTCTTTGGAGAAGTGTCTGTTTAGGTCCTGTGCTCATTTTTTGATCAGGTTGTTTTTTGGGTGTTGATGCATATGAGTTTTTTTATATACTTTGCATGGTAACCCCTTATCAGATGAATTATGAATATATTCTCCCATACTCTAGGATGTTCTGTTGGTGGTGTCCTTTGCTGTATAGAAGCTTTTAAGTTTGATGTAGTCCCATTTGTTCATTTTTTATTTTGTTTCCCTTGCCTGAGGAGATGTGTTCAGGAAAAAGTTGCTCATGTTTATATTCGAGAGATATTTGTCTATGTTTTCTTCTAAGAGTTTTATGGTTTCATGATTTACATTCAGGTCTTTGATCCATTTTGAGTTTACTTTTGTGTATGGAGTTAGACAATAATCCAGTTGCATTCTCTCACATGTAGTTGTCCAGTTTTGCCAACACCAGTTATTAAAGAGGCTGTTTTTTCCCCATTGTGTATTCATGGCTCTTTTATCATATATTAATTGACCATAGATGCATGGGTTTATATCTGGGCTCTCTATTCTGTTCCACTGGTCTATGGGTCTGTTCTTTTGCCAGTACAAAATTGTTTTGATTAATGTTGCTTTGTGGTAGAGTTTGAAGTCAGGGAGCGTAATCCCCCCAGCTTTGTTCTTCCTTCTCAGAATTGCTTTGGCTATTCGGGGTATTTTGTGGTTCCATATGAATTTAGAACCATTCTAGCTCACTGAAGAATGCTATTGGTATTTTGATGGGATTGCATTGAATTTGTAAATTGCTTTGGGTAGGGTGGCCATTTTGACAATATTAAGTCTTCCTATCCATGAGCATGGGATATATTTCCATTTTTTCAGTGTCTTCTTTAATTTCTCTTATGAGTGTCTTGTAGTTTTCAGGGTATTAGTCTTTTACCTCCTTGGTTAGGTTTATTCCTAGGTATTTTATTATTTTAGATGCAATTGTAAATGGAGTTGTCTTCCTGATTTCTCTTTCTGCTAGTTCATAGTCAGTATATAGGAATGCCACAGATTTATGTGTATTAATTTTGTATCCTGCAACTTTGCTGAATTCAGTTATTAGTTCTAGTAGTTCTTTGGTGGAGTCTTTAGGGTTTTCTATGTATATATGTCATTTGCAAATAGAGTTTAACCTCTTCCTTACCAAATTGGTTGCTTTTTATCTCTTTGTTTTACTGATTGCCATGGCTAGGACCTTCAGTACTATGTTGAATAAAAGTGGTGAGAGTGGGCATCCTTTTTTCCTGATCTTAAAGGAAGAGCTTTCAGCTTTTCGCTATTAAGTATGATGTTGGCTGTGGGTTTGTCATATATGGCCTTTATCATGTTGAGGTATGTACCTTCTATACCCACTTTGTTGAGAGTTTTTATCATTAATGGATATTGAATTTTGTCAAATGCTTTTTCATCATCTATTGAGATGATCATGTGGTTTTTAACCTTCTTTTTGATATTGATGGATTTACAAGTATTGTATCATCCTTGCATCCCTGGAAATAAATCCCACTTGTTCATGATGGATGGTCTTTTTTATGTATTTTTGAATTGAGTTGGCTAATATTTTGTTGAGGATTTTTAAAATCTATGTTCATCAGGGATATTGGACTAATTTTTTAAATAATGTGTTTGGTTTTGGTATTAAAGTGATACTGGTCTCATAGAATGAGTTTGAAAGTATTCCCTCTTCTACTTTTTGGAATGCTTTAGGAAGGATTGGTACTATTTCTTTAAATATTTGGTAGAATTTGGCTGTGAAGTCGTCTGGATATGGCGTTTTGTTTTAGGGGAGTTTTTTGAATACCAATTCAATTTCATTGCTGGTAATTGTTCTGATTTTCTGTTTCTTCCTGGGTCAGTCCTGGAAGATTGTATTTTTCTAGGAAGTTGCCCATTTCTTCTGAGTTGTCCGATTTATTGGCATATAATTTTTCATAGTATTTCTAATAATTCTTTATATTTCTGCAGTATCCATTGTGATTATTCCTTCTTCATTTCTGATTCTGTTTATGTGTGTACACTCTTGTGAATGGATGTTGAATTTTGTCAAATACTTTTTCAGCATCTATTGAGATGATCATGTGGTTTTTATCCTTTTTGTTAATGTGGTGTGTGATATTGGTCGATTTACAAGTATTGTACCATCCTTGCATCCCTGGAATACATCCCGTTTGATCATGATGCATCCATATCTTTTTGATGTATTTTTAAATTCAGTTTGATAAGTCTGGCTAGAGGTTTTTCTATTACGTGGGTTGCCTCTCGATGCATTCTTCTTTTGTATTCCACTTTGTAATTTTTGTGTTCTTGATGTTTCAAATCATAGTGAATCATTTAGTTATTTTTAAGCACCATTCTTAAGAATCTGTGAATACAAAATACCAAATAATATTTCAAAATAAGTATATTTTAATTACTGAGCCCTCCAGACACAATTCTGTTTCCTTTGGTTTACACTTTGTAGGTGTTTCACCAAACCAAGCACTTTCAGCAGCAGTGCCCTTCCTGTGGGCCCAGTGGTAGCACCTTATCCTCAGGATGGTTTGGAAATGAAGCCCCTCAGTCACATGAAGATGCCTGTTTGTGTGGCTTCCACAGTCCCGGACTATGGCCAGTCACCTGAGGAGAGCATCAAAGATGATGCGGCTTCAAGACCTGCTCAGCACACTTGCTGTCAGGACAATAGAAGTGAAATCAACTCTGATTGCATGGACCATACAGCAGAGTTCAACAGAGGTACAGGGAGACATTATAAATCTTAAGTTTCTAGGTAGTCTTGAGTTAGCTAACAGCTATAGTAAGGCAAGTTGATGCTTTCAGAGCATTCTGTCTCTGATCAGCTCACATGTTTCTTAGATACTTGGTGGGAGTATTGGATACCTCAAAAAAATGGATTAGTTAAGAATTCTTTGAAATTCTGTTATTATTCACAGCTCAGCTGTTAATCCCATTACATTTTGGGAAATAAATCCAAACAGGTTTTGATTCATTCTGAACCTGAATGGTGGACTTGCTGGAAGAATGCATTTGGTGATCATAGGCTTCTTTTTCATTTCACTTGATTCTGGGGTTGTAGACTTCCTTGATGGTGGTTTTTTGGAGGCTTTTAAGGGGTTTGCTTTAACCCTCAGATGAACTGTATAACTATTGATGAGAGCTCAACATTATTTTAAGCCTTTTAAACTTGTCTCCTTCAAATTCAAACTAAGCATAACTGGGCTCTCCTTTTGCTCATTATTCTTTCTTTATTGCTCAAAGTGATGTCGTTAGACTTTGTGAAAATCAGCCTTTCTCATTTTGTAATACTCCCAAATCTTTGTTTTTCAGGAGACAGCTGTGTTCATTCAGAAACAGAGAACAAAATTTTAAGTCGGTATCCTCTTATTTTGCCACATACTTTGGAGGACTGTATTGAAGAGACAGCGTGGTCTTCTCCTGACATTCCTTTAGACAGCCCTTCAGGGGTCCTTCAGCAGCCCCAGGAAACCTGAGCATGTGCAAGTGTTCCCAGTTCAAGCCAGTAACTGCACGAAACAGGGCTGGGGATGAACTGTGTGAAGGACATTAATTCAAATCAGAGAAAATCATTATTTATTTTTTGTAGTAGTAATGTCCTATGAATGTATCTTAAAATGTGTGCCCTTTATATTATTTATGCCTTAAAAATTTCCCTTCCTGTTGTTCCCTCACCCTCAGTAGGAAACAACCTAGTTTTTCATAGTTTTCAATCATCTGAGAGCAGTTGGATCATTCCGTGTTTTCCAAGAACCTCAGAGACAGTTAAGAGCTCCTCCTGCAAGGATCCAGCCTGTTGGCTGATTCAGCTAAGAGGGAATTGCACAAACCATTTGAAGCTTTCAGATGGGAAGTTGTCTTCCAGTATTGTATTATCAGACTTTCTGAGAACATTTGAAATCACCCACAGTTGTATCCTGATGTTTATAATAGCATATCTCTTAAGATTTTATGAGTGCCTTCCACAGAAGCGATCATTGACCTGTTGACCCTGTCTGCACATGGGCACAAATTCCATTCACTTTTCTAAGCACTAATCATAAACAGTGTCATGGGCATGGTTGAGGTTAAGGTCTAGTTGGGTTATTGCAGTTTGCATAAAAGGAATCCAGGCCAGAGAGGAAAAGAGTATCTTCAAGTCCTAAAATTGGATTTGTTTATAAATTGGTCATCATGGGACTCATTTTGAATGTTCCTAAGACTACGGACAAAATAAGACTTTAAAGTGGTGAGTTGAAGAAAAGGTCCACAGTTTATGAAGAAAGGGGAGGGTTCCAGAGAGCCCACTTTGGTAGAATTGTGTTCATGATGTCACACTACCCAAAAATTGTCCTTTTCTAACTTCCAACGTGGGCAATACCTGGAAGATCATGCCATTGGTCAGGCCTCTTGTCTGTGATTCTTTGCACATTAAACCTCCCCACTCCTATTATTTCACTATCTCCCTTTTTTCCTTCTTGCAAGACTTAATTTGGAGAAAAAGGAGTATGGTTTGAAATATCCTGTCTTTTTTCAGAATGTCATTGTAAGCAGGCACCTGAAGTTTAGGTTAGCAGAGCTCATAAATCAGCTGTTTCTGCCTCTGAGTGACAAGGCCATTTGCAGCTGCCTTTAGAAGGCTTTTCTTCTCCGCATCTAAAAACAACAAAACAAAACCCCACAAAAAACACTGTAAGTGTGTATTTAATAGCTTGAGTAAGCTCTAATGGATCACTGCTCTTTTTTTTGGATTGTGCATCCCTTTGGGAAAGAAAAAGAATGATTATGTAGAGGCAAGCAATTTCAGTATAAATGAGAAAAGTCTACAGCTTCCCAGAAATGGCAGTGAAATAGCCTAGAATACTATGTTAATCAATTTTCTGTATAAATACATCAGTATCCCTTACATATGTCTATATATTTTATAAATAGAACTGTTAGTGAAATGTGCTGTGTAAGCTGGGGTCACTATGCAAGAATTAGTTCAAGTAGAATGTAGTGAATATAATATCCTAGTCAGGTATTAGGGATGCTGTCGAGTCAAACTCTACATTCCAGATGTCCAAATCTGTAGCATACTGGATTTATTCTTGTTGCTTAGATGCAGGTAGCTTTGGAGGGGGATAGCTGCATCCCTTACTGCATCCCTTGACTAGCACAGGACAAAGTCCTAGTGCACAGAATATGCAAACATACCCTGTGTTTGCCAGCCAAGTTACAGCGATGCTGTCACAAAGGGAGTTTTAGAAAACCTGGGAGTAAATGTTTGTAGGTAGTCATTTTGATTCAGGAAACAGGTGTATTAGCATGAGCCTTAGGTCATAAACTGCTTTTAAAGACTGAGTTTGAATATGGGATTTGTCCACTAGGAAGAGAAAATGACTTTACCTTTAGGGCAATCTCATTGTGGACTGCTTTATTTATAATATTAGTAACGCTGTTTTAAGTGTTATTCCTTTTATTGTATTTT
Organism: Manis pentadactyla; assembly: GCF_030020395.1. NCBI lineage: Eukaryota > Metazoa > Chordata > Mammalia > Pholidota > Manidae > Manis > Manis pentadactyla. The sequence goes on along the minus strand of NC_080031.1, from coordinate 11,794,626 downwards.
ATTTATAAAAAATGCCTTTATATATTGAGATATATAAATATAAATATAAATATATATATATAACTGCCTTAAAGTTTAGGAGTTATGAGGTCTCCCTAACCATGAGTTGCTCTGAACTTTTATGTCCTGCACAGTCACCGGAAACAGTCCTGCCCAATGTCACTTCACCGGGTTGTCAGAGGACATCATAGTATGGTGTGGGAGATGGCACTGATATTTGTGGGGTAACTGCTGTGTACCAGGCACCTGCTCGGTACTGGTTACTGCTGTCTCCTTAACCCTCACAGCACATCTACAGTGTAGGTTTAGAGACTCAAATCCCACAGATGAGCCACAGTGCCTGAGTTTGAACCCAATTGATTTGGACCCATCATCGGAGCCCCTTGCGTTTTCCATAGTGCTTTCCAAAGCTCTGTGGTTCACCTTGTGGGTGGAACTGGTCCAGTTCTATATGCTCATGTGCCCCCCTGCTGCATGGTTCCTCAGATGCTCCAGCTATACAGTCAGAGAAGCTGCCCTCTGTCCTACGTGGACAGAGCTCTGGGCTTGTTCCTGGTCTTCCTGGAGTCCACATTTTTCCCCTGCCCAGAACTGGATCTTCACTGGGCTTAGTGATCATGCCATTGGTCAGGCCTCTTGTCTTAGAATCGTCTGTGATTCTTTGCACATTAAACCTCCCCACTCCTATTATATCATTTCACTATCTCCCTTTTTTCCTTCTTGCAAGTATGCACTGAGAGTCTATTGATAGATGCTGTGCAAGATGTAAGGTAAATTGCATTGTCTTAAACTTTCTACAGTCCTCGTTCAAAAAAGCATTTTCTGGGTTAGGTTTTTGTTCAAAGAGTATGAAGACCAACTCCTGCCTATTAGGCTCATCGTGTTGCAAATCTCAGTCCAGCTACGGTACTGCCAAGAAGTTACCTTTATCATCGAATTTCACCTGTGTTGGTCTCTTAATGATGTGGAGATGCATGTTTTTGTATCATATTGAAAAGTATGTTTTATTTTCCTTGAAGTTGTGATGTTATGTTTGCAATTGTACATATTTTGAATGATGTAGCTTTGACAGCCTTTATATGGTTGATCTGAGTTTATATTAAAAGAGAAGGCTGCTTTCCCATAGAGCAGCAGGGAAGATGGGGATTCTCAGGTGCTCCCAGTTTGCATAAAGCTGCCTATAACTTGTGATCGGGGCGAGTGCATTCTTACCCTGGAATTCTTACTTTGGAGCCACCACCCTGTCCTCCCCTGAAAATCCCCTGTGCACATCAAGAGCTAAGTGAGGTAACCCCCCCGTTCTGACTGTAGAGGTCCATCCAGGCCCGGAAGGAACGAGATGTGGGACCACAGTGTGTTCTGGGGAGGCCGAGGGGATTCCTGAGCCACGAGCCGCAGCAGAGCAGGCCGACCCTCAGGGGAGCTAGTGTTTCTGCGGAGGGAAGGTGGGAGGGGTCCCCTTTCCACATGTCCTCTGCTTTTACTATTAACCTAGGGCAGCACCTGTATGAACCCCAAAGTAGACCCTGAGCCTCATTGAGAAGCAACTTTGCTTTACTGCCCTGATAAATCAAAGTGTCGGAGCCGCTTTGACTGGACAACCAACTGGGTCTTTTGCACAGGGCAGTGGGGGCCTTGTATTTTATTCCCCATACTTAAATAAGCCTTCCTTAAACCTTAGCCCCAGTCCTGTGAGCTTTGAGGGAGCTCGAAACCCCTTTTCTAATAAAGTCTAAATCTGTGAGAACTTAAGAAGCAACTTAAGTTTCTGTCAGTTTCCTGTCTCCTTCCAGGCGCCACTTATTCCTGGCAAGATCCCCCGTGGGCTCCTGCTGTTTCTTCTCATCTGAGTCCCCACGGAGGCAGTGGAGTCCTGACTCCTCTAGTCAGCGGAACAAGCATTCGCTTGTGTTTCGCCCAGATTTCAGACACTCGCACACTAGGAGCCAGTGAGTCATGCTGGCAGTGGGCAGAAAATGACTCTGGAACAGCCCAGTCCCCCGTCAGCCAGCTCCCAGCCTGATGGCAAGACGCTGCATCTCCAGGCCCACTGCTCTGTCCTGTTGGCACGGACTCCTGGAGTCTAGTCCTGTTTGTCCCTTTTACCACTGCAGACTCGGTGGTCTTACGCCAAAGGTAGGAGAGAGACGAAGACCGAGGGGTTGGCCCTGGCCCCTGCTACCAGCTCTGATTAAGCTGGTCCTGTAATTGAGGCTTGTGTTCTGGGGACAGTCTGAGAAAGTGAGCTCCTAGAAGAACACGACTCCTGCTTCAGTTAAATGAAGGGAATACCCAAGTATATATCTTGCTTCGCATCTCCTAGCTTCCTCCCAGCAGGAAAACCTGGCACCCAGCCTAACCTGGGATCAGCCTCTCCCTGTGGGAATTGCAATTGAAATAACCCTCTACTAATGAGAGCATCCTGTGGTTTATTTAGGAATTGCTCCATTCTCGGACGGGGAAGCAGCTAGCTTGCTCCTGCAGCACCAGGCACTCTTCCAGCTCCGTCTTTGTCACCTGCCCTTGGACACCGGGCTAGTCTGTTCTCCAGTTGTCCTCCTTTGTCCTTCCTTCCTTTGTCTCCCACGAACTGGGCCAGGAATTCTCTTGTAACCAAATCACTTAGGGGCTCTGCCGCTGAGCCTTGCGCTGACTGTAAAAGCTGGCTATTAAGCACCGAAGGGGCAGTTGGTGTCCTGGCTACCTTGGTTTCAAGACCAAGTGTGCCCGGGGATCTTGCCGCTCCCCACCTGTCTCCCTGAAGCATATCTGCACCTTCCTCTTGTTGCCTCATGGTGGTGAAGTCACCATGAGGGTGACATTTAGAGCATCCGTTGATTCTTGTGCAGATCTGAACCTAGGGTAGTGGGTGGTGGTTCAGAAAGGACAGGTATAAACAGAGAGCGATCCTTGGGGTGTCCCAGATTGTTCTCAGAGGACGTGACAGACCGAGCCTCTCCATGAAACTCAGGGCTACTCTGCTCACACACAGGTCACCTTGGGGACAAAATTGTGCTTACATGCCTGTGCCGTGGAACCTTCCCTGGAAGCCCTGTGTCAGTCACTTTGCTCCCTATGGGTGAGGTAGGAGAGTAAAATTAGTGACACCTTCACTTCCCCAGCCTTCCTGTCCAGCTGGAGGAAAACCATGACCCCCTAGAAAGACGAGTTCCACACTCACGTTGGAACACACAATGGACCAACGCCTGTAGGAAGGAAAAGAAAAGGGGCATTACTTGAGGTCTCGGGAGAACAGCCCTCCCTTCCCTGATGGGCTGTGCACCAGAGACTCAGGAGAACAGGAGGGGATGGCCCCAGGTGCCTGAGGGTTGGATCCCCGAAGGGCATCTAGCACTGGGGCGAGGTTGCAATTAAGGAAGATCCTAGATTCCTTACCTCCTTACCCCTGGGAGTCCATCTCTCCGTGGGATAGGTCTAGACCTGATCACCTTATGGGGTTAAGCAACCATGCCCTTCAGCTTCCCACTGAGGGAAAAGTCTTGGGGTGTGGGGCAGCATACTGGAACCCTGTGGCTGTCCCATTCCTGTGCCCACTGCACCCAGCGCTGCTGGGAAGGCGCTGAAGGGGAGAAGCGTTAGGAGGGGATGGGATTAGAGTTGCCTCTGAACTTGGCAGCGGTGGTGCACAGGGTACCAAGAAGTCAATGTCCGGCTCAGCCAGTTGCCCCTCCACCTGAGGGGGGCGATCAAGAGCAAGGCTTGACCCAGAGAATCTGGTGAGCCGGTGTCTCCCAAAGAAGGAGGGGTTCTGTGTGCCTGGTGCCCTTGAGGTTTTGAGGCCCCAGCCAAATCCCCCGTTTCAGGCACAGAAGACTATAGGCCAGTTATCTTGGCAGCTTGGGGCCGAAGGGAAGGATGCCATAAAACAAGGAATTCCCAGGATGGAGAGAGTGTCACAGGCAGCTGAGCGCCCCCTTGTGTCCCAGGAGCTGAGACTTGAGGCTCAGGGTTGGGTCCCATCCTTAATCACCAGCGCCCTGTATCTCTCTCTCCCTGTTTCTTCCGATTCAAGCTAAACTGTGATTCCTACCCCTAGACCTGGGGCCTCCTGAGCCTCCCGGGGGGATGGGAGAGATAGCAGTGGGGATCACCCGAGGAGAGGGCGGACAGGGCCAGGGGCGTTCAGCATGAAGGAAGGAAAGGAACAGAGTAGGGGACGGCCTGTGGAAGAGAGACAAACCAGGGTTCAGCTTTGAGGGGGAAAGGTGAGCCCCATGGCCCTCGCCCCAGCACCCACTTCAGAGGGATGCCCAGCTGTGTGGGGCTTCAGAGCCCAGATGTGGATGTCATAAAGGACCTTGGTCCCAGGACCGCAGCCTCCAGGCCCTGCTCTGGCTGCATGTCACTCTCTGCTGTCTCCCACGCCCCAGCTCCTGGGCCTAGGATGCTGGCCTCTGCTGCACCAGGAAGCCCAGAGATTTCCTGGGCCTTGGATGGCCCATCACATTGTACCTCCAGTGTCTCCAGATGTCAGGCAGCTGATGGCGACTTGGGAGGCGCTGGATATCCTGGGGGTGAGGCAGGGACACGTATGGCATATGCATACCTACACCCATGTATGTGTGTGTGCTTGGGCACCCACGTTTGTTTTGGTGTTACTGAGAGCTGGCAGTGTGGAAAAGGCACCAGCCTGGGGGTTGCAGACTTGACCAGTTTTGGTCTATGTTACCTAGACTCACACTTCCGCGCCTCAGTTTCCTCATCTACTAACCAAGAGAAAGGAGAGTATTCTGATGGGATGGGATGCTGTTTGCCTGTGTTCCAGAGCATGTCAGATTCATGTTTACATAGCCCGTCTAGGTTCATGCTTTCTAGGACCTGTGCTGGAGGGAGCTAATGTGTCTGCATTTTGGAGCAGGAGGTTCCTATGCCTTTCCACCTAAAGTCTATGGCTGGAGGCCTCCCCGCCCCCTCGCCACACACACTCGCCTCGCTCCCTCAGGCCCGCCAGCAGGACGCTGGGACTGCTGTTGCCCAGGGTGTTGCGGGCCACCCACTGGTAGGTGCCCCTGCAGCATTGCAAGTCAGCATCCCAGATGCGAAGGTGGAGCTGGGCACTCTCAGGGTACGGCATGAATCCGGAGGGGCCTGGTTCTGCCTGCCATCACTGGGGTCCCAGCCAGAGGAGCTGAGCAGGTGGCATGCCCCCCAGGAGGGCACCCTGCAGCCAGGCTTCTCCCCTCTCTGGGACAGACACCCAGGGCTCAGCCACTGCCAGCTGTGGAGGATCTGCAGGGACAGAGAGGGTAAGGCTGGAAGATGTCGCCTGCACCCAGGCTGGTGGGAAGGCTTGGAGGTAAGGTGCTGGCCAGAAGTGGAGGGAAAGAGAGGAGACAGGGCTGTCGAGTTGACAGTGAAGCTTGTCTTACCAGTCTGCGTCCTCTTTCAGGCGCCCTTTCTCTGCCAGTTCCCATCACAGCCTCAAGGCATACTGAGAACAGCAGTGTTCCTCCAGGCTTCTCTCCCATCTCAGCTCTACAGGGGGGCCCCTGTCTTATCCATCTCTTCAACAACCACTTGCCTACCACCACCTCTCCACCCCAGGCACAGGGCTGGGCCAACCGCAGGTGCTCAGTTTTTATGCACCAACTCCTCAAGACCCAGGAGTTTCAAGACTAGAAAGGGAAGAAACAGGGTGGGCAGACGCCCTAAGCACGGTCTCAGCGGCTGGCCCCCTTCATTTCTTTGGGTCACTGCCTCCCTCTCTGTCCTGGGTCCCTCACTACCTGACCCCGCGAGGGGACTGAGTCTCCGCCTGTTTCCATGCTGCTCCTGCCTCTTTCCCAAGAGTCACTCACCCACCTGTCTCCTCCACAGTCCTCGGTCTCTAATTCCCACAAACCACCACCAGCAAGACAGATAGGACCCCTTAGTCCGTGCTCCTTAAATCCTCCAGACCAGCATTGTCCAGTAGACACATGTGAGCTGCAGATGTTTTGATTCTTCCAGGCTCCCCATCCTCAGAGCAGAGCCCAGCCCTGGAAGGATTGGCGGACCGGCCCAGGCTGCCAACCTCCACCCTTCAGACACCTTCCCCTGCCTCTCCCGTTACCTTCATGCCCCGATTATGGGTGAACTACTTACCAGATGGTTCACTCCATCCATGATGCACAGTTGGGGAGGGCAAGACCTAGCTGGGGCAGGCCTAGTGGGGACCCTGGCCTCCCTGTATTTTCATTTTAACAATACTATAAAATTAGAGAGTCACTGACATAGACTTGACAAGAGCCATGGCCCACCCAGCACGTGATCTCTGAGCACAGCCCCATTGAACACAGGAGGTCCCAACAAAACGCCTTTGTTCCCTCTGGAGTTTTCCTCCCGTTTTGTAGGGAGAAGCCGGTAGAGTGGTGAAAAGTGCTCTGGAGTCAAACCCAACCCCCAAGAGGGAGAAGGAGAGGGCAGGCATGGAGTCGGTGGGAAGGGGTCCAAGGGAAGATGCTGATGTTCTGTGATTAGGAAGAAAAACACTTAACCCAGAAACTGATTCTTTGCAACCCCGCAGACACCACAAGCTACCAGCGTCTCTTACCTAGACTGTTGTGATGGCTTCCCAACTGCTCCCTGAAAACCACCTGGCTTGGAGGGAACTTTCTGAAACCCAGATGCAACCACGTCACTCCCAAGGTTGGGTTTGACTGTTGAACTGTGAAATTTTAGGAAATTTCTGAGCCTCTCTGAGCTTCACAGATAAATGGGGATAATAACACCTTTGTTCTTATAAAGATTATTATGAGTACTAAATGAAAAACAGCATGTGGAGGGCTTCTTGGCTGCTAGCAACGTTCTGTTTCTTGACTTGGATAGGGGTTATGATGCATCTGGCTATACATTCATTTTTTACATACTTTTGCATATGCTTGATGAAATACACACACCACACACACACATACATGTGAACAGTGCCCAGCATGTAGCAGGCACATCATCATTCATGCTTCCAGCTACATTTGATCTGCAAGGCTGGTCCCTGGAGCTGGAACAGCCAGCAGCTTTCCTGCTGTCCAGGGTGCCCTGACTCCAGCACCCTGTCTCTCTCTCAGCATAGTCTGCTATCCTTGCTGTCTGAGTGACAGCGTGGATGAGGTCAGAGTTTTCTATCCTCTGGTGGTGGGGCTGCGGGAGGGTGACGGTCCTGGATCCCAGTGACATGGAGGATCTGAGCAGGGCTCAGCTGGAACAGGAGCTGTTAGAACCGAGTGCCGGGTGGGCTCCCATGGGCCCAGAGATGTCCACTATGGCACTCTCAGCCTCTCACTTGCCCTAACACAGTGGACAGCCTCTTGTCTGACTGTCACTCGACCCACAGCCAAGGTCCCTCCATGCCCTCCTGAGGGTCTTGAGTCCCCATTCCCCACCCCTTCTGCCCCACTCGGCTTTGAGCAGAATGGCAGGGGGTCCCAGGGAGTTGGGCTCTTGCATAGCAGGGGTGACACATTTGCCTGATTCTACTGACCAGTCCGTACGGCCCATTCATTTTGAGCCACCACCCCAAACTGAGAATGCCTTCAGAATTCCGTTAGACATTGCTTTGGGAGCAAAAATCCACTCCAGGGTAGCCAGCAGCCCCTGTCTAGAGAAACATGACAATTCAGACAGAGAAACATTTAATAGGTGCTCTGTCTTGCAGGGAGGGTCTGTGCTGGCCCTTAATCTGTTCTGGTGGAATTAGCCCCCCAGCCTTTTCTTCCCCTGAGCCATCAGAATCGCAGAACACTCGGGAGGAGCCCTTCAACCCACTCCTCCGGGGGGGAGTCCCTGGAAGGGGAGTCGGGGAAGGAGACCTATTAGTCAGGATTCTCCGGAGAAACAGAACTGATGAGGAGTGTGTACACGTAGAAAGAGGTTAAATATAAGGAACTGGTTCACATGATTATGGGGGCTGGCAAGCCGAAGACCCAGAAGAGCTGACAGGGTAAATTCCAGTCTGAAGGCTCACTAGCTTGAGACCCGCGAAGAGTTGACGTCTCCGTTGGAGTCCCAGGGCAGGAAAAGACCGACGTGCTAGCTCAGAGCAGTCAGGCAGGGGGAGTGCCCTCTTATCTGGGGGAAGGCCGAACTTTTTGTTCTAGCCGGGCCTTCAACTGATTGGATGAGGCCTACCCACATGAGGTGGGGCCATCTGCTTTACTCAGTCCACTGATTCACGTGTTGACCTCATCCAGAAACATCCTCATAGACATTCAGAATAATTTCTAACCAAATTTCTGGCCCAGTGATACTGACACATAAAATTACCCATCACAGAGATGCAGTGTGTCCCACCCTGCGCCCCTGGCTCTGCCAGACAAGGACTCCAGGGCAGGGCCGCAGCCCCTGGAAGGGAAGAGGAGGCATGGCTAGAACAGGAGAGCAGGCCCGGGGCTCCCGTCTCTGCGCCTGTGGGTGCTGATGCGCCAGGAGAGGCAAGGTGAGAGGTCCTTCGCTTTTGAGAGACAAGACAGTAGAGTGTTCAGAACACGATTTTGTCTCTTCTGTGTGATCTTCTGTGTCTCTTCTGTAGATTCCTCATTGATGGACTCATTTTCTTGAGAAGAATAAATAAAGTTATGCATATGTAGCACCTGCTGATTAAAATTACTTATGCCCTTGAATGTAAGCGATTAAATCAACAAACATTTCTTGAGCATCTATTAAGTGCAAAGCACTGGGCTGTGTATGGTAGGGCACCTCCCTTCCGCCCTCCCCTCTTTCTCAAGAAGCATCAGCCAGGGCAGGGTAACCCGGTACTGTGCTTTGCCCCGGGTGTGCTCAGTGCCCAGGTCTGGGGCTGGTGAAGCTGCAGACTCCCCAGGTTTCTCACCTTCCCCTCCTGCTCAGGCCCTATCCCCCCACCTTCACTGTGGAACCTCCACGCGCAGCCTGTCTGGACCCCAGGGATTCACACTGTGTTAATTGCTTTGGGAGATCATGGTGGGTAGGAGACGGTGTGGAGTTCACCATGGAGTGGTCTTCCAGCTAAATTCGGGAAAGAGGAGGTCTGAGGACAGACTCGAGAATCCAGGCTCTTGAGCAGTATAAGCTGAACTTTGGAAAGCAAGGTGAGGGCTCTGAATGGTCAGTGAGACCTCCCTTGCTGCACAGGGGGCCCCCTGCACTCTGGAGAAATGGTCCTTTAGCCTCGCCCACTGACCAACACTGGGTGGGCACTATAACCAGTCGCATGACCAGGTGGGCAAGCAAAGTCTCCTCTCTGGGCCTCATTGTCCTCCTCTTCAAAATGAGCATAAGTAACTACCTCTTCAAGTTTCTGCACAGATAAGATGCAGCCGCACATATCAAGCACCTTGTAGGCGCCCAGCACACAGAATGCATTCCGTAAACGTTCATTCTCGCCCTCCTTCTGTTGAGGTTACACTGGAATCTGCTTCCCTGACCCTTCTATCCTGGGAGGTTGAGTTCTTCTGCTGCATCTTGGCAGAATTATTCAAATCCCTCTTCCAAGTAAAAGTCGTCTCATACTTGAAGTAGAGGGCCCAGACTTCCTCTCTCTTACCTAAATAATAAGAAGAGTTACCATTTATTGAGGGGCATGTGCTGTATGTGTGGGTGTGTGCAACACTCCCTGACGTAGAGCAGCCGTCCGCAACTCACAAGTGGCCTCCACTTCTGCCCCGTTGTCCCCCGACGACTTGATCTCCCGGGCTCCGTGTTGCTCCTCACCTTCGGGCATTCATTCTCCAGTTCGTCTCCATCTGCCTGAAGTTGTGCTCACTCTGGGCTGCCCTGGGCCTGTGGAACTGCTAACTTTCTTCTCTCTGACAAGAGGGCTGAAAATCTTTCTCAGGTACGTACTATGTTAGGGTTTTGTTTATTTATCTAGTTAACATTTATTGTGTGGCCACCACGTCCAGGGCATGTGCATTCTCCTGCTTTCCTGGGTTCTCACCGAGGCCCAGGAGGAAGGCTGGACAGAGCTCGGTATTCTGAGAGGACACGGCGGCTCCCCGGGGCTTCTGACTAGGTGGTCATGTGGCTCCAGCAAGCGCCCTGGCTTCGGGCCACTGCCTCCTGTTCCGGAAGCCTGTGCCCTGCTCTGGGCAGCGGCCTATCGAACTGAAATGCTTGTTAAACTCCAGGCCAGTTGCCTCTTGCCCTTCGTCCTGTCTTGCTCTCACACCTCTGCTTCTCTGAGCCACCTGCAGGCCCCTGCTTTCGTGCTGGGGGTTTTAACCCAGCCCTCTGCCTGTTGCAGCCATTTTAAATCCTGATTCTGAAACCCCAAGGTTTTGGAGGAGCAGAATGTGGAAGGATAGGGACAGCTGGGCTGAAGCAGAGGAAGCAGATGCTCCTGGAAATTAATGGCTTTTCCACGTGTGTCCATGTGTGCCTCGTTGGAGGCCAACCACGGGCCCTTGGGGATCCCAGTAGGAGATGAGCCGAGGGCTGGAGAGGAAATGGGCCAGAGGCTCCATAGCTGACACGGCTCCTGCTGTGCTCATGGCTGCAAGGAGGATGGGGAGGGCAGGAGGGACAGAGGGCCCTGCAGGGGTCACTGCTCAGTCACTTTGTAAACTGCTCCTTGGAGACCAGAGAGGAAATGAATGAGGCCCGAGGTGGAGGAGTGGAAAAAGGGAGGCCAACAGGCAGGAGAGGAAGGAAGGGGAGGCAGGAGAGGCCAAGGCCAAGGGGACGGTGGAGGCTAGAGGGCAGGAGGCCTGGTGTCCATACCAGCTCTGCCTGGTAACTCACCCGCCGTGCATCTGCTTGGCCACTCCCGGAGCCCTTCACAGCGGCCCTGCCCGAGCCAAGCATGCCAGACACTCCAGTTCTCTGGGCCTCTGCCTCCTAATCAGCTAAAAATGTGATCATGGTGCCACCCAGCCACTTCTCAGGCTGTTGTAAGAGCTGGCTGAGCGGTCAGGCAGGAGGGGACCGTGACAAGTATAAAGCACCGTACGAAGATGGGGCGGTGGAAAGACAGCAGGCTTGGGACCGGATCGGCATCGGGGTCCTGGCTCTGCTGCCCACTAGCCAAGAGGCATCAGGCAAGTTACCCCCTTCACGTTGGTTTTCTCTCCATAAAATGAGGCTAATTATTTATTCGATAACAAGAAAATCATTGTTAATTTTGTTGTATGTGACGATGTGATTTGTAAGACCATGTTTCTATTTTTTTTAAACCCAATACTAAAATATTCAGGGATGAGACATAATGGTGTCTTTAGTTTACTTTAAAACAGCTCTGCAAAAATAAAATAGATGAAGCTTTAGCCAGGCCTTTAGTTCCACACTGCCTCAGGGATTTTTACAGGATAGAAGCAAAAAGCTGCTTGACACCAAAGTTAATGTTTCCCTATTTTTGGAAAAGCCCAAATTCATGGAAAGTTGTGTTAGGTGTTCTCAGTGGAAGTCGTGAGAATGAGAAAGGAGAGAGCCTTTAGGGGCAGTTACAGTTGAGAGGGACAGATTTCCCTGAGTCTGGGGACGGGTCGGCGGTCCCTGGGTCCCTGGGAGAGGATGGATCTCGAGAAGCCGGGCTCATGACCCACAGGGCCAAAGAGGTGGAGAGCCCCCCAGTGGCTTGGACGGCAAGAAGGTCAGCAGCAACCAGGATGGACCCTTGGTTAGATGCCTCTTTTTTTGGTACTTCATAAACCCCCCAGGTTCCGGTGGGACCCCGGGAGGGGCAGAAGCCCCAGTAATTGAGTCAACTTTATTTGGTTTTCAATGACATAAAGGAACGGATGTTCTTGCACACCTAATTTTGTGGAGTAAGATTCACACCCACCTCAATGCTATTACTATTATAATTATTAGCGTTGCTGTTGTTACTGTTGGGAAATAAACTGCAGCCTGGGCTGTGGCCTAGGCTTCAGGGTGTGTTGTGTGCTGCTTCTAAGAGAGGAATGCTCGGGACAGCTGAGGTTCCTCCCCTAGGAAATCTTCCGTCCTTTTCCTGCTCCAGCTGGCAAGGGGGCTGTACCCTGCCTGCAGTGACAATGTCAGGTCGGTTTTCTGTGGCTGAAGGCCTGGTTGAAGAACACAGCCTTGGCTGGTTCCAGCGGGTGTCTGTCTGGACAGGGTTGAGGGGGAGCCGGGTCAGGCACTTGAGGCCCGTGGAGGAAGACAGAGCCCAGGGAAACCTTTTGTCTCTCTACCTTCAGGCCTGGTCTCCTTCCCCCTCGCCCCTCCCAGTACCCTGCCCCCCGACCTGGCTAGATTCTCCAAGTTCCCTGGCTCGGGAGCAGGAAGGAGTAAGGGAGTTTCCAGAATGTTCTGTAGAGCTCCAGGGGGAGGCTTGGCAACTGGAAATTGTCAGCCGTCTCCTTGGCGACAGCAGACAAATTATCCTGGTAATGGAGGAGGGAGGGGAGCTCTCAGCAGGGCCGCCAACGGAAGCAGCCCTCAGCCCCCAGAAAACTTGAATTCCTCATTACCTGTGTCAGTGGGTTCCGCCAGGAGACAGAAACCACACCAATTAGTTGAAAAGAGAGAATTAGATATAAAGCACTGATAACTAGGCACAAAGTTGTTGATTAGGTAACAGAAGGGTAACAGAATGCTTAGGTATCAAGAGATGGCCGCTGAGGAGCAGCTCCCTGCCCAGCCCTGGGGAAACCAGAGGAAGGGTTGGAATTACCTATTAGTCATTTCAGGGAGGGGCCGCGGAGCCCGGGACCCAGACCTCCGAGGAGGAGGCTCTGAGCAAGAAGGGAGGCCCCCTGCGCTCGTGCCCAGACCTCCGAGGAGCGGGCACCTGCAGCTGGTGCCAGGTTCTCTGGAGCAGGGGCGTCAGGGTGGATGGAGGGTGGGTGACGATGAGGCAAGGTCTGGAAACCTGCAAGCTGGATTCAGCTGCCGCTTCAGGACCGGCTGCTTCTGGGGTGAAGAGCGTGGTGGGTGCCGTGTCAGGGGAATTGGGAAGGAGCGCCCTTCCCCCTCCACCAGGCAGCCTCCCGCTGGTGGCTCCTGTTGGGAGAATCTATCAGGGAACAGCTGGCAAAGCAGAAATGGGGGTCCCCAAGGCCCAGGGCCAGACCCCCCAACATAGCATGTGAGGATAGGTCTGCAGCTGAGAAGCAAGACCCTGAAATCACTGGGCACTGCAGGGCGGGAAGTTCTGGTCACCAGCTGCAGCTCTAGTGGAAACAGCGGTGCCAGGCACATAGCAGGCGCTCATCTGGTACCACCGTCTGGCCTCTGTCTTGAAAGGGCACAGGGGGAAGCCTCCCACTCTTACTCTGACTTGAAGAGTTACTGACAGTCACAGGCTCAGACAGCTGGAAGGAATTTGTGTAATGTAACGACGAAAACAACAGCGGTGCAGAAATATTTAGGTAAGAGTGGCCTCAGAAAAACTAACCATAAACCACTGTGATCAAATCATACATTGAGGGTAAAGGACAAGAGAAGTAGATCTATGAGAACTGGAACCCAGTCCAGAAATACATCTCAGTACATATAGTATGGGAGAAAGGTGGTATTTCAAACCAGCGGGGTAATAGATTGTATGGGCACAAACTGGCTATCTAAAAAAACAAAACAAAAAAACAAGGTTAAGTTCTCTACCTCAGAAGTTATTAAAACTAAATTTCAAATAGATGAAAGATTTAAATGTATTTACATGTAAACATTTAAAACAATTTAAATATTGTTTCTCATATTTAAACAATTTCATGGGGAACTATTATTTAAAGCAACATTAAACAGTATTTAAAACAATTTAAATACTCGAAACAATTTAATGAGGAAAAAAGTTAGGAGACTATATAATCTAGGGCTTGAGGAGATTTTTCTAAACAAAACAGAAAATCCAGAAGCTATAGAGGAAAACGTACAAAATATTTAAAGTTTAGAAGGATAAAAGATAATACATACAAAGTCAAAAGACAGTTATTGATGGGAGAAAATATTTCAATATATGCCATCAATAAAGAGTTATTATGTGTAATCCACAAAGAGCCCTATACTCAGTAAGAAAGAGAAATAACCTTATAGAAAAATGGGCAAAACATGAATAGGTGGCTCATGGAAGTGAAAATCCAAAGGCCAATAGATTAATGGTAAAACACTCAACCTCACTCATAGTCAAGGAAATGCAAATTCGAAGCACGTGGCACCACTTTTATCAGGATAGCAAAAGTTAAAAAAAATGTTAATAGCTATGGCTGGAGAAGATGTGGGAGAAACTACACTTGATCACAGTGGGTGGATATGTGAATTACCACAGACTTTTGAAAGAGGGAGCTGGTCAAACATATGGAAACTAAAAATATGCATCTCTGACCCAGCTATGTCATTTCTGGCAATTTAGCCGACAGAAAAAAAAAGAGCAAACTCCAGTCTACAAGGATGTGCACACACACAAAATTTTATAGCATATTTGGGGTGGCAAAAACACTAGTTATGGTTGAATAATATACATTTATCCATACACTGTAATGTTATACGACTATTAAAAAGAATAACTTACAAAAAGACAAATGCTGTATGTTCCCACTTTTAGATACCTCTAAAGTAATCAAACTCACAGAAACGGAGAGAATAGTGGTTGCCAGGGCCTGGGGTAGAAGAGGGAATAGGAGGTTTTGTTTAATGGGTGCAGAGTTTCAGTTTTGCAAGATGAAAATGTTCCGGTGGTAGGTCCTTTGCACAACAATGGTTAGATACTACTGAACTGTACACTTAGAAGTGGTTATGATGGTCAGTTTTACATTATGTATATTTGGACACAATTAAGAAAAAGAACAAATTAGAGAGATTTTCACAATGTTAGGTAAGAAAAGCAACTTGCAGAGAAATCGGTGTGGTATTTGTGTAATAAATGACAACAAATGTAAATAAATGCCTCTTGGGTAATCTGGACCTGTCTGGCTGTGACCTGAACCCTCTGATTCCAGAAAGCTCACCGGGAGTTCCTGTTGGACTGAGCTCACTGACTTGGTCAGCCTTGGGGTGGCAAGGCATCCTTTAGGCCTCCACCCTGGTGTTCCCCCTTTTCAGCCCTCCTCCCCCAGATACCAGGCCCCCACAGGCTCTGGCACCACCAGTCAAGGCCCACAGCTGTTTCCAATCTTCTGCACAAACTTTATTGAAATGAGAAGCCCCATTTATCATGCCTCAGGCCCCCTGCTCCTCCTGATTAGGTACATACGACCTGACCCGTCAGTGGGGCCTGAGCCAGCAGTCAAAGAGGAGATTGTTCTGAGCCAGGAGGTAAGAGGCACAGGAGCCTGGGCTGCTGAGAGGGGCCCAAAGGGGTCTGCAGCCAGCCAGGAACCGATGGCAGGTATCCCTGAACTGGGGGAGAAGGGGAGTGCAGGGCTGAGTACATTCATCGAGGGCCACTGGTCCACTCACTTCTCTGGCTGTGTCTTCTCTCTCTAGCCTCCAAGCCCCTTCCAAAAGACACGTCCTACATCAGCAACACCTGCCCCCCTGCAAGCTCCAAACTCAATCCCAAGTGTTCTTTTCATCTCTCAGTTGTGCCAGGAAACCCCTCTGGATGTAACAAGAAAGGCATTTCTCCCCACTTCCATTCTTCCGAGAGCTGCAGAATCATCAAAACTCTTAGATATGAAAATAACTTAGAGATCACGTAAGTCTCAGCTCCCTCTCGATGTAGAAACTCCCTCAACAGCATCCTTGATCCATGGCCACGCCCATTGATTCTTGGACGTGCTAGGCTATGTGGTCCAATATGGTAGTCCCTAGCTACATGTGGCTATTTAAAAATACATGTATATGGCTATTTAAAAATGGATGTATATTGTGAACAGAATCATCTGAAATGGAGTCAAAGGGTGCTCAGGTGGAACCAGCTGGGGGAGTTGGTTCCATGCCCATCCACACCTAAATGGAGCATGGACTTTCAGACTGTTCCCACCACAAGCACTGTGCGTGTCCTGCTGTAGTTCTCAGAGTGAGGCTCATTTTGCAGAACTTCAGCCTAGTAACTAGCATTGTAACCTATGATATAGACCAATGTCAGTTATTTTTGCCGATTGGCGAAGATGAAGGTGTTTTAATAATAACTGAAGTTTATTCCACTCCTAGGAATTTACCCTAAGAATTCAGGAGCCCAGTTTAAAAAAGACATATGCACCCCTATGTTTATCGCAGCACTATTTACAATAGCCAAGAAATGGAAGCAACCTGAGTGTCCATCAGTAGATGAATGGATAAAGAAGATGTGGTACAAATACACAACGGAATATTATTCAGCCATAAGAAGAAAACAAATCCTACCATTTGCAACAACATGGATGGAGCTAGAGGGTATTATGCTCAGTGAAAGAAGCCAGGTGGAGAGAGACAAGTACCAAATGATTTCACTCATCTGTGGAGTATAAGAACAAAGCAAAACCTGAAAGAACAAAACAGCAGCAGAATCACAGAACCCAAGAATGGACTAACAGTTACCAAAGGGAAAGGGACTGGGGAGGATGGGTGGGGAGGGAGTGATAAGGGGGAAAAAGGGGCATTACAATTAGCACATATAACATAGGGGATGAGGCACGGGGAGGGCTGTACAACACAGAGAAGACAAGTAGTGATTCTATAGCATCTTTCTACGCTGATGGACAGTGACTGTAATGGGGCATGTGGGGGGGACTTGATAATGGGGGGAGTCTAGTAACCATAATGTTGCTCATGTAATTGTACATTAATGATACCAAAAAAGAAAAAAGAAAAAGAAAAATGGAAGTTTGAGCAGTGCTGATGAAGGGAAGGGGGAAGGACCAAGGATTCAGAGATGCCCACAGTCAAACCCCAGCTCTGTTGCACGGTGGCCTGCTGCAATCTCTTTCCATATTTATAAAATGGCACTGCTAAGTTTCCATGGGAGTTGCCAGGACATGGGAGGATCGACTCAGGAAGCGGGCACAGTCTCCACCCATGGCTGCTTACAGTCTAGGGGTGCTCTGTCACCTTTGAAGGCCCAGAAGTTGTCCCAGATCCCCCACCCTAAGACAGAATCCTCCCCTCCCTCCAGCTGAAGCCCGAGCACTCTGGAAAGAGGAACGAGTCCTAGAGGAGGGGTGAGTGGCGGGTCAGGGAGACATCTTGGGGAGGCCAGGTGCAGCTCCTGGGCCCTCCAGCTTGCCAGCTTCTCCCTGCTGGGAGCTGAGCGGCACAGCCCTTCCCCTGCTGGGCAGCTGTTCCCTTTCTAAGCACACTGCCTTAAGTTAATACCAAAGCTGCTCAGTGAATCCTGAGCCTGAACCAGTGTGAGAGGGATGGACCTGGGCCTGGCCCAGAAATCTACCCAGGACAGAGTCCTTTTTCTAGAGCATTAAGGCCCTGTCTTCATGGGTCTAGTCTTTATGGTAGCAAGGCAGCAGGAGGGAAAAAAGTATGACTTAACATAGAAGGGAAAGTTATGCAACCATCAGCATAAAAAACCTCCCTGGAGGAGCTCAGGTCCAACCAGCTGGACTTGCTCCTGTCCAAGGGCCTGGACCACTTGCTGGTAGAGACAACACCGGGAGGGGCAGCCCTTCACAAAGACCCCCGAGTTTAGGCTCCTGGCTGAGCCCGCTGGACTCCAAGTGCTGTTTCCGCAGCACCATTTGTTCCCCGGGCCTCACTGCTCCCTGCCCTCCTTGTTTTAATGATCTCAGACAGACATAAAAACAGCTGAGCTCAGCACAAGTGACGGAGACACGAACATTGCCTCAGGGTCCCCGTGGACCCCAGCTGGGTACCATGCCACCCTCGGTTCCATTTGGACAGGATAAAGTGAGCTCATTTATTGGGTTGTTTTAAGTGAGCTCACACTAGGCAGTGCCAGAGAGCGGAGACATCAATCTTTCCCGGTGCGTGGAGTCACTGCCAAACACCTTGGATAAAACTTTCTGCCTGTTTCAAGATATGTTTTCCTCCCCTCTAAAAATGAGGAGGGGAAAAGTATTAAGAATCGAGGGGAGGGTGGGAGGGTGTTAGCAGATTCTGGGAATGACAAACTTGTCAACGCCTCGGCCTAATAAAAATTCTTCCAGTAAGAAAGGCAAACTTTTAACCCAGAGATTTTGTTCCTGGTCCTTTGGTCTGGCTGTGGGCTCACCCTGGGCGAGGGACGAGGGTGGGATTTGCTTCTACCTCTGAAGGCTGCATCTGTGCCAGAGGTGGGGCAGTTTATCACATTTCCCCCTCTGGGCTGTGGGTAAGCCTCAAATGCCTCTAAACTACAGCAAACTCAAGCAGGCTGTTTGAAAACCTCCCAGCCAGAGAGAAATCTTACGCAGGAGAGCGGAATCGCTCCGAGAAGGGGCAATGTGTGTTGCGGCCTAAGCCAGCCCTACGTGGCCGCATGCAAACTAACTGCTTTTGTTTTCCCTTCATGAAGGGACTTCTTTAAAGTTTTTATTCTTTGTAAACACTTAAAAGCAACAAACATGTAGAAGAAAGTCACCCACAACCTTCCTAACTTACATGGCTATGTTTCAGAGTTTCTTGTCTATACACATACTCTTCAAGCACAATTGTGACTAGGACTCTATAGTCACTCCTGCCCCCTATTTCCCCTCTTTTTTCAGTCAAGACTTTCACCTAGATGTGTGTTTTAAAATTTTGCTGCTCAAAGTGTGGTCTGCAAACTACAGCGTTAGCGCAACCCAGATCTGCTCGCTCCAGGAGAGCCACAGGTGATCTGTGTTTACATTACAGTGTGACACCAGTCAGGACACAACTCTTCTGTAAAGGGGGGCTGCTCCTTGCCCACTCCCCTCTGCCCCACTGCCCTGTAGGTAGAGAACACCTGTGCCGGGCAATGGGCTGGGTGCCAGGACCCACAGAGAGCAGGATCCTTTAGAAAGGGTCTCTGCCTCCTGCCTCGCCGTCGTAGAGGCAGAGCAGGAACAGCCCTGAGGTGTCTTCCACCAGCCAGGCAGAGATGAAAAGGACCGAGAGCTGGAAGAGACCCTGGCAACGAGGCCATGCAGATGAAGCGACTCTGTCCTGGCACAGATGCAGCTGGAACCCAGGTCTGCGGCTGCTCCAGGACACGCCACCTGGACTCACAGTCTGCAGCTCTGCCACAGGTCAGCACGAGGGTACACGCAGCCGGGACCCCGGTCCACCCGGTGGGACCGCCCCACCGCCCTCCCTCCGTCCCCCACCGAGGCCCAGGCCACGCCCATTCCCTCGCAGGCCTCCTGACCTTTGAGAGGCAGGAAAGACTACCCATGCGATTAAATATTGCAAAGAAATCAATTCCCCAGAAATTCATGTGGGGGCTGAATAAATTATTACTGCCAAATGGATTCCGTCAAATAAAACTCTTTGGAAGTTGATAAAATGGATCTAAAATTAATCTTGAAGAGTAAAACTGGTAACAATACTTTTTAAAAATAGAGAGAATTAAAGTAGCCAAGAGGAGGAACAAGTTGTTTAATTAAAACACGTTATTTAAAGTAATATTTAAAACAGTGGTACTGGTACAAGAATAAACTGGAATTAAGGAGATACCCAAAATCCTATTATATGTGTGTAGGTATGATAAAGTAGATATGAGAAGTAAATGGGAAAAAAGATTTCTCAATAAATGATGTTGGCTTTATTAGCATTTTTTTAAAAAGGGGGAATGTGACCAATTTGATATACTTCACACCAGAATAAATTTCAGATGGATCTTTTTTAAAAAATCACAATAATAACGGATGATTGTTGATGTATTTCACTACAAAAATTAGATAATTTTGTGTTTAAAAGCTATAATATAAATAAGAAAGGCAAATTTGGGAATACATTTTCACTAAAAAAAAGTATATTTTACTTGGAAAAAACAATTTACACCATATGTAACACAACTTGGTAAGGACATTAAGATCTCATAAAAATAAATGGGCTAGGGACACCATAGATGTTTTTCAAACATTGAATCTTTCATTAAAAAATAAGAAAATGAAAAATTCAATCTTGTTTGTATTAAAAGAAATGTAAACCAGAAAAAGTTACCAAGCAAAGCAATTTTAAAATGAAAATGTCCATTTTCATACAAAAATATGAAGCAATTTGGCACTATCTTAGCAAAAGCCATAAAAATGCTCCTGGATTTTGACCTAATATTCAAACTTAACATCTCTAATCCTAAAAATAATTCAAAATAGTGGGCAAGAAGATTTGCTGCACCATTATTTATGTTGAAAAACTGGACATGACATAAATGATATTATTATACATTGTATTATATTCACCTGATCAGAAAATCTGGTCAGTTATTATTTTTAATAACTCCAAAGACTATGTAGCAACATGAAAAAACATGTGAATGTCTCAAATAAAAAGACATAACATATATGCACTATGATTAATTGCAAATAGTCATATTAGGATGGAAAGAACTATCTCAAGACAGTAACTTGTTAGGAAATAAAGAGATTTTGGATACATTTTCCCCGACTAATTTTGTGTGATGTTTTATCACTATTATAATATAAATATTAAAGGAAAAATAATCCACACCTTGTATAAGGTGATGAAGAACAGTGTAAATCGATGGTCACATGGAAAGAAGCCAGTGAATCTGAAAGTTAAGACAGGCTGAAGTTAGAAGCTATTCTCTCCAGTTTCTTCTAATTTGTGGAAAACTATCTTCCCCTGTACAAAGCTTTTACTACTTCTGTGTGTGGAAAACAATCTTCCCCTGTGCAAAGCTCATGTTCTTCAGTGTGTGTAGCTCTGTTGCATGGGGGTTATGGAAACATGGCATTTTAGAAAGGACAGAGTTTCAGAGATCACTGTATTCCAGCTAATTTGAGAATCAGAACTACAGCATCCGTTGCAAATAACTGTAATGCATGCTTCTGACTGATTGAATATTCCCACAGATGGGGAGCTCACTGCCTCACCAAGCAGCCTGTTGAGGCTCTGTTTTCTGCATCATGAAGGAAGCTGTTATAGGACCATGCCTGCCTCTGAACCTCACACAAAATCAGGGCTTCTTCATCAATCACTTCTTTTCATCTGGGATTTCAAGCCACAGGTCACAAAAGGAACAGACCGGATGGAATAGGACTGCACCAGTTTTCCTAACAAAAGAAAAATACTAAGCTCAAAATAAGAGACTATCCTCATTCATGAGAAAATATATTCTAGAAATAGGAATATAGAAACCCACGCCTATTGTACTGAAAAGAAAAAAATTACAGGCGAAGATCAATTCCCAGGAAAAGTACTATAGATAGTTGCCCATGTTTCTCTCTAAAGACTAAAGACTTTAGATATTTAATTAATAAATTAATTTCTAATTAATAATTAGAAAATTATTTCAGTTCTTCTGAATATGGGGGAAGGGCTATCTTTTCAGTGCTCATCTTTCTTATTATATTAGAGGGTCTGGGTATCTCTGATGTCAGCAAAAGTGGACGCTGACAAGCTGGTGAAGGAGGGCTGGCAGCTGGACATGGGCGGCGGGAGGCCCCGTGGGTTTTCAGGATATGCTGCTGTTTCTCTTAAGCACGAATCATCCCATGTCAGGTGCTTATCCTGTATTTCATTAGAAGAGTCTGAAAGTTTCAATGAAAGAGTCAGAAGTCTAAAGGTGGGGTGGAAAGATGCTAAAAATGAACAATGGTGCTTCAACTCACCCAAATTTCAAAATTTGCAAAGTGTTATGATCATTTTAAAATGATGCATCACAAAGTGGTATTTGGTGAGTGGGGCACAATATTGAGCCCCCAAATTTACGTTGAGCCCTAACCCCCAGTGTGATGTTATTTTGGAGGTGAGGCTTTGGGGAGGTAGTTAGGACATGAGGGCGGGAGCTCACGGTGGGATTATGGGATCAGACACGCTCTCTCTGCCCCGTGAAGACCCAGTGAGAAGGCAGAAGGGTCCTCACCAGACTCTGAACCGTGTTGAACTTGCTCTTGGACTTTGAGGCCTCCAGAACTATAAGAAAATTAACTTTTGTTGTTTAAGCCTCCCAGTCTGTGATATTTTGTTAAGGCACCAGAGCAGACCAAGACACAAAGCACTAAGGGAGACCAGAGGAGGGTGGTGGCGAGGACAGGGGCTCTGACAGCCGGCCTGGGAGGGGGGCCGGGACAGGGAGGAAGGGTGAGAAGGCCAGTGCCTGGGGGGCCCACCCCTTCTTAGAAAGCCAGCGTGCACAGGAGAGCTAAGAACACGGGAGGACGCAGAACCCAGAGAACACGGTAGCCTGGGGAGGTGAGAGGCATGCCCTGGAGGAGGAGGGGCCAGCAGCTGGAATTAAGGGGGAGAGTTCCGCTCTCTGCCATGGGTTAAAACAAGGTGGAGAAAATGCTGGGGTGAGCTCTTTTTGGACTCCTCTGGGAGCAGAAAGTTGGCATTCCCTGCAGCATATAGCAAGGCTGTGATACTTCAGCGCCTCTGGGTTACACTGTTATGAGGGTCTTTAATACGCATGGTGATTTCCTGAGAGCCGTGGAGGGCTGGAGAGAGGCATAGGCTTTAAGAGGCCTCGACTCTAACATGTGCCCACCTGTTGGGCCCCGAACGCCCTCGGGTCAGCATGCATGGCTCTCTGCTTGGCAGCTGGGGAGAACAGAGGCGGGTGCTTAAGCTCAGAGGGTGAAGAAGCACAGGCCCACCGAGAGCTCCTTGCCCTGAACTCCCATCTCAGCTTTCATCCCAACAAGTGTGCTGTCTGTGCGTGGGCCCTTCTCTGATCTGGGACCCTACCTGAATCGAAGGGAAGGAGACAGCCTCTCAGAGGACCACGAGCAAAACCAAAGCTAACTACAACCCGCTTCTGTCCCGAGTGTCTGGAAAGGTGCTGCTCGTCCCCCCAACCATCCCTTTAAGATGTTCCCCCACTGATGGCATGCACAGTGGCGGCCAGTGGCTTTCACGGGGACCAAACTGCTGAGGAGGATCAACACTTCCTCACGACCAAAAATAATGTGTGACATCCCACCAGGC
Organism: Manis pentadactyla; assembly: GCF_030020395.1. NCBI lineage: Eukaryota > Metazoa > Chordata > Mammalia > Pholidota > Manidae > Manis > Manis pentadactyla. The sequence goes on along the minus strand of NC_080031.1, from coordinate 11,771,754 downwards.
TGTGACCAACGCCTTTGCGATTCCACTCTTCACAGGGTTCGTAGATCCGGCACCTCCCGTCATCACAGGAGCCCTACCCCAGGCGAAGGGTTCACTCACAACTGCTGGGAATCACAGCCCTATGTGATCGTGAATTCCAATATGCTAAAGTGGTAAGCTGGCCAAGATAAACCTAATGGATTTGGTTTAGTATCTTGTGCCAAGTAATACACAGCTGATTAACCCAGCTCACAGAGGCCCTGAAATCCTCTGGCTCTCCCTTCCTTCTCCATTCACTTGTTGCTTAGGCCGGCAACGACTGAGGGGACCCTGGTCAGGTCTGCACAGAGACTTGAAAACTGCTTGTAGTTCTGTTCTGCAAAAGAGCCTGTGGACAGTTGACTCACGACACTTGACAGTTAGTGGTAAGCCAGCTGTTGAGGCGCACAGAGCGCAGGACGGTCCTGCTGCTTCCTAGGTGGCAAGACAAAGGAATGTGAGCAGGGGGCACAGGAGGAGGACGCCCGCTCTGAGCAGACCCTATGGGAACAGCTGCCGAACAGAAGTCACTGAAGACGTGTGCCAGGGTAACTGGTAGAGAGTCTATCAGAGATCTGAACCAGAGAGGGAAGAGGGAAGGTTTAGTCCAGAACACCCCGGTGCTGATGGAAAGGACAGCTCCATTCTCACAGGGTGAGAGAGCCAAGTGTCTTGATACACTTTCTGTGCTTAGTCTTCCTGTGCCACATAATTGGGGTTCAAAACTAGGATGGAAAGCACCAGTGGAAAATGGTAGTGAATGAAGAAATAGTATTTAGTCAACATGAACAAATACTGGGGCACTGTGCTGGGGGCTGGGCAGTGAGGGGACAAGGTGACTGATCACAGCTGCTCACACTTAGGTAAAGGAGAAGTCAACTGGACATTCAGGGCTGGGAGCTCACTTTGTACAGATTCTGTCTCGGCACACTTCCCTTTGCCTCAGTCTCCTCTCCAAGACAGGGTCATTAGTACTTCTTGCTTCACCTATGCAGTCAGCTCCCTTATAAAGGGTGTATTTCTGGGTTCTATCCTCAGAGAGTTGGGGTTTTCTCTATGGGAGAGGCAATCTGCATGTTGTTTTTCAACTTCTCTGGGTAGTCATGGCCATGAGTTGCATCTCCAGCGCAGCCTCAGTGCATCCATTAGGGGTGTGCAAGGTAGCACTAAGTCCACCACATCGAGGACACTAGTAAACACACACGTCCCTCTTGTGACAGGGGATGCAGAGTGTCTTCTTCTGTGGGAGCAGCCCAGATGGTGCAGGGGTCCTTCCTCTGCTATACTAGCAACCTGTGTGCGTTCCTTTACCACTGTCTGTTATAATCCTGGCTTATTCTGCGCCTGCTATTATTCTTTGAGTTCTGAGATGACTGTAACATGTCGTATTCATCTTTCTGTCCCTGGTGTTTTAACATAAATGTGGTGCATAATAAAGATGTGGAGCGAGGAAGCTGGAGCCCTACTCATGGGGATAAAACACGGGCAGGGTGCTGTGCACACAGAATATCAAGACATAAGCCCAAACCACCCTTCCCTGCCAGGACGGCAGACATTCACTAAGGCTGCCAGTGGTTGTCTGGCATGGCAGAGCTGGGCCTGGCTTCTGGCTGTGGGCTGCAAAACCTGCTCAAGCTTTCTGGAAGGGTATCAATTTCCCCCCCCATTTTCTCAGGCCCACTGTTTCACTTTTTTGGTAGCAAATGTGAAAAATAAAAAGCATCTCAATGGGACTTGCAGGGAAACATCCCAAATTCTCAGATATACCTTTAAATTTGCTTCAAAGCAAAATCTTTTGGCTTCCTGAACTGCTACGTCTTTAATCAGGCAAGTGGGTTCCCCCTAACCCTGCACCCACGGCTTGTTTTTAAGAAATGACTATAACAAAGCCCCATTTTCAAAGACTATTAAATGACTGATGATGGATTGAATCTTCTCGAATTTGAAGACATTAAGAAGCTAAACAAAAGTATTTTGAAATTCTGTATGTCAGTTGAAATATTAAAAAAGCAAAATGTTCTCTTCTAAAGTGTTTTACTTTTTAAAGATTTCAACTTGCCCTCTCGCCTAAGAACGTGGGCTGCGTGAGCAGGCACGCACGGGGGAGGGAGGGAGGCCGTCAGCGGCCAGAGGGGCGGCCTGGCAGTGAGGTCTGAGGATGCCTGGCTTTTTCCTTCGGCCTAACGGCTCAATTCCAAAACAGTAGAGCTCTACCGCCATCTTGTGGCACCAAGGAGATCTTCACAAGGGGCATGATCAGCTGGGGTTCTATAAACCAAATCCAAAATCGTGTCAGTAGCCCACACACAAAGGTGTTTTACCTGGAAAAAGATTACAGTAAGAAATGATCTTGCTTTTTTTATCCAAAAGGATCATGTGCTTCACATCAGTTTGGTTTCAAAAAGACCTCAGGTCTTAAAACTAAGACAACGATGACATTTATTTTGCCATAGGGTAACAGTTTCACTTTGAAAAAGACTCAACATTAAAAATTACCTTCAAAACCAACTGGGACATTCTCACAAAAACTAGAACATTTCACAATCAATACAGCTGTTTCTTCAAAACTCAATCTTCTCAATTTCGTCCAGATCTTCAGTGTTGAGTTGCTTAATACTGCAGTCTGAAAGAACAAAAGAGAAGGGAACTGGTCTTATCCCAGGGTCTAAATGGAAATTTCATTCCATGCAAATCTGAATTTCTGAAGACAGTAACACTTTTGAAAACATGTGTTCTTGTGATACCTTGTATGGAAAGCCTGGAGAAAGGAATATTCTCTAGACTGGAAGAGGAAGGGATGGTATCAAAAGAATCAATGAATACTAACTGGAATAGCACCAAATGCTCCAGACGACTGAACATACATGTTTAGATACCTTGGGGAAGGAAAAGGCCAGAGTGCAAGGGAAGGGAGCCTAGGAAGGGGCCTGGCTGAGCTGGGGGGAATAATGCATGGGGACTAAGGCTCCCCTGCTGAGGTCACTTCCCAGGACTAGGTCTTCAGCAACTTCCTATAGCCACAGTGGATCTGCATGGTTCTCCCTCCTTCCACCGTCTCTCCCTCATTTCTCCTAGTACAGGGGTACTTAATCCACTTTCCTGAAGGGTCCGTGGACATGCTACAGTCAGTGTGCAAACTTTTAAAAATTATATTCCAAATTGCATCAATGTCTTATGTGCATTTCCCCAGAGATAAGTGTCCATTGATTCCCACAAACACTAAGCACCACTGTCCTAAAAGGTGAAAGACGTATTCAGAGTCCTTCAAGTGTTCCTCTTCCCCTGTCCCTGGCCACATACAGGGGCTTGAAGCCTGGAGTAATATGAGAGGTGGGCATCTCAGGTTATGTCTCCTTGATCGGCTTCTGTCAGTGAGCCGGCTGCCAGTCCCAGAGCCCCGCAGGTCCTCACAGCCTGCCTTGTTTGGATGGGGGCTGCGGGAAGGGCAGCAGACCTCAGAATCTGGGACTGTCCTAGTTGGTAGAGTGGAGCAAAAGAAAGGACAAATGTAAATAAAAGACAGAATATAATCTTCGAGAGCTTTATTACTTTGCTTAAGGTGGCTCTTTACAGGACATGAATGTCTGCTCCAGATCCCAGAATGAGCAGTAACATCAACCTGAGCTTATATTAATTCCACTTGACTTAAAAACTTTTAGCTACCACATATTATTTCATCAACTGTCTCATATTAGGAACTCTGGCACCACAAAAGAGAAGCCTCTTCATGGCCCCTGCCCCCACACCATCACAAATTTCGGCCTCAGGTCCGCGGCACGTATCATCACCGTCAACACTGGCAGGCCTGCGGTTTCTGCTGAGAAAAATGCTACTCACTGAAGTGGTCCTGGATCTTCATAAGCAGGGGAAGCTTATCCACTTCAATCATGTTGAAGGCAAAGCCTTTTTTCCCAAAGCGTCCTGTCCGCCCAATGCGGTGAAGGTAGGTCTTGTAGTCTGGCTCCTGTGCTTGGTTTAGAGGGAGGTCAAAGTTCACAACAACTGTGACCTGCTTCACATCGATCCCTAGAAGAGGAAAGACACTGTAGGGGCCTGCAAGGGTTTTCCTTAGGACATAGCAATTCATGCACAACATTTGCTGAGGGGATTCTCATGGAGGAGGCATGATTTTTAAAGAAAACCTGCTCTTACATACTTAAAGTAGGTACTTTGGTCAGGCAGTTTGCTTGCACAGTATGTCTGTGACGCTAGGTAAGAGTGTCAGGAGAGGCTGATCCTCCGGAAGTCTGAATATGCATGAAGGGTGTGTACGGGTGTTGCGGAGAGGGGCTCTCGCCAAGGCCTCAGAGCTACCACCTCCTCCCTTCTCCTGCCGCGCTAAGTCCCCAGCAGGCCCCTTCGTCTCACACTCCCTCACCCACCACAGGCCCAGCCCCACTCCGGTCCATGGCCATCGCCTGGTCAGGTCCTTTCTATCCCGTGCCCCAGCCGGCACCGTTTCCAGACCGGTTTCCCCTCCTGACTTCTCCCAGTCCTCTCATCTCTCCAGTGACAGCCACCATGGCAATGTCCAGAGCAACTGTGTTCAGAACCCAACTTCCCAAACTGTACAGAATAAAGTACACTTTAAGACTTGTATGACTACCAAACTACCTCATGTCTCATCGCCCCCTCTCCTGACTCAATCCCAACACCACAGTCACAAGTCTTGCCGACTCCCAAGCAAACTGCAAATTCCCATGTAACTGAATTGTACCCGTCCTTCAAAACCTGTCACTTCTCGTGTTTCCCAGGAAGACTTCTATGATCCCCAGGGTCCCTGTCCCTCAGCACGAAAAGCTGTCTGGGTCATAATCCTCGGCCTCCTTGCCCTGTACTTTGACTCTGGAGCTCTTTGTGTCCTTTTTCCTCCAAGGTCTAGAGTTGGGCTGTCCAATGTGGGTAATGTTAGCCTCATGTGGCTATTTAACTTGAATAAATTCAAATTAAACATTTAATTCCATGGTTACACAAGCCGTATTTCAAGTGCTCAACAACCACATATGGCTGGTGGCGACCAACCAGACAGCACAGAACAGTGTATTCCCATCACGGCAGAGAATGCTGGTGGATGGTCCTGCTGCTCTAGGGAGACAAGAATGTAGGCAGTGAGCTCCCGAGGGGCAGGGGCCTCATCCACACTCACAGCAGGCCCTCATTTCTATCTGCTGAAGCAAGAACAAACGAGGAGACATGGTAGGAGAATAGGGACAGCAAGGATACAGAAGGGATGAACAAAGTAAGTTTAAAAGGCTCTTCTCCTTATTTTCTTCCCCCGTAGTCAATACTTTTAACATTAAAAACACCTCAGAGATGAACAACATCATTAAACATTGGCGAACACAAGTTAAACACACGACAAAATACTACACACATCTACTAGAATGGCTAAAATAAAAGAGTGACAGTACCAGCCGCCGGCAAGGAGCAGAGCGACTGGAACTCTCCTGCACTGCTGCTGGGAATGAAAAATGGTTCAGCCACTTGGGAAAACAATTTTTTATCAAGCTAAATACACACTTACCACATAACCCAGAAATCCTACTCCTAGGTATTTACCCAGATGAAAAGATGTCTATGCAAGACCTACATGTTGATTACAGCTTTATTCAAAATAGCCCCCAGCCAAATAATCCAAATGTCCATTAACTGGTGAATGGATAAACTAACGGTGGTATATCCATTCAGAGGGCTACTGCTCAGCAATAAAAACTAGTGAACTACTGGTACATGTGACAGTTCTGATGAGTTCAAGTGTTGTTAAAGTGGAATAAGTGAGACAAAAAGGCTATGTACTGTATGATTTAATTTATATGGCATTCTGGATGAGACAAAAATGTAGAGGCAGAAATCTGATGAGTAGTTGCCAGAGGCCAGATGATAAAAGGAAGAGACTACACAGAAGCACAGGGAAGTTCTGGAAGGAAATGACAATGCTCTGTATTTTGATTATGGTAGTGGTTACATGACTCAATATGCTTGTCAAAATTCACTGACCTTTATACTTAAAAGCAGTGAATTTTATCTTATGTAAATTGTACCTAAAGAAATGTGACTTTAAATATATACACACACACACACCTCGTGCACAGACATTGGTCGTTATGAGAACTTTCTCTTTTCCATCACGAAACCTCTGAAGAACGGAAGCTCGCTGGTCCACGGTCAGCTCTCCACTCAACAGAGACACTTGGTGGCCGTCCTGCGCCATCTGCACACTCAGCCACTTGGCATCCTGACGAGTCTACATGAAAGACAAAAGCCCAGGTTGACCCCAACTGGGTGTGTTTACAATGTTCGTGTGTGCAGGGTAGAGCAGTTGGGAAAGGCTGCAGAGGAGTTTTGCTTTATCTCCCCCAAGTCCTAGAGGAATCTCAGAATGGGGCATAGAATTCTCCCTCCTCCTGTGCTTCTAGAGTCATTATCCTCTCAACCTGTCAGAGCTTTGGCATCTCAGCCATGAAACAGAGATAATAAAAATGCTCCACCTGTGTCATGTGGTAGTATGATGACAAAATGAATTTATGCAATACTGATGACACTCTAAGAGTGCTCCATGTATGCCAGGCCCATGTATGCCAGGCATCTTGCTAAAATCTTTACATGCATTACGGTCATTTACTTTCACAACGATTTGATGAAGTCGTGAAAATTTCACAACAATGTGACTGGCTACCTAATTTCATTTAAAACTTTAAAAAAATCTCAGAGCTTAACAGCATTAAATAACTTGCCCCAGGTTACATGCCTAGTCCATGAAAAGCTGAGCTTTCCTTTATTTGGACAGTGTTTCCAGCACTGTCCAAATGCCAGGCAGGTGCTATTCTAGTGCAAGGGATATAAAAGTGTGTAAGACAGATGAGTTCCTGCTCTCAAGGAGCTTACAGTGCCTGTGTGGTAGTGAGAAAATAAAACCAACACAGGAACACAAAAAATGTCAGACAGCAAAAAACTAAGATGCAAATAAAAATAGGGTGATATTAATAGTGAACAACTGAGTAGCTACTTGCACACAGTAAGTTGGGAATCAAAGAGAACATTCTTAACCTGATAAAGAGTATCTGGAAAAACCTGACAATAAACATTAACCTAAATGAGAAAGTGTTTGAAGCAGTTCCTCTAAATAAAGGGTGCCCTCTGCTTTACATACTGAAGTTCTTCCTTTCCATTATTTAACATTCCTAAGTTTCACTCACAACATACAGATAATTTCTATTCAGAGTTGCTCTGAAGATAAACTTATATTTTATAAGGTACAAAAAGAGCCGGGCGCACCGTGTTCTATATGCCAGTATTTATTAGTGTCACTGTCTCCATACCTCTGCCTGCAGGGAAGTCTGGACATGATGCACACCAGCGCACTGCGGTTACCTGGCAGAAGATGATGGCCTGAGCAATGGTGAGGCCGCCATAAATGTTGCACAGAGCTTCGTATTTGTCTCTCCTATCCTCACATAACACGTAAAACTGACGGATGTTGTCCAGGGTCAGCTCCTCTTTCCGTAACTTGATAACATTAGGGTCAGGAATGATTTGCTCTGCAAACCGCCACAACGAGTCCCCAAAGGTCGCTGAAAAGAGCAGCATCTGGCACCCAGAGGGTAAAACTCTGTGGGAGAAGAGGGAAGAAGGCCGTCACCCAACTGCCGCCCGTCACTCTCCTTTGGAGGTAGCTTCAAGCACCTCACACCCAGTGCTTGCAGCTGCTCCACACCCACCTGCTCTGGGTCAGCATGGGAGATGCTGCCAGCAACAAGCTACACCTTCATACAAAGGGCCATGTGCCCTGTCCCCCTTGCCACAAAGAATTTGGAAAAACACATAAACTGAATGTGCAGCTCCAGAACAAACTGTAGGTATGTATTCTGGAAGGCTTGAGGTTCTTCATGACAATTTTCTTCTTAGGAGAGGCAGAATCATGGAGGTACAAGCATAGTCTAGACATTCTTTATAGTAAAGTGTCTCACACAAAGTTACATGCAGATGAAGGAAACAGGCTAGTCATTCAGTGGCAGGTAATCTACTTCTTGGGAGGGAAGGACAACAGTTACAACTAACTTTACTTGGGATGAGAAGAACCTCAACATGAATGGGGAGTAGAAGATGTGCCCATAATGAACATGGGGCTGGTTTACATAAAGTCCCAAATCAGGCCAATGAATCTGTGGAGTTAGCAGGCAGGACAGAGGTCATCCTGGGGAAGGGAGAGGCTAGTGACAGGCACGGAGCTGCAGGGGACCTCAGAGTGCTGGCAAAAGTTCTATTTCTTGATCTGGGCCAATGCCACATGAGCATAGCTTCTTTGTAATAATTCACTCAGCTAGACACTTATGATCTCGTATTTCTCTGCACATATTTTGTGTTATCAGTAAAAAAGTTAATTAATTTTTTTACAAAATAAAAGAGACCACAGAGAAATCACCACTTATGAGAAGACAGAGCACTTAGAAGAGTAAGTTCTTGTGCAATCCAGTCATTCCCAAACACTATTTTAAGCTTGGAGCCTGGATAGTCTGAGGACCTTTTCAAAATAACAATCTGACAGGCTTCTGGTCAACGGCAGACTGTCCATATATTCCCACATAGCACTGATATGCTTGGTAAGAGATAAAAAGGCAGGAATCCACAAAATGATGGAGAACAGAAGAGGAGAAACTGGTGGATAAGGTATTTTTTAATACACTTTGAGAGAAAAGTTTGGTAAATGAGAAAGTGGAAGAGGCTACGATATGAATGCTACGGATGGAAATACTGATGAAAAAGGCAGCTGAGCTGGAAAGGCAATGGTCCCCGTACAGAGATCTTGGCCCTGTGAGCACCAGGGCCAGGAAGTTAGGGGGCAAGGACTGAAAACGGGGGTGGTAATGTTAGATGCCGAAAATTCTGCTCTGGTGTGCTAGGGCCCTGTGGCCACTGGCTCTAGTACAATCCCACATTTGAAATGGTATCCTAAGGCCTGGGCCATTTCATTCCAAAAAGAAAATTCATACAAATTATACAAGAAAAGGAAACATGGGCAGTTCTGCAGAACACACTGGATTTCTAAGACTTAGTGCAAATAAAAAAGGGATTTTTTCAAAAAAGGAAACACACAAGAACAATGAAACCAAGAGCTGGTTCTTTAAAAAGATAAAACTGATAAACCTTTAGCCAGACTCATCAAAAAAAAAGATGACTCCAATAAATGAAATCAGAAATGAAAGAGAAGTTATAATCGACATTACAGAAATACAAAGGATTTTAAGAGATTACTATGAAAAATTGTATGTCAACAAATTCAACAACCTTTAAGAAATGGATAAATTCCTAAAAACATAAAACCTTTGAAGACTAAATGAGGAAGAGATAGGAAATCTGAAAAGATTAATTACTAGTAAAATTGATTGGTAATTTAAAAAACTGACAAAAAAACAAGTCCATCCCAGTTGGCCTCACAGGTGAGTTCTACCAAACATTTAAAGAGAGTTAATACCTAACCCTCTCCCTCTTAAGCTATTCCAAAAAAATAGAAGAGGGAAGAATGCTTCCAAATTCATTCTACGAGGCCAGCATTTGATACCAAAACCAGACAAAGACACTATCAAAAAGGAAAACTAGAGACAATATCCCTGATGAACACAAATGCAAAAATCCTCAACAAAATATTAGCAATCCAATTAAAGAATACATTAAAAGGATCATTCACCATGATCAGATAGGATTTATTCCAGGGATGTGAGAATGGTTCAACAACTGCAAATCAATCAATGTAATAAACCACATTAACAAAAGGAAGGATAAAAACATGATCATTTCAATAGATGGAGAAAAAACATTTGGCAAAAATTAACATCCATTTATGAGAGAAACTATCAACAAAGTGGCTAAATGGAACATATCTCAACATAGTAAAAGCCATATATGACAAACCCATAGCTAACATCATGTTTAATGGTGAAAAGCTAGAAGTTTCTCCTCTATGATCAGGAACAAGACAAGGATGTCCTTCCTTACCACTTTTATCCAAGATAGTATTGGAAGTCCTAGCCACAGGAAGAATCAGATGAGAAAATGAAATAAAAGGCATCTACACTGGTAAGGAAGAAGTAAAATTGTCACTACTTGCAGATGACAAGATACTATATATAGAAAACCCAAAAGACTCCAACAAAAAAACTATTAGAACTAAAAAATGAATTCAGTAAAGTTACAAAATATAAAATCAACATACAGAAACCTGTTCTAGACACTAATAATGAATTAGCAGACAGAATTTAAGAAAACAACCCCATTTACAATTACATCAAAAAGGATACCCAGAATAAATTAAACCAAGAAAGGGAAAGACCTTTACTTTCAAAATTATAAGACACTGATGAAAGAAACTGAAGATGACACAAATAACTGTAAAGATATACATGCTCACAGATGGGAAAATTAATATAGTTAAAATGTGCATACTACTAAAAGCAACCTACAGATTCAATGTAATCCATATCAAAACATGAATGGCATTTTTCACAGAACTAGAACAAATAATACTCAAATTTGCAAGGAACCACTAAAGACAGGCTGGAGGTATCATGAGCCCTGATTTCAGGCTATACTACAAAGCTATAATAATCAAAACAGTATGGTATTGGCACAAATACAGACACAGAGATTAATGGAACAAGACAGAGTTCCAAGAAGTAAACCCACAGTTATATGGTCACTTAATCTACAACAAAGGAGGCAAGAATATACAATGGGGGAAAGACAGTCACTTCAAAAATGGTGTTGGGAAAACTGGATGGCTACATGCAAAATGATGAAACTGAATCACTGTCTTACACCATACACAAAAATAAGCTTGAAGTGGGTTAAAGAACTAAACGTAAGACCTGAAACCATAGAATTGCAAGAACAAAACATGGACACTAAACTCTTGAACATCAGGCAAGGGAAATAAAAGGAAAAACAAACAAGGGGGACTCCAGCAAACTAAAAAGCTTCTGCACTGTGAAGGAAACCATCAACAAAACAAAAAGGCACCTACTGAATGGAAGAATATATTTGCAAATTACATATCTGATAAAGGGCAAATATCCAACATATAAAAAGAACTCATAAAACTCAAACTCCCCTCCCTGGCAAAAAAGAAAACTTGATAAAAAAAATGGGCAGCAGAACTGAGTAGACGTTTCTCCAAAGAAGATCTACGGATGTGGATGGCCAAATAGACACGTGAAAAAATGCTCAGTGTCGCTAATCATCAGGGAAATGCAAATCAAAACCACAATGAGATATCACCTCACACCAGCCAGAGTAGCTAATATGAACGAGTGCTGGCTAGGGTGTAGAGAAAAGGGAACTCCTATGCACTGTTGGCAGGAATGTAAACTGGTGTGGCCATTATGGGAAAAGTATGGAGGTTCCCCCAGAAACTAGAAATACCACATGATCTAGTAATTCCACTTCTGGTATTTACCTGAAGAAAATTAAAACAATAATTTGAAAAGATATATGCAACCCTATGTTTATCACAGTATTATTTACAATAACCATATGGCAACAACCTAAGTGTCCATCGATAGATGAACAGATAAAGAAGATATGACACACACATACAGTGAAATGTAACTCAGTCATTAAAATGAATGAAATATTTCCATTCACGACAACATGAATGGACCTCGGAGGTATTATGCAGAGTGAAATAAGTCAGACAGAGAAAGACAAAAACATACTATATGACTTCACTTATATGTAGAATCTAAAGAAACAAAAGAAACAACAAAGGGAAAACAGAAATAGACTCATAAATACAGAGAATAAAACGGTGGTTGCCAGAGGGGAGAGCATATATATGAAATAGGTGGAGGGAATAAACAGGTACAAACTGCCAGTTATAGAACAAATAAGTCATGTGGATGAAAAGTACAAATAGGGAATGTAGTCAACAATAGTGTAGTATCTTTGTATGGTGACAGATGGTAACCTCACTTACCATGGTGAGCATTTCGTAATGTATGTGAAGGCTGAACCAATCACTATGTTGTACACCTGAAACTAATATAATACTCTAGGTCAACTATATTGTAATTTAAAAAATCATTAGCAAAATTGGTGCCCACCCTCTATATGGAATTCCTTCTGTAGGCCTGTACTGTAGTGCAAAAGTAAAACAGTCAGGCAAGATCATAAGCTGAAGAAACTGGAACATTCTAGCAGTCTGAAGGCCTGCTGAGCTTGTGAAAATAATGAAAACCTAGATTTCTTTTAAAGGTGAAGGAAGTGGGGAATTAAGCAGTAAAGACCATTAGGAGCAGCAGACAAATGAAATTTCTCAACTGGACGAAAGAGCCAGGAGAAAGGATGAATGTGAACATTACCTCTGAATACGAATGCTTTGATCTAAGAATCCTTGTGTGGCAATCATCACATCTGCTTCATCCAGGACAAACACACGAATCTTAGTCAAATCAATTAAGTTTTTCTTGAAACACCAATCTAGGACAGTCCCAGGAGTGCCAATGACAATCTGTTTGGTGATGTTAGTGCCTCTGGGAACTAGGGAGAAAGGGGTTTGAAGGGATCCTTCAGAGGAGTGCAAACAACTCTTAACAGTCCACAGTTCAGGGCAATGCAACACAAAACTCAAGAAAAGTACATTTCATAATTTTCCAAGTGCAGACACCGAAGATCATTGTGGTTTCTTATTTTACAGAGTTTTAGGATAAATTCCTCAGTTTCTAGGTTTACGGTAATCATAATACTCCTGCATATTTGATTCTGCCCCATGGTTATTTAAAAAGCAGTGACCCCACCATCCAAAGACATGCTGGCACAGGTGTGAAAACCCTGCAAACTCTCCTGAAATGAAGAACAACCAAAACTGTCTATCAATAGGTTACATTAAATAAATCATGGAATATTATGCAGTTCGTCAAAAGAATGAGGTGGGGCTATATGTAGACATGGGAAGATGTCCAAAACATGTACATTTCTGAAGACTATGAAAAAAAGTTCCATTTTTATAAACACTCTATGAAAACAAATACATATATGTGGCATTTTGTATGTATGAGCTCAAAAAAAAAGCAAAAACAAAGGTCTGTTACCAAAACTGTAGTTATCTTTGGAAACAGATTTTGGGAGGACAGGGAAGGACAGCTTTTACTTTTACCTTCTAATCTTTTTTAAAGATTTTTTTTCTGTACACAGGTAATACTTTAATGAAAAAGCTAGCAATGAAAGCTGTTCTGCATAAACCAACTGAGCCTCAAAGAAAAAAATATACAAAAGCATCCTCTGGCAGGATATGGCAATGGCTTGGCAAACATTTACTAGGTCCTTATTGTGTGCCAGACATTGTGCACAGTGGTTTATGTATATCATTTAATTCCAGTAACAATTCTTTGATACAGGTGCTATTTTATCCCCCAATTCAGAGATGAGAAAGCAGCTAAGTTTATGTAACACACTTGTTAGCGGTGGAGTCAAGATTTGAAAAACCAGCCAGGACTGGCTCACTGGTACATACTTCGATTCCCCCGAATGGCGTACATCACATCAATATTCACACAGAATCTTCCCATCTGCTGAACCACGGAGCCAATTTGCAGAGCCAGTTCATAAGTGGGAGCCAGGCAGAGGCACTGCAAGACAGACAGAAAAAGGGGAAGTAGAAAGGTTCACAAGAGCCACCATGCAAATTTGAAACTCAGTTAAAATATGTACAGGGAGGCGCACAGGAGCAAAAATGGGGATTTTGACTGAATACAGTATTTGAAATTGAATACAGTTTAGCAGCTGATAAATCTGAGGTAAATGCTGAGTGTTGGGGGGAGAAGGGAGCTGAAGGGTGGAGAAAGAGCTATCTTCTTTGTATTTCTCTTTTATATATTCCTCTTTGAAGGGTTATGAAGAAACACAGGTTGCTGGTCCCACTTTTACGTTGGGGGAAGAATGGGATGTATGGAGGCTGGGAATCAAAAAGAGAGGGAATGCAAGGCAAATTCCAGTGGGAGTGTGGTCCCCGTCACCTCAAGCCTGCTAGCAAGTCTGCCTGTTTCCAGAACACTCTCTACTTGATTCAATCCATCTTGTACAGCTCTGGCAGAGTACTCTCTCAAACCTTCATTTGTTCCTTCCATCCCCTTATAAATTGGTAGTGACTGAATGACGATGTTGATGGGAGGAACTGATGATATTTAAGGGATTTATGTGCTTCAATTAAGGTTCTGTGACAGGAGATGGAAACATAGCTGATGCACTAATAGTTTCCACACACATTTCTCAAAATGCATTCAAAGCACAGCTTTTCTTGAAGAATTTTTATTTGCAATATCAAACCCCAAATATAAATTTCACCGAACTTGTCTAAAAAGCAGAAGATTTTGTACACCTGGCATCAGTCACCCACATCTGCAGTTTGTCTTGCTGATCAAATGGTACACTTTCTGAGAGAATTTATGTTTTCCCCACAGCATTGAGTGCATGTGAGACTCATTGTGGTTGTCAGTGGTACTCACTGATTGATGAGTACAGTTTGGACAAAGAGGAAAAGATTACCAGACACTTCCCAAGAGTGGAAGCTAGACTAAGAGAATGGCAAGCTCAGTGCCAGTCTTTGCTCAGTCACTCTCTGACATCTGTGGCTTTACATGTGACTGACCGTTCCCTCTCCAATCCTCAGTTTCCTTCTCTGCTGAATGAATGAGGCAGACTGGATGATATACTCATCCTACAGCTAGCTACACAGCTGTCCTTATTAAATACTGAATGTTCACTTTATGCCAAACGCAGTGCTAAAAATATACATTATTGCATTTAATCTGCATGACAATTGTAGGGGTTAAGTATTCATTCATTCATTCACTCATTCATTCAATGTTTAATCAGTGGTTTCTACAAGCCAGGAAGTGTGCCTGGTGTTAGGTGTCAAGGGTGTACACAACTGTAATCCATGCCTTTATAGATGTTGTCTTTGCAGACAAGGAAACAGACTTGGAAAGATCTATTAACTCATCTAAGTCACTCAGCCTGTAAGTAGAGGGGTTGCGATGGAACCAGTCAAAACTATAAAACCTGGGCTCTCAATCACTATCCATACTGCTGCCCAATACTCTGATTTTATGAGAATGTCTATTTCTAAATATCACCATATCATTGCAACAGTATCATCTATTACTAAAACATCACCAGCACTGCAAGCATTCACAACTCTCTCTCAGCCTTTCCTTACCTGTGGGAATAACTCCAAGGCATTAACTCTGCTCAGCATTGCCAAGACAAAAGCAGCTGTTTTTCCTGTTCCAGATTGGCTCTGGGCTATGAGGTTCTGAGGTCTGTAGAAAAGAGACCACTGAGCATGAAGTGAACGCAAGAGTCTGATTGTAAACTGATTATGGGAGACTAATGATATCCAAGGTAGAGAACCACTACCCTGGAAACTCACGGATATGCCAGGATCATAGGGAGAGCCATCTCTTGGATTTTAGATGGTCTATTAAATCCCATTACATAGATCCCTTTTAATAGGTCTTCTTTTCTGTCAAAAAAAAAAAATTCAACACTTAAAACATTTTTCAGTAGTCTTTGAAAGGTGCATTTCTAAATTAAGCCACTTTGCAACTGGTCTTCCTAAGTAATATTTAAAGTTATAATATTTACCTCAGCTCCCAAACATATACAATCACACCTGTACTGTTGGCCACTGAAATAAGCTATCAGCCTAGGCTTAGGACAGAATAGGGCCTAACAGGGAACTTGACACCCCAAAAAAGGAAAAACCCATCTGATAGAAGTTTATCAATTTTCCCAGAGACTTATTCGCCACACAAGCAGAAAACTGGGATTTATTGTTCAGCTCTTTTTAACGAATGGCAAACTGTGATGTTTTAACACAATTTTCAGAGATGACAAAATTTTATTTAGGTGATTCTCACATCAATTCTGTGTAGGAGCAGAAGACAATATTACTGCATCTTTCTGAGCTGTATCTTTAAGTATATTTTTTCTTGGGTCTCATGATAAATGTTGGAAGAAGACAAAGTGAAGTCGGTGGGAACACTTCCACCTTCGATGACACGCACTTCGAGGGTGTGATCAATTGGTAGATTACTGGTAGCCAACTTTTAATCATAGGTAGGCTTCTCCTTGCATTTAGAAAATATCAGGGCATTGGGACTTTGGATTTTCTCCCTTTATGTAAGTCTGTATTAGTAACTCTCCCTGTTAAAGCACATTTTCTTAATGTCAATTTATAGATCCCTAAGAAATGAAACCCTTTTGGGAAAGTTACTCATTTTAATACCATTTGAAACAAAATATAATTCGTTTTTTGGAAAAACTATCCCCCTCCGCACAGCAAGGTTAAAATATTCTACCATTGAAAATGTTCTCTATTTGCAGGACAAGTCAGGTATCCTAGTGTTCTTTTTGAGCTATTATTTTAATTGCACGAAAATGCAGACTTCTCATTTTAATACTGTGTATTAGAACATGAAGGAAATTCTGACAGTTTTTATTAGATTAGTTTGTCTTTCCAGATTCTTCCCACACAAACAGAGTAAAAATACTCACAGCCGTAGCTCCTCAAATGATTTCACTGAGTAGAGTGGAGAACTGGGATCCCTTTGTAAGACTTCTACCTGGTGATAGGATTCGACTAAGGACTGTCGGATTAACTTGTTCAAGAGTGAATTGGCTGCCAAATCCACTAGAAAAACAAGAATAAAAAGGGCAATATTGTAAATGACATTTAATTAATTGCTCCCTCCCATTTAGTGATTGTGTATCAAGCAACTGCTCTTACTCTCATCTTTTAAAAAAAAGGTCTAAAGAATAACATAGCCCTGAGAATTCCTCTTTTCATTAGAATTCAGTTTCTTATGCTCTGCTGTTACACCAACCTCTAACCTCAAGCAAGCCTACATCCGTTGCTGCCAGACCTAATTCTTCCTTGACAGCTGAAAATTCTTAACCCATTCCTGCATATTCCATTTCAACTTCCTCTAAAGAAATAGGCTGTCCCTGTATGTGAAGTTCCTTTTTAGAGTCCTCTAGTTGAAATGTGGCAATCTTTGGGGGTCACAGCACCACTCCTAACTTAGTATTTTGTCTGATAGTCACTATTTACAAGGAAAATACAAAGACAGTTCTCCAATTGAGATATTATTCACTCACATTGTGAAAGTCAGGATTAACTGAAAGAGTGCTAGGAAACACGTGCAAATGAATTTATCTCCTACCTATATTTTCATCATCATCTTCGGTGTTATTAATACAACCTCCTAAAAGAATGGAAGAAAAACAATAAAGGTAAAGGTAAATACCTAGCAGAAATGTAAAGTTTATTCTCCCAATTTCTCTCGCCCACTCTACAGTGCACTGACTAGAAGGGTCATCCACTGGGAAAGTGGGTAAAAAGGTTAGGTAGTGGAGGACCTTGACTGTTAAATTAGGGGAGACAAAGGTATTTCAGTTGCCAGGGACATGAGGAAAGCAACGCTTTTTAATTAATTGAGACCCATCTGCTTTATCTAATATCACTCACCTACATTTGCAGTGGTAGAACTCTTAATACCCTGAAGGTTCTTCTGCTGGTGGATGAAGTTTGAAAAGTATTTAAAGACACAAATTCCAGCCGTTATTAGGAAGCAAGTCATCTAGCAGCCTAGGAATACCCTCTAAGTAACTCAAGGAATGCAGGGACGACCACCCGAATACTGTTTCTTTGGCAGTCGTAGTTATTAGTGGGTTCCTTTCAGGTTAGGTTTTTCTGGATGCATTATCCTAAAACTAGATGAGACTTTCTGCTGCCCCTGTATGTGCAGTTCCTCTTTATAGTCCTCTAGTCGAAGTGTGGCAATCTTTGGGGGGTCACAGCATCAGCAAGGGGTAGTAGACAGGAAAGCTCGTTGGTAGGTAAGATAGAAGGCTGAATGGTCAGATGGGGAGAATAGAAATCCCAGGGTCTATGTGTGTCTACCATCTACTTTCCCTCCTGGGCCAAGTGTCTTCTTTTTGCCCTTTCAAACCAAAGGTCTGTCTCTTTCGGGGTCCCCTTTCCCGTGGCCCTCTTCCCAATCCTTGCCACCTCTCCCCTCCACCATTTAACACTCTACTCCAAACTTCCCCTTTCCCTCGCGGAGTGCTGCTCTAGCGCCCGCCCCATTGCCCAGCCCGGCTCGGTGGCGGTGACCTGGCGGTTCGGCCGCTCACTCTCCGCCACTCCAGCGTCGCCTCCCCACGGTTCCGACGCCATCGCTGAGCTAGCCGCGACTGCGGCAGATGGCGACCTCGGCAGTTAACGACCGCTGCTCCCGCCCCCGGCACGTGCTTTCGCCCCAGGCGGGAGGTAGCGCGGTGCACCCAGCAGCCAATGGGCTTGCTCGGGGGGCAGGCTTAGCGCTCGCGACCACCCGCCGCGCGGAGCGCAGCCCCAGGAGCGCGGGGGAGGCGGGTGCTGCGGGGTGCTGCGGGGTCCTGGTTGGAGCAGCGGTGGGCGTGGCCTTCCGAGCTGGAGAACTGCATTGATCGGACAAGCCTCTGTTTAGCTAGCGCCCCCGTGCGCGCCAGGTGTGAGGAACCCGGTAAGGGGTGTTCTCGTAGTGAACATTCATCTGCTGCTGACCTCTGCTAAGCCAACAGCTTGGGACTCTAAACAGCAGCAATCTTCGTACTGATTCGAGAGTCCTACCTCCTTTACCCACCACCCACCACCCACCACCCAGACCTTTCTCCAGGTGGTGAGGCTGGACCCCCCGATCCCGCTTCAAGCTCTCGTGCTTGAAATTTCCACTTCTACATTGCAAGATCAGAAAGGCTAGCGAATTGCATAGGAAAAGTGGAGGGTCAAAATGGTTGTTTCATCTGACAAATTAATTCGAATTCGAAAGATGAGGAAAGGAAATGAAGTTTTCAAGCTCTATTGTTCCTGCTCCTGGATACCTGTGATGTTTGCACATACCGGCTTGTTTTAATTTGAATTCTGATATGTGTGCCCTTTGCTAAAGCAATCCTGAGAAAACAGTTTTCCTACCTGTACAACCTCCACCTCCTAACTAAACATGCATAACCCAGTAGAAAGACCTTGTACTATTGACGTCAAATTTGGACCAAAAAAAGCCCTAACAGATCCCCCCTCCTCCCCCGCCCCATACCAGTTTTTTAACTGGAGTCTTGTGATTTGGATCAGCACCTCTGGAAAAACCCACAAACAAAAACCTAGTTATGATCTCTCCGTGGTGCTGAAGCAGAAATCCCAGCTCTGTTCGGTCACTCTCAGGCACTCAATCGTTTTTTTGTTTTTGTTTTTGAAGCGATCATACTGCTTTTCAGCCTTTAAATGTGGACTTTAATAGTAAATGTTTTTATCTTTCAATGGTAACTTTCTGCTAATTTAAGTACGTGTAAAATCGGGCCACGTTCTTTAACCTTAATTTTCGTATAAATACAGCAGACATTTGAAAAACTACTTAGCGCACTAGAATTCTTCCTGTCTTTTGTTCTTGTACAACCCCAGATTCTGCCTTGTCGGAACTGGAGAAAAGGTGGCCAGACTGGAAAACATTAGGCAGATTTCAGCATCAAGTGTGCACCACGGACTCTGAGAACTACGTCTTCCGCAAAGGTGAACTACCTCTCCCGTGAGGCCCCGCGCGCGCGCGAGGATGACGCGAGTGACAGCTTCCTGTCTCCGGAAAAGCTGCCAGGCGGCGACGGGAAGGCAAGTGTGGGGCGCTTGGGGTGGGTTGTTTTCTGGGTTCTACAAAGAGGAGCAGAAAATAGCGGGACGTTTTTTTCTCTCCCCCACTCCGTGTCCCCATACCTTGATTTGGCGGAAAAGCGCTGGTGTATGGAAGTGGGGCTTCGCGTTAAGACCCTGTTTTTACGTCGGGTGCTTCTTGGAGCTCCTGGCACAAACTCGCAGCAGTAGGAAATTCTGATTCTTAGAGGGCTCTGCAAGTTGTCTCTGCTGCCTTGGAATTCTGTTTGCTCATAAAACTAAATACTGGTAGAAGTCGGGAATCCTAGTAGTTTGTGGAGCGGGAGGGAGGCCCGGCGACATCTTTCAAATTGTTTGGGAGATGACTTTCCACACGGTTGCTTTTCAATATTAGTGATAACAGTGCGTGTCTCCTGATCCTTTGGATATTATCCCTCCTTTATTCTTTGGCTTAAAATAAAGTTTTTCATGGGGAATGCTTTCTGCCACTGCACTGCTTACTAGTATATTCGAGACTAAAACCTTTTTTAACTTCAAAAAAAGTATCGAAACTAGCGATGGTTGTTTATGTAGCTCACACACGAATTCTCTTTATGGTAATTTGTTGTACCCTTCCAGGTGTTAGGTGTTAGCTTCCCAGTGAGAAGGGTTTGGTGCGCTGAGGAATATCCTTGTACCGAATCAGAAGTCGGACTCCTCTTTTTGCCACAAATCTGTCATAATAACCGATTAACCCTTTTGGACCAGTTCTTTGGTTAAATAAAGGGTTGAACTAGTCATGAAACTTCTTGATTTGGCAATATCCGGCTTTGGTATACATATAAAGAAGGTAAATCATTGAAGCGTTTTGTTGTTATTTGCATGTAAAAAATTCCATGTGGCTTTTACCTTTTTAAAAAGGTAATAAAAACTCCTAGTGAGGTGTTGATCTTTCCTTGTACTTTGTTTGTATGACTGAGATCATATTGTTCAATTTATGACCTGTTTCACTTAAGGTGCCATTTTTCCATTAGCTTCCCATGATTCCTAATGACTGATATTTTAATATTTATTTGACCACTTTCATTGGATAGTTTGCAGATCTTTCTTATTTGCCGTGAATATATCCTACATATATCTTTGAGTCACTGATTTCTTTCTTTCCCTTATAAATGCCTCACAGTGGAACTGGGTGAATGAATGGATTATGTAGCTTAAATGTTATGGAGAAAATGTACTTTAGCCGATTGTAATTGTCAAGGCCATTCATTTTGGTTACACAGCTGTTTTTCCTTGAGCAAGCAAACTATATTTCCTGTCATTCTTCCAGCTTCAAATGGTCACACCGACAACCTTCATAATTTGTTGTTCCTCACTGGATTAGAGGCATTAAGGACAAACATATAGTGTAAGGTAAGCAGAATTAGTATTTTGGTCCATGCCCAGATAGGCCAGATTTTGGTATTTGTCTGCATCTAGTTTCAGATATTTGTAGTTACAAGATCTGTTGCAGAACAGAAATAACCTTCAAGTGATTGGCATGATTTCTAAGAAAAGCTCAGTGGCAAATCATAAAAAAGTATGGTATCCTGGAATTAACTAGACTGAAATAATTCTGAAACAAAACTTGGGTTAGAATCCATTATGTCATACAATGCTGTTACTGAGCATCTATTAAAAAGCATTTAATATGGTTATGTGGGTTTACTGTATTTCTTTAGTAATAGATCTTTGCTGATATCTCGTTTCCTTTCTTTAGGATTGTATATAAAGGGCAAGTTTTTGTTTCTTCCTTTTGGCTCATTATTTAGGTGGTGAGAGTATGATGGGGAGTACAATGGAAAGGAGAATCAAAACCCTCCTTGGAGATCATCTTACTTTGGGAAGTATTAAATAAAAATAAAGTCAAGTTCAAAATTTCCAAAATTCTTTAATGTATAAGCTTAACACCCAGCAACTTTAAAAACACACTAATAAAAACAGTAACATTGGCCAAAGGTAAAAAGGTTATAGAACAGGAACAGTGCTAAATGACTGCTTTGTAGCCTGACAAAACATAAAGACCAGGTCTTTCTTTCTCCGGCTTGATTTCTCTTGCAATTGCTGGATCTGAAAGTGATAATTTAGAACTTAAGTGGTGTCTGATACCAGTATGATATACATCTATAGAAGACCAAGGATGGGTGAAGTCCCTACTCTTATGTTTTATGGACTTTCAAATTAGTTGTTTCTATTTAAATAAATGGAGACATATAAAGAACCAGTTTATCCCAAACAATCCTGTGAAAGGAGACAGGTTTAAAAAAAGACTTAAGAAGGAGAGAGAGAGAAAGGGAGCTTCCTGGGCATGACACCATTTGCAAGGTCACAACGAACACCCCAGCGAAGAGCAGATCTTTTCTTCTCGGTCGGTACTAGGTAATTGTTTGGAACATATATGTGCTGAGGCTTGGATTGGGGCTCTGTTCGACAAAGCATCTGCTCTCGGATACCCCATCGTAATTCCTTCCTATGATCTTCACCAGGTAACCGCATTGAGTCCCAGTCTCGTTTGTACTCAAAATATCGGGCTACCCGGTCTACCTTGCCCCGGTTTCGACTTAACTGGTCCAGCCTTGGGAGAATAAAGGACTTGGGTCGGCTGGCAACAATCAGGTCTTGTTCATAAGCTGGAGGGCCCATGCCTTCTCTTCGTAGATAGCAAATGAGCTGATCTTGAGAAATTCCTTGGTATTCATGTGCAAAATTATATTTCTGTGAAGTATCCTCAGGGGACTCCCTGTCTTCCTGGAACTGCAGATTTATCAGCTTTTGTCTTAAATCCCAGAGATCTGTATCACTCTCTGTACCAGACTCTGATTCACTGATAATTGACTCATCTGTCACTAATACTTCCCCACCCGGCTTCCTACGCAGCACCTTTCTCTTCATCACTGGTTTCCGGAGTTTTTGGGAGGCCTCTGAGACTGTTTCTGAAATGTCATTATTTTCTACCTGGGGGTACTGTAGTTGCACGGGAAGAGCAGGTTGCTTTCCTGGGGTTACTGAAGCCTTACTGTAGGGATCACACTGGAAAGACTGGGCTTCTCTCCTGACAGCTCCCTCACCCTGCCCTGCACAGATATGGGTAAAGGCTGCAGCAGCCACTAACATTCGTTCTTCTGGATCCATAGCGGCCCATTTTTGTCCATCAGGTCCCATAGGTTCCTCCATTACACTGTAGGACCTTCTGCAAGAGAAAACACTGATCACTTCCGGTAATAAATTCCCAGTTCATAAATTACTCATTTCCTTCTTGCTTATTATTTTATAGCAGTCAAATGGAGAAAGAATGGCTAAGGTAATCATAAGTACAACAGTTATATAATAAAATACAGATTAATACAGGGTAGTATGGGAACTATATGAAGGGATTAACTCAGCTCTAGAATATCTATTACCTGCTTTCATTTCCACTCTCTTCTTATTCACTCCCACTTGCTACTCCCCGGTAGTTCTTGCCACCTTTAGTAGCTCCTAGAACAGGACAGGTGAATTCTGGCAGAAAAAATGCTTGAGACTCTATGATATGGGACTTAATGTACATTATGTAACATACTTAGAAAGGCACTTTATGTATCTGGCATTGTTCTATGTGTTTGACCTTTATTCTTGTAATCCTCACAACTGTGAAATAGGTACTCTTATCTCCTTTTCACAGATGAGTAACATGAGGCATAGAGAAGTTAAATAACCAGTCCAGTTACACAGCTAGTAAGTATGGAGCTAGAATTGTAACTCAGGCAGCCTGGCTTCAGAGTCCTTGCTTTTAACCATGAGAGTGATTAAATCCAAAAACACATTACAAAAGCAGTAATATGCATGTATACACTTAGGTAATTTTAATGCATCTTCAGCTGCCAGGCTCAATCAGTTCATCCCAGTACCCTGTCACTGAGATAACTTAGTGTCCAAATCAACCAGCCAAATACCTAATGCTGGTTTCCTGACTAGATCTAGTATATGTGGCTCCTCTTCTGTTTCCTATGTCTCTGTATTGGAGGTTACCACCCCCCACCAAGTTTCACTGTCAAAGCTGATTTCTTATAATTTCTCATATTCAGATGCACATTTTTTAATATATTAAGGAACATATTTTATGAGTTTTCTGAACCTTAAAAGTACTCCTGGTAATCCAGCTATCTCAGCACATGTAGACCTACTCCATTTTGTTTAAAGCTGCACAGAATTCCAGTGTACAGATGTACCATAATTTATTTAGTCAGTCCCTGACTGATTTAACTTAGGCTTATAGTTTTTTGTTGTTTTAAACAAAGGTTAAAATAAGTATCTTGTATAAGTTTTTACATACTTGTGCAAGCATATGTGTATGCTAAATTTCTAGAAAAGGAGTAGGTTGATCAACAGGTTATGTGTGTGCTCAATTTTGATAACTGTTCTCAAACAGCCTCTACAGAAGTTGTACCAATACTGTCTTACAGGGCTTTTTTCTCCATTCCCTCTTCTTATACTATCAAACTTGTCTCTACAGTCAGTTTGTTAAAAAATAGTTCTCATAAACTGGCATTTATTTAAATTGAGTGAAATTGAGCATCCTTTCATATATTTGTAAGCTTTTTCCCCATTTGGACTTTTTCTTATTGAACTTTATTTTAAACTGATTTATGTATTAATGAATTACCTGAATACTAGGGAAGTTAGCTCTTTGCTATTATTAATTTTTTTCTTCCAAGTTTGTTGTTTACCTTCTGAATTTCTTTTTTGCCAGTCAAAGATTTTTTAGGTAGTCATATTTTTTGGTTTTCTAGAGTTTCTGGGTTTCTACAGTGTCCTATTTAGAAATTACTTTCCTACCCCAAGATTTTAAGAAAGTTATTCCAAGTTTTTTTCTGGTACTTTTTTAGTTTCATTTTTTACATTTAAACTTTTAGTGTATCATAAATATGGAAACTCAAAGGGCAAAAAACTAAATGCGCTACCTAGACTTAAGGTAATAGCCTCCGAACCGGTGTGATGATCTTCTATAACTAAAGTAACCATCAGTCATTGACTGGTTGCCTAGTATTGTCCCAATTTTAAAGATGTAGTAAAGTTTTCAGATGATCTAAATATGCTGGGAATTTCAATAATGATATATAAATTACATTACCCAGACTGACTCTTCTAATTGCTAGAGGTACAGAAATCTTTTATCAGAACATGCACTAAATTTGATTTTAAGGATAGTGATGCTTAATTACCTTCTTTCTGCCATCAAAACTGCTTAAAGGCTTCTACTTCCAATATGAAGTACAATCATTAACAAATTTCTTCAGTCAAGCTAGCTTCTATGAACCACCTTTAAGATAGAATTGGTTATTAGTTAAAAGAACACAGAAGCCACTAATTCTATCTGAAATACTGGAAAGCAATTGAAACTCAGAGTAGACATATGTATTCCATATAAACAGATCTTATGATTAGTATGGACAAATATGAGACATCAAAAGGAAATGTTTTAGGGAAAAATATACCAGTAACATCAGTCTTCAGTCATCTCAACTATGGAGACTAGAAAAATGAAATCTCTAGACATTTTCCCTAAATTCTGACTTAAACCTTAACAATGCTAGCTAAATATTTTTTGGTGCTACTTTCCTTTTCCCCCCTCTCAACTGGCCAGACAGGATGGAAAAGAGTAGTATCTGTGAATGACCAACCCATAATTAAGCTAATGCTTGTATCCTCAGGGCAGAAGCAAAGGTCTAATATCCTTTAGGCATTGCATCTGAGATACTCTTTAAACATAATGGGATGACACTGACATTACGAAAGGAATCAGCACTGAAATTGTTTTATCCTTTTGTTCTTTGCAGGTAGGGTGGGACCTGTCTGAATCTATTCCTGGGGTTGTCTTATAATGGCTGAAAATGACACAGAGAGAATCCAGACAGAAAATCTCCTAAAAAGAGTACAAGAATTGGAGCAGGAGGTACGAAGACTTAAAAAAGAACAGGTCAACAACAAAGACTCAAACATTAGAGAAACTTCCTCAGCAGCTGGAAAAGCTAAGCGTGCATTTGATTTCAGTGCTCATGGTCAGAGACATGTAGCCTTAAAGATTGCCTATCTGGGCTGGGGATACCAGGGCTTTGCCAGTCAGGAAAACACAAACAATACAATTGAAGAAAAGCTGTTTGAGGCTTTAACCAAGACTCGACTAGTAGAAAGCAGACAGATGTCCAACTATCACCGATGTGGGCGGACAGACAAAGGAGTCAGTGCATTTGGGCAGGTAAGGGCCACTGTCCTGTCTCTCAGAGCAAGCAATCCCGATATATTCTAGGTGTACATCCTGAGGATTAAGGTTATTTCTGTCTCTAAAACACAGTATCATTCTCTGATTCCATAGGTGATTTCTCTTGACCTTCGTTCTCACTTTCCAAAGGCCAGGGATTCAGAAAATTTCATTTTAAAAGATGAAGTCAATGATGCTGCTAAGGAGATCCGTTATACCCACATTCTTAACCGGGTGCTCCCTCCAGACATCCGTGTACTGGCCTGGGCCGCAGCAGAACCCAGTTTCAGTGCTCGGTTCAGCTGTCTTGAGAGGACTTACCGCTACTTCTTCCCTCACGCTGATTTAGACCTTGTAACCATGAACTGCGCAGCTCAGAAGTACGTTGGCACACATGATTTTAGAAACTTATGTAAAATGGATGTAGCCAACGGAGTGGTAAATTTTCAAAGGACTATTCTGTCTGCTCAAGTACAACTTGTGGGCCAAAGTCTGGCTGAGGAGAGACGGGAAGAACCTTTCCAGTTATGTCAGTTTGAAGTGAGTGGCCAGGCATTCCTTTATCATCAAGTCCGCTGTATGATGGCTATCCTCTTTCTGATTGGCCAAGGAATGGAGAAGCCAGAGATTATCGACGAGCTGCTGAACATAGAGAAAAATCCCCAGAAACCTCAATACAGGTAAGCTAAAAGTCCAAAAAAGCAAAACAGCTACTGCCTTAGAATGTTTAAAATATATTCTCACATATCTTCCTCTCCCCACAATTGTCTAAATAAGTCACTGGTTCTGTCTTAATGAAACTTGTAATCTAACTTGTAGAGTGTTATGAACAAGTAAAGAGGGAGGAGTACCTTTTAATTCCTCATTGTTCTGTCCCATTAGAAAGAAAATAGATGTTGAGACCAGGTGCCTTAAAAGAATATTCATTTCTACATTTTTTTTTCTGAACTTACATTAAGACGTATTGTTAGGGTCTAGTAAAGTTAAAAAGTGAGCATTCAACTATTCATATTAAATATTGTTTGCTTTGTATCATGGAGTAGTCATGCTGTATTGTACTTCTGAATTGTTCCTGGGTTTCTAAAATGGTAGGAGAGGCAGGAAGAATAGCCAGACTTTTCTTCTGAGAGCAGCTGAGGTCAGGTAGACCAATAATTCATTCCTAACCAGTGAAATCTAGTTTTTCCTCCATATGAATACAAATAGACTAGTTTGGAAAAACACCATCAGCTGCTTTTAATTTTATAGCATTATGGTAGAGCCAAGTCAACTCATTTCTAGGTGACTTGTTACCATTAAAATTTATCCTAATATAGATCAAAACTAACCAGTGGATCCATGGTTTATTGCCTTGTTCTTTTTTTAGTTATAAAGTTGTGCAAGATTAGGGATAGTCTTATATTTTCTTCCTATTAGATATTCAGTATCGTTTTAAAGATTTTTCCCCTCCTTTTAACCTGACTAACCCTGTTTTTAAAAAAATGTTGGATGGTTGCTTTGTATTCTTATGCTGTTTCTTCTTTCTCTCCTTCTGTATAGTATGGCTGTAGAATTTCCTCTAGTTTTGTATGACTGTAAGTTTGAAAATATCAAGTGGATCTATGACCGGGAGGTTCAGGAGTTCAACGTTACCCACCTACAACAACTATGGGCTAATCATGCTGTTAAAACTCACATGTTGTATAGCATGTTGCAAGGACTGGACTCTGTTGCAGTACCCTGTGGAACAGGTATGACAGGGAAATCCAAGGATTAAATTATTTACCAGAACCAAAGTTATACAGCATTATGGGGGAGGTAGATTTATATAAGGTTTGGAGTTGATTCTGTTGTGATAAAATATCCATGTAATGCTTGGTTGTATATATTATAGGACCAAAGATGGATGGAATGATAGAATGGAGAAATGTTAAGCCCTCTATCATAAAGCAGACCAGTGCCTTTGTAGAAGGAGTGAAAATGCGCACATATAAGCCCCTAATGGATCGTCCTAAATGCCAAGGATTAGAATGCCGGATCCAGCATTTTGTACGTAGGGGACGCATCGAGCACCCACATTTATTCTATAAAGAAGAAACAAAAGCCAAAAGGGACTGTAATAACACACTAGAGGAAGAAAATACTATTCTGGAGAAACCAACAAAAAGAGTCTGTGTTGATACAGAATTTAAAAGCATCATTTAGCCACAGAAAATTCACAGGAATCTAGGAGGCAATAACTAGCAAGTGATAGGTGGGTAGAAGGTAAATACAAAAAAAATTTACCACAAGAAGTCCTAGAAATTCAAACGATCAGCTCTTAAAAAGAAAACCCCAAAACATAAAAGACCATTAGGCCTTATTAAGGAAGTTCTTGCTTAAACAAGAAGTTCAAACATCTCTCATTTCTGTCCAAAAGGATTAAGAGATGGAAGAAGCAAAAAGCAATTGTGAAACAGAAGTATTTATGTACACCTAAAACCTGTGTTGTGTTCAAATTCATTAAAGCCTGATCCTGCAAGTGTCTTAATTTGTTGTGCTGTCCTTTTTAAAAGTGAGACCTTACTACTTATCTGAATTCTCATGAAGAGCTTTGCCCAAGTGTCTTATTTTCTAAGACAGAAATTAAAAGTAAAAAATTTAGTCAGTTAAACATTTGATAAATTGATTTAGTTACCAGGTATGATACTGCCTGGAAGTGACTAACTGAATAAGGCATAGCATCTCTTATAAAGCTTATCAGTCTAGTGCTGTGTGAGCCACAAATGGTCTCTGTTGAATATTCTCCTTTTTACAACCTTTTACATATGTAGAAAACATTCTTGGGTCAAGGGCCATATAAAAACAGGCTATGTGGTTTATTAACCCTTAGTCTAGTGGTTTAAGGAAAGCGCTTATAAAGCGGGGAGATATCCAAGCTAAATATTGCAGAACAAGTGGGAGCCCAGTTAAAGTGGGCATTAAAAAGCAGTGTTAAGTGTGTGTAGGGCAGAACATGCAGTTTGTCTAAAGGGTTGAAGATTACAGCATTTGCAATCAAGACAACTGTAAATACAGTGGTATGACTTGAGAGTGACGGGAGCATAGTTGAGAAAGATAAGCAAGGATCATGTTTGTAGAATTTTATATTGAGAGGCCACTGGAAAGAGGCCAGACTGAAGTAAAAGTATTGCTCTGGGTACACTGTGGACTGGAAAAGGGCAAGACAGTGGAACCAATTAGGAGGCTGTTAGACTCAGCAAGGAAAAAGATGATAATGGCCCAGACTAGATTTGTAGTAAGAGGAATGGAGAGAAGTAGATGCATTTGAGATTATGAAAGGAGAAGCAACAGGATTTAGGTTGAGTGAATGTGAGGTCAAAAGTAGGAAGGCGTGATTGTTTATAGTTCATAATGCGTGATCAAAACCGAAAGTTTCTGTGATGACTGCCCTTGTACTGTTCACCATGTAAGAACTTATTCACTATGTAAGAATTTGTTCACCATGTAAGAACTTGTTCGTTATGCTTCAGAAGATTGGAGACTGATGAGAATTAGGCTTGGGGTGGATTAATGACTGCATTGAGTCCCCTATACGGAATTTTATTGTTGTTAACAACCATTTGATCAATAAATATGAGAGATGCCCTCTCAAAAAAAAAAAAAGTAGGAAGGCTTTCAGGATAATTTCTAGGTTTCAGATTTAAGCAACCCTGAGATGACAGGAAAATGAAGGGAGGCTTTGCTTGTTCTCAAAAGTTTACAAGTGACCCTCCAAATATTACTTATCAACACCAATATTGATTCAAGAGTTCAAAGTTCTCTTATATAACACATTATAGCAATTAAAACAATAAACATCAAAGTAAATGAACTCAGACCTGGTACCTCAATAACAATTTTCATCATTGCATAGTGTATTACTTATCTGCATTTATGTTATAATTATGAGATCCAAAGTTTTATTTAGCAACCAACAAATGATTAGCTTATTTCTACCTATGTTCAAAACCCTAGGTATGCAAGTATGATTTATATCCTCAAGCTGCTGGTTAAAATACAACTAGCACAGGACAACTAGAAAACTATTAAATAGTCAACTGATGCTGCGTAAGTGCCACAGAAGCTTAGTTGTGGGTGGACTACAGAAATAAAGACTTCATTGAGGATTCCAGGTTTACTAAGTTAACTAACACAGTGTCAGAAAAGTGCAGTGACCTTATATTATTGAAGAGTAAGAAGGCACATAGTAGCTTTTACATTCTAGCAGAGTAGGAACCAGGAAAGACTCCTATTTTTGAGATGGGGAAATAGTGTTACAAAATAAGATTTATTCTAGCCAATTGTACAATCCCCGTCTTCTGGATTTTGAATCATGTCATTAGTTTTTGGGACCTAATCTGCCAACATTTCATCTGAAGCTTCTAAAAATGTAATTGCTTTCTCTTTTAATTCTGATATAAAGATCCTTTTATGTTTAATGTTATCACTAAGTGAGCATAGGATATACATGTAAGGACAAACCAAAGCACTTTAGTTTTTTCAACTTCCTACCTTGTTTCAATGAACCTTCACTGGCATTAGTTTTTGAGTTAAAGAAAAACCTAGAAAAGAAAATTTAAGAAATCACTAATTTTTAAAAATCAACTCTTAAGAAATGAAACTTTCGACAAAAAGCACTAACTAAAAAGATATGCTCGAGAGATTCTATAGAAGCAAGGGATGTAGAGATTAGGATTTTACATCTTAAGTAAAATCCTTTCAACGTTAACTAGATTATACTATCAAATCTAGAACAATAAGGGTTTAGTAACATTATTTTGGTAGTTATCACAAAAAATTCAAGAGAATCATCACAGATGAAGCAAATGAGAAGTCTCAAAATGTTAACTGCAAAATTAGTTATCTGAGGTAATGTTTCTATAAATTTCAGTCTCTGACCAATGGTAGGGACTGTTTCATGTGTTTTTTATTGTAGTTACTATCTGTCGCCAGAGAACAATGTTATAGAACTATTGATTATATTCTCTATGCTGTACTTTCGTCCCCATGACCACATTATAATTGAGATTTTGTGCCTCTTTAACCCCTTCACCGTTTACACCCACCTACTCCAACCCCTGCCCCATGGCAACCACCAGTCACTTCTCAGTGTCTATGAAATCTACTGCTGTTTTGTTCATTTTGTTTTATTTTTAGATTCCACATATAAGTAAAATCATATGGTATTTGTCTTTCTCTGCCTGGCTTTTTTCTCTTGGCACAATACCTTCTAGGTCCACCCATGTTGTCACAAATGGCAAGATTTTTTTTTATGACTGAATATTCCATTGCATATATGTACCACCTCTTTATTCTCCTAATGATGGACACTTTGGTTATTTCCATATCTTGGTTATTGTAAATAATGTAGTAAACATAGGGGTGCGTATGTCTTTTAGAATCAGAGATTTTTGCTTTCTTTGGGTAAATTCCTAAAAGTGGAATTGCTGGGTCATATGGTACTGCTATTTTCAGTTTTTTGAGGCACCTCCACACTGCTTCCCACAGTGGCTGCACCAGTTTACATTCCCACCAACAGTGTAGGAGGGTTCCCTTTTCTCCACATCCTTGCCAACACTTGTTATTTCTTGTCTTTTTGGATACTGGCCATTCTAACTGGTGTGACGTGGTATCTCATTGTCGTTTTGATTTGCATTTCCCTGATGATTAGCAATGTGGAGCATCTTTTCATGTGCCTGTTGGCCATCTGTATGTCTTTGGAAAATGTCTATTCAGGTCCTCTGCCCATTTTTAAATTGGGTTATTTGTTTTTCTGGTGTTGCCTTAGGAGTTCTTTACATAATTTGAAATGTTAGCCCTTTATTGGATGTATCATCTGCAAATATATTCTCCCAAGCCATAGGTCACCTTTTTGTTTTAGTGACAGTTTCCTTTGTTGTACAAAAGCATTTTAGTTTGATGTAGTCCTGCTTGTTTATTTTTGCTTTTGTTTCTGGTAGGGACTAAATGTTTTAAGTAGGGCTTAGATTTTACTTTCTTCATTGGCAAAGTGGAAGAATTATTTCAATAGGCTGTGAAGTTTAAGTGAGATTTTATATATATGGCATGTTACAAGTGTAATACATATTATACATTATATAAAAATAAATACATATAAGTAAAATGGTGCACTGTGAGAAGGATTACACCATTCGTTTCAATGTTCGTGCTGTATAAAACTACAGAGATGGAAGAAAAAAAAACTACAGAGATGGAAATGGAATAGGACTCTGCACTAGGGAATTTCCAACTCTAAAAACCAAAGAGATTTTCTTATGGCACATGTACTACACTACACAGTGACTAACATCTTATATTCTTGCATTTATATTACAGCACACTCCAGGTTTTTTTCTTAAACATATGAAAACAGGTGTTTGCAAATAATAAAAAATAAACTTTAGTAAGGTCCACAGGTAACTCAGTTCTTTCTCTCTATTTAATATAAACATCTGATAGTCTTTTCTTTTACTTAGGGGGAAACTTTCACAGAAGCTAGAGCAATTTATATTTTGTAGCTAAGTATTGATGATACTGATTAAAATATCCAACAGCACCTTCTCTTCAAAAATTTTAAGGGATTGAGTGGTTGGTCCATGTTTAAGTAGTTGTAAGTGAAAGGATTTCGAGGGTAGTAGGGATGATTTTAAACTGGGATAGAGGGGTTGGGTCAGAGATTCTAACCATTACAAGGAAGCTATTAGAGTTACAACACATTCCTCTATCTCTGGGGAGTTAAGAATACAGCTTAAAGAACCACAATACCCTAAGAAAGACAACTGAAATCCAAAAAGACAACAAACAGGGAAATACTTGCAACAGGTTTGAAATCACTAATTCAAATTCCTCTTAGAAAGCTATTAAAAGATACATGCACAAGAATAGAGATAAGACAGATGATTTACCAAAAATTAATGACTAATAACAGAAAAAGATGCTTCATCTCATTAATGATGCAATAAAACATTAAAATACCCTCAGATTGTCAAGATTTCAATACCCAGTGCTGGTTAGTGTATAGAAATAAGCACCTTTACATTCTGTGTGGGGAGATAGTTTTTCTAGAGGGCAGTTCAGCATTGTGAATCCAAATGTAAATTGTACCGTAACTTCTAAGCCACAATCCACTCCAGCAATTATTATAAGGAGATAAGCTGGGCAAGTATGCAAATATATGAATGTACAACTGACAATTACCATGCTATTTCATGATGATGAAAAAATTGGAAAAACAAATGTCCATCATTAATGGATTGGTTAAATATTTGGTATAGTATGGCCACAGCAAGAAACACCATGGTTTCATTAAAAATGATGCGTATCTACAATCAAAAGATTATATTTAAAATACAGTTATATAAACATTTATTCATTTTTGTAAGAATGTATTTTTAGTAAACCCAAATGTGAAGTGTTTTTTTTTTTTTGCATGGTTACCTGTGGTTGATAGAATTTCGAGTATATACGTACCAAGTGCTTGGACTTATTTCTAAGAACGAGATTATATAGTTTTAAAATCAGAAAAAAATATTTTATTTGCATTCTGAGGTAGGATTACAGGGTTCTTCAATTCTGCACGCTACCTTAACCCATCAGGGAAAGGACTGTTTGCGCGGTGACACCCGTAAATTCACAAAAGGTTTAACGAGAGAATGAGAAGACTTTCCTCCCTTCCCAACAAGGACCGGGGTCCGCACCACCTGGCTCGGGCGTGGTTATCGGCTCCCTCGCAGGCACCAGCCCCGCCACCCCCGGCCCCGCGGCCCGGTTCACCTGACAGGCATGCGGCGGGCGGCGCCGGAGAGGGGCTCCCACGGGCAGTGGGCGCACACCGTGACGTGGAGAGGCTCGGGCACTGCAAACACCGCTCACATGCGCCTTAAGAAGCAGCACACCTGGGTTCAACAGGACGGTCCAGGCCTGGGACGGCGCTCCAGGGG
Source organism: Manis pentadactyla (assembly GCF_030020395.1). Taxonomy (NCBI): domain Eukaryota; kingdom Metazoa; phylum Chordata; class Mammalia; order Pholidota; family Manidae; genus Manis; species Manis pentadactyla. The sequence goes on along the minus strand of NC_080031.1, from coordinate 11,737,844 downwards.
AGGGAAACCCCGACTCCGTGCCACTCAGAACCCGACCTCCTCGAAGTAGCGGGCCGGCTGCCCTCGGGGCCCGTGCACACGCTCTCCTGGCCTGTGCCGCTTACCCGCCCCGCCGAGTCCGCCAGCCGTACGGAGGTCCACAGCCAGGTTAGCGCAGCTCTGCCGTGTCGGCTAGCGTCCCGCCGCTCGCGCACGCGCACGACCACCCCAGCGCCTAGGCGGCCGTTATTTGGCCGGCCGCAGAGATTTAAACCACAGGAGCGAATCGGCGCTCTCGGGCCCGCCCAAACGCCCTCCTATTGGTCCTGAGAATAAACGTATTCGGTACCTACGTTCTGATTGGTGCACATTTTCTCTAGACCCTCCCCCGCAGGCGGGAGGAAGCCTGGGTTTTGGGGCGTCGATTTGGAAATGTCAGAATCCCGCCGCGCTCCGGCGCGTAATTCCGTGCCGTTGCGTCGCCTGCAGGCGACCCCGTAGGGGAGGAGACGACTCTCAAGCCACGGTTAGCGGCCGGATAGTTTGGGTTTTTGGAGAGGCGGTCTTAACGTTCCGTCCATCTCAGTGAAATCAGGCTCTGTTCTTCCCCCCTTGGAAAGGAGTCGCTGGCGTCGGAAACGGAGGGCTCTCAAAGCAAGGCTGAAGCCAGCTCCCTCCATCCCGCCTCTTCACCCCTGGCAGCCCTGGATCTGATGCTCTCGGCTTCTGTATAAGGACCCGGACGCGCGGGGAGTCCTTTCCATGGCTTGCAAAATTCTCTCACTTGACCCTTGACCCTTTATGTGTCTCCAAACCCTGCTCCAGCCACTCTTTTTTCTGGAAACCAGCAGTCACTTGCAATCCCCACCCCCACCCCCCGAAATGTACCCGTCTACTCCCTTCAGTCTCTTAAAAAAAATTTTTTTTTCTTTTTTGGTATAAGTACCTGGGAAAAACAGTTTAGTGCTTTGGGAATTGCTGAGGATGAAACCTAGAAAATAAAAAGGGTGGAGCTACCCACAACTCAATGTCCTAGTCACTGCCCGGCAATCTAACCAAGCACCCTGTCCTCCACGTTTCCCGCGTTCCATATCCCACTTCACACAGGCCGGTGCTGGTAGACAAATTTAATGTACACTCTTTCTTAAATCCTTTTTGTCCAAATAGTTCATATTACCTCTTCTCTCTTTGTCTCAGGGTCTTTGCACTGCCTCTAAGGCACTTTGGATTTTGCGGAGACAGGGGTGGGGGGAAGCGCGAAAAAGGAATAAACAAGAGAAGATGGCAGAATTCGGTTGTAAAGATTTGAATGACCCTATTCCTAGATCTCCAGTATCTTAACACTCCTTGCAGAGTACACACTTTTTCTTTTTCATCAACAAATAAATATCCCACGTTCAGGTTTGATCCTCTTATGCCTGCCAATCCCCCGCGCCTGCCCCCGTTAGTTTCTCATTATCCTTTATGTTAAAATTTGATCTTTAATGGGTAACAACTTGAAGGATCTGTCTCCTGTCGTATTTCAAGCGGTATCAAGTGTTCTACTCAATCCTTGTCTTTTGGTGGATCACTTCGTCCTCCAACTTTGCCTAGATCTGATTTAATGATCCTCATAGTTCCCTGAAATCCATTGAACCTAGGTCAAGAAACTGTAAAAGGCCACCTATAATACCATATATGGAAGAAAATCCTATTCTTGCACACCAAATTGCATCTTTTAAAAAATTAAGGAGAATTTCAAACAAATACAAAGTATGTAATCAAGCCTATGAAGCCTCATGAACTCAATGCTCAGCGCCAGTGATCTCATGACCAATCTGGGGCTTCAGTATCACTAACCACATACCTCCTCTTCTACTGCCTTGAGGCAAATATCAGGCAACTGAAATCTATAAATATTTCAGTATGATTTCTAAAACAATAACAGATTTTTAAAAAACATAACCACAATACTAGCGTCACATGTAAATATTTAATGTATTTCATTAATATCATCAAATATCCAGTGTTCAATTTTCTACTTGTCTTGTAACATTTTTCCTTTGCTTGTTTCAATGAGGATCCAGTCCAGTCCACACACTGTGATAGATTGATCTATCTTTTAAGCTTTTTTATTCTCTAAATTCCTCCTCCAATTTTCCCCTTGCAGTTTATCTGTTGGAGGAACCAAGTTGTTGGTGCTGTGGAGTTTCCCATCATCTGGATTTTGCTACTACATCTCAGTGATGTAATTTATCATGGCTCCCTTACCTTTTGGTTGTGACATCGCTCTCCTCCAGACACTTTCCCTAATCAGGGCTGGCTGGTTTATTGACCCATCAGCATGTGTATCTGTGCATGTGAACATTACTTTCAACTGCTTACTTAAGTCGTTACTCCCATCTTTATGGTATCTGCTTACCTCACCCCTTTGCTGACATTTTGAAACCCCTTCAACTGTCGTCCTCTTACCTGACTCCTATTGCTACGTGTTCAATTTTTCCCTCTTTATGCCTTCCTGATACTGGAGAACAACAACAATGGCAAGTGTTTTTTAGAAAAGCAAAACAAACAGCTTTCCCTTGGCACTGCTGCCCACCCCACAGCGCCCCCAAGTCGGCCTTCTTGTCCAAGCTCTTCCCTATTCTCATTGCTCAGTAGTTCCTTAAGTCCCTCCTCAGTACATCAACTGTACTCTCAAGGGTCCCTAGTGGTGTTCTTAAAAGTCAACTACAGTTGTTTTGTTGTTCCAGCCTCATCCTTTCTCCTTTTTTTGTTGGTATTTGATGATTTATTCAGCAATATTGAGCACTGTTAACCTTAAAAATAAAACTGTCAGTTATTTTACCAGCAAAATGGGCTTATTTGGTGATAGAGAATTGGAATTTGTGACATGCAAGGTATGGCAAAACCATAGGCAAGTCCAGACGACGAAGAAGAAAACTCTCTCAGAGGAAAGGGTGTTGTGAGGGGCTGTCCTGGAGTCAAGTGGAGTTTAAAGGGTGTGGTAGCTTTTCATTGGCTGAGTTGTGACAGTCTTTCATTTACTGGGCTGTTGACAGGCAAGGAGAAAATCTTTCCACACCTCAAACCCTCATGCTCAGTTTTATATGTTGATTTACCTAAATTTTCTCAAATAGAATACTGCAAAATTTGTATGAATTTGTATAAATAACATGTTCTACTTAGGTTAGGCCAATTCTTTTTCGGGACCTCATCTCTGATTCCGTTTCAACCCCCAAGATTCCTCAGAATACTTATAAAATACTTTGTAGTACAGCAGCTGACCTTGGGATGAGATAAGGGAAAAGTGGTGTAAATGAAGTGAAAGGGAGGATTTCTGTTAGAATTATGTTTATTTTTTATATATGACAAAACCCAATTCAAACTGCCTTAAGCTACATGGGGAAATCCTCACGGACCTGTGTGACCGGCAAGTCCGAGGGCTCTTGCTGGCCCGTCATCCAGCCGGAGCCGGGCGTGGTTAGGGTTTTATCAAGTCTTTCTCATTTTATCTTCATTTCTATACCTCAGCTTAGCTTTTCTCTGAGTTGGACATCTTTTCATGGGCTTACTGCCATATTTAGATGAAATATCTGTTCAGGGAAGCATGTAGTCTGTTCACATATTTTGTCCATTTAAAAAAATGAGTCTTTTTATTTTGATATAATTGTAGATTCCCATGAAGTTGTAAGGAATAATACAGAGAGATCCCATATACATTTTACCTAGTTTTCCACAAAGGTAACACTCTGCAAAACTGTAGTGCAGTACCATAATCAGCATATTAACACTGACTCTGTGAAGATACAGATCACTTTGGTCACCGCAAGGATCCCTCATGTTGCCCTTCTGCAGCCGCCCCAATGTGCTCCACTCTCACCCCTGCTCGGCCTTCGGCAACCACTAACGCGTTCTCCATTTCTGTAATTTTGTCACTTTGACAGTATTATATAAATGGAATAATTATACAATATGTAATTATATAAATTGAATCCTTTTATATAAGCAATATAAATAATCCTTTAAAATTATATAAATAGAAACCAGGTTGCTGTTCTTTTCTTACTGCTGAATAATATTTCATGGTATAGATGGACCACATTTTGTCTAAACATTTATCCATTGACGGACATCTGAGTTGTTTCCAATTTTTAGCTATTATGGACAAAGCTGCTATAAACATTTGTGCACAGATTTTTGTGTGAACATAAATCTTCATTTCTCTGAGATAAATGCCTAAAGTGCATATGCAATGGTTGGAAGAAATGTGTCCACCGAAGAACAAACACAGGAGAAAGACTTGGATTGCATGGAGTTGGAGATCAATGCCCAGATTTTTAATCACTGGCTGTCCAGATCATAGCACAGGAGCATCTTGCCAGGCAGAACAAGGGGAACTGTGCTTGGAAGCATAAGCCTGGTGCTCTTTGCTCAGATCCTCTGGGACTTATATCGATGGATTGTTGCCTGGGTCTCATAAGTTCCAGATGCAAGACTCACGAAGGTGGTCCCTATGGAAATACTTCCCTGACAGTGGCATGTAAGGCTTAGATCCCAGCCAGGCCTGTGGGACTTGCCAGTTTCAGTGGGAATTTTTTCGTGAATGTTGTTCTGCCGGGCAGAGGGAGATATTTCTTTCTTCTTCTTCTTTTTTTAAATGGACATAGTCTTTTTTCTTACCCGTTCTTCCTTTCTCTCTGTTGCTCCATTGTCATCTCATGTTTCAGGAGATAGTTCTAGCCCTGGGAACCCTTCTTCACATTGTACAGAGAAGGCACCAGCAGGTGGAGTACAAAGTCATGGCCCATTGAATCAGAGACCTTTGTGCCTTGTTCCCTGAGGTCAGTTATTTCTAACCTATGAGATAGTTCAGAAAAATCAAGGAGAGCAAGTGTATAACATGTCCAAAAAATATATGACACCAAACAGGGTCTCAGTATGTGTTTATGAAGTCCTAACATCTACACTGGCTATATCTCTGCTAGGAGTTGTGTTCACTTATGAAGTCACAGAGGCATAGGGAAGTTCAGTAACTTGTTTAAGGCGAGGCATCACTCTTTAGTAGCATACTCGTGCGTTCATCCCAGGCGCACAGGGATTGTGAATCCTAGTGAAGATTATGGGAGGGATCATACTTGGGTTTAGCGTGTGTCTGGCTCTGAGGATGAGCCCACTCAGATGAATGAGCTCCACGCTCACTGTCTCCGTGGACAGAGGAATCTGCCATTACCATTGCCGGTCTTCTTTGTAGTGACTACTAACTGCAAGGTAGGGCCAGGAATTTGATCCTACAGACGAATTTAGGGGCTATTAGGGTAGAGGCAACATTTCCTTGTGCTTCTCAGGTTGACCATACCAATCATGCCATTCATTTTTTCATCAAATATTTGTTATTAGCTGATATGTACAAGGTGCTGGGGGGAAAGAAGTGAACACAACTCATGAAACTCTTGCATTCATGAAGCTTCGTTCTCATGAGGGCAGATAGACAGAAAAACACAAATGCAGAAAAGCTGCAGAAGGACACATTGGGGTCAGCACTCTGGACAGAAAGAGAGAAGGGACATGGGAAGTGCAGTAAGGGAGTTCAATCCAAATATTGCTTCCTCTTTCTCCCAGAACACCCAGTGTAAACCTCTCCCACTCTAATCATTTATGGTTGTTGTCTCCCTCGAAACAAAAAAAAGTGAATAAAGCTCACAGAAGCTGGGACCATCATCCCCTCCTTACTTTTTTCCTGTGCTGTCCCATCCATCCTACACTGGTCAGGCAGAGTACAGCTGGAGTATTGGGCTCAATCGTGGTGACTCACTTTGTGAGGGATGCAGCCCTGCTGGAGGGCTTGCTGAGGCAGGTGTCCAGGATGGTTATGGTACCTGAAAGGGACAGAGCAACTCAGCATGCTAGGTGGACCCCAGCTTGGTTATATCTGAAATGGCGTCATGAGGATGTGGAGTTAGACATGTTCTGTGTAGACCAACAAACAGAAATACAGTAGAACGAAAGAGGTAATAGGGAGAGAGATTCTACACCAACCTTGATTATTGTGTTTGATAGATCTAATAAAATGCAATGGAGTGTCTGGGTGGGCTGAGTTCTAAGTGGCTACAGGAATGCAAACACAGACAGGATGTGCCTTCTCCTGGGAACATCGTAGAGAGGATTCAGGTGGTTTGGTCTGAAATTTATGATTCTGTAATTCTGGTGAGAAGCCTGAGGGCAGGTGATGGGAGTAAATAAAGCTGGAACCTCCCACTGGAAGCTTCTTTGGAAGCCCCAGGAATGTTCCGATTGCTTCTGCTGGGCACACTCACAATGCTCTTCATGGATGAGGTAAGGTCTGGTTAGGGAGGTAATGATGGGCAATGAAGAAGTGTATAGAGAGGAAGGAAGGCAGGGGGTTCTAAACTTGACTCTTCAGGCTGCTATAAAATGGTTCAAAGGAAATTTTTCTTCTCTTCACAGGAGACAGAGTCCTGACACCGAAATGTATGGTGTAGTTCGTTTGCAGTTCTTGGATACATATTGCCACGATGAGAGGGGACATCCACGCGTTCTTTGCACATCATCTCTCAACCCTCCCTGGCAACACTCCATTCTGCTCAGTCCCTGCTGTAGTGTTTTGTTTCTGCCCCCCAGCCTGGAGTAAAGGGTTGGGGGTGGTCCTTGAATCCTTGGGATCATAGCTGTCACTCATTCAAGGGAGTAAGGACCCCTGGCAGAAGCTGAGGAGGGTGTCAACTTCTTGCTTGTGAGGTTTGCAGGGCACCCCCCGATATAAATGTCTACAGGTGGGGCAGCCTCCTGAAGCAGAATCCATTTCCCTAGAGCACTCCTTTAAAGCTTTCCTCTTTTTCTTTAGTGATTCGCTTTTGCAATAAATGTAATTACTTTGATGGATACAAATGGCAGCATAAGATGAAAAGTTGCTGGAAGTTCAATGTACAAATATGAGAGGAGTTGTACCACAGATGACTTTTACTTTAGTGACCTAGTTACAGGTAAGTGGGAGTTGAGACACAGAATATTACCAGTGGTGCCCACCATCCCTGGGGTCAAGCTGTGGAGGGAGACTGAGACCGTGGGTGGCGGTGGGGGAGTGGGATTCTCCATGCACAGGCCCACAGCAGAGGCTGTGTGGGAGCAGAGGGCTTTGCCTGGCGCTACCTAATGAGTCGCAGATGAGATGCAAATACAGCTTGGGACTCATGCCAGTTTACAGAAAACTGATGAAGTTCTGGAGAGAAGCGATCGTTAGGAAGATGGTGACATAAAGCAAGGCAATCATATTTATTCTTCTCTTTGGGGAGACATATGTGTCGTTATTCACAACTGTCTTGCAGGCCTTGTGAAGAGGGGCCATCCCAGTTATTTTATGACTTACTGAGAGAAACATACTGCTGCAATGACAAAAACTTCTGTAATAAAGCCAAGAGTGACGTTGATGTTGTTTAGCTATTTGGAGAAAAGGAAGAAGCACCTGCATATGACTAGAACCAAAGGAAATAAAAGGAAGTTTAAACCATCTCGTCTAGCACTCTTTGCCCTTCCCCTCCCCAGTGGCGGCCTCACGTTACATTTTCTGAAAACCTAGACCCTTCTCTTTATTCCTGTAAATGTACCAGCGCAATTCTACTTTCCCATGTCAGCGCCTCTGTTACCAGGAAGGGGTACAACTGTAGGACACGACACCCCGCAGCTGTCTCCTGATTGGACTCCCTCATCCGTGCTACCTGACGCCTCTTGGCCATCATTACTTATCCCCCAGTTCTCATGCTGTACCCGGCTGACATCAGAGTTCTGAAGTTCCCAGCAAGGGGAATAAGGTATTTTTCAGGGAGAGCTTCTGAGGGAAGATCAGGAGAAAGCAGACTGGATAGAAGTAGGGACAAGAAATCACAGGAGATTTAGGAAAAATACTTGGGAGGAGAGTAGAAGAGGTATTTGGTAGGGGTTAGAAGGGACTGAATTCAGCAGAGGCTTGAGAAAGGACATATAAGGTTAGAAAATTCTAACTTCTGTGAAAGGGGTCGTGAAGGACATGAGGATCTTAGTGCCTACTTAGCATTTTGGGAAGCTGTTGCAACCACAGCTAATCCTGACTGCATAGCCCCGGGCCACCATATTTCTAATCATCTTATCTTGCTCTCATGGACAAAGCAAAGTATATCAGGATGGGCACTTGGCTGAGTGTTGGCTGTTTATGTTCTGTCCTGGCATGTGAGGTATATTCTATCTCCCAGTACTACAAAATATTTAAATATTACCTTGCATGCAGTGAACTCATTGATATAAGCTGGGTGTTTTTCATCTACTGACAGAGCTCTGCAACAGATAATGTCAAAGAGAGATAAGAGTTTCAGATCTTCACTGTAGCTTTCCTATTTAAAAAAATTAAGCTATAAATAGCAACCCCTAAGTTATTATTCACTCATTTTAAGCTTTATTTTTTACCATGTTAGCCTTATGTGTTACAATCTACACACTACTGTTTATCTCTTTTAGCTATATAATTATGCACACATATATATCATTACCCCAGGTATAGCCGTGTGCCTCCTGCTGTCCAGGCTTATGATAGCTTATTTGTTGTGTTTGCCTAAATAGAAGAAACTATTTTAACATACAAATAAATTTCAAAATATTTGTAATATATGTGTGCTGGGATGTCCCCAAAACTGTATTCTCAGCACAAATACTATACTTAAGCATCATGAGAAGTAGAGAATGTGGTAGAGTCATTCAGAGTTATTAGTTTCTGTGGATAATTAGTTTGTGTGGAGAGAGCAGATATACTGGCACTGGGTTCCAGTAATGAAGTGATTCATGGGGGAATGACTGTGATGTGTGGTGGGTTAGTGCCTAGAATGGCCCCAAGCAAGTCAAAATCAGAAATTAAGAGGTGATTTCGGATTAGAGGAAGATATGCAATGTGGATGGTGAAGAAGGTATGGTAGCAGGACGAGTAGCAGACAAATGCTGAGTGATACAGACAGATGGAGTCTGGCATAGATTTATAGCTAAGCTTGAAGTAGAGATTCACAACCCACTGCAGCAATATTATATCTTTCATCATATCCAGGCTGGCCCTCCACATCCAGTCTTCCTGAATCTGCCATTATGTGTCCTGTCTTTGATTTCCATGAGATTCTGACTCCCATATTGCCCCATGTTACAATACCCCATCACCTAACTTTCTTGATCCGACTGGGGTACATCACCCTGTTCCTTACATTTTACAAGAACAGGAGGCAGGAAGACATAGAGGGAACAACAACAATAAGGCAAGACCCTGAGCAAGTGCTCTCGTTCTAGATGCAGGTACAGAATCCTCTTCCAGGCCATAGAACCCTTGCACGGTGGTAGAGCTAGACCGGCAAAATTCACAAACCAATGCATGGGACTACAAATCTGCAGGGTATTACTATTAGGAAAAACAAGAAGTCCTCACTCCCCAGTTGCAGTCATTGTTTATCAGCACAATCAGATGCTAGAGAGTCATTACGGGTCTTCTCCATGCTGTACTACCTTCCTCGTGACCTACCTGTATTGTGATTGTGAATTGTAGTGCCCTCAATCCCATTCTCCCTCCCCAACCACCCTCCCACACCCCTCCTCTTTGGTAACCACTAGTCCCTTTGCAGAGTCTGTGAGTCTGCTGCTATTTTGTTCCTTCAGTTTTTCTTTGTTTTTATACTCTACAAATGACTGAACTCATTTGGTATTTGTCTTTCTCCACCTGGCTTATTTCACTGAGCATAATACCCTCTAGCTCCATCCATGTTCTTGCAAATGTTAGGATTTCTTTTCTTTTTATGGCTGAATAATATTCCATTGTGTATATATACCACATCTTCTTTATCCATTCATCTATTGAGGGACACTTAGGTTGCTTTTGTATCTTGGCTATTGTAAATAGTGCACTGGTAAACATAACGGTGCATATGTCTTTTCTTTTTTTTTAAAGTTTTCATTGATATACAATCTTATAAAGATTTCACATAAGCAACATTGTCACTATGTTCACCCATATTATCCAGTCTCTCCCCACATTCCACCACAGTCACTGTCCATCAGCATAGCAAGATGCCACAGAGTCACTACTCTCTTCCCCGTGACCCACCCAACACAATGTGTGCCAATCATAATGCCCCTCAATCCCCTTCTCCTTCTCTCCTCACCCACCCTCCTCCACCCCTTCCCTTTGGTAACCACTAGTCCCTTTTTGGAGTCTCTGAGTCTGCTGCTGTTTTTTTCCTTCAGTTTTGCTTTGTTGTTATACTCCACAAATGAGGGAAATCATTTGGTACCTGTCTTTCTGCTCCTGGCTTCTTTCACTGAGCATAATACCCTCTAGCTCCATCTATGTTATTGCAAATGGTAGGATTTGTTTTCTTCTTATAGCTGAATAATATTCCATTGTGTATATGTACCAATGGGGTGGGTGGGTGAAATAAGTGAAAGGGGATAAAAAAGCACAAAATCTCAATCATAATATAAATTAATTATGGGGATCAAAATACAACATAGAGAATATAGTCAATAGTCTGCAACAGCTTTCTATGTTGACAGTAACTATAGGTGAGAATTCAATAATGTATATAATTGTTGAATCACTATGTTGTATACTTGAAACCCATTTAATATTATATATCAACTATACTGCAATAAAAAATGTATTAAAAAAATAGGCTGATAGCCTAATGGAGTTTCCCTGTACATAACTGATTGCTTTTCTCTTACTGCCTTTCAGACTCTCTCCTTAACTTTAATCTTTGACATTTTAATTATAATGTGTCTTGGTGTGTACCTCCTTAGGTTCATCTTTTCTGGGGCTCTCTATGCTTTAAGGATCTGGATGTCTGTTTCTTTCACCAGGTTAGGGAAGTTTTCAGCTATTACTTCTTAAGGTAAGTTTTCCATTCCTTTCTCTCACTCTTCTCCTTCTGGGACTCCTAAATGTGAATGTTAGGACATTGATGTCATCCTAGGGTTCCCTTAACCCATCCTCATTTTATTTTTTTCTTTCTGCTGTTCAACTGAAGGGCTTTCCATTACTCTGTCTTCCAAATTGCTGATTTGTTTGTTCTTCTACATCTTCTAATCTGCTGTTGAGTCCTCTAGTGTATTTTTCATTTCATTTGTTGTATTCTTCATCTCTGACTTGTTCTTTTTTATATTTTCTGTCTCTTTGTTGAAGTCCTCCCTGAGTTCTTCCATTCTTCTCTCAAGTCCAGTAAGTGCCTTTATAGCCATTACTTGAAACTCTTATCACATTCATTGTTTAACCCTTTTTTGCTAGTCCTTTTTCTGAAGTTTTGTCTTAGTCTTAAGTTTGAAACATGTTCCTCTGCTCATTTTGTTTGATTTTCTATGATTTATATACAACAAGGACTACCTTTTTCAATGCTGAAGGAGTAGCCTTGTGTAGGAACATCCCCTGGGTAGTCTTTGTGTGCCTGCTGGTTTTGCTGGCTGGAGGCTAGAAGAGCCTCGGCTGGGGTGTCCTGGTGCCGGGACTCCCAGGATATGGTCCAGGGGAGCTATTGTGTGCATGCCAGCTGGGGCCACACTGGCAGAGGGGTGTAGTTTGGGAGTCTCCTGGGTGTGCACCCTTTGGGTCCATTCTAACAAGAGCATGGTAAGGGGCAATCTGGGTGAGTGCTCGTCAGTGCTGCGCTGACACAGTAGCTGGCATCAGAATGGGTACAGACAGCGTGAATCTGCATGAGCACCCCACTGTGCTAGGGCGACCTTGTGGGACTGCTGTTTGGGTACAGATGGGGACTGGGAGACTGCCTGAGTTGCATTTAGAGTTGTGTGTGCACTCAGACCCTGCCCCTACCCACATTGTGAATGGGGGAGGAAGGGGAACAGCGGTGCTCCCCATCCGCACTAGCAATGTGCAGAGAGAATGTAAACAAGGGTGCTCATCAGCACCTCGGGGTCCAGAGAGCATTCCAGCAGTTATCCCCATTTGGCAGGTGCTTTAGTTCTGAGAATCAGTTTCCTTCGCTTACAGTGTAGTTGCTCTTTAAACCCTTTGAACCATGGCTTGTTTCCCTGTGCCTCAGGGCAGGCCAGTCTGCACTGTGGTCTCTTAGTGGTATGCCTCCCTTCTGCAGGGCCTTGTGGGTGGGGTCGCCACTGTTGCCATGTCTCCATCTCTCATACATGTCTTTGTATCCCTCATTGCGCAGAGGGTGTTCCCTCAGGCCTCAGCTCTTCCTCAGCAAGACCTGCTCTGTGTGTAGGCGTGGATTTGGTATGTGCATGGGAGGGGGTGGGTTCAGGCTCTTTCTGCACTGCCGTCTTGGACTTCTCTCCCTCTAGGTCAGGTTTAAATTAACTTTGCCTATTCCAAACTTCTAAATTCATGCTATGCTTTCTTCTAGAAGTTTTATTGTTTTACTTTTCATATTAAGCCTGTAATCCAGTTTGAATTATTTTTTGTGTATGTTATCTATATTTTTGTTTATGTTATCAGAAGTAATAGGTAGAAAAATTTAACTGAGGACCCAAAATTAGTGTGAAGTGCTAGTGGAAATGCAATGCATTACGAAAGAGGCATCTCGAATTAGTTGAGAAAAATAAAAAATTATAAATAAATGTTGAGCTAATTGGATAGCCATATAGAAAGAGATTGAATTGGATCAATTATAAATTCCAAATGGAGAATCTAAATGTTAATTTAAATTCACATAAGTATTAAAAGGAAGCAAGGGTGAGTTATTTTCTCACTGGAGCCTAAAAATGACTGAGCACCATTCATTATCAGGAAAGTGCAAGATGCCCTTCACAGCTGCTAGAATAGCTAAAATTTAAATGTAAATGATTGATCATAATTGGTGATGAGAAATATGTAGAATAACTGGAATTCTCATATGATACTGGTAGGACTATATATTGTTACCACCACTTTAGCAAACTAACTACTAGTTTCTTTTAAAGTTATGCATATACCTAGCCTATGACTCATAATTACCTTCCCAGGAGATATTCACCAAAAGTCTTATACAAGGATGTCCGTAGTAGCTTTATTCAAAATAGCCCCAATCTGGAGACAGCTCAATGTCCATCAATATGAGAATTGATCTAATAAATTGTAGTGTATGTTTACAATGAGAAAAAAGGAACACAGTTTTTGTATAAGCAAAAAGATGCATGAGTCTTAAAAATATTATGGTGAGTGACAGAAGCCAGACTCAAGAGAGTACTTTCTATATAATTTCATTTATAATAAATTCAAGGAAGGTAAAGTTATCCCATGCTGATAGAAGTTAGAATAATACCTTTGGAGTAGGTGGTTTCCTGAAGAAACTCAGTGGGGTGATGTAAATGTTCTATGTTTTAATAGGGATGGTGGTTATATAGGGTTATACGTTTGTAAATCATATCAAACTATATAGTTAAATATGTGCATTTGATTATATGTGTATTAGACTTCAATTAGAAGACAAAGTAATTATATTTCAATTCATAATGAATAATGGCACTGATTAATAATTAATGGAGGCTAAAACTGTTAGATAAAAAAATTGAAGGGAAACTTTATATTGCATAGATAGTTCTGAGAACAAGCAAACCTATTTGATCAATCTTGACATCACTAAAACTAAGAAAACATCTGCTTTCAGATATTTCAAAAAGGATTGGACCAGATTACCCTTTCTAAATTTCCAGAACTATTTTGTAAAACCTTGATATATCCATAGTATTGATTATGAATTTTGAAGGAAAATTAGCTAATGAGTTTTGGAAGAATCCTATCAAAAATAATTTTTGGTTAAGACATTTAAATATTGGAAGATCCCCTAAGAAGAAATGTCCTTTGCAGAGTCCTTTTGAGGAAACCATATGTTATGTCAGTACCAGAGTGAATGTGCTTTGTCTGGTAGGGAGTAGAGGCTGCCATGCCTGGTTCATGCAACCAAATAGGTATTCAGCCAGAAAAACATGAAAGCACCATTAAGTCCTGCAGACTAAACAGATGGGCAAGAAAAATTCCATTGACTTCACTGGATGTTCAGTTAGATACAATAAAGTTTCATCGATCAGTTAAAGGCAATAGAGATAAGACATGGTACCTGTTCTTAATGTGATTTATAGCATACTGGGACAAATTTAGACAAATAGACATAATTCATTATGAGAGAGTACAAAATAAATATCCATAAGGTGACTTGGGTATTCAGAAGAAGGAGCATTTGTGCAGCAGGTGTGGGTTGCTGGGGTTGGTAGAGCAGCTGGACAGCAAAGGGGAGAGGAATAGAGAAGGATGAGGAGAGGGGAACTAAGAAATGAGAACTGTGATGTATCCTTGAGTCTACATCTTGATAGGCATAGATGCAGCCACAGGTAAGCTGTGAATGCCACCGAGGCAGGAAATCCCTTATTTACTGTTTCCTACAACAGTGTATATAGATGTAATTTGTAAATGCCAAGAAAATCATGAATGAGTCGGAAGTGCCCACTGTGTGCTGGGGAAAATTACTTTGTATCTTTAGAAGAAAATCTTGAGTATCCACTGGCTACTTTGTTGCTATTTTCTGCTTAACTACAAATAATGATAAAAGAAACTTTACGGTAAAAATATGTGTGAACTTCCAGCTGATGGATTTCTAGTCCAACTCAACTATCTAAGCTAATCACAAGGTTTAGAATGGTCTTGTTTTAAATTTTACTGTACTGAGGCCCTTGGGACAGGCTTCTTGGAGTATGGAAATGCGTGTAATGGAAGAAATCTGTTTTTCAGAATCGTTGTCCTCTGACTGTGATAGGAACAAAGTTGGAGGCACCGGGAAGGATGACACTGAATTAAAGAGAGAGCTAGAGTACTTTCAGGACAGACAGGGCAGGAAAGCAAGGGCAGGCAGAGAGTGAAGAGGAGGGGAATATCAATAACATTCTCAAGCGAGGACTCAGGAGGTCAAATATCTTAGAGTATGAAGTTACAATAATTGTAGTTGCAGCATTTGTGAACGTAAGTCCGATTGTTGAGATCAAATGTCAAATCTCTGCAGAATCTCTGACACACCATATACGATAACTGGAGAATGTTATCTGTAATAAAAAGGAACCATTTTTTGATTATCCACTGGCTATTTTGTTGCTATTTTCTGCTTAACTACAAATAATGATAAAAGAGACTTTTAGATAAAAATATGTGTGAACTTCCAGCTGAAGGATTTCTAGTTTAACTCAACTATCTAAGCTAATCAGGGATCTAAGTTCTCTGAAGACAAGTCAAACCTGGCACTGGGCCTGTCCGTGAACATTTCATTAGGCACCAGGGTAGGTTTAGGAACGGCTTCTCAGCTTACTTCCGAAGAGGATCCAGGCAGGGAGATGTGGAAATCACTGGCCCCCAGCAAGGGCTGTTGGCCTGAGGTCCCTGACAACCTTCAACTCTGTATAGCTGCTTCATTCTCTTTCTTGCTAGATTAGCAACTCATACTTTAGTGTCTTCAGCATTAAAGCCAGTTTGGTCAGCTTTTTGGGAATCTGGAATCCCCACCTTCGTCCTCTGCCTCATTTCCCCAAGGCCTCTCCTGTCTGCCTGCACAGGGACCCGTGCTCAGGGCACATTCTGCAGTTGGCGCCTTGCCTGGACTGGCTTTAATCTCAGATATAAAATTGCTAAAGGACTCCCCTGAGAATTTTCTCAGAAGCTCACAGCACCTCCCTTGACCCTCTAACTTACCCTGGAAGATCTTTAAGCTCATGCACGTCTCATGCAATTGAGCAACACAGACACCAAAGCCTCTTCTGCAGCGATCTGTCTGCGTGCGAAGGTGACATGTTACACACCTCAGTGGTGTCGCTGCTGAGGAGCAGAGAGCACAGAGCTGGTGTGAGGTCAGGGGGAGTCAGGGACTTAGAAGGAACTGGAATTGTCTAGACCTGGGGCCAGGGGGCAGTGGATGAAGAGCTGGAGGCAGGGTTTCAGGTGTAGAAAGTCGAGCTCTCACCAACTCCACACCAGAGAAATGCCACTGTGGGCATAGAAAGACTGGTTCCAATTTCAGCCCTTTCAACCCAGGTAACTGAGCAAATAGCCCCCACAGTGTCTGTTTTTCCAGCTTAAAAATGGTTCTATTAATGCTGGCCTGGCTTACTTGGCAACACTGCAAATTGGATAGAATGTGACAATGAGGGTGAGTACTTTAAAATATTTTACCCAAGCTAGTGTTGCTGTGATGTCATTTCTGACATTTGCTGCTTAGATATTGTTAGGTGATATACTCAGTTATTTTGAGCTTCACACTGAATCTATGTGAAGGCCTCATGAATTATAGCACAGTTAGGGACACTTTATATGGTACCATGGGATGAACAAATGAAATAGAGGTTTAATTTTTTTCTAAAAACTCTCCCTGGTGCACATAAGTTAGAAAGGAAAGTCGTGTTTACCGAGGATCTCACTGGGGCTGTGTCCTCTCACTTTGTGTCTGATTTAATCATCACAAAATCTCTGCATCTCCCCATGTCTCAGATGGGCAACCAATCTTCCTTTGGGCAACCAAAATTCCTTTGGTACAAGGAATTTAAAACAGTGACTGAACCATGTTTTTTTCTGATTCTAGCACATCCAGAATGTCCTCTCCTACAATCACTCATTTTAACATAAAGTCCCCAATAAGAGTATCAAAAGTCATTGTCCAGTGCTAAAACAAATGACAAAATTATTCATTATAGACTGACCAGCTCCCTTAGCAAATGGGATACACATGCTTGAATGGAAAGGGAGTCCTAAGGAAAATCTTACTGGGATTTTGGATTATGGGGAATGATAAAGACAGAGTGGGGAAGCAGTATGAAGGGGCAGCCATTGAGGCCTGAGCCCCTGGGGGAGAATGGCAGAATGCTGAGGTCAGAAAAGTCGGCACAGGAAGCACAGGGGGGCATTCTGACGAGTGGTTTCTCTTTTCCTGGAAATGTAGTCAGGGCTCAGCCCCGCATGGACACCTACTCTACCTGTGCAGCTTCCAGGGGCTCCCTAGGACCTGCCTAGTGACACTCCTGAGGTCTGTGACTCACCTGCAGTGAAGCAGAAGAGAGGGAAGACCAGCAGGAAATGTTTGTCCATCCTGACCCAGAAGTCCTCTGTACAGGGAGCAGAGAACCCAGGGGCTGCAAACACAGGTCTCTCGGCTGCAGGGAGGAAACCTTTTTCATCATAGGGCAGGGATTATTCATGCCTACGGGGAACCAATCATACAAGGTTTCCTCTGGGAGCTCAAGTTCATTGTCTCTACTCCATAGCAGAGAACAATGATACTATTAAATGTTGGGGTTTACATTAAGCTGTTTTTTTTTCATGTAATCATCATCATGATTATTATTATCATTCAGTAATTATTATTATCATTATAGTTGTGGTGTTATATTATCTTTCTAATCGTGGTTTCACAGAGGGGGAAACTGAGGCTTGGTGAGGTCCAGTATCTTATCCTATACACTATCTTATCTTATGCTCTAGATCATGTATCTAGTGACTGATATGTCAGTACCCAAAGCAAGACTTTCTAATTCCAGAGGCCACACTTTTAACCACCGTGACTCAGTGCCTCTTAGAGATTTATTTATACATTTAACATGTATTCATTGAGAGCTTTGATGTGCCAGCACAGTTCAATGTGTGAGAGCAAAGCAATGAACAACTCAGAGAAGTTCACTAAGCTCCTCACCTCATGGGTGAGAATCAGGAAAGTGAAAGAAATGAGAACATGTATACCTGTGACCCAGCTGGCCTTCAACCTACAACTTCTGACTGTTAGTTAGCCCCGAACATTTTTACCGTACCAGAAATCTGTCCTTTAAGATCAGGGACTGTTTACTCTGTAGGGCTGAGAAAAGCCCCCTAGAATTATCACACACCTTGATCTTTAGCACATTTATATTGAGAATCTGGCCAGTTTTGTCCATGATTTAGGTATCTATCACTACAAAAGTTAGGTCAATTAAGGTTCACTATGGATAAAGAGCTGGAAAACTATGACCAGACTTGGCATTCTAAGTCTTCTAAACCCGTCAGTGTGCTGGAGGTAGTTTGGCTAGAGATGTTAGGAATCTTCCATACAGAACTGATTTAACAACATGTTCTTAGCTGTCGGAACAGTGTGTTCATTAAAACACATCAAGTCTGACATCTTTAGACATCAGATGAAGATTGAGTGAAATAAGGTCTTGGCTCAAATGCCACAAAATTTGCCAAGTTCCTTTTCTACGACTAATCGGTGCAGAACCCATCTTTGCCTAACTAGAGAGCCAGAAGCCCTAGATAGGAGGAAATTGGTTCCTTTGAAAATAAAGATTGTGGAGTTTTTTGATACAGTGTTCTATTCTGCCATATTTCAGGAGAGGATATTAGAAAATAAATGGCATTTTCAAGGCTTTCCAAAAGCTAACCGAGAAGGAAAAGCCCTGCACCTTTTTTTTTTTGTTGAGAGGGCATCTCTCATATTTATTGATCAAATGGTTGTTTACAACAATAAAATTCTGTATAGGGGACTCAATGCACAATCATTAATCAACCTCAAGCCTCATTCTCAACAGTCTCCAATCTTCTGAAGCATAACGAACAAGTTCTTACATGGTGAACAAGTTCTTACATCGTGAATAAGTTCTTACATGGTGAACAGTGCAAGGGCAGTCATACCACAGAAGCTTTCAGTTTTGGTCACGCATCATGAACTATAAACAATCAAGTCAGATATGATTATTCGTTTGATTTTTATACTTGATTTATATGTGAATCCCACATTTCTCCCTTATTATTATTATTATTTTTTAATAAAATGCTGAAGTGGTAGGTATATGCAAGATAAAGGTAGAAAACATAATTTAGTGATCTAAGAGGGCAAATGTAGATGATCAGGTCTGTGCCTATAGAATAAGTATTAATCCAAGCTAGACAAGGGCAACAAAACATCCACTGATGCAGAAGATTTCTCTCAAAACAGGGGTGGTGAGGTTCTAAGCCTCACCTCTGTTGATCCCCAATTTCTCACCTGATGGCCCCCCTGCAACTGTGCCTGTCTTAGGTTGTTCCTCCCTTGAGGAATCTTACCCGTCTCTGAAAGCCCTGCACCTTTTGCACTTGGGTTTACAAAGCTCTCAGAGCATTTCATTTTCACCTGTTTTTTTAGCTTTGTCTGTTTAAAGAGAATGATTCTAGAATCATGGCAAAGGAAGTAGGCATTGTAGGTTAAACTGAAGTGGGTTTGCATAGGATCTATTTCCTTCAAGGTTCCCTTTGGCAGATACTTCTGAAAGACCCATTGAGTTTTGAATCTCTTTTCTCCTGGATTAATTCCAGAGTTCTGCAACTCCACCCAAGCATTGGGGTTCACTGACCTACTCCTCATCCTCCCACAGTATGTCATCCATTCGATTTACTATTAAAAACAATTTATTTTTTCATTTAGCATGGAGTAGGAAAGGATAGGTATTAGAACCTACTAATAGAAGCAGTGTGGCATAATGCAAAAAGGATTTTCCCGGGAGCTGGAGACCTTTTTTTGACTGATTACTGTATAACTTATGGCATCTTTAGCCAGCCATTTATCTGTGATGTTAGATTTCGACCCTTCCTATGGCCCTTTATGACTTGATCATTCTTTGGTTTCATGATGTAGATCATGAGGATGATCGTCAAGTTCTGTTTTTCTGACCTAGCACCCGGCTTGGCATATGGAGTTGTGCTGAACCTAGGATAGTTGAATGAAGGAAAGACTGAATGAAGGTGTAAGTCTCACATGATACCAGTAACCATGATTCCATACGGAGTCACTGGGGTACAGCACCCAATTTAATGCACCCCATGCCAAGAGGGCCATCCATCAGCATAGATCCACTTACTCCACTCTGCGGAGGAGAAAGCAGGATGCTGTGTCCCCATGTTCAGGTCTTTCTTGACTCCTGGGTGGGTGACTGAGACTGGTGATACCACAGATGGGCAATCCTCCTAACCTGTGCTTCTGAATTCTGCCCTTTGTGTAGGGGGAATGGACATTGGCCCAGAGTCGGGATCAGGCTGCTTTGTTTCTGAGCTCCTAGTGTGTACAGAGACTGAGAAATCATGATCCTTTTAAAAACCTGCTTGCAGGGCCCCAGCAAATCACCTGGAGAATCCATCTAGCTCCTCATACCTCCAATTGCTGATGGGAATCAAAATAGAGGAAAGAAGAACAAAACCAGCAATTATGGAGTGCCTGCTCTGTGCCACGTAAGAGGCCAGCCACTTTCACCTGGATCATCTCATGGAGCCCTCCCAGCACCCTGCAGGTGGAGTGTCTAGCAAGGAGCACAGATGACTTTCAAGCAAAGGTCAGTGTCACAAAAATTCAGGCTTTGTTCACAGTATTGCTGTTAATAAGATGCTTCCGTCTCAATGGATTAGTCACAATGGATAACTAAAAGTTATAGAAAACACTGGCAGGACTGTTTATGGATTGATTTTATGCATGTGAGTGTCAGATTTTTGTTAGCAATTTGCCTTCATTCCTGAGCAGTTTATTTAGTATGGGGTCTAGTGCCCTCTTAGCTTCATGGAGTCCATGAACTTTGATAGAAAATTCTGTTTTCATTAATCTCTAACGAATATTAATAATTTTCTTCCATACTGAATGTTGGCCACAAACTACAAGAATGTCAGCAGTGCCTGAAACTTTTCTACACAGAAGTCAATGAAACAGCAAGCATTAGGTCTTTTCATTTGCATCTTTGAACTTGCTAGGACCCAAAAGCCATACTGGGTTTTATTGCTTATGTGGAACCATTCTTGTGAATGCAAATGATAACCAGACAAAATGAAAGTGCATTTCATTTCTATCTGGAAAATGCATCTCAGGATTTGGAATTTTTCCTAACAAGAAGATCCAGTTTGAAAAATCTGGCACCTTCTAAATGTAGTTGTGCCATTTTAGTAAAACCCTTTCCTTGGGGCTTCCAAAGCTTTTCTTACCAGCTTGTGGGATGAAAAGAAGCTCTACTTACATTGGATAAATTTTAGTAAACCATGTTGGAGTTAGTTTTGCAGACTACAACAAAGGAAAATATCTATAATCCATCTTCCTTGTCAAATAGAGTAGTTGATATTTACTTTTAAAATGTGAAGCAGTCATTGAGGAATCAACACTTTTGCCAGCTCTTCATTTTACAACTGAGTGAAACAAAAGGCATCTTTCAACGTAGCCAGTTTCTCTTCTCATTTTGGTTTAGCCCACTCTGTGCCTGCTGAGGCCATCCAAGAAGTCTTACACCGTGTATCTCTTTCGGAAGCTAAAAATCAACAACCTTTTGGCTATGGTAAAAAAGGTCATTTTATCCTATAAAATTCTGACTGAAACAAAGTTTCTTTTTCTCTTTTCACGGATGGAGCTTCTGTAATGCTTGATAACCATCTGGTTTTACTACTTCAGTGAAAAAAGACTCTTTTCAAAGCAGGACCACTCACTTGTTTTACAAGAGATACGAATTGAGACCCAAACGACCCTAAGAGATACTCTGTTATCAGCAAAAAGCTATCAGCTTTATCCAAAGTAGGTGATTCTAACAAGTGAGAGGTGATATTTCATTGTGGTTTTGATTTTCATTTCCCTAATGATTAGTGATGGTGAGCATCTTTTCATGTACCTGTTGGCCATTTGGATATCCTCTTTGAAATAATGTCTGCTTAGGTCCTCTGCCCATTTTAATCAGATTGTTTGTTTTGTTTTTGTTGTTGTTATTGAGTTGTATTTCTTTATATATTTTGGACATTAACCTCTTACTCAAGATATAGTTTGCAAATGTTTTCTCCCATTCCATATGCTGCCTTTCCATATTGTTGATCATTTAATGTGGTGGTCTCACTTGTTTATTTTTGCTTTTATTGCTTGAGCTTTAGATGTCATATCCAAAAAATCACTGCCAAGACCAAAACATTTTCCATGTTTTCTCCTAGTAATTTTAGTTTCAGACCTTAAATTTAGTTTTTAATCCATTTTCCATTTTTTTTTGTGAGTGGTATAAGGTAGGAGTCCAGTTTTGCTCAATTGCATGCAGATATCCAATTTTCCCAATACCATTTATTGAAGAGACTATCCTTTCCTCATTGACGTGGCTCCCTTGTAAAGTATTAGCTGACTATATATGCATGGGTTTGTTTCTGGGCTTTCTATTCTGTTCCATTGGTTTATGTGTCTGTTTTTATGCCAGTTGTGATCACTACAGCTAGTAGTATAGTCTGAAATCAGGAAGTGTGATGCATCCACCTTTGTTTTTCTTTCTCAAGATTGTCTTGGCTATTTAGGGTATACCACAACAGATATCATACAAATTTTAGGATTGTTTTTTCTGTTTATGTAAAATATGGCATTGGAACCTTGATAGGGATTGTGTTGAATCTATAGATAGCTTTGGGTAGTATGGAGATTTAAACAATATTAATTCTTTCAATCCATGGACATGGGATATCTTTTTGTTCATCAGTGTCTTATAGATTTCAACAAACAGATTTTTCACCTCCTTGGTTAAATTATCCCTAAGTATTTTATTGTTTTTGATGTAACTGTAAGTGGGATTATTTTCTTTATCTCTCTGTCAGATATTCTGTTGTTAATGTACAGAAATGCAACTGATTATTGTATGTTGATTTCAAATCCTGAAACTTGATTGAATTTTAAAATTAGCTTGAATAGCTGTTCTGTGGAGCTGATACAGTTTTCTATACATAAGATGTCATCTTCAAACAAAAAAGTTTTTGTTTCTTCCTTTCTGACTACAATGCCTTTTACTTCTTTTTCTTGCCTGATTGCTCTAGCTAGGAATTATGGTACTATGTTAAATCGGGCTATGAGAATGGACACCATTGTCTTGTTTCTGATCTTAGAGGAAAAGCTTTCAGTTTTTCACTGCATGTGTAATGTTATCTGTGGGTTTATCATATATGGCCTTTATTATGTTGAGGGATGTTCCTTCTATAACCAATCTGTTGAGGATTTTTATCATGAAAGGATGCTACAGTTTGTCAAATGCTTTTTGTTTATTTATTGAGAAGATCATATAATTTTTATCTTTCATTCTGTTAATGTGGTATATCACATTTATTGATGTGCATATGCTGAGCCATCTTGCATCCTAAAGATAAATGCTGTTTGTCCTTAATGTATAATCCTTTTGATGTCTTGTTAATTACATTTTCTAATTTCTTGTTGAGAATTTATGCCTCTATATTTATCAGGGTTTTTAGTGTATAGTTTTTTTTTCTTGTAGTGTCCTTATCTGGTTTTGGTATTAGGATAATGCTAGTCTTGTAAAACGAGTTTTGATATGTTCCCTCCTATTTAATTTTTCGGAAGAGATTGAGAAATACTGGCATTAATTTTTCTTTAAGTATTTGGTAGAATTTTCCTATGAAGCTATCTGGTTCTGGAAATTTCTGTGTTGGGAGAATTTTGATTGCTGATTCAGTCTCCTTGCTTGTTATTGGTCTGTTCAAATTTTCTGTTTCTTCCTGATTCAGTCTTGGTAGGTTGTTGTTTCTAGGAATTGATCGATTTCTTCTAGATTAGGGCTGGCATATAATTGTTCTTAGTAATTTCTTACATTTTTATTATTTCTGTTTTATCAGTGTAATGTCTCCTCATTCAATTCTGATTTTGAGTTCTATGTCCTTCACTCTATCTCTCTCTTTGGTTAGTCTAACTTAAGATTAATCAATTTAGCTTATATTTTCAAATAACCAGCTCTTAGTGCATTGAGCTTGTCTATTGTTTTCCTA
Organism: Manis pentadactyla; assembly: GCF_030020395.1. NCBI lineage: Eukaryota > Metazoa > Chordata > Mammalia > Pholidota > Manidae > Manis > Manis pentadactyla. The sequence goes on along the minus strand of NC_080031.1, from coordinate 11,714,116 downwards.
TTCTACATTTCATTTATTTCTACCCTCATCTTCATTATTTCCTTCCTTCTGCTAACTTCAAGCTTATTTTTAATGTTATTTTTATAATTCCTTGAAGTGTAGTGTTAGGTTGTTCAATTTAGATCTTTTTTCTTTGATGTAGGCATTTATAGCTATGAACCTTCCTCTTAGAACTGCTTTTGCCTGAGGTGGGCATTTACTGCTATTTATCTTTTTCTTAGCACTGATTTTGCTGAATCTCATAAGTTTTGTTATATTGTGCTTCCATTTTTTCATGTCTCAAGATATTTTTTTAATTTTCTTTTTGATTTCTTCTTTAAGCCATTAGTTCAGAGTGTATTGTTTAACTTTCATGTGTCTGTGAATACACCACCTTTTCTCTTGTTATTGATTTCTACTTTCATACCATTGTGGTTAGAAAATATATTTTTATATTTACTATCTGTGGCATTTAAGACAGTGACTGAAGCATTTTTTTCCCTCGGATTCCAGAGCATCCAGAATTTCCTCTCCTCAAACCACTCATTTTAATATAAAACCCCCAATAAGGATATCAAAGCCATTGTCCAGCACTAAAACAAACTAAAACTGGGCTCCGTTTTTAAATGTAAAACCAATCTTGCATTCCTGGGAAAAAACTGACTTGATTATGTTGTACTTTCTTTTATATATTAATGGACTCAAGATGCTAAAATTGTGTATTTGCAGCTATGTGGGATACTGGTCTGTAGTTTTCATTCCTCGTAAACTCCTTGTCTGGTTTCAGAGTAATGCTGGTTCTTGAGAATGAGTTGTGACTTATTCAATATCTTCAAAATCTTCAATATTGGGAAATTTTATGTTCACTTGCTATTATCTCATCCTTAAATTTTTGATAGAATTCTCTAGTGAAGCCAGCTGGGTCTGGAACTTTCTTTGTGGGTAGTTTTTTGAACAACAAATTCAATTTGTTTTATTGATATAGGACTATTTGAATGATGTTTCCTCTTGATTGAGCTTCAGTAATTTGAGTTTTAGCAGTTTGTGTTGTTCCAGGAATTTGTCTAAGTAGACAGATCAGTTATAAATTGTTCATGACATTCTCTTATTTTCCTTTTAATATCTGTATAATCTATAGAGCTGCCACCTCTTTTATTAGTGATATTGGCAATCTGTGCCCCATCTCTCTTTTTTAAACCAGTCTGACCAGAGATAAGTTAATTGTATTGAAATTCTCAAGAAGTAGCTTTGGGTTTCATTGATTTTCTCTTTGTTTTTCTTTTTTGTAGTTCATTGGTTTCTGTTTGGCTCTTTATTTTTTCTTTTCATCTGTTTACTTAGATTTAAGTTTCTCTTCTTTTCCTCCTTACTGATGTATTAACTTACACTCCTTTCAGCAGCATATGAGCTTGCTTGCTTTGCTCCAACCTCCCCAGCAGTGGTGTTACCAAATGCAGATTATTGCCCATCTGTAAAGTAAAAGTGGTACCTGGGTTTACTTGCTGTTTACATTTCTCAAACTATGAGTAAGTCTTAGCACATGCATATATTTAAGAGCCATTTTTATTACTTTGTCTGTGACCTAATGTTATTATTAACTGCCTACCTTCCTTTTGAATTACTAATCTTTTTCCAGTTACTGGGTTTTCTTTGTATAATAGGGAGATACAGCCCTCAGTCTGCGATATGACTTGCAAATATTTTTTTACTGGTTGTTTATTTGTTATTTGGGCTCATGAATTAGTGGTGGATTCCTCCCCACCCCTTGCATGAGATTTATTTAAAATGCAGCCAAACATAGCAGTCCTTTTTTTTTTATAGTTGGATATTTTGAGCCATATATAGAAAGCCATCTTCCACCACAACACTATAAAAACTCCTACCATTTTATCTTTGGTACTTTAATGTTTATATATGCTATCCCAGTGGACAAAGGGTCCAGGATACTGAAACTGGATTTCATCTATTTTCTTTGTACCTCAGTGTAAGTAGCAATATTTGCCATGTACTGTCTTGGGATCCTAGCTCAAATGTAGGAAACACCTTGTTTTCACATCCTTATTATAGTTAGAAAAATCAATCTGATCAAACTGTTGCTATGTGAGAATGGACTGGCTGGAGGCAGAAGTGCATGTAGAATTCATTATCATTTATTCCATAAATGTGGATTGGGTGGCTTCTATGTTCCAAGCCTCCACATGCAGGGTGAGCCCTGGTAAATCAAAGACAGTTCCTGCTTTGTTCCAGTGGAGGACTCTTACAAGTGGCCAATTAGATATGCAAGGTCCCATAATAAGAATAGCTAGTAAAAAAGCAATGGAGGGAGAATGGATATTGCTATGTTCTAGAGATTCACCAGGAAACGCTGCTCTGAGAAAGTGATGTGTGAGTGAGCAAGGGGAATGTGGTAGACAGTGAGATTGGAGGGTGGCCATTGCTCAGATTTGGGAAGATTTTGCAGACTACGGGGAGAGATTTGGATTTTCTTCTGAGTATTATGCAAAGTCACTGGAGGGTTTTGAGCATCTATGCATATCAAAGGGTCTCTGGTTGCTTTAAAGAGAGCTATCCACAAAGGAGCAAGAGTAAATGCTGGGAGACTCAAAAAATAAGACTATTGTCAGTCCAACCAAGAGATGATGATGGGTTGGGTCACAGTAGTGGCAGTGAGGCTAGAGAAAAATAAACCCATGTGAGGAGATGTTAACAGCAGCATAGATAATGCTTGCTGTTAGATTCTCTTTGAGGATGGGCATAAGGGATCAGTAAAAAGTGATTCCCAGGTTTATTAGGACCCTAGACACCCAAGTTGGAGCAGGCTTAGTGAATCGGGAAGGTTAAGTTTCATTTACAGACAGTCTGAGATTGTGCTACTTGTGAGCCTGCTAAAGGGAATAGGTATTTGTAGACATGAGTCTGGAATGCAAAATAGAGGTCTGCAATAGAGATAAAACTGGTGGTACCTTGAGCTATGAGAATGGGGCCCAATTCTCAGCCAAGCTCAGTGAATCAGAACCCAGCTAGTTCCTGGCTGCTCACCCACCCAAGGCCAATTAGACAGTTTGTTCTGAATGTGACTTTCTGTCCTCAAAGCCTGTTCTAGAAGAGACTGTCATTACCCTTCCCACCTGTAAGCCCTGGTGGAAGTTAACCCTTGGTGCTGCTGACACTTCACAGCCAGGCTCTCGCCCCTTGAAGGCCGAAACCACAGTTAGAGCCGGTCCCCTCTTGCCTCCCCTTCCTGTAGGCGGTTCTCCGAGGCTGATGTTTCTGACGGCTACCCTAGCATAAGGGCCCCGTCGGCTCCTCAAATTGTGAGCACCACACAGGGGGTTCGTGCTTGATAGTTTTCAGGACCTTAATGAATACGAGCTTCTTCCTTTCACAAACTTTAATACTGTCCCAATACCACCCCGTGAGATATGAAAACCATTCTCAACATCAGTCGCTCCTCCAAACTCACATAGTTGGCAAACGGCAGAGCCAAGATTTGAACCCATATGTGTAGCAACCTTAAGTTTGCCATAAAGATGTCCTTTCTAGAATTCAGTATTGATGCACAGGAATGGCTGCTTTAATATCTTTCCCGACCTTGGGAAAATGACTGTTTTCATTGACATCCTGCTATTGTACAATAGTGAGTGAGAAATCCCATCCTACATGCAAAGAAATCTCAGCAGCAAGACCCATGCCTTGGTCCTCTGAGCCTCCTCTTCACCCACATGCCATGACCTCCGAGAAGAAGCGTCTCTTTCTGTGTCTGGGTTTCTCGCTCACATGACCTGCCCTCCTCACCGGTTGCTGACAGCTCTGTCCTCAGACATTCGCTGTTCCGTTGGGTCCCTGTGCCTGCTCACTCTTTCTCGCTCACACGCTGCTAGCCTGCAAAGCCCTGCTCAACCACCCCTTCTTCAGGGAAGCCTTCCCTGATCAGGCAGTCAACTCTGAATGTCCGTCCTCTGGGCCCACACAGCCAACTGCGCTTGATGCCTCGGGGGATCTTAAAGAGACTCTACCCTCTGGGAGGCCACTGATTAGTGTCCTGGTTTGCTTGGCATCTTCCCTTCCTATGATCTTGGCATCTAGTATGTGGTTAGTAAATTTTTAATTGAAAATAAGTCAATTAGTTAATAAACACCTGAAGGCAAACTAGACAGATTTCGCCTCTGCTCACCTTTTTTTTCCCGAAACTTCCTTTTCTGCACCATGGCAGGGGCACTCCAGTGCTCCCCTCTGACATTCAGACCATGCCTGGAAAGCCTGGGCTCGGTTCCTGGTGCCTCTGCCTAAGTGAGACAAAGACAATTCTGAGATGATTGTGAGGAGGGTGGCTAGGTTGGTGAAGAGAGCTACGAGGAGCTTAAGGCATCCAAATCTGGCCTTGAAAGGTTATGAAGCAGGAGAGAAAGTTCACTTGCAGTGCACAAGGCTTAGCTATACCACAATGCATGGAGATTTCATATATATATATATATTTCTTTTGGCTCATCATGGAGGAGAATTTTTAAATAGATGCCTTAGAGGTAGGGAGACAGTAGTTGGTGGCTCGATTCTGGGAACACTGAGGTACTGTCTGTCCCTGAAATTTTATGATGATATGATTTAAATGACTAGCCCAAGGACATATCACCTGGAGATCAACCAGCACCTTCCACGGGAAACTACACAAGACAAAAACCCCAGGATGTTTGCTCTCTCTTTGGTGAGTGCAGTCCTTCTGGCTGGCACAACTAAGGGTAAGTCCTGGAGGCACAGAGGGAGCTGGTTGTGCAGTAAGAGGGGGGTAGATTCTGGGGGACAGGAGCTTTTCCAAAATTGGCTCTTGGGGCTTTGGCGGATGCATGTGAGATTATGGCAGCATGATCCCCCACCCTCTCTATTCTTCATTCTCAGGATTGCTCTGGCTATTCAGGTTCTCTATGGTTCCATACAAATTTTAGAACTATTTGCTGTAGTTCATTGAAGAATGCTGTTGGTATTTTGATAGGGATTGCATCGAATCTGTAGATTGCTTTAGGCAAGATGGCCATTTTGAAAGACTTTTTTTTATATTTAGGAGGTTTTAAACAGTTGATCTTAGTTGTTTATTTTTAAACCTTGCTTTGTCTTTACAATTTACTTGCCAGAAGTAATTTATTTATTTATTTATTTATTTTTTATTTTGTTATCATTAATCTACTATTACATCTCTTCCAGGTGAATTTCAGGAACATCTAACAGGTACAACCACGGCTAGTCTAAATTCCTTGGCAAACAGGTCATTTGTGATATGTTTAGGAGTAAACACCCCCCACCCTCCACAAACACAATCTTCAGAGGGGCTGTAACCCATTTTCACTATGGAATCCTAAGGGTTTTCATCCTCTCTCAGACCAATTTAGTTCATTTCTTCGAGTAAGGAGTCTCAAATCCCCTTCTCTCCTCTCTTCCCCCCCCCTTATTGAACAAAATGATCAGGCTAAATAAGGGGTTTGTTACTTGGGGGTCCACAGATAAAATGTACAGGAACTCGGATCTCTTGAAATCATATACAACATCTGATTTATGTCTGTACAAGTTTTTTTTCACAAGATTATCAAAGGAGTCAATGGCCAGAGAAAGGGTAGGAACCACCAGGCAACAGTCACTTTCTGTAGAGAAGCCCCCAGGCCTGGAGAACCTTCTCTAGACTGCATCGTTTAAGCATTTCTTTCTGTGTCCAACAGTGCCTTCACTAATATGCTATAAATGTCAAAGATACCATCTTGGCTTATGCTACGACGTCATGAAGTCCTGCAGCCTGAAGTACCAGCAGTCCTGTGCGGTTGAGAACATTTACATACTTACAAGAAAAGGTCATATGGGGTCTAGAGGAACTGAGAAGTAACCAACTCCTCCCCTTACAGACAGTGGTTTCCTTTTGCCCTGGGAGGGCAGGGGAGGAGGAAGGGGTAAGAAGGGGGTGGTCCTGTGGAGGGGACAGCAAAGCCAATATTGAGTGAAGGAGAGATCGGTGTCCCTTACCAGTTAGGGAATAAATTCCATCCTCTGGGTCAGTAATCAGTAGACTCAGCCTTGTCGCTCACATGGGCTTAAAGGAAGTTCAGTGAGCGTCTGAACAGAGGTTATTTCTGGGAATAGGGTAGCAGGAAACCATTATTACAGTTGTATGCTCTCTCTTTCATCTCCTCAGGGCACAGTATGTATTTTTATTCAGAGCTGTCATGTAAGACCAACTGTGAGGACATCAACTTCCTGGGTTCTGGCAAGAGGACAGAGCTCATCTGCTGCAAACATAGTAGCTACTGCAACCTCCCTGAGGGTGTCTAGTTCTGCACCTCTCCTGGATTTTGCGTCATTCTTATCTCACCATTCCCTTTGTCTGTTCCCCCAAACCTGTATTTTGCTCTGCTCTTCTAACCATTTGCAGAGAGTGAGAAAGCCACCGGGAGGGAAAGAGTAGCAGTCATGAAGAGAGGCAGCAGAGGGGAGCTGAGTCTCAGCGATGCAGCGCTAGACTGAAGTTTTGCAAATCCCTTTTGCTTACATCTGACAAGGGAATTTTTCCTTCTGATGGTGCTACCACTCATAGGATTGGGTTTAGAACTGGTTGTTTATTATCTCCTATATGGAAATGCAAAGACTTGGATCAAAATAATTCCAAATTGTACTGAGAATTCTGTGGCCATACTTTATCCTCGTCTATACCCACTCCTCTGGGTTGAGATTCTCTTCGGATTGGCCCCGATAGCCCCTGGCACTCTCCTTCTGCCCACAGGTTATGCAGATAGACAAGAACTAGCTCCGGCTTCCCAGTTTGCTGGCAACACTAGTCACATCTTTCCCTGTAGAGTTCTTGGGGGAAATCGCAGGCCAGAAAAATCTGGACAGGCACAGGGGTGAGGCCTTAAGGAAAATGTTAAGGGCATTCCAGTTTGTGGAAACTAAGACTTGGGAGACAGTTGGTATGGGTGGCATTGGCTTGGGTTATCATGCCCCAGCTGGCCAGGTGGCCAGGTAGCAGCTGGTTGAACCAGGTGACTGAGTTGGGAATAGAGACCCTGTGCAAGGATGGAGGGTCGGTTCCTTCTCATATGAATGAGGGAAGAAAAGTTTATAATAAAGCAGTGGCATGCCAGTTGAAGATAATAGAATAGATGCCACGACGTAGTGTTCTAGTTACAGTGTCCTCTGTCAGATGAAGTTATGAGTGAACAGGTGAGGAAGATAATAATGGGGGCAAAGAGGCAGGAAGGCCCTGGGTGACACCCACAGGCAGGGAGAGCCTGAGCACCACTGACGGGGAAGCAGCCCACCTGCGGCCAAGGTGGCCCAGGGCCCTTGACGGCCTCATAGGCCCGGCATCTCTCTCCTCATGAGGCCTGCCGCCGTTTCGGGTCCTGCATCTCCATGAGCTTTTCTCTCCTTTATTATGCCACATGGACTTCATACAATAAACCAGTTGCCCTTCTACTTGAGTAGTTTGGTATACTCTCTGTTTTTGTCTGCATCTGAGAACATAATCCTTTCTGAGAAATTACCAGTTGGGATTTTACAGAGCCAGAATGAAGAAAGACATGAAGACAACTATTCCAAAATAGACAAGCAGATTGGAAAAGCCAGTGTAAAATGGGTACTTTGAATTAGGGAAACACATTTTTAGTCCTAGTTGCACAGGAGCTCTCTCACCCATTGAATCATGGAGATGGGAGACACCAGTCTTAAACAGATCATTGTTTTGCCCTGGGTTTCAAAACAGACTTTCAAATATTTGTGAATCAATGTTTAGACAAAACTTGGCTTGGTTGAATGAGAAATAAATTCTAAAATCTTTCCTGATGTTTCAAGAGCAAACATTGACATCTTCAGCAATAGAGCATTGAATTTTAACTTTATGTAGTGGAGGATTTTGATTTGATTTTTGTGCCCTGCCCAAATCCTCTTTGCTGCTCAACACATCTGCCACCCAGCTGGGTTGAGGGTTGGCTATGCCTGCTCACAGCTACTTACTTCTCTGGATATCTGCCCTCAGCCAAATGGGAGCTGCCTGGCCCAGATGCTAAGCTGCCAACTTGAGCAGAGATCTCCCCCAATGAATGGATGACTCCCTGCATGAAGGGGGGACCAAGTCCGTAGTAGAGTTTGTGCTCCAGAGCTTGTCCATGGGATCCAACTAAAGCCAGTCTCCAGCTGAGACCATGTTCCCCTGACCTCCCTTGCCTCCTTTATTTCCCTTCTAAATTTTAAGCTGAGAAGACCAAGTGTTTCCCACATTTATTGGAAATGAAACTCTAAAACAAGATGAAAAGCTTCTGGACAGGACAGCAGAGAAAACCATCAATAAAAATAAGGGATTAATATCCAAAATATATAAAGAACTCATACAACTCAGCAATGAAAAATAAACAATCCAATTTAAAAAATGGGCAGAGGATCTGAATAGACTTTTTCCAAAGAAGATACACAGAAAGCCACAGGTACCAAAGCATCAAGGAAAAGCCAATGAAAACCACAATAACACCTCATACCTGTTAGAGTGGTTATTATAAAAAAAGAAGTGTTGACTAGGATGTGGAGAAAAGGGAATCCTTTTAGCCTATTGGTGGGAATGTAAATTGGTGCAACCATAAAGAAAAATAGTATGGAGGTTCCTCAAAAATTAAAAATAGAACTAAGATGAGATACAACAATTCCACTTCTAGGTATTTATCGGATGAGAACAAAAACACTAACTTGAAAATATATAAACATCTCATGTTCGTTGCAGCCTTGTTTACAATGGCCAAATATAGAAACAACCTAAGTGTCCACTGATGGAAGAATGGATAAAGAAGATGTGATATTCTAAGAAGTGACTAGTGGTTACCATGGGGGAGGGCTGGGGTGAGTGTGTAGGGAGGGCGAGGGGGATAACGGGGCACAAAATTTATCAATCATAATATAACTTGGTCACAGGGATGGTAGTACAGCATGAAGAATACAGTCAGTGTTTCTGTAACACCTTTCTGTGTTGACAGATAGTAACTGCACTAGTAAGGGTGAGGATTTGATAATATGGTAACGAGCCACCTTCATCCTGGGAGTCTTAAGTGTTGTATACTTGAAACCAATATTTGGTGATACTTCAGTTAAATAAAGTAATGTAAACTGCAGAAAATCTGGGAAAAATGTGATCTTTCTCTCTCTCTCTCTCTCTCTCTCTCTCACACACACAGGAATATTATTCCACTGTAAAAAAGAATGAAGTCTTTCCACTTAACCATAACATCTGGAACATGGTTGGACCTTGTGGGCATTATGCTAAATGAAGTAAGTCAGACAGAGGAAAACAAATACCGTATGATCTCACTAATACGTGGGATCTAGAACAAACAAGGCAAAATAAAAACCTAAGCTCATAGATACAAAGAACAGATTGGTGGCCGCCAGAGATGGTGGGTGGGGAAGTGCACAAAAGGAGTGAAGGGAGTCGAAAGGTACAAACTCCCAGTTATAAAATAAATAAACCATTGGGGATCTAATGTACAGCATGGTGCCTATAATTAATACTATTGTGTTGCATATTTGAAAGTTGCTAAGAAAATAAGTCTTAGAAGTTCTCATCACAAAAAAAATTGTATGGTGACAGATGTTAACTAGACTTATTGTGGTGATCATTGGGCAATATATACAGATATTGAATCATGATATCATATACCTGAGATTAATATAAAATTGTAGGTCAATTATACCTCAGTAAAAAAATATATATATAAGGAAAAAAGTTAATTTGGGAGAAATAATGAGACAAGATAAAAAAATATATGATGTGAGGAAACAAGCTTCGAGGCAGCGTTGGTATAAAAATCAAAGGTAGGAACAAAATGAGTCAAGTGCGATACATCCATATACCTAACTAAATGCCACACATCCATAAAAGTGATATAATGTCAGTGCAAATTTATTGATTTGAAAATACATTCAAATATGTTCAGTAGAAAAAAAGGTTTAAAAATCATGTATAGTTGGATCCCATTTTCATTTAAAATCTAATATCTATCTACATCTCTCTCAATCAACTTTTTTATTCACCAAATTTTAATAGTGGAAAATTCTAGGTTTTTAATGTATTACCTAATTTTTAAAATTGGGTGATGCTTTTTTCTGGCATACATTAATTTTTTCCTATAGAAATAAAGCCTTCAAGAAAGTTTAAGACAGTCAATATAAAAAGACCTTGTGATAATCCAGATGTTAGAGTTAATCGAGAAGGGATTTTAAACAACTATTATAAATTCTCAAGGACTTGAAGGAAATGAAAGGTTATGAATGAAAAGATAGGGAATCTCAACAGAGTGATGGGAAGTATAATAAAGAACCATTTCACTACAGTGCTCCTGTAACAATAATGTTATAGGTAACTTACATTTTTGTTCTTTTGTTCTTTTTTATTTTGATTTCTAAAAATGAATATAAAATTATTTTTAATAGCTTAAAAACTAAATAAAGGACATAAATAATTTAAAGAGCAGGCTTGTCCTGTAAGAAACACTAAAGGGAGACCTTCAGGCTGAAATGAAATGACACTAAGAAGTAAAATCCACACAAAAATAAAGAGAAATGGTAAAGGTAATTACAAGTGTAAAGACAGTAAAAATATGTATTTTTTTATTGGCAACTCTTTTCTTCTCATACCTGATTTAAAAGAAAGCTCCATAATCTTGGTAGATTCCATCTAGAGATATATGATAAATGGACTTACTACTTGATTTCATGTTCTTAATGGACTGGGGTCTAGAACACCTACTGAATGTTTCAAAACGTGTCCTGTCGGTGTTCGGCACACAACATGTGTTTTGCCTGATATATGCAGGTAAGGTGTTGCTAATGGTGACAAAGAAAAACTGGGGAAACAAAAATTGTTTCTTTCAGCCACTTGGGTATGCAGGTTTTCCCTGTGGCCCAAAAGCACAGTGTTCTGTGAAACCTTTCATTAACCAAAATGGCATAAATGAAGAAGCAATTATCATTAATTTACATGGAAAATTTTTTATTCCCAGACCAAAAAAAATCATCTCTCTTAGGCTTTTCTGATGTTGTGGGACACATCTCTCTAACAGATGCACAAAATAACTTGCAATTAAAGCACAGATTCTCACAGACACAGTTCCAAACTATGACCGCTTGCTGCTGAGATGCTGAGTTCTCCGGGAAGGAGCCTGGTGGGGCCACTCTCACTGCTCTGAGCTTGCTGGACGCTAGTTTCACTTTGCACGTTTTTCCACAGAAGTGAAAATCCTCTTCGAATTCTCAGTTGGCAAGCGAAGGTACTAATATATCATAGAGATGTTTTGTAAAAATGAAGTGGAACAACGCCAACATTAAAAAAGTGAGGGATACCTGCGTATTTGGTTGTAGCTGTAGTGTAGATTCACTGGGTCAGGGAAAGCTGCCCAGGGGTCCTCGGGCATCGGATGCAGCCCCAGGAAGGATCTTAGAAGCTGCAACTGGGAAGAGCTGTGAGTCAGGAGGCTGAAAGTACCTGCCTTGGTTTATTTAAAAGCCTTGATATTTTAAAGCAGAGCTTTAATACCTTGATGTTTTAAGGTATCAAATATATCAAATACATTGAATACTTTAATATTTTGAAACAAAGCTTTAACATCAAGGTAGGACCATGGTCTTTCAGTTGGGATGAGTTGGAGACAGCAGCAGCATAGTGTATGATCCTCCACAAATCCTCTTAGAAAAAGCTGAACAACCAAGATAACAAAGGGAAGTGCTATACAGAATATCAGAGCCTACTAGGGTGGCCTAAACCCTTGAAGATCTCAGAAATACAGAAATCTGCCACTAAAATTCCTTCCACAAAAAAAGTTCCATTCTGAGAAATAAACTGTCGGTAGAAATGAAATTGAGCAGGATATAAAAACTAATGTTTTTGGAGAAAGTTAAAATATTGGTGTGAGGGGCCAAGAGGTAGCAAATCTTGGAAATCACTGTTGTGATTGCCATATAGAGATGAAAAGATTTTAAATTACTTCCCTTTCAACTCTGTCAACAGATGAAGCAAGAAAAGCTCCTGTGGTCCACCTCCACCCTCATAGGAAATCATGTAATCTTTTATTTGTTCCTTTCCAAACTGTTTGCCTTCTATGGTTTTATTTTTCCTTGTTGCACTGCTAAGGAATTCTAGAATGACTTCAATGCAAGTAGTAGACATCTTGGCTTTTTCCTGGTCTAAGGGGAAGAGCACTGAATTTTTTGCTATTAAATGTGATATTTGCTATAGTTTTCTTGTAGTTTGTATTTTATAAAACTAAGAAAATTCCTTTTTTTGCCAGAATTTTTATCAAATTTTTTTCTGCATCTATTGAGATGATTGTGGTTTTTCTTCTTTACTCTGTTGATATGATAGCTATATTGGTTGATTTTTGAATATTGAACAAGTCTTGCATTCCCAGGGTAAACTTCACTTGTCATGATGTATTATCCTTGTTATAAAATGCTAAATTCAATATGCCAATATTTTGTTCAAGATTTCACCTATTTTCATGAAGGGGTATTGGTCTGTAATTTCCAATTTAAAAAAAACCATGCCTCTCAGGTAAGATTCCTCAAGGGAGGAACAACCTAAGACAGGCACAGTCACAGGGGGGCCATCAGGAGAGAAATTGGGGACCAACAGAGGGGAGGCTTAGAACCTCACTCCCCCTGTTTTGAGAGAAATCTTCTGCATCCATGGATGTTTTGTTGCCCTTGTCTAGCTTGGATTAATACTTAGTCTATAGGCACACACCTGATCATCTGCATTTGCCCTCTTAGATCACTAAATTATGTTTTCTACCTTTATCTTGCATCTACCTACCACTTCAGCATTTTATTTAAAAAAAATAACAACAATAAGGGAGAAATGTGGGATTCACATATAAATCATGTATAAAAATCAAACGAATAATCATATCTGACTTGATTGTTTATAGTTCATGATGTGTGATCAAAACCGAAAGTTTCTGTGATGACTGCCCTTGCACTGTTCACCATGTAAGAACTTATTCACTATGTAAGAATTTGTTCACCATGTAAGAACTTGTTCGTTATGCTTCAGAAGATTGGAGACTGTTGAGAGTTAGGCTTGGGGTGGATTAATGATTGTGCATTGAGTCCCCTATACAGAATTATATTGTTGTTAACAACCATTTGATCAATAAATATGAGAGATGCCCTCTCAAAAAAGAAAGTCATGTCTCTGTCTGCCTTCGGTACAGTGTAATGGTGGCCTCATACAGTGCATTGAAAAGTGTCCTCTACTCTATTTTCTGGAAGAGTGGAAGTGGAATAATTTCTTCCTGATGTGTTTAATAGATTTCATCAGTAAAGCCATGTGGGCATAGACTTTATCTGATGGAAAGTTTTAAACTATGGATTCAATATTTTTCTGATAGGTTTAAGACTATTCACATTATTTATTTTTTCTTGAAATCATTTTGACTGTCTCACGGGGTTTGTCCATTTCACTAGACTTCCAAAATTGTTGACAGAAAAGTATTCACAGTATTCCTTATTATCCTTTTAGTCATTGTAGAATCTATGGTATCATATCTCTTGTTGCTATTATTAATTATGTGGGTTTTCACTTTTTTTAGAAATAGAAAAAGCCATCCTAAAATTCATATGGAATTTCAAGGGACTCCAAATAGCCAAAGCAATATTGTAAATCATGAACAATGCTGGGGGTCTCACACTTCCTGATTTCAAAACTTACTACAAAATTACAGTAATCAAAACAGTATGATACAAGCATGACAATAGACAGATAGACCAATGTAATAAAAGAAAGAGCCCAGAAATGAACCTTTGCATAAGTGGTCAAATGATTTTTGAAAAAATAAATGCCAAGACCATTTAACTGGGGAAAGAATAGTACTTTCAATAAATGGTGTTAGAATGTTGACTGGACTTCTGTGGTAATCATTTGGCAATATATACAAATATCAAATCATGTTATTGTACATCTGAAACTAATATAATATTATATGTAAATTGTGCCTCAATTCTTTAAAAAAGGGGAAAAAGTTTTCAAAACAAAAAAAAAATGGTGTTAATGAAAACTGGGTATCCACACATAAAAGTACAAAGTTGGACCCCTACCTTATACCATACACAAAAATTACCTCAGTATGGATCAAAGACATAAATGTAAGAAACAAAACTATAAAATTCTGAGAAGAAAACAGGGGGAAACTTTCTGACATTGGATTTGGTAATTATTTCTTGGCTATGACATCAAAAGTATAGGCATCAAAAGAAAAAGTATATAAATTGGATTACATCAAGATTAAAAACTGTGCATTAAAGGACAGAATCAACAAAGTGAAAAGGCAACTCATGGTATGGGAAACCATTACCTTTGAGGGGTAATATTCAGAATACATAGAGAACTCCTACAACACCAGCAACAACAACAAAAAAAACACAGTTAATTAAAAAAATGGGCAAAAGGACTTGAATAAACATTTCTCCAAAGAAGACATCAAATTTCCAGTGAGCACATGGAAAGATGCTCACATCACTAATCATTAGGGAAATGCAAATGAAAACCACAATGAGGTACCACTTCACACCCATTAGGATGGCTACTATCATAAAAACAGAAAATAACAAGTGTGATGAGGATGTGGAGAAATTGGAAGCCTACTACACTTTTGGTGGGAATGTAAAAACACTGTGGATAAACAGTATGTCAGTTCCTCAAAAAATTAAACATAGCTGATCCAACAATTCCACTTGGGGGTCAAAGGAATGAAGAGCAGGGACTTGAACAGATATTTGTACACCTATGTTCATAGCAGCATTATTTGCACAGCCAAAAGGTGGTAGCAACCAAGCTGTCCATCAATGGAAGAATGGATAAACAAAATGTGGTTTGTACACACAATAGGATGTTTAGCATTAAAAAGGAAGGAAATTGTGGCACATTCTACAACCTAAATGAAACTTGACGACATCATAGGTGAAATTAAGGAAAATTCTGGATGATTGCCCTTACATAAGGTTTCTAATGTGACCAAGCTCACAGAAACAAAGTCGACCAGTGGTGGCCAGGGGATGGGGAGCAGTGTTTGAGGGGAACAGAGGTTCAGTTTGCATAATGAAAAGGGTTCTGGAGGTGATGGTGTTGGTAGTAACACAATGTGAATTTACTTAATGCCACTGTATACTTAAAAATGGTTAAAATGGTAAATTTTATGTCATGTATATTTTACCACACTAAACAACAACAGAATGATAATAGCACGAGGAGCAAAGGGAAGTAAATGGAGTCGAATTTGTATAAGATTCTTGTATAGCTAATCAGGTGGTAAACATACTGATTTAAGGTAGACTGTAAAAAGTCATTTGTGCATAACTACTGAAAGAATTATTAAAGAACGTATAATTAAAAAGCTAATAGAGGTGGTAAAGTGAAATAAATACTAGAATAATCCAAAAGAGTCCAAGGAAGAATAAGAAAATATTCTATAGCTGCATAAAACACATAATATTTTGTCATAAAATAGGTTCTGATAAGTAAGACATTGAGGATCATTGTTACCCTCCCACCCAGGGGGGACTAGTGTGTGATAAAATATATCCCTGTTACGTTATTTACTTACCAAACATTCTTGTAAGTACCTAGACTTCAAAAATTGTTGCAATCTTCCACGAAACTGGTCTTTTTTTTTATTAAGGTATCATTGATACACACTCTTATGAAGGTTTCACAAGAAAAACAATGTGGTTATTTAATTTCTAATAATTTCTTCTTAATAATTTCTACTCCAGAAATAACACTTAGATATGATATGGCTGTTTTTCTGAAATTATACCTTGTTTTAGGTTTCTTTGCACTTGAAGATTTTTGGCATCTCTTTCTTCTCTCTTTATGCTTTTCCTGCCCTTTCTTACTGGAAGTACTTAATGTTTTGTCCTTTTGAGAGTTCTTAATCCAACACTTTTGTTTTTCCTTATTTCTCAGATTTGTACTCGGCAAACATTTTTCCCCTATGGCCGTATTTTCCAAGTCTTCTTCCTTCTTATGTCCAGAGAGAGCTCCTCATTCTGGTCTTCCAGCTGCCTAATTCTTCACTCATCTTCTTTTGTCCATTCTCATATTGCATTTATTGTTTTTTTATTTGATCTATTATACTTCATACTAAATTTTCCCACTGGTTCCTTTTTTATAATTTGTGGTTCAACTTGCATGTTTAATTACCTCTTCAAATATATTTCCATTCTTGTTTTAAATTCCATGAGGATTGGGATCATGGTTCTTGCATCCTAGGACCTAGAAGTGCCTGGAACATGGGATGTTTCAAGTACACGCTTGTTGAAGAAATTATGGAAGGGTTTGGAGGGGAAAGACAGAAGAAACACACTAAGAGCATGGAAGAAATGGAACTTTCTTTTTTTTTATTAAGGTATCATTGATATACACTCTTATGAAGGTTTCACAAGAAAAACAATGTGGTTATTTAATTCACCCTTATTATCAAGTCCCCCCCTCACACTCCACTGCAGTCACTGTCCATCAGTGTAGTCAGATGCCACAGAGTCCCTGTTCGTCTTCTCTGAGCTACACTGTTTTCCCCATGACCCCACACACACCATGTGCATCAATCATGATACCCCACGATCCCCTTCTCCCTCCCTCCCTCCCCACCCGCCCTTCCTCACCCCTCCCCTTTGGTAACCACTAGTCCTTTCTTGGAGTCTGCGAGTCTGCTGCTTTTTTGTTCCTTCAGTTTTCCTTTGTTCTTACACTCCACAAATGAGGGAAATCATTTGGTACTTGTCTTTCTCTGCCTGTGTTATTTCACTGAGCAAAATACCCTCTAGCTCCATCCATGTTGTTGCAAATGGTAGGATCTGTTTTCTTCCTATGGCTGAATAATATTCCATTGTGTATATGTACCACCTCTTCTTTATCCATTCATCTACTGATGGACACTTAGGTTGCTTCCCTATCTTGGCTACTGTAAATAGTGCTGTGATAAACATAGGGGTGCATATGTCTTTTTGAATCTGAGAAGTTATATTCTTTGGGTAAATTCCTAGGAGTGGAATTCCCAGGCCAAATGGTATTTCTATTTTTAGTTTTTTAGGAACCTCCATACTGCTTTCCACAATGGTTGAACTAGTTTACATTCCCACCAGCAGCAGTGTAGGAGGGTTCCCGCTTTCTCTGCATCCTCCCCAGCATTTGTTGTTCCTAGTCTTTTCTATGTTGGCCATCCTAACTGGTGTGAGGTGATATCTCATTGTGGTTTTAATTTGCATTTCCCTGATAATTACTGATGTGAAGCAACTTTTCATGTGCCTGTTGGAAAATCTGAATTTCTTCTTTGTATAAGTGTCTGTTCATATCCTCCGCCTATTTTTTAATAGGGTTATTTGCTTTTTGGGTGTTGAGGTGTGTGAGTTCTTTATACACTTTGGATGTTAACCCCTTGTTGGATATGTCATTTACAAATATATTCTCCCATAGTATAGGAGGCCTTTTTGTTCTGCTGATGGTGTCCTTTGCTGTACAGAAGCTTTTTAGCATGATGTAGTCCCATTTGTTCATTTTTTATTTTGTTTCCCTTGCCCGAGGAAATGCGTTCGGGAAAAAGTTGCTCATGTTTATAGTCTAGAGATTTTTGCCTATGTTTTCTCCTAAGAGTTTTATGGTTTCACGACTTACATTCGGGTCTTTGATCTATTTTGAACTTACTTGGAACTTTCTTTATGATGCTTTTTATAATATCAATTAATCCCCCCTCCCAGGCCTCATCCTACCAGTTTGTTGGGAATCAGCCTCAATCCTTGTAAGCATGCTGGTTCCAACCTCTATTTGTCCCCAGGGTGCTAGAATTACACCAGCGGGAGGCCTGAGGGTGTGTGCGATGGAGGTGGGGGGTGGGGAGTGGCGTCTGTCACGGCGACGGCTCTCCACAAGGGTTGCTATTGGGACGTCCAGTGTCCGGACCCACGTGGCCCCCTCAGTCCCACACATCTCGGCCCCTTCCATGCCGTGCTTCAGGCATCTGTGTGGCTGCTGCTGGTCTCATCTCCTGCAGCTCCTCCTAGGAAGCATCCTAGAGGTCGATGCCTTCCTGTGCTTTGCCGGGGAAGCAGGCTGCAAGGTCTGTCTCTGGAATGCCGCAGACGGCTCCTCCCCTTCTCCAGGCCCCAGCCCCGCAGAGAGTCTCATTCTAGAAGGCAGCGGATCTTTCTCTCTTCCTGATTCTGGGGCAAATTCCTTTCTACATGCTACCCTTCCCCTCACTCTAGGAAGAGCATTCGTGAACAAAATCAAGAAGACTCGTGCCCTCTCTTTTCACCTTGCATACCCTCCCCATGAGGCCAGGGCTCTGTGCTTTAACAGGAGTGGGATAAGAAGGACAATACCAAAAGAGAAAAATATTAAAAAAATATGAAAACACCCTGCCATAGAAGGAAGGGAAGAGCAGGAAAAAATACCGACCTATCCTCTTCTCCCTCTTCTGAAGCAACTCGGGTACACCGTGAAAGCACTAGGTTCTGCCACAGCCTGCGGAGTATGTTGACCTTGCTCTCAAGGTGCTCCCCCCACACCCCCAAGCCAGGGCTCAAGACAGAGAATCTAGGAAAAGAGAGGGCTTTTCTCACACGCACAGAAGGCAGAGCCACGTGTTTGCAATCTGAATTGTGTATTTGGGGGAAATCACTGTGAAGTGGCCAAGGCAATAACGTCACGCCAGAGGTTGGAGGCACCTGAGGGCCAGCATATTCTAGAGGTCCTCGTTGCACAGGTCAGAGCCCCTGCAGCACCTGAAGTCCACCAGGTAGACACTCCATTTAATGCGGTTCACATTCGCACAGTTCTTCAGGCAGCCCATGAAGGTCAGCCAGGGGGTACCATCATCTGCCGAACGGAGTAGATACTCATCAGCAAAGAAGCTTCTGCAAAAATCACGTCTTCCCAGCCCGTTACCAGCACAGGATGAACAGCCTGGCAGAGTTGCAGGCTCTGTTATTCAAATGTGAAGAACTGGAAGATACTGCAAGTCAGAAACTTCCCCAATGAAAAGCAATGGCAGAAGAGTTTTTAAAACATTTTGAGGGGTGGGG
Source organism: Manis pentadactyla (assembly GCF_030020395.1). NCBI lineage: Eukaryota > Metazoa > Chordata > Mammalia > Pholidota > Manidae > Manis > Manis pentadactyla. The sequence continues at coordinate 11,695,045 of NC_080031.1, read as the reverse complement.
AGGTAATGACAGCAGCAGTTTCAGGGCTGGCCAGAGCTGGAGGCCTCAATCGAGAATCCTAATGCTGGTTTAAGAAAGGGTGATAAAGGCCAAGGGTTTGCTTAGCACCAAAGGTCAGAGAAGAGACAGGGCCATTTACCGGTTTCGGTGCTGACACGTGCCCCTCCGTCTGCAGTTTAAAGCCACCCACACGGAAGCCCAGGCAGCGACAGACGAGGAGCTGCCTCCCCATCCAACAAGCAGCTGTTCTCCATGGGCCACATTGTGCCTCTCCTCTCCCCTCAATTCAGCCTCCCCTGTTGTCTGCAGGCTTTTCAAAATAGGTTCCATAGCTGCAGACCCGCACCTTTGTGCCCACTTGCGTTAGTTTTCATTATGGCCTATGATGAGCATAGAGATGTCAGTCGTCCCAGGGCTGAGGCTGCCTGTAGTGAAGTAAGGTCCCTCCTTTTTCACTGTGGCTGACACGTCCCCATCTGCTTCTCTCCCCTTCCTCCATCCCCCAGCCCACAACTTACTTTTGAAAATCCTTCCAGTGGTGCAAGCCTCCTCTTTTGCTGCAGTGCATATTCCTCTGCCCCTGGAACACTCCTCTCCTGGGAACTGGAGGTGGCACATCCTGCACTGAATGATTTCTGTCATTTGGGCCAGACAGCAGGGACACAAGTGAGACAGGCCCACGTGGCACGGAAGGACCTGAAGTCTGCTTGGAGCCCGAGGGCTTTGCCAGAGACGCAGCAGGTACGGGCACCTGCCTGTGCGGGCAACAGACTAAGCCAGGAGAGCGACCGGAGTGACACCTCTCACGGCCTCTCTGCACCTCTTCTCTCCAAGGCCCTTCTGCTATAGGGCTCCCCATTCCCACAGGGGACAGCACACACCAGGAGGAGAAAGATAAATATGCTTTCTCTTTCTTTTTGCCTCATTCCTTCTTTATAATTGACCCGACGCAGCTTTTTCTTGTCTGCCTGTGCCTGGAAGCTGACCATGTGGAAAAGCAGCTGAACGTCACGCAGCAGTTACACCTCACGGCGCCTTAAAGTCAGCCTGCCACCGTCTCCTTCCCTTTTGCTTGCTCCTTACTGCACACGCCCTCAGCCTTGTCAACTGCTGCTCGTTATTTTGCCAAATTAAAATCAGCTCCCAGCCCAGCCCCATCCTGCTGCAAGAGGTTGCTGAGGGTTGAAATTCAAGGTCTGTCTCTGGGTTCTTTTCTACCCCCAGTGCCCACCCAGTCCCCTCGTCTCCCACCTCCGACTCTCCCCTTCCCACCCCCACTGAGCCATTTCTACTCACTTGCATGTCCTTTGTCTGCAAATGAACCAGATAATGCTGTTGGACAAAAAGATACACTCTCTGCCGACTTCATTTTACAACCCCCACACCTCACAGCTTCTGCGAAAATCCTCTCGCTGCCTTTATAATCCGCCTCTTTCCTCCAATGGCAGGGGGCGGGTGGCATGGTAGAGGGGAGGCTGAGGCTTTGGTGATGGCTGGGGACGTGATGTACTGTGGGTGGGAGGCATGGCTGAAGAGTGACAGCATCTGTTACCATCTGGCTCCTAAGAGGACCTCTGCGGTGGGAACCCCAACCCATTCCAGGATCCTGGACACGTCTCACCAACTGGCAACCCTTGGGACTCACCTCCGAAGCAGTGGAGCAGGATGGGGAGTCCCAGCAGGAGGCACTTACCCATTTTGAAGAGGGAAAGGAGCAGGGCAGGGCAGGGAGCTGCCAGGGGCCTATTTATACATCTGCCAGGTTGGGCTGCCCCAGGAAGCCCAGGGGTGGGGACACGGTGCAAGTCCTTCAAGGGAAAACAGTGCCTCTGGACTTTCTCTTTTTGGCAAGCCGAGGAGAACAGGGACTGGCTAGGTGAGTCCTGGACCTGACTTATTCCAGTCCTACCACTTAGGTTTGTAATGTCACGTTCTATGCTTTTTTCCTTAAACCACACTGTGGGAGAACACGAGGGAAAGTCAGGGCCTGGGGTGGGATTCAGAGCCATCTCCACCAAGGTGCTCATTAAAGCTGGGAGAATACATGACGGCAAGTAATGGGAATGCAGAAGGGCCCGAGGAAGGCTGAGCCTTCAAAGAGCCTGCCTAAGGGAATGGGCAGAGAAGGGAAAGGTTAGGCTCGCAGGCATGGACAGAGGACCCTCGTGAGGGGGGTGGTCTCCCACTGTCAGGCGTCCTGGAACACAGCAAGCCCTGGGGTGGAAGATGAGAGCCGGGACGGAACTGCACCTCCTCGTTCTTGGAGTTTCCAGGTGGCTGAGACTTAGACTTTTGTCAGGAGAGAGGTTTGAGGTTACTTCTCCTGGAGGGGGGTAAGCTGGTGTCTTCCCACGTGATGCCAGGCCAGGTGTGACGGACTCCGTGTTCAGAGTCCGAGTGGGACTGAGTATTCAGCTGGGGACAGAGGGTTCTGAATGTAAGATTCCCCTCGAGGGGTTTGAGTCTCAGGGGTCTAAGAACAGCCATGTCTAGGATCTCATTCTAACTATGCGGTGGTTTCCTTCTGTGATTCCTACACCTTCAACTAGTTGTACCAGAAGTTGCAGCACAGTCTCTGCTGTGCTTGCTGGGAGCTGAGGGCATGATCTGTGCCGGTGCTGAAGGCACAGCCATGGCAGAGAGAAAAACAGTAACTGGAAAGAAGTGGACTGCACCAGGGCACAATGTAGGTCTGCAGCAGGGGGTCCAGATCTAAGGCAGACGGTGGCCAAAGAGCGAGGGACAAGAGTGATGTATGGAAGAGATCTTCTGCATGAGCTACTGGAGGTCATATTACATGGCACAAGAGCAAACTGGCATTTCCATGCCAGGAGGAAGGAGGAAGAGAGGTGTAACTAGTTAACGGCTTACCTGGGGTACCTAGTACCTGGTGAAGCTTTGAAATAACACCATTAGATATTCATGCATTACACACACGCACACACACACACACGTGTATTCATATACACAAATGACATCACTGATTTTTGTGTTTTGCATAGTCACTAACATATCTTTCCCATTCCCTCCTCCATTGCCCTGAAGTTTAACATCTTCTCTTGCATCTTTACATTCCTTTCTTGGACCTTTTGAGAACTCCCCTCTTTTCCTTTTAGGAATTCCATATTTAATCTTTGCTAATGGCAGTGCACAAGGAAGGAGGAAAGGTGCTCTTCCTGTGCCCCATCAGAAGCTGTCTCCTCACCTAATTACACTCCTACAATACTATCACACCCCTTCTCCTAAGGCAGAAATTTCCTGCTTGCAACTAGACTGATTCACCTGGACTCCTTGTTTATATTTGATCCCTATTTTATTGACTTTTCTCCTCAAATCTCACATTCACACACCCAGCCTTAGTATCCCATGATACCTGACTTTCTTAGTGGACTCCCCTCTGTTTCTTTTCTCAGTTCCCCACCAGGGCACCCTGAGTAATTCTTACAGAATAAATTTCAGAGCCATGACCTAAAGGTATTCAGGAGTGAATCCCTTTTGCTATCACTCTGGACTTTATGTAGGTCTGTGTGGTCCCTTTATTCAGGATCACAGCATTCTGGAGCTACAATTTGTCCAGAAAAGCAGGCCAGGGTTTTGTCTCAACTCTGAGGGTGACTGGGTGGCTGCTCAATGATGTCTTTATGTGTGTGATTAGAAGATATTTTGATTACGGGCTAGGACTCCAACATTATCATGTAAAACAATACAAGTGATGTTTCTTGAAGGGAAATACACTTTCCAACCAGTTATCATTATGTTTAAAAGAAACAGATCTACTCTGCACAGGCAATATGGCAAAATGTCCCTGAGGTTCCCTGGTAACTGAGATATTCTCACAATATGATCTTTTGAGTAGGTTACTGGGGCTGGCGGTGAGTGGGGTTGGGAGGAAAGAGACCTCAGCTTGGGCGGATCCTACACGTGAGGAGGTCAGCACGGTGAGGAACCCCAGTTAGGTTCCAGTGCAGCACCAACGGCCTTGGGCTCCTGGGTTTTCCCAATACCCACTGGCCTTACACTAGTGATCCGCAGGGGAAGAACTGTGCCTTCTAGATCAGGGTTGAACGAACAGTCAGATCAGAGCGGCCTGTCGCTTTTCCCTCAGGCAAGGGAACGGCACAGGTCTGGGTGACTGGGACTAGCTGACTCCAGAGAAGTTCCCCCATCTTGGGGGATGTGAAAGCAGGAAATTTTCAGACAACGTGCGCAGGTCCAAGAAAGAACGTGTAAGTGTCTCTGGGGAGCCTTTACCTGTGTATTCTTTTCTATCATGAGACTCATCCCCGAGAATTTTCTGGGACTCTCCAGACTGTGCAATGCGTGCACAGCTGCCTAGATCATTCTCCCACGATGCTGAAGAAGAGGGGGTGGCCATGAAGTTAACTCGGAGGTAGGCGTAGGATTTAAGGGTGAAAAGGTAGCCGGTACTCTATCCGCTGCTCCCGTGATAGCTCACAGCTCAAATAAGTGTCCTGTACTGTCCATATGCTGTGTCAGCAAATCTAGCTGTCACCAGAACTCCTCTCGAGGGTCACTCGGCTAAGGAGAACCTAGGACCCCTCTTCGACTTCCCATGGGAAGTTCACCAGCACATAAAGGTCAAGTTTCTTTGCAAAGTGCTAGCACTCCCAGGGAAGCACCCAGCACTCTGCATTGCTGAGTTTACTGCATACTTTTTAAATGTATCCCTTCAGATTATAAAAAACAATCTCTGTGTTCAGAGAGACTGTCCCTCACCTGTTTACCAGAGCAGACCCCCCCATGTTATTTCTTCTGTATGAGTATGTGTGTGTGTGTGTGTGTAGATGTGGGGTTTTGGTGAAAAATAATACACATATCAAAAATGGTATAAAACATAAATGCGTATCTTAAATTATTTTAAACTAAACCATGTAAGTGTGAAGCGGGTCAGAAAGCTCCCCCCACCAAAAGACCCTCCTAACGGCACCGTCCTTTGTCCTCATCTAGTGGGAAATGTTATCCTTTCTCCTACAGAATTTAACCATTGTTGTGTTTTATAGTTTTACCACACTATATTTTTGCTTGTTTTTGAGTATCAGTATAAATCAATCAATAGGCAATCTAGGAATTATTCATATTCTTGTATGAATTCTTGTATGAATACTACATAGAGAAAAGTTTCTATGTAGTATTCCATTATATGAATATTAGGCCCGAGAACTTCCCAGTAGTGATGCAAAATATCTGCTCAGAGATCAAATAAGCCCAGAAAATCCTAAGCAAGAGAAATGTAAAAATCCAGCATCAGAGTGAGATTTCAAAAAGTTAAAGAAAACGATAAAATATTAAAAGTAACCAGAAGACAAAAAACTTAATCTGTTCAAAAGAGCCCCAGACTGGGAGCTGAATTCTCAGTCAAAACAACAGAAGCTAGAAATTCATGGGATGACATCTTCAATATGCTGAAAGAAGGCACTGCCAACACAGAATTCCATATCCAGAGAAGAATCCTTCAGGAATAAAGTGAAATAAAGACATCAGACTTTAGTGATGCCATCAAAACACCCACCCTCACAGAAACTGTTGCACTAGCAATAAATACTTGTTCAGTGAAATCGACGTGTTCGTTTGAACTCGCGAAGGCTGGAGGTCAAGTGCACATTTGCATTCCCGCTGAGAAGGAGGAGCTTTCTGATGCTGTCCTCTGTCTCCCCAGGCCCACAGAGGCCTTGCACCTCTGGAGCGTCAGGCCCTTCAGCCCTCCCTTCAGCATCCCCAGCTCCAGCGCCCTCCGGGTAAGTGTTCCTTCTTCCAGGACCCCTCCTCTGACGCCCAGTTCCCCGCGTGCCCCCGCAGCGCAGCCGAGAGCCGTGTGTGACATGAACAGGCAGCCCTGTCTGACGCCTTCCTCTCCCAGCCCGGCCTGTTCTGCCCTCACACTATCACTGCTGCGCGTCGCTTCTCCATCCCCACGATGGGCCTTCGCACTGCTCACCTGGAGCCCATTCTTTTCTCAGTGTGGGAGCATTTGTTGAATTGAATCCACCGAAATGGGGTCTTAGGAGCCTTGGGTTAGAGGAGAAAGCTTTGCCTCTGCTCCTCTGAGTACAGGAAGGCTGTTATCCCAGAGCTGGGATGTGGCAGCTGCTCGGAAGAAGGAAAGAAGGATCGAGGAGCTGGAGTGAGAGACTGTTTGGAGCACTTCAACCTGAAGGCTCAGAGGGACAAAATGATGAAACTGCAGAAGGAGGGAGGTCAAGAAGAGGAGGCCCCAAGAGAAAGGCGGCCCCGGGCCATGACCTGAAGCCAGATTGGATCCCTGTTCTTAAGGAGAGACAGCGGTGCAGGCGGCCGCCCTGGGAGTTTCGTGTAGCTCCAGACAGTGGCAGGCGGGCTGTGGACACGGCCGTTCAGTGGTATGTCATCCCGATAAGCCTGGGACCCCACTGTTCCAGGAACAGCTGCCATCCAGCCCACGGGGTCAGGGGAACAGGGCATCTTCTTCTCGGGGCCTTGGGCTGAGACCGTTTCTGATCATGAAAGTCCAGATGGGCAGCAGATAAGAGGTGGAAGGCTCCGTCCGTCAGGCGCGAAAAGGGAACAGCGAGCCCCTGAACCAGACAGCACTGGCGCTCCTGGCGCCCTTCAGAGGTGGGCGGGGAAGGAGTCGGAGGGCTTAGCACCCTGAGAAGGTGCGAATATGCTCCAGAACAGTAATAGTCATATACTTTCAAAGACTTAAAAATGTGCCAAAATGTTAAAGATCATTCAACATAGCCTCCTCTCCATGTCTGAGCACTTCCCTGGGGATGTGTGCTCACATGCACTGTGAGAGCACGAGATGTGTGATACCTTCTCACACCCCTCCTCATCCCCCACACACTCCCCTCCACCATGGAAGTCTCTCCCGCATGTCCACAGGCCCTCCAGCGAGGACTCTCTGCTCAGGTTCACCGGGGTACCCAGCTCCCCCTCATTTCAAAATTCATGCAATAGCCAAGAGTTTAGTATCACAGGTGTAATGGAGCATAATGTAAATCCTAATATATATTTCTTTTTTTTAATTGTCAAGTGTTTTTTGGGGAGGTGGGATCCTCACTACTTGCCAGGGGTTTACCATGCCGTCTTCTGTCTCACCTGCTACCATTTGGTGCCACCACTTGGTTTTACGGGATGCTGGGTTGGGGGCCTCTTTGGAGCTTCTGTGATTCCAGTGCCACCCGTCCTTCTGGGCCGCTCCTCGGAGGATGAGGGCAGGCACACATCTGTGCTCACTCAGGAGGATCCTCAGCAGGCAGCTCAGTCAGAGCATCGGCCAGCAGGTGAAAGCCAGACTGAAAACGCTGTGCTTCTTTGGCACAGGGGCTATGCAAACAGGTGCACAAGAGCAATAATAATAGCGCCACTGCTGGTAATCATCATCATAATAAATAATAATACCTAGCGACTTGAGTTTTACATTTTTATTTTTCTTTTCAGTACCCAAAACCTGAAACTATGGATGTGATATGACTTGAGTCCTTGGTCTTCTTGCCCGATTAACTATCTCCCTAGTGACTGTATGTCACAGCTCCACATGCCCTCTATATACTGTAGTGTTTCTGGTTTAGGCTGGCTCAGTTTCTGTGTATGTATTAAGCATATATGTTATTATATATTATATTACTTAACATTACATATACACATGTTACATACATTGTGTGTGTGTATAGCAAGTACAAGATATCTCCTTAAATCATCTGATCCCCACAGCAACTCTGTGGTATAGGTATTATAATTCTGCTTTTCAGCTGAGAGTGGAGGTTGAGGGAGGTAAGACAAGCTGTGTGGGAAGTGAGGCTTCTCAGTCAGGGTGGTCTCACTGTGAAAGCTTGTGCTCTTTCTCCTGCTTCTCTAATTAAAGGAAAACTAGTTAACAAAGAACTCTTACTTAAATGGTTATTTAGAATAAAATCAAATTACAAATTTAATACTGTACCTTTTTTTTTTAAAAAGATTTTATGCAATACAGCCTCCCCAGACAACCTGCAAAAATGGCAACCTGTGTGGCCTGTGTTACTTTGACTGGAGAGGAGCAGAGATCGTGACCTCCGTCAGCGCCATCGTGATGATGAGGAACTGCAGATCCATGACCCGGGAGCAACAGACAGACACTTTCATGCTTAGTACTAAGTGGCCAGTACAGTTCTTTTCTTCCGCCTGGATATTGCGTGGGCCTGCTTTACCCTGCACTCTGCAAAGTGTTCCTGATGATGTGCAAACAGCCCTGTATACGGGCCCCGAGTACATCAAGTACTTCAATGACAAGACCATCAGGACAACAGTGTCACTTGGTTGTGAAATTCCTTGCCAACCGGTCTGCTGACTGCCAACCATTTGCTCCCATCTATGCTGGCCTCTCACTCAAGCACAACTGTACAGGACTCAACTGGGAAAGGGGAACGCTGGACACTACACTGAGGTTAGCATGTGGTGCAAAGGGAGCCTGTCACCCGCACAAGCAGCTCCCTACCCCAGTCATTTCAAGGTGGAAAGTTCATGTGGCAGCCTCAGACTGACGAGAAAGGACCAGCTGTCTCTTGGACATTCTCTGGGAGAACGTGACGCAAGAATTCAACTTGAATGAGTTAAATCACCAGGCCAAGCTGTCGAAGCTGTCAGAGGCTGGAGATAAATCCTGCAGGAGCAGCCGAGGGCCCCAGCACCCACCTCAGTGGCAGCCAGGGAAGCAGGAAGGTTGCAGAGGAGCCCTGCCTTGTCAGCACTTCACCTGTGCCAATCCCAGGTGCCTTAGAGGCCCTGCCCCTTCCGTAACTGTTACCCAGGGCAACATGCAGTGTCACAGCTGAACTTTCACCCGCCTCCACCAGGAAATAGGATGCCAACAGGAGTCCCCCCTCCGGACCAGACTGGCTGACGTTGGTAGGATCCAAGATGGTGGCTCCCTTGACCCCAAAAGACCTCTGACTTCATTATAATGTCCTTTCCATGGTAAAGGCCAATCCCACCAGCGCCATGACAGCTGACAATCATGACAATGAGAAGAAACCGTAAGAGGACAAAAGAAAGGTGGTATTCCGTTTTTGAAAAGTTTTCTGTGCCCATCCCAATAAAAATCATGAATTTTCCTCCCCTTGCTTTTCATGCCAAATCCCTTCGTGACACCTGCCCTGTATCTAAGACTTGCCAACTCTCAGACGCACCTCTCCATTCTCTCTGGCCATTGAGTAAAGCCTGCACTGCCTGGCACTCACTTTCAGTTTCCTATGTTGGCTTTGCATCACCAAACAGGGCAAGTCCCCATCTTATGGGGACTGACTTCGTTGGTAACATAACCAGAAGCTCGCCTGAGGCCCTGGTCCTTTACTTGGGCTCTCCCTGTTCCTCTGTACCTGTGTTGGGCAGGGTGCTGCTTCAGATTTTAAAGAGGCCTCCAGGCAGTAAACATATTGTAGCTCCGGGAGGAGGGGGTTTCCTGCCCGGGGCACATTAACTGCGAATTCGCTTAGACAGAAGGAAGACAAGGGCAAGAGGCTGAGAAGGAAAGGGTTTGTTCCCCTGCCTCAGTCTCTCTTCGCTCCAAACCCTGGCTGCTGGGCTCTCTCTCTGGCTCCTGCTTGCCCGCTGTCTCACCTGGAGGAACTCTGTGGGTGGATCACCAGTGGAGGAGAGAATGGGTGCTCCCTCTCTACCCTCACCCCAGACCCGCAGTCCCATGACTGACCAGAGGCTGTCACCCTTAACCCTCCCATAAATGCAAATGTGCTCTTGTTATATACACGATGGGCACTGTTAAAGCCAGGCAGGATCCTAGTCAGAAATTCCATTCCCCACACATATATCCTCCCCTGCTGCGGATATTTCACTGGAGGAAAGGAGAAGCAAATGCATTCCCTCCCAGCTTGGGTCGGTGTAACAACTGCTGTCCACCCCTCACACCCCTCCACCACACTGTGATTTCATTATTCCTCCCAGTGGACCTACGTGGTCTACTTAGATTAGACCCTAACATAAGACACCAGGGGTACAGAATCAGTGGTAAGATTTTTCCCCCAAGGACCCTCGCCCCATTAGGCACTTCTGGCTTGGTCTGTGGCCTTCATTAAAAAGTATAAACCCAACTTTGTAACTGGTCCCAAGCAGAAACCTTTAACCACAGTTTTATCATTGAAGATAGTACTGAATAATCTCCCTATTTTTTGGAGATTGGGAGGAAAAGGAATAAAGATTTGATTTATTCCTTTGCATAGTGGGGTCTGGAAGATGGAGCCCCTGGGCAGGACTGGGGTTTCAGTCACCCTGCTCCCTATTTTCCCCACACCCAGTTGATTTTCCATAATAAAAACACTGGAATTTCCTTTGGAAAAAATTTTTTAAAGAATTTTACACAATAAATTATTGAATAAACCTGTATCCTTCAGTCAGAGAAACACAGGCATCCAATCACACAATACATTGTCCTTCTGGAATGTTCCTTTTCTCCCAGCCCCGACCTCCCCTGTGACCTCAGCTGAGGTTTTGCAGGAAAATGAATGTGGGTCTCCAATCCCCTACCTCTGTAAAACTTTTTTCTCATTTGTTTGAAAGGTGGCTAATATTCAGGGGAGCTGCCAATGAAAATAAAACCTTCAGTGCACTGAAAACTCTTCTGGCATTTGGGATGCTTCCTCCATCTTGCCTCACATCCTCTGCTAGGTTGTGAGCACCTCTGGGGATTTAGTTTATATTCACTTGCATCCACCAAGTGCCTAGGGCAGAGCTGGGCCAAGATTAGGGGCTCATGAAGCACAAGTGAACTGTTTGTTGCCTGATCTGCAGATAATTCTTGTAGTGCCCAGACAGAGGGAGAACTGATGTACACTCTCCCCCACTTCAGCTGGGAAAAGGTTGGGCTCGGTTTAGTTGTTGTTCATTAAACATATTTTGAGTAGCAACTGTTTGCCTGGACTGGGCAATGTGAATTAACTGAAACATTGAGGCAATGGCTCAAGATGATGTATTCCCTTTGTCCCGGTCCCTCAGTCCTGGTACAACTGGGATACACAATACAGAAGTAACATAGGACACCCTAAGCCTGGGGCCAAGAAAGAAGCCAGTCAAATGGGTATGGGCATCTCTACTGACAGGCCATCATGTCAGCTACTGTGAACTGGAAGGCCTAGTGCTGAAGTTCATAGTGACCACCTTGGGGAAACCAGCTCAGAAAGACAACAGAGATGCCCAAGAGAGGGAGAGGGAGCCTGGGAAAGTGAAGATGTCAGAGGGTCGTAGCGTGACCTTAAGCCTCATACCAGGATAAATGAGATCACTAAATTCCAGTAAAATAGAAACAGGACAAAACCATGAAATAGTTAGCCCTTTGGGAACACCAAGGCCTGGTGTTCCGACTTGCATGGAAGGATTTCCCCACTCCTACCCTCTCAGCACCGTCCCAGAGGACGCCGCAAAGGATCCTTCTCACAAAGGAGCTGCCGCTACCTCAGTGGCTTATTTCTCCTTAAACTCCATCATCCCTTTCAAGTGATTAAAACTTAGTGCTTTGAGTTAAACAGGCTTATGTACGAATCCCAACTCTGCCACTTACTAGAAGCAACAGTAAGATAGTTAACAATCCTGGGCCTCAGTCTCATCAGAAAAGAGAAAAATAATGAAGTTGCTATGATATTTAAATGAGATAATACACATAAAACCTAGTGCAGTACCTGATGCATAATAGATATTCAGTATGTAGTAGCTATTTTATCATTTCACAGCTGGACCCAGATGCCCTCCATCAGAGTCCTTCCACTGGGTTAGTACTTACCATCCTTCAGCACTATGTTTTCTAATAAAAAGTTCCTGGAATGTTGAGATTTTTCCTAACTATGTATTTAATAAATTAGAATACCCTCTCAGGGATCCTGTATCAAAAACAGGTTGGTACCTAGAATCCTTAGACTAGCTTAGGTGCCCTGACCTGTGCTCCCATAGCACCCAGTGCTTACCTTTCTCCCTACACATACCACACTGTAATGAAATTGTTTGTGTCAGACTTCATAACTGGAAGCAACAATGTGTCTTGCTGTTCTGAGAACCTCCAGCACTCATACAATGTCTGGTAGTAAATATCCAGGAAGGTGTAAAAAGAAACTGGAAGGACTTCAACTCCAGCCCCAGACACAGCATGGACACTTCTTACAGATTATCCTTTTGGAAAGGATTTTACCCTTTGGGAATGCCTATTAAATGAAAAAATACTCTTCAGAGCCCATCAAAACGATTCTTCTCATTTGGAAGGGCTAATTGGCAAAGGAAAACTAGACTAAGACTCTGACCTCTGTAAGACATTATCAAAGACCAAGGAAATAACATCCGGGCAGAGCCAAGGGATGAATCTGCAACTGGGTTTTGAGATCCCTGTTTTTCTCCTAAAGGTCTTCAAGGAGAGAATAAGCACTCATACCAATAACAATGATAAACTCTTCTACCTCTTTTCTTATTTTTAATTTTTGGAGGGAAAGCAGAGAGTTAGGATGCAGCAACTGAACTGATTATTTAGTTATTTCCCACCTCCACTGACAGCCCCCAAAAGAGCCCAGGTCAGGTGACTGGGCCCTTCAGGATCCCTTCAAACGTACCAGGGTACAAAGTGTTGTTACATCACCAAAGGGACAGACACACTTTCCCACTCTAGGGATGAGCTGGCATCCTTTATTTTTTATTTATTTATTTTTTAAAATAATTATTTTTTATTGAAGGGTAGTTGACGCACAGTATTACATTACATTAGTTTCAAGTGTACAACACAGTGGTAGAACATTTATATACATAATTCTAGGTTCCAGCTATCACCCTACCAGGCTGTTACAATATCTTGACTATACTCCTTATGCTATACATTACATCCCGGTTACTTATTTATTTTACCATTGGAAGTCTGTCCTTTTTTTTTTTTTTTTTTTTTTTTTTGTGAGGGCATCTCTCATATTTATTGATCAAATGGTTGTTAACGACAATAAAATTCTGTATAGGGGAGTCAATACTCAATGCACAATCATTATTCCACCCCAAGCCTAATTTTCGTCAGTCTCCAATCTTCTGAGGCATAACAAACAAGTTCTTACATGGAGAACAAATTCTTACATAGTGAATAAGTTCCATGGTGAACAGTACAAGGGCAGTCATCACAGAAACTTTCGGTTTTGCTCATGCATTATGAACTCTAAACAGTCAGTTCAAATATTTCAATACTCATTTGGTTTTTATACTTGATTTATATGTGGATACCACATTTCTCTCTTTCTTATTATTATTTTTAATAAAATGCTGAAGTGGTAGGTAGATACAAGATAAAGGTAGAAAACATAGTTTAGTGTTGTAAGAGAGCAAATGTAGATGATCAGGTGTGTGCCTGTAGACTATGTGTTAATCCAAGCTAGACAAGGGCAATAAAACATCCACGTATGCAGAAGATTTCTCTCAGAACAGGGGGGGTGAGGTTCTAAGCCTCACCTCTGTTGATCCCCAATTTCTCACCTGATGGCCCCCCTGCGACTGTGCCTGTCTTAGGTTGTTCCTCCCTTGAGGAATCTTACCCGTCTCTGGCTAACCAGTCATCTTCCGGGGCCATGCAGGGAAATGTGAAGTTGGTAAGTGAGAGAGAAGCCTTATTGTTTGAAAAGGTTAGCTTTTTACTTCTTTGCATATTTATGCCCTGTGGCTTCTATGCCCAGCATTTGTCTTGAGGTATCTTTACCACTTGGAAGAATTATGATACTCGGTAAATTTGATATGAGGCACGAATTCTATTTAAGGGTTGTAATTAGGAAGGAAGGAGAAAAGCTATAGAAGTAGCAGGCGGAAGAAAACATGGGAAGATTGATTATTTCTTTGACATATCTTCTTGTGGAGTAACTTCAGCATATATAGGTTTTAAGCTACTACTTAAATTGCGCACACACATTAACATAATAGGAGTATAGTTACATAACCAAAGCATATCTGTAATTACCAGCCATCTCCAGTGAAACCAAGAAAACCAGTTAGGCACCTTAGGCATTTGTGAAAACTTATCTATGATATGGTGGATATTGTCCAACTGAACTTGAACAGTCTGAGAGAAATCAGACAAATTAAAACAACCCATTCCTGGGGACTGTTCACATGCCATATGTTCTTTTAACAGTAAATAGTCTGTAGTTGTAAGAGTTTGGAGCGCTACAATTTGCACTTCTCCAAATTCTTGGTTGAGTTCCAACAGTATAGATCCAGTCAAATTTGTTTTTTTACTGTATGCACAGGCCAGCTTAGATATCTCCTTCCTCATTCCCATGGCAAGTCCAGGAACTGGTGGGATGAGTGCATCTACAGCTGTAGCAGTGCGTGGATCTTTGTTGGGGTTTTTTGATGATCATCTTCTGGCATGAGTCTTCCAGAGAGTGCAGATGTTGGAAGTTCTTTTTCATATCGTATCTTAGTTCATTTTCGGGGTAGCCCAATTAGGCTTTGATCCTCTGTATAAACACAAACAGACCCTTTGCCTACACTTTTATATGCCCTTTATACCCTTGTGTAGAACTCGTTGGAGGTTACCACACAGGAACTGCCCCTTTTTTTTTTTTTTTTTGCTTTGTTTTTGGTATCACTAATCTACACTTACATGACGAATATTATGCTTACTAGGCTCTCCCCTATACCAGGTCTCCCCTATAAACCCCTTTACAGTCACTGTCCATCAGCATAGCAAAATGTTGTAGAATCACTACTTGCCTTCTCTGTGTTGTACAGCCCTCCCTTTTCTCCTACCCCCCATGCATGTTAATCTTAATACCCCCCTACTTCTCCCCCCCTTATCCCTCCCTACCCACCCATCCTCCCCAGTCCCTTTCCCTTTGGTACCTGTTAGTCCATTCTTGAGTTCTGTGATTCTGCTGCTGTTTTGTTCCTTCAGTTTTTCCTTTGTTCTTATATTCCACAGATAAGTGAAATCATTTGGTATTTCTCTTTCTCCGCTTGGCTTGTTTCACTGAGCATAATACCCTCCAGCTCCATCCATGTTGCTGCAAATGATTGGATTTGCCCTTTTCTTATGGCTGAGTAGTATTCCATTGTGTATATGTACCACATCTTCTTTATCCATTCATCTATCGATGGACATTTAGGTTGCTTCCAATTCTTGGCTATTGTAAATAGTGCTGCAATAAACATAGGGGTGCATCTGTCTTTCTCAAACTTGATTGCTGCGTTCTTAGGGTAAATTCCTAGGAGTGGAATTCCTGGGTCAAATGGTAAGTCTGTTTTGAGCATTTTGATGTACCTCCATACTGCTTTCCACAATGGTTGAACTAACTTACATTCCCACCAGCAGTGTAGGAGGGTTCCCCTTTCTCCACAGCCTCGCCAACATTTGTTGTTGTTTGTCTTTTGGATGGCAGCCATCCTTACTGGTGTGAGGTGATACCTCATTGTAGTTTTAATTTGCATTTCTCTGATAATTAGCGATGTGGAGCATCTTTTCATGTGTCTGTTGGCCATCTGTATTTCTTTTTTGGAGAACTGTCTGTTCAGTTCCTCTGGCATCCTTTATTTTGTGTTTCTTTTTCTATTCTTCCCACTAACCCAGCTATGCAAACAGCTCAAATCTATTACAAGATCCCTTGTTCACAACTCTGGATAAAAATGTGCTGGAATAGTACTAAAACTTAATTCATTTTGGCGAAGGCTCTATTTAACAGTCTCTAATTGTTTTCTCAGATACTTAGACAATTATTTGTTAGTACAATGTGATCTCTTTGTCCATCTCCTAATCAAGTTATCTATAATTATAAAGCCCAATGGCTACTTAATAACTGAGATGTATTCTTGGGAAATCTTCTCTTTCACGACTTTTTTATGCTCCCATTTTTTTTTTTGAGCACTATTGTGGATCAGGCAACAAGCTATAAGCACTTTACATGCGTCACAACTTACTGCCCTTCCCCCAGGTCTCCTGGTGATTTGAGCCTCTCCCTCCCTCAAGTCTTACTCAAAAGCCACCTTCTCTGGGATGTTTACTTCAAAAATTGCAACTTCCATGTCCTTCCCCAGCATTCCATATATTTTCTCCCTGGCTTATTTTTTTCCAAACAAAAGCATTTCATCATTAATTTGATTATTGTCTGTATCTTTCTATTATGATAAAACCTCCATGAAGGCAAGATTTTTGTTTTGTTTGTTTATTTTGTTTGAGTTTTTGGGGGGATCATTTTTTCACTTCTGAATCCCTGACAGCTAAAATAATACCTGGGATGTAGTAAGTACTCAATATTTGAATGAAGGCTCACCACAATCACATGAAGTTCACAAATAAGTGAAGGTCACAGACAACAAATAACTTGCCAAAAAGATACTGGAGTCCTACCAGGTCTGTCTACCTGTCACTGCAGCCTGAGCTTTCATCCACTACGGTCACTTCCTCAGCTCTGGTGTCTGTATCACCTCCTCTGTCTTGGTCTCTTTCCTGCCTCTCTCCCCATTCCATTTCTTCCCTTCTCCTTTTTCCCTTCCCCTTCCCCTTTCTTCCATTTCCCTTCTTGTCTTTCTACTAGCATATTTCTTCTCTTTCCCTTTCATTTTCTTACCTCTGAATTCTGCTTCTGATATCTTCTGTTTCAACCTTTTTTTTTTAATTGCCTCTTCATTCAAGGAGGTTCAGAAACATGACTATGTAAACTGGTTCGAGAGCAGTTAATACCGATGAATTGGTCCCCACTAAGCAAAAGTACAAGAGACCGATTTCTAAGTCGTTTTTACAGGGCTTTTATACAGAATAATCATTGTTCAAAGTCGCCTAATGTCTCATTAAATGACCATGCCAACATTGATTTAACCTTTCCCCTGGTGTTGACAATTACATTGCTTCCAAACTTCTGCAGATAGAAAATGTTATAACAGACTTCTTCTGCAAATAGTTTTTCCTTTTTCTTTTTACCTATTTATCAATTTTAAGCAGACAATAGATAACAGATGCACACAATAAAAAAAAAATCAAGCTGGGAGAGAGATGTCAGCACCATGGTGGTATAGGGAGTTCCTCCTTTTCATCTCCCTTTTTAAACAATGAATTAGACACCCATCCAAGAACAAAAGTGCCTTTGGGGGTTATGGGAACGAGTGCCATCTGCCAAGGGACCTGGGAGGAGTCACGCCCACCTGTGCATCCAGTAATGGGCAGACAGACGTCAGTACAGGCTGCAGAACCAATGGAGCCAGCAATCCTGCCCACGCCCATCTCCCCATGGCCAGGGGAGAAACCTGGAGAGTGCTGACCCGGACAGATTCCCACATACGAGAGAATTTTCAGAAATCCGGTCTTCCCTAGGAGAGATTCCAACACCTCAGTGGATCGAAATAAATAAATAATTAAAGTAGGAGCTTGGACGTAGCAGAGGCGGCAGCAAGAGACTTTCCCAGTATTGTCTCCCCACCCCCCACAAGGAAACACTGCATGGGGCTGATCTAGCCAACAGTGGCGACCTCTTCTGTGGAGGAAAGGAGAGCACTGAGTGCCATTTCTCTTCAGCAGCACCCAAGACGCTGAGGTGGGACACCCCCATGAGTGGGGAGGTGGGTGGAGAGAGGATATCGGGAAAGAGGCAGATAGGAATTTCGGAGAATAATAAAGGGATTAAACTCAACAGGAAATGCACCCACAAGCCTCTGTGAGTACAACAGGCAGGGATCTCCCTACTGGGTATGAAGCCACCCCTAACGTCCCAGGTGTTAAACTCACACCTCCCCCAACTCTGCTGCCAGCTCCTCGAGCCCCTTGTATGTGCAGGCACAAGGGAAAGCGCTGGTACAGCACACTTAGGAAGCAGGCCAAGGTCTTTGGGCAAAGGAGAAACCACACGCTTGAGCTATAGCACCACCTTCTGGCAACCAAGAGAGAGGTTTTCAGTAGCCAACCTGGTGAGTTGTAAGAACCAGAGAAGACATAAAATCTTAAGAATTCTGCCACAAGAAAAAGCAAGAAATGTGGAACAGGTGTACTGATACAAAGACAGAGAAAACACCAAGTAATAACAACAATCAGACCGAATATACCCTCTGAAGCTGGCAAAGATGTAAGGAGGTGCCTGCTACTTCAAATGCAGAAGCAGCAATGCAAATCTACAAGGAACATGAGAAATATGCCATCACAAAATAAATAATAATGCTCCAATAACTGAGCTCAAAGACAGAAATTTTGTGATCTAGCTGATAAAGAATTCAAAATGGCTGTTTTGGAGAAATTGAATAAGCCAGAAGGACAATTCAATGAAATGCCAAAAAAAATACATGATCAAAATGAGATTTTTACCCAAGAGACAGAAATCATAAAAAAAGAATCAAACAGAAATCCTGGAGCCAAAGAACTCAATGAGTGAAATGAAACATGCAAGAAAGAGCACATGCAGTACAGTAGAACTAATGGAAGACAGAGTGAATGAGGAATTTTGAAATAACCTAGTTAGAGGAAAAAAAAGAAAGAAAAATTTAATAAAAGAAAATATAGCAAATATGATCTATGGTACTACATCAGAAGGACAACTATTAAAATAATTGGGTTTCCAGAAAGAGAAGAGAGGGAGAGGAGAGCAGAAAATATATTTAAAGAAATAATAAATAATAGTTGAGAACTTCCCCATCCTGGGGAGAGGACTGTACATCCACATACATGAAGCTAATAGATCACCCTATTGATCCAATGCAAAAAGACTTTCTCCAAGATACATTATCATGAAACTATCAAAAATCAAGGATAAAGAAAGAATTCTAAAAGCATCTAGGGAAAAAAAAGGTTATAACCCTACAAAGTGTTGGGGTGAAAAATTTTCCTCTATCTTTCTGGCTGGTTCTTCTGGGTGGTTCTATGAATTAACCTAACATAACAGGAGAAAATTAAATTAACTTTTGTACATATGGGAACCCCACATACATGACAAGCTCAAAGACAGAAAGGTAAAATGAGGTTATATGCTATCTTGAGCTAAGGAATGGGATAGGGGCCTGGAGCTTCAAAGGGAAAGACGGCAATTCACAGGCCAATATGAGCAAATGTTTGGTAGTTAGATGTTCACCCTGCCATATAGATGTGTCACTCAGATAAAATTTACTCTGGTAAAAACTCTCATTTTGGAAAGACTCCCAATTTAAATTCTAGGTAGTAAAGAGAGGGGTCAAATTTTTCTCTTGAACACACAAGATCTCGATTGCCTTCACCTCAGAATAGTCTACCTGCCAAAGAGGCACATTCTGGGGAGACTTGTTCTGAACCCCTTCAAACGGAGCCCCCATTAGGCTATAAGCAGATTTCACAGCAGAAACCTACAGACCAGGAGAGAACAGAAGGACATATTCAAATTGTTCAGAGAAAAAAACCTTCCAGTCAAGGATATGCTCCCCAGTAAAGTCATCCTTCAGATATGAAAAATAAAGACTCCTAGACAAACAAAAGCTGAAGAAGTTCATCATCTCTAGACCTGCCTTACAAGAAATGGTGAGAGGAGCTCTTTAGGCCAAAATGAAGAGATGTTAATCAGGGCATGAGAACTACAAAAGCATGCAACACACTGGTAAAGGTAAAAATACAGTCAAACCCAGAAAACTCTAAATCTGAATAGGATGTAGTATAATTGGATGGCATACTTAACGACAGCATAAAGGACAAAGGAAAATAATATTAAAAGTAGTAATAGGTACTATAATGTATTAATGAATATATAGTAAAAGACATAATATATAACATCAAAATGTAAAAGGGGAATAAAAGAGTGGAGCTTTTGTATGTGGTCAAAGTGAAGTTTCTATCAGTTTAAAATGGACTGTTTTATCTACAAGTTGTTTTATGTAAACCTCATGGTAACTACAAAGCAAAAACCTAGAACAGATTTACTAGTGATAAAGATGGGGGAAACCACTACAGAAAGTCAATTTACAAAGGTAGGCAGAAATAGAGGGAAGAAGAAACAATGGAAATACAAACAAACAAGAAACAACAAAATGGTATTAGTAAGTCCATACATATCAATAATAACTCTAAATGTAAATGGATTGAAGTCACCAATCAAAAGGTAAAGAGTGGTTGGATGGACTGAAAAAAAACAAGACCAAACTGTATGCTGCCTACAAGAGACTCACTTCTATTTTAAGAACACACACAGGCTCAAGTGAAGGGATGGTAAAAGATAATTCAATTCAGGTGAAACCCAAAGGAAATCAGGGTGGCTATACTTTTATCAGATGAAACAGACATTAAGCCAAAAACAGTAACAAGAGACAAAGAAGGTCTCATTAATGATGAAAGGTCAGTTCATCATGAAGATATAACAACCATAAATAAATATATGTGCACCCAACATTGGAACACCTACATATATTAACCAAATAGTAACAGATCTGAAGGGAGAAAAGACAACAGTACTGTAAGAATGGGGGATTTCAATACCCCACTTTCAGGTATGGATAGATCATCTAAACAGAAAATCAACAAGGAAACAATGGACTTGAGCCATACATTAGACTAAATGAACCTAACAGATATTTATCAAACATTTCATCCAGCAGTAGCAGAATATACATTCTTCTCAAGTGCACATGAACCTTCTCCAGGACAGACCATATGATAGGACACAAAACATGTGTTAACACATTTTTAAAGAGGAAACTGCACCAAGTATGTTTTCCAATCACAATGGTATGAAACTAGAAATCAACAAGAGGAAAGCCAGAAAATTTACAAAGATGTGAAAATTAAGCAACACACTATTGAATGACCAATGGGTCAAAGAAGAAATCAAAAGAAAAAAATCTCAAAATAAATGAAAATGGAAACACAACATACCCAAACTTATGGGATGCTGCAAAAGAAGTTTTGAAGGGAAGTATAATAGCAAAAAGTGCATATATTAAGGAAATAAAAATATCTCAAGTAAAAAACCTACCCTCACACATCAAAGAACTATAAAAAAAGAAAAGAAAAAACTAAGCCCAAAGTTAACAGAAGGAAGGATATAACAAATCAGAGTAAAAAAAAAGTTTAGAAACCAGGAATAATACAAAAAAACAATGAAACTAATAGTGAATTTTTTAAAAGATAAACAAAAGTGACAAACCTTTAGCCAGACTCACCAAGAAAAAAGAGTAAAAAATAAAATTAGAAAAGAAAGAGGAGACTTTACAACTCATACTACAGAAATACAAAGGATCATAAGAGACTACTATGAACAATTCTATGCAAACAAATTGGATAATGTAAAAGAAATGGATAAATTCCTAGAAACATACAATCTAGCAAGACTGAATCAGGAAGAAAAAGAAAATCTGAATGGACCAATAATGAGTAAAGAGATTAAATCAGTCAAAATTCTCCCAGCACTGAAAATTCAAGAATCAGATGGCTTCAGTGGTGAATTCTAACAAACATTTAAAGAATGAATGCACATCTTTCTCAGACTCTTTCAAAAAATTAAGAAGGAGAGAAGACTTCCAGACTCACTTTCAAAGGCCAGATTTATCATGTTATGAAGAAAGATAAAGATTCTACAAAAAAGGTAAACTACAGACCAATAATGCATTAAAAGGTACATCATGACCAAGTAAGATTTATCCCTGGAATGCAAGGATGGTTCAACATGTGCAAATCAATAAACGTGATATATATCATATTAATAGACTGAAAGATTAAGAATCATATGAATATCTTAATAGATGCAGAAAAAGCATTTGACAAAATACAAAATATTTTCATGATTAAACCTTTAACAAATTGGGTATAGAAAGACCATACCTCAACATAACAAATGCCATACACAACAAACCTACAGTTAAGATGATACTCAACAATAAAAAGCTGAAAGCCTTTCTTCTAAGATCAGGAACAAGACAAGGGTGTTCACTCTCACTACTCTTACTCAACATAGTACTAGAAGTCCTAGATAAAGCAATTAGGCAATACAAAGAAATAAAAGCACCCAGATCAGAAAGGAAGAAGTAAATTTGTCATTATTTGCAGATGATATGATCTTATGTTTAGAAAATTCTAAAGACTCAACCAAAAAAAACTGTTGGGAATTATAAAGAAATTTAATAAAGTTGAAGAAAATAAAATCAAAATACAGAAATCAGTTACACTTCCACATAATAACAATGAAACACATGAAAATGAAATTTTAAAAAATATCCATTCATAATAGCATCAAAAATAATAAAATATTTAGTAAATAAATTTAACCAAGTAAGTAAAATATCTGTACAATGAAAGCCACCAGACCTTTATGAAAGAAAAAAAAAAAAAAAGAAGGTACAAATGGAAAGATATACTGTGTTCATGGATCAGAAAAATTAACATTGCTAAAATATTATACTACCCAAAGGGATCTACTGATTCAATGCAATCCCTATCATAATTCCAATGGAATTTTTCACAGAAATAGAAAACGACAATCCTCAAATTTGTATAGAACCACAAATTACCCCAAATAGCCAAAGCAATCATGAGAAAGAAGAACAAAGCCAGAGGCACACACTTCCTGACTTCAAACTATACCACAAAGCTGTAATAATCAAAGCAGTATGGCACTGTCATAAAAATCCTGAGAAGAGACCAACGTGTGTCCCCAGGACTCCATCTCAAGTGGTTCTGATACACCTGTGCCTGCCCAAGGTGATGTCACAGAGGGGACTGAGCCACCTGCTAGCCTCCTTTTCCCTCAAGAAACACAGAGAATTTAGAAGCCATTCTTCCAGAACTTCTGGATTTAAGCAGAACATGAACAATCCAGTTATAAATGCTCATTTAAAATAATATCCTTGCTGTCTTGAGACTACTGTCTGGGGGGACATGCCCCTTTCCGTTCTCTGGGAAGGCCCAGTCCTCACCACACCTGCAGATTCTTGGAGGAGCCGAAGTCCTTTGTCCTTTCATGTTATTACACAGCACATTAGCTCACCAGCTTCTTCTCAGCTCTGTGTCTTATTTTCCTATTCAAAGACTCGTGAGAGAAGCGGTATGGTGCTGCCATTAAGGAGGACGTTCTGGAGGAAACATGCCCAGGTCAAAATCCTGTTGCTGCAAACATTAGCTGTGTGACTTTGAACAAATTCCTCAACCTCTCTGCCTCAAGTGTAGCATGTGTGTAACAAAACCTACCCAGTGGCATTGTAGAAGGGGAATATGAAATCCTGCCTGTCACACATAAGTGCTCATAACAGTCAGTGGCTAGCAGTGCTCATGTTATTGGAATGTCCACTAAAGCAAAGGGCCATTGGTTCCAAGTCTTGGCCTTCAGCAACAGTAAACAAACAGATGTTAAGTAAATAGAAATGGAGTAAAGGCTTTCAAATGTTTTCTGCTTCCTCAAAAAAAAAAGAGGGAAGGGGTTGAGACAACAGAGAAAAATCATTGTTTGGTCAACACTATCCTGTATGTGGCTGCTTGACTCACACCTGGAATGATAGAGAACGTGTCTTCACCATCCTGGGGCTTCCTTTAAGGAGCCTTCAAGAGAAGTCAAGTACCTGCTTATCCTCTGAGGGCTGAGAGCCTCTGCAAGTCTAGGCTGCCATCATTTCTATTCTGTGCTACATGCTGATGGCTGCAGGTGACCTTCTCCTCCAAGCCTTCCTCCTCCCACATTAACCTCAATGATGGGAGAATTTAGGGTCATGGCAGGCAGAGAAATCTTACCCCTTATGCAGTCAAAACAAATTGAAGCGAGACTGCAACCTGTACACAGCCTGTGCAGCTGAAAGCACAGATCCAGTCTGGCCCGTTGTTCATCTGGTGCGCTGTGCTGGGCAGACATCCCTGGTCACACCATATAACAGAGGGTGCATTTTGACCTAGAAGGCCCAGATCTCTCTGGTCGTCCAGAAGACTCCCTCTCTGCCTCCTTCGCCTCTCTGCTTCACCAGTTCTGCCACATCTTTGTAGAGACGTGAAGGTGACTGAAAATCTTCCTCTCTAGTCCCTGTCTCTGTACTTCCCAAAGAAACACCCATTTCAGTATCATCTGTCCTCTGGCAGATGCTGCCTGGATGGGAGCCCTGTGTCCACGGATTCTGTCTCTGCAGATGAAGCCAATCAGGAACCAGGGATGAACCCTAGCATATCCGCCTAGGACCTGCTCTCCCTTAACCAGGAAGGCCTCCAGTTTTATGTGGATAAACATACACCCATGCATGTGGGTGTAGGCAGCACTTGACTCTCTCTTGCTGTCACTGTTGGCTCCAGGTTCTTCCTTTCCCTGGACTGACGACCTCAGAGCATTTCACCTTCCCTAGATCCCTCATCCCTGTGCTACACCCACCCCTGCAGGAATTTGTCCCCTTTTCTGAAATCACTTCTTTATCTCTGAAGTAACAAATGGCATTTGTGTGCATGGGGTCTTTGAGAGTCTGGGCATTTAACAGAAGGGTTTTATTCACCACGATGCTTGACTCAGCCGTTGGGACTCTTCTCCTACCTCCCCTCCTCTCTCTTTTCTCCAGAGATCCACAGATCTGGCCAGGATCTTCCTCATATCATTAGGGAGAAAAACTTCGTTCTCCATCTCCTAGCTTGGCCCTAGTCCTATCTTCCAAATCTACAGACTCAAACATTTCTCAATACAACAAAGGTCTCAGCTTTTAGAAATAAAAAGATTGAGGGTTTTTTCCTTCTTCCTGGTCAGCAGAGCCATTAACCAGTCTAAAGACAATGGCAATTCACTTAGAAGCCAGTGTTTTCAAAGATTATGTTTGTCTCTGTTACATGAATAACAACACATTCATTTAATTAATCGATAGTACACGTTTCTGCCAATGTCTAACAGGTTTCTCTAAAAACTTTTTATCAGACATTCAGAGAACAGTTTTTGAATTCCTACCATGTATAAGGCCTTCTGCAAATCTCAGATACAGTATGTATGGAGAAGTTGTGGGAAGGGTCTGATTGTTCACACTATGGAAAAACACTCATCTGCCTAGTTCAGACTGACATTTCTTACATTAATCATGGCAGGCTTCTGGCTGCTGAAGCTTATACTCTAAACTGACATGACAGGCTGTACTGTACATTCCTATGTTTAGCTTTTAATTAAGCTGTTCTTTTGAACATTAAATGCAAACTACCTGACCTGCCTTCGTAGGCTGAGCCCAGACTTTGATCCATCTACCCACACATTTCCAGATGCCAGGGGGTGCCACTGACCAGCTCCACCTAGCCTAATTTGAGCAGCTTGGTTTCAGCAGTGTTTGAAAGATTATTTGAAATCTGTTCCATTTTGCTTCTCTTGATTGCAAAATCCAACAGTGTATGTCAGTGTGCTGAAGTTTTCTTGAGGTTGGCCAGTGACTTGTGTCAATCTAATATGATCCATGACCAACTTACCCTAACAGGGGTGTCTTTGGGTTTGATGGCAAGCACTCTGATAGCTTTAAACACTCAACCTGTGCCCACTAATGTTTGCAGCTTTTTGGCCTCTGAGGTCCCCATTAGCAATAGACTTTACTACACAAAATGAGACAAGCAAACACATGCACCTTAATATAGGACAGTAATCAAGAGACGTTACTCTTGTCAAGGCCAAGAGAAGGCTCTATGCACACCACCAGTTTCCAGGAACCCTGGCCTGGGGAGAGCACCAAACCGGCGGCCCTCAATAGCTGGGGACTGCCGTCTGGGGGACCCACATGGATTGGGAACTGTGCACTGCCGCTAGCAGTTTCCATGCTGATCTTGGGACAGAATTAAGGGCTGGAGCCTTCTACTCAAAAACCTGGGAATTACGTTATGAAAGACTAGGGCCCTAGTTCCAGGCAGAACCATCTGCCAGTTGAGTTGGACTCTGGGAAGAACCGTCTGCCAGCTCAAGTTGACCTGCCCTGTCTGGGAAAGCCAATTAGATCACAAGCTTGACACAAAGAAAGTGGAATTCAGAATCAAGAGGAAACAGTGAGAAAGTGAGCTCATAAGGGATTTGAGGGTGCCACTCCTGGGTTTCTCATTGTCTCCAAAGCCATCGGAAGTCTTTCTTTGGTTCTGCTGCTGCCCAAATCTATTAAGTAACAAAAACTCAATGAATTTAAAGATCAAATTGGCTCTATTTGGTGATTCATGAATCAGGCAGTTTCCCATCTAGCAACAGAAAGGAACTCTGCCAAGCTGTAGGAAAGAAAAGGTTTTTAAAGGTGGAAAGGGGGCAGAAAAAGGAAATCACTAGCAAAGGATGCAGTTTCAGGCACAGCTGGCCTCCTAACGGAAGCAGAAGGGCCCAGCAAGCAGAGTACCTTACATTGCTAACCAGGTAATTCCAGGCTGGCTGCTTAAAGGTTACATTCCTAGGGGTTGAAACTTCAGTTCGATCAGGTAGTAAGTCTTGGTGACATGGGGCTCAGCACAAGTGATGTCCTTTTGGTCCTTTTGTCTCCTTTTTAACAGTCTTTAAAAGCTTATTTCTTTTCACCAGTCCTAAAATCTCTACTATTTATCTTAAAGTTACCTGCCTTCTCCCCTGAGCCTTTGAGATTTAAGTATTAAAGTGTGAACTTTAGAGAGCTAGTGCTTACTACATGTAAACAAAAGGGGGAGAGCTCATTTGGAACTTTGGCTACTGGGAAATCTGAGGTGTGCAGGAGCTCCAAGGCTGTGATTTCCCTGCAGCCTTAGACAGCACTGGCCTCACCACATCCTCAGTCCTGGATCTCCCAACCCCTGTCACTGAGAAAGCGGCCTGTTCCCATTCCCCTGCCACCACCTACCCTTCATGGATGTGTGCACAGCCATAGCTGAGCACATCAGTCTCTCCTGTGGTGCAGAGAGCCCCTCGTCCTTGAGGGCATCTCATGCCCATCAAGATGCCACATCTACCTCCCTCTCAGGCTTCTCTGTCTCCTTCAGGATCAGGAACAGAACATTACATTTGGGCCTCTCACAGATCAGCATGAACTCTGGGTGATAGGCCTGGAAACATAGAGACCAAAGCCCTAAGGGACCATCATTGACTTCTGACCTTAATATATGGATAGTAATCAAGAGATGTGACTCTTGTCAAGGCCTGGGAGGAACTGGGTGCAAGCCATAGAGGAGCCACCCAGAAGCTGGGTCCCCTGCTGTCTTGGGTCCCACAAGCTGATGCACACTCTGACCAACGTCGCTGTCTTCCTGTAGTTCCAGGGACACACTCAGAGCCACAGGTGTTTTCTTGGAGACCCCTGCTTTTCCAAGCTCCAGTTGGCCCAACATCACAGAGGGCAGTTGGAGTTTCTAGAAGCAGCTGGCTTAGATGGCATTTCCTTTGGTGGATTCTCTGGGAAGAAGACTCGCCCAGCAGCCTGCCCTGCGGGAGAGCACAGGCCCGTCCTACCTCTGGGTGTTGGGAGGGGGCAGGGCCAGCAGACGGCCTCTGACCAGGAGATGTATGCTGCGCTGGCCGCTCACAGAATCCGAGGCCTCAGGAGGGACCCAGGTGGGAAATGGACACATCTTGCTCCTCCTCACTTCCCCAGGTATAGAATTCAAGTTGGGCTGAAGGTCAGGAGGAAGTTTTTACCCTGTCCCGATCCTTCCTCACATAACCATCATATTGCCCTGTTTAGCAGAAAGACACTGTCCAGGGTGAGGACAGGACCAGGGTTGGCACGGGGAAGTGTGAGGGCCTTCATTTCCTAAGCATTCAAGTGAAGCATGACAAAGAGAGAGACCGAAGAGGCTGGGAGGGGATTCATGCTCACTTGAATTGAATCTAACTCTGCTTATATGTGAGTTTTGAGGGCTCTCTGACAGCTCACCTGGGCAGTAAGTATTAAGTGCAGTAGGTATGGATTTGCCATGACTGTGTGCTGGTGGTCAAGAAAGCCACATTTTCTAGACTCTTTACTCAACTTCGATCTGATGCCCAGCCCTCATGTACCTCGTTGGCAGAGAATTCTCTGTCATTACTGGGGCTTTTCCCACTCTCATCTCTTTCGAGAGGAATGTCTTTAAAAAATACATTGGTGGAAACCTGCCGGTATTTGTCCAAACTGAGGGTCAAATGCCCGTGCTGTGGATCCGTGGTCTGTTCTTGTTCCATGTTTGTGTCACACTGATTCCAGCCACATCTGAAATCCATGGAAGAGGCCACCTTTCTGAGTGTACCTCAAGCCATACCCTCTGAGGTTACTGGGTCTTTCAGGCGGTGCCAGAATCAAGAATGGGGCCCTGAGACTCCCAGTTCTCTTCCCCTCGTGGGAGAAATTTATGCATCATTTCAAATATTTATGGAGCAGTTGTGTGCCAGGCATTGTTCTAGGTATCCTGGGATACTTAGTGAACTGAACAGAGAAGGAAAAAACGTTTTTAAACCCTTGTCTTCTAATGTGATGACAGAAGCATTAAATACAATAAAGAAAGCAATAGCCTTTTAAAAGATAATAACAACTATGAGGAAACAAAATAGACTCTGATAAGGGGATTTTTGAATGCTGGGAATATGGACGTATTTTTAAATATCTGGTAGCTTAGGCCTCTTAGAGGAGGGAACATTTGTGCCAAAAGGGAAGAGAGGGAGTTGGCTGTGCAGGTAATTGGAAGGGGAGAGTTCTTGCAGAGAAAATAGTGGGAGAGAGAGGGGGAGGGCAGGTGTGAAAGTCAGTGAAGGTGTACCCAGCGTGACTTAGCTCTGGAAGGGCGACTCGGGTTACTCTTGGAGAAGAGCCAGTTGAGGTAGGCAGTGCTGTGCAGAAGCAGGGAGACAAAGTAGGAGCATTTTCTAGAAATCCAATAGAGAAAATGGTTGCTCAGACCAGGTAGCAGAGGTGGTGTGGTGACAAGGATCCAGACGCTTAGAGAGCTCCCAAGGCGTCCGCTCCTCTCTCCTCCTGTCTGTGAAATTCTCCTGAAGGAGTTCAGAACAAGTCTCCACACAGTGTGCTATTTTGGCATGTAGACTATTTTGAGCTGAAGGCAACTGAGGCCCTGTGGGCTCAAGAGAAGCTTTTGCTTCTCCCTTAACTACGCGGAAGAATCTAAATTAGGGATCTTTCCCAAGAGTGAGAGTTTTTACCCGATGTAAGTTTTATCTGAGTGACCTGTCTGTCTGGCAGGGCAAACCTCTGCTCTTCTCACTGCCCTGTGAATTGCCCTCTTCCTCTAGGAGCCCCAGGCTCCGTCCCATTCCTTAGCTCAGATGGCAGATAAGCTCCTTTCACCTTTCTGTCTTTGAACCTCTCCTGTAGGTATGAAACTGAATTTGATTTTCTCCTGTTCATCTGTCTCCTGCTGGTTTAGTTCATAGAACAAGTCAGAAGAACCTTTGAAGGGGAGAGGGAAATTTTTCCTCCCCAACACTCACAAGGATTTCAGGTTTCCAGATAAAAAACTCAGAGATAAAAAGACTGTCCTCAAACAACTGTTTATGTTTGCCGTATAACCAGCCCGGGGGCAAGGGAATGCAAAGGACCTGGAAAGTTCTTAGGAGAGAGTTAGAGATATTCTAAGGAGGAAGGTGAGGAAGAGGAGAGGAAAAGAAGAATACTGTGTCAGCAAAGTTGTCCCACCACACTTTTTTTCTTGGTCTTTTATGAAATATACATGATAGGGAAAAGGGTTGTGGGGAAGCTTCGTAAAGCACAGCAACTGGCTGGCAGAATCCCCTTGTTTGTCTCCCATATTCAGTAAGAGGAAGGGTGCTGGGCAGAACCCCTGGTCATGGCATAAATACGTGTCCCGGTGAAAGCTAACGGGCCCACTGCTGGGTGGTGTTAGGGAGATGCCGTATGCGTGGGAACTGAATGAAAAGACTTCTGTTATTAAAAAGGAAAACCATGGGCCCATAAGGGACTAACTAAAATCTGGGGGCCCATGTCAGAAAACCATGATTTAACACTTAGCCGAACTGCAATTTCAGCCCCTTAGGAATGTAAACTTTAACCAGCTGAACTAGAATTTCCCCGGGAGACCTTTCCCCTGAGGAGGACAGCCTTGCCTAAACAATGCATACCTTGCTAATAAATTCCTTTTTCTATTTTAATGCTCTCTCTCTGCCTTTAAAAACCTTTCCTTCTCTATAGCTGCTGGGATTTTCCTCTCCTTGCCAGATGGGATGCTGCCTGATTCAGACCTTGTTTAATAAAGCTAATTAGATCTTCAAATTTATTCACTTGAATTTTGTATTTTAACACTACCTACCAGCTCCATTTGCAATTTCTAGGTTCCACCCACCCCACAAACCTAGGAGAAGAGCAGGTCCCCTGTGCAGCCCAGGACCCACCCCAGCAACCCACAGTTCCTACCAGGGACCCCAAAGGGACTTAGAGGAGGTCTTTTCATTCTTTTAAGTAAGACCTTCCCACCCATTTTGTAATCATAAATATTTCACAAAGTAGGCCCCCTTCTCCCAAATATCACCAAGATGACAGACTGCCTGGGGGAGTGTAGTTTCCATCTTTCCTTTGCAGGCCTGCCTCACTCCACAAGTCTGAGGTAGTCGTTCTCCTCGCAGGTCTAAGAATCAAATTGACATAAGACAGATTAACAGGAGATCAAGTCAAATTAAAATTTTTCATGTATGGGAATCCCACATACATGAGACCTTCAAAGACAGAAAGGTAAAATGAGGTTTATATGCCATCCTGAGCTCAGGAATGGGATAGGAGTTGGGGACTTCAAAGGGGAGGAGGGCAATTCATAGGACAGTAAGAGCAGATATTTGGTAATTCGATGTCTGCCCTGCCACACAGATGGGCCACTGAGATAAAACTTACCTCTGATAATAATCTTCATTGGGGAAAGACACCAATTTAGATTTTTCGAGTTAAGGGAGGGGATGTTAAAAAGAAAGACACAGGCCCAGTATGCTGCCACTTCTGCTAGACCAAGTCACCCAACCAGGGCTTCTAACCCAACTGCAGTTTCAACCTCCCCCAGGGTTATAGTCAGTCAGGAACTCTGTGGTTGGTATCATAAGGTAATCTGTCACATGTATCCTCTCCATGTCCCATTTCGTCCCCTAATGAAGGTGACCTCACCCAAAATAATCCTTTTTTTTCTGTTTATGACTTCCTTGTCCTGTTTTTAAAAACCTCTCCCTTTCTATTGCCTTTCAGAGACTCTCTCTACTTCCTAGATGGAACCCTACGCAATTCGTGAATCACTTAGAAAGGCAATTTTAAATTTAAATTAAATTTTAAAATTAGATATTCAAATCTACTTGGATGAAATTATTTTTTAACAGATTGTTGGCAGCGATGGAATCCAAAGTGAACCTTCTGCGGGATTTAGGGACGACGAGAGACACAGGCGTGGTGCCTTCCAACCCTTCTGAGTGTACTGTCCTTTCTTGCCGTTTCCAAGGGCATTGGTGAGTTGCTCTTCATTGAACTCTTCCATTTTTGCACTGAGTTCGGGTCTAATTGGCTTTCCTTTACAGGGCAGGTCAGTCTGAGCTGGTGTAAAGTGCCACCCAGAGTCCAAATGAGCTGAGCCCAGTTTTGCCTGGAGTTCAACTGATACGGCAAAAAGGTCTACCCAAAGCCAAGCCCCTAGCCTTTCATACCACAGTTCCTTGGGCGGAAAACCTTAGCCAAGGCCCCACGGATTTGGTGGTGATACACACAGGACAATGTTGTCTTGGACAGGACACAGAAACATCTCTTGGTTGCTGTTGGTGTGTGAGATTCACTTGCTTGTTTGTCTTTTTTTTTTATGTAAATAAAGGCTATTGCTAAAGGGATCTTAGAGGCTACAAAATTAGTGGGCATAGGTTGAGAATGTAAAGACTATTGGAGCTCTTACCACCTCAAGAAGACTCCTGTGACAGGAAAATCTGGTCATGGAGCAGCCCAGATCAACACTAAGTCACCCACCAATCTCAAGAAAACGTCCATGCAGTGAGGCACGCTGTGAAACATGCACACTCCCCAGCCTGGTGGCACATCCCTTTCAGATACTGGT
This sequence comes from Manis pentadactyla, assembly GCF_030020395.1. Classification (NCBI taxonomy): domain Eukaryota; kingdom Metazoa; phylum Chordata; class Mammalia; order Pholidota; family Manidae; genus Manis; species Manis pentadactyla. Next base: position 11,663,172 of record NC_080031.1, on the reverse strand, counting down.
TCCAGTTCCAAGAAACCTAAAGGCTTTAGCTAATGGGGTCTCTCGGTTTCTAAAGAGTCAGTCAGGCAAGGATTCGTAATATCTTCCTATGCTCACAGATTGTAACTGCACTAGTGAGGGTGAGGTTTTCATAAAGTAGTTGAACCACTGTGTTAGATACTTGAAACCAATACACGATTGTATATCAACTATACTTCAATTAAAAAAAAAGTCAGGCATGACACCTTCTGGCAATAAAAACTATGGATCTGTATGCTGTGAATATCTAGCAAAAATGGCAGAATCATACTAAGCTTGCTTTGTGTCCTGAGAATGTGGGTTAATAACTGTCAAGTTGAACAGAAATGTGAGTTACACCCATTTGTGACCAAAGATCCCTGGAGAGAAGAGTGTTTTCAACTCCATTTTTAGGTAGGGTCCTACCAACTTGCTGCCAACAGTCCGGGAAATTACAACCCAGAAAAACTTGTGACCATTATGAGGAGCATTCCAATTAGATAAAAACATTTAAAAAATGCACTTAAAAGCAAAGTCTTCAAGATTCCAGAGTGACTTCATTAAAAGTTTTATTGCAAAAAGCTAATGAGACAAAAGGGGGCGGAAGATGGCGGCGTGAGTAGAGCAGCGGAAATCTCCTCCCAAAACAACATATATCTATGAAAATATAACAAAGACAACCCTTCCTAGAATAAAGACCAGAGGACACAGGACAATATCCAGACCACATCCACACCTGAGAGAACCCAGCGCCTCGTGAAGGGGGTAAGATACAAGCCCCGGCCCCGCGGGAGCCGAGCGCCCCTCCCCCCAGCTCCCGGCGGGAGAAGAGCAGGCAGAGCGGGAGGGAGACGGAGCCCAGGGCTGCCGAACACCCAGCCCCAGCCATCCGGGCCAGAGTGCAGGGCCCTCGATACTGGGAAAACAGGGCAGCAAGAACAGTGAGCAGGCACTGGAGGCTGGGCGACAGAGGACATAAGAAAAGCGCGCGACCATTTTTTTTTTTTGCTTTTTTGCTGCTTTGTTTTGGCGAGCGCTTTTTGGAAGTCTTAAAGGGACAGGGACCCCAATATTAGGGAAACAGGGCAGAAAGACCGGTGAGCAGAGGCCTGAGGCTGGCACCGGAGAATAAAGAAAAACGAACGACCACCTTTTTTTTTTAATTAAAAATTTTTTTTTTTTTTTAATTAAAAAAATTTTTTTTCTTGTTTTTTTTTGTGGTCGTTGTTTTGTTTTGGCGGGTGCTTTTTGGAAGTCTTAAAGGGGCAGGGCGGGCCACTTAATCCAGAGGTAGGGAATCCGGGATCTCTGGGCACCCTAACCCCTGGGCTGCAGGGAGCAGGGAGGCCCCTTACGGACATAAATAGCCTCCCAGCAGCTCCTGCTCCAACGCGACTCCACCACTTTGGAGCAGCGGCCAGAGCCAGGCCACGCCCACAGCAACAGTGGAGATTAACTCCATAGCAGCCGGGCAGGAAGCAGAAGCCCTGTCTGCGCGCAGCTGCGCAGCACAAGCCACTAGAGGCCGCTGTTCTCCCAGGAGAGGAGGGCCACAAACCAACAAGAAAGGAAGTCCTTCCAGCCGTCACTCGTCCCAGTTCTGCAGACTATTCCTATCACCATGAAAAGGCAAAGCTACAGGCAGACAAAGATCACAGAGACAACACCAGAGAAGGAGACAGACCTAACCAGTCTTCCTGACAAAGAATTCAAAATAAGAATCATAAACATGCTGACAGAGATGCAGAGAAATACGCAAGAAAAATGGGATGAAGTCCGGAAAGAGATCACAGATGCCAGAAAGGAGATCGCAGAAATGAAACAAACTCTGGAAGGGTTTATAAGCAGAATGGATAGAATGCAAGAGGCCATTGATGGAATTGAAATCAGAGAACAGGAACGCATGGAAGCTGACATAGAGAGAGACAAAAGGATCTCCAGGAATGAAACAATATTAAGAGAACTGTGTGACCAATCTAAAAGGAGCAATATCCGTATTATAGGGGTCCCAGAAGAAGAAGAGAGAGGCAAAGAGATGGAAAGTATCTTAGAAGAAATAATTGCTGAAAACTTCCCCACACTGGGGGAGGAAGTAATCAAACAGACCACGGAAATACACAGAACCCCCAACAGAAAGGATCCAAGAAGGGCAACACCAAGACACATAATAATTAAAATGGCAAAGATCAAGGACAAGGAAAGAGTGTTAAAGGCAGCTAGAGAGAAAAAGGTCACCTATAAAGGGAAACCCATCAGGCTAACGTCAGATTTCTCAACAGAAACCCTACAGGCCAGAAGAGAATGGCATGATATATTTAATACAATGAAACAGAAGGGCCTTGAACCAAGGATACTGTATCCAGCACGACTATCATTCAAATATGACGGTGGGATTAAACAATTCCCAGACAAACAAAAGCTGAGGGAATTTGCTTTCCACAAACCACCTCTACAGAACATCTTACAGGGACTGCTCTAGATGGGAGCACTCCTAGAAAGAGCACAGCACAAAACACCCAACATATGAAGAATCGAGGAGGAGGAACAAGAAGGGAGAGAAGAAAAGAATCTCCAGACAGTGTATATAACAGCTCAATAAGCGAGCTAAGTTAGGCAGTAAGATACTAAAGAGGCTAACCTTGAACCTTTGGTAACCACGAATTTAAAGCCTGCAATGGCAATAAGTACATATCTTTCAATAGTCACCCTAAATGTTAATGGGTTGAATGCACCAATCAAAAGACACAGAGTAACAGAATGGATAAAAAAGCAAGACCCATCTATATGCTGCTTACAAGAAACTCACCTCAAACCCAAAGACATGTACAGACTAAAAGTCAAGGGATGGAAAAACATATTTCAAGCAAACAACAGTGAGAAGAAAGCAGGGGTTGCAGTACTAATATCAGACAAAATAGACTTCAAAACAAAGAAAGTAACAAGAGATAAAGAAGGACACTACATAATGATAAAGGGCTCAGTCAAACAAGAGGATATAACCATTCTAAATATATATGCACCCAACACAGGAGCACCAGCATATGTGAAACAAATACTAACAGAACTAAAGGGGGATATAGACTGCAATGCATTCATTCTAGGAGACTTCAACACACCACTCACCCCAAAGGATAGATCCACTGGGCAGAAAATAAGTAAGGACACGGAAGCACTGAACAACACAGTAGAGCAGATGGACCTAATAGACATCTATAGAACTCTACATCCAAAAGCAGCGGGATATACATTCTTCTCAAGTGCACATGGAACATTCTCCAGAATAGACCACATACTAGGCCACAAAAAGAGCCTCAGAAAATTCCAAAAGATTGAAATCCTACCAACCAACTTTTCAGACCACAAAGGCATAAAACTAGAAATAAACTGTACAAAGAAAGCAAAGAGGCTCACGAACACATGGAGGCTTAACAACACGCTCCTAAATAATCAATGGATCAATGACCAAATCAAAATGGAGATCCAGCAATATATGGAAACAAATGACAACAACAACACTAAGCCCCAACTTCTGTGGGACACAGCAAAAGCAGTCTTAAGAGGAAAGTATATAGCACTCCAAGCATATTTAAAAAAGGAAGAGCAATCCCAAATGAATGGTCTAATGTCACAATTATCGAAATTGGAAAAAGAAGAACAGATGAGGCCTAACGTCAGCAGAAGGAGGGACATAATAAAGATCAGAGAAGAAATAAATAAAATTGAGAAGAATAAAACAATAGCAAAAATCAATGAAACCAAGAGCTGGTTCTTCGAGAAAATAAACAAAATAGATAAGCCTCTAGCCAGACTTATTAAGAAGAAAAGAGAGTCAACACAAATCAACAGTATCAGAAACGAGAAAGGAAAAATCACGACGGACCCCACAGAAATGCAAAGAATTATTGGAGAATACTATGAAAACCTATATGCTAACAAGCTGGGAAACCTAGGAGAAATGGACAACTTCCTAGAAAAATATAACCTTCCAAGATTGACCCAGGAAGAAACAGAAAATCTAAACAGACCAATTACCAGCAACGAAATTGAAGAGGTAATCAAAAAACTACCAAAGAACAAAACCCCCGGGCCAGATGGATTTACCTCGGAATTTTATCAGACATACAGGGAAGACATAATACCCATTCTCCTTAAAGTTTTCCAAAAACTAGAGGAGGAGGGGATACTCCCAAACTCATTCTATGAAGCTAACATCACCCTAATACCAAAACCAGGCAAAGACCCCACCAAAAAAGAAAACTACAGACCAATATCCCTGATGAACGTAGATGCAAAAATACTCAACAAAATATTAGCAAACCGAATTCAAAAATACATCAAAAGGATCATACACCATGACCAAGTGGGATTCATTCCAGGGATGCAAGGATGGTACAACATTCGAAAGTCCATCAACATCATCCACCACATCAACAAAAAGAAAGACAAAAACCACATGATCATCTCCATAGATGCTGAAAAAGCATTTGACAAAGTTCAACATCCATTCATGTTAAAAACTCTCAGCAAAATGGGAATAGAGGGCAAGTACCTCAACATAATAAAGGCCATCTATGATAAACCCACAGCCAACATTATATTGAACAGCGAGAAGCTGAAAGCATTTCCTCTGAGATCGGGAACTAGACAGGGATGCCCACTCTCTCCACTGTTATTTAACATAGTACTGGAGGTCCTAGCCACGGCAATCAGACAAAATAAAGAAATACAAGGAATCCAGATTGGTAAAGAAGAAGTTAAACTGTCACTATTTGCAGATGACATGATACTGTACATAGAAAACCCTAAAGACTCCACCCCAAAACTACTAGAACTGATATCGGAATACAGCAAAGTTGCAGGATACAAAATCAACACACAGAAATCTGTGGCTTTCCTATATACTAACAATGAACCAACAGAGAGAGAAATCAGGAAAACAACTCCATTCACAATTGCATCAAAAAAAATAAAATACCTAGGAATAAACCTAACCAAAGAAGTGAAAGACTTATACTCTGAAAACTACAAGTCACTCTTAAGAGAAATTAAAGAGGACACTAACAGATGGAAACTCATCCCATGCTCGTGGCTAGGAAGAATTAATATCGTTAAAATGGCCATCCTGCCCAAAGCAATATACAGATTTGATGTAATCCCTATGAAACTACCAGCAACATTCTTCAATGAACTGGAACAAATAATTCAAAAATTCATATGGAAACACCAAAGACCCCGAATAGCCAAAGCAACCCTGAGAAAGAAGAATAAAGTAGGGGGGATCTCACTCCCCAACTTCAAGCTCTACTATAAAGCCATAGTAATCAAGACAATTTGGTACTGGCACAAGAGCAGAGCCACAGACCAATGGAACAGACTAGAGAATCCAGACATTAACCCAGACATATATGGTCAATTAATATTTGATAAAGGAGCCATGGACATACAATGGTGAAATGACAGTCTCTTCAACAGGTGGTGCTGGCAAAACTGGACAGCTACATGTAGGAGAATGAAACTGGACCATTGTCTAACCCCATATACAAAAGTAAACTCAAAATGGATCAAAGACCTGAATGTAAGCCATGAAACCATTAAACTCCTGGAAGAAAACATAGGCGAAAACCTCTTAGACATAAACATGAGTGACCTCTTCTTGAACATATCTCCCCGGGCAAGGAAAACAACAGCAAAAATGAGTAAGTGGGACTATATTAAGCTGAAAAGCTTCTGTACAGCAAAAGACACCATCAATAGAACAAGAAGGATCCCTACAGTATGGGAGAATATATTTGAAAATGACACATCCGATAAAGGCTTGACGTCCAGAATATATAAGGAGCTCTCACGCCTCAACAAACAAAAAACAAATAACCCAATTAAAAAATGGGCAGAGGAACTGAACAGACAGTTCTCCAAAAAAGAAATACAGATGGCCAACAGACACATGAAAAGATGCTCCACATCGCTAATTATCAGAGAAATGCAAATTAAAACTACAATGAGGTATCACCTCACACCAGTAAGGATGGCTGCCATCCAAAAGACAAACAACAACAAATGTTGGCGAGGCTGTGGAGAAAGGGGAACCCTCCTACACTGCTGGTGGGAATGTAAGTTAGTTCAACCATTGTGGAAAGCAGTATGGAGGTACATCAAAATGCTCAAAACAGACTTACCATTTGACCCAGGAATTCCACTCCTAGGAATTTACCCTAAGAATGCAGCAATCAAGTTTGAGAAAGACAGATGCACCCCTATGTTTATTGCAGCACTATTTACAATAGCCAAGAATTGGAAGCAACCTAAATGTCCATCAATAGATGAATGGATAAAGAAGATGTGGTACATATACACAATGGAATACTACTCAGCTATAAGAAAAGGGCAAATCCAATCATTTGCAGCAACATGGATGGAGCTGGAGGGTATTATGCTCAGTGAAACAAGCCAAGCGGAGAAAGAGAAATACCAAATGATTTCACTTATCTGTGGAATATAAGAACAAAGGAAAAACTGAAGGAACAAAACAGCAGCAGAATCACAGAACTCAAGAATGGACTAACAGGTACCAAAGGGAAAGGGACTGGGGAGGATGGGTGGGTAGGGAGGGATAAGGGGGGGAGAAGTAGGGGGGTACTAAGATTAACATGCATGGGGGGGTAGGAGAAAAGGGAGGGCTGTACAACACAGAGAAGGCAAGTAGTGATTCTACAACATTTTGCTATGCTGATGGACAGTGACTGTAAAGGGGTTTATAGGGGAGACCTGGTATAGGGGAGAGCCTAGTAAACATAATATTCGTCATGTAAGTGTAGATTAGTGATAGCAAAAAAAAAAAAAAAAAAAAAGGGCAGTTCCTGTGTGGTAACCTCCAACGAGTTCTACACAAGGGTATAAAGGGCATATAAAAGTGTAGGCAAAGGGTCTGTTTGTGTTTATACAGAGGATCAAAGCCTAATTGGGCTACCCCGAAAATGAACTAAGATACGATATGAAAAAGAACTTCCAACATCTGCACCCTCTGGAAGACTCATGCCAGAAGATGATCATCAAAAAACCCCAACAAAGATCCACGCACTGCTACAGCTGTAGATGCACTCATCCCACCAGTTCCTGGACCTGCCATGGGAATGAGGAAGGAGATATCTAAGCTGGCCTGTGCATACAGTAAAACAACAAAATTGGACTGGATCTATACTGTTGGAACTCAACCAAGAATTTGGAGAAGTGCAAATTGTAGCGCTCCAAAGTCTTACAACTACAAACTATTTATTGTTAAAAGAACATATGGCATGTGAACAGTCCCCAGGAATGGGTTGTTTTAATTTGTCTGATTTCTCTCAGACTGTTCAAGTTCATTTGGACAATATCCACCATATCATAGATAAGTTTTCACAAATGCCTAAGGTGCCTAACTGGTTTTTCTTGGTTTCACTGCAGATGGCTGGTAATTACAGATATGCTTTGGTTATGTAACTATACTCCTATTATGTTAATGTGTGTGTGCAATTTAAGTAGTAGCTTAAAACCTATACATGCTGAAGTTACTCTACAAGAAGATATATCAAAGAAATAATCTTCCCATGTTTTCTTCCGCCTGCTACTTCTATAGCTTTTCTTCTTCCTTCCTAATTACAACCCTTAAATAGAATTCGAGCCTCATATCAAATTTACCGAGTATCATAATTCTTCCAAGTGGTAAAGATACCTCAAGACAAATGCTGGGCATAGAAGCCACAGGGCATAAATATGCAAAGAAGTAAAAAGCTAACTTTTTCAAACAATAAGGCTTCTCTCTCACTTACCAACTTCACATTTCCCTGTATGGCCCCGGAAGATGACTGGTTAGCCAGAGACGGGTAAGATTCCTCAAGGGAGGAACAACCTAAGACAGGCACAGTCGCAGGGGGGCCATCAGGTGAGAAATTGGGGATCAACAGAGGTGAGGCTTAGAACCTCACCCCCCCGTTCTGAGAGAAATCTTCTGCATACGTGGATGTTTTATTGCCCTTGTCTAGCTTGGATTAACACATAGTCTACAGGCACACACCTGATCATCTACATTTGCTCTCTTACAACACTAAACTATGTTTTCTACCTTTATCTTGTATCTACCTACCACTTCAGCATTTTATTAAAAATAATAATAATAAAGAGAGAAATGTGGTATCCACATATAAATCAAGTATAAAAACCAAATGAGTATTCATATTTGAACTGACTGTTTATAGTTCATAATGCATGAGCAAAACCGAAAGTTTCTGTGATGACTGCCCTTGTACTGTTCACTATGTAACTTATTCATTATGTAAGAATTTGTTCTACATGTAAAAACTTGTTTGTTATGCCTCAGAAGATTGGAGACTGACAAAAATTAGGCTTGGGGTGGAATAATGATTGTGCATTGAGCATTGACTCCCCTATACAGAATTTTATTGTCGTGAACAACCATTTGATCAATAAATATGAGAGATGCCCTCACAAAAAAAAAAAAAAAAAAGGACAGACTTCCAATGGTAAAATAAATTAGTAACCGGGATGTAATGTATAGCATAAGGAATATAGTCAAGATATTGTAACAGCCTGGTAGGGTGATAGCTGGAACCTAGAATTATGTATAGAAATGTTCTACCACTGTGTTGTACACTTGAAACTCATGTAATGTAATACTGTGTGTCAACTACCCTTCAATAAAAAATAATTATTAAAAAAAAAAAAAAAAAGCTAATGAGAAATTAAAGATATGAGGTACCTAAAACAAAAAAAAAAATTATGACTGCTCCCCTCTTTCCTCATTTGAGTACCCATTCTAGTAAGCTTCTATTTGAATTGTTTTCTACTCTTGTTAGAAATGTCATAAAACTAAATATGATTTATTCCAAGAGTAATTAATGTTTAAACAAAAGGGTATTAACAAGAACCGTTCATGTCAGAACATGTACCAGGGAGTCACTCCGGCTGGGAGGGGGAGGGAGATTAAGAAAGTGAAAGTTGTGCATATCTTTGAGAAAAAAATTGCAGAAAAAGTTTTAAGCCAGCCAAAGAAATTAAAACAAATGTAAAGAATGCCTAATAGTGATATAATTTGCTTAGGTGATGTCAGGGAAAGAATGTGAACCCTGTAGTACTCAGCCAATGGGGAACCAGGGGAGGGACTCACGTGCCAAGGAATAAAGTGTTTGTTGTATCCGCCCTCAGTGAGCCTACTCACCAGACACCCGATCTTGCAAGTCCGTCATTAAAGTCTTGCTCCGCTGTTCACTTTGACTAAGTTTGGACCGGTGAGTGCATTTCTCACACTCTGAAAAGACTACAACACCATAAGTAAAAGAACTTAATGGCCTTACAGACACCCCCATATGGGCCCCTCCCAGAATTCATGAAACTGATGGAAGTTTCTGGGGAATTGCTATGGTCCTTGTAAGTCCAGAGAGGGGAAATCCAGGGGAAAAATACCTCTAAAAACCAAAATCAGTCAAAGGGAGAAATAAAGTTTAAAACCCGTTTATTGCTTACAAACTGCAGTCCAGGGCTCTCTCTCTCCTCTGCTCCTGAAGAAGCAAGCAAGCCAGCCAGCCCCTCCCTTTAAACTCTCAGGTTCAGACACAGCGCGTTGCCTAGTAATTACCATTGACATGGAGATTAACTTCTCTCCACTCCTGAGGATATGCAATACACTAAAACCAGGCGAGATACTCTGGAAATGTTATTAATTTTACCCACAGTGCTTATTCCCTCAAACAGTCAAGGGGAAACTCTTGTAGATATCATAACCTGTTCTCACTGGAAAATTGGTCAAAGCCAGCAAAAGGTGAAAATTGTTTTTTGTTGTTTTTGTTGATATACAATTATATTAGTTCAAAGTATAAAACATGGTGGTTCTTCACCAGTTACCCACATTATTAAATCCTCACCCCAAATAGTGCAGTTAGTATCTGTCAACATAGAAAGACGTTAGAGAATCATTGGCTATATTTTCTTATGGATCCTTTCTGTGGGTAAAACTATAATATTTCCAAAATATCTCACCCGCATTCCTGCATCTCCATCTCAACAGGCGTTCCTAGGGGGTGGAGAGAAGTAATTCATCTCCATATCAATGGGTAATTACCTGGGCAACCGAGGGCTTATCTGAACCTAAGAGGATGGGGAGGTCTTGCTTGGTTCTGTCTGAGTAGGAAAGAGAAACGGCTCTGGACCAAGGTGGCAAGCAATAAATGGGTTTTAAACTTTATTTCTTCTTTTGACTGATTTCGGTTCTAGAAGTATCTTGCCCTGGGATTTCCTTTCCCCGGAGTTACACTTTCTCTCCCAGTGATAGCTATTGCCTTCTTGCTAGTCCTTGTTTTATACCCTAACATCTGGGCTTCCTGCCTGTGACATTGATTCTTTCTTTTGGCTATCCTTGGGAGTGGCTCTGGATCTTGGGAAGATTGTGTTCTTTGCACCCTCCTTAAGGAACTCTTGCACCCAAGGGGTGTTATTCAATACTGCAAAAAATATTTACCATTTTGTCTGGCTAAAACCTGACAAGATGTTTGAAAGGATTTAATAACTTCCAAAGTGGAAGCTGATATTCCAAGCCTACTGGAATGTTTTTAGGCCTTTCCAACCCCAAGTTAAATGAACTCAGAGGGAAAGAAAAACACTCTAAGTGACTGGGTGTGTCAGTCCTTTTATGTCATTTGGGTAATAACCCAATTCTTGGGGTTATTGAAACAGTTGTCCTTGTTTCTAGTCTTAACAGGACCAGAGATGTGCTCTTCTAACCATTTAAAGTCCACCAATCCATTACCAGTTCCCCAATTTCCCACTATTTATTTCAAAAGGCTTGTAGGTATTGTAAAAATTATGGCCTGAAAGGGACAAAATTCCTTCTGGAGGAACTTGCTTTATTTTTTTTTCTATGCTTTTGAGATGCAAATGTTCTACCTTGACTTTCAAAAGGGTCAAAAAAATAATAATAATTTGGAATTTGATTTGTCAAAGACAAATAACAAATACAAATTTTAAGTGTTTTATCCACATTTAGAAAAAGGTTTAGTCATCTAGACAGGTAACTCTGACTTACTTCATCTACCAGAAAAACAAACTTAGATCCAACTTCTTTCACAACTAGTGAGTCTTCTATTAGACTGAATTCATGGTGGTAATTTAAAGCTGTAAGTTCTCAGAATCTGTGTTTGTGTGTCCATATATATGTTGTAAATGCATGGTATTGATGCCAGGGTTCTTGTTCACGGAGCTGAAGAGTGAACTTCAAAATACTCAAAGTAGGAGAGCAAGGGAGAGGCTATTATTTAGAGATAAAGTGAGGACAGAGCTCGTGGCTCACACCAGGAGGGGACAAGAGAGTCTGGGGTCGGGCACTGTCTAGGGGTTTTATAATGTGATAAAGGGCTAGGGGTGTGGACCTGTTAAGTGGTCCTAGAATGTTCATCCTTGAGGAGACATTAAGTCTCTCTTCTCATCAGTCTTCCAGATAATTCTGCAAAATTAACATAAGAAATTTACTGCAGATTTCTTTCCCAGAACAGCAGCTTTTTGGTCTGGGGAGCATATCAATCATCAAGACGGCCTGCCCTGCCCTCAAGGTGGGTTGAGTTATTGTGTGTTTGCTAAAGAGTGTAAAAGGAAATCTAAGATGGAATCTTTCTCGCTTTCACTAGTTGTTTATGGCTGGGCTTGCTTGCCATTATTAATTGCCCAGGTTGCAAATTACCTGATCAGGTCTAAAGGAGGAAAAACAGCACATAGGCCTGGGCCTTTTAGCATGCTAAACTGAATCTTACACACAGTTACAAATGATTAGCATAATAAGAAACACAGGCTACTTTCCTTTATCTGGGGAATATTAACTGATCTCACTGAAGAATGACTCTAGAGCTTAAAGTTTAACCCATAGTTCTGGTAGGTGGTTTCCTTGCATATTGTTACACTGCTCTGACTGTAACTATCTTGCTTTGCCTTTTCCAGGGGCCCTCACCCTACGATGTCTAGACCCATGGTCCCTGTCTCAGTATTTTCTTCCTTTGGATGACATAGCTAAAATTAATTTGTAAAAAGCTCCATTCAATTGGTTTAAAAATAATTGCTTGTAAATTAAGCATTTCTAAATATAATAGAAACTAACACAAATGTTTTCCATTTATCTAAGATAATTTTCAGTAAATAAAGGCTAGCTTAAATTTGTTAGTTTAATAAAAAGACATTCTTTAGAGTTATCAAATTAACTATACTTTTTATTCTACCTAGGTTTACTAAGAATAAGCTCATGGTGCCTCTGTTATAAAATTTGTTCACAGTAATTTGGTATGATGAATACTTAAAAATAATAGCTTCCAAAATCTTTTTGGTAAGCTGAACCCTTTAAGTTTTGCTAAAGTAAATTAAATGGTGGGAGTTCATTCAATATCTATATCATTTCCAAGTAAGATAAAATACTGATGCATTAATTACTAAGCAAGTCTAAATTTGCCCACTTTTGTCTTTTTTACAGAGAAACTGAAGATAAGTCTGGGTCTATTGGTAAACAGTTGTTGTGCTTTATTACAAGATTATACTGTGAAGAAGCATATGTTTCTAGAAATGACTAAATATAATCATAAACTCACCAATGTAAAGAATGCTGATGTAACAAATAGTTCACAACTGCTTTCTACTTAGTTTTCACTAGAAATTAAGGTTTCTAAAAGTTAAGAATTCTAAAGTGTAATTAAAGCCATTAGAAATAATAAGGGAAACATCTTTGCATACAAGAAAAATAGGAAGTGTACTTGTGGTAAAAGAAGGCATAAGGAATGGAAATGCATATTTTACTGAGGGAGAAAGAAAATAATTTTGTCCTAAAAGTGAAAGGCTGGTTATTTAAAGAGGGAAAACTTAGGACAAAATCTGAACATAGAGAAGAAACTTATAGAAGGTTTATAAAAAGGACTTTTGAGAAAAGAGTTTTAATATGTGATCAAGCTGGCTAAGATTAAAATGAATTTATTTTATGAATGATTTTTAATATCAAAAGTAAGTTGGTGCAAAGTTAAAGTTTTGTTTTTTCTCTTTTAAAAGGATAACATTTTCTTAGATTATTGGTATGCTCTTAATAAGAAATTGTAAATGAAGGTTTTTCTTTGCCTTTAATGTAATCTGCCTAAAAACAAAGATTCGATGTCTTGTCTTCATCAGATCTTTGATATTTAAAAATAAACGGAGTCTCTTCAACATTAAAAGAACTAAGTCTTTTTAACTTTCTGTATTTGCCTACAAAGTCTTTGTTACTGGTTAAATGGATAATTAAATTTTCTTTCACAGTGACCTATGAGCCTATGTAACCAAATGCTTTAAAACCATTTTTACTAGTTATCTTAAAACATTACGTGTCACAAAAATAACTGAATTTTCTTGTCAATTCCATTGAGGTGAATTCTCATTAAATCTTTAACAATGGACCATACATCTATAAAGATTATGGTACCTGTGAATAAAGTCCATTTTGCTTCTGCAAAAATTGGCCCCTCATTGCCAGGCTTCGCCGTCATGATATTCTTGTAACATGGCAATGGTCTGCTCCTGAATCAGAGAAATTAAGATGAGTAAACACACAGTCAAGCACACATCCTCCCTAGCAAACTCTCTCTTTTTTTTTTTTTTTTTTTTTTTTGCATTTCTTCACCCACCTTAATTGCATTTAAAGAAAACTATTTTGGTCCCAGAGGCTTCAGACCTTCTACCTCTGGACCTTCTGAACACCTACTGCTAAACATCATTCAACTACAATCTAGTACAGGTTATCAAAATGCTCTTATTAGTGTATGCATATTTTCCAGATGGGTTGAAGCCTTCCCTTGCTGCAAGGTTGATGCCTTCATAGTGGCAAAGAAACTGTTGGAGATTGTGTTTCCCACTTGTGATGCTTTCCATAGTTTCCAGTGAACAAGGCATCTACCTCACTGGGCAAATTATACAAGCCTTAATGAAAGCCATACAAACTTCTTGGAATTACCCCTGTCTCTATCACTCTCAATCATCAGGAAAGGGGGAGATAACTCCCCTCAAACTTAAAATTTTTAAACTTGTTGAAACTACTGGATTTCCCTGGCCTAAGGTATTGCCTTTGGTCTTGCTGTTTTCAGTACTCCCTTTGGAAAACAGAAAGTCACTCCACATGACAGTCACTGGCAGACCAGTGTCTACTGGTATACAACTTTCTGCTGATGCCTCGTTGTCTCATGCTAGTCTGTAAGTCTTATGCTCAAGCCTATCATCAACAGATGAAAGAAGCCTTCCCAGATCGCAGTTCAAAGGATTATGTTGGTCACAGACTGGAGCCTGGCAACTGGGTGTTCTGGAAATATCATCAGAGGAGACAACTCTTGAGCTCTGTTAGAAGGAACATTACCAAGTACGTCTGACTATTGACAGAGCTGCAAAATCTGAAGGAATTCAGCATAAGGAACATTGCTCACAGCTAAAGAAGGCTCCACCTGAGACCTGGTCCTTTGCAGACCTAGGACGCCTCTGAATCAGGTTAATGAGGAAAAGCAGCAGCTGACGTCGATGGAGCCTGCTTCCACCCAGGACGATTGATCAAGACTCCATATTTTAATAAACATGAAACTCTTTCTTCTTTTTCCTTTCCATTACTCTGGCATTGGCCTGGGAAGATCACACCCTCATCCCTATCTCCCAGGCCATTGCTGGGGGTGTGGGGGTGTGGTGGGGAGAGGGCAACCTCTGAGATTTAGAACAACCTTTTATTTCAGTCTAGGAAAAAAGCTAAATCATTCCCTTAACTTTTCATAAGCAAAATAAGACATCTATGTCATTGGTAGATTCCCCTGATGCAACATGTCGAGTTAGAAAGAACCTCCGAGAGGTTTTCATGATTCCTTTTGGCAGGCCCCTGCTTCCCTGATTAGGGATAAATGTAAATGAGAATATGATTACAAATCTGTTCTTAACTCTTGAAGATATTACAGAATTCACTGCTGAGACAATAGCTGGCCAAAAAAAGATTCTTAGACTCTCAGGCCAAAGTTGTTCTTGATAGCAGGATAGCCCTTGATGATCTTTTAGCTGAGCAAGGAGGTGTCTGTGCTGTGGCCAACACCACCTGCTGCTCCTGGATTAATGTTTCTGGGGAGGCTGAAACTCAGTTATGAAAGATCACTGAGCAAGCCACTTGGCTTAGAAGGGTGACTCCTTCAACAAGGTCTTTCTGTGATTGGTTTGGGCCTTGGGGATCATGGCTCCAAAACATACTCCAAACACCTGCTTACATTTATCCTAATCACCTCTCGGCTGTGTTACAGTCTCTCAAAGGCTTTAAATGCATACTTGCAGCCATTAACTACCAAGCAACTGCTCTCCCTACATCTGGAACATCAGAAAGGAACAAAGAGCATGTCTCACTTCCATGACCTGTGAATATCACAGGGGTAAAGCAAAAAGGTCATGATCCTCGGACATCACACAAAAGGAACAACAGAGACTGAGAACTTCAGAGCAGTAGCTGAGTGACATTAATGACTTAAATTTTGCACCCATTTCACAGGTAAGCCGAGGGTCTGATCAAAATGGGGAATTGGTAAAAAAGAAAGCCACACCCCCATAAGTGAGGGCTAGGCCAGGTTACCATACTGGGGCTTACAGCCTAGCCTAATTGCAGTTTCTAACTCCCTGGAAATGTAGTCTTAGTCAATCAGGAGCCTTCTGGCCAGCATCTAGGAGGTAACATGTCACATGACCTCTCTCCAACCCATAAAAAGATGAGGTTCATCTGCATGATAAGACCCCTCTGTTCTTCCCCCAAAGGGAGAGTGACCTTTCCTGAAACAGTCCCTTCTTTTCTTTTGCTAAGAACTTTTTGCTCCACCTCCTGTCTATAAAAACCTTCCATTTCGTACAACTCTCTACTTGCTAGACAGGATGCTGACCGATTCATAAATCACATAATAAAGTGACTTAGATCTTCAAATTTATTCAGTTGAATTTTTTTTTTAACAATATTGAAATACACACACACACACTCAAACATCATGGGCTACTTCTGCTTTAATAGACTGGAAAAATATGCCTGGAAATGAAAAAAGGTGTGTCTCTACATGAGAGATGGGAATGCTGGTGATGTCTGCTTTTGCCACAATTTTATAATTTTTCTAAGCTGAGTATGAATTTTACTCATATAGTTGAAACATTAAATAATTCCTAACAACAGTGACCTAAAAACACATGAGATTTATTAGGAAAAAGGCTGAACATGGAAAGGGGGAATGATGGAGGAAGAGTATGTGATTGTATAATAGAGGGGTTGGTGAATGAGACCCTTTCAGCCCTAAGTTCTATGAATAAGAGGGAGGCAAGATACTGAAGCCACTGTGAACTTGGTCAGCATAGCAGAAAATGAACCACTAAAACCGAAGGCACCTTGGGGGCAGAGGTCAGGTCTTACTCACTTTTATGTAATCTGCATCTAATTGCAGGGTTTAAGAGTCAGAAAATACTAGTTAAGGAGAGGGAGGATTTGCTACATGCTCATGTAGCAAACAGAAAATACTTGTTAAGGAGAGGGAGAATTTGCTACATGCTCATGATGACAGGGGCAGGAGGAGTCATGGAGGCACAGAGAGGGTAGGGGAAGGAGACAGGAGAATCCCAGAGGGAGCAGGGGTGATGTGAAGGAGAGAGCGTCTCTCTGGTGAGTCAAGCTATGGAAACAGCAATGCCTGTGGCTGCGGAGAAGTGGGTTTCAGGGCTTGGACACTGCTGGGGATTGATGGCCAGGTCCTTTGAAGCTCCAGGAGCACAGAACAGGGCTAAAGGAGCAATGGAACAGGGCAAGAAGGGCCAAGTCTCTAAAATCTGTTACAGAAGGATGTGTCACTGCAGCATTCAAAATCCAGCGTATCACTCTGTTTGAAGATAGACATGGAGACACACAGATCCCCACAGCCCTGGTGTGCATACAGGAGCCTGTCACCTGAAGAAGAAAGACAAGACAAGAGCCTCTCAGATTTGTGTCTTCCAAGTTCAACTGTTTGCCACATAAGAGGTAAACAGTAAATGCCTACTGAGTGAATGAGCGATTCAACAAGTGAGGAGTAACCAGCCGCTCATTGTCCTGAGGAGTCAGGCTGTCAGGCAGGGAGGGACATCAGCCAGCTGCAGGCCTGGGGTGGGGCCCTAAGGGCCACCTTCCCCCAACCCCTCATCTTGCTGCCTCCAGTTCCCCAAAATGCTACACAAGCTCCTGAGGAATGTTGGTAGTCCGACTGTCATCCCTGAGCACGTATGGGGACTGCAGAAGGGCCCAGAGAGCCCTGGACAGGCACTTTCCCCCCCACAGGCCCCATGTAAGGCCGGTGGCAGGCCAGCACTAGATCCGGAGGACCCTTTCCCAACTCTATAGGGGAGTAAAGCCTCCCCCCACGGCTCCAGAGAGAAACAATTCCCCCAAGTTCAGCAGAGGTCACCCTAGGAGACTTGGCAGGCGCCCCCTACCTTCATAGAATTTCCTCAGAAAGCACTGTTGGCTGCCTTGAGTGCGGCAGGAACTCTCCCCAGTCTCACAGACGCCACCGGCGTTGACCCGCTCACACTGGAAACACTGCACAGCTGCAGAGGCAGAACCAGGATGATGAGGCTCCTGCAGCCCCACCTCCCGCCGGTCGGGAGAGGCGGCCTCGGGAAGGAGCAGCGGGACGGTGACCCGTCCCCTGCGCGCGATGCCTGTGCTGAGGCAGGGGGCTCCTCGGCCCAGGGCATGTTGCCTGGGCCGTGTGCGTGCCTCTGGGTGCAGAGTCTGCACCTGGGGACACACAGGGTCTCTCTCTGCCCCTAGGGATGCGCTGTGTGGCGGGAGGGAGGTCAAGTCCTACACTGGGGCTCTGCCTGGCCCCACCTTGTGGCCCGGGGCCACTCCTCCCGGTCCCAGGGGCAGCCCGCAACTTCGTCCTCACCGCCCACAAAGAACCTTCTTTGCTCCCTTCCAACTCAAAGGTAGGGCCTTCAGCAAGAAGGCGCGGGGAATCGGGGTCTCGGGGATTCGAGCCGAGGCGGGAGGGCGGTGGAGGAGGCAAAGGGGAGAGGAGGCGGGCAGGGGTGTGCTGCGGCGCGGGCTGAGCTGGCCGCCCAAGCAGGTGAGGTCCGCGCGCCTCCCTCCGGCCCATGGCCTCTGCCCCGGTGTGGTCCGCTCACCTGCGCTCGGCCCGTCCCGGTCCTCCCAGACGCCCCGCGGGGCTCACCTTGCAGGAAGCCCGGCAGCGAGGAGAGGCTCAGCAGCACCAGCAGGACGCGCGCCCCCATCTCGGGCCCAGGCCCAGGCAGCAGAAGGCAGGAGAGCCGCAGGTGCCCAGCCCCTTAGAATCCGGCTTTATAGCCGGCTGGGAGGGGCAGCCAATGGGAGCTGAGGCCAAGGGCGGCCCCTGCAGACACCTAGGGGGCCTGAGGGGAGTCCTGGGTTCCTGCCGCCTCAAAGGGCTTCACCTCCGCCAGCCGCGTTCTCTCGGGGCTGCTCTTGGTCTCATTTCCCCGAGCGTTAAAAGGGGAGAACCGGGGACGCCTTACTCAGCCAAAGGATTTGTGAGATGCAGGGGAGCTGATGAACCTGGAGGGGTGGGCACCCCTGCAAGGATCTGCCATACTTAAGGCGACTACTTCTCTGAACATGGTGCGAGTCCAGATCATGAAATCTCCCGATTTCATGGAAATAGATATGTGCCTAGACTGTTGCTTAATAAAACATTAAATCCAAAATAGCAGATTTGGTTTATCTACCAGTCAAGCTGCATTCCAGACTAGGTAGAGATTTTTGTTCGTTTATATACTTGATGAATGTAATTTAAAAATACGAATCTGGAGAAAAAGTTTCATAGCTTTGGCTTCAGGCTCCTCTGCACCTGGGTCCACCTTTACCCAAACACAGGGCTCCCAGAAGGTACATATCCCCTGCCCTTCTGCATTAGCCTTTTCTCCCAACTTGAGAACAGGAAGCCCACTAAAATGGAGAGCTTACTCCATAGGGTATAATGATTCCCCAAACCAGCTCTGAAGTCTGAGGAGGTTGTGTGGCCTACCCCACCCCAAAACAACATATGACATTGATTGAGAGCTTGTGAAATGCCAGACATAGTGCTAAATTCTTGAACAATGCTATTCCATTCAATTTTCACACAACCTTTTATGGTAGCTATTAATATCTCAATTTTATTGATGAGAAAACTAAAAGGAAGCAACTGGTACCTGGTGACAAAGAGGATAACTGGCAGATTCAAACCCAGATCTGCAGATTCCATTGCCCCTGTCACTCTGCCAGGGAAGCTGTCTTGATGGGGCCCAAGAGCCTTCAGATTAGAGTCTGAGGACCAGAGGGCAGGATTCCTGCTGCCAGAGATGGCTCCTTTAGACACAGAAGGCCTCTTGCACTAGCTCCACATCAGGAACAAGAATAGACATGTCTCAGCAGAAATAATTTTCTATACTAAGATTAGCCCAGCCCTAGGAGGTTCTTTTCCTTCCACTCCTTGGAGCTTCTCCCTGACAATCCTCTTTCCAGGGGGTCCAGTTGTCCAAGCTCCATAAAGCCAGAGACGACCCCAGGGTCCTACTCACAGCCCCTCCTACCCTGGAAAAGATAGGCAAGACTCATTTTCACCTATGGGATGCTGAGGGACCTAACATTATACATTGTGCTTGAGTTAGGGTGGGAGCAGATAGCATCAGAATCTTAGGATGGGAGAGTATGCATCATTTAAATAAATATATTAATATAATTAATATGATACTCTTGAAAAAAAAATAAAACACAACTACTTTTTTAGTACAAACTACACAGAACTTGACACAATCATGTCGGCACATGGAGGTGTCAGAAAGCAGTCAACACCCTTCTCAGCCATCATCAAGGAGGCTTAAAGGGGGCCTCCTTCCTTATGGTAGAGTAAGTCTTTATGTTTACCAAGCAATGGCATGCATTTTTTTAAAGAGTAAAAAACCCTTCCTTTTATGCTATCAGTGAGTTGATATCAGTGAGACTCATGAAGGAAAAAGCTTGTCAATCAGCTCTGATCCCAGCAGACAGCATCTCCCAGACACATCCCCCACATGTGGCCTGCAGTCCTGGCAGCAACTTCTGCATCCTCATTCCCAACCAGGATTCCTTGCTGCTGCTCCTGAAATATCTACCTTAAATCTTCCCTCTTTCCTCCATGCAGGGAACCAAATAATCTGGGAGCCTCCCAGCCAGCCAGTGTTGCCAATAAACACTTCACTATATTCCTCTTCTCTGTTATATGACATAAACACAAGAACTGGTTATGTACTGTGGTAACTTAATGAGGTATTTCATTTGTGTGCTGTTTAGTATTCTCCTCCCTACCCTCATTTACAAGAAGGTAGCTTGGTTCTCCAGTGAAGTCCCAAAGAGTGAGAGGAGGAACGGCTGAGGTTGCACCCAGTGAAGATAGAGTCCTGGGCATCAACGCTCCAGCCTCAGGAAACATTCCAGGGCAAGACCTCAGCTAGCACAAAGGTGGCAGAACTCCAGGGATACAGGGGAGTGCAGGCCCCTGTATAAAGGTTACTGATAACAGTCTAGGCAAAGACTATGTACATCAGTCCCAACCTTTACTGCACATTATCATCCCTCATCTGGTTACAAGCGCAGCAGAATTCCTGGCTGTTAGTTTTAAAAACACTTATCAGTTGTCCTGTCAGATATAAATTCCTATGCTGAAGAAATTTGCAAAGTGTTATACTGTCCTGAAGAGAAATCGGACAACTTTGCCAGGTTGCAAGTACATGGATTTAGACCAGAAGGATGCTGGTAAACGTTAATAACTGGCTTATGTGGTGAGAAAGGGTGGGAAGAGTCTGGATTGTAGCATTTGCAGATTTCCATGGTGTAAATGGCAGTTTCAAGGTACCATGCTGACAGCACTGAATGGAGATTTGAGATGTGCCCATTATATAGTATTTCCAGCAAACAAGTACAATAGAAATAAAAAACCTTAACAGCACAGATAGCAGGAAAAAAATTAAGAAATGATCAGGTTTTGAGTATTTATTATCTTTGTTTCTAATATAATTTGTCAGCTTATATGTTAATTTTTAATAATATCCATGTTCAACAACCTGCTTGTAAAATTCTGAAACTTTAATGATCAGATTTCAGGAAGCCAGTTCAAGTAGCCCCCAGCACACCACTACTGAGCCACAATTATGAAAAGCTGGTCAAGTGAAAGGGAGAAATCACTGTACCCCTTTACTCACGTAATTCCATGATAATATCACCTGTCTATCCTAGATGACTTGATATGTCACAGAAGGAACAGATCTATATAGATAGCCAAACAGAAGATTTCCCCGCCTTTGAACAGACCTCTCCTTCTTGGGTTCATGCAATATTCAAGAAAGCACTGTCTTGAAGGGACTGTGCAGACATGTCTAACCTTCTGTTTGCATGCTCTGCTGTTGGCAGGGATGTAAGGCTGTGGCGCTGAAACTGGAGCATCCTGATCTTGGATAGCTTTATGTGAAATTTCTGCAGAAGATGAAGAGGAACTTTATTGCTCAGAATTTTAGTTCTAGAAATCAGTTTTGGCAACAGAAAAAGGGAAGATCTGATGAGGACAATGGAGACCGAGAGGAAACTGTTTCAGTAATCCAGGAGAGGAAGATGAGAGCCTCAAGTTGGGTTATGTTAGTGGGAGTCAAGAGGAGCTGATACACTGAAGAACTAGTTAGAGGTAAAACTGGTATAATGTGAGACGAGGGCAAGGGAGAAGTCAGGGGCTGAAACAAAGGTCTGGGGCACAGAGGATCAATTCAGTATTACACATGTTGTGTTGAGGTGTTGTGGGATATCCAGATAGAAATGTCCAGCTGGTAGTTGCATACATGGGTCTGAACTAAGAGGAAGGTCTGTGGGCCAGTTGGTAGATATGGGGAGTCTTCCATTTGTAGGTGGTGATTGACATGGATAAGACTTGCCAGAGAGTGTGTGAAGAGTTAAGAATGAATTCTCATCAACTCCAAGAATGAACTAGTGGTTACCAAAGGGAAGGGGTGTGGGAGGGTGGGTGGGGAGGGAGGGAGAAGGGGACTGAGGGGTATTATGTTTAGTACACATGGTTTGGGGGATCACGGGGAGAACAGTGTATCACACAGAAAGCACATAGTGGATCTCTGGCAACTTGCTGCACTGATGGACAGTGACTGCATTGGGGTGTGGGTGGGGACTTGATAATATGGGTAAATGTAGTAACCACATTGTTTTTTCATGTGAAACCTTCATAAGAGTATTTATCAATCATACCTTAATAAAAAATTTAAAAAAAAAGAATGAATTCTCATCAGGAAAATGAGATGGAGAAGTACAATTTCAGGAAAATGGGGGAGGGGAACCATGAAAATGCAGAGAGCATTGCACATTCAGAAAATAACTAGAGGTTCATGAATGTGGCTTGGGATGGAGCTTAGGATGAGGATGGAGGAAGGGAAGGAGAGGAGCAGAGAGAGGAGAATGAGGAAGTATGTGTTGGGACAGATTGCAGACGGTCTTGATGCCTTTCACTGGCAGAAGCAGCACTGCACAGATGAAGCAACATGCCTTCCGATGGTACTTTACTCCCACCCCTACTTTTGGGAAGCTCAGAATGGTTACCACAGCTACTGTGCGTTGCAATACAGGTCTGCGAGGAAGCCTGGCATTAGAATTTTGTGCAAAAGGGATAAGAGTGAGAAGTTAAACCACTGAGATTCTCTCTTCTGAAAACTGGACGTAAAGAGAGTCAACAGCACATATTAATGCCAAAGGGGAGACGAAGGCACACACCAGGAGAAGCATGAGCCTGAATAAACAGAAGTTATGAGTCCGCAGAAATAATGAACATTCAGAAACTACAAGTAAGCAAAAGTTATGAACCAGTAGGAGTTATGAGTAAGCAGAAGACACCAAACAGAATAGAGGAAAGTGAGTTTAGAACAAGAGCAGTAGGCACTTAGGCAGGACTAGAAGAAACTAAGGCCCACAAGATAACCATTACTAGAACTGTTATGAACCCAGAACCACCTGCTCAGGTCTCCATATAGCCCAGTCTGGGTAGTGTGTATTTATACATGTATATCTATTTAATTCCCCGTTATTTAGGGTGAACTGAATGAGGCACAGTATTTCTCATCTCTTCTGTGTTCCTTTCTCTCTGTTACTCTCTCCTGGACTTCTCAGATTCCTCGTCTTCCTTTTGGCCCCAAATACTGGTCTCAGCAATGAATCTAAATGACATTTTAACTCCTTTTCCATAGTTGTTTCTGTCTTTCTGTGTTCCAACTGCAAATTCCCGGGAGAAGACTCTGGCTTAGCTCATTTTTTTGAACCAGGCTACAAACATGACAGAGGTTGAGCTGGCTGATTCTCTGGTGCATTTAAGGGCAGTGAAAACTGGAACACCAGCTTATCTAGGATAGAAGAGATTGGCAGAGGAAGGAGGCAGGGACTTGAACACCTCTAGATGTCTTAGCTTGAAGAGTGCTTCTTCAAGTTCCACAGTGAATTCCCTATCACCACATGTTTTCTTATATGATGTCCTCACATACTCACAAATTTGGCTTTAAAATGCCACACTACTAGAGAAAGGGAGGTTTCCAAAGTAGAGCCTTGGGAAAGCTAGGGAAAGCCAGCCTGCGTGGGATTGGGATAAAGTCCTGTAAAGCCAACCCTAAGAAAGGAGGGAGGAAAAAATTGAAGGGTGAGGTTTTAAGGAGAGAACATTCAGGCTTTAAGGTCCTGTCTTTCAATACTGTGACTCCTGGGAAGGGATGAGGCACGGGTGTCCCAGAAAGTTCTGATATTTGCAAAGAGAGGTGGCGCCAAACTTCAGACAACTGGTAGGTAGTACAGACAACACCTCTTCCTTTCTACTAAATTCCTCTGCTTCTGTCAACAAAAGTCTGGTCAGTGTCATACCCCACAGCTGTTTCTCCAAACTCCACATGAAGAAAAGGAACTATTGACAGCATGCTCTCTCACGCCTTTCTCTGTTGCAAAGGAGCCCAGCCACAGACCTAGAAATCCTAGTTTTGTCCTCCAACTCAAGCTAAGTAGGATAGGCCTCCCTCTGTAACTATTGATTCCTGATGATCCTGCTTTCTCCAACTGACCCAGAATCTTCAGCCAGCCCATTCTGGGGCTCCTAATTTTCCTCCATGAAGCAGAGAGAGGCCCAGAATAAGCAATTCATTCATCCCTTCAGTAAGGGAAAGTGAATGAAGTGCCTGTGATGTGGCAAACATGCTGCTAGGTCCTGGGGATACAACAGTGGTCAAGACAGACAGGGACCCTGCTTTCAAGGGCCTTAGAGTCTAATGGTGGAGACAAACATTAAATATTTTTTTTTTTTTGAGAGGGCATCTCTCATATTTATTGATCATATGGTTGTTAACAACAATAAAACTCTGCATAGGGGACTCAATGCACAATCATCAATCAACCCCAAGCCCAACTCTCAACAGTCTCCAATCAAACATTAAATAATTTTAACAGTGATAAACATCTGTTCTAGATCTAGCATTCAGTAGTACATATAACAAAGTGGTCTAGGAGAGGTGGGCAGGGAAGAAGTAGGAGATGAGGGCTAGGAGATCTCTGCCACCCAGCTCCCCCAAAGCCCTAGCTCTAGTTCAAGAGGATACCTTACCACCCACCTTCTCAGCCTGGCTACCCCCTTGGTACTAGTTACAGCTCAAGAAGCAGTTTTCAACCATCCCTTATTGATCCCTGTTCTGTGCTCACATCATGTTTCCATCTGTGTCCTGCCAAAACCATGATTGATATAGACCTTTATGAAAAGACTTACAGAAGTGAGCCAGGTTAAGGAAACAAGAAAAGGAAAGTAAGGGCAGCCAGGTTTGGGGAACAGCAAGAAACTGTTAACCTAACCAATCAAAACTAGTCCGTTTGCCCAATGCACAACAAGCCAAACACTGACACCAGGATTTAGTGAAAGAAAGTAGGCGTTTATTACAAAGCACCAAGAGAATGGAGAGCTGATGCTCAGTATCCCAAATTCCCCATGGGCTTACAAGAAGGGGTTTTTAAAGGGAAAACTAGGAGTAAGGATCTCGGAATGCATGATCAGCTCATGGACATCTGCTTGGGTAAGCATGAATTCACCAGGAGGTATTTTGGGAATCTTAATCATCAGTCTTCTGGCTCTAACTAGTCTGAGGTCTTCATGCTTGTGGTGGGCCTCGGTTCCATCTGGTGGGGTCCCAGCTCCTTGAAACAACTCAAGGACATGCATGAAGATTTTATGTATAGCTCTAGAGGGGAAACACATTCTGGGACAGATTTGTATCTAAGCAAAACTATTATTACTCTTGCCTAACCTTTTCCTCTGCTCACACAAGTACCCATTTGCCTAATCACCATCAACTATCTGGTCCAATTCCCACACTCTGTCTCGGAGGGCATGGGGCCTGTCGTGAAAGAAAAGTCTGAGAAATACCAAGACATATTGCTCAGTTTCAAAATCATTCTCTCTAGGCTGAAGGAGCTGAAGAAGAAAAACGTGCTCAATTTCAAAACCATGATCATCTCTAGGCTGAAGGGGCTGGGGAAGAAAAACATATGACCACAGGCTGCTTGAGAGCTGGAGCCGTGGAATAGGGAGAAGCTCTGTCAGGTAGAGACTCAGCTAGTGTGAGAACTACAGCAGGCAAGGAATAGGAAGAACAAATACTTCAATCTCAGTTTCTCTGTATATTTGTGTGTGTGTATCTATTTCCCCCTCCAATCTTCCGTTGGCTGAACCCAATCTGAACCCTGAACCCAACCAGCACTCAGGTAATCAAGTCAATGGAGGTCAGCCTTCGTGGGTACAGGGCCAAAAGAAGGCTGGATTAGAGTGCCAAAAAGAAAATAACCAGCTAACCACACTTTGCAGTCAAGAACACTCTAAAAAGAGATAGCTTTTAGAACTTATTACAAAGAGTACATGTTATTTTAGTGATAAGATTTTTTTTAAGGTAGGGCAGAGCCCCAACACACCACCTTACACACGGCAATTAGCTTTCACTGGCCCAACTTGCCATGGGTTGTTAGGGAGCAAGCTGCCTGAACAAGAACCTCAGAGTACAACCCATCGTGAGGAAACGGGGTTGTTTCTGAGGTTCTAGAATTCTCAGAAGCTGTGGCTTAGCATTGAGAGCTTCTGCTCAGTTTTTCTTCACAACTCTTGGGTGCCCCACATCAGGGTCCCCTCTTTCCAAAAATTCAGATGAAGAAGTTGCTCTTATTCGTGAGTCTTTGCCTGCTTGGATCAGCCAGAGGTAAGCCTTCTATCTTGGCTCTGGGTGGATATGTAGGCGGCCTCTTCAGGTGTTTCAGCCCTCGGCCATTACCTTAGTTACCCAAACCATTCTGACTCAGAATCAGGACTAGCTAAACAAATTTGACTTTGAGAGCCCCTGAATCAGTTAATTCCTCTTAGTTATGGCTTTGCCATCACAGGGGCCTGCTGTCTTGGTTCCTACTTCTTTTCACCTACTCAACATTTGTATTTGATGCTCTGTGAGATAAGATAGCTCCAGGGCTTCTGGAAGTCCAGTGGTTTGTCCCAGTGAAATGAGCACAAGACATCCTTATGTAGTTGATGTGGCAAGGAGAGAGGAATGTGATGTGCCCAGAAAGCCATCTCACAACACAACAGGGCTATGGGCCAGAGACCTTACAAGCCTCTCCTTCATGGTTGTGTTCTATCCATCCAGTTACCTGTATTTCCTCTTCCAGGTTCCTCACTCATCGTGGGCTGTGTTCCTTTTTTTTTCTCCTCTAGAACAGAGAGGCCATGAGATCTGAACTGCTGATTAAATGACAAAGTGCTTTCTGTAATATTGGTTTTCAGGGATTTTGTTTTTTGCTTTCTTAGACTTTCAAAAAGTTGACTCAGAAAGGTAGATATATCACTAAACGATGGTAGTATGTGCCAGACACACGGAGAAGCAGAGTCAGAAACTCTAAGAATGACTAAGAAATTAGTGTGCTTTTTCCAGCCTCCTTTCTATATCAGAAAGATCTCTTTATTAAAACTTAACTATTGAAGAATTGGTCAAGCAGATAATATTTCTGCAACAACTTTAAAAAATATAAACCTCCTAAAAACCTTACTAAAATCTTACCTCTCCTGTATCAACATATTCTAATCCTAGTCTTTCAGAAAGTCATTGATTATAAGGGCTGCAAATCACCCAGAATATGTATACCTATGGCAGGACTCTTGCAGAGCTAGGGAACTTTGGGGCCTTGACTGTATCAGCCTCAGAGGTTTCAGGTTTTAGCTGGGATTAATAACTCAGTACTAATCCTCTACTTGCCCTCCTCTAAGTTATTCAGTTTAATCAATAATACACCAACATAATATATTATTTTATATACTTTTATATAATGTTAATAATAAATATATATTTAATAAAATATATTTTGTTATATAAAAATCAATAAGAGCAATTATCAAATTGTTTGGTGCTAGATTAAATAAAATGAAAGTCATTCTTAAGGAATGTTTGTCTGACAGTCATTGATGTGATGACCAGAAGAGAGTGACCAGCTAAGAGTTTTATTAATTCCCAGCTAAGATGGGGAGAAGAGAAAACTAAAATTAATGAAGCACTTAGGTAATAGTCTAGGCATTTCAGTTTATCTTGTTGAATACTAATGACGACTCCATGAAGTGGGTGTAAATGGGTGTGTCACAAGGAATCTCAATTGAGAAATATATAAGCAAATAATTTTTTATCTTAATAATTGATAGCGACTTTGCTTTGACTCCTAACCTACATGAATTGGGGAGCAAGTGAGGAAAAGAACTGAAGCTTGCCAAATAAAGGTGTTTTAATTCCTTCTGATAATTTTTGTGGATTTACTAGCTATTTGTCATCTCCAGTTTAAAATTTATTGTGCCCAAAGGTTAAAATCTCCCACTCGCAACTTTGGCTAGAATTACTCAGCTATTGAACGGACTTGCTTTCTCTGTCCCTCTTCTGCCTCCATTCTTCTTGCCTTTTACCCACAGAGAAACTGAAGGCAGGGCTGGTGGTAGACTTCTTACTACACGAGTGATGGTGCACTCATTTCCTGATGCAGGGAGGCACATTATTTCCCTTCAGGTGCTTTTGGTGCATGGATGAGTGGGCTCCCTGTGCACTTCTTAATATCGTGGACTTTGAAATACTTCCCTTCAATCCCAGAGGTGGTCTCTGTGTGTTTTATCAATATACCTGTCCTTCATGATCTCTTGGGTAATTCGCTGGTGTCCTCCAACATCTGCAATATCTTCAGTGCCTGATCTAGGCCCACAGGAAACCTATGAATCCCGCATTGCCTCACTCCATAGGAAAGTGACCTTTACTGTGGACAATCTTTCTGTCACCTTCATCTCTCTTGTGTTTCTTTTCCATCCCAGGAGCATCAGGTCAGCCTGATGAGCCTCCTGGCTCTATGAGTTATCAAGCTTCAGTTCAGCAATTTTCAGGTCAGTACTTTTCACCTGCAAACCCTTCAGATGCTGAGGCTTTATACGAGTTCTCTTCAGGTAAGAACACTTTAAATGAGAAACCTTCAGATGAGCATGCTTTGCACAAACATGCTTAGATGAGTGTGCTGTGAGCATGCTCCAGGTGAACATGTTGCAGGTGAGCATGCTTCTGGTGAACAACCTTCCAGTGAACAACCTGCAGGTGAAAAGCTGTCAGTTGAACAGCCTGCAGGTGAACAGCCTTCAGGTGAAAAGCCATTGGATGAAAAGTCGTTGGGTGAACAGCCTGCAGGTGAAGAGGACCCAGGTGAAAAGCCAGTGAGTGAACAGCTTTCAGGCAGTCCACCATCAAGCACATTTTCAGGTGAGCCATATTTGGATGTGTGCCAGTCCTTGACTGCAGGTGGGAAGCAGGCAACACATCAGAAACCCAGTTTTAGAGTAGAAGAAAGAATAGTTCACAAACACTTCACAAATAGCTAAAGAATCCTAAAGATTCTATCTCTTTACAATAATACGAGAAGGTAGGATCTAGGTTTTGTGGGGGTACTGAAGGCTAAGCAATTTGAAGGCTCTCTTTAAGAAAAATAGCACAGAATGCCAGCTGTCCCTCCATCTTCTCTCTACCTAAGAAATTATGAATATGAGTGTCCACTGCTCTGCTGGAGGGTGCTTATGGAAGACTAATCTCCATGAGCTTCATGCTAAATCTGCCTCTTAACAAACTATGTTAGAATGCTTTACAAACCCTGTAAGAGACGTCTAGCACTAGAGCTGGTGGTTCTGTTTTTCTCTTTGTTTGAACATGGAAAATAAAGTATGCAGCCTGTTAGACCCAGAAATAAGTTCCCAGGATGACAATTCTTCAGCTCTTACTAAAAAGGGCTTATTCAAGGAAGTAAAACAAGATCCAAGGTTTGATGTGTCAAGTTATTACCAGACATAAATACTTCATATTTCACCCCATTGTACGAGTAGCAGTATTCCAGATTTCAGATGAGAGAAATGAAGCTGATGTCACTGTGGGGAAAATGGAAGTTCTTGTGGCAAGGATCCTCACTTGACTCTAAACCACTTGATGATATAATTGGCCTCCTGCTAGGCTAATACTTCCACTGCCCTCCCACCCCATGGGCAATAAGCTGTTATTGACTGAGTCACTATACACAGTTCTGCCCAGGGCTCTGGGCAGAGGTAGAGATGGAGGTGGATTACAGACCCGCAGGCTGCTGGGTGCAGATGTGATTCTAGTGCTGGACCTATTGCGCAAGGAATAAAGCCAGGTATAAATCCTTTTACCCCAAGAATGTTCCATTGCCATTTCTCAGTCTCACTGAACCCACACTGAACTTGCCCGAGCCTGAAACCCTCAGGCAAGACAGTCACACAGCTAGAAAATAATAAAACTTGGATTCAAACGTAGATCTGATTCAAAAGCCTACATTTTTTCCACTTCTTTATGCTTCTGTAACTAGGGATTTGGCAGTGGAGATAGTAAAAGAGACAATATGGAAGTATTTCAAAGAAAATGCCCTTTGTGACACACTGACCTTATTGAAGGTCAATTTGAAAATGGAGAATATGCAGATTCTTTACAGCATTTGCAACATTAGAGCATTCTAACTAGCTTGTTAATCAAATTTTGTTCCAAGTGCCATGCCCTATGCTAAGTGGGTGTATGAGGGAGCAGGTCATATGAGAAGTTCTACTTTGCTACTTTTTAGACAGGGTACAAGGACATCTAATTATGAATGAAATTCAAATAGAATTTATAGTTAGATGACCTTGGAAGGACATGGATGCCACTGGAGATATGAATTATTGTAAAAGTCAGTGTTAGAGAAATAAATTTGAAACTCATCAGCAATGAAAATCATAGATGGGTCAGTAAGAACAAAGGAAGTTCCTCTGGTACAGAAGAGAGAATAAGATCTGTCAGACACAGGTCCCTCAGATCCCCAAAAAGAACCATGAAATGAAATGGGATGTACCATATTGCCCATCATCCCTCTCTGGTCCATAAGGGAATTTTATCAGAATTATCTTAAATTTTCAGGCCCAGTAGTTAATTGCCACACATGCTCTTATATGAATGACCAAGGAAAATGTCTTCATGGAGAGGGAGTCTGCTCCACTCAGAATTCCCAGCAGTGCATGTTAAAGAAGATCTTTAAAGGTATGTGGGGACTCCATGAGGCAGTCTTTGCCAAAGAAGGTATCAACCAACTTGAGTGCTGATAGGAAGTACTGTTGGGGTGCCTGGGGCCTAAGGAGGGTTCAAGCTGTGATTCCCCAGAAACTTGGAGATTCAGGAGAACTTTACTATTTCAAGAATAAAGACAATTCCAGCTACTGACAGAGAGGTAGAGGCCCTTTTCAGCAGGCCCTACAGTATCTTAAAAGGAGACAGGCTGTCTTTCTATTAAAGAAATGTGTAAGTTGCTCCTTGAGCCATTGAGACATTGACTGCAAACTCAGGACTGTGTCTATCTTGTTCATGGCTATATATTCCTAGTACTTGGCACAATGTCCAGTACATGATAGGTACTTAATAAAGACTGAACTAATAAACTAATTAACAACTGTCTACCCATTTGTGTTCACAGGTTACCAGACCTGAGTATATTTCTACACTTCTCTACCTTTATACTCACTCCTTATCCCTACAAGGGATCTTGGATACTTCCATCCTGCAGACCACACTGACCGACTTCCCTGTGTTGTCTGGTCCCTCACTAAAGGGAGTGGGCATCTGACAGCAGGGGGAAAGGCCAGAGAGGCAGGTGGAAGCAGGGGAGGGGGAGGAAGAACACAGGTTGGAGGTCTTGATTGTGCCTGCAGGGCACACTGGCACCATGGATAAAGGCCAAGGGTGGAGGAGGAAGCCTTCTGTTCACTACGGCCTCTCTCTTCTTTCAGATGGAAAACTCCAATACATGGTTCAAGGGTGTAAGATCAAGTGCTCATCTATGAACCCCTTCTCCAAAGGGATCAGGGTGCAAATAACATGCTGCCACAATCTATCTTTCTGCAACAAGATCTAGAAGCCTGTGCCTTGCTTCTTGCTGTGACTCAGGCAGTAAAAAAAAATCTTCCATCACCCCACTAGGCTCAATTTATATTTAATTTCCTCCCCAACCAATAACTAATCACATCTGCCTCTAAGTGTCAGAGAGGATGCTCAAATATCTTATCTTACCCCTCCTGTCCTTGCCCTGCTACCCATTCTTCTCTGCTCCCTATTCCCTCATCTGATATCTCAACATTCTTTTCTTTTCCAATAAGTTCCGCATAGTTAAAGAATACAGACTCCAGAGACTTCTTTTTCAGTTAGCCAGTTGCAGGGTCAGCCCGAGCTTAAAGTGGATGTACTTTTAAATCATTCTGCATTTGTCAAAGTAAAGTGATCCCCCAGGGCAGAGACCACAAAGAGGAAT
This sequence comes from Manis pentadactyla, assembly GCF_030020395.1. NCBI lineage: Eukaryota > Metazoa > Chordata > Mammalia > Pholidota > Manidae > Manis > Manis pentadactyla. Next base: position 11,631,212 of record NC_080031.1, on the reverse strand, counting down.
ACAAAGTAGGTGTTAACCTTTTATGAGCTTAAACAATATTGTGGGTCCTTCTCTCTGACCCCCTACATTTCCATCCCTATAGAAACCTCTACTTATCATGGTGTCCAAAAGTCATAATAATATTAAATTTCCTGATTTCTATGAATTAAACTAGGTTATATATGAGCAACCCTTGTTCTCAGTAAATACATACTGAATTACTCAAAGAAAAATAACACCAACTGAGACAAAATGGTACAAAAGATTTGGACTATTCCTCACAATGAAAAAATAACTGAAAATACTAGAAAATATTTAAAATATCTTAAAAGATCCAAAGAGCTACCAAGACAGTGTGGAGTTAACAAGTGAAAGTTAAAAGGAAAGCAGGACTCAGAGAGTAAGTAGACAATGGGGGCTTTCACCCTGTGAGCATGCCAGTAACTGGGCCTCTTGGGGTGAAAGGGACAGAAATTTAAACCCACAGCCTACAAAGGAGGCAGAGACCCTCTGATAGCTATGTCCTCAGGGTAGCAGTGGATCATGCATGCATGCTATAGTTGAGCCTTGAAATACATGTGTTGTTCTTCAGGGTTAATACAACCAAAAACTCTGGTCATTATTGTTCTGGACCCTTGAACAAACCATCTTACAGACTAAAGCTCAAATTCCTATTTCCTGGATAGTACAATAAACCTCAAGTGTTGGACTTAATCTAAAGTGGTTCCACAGGGGTACTACCCAAAAGTACCTACTAGAAGCAAATGCACAGCTTCTCTGGAAGGAGGTGTCTTCATTGCAGGCCCCTATTTATTCCTAGGAATAATTTTTTAAGTATAGTGAGCAGCACACAGTAAGAGATAACCTAGCATAAGAAATGATCATGAGTAAGAAGAAATAATAGGAACAGATCCACAAATATTTCAGATTGGAATTTGTAACACATGAAACTATGTACAAGGACAAAGAAAGAAACTACCTAGAATGTAGGACAGAGACAAAAAGATAAATGAGAGATTAAGAGACAGAGAAGACAGTAAGAAGGTCTAAACAAGTTTAACTGGAATTTGAGAGAAAGAAGAGACCAAAAAATGGAGCAAAGGCAATACCTGAAATGATAATGACTGAGTTTTTCAGAACAAATGAAAGGCAGAAATTCACAGACTGAATATTCCCAATGAATCCCAAGCAAGATAAATAAAAAATAAATCTACATCTGCACATAATACAGTGAAATTGCAGACATCTCTCTCAAAAATAAAATCTAAAATCAACCAGAGAGAAAAGACAGATTCCCCTGAAAGGAAGAACTGTTAACCTCACAATTGACTTCTCAACAGCAGTAATGGAATGGTATTACTACTGTGCTGGTAATCTCTAGCAAACAAAAAACATTCTTCAAGAATTAAGGTCAAATAGGGCAATTTCAGATGAGTGAAAACTAAGAGTGTTCACCACCAACACACCATCACTGAAAAGAAACAAAAGATAAACTTCAGAGACTAAGGAGGGAAAAGATGGCAGAGTAAGAAGGCAAGGTGGAAACCGCCTCCCACATACACACCAAGGAAGCAATTGCAGTAAATGTTTAAAAAAAAACAGAAAACCTGAAGACTGCAGAACCGACCATCTATACCAAGTGAAGAAGACCACAAAAAGGGAAAAGTAGCAGAGCTATGACAGATCAGGACCCAAGTCCTTCCTCCATCCCAGCCCACAAGTGGGAGAGGAACAGAGCAGGGAGGGGATAAGCATACAGGAATCCTGCACAGCAGGCCTTGGAGATCTGCTCTGAGAACATGAGACCACATTGCACTGGGCTTTAGTGATTAACTGGGCTGGACACCAGGGTAAGTTGGAGGACTCTGGGAGGCTGAGACCCCTGCCACTTGAGGAAGATAGGCATGCTCCCTTGGTCACACTGAGACCCAACACAGAGACAGCAGCTTGAAAATTTACCAGCACCAGGAAAGGTGCCAGAGGAATGTGGGTTGAAGGGAGCTCTCTCTGGAGGACAGTGGGCAGGTGGACGGGCTTCCCCAGCCCTCCCTCAGTCCACCTGGTCAGGAGCTCATGGGAGACAGCTGCAAACACTTCATCTCCCTCACTGGTGGATCAGCCCCACGGTGCTTCTCTGTGCTCCATGTTGTTGCAAATGGTAGGATTTCTCTTTTTTATGGCCGAATAATATTCCATTTGTGTATGTACCTCATCATCTTTATCCATTCATTGATGGACACTGATTGCTTCCATATCATGGCTATTGTAAATAACGTGGCAATAACCGTAGGGGTGCATATATCTTTTCAAAGCAGGGATTTTGTTTTCTTCAGGTAAACTCTTAGAAGTGGAATTACTGGGTCATATGGTATTTCTATTTTTAGTTATTTTGACAATCCTCCATACTGCTTTCCACAGTGACTGCACAATTTACATTCCCACCAACAGTGTAGGAGTGTTCTCTTCTCCACGTCCTTGTCAACACTTGTTATTTATTGTCTTTTGGACAGTGGCCTTTCTAACCAGTGTGATGTGATATCTCATTGTGATTTGATTTGTATTTCCTTGATGATTAGCAATGTGGAGCACCTTTTCATGTGCCTGTTAGTCATCCGTATTTCTTCTGCAAAATGTCTGTTCAGTCTTCCACCCATTTTTTTTTTTTTTGGTGTAAAGACATATGAATTCTTTATATATAATTTTGGATGTTAACCCCTTATCAGATAAATCATCTATTAATATTTTCCCATACAGTAGGTTGCCTTTTTGTTCTATTGATGGTGACCTTTACTGTACAGAAGCTTTTTATTTGATGTAGTCCACTTGTTCATTTTTTATATTGCTCCCCTTGCCCAGAAAGATGTGTCAAGGAAAAAGTTGATGGTGCTTATATTCAAGAGATTTTTGCCTATGTTTTCTTCTAAGAGTTTAATGGTTTCATGTCTTATATTTAGGTCTTTAATCTATTTCAAGTTTACTCTTGTGTATGGAGTTAGATGATAATCCAGTTTCATTCTCTTGCATGTAGCTGTCCAGTTTTCCCAACATGTTAGTAAAGAGACTGTCTTTTCCCATTGCATAGTCCTGGCTCCTTTATCATATATTAGTTGACCATATATGCACAGGTTTATATCTTGGCTCTCTATTCTGTTCCATTAATCTATGGGTCTGTTCTTGTACCATTACCATACTGTTATGATTACAGTAGCTTTGTAGAACTTGAAGTCAGGGAGAAAAATACCAAGACTTGTTCTTTCTCAAGATTGCTTTGACTATCTGGGGTCTTTTTGGTTTCATGAATTTTAGGATTATTTGTTAATAGTTCATTGAAAAATGCTGTTGGTGTTTTGATAGGGGTTGCATCTAATCTGTAAATTGCTTTGGGCAGAATGGTCCTTTTGATTATATTAATTCTTCCTATCCATGAGCATAGGATAGATTTCCATTTATTTGTGTCTTTAATTTCTCTTATCAGTGTCTTATAGTTTTCAGAAAACAGGTCTTTCACCTTCTTGGTTAGGTTTATTCCTAGGTATTTTATTCTTTTTGATAAAATTATAAATAGGATTGTTTTCCTGATTTCTCCTTCTAGTTCAGTTAATATACAGGAATGCAACATATTTCAGTATATTGACTTTGTATGCTGCAACACTGCTGAATCCAGGTATTAGTACTAATAGTTTTTTGGTGGCATCTTTAGGGTTTTCTATATACAGTATCATGTCATTTGCAAATAGTGACAGCTGTACTTCTTCCTTATCACTTTGGATGCTTTTTATCCATTTATCTTGTCTAAATCCCATAGCTAGGACTGCCAGTACTATGTTGAATAAAAGTGGGGAGGGTCAACATCCTTGTCTTGTTCATTGAAAATGGTTTCATATTTTCCCCATTGAGTATCATGTTAGCTGTGGGTTTGCTGTATGTGCACTTTGTTATGTTGCAGTATGTAACCTCTATACCCATTTTATTGAGAATTTTTATCATGAATGGATGTTGAGTTTGTTAAATGCTTTTTCACCATTTTTTTGAGATGATCATATGGTTTCATCTTTTTTGTTAATGTGGTATCACATTTATTGATTTATGAATGTTGTACCATCCTCAAATCCCTGGAATAAATCCCACTTGGTAGTGATGGATGATCCTTTTGATGTATTTTTAAATTCAGTTTGCTATATTTTGTTGAGGATTTTTGCATCTATGTTCATCAGTGATATTGGTCTGTCATTTTCTTTTTTTGTAGTGTCTTTGCCTGCTTTTGGTATTAGAGTGATACTGGCCTCACAGAATGAGTTTGTAAGTATTCCCTCCTCTTCTACTTTTTGGAATACTTTAAGAAGAATGGGTATTAGCTCTTCTTTAAATGTTTGGTAGAATTCGGCTCTAAAGTCATCTGGTCCTGGTTTCAATTTGTTGGGAGTTTTTTGATTACCAATTCAATTTCATTACTGGTAATTTTTCTGTTCAGATTTTGTTTCTTCCTGGGTCAGTCTTGGAAGATTGTATTTTTCTAGGAATTTGTCCATTTATTCTAGGTTGTCCAATTTATTGTCATATAACTTTTTTGAAATCTCTAATAATTCTTTGTATTTCTGTGATGTTTGTTGTGACTAGTCCTTCTTTGTTTCTGATTCTGTGTCCTCTCACTTTTTTTCTTGGTAAGTCTAGCTAGGTGTTTGTCTATTTTGTTTATCTTCTCAAAGAACCAACTATCGGTTTCATTTACTTTTTCCTATTGTTTAATTCTTCCCTACATTACTTATTTCTGCTCCGAGCTTTATCATGTCCCTTCTTCTGCTAACTTTGGGCTGCATTTGATCTTTTCCTAGTTTCTTTAACTGTGAGTTTAGACGCTTGTTTGGGATTATTCTTGTTTCTTCAGGTAGGCCTGTATTGCTATGTACTTGCCTCTTAGAACCACAAATTTGGACTGTTGAATTTTTGTTTTCACTTGTCTCTATGTATTGCATGATTTGTTTTGATTTGCTCACTGATCCATTGATTATTTAGAAGCATGTTAAGCCTCCACATGTTTGTGGGCTTTTTTTCTTTGTGTAATCTATTTCTAGTTTCATACCATTGTGGTCTGAGAAGTTGCTTGATACAATTTCAATCTTTTTAAATTTACTGAGGCTCTTTTTGTGGCCTATTATGTGATCTATTCTGGGGGATGTTCCATGTGCACTTGAGAAAAATTTGCATTCTGCTGCTTTTGGGTAGAATGTTCTGTAGATATTTCTTAAGTCCCCTTGATCTAATCTATTGTTTAGTGCCTCTGTTTCCTTTTGCTGTCTGGTTGATCTATTGATGTGAGTGGTGTGTTAGAGTCTCCTAAAATGAATATGTTGCAGTCTATTTCCCCCTTTAATTCTGTTAATATTTGTTCTACATAGGTAAGTGCTCCTGTTAGGTACATAGATATTTATAATGGTTATATCCTCTTGTTGGACTGATCCCTTTATCATTATGTAATGTCCCTCTTTGTCTCGTTACCTTGTTTTGAAATCAATTTTGTCTGATATAAGTACTGCTAATCCTGCTTTTTCTCCCTATTATTTGCATGAAATGTCTTTTTCCAACCCTTCAATTTTATTCTGTGTATGTCTTTGGGTCTGAAATGAGTCTATTGTAGGCAGCATATAGATGGGTCTTGTTTCTTTATCCATTCTGCCACCCTATGTCTTTTGATTGGTTTATTTAGTCCATTTACATTTAAGGTAGCTTTTGATAGGTATGTACTTATTACCATTTTATTGTCTTCAGGTTGTTTTGGTAGTTCCTCTCTGTTTCTTTCTTCCTCTCTTATACTCTTCTCTTGTTACTTGATGGTTTGCTTTAGTGTTGTGATTGGATTTTTTTTCTTTTGTTTTATCTACTATAGACTTCAGGTTTCGTGGTTACCATGGATAGTTTCCTAACTACATAACAGTCTATATTAAGTTGGTGATCATGCTATTTCAAACACAATCTAAAAGTACTTATTTTTTTCTTTTTCTCCTCCACATTTTATATATTAGATGTCATAATCTGCATTTTTTTTGTGAATCCCTTGACTGATTTTGTGTAATTACTACTTTTGTTTGAACTTTGTAACTTTTGGTAATTGGTCTACTACCTTTACTGTGGGTTTATTTTCACTTGTGAGAACTATTTAGGCTTAAGAATATTTACATCTTCAGAAGTCCTTTTAAATACATCCTGTAATGCCAGTTTAGTGGTTGTAAATTCCCTCAGCCTTCATTTATCTAGGAAATCTTTAATGATAATCTTGCTGGATAGAGGATTCTTCATTGAAGGTCCTTCTGTTTCAGTATATTAAATATTTCATGCCCCTCCCTTCTGGCCTGTAAAATTTCTGCTGAGGAGTCTACTGATAACCTGATGGGGTTTCCCTTATAAGTAACTTTTTTTTCTCTCTCTGGCTGCTTATACCCTCATTCTCTCAATCTTTGTCATTTTAATTACTATATGTCTTGATATTGTCTTCCTGGGGTTCCTCTTGTTAGAGGCTCTCTGCACTTATAAGGACCTGGTTGCCTGTTTCCTTCCCCAGATTGGGGGAAGTTCTTTTATTCTTTAAAGACTTTCTATACTGTTGTCTCTCTTCTCCTTCTGGGACCCCTATTATGTGAATATTGTTTTGTTTGGAATTGTCATACAGCTCTCTTAGCATCCTCATTTCTAGTGATATTTTCTCTTCCTCAGTTTGTTGTGTTTCTGTTCTCTAATTTCCATCTCACTGTTTCCTCTACTTGCAGCAATCTATTATTCATTCCCTCCAATATATATGTCATTTCAGTTACTCTATTCTTCAGCCCTGAGTGGCTCTTTTCCAATTCTTCTATTTTTGTTTGAAGTCCTCCCTGAGATCCTCAATACTTTTCCATGGGTCAGTGAGCATATTTATGACTGCTGCTTTGGAATCTTTATCAAGATTGGTGATCTCTATTTCATTTAGCTCTCTTTCTGGTGTCTTATCCTGTAGTTTTATTTGGAACATATTCCTCTGCCACCTCATTTTGTCAGGGTTTCTGTGTTTCTTCCTTTGTATGAGACAGATCTGCTACAATTCCCGGTCGAAAGAGCACTGGCTTTAAGAAGGCATTCTGTGGTGCCCAGCTGGACTCTTTCATCTCCAGTGCCTGGTTCTTGTTTGCCGTGGAGCCCCAGTTCCTGTTGGTGGGCAATGGGTGGGGTTATCTTTCTGTCTGCCTGCCAGCAGTGGTTTATCTCAATCCCCTTTGGCCAGCTGGCAGTTTGTTTCCACCATCCCTCTGTGATTAGAGAGTGGCTTCTGCAGGGATCATGGGTGGGGCTGTCCTCTGCCTGCCATGCGGTGATGGTGGTGGACAAGGTAGTCATTGCCTTGCTGGGGCACGCACATAGCACTAGGCAGGGTCACCTGCAAGAAGGGGGCACTTGGAGCTGGATACCGCAGGTGCCTCCCCAGTTGGGCTGAGATAGCACTGAGAAATCTGGGAAATCCTCCCTCTGCCTGCCAGGCGGCAGTCTGGCACTGCTGGGCAAAGTGGGCAGGCAGGTGCACAGGGAAGTGCCTCAGGGCTGAGATGCCAGCAGGAGGCATGGCTAGCTTGGGGCTCCAGGAATGCCTGACCTGTTGGGCCAAGGGAGGGCTGGGAAAGTGTTGTCTACCTGCTCTTTCTCCTGCAGACAGAGCTGTGTCCAACTCTCACCCCTCTGGCACCCTTCCTGCTGCTGGTAAATCTTTCAAACTGTCATCTCTGTTTTTGGTCTCAGTGAGACCAATGGAGCATGCCTGTCTTCCACAAGCAGCAGGAGTCTCAGCCTACCAGAGTGCTCCCAAGTCCTGCTAATCACCAAAGCCTGGTGCAGTGTGGACTTGTGTTCCCAGAGCAGATCTCCAGGGCCAGGTGTACAGGATTCCTGCATGCCTATCTCCTGCTCCATTCTTCTTTCTCCCACTTATGAGCTAGGATGGGGTAAGGGGTAGGGTACTGAGTGAGCATGGTTCTGCCTCTTTACCCTTCTCTGTGTGCTCTGCTTTTCCTCACCAGGGTTAGGTGGTGTGTTCTGCAGTCTTCAGGTCATTTTCAGGGTTAGTTGTATTTACAGTAGTTGCTTCCTTGGTGTGCATGTGTGCAAGGAGGTTTCCACTATCTTTTCTCCCCCTCTCCAGACCTAGAGGGTAATACACTAAGTAAAATAAGCCAAACACAAAGACAGAATACCATATGATTTCACTTATTTGGGGAATCTAAAAACAAAAGAAGACAAAATAAACAAAACAACAGTAGATTCATAGACACTGAGAAGTGACTGGTGGTTACCATGGGAGAGGGATTAGGGTAAATGAGTGGATGAGGTAGGTGAGGAGGATAAAGGGACACAAAAATATCAATCATAATTTCTTCATGGGGCTGGAAGTCCAGCATGGAGTATGTAGTCAATGGTTCTATAACATCTTCCTATGGTGACAGATAGTAACTGTACTAGTGGGGGTGAGGATTTAATAATGTGTGTAATAATGTGTTCAACCACTGTGTGGTACACTTGAAACCAATATAATATTATATATATCAACTATTTCAATAGTAAAAATAAACAGATAAACTTCAAAAAAAGGAAAATGATTCCAGAAAGAAAACTATAATAAGGAATGAAAAGAGAATTTTTTTTTGAAAGACTTTTTTAAGAAGAAAATAAAAAGAAAAATATATGGCTCAATCTCCATTGTATGAGTAAAATAATAATGTCTTAAAGGATTAAAATATATCACACATTTACATTTAAAACTTATATACATCTAAACTTCTGCTTCTGGGAAGTGGAGTAAACATACTCTTCCCTATTCCTCCAAGTACAACCAAAACCCAGGACACTTTAAAACATAATCTGAAAGAGAGAAACAAGAATATGGAGCAGCTTATGGACCTTGGGACCTAAGGATTGACTCAGTGTTGAGTACGCTAGTTTTTTATTGTTTTTAACTTCATATATCCCAGACAAGGTTGAAGAAATGCCAATGGGTAAAGATTAAAAAAAAAAATAGACTTCAAAACAAAGAAAGTCACAAGAGACAAAGAAGGACACTACATAATGATAAAGGGGTCAGTCCAACAAGAGGATATAAGCATTATAAATATCTATGTATCCAACACAGGAGCACCTACATATGTGAAACAAATACTAACAGAATTAAAGGGGAAAATAGAATGCCATGCATTCATTTTAGGAGATGTCAACACACCACTTGTTCCAAAGGACAGATCAACCAGACAGAAAACAAGTAAGGAGGCAAAGGCACTAAACAATACATTAGAACAGATGGACCTAACAGACAGCTACAGAACACTCCACCCAAAAGCAGCAGGATACACATTCTTCTCAAATGCACATGGAACATTTTCCAGAGCAGATCACATACAAGGACACAAGAAGAGCCTCAGTAAATTCCGAAAGATTAAATTGTACCAACCAGCCTCTCAGATCACAAAAGTATGAAACTAGAAATAAATAACACAGAGAAAACAAAAAAGCCTGCAAACCCATGGAGGCTTAACAACATGCTCCTAAATAATCAATGGGCCAATGACCAAATAAAAACAGAGACCAAGCAATACATGGAGACAAATAAAAACAACTCAACACCCCAAGATCTGAGAAGCAGCAAAGGCAGTTCTAAGGGGAAAGTATACAGCAATGCAGGCTTACCTCAAGAAAGAAGAGCAATACCAAATGAACAGTCTAAACTGTTAACAAAACTAAAAAAAAGAAGAACAAATGAGGCCCAAAGTCAGTAGAAGGAGGGACATAATAAAGATCAGAGCAGAAATAAATAAAATTGAGAATAAAACAGTAGAAAGAATCAATGAAACCAGGAGCTGATTCTTTGAGAAAATAAATAGATAAACCCTTAGCCAGACTTATCAAGAAAAAAAGAGAGTGTACATACATAAACAGAATCAGAAATGAGAAAGGAAAAATCAGTACGGAAACCACAGAAATACAAAGAATTATGAGAGAATATTATGAAAAATTAAGTGCTAACAAACTGGATAACCTAGAAGAAATGGAAAATTTTCTAGAAAAACACAACCTTCCAAAACTGACTAGGAAGAAACAGAAAATCTGAACAGACCAATTACCAATAACAAATTTGAATTGGTAATCAAAAAACTACCTAAGAACAAAATAGACAAAAGAGACTTCAAAACAAAGACCAGATGGCTTCACTGCTGAATTTTATCAAACAATTAGAGAAGACCTACTACCCATTCTCCTTAAAGTTTTCCAAAAAGTAGAAGAGGAGGAAATACTTCTAAACTCATTCTATGAAGACAGCATCACTCTAATACCAAAACCAGGCAAAGACACCACAAAAAAGGAAAATTACAGACCAATATCCCTGATGAACATAGATGTAAAAATACTCAACAAAATATTAGCAAACCGAATTAAAAAATACATCACAAAGATCATCCGTCATGATCAAGTGCTATTTATCCTAGGGATGCAAGGATAGTACAATATTCTAAAATCCATCAACTTCATATACCATTTTAACAAAAAGGACAAAAATTACATGATCATCTCCATAGATGCTGAAAAAGCATTTGACAAAATTCAACATCCATTCATGATAAAAACTCTCAACAAAATGGATATAGAGGGTAAGTACCTCAACATAGTAAAGGACATATATGACAAACCCACAGCCAACATCATAGTTAACAGTGAAAAGCTTAAACCTTTTCTTCTACGATCGGGAACAAGACAAGGATGCCCACTCTCCCCACTTTTATTCAATATCGTACTGCAGGTCCTAGCCACGGCAATCAGACAACACAAAGAAATAAAAGGCATCCAGATTGGTAAGGAAGAAGTTCAGCTACCACTGTTTGCAGGGGACATGATGTTGTAAATAAAAAACCCTAAAGAATTTGCCCCAAAACTACTAGAACTAATTACTGAATTCAGCAAAGTTGCAGGATACAAAATACACAGAAATCTGTGGCGTTCCTATAAATGAACTAGCAGAACGAGAAATTAGGAAAACAATTCCATTCACAATTGCATCAAAAAGAATTAAATACCTGGGAATAAACCAAACCAAGAATGTGAAAGATCTATACCCTGAAAACTACAAGGCACTGATGAGAGAAATTAAAGAAGACACCATAAATGGAAATACATCCCATGCTCATGGATAGGAAGAATATTGTCAAAATAGCCATCCTGCCTAAAGTAAGCTACAGATTAAATGCAATCCCTATCAAAATACCAACAGCATTCTTCAATGAACTAGAACAAATAGTTCTAAAATTCAAATAGAACCACAAAAGACCCTGAATAGCCAAAGCAAACCTTAGAAGAAAGAATACAGATACTCCCCAACTTCAAGTTCTACTACAAAGCCACAGTAATCAAGACAATTTGGTACTGGCATAAGAACAGACCCATGATCAATGGAATAGAATAGAGAGCCCAGATATAAACCAAAGCATATATGGTCAATTAATATATGATAAAGGAGCCATGGACACACAATGGGGAAATGATAGCCTCTTCAACAACTGGTGTTGGCAAAACTGGACAGCTACATGCAAGAAAATGAAACTGGATTTTTGTCTAACTCCATATACAAAAGTACACTTGAAATGGATCAAAGACCTGAATCTAAGTCATGAAACCATAAAACTCTTAGAAGAAAACATAGGCAAAAATCTCCTGAATATAAACATGAGCAATTTTTTCCTGAACACATCTCCTTCAGCAAGGGAAACAAAAGCAAAAATGAACAAATGGGACTACATCAAACAAAAAAGCTTCTGTACAGCAAAGGACACTATCAGTAGAACAAAAAGGCATCCTACAGTATGGGAGAATATATTTGTAAATGACACATACAATAAGGGGTTAACATCCAAAATATATAAAGAACTCACATGCCTCAACACCCAAAATGCAATAACCCAATTAAAAAGGATATGAACAGACACTTGTCCAAAGAAGAAATTCAGATGGCCAACAGGCACATGAAAAGATGCTCCACATTTCTAATTATCAGGGAAATGCAAATTAAAACCACAATGAGATATCACCTCACACTAGTTAGGATGGTCAACATTCAAAAGACAAGCAACAACAAATGCTGGCGAGGATGCAGAGAAAGGGGAACCCTTCTATATTGTTGGTGGGAATGTAAACAAGTTCAACTATTGTGGAAAGAAATATGGAGGTTCCTCAAAAAGCTAAAAGTAGAAATACCATTTGACCCAGGTATTCCAATCCTAGGAATTAACCCAAAGAAAAGATCACCAATTCAAAAAGACCTATGCACCCCTACGTTTATCATAACACTATTTACAATAGCCAAGACATGGAAGCAACCTAAGTGTCCATCAGCAGATGAATGGATAAAGAAGATGTGGTACATATACACAATGGAATATTATTCAGCCATAAGAGGAAAACAAATTGTACCATTTGCGGCAACATGGATGGAGATAGAGGGTATTACGCTCAGTGAAATAAGCCATGCAGAGAAAGACAAGTAACAAATGATTTCACTCATTTGTGGAGTATAACAATGAAGCAAAACTGAAGAAACAAAACAACAGCAGACGCACAGACTCCAAAAAGGGACTAGCAGTTACCAAAGAGAAGGGAGTGGGGAGGGAAGGAGAAAGGGATTAAGGGGCATTAAGAGTAGCATATATAAGGTGGGGGGGGGTCATGGGGAAGGCAGTATGGCAAAGAGAAGATAAGTAGTGACTTTACAGCATCTTACTATGCTAATGCACAGTGACTGCAATGGGGTGTGTGGTGGGGACCTGATAATATGGGTGAATGTAGTAACCACAATGCTGCTTATGTGAAACCTTTATAAGATTGTATATCAATGATACCTTAATAAAAAAAATACACAGGAACTCTCTGGATTATTTCTTAGAAGTACAAGTGAATCTACAATATTCTCAAAACATTTATGCAGACATTATTTACATATAAACCCATATAAATTAAAATATATAACAGCATATAAACTAGAAAATTGTATGGTCCCTGTAGTCCAGAAAGTGTATAAGGAATACTTTCAGACTTTGATAACTATGTATACTATGAACTCTAAACTCCCTCCCCCTAAGTATAGAAGAGTTATTGTTTCAAACTAGGAGATGAGGAATAAATGAAATGATTTTTAAAGAAAATACCAAGCAAGACAAAAAGAGGAAGAAGAGAATAAATACTGTGGGACCAAAGTAAGATAGAATTAAATCCACATATATCAGTTATTACACTGAGTGCAAATGGACTAAGTGTTCCAGATAAAAGACAAAGATTGTCAGACTGGATTAAAAAATAATTAAAAGAGGTACACTTTACACATGGTTTAGCAAAGTTAAACATAAGAAGATATGCCATGCAAACACTGACCAAAGGAAAGCTTGTGGAGTTATATTAATATCAGACAAAAAGCATTACTGTATCTATAAAGAGATTCACTTCTAAATAAATAAATGGCTTAATTCACTAAGATAAGACATTTTGACCTGTAACCTAAGAACATAGCCCCAAAATATATAAAGCAAAATTAATAGCACCACAAGAACACACAAATCCATAATCATAATGGATTTTAACTTACCTCAGCAATTCATTGAATAAGCAGGAAGAATATTAAAAACTTTGGTTTATGTTTACCTGAGTTGATTACACAGGTAAATACAGTAGTTTTTAGCCAACAACTGTCCACACCATATTCTTTTTAAGCACAAATTGTATGTTTACAAAAATTAACTACTACATTCTGATCCGCCTAGGAAGACTCAACAAATTTCAAAATACTGACACCATACACAGGATGCTGTATGACCAACAATACAACTAAGATAAAAATCAATAGAAAATATTCATACTATGATCACCACCCAGCAATTCAACTCTTAGGTATATACTCAAAGAATTAAAAATGTATGGATATACAAAAATCTGTACAATAATATTCACTGCGTTATTCATAATAGCCAAAAAGTAGAAAGAACCTAAATATCCATCAACTGATGAATAAACAAAATGTGGCATACATATAAAATTGAGTATCATTTAGCCACAAAAAGGAATGGAGTACTGATATATGCTACAACATGATGAACCTTGAAAACATTAAGTAGAAGAAGCCAGACATAAATGGCCAGTTGGATTCTTCTACCAGTAAACTATAAGGGGAAAAAAAGTCAGTGAGAGGGAAAGAGAATTAAGGGGGAACTTATAGACCAAAAAAAAATTAAAAGACAAGAGTCAATTACTAGTGTGGACTTTATCTGCATCCTGATTCAAAACATACTGCAGAAAATAAGAACTGGAAATCTGAACACTGAATGAATATCAATGAAGAGCAGTGGGAAAGGGATCATCTCAACCAATGCTATGCTGGATAGTCATAGGCGGAAAAAAATGAAACTTGACTTTTACCTCCTAATATACACAAAAATCATTTTTGGGTGGATTATAGTTTGGATGACCTCCTAAAGTGTAAGAATCTTCATACAGTTATCTATTTCTAGTATTCCAAATCGGCACCTCTATTTAATGATATCATTCTAATTTTTGCCAAGTTGTTGGTGGGTAATGTATCATTTTGGTATTAACTTGCTTGTTGCTAACTTTGAATGAGGTTGACTATCTTATGATATGCCTGTTCCAGTCTTTCGCTCATTTTTTATTACATTTTCTTTTTCTTAATGACGTGAGTTCTTATATGTCTAGTGTACTAGTTCTCTGTCAGTCACATATTTCACACATCCTTTCCCACTCTGTGGCTTACTTTCACACTTCATGGAAGTATGTAATTTTAATATAGTCCAATTAAGACCTTTTCTCTGGCTAGCTTTGTTTCCTGCTTAAGGACTCATTCCTTACTTGAAGATCATGAAGATTTTCTTGTATATTATCTTTGAAAAGGTTTGCAATTTTTGTTTCCTTCAAATGAGTTGGGGCTAAACAGATGTTAACTTTACAATTGCTTATTAAACCATACATATTTTAAGTATCTATATTTATCTCAATAGTCATACACACTATACACACCTCACAGAGCATGGGTTGATCTTTCCTTATTTTAGCTATTATCTTGGGGTAATAAATCCCTCTCCCCCCATTTTCACAATTTGTAAATTTTCATGGATAAGTAGATATTATTTTTAATAATGAGGGTAAATGCCTTCTTCTAATTGCAGAAATATTATGACAAGCTATGTTTATTGAATGCCTTTTTGTGCAACACAGCATACTATACTCTTCATATACATAAACAAATTTAAGATTAAAAACTCTAAAAGGTAGCTATTATCAGTCTCTTTACTGAGGCAATTGCCAATGTTCATATAACTACAAATGTCAGAGCTAGTCTGTCCAAATTTGAATTGAACTTTTCCCACCATTCCACACAAATTTCTATAACTGGATAAAGTTTATTTACCAACTTACCATAAAGTTACCTTCCCCTTACAATATTCTGTGGCCTTTTCCTCATCTGATATTTAATTCACTTATTCAACAAATATTTCTTTAGCATCGACTATACTCCAGGAACAGTTCTATATACAGGATATCCAAGGGAATAAAGGAATGACAATATCTAAGCTTACATTTTGGTGGGGGAAACAGACAATAAACACATAATTTCAGAAAGTGATCAGTTCTATGAAAAAAATAATGTGATAATAGAAACATCAGGCTGAGATTTGAATGCTAAATCAGCTGTGTAAAAACTTCCAGGCAGAGGAAGCTATAAACATCAAAACCCCCAAAGAGGAATGAACCAGAAACAAGGCTGCTCTGTCACACTACAGTGAGCAAATAGGACAGTGTGAATCATGTGGGGCCAGGTCAGTCAGAGCAAAGAATTTAGATTCCATTCTTGTTGCATTGGGAAGCCACTGGAGGTTTTTAAACAAGGAACTGTCATGGTACAATTTACCTTTCAAAAAAAATAACTTAGGACCTATGTGAAGAGAACACTTAAGGAGAGAGGATTGGGAAACAGCAAGAGTGGAAGTGGGAAGACACTAGTTTTTATAAAACTCCAAAGAGTAGATGAAGGAGCTTGAACTAGAATGGTAGCAATAAAAACAGAGAGGTGTTCAGCCCGCAGATATACTTTGCAAGTAGATCAGATCAACTGAGTGTCTGTTTTTTCACTAAACCATTATTTATTGCATACTGTAATGTAGCAGACACTGTGCTTGGTGCTCAGCATACAGAAATGAACAGACAGGGTCCCTGACCTCACAGAGCCTATATATTACATATCCCATGGTGGAAACAGACATTTAATAGATAACCAAATAGAAATATCCTATAGTGTCATATAATAAATATTACGATGAAAAATGAAGGAAAAGAGTAACAGAGGTGGGGTAACATTTTTGGCAAGTCAGGGAAAGGCTTTGCATACATTAGGTGACATTTAAGCAATGACTTAAATAAAGCACAAGCCACACAAATAGTTGGGAGTAAAGTTCTCCAGGTAGAGGGAACACCTAATGAAAAGACCCTGAGGTAATAAGTTGATTATGTTGTGAGCAGAAGAGCAAAGCCAATGTGGCTACAGTAGTATGAGTAAGTAGGAGACAGGCAGATGAGGCCCAAGAGGTGGCTAGAGGACAGATCCCATAAAGCCATGCAGGGCATAGAGAAAATTTTGAATTTTTTTGAAGTGTGATGAAAAGCCATGACAGTTGAGAGCAGCAGAGGGATATCTGATTCACATTCCAGAAGGATCATTCTGACTGCTTTTCTGAACTGCTGAAGGATAAATACTATGAAAGGAGACATGACAGTGCCTTCAACTACAGTGCTACTAATATAGCTGTGGAATGGGATATATTTTGAGTAGGTTTGCTAAACTGAAAGTAAAGTATGAAAATTATGTCCAGGATGATTTCTTGGGTTTGGCTTATGGAGTCAGGGAGCTGAATGTAACATTTACTGTGATGGGGGACACCAAGGAACAAGTTAGAGAAGATGGATCAGAAGTTGATTTTGGTCCAGTGGAAATGTCAGGTAGGCCATGGCTATAAAAGTCTGGAGCTCAGGGGAGAGGTGAAAGCCTAAAATAACTTTGGTTTTGAAAGTTACTGATCTGCCTAATTCTCAAGAAGAAAATTTCTTTCCTATATGGAAATTTACTGGCTCAATTCTTAGAAGCCACCTATAGGTTCAAATGTATTTCTCCTATAGGTATAGCACAGTAATGCAATTTACCAAAGAATACACTAGTAAGTGATAAACTCTAACCATAAAATTTTGTATGGTCTTAGCTTCAGATGAAGATAGTTGATTAATTTTATAAATTACCAAGAAAAAGGAATGGAGGCTCCAACCTACCTTTATTCCCATTTTATTCCCTACCACCTACAAGTTGAGTCACTAATAAGTTCACAGAGTTAGCTATTCATTTTCAAAATTGAATTTATTTTTGTAATAAAGAATTAAAATATGGCTGTGACCATAGAATTAAAATATAGAGACATATTTAAAATGTGCCACAGAAATTTTAGAGTAAAGGTAGTTAAGCACTGGAGTTTATGCTAAACTTTTACTCGAAAGACCAAGCAGTATTTTATATATTATTAATTACACTGGAAAAAACATACCTACTAGAAATTTTAATTAATAGTTACAATTCAAAAGCAGGCTTATATATTGATCAGGCCCTTTTGAAACTGTAAGTACAGATCTTGGGGATATATTTTTTGAAGTTGGCTACACCGCACAGACAGATAATCTACTGTCCAAAAGCCACAAAGATTGTTTTTACTAATTCATCCATATAATGAACTCAATGTGGAGGAAATACGTACTTTTTGGATGAAACCAAATGTGTTGTTAAACACAGGACAAGAGTACCACCTTTCACTAGGTTGGTAAAAAGCTGGTAAACGTGCATATCCTGAAGGCTTGGTTTCCACCAGGTGGGTCTCAAATTCAGACACCAAACACAGACGAAGAAATAGCTAATGAATTCTATCCATCCCTTCCCCAAAGTTTTACTTATAATTAAGATAAAGATATTATCTGTCTGAAGAACATAAAAAAAGAATTGGAAAATGTTTGGCTAGGGGGAAGACAACTCTTCAGGAACTATTGTTTGCAGTTTGCAGAACAGGACAATCTTCTCTAGGAAGAATAATGTCAACATAGCAGCACTATATTCACCAGGAATCCCAGAGTCAATGGATCTATCATGTGGCAGGAAGCCAAACCTTCTGGCTGCTCACAACATCACTCAGCTTCCCTTTAATCTTCAGGAAGTGTCTTTTAAATTCCAATCCATCACCCTATATAAGGAATAATATCCAAAAATAATGTCAAAAAAAGAAAAGACTATGCCATAAATCAAACTCTTTTTATTGGTAAGTAGATACAAACATCCTTAGACATGTCCAGCTATAATTCCTTTCAGGTCCTCTTATGAAGACCAAATATCCTAGTAGAAGAAATGGCTATAATTAATTCTGACTCGATTTTGGGCTCATCATTGTTCACACCACACTGAGTTCAGATAGCAGAAACAATGGCATCTTGTTTATTTCAAGTATTAGTATCTCTGGACCAAAGTCACTGTTTTCCATAGGCATTGGGGTTTGTAAACTAAAAATAAGCTACACAACTACACTGAAGTCTTGCCAAAAAATTGTGGCAACAAAGCTAGTGATTCAATTATGAGAAGGATTTCACTTCACTAGAATCTTAGTAATTTAATTTCATACCAAGCATCTGGACAAGAGTATTGCAGCAAATCTCCAATATAAAAGATGTGACCTATTCTTCCAGCCTCCTTTAGAGCCATGTTCAATCTCTCAGGAAACAGAGAAAATGCTATTTTGGTCTTAATATATGAAGGGCTCTAAAACTATAACTTCAGAACCACTAATTTCTACAGAAATAATCAGAAATGTGAATAAAACTCTATGTATATGAATACTAATCACAGAATTACTTATAACAAATAAAGGTTGACTTAACTAGTATACATTTTTGACAAAATGCACACTGTAATTAATAATTTTATAATTTTTATAAAGAAGATATATATAACTTCAATATGAACAAGTTTAGAATGCTTGAAAATGTTAAGGGTAATTACTGCTAAACAGTATAACAGGATTATTTTTACTTTCTTATTTTTTACTTATTTATATTTTCTACAAAAAAACCAAAAAGTTTTATAACATGGGAAATGTCATTTGAAAATCTATGCTTCAGAAGAAGAGATGACAAGAATAAATGTTCATAATATTAAATTAAAAAACAAGTTACCATATTTACAAATGCTATGTATATACAAATACAATGCAATCCAACAAAATCTCCAAGTAAGAGTATTTCCATATAGTATACACTATAAGTAATAGTAAGATTACTATAATTAAATAATTCATCTGTGTTCTCTCTGGATGATTAAACTTGATTTTTATTTTCTTCCTACACTTTTTGGTATTTAAAATTTCTACAATGAACATGGAATACTTATTTAACAATAGCAAAACAAAGTATAAAAAAAAAAAGTGCTGTTATCCACACCTTAGAAAGCCGGAAGTCAACCAAGATCTTCTCATCCATTTCTACCAAATTCACTTTGAAAATCAGTTTATTGTTTCTTCTATCAGTTGTTGATACAGTAACCTAAGGCAATAAAAATAAGGTTAAGCCAGATCTGTGGGTAGAGAATACTCTAAAGAAAAACTACAATCTCAGTCAATGATCTTACTGAGATAAAAACCTAAGAGGCATGTCTATAACAGGTGCAGTGCCAGATGAAAATCTCACTCCTTTCAGGGACTTTCCTCTCCCGGTGGGTATGTGTGCATCCAGCCCAGACTAGTCTGGAAACAGGATGCACCTCCACTGCCAGGGGTTGAGTCTCTATGAACTCATAGCAACAAAATAAATTTAGTTTTACTAAAATACAACTGAAAGATGAATAAATTGAAGAGAATCAGAATAGAGTAAGTGGGAAAACAAGATTATTAAAACATAAGAAAAAAGGAGAGAGGCCAGATTTCTGAAAAACTACAGCAGCTATCAGAAGACAGCAAAGGTCTT
The DNA here is from genome assembly GCF_030020395.1 of Manis pentadactyla. Lineage (NCBI taxonomy): Eukaryota > Metazoa > Chordata > Mammalia > Pholidota > Manidae > Manis > Manis pentadactyla. Next base: position 11,611,136 of record NC_080031.1, on the reverse strand, counting down.
GAGAAGCCTTGCAACTTCCACTTTCAGTGTTTTAAAGAAGATGGTTTGTAAAGAAGCCCAGACTAGATGAGTGACATGGAAAGAACGGCCCTGCCCTCAGCCAGCACCAAGACCCCAATGTGGATGAGGCCATCTTGGACTACTAGCAACAGTAAAGTCATCAAATTAACTACTGCTGGATGAAGGAGTCCAAGCAATATTAGCAGAAGATTTGCCCAGCCAAGTCTAGCCCAAATCACAAAAACTTTTTTAATAGTTCTCACTTCAAGGAACGACTATAAAAAATACACAGGTGTACCACAATTGTGCGACAATGGAACAACACAGTATGTTCTGGGAAAGTGTAAGATACTCAACACATCTGAACTGAACTATTAAACTTCAAAGACAGAATTCTTCCAGGACTCAGAATTAAGGACTGATGTCAGTGAAAATGGAGAGGTAAGGAACTCCAAAAGCTCATTACCCCAAAAAAGCCATGAAAAAAACTGGCAAATATTGTCAGAATCAACTTTTTCACAACATTGGAAACAAACTAACAGTCTACAGCAACACAGGAGCACTCATACAAAACAGGTGAAACTCAGTGATTTTCCTGCACTGTCATTCACCTATTCTCGCCCCCGACTCCTCAGCTCAGTAATAGCCTTGAAAATAAGTCTGCATTCCAGGTACAGGTACAAGTAGCAGCAGAATAAATCTCACTTAAAAACTGCCTTATTTAATCTAGTTCCCTGGAATACCTGCTCAGAACACTTGTCTCTGCTTTTGCCTGACTAGAACTTGTCTTATGCTAAAGCTGCCACATGAAAAATGAATTCATCAAAATATTTACAGGCAAATGATTTAGCATGTGCTTACTAAAGCAACAGGTAACAGCTGAGACAGACAATAGGTTATCCAAAAAGACTGGAAGGAAAGGCTGGGGAATGAGATGTTTTTGAGGACTTTTGAACTTTCTCTTATTACATATTCCTGGGAATCTAAAGGGCCATGCTCATGCACAGAGCAGTGTACATGCTTAGGAAAGATATGAGAAGGGCATAGCTGACAGTAAGGCATTACACAAACAGAAAGGGAAGGCTAAGGCATTACTTCAATACCTGGTTGAGTATTGAAGTCATGTCCCAACATGCAACAGAATCCTTCTGCAAAAACTAGGAGATTTTTTGTTTCCAGGAATTTAAGGAACTCTGTTCAATCACTGCCTGACTACTGAACTAACAGAAGAGTTTGGCAAGGCCACAAATGGGAAGGAATACAGACTTTACAAAATTAGATCAGAAAAGTTACTAAACAATCCATAAATACATCAACCATCAACATTAACAAACCCTGGGAAGAGGGGAAAATCTGATTTCCAGAGTTGTCACATTATAATATTCAAGATACCCAGTTTTCAACAAAAAAGGATAAAGCATATAGAGAAACAAGAAAATATGACCCATATACAGGGAAAAAAAACAATCAATAGAGTCCCAGAAGAAGAAGAAAGGGTCAGAACAAATATTTGAAAAAAATAATGGCCAAAAACTCAAATTTGGTGAAAAACATAACCTACACATCCAAGAAGTTCAATGAACTCTAAGTAGGGATAAAATGAAAGACATCCATACCAAGATACATCATATTCAAACTGCTTAAAGAAAATGACAAAGAGAGAATCTTGAAAGCAGTCAAAGAGAAGTGACATATCATGAATAAGAGATCCTCCATAATATGAACACCTGATTTTCATCAGAAACCATGGAAGCCAGAAGGCAGTGGAAATAACATATTCAAACTACTGAAACAAAACTACTGTAAAGGACAAATTCCATATCCAGCAAAACTATCCATCAAAAATTAAGGAGAAATAAAGACATTTCCAGTTAAAATCTGAAAGAATTTGAAACCACCAGCCCTGTCCAAAAAGAAATGCTAAAGAAAGTCTTTCAGGCTGAAATGAAAGAACACCAGATAGTAACTCAAATCCATAAGAAGAAATAAAGAACACAGGCAAAGTAATTTATATAGGCAAATAAAAAAAAAAGAATTTTTTTGTTTCTAACTCCTTTTTTACCCCTTTCTGATTTAAAAGAAAACTACATAAAGCAATAATTATAAATCTATGTTGATGGGTACAAAATGCATAAAGTTGTAATTTGTGAAAATAACACTATAAAGAGGAGGCAGAGCTATACAGGAGCATGGTTTTATGTACTACTGAAATTAAGTTAGAATTAATCTTAACTAGATTGCCATAAAACTAAGATATTAATTGCAACCTTCAGGGTAACTACTAAGAAAAAAAGGGTAAAAGAAATGAGAAAGGATTTAAAATATATACTAGAAAATATCTATAGAAAACAAAAGGAAAAATTGAGGAACTAAAAAGACATATGAGGAAAACAAATGGCAAAAAGGTAGAAATAAATCATTATCATGTTAGATGTAAATGTATCAAACTCTCCAATTAAAAGGCAGAGATTGGCATAAAACATTTAAAAAACATAATAAAAATATATGTTGTCCATAAGAGATACATTTTAGATTCAAAGCCACAAACAGGTTGAAAGCAAAAAGAAGGGAAAAAATAGTCTATACAAACTATAACCAAAACAGAGCTGGAGTGGCTATACTATAATATCAGACAAAATAGACTTTAACAAAAATTTTTCCATGAAACAGAGGACATTATATAATGTTAAAAGGGTCAATAAATCAAGGTGATATCATAATTATAAACATGTTTACCTAGTATGCAAACTCTCAAATACCTGAAGCAAAAATTGAAAGAAGAAAGAGCTTAGCAATGACAATTGGAGAGTTCAACAATCCACTCTCAATAATTGATATAAAAATCAGACAATATTAAACAAGGAAATACAGATAGAAATAATACTATAATGCAACTGGACCTAACAATCATAGAACACACTTCACGTAACAACAGCAGAATACACCTTCTTCTAAAGTACACATGAAACATTCTGCAGTGTAGATCATATGTTAGGCAACAATCTTAAATGACTGAAATAATATTAAATATCTTCTCTGACCACCATGGAATGCAATTAGAAACAAATTAACAGAAGGAATTTTGGAAAATTCACAAATATGTGGAAGTTAAACAACATACCTAAACAACCCACGGGTCAAAGAAGAAATCATGAGGGAAATTAGAAAATACTTTGATATGAACAAAACTGAAAACTCAAAATGCCAACACTTAAGGGGAGGAAGAAGAGTAGTGCTGAGGTACATTTATGCCTAAAAGCACTTACATTGAAAAAGAATGATCTCCAATCAGTAACTTAGCTTTCCACCTTAAAAAACTAGAAAAAAAAAAATAGAGCAAGGTAAATCCAAAAAATAATAATAATAATAAAGAGATAAATAAAGTATTGAGTAGAGAAACAGAGGAAAATCAATGAACCCAAAAGTTAGTTCTTTGAAAAGATAAAAAAATAAAACTGGCAAACCTTTAGCCAGACTGAGCAAGACAAAAAAGAGAAAAGATTCAAATGACCAAAATCAGGAATAAAAGTGGGATGTTACTAACAACCTTACAGAATTGAAAAGGATTACAATACTATGAAAAACTATATGCCGACTAATTGGATAACCAAGATGGAATGGGCAAATTCCTAGAAACACAAACTTCCAAACCTGATTCATGAGGAAATAGAAAATCTAAATAGATCTGTAACAAGTGAAGACACTGAGTCAATAATCAAAAAATTTCCAAAGAAAACCCCAGGACCAGATGGCTTCACTTAGATTTGTATCAAACATTTAAACAATAAATACCAATCCTTCCTAAATTCTTCCAATAAATAGAATAGGAAGAAACACATCCTAACCCATCCTGTGAGGCGAGTATTAACCTGATACCAAAGCAAGACAAAGACATCAAAAGACAACTATAGGCCAAGTCCCATAAGAATACAGAGTAAAAAATCTTCAACAGATATTAGGAAACCAAATTTCTCAACACAATAAAAGGTTTATGCACCATGATCAAGTGGGATTTACCCCAGGAATGCAAGTTGGTTCAATATATGAAAATCAATGAATGTAAATACCTTATTAACAAAAGAGAAAAAGAAAAGATTATCAGCCCAGTAGATGCAGAAAAAGCATTTGAAAAAAAAAATGTTTTCATAACAAAAACACTCAAAAACCTAAAAATAGAAGGGGTCTTCTTCTGCACCATAAATGGCATATATGGAAAATCCACAGCTAACATCATACTTGCTGATAAAAGATTGAGTTTTCCCCTAAGATCAGAAAAAAGAAAAAGATGTCTATTCTCACTATTTCTGTTCAACATGGTGCTGGAAACTCTAGCCAGTGCAATTAAACAAGAAGAAATGAAAGGCACCCATATTGGAAAGGAAGAAGTAAAACTATCTTTTTTTGCAAATAACAAGACATTATATAAAAAGTACCTTAGAGAATCTGCCTTAAAAACAAAACACCTAATCTACTAGAGCTAATAAATGAGTTTAGCAAATTTGCAGGAGATAAGATCAATTTATAAAAATCATTTGTATATGACAGCCCAACAATAAACAATTTGAAAATGAAATTAAAAAAAGAATTCTATTTACACTAACATCAAAAAGAAAAAAATCTTAGGACTAAACTCACCCAAGAAAGTGCAAAACTTGAACACTGAAAACTACAAAATATTCTTTAAAGAAATTAAAGGAGACCTAAATAAATGGAAAGACATCCCATGTTAATGGATTGGAAGACTTAATATTATTAAAATGGGAAAACTCCCCAAACTAATCTACAGATTTAATATAATCACTATCAAAATTCTAAAAGTCTTTTTGCAGAAATGGACAAGCTGATCCTAAAGTTCTAAGAAATTCAAGGGCCCACAAACAGCCAAAATAAATCTTGAAGATTCACATTTTCCAATTCCAAAACTTACCACAAAGCTATAGTAATCAAAACAGTGTGGTACTGGAATAAGCATTGACATATCGACCAATGGAATAGAACTGAAAGTCCAGAAATAAACCCATACACCTATGGCCATTTATTTTTAACAATGCCAAGACTATTATTTTTAATAAATAGTGCTAGAACAACTGGATATTCACAAATAAAAGATTTTAGACCCCTACCTCACATCATACAAAAAATTTAAAACTGGAAGAAGATATAAATGTAAGAGCTAATCTTATAAAAACTATTACAAAGAAACAAAAATATAAATCTCATGACTTGGATTAGGCAACAATTTCTTAAATTTGACATCAAAAGCACAAGCAACAAAAGGAGGGAAAGAAAAGATAAATTGAAATTCATCAAAATTTAAATTTCTGTGGGTCAAAGAACACTAACAAAAAAGTAAAAAGAATAAGAAAACTTTCTTTCACAGAATGGGAGAAAATATTTACAAATCAAATAGTGTTCAGGATATATAAAGAACTTACAGTTCAACAGTCAAAAGAAAACGCCAGTTAAAATATGGTCAAAGGACTTGAGTAGATATTTCTCTAAGGAAGATACATAAATGGCCAATACGCACATGAGAAAATGGTCAACATTATTAGTCATTAGGGAAATACAAATCCAGAGCACAATGAGATAACGCTTCCCATAAAAGGATAGCTGAAATAAATAAACAGACAAAAAAGTGTTGGCAAGGATGTGGAAATATTAGAACCCTCATACATTGCTGGTGGGAATATAAAATGGTGCAGCTGCTTTGGAAAACCACTTAGCAGCTCCTCAAAAAGTTCATCACAGAGTTACCATATATCCTAGCAATTCCACTCATAAGGTATACACCTAAGAAACTGAAACATATTAGTTGAATTGCATCCCCTCAAAATTTGTATGCTGAAGCCCTAACCCCCAGTACATCAGAATGTGGCTGTACTTGAAGTCAGGGCCTTTAATCCTAATCCAATCTGACTAGTGTCTCTGTAAGACAAGGAAATTTGGATGCAGAGAAAGACAGGTACCAGGGATCCATGCACACAGAGGACAGGCTATATGGTGAGGTATCAAGTGGGTGGCCATCTGAAAGTCAAGGAGAGAGGCCTTAGAGGAAAACACCTTATGGGCACCTTCTTCTTAGACTTCAGTCTCTAGAACTGTGAGAAAATTAATTTCTGTTGTTTAAGCCATCCAGTCTGTGATATTGTTATGACAGCCATGGAAAGCTAAAATGCATATGTTTACACAAAAACTTTTACAAAAATGTTCATAACAGCGTTATTCATAACAGCAAAAAGTAGAAACATCCCAAATGTCCATCAACAGATAAACAGATGAACAAAATTTGGTCTATCCATATAATGGTATATTATTCACCCATAAAAGGGAGAAAGTACTGATAAATTCTACAACACAGATTAACCTTGAAAACATGAGTAAAAGAAGTCTGACACAAAGATCTATTTACATGACGTCATATGATACATATATTATATGATTCCATTTATATGAAATGCCCAGAATAGGCAGTCCAGGGATGGAGAGTAAATTAGTGGTTTCTAGAGAATGAAGGGAGGGAGGAATGCAGAAAGGCATCTAATTGGCATAGAATTTATCTTGGGGATGACAGAATGTTCTGGAATCAAATGGTGATGGTTGCACAGCCTTGTGAATATACTAAAACTACTAAATTACACACTTTAATATGGTTTAAGTTGTGATTTTTGTGAATTTTATCTCAATAAAAATACCTAAAATAAAAAATCGATTACTTTACGAGAGAGGAAAATCAGGTTGGCCTCAGACTTTTGCACAACATTTGCCCTTAACTTTTTAGTCTGAAAGCTTAAATTTACAGAAAAACTGAAAGAATCTATAATAAATAACCATATACCTTCACTGGACTTACCAACCTAGATGAGTATATGTTTACTTGCCTTTTTTATCTGGTTGTTTTTTTTAGTTTTTCAACTAAGTTACAGAAGACGTATTACATTTCACTTCAACATGTTATACTACAAACAAAAACACTCTCCTACAAACTACAGTATTATGCTCACACCCAAGTAATTTGACACAGATAAAAAAATTATTTAATGCAAAAACCCATATTCAAATTTTCCCAATTTGAATAATTCCAATAACAACTTTAAAGCTTTTTTTCTTTAAATTCATGATCTAGTGAAAGATCATATATTGCATTATTTATCAGATCTTTTTAGTCTCCTTTAACACAGAATAGTTCCCTCTGTTTTGCATGATACTAAGATTTTTGAAGTCTAATGACAGATTAGAATGTCAACGTCATAAATATACTATAATAATATAAACAACAAAAATTGGTAGGTAGGAGTAGGGGACATGGAGGAAGTCCAAGGAAGTGGGATTGCTAATGTATTTATCTTTCATAGAAGGGAGTCATTATTAATGTTACAATTAAAGTATATAGAATTTTTAAGAAAATAATGAATTGAGTCCCTTAATTTTTAATAACCTTAGAGAAGTCTTTAAAGAAATATTATTTAAGGTAAAGAACATTTACTTAAATTCCTTCTATTTTAATTGTTTCTTTTTCAAACTAAATTACTGCGTATTTTTAAAATATACTGATAATGAGAGTTTTTTATTCAAATGTCTGCATTTCTTTTCAGGAAAAAGTATAGTGAAAATCAATGAAACATACCTGATTCATACAACTCTTCTTCCATTGATAGCCCAATTTCTCACAAGTCTCTTTCAGGCACTGGTAAGATTTGTCTGCATCCAATTTGGTAAAAAATCGTGTCATTCTTTTGACCAAGCGCTGCCAGGGGTTCTACATCAAACAGAGGAAAGCTGAATAAGTATGACATCATCCAAAGCAGTCATACCATAGCTATTTAGTTTGAAAATTATTTCCTGTGACCTAAGATTCTTACAAATGAATGTCTCTTTGAATTCTCTCGTCAAAAAAAAAAAATCCCTATGAAGTGTTAATAATGTATTTCTAACATTTATACATTTAATAAATAAAAGACATAAAGACAAAAAATAAAGGGCTTCCATTATGTATTTGAAATACTAAATTCCCTTACCTGTGAGGATCCTGGAGTGCCAAGTAACTGACTATTCAGAAGCATATGATCAGGACATGTGGGCTGGGAGAAACTGATTCCTTGTACCAGTTTATCAATGTACGAAGGGCTGGTGTCCCATAAGGAAAGACCTGTCCGTGGTTCTGGCTGGGAACTGGAGTACTTCACATTTTCTTCACTGAGGCATATAGGGCAAAATATGTTTTTAAATAAAACCCATCAGGCCTTTCTTATAAAATAATTACCATTCCCACACTGATAAAAATTACCTTCATTAATAAGAAAAAATCTACACACGTATTATTTTTCATTGGGAATATACATTCAACTACTTGGTCTTTATTAATTCATCTTACCTAGAAGTACTGTTTACTGGAGAGAAGTCCAAATTTGACTGAATGTGTTTAGAGAATCCACCAGGAGACTCTGAAACACCACCTGAAGTGACTCGGGGCCTCTTTGTCCCTAAAAAAGAAAACATATATACAAATGCTTTGAAGTCTTCCATGCAGTTATTTTTTAATTAAGCCAACTGGCAACTTGAAGAAGTAAAACCATATCTAAATCCATTTGTGTCTAAATCCATGACAAACAGTGGTTCTTCTTACATGACTTTACAAGAAATGTGGTCATTATGAACTTACCAGGACTCACTTGTCAAATTACACATTTCACAAATTCTGACCTGTAACTATGTTCCAAGTGTGGGGTATCATATTAAGGTCATAATTTTAATGGTACCATTTGTCCTATGAAGACAGAGAGACCTTGTTGAGGGATCAAAACTTTTAAAAATAAAAAATAATTTACAACAAAAAATAAACAAACAGAAACAGAATCATAAATACAGAGAACTGGTGGCTACCATGGGAGAAGGAAGTGAGAGGGTAAACTAAATAGGTGAAGGGGATCAAGAGGTACAAATTTCCAGTTACAAAACAAGTCAGGGCAATGAAAGTACAGTATATGGAATATAGTTGTTAATACTTTAATAACTTTGTATGGTGACAGATGGTGATTACTTATCATAGTGAACATTTCTTAATGTATGTAACTTGAAATACTATGCTGTACACACTAAAATAATATTGTATGTCAATTATACTTAATAAAAATAAAACATAATGACAATGAATGAATGTCATTATCACGACAGAACAGTATGAATCTGCTCTATTCTTTCTTTGCTCTACCAAGAATAATCATTACATAGAAAATGATGCCATTATAAATTCCTGGTTACTATTATAAATTCCTTGTCCTAAGTTCTCTAGGCAGTTTCTTTCCCCCTTTTCCACAATGATTGTTTCAAAGCTTTTTCCTGCACTTTTGTCAAATTCCTAAAACCATCCTCCAGCACTGCACCATGTAGTTTATGACACCATCTTCCCGTTTCACAAAGAAAATAGTCATTAGAAACTTTCTCAAGTTGCTGCTACCAAATCTGCCTATTTACTTCCCTTCCTACCAATCCTCTTCTCCCTTCTATCCTCCGATCAAATGTTTATCCCCATATTTGTACTTGAGCCCATTCCCTCCTATAACCTCAGAAATCTTGATGCTCTTTTATTCTCTCTCCTAGACTTTCAGCCTTATCTTCTCAACTGGATCTATCCTGAAACCATTTAAACATGTTTAAGTTTAGCCAACTTCTTTATTAATCCACTCATTCAAACATTTCATTAAACCTACTATGTATCAAGCAGAAAGTGGGAGAAAGATCCAGTGAGAGGGAAAACTTCAATGATGCAGTAAGAGAGAACTGCTGGACAGTGTCCCTGAATAGGCAGAAGAGAGCTGGGTGTAGTGCACAAGAGAAAGAGTTGGCTTACCTGCAGCAATTCAGCCACAGCTATAGGGGAGGAAGCACAGTATCTGGGCAAAGAGACTGTTAAGTCAGGCGGATGGAGGTAGTGGTGGGGAATTGTAGAAGTTCCCTTGCAATGCTTGTATTTCCCAGTGAATAGGAAATACTGTCACCAACAGAGAGTGAGGATGGGGAAGGAGGAATTAGAAGCTGTAGAGCAAAGAAAAGGTATAAAAATGTGATTAGGAGAGTCGGTTTGTGAAAGAAATGGGGAAATGCACGATGACTGCCTGCCCACTTGAGATTAGTGATCCTGAATTTAAAGAGAAATCGGTTGTGTATTTTTCTGAAGCTGCACTCAGCTATGCAGGTATAAGTGTAGAGTAGGTAGAAAACTGGATTAAACTTGGATTACATTTTGACCAGTAAGTATGATGAAGAGAGAATGGAGCAAAACACTTGAAGATGACATAAAGAGGTCATTATAATGACTAACTTTTGATTTAAAATAGTGAGGATGGAACTGAGGGCTTAGGGAGGGGATACGTAAGACACAGTGGAAAGGTAGAATTAAAGGATTGCGAAGTCCAGGTAGGGTCAAAGGACTGTTGGAGTAAGGGTACTAGAGGAGGAAGCCAGGGGAAAATATTCTGGTGGTTAGAGCAAGATGCTTGAAGATCACTAGAGAAGGTCTAGGAAATATGAGGTCAGGCTATTATTGAAAGGATCATCCAAATGAATATTACATCACCAGGAACCATGACAAAAATATATCGAAAGTCATGTTGGAGAGAGTGACAATGTAGCAGGAAATTCTAATTGGGGTTCAGAAGTTGATTACAACAGGGAGGGAACAGTGTGTAGCATAGTCTGATAACATGAGATTCAAAATGAATCTCTCACCAACCTCTCTTTTAGACTATAACCTCTCTACTCTAGAATTGCCTCTTAGCTCTTCACCAAAACTTCCTGCCATGAGTAACTGCCCTTTCATGGGACCCATTGGACAAATTTTTAGCTTTCACATTATTAATTCACTTAATGGTATCTGCCACTATCATGCATTTTCTTCTTTGCCTCAATTACTCCCCATTTTCCTGATATTTCTCCCAACTCTCTGGCTACTTTTCTCTATTTCCATCCTCCACCCACCACTTCAGTGTTGGTACTCCTTAAAATTTCATATATTCAATTTCATCTACCACCATAGCTTAAACTACCATCTATTTTCAGAAAACACCTACATGGACATCTCAAACCTAGTTCTGTCTCCTGAGTTACACACACATGCCCCTCTAAGGTAGTTTTACTTCTCAAATTCAACAGGTCCAAAATCACAAAAAATTTCCGCCCAAATCTGTACTTCCTCCTGAGTTACATCCCAGTCTAGAGTGTCACTATTTACACAGCTGCTCAAACCAGAAAGGAATCATCCTTGATTCTTCATTCTCCTTCTTTTTTCCACATATAAACAATCGCCAGCCTTATCAATTCTAGTTCTTAAACTTCTTTGGAATATATCTCTTCTTTCTAATCCCATTGTCATTAACCTAGTCTAATAAGCTGCCATCTTCTCACAGGTAGGCTCAAAAATATTATAAACAATTTTTTAAAAGTAGCCTTTTAAAAACAAATGTGTGATCATGTCATTTCCTCACTTAAAATCTCTCAGTTTTCCCCAATGGCTTTAAGTGAAAGCCTAAACTCTTTAATGTGGCTTACAAGGTCCTCCTCCACAACTTGTTCACTATCTGCCTTTCCAGCCTCATCTCAAGCCTCTCTCCCTCTCCTCCCTTCTCTATTCTCTCATTTGCTCAACAAACGTTTTTTGAGCACCTGCAATGTACTACACACTGTGCTAACCATTGGTGATACAAAGATGAACAGGCCAGACATGGCCCATGCCACACTGGCCTTGCAAGTTCCTCAATGCACTGCTTTCTGAATCACAACACATCCCAAATGCTGCTTCCTCCGTTCAGAATCTGCTACCCATCTGGCTAGTATCTACCTGGCTTCAAATCTTCAAATCTTAGATTTAACATGAATCCCTCAGGACAATAAGTTTTCTCTGTCACTTAAGACGTGGTCTTAGTTATACACTTGGTTATATATCCTGACTTTTCACTTTATAATTTACGATAAACTTAGTTATTTTTTCTTTCTGTTTTGAGAACAGAGACCACAACTACTTTGTGTTGTTGACTTGTGATTCTGACTTTGCAAGTCCCTTTCCTCTCACAGAAAAAATACTCATATTTTAAGGATATTACCTTTCTTGAGTGGTTTGTTGTACCATCTATCTTTATTGATGTCTGGGATGGTAATCCTTACTGATGGATTCTCAACTAGGATTTTATGCAGCAGAGCTAAAAATAAAATATTAAGACAACATTCACAAAAGAGTCATGAAGATTAGAAAGGCCTACAGCTGATATGGAACACATTTTCTACAGGCCTCCTTAAATCTAAATATTATTTCTGGGGAAGAGAAAGAATAAAGATATTAAATTATTGCTTTAATTTCATGCAGCTGTTCTTTGCTACTGTCCATATTCCTCCCAGATCTGATGGTCAGTTGTTTGCAAATAAGTGGAACAAATAACAGGTGGAAATGTTTCTCCCCATGTGACATTAATAAAAAAATACAAAAAATATTCTTATCCATTTTCAATACCAAACTTCATGTCCTGTTAAGCCCTCATCCACACAATTTTGTGAGAAAAATTTACTTTCCAATAACTTTTTAAAAGACAGTAATATAAGCAACCATCATCCTAAAATGCTTTAATTAACTTGATAAAAAATTCATCTCCCAACACTAAAATCATTTTCTAATGGACCAAATAGTTAAATGAAAACATGAACCCATAAAAATATAAATGAAAACAGGGAACTTTTTCTAATATCAAGACCTTTCCAAATGTAACAATATAGTCAGAAACCACAAAGGACAAGACAATAGATTCAAGTCAATAAAAACATAAATATTCTTCATATCAAAATAGCATAAGTAAAATAAAAATACATGAATTATAAAAAAATATTTGAATACAAAAATCTAATGATATCAATACATTCAAAACAAAAACAAAAGCCATCATACAAAGTAATAAGAGAACCCTTCTGTCTGTCCAAAATGAGCAAAACAGACAATCCACAAAAACAGACAAAAAGCTAGTATGTAATGGATATATAACCTCCTTGGTAATAAATTTAAAGTAACAGCAAACAGTTAATGTATTTTTACAGGCTTGTAAGATTAGTCAAATATATATTTTTTAATATAAACTAATTAGATTGTGATGAAATGGTATGAACTTTCTGGAAAGCAATTTGACAAAGTCAATCATGATAATTATAAACTGCATAAATCCTTGGCACTTTTGGGTGTTTTTTTAAATTAAAGAATTTAAAGGTGTGTGTATTATATGATCATCTTATCTCTTTCATAAGAATGAAACATTATAAAAAAAATATGAATCTCTATAAAGGTGATTGGATGAGCATAGTTAAGATCTATCCACATAACAGAATGCCATCACAGCCTTTAGAAACACTGATGGAGACCTATGATGACGACATGGAAAAACGTCCACACATTAACACAACACAAAAAAGGTTATAAAATAACATCTGTAGTGTGATCTCATTTTCTGTAAAAAAAAAAACCCCACATGCTTATAAATAATATGCGTATATGACAAATATATATTTTTAGAACAAAGTATAGAAGCACATTATCAAAATGTTAAAAGAAGCTATTTCTGAGTGCTGGGATTACAGGGTTGGTTGTTAAAATTTTTTTATTTGTTACTTTCTAATTAAGGATCATGGATTACTTACATGATTAGTTAGAATTTAAAAAGAAAAAATTCAAATAGCACTAGACTTAATTATATAAGAAATTAGTATTTTCAATTAAGATAATCCAGTTACCTAGAGGAGCAGAATCTATTTTCTTCCAAGGGTTGACGTATGTTTTTTTTTCTTTCCAATCAGAATATTCCTGACAACTGTCACTGGGCTGGTCCCACGGCAACTCTAAAAAAGAAACAAGTCCCACGTTTCTGAAGAATTCACATCATTATACAGTAAAGTTGTAAGGGAAAATAACCAGTGTTACAAATCCATTAAAAGTTTTCTTCAATTCAATGTTTCTCAAACTAAGAATGCCCACCCACAGACATTTCTATGGTACTTCAAAGATGGATGAACCACTTCCCACCCTACTTTTTCCAAAAGTATTCACATGAATTTTAAAACAGATAGCTATTGTGATATTTCATTTAATACCTACACATATCTTATTTTGGCATAACACATCTGGTTTTCCACAGGACAGGAGTTTTACCATGATTAAATTGGTCTTACCTCCAGCCAGCATTGCAGTAAGTACTATTCCACAGGACCAAACATCAACCGGTTCTGCATGAAATTCTTTTCTCTTTAGAAGTTCCGGAGCAACATAAGGTAAAGTACCACACATCTTGTTCAATAAACGCTCACGACTATTATGCCGAAACACTGTTGCCAAGCCAAAGTCAGAGATTTTGAGGTTATCTAAATCAAAGGAAGAAAGGATGGCACTGGATAAAAATGTTTTGTAAACAGATATATTTGAAAGAATTAAGTTTCATTGGAAAATTACTGTTGTTACTTAAGGTTTATAGAACTTCCCTACTTTAAAATGATCAAAAAGAAAGAAAAGATATCATCATCTAGCTAAAAGTAGAAAAAGGCTCATTGCTTCTAGTAACTTAAGAGAAATACATCAATACACAAAACAGTTTCGACCAGGTTAAAGAAAGATATTGGAGTCACAAGCGGGCTGCCCTTCTGGAAAAGGGGGCTCTAGACTGGGGCTGAAAGCAGCCAAGCCCTTCACTGGGTTTGCAGAGGGCAAGTAGGAGACATCAGTAATACATTAGGCACAACTTCTTCAGCAGCAAACAAACCCAGTTGGCAGGAAGACATGTAGATACACCAAAACTAAAGATCCCCAAACCACTGGAACTTTTTGTCAAAGTGGCTGAGTGCAGAAAAGGAGAACTTCACACAAAACACAAACCAGAAGAGCAAATTTCCACTTTACCTTCCCATATTCAACAGACACAAACTGCAGGCAGAAGTTTCAACTTAACGTTTGTGAATATCTACTATAAAGTGACACTGTGCTAGCCCATGCTTGTAAATAAATTACTGAAGACGACCAACAGATAACTGTTGTGAAGGTTATGAAAATACAGAACACTACAAGACTTTATAGCAGGAGAATCTAACCTAATCTTAGGAGTGAGGGAAGACCTCATATTATCAAGGTATTAACTGGTACAACATTTTTAGAGGGCAATCTAGTAAAAGATGTCAAAATTTGAAATATTCATATTCCTTGAATTAGCAATTGCCCTTCTAGGGCCATATCCACAGAAATACTCCCCAAAATTCACAAACATAGGATATTCAAAGTAATATTATTTGCAAATAGCTTAAATGTCCATCAATAAAGAAATGATAAAATCTTTTAATACATGCATACAAAGAAAAGAGTTGTTAAAAAAAAAGGTATATCTACATGTACTGACACGGAATAGGGTACATATGAAAAGAAAAAGTAAAAAGAAAGTGCAATAACAAATATTCGCTATCAACATGATATAGTTTTTATATTGTGCCTGTATAGAAATTTATAGAACAGCCTGTTTTTTTCTTTTCTTTTATATATTTTTTTAAGCTAGAAACAACTTAAACGTCCCAAAGTAGGGGACTGATTCTCTAAAAATCAAGTACATAGTACATCCACACCACATAATATGAAAGCCATTGATGATGTTTACCTGTATTTGACTTGGAAGGTAGCTAAAAGGTAATTTTCCTTTTAATAGCTACATATATTATATGACACAATCTTGACAAACCACTGAGATTAAGAGTTCCAAGATACTTATAAGTAGCAATCATTGAACATACTAAGGGATATTCCTAGTATGCCTTGGACTTTGTTGTTTCATTATGTCTGCAATATTAATACTCAGGCTAGACAACTGCAAATAATAAATGCTAAATTGAGGAGAGTGGTTACTTCTGAGATAAAAAAAGAATTCATTTGTGAAGGACACAAGAGGATTTTGATTATACTGGTATTTTTTTGCTTTTTTAAAAAGATGACTATTAAATATTGAATAGGAACAAGAGTATTTACATAATATGTAGGATTAATGAACAATGTAATGAACATCCACTCACCCAACACCCAGTTTAAGAACATTCTATTTCCTTTGAAATCCCCGGTAAATACTCCCCCAAATATATTCTTTTCCCTACCTTCCCAGAACTAATAACCATCATTCTGATTTTTGTTCTACTATGCCCTTTCTTTTGTGATTTTTTTTCTCATGTTTGTATCTCAAAATCATATATTTTTACATATTTTTGAACTTGACCTAAATAGAATCATACTTTTTTCCCATACACCAAATTTTCTGAGTATCTAAAATTTTGCTATGTTCCTTATGAAACAATTTGCAGAAGGCTAAAATAACCAAGAGGGAGCTTGTGTAGCTAGGTTAGTATGTGGGTTAATAAAAGGGTAACTGAAAGATATTCACCAAAACATTAACAGTGGTTATAACCCGATTAGCGGATTTCTGGTGATTTTTTTTACTTCTTTTTACTTTTGATCTTACTTTATGATTATCTTTATAAAGAGAAAATTACAGTATTTTTAGTTTGAGAACAAAGTTTTCATATTCCAGATATTATTACATATTCACATCTCCATTATTTATTATATAAATAGGCTTTTCTTAATTTATTCCTTTGCATGAAGTTCAATTATAGATTTCAGATTGGGATGCTGATAAGTACACTGTTACTTGTCATGGTAACTAACATCTTTCTATCTTGTCAGACAGTAACAACACTAGCCGGGGGGAGGATTTAGTAGTGTATATAACTGTTGAATCACTACGTTGTATACTTGAAACAAATATAATGTTGTGTATCAACTATACTTCAATAAAAAAAAATATCAACAACAAAAAAATTATATTAAAAAAAAGAATACTGCCGGAATCACTAAATCTCAGAGCTGGACAAGATCTTAAAAGGACTTTGGTCTAACTAGCCAAGCAAGCAATGTTTAAATTCCCTTACCATATCCTTGATAATTAGTAATCCAGTGTTTGACTCTCATCTTACAAATCTACTACATTCCAAAGCAACTATTCAGTTTTTGGACAGATCCATCAGTGGGGGGTCATCCTTGTACTAATCCAATTTGCTTTCATATAGTTTCCACCCACATACTTGGAAGGACTGTATTTAACAATAAGCAAGATTCGCCTGAGTTTCTTCAATTATTCCTTATTTTACAGTTTGTAGCCCTTGGATCATTCTAGTCACTCTCCTATAAAAGTACTTCAGTGGTCTACACGCCTTTTGCAGTATTATCCCAGGACACCCATTATTTCCAGTGTGGGCTCATCAAAGTAGTACAGAACTACTACCTTCCTCATTCTCAAAAACATCACTGTAGTTTTCTAATGACCAAATCACATAGGTGACAAATATGAAGTTTGCTGCCTAGAAAATTTTTTTAACCTGCTTTGCTGCCAAAGATACACTACTCAACTGTATTTATTTGGTTAGTTTTTTACTCTAAATACTAGACTTTAGATTTTTCCCTGTTGGGAAACAACTTTAAATCTGACCCACTCCTCATTCATTGAATAAATATTTTTGAAAGCCTAACATTTGCCAGGCACTATTCGAATGCATTTAAATAAAACATAGAAAAAAACCACTGCCTCATTCAACTGACATTTCTGTCATCTTTTTTGATTCTGATTCTATAAGCTAACACTTGCACTATGCATCCCTCTCGGTTTTTATGACATTCATAAAATAGGACTAAACTCCTTGAATCTTCATTCAAGTCACAGATTAAACAGAACAGGACAAGGCTAAGGTCTAGGGTATTCCAACAGAAACTTTCCTTTATTAATTCTTTAGAGTTGTTTAAGACTGTATAGTTATTCATCCAGTGAGCTATCCCTGTATCTATGTCAGATTTCTCTATCTTATCCACAACTATCTTATGAAGGATGTGTGAAGCCTAAGTATACTGAGTCTCCTAAATTTTCTAGACTTTCCACATTTTTTACCCTTAAATTTCAGTAATGACAAAACTTTGATCATGCCTTACATGGCTGTTTTAAAATGCTTTAGATAGCAGTGACAAATGCTAAACTTACCCCTTTCATCTAGTAGCAGATTTTCGGGCTTAATGTCCCTATGAGTTATTCCAATACCATGCAGATAAACCTAAAAGGGACGCATACCAAAATGTGTTAATTTACTGCATTCATATTAATGTTAAGTAAAAGCAAAAGAAACAACAGTACCTACCACCCCTGCCATGAGTTGATGGAAGAATCTCTGGGCATCTTGTTCAGGCATGCCTACATCTGGCTCTGTAAGAATTAATCATGAAAATTAGTTTACCAGGTCAATATAATCAGGTATCAAATACCTAGTCTCTTAATTCTAAGGTTCGATATTTGTCATTATACTTCAGCAAGCATAATCTTATGCTAACAACTAAGACTCTGGAGTCCATAACTCATACAATACCTAGTAACTCAACATTTCCCCATCTGTTACATGGTGAAACAAATGAACATTATAGGAAAATGACAGAAAGAAATAACAAACTATTATCCAAATCAAGAATGCAAGCCATACTTTGAAAGCCCTTGCTTATGTTATATCAATCAAGAGTTATTTGATATCTTTTATATTTCCCCTTATTTCTTCTAACACTATGACAGTATTTTCCCACCCTCTGAAAAGTGACTGCCAAAGTGTAAGCCTGGAAAAATCTAAACTAATTTCACTAAATATTTAACAACAGATTTAAATTTCATAAAATCTCTCACAGTACAAAGCCATGAATACTTGTGAAGTTCCTTCAGGAAAAAAAATTTTATTTAAAAAACGTTCTATTATCAGTTATCTTTTTATATTTTGATCTCCTTCATTACCTCTTGATTTCTTTTACACTCAACTCTCTTCTGAGTTACACAGTGGAGAGTTTAATAATCAGGTTTAACTGTTAATAATAGCTTTAAATAACACATAGATCCACAGAGTATGTTTTATGTACTTCTTGATGTTCTATAATATCAAGACTTTTAATCTACATAGAACATTTATGTAGCAAACAGATTTTACTTAACACATAAACTAATCCTAGAAAATTCTTATTTCACTTAAACAAAGAAAAATGTAACAACATGCTATTATTTTCAATCTGTCAATGTATGCAATGATTTCATGTAACCA
Organism: Manis pentadactyla; assembly: GCF_030020395.1. Classification (NCBI taxonomy): domain Eukaryota; kingdom Metazoa; phylum Chordata; class Mammalia; order Pholidota; family Manidae; genus Manis; species Manis pentadactyla. The sequence goes on along the minus strand of NC_080031.1, from coordinate 11,591,966 downwards.
GAATGTCTACAAAGAAAACAACTGCACAAAGAATACATTGCACCTGTGATAATTCATCATGAAATTACTTTGTCATTCTCAAACGCTACAAAACAGCAATTCCAACCACACATACACAACTTGGGAAAAATGTTTTCTCTGATGACTATATATGTTTTCATGGTTTAACGTAAGTAGCAAAAGCAAAATTTTTTACTCTAGTTTCACTGTTTATATGCAATTGTGAATGGACAATGACCAAATGGCAGGCATAAGACTTAAAAACAAATTTAGAAACAAATTTAGAATAATTGTCTTAAATCTTTTCCATACCTATTCTATCAAAAAGTTCTCCCCCACTACAGTACTCCAGAAATAGATACTGGATATTGCCTTCCCTCCTGTGACCATAGAATTTCACTACATTTTCATGATTTAACATTTTGTTGATACAGATCTCTTTCTTAATATTTTCTGGACAATCTATGGCACGCTTCATGTCTACAATCTTCACCGCAACAGCTTCTTCAGTTCTTCTATTCACAGCAAGTTGAACTCTGGAAAGGAAAAGGAAGACATCTGAATTCTACTTCTTTTAAAACTTCAAAAGATTAAACATGACTTACTCAACAATTCTGTCTTTATTACTTTCTCCACCAAGGAGATACAAAGGATAGGGTTTCTCCCTGTTCTCAACAGATACTACTCCTTTCTGAAATGTTAAGTGTGACAGCTAATGCTCCAAAGAGATCCTTATTCTGTACATTCAAAAGTCATTTAATAAACACTTGATAAAATTAACTAAAATGTGATAATAGCAATTCTAGGCCACATCACAAATACATATGCTCTATTTATTCAATTTTAGTAACATTAACATTTATTAATCCGATACTATGTATGCCTATGGTAACTGTTCTAAAGTTCCTATGGGGTAGATACTATTATTGCCAACTTACAGGGGAAGAAACAAAAAGGTACATATTAGAAAGCTTGCATAAGAACACGATACGAATAACCAGTATGTGAAAGAGTGAGGATCTGAAACCAGGCAGTCTGACTCTAGTCTGTTCATTTGCTCATTTAACCACTATGGTTAAACCCCAGGAAGAAATATGTAGGAGGAGAAACTGACTTTAGAGGTCTCTTCCAGGTCTTTACAAAGAAAATGTAAAAAAAAATAAGAAAAAAAACCCCGATTCTTACAAAAGACTGTGCAGCTTCAATTCAGTTCCCCAAAGCCTTAGATTTCAAATGCAAAGATCTGTTCTGCGGCACCGCTGTATTAGAATAAACAACTCCAAAACAATGTATATGTACTCAAGACAACATACAGAAAACCAAAGCAAGTGTGAAGGCAGGGCAAAAAAGATTCAAACTCACTCTCCATAGGCTCCTTCTCCCAGGGTTTGCACCAAGTCCCAGTCTTCCACAAAGGGCACTGCCATGACTCCACCATGTGCCCACGCTGTAAAAGGCAGGGCAGGAAAGATGGGGCATGAGTACAAGCTTCAACTGTCTGTAAAGCCACTGAGCTCTGCCTTTTGCCATGATTCCTCAATGTAAATAACAGCTCTTAGTTCCCCCTCCACCTCATCCTAACATTTTATCCAAGTCTTTAAACCACAAGCGAGTATCCTAAACTCTGGCGTTTTGTTATGTAAATCACAACGCCCATTCCCACCCACACCAAAGGATGAAGCTCTGCCTTCCTCGGGCTTCAGAGGAAATTTAGTAGTTGTGTTGAGGAAATGGGGACAAAAGCTGGATGACTGGGGAAATGGGGAGGTGGGTGAGGGTTCGGGTCAGAGCAGCGGCATGCGGGCTGGTGGAGGCGGAGGGGGACCCTAACGACGACCACGTGCAGCCCCTCCTTCCCATCCGCTCGGTTCCAATTCCCACCCCGCCGCCGTCCCGGAGGCCGGGAGGAGCGTGGGGCGGGGCCAAACTGCCCCAGACTACGGAAGGAAGGGCTGGCTGGCACAGCTTTGGGGTTCCCAGCCAGCAGAGGGGTAGTCTCTCCACGCCCTCGACAACGGAGACCCCCAGGAACCCCACTCTTCCACTCCCCGAGACAGTCCTTCCGCGGGAGTCTTTCCGACCGCCCTCGCTCGTCCCCAGTAAGTTTCCCTCGCCGTGCCCCTCCTAACTAAAGTAGACCCCCAACTCTCCTCCGGACTCCTTTCCCACCCAACCAGCCTCCTTTTCTCACCAGTCCGTCCTTTGCCCGTCACCACAGGAATCCAAGTGCAGCGCTTTTCCCGCCAAAACCCGCCAGCGCCACAGCGTCGCAAGCGCGCGCGCCCTTGCCGTAAAGCAGGCGAGCGCGCGTTCCCGTGTCCCGCAGCTCCAAAGGTTGGCCGCTGGAGGTGGCCAGCGCTGAGATGTGAACCCCAGGCTTAAGATTTCGGAGCCGGGAGAGGATGCTGGCTGGAGAGAGAGTAGAGCTGCAGACCGCATCAGTGCGAATGATCTCCGGGCCCAAACGCGAAATGCTGGCGGCGGTGTGACCCCAAGCCGGCGGTCCTAGCGCTCCTGTGCGGGGCCGAAGCCCGCGGAGACCAGCCGGCGCACCGGGCGGCGTGGGCCTCGCCTTCGCTCCCTGGGGCTCTGGACCTGGAGGCACTGGACGGACGGATGCCTGCGTACACCGACCCGCCCGCCACCTCTGAGCACCTTGCCCAGACAGCATTGTGAGGATCGTGTTTTAAAAAGGCTGTCCCTGAAACTACAGTGCCTTATGAGCCGCAAAGCTGGATTCCGAGGAGTGGAAGGAACTTTGTGGTGTAAGGGAGAAGCATCAAAAAAAGACTGACCACACAATAATGATCGTTAAAAGCTACTCTTTTGTAGTGTGAAGTCATGTTAGGATAACCAATTTTGCCTTGTCTGAACAAGCTGCAAAACAATGCAGCCTTGTTGAAGGAAGAGCAACTGCATAGCGTAGTTCTCTCTACCAGTATTCTCATTATTAAAGTGTAAGAAACGAGGGTAGAAGAAAAAAGACCGTTCAGCCTCGTTTTACAGTGCAAATTTTAAAAGAGAGTAACCATTTAAAAGGTAAAAAATAACTTGAGGAAAAGGACTTGCTTGGGAACAATGTGGAAAGCCTGAAATAGGGATTCCCCCTTGACAGTAAACTAGACTGGGAACTCAAGGCACAGGCAAGACACCTCTATTAAATTTTTCAGTTCTTAGAACTGGGCCACATATATTGAGCATAACCATCTCTTGATTGTGATGATGGTAACAGAGTAAAATATATTACGTAAAAACACACACATCTGATTTAAAGCAGCAGAGTCGGACAAAAAGCAAGACCAGAACACTTCAAAATGCTTATTTGAGAAGCTTTTAACCATGACATCACAGTTTTAGCATCAGGTAATAAAGTACGTTTTCTAGGTGATTGAGTTTTCTCTATTTTCCACGTTGTGTGCTGCAAATGAAGAATATGAAGAAAGGAAGAGGAGGACCTGCACAGTTCCTATGTGTCTTAGCCTAAAAAAAAGATAAGGCATAGAAATTTCAGGCACAATACCAGTTAAAAATAGCATATGGGAGAATGGATGCACACCAAAGCCTCGGTTCCCTTTGAAACCTTAGTAAAATAAATTTTAATATTAAATGCTTTAGAATTTTAATATTAAAATTACTTTAAAATAGTAAATTTTTAAAAGGCAATAATCCACAAGAATAGACTATGAAAAAGAAAATTTTGAAAAGTGAAAAGTCTTTACATGAAAGGTAACTTAGACAAAAGAAAAATGAATCCTAAAAGCCAGTAATGGGAAAGCAGAAAAACAACTCAATTTTCATCACAGAACTCCCCACAGACTCATGCTGAATTAATGACACCAGGTAACTGAAGGTGAAGGTGGGGCTAAAAAGAGGGTAGGTGCAAAGACTAAGTAAGAAGCAAATGTACACTTGGATCCCCTCCCTCTTCTGTCTCCCCAGGGTACTGCCCTTCTCCAAATCTGGTCCAAGACTTAAGAGGGTAAAAACTGGACAGCATCAGGCACAGTTAAGGCTTGGGTACCTTACTGAAAAGAGGACTAAATCTGCACTGAAAGTTGAACCTGTAGGCCTTTCCCCCCACTTTATGCCCAGAAATCTGGCAGGCTGGCTTGAACACTTGAGGTTATACAAGGCTTTGTGAGGGAATCTTCTCATATAAGACCTAAAGATAACAGTATCAGAGATTTCCTAATGTAACAACTTAAGCAGATCACAGGACAATGATGCCCCAGCATACCCTAAACAGACCTTCCTATCAGCTTTTTAGGGTCCCACTCTTTAAAAAGAGCAGACAACCAAGAATTTGACAAGGCCTTTAATATGAAAGTTGTGAAAACAAAGGAATATTTTTTAAAAGCTCATGGACAACAAAAAATACGACAGCAGGAAAAAAGGAAACTAAACAGACAGGTTAGGAAAAAAAGCTTAGGAAGTCTCCCTGAAGAATTAAAATGGAAAACAGAAGAGTAAATACGAGAATATCCAGGAAGCCTAACATCCAGATACAACTGACCCCTGAGTAACATGGGTTTGAACTATATGGGCCCACTTACACGTCTGTTTTTTTAACAAATATATTGGAAAATACTTTGGAGATTTGCAGTAATTTGGAAAATGATTTTCTCTAGCTTCATTATTAAGTAAATAGTATGTACTGTATTAACATACAAAAAAATGTGTTAACTATTATTGGTAAGGCTTTCAGTCAACAGTATGTGATTAGTAGTTAAGTTTTTAGGGAGTTGTTATATGGATTTTTGACTGCACAAGGTAAGAGGGAGGTCTGCGCCCCTAGCCCCTGCATTGCTCAAGGGTCAACTGTAACTTATTTTTTAGGAAGAGAAAGTGAGTTGGAGGAATCCACCAATAACTCAAGAATTTCCCAAAACTTAAGAACTTGACTTTCCATACATTTAAAGTATCCAGCACAATGGATGACCCACTCCAAGATACATCATGGAAAGACTTCAAAAGCATTACATACAAAGAAAAGATCCTAACAGGTCTAGGGTGAAAGTGAGCAAGAATGGATACAAGAAAATTAAGAATAAGAATAGCTTTGCTTTCTCCACAACACTGAGATGATAGAATTATTTTGAAGGCACTGGCCCCCATTGTTTTCTAAGGAAAGGTTATCCCAACCTGAGAATTCCCTATTCCTAGCAACCTTACAAATTGAGTGTGACAAAAAACATGCAGGATACCAAGAAATGTTTCTCCCACCCACATTTTTCAGGAAGGTAGTTGGAGGTGATAAATCAAGAAAGAAGTCAGGGTATTAACACACACATTATGACAGTGAAAGGATACACTAACCCAAAAGGTACATAGCAAACCTAGAGGGTACACCAGTGAAAACTGGAGCACACAGAAACAGAAGGCATCTCTAAGAATGATTACCTAACAAGTCTGAACATATTAAAATGAAGTTGGCACAAATGAAAGAAAGCTTGTGGAAAAAAATCAGTGACAAGTACAAAAATATGAAGGAACTCCCTCCCAAAAAAAGTTATGCAGAAAAAAACAGCATGCCACATGGCCTAGTTGTGAAAAGCCACAAGGTAAAAACTGAGCTTAAGCTAATCGTAATTATAATAGAACCTTAAGATAGTAAGGACGTGGGTTGAGAATAGCAGGATGGTGAAAAAAAGAGATCCTTAATCTCCACACCAGAAGTTTAACAGATGAAGACCTAAAATTGAAAAACCAACACATAGCAAAATAAAGCAAGTCATTTAATGATATGGGGGTAAATAATGTGAGAATCAGCAGATTGCAAAGTGGTTACCTCTGGGGGGGAGGGGGTGGAATTTTTTTTAGAATGTTGCTTTTTAGAGTTACTTGATTTTTTTATACTAAATCACTGTAACAGTGAAAATGAAAAGTAAACTTTTTAAGAAGATAGCTTTATGTAGCCTAGAAAGTAACAACATTAAAATCGTAAGAGCAACAACTATAGTGGTAAGTTAAAAGGTTATCTCATCTATAATACATAGAGGAAGATCACTGATGATCTCTAACTGGTATTACTCATATTGGTAAAAACAAAACAAAAACCCCAACACCTCAGAAGAACCTCTTCCACTGGGAAGGAACTGTGTATATAAATCAAATAATGTATTTACATGTAATAAATCAAGTCTTACATCAAATCTAATCTTACACACAGTTGAAGCACTTGGTATAAAAATGTGTTTGGGAGGCTAAGGTTCTCTGTATACAAGTATATGTAAGCATATCCTTTAAGAGCACCAATTTGACTTAACTTAGAAGCCATGTAACTGCCCGTTTCTAAACAACATCAGTTACCTTGTATATTTTTTAATGACTCAGGGTATACATACACTACTGATAAATGCCTTACAATGTCCTACTGAACTGACATGAGGCTCTTTGACCTGATGTTAAATATTGATGAGACTACTGTGCTTTGACTTAAAAATGTTTTTAAAGTTTCTCTTCTCCTTTACTGAAATCAGACTAGCACCATGCTCTAGGTACCCGCTAAAAGCAATTCCTCCCCCTTCTAATTTGTAGCTTATTTGGCAAGGGCTTCAAAATCAGATCATCAAGCTTGTTAGTGGTATATAACAATAAACAAGCGGACAATAAGAAAGCAGCTCACCTTTAACCGTAAGAGTTTCAGTACATAAGCTAAAGGAAATGAGCAGAGACATTTACTGTATCATGGATAAGTGAGAGCACTGAAAAGCTAGATTCAAATACACATGTATGATTATGTTACCAGCTGATTTTAAAAAACACCTACTGACCATCAAGTTCTAACCAATACGTTGGAGGAGTTTCTTCCTCTTGATTAAGAACAGTAATTTCACTAGTTGCCTTGAATCCTCAAAACTGCTGATTTAGTCTCACTTGTTTTATTACTGCTCAAAAAAAACCAAAAAAACAAGAAGTTACCTAGCTAGACCCAAATAACACTGGGAGAATCAGATCAGGTCTGACTAGCCACCTTCTGTCCCTCGTGAAATCAGAGCGCCTCCAAGGACAAGAGATGTTAAAAACAGACAAGGGGACAATGTGGCTGCCTTTCCTGCTGAGAACCACCACTCCTCTGGACCCACAGATACATATTCATTCCAAGTTCACTGAGCGCCCACATATGTGCAAGGCACTGTGCTAGACGCTGCGATTTCAAAATAAAATTATTTGTAGAATCTGAGCTAGTCCTTGATGGTTTTCCTGGTTTGAGAGAGAGAATGCCTCTACAAGGCTCATTTAGGACTAAGAGCATGGATGAAGTCTGCTTTCTGTCCTGTCATCCCAGTATAAACTTTTACCTTCCTTAAATCAGTCGAAAGTCAAAACAAGTAAGGCACATTTAAAAAAATTCCCCCCTTTAATTGACCAAAGTAAAGCCATGACATTTCGTTTGGTAACCTGCTCAGAATTATAAAAATCATTCCATTTGGCCCAGCACATACTGCCCAGGGCAAAACTTCCAGACAAGTCTAATCCCGTCACGTTCTGTTCTTATAAACTGCATATCTTAAAAATGTCTTCAGCGTCCTAAATGTGACGCACTCAGTGCGAAGCATATCAGAGCTGGATTAACACTTATGTCCGTGACAAGCCTCGATTATCCAGGTCCTTTACCTGTAACATAAAGATGTCAGTTTAATATTTGCAATCAGATCAACTTGGGAAAGGTTCTCTACTGAGCTGGGTTCAACCAGACAGGGAGGGATTCTGCTGGATTCTGCTACCTGGTTTGGTTTTGTGACTCAGTGAACATTGATTTGAGACTAGCTACTCTCTGCTTAGCCTTTTGAAGTACCTCTGTAAGGAACAGTATAAATGACCTACCTCCCAAATATATCAAGGGTTCTCAATCTTTGCTTATGGAAGATATAGAACACACTTCCATGTGACTCTCAATGCCATAAAATCTCTCTCTTTCCCTGCAAGCTGATAATCACTAAAACAGATCAAGTCCAGCCCCAACTGAAAAAGTATAACTGCAGGCACTGCCGACGAGACAGTAAACTGCGGTATCTACTCTCTGAGAATAATCTAAAGTAAAAACAGTAAAACTGAGTTGCAAGCTACTTTTCAGACATTAGAAATGTCCCTATTTTAGATATACATGGTCCATTTTTAAGCACTAGAACCAATCTGCAAACATGAGGGCTGCTTTCTCAGTGTAACATCTGCTCACCTTGTATATTCTGACTAGCCAATGTTCTGTCGTATATGCTTCCTCCAGGACATCAAGCTCAAAGTCTTTATTCCCAATCTCAGCATTCCGAACACGGTCAAAGCCTGGTGGACGCTCTAGGAAGGGATGAGAAAGGAGACACAGTTCTTTGTACAGTGCTAACTTCCTTAGGAAATAGTAAATCAGTCTGTAAATCATCTACTAATTGTAATGTTATTCTTTCAGACTGCAAAAAGGCCTGCAGGAAAGAACATCCTCTCCAAGATGATGTTTTGGCAGAGTCCCTGGAGGTAATCTCTTCTAAGAGAGAGGGAGCTGACTTCCAAGCCCCTCTATTCCCAAGAATTGCCACCCAGAGGCCTCTGTGATACATTTGTAACCATTCCGTGGATCAGAGAAGAACCTACCAGATGTCAAAGGTCTGCATCCACCTCAGAAATTGTCCCTAGTGCAGAACCAAGAAACTGAGGTCAGAAGACTTTAACCTAATTAAATTACTCTCGATTCTTTTCCCTAAGAAATGAAAAGTCCTTGACCTCACTCATCACCCCTCATTTCTTTCTCTATTGTGATACCTTTTACTGAGAGGCAATAAAGAATAATGGGCAAAAGCACACAATTTAGAGCCAGACTGCCTGCATTTAAATTGTTTCTGCTACTGAGCAGTTAAGTAACCTCTTTGTGCCTGGATTTCCACACTATAAAATGGAAATATTAGTATCTATCTTTTGGGTTGTTGTGAGGATTAAATGAGATGTAAAGCAATTAGGACAGTGTTTGGCGTATGAAAAATATGTGATGTGTTGGCTATCACTGCTTTTACCATAGTTACTAATGTTGTTATGAATCACTCACTGGCTTCTGTGTAGACCTGCCCAAAGCGGTAGTAACACATCTTGTACATAAGGCAGTTGAGCAGCACTGGAGAACCTTCACGGTCCACACGGAATTCCCCAGTTGGAGTATAATAATCATGCTCCTTAATATGTTTGCCTGTGTCTGTGCTCCCTCCAATTCGCACCATCCACAGAAACTTGTTGATGTCTAGAAGGAAAAAAAAAAGAAGTGCCTCACAAAGGCTGCTGGAATACACCACCTAATGAAAGTCATTGTTTCTAAGGAATTCCCCAAAATATTTTTCTAATGGGAAGTGGTACCATGTAACTCTAATTTATAAAAATAGGCAAGACAATGTGTAGGCAAAACTTTTTTCCTCAAAATACACAACTCTTCCTATAGATTATTGGGCTCCAGAAATCCTATGCTATTGGTCCAGACTTTAAATTATTCCTAGGTACTAGCTGGAGATGGGCGGTCCAACATAGGAGGTACTGACACTTAACTGTTGCTAGTCCAAGTCAAGTATGCTGTCAGTATAAAATGCCCACTGGGTTTCTAACTTAGTCCAAAAATAAAACGAAAAGTGGTAAAATATCTTGGTTACATGTTAAATGAGAATGGTTTGGGTCTATTTAGTTAAATAACACTATTAAAACTCACCTGTTAGTTTTTTTTTTTTTTTACCTTATTTTGATGTGGGTAATAGAAAATGTAAATGACACATGTGGCTCCTGTACTTTTATTGGATAGCACCAATCTAGAGAGTAGCAGCTTTACCAGAAAGATAGGGAAGACACAAACATGCTCCCTCTTGACCAACAGTTGCAAACCTCCAAAGCCTATCTATGCGAAGTCAACATTTCCATGTCAAACAAACCATCAGGCTCCATAAATACCATTAACTCAGGTTATCTTAGAGTATGTCATTCTCTGTATCTCCTTCACAGGCTTTAGGGAAATGAATGGTTTGTATAAAAAATATTATTGATCCCTAAAAAAAAAAGATTGCTACTCACTACTACAAAGGGCTCAAGGGGCTATCACAGTGGTTAAGCACACAGACTCTGAATCTAAGCTGCCTGGGTTTGTTTCAGCACTGCCAGTTCTAGGTGGGTGACCTTGAGCAAGTTACCTAACCTCTCTATGCTTCAGTTTTCTTATCTGTCAAATTAGAAAAATAACAGTATTTACAACCATAGCTGCTGTATTACAAGTTTATAAGAGCGTATAAAGCATTTAATGTATCATTTGTCACATAGTTACAATAAATAAGCAATCAATAATATTACTATCCTCATGTAGTATCTACATTTTTACTTCCATCTTACAAATGGAATAACTGAGGCACGGAGACCTGCTGAGATCACACAGCCAGACAAAAACAAAATCCCAGAGCATCAACACAAATATCTTAGAGCACTGATATTACAGCTTCCAGGCAGGTATGCCTGAAGCAAAAACCTGAGAAGCTTTAAGAATGGGAGAGTACATAGCAAAAGTAATGATCAACAAAATAAAAAGACAACCTGTGGAATGGAATAAAGTGTTTTCAAACCATAGATCAGATAAGGGTTAATACCTAAAATATATCAAGAACTCATACAACTCAACAGCAGAAAAAGAAATCTAACTGAAAAAATGGGTAAGAACATTTTCCCAAAGATATTCAAATAGCTAGCATGTACATGAAAAGGTGCTCAACGTCACTAATCATCAGGGAAATGCACCATGAGATATCAAAACTACAGTGAGATATCACCTCATAACTGTTAGAAGGGCTACCATCAAAAAGATAACAGGTACTAAATACTGAGGATACGGAGAAATAGGAAAACTTGTGCACTGTTGGTGAGAATATAAATTGGTGCAGCTGCTGTGGAAAACAGTATGGAAGTTCCTCAAGAAACTAAAAATAGAACTATCATAATTCAGGAATCCCACTTCTGGGTATTTATTTAAAGAAAAGAGAATCACTATCCTAAAGAGATAACCCCCATGTTCACTGTAGCATTACTTACAAGTGCCAAGACATGGAAACAACCTAAGTACCCATCAACAAATGAATGGATAAAGAAAAATATGACATATATAATGCAAATACTCTTCAGCCATAAAAAAGGAAGGAAATCCTGCCATTTGTGACAACATGTATGGACCATGAGGCTAAATGAAATTGGGCAGACAGAGAAAGACTACATGGTCTCACTTGTATGTTGAATCTAAAAAAAACCAAACTCATAGATCAGATCTGTGGTTATCAGAGGCTGGCGGGTAGGGTGATGAGAGAATTGGGTGAATGTGGTCTAAAGGTACAAACTTCCAGCTATAAATAAGTTATGGAGATGTAATGTACAATGACTGTATTTAATAATACCATCGTATATTTGAAGGATGCTAAGAGAGATCTTAAAAATTCTCATCACAAGAAAAAATAATGCATACTATGTGAGGAGATAGATGTAAATACACTTAGATGATAATCATTTTGCAATAAATATATATAACAAATCATTCTGTTGCACACTTTGAACTTATAAAATGTTATATGTCAACTGTCTCAAAAAATTGGGGAAAAGTAATACATAAGTGAATGGGCATGGCTGTAGTCTAATAAATAAACCCCTTGTCTACTGGGTCATTTATCAATGATATTTATATTATCTTAAAGTTTCCACATAATATCTGAGAATACATTCTAAATACTTTAAAATATTTTAGATTTCTAAAAAATTGTTTTCTATTAAAATTTTCAAAAGTTAAAAAAAAAACAGAAGAGTAAAAAGTAACAGGAATTATACGAAGGACAGCCCATCGCTGAAAGACATTGCCTACGAAAAAAGAAAAGTTCAAAAGACAAGTAGGATTGTGTGAATAGGGTAGTATTGTATGAAAAGGTAGTATTATGTTAAACTGTGATATAGAGAATCTGGATTATGATCAAATCCAAATATTTTATTTTAGATTTGCATTAAGCATTTAATAAAAAATGAGCAACATGAAATAAACATGACTTGCAAAAGAGCAAAAAATCTTGCCCAGGACACTAACATTTCAAGGAAGTTTAAAATAAGAATATTTAAGAAATATCAGATGTGATGATGAAATGATGAAACTTTAAAAATGCAACAGAATTTTTATACCCAAATGCCTGTTAATCCTTTCAGAAAATGTAGTTTTTGGAACTTATAACACTGAGCATACAAAAGCTCAGAATATTTTGGAATTTCTCATTTGGAATTGTCTTTAGAGCCCAATTCATGTGGGTGTTTTTAAAAACCACTTCATTGAAGTATGTCTGATACAAAAGCTAGACTGTTACTATGATAAGGAGTAACAACAGTAACAAACTTTGAGTTCACTCCTTTTTTTTGCACAATACCTCTCAAATTTTTCAGAATTCCAGCTAATAACTTTGGAGCTTGAGAAATAAAATATGAGAAAATAAATCAATACTGTCTCCTTTCATGATTTTCACATGCATGCTTTCAATGATTTGGATAATAACAAAATTGTTTTTTTTAATGGTTATCTTATCTTAAAAAAAAAAGTCTAGTTTCCATACATAGGTTAGAGTAATTGTCAAATCATCATCCTTTCAACTCAAAAGCACAGCATAATGTCCAAAGAAAGATTTTCTCTGATAAGGCTTTCTTTCTGAATAGGTCTTTCTTTATATAAACTTAACCTAAGCTATTATTCTCACAATTTGACCTAACTAAATCTCTGATTTTCATACATTCCTACGTCACCAATTTATTATGAAGCAGCAGCGGTTCCATCATTAAAACATCTGTATTACCCCTGCATACCTGTGCAGGCAAATACCAAGTGTAGGCAAGGATGCAGAGCAACCAAGAATTTCAGATACTGCTGATTAGGAATGTAAAATTGGTACTAAGCACTTTGGGAATAAATCTCTTTGCCAGATCTATAAAAGTTGAACACATGTATTCTGTCTGAAATTAGCAATTGCAGCCTTTGATACATATGTTCACCAGAAGACATGTACAAGAATGTTCATAATAGTATTATTCATGATAGCACCAAACCAAACACAGCACAAATATCCATCAACCCTAAAATACATATATTGTGCTATACTGACATAATCAAATACTATATAGGAATGAGAAGAAATTCTAACTACTTGCAACATGAATGAATTCTGCAGTAATACTGACCAAAAAAAGGCAGAAACAAAGAGTGCATACTGTATGTACTGCTCCATTTATAAAGTTCAAAACAGGTAAACCTTTCTGAGTGTGTATACATTGTGTCAAAACTTATCAAATTATAGATTTTAAATATGTGCAGTGTATAGTATGTCAACTATACTTCAGTAAATCTGTTTAATAAGCAAACAAATGGCTATTAGAAACTGAGATAGTGGTCACCCTTAGTAAATGGACATAGATACTGCAAGACATATTGGGAGTTATTCTAGGACATTGGTAATGTTCTGATTCTTGATTTGGGTGCAGGTTACATGGATATGTTTCCTTCTTGAAAATTCAACAAGCTAAACAGTATTTCTCAAGCTTTACAGTATCTGTATTTTTTTAAATGTTAAACTTTAACACAAAGTTAAACTTCAAAAACCTGTTTAATCAAAACCTGTTGATCTTAAATATTTCTTTTCATGCAAAATTACTTTGTCAAGTATCTCATATGCTAATTTCCTTAATTTCACACACAAAAAATTATGTGTTCCAAAAAATAACACTCATTTTTACACCAGCATTGAACATATACTTGTATTCAACTTAGCAGGCAATAAAAGGCTGAGTGACTCAAAGTGGTTACTTAATAATGGTTAGTGCTAAGGTTTCAGAAACTATCCCTTTCTACCACATTTATATATATATATATGTATATATATATATATATATAAAAGTACATTCATATATAAAAAAATACATATACATACAGATATACATACACAAATACTTTTCTATGGTATTTGGATATATATTATTATAAAGAAGAAACCTTCAAATAATTACAACAATGCTGGTGCAATTATTTGTGGAAGTTCAAGTATGGGAGACATACTATCAGATATTGTTCTTCCCTTGCTTTTACAGGACCCACATGGAAACCAGTCTTACTATTTTACCTTATACTTTATATGTACTATTTGGATGTATTTGTTAAGCCTGTCTATATCAGAAGTCAGAGATAATCTAAAATTTGAATATCTTTAAGAGGCAGCTACATATCTGAAGAAAATTAAGATGAATATATGAGATAATTATTAACTGTAAGAAAACAAGTTATACTAGATAAAAATGTAACCATGGTGTACTGGTTGACTCAGCAGTGAATATTTAGTTATCATTCTAAAAACACTTTATCTGGATTCAACTAAAAACTGAAAACTCTACTGAGAAGACATACCAGGGAAAGGAGGGGATGGAAGGTGACACAAAGAACTAAATTCCTTATCTAGTATAAATAAGCTGACACAGTATATCTAAAATGATCGATCAATAAATAGCAGAATATATATATTATTTAGAAATATGGACATAAATACTAGAAGAAATAACTGGAAGGGTAATTGCCCCTGGGAATTGATGTTATAAGTAGGTTTAGGTTTAAGGATGGGACAACCACTTTTTATCATAAACCTTCAGAAGTATTTAACATTTTAAAGTATAAACAGATATTGTGTTAATTTTCCTAGTTTTTTTTAAAACAGAACTATATTTGGACAAGTCTTCTGAAAATATGGTTTTACTAATAATCATAGGGAACATGGTAACATATACCATATATATATGTGTGTATACATACGTATGTATTTATATATAAAACATTGAAGGTGTTAGATGACTTCATGGCTTAAACCCCTAAAAAAATGCTAATTCTTAAGTTCATTTTCAGAAGCCTTACTTGTTTATTAGTTGTGGAACTACTCCTAGGTCTTTAGACAATATAGCATACTGTACCTACATAGGAACTGTTCACATTTACTTCCTACTTGTTGTTAAAAAATAATCAAAATAACCAAACCTCAAATTGCAAATACTTAGAAACTTCCCCAACTAAGAAAATGCATTAATATTATTAGTAAAAGGACAGAAAAACAGGAGATTCATCTAGCTTTCTTAGAATCAATGCCCTGTAGCTAGAAATAGAATCAGGTACATTACCATCAGAGGAATACCCAGTAAGGCCTCCAAATATGACCAGCACATAGCTAACATCAAGCTCCCTCATGATCTCATAGGCTTTTTCTTCTGTGGATGCCATTGCCTAGAAAAATAAACGCACATTCCTCAGAGCAAAATTCCAGGTCATATGATCCCTCATGGAGAAATATTTCCCACTAGACTCTATGCATGAATCATTCAAATGATCCCTTCAACCTCACCTGCCCTACTCGAGAAATATGGGTATTATTCCATGTGTTATTGTCCACTAAAATTGTCCGATTCGCCATAGCTGTAATCTGGTAGCCGTAATCCCACCATGACATGACCTTTGCATCCTGAAAGGAGAATGGGAAATGCAAATAACAAGCTTCTCATTGCCTCCAAGTATCAAATACAGAGAAGAATGGAAGGGCATCTGATAGGAAATGAGGCATGGCTTACTAATAAATAATGAATGCCTAGCCAGAAAACAAAATCTTGTCACCTGGTCCTACATTTGAATACAATCATGAAATCTCAGTTCAAATTATACAATCCAACACTCCCCATACTTTCATCCCAGATCACCTTATACAAACAAGCATGATGGAGTAGAACTATAGGGACTATGTAGTATTTACCAATAAACAGCCTGTTGTCATCAGGTAATTATATTAAATAAATGACCTTTAACAATATCACAAAAATCAGTTATTATAAAGATGGAGGGAAACAAAAATCACAGGATACAATGGGCAAGGAATAAAAAATTCTTAATGAAAAGTTTTAATTCCTTAAGAATCTAACTCACAAGTGCTGTATTTCCAATAGCCATTGCGAAAGAAATCATTTTAGATTCTCAAAAAGTACAAACCAAAATTTAAAAAATGGTTACATTAGGTGATCACTTTTTTGCTTCTATTTTCTGATTTTTCAATGAAGAATATATTGTATTTATTTGTAACTTTTCTCCTTCTTTTATAATTGGGATGGTCTACCTCATAAAATCACCATGCTGTCAATAAAAGTGTACAAGCAGGGTATCGATAGTTACCAGTAAGGGTACTTCTTGCTATAGAAGAAATCCTGAATTGAATGGAGGTTTGACCTTTAAAGCTCACTCAACACCAGGGTATTACAGTTCTGATTTCTCCAAACTTTCCACCCATCTAAAAGCTGTATGATTCACTAGAACACCGTATTTTTTCTCCCGGAATCCTGCTCCTTTTTCCCCATAATTCCACTCCTCCCGAACAGTCACCTCTGGAGTATTGTGACGAAGCCAATAGTATGCCTCTCGAAAGTCATCAAAAATGATCCTACTGCCATCACCACCACGGGCAGACAGAACAATGGAGGGAGATGAGTAGGCCTCACTGGTCACCCACGTTGAATGAAAAGTATAGGTGATGAGAAAGAAAGCCATGACTAGTATCATCCCACTTGCCACCTAAATAAGGAAGAATTGTGCTGTAAGGAAATTAAATTTACACAACACAGAACAGCTTCTTACACACAGTCAGTAATGTAGGTGATACAGAATAAGTCAGGAGTTATATGAGTTAATTCTGACCACTTTGACAGCACTCTACTCCCTCAAGTGCACACACACACATAGTTTCCCAAGTCTACCATCAGTGTTGAATTCTCACTTCATTTTTAATAGGATAGGTAGAATCCTGTTGCTTCTTGCTCTTCTTGTCTGGGCGACTTATATCCAAATTCTTCATGTAAGTGGACAGCACCTGGGAGACTCCAATGCCAGAAAGAATGCACATAACAGGTGCCAACACTAGCATTAGACGCACCTGAAAGAGACAGGAAGCAAAATCACAGTCTAATACAAGTTACAGGTTTCAACCTGTAAGTGCACCATGACACCAATTTAGGGGTTTTCAGTAATTTTTCAATGAAATAAGAGAAAATACTTGCAAAATATAGAGTAAAAGTATATGTCTTAAACTTTGTTTTTAGTTATATATATGAAGTTACATATGTGTGCCCTGAGTAATGTTATGATGGAAATTTATTTCTTCACTGTAGTTTTGCATCAAGTGAGAAACACTGTCTATAGAATATACAAAATATCTCCTCTTTTAACAACCTAGCACTTGACAATCTTTCCAGGCCTTTAAGAAAAAAGCATCACTTCCCTTTTTAAGACACCCAGAAAGACAGGGCAAGTTAACTGCCCAGGGTCACTTTGTCCAACAAGTGTAAAAATGCCTCTCCCTAAAACAAAGTTATAAATTCAAGAAAATTGGGCCCCACAATCAGAATGTCTGAGTGCTTCATAGTCTCCAGAGAAGGATTAACAACAGTGAGCAGCTTTACAACTCAGTCCTTCAAATGCTCAGAGAGACGCATCTGTATGATTTCAGTACTTTCTAAATTCTGCCACGCAGGGGAAAAAAAGATCGCAGGCAAATGAGTATTCATATTTGAACTGACTGTTTATAGTTCATAATGCATGAGCAAAAACGAAAGTTTCTGTGATGACTGCCCTTGTACTGTTCACTATGTAACTTATTCATTATGTAAGAATTTGTTCTCCATGTAAGAACTTGTTTGTTATGCCTCAGAAGATTGGAGACTGACGAAAATTAGGCTTGGGGTGGATTAATGATTGTGCATTGAGCATTGACTCCCCTATACAGAATTTTATTGTCGTTAACAACCATTTGATCAATAAATATGAGAGATGCCCTCACAAAAAAAAAAAAAAAAAAAAAAAAAAAAAAAAAGGACAGACTTCCAATGGTAAAATAAATAAGTAACCGGGATGTAATGTATAGCATAAGGAATATAGTCAAGATATTGTAACAGCTTGGTAGGGTGATAGCTGGAACCTAGAATTATGTATATAAATGTTTTATCACTGTGTTGTACACTTGAAACTGATGTAATGTAATACTGTGCGCCAACTACCCTTCAATAAAAAATAATTATAAAAAAAAAAAAAAAAAAAAAAGATTTCCCACAAACATTAATAAAGGAATATCTGATTACACACACACACAAAAAAAAAGATCGCAGGCATTCCTCACCATTACAGCAGAAAAGTACATGCTGGTCACACCATACATGATGATGAATATCCGGGCATCAGACAGGTTGCTAAAGCAGTAATAGAGACCAACTACAAAAGTAAAAGTAAAAAGAAGTAAGCAGCTGAAAAAAAAGATAAATATGTGCAAAGATGTTTACTACAGCACTCTAAAATAGCAAAACATCAGAAACCACCCAAATGTCATTAGAGAGGTAGTTAATTGTAGTGTATTTATGAAAATATATTTCTCTAAAGTAACACTAAAAACAGAAATGATCATGATTCTTTATGAAAGGAAAAAGGTCAGGAAAAAAACTGCATAATCTTATTTTTATTCAATAAATAATTGGATGAATATACATGAAGATGTTAAAAGTAGCAGCAGATATGTGGTATGAACTCCTGAAATTTCTACCTTTTTAAAAATTTGTACGTATCTTTTAAAAAGACAACTTATTTCCATAATAAGAAAAAAACATAAAAGCCATTTTATTTCCAAAAAGAAAAGAAAGCCCCCTACCACTGGTAAATGCTAAAACATATCTGCATTGGCCAGAAAGGAAGTTAGATGAGAGAGGCTTCATAAGCAGCCATACATTCTCGAACTTCAATATTGCCAAGAAGATAAATGTGGAGGAGTCAGGAATGGGGGTAGGGAGGTACAGTACAAGTACTCAAAAAGAAAAAAACTGAATACAAATTAGAGTTGAATTTTGACTTATAATATCTTATAATACAACACAAAACTGAGCCACTATCTGCAACTACAAACTTGTGACTTCCACTCTGCTTCAAATATTAGAAAAATGTGCTTAGCCATCCTCCACACTGCATAAAGTGAACAGATAAAAAAACAAATATAAGAACAGAAACACAAGGATGAGGGTAATTTACTTATTTTGAATCAAATGGTCACTCTTCAGAAGGCACTTCAGCACACAAGGCAACAGACCTGGAAACATGAAGACAAGAAGCTGCAGATCAAAATAGTAAGAAGACCAGGTCGTAGGCTGGTGCTCAGACACAGAAGCAATGATGGGGATATTGTTCTTGGCGTAAGAAGGATCCAGCAGTGAGTAGAAACGCCCAGTCCAGGGAGATATTTTTCCTGGCAGCAAAAAAACAACAAATATTTCCCAATCATTTCTGAAACAAAATAACACCTGATCTTGATTAATCACACTTGCCATTTTTATAAGATTCTCTGCAACAGAGAGAAAGACTAGGTTTTTGTTTAAATGCCACCAACACTTTGGGAATTGTACTCCTTTATTTCAAACTTCAGAGTACTTTGTCGGCACTGTCACCAGAATAAAATCAGGCCGTATATAAACTCAGAAAAAAGGGTGGCAGAAATACTTCACAGAAGGGTTTTAGGCAAATCTGGTCAAACCAAGGACAACTCTATAATCTAAGTCAACTATGTCCTTGAGGCTGCTCTGAATCAGGCGATACACAGAGACTTGGAGAAAATCAAATCAGCCTCTAAGATGTGAAGTGAGGAAAATGAAGAAGGAAAACAGAAGAGGAAATGTGATATGCCAACCAACTAAACAGCCATGCATTAGGGCAAATGGGATTAGGTGAGGCCATGTTACAGGGTATGGAAAGCAAAGCAATGTTAGGGTTTTTCTCACCCTACCAATAGGAAGGAAAAGAAAAAAAAGGGTAGAAAATTTAGCAAGATAAGATACAGTCCTTTCAGCAAGTGTAATTCTGAGATCAGCTGCTATAACAAGACATTCTTGCTATGCTGAATGCAAACACTGGGCTGGCAAGTGGACTGAATGTTAAGAAGCAGAACTTCATATGCTTGAATGAAAAGAGAAATAGGAGGAAAAGAATGAATCTTTCTGTGGTCAGGAAATAACTTAGTATCTCTGGACTTCAGTCTATGTCCATAACCATTTGCACTTAATACTAAAAGCCATAAGCCTCCCCTACCTGTCAGCATGAGGAGGGTGCCCACTGTGAGAAGGACGAAGCCTACCAGGGAGATGACACTCCGGAAAAGAACTTCAAATTGCTGTGGATTCAACTTGCTGCGCAGATAATCGACAAAGGCATGGATCTGGCAGAGACCAAAGACCCCAAAGGCTGCCATGTGCTCTGATGAAAGGACGGGCTGTAGGTAAAAGCGTATGTATGAGAATAATATTAGGAAAAGAATGGGTCCAGCCTAGACCTGAATTATCCTGACCTCCTTCAGACCAAAGGGTCAAATGAGTTCTGAGGCCACCAAGAAACTAAGGCCAATCTAGGGGAGGGTATAAATCATCTGCCACATTTTCCTAAGAATATCTGTAGTCCCTAAAGCACACCACACTCTATCATTATCACATTTCTATCTCTATCATGTAACATCTCTGGACTTTGCTCAAGCTATGCTTTAGCCTGGATAGCAATTTTCTTTTTCCCAAAATTTGTGTTTGTTGAAATTCTCATTATTCAAGGTCCAATGCAATATTCCTCCTATCTACCAAACTGAAATCCATTATTCCCCTATCTGCTCAACATACTTTACATCTCTTCTGTCATTTAAAAATTATTTGCTTAGACCAGTGGTTCTCAAACGCTAGTGGGCATCACAATCATTGTGGGGAGAAGACATGGTGGTGTTAAGACTCCTAAACCCCACTCCCAGTTTGATTTAGCTGGTCTATCATGGGGCCCAGAATTTGCATTATTTGCATTTCTAACACATCCCCAGACACTGTTGATGCTGCTGGTCTAGGAAGTTCATTTCCAGCTCCAGTATACTATAGACTCTACAGGCATACCTCATTTTATTGCACTTTGCCTAGTTATTTATTTCCTTAAGACTGTTCAAGTTCAGTTGGACAATATCCACCATATCACAGATAAGTTTTCACAAATGCCTAAGGTGCCTAACTGGTTTTCTTGGTTTCACTGGAGATGGCTGGTAATTACAGATATGCTTTGGTTATGTAACTATATTCCTATTATGTTAATGTGTGTGCGCAATTTAATTAGTAGCTTAAAACCTATACGTGCTGAAGTTACTCTACAAGAAGATATGTCAAAGAAATAATCAATCTTCCCATGTTTTCTTCCGCCTGCTACTTCTATAGCTTTTCTTCTTCCTTCCTAATTACCCTTAAATAGAATTCGTGCCTCATATCAAATTTACCAAGTATCATAATTCTCCCAAGTGGTAAAGATACCTCAAGACAAATGCTGGGCATAGAAGCTACAGGGCATAAATATGCAAACAAATAAAAAGCTAACCATTTCAAACAATAAGGCTTCTCTCTCACTTACCAACTTTACATTTCCCTGTATGGCCCCAGAAGATGACTGGTTAGCCAGAGACGGGTAAGATTCCTCAAGGGAGGAACAACCTAAGACAGGCACAGTCGCAGGGGGGTCATCAGGTGAGAAATTGGGGATCAACAGAGGTGAAGCTTAGAACCTCACCCCCCCGTTCTGAGAGAAATCTTCTGCATACGTGGATGTTTTATTGCCCTTGTCTAGCTTGGATTAACACCAGTCTACAGGCACACACCTGATCATCTACATTTGCTCTCTTACAACACTAAACTATGTTTTCTACCTTTATCTTGTATCTACCTACCACTTCAGCATTTTATTAAAAATAATAATAATAGAGAAATGTGGTATCCACATATAAATCAAGTATAAAAACCAAATGAGTATTCATATTTGAACTGTTTATAGTTCATAATGCATGAGCAAAAACGAAAGTTTCTGTGATGACTGCCCTTGTACTGTTCACTATGTAACTTATTCATTATGTAAGAATTTGTTCTCCATGTGAGAACTTGTTTGTTATGCCTCAGAAGATTGGAGACTGACGAAAATTAGGCTTGGGGTGGATTAATGATTGTGCATTGAGCATTGACTCCCCTACACAGAATTTTATTGTCGTTAACAACCATTTGATCAATAAATATGAGAGATGCCCTCACAAAAAAAAAAAAAAAAAAAGGACAGACTTCCAATGGTAAAATAAATAAGTAACCGGGATGTAATGTATAGCATAAGGAATATAGTCAAGATATTGTAACAGCTTGGTATGGTGATAGCTGGAACCTAGAATTATGTATATAAATGTTTTATCACTGTGTTGTACACTTGAAACTAATGTAATGTAATACTGTGCGTCAACTACCCTTCAATAAAAAATAATTATCTAAAAAAAAAATATATATATATATATATATATATGATAGGATCCCTGCTTTATTCATATAATGTAATTATCTCCTTTAATTTTTCTATTTATTATATTTAGAGTATGTGAAATTACCAATATGATGGGTTATTTATCTTTGGGTTTTCTCAATCTTGGCTATTTTGTTCATTTTCTGCATTATTTTACATTATTAAAATCTGTATTTTATTTTGTCATTTCAAAAAAAAAAAAGAATTTCCAGAAATGTCAGAAAAATACTATAGACATTCTTTAGGCTCATGATAAATACTGCCAAAGTGCTTTTCAAAAAAAGATTGTTCAAATTATGCTGGAGCAAGTGGACATCCATAAGCAAAAAAAGTAAACCTTGAATTAAATGTGACATCTTACAAAAAAATTAACTCAAATGGATCAAAGACCTAAATGGAAGACATAAAAGTATAAAACTTTTAGAAAATAAGAAAGCAGGAGAAAATTGTCAAGACCCAGCACTAGGCAAAGAGGTCTCAGACTTGACACCAAAAGCATGACGCAGAGAAGGAAAAACTGATGAGCTGAACCTCATCAAATTCAAGATGTTTGCTCTTCAGAAACCCTGTGAAGAAGATGAAAACACAAACTACAGACTAGAGATTTGCAAACCATGTATCTAACAAAGGACTTGTATTTTAAATACATAAAAAATTCTCAAAACTAAACAGTAACATAACAGTCTAATCAGAACATGGGCAAAAAACACCAGACATCTCACTGAGAGAATATACAGAGGGCAAATAAGCACATAAAGAGATGTGCAATATCACTGGTCATCAGGGAAATTACAAATTAAAACCAATGAGACATTACCACACACCTATCAGAATGGTAAAAATAAAAAATAGTGGTAACACCAAATGATGGTGAAGAACTGGACCCAGGGTCACCCATCACTCATACTTTGCTGGTGGGTATGGAAAATAGCAAAGCAGTATGCAGGCTTACCTCATTTTAATGTGCTTTGGTTTATCACACTTTGCATATACTGCATTTCTTACACATAGAAGGTCTACGGCAACCCTGTGCTGAACAAGTCTATCTGCACCATTTTCCAGCATTTGCTCACT
This sequence comes from Manis pentadactyla, assembly GCF_030020395.1. Lineage (NCBI taxonomy): Eukaryota > Metazoa > Chordata > Mammalia > Pholidota > Manidae > Manis > Manis pentadactyla. Next base: position 11,568,481 of record NC_080031.1, on the reverse strand, counting down.
TGTCTCTGTATCACATTTTTGTAATTCTCACAATATTTCAAACCTTTTCCTTATTATTACATTTGTTATGGTGGTCTGTGCAATGATCTTTGATGTCACTATTGTAATTGTTTTGGATGCCATGAACTGCTCTGTTCTGACTGCATCACTCACTGACCTTCCCTGTCTCTCTCCCTCTCCTCAGGCCTCACTATTCCCTGAGACATAACAATACTGAAACTAGTCCAGTTAGTAACCCTACAGTGGCCTCTGATGTTCAACTGAAAGGAAGAGTCACAAGTCTCCCACTTGAAATCAAAAGCTAGAAATGATTACGCTTAATGAGGAAGACATGTCACAAGCTGAGACAGGCCAAAAGCTAGGCCTCTTCCATCAGTTGGCCAAGTTGTGAATGGAAAGGAAAAGTTCTTGAAGGAAATGAAAAGTGTTGGTTCAGTAAATCCATGAATAATAAAGTAAAACAGCCTAATTGCTGATACAGAGAAAATTTGAGTGGTCTGGATAAAAGATCGAGTGAGCTGTAACACTCCCTTAAATGAAAGACTAATCCGGAGCAAGGCCCTAACTCTAGTCCATTCTATGATGTCTAAGAGAGGTGAGGAGGCTGTAGAGGAAAAGTTTAAAGCTAGCAGAGGTGGTTCATAAGTTTTAAGTAAAGAAGCTGTCTCCCTAACAGAAATCTGCAAGGTGAAGCAGTAAGTGCTGAAGTAGAAGCTGCAGAAAGTTACCCAGAAGACCTAAGATAATTAATGAAGGTGGCTGCATTACAAAACAGATTTTTAATGTAGACAAAACAGCCTTCTACTGGAAAATGCCATCTAGGCCTTTCACTGCTAGAGATGGGAACTGTCTGGCTTTAAAGATTCAAAGAATAGGCTGACTCTTATTAGGAGCCAATGCAGCTGGAGACCAATGCTCACTGACCATTCTAGAAATCTTAGGGCCCTTCAGAATTATACAAATCTACTCTGCCTGTGCTCTATAAATGGAAGAACACAGTCCGGATGACAGTTCATCCATTTATAACATGTTGACTGAATATTTTAAGCCCACTGTTAAGACCTACTGCTCAGATAAAAAGATTTCTTCCAAATATGACTGCGCATTGACAATGCTGTGGTCACCCAAGAGCTCTGATGGAGATGGACAACAAGATTAATGTGGTTTTCGTATATACTAACACAACACCCATTCTGCAGTCCATGGATCAAGGAGTCATTTCAACTTTCAAGTCTTACTATTTAAGAAATATATTTCGTAAGGCCATAGCTGCCATAGATAGTGATTCCTCTGATGGATCTGGGCAAAGAAAATTGAAAACCCTCTGGGAAGGATTCACCTTCATTTAAGAACATTTCTGATTCATGGGAAGAGGTTAAAACAGCAGCCTGTACAAGAGTTTGGAAGAAGCTGATTCCAACCTCACACATGACTTTGAGGGGCTCAAGACTTCACTGGAGGAAGTGACCGCAGAGACGGTGGTAATAACAAGAGAACTAGAATTAGAAGTGGAGCCTGAAGATGTGACTGAATTCCTGCAATCTCATGATAAAACTTGAACAGATGAGGAGCTGCTTCCTATAGATGAGAAATCAGTTTTCTGAAATGGAATCGACTCCTGGTGAAGATGCTGTGAAAGCTGTAGAAATGACAACAAAGGATTTAGAATATGACATAACTTAGTTGGTAAAGCAGTGGCAGGGTCTGAGGACTGACTCCATTTCTGAAAGAGGTTCAACTGTAGGTAGAACACTATCAAACAATATCACATGCTACAGAGAAATCGTTCATGACAGGAAGAGTCTATGGATGCAACAAACTTCACTGTTGTCCTATTTTAAGGAGCCACCACAGCCAGCCGCAGCTTCAGCAGCCACGCCCTGATCAGCCAGCAGCCACCCGCATCAAAGCAAGACGAAAAGATAACAGCTTGCTGAAAGTTCAGAAGATGATTAACATTTTTTAGCAATAAAGTATTCTAAAATTGTTTTTTTAGACTTAATAGACTATTGTATAGTGTGAACATTAACTTTTATATGTACTAGGAAACCTAACAATTCATTTGAATTTATTTCGATATTTGCTTTATTGTGATGGTCTGGAACTCAATCAGCAATATCGCTTGAGGTAGGCCTGTAGACAGCTGCACATACTTTTCCCCCACCTACCAACAAGATTGTAACATCCTTAATGGCCAGGACCATATTTTTACATTTCCCAGCAATTAGCAAACTGCATATAGTAGGTGAACAATAAAGACATACTTGCTGACCTCTGAATAAGGGCTCCACTTTCATGAGAATTTTACATGAGAAATCAAACACCACATTCTCTGACTAAACAGTAGTCTCTTAACCCTATGGGATAATGTGGTTAAAGGTATGCTTTGTTGCCTAAAGGACTTTCACTTAGGGGATTAGCATTATTAGCATAATGGATTCATTAGAATTAAAAAGGACTGGAAATAGTAATTTTGATCACACTCATCAACTCAGCTCAGAATAACATCTCTCCTCCTCCTACCACAAACCGAAGCCAAATAGAGTCATCCAATTCAAGTTTCATGGAGCAAACATTAACACAATCCCAGAAGCAGACTTTAATGACAAATGATTCTACTGCTTTAGCTAATACAAGTCATCCAAGGTTTTCACCTGTGAATAAATCTGCTTTCCCCATCAGAACCCAATCTATTTGGAGCTGCTTAGGGAAAAACGGAAGCTAAAAACCCCCCCACTCAGTCTAGGGCTCACCTGGAAACCCACAAAGGAGATCTGCATGGAAAGAATGGTGCCCAGGCAGTAAACAGTACAGTAGGCCACATAGATCCGGTGGGAGAAACGTCCTGTGAGCATCAGCACCAGTACGTGGAGAGGGATCAAGTTGATCAAAAACACATAGCCTCCCCAAGAAGAGACCTATGCCAGATAAAAAAGAACAATTTCTCTGAGCACTCCTCCTCAGACTGCAACCATTATGCCTTCGGGTATTACCTGTAGTCTTTTTAGGGAACATTTCTTTAGAGTAATTATAAATTTTACGCCAAGTGGCTTAGAGTTTAAATAACTTATTTCTTTAAATAGGAAAATCAAATTCACACCCATTGCTGTAACTCAATCCCCTATTCACTATGGCTCCTGCCAACATGAACACAGAAGAGGGACCCAACCCTCAGGGTTAATCTATATGCAATCTATTTTAGGGTCCCATGGAGGATTTAGGGATACATGGGAAATGTGAGGAAGCAGAAACAGTTACAGGAAGAAGTCAAAGCTTACACATAGGATTGAACAGAAAAAAAAAATACTGGAAAAGGAAAAATTTAAGGGGAACATACCAGAAAAGAGAGTTGGCCACCACTATGTACCCATAGGAAATACAGTATCTGGAGAAATTCATTAAGATTAAAAACATTATGTCTATCTTATTATGTAATGGATATCCATGCCTGCCTTAGATCAGGCTTTTTATGGATACAAAAGACAATATAGACTTCTAGCCTCTAGCCTATGGTCTCAAAGCCCAAGAGCTACTATGAATTTATATCAGTTGATCCCAATAGGTATTCAGACGCAGAGACTCTTGGAAGAAAGGCATGACAAGTTACCATGTAGAAATAAGCAAGGGCACACTTGGCTGCCCAGTAGATGGAACCAGTCTTTACTGCTTTGATCCACATGTAGTAGGTGAGCAGCATGCAGAAGATGGCAATCCCTGCAGAAAGAACACAACCAAAATTCAGTAGAAGGCCAGCTGGGTTAATATTTAAGAATACTCTTCTGGAACAAACTGCCTAAATTCATACCTCAGATATAGTACCCATTAATAGTGTAAGATTTATTTCACCTCTCTTTTCTCAGTGAAGTCCATAATAGTATGTACTTGACGAAGGTGTGAAGAAAAATTTAATTATCGCATGTCATGCACTGAGAACAGGTACCTAGCATACAACAAGTACTCAGTAAGTTTGGGCCATTATTATTACTAGTCGTTCCAGGCACTGAATTCCTGCTAGTGTAGGCCAAAATTATCCCATACTATAATGTACCAACCCGCCTCTACATCTTATCACAAGCTAGTCCTTATGTCCTGACTGTCCCTCTTCTTAACATCTGCCTAACATAGCTTCAACTTCAGGGCCCAGTTCAACCTCAACTACTTCCTAAAAGCCTTCCCCAATCCTTGAATTTGAATTCCTCCTGTCACTACATTCCCAAAGTACTCAGTTCATACTTCTCTTTAGTACATAATACTATCTGCCTGTTATTGGTTATTTTTATAGGTCCGTATTTCTTTTCCTTAACAGATTACAGGCCAACATATATTTTTATTAAGGTGCCACTGAAATACAATCTTATAAAGTTTTCACATGAACAACATTGTGGTTTCAACATTCACCCATATTATCAAGCCTCCCCACATACCTCACTGCAGTCACTGTCCATCAGCATAGTATGATGCTAAAGAGTCACTACTTATCTTCTCTGTGCTATACTGCCTCCCCAGTGACCCACCTACATTATGTATGACAATCATAATGCTCCTTAATCCCTTTCTCCCTCCTCACCCATCCTCCCTAACTCCTTCCCTTTGGTAACTGCTAGTCCTTCTTAGAGTCTGTGAGTCTGCTGCTATTTTGTTCCTTCAGTTTTGCTTTGTCAGGCCAACATAATTTTATTCACTATCAATCTCTATTGTTCCTCAATTATGAGACAGAATAACCTGTATCTTTATAATACCTACACTGTGTTTTCCCAATAACATTCAATAAATATAGACTGAATTGAAAATAATAAAGTCATTGTAGTTTTAAGAACATCCATTCCTCTTATCTATGAAAATGAAGCAAATTATTACAATGTTAAACAAGAGTACTATTCAACATTAAAAATTAACTGTACTTTTGTGAGTCCAAAGATGAGCCAAAGGCCTTATATAAGGAAATTTACCAGCAACTTTCTAGAGAGGATGACAGAGAAGGAATATAAACCTGTCTGATGTCTGAGGTCCCCTTCTGTGTCCATTTTTAATCTGCTCATCCAGACACCATTTTTGCTATTGCCGAACAAGAGATCTGAACCCAGATTCTACTGCACGTCATGAAGCTCAAGCAGGTAATGAGGTGAACAGATCGTCTTCAGCACTGTAAGTCTTACCCTCATTATCATAGGAGCCAGCCACAGACCGGGAGATATATCCAGGCACTACAGCAATCATGGCAGCAGCAAGAAGTCCAGCCCCTGCATCCTGTAAGGAATGAAGGGTAATGGGAAGTCAATACTGACACACCCATAGGAGAGAAAAGAGGATCCACTAGTCCCTTCTGTTTATAAAGGACCCAGAGAACAGCCCAACACTTTCCAAGGCAGATGTGATGCTGGGATGCTAGGAATGTTCACAGCACAAGAAAGCTAAAAACCTTTCACAACCAATTCCCCATAATGACACCAAGTCTGAAACTGAGTACAACACACATGCTGAGGACAGACAAATCACCTAGGCTCTCAGACATCAGACGCTGCCCCAGAATGGGCTATCTGGCTAGAAGATTCCCAGGTGTGAGTCCCTATCCCTAACGGTATCTGCACACGCAGGAACACCAGTCACACCTCTAAAAGCTATATGCAAGGACAGTCAAAGGAAGACAATTATTATTTGAGCTAAAAAATCAGCAAAGATAGGTGATAATCTATCTGGACTAAAAATGCTGGGGCTTAGATAATAAAATTAGAGTTATCACCAGGCAATCTGTGTGCTCAGCAGAAAGGAACAACAAAATATATTCCACACTCCAAAAGAGTAAGGACTTGACTATTGATAATAGTCAAAAACTTGGAAAGGCAGCAAGGAGAAGGATGAAAAGGTTTCTAAACTAAACTTAGATTTCCCAAGCCTTCCCAGTAGTTTATCACCTCTTGGGTATCTCCCAGACACCATAGCCTCAACTTAAGAATGGCAACCAAAGAGCCAAGGTTACCAACGCAGAAACCATCAGTATTATGGACTCTACTACAAAAGCCAAATGGTTTTAAAAAAAAAGCCAAATGGTTTAAGAATTTTAAAATACTTGTTAAAAAAAAAATTAATAAATAATTGCTAGGTGTCCATTTCCAAGAAGAAAAACTAATAAGCACTTTGGAACACGCTGAAAAAGAACACTTGTAGTTATTTTTCCTCTCCCTTAGATTGTGAAGACTTCAAAATCTAACCCTCACATTTTGCATTTTAAACTTTTTTTTTCCTTACAAAGCAATTTACAATTGACTTCACAATGTTCTCTTATAAGAACAAACAGTTGCTAAGATAAGAAACCACACAGTCTAGGGAGGGGCTGGAGTGAACCCAATAATCGGCCCAGCAAAAGCTCTTTTGCCTCTGGCTCCCTGCCCTGCTAATGCTCTCAGTTCCCCAACCTTCAGCATCTATGAGAGAGGTTCAACAACGTTTATTACCAAGCCTTCTGTCACCCCAAATCCTTCACCTTGAGCTCTTTGGTAAGGTGGTACGTGACGATGGTGGTGAAGGAAGAGAAGAGAGGGGCCAGGAACACACAGACATTCCGAATGTCGATGGTGACGTGGAAAAAATGGAGTACATGGTAGATTGCAGCAGAGGTGATCATTAAACCTGTAACAGGAAGAATCCATTAGGTTATCCTAGTAAGACAAAGAACTTAAGGGAAAGCAAAAGGGAAAATTCAAATACCAGTTACTTGACAAGACAGGTCTTATCAAACCACCAGATACACTAACATAGCAACTGCAGTAGGCCTATAAATTTCTCTCCTGAGGATTCAATCAGAAGTCCAGAATTTATGAAATGCCACCCATCTCCACTCTCCCATATATGTTCTTCTGTCTAAATAGGATTGACTTTCAGGAATTTGCAATCAGAATGAAATTACAAGTGTCACAAAATGAAGTTATCAGAAATAAAAGAAACTGCTCCAGAATATACAAATAACTTACTTCTGTTTAAAAAAAATTCTGTTCCCTCACCTGGATAAATTGTTCCTCCAATGATTCGTCCCAAAGGGTACCAGGCCCGGTCATCAAACCAGTTATGGAATTTATAAAATCCCTCTTCAGCCAGGAATCGAGTAGTCCGATAATTAAAATACCTATAGCAAGAAAGAAAAGACCTCTGTCTCCTTCTCTTCATATACTCAAACAATTGCACCAATACACAGTGAATTTTGCTCCTCGGGTTACATCATTGAGGGACTTACATTACTCCAATAAAAGTTAGTGTGGTACCAAAAATTATGCCAAGTGTGGGAACAATATTATATTACCATAATTCTCATTTCTAGCTCCCTGCTTGTCTCAACTAAAGCACTGCTTCTCTCGTAAGAAAATGCACATGGCACCTACTATTATAATCAAGTGCTCAAGCTGGATACTTTACCAGGCTGGCAGGTCCTAGGCATTAGCACCAGTCAGACAATTTGAGCACCCAAAAGACAGGACACCTGAGATGTGGGCACCAATAAATTTGGCTCTTTTCAAGTGACAGGAACATACAAAAGAACATTTCCATAGCACACGCAAGGACACAAGTACAAATTCAAGTGATGAGCATCTCTAAAGATGTTGGCAGAACACCGTACTTTTTACAGATTAAAAAACAAAAGTTTTTTAATCCACTCCATAACACAAAGCATAATGAGTGTTTATACTTGCAACAAGGTCTACTGATGCTGTCATTTAAAATAGTTCTGAATATAGTAGCATAAATATATAGATTACATAAAAAATATCTGACATGAAAGGCTTAGTTATACATGGCAAGACACAGTTCTTTAGGTCCAAGCTATGTAACCCCTTAAGTTTCTCAATTAAAAAGAAAGAAGAGGCAACATAATGTATTATTTAATGTTAAATATTTATATTGTAATATAAAAAACAATTATATATTATTAAATAGTAAAATACATTGCAATATATAATAGATTTAATATATTTAATTAAATTAATTTAAAGGAACTGTTTAATTTCTAAAGATAATCATGACTAACCATCTTTCCTGCCACCCCTCTAACCCTACTCCTCCTTGGTCAGTCAAGTTTAAGCAGCTGCAATAAGTAGAAGTAGCAGATGGTAGAAATCTCTATCCTTCTGTGTGTCGCTGATTAATATTATTTTGGTAACTGTCAGAGACACAGGGGGTGAGGGTGGCAGGCAGTCGACAAGTGTCAAAATTATGTCCTTTACCTAACAACAGAAGGGGCAGAGTGAGACAGAGGAAGTGTGAGTGAGTGAAAATCGGTGTGGACTAGAGTCACACCCTGGGCCTCAGTTTCCTGTCCTGCAAAACCAAGTGTCGAATCACATCATTTTAATAGTCCCTTCTAGCTTTGTGACTACAGAGCAGATACTCCTGCTTTCCCTGAACATCTCACTTCAATATCTGCTCATGTAAAGGGTCTGAAAAAAAAAAAGCGCTAACAGACTGATCAAGTAACAAAAGGATGTATTGTTTCCCCGTTCGTGAGGAAAAACACAGATTAAACTGCAAGGTCCCAAAGAAAATATCTGTGTGCCTTCAAAGTGCTTTGAAATGTCTACACACAACAAAACAACAAAATTGCAAATATGACTGGTATTAAACTCCTGAATCAATGCTCTCATAAGGTGAATATGCTATTTTTAAGGTATCAGTGATGCTTCAAGAACCTACAATTTTGGCTCTCCAAATTTTTAATTAAGCCTTAATTTAGGCAATTTAACATTGTAACTCCAGGGTCTATAGACAGACAAGCCTAGATTGAAATCTTGGTACCTCTACTTAAAATGCATAATCTTGAATAGCCTCTCCCAGCCTCAGTCTCCTCATTTGTAAATGGACTCTTGTAAGAATTTAGAGATAATCTGTAAAATAGTGCTTGGAACAAAAATAATGTTGAGCAAATCATTTTCACTTACGTCTTGTTTTATATAATGAACAAAATTCCTAACCAAACTCACAGCTTTAAATTTTCCTTAATATCTAATTTCCTTAGACTTAGACCTTTGAACTGGTAGGCCCAATTTCTATCATATAAATTGTTAAACAGAACAACAACAAAAATGTCATAGAGCTCAAGTTCGTAACTTGGGATTTTCTTTTGAGCCTAAAATACAACAGGTCCTTTCTCTCAATCTGCATCACTAACTGTTGACCAAGCTGAGAATCAGAATTCTCTTAACCCACCTAGATCTTAAGTGATAGACAAGAATGCAGCAAGGTTTCCCAATTTTTTATAAGCTGGAGAGACTTACTTGGTTAATTCCAACAGTAATGTTTCAAAAGGGGACAATTATCTCCTTTGGAAAACTTGAAGTTTTTTTCCCCACTAAAGGTATAGAAAGTACATCCCTATCACTGAGAGGTGACAGGAATCTGAACTTGAAACCCAGGAACCTGAATGCTTCCCAAAGCAAATACAGACCACACAAGGGTACTCACGGATCAAACTCATGGATGACACTTTCAAATCTCAGGACAGCAAAAAGACGAGTGGAAAATGCTGCAAAAAGAATTAGGATTTTTGTGGCGATGTGCCACACACACACAAAAAAATAGCAGACAGTAATAGTATAGACAATTGTATTATCCAGCACAGAAGTCACAGGAAATAGAAAATTATCTGAATATTTAACCATCTCTCCCACACAGAAAAAAAAAAAGTTCACCTTTCCCTGACAATGACACCTAACATTTTCCACTTAGGTAGGAATCATCTAACTACTTATTATCAAGGCCTATAATAATGCATTCACCTGTACTGCACTCAGCGTACATGGTCATCTTTTCTGCATGTTGACCTCCATGCCTCACAACTAATGTAACTTTGGAACAAACTAAGAGTTAAAGCAATCAAGGCTGTACTAAGGACTCATGAAGAGCCAGAAAATCTTTAAAAAAAAATCTTAAGTTCTGAAGAGATGTTCAGAAATACTAAGTAGGGAGCTAAACTGAAGACAGCCGTCTTTTGCAGAGTTCAGTACCCAGTGCCTAGTACCTCTTTCAGTCCTATGAGAAAAATTAACACAGCATGCTTCCCTCTCTTTCCCAGATGATCACTAGCCCTGACTTTCACAATCCTTGTGTTTCTTTTATTTTTTGCCTTCACAAAATTATACTGATGGAAAACAGTAAAAAGAACACATTATAATCAGCTGGAAAGAAGAAGGCATTTAAGAAAACCATTCTTGATTTTTTTCCAGATTTTCTCCCTTCCATTCCCAAAGAAAGAGAAGTCTCCATGCACACTCACATAACACAGCAGCCATTGACAGAATGAGGAGCTTCAAAAGTGTGTCCTGTTTCTCATAGGACAACCGCAAAAATCCCAGCTTAGTCATCTTGACATCAATGGGTAGCAACAGATGACACTCAAACAGCTAAAATGGAAAAGTCAAGACAAGAGGATATTGGACACCTTCAATTTACCTAATTCACTTTTATATTTTATGGTGGCAGAGAACCGTAAAGGAGACAGGAGCTAGTGAACACACCAGACAGGGGAAGGATTAATACGAATACCCAAGCCTGTCCTGAATTACAATCAACTGGCAAGGAAGTTGGCACAAGGAAGTTGTCAAGACCAAAAAGGAGTCATTAGACTCTATCACCATAATTCTGTTGCCCACATCTTCACAGCTAATAAGTACATAAGCACAACTGTCAATAGTGTAGTACAACAGGAGTAAAGAAGAAAAACTCAAGAATAGACAAAGGGGGTTGGGGAAGAGATACAAAAAAATAAAGAATGGAAATAGAGAAACAAATATTTAAGTGGAGGAAGAGAGCATTAAAGAAAAGGCCAGAGTGTAAGAAAGCAAGCAGGGAATGAATATTGAGTGTAGAAGTCAAAGTAGCAGAAGAAACAGAAATCACGACTCAATCAAAACAATCTACGGCTAAATTTCAGCTACAACTGACTGGCTACAGGCTTCTTTGGAGTTGCAGGGTCCACTAAGGCGTAACAGATCACTAATTCAGTGATCTCCACTTAAGAGGAGGGAGAGGTAACACACATAGGTCACATAGGCCCTCTCTATCCCATATATCACACTGTAACCACTGCTCAGATCATTACCCACTTCCAATCAGCTGTCTCAAGGCATCACTGTAATTAACACTGCTGATTTAAGCCAATGATTCCAGAGACAGCTCATGGAACCAGATGATAATCTGGAGAGAAATGAAAATTTTTTCCTACTGAGGCAAGAAAAGCTAGTGGGGAGGGGGTGGGGGGGCTGGATTAAAATAAAACGTTGAGGGAAGCAGTCTGTAGACTATTTGGAATGGTATCATTTGATGGACAAGATTTATTAGCATTAATTTGACATAGGAGGTTGGCTGTTTCTTTTAAGACAATGCTGCTTTCTTAAACCATAAGCTGGTCAAGGGCTAAATGATAAAGAATATAACAAAGGATATGCAACATTACTCAAGACAGGAGCGAAAGAAAAAAAGAAACCCACATTCCTATCTTTTTCTCACTACTAATGGAGGAAAACAGGGGAACAAATTAACACCAGACTAGGTGGAAGGTATTAAGAATCATACATTCCTAGTTCCAACTGTAAGAAGTCAATCATCTTTTCAATAATTAACTGTCCCAGAGGAGCAGTTTTACACGTTTTTAATTGTAATCCCAAAGGAAAACCTTATCTTGCAATCAAAAATAAACACCTAGTTCCAAGAAGTCAGTAACCCAGCCACATCCCTCAGGTTTGTATTTGTTCTCTGGAACGCCTGAAATAGAAAAACCTAACACTACTTAGTTGACATGAGCAACACACCTAAAAGAGTAAGCAGATGATATTAGAGTACTGGAACCTCTACCTGAAAACGGAGTAAAGGAGCAAGTAATATGAAGCAAGACCTTAAGGAACTTTGCAGTGTGCTCTGTAGTCATTTTGAAACACCGCTAAGGCAAGGAAGGGCCAATACACTTTTACAACACAGCATCTGTCCTCCTCCTCAACTGTGCCTGCAAGCTGTGGTGTCCTCGTCCCACCCTAGTTCTAGATTCCAGGACGGCCATTTCCCCACACGCTTTTTCACACGCTCACACTCCTTTCCTCCCTCCGACCCCCACCCGCACTTCTGCTCACTCCAGGGGGTCCCACCTCCCTGTCTCCCACCTTCACAAAACTCAACACCTCTGACATCACCCACCGCGGAACACCCCACCACCTCAGCATCCTGAGCGCCTACCCTTCCAGGATACAATCTTTCCCTAAGCGCGCGCCCCATCCCAGACCTTCACACCGTTCCACTCCAGGATGTCCCACACTACACCCCACGCCCCCTCCTCTGCAAGGCCTAGACACTGCTACACCCCCACCCTGGCCTTTAGAACCCGACCCACTGCGCTTCGTTCAGCTCCCCCAATGCCTGGCCTGCACCTGCCGCTAACACGTAAGTGACATCCCACAGCCTCCTCACCTGGCCGGCGTTCCTCAAGAATCCGCTCGGCTCCCTGTGCCATCCGTTCAGCGGCGCACCCAACCCTGGCAATGGCCGGGTCCGCTCTCCGACCGCTCCCCATTGGCTGGCTCAGGGCCAACAAGATACCTCGGGAGAGCGATAGTATCGCGGAACTGTCTGTCAGACCCAGAGGCGTGGACAAAGCCGCACTCTCACTTTTTAACTGGGCAGTGAAAATATCACTTAGCGGTCGGAAGGAGGGGCTTCGTGCCCCAGCCGAGCTGTGATAGGTCTACTCGTTAGGGCGAGAGCGCGGAAAGAACGTGCTCTGAACAGTTTGGTTGAGGGCCGAGGAGTGACGTGTCCGTCCGCCGAACGCGAAGGAGTTAGAGGCGGAGGTGTGGCGCGTTACTCAGTCATGTGACCAGAAGAGGAAACTACGTAAGTAGGCCGAAAGTACAAATCCGAAAGAGCCGGGCTGTTGAGTTCTCGTCTCTTCCTGAGGGTTTTTGTTTTTTTTTTTTAGGTAGAAATTGACTACCTAATAAAACGTTAAAGGAGAGGAGGGAAGAATTTCGACCTGTTCTCAATGAGAGCTCAAACATTTCCCGGACCCGACCGTTACATTATGCCCAGGATTTGTGTGACAACTCACTCAAGAGCCGTTTTTGACAATGCTCCCGTAAACTGCGATGGGAAGGAGCCCGGACAGATTTCACGAGGCACGTGCCTTTCTTAAGCCCCTGACTTCGTGAACGACTATGCCTCGGGCTAAAGGGGTCGTCGGGGTTAAGGTGGAAGGAGTCGGCCACTGCAGCAGAGAGCCCCCAGCAGCGGCAGACAGGCTTCTTCCGGGGAACCGGCAAGCAGCTTACCATGCTTGGTCAGCTCTCCCTTTTGAGATACGTGCCTGCAAAAGCTACCCTAACTTGCCTCCGTTCTCCTCAAAAGTTACTGAGGACAGGGAAGGGGGCAAAGTTTCAGCAGCCAATTCCATCGCTTCTCGGACACGCATTATCACTCCCTATACACATCAGTAAGCAAAGGCTCCACCAGAGAAAGACGGGAGCATGCGACAACTATTCACGGTTAGTGCTAATGCAACTCACTTATCTTCCCATTTACTCCACTGTGAATGCAGTAGACCAACCTTAGTGAATAAATCAGTTATTTAAATCAGTTATTCAAAATCGTGTTTTCACAAGTCACATGAGCAGGCTCACCCCAGAACAATATGATGGAACAGATCTTTTTTTTTATCGCTCAGTATAATCTTATTAACAGAAGGAAACTGAAGCTGAACATAAAAGAAATTGCTGCACTTCAAAGCTTCTTCAAGACAAAATTCTTTTTCTTAAAAAGAAAGGAATTACTGGTTGTCATCTGATTATTAGTACTTAACATTTTTTAGTAGAAGCCGTTTCAAAGTCCCTAATTCTCAGTGACCAACATCTTAAAGTACAGCAACCTGATACATGATGGCCCAAAGTTGACCATTAAAAAAGGCTTTTATCATTAGCATGAGAACTTTCTACAAAGTTTTAAAAATTGCTTCCATTTTATATATTTTGAGGTATTGCATGGGAATTCTAAATTGATCCATCATGATGTAAAATTCACTTTATTCAAATGTTCAGAGTACAAGGCATGTATAACCTTCCTCTTAGAAATCAAATTTTTGTGCATTTAGATTAAATCAAAATGCAAATCTTGTGCTTAAGTTTCCTTAAATGTGCTACTTAAGGATAGTTTTGCATTATTCTATGCTGACTTTAATATGAAAGTAAGTCATTTAAAGTTCAGTCTACAAGGACATTTGGTAAGATGTAGGTCCTGAACAAATTATTCCCAGTAGTCCTTCCTAACCTTTCATGCAAATACTAATGAGGGAGGGGAGCCACTGGTTGTGAGGTGCTGTTATGAGCCCGGTTACTGAAGACACTTTAAAGACTGCCTGCTGATGATGGGAGCTCTGGCTTTGGGTCTTTTGTTTTATGGCTTTTCCTTATAGCCTAAAAACTATTTTGTTAGAAAAAAGGCAAGATAGTTAAGAGGTCAGGGAAGTAATATGGTACATCAGTAATCACACTGCTCCTATCAGTGGACATTTACATGGGCATTTTGGCCAGTAATACAATTTGCCAGGTCTTAAGTTGAAAGGATTTCTGTAAGGACAATAAATTTTGGGTATAATGTGGCTAATACACAGCTTAAGGTACAGTTGGCTTGGGGAGTTAATTCTGACTTAAGGTCCAAATCTGCAGTCACTTTGACCAAAAAGCCTTAATATAAATTTATGGCTTGTTAAAAAAAATAAAAGTAAATAGAAACTGTTAAAACCCTACATTGCACATTTATATTGTAGCTTTTAAAAGTTTTGAAACTAGGGTGGGGCGGAAGATGGCGGCGTGAGTAGAGCAGCGGAAATCTCCTCCCAAAACAACATATATCTATGAAAATATAACAAAGACAACCCTTCCTAGAATAAAGACCAGAGGACACAGGACAATATCCAGACCACATCCGCACCTGAGAGAACCCAGCGCCTCGCGAAGGGGGTAAGATACAAGCCCCGGCCCCGCGGGAGCCGAGCGCCCCTCCCCCCAGCTCCCGGCGGGAGAAGAGCAGGCAGAGCGGGAGGGAGACGGAGCCCAGGGCTGCCGAACACCCAGCCCCAGCCATCCGGGCCAGAGTGTAGGGCCCTCGATACTGGGAAAACAGGGCAGCAAGAACAGTGAGCAGGCACTGGAGGCTGGGCGACAGAGGACATAAGAAAAGCGCGCGACCATTTTTTTTTTTTTGCTTTTTTGCTGCTTTGTTTTGGCGAGCGCTGTTTGGAAGTCTTAAAGGGACAGGGACCCCAATATTAGGGAAACAGGGCAGAAAGACCGGTGAGCAGAGGCCTGAGGCTGGCACCGGAGAATAAAGAAAAACGAACGACCACCTTTTTTTTTTTTAAAATAAAAATTTTTTTTTTCTTGTTTTTTTTTCTGTGGTCGTTGTTTTGTTTTGGCGGATGCTTTTTGGAAGTCTTAAAGGGGCAGGGCAGGCCACTTAATCCAGAGGTAGGGAATCCGGGACCTCTGGGCACCCTAACCCCTAGGCTGCAGGGAGCAGGGAGGCCCCTTACAGAGATAAATAGCCTCCCAGCAGCTCCTGCTCCAACGCGACTCCACCATTTTGGAGTAGCTGCCCGAGCCAGGCCACGCCCACAGCAACAGCGGAGATTAACTCCATAGCAGCCGGGCAGGAAGCAGAAACCCTGTCTGCGCGCAGCTGCGCAGCACAAGCCACTAGAGGCCGCTGTTCTCCCAGGAGAGGAGGGCCACAAACCAACAAGAAGGGAAGTCCTTCCAGCCGTCACTCGTCCCAGTTCTGCAGACTATTCCTATCACCATGAAAAGGCAAAGCTACAGGCAGACAAAGATCACAGAGACAACACCAGAGAAGGAGACAGACCTAACCAGTCTTCCTGACAAAGAATTCAAAATAAGAATCATAAACATGCTGACAGAGATGCAGAGAAATACGCAAGAAAAATGGGATGAAGTCCGGAAAGAGATCACAGATGCCAGAAAGGAGATCGCAGAAATGAAACAAACTCTGGAAGGGTTTATAAGCAGAATGGATAGAATGCAAGAGGCCATTGATGGAATTGAAATCAGAGAACAGGAACGCATGGAAGCTGACATAGAGAGAGACAAAAGGATCTCCAGGAATGAAACAATATTAAGAGAACTGTGTGACCAATCTAAAAGGAGCAATATCCGTATTATAGGGGTCCCAGAAGAAGAAGAGAGAGGCAAAGAGATGGAAAGTATCTTAGAAGAAATAATTGCTGAAAACTTCCCCACACTGGGGGAGGAAGTAATCAAACAGACCACGGAAATACACAGAACCCCCAACAGAAAGGATCCAAGAAGGGCAACACCAAGACACATAATAATTAAAATGGCAAAGATCAAGGACAAGGAAAGAGTGTTAAAGGCAGCTAGAGAGAAAAAGGTCACCTATAAAGGGAAACCCATCAGGCTAACGTCAGATTTCTCAACAGAAACCCTACAGGCCAGAAGAGAATGGCATGATATATTTAATACAATGAAACAGAAGGGCCTTGAACCAAGGATACTGTATCCAGCACGACTATCATTCAAATATGACGGTGGGATTAAACAATTCCCAGACAAACAAAAGCTGAGGGAATTTGCTTTCCACAAACCACCTCTACAGAACATCTTACAGGGACTGCTCTAGATGGGAGCACTCCTAGAAAGAGTACAGCACAAAACACCCAACATATGAAGAATCGAGGAGGAGGAACAAGAAGGGAGAGAAGAAAAGAATCTCCAGACAGTGTATATAACAGCTCAATAAGCGAGCTAAGTTAGGCAGTAAGATACTAAAGAGGCTAACCTTGAACCTTTGGTAACCACGAATTTAAAGCCTGCAATGGCAATAAGTACATATCTTTCAATAGTCACCCTAAATGTTAATGGGTTGAATGCACCAATCAAAAGACACAGAGTAACAGAATGGATAAAAAAGCAAGACCCATCTATATGCTGCTTACAAGAAACTCACCTCAAACCCAAAGACATGTACAGACTGAAAGTCAAGGGATGGAAAAACATATTTCAGGCAAACAACAGTGAGAAGAAAGCAGGGGTTGCAGTACTAATATCAGACAAAATAGACTTCAAAACAAAGAAAGTAACAAGAGATAAAGAAGGACACTACATAATGATAAAGGGCTCAGTCAAACAAGAGGATATAACCATTCTAAATATATATGCACCCAACACAGGAGCACCAGCATATGTGAAACAAATACTAACAGAACTAAAGGGGGATATAGACTGCAATGCATTCATTCTAGGAGACTTCAACACACCACTCACCCCAAAGGATAGATCCACTGGGCAGAAAATAAGTAAGGACACGGAAGCACTGAACAACACAGTAGAGCAGATGGACCTAATAGACATCTATAGAACTCTACATCCAAAAGCAGCGGGATATACATTCTTCTCAAGTGCACATGGAACATTCTCCAGAATAGACCACATACTAGGCCACAAAAAGAGCCTCAGAAAATTCCAAAAGATTGAAATCCTACCAACCAACTTTTCAGACCACAAAGGCATAAAACTAGAAATAAACTGTACAAAGAAAGCAAAGAGGCTCACGAACACATGGAGGCTTAACAACACGCTCCTAAATAATCAATGGATCAATGACCAAATCAAAATGGAGATCCAGCAATATATGGAAACAAATGACAACAACAACACTAAGCCCCAACTTCTGTGGGACGCAGCAAAAGCAGTCTTAAGAGGAAAGTATATAGCAATCCAAGCATATTTAAAAAAGGAAGAGCAATCCCAAATGAATGGTCTAATGTCACAATTATCGAAATTGGAAAAAGAAGAACAGATGAGGCCTAACGTCAGCAGAAGGAGGGACATAATAAAGATCAGAGAAGAAATAAATAAAATTGAGAAGAATAAAACAATTGCAAAAATCAATGAAACCAAGAGCTGGTTCTTCGAGAAAATAAACAAAATAGATAAGCCTCTAGCCAGACTTATTAAGAAGAAAAGAGAGTCAACACAAATCAACAGTATCAGAAACGAGAAAGGAAAAATCACGACGGACCCCACGGAAATGCAAAGAATTATTGGAGAATACTATGAAAACCTATATGCTAACAAGCTGGGAAACCTAGGAGAAATGGACAACTTCCTAGAAAAATATAACCTTCCAAGATTGACCCAGGAAGAAACAGAAAATCTAAACAGACCAATTACCAGCAATGAAATTGAAGAGGTAATCAAAAAACTACCAAAGAACAAAACCCCCGGGCCAGATGGATTTACCTCGGAATTTTATCAGACATACAGGGAAGACATAATACCCATTCTCCTTAAAGTCTTCCAAAAAATAGAGGAGGAGGGGATACTCCCAAACTCATTCTATGAAGCTAACATCACCCTAATACCAAAACCAGGCAAAGACCCCACCAAAAAAGAAAACTACAGACCAATATCCCTGATGAACGTAGATGCAAAAATACTCAACAAAATATTAGCAAACCGAATTCAAAAATACATCAAAAGGATCATACACCATGACCAAGTGGGATTCATTCCAGGGATGCAAGGATGGTACAACATTCGAAAGTCCATCAACATCATCCACCACATCAACAAAAAGAAAGACAAAAACCACATGATCATCTCAATAGATGCTGAAAAAGCATTTGACAAAGTTCAACATCCATTCATGTTAAAAACTCTCAGCAAAATGGGAATAGAGGGCAAGTACCTCAACATAATAAAGGCCATCTATGATAAACCCACAGCCAACATTATATTGAACAGCGAGAAGCTGAAAGCATTTCCTCTGAGATCGGGAACTAGACAGGGATGCCCACTCTCTCCACTGTTATTTAACATAGTACTGGAGGCCCTAGCCACGGCAATCAGACAAAATAAAGAAATACAAGGAATCCAGATTGGTAAAGAAGAAGTTAAACTCTCACTATTTGCAGATGACATGATACTGTACATAAAAAACCCTAAAGACTCCACCCCAAAACTACTAGAACTGATATCGGAATACAGCAAAGTTGCAGGATACAAAATCAACACACAGAAATCTGTGGCTTTCCTATATACTAACAATGAACCAACAGAGAGAGAAATCAGGAAAACAACTCCATTCACAATTGCATCAAAAAAAATAAAATACCTAGGAATAAACCTAACCAAAGAAGTGAAAGACTTATACTCTGAAAACTACAAGTCACTCTTAAGAGAAATTAAAGGGGACACTAACAGATGGAAACTCATCCCATGCTCGTGGCTAGGAAGAATTAATATCGTTAAAATGGCCATCCTGCCCAAAGCAATATACAGATTTGATGCAATCCCTATGAAACTACCAGCAACATTCTTCAATGAACTGGAACAAATAATTCAAAAATTCATATGGAAACACCAAAGACCCCGAATAGCCAAAGCAATCCTGAGAAAGAAGAATAAAGTAGGGGGGATCTCACTCCCCAACTTCAAGCTCTACTATAAAGCCATAGTAATCAAGACAATTTGGTACTGGCACAAGAGCAGAGCCACAGACCAATGGAACAGACTAGAGAATCCAGACATTAACCCAGACATATATGGTCAATTAATATTTGATAAAGGAGCCATGGACATACAATGGCGAAATGACAGTCTCTTCAACAGGTGGTGCTGGCAAAACTGGACAGCTACATGTAGGAGAATGAAACTGGACCATTGTCTAACCCCATATACAAAAGTAAACTCAAAATGGATCAAAGACCTGAATGTAAGCCATGAAACCATTAAACTCCTGGAAGAAAACATAGGCGAAAACCTCTTAGACATAAACATGAGTGACCTCTTCTTGAACATATCTCCCCGGGCAAGGAAAACAACAGCAAAAATGAGTAAGTGGGACTATATTAAGCTGAAAAGCTTCTGTACAGCAAAAGACACCATCAATAGAACAAGAAGGATCCCTACAGTATGGGAGAATATATTTGAAAATGACACATCCGATAAAGGCTTGACGTCCAGAATATATAAGGAGCTCTCATGCCTCAACAAACAAAAAACAAATAACCCAATTAAAAAATGGGCAGAGGAACTGAACAGACAGTTCTCCAAAAAAGAAATACAGATGGCCAACAGACACATGAAAAGATGCTCCACATCGCTAATTATCAGAGAAATGCAAATTAAAACTACAATGAGGTATCACCTCACACCAGTAAGGATGGCTGCCATCCAAAAGACAAACAACAACAAATGTTGGCGAGGCTGTGGAGAAAGGGGAACCCTCCTACACTGCTGGTGGGAATGTAAGTTAGTTCAACCATTGTGGAAAGCAGTATGGAGGTACATCAAAATGCTCAAAACAGACTTACCATTTGACCCAGGAATTCCACTCCTAGGAATTTACCCTAAGAATGCAGCAATCAAGTTTGAGAAAGACAGATGCACCCCTATGTTTATTGCAGCACTATTTACAATAGCCAAGAATTGGAAGCAACCTAAATGTCCATCAATAGATGAATGGATAAAGAAGATGTGGTACATATACACAATGGAATACTACTCAGCTATAAGAAAAGGGCAAATCCAATCATTTGCAGCAACATGGATGGAGCTGGAGGGTATTATGCTCAGTGAAACAAGCCAAGCGGAGAAAGAGAAATACCAAATGATTTCACTTATCTGTGGAATATAAGAACAAAGGAAAAACTGAAGGAACAAAACAGCAGCAGAATCACAGAACTCAAGAATGGACTAACAGGTACCAAAGGGAAAGGGACTGGGGAGGATGGGTGGGTAGGGAGGGATAAGGGGGGGAGAAGTAGGGGGTTATTAAGATTAACATGCATGGGGGGGTAGGAGAAAAGGGAGGGCTGTACAACACAGAGAAGGCAAGTAGTGATTCTACAACTTTTTGCTATGCTGATGGACAGTGACTGTAAAGGGGTTTATAGGGGAGACCTGGTATAGGGGAGAGCCTAGTAAACATAATATTCGTCATGTAAGTGTAGATTAGTGATAGCAAAAAAAAAAAAAAAAAAAAAAAAAAAGGGCAGTTCCTGTATGGTAACCTCCAACGAGTTCTACACAAGGGTATAAAGGGCATATAAAAGTGTAGGCAAAGGGTCTTTCTGTGTTTATACAGAGGATCAAAGCCTAATTGGGCTGCCCCGAAAATGAACTAAGATACGATATGAAAAAGAACTTCCAACATCTGCACCCTCTGGAAGACTCATGCCAGAAGATGATCATCAAAAAACCCCAACAAAGATCCACGCACTGCTACAGCTGTAGATGCACTCATCCCACCAGTTCCTGGACCTGCCATGGGAATGAGGAAGGAGATATCTAAGCTGGCCTGTGCATACAGTAAAACAACAAAATTGGACTGGATCTATACTGTTGGAACTCAACCAAGAATTTGGAGAAGTGCAAATTGTAGCGCTCCAAAGTCTTACAACTACAAACTATTTATTGTTAAAAGAACATATGGCATGTGAACAGTCCCCAGGAATGGGTTGTTTTAATTTGTCTGATTTCTCTGACTGTTCAAGTTCATTTGGACAATATCCACCATATCATAGATAAGTTTTCACAAATGCCTAAGGTGCCTAACTGGTTTTCTTGGTTTCACTGCAGATGGCTGGTAATTACAGATATGC
Source organism: Manis pentadactyla (assembly GCF_030020395.1). Classification (NCBI taxonomy): domain Eukaryota; kingdom Metazoa; phylum Chordata; class Mammalia; order Pholidota; family Manidae; genus Manis; species Manis pentadactyla. The sequence continues at coordinate 11,546,817 of NC_080031.1, read as the reverse complement.
TTTGGTTATGTAACTATACTCCTATTATGTTAATGTGTGTGTGCAATTTAAGTAGTAGCTTAAAACCTATACATGCTGAAGTTACTCTACAAGAAGATATATCAAAGAAATAATCAATCTTCCCATGTTTTCTTCCGCCTGCTACTTCTATAGCTTTTCTTCTTCCTTCCTAATTACAACCCTTAAATAGAATTCGTGCCTCATATCAAATTTACCGAGTATCATAATTCTTCCAAGTGGTAAAGATACCTCAAGACAAATGCTGGGCATAGAAGCCACAGGGCATAAATATGCAAAGAAGTAAAAAGCTAACCTTTTCAAACAATAAGGCTTCTCTCTCACTTACCAACTTCACATTTCCCTGTATGGCCCCGGAAGATGACTGGTTAGCCAGAGACGGGTAAGATTCCTCAAGGGAGGAACAACCTAAGACAGGCACAGTCGCAGGGGGGCCATCAGGTGAGAAGTTGGGGATCAACAGAGGTGAGGCTTAGAACCTCACCCCCCCGTTCTGAGAGAAATCTTCTGCATACGTGGATGTTTTATTGCCCTGGTCTAGCTTGGATTAACACATAGTCTACAGGCACACACCTGATCATCTACATTTGCTCTCTTACAACACTAAACTATGTTTTCTACCTTTATCTTGTATCTACCTACCACTTCAGCATTTTATTAAAAATAATAATAATAAAGAGAGAAATGTGGTATCCACATATAAATCAAGTATAAAAACCAAATGAGTATTCATATTTGAACTGACTGTTTATAGTTCATAATGCATGAGCAAAACCGAAAGTTTCTGTGATGACTGCCCTTGTACTGTTCACTATGTAACTTATTCATTATGTAAGAATTTGTTCTACATGTAAAAACTTGTTTGTTATGCCTCAGAAGATTGGAGACTGACAAAAATTAGGCTTGGGGTGGAATAATGATTGTGCATTGAGCATTGACTCCCCTATACAGAATTTTATTGTCGTTAACAACCATTTGATCAATAAATATGAGAGATGCCCTCACAAAAAAAATAAATAAATAAATAAATAAATAAATAAATAAAAAAAAGGACAGACTTCCAATGGTAAAATAAATTAGTAACCGGGATGTAATGTATAGCATAAGGAATATAGTCAAGATATTATAACAGCCTGGTAGGGTGATAGCTGGAACCTAGAATTATGTATATAAATGTTCTACCACTGTGTTGTACACTTGAAACTCATGTAATGTAATACTGTGTGTCAACTACCCTTCAATAAAAAATAATTATTAAAAAAAAAAAAAAAAAAAAAAAGTTTTGAAACTACTGTAATTTCTAAAACTACAGGTCCTGTTAGCCAGTTTTGTCATGCATCTTCAGTTAAATATGGCACTGAAAGCAGTCAAAAACTTTGATTTATGACTATAGGTGCTCCCTAGAGGTCACTGTTGATATTTGGTGATAATTTAAGGAAATACCAGGACTATAGTTGGTTATTAATGCTTTCAAGAATAATTTAATGATTTGGTTATCAGTTCACTGTGGGTTACTTCTGACCTGTCTTAAGCAGAAAGGTGAAAACATAAATTAGCCAGAGAAATTTTAGTTTTATGAGATATAATTACCTTTTATCTACTGTCTACATACTTTTACAGTGCCTTACAAAGATCATGTGATCAGTAGATCACATCACCATTTAGACTCACCCATATCTGAAAGGGGAGTCCTGGTTGCTTTTTAGTGTAGAGTCCTGGTTCATAGTAAGTACAGTGCTTCTTTATCAGGAATGGTGTTGGGCATAGAAACTTTTCAAAATACGCACAGCCTGATTTCAGGCCCATCAACTCAGTTCTCCAGGGAGGATTAGCCTGGTGTTATTTGGAATTCTCCCAGATGATCAAACATCCCTGATTATATAAGAAGTACTGGTTTTGCACTTTGTCTTAATTTGCTTTAATTTTCAGAATCCCGAACATGATTTAGTTGTCAGATCTAGTTGGTGATGTCTTCCAGTTGTATATTTTTGTATTAGACTGTTGCCTTCTGGTTTTCCATTTTTTTTGAGAACATGAAATATTTTTATAATTAAAGTAGCTGAAGAAAAAAAATTAAAATTAGATTCCTTTAAAGTTTAAAAAAGGAGGCAGCTTCAAGAACATTAAGATGTTGAGATTCTCATTATTTTTTAAAAATTATTGAAAGTATTTCTTAAGGGGAGTATGTTTAACTTTACAGATGACAAAATTAAGTCAACTTCTTTCAGAATTCAAAATCTACTACCAAAGAACAAAGTTTAAAATTCTAAGCCTATTTTTAGGATGATTCTTTAATACCAGTTGATACGGAAGGGCTTATCTATAAGTAAAATCAAAGTCAGGATGGCAAAGTCATAGGAAAAAAAATATTATAGTTATTACAAACACAGAGATTATGCATGAATTCAGTGTATCAATTAAGCCTTCTCCCTCCTTATTGGACCCAAAGTGTTGACTAGGTTGTTTCAGAAAAACTGTTTTGCTCTTCCATAAGTTGCGACCATACTGCTATTTTAGCTTGCTTTGTAAGAGGAGTCATTCCTGTGGAGCTTTTGGTCTTCCCTGAATGTCCACTTACCTCTTTTATGTCATTGCTCAAAAGAACATGTTTTCATCTCCTCTGGACCACACTAGTGTTTCAGTGTCCATTTTCTTGGAGATGTTCTCCCCAGTACTCACCTTTCCAAGGTGAACAGCTTTATTACCAGGATCCTTTTCAATGCACTTCTGATTCCATTGTTTCAGATTATCTGAGTGTTTTAACTAATCATCTATTTCTTTGATTTTTAACATTGATAGATTTTTCAGGTAACTTCTTCAGAAAAACTGAATAGAAAGTAAACAATGCCTTTCTTTACCTTGTCCTTGATAGCATAGCTTTTTCCAATTTAAGAGACAAAATTGGGACTCACGTATCCCATAACACACATCAAAGTACACTTTTTTTATTAAGATATCATTGATATACAATCTTATGGAGACTTCACATAAGCAACTTTTGGTCCCTATATTCACCCATATTATCAAGTCCCCTCCCACAAACCACCATAGTCACTGTCCATCAGCATAGCAAGATGCCATACAGTCACTACTTTTCTGTTACACTGTCTTCCCCATGAACCCACAGACACACACACACCATGTATGCCAATCATAATGCTCCTCAGTCCTCTTCTCCCTCCCTTCCCACCCTCTCCCACCCCTCCCCTCTGGTAACCACTAGTCCCTTCTTGGAGTCTGTGAGTCAGCTGCTGTTTTGTTCCTTCAGTTTTGCTTTGTAGTTACACTCCACAAATGAGTGAAATCATTTGTTACTTGTCTTTCTCCACCTGGCTTATTTCACTGAGCATAATAGCCTTCAGCTCCATCCATGTTGTTGCAAATGGTACAATTTTTCTTCTTTTGGCTGAAAAATATTCCACTGTGTATATGTACCAACTCTTCTTTATGCATTCATTTATTGATAGACACTTAGGTTGCTTCCATGTCTTGGCTATTGTAAATAGTGCTATGATAAACATAGGGGTGCATATGTCTTTTTGAATTTGGGATCTTGTTTTCTTTGGGTAAATTCCTAGGAGTGGAATTCCTGGGTCAAATGGTATTTCTATTTTTAGTTTTTTCAGGAACCTTCATATTGCTTTCCACAATGGTTGAACTAATTTACATTCCCACCAGCAGTGTAGGAGGGTTCCCCTTTCTCTGCATCCTCGCCAGCATTTGTTGTTCTTAGTCTTTTGGTTGTTGGCCATCCTAACTGGTGTGAGGTGATATCTCATTGTGGTTTTAATTTGCATTTCCCTGATAACTAGCAATATGGAGCATCTTTTCATGTGCCTGCTAGCCATCTGAATTTTTTCTTTGGAGAATTGTCTGTTCATATCCTCTGCCCATTTTTTAAATTGGGTTATTTGCCTTTTCTGTGTTGAGGCATGAGTTCTTTATATTAATTTTGGATGTTAACCCCTTGTCGGATGTTATTTACGAATATACTCTCCCATCCCGTAGGATGCCTTTCTGTTCTGCTGATGGTGTCCTTTGCTGTACAGCAGCTTTTTAGTTTGATGTAGTACCATTTGTTCATTTTTGCTTTTGTTTCCCTTGCCTGAGGAGAGGTGTTCAGAAAAAAGTTGCTCATATTTATATTCAAAAGATTTTTGCCTATGTTTTCTTCTAAGAGTTTTAATGGTTTCATGACTTAGATTCAGGTATTTGATCCATTTCAAGTTTACTTTTGTGTATGGAGTTAGACAGTAATTCAGTTTCATTATCCTACATGTAGCTGTCCAGTTTTGTCAACACCAGTTGTTGAAGAGGCTGTCATTTCCACATTGTATGTCCATGGCTCCTTTATCATATATCAATTGACCATATATGCTTGGGTTTATATCTGGACTCTCTATTCTATTCCATTGATCTATGGGTCTGTTCTTATTGCCAGTACCAAATTGTCTTGATTACTGTAACATTGTAGTAGATCTTGAAGTCAGGGAGCATATCACCCCAGCTTTATCTTCCTTCTCAGGATTGCTTTGGCTATTTAGCATCTTTCGTGGTTTCATATGAATTTTAGAACTATTTGTTCTAGTTCGTTGAAGAATGCTGTTGGTATTTTGATAGGGATTGCATTGAATCTGTAGATTGCTTTAGGCAGGATGGCCATTTTGACAATACTAATTCTTCCTATCCAAGGGCATGGGACATATTTCCATTTGTTGATGTCTTCTTTAATTTGTCACATGAGTGTCTTTTAGTTTTAAGAGTATAGGTCTTTCACGTCCTTGGTTAGGTTTATTCCCAGGTATTTTATTCTTTTTGATGCAATTTTAAATGGAATTGTTTTCCTGATTTCTCTTTCTGCTAGTTCATTATTAATATATAGGAATGCAACAGATTTCTGTGTATTCATTTTGTGTCCTACAACTTTGCTGAATTCAGTTATTAGTTCTCATAGTTTGGGATGGATTCTTTAGGGTTTTTATGTACAATATCATGTCATCTGCAAACAGTGGCAGTTTAACTTCTTCCTTACCAATCTGGATGCCTTTTATTTCTTTGTGTTGTCTGATTGCCACGGCTAGGACCTTCAGTACTATGTTGAATAAAAGTGGGGAGAGTGGGCATCCTTGTCTTGTTCCCAATCTTAAAAGAAAAGCTTTCAGATTTCACTGTTAAGTATGATGTTAGCTGTGGGTTTGTCACAAGTGGCCTTTATTGTTGAGGTACTTGCTTTCTATACTCATTTTGTTGAGTTTTTATCATGAATGGGTGTTAAATTTTGGCAAATGCTTTTTTGGCATCTATTGAGATGATCATGTGTTTTTTGTCCTTATTTTTGTGGATGTGGTGTATGATGTTGATTGATTTTTTAATAATGTACCGTCCTTGCATCCCTGGAATAAATCCTACTTGATCTTTGTGATGTATTTTTTAATTCACTTTACTAGTATTTTGTTGAGTATTTTTGCATCTATATTCATCAGGGATATTGGCCTGTAATTTTTTGTGTGTGTGTGATGTTTTTGTCTGGCTTTGGTATTAGTGATGCTGGCCTCATAGAATGAGTTTGGAAGTATTCCCTCCTCTTCTACTTTTTGGAAAACTTTAAGGAGGATGGGTATTAGGTCTTAAACGTTTGATGAAATTCAGCAGTGAAATCATCTGGTACAGGGGTTTTGTTCTTAGGCATTTTTTTTATTACCAATTCAATTTCATTGCTGGTAATTGGTCTGTTCAGATTATGTTTCTTCCTGGGTCAGTCCTGGAAGATTGTGTTTTTTTCTAGAAAGTTGTCCATTTCTTCTAGGTTATCCCATTTGTTAGCATATAATTTTTCTCTAAATATTTTATGTATTTCTGTGGTGTCCTTAGTGATGTTTCTTTTCTCATTTTTGATATTAAGTGTGTAGACTCTTTCCCTCCTTCTACTGACTTTGGGCCTCAATTGTTCTTCTTTTTCTAGTTTTATTGTGAGTTTAGACTGTTCATTTGGGATTGTTCTTTCTTGAGGTACGCCTGTATTGCAATATACTTCCTTCTTAGCACAGCTTTCACTGCATCCCAGATCTTGTGGTATTGTTTTCATTTGTCTCCATTTATTGCTTGATCTGTTTTTATTTGGTCATTGATCCATTGATTATTTAGGAGATGTAGTTATGCCTCCATGTGTTTATGGGTTTTATTGGTTTCTTTGCATAATTTATTTCTAGTTTCATACCTTTGTGGTCAAAGCACACTTTTAAGGCAATTTTACCTTGCTATCCTGAGTTGTTCTTGGGAAGTCTAATGCCAATATGAGTCATGGTCCCTTGTACGTAACCTGTTTGTCTGATAAATTATTTTTCCTTAGCAATTTCACCTGTTTTCCTTTAAATTTTCCTGCTTTACACTCGGCAAGCCCTTTCCATCTGAAAACTTGAATGTTCATCATACATTCAGAAAATATTTTTTCCATGTTTGTTGTTTTTCTGAAGTTGCTATTAGACAAATGCTGGATCTCCTGAAAACCGTTTTCATGTCTTTATCTTCTTGCTATATCTTCTGGGAAATTTCCCAATTTTATCATGCAGTTCTCTAATTTAGCTTCCTCAGTGTCACTTTTATAAGCTATCTCATTTTATTTCCATGACTGCTTTAATTTCCAAGAACTTTCCTACTCTGTACCTTTTTCACAACAATCTGCTTTTACTTTATGGATGCAAAAGCTTCCTAATGTCTATGAGAATAGTTTATTAGAATTTTTAAAGTTGTTGTTTCTAGAATTACTTAAATTGCCTTCAGGGCCAGGTGGTCTGTCTTGGAAAAGCTCCTAATCCCTGGTTAAGAACTTAACTAAATGATAAAATGGTAATTTTTACCACAGGTCTGAAATCACTACAAAACACTCAAACTTGAAATTAGAGACTGAGTACAAGAACCAGAGGCTAAATAAATGGTCTGATCTTCTATTCAAAGATTCTCTGAAATCCAATGTTTTACCCAGCTTTGAGACCTATGGAAAACAGCAGCTATTTGAAGAGTTTTTCACTTCTTCCCTTTTTATTTAAAAGCTTTTGATTTTTAAAAAAGTATATTTGAAAGTGCACTATTCTTATGTAGTTTGATGAACTGAACCCATAACTTTTAAAAAATGTTCTATCACTCCTCAGTCTCTTTCCCTGAACTGTTAGGTCCAAGAGGGAAGTAATATCTTTCTGGTTTACCCTTGAATACCCAGTGCCTGACAGAAAAGGCACTCAAATGCTTGTTATATGATTAAGTCACTTGATCCTTTACTGATCCTCTGGACTCGATTTAGGTCCATCCAAAATATTTCACTCATACATGGCTCATTGTTAACAAGCGCTATGTTACCCTGACCTGAAGTCAGCTTCCTTTTAACTTCTGTGGGTCATACAGCAAGGATGACTGTTAATGGGGAGACTGGGAGAGGGACAGGGGGTGGGAGGCGCTTTGGAGATGACTGAACCTAAATGTCTGTTCCATCCTACTACTGAACTGATGACCTTTACCAGAGCCATCTCAATAGAGGTGAATACATGAATATGAAAGCTAAATGCCCTACTTCTATCGTCAGAACATATATGGATGGAAAATGAACAGTGAACAATTATAGTTGTCCCATTATTCCCACAGGTACTATCTTTTTAAGGTGGTTCACAAACCTCTAACCATTAGTTGCCCTCTTCTGAGTTCGCTCCAGTTTGTCACAATTCCTCTTAAAACTTTATCTGGGCCATTGCTAAGTGCAGAGCAATTGACAAGTCACTGCAGGAAGCTGTACCCTTAAAAGTTTCCAGCAGACTTAATGTAATCAGGTCTGAAACGTCCACTTCCAAATTCTTAATAGTTGCTGTAATGGACAACTCAGCTTTTGATAGGATAAAAGAATCACATACATCAGTCTAAGTTGTGATGTCTTTCCCTGAAAAGAACTTTTTAGATCCTACTGGTTGCATGATTAAAATTCAAGCTGTTTCATCTTTGGTGATGTGATCTTCATTTTCAGTTACTATTAGTCTGTCTCAAACTGCCACTCTGAATTTAGCACAAACACAGCCTACTCTCCCTTTAATCCCAATCTTCTAATCACTGCCCTGGGACTGTACCCCAGTGGGAAAGGCGATAAAAATGCATACTGCTTTTGTGTACATCTCATTTGAGATTATTACTAAATTTCTATTGTAGATATGCCTAATCTACCCTTTGTACAGGACTGGTCTCCCATTACACTAATAAAACTTTGCATATCCCTCAATTCCAGTCACTTAAACCTTAAGCCATTTTCCATAGCCAGGCACAGTGCTAGACACATATCACGTCTTCATCCACTTGACCTTCCCCACCCTTCTAAACTAAACCCAGCTTAGTTGGTACATATTCAAATTTCAGGCAACAAAGAAGTGGCCACTTAAACAACAAAGCTAGTTTTAAAACTTAACTAGTTCTAAGTAATCACTAACCAGTTAGTTACAAGCTGGTGAAATACTGAAAGTCATCTTCAGACCCACCCTGCCACCCCCAACTCTGCCCCCACCACCCCAAAGCCTGGAGGTAGTTCTCCACAATATTACTGTCAATTGTCAGAGGAATACTGGAAACAAATCACATTTAACTATGTTGTCTATGAATTTTGTACATAAGCTGGAACAATACCTACTTCTAAGATATCCACTATTTTAAAGTTCTGTGCTTGGAACTTGTTTTACATCTCCTGGCAATGACTTTTAAATCCTTATTTTTGTCTTGTACATAGCAAAGTCTTCTTTCTGTTAACCAAATGTCTAATATCTTCCTAATAGTGTTCAAGAGACTAAAATCTAGAAGGATCTCTTCTCCTTCCATAGATACACAGAAGAGATGTTAGTAAAGACTTTAGAACAATTCAATAATCCCAAATTCTTTCACAAGATGTTAATAATCCAAACTTCCTCAGGGAATGTTTTTCACTCTCAAAACTATACCCAAATTATCTCACACGAAGTCTTGTGTTCCATGAATATGTTTCTTGTGATGATTTGTATATTCAAGCATTACACACTTGTGGGAAACCAGCTCGTGTTTAATTGTGACATTTTAAAATTGGACAAGTGTTTTGACATCTGACTTCCCTCCCCACCCCCAGTTTCTTTAAAATGACAGGAAAACACCAACCAGTCACAGGTTTAATGGGTTTAATAAGTTTACCCCTTCAGTCCTATTTGCAGCACCCAATATTCCTTTGAAATACCAGACAGACCTGGCAGTGGCCCACAGTAAATTTCAGACCTTCAGAGTTTAGAAGTTCAGGTTCTCTGAGCATTCTGTGTTGTAGTGGCACTTGTCCAAAATTGGTACCTCCCTACAGTAGGGGAACTTTAAATGTACCAGTGAAAAAAGCTGCTTTCCCCCTTTCAAGGGGAATAAAGAAAATCACTCCTCAAAACTCAGCAGATCTGGCTGGGAGGTCATTCCTCCTGTCCCATCTCTTCAGGCATGTTTTTTGCAGTGGAGCAAGAGAGCCCAAAATCTAACCTGAGTTACGAGAAACAAGACAGTGATGGCTATAAAGGGCGTGACCAGGAGTAACTGAGATACTCCTTTACCCCCCACATCCAATATATGTGCTTCACAGAAAAACAAAAATCCACAAAATACAACAGATAGAATTACAAAATCCATTCATCCAAGGGTGGTGGAAGGCAGGAAGGGGACGAGGGCAGGTAAATGGCACAGGGAGAAAAAGTATTCAAATCAGTCCAGGCAGGGGGGCTGGCAAATGCTAGAAAAGAGCTGAGAAAAACCTGTGGTCCTTTCAGACTCACTGGTGTTAAAAATCCACATACTATTGTCAGAAAGGTTTCTGCCTTATGTGCACCAGAGACAAAAATTCCAATTTGTCAGACAAGGGAATGTGTAGAGGGACCTTGGCAGAGTGGGTCCTGCCTTCCCTGGTGAAGGACGGAACCAGGAAAAGAGCTGCCACGGCGTCCTTCCAGTCCCACCCATCCCCTTGGGGTGTAGGCGACTCAGTGGCCTGCAGCAGCCTTCATTTTGGCAGGAGACGGATGCGGCGAAGAGAACTTCTCTGCAGAGGCTGAGCTACTCAGCGCAGACTGTAGGTAGACCGTCTTGTGGAAAAGTCTGTTGCTTAAGAAAACCACCAAGGAGAAGAGGCGCAACTGGAAAAGGCTAAAGGGCAAGAGACCCAACTTATTAGATCCCCAGTTGATCAAAATTATTGTTTTATTTGGCTACATTAAATTTAAAATGACAAAGGGGAAAACAAGACAACTGAAATGTGATCAAGAAAGTACAGATATCAGACACACGGTTAAACAGGCAACAACTAAAGAATGCACTGGGTCCTGTCACTGTCATGAATGCAATGGAATCTCCATCTGAAATATCAGGGCTTAGAGGAAATAAAGTATATTTCAGATTAATTCTGATTCAAGAAGTACTTTCTGCATGGCTGACTTCAGGGTGCAGACTTCAGGCTATGTCTGAAGATAATATGTGTTGTATGTGTTTTACTCTCAAGAGAGTTTCAAGAGAAAGTCAACTATACCTATTAAGATACACACTGAACAATGCTGGATAGCAAGAGCATGTAAAAACCCAAAACAGAGCTGAAATTTCTATTGTAGTTATCCTCATTGACTTAACCAAAATTCATCAAAGATTGAGCTTTTCTTTAAAGTGATAAAACTTCTGGAGTGCTATTATTATCTGCTATATTCATTTTTAAATATTTTGTTTTACTATCATTACCAGATCACACAGTGCATTTTTAAAAAATTTGGCCATTCTTACTAAAATGAGCTTAACTGCAGGTGTTAATAAGAAGCGCCTTCTACTCAGTGAATTGTTAAAATTTAAGAACATGTGTAATAGCATCAATTTTTAAAATATATTTATGTGCACATATGCATGGGGGAAACTGGGGATGCAGCCCAAAGGTATTTTTCTCCTGTTGAACTGCATATTAATGTTTTCCTGGAATGTAAGTGGTTATTTAAAAAATGTCTCATTCACAGAAAAAACTTACTACACTTTGGCTAATACTAGCTAATACTTACTATGCTTTGCCAGGGGTTTTTGCTTCATTGGCGCTGATAATGAATAAAGGAAAAAGGATAGAGAAGAGGCAGCCACTGTAAACAAAATAAATAATTAGTCACCTTCATAACAGCCATTACTTTGGAGAAGATATTAGAAGCCCAAAGTTCCTTTGCTTCCAATGCTAACATCATGGTTTGATGAATCCTAATATAGCAAACACATCTTTAAAAAAAAAAAAAGGATTTTTCTAAGCACTGGCTATGTTTAACACTGCTCCAGGAGGCAACATAGAAGAAAGAATATGGCATATAGAATCGTCCAGACTAGATTTTAATGCTGACAAATAATAGACCTCCTGATGGCCAAATGAGAATATAAATGCCTAGCAGAGAACCAGGTATACAGAAGGTGTTCCCTACATGAAGTCTTCACTTTTACTATTTCCCCTGCAAGTCCCTCCAGACATTACCTGATAATGTATGAGGACTGCATGGCTGTGAGGAAAGCCAAGGGCAAACCGAATCCAAAGTAGTAAGGCCAATTCCTTTCTATGTTTGACAACCTCTGATGCATTTCAATTCCTAAAACAAGGGAGCCAACAGAATAAGAGTATTTCCTTTTAGTCAAATGACTAAACATGGTAGACAAATTATCTGAGGTTTGAGTTTTAGGTACAGATCTACCATACAGAACATAGTTAAAACACATAAATTAGAATTGTCCAAATCTGATATTAAGCTTCTGTGCAAAGTTTTTACAATTCAGTAATCACAATTTCAAATTTAGCAGGCTGAGTGAACTGGAATTACAACATCGGCATCCCCTGTCAGGATTAGCATTGAATAAAACAAGATATCAAATAAAAGGCAGCCATCCTCTTTCAGAAATCAATTAACCTCTTTCAACCATACACAACCGGACAAATACAAAGGCTTTAAAAATCTCCCCAAAAGCATCTGAATGCATTGGTGTCAAATTAATTTCTCTAATTCAGAAATAACGTGCTCATTTATGTCATCTATGGCTCAGTCAGAGCTACATCATATTAAGTGCCATAAAGGTAATGCTACGTTGTTATATCCCACAGCATCAAAGTTAAGTACAAAAACGCTTAAGCCAAAAATAAGTTCTCTTTTGCCAAAGATGTTACTTCTTTCTAGAGATAGTTTTCCAACAGCCTAAGTATTGAGTCTGCTTAGCAGCCGCAATTCCATATTAGGCGTCCAAGTTCTGAGTTTCTTTAGATGGACTTACCTTTATTGAACCAACGATATTCAAAGCAGTATAGTGAGTAGAGAAGGGACATATGCAGTAGACTAACCAGCTGACCAACAAGATGGATGGGAAAGAGACTCACAAACATCCCCTGAAGAACAAACATGGAAAGCCTTAATTCCAGTGTCAGAGACCTACCACTGTTCACCTGCCACCAAGTCACTACTCTGCTTAGACAGCCTCATAGTTGCTTCTCAAGTTTTTGAATAGCAAGAGAGTGGAGAAAGCCCAGGGTGGCAGGGAAGAGTAGGTAAATTCATGTTTCTTACCATTTTGATTTTTAAATTCTCTAGTTGTTTCTGCGAAAAAGTGATTTAACACATCTCTCCCATAAAACACATCTGCCCAAGTATAAATGTAATACCTAACTTTGTGAAACTCCCTCTGGGGAACTTTTCACCTGTCAAGTTCCCAGGCCAGTCTCACCTGGATGAGGAAAAGAGCCTGCAGCAAAAGGTTGAAGAGCATGTCAGCAATGATTTTGCTGACACTAGGGAAGGGGTGAGGCTTCCTCCCTGATACCTCAAATGCCAGATCAGCTATATCCTGTAACAGAAAAAGCAGCTCATCAAAACATGAATAAATGGCTTCGAAATCCATCCCCAAAGCTGAGGTCACTGATCTGCCACTAGACCTGCCAGGTGAGAAAAGTCCCCCGACACCTGACAATGAGATGCTCCAGCGACCTGAGACAGCGATGCCATTGAAGAGGGGCAAAAACAGCACCCACTGGCTGCCTGACTAAGGTCAAGGCTGTGAAATCACTCCCTGCATGGCCGCTAACTTCACAGGCTGAAACCTGCCACCTGTCAACCTGTCATGCTATAGGAGCCAGACTCCATTCTGCCCTGGACCCACCTGAAACCAAATGGCATTTACAACTTTGCTAAGCACAAAGAGAGGAAGCACCCAAAGAGCACTGAAAATTGACGTGAGTAAGAATTCCAGCCACGACCAAACATCTCCATGTAGGGATGGGTCACCTACGGAAGAGAAGGGTGGTTAGTTTAACAAGAGAAACAGAAAACCAGAAGATCAAATATGGGACCCCCAAGTTTGTGACTACGCTTTCCTCCTGTCCCCCCATTTCTTTGTTTCTTGCCAGCTTATCATATCTATTTCATAGAGTCTTATTCTTCATAGATGCCCCAAATTCTGGCCACAACTCCAATTCAGAAGAGCCAGATATGTGCTGCTTACCTCAAGACAAACCTGCTTACCGAGCGGAGAGTGAGATGACACAGTGATTAACAGTACATAACAGGCAGGAAACCACCTCTGCCATTATTTAAATCCCAGGTCTGCCATTTCTAATGGTTTAACCTTGGTTACTAACTCCCATTTCCTCATACATAAAGTGATGTCTATAACATGTGTACAACTCCCACCCAATGGGCTGTTGAGAGGTTTGAGTAAAAAACATCTAAAGCTCCTGGTACCTAGGAAGTGGTCAAAAAACTGAGGCAGTCAGGGAAAATCTCCCACCTCCACCCCAGGCAGACAGTGTGGAGCAATGTAGAGACTTACCAATAATTTGGGCTGTTACTGACTGAAGCACAGGAATAAACACTCGATAAAACAAGAGGAGACTGAACTAAAGGAAAGAAGCAATAAGGTAAACATTAAAAGCCCTTCTTAAAACAAGAGTTCCAAGTTTCAGGGTAATTATTTTCCAGATGGAGTTATGTTATATAAATGAAGGAGGCCTTGAAAAGGCACCAAAATTGGGACCCATTTCTATTTCCCAATACTCAAGCTAAGAAGTACAAACCTGACACTGCCTATCAAAGAGGTGAAAATTTTCAGGGCATAGAACACTTCAAGTAGTATTCAGGCCAAAATTAAGGCATATAGTAAGTACACAGTAAAATTTTTTATTAATTAAAGCTAACTTTTGAAAACATCTGTAAAATGTTTAGATTAAGACAAGCTGAATTATACTGAATTCCAAGTCAAAGGAAATATTTAAATACCTGTTCTTCAAAGTACTCAAATTTCACTTAAGATTGTGATGGTTCTCAAGTTAACTATCGGAAACTTATTCTGGTATGGGTTTAATAGTAATCAGTTGCAGTAGACTGATATGACCAGATGCAGGGAGAAGCTTACCCTTTTCATCTGTCCTTCCCCTCTATCCCCATAGTTGCTCCTAACCAAAACATACAATGTCAAGAGAAATTACCTATAACATTAAAACTTGTGAATGAGCCCCCACCCCTTTTTTTAAAAAATAAAAGTGTATATACATTCAGAGCTATCTCTGACATTTACATGCAAGTATTCTTTGGGAATAAAATCACTGCAAGTACACAGAATCCTGAGAGTTATGATCTTAATCATGTATGAGCAGGTAAAGGCTGCTTGTCTCAGTTTCAAGGAAACAGTTGAGAACTATTAACATCTGAAGGTGCTTATAAGGCACCTGGAATTTGAGGAAAAAGAACTTACCCAGAATACTCCACCATTCCATGCACAGCACTGGAAAATTCTACTAACAATACGTGGCTCACTGGAAAAGACCACACACGTTTAGCTTATAAGACACAGGCTATTTCCATGTCATCATCCATTTTATATCTTTTGTTGGTACATTATTTCCCCAGCACACATTAGTCTCTCGGTGTTCTCCTAATGTCAGTCAATGAAAAAAAGCTAAAAATGAAAATATTCCTAGAGAAGCAGCTTTCTTAAAGAGAAGATTTTTCTAAAATCCAAGACTGGAGAAAATTAAAAGAGGAAGACTGAGGTTCTATCAATACATGAATCCACATAGGATCTCTTAGAAGTATTCATCCATCCTAAAGAAGGTGTACATATACACAATGGAATATTATTCAGCCATAAGAAAACAAATCCTACCATTTGCAACAACATGGATGGAGCTAGAGGGTATTATGCTCAGTGAAATAAGCCAGGCAGAGAAAGACAAGCACCAAATGATGTCACTCAGTTGTGGAGTGCACCAATAAAGCAAAACAGAAGGAACAAAACAGCAGCAGACTCAGAGGCTCCAAGAAGGGACTAGAGGTTACCAAAGAGAAGGGGTTAAGGGGGGTGGATGGGGAGGGAGGGAGAAGGGGATTAAGGGGCATTACAATTAGCAATCACAATATAGGTAGGTCACTGGGAAGGCAGTACAGCATGGAGAAGACAAGTAATGACTCTACAGCATCTTACTATGCTGATGGACAGTGATTGCAATGGGAATGGTGTGGGGGGAACTTGATAATATGGGTGAATGCTGAAACCACAATGTTGCTTATGTGAAACCTTCATAAGACTGTATATCAATGATACCTTAATTTAAAAAAAAAAAAGTATTCATCCATCCATGTAAATTTTTTGTAGTTCTGTCTTCAGCATTCTGATTTTTTTTTAACACCAGGACATTCTGAGCAAGGATAATTGTTGGACCCTTCTCCAGACTCAATGTAGGTGGAAAACAATCACCTAACATTTTTTGAAGAGAAAGTACAACCAAAAAAACAATGGGGTACCGAAACTCCATGTTACTATGTAGGGTCTTAATTTTATATTAAGGATCAGTCACTACTTGAGATGTACCTCCCTCAGTCATTTTCTGCCATCAGCCTTCACTCCTTACCTCTCTTGCTTCCTCTCTATACTCTGGGCTCTTCTCTGTGCCAGGACACTGCTTGCCCTTCTACGACGCTGCTCCTCTCTCTTTTGCTGAATTCGAGCATCTAGCTTCGAGATAGTACAAATTCCCCAGATAGAGTCTTTGATTCCCTATAGACAAAGGTATTTTAAAGAGGAAAGAGTATAGATCAGAGAAGACTTTCCAAAATCATATACAAATAAAGTGAAATAACAGTGGAAACCACTGTATTTATTTTGCTATTATGACCTAAGGGAGCTTTTATTTTACTTTGATACAATTCCCAGTTTACAGGAGTCACAAAAATGGAGCTTCCAAATACCCTTCTCCAGACTCAGATTAATTTTGCCACATCATTTATACATACACATTTTTTTCTGAATCATTTCAGAGTAGATTGCTACACCCTATCCCTTTACTTTTAATTCTTCAGTGTGTATTTCCTAAGCTCAATAATATTCTTTCATATAACAAGTTATCAATTCAAGAAATCTAATATTGAAATACTTTGAGCTACAGTCCATATTCTAATTTCTCTATTTGTCCCAGTAATGCCCTCTACAGCATTCTTTACTCCTCAAGTATCAGAATTCAGTTCAGAATCACATTTTGCATTTAGTTTCATGTCTTTTTAGTCTCTTTTAATCAGAGACTCCTTAGCCTTTCTTTCTGATGTATACAAGCCAGTTACTTTATGGTACTCCCTCATTTTAGGTTTGTTTCCTTGTGATTAAACCCAGATTTCACATATTTGGCAGGAGTATCACAGAAGTGCTAGTGTGCCCTTCCAGATACTGCAGCCAGGGGCACATGATGTCTCTGTCCTTGCCGGTGATGTTAATTTTACATCCTCAGTCAAGGTGTTGCCCAGCTTCTCCACTGCATGGGTGCAATCTGTGAGCAGACACTTCAGAGACCATGTACATATCCTGCTCACCAAGTTCTCTCCCCTAGATTTAGCATTCACTGACAATTCTTGTCCAAACCAATCTTGAATAACATGGTTGTAAAATAGTGGTTCTCCCATCTCTCCACACTTACCACACCGTAAAGCCAAGTTATTGACCTCCCCTATACTCCTTCAGTATCAAATGCCTACAGTAGTATGCCCTATATCCTGTACCAAACTCTAGCAATACACAAATAAATAACTACTCTTTCAAAAGGACTGGGGCTGGACCAATATTAGAAAAAGACAAAGAACTTATTAGTGTAAATGTGAAAACCTGAGGGTTAAAAGCATGCCACAAAAGACAGAAACAACATGGTAGTATAAGTGGAGATGAGAATGCCCTTAAAAAGTGTAAGACAGGGGAGAGGCTTAGGTCTATAAAG
This sequence comes from Manis pentadactyla, assembly GCF_030020395.1. NCBI lineage: Eukaryota > Metazoa > Chordata > Mammalia > Pholidota > Manidae > Manis > Manis pentadactyla. Next base: position 11,529,527 of record NC_080031.1, on the reverse strand, counting down.
ACGGTGACAAGAGGCATCTGCCAACCATATTGGACGAACTCTAATAGCAGAAAGGCTACTGTTAGTCTTACAAATACCAGAACTGCCTATCACCCAGTCAGAGAACTGCATTCACTCATTCACCCACATACTGAACATCTTCAATGAGTTAGACCATGGTCATATGAAAATGCTCAAGAAATGTGTAGCTTAGCAACGTAAGTACACAAGTTAAAAAAAATTGGTATGTATCACAAAAAATTTATGCCCAAAGTGGTAGACTGGGGTATTCAACCTTATGAAGAATAGGCAGAAAAAGGCATTCTGAAAGCAATGGCCAATCTGGACTTAAGGATGGCATTTTTTGCCCATTGTTATTTTATCTAATAATTTGTAGGATACAGATAAAAGGGCAAGTTTATGTACTACCCACTAAGAGCATAAATTGGCATAGTGTGCACATGATCTTTTATCTGCAAGTAATTTTTGGTCTTATTTTGCTTTTAACTTCTAAATCTTTTCACGAATAATTTAGATATTTAAGATGGCTAAGTTCCAGTGACTGAGGGCTTATTATGTGCTAGGATGAGGACAGGATCTCCACCTCTGAGATGCTTACAATCTAGTGGGGCAAACATTGAACTGTACAGTGTAGAAATGATCCAGAGTTGCAACTTTATAGTACAAGAATGACAACACAAGGAGTAAAGGTGTTAGAAGTAGATCACACTGCATGAACTCTCTTTGGACATTCTAAGATACTCCTTCAATTCCCCTTCTTTTAGTCAAAGGTAATAAACTTGTAAACACTGCCACTGACAGAAGAACCCCACCACCCACACCCTCTATCAGAACTGGCCTCTCTCCTGGGAATATAGCTACAGGGGCTACAACTAGGGAATTAGACCTCAGACATCCACTATAATGGAATTTTTTGCTATTGGTAATTTGGGCAACTAGGTCCTAATCAGATCTTTATGGGACATTTTCCTAGAGCACTATCACATGCACCTTGTAGCATGGCAGGAAAAGATGGCTTCTGTGATGCAAATCTTAATAAAGTACTTTAGGTAACAGTATTGTACCAATGTTCATTGCTTACATGTTTTTGTTTTTGTTTTTATCAATGTACCACGATTACATAAAATAACATTAGGGGAAGCTGGTGAAGGACTTACAGGAACTCTGTACTATCCTGCAACTTTTCTTTAAGTCTAAAATTACTCCAAAACAAAAAATTACAAAAAAAAAAGAAGGCTGTAGAGCCAAGCTGACCGGGGTTCCAAGACTACAACACTCACTAGACAGGCTTCCCAAGCTTCAGCAAGATGCAGGGTAACACCTTTCTCTTGAGTAGTATGGCTAAGAATGAAAATCTGTGTATGATGGACCCAACATATATGATAAAAAAAAAACACCCCAGAACACCTAAACGATTTCCTGGTCAGTTCCTGGGTAAAAGGAACTGATGTACTCACCCTGGCAAGGTCCTGGAGAAAAGTTTTGACACTGTCAGCCATCTCTTCACCACCCAAACTACCAACTACACAGAAGAGGGAGTAGCGTACCAAAATCTTTCATCATGAAGGACCTGGAAACAGATGGGGCAAAATGGGGGATCAGGGTGTGTGAATATTTATCTTAAGGATAAGTTACTTCATGTACATTTCTATATGATGACATCTTTCCCACATTTACATCTCTAGTAAGACTACAGTAGATTCTAGCATTTAAGTAGATACTAGCACATGAACTAGCATCTGTAATTGCAGAAATCTGAAATCAGTTTTTTTTTTAAAGCACTTCCATCCTTTCACTTTTACATGGGCTAAATGTGCTCTTGGGTCAGCTGTCTCCCCTCTGGGTTGATGTCCCTAGCTATCCCTCGTTCCAACTACTTTTGAGGATGTGGAGATGGGTGATAACTACATTTCAATATCCTCTTAAGTGACATTTATGTTCGATGTATAACCTCGAACACTTGAATGAAAATACAAGAGCAAGAAGAAAAGTTCTAACAGAAATCACTGAATGTGCATTTCACGCACAGGGCCCTCTGGCACACAGGTTAATTTTAAGCTATGATGTGAAATTGCCCAAGAATTCCAAACAGGCCTCCCTACGGTCCAACTTTAAATATATACATATGTATGTACAACTTTAGTAAGTGTGCAAGAAACAGTGGATTTTAAACTAGGCCAAAAAAGTCCATGTGTATACATATTCTTAGAATACCATGCTCCCACTGAACCCACTTTAAGAATTTGCAATTCTGAAGTTCTCAACCACGCCTCCCCCTACCAACCCAATCCAGGGTATTTTCAATTTAAGAGGTGTGACCATAATATGATAGAATTTTACAGGCAGCGTGTACAAATTTCAAATTTGTATAATTCAATTTCAAAAGCACATTTTCACTTATCTATAAATAACCACTTCAGCAAACTGTACCTTACTGACCCAGCTGGACTACTGCCACCCAGAACTGGAAGAGCAGGGAATACAGCAGCAGGAAGGCCGCTTGCACAACCATATGTACCATCTGCTCCTTAGGTCAGATCCTACAGATGCACTCACTTCAGGTAAAGAAGTTTCTAGAGTAAGAAACTTCTGTTAATACTCCCGCTTAAAAACAAACAAAAAAACCACTTCAGAGTGACAGGATAACTCAGGGCCAGGTGAACAGTTAATGCTCAATAAGGATACACAAGACACTGCTTGTGAAGACTATGTTGACTCACTATTAACCAGCTCCTTCCTCATGTTTTTTTTTTTCAGTATAAAGTGCAATAACATGAAAATTAAAAGTTCTGTATAAACATAATCCCACTAGAGAATGAGCCAGTTTGGGACTTTAAGGAAGCCAATCACTTAGTATGGACCTCTCACAGGGCACGGATGGGAGCTTGAGGCATGTCAGTCCTAGTCCAGTAGAACAGCTGTTATCCCAGCAGTGGCCATTAATTACACTTGGCTTCTGCAGGTACCATGTGGTACGTTACCTACTGACCAACAGTGGCCTTTGAAGGACAAATCACTTCAATTTTATTCGGAGATCCTAGCGGCCTTCCTACAGGAATACCTGGTGAATTGCCCGGTTTGACAAAAAGCTGAGGCATGGCGAAAAACTTGCCACAAAACCACTCAGAGAATGAATAACAGGGGGAAACTTACAACTAAGCTGGAAGGTAATTAGATGCAGCTGGTTCACATCATTCTATAGAGAGAGGAACCGAGTCTCCGAGCTCAAATGGCTTGCCCAAGATTACAGCAAGTGAAAGGCTACAGCTAACTTCAAAGCCCTGGTATCCTAACCCTCAGTAGGGACTTGTTACTCAAGCTTTGTTTGCAATGAGGAATTTTGTTGAACCCGAGCATCCCATTAACAAATAACTTCTTATACCTGGAAATACAGCTGGCCGTTAAATTCTCAACAGCCATTAAGACCTATTAAGCATCTACCGAGGCACAATTCTCCACTCTCATTTCTAAGTCACTAAACTCATGTCCGGAAAGCAGGATAACAGGACGCTGTTATACTCCGCCCAGGTGCGGGGAAGGTAAGCATCCTCACTTCTCGCGGGGCTCCACGCACTGCCTCCCAATGCGCGGATTTGCACGATCCATCGCTCTTCAATGGAAACGACAGTCTCCCTCCGCAGCCACAGCTGTGCACGAGGTGCGGAGCAAGCTCACCTCAGGTCACACGGAGAGCTAAACATAGCAGCGCCGCACCTGGGGCAAAGTCCAGCGCCCCGGCCTCGCCCGGCTCACGCCAGCACCTTCCCTCCAGAGGTCGCCTCCCGAACCCCTGCCCGGAACCACACGAACCCGGTACTCGGGCCCTGCCTGCCCTCCCTCACACACCCTCACCGCCCCTGCAGCCCGTGGCCCCTGCCACTCGCGGGCTGCGCGCGCCAGTGGCCTGGTCGGTCAGTCTGAACCTACCAGGCAGCTCCGCCACCGCGGCTCCGGCCCAGGCCGACCCCTTGCCCACCGCGAGCCCGCTTGGGTCCTCCGCGCCCCTCCGCGCCCAGCAGCCTGCTCCCTCCCGGGCGCCTCCAGGGCAGGGGCCGCTGCGCCCGCACTGGGCATGCCCGGGCCGCACGGGGCCGCTGGGAAGTCGCGCGGGCGCCGGGCCGAGCCGGGCAGCCCTGGGCGCGGGGGGCGGGGCCAAGGCTGAGGGGGCGGGACCACGGAGGCGCGGAGCCTGGGAAATGCAGTCCTTCGTCTGCGCCCGCATGTCCCACGCTGCAGGCTAGAACCCATGGCCGCCGCCCCGGCCTCCCTGAGGGCCTCCTTAATCCCATCTGTCGTCGTCTCTCATCCTGTTCTTTGCCGTTCACCATTTCTTCAGAGTTGTCTTTCCAAAATCCTACGATGTCTGACAACAGAAGAACAATGAAATACAGAGGTCACCTTGACTTGGTTGGAGATTTTCTGTAACCAAAGGGTACTAAGCAATGATGGATTTAAGTCAAGCTTCACTCAACATGATTAAGAATAGGACAAAACGCCATGCAATGTAGCTGCATTAGGCATGGACTCTGACAGCAAAGCCATGGTTGAGATAAACGTGATAAATAGAAATAAAATTGTTTTCGTGTCTATCCCAACTGGTTCGTTTCTACCCCAGGGAAGGCAATTGACATAGAACCATTAAGCCTCCCCTATAACCTTTTTCTCCCCTATTCCCAACCTCTTAATCTCTCACTCCCCATTTCTTCCTTACACTGCCTATCTTACTTCACCTTCTATCTGTGTCTAAGGTGCTAGGGCCACCTGTATAACCAGATTTTATAACTAGAAGCTACTTAGTGCAACCTCGTAGTTGTGGGGAACCTGACGCCCGGATGTAAAGTGACTTACTCAAGGTCACTGGCAGAACTAATACGCAGGCCTCCTGTCTCTCCTCCAGTTAACTGGGCTGGGAGGTTGTTGACTTCCTCTTACTGGCCTGTCACTCCAGAACAAAGTAGCCCCCTACCCCCAGCCTGCTGAAACCTTACTTTCTTTTTAAGGAAGAGGATACTCGAAATGGAAACTAATAATGGAAACTAACAAGAAACGAGAAGGGAATGAATGTTCGGAATAAAAGCCTTGAACTAAAGGGCCAACCTAGGATTTGTAAGTAAACTCCTATAGGAAAGGGGACTCTTTTTTCTTATTTATTTCAGCCATGGGCAGTAGTCCCATTTTCACTGACAAACCTAGGAATACATATACACTTAGTTTCCTTTTCTCATAAATCTATTGCTTTATTTGCTCTACCATTAAAGTCATTACAAAGAGGAGACATACCTAAACTTTCCTTTTACTCACATGAGTAGATCTCTTCAACTGTTCATTACAGAGAAAAGATTTTTATCTCTTTTGGAACTTTATTTTGATTAAAATAAGCAATCCATCTGCTAAGGATTAGATATCTTGTTATAAAGAGATTTAAGTGGTCTAATGATAAACTGCTTATTGTAATTAATAGAAGCAATAGCAGTGTAAGAGTAGTAATTCCTCCAAACTATCTTTTCTCAAAAGTGTTAATTTAGAAAGAATTTAGTAGATATGTCTACTCTAACTTGATGCAAAGAAATCTTACAAATCCCAATATGTGTAATACAATCCAGAATTAAAAAACAATAATTGTATCTTTCATTTTTAAAGAGCTCTCACATACTATGAAAGATTAGATGCCACCTGTGAGACAAGCAGGAGAGGATATTATTTTCCTAATTTTATAAATGTGAAGCTGTGTGGCAGAGCACTGAGCTCAGCAGACTTGATTTACAGTTTAGCTATGAACCTTAGTTTCTATATAAGACAAGGTTGCTGAAAGGGTATCTATAAGAGGGTCCGTTCTAAGTCTATCGTTCATTGATTTAGTGAACTGGTGACAATACCAGATCTAGAGGCCAGATCTCCTAGTTTACAGCGTTGGAATCTTCCAGGGGAGAGAGATACTATGATTTATTAAGTATCTACCATGTACCAGACCTTTCATATTTATTATTTCACAACCATTTAAGTGTTGTAACTGATAAAAATAACATTCCAGCCAGGTTTGTTAGATTCCCAATGTCATGCCTTTTTTTTTTTACTCTACCTGCCTTCCCTCATGGATCACCACAAAGCCCAGTTAAATTTAGTCTGTTTATTATTATCACTAAAGTAGTGATCCTCAAATTTTAATGTGGAAACAAATCACCTGGAGATCTTGCTAAATACAGATTCTCATTCAGTCCTGGGGTGAGGGCCAAGATGCCACATTTCTAACAAGCTCCCAAGTATGTAAACATTTACTCAGTGCCTGTTATCTATCTACATAGCTTGGGTAGGTGTTTGGAATACATGTTGCCCTCAACTTACTACTCCCACGTGGGAAAACAAAGTAATGCAGTGTGATAAGAAACAGTCTTGAGGGACAATGAGGAGTTAGCAAAGAGAAGAAAGGGTGGGAAAGAATTCTACACAGAGGAAGCAGCACAAACAAATCTGCCCCGCATATTTAGAACACTGTAATTTGTTCATTATGGCTAGAACTCAGAATAGGAGGAGAAATGGCAAGACATAAACTCCCTATTTATTGAGTGTCTTGGATTTGCCAGACTTCAAATAATAGGATTTAGTCACAAGCAAGACAGACAAGATGTCTGCTTTAATGGGGTTTACATTCAAGTAAATGGAACAAAATAAGATAATAGTGATAAGTGATGAAAAAAAAATGGAAACGTCATAGAGAATGGCCTGCAGGGTGGCTGCCATTGACTATTTGAAGACAGACAAGTTTGAAGAGCTGACTTTGTGTTGACATCTGAATGCAGGGATGGAGCCAGCCATATAAAGACCTGGGGTCAGCAGAGGGAACCAAGTACATAGCCTAAAGGCAGAAACTTGCTTGGTATGTTCCAGGAACAGAAACAAGGCTGGTGTGGCTGCGAATATGACAAAGTCATATTTGGCTTCCTCTTCTTTATTCCAACATCCAGTCAGTCACCAAGTGCTTTTGCTTCTACTTCCTAAAATCTATCAAATCCATACCCTTGATTTCATCTCTACTACCCGTCATCTCCTTTCACCTAAATTATCGCAAAAGTCCTCCTGCCTCCTGTCTGCTACTTCTAGGCCATGCCCCACGTAGTAGATGGAGTTTTAGAAAATAGAAAGCTGCTTCTTTTTCTCCTTGCCTAAAACCCTTTAGTGGCTCCTCTGCCAATGAGAATAGTATAACTCTTTATCATAGTTTCTGTGCCTGCATACCCTTTCCACCACGTCTCCCTGTACTCTGTATTTCAGTCATAATTCCTAAGACATATCAATGTTTCTCTTTCTTCCAGGTTTTCATATGGCATTCCCTCTTCCTCCCTCTGCCACTTGCACATACACTCTTTCTCCTGGCTGTGTCCCTGTCATCCATCACATCCTCTGTGAAATCCTCCTGAGCCACCTCGGTGCTTCTCCTCTGAGCTTGTAGGGCACCCTGACCTTCCCTTATTAAAGCACTCATTCTCATTCTGATAAATTTTAGTTTTGTATTTAATTATCTATCTCCCCCATCAGACTAGGGGAAGACTGTTACTGCTTTTTTTTTTAATAACTTCAGTGCTTAGCACAGTGTCTCTAGCATTGGAATAGTACGTACTCCAAAATTTGTTGAAAGCATAAGTGATTGAAGTAATGGAAGCTGAGATAGGCAGTTAGATCATAGCTTTTTATGTCACTACATAAAGTTTGGACTCTGTCTTAATGGCAGCAAGATGCCACTGAGAAACTTTATTATTACATTTGCATTTATGAAAGACCACTCTAGTAGCAATAAGATACATGGTTTGAGGTGAACAGAATTGGCAGTGGTGAATGTGAAGGCAGGAGGCTGTGTGTTTCCAGGAATGATGAAAGCCTAAATCAGAAAACAGCTTAGGGAGAAACAAGGAGGAAGGAACTTAAGGACTTGATGACTGGGTGAGGAGGAAGAGAGTAAAAGGGCTCAAAATTGTCTGCCACATTCTAGGTTGGTGAACTTGATGGATAGAAATGTTCTTACCTGAAATTGGAGATATGGGAAAACTAAGAATTATGGAGAGAGATAGATTCAGTTTTAGACATGTTGAGTCGCAGGTGCCTACCATAAATATCAGTCAAGATATTTTAATGAGTTATTAGTTCTGGACTCAGGAAAGAGATCTGGGTAGCAGCACAGATTTGGGAGTGATTAGCATATAGAGGATAGTTCAAATGATGGAAATACAAGAGATGACCCAGAGAAATGCACAGATACGAAGCAGCATAAACTGAAACTATGAGCAGAACAGCTTTCAGAGAGTTCTGTGAGTCCCCCTGGCTTACTAGATTTGAGACTAAAGGAGGCCTTGGGGACTTGGACTTGCAGTTGGTGTCAGAAGTGAGGGTAGTCTTGTAGATTGTACTCCCTCTGATGTCACAGTTCACCAAAAGGCATGCACAAAAATATTCATAGCAGAACTAGTCCCAACTGCTAAATTCTGGAAACACTCAAAACATCCTTTGACAGTAAATGGATTTTTAAATTTTTACTATGTATATTTAGTAAAATACTGTATTAATAAAAATGGGTCAATTTCATAAATATTAAATTAGGCAAAAGAACTCAAATACAAGAGTATGCACAGTGTACAATTCAATCAGCACAAAGCAGGCAAAACTAGTCTAAGGCGCTAAAAATCATGTTAATGGTTATATTTGGGAAAGAGAAAGGGAGGATGTGAAGAGGGCATTTAGGTTGCCAGTAATGTTCTATTTATTGACCCGGGTGGGAATTACATGAATAGGTTCACTTAGAAAATGTATTGAGCTGTGCAGTTACAAATTGTGCTTTTTTGGCATATATGCTACACTTCAACGCAGAAGTTTTCATTAAGAAAAGCTTCAATGTGAAGGAGAAGAGCTCAGGCATCAGGTAATTAGATCTGAAAGAGCCTTTATCTAAGATGAGAGAAAATTGAATATTTTTCTATAAGCGGGTAGAGCCAGGTACAAAGTAAAGCTGAAGACACTGCAAGTGAAGCTAGAGTAAGATTCTTGAAGAGATTTGAGAGAGGATAAAACCAAAAGTTCTTATGAAAACTTTTCTATTTCTTAAAGCAAAGTGTGGAAAATTTGTTAGAAATATATATTTTAAGGATTCACACCAGAGATTTTTGATTCAGTATATCAGAGATGGCACCAGAGATATGCACTTTAAAACAGCCCTCCAAGTGTTCATGATACAGGTAATCTTGGACTTAGCCATGAGAAACACTGCCCTATGGCAGAGCTGGATGCAGAAAGGGCACAGTATTGTGGGGGGAGGGTGTCAGAGGGCTTTTGTCACAGTTCTCAGGTTGCCATTTTACCTTCTAATAAGAGAGTTTCTATTTTTTGCTTTCTTGTTTTTGTTTGTTGGGTCTTATTGTCCATGTGTCATATACCACGCAAACCTGTGGGCAAGATCATTTCTCCAAGCTTCAGATGCCTCATCAATAATAATATTATCTACTGAAGAGTAATTAAGAATTGAGTTAAATTACGTAAGAGGGGGAATTCCTCTTCTGACCAAGATGTAGTAACAGACTAGATTTATCTTCCATATGAAACAGCTACAAGAACAGACAACATACATGAAACAATAGTTTTCAGATATTGGACATCATGTAATACAGGATCATGATCCCTGAGTTGGGGGAAAACATATGAGAGGAGTCCTACTATTGCTCCACGTTACTATGTGGAGATTGCAACACAGAGTGGAAATCCAGGTGGAACCTAGCAGTCTCTCCCTGAATTTAGGGGCTGGAGTTAGGAGTCTTGGGACTCCTAACTTGGAACTCCAAAGTTCACAGGGTTCACAGGGCAGAGTATTAGAGCAGAAAGAATGCAGAGAGAGGGCTGGAGACTAGCGATCTGTAGAGAGGACTCCTTGCATGATCAGCTGAGCACACATCAGTGCATAAATATGAGAAAACTACTTGAGTTTGTGGAAGAGTCACCCAAAAGGACTAGAGGAAATGATGCTCAAACGTCACAGACAGCTACGAATACTTCATGTTCCCACCACCCAGAGTGGAAGATTCCAGAAAGATACTGCTTCAGTAGTAGGAAACATTAGCTTTTACTAAAGGCTGCTCTAGTCCTACCTAACAATGTTAAAAAGCCATCCTCATCCTTGAAAGTACCCAAGTAAGTCATCTATATCCCAGAAAAATGTTTAAGAAGTATATGAATACAAAAATATCCAACTCCCAACAAGGAAACATCCATAATGCCTAGCATTCAATAAAAAATGACCAGGCATGCAAAGATGCAGGAAAATATGCTGCATAATAAGGAGAATATCCAGTGAATAGAAACACATCTATAAATGACACAATTGATAGAATAGGTAAATAAAGACATAAGAAGAATTATTGTAATTGTATTTGATACATTCAAGAAGATAGAGAAAAAACTGAGCAAGTGGACACATAAAGATACAAAAATGGTCCAAATCAAACATATAGAGATTTAAAGTGCAACATCTGAGATGAAAAATACATTTTTTGGAATTATAGCAGATTAAGCATTACTAAAGAAAACATGAGTGAATTTGAAGACACAACAGTAGTAAATATCCAAAAGGAAACAGAGAGAAAAGGAGAATCAGTGGGCTGTGGGACATGTTCAAAGGACCTAATATACATGCATTTAGATTGTTAAAGGAGAGTGAGATAGGGAGTGGAGGAATAACATTTCTGAAGAAAGAATGGTTGAAAAATATTCAAACTTGATGAAAACTATAAATCTACAGATCTAAGAAGCTCAACCACAAGAAACCTGAAGAAAACTACACCAGTAGTCATCATAATCAAATTGCTTAAAATCAGTGATAAGCAGAAAATCTTAAAATCTGTCAGAGAAAAAAGAGATATATTTAGAGGAGCACAGATAAGAATGACAGCAAACTTCTCATCAGAAACAATGCAAGCCATAAGAGAATAGAGCAATATCTTTAAAGGACTCAAAGGAAGTAATTGCCACCCTGGAATTCCATGCCCAGCAACGTATTTTTCAAAGATGATATAAAAGAACTGACACCGGAACTCAAAACATGTACATGGATGTTCATAGTAGCACTACTGACAATAGTCAAGAGGTGGAAACAAACTAAACATCCATCACTGGATAAATAGAGAAACAAATTGTTGTATATACACACAACAGAATATTATTCTGCCATAAGAAAGGAATGAAGTACTGATACATATATAACTGGATAAACTTCAAAGGCATCACACTAAATGAAAAAAGTGAATAACGAAAGGCTACATATTGCAATAATCCCCTTTATATGAAATATCCATAAAGACAGAATGAGATGGTAGTTGTACAACATTGCAAATGTACCATATGCCACTTAATTGTTCATGTTAAAATGGATAATTTTATGTTATATGAATTTCAGCTTAATCCATTTTTTAAAAGGTGAAATAAAGACTTTTCAGACACAGAAAAGGTAAGAGAATTCATCACCAGCAAACTTGCACTGTAAGAAATGTTAAAGGAATTTCTTTAGGAAAAAGGAAAGTCATACCAGGTGGAAACCCAGATTCACACAAAGGAATGAACATCTCTAAGAGCAGCAAATATGTGTATAAAATATATTTTCTTATTATTTTAGATCTCTTTCAAAGATAATGGGTTGTTTAAATCAAAAATAATAATATAGTAGAAGTTTATAGCATATGTATAAGTAAAATGTGTGACAACAATAGTATGAAGGCCAGGAAAAGATAAATGAAAATATGCTGTTTAAAGGTTCTTATACATATCTTATACATATATATATATATATATATATACAAATATATATATATATTACTTGAAGTTTGACTGTGATAAGTTAAAGGTCTTGACTATAAACTCTAAAACAACCAGTAAAGTAACAAATCAAGGTATTATAGTTAATATGCCAACTAAGCAATATAAGATGGAATCATAAGAGATGGTTAATCCAAAAGAAGTTTTAAAAAAGGATAAAAGGAGAAAAAGACAGATGAGGCAAATAGAAAACAATAAGATGTTAGATTTAAATCCAGTCATATCAATAATCACATTAAATGTAAATGGTCTAAAGACCCCAATTAAATTTAATGAGAAAATTGTGTTGAAAACTGTACATTAATTAAGATTTTGCTAGCTGCCTCTTTGGCCATTGCTGGAATCAGATATCCTAGTGATAAGGAAAATATTCAACACAGCTGTCAAGGTCTGCAAACCGCTTTTTCCCTCCGGTTGGTAAAGCTCCCCCAGCTCCCTTCACCCCTCCTCCAGGCTCCTCTTTTGCCCTGCGCATGCCACATATCAAAATAATATAAAATGCTCCCTTTGCTTGTGCTCAGGGCTCAGACCTTGGGAGATTTCTCCGCTCTGAGCCTGCCGGTGTAAAATAAAACCTCAACACTCTAAGGCCTCCAAGTGCCGCTTGGTTCTTCTGTCAGTGATCCAGTCCAGGTTTTCCAGTCTTGGCTACAAGGTCTGTGAGTAGATAATTGGAGCCCAAATTCAGTTGGCAAAGATCCCCTACACAGAAAAACTGAAAACATATTTCAGACATTGAAATCAGTGTCACAAATAATAGATCATAATGTCGTATCAGGCAATAATTTGCAAATGAAACAGTAAAGACTTTACTTTATTCACTTGAACTAAAATTACTGATCACAATAACTAGTATTCATTGAGAGCTTCCTATGTGGCAGAAACTGGGCTTGCATTTTACAATTAATACTTAATTTAAACCTTAAGGCAACTCTATAGAATGGTATGTTATCAATCGTTTATCTCTCAATTAATAGATAAGGAATTAAGATTTAGAGAAGTTAAGTAATTGCCCAAGGACAGACAGATAATGAGTGGTGGAACCAAATGCAGATACATTTTACTCCAAAGTTATCACATTTAACCATTCTATATTGTCTCCTAAAATTGAAGAGAGAGACCTCTGGTTCAAAATAGTCACTGATCCCAAATTATTTACCTAGCATATGTCTTGGACCCAGTCCCAACATAAGTATTAAGGATGCACAGGTGACTCATCCATGCTTTTGAGGATTCACACAGTATTGCAGGAAACATTTGTTAATATAGGAAACATCTGTATGTAAGTAATTACAACAGAGTGAAAGTGCAATTTGAGGTTTAATAAAGGGCAGCCTACAAGGAAACGCTATTGCTTGGCTAGAGATGTCAGGGAAGGCTTGCTGAAGGAAGTGACTTTACCGTTAGTCTTGAAGGACTGCAGCCAAAAGAATGACCATTGCAGCTTAGGATGAGAGAGGTTAGGTGAATCCAGGAAACTGCAAGCACTGAATCCACGTAAGGGAAGATGGAGAAGAAGCTGGTAAGGTGAGCAAGGACCTTCATGGAGGACGGTCTATGACCTGCTAAGGAGTTTGAACTGTTTTTCTTTTTACATTTTTGTTGATATGAGTTATAGTTGATTGAGCTCCATTACACTTCTCAGTTCATAGCACACTGTCTTCATTGGTCTGGCAAGGCCTTGCTTGTTTTCATTTATTCATTCCCCTTTATCACCAATGATCCTTTCCCTTTCTCCATCCTTCAGCAAGCCTTCCCTTTCTCCATCCTTTTCTACACAAATGTCCCAGTATGTCTGATATGTATCATGTTATTTAGATATGTTCTTCTAAAACATGAATTGCTTTATAATGTGTACATGATTTTAATTTACATAATTGATGTGCTATAAATCTCAGCCTGCTTCTTAGTTATTTTCACTTTTTTTTTTTGAAGATCACACCAGGTTGTTATGTACACGTCTGACTTACTTGTTGCTGCCTAAGGTGAGACTTTTTTGTCTTGTCTGTTTCCTGGAGACCCAGAGGACCAATCAAACATGGCTGTTACGTCAGGTGTCTACAGGCTCTGTGAAGCAGGCTGAGCAGGGTAGACTGAACGAGGGGCTGTCACTTTGCTCCATGTACTTGATGCCATTTGGCAGTGCAGAAAATGTTGCAAGATGATCAGATTTTTCAAAAGAGGCCAGAAATCAGGATTTCCGTGTGAAATCTCCAGACTTTTTAAGTGTTTGGAAAACTGAAGGATTCAGCCATGGATTAACATTTCCTGACTTTTGCATAAAAACATTTGAATCAGGGATGAAATGAGATCAGATTTGTGTTTCAGAATTTAAGGGTAGGATGAAATAGAGTAGTAGAAGGTGGGAGACTGATGACAGTGAATTGAGATTTGAGTGTGGATGAGTTGAGGAGCTTGTGGAAATTCTGACACATGCTGCATGGATGAACTTTGAAATCATTAAAGTGAAAGAAGCACAAAAGGACAAATACTGTATGATTCCATTTATATTAGGCCCCTAGAATAGAAACAGTAAGTAGAATAGTGGTTACCAGGGGATGAGAACAGAAGAGAATGGGAGTTGTTGTTTAATAGTTATAAGGTTTCAGTTTGGGATAGTGAAGTTCAGGAGCTGTATCCTGGTGATGTGAATGTACTTAATGCCACATAACCATACACTTAAAATGGTTAAAATGGCAAATTTTATGTTGTGTATATTTTACCACACACACACACACATAAAAGCTGGTTCCCAACCAGCCCTTTCTGTCAATAGCACAAATCTGAGGTTATTGCTTACAGCAGTAAGGAAGAACACCACCTAGAGCTTTGGCGTGTCTCAGAGGGGAAAGCTAAGTCAGAATTTGTTGAGAATTCGAAGTTTGGTTTTAGCCAGTCCTTTAAATACTGGGACTTGATTGGGGATAAGATTGACTAAGAATCATGATACAACAGTCTGGGGTTGGTAGAAAAAGCAAAGCAAGCTTTTGAGAGGAGGGATTTAAAGAACTTTTAAAAATAACAACTATATTGAGATATAATTCCCGTAGCATAACAATCTGCCTAAAGTGTACAATTCAGTGGTTTTTAATATATCCATGAATTGTGCAACCATCATCACAATCAATTCTAGAACATTTTCACCACCCTCAAAATAAACAAATAAATGCCTCACCCATTAGCAAGCAGTCACTCTGCATTTGCCCCCAGGCCCTCTCTTCACCACCACCACTAGGCAACCACCACTTTACTTTCTGTCTCTATAGATTTACCTATTCTATTTGCCTATGTTGAGAGGAAAAACTCTTCCTCTGCCAAGTTAGGTTCAATAATGACAGCTTTTGAATTAGCAACAGACAGATTCACAGGAGAAAAGAAAACTTTTATTCATAGGTATGTGGGACCATTCAGCTGAAGGGGCTCTCTGTATAGCTAGAGATGGGGGGTTATATCTCAATTTAATAGGGGAAAGTGAGGGAGAGAAAGGGCTTCTATGGGAAGAACAAATGATTTGGTGGGTTTTTTTGTTTGTTTGTTTGTTCTGAGCAAAGGCAAATGGACTTTTAGAGAAATAAATGGGAAGTCCAACTATGTGATAAAGCTTGTTTATGCAATTTCTCTTCCCAGTGTGGATGGTCAGCCTTCTTCCTAGAAGTGAAGTTCCCTTCAGGGGATTTATGACAGTTTTAGTCTTGGAAGGCTTTGTATTTTACTCAGATCCAGAAAGCTCTGAAAAGGCTTCTTTCTGCATCCACTCTATCTAAAAGTCTTCAGTTAAAAATAATCTTTATAAGAACTCTGGGCGTCTGAGTGGGTCTCTGTAAATCCAGGGAAAGGAAATCCCGGGGCAAAATACCTCTAAAAAGCGAAATCAGTCAAAGGGAGAAGTTAAGTTGAAAACCCATTTATTGCTTACAAACTGCAGTCCAGGGCCGTCTCTCTCCTCTGCTCTGGACGAAGTCAACTGGCAAGCAAGCCAGCCCCTCCCCTTAAACTCTCACGTTCAGATACGCCCTGGGTTGCCCAGTAATTACTCATTTACATAGAGATGAACTTCTCTCCACCCCGAGGATATGCAAATGCACTAAAGGCAGGCGAGATACTCTGGAAATGTTACAATTTTACCCAGTCTCCATACCTATTATGTTTTGTATAAATGGAATGATGCAATATGTGACCCCTTGTGACTGGCTTTTTTCACTTAGCATAATGTTTTCAAGGTCCATCCATGTTGTAGCATGGATCCATGCTGTAGCAAAGAAGTGAAAGTATTTCGTTTCTTTTTATTGCTGGATAATAGGAGTCCATGAAATGTAGTGCACAGCCTGTTAGTGCTTTCTGCTGAAGAGTGGATGGGAAATTCCTGTAATGTACAATCAAACCATTTGCTCAGGCAGGACATTCCAGGAAAAGTAATGAATGTAATGGCATCGAAGAACGTGAAATAGCAGTCTTGTGGCTGTAAACAGTAAAGGAAGGCTTTGGTTCTCAGTGCTCAGGCTGAGTCCTGGGAGTAGAGTTTGGGTTCTCAGTAGTATCTCAGAGGGATACTGCAGATAAAGTATTTAAAATGGTGCCTGGGACATATTAAGTACTCAGTAAATGTAAATTGGTATTACTATCCCTGTTTAACATTTGGAAGCCAATTTTTTGTCATGTTGCTTACTAGAGGTATGGTTAAAAAATTAAATCAGCCTATGATGAAACCTTTAGTAAAGTAGATGTTTACTCTCATTTTAACGCAGATGTTTTGTGATGCACTGAGGAAAACCTATGACTAGAAGTCCTCCTGATTGTTTTACCAGAAACAGAAAGGTAAAAAAAGTATTTAAAAGGATAATTTTCAAAGAAGGCAAAACAGAAGTCTCATATTAATTTTTTAAAGTGTTAAAAGTATAATTAACTATTAATGAGGAAGCCAGTAAGATGTTACAACCAGTTCAAGAGAGGAATCAAAGAAACACAAATTTATATGAAATAAAGACATGTCAAACTGAGTTTATGAATGGTTGATAATCTGACCCTTTTCCAAGGTTCAGGGAGAAGGAAGCCAACAGAACCTCCATTTGACAGAATTAATTCACATGTCTGTAGGCAAGAATTGTTTTGCATTTCTGTGAGTTATTTACAATTAACGGAATTGCAAAGTAGCCCAAGGGCAATTAAGGGGTTCCGAAAAAACCACCCCCAAATATGCCACTTAGGTATTTTGATTACTTTGACCTGAAGGCACTAGAGAAGCAGCAGATGCAGGAAGGGTTCTCTGACCTCCCCATGCCTGCCTAAAAGCAGGTCAGAACATTTCCCATGAGACAGGTGCCCCCTGCCCCAGGAAGAGAAGAACATTCTTACTGCCAGAGACTGGGAGTAGGCCCGGATGGGTCTGTACAGCAGCCTGACCACAATAACCCTGCTGCCCCATTAGCCTCCCCACGTACTTTCTAGTCGCTGTCCTGAAACTTACTGCCCCTACCCCAAACTCCTTTGTCTTGTTATTTCTCCACAAACTTACCCTTTCTTTATTTAAAAAGTATGTAAGCTCTTGGTCTTGATTCCTTCCTTAGATCTTCATTTTCCTCATGAAGAACCCCATGGAAAGATAAAAATATTAACTAAAGTTTGTTAATTTGTCTGATGTCAGTTTAATTCTCAGGAGCAGACACAGACGGTAAGAGTGTAGGAGGAAGTTTTTCCTCCCCTACAGCAATGAAAGTCTAGAGACTGTTCATCAGTAAGAGTGCCCTAAACAATGGCGCTTTTTTTCTTTCATCTGTGGGTACTTCTTTATTAGAAAAGAAATTAACCATTTACACTAGAGACTCCAGATGGAAATTACTTAATCTTGCAATTCTAGAAAAATGTCACCATAAAGGATTCTTAAGTTTTCATGGAGTAGGGAAGAGAGGAGAGAGAGCAAATTATGTAGGCAGTGTTTCCTGAATTTGGTTACTCTCACAGACATATTCTTGGGGGGAGGGGACTGGGGGTTTTCTGTGATAACATTTTAAAATTTTATGTTTTTCTTTTACTCTTCCCTTGGAGACACCTAGTAGATCTCTTTTCTTATGTAAGCTAACAGGAATAATATGTGTTATTGTTATCCTTTTAGATATGAGGACGTTGAAGCAAAAGAGAAATAAGTGTCCCAGACAACACAAGGATTTCCCCTCGGTGAATGTTTGGACGAAGTAGTCTCCTCCAGCCCCCTTCACCTTGACAACATCCAGAAGTTAAAGGAGCAATATGTTTATGACAGATTTAAAAATACAGGTTCTGGACAGAATTTGCTGAGCCCAGGAGTTAGAACAACCTTAAAAGAATTCCTCCTTAGTTAACTAGAGATTCAGGCCAAGGCACCTGCTTTGTTTGACTTTTCACATTAAGCAACTAGAGCTGTAAGAACTCAGCAATTGGCTAAGACCTAAATACTTCTTTTTGAGTTTGTCAGGTTTTAAATAGCTTTATTGAAATATAATTCTTATACCATACATTTCACCTATTTAAAGTGTACAATTCTATGGTATATATTGTGGAACTATACAACTATCACCACAATCTAATTTTTTAAAAATATTTTATTAAGGTATGACTGATATACACTCTTATGAAGGTTTCACATGAAAAAACAATGTGGTTACTATATTTACCCATATTATCAAGTCCCCACCCATACCCCAATGCAATCACTGTCCATCAGTGCAGCAAGATGCCACAGATCCACTATGTGCCTTCTCTGTGATACACTGTTCTCCCCGTGATCCCCCACACCACACCACAATCTAATTTTAAAACATTTTTTCACCTCAAAAATGAACCTCGCCAGTAGCTGTCACTCCCCATTCCCACCACTCTCCCCCAGCCATAGGCAAACACTTATCTTCCTGTCTCTATAGTTGCATATTCTAAAATTTCATAGAAATGGAATCATATGTATGTAGCTTTTTGTACTTGCCTTCTTTCATGTAGCACAGCGATTTGAAGTTTCATTCATGTTACAATATTTATGAGCACTTCATTTTTTTAAAAGCTGAATAATATTCTATGTATGAATATACCACATATTCTTGATCAGTTCATCAGTTGATGGACTTTGGGCTTGTTTCCACTTTTTGGCTATTACTAATAATGCTTCTGTGAATATTCCTGTACAAATTTTTATGTGAATGTATGTTTTTATTTCTCCTGGATATATACCTAAGAGTGGAATGGCTGGGTCATGGTAATTCTATGTTTGGGTTTTTTAAATTGTAGTAAAACACATATAACATAAAAAAATGTTAACTGTGTTAAAGTATACAGTTTGGTAAGTGTACTCATAGTTTTGTGTGACTTATCTCCAGAACTTTTTCATCTTATAAACTGAAACTCTATACTTATTAAACAACATCTCCCCATTCCCTTCTTTCCCCAGACTCTGGCAACTACAATTCTACTTTCTGTTTCTGTGATTGACTCTAGATACCTCATGTAAGTGGAGTCATATTGTTGTTGGGCAATCCAGTCCTGGGAGATCTCCCTGCATGTTTGGTGAGACCTCAACCTCGGGGAGGGTTCTTGACAAAGAATGAGAAAGAATTCATGAGCAGGTCAGATGAGTATAGGTAAGGAGGGACTTCATTAAAGCGAGAGTAGTAGTGAATGGCAGCTGCCTTGCAGGCAGCAGAGAGCACAGAAGGGCAGAGGGAGGAAAGGAAAGCTCATTAAACCCCTGCTCAGCATAGGGAAAATCCCTTTCCAACTCCTAAAGCCAGAGTCACCTGGCTCCAGTGTCCACTTGGACCTGCACAGTGTGGGGACTAAGCCCCTACCACCCCAAGATCTGGAGAGCTGCAGAGCACTGGATGCAGTGAGACTCTGTTCTGAGAACTTCCCAAAGGCAAAGAAAGGAGATTTTTAGGCAGGCTTCCAGAGAGTATGATCACACAGCTGCAGGCCTGTCCAGGTCACCCAGGTGATGGGGACTTGGAAGCTCAAATTGGAGATCTCAGTAGCCCCTCCCTACTTGTCTGAAGTAGAACATAGAGAAGACTAATGCTTAAGAATGAATTGAATGAAAATAGGAAGTAACTGAAAAATGGAATGAAATAGCAAGTAACAAAAGTACCAAAGTACCACTGGAAGCAAATTACCCCTGGAAGAGAGCAGAGAAAAAAACGTAGTAAGTTGAGCAGTGAGAAGTCTTTATTTAAGGCAAAAAGTACGCACTTGGAGAAAGGAGGGTGTGGGCAGCCTCAGAGAATAGGTGCACTCAGAAACTTAGGATTCTGTCTTTTAAGGCTTTCAAAGGGGCAAAGGACAGAGGTGGCGGTGGCCTAGGCTTGACGTGTGGTCTCATGATGTTCCTCTCCATCATGTCACCATCCAGTCAGTCCTCTAGATAATTCTGTAAGATAAACTTAACACAAGGAATTTATTGATCCTGTTCTTCTCCAAAATAGTGGCTACCCTCAAGCACTGGGAACATATCAATGAGGACTGCTTGCCCTGCCTTAAGACAGAGTCAGTTGTTGGCTGATTACCAAATAATTATGTTAGGAATATTACTTCAAAACTCTTCTTTTAAAATGGAATCGTAGCCTTAAGATGGAGTGCCTCCTGTTTTATCAGACTGTTTATATCTCAGCATTTTGCATGAAAGGCAGGAAAAATTAATCATGATGGCTTGTCCCATATCTCTGCCCTAACTCAATATGAGGTATGTGACTGGTTTATTTCACTTAGCATAATGTCTGCAAGGTTAATCCATGTCACAGCATGTGTCAGATTTTCCATCCTTTTAAAGGCTTCATAATATTCCATTGTATATACACACCACAGTTTATCAGTTCATCTGCTGATGGACACTTGGGTTGTTTCCACCCCTTGTCTATTGTGAATAATGCTGCTATGAACATGGGTGTGTCAGGATGGAAAAACCTTTCCTCTGATCTCTTAAATTCAGTACCAAGGGGCCTGTGAATTAAACGACATAAGACAGATTAACAGGAGCAAAGGCCCTTAATTTTTATTAATGTTCATGTGCAGGGGAGATCACAGCATAAAAGTGATGCTCAAATAAGCATTAGACTTGGGGGCTTAAATACCCTTTTAAGAAAGGAAAGAGGTTTTGGGATTCGAGGGACAAAAATTGTGGGGAAGTGACTGGGAGATACACGTGGGAGCTAATGGAAAACCAAGGCTATTTTAGTAAGGTCTGTTTATGCAGACTCACCTTGGCATACGCACTGCGTCTTCAAAGATAAGAGTCTCTTTTTTTCTCATTACAGGGAAAAGAGCACTTACCTCAAAGAAAAATTTATGCCCTGCTTTCAGGCACAGAAGATAACTTTGTTTTTGGGGAGAATTGCCATTTTTTTATTTGAAGCCAATAAAAGCAGAGAGAAAATTCACCAAGAAGAATCTGAACAAAGTACACTGTAGTTCACAAATGATGTTCTACAACTATGTAAGACCACAAAAACTGTCTATTTTAAAAGAAAGAAACAAATATTTTGGTTTCCAAACTGTGAATGATTTTTTTCTTATTTTCTTTACTTTTGGATTTTATATTAGAACACATTTCTGTATATGTGAGGGGGAAAAAATTCTTTTTTTTTTTTTTAAATGACATGGTATGCCCTAGGATAATCAATTCAGGGAGGAGCACCATAAGGAGAAAAGCGGGTTCTCAGACAAGATACCCAACCAAAGGAGAGAACAGAACATGTTTTGCATTTTCCATTTTCCTAGCTAGACAAAGAGCCCAGATGTATTAGTCCATTTACATATTAGCACGATCTACACAATGTGGTGTCTATTTGGACCCCACACTAGGCAAAACAATGGTCTTGAACTAGTGCCAGCCGCCTTTCTCCCTAGGTTTAGGTAGCAGAGAACTTGAGCGCAAGCAGCAGCATTTGGTCTGAGGTCCAGCCTAGACACTGTTATCAAAGATAAACAAGATCGTCCTCCAACATCCCCTGGGCTGAGACCCGGTTAGTCACTTTTTTTGCCGTGGGGGCATAATGGTCTCCCTTTCCCTTTTGGTAGATGGGCACTGCCTATGGGAACACAGCAGCGCTTCTTAGTAACTATGGGAACCTTGTTGGCATGGCAACCGGGCAGCCACAGTGAAAGGCAGCCCGGGGCGGGGATGGAAGTGGTGGGAGGTAGTCCTGTGGAAGGCGGGAGGGGGAAGCATCCTTCCTTCCTGCTGAAGAAAGATGCCTAGCTCCCTGGAGGGCACAAGAAGAAGCCACTGATGAGTTCAAACCTCACTCCATAATCCAGTTCGGGAGGGGCAGGGCTAAGGCCAAAATGGGCCCCAGGACCTAGACCTATTGATGTGTTTCCGTTCTAAAGTGTGCCTCAGCAGGCCAGGGAAAGATAGGGGATGGGAGGCACAGAGTAAGACTTCTCCTAACATGTGAGCAAATTCTGACAGTAAGGTTTGATTGCAGGCAAAATACCACACAGAGCTTTTGTTTGGCTCTGAGAGTCCAAGAACCTTTTGTTAAAGACGTCCAGGGATGAAGAAATCTCCAAGCAGCATCTAAAGCAAGAAGAAATCTGTGTAATAAGTTTGAAGAAGGCTAAAAGTGTAGTAAAAACAGAAACAAACAAGATCCACTAGAAAGAACTTCTGAAGAGGAAGGAGTGAACGGCAGGGCAGTTGGGAGGGCTCTGCAGTCCGGTTTCCAGGCTTACCTAGAGTCCCTGTCGTTCTTGCTTTCTCTGATGGTCAGGGTGTGATGGGCTATCCTGAGCTTTGGAGTCAGATGGCCCTGCGATAGGACCCCTACCCTGCACCTTTCTTGCCTGTGTGAGCCTCAAACAAATTACTCTCTCTCTCAGAGTCCATTTCCTCTTCTTCCAAGATAGAGGATAATAATGCCTCTTTTATAGGGGCGTTGTGAAAATTAAACATGATAAAAAGTTTAATAAACAGTAATATTAGTTAGAGCTCCTTGCCTGATAGGTACAAATAGTTGCTATTCCTGCTACTCTGCTTGCTCTTTAGAAATGGCTCTGTTTGGGTGGTTCTGCAGCATCCCCTGAGACCTAGAAAGTTTTTTTTATAAATGCACTGACTTTTTAAAAATATTGAGATATAATCACATGCCATAAAAGTCACCCTTTGAAAGTGTACAATTCAGTGGTTTTCAGTATCGTCACAGAGTTGGGCAACCATCATATGATCCAACTTTAGTAAGAAAGTGAAGAGAAGACTTGCCCGTTTGCAGTCATTTTCCATTGCCCCCTCCACACAGTCCCTGGCAACCACTAATCTTTCTTCCTCTATGGATTTATCTATTTTGGGCATTTCATATAAATGGAATCATGCAATTTGTGGCTTTCTGAGTCTGGCTTCTTTCATTCGGCATCATGTTTTCAAGGTTCATCCATGTTGTAGTGTGTATTGGTGCTCTGTTCTTTCTCATGGCTGAATAAAATCCCACTGTATGCAGATATTGCAATTTATCTCTTCATCTATTGATGAATATTCAGGTTGTTTCCATCTTTTTGGCTATTATGAGTAAAATTACTATAAACATTCACATACAAATTTTTGTGTGTATGTACTGATCAAGCTTCAGTTATGGTTTGTCAGGCCCCATGGCCTACCTACGATCAGATAAGAAATGGTAAATATGAAAGAGAGGCTGATGTCATTATTTCCTTTTAAATTTCCTCCTGACTATACCTTCCTTTTCTCTTATTCCCTTTCGTATTCTTACTCTCATCTCTCCCCACAGAGCAGTCTAGTCAACCTCATGCCAACATTCAGATAAGGTACTCTGAGATGCTTTTTTCCCCCCCATATAAGATATTCTTGAAATGTGGAAAGGGGAGAAGAGAGGAACAATGATCCATAAGGCCAGACTTATCATTCAAGGACAATTAAAATATCATTTAGAAACATTTTTAATGTTTTTTATTGAGATAAGCTATTCAAAAGTCTACAACTCAGTTAATAATTAATTCTCTCCCTCTATCTCACACACACACACACACACACACACACACACACACACACACTCACACACACACATTTAGGAATTGCGTATCTCTATCAAAGTGAGGATAGATGTAGGCTTGCCAGATAAAATATGGAGATAACAGAATGCCCAGTTAAATCTGAACTTCAGCTAAACAACAAATAATTTTTTTAAAGCATGTCACAAATGTTGCATAGAATAGATTTATACTAAAAAATTATTCATTGTTTATCTGAAATGCAAATTTAACTGGGTGTCCCATATCTTTGGTAAATCTGGCAACCTTAGGAGGGGAAGTGAAGAACATTCAATGGGTATATGTCATTTTTATAATAGGATAGCAATTGAAGCTCTGTTAGAGGAAATCCCTGAACACAGCAGAATTTGGAGTACATGTGTAAAATATAATTCACTTTGCTCTCTCCTTAGGGGTTTTGCATAACAAAGTGTTACATCATCTTGCTTTGTTGCAGTATCTCTACGAAATATGTAAGAGTCTACAAATGGAGAAACAAAGGCAAAGATATCAAAAGACAATCCAAGATCCCTCCGTGAGTTTGGGGTCAATTTAAACAAAGTGTCATGATTGGTTTTGAAAGAAAATGTAGAGTTTAGATTCATTAAATTTAAGAGCAGAAAAAGATGTTATTCAAAGCTCTTCAAATTATAGATGAGAAAACTGAGGTTCAGAAAACCTAAGTAATTTTCCTTAAGTGAGAGAGCTAGCTAATGGTGAAGTTCACACTGAAATCCCAAACTCCTGACTCCTAGCTTAGGGAGCTTTTCCCAATTTCCCAGCATCACATTCCCTGCCCCTTCTTCTTCCTTTCCTTTCATTTTCCTTCCTTGTAATTTGGTCTAGATAACCAATCAGCCATAATCACACAATTATGTGAAACACTAAACTGGGAATTCTTCCTAGATCTTGCTTGTAGTAGAGAGCTGGATTATTCAATATAGATCAAAATATTTTTCTGTTTTAAATGAAGTTTATAGAAGGCTTTAAGAATAATTTCTTTTCATTTATTTTAGCTGAGTAAAGAGTTGCCATTATCAGATTTGGGGATAATCTTTTCTAATAGGTAAGGAGTGAGCTTCCTTTGATTTATATTTTACATTTCATCCATGTCTAACCATTATACCTAATGAACACATTCTGAACCTGAAAAGAATCTGGGTTTCTTTGAATATGCAAATCTACAAAACCAGCAGATTTTGAACGATCATCAATTACCAAATCTCTCAAAGCCTCTAATTTTGTATTGATTCTATGTCTAACTGCTTTGCGTGTTTCTAAGACAGGAGTTTCTACTTGGCTTCATCAACGTCTTTTCACACGCTCCAATGATCTGATCAATATCCAACAATGAAATTTTCCTTTCATAGCTCTCCAAAAACCAGTTGCAATGCCATGCCCTGTCAAGATTCTTGCAGGATATCACTTGGTCTGTATATTCTTAAGGGAGCAATCTTGCCCATCACGAACCCAGCATACCTCTTCTTTGGTGCTTGGTGTTCAATGTCGTTAAGCTCTCACCTGGTAGGCGGTGACTAGGTGATACTGATGTATTTAAATCCTGACTGTGATGACTTTATGAAAGAAACTATGAAAATGAGACACTGAGGAAAAAGTGGGTTCTCTGCACATCATTTTCACAGGGTTGAAAATACTGTCACTATTCAGAGCTGAGGTCTTAAAGAGGACAGCTGTGGCCTAGAGCACCATTTGCAGTGCATGCTGGGCTCTGGCTGTTGGCTGGTGAAGTGATTTTATGTGGTTAGACTGGTGCAGTGAAGTGGTAGAGTGTTCATTGGCATTTTTGTTTCCTCAAGTTCATTTCTGAATACCAGGGCATCCTGGGGTTAGCAGAAAACAGATTACCTGAGATTGAGGGGAGTGGGAGTCAGTCCTCAGGGTTTTGTACAAATGCTGTGTCTGCCTGGCTTGGTGGTCTCATGAGAGCTAAAAATTAACCTAACAGTGAACTCATGAAATAGGTGAAGGAGGAACAAAATCAGTGAGATTGTTTGGTATCTTGATCTGGCGTGATGGTTTACTTGAGTGTGTATATACCTGCTGAAATTCACTGAGTTGTTATACTAAGATTTGTGTGAATTTTATTGTATATAACCTCAACATAATAAATACATTAATAAATAATTTAAAAATTAAGTTTCAGCTATTAAAAAAAAAATGCTCCCAGAGTTGAACCTTCCTTTTAAATTTCCTCCTGACTATACCTTCCTTTTCTCTTATTCCCTTTCTAACTCTCACTCTCATCTCTCCCCATAGAGCAGTCTAGTCAACCTCATGCCAACATTCAGATAAGGCATTCTGAGATGCTCTTTTTTCCATACACATCTCATGTGTGGCCTCCCTTTAGGATGCTGTCCAAGTAGTTCTATGTCCTACTGAGAACAAGAGATTACAATAAGCCTATCCTATCCCCATTCACCCAGGGCACATACAGATCTGTGCTGATAAACCACAGAGAAGGGAAAATAACAACCTTGCTCTTCTGACCATCAAAAATATAATAACTTCCCCCACAATGGGACCTTATTTTCCTTTTCCTATTAAAATTTGTGGCTCTCCTTTCTTGAAATATCCAAATCTTTTCTTTGTAGACAAAAAAAAAAAAGTCATCACATTTACCCTGTGGCAACTTCCAGTATCTTAAGGGATCTCATTCCTTATTTGCCAACTAGTTCATCAGGTAGCAGAGGTGACCATTCTAGAATTTGTAATTGTTCTTGGGATTGATTTATTGTCAATTTTTATAATACTGCTTATTCTTTTGGAGAGTAATAAGGTCTTGTTCTTGATACGTGTGCTTTGAGGTGGGGAGTAATTACCTACTGACTAGATAGCAATGAGTAGGTTTTGAATCTTGGAGAATATTCCATTTCCCTTGTGGAAACAAATCAGAGAGTTTAATCAACCCTGGAGATTGAGGATGAATTGAATGTTGGTGTTGGGGAACTACCAGTGATGGAAAAAATCAAGTGGTTTTAAAATGTGAGCAGGTATGAGCTCACCTTTATTTGCTGAACTGTGATTGACATAGGTTTTCAATAAAGATTCAGCAGCTCATTTCCAGAATGTCATGAAAAACTGGCTTCTTCAAGAAGGATCTTTCTAAGGAAGATCAAATAGAATGAGCACAATTTATATCATACTGTCACTGAATTACAATAACAAGCTATCCTTGAACACCATTTTGAAAAAAATGGAACGGGCAACTCTGTGAGGTCAAGTTTCTCATCACTGAGGTGTCTATGTAGTAATTGCATCTAACATTGCCTAGGAGGGATGTTGGTTTCTGAGTCAGATGGGTGGTTAGACTGGAAGACCTTGAAATGCTCTATATATTTCAAGATTCTTTGATTGTATCAGGCAAATTAGAGATTAAATTAAGTTCAGTACAGGAACTAAAATAAGGTGCTAGAATGGTGTTAGTGTGATTGTAAGAGTGATTATTTATGCCTTATCCCTAACAACTGGCAGCTGTCCCTAAGACCCAGCCTTAATTTTTCTTACTTAAAAGGCACATACATGGTGTCTTCTCACATACCCAAACTTTGGCTCTGCTAGTTTCTTCTGTTGGAAATGCAGCCGCATTCTAGCATAATGTTCACAACCCCCTTTAAAGACCTATGTCTAGGGCACTGATTCTCAACTGGGGTAATTTTGTGACTCCCCCCACCATTGTCACTTAATATCTGAAGACATTTTGGGTTGTTACAAATGGGAGGACATTCCTGGCATCTTGTGGCCAGGGATGCTGCTAAACACCCTACAACATACAGGGCAGCCCCCAACAAAATCTCCCAGCCCACAATAACAATACTTCTGGCTTGAGAGACCCTGTTGCATGTTAGGTGACCTTTTGGGAAGAATGCCTGCTCTCTTCCTCACAATCGCATAGAAATCATAAAGCTTTGCTTAAAACACTTTATACCTTACTTAAAGCACCTCATATCTTCTTTAAAGCATTTTTCACTTTGTCCACTGGGATTGTAATTTGTTGTGTTTTTAAGCCCTAGAAACTCTTGGTATGTATAAAAATAAAATTGGATCACTCAGGCTGGGGAGATGGGGAGATGGCATAGCTCTACCTATCAGCCCTATGGAGGATTCTTGAAACTCCTAACAACAGGAAGACACAAGTAGGACTTACTGAGCTCTTATGATATTCTAGGTCCTGTACCAAAGCTTTACATAGATTGTACACAGGAGGTATTAATATATGTTAAATGTTGAATTAGTTTATTTAATTCTTCTAGGATTCTTAAGACTGCCTTAACAATGAGAAAAAGTAATTGTCAGGTCCACATTAATTCAGTATGATTGCATCTTAACTATATCTGTAGAGACCTTAATTCAAAATAAGGTCACATTCTGAAGTATGGGGTTGCTATGCTCTGAGCATTTGTGTCCTTCCCAGATTCATAGGTTGAAAATCTAGTGCCGAATTTGATAATGTTACGAGGTAGGTGCCTCTGGAAGACCTCACGAATGAGGATGAGCCTTCACGGATGGGATTAATGCCTTTATAAAAGTGACCCAGGAGAGATCCTGACTCCCTTCCACTAGGTGAGGGCGCAGTGAGAAAAGAGCAATCTGCAACCTGGAAGAGCGTCTTCACCAGAACCCTAAGTGCTGCCACCATGATCTTGGACTTCCAGCCTCCGTAACCATGAGAAAGAAATTTCTGTTGTTTATAAGCCGCCCAGTCTGTAGTACTGAGTTATAGCAGACCAATGGACTAAAACATGGGTGGATATGAATTTCTTGGGGACCCATGAGTATTCAACCCACTACAGTCTGCCCTCTGGTACCCCCCCAAATCCATGTCCACACCTTGTGCAAAATACATTAATTCCACCCCAACATCTCCAAATCTTAACCCGTTCCCAACGTCAAATCTATATCTCATCTAGATATCATCAACTCAAAATTTTCCAAATCTCATCATTTAAATCAGGTATAGGTGAGACTCTGGGGATGAACCATCCTGGGGCAAAATTCCTTTCCATCTGTGGACCTGGGAGACTGGTCTGCTTCCAAAATACCATGGTAGGACACACAGAGGAGAGACATTCCCACTCTGAATGGGAGAAAATGGAAGGAAGAAGAATCATTGGTCTAAAGCAAGCTCAGAACACAGGAGGGCAAGGTTCAAGAGGCTTGAAGGCCTGAGAATGATCCTCTGTGGCTCACAGCTCCATCCTCTAGGCAGGTGAGGGCCCCGCCTCGCTGCCATTCCCCCTCTTTCTTGGAAGATAACATGAGTTTGTGGCTGAGCACTTCTATCAGCTTGTTTCCCCACTGTGGAATTTCAGGAGTCTACCGTCTTCCTTCGTTTCATCCCATGTCTGTCCCTTTCGGTTGTTAAAAAGAAAAACACACCCCCAACATGGGACATTCTGCTGGATCAAGTCACCAAACTGGGGCTTGCCTAATGGAAGTTCAGCGGCTCCCAGGAGTGGAATTTTTAATCAATCAGTTTGGAATTTCCTGATCAGTAGTGAGGTAACCAGTATCAGGCACTCTGCTCTTCTAGGGTTAGTGACGCAATGTCTATTTCTTTTGCTAACTTTTTGCCCCATCTTCTTGTCTATAAAAACTTTCTACTTTTTTACAGTTCTTCAGAGCATTTCTCTGCTTGCTAGGTGGGATGCTGTCTGATTCATGAATTGCTTAATAAAATCCATTGGATCTTCAAATTTACTTCGTTGAATTTTGTTTTCTAGCACAGTCCAGGCTGGTAGTGTTTCTGTTGGTATAAAATTCTCAGAAACCTTACGTGCAACTTGATGCTTGGGAGTGAAGGGAGTCCAGACCATCCTTCCTCATTGCATTTTACCCTACACAGCAAGGAGAAACCAGGCCACATCTTCCATACTTTAAAAATCTCCTCAGCTAAACATCTAAGTTCATCACTTACAAGTCCAACTGCCAACCAACGGCAGAACACAGTTCCTCCAAGTTCTCTGCCACTTTATAACTAGATCACCTTTCGTCCAGTTCTAATAACATCTTTGTCATTTCTATCTGAGATCTTACCAGAAGCATCTTTAACATTCACATTTCTAGCACCATCCTGTTCGTGACTATATATATTTCCAATAGTGATAGAAGCTATCTTAGTACTCTTCCATTTCTTTCTGAACCTTCATCAGGGTTATCTTTAACCCATATTTCTACCAACAGTCTCTTCAGGGCAATCTGGGCTCTTTCTGTCAGGTGCCTCAAAATCCTTCCAGCCTCTATCCATTACCCAGGTCCAAAGCCACTATCGTATTTTTTAAGTATTTGCGTAGCAGCCCCTCATTTCTCACTATCAAAATCTGTATTAGTGTCGTAGGGCTGTTGTAACAAATGCCACATGCTGGATGGCTTCAACAAGAGCAATTTACAGTCTTATAGTTCTGGAGGCTAGAAGTCCGAAATCAAAGTGTCAGCAGGGCCATTTTCCCTTGAAGGCTCTAAGGGAGAGTCCTTCCTTGCCTGCCTGTCTTTGGTGGTTCCTGGAAATCCTTGGTGACTCTTGGCTTGTAGCTGCATCACTCCAATCTCTACCTCTATCATCACAGAGCCTTCTTTCCTGTGTCTTTATTGCCCTCTCTTCTTCTTATGAGGACATCAGTCATTGCATTTAGGGTCACCCTAATCCAGTATGACCTCATCTTAACTAATCACATCTGCAAATCTCCTGGCACATTTTGAGGTTCTGGGGCAGTGGCGGGGAGGGGAGATATAAATTTGGCAGGAGACACTAGTCAACCCACTATAAGTTCTAAGAAGCAGAGTTTGGAAATCAGTGCCCTAAACCCTGAATCTCTTGAAGGCATACCTTCATTTTTGCCTCCCCAACTTCCATCACAGGTTATGGAATACAATTTTAAAAATTGCCTGAAACTGAAGGAACAAAACAGCAGCAGACTCACAAACTTCAAGAAGGGACTAGCAGTTACCAACGGGGAGGAGTGGGGGAGGGCGGGTGGGAAGGGAGGGAGAAGGGGTTTGAGGGCTATTGTGATTAGTACACATGGTGTGTGTGGGGGATCATGGGGAAGACCATGTAGCACAGAGAAGACAAGTAGTGACTCTGTGGCATCTTACTATACTGATGGACAGTGACTGCAATGGGGTATGGTGGGGACTCAATAATATGGGTGAATGTAGCAACCACATTGTTTTTCATGTGAAACCTTCATAAGAGTGTATATCAATGGTACCTTAATAAAAAAAACTAAAATAAAATAAACTGTTGCCATTCCCAACAACAACAACAACAACAACAAAAATACCAAAAAACATTGCCTGGAATTTGTGCACCTATGTTCACTGCAGCATTATTCACAATAGCCAAAAGGTGGTAACAACCCAAATGTCCATAGGCAAATGAATGGATAAACAGAGGTGGTATATCCATATAATGGAATATCATTAAGCCTTGAAAAAGGAATGGAATTCTGACACATTACAACATGAATACTCCTCAAAAGTAGTATGCTAAGTAAAATAAGCCAGACACAAAAGGACAAATACTACATGGTTCCACTTATATGAGATACTTACAATAATCAAATTCATAGAGACCGAAAGTAGAATGGTGTTTACCAGGCATTATAGGGAAGGAGGAATGGAGAGTTATTGTTCAATTAGTGCAAGATTTCAGTTTGGGATGAGGAAAAAGTTTTGCAGATGAATAATGGTAATGGCTGCAATAATAATGTGAACATACTTAATGTACTGGATCACATACTTAAAATGGTTAAAATGATAACTTTATGTTATATACATTTTACTACAATGAAATGAAAGAAATGTTTTGCTGGAAGAATAACTTTGCTCACATTCAGGACATTCTCATCCCAGATGCCTAGATTATCAGTTCTCACCTTTGAGTTCCTTCAATTCTTCACAAAATTAGAGGAAAAACAACAGAATTCACTCACTGAATAGTTATTATATGCCAGGCACTATGCTGAGCATTCTGCAGGGATGATATTTTTTAGTCTACATAACAACCTTGTAGTAGACACTGGAATCCCCATTTTACAGGTGAGGTTCTGAGAGAGTAAGAACTTGCACAAGGTCACCAGCTGATAAATGGAACAATGGGGTTTGAACTGGCGTTTTCTGCAGAGCCCAAACTATCACTTTGCTGTACTTCCTCAGAAATCCTGTGTTCCTCAAACCTGTGAGTGCCATGCTTTGAAGAGGTGCACAGAAGGTGGTTTTTAGTACAGTGTCAAGATTATCCTAAGGAAGGTAATAGCCAAGAATTATATGGTGCCCTCTGTTGTGCCTGGAAGTACTTTACACATATTAACTAGTTTAATCCCACCACAGTCCTGAGTAGGTGCCACTATTTATCCTCATTTCAGAGAGGAGGAAATGAGGCACAAGGAGGTTAACTTGTCCACGTCACAGAACTGGGGAAGACCTTTTAACCACCAACTTTTCTTCCTGTCTCACAGGAAGAAACCCCCTGGTTAACGCCACGGCAGGGGCAAAGCGACCGACTCTTTCTCCCATCTCACAGGGGCCTTATTCCCTTGCTTCACCTTCTCTTGATTGAAATGTTTGTGAAACGAATGCATAACTGAGCAAAAGAAAGGCTCCTTGCTGCTTTCAGCTGAAGTTCTCGGCCTAGCCCAGAGCTATTTCACCATCACACTCCCACCGGCTCCTCTGACTTCATCTGGAACTCAACACAGTACTTGGGGTTCTCCACGCAGACATGCGCTTCTGGGTGCCTTCCATTCATACTTGCAGTTCTTGCACTTTTAGTTGTCTGCTTTCATGAATTATTAGACTTTGTATTAACAGCCTCTAAAGCACAGGCTTATGCCTAGTGGGCAGATAAATGGATGCAAAAGAAATTTTCATAAGGCCCCAGGGTCTTTCCTTACATCTCCTGGCGAATGATCTTCTGTAATGTCAAGTACTCCTGGGCCTGAAACCTAACTCAGCTTTATCAGCCTGGGTCCAGCTCCCGTTGTGCATCTTTGGGTGGTAAAAACCTTGATTATTGTTGGCTTGAGGTCTGAGCCCGGTCTGGGGTGGCAGGCACCTCGCAGATTGTCCACCTCAGCCCCGTAGAGTAAATGAGGAATCCAGGAAGTCCAAGGGGGTCTTTGTGTCTGCGGGCATCCGCCGGCCCATCTACTCAGCCACCCGTCTGTTTTCAATCCAGAATCTAGTGTCAGGCCCTGTGAGGTATCCATATTGGGAGTTACTGCACGCGCGCATCTTGTAGCTTCTGAATATTCATGAGGGAAGAAGAAAGGCCAATGTTCAAGGGGGGAGAAATAGTAATTCATAAATATTAATAAAGGCAGGCCCCATGCTCCACGGAAGGCGATGAATGTTAACCAGTAGATGAAGCCCGGGTCCCGCGCGTGCCACGGGCGGGTGCCCGAGCGCGGGCGCGCCCCCGGGAGCGCGGGCGCGAGCGCGGGGAGGGGCGGAGGGCGGGTGGAGGAGCGAGCGGAGCCGGCGCCCGCGGAGCTGCGGGGGGAGCGCTCGCTGGCTCGCCGCTGCCGCTGCCCCTGCGCTGCGCTCCGGCCGCGCCGCTCGCCGTGGCCCGTGGATGGGGGTGTCTCGCTGAGCCCCGTGAGCCGCCTCCTTCCGCCAGGACCCGCACAGGTGCCGTCGCGGGGGGCGACCTTAGTCCGGACAGACCCGCTGCCGTGGGCGGGGGCTGGAGGGGGTGGTGAGGGAGGCCCGGCCACTCGGGCTTCTCCGCAGGCAGGTCTGGGGGCGCCGCAGTCCCGCACCCCGGCCTGTCCCGTCCTGGAATCGGAAAGGAAGAGCCCAGAGGCCGTCGCCCTCCGGCCCAGCCCTTCGCAGGAGCGCAGCGGGGACGCAGTGCTAGGGGGCCGGGAGATGGGGGATGATGGGCGCTCCAACCATCCTCAGAGCCTCGGACCCCCAGCCAGGCCGAGCGCGCGTTGTGTGACCGCAGGCGGCGCGGTCGGGGGTCTGGGGAGCCCGGGAGCGCTGCCCAGGGATGCTGGGCCAGTGGGTCGGTACCTCCTCCCAGGACCGTTATCTGGTCCGGTCAGCCTTAACAGCCCCAGAATCATCTGGGCCCCTAAAAACCTGACCCCGAACCCCGCCCGCGCCCCTCCCTCGCGTGCCGGGCCTTTCCCCAGAACCGTGCATTCCTGCAATGTCAGAACGGCCGGCAGCTGCCGCAGACGCTGGGGAGCGATTGTTTCCCCACAGAGCAGGTCGGAGAAAGGACGAGCGTGGCGGTGGTGCGGACGCGCTGCCCTCCTGTGGGCCCCCGGCCCCTGGGACTCGGCGGCGCGGGCCACAGCCCGGGGCGGGGGGTGTCATCACAGCCCTCTCTCCTCTCTGGCCTATCCCTTCCCTCCTCGCCGCCTGACAGCCCCTGGGCCGCTTCCCTCTCCGCTGTCCCGCTGCTGCTTGGCCCAAAGGGCCGTGGAGTATGTGGCGGCCTGCGCGGGATGAGCCCAGCTTTCTTGGAGCGCCAGCCATTGTGCTGTTTGGAGGAGCCTTTCTTTACCCTAGCAGACGGGGGAGGAGGGAGATGTGAGATGAGGGTGAGTGAGCAGCAGGAGCGGGAAGGGGGGGAAGCAGGACGCAAAGGGGCTGCTGACTGTATAATGTACAAGCAATCAAACACTCTGTCAACATGTGAAGCTGGCACAGTCTTATATATTGACTGGGTTTTCCTGAGTAGATTGGGAAAACTGAGGGTGGATCAGCGCAGGGTAGGTTTTAGGGATGGTGGAGGGGCATAGACCCAAGTGATCTATGGGCCAAGTAACGGAAGAAGAGGGAGCTGGAGTGGGGTCTCCGTGGAGGTGGTGGAGGTGCAGAGGCTCCGCAGGGGGAAGCACGGTGAATTCTCTACTGCTCCTGCTCCAGTCCGCTCAGCTCAGCAAAGCGGGGATGGGAAATTTGTACCGCAGCCCCAGGCTGCAGCTAGTGCATCATTGTGCTGCCAGAGAGGCTTATGGGTTCCCTACTGGGTTTCTGTTAAGCACCCAGCCCTCTTTTCTTTTCCAAAATTACACCATCTATTGGGAGTCAGAATAAATGGAATAGATTCTAAGACATAATCAAACTATACTCCTGCACTCTGTTCTATGATAAAACACAAAAAGACAAGACAGCCCTTCTGTAGTTCTCTTTTTCTGCCATTCTTCATGTATTTTTTAAAAACCTATTTTGGAAGTATAGGGCAAAAGGATAAGCTATCAATGTATTCACCCTCGCTTTCAGCAGGAGGAGGCCTCTGAGATGAGCTGTGAATGAAGACTGGGGCAAGTTTGTTGAGATGTAAGAGTAGGACATTTAAGTTGGGGGACAAAGGCACCCCACCAATAGGAAAAGCAAAAGAAAGTGAGCTAAAGGTAACAGGGAAAGGTGCCTGGTTCTCATTTCTGCCACTGCCTGGGGTCTTTCTGCAAATACTGGGCTCAGTTTGGGTGCTGAGTGATTTCCAACTTCTAGTGCAGGCTTTCAGTTTTAGCTTTGTCACTAGGTGGTCTTTTATGCAGACCTTCTTGGCTCCTGGGTAGTGAGCTGATGGAAAGAAATCAGGCTATATTATGGATTGTTCCAATGATCATGTTTCTGAACTCTAGAGCTGTGATATCCAGTTCTTCTGCAATCTTCTAGACCAATCAGTTTTCTCTAGATCCTGCCTCAGCAGAGGATGGGTGCTTTTTCAGCATAATCTTCGTGTTGCCGACACTCAGAACTCAGTCTTAGTCCTAGATTCTGGTGGACTGCCCTCTTGTTGCTGGTATAGTATAGATTGTGCTGGTTGCACAATAGTATAGATTGTACCATTTCAAACCAACACCTCTATTGTATCATCTACTTATTCCAACTCCCCCTTCTCTCCTAGATAAGAGTATAAATTTAAAAGGAGTATAAATATCTGGAACATCGTCTGGGTAGCTTTTATGTCTTTCTGAAATGGGACCAGTGATCCAAGAGGCCTTCCTTGATCAAATGAACTGAAAATTTTGTCTTCTTTTAGACAAAAACATAATGAAGTTCATTCAGCAGTCCTTCTCCCAGTTGATAAGAATGTTGAAGCATTACACGCAGGATATCCTGGCTGGGGAAGTTTTTCTTTCTCTTGCAGCACTCTCTCCCCACATTTCCATGTAACTGAGTTATCCTCATTTTCCTGAAATCATTGACATTTATTAGACATTATGTATTCCAGACATTGTACTTAGCACTTCAAAGCACCACAAAATAACCTTCAATGTCAATACTACTTTAAGCCCCATTTTATAGGTGAGGAAACTGAGGCATAAAGAGGTTGATAATTTGCCCAAAGTCTCACAGCTAGAAAGTGATAGGACCAGGATGGGAACCTGGGGTCCAGGCTCTCAACCAACACTGAATCCTGCCTCAGTCAACACAATTCCGTGGTCTGCAGAAACTTCTTTACCCACTACTGCACTTTGTGATCTTTTCTAAATGCACTTTGATCCTCAGGGATTTCTAATCTTTTTTGTGTTATGGGCCCTTTGGAAATGTAGAGAAAATTCTTGGATTCTTCTCCAAATACCTTTTTAAATGCATAAGATAAAATATAGTTATATTCAAAGAGTCTTCAGGGGTCTGTAGACCCTAGGTGAAGAGCTCCTGACTGGCAATTAGTTGTGTATTGTTTTATAGCTGTGTTGTCCAATATGGCAGCCACCAGCCACATGTGGCTATTGGGCACTTGGACTGTGGCTAGTTCAAATGGAGAGGTGCTCTGAGTATAAAATACACCCTGGATTTTGAAGACTTGATTTGAGCAGAGAATGTAAAATGTCTCATTAATCTTTTAAAATATGGATTACATTTTGAAATGGTAACGTTTTGGATATATTGGATTAAATAAAATATATTATTATAATTACAATTATTAATTAATATGTTATTAAAATCAACTTCAAAGGTATTAACTCTATACCAACACCTTCACTTTAATGAATGAGGAAGTCAGGCCCCCACAATGCTGTCATTCTTCCAGGCACTGGCAGTCTGTTGGCTCTAAGGCCTTGTGTTCTTTTCAAGGTATCATACTGCTTTGATATCTTTTTGTATTCCAAGGTCCTATCATATTGCCTTTGCAAACTATAAAGGCTCAGAATATGTTTTGATGCAATGTGATAAGTAACTGACAATCCCAGTAAAATCCCAGTGAGCAATGACTGGATCATCACCCGGCATGCCCTCTGCCTAGCTTATTTAGAGTTGTAGTTTTGTAGGTAGAGATGGTGAATGGCACTTCTAGAGCAAAACCCATAGTTTCTGATGTCTGGTTCTCCCCAGACAGTGGTTCCAATGTAAGCATCTATATGGATCAATAATCAGGCAGGAGAGAAAAGTCTGGTTGCTTTTCTGTGTTACAGAGAAGGAAGTTGAGTATGTAGAGATGGTATGATAGACAATAATGCTTTGCTGCCTGAATTGAAAATGAGAAACTGTTTGTGGGGGATGGAAGATCGTTTTTCAATGAGCACACACTGATTGATTGCCTACCACAGAGCAGTGTGTGCTGGGAGCCATGTAGGGTGTCCAGAGGACGTCTGTGCCCTTGAGGAATTTAAATTAAAATTGGGGAAGGGCTTTCATGTACTCACAGATGGATAAAGCACAGCTGAAGGTAGTATATGAAGATGGCCTGGAGCTATTGGGAAATGAAGGGCGGTCTGAAGTGTAGCCTTCTGGGTGCAGCGCCCAAGATTTCAGAATCTGGCTTGGCAGTACATGGGTAGTTGGATATATCTTTTACAGGCTAATAGATAATTTAATCCATTCCTTTAGTCTGGACATAGACTCTGTGCCTCGGAAAAACTTGGGTGCTTGTTTGAAAGTCTCTGCCAGTGTCCTAGAAGTCTATTATTTATCAATAAGGTAGGTAATGTCCAGGTTTGTGAGCCCTTATCCAAAGTCCTCGGGGTCAGGCATGTTTCAGAATTTAGATTATCTCAAGTTTTAGAAGTCAGTGATAGAGTGCAGATTCTTCATCTCATCCCCTGGGAGATGGGGAAAGAGTCTCTATAATGAAAAAAAATTAGTATTTCTGAAGCAAAGCACACTACATGGGATAAATGAAAACAAGCAACTTTATATTAATGTAGATTAGGTTTACTTGCCAAATGAGTTTAGGTCAGGTTGGATTTTGCCTTTAAATATATTAGGAAAAACTTCCAGTTTTCAGAGCACATGGGTAAGGATATGGACCTATGGCTGTAATAATAACAGAGAATATATGTTGAATAATGTTGATGTTTATTATTTACTAGACACTGTTCTAAGCCCTTACCAGGGTCTATTCTTGTTTATTCCTTTAACCCTTGTGACATCTCTTTGAGGGAGGTCCTGTTACCATTTCTGTCTTGAGGAGAATGAAAGGAAGCATAGACAGGTTAAGTAATTTGCTGAAATCACAGCTTGTAAGGGGCAGAACAGGATGCACACGTAGGCAGTCTGTTCCAGGGGCTGCATACTTAACCACTAAGCTTTGTTTTTGGAGTGGGCAACTGGAAGCAGCTCTGTCTCCAAAGTTTACTCTAATTTACTCTATTTAGGTTAGTATTATTCACACTGGCAATGATGTTTGAAACCCTTAAGTGTATAATAGTGACAAAGTGCAGGAACGATGGATGCCAGTGAAGTGGAATCTTTGTTTTGAGAGAGATTCAGACTAATGCAATATGTGGTTACCATTCCTCAGCCGACTGGCACATAAGCCCAGTTCAAACTCACATGACCTTGTCTGTTTCTTCCAGATCAACGAATCTCGAACGGTGCACTTGTTCTATTGCTAAGCAATAATGGAGGCCCCACTGGTGAGTTTGGATGAAGAGTTTGAGGACCTTCGGCCCTGCTGCTCGGAGGACCCAGAGGAGAAGCCACGGTGTTTCTATGGCTCATCTCCTCACCATCTAGAGGACCCCTCCCTCTCTGAGCTTGAGAATTTTTCCTCTGAAATAATCAGCTTCAAGTCCATGGAGGACCTCGTGAATGAATTCGATGAGAAGCTCAACGTCTGCTTTCGGAACTACAATGCCAAGACCGAAAACCTAGCTCCAGTGAAGAACCAGTTTCAGATCCAAGAGGAGGAGGAAACGCTGCAGGATGAGGAGTAAGAAGTCTTAATTGCCCCCTATTGCTTCACACAAGCACCCTAGTCTGGGGCTCCTATCTTACCATGGTTTCCGTCTGTGGGTTCACAGCATACTAGTTACATGTTTATGTCAGTGGGGCAGCGCTCTAGTTATTGCTGACATTGTTCTGTCTTGTCCTTTTCTGGTCACCTGTAGAGCTTTCTTAAATGGAAACCTTAAAGGAATGAAGGATTTTTAAGGAGCAGATAAAATAGAATTTCAGGAGCATGTTAAATTTGGAGTCTATCTTCAGTTTTCTTTATATCAGCAGTAATCAACCCAGATATTAGAAATAAGGGACAGAAAAAAAAATTATACGATGGAGGAATCTATGTCTTCAGAACAATTTGCTTCAAGAAACACCAGAATTATGAAAATTTCCAAATTGTTTACAAACCCCTCAGGACTGGAAAAATGATCTACAAGTGTTAAGGCATGTCCAGATAAGAACGCGTATAAATTTCACTAAGAGCCCAGGGAATTACCCTGCGCCAAACAAAAGCCATAAACAGGTGAAGTGGCTTTTGAATATGTAGGTTCCCTGCGTCACTTACTGGCCACTTCTGGGGTCTGAACAGTAGTCAAGGAAAGGGACTTGAGAGAAGTGCTATTTGAGGAGGGACTAGAAAGAGAAATTTATATGAATTAAAGAAGGGTGTTCGGGCACTTACTAAAAACAGGCATGAATTCCCTACGCAGATGAAATACACACCAGTCATTCTTTAGGAACCACACAAGAAACTTCAAGTAGTTGGTAATGGAAGTTTAGAACAACTGTGTTTTGGTTTCTCTTTTTACGGACTTGAGTGGGAAGATTTGCCCATAAATAACAGTGGTAAAAGGTATATCCTAAAGAATTGGACCCGGCTGTCTTTTGGAAATAGTTGCTTATTTGATGACTGGATCTTTGAATACAAGGGCTACATAGCTGTCTGTCTTTACTTGCTATTATATCCCTACCCTATTGTCTAATACCATGCTTGATACATAGTAAGTGATCAAGTAGTATTTTCTGAGTGAAATATTGAATACTGCATGAATTCAATAAGCAATCATAGTTATAGTTAGCCTGTAGGTACATGTAATGTATTTCCAGGTCCATACCATTTCCTTCTTTTCTTTTTAATTAATGCTAGCCGGAAGGCATGATCACAGAGAGAACATTTCACTCCGGTGGCCAGTACTATAACCATGGGCTGCGCATTTCAATTCAATTTTAAGTTTCAAACTGATTCTTTTTAGATTCTGAGCCTGCTGCAATTTGTTCAACTTCCTTACATCAAAAAAAGAATGTCTCTGGGGCATTATTATACCAAGTATTTTTTTACTCTAGTTCATTGCACCAGGCAATGAACTGGAAATACGAAGACTATGAATTATAACGTTGATACTCTTGCTAACTCTCTGTGTGACCT
Organism: Manis pentadactyla; assembly: GCF_030020395.1. Taxonomy (NCBI): domain Eukaryota; kingdom Metazoa; phylum Chordata; class Mammalia; order Pholidota; family Manidae; genus Manis; species Manis pentadactyla. The sequence goes on along the minus strand of NC_080031.1, from coordinate 11,489,113 downwards.
TGGGCTAGTCACTTAACTCTAGTGGACTGCGTGGGTCCTTACCTTTGAAACCTCCAGAGCGCAATCTTGATGAAGCGGGGCTAAGGACTTGCATAGAACCTAATTTCTTATCTCTCCCAGACTGTGCTCTGAAAATGACATTTTAAGATGTATTCAATTCCTTTTGCTTCCAACAAATCATTTCTCCCCATCTAAATCCCACCTCTGCCTCATTAAGGATGAAGGCCCAGTGAGTAGGTACGTATTCTCTTTCAGCACATTAGCAGAGGCCACTCAATGTTAATTACCATCATAGGGGATTATTGGTCTTCTGATTTTTCTGACTTGCCTGCCTCATTGACTGATTCAGCTAAAAGACCGAAGGTTGAACAATTCCTTAGAGATGCAGTATTATTCGGGGATAGTGTAGAGGGAGGATCTGGGAAGAGAGAAATTACCACTGCGTTTTCTAAGCTGTCAGTGTATTTAAAGCTTTACAGCCTGAAATAAAAATCAGAATTAAATTTCACATTTTGTTTTATAGACACCTATCCAGATAGTTCAACTGTAAAATTATGAGGAGGTGAAAGAAAAAAATAATTTAGTATCTAATCTGGCTGAGATTCTCCTAGGCATAGCTTGTCATAAACTTGCTTAAATTTAGTATTTAGAGGTATATTTCATTCACAAATGAATTAAAAGTGTTTGGGGTTGGGTAGAACTAAATAATAGAAGCTTAAAACAAAAGAGGTTAATTCTTGGTCAAATTAACCTCCTTGAAGATAGCACAAATCATAAAGCAAATACAGTAATTCTTTTTAAAGTTTTGATTTCTTTAGCTCTCATTGAGAAATATTTGGCTAATGCAGAATTGACTGAGTTAGCAACTTGCCTTTGATTTGTTGGGGCATGGAAATTCTAGGCATTAAAAAGAGAGTCAAATTTGAATATATATTTCCTGTTGTTAAATTTAGAAAATATTCCAGAATCTCTTCTTTGCATATGTGTGATCATCCTTTCCTTTGTCATAAGAGATCTGACCTGGAGGCCAGAGCCTTTTAGAGGCACTGAAAAATGGGACTGGGTAGTCCTTGCCCCTACCTCATTGGGGTCCCTGTCAACCCTCTTATTATTAGTACCCTGGTGTCAGCGGGGCCAAACGTGAGAACAAAGACAGTTTCTTGTTCTTCATGTAGAATTATTGGGATGTAGAATTTAAGGATGATGACATTAAAAATAAAGTCCACACAATAACTAAATGGCCTGTGGTCAACCATATCTTAAGTTGGAGACAAGTAAATGCCAACTAATCAGATAGAGACAGCTGATAGATAACTATGATTTTTATGGAGATGAGTTCTCTTCTTGGAGGTTCAATTTCCCTATCCAGATGGAAGAGGTAGTATTGATTCTATTTAAGCATTTGAAAAAAATCTAAAAAGTTGCTCAAAGTCATTAATATGCTAATAATGGGCAATTCCTAAGTATTAACTGCAAAAGTATACTCATGTTAACACACATCCGAGTGTGGATATTGGCATGACTGGTTACAAATAAAACAATGGACAACAGTAGCCACCGAGAGGGGATTAAGGCAGATGTTACCCAGTTGGAATTCTAATGAGCCCTTTGAACTAGCTGTCTACCAATAGGTGTTCAGAGATGTGTGTGTGTGTATGTGTAATAGGATTAATGTAGCCTTGATGGCTCTATATTGCCAGTAGACCCAGATCTTTGTATACGCATCTTGCACAACCCATTCTGTTTAGTTTGCTCATACCGGGCCAGCATCCTTTTTCAAGTCCCTAGCCCTCCCTAGTGAAGGATAGTTTGGTCATTTCTACAGGCACTACTCTCAAGCTATAAAGGCTCATGAAAAGCCTTTTCTGTTATTATAGGGACTGAGAGAGCAAATTGAAGCTGGATGCCATGGCAGCCTACTGATAGGAACTGAGGCAATCTGTTTAATCTTAGTTCTTTGATAAAAGATACAGTGTATAACTTTGGAAGTCTCCTTTCCCCAAGATAAGGCTAAGTAGCAGGATGCATCTCAGGAAGTGCAATTTACAGTCTAACTGTAAAAGGGAGCAGATCCTTTCCCGAGGGCCCTGCTGATGGGATGGACAGCCTCTCCAGGGAGACAAGCCCTTCCCATTCTCTTCCTCACAGAAAGCTTTGTGTTTTTCCCTCCCACCACCTGCCTACCTGCCAGCATTCTGCCTCTGTCTTCCTTTCAGCCTTCTCTGGGCTGGAGATCTAGACAGAAAGCGTCGTGCACCCTGCTGCCCTCTGCCATTTCTGCCTTTGTAGACTGATGAAAGCACAATGTCCAGAATAACATCCTTACGGATTTTTCACGCAGAGCCAGTTTTTGAACTGCTGCTCTGGGTTGAGATTTGGAAGTTGGTATATTATTCTGATACCCAGGTTAGTGCCACTCATAAAATTCATAAAGAATTGGAATAGTTGGTTAGGAATATAGGCTCTGTAGATGTAGTGCCTGGCTTCAAATCCCATCTGTTATCACCGGCTGTATGAACCAAGACAAGTTAATGAACTTCACTCTGTGTTTCAGTTTTTTTCTTTTACTTATTTAGTACCTGCCTTATAGAGTTGTTGTGGGGAATGAATGAATTAGCCCACATACAGGTTAGAACAGTACCTGGGTTATAGTAGGTGCCCATTAAGTGTTGTCTGCTACGGTTATTATGGTCAGGTGGGTGCTGAAAAGCACAGGAAGGGCATGCCTGTGATTACAACGAGATGAGAGGTTGGTTATGCACCTCCAAGGATAAAAAGCGCACCAGGAAGGAAGAAGAAAAGCTGGACAGAACATGCAAGAGAACAAGGAAAACTGGAATTTCTGAGGAGAGAAAGTTTTAGCGAATTGTCACTAAAAATCGAGAGTCAGCATGTGAAATCCAGAGTATGTCAGTGAAGGTTCAGATGAGAAAAGTTGCCGCTCCCTAACTGACTGAAGAGAGTTCTCAGTCCTCCCGTTGAGGAGGTGAACAGGTTCAAGGTCATCGGAAGGTGTGTGGTCCATTCAAGGTCTCAACTTCCACCCTGCCTAGGGGAGGTACCTAAGGCTTATGACTATTTTGGGCTTTACTGAATTGCATTTCTTCAGGTACTCGCCGCAGGAACAAATCGAAGGTCAGTGCCTGTGCTTGTGTTTCTTTTCCTGGCAGCAGAGGATGGGATGTAGTGATTCAAGGAGGAGCTGCTGTCCACTGACCTTTCTAGTGGGTGTGGCTCTTGGTGTTTCATCTTGGAGATAGTAAATCATACTTGCCTCTTGGCTTTAGAATGCTAATTTAGAATTAGTCTGGATTAATGAAACTCTAATAGTGCCTGATGGAGATTGGATCATCCGTGTTTAAGAAGTAGACTGAAATCCTGCTGAATAGATGTCCTGTGAACCTTTGACGAGTTCTCTCAAAGTGCTTTCTTGTAATTGTAGGAAAACAATGAGTAAATGGGTAACCCAAGCACTGCCATGCGGTTGTGTTTTCTTGAATCGCTTTTATTACTTTATTTATTTATTTGTTGTGCACTAGGAAAACCTCTTAGCTTATATCACATATCCTGATTTCATATATGCTAAGCGTGCTCTCCTCCCCCATTTTATGTATGTAATTTCAACTGTCTGTGCTTTATAATTTATATGTAAATTATTACACATATTTGCACTTACCTTTTCAGCATCTTACACCATATTTTGTCATTTTGAATTTGATCTATGTGTATAAATATTTGCGTATTTTTATAAAGCTATCTCCTTATATTAGCATATCTAAATAAAATGTACCTTCTTAAACTTTGTCTTCATAGCAATCACTCATGTCTGACACACATAGGTGCCTGAGGGAGATTGAATAGAGCCCCCCTGTACGCTGATCTATTTCTCACTCAAGTGCTTGCTGGCTTCTGTGGATGGTATTGTTTTAGAGACTTGGTTTGCTGATTTACATTAATCTCTTGATGTTGACTAATCTGTTTATTCTCTTGTTGGTGAGAGTGTGTGACTTCAGGACTTTCCCTGCCCTTTTATTCCAAAGGAAATTTTTCTGAAATGAGTTAAGCAATAAGAATTGTTGGAAACCCTTTGTTACAATGTACACATCAGAATTTCAAAAAGAAATGTAATAAAGGAGCCCCATCTTCCTCCACTGAAAATCGTGTGGACAGAGGTATAGTTACTGATCCCTTTCATATATTTGCATTAGAGTGTCCATGATGGAGACACAGGACGCTTAAACCCTCCATTGCTAGAGGGCAGGATTGTGTCACCCGTGGGCTTGCTGGCACATTTTGGTTAATAAGTAAGCATTAACAGCGCTGGCATTATCCCCTTACCTATGGGAGATGTCAAAGAGTTAATTCCTGACCATTTAGATTGCAGGCCTCTGAAATTCAAATGCATATAAATGAGGTGAAAACCCTGATTTTAATGGCATTCGGCCAGAAAATCTGTCCAGATCTCTCTCTCTGTCTCTCTCTGTCTCTCTCTACCTCTTCTCTGCCCATAGGAAAGGAAATGCAGCAATTTCTTAGGTTCATGAGACATGAACTCTATGTTGAGGGGCAGATTTATTTCTGGGGGCAATTTATTTGTTGCTGGAGGTAGTTTGCTTTTAGATTCTACCATTCGTATCACAGCGGTGAGAATGTCCTCTTCTCTCAGGCAAACACTACAACCCTGGCCAGGGCCCATTCTCTTGGCTCTTTCTCTCCTGGTAGTGCCTCTAATTCAGTTTCTAAGCTGCTTTGCTTCTGCATGCTGGAAGGCAGATGATCTCAGCCTGGCACACACAGAGGCCTCTCTCCTGCCCTGGCCAGGCTCTTCCTTCCTCCAGGCGGGGCCAGGCCACAGATGTGTGCTAATGAGAGCTTCTCTTTGTTTACAGGGTTTGGGATGCGCTGACAGACAATTACATCCCTTCACTCTCAGAAGACTGGAGGGACCCAAATATGGAGGCTCTGAATGGCAACAACTCTGACACTGAGGTAATTCTCTGGGGCCCCTTACTTAACAAGGCTTGAGAAGATGTGGATTCCAGTTAGGAAAGCTTTCAGTAACAAAACCGTCTTCTTCATGATGTACTGAAGCTCAGCAGTAGCTCAAAAACATTGCTGGGGAGGTAGGAACTGTGGAAGAGGTGAAATGTCTAGTGTATACGAGGTGATTCAAATGATTTTCTGTAACAGGTGTAACTGCAGGTAACTCTGTTGTTGATCCAGGTGCTACAACATGCAAAATAAAGTGGTCTGAAGAGGAGGCCAGCAACTATCACAGGCTTCTTTTGTGTCCAAATAATGATGGTTAGAGAAATCAGGCTTTCCCATCTAAAAAGAACAGTTCAGCCCCATCAAAAACAAGGGAGTAAGTGCAAGCTCAGGGCCTGGTTAATGGCCAAAGTTGGAGCCAGATATTAGCAAGGTGCCCACTCAATGTCAAGGACTTCTTTATGATACTCAACCCATGAGACATTTAGGTGGCTGGACCTGAGTCACATTCTGTCGTTATGGATGTCAAAGAAGAATGTAGCCCGAGGGCTTCTGAAAAAATAAAGAGAATACTTATTTTGACTTGATTTGCATAGGTTTTGGGGAGTGACCTTTCAGAAGATCCAAATTGCCCCTTCTAGATGAATCTACATAGAGAAAGGTGAAATATTTAGTGGCTCTGTTGGTGCTAAAAGCCAGTTTCTGCCTTGATTGGTTTTCTAGTTTCAGCTGTAAAGGAAATTTGACAATTTCTTGTCAGGAAGGGCTATCACAGCCCTGTGGACTCAGCAGATGAGGGAGGAGGTGAAGCCTATCTTTCCAGGTGCTCCTGAATCGAGTCCAAATAGAAGAGCAAGAGACAGATTTCCCTTACGGAGTGATATCTCTGTATATCAGTGCTTAAAATAGCACAGCAAAGAGATCAGCAGCTGGCTGATTTGTTGAAAAGTCACTCTATATCCTTCTTCCCTCTTCTAATAATTAGCAATCCAAAATACTCAAAACCTAAAGACATCATTGACTGGGGCAGGTCAGATGGTGACTTTGAGACTAAGAGATTTGCAGCAAGTCTGCTCAGAGCACAGACAGGAAGCAATGTCTCAGGTCCTGTTTTGAACTCCTGACTGCTCATTTTCTCTTGCAGTGTTTATATGGCGTTTAGTACTCACCCAAAATGCAAAGGAGAAGGAGGCCGTCATGGAATAAATCCAGTGATTGAAATTAAATCAGGCCCAGCGTGGTGCAGAAGGCGGATTTTACTTCATTATCTCTTTTGCCACCTTTCCCATTCATTTTCTAGATTAAGCTAAAGGTTATAGTAGATAGTCTGCCCTTCAAAAGGACTCTAATTTATCCTCATTTGCAGATTCCCCTCAAGAGGGTTAATATTTCAGGGCAAATTGAATGACCTTGAGAAGGATGATCATGAGTTCTGCTCCTGGTAGAATTTCTTCCATCTAACCTATGGGAAAAGGACAGGGTAACAAAAGTGGATGGATTAAGGCTGTTTTATTTCATCTCCTTTATTATCTGGATTCATTACAGTAGAAGCTCTTTTAACTGACCTCAGTGTAAATGACTTGCTAGATTAGCCGGTGCTCTGCGCTCCTGAAACAGCGACCGAACAGCCTTGCACACTGACTGCCCTGGTCGCCTCTCGCTAGCGAGCCCTCCTCTCTCTTCTGCTGCTTATGTGGTTCATTGCCAAGAATCTGTTGTGTTTGTCCCCAAACCTCTTCATGCTTGTCCTTGTGACTGTAACCAAGTAACTTAATCACATGTTATGGAAGCTGTTGAATTATGACTGCAAAGAGCGTCATTTTTGCTTTTTAAAAATCAAAACACATGTACCTAGTTTTAAAAGTCAAATAATACTTTTAAAATATAAAATGTAAAGCAAAAAAACCAATCAAACAAAACAGCAGCTCTTGACTTGTGTTTCCCTACTCTCTAGAGGCAACCATATTTATTTCTTTTGGCATGTATCTCTAATTTTCTAAATAACACATTTACATTGCTATGTATTTAAAATCAACAGTTTTGGCTGTTACCGCTTAACTTTGTATTATGGGAGATGAAATTGAATTCTTTTATGCCACCTCAAATACTCACACTTAGCCTTTCCCCTTCTCATATAGAGTTGTCTCACCAATTTGTAGTAAATCAATATTAAATATATTGATCATACATTATTTTTTGCTGAATCATATAGTGTTCTTTAAGAATAGTTCCTCTCTTGTACTTCTTGTTTAACCTGGAGTGAAGAATTACATTGTTTTTTCATTTGCTTCGTTTCCTATATATCTATCATGAGTTCAATCCAAAACTCTGTGTGAACTCTAAATCTCACAGTGTAGTGAGAAAAAGTCAGATGTTCTATCAATTGATTTTTTTTTTTCATTGAAAAATCCAAACTAATACCCTCCATCTTTCTGCTCTAAACTAGCCTGGTTATATTCTAGGTCTGGTACACAGCTGTTGTCCTGGGAATTTCCTTCTCTTTCATCCTGGGGACAATTCTTGCCTCCCTGTCCTGTCTTCTGACTGCCATATTTTTATGTTTCTGGGTATATTTCCTTGTTTTGGTGAAAACAATTCAGTGTATTCTTGAGAAAGGGTACAGATAAATGTATTTTATGGAATATGTGAGAATGTCTTTATTCTCCTAGCATATACTTGATTGAGAATGTGACTTAGTTTTTTTAGCTTGCAAAACATTTTTTGCTTGTCTGGGAATTGTTTAATCCCTCCTTCATATTTAAATGATAATCGTGCTGGATACAGTATCCTTGGTTCAAGGCCCTTCTGTTTCATTGCATTAAATATATCATGCCGCAAAACATTTTTTACTCAGAATTCTGAAGGCATTGTTCTCTTACCTTCCAGCTTTTAGTTGCTCTTGAGAAGCCCCAAATCCATTCTGATTCTCTGTCTTTTATATGCGATTCTATTTTGGTTCTCTCTAGAAGCTGTTAGGAAATGCTCTTTTTCCTTTCTCATTTGAAATTTTACAATAATGTGCCTTGTAGTGAGGTTTTTTTCCCCCATTCATTCTGCATTGTACTCAGCAGGGCCTTTCAGCCTGAAAGCTCACGACTTTAAATTATGGCATGTTTTCTTGTGTTATTTCTCTGAAGATTATTTCTGTTTTCTGTCTCTATTGAGATGATTATACAGTTTTCTTATTGATTATGTTACAGTGATGAATTACATGAATAGATTTTCAGATATTAAATCAACCTTGAGATAAACCCAATGGGGTCATGATATATTCTTCTTTTCTCTCTCTTTTTTATTTTTCTCTCTTTTCTTTTTGGTTTTCTTTTTTCTCACAGCTTTACTGAAGGATAACTGGCATATAATAAACGGCATATATTAAAGCATGCAATTAGATAAGTTCTGACATATGTATACATCTGTGAAACCACAATCAAGATATTGAGCATGTCTTTCCTTTCACTTCCCAATCTCCAGGCAACCTGTTTCTGTACACTATAGATTAGTTTGTATTTTTTAGAAATTTGTATAAATGGTATCATGCAGCATGTACTCTCTTTTTGGCTTTTTAAACACAGTATACTTACTTAAATATCCATCTATTTTATTGTATGAATCAATAGCTCACTCCTTTTTATTGCTCAGTAGTCTTCCATTAAATGGACATACCATCATTTTCTTATTCACTCACCTATTGATGGACATTTGGGTTGTTGCCAGTTTTTGAATATTACAAATAAAGCTACTGTGAATATTCTTGTCTAAGTCTTTTTGTGGACATATGTCTCCATTTTTCTTGGGTAAAAACCTATGAGTGGAATGTCTGGGTCATATGGTAAGTGTGTGTTTCACTTTGTTCTGAACTGCTGGACTGTTACCCAGTTTGAGAGCTCGAATTATTCCACATCCTTATCAACACTTGTTATGGATAGCCTTTTACACTTTAGACATTCGAGTAAGTATACAGTAGTATCTTATTTCGGTTTTAAATTGCATTTCCCTAGTAACATATGATATTGAGCATCTTTGTATGTGCTTATTTACAGCCTGTGTATCTTGGTGAAGTGCCTGTTCAAATCTCTTGCTCATATTCTTAATGGGTTGTTTGTGTTCTTATTATTGAGTTGTTAGAGCTCCTTATGTTAAGGGATCAAATAAGACATACTACATTTTTGAGTTGATTCAAACAAAAATCAGTTTGAATCAGGCAGTGCCAAACCCAGAGTGGTTAAGAGTGCTGCATTGACAGGAGCTAGAGGGAGACTATAGAGAAGAGGTGGAAACAAAAGAAGGAAATTATTTGATTGGCTATAGCTTAAGTGGTTGATTGTATTATGGGAAAGCCTAGTTGGCTATTTGTGATTGGTTCTCTTTTGGTTTGAATTCTTAACCCTGAGGTATTTAGAGGCTTAGGTTTTGGTTTGCTTAGTAGACTCCTAAGGCATTAAAGGTCTCCTTGTTTAAATAATTTAGAATATATAGTCTAGATATAAATGCTTTGTCTGATACATGTTTTACGAATATTTTCTTCTTGTCCAAGTATTGCCTTTTAACTTTCTTAACCTTATTGTTTGAAGATCAAATATCTTTTAAATGTGAAGTCCAGTTTGTTGATTTTCTTTTCAAAGTTTGTACTTCTTGTGTAGTGTTTAAGAAATCTCAAAAACCAGGGCCACTAAGATTTTTTCTTAAGTCTCCTAGAAGTTTTATAAATTTAACTTTTATTTGGTTTATGATCCATTTCAAGTTAGTTTCTGTATATGGTGTGAGGTAAGGCTCAAGGTTCATTTTTTTGTATGTGTGTGTATGGCTATCCATTTGTTCCAGTATTATTTATTAGAAATACTATCCTTTCTCTATAGAATTGTCTTGGTACCTTTGTTGAAAATCAATTGACCATATGTGTGTTGATCAATTTCTGAACTCTCTATTCTGTTTCATTGAAATATGTGTCTATCTTGAGCCAATATCATGCTATATTATTACTGTAACTTAATAGTAAATCTTGACATAAAGCAGTGTTAAGTCTTTCAACTTTGTTCTTTTTTTTCAAAGTTTTTTTTTATAACATTAGGTCCTTTGCATTTCCATATCAATTTTGGAATTGGCAGATCAATTTCTACAAAAATTGTTGGAAATTCAACTGTGATTATGTCTATAGATCAATTTATTATGTTAATGTAGTAAGTTATACTAATTGATTTAATATTTTCAAATATTAAACCAACCTTTCATTTTTAAGATAAATCCCACTTGTCATGGTATCCTTTTTATATAATGTGGGATTTGATTTGCTAATATTTTATTAAAGTTTTTGCAGCTATGTTCATGAAGAATCTTTTTCTGAAATTTTCTTGTATTATCATAAAATTAATTGGGTGTTTTTTCCCCTCTCCTCTGAAAGAGTTTATGTTCGATTGGTATTATTTTTCCCTTAAATGTTTGATAAACTATACCAGTGAAACCAGCTGGGCCAGTGTTTTCTCTGTGGAAGGGTTTTGATTACAGATCAATTTGTTTAATAGATATGGGGCTTTTCAGGTTTTCTGTTTCTTCCTGAGTTGATTGTGGTAAGTTGTGTTTTTCAAGAAATTTGTTTATTTAATCTAAGTCACTGAACATGTATGGGTTGACCACACAGTTGTTTATGATATTTTCTTTTTCTTTTAATGTCAGTAAGAACAATAGTGATGTTCCCCATTTTATTACTATTCTGTTCCCTCCTTCCGCCTCTCTCCCTCCCACCCTCCTCATCAGTCTATTTATTAATCTCTCCAGAAAACCACTCTTGATTTCATTTTTTCTCTATTTGTTCATTTTATGGTTTGTTGATTCTTCCCTTAACTTTATTATCCTTGTTTTAAATAACTTTTTAAAGCTTCTTAAGGTGGAAACTTAATTTATATTTTGAACTTAAAAAAAAAAACTGTTTTAGTCTATTTGGGGCACTAAAACAAAACACCACAGACTGGGTGGCTTATAAACAACAGACACTTATTTCTCAGAGTCATGGAAGCTGGAACTCCAGGGTACCAGCATTGTTTGGTTCTGGGAAAGGCCGTCTTCCAGTTTGCAGACTGCCAGCTGGCTGGGTCCTCACAGGGTACGAGGGTCTTAGGAGCTGTGTAGAGCGCCTTTTGTGAGGCTCCACCCTTATGACTTAAGCACCTCCCCAAGGCCCCACCTCTTAATATCATCACACTGGTTATTAGATTTCAACATATGAAATTTAGGAGGACAGAAACATTCAGACCAGTCAGCAATAACATAAGCATCTTAAAACAGTACAATTTCCTTTAAGCATTGCTTTTACTGAATCCCACAATTTTGATAATGGCATTTTTTTCATTATCATTCAGTTCAAAATATTTCCTAATTTTCTTTTGTGATTTCTTCTTGTGACCCATGGATTATTTAGAAATATGTTGCTTAATTCAAAGTGTGGGGATCTTATAGATATGATTTTGTCCTTCTCATTTAATTTTGTCAGAGAACACAATGTACACATTCAATATTTTAAAATATATTGAGGCTGATGTATGGCCAGCATTGTGGTGTATCTTAGTGACTGTACTATGTACCATTGAAAAGAATGTGTATTCTGCAATTGTTGGTTACAATGTTCTATATAGATCAACTAGATTAAATAGGCTTACAGTATTGTTGAATTCTTTTGTATCCTAATTGATTTTCCCCCATCTGTTTATTCTTTTAGTTGCCAAGGGAGAAGTGTTAAAATCTCCAATTATTATTTTTGTATTTGTCTATTTCTTTCTTTAGTTCTGTTAGTTTTTGTCTGATATATTTTGAAGCTTTGTTATTAAGAAAAATATGCTTTTATTATTGCTATGTTTTCCTGAGTAATGGCCCTTTATATTATTGTGAAATACCCTTCTTTATCTCTGGCAATACTCCCTCTTGAAATCTACTTTGATATGAATTTAGCCACAACACAAGACCTATTTATGTCCTTATATTTAAAATTTAAAGTGTGTCTTTTGTAGATTGCATATAGTTGGGTCTTTTACATTTATTCTGACAGTGATGTGCATTTTGGTTTATTGTGTTTAGTTCATTAATATTTATTGTAACCATAATGGTTTGTGTTTAGGTGTATCATCTTGCATTTCTATTTGTCCCATATGGATTTGCTGTTGTTCCTCTGTTCCATTTTCTCTGCCTTCTTTTGAATTAGTATTTTTTTGGCATTCCATTTTATTTATTCCATTGGATTTTTATCTGTACCTCTTTGTACTTTTGTTTGTTTTAGTGGCTGCTCTAGGGATTATACTCTGCATTATTAAATTATCATAGGCTATTTGGGATTAATATTATGTCACTTCACATAAAGTTAAGAACACTTTGAACAGTGTGAGTCTATTATCTTCATCCTTTGTCCTGTTGTTGTCATATGTTTTAGTTCATTATATGCCCCACAACACAGAGTTATTCTTTTTGCTTTAGACAGTTATCTTTTTCAGAAATTAAGAGAAGAAAAAAAAAAGATACTTTAAAAATATTTGCCCATATATTTACCATTTTTGGTATTCTTTATTCCTTCCTATAGATTTGATTTTCCATCATTTCCTTTCAGGCCAAAAAGCTTTCTCTAGTATGTCTTGTAATATAAGTCCAGAGGTGATAGATTCCCTCAGCTTTCATTTATTTCATTTTTTTCCCCTTCTTTCAAGGATCACAGCCTTGCACTGTATGTATCCAGTGTCTGAAAACAATTAGCTCATAGATTTTGTCCAGATTTATAGTACATGGTAGGAGGGGTGAGTCCAGTACTAGTTATTCTTTCATGACTGGAAGAGGCGATCTCCTCTGTTTTTACTTTTTGGAATTTTTTATTCAAGTGTTGGACTTAAATGATTTATTGTGATTTATTTTTTCCTCCTCCCATTTTCTATCTGCTTATTTTGTTTTACTCCCTAGGTGCATCTCTCAACCTTATCTTTAGTTCTATTGAAAATGTAAATTTTGTATCATAGTTTTAATTTCGAAGAGCTCTTTCTTGTTTTTCTGATCAATTCTGACACATAGGTCATGTTTCAAAGAACCCATGTTTTCCTCTCATCTCTCTGAGGACAGTAATGGGAGGAAGGAGCTTCTCCTGACCTCTCTTTTGCTTTTGGTTTCCCTTTTCCATGTATTTGTTTTAGTCCCTGTCTTTTATGTCAGAGATTGTCCTGAAATGTCTGGTAACCCTTAGGCATATTTTCATATTTAAAAGTGAGGCTAGGAGGCTGAGCTCTTTCTGCAATGACAGGGCTTGTCTCCTGCTGGGCCACATTGTCTAGTGATCAGTAAGAACCTGATCATTTTGTTTGGAATCCCCAAATGTCGGCGTGTATCTGTAGGTCTTTTTTCTTGGGAGTGTTCTGGAAATGTATTATCCACAAAGTGGAGTCCTCCAAGGTCTTGTTTGAGCAGAAAAAGATTGGCTGCCAGCATCTGTGGAGCCTAGTCAGGGAAGGAGGCTGGAGGGGGCGGGGTGTCTTTCTAGTGAGTATGTGGATTTTTACTTAATCCCTCTGTTTTTGGTAAGATCCCGCAGCCCCACTTCCCGGTGGCCTGATGTCTCTGAGTCCAGGGTCTCCCTAGTTCAACCTTCCCAGAATGAAACCTCTAGTCCTTGTGATAGTGAGAGGATGTAGTTGCCTTTCTAAATGGGAAGAGAGAAAAGGCCTGGGTATAAGTGCTCCTGATTAAGAATCCTGACAGTTTCTTTTTTTTAGCCCCACCTCCCACTGCCACCTAAAGTCTCCAATTCCTGAGTCTTTCCAGATCTTCCATGTGAATCCACTTACTTTTGGGAGCTTCCTCCCACGGGGTTTAACTCTCTCTAGTCTGCTATGTCAGCATTTGTTTTCTAGCATCTCTTTTGCTGTTATCTCTTCTCCAGTTCATATTGTCCCTGCAGGATGTTCTTTTTTGATCCCTTTGCTCTCATGTTAGTAGGGTTCCAAGAGGAAGAAGAGACTACTGTGTGTGCTCAATCTCCTATGTACCTTCCTTCTACTATTAAAAAAAAAACAGAAAGGGGAAATCATTAAATAATGTGTTATTATGTGGATGGTGCAAGAAATACTATGTGAAACTCAGAGGTGCATCCTAGAAGGAAAGGCCTTGGCCTCACATTAGGAGCTTGGTGAATAAGTCAATGTACATTTGTAGTTTAGGTTGAAATAATATGCTTGAGCTATGTATGTTTGTATTATTATTATTATTTATAATTCTCCACATTTATTGGGTTTTTCAGTTAGTCAACCTAGTCTGTTCCTGACTGTGATACAAAAGATAGTCCCTTTTGTCCCCTGTACCTGTGATTAAAGGCAGATGGTGGTGGTCTCAGACAAGAGGAATGGAAGTCTAGGTATGATACTGGGTTATATTTTCCTGGTTTTCAGGGGGCTCATCAGCTAAGTTGTCTGTTGGGACAAGATTGACTATAGGAAGTGGTAGTACTCTCATTCATCCTCTCTTTTGCATTTGTTCATGAATTCTTTCAACAAACACCTGCTGTCTACATGCTGTTTGCTGTCTGTACTCTAGGGCATCTCACTGTGAGGATTCAGAGGCATTGATCGACCCACACAGATGTTTCCTGGCATAAGAGGAATATAGTTTAAAGCATAAGAGGGATATAGTCACCCTTCCCTTGGGCTAGGTACATATTTTTATTTTTTTACTTTTTGACTAGAGGTGAAAATGTATCTGTTCTCTTGATTTTGGTCAAGAAGGCAGCCACCCGCATGAAACCACTGTGCTAAGAGTGGGGAAATATGCAGTAGAAATTCCCTTTCCTGTGAATGGAGTCATCTGGAATGCTTTAGCAAAAAACACTAAGTCATTGAACAAAGGAACTCACTGTATTTGAACCCTCACTCAGATGACCATGCAGCAGGATTTAGCAGTATTTTAGACTCCAGGGAAAGTTCTCTAAATTTATTTTCAAGCTTTAAGCTACCATGTTATACCCCTCAAGGCACACCCTTTACCAAAGGTGGGGGAAGAAACACCTCGCTGAGTAGTATGGCCAGACCTTTTTTTCTGGTTCTAGGTCTTCTTTTCTCAATGCTGGGAAGAAATCACTTGGAAGAGCCACAGTTCACCATAATAGTATGGAAACGACTTGAGTTTAAGTCTACAAAGAAATTCAGCACAATATAACCTTGCCTGCAGATTGTTTTTGGCTTTGACCTTGCCATTTTTATAGGCCTCCCATGGTCACACAAGAAGCTAATGGAACTCCCTGAAGCGATTTCAATGTCTATGTCATATAATAGGCATATGAGTATCCACATACTCTTCTGCATACATTATGTGTGTGTGTATGTGTAGTATATATGTGTGTATATGTACATTATGTTTCTACCTACATACTTATCGATATAAACTACTATCCATAGACATAAGTGCCATCAAATTTTCAAATCTTCCCCTTTCTCCTTGTTAGTTTCCCTCCAGCTTTCTACTCTGTGCACAAGATACTGTCCTGGTAACTGAGGGAAGGCAGGGAGTCTTTAAATGGCATTTGTAAGGAAAGAGGGCTTGTGGAGAAGTGACAGAAGGTATTGGAGCAGAACAGGGTCTGCTAGCATTGAGAGAAAATGTGGGACCAGACCTAGAGAGGGTGAGGAAGGATGAGAGAATCAGAACCCAAAGCTAGAGAGGGAGGAGAAAAGGCCAGGGACAGGGTGGGTTGGACAGGGTGGGTGGGGAGCGCAAGGTGGGGAGTAGCCCACGTGTAGAAGACGGAAGGAGCCAGGCTTGCTTTCAAGGGCTTTGTCTCTACTTGTTTTGTTTTGTTTTTAGTGGAGACTTCAAGATGTGAGAAAGCAGGGGTGGGTATAACTCCTATACAGTTGAAACTTATGGTAACTTTCCACAAGCTTATGATTGATTCTCAAATCTCCTTTTACCCAATCCTGGTGAACCAGACCTGTAGGCTTTGTGCCAGAGAGGGGGAGAGGAGATGGAGCCCTAACTGAGTCCTTCATGCCATTACCCAGCCTCACTAACATTTGAACAACTCCTAGGGACCTGTCCCTACAAGCTCCCTCCCCATGCTCAGCCCTGCGGGGGGAACCTTGGGCAGGGAGATGGTGTGGTGGAGAGATGCAATATTAGCAGTCAGCGAGGTAGACCCACTAAAACTGGCCACATTTCAGAAAATGTAAACATTCCATTTTTAAAATAGACTTAATGTCAAAAAAAATTCTGGTTATACACTGACATTTGCTGTCAGATGCTTTTTAAAAATAATTCCAACAAAACCCAAAAAACCTGTTTCACAGCATAAGCCTAACTTCTACCACAGGACTTTCTGGCCCTAAGAAAGTTCTGCCATATGAGCGCAGTTGTGAACAAACCGTGGCTTCAGGAGTTTCTTTCTGCATAGTGGAGAGCTGTGGAAACCAGGCGGCTACCACAGGTGGTAGACTTGGCAGAGAGAGGAGCATATGGGTGCCACAGCAGAAATAGATGTCACCATCTGGCACACAGGCCCCTTGAACGATCCCATTACCTCCTGGTCCTGTCCCTCATCCAGGTTGAGCACAGATGGCATTTAAGATATATTTGATTAATTTTCTTATGACATAGTCCTGGTTTTGAGCAAATGTAGACAGAAGGTGGTGTGTTTTGTTAGGGGTGTCTGCCAAGGCAGAGCTCAAAGAAAAGGAGATAAGTTTCTGAGGCTAGACTGCCTCCAACATGTTAGAACTGGGGTGTTTCCTGTTTGAACAGGAAAGGTGTAATCCCCAGGCAAGGCGGATCAGCATGCCAGCTACTGGTGAGCAAGTGAAATTGATTCCTGGATGAGAAGCGGCTTTGCGGAAAGATTTCGTGGAGGCACTTCTTGCCAACCCCTGCATGACTTTCAAATCAGGCTTCTGGACCAAGACAGCTTGTTAGGTGGTTCAGTGGTTTATTCTGTGCAGGATTTGAATATAAATGCCAGACTGTGGCCATCTCGGATGTGGTCAGCAAAGGCAGACAAACTATGAATACCTTGTTGGACTTCAACATCTAGAATCTTGACGGTTGTGAACTTTCAGAGTCTTACATGGGGTGATAGAATTTTGTAGACACAGGCAGATGGTTCAGTGTTTTGTTGTTGTTTAGTTTGCACTAAACTATGTTGTTAAGTGGTCAGGTTATTCTGTGACATGTCTCATGCAGATTCACTACATCCTTCATCAGCTCTGAGCACTACATGTGGATTCTCATAACATAAAATTCATCCAGTTCTGAAAGCACACTACTTGGGCTGAAACAGCCCACCTGTTAAAATGCCTAGTAAAGTAAAAAAATCTCTCCACAATGCCTCAAGTTGAAACTCCTTATAAACAAGTTGCAGTGTCAGGATCAGTTGGTTACAGTATGGCTCACCTTGAGATGGTTCCTTGTTCACGCAGGGACGACTTGTGAGTGGGTTAAAGCGTAGGGCTGCCCTCCTGGAATCAGGTTGGTGCCGGCCACTCATCCCTCACTGTTCATTTCTGCCTGACCCGATCTCCGTGATGCATGCTGTGTGCAAGGGGTATGTTTGGAATTGGATGGAGCTCTGAACGCCTCTTCAGATCCCTCCCTGGCACAGTGGATGGCCGGGGCGGCCCTTCAGTCAGTGTCACCTAGTCTAGAGGCTAGAGAGACTCCTAGTTCTGCTGACGGCCAATCAGAATTCTGTCCCCCTCCCTGTTCAGATCCATGAGAAAGAAGAGGAGGAGTTCAATGAGAAAAGTGAGCACGATTCTGGTATCAATGAAGAGCCTCTACTCACGGCAGATCAGGTACCAGTGTCTCTCTCAGTTCCTGTGACCTTTTACTCTTTTGATAGAGAAAACATTGAAGGGAACATACTTGCCACATCCATTTAAGGCAGAAGACAAATGTTTGGTCTTGTGGTGGCTGTGTCGATAACTTGGAGTGTCCTTGATAAGGGACTTCATGTCTCTTTATGCCTCAGGTCTCCACCTGCAGTAAATAGGAACATAACTTCTTGACACTCGGGTTGGGTGGGGTTTGTGTTTGATTACGGCCAGAGAGAGACCCAGTGTTCCCTGGCTTTATGTCCTGCTAATAAGCCTCTTAGTGCAATTCATTGCTCAGTTGGCCCTTGAACAAGATGGGTTTGAACTGCATGGGGCCACTTATACATGGATTTTTTTTCAGTGGATATATTAGAAAATTTTATGGAGACTTAGGAAAATTTGAAAAAAATACTTTTTCTGTTTTCTAGCTTACTTTATTGTAAGAATACAGTTATAATACATATAACATACAAAATATGTGTTAATTGAAATATGTGTTCATGTTATCAGTAAGGCTTCCAGTCAACAGTAGGCTATTAGTAGTTAAGTTTTGGGGAGTCAAAAGTTATACATGGATTTTTAGTTGCACAGGGGGTAGGCAGCCCTAATCCCTGAGTTGTTCAAGGGTCAACTGTACTTCGGGTCAAGACACTTAAATAAGGATTTAAAATACTTGTTCTTGCAAAAATAGAAGTGGCAGATGAGGTTTTTGTGTGATGGACATTTTCTCATGTTTCATGCAACACTGAAAATGTTAATCTTTCCAAAAAGCGTCTTAGAGACACATGTGTTTTGTTGGTAAAAAAAAAAAAGATGTATAGTTCTTGACATTTGATTGAATTATATTTTGGTTTTAATACTTTATTACCTAGGGAGAATCATCTTGGGTCTCTGGATTCCTTATTCAATCTTTTCATCAACAGATATTATGGGTGCTCGTGTTGAGCAGGGACCATACAAGTTTTTTCAAATTAGTTCTGAAAAAGTTCCATCAGGAGCATTTGGTACCAGAAAGTGCCTTCAGTACAAGGAACTCATTCAAAACTTTATGATAAAGAGGTGGGATATGGACAGGTGGGGATCCAGAAATTGAAGGGAACCAGATAAAAAAGAATAGGGGCTACCAGTCATTCTTGTGAATTTTAGGGGAAATACAATTCAATGACACAAATTCAGTGCCAACTACTCTGAGAGAAAGAGAAACTCAGCCAAACAATTCTAAAGTGGGGGTTCTCCTTTGATTGCATTCTGTCAAGTGGCCTTCAGTAGTCAGGGACTAAGCATCCCCTAAATTTGTGAGTGGAGATGAAAAGTCTTGGGACTAAAATAGGAATTATTCTAAAGTAGGGGCCTCTGTCTTTATCTTTGGTCCAGCCTAACATGACAAACCCATTTCAAAGACCACAGTCCACTGGCCTGGGAGGCTGAGTCCATCACAGAATCAAGAACAGATCAATGTGTAAATGTAAAATGCTTTTGTGGCCAAACTTGTCTACGGACTTCTTTCAGAAGTAGTCTTTCCTCATTGCATTTTCTTTACATGTAAAATAAACAGGGTATAAAACAGTTCAGACTTCTTCCTTTTGGCAGTTGTCCCATTTTACCCCCTCCTCTAAGAGTTATCCCCCCTCAAGAGGGAGAGTAGAGCTGGGTTTCTTATCTGTCATTTGCTCTGCAACACACTACCTATCCTTTTTATCATTTTCTTTCTTTTCACTTGTGGCCAGGCAGCTTTGTTGCTGTCTTGGTGAGTGCTGGAGAAGAAGTTGTTTTTCTCTATATAAAAATGCCTCCTCATTTTGAGTTGTCCTAGGAACACTTTGTTTTCTCCAGTCATATGCATCGTGACAATGAATGGGCTGGGTTTTGTGTTAAAGTCGGGTGGATAAAGGATTTTCCCACTTAGAAATAAAGTGCTCAGCAAATTGAAGTAAATGTTCCCTTCCAGGCAGCTCTGCTTCACGTCCTGAAAGAGTAATTTATTTCCAATAAAGCACTCATCTAAATGGTGTTCTTGGAAGAGGTTTACATGAAAGAGTTCTTTACATTAAAGGCAGAGGGTATGTAAGCCTTTTTGGTCAGATCTATTATTATTATTATTCAGTATTTATTAAGTAACAAGATCGCTTTAGGAATTTTACAGACCACAAATTAGAAACATCCTTAACTGATCAAAATTCAAGCCAGTGTGTCCCTCCAGCAGGGAACAGAGTTAGCACTCTCTTGTGTACCTTCTTCAGGTAATCGAGGAGATTGAGGAAATGATGCAGAACTCCCCAGACCCTGAGGAGGAAGAGGACGCTCTGGAAGAGGAGGATGGGGGAGAAACCTCCTCCCAGGCAGACTCGGTCCTCCTGCAGGAGATGCAGGCTTTGACCCAGACCTTCAACAACAACTGGTCTTACGAAGGTGAGGGCCCTGGGGGGACGGGCTTGTGGAGGGTGAACAATACTCTGTGCCAGGCACATGCTTCCCACGTAGCTAGTTGAACCTCGCCAATCTAGGGAGTTGGCAACAACTTTCTTACTGGGAATCAGGAGAGAGGTTAGCATTTTGGGGGAATAAGAGGCAGTTGAGCAAAATTGAAATGGTAAAACTAAGCAAAAAGCAAGAGTCAAGCAGAGTAAGTAGAAATCTGAACCCACTCTTCAAAGGGATGTTGCCATAAAATCAGTGGGAAAAAAACCCCTCAAAAAGTAACAATAATAGCTGGCATTTTTGGAGCGCTTTCTATGAGCCAGACCCCATTCTAAGACTTTCTCTGCATATTCTCGTTTCCTCCCCACACTGACCCCATTAGGATGGAGCTAGTTGAGTATTCCACGAGGTTAAGTGACTTGTTCAAGAACAGTGTAGGAGAACCAAAATCAAAAACAAAATCTCCTCCCTATACTCAGAAAACCTCTCCACAGAAGAGGAGGAGGAAGAAAACAGTTTTATTATTGAAATAACATTAAGCCAGAATGTTTATCACAGGCAACTCACTAAAGGGATGGCAGAACCAGAAGGAATTCTCCCTTCCTGTCTACAGCTAAGTGGATTCGCCCCATTCCATTAAGTAGGTTTTGCAATGGGGGCTCAGGTGACAAGTTAGGCCACTGTCATCTTCCCTGATGATTACTTTTCAAAGCACTGACTTCTGAGTCCTGAGACTGGCAAGAGGCTTATTTAGCCATTAAAATGATTGGCATACATTTGAAAAGGACAGAGAAAGGAATTCTAAAAGAAAAAGAAATTCTGACAAAAAAAAAAAGGGAAAGGAAAAGTCTCTTCCTTGATGTTCAACAGGGAGAATCAAACCTCTTATTTTCAATTTGTATCTGCCCTTACACCACATTCACGGTGTAAGGGGAGGAGCCAGGCAGGCTGACTCCGGTGTGTACAGCCCTCCTCTGTGTGTCGTATTAACTCTCTGACACGGGTTTGTAGTAATTATGATCCTGCGAAGAAAGAGGTGGATGAAGCATGAAATGAGGAGATGTAACGCGGCAGCGGCACAACTGGGTATGGAAGCCATCAACCTGTCAGGATGACGGGAGACGGAGCCGACCCATGTGTCTGCCGACGGGGCCTCCTAAGGACGGAGAGAGAAAGGGGGGCTGCTCAGGGCATAAAGGCCCAAACACAGGTTGGAATGGTGGTAAAAGCGAAGGCATGAGCTGAAGAACTGTGTCCTGAAAGTGAAACTCTGTGGCCCTGAAGAGCAGAAGCAGGGTGATGGCCGCGAGGGAGGCAGCTCGGGGTGCTGGGGCCGATTGGGCTGCGCTTTCCCGTTCACGGCTGCCCAGTCGGGCCGTTCTCAGCCACACAAAGGTCCCAAACATCGATGTGCTCAGCAAAAGACGCATGAAAACAGCTGAAATGCAGACTGAAATGGCAAATACAGAAGGAGGAACACAGCTCCAAAGAACAAAATAAAGAGGAAAGTCAAAGCCAGTCAGCAAAAACCCAGGCACAGCAGAAATTATAAGGAAAGTGGATTCTGAGGTGAAAGCAAGAGACCATTAGAAAGGCCCCTCAAATCCTATTTTAAGTGGAGGAGGCTTAGGCCACAAGCATTTAAAGTGAAGTTACCTGTATCCCTTTATCTCAGGCTCCCTTTCCTTTTCTCCACAGTGGCAGACTATTATGTCCTGACTAGCCAGGCTCACTTCCAGCCCACATCACCAGCCGTTCGCATGCTTCCCATGTTTTTGAATACGTGCACTGCCACACAGGACCACAGGTGTCAAGAGGGCCTCAGTGCCCTCTGTTATCTTGCTGTCTGCTGTGTGTTGATCAATTCTTGGGAGTGAATACCTCTCTATTGCTCTTCAGCACACATGCCAAAAACCTTAAGGCCCCCCACCCCGATTCTGGACCATTTCACACGAGGACCATAATAGAGACAGAGGGCTAATAGGAAGACAGCCGAGGGACCAGACCCATGTGTCTGTCCAGGCACATTTTAGTGAACAGAGGCCACAGTCTTCCTTGGGGGCTGTTTCTTCTTCCTCTTGTTTCCCCGGGAGTGATGTTCTCATTCCTGTTCTCTTCCAATCCACGTTGCCAGCCTTATAGTCGATACTGGCATGATCCTGAATTGCTGAGGTCTTCCCTGGCAGCCCCATCCCAAGTGGCAGCGGCCCCAGGGGCCCCTCCAGCAAGCTCTGGCCTGGCCCGCAGGGGTCACCTGTGGGATGGTCTCCCCTGCAGGGCTGAGGCACATGTCTGGGTCTGAGCTGACCGAGCTGCTGGACCAGGTGGAGGCCGCCATCCGAGACTTCTCAGAGGAGCTGGTGCAACAGCTGGCCCGCCGGGACGAGCTGGAATTTGAAAAGGAGGTGAAGAATTCCTTCATCACGGTGCTTATTGAGGTGCAGAACAAGCAGAAGGAGCAGCGAGAACTGATGAAAAAGAGGCGGAAAGAGAAAGGGCTGAGCCTGCAGAGCAGCCGAATAGAGAAGGGAAACCAGATGCCTCTCAAGGTATGTGAGCAACCCAGTCAGAAGACAGGGTGCGTCCCACCTCCCACCCTGCCTTCCAGGGCCCCATTCCAAGTCTGCAGGGGACTCACAAACAGACCGTGAGCAGGACACTTGGGCAGACAGTGGGGCCAGAAAGCTGAAGAAAATAACTTCTGTCTCCTCTATGCCCCAGAGGACACTTGGCCTTACTCAGGGAGACAGGATGTAAACCTTAGAAAGTAATTGAATATGGCACATGTTCTCTTAGGCGAGACCTTAGAAAGTGGGGTGAAGGCATTTAGTATTGGGCAGAGCTGTGCCCTGGGACTGACTCTGGGTCAGAATCCCTGCTGCGGCACAGCTTGTGTGACTTATCTCTTTAGGATGTTAGCAGGGTGCTTCAAGATGGAAAATTATGATGCTTTATTGTTATCCTGACAGGATTCTTCAAACCACTGGTTCTTAATCAGGAAAGCTCAGCAGAATCTTCTAAGGAGCTGTTTCAAAATACCTTTGCCTGGGTTCTATCCCAGACTTGGGGAATTGGGCCGAGGCTTGTGCATTTTGGAAAGAGCCTCCCAGTCACTTTACATTTGCCCTTCCCAATGTCTGGACATTTTGTTGTCTTCCCAAAGGTACTTGCATAGTCATTGGCCCAAGCTTAATGCACCGATTTATTTTTCTGTTTACACAGTGGAGGCTGAAATGAGGACATCCAGGAGTGCAGGGGGGTCTTGCTGTCCTGAGATATGTACCAAGATAAGAGTCTTTGATGCTCTACTGTTTATGTGTGCAAAGCTTGGGCTTAAATTTGGGCCTGGGTCTTATGTTTACTTTCTCATCACAGAGCCCTGGGGCAGTTGCCTGGGACAGTGTGGTAGCTGATGGGTCTGGGTAGTTTCAGGAGGACACAGAAGTCCCTGGGGTGGTGGCCATAGAGCAGGAAGCATTCACCCTTCCTGATTTGGTCTGTCTTGCCCTGCAGCGCTTCAGCATGGAAGGCATCTCCAACATTCTGCAGAGCGGCATCCGCCAGACCTTTGGCTCTTCAGGGGCTGACAAACAGGTACGAGCAGTTCCTCTGCTCCCAGCTTCCCTCCTAGACTCTAGTAGCTTGGCTTCCCCAACAGAACAGGGGAATGCTGGTACCCTAGAACCATCCCAGCTCTTGGGCAAGGGGCTAAGGGAGGGGAGGGGAGTCCTAACATTTTCTTCCACTCTGAAGGAGGAATAGAAAGTGTCTTTTTAAAAGTGGACAGTGTTTTGAGCGCCAACATTCTAGGAACAGGGAAAGCACTTAAAACTCCGTGCTGCTTACAGACCTACAAATTAAGCTGTTTTAAGAACAAAAGGCATTAAAAGGGGGATCCATGTCGAAGAGGAGAACTAATGTTCTACATCAGATCCCCGGCCGAGCCAGGCCCACCAGAGGCTGCCTCTTCAGCGGCCCTGCTCCGATTGTAGCCCACGCTGCCGTGTCTCCTAGTTGCCTCCATTTCGTCAGTTACTTGCTGGAGAAGTAGCTTGCTTTCCTGGCTATCAAGACAGTGTTCGGAACTTTAATTGAGAGCCTGCTAAGCTCTGTTGCTAGGCCTTCGGGTACGAAGATGAGTGAGTCTTGGTCCCTGCCCTCCCGAAGGGCATCATCTAACAGAGAGGGCATCTATGTAAATAGACAAGTCTCAGACTGTGGAGTAAGTGCACATAAATGATGTATATGTTTTAGGCATATCTGTGGCTGAATGCTAAGCGATGGAATTCTAGAACTGCAGCACAGGACAAGGTTTTAGGAACTTCTGTCCCAGTCCCCTCATTTCACGGTGGTGAGAAGCAAGGCCCAGAGAGATCAGGCGTTTTCCCGAGGCCACACTGCTAGTAGCAGAATCAAGACTAAAAAAGAAGCCTTTGGCTTGTGTTCTGGAGCTATTCTCACTCTCCCCAGGCTCCCTCAGAACCTTCAAGGTCTCTCTGGTACCATTTGGCTGATAACCCGCTGGGCCCTGAGATGACTTTGTTGTAGGAACACCTCATATCCAGCAGAGGGAGCAAATCCAACATCCAAGACCAGGGCCGGTTGAGGTTCTCTCACCTGTCATTTTTGATGAAAGAGAAACCATTTGTTCTCAAATTGCTCTGCAAAGGATAAGAGAATATCATTCACCCCCCGCCTTAAAATGTTCTCCGCTCTCAGCCTGAAGGAGAGAAAGCTCACCAGGATTCCTAAATACAAGTTTCTAGTGTCGGAAGAATGTATTAGTTGGAGTGGGGGAAATTTTTCCAGCCTACTATGGTAAAGTCTTACTTTTAAAGAGACATTCCCCAAACATGGGAAATGGTCCCGGAACAGTGGTGTGCCAATTCTCGTGGGTGTTTCGAGGATGTCAAATCCGACTGAGTGCGTTTCTTAGAGGAAAGCACAATCTCCATGCAAACCGTCACCTGTATTTCACCTCCTGAGGGACGTGCTTATGTCTCAAGCACTGCATGCTGTGTCTGTCTCGTAGTATCTGAACACAGTCATCCCCTATGAGAAGAAAGCCTCGCCTCCGTCCGTGGAAGATCTCCAGATGCTGACAAACAGTGAGTTCCAATCATTCTCAGCGAGCTGCTCCTGTTCTCCCCTCCCTCCCTGTGATTGCACCCCTGGTGCCTCAGACCCGAGGTTTCCCTAGAATAGCTTTAGGGAGGTCAGCATGTGCTGTAGAGCATTGCATCACTACCCCGACGCGGGGTAGAGTTAAAGTCCTTGGCAATGATCGCTGAGCTGTCTTGTCTTTTCCCTGGGTCCTGTAAATGGAAGTGGCTTGCCGGAAAAAACGAGCTCGTGGAGGAGGCCGGGGTGGGGGTGGGGGGCAGTACTTGTGTGCGGGAGCTTTCTGGGCTTCTCCCAGCAGGTCTCAAGGTTCTGCATTCTCTGCCTCGCCCCTTCCCTCCTCAGCTACTTGAGGTTGCTGTGTCCGAACTTGTGGCCCTGAAGCAGGGAACTTGGTCTATGGGGCTGGTGTATTTTTAAAAAGAAACAAGGTTTCTTGGGTGGGGTAAGGCTCATGGAAAGAATAGAGTCTGGTTTTCCTTCCAGGAAATGACTGCCTCCTCTCCTCCACTTGAGCTCTATTGTCAAATATTAATAAACATTCTGAGCTATTGGAGAAAACTGTGTGACGATAAAGAGCCTTTTGTAGGCAAAATCTCTCCATATACATCAAACGCTACAGCCCCCAGAGGGCTGGGGTAACATGATGTTAGCTGTCAGTGTCAGTCTGATTCTGTTAGGAAGAGAAAAATCCTAGGCTGAGATGTGATGACCGCGCAGTGAATCATAGGAATGTCCATCTCCCTGGCAACCGTGCACTGCACTGAGTGACGAGTAACCAGGCTGCCCAGCCCATGGCAGTGCTGCCTCTGGGGGACTGGGCCAGCTGCAGGGCTGTTTGCTACCCCAGGGAACAGGAAGAGGGTCTTCATCTGTTGAGATGAGGATGACACATACCTGCTGGGCTCCTGTGCTCAAGGCCACCAAACGTCTTCATTTGCATCAGTTGGAGAACAGAACTAAAGCAGGAGGTTCTGGTAAACAGAAATCCTGGCTACCTCAATAATTACTGTGTCCTTGAGATTCTAGAATTTTAAATGCAAAGTACATTGGCTTTCTCTTGACTCATTTTATACTCCTTTATTTGCATAAGTATGCGCTAAGATTTTTAAAAAGGGAATGGGTAGAAATGGACTGACATTTATAGGTGTTTGTGTTTTCACAGGTAGTAAGCATTTGGAAAATAATTTGGACAAATTACGAAGGTTGATATATGTAAAGTACTCTATCATGGTCTTAAAAAAAAAAAAGCAAGACCTGTGAATTTATTACAGATACCTATTCAGGCATTCAGTGTGAAACCCTTTCATTTTAATTAAGAAACAGGAGGTTTGTTTACATTTTTCAAGTTCATTAAAAAAAGTATAGAGCATATCCATCACTTAGAATACTTCAGAAATATAGGAAAGCGAACAAAGGAAAATAAATAATTCATTGTCTCCTCCACTATGGGTATTATTTTGATGTTTTTCAGCCATAATATTTTATGTCTTTTCTCTATAGCTGGGATTATACTGGCTGTAAAATCGTGTATCATGATTTTAGTCCTATCAGTTAACATTTGGTTAACATTCTTTTTATGGCTCTCTCTTTTATCATGCGGGTCTACCACCTCCCAATATTTTATTCGCTTTAAAAGAAAAAACTGCCATCTTTCCTGAATACTAATTCTCCCATGGGTTCGGAAAGTTCTCTTTTTTGGCAAATGCTGGTATGGATTTTTGAGCACCATCTCCTCTTTACCTGACTCCCAAGTCAAGGTCATAGGCCAAAGACCAGCTCTTGGGACTGGACAATTCATATAAATTTTGGACTTTGGAAATCAACTTAGGTACATACTGACTGAACACAGTCATTGCCTTTTTATGGCTGTCTTCTTAGTGTGGCATTTAGTGTGCCCATGTTCTGTTGCAAAGTATTTCCAGCTTATTAAATTGAAATAGATGTCTAAACACACAGAAGAAATAAAACAAGAAAACAACAACTGGAGGGCCTCAGATTCGGGCTTTTTCAGGCCACTGACTCATGCCACTGTCAGCCTCTTTTCTTCACCCACTCCTGATCTTTGGAATCAAGTTGCATGACTCTGACTTGAAACTAGGCAAGGAAATCAATGGAGAGCAAGGACATGGGAACCAATCGGTGATCTGTCACTCATTGCCTCCTGACTCTATCAGTGCCAGCAGACCTTTCTTGTTTTCTCTGCTTGTATAAAGTAATACATCCTCACTGAAAAATTCCAGACACTGTAGAAATACGGTGTAGAAAGGAACATCCCCTGTGGTTTCACTCAGATAACCACTTTTAACAGTTTCATGCACATTCTTCCACATTTTTCTATGAATACTAGCATTTGCTTATTCATTTAAAAGTTAATAAATAATGTTCTGCAGCCTCCTTTTTTCACTGATAAGCATGTCGTGTACATTTAGGTCTCTCTCATTTTTCATAAAGCTATAAAGACTTCATGGGATAATTCACACCATAGTTTATTTAAGGAATCTATTGATGAAGCAATCTGTTATTGAACTACCCCTCCCTCATTTTTTGATATTACAAACAAAATCCAGTGACTTTCTTTTAGAATTTTCTACAAAGCTGACTTTCACAATGTGAATTATGGATATGACTAGGTGCTATCTAGTTTAATAACAGAAAAAGCTATTTAAAAAACTTTGTGAAGAGACTTTAACCTTACTACCTTCTCTATTTTTTGCTTCATGTCATGAACTGTTTCAACAAGAAGTCGATAAGCTCCTTGAGGGTCCGTGATTCATTTGCATTTCTACGAATTCTAACACTGTACAGGCAGAAAATAGAAAATAAATATTTGTCAAATTTAAGTTTATTTGTTATTAATAAGTTGGAAGTGAGAAATTTTTCTTAATATATCTGTTTATATCAACAGAATGTCTTTAAAGGCAGTTTTATTCATGATTCAATAAGGTAACAACTATTATCCTTAACCATTTAGATTGCATCTGAAATCTGATTCTTTTTAAAATTGCCTCATTTATTATTTCTATGATTAGTAAAGATATGTACTTAGGGGATGATGCAGAGATTATAGATGAGAAAAAAAGAAGTGAGAGAGAAAAGAAAAGTCACCAATAGGCCATTCTGACTCCTTTGCCATATTCTTTTCCATCAGCATGCTGAGTTCTGACTCTTGACAGACGCTTCTAGACTTTTTGCTCACCACTCAAGAATGTCTGGTTTCCTTGAACCATTTCTCACCCAGTTTGGGGTGCCAGGTGGTTTGACCCTCGAAGTGAGCTTTATGCCCTGATGCCATCTTGGTTCACCTCCCTCTCTCTCCTTCCCCAGTTCTCTTTGCCATGAAGGAGGATAATGAGAAGGTGCCCACTTTGCTAACGGACTACATTTTAAAAGGTAAGAGCAGCCCCAGGCCTGCTGGTGCGGGGGGTCCTCCAGAGCTCCCCTCCCCCAGGACTTCTGCTGCAGGTGTGGACCGCGCTCCGCAGCCGCCCAGAGCGTCCGCGCTGGACCAGGCAGGGCAGGGCCAGGCAGCTCAAGAGGACAATTGTGAGGGCCTGGCAGTAATGGGGCCTTGCCTTTGGAGGTTGCTAGGAAGCCAGAGAAGGAGATTCCAACACTGCGGAGTCACCAAACTCCACGTGCAGAAGCGGCCACAGCAACAAAAGATTTATTGTCAGAGTTCTGGGGAGTTTGGGCTATTTCTTTGGGAAAAACAAAGCCTGTTTTTTTAGGATATATTTAATAGTTTTTAGCTGCTTGGAAGGCAACAAACTAGTCATGATTAGCTGCATGCTTTCATAACTTTTTGTTCTGTTTTATCTTTTATTATGGAAACTTGTAACATATATGAAAGTACAGTGACCGGTACCTGGTACCATGAACCCTCGTGGACTTAACATCCTGCTTCAACAATTATTAATTCACGGCCTGAACTGTTTCATTTATACCCCTACCCAACTTCTCCCCTCCATATTATTTTGAAACAAATTCCAATCATTTTTTTCATCCGTATTTCACTATACATTTCTAAAACAAAAGGACTCTTAAAAAAAAAAGAACCACAATATCATTATCACAACTAGAAAAATAAAAGAATATGTTAATCTTATTGACTAATCACTGTTCAGATTTCCCTATACATATTTTTTTTCCTTATTTGTTTGTATCAGGGTCCAATGAAGGTGTATACATTGCAGCTGTATAAAATGTGTCTGAAGCCTCTTAATAGGTATAGGTTCCCCTTTCCTCTGTCTCATTCCATGAAATTTAGTTCTTGGAGAAACCAGTTTGTTTACCCCATAGAATTTCTTCATTCTGGTTTTTACTGGCTAGTTTTGTCCCCATGGTTTAATATAATATATTCTTCCATCTTTTGTATTTCCTGTTGACTAGTTAACATTTACTGAGCATTTTATATTTGCCTCGGACTGCCCCTGCGAGGTAGGCAGAGATAATTATATACATGAAGAAGTTAAGAGGCTTGCAGATTAGCATCCAGATTTTTGATAAGCATTGCATTATTGGTGGTTGTAAATTTCCATTAAGAGATGCACATTATCTGGTTGTCTTTCTTTATGTGATAATCTGTATTAGTCTGCTCAGACTGCTAAAACAAAATACCACTGGGTAGCTTCAACTACATAAATTTATTTTCTCACAGTTCTGGAGGCTAGAAGTCTAGATCAAGGTGTGGGCAAATTGGGCTTCTAGTGAGGGCTCTCCTCTTAGCTTGTAAACAGGCACCTTCTTGCTGTGTCCCTAGAGGGCCTTTCTTCTGGGTGTGGGAGGTGAGAGTGCGTGAGAGCTCTCTAGTTTCTCTGCTTATGAGAACACTAATGCTGTCAGATCAGAGTCCCAGCCTTATGACTTCCTGTAACTTTACTTCCTTAGAGGCTGCCTAGGGGTTAGGGATTCAACATATGAATTTGGGGGGACACCAACACTCAGTCCATGACAATATCCACTGATGGGCCATTCTAGATCCTTTGTTTCATTAGGTTTTGCTCCAGTTGCACAGGTAGCTTTGGGTACAGTTTCAGAAGGCTTATGGGTCTCAGCTAAGAACCTCTGAGCTGTTTGTTTCCATAAGGAGCAGAGAGATTCATCTTAAATTTCTGCAGCAGGAATTTAGGCTCAACATTGGGACAAACATCTGACTCTCAAAGAGTTTAAAAGAGCAGCAAATTTCTCAAAGGGGGTTTTACAAGGAGGTTTATAATATGGGTTCTGTAGATCTGGGAGCCTGAGAGCTACACTTTACCCCTCATGATCCACTGAAATGTCAGTGAATTTATAAAACTAGTTAACATTTACTGAGCACTTTCTATTTGCTTGTGAACAAGCCTATGGGGTAGGCAGAGGCAGTCTATTGTATACATGAAGAAACAAGCCCAGAGAAGCAAAGTGATTTCCCTGAGGTCACAGGATTAGCAAAGGCCAGATGCAGGGTTTGAACCCAGGCAGATGGGCACTAGAGACTGTGAGCTTAATCATTATACCAAATTACCACTTGTCATGGTGTCTTCCTCCTCCTTCTGGAAGAAGACATCTCGCTGCAATTATTCTCTGACTGGAAGGGGGCAGAAGCAGGCCTGCCGGCCTCTCAGCTGGGACTCCCAGGCTGGCAGGCCCTGGCCTGCACCGTGCTGTGACCTGTCTCTTCTCCTCTTCTCTTGCAGTGCTCTGTCCTACCTAACCCTGCCCTCTGGAGCAGCCTCGCTGCGGAGGTCACTGAGCACGAGTCTGTCCATCACAGGGACTGCATGACACCATGTAACCTCCGAGGTGTATTTAAACATGTATAGCTTAACCTGGATTAAACCTGAGCAAATGCGCAGGACCCTTTGCTGTTGGCTTCTAGTCCTAGTAACCGTTGGATGCATGATCGAGGGGCAGGGCTGGTGACGGCGCCTCCTCTCCGCCTGTGTTGGAGGAAGGTGGGCGCGCTCACTGCTCATTGTGTAGTCTAGCTCCAGCCCTCAAAAACAGCTTACACTCTTAAGACTAATTTTGAAATAAACCTTCATTTAATTAATATTCTTCATGTGCTTTGGAGTGTGGTGTTCACTGGCCGCCTGTTCCAAACCCTAGAGAAAGGGTTTGTAGCCACCTTCCCAGCATGTTGTGAGGCCTGTAGCCGACAACCTGGTGTTCAGGGATGGGGAGCATGCTGTGTTGTGGGTCGTGGGGGGCTGCACAGGGTACACACAGGAGGAGGGGGCCTTCCACAGCATCCTAAGATCTTGCTGCCTGGCAACTTTAAAGGAGAGGCACAACGTGTCTGTCGTAGGAACTACTGGTTAGAGTGGGTGTCAGACTAGCAGGGAGATTGTGAAATAGGCAGATATAAAGTGAGCCCCAAGGAGGAGCCAGGCAACTTCAGTGCCTCCTCTGGGATGGCCAGGTTGGCTCCTGGAGGCCCTTGCCAGCCCCTCCACAGGGGCCTGGAGACTCAGGGGTTGGAGGGAGTCGGCTCTGCTGAGAGATCCCAGCGTGGAGGACAGTGACTGCTCTCCTGACTGCCCCAGTGACCCCTGGGAACTGTATCCCATGACCGTGCTTGCCTTCCCCTAGGATGCCCTTCCTGCAGCCCAGAGATCCCCAGCTTGCACTCTGTATGCCGTCCTGGCACTGGTGGCAGGCACCTTGACTGAGCAGCAGGTGAATGCTATCTTCATGTCTGGATGCTGCCTTGATTGCACCACAACCTGAACTTTCCTGGCTTCCATCCCCTGGCTTGAATGATATTAACCCTGGGAATCCCACATCCCTGTCTTAGGAGGGAAACTCTTACCGAACATTTGCTATGCGCCTGCCATTGACCTGATCATTCTCTACCCGTTATTATCTTACATCACAGCCACCCTACGTGGTAAGTAGGTAACAGCATTACCCTGATTTTACAGATGAGGAGACCAAGAAGCAGGATGTTCAAAAGCGGTAGTCAGACTAGCACTGAGGTCTCGTATCCTGTCAGACTTCCTCTCACTCTTAGGAGTTTAGTGTTTGCTTTAACAGCATGCCACACGGAGGGCCAGGCTTTATCTCACTGGCAAGTCCACAGAAGGCTACGGATGGGTACAGGTGACAGAAGAAGGCATCTTTGGTGCCCTGCCTCTCACTTCCTGGGCGTCTGCTTTTCTCGGAGCAGTGCTGCAGCGCAGTAGCAATCTTACCTTGGGGTGAGGGCAGCCTTACCCCACCAGGGAAGCTGCCGCAGCACCTGTGGCTCTGACTCAAGCATCTACGTGAAGCAGAACTTCTGCGTAGGTAGAGCCCTGGCTACTCTGGGAGGATAGAAGCAACCATAGATACTCATGCAAATCCCCAGGGGTCAACAAATTGACATGTATCAGTGCTTTGACAAAAAGGGATGACTTCAGTCCTGCATTCATGGCACTCTGGCTAAGGATGCAAAAGGTCACTGGGGCTGAGGTCATTAGCGAGTTTACACTTTGCCAGCTATGGGGTTTTTCACCCGTCTCAGCAAAGGGGATGCAGTGAATCCCCAGGAGCTTTTCTTCCTGCCTCTGATTTGTCAGATCTGGGTCAGCCACTCCTTTCCCCAACTTATCCTGCCAGCAGGTGTCTGAAACAGCAGAGACAAGCTAATCAAAGCTGCTGGCAGTTAAAAATAAATCTCAAGTGTCAGGCAGACACTCCATCTAGGAGGAGGTGAACAGGGAAGGATGGGAACAACGTGTCTCCTCTTTTCTCCCCTTGTCCACACCAGGAGCTTAGAGGGGATAAACTCTCATGGTTTTGTGTTGCTCTTGCCTCTGTCCCGGTAACTCAAAGTGTGGTGCCCAGACCAGCAGCGAGGACATCTAGGTACCTGTTAGAATGCCCCACCAGACCTCCTGCGTCAGCCTCCACATTTGACAAAGATCGCCAGGCCCTTGGTATTCGCATTAAGATTTGGGGAAGCTGGGTTCTAGTTTCAGAGCTGCTGGAGTCCTGACTCTCAGAGATGAAACTTGAGTTAAATACAGGTGTGGCTAATAGGCGAGTGTAACTCTCTCCCCGCAGCTGTGCCCACTTCTGGTTTTCCGGGGCGTGTAAGTGAGGTCAAGTCCCAAGGGCGTCCTAATGCTTCAGGCTCGTCTCCCGCTGTTGCCCTCGGCAAGAAGTGCCGGAGAGCCAAGCCTGGGTAGGCTCAAAGTTGGTCTGGCCGGCAGGTTCTTTACTGAGGTGGGTTCCTGTCAGTTAAAGGGTTCCAGGTGGGTTTTACTAAGCCCGGTCTGGTCACGTCCTGGTAACGAGACTCCACGTAGAGCCAGATGCCAGGCTTTGTTTGTGTAGAGTGGAAACAAAGGATCATGTGGGGACCAGCCATTTTCCAAATGGAATCCCCTGTCCTTTTATCTCTGTTTCAGGCTGTGAGACAGATGTGAGAACTCAGAAAGAAAACCTAAAAGGGAAGGGTGTCGTGGCCCCAAAGTCTGTGGGATAAATTGAATTTTTACAAGTCAGTAAGCCATTTTCATGGTCCTGGAATAATGTCTGGAGGACCGTTAGCTAGTGGTCACAGGAGAAGAGGTGGGCTGCCAGGAAGAAGGCATGTCCTCCCAGACCTCAGGGCGAGTGATGAACCGGACCTAACAGGCACAGTGAGTCCGTTGCACGCGATTCCGAGCACCACTGCGTCCCAGGAACTCCCACCACAGCCCCAGCACCGCACCGAGAGCATTTGGGCCTCACCAAAGGCCAAATGCAGGGGAGCCCCGGGGCGTCCACGCAGCAGAAGCATGAAATGGGAGAGGCAGCCCCGTTTCCACGGGAGCCAGGAGAGGTGACTCTCATCAGAGCCGGCCTGCGTGATTAGTATGCGTGGAGAGGAGAGTAATTAAATGCTGCTGGTGCAGAAGAGACTCTCGCGTTCTTGATGGCGCCTGATTATTTATTTCCTTGAGCGGATGCGAGCCTGGTCATTAGGGTTTCCGAGCCTGGGCTTGGCTCTCCTGCTCCCTCCACTGGGGAAGGGAAGCAGAGGCCACTACGGTGCTTCAGCTTCATATTCAGGACTTTTCTTTTCAAAGAACAATGAGCCACCTTAGCCCACAGCCCGGCAGCTCCACACTCCGCCCAAGCTCATGCATATTCATTATGCCTCAAAGAGCACAGCATGGAGTATGCAAATTGGCCAGGCAGGAGCGGGTTGGCATTTTGATAATAGCTTTGTCTGAAAAAAACCCCAGAGACACATGCACAGTTAGTCTCCCCACCCCTTCCCTATCCCGTGTCCGCCTCCTCAGCCTCCCTTCTGCTTCCAGCGTGCCACAGAGCAGGAAAATGAGTCACGGGACCCGAGAAGCGAGTCAGTGGAAGAACCAGGTGTCTGTGTTCCTGTCCTTGCCGCCCAGTGCTTTCGCCTCGTCTCCCCTCCGCCTTGAACTGAGTCATTTTGCTTTTCCCAAGAACGGGTGGTCCGGTTTGACGGTGCCGTGGCCTCCACCTGTGTGCTCAGTCGACTGCCCGGCTCCGTCTGGGGCATCCTGTGCTCTCTCTCCCACAGATGAGCTGCCTTCTCTGTCCTTCCTGCATCTCCCAACCTTTTGCCATCAGTCTAGCAGTCAAGCCTGAAAACCTAGAGCCGGCCTCGCCCTCTGCACAGGAGGGCTGGCGTGGCCGGAGGGAGGGAGAGGAGGCTGGGGCGTCAGCTGTCATCACTGGCGTCCACTCGGACTCCACGGGCCCTGACCTCACATGTCAACCGCCCCACACACATCTGTGCCCCCACGTGCCGGGGCACGACTGACTTCACTGTGGCCACTTCCTTTCCTCCCGTCTGTCGCAGCAGCCTCTCCGGGACCCGCTCCCCTGCCCTCCTGTAGCACAGCTCCTAGAGACGCAGGCAGAGCAGTTTCTGAAGCTCAGAGGACCTGGGTCCTGCACCCTCTGCTCCACAAGCAGAAGGTTCCTGGTAGGAGCTGGTGGGCCGCTGGGTAGGTGCTTTGCTGTGAGAGAAGCCAGCCAAGCTCTGGATGCTAAGTCTTTTCTGCTCATCTGGGGACGCTAGAGGAGAAAAACAAAGGCAGTGCAGGCAAGCCAGCACCTCTGAGGACTTCAGGGAAGAGGGGGCCTCTTGACCCCAAGGCCAGCCTTGGTCAAGCTTAGGCTCAGGGAGGCAGATTACCTCACAGGAGGAGCGTGAGTTTTGGCCTCGCGTTCAAATCCTGGCCCTATGACATATTGACTCAGTAGTTTTTGAGGAAATCATTTAATTTCTGAGCCCCAGTTTCATCTTCTTAGAAACAAAAATATTAGTATTAATATCAGTAATTTTTCCAGGGTTATCTTGAATAATCTATAGTTTCTGGTATATATGCTAAGTACTCAAAAAATTGTGACTTATTTTTACTAGTAAACTTCAAGGAGCATAGAGAAATCACTGTGACCTCTTTATTGCTGGGGACCTGATCAGTTTTCCCATCCAATAGACACAGACTTAAAAACAAGCAAGTAAAACAAGACAGGGTGGCCTGTCCCCTCACCCATACTTTTCATTGGCCTTCCTCCTACCCTTTACCCGTCACTAAATCCTGCTTCGTGGGGGCCCAGTGAGCCTTGACACCTGATCCTACAGCCAGTGGCCTCCACGTTCTCCCGGACAGGGAGTCAGAGCAAAGAGGCAGAAATAGATTATCTTCTGAATTTCTCAGCAGGTTCATTCAAGGGGAGTGGTGGAGGAGGGGCGGTGAACAAATTTATTTTTTGCACTTTGTGGGAAGATTCTATTTTCACTGCAAGGAGACAGGTAGAATGGCAGAAGAGAAACACACAGACCACCCTGCACACCCTCAGAAAAGCCTCCCATGCTTTATGATTATCAGGCCACAGAGCAGGAGGATTAACTGGAGGCTGGAGGAAGGCACTGTAGGTTGCCTGAGGCGCCACGCCCCCACATTAATTAGTTACACCTTGAGGAGCAGTTAAACAGTCTGGAGGGGTTCTGCTGCTTCTGTCTTTAGAAGGCAGACCTCAGATGGGTGGGTGGGAGCTGGAGGGATCAGGTGCTTTGTGTAAAAACTAGCCTTTCGGCCTTAGGAGGCACTGGGCTTCCCAAGGCTGGAGGTGATGGTAAAGGTAGACGACAATTTGCCGTGTGCTGGGGGTGGGATTCCTATATAGGACGGCCCAGTTGGGTCTACTGACCCTCAGTGCCCTTTCCAGGACTGAGAAAAGATTCTTACTCTAGGCTTGGGCTCTGTTCTGCGCGGTTATGCGCAGGAGGCCGAGAGCAGCAGGGCATTCTCAGCTCAGAGCAACTGCGCTGCAGATGCTTTTCTGAAATCAGGCTTGGGTGAGGGAGTGGTTCAGAATCTCAGGGGTGCTGTAAAAATGCACCTTCTTTGGGCCCACCCTTGGAGATTCTGATTTAGTAGATTGGGGACGGAATGCAACTCAGAAAGCCTAAAGCCTGCTCAGCAATTCTCAGATGGCTGCCCAGCTGAGAACGCCTGGGCTGGGGGCCGGAGGTGCTGGGGAGAGCAAAGTTATCTCATCTCCTTCCACAGTGTGGCCCCACAGGGATGTACGGCCTTATCCGGTCCGAAGGGCAACAGGAAGTTTGAGGCAGTGTGGCTGTTGGGAGCCTGGCCAGGGATGTCAATCTCAGCCTCTCCAGCAGGGCTGGGGGCTGTCCACGCAGAGGGGCAGGTTCCCCAGGAGAAGCCAGGAACCTGCTGTGCCACCATCCACAGGACTAGAATCTCTTGAATATCAACCGAAGAGGAGCCAACCCTCTCCTCTGATCCCCTCAATGTGAGAGTGAGGAGGTGATCTTGAATGGTCCCTGTGGGGAAGAGCGAGGTATTGGCGGTCTGGACCGCATCAGGGTAGCCCAGTCTTCTTCCTCTCCCCACAAAGGAGCATGGGAGGCCCACAGGCAGGTGGCGCCAGATGAAATGATTTGGTAGGATACAAATCTTGCAGTACTATGGGGGAAGCAACCACCCAGAAATTCACAAAATAACAGGTGGATGGGAGAGCTGCACACCCGAAGTGAGTCCTCTGAATAATGCTTGGGTGTAATAAGATGGAAAAAAAAAATCCCTGAAAATGAAAAGGTATAATGAGATATACACAACTGAAGGGAATTGTCTTAAATGGCTGGTTGTAATGAGATGTACATAAATTGTAAGGCTTGTAATGAAATGAAAAAAATATTCTTGCCTGATAATACTGGGTGTAATGTCTACACCTGAAATAAGTCGTCTCAGTGCTCTGAGTGTAATGAGATGCACATAATTTTAAAGAGAGTAATGAGATGAAAAATAAATCAAACACTTGTCTTAAAATGAAAGATGCACTAAGATGCACACACCTGAAGGGCATTGTCCGAAATGGGTTTGGTTTAATGAGATGCATTTAATTTGCAAAGGGGCTAAATGAGATTAGCCCAGAGAGAGGCTGAGAAATAAAGAGGTATAAGATACAGACACTTGAAAATGGTGTAATAAAATCAGCCTCATCTCTGGGTTAGACATAATAAGCCAAAGTGGGAATGCACAGAGTATGATGTGATCAGCATTCTCTGTCAGTGGTTGGTGATGCCTCGGCCTAGGATGCCCTGAAAAATTGAATTATCCTCTGTTGCCCAGAGGATGCCAGGCACAGAGTGGGCATTGACTGAATAACTGGCACAGGGGGTTGTAATCTCTATAGCAAAAGGA
The DNA here is from genome assembly GCF_030020395.1 of Manis pentadactyla. Lineage (NCBI taxonomy): Eukaryota > Metazoa > Chordata > Mammalia > Pholidota > Manidae > Manis > Manis pentadactyla. The sequence continues at coordinate 11,451,093 of NC_080031.1, read as the reverse complement.
AGTTAGAGGGGACAGCTATAAAACAAGGAACTTCTAAAAGGAAACAGAACTATCTTCTGAGAGCAATGTTTCTCCAACTCCTCAGTTATCTTGCCTGGGAACCTGGGAGAAAGCTGGTTGTGAGACCTAATCTGCATGTATAACAGGAAAACCTCATGGCTTTTATGTCCCAAGGCTCATGATTGCCTATAGAGGCCAGGAAGGCAGGTATCATGAGTGGAGATGTCTGGGTGTACACACAGGTACACTACAATTAAAGATAGGAATATCTTCACTTCCACAAATAGGTGCTGTCCAATTTCTTTTGTCAAAGTCAGAGCCCTCCTGGACTATCTTGCTTTCTCATGCTTGATGGAACAATGGGTATGGAGGAAAATTTCCCTTCTTAAGAACTATCACTCAAGTATTTGAGGGAAAATAAAAAACAACAACCAAAAAAGGGAAACAATAAAAAGCAGGGGGAAGTATAACTAACCAGTGGGCCAATCAAATAGTGAAGAGCAGATAATAAATAGCAACCAGCATTCAGTTTCAATGTTGGGGAGACCTCGTGCATGGCCGATGTCAGGATAACCCAGAGAGCTCATCTTAAGGGGTAGCAGTGATTCAACTATACCCAACTGTGATCCTGTAGGAATGCAGGTCCTGAGCTGTAGCTTTCTTTTAAATGTTGGCACAAACATTTTTCAAAACAATGTGTGTTCCAAATAAAACATGTCTGTAAGCTGACTTTGACCTGAACGCTGCATTTGACCCTAGTGCCTCCTGTGTGCCACTCTGAACGATAAAGTCTGAGGTCACTGGCAGAGGACAAGGTCCTATTTTAACCATTCCGGAGACATTCTGGGCATACTTTGAGTCTCAACCTCCTGCTAGAATGTAAACATCACAGCTCTATCAGTGTCTAAAACTGCCTGAGACAGAGTCGGTGCTCAGTAAATACATTTTGAATGAACGAATGAACCTGAGCAGGCTGCTGTGTGACAGTCATTGCCCTCGCCTGGCCATGTCCAAGGCAGCAGATGGGCTCCTTGGTTATGGAAGTACAGCTCTGGCCTTCAACTCCCACCAGCAGGCATCTGCAAACCTGAAAGATCTTTCCTGATAGGATAGGAGTTGGGGCAGAAGTCAATCTGAATGGTTTCCAGGGCACTGATGTCAGAGCTCTTTTTGGGGGGTAAAAGAAATCTCCCCTACTCTAACCCTGCACTGTTCCGCCTCTCTTATTTCCACAGGGGTTGTGGCCCACCTTTTCCTTGGGCTGGATAGGATTTGGGTCATACAGAGAAAGGTGGCTCCTTTCTCAAAACACAACCACTCACACCTCAAATGATTTAGGAAACCCCATTTTAATTAGTAGCATGGTAGAAAAGATGATATAACTTGATATAAAAGCTTAGGAAGGAGGGAGGGGCTGGGGCAGGCTACTCAGTAATTTCTTAGAATACTGCTCCCTAAGGTGTGTTTTGTAGAATACTGGTATCCTTGAATAGATATTATTACTTGAGAAAAAAAGGCAAATAAATTTGGGGAACAGGCTAAAAAGGTTTCTTTCTTGCAGGAATGTTCAGAGCCTTTACTATATTGAACTATATTGATGTGCCTTATGAAACTGCACTAGAAAAATGTAATATGCAGTTCATCCTAGACTAATTTCACCATGGCATTAAAAAAAATAGAATATCTATTAACAGGGTGCTCCTTGGAAAACACTTCTTTGAGAGTCGCTATCTTCCTGGCCCTGGGAGGTGAGGTGCTAATGTAGCATCTTCTTGTGGATCTTGAGGCTTTCTTCACTGTCTAGAAGTGGGGTCTCTGCTGTGTGTACAGAACTGTCCCCCAGGGAATTGCCATCTGTGCTGCGTGGAGGCCCGTTTTGCCTGGGTACCACTCTCTTGCCCACCTTCAGCCTGGCTCTAGAGTGTCCGCAGGTAAGTGCAGACTCTCTAGCCTTTGTGAACACAGGTGAGGAAATACCCCTCCTGCTTCAAATTCATACCCTGGACGGCTCATCAGCCACGCCCAGGTGAGGAGACCCCTAGGCTGCGAGTAACAAGAAAGCCTGCCTCTCACTTACTTGGGGAGATTAGCTGCCCCTAAGTTTCTTCTAGCCCTGGAGAATACAGTGCTGAACTCTAGGGTTCAAAGGGCAGGGTCTCCTCTGGACACAGCTCCAGGATTCAATTAGGCAAGACGTCCTCTCCTTCCCGATTCCTGGGCCCTTCCGCCCAAGGGATAGAGCGAGGGTGGGGGTGCATGCGGGCTGGGGCAGGGCAGCGGGCCCCAGCTTTGAGTCTCGGATGGAGATGGAAAAGCGAAGGCCTTTGTGGGAGGTGGGGTCTGGTGGAAGAGGGGGACGGAACTCTGAGCTCTCCCCTTCTGTGGGGGAAAATTGTTAGGAGAGGGCAGTGCAGAGCTTCCTCCTGGCTTCCTTCCCTAATCTCCTTGCCCCAGACCAGACGCACGTGGGGAGAACATGCCAAACCTGGCTGTCTTCCTCCCCAGCCAGGTAGACGGAGGTCACGCCAAGAACCTCCCCTTCCACGGGGAGTCATTCAACAAGGGGGGCAGGTGCTGAGGCCTCCAAATTTTCTCTGGTCCAGGGCCCCGCTAACCACTGTTCACAGAAACAGAGAATCTCGCACCAGAATTCCGGTAGGTAATAAGATTTACTGAAAACTTCTCGGCCACATTCAGTACTGGGTTGGTGGATACATCAGAAGGAGGTTGCATAACATTAGGCAGGTGGAGGGCCTGGGAAGAGGGCACGTGGGCACGTGTGTGCAGCTACGCCTGTGTCGGGTGGATTGCCTGTCCAAAGTGGTGAGTGGGAGGGTGTGTGTGTGTGTGAACAAGAAAAACGAAACAGAAGAGGAAACGTATTTTATCCCACTACACGTGGCAAAATTCTCACGCCAAAAAAGCTAGAATCTCCTCTACCTATGGCATCAAAAGGGAGTAAAAAAATGATTGGATCACCAGATTATAAATAAGGTCATTTGTTTCTCAAAAATCCCTATTAAAACATTATATATCAGCTCTTTTGAGGGAGAAATACATTCATTTCAGGGAGACCTCAGGAAAGGGGCCATCCTTTTGCCTCACCCCAACCAGGGTGGGAGGGGAAAGCCCCAGAGGGCCCCGAGGGTCCCCTCCAGTCGAGCCAGGTAGCCACTCGCATCCTGCCGCTGATGGCCAACGCACAATTTACAAATGAAACTGCAAGTCCATTAAATTAAATCCAATGGAAAACACATGTCTGATCAGTCCTGTCATTCACAGCCATAGGGGTGGGTGCGGAGGGGAGGAGGGGGTGCCAATCCTGGGGGCCTGGAAGTGGGGCTGGGGGGGGGTGTGGGTCAGGGCAGATGGCGGAAAGCGTCCTCCTCAAGAGAGCCCTGGGCCCTCTGGCGCTGTGTGTACTCGTGGTGTGCAGGGTACCCCTTGGCCCTCGGGTGCCATCGCGCTGGGCCCTCCCCCTTGCTTTGGATAAGGGATGTAGCACCTTCTCCAGCCCCCGGCTTCCCACGGGGCTGAGGCATCTTTCCACTGTTTCCTCTGCCTCTGAAGGATGAAATGAAAGAGGATGGAGGCAGATGGAGCCAACCTGGGAGAGAGGGCAGCCTCAGGGGTGCAAAGGTTCCCAGCTACCCCGGCTCCACCCTGACGGTCTGGGCGGGGCTGAAGCATCTGGGGTCAGACCGCCGTCCTCTTGTTACAGGAGCTGAGAACGTGACTACCCGGGGATGGCTGTGGTCCCCCGAGTGACCTTGACACGGCTCCTAGCCCGGGTTCTGCCACTTCCTTGGGTCTTAGAGCCAACTGAGGTAAAGGGACTTGTTTTAACCTCCTACAGTTTGAGCCCACCAGCTTACCATTTGTTTCCAGCAGAGAGAGAGAAGGTGGTTCTGGGGCTCCTGTCCCTCTCTCCCAAGTCCATGGCCACCTGTGCCCAGAGACAGGCCTTGGAGGGGCAAGCTGGAGCCTAGGGAACCAGGTCCTCCTCCAGTCTGCATGATGTGATGCCTCAGGCCCTCCCATCCTCCAGCCACTGGTGATGCGGTTGGGCCCCTCCTGCCTGTGGACGTCTCTCAAAGGAGCGGAGGACCTCCTGGGGGTGGCACCCAGGCTCACATTGTCTCACTCTGTCTCCCACAAAGGCTCACTCTGTGAACAGCACCGCCGCGCCTCACAGTGCAGGCTTGTAAACAGCTCAGGTCCTTCAGGAGGGGGCCCTCGGTGCCATCTGTCCCCGGATTTGTGAGTCTAGATCTCACTCCTGCCTTTCCGTGCAGGCTGCTTGGCTGGCCCCGCCAAACGGAGTCCCCGCAGTTCTAGGGAAGTGGGGCTGGGGTACCCCTTGAAGCTTGGTGGTTGGGAGGGAGCAGGTGGTTCTTCAAGCTGCTGATTTGGGGAAGCTAGGGCCCAACTTCCTTGGTGCTTCCTGCCCGTGTCCCCTCCCCCCACCCTGAAGCCCTCCTGACGACACTCCTCTCCCGCTTGGTGACCAGTGCCATCGGGGTGCCTGACTACTCCAGGGAGTCACTGTGTTCCAAGCCCAGGTCGCTGACATTTGTCGTCTGAAGCTCATCAGCCTCCTCCTCCAGCTCCTCTTCCTCCTCCTCTTCCATCTCATCCTCCTCCTCTTCTTCTGTCCCATCCAATGAGTCATCGTGTGCAGCCATCATAGCCTGCTGCATGGCCATGGTGGCATTGTCTGAGGACAGGGACTGCAGGTTGTCCAAGTTGATGGAACCTACGTGAGAGCGGAAGGTGAGCGTCAGGCCCAGGAACATGAGTGTTGGACAGAATTGAAGGGCCTGGCTTAGGGGGCAGTGAGCAACTGAGCTGGACATCTTCCCCCATCCATTCGCTTGCCAGCCACTCCCTGACCTCTCCCAAGCAGCAGCACTCGCGGTTACCACTGACTGAGCATCTTCTATGTGAAGGTGTATTGTTATTCTAACAATTCTGCAGGGTAGGTATTATTATCCTCATCTAAAGAGGACAGACTGAGTCTAGGCAGTGGAAACATTAGCTCAAGGTGGCAGAGTCAGGCATGAAAGAGTTGCGATTCTCTCCTTGGTTAGGCTAGCTCAAAATCTGTTTATTTCCAATACACCCCGTGAGACAACTGCCCATCACATAGGAGCCTGTACACAACCATATAAATGCACGTACACATGAAGGTATGTATGCAAGATGCACACCTCCCCTCCTTCCCACACAGAGCTATCTTCATGTGCCAAGCTATAAAGTGTCTGGTTCATTGAATTATTCATTGTGCACCAGGCGACCGGCAATTAGAAAAGTGTATATGGAGGGTGTGATGGAGAAACTGGGAAAACAAAGCGCTTCCTGGCCTCCGTTCACAAGCCAGCTGCCTGCCTTGGTATTTATAGATGGCCCTGTGCACACTGATGGGTGCTAAGGAACTGACGGTGGGTGTGGGTGTGAGGAGAGGGCTCTGCTGAGCAGTCATTGACTCAGATGACCGCCCACTCCCACTCATCATTGCTTGTTAAAACATATGCAGAAACGTCCCCTTCTTTCAAGCGCACACACCTTTGGTGGGGATCAGGGAGGGATAACTGCTGGGATAGCTCAGCCCTTGAATCTTTGCATGGCCTGTCCTGAGAGAGCTCCAGGAGGGCCATCCACCAGACGCCCCACACCTTGGTCTAGGGAATGCTCAGCCCCAGTTCTTACCATCGGGGTTTGTCCCTGGGGCACCACCCTGCTGCTGCAGCATGCCCGCAGCAATGGAGTTGGGCCAGAATCTTTGGGTGGGCCGGTGCTGCGACTTGATCTTCTTGGCTTTAGGGGCAGGGTCTGGGTTGCTGGCATCAAGCATGGGCTGCAGGATACGCCTCCGAGCGTTGATGAACCTACCCAGGGGTAAAAGTAGAGACTGGTGAGCCACCACTCAGGTGATGGTGTGTGTGCGCACATGTATGTGTGCGCAGAGAGGACTAGTGGATTCAAGACTCTCAGCACTAATTCACCATACAGAACAGGCTGGAGTCTGATCTAAGGAGTGCAGGCCCACTGGGAGAGGAGCCCTGGGCACCGAGGAACTCATGGAATCACCTGGGGCTTGGTGGCCACAAGAACCCTGGGATGAGTGCCTGAGAAGGGTCAGAAATTGCTACTTGAGGATTGAACAAAGGAGGGAAGAGTCCCCTTAGTCAACAGCGCTAACCTCTGACTTCTCTCAAGGGGGCTGAGGGCTCAGACCAGGGCACCCAAGTCTTGGGTCTATTCCCATCCAAGCAGACCTTGCTGTTGGAGATTTCTATGACAGCCCAGGCAGACGCAGGAAAGGGGAAAACAGACCCCTGTGAGGTCAGAACAGTCCATTCTTCCTCCTCTTCCCCACTCCCAGCTTTGCAGAACGTTTTAGTTTGAGTTCAGTTCACTCAGGTGGTGGGTAGATCAGATGACCACTGGCAGCCCGGGCAGCCCCTGGATGCATGCCTTCCTTCCTGGGTGTCTCTGCAGTGCCCGTGGGGCTGGGTTTTCTACTCAGCAAGCAGCTTCCAGGGATGTTCCTGACGTGCAGTTTCCCAGCAGAGGGCGCTGAGAAGCTGCAAATGCAGCTACAGGCGGCTCTGTTCATTCTGGCCTTCGGCTTCTGGCCCAAGGGGAGGTCTGGCGTGGTAGATGGGCTGAGACTGAGGCAGGGCTGGGCATTGGTTCCCTGCTATGCATTCCCCTGCCAAGCAGTGGCCCCCAGATCTGAGCACCTTTGGGCAGGTGATGCTAACTCACCAGTTATTTACTTGCAGGAGGGTGAGGTTTGTCTGGGCTGCGATCTGCCTCTTCTCATCCTCTGTGGGGTAGGGGTGCTGAAATGAGAAGTGAAGGGCTAATGAGGGCTGGGCACACAGTGGCTTGTCCCTCTAGTGACCATGCCCAAGTCACAGGCACTATCCCGGGCCAGGCAGCCCCAGTGGTTTGGAAGCCCAGACTGGGGAAAGTGTAGTTTATTCCCCCAAAAGAATGGGGCCTACGGCTTGGAGTGAGGCTGCCCCATGGCTGTGGCTCCACATCTGCGGTCCCCTGGCCCTCAGCCCAGCCCCCCATGATGGGGACCAAGGTGGTTTCCTAAGAGTCAGTACAGTCAACATCTGTTCATAAATGACAGATCCGATAAGGGGTTGACATCCAAAGTATATAAAGAGCTCATGTGCCTCAACAAACAAAAAGCAAATAATCCAATTAAAAAATGGGCAGAGGAGCTGAACAGACACTTCTCCAAAGAAGAAATCCAGATGGCCAAGAGGCACATGAAAAGATGCTCCACATCGCTAATCATCAGAGAAATGCAAATTAAAACCCCAATGAGATATCACCTCACACCAGTTAGGATGGCCAACATCCAAAAGACAAACAACAACAAATGTTGGCGAGGATGTGGAGAAAGGGGAACCCTCCTACACTGCTGGTGGGGATGTAAATTAGTTAAACCATTGTGGAAAGCAGTATGGAGGTCCTGAAAAAACTAAAAATAGAAATACCATTCGACCCGGGAATTTCACTCCTAGGAATTTACCCTAAGAAAGCAGGAGCCCAGTTTCAAAAAGACATATGCACCCCTATGTTTATCACAGCACTATTTACAATAGCCAAGAAATGGAAGCAACCTAAAGGTCCATCAGTAGATGAATGGCTAAAGAAGATGTGGTACATATACACAATAGAATATTACTCAGCCATAGGAAGAAGAAAAATCCTACCATTTTCAACAAGGATGGAGCTAGAGGGTATTATGCTCAGTGAAATAAGCCAGGCAGAGAAAGACAAGTACCAAATGATTTCACTCATCTGTGGAGTATAACAACAAAGCAAAACTGAAGGAACAAAACAGCAGCAGACTCACAGAACCCAAGAATGGACTAACAGTTACCAAAGGGAAAGGGACTGGGGAGGATGGTGGGAAGGGAGGGATAAGGGGAATAAGGGGCATTACAATTAGCACACACAACATAGGGGGGCGGCACACGGGGAAGACAGTATAGCACAGAGAAGACAAGTAGTGACTCTACAGCATCTTACTATGCTGATGGACAGTGACTGTAGTGGGGTATGTGGTGGGGACTTGATAATGGGGGGAATCTAGTGACCACGATGTTGCTCATGTAACTGTATATTAATGATACCAAAAAAAAAAAAGAAAGCATATCACTAAAACTTTGTAAGATCGGCAAGTTAGGTATTGTTATTCCCACTTTACAGAATGAAGAAACTGAAAGACTTCTCCAATATTTCCAGATGGTGGCACCAGCCTGGGACTCGGTCCTTCTGGCTTCCTGCCCTTACTCCATGATGCTGCTTTCTAAGAGTGTGCCGGTGTGCCTGTGGGGGGAGGAGGAAGTGGTGCAGGTGTCTGCCGCAGGCCACACGCACATCAGTCCCGCACGGACATGTCTGTCTCCTTCTCTCAGATTGTGCTCCGCGAGGGCAGAGGCCATGCCTTTACTAATGTGTCCCCAGTGCCTTCCACACACAAATGACACAAATGACTGGTGAATGAAAAGAAGCAGTAGGAGTGTGGTTTGGGTGATAAGCACCCTAGAAGCTTAGAAGAAGGGGAAACAGGTGTTGGCTGGAGCGTGGGAAGACTGAGCAGGTCACATTAAAGAATGGGAAGTTTTGGTTGGTACTGGGATAGGGGTCCTTCTGGGTTCCTCTGGGTGGAAGCTACCTGATAACTGGGTCTGTGCATCTATGTGTCTTTCCCAGGCCTCTGCACAGCACCCAGCAGGTATGCAGTAAAGGTGTGGCGGGTGTCTGAATGGGTCAGAGCCTTGCCCTGGAAGCTAGGGGAGATGGGGGGCTCTTGGGGCAGAGGGCCAAGCTGTCCAGCATCCTTAGACCAGGACCATTCCTCACAACTGGAATATGGTGCTTGGGCTTTCTAAAGTCCAGGAAGATTGGGGCTCATGTCACAACTAACTGTGAGATCTCAGGCATGTCATTTCACCCTACGTCGTAAAGTCGCCTCATGATTAAATGAAATTCTACTTGTAAAGTGCTCGGGAAGAGGTGGTTTTTCACACTATTATTATTGGTGATGCCAGCCAGGTGCTTAGAGCTCTCTAAGGAATGAGTTGGAGATCAACAGCCTTGGGAACACTCTCATTATCAGTGACAAAGGACAGCAACCTCTTCGGTTGGCCTCAGCATCCCCTGACTGAGGCAATCAGCATCATGTATTTTTTAATCCACACCTCTGACCCCGGCCGCCCTGCTAGGGCAGCTGGGCCTGGAGATTCGTGCAATGTTGAGATTCCAACAAGGAGGAGAGCACACCAGGGTCACAGGGGCTGATTTTATCCTAACTGGGAAGGAGCAGAGGGAGGCTGGGAGGAGAGACGGCAGGCCCCTGGGGGCAGAGGCACAGGGGTGGTGCCCAGGCCCCACTCTCCTGCTCCATGGAGGACAATCTCCCTGCCATGGTGAGGAGCCAACCACCCTCCCTGTCCATGGCCAGCTGGTCTGAGAACAGAGCAAAAATATGGCAACTTTTTAGCCTTTCTGGGTGTGCTTCCTTGCTTCCTCCACTTTCCCCCTGCACGTGTTTTGAGCTTCTGTGAAGACCTGTCACAGGTCAATCTGGGCAAAGTTAGTCACTACGGCCAGTGAATAATTGCAGTTCACTACTGTATGGTGGTGTCACCCCACTCTACTGAGGCGACCCAGTCTCACTAGACATGGCATCTCCGGTGCCCAGCCAGGAACAAGCAGAGGCGGCGTCCGATATTTGTGCATGAAACAGATGAGCGAACCAGCTTGTTTCTGGAATAGATCAAGCCGGGCGTGCCGATCGGCTGGTTCATCAGCGGAGGTGCTGGCGAGGGAGATAGCCACGGCCACGACAGCTCACCACTTAGAGGGAAAGGCTATGGGCAGAGGAAAAACCTCTACCAAGGGTGTCTATCACTTGAGTGGTAAGAGGAGGTGGGCTGGACTGGTCAGGGGACTTCCCCACGGAGACGGGATGTCAATTGGACATTGCAGTGTGGCCAGGCCATCCCAGTAAAGGAGGGGATGGGCATTCCAGGCAGGAGCCTGGCACTAGGACTTACATGCAAGCCAGGCAGATGCAAATCTCTTCCACGAGTAGAGACACTCAGAGAAGGAAATCCTCAGCCTCCCACAGGAGGGTAATGTCTGTTGCCTTTAGGTGGCTTCTGGTGCAGGCCTCCATTCTGAGTGGATGTTACAGACCCGTAGATGAACGTGCTCCCGTTCAGTGGGCAGGGGTAAGCGGCGGTGTGGCTGAAACCGGCTGCTTGTTCTCTTGTGGATAAAGACATAAACCCCTTATTCTGCACAGTGCAAGGCCCTCGCCCCCTCCTCCTGGAGCCAGTGTCTCAGGAGGCATGTGGTATGGGCTGTGGGGTGCATAGCAGCACTGAGCCCAGCTCTGGGGAGAGGTGTGTGTGCCAGAACATTCCTGGCCCCACATCTGAGTGCTCATGGGAGCAGTCCAGCTCATACACGCCTCAGACTGGATGATTCCTGAGGACAGAGTCAGAATAGTCCTGGCTCCTGGACAGACCTGGACTTGGTCAGCGCTATTTTTAGTGCGACTGGAAATGCTCGGGGCCAAGGACAGGAGAGGAGTCGAGTGGGCCTGTGGTAAGCCATCGAGTCAGGGTGGCTGCTCTCTGATCAGTGTTTGGAGGAACTCTTCCTTGAGAAAGAGATACAGAATGGACCAGAACACCTGATCCCTCTCAGGCCCAGCATGGAGCCTCCCATGACTAGGCAGGGCTGCCTGGTGGCTAAGAGCTGGCCTTTGGAGAGGCCCATCCTGCACCCACCCTGACCAGCTGTGTGACCTTGACAGTTTGTTGTTCTGCGCCTTCCATCCTTGTTTCCTTGGTTTAAAATGGAAATAACTAAACAGTGCCTACCTCTTGGACTGTGGGGCTGATTTAATGAGACAATGTTGGTAAAACACCCACACGCTCCATGGACTCGCTGCGTCCGATGCACTGAGGCCTCCCAGATAGTCTGTAGTTGTGTGTGCAGTCTCCCGAGAAGGGGGTGCAGCATTTACACAGAGCAGGTGTGTTGGGCTGCCACAGCTGCCATCTGGAGGTCCCTCTGAAATCTAACTGGAACCCACTCCCACCTCTCTCTGCCATCTCCCTTTGTCGCCGTGTAACTTAAGTCTTGCTTGGTCTAAATTGAAGCTGAAAGCGTGTTTGAGAGTGAGTTCTGCCCGGGATCCTCTGATGAAGCCTCACCAGGGCTGGTTCACAGGTCCGTGGCCACTTCTTCCATTCAGTGCCCACCACGAGACTGTTCTTCCTCTTCCTAGCCCATCAACAAGCACAAGGCTGGCCAGGTCACCGAGGATGTAACCCGCAGGGAGCAGCAGCCTGCAGGCATCAGTGACCTGCTGCTGCTGGTGCAGCAGGGCCGGGGGCCGGCTTTCCTGCCCGGCTTCCTGCCGGGACCAGTGCCACCCTGGAGCCAAGCACGCCCTCTTCCCTAATCACTCCTGACTGACTGCGGGCGTGGGGCCTGCTGCGGGTCACACTCTGTTGGCACTGCTGTGGGAGGTCAGAGGCCGCCTGGAGGGAGGCTGTCAGGACGGTGAGGGGCCCTGAAACACCCATACTTCATCATAGCTAAGATGCCATTTACTCCCCCAACCCCATAACTGTTCACACACAGAAAAGTAGAAAGAACTAAGATATATAGCTTCATGCATTACAAATACCCACGTGACCACCACCCAGGTCAAAAAAACAGGAAACCTCTGGCACTCCCAACACCCCCTCTAGCACCTCCCATACACCAGCCCCAGCGATATCCTCCCCAAAGATAACCTGATTTTTATGGCGATTCCTTTCTGGTTTTTCTTTGTAGTTCTACTGTCTATATTATATCCTTAAACATTATGGCTTCATTTTTCCAGGTGTTTGGAGCCTATACAAATAGATTATATCACACACAGTACTTCACTCCACAGTATAGTTGTGAGATCCACCTGTGCTTGTTCTGTGTAACCGTAGCTACTCATTTTCATTGCTGTATAGTTTTTCCTGGCAAATATCATCACCCTCCTGCAAGCTCAGGAATGACTCTCCCATTCCTCTGGTTTCTATTTCAGTCAAAAGTTTCTACTTCACGCAAAAGTAAGACTGGTTCTCCTTACCTGCCCCAACCCTGAAATGAAGGCCATCTGGACGCCCCTGCTGTGGGCTCTGAGCACTCGCCCTCTCTGGGATTCCACACACTGTGGGGATAATTTGCTGTGTTGTGTCCCCGGAACCAGATAGGTGGGTTTGTAAGAAAAAGGACCACAGCCTTCTCTCTCCCAGCTCCCCCGAGCCACCCATCAGGGCCGAGGAGCTTCCGGCACATGGTAAGTGCTCAATGAGCACTTGTCGGAAGAATGAATGATTGTAAGAAGCTAAGGGGTAACTGGTGCTCGTCACCATTCCCTTTGTGTGTGTTTGTGGATGGGAGGGGGTGGGGGCACACGAGCGATCCGGACCCCCCAGGAATTCTACAGAGAATCAGGCACACAGGTTGGCTCTCTCGAGGTCCCGTTGAGGCAGCATAATGAGAGGTAGGTGAGCACCTGGGCTCTACCCCAGACAACCTGCTTTGAATCCTCAGCTCTCGGCAGCTCAGGACCTGGGGCTAGTCAGTCAGTTTCCTCTCCTGTCAAACGGGGAAAATAATCCCACCTACTTCGAGGCTACAATAAAGATGACATGAGTTACTGTTTGAAATGTGCTTAGAGCAGTGCCTGGAACACTCCATGAACGTTTGTTAAATAAATAAATAACGGAAATAAATCTGCTGCTTGGCACGTGGCGCTGTCTCTGTGAAAGCCACAGGTTGTTTCTCGGACAGATGGCAAGAGCCCCCCACAGCCCCTTTGGTGCCCATGTAAATGTGCTCCTTCTAAAAATGGTTTCCTGCATTCTGGGCCTGCTCCAGCCCCTGAGCACAGGACGTGCAGTGTCTTCTCTCACCTGGGTCTCAGGCTTCCTGGGGGAGGCCGTGCAGGTGTAACTCTCTCCTGGCCACTTTTCAGGTGGAATCTTTGAGGGCTGTAGGCTTCTGTGGAGTGTCCTGGGGCTCAGTGCAAGCCAGGGGTCCCCCACGCCCCTCTCTTCTCTGCACAGCCCATCCGACCCTGTGGCTAACGAGCCTGTCAACAAGGCCCATTCTCCAAAGCAGGCCACTAGGCCTGCCTCCGTCTTGGGACGCACTGCTGCTGAAGCAGCCAGAGTGGCACATGCCCTGGACCACGCTGCCCAAGGACCCAGGGCTCCCTTCCACATTCTCCAATCCTTGCCAGGGAGTTGAAGGGCAGCTCCCAGGGGTCTGTTCGCCCTACATCCCTACAGGGAAGCATGGGTGGGAGAAAACACTCTCATGTCACAGGCAGGCAGCCAAGACCTAATGTTTCTCGGGCACAGGAAGATGAATGCAGCCAAGAACAAAGCTGGCCTGACTTCCAGGCTCCTGGTCGCCTTCCACCAAAGCTCCACAGGTACAGATGCCTGAGTTGCATGGGAGAGAACACAGGGGGCCACACCATTCCCCAACAACAAGGATAACCGCAAGGGGCGAAGAGGATTTCATGCAACAACAGCTAGGAAGAGCCCCTCTGGTCAGCAAGACTCACAGGTCAGACACGGGATCAGCTGGGAGAAAATGCTTATTCAAATGACTCCTCTTCTCTTCCTTCCCAGTCCTAAACCCTAGCCAGCCTTCCAGGCCCGGCCCTCTGCCACACCCTGTTAACCAACATCTTGATGTTGCACAGAGCCTTAGAGGACCCTGAATCCAGCCTGTCCCACAGGGCAGGCATCCTTCCACCCGCCCTTTCAGCACAGTGTCCCAAAGAAGTTATGGGTGTGCAGAGATACTGCCACCCTCAGCCACAGGGGGTCTTGGTGGGATCTGGGGCAGTGGGAGCCCCTGGCTGGTTTCCAGCTATAAGCAGACTACTTGGTTTACTACCATTTTCTATGTGTGCCATCCTGGAAAAGTGGTGCCGACCCCACTTGGTATGGCAGCCCTTTGCTCCGATCATTGCAAAATTCTGTCTGTTGAACTCAAGTCTGTTTCCCTACTAATCCAGCCTGAGAGCACGCACTGTCCTCTGGTCACACAGAGTCAACAGTGCCTCCTCTCACTTCATAACAAGGGTCACTACCATGCATGACATGCCTACAGTTTTTGGCTAACTTTGAATAGGTACAGTAATCACAGTCTACGGAAGCACTTGACATGTGCTCTCATTGAATTCTCAAGGCACCTGTGAAACAGGTATCAGAATTCCCATTTTACACATCAGAAAACAGCCCAGAGAGGTTAAAACACTGGCCCCAGGTTAGAATTAGAAGTTCTTAGAAGTAGTAAGTAGGATTCACGCCCCCAGGGTCTTTAACCAAGTCCACTCTACCTCTGTGCTAGACCGTCTGTCGGGCATTGTGCTTTTTAGCATATTACTGATCATCTTCACCATAGGTAAATATTATTATCTCTGCTCTATGAAGAGGAAATTAACATCAGAGAAGTTAATTGACACATTCAAGGTCATCTAACAAGTGAAAAATAGAACTTCGATCTATCTCAGGTCTGTCTGCCTCCAAAGCCCTTACTCCTTATACTATTTCTTCCATGCTGCCCTAAAGGAACCAATCTTTTCTACAGATCAAACATCCCCGGTCCCCTTAACCATTCATCATGTGACATGTTTCCTGTTAGAGTCATTTGAACAGATATTCCCCATCCTGGCTGCCCTTCTCTGGACACAGCTTGTCAAAGGCCTTTTTGAAATGTGACGCCCAGTCCTGCCTGCATTAGTCTGGACGTGTCAGACCAGCACGGATGGTCAGACTCCTCTCACCTGAATCGAATCCTCCTCCCTCAAGCTCCTTGAGTGTGTATATTTGTATAATAGTACTCGATCACATTATGGGTTGGCCATTCATGGTTATGTGTATAATGTATTCCCCCAGTTAGACTGTCAGCCCCATCAGTGCTGAAAGCTTGTTTTATACCTGAAACTTGGGCGTTAGTGGGTAGACGTATTATTATTTGGAACTTAGATCACATTTTCCCATGGAAACAAGTGATTCTTTTTAACAGTTTCCTGGGCTGGTCCTGAAGACCAATTAAGTTAAGATCTGTGTTCTGGTGGAGAAGAATCCACAGGATTCAAGAAGGACAAACAAGAGACCTACTGGGGACAGAACCAGACCTGGGAACGCTCTGAGACAGGTGGGCACAGCCTCTGTCAGCCTCTCCTTTTTGGTGCCCCCTGTTGACTCTGCCCAGCCCTCTTCTCACAAGCCCCGGGTCCCTAAGTCATCCGCAGTCAGCATTCTAAGTCTGAGGCCTCTGCCCTCTAGGACTTCAGGGCTCAAATCTTCTGAAACTATGTTTGGGATAAAGCTTTCCTCATATTTGCAAAAGACCGGGGCATAGAAAAGATTAAGAACAATGGCTAGAAACCTGTCCTCTGGCACCCCATTTTGGCTCACCTCCTCAAAACACTATGTTAAAAATATTCTAATCTTCATCTTCTACCGCTAACAAACACTGGCACTCTTTCCATGAAGCTGATCTTAGCTGAGTGGGAGTAGACAAGCAAGCTTCTGAAGTAATTCATACTAAGCTGTGAATGAATGACGGCACAGGCTATGGGATTGGCTAATTTTAGGTAGATCTCTGATGAATGGATTTCAGAGAGTATAACAAAGTTCAAGGAAAAAGTAGCAGACAAGATATTCTGGAACAAGAAAGTTTCCGTCTCTCTAAGCTACTTTCTTGATTTTTAAGGTATCTTCGTTTCCTCCACAGATTGCCCAGAGGTGTCAAAAATTCTCTCAGCATGCTCCAGGGTGGCTCCCAGATGTGGCTGGAGGCAGATATAGCAGCAGCTGTGTCTGTATCAGGACAAAGTACATTCACACCCATGATTGTATTCTGTCCTCACAACAATGCTTTGAGCTGGATATCATGATACCCATTTTACAGCAGAGGAAACTGCGACTTGGTAGGTCAAGCAACTTGCCCCAGCCCCCTGGCTAAGGCAAGAGGTGGTGAAACTCAAATCAGATCCTGCCTCCGGGCACCAGCCCTTCCCATAGACCATACTCTCTGTGTCTGTCAGAGAGATCACTGTTGCTGAGTCCACTGTAGAGGATGAGTCCTGTAAGTGGATCTCTGATGGGGACGGATGTATAATTTCTTGGGGCTTCATTCAATGGCACAATGAAGTTGGCAAGGCAAGCAAAGAATGCTTGTTGGGTGACTGAAGATAACAACACCAAGGTGCAGAGGCAACCAGTTAGATTTTACCTTACCACACACCCTCTTTGGCTGGAGCCCATGTGCAGGGAGCACTCTCTCCCATGGGTGCAGCAGCCCTGCTTCCCCCAGACTGGGTAAGCCCAGCATATGAGGCTCTGGTGCTGTGGGTGAGAACAGCTGGGAATCTGACAGAGTCTCTAAGATAAAGATGGGCTCAGAACCACGTGGCATACAGGAAAGTTCATGTGGCATTGCTCAGAAGCCAAAAAGTGGAAACACCCCAAATGTCCATCAGCTGGTGAATGGATAGACAAAGGGTGGTATGTCCATACAATGCAATATTGTTCAGCCATAAAATGGAACGAAGCACTGATACATAAAACAATACTGATGGACCCTGAAAACATTATTCTAAGTGAAACGAGCCAGTCACAAAAGATCACATGTATTATATGATACCATTCATGTGAAATATCCCAAATAGGTAAATCCATGGAGACAGAAAGATTACTGGTTTCCAGGGGCTGGGAAGTAAGAGCTAGTGGGCATGGAATTTCTTTTGGGGTGATGAAAATATTCTGGAGTTAGATGGTGGGGATGATTATACAACTTTGTAAATATACTAAAAATCTCTGAATTCTATAACTTAATAGGGTGAATTTTATTTATGGCATGTGAATTATATTTCAGTTCTTAAAAAATCATACAGAGAAGATCCCTTGTGCTTTTTGTACTCAGCTTGTGTGACTACAGCAGAGTTCACACGAGGACCCTGGAGCACAGCCCTCAGTTCCACATGGCTGGGTGGAAGAGCAGCCTCTTCAATCACAGGGTGGGAGTGCGGTGGCAGCAAGCAGAATACATGTGTGACCCTGGCTGCGTGCCACCCTCCAGCATGGGAATGTGATGCATGGAGAAGGGAGAGGAAGGAAGAGACAGTAAGGCAGTCTCTCACTGCCTCTGAAAACTGGAGCTGGGCTTCTAATGGTCCTACACCTCTTCCTGGATGGGCTCTGTGCCTCAGTTGAGAGCAGGGGTTCCCCTTTGCTTTACCTAGATTTGCATGGTCGCTGAGAGAGGCGCTGGTTTCCTGGGTCAGTGCAGAGGTGCTACAGCCTAGTGGGTAAGAAATTAGAGCCTCAAGTCACCCAGACCTGGGTTCAAATCCTGTGGAAGCCCAGGGAATATGTTACCTTCTGCTACTGGTGAAGTGAGGATAATAATAATACCTCCTTTGCTGGCTGGTGGATTAAATGAGATGATGCATGAACCTGGCACACTGCAGGGGGGAATGAAGGAGTGGCTCCCTGATGTGTGGTGAGGTCTGCTGGGGCTTGGTTTCCTCTCTGGGACCCCCTCTCACACAGGAGATATCCTGTGTTTGGGTGTAGTGGCACTGAGAACGGCCATATTTTGGATGGAATAAGTGGAATCACCAGGCAGGGCAGGGGCACAATGGCATCTGGAGCAGAGGGCATGGGGACAGAAGCTGGGGAGGAAGCTCGGTGTCTCTCTGTCCAGCCTCTGTGGCGAGGCCCCTCTGCCAAGCTTCTCACTCGATCTGGGTTTGCTATGGAATAATTGCTTCCAACAGTACCTTAGCCTGCTTTGGCCAACATGCGATAGCAAGAAAATACCATCAGATTCTTCAAGGACCCACAAACAAGCAGCTAATGGATGAACCATCCCAATCTCACTGCAGCCTAATAGCAAAACAGCTCTGGGCTTTAAGCTCCATCCCAGGAGCGTTCTATCATCTGAATACACTCCTGCAGTTGCAAATGCCTCGGAACAGGGGAAATGACAAGGAGTCTGGGACACAGGACAAAGGGAATCAGAGAATACTGACTTCTGCCTGAGGGAAAGAAGCAACAGGAAAACTAGTATTTGTTACCAAAGTTCTAGAAAAACAATCTATTAACCAAGTTTGCAGATTATATAATGCTCTCTGGATCTTCTGCAAACTGTTGGAACTGCTGCATACACTGTCCTGAGTGCTTGAGGTGAATAGGTTACTTTGTAGAACGCTCATTAGCCATCTTATCAGGAAGTTAGCCATGTTTGTATCCAGACTGGTTTATGCCAATTATATGTGTTATTGTAATTATGTAATTTAACGAACTGTTCTGCAAACCAGTGAACTCTGAGTGCAGAAAGAAGGAGTTACTGTTGCTGAGAAAACTCAGTGGAATGCTTTGGAAAGACTAGAGACTCAAATTAGCTTAAAAATGCTATAGAGTTAGGATCAATGAGACAAACAGAAGAGACTGGAATATGCAATCAAAGTTGAGAAAGATCCTGCAGTCAGATTGCTTCCCAAACATCAAAGTTCTTCTATATTTATTTTATTATAAATAAAGATGGAATTTATAGATGCCATAATTATAGGAGAGGTTTGTGCAAGTAAAATGACAAACTTTAATCTGAAAAAGGTCTTGGACCTCTATCAAACATTAGCAAACAAATACCTATGTGTATCTTTTAAACGAAAATAAAATGTATCTCTTTAATGGGTGTTACTTCCTTCAACCAACTTTTTCAATTAAGCAGTCAATGAACTAGTTGTTGTTACTGAACCAGATATATTTATATAAGAAAATCTGTCCTTTATCCTGCCTTCTCCATCTTTCTCTCCTAAAACTGAATAGCTACTGTATGCCTATTATGTTCTTACTACAGAACTAGTCTCAGAGTTGTTCCTCAAAGCAACAATGAAAACAAGAGTGACTTAGAATGATCAATCATGTTTGGGGAAAGCTTCAAGCCGTACCCTCTCTTGCAAACTCACAATGGCCCTAGTACACTAAGAATAAAGAAATAAGCCAAAGTTGGTATAACCCAGATTTTCCCTAGCTTATTTCAATATGGAACCCTTTCTGGGGAGCAATACCTGTAATGCCCTGTAAAGGCACACATTTTGGAATCAATGCTTTAGGACTCACACAACAGGTATAATGACGTATGAATGATCCCTACTCTTGAGAAATTTACAATTGAGTCAGAGATACAAGACATGTAGATTTGACACACACACACATATATGCACAGAACAGGTAAGTAACAGATTAGGATATTCTTAGGGTCAAATGAGGGTAAAATCAGTAGGTGGTATAGATCAGAACAACAGATCAGCCATCTATCTCTAATTAATTTTTACAAATTTTGGGCCTTAGCCTCAAAAACTTGCTCTTGGTCTACTATTCTAGAAAGTTCAAAGTGAACTCGCATTTCTTGAGTGTGACTATATGTCAGGTTTGGCTATTCAGATATGTTATCTCATTTAATTTTCACAACCATGGGAAATGGTATTATCTTTTTTTTCAAAGAAATAGATTGCACAGCTAGTGGGAGGGCTTTAATTCATACCCCTGTCTGTCGGGCTTCAAAGCCTGTCCTCTTTCCATTGTAATCTTGTCACCAAAAGCTTTATGTGGTTTGTGGGTGTGTGCGACCACCTGTATCTGGGCAGCCAGGCTGGCAGCACGGAGAGGACAGCCATGCTCTGCTGTGTCCCTACAGCCTGGGCTGCCCCCCATCCTCTTTCTCCCCGTCAGTCCAGAAGTTCTGAGTTCTGACTTAAAAGGCCAAAGGGTCACACCCTTGTCCGCTCTGGATGGCCGCTGTGAGAAAGGCATTAATTGGGAGGACTTTGCCAGTGTTAAGTGCTTTATTAATAGTATCCGCACCAAGTGCACTATGAGCTGGGGGGGGCCAGGGGGTGGGGGGGCGCAGAAGGCCTTACTCATGCTTCCCAGTGTGTCCCTCCCATCATCCCAGGTCCCCTTTGGGTTGCTCCTCTGGGTCCTTCCTTCCCTTCTGTTTCGTGCTCATCTATGACTCCCTCTCCCCTCTGCCCCACCTGCCTGTTCCATCCCAAGTCCTGCTGGAAGTGGCCATGGGGTGCAAAGCAACCGCCTGGAGCTGTAGAGTGGGGCCAGCAGGCAGGACATGAGCAGAGGTCCAGGCCAGAGGGGAGGCACAGCCAGGAGGGACCATTAGGGGGCTCTCCAGTCTCAGGCTGAAGACTAACTCAGGGTGAGCCGCAGATGTGAGCAGAAGGTCACTGGGTAGGAGCCTGCAGCCCAAGGCATTAGGTGAGTGTGGGGTGGCCTGGGGGCCAGGCTCCCGGGGGGAATCTGCCTCGCAGCCTCCTCTCTCTCCCACGTGCACCTTTGCTCCCCTGCAGAAGTGAGGTTGTGGGTGCGTTCACATTACCCTTCAAAACTGTGTGGGGGTGGGAGGTGGGGAAGGGAGGAAAGGGACGTCGCCAGCACTGAGGAAGCACCTCAGTGCGCCAGGGTCTTGGCGATCGTTTCACAGCTTCATCAGAGGTGAGCGTGGCCAGGTTACAGAATAAGAGGTAAAGCCTGGATCTGAACCCAGGTTTGGCTGCATCAAAAGCCCCCGAGTGTTCCATCACATGCACAGTCCACAGTGACACCTCACCACGCCCCAGTGTGTGGGGCCTGCTCCAGGCTCATGGCTTTGGCTGTGACAGGTCAGCACCCAGAGACAGATCTCCCAGAGATCCCCTCTTCCCTTAGTGCAGCTGGAGCTGCTGCACGGATGCCGGGCTCACAGGCCAGCAGGCTCCTGGGGGCCGTTGCCTCTCGCAGCGTGGGAAACCAGGACAGGCAGGGGGCCTGGGCATCTGTGCCACGAGCCCCAGCTGCTAAGTCAGGGCTGCTCCCAGGATTCTGGGCATGGCCTCCTCTCCTCCCCTCCTCACTTTATCCCTCAGGCTGCCAGCCCCTTCTCCCCAAATTAGTTACTGTTTGTTTCTAGGTGATGCTTTCAAAATGTGCTCCTCAGCAAAGTACTGGGGTGGCCCCAAGTCCCTAGAGTTGGGAGGTGGATATGTGTGGGGGGTTGCAGAAGTCAGCCCACATCTGGCACCCCAGAGCCATCTCATGCTTGCTGGGTGCACAGGCCCAGCCCTTCTGGGCCAGAGTCCCTATGATCCCCAGATCTGAGAGCCCTGCCTAGGCTGGGGCTCCATGGCCTCTGGGGGTGCTCCCATTTCAAATAAAGGGCTGCTGATGGGCTGATTAATTAATTTCCATGATCCACTGAAGTCTCTCCTCTCTGCAGAGCCTGCCTTACTCCCGGCTCTTCCCCACACCTTGCAGGCCAACATGGTCCCTTGGTATTCATCTTGTGCATGTGCCTATGTGCTGCCGTGCCAGGTGGGGAGCTTGCCAACTCACAGAATCCAGCTCCTGACCCTGGACACACACACACACACACACACACAATCAGTCCAGTCACTGGACTTTACTTATTGCTGCTATGGCTCTTGAGTAGTGTTGGAGATGATTGCTTTGAAGTCATTCCTGATATTCAGCTGAAGGTCTGTTGCAACTAATACTGCACACAAACCTATAACCAACATCACATTGGTGCGCACAGCAGGTGCTTTATAGAAACATTACATTTAAACCTAATGCTTTGTCACCATTTACAAAAGTAGCCACAGAGGCCTATGAAAGAATGTTCTCCACATGGCAGAGCTATGGGTACACAAGGACATGAGGAACCAAGGTTTCAGCTCCTGCAGGGGATGGTCTTACCACCGCTCCCCAGCACTGCGCCTCATCTGGCCACTCCCACAGGGGAAAGGGACACACACCCTCTGCTTCCCCCAGGGTGGGGACTCCAGGGAACACAAGAGTCCTGGCCGCAGAGCAGTGTTTTCTTCCATGGGAGGAGGGCAGGGGTGAGCATGGCACCTGCAGGGGGAAGGTTCTGGACCATAACTGTAGCTCTGGGCCCCATGGAATCTCACTCTGTTCATGAAACAATGCCAAACACTTGCCCAGTACTTAACTGCCTTCGTAATGTGTCTGTCCCCATTCCTTTATTTGATGTCGCCTGTTCTGTGTGTCAGCAGGAGCAGGACTAGAGAGAGTCTCGCAGCATTAGGTCCCACGTGAGCCTTCCCTCTGACCTGGCCTCTGGAAGATGACATTCCCACCAGAGAGCCTCTCTCTGCGGGCATGCCCTCTGTAGATGTGGGGATGATGGCAGAGGCTGGTACCCAAATGGCGCTCCTGCCCGGGCTGTGGCTCCGCACCCTCAACACACACACACACACTCACCATGAGATGCTGGAAGAGCCAAGAACGCATTATATTGGTGGCATGCTTGGGCAAGACTCCTCGTTTGTTCTTGGACTTCTTATCCTCATTGTCCAGGAGGGAGGTGAGGTCAAGGTTAACCTTCAGAGCACGTGGAGAGAAAAGCAGAGTCAGCAGCCCCGCGGGCCAGCAGCTAGGGACCCGTTGTTATAGCGACAGCAGACGCTCACTGCCAACCCCCCTCCCGACTCATTCTTAGGGCCCCGGGCACGTCACTTTTCCTGTCAACCTATACCAGTCTCTCAGAGAATGGGAGAAGGGAAGAAGGAAGTGGAAGTAGGGGAAAGGGGCGAGAGGGGATGGAGGGAGCAGGGTCATGAAGAAGGCATGGAGAGACAAATCTGCAATAAGCCGTCCCACAGTTATTAGCACCTCTGAGGGTGGCACAGTATGGCCCT
Organism: Manis pentadactyla; assembly: GCF_030020395.1. Lineage (NCBI taxonomy): Eukaryota > Metazoa > Chordata > Mammalia > Pholidota > Manidae > Manis > Manis pentadactyla. Next base: position 11,428,253 of record NC_080031.1, on the reverse strand, counting down.
CGGTATTCATCTTGAACGTGCGTGTGTCTACATATCGATGGTTGGCAAAGCACTTTGCTATCCATTTCCAAGGTTAGCCCTCGCAACTGCCCTGCAGATGGGTGGGGCCGTGTGCCACCGGCGTTAGTCCTGCTCTGTGGATAAGAGCCCCGAGGCTCAGAGAGGTTAGGTGACTTATCCAAGATGACAGGTTAATGTCAGATCTGAGGCCACTGACTTCTTACTCCCCACCCCCCTGTGCGTGTGCGCCCTATCCCACTGTGCTAGGTAGCGGCTCCGAGGGGAGACCAGGAGTAGGGGGTGTGGTCTTTGATGTGCCTTCTCTGAAGCAGCTCCGAGAGGCAACATCCCAGGAACTGATAAAAGCTTCCCAGCACCAGCTTCTTCTCTGCCAAGTCGGGGTAACGATGCTCTCAGAAGGATCATGAGCTGCTCGTGTAAAGTGCCCAGTGGACAGTAAACAACTTCAGTTGCCCGCCCCCCGCCACCATGCACATGTGTGCACACCCGGACACACACTCACCTGTGTGTTCTGGATCTGGATGGCTCCCTGGGGGATTGCTTGGGTGACCACCTGGCCCTGGGAAGTTACCATGGTAACCGGCTGGTATAAGGCTCCACCTAAGGAGACAACCAGTTTTTGGGTCCCCCGCCATGGGGGTGGGTAGGAGTGAGCGCAAGCAGGGGTTCCAATTCCCTTGTCACTCACTTGTAAACACCCTCTACTCTGGAGGCATCAGCCTCTGCAGAGGGAGGCTGGGAGCAGAATGGGGCGCAGAAACCAGAGCCGCTGGTGGCAAGTGCTGGGGGCAAGGAACACGAGCCTTACTTGGTTTTTGAGGGGCTCTTCCTTTGACCCAAATTTGTTCCAAACCATCCCAGTCAGGTTTGGTGCTAACCATCTACAAACTTACAAAGCAGTTTAGGCAAGAAACTTAGCTGGGGAACCCTCCCTCGGCAGGGGCACCCACTCCCACTTCCTGGGATGGTTTGTGCAGTGCCTGCCCTCCACCCCTAAAATCCCCTTGTCCACCCGTTCTCCTCCCAGCGGTGTTCCCCACAATCCCCTGCACCCACCTGACACCACTTGTGAATTGACGGTTGTCATGGCAATGTTGCCCTGCTGGAGCGCTGAGGCTGGGACCACAATCCCCTGGGGGTTACTGGAGACTCCAGACATGGAATTGGGGGAATTCTGCAGGAGGTCCTGGCAGTAAAGGAGGCGCGATTTGTGGCAGTGTCACCAAGAGCCTAGAGCCCCAGCCCCAGATTCCTCCTCTCCCCTGCGCCCCTTGCTGCCTTCCCTCCTCTGTCTTTTCTGCTCCTGCCCAGACCCAAATCCAAGAGGCAATTCTGGCTTCCTAGAAAGAGCGAATAAGAAGGCTCAAAATTAAAAACCAACCAGCCAGCCAACAGTGGTCATCCACTTAGCCATTCATCCTGCGAAAACCTGAGACACGAATCAGCCCACAAACCAGTGGTCCCCACTTTGCCTTCCCTGTGGAATTTCCAATATGGGAGCCTGGGTTCTAGTCCCAGACATTCTAATTTAATTGGTCAGGGTGCGGCTGGGGCTTCGGAGTTTTAAAAGCTGTGCAGGTGATTCTAATGTGCGGCCAGGGCCAAGAACCAGGCTTTACCTGCTTAGCACCTATTCTTCCTTTACAGTCAGTTAACTGTGTCCAGATGCCTTCCCTGACATCCCTCCCTCAGTACCTGTACCAAGAATTCATTACATCAAGCTGCCTGCAGCGTTTTACCTTTGTGCCCTCACCTAGCTCAGTGCCTGGCACATAGAGCCTACTACAACCCCCTGCACGGCGTGCACGAGGGCAGGGAAGCTCGGCTGCAGCCTCCAAGAAGGAGCAGTGACCCCTCCCTGCTTGGGCTGGCCACCTGCTCAGTGCAGGGAGGGTTTATGAGGCAGGTATTCAGTGTGCAAGAGGTGGGGGTCTCCAGGCTTTATTTGGAAAAAACAAGAAAGGTGGCAGATGAGGTGAAGTGGGAGTTGTTGTAGGAGCCCTGCCAGGGCCACCCAGCCCCTCGGACTGCAGTTCTCAGCTGTGAGCAGGGCTGGAACCAGGTAACCTTTCCGACGGCTATTGGCTTGCCTGAGGGTTTCAGCCCTGGGCAGGTTCACTATGGATTTGGTGAGACCAAGAAATGACAACAGAATGTTTTTAGGGTAAAAGGGTTTATGCCTGGCTCTATTCTCACAGTCGGTCGAGCACTAGAACCACGTCCACACCCAGCAGTCTATAGGTCTGTAACCTACCTCTCTCTGCCTCCACCCAGAGCCCTGGGCGGAGCTCTTTATATAGTACCTTAGTCAATAATAGCTAATTGGCTGTGGGTGTGGAAGCAGTAGCCTAGCGGCAGGCCAGGTACATCAGCAGGTAGTTTAGGGTCAGGTGAGGATCCTGGCCAGAGGAACTTCCACTTTCCCCACTGCGGCCCCTCCAGAGCTGCCCTATTTGCCCTCCTGGACTGTCCCTGGCCCGGAGCTGGAGGAGATTTTCACTTGAATGAGCAGCGTGTGGAGAACAGTCCAGATCTTGCTCCTGCCCCCCTGCCGCTCAGCCTCTGGGTAAGGCTTGCCCTGGGTGGGTGGGGCGGGAGGAGGCCCTGCTTCCATTTCTGGCTCACCTCTGCTGCTGTGACTTTGGGGAAGGGACAGGACGGCACTTGCCTACCCTTTTCTGGGACTTGGTGAGAGCCTTGGGGCCAGTGAGGTTTATTCTTTGAGCAGAACCCGACCTTCCTGCTCATGCAGTTCAAGTGCGACACTGCGTCTGACCTGCAGAAGCTTAAACACTGGAAGAGCCCTTAAAACCCACATACGCCAACTCCCTGAGGCTTAGAGACCCAGGTGATGTACCCACGGTCACCCAGCTCAGGGGGCAGCAATAGCACCAGCATGCCACCCTCCTTCAGAGCCACAGACGCTGAACCCACGCCTTGCACCAGGACTGGCAGCAAGGTGCTCCTTGAGTCGTGGGGGCTCCATAAAGAGTCACTGAGGGCAAGGTGAACAGATAAACCATCTAAAACCCAGAAGTACAGAGGCTTCAGTATCTGGGAATTTGCTGGATTTGGGAAAGATGTGGGATTTGGGAATCAGATGTTCCTGGCTCCTGGTCCTACTGTGGCCTCAGTCTTCTCATTGATAAAATGCATCTGGCTCCGTGCTGGCACCCAGGGGCCCGCACAACCTGAGTTTTTAACTATGAGTCTCCTCTGGGGTTGATGCTCCCTCGTCCCAACATCCCAGCCCGGCCAACCATTCCCCCAGGATGTAAACCAGTACTGGTGGTATTTGAAGCTGAAGCAAACTTGGAAGGTAAATTTAATAGAGGAGGGGACCCCTCCATGCCACTCACCCTAACACTAATGGACTCGACTTTTCAATAATCTCTTGTCTGGAATCGTCCATGCCATGGTGCCCCTCACTGGGTAAGGATATTTGGGAATTTCAAACATAAAAGCTCATCCCAGACTTTCTTCCTCTCGAAAAAGTATCTAGCGGGGTTAGGAAAACACAAGCAAAATCAGTAAAATAAATACAAGATGTGTGCCTTGGGAGTCAACCAACACACACTTGTCCTTGCCGTAGGCGCAGGGTGAGGTGTCACCTAGCTATTTCATCTGCTCATTCCAGCTCTGGCTGGTTCTCTGCCTCGTGGTTTGGCCAGCATCCTTGTGACGCTCTGGGTTTGGGTAACTAAAGGCGATGCATGCACTGGGTCAAAACCTTCTCTTTCCTACCCTCTCCTCCTACTCTGGGGTCTTTGGCTGGGAGGTGCTGACAGGCAGCCAAGTTACATCAGCAAAGGAACGGAATGGAGAACTTGGTGGGAAGAGAGATGAGTGGGGCTGGGGTTGGCCACATCTTAGCTGGGAAGAGGAGGCACCATCTTGGCAAAATCAGTAAAAAACCTCCCTGAGGTCTGGGGAGCTGGTGTGCATCCCTTATATTTACGTTTGTAAATATAAGCTGTTTCACAAACCTGCCTGAGCACCGGGGTGATTTTAAAGACAGAGATTCTCAGGGCCATTGAGTCAGACCCTTAGCCATCTGTATTTTTTAACATACAGATGGTTCCAAAGATCAGATGAGTCTGAAAACTACATATTTCCCCACATGATTTCATTTTAATCTCACCACTACCTGTGGGGTCAGCAGGAGAGAGATTTTCTATTTGCCTGAAGATGAGTTGAGGCCCAGAGAATGGAAGTGACTCCCTTGAGTCCAAGAGCTAGCTGTGCCTTGAGCCCTGGTCTTCTGGCTCTGATACTCACACAGACAAATGTGCTTTGGAGCCCATCAAGCAGGTTCCCAAAGTAAGCACAGTGCCTGGGACACCTAGGCACCCAATAAATCATTTCCCACTTCCTTTGGCTGAAGTCACTCAGCTAGGGAGTTGAGTTTGGCACAGGTACGGCTTTCAACCTGTCCTTGAAGTCCAAGAGCCACATTGTTTCCTTACTTAGCAACACAAGAGATTCATCTGGGGCTGCACACCTAGCCATGGCGGTTAACCCTCGCCACATGCCCCCTTCATTCCTGCCTCCCTGCCTCGCTGCCTAAGACGTTCTTGGGCCAAGGCCAAGCACCAGAGGTCAAAGCTGGAGTCCCTGTCCCCAGCTAGTTCTGAGGCTTGACTTTGCAGCTATTTCAGGCCAAGACTCAGTATCTAGCTCTCTAGGGCCTTTGTCTCTATGGAGACCATGAGGCTCTGAACTTCTGGAACAGTCTACAGGTTTTTTTTGTGGGAAAGGAGCTACCAGGTCGGCAGCAGAAGCCCCTTGGGTAGAAAATGTTGGCTAAGCACACAGTATTATTATCTCCTCAACAGCTTCCCCTTGGGGCTTATCAGACTTCAAACCAGGTGGGTGCTGCTCTGTCTGGACCCAAATGGAGCTGTTCCCTTCCAGGCCCCTTAGCACCCATAAAGAGGTGAGAAGCACATGGGGTACAGTTTTAATGACATTTTTCAGCATCAGAGTCTCACATCCCTGCTTGAATCATCCAGGAGCCAGTGGCTGAGAGCTGGTTATCCAGCCAAGAGCTCTTTGCCTTGTTCCACTGGGAACATGGCAGTGGTGTCCACCCCTCTGGAAGCTGCTTGGGGCCTGGGAATCGTGGGCACTTCCCTGGATGTTTGGTGGAGCTGTTCCACTGGACTGAGGAGTGTGTGGTCTCTTATTTTCTAGTACTAGGATTGACTTTCTAGTGGGAAATAGGCCCCAAAGCTGAAAACTTCCATAAAGTTTCCAGGAATGATGTCTCATGGGACATGGACCCAGAGCCAGGAGCTAGATGGAAACCAGTGTGCTGGCCTCTGCAGGCCTCCCCAGAAGCTGTTACACTCATGGGGCCTTGCGTGCTGTTTCCCTGAGATGCAGAGAAGCAAAGAGCCGTTCAGAAGGGCGCAGAGCAAGGTAGGGAGTGGCCTTGAAGTGGCTGAAAACTTGTGTCTCCTGAGCTCTGCCCAGCAAGGCCCTGGCTCCCTGGGCCACTGGTCATTCTTTCTGGACCACAGAGGTCATGGGGTGAGTTTTACTCCAAATCTCATTTTTGGAAAAAAGAAAGATGACTTATTCAAAAGGAAAGCCTTACAAAGAAAAAGTGAAAGATTCTGCCATTACTTTTGGAAGCAGAGGGAGGTGAGGGGTAGCACTAGGAGCTGATGATAACCATGAACTCTGACCCTGTGGTCTGATGTCAGCCCAGGAGGGGCTGTGTTGGTCCCTAGAGCCACAGTCTTCTTTACTGTTAATAGGGAAAGGGCTATGTTACCTGGGAAAACATGATCCCCACTAAAGGCAGAAATGCCTGGAATAAACCAAGATGGGGGCAAAAAATAAGGGGATGAAGGAAAGAACAGATAAAAGTTTTCCTTTCAGTTATTTTGAAATAGCTGGAATTTTTCTTACCAGGATGCCTATGAAACAGAGGAAGGAATTGTATGTCCTTGCAAAGGTCCTTCCAGCTCAGGATTTTAGGAAAACCAACGCCATTCTCTGGCATTTATTGTGTGTGTGGATGGGGGGGTGAGGGGCCAGAGGGAGCAGGGTTAGGGGGACAGCACACCTTGGGGTGAGCCCAGCTGTCTGCCATCCACCCCCTGGCCACTAGAGGTCTCTGCTGATCCACGAGCTTAGACCACACTCCCCCAAGTCTCCCCAAGCTTCCCAGGAAGGTGGCTTTGCAGGCTGACCTGCCTGGGCTGGGGGTGGGGAGTTGGTTCTGAGCGGCTGCACTTCTGCGGGAAAGCTCGTCTTGACCTCCCCCGGCATGCCCGTGCCCATCCTCTTGACTCCTGTAGCGCTTCCTGCTGGCCTGATCTACTGGACCCAGAGCAGACAGTGGTTCTCTTTCTCATGCACCTGTCTTCTTTTCCTAGCTTGGCTACGGGTTTTTTGAAGGAAAGAGGGGTCTTTCTCTGAATTAGCCCAAACTGCCTAGCACAGTGTTGTGTGCATGGAAGATACTCCGTAAAAGTGTGGCCTGATTGGGTGTGTGTGTGTGTGTGTGTGTGTGTGTGTGTGTGTGTCTTAAGGGGGAGGGGAGGTTGTTTCTGTCCCCAGACATCCCGTTCCGGGCAGTGTCCCTCCATTCTGGCAAGCAAGAGTCCTGTCTTAGGCTGGGAAAAGCTGGGTTCCAAACTCAGGGAAGCCAAACCCATGTAAACAAGCCACCTAATCCTGTTCCCGTTCCCCTCCTGTTGGGGGCTTTAGTCTCAGGGGAAAGGCACTCTGGCCTGTGGGGACAAGCAGCAGCTGTTGCTCTTAAGGAGCATTCCTTCTCTAAAGAAGAGAACTGCTCAGGTTTCACTAGCCTGGCTGGGACGCCACCTTCTTTGTCTCCTGGCCCCCTGTGCTGGAGGGCTGGGGGCTACCAGCCGGCAAAAGGCGGCAGCTTTAATGCCTACGGCAAGCATTAATCAGGGTAACTCTCTGCCCTCAGCTCCCTGTCGCTTTGGTCTGGGGCTGCCCCTTTCCATCTCAGTGGTGATGTTGCAGGGTAGATCTCCTCCCCTTCCCCTACTTGATCAAATGCTCAGGATGCCTGGCCACTGCAGAACTTCCAGGGGCTTGGCTGAAGGGATCGCCCTGCATCCCTTGGCCTCCCTTGTTGAAAATGCCACCTGCCTATAGGTCAACATGCAAGCCTACCTAAGCCCCCTTCCTCAGGTGGGGATGTACTGATTAGACCTCTTTCTATTTTTCAGGGAGTAGCAGCTGGAGTTACACCTGGTCTGTGAAGCCCAGCGTCTCAGAGCTGTGTTCACTTCATGCCCCTCTCCCCCTACTTTCAATCTATTAGCAGCAATCGATTTCTTCCTCTCTAGTCTCTAAATCCCTGATCTACAGCTAGGTACAGTCATCCCTCTTCCCCCAGGCCTGGCACCTTCTATGTGTCACCCAAAAGGTAAAAGGACCTATTAGGATAAGTAGAACACAGACTCCAGAATAACCCATCCCAGACTCCGCTGCTCATCAGGTGTGTGACCTTGAGCCAGTGTCTTAACTTCTCTGAGTTTCCCTTTCCTTGGGTGTGAAATGGAGAAAATAATGTGCATCTTACAGGTTTGCAGTATGGAGTAAATAATACAAAGTGTGGAAAGCACCCAGTGTAGTATATAGAGTGTTTGAGAAGGTAGGGGGAGTTTGGGGGATGTCGACATTTTCCCCTTTCTCTGCCAGTTCTTCTTTGAGCAACACAAGAGGTGACCACTCAATTCATTTATCTCCAAACCCTACCCCACTGCCTACATTCTCCACTACCTTTAAAACCTTTGGCAGTTGGCCATCATTATCCGCCTCAAAGCACAACCCCCCACACAGTTGGCTGCAAGCTACTGCATCGTTACCTCCGGAGGCCAGAGATCTGCCATATGCATCCTCACACCCTTGGAACTCAGCAGGCTCAGCAGGTCCTAGAGTAAATGTACAGTTGCTGTGTCCACCCTCCACAGGCTCCTTCTCTCCCCGAGACAAGCCTAGGATCTCCCTCACCCCCAAGCCTGCCCCCTCCCCAGGCCAGTGAACCTGCAGTGGGCAGAATCCTCCTGCTGGCCTATGTAATCCATACTGAGGGTTGTTCATTCTGTGCATGGGCAGGAACAGACCCTGGCCATGAGGGTGTGCAGCCTGGGCCTGGGCTTTCCTTGGGGGAGGAGGAAGGAAGCCGAGTGGTGACTCGGGCAACCTCAAGCCATGCAGGTGGTTTACTCAATCCAAACCCCTTCCTGTGGCTCCCCTCCCTGTCTGGCTGCTCCTCTCCTGCCCTTCCTCAAGGTGCCCTTGACCCTGAGCCTTCTGTGGCTTACTTAATTGATCTAGAGCCTCAGGTGTGACTCTTTGCTCCCTCCCACTGAGACAGGGAACTACTGCTGACAATTGTGTTCTCAGAGGATCTAGGACATGCATAGAGCTAGTGCCCCCCAAATGCCTGGTGAGTGAATAGGAACTGTGGCTCTGTTCATTTGCCCTGGCATAGAGTGACGTTTAACTCTCCATGGAAAAAGGGGGATGAATTTCAAGTCAAATTAATACTTGAGTGGAGGTGGGAGGAGGTTCTGTGTAGTGGAATGGTTTAATTTGTGAGCTCTAGGGAAAGACAGGAGAACCCTGAGTAGGAGTCAGAATGGGCATCTTACTGAGGATGCTGCCCCTGCCAGCAGCCCAGGCAATAGGGAGGGAGGCGGCTGGGTGTTGGTAGGTATAGGATGGCTTCCTAGGGGGGTGGAAGGAAGCAGAGGGGGCCTAGGTCCTTGGAAACTCTGTCTTAGTTCTCTTGCTTGGTACGAGCATATCCCCTACTCCTCAGCCCCATTCCATCCCCCAAAGAAAACTCACATCTAGACATGGAAGGCCAAGCAGGGAATATGCCCCGACCCCACAGAGCTGGGTGGGGACTCAGTATGGCATCTGAAGGGGGGACTGATTTGAATATAAAAGTTTCTCCCGCTTCGTAACACAAGGCCGAATTATTAGCCCACAGGGAAAACCATGAGCCAGCAGTTTGCAACAAAGCTGGCAGGCAGCTGGCATGTTGATCCGGAGGATCGTGTTCCAGAGGGGAGACACCCCTCCCCAGGCCAGGCTGGTGGTGCGGCTATTTCAGGCTGGGGGGATTAAGGCTGAACCATGACGAATGGGAGCCATCACACACACACACACGCGCGCGCGCGCGCCCCAGACACTCCTTTCCTCTCTCCATTCCCATACTGGCTTCCATGCTGATCCCAAGGTCTGCCTGCACTGAAAAGTCTTGCCAGCCCTGGGTCTCTCTTTCCTGGGAAGGCCCATGATAGCCCCCACCCTAGCTCTAGGGATAGTGACAGGAGCTCGACCTGGGAATGTGAATGGGGACAGCACATGGCATGTCCTACTCACCTTCCCTGTCTCCACATACCTCAGAATTTGCACTGACCCCACACCCATCTTGCCTGCCCCTTCATCTCATTGTTGCTGCCATTGCTCCATCCATTTCTTCTGCCTCTTTCTTTAGTGGCACTTTTTCTGCCTTTCTTAAGCTGCACTTCTGTTTTCCTAAATCTGTGTCTTTTCCTTTTGTTGTCCTTTCCTCCAATTTTTCAGTCTTTCTTTACCTCCCTCTTGAATGGGACTCTTGATACTTGTCTATCTTTCCTATTCCCTTTCTTCCTATTTCTCAATGCCTCCTCTAGCTTCCTCTTGCCTCTCTTGAGCTCTCTCCATCTTCCACATCGTATCACCTCTTTCCACAGATATTTACTGACTTGTGGTAGCCACCTTGGGTGTGGGTTATAATGTGTAAAATACTGTCTCTACTCAAAACAAGCTTTTTATCTAAAAGAGGAAAAGGAGTCTTACAGAAGTGACTATAAAATAAAGTCATATGTGATGTTTACCAAACAAGTGGCCCACAGTGCTCCAGTAGTTGGTTGAGAGAAAGAAAAGTCCATTCTAGGGCATCAGGGAGGCCTCAGTGGGGAGAGCAGCCCTTTTCTACCCCTGGGGAGGAGGCTGGGTTTGGTCCTGCAGAGATGTGGAGGTGTCACTAACAGACGGCATGGAGGAGTGGCGACCTAGGAGGGTCCTGAAGGTCAGATAGAAGGATGTGAAAACTCTGGGGCAGTCAGTGTTTGAGCAGCAGGAGGACATGAACAGAGCTTTAGGAAGATAATCCAGAAACAGAAGCTTAAGAGGTGTGAGTCGGTGTGCATCGTATGTGCATGAGTGTGCACATGCATGCATGTGTGTGTGTGTGTGTTTGTAGGAGGGCTGAGGGGCATCCAGGAGAGACAGGAGAGTTGCTGAGGAATCTATGGCCGCAGCCTGCGTGTGACTGCCTTATCTACCCATTAAAGTCTGCACTAAGTAGGAGGTGGCAGTCAGAGGAAATGAAGGGTCAAGTCTGAGAAATACCGAACAAGAACACCTTGCAAAGTGTCCTGTCCTCTCTTTCTTGGTGTCCTTGTTTCTGCCCGACTGTCTGAGTTCCTCTTTCTAAGCAGATCAGAGGCCTTTCTGCAGTGGCCACCCCAGGGCCAGCCTCACCATCAGGCAGAGATCTTATATTTACATGATAGGAATCAAAGTTCTTTCCTCTTTCTTCAAAGCTCAGAGGCACTGAAGCCGGGGGTCCCCTGGAAACCGACTTTAGCAGGTAACATCTGCGAGACCCTGCCCACTCAGAGCCACCCCACGCCCCCAGTGACCCTGCCTGTGGCCGGCTCGCTCATCAGCACAGGGCCCCGTGCTGTGGCTGCTCCTCTCTCTGGCCCTCCTTTCTCCCCCCGCTGCCCTGGAACACCCCCAACACCAGAGCTCAGGGTAGAGTTGGAGAACCCAGGAGGGGGGAATCCAGTGCCTCTCCAAGGACCTGATTATTTCCAAAGACTTGTGCTAATTTTCTGATATGATCCTCACATCTCTGTGAGGCACTAAATCCTCATTACTTTTCCTGACCGATGCATTCTAATTAGATCAACACTTTAAAAAAAATTCACAATAGCCACAGGATGGCTTTCCATCTCATTAACTCCTCACTTATTATTTTCATGAAAATTACTGATAAAAATGTGCATCTCCATTTGGTGAGGCCTCACAGCCTCCTCGGCTCCTATCTTGCATCTCTCCCATCACCGGGGCTGTGCTGCGTCGCCATGGTAACCCACAATAATAGAAACTAATAAATTACAAACGGGATGCTCGTTGAGCAATTATTTTCCTCTTTTATGCAAGTTTCTTGCTAATTTTGATCATAAGGGAAAGTACAATAAGACTCTAAAGGAATGAGTCTATTTCAAGAGAGTATTAGCAAGCAGAAGCCTGGGCAGCTGTTTTTATATCTGTAATAAAGTGATTTGGTGATTTCAAGCAATGGGAAGAGGAAATAAATTTCCGGCCTCATGTCCCAGGCGGTACTCACTACTGAGTCCCACAGAGATCCCACTGGAGTGGGTTTGATGTGATACTTGTCAAAATGTGCAAGGCATGGCTGGCCTTCTAGAGGCCACCTGACCCTCCCCCTGCCCCTGCCAACCCGGGGAGATGGATTAAGCGTGTTGGTCCTTACAACTGAGAGACAAAGAGGCACTGCATTCCTTAAGCGATCTTTCCAGAACCTCTTCCCAGTCATTCTTAGAAAGTTTACCCATATCTCCATGCCTGGTTATCTCATGAGAAGAGGCCACTGCAAACCTCCCAGGGGACCCTCCATGTGTCTGTCCTGGACTCAGGAACTCAATGGGAGAGGAAGAAAGTGGTGAGACTGTGGCTTATGCAGATGCCAGTGAGTTTGATGGAAAGGAATCGCCAGGCAGCTTTGCAGGTTTCGGGAAAATATTCTGCCCTGAAGAGAAGAGCACATTCCCACCCAAAGTACATAGCCACCATTTCCGCATTTCCCAGTTCCCAGGACAAAGGTGGCAGGTGAAGCTTGATAGAGGGGGTGACTTGAGGTGACATGTACAGTGGCCCTGAACCTCAGCGGGACAGATACGCCAAGGCAGGGTGAGCAATTCAAGAGCCATCAGGGAGGAGCAGTATCATGGGGAGCTGTCTTTGTTAGGTGGGCAGGATTCAGGAAAGGGCCACTGTCCCCAAACCCTCCTTCTCAGAAACAGAGGGAGGTCAGGGCTCTGGAGAAGTGCACAGGGCGAGGCTCTCCGGGTGCATTCCCAGCACCCCCCCTGTGCTCCAGGAGAGCTCCCCAGCTCCTTACCCTTGTGGTCATTTCTTGGGATATTTTAGGCCAGGCAGCCAGGTATCACTTTGGACATTGTCCCTCTCCCATCTGGCCACCTTTAGGGGACACTGACGCCCTGGCATGGTGAGCTCTGGAAAAAAGGGGACTGTGCTGCCTGATGAATGGAAGGAGGCGTGGATCTGAGGAGGCCTCCAGTGAGTCTGATCCACTTTCACAGGGCACGGGGGGACCCACAGACCTTCCCGCACCTGGCATAGGAGCCTGGCTGGGAGATAGGACCCAGCCCTGAGCGTTACCTGTGAGTGCAGGTTTATGGAGGGCTGGTTGGGGGAGTATGGCCCCCCGAGGTCATTCCTGAGCAGGTTATCGCTGTGCATCTTGGTTTTGAGGCAGGTGATGTAACGGTTACAAAAGTCCTTGCAGAGTTCATTGACTTTCTCCAACTCCAGCAGGTGGATTCTCAGGACCTGGATTGCCTTCACCATCTGGGGAAAGGGAGGAGAGGGGAGCTGGGTGTTTGTATCACATCCCCCTTACTGCCTTGACTGCAAACCTAAGCGCACCAGGGGAGAGCATTGGTCCCCTGCCCTGGGATATGCGGTCTCAGGCATGTGACTGAAATTCTCATCTGGCTGCCTGCTGATAGCTCACCTGCTCTGGGCCCACTGTTGCCAGCGCTGTTCTTGAGGCCGCTGTGGGGTTCTGAGCACAGTGTTGGCTTTAGAGTTAGGAGGCCAGGTCTCCAGCCCTGGGCCTGCCATTTATGATCTATGCAAGCTTGGGAAGTTGCTTAAGCTTTCTGCATCTCATTGTCTGACAAATGGGGAAATTACACCCTTCCTGACAACTGCACAGGGTTTTTGAGAGGATCGCAGGCAAGCTGGAAAGTGTGAAACACTGAGCAGGCATGAGGAAGACTGAGAGCAGAGTTTCTGGACATCACCCCCAGAGGCCAGGTCTGGCTATTCCTAAACACACGTTCTGAGTGCCCCATCTAACCCAGGTCACCTGTCAGAAGCCCCATTGACACTTGTTGACTGTCTAAATCAGCCAGCACAACTTAGCTGGGTGCTGGAACACCTGTCTGTGGTGGCTTTGCCTGTGCCCTTTGGACTGTCATGTGGTGACAGTCATCTCTTCAAATGAACATTCCTAAGTTTTTCATGGCAAGAAGTTATGTCTCAGTTGAAGCTCTTCTCTTTATCACTGTTATTATTATTAAAAGAAAGTGCTGCAGGAGGCATAGAAAACAGGATGAAAAAAACTGCCCTTGATCCAATCACCCTAAAAAAACAAAGATTTTTTTATGCCTTTTCTACATGCATATATATTAGCATAGTTTAAATCACCTTGTGCATACAACTTTGTTTCCTGTTTTTTTCCCCTTAGTTCACCAAATGTGTTTTTCTAAATGGTAGAATTGTTTTCTCTATTCTCGTTCCTAGATGGGAGGGATGCTGTCTGATTTGCTCACCACGCTCTCCTTTGCACCAAGATACATGTTTACGAAGTAACTATTCATTAATAGTTGTTAATAGTCTCAAAAACTATTTGTAAATGGGTGAAAATTACTGAGTGAATTTATTTTTAATTGCTGCATAATATTCCATGCATATGCCATATGTAACCAGCCTAGGCATTGAGACTACTACCAATTTTTCAATTTTATAAAAAAATATTAGAGTGACTATTTTCCAAGCTTACAACTCTTATTTATGTTTCTGCATAATTTCCTTAGGGAAAACTCTCAGAAGTGTCAGGGAAAAGCTGTGGACATTCTTTTGGCACATGATAAATATTGCCAAATTGCTTTTCAAAAAAGGGTTGTTCAAATGGTGCTGGAGCAACTGGATGACCACAAGCAAGAAAAAAAAAAAGAATAAAAAACTTTGATTTAAATCTCACATCTTATAAAAAACAATTAACTTAAATAGATCAAATAACTAAATGTACGACATAAAACTATAAAACTTTCAGGGAAAAAAAACCCAAACAGGAGAAAATCATCAGGATCCCTAGGGTTAAGCAAAGAGGACTTGACATCAAACACATGATACAGAAAAGGAAAAATTGGTGAACTGGACCTCATCAAATTAAAGAGGTTGGGTCTTCAGAAACCCTGAGAAGAGGAAGAAAAGACAAACTAGACTGGGAGAAAACCTTTACAAACCACACATCTGACAAAGGCCTTTTATCTAGAATATATAAAAAGCTCTCAAAATGAAACAATAATATAATAAGCAATACAATAAGAACATGGGCAAAAAAACAGCAGGTATCTCACTGAGAGAATATACAGACAGCAAATAAGCACATGAAGAAATGTGTAGTGTCACTGGCCATCAGGGAAATTAAAAATTAAAACCAATGAGACATCACCACACACCGATCAGAATGGTTAAAATAAAAAATAGTGATGACATCAAACGATGGTGAAGAATTGGACCCTGGTCAGTCATACACTGCTGGTGGGTAGGAAAAATGGTACACCTACTCTAGAAAGCAGTAGGCAGGCACACCTCATTTGAATGTGCTTTGGCTTATCGCACTTTGTGTATACTGCCTTTCTTACCCATTGAAGGTCTGTGGCAACCCTGTGCTGAGCAAGTCCATCGATGTCATTTTTCCAGCATTTGCTCACTTGTCTCTGTATCACATTTTGGTAATTCTCACAATATTTCAAACTTTTTCCTTATTATTATATTTGTTACAGTGATCTGTGATCAGTGATCTTCGATGTTACTATAGTAGTTGTTTTGGGGTGCCATGAACTGCGCCCGTGTAAGACAGCAAACTTAATGGACAAATGCTCTGTGTGTTCTGACTGCATCGCCGGCTGACCTCCCCTGTCTCTCGCCCTCACCACAGGCCTCACTGTTCCCCGGACACGGCAATATCGAACTGGCCTCTCATGTTCAAGTGAAAGGAATAGTCACATGTCTTCCACGTTAAGTCAAAAGCTAGAAATGATTAAGCTTAGTCAGGAAGGCACATCAAAAGCTGAGACAGGCCACAAGCTAGGCCTCTTGCCTAGTCAGCCGAATTGCGAATGGAAAGGAAAAGTTCTAGAAGGAAATGGAAAGTGTTACTCTAGTGAACCCATGTATCATAGAGCAAAACAATCAGCAAAACGAGAGCAAAACAATAAGCAATACAATCAGAACATGGGCAAAATAGAGA
The DNA here is from genome assembly GCF_030020395.1 of Manis pentadactyla. Classification (NCBI taxonomy): domain Eukaryota; kingdom Metazoa; phylum Chordata; class Mammalia; order Pholidota; family Manidae; genus Manis; species Manis pentadactyla. The sequence goes on along the minus strand of NC_080031.1, from coordinate 11,412,868 downwards.
AGGTGTGAGTGGTCTGGACAGAAGATCAAACCAGCTATAACATTCCCTTAAACCAAAGTCTAATCCAAAACTGGCCCTAATTCTCTTCAGTTCTCTGAAGGCTGAGAGAGGTGAGGAAGCTCCAGAAGAAGAGTTGGAAGCTAGCAGATGTCGGTTCATGAAGTTTAAGAAACAAGCCGTTTTGACGGAAGTGCAAGGCGAAGCAGCAAGTGCTGATGATGTAGAAGCTGCAGAAAGTCCCCTAGAAGATCGAGCTGAGATCATTACTGAAGGCGGCTACACTAAACACCAGATTTTCAGTGTAGATGAAATAGCCTTCTGTTGGAAGAAGATGCCATCTAGGACTTTCATTGCTAGAGAGGGGAAGTCAGTGCCTCGCTTCAAAGCTTCAGAGGACAGGCTGACTTTCTTGTTAGATATTGATGCAGCTGGTGATTTCAAGTTGTAGCCAGTGCTCACTGAGCGCTCTGAAAATCCTAGACTCCTTACGAAGTATACTAAATCTACTCTGCCCATTCTCTGTAAAGGGAACAAGAAAGCCTGGATGATAGCATGTCTGTTTACAACATGATTTACTGAATGTTATAAGCCCGCTATTGAGAAATACTACTCAGAAAAAGATTCCTTTCAAAATATGACTACTCGTTGACGATGCTCTAGTCACCCAAGAGCTGATGCAGACGCACAAGGCTAATGTTTTCGTATGTGCTAACACACACGCATTCTGCAGCCCATGGGTCAAGGAGTCATTTCAACTTTCAAGTCTTATTTAAAAAACGCATTTCATAAAGCTATAGCTGCCATACATAGCAATTCCTCTGATGCATCTGGACACAGGAAATTGAAAACCTTCTGGAAAGGAGTCACCATTCTAGGTGTCATTATGAAACATTTATGATTTATGGGAAGAGGTCAAAATATCAATGTTAACAGGAATTTGAAAGCAGTTGATTCTAATCTCATGGATGACTTTGAGGGGCTCAAGACTTGAGTAGAGGAAGTGACTGCAGATATGGTGGAAATATTAAGAGAACTAGAATTAGAACTGGAATCTGAGGATGTGATTGAACTGCTGCAATCTCATGATGAAACTTGAATGGATGAGGAGCTGCTTCTTATGGGTGAGCAAGGCAAGTGGTTTCTTGAGAAAGAATCTACTCCTGGTGAAGATGCTGTGAGGACTGCTGAAAAGACAACAAAGGATTTAGAATATTACACAAACTTAGTTGATAAAGCAGTGGCAGGGTTTGAGAGGATTGACACCCTACTGTGGGTAAAATGCTATCAGAAAAATGCTACAGAGAAATCATTTGTGAAAGGAAGTTGACTGATGCAGCAACTTCACTGCTGTCTTACATTAAGAAATGGCTACAGTCACCCCCACCTTTAGCCACCACCACCCTGATCAGTCAGTCAGCAGCCATCAGCATCGAGGCCAGACCTGCCACCAGCAAAAAAGGTATCTGGAAGATATCTGAACTGAAAGCTCAGATGATAGCATTTTTTAACAATAACATATTTTTTTAAATTGAGGTATGTATGTTGTCTTTTTAGACATAATGCCATTTCACACTTAATAGACTACAGTGTATGTAAATATAACTTTGATATGCACTGGGAAAACCAAAAAGAAATCACTTGCCTCACTTTATTGCGATATTTGCTTTATGGTGGTGGTCTGGAACCAAACCAACAATCTCTCTGAGGTGTGCCTGTAACAGCTTTTCACCCAACTAAATATATTATAATATGACCCAGCAATTTCACTCTTGGGCATTTACCCCAGAGAAATAAAAACGTATGTTCAAAAACCTGTATGTGAAAGTTCAAAGCTGCCTTATTTCAAATATCCAAAAACTAGAAACAACCAAAATACACTTCAGCAGGGGAGTGGATAAAGAAACTGTAGCACAGCTCTATTACGGACTGGTACTCGGTAACAACAAGGAAGAGATTACTGATACATACAACAATACGGATGGATTTCAAAGGAATTACGCTGAGAAAGAAATACCAATCTCAAAAGGTTACATACTGATGCCATTTATATAACACTCCTGAAATGATAAAATTCAAGAGATGGAGAACAGGTTTGTAGTTACCAAGGGGTGTGCTGCTGGGGCAGGGAGGGAGGAACTGTTCTTTATTTTGGCTATCATAGTATTTACATGAATCTACAGATGTGATAAAATGGTACAGAATAACACACACACACACACACACACACACACACACACACACGAAAGCATGTAAAACTGGCAGAATCTGATTAAGGTTGATGGATTATATCATTATCAATTTCCTGGTTGGGAAATTATAGTTACACAAGAAGGGAATCAGAGCTTCTGTGTATTAGTACTTAGAACTGCATGTGGGTCTGCGATTATATAAAAACGAAAAGTGAAAAAAAAAGGGTGGGGGCTTGTTGTTTTTCGAGACCCATCAATGCTGACCTAGGGAATACACAGGGAATCCGTGCTTAATCCCACCCTCCAAGGTTTTGGCTAGCATTTTGATGTCTAGGAAAACAAGGAAGGGACTCGCCCTCGCCCTCGGAGAATCTTGCCTATCAGGTGTGACTCGAGCTGCAGGGCTGGAAGCCAGCGCCACACCCCTCTCTGCGTTTTGATGGTGTTTCAAGTGGAGAGCGACTAAGGAGTCCCCGGTTGGCTTTAGGATTGTGTGATGGGTCCGGACTGTGCTCAACTAATTAAGGGCTCTTGGAGAACCGAATTAAACTAAGTGTCACTCAAAGACAGAAACCAACAATTTTCTGTCTTCATGCAGTGTTCAATCACAGGGTCTTGCCCTAAGCGAGTGCTCCCTCCACGGTGCTGAGACTAATGGGGACTGTGCTGTCTCTGGCAAAGAAGAGAATAGTGACTTCAGGATGCATCCTTTGGTACTGAATAAATATTTGTTCTTACCTAAATTTTGTACTTGACTCCCACCATAGAGATTTTGGTTTATGTCCCTCAGAGTAATTCACATGGTATACAATATTAATAAATACTCATTGATTGATGGTCATCAATACTCAAACGTTTCTTATTCTTACTATGTCTCAGGCACTGTGTTACACCCATCACAGGACTTATTTGATTTATTAACATAACCACTTCTGCAGGTATGTACCATTATTGCCCACATATTACAAATGGAAGAAAATGAAGCCTAGAGATACTAAGTTTTACTTGCTTAAAGTCACACAGCTGGTCAGTGGGAGAACTAGGGTACGAAGCCAGGTTGTCTATGTTGCTTCACCCTCGTGTGGAATCTCAGGATTTATGTAGATAGAGAAAATGGCAGTTTAAAGTGCACGTTTTTTTTGGGGAAAGTGGCTCACTGACAGGAAGTATGGGGTTCCAGGAAAACCAACTATGTTTGGTTTTGCATACATTAATGTTTAGGGTTTCTAGAACTCTCCCTGGTAATGCTCGGTTATCACCTGCTCTGGCTGCTCATCTGTTGCTCCCGGTCTGTCCCCTGGGAGTCAGAACACCTCACCAAGGCAGGTGCTGCTTCCTCACGTGTGAAAGAATAGGGTTGGGCTGTCAGGGGCCTTCCACTTTCTGATTCTGTGAACATTCCCAGGACTTCTGTCCTCAATTATGACTGTGCTGGAAGGGGCTCCAGGAGATGATCAGACCATCTCTACGTTCTCTCAATTTGCTGACCGAGAAGTTTCTCCTTTCATTTACCAGCATCTCTCCTGCCTTAATAGAAAGTGCTCTCTCAGCTTTCTGTGGGTACCAAGAACAGCCAGTACCTCCATCAAAACAACCTCCCTTAATTTAATGTTACACATTTGACACAAATATCGGGTCTCACACTGGACAAGACATCGGACTTGACTAAGTTGTCCAATCAGCTTTCTCTTCTCCAGACCAAATAATCCCAATTCCTTAAACCTTTCTTTTTTTTCTCTTTTCTCTCCTCCTTTCTTTCTTATTCCTCCCTTTCTTTTTCAGTTCTTCCATTTCTTCTTTCCTTCTTTCCCTGTGCTTTCCTTAACTGGACTATTCTTCACTTTAAATCAACATTTTATGCACTCGATTTTTAAATCTTTTCATGGAGTAAAACACACATACACATTCACACACACAGAAAAGCGGCACAGGTATAATCATTTATTTAAAAAACATAGCCAATAAGTCCTTATAGAAGAAGAATCAGAAAATACAAACAAGTCAAACAAAATAAAATGTAAAATCCACCCAGACCAGCTTTGCTCAGATGAAATACACGCACAATGTGCTCAAACCAGATCTGGTGCACAGTGGCCAACAGTGGACCTACATTTTGGTCTAATAAAGCACAGTTGAAGGATTTTCTTTATGGGATAATAGACTTGGTTTAAAGATTTAAGAAGGTAGAGGAAGTCATAATGGTATTCTGAGGCAATGAATATGTAGGACCTACTCAATATTAGGGGAAAAGACAGTCAGTGTGGTTAATGGAGGGTGGCTGCCTGGCAGAGCAGAGATCTCGCCTGTGGGGTTTACTGTCAGACAGTCTGGATTTGAGTCCAGGCCTACTTATCACAAACTGCGTAATACTGGGCCAGTTCCATGACTTGTCTGTGCCTCAGTTTTCTCATTTGTAATGGGGAAAACCATCATCCCTAACTCACAGGATTTGATAAGGGCTATGGGAGATAATAATGGGAAAATTTATAAACCACAAGGAATCAAATGCATATAATTTTTAAAATCTCTTTTAATAACTTCCAATATCCTGGTGGCTTTTCTATTGCTATTCCATATTCAGCTAGTGGAAAAATAATCATTCCCAGTTTTTTCTTGTGTAGCTAAGTTTAGCAAATCATCTTCTATGTGTTTGCAATTGTGGGTTTTCATCTCTAAATCAGAATAATACTGATTTGTTAAACTATTTTTCTAAGTGATCAATGTCATAAAAACATTTTTTCAAGTCTTCTAAAGCAATAACAATTCCATTTAATTTAATATCATCATCAAATGTGATGAATGTGTCCTTAATTCCTTTCCCCAAGTTTTGCTACATCTTTTAGCTTTCCTCCCTCATTTCTCTTTCAAAATAAAGAAAACAACCCTCATCTTCTAACAAGTACCCTTTAAAAAAGTAAGACAAGATGCAACCTTACATTTTAGCCTCATAAAGCCGTACACTAGCGCCACAAGTCCCAGAAAGTACACAGGACTGGGCATCTCATTTCTGTGAAATCGTGGGGCTTGATGGCCTGAGTCTATTATTTCCGGCCTGGGTATTTTGGATAAGTAGTTAAACTTTATCTGTAAGACATAGGATAATACCTACACAGTGGAGTTGTGGTGAAAATTGAGTAAAATAATGCACAAAAATGTTCTGGGCACGTGGTGGTCATTTGAGAAATGTCACTTCTTCGTGCCATTGTGCCCCTCTGTCCATCATCAAGTTCTTTTTCAAAAAGTGGCCTCTCTTCTAGGATGATGGTCTCTTCATTTGATAGTAAGAAATCCCTGCCTTTCAAAACATTTATATACATAGCACTTTGTAATTTGCAAAAAGCTTTTCTCTCCATTATCTCGTAACCACAGGGACACACAGGCAGAACGATCACTCCCCTAGGGAGGGGGAATTGCGGCTCAGAGAGCAGGTCTGCTGCTAAATTCCAGGAGGCCATCAGGGAGGTGTCCTTGCCCTGGAGGGCAGGTCTCTTTCACTCTCTCTTTCTCCTTCTGCAAGTTGGGAAGCTGGAACAATTCTCCTTCACTTACAGACTGAAGAGTTTATATCCACGCCATGCATTCCTTAAAGTGCTCTGATATTTCCTGTGGGTCACAGGGACAGCCACAGCTAAAATCTAATCAGGAATTTTCCCCGACCAGACCAGCTCGGCCTGACCAGTTGGAAGTGCAGGGTCACTGGAACAAGGAGTGGGACATGGAAGAAAGGTGAAGACCAAGAGCTGGAGACCTTGCCAGATAAGTGGGGGACAGAATGAACATTCTATGGAAGCCATCATGCATGACACTTTTCCGTCAATAATGTGGCACTTTCCCTCTGATGACCTCGGAATTTGGAGAAGCAGTGCAGTTCAGAGGCAAGAGGTGGGCTTTGGGAGTTAGACCCACTCGGTGCAAATCCCAGCTCTGTAATTTGTTGGCTGTAGGGTTCTTAGTCCTTGATTTCCTCCTCTGTAAAATGGGGATGATAACTACCTCACAAGGCTGTCATGGGAACTAAACAGCAGAGTAGGAAGCTCAAGAACAATGGGTTTTGGAGGCTGAGTCTTGGGTGTTCCACTTACTGGGAGACTCTGGACTGCTTACACAATGTCTGCACTTTACTTTCCTCATCTGTAAAATGGGATCATAACGGTGACAATCCCTCAGAGTTGTAGTGAGGATTAAATGAGATGCAACTAGAAAGAACCCCAAACAAGACCTGGTGCACAGAAAGCTCTAAGAAAAGAGTAGCTACCAGGCAACACAGCTGTTAAGAGCATCCGTGTCGGGGGCTGAGACCTGCATTTGAATGGCACCTCTGCCATGTACTAGTTGCATGATCTTGAGCTTGTGATTTCACCTCATGCCTCAATCTCCTCATCTTAAAATAGGGGCAATAATGATATGCGCCTGGGGGGTTTGAAAAGAGGATTAAATAAGATGATACATGTAAAGTGTTCAGAACAGCATCTGGCACCTAGCAAGTGTTCTAGAAATACTCATTATTTGATTATTCTTATTTCCATTCCCTTTCCTGGTGTCTGTCGGATTTCCTCTCCTATCTAGGTGAAGAGAGTCTGCACCGCAGAGAACGACTCTGAATGGGGCCGGCCAGGGTCTCTGTGGGCCTGGGGCTCTGTGGCTTCCTGTACCTCCTTCACAGCCTCCGGTCTCAGGCCCTGCCACTTCAGAGTGGGTCCAGGGGCCTGGGGGCCCCATTTTGGAGCTGGCTTTGCGGTCAGGCAGCCATAATCTGTCCCTCAAGCCACACCAGAGTCTCATTAAAACGTGCCCCATAAATGTTAAAAAATTTACACATAAAAAAATTCCATGCATGAAACTGAAACCGTACGTTTTACAGCCTCGGTTTGAAATCTTGCATAATATATAAAATCTTGGCTCTGCACTGGGGGCCCATAAATCAGATTTTATAAAACAAAAAGCTTCTACTTTTCAAAGGGGTTTGGGGAACTTGCAAATTTTACAAACTTTACCAACTGCCAGTCAGAGGCTTCTGGGTCCAAGCAGGGGAGCTGAGCGCGCCAGGTACAAAAGAGGCCTGGTGAGCCCTGCGGTGGTGTGGGAACTGGAGTGGAGGGTATCCCCAGGGGAGCGCTCGAGGGGCATTCCAGCTTAGCCACCATGGGCGTGGAAAGCTGCCCCCAGAGCATTGAAATGGGGAGGTCAGCAGGTCAGAGAGTGTGGGGTGCAGAGATGTGGGTGGTACTGTTTGTAACTGGGGGCTTTCTTGCCCCCAGGAAGGAGGAGCTGGGGTGACCTGCAGGAGGAGGGCTGTATCAGGAGCCAGCGCACCTGGATCCTGGTCCTGTCATTTCCCTCCTCTGGACGGCAGTGGCCCCATCTGTAAAATGGGTAGTGGGTGGACTGGACTTGCTTCTCTCTAATGTTTTACGATACTAAGTTTCTCTTCCCGCAAGCGCACTGTGGGAGCAGCTGGCCAACCCGGGAAGGGCAGTTCCCTCAGAGACCTGCAATCTGGGGACCTCTCTGAACTTTGGGCCGCTCAGTCAGCCGTTCCCATGGGAGCTAGCCTGGGAGACAGCCAGAGCAGGGACAGTACCGCACACCGGGGGGCGGTTTGCTTGGAGGGAGGAGGGCGACCAGCTAGAGGCAGAGGATTTATGTCCCGGTGGTGGGCCTGCTGGGCTGGGGACTACAGGCTCCCTGGGCCTGGAGGGTGGGACAAAGTTTTTGGGGACCCCAGTGTCCTCCTGACAATCCTGTGTGTGAAAGTCAAGATTCAAGGGCAAAGGAAAGCCGCCCTGACACACATATATATATAAAATAAATCTCTCAATTATCTCAGCTCATTTGCTTGGGGTCTCTCATTTTATGTCCCTGCTCCGCTGCGCAGTATATCTGTCCGGATAAAGAGTTACAGTCCGTTGGGCTACGTGTGCGGGGTTGTAAAAAATACAGATGCCAAATTAACTGGCTGTGGCAGTCAGCAGCTGATTGAGCTGATAATGACGCGATCTGACCTTTTTCTAATTTCTAATTATGTGCATCTCGGCTGTGCTGGCTACATGATTCTTGTTCTAATGATGGCTTCTGTGGTTGGTCTCCTCATCTCCCCCTTCCTGACACAGGATTACAAGTGGGGTGGCAGAGGGCACTGCATGGCTCCCCAGATAAAGTTTCAGGGCCCCAGCCGCAGGGTCTCTCTGATGGCCACGGGGGGAGGTGGAAGCTAGGACTGCCTGCCTTACTGACACTGCATTGAGATCAACCTTCTGGCTGCTGGGCATTTTTAAAGGCCATTTAGTTCCACAAGCCATCTCATTAATCTTTTTATTACCATCCCATGAGATAGGTGTATGGTCTACAGATGAGAAAACCGAGCTGCAAAGGAGTTAGATCATCAAAGTCACACAGATGCTACCATGCTAGCCTCGGCCCCTTCAGCTCTGTTTAAATAACCCATCGGTCAGCCAGTCATTGACTATGGTGACCTCATGTAGCTAAATCAGGTCCGTGTGAATGGGTGGGCTGTCCAAGGATTGCTTCGCCAGCTGGACCATTCCCGGCCCTGTCATCTGACACAGACCAGGGAACACCAGAGGTGTGGGGCCACGGGGGCAGTTTTGACAACATTCATATCCCTGGGTCAGGCTTGGCACATAGCAGACACTTAAACAGGTTTGGCTGGACTGAATCAAGAAATCCACTTTTTCGAGGGAACAGAACCCAGAGAGACCCAGGTGGTGTTGGCAAGGGGAGAGCATGGAGCTGACCACTTTTTGGTATTTTACAGGCTGTACTAGAGTAGAGAAGGCTGTGCTCCGTGGGTCTTCCATAGCTTAGCTGGCAGGCGGTGGTGGGCAAGGTATGTGAGGTTTGTTTCCCCAGGACTCCTACTTTTTAAGAAGGCATAAATTCTTTCACATGACTCAGCCTGATATTAAACATTTCCTACCAACATCACCCTGTTTCTTTTGTGTCAAGGGAGGGGAGTGGACTATGGCCCCGAGGTCCATTCTCGCTCCTGAAGAAATGGGTGCCTCGTCTCCCGGCGCCATGGCTGCTGGAGGGCTAGGTTCTGAAGGCCCGCTCATAGCTGCAGTTCTGAGATTCTGGTCGGCAAGGCCAGACCAGCCTGCACTGATTGCCCCGTGTATCAGAGGACCTGCATGGGCAAAGCTCTCCCAGGGGACCTGAGAGACAGCGGTTTAGGCTCCTGGGAAGTGTGGCTGCTCAATCCCAGCCAGGAAAAAGGCAGGGCCAGGGATGAGCAGAGGTGGATCTGGGGCCTTCAGATACTGACACCAAGACTCCTGATGGCAGGCAAGTGCTTATCCTCTGGCGCCTACCCCCTCCCTCTGAATACTGGCCCCATCAGAACACTTCACAAACTGCCAGGCTGCGGTGGGTTCTCCTGGCAGCTCTGAGGTCTCCATAAAGAATCTTATTGAACTCTTGAGAAAAGCAGTGGGGTGGGTAATTCACAGCACAGAATAATACCTGAATCTGTTAAATTGGCTCTGCAGGTGCAGTGTGTGCGTGTGTGTGTGTGTGTCTGTGTGTGTACGTTTTCTTCCTTCCTTTTCTGGAACCACATTTGCTTTTCTAATTCTGTTTCCTTTTTGGGAGTGGGTGTCTGGTGGCTAAACTCTAGATGCAAGAGATTGGAACTCTCACCAGTCAGTTTGTGGAGGAGGGTTTTGCAGTTTCCAAATTCACCGTGCATAATCTGGAAAATCCACCCGCCAAAAAAATCAAGAATTGTGGTGAACGGTCCCAGGATGACTATCTCATGATGACCAGAGTAGCTAGTCTACTGCTCTCTTAGCAGAATTCCCGGGGCTAGATGAGAACTTCAGATGTCATCTAATCTAGTGGCTCCCAAACCTTATTGCAGATTGCAATTTCCTGGGAAACTAAAAATGTGGATTCACAGGCCCCACCAAACTTTTTAAATGACAAGGTGCAGGTGGCAGGCCCCAGGACTATGTATTAGAAAACCTGTACTGATGATCTATCTGGATGGCAGGCTGGGTGGAGGAGCCTGATCCGCTGGTCCCCCTAAAAGGGCAAGACACCTGGCAGCTTTCTGCTCAACATGACTGTGTCTCCAGGGCCTTCTCTCCATTGATTGGTTTGACTCAGCCTGTAACCCTCGCCCTCCACTTGATAGCCATCATCTTTCTGTGCCAGACTTACTAACATGCCGGGACTCCAGTCCTCAGAACAGGTGCCCCAGACAGTCTGGCATCTAGGACCCTCCTTTCCTCCCGTCCGCATTGTGAGGGGGTCGGCGCTGCTGCGAGCAGAGAAAGGGGCGCTCTGGTAGCACAGCCTGCAGGCAAGTCTTGGTTTCGGGAGCTCAGAGATGGTTCCTGGCTACTCAATGGGTGAGTCTAGTGCCAGCCCCCCTGTGGCCGTCCCCCAGATTTTTGCTGAATGAATAAAAGGATCACTTCTAGGGCATTTGGAGGGATCAGAGGGTAGGAAGACCCTAGCCAGGGTGGGTGTGGGAGGGTCTTTACCAGATTGTCCAGTTCTGGGTCATCGCTGAAGAAGGGTTTGTGTTCCTGCTCCTGCTGGTGGACAAAGTTCTCGATGTCCACATCAAAGCTGGCGGAGGTGATGCACTCAGAGCCCTGGGTGGCCTGTTCACATTTCTCAAACAGCAGCGTCAGGAGCGGGAAAAGAGGGTGCCTGCGGGGACATCAAGAGCTCACACATGCGCACACAGACAGGGCTGGGCTCAGAAGTCCCCAGGGCCCTCTCCCACATTCCTGTCACTTCTCCCAAGGTCCCACTCCTTGGGAATGTCCCCAGGCTCCATGGTCAGCCTAGATGCCAGCATTACATGCCCTGATATGGACTCTCTGTCTCTTGGTTCCTGGGGTCTTGGAGGGCTTGTGCTCCTCACCGCTGGGGCCTAGCTTCTATTTCTGCTCAGATAAACAGCATGTATTTGGTCGAAGTGATGGGTATAACCTTTCAAAGAACTAGGTGTCCATTTCTGGCTCAAGGTCAACCTCAGGAGGAAATGTGGGGAGTACCTAGAAGAGTCCAGGACATGAGCGTTTGTGGTTGGCCATTAAACCCACTCTTGGCGGTCTGGGGCCAGCCAAGGGCAGCACATGGGCACATGCGTGTGTGAGTGTTTGCAGGGGGTGGTGTGTAAGCCAGAATACTCATCCACATGTGGCGGCTGCGTATCTCCACCTGTCCTGGGTCTCTCAGCTGACTCAGTTTCAGGCAGATACCTGGTCACACGTGTGATATCTCCTTATGATTTGCCTTCACCACACACTTAGCCCAACTATAATTCAATGGCTATTGGCAGCACCGTTTTCCTTCAAGACTGTCTCTGTCTGCATGGTCACTGTCTCCCGAGGACCTTGCCCTGCGTGCTCATTCAGGCACTTGATAAATACTTGGTGACTGACAATGAATCAGCGAATGGAGAGATGTGAGTGCGAGCAGGTGTGCGTGTGGTTCTCTGCTGTATTATGGAAGCTGACATGCTTACCTGGCTGGCTCTGTGGGTCTCAGCCTAGACCCCACTGACTCTGGCAAGTCCCCCAGAGTTCCCCTTCCTCTAATCTATGCTGATGGCTTCCTGAGCTGTTTGCTTTATTATCTGCCTTCCTCACTAGAGGAAGCTCCATGAGGGCAGGAATCTACCCACCTTATTCTCACTGTCTGTCCAGAGTCTAGCAGAAGTATGTGGATCCCAATACCATATAATACATATGTTATGTGTGTGCCTATTTGCTTATATAAGTGCATATCATTCTAATTTCTCTGCAGCATGTGTGAACAACTGTGTCTTGATATGTAGCACACATGCATGTGTTTGTATGGGTTGCCAGCACTGGGTTCTGGCGCCCCACTCCCTGCCACTGTGCTTCTGGAAAAGCATGAACCCATCACTCTCTGGTCTCCTTCCTCAGTCCCCTTACCATGAAATCTGGCTCCTTTCTTTTTGATCAAGCCCTGCTTGCTGGGAGAGGAGGAAGGATGTGTGTTGGGTCTGGCCCCCAGGGCTCTGCCAACAGGGATATTCTAGCCAGCACTGCCAGGAGAACTTTCTGCAATGATGGAAATATTCTACAATCTCCACTGTCCAGTATGGTGACCACTAACTACACGAGGCCATCAAACACTTCAAATATGACTGCTGTGTCTAGGACACTGAGCTCTCTTAGCCATCTTACTTAATTTTAACTGAAATAGCCACATGTGGCCAGTGGCTGCCATACGGGAGAGCACAGTAAGTCTTGGAGAGGAAAACAGACCATGCTTTCCTCCCCAGCAAACTGTGACTGAACGTACCGAGAGGAAGACTGAACGTCCAGCCTGCACAGCGTTCAGGCATATGGGGGGGCCCCTGTGAGCCTGTCCCATTCTGGCATTCTAGTGATTCTAGGCAAAAAGACAGAGGTGCTTCATCTTGCCCACACCCACACCTATTCACACCTACCCTTACTGGTCATTCTACTCAGGCTCGGGGCAGTGGGACAGGAGGGGAGACATATTCCTGCTTCGGAGGAGCTGTGTGGCTGGGCAGCCTGCCTCTGGACACCACCTCTCAGCCCTTGTTTTGGCTGCTGATGCATAAAGAGCTGGGCCCTGAGGCTGCAGCCCGGGTTATAGTCTGGAGGAGGGGAAAAAGGGTCAGTATCTGAGGCTGGAGCATGTGCAGCTCCCAGTTGCAAGAAGGTCTATTCAGCCCCCACAGGAAGCTGGCAGGGAAAACAATGAGCTCTCTTAGCCATCGGCTGAAGACAAAGAGAAAACCAGGTGAAGGGTTAAACTCCAGTGTAAGTCTTCATTTGCAGCCACTAATACCGCAGCATATTATAGTCTAATCTAACCTGATCCCAGTTTAATGCAAGATTCTCCTGGCCCTGAGTGGAATACCAAAGAAAGCCTCAGTGGCTGTGATTTAAGCAGAGCCCTGCAGTGGTTTAGCTGAGGGACATGAAAGGCAAATTCCAGACGGTGTTATGAATTATTGCGCCTTATGAACCTTCCTACTCTCAACAGATGCCTGCTGCCATTTAAACAGCCACTAGATCAATTAGGAATGAAAGGCACAAATCGACTCTGTACAAGGGCACTAAATTACCAGGAACTAATAATCCGCAGCATCGTGCCAGGTGGTGGGGGTGCAGCCCCCACCCAACACCGCGGCAGTCGCTGGTCACTGCATGTTTCTTTCTCACTGGTTGGAGGGAGGGTGGGCGGGCAGCTGCCGAATGTGGAGGGGATGGTCTGTGTGTGTTTGCATGCACACACGTGTGTGCCTGGGTTGACTGTAGGCTGTCAGTGAGAGTAAGTGTGAGAGTTGTATAAATGTGCTGTTGTGTGTGTTTTTATTGTGTATGCACCCATTGCATTTATGCAGTACATGTGCACATGCAGGTTGTGTGTATAGAGTGGGGTGCAGATTTGGTGTGCCATGAATACAGTGGGCATATGCCCTACACTGTGTGCAGTGTATGTGCCTGTGCTACGTGCTATTTGTATGTGATTTGTGTGAGGGGATTGTGTGCTCTGTGTACACAGCATGAGCAAGTGTGGGGTTGGGTGAGGGGGGTCTGCCAGTGATGAGTCTCCCAGTTATTTGCACTAGAGTTGGGATGTGGGGAGAGGAGGGTAGTTGTTGCTACTGTCCATGGCCCCAGGGAGGGCCTCTCTGAGGAGGTGACATTTAAGTTAAGCTTTGGATGATGAGGAGGCAGTCATGCAAAGATCTGAGGGACAGGTGCTCCAAGCAGGAGAAAAAGCAAAGCACTTTAGATAGGAATGAGCTTGACATGTTTCTGGAACATAATCTGATGAGTGTGCCTGGAGGAAGGTAGACAGAAGGGCTGTGGAGGGAGATGAGGTTGGAGAGGTAAGCAGGTGTCAGATCAGAGGCTAGGGGTGAGGTGGGTGTTCTCCTCATCACATACACTGGGTAACAAGGTGCACCTTCTGTGCAGAGCCATGGCATGGCTTTTTTTCATAAACTTCTCACTTGCAGGTGTTAGATCTCCCAAGAGTATGTGTGCGCGTGCATGTGTGGCTGGGGGGCAATATCTGTAGTGCTTTCTGTGGCTTCTGCTATCTCTCAAAAGAAGAAAACATGTTTTCTGTCCCCTACCCCCTCAAATTAACCCACAGAGCACAGAGCAGACGTCATGGATGCTGGCATGGCCGCCTCTCTCCAGCCCCTTCTTCCCTGGGCGGCACTATCAGCTCCCAAGTCCTCCCTTCTCATACCTGACCCTCCCCGGGCTCCTGTATCTCGTTCCGCCCACTCCAATCCCTGGATCCTTGAGCCCAGAAGCTAAGATGGCATCAGATCTTACCCACAGCTTTTCATATGAACCATAGGCAGGGCCAGAGGGCTCCCTGAGGCCCCATGCTCTATCCACCTTGATCCCTTGATAAACCCACACTGCAACCTGCTACCTGCTACCTCAAATGTGGGGACCACTGAGGCACTCAGCACCACCCCCGGAGAAACAGGAGCAGTCTCCCAGCGACTCAGCTGGGTTCTGTGGCTGTGGTCATGCCACGGCTTCTCTAAGGCTGCTCCCAGCCCTGTTCCCAGCCCCTTCCCCAGCTGCCCAGCTGGCACTTGCCTGAGGGTTGACATATTTCTGAGCTACTGTCCAGCATCACCCCCATAAGGCTGGAGGCCACCCTCAAGGAATCCCTCCCAGCAGCCCCTGCTGCAGGCCAGAGGCAGGTGTGGTGAGGCGGCTGGGCAGGGACCATGAGAGTTGGGCATTTCAGGCACCTGGGACATGAATGGCCCTGTCTGAGCCAGGTGTGGGATGAGAAGGACTTCCAGTTAGGTGTAGGGTTCTTTTATACTTGGCCTTCCCTGAGTTGCAGTTTATTCAAATAAAGTGGGTTTTAAGGAGTTCTTCTTCTGCTGTCTAGATCTCTCCCATTGTGGATCAATACCCTTCAGGCAAGAGGCAGGAATGGGGAATCTCGGTTCCCAGTGCCCAGGCAATGAAGAAGTAGATAGGAGAGATGGCCATTAGACTTTATTTCCAAAGAGCTGAGGACATTTGACCTCCATAAGAGCTCACCTTCTGCTTCCCTGATCTTTCTCCGTTCTCCGCTCTTCTCCCCCACATCACCTCTGGCCCGACCGCCCCCTCCACCCCAATCTCTCTTAAGCCTTTCAAAATTTGGAGGAAATAAATCTCACTGCGCTAATTCAGTGAGAGTTTGAGCCTCGTCAGTGCAGAACAAATAAAAGGAGTGAACTGGCATGACATTTTACTGCAGAAGAGAGGTCGTTTCCAGCCACTAATAAAAAGGATTTGACACAGACTAATAAAGAGAAATGAATTTCTCTAATGGCCTAATTTAGCACATTCAGCACTGGGCCTCTGCCGGGTGCAGGGGGCGGGAGGCTCCGCTGCTGTCGGTGCGGACAGTGGGAACCAGGAGCTGCAGAGAGACGCAGGGCTCGAGGAGAGGGGAGACGAGCTGATCTCAAATAACATTTTATTATTTCTTCTTCCTTTCCTGAGTCCCCACCCCACCCCCACCCTCATCACCTCTCCCCAGGAGCATCTGAACCAAAATCAAGCTCAAGATACGCAGTTCCTGTTAACGACCTAAAGAAATAAGGGACCCTCTCGGCAGAATTGCAGTCCTGTGCTAGCTTAAGAAGGTGATTAAGCCGGATGTGTTGATTTCTACAGGGGTTTAAGCCACCGTTTGGTTTAATTACTTCTGACATTTCTGCCTTCCCGTTTTTTTATACCACCCACATTCGCTGGCCTGGAATGCCCAGTGTGGGACCAGGAGGTGCAGGCTGCCCTCCAGAGAGCAACTAGACACAGGGCAGGATTTGGGGACAGGCAAATGTCAGCCACCCTTTGGCCAGCAGCAGAGAGGCTGAGACTCTTGTTCAAGCCCCAGTTTTTCTTCAGGGCAAAATGATCCTGTCCATCCCAACTCCCCAGTTTCTGGTGAGGCTAAGAGTGTCCTTGAGCAGGACAGCTTCTGTGCTGCCTATTTTATCCCCCCACCTCAAGATAGATGCTCTTAATATAAATTGGACTGCTAGGTTTCCTAACACTTTCAAAGCCTTCCTGGGACAGAGACCACAACTTCCTGGTAATTCTTATACTCATATCTAACTTAAATTTCTTCTCTAAGGCTGAATGAAGCTCATTTCCTTTAGTTAGAAGGACTCAAGAAAAGACAGGTAGACCCTTTTCTGTTTCTCTTCCTTGCTCCTTGGACAACCTGGGCTTTTAAAAAAAAGTTTTTTAACATTTCCTTCTGCTGAGAGGACCAGGACCAGAGAAGCAGAGTCTGGAAAAAGTTAGAAAGAATGCAAAAATACAGAGCTTCCGGGAGGCTCAGACGCAAAGGACACAAGAGGCAGAGACAGAGAATAGATATGGAGACAGAAACAGCACCACAGATGGGGGATGGGGGGGCAGCAAGGATGGTCACACGAGGGG
This sequence comes from Manis pentadactyla, assembly GCF_030020395.1. NCBI lineage: Eukaryota > Metazoa > Chordata > Mammalia > Pholidota > Manidae > Manis > Manis pentadactyla. The sequence continues at coordinate 11,396,217 of NC_080031.1, read as the reverse complement.
GGGACACTAGTGTTGAGTTCTCTTTCTGGGTGATAAACCTTGTGATTCACAGTCATGCCACACTGTCACTTCCAAGCCTCTCAGTCATCCCTTCCCTTGTGACCTTGGCCAGGACTGCAGACCTCAATTATGGGTCCAGCCAAGTGTGTGGCAGCCTGCTTGGCTGTCCACCTCCCCTCCCTGTGACTGACCTTGGAGCCCCCGGACCTGTCCTGTGCCTCGCCTCACAGCCCAGACTCATCCAGCTGTCAGGGCTCACACCCCCTCACTGAGCCCCGGCTCTTTCTTCCAGTGGGGATGGGTGTCAGAGCTTCCAGGCCTTTCCCAGCTGGGAGGAGAATGGGCAGTGCAGAGGGTGGAATGGATGCTAGAAGAGCAGAATTTCTGGTGGAAATTTTCGGTGGTGAGCCAGTGGGAACAGAGCCTGGTCAGGGCCAGACAGCTGCAAGGAACACCCTTGTGTCGGCTGGTGCAGTGGGGTAGGATGGGGCAAGCAGCGGCCAGGCTGGCTGTCCAGCGACCCACCCTAGTCCCCTCCCACACACAGCAGAGGCCTCGAGTTGCCAAAGGCCCACCCCCCTAGAAATTCTACCCAGGGGCTGGCATTTTGACCCTTTATTTCTAGGGCCCCACGCCAGAGGTCACTGGGATCACAGAATCAGAGACAATGACTCCTAGAGCCACCTTTCAGAATGCCTCCCCCTCCCCTCTTCCTGCCCTGCCTCTATTCAGGGCCACAAGGCCCATTACAAGTATCCCTTGTGAGAACTTGTGAGATTTGCACGGGTGCTGATGAAATAGTCAGCGTCCTCAGAGGAAAAGCCGTGGTATGTCAGGGTGTGGCCTCCACCTTTTGTCAGTGTGCCTCCTCCACAGACTCAGCAGGGAATGTGGTGGTTGGACAGACAGCAGGGGGCCCCTGGCCCCCATATCTTCCCTACCCCCTTCCCTATCTCAGGCACACTAGACTTCTTGTGCTCACCTCTATCCCTGTTGTTCCTTCCACCTGAACTGTCTGTTGCTGTGTCTCCACCTGCCCCTTCCAATAACCTTCAGAATCCATGTCAAAGCACCGCCACTTCTACAAAGGCCCCCGATAGGTCTCCCCAGCAAGAGAAGCACTGCTTCCTCTGAACCGTTGCAGGAAGTGCTTCGGGGATTCTACCTCGCCCTCGCTCACAATTTAAGGGGAAGAGCTGGGCGGTCTGAAACGAGCATGGACTTTGGAGCCAGGCAGCTGTGTGACTTTGGGGTAAGTTATAGAATTTCTCTAAGCTTCAGTCCCCTCTTTTAGAAATCAGGGATAACGCCACCTACGATAACCATGATTGTAAGGACTGAATGAAGAGACATGTAGAGTGTCTGGCACTTAGTAAGCTATCAATTAATGCTTGTCCCATTTCCCTGGAAAGGTGTGTGGGCACCTTTTCTTATTCAGAGCAACATTGACACCATCCGCTCCAATAAATTTATATTCCCATCTCCATAGACTCACTTGGCAGGGAAAACAAGCCCACATGCCAGGTCAAATAGAGGTACAGAAAGAGGAGGAGGAGAGGCAGCATACAGTTTATCAGAACCCAGAACCTCATTTTTTTTAAGCAAAAAAATCACTGCCAGTAAGAATTTATTTTTATTTCCCTTATGACACTTACTAAATTCTGAGAACTATAGTTGTTTGGGCACAGATCTGTCTTCCTCGCTACTCTGCTCCATGATCTTGTCTTATCTCTTTTAGAATTCCCAAGGGCCAGGCACGGTGCCTGGCACACAGCAGAGGTTCAGTAAACATTTGGTGAATCAATAAATGGGCACAAGTGAATGAATGAAGTAAGTCCTGAGTATGGGAACGAAGGTTCTAAGATGTGATCCTAAAGTTCTTTTGGACTCAGAGTCCATCCCTTCCTTGTATCAGACTTGCCACCTGGCAGCTTCTAGCCACAGGTGCTGCGAAAGAACCTGCCCTCTTTGGGCCCTGCCTGGGTGTGCGGGAGGTGGGGGCTGGCAGGGTCCTAGAAGGAGGAAAGTGAGTGTGAAGGAAGTGCTCCCCCACCCACTACTCTCCTCCCCTCTGAGGCAGCAGATGGAGAGAGCACAGTGGGGTCAGGGAGAACAAGCCAGCAGCTCCTGGCTGGATGTATTTTTACTTCAGGTGTGACGTTGGGACCATGCGGGTGTATTTTTAGTCCTGCCCAGTGGGTGGTGTGTTCGCCTGGGTTGCCTTGGAGAGGACTTCTTCTAGTTGCTAAATTAGAATTGCATCTGCTAGGGTTCCTGGGCTCCAACCAGCAATCCTCCCCTAGGTGGGTGGGCAGGTCCATTCCTGGCAAGTGTGGGGCGCAGGGCAGGCCACAGTCAGCTCCATCTCCACACACACACACACACATGTGCAGTCTCCCTCCTGGCACATTAGAAAAAAGAAAAAAAATGTGAAATCTCAGCAAAGTGATTGTTAAGGCTAGTCTGCAAGGGCAAGAAAACAAGACTCTAAAACCTGGTAGGATCTCATGTCCAGCCAGTTCCTTTTAAGGAATGGCAACTCAGGCACAGAAGAGAGAAGTGTCTTCCCATGACTCACTAGGCTAGGCAGCTAGTGAGAGACAGTCAGAGGTTCTATCCAAGTCACAGGACAGCCAGCCAGTCCCCAACGAGAAACCCCTTCCAGGAAGATGGTGTGGGGATGTAGGGAGGGGTGCTCTATCCATTTGGCTGTGGTCATAGGCAGTGACAAGGTCACACACATTGGGTGGCACTCGGTAAGTTGTAAGTGCTTTTCCAGGTGCTTATTGCATTGAAACCCCCCATGTTCTTTTTACTCCCATTTTATTGATCAGCAGACTGAGGTGCCATATGGCTGAATAACTGCATCATGCTAATAAGTGATGGACCTGAGATTTCAAGGTGGGTATCCAAAATCTAAATTTTGGCTCTTGCCCCCTCTCCCGTGTACTGTTTTTGAACCATTATTGGAATCACTTCATCCTCCTCTCTTTTATCCTCTCCTGTCCTTGAGGCATCTGTGTCATGGGGTCACAGACCTGAGCTGCTATGTTGCAGCACAAGAGAATCTCTGCCTTGTCCAGTAAGTTTCTAAAACACTCTTCACTCATCATAATATTTGTTTATATTTGGAGAGGGCTCTAACCTTTATACAGGCCTTTCATTTTCTCATGATGCCTACCTGTGAGGCAGGAAAGCTGATCTAAAGAGGTGAAATTATTTGCCCAATGGTTGAGTCAGAGCTGAGACTGAAGTCTTAGTCTTAGGTTCTTTATACCTGACCATGAAATGGACCAGGGCTTGGGAGAATCAGAGAGTGGCGCTGTGGTTAAAAGAAAGGCGAGATTGGTGCAGTCCAGCCCTGGTGTGAAGCCCGTAGCCAGTTAAACCCACAAAGGCCCAGCTTGCTGGCTCTCTCCCCACTCCACCCCACCCCATTCACATTAGTGGGAGGCCCAAATGCTGGTCATTTTCCCTCTTATAAGGGGACAGATTTAGTCTAGTATTGATCATGGTGACTACTCACAAACGGAGCCACCATTCATTGTGAGCTTTCTACTTGCCAAGCGCTGTCAGCTGTCAGCCTGTCTTCCTTAATCCTAACATAACCTCGTGAGGGTAAAAGTCACTGGGATTCCAGGCTCCTGGATGTCTTATCAGTATGCCTACTCTCAGCAGGGTACCTGGACTTCTCAGCTCTTCTCACCACATGCCAGTGAGCTGTGGAAGCAGTAGGACCCACTGCCTCTGAATGTGTGTGGGCCAGGCTGCCGCAGCCTCTGAGCCTGCCAGCAGCAAGTACAGAAGCTGGGCTTGGGGTGGGGGGCCTTCAGATGCTGGCAGGAAGGGCAGGGAGCAGACTTGTCCTGGTGCCGGCGGAGAACTGAGTGTGGTTTTACTTCCAGATAGTGGTTCCAACAGGATCACTTCCCTGACTATATAGTCAACAGCTGAATTGTTATCCCTGATGCCAGTGACTCCAACTGCTTCCCAAAGCAGGGCGTGTCTTCTAGAGCCCCCAACCCATCAAGCCCAGCCCGGAACACAGCCTGGAGCATCTGCTCCCAGAACCAAGTCCAAAAGCATCTGGTGCTGACTTCTCCATTTGGAATGGCTCTCTCCCACACTGCTCTCAGGCAACCCCACCCAGCACATTCCAGGAATGACCCAGCACACTGCCAGGGACGGCATAGGGTTAAGCCTCCGGGTCAGCTTGCTGGAGTCAGAACACCCTTTGGTCACAAGGTGGAAGAGTTCCCTCAAAGCCACTTCATCAGGAAGTGCCAGTTCCCAGGGTCCTGGCCAGGCAGCAGCTACAGAGGACAGTCACCACAGGACCAGCCCCTGTCCAGCTCAAAACCTAGGGGGGCTCCTCCTACCCATCCGCCAGCCCAGACCCAGGAAAGCAGCTTGGCTGTCCTTCCCCTTGGGCTTCACCTGCATGGGGAGAAGCAGTGAACTCTGCCACCCTGCACCGGGGCCGGGAGCCTTGCACTCAATTCCATAGACACTTTCGTGAGCGGATACTATGTGCCAAGTTTACATTACAGTCACCTTCCGTGTCTTTCTGCCATTCCCTGGACCAATTCTTCTTTATTCAGAGTCCCTCTCGGAACTTAACACGATGCTCAGTACATGCTTAATTGAAGTGCAGTGTGAAGACACTGGCGTAGGAGCCCTTTCCAGTCCTGCCCTTTGCCATCACCTCTCCACATTTACCTTCCAGCCTGGCAACCCCTGCTTCCATTTCCCCAAACATCTAGTAGCCGCTAACACCTCCACAGTGCTGGCTATATGGCAGGTTCTTTACTAAGCACTTTATGTGCACTATGTCATTAATCCTCATGACAATCCTGATAAGACATTGCACTACTTTCAGCCCTATTTTACAGATGAGGAAACTGAGGCCAGAAAGAGTTAGTGCCCAGTGGTAGAGCCAGAATGTAAACCAAGGCCATCTCAGTCCAAAGGGTGTGTTCCTAAGCCCAAATTCCACCTTCCTTAATGTACCCGACCTCTTCACCTCTTCACCTCTTCACCTCTTCACCTCTTCACCTCTTGAACAGGCCAAGGGGACACATGCGGGTCCCTCTGTTGAAACATCCTCATCCCCTCTACCTCATACAGCAAGCACTGATCTGGGTGTCAGGTATTATCTAGTTTTAGTCTAGCTACCACTGTTTTCTCTTTTATAACTGAGAAAATTGAGGCCCGGAGGGATTCTCTAGCCCAGGGTGACAAAGCTAGTTCTCAGCAAGTCTGTTTCTAGAGCTCATCCCACACCCAGCTGCTCTACTGCACCTGCGCCTCGAGCTATGGATGATCAGAATCAAGCCCCAGACCTCAGTGGCCTTTGGAAGGACGGTCTCCAGGTAGTGATCTGCACACTGCCCACAGCCCTGTTCTGATCTTTCCCCAAGATCAGACCTAGAGGGACCCAGGCTGGATGAGACCGGAACAAGGGTAATATAAGTAGGGCTTCAGAAATATGGATGCTTTTATTGAACTAGAACTGGACTTCAGCATGAGCTGTCTAGGGGTAGGTCACATGTGGGCAGAGGCTCTGAGTCTGTGGCTTACGGACACATGTGATTGATGGGAAGAGCCAGAGATGCTCTACGGAAAGGTCAGGCTTCTGAAGGCTGAGCAGCTAAGGGCGAGGCAGGAGACTGGTTTCACACAGGGTTTCTGGAGCTGCCGGGAAGGAGTTCATTAATGGATAAACCAGGAAGAGCTTGGAATCTACTTGGGGAAGGTGGGGAAGGTGGGGTGGGGGCGAGGCTTTGCTCATCGGATGCAAAGAGACACAGTGATGGGTAGAATCTAGAAAGGGGAAACTGCAACTGCAAACACTTAAAAAGCACTCGCTCTGTGCCAGGCACTGTTCCAAGTATTAATTCATTAGGAGAGAACTTCGTGAACTTAGATACCCAGGAGTAGACCAGACAGGCCAGTGAGCACCAAGGAATATAGGATTATGGCTAAAAGTATGTGGGAAACCATTCCAAAGAATTGGTTCTAAGATGTGATGACGTGGTTAAAAACAGACTGTGGACCCGTAACCTGCCTGCCTGTGTGGGGTTTGTGCTTTGCGCTGGTGAGAGCCGACTACGTGCGCCTCTTCCTGGCTCTGTTCAGTGGTACCACCCTGGCAGCTTGAAATGGGCCATAGTCGGGGCATTTACACTGTGAAAATCAAATGCTACAAATCCGGGCTCCCCCGCTCTGCTCAGTCCTGAGAGCCAGTTTGCCAGCACACCAGCCTAGAACCACGGTACGTTTATGGGAACTGCCTAACCTATTTAATGTATCCACTCGACAAGCCCTAATTTAGTATGTACTTGGTCCGAGCTGCAGAAACTCCAAGGCATTGTGTCAGGCGAGTGGGATGAGTCAGTGAACAGAGCAGACGCGACCCTGCCCTCATGGAGTTTACGATCTAGTGGGGAAAACAGAAATAACGTTAACACAATCAGTTCGATTGTGAGTACTTCCCCAAAGGAGAAATACAGGCAGCAGCCGCGCCCCCTCTCCACCTGATCCCAGCTCCATTCTCCAGCTGTTTTAGAGGCAGATCAAAGCACTGGTGCTCCTGTTCTCTCACTGCTCCTGCCTCCAGACAGCACCTCCGGCCAATAAAGGTGACTTCTTCAGCACCGGGTGGGCCACTTCCCCAATCTCAGAGAGGTGTTCAGCCTCAGGGGCCACGGCGCGACAACCAACTCAGCATAGTCGTCTCAGCAAAGCCTACCTCCTCCCCCATTCGTACCTGGCCAGGCCTACCTCCCTGCCACTCTCTGCTCCCCAGGACATCCTGGTTTCCATGGGAACCCACTCACTTCAAAGGGGAACAACCAGAGGAGAGGAGGGAGAGCAGAAACTGGATTAATCTCAGCTTCAGGGCCCTGTCTTTGCGCTGCTGGCTACTTAGTGACCAGGTCCAAAACAGCACTCACTGCTGTCCACCAGCATGGACGGGGGGCTCCAGCATGGACAGGGGGGCTGGTGTGGTCCATGCTGATTTTCACCTTCTCGGTGGGAAAATGTCCAGGGTTGATGAGGGGGCTGGGAAAGGAGAGAATGGAGCTGGGTCCAGCCCTGCAGGCCCTGCCTCCCTAGACCCCCTGTCTGAATTGCTCCTGGGCCACAAACACAATTACCCACGATGTGCATCCAATCATGGGATCTGCTCGGATTAGACTGCAATCATTAATCTGAGCGGGAGCTCCTGGTTGTCTTGCTGATTAGCCCAGATGATGCTCTGGTATGATCCAATTAAAGACAGACTTGGCCTCCCCTCTCCCCTCGCTAACACACACACACACACACACACACACACACCCAGTTTCCACATCAGAATGAACCAACACATTTCATTAACACATCCTCATACACAAATACAACCTCAGGGGCATGGACAGGCTTCCTCCACTCACTGGCACAGCCCTCCACCGTCCCTTTTGTCATACTGTCCCTGGGCTACCCTTTAGAGGCCTCCCATACCCATCCTTCATCTGAGGTTCAGGGCAGGGCCTCAGTGGGGATCCCAAAAATCAGTGCGGGGCGCTAATCTGAATCGAAAGGGTCTTGTTACATTTATTGACATGAAGTGCTAACTCCCTGATGCGCTCTGGAGCAGCCAGGCGGGCTGCCGGAGGCAGGCAAATCTAATTAAAATTGCCTGACCCTACAGGAGGCTGAGCCCCCTCCCTGGTCATCCTGCAAGGGCTGTAGAGAGGGCTGCTGGCATTAATGGGAGAGGCGTGGTTGTGGGGGACAAGCTGGGGCCCCAGGGGCAGGAAGGACTGAAGAGAAAAGAAGCTGCAAAGTTGCTGATGTCAGCTCGGGGACTCTGAGACGCCGGCAGTCAGCTCTGGCTGGGCAGGTGGTGGCGTCCAACCTGCGATTCTTTCTTGGTGCTCAGATGGCTGCAGAAGTAATTTAGGCAAACACAAGGACTGTGGGGTGGTCAGCCGGGTGGGAGCAGGTAAAGCTCAGGTGTGAAGATGGCAGGAAGAAGGGTTGGTTGAAGGAAGATCTGGGCCTTCATACTAGAAGTGACATCATGGTGCACAGTTTCTGCAGAGGAGATGACCCCCACTCCCCTGCAGTTTGGCCTGGGTGGGGAATGAACCTGGGATCTTGGGAAGGGTTCAGTGCCCATGGAGCCTATTTGTAGGAACAAGGTAATCCATCTGCTTTGTGCCAGACACAGTGCCATGAGCTTAAATGCACCATCTCATTAATTCTTATCAAGCCTGCTGATTAGGGTCTACCATGACACGAAAGCTCAGGGAGACTAGTACATGGAGGAGAGGGAACTCAAGCCTAGGTTTCCAGAAACTCTTTCTACACACGAATCTGGGGATCTTTCTAGACTGTGGACTGTGCTCACCCCAGGTCCTTGCCCAGGGGTCTGGAAAGCCTCCTAGGATTGCCTCTCATGTGCATATGAATCACCTGGGAGCTTGTTAAAGTGCAGACCATGAACCCTTAGGTCTGAGTGGGGCCCAAGATTCTGCATTTCTAATCAGCCCCCAGTGATGCAATGCTGCTAGCCCATGGACCATACTTTGAATAGTGATGATCTAAATGGAGTAGGATGCTTGTCTTGCCTGAGGGTTTCAGCCCTGGGTTGATTCACTAAGGAGTCAGTGAGACTGAGAAATGACAATGGAACTTTCTTGGGTAAAAGCGTTTATACTCTGCTTTATATTCCTGGCAGCAGCTTGAGCCCTAGAATCATGTCTGTATCCAGCAGTCTGCAGGTCTGTAATCCACCTCCATCTCTGCCTCCACCCAGAGCACTGGGCAGAGCTCTTTACATAGTGACTCAGTCAGTAATAGCTTATTGCCTAGAGTGTGGAAGCAGTAACCTAGCAGTAGACCAATTATATCATCAAATAGTTTAGGGTCAGGTGAGGATCCTGGCCACAGGAACTTCCATTTTCCCCACAGTGCTGTATCCCAAGTCATCAGACCACAAGGCAGTTTCCAGAGACCATGTTGCTCTCCTCTCCCTCTTACGCTTCCCATGAAAGCACAAGCCCACCACACTGGTTAATTCACAGGAGGCCAAGCGGCTTCAACTCCCACACCCAGCTGCTTGGGCCTCTAGCCATTCTTAGAACACATCAGGTTCTGCTCTGCCTGGAAGGATCTGTTCGACGCATTTCTCTTACTAGCCTTTAAGATCGAGCTCAAATATTGCTGCCTCCATGAAGCCTTCTCTGTTAAAGCCCCCACTGAACTGTGTTACTTTCTTGTTTGCATATCTACCTGTTCCTGGAGGGACATGGAGGAGCCCATGCCTTTCCCTATGGTTTTAGCCTCTCTCTCCTGAAGTCCAGCACAGTGCCTCCATGTATTAATAGTGAGGCTTCAATAAAAGCATGTGGAGGAAGGAGGGAGGGCAGACGAGAGTACCCAGTGTCTCTGACAGTCATGCAATGACACCCAGGACTTCTTTGGGGCCCAAGGCAGAGCTCTCTACCTGTAAGCATCTGGGCCTGGCCTGCGCATTGGGCAGGGTAGGACCCAGAAGCTGTGATTTATCTTCTGCCAGGGCTGGAAAGGACCCTCACACCTGGATCTGTGGATCAGCGTCCATTGCTCTGGACTCCCAACTGTTGGCATTAGAGGCATTCAGCTCACCTGAGTTAGTAAAACTAATGCCAAAAACAACGATAATAGCAGTGACAATCACCACCTCACTGTAAAGGCACTGTCATCTGGGGAGGACTGTGCAAGGACTCCATTTTCTTCCCCTTGGTCTGGGGTGGGCCATTCTACGTGTTACTGGCATTCACATCTGCTGCAACATACGCCCGGTTGGAGGTGGGCCTCCCTGCTGTTACATGTGAGTGTGCGCTCCCACAGGTGAATGTGAGCGCGGGCCCAACCCCATCCCTTCTGGAGCCTCCCTCAGGCCTGCTCTCTGATGACTGCATCTGCTCCCCAACAGGTACACAGGACAGATAGGAGTTTCCCTGAGTCCTCCTCACCCCCTGCACATCCAGGACTCTGGGTGCATGGGCAGATGCAGAGCAAGATGAGACAACTGCCTGCTCTCAGCAAGCTTCCCACCTGGGGGAGGGTGCCTGAACCTACACAGCCACACACAACACCTGTTGCTATAAAGTGAAGGCAACCATGACTCACAATGTGGTCCAAGGACCAGTTGCCTTAGATTCACCTGCAACACTTTTGAAAAATTCACATTCCTCTTTCTAGAGCTCGACATACTGATTCAGCATTTCTGAGCACCGAGCCCAGAAATACGCATTTTAACAAGCTCTCCCAATGATTCTCAGGCATACTATGCATAATACCCAGTCCTAGATGGTATAATCAGATGCCTAGTGCTCTGGTGGTCTCGGAGTGAAGGGGACCATGGAGGGCAGGCAAGGAGAGAGTCTGGGGGCAGCTGCCTGGTGCTGAGCCGAAGGTTTCAGATGTTCATTAGGGCTCATTCCCAGCTGAGATGAGGAAGGGATTTTGGAAGAAAACTGCCCAGGCTCTCCTGTCTCTCACTAGACAATTCTGAGAAGTTAGAGTCAACCCACACTGGTCAGCTGAGGGATCTCTGGATGGATGTGAGAGGGAAGGTGGCGAGGAGAGTGGCTGTTGGCCATTGTCTTTGATCAGCCCACCCATGGGCCTGTGTGCTCATCCTCCTGTTGAGCAGGGCCTGCAGCTGCTGGGGACTTCCAAACACAGAGGCTTCGTCCTACCTGTACACAGCTCGCTTGTCAGCCTCCAGCTGGGCCTGGGGGTCAATGGGGGCACTGGGCACAGGTGTGCTGGCAGCAGCTGAGGGTGCAGGGATGTGGACGGCCTGGGCCTTAGAGGGTGCCTGAGCAGTTGCCGTCATCTGCAGAGAGAAGAAAGGGGAGGCGGCAGGTTAGTAGGGGAGGGACTGGAATTGTGAGGTGTACCCTGGCCTGTGGTGTGTGTGGGGATAAGAGAACTGTGTGTGCAAGAGAACTGTGAGTGTGTAAGTGTCCATTTGTATATGTGCTACCATAGGAAGAAAGCATTCTTGAAATGAGAACATTCTATAGAAGGATTTAGGACCATACAAAAGCAGGTGGTACACAAGACTCTTTAAGAGATGGTTCTCAATGGCAATCAAGGGGCCGACCTCTGCCCTGAAGCAGAAAAGAACAAGATGATGACCCCTTTAAATTGTCCTTCTGAGGCATTTGGGCAGCACTGGGCAGTGGTGTTGGATCTGATGACTTTGAAGAGCTGGAGAAAAATAACTCCATCAGTTCACATTTGAGCAGAGGTTTCTTCCATTTAACTCAAGCCAGAGGTAAGGGTTTTTACGGTTTTGATTGATAACCGAATGGTTTTCCAAATTTAGTTTACCTGGGCACTTGAAGATAAGCAGGTTTTGATGAACAATGGATGAATTTCTGTTCTTAGCTGTAACAAATATTCAGGGCAGTGGTCTTCATCCTGTGTTACATGTTTTTTAGGGAACCCCCAGGCCCCCAATTTTATGCCTACCAGAGCAACTTCTTTTGATTCTATATTGGGCTTTCTGCATAAGATTTCATTTAAAGAAATGATTAAGTGGCTTAAATGTTTTGATAACTACCATTACAGAATTTAGCAATTTTATATTTTCTTTAGCCAAATGGATCTCTAAAATATCACGAATGGTGACATGTGTTGTCTTGCCAATGGGTTTCAGACCCAGACAAGTTCACTGTAGATTCAGTGAGACTGAAAAAATGACAGTGGAACGTTCTTGGGGTGAAAGGGTTTATACTCAAATCTATTCCCATGGTGGCAGGTCAATCACTAGAATCCCATCCACCTTAGAGCAAGTCTGCATGCAGCAAGCTGGTCTCTGCCTTTGGGCCTCTCTGCCTCTGCACAGCCATGTCAGTCTCTGTCCTCAGCGCTGCCACCACTCCAGCCTCTGCTCTCCTGCAGCCTTGAAGCCCTGCAGCCGTGCAGCAGCCCAGAGCACAGGGCAGAGCTCTTTATATAGAGTCAGTAACAACGTACTGCCTGCATGTGTGTAGTGAGCAAGCCAGCCAGGGCCAGGCGAGAATCCTGGCCATAGGAACCTTCACTTTCTCCACATGCCTTAACTGTTCTCTTCCACTGGCCTGTCCGTATCACCATCATGGCTCTTATCAACCACTGGGCTTGATCTGTTTGTCTGTCTCCTGCACTAAAGCCTTGTTCACCCCTTCATCCCCAGCAGCCAACTGACACTGAGTAGATGCTGAGTATTTGTTGAGAAAATAAATGAGTAAATAAATTCACTGATACAACTGGAAAAAAGCAGATATTTTACAACTGGAAAGTTCATCCTATGATCTAGGTCCCTGCTTTTTGGAAGAAAAAGTATTATACTTCCATGACTACAAGCATGTTACTGCTGGTAAGGGTATCCCCAGGACATCCACAGCCTCATTTTATTCAGTCAGATCTCTGCTCAGATGCCACGTCTTCAGAGTAAAATAGGGCCACTCTGTCCCTCGCTATCCTCTTACTCTGCTTTATTTCACAGCCTTTATCATGGCCATATGTCTAGTTGTTTAGATATTTTCCCTCCCACTCCCAAAGAAAGTTTAAGCTCAAAGTGGCCTGATGAACAATTCTAGTCCTAGGACCCAGAATAGCTTGGCACTAGCTAGTAGATGCTCAATAAATATTTGTGGAATAAATGAATGAATGAATGATGGATGGTGATGAGATGAGACTAGAAATGAAATATATCTACTTTACTACACTGTATCCCCATCATTTTTGTTAGGAAGAAATATGTTTGTCAGTGTTGGCTAAGCTTTCCGAAATGCAGGGTGTAAGAGGCTAGCCATAGCATCACGGTACCATGAAACCAGAAGTCAACTGCTTGAATCCGTCTGTCTCCCATTATTATCCTTTGACCTTGGGAAAATCCCTTAACTTTCCTAAACTCATACTTTCTCATCAGGAAGCAAATTGGTGTGATTTTAAAATTCGTGAGTATTAAAGAGGGGCTGTAGGGAAGAAAGTAGACACAAATGTTGTTCCAATTTTTAAAATAGAGAAAGAAGCTGGAACCAAAAAAATGAAATAACTGCAAATCTTCACATCGATCTGGGCCAGTTCCTTTTATTCACTAGTGCAACCAACCATTTCTTCAAATACTTTTTGAGTCCCTGCCATGTACTAGGCACTGCGCTACGCCCTGGAGTCACAAGGAAAAGTCCTGCTATCATGGAGCTCAATTTCTGGGTTTAACATGGTTACTAAGCTGGCAGATCATGAAAATGTGGTACACTGATGGTGTAATTGACTCAGCGAGGTACCTCCCATGTATCCTTGTTGAAAACATGGAGAGATGTGGCCAGGTGGACAATTGTGTGGATTTGTGAGCTACACCCAATGGATGACAGTTAAAGGATAGATGTCAGCTTGAGGAAGGTCTCTGGGACAGTGCCACAGGCTTTCTCCATAGCCCTCTTCTTCAATATTTTTATCAGGGATTTAGAGGATGTCTCAAGAAGCGTTCAACAAATTCCCAGGAGACATGAGGCTGGGATATGAAAGATCTTGACAGATTTTGGCAACAGGCTAAGTCTAATAGGATTAATTTTCATCAATAAGTTGGAATTTAACACTTCTAACACTTGGGCCAGAAAAAAAATCAATAATGTAAATGTGGAACAGGGGACATGGTTTAGCAGCGGTGTTTTTGTTGACAGCGGGCTCAATGTGCCCAAAGTGTAATGTGTCTGTCAAAAAATCAAACAAAAACAATCTAAACTCATGCTGAGGATGCACTAGCAGAAGCAGAGCTCACAGGATGCTTCTTGTCCCATCCCATTCTTCAAACAAGTACAAAAAAAGCACGTTCAGGAGAATTATCAGGCTGGTGAAAGGATCCTGTACTATGTAGTATGAATGTTTGAATCTGGAAGATACAAGAAAGATTTGGGGGTAGGGGAGATGGAGTGACAGGAGAGCCCCCTTTGAATATCGGAGCAGAGGATTATATTGTATCATTTCTGTTCTGCTTGCCCCAAAGGGTCAAACTACAAATGGTGCATTCAATCTATATAACACAGAGACACAACTGGGCTCAAGCAAAGAAGTTTTCAAGCATCTGAGTTCTCCAAGGCTGGAACGGGCTACCTCCAGGAGGTTGGTGAGTATTCAGCAAGGCAGGGGCCGCGCAGGGGCTGACTGACCAGCTGGGCCCCTGTGCAGGGGATGGAAGCTCTGCTGGGTGGCTGGTTTAGGTGACACCTGAAGTCCTTTCCACCATTGACAGGCTCAACCCATGAGGGTGCATAAATAATCACTGCCCAGCACGTAGGGTTGGCGAAAGCTCGGATTGGATGTATAGTGTGTAGAAGTCCTTTGAAAACTTTCAAGTACTTCCGGGTTGGAGGGATGGTTATTATCATGAGACATGGGATTTCCAGAGCGTGCTTCTTTCATCAGGCAGGGCACAGCCATGTCTGCACAGCAAGTTGAGGCGGGAAATATGGGGTAGGCTGGTAGCTCTGCTCTGCCCACTCAGCGTGAATGTCCTTCTGTCCCTGAAGGAATCCACAAGGGATTTCTATGAAAATGAGCTTCTAGGAGAGAGAAGGAGGAGGGGAGGTGCCTGGTTCCTCTCACCTCCCCCTCTAGGCGGGGCTTTGGGGACAGGTGGGAAAAAGCCCCACTGGGTTACAGAGGAAAGCACAGGATAAAAATGTAAATCAAAAGTGGTCAGTTGCCAGCATCCTGAAGGGTCCCAGCTGAGAAGCTGTTCTGAAGCTCAGGGAGGGGTCGGGAGAAGACAGCAGAGACGGTCCATGGAGGACAATGGTTCAGATTTATTTAGCTCCTGGGGGCCAATTCAGCAAACTGCATTTCCTCCAGGTTTGGAGAATGAGTATTTATCTCCAGATAGATTTCTTTTTCTATCCAGAGACCCATTTCCCAAGAACTGAGGCTTAAAGGGCAAGGCCCTGTAGCTCTCCACAGGGTCTGGGGCCAGGAGGATGGAGGTGGAGGTGACCAGTAGTGAGATTTGGGGGAGGTTATTGGCAGCATAGCCCAAAGAGGAGGGGCAGGGGAGGGGCTGGATGGACTAGTGCAGCTGTTGCTGTGGCCTGTGAAAGCTGATTGTTGAATCTTCTGGACTTTTGCAAGCTGATTGATACTGGCAGTGTGAACCTGGCCAAGATGGAAGTATTCACACCACAGAAATTGGCAAATGCTGCAAATCAGGGCTCTATCCAGCCCTGCCTAGAGAAATGGTTGTTAAATATTTACTAGCACACCACCAAGTCAGGGTTTCTCTCCAAGGCACTCTCTCCTGTTCTCCTCGATCTGGCACATGAAGAAACTGGCCATACACACTCCATGAGGCCAGCGGGTGTGTCCACAGCTGGCCCCCGAACTGGCCACTCCAGACCTGAGCCGTGCTCCCGAGAGAACTCAGAGCGCTCTGGAAGTCCTGCCGAGGCAGCAAGCTGGGGACAGGGTGTGTGCACGGCATCGCGCAGGTGTGGGAGATGGTCCCTTTTCAAGGAGGGGAGCCGGGCACCGAGGAGGAGAGGCAAAGTCGAATAACATCTTGAGAGCAACCTGGGAGATCAGAAAACCCTCAGAGAGTGGGAGGGGCTGGGATCTGAGGCCCTGGGTCAAACGCTCCTACATCAATCAGCTATGTGTTTGGGGCAAGTTTCCTGACCCCTCTGATCCTTGGTTTCCTTATCTATGGAAAGCAGAGGGTAATGTCTCCTCCTCAGCTGTGAGGATTAATCAATAGAACAGGCTAATGGCTAAGGGACAGGGAGACAGGGAGGGGGAGGGTGGCAGCCTTCCCTGCCTGCCGTGACCTGAGGTTCTGTGTCCACAGCCCACCCAGCTTCTATGGTTGGGTCTTCTTACTTTCAGGTCCTTTCTTGGGTAAAGGCCCTGGGGCCACCACGCCATACTCTTGTCACCCACAGATGCTATAACCGCCAGACTTCCCGCCATCACCCGGCTGGAACCAGCCCTGCCTTGAGTTTGGAGGGAATGGGCCCTGCTCAGATTGTTGTGTGTGACACTTGGAGATGAAAGTTCCTGTCCCCTCCCCTCATCTTACATGGGAGCAGGAGCTGTTGGGGGCTGTAGCTGTGTGCGTAGGAGTGCAAAACCTGGAGGTGCCGAGAGATCCGGCTGTTCCGAGTCTGGGCTGACCACGGAAATGAGCCAGAGGCACTCCGTGGTGTGAGGTGAGGGCTTGTCTCCTGTGTCCACCTCTGTTGCCCTCACGGGTACTGGAACGCCCCCCCTGAGGCTTTCGTTTCTGGGAGACATCGGCCCTTCGCAATGGTAGGGGGAGTGTGGCACACGACATTCTAACAAGCTAATAAAACATCTCTGCAGGCGTTCACGTTTCCCAAGAATTCTGTGCAATAGGCAAGATCATCCCCATTTTCCATCCAAGAGAACAGAAGCCCACAGAAGTGAAGAAACTGCTAGAGACCCCAGACAGTTTGTGCCAAGGCTGGGCAAGAACCGAGGCTCCGTGACTAAATCACATTGTGTGAACTACTGAGCTTAATTACTTTCCTTTGAAGAGGAGAATGGGAAGATTTTGCCCCTGCGTGAGAAAGGGCAGCAGAGGAGGGAAGTGGGGGTCAGAGTGAAGCTTCACCTCCCAGCCTTGCTCCCAGGTCTCCATCTAGTTCACCCACCCTCCGTATCCCCCAACAGACCCCTCAGGTTCGAGTTGAAGTCCATGCCGCACACTGGTCGCGTCAGACACAGCCCCTTCTGGGTGGAATCACGTAGGACGGCATTGGTAGCTTATTAATTGATGGTGGCTCAGTGCTGCTACGTTCACATTGCCTTGGAGGCTGCGGGCAGCCCAGAGATCCAGGTTCAGGGGGCTTCAGGCCTCTAGGGCGCCTTGGATCCAAACCTGGCCGCTGCCTGCTGTCAGCTTCCATTCAGACGTCCTCCTTTATGCTCGTAGGAGGTGGGAGCAGTGGCTCAGGATGAGGAACCCATGGAGGTTTGTGGGAGATGGTGGCATTAGAAAGGATTGGCCTCCCCTTTGCTAGTCCTACAGGGCGACCTCGGATGTGTGACTCCCTTTCAGGGCTCCCGTCTCCTCGTCTGTAAGGTGGCGGTGAGGCTTCCTACCTCCCAGCACTGTTGTGAGCATTGTGTCTCCCACCGCATGGGTGCTGGCTGACCGTCAGCCAGTAGCCAGGCCCCTCTGCTCTGGGCTTCTGTGGCCCTGAGCACACTGTCAGCTGCATTTGCTTCTCTCAGCCACTAGACGATAGGACCCTGGAGCGCAGGACCACGCCTTCGGTGTTTACCAGCATAGCCCCAGTGTCGGACATAGAAAGTACCCAAAATAGCCACTGAAAACAGGGTAACCGGTGAGGAGTGGGTAGGCTGTCCCATCGAATGATACCTTTTCAGCTGCAGATCTATCTTCTGGACCTTGAATGTCTCAGGCCAGAACAGGGAAGTCGTAATCCCTACCATGTATTTATTGGGAGTGGCAGGCAGCCAGCCCAGAGCCGGAGACGAAGGGATGCTCGCTGATGCACTGGCATGAGCATCTACTTTGGACTTGATTCTCCACCTGTGTGGCTTGGGCAAATTACTCAGCCTTTCTGGTCCTGGGTCCTTGTTCATAAAGTAGGTGTAATAATATCTGAGGTGTGGGGTTGATAGAATTAAATAAGATAATGTATGCAAAGCAGCTGATGCTCAGTAGATACTCAGCATATGGTGGTTATTGCTAACATGATCCACACAGCCTGCAGCCCACCCTCGGAGCTGGCTGCTTCTGCTTCTGTGACGTGGACTGCCTGGGGGTCCCGCCCCTGCTGCAGGAGCCCACTCTCCCATAAGCACCCAGGCGGCCCCTCGGGCACAGGGAGAGGGGCCATGGTGTCATGGAAGGAGACATTATCCATTACCCGCTATGTAACCTCAGGCAAGGACTCCATTCCTCTGAGCCAAGGTTTCCTCACTGGGAAAAATGGGGCTAATGATGCCTCTTCCCGGGCTACCGTTTGTGGGGGTGGATCACACATAGGGGATGCTCAGTAAACCTTGACTTCTCAGCGCTTATGCTCCCTTTAGCTAGCTTTCCTTTCTGAATCCCAACCCCACTCCCTGTCCAGACCCTGCCCCCGAGATGCGCCAGCACCCATGCTTCCACATCACCCTATGCACACCCTTCCCTCCACAGACGATTTTGTTCTTTGTGACTAGTACACCCACGAAATTATCACAGGTGCTTTCAACAAACCCTGGATGACTTAGGCCTGCACCTTCTCAGCACGACACCCCCTCTTCTGAGCCCTCCACCTGACCTGGGCAGGATGGGGGCTCCCCATTCCCAGTGCCCGCCCCACCAAGCCAGACCCCTTGCATTCTGGCAAACACTGGGGCTGCATAGACCTGGCCTGCTAGGGGCTACTGAGGCCCCAGCAGGGCTGGGCTGGGCTTGCCCAGGAGCGGAGTGGCACTCCTTGCAGAGCCAGGCCAAGACAGTAGAGTGGGATCTGGTTTCCTCAAAGCCAGGAGAGAGTCCAAGGACCTGGGAGGAGGTCAGGGCTTGAAGCCATTTGGTAAATATCAGGTTTGGCCTGAACAGGTGGGAGGCAGCAGGGGACACAGCTGGTGTTTTCTGGGGAGAGTACAGCCCACAGGGCACCCCAGGCCTGGGCCTGTTCACTGCCTCTGGCCTTGTCTCTGGCAGAGCACCCTCCCTTACGCTGTACCCCAACCTCTGTTGGGGTGCCTGAACAGGCCTGATGATTCACATCTTCATGCCTCTGCTCCCACAGCTGCCTCAGCAGGAAATGCCATGTTTCCCTACTCAGCCTCCCTCCCTCCCTCCTGACCTCTAACCCTCTTTTAAGAGTCAGCTGGAGCATCAGCTCTCCCAAAAAGTTTGTCCCAATTCTCCAACCCTCTAGACCCAGGCAGCCTTGCCCCCTGTCTCGTCCATCTATGCATCTAACCTCAACACCTGTAACACTACAGGGCCCTTATTTGTCCCCTGAGTGGACTGGTTTCCCAGCAGCCATTATTGTGCCTGGCTCATGATAGGCTCCCAGTGTTTGTTAAATGACTGAGTGACTGACTGAATGAGGGGAGGGGTGAGTGATGTGTTAAAAGACTCAGGGATACAAAAAGGACAGGGGCTGATGAGGGCTCCTCCAAATGTCCCCCAGCCCAGGCAACACAAGAAGGGGAAGGGCTGGCTGCAGAGCCAGGGCTTCCCGGTTTAGCTCCAGGAAGTTCCTGGAGCTGCGGGTCTAGGTCACCTAGGTTCTGAGCCTGGGCAGGCTAGATAACAAGCACAGGAGAGTTGCTTAGTGTTAAACGGGGGTCCTATTAATTAATTAATTTTAAAAGGGTTTGTAGGCAGTGGTTTGCAAAATGAAGTTTGTAAATGTTCACTGGCCCTTGTCTGCACTTCTGGGGCATTACTGACACGGAGGACGAGGAGGAAGTCATTACATGATAAGGAGGAAGGCTGTGGGCTTGGAGCTGAATCTCTTACGTCCCAGCTTTGTGTACTTTCCCTGGGACCTGCCTGCTCCCCATCCTTCTCACCCATCTCCGGAGGACCCCTCACCTGTATGAGTCCTGAGCCGGTGATTTCCAGTAGGCCCTTTAGGGGGCATATCAGAATCTCAGCGTGTGTACACCTCTATAGGGTGGGGGCTGGGCGGTGTTTACAGCTCCAAGCGCATGTTTGATATGCCTATTGTGTTCCTAATAAGAAGTAGAGTAATTAAGCTTCAATCCAATCTTGGCTACTGTAGATATATAGAAAGACGATTGCTTTAAAAATCAGTGTCAGGGTCACAGGTGAAGAGAGGCAGGGAAACACCACCCTGCTTTCCATTCCTACCCTCTCAGCAATCCCAAGGGGCAGAGGTTATTCCCATTTTACCAATGCAGAAACTAAGGCCCAGAGTGAACGATAAGCTCCATTAGGCAGGAGCTATTAATTTGTACCTCCCGCACATAGCGCAAGGTCTGCAAGATCCACACAAAACACTCAGTATTGACTGAATTAGTGGGAGGATAAAAGAAGTTGTACTGAAATTACTTGCTTAAATTCTTATAACCCGTCATCAGCGGAGCTGGAGCCAGACCCAGGGTTCCTGAATTTCTACCACGTTCAGTCATCCGCTTTCCTCCTCCAGACCTGGACTCCAAGGACAACAAGCACCCTTGGGCCCTTCCTCCCCAATCCCCTCCCAAGAGGCCATGTGGACACCCGAGCTCCTAGAAGATCACACCGGAAAGGGGGGCAAAGCAGGTTCAAGCACTCCTCAGGCCTGCTGCTGACTTTGATCACCTGTTCCCTGATTTATTTTAAGCTTCGTGTACTTGGGCCATTAACTATTTTTGTAGCTGTTTAGGGCAGTCATCCTGCTTGGAGGCAAGCAGATAGACAATAAAATCTCAGATTTTATTAACACTACCAGAATTCAGGTAGTAAGTTCATCAAATAAGAAACCTAGACAAAGCCATTAGAGTGTTTCTTCACAAGCTTAAAAATCATGTTGCTAGCCCCGTGTCCTTAGCGGGGGCATAAAGGTCTTGTGCTTGGACCTGAAGGCTGTTTTTGCCTCTCACACAATGAAAAATCCAGGTCTTGAGTGAGCTGGAGTTCAGGGATATGTCCAGTTTAAAGACACGGGTGGCCCAAGCAGGCCAGGGAGAGAGGTCACTGTGCACAAAGAGAAGAGAGGCCCAGCAGAAAAAAAAAAAAAATAAGAGAAGAGTCCGTTTTGATGAGTCAAAGCAGGGGAAGGCAGGTCGCCCATATGGTCCCTGGGGTGTTGCCCCCAGGGGCAGAGGGAACCGTCAATCACGGCCACAGAAGAGGCTTTAGGAGGACTTTCAAAGCTGCTGAATTAACTCTATTGCTGCAAAGCGAACGTGTTTCACAGGCAGCTGAGCAGAGGGCCCTCGCAAGGCAGGGGGCTCCAGCCCTTAAAGAGATGAGAGGAATGAAAGTGTGAAAACATCTGAACCCGCTTCTGCCCGTCACAGCTGCGTGGCCTGGATGGGGGCCATTCACAGCCAGGGGCCCCTGCTGCCCCCTCTGCCTCCAGTTAATGAAACCAGCATGGGGATCCTAATGACTGATCAAAGCCCAGCCAGCTTCCCCAGGATGTCTGCCCCCCATCCCCGCCCAGAGTGGGAATGGTGCTGGACAGAGAGAGAAAGAAGGTGCTCAGAGGCACGAGGGAGACCAGTCTGGTCCGGTCTGACCTCCCCACCCCCATCTCCCCACATGGTGGACCAGCCCTAGCCTTCCTCTTGCAGGAGGCGTGAGACAGCCTCACCTTGACCCCAGGTCTCCAAGCACAGTTTCTTGGGGTCCTGAACCCAATTTTCCTCACTCTGAGGGTTTTGGAAGGATGGAGGGCTGCAGGAACACAGCTTGTGCCTTGGAGTCCCAAGCAAATGCCTGACTTCCTTTCGAAGTGAGCTGCCCATACTGATCCCATATGAAGAGCTCTGACTTCGGCTGTCTTGCCTCCCTCTGGTCAATGAGGAGGCTGCATCCTTGGCGAAGTGCCAAAGCCTTTTTAATATCACCCATCATTGTCATGCTACAGAAGCACCTAGTTACCTACATATCAATTGATTCCTAAGCTATTAACTTGAGTGCCCACATTCCCTGGGGTGGGGGGGGGTTGTGCCTACTGAGTCAGTCTCAGACCCACTAGGACTGGTGCTTTCTAGTCAAACACACAGCCCAACATGCTGGGGACAGGCAGACAGAGGAATACTGAACATCGAATACATATACAAACAGACCAGATAAAATATTTGTCTTGCCTATAAGCCAAGGGCAAAGATATTTGTGGAACGGTGGGTATGTGTCTGTTGGAGGAAGAGGTGGGGGAGGTTGCTGGTAGCAGGAGTTACCTGTGTGTGGGTCAGGTGAGGATGGACAAGTTGATTGCCTTTACTCTTAAATCCCAGCAGTTTCCTGAAAATGCTGGTGGTACTACAGAAGGGAGATCTTCACCTGCTGGTGATGCTGCCTACAGAGTGTTACAGGAAACGGAGAAAGTGAATGACGTTTTGGACGTAGAGAGAGTGCATGAATGAAGGGCATAGGCTTAGAAGGAAGGAGACGGTAGCTGTGTTACCACGAAAATTCTGAGAGGGAGACTGGAGTGACACTTGCTGGGAGAGGGCAGCGACAGTGGAGATCGCAACTTTTAAGAGTTCCTTTGGGACCAGTGGGAGCGTTGGGGCTGTGGGAGGAGGGGGCAATGAAAGGCCAGGTGACAGATGGCCAGGCTGTGGCAAAGAAGCAAAAGGGAAAGATAGGGATGTAGGATTTAGCACAATACATTGAGCAGAGGGACCACACTCCTAGCTCACATTGAGACAATGTTTCCATTAAGCAATCAGTGTAGAAACCCACAGTCCTTAAATGATTTGCCCCTACCTCCCAGGGCATAAAAGTGAGGGGCCTGGATCAGGGACCCAGTTCCAACATGCTGCAATTGAGGTTCCAGGGTTAGACAGCAGAGGGCGCTGTGACTCTGACAGACTAACTAGAAGCCACCAGAAGGAGGAAGCAGGTCACAGGAAAGGTTCCAGGGGGTCGTTGCTTTAGCACTTCCTAAACTGCGGTCTGTCTTCAGTACAATAAACCGAGCCGTACAAGTGACCACGGAGTCTCCCCAGGATGGACTGAAACAGAGCTGAGGGGCCAGATGCTGCTGGGCCAGCCTACTGCTTGGCTTGTGCCCAGACAGCATGGGGCTGTCACCATTAATGCTTCTCTACTAAAATGGGAGGGAAAAAAAATTCTCCCTCATTTTTAATAACTTTATTCCCCAAACTTCAAAAATGAAATTGCCAAGTTAAGAGTTCGCCTTGAAAAAAAAAAAATTCTAATTTATTATAAAGAAGGTCCGGGGCTTGGGAATTTTTTAATGCCGATTCCTAATTTTCCAAAGTGAGATTCTCCTGTGCATTTGAATAGATTATGCTCGGTATTGCCAGCCCTTAGCACAACGGGAACATTATTAAAATGGTTGCACGGGTCTCAGAGGAAGGGAGGGCTCTGCCTCTTGCTTCCTTTTGCATTTTGGGGACTTCATATCAGAGACTGTCCATTTCTGCCTGTGGAAGAAACTGGTTTTTGGAGGAGGTGATAGAGAGATGTGCTCAGCTGTCCAGGCCTTGCGAAAACAAGTCATACCGGGTCCAAACGTAATGAGGTCAGGCCTACAGGAAAGAGGAAGTGGGGAATCCTTTCCAGAGAGCCCCTCTGGAGGAGTGGCTCTCTTGTGGCCTGACCTGTGCCGCTAGTAGGCCCGGTGCTCCTGAGGTCACCGAGGGCTGGAGAGCAGCTGGTTCTCTGGGACAATGAGCATTACGAGAGCAGTGGACGGGGGCTCCCCCTGAGAAGCTGGACTCAGGCTCTTGAAAGCACAAAGGGAAGAAGGCAGCAGGGCCAGAACAAGTCCCCCAAGAAAACTCACCTGGAAGCCGTTCCTATGCAGAGGCCACTCTGAGAAGCCCCAAAGAGTCGGGGGAAGGGCCCCCAAAAGCCAACTGGCCTCAAAGTCTAGCGCTTCCTGGAGAGAAGCGCCTTTCCCCAAGTGGCAGGAGTCTCTGTCCCGGGGACCTCAGCCCACCGGCCCCACCCCTGCCCTTATCCCTCCTCGTGCCCCTCCCTATCAGTTTCCTCGGGAATACACTGGGCTCCGAGAGGGCCCTTGGCAATCTAGCCGTGGCACAGTGGCCTAGCACATGTCCTTCATCCCCACCCCTGCTCCCACATATCAACTCCCTGCTCCTTCCCAGGCTCCCCACAACCTAACCCCGTGCTCAGCAAACCACCCCCCCTCCGCACCCATGGCAGTGGTTTTCCATATGGCCAAGGCCATACAGACCCCAGACTCGGCCTGGTTATTTTACCATGAACACTGACACTTCTCTCAGACAACTCGTTCCTGGATCCCTGAGGTTACAAATAGATGTGTGGCTTCCCCAGAAAATTATTCTTTGCTGTAAATATGAGTACTTTCAGTGGTGAAGTATGGGTGGCCACCAGAGAGGACAGCCTTGGCACAGTCCCCATCGGGCTTCCGCTCTGTGGCCTTACACAGGGGGCTGAAGCCTCCCTTCCTCCCCAAAAAGGCGAGGGCAGCTCAGTGGCGGCTTCCAGGGGGCTGAGTGCCTTAGGGATGTAGCCCCACCTCCAACGCCTCCCTCAGCGGCTGGGATGTATTAATTCTCAGCTGGACGCTGAGAGTTAAATCAAGCTCCCCATTTAACTATACCCAGATCAGCCTTCTTGGACAGCATAGGCCTTTGAGGCAGCTCTCCTGCTCATTCATCCCCACCACACCTAAACTTCTCCCAGCTGCCCGGCCAGGCAGAAGGGCTGGAAAGGGCGGGAGGTAGGCAGCAGCCACCAGCTGGGCCAACCCAGTGCTCTCTGACCTTTGGCCCTACCCTTGTCTGCCCCTGAGCCTTGAGTAGCAGGGTGTGGGCCTGTGCCCCCCCACCTGCTAAATACAGGAATGTCCCTGTGTCCAGTCCCCATTCCTGCCATGGACCTTGGAGAGCAGAATCCAGCTACAGAAGAATTGGAGCCGAAGTTCCTGCCTCTTTTCAACACCCAGGGCCCCCCAACAGTGCCTGAGCAGACAGGGAATGGGTGTGTGTTCCGGAAGGATGATGTTTGTTCCCCATTATGGCCCCAAGGTTCTTAGGTCTCCACCAGTGCAGGCCTCCTGCTGCACTGCACTCTGACTGTGGAGGGAAAGGTCCTGACACAGTGTTGCACCCCTGGGAACTTCCGAATAAAGGAATGTGTAAATGCCAAGTCATCTGTGGAAAACCACTGCCATGGGTGTGGGGGGTTTGCTGAGCACGGGGTTAGGTTGTGGAGAGCCTGGGAAGGAGCAGGTAGTTGACATGTGGGGGCAGGGGTGGGGATGAAGGACATGTGCTTGAGTATTGGTGAATGACAAGTGCTTTTCAGCTTTCGGGGGGCAGGAGTCAGTGGTGGTCCGCATGCTGAACACTGTAAAGTGGTAATTTCCTGAACGGTAACAAGGATGGATAAAGCAGTCACTCTGTGCTCCCACCAGGTGGGGGTGTCAAGGCCATAGGACTCAATGGGAGTGAAAGTCGGCCCACCCTGTGGCGGTATATCTCTCTTCTTTTCCTGCTGCACAGATCTTCCTGTGGCCGCTAAGAACAGCAGTGTTTGAAATGCTAATGAGAAGGGATGTTAGGCAGGGCAGAGACCTACTGGGAGACTGATCAGAATGACCACCAGGCACACAGTAGGCACTGCACATTTGTTACATGAATGAATGAATATTCTCGCTGGCTGCATTTCCCATTACCAATACTCAATACATTATTACTGAATTAATATTGACTTGAGAGACCAGGGTAGAGAAAACAGGATTGTGTGAAGGTAAAGGTCAGAGAATGAAGCCTTCTGGGAAAGCACAGCCTAACTAACTCAGGGTCTCAAAAGAACCTGGCATCGACGCACACGGGGCAGGGGAAGCAAAGATGGGAAGTGACAGGTCTCCAGGACTGTGGGAACCCACGAAAGCCGGGCAGGGCCTCCGGAAGGAGAGGAGACCAGGCAAGACAGCTGGAGAAGGCTGCTTTCTGCAGGTGTGGCAACCAGCGTCCAGTCTCAGAGCTTGGGGGCTGCTGTGTCTGAGCTGAGTGAGGGACAGGAGCTGGGAACCAGAGGGAAAGGGCTGGAGGGTATGGAGAAACAGGCCTGGCCTTTTTCTGGATAGAAACTGGGCATAGCCCAGAAGAGAAGGGAGACTCCTCCAAAGGCAGACAGAGAAGGGCTGGTGTAAGGGCTCCAGTGACCAGTGAATGGGGGCATCCGTTAGGAGGAAACCTCAATTATGAAGTTTCCCCAAACACTCAAAGGCAGACTCGATTTACCTGTAAATCGGATCTGCCTCAGTGAGGGGTGAGATGCATCGGTCTGATATCTGAATGGGAAGCAGGATGGCGGTGGGGGTGGGGACAGGACCATGATTGGGTGCTCTAGGCAACAGTCCTTGGTGCTGGCGACAGTTACCCAAGTAGGATCTGAACCCTGCAATTTGTCAAATGCAATGACTCCCCCAGGGGTCTGCTTTTGCCGGACTTTCTCCAGAGAGGCCTCCCCAGGCCTGACGAGAAAGAGCCCTTAGAGAGGCCAGGGTACAGATGAGCAAGGCCTGGCCCTGCCTTCGGCAACAGGGAAAGCCACTGCACCCCCTTTCCCAGCACCTGACGGGTCACACTCACCTGCGGGCTGTCCTGGTAG
This sequence comes from Manis pentadactyla, assembly GCF_030020395.1. NCBI lineage: Eukaryota > Metazoa > Chordata > Mammalia > Pholidota > Manidae > Manis > Manis pentadactyla. The sequence continues at coordinate 11,369,891 of NC_080031.1, read as the reverse complement.
GGTGGGGGAGGGACATTCTGCGTGGCCATCATCGTCAGAGCGGGGGCTGGGGAGGCATGTTGCATCATGGGATTGATTCACATCGAGGATCTGTGGCAGGAGAAAGGAGGCCGCATGGTTAATACGCTGAGTGCAGGGAGACCTGGGGACCAGCCGGCTCAGCATTTGCTCAGGCTGACCCAGTACTGTCAAGGCTGGAGGCCCTTTAGGGACAAATGAGAGCTCGGGCGAGAGGCCTGGGCAGGGAGGGGCTTGCTATGCTGTTTTGACTTGTAAGAAACAATATTCAAATCCTATGTAAGACTCCCTGTATGCCTGCAGCCATCTTTGTTCAGCATCATCTCGGGCCTGGTGGCAGGGGTGTGGGAGGGGGCTGGGCTGGTGGCAGCACAAAACCGGGCTCTGCATCTCCCAGTCCTGGAACCGCCACCTGCCCGCTCAGGGGCAGAAGGCTCCACCCCTTCTGGCTCCAAGTCCCACCTACGAGGCCGCGGGGCCCCCGTGCTCGGACTTACCCCTGGGCTCACCACACCTCCTAGTGGTGGAAAGGGAGGTGGCGGGGCTGGTCCCTCCTCAGGCTGGAGGGTGGAACAAGCAGCCCAAGGCGTCCCAGGAAGGGAGGTTGGCAGGGGAACATCCAAGAGCCAGGATGAGCACCTGCCACCTGCCAGGTTTTCCCAGGTGTGTGCTTGTGACTATGAGCATTCTCATCTATTCTATTAGGGCAGACTGTCCTTGGCCTTCCTTCGATTACAGTCACAGGCATGGGGGGCCAGAAGAGCCATCAGAGACAAGGGTCCGCCCCCTTTACAGACAGAGGCCAAGAGAAGTAATGATGTGTGTTTGGGGCAGAGCAGCAGGGATGGGACCTGACTCTCCAGATTCCCTGGACCCGGTCTACCCCCCACCGCGTCAACTGCTTCTGCACAGCCTCAAGGGCTCTTCTTGAACCGGAATGTGGTGCTGTAAGTGGAGACAGCCTGGCTGTGCCACTCAAGGAAACAGAATGCCCAGGGAGCTGTTTAGCTGCAGTAGATGCCCTGAAATATTTAGAGCTGGAGACCACGGGCTGGCTGCCTGGTGCAGGCCTGTCTGTCGTGGGGCATGGAGACCCCTAAGAACCTCTGTGGGGTGAGGCCCCTGTCCTTCTCCTGGGTGGAGGAGACTGATGAGCTGTAAATATTGGTTAAGCAGGAATTTAGGACCTTCCTCCCGGCCCCAGGGCCCTCCAGGCCCCATCCTCCCTGGGGGCTTCTGAAATGTTCACATACCTACCTGTATTCTGCAGGAATCTGAGGGTGTTTTGGAGCTGCCTAGGGAAAGGGGCTGGTCTCTAGGACCCAATGAGGGGTGCGTGCGTGTGTGTGTGTGTGTGTGTGTGTGTGTGTGTTGTTTCGGTTGTTTTTCAGGAGAAGGAGGAGCTCTGGCCTGACCCAGAAGTACTAGGTATGCTCGGACCTTAAGTGCTCATGTGAAGCACTGGAAATTCAGGTGTTCATTCAACGCATGTTTATCAAGTATCAAGTGCAAGCAAAGGGCTGTGCTGGGGGTGGGAGGCTGGATGAAAGGAGGCAAGGTCTTCTCTCCCAGGAGCGCTTGTCAGTAAGAGGGTCGGGATAGTGCAGCAGGAAAGGTGAAATGGAGTTCCAAAGGAGACAGCACCGGGCAGATGGCTTTTCCTGTGCCCAGACCCTGTGACCACAGAGAATTCCCCCTGGCCTCGCTGCTAGCTAGCCCTCGCCTACCTTGGCCTTACTTCCGAAGGTGGACTACCAGGACATCTTTGCCACAAAAACGTTCCAGGTTTCCCGCCTCACACACACACTAGGTACTGAGATCCAGGCTTCGACTTTGCAAACAGGCCTGGAAGGGAGCCCTGAGGGACCAGGTGCCGGTTTTCACGGCTGCCTCTTTGCCTGGGTGGTGGTGGTAAGCATCCAAGAAGGCAGGGATGAGTGAAGAGGGTTCCAGAGAAAAAGGAGGATACAGGCTGCTTGGGACATCACAACTTCCGGAATTAAGACGTGAGATACTAAAAGGGGTGTGGAATCTTTCTTTTGGACCCTGCGTGAATAAAGGGCATAGGGATAAGTCAGGGGTGTTCTAGGCTCAGCCTTTCCAGCAACACTGGCCAATGAGGTAACTTGGGTTGAGCCCTAAGGACCTCTAACCTCTCCCTGGAGCCTAATCTTTGTCGCTCCCTGGCCCCAGAAAGCGACCCGCTGTGGGGCTGTAATGCCAGCAGCGTCCAGAAGAGGGAGCCTAGGGGCAAAGTGTTGGGTGGGAGCTCCTTCCTGGCGGTTTTTCTCCCCTCTGAGGGGCAACCAGCGCCCTTTAACCTCTGGTTTGGAGCTTTTGGCAACCTCATCCCCTGAATGAGAAAGTCATAGTGAAAGAAAAGCAAAGGAGGCTCAAGGAGGAGGACTGGGGCTAAACAGAGGAGCCTTGAACCTGTGTCCTTTTGTTCACTGTCCAGTGGATGGGAGGTACAGTCATACTAAGGGGGTGTCCCCAGAAATATCTGCAGCGCAGGAGGGCTGGCCTGCCTGGGGGTAAGGAGGGATGGTAAGAGTGGCTGGGCCCAGAAACAACCACCGCTGAGGCTGAGGAATTTTTCAGTTGGGAGCCTGCCGGGCTGCAGAGCGGGTCCCAGACCCACCTCGCTGGAGGACACAGGAGCAATTTTCTGAGGACCCAGATGGCCTTTGACCCTCTCCTCCCCCTCTCTGGGGTCACCAAAGGCCACGAGGCCACTGCCCTATTGCCCTCAGGGGGCTTCTCCTGCAAGAGAACAGGAGGCCTTTTCACCAGGGGCTTGAATTTCCTTCTCTGCTCATTCAGGCACAGAAGCCTCTGATAATGTGATGGGGGGGGGAAGACCCCGTGCCCATCCAGAGAAGCTTGCCCTTGTTTTCACACCACTCCACCCACACATGCACTCCCCAGTCCTTGGGAAACCCCACCAGCTAGGCTTGGGGGGCTGAGGGGCCACATGGAGGGAGCCATCCTGGAGAGGCATGTGGGGACCCGGTGACTAGTCTGAGCCTTGGCTGAGATGCCTGGCTGGGGTGGGGGAGCTCCTTGGGCAACTGCTGAGTGCCTGGCCCTTTCTGCACTTCCTCTGGGAACGTGGACTAGCAGGCCTGAGCTCCAAAAACCCAGCCATGGGCTTCTGAGCATTTATCAGTGGCTTGGAGAGGCTGATTCGCCCTGTCCAGCAGCCCCAGTGCTGTTACCAGACACCAGGTCACTCCAGGGAGCATAGCCAAGCCTGAAAGGGACGCCTGAGGAACAATTTATCAAGAGAAGCTTCCCATCCAGGATAGGCTCACATGGAGTTTGAAGAAAAACCCTAATGCCACACTCAACCCCACAGTAATATCAATGAAGAAATAATTTGTGTCACTGGTATTATGTCAAAAGGAGCAAAAACTGTCCTTTCACAGAGCTCCGGAGCTGAGTGGGGCAGTGTACCTAGCTGGGGGTGGGTGAAGACCCCCTTTTAGGAAGTGGGACTGACACCCTTCTGCCTTCTCAGCGCTGGCTGGCCCCTGCAGCCCTGCCAGGTGAGACCCTGGTCTGGGGCCGAAACGCCAGCAAGCTGACACTCAGAAAAAACAACCCATGCTCGTTAGGAAGGAGCTCATTAGGACTTGTTGACATGAAACCCATTAGACCAATTAACATTCCATTAACGGCCCGGGGCACCAAGGGGTTAATGCTGCCCTGCAGTAATTGGGCTGAGGTGCCGGGGTTGGGGGCGCAGGGCCTTAAGGATAAGAACCAGTCTAATTGGGGAATCTGGCCTGCAGGCCCCACAGCATTTGTTCTCGCCCCCTGACCCGGCTGACACTGCCGTGTATCCGGTGCCGAGGTGGGGAAGGGGAGGAAAGGCCTGGCCTCCCCTTGTCCTCTCACGGCCGCAGCCTGAGACTGCAGGATGGTGGGCACAGGACAAGGTGGGGGCGTCCACCCTCTTGGACCCTGATTGTCCTGTGTTCTTCATCACCCCCTCCAGGTCCATCTTAGCCCCAGGGAAGTAAGCCCCGCTGGTCTCCCAGTTATACACGACCCACTGTCACAAGAGCTCTTTGGCGAAGCTAGAATTTTGAGGGCCCAGAGCTAACCCAGCTGAAGGGTGCTGGGGTTCGGGGCAGCGGGGTCGGGGCAGGGAGCTGTGGCCCTGGGTCGGCAGCCTTCTCTCCTTCCCTTCCTTCCTTGCTTCCTCCCTCCCCTTCTTCTGTCTCTCCCTCCCTCCTTCAGCAGGGCAGCTAAGAGGCACTCCTGAGAGCCCCCTGGGAGCCCTTCTTTTCTGTCCTCTGACACACATTGGCAGTATTTTCATGATTTTCCTTCCCTTTTGACAAGCAGACGCTGTGGAAGTCTCCCATCCCTGTCTGGGCCTCAGCGTCCTCATCTGTCAACTCCCATGGCAGGGCCTGGGCTTCCGTTCAGAGAGTCTGGATTCCACGCCCAGCGCGGCCACTTATCTGTGACCTATACAAGTCACTTCCCCTCTCGGACTGCAAAATAAGGATTAGCATCAGAATATTCTGAAAGTCTTTGCCCATGGTTAGCACTCAACATAAGCTTTCTTGAATGGGACGGAAAGAGTTGGATTGTAGTTTCATTCCACAGGCCTACCAGCTCCTCTCATCTCTCATTTGAGAGGGAGGGGGGCCCCTGAGGCCAGAGAGCCAGGTGCCTTCTCAGTGCCCCAGCCCAGAAGCCCCCAGGGGCTTACCCCCCAGCCCCCAGCCCCAGGCGGGCCTCTCAGAGAAGCTGCCCAGGCCTGGGTTCTGACGTCTAGACAGATTTGCAGGAGGCTGAAATAACAGTGAACTCAGCAGGACGGACCGAAAGGCTGCATTAGAAACCCCGCTGGCTTCAGCTTCTCCCGCCCTCCGGAGCCACCTACGACCCTGGCGCAATCTGGTTTATTTCCCTTCAGTGGAGGGCTTGGTCCAAAATCAGTCTCTGGCCCAGGCCCAGCTCCCTTCTCGGAAGCGGCCTGTAGGTGGCGCTGCGGAGCCCCCTTTAATTGCATTATGTAATATAACCTGTTTACTAAATCATGTAATCAGTCGCCTTAGGATTTACAGCTTCGGATGTGCGTAGAGAATTGGACTTTGAGTCAAATTTAAAAACAAATAAAAATGAGAGGCAGCTGTTGCTGATAGTGTGATATTCATCTTTTGGAAACAAATTCACCCCACTGCTATAAATTATGCCTGGAAAAAAAGTGTTGTTGGTGGGAAGGAGTTGGCTAGGTTTCCTGTGCTGGCAACTCGGAGCGATGAATCTTGAAATAACGGTGTCAACCTGTCACTGATTTCATGTGACTCTGTGAATTTATCTAAGGAAACGCAGGGGGTAACGCGTGCATGAGCGTGCGTGCACGCGCGCGCACACACACACACACAGACACACACACACCAGGTTTCCTCTCAAGACCCAGAAAGAGCTAGAAATCGCAAACTGAAAGTTGAGTATCTAGAGGAACCTGTTGGTCCCCGTGCCCTGGTGTATGTAGTCATCTCTGCATAGTGACGGAGTGCGGCCAGCGTGGGATGGTGGGTGAGGGAGAGAATTACCTGGAGACTTGGGAAGGTTTCACATATGAGAAGGTCTGGTTGGACTGGTTCAAAGTCGGAGAGAAGTGAACGGTCCTTGAAGAATGGTGGGGACAGGCCAGCTCCCCGGGAGCTAGGTGGAAGCTCAGCAGCCTGAGGACTCCGGGGACAGGAATGCTGCCGCCTGGCAGTGGCTGCTTCCCCCATCTTGCTTCCTCACCTTCTTGGGTGCTAGGGGCAAATGGAAGCCCTCTGGTCTGATACGAGCAGGCTCAGCGCCAGGCGTGCGAGCCGGGAGGGCAACTGAGCCTACGTTACTGGAGGAAGGACAGGTGGGAGGGGAGCCGAGCAGGACGTGCACTCAGGATCAGACCCCGGCTCCCTCTGTGTCTTGGCATCTGGCGGGCTAAGAGGTAAAAAATGAGCCTCTGCTCCACCCTTCCCCAGGTCCTAGGGGACGCTGCACCTGCACAGAGCCCACGTTCTTGTATAATGTCCCAGCCGGGGGGACACTTTCCCAGTGCCCCTCAGGTTCCTGCTTGTAACTCCCAGTGGGAAGTAATGCCCTTCTGACCTCAGCAAGAAGCAGAGATGACACCCAAGACAGAATACACCTCAGACCCGCCGGCCACCAGCAGCATTCTGCAGTCACTGTCATTTGCTCCCTTTCTGGGAGGCCTACTTGGGAGGTGGTGCCAGGTCATACCCTATTGTTATGACGCTGGTCTCCAGGGAACTGAGTGGAGACAGAGCAGAAGCCAGCATGAGCTCTGACTAGGACTGTCAGCTTCTGACTCCCTGAGAGGTGAAAATCTCTCTCTCCCCACTTTTCTCTCCTCCCTCCCCCCTTAGCTGTCATGTGAGGCAAATGGTCTTTGGAAGGGGTCAGAGCCTTTTGTGAAACCAGAGAGCCCAGAGACCCTCCTGTTCCCCAGGAGTGTGGCCTCCTGCAGATGGCCTGTGGTCCTCCTTCCAAGGGCATCCACCTCCTCTCCTTTCCCCACTCCCAAGGCCATTTTGCTGTTTGTTGGTTATCTGGAGTAACAATATGTCCCCAGTGTGGCTGGGTTAACAGGTCACTTATGCATTCACTAACCCCAGCCTAGAGAGGAGCGAAAGCTTGCTCTAGGGACCCAGTTCTGCGAGGTGGGCCATTATCCACCCTGGGTCCCTCTGTGCCACAGGTTGGTGGGGGAGTTCTGGTGGTCACAGAAGGCAGAAGACCCAGCCCCACCCTGGGCATGCTGGGGCCATTGGCAATCACAGACCATGTCACCTCCTCATCCCCTGGCCGGGTGCCCCGGAGAGGAGCCTCATCTGGCCTATTGCTCACTGCCAGGCCGCTCTGATTCACAGAGGTTCCCAGCACATCAGAGCCCTAAGTCCAGGGTGGCAGCTTTCTCTGTTTTACTCCACCACTTCAGCTATTTTTCCATCTGGTTTCTGGAATATGGACCAGGGTCAGAGTCCAGACAGCAACTCAGGCCTGCTCCCCCAGCCCACTTTCCTGCTGTTCCTACCTCACGCCACCGGGACCAGAAAGTGGCAGAGTCCCCTGTCCTCCCTGCCTTGGCTGTCACACCTTTTCTGGCTTCAAAAAGCCACTGATATATTTTACAAACTGAAACAGCAATTTAATTCCCCCTGATAGCGGCAATTGTCCATTAGATCTTCCTACCGAGGAGCTTAACAATAATTCCTTTCATCTAACTGCTTGCTTCTTCCTGATCTGAGAATCAATCCCATAAATAGCAGGCAAGAGTCTTCACATTACTCTCCCCCTCCAGCTTTTAGCATTTTGATGAAGATTCTCATCTCCTCTTAAGCACTTTACAACTTGGCAATTTTTCCCCCTTTGGTTCCTTTAAACAAAATAAAACAAAAACAACAACAAGAAAACAGAAAGGGGCGGTGGGAAAGCACACTAGCTATGAGGTCAAGCGCAGCCCTTTGCCTCTTCCGGCAGAGAAGTGGTTTGCTCCTGCGGCCTGAAGGCAGGGCCAGGCACCGGTGCCCTCCAGACCTTCTTCAGTCGGGGCCCGCTTTTGCCCGTGATGCTGGACTTAGGACATTTTCCCTTTCCAGCGCCCCCTGTCCTTCATTGCTGCATCCCAGGAGGAGGCGGGGAGGCCGTCGCTGCTGCCCCGGCGTGGAGTCCACGTGAAGGTTCACGTTAATGGAGCCTCTCCTTGGGCCTGCTGCCAGGTTCCTGCCTATCCTGGGGGAAGCTCTCACCCAGACATGGCATTCTGCGCTCCCCTTTTCATCTCTATCCAAACAGCCTGAGTGGGGAGGTGGGTAGCAACAGGGAGAGGAGAGAGCTCGAGGGCTTTCGCTCAATTATTTTTCCTTTCTTTTAAACACCCAGGCGGCCCCGTGACCAGGGCAGAGGAGTCTGCCAGCTCTTCCGTGGGTGCAGGGAGCGTGGCACGCCAAGGCACCTGGGAGCCCGGGCCTGCTCCCTCAGGACACCACTGCGTGCTCTCTTGTCTGCACGCACACAGAAACAAATCTAAAAATGAACTCAGGGACTGAAATCCCCCTCGACAAACCTGATTCCCAGGTTTATTATTATTTGTCGAGAGCTGACAGCAGCCGCTGCTCAGGACCCAAGCTGCGAAAACAACACGGGCTGGGCCCCTGAGGCTCACAACTCAACAGAGACAGACAAACAGCTCAGTTGCTGGGGCTCCCAGATGGAGGGGGTGCTTCTGCTCTGCAAGGAGAGGGCCGGCCGCGTCTGCTGCCCTACCTACCTCCCTCTGGACCACAAATCCTTCTCTCCTCCAAGGCAGGCGTGCAGGGAGGAACGAACACAGGAGAAGGGAGGCTTCCTGTAAGGGGGCCGGGGAGGGGGCTGCCATGCAGAACTGGGCAGGGGCGGGTCCGCAGAGGTAAGGGACCCTGATGCCTGCCCAGTCTGTCACCTGGAATACTCTCAGTCTCCTGGAACTGAAGGAGCCTAAGAGGGTCAGCCAGGCCCCTTGCTCTCTCAGAAGGGCTGTGCCACGTCCTCTGACTGGATGATACCTGGTTCCATTTTTTAAAAATTCCCTCTAGAAAAAATGGTTAAGAATCAGGGTTGTGGAAGCAAGTGGCCCTCTGGGCACCACTTATCATTGGAAGGCCACTCATCCCTGACACTTCCTTACCCAGCCAATGGGTGCCCTTCCCCCTGGGCCTTTTTGTGGCCCCAAAGGAGGGGAGAGCAGGTGGAGTCAACAGGAACGAGGCCAGCCTGGGGGAGGGAAGGCTCCCTCGCCTCTTGGTCCTCACTGCTGTTTGGGACAAAAGCAGGTACACTGGCTCTGCGTTCGCTGTGTGCTAGGAAAGGCAGCCCCAGGGAAAGGAGGATGGTGGCTGCCATGTGAGAAGAAGTGGCCCTGGGCATCCCGGGCATCCCGGACTCATCAGGCAGCTGAGCAGACACACTCGCCATCACTTTGGAAAAAGTTCTTCTCTGCGCCTTTTGCTCTGCTAGCAAGTGTGATGCTTCTGTATTACTCACTGTGCCCTCTCCCCCGATAAGGCTGTGCTCAAAACCCTGCTCTTCATGAGACCGTCCTTCACTTCTGCCCCAGGACTGTCCTCGCCCTGGAGCCTGGCCACCTGACAGAAGTGGGCCACAGGAGCATGAATGATCGCTATGTGTGTTTCTGTGTCATGGAAAATCTGCCTCCTATCCACACATCCTGTCTTGCTCACTGAACCCCATACTCCCCAGCAGACAAGACCATGGATTTTCCTTCTAGCAGGAAAAAAAAAAGGCCTGTGCAACATGACTTCACAAGGTCCGTCTCTTTATGGAGCTTGAATATATATATTCACAGTCTCAGTGCAATTTCTTTGGCTTATTCTTAAAATGTAAGACAAACAAACAAATCTGGGGAGGACACCTCTTCAAGTCCCAGCACTCATGTACACCTCAGTGAGGATGAGTTTGTTTCCCTAGAGCAAATTTTGGTAGGGGTGAAATGATAATACAGTTAATAACAACTGCTATTTATTGAGCCCTCACCATGCACCGGGGCATTATGCTGAGATTCTTAAACAATAACCTTGTTTATTTTCCCCAGCCACCATCGTGGGTAGGCATGGTGGTGGTCCCCATTCATGGATGTGAAAATGCAGGCTTAGAGAAGCTGAGAATGTTTCCAAGTGGGACACGTAGTCTGTTTTCAGAGCCTGAGTGTTTAACCTAGAAATCTCAGGGTAGGGGCAAGAAACACTGGAGGAAGAATGAGGCCTGAGAAACTGGAAAATAATAGAAAAGGCAAGACTGACAGTGAAAACAAGCTCGTAGCTTTGAGCTGGGCCATCCAACGTCAGCTGTCCTTAAACTTTCCCATGCCCTGAATTTCCAAGAATTGTATCAACACCATCTAAGTGTCTTCCACAACCTGAACCCTTTTGCACATACATTCCTTAAAGAGCACACACTTTGTGCCTTTGGAGGGGGGGACTGTGTGACCCAAGCCCACTCCTGTCAGCCTGTTGTCGGTGGACAGCGGTGTGCACACAAACTTATTTAAATATTTTATTGCATTTTGTTATTATTTCATACAAATGAGGGGAAGATGGGGAACAGGAAGTGCTGATACCAGCAATAAGAAGCAGGGGTCTCATAAACATAACACGATGGAGACAAAGATGGAAACATGCAGCATGCTGAAAGAGGCAGGTCTGGAGTCTCTCTTGCGGACTCCCTGGACTGTGGGTTCAACGATGAAGGGAAAGAACAAATATGAAATGATGGAAATAAATGGCTGAAGTCTGTGCTGTGTAACTGGGAATATAATCGTGTGCTTTAGCTGTCTGGGAGTCCGACTCTGGGAACTGCTACTGTGTGAACGCAGGGCCGCCTGTGCCCTGACCCCACACTCAGCAGCCTCGGGGCCAGGGCTCTGTGACTCACGTTGATGGGGATTCGTCAGTGTCTCCTTCCTGCCAGCCAGCACCGAGGGGCCCTGCTTTGGCCCAGGTGGGGTGGGGTGGAAGGCAGTGTGCAGCCAGCCTGCTCTCCATGACTGTCTCTGCTTGGCCTTCTTCCCCCACCACACCCATGCTTTTCCAGGGACCACCCATGGCTGCAGAGAAGTCTCTGTTTTGGAGGGAAAAATGCCCATGACGCACAGGCTAGGAGGCACCTGGCTCTGTCTTTGGAAAGCCTGTCCAGTTGAGCAGTACTGGTTTTGACACATCAGGGCCTCCCATCCTTGGGGAGCATCCCATCTCTCGGCATATCTCCGTGGGTCCTATCTTTATCCCATTGCAGAAGTCCCGTCCTGCCCAGCTTTCTTTCAGAGCCTCCTCCTTCCACTCAGCCTGGAGAGATTCCAGGCAGCGATCTGAATGGTGACCAGTGAAGACAACTTGGCAGGCCAACACCAAGGTCATCACCTGCAGCCTCCGAAGCAGGTAGCAATTAAACAGAAGCGCAGAGGGCCAAAGCCAGGCTCAACCCCCTACTGGCTCTTGTCTCTCTCCTGCCAAGCCCTTCAACCTCCAGCCTTGGAAAGGGAGCTGTGGTTCTCTGGCTTCTATCGGGGAAACCTTTAGTCATATGCTGGCCCTTTCTGCTGCACTCAGGCCCCAAGGAGAAGTGTTTTGTATTAACAGCAGAATCTTGGAATACTAGCAGCTTGTCTGAAAACTATAACTCACATCAAAGCTCGGTCTTGCCCTTTGCAATGACAGTGCATTTCCTAGCATTGTGGTCTCAAGCGGGAAGAAGGTGTCTGGCCTGCGATGCAGAAATTTGTGGACTTGAAGTTCAAGATTGTGCCTCTACTTCCCCCAGTGAGATGGACCACTCCCTCTCATGACACAGCAAGGAGCAGGACGTAGAAGAAGAGGAGGAGAAGACAATTTTGCCCAGTGGGCTCTGGCCCTCGGGGACCAATTAGGACGCTCTTCTGGGATCCGAGCACTTGTTAATCTGCATCTTCTAGAGTCTGGCCCTCGCAGGGTAAAGGAGCAAACCCTCCTGACTCCCAGGCCTAGCCGTTCCGTCCAGAGCAGGTCGGCCTGGGCCAGCAGGGGAGACACACAAGAGGTGTCTGCTCCCAGAGCCCGAGGGGGTGGGGAGGAGGAGTAAATTGGGATTTCTCATCCAAGATGCCGCCCTGTGGGCGCAATGCAGCTGGGGCAGGGCGCTGCTATTGGCAGGCCTCTCTGTTCTGTTTTCTCTCTTTAGGGCCTGGCTGCCTGAGGTCAGAGAATCTGCTCTGCAGCATTAGGAAGAGAAGTCTGCTGTCTCTGTGCTGGAATTCATTAAAGCGAAAAAAGGATTTCACTTAATGAGACACTTGCTGTGATCAGAGATTATTTCACTGGAGCTGAATGTGCGTGTGAGCTGAGAAGGTACAGGGAGAAAGGCGGTGGGCAGAGGGAGGTGAAGAGGAAAGGAAGCCTGAGGAAGAATGATTGGGAAGAGCAAGGAGAGGATCCCAAGGGAGACAGGCGGGGCACTGAGGACATGGAGGGTTCAGGGGGCTGTCCGTAGAGGAAGGCTGGCCACTGGGCTGCCCCACCACTCAGCCTCAGCCTTCATGCACCGCCTGCTCCTTGGCTTCTTCCCGGTCCCAGGAGCAGTGGGCACTCAAGGCTCCGGGCAGGGTGCTAGAGGGCTGGCAGAGTGGGAGCATCTTGCAAGGTCATGCGGTCTGACTGGTTCCTTGTTCAAACGAGAAAACCTGTCCACGTGTCCACAGAGCCAGTTGGAAATTGGGACCAAACTAGAATCCAGGTCCCAAATTCAGTCATTTACTGAGCACCTACTAGGGGCCAGGCTCCATGCAGGCCAGTGGAAGTTCCAGAAGGATAAAACAGAAACAAATGAGCAGAATAAATAAAGAAACAATGAAATGAAAATTTCCCTGAACTGAAGCAAGACAGGTGACTCCCAATGTCAAGGAATCCCAAGGGCTGAGCAAGGGTGATGATAAAAAGGAAAGGAACAAACAGAACTTCAAGCCTCATGCACAGCAGTGAGACATCAGAATTTTGAAAAGAAAAGAAAACTAAAAGTTCCCATAAATCCTCATTGCAAGGTTGGAAATAGGAAAGACAGTGGAGCAATGCCTTCAAGATGTAAGAGGGACTCTCAGCTCCGTCAGATTATCAAGTTTGAAGACAAAAGACATTCTGTTCTGGACCTGTAAGAACCCAGAGGCGGTATTCCAGCGAAACTTAGAAGGTGGAGGAAGAGGACGACATGAACATGAGAGAGAACAGCAGCCCGGATGACCCAGTGGGAGGGCAGGAGTTACTTGGGAACTCAGAAGACCACTGCAGTGGCCAGGCTGTGAAGACAGAGGGTCCCATGTCCTCTTCCACGGTCAAATCACACTACCTAGTTCTGTGGTTGAACAAATTTCCACCTTATAATCAATCTATATACTCAGGGTGCAGAGGTAAGTACAGTGATAGAAGAGAATATAAATCTTCTAAATCTTAATGTAAAGATGGTAAATACACCACCATTACACTCAATGATTTATAATATACAGTATAATTATATATAATATTATGTCCTACATAATATATGCCATGTGTATATACAATATATTAAAGATAGATAATATCAAATGTAATTTCATAAAAATTAACAAACTAATATAGATCAGAAGGTGAGAATATGTGCTCATTTCCCCAGCTTTCCTAGCAGGGATTTATAGATAAATATTTAAATTAAGAAAGAGGGACTTAAGTATATTATATAACATAATAAATTTTGGCCCCCAAATAACTAAAATCGGAGACTGTTCATGTGGTTGACTTTGGATCATGAACTTTGTGTGTAGAGGTGAGGAAAAGAAAGGACATTTTTATATCTTTTCCTGTTGGCTTTTTCCTCATATACATACTTTATGTTAAACTTGAAAAATAACCAAAATAAATAATGAAACATCTCTATAAGAGAATCCTCTGTAGCAGTTAAAAATAATGAAATAGATCTATTTATTTTGACCTGGAAAGCTGTCCATTTTATAACCTAGGTGGGAAAAGTGAGGTTTTAGAGCAGTATTTGAAACATAATATTTAGCTGTGTCAACTAAACACCCGAATCAATGAGATGTAGTCTCTGGGTTTTCTGCCCTATGCCAAGTGGCCTGCTTTTGGAAGTCTTCCCTGTCTCAGATGTTTGTAAGAAGCATCTTCTTTTTGCCACAGATAAGAGCTATTTTACGTATCTTTCAACTAACAAATGTAAGTTGCTGACTCTAAGTGATTAGTCCAAAGATGGGCCCAGAGGAAGCTCTACCCACAGACAACCGGGGGGCAGGAGAACCTGAGAATCACAGATGTCCCGATCGAAAGGCACCTCAGAGAGCTCCTGGCCCACCTCCCTCGTTTCACAGGGGTCTGATGAAAGCTCACTTCACTGAGTTAGTGCCCAGACAAGAGAATGGGGCTTGTTAAAAGCCAGAGTCAGGAAGCGAGTCCACAAGAAAGAAGCTGAGGGCTGGAACGCAGGCCTGGTGCCAAGACCCAGCGGAGAGTGCTGTGGGGAGAGGGCGGGGTGCGTGTGAGGCAGGGGTCCACTTCAGGGGCTGCTCAGGATGCAGTGGATTGACTGGGAGGGGAGACCCGAAGAGATCGGATCATTCCCCCTCGGTGCTCACGGTAGCTGGGCAGACCCGGCTTTAACAGGGGCCACGGGAAGCATGTTGGGGCTCCTGGGAGCGTGGGAGGGCTTGGACAGGAGCTAATGTTTACTGCGTGCCGAGACTTTGGATGAGGTGTCAGTCAATCCTCACAGAAGCCTTATAAGGGAGATATGATTGCCCAATTGCATAAAGACAATGATGGTTAGAAAACAAGTGACTGGTCCCAAATCCCACAGCCATCAAATGGCAGAGCTAGAAGCTCAGTCTGGGTTGGTCTGGTTCCAAAGTCCCTGCCCAAGAAATCACAGAGCTTCATTCAATATATGTTAACCTATTATAAGAGGATGTACCTAATCCTGTTCCCTCCCTGAGCCCTGCGTATATAATCTGCCCCTCTGCTCAGTCCACGAATATCCAGGTACATTGGCTGGCTCTTGGGGGCTGGGATTCACATTTGCCCAACAGGACTCCAAAAACCCCCACCTTGGAGGATACTAGCCCCTGAGGCTCTCTTTCTCAGAGCTCTGTGTGCTGACATTGCCTGGTGGGACACATAGCCCTACGGTGTCAGGGCTTGGAAGGAGGTGGGCTAGGACAGAGCTCAGTACAGCAAGGAGGAGAGAAGCTGTGGTCCTGAGGTCTTGGTTTCTAGGCACTCAGCTCCCTACCTGCCCTCCACTAACCTCAAGAGCACCTGCTGCCCCTCAGATGCTGCCCCTGGCCTCCCACTGTGTCTCCCTAGGTGCCTCTGCCTTTGCTGAACCTCTGACTTCAGGGGGAGGCAGGCAAGCCCAGGAGAATATGTCAGTTAGGGCTTGTCGTTGACACGTGGAGATCATTAACAAGGCTTATTTTTAAATTGTAATTGCAAAATGTAAATGCTCCCCAAACTGATGTGTAATTGCTACCCCTTCCACCCCAGCCCTTCCCCTCTGGTGCCAGCTTTGCAAGGAGAGAATTAGAAAATAAAAAGGGGGTGGATTATGTAAGCAAAACGATTTTAAAAAAAGAGAGCGAGAGAGCTAAGAATTTAAGTGAGACAGCTGGCGGCTTCTCTGATTGCCACACTTCCAGCATTAGCTACAAAAATTGTCCATGCCGATTGCACCCATCCAAGCAGCAGTGTCAACTGTATTTAGTCCCCAGAGACCAGACTGGCACTCACTTGGCAAGATACTTCAGAGGTCAGTGAATATGTGGATGTGTGTGAGTTGGGGAGAGAGGGCGGTCAGGGGTGATATTTGGGGTTGCCTCTGTCTCACCCATGGGAGCCTTCCATCCAGAGACACAACTGACAGCAGCAATCAGCAGTCTGTCAATCCATTTCCATCCTTCCCCAGATTCTACCATGTGGGGCGGGCAGGGAGCACCTCCATTCTCCCAGGCATGGTCTGGCCTGTTTGGACTCCAGCCTCTGCAGCCTCAGCCTGGAGGGAAACAGGACTCTACTGGGGAGTTCAGCAGGAAAGAACTGAGTTCCACTGCCAGTCCCAGAGAAAGCCCCTGGACTTGGGCACCACACCTGTCCACACTGGTTCGCCAGGAGTCCTAACTCTTGTCCCTTTTTTCTTTATTTCTTATTACCATCTCCCCACCTTCTTCAAGCCCTCACTGCGGCCACTGCCTGCAGTGAAGTCCCTTTGACATCACTTTGCACACAGGCTCCAAATGTTGTTAAAAAGATTGCCAGCTGTCCTTGAAGTGTGAATCGCCCAACCCACACTCGGGGTAAAGCCGGATCCCACATGGATATACCCTGGTTTTCATGCAGCATATACTCCAGCAGTCTCCCCACTCACTAATACTCCTAAAGCACAGAGCTCCCCAAATGACTAGAGGGCATAGAAGCCAGAGAAGCACCCTGACCAGTCCTGCTGCTCTCAGACATGTAGTTCTCTTGAGTGTCTGTGGCTTTGCTAATTACCTGCTTGGGGAGCTGAGCCCAGGAACATTTACCTTTCTGGTTAACTCTCTTCCTCTCCCTCTTTTCAGGGAAACCAGCTTTCGTGAGGAATTTGGCAACAATTACTGTCCCCCAAATGAAGGCTGATGAACTGTGAGGTCATAGAAGCCCTAAGACATCAGGGAAACTTACAAAATCTTGGGCAGGGTCCTTTGAAATTGGGGCTCAATCTCACCATAACAGATCCAGCCCTTATCATGGAATACTGAAAGAAAAAAGGGTTGTTTTGGGTAACTGGATTTCTAAATTCCTGCCTGTCTTGCAGGTCTGTAATCCTCCTTCATCTCTGCCTCCACCCAGAGCACTGGGCAGAGCTCTTTATATAGTGACTCAGTCAATAAAAGCTTATTGACTAGGTACAGTGCAGAAGCAGTAGCCTAGCAGCAGGCCAATTATATCATCAAGTAGGTTAGGTTCAGGTGAGGATCCTGGCCATAGGAACCTTCACTTTATCCACACTCCACCCCTCCAGGATTCTTGCCTCACAATCTACATGCTCTTAATCTTCCACAATGGTCCCTGTGCTAGAAAGCTGGAGTACTGTAACCAGATTCCACAACAGCAACAGAGGATAACAACAATATAGAGATAATAAAAAAAATTAAGGTACAACAAAATTTTGATACAGGTAACAAAAATTATAATAATCCTCAAGCCTGAGGAGGTTATTTCAGCTATATTCAAAACCAGTTCTACTTAGATGAATGAGTTGATGATTCACACTTAGTAGTGGTATGGATAGGGAGCTCCAAGCACCCTAGTGAGTAGCACATTAGGGTGTGTGCCCAATCCACAAAGACCTTAAGGGTGATAAGACAACATAGGCAAATCTTGTCCATCACATAGAATGCATGCAAGAGAGAACTGTGGCAGGAAAGGGGTCCTGTCCAGATGTAGTACACCATAACTTTACTCCTCTCCCCATGGGGGCTACTTGGGGTCTATGTATAGTGCTATTGGAGGTGCATGCACTGGCCATAATGATAAAACAAAACTCCCCGGTAAGATGCTCCTATCTTCTGGCTGTTTAGGATGTACTACTGCAATCTTTGGGGGCCACTCTGCTGTTACTCCAGGAATACACAGGAGGCTAGCTTCCAGGCTTTGTCCCCAAGGTACCAGGAGAGTCAGCCATCGTTGGTCCATGTGTCAAAATGTCCAAGGCCACATCCACTCAATGGAGTCTCCACAGTTTATTGCAGTTGGTGTTGGCAGCAAAATATTATTTTGGTGGCCAAACCTTGGCTTCAACGATTCTTCCTTGGTCTGTACGTGCAGTTGTATAAGGGAGGTAGCAATATGCATTAGCATGTCTATGGGGCTCAGGGCTCCCTTTCGGGATTTCTCATTCAAACACTGTAGCACTATCCATAAGCAGACTGACCATCCCTGCAGATTATTGGTGTCTGATGTGCATTTTATACATGCTGCCTCAAGGCAGGATGAACTGTCAGGGAAGCCAGCTTTCCTATGTCTGATCCAAACAGAACAATCCCATCCACCCCTAAATCCCACAGATGCAGGAGCCAAGCTGATATTGACTCCAAGGGCTTCTGCCAAAACTGGGAGCCCAAATCCACCAGCTCAGCCTGACTGTAGAGGTAGAGCCCAGAGTGCTCCACGACCCGGGGAGGGGGCTGCACCTCTCCCAGAGGAACCCTCAGTTGCTATACCTTTATTTTCTTTACAACCACTGGGCATGCTTTCAATAGAGGAGGGGTCAGTACCTCTGGCACCACCCCTTCATCCTTCCCCCGGCTCCTCCATTTCTGGGGCTGATGGCACCTTTCTCTCCCCTCCCCCAAGGGCCTCCTCTGATACAACCTTTACCTTTCCTACAGTGCCTCACAGCAGTGCTAGCTCAGTCTTCACCAGCTCTCTTACCTTCACCCCAATGCCTCGCCGCTGGCATTCTCATGCCACCTCTTCCTGTGCTTCCCTCAGGAGTATGTCCTTTTTCTCTGTGGCCTTTGCCTCCCTCAGAGCACCTGGCAGTGCTGCTGTCTCATTCTGTAAGGAATCTTATGCTCCACTGGACCTCGCAGCTCACGTTCTCGCACTGCATCTTGTGGTTTTTGCAGGGGTCTGTCCTTTTCCTTCATGGCCTTTACGTCTTCCACAGTACCATTGTCATGATGCCATTTCAGTCACCAACAAATTTTTTACTTCTTCAACAGCACCTTGCAGTCAGCATTCTTGTGTTGCCTCCTCTCGTATCAATGTTATTTCATTCTTCAATGAATCCATAGCAGTTTGCAGCTTGTGTTATCATGCTGTCATTTCTTGTCTCTTTCAGGAGCATGTTCTTCTCATCTGTAGGCTTTTTTAATACAGTGAGAAGCAGCCAACCCACAGTCCCCACTGCCTCACGGGCACTCTGTTTCTCAAAGGACCTACTTATGATATCAAGGGCCACCCTTACGGCCTCAGGTGTCACCCCCACCTGCCTCCAGTCCTAGGGTGGGGACCAGCCCTCTAGGAGGCAAGCCACCTCAGACCACATACCCATTGGTGAACAACTGACTGTCTACCCATTCATAGGGGCAGATGGCTGAAGCACCCCTCCCATAAGGGCAGCCTGTTCTTTTCCTTGGTCAACAGTGAATCCTGCCAATGTCACCAATTGTCTTGCCAATGGGTTTCAGCCCTGGGCAAGTTCACTATGGATTCAGTGGGACCAAGGAATGACAATGGAATGTTCTTGGGGTGAAAGGATTTATTACCCAGTTTGTTCTCCTGGCAATAAGTCGAACACTAGAATCACGCCTGCATCCAACAGTCTGCAGGTCTGTAATCCTCCTTCACCTCTGCCTCCACCCAGAGCACTGGGCAGAGCTCTTTATGTAGTGACTCAGTCAATAATAGCTTATTGCCTAGGGCTTGGAAGCAGCAACCCAGCAACAGCAACAGGCCAGTTACATCATCAAGTAGGTTAGGGTCAGGTGAGGATCCTGGCCACAGGAACCTTCACTTTATCCACACTGCCTATACTGATAGTTACATCTTCAACATCATGTAGTTACTTAAGGGGATTTAAGAACCCTATCTGATAAGAGGATTAAAGGAGATTCTCTATTCAAAATGCTTTCCACAGTCTGAAGAATTGTTTCTCAGACTTCAGCAGGAACACCTGGGATGCACTTTCCTTCATGTTCATCAGAAACACTTGGGGTGCAGATTCCTGGTCTGAACTGGGACTCAAGGAATCAGACTCTCTTGTGTGAGGCTCAAGAACTGCATTTTTAACAAACACCCCTTGGTGATTCTTTGGTGGTAATGCTTGCTCCAGAGGGTGGTACAAATGTTATTATCATCGTGGATGTAAGCCATAGCCCATCCATCCGGGTCAATAACAATTTACCATTCACGCAGTATGTGGAAGGAAAGAGACGTACGCCTGGAGAAGGGAGGGCTCTCGTCCTGTCCTCAAGGAGCTCAGGAGGAAAGACGTGGCAAGAATGCTACAGTGTTGTGCTTTCAAAGGTTGTATGTGCTAAGTGTCAGCTCATGTTATGGGCTGCTTCTTGAGGTTTTCAGAAGGAAAGATAATCTGCCTGGGGGGTTTAAGTATGTGTTAAAGGATGGAGATTCAGATCTTACTGTTTGGTGATCCTGGGGACTCTAGGATGGCTCTCAGGACACTCACTCCCTCTTTTCACTTCCAGCTGGGCCAGAAATTCTTCCCGTCAGCTAGACCCAAATCACCTGCGAAAAAGGGCGGAACAGCTCTCAGAAGGGAAGGCTGGAGGCGTGCGGCGGTGGAGCATGAGGGGACACGGGCTCTGTGACCCCGCCCCTCCCCAGGCTGGCTGTAAAGGGGTTTGCTCTCCACACCACACTCCACTGAGTCTCAGGGCGGCTGCTCAGGCCCACCAGGCCATATTTAGAGCCCAAACCCTTGTCACGGTTGGAAGTGTCCTGTTGTCACCAGCCTGGGTTCCTAACGTCAGGCATACAGGTGGCTCTGTCTCCCCTGCGGGTGGGTGTGGGCAGGTCTCTGAGTGAGTTCTGAGCCCAAGGGAGGCCAGTGCTGGCTTCTTGTTTCAAACAGTAGGGAACCCAGAGGAAAAGTAGGAGTTGCAACATTTTTAGGTGTGTGGATGAATTTCAGATCCTTTCCCAATGGCAGGCTTTGGCCGAGATGTGGATGGGGGGAAGGGGAGGATGCCTGCAGGCAACAGGGAGGAGGAGTCAGGACGGCAATGGACCCAGAGTGGAATGCAGCAGTGAAGGGGAGCCTTGGCCTAAAGGCGGCTTTGGCTGTACCACTGATGTATTCGTTTTCAGATTAAAGTGAATTAATTTTGTTTCTCAATGTTTGCAATGAACCAAGGTCTCTGGATATTGAGGTTTGTGGTCAACATTGCTATAAGATCTGGCTTGACACTTTACAACACATTAATTTCTTCTTGTGGATCGAGTCGATTTGACTCCAGAAGGCCATGCTTGGGCCCAGGATGGTAATATGGTCATGGGGTGCAGGGGGGCTGCTGGATGCCTGGGGTACATTTTCTGGACAGATCCAGGAGCACCCCCAGCCAAGAATCCCAGCCCTTCAACCAGAGGGAAGTGCATCTGTCACATTCACAGTTCCTTCCTAGTTAACACCATCTTAGTCTCCCTGTAAAAACACATTTGCACCTCAGTAAAGAATGTAATTAACTAGCAACATGACAACAGGAGGAGCTAAACAGGGTCCTGGGCTGGGAGACACAGAGCGGAAGTGGGAATGTAGGCCTTGGCCTGGACAAGACTTTCCCGCCTTCCTTCTGGGGTGTGCGTGTGGGCACGAGCACGTGTGTGAGAGGGCACTGCTATGAGGTGAGGTGGCAGACGTAGCACCCAGGATCCTGCAGGCCACATTCAAAGCAGCAGGAGGCCCAAGACCCATGGCCAGTGCCTGCCATGCAGAGGGGACCCAGGGATCAGGACCAGTGGACATAAGAGGGAACATGTGGTGAGCATCTCGGCCCAGCCTGCCGGCCACAAGGGGCCAGGTGTCTGTGTTCTGTGCATGACTCCCAGGCACAAACCTGGGAGACAAACCTGGTTCCTCCCTCCCAAGCCCCACCTCATCTTCACCTCCCCTTTCTTCCCCAGCACCCACCCCTTTCCAGGGCGGAAGGTGGTTTTCCCTCCTTTCTATTCCCAGTGACACAGCCCAGAGAGGGCCCTCATCCCTGGCCATGCCAGCCAACCTGCCTCATCTCCGCAGTTAACCCCCAGCCTGTCAGCTGCTTCCGGGCAAACTTCATTCTGCACCCGCCCAGGGCCTCGGACATGCCAGGAGCTGCCACGAGTGTCCCCCTGTGCCTGCCACGGGCATAAGGCTGTCACCTCCTGCTCCAGAATTCCCATGACTCCTTGCTCAAAGGAGGCACCAGCAGAGGTTCACTGACTGCATCTTACCAGGTGCAGCCCTCAAGATACCCACAGCGGGGGCCCCAGCTGCCTCTCTGGACCCACCCTGTATCCATCACCTGTAGGTTCTATCCACATCCAAACACAATCACTTCCATTCTCCAAACATGTCCCACAATTTCCCACTTCTCTCACTGCCCCCAATTCTGTTTCTACCTGACAAGACCCTAAGCACGCTTTAATGTTCAGCTCAAACATTCCGGCCCTTTCCTCTATAGCCAGAAGTAACTGTGCCTCCTCTGTGATTCCAAGTCACACGCTCTCACTCTCTGGGTGCCCTCACCACATCCTGCTTCATGCTGTAGGTATATTACGGATCTTTCATCTCTTCCCAAACTGTGAGCAATTTGTGGGCAGAGCCCCTGTCTTATGTCTGTTTTGTCAATTTTTCAGTTTACAAAGTGTTTTCATATGATACCTCATTTAACTCTTAAAACAACCTCTAGAGGTCAATATTTTAATATCATAACTTAATTTTAACTACCTTCCCAAAGTAACATATGCTTATTTCACAAAGCAGACAAATAAGAGGGAGAAAATTTAGGCTACCTATAATCCTACAATACAAAGACCATCCCAGTTGATAGAGTAAAACTCTTCTTTCTTCAAAACAGTATCATATATACATGCTGTTCTGTAACCAGCCTTTTATACTTAGCAACATGTCATAAATACCTTTGCATGTAAGGGAAATATATGGTATGATCCTATAAATGGCATTCCATTTACCAATGCACTATAATTTCTCAGCCAAATTTCTATTATGTGTGGTTTAGATTATTTCCAGCTTTTGCTGTTATGAATAAATAATGCCCATTCTTGCAGCTGAATTTTGCCCCAGGATTGATCATTGTTTTAGGATAAATTTCTCGGTATGGCACTGCCAGATCCAAAGGTGTATTCGTTTGAAAGAATTTTTACAAATTACCTGCAGGAAGGCTATACCAATAGACATCCTACATGCAGCGTATGAGAGGTGCCTTTTCCTTTGCCAGGTGGTCGTTCCCGTTTTAGAGAAGTGGATCCTACGGTGTAGGGAAGTCCTGCACCGGGCGAGGGGCATACCTTCTGACTCCAGACATTCTGCTCTTCTCACCTGCTCACCTCTTTGCTCTTATATTTCTTACCATTCTAAAGGGAGAGCCTGGAGCATCAGAGCTAAGTAAATGTCGGGGTCCCCAGAGGAGAAGGCAGAGGTGGGTGTGCCCTGAGTTGCAGGGTGGGCCATTCTTGGGAGCTCTGCTATGTCAGCCCGCCCTGGCCTTCTTTCCCAGATGTCTGAGGCCTACTTGGCAGATGAGATCTCTGTTCTTGAGTAGAGTTTTACTATTTCCTCTTCCCCTCTTCTGGGTAGGTGCAAATTGCTTCAATTTAGCCTCCATGTATTAAGAGCCTGGACCATGTGCTTGGACCTGGGCCTACAAAGATCACATGCACAAACTCCCTCCTTCTCCCTGTCTTTCAGGTGCTCACCGTCTAAATGATAAGGGAATACTTGTACCCTGCACTGTGTGGGTGCTACTGCTTCTGGCTGTCGGCCTCACCACCCCCTCCTCTGCCAAAGCCCACAGTGACGGGGAGGAGGGCACAGGGTCCTGGTCAGGAGTATGGACGGGCGGAAACCCTGCCTGCCTGGTATGTCCTTCAGCTTCTGCTTCTAATTGTGTCCTTTCTGGAACTGAGGGCCTGGACCTCCCTCCTGTTGTGGCTGTCTGATTTTTTTTCTCTGTCTTTCTGCTCCAACTGCACCCTCTCCTCCCCTCCCATCCCAAAAACAGCTCTGAGGAGCTGGAGCCCCTCAGAGAGGAATCCCACCAGCTTCAGGGGAGAGAAGCCAGCCCCGCTGCCTACTCAGGGACTAATAAAATACACATTTGCGAGCGGAAGGACTCAGTGGTGACAGCTGCATGGCCCCACGCGGGGCACTGCTTCAGGGCTACAATATACACACATTTCTCCTTTCCGAGAACTGACAGCTACCCAGCTCTCAACAGCCTGGAGAAAGCTTCAAGGCAGAAATATAGCCTGTAATCTCCTTTCTGTCACAGCCAGCGATTCCTCTGAGCATAAGGAGGGCAACTCACTGACAGAAATGCCCTGAGGAGAATGAAAGTGGGTCTGTGCTGGGGGTGAAGGAGACAATGGGCCGCGGCCCCCCACCCCAGCCCAGTGCACCTCTGCGAGCACCCTGCCCTGCCTTGCCCTGAAGGAGGGGGCCTGGGTGTGCCTCTTTAGATTTCAGGCAGAGAGGACCCGCCACTCTCTCTTTTGTGGCCATACAAAGTCCTTCCCTCTAGAGGCCAGCAGGCAGCCTGCCAGGCAGGGAGGCAGACAAATAGAGAGGGAGATAGATGGGAAGATACAGGCTCTCTGGGACCCGTGGCCCAGAGGTTCCAGGGAACAGAGAAGGAAGCAGGAGCTTCATCTTAAAGACTAAGTCCCTTCTGTTCCACGAGATCTCTGGCATGGATGCCCACCCTCCCAGGTCTTTAGCTCTGCTCAGGCTCTTCCCTGCCCCATCCAAGTTCATTTCTAGGGCACCCGGTAATGGGGACAGCAGGCTGCTCCCAGAACACCTTTGCCTGTTTTGTCAACTTGTCCATTTGCAGATGAACAGGACAGCGGTGTAGACTGAGCCTCTAGAATCTCTGGCCGGAAGCTGGAACAAAAGGCCTGCTTCCTATTCATTATGGAGAAGTTCGCCCCAGGCGGTTATCTATCCCAGGAGCAAGAAACGCCCAAATCCATGTCTCCTTTGGCCCAAGAGCCTTGAAGGAGCGTTCTCATTCTGGAGCCCAGCCAGGGCCTATTCTTGCAGAAGTGTGGCGATTGAAGTATGGTCTGCCTACTGGGACTCTCAGGCATCCCAGTTGTGACATTTCTCCTGCCCCCCTGCCGGAGCGAGCAAGCTAAGGAAGCACAGAGGCTAGTTCCAGCGCTGCCGCTAGCGTGGGATGTGATGTGTGTCCAAACCCTTCAGCTCTTTGAACTCTGGTCCATCAACACCATCACTGTCAGTCTCCACCACCGTCTGCAAACACGAGGCTGGACCCGACAGTGTGGCCCTGCCCTCTGGCTGCTCTTGATCAGCTGTTCCAGTGAAAGCCTCAGAAACCACCTGAGCAGGGAGGCTGATCTCACAGGCAGATGCCAATCCTCCGGACGAAAGGGACCCCTTGGTAGCTAAAATGATTTGCAGACTTGTTTATGCTGATTCTGCCCTCCCTAAACATCTATAACGGCTTGCCAGGGCCTAAGAAGACAAAAGCCAGTTTTCTTAGCCTCCATGTTATCCCCCATAATCAGCCTGAACCTGGGCCTCTCACTGAATCCACTGGACCTTTCCATCTTGAGCCTTGTCTCCAGCCACGCCAGGCTACTGCTGTCTGACAGCCAAGCACACACCACGTCTGAGCCCTGTGCCTCCTTGGTAGGCCATGCTGTCCTTCTGCAGGGCCTTGCACTACCCTTCTTCTCTGTGTCCAGGGGCATCAGGGGCCGGCACTTTCCCAGGTTCCCTTTCCTCAAAGACAAGCTCAAATCTCGCCCTTCTCTGAACTTCTGCAGCTGAATGAAGTCAGCCTTTTGCACCCCCACCCCGTGACTGGCCCTTAATCTTACTCTTTCTGTGAACTTCTGCTTTCTGTGTTGATCTAAATCTCTTCAAAGGCATCATAAATGTTTGAGGATAAGACTTGTGTCTTCTCTTTCTCTTATGCCCTCCGTACAAACCGAGGTGCCCATGTGGATCACGGAAAGGATGGTTCTTGTCACATGAAGAAGAAACACTGATGGGAGAATATTCTCATTCAGATGAATGCTTGGCTTCGTTGAAAGTTTGCCTATTTCGTTATTATTACTTGTTGCCAAAGGCATGGTAATTCTCTATATTTCAATGGGTTTCTGACTGAGAGCTTTTGACCAAACTATGGACTATTTCAAATATGACTCCTGAACTAATATTAATAAGGGAGCATGGGAGAGATGATACACTGGGATGGAAAAGACTTGGAGGGCAGACAAACTTGAATTCAAGCTCTAGATTTTCTTCTTCTAGCTGTGTGACCTCTGTAAGACTTGGTTTTCCTATTTCTGTAAAATGGGAACAATAATCGCTAACTCACCAGGTGTTTATTAGGATTTTATGATATTTCTTCAGACACATTATGTGCGTAGAAGGTACTATAGCAGTGACATAGACTAAGCCTTTAATAAATGGCAACTGTCATCATTAATGACAATGATAGCAATAACTGTTTAGATCTTGTTTGGCAAAATCCCACTCATCCTTAAGCTCTGTAAAGTTTTCTTTCAATGCCCCCTCACCCCCCCATAGGGTAAATCATTCCTTCCTTTCTGCTCCCCTAATAACTGGGGCTGTAATCTCTTAAAAGATGAAGTCCAGCCATAAATTCCAGGCTCTATTTCACTAAATTGTTATTATGTATTCCCATAGGTGTCCTCCCGTTAAGCTCTGAGCTTCCTGAGCAAGGTGGTCCTCCCCTGTGCGCTTCCAGCTCTGGCCTAGCATCAGGCTCCATGTTCATTAGATGTTTATCGAATGAGGTCATGAATGGGTGGGCTGGGGTGCGGATAGCAGTCAAGAGACCTCGCGGAATTTGACCAGACACAAATTATTGACTGGTGACTGGGAACTCATCACAGCGAGCACAGGTCCCTTTTTAGAAAAGTCACTAAACTTTCCCAGCAAGATTTCCTCTCTGGGGGAAACCTTCAGCCCGTTGGAAGCCCTTTGAAGATCTCGGCAAAGCCCTGCCTGTCTCCACCCACCACGCTCTCAGCTGGGCTCATCCCCTTCTACCCCCCTCCTGCCTTTCCTCCCCGGTGGTCAGTCTCTCAGCCTGTGGGCCCCTGCTCCCTCTCCCAGCCAGGCTGGTGATGACTCTGGTTCTGAGACAGTCTTCCCAGCCCCCAGAACCCTGTCCAGGAGCATAAGGTCAGCGCCTCTTGGTACATGCTGACCATTTGTTTTTGCCCCCAGGTGGAGGGAGCTACTTTTCCCTCCTTTCGATCTCCTGTGTCCCATCTTAGCTCAGCAACAGCCTCCTCATGGTTTTCTCTGCAGCCTGTTCCATCCTCCACATGTCGCCCCAAGGATGGTTCTAGCAGCTTTAGAGCATCCTGTGCACAATTCTCTTAGCACTTATCCCACCAAATTGTGATTGTTTGCCTGACTGTCTATCCCACTGGAATATATAAATCTAAACTGAGACTCAAACATGTATATCTCCACAGAGCCCAATATGTACTTTGGACATAGTAAGTGTTCAATAAATATTTGTCAATAAAGGAGTATATGAATGCATATATTCAGCAGAGGATATGCAGAGTGTATGACACACAACAGGTTAATGTACTTTACATAGAACTGTATTTTCCAATTTACTACTTAATCCTGGCAACACCCCTATAAAGTAGGTGCTATTAGATCTGTTTTTTAAAAGTTGGAAATGAGGTTAGGGAATGGACTTACCCAGGGTCACAAAGCTGGCGAAGGGGAGAGGCGAAAGAGCAGAGTCCGAGGGTTTTATGGTGGCCTCATCAGCACCTGCCCCCTGCCTGCCTGTCCAGCCACCCACCTGCCCACCTGCCTGCCTTCCCCGGGGGAAGGATGCAGAGAGGCTGAGCTGCTTCTGCTCTGCTCCACTAGGGAAATAAACAAGAAGAATTCCTCTTCTCATCGTTTGGTGAGTAGCTGACATTTCGTTTGACAAAGAATCTAGGAAAAGCCTCTCCTGGGACCAGTTTTGGGACTAGGCTGTGATAATATTGCTTTATTGAAAAAGGATGCTAGGAACTGAGCTCCGGATGGCCTTTTACATGGAGTAATTTATGCAGGAAATGAGAAATAATTTTTTCTTTAAAGAAACACACATTGAACTGCACATGGTTATAAAGACAGAAGTGACAGTACATACACACACACCAATAATCCCAGAGACTTGGTCACGGACAGGCAAAGGCACAAATTCTAGTTCACACTTACAGTTGTGTCCACACACCCATAAGAAGCCAAAAGATTCCCAGTCAGATAAATACAGAGCCCTGTGGACACACCCACTTTGCAAAATAGTTCGCCTCTGACTTTCCCTTCTATGCCTTCCAGGGGAAATTGCAATTTTCCCGACACATGTAAATTTCAGTCATTAAGGGACTCACAAGGAGCATGACATTGAAGAAATTCATCTCTCGGGGCCTCCCCGCGCTTCTCAGGGTCCCGTTCCTTCCTCGGTGATCACACTGCCCACGGAGAGGCCGCCAACCCATGACCTGCCGCAGGAGGCACGAGCCCCGAGCCCCGACTCCCCGAGCCCCAACTCGGAGATTTACACCCAGTGCCTCACAGAGGCTTCAGTCATAACCTGCTCCTGCCGGACAGCCAAGGAACCATCACAAGGACAGCAAATGAAATGTCTGTGAGATTCTCATTCAGCTGCCACGTGGAAATGAATCTCAGAAACGGAAAGGATGGTAAAAGGATTTTATTTAAAATGCCTTCCTCCCTAGGTTGTTTGTGAAGGGTTGGGATTTGCAAGGGTATCTGAAGGTCAAGAGTTCCCCTCCAGCCGTGATGGTTTGGCCTTTACTCAGAGCAGGTCCCAGGCTCCCCGTGCTGGTGGACAGGCAACTGAGGAACCCAGAGAGGCCAAGAACTGCACAGGACGCCGGGACGTGGCTTCTATCCCTAACTCTCCCGTATTAGCTCAGAGTGTGACCTTGGGCATATCACTGCCTGGGCCTCAGTTTCTCTATCTGTGAACCGAGAAGGCCAGGCCTGGATGGCCGCCTCTGTCATGGTCTTGTCAGAAGACCCCTTGCTGTGCATCAGCCAAATATTAATGAGACTTCCCATATCCCTGTATCTGCATGCTGATTCATACATCCCAAAATACGTCTAGCCACATCCCTTAGCTTTTCGCTTGAGCGTCACAGTAACTTCATGAAGTTGGTAGTGCTGTGATCAATGTACCCATTATACAGATAGAATAACAAAAACTGAGACATAACGTGGCTTGGCCAAGGTTGCAAAAAGAATCAGTATTGATTCAAGTTACATGGAATTCAAATCTTCTCTCAGACATCTCTCCCTATTTAAAGGGAAAGAAGTATACAACATAGCTGGAAAACTCTGGAATTTGCTCTGGAAAATGTTTCTTTCTATTGTCTGGGTTGAACTTGCTGAACAATGACAAGCTCCTGCTGCCTTTTTGCATGGCTTAGGGTAGAGGTCCAGGGGAGAAGTTCTTTCATTCAGGAAAAAGGTTTAACCACCTTTTGGCTAGTAAAGGAGGGGCCCAATCTGGGAGGGGAAAGATTAAAGGGAACTCACTTGTTATTCACTCTTTCAACAAATGTTTATTGAGTGCCTGCTTTGTGCCAGGAACTATTCACAACTGTTCACAAAATGAATAAAAATTTCAGCATTCATGGGCCTTACTTTCTGGTCGGGGTTGGAGAGGGGAGCCATGGGTAGATGATAACAAGACACGTAAATAAAATACACAGTCCCAGATAATAAAGTCAAAGGAGGAAAGGTAAAGGAAGGGGAGTGGAGAATTAAGAATTTAAAGTTCCCCCCAGTAATTTCCTGGGGAAACTGGCCAGGGCCTCTAAGGCGGAAGTGCATAAAACTCAAAGCAAAAGGGAAAGGAAAGGAGGTGTTGTTGGGAGAACAGGTCCCAGCGAAAAGGTGGCAGGCTGGACTGTGAAGGAGAAAATGGACAGTAGAAAACTCCCTGGGGGAGAGGAAAGGGACTTGAAGCCACTATCTATGGAGTTTAACCTGCTTCTGCTCTGGGCTACCTACAGCCACTCCGGCATCTCCTCTGGGCTGGGCCCAGGGCAGGTGAGTGAGTCACTTGTCTTGGGCACAAAGTTTAAGGGATGTGCCAGAAGCCTCAGTAGTGGAGATTAAAAACAGGACAGAAACAGTGCCCTGTGAGGCAAAAGGAAGCCTCCATGATACTAATCGGGTCGTCATTTAAAGATCTGATACTTTGTTTATTAGGTACTTTTGTCACTAGTTTTGAATTTTAAGACACTCCACATTAAAATATTGTTTCTGTTGATTGCCGACTTTTGGATGCCCCCTGAAATTTCATGCCTGAGGTGAGTGAGTCTTCAGTAAAAATCCTTGCGTGCAACAGCTTTGTGCTGGGAAGAGAGAGAAGGGCCATGGCTGCGGCAGGGACACCGAGGAGGCCCCGCCAGCAAGAGGAGAAAGAAAGGGGAGCAGGGCCAGGAGCCTCTGAACATCCCTCCTCTCTCTGATGTGGGGAACCTGGACTTTCTGAAGCGTGGGGGGGATATTTCATGTTGTTCTTTTGGGGTAACCATGGGAAAGGTGACCCTTGTACTCCGGAGGGCTTGGGGAACACACACAGGTAATGGCAGAGGGCTGCTTCCTCTTCCAGCTCTGCAGTCTAGGGGCCACTACAGTAATCAAATCCTGAAGGCACCAGAATCCGTCAGGAGCGGGGTGCTGTTGGGATTAAGCCTCCGTGACCAGCAGCCTGCCCTTTTCAGGGAGTAGGGGGAGGGGGGTCATGAATTGCCTTCTCTCCATGGGAAGAAATGGTGTGAGCCCCCTTCGGGGGGTAATGGGAAGGGAGTGCAGAGCAAAGGGAATATTCTGCAGGGACAGAACAGTGCTCCAGCCCCGCAGAGCTGTCCCCAAGGAAGGCTGGGTACCCAGACCCAAAGCCGGTCAGCTTCCCTCACTGTTGGGCCATGCTCCCCTCCAGTGGCCTCCAAACCCTGGCAATAAAGCCTAGGACCTTAGCCGATCCATTCCTATGCTCGGAAGTCTTATTATTTTGAAAAAGAAGTCAGGCTATTTGAGACCTTTCATGATTTGGCTCCTCCCTCACGTTCCAGGCTGATCTCTTCACTCTGTCCTTGTTCTCTAGGTCAGGGGCTGGCAGACTATACCCACATCAAACCCTGAGCCTGTTTTTGCAAATAAAGTTTTATTGGAACATACCATGCACATTCATTCACTATTACCTATGGCTGCTCTCCACACAATGGCAAAAGCTGCCATACCTGTAACATGTACTGTCTGAAACTTTCCATAAAAATTCACTGACCTTCATCTAGGTTGTAGGTAAGCAGTGCTCATCCTCTTCTATACAGACTCTGCTCATAGGAGCCTCCAGGCCTTTTCACTGGTTCTATTCTCCAAGACTGGGATATTCCATTTCCCTGCTCTACTAGCTGAAATACAGTTCATCTTTAAGGACTCAGCTTCTGTATTATTTACTCTGATATCTCTTGAATTCCTAAAGAACTGCTCACATCTCTGCATAGACATGGCACATTGTTAGGGTGAACATATAATTTATCACTCAAACTGGAAACATTTTGTGAAGGAGGGCACAGTTAATAATTACACAGAAACGACTGGCTTCAACTGAGACCTTCCAGGCCAACTGGGTCACAGGGGGGCCCTACACTTGGTGCCTACACTGTTCTGCTTTCTATGGGTTAATTGTTTACATATCTAGCTCCCACCTTAGACAGAATGCTCAAGGGCAAGGCCAGTGTGGGGGGTTTTCAAACCTCAGAATCCTTATATATAGGCTATATCAATTACTGTTTGTTGGAATGAAAGAAGGAAGGGCTGTGGTCCTGAATGAAACAAAGGCAGTTTCCATAAGAGCAGCAAGCTAGAAAAATCAAGGCCAGAGGAGCCATTAGCCAAGAGCAGAGGAGGCGCTCACAGCCAACAGAGTTGCACGCTTGTATCTGTGTCATTGTGCCTGCCTGTCTGGCGCAAGAGGCCATAATAATGCCAGGATCCCTCAGTAGTCCCACCTTTCTGCTTTCCTGGCTTCTCTGTGGCCCCCCAACCTTTCCTCCCAGCTCTGCCAATCCATCTGCTCAGGTACCTTCCCTCCTCGCATCTCTCAGGAAGCTGCGGATCCCCACAACATCAAAATGCTGGGTTTACAATGGTTAGAGTGGTCATGACCACTTGAGTCTCGAGTTAGGAAAGGAAGGGGTGTCACTTCAAGGGTGATGGTTTATTCTTGTGGGTCCTGAGCTAAGGCTGAGAACTAGGTGATCCAAAGCTAAATATGCATCTTCCTTCATCCCACTCCAGCACATCCTGTAGGCTTCACCTCACCAAAGAGGGAGACAGGAAACCACAGGGGACTGAGATGACCCATTTAACATATTGATACTCTTCATCTGCTCTCTACTGAATATCCAGGGAGAGCTCTTTGAAGTACAAATTCTGTTCTACCCTCTCCTCCTCCTCTCCCATATTTCAAACACATTACTAGCTTCCTCTTCCTCTTGACAGCAAGACCAAAAATACTTAGCTTAGAAGGTTGGGTACGCAGTCTGGCCCTGCCCCCCTCTCTGCTTCATCTAGCTTGCTGTTTGCTTCCAGCCACCCAGGCCTTTGGTCCCTCAAATAGGATATGCTTCTTCCCAACACAGGGCCTTTGCACAAGCCATCCCATCCTCCTGGAAGGTGCTTTTTCCTCATCTACTTTCAACTAGAAAAGGCTTGCTTCACTTTTACATCTCATCTAGGGCAGCTTCCTCAGGGGAGCTACACTGACCTCTCAAGCCAGGTGAGGCTCCTTTGTATATCACATTTCTTAACTTAGTTCATAATTATACATTCATGTGTGATTATTGGAGTAATGCCTGTACTCTGCAAGAAGCTGTAAGCTCCGTGTGGGCAGGGACCCAAAGTTTGCTTTACTCACCTTGAATCCCTAGCACCTAGCAGCACTCATAAAGAGTAACTGAATGACTTCACCAACCTGAGTCAAAGATCGGGAAGGTGACTTCTGACCATTGCTCGAGTAGTAAATTAAAGTGATTGGAAATAAGAGCTAGGGATTAATTCCTTCTTCTTCTCTTCCTCCATTTCAGCTCCTTCTCCTTCTCCCTTCCTCACAAAACTGTCTTCAGGGACTTTGCACCAAAGGCTACACAGTGGAGCTTACAGAAGCTGAGGCCCTGCCTGTGAGCTCACTGGTCAAGACACGCTACACACAGACCCATGCGGGGCAGGTGGGCAGCCAGTAAAGAAGGCTGAGCCTGTACCAACCAGAGGGTGATGACAGGTTCAGAGCAGGCGTGTTTCCTCCGCACTCCTGCCCGCATCATCCTAGGCTCAGGGAGACCAGAGGAGCCTTCTCCACCCCTGAGCTCTCTTCCTCCCTCCGTGCCTCCCTCCCTTGGCTGTTACACAGTATTCTTTGTGTGTATGGACATCTTCACTCCACTGCAGCCTCCATCAGGGTAGGGACTGTATCTTAACTGGCTTCAGATCCCTGAAACCTCCCCGTACAAGGTCCAGCACGCGGTGAGTATTTGTAGATCCCTATTCTTATGTGGAGGGTGTACATCGTGGGGGTGTCCTCCTTGGGTGGAGAGCCAAAGAACAGCTTTCAGTCCTGGGTGTGGGGTAGCGGCAGGGAGGCCGTGGGGCACTGGGGTCCCAGGCGTGGGGAAAGGTTCAGCTCTTGAGCTGGAAAAACAGTGAGGACTTCAAAGCCCAGCCCATCACCGCGCTGAGAAGCTGCCGACTGCAAGGCCAGATCCTCTGAAGTGTGCAGCGGGTCCTCCTGCCCTCCTAGGTCTAGAGAAAGACGCATTCACTCCGCTTCCCAGCCTCAGGGGCCTCGTGGCAGCCTGGCAGGCCCACCCTGGGGTGGGCCAAGCAGAGGGAACCGGCTGGGCCAGGGAGAAAACAAAGCAGCTGCCTCCCAGCTGGCACCACACCCGCTCCCAGGAAAGCACGGCTGCCTGGGCCAATAAATAATAGAAAATGCAAGTGGCCCAGGGCAGCGACTCCAAGACGCTGGGCCTCAGGCAGGATGGGGGCAGCCGCCCACCAGGTCGGGAGCACAGGGATTAATAACGCATCAATTTTAATGCAGGGAGAGGTTTTTTCCTGCTTCACAAACAGCAAAGTGAATGTTTGAGCATCCCGGCAGGGGGTTAATGAGGACTGATTAGTTATTCGGATTTCTCCACACTGCCTCAATCCATCCTACTGGGGAGGAAGAGGGGAAGGAGGAGGTGGGGAGGGAGGGCTGTACCCCGCCACTGGGATGAGACAGAACCTCCGGTCTCTGAGCAGGTTTCAGCCCAAGGAAGACTGCACCCACCCCACCCTCCACATACTGCGTAGAACAGTGGGGTGGATGGGGCCTCGGGATGGCCTGTCCAGCCCCTGGACCAGAGGAAAACCAGAGGGGTGGGGCTCCCCAGGGACAGCACCTGTCCAGGCCAGGACCCCGCCCGCTGGGGCTTTCCCACCACTCTGCAGTTCCTTCCTCCATCCCTCTCCCAGCCAGAGGGAATATTCTCCCTTATTCCCTCAGGGGAGACGGCTGATTAGGGATGATCCAGGGTCCCCAGTCCCTCAGTTAGGGCGGTCCACTGTGCTGGGGAACCTAGGGGCATCCTCAACGGAAAATCTCTGCCTTCTGGCGCAGGCCGCCTCCCCAGCTCAGGGAGAAGCTGAGGCCTCTGGGATGGCTGGTCTTCCACGTCCAGTTGCCAGCATCTAGCACAGCTGGGGGTGGGGGGGGGGAGCTGAAGTGCAAAGCCATCGCTCTCTCTGGTTGACCTCCTGCAACCCCTTTCCCTCCCTGCTGACTCCGGGTCAGTGATGGATCCCGCTCAGCTGGCCCCCCTGACACGCAGGCCACAAAAGAGGGGCAAAAGCACACAGAGACGCAGCTTTCAGGAAGAGAAATTGCTGGGCCATCTGGACACAAGCCCCGTGCCTTTCTCGCTATTGTGACGCAGATGGACTTCTGAGCAAGGGCCCCCACGCCCCTCCCCACCCTGGTTCCCAGCCCATCTGCTAAAGCCCAGGACCCAGAGCCAGAGCCACAAGCAAGTGATGTCACAGTGGGGCACTGCCCCTCGGGTCTTCTGAGATCACCTTCGTGTCCCTGAAGTTCCCCAAATGCCTCTGAGGTTCCTGAGGACCTGTCCCTTCCATCAACCCCAGATTCTCAAACTGCACATTGAGGTCCCTCAACTATCCACAGTGTGAACCTATTTATTCTCCCCAAAGTCAGGGATGGTCATCTTCTCAGCACCCACAGGGCTCTGCACCCTCAGGGGAATTCTCAAAGGATGCAGGCGGGCCAGGGCCTCAGCTATGTGTCCCAGTTCATTCAGACTCACAACAGCTGATGATTTTCAAAGGCTCCTGTATTCAGCCATTGGGCCCTGTGCTTCATGCACACGATTTTGCTGAGCCTCTCTGAGCCTGTGAGGTAGGTGCCTGTTTCTATGTTGTAGCCCAGCAAGGCCTAGTAGAACTTTCTGCGATGTTGGAAATGTTCTCTGTCCACACTTAACAATATCATAGACGCCATGTAGCTATTAAGCACTTGAATTGTGGTGGAGGTGACAGAGTAACTGAATATTTAATTTAATCTAATTTTAATTTTAGTAGACACATGCTGTTGGCTGCCAAATAGATAGCACAGACTTAGAGAGGGGTCAGGCAGTGTGCCTGGCATCCCGGCTGGCAGGGTGCGGCCAGCTCTCCCACCAGCTGTGGCAGTCTCTAGGGCACAGGTGCTTTTCCACTGTGCTGTCTTTGAGGCATTATCATCAAGACATGAAGAAATAAGGCCAGAGAAGGTCAATAAATAGTATGTAATCAACAAGTCTACCATGCATTCCAGCGCCAAGCCTATGAGGATGCCAGGCACCCCTTGAGGGTTACAAAGGCTCAGCCCTCAAGGTGCTACTAATTTAGCTGAGAGGCAAGTAAGTTCTGCTTAGGATAGGAGAGTTTAGATGCAGAACTGAATGAGAGAGGATGTTGCCTAGATACCCCATAGCACCCTCCAAATGCAGCCACACCGACTGTCAACTCCATTCTCTCCATTCTGCCCTCTCTGCCCACCTTGCTTCTACATTCCTCATTTTGGATGAATGGGATGATGGCCACCCTTACAGACACTCAAGAAGGACCTAGAGATTCTCTCAACTTCTCTCCTCCCTTCTTCTTTCTCTGACCCACTACTTTCCACAATGTGCTGATGTTTCTTCCTGAATGACCTTAACTCTCTCTGCCTCATCTGCACTGCGCCGCCTGTGCAGCCCCTTCCCTCTCTCACCTCACCTAGTGTTCCAGCTGCACAGCATTGACAGGCATCTTGGGAGCTCAAGACACTTTCTAATGCCCTGTGCCTTTCATCTGCTGTTCCCTCTTCCTGGAAGGCCCCTTCCTGCCTCAGCTACTTGGACAACTCCACATTCCTAAAGATTCAGCTCAGGGCCATCTTCCCCTGGGAAGCGTGGTCTGAGCATCCTCACCTCTCTGGTGGGTAGTGGCTTCCACCTCTGCTCTCCTGGGACCCTGGGCGCACCCCTGTTGTGCATGCTGCTTGCCGCATTTGGGCTGTAGTTATTGGCATGTGTGTCTCCTCTATCCAATGACGTTTCTGAGGTCAGGGATGGTGGCTTTGTCACTTTGTGTTCAGGGACTCACAGTGTATGGCACGTGGCAGGAGGTAGGGAGGAAGGGTGCAGGTGGGTCTGCACAAGCTGCCCCGCCCCGCCCCGCCACACACTGCATAAGGTGGCTTGTGGGGAAGGTACCCGAGACATTCCTGATCCATGTGACAGCGTGCTCTACGGAAGTGTGGCAGGGTGACTTCCCCCAAAACTAGGCACTTGGTATGAACTCCTTTGAAGAACAGCTCTGAAGTCTCAAAAACAGCCTGTTTCAGTCCCAATCAAAATGGGCTTTGGTCTGCAACCTCCCTTAGCAGCATCTCTGCCTCCGGCCTCCCCATCCTGTCTTGCTCATCTTCCCAGTTCTCCCCACAAGGCGCTCATTAACAGAAGCATCAGGCACCACCCACAGGCTACCTCAGCTGCCTCTAAGAGAACTTAGGGCCTGGGCTGTCCACCTAGAGGCCAAGGCCATCATCCTGGCATTGTTTCTTCTTGTACATAGCACGTCACCATTTACAAACCAGCTCCTTCCAGATTTTCCCATTTGATGAATCTGTGATGTGAGGATAGAAGTCAGGCTTGACCCACTTTACAGATGAAGTTTCCCCATTTTACAGATGAAGAAAGAGAGGCTCAGAGAAATTAAGAGACTTGTCCAGTCTAAAATGCAGAGTCTTAGATTCAAATTTAGATCTTTTGATTCTAAGTTCAGTGTCCACTGTACTGGGGGCATGGGGATGTAACATTACAAGAAAGGATTACAGAGGAAGAATAGGTTTAAAGGGGGTGTCAGTGAGTTCTATTTGAGGATGTGTTGTACTTGACATTTGGATGGGACAGTGGGTCAAGCAGAAAGCTTAGAATGAGTGTCTGGGGCTGTATTCCACCCCCAGCTCACCATGAGGTCTGGCCACACAAAGTCAGCTGCTGCACTCCAAACACCATCTCGCTTCTATACCTTTCTGCCTTCCTAAGGAATCTGCAGCCTTCTCTGCATCTGATTTCTCATATTCTGCCCAGCCTTCCACGACCACTTCACATGCTGCCTGCTGCATGAACCTATCCTGGATCTTCCCAGGCAGAAGTGGTCTCTCCCCCCTTTGGGCCCTCACAGCACTTTGTATAAACACCAGCATCGTGGTCTTTGTCTCATCCTGTCTGGGGCTATGATCATTTGTGTGTCTGCCTCCTCCAACGTGTCTAAGGCAGGGGTGATCCTTGTTCACCCATGTGTCACCCACGGTACCTGGAACTGTGCCTTGCGCATAAGAGGTGATCAGGAAATATTGGTTGGGTTGAATTTCATTGCTAATTATATTCCTAAGGTGGGCTGATAAAAGAGAGAAGGGTTAACCCATGGCCTTCTAATGGTGAGTGTCAAATGGAATAGACATCACATCTTTTGTCTGCATTTTCAAATCTGAGCTCGACAAGGATTTAAAAGCACATGTGGAAAAGATGAAAGGAGGGCTTATAAACAAGAAGCATCACAAAAGGGCAGCCTGCACCTGTTAGAAGTGTGCTGGGAAGGCCAAAGACCAGAATGAACTGGTGTCTGAAAGCTCAGTGCTCTCCCCTGGCACACCCACACACAAAGTTTCCCTCTCCTCTCTCTCTGAAAAGGCAAGACTTGAAGCAAGACAGAACGAGAGAAGAGAAAAATCATGGATTGAGGCAGCTACAGCCTGGGGCAGACAACGAGGTTGCCAGATGACAGAAGGAAAGCAAACGATTTAACTCCCACTTTGCTTTGTTTTCTTCAAGGACAATGATCATCAAACCAGAAAAATGATTTATGAAGGATTCAAGTTTGAGATTGGTGAGGAGATGGTAAACGAGTATCTTACAGCTTTAAATAAAGTCAAGGCTGCAGACACCAGCAAATCTCATCTCAGAGCATGGAAAGAACTTAAAATAGGATTGCAGATCCACCATGAGCTGCGTGTGACCCGATGAGAAGAAATGGTTTTTAGAGCTGGAACTCTGTAAAAGTGGTCTGTCCTTTCATCGGGTGGTATCAGATTCTGGAAACTATGGTATTAAGTTTAGTATTAATCGCTAACAAAAATTCTAAATTGAATTAATTGCAAAAACAAAGAAGTGGTTGCCGAAAACCAGAATAGCTTCATTAAAAAACAATCGTGTCAAACTAACTTTATTACTCTTTTTTTTTTTTTTTTAAAAAAAGCACAGAATTCCTAGGGTGGTAGATAAGGAAAACTCTACAAAGTATGTTGATTTCAGCAAGATATATGACAACATCTTCCATGATAGCCTTCTGGGTAAGACAGGATAGGCTGGAAGGGCAGCTGACTGGGAAGCAGGGAGGGAGGTGGCCTTTTAGCCAGACCGTGATTGTTCCCAGTCAGTCCGGAAGAGTGGGTTTCAGTCAGAGGGAGGCCTTTCCCCATCTTGAAGTAACCAGCTTTGTGCTGCCGAGCATTTTTACCAATGATTTGCATGATGTAGAAGGTGTGTTTCCTCTACACGCTGAGGGGATAGCTCATGTATTTAAAGACAGAATTAAGACTGAGAAAGAGTTCGTAAGGCAGGAGACACAGACTAAAGGTAAGGAGATGATGTGGAGCAGAGACGTATACATTTATACTGTTAGAGTGAAATGCAACCTGCACAAGGGAGGGAGATGAAGCTTAAAAGCATTTGGAAAAAAGAAGTCTAACTGAAAATTCAATAGGCACCAGTACGATGATGTGGCAGCTAAAAAAAAAAAAAAGGCAATTGAAATCTTAGGCTGTGTTCCTACAAGTTCAGTTGAAGGAGGCAATGGTTCAGAGCACACTCGGGAGCCGGTACTTCGTAAGGGGGACACTGATAATATGGAGGCCACCTGGGGAGGGGGTCAGGATGTTGACGGAAGGTCGGTATCTGCAGAACAGCGAACCTGGCGCGGAGCACGAGCACTGTCTTCAGCATTTAGAGGACTGTTATGTAGAGCAGAAGAGGCACTGGTCTGACACTGTATTGCCCAGAAAGCAGAACTAGGGCCGAAAGGTGGAAGTGACAGAGAGACAAAGGTCCCCTTCATGTGAGGGAGAGCTGGCCCAGAATGGAAGAGCTGTCTCCACCGGGAGGTATTAGGAAGAGAACAAAAGCCTGCCTCCTGGAGGCCCCTCACAGCACGGCCGGTTAAACCCGCTGACCTCCGAGGCGCCTCCCAGGTCTAGGACATTAGGAGACCCCTGAGCGAGGAAGATGCTTCTGATTGGAGCAGAGCCTCTCCAGGTCCCGCAAAGGCACTGTGGAGGTCACCGTCTCCTTCGCTGGTCCTGCATTCTGGGACTGCTCAAAGGAGAGAGCACACGGGTCCTGACATGGGGCATTTGGCAGAGAGCCAACATTTCCCCTTGTGCTTTTGTTTTCCACCTCCCGCACCCCCACCAACATTCCTGGGAGGAGATGCTGCTTAATATTCCCCTGAGGCATGAGCAGCCTGGGCAGAGGTGCGAAAGGACAGCAAAGGTGTGGCTGCCGTCAGGGGGTGGGGGGGGGGGGATGGGGGGGGCGTTCCTCCTGGAGCTCAGAGGCCAGTGAAGCTGGCAAGGCCCAGCCCAGGCAGAAGCCAGAGAGCTGACCATCATGACCGAGGGCATGACCCACGAGCTGAGGGCCTGTCAGGAGGCCAGTAAGCAGCAATAAAGGGGCCCGTTCTAAGGACAGCCAGCTCAGTAACCAAACAGACTGCTGGGAACATGCACTCAAAACCTGTTGATGAAAATTAAGTATTTGTGAGCGATAGTTTCCTGCCATCTCTGCGCCTTTGCCCACACGGCTCCCTCTTCCCCAAAGTCTTTCCTCCCCCCATGTTTGCCTTTTCCAGCCTTTCTCATCCTCTGAGGCCCATATCATTTGTGGCCCCGTTTTATCTCCATCCTGCAGGCATTTCCCACCGCTGCACCCACCATATTCTGCCTTGAGTCACGGTGGGTGGTATTTGGGCCTGATCTGTCTCCTCCCTCCACCAGGGAGCAACTCCTTGAGGGCAGAAAAGTGTTCTTTTGCATATTATTAGCCTTGCATATTAGTGGCAAGATGGTAGCTGGTAGAGCACTGGACTGGTGGTCCCGAGTACTAGGCCTGGCTCGGACAGCAGCTCCTCTGGGCCTCCTGTCCTGAGGAGTCAAATGAATGCAGCGGCAGACTGTGAGGTTCCAGTCAAATCACTCCCTTATGATTTTGTTCAGTAAATGTTGTTTTAATGCATTTTTCCCTTTATCACTAAGGCCAAAGCCTGTTCATCTCATGGTCTGCTTTCATTTCTGGATGTCTCGTTCTATTGTTATTCATGCAACTCTCCATCCATCCACCCATCCATCTGTCCATCTTTGGATCCTCACTCTCCACCAATATTTACTGAGTATCTACTTTGTGCAAGGGCACCTAGAAGGCAGAGAGATGCCCCCTGCTTGTAAGAAGGGTTATAGCAGGGAATACAGCCATGTAAACAGATAATAAATAAAAATACAAGGTGGTCAGAGCTGTACCAGAGATGAGTGTGACCTGGGCTGGGACCGCAGGGAGGCGTGATGGGAGAATGATGCTGGTTAACATACCGAAGTGCCCCGTTGCCCATTCAGCCCTGTGGAGGAGCCTGAGGCCTGGAATCCTCTTTCTTGGCCAACTATCCCAATAGAACATGGAGAAGAAAGACAGGATTTGGGTGAGAGCAATGGAGCAGAGGGGCCGGGTCTCACAGTCCACGGAGGCCCCGTGGTCAGGCCTAGGTGCGCCCCGGACCCCTCCACAGTGGGGCTGTGGTCCCGGAGGCCCAGAGGCGGCATCTCCAAACTGCTCCCCTCTCCCCATCCCCCGCCACGGCAGCACACTCGGCAAGTCATTTATTCCTCCATAACATTTGCTCGGAGGAACGTTACCGCTGAATTATAGCTGGGACCATTATCTCACAATAACTGTCTGGGAAATGTTAATGTTAATGCATGGATCATGCAGAATGCCACATTAGGGGTTTTATGGTGGACATAACATTTTTATGAACTTTTTCTCTGGTAGCATCAGCCTTTGATGGAAAGAAAAGAAAAAGAAAAAGAAATAAAGACAGAGTGGGAAAGAAGAAAGTGAGCCAGCACGGGGAGAAGTGGCCCTGGAGCAGAGGTGCCACCTGATAGCACCTGGGGCTGAGCCATGGAGGGCTGGTCTCTTTGGGGAAGGTCTGCCTGGCAGCGCTCCAGCAGGTGGAGCATCTTCAGCTTAGATATTTGTGAGTGGGGAGCAACTGGCCAAATGGGCAACTGGTGGGAGACAGGGTCTCCTGGGGCAGATCCATAAAATGTTTCAGCCTTTTTAGCCGCCTGCTGCTAGGCACGCATTCGGTGCCAATGGAGGTCCAAGGCGCAGGA
Source organism: Manis pentadactyla (assembly GCF_030020395.1). Lineage (NCBI taxonomy): Eukaryota > Metazoa > Chordata > Mammalia > Pholidota > Manidae > Manis > Manis pentadactyla. The sequence continues at coordinate 11,328,466 of NC_080031.1, read as the reverse complement.
CGTGCAAGGCTTGGTGGGCAGCCACCGTACCTCCCAGGTGAGGGGAAGGGTCCCTGGCAGAACCACTTGGGGGGCTCACCTTAAGGAGTGATGGCTAATGGCTTAAGGAGGTTATAATTTCTGCTGTTTAAAAAAAAAAAGGAAAAACACAATCTTGGGAATGGCAGTATTTTATACCTGGCTTTTAGAAGGACTAATAAAGGTAGTGTTTAGCATTTTATATCCTTACTCAAAAATAACGATCTTTGATTCTCATCTCAGACATATTTTAAGTGAGCTTGTGTGTCCTACCTCCAGAATATTCTTTCAGGAGGCTGGATTTATAGCTCTGTGCTTTACCTGCCCTGGGCTCCCACTGAAGCCTCGTAACCACTGCCTTACAGTCAGTTTCCCTCTTCTCTCCCCTCCCCTCTACCTTTCCAGTCACCCCCGATGCTGTGACTGCAGTTTTCCTCCCAGACAGAGTGCTGTTCGGCTCCTGGCCCTGCAAGACACCTAACACCTGTTTATAGCCACTCCTTTGAGCGCCCTGAAACTTGGGCTGGGGGTGGGGGGGCCAGACTGCTCAGCGGCCCCTCTCCAGTAGCGCCAAATCACAGCCCAGGGGAGGCTCCGAGGCTCAGCTCCTGTGCAGACCCTGAGTCCCCCGGAGCGGGATGGGCTGTGCACCAGAGACCAGAGGGGTGTGCAGCGTCTCTGCCACAGAAAGGGATGCAGGGAGATGGCAGGGGGATGGCTGTCTTTGACAGCAGTCATGGGCTTGCTGAGAAGACCTGACAAGTCAGCATGGTTCAGTAGACAGAACCCGAGCCTGCATGTCAGGACCTCCAGGTTCCAGTTCTCTAATAGTGTGACAGGCCATATGACAGACAGGTCACGAAATCTCCAGGGGTCATTCTTCCTTTGTAAAAGGCTGAGGCCAGAGTGGCAATGTCCTAGATCTTCCCACTAGGAGGTGTCTGGTTGTGTCCCCAGCCCAGACCACCTGAGGTTGTCTGAGTGGGCTTGGGTGTCCTGTCTATTTCTGAGGCAAGGTGAGTGGTCCACATGGGTTCAGATCCAGACTTCATCACTTCCTAGCACAGAGACTTTAACGGATTTTTATAAACTCTTTAAGTTTCCATTTCTTTGCATATAAAAAGGAGCTCATGATGCTTACCTTGTAGGCTGGTAAGGTGAATCTGCCTTCTAACATAGTCCCCAGTTTATTTATATATTATGTCTGATGTCCCAGCCTAGAATGAAAACTCCATGAGTGCAGGGGTGCTGGCTTGTCTTCCTCATGACGTATCTCTAAGGCCTAGGACAGTACTTGGCACACAGTAGGCCCTCAGTCAATATTTAAGGAAGAGATGAATGTCAAAGAGTAGCTGGGTAAAGATCCCCACCCTCACCCCAGTACAGACCTCTGGATATTTGCCCTAAAGCTCTCCAGAAAAGACATTCCCTAGGCTTAGGGGGCTTTTGGCAAAATGCCAGTTTAGGGAACATGGAATGAATCACAACCTGGGATGCAAAAGGAATTTGCACAAGCTGTCACTTCCGTTCCCTCCAATACTAAGTATCTGGACCAGGCAGCAGATTTGGAGCCCCCCCTTTCCAAACAGCCCCCTCCTGCCCCTCCCCAGACTGCTCCCTGCCTTCTTGGGCTGCCACACGCTCGCTCCTGGGGACCCCCTGCCATATGTTTCATTCCAGTTCTAAACTGCGTGCTAATTGTTCTGAATGAACAGCTCCAGCTGGAAAAGCAGGCAGGCCGTTTACAGACCTTAAGATAACACCCAGCTTCCCTTAAGTGAGGGGGGCTTCCAGGGAAGGGGAATGGAAAGTCTTCCTTCGGGGCCAGACCTAGGCAAGAACGTGCGCCTGGGGCTGGGGCTGCAGTCCGGGGGCGTGGCTCCTCTTGGTCTTTACCCAGGTGAGCCCATTCCACAGAGCAGCCCCACCTGAAGAGCCTTCCCTGCAGAGACCCAGAGGCATTTCTCGATCCAGCAGGCTGCTGAGCTTCTGTATGTAGCCACGCTCCCTGCATGTGCAGAGGGTCCCCTCCTACCATGTCCCTCGCCACTTCCAGAGCCTGGCAGCATCCCTGCTTCTCTAAGAAGCCTTTTGGGATTGGCCTATGCTAACCCCTCCTTCAGATAGACTTCACGCATCTATCTTGGGGAAGTAGGGGAGGGAGTATGGATGAAGGGCAGGTAGAGTGGTTGGCAAAGAACACGTCCCTCTACTTGCCCCGCTGCGGAGGACTGCCTGGGCAGCCTGTCTGGCCCACTACCCTCCCACCTTTCGGTAAGGGGCATAGATGGTATCTTTTCTTATGTCATCTTCCTACCATCTGGCCCTACATGGAAACCCAATGCCTGCCATGGGTCTGCCATGCTGATTCATGCTGTCCTCCTTTTATGTCGATGCTTCCCAAAAGCAGAAGGAGAAAGTGGCAGTTCTCTGATGGAGGAGGAGCCTTGAGTTTGGGAGGAATCTTAGGGACCCGGATGCTGGACTCCCTGATTCAGCATAGAGGAGGCAGAAGCAGGGCCTGGGGTTTCCCTCAGGGGAGGACCCCCCAGGCCCTGCGTCTTTTTCCATGCCTGGGGCCTGCCTGGGGACGTGGCAGGGAGACCCCTGGGGCTGGCATCCGAAGCTCAGTCCGGGGGCCCGTTGCCACCTCTGCCACTAACTAGCTCTGTGACCTCGGGCATGCCACTCCATCTGCACCCCCAATGTGTGGTTTGGAGGGCATTAGAGAAGTAAGTGTGAAAAATCTATGAAAACTAAAAAGCAGAATTCAAAAGTGGGGGACTTGGGTTATGCTTGCTTCTAAGGCTTTGGGGTCTTCCTTACCTACGTGGGAGTTTAGAGCCCTCTGTGTGCAAGGCCTCTTCCTCCTGGCTCAGCACCCAGCACAGGAGATGAGGAGGGCTGCTGGGGAGACCAGAGGCTGGGGCGCGGCTGCCCCCTCCCCCAGCCCGCCCGAGCCTGTGGCCTCCCAGGGGCTGGAGCTGACACAGGCCTGTCCTCTGAGCAGGCGGGCTCCCGTGAATCTAACCACCCAGAGGGAAGCCACAGGAAGAATGTTCCAGTTTAACAAAAGAAGAGCAGACTAGCCATGAAATGGGCCACCTTGTACATTGGTGAGCTGTATTTTTTTCCCCTGTTTATTTAAAAAATTTTTTAAATTGAAAGATAGTTGATATACAATATTATATTGGTTTCATGCGTACAGTGATTGCAGTGATTTGACAATGATACGCATCACTAAATGCTGGGGTGTGAGCTGGGCGCTTGAGCTCGGGGTTCAGATTGGAGCTGGATACGCTGCTCCGAGGCTTCTGCTGCCTCCTCACAACACGGACAGGCCCTGACTTCCGAGGCCCTCCTGGGAAAAGACAGGTGGAGAGGGCACAGGGGAGGGGATGTGGGGCATCCCTCCCAGGGGTGCTCAGCCAGAAGAGGGGGAGTCGGGGAAGGTGGCAGTTCCCGGGCCCATCTGCCTGCCCTGCTTCCGCATCAGGCACTGTTTGTGCAGGAGGCTGACAGCTCCTGGCAGTGGGGCTGAGCTGGAGACAGCCTTGACCCTGGGGGCCTGACTCAGTCCCCTTGGCCCCATGGCTCCACCAGTACATGGGGTGGCCAAGAGCTCCCCAACAGCCAGCCTCTCCCCAGCCAAAGGTCGGCAGCAGGGGAGGTGGGCCAGAGGCCAGCTTCTGCCCTGGGGGTGCTGAGCCCACGGGGGTATAGGCTATAGGCCGTCCTGAAGAAGGCAGTTCGGGTGGGGTGGGCGGGGGTCAGAGGGGGTTTTACAGGTAGAGAATCACACCCAGATCAGCCTCACAGGAGAGCACAAAAGGCAGATCTCCAATCAGACATGGCCTCAGTTACCCCGCAGGTTGCCAGGGCCTCAGTCAGCTCAGGGCCACAGGGTTGGCTCAGGTGCTCTCTGCCTCACCAGGCCAGCGTCCAGGTCTGATGGCTGCATGTGGCCCTTCACCTTGCGCCATCCGGGCTTTGCCTGCAAAGCCTTTGTTCCCGTCCTCTGCCAGCAGAACGTCTACCCATCCTTCAAGGTCCAGCTCAGATGTCCCCTTCTCTGTGACGCCTCCCTGGATCCCCTCCAGGCAGCAGCGCCACCTCTACTCTGGATTCTGCAGGCAGGCAGAGTTAGCCGTGCCTGAGATGCCGTGACCGCACTTAGCCCACAGTCAGCACCAGGCCCTGAGCTCCCTGCGGCAATGAGCTTGCTGGTGCGCCTTGGGGCCTCCAGAGGCACCACGCACAGAACCTGTACACGGTGGGCACGCACACATTTACAAGCAAGCGAATGTGCAACTGCATGCTTGCCCTGGCCTGACTACGTCCGTGAAACTAACACCCAGAAAGGAAGAAATTAGGAAGATGGCCAGGCCTCCTGAAGGCTGCCCTGGGAAGACACCTCTGTCTCCTTCCCCCCATTGCCTGCCTCATGCCTGAGCATAGAGCCCAGCAAACCCAAACAGTTTTTTATTATTATTATTTTTATCAATGATGAAACAATAGATGATCTTTTGACATTTCCAGGGCTGTTTGGAAGGAAGAAAGATAATCTGTAATAAATTCATATACTTCTATGTGTTTCTTGGCTCCAGCAGCTCTATTTCCATCTCTTTATGCAGGAGTCCTGGGGAGCTGAAATCCTCGATAAAGCCAAACAATTCAACACTTTATTCTCTCTTTACTCTGTCTGCACCACAAAAACATATCGACTTTATGCTGGCAGCTGTGGGGAGTGAAATCAGATGCCACATTTCTTCTTGCATGCAGGAGAAGTCAGTCCTGCTTTGGAGGCCCTGTCTCCACCCAAGGGCCTTTGGAAATGAGAGTTTAGGACATTAGGTCTGATCAGTCCAAGGGGAAGGACAACCTGGCCCCACCAGCTCCAGAAAGTATGGGCTGGAGGATCTTGCACCCCAAGGTATCCAGGATGGACCCAGATGTGTTCTCTCTGCCCTTTGTCCCTACCGCCCACGGTCGTTGCCAGACAGGCCCAGCAGTGGGTTGGCAGCATGCGATCTGACTCAAACAACACTTCCTGAGGCAGAGCCAGCCAGGGCCCTGGAGGTTAGCAGAGCCGGCTTGATGCCTTCAGCTCAGGTTCTCAACCTGTGCAGCGTATTTCAGCCCAGGGCTGAAATATGCATCTATTACCAGCACCTTCATTTTCTGGAGAGAGGGGCAGGGGACTAGAGAGGGGACAAGACTTGCCCAGGGCCACGTGCTGCAATCTGCCAGAGCTTGAATCCTCTTCTTCCCACCCCTAGATCAGAAATTGATCTATTTGTCCATCCATCCTTTGAGTCATAACAAATATTATTTATGCCAGCCTTGTGCCAGGCTCCATGCTCAGGTCCCAGCTTGCTTTTCCTGAGTCTGGGGAACTTTCAGGTTTCCTGGGACAAAATGGGGGGCTCTACCTTTTTAGATCTGGTGTCAGCAGGCATTTACAACTCCCCCTCCCTCGCCTCCCCTGCACTCACCTCTCTCTCTCTCTCTCTCTCACACACACACCACACACACACTCACCCATCTGCACTGAGTGCCCGGAGGTAGCTCTGTTCCATTAATGTGCCATCCCCTCCTTTTCATGTAATGGTGATTAAGAGTGTGGGCTCAGGATTCTGACTGCCGGGGATTGAATCTTGGTTTGAATCTTGGCTCTACTGCTTGCCAGCAGGTGCAAGTGTCCTCTCTGTGCCTCAGTGACCTCATGTGTAAAGTGGGGATAATAATATCCTACACAGGATAATACATGCAAAGTGTTTAGCACCGTGCCAAGCACACAGTATTCAAACCTACTTTCTGCTACTATTATTGTTATTATTAGACTGATAGGGAGTGATGGGAAGAGGGCTGGCAGAGGTGGGAATGGAGCAGTCCCCAGCCCTGCCTGGGCCAGCTTTGTTCCTTCCAAAGCAGAGTTTCCGAAGGTGCCATTCCAAAATCGGGGTGGGAGGCCCTCCTTTCAGGCCCCTTCCTGTCCCCACAGAAGCCTCTCCACATGCTGCCACCAAGCACAGTGGCCACCTTTCTCCCTCTTCCTCTCTGGAAGAGTCCAGGGCAAGGAGCAGAGGACCGGGCACCGGCCCTGGACAGTCAGCCCAAGGAGGGCTGAGCATCAGCCGTTCATGACAAGGAGGGGCCGTGGTCTCCCAGGTCCAGCATGCCGGGAGGGAAGGGAAGGCTGGCGGAGGGAGTCTCAGAAATAAACAGAGAAACGAGGAGACCAAGCTGCTTTGGGCCCCTGTGGGTTTGCTCTGCAGCTTTTGGGGATCATCAGGGGCACTTCTGGCTTAGAAATGCACTCAGGAACTCAGGAAAGCTGTGAGGATGGCAGGTGAATGAATGTGAGGGGACCCAGCCCTGCCCCAGCCCCAGGGCTGCTCACTCCTACCCCTCCAGGTGGAGGAACACAGAGGCCCTCGGGGCACGGGCTGCAGACTCCACCAGGGCCCTCTGTGAAGCACCTCCTTCCAGGTCTCCTGAAGACCCTTTGAGATGCATATGGCAGATATACTTCACCCCATTTAACAGATTAATATGTTGTGGCTCAGAGATGCCTTGCTCAAGGTCACGGGTAAGTGGTGCTGCCAGGATTCAATCCACCTAACCTGATTCCTAGTGGAGCACACCTTCCCTCCACCACCCTGCCCTGAGGGGTCACTTCTCCATTTCCCCAGGGAGGTCACTGACAGATTCACTAACTTTGCCCCTTATCCTGCGACTAGGGAATGGAGGTAAGCAACCAGTTACATACTCAGACAGTAGCTGGGTTTAGAACTTAACCCAGGAAACCTTACAGGTGTTTCTTAGACTTCTGACATGATAATCAATGGTCAGGTAAGGACTGTGACAGGGAAGAAAGGGCCTGGCTCACAGGCACGTCTCATGGATTCAGAAGACCCTGGGAATACATTGAAGGGCAGGAGCCCCAGTCTGAGCCCCACTGCCTGACTGCTTCGGACTTAGCCCTGCAGCTTAGCTACGTGCATGCATTCATCCAGGTATTATCAGTACCCGATGCTGTGCTAACAGCTACCCTTCCAGGAGCCCAGAGCTTGGTACCTGGGAGACCTTTCTGCACAAAGCCAAGGCTAAATGCTCCTAGGGCACTGTGGGAACACAGGGAAGGAGACTCTGGTTCCACTTTTATCCACCCCAGCGCTTCAGACAGCCCCTCCAGCTACTGCTTTTATGCTTCGTTCCAGTTTTAGGAAGAGCCCTGTAGGTAGCCAGGCTGATGGACAGAGAGCCCAGGTGTGCAGGAAGCAGGCACTAATGTTCCTCAACCCTGTGACCAACCTGCGCCCCAGGTAGGTCTCCAGCCAGGACACTCATTGTACAGGTGGCCCCCAAGACTCGTGTTCCTCAGCAGAAGGCTGGGCTTCTCCAGGCCTCCCCGTGCCCAGGTGCAGGCCTGCCCTGGGCAGGGCCCTTCATTTGCCAGTCTGCACCTCCACAGCCCTCTGTTCCCTTTCTGCCACCTGCTGAGGGGCCTTCCAATCCCTTCAGTTCATCCCATCCAGCCTGCTCAGCCCCTGCTCCCAGCTGCCCTCACTACACGAGGGTCTTCCCAGTGTTAAATGCCCTTCCTTCTCAAACACAGGCTCTGTTCAGTCCAACAACTGTCTGATGGGTGTCCACCCTGTGACAGGTTCCATGATGTCACACAGCAGCAAGGACAAAGGCCATGAAGACACCTGTCCTCAGAGGGGCTGTGGTTTGTAGGGAGTTACAGAAATGGGACAGTAGCTAGTCTATGGGGAGGGGACCAGGGGGCTCAGAGAGGGGCACAGGTCCATCTTGGGGAGGAGACGACAGGGAGGTGAGCAGCAATGAAGAAAAATGGGGGGAGGAGAGCATTCCAGAGAGAGGAGAAAGCATTTGCGAGGGCAGGCCACAGCACCTGGAGTCAGGAGGCAAAGAGAAGTGTGTGTTTATGATGAAGGGGTGGCAGGAGTGGAGGCAGGAAAGGCGGATGGAGGCTGGGTTATGGAGGGCCCCCAAAAGCCAGACTCAAGGGCTTGGCCTTTATCCTTCCACAGACCACCAGTTTTCTTGAATGCAAATCATTTACTCAAAGGTTCATTTAAAATGCTTCCTCCTCCAGGGAGCCTTCCCTGACGTCTCCAGAATTAAGCACTTTCCTACCCATGCTTTCTGAATGATGAGTTCCTGTATCTCTTCTAGTACTCATCACATTGCTCTAAATTTTTGTTTAAATGGCTTTTCACCACCAGGCTGAAAATCAAGAATAAATTTCTATTCTATTTTAGATCTCTAGAAACTGGCAGAGGGCCTGACATACTCAGGTACTTACTAAATATTTTATGGATGAATTGAATAAGAGCAAATTGAAGTCAAATATGATCTACTCACTCCCTGCTCTCTGCCTCCATTCTGACTCCTCAGCTTAAATAATTTTGATTTATGTCTCTATTAATCTGTTTTCTCATCTGTGTAATGGGAGTAGTAATATGCTAAGGATTGTTTTGCAGAGTAAGTAAGTGACAGTGCTTAAGACACAGCCTAGAACATAGTAGTGCCCTGTAAATGGCAGCTTCCCTTCTCTTCCATTCAACTCATATCAATCACCTACTAGGTGCCAGGCACTAGGTTCAGAGCAATAAACAAAACAAACTCCCTGTCTGCATATGATACACTTCTAACTGGGCAAGATAGATAATAAACAAGCAAATGCATACTACGCCAGATGGAGATAAGAGCCACAGAGAAACATAAACCAGAATAAAAGGGACAGAAAGTACCCAGAGTTTGGGTGGGGGTTGCTCTTTTATATAGGGAGACCTCAACGGTCGGATGGCAATCAAGCAGAGAACTGAAGCTACTGAAGGATGGTCAAAGTAGGAGGGGTGAGCTGGGGGGACAGCAAGGAGGCCAGCATGGCTGAAGCCCAGCAAGCCAGGGGGTGTGGCAGAGCTAGCCAGGACCCGGACCAGGTCGGCCTGGTGGGGAGGACTTTGAATTTTCACTCTGAATGAAATGGGAAGCCATTGGAAGCTTTTGAGCAGATAGTGTTGTGATATGATTATGATTTTGGATGGACACTCTGGTTGTGGGATTAGGAACAGACCAGAAAGCAAGTCTGAAGCAGGACAACAGGTTAGGAGGCAATTGCAATGATCCAGGCAAGAGATGACGGAGGCTCAAACCACCGCAGCAGTGGTGAGACGTCGGGTCCAATGAGAGTTCTGAATTCAGTGGTGTTGAGCATGAGAGGAGACGGACCAGGATGATCCGAGGTATTTGAGCCGAGCACCTGGAAGCATGTCCTTGTCCTTCACTGAGATGGAGAAGGCTGCCCCCCTCCATGTGCTAGGTGGTGCAGAGGTGGAGAGAACAAAAGGATGTTCTCAAAATCTGTACAGACAGAGTGGGCAGGGGGAGAGTTACACATGGTACATAGGCGGGAAAATAGGAGACAGTCTATGAAAGAATAAACCAAATGCAAGTCAACTGTCAGAATGGTACACACAGGAGAGGTTATGTCTGGTTAGGAAGGGGATCGGTTGTGTTGGCTCAGGCGCTGAAACAACCCTTTGAAAGACACCTTCTGGCCAAGTCCAGTGACCTTGTGTCAAACTATGCTTCCCTTTAACTCATGAGCACATCTGCCCTGACGTCCTACCCTGCTCTGTGTGATCCCTCCCCCAGCTTCTTTGTGCTGTGCACCTCTTCCATTGCGCAGGCATCCTGTGACCTTTTCCTCCAAATACCAGTGTCCCCCAAGGCCTCACGATGCTCTCTGGCTCAGAGAGCAGTGCACACGTGAGCATTCATGTGTGCTGGCGTAGGCACACGCATGCACACACATGCACGTGTGTATCACCCTCCTGCAGATTTTCCTCCCAACTGGACATTTCCTTTGGATGTCCAGTTATCACCTCATGTTCCAGCCCTGCTCAGGACCCTCGCCTCCTTCGGGTTTTCATGCTGCCTTGCTTGTGTCTGTTAGGGGCATGGTTGTTCCAACACTCTGGCTCCAAGTCCTGGATTCATCTCTGTCTTGTTCCTCCTCCGCATCCTTTTATGCATTAAGTTATCAAGTCCTAGCCCTGCTTTTTAGGACACGTTCCCTTATATCTCATGACTGGAGTCCTGCCACATGGTGGCCTTGCCTCTAGCTTCCCCGCCTGGTCAGTCCTCCTGAAGGCCAGACTGATCAGACTAAACATGACCTTCATTGTCCCACCACTTGTGTGTGCAAGAACTCCAAGTGTGTTCTCATGCTGCCAAGTCAGGCAGCGTTCCCCTTCCTCAGCCCGATGATTACTTCTCCCTCTGATCAGCCTCACTTAAGAGGTTCACTACTGGTCTCCCCTAAGGCAGACGTCAGAGAGAGCTAGCAATTGTTGGGCACCTCCCAGTGTCATTCGTCATCTTGTGTAATCCTCAGGACAGCTTTGTGAGGTGCACGTCACCATATTCCTTTTACAGATGAAGAAATGGACTTTTAGGAAGAACAACATCCTGGAAGTCACAGAACTAGAGAGAAGCAGGTCCAAGATTGATGCTCAGGCTTATTTACTTTAAAGCCACACCGTTTCCATCCTGCCACGCTGTGTCCTCACCACACAGTCTTTGCACTGTGGAAAGCTGGCCCATGCCTTTTTGCTCACTCATGCTGTCTGCCGTTTTGTCCCTCTTCCCCACCCTGTCCCCTGACCGTCACACCTCCCTTTATCCTTTGTGGCCCAGCTCCCAGTCTCTTACCCCACCAACCCCGGCTTCTACCTTCTCCACTCAGCGCTGATTTCTCCTTTCTTTTCATGCATAAGTCAGTTCATTTCTACATCTCTCCTCTGGCCACCTGGCTAGAGAAAACTGCCCATGGTGACTGCAAGCTCCATAAGAGCAGGGGCTTGTCTCAGCTGTGGGTGTCCCCCAGTTCTGGTAGGCCCCAAAGGAGATAGCCCATAAATACTGGTGGAAATGAAAATAATGAAAATACAATAACAACTAGTTCCTTCACGGGGAGATTCAAAACAACTTCAAACAAGAATCGTTTGTATTTGAGTTGAATGTGTTAATTTCCTCTAGTTAACAGGGAAATAATTATCTGAAATTACAAGTTAAGCAGGACAGTAATGTTAGGAAGCTTTGTTATTTAAGAAAAACATTATTACAACATTAGTGGGGGTGAACTACAGAGTTCACCTTAGGGGACAACTTCCTTCCTGAACATAATTTTCCATTGCTGAAAATATTCTTGTAACATTCTGATTTTTTCCCCTCCCTCCATCGATATCTGGGGAAATGAGATTAAAGGTAATATCCACAGCCGTTTTGAAGGCATTTGAGGAAGAGGTAAAGGGGGGTGGGAGGGGAGAGATGCTGCATTTCCCCAGGGACCGCGTGTGTGTGTGTGTGTGTGTGTGTGTGTGTGTGTGTGTGTGTGTATTTACTCCAACAGAAACTAACTTCACATGAGGCTGGTCACTGATAAGACTGATTCTTCCCAAAATTTGAATACAAAAGATTTGCAAAAGACAAAAGACCTTGAAGGGTTAAGAAGGGGAATCTTTCAGATACAACACAACACAGAAGTGTTTGTCCAGAAGGCGGGACAAAGAACTAGGAAATGAACTATTGAAAAGGAAGAGCTCTTCCCAAGAAAGAAATTCAGGAAACACCTAACACAGAGGGACCCTTGGGACACAGAGCCCCCGCTGCCCCTCCCACTCTCCAGCTCCCTTCTAGAAAACACTCACTGAGGGGAATCAAAGGGAGGGAGAGCTACGCGTCACTCACCTGTCCCATTAGGCAGCCACCTGCTCATTTACAACACATGGTGTTGGCTAAAAAAATAATTAAAATTTGTTTTTGTGACCAGGCAATTAAAAGCATGTGGCAGGAAGGACAGGAATTTAAGCAGCACAAAATACTGTAGATAAAAAGCAAACTATTTCTCCTACTTCTGGCCCTGAATCCCCCTTTTCCTCCATTCTGCCCCAGCGGCAACTACTCTTACAGTTTTTATGCCTACCTCCCGGGATAGTCTATGCACATACAAACACTTATGTGTTTGACATAAATTACAGCGGGCTCAATAGCACTGTTCTGTATCCTGCTTTTTCCCTTTGGTGTCATCCTGTAAATAAGCTCACAGTGACTGCTCCCCTTTCCCCAAAACAAGCCCAATAACACCCATAGTCTGTCCTGCTCTCCAGGTTCTGGTTCACCCTGGACCTTTTCTCCCATTTCCTCATTTACAGATAAATGCCCCAGTCTTGAACTGATGCATTTCCTCTCTTCTAGGGTAAGTCCTTCCCAAGTACGAAGTAACATGGACTTGGGTCTGTGAGGAGCCCCAGGCTGCTCTCCAGGACCGCAAAGTTGCTAAGAGACAGAGAAGGGATGCGGGGAAGAAAGGGCTCGCTGTTGCCAACCTCATGGATGAAAGCCACCTTCCTGTGCGCGTCTAGACCAACTAAGTTCCAACCAATCTAAGGTGAGCACCCACTATATGCCCAGCCTTGCAAGAGGAACTGGGGATTTGAAAATGAATCTTGCCTTTAGAGGATACAGTGTCAACCAGCGTGTCACCAGAATCGACATTACAACGAGGAAGAGTTCTTTGAATCTGAACCAGCCAAGGTCAGCCCCTCAGCCCCCACCCCACTCCAGGCCTGACCAGGCACCTAAGTGAGCCCAGCAGGGGCTGGCACTCACTCATCTCCTGCGGCTGCCCCCGCCACCACCAAAGAGGCTGTCATTAAAGCTTTGTCCAGGGCTCTCTGATTTACATGTACAAATAATCACTGTCAGGGGCACGAGCCCCGGAGAGCAATAATAGATTCTGGGGGTAGCAGTGCAGATGCAGGAAATAAAAACAAAATGAAACACACCCGCCTGGCAGAAAATGCTGAGAGAAATCCTTGGGGGGGAGAAAACCTGCAGGGAGGCAGGCCAGAGAGGGTCTATCAGACCAAGTATTGATTGGCTGGGTTCTGCAAAAGCTGGCTTAGGATTCTTTTTCAAAAATTTGGTCACATATGTAACATAAAATATGCCCTATCAACTGCTTTTAAATGTTCAGCTCAGTGGCATTAATTACATTCACTGCTGTTTCCAGAACTTTCCCACCATCCCAAACAGGAACTCTGTACCTTTGAAGCAGTAACTCCCTATTCCCCTGACACCTCCCAGCCTCTGGCAACCTCTACCTGCTTTCTGTCTTCTGCTTTCATCCATGAATTTGCCTATTCTAGATATTCCACGTAAGTGACATCATATAATATTTGTTCTTTTGTGTCTGGCTTCTTTCATGTAGCATAGTGTTCTCAAGGTTCATCCCTGTTACAGCAAGCAGCCGGACTTCCTTTTATGGCTGAATACTATTCCACTGTATGTATACACTATATCTAGCTCATCCATTCATCTGTTGATGAACACTGGGTGGGTTCCACCTTTTGACTATTGTGGATAATGCTGCTGTGAATATGGGTGTACAATTACCTGTCAGTCTCTGTATTCAACTCTTTTGGGTATATATCTGGGAGTGGAGTTCCTGGGCCATGTGGTAAATTCCATGTTTAGCTTTTTGAAGAACTGTCCCCTCTGATTCCTGATGAGCTAGCCTAAGACTTGAGAGGACGATTTGGTCCTTGCTCTGGGAGAGGGGGTCCTGGGCACATTGGTCCTGGGAGGCCACACAGCACACTCAGGCCTGGAGTGGGAAGCAGGAGAAGCATCCAGAGCTGAGAAGCATCAGAATAGGGTCTCATCGGCCTGGCCCTCCACGCCACTCCCCAGGGCCCCCAGCCAGCTCCTAGGACAGAACCTTTTGGAAATCTACAGTGTGTGGGGTGGGGGGCAGGGAATCTTAGGGTCTCCCACCTGCCTCCTGTTGCACAATTGAGGAAGTGCAGCCCAGAGATGATGACACGAGCTGTGTCTCCTGTCCCTTGTTCTTTCTGCCATGCCATCTGCCATCCTGCTAGAGCCGGGTCTCAGCAAATGAGCTGCTCAGGGCAGAAAGTGGGTGGAGAGGCCCTTAGCATACCAGCTCTGCTGGTCTCCCAATGTTGGTGTGGGCCTTACACCCAGCTCTGGCTTACCCCTCGGCCAGAAATCCCCTTCTGTCAGCTTTGCCCGAGTGAGTCCTGTCTTCCCTTCTAGGCTCAGCCCAGGTGTCCCTGCCACCAAAGCCCCCCATCTCCCCACTGGAGTTGGGTGCCCTCCTCTGGGCTCCCTCAGCCGTGCGGGAATTCACTCTCAGGGCTATCACACACCTCTTGCTGCTTCCAGCTTACTAATATGTTTCCTTTGTGGTATTATGAGTATTCTGGGGGCATTTCATCTGGGTATCCCAGGATAAGACCTGGTACCCAGTGTTCATGGAGTGAGTGAATGAAAGTAAATGAATGAATGAACTGAATGCCCTTTATCATCATACTGCTTCATGAATGTTTGCTGACTGACTGAATGAGTGAGTACCCAGAAGAATGGCGTCCCAAGGACTGAGCGAGCCAGTGGAGTAGTATCTTGGCTCCTGAGCAAGCCCTCACTCACTCATTCATTTATTCATTAATTTACTACAACTACTATATGGCAGGCTCCGTCGGGAACTGGGGTTCAGATGCAAATGAGACTCAGCCTCTGTGATGAGGAAGCCCACAGAAGGGTAGATGGAGATGGAAGTAGGCAGGAAGTGTGCTTCTAGCTACTCCCGTGCCCCCAAAGCATACAGGCACTCACATCATGTCAAACGCCTGACCAGGGCCTTTTCAGCAACACCAGTTGCTGGGCACAGCTGGCTGTGGGAGGAGTGGCCGTTTGGCATGCTACACACACCTGTCCGGGGCTGCTCCAAGGATCCGGGGGCTGGAGAGTTAATGACTGGGAGGATTTTTGTAGCTCCCAGAATCTAGCCCAGCTCACATCAGAGACCTCATTTCCCTTTAGGGACTCATTCATTCTGCACAGCTGGTTAATTTTTCATCAGTGGGTGGGGTGGGGGTTGGGAGAGAACTCTGATCCTTCATTCTTTCATGCCGGGGGTGGGGGAGAAACACAACATCCTATCCATTTCATTTTTTAGATGAAATAGGAACAGATTGTGGTTGCCAGCAAGACCCAGCCTTCACAGGGCTTGTGCTGCTGCTGCGGGCTGATTAACGGTTATTGGGCAAAGGATAAAGCCTCCAGACGGCACGGGCCTCTGGTGAAGGTGCTCACACATTTAACAAGCACCGTGTGACATGCTTGTGGGGAGCAGTGGGTTTTTTTTTTTAAGTGATTTAGGAGCTAGTCTCCGTCTCCTTCATCCCCTCTCCCATTAGGACCCGGCCGGCCGGGCTAAGTCCCTGCTCTGGCCTGGGGAATATTGGTTCTGCTCCCTCAGGAGCACGCCCTTCTTTTAGGGAGCCTCCCACTGTGGCTCCAGGGGCTACTGTTTCTGCCTCAGTCTCACCCAGGACCCAAAAGCATGAGGCTGAGAATGAAGTCTCAGTTGGCTCATCCTCATCCAGAAAACGAGGAAGGGAGGGATAAGAAAATGGCATTACCTGTGAATAAATCTGAAGGTATGAAAGCACTTTCACATCCACTGTCTCACTTGATCCCATTCAAAGAATTTCCTGGCTACCAATTAATAGCCCAACATTTGAGGTGACCCCTGAAGGCCCCAGAAGGTGGAGCAGATACTCTCATTCCCATTGTGGAGAGAAGGAAGTCGAAGGACAAAGTTGCATGCTCTGCCCAGACCAGCAGTGGCTGTGGTGGGTTGAGAGTGCAGCACAGAGTCAGCACAAGAAGATGCTCACTTCCTTCCCTGTTCCTGGGGTCCCTCTGCCATGGAGTCTCCCACCCGGCAGCTGAGATGACTCCCCCTGGTCAACAGGGCCCCTGTGCACTGTGGACTCAGACGAAGGGTCCGTGTCCATCCTCCTGAGATGTCCACACTGCAAACAGTGCGGGCCAACAGAAAGGTAAAAAGCACCTACTGTGTGTCTAGTGCTGTGCCATGTTGTTATGTGATCTGTGCAAGACGCCTGAGGCATGGCCCCCTTTCTCAAGGAGAAGGCAATTTTCCTGGTGTGTCAAATACAGACAAATGAATCTGATAGAGGGTGTGTGTCAAACAACAAATACCAGTGCTTCTCCACCTTTAATGTGCTCAGGAATATTAAGCCCGGGGATTTTGCTAAAATGCAGATTCAGTAGGTCTGAGTTGGAAGCTGAGACACGTTGAGGCATTTCCAACGACCTCCCAGATGGTGCTGGGGCTACTGGTCCTCAGACTGTGTAGGGTCTGCACAGGACAAGCCGGGGAGCTAGAGAGCCAGGTGGAGCTTCTAGACAAGAGGCATTTATGGCTGCTTCAGAAGAGGAGGGATGGGACAGAAACTGGAAAAACAGCAGAAACAAAGCTACTGCAATCTTCAGCTGAAACTGCGGGCCAGTGGGTCTTGGAGACACAGAAGAGGCCTGGTAGAGCAGACTCTCGGCTGGAAGCTGAAGGCACAGTAACGGGCCTGACTGTGTGACCTTGGGCTGGTCACTTCCTCACCTGGGCTTCATTTTCCTCCTCTATAAAGAAAGAATTCTGTGCTTCCCCACTTGGGCAGCTTGTTAGAACATCTGGGGGGCTTTTAAAATAAAGCAACACCTGGATTCCTTCCCAAGAGATTTCTATGTCATGGTCTGGGCTCCAGCACAGGACAAGGTAGTTTTAAAAAGCCCCCAGTGGTCCTAATGGCAGCCTGGGTTGAGAACTATGGCACCGGGCAACCTCAAAAGTCCTGCCTAGCTTCCTCTTTACATTTGGACAGAAAGCCCCCGACTCCTGGCTTGTGTTCCCGGGCGTGCGGCCTGGAGCAGAAACCCAGTATCAGAGAAATCCTAAGAAAAGCTTTACCACAATGCCAGGAATCCGAGCCGTTCTCTGGTGGAGGCCAGGTGGAGGGGCCGTCCTTCCCATCTGGTTCCCATTAATCCCGGGGCATGTTTCACGTCCCTGGCAGGTACTCGGGGCTGGGGGCAGCCCCCTGGGTGGCCCTCGGCAGGGGCCTTTCAAGCCAAGCCCTGCTGACAGGCTGCAGGGCTCTGTAGGGCCCCCCTGGCTTCCAAGCTACTTGCCCTCTCCTGGGGGTAGAATCCTGGGCAAATTGGAAACCAAAGGAGGCAGAAGCAGAAGCCCTGGCCTCCCTTTCATTAGCAGGCTGTCACAAAGCATGACGGGCTTCGATAAATTCCGCGGTTCAAGGGCTGCCGAGGAGACCCAGAAGGAAGACGCTTCGCGCGTCTGGGGAACGAGTCTCCAGGAATTTCCAGCCCCTCTCCTCCCCCGCCCACTCCGCTGGGAACTTGCCCAAAGCCACATGTTGCTGTCTGCCTATAAATTTCTAGGCCTTGGAGAGAGCGGGAAGGGAGTGACTATCCCATCTGGTGAGGCCCTGAGGACCCTTTCCTCCCCCAAGATGGGGTGGAGGAGTCAGGCTCTGTTTTCATAAGGCCTCCGGGCATCTGGCTGCTAACAGATCCTTTCTCCAGGCTGTAGTCCTGGGGGCTCTGCGCAGGGCACTGGTCTTTGCTGTGAGTCACCCCGTTGGTTCCAGTTGCTAAGTCAGGGCAGTGAAGTGGGGGTGGAGGGGAGCCCGGATGAAGAGTGCCTAGGCTGAGTCCCCACCTGAATCCTCCCCAAAGCGATGCTGCTTCTCCTCCTTCCACGAAGCTCCCTAAATGGTACAATGTTAGGGTTTGGCCTGGGCCTGGGGGTCAGATAGCCCTGGGGCAGAGTCCCAGTGCCACCGTTTATTAGCTACATAACCTTGGGCAAGCAAATGAGCCTCTTTGTGCCTCAGCTTTCTCATCCAGAAAATGGGATCATACAATATGTACCTCTCAGGGTGACGGTGAGGACTGATGTGGTAAGATTATTAACGGTGAATGCCGGAGGGAGAGAAAGGCCAGAAACAAAGAGGGTCTCCCCAGGCAGCAAGGAGCTCAGAACTAAGCTCAGGTGAGCTAGAGGAGAGGATCCACACAGTCCCTGTGCTCCAGGACGGAAGCATCAGTAACACCGTCCCCCTCGGGGAGAAGAACCCGCTGGCCGTTCTCTGCGTGACACTTCCAGTGCTAGCCTTCCCGGCGCGTTCTGGCCGGTCCTCTGGGACACTCTTGCCAAGCAGCAACGCCAGCCCCTGGGATGCGAAAGGTCTAAGGGCCCGGGGAGGACCTGAGGCCAATTCCCAAGGAACTGCAGTGCAGGTGGGAGTTGGGGTGGGATAAGAGAGGCAGGCAGGAAGGAGAGGGTGTGAAGCACCGCCCTGGCCAGCCGGGAGGCCCAGCAGGGGCCCAGGAGTCTGACACCAGGGCACCCACAGCCAGCCCCAGGGGCGGGGCCCAGCAGCAGCAGGGCAGGGGCCCCCAGAACCTCAGCAGGCAGCAAGGGGTGGTACAGACAGGCAACACCCTCCAACACATTACACACAGTACTTTTATGAAGTTTGGTGAAACATACTTTGTAAGAAATTGAGTAAAAATCCATTTTACACAAAATTTCAGTGTTGGGGGAGGAATTATTTATGTTTCTAAAGGATTCCTTTCTCTACAGAATTATTTAGCATGGGACTTTTAAGTAACAGCTTCCTTTTAGCATATGACTTGATTTTTAAAAACTCAGTTAACACACAAGTTTTCAGGAATTCAAATTTGTGAAGAAAAAAGTTTCTGTCAGGCACCAACTCGGCATTTTTGACCCCCTCCTAAGCGTTGGTACCCTGTCCCCAGTACTGTCCTCTGCCATTCCTTTTTCTCTCCCATATGTCCCCATACACCCACCACAAACTGAGTGTGTACTGTGTGCCCAGCTCTGGGCTGGGGGCTTGTCTTATGGTCTCTTTTTAATCCTCACACAAGGCACTCACTATACCCCTTCCCTCATGCAAGGCTAGTTATCAAATATATTTATATATTAAGATTTATTATATATATAATATAAACGTTTTTATAAAAATATTTAACAACTTGCTCTCTGGAATAATAGTCCCACCACAGCCAATTTCAAGCTACAGTGAGAGAAGAGATGCAGAGTGACATGCCCCTTACTACACAGTATTTCCACCTTACATTACCTAAGCACAAATAACCTCAAGGGCACAGATAATAGTAAGTTGTAGTAAAATGCTTAGGAACCATGAGTTTTGAGTATTTATTACCTTTGGGTTATTTTTTTGTTAATTTTAGTGAAATATACATAACAAAATTGACCATTCTAAACATATTTTAGAGATATATAGATAGGACTATGGTTAATGATACTGTATTTGCATATTTGAAAGTTTGCTAAGAGTAAATCTTTAAAGTTCTCATCGCAAGAAAAAAAAATGTAACTGTGTGGTGACAGATGTTAACTAGACTTACTGTGGTGATCATTTTACAATATATGCAGATATTGGATCATTCTGTTGTATACCTGAAACTATGGTAATGTTGTATGTCAATTATACCTCAATTCAAAAAAATGTTTAAGAGTACAATTCAGCGGTGTTAAGTCCATTCACATTGTTGTGGAACCATAACCACTAACAATTTCTAGAACTTTTTATCATCCCAAGTGAAAATTCTGCAGGCATTAAACCAGAACTCCCCATATCTTTATTTTTAAATACAACTTATTAAATTTAAGTTTACATAATTTAGTTTTGATCATGGCTGTGTTTAACCATTGACTTGCAAAATTCCTGAGAATTTAAGAATCAGCTTTTCCCAACTGGTGTGAGCTGGTCCCAGCACACTACTGTCTAGAAACCATATTGCTATGCTATTGCATTTACTCACAGTTAATCAAAGTGATGTCAAGCATAGCATTTTAAACGCAGCCTTCCATGTCAGCCTCACAGCAAACTTATAAGTTAGCTCATTCATTACCCCCATTTTACAGATGAGGGGTCCAGGTGCGGCTACACTGAAATGTGAGAGAAGGTGAACACAGCCCATTGTGAGATCAGATCTAAACTCTCCGGCCTGTCAAGGTTAGGAAGCAGGCCTTCTGTATTTATTCAATTTCATTTCTCAACACCATTTGACACCCTTATCCCCAATGAGGCACTGAGAACTGGGAATCTGGGGTAGGTTTTCTGCAAGTTCCTTCCTGCTCTAGCATGAGAGCCCTTTTGGGGGCAGAGGGCTGCATAGGAGCCTGAGCTCTGAGGGGAGCTACAGTGGTCTTGAGTTCTCCAGACTCCAGGATATTATGGGACAGCATTTCTGCCAACAGCCCATAGAGAGCACGAGGGGAAGCCCAGTTCTGTTCTCCTCTCTGCAGCCAGCATCCCCCCAAATGGGGCTCCTCTTGCCACCCTCAAGCTAGAGTAGATACCCCCATGCAGTCGGTCCCCAAGCAGGAGTATATCAAATACCTAAGAATGGAACCAAAAAGTGCTCTCACAGGGCCTGGGAGACCCCAGTAGTGAAACAGACCTACATGAAGAATAATGTAGGGGAGGCTGCCCAGTTGTAGGGGAGGGCAGAGGATCATATGACCTCCAGAAGTCCCTGGTGTCCTCTCCCCGAGGAGGCTGGTCTTGTGGGTTTCCTAGCTACAGTGATTCCAGTCCTGGAATCCATCATTCCCTGCATAATACAAATAATCACCAAATGTGCTCAGGCACTCAGTAGCCTGGATATTCACTCTAGCAATTCTCTGTGTGGACGGTGATTAGACCATCATTATCTTAATGCTTCTTAATTTATCTTTCTGATTAGCAACTTACCATTTTATTTGCAAAAAATAGCCTTCTGCTGGGTGGAAGCCAGCCGAGCACAGCAGCTGTCATTTTCTCTGTACTAAATCAGGCCAGGCTTAAGTTGGTCCTCTGGTGAGGCTATTTCTTGTGTCCTGGTGCTAACACACACCACAATCCATCACGGTTGTTGTAGAATAAAGGCTCACCCCAGGAGGCTGCCGGCTGAGAGGTCACCTCTACCCAGGCAAGGAGTCCTGGATAAGACACTCCCTCCCCAACTGACTCCCTCAGGAAGAGCTCCGGAGTCTGACCCCCATACTGCCATTAGGGGACAGCCCACGAGGCCACTCCCTGCCGAGACTAGAAGTGAAGTCAGCGGTGCGTGTAATATAATAATAGCTGCCATCTCAGGAGCACCTGCCATGTGCCTGCATCGTGAAGTTCTTGAGATAGCTGATCTCATGTAATTCTCATGCAACCCTAGAGGGTGTACCACTATTATTTCCATTTACAGTGGAGAGACCAAGGGTCAGGCTATATAATTTATCTAAGGTCCTATAGCTGGTAAGTGGCAGAGTTAGTTTTGAACCAGATCTTTGAGACTCTTGTAACCAATGATCTTAACTGCCGTGTTACATTACCTTCCTAAGCAGAGTAGATACAGCCTGAGATGAGAGATTTTAGGGCAAACACCATCAGGGAGACCCTCCAATAATAACACTTTACTGGTTTTCCACTCCCAGGAAAGTCCTGAATTAGCATCTCTCCATCCTGGCCACTAACATCCTCTTCTTCTGCCCCTCTCTCCACCACCATGAGAAATTCCCCTTTCGCTATGAGTTATCTTGCCTGGGGTCACACATGTTTTCCTTTTAAAGTGACCCTTCTGTTTTTCCATCTTCTAACCATAAACAAATCATACTGCCTTCTGATTTCCATTACCTTCCAGAAAATGCCCTGATTGTTTTCTATCCCCGAAACATACAGGTCATGGCCCTGGTGCATCACCACTCTGCCATTATCCCTAAGAGGTCTGTCATATTTAATTCTACTTGAATGTGCAAAACGTACACTTCATGTATCTCAATTGGTGCAGCCTCCTTCAGAGAGCAGTAGACTTAGATATTCAGGTACCCATGAGAAGGGGGAGGCTTTATTACTTCACTCCTAAAGTCTCTGGAGAAGGTCCTTAGGTAGAGGGAACTCAGTGAAGGAGCCTGTGGCTTTAGTGTGGTGTCTGAACTCCAGTCCTGGTTCTTGAGCTGTCATCCACTTAACCATCTACTTCCTTGGTTAACAGATATGCCTTCACTAATTCTATCTATGAGAATCTAGTCTGCACTGTTTCTAATAAGTAGTCATTAGCCACATGTGTTTATTTAAATTCAAATGCAAAATTCAGTTTGTTCCTGGGTCACACTAGCCATATTACTACGTATAGCTGGTGGCTACCAAATTGGCTGGCACAGACCTAGAACATTTCTATCATTGTGAAAAGTTCTACTGGACAGCACTAGTTTAGGAAACTTAGTCCTCTAAACCCACTCATAAACTGGGTTGGATCAAACTAGGTTGGATACCTATAAGGTGCAAATTTAATGGATTATGGTCAGATATTTCCCTCACGTTTGGATTGTATAGACCACTGCTTTTCAAAGTGTGACCCCTGGGCCAGCAGAAGCATCTGGGAAATGATCAGAAAGGGAAATCCTCAGACCTACTGACTCAGAGACCCCGGAAATTGGGCCTGGCTTCTGTGCTTTAACAAGCCCTCTGGGGAATTCTGATGCTCGCCATGCACTCGTATAGATAAATTATGATGCTGTGTGTTGAGAGATGCCACTGCTGTGTGCCAGCCACTTTATAAGTGTTGTCTTGCTTAAACCTGGCAACACCACCATGAGATAAACAGTATGTTCCCATTTTACAGATAAGGAACTGAGGTTCTCAGTGGGGAGTAACTAGCCCAAGGTTACACAGCTTAAAAATTGGCAGAGGCAGATGGTCGGAGTCCAAAGCCCATGCCTAGAGGCCCCGGTTTGGGGCTGGGAGAGCGCTCCCCCTTGCCAACCACCTCTGATGGTGCCTGGGAGATTCTCCTCAGCAGACAAGCTTTCTGGAGGGACCCAAGACAGGAAAAGGAGAGAGGCCAAACCACGGAGCAGCCCTGTCCTGGCCACAGCGGCTCTCCCTCGTCCCAAATGGGGAGCTGAGGTGGATTGGGGTGACTCAAAGGTCAGGCGCTCTCCACTCGGGACTGTAGCCATTTTCTGGCTCTTTCTAGTTTGCCCAGGCACTCGGGGATCTTGTTTAAAGGGTGCATGGGAGATCAGAGGGCTGAATTGCTTTAAAAATAAAATTCTTCCCTGGATAACTGGTAGATTTGCTTTTCTTAAGAGTTCAAGAAAACCTCCAGTGATTGTATCAGGGGATTAGAACTAGAAATGGCTGTTCCTCCTTTAATCTCTGCAGTGGTCCCCAGGCTGGCAAGTCGGATTTCACAGGAAGGGAAACACATGGTTCGTTCTGTACAAAAGTCATGTTCCTGAAACCTTCCACAAATACCCATTGAGCACCTCTGTTATCCAGATGCTTTCCCTCGGGGCATCTCATTTAACCTTTAGAATAACCCTGTAAGGACCTATTATTTAAGACGGTGGCTCTATTACCCCCATTTGACAGATTGGGAAAGAGAGGCAGTCCGCTGGTAAGGGGCCAGTCGGAATTCAAACCCAGGTCTGCTTATTCTGCCAGTTCTGCCTCTTTACTGTACCACGCAAGTTACTGTGTCTGGCACTGGGGTAAATTAAGAGAAGCAACTGGGCTCAGGGGTCTGGGGACAAATACGAGATCTCACGGACAGCAGCCTGGTAAACACAGAAAAGGAAAGAAGTACCATGTAATGACAGGTCAGCCACGGGTAAGGCTCTGGAGGGACATTTCTACGGGAGTTTGTATAAATTGTGCCTGCTATCCACATCGCTAGAATTAGACTTGACTGTATCACATGTATATATCCCAGGTTTTCTGTTTCCTCCTGAGCTAGTTCTCTGTGGTGCTGGTCACCACCTCTCACAGGCCCAGAGGGAAGGTATGGCCCAGTCAGTGAGTGGCCTGAGCTCCAGGAGGTACTGACATCTGAGCAACCTCAACATGCGAGTTGGGCTTGTTGGCCCGGGTAAGCAAGCTCTGCATTTTCTCTTAAGTGTGAGCCACTCCTGGGCCCAGCCAGGGCCCTGGAACCAGTGCCATCACTCAGTGTCCTCTATTTCTTCATCTGTCTTCAGAGACTCTCGGCCTCCTGGCCTAGGACAGAGGCCCTACCGTCTGCCCTCCTGGAAAGCAAGCTAGACTGAATAGCTGGGAGGGAAGGGGCCCAGGTATAATCCCTGCCTAGCCCACCTGGGGATGTCCCTTAGCCTGGCGCTGGGGACAGCCTGTGCCATCACTGGATGGGTGGGTGGGCCATGCAGACCGCAGAGCATCCATGTGAGGCTGTGTTAGCGTGTGAGCCTGTGAGATTTGGGGCCTCATCCTCCGGAGGAGCCCAGCCAGGCCCTTTAGAGGGAACACTTAGTAGAAACATGTATTGCCCATCATATTGGCTGTGACACTCACAAAGGACCCTGCACCAGGCATCCTGTTTGAACTCAAGTCCAGTGAGGATGTCCTTAAGATGGCCAGTTACTCTCTAAATTGTGGGAGAGAGCTAGAGAAGACCCATCTCCTCCATTCCCTTCCAGAGTCAGACTGGCTTGTGCTGGTCCTTCCCTCACAGTTTGGACACCCAGGTCCGACGGAGAACTCCAGACGCCAGGGAGGAACTTCACAGGGGAGACGCGGCCTCTCCTTGCCTCTGTGCAGATGGCCTGGGCCCCTCCTCCCCCAGCCCTCATTTCCCATTCAAGATCCAAGATCCGAATGTCATCCCCAGCTGCCTGCAGGTTAAGAGGGGTGGTTATAAGCCGAGCTTCAAGCAGCCCCAGGAGTCTGGGTGCAGGTTCAGGCTGTCACGAGGTGCATATCAAAGCCAGAGTTTAAAAACTGTACTGGGAATAGTGCAATTATCTCGCTTCACCACATTTCTCAGCCCTGACTGAGGTTTAATTAAAGCCAAGTAAAAACACAGAGTCGCCATTTCAGATATCACCCCCATTGCATGCCGGTTAAAAAAAAAAAAAAAAAGAGGAAAGGATAGGAGAAAAAAATCCTTTATCAGGGACTTAAAATTTTTTCTGTTGGTATCTTCCAGCTCAGTTGGATATTATTCCTTCATAACAGCCCCTTAAATAAAAAATATATATATTTAATACATATGTATAAAATGAGTTAATCCCCCATAATCTCCTT
The DNA here is from genome assembly GCF_030020395.1 of Manis pentadactyla. Lineage (NCBI taxonomy): Eukaryota > Metazoa > Chordata > Mammalia > Pholidota > Manidae > Manis > Manis pentadactyla. Next base: position 11,303,369 of record NC_080031.1, on the reverse strand, counting down.
GAGTTGTACCTAAAACACAGTTTCTTGCAGGTGACCTTTTCAGAAGAGGCTGTTCCTATGGCAACCGCATTGTTTGATTCAGTCAAGAGAAAAATGCCACATGGAAATGTATTTAATTTTGCTTAATTTGATGCTGTATTTAACACTTGCGCAGGCTGAAAGGAGAGAGGAGCTGAGAGGAAGGAGCCAGCCCATCGGGGCCATGTTCACCGGCATCCTGTCCTGCGGGCGAAAGGGCCCCCCAGACACCGTGATGCACTCAGTACCTGCCGCTGGCTCAGGGCTGGCGGCAGGACTCAAGCACTCTGCAGGGAAGAGATGGGCAGGGCCCACCAGGCAGCCCCTCAGAGCTGGGCCACAGGGCAGACTCGGCAAGTTGAATAGAAGCATAACCCTCCTTGGTGACGTGGCTTGGGGCCACCGTTTAAGAGGCCTGGGTAGAGCCTTCTGTGGCTCCCACAGCATTTCCTCATCTGAATATGAGGCAAAAAGACCTCTCAGGTGTCTTGTCGCACTAAGCCTGTGAGCTGCTGTGTGCAAGCTGGTTTCCTCAAGTGGACTTTGAGTTGGCGGAAGCAGTGCCGGGCAAGGGCAGACACTCAGCGAGTGACTCATCTATTTGGTCAGACAGGCACCGTCTCAGGGCATGCCACGGCGGGTCCTGAGAGATCTGGGGACGCCTTCCCTCTGCAGTTCACGGGCTTGCCACAGGCGTGTGCCCACAGCCACAGACAGGGACCCCAAAGCAGGACAAGCCAGGGCACTTGACTGAGGTGCCCCAGTGGGTAACAGGGATGCAATCCCTAGTCCAAGCTCTCTGGTTCCCAGTGGTCCCTCCAAGCCAGGGACATGTTCCTGTTTGGAGCAAACATGGAGACCACAGGTGAGAAAAGACTCAGCAAGACAACCTGCTCTCCCTGCCGCACTGGAAGCTCTGACCTCCCTTAAGTTCCTCCTCGTTCGGCTCGGCCGGAGGCAGGCAGCATACACAGAGGACACACACGCCTCTGCCCTGAATAAGTTCTAATCCCACTTATTAGCTTGGTGACCTTGAACAAACTATTTGACCTCTCCAGGCCTAAATTTCCTCATCTGGAAGAGAAAAGAGTTGATAGGAATATCTAAAATCCTGTGCCTAGTTTGACATTGTCTGTGATGTGACCCTAACCTTCTCCTCAGCTTCAGTGGTGGGTTAGGCTGGTCAAACCATCAGTCACCCCACTGTACTAACTCCAGCAAGCCAGCCCCTCAGCCCAGGTCTTCAACGGAAGCCCCCACATCTCCACCAGAAGCCCAGCCCAGCCATGCCATTGTCCTCAATCACAGACGACTAGTACATCCGGGACTGCTCTCATCATGCCTCAGTTTCCCACGCACCTGAATCACCACCAGAAGTCCAAGCCTACCTGAGGAGGTATCCCTGTGTAGACGCTCAGCGCCATGCCGCTGTGCACACCCCTTCACCCCCCCCCCACATCCTTTGACCTTGCCCTCTGGAAATCTTGGGCCTGTCTGTCTCCTTCACTTCCTTGCTTTAAGTGAAACCCAGCTCCCCACTGAGGACAGGTTTCCTTAGAGGCTCTTTCTGACAGAGGCAGCTGTGTCTCCTGTGCCCCAGGTGCTTCAGACGGGGAGGTGGGCATTTGTCTTTCTTGCTCCACATCTAAACTCTAAATTCTTCAAAAACCCAAATTCATTTGAAGAGCTTATCATCAGCCCTCATGACCCCTCTTGCATATGTGATGCTCTCTTTCTACCTCCTTCCAGGTCTTCCCCTGGTGGTTCTGGATGACGTCAGCTCCTGGATTGCTGACTCCTTCTCCACTGCTACCCCTGCCATGATCATCGGAGACTTCAGCATCCATGAAGATCTGCCAGTACCTGGCTTCTTAGTTCCAGTGAGCTTTTGCTCCATTCACACGGCCATTCCCTAGACTCGTCACTCCAAGAACCCACTAAGTAGATTTCCAAAGTCCCACTTTCTGACCACTGCCACCTTCCATAGAGGCAGCTTACTCTGACGCTCCCTCTCCATCAATTCTTTGTTTAATTAAAAACAACCCTTTTTTGTTATCCATGTGACCATGTGTCTGCTTTCCCCTGACCCAGCTCTGATTCCAGCATCCAACACTTGAACCACCCCCCCTTGCCAACAGCCTGGACCTCTGGCAGCAATCCTTCCTATACTAGTCCGGCAGAACTCCAGCCCTGGGGTCCTACCCACTTATTTGGGGTCTGCACCAGAGCACTGAACACTGCTGGAGAAAAATGACACAAATTTGATGACTAGACTCACTACAAACATGACCACAAATCTCACTCAACACTGTCAGAAAAACCTACTACACTTCCCTAGAAAATTCAATTTCCCAATCTCTGGGGAAACGAGCATGCTTTCCTCTCTCTCCTCAAGTCTCCAATATTACCCCAAGCTCCATTCTCAGCTGATGACCTTGCCATGTATTTCATAGAGAAAATAAATTTCTGTAAGATGAGAACTACCTCATCTTCCCATCAACAAGGCTTTTATTGTATCTGCATCAAAACCAAAACACTCTGCCCACACCAGCCCCAGTTCCAATGGGAAAACAGTGCTGGCTCCTGTCCAAGGTCAGCACCTTCCCTGGGCTCTGACCCCATTCTCCTGTGCTGTTTCAAGGACCTTTTCTTTCCAGCTCTTCTACTTCTTCTTGCATTATCATTTTCTCCCTCTTTATGAGGCCATTTCCATTGGCATACAAATATACCTCCTTTAAATAAATGCTCCCTTGGCCCCACTCCCTCCTCTACTTTCTGCCTCTTTTTGAGCTCCCCTTCACAACAAATCTATTCCAAGGAGTCTTCTGAACTCACTTTCTCCATTTCCAATAAAGCCCACTCTAGTCCACTTCACTGATGGCCAGTTACCAATATTAGTAACGACTGTATCTTGCCAAAGTAAATGGCCAATTCTCTGTCCTCATCTTCATCTCCCAGCAGCATTTGGTACAGTTAGCTAACTGTTCCTTCTCAAAAAAGACTTTCTTCTCCAGGTTCTGGGACACCTCTCTCACCTGGTTTTTCTCATACTTCACTGGCACTCCTCAGATGCCTTTGCTGGCGTTTCCTGAGAACACAGGAGTGGCTTTAGCACTCCTCACTTCTGCATCCTCTCGCTCTGTGCGATCTCACCTGGTCCTATAGCTTTAAATATCTTCCTTCACACTCAGGTCTCTCAGACTTACATCTCCAGCTGTATCTTCCCCTAGATCCCAGACATCTATAATCACCTGTCTACTCAACATCTCTATTTTGGTGTCTAAAAGGCGTCCTAGATTTAGCATATTCAAAAAGATATCTTTTCAGTTCCCTCCTCAAAGCTGCACACCCACTCCTGCCAAGCCTCCCCCACCTCTCCACTCACTTGCTAGAAATCTGTGTCAGCCTTAATTCCTCCCTTTCCTTCAGCCACGGCCGATTCATCAGGAAGTCCTCTCAGCTTTACTGCCAGAGTGAACGGGAGCAGAACCATCTGAATCTGACCTCCTTCCTCTGTCTTTTAGCTCCATGGCTAAGACCAAGTCAACGGTGCCTCCCATCAGGTGCCCCTGACCCCACAAAGCAGCTGGAGGGATCTTTCTACAGAAAGCTGTCCTCCCTCTCCCAGTCTGAGCCTTCCAGTGACTCCCTACTGCATGTGGAGTGAGGTCCCAAGGCTCACGCAGGGCCCCCCCAAACCCTTGGAACGGCCCCCGTCTGCCTGTCTGATCTCATTTCTCTTCATTCTCCCTCTCATCTAATTCCCAGGCACATGGGTTCAAGCCCATCCTTTCAAGTTTTCTCTTGCTTTTCCTTTTGCTGGAGATGTTCTTTCCTTCTACCCATATGTGGCTGCCACATTCTCGACCACCAGATTTCCGTACAGCACCGCATCCTGAGAAAGCCTTCCCAGCACCAGCCTAGGCATTGTCCCAAGTACCCTACTTTATCTTTGTCACAACATATTCGTCAGGACCCCACATGTTTTATTTCCCTACTGGCCTTCCTCGTTCATTCATTCTCCCCGCATACCCAGAACAAGCAGAGCCTGAACAGCAGGGGCTCTGTCTTGCTCAGCAATATTCCCAGCACCTGCAGCAAGACCTTGAGCACAGTAGGTACTTAATGTTTGCTGACTGACTGCCTAAACGAAGCAATCTGTGGCTAGATATGGGGACAGAGGGAATTCTGAGACCCACACAGAGGTGGTGAGGACACAGGAATGAGACGTGAGCTCCATGAGGGCAGGTACTGCTGACTCACCTTTGCCCAGGACTGGACCTGCAGCCATGCCCAGCTCACAGCCAGTGCATAGTACATACATGGGACATGTGGCATTTTGCAGTTGGGTGTTCTCTTAGCACCTTTGATTAACCTTCCACCTGAAGCAAGATTTTCTGCTTACTAATATCCCTGCCAGGTGATCTTCCCTTCAAGATCCTAGAATATTAGGGGAGGAAGCCGAGCAACTGAGAGTTGAGCCCAGGGCTATTTCCCACAAAGCCTGGCCTGAGCCCTGCAGCCTCCAGCCCTGAGACCATCCTCCTCTCTGCAGACTGCCCTTGTTGCCCCCACTGTGCTCCTTGATGGCACACCCTTGGTGCTGTGGCTGCCACACAGCTTGTTCTCTAGTTTATTACAAGGTTTTTTTTTTAAAGGCCATAGTTTTGCAAGCAGCCCTCCTATGTGAACTGGCAGAGCTCCAGCATGGCAGAGGTGGCTGAGCCCCACTGGGCATGACTCCCTTCTGCGCTCTCCTGGGGGAATATGGCCCTCCCTGGGAGCTAGGACACCTTATCTACTGCTGGTAAACATCCCTCACCCTTCAGGGGCAATTTCTCCCTTCCCCAGGTCATGGAAGGCCGTGGAAGGTCATGGGAGGCCTTGTGGTACCGTGGTTAGGAAAGTGGACTCTGGGGAAGATCTGGATTCTGTGATCAAGGGCATGTTATTTGAGTTCTCTGAGTCTCATCCGTAAAGTGGGGATAATAATAATACTTAGCTCACAGGATTCACATAGAAGTAAACAGGATAGTACATGGGAAGTGTTTAGCATAGCTCTGGACATGGAGTAAGCACAGAATCAGTGAGAACTGTCATTGATACTGGGTCCGCCGATTCTGCCCTCTGGCCCCAGAGCCACCACTGTTAGGAGCAAGAAGCTTCTCATTTGGCCTCACCCTGGTCCTACTCAGAATATCCAAGATTCTTACTTTGCTGGTTCCTAGCCCACATGACTGCCCATGTCACAAGGATAAGTTCCCAAAGGGTATAAGCCACACTACATCCTCCTGAATTGCACAGCCCAACAAATGGTTCAATACTTATGCAAAGCTTTCTTGATTATGGAAAAAGTTCCAAAAAATCTATAGAATGTTAGAGCTGAAAGGACACTGCCCTCACCCATACCCCCCCAAATCATCTAGTCTCACCTTCTCATAAGGAAACTGTCACCCACAACAGCCCACAGGCCACCTAGGGGCAGCTGGGTCTAGAACTCAGGCCCCCTAACTCAGGAAGGCTCACTCCCCACCTCTCCTCATTCTCAAATTCTCTTTCACTGTAGAAAAATACTGTACAAGACACCAGACCATGAGGCATGTTACACCAAAAGGTCTCTCCACCTAGGCTAAAGGTGAGAAATGTGTTCTTTGCTCCAGTTTTCCTCGCCTTTTAGGGAAAAGTCTCCAGGACAGAGAGCAGCTCAGCGCCAAGAAGACAGGGGGCTGGGACCCTGACCGCCGCCACCGCCTCCCACGCTCCCCTCCCTCTCTTTCTCCTATTTGCCCCCCCTTCCTCTGGCATTCTCCCCTTTTCTCATTTCGCCTGGGCTGCCTGCCTTTTCGGCTGTTTGCTCAGAAGCTGGGCTCTGTTTGCTGAGCCGTTATTCATTTTCATATTACCTGGGATATTTTCAGCTGCTCCTCTGGGTTTTTAGGAGAATTTCAAGTGGTGAGAAGCAACGTGGGCTGCAAAGGCAAACATGCATCCATGACCTCAGAGCCTCACCCAGGGAATTTGTTCATCTTCTCAGCTGCCCCCCTGCCGACCGCAGCCACTGTCTCCTGGCCTGACTCATGGGCTTTCACTGTGGGCTTCTGGGGAGCAGGGCATGCTTTTCGGCAAGCAGTCTCCAAGTTTTCTCAAATCTAAGACTGAAGCAGCAGGCTGTCTTGCTTAGGCTCTTAGGTGATGGGCCAATGACATATAGGCCTTTGGCTCTGCCTACCCGTACATCACGTCATTTAATGCTTATGTCATTTAATGCTCACATCAGCCCTGAGAGGGGTCCCATCGTCCTGGTTGTACAATTGAAATGGCAGAGACACAGAGTCTAAATGACTTGCCAAGGTCACGTGACCGGTATATGGACCACCACGACTCAGCCACGACCTTCTGACTTTATATTCCTTGTTCCTTTGACTGCCTGTGGCCAGGGTTCAGCAGGAGTCCTCTACATTATGGAGGGCACCGGGGGGAGGGCACCAAAGGACACAGGTCTGGCAGTGTATCTGTCACAGGGGGTGGGCACCAGCGGCACCCCCATCAGCATGCTGGGCCCCTCCACGGCTCCACCTGGAGTCAGCTTGTTTCTGAGCAGTGTGGGTTAGCAAGTCAGGAACAGGGCCCACCGAGGAGGTGCTTTGTTATGGGCCTGGTGGGATTTTTTTCTTGAAAAAGTCATCAAGTTGCTGCTGTCCTTCCCATAATGCTGTTCTTTTTATGGCGGGATAGACGTTGAGGGACTAGGTAGGACTGAAGCCAGAGTCGTCTCGGGGGCAGGAACTGGGGGACCCCTGGAAACCACATGCCTGGTGCGTGCTCTGAGATGGAGGGTCTGCCTGGTGAATAAATACTGACTGACTGAGTGGAGACAGGAGTGGGGCTACCTCGGTTGCACAATGACTTGGGATGGACGTAGGGCCTGGGAAGCAGTGGTGCAAATGATGGGAGATGGTCCATTCAAGAAAGAAGGGTATAGAACACCCATCTGGGCAGCATTCAGCATTGGAGGAGTCCAGAAAGACATTATGAGTCTCTTTGTGGAAAGGACATAGTAATAAAAGCCTATTTTCTAAAAGCAGGGCAAATGGGCCAAGTTGGACTTGCAGAACTAACCAGGCCCCTAAAATCTCCCTGAGGAGGAAGACCAAAATATACCCTAGAGCCTGGGGGAACCCAGTCTGAGGGTACAACCTGTGGCCCCTGCTGTGAGGAGAGTTTGGTAGTGCACGGAACAGCGGAGTTATTCAGTCCTCCTCATTTCAAACCCCTAGACAGGGTCCTCAGCCCCTGTGAAGAGCACAGAAATCAAGTCACCAAGAACCTGCTGTTTCATTCCCAAGGCAGCCAAGGCTCAGCCACTGATCCCAGCCAAGTGAGAGCCCAACACCCCTGCAGAGCCCCTCACACAGGGCCTCCCAAGTCAGACATCACCCTCCCCAAACAGACCCACATCCAGGTACCCAAGTGCAGGAAGGAGAAGTCATGACATGCATGCTTCTTCTCACCACCCTATCCTGGGAGACATGAAATGCAGAGACATTGGGGAGCATGCCTGGGAAGGTGAGCTGGGGGCCGGGTGCCACTTGTAATTTTTTCCTCAGTGGACCTGCAGGCTAGGAGGCCACACTGGCTTTCCAGACGAAGAGTGACAAGTGGCTAACTACAGATTTTTTTTTCCAGGGCTTTAGGTGTCCGCTTATTACTTTCTGCTGCCTGCACCAACCCACGAGAGTCTGGGCCAGAAGAGAATGGAGATTTTGAGCTCAGGAACCCATGCTGAATGATGCCAGCCATGGGCACAATTAGAGAAGGTATCCAATAGAGACAAAAGGCTACACTAAAACAGATATTAATCTCCAAGGCTTCAGCCCTAAATCTGGGCCCTTGAGATCACGCATGGGGAAGTATGTCACTGCAGGGTCAGCTGTCTCCACAAGAGGCCACTTGCCTAGCTGCAGAACCATGACTGGAGTCCAGAAGAAAAGAATGTTGCCATCATTCATCTGGCTTTCAGAGTCTCTCTCAGGGGGTCTGGTGCTAGTTACAATCTGATTTGCAAAGCAGTGATAAACCCATAGGAATCGATAAATCCAGGGACACTGAGTTATTCAAATACTAGCCACGAGTCGGAGGAGGAGCTTCTCTGAAAGATGGAGTCCTTAAGACAGCCAGAAAGATTGCTTCCTGGGGAAAGGGAGCAGGCAGAGGCAACGGCAGAGTCTTCTGAAGCTGTCAGAATTCTCACCTCCATCACCTGTCTTGTTTATGGTGGGAATCTGAGTGCCAACAACAAGGCCCAGCATGTAGGAAACACTCAGTAAATATTTGTCAAATGAATGCATGCATGAACCCCAGTCTCTTGGAAACGATTTGCTACTGTTCCCTAAGCCAGTCCTTTGTGGAAACTCATGATAACTCCAAGGACCATCACTGTGCCCTCCACCCCAAAATGTAAAAAATGACCCACATCTAAATGTCCTGGCATCCTCTCGAATGCACACTACCGACTGCATTTGTGGAGGCTTAGACTACCCCTACCCCTGTCTCGCTGAAGTGAGTTTCATGTCTCATTTCCGCACTCATTCTTGGCCACACCCTGGAGAGTAGACACTGCCTGCCTCCATCAACCAAATGCACACAAGAAACAAATGGCCAAGGGGCCAAGGGAGCTTTGGCTTGGGAGACTTAGTAGCCCCTCTACAAGTGTTAGCAGGCAGGCTGGACTCTCCAGGCCTGGCATTAACTGTGGCCCATGTGCTATGACGACCAAATGGAATTAAAGACATGCCAAATTAAAGTTACTTTTTCTAATAAATATTTTACATAGGATGTGTTTATAATGGCATTAATTATTTATGGAGCCATATAGAAAGAGCATAAATATAAAGAGAGAGATCAGACAGCTCCTGTAGGAGAAATAAAGTGAAAATTTCCATCAGGATGATGAATACTTGCAGTCTGACTTTGGGGCTGGGGCTGGGGGAAGCCGAGAGAGAGGGACATCTTGAGAACAAATCTGACAAGCGTTATGGAGGCTTTTGAGGGAGGAATATGTTAAAAATGAAAGTGAGTACAGAAAGTTTAAATATTTAATACCTGCATTAATTCTGATTCACACTTTCTTTATTTCTCAGATTAAAAATTTACAAGAATTCCCATCTCTTTCATCTTTCTCCTCCCATGAGGCACTGTGTGGTCACCGTTCCAGGGACCACCTTCAGGAGCACACGCAGGTAAAAAGGGGACATGAGGAGAGTAGACCCCCATACCGCCAGGGCCCCCCCACCCCAGGCATGGCCCCCAGCTACACCTCTCTGGCACCAGCATGACTGCTGGGACCAAAGCCACTTCCTGGCCTCAGCTCTCCCCAGAGAGGGCCACAGAATTCTCAGGGACAACGCAGCCAAGTTGTGGGTATAAAGTGCTTGCCCGAGTCCAGACCTTGCGGTCAGAGAAGAAATATCAGCACTGAATTGATTTCTCCTTGAAACAAGATATTTTTTTGTCACACACAGTCCAGAGCCCCCTGCCCGCCAGGAGCTTTTGTTCCAAGGCCTGCCAAGTCAGCTCTATATGCTTTAAATAATGTCACTGCTCCAGACCTAATGTGGAGGCAGGGAAGTCATAACTTCCTGAAGGTCCGTGGAGGAAACAGCTCTAGGGCATCACCCCCACATCCCCGCTAAGCCCTGCTCCCGCCCCCGGCCCTAGCCCAGCATCGGGCCAGTAGGCAAAAGCTCCTCAAAACACACTGCTGTATTCCTTTACATAATAACAAATGCCTTTTAAAAGCACTTTCCCACATCACATTTGACCCCACAGTCCCATGAAGTCGTCAAGTTGCTATTATCAGCCTTCACTGGACTCACAGGAAACTTGGGTTCCAAGAGGTCACGTGACAGGCCCCAGGCCCCCCCCTATTCCGAATTACGACTCTTCCCAGTGGTGCGATGCAGCTTTGCCATAATACGACTCTCCAGGACTGGACGCAGAAGGGAACAGGGAAACGGTGGGGAGATGCTTTGGGACCCTGTTGCCTGACTTCGGAGAGGCAGGTGTACACGGCAGCCCATTTTCAGAGCCTGGGCAGACTGACAGCCCTCTGCTCACCTGGAGGGTCCCCTGGGCCTTGCTGCTGTTTTCCTTCAGACACTCTCAGTGACCCATAGGCCAGAGACCCTCAGGGGACAGTTGTTGACAAAGTTGTCCCAAAGTCCCACTCTGACCCTCTGGGCTTTAAATTATCAGACACTACCGTGGCCATTTTCCCCTTCTTTCTCCCAGCACTCCACCTCCTTCCCCATCACTCACCACACAGTCCTGCACAAAACGCCTTCATAAATAGTGCTGATTAGCTCCTTGTTCTAATCAGGCCTCTGCTCAGACAATTCCCTACCCCCAGGCCCGCTCCTCCTCCTGCACCTACTGATCCACGAAGTGCCTGTAAATCATGGGAACACACGCACGCACACACGCACACTCTCCCTCTATCGGAAAGCTGAGCAGGAAACCGTGCCTGTGGTAGGGATCTGGCACTGAAAGATGTTTGGGGTTGTTTCATTTTCTTTCTTCCAGATACCTGCTGGAGTAGCGCCAGCCCTAAAATGGATGAGCAGAACTGGACAGCACCCCAGCTCACTGTCTGCAGAGCAGAAGCCCTCGAAGTGGTTCTTTCTTATCTCACGTTATTCAAACAGCTTCCTCCTGCAACAGCGAGGAAGGAGGACCCAGCCATGGAGGGGGCGCATGGCCGAGCTCAAAAGGACCAGTTCATAGAGAGCTCCTCTCCCACCAAGCCTGGAGGACAAGCACACCTCCTGCCATTCGCTCCACATAAGGGCGTATCCAGGGACAGGAGGTTGGAGGTAGATCGGCATGGGTGCTGCAGTGCGCACACCACACGTGGTGACAAGTTTGGGAGACCATTTGATGGAGTTTCACCAAGTCTACCCACCCTCCCACCTTCAGTAGCTGTGAAATTTTCAGATGATGGGAGGGGGAATGGAGCTAGCAGAAAAGAAGGTAACTTATGAATTTGCTGATCAGGGTCCATGCTGTGGCTGATGATAGAAACAGACACAGCAACAGCAATTGCAGTGCTGACACCTTGCAGGGGTAAAACTCCTTTCTCCCAAGGCTCTAACTGGACTCTTTCTCACCTACACACAAATCCAAGGAGATCAGCAATCTTAGGGGTCTGCAGAAGGCACACGCCTAAGATCCTAGCACATTACAGGCATTCTTGTTTTTCTCATTTCCTCCTATGCGATCCTCATTTCCTTATGCTACACAAAGAGTTAAAACCTGGGTCAAGAGTAGGAAGAAAGCACAGAGGCCTCTCCGGACCCCCAAATCTTGTGTAGATTGGTTTTGCTGCCAGGAGAAGAGGGGCTCACAGGTGGAAGCTTGGCAAGAAATTCTGTGGCCGCAAGCACCGAATGAGAGTCACCCGAGGGCAGGGTCCAGGGTCTGGGCAGCCACCAAAAAGGAAGTAAGGAGAAAACGCTCTCTTCTTAGTGGGAGGAGCTCTTGGCAAACTGAAACGGGAGCCTCTTTAGTCATAAACCTACTTTTATTTTTCAAAGGCTGTTTTCCAAAGAGAGAATACCCCCTTCCCCACCCAACCCCTCTGAAAAAGCAGGCCTGTCTTGTGGTCTCTCTCTTAAAAGCATTTCACTTGGGGGAGGGTGAAAGGCTCAAGAGTAAAGAAATCACAATTGTTAAATGTCCTCAAAACCGAAGACATACACCCACCCCAGAGTCATTTTCCTGGAAATGAGGTAAAGCAGAAAAAGCAGGACTTGAGTGGGGGTGGGGGGAAGGGGACTAGCTGTGTGACCTTGGACAAGTCACCTAATTTATCCCAGCCTCAGTTTTCTCCTATCCAAAATAAGAGCAATCTTACCTCACTGGGGGTTTAATTCTGCTAATGCTTGTGCTTACTGAGTTCCTCTTGCGTGCCAGCCATGATCACATTTATCATGTCATTTGATTCTCACAGAACCCATGAGAAAGGAAGTAACTATTCCTCCCTTCTGGGAGATGGGACTCTGGCTGGAGGACGGAGGTGGCCTGCCTATTATGGGCAGAGCTCCGGTCCACTCTGCAGCTGGGACGGAGCCCAGGGCTTCTGCCCCATAGCCTGCTGGCTCTCCACTGCACCGTGGTCTCCTGACGGGCAGGTGAGGTCATGTACGTGCAGAGCCTCTGGGAGATTTTAAGGCTGGAGCATGTGAGGTGTTATTTCTGCGAGTTTGCCCAGTGGGGAGGAAAGGGGCATGTTTCCTTTTTTAAGCTTCCCCCATTCAGGGTCCTCTTTCTAGAGACTTGGCAGCCAGAATCTTCCCTTCCCTTTGTTCTAGAAGCACTGCCTCACTTTTTAAAGTAGTGAAACCACAGATGAGGCAGCGGGGTGGGGGGATGGGGGGACCATGTTGTGGGTGGGGGTGGAGCTGCGTGTGCTTCACTCCCCGGAGACAGCTGGGAAGCCCCACGCTGCTGCTCCACTCTGCCCTGGCTCTCTGAAGTTCTAGGGCAAGGCCTCTCCCGGCACCAGACACCGGTGTCTCCACGGAATGGAGACCATCTGAGCAAAGCTGAGCAGCCAGCCAGGGTGAAGTGCTGGAGGAGGGCAGGAGGGCAGAGACCAGCGTCGGGGCACTGCCATCCCGGAGCGGAAATAAGGGGAAGCTTGTCATACCTACAGTGTCTGTGGGGCTGGGAGCTGGTGTGAGCATCTCATATGCTGACGAGGAGCTTGGACGGAGAAAGGCCTTGGAACTTCTTGTGAAGGCTGATGTTTGTCAGCGTGGGTATGTCCGCAGGATTTGAAATAAGGTGCTATGCACCTATAAGTTTAGGAAGCCCTAGGTTAACCCAGGGTTTCTTTAATTGAGGACTTCTTAAAATATTTAAAATTGGAATGAGCCCTGAAACTCTGAAAAGAGTGTTCACGCAGCGTTTCCTGAGCCTGCTTGGCTTTGGGACTCTTTTATTCCCCCTCAGGCCATTCTGTGTTATAGAGTCCACTTTGGGAAACGTTAATCTAAGGCAACGCTCCCATTTCACAGGTGGGGCCAGAGGACTATGGGAGCCCACACAGCTTCTAAAACCGGCCACCTTCCTAAACGCCCCTCATCTCTAACTCCACACCTGTTACCAGGAATTAGGGAAAACGGGTCTGGCTGCAGCTGTGGTGCATGCAGGAAAGGACATCTGTCCCCTGCTTTTCAGGGGATGGATGGAGTGAATGAGGGGAGTGAAGGGGAGGGGAGGGGAGAGGAGAGGACCTTTCACTTTTCTGTGAAAGTGGAACCATTTAACAGAGTAGAAGAGCAAGACAGGCAGGTATCCCAGGAGCCCTCTGTGCCTCCCCCGGTCTTTGCAGGGACCACTTCTCAGGACTTCAAGTCCACCCCCACCGCCCCATGCCTGACCCTGTAGTTATTAGGCCTACTCAGAGACACCATCCCTGACTCAGTTTCCCCCATTTGCTAATGTTTTCTTTTGGGAAATGCACTCATGTCCAGTGACAAAGACCTCAGGCCCCAAGTCCACGGTAGCTGAGTTGCATTTCAAGGTACCTGGGGAAGGAGCTCCAGCATGGCTGCAGTTTCTGAGCTAAGCAGTGAGCTCAGCCAGGGAGGGGAGAGAGGGGAGAGAGGAAGTGATGCCCTCTGCCCGGGAATGGGGGTGTTATGTTCCCACGCCACCCCCACCCCCAGTCCATTTCCCCCAGCCTCCGTTCCTTATCCAAAAGACGGGTCAAGGTCCCCAGTAACTCCTGGTCCTCATCTTCTCCTCTTAGGACTCTCCATTTCTGAAAACATCAGGCGTGGGTGGCACCACCTACTTCGGTTCAGGGAGTTTATTCCTACAGGTCTTGAGAAAGATGACCCATTCCCACCCTCTAAAATGGGCCGAGGGCTGATTATAGCCCCGCCTTCCCCCCCCCCAGGTCTCCGGGGGCGGGGCTAATGGGAATCGAAGGTCTGGGTGCAGAGATGGAGGCCAGTAAAAGCTCCCTCCCGGCCCCTACACACCCCTCCAGGACGTCCTCCTCCCAGCTCTGAGCCCAGCCCAGGCAGCTGTTGTCCAGATCCAGACAAAGACCTGCCGCTTCTTCCAACCAGGCTGAGCGGGAGGTCTGTGGATGCACAGGGGTGGGGGTGGGGGGACCAGAAGGAGGGGCAAGGGAGAGCCGGGCCGGAAGAGAGCCTGCGGGTCTTGTCCTCCAGTCCACGCCCTTTGTGCGAAGGCAAGGCAGGAGATAGCCACTTTCTGTGGGGCTCAGTCTGGCCCTCCGGCTGCCTCTCCCCCTCCCGCTTTGCTCCTCAGCCACATGCCCTTGGGCTGAGCTAAGTCCAGAACCCGGCTGAGTAGGGGAATTGTTCTGAGAAAGTGGCCCGGTGGCTGGTTGCTATGGAAACCGACATACCACAGTGCTGACCCCGGAGAGGTTTAGCTCCCCCAGCAGGATGCCAGCAGCTGGACTGCAGCTGTTACACGTAAGTGGGGGCTGGAGCCTCCGCCAGCAGTCCCTGCTGTTTGCCTAAACTAGTCCGGGCAGCAGATCCCCTCCGTGTGCTCCCACCCTCCAATCCTCCTGCAGCCAGGAAGGGAGCGGCGGGGGCTGCCCAGGCAGGAGGGGTGGCTGGGGAGCAGGCCTGACTCTAGAGAGAGGTGGTCTCCTTTATGGAGCATGGTGCAGCCTTGAAGAGTAGTGCGATATCCTCCTCACTGCATCTCTGGGGAAACCGAGGCCCAGAGAAAAAGAGGAAGAGGTGCCCGGTCCACACAGGCAGGGTGGGGCAGAGCTCTGCCTTTGACCCTCCCTGCTGCACTCAGGCTCACTGTGGAGCCGGTCAGACTGGAAGCACTGAAGGGCATCACTCCTGGACACAAGTTTGGGGCTCGAGAAGGCATAGTTGGCTGAACAAAACAAGCACCCAACAATTGATCAAAGCAACAGAACATACACAAAGAAGAAAAGACAAGTGAGTTGGGGAGCAGCTGGGGACACTGGGAAAGGGAGACAGAGAGGCAGAGAAAGTTAGAGGAGAGAGAGATGGGAATGCACCAGGAGAGGGGAGGTTCTGGGCCTGTCCTCCCTGAACAAAGCCTCCGCCACCCAGTAATGACTGCACCACAGAGGAGGGGGCAGAGCGGGACGGAGCATGAAAACAGGTTTCAGGGAGGCATCTCCTGCCGTCATGCAATGCCTTGAGCTCCCCAAGCAGCCTAAGGCAAGCACAGCAACCTGCCCCCCAAGTAGTGTGAAGCTGTAAGACGCAGAACAGGCTAATCTGCATGGGCCTCTAAGTAAACACCCTGGGCAGGAAGAGAGGTGGCTCTGCCCGACACCCTATCAGCCAGCCATCCTTGCTGCAGCGGGAACACAAGCTTCTTTCATTCCCCCTGTATGGCCGGCCTCATCCCGGTTTGTTCGGACCCTCATCCCCCCACTGGAAGGTCACTTGGGCCTGCTGCCTCCTCCTCTTCCCTTCCTTTCCGAGGATTGGGTCGAGGCGCCTTTTGAGCAGGTGGCTCCTTCTCTCCCACAGGGTTGTCTCACTGCTCCTAATGAATTAACACCCTTTTTCATACTCTCCCCCCTCCGAGTCCACACTCAAATAGTTGGTGGCAGGTGACTGGAGGGCTGCTCTGCATCCTCTCGCCCTTTGGAGCTGCCAGGAAGTTGTTCTCTTTAGGAACACTTTGCTCCACAGACACAGGAAGCCGGGAAACAGCTCAGAATGTGCCAACGCGATTACTCTCCAGAACTGAAGACCAGGCTCTGCAATAGGTCTTACTTCTGCACTTACCACCTTTTAAACAAAACTCTGGCATCTCAGGGGAGTAAGTTCCATTGTGTTTGCAGATTCGACCAGGGTGGCATCAGCGCTAATGTCCTGCTCCTCTGACTTAGCTCTCTGTCTCCTGTCTAAGACCGGCCAGTCAGTTAGCCTGACTTGGGGGGGAGACGCTCTGGCCATGAGGAGCCTGAAGCCTGCCCCTGGCCAGCCAGGTCATCAAAAGGCACTTGTTGAGCAGCTGACCCTGTGCCAGGCCCTGTGGGTGTGGTGGTAAGGAGGGCGCATGTGGAAGAAGCCTCAGGCAAGGATCCCCATCTGGAAGAAGTTTGCAGTCTTAATGGATGACAAGACTGACCTACCACATGAAATAGAGCAAACGGGTGCTCAGCGCCAGAGCACCCTGCGTGCTGATGCAATGGTTGCTGAGGCACTGTGCTCTTAGGGAGAGGAGAGGTCCACAGGAGAGTCCTTCCCATTTCTTGAAGCCAAGCACAAGCCCTCACTCGGCAGTGATGGGTCTTTCAGCAAACGGGGTGGTGAGTGTGAAACCAGGTCTATGAAACCCTCCCAGTGGGGAGACTCCCTCAGAGCTCCCTGCTACCCCTCCTCTTTGGAAAAGACAGACACACACGTACCTGACTCCAGTGAGCAGAAACATCCCATCCTGACAGCAGCCCTTCTAAGATGAACCACTTTGGGACTTGGTCACATCCCACTGAACAACGAGTTGCATTTACAGTGTCCACACCACTACCTCATTTAAATCCCTACCACCTCCTGTGACATGGGTGGGGATGATTATTCCCATGTTACAAGTGAGGAGAAAAGAGGCCCAGGGAAAGGAGATGCTGATCTGAGGCCTGAAGCTGAAAGCAACAGGCCAGAACTCCCCCAGGCCTTCCGTTGTGGGCCGGGGCCCTTTCCCCCACCCTGTCCCTGCTTCTCACAGGGCCCGGCACATGGTAGTTGGTCAGTAGACATCTCTCATTCTGCAGGGAGACATAAAGTTGCCCCGAAGGCCCCAGCAAGCCCTCTTCAGCTGGGTCTGCGTGTATGGTGCTGGGGGTCACAGAGGCAAAGCCAGAGTCTGCATGAGTGATCAGCTTCCGGGGGCAAGGTCACCCCCAAGTACCAAGCTGCCATCTTAAAGAGATGGTGGCAAAGGAAACTGAACTAATTTTAGTTAACTTCTGAAGGATCCTCAAACTCCCAACCTACATGAGCAGCAAATATCTTTCCAATAAAAAAACCCCAGAAATTGGAGTAGGTAAGTGGGTGAGAGAATGGGGAGGAGTTGGGATCGTGAGCAGAGAGCAGGTCATGAGGTGAGGAGCAGAGGAGGTGAGTGGGCACACAATGCACCAGGCCAGACAGGCCTCCAGCCAGGCTCCCCGAGTAGGGCCCACAGCCAGGTGCTGGCCAGTCTCTGGAGCAGGGGAAAGTGGGCCTTCCCAGGGCCCTGAGAGGAGGAGATACTAAGTTTGCAAAGGTCAAAGGGTCAAGCAGGAGAATCCACAGGACCAGGCACACAGTGTGGAAGCAGATGCCCAGGAGTGTGGTGCACCAGGGCAGGAGGGCCAGGGTACAACAAAGGCACCTCAGGTGCCCTATGGAAAGAGACCAAACTCCTGGTACACACACAGTGGTTTGGAACCAGAGTCACAAGCTGGGACAAAAAGGTTACTTTATTGTTCACTTACTACAGAATTTTAAAAATTGTTGTTGATGGAGATTTTAGGGACTACTTTGTATGTGTCCTGGCTCAATGTCTAAAACACAGTAGGTGCCCCCAAAATGCTTATTGAATCAATGAATGAATGAATGAATGAATGGAGAGAGAAGCAGGACTCTGAAACCTGTAACTGATACTCATAATGATGTGCTGAGACCCTAAGATCCCAATGGACCTTCAGGACCATCCAGGAGTAAACTGCTCTGCACACTTGTTAAGTGCCTTTTAGGGTTGTGTTTAAAAACAAGTGCTCTGATCATGGTAACTTCTCATGCCTCAGAACTCAATCCGATTCTGTTTGATCACCCTACACGGAGTTTCCAGCATGTGCCAGATGCTGTAGAAGTACTTCCCTACCCCTTCCATCCAGAGCATGATGAATTAGGGTTCGTGCTTCCACAGCTCTGCCGTGGCAGGAGCTCCTCTGGCCCCGGGGTGGGGGCATGTTCTCTGCATCCCCTGGGACCCCAAACAGTTTCTGGTTTGGGTTGAAGAGGACCTGGATGACCCCCTCCTGCCTGGCCCTCCCACATCAGCCAGAGTCCTCCACCCCCTGGAAGCCTGAGGAGGCAGAAGGGAGGGGTGCGGGCCGCCACGATGCTTCTCTCCCCTGCCATTTCCTCCTGGCTCCCACACTGGCCCTGTTTTTCAGACCTCTAGTAATAAAAACAAGCCAATAAAATGAACATGAAAATATATTCATTAGGATTTATAATGCTCATTAAAACTGCCTGTGTACGAAAGCATGACTTAGCTTCATATAAGTGGGAAAAAAATGCAAATTATACTGCATGCAAAGAAGATATTTCCCTAATCGTCCAATCAAATGCCAGCCCAATTATCTGTGGCCAACCCAATGGGTTAAAATTATACTCTCTCTCCTTGGACACAGTGAGGCGCCTGAAAGTGTTTCATTTTAATAAAAATGAAATCTGGACCCTGCAGAAAACCAGCTTCACTAATGACGTGTTTACACAGAGAAAGACAATTTCTAGTTAATGGTGATTACTACAGAGAACAAATTAAACTTCCTGGAGTATATGGGTTAGAGATAATGGGAAAGGGGGAAAAAAAAGTTATAGTTTTAGTGTGTGCATGGCAGCATGGGGGGACAGGGTGGTAGAGGAAGAGAGAAGCCGAGGAAACTCCAGGGGGAAGTTGAGATGCGGGGATGCTCGGGTGGCTGCAGGGGGTAGTTTGGGAGGCTGGCTCGGAGCTCTCAGAACCCCAGGGCTGGCCACGTTCATCCAGGCAGGGCCTCAATCTCTCTGCAAGCTCAAACCCCCAAGATCTGCCACTCTCTCCTTGGGAAGGCAGGTAACCAACTCCAATCATAACCTTGCCTACCCTCTATGAAGTCCTTACCATCTGGTGGGCACTGTGCTAAAATGGTATCCCTTTTTATCCTGACCTGTGGGGTACTGTTACCATCATCTACTGCCTCATCGTTAAAGCAAGGAAACTGAGGTCAAGAGATGCTACCTAACTGCCTAGTGAGTGAAGAAGTGTCTGGTTCCAACGCCCATGCTCCTAGCCATTGGTCTACACTGCCTTGCTAGAATTAATATGGAGCCCTTTACTGTGGGTTTCCTTCAGGCTATGAAAACGAAGCCTTCAGTTCACTGCCTGGCCCCTGGGTGCTCAACTTCCTATCTATTCCTGTGGCCCCTGGAGGCCAGGAAGATGCTCTTTCAACAGCAGAATCTCAGGAGTTGTCCGGTCCCTTCTGCTGCCTGCCTCTCCTTTTCCCGACCTCCTACAGCCAGGTGAACCAGGGGCGGGGAGCCAGGATTCCTCCAGTGCTGAGTTTTAATGTATGTTCTTTTGTAAACAAGAACAATCATTTGTGAACAGGCCCAGATGCAAACAGTCCCCAAATCAGGAATTCCAGCTCAGAGGCGCAGAATAATACAGCTTTGGGGAAGATTTAATAATAGTAAAATTAAAATTGTAACTGAAGCATAATGAAGAATGTGGTACATACAGGCACTGCGAAGGGAAAAAAAAAAAAACCCTACACAGATTAGCCCCTATGGAATAGTGATTGGTTGAGAGCAACAGTAAACAATGCACAGAAATGCAACTTAATTATCTCGCAATTCTTAACATTCTACCAAAGCCACATGGAAAGCTTTGATGTTGGCAGCAGCGAGGCAGCCACGGCAGCAGCTCCTCTGTCTCCCCTGCTCCTGGAGGAAGATCATTACTAAGAAATCTGTAGCCACTCCAGCAGCTGAGCCAGAGAAGAGAAGCGGGGTTTATGTGCTGAGAAACCAGGAAGCGGCCAACAACCTGGGAAGAAAGCATCTCTCAGGGGCTATCAAGTCGGGGGATTGGTGGACACTGGTGGGAGCTCTGAGGATTGGGGCACAGGGATCAGGACACCGGGAAGGGACACTCAGCCGGCAACCAATCCCCAGAGCTAAGCAGATGGGCCTCCTAGGGGATCTATGGTCTGTCAGCCCCAGGACTGGCTTAGCGAGCACCAGGATATTAGCGGGAAGGAATCGGGCCTGCCCCCTCACTCCTACCCCAAACACACACACACAGTGAGTACCGCCTGCTGGAGGCATCTGTGTTGTTCCTAATTAAGTTCCAGGGCTCGGGGCAGTGGGGAAGAGACCCAGTGGAAGGAGGGTGCTTGATTTGGAGTCACGCGTCTTTAGGATGCTTCTGAGGGACATCTGAAAAGACAGATTCTCGACTCCCACATGCAGAAACCCTGTCCCAAGTCTCCAAGGCCTGGCCTTTTATCTCCTGACCTCAACCATGAACTGATTCAGTGGCACCCTGGCCACTGATTCATCTCCCTCCTCTCCAGACCCTCCTTTACCCTTGTGAACAGGGATTCTTAGGGTCAGGGGAGATTTGCATGTGCTCTGTTGGTTGGTTAGTGCAGTCCTACCTGGAGACAGGAGGATGGACAAGTTGACCTCCTATGGCTCTGGGCATACACAGGAATGAAGGAAACATCCAGGTTTGTCCAGATCTTTGCCTTCTTACGTATGTTTGTCTGATCTCCTGGGAAGGCTCCAGACTTTGTTTACCTAAAATGCAGTCAAGGCTGAATCCTGTTGCCCCTCTCAAGAGATGGAACTGGTTGAGTAGAAGAATAACATGCCCAGGGCCAGGAGCCTGAGGCCACTGTGTTTTCCATCCTCCCTTTGCTTTGGGGAGGCCTCCCTACCTTAGGGGTAGCCCACTGTGATCTAAAATACCTGGACTCGAGAGAGGAGCGAAGCAAGGGCTTGGGCCAGTGAGGGACTACGTGGGACAAGGGGAAATGCTCCTAGAGTCGGGAAACATAATGGAAATACATAACCAAGTGCAGGACCCTTGAACAACACAGGGGTTAGGGGAGCTGATCCCGCTGAGTCAAAACTCGTATAACTTTTGACTCACCCAAACTTAACTACTAATAGCCTACTGTTGGTTTTATGGTTCTAAATGATAAACTAGGCTGGTATCTGCAAGTATTTCATGCATAATTTTCTCAGTACTTCTAGGCTCTGTGGTTCATTTGCAAGTTTTTCCAAATCGTTGCAAATACTCAAAATTTCTCCAGTGTATTTATTGAAAAGAAACATCCATATACAAGTGGCCCACACAGTTCAAACCCATGTTGCTCAGGGTCAGCTCTACCCATGAAGTGGGTACCAGGCGTGGCTCAGCCCTTGGCAGGTATGAGCTACTTCATCTTCACAGTGTGGGTTTTTCATGCTGTCGGGTCCACTAACAGGCTATGAGCCGGGGATAGTCACTTCCTTTCATGGGCCTTTTATTCCTCTCTCGTCTATTGAATGGAGAAGAGTGGGCTCTAATGTGGAAGATCTGCAGACTGTAAGCTCTGAAAGGACAGGGGCTATATATCTGCTTTTACACCCTCAGGGTCTAGAACAATGCCTGGCACACAGTAGGTCTTTAAGAAATGTTTATTCAGTGAACGAAGTCATGTTCTATCTAGGAACCTAAGAATTCTTACCCTAAATTTCCCATTGTTCTGCGGCATACAGATCATTTCCCCTTTCCCTTGGGCTCTGGAGGCCTTGTCTGTTGTTTCCGAGAGCCTCAGAGGACCTCAGACTTAGAATAACCTAGATCCTTGTCCTCAGTATTAAGAAAGTGAGGCAGGGACATCGGGCTCACCTCTGGAGCTAGAAGGAGAGAGAGGTGGCAGAGCAGGCAGAGGGGTCTGTGTTAACCCATCTGGGACGAGAGGTGGCATCACAAAGTGGCTGTGATCCCCACACGGCCACAGGGCATAGGTACTCAAACAAACTGGCAGGTTAGGCAGGGCAGAGCTGATAGTTCTCTTCATCTTCCAGATGTGGAAACTGAGGCTCAGAAAGGGTAAGCCACTTGCCCAAAGTCGCACAGCTGATTAGTGACTGGACCCCCTGGTTCTCAGGACTAGTACCTCCCTCCCCTGTTTTCTCCCTTGACTGCCCTCACTGCCTCAGTCTGGGATGAGAGCCCTGATCCGTTGGTTGAGGAGGCGGGTGCTAAGCAGTTTCCCTACCCCTCCTGAGGGCAGAGTCCCCGGGCACCTCATCACAGCCTCAGAGGAATGGCAATCAGAGTGAGGATTGTCAAGATGGAAAGCTAGTGAGGACTTTTTGCACTTGACTATTTAAAGCCACAGTTTATTCTTTGTAAAAAGCCGCTTGTCAATCGCGCTGGTGCTGAATTTTTGCAGATGTCAGATGCACTCCCCTCCCCACTTCAGTTGTCTAATAGCACAAGCGGCTGCCAGCTCTGTTTGTTGGCTGCCTTGGTGCTCTCTTCAGTCCCTGGGCACCCAAGGGCGCCTGGGCTACACAAGTATCGCATCAGAATGAGCACCCAGCTAGACGCTGCTTCCTTCAGGCATCTGCCCTGGAGGAGCGCTCACCTCAGCTCCACATTTTCCCAGCGTGCAGAGAGATTGTTCCTGGCAGCTGCCCCCTGATTACCAGGCAGGCGCCCTGAGGAGTCCAGCCCATCTGGAGCCTATCTAGGCAGCTTGCTCCTCCTGTAATGGAAAGGGGACAGGGGACCGCCTTTACTTCGACCTCCGCCATCCCTCCTGAGGATCCTTGCATCCTAATACCATTTTTTTTTTATTCATAGAAAACCTCCAGTGTGCCAGGCTCTGTGCTGGAAACTAAGGATATAAAGACAAGTAATCCAAGATCCCTTCCTAGGGAAAACCCAAAGCAGAGCTGAGTAACAGGCGTGCAAACAAATAACTCCAAATCAGCAGCTATCACTGAGAAAGGGACGTATTCTGGGAACCAGGGAAGAAGGAAGCCTGAGTCTGCCAGGGAGTCAGTGGCATTTGTACAGGGCCTTGAAGGACATGAATGAATGAATGAATGGATGAATGGATGAATGAATGAGTTAGGATATATACACTGAAAAAAGTAAATATAATGGGGCGTGAAGAACAGCAGGGAAAATGTCAAGTAGGGGACTCCCAACTGGCTCTGGTCTGGGAGGGAACTGCAGGCTGGGGAGTCCCTGCAACTGCTTCCCCAACCTCTGTACAACCATTGCTTCCTCTCTAGAATAAAGCCACTAGTAATACCTATGTGATAGGACTGTTGCTGGAACTCAACTAGATGCTACCTGCTAGTGCCTGAAAGAGTGTCTGGGACATATTGGCCTTGGTAAACGCGGAAAACATTATTACTGCTTTTATTACTATTACCACTGCTGTTGCTGGCAAGCTTCCAGGGACCCTAAAAACATGCCTCAGAAGCATAAAATCATTCTGAATCTACGGTCGACCCTTGAACAATGTTGGGGTTAGGGGTGCCACCTCCAATGCAGCTGAAAATCCATATATAACTTTTAATTCCCCAAAAACTTAACTACCAAGAGCCTGTTGACCAGAAGCCTCAACCTATAATATAAACAGTTGATACACACATATCTGGTATGCTTTTTATATTACATACTATATTCTTGCAATAAAGTAAGCTAGAGAAAAGAGAATGTACAGACTGTCACAAATCTCCAAAAAAAGTTCCAATATTTATTGAAAAAAGTCCATGTGTAAGTGGACCCAGTTCAAACCCATGTATTTTAAGGGTCAAATGTACTTGATTCTCTACACGCTGTAAGCTTGAATTCTTCCCTTCTGACCCAAATACCTCAGGAAGGATTTTCCTACCCCTTGACCGTGAGATGAAAAATCCTTAACAGAGGAAGCCCTTTACCTTGGGAGCTGCTTGGGCAACACTCAATGGCTTCACGTAGGTTGCGTTGTCTGGGACAGAGGTTGGAGACCGCACAGCTGACCTGCTCAGCTGAGAGGTCTGTGCATACGGGTGCGTTCAAGAGCTCTACAGGCACAACTGCGTAGGCCCCCTTAGAGCAGTGAGCTGCTGCCCCAGTGCAGCTCCCAGGCCCTGCTGGGGAGGGCGCTGGGGGCCCATCACTGTCCCCAGGGCAGTGACCCACGTGCTCAGCATCTGCAGGAATTTGAGCCTGGCAGTTCAGTTCCACATCCTGGGGGAGCTACGTGGACTTCTCACGCAGTACCAGAGTTTATCGTGGTTTTCAGGACCCCACCATACACATTCACCCACTCGCCCAAGCCGGAAGAGGGGATCTCATCCTTGACGCCCCCTCTCCCTCACCACCACCCCTTCCTCAGCCTGTCATTTCTCCACCTGTACCACCTCACACATTTATACAGTGTTCTCTTTCTCTACTGCCACTTCTTTCAGGCAGGGCATCACCGTCTCTTGCACTAGCTTCTTAAAAAGCTCTCTTTGTCCTTTTTTTTTTTTTTTTTTTCGCCTTTGTCCAATTCATTCTCCACATGGAAGCAGGAGCAATCTTTCCAAGACACAGATCTGGCCCAATCAATCCCCTGCTTAATACTCTTCCATGTCCCACTGGTAGCTCAGCAGCCTGACATTCATGACCCTCCATGATCTCCAGCCCCACCTCTCACCACAGCTTGTCCCACACATGCTCCTGTTACTTGGGAAATCTTGGATTTCACCTGGCTTGCCACACCCTCTCCAGCTACTGAAGTTCCCTCAGCCTTGAGTACTTCCACCACTCCCCTGTCGCTTGGCTAACTCCTCCTCCTTCAGGTACCAACTAGGCACCTCTTCCCTCTAGGCACCTTCCTTAGCCCTACAAGGTTTTCTTGGGTGCCCTCCCAGAGGTCCACAGAGTGGTCTGCCCTCACCTGGTTATAGCACCTGACATGCACCAGAGGTGCCTGCTCACCTGTCACCTACCACTATTTTCTTGGTGCTCTTCAAGCTCCAAAAGGGCCTATCCCCACCCCGAATAATGCTTGAACAGAGTGGGCAGTAAACATTTGTTGAATGAATAACAAATGAACAAATGAATGAGTTGGGATAAACATACAGAAAAAAGATAATACATCACAGGGCCATCACCACAGAGAAGCTGAGCACACACTGTGGAAGGCAGACGCATGGATGGAGGCATGAGGTGGTCTGGGGGCTGAATCCAGGAGGCAAAGAACAAGAGAGGAAGGGAGGGACCTGGCAGAAAGGCAGGGAGGACACGTGAATAAACTGCCCCTTACATCCTGCCCCAGAGCCCTGCACCCCACCTGCATAAATCTCCCCTGCCTAAGAACTGAGAGTTGCGTCAATAAGGAGACATACTATTTCATAAACTTTCTTTAAATTAAAATCAGGCAACACACACATACACATATACCCCACAGACATCTCCATTGCTGAAAAGTTGCTCCCTATAAAATAAAAGAAGCTGTTTAAATGTCTTCCTTCCAAGCTAGCCCCACAGAGCTGGAGCTGAGAATACATTAGCCTTTAATGAAGTGAGACTCTCATCTTCCAGGAGACACCTCATTTAGCGCAATTGTTTCAGAGCCATTACAGAAAGACAATTACAAGGAAGCGGGGAGAGTAATTGGAAATGCTGGCAGGAGTTGGGCGAAATGATAATAAATAAAAATATTCAACCTAATAAGCTTCCAGGAGGGGGTGGGATGAAGAAAATCAACATAATTAGAACTGAACCTTAGCAAGGAAAAACAGACAGCAGGGTGGCAAGTGCTCAACTTGTACAGGAAGAAAGAAGGAGTCACATGCAGGCGACAAGGATGCGGGGCTGCAGGCCGCGGGCCCCCTCCAGAAGCCAGAGGGCGGAGGGGGTGCCCACGGCCCAGAGCAGTTGGGGGCTCCGTGTGTGCTATTTCTGGCCAGGGAAACGTGGGTGTGGGGCGCAGGCAGGCCCAGCCTAGCAGCTGGGGATCCTCCGTGGGCTGAAAGGAGGCCAAGGGAGGGAGGCCGGCTGAGGGAGGAGCCAGGCAGAGCCCTGGTTCCTCCTGGGCATCTCTGGGCTAGGGGGCAGCGGGGGGCGGCCTTGCCTTCTGGGCCCTGCCTTCCCCTCCCGAAACTGAGAGAGGTGAACTGTGAGATCCGAAAAGTCTTCTGTGAACGCGGCCTGCCCCTCACACTCACTCCCTGTCTGATAGGCCCTCCTCTCTACTTCTGAAATTTCAACATAAGAGCCTAGAAGTTATGCTGAGAGATTCAGCCGAAGCATCATTTATATAAAAACCATTCCTGACCTCACTCTGTTTGACCCTCCTGGGAGTCCTGACCACGCCCCGCGTGGCCTGGCCATACCCTCCGGGTCTAGCAGAGTTCCTAGAATGCAATTGTGTTTCTTGATAGGCCCGTCACTCCCTAAAAGGCTGTGCGTACTGTTTAGAGCATTTGCAGAGGAAATGGCAGGAGGCCTGGGATTTGTTTCAAAATAACCCCAGTGGAGAGAGGAGGGCTGATTTTCATTATGATTTTGGTTTTGGTTGTTTTTGTAACTTGGAGTCAGGGACCTCAAACTTGTCACCAGTAAGTACCTAGCTCAGAACCTGGTATGTACACAGTAGGAAAACACTAATTTTTTTCTTGCATAGTGGGTCTCTAGTAAATACATCAAGGGTACTGTCTGGGAGTAGACAATGGAAGACTACACTGAGGTCAAATGTTAAAACTTTAAAATATGCTCAGATAGTTCAATCAATTTAAAAACATATAACTCAAGGCACACTTAATTTATGGAGTACCTGCAATGTGCCAGTCCCTGGAGATTCACAGGGACATAGGATCCCCAAGTTACTTTCCCTAAGGAATTTGCCATCTAGTGAGATTCAGGTTGTGAAGCTCCAGGCATGGCTGGAGGCCACACTAGGGGGTGGGACATATGTCTGGATACACTAGCAAATATGCACTAGTTTCACCTCCTGGACCATAGGTCAGTGGGCCATTTTACAACTGTCAGTAAAAAATTTTAATATTCTCTCTTTCTCTCTCTCTCTCTCTCTATATATATATATGCACATATATAATTTATATATACATACAAATATATAAATATATATAATTACATATATACATATTTATTTATATGTATATACATATATAAACATAGATGTGTCTGTGTGAATGTATGTTTGACCTACTACACTACCAATATGTGATGTGTCTTATAAAACATATTCAAAAATAGCAATCGTAACAGGGTGAGATAAAGCACACAAATAAATAATGTTGTGATATTTTCTTCCCTCATTCCAATGGCCCTCCTTGCTTACTCTGTTGTGGAGACTTCGCATATGAGTCTATCAGTGGCCTGGGACTTGACAGGCCTGCCATACAGAAGTCACTCCAGGCCGCTCAGTATACCAAGCAGAATTTCACACCAGTTTTTCTGTTGCTGGCCATAGTGTACAGTTTCCAGGAACTGCTGACAGATGTGCCTCCAGGTCTGTCAGAACCCTGAGGCAGAGAAGTCAAAGCAGAGGATGAGAGAGGAGCCCAGACACCTCCCTCTGAAGACCTGGGAGTAGCCCTGCTCATTTGTTTGTTTGGCAAATGCATCTTACAAATTCAGAGTGTGCCAGACGGCAAGCCAGGCGGCAGGAGAGCTACAGAGGCATTGGCCTCAGACCCTCAGCCGACACAGCCTCACGGAAAAGGCCAGATGCCGATACACTGGGTGTAGGAGACACTGGTCAGTGCTGGAGATTCAGGCCAGGTGCTCTGGCAGGAAGAAACTGCTTTCCCCTGAGGGGTCTAATACTTGTGGAGGTGTCACGGGACTGGGTTGTGGCAGGGGCAGGGGTGGGGTGGGGGGTGGGTGCGGGGGAGGGCGATCAGGGTTTGGCCAGGCAGAAGGAGAAGACTTTCCAGGAAAAGAAAATGTCTGTGGCAGACACAAGGGCAATAAATTAAGGGGATCATTTTTCTCTGCCTAGCCTCAGTTCCATCTGGAGAACCCGCATCCCAAGGCCAGGTGGGGGAGAGAGAATACTTATTAGAACTGCAAATAAAAGAGACCATGTGCTCTCAGGCTGAACTCCCTGGAAACTAGAGAGTGAGGGCTACTGCCTGACAGCCTCCCTTCAAACAGGTCAATGTTTCATCCAGCCAAACAAGCATTTATGGAGTGTCCGATGGGAGGGGGAGGCATTCTAGCAATAGGCGTCTCTCCTGCTGGGGATGAACTGAGCATGACCTGGCCTACGGGCTAGGCAGAACAGATGACCCTGAGGGCCTGTGCCAGCTCTTGAATGCCACATTTGGCCTCTTAACCCTTAGGGAGCAACGCATCTCTAGTAAAGACATACTTGAAACACAGTGTGATATACAGTCACAGAAAAACACCTAATGTACCTGGAAACACAAGGAAGATAAACACTAGCTGAGATGTGGTCACACAGTCATCCCTGAGAAACAGCTCTAACCAGGTAAACAAGGGGATGGGGGCCATTCCAGGCAAAGAGAGCCTCATGCGCGGAAGCAGAGAGGCACCAAAGGGTACAGAAACCCCAAACCCTGCTGGTCAAGGCAGATGGTCCTGGGGTCCAGCAAATGCACAGAAACAGGAACCAGTGGGGCCCTGAGAGGAGACAAGAAGCCCTGGGGGTCACTCTCGGCATGAACCTGCTATGCCCGGATCTGGGTGCTACACACAGTCAGTGCTTAATAAATGTGTATTGATTGAAGATTGTCATTTCTAGGAAGTAAGGCCTGGGATAAGCAATCTACTCTTAGGAAGCTCAGGCAGGGCCACATGCTGAGATGCATTTATTAAAGTCTTTTGATGAGAGAGGGAGGGAAGAAAGAGAAAGGGGAGGAGCCTAGCTGGGCTGGGCTGGGCTGAGCACCACCATCTCGGCAGAGCCCCTGCCTGCGCCATCCAGGAGCAGCAGGCATGGGGTCCGAGAGGGGAGAGCAGAGGAGCCACGGGAAAGCAGGGAAAACGCCGCCGGTGTTCTGAGCCCCAAGGCAGGGAGGGTCAAGCAGGTCCATCATTTCCTTTAGTTTTCCCGAAGATCCTATGCGGTTTCTACTGGGAAGCTAAGGCTAGGACTCAGTCCTATTTCTTCAGGAAGGAAGTGGGGGAGCAGGGCTTGGAGCTCAAATCCATGGGTTCTAATCTCCAGGTGCTTTCCAGAACACAGGGGAAGGTGGAGAGGGACACCAGCAGGTGGTGTGCAGCCCAGGTCCCAGGGCCCCTCCTGCCTCCCCAGGTTCTACCACACCCCCTGCCTGGACATTCCCAGGTGAAACCCCAGGAGTTGGTAAGGACCTTCCCCAGAGTCTAGGCCAGACATGCCAGGAGCCCTCTAGGCCCTAGAAGTTTCTCTGCTAAGGGCGGCTCAGAAGGCTTCTTCGTGGACAAGCTCACAGTAGCCCCGGACCCCCTGCTCACCCTGCTTCCTTGCTCCAGCCTGGAGTTCCAGAACCCAGCCTACAACACCGCTGGGACCTCCCCAGGCCAGGACATCCCTCCCTCCCAGGATTTGGGAGCCCTGGATGCCAGTCCAGCCACTACCACCAAACCCTCACTGGCCTTTGGCAAATCATCGCCTCCTTTGATTCTCCATTTCTGCACTTAGTACTGAGGAATCTGGTGATCTCTAAGGTTCCTGAGCATCCCACAAGCCTCTTCCACCTTCTCAAGACTTCTTTTCCTTTCTGCCCCACCCCACAAAAGCCAGGAGTCTCTTCTCTCAGGTGCAGCATCTGCAGGCTGAGCAGCCCATTGCAGGCCCCTGGGAATCCCAGTCCAGCCATATTAATGGAGGGCTAGAAACCTGAAGCAGGCAGGCTAGGACCAGGGCCTCTGGAGAGCCTGGCCAGGGTATGCTTGGCCATGAGATTTGTCCAGGTGGCAAGGTCCCTGATTCCAAGCCAATCCCAACTGCTTCCTTTGAGAGAGATGTCCCAGTGCAGCAGGAAGCCCATAGTCTTTGGAACGGTGCAGACCTGAGTTCAAATCTCGTCTGTTCCTCCTCCTAGTGGTGGAACAATGGTGTATTGCTTAACTTCTCTGATTAAGCCTGGCTCCCTCATTTGATCTACGATCAGAGGGCCTGTCTCACAGGGTTGACAGGAGGCTTACAACAGATAATGCGTGAGAAGTACTGAGCACAATGCCTGCCACACAGCCAAACTATTCTTCAATTCCTCCCAGATTATTATAATAGCAGGACTCCCAAAGTATTTGACAGTCATGGGGTCACATGGTATGGGGAATAGAGCTGCCACCCACGTTCAGCCAGTCACCGAGGCTGAGCAGTTTTATGATGAAAAAATCCAGCTTCAAGCAGGAAAGGGGTCTCCCAGGGAGAGACCCAGGTGGGTCACTTGAATGTGATACACTTTCTTTAAAAATTGGATTTAAAGTTATAAAACAGCAGCAGTGAACTCCTGCTACCTCTGCAGGTTCTTGGGCCCAGATGAGGATCAGAGGTGTTAATTAAGCTCACCAAATCTCCCCAACAAGACTGGGGCTCCCAACCCCAGACATTTCCGGGGTGCTCTCCAGCACCAGAAAGTGGCCCCTCTCTGTCCTGGAGAGGGATCCTGCCTGTGGACCAACCTCGCAGGCACCTCCAGACACCTACCTTCACCTAGCTTAATTTGGTCCTAAGTATTCCTAAGGTGCCTTCCAATTTCCCGCTGTAATAAATGGCACAGAATGCAAATGGAAGTGGATGTGGGACACAGATGTTTGCACTAATTTAATTGAGGGAACACCTTGGATTAAACACTCTGCAAAACACTCACAAATAGGTTCAGTGCATTCAGTCATGAAAAGCCTCCCAGCCCCCTGGCATTTTGCTGTGGCTGCCTGGGGCTCCGGGAGAGGTGCTGGGAATGGGAGGGTACGAGGAGAGACCCAG
Organism: Manis pentadactyla; assembly: GCF_030020395.1. NCBI lineage: Eukaryota > Metazoa > Chordata > Mammalia > Pholidota > Manidae > Manis > Manis pentadactyla. The sequence continues at coordinate 11,272,603 of NC_080031.1, read as the reverse complement.
AGCAGGGTGGAGACAAGATGCCTGCAGACATGGGAAGAAGGTGAGGGAGCCAGGTTCCTGGGAGGGCTTCTGGCAGACTCCCCATCAGCTGAGGCTGACTCCATCAGGAGACAGAATCTGCAAGTGTTGGGGATGGAGGTACATCCCCACGCGGGTAACTGCTCACATGTAGGGGTCAGCAACAGGTGCCTCCCTGTCCCTAGAACTTGGCTCCAACATGGAGGACAGTCACCCACCTGTATGGGAGTAGGGTCCCTAGGCCCAGGGACCCCAGGGAAGATCAGCCTATTTGACCAAATTTTGGGCATGAGGGTGGATGGGAAATAACTCTCAGAAATTCAAGGGTTATTTGCAAGGCAATGCTAATTTCTCTGATGCCCCTTCCTCACTTTCACCTACAGTTTAGTGTGCTTCAAAAGCTCAACTCCTGTGCATCTACCAAGTCCCAACCCTTCACCTTTCACCCATCCATCCCTTCATCTCTTCAGCTCTGGAGCTACAGATATGAGTGATGCTCAGTCCCTGTCCTGTGGGTGCATGCTAGGGTGAGGGAGGCAGACATTAACTGTCCCAGGTACACTGTGATCCATTTCCTCAGGGAGATATTTATTGGTAACCTGGGCGCTCAGGGATAGTGCACCCACTTGGCATGAGAGAGTCAAAAGACCGGTAGAGAAGAGGGGGAAAGCATTCCTGGCAGAAGGAACAGCATATGCAAAGATAATGAGACATGGAAGTCTAGGCAATTGCAGAGACTCAGGCAAGGCCATTTATGTGGGTCCACTTTGGGGACAAGTCACACAAATGAAGATGGGCCAATTTTGCCAGCCGCCTTCTCCCACCCCAGCTTCCGAAAGTTGCCATAGCTGGGAAAATCTGGAATCAGTTCCTATAATGATTGCTCTGTAAGTCTCAGAGTTCAAATCAGGCCTGGAAGATTTTATATTCCTGAACATAGAATCCCTAATTTTCAAACATAATGATCACTTCAAGTACAATAACCATTATAATAATAACCTCTTATACTTGTATAGTGCTTTATAGTTTATGAAACACTTGGCACATATCTGTTATAACGCTCCACCAACAACCCTTCAAGAATGTGAGAACAGGCAGTGTTAGTATACTTTCTTCCTGGATGAGAAAATTAAATCCCAGAGTCTCAGCTACCTAAATAACCAATTAGAGCTCAGACTCAAGTCTATCTGACACCAAAGTGCAAGCTCGTTCACTCATTCACTCATTTAATCATTTCCGGGGAGCATGAAGTATTTGTTGAACACCTATCATGGACTGAGAAACACTTTAGACCCAGAGCATAGAGAGCCTGCTGGGGATATTAAGATGACTAAAAGCCTAGAAGAAGAGAAAGAATGTGGACAGAAATGCATGGACCAAAGGGAAAATGCCAGTGCAAAAAGCAAATCACTGCAACTTAGGAACCAAGAAAAACATAGTCACTCTCTTTACATACTGCCTCATTCACACACACACACATACACACACACACACACCTGCAGCCTGAACATGCACATGTAACATGCACACACCCTTATCACACATGAAGATATGAGCGGTTTCTCCTGGGCTGCTCCTCATGTGCCCCAGCATGGAATGCAGATTCCTCTATGCCTGACATCCCCACTGCTAGTTGGGCAACAGTACAGAACTAGCAGACAGAGGTCATCCTGAGCTTCACCTCATCCCCCAGCACACACAGAGAGACATGCAGGCAGCATATGCAGGCATCGCAGCCCTGCATGAGCCCTGGTGTCATGGGTAGTAAGAATATGACACTCTTCTGGAGTGGCTTAGGTTTTAGTTAGAATGGATAGATGGATGGATGGATGGATGGATAGGTGGGTGGGTGGATTGGTGGATGGGTGGATGGGCTAGTGACTGGATAGATGGTTGGATGGAAGGATGGATGGATGGATGGATGGGTGGATAGAGGGGATGGGTGGGTGGATGGATGGATGTGTGGATGGGTGGAATAGATGTGTGGATGGATGGACGGATGGATGGGTGGATGGATGGATGGATGGGTGGATAGAGGGGATGGGTGGGTGGATGGATGAATGTGTGGATGGGTGGAATAGATGTGTGGATGGATGGATGAATGGGTGGATAGAGGGGATGGGTGGGTGGATGGATGGATGTGTGGATGGGTGGAATAGATGTGTGGATGGATGGATGGGTGGATGGATATATGGATGGATGGATGGATGGATGGATGGATGGATGGATGGATGGATGGGTGGATGGGTGGATGGATGGATGGGTGGCTGGGTGGGTGGGTGGACAGGGTGGATGGATGGATGGGTGGATGGGTTGGTGAGTGGATGGATGGATGGGTGGATGGAGGGGGTGGGTGGGTGGGTGAACAGATGGATGGATGAGTAGATGGAGGGGATGGGTGTGTAAATGGATGGATGGAGGAGATGGGTAGGTGGATGAAGGGTAATGGTTGGTGGATGGATGGATGGGTGAATGGATGGATGGGTGGATGGAAGGGATGGGTGGACAGATGGATGGGGAGGGGAGACTGGACAGCATAGGAGCTTTTATCTACCCAGAGGCAGATCCTGCTGAGGCCCTGCTGATGAATCTAATTACAAGTAAACACTGCCTTGCTCTCTGATGAGGACAGATGAGCAATTCACTCTCCTGTCAATACCCACCTCACAGGACCCACGTAGTAATGTGTTAACAGGAGATGCCTACATACCTAGCATGAGTGCCTGGTACTCAAAGGGAATTAGTGCCTTCTTGCCCGGGAAGTAAAGGTGGACAGGCACGTAACATTGCCCAGCCTCAAAAGAAATCAATCCCCTGACTCCCCACCCCCATTGCCCATTCTGTGATTTGGGGGTCTATTAGATTACCTCTTCATCACTCCACCCTCTTTCCCTTGGTTCATTCACTCATCTTTTCACTCAACCAACCTTGTAGGGTGCCTATTATGACCAGGCACAATTCTAGATACCAGGATTAGGAGAAATTAAGATTCATTTCTTAACTTGGATTGACCAACAAATAACCATGGTTGAGGTCCTGTGATGATATGCAAGACAAAGAATGTGCACAGCAGTGTTTTTCAAGAGGCAGGGAAGATCTGGCTGTAAGGGGGTAGTCACAGAAGAGATGTGACAGATAGGTATTGCAAGAGGAGCAGGGGTTATCCAGGCAGAGGAAATTCCAGACAGAGGAAATGGCAAGTGCAAAGGCACTGAGGTGTGAAGTTATACAGAGTATTTGGGGGAACTGAGCAACTCAAAACATTTGGGTGTCAGGAATATATATGCATGTATCCCACGGTCTGTAAGTCATGGATGAGGAGCAGCAAGGGGGTTGGAGATGAAACAAGAAAAGTAGACAGGGCTGAGCTGTGAAGACCATGGTCAACCAGAGCAAGGAAGCTGCAGACAGTAAAAACCCCAGGGGACAGGTGGGGAGCAGAGGTGTTACGGGATCAGAGGCTCACAACAGCATTGGTTAGGCTCCAGCTACTGCAGGCACAGTGCTAGACCCCTCCATGTAAGGGAGACTACCCTCGGCTGCCTCTGATGATAAATGAATTTGACGAGGTATTCTCCTCTTTGATTCATGCAATTATCCCTAAATGGCCAATTTGGGAGCAATTTTTCCTCTCTGAAGAGTCAGACTGGCTGGCTAACAGCAGAGGCAAGGGTCAGGGTTCCCCCATCATCATCGCCTCCCCACCACCCCACCACGCACCACCACCAGCCACAGCCAGAGGTGCTGGGAGCAGTACTTGGAAATGCTTCAGAACTTCCTGGGAATTCGGGAAGAACTTGAGAAGGGATAACAGTGGAGGTGACAGGAGCCACAGAAGAAGAAAAAAAGGGGGGGAAATCCCTCAAGCTGGACAGATTTATGAGTGTCGGCATTTCCAGTGAACAGGGGAGGAAGGCCAGGTGGGTGGTGGCAGCTACCTAGTTGTTTCCTTGTTTCTGAAGTTCCTCCAGTCCTGCTCCCAGCAGGCAAGGTTCTCCCTTCCCTTCCTTTTCTTCTCTCTTCTCCGTCTCATCCCTCCTTCCCAGCTCCTCTCCAGAAAGGTTTACGGAGAAGACTCCAAATAGCCCTTTCTCCTGCAGGCACAGTCACACCAACTGAAAGGAGATTTAATTAGCAAAATCTCGTTAGGCAAACGAAATTATCCGTAAGACAATACTCCTCTGGACAGGGGGTATGATTAAACAAAGCCATTAATTGAGAGTGTCTCTTTGGCAGCTCCCCGCTTGCATTCATCTCTGGGCCTCCTTGGGCCCGTGGAACAGGCCCTGCCCACTCCGCACCCGGCCCACCCCCTCCCCACTTCATCTCCGCTCTTCCAGAGCCCCGCCAGTTGGGGCTGCAGACCTCGGCATCTCATCAGCGGCCTCTCTGCCGACAGATTCCTGCTAAAGTGCCTTGATTGCATAATGTCTATTTGCATAATGTAAATTGCAATCTCCTAGCTCGGGAGGCAGGAATCACAGAACAGCCATTATTTTTTACCACTCCACAAAAATTCTACATTTAGGAAGCAGATTTGCAGCTCAGAAAGCCGTATAAATCTGAATCTGCCAGAAATACCATTAAATCACACCAATTAAGCCGGACCAATGAAGAGCCCCTGTCACTGTTTTCTGCACACTCAAGGACTCCCAGCCCAGGTGGAGGCCACGAGAAACTGGAGGCTGTGGCAGCAGGGCTGGGAGCAGGAGCTGCAAGAGGCAGGAAATTCTATCTTAAAAACTTTAACTCATGCCCCAAGCGTAGGCGCCCATCAAGACCTGGTGGAAAAAGGAGAGATGGGGGCGGAACTAGCCTGAATAGTTCTAAGCTCATTGCCTGATTTCTGGTGGGCACCCTATCTGTCTACAGACTGTTAATTTATGGAGCAGAGAGCACAGGAGGAAAGAAGCCTGTGCCCTTAGCAGAGGTAGCAGGAGACGTAAAATATCCCGTGGGGGTGAAATATCTGTGCCGTAGCAGCTTTTCAGTGACCTTTCCTCTCTTCTCCTGAGTCCCCTCTGGCCAAGTGAAAGAAATCCTAGGACTAATCCTGCTCAGACTGGGCTGGGCTGGAATCTGAGCTCTTGTTTAGAGCTTTTTCCTAGGGTCACGGGGAAAGAGGTGAGTCACCAGGTCCCTGGCTAGGGGCATTCCTTCTGACAACTAACTCCTCATGATCCGGGCTTCCCTGCAGCCAGCCGTATACCTGGTTACTCTTCTGCCCCTTTATTGCTCATTCAATATTCATTTGTCAAAGAGCAAGATGCTAATGTATATTATTAAAATATCAATAGTTTATGAGTGAACTTTTATGGAGGGTACAATTAAGGAAGGATTCTTGACCATCTCTCTCAGGAGCAATGGAGAGGAACCAACTCCACCTTTTATTTATTTACTGGCCAGATGAATGACTGACCCATTTTCGGGTAGCTGTTGTGTACCAGACATGGCTCTAGTGCTTTCTCACACTGCATAGTGTCTAGCATGCAGTAAGTGCTCAATAAATGTTGGTGACTAAAATTAATATTCAACTGATTTGTGAACAACTCTAAAACCCTCCCTCCAAACCTCAACACCTTTTTTATCAAAACCAGGCCCACTGACTCTTCTCTTCCCAACTCCCTCCCTTTCAGCATTAGCCCTTCTCAGATCTTGGACCTTTGGGAAAATGTAATGGTTCTGATTCTACTCTTTGGTTGCTGGAGTTTTGTTTCTATCCCTTTAAATCATGATAAGGCATCCAGGCACCCAGATGATCTCCCCAAATTTAGCTGCATCCAGGTCAAGAAAATGGCAAGAGAAAGGCAACGTGGTTCCATCATGACACAGCCTCTTGCAGGTTACAGTGTGTGGCAGAGAAGAAGGAAGGAGAGGCGAGGACATGGGGGATCAGGGAGGAAGGCTTCCCTGTCCCCAACACAGCCCAGTACCTATTAAGTCCTGGTCTTTGGCTGACCCTCCCCCAGCCTGGAAGGCCATGGAGCTGGGGATGTGGGGAGCCCTGCATGGGAAAGAAAGCTCACTGCTTGGGGAGGCCTTGGTCAGAGGTCTAAGTTCTCCTCCAGACCTGGCACTTGAAGCTGTGGGTTGCAAACTGGACCTGCTCCTGCTGAGCTGGCCTATAAGGCAGAGGTTACTACAAAGCATACGACTTCCTAATGACACCGTATCCTCTGGACGCCAAGCCTGGCCTCTGAGGGTCCCTTTAAACCCAGACATTCTGTGTGTTAAGGGGCAGTTTGGTTATTGAAGGCGAGGGTTTCCTTAGCTTGTCTGTGGAAATAGATGAGGCTGCCCTGTGCCAGAGAGTCGCGGGAGACTGTACTCTCCAAAGACGGTCACCACGAGGGATATATCCGCCCCTCCTGCTCTTCTTCTAATGTGCTGCTGAGACATGGCAGAGACATGGCAATGGAGATGTCTGTGTTCAGTTCTTTAAACCCAGGTGGGCCTTTGTAACTGCCCCAGTCAAGAAAATGGGGTGGAAGTGACGCAGCTTGACTCGGGTGATACAGCGGCCACGTGGCTCTAGTTCTGTTTCCTGGTGCTCCCCCTTGACATCCAGCCACCAAACTGTGCAGAAGCCCAAGCCACATGGATGGGTTGGGTCGACAGCCCCAGTGAACCTCTCGGCCAACAGCCAGCATCCACCCCCGAATCATGAGTGAACGAGCCTTCAGATGATTCCGCAGCCCAGCTCCCAGACAAGCTGGGACAGAGACAAGCTGTCCTCACTGTGCCCGGTTTGAATTCCTCACTCACAGAGTATCTGAGCATGACAAATGCTGTTAAGACATGAAGTTTTGAGATGGTTTGTTACACAGCTGTACTAATTGGAACACCACTGGAATTAAATTAGGATGTTTGCTGATTCCCTTTCAAACCCAGCCTTCATGGCTTTTACTCTGAGACTTCTGACTTGGATTATTCCCTCCTCGATGGGCCCCAGCCCCCAGAGCCTGCCTACTCGCCTCCTCTTCTTTCCCCCCTCCAAAAGGCAGCTCCCCATGCCTGAGGCAGCCTCAGCGAACTGCTCCCTGAAAGATCGCTTGAACCCTCCAGGCTCAGGGTCCTGGCCCCCAGCTCTTCCTCGCTCCATCGTGCCAGTTCGGGGTGTCCCTGTGAGGCAGCTTCCTTGCGTGTGCCCGGCTGCCCTCAGAGACAGGGCAGGAATGTGCAGACCTGTTTTCCCCGCACGCCCCGCTCTCATTAAGGTTCATGCTCAGCTTGCTTCTCTCATACATGACTTGACTTATGAGGTCCCTCTAACCTCCAGTGTGAGGAGACAGTGATTCTCACAAAGGTCTTTGTACCCTGGCTTCTCACCCCGCATCCCCATCTCCTAGGAAGGCTTTCCTGGAACAGGATGGAGGGAGGCACCCTTGCCCGCCCCTGGGACTGGGGATCCGACCACTCCAGAGCCAGGCTGGAGGGGAGGTGCCCTGGGGGCTGCGGCCCATCAATCACAGAGGCGACGAGCACTGACTCGCAGGCCATTAGGCGGGAGGCCCGGCGCCCTGCTCACTCACCAGGCAGCCATCGGCAGGATGTTAGATGATCGCATGGCGGCCATTCTTATGATTTATTCAAATACTCATTACAGTCAATCTATTTTTACACAGAGGTGAAGATGTGCGCTGATAACGGTTAATCATTTATAATTCCATGGACTGGTTGGAAGCCAATGTACTATCAAAGTTGCAGGAGCAGCTCAGCCTCCAGTGGCCCCAGAAGCAGCGGAGAAGCTACGTAGCCCGGGGCAACCCGGCCTGCCAGCTAGCATTGGCTGAGCAGCGACCCACTGAGGGTACAGAGGGGAGACAAGGTCGCAGGAACCCCGACCACCCTCCAGGAGCTCACAGCCTCGCTGGAGAGCTCACGGTAAGGTGCGGGCCTGAGGGGTGGTCAGCGTGGGAATGTGGCAGAATTTCAAAAGAGGGAGAACTTGCTTCTAGTCAGAGTTACCCAGGGAGGCTCCCAGACTTATGCTGGGTCCTACAGGTGGGTAGACTTTGGCCACGTGAGAGAACCAAATGCTATTACCGTGCTGATGTAAGGGAAGCAACCCTTAGTGTTTCCTTTCTTCTCCCTCACACCTCCCTAACCAAATTCGAAGCAAGTGCAGGCTTTGAACTTGGCCCAGTTCCCTCCTCTCACTGCCTCCCAAGCTTAGCCCACAGACAACAGTGGTTGGGGTCTGGGCTGGACTTGCAAACTCAACAGTTTCCCTCTCCAACACTCATGACACACATAACACATCAAACCCACCTTCATGTGTAATCAATGAAGTCTAATTAAATAGGACATCATATTACGCAACATGTTCAGACCTACTCTACTTAGAAGTCCACTGTCTTTTACATTCTGAGTAATTCATTGTTGAGTGTTTCTCTTGTGTGACTGTTAAAGGTCAGGTTCGGGGCTGGTCTTAACCCCTAACCTTATTGAGGCAGCATGGAAAAACGCCAATCCAAGTTACTTACAGTTCACAGTCCCTTTTCTGGTGAGCGGCATGGAGGACAGAAAGCGTCAGAGTCCTGCTCCAGATTTCACCTGTCAATAAAAGAAAACACTTTTATAGATGGGAAGGGTCCTGCTGGGAGGAAGATACACGGTGAGATGAGGGTAAACTCAGAAGTGGGTCTGGCTCAGAAGCAAAGCCAGGGCTGGCAGCATTGCCCACAGGACTGAGTGGAAAATTTCCTGATGAAGGGACTCCTGGTGCAAAATGATTATTGTTCAGACGGCTACCCAGGACAGAGAGACAGGATCACTCCCTCCTTACCTGCTTGGTACCTCAGTTTCTTGTATCATGCCCTTCCCTATAGGAATCCCAGAGAAAAAGAGGCTCATGGCTGTTAAGAGCTCTGAGCTGACCAAGGCAATAATCATTTACTGGTGCCTCCTGTCTGATGGAAGAGCCCCTGCAGGGAGAAAGCGCTCAGAAACCCTATGTGAAAGCTTGCAGCCTCTATGGGGAAGGCTGCAGACAACAAAATGGATGCTGTTGTTGAGGGCAGGATTATGGAAAGTTCTGATGCAGGACAGAAACTCCAAATAAAAAGTGGAGAGTCCGGTTGGGCTGGAAGGAAAAGAACGTGCCTGGAGACGAAGGATGGGGCAACACCGAAAAGATTGAAAACGTGACTGCTTTTCATTCTATTTTTGGGATAAAGCAATAAAAACAACAAGGAAAACCTAGCGCACATTTATCAGGTGCCTACTCTGTAATCTGCACATGCTAGGTGCGGCAGGAATAAAATCCAGGGGTAGGTCTTGTCCAAGTGCTGCCACATCACTGGGGAAGTAAGAGTAAGCATAGGAAACATCATCAGGTAAGATAAGACTATCCACACCACAGAGCAGAACTGCACAGAAGGGACTCTTGATTCTCTCTCCAAAGAGAAAGGGAGTCCAGGAGAGATGAGGCACTCAAGGAAGTTTCCAGGGGGAGGAAGAACTTGCGCGGGGTCTTGTTGGACTGCACAGGCAAGGTTTGGCTTGTGGAAGGGAGAGAGATGGTGTTCCGAGAGAGGGAGCAATCAGAGCAGGAACGAGAGATGATCATGGAGCACCGAGGGTCAATGCAGAGGCTGGGCTGCCTGAAGGAGACTGGAGGACATATGCTGTGTGAGCCAGGTGGGCCCAGAGCCTCTGGAGCTTTGAGTGTCAGGCAGAGAGGCACGGCCTGGGCTGTGAGCTCTCAGAGACACTGACATTTCTTCAACAAGGAAATGGCATGAAGAAGATAGAGGATTTTAGATAGAAGATTCAGGCATGGGGTGTGGTACAATGGGCCCATGGGAAGAAAATGTCCCTCCTGTTCATGATGGCGTCCACCTGGTTGAGGCTTTTCCTCTGGGATTGTCAGCTAACATCTGCATGATCAAGATTCAAGGCTCAGGGAGGTACCTCAGAGACAAGACCAGGTCACCGGACTGCAAGTCCCAAGGACAAGGACCGTGTCTTATGCATCTGTATAGTGCCAGAACCTAGCAGAGAACCTCATGTACCATGTATCAGGTTCCCAGATGTCTGTTGAAATGCTCAGTGGTGGACCATGTTCATCCCAACTAGAATCCACAACCAGCACCTGGGAACCAGCCCTTAGTTGGCAATGGGCTCTATTCTTTTAAACAATTGACACATCACTACTAAGCATATATGAATTCAGAACATGAAGTTTCTAGATTGAATTACATGCAGCAGTGCTTTATCCCTGCCCTTGGGGATTGTCCATTGAGACATCAGCTACTTGGAAGAAAAGATGGCAGACTTGGTATTCGCACATGCCACCAAGCTGGGAAGGACAGCCGCTCTGGATTTAAGAGCATTTGGTATAAAGCTTTTAACCAGCTGAGAGGTTGGGCCAAAACTCAAGAGTCAACTTTTTCAGCTGCCAGGTTTTATTTCTTGAACAATAACATCATGATGACTGTAATGAAATAAATTTGAAAATAAAGAAAATTACCCACAATGCTCTCACTCTAAACCACCAAGTTATTATATCCTATGCCCACATGCAAATCCATTTTTATTCTTTACAGAAACATGGGAAAGATTCTATAATAAAATACATATATATATATATATATATAATATCCTACTCTTACATTCAAAGATCAATTGCAAAAACACAGAATCTGGTAACCTGGTTTAAAAAAAAAGATGTGGGTTATTTGAGTTAAATGCAAACGCAGGATAAGCCCAGGATGGGTGTGGTATTTCTGACAAACCCATTAAATATGATCTTAGGCTGCATTAATAACCAGACGGTGTATACTGAGGGGTGATTAGTCCCCCTCACTTACGACTGATCAACCCATATTAGTTTTAGATGCAGTTCTGACATCATATTTTAATAACTTTGACAATGATGAGCAGAAGAGACAGGTGAGTGAAGACATCTTTTGGTTAAAGTTTGGCAGTTTAAGAGTTTAAAGTACAAGCTCTGCAGTCAGACGGCCCAAGTTTCCATCCTGGTCCCACCACTTCCCAACAGTGTGATGACGCCAAGATTCTTAGCATCTTTGTGCCTCGCGTAAAACAGGGCTAATATGGATTCTCTCTCTGAGGTTAATTGTTAGGACTGAATGATTTCATACACTGCAAATTACTGAGAACAGTGCTTCACACAAAAGAAGCACTCGCTGAATGTTAGCGATCATTGTTATGTTCCTTATTAGGAGACTGTGAGGTGGAAAACATGGGAGAAGAAGCCAGAGATGTACCTTCATTTGTCCCTCTCTAAAATTACCCTTTGGCCCAGGTTCTCCTGATTAAGGCAATGATCCTTCTCCCATGTGGTGCTCCTCTGGTTATATGAGGAAACTATGAAACAGGGGCTGCATTACTCTAGCTGGGAAGATTAGGACTGATGGATAGGTGTTAGAGGAAGCCAGCCTTCAGTTCAGTAGAAGAAAGAAGCCACGAGCAATGAGAACCATCCAAACATGAGTTCAGGCTTCTGCAGAAGGCACTGAGCTCCCCAGTACTGGAAGGAGAATCCTGCTGGAGAGTTCAGTATCCCCAACCTGGTTCCACCGAGCCACAAAGCATTACAGGACATCAGGAGACTAACAGGGCTGACAAAGTTATATATTGATAAAGCATTACTAGTGTCTTCTTTTCACTACCATTTCATAAAGTAATTCAATCTGCAGAAATAAGGAGAGCAAAAAGGGTCCTCCTTTGAATTGAATAAACAGAGCATCAGGAAAAGCATTCTTTTTCTGTCTCACACACATATATACACATGTATGCACATATATGCGCATATGTAACCTCCACATTGTCCTTATTTTTCACTCATGACCATGCACAGTGGAAAGTTTTCCTGGATTGGCACCAGCCCATGGATGCAGCCCATGTGCATCATATTCTAGGGCCTTCCAAAGCTAGCGGTTTGTGTTCCTGGCAGGCAAATGACATGGTCCTTTCAGACAAACAGCCACGCAATAATGCAACCAGAATTTAAACTCAGGTCTGCCTTATTCACCATGAAAATAAGATGGGACCATTGATGAGACTGACCATCCACGTTTATAAATGTGAGGAAGTTGTGAAATGGTAAATGGGGAGGGAGTTGTTGAATGTTCATGTTTGCTTGCAAGGGAGGTGGGGAGAGGGACAGGAGAAAGCCTCCCATAGGAGGGAGCATGTGCTCCAGGACTGCTGAGCGAGCACCTATGAAGCATACCTAGATAAGCTGGAAGAGTGGGGGGATGCGCTTGGGGCTTAGCAAGGCCATGGGTCTAACACAGAAAGCCCCAGACCAGGGCCAAAAGCACACATGGATTCATGTCCTGACTCTGTCATGAATTTACTGTGTGTGTGATCTTGGAAAGGAACTTTAGCCATTCTGTGCCTCAGTTTACCCATCCACAAAATGAAAGGGATAGTCATCAGACACTCCTTAAACCAAGATTCCATCTGACATCCATACACTCTGAGGTTGTTCAGACAAACCCCCAGGAAGGGCCCTGAGAGACATGCTAAGGTCTCTCAGCACATCATCATTAAGAGTGGAGATGCAGGAGTCAGTTCTGGGTTCTGGATTCAAGTCTGGGTCCATCCCTTACCTAACCTTAACCTTTGTGGGCCTTGATTTTCTCATCTTTGAAAGAGGGATAATAGTAGTACTTTTAAATGGGATGATGTTTCTACAGGTTTTAGTGCAGTACCTGGAACATGTTGGGAATAAACAGAGATGTTGTTTTTCAGTGTTATGAAGCAAGGACTGCAGAAACTGAATGGAAAAAGAGGCCAACTGAGAAGCCTGAGATCTTGGGCATTCACCCCACTGCCTGTGACAAACTTTTCTGCTCTAGCCCCAGCCAGACCTCAGGGCTGAGGACAGGTGAGAAGCCCTCTGCAGGCATATGAGCAAGACTTCCAAAAAGGGAAGCAATGCTGGAACAGACCATTCCAGCTGAAGGACCCCAGCCCTTCCAGACAGTGTGACCCATGTCTCCCCGCCGCATCTCTGCTCCACCCGTGCCTGCCCCCCTGTCACCTGAAGACAGCTTGCAGGTGCTTAAACTTGTCGGATGAGTTGTGAGTTACAGCATTTTAGGCCCTGACCGTTGGGCTCTGAATTATATAATAACTGGGTAATTGAATACTAAATAGAATTATCTGGCATTAAATATTTGGCTCTGAGATGCCTACCCACCTGGCACCAAGAGGAAGCACAGCCCTCGTTGGCCCTCGTTGAAGTCTGGTAAGAACCAGTGCTAATTGCACACTCATCGTCAGCCCCCAGGCCACCAGCAGTGCTGGGCATCCAGCTGCAGAGGACAGAGAAACGTCCTCCACCACACCCCCCAGCCCTGCCCCGGCCCAAACCTCTAGCCTTGGACCTGGATTTTTGAGTCTAGGTATGCATATAAAACCCTGTAAGGAATGCTGGCCCTGGTGGGCTGATCGTAATGACTTCCCCATGTGGGAGAAGGAACTAGAGACACTCAAGACCTGTCCACACCAGGTGGGGATGAGAAGAATGTGGGCTCCCAGGGCTGCAGGGCCTCCTGCAGAGGCAAACCCAGGGGACAGGGTCTTGCTTAGAAGGCCACCTCCCGGCCTGTGGACATCCCTGGAGGTGGGACTACACCCAGCCCAGGGACTTCCTGACTCAGCCCGTAGGAATACCCCTGCTCTTCCCCAACCCCAGCGTCACTGACCTGCCTCAGGCCTTCTCTGTCTTCCCGGCTCCAAACTGCTCCACTGGCCTCCAGCCTCACCCCATTTTTGTCTGTCTACCACCTTCCCCTGGCATCTTTCTGAAACCCAAATTCAATCATGTTCTTGCCTCCTTAAAACCCTTCAACGACTCCTCGTTGCCTGGTGAGGTCACCCACTGGCAGCCCTGAGGCTGACTCTAGCCTCTCTGGTGCTTTTGTAAATTCTGCCAGCATCTAAAGAGTGGGATATTTCATATGTAAAAATCCAGATTTCTACCTCTTCCCTTCAAACTGGAGGACCAAACAGCACCAATCCTGCAATTCCATGTGGAATCACTGGACGATGCTAGGTACCAGCTGCCCCCCTTTTACTCAGGCACAGGTCCTCGGGTTTGTCCCACAGAGAGAAGGCACCTGTCGCTGGGGAAGTCTCTCCCACCTCAGGGCCAGACGCAGAGGCCGACTCACACACGCTGCCTGCTGAGGAGCCTCCGGCTCAAGGTGATTGACGGGCGGGTGGGCACAGGAGGCCCCTGCTCTTAGCCTTGCTTCCTCCCACTGGAGGATGAAGGGGGGTTCCAGAAAGGTGCCAGCACTGCCAAGCTGGCCCACCCAGGGTCCTTCCCTCTCACCCAGGCAGCAACCCCACTGCTAGCCTGGGGAGGGCTGGCAAGGGTCTCAGAGCAGTTAGACTTCCAGGAATGCCATCGGCCACAGGGCAGGTGCTTTAGAGGCCCCACCCTCCTTTATTCCTGAGGCCCCACCCCTGGGTCCAGCCTCTCCTCACCCCCTTCCTTTATTTCCATCCCACTGTTCCTATCAAAGCCCTAACAGCACATATTTTGTTAATTGTACAAACCTAATGGGGGAATGCATTGGCAAAAAAGGGTAATGGCCATCAGACCAGCAATAAAACAAAATTAATGGCCCATAGGAAGAAATCATGTCCACTTAATCCTGGCTCTGAAACTCTAATAGAATAATGGAATACCAACGGAGGGTTTTTTCTCTCTATGCAGATTGCTTACACCATGTTAATCACTTGCAAAGCAGGCCACATACCACTCCGGCTCACATGACCCTCCAGGGAAAGTAGCCGACCAGAAACATTTAGTGCAAGGCTCATTACTGCCACGCACCACCGCAGAGACACCTTTCCTCTCTCCCTCCCTCTCCCAGGTGACTCTGGGACAGCCAGTGTGGGGTGTCATTGAGAGCCATCAGGTGTAGTGGGCCAGAAAGCAAGACACAGCATACCTAATAATAGCAAACACTTACTGAGAGCTTACTATGTGCCAGACACTGGGCTAGCTAAGTACTTTCTGTAACTGTGTTACTGTATTCCATTTTCATCTTCTATGACTTCACAGTCCAATGAAGTAGCCACTAGCCACATGTGGCTTTTTAAATTCAAATCCTAATTCATTAAAATTAAATAAAATTCCAAACTCAATCTTCAGCTTCACCAGCCACACGTCAAGTGCTCGACAGCCACACGTGTCCAGTGGCTATTTACACTGGAAGGCTCAGAGAGAGTACGTTTCCGTCATCGCAGAGGATTGTATTGGACAGCGCTGCTCTGGAATGTGCAGGCCCGTTTATCTTGCTCATTTAACAGACTTGGAAATCAAGGTGCTGGGAGGTGAGGCAAGCTGCCCAAGGTCAAGCAGCTGGTGCCTGGCTGAGCTGGGCCCCGCCCAGGTGCTATGCAGTCTGGCTCCAGAATCCCTACCCTACCCACTGCGTCCGTCCTGTAGAACCAGCACGTAGGCAGCAGGGAGGCCTTTTGAGGGAAGTTGGCTGTAGGAAGGCTCCTCTCTTCTGACTCAGCAGCTCCTCTTCCCCCCAGCAAACACACCCCAGTGCTCCACTTGGCAGCCAGCTCTGGGGGCATCTCAAAACAGGAAGGTCATCTGGAGAGGGAGGGAGCCTCAGATCACCCAGCCTAACCTCCTCCAGTTTATGAATGAAGAAGCCAATGAACAGAAAGCATAAGTGGCTTGTTCAAGGTCAGATGGCTGGTGAGTGACAGAGTCAGGACTGGAGCCCAGGTCTCCTGAACTCCAGTCCTCGCTGGCAGAGGGAGCAGACAGGGAAATGCCCAGGGCCCACATGCGGCCACAGGGTAAGAGAAGGAACAAATGTCCCTCCAGTCTTCTCAGAAAGTCCTGGGCCAGATCAGAGGAGGAGGGAACTTGGCTCTGAGGAAAAGTGGGAAGGGAAGACCCAGGGCCGGTTTGTCAGGCCTGGAAACTGTAGTGGTTCAAAGCATGACACTGAATTGCTACTATCTTTTGGGGAAATAGTATCCCAGTATCTATGACAATGAAAAATACACATACACTTTCAGCAGCGCCAATTTGAAAATGTGTCCTAAAGAAAGAAAAGCAGCAGTGTGTAAGATAGGGGGAAAAGGGAAAACCACCCCTACATGTCGCCAGTAGGGAAATGGTTGGATAACTTGTGACACAACTATACGCTGAATAAAGGCAGCTATTAAAGAGGATAAGTTAGCTCTACATCCATTGCCAGGCAAGAGGGCCATAATGTTCCAGCAAGAAAAAGTAATTGGCAGAGTGATATGTGGAGGTGGGGGTGGGGGGATGATTCCACTTTTGCAAAAACAGAGAGAAAACTCCAGGAAGAGTTATCCACTTGTAGGTGTTCGTGTGAGCATGGGGACAGTGTGGCGGGGACAGTCCCAAGTGTCACACTGGGGCTGATGGGGAAATAGGAAGCGAGGGATGGAGGCTCACCATTTTTAGTGAACCTTTGCCTTGTTTCTGGTTGCTGTAAGTGATGTCAATTTTATAATTTTTGAAAAGAAACTAACTGATAAAAGAAAGAAAAAGAGATTGGACTTGGGAGGCCACCCGCCCCTACTTCAAACCTGCCTTACTTCCTGCACAGCTTTGGGCAAATTCCTTCATCTCTCTCCAACCTGCTTTCCTCACCTGGAACCTGATGATAATGTTATCATATGACGAGGTCATGGGGGGATTGATGAGAAAAGGGATTTAAAGCTACTCAGTAACATGGGCCTTTTATCAATGTTGAGGGGATAATCTGCCCAGCCCACGGAGATGCTTCCTGGATCAGCCCTCCTGGGCAGTTCCCTAGCTGGCACTTACCCACCTCTCAGGGCTCCTATCTTTTGCCTTAGGTCACACTTTCAGTGTGTCTATTTCCCTACCACTCTACCAGACTGTAAGCTCCTTGTGGGTAGAACAGTTCCTTGCTGATTTATTTATCCCTTCATTCAGCCATCCATTTATTCAATTTATTATGAAGTTAGTAATAACTTAATAATTATGTCTTAGGCATAGGTACCAGGCACTGTGATGTAACACTGAGCCAGCAGGTAAGTCCCTGATTACATGGAGTTCACATTCTAATAGTGGAAACAAACTATAAATATAATGGAAAGATGAATAGATGGGGAGATAGATATAGATAAATAGATAAAACAGTGTAATAAGGGAGCAGGAGTGACTAGGGAGGGGAAGGGGTCATTTGACAAAGGGGACAGGAAAGAGGGGACAGCCTCAGGAGCTGTCTGAGAAAGTGCCCTTCGTGGCATGTGCCACAGGCCCAGTGAGATCAGTAGTTGCTCAAAACATGTTAGTTTAAGAATAAAAAAATAGACTTGCAGGAGAGCAGAGAAAAATTAGGACCTCTTAAAAGCATGCCTCCACATCTGGGTGTACACCCAAAGAATTAAAAGCAGGCACTCGTGGGGATAATTTGCACACCCACGTTCACAGTGGCATTATTCACAAGAGCCAAAAGTGGAAGCGACTCAAGTGTCCGTGGGCCGGCGAATGGACACACAAGAAGGCAGCATATCCATGTAACGGCACGTCAGTCGGCCCTGAAAAGGAGGGAGATTCTGGCACAGGCTACATGGATGAACCTGGAGGACAGTATGCTGAGTGACTTAAGCCAGACCAGAAAGGACAAACACTGCGTGATGCCACTCACGTGAGGTCCGTACAGTCAACCTGTTCCTAGAGACACAGTAGGTTGAAAGGCATCACCAGGGGCTGTGGGGACGGGAGATGGGGACTCCTGGTTTAATAGATTTAGAGTTTCCCTTCTGCAAGATGAAGAGTTCTGTACATGCTGGTGGTCATGGTAGCACAACATTATGCAGATTTAATACCACTGAGCCATACACTTGAAAATGGTGGAGATGGTACGTTGTATGCTATATGCATTTTACCACAACTTAAAAATACATATGCCGCCACTAACTTTTCCCAATTTCTATCAGGAAAAAAAAAAAGAGCAAGAAAAGGAGCAGCTGACAGTTGAGGGGTGGATAAGGGAGCCAGACAGAAGGAGCAGGCACCCCAAATTTCTGAAGCCATAGTGGGGGACACAGAGGGCAGGCTGCCAGGAAGAACAGGACTGGCACCCAGGCCAGCTGGGCGACAGGGGAGGAATCTTCCTGTGGGAACATTGAGTCAAGGTGACTCCAGAGGTCTGAGGCTGGACAGATGAGATACAATTTAGGGTAAAATAAAGGGAAAAAAAATGTTTTTTTAATTGGTAAGAGGTGGGAGGCAACTGGTAGAGATTCAGGGCCCCTCTCTAGACTGAAATGAAAGACAGTCAAGGAATGTACCCACGATCATAAAACGCTGAGCAGGACATCTTAAGGACAAGGGGATGAGAGGCCCAGAGTAAGGTGGGAGGGTCTGGGCTCCAAGTCTGTTGCAGCAGCAAGCAGATGGGTGTGTCAGAAAGAGCTTAGACAGGCCCAGGAGACAGTCCTGGGGTCCACGGCCCTTTGACCTTCTGCATCACCCTGACTCTGTGGCCTCAATTTCTTCATTTATTGAACCAAGTGGCTGGATCAGAGCAGGAGGAATCTTAAGGTTTCAGTGGTCCACAAACCCCTTGAGATTTTATCCAGAATGGTATTTGTGTTTACATTTTTCTGTGGAGAGATTTATAAATTTGACCAAGATTTCAAGGCTCCCCACGTCCCCACAGAGGTTAAAAATCAGCAGAGGAGATAGTCACTAGGCTCACAATCAGCCAGAAAGTTCTGAGTCCCAAGAAATCTTGGATTAGATACCAAAAACTCTTTGGACCAAAAAATAAGTCAAGATGTTTATTCCTGCCTTGCCTGCAACACCAAGATATTGTAAAAAACCTGTGAAGCAACAGCATACTTTGAGAAGTTAAGATATTTCTTTCATGCAAGTAAATATGAGTATTGTTATTGCTGTGGCTGTTTCACAGAAATCAAGAGCCGTTCTCTAACCAGGCATAAAGGCAGAGGATTGAAGCCAGTCCTTGGCTTTTCTGAACAACAGTGGCATGCTGAAGGGACACAATGTCCTTGCTACAGGTTGGCCCTCTGTTGTTTGGAAATGAAGAGACCCTTAACGCCCCTTGTGGAGAGGGATCTAGGCCAGAAAGAAAGGCACACACAGCCTACCCAGGAGGGGAAGCCCAGGGCAGAATAAATGTCTCTCTGTGTGCCAACAAGCCCTCAGTCTGATCTGGCTTTATTTAGGAGGAAATTTTCAACTGTGGACTGACAAAAATGACAGACTGAGCATGGGTAAGGGGGAAATAGCAGAGGTGGAAGACAGTATTCCGCCTACAAAGACCAAGATCCATCCGGGAAAGCTGCGTAATGACTAAGTTGGGACCACCAGGGCAGAGGCGACCTCAGCCACAGGGGCAGTGGCCATCTGGGAGGAGCCAGCCCAGAGGCAGTGGAGGAGCTGGTGTGTTGGAACCAGGCATGGCCAGGCCCGGATGGAACCTTAGAAATCATCTGTTTGGACCTCTCATCTCCCATTTGCAGAAACAGATTGAGAGAGGGGTGCAGACATATCCAGGAGAGCCCAGGATTGGAAGCCAGGCCAGTAGCTCCCTTCATTCATTTACAAAATGTGTTTTGAGGGTCAGACCCTTTGCTAGTTGGGAGATCAGTAATGAACAATGTGTCAAGTTCCCTGACCTCAAGGAGGCACACAGTCTAATGGGAGAGAGAGATGCCAGTAGCCTGAGGGGTTAAGTGTCATCCAGCAGGTATGTAGGGACCACAGAGGAGGGTTTCCCCCACTTCAGGCAGGTACATCCAGATAGGGGTGAGGTGGGGGGGATCAGCCACTTCCCCTCAGACCAGTGCTGGAAGTTGTGGAAATATTCGCTCTGAAGCCCAAGCCAAGCACCAGCACCTCAGAAGGGCGCCCACCATGTCTGCATCCAAAGGAGCCTCTAGGTGTCCAGCCGCTGCAGGGAGAGAGCTGTGCACATCAGCAGGTCCTCCGCAAAGGTCTGGTAGGCCTCTGAGCAGGCCTCTCCGAATCACACTTCCCATTCATTATTTCCTAACTCGCCTCGGGGGGCTGGTCCTGAATATTGTTTCATAAATAACTTAACAGGGCTCCAGCTTGTTGAACTGAGGTTGGGCAGATGTGCACAGCACAGGCTGATTATGTGGGAATTTGGCTATGCTGCCTGGTTCTGGGATGCTGGTTCTCTGGGTTCTCTGCCGAGGGGCGGCTCAGTGCAGAAGGCAACCACCCGGCTGGTGGCCCCACCTGGATCCCTAGATCACAGCAGGATGCTGAAAGAGCATTTGTTTCCAATTGTTCTTAGCCACTAATTTGGCTCCAGGGTATAACACCAATCTGAGAACAAACGAGTAGGAAAACTGAGCCTTTCCTAAAGGAGGGCGATTTAAGCATAAACAGGGGAGGGCCGGGTAGGTTTCCCAAGTTCACTGCCCAGGCCAGCAGCCTCCAGAGCTGGCTGGCCACTAGAGTCAGCGGGCTGCACTGCCATCTGCCGTGCCTCACCTGCTCATTGCTCCTCTGAGGTGCCCCCAGCAGAGGACAGATTACTCTGATGGCAGGTAGATAAAATGGGATCCCTTGCTAGTAGTAACTACCCAGAACAATCTCTCTCCTGAGCAGCTGACTGTCTCCACCTGGCACCTGCCGCTGAAGAGCCGGCGGGTGTCAGAGGCTGGCATATGTGATTCTCCCACTGCACAGAGAGGACCCAGAGGGCTTGCTTGGAGGCAGGACTTGCTCCGAGGGCCCTCTGTCGGGCTGCAGGAAGGTTGGCCTAGGACGCCCTTGGGAAAAGACACAAAAGCCTCTGTTTCTGGCAGAGTTAAGAGCTAGCACCCTCCAGGGGCAAAGGGGAAGGGAGAGCTGGTGAGTGGGGCCATGGCAGCAGATGCTTCCTCAAGACTGATGTGCAAGGTCCCCAGGAAACAAGACGCCCTTCTCACAGTTAAATTGCCTTCTTGTGGCTTAAAAGAACCAAATCAGAGAACTTCCCCTGTGATGCTTTTGAAAGCAAACAAGTAGATCAAACGCCTTTACCAACCCGACCACTTCACTCCCAGCCTCCCAGCTGATAGGCTGATACAGTTCCTATATGACAAAAATGCCTTCTTCACTAGCATGTGATTTTGCTACTCAGCAACCTCATAAATCCAACAGAGTATAAAAAATACTGGGAAGAAAACAATTTTCAAAAATCTCTGAGCAAAGTATATGCCACAAAATCTTTGCAGTAAAGTTTATGAGCCTTACTCATAAGGGAAACTCCCAGGATTTTCCTTAGAGCTTCTTTTCTCTGATTTTACATGCATTTCCAACAGGCTCAGTTATCTGTTATCTTGGTTGCCAGCTGATTAGAAGCAATAAAAGGGGAGGGAGCTTGGGCTTTCCCAGAAGGCACATTGAGGGAACGGAGGCTGACCACGGGAAGAACTAAGGGGCAACCTAGTGAATCATCACATAAGGATCAGTCATGTTCAGGATCATTTACTTAGGAAGATAGGGAGGATGATCACTGCTGATGTTTAAAACATTGTTGGAGGACTTGAAGAAGTAAACCTTTGCTATCTGGAAAATCCAAAATAAGTCTCTTTCTTGATGCTTCCAGGCTGCTGAGTTCTTCATGTAAGCTGTCTGGAGCTTATTCAGAAGCTGACTGTGTTTGTTTCTGCTTGATTCATTCATTCCCTTAACAGGCATTGATTTCTGTGGGTGCTGGGGTGGCCCAATGATGCATAAAGCAAGATGAAGGTGGGAACAACTTTGGACACACACACACACACACACACACACACACACACACACACACAGAACCCTACACACACATGCACACTAGGAGCACATATTACATGGTAGGTGCTCAACAGAAGCATGTTGTACAAGTGTTAGTAAAGACTGATCCTTCACCCAATCCCTAGATACCCACGTGAGAATCTTTGCGGGGAGGGGCTGCAAAAATTCGGGAGTCAACTAAAAATGTCATTGCACCAAAACTTTAAACTGCTCCACCAAGAAAAACAAAAAGACAACACAACATCAGGCTGGGAAAACATGTGGGAAAGACTCGTTCATCGTAGAGAAAGTTGTCACCCTTCTGTGGGTCTGCTCTCCCCAGAGATGAAATGAACAATTTGAAGACATCAGTGTCTGAAATGCTGCCAGCTCCCTAGCCAATGGGATCCTAGTTTTACTTAAAGGACTGACCCACCCTGCCAGCCTGATTTCTTTTATTTGCTCCAAAGCTTTGAAAGGAAGGTTTTGTTTTTGGTCAACATTTCTTCTCCAGCTTCCAGCCAACATTCAAAAACATGTGTGTTTCTTTCATAGACCCTTTAGGTCCTGCCCCAGTTGCCCAGCCCAAGAAGGTAACAGGCAGCTCTTCATCCTGTCCCCAGGCCCCAGATGGCTATCATCCGAGGGACCTGGAAATATTATCATTCTGGGGACAGGAAGTCTTTATGAGACTTATAAAGGACTATGGAGGAGGGGTTGGGATTCTGGCAATCTGTCCTGAAGAATTCAGGTTAATAATTTACATATGAGTTTAAAAAAAATTCTGAAACAAATCGCATACAAATTATGTGACATTTGAAGGAAATTTGCCAATGTTGTTCAGTGAAGCGTAATAAATATATGCAGCCCATAATAATAAGTTACTTAAACTCAGGGCACTAAATGATTTATTAATTGTCTTCTAATCCTTCCCAGCTACACTAAAATCAAGAGTGCAGCCATATTTCACATACCAGTTCATAAAGCCTCCAACACCAAATAGCACAGCTGCCATTAGTGATCAAGTTCTTTTGTCATTCTGGCCCCTGACTCTGCAGATGAGCCTGGAGCTGAGGGGACACCTATTGTCAGCAAAGGGGTAGATGGACCCCAAACACATCCCATCCCGCTGCACTTCTCACATGAATGTCACTTAAACTTCTTTATTTCATCTGGAGTTCTCCCCCCCTGGGCTCCCCTCCCTGTTCCCTCTGCTATGGGTACCACAGCACCCCTGGGTAGTCATTCATCCTAGGAGAAGAGGCCAGTGTCCCCTGGGGTGCCCTAGCACCTTGAGTGCCCTCCAGCAGCACACGGTGAGCCAGAGAAATTAGGACAGAGATGGGACATGGGACACAAAGACCTGCCCTCCCTCCAGGACATGCTGACCCAGGGGGAATGTGGGATTTCGGCTGCTGAGTTCACTCGTTGGGCCCCCTCCCTCTCCTCAGTGCTCCAGACATCTGCTTCTTGGGAGGCTCCGGGCTCAGGCTGCTGCCAAGAGCTACCTACAGACCCAACCCTATCTTGGGATTCTTATCCAGTCGGCTGGGCTGACTGGGTGTCCGTAGGAGGGAACATCACTAGCCAACTAGAAATCTGGAGCCAGAAGCACAGCCTGTGGATACATGGAGTTGTAAGACCAGGTAGGGCCTCAGGAACTGAGTGACTGAAGAATGGTGGGGACTGAGTTCAAGAGGTGAACTGAAGCCTCCTTGCTTCTCTGCAGGGTTCCCTTCTCAGAATGGCGCCGTCTTCTACCAGTTGCCCACATCTGGGAAGCATCTTTGATCCTGCTTTGGCCCTCTCCCACCCCCACACCCAACTTAGTGGGTAGGGGGTCACTCCTGGAAAACAAGCCTCAACTCTGTCCCTTTCCATCACCACTAAGACGGAATGATTCAGAGCCCAGGGGTGAAAACCAAGAGCCCTTCCCAGATGTTTTGTGAGATTTGTACAGTGTTCCTGGCTTTGTTTTGTTTTTAAAAGGGTAATATTAACATGGGTCAAAAATCAAAAAGCATATAAAAGAATAAAACTGAAATGTCTCCCTTCTATTCCTGTCTCCCCCTTGTCCAAGCAAACACAAATACAGATTTTTGTTTTCCCCTTTTTATGCACTTTTCTGCACATTGGTGGATTTTTTTCTTTTTACACTTAGTATGTTTTTTGAGATCTTTCCACATCAGTATAAAGACAGCTTCCTCGCTCGTCTTTTTAATGCATACTATTCCATTGTCAGGATATTCCCTAATTTAACTAATTGGTCCCCAATGGACATTTGGGTTCTGTCCAAATTTTTGCTATTACAAATAATGCTTAAGAGAATAAACTTTGTCATTTCACATATGTGCAAGTATAGCTTTAGGATCAATTCCCCAATATGAAATTGCTGGATCAAGACATGTGATTTATAATTTTTTGAAAGATATTGCCAAATTGCCTTCCAAAGGATTATACCGATTTACATTTTAAGACGGCCTGTTTCCCCAGAGTCTTGCCAATATATTGCAATAACAAACTTTTTGGATTTTTGCCCGTTTAAAAAATGAATGAATAATGCTATCTCAGGATAGTTTTAATTTGCATTTCTATTGTTATCTATAAGATTGAACATCATTTCATATGTTAAGTGCCATATGTATTTTCTTCTCTGTGAATAGTCTGTTTGAATTCTTTGCCCATTTTTCCTATTGCGCTATATTTTCTTGTTGTTGATTTCTAGGAACTCTTTGTATGTTAGGGAGAATAGCTCTGTGATATGAGTTGCAACTTTTTTCCCTAGTTTGTCATTTGTCTCTTGACCTTGCTTAAAACATTTTTTAGTACTTTTTACATTTTTTGAATTACAACTAGCCAGGAACATTCACTCACCCATTTGTGGCAGCCCTGTTACTCCCCACAGTTTTACAGTTGACTTCTTTACTGTTTTTAATTGCTTGCTTAAACACTAGTGTGATGCCTGGAATTGCTGTCATTATTGTGTGACCCAAAGGAAAGCTGGCCTGAAAACAGCTGATATTCAGATCACAAAGAAAAAACCTGGGGGCTTGTTGATGGCATTGAGCCACTGAGTTTATCCAACCCTAGAGCAGTCCTGGTTCTGAACTTAATAATACGTAAGAAAATTAATGCCTTATTGTTTAAACTATTCATAGATGCATTTGCTGCTATTGGCCCCAGTGCTGCTAAGGCCAGTGTTCTAGACTGAGAACCTAGATAACACTCCCTATAGCAATACATTCTGTAGCTCTCCTTCATATACCTACAAAATGTAATCCAAGAGCCTTAGTACCCAGCCTGCCCCTGCCCACTCCTCCCTTTCTCACTCTTGCTGCTGCACACCCCCAGGCTGTTACTCAGCCTGTCCTGCTCTCCCTGGAGGGCCCTTTCTCTCCTTCCCCTTATTTCCAGAACAGTCGGCTCTGCCATCACCTCCTCCAAGCACATTTCAGACCAAGTCCCTGTCCCCACCTGCCACTGCCATGCAGCACCCAGTGCCATCTTCTATGGCTGCATTAATCTCATTGTCTGTACACCATTCCACCTGCCTGAGCCCCACATAGCTCACTTCCCTGAGAGTTCCTAGCTGGGGACAAATCTTATGCATTTCTGCATCCCCAGTGCCTGGGTCAGGACACAGCACATGCCAGGCATTCAACCAGCATTTGCAAACCTGAACAGAGCTCCCCCTTCTCATCTCATCTGTTCCCACAGATGTCCCCTCACCGACCTCCCCCAGGCTAGGTCCTACCCAAGTCCATGCCACTTTATAGAGAATATGGAAGAAAGGTCCCATCTGAATGGTCTGCTCTAAGGGAGGCAGATAACTTATTAAATCACCAGATTAAACAGTGCATTGGCCTTCGGCATGGGCTCCCTGCCAGTGTTCCCAGTGCTGTGGCAAGTCACCTATAGCAACAGGAAGTCAGGGTTAGGAGTTGGGCTCCTATCTACTTAACCAGCTGTGTGAACTCACAGAATGACAAGTCCTCTGTGCCTTGGCTTCCTTATTTGGGGAAAAGGGATGAGCAGGCTGTTGTGAGGATGCACCAAGGGTAACTGTCCCACAGAAAGTGCTTGGTGGACAACAGTCATGTCGCTTCCCCTTTAGAACTGAAACCAGCCCCTAGGTAAATGAGGCCAAGTCCATGTGCAGCAGACCCCAAACACTTCCCCAGGCAGGCCCTTTCCTAGCTCAAACACCAGTGTGGTGATTAAACAGCTTATGGGAACAACCAGGGAGAGGAGAGAGCTGACATCCACTGAGCCCTCACCGTGCACCAGCCCAAGCTACGTGGTGGGAACCTGTCACTGTGCTCACACAGCTCAGAAATCCTGCAAGATGGCATTTTCAGTCCAGTTCTAGGGAGGAGAAAAGCAAGGCTTAGAGGAGTTAAACTGCTTGCCCAGTGTGTGCACGACATGGAACCGGTCAAGTTGGGGGAGTCAGGGTCTCACCCCAGCTCTGTCTGCCTTGCACTACTGTCTGTGGGGCCTCCAAACCACATGGAATGAGGCTGGCCTGACAAATCCAGGACTTGTGCTCCTGCTGATAAAACTGGAGGAGGTGACCAGGGAGGAGAAGAAAGGCTGGGGGTGGGGTCCCGGGGTGGGAGGAAGTGGGGAAGTGGGAGATTGAAGAGAGAAGCTCTTAGAAAAAGATTTTCTCATATCACCAGCATGCCTGTGTGTGTGAGATTCTGTGTGACTCTGTGTGTGTGTGTGATTCTGTGCGTGCATACCTGCTCCTGTGTGTATATGACTCCACAGATGTGTGTGTGTGTATGCATGACCATGTGCATGATTCTGTGTGTGTACAACTGTGTATGAATGTGGCTTGCCTGAAGTGACTCTGTGCATGCATGCACGCACGTGCATGGGTTCCTGTGAGTGTGAGTTGAGGAGGGGAGGAGGGGAGCTTGCACAGACTGGCTCCTGCCTACTTCCATGCACATTCACACCCTGGCCACATCGAGCCTAAACATGCCTCATGTGAACTCTGCATGTGGTCAGCAGTAGGAGATGTCGCCTATTAACTGCTGCAGGCAGTTCCAAGCAGCCAAGTGACATCAGCGTTAGCAGCTTTGTTCCTAGCCCATGACAACCTGGCAAGGCTGCTTGAGGGACAGCAGAGGAGAGGAGGAGGGCAGAGCTACCTCCTCTAACTCCCATCAGCTTCCCTGAACAGACCGTCCCAGCCCAGATGCATCACTGCACTTCCAGTCAAAGGGAGAACTCTGAGGAGGCACTTGTGCCCATATGCCTTCCAGTTTTCAAAGACATTCAGAGCACAGGGGGGAGACACACGCACCTTCCCAAACCAGCAATCAGCAGCAGCAGCCCTGGCCTCCAGCAGGAAAGGAGTGGGGAAGTGGCCTGCAGGAGAGGAGGCAGCCGTGGTTTCCAGCCAACTCTCCCAGCCCCCCTTGGCACCCACCAGGATTTGCCCCCCACCTGGACTGATCTGCCTCACGCTGTCTATGGTAAGAGAAATGGGACCAAGGCCATGCAGCCCATCAGGAGCAGGCAGATTGGAAACCACAGCCCTGCTCCTCTTCCCACCCAATCCCCTTGGCTACCTGCCGCTCCAGTGTCCTCTGAGCTCTGCCAGATGACAGCCACAGTATGGGATTTTCCACCTGAGCAGGGCAGGAGTAGACAATCTTACTGGGTCTGCACCTAACACAAACTCTTAGCCTTGCTGTGCACTCCAGAGAAAAAAAAATACCCTTCTACTTCCTGAACATAAAAACATCTCAGCAGCTGGGGAAAGCCTCATCCTCTGCATTCTCCAAAACTGGTGAGGACCTGGTGTCTCCAAATCAGTCAAGAGAGTGGCAACCCATTTGACCAATTCAAGTTAGCAGCAAAGACTAACGAAGGGCCCTTCTGTAACCATTCCCTAGTTTCCTGGCAAAACACGATGCAGAAACTGAGCAAATGGAACCTGGTCTGTGCCTGCCCAGGCCTGGGGAGAAAGTGTAACGACCACCCAACCTTCCTGTGGCCTTGTGATGACTTCAAAGATCCTTTTACCTCTATCCTCTGGTTTTCATGAATTAAAGGTTTATGCCCCAGCTCAGCACCTGCTTTTCTATCTGAAAGCCCTTGACGAGTTATGTCCATTTTACAGATGAGAAAAGTGAGGCCCAGATGATTGCAGGGTCTGTCTGAGTCACAGAACCATATCACACCAGCGCCATGTTCAACAGGACCATAACTCACAGTCCACAGCTCTTCGCACTGCCCCTCGGCTTCTCTTTTACTCATTCTAGCCTTGATTAGACAACCAATGATTGCAGCACTAACTCCCCAGCCTGTCTTCTGGGTGGGAGAAAAACAGTCCCCTTCCAGGAGCAAGCTGGTATTTGGACAATCTGAGAACCTCCCAACTGCTCAGGAAGACTCGGCCTTCCCCTTCCAGGACTTAGCGACGCGGCCAAAACAAGAGGAGAAAGCTTCCAATGGAAGTTTGTATTCGTGGAGACTTCATTTCCTCCTCAGAGGCTCTCCCACAACAGATTTCTCTTTGCAGGAGCTCAGCATTCAGAAGTCACCAGACACACAGCCCCTGACCCTTCAACCCCTCGGGATCTCACAACTCTATCTCCCCTCTCCGGCCAACAGGCTGCCTGCCCCCGACTCCCCAACTCAAAAGGCCCTTTGAGCCATAGGGAGAGGGGCTCTCGGGGTGGAGAAGCCCTGGTAGGGCTGAGCCCTCCACACCAGAGGGAGAATGAGCGCTGGAAGGGGGATGAGGACCCCTAAGCGCATCCCTGCCCCCCTTCGGCAGGCTGTATTCCCCGGGGCTGCTACCAGGGCTCAGTCAGGCTGCAGACGTGGGGTCTGTACCCAAAGCCCCACTTGGCATTCACAGAGGGAGGGCAGCCCGGCAGAACTCAGAAGGGGGTGCAATTTGTCTTAAGACCTTTTCAGGATCGGCTGTCCTTCCAGGTACACATTTAGAGGTCTCTTCTGGCTGTCTCTTGGAGCCGGGAAGAAAGGGGCTAACAAGCTGAATCCACGCTTCCTGAGCAGCCTCTGCCAGGCTGCACACCAAAGTGAGAGGAAGGGCAAGGGAGATAGAGGGAGAGAAGAGAGAAGCAGAAGAACAAATGCTTAGCTCTGAGGGGCACATGCTAAAGAGAGAATTACTAGTTAAAGAGGGGGTGGGATTTGGAGGCAGCCGTGAGCCAAGGCCTCTGATGGGGGCCCAGCCAAGCCACCCTTCTGACGTCAGTCCTGACGTGGGCGCGGATGGTTGGGTCAGGCAGAGCCCCGCTCCACTCTCGGCCACACAACTTGCCAACACTGGGATACTGGCCAGCTGACTCCATCTCTTTGGGCCTCACTTCCATCATCTGCTCAAACACGGATAACATCATCTCAAGGTTGATATAAGGAACAGACAACAAAGCCAAATGGGGCATTGGCACATAGTAGGAGCACAGCTCCCAGCCTTCCTCCCGCCATGAGGCCTGGGGGCACTGGCACCATCAGTACTTCTCTTCAGTTTCCACACAATGGTTTGGGGGCTCCCCTATGTGTGCCCCATCCCACCCTTGCCCCACAGTGCATGGAACCAGACAGCAGACTTTTACATGTCGGAATTTTTAGATGTCTGTTTTAACTTTTGTCATGTGTCAAGACAAACACAATTTACAAAGCATCTTTCAAAACTAGCGTCTCATTTGTTTCTCAAACGGTCTTATTCCCACTTAATAAATGAAGCAATCGAGAGTCAGAGATAGGACTTTTCCAAAGTCACCCAGCAGGTAAGCGACAAAGGTACAAGACCAAGTCTCAGCAACGTCTGACGCAGGCACGACTCAAGAAATGCCTCCCTGCAAGGGGTGGAGGGTGGGTGGGGAGTGACAGGTGTGAAGAAACTTGGGGCTTGTACCCAAAGGATGATGACTTTTTGAAGATGGAGGAGTCTAAATAAGGCTGCAGAGCCTGGATTTTCAAGGCCAGAGGCTGAAAGCAGCTCAGAGGGACATCGGAAAGGCAAGGGGCAGAGGTGAAAGGACAATGTCACACAATTTCCACAGCTGTCCTATGTCATCTTTAACATGAAGACCTGTGGAAGGGAGCCCTGGGCCAGCCTGGGGTGCGGGAGGCTGAGTACACAGCAGAAACGGGATCTGTGGGAACCTACCTCCGAGCCAAAGAGACAAGACCCTTAACTACTCACCTGCCCACAGCACGTGTGCCACGATCTCCATCACACAGCAGTAAGTGAGGGCAGGGGAGACACCGGGAGGCCGCTGGGCCTGTCCTAACTATAGGACCAGCCGAGAGGGCCGACAGCTAGGAGGCTGGCTTCCACCTCATGTTCCCTCTCCACACGCACCTTCCTCTAGCCCAGGGCTGTAGAAAGATGGGCTGTGACATTCCTTCTCTCTCGCCACCTGCAGACCAAGTGGAGTCATACCTGGTCTCCAGCAATGCCTCCTGGAGGACAGGCCACCCAAGCATTCTAGGACCTCAGCTGCATAGTTACCAGCGCCAGGCGGAGTGCTACCCCTCGGCCTCCTTCAGCGCACACAACGCCGGCTACATGTTTCTGCACTGATCTCCTGCTTAACCAGCTGCAAAGGAACTCTTTCAAAGGGAAGATAAGGAATCCCTCTTGGGTCCAGGGAAGCTGCTAGCCTATATTGTGAAGCAATTTCTGACAGTCTCTTTTTGCTTTCAAATGTACTTAATCAACATGAAAAGGATTGCAAGGGCTGGAGCTCCTACAGGTAGAACTAAGGAGAAGAATAGTGTTAATAAATCATTTAGTATGCAGTCCAGACAGGGGTAGTATTTTTTTTTTTCTTAAAGGAAAAGGCAATGCCAAAGAAATGGAGCCATGCAGGGAGCCAAATACACTGTGACTTGTTCCCAAATGCAGTGTCCCCAGCTGGAGGAAGGCAGCCCGTTTCTATCACTTTCATCTGCAGTCTGACTCTCAGGACTGATTTTCCAGCTTGGGTTCCAATCCCAAAAGCTCAGACCAGCAAAGGGGTCTGCCCTGTGGAAAGACAGCTGACAATAACAGCTGCACCCCACCTACCCCTGCAGCCAAATCAGGGACTGACTGTCTCTCTGCAGCAGCTGACTCCTCCCTGGGGCAGCTGGGCCTGAGCTGGGAGGTCCCGCAGGAGGGGGAGGCAGGCCCACAAGACCCAACTCGCATTTTTTCAGGCCTCAGCTCAAATGTCGCCTCCTCAGAGGGCCCTTCCCTTGCCACCCCACGCAGCACACTGCCCAGGCCCAGGTACTCTCTACCATCTTAGGCTGCTTTGTTTTCCCTTCAGAGTGATCATAACTACTTTGCAATATATTAGATAGATGTTAGTTTTTAGGCAGATGTTTCCCCTACCAGGATGTAAGTTTCATGAGAGCAGAAAATGTATGTTTTTTGTTGACAAGTGAATCTCTGGCACCTAGAACAGTACTTTATGCATAGTAGGTACTCAACAAATATTTGTTGGATGGGTAGATGGATAGTTGGACGAATAAACAAACAAATAACATGGCTCTTTCCTCTTCACACAGGGAACATTTCGTTCAGATAGAGAACCACTGTCTATTCCAAAGTAGAAAGATGGAAGTCAAGAGCTAGAAATCTGTTGCTGATTTCTGATTCTGACTGTTGTTTTGGCCCAGAGTAAAGTTCCTGCTTATCAGCCTCACTTTCTTCATCTGAAGACTGGGTACCACTCCCACTGGGGAGTTGCAAGGAAGTAGGAGAAGATGGAAGGAATCTGGGAGAACTAACACTCACTGACTTGTTCTGGGGGTACCTTGCACCATGCTTGGTACCTGACTGACAAATAGCACCTCATTTAATCCTCACAATCTGTGAGATGATTGTTATTATTACCCCCATTTTACAGGTCAGGAAACTGAGTCTCAGAAATATAAAGTAACTCACCTAAACTTGCACACCTGGGAAGTGACAGAAAGGGGATTTCCAACCGGGCCTGCAGATCCCAAAGCCACTTGTACATAACATGGTAGTGTCACATCGCAGAGTTCATCTTTTTATGTGTGTATTGAGTGCATCACCCCAGAGGAAAATCCAGGTGGTGCCCGGTGCAGTAGGGAGATCCTGAACTCTGCACTTGTTCAGAAAAAGAAGTGGGGAGACTTAGGGTGACCAACTCATCCCAGTTTCCCTGAGACTTTCCAGCTTTCCTGTATCCCCGGAAATCCCTCAGTGCCAGGCAAACCGGGACAGGTGGTCACCCTGGTAGGATGCAGCCTTAGCTAAAGACCCTGAAAACTCTGGGCACGGGATGTGGGAACAGCACATCCTCCGCGTGTTCCACCAGCAGTAAAGGGACAGCCCCGCCATATCTGTGCCACACGGCCGATGCCCCCAACACCAGACATACATCTGACTCACAGCATACAGGTTGGGGCCCACCCTGGCGCCGAGAGCAACGCGGGAACCCGGGAGGCGCCCAGGGCCCCCCTTCACCCTGCATGCAGACTTTGGCCTCAGAACAAGACCAGGGTGGGCTCTCTCCCTAAAAGACTGCAACCACCAGGACGAGATGACCTCTTGAAAGCAGGGAGGGCACATTCCTGGGATTCCAGTCAGTGCAGCTGGACAGGAAGAGCCAAACTCAGGACTGCCAGCGAGCGACCAACGGGCAGCAGAGGGCCCATGGGATGGACCCTCCTGGACCCCCAGATCAAAGGCACAAGCTGAAGAAACCTTGGAATTGCTGTTAATTTCCTCCTCACCATCACCCAACACCCCCTGCCCCGGAACTTCCACTCCAACCCCGCAGCTAAGCCAGCCCCAGCGCACTCCCACAGAGGCCAGCGCTAAGTTCTGACCGGCCCGACTCCCATATCCAGCTCCATGGTCGCTTTCTCCTCTCCCATTGCCAACACGCTGGTTGGTTCCTTCATTAGTTTTTCACTCCCAGACTATTTCTGTTATCTTCTAAGCTCCTCCTCTGCACTGATCCACCTTATTTATCAGTGTCAGCAAGACCTTTCCATAAGGCAAAGCCTTCCCATTTTATTCCTTATGTCAAAACCTGCAATGGCTCCTTGTGGCCTGTAGCATAAAGGGCAAATTCCTAAGCCTGGTATGGAAAGCCTTCATGACATGGCTTCAACCTAACTTCCCAGCCGTAACTTACAATCTAGCCCTTACACTCTAAACTATTAGAGTATTTCTCATCCTCTGCCGCACTTCATACTTACCTACCTCAGGGCCTTTGTACATTCCATCTACTAGAATGCCTCTCTTCCACTATTGCCCATTAGAACCCTACTCCTCCTTTAAAAGTCATCCTCCTGATCAAAAGTCATCTTATCCATGAAGTATGCTCTGGTAACCCCAGGGAGAAGTATGTTTCCTTATCCAGTTCTCAGTATGTCATCTATGACACTTATCATCTTTGTGTTGCAAGTACTTACACCCTTGTCCTATCTCCTCTACTAGACTTGCTCATTACTGAATTAAGTTTAGCATATATATTTTTAATTCTTTCTTTTATTTTTATTAAGGTATCATTGATAAACACTCCTATGAAGGTTTCACAAGAAAAACAACATGGTTATTACATTCACCCCCATTATCAAGTCCCCCCATACAGTTTGGCATATTTTTAAATCTATAGTAGCTATGCAATAAATATTTGCTGAATAAAAAATTGAATGACCAAGTCAAGTCTCCCCAGTGGTCTCCAATCCAAACGCCACATGAAGGATTTCCCCACTGATTGCTGGCATCCAGCTCATCTCCTTCCCTGATCTGAGAGTCCTTTAGCAAAGCCAGGGTGACCACCAGCCATGCCCCCCACACATTTGCTCCCATCACTTCCTCACCTGCCATCCTCTCCTCACCCCCTCCAATCTCCCTCGCTCCTTGGGTGCCAGGGGCTTCCGCACCCAAGTCAGCGAATCATTACAGCCCTTCTCTCGCTGTGTGTGCCGGTGCTGGGGCACTGCCATCTGGCTCCGCGGTCTTGCTCTCCATCACACAGCTTTCTGCGCCCTCGGTTCAGGACGCCACCCTCCCCTGATTCTCTTCCCAAGTCTCCTCCTTTCTGTGTCTCTTGGTGGGTTTCCTGTCTCCATCTCTTAAAGGTTGTGTTCCTCGGGATTCTGGCTTTGCTCATTGCTCTTCTCCCGCTGCAGCCTCTCCCTGAGTTATTTTTTTCACTTCTGTGGCATCGACCACCTTCCATGGGCTAATGGCTCGCACACCCTTGCCTCCAGCTGTGTCTAGGGTGAGTATTCAATTTCCTGATAGACGTCTCCAACTCAGTGTCCCATGCATACTGGAACTCAATAGGTTCAAAGAAAGAAAAAGAAAAGAAAAGAGAGAGGAAGGGAGAGAGAGGGAAAGAAATTAAAAAAAAGAAGGAAAGAAAGAAAAGGAAGGAAGGAAGGAGGGAAGGAAGGAAGGAAGGAAGGAAGGAAGGAAGGAAGGAAGGACGGAAGGAAGGAAGAAAGGAAGAAAGAAAGAAGAAAGAAAGAAAGAAAGAAAGAAAGAAAGAAAGAAAGAAAGAAAGAAAGAAAGAAAGAAAGAAAGAAAGAAAGAAAGAAAGAAAGAAAGAAAGAAAGAAAAAGAGAGAAAGAAAGAGAGAAAGAGAGAGAGAAAAAGAAAGAGAGAAAGAAAGAGAGAAAGAAAGAGAGAAAAAGAAAGAGAGAAAGAAAGAGAGAAAGAAAGAGAGAAAAAGAAAGAGAGAAAGAAAGAAAGAGAGAATGGAGAGAGGGAGAGAGAAGGGATGGGTGGGGAGGGGAGGGGAGGGAAAAGGGCAGAAAAGATAAAGAAAGAACCCCCAGCCCCAGAAGTCCTATTCCTCCTCCTGGGCCCTGGCGCAGTTGCTGGAACCACCATCCACCCAACAGAGAAGGTGAAAACTTGGAAGTCTCCTTGGGAAGTACCCTTTGGAAACACCCTCTCCAAGTCCTGTGATGTGGCTCTTCCCTCCGTCCACACCCCCACTGCCCAGTCCGGCCGCATCATTGTTTGCCTAGGGTACTGCAGTAAGTCTCTAACTGGTCTTAGCCAAGTTAATCCAGCCTTCTCAGGACCACCAGCATGATCTTTCTAAAACACAAATCTGTCCAAGGTGCTCACCAGCCTAAAATCCCTTAATAATAATAACAATAGCTATGGTTTATTGAGCACTCTCTGATCCAAGGCCACTCTTAGCACTCTATACTGATTAACTCACAAAGCTTAAGAAGAAGGTAAGTACTATTTTTACACTCTTTTTACAACTTAGGAAATTGAGGCACTGGGAAATTAAGTTATCTACCCAAGGCCACACAGGTAGGTAGCAAGTGTCAGAGCAGGGCATCTCCTCCAGGGCCTGCCGCCATTGCCTACTGTCTCTTCTTAGCCAATATTGCTTCCTGCCTCTTCAAGGGCTCCTGCTTGGCTATGTGAAAACTCTAAGCTCCCTAGGTGGCATACGAGGCTCTCTATGACCTGGCCTTGCCTGCTTCTCCACTCACTTCCTGCTACTCTCTGGGCCATGCCCGATGCCCCAGAAGCCCTGACCTGCTTACTTTGTATACACACCCCATGCTGGTTGATGCATGCATCCCTTTTTACAAGATGATCTCTTTGCTTAACACTCCCCTTCCTCACATGTTGCCACATTTTGAACTACTTAGTCACCTTAGATGACACGAGAGCTCAGTTCCTTCCAGCCTCCTGACAGCCATCAGCCTGAGCTGGGTTCCTCTGTAGTACCCCCATAGCTCCCTGCCTTTGAAGTTCCCTTCTGAGTTCCCCTCTAGATTGTAGACACCTCAAAGACGGGGACCACATCTCATTCACCTCTGCATCTACAGAGCACAGCACAGTAACTCGATGGAACATAGCAGGAGCCCCACAAGTATGTGCTGTGCTGAGCTGAACTGAATACTGCCTTCCACACAGTCCTCCAACCCACCCCAAGCAAGGGCTGGCCCCAGTCATGTCAGACCCCCCAGTGCACAGCCATCTCTTTCCTCCCAGAATTCTCTCAGCAACATAGAATCTGCCCTATTCATTTAGTAATTAATTAATTTTGTTCCTTCTTGTGACCTCTCCTGCACTATAATCTTCATTATTATTTAACTCTTGTATCATTACTTTTCTTTTCACGAACCACCTCCCCTATAAACTCCTTGAAGATGGAAGTTAGAGGCTGCCTTGCACTTGAGTTTTTATATTCCTAAATGCCTTGTACATCCTAAGTGCCCGGTAAATGCATAGTGATTTAATTTTGTGCAACCTGAGGAAGCTGAGGTTGGGCTGGAGTGCATGTGTTTGGAGAGGGTCATGCAATGAGGAGAGGGAAGGCATCTTGACTCTGAAGTAGGGGCTGCTTAGTCGGGCAAAATTTAGGACTCAAAGGAGCATAACCTAGTCTCTGTTCATCTTACCCCCAACACCCCTTCCCCAGCAAGAGACTCACCTGCTGGCTTGGAAATGAATTTGTACTTGGATGTGATCAAAGATACAATGAAAACTCAGGATTCAGGAACAAAGGGGCCACGAAGCATGCATAAAAACCAAAAATTTCACTCTCTACCCTCAGTCAGGAAGCCACCAGCTTGACCTGCCAGACACCAGAGCCCATGTTGCATTAATTCTCCTGCACTGATCTAAGAACTGTAAGAACTGTAGGGAGCTCCTGCGGGCTGGGTAGTAGAGGAACGAGAGCCTACCTAGAGCCTGGCGTGCAGGCTCACCACCCCCAGTCCTCTCTGGAGATGGCCTCACGCCCAGCAACATGCTTTCATCAAAAAAAAAAAAAAAATCAGCCTTACCAGTGCCAGACAGAATGGATACAAAAATAAATGCCAAGAACCAGACTTCCAAAAGTATTCACGATTAAAACAAACATTGAGCCACTTCTAGTCCATCCTTCTTTCTGGGAGCACGGACTCTGCCCGGCACTGTGTGGAGTCCTGAGAATAGAGGAGCACACAGGACAAGCCCTGACCTTCCAAGAATTAGCCACCGCTGTGCAAGGCACTGTGAGGACCCAAAGAAAGACAAGACATAGGCATTTGCAGTCTAGTTTGGAGACAGGTCCTTTCTGTACAAGCTGGGCAGCAGTCTCATGGCTGTCATTATTCCACACACTAGCCAATCCCAGCAGAGAGCCTATACTGAGCATGGTGGAGCCTGGAGCTCAGAGCAGGGAAAGGCCCTGGAGAAGAGGCAGCTTCAGCCAGGCGTGGAGAAGTTGGGGAGAGCATCCCGCGTGGAGAAAAGGTGCTAGCAGAGTTGGGGGAAGGACACTGGGAGACCCCAAGGGGTTTACGCAGTGTTGCAGAGGGCTCCCTCAGACCAGAGGTGGGTTCACCTTCTAAATAGGAGTGATCAGACAGGTGTGGGCCCAGGACAAGATACGTGAGTGCCTGAAAGTCACATACACTTGGAGAAGAGGTCTGGAACTAGGATGGTCAACCATCCTGGAATATTCATTGATAAAACCAGGAAATTCCTAGGGAAACTGGGATGAGTTCGTCACACTGGAATAAAGTGGCAGCTTGAGCCCCAGGCCAGCAACCTTTTCCTCAGCAAGCACAGCAGCGACCAGTCCATTAGCCCCTCACTACTCACAGTGTGGACCACAGATCAGCATCAATCGACGTCACATGAAGTCTGTTAAAAATGCAGACCTATGGTTTAGAATCTGCATTCTTACAAGATGCCCAGGCGACTTGTTTGTACATTAACATTTGAGAAACATAGCTTTTTGTGGTCCTTTCTCTGGAGACCCAGACCCAACCACCCTGGCTGCATCCTGGGAACCAAAACCAGGGACCTGCCGAACCCACCCACTGCGCTGTGACCCAAACTTCCACTTCTCACAAAGGAGCAGGCCTTTGCTTTTTCCCCTGTCCACCTGATCACTGGAATTCTTTCCAGCAACAGAGTATGATTCAAACAACTTTGAAAATGAGATTCTGTCTCCAGGGTCTAACCTCTCTCCCTGCCAAACCCCAACCCACAGATCTCTGGTAAAAGGCAGTTCCAGGAACCCCAAGCAAAGGGCAGCATAGATTTTTCTCCTTTCTGAAACTATGAACCACCTTTCAGGCAGAGGAACCCAGTGGGTTGTACTTGTCCCTAATCAGATGGCGAAGGGAAGCATTGGTCTGGGAAAATGAAGCTGGAGAAGAGAAGGGTTGACACAAGGTTATCCCAGAGATGACACAAATCCTGGAGCCCCGAGTTTATTCATTGCTTCTGGGGACATGCACACAACCCAGTCAGCCACACAATAAGTTAAATTGAACTGTTTGCTGACCCAAGTCACGCACAGCTCCAAGTACTTTGCTGGTTAGCTAAAGAAGGACCACCCCACTCAGAGCTGAGGCTCCCTTGATTGTGCTGTAAAAAACCTTAAAGGGTTGTAGCCTGAAACTGTAGGCCCCCCTCAGTGGTTGCGAGGGGAAGAATATCCTCCCCTGGGGGAGAGAGAAAACGGAGGCCTTGCAGGCCTGCCCTACAGAACATTCTACAAGCTCTGCCCTCTTCCCATTGCAGCCTCTGCTGTCTCCCCCTTGCACTGAAGGGCCCAGGAAGCACGGGGGAGGCGTGAGAAGGAAGTGGGGCTCTGCACCACCCTGAGATGGCAGAACCATGCTGGATAGCGGCTCCATGGCCTGATGAGGCAGGTTAAATATTTAGAGGCCAGATGCGAGGCCCAAGCCGAGACCCTTTACCTCTGAGCTAGATCTGGGAGTTTTCTGACCAGTGTATCCAGAGGCCTAGAGTCACAGTCACCAGACACCAGAACATTCCAGATAAGACTCAAAAATGAACAGCATATAAGGAAAAATATACCATGTAAAATTCCATCCAAGGGATTGCAAATATTTTACCTCAAAACGAAAGGTTTTTAAAACTAAAAACGTTTGGCATCTGGGGTGGGGAGCGTAGCTTGAGAGAATAGTGTGTGAATTTGCCTATGTCTGAGAAGAAAAAAAAAGAAGAATTTGTTCACACTGTATCATCACAGAAAGATTTAAAAACCAAAGCACCGTACGGAGAGGGAAGTGGGTTGAGGGTATTTCCCCTGGACGACTCACTCCGGCCAGGTACCCACCTCCGCAGGGCCCTGGAGTCCTGCTTCATTTCCCCGCTACCCCACCCCGTGCACTCCACAAGGCTCAGGCTGAGGGGTAGGGCCTAGGGTGCTGGAGGGCTGAGGGCATCCCCTGGCAGTGGCTGAGCGCTCTGGCTGCTGGGCAGTGTGCCAGCCCCAGCCCCTCCCTGCACAGCGGGAGCACCAAGACCACTATGCCCCTCAGCGAGGACCTCCCCCGTACGGTGCACCTGCCGAGTGCCCAGGCCTCCCTGGGGACAGGCACCTCTCCAGAGGCACTGCAGGTACCTCGCCCATGGAGGATATAGGAAGTGAGGAGGAGGTGAACCACTCCACGGGGTGGGGTCCAGAGCCTCCTGGCTACTCCCCCACTGCCCCCACCCTGTCGGCAATTAACATTTCCCCAGGCCCCAGAGGGGTCAGGCCTAGCGCCCCTGAGGGAATGGGTGGGTCACAGCTGCTGCCTGGCGGCCCTGGCCCCCAGCTTGTCTGGGGGAAGATGGGGGGCTCTCTCAGGGAAGCCATTCAGACCTTGTCTTTTGGGGGAAAAAAAGCCAAAGAAAAACATGTATTTATAACATGAACTTCCCTCCTCTCCTTCCCCTCAGCTAACTGATTAATTAAATGAATACAAAGGCCGTCTTGTTGGGAGCCCCAGCCGCAGGGACCCTCTGTGTTTTCTTTAAGCTGGCCTAGCAAACAGGAAACAAAAGGCTTAATTCTGTCTGGTTTCATGAAGGGGGCTGTATGTCACAGCCAGAGGCTGGGCCTCCGCCAGACCCCGCGGAGCAGCCACAAGGCAGCTCTCGACCCCCAGCCTCCCAGCCGAGCCCACCGACCCCCAAACACACACTCTGCCCGACCTGAGCGAGAGCCAGGCTCTTGGGGGAAATGCCTACACGGCAGGAGAGAAACTAAAAGGGAGCCGGCATGCCCCAGAGAAGGCTCTGGAAGAAAACTTCCAAGGGAGTGAGGTGGAGGAATTTGATCCATTGGACCATTAACAACAGGAGAGAGGGAGGGGGTGAAGTCTGGGGCTTTCCTGATGAGTAAGATGAAAAATAGCTATTTTCCAGCTGCCATACCTCTGATTCCAGTGACTTGCTCAGGTATTCTTTCACTCAGCAGGTGTCACAATCTCCATCACCCCAGACAGAAACTATAGCTCAGAGAGGGACAGATACTGGCAAGTCACACAGCACCAAGGCACCTTTGGGAGTTGCCCTGCCCCGAGGCTTTGCACTGTCCCTCTCTCTCCTAGGCTTTGCCCTCTCTTCTGTGGCCACGCCTCATGGACATTTTCCTAATTTTCTGGGAGTCCCCAGAACTGTGCATGGGGCTGGGGAAGGGGTGGGGGAGGGGGGAGGGGCAGCATCTGGGAGTGATTTTAGCTGCACTGGGTACAGTTCCTAAGAGACCCAGAGGTTTGTTACTAAGAGTTCACTGGACCAGAGGATGCTCCCCCGCACACCTCCCCCATCTCCCAAACCTAATGGGGACTGACAAAGAAGACCCCATTTCCTCCTTGGGGGAGTAGGGATGTAATCAAGCAGCTATCTGGGTTTACCCAACCTCATTACCTCATTTCAGCTCAGAAAGTGTTCACAGAAACTAAGGCCCTGGGAGGCCAGTGAGAAGGAGGTAAAATGCAGAATAATGTTCCAGAGAAGGTGACCCCAGGCTGAATCCAAGCCAGTGGTCTGAATTAAGTGAGGCCAGTCAAGCCCTCTACTTTAGAGACTCTCAAGTCACTCCCAAGCTTTAAGGAGTCCTTAGAGATGCTGGTGTTCTCTAGGGGGACATCAGCAAACAAGAGTCAGACCCCTGCCCACACACGGAGCACACAGGCCTTTGCAAGAGAGAACAAGAAAACAAGCGCCCACCTGGTCACCCATTCATTCCTTTGCTCAGCAGTTATTTATCAAGGGCTTTGGGGATGCAGTGATGGTCAACACAGACACTGCCCTTGACCTCCCGGAGCACGTGAAAGGGCGAGTCAGATGCTAAACTCCAATCAAATAAGCATGTGACATCACACCATGATGGCTGTGATGAAGGAGCAGGGTGGGACAGATTGACGGGAATCCGACTGGGCTATGTGGGAATGATGGAGAGGTCAAAGTCAAGGATGCTCTCTGGTTTCCATACAAGCACCTTGGCGAACCCTGCTGCTCTTCAGTGAGATGGGCAAATGAGGCACGGACTACATTAAGCAGGGAGGAGAGCAAGTTGGTCTGGTCTTTTCTGTTCCTTCTCCTGCCTCCAACCCTCAAAGAGAATCTCTGTCAATTCCTTTGCCTTGTTTCCTCACGTGACTAATGACCGTGACAGTGGAGAACAGAATGCCCTGGCGGAGGGACCCTCTGGCCCTGCCTCAGTTACCATCTGGGAGACAGGTCAGCAGCCAGGATCTGGATGCTAGGCACTGAGTGCCTACACAAGATGCACCCCTCACACACAGCCCCAGGAGGCCACTGGTGTCACCTTATATAGATGGAGGATCCGGCCACCCGCCCGAGCTCTCACAGCATGGGTGCTGGACCTGGGCTGCGCCTCAGGTGGTCTGATTCACAGCCAGGGGTTCCCTCCACGAGAAGATGTTGCTTCTCCCTTATCTAGTCCAAAGGAGCAGCAAGGAGAGACCCAGGACTTCTTAAACAACCCAGGAGCCACAAATCAGTGATCTGGGGCAATGAAATCCAGCACATTGTTTTCTTTTGTAAGAACCAATTACCCTGCTGATTTGGTTTTTCTTGGATGGATAATAACTTCAATTTGTACTGAACAAGTGCAGGGTTGGCAGGGGTACCCAGACTGGGGTGCAGGTGAGAACAAAGGACTGTTCTGCAATGAGAAGGGATCACCCAGACAAAGGTGGGAGCAGCCTGCCCTCCGCTCGAGCAGATGTGGTTCCGTCTCCTCAGAGCAGACATGAGCCTGGGAGAGCGTTTTGGAAATGTATGCATTAGCCGTGAAGGCCAGAGGAGCTGCGGCGGGTCAGCTGAGTACAAGTGCCACCAAGGGCCACCCGGGCGTGGCTGAGGGCGCCGGGTGGGGACTTGGACAACCACCATGAGGAGGAGAGATACAGCTGAGGAAACAAGATCTGCAAAGAAACCACCAAGAGAAGAGAGGGGAGGGAGGCTGGGAGGAGGAGGGGAGCGTCTGTGTCTGAGGAGCCCAGGAATCATATCCACAGGCTTAGGGCCAGAGGTCACCTGGGAGGCCTATGTTGCAGGTCAGAGGGATTCAAATGAAGTAGAGGCAAAAATGACCTACACTGATAAAATCGCTCAACAGTGAAGACTCTCCCCAAGTTCACCTGTATCCATGGAAAGCTTAGCCAGGCATGCACACCGCCAGACCACTGCAGGCAGGAACAGCACGTGGAAGAACCCAGAGGCAGGTTTGGAAGAACAGCCCCTCCCCGGCCCCGCCCCAGTCTCCCTCAGCCCTTGGGTGCTGCCAAAGAGGAGACCCAAGTTGAACGGGTTGGCTGATGGGGTATGGTGGCATATGCTCTGCACCCCACCTTTGCTTTTCTGGCTCTTCTATCAAAAAAGCCGATGGGAGCAAGA
Source organism: Manis pentadactyla (assembly GCF_030020395.1). Taxonomy (NCBI): domain Eukaryota; kingdom Metazoa; phylum Chordata; class Mammalia; order Pholidota; family Manidae; genus Manis; species Manis pentadactyla. Next base: position 11,230,148 of record NC_080031.1, on the reverse strand, counting down.
GGATTCCAGACACTGAATTCTTCATTCTCTTTGGAGAGAACTCTGTTATCAAAATGATGAAACATTTGGCTTCCTCCTGATGAAACTTATCTCCCTGCTCACCTCTTTCCTTATCAGTAGCCTGGAGAGCCCCTGACGAGCCCCAAGAAGAATGGATGTCCAGGCCCAGCCTGGCCATGGGGCCGGCAGACACAGACAGGAAGGACCCACCTCTCCCAAGCTTCTCTCTACAAAAGGGTCTGCCTTTCAGATCCAAATGAAGAACCATCTGCTTCCCTGGAGGACCTTCCACTGGTCCCACAAGGCCAAGGTTTATGCTAATATGATTTGTATGGAGGTAACAGCCTGTTTCCCAGCCTGTGGACACAGTGAGGCCCACAGAGCCGGTTGCAGGGCATCTGCACAGGGCAGCATGAAGCAGGAGCGGGGTGACCCACCCTGAAATCCCCACGGCCCCTTTCCTAGGATCCCACCAACTCTGCACACAGGCAGCTGCTGCCTGAACAACCTCAGCTCCCTCGCGGACCCCAGCTTTACACAAGCCAGGACCCCTGGCAGTGTGCATTGGCCCTTGAGGACTCTCCAGCGCCACCCTCCTGTTTTGCCCCATTGCAGCCATTGCCTGGGCCTCTTTCTTCCCTGCTTGGGGCAGGAAGAGGCTCTGAGGCAGAGTTATTTATTATTAAGATGTCCCTAGCCCGAGAGCTTTCCCAGCCTGAGGTCTCAGCAGAGGCTTGAGGGAAGCCAAGGACTCCCAAGGAAGGCCAGGCAGGGTCTCTCTTGGGCAGGTGGGAGCAGAAGAGGTTGTTCTGGGGCCCCAGTCAAATGGGGCTCAGACAGAGTCATCCCCGCCCAGGAGATGGTCTCTGTGGGCAGCCACGGAGCACCAGCAGCAACCTCTGCGGCTTACTACTCAGCCACCCAAAACCTGGGCAGTAATTAAATGAGTCCTAATGTCACAGCAGCAGTAATGAAGTGAGAAATTCCATCTCCCTCTCCTTGAGGATGTTGTGAATTACACAAGGACCAGGTCTCCCCAAGTTTCACTACTCAGCTGCCCCAAACACCTGCCTCTCCACCAGGAGGATCTCTGTCTCCCCCAGAGAAACAGGGCCAGCCTGGAGCTAACTTCCACCACAGCCACTGTCCACTAGGACTTGCTGCACGATGGGCATGTGACTATGATCACTCAAAACGTGGCTAGTGGGCCCAAGGGCTGAGTCTTTCATAGGATGTCATTTTAAATTGTTTAGATTGACAAGGTCACATGGTGTGGCTCCCACATCTTACTCAACTGGGTAAAAGCCAGTGGTCTCAGTGGAGTGCCTTCTTCATTCCCACACGGCACCAGCGCAAAGGCCTTTCCTCTGTGTACCGCAGCACAGGGCCCCTGCGCAGGAGGAGGGATGTCCTCTTACTCCGCCAGTGATCAGGGCTCCTTCATTCCCTGTGGCCATTACAGCCGAGTGGTGGCTCTACACCAGTACTCAGAGTCATGGAACATTAACATGCATGAGACCTTGGACATGATCAGATCCAATTCCTTTGTTCTATTGATGAGGGAATTCAGGCCCAGGAAGGTGGGCAGCTTGCCCAAGGTCACAGAAGCAATTGCATCAGAACCCAGATTTGACTTCTCTGCTCTGTGACCATCCCCCCTCCCTGTGCTGCCTCTGGATACCAGGATTCTCCCTGACAGCCACTTTCCACCCTTGTCCCAAGCGCACCGCGCTTAGCAAATGACAGGCTGGAGCTTCTCAGCCAGGAAAACTCACATGACTTGGTGAGGGTGTTGGGGAGACCCCATGGGTCTGCTCTGTGGGGACAGAAGGTGGGCTCAGCAGAAGAGGCTCTCCTCGGCTCAGAGGGCAACAGGGAAACCATCTCAAGGCCCAGCCCAGCTCCTGGCATGCAGTCAGCGCTCAGCAGAATGAGTGAATAAAAGGACAAATGAACAAACCTCAGGGCCAAGATTGGGGTGCACACAGGGATCCACAAATCCAAGGAAAACAACCTGCCCACCCTCCTGTTGGCTCAGACACTGAGCGGAAATCCCACCACACTGTTTGCTGGTGCAGGCTTCGACGTGAAAAAGTCTCCCCTCCCCTCCAGGTACTTTGGCACAGATCCACATACCCAGCACCCAGAGAGAGGGCCAAGCCACTCAGCATGCCCATTCCCCAGCTTCCCACCCAGACCCAGCAGGCCGCCCAGCTGGTGGGAGGGCCTGGATGCTTTGGGTGCTCACATGACCCCTCCGCTGGGCGTTCCCAGGGCATCTCAGAGTCAGCATCTTAAAGACGTGGCTCCTGTCCCCCAAGAACTTCACTCTCATTTTCATGACTAGTACGTCAATGCACTGAGTCTTCAGGCCAGAGATCCTGCCCAAAGGCGGACTTCCAATAACTAGTCCCACTACGAGGTTCTAGCAATTCTTCCCATAGCTCGTGAACCCTTCCTCTCTTCAGTACCCTGCACCCTAACCTGGGCCTCACCCCCTCTCCTATCACCACCTGAGTCCTGCCCAGGCCTCCCAGCTCCAAACCATCTCGTCTTCTTAAAAATCTTCAGTTTTATGATAACACTCACCTGCTTACAATATCATGAATAGACAGTAAGAGAAACCTGTGACATGAGCTGGTAAGGAAGAGGATAGACCACAGGACTTTGGAACCAGAACAACCTAGATAGTTTCCAATTCTGCCTGTTTTTTCCTAGTTACATGTTATTGAGCAACGTACTCAAAATCTCTAAATACCAGTTTTTACACCTATAAAATAGGGGTAATAATAAATCTCTTCCTTGAAGAAGCAATGTTTCTTCTATGGTAGCTAAGAATTCAGGCTTAGAACCAGACTCCCTTAGGTGTTAATTCCATCTTCTCAAATTGCTAGCTGTGTGACCTTGGGCAAGTACCTTAACCTCTCTGGCCTCAGTTTTATTATCTCTAATATAAAAGAGTGATAATAGTACCTACCTCATGGAAGGTTGTAAGGATTGAATTCATGCAAATAGCTGAGAACAATGTCTGGCACGTACTAAATGCTGGATACACTTTAGTTACTGCTACTGGTAGAGTTTGTGGTGAGAACTAAATTATTTGGAAAATACAAAGCACTTTGCCCACTGCCTGGCATATAGGAGATGCTCAAAAGGTGACAACACCTTTCCTTTCACTAAAAATTGTTGAATTAGCCTGATTTAACATCGTGGAGTATGCATTAGTGGCAAAATGTCCAAGTGGGAGCATTCCAGCAGAAGCAGAAGGAGGAACGAGGCCTTGGGGGACCCTGAAGGAAGAGTGGTATTTGGGGGTTCTCTGATTGAAGAGCCCACCAGAACTCCAAGGAGGGGCTAGACATCCCGTTCTTTCAGCCAGTGTAATCCCAACCCGGGGTGGCGGGGGGGTGATGATGGAGGGTGAGAGGGCCAAGCTCCCCTACTGTGTGGGATACAGGGGACTGGGAGATACAAACCTCCCTGCCTCTGGACCCCCACAATCCACAGATGAGCAGTTTTCCCAGGAGACTGCTGGAAAAATCCGCCCGTGTTAGCTCCTGATGAGAAACATCAGCAAACCAGGGGAGGGTCGCTCCCCCTGAGAAAGACTGGGGTGGGAGCTGGCCTCCGGGCGGGGAAGGAACCCCGAGGTGCTCTTACCAAGGGATGGGAGGACCCAGTGGGAGAGGAGGCGCTGGCTGCAGAGCTCCCGCCCCCGACCCTGCAGGACCCAGCAGCCCTCCACTCCCTGGAGCCAGGAAGGCGCCTCTGAGGCGTTTGATTGGACTTTGGAAAGACCTGAGACATATCACAGGGCTCTTGGCTGTTGCCCCTCCTAGGGGGCCCTGCCAGCAGTTTAGAGCTTGGAATAGCTACCAACCCGCCCTCGGATATTGCTTTAGCTTATGAAGGGCCTTCAAAGTCATTAGCATGCTTGATACTCACAGCACCCCAGTGAGGAATTTATAATCTTACCCCCTCCCTGCATACGAGGAAACTGAGGCTTAGAAAGGTTAGAGGCTTGCCCAGGCTACTGCATCTGGAATGGGCTCCGTTTTGCCTTTGAATCCTGGTCCCCTGCTCTGAACTCCCTACTCTTTGCACCCCATAGTGCTGCCGCTCATTAAGCCCCTCGTTTCACAGGAAAGGACACTGGGCCAGGTTTGCTCGGTGAATTCCTGCCAGCTCCTGTCCCCAGGCCAGTGTCCTTCTCCACACTGGGTGGGGGCTTCCCCCACTGGGTGTAAGGAGGGGGTGGAGAGGGTTGTCCAGGTTATGGCAGGCAAGGGACAAAGCAGCCAGGTCTCTTGTAATAAGGGAGAACTGGCTGTATGTTATGCACACATTTGTAAGTTATGAGCATTACAGAGAGAGAGAAGCACATGAATTAAAGTGGCCAACTTGTATGCACACATGCACACTGGCACAGGCAGAAGGCTGGCCTTAAATGGTAAAAATTAGCAGTTTGAAACAGTAAAAAACCTCAACTTTGTCTCAGAAAGATGCAGGGTGACTTCACAGAGTTTTATGTGGACCATAAATTAGAGCCGAGAAAGGGCCTCTCCAGCATTCCTGGGTACAGACGGGGCTTTCCACCATGCAGATACGCTGTGTGGCAACATTACAAATGTCCCAAGCAGTTTATATACAACAGCACAGCATGAGTTTGCTGGGGGATATTGGAGCTGGTAATTGCTATTCTAAAACTGGCCTTGTAAGCTTGAAGAAATGTTTTGAGGGGGGGAAAAGAGCCAATTTAAGAGCTTTATAAAGCCATAAATGCCTTCTGAGCAAACCGAATGTAATCCATCTAAAGAGACAGGTCATCCCTCAGACTCAGTGGCAGACCCCGCAATGCTGCACAACCCAGAGAAGGTCCCGCTGCAGCAAGTGGGTCACCTGCATGGAGACAGGCCACTGTCCCAGGCCTCTGGGCAAACTGCCCCTCTAGGAAACAAGCCACAGCCCGCTGACAGCTGGAAGCTACCTTCCCTGCCAGCCAGGCTGGTTCCCTTCCCCCAGACAAACACCACCAGCTGGCCCTGGCCTCCCGTGGTGCGCTTCCCAGGTGTCTTCTCTCCCGGTGGTCCTGGAGGACAGAGAGGGCTGGAGGCTCAGGAGCCGCAGAGAGGTCTCCAGCTCCGCCCCCGTTCCATGCACGACGGAAGGTTGTTGGAAGAATTAAGTAAGGAAATGTCCGTGAAGAGCCTGCCACACAGCACTCCATAAAGCTTAGCTATTATTATTTTTATGATTGTTGTTACTTGAGGGAGGAAGATGTGAACAATGCAGGGGCACCTTTGCTGGACTCCACCCTCTCCAGACCCACCTCCTGGGAGGCTCCGGGCCTGGGGTAAAGGGACATCACGTAAGAGGCCCCGCAGCAGCGGGCACGGACACCGGCCGGCTCTCCCGGGGAAACAATTCCAGCGCCTGTCTCCTGATTTAATTAGCCTTTATCTGCCCACACTGCCTTTGGACACATTCTCTAGCCACAGTCCATAGTCTCGCCGCACACGCTGTGCCAGGACCCCAGAGTCCTCTGCTAAGCCTGATTATCAGCCCAGAGACTCTTCTCACCAGCCTGTGAGATGTGTGAATTTTCCCGGGTTTGTGGCTAGAAAACCAAGGCTCGGGGAGACCCGCTGGAAAAGAAGCTGCCAGATTCCCACTCGCCTGTCTCCTTCCTCACCCCTGGCCTCCCTCCCACATCCCTGTCTCTGTGCCCTCCACCACGATGATCCCATTCTCTTTTCAGATGTCAATATTTCATAACGGAAAACAAAAGCCATATAATGCACGATTACCCACTTTCCATTGTGTTTTAACAGCTCTGTTGACAGCATGAAGCACCACACAGGAGCAGTAGAAAGGGATTCAAGATCAAGCTTCCAGTGAAATGTGTTTTTAGTTATATGTATTTTCATAGTTTTTGCAACACCTTATTAAAGTTGAAAGCCATATATAACAGCATTACCGGTGGCACTTTTCAATATCCCTGAAGTCGGGTTTCCTTACAGCCTAAAGCAAATGTAACCCAGCCGCCTCCAGGCAGGGCCTTCGCCATGTCTTCCTCTAGCCCTCCTGAGCTGTCTCCCCCTCCCCCCACACCCCTACCACAGCTTCTGAACCGTGGGGAGCGAGATGAGACATTCATCTAAGAAGCTGGCAGGTGGCTCCCCTGTGACAGACATCTTACAGCCCCAAATCACGGGCCTGAAGGTCTTTCCTGTTCCACTCCTCCCCCACAACTCTCTTTCATAGGATCTGTCTTGGCCTAATTGCCCCAAAATTATGCCAAGCAAGTTTCCATCTCTAGGACGTCGCTGAGGCCGCTTCTATCTCCTGGTTTGCTTGCCTTCTTTCCCTCTGCTTTCTAAATCCCTACTCATCCTTGAAAAGGGTTGTAATCCATCACAAAATAAACTCAGCACACAGGAGGTAGCCTGGTGATGGGGAAAGTACCCTGGACTTGAAAGGACAAGATCTGCATTTGAGTCCCAGCTCTGCCATGTGCATTAGCGAGGTCCCCTTGAGCAAGTCTCTGACTCCTCTGCTCTTCAGTTTTGGGTCAGTCTACAAGATGAGAGTGTGAACTACATGATTATAAAGATCTTTCCAGTTCTGGGTTATCTAAAGGACTACCTATTAAGGCTTTCTGGGAAGTATTTATTTTATACCTACTAGGCATTTGGTGCCGTAAATAATAAAAACAAGGATAAGGCACAGCTCCTGTCCTCAAGGAACCTGCAATTTCATTGAGGAGAAAGGCATATGAGAACAAAAACTGAAATTACAGTGAATACTTTCAGCCCTAGTTCGAGACAGCAATACATGAAAAGTCATGAAGCAGTACATGATTAGATGCCAAATGAATTGTGCAGGCAGTAATTGCTCTCGGCCAAGGAGCTCAGAGGAGGAGAGAGTGCTAGGGGTGGGCTGGTCACAGAAGACTGTACTTAAGGGGTGGAAAGTGACACTGGGCTTGAAGGGCATCCACATGCATGGGACTGGCATGTGAGGGAATGGTCAGAATGTGAGGCCAGCTAAGTGGACTTTCATGAGCAATGGTGGTCATCAAAGGGCAGGGTCAGGGGGCAGTGCATCAACCAATTAGAGTGGAAATGAGATTCATACTGAGAAACAGAGAATTCTGTAGACAAAAGCAGAAGCTGGGCCACCAAGGGTTTACAGTGCAAGACTAAGATGTTTGTATTGTATCCGATAAGCAGCAAGGACCCAATGAAGTAAGCACCGAGTACTATATTTTGAGAGAATTAATCAGGCAATGACTTGTAGAATGGATGGGAAGGGAGAGGTGCGGGAAGTCAGGAGACCAGAGAGAAGGCACTGCAGTAGTCCAGGCAGGAGGGGACAGCGTCTGCACTAGGGTGGTGGTGGTGAGAATGCAGTGACCGGCCTGGCACAGGGAAGGATAGGAGGACAGCCTTGGCCTCTGAAAGGCTATAGACTCTCAGACCATTCACATATAGTCCCACCTTTGACACTTTTGAGAGTGAAAAGGGAGTCATGACAATTCTCCAAGGACAGCAGATTAACACCAGGACTGTCCCAGGCAAACTGGGATGCATGGTCACTACATAGACCAAAGAACGAAGGAAATGGAAAAGTGGCAGATACCAAGGTTTCAAGCCTGCAGAAGAGGAAAAATAAGAGCCTTGATGGAGACAGGTGGGAGGATGGTGGAAGGAAGTGGAATAGAGCAACAGAGAAGTAAAGGGCGAAAGGAGGTTGTTGCAATTGAGTGGCCAAGCAGATTTTGAATTCTTTGAAAACAGAACTGCTTCTTATCTGAATTATCACACAGACGTTTGCTAAATTGAATTAAGACAATAAACACCTGCTGAATTTAATCTAAAGAAGAGTGATTGTTGGGAGAATAAGAGGCAGAACAGCCCCTCTGCCTTGGTTTTGTTTGTTTATATGTGTGTTTTTAGAATTTCATTAGATGTACCTCCTGGGGGCTTGTCCCAGTGGCCATGTGCATCCCAGGGAAGTCTCATGAACTGAAGATTCTAATGTGTGCTGAAAACATAAACAAGGCATTGAAAGGCCAGCACACTGGCAGGGGACTCTCAGCAAATCCTGTTCCAAGCAGGAGAGAAGGAGCAGGGAATTAAATTCACCCATGCCCCTCTTCCTGACTAAAATGCAGAAAGTGAGGCCAAAAAAAAAGAGGAAACTCAACCTAAAAAGTCAACAGAGCAAAAATGCAGTCTATTCTGCCCTGGGCCGATCTGGACTCTTGTGTGCGGTAGTCTCCAGTCAGAATGTCCACAGCAACTTCTGCCATATCTTATCCAAGCTGAGGATTAGCACACAGCACCAGGTTATTACAGAAAACCTAGGACTCTTCTACAGACTGCTGCCCCCTCCCTTCAGGACTCTCTATTCCATGATCACCTCACACTTCTTCTGTAGCAGACATGCAGGCCTGCTAGTTGGGTCTCCTAATGTTGTCCAGAATTGGAACTTACAGGGCTCTGATGACCTGGAAATTTGAGGCAGAAACTAAACATTGGCTATGAATTATCCAGGTGCCTGTGGCTGCAGTTACTTGATCAACCTAAGAGTGTTGATTACTACTGAGTTAACAGTACAGGGGTGTAGGGTAGGACAAAGTTGCCTGGCCCAGCACTTCCTAAGCTACAGAATTTTCTCCCAATCCTCACAGAGAGGTCCCTCTTGGAACCATCTGATAGAATCAGCTCCACAAGTCTTTCTGGCTGACTTGGCAACATCAACATCATCAAAGAAAGAAGATGCTGTGTTGTTGCAGTTGTTCTTAGATGTTTCTCCACTGCACACACCTCTAGGTTGCAGCAAGGTCTTGGCGGTCATAGAGAATGTTTGAAGCAACAGTTCCTTACTGGGAGCAGGTCACCCTAAATAAGTGATCTATCAGAGCAGGCTGATGGGTGGCAGTGTTTTGAGAAAGGCTTCCCCACCCCCACCCCCACCCCCAGGGAGGTTCTGATACACCCCACACAGAAGGGCAGTCCTCACTCTCTCCCCTTGAGAATTATTGGATAGAAAACAAGAAGTTAACTTACACATCAGGAAACTTGTTATATACACCTACCTTCTTCTGAACACCTACCAGCTGTATGAATCATCTCACCAGTAGCTTTCATTTACTCACCTCTAAAAATGGGCGTGGTAATAATAAAAAGCCTGCCTCCAAAGGCTACAGTAGGTTAAATGAGGTAAGAAAAGTGCCTGAAACATAGTAGGGACTTGACAAATGTTTGGTTCAATGACATTTTAATAGTGTGATTAGTGTTGCCATGAAACTGCTATTTTCTAAATAGCATGTATTTTCTCTGAACAAGATTCCAAATATGATTCTCTGCTATAGACTGTACACCCCCAAAATGCAGGTTGAAATCCTAATCCCCAATGTGATTGGTATTAGGAGGTGGGCCCTTGGGGATTGATTACATCATGAGGGTGTAGCACTCATGATTGGGATTAGTGCCCTTGTAAAAGGGACTCCAGAGGACTTCCTTGCCCCTTCTGCCATATGACATTATAGCAAGAAGTTAGCTATATCAGGGACATAGTCCTTCAGCAGATACCAAATCAGCCAGTGCCTTGATCTTGGACTTTCCAGCCTCCAGAACTGACAGGAATTAAATTTATGTTGTTATAAGCTACCAGTCTATAGTAATTTGTTATAGCAGCCTAAATAGACTAAGACATTCTCCTTCACAAGAAATTTACTTGTTAGGTAATAAAGCAGATGGTTGCCCCCATCTCCACCAAATCCAAGGCCCTAGGAATGACCCATTTTCCAAAGGGCAGCAGGCAGCTAACATCATACTCAATGGAGAAAGACTGAAAGCTTTCTTCCTAGGATCAGGAATAAGACAAGATGTCCTCTTTCACCAGTGCTATTTAACATTGACTAGAAGTTGTTGCCAAAGAAATGAGGCAAGAAAAAGAAATAAAAGGCATCCAAATTGGAAAAGAAGAAGAAAAACAATTTCCATTTGCAGATAACATGATCCTATACATAGAATATCCCAAGAAATCCACAAGAAAACTATTAGAACTAATAAACCCAGCAAAGCTGTAGGCTACATAATCACATGCAAAAATGTTGTGTTTCTATACACCACACACAAACAATTTGAAAAGGAAATTAAGAAAGCAGTTCACTTACAATAGCAAATGAAGGAACAAAATACCTAGGAATGTGTATGTAACCAAAAAGGTAAATACACTGAAAAAAAAAATTGCTGAAAGAAATTAAAGAAGACCTAAATAATTAGAAAGATATCCCTTATTCATGGATAGGAAGGTTTAATATTCCTGAGATGTCAATATCACCCAAACTAACCCCATCAAAATTTCAACAGCCTTTTCCTCAGATTCATATGGAATTGCAAGGGCCCCTGAATATCCAAAACATATGGAATTTCAAGGGGCCCAGAATGTCCAAAACAATCCTGAAAAAGAACAAAGTTGGAAAGCTCACACTTCCCAACTTCAAAATTTACTACAAAACTATAGTAATCAAAAAGTACACTATTAGCATAAGGATCAACATACAGACCAATGGAATCAAGAATCAAGAGTCCAGAAATAACTCTATACATCTATGGCTAATTGATTTTGAGAAGGGTGCCAAGTCCATTCAATGGGTAAAGATTATATCTTTAACAAATGGTGCTGTGAGAACCAGATTTCCACATGCAAAAGAATGAAGTTAGACCTCTACCTCACACCACATAAAAAAGTAACTCAAAGTGGATCAACAACCTACATGTAAGAGTTAAAACCATAAAACTCTTCAAAAAAGAAAAAACATAGGGATAAATCTTTATGACTTTGGATTTGGCAATGATTTTTAGATATATCACCAAAAGTGTAAACAACAAAGAAAAATATACAAATTGGACTTCATTAAAATTAAAAATTTTTGTCTATCAAAGGATGTTATCAGGAAAGTGAAAAGACAGTAGAATGGTAGAAAATATTTGCAAATCATGTATCTGATAAGAGTTTGATATCCAGAATATATAAAGAACTTCTACAACTCCACAACAAAAGGACACTCAAATTAAAAATGGGCAAAGCACCTGAATAAACATTTCTCCAAAGAAAATATACAAATGGTCAATAAGGACATGAAAAATGCATCATTAACCATTAGGGAAATGTAAATCAAAATGATACTGAGATATCACTTTACACCTACTAGAATGGCTATAAACAAACTAACAAAAAACAGAAAATAACATGTGTTGCCAAAGTTGTGAAGAAATTGAAACCCTTGTGCTTTACTGGTAGGAACTTAAAATGGTACAGCCTCTGTAGAAAACAGTGGTGATTTTTCAAAAAGTTAAACAGAGTTACCATTTGACTCAGCAATTCTACTCCTAGATGATACCCAAAATAACTGAAAATAGGGACTCTAACTGATACTAATGTAGCATTATTCACAATAGCTGAAAAGTGGAAACAACCCAAGTGTCCATTAACAGATTAATAGATCAACAAAATGTGGTATATGCATACAATGAAAATTATTCAGCCATAAAAAGGGATGAAATTCTTATATATATGCTACAGTGCAGATGAACCTTGAAAACATTATGTTAAATAAAATAGTCAGACACAGAAGGACGAATATGTTATGATTCCACTTACTTGAAATGGATGGGCAAATTTAGAGACAGAAAGTAAATTCAAAGTTACCAGGGGCTGAAGGAAGGGCAGAATGGGGAGTCACTGCTTAATAGGTACATAATGGGTACATAATGGGTTTGGAGTAATGGAAAAGTTTTGGAAACAGATATGGTGATGATTGTACAACATTGTGAATGTAATTAATGTCACTGAATTTTACACCTAAAAATGGTTAAAATGGCAAATTTTATATTATATATATTTTACCACAAAAAAAAGACAGTAGAAAAGATAGGGTGTTATTATTTAATTTTTCACGTAAAATTAAATTGACTAGAGAGCCTAACCAAAGAACAACACCCAGATTTCTTTGCACCTTGAATGCACAAAGGCTTTGCAACAATGCCCCATCACGCCCCAGGGTCTTTGCTCACTGCGTTCTTATACACACAGCCTTGTTGACGGCTCCTTGTCTCTGCCTATTTGATTCTACCTTCAAGGCCTGGCTCATGGGAGACAGGATTTCTAATGAAAAAAGTTTAGAAGCAGAGGCGCCTGGATTCTGATCCAAACTGATCAGCTGTGTGGCTTGGGTCTTTGCCATATATAAAAATGGGGATAGTCATGCCCACAGTCCAAGGCTGTTGTGACATAATGCATGTCAAGGGGCTGGCACACTCACCCCTTTTGTGAAATCGCTCCCAATTTCTCCTTCCCCTGAGAGCCTCACTTTAGTAGTATGTTTCATTCAGGAATGAATCCTCGCAGTCCTGTGACATCTCCTGTGACAAACCACTCCCATGTATTGCTCTGGGACTCCTCCAAAATAATTTAACTTTCCATGTTTTCCTGCTTATCTCCCCACTCATCATCTTTTGTCTTCCTCCACGGTGGCTGGGACACAGTGGGTGCTAAATAAATTGCAAATACACTTGGGGCAAATGGAAGATCCACAGGCAACAGAGGAAAACCCCACAGGAAACAGAACCCCTTCAACTCCAAGTAATAGCCCATTGATGTTCTCTGCTCCGGATGAAACTGTTCTCTGCCCTACTGGCACTTAATGAACACTCCGTTTGTTGAATGAATGAGATCTTCTGATGCCCCAGCTCATTAAGGTCAATTGTAATGTGGCTCATCAGGAAAAGAGTTGATCTGAAGAGATCACCCCTTCTGTGAATTTTAGAATGTCTTTGGAAATAAGGGTTTACCTTCTTGTTTTCATTTAACCATTCAAAAGAGTGAATGTAAAGTTAATTAAAAAACAAAAAAAGAGTCAGTGTCCCATGAGCACAGCTCACCCTACATTGAGGAGAGGTGGCCCAGGTGGAGGCTACAGTGGCAGAGGGTAGCTGGCCAGGAATTTAAGATAATCACCGACAATTTAAGTCGCCAATTTAATTTGTCACCACTAATCCACCAAGCAGCCAATGCACTGTCAGAAAGCAGACTTGTTGCATGCTAGAGCCACCACGTATCATGTTGCTTGGAGCTTAAAGGATTCTGCAGCCTACTAGGCCAGGAGGCCCTCTGGGCCTGGGGGAGGGAGGGCCTGGGTGCTAACCACTGGTCAAGCCTCGGATGAGGCACCTTGCTGGCCTCCAGGTCCTCACCTGAGAGAAGGCAATGTTAGACCAGAGCCTCCTCAACAACCTCCTGCAAGTTTCATTGACTCCAATGAGACTTCCTATTTTCCAGAAAATCAACTAGGTCTGGGAAAGGGGAAGAGGCCCAGTGAAAGCCCCTGGAGTCTGGCCATCAGCTCAGCCTCAAGGGCAGGGACAACAGAAGATTGCCTGTCTCCATGTCCCTCCCCACAAAAAAACCCAGGGTCCTTTACAGGCCCCTCTCCAGAGCTGCGGCCGGGCCAGGACACAGCCACAGAACAGGCCAGGTTCAGCTGACTTGGAGAAGCTGTGGAGGTCTTATCCCAGCCCAGCCTCTCTGAGGGAAAAGGAAGTGGCTACTTCTCACCATCCCATCCCTAACACTGGGAATAAAAGTAATGGCTCAGACAGCTTAGCCATTATACGTAACATCTACCATGTGCCAGCTGCTCCGTATACATTAGGCCATCTGAGTCCCAACACAACACCGTAATGTAGTTATTATAGTCCCCATTTTTACAAATGAGGACACAGACACAAAGACTTGGGTTAAGATGTTTGGCCAAAGTCAAGCTGATAGCACACACCAGATACGGGATTTGAACTCTTGTCTGTCTGAAGCCAAAGCCTTTTACATTTCATCTAGGCCCCCCACTGACTTCCATCGTGGGGAGAAGAGGTACTGGGTGACTGAAGCCAATTGGACCAGATTCTTTCAAGATATCATCCCCATCAGATGCTCATTACAACCCGTAGTTGGGGATAACTAACCCATTTTACAGATAGAGCAGCCACAATTTTGGAGATCACTCAGAGGATCTCTTTAGAAGTCCCCCAAGCCTTTAAGAAGCTCAGATCCTGAGGGTCTTGCCCAAGGGGCTCCTTACCCAGGAATCTAGGCAGAGTCCCCATGATACAATCTCCTGGGAGCTGTTTCTATGGAGAGGGAGGTTAGGCTGTGCCAGGCAGTCCTCCAAACCCTCACTGGGTGGCTGATTGGGCACATCATGTATGTCTGTCATCTCCAAATGTATGCACAGCGGGAGGAGGGGACCACCCCCACCACAAATCCATCACCAGACACTCCTAACCACCGTTCACATGAGGATGGAAAGCCAGACGCGCAAAGCCTCTCTCCAGAGATCCAGTTCTAATTCAGTCAGCACCTAGTCCAGGAAGCAGTAGTGACCAAGGACTATTCCAGCCTGCAGGGAAACCTCTCTTGGCCTCACAGCACCTCTCGTGCTACAGCTTGCATTCTTCTCTTATGCTATTTATTATTTAACTTAATGAATTAGAGGCAGAGCAATGGAGAGAGACCCCCTGGGTTCAAATCCTGGCTCTCCCACACTAGCCGTGTAACTTTGAACAGGCAGTGTGACTTCTCTGTGCCAGGTTACTCCAATGCAAAAGAGGTAGGGTGTCCACCACAAAGAGTAGCTATGAGAATTAAATGAGTCATGAGGCATAAAGAGTTTAGACAGTGCCCGGTACATGGAACACTCAAAAATGTTTGCTATTGTCATGATTTTAATATTAACACTGATGTTAGTGAAGCCCTGTCTCCCTAGCTAGACTAGAAGTTCCTGGAATGCAGAACCAGAAACTGATACTTCTTTGCATCATTCCCCCATTCAGGCAGACTCACACCCAGTCAGAGCTGTAAGATCTTTTCCTGCAGACTGGCCTTTCCAGAAGACAGTTCCTCACTTTACTGCCTGGATTTGGGGAAAGAAGTGTCTGCTTGTCAGTGGCCAATGGCTACCTTTACCAATGCGCCCAGTGACGGCCACAAAATGTCTCAAGTGAGACGAGGGGCAGCAACAGAGATCTGGAAATGAGGCCCCAGCTGCAGAATTCAAGGAAGCCAGAACCCTCTGGCCATCCCAGGCCCCTAGGAAGTTGGGGACCCACAGAGCAAACCCCTCCTTCCCAGGAGTTGTGTCATGCAGAAAAGCCAAAACTTTGCAGAAAGAGTCCTGGAGTGAATCCCAGAGGCCTCAATTCCCATCCTAGCTCTGTGCTGTGTGAACTTTCACAAGCCTCTTAACCACTCTGGGTCTCTGTTTACTCAGTTGTTAAATGTTACTTAGTTCCTTGCCAATTCTGACCAAGAGTCAATCTCAGAGGAAGGCAAAAAGCATCTCTGAATGAACCTAATAAATCATTTCACAAGCAATCTGCTCTCCTTGTTCATTCATTCATTCCACAAACATTGACTAGGCTCTTACTAGATGCGAGCACTGTTTTGGGGTATGGTAGTGGAAAAAAGGCAAAATCTGATCACTGTTGGAGAAAAATAAAAGGGGGAAGGAGAGCCAGGAATAGAAGAAAAGGGATTTCACATGGAGAGGGCCTTCAGGGAAGGCCTCACAGAGAGGATAACATCAAAGTGGGAACCTGGGAAAACCAAGGAAGCAAGCCAGGCAGTTGTCCAGGGAAAGAGGGAACAGCAAGTGCAAAAGTCCTGCGGTTGGAGCGTGCCTGCTGTGTTCCAGTCGCCATGGGGAGGTCTGGAGGTCGGCGTGGGGAGCGGAGTGAGCCAGGAAACAGGTGAGAGGAGGTGAATTGGGGAGGGCGAGGCCCAGTCATGATAAGGACAGAGGCATTTATTCAATTATGAATCTAAATCATTAAAGCTTTAACATAAATGAATTTGACATTCTTCACTTACATGATGAAGGCAAAATGCCTTATCCATTTGTTCATTTTCACCTCTCTCTTCGCCACCATGGGCTATTGAGGATTCTTATTATTCTTACTTTCACCTGGGGGCTTGAAGAGCTCTGTTTCTCTGTCCAGGCCTACAGCCAGGGTTTAGCCTGGTCTCCATTCCAGAACCTCAGGTTGGGTTCTCCACCCCTCCTGAAGGTGCAGCCGGCTCCCCGGTCAGACCCCTGTGTTCTCTCCCAAGCTCTTCCACCGTGCAGCCCTGTGATCACCCTTGACCCCCTGCTATGTCTCTACATCGCCCTCTCCCCAGGGCCTCCACAGCTGCTGTTCCCCTGGCAGGAATGCTCTTTCCTTCTGCCTTTTTTCACTTGCGTCCTACCATCCCCTGAGGTCTCAGCTCAAGCATCACTTCCTGACAGAAATGCTTCCCTGATTTCTCCAAATAAAATCCTCCTCTTAAATGCTTTCATAGTTCCATGTTCTTCCCATCAGAGCTCTCATTACACTTGAATGCTCATATTTATTTGTATGATTTCTTTAAATTAGTGCCTCTCTACTCCAGCTGAATGTCAACTCTATCAGGATAGAGACCATGCCCGTGTTGCTCACCTTCCTACCCAGCACACCCCCAAGGTACCCAATAAATACCTGATGAATAATTGGATGAAAGAGCAAATGTGTGCCCCAGGCCTTCTGTTTATGGAGCACCCTGGGGGCACAAGCAGGAACAGGCTTGGGGCTCTTTGAGGGGCCCTTGGGTGTGGCCAGCACCCTCAGCTGGGTTGGGTGGGGGCAGAGCTGGAAGGGGAAATGACTGAGCCCCTGACACCACACCAAACACTTCACACAGGACGTATCCTTTCATTTTCATAGCCCCACTAGAACTGAGAATTACTATGCCATCTCACAGCTAAGAGCACTGAGGTTCAGGAAGCTTCTATGAGTATATCTATAGCTAAACATGGTCTTTCTGATTCCAAGGCCTATGCTCTTTCTTCTCTGCACAACTGCCCTGGCTTGGAAAGTTTCTAATCCAGCTCTGCTATTGATTTCCTGTGTGACCTCAGGCAAATTTCCGCCCCTCTCTGAGCTTCAATTTCTCCATATATAAAATACAGAGGCTGGAACAGATGTCCCATGTCCTTTCCAGTTCTGAGATTTCATAACTTTGAGA
Organism: Manis pentadactyla; assembly: GCF_030020395.1. Lineage (NCBI taxonomy): Eukaryota > Metazoa > Chordata > Mammalia > Pholidota > Manidae > Manis > Manis pentadactyla. The sequence goes on along the minus strand of NC_080031.1, from coordinate 11,213,039 downwards.
TTTTATGCTTCTAAATTTATGAAATTAAATAATGGATGCTAAAGTACCTAGCTCAATGTCAAACACAAAGCAGACACTTCATAAATGTTAGTCTACTCCCTTCCTTCTTCCTTTCATGCCTTTCTCTTTTCCTCTCTTCCTTCCTTCTGATTCCCTGTTTCACAGCCCTGCTCAAGATCACCTGTACTGTCCTGGCTCTTCCAGGAGACCCAGAGGCTTCCTGGGGACTCTCGCCAGGTTCTGCTATCAATGTTTCCAGCCTGCAGTGCCCTCAGATGGCCATTCAAGCTGTGCTCCTTAGAAAAACCCTGGCCTTCCTGCACCCCACTCCCTCTTGCCTCCTGAAGGGGTGTGTCCAACACTGCAAAGAGAGAAAGAAGTGATAGGGAGGCACTCACGCATACTGAGTACCTTCTAAAGGCCAGGGGCTAGCCCAAGCTCTTTGCTATGTCTAAGCCTCTGCAAACAGTGGCTGTTATCCCCATAAGGATTTAACCCCTGCATCTGACCCCGAGGCATACACCCTTTGCCAAGGATCCATTCTGCACCGTCAGCTATTCCCCTGAAAGCATCTTTTTCTTTCCATGTTCATGTAACTTTGGATTTCCAGTCCTAGTGACTCCAGTCCGTTGATCTCTCTAGCCACCCCCTCCTGCCTCTCCTCACTGCGGCCTCCAAAGTACCAGACTGCAAAATATCCTTAGATTGTCCCCAGTGTTTTTGAGAGGATGGCATGGCTGTGTCCACTGCACCAAGGAAACAATGTCAAGAAATTGACTTCATCCCATCCAGAGGAAGGAGCCAGATTTTCCAATGCTCATCATCCTCCCAGCTGGTGCTGAGGAAGCAGGGTGAGCTTCCCCCCAGCCCACCCCTGCCCATGAGGACTCGCCAGAAATCAGACTCAGTAAGATGTGAATGCAAACATCACATCACCAGGAGCCCCAGATGGGATATGAAGGGGGAAGGGATGGCTGCTTTTTCTAAAGGTTCTTCCTGCAAGCTATGCCCTCAGGGAGTATGATGGGTGTTGGTGTGGGGAGGGAAGGTTGGGAACAGTATCAGCTAGGCTCTGTGAGACAGTCTGGATGGGAAACTCAGGTGAGAGCAAAAGTCCCTGGCAGGATTTTCTGGTGCCCGCCATCTTCCTCTCACCTTGCCCTGCCCTTGCCTGGGACGGAAAAGGAGCCCCAAGGGTGAAGCAGTTGGCCAACTCTCCCAGGAAAGGGCCTCATCTGAAGGACAAAACTTGAGGATGCCCTCCAAGACCCCAGAGCGGGCTATGCTCCCTATGTGTGCTCTGTGGCACCCTGGACTTCTCTATGGCCCCTATCGTGGTTTCACTACCTACCTACAGGTCTTGAATGCCCACCTCCCCCACGGACTGAGGATTCTACTCGCAGAGAGCCTGCTGTCTAGTTCATGGTCGCATCCCAGCACCTCTGCAGGGTTTTACACAGAGAAGGTGCTCGGTGTACATCTCTCTAATGAACGTTACCAGCAGGGAGGAGCCCAGGGCCTGGTTCAGGCTGAAAGGGGCCAACCCTCATCCCGCACCCCCTGCCTGGGCCCCAGGTGGCCTCTGCACTGGATTAGGTGGGAGACACTAGTGAGAAAAACAAAGAGCAACCACCTGCACGTAGTAGGCCCATAATTTGGGTTTGCTGACTCTCCCCCAAATCTGAAAGGCCATCGGAGGGAACCATTCATGCCCCAACCATGGAACAGTCATGGCAGGCCATCCTGCCAGCTTTTAATCATTTAAACACAGTTGTCATCGCTGTGTGAGTATGCAAGGAGTGTGTTTTCACGTGCATGCTTTGTTTTAAACTAATAAGAAACAGAGCCTGTGCCAACTGATTCTCTGCCCCACATGTTGTGTGGGAGGCATTGGTAGGTATTTTCACTTATGTTTACATAGCTTGCATGTCACATCCACATACATTATCTCTTTGGGGCCTCTCCGCAGCCCTGACAGCAGGCATGATCACCTCCATTTTACTGATGAGAAAGGGGGGCCAGCTTGTAAGGTCTCACAGTGAACACAAGGCTGAGTCAAGGCTCAAACCCAAGCCTTTGGCTTGTTCTACACCAGCCTTCCTCAGACATCCTTCTTGCCAGACCACAGTCTCATTACCCACAACCAACCCAGGCCAGAGCCCTGTATACTTTAACACTGAGTTACGTATGCAGTGGAGTGTGGGACCTGGGGTGGGCAGAGATGGAGAAAGAAGAAAGCAAGGAATCCAGCACCTTCCCCCTAAACATACAGGAACCTAGAACAGGCAGCAAGCTCAGCTAAGAAAGATCACTGATGCAAAAAGACCAAGAGCCGGCAGTGTGACCTAGGGCAGGTTCTCTTACGTGCTCTGACCTCACTTGGTTTCTGAGCCCCATGGTGATGACTAAATGGAATGAAGAGGTGAGAGCTCTTAGCACAGGGCCCAGGGCATAGTAAAGGAGCCCCCAGGCCTCTGGGGCCTGGCACAGCTCCCCAGAAGTCACAGGGCTCAGGACAAATCCTTCTCCTCCCTTGACTTACAAGCTGGCTGTGGCAGCCTTCTCCTCCCTCCCCGGAGGAGTCCGGTTCCACCAGCTCAGGCAGGGACACCAGCATCAGGACTCTGCAAAAAGAATGCCAGGGAAGTTCCCCTCTTCCCTGACAGCAGCTAAGGGTACCCCCAAAGGACAGACTAGGAACAGAGTTCTCCTTCCACCCCTCTCTTCCAAGTCCAGGGGAAATGACTTTGAGAAGCATTCCAGGAGACCAGATGTCCAGCTTGGAACGGGGCTTTCCGACAATCTGGAAGCCAACGGGAGGTAGTAGTCCCCATCTCACCGCCACTAGGAGGCTCTAAGGAATGGGATGCCTTCCCAAGGAGAGTCGTGCCTGTGCAAGGAACAAGTCACCTCCCTGGGCACAGCCTCCGGGGGAGGCTGGGGGAATCCAGAGCTCCTTGGCTTACGTCCAGGTCATACTCATATGTGAGGAATGCTGCCCCACTGCGAGTCTGGCTCTCTCCTCCCAGAGCTGGGAGTGGTGTGGCAGGAGAGGGGCCGAGGCAAGGGGCAAAATCATCACTTCTACACGGGCCATGGGAGAGCAGCAGACTTGAGTTCCCATGCCACCTGGCTCTCCTGCTTGATTCCTGTCCCCATGACCCTCCTGGAGCCTGGAGGATGCAGAAAGAGCTCTCCAGCCACGTAAGTGGGGCCCAGCTGTCATTACATCTTCCTCACCTTCTCGCCTAACCAGAGTTAGGTCCTTTTGTCAGTGGTTTTGATGTCCCTTGGTGTCCCATTACCTTCTCCAGACTCATGGTAGCAGTGGTCTGGACCACACACTTTAGCATGGATAGCACAGAGTTATACACTAGTGGACTTCAGAAAGGCTTTGAAGATGTTCTCATCTGACCTCCTCATCGTATAAAATGAGGATGCTACGAGCCAGAGAAGTCAAGAGAGATGTCAAAGGTCACACAGCTCGTTCTCAGTTTGATGGACATTCATTCGGGGTCCCCAGTAAGATAGTGTAGCTCCTATAGGAAAAGGCCCCTGCTCCCACACAGCACACTGCTGGGCATTCATTAAATAGTGGGCCCAGGTCAGCTTGCCGATGTACGGATGGATCACCAGGGAGTGCTCGGGGGTGAGAACAAGCACCACGGGGCCCTGGGTATACCCACCTGGAATATCTCTGGGCTTCTCTCTGCCTCTGACCTGAAACTAGAACTCACAGTCCACACAGAGCGTGGACTCGCCTAGGACAGGGCAGGAATAATCTGTACTCCCAAGGTTTAGCTCAGGCCTCGGAGCAAAGTAGTAAGCAGTGACAGTGGACTGTCGGGGTGAGGACAGTGAGAGGATCCTCTGGGGCTGGGGCCTGCTGCCCGCTGGTCTACCCTGGAATCGGGGGACTACGCCTACCCTACAACTAATCAGAGTTAGCAGGCCTCACCACTAGTGGGCTGAATGTCCCATGGTGCCTGTCGGGATGCAAGGCGAACGACAACGGGGGTGAGCCCTGAGGGCATTCTCTTCACCTGGGGCCCCCAGGCAGCCAACAGCTTGGGCTGGCAGGTGGAGGCAGAAAGGCTGCCACCGACACTACCACTATGACCCCCCCTGCCCCTAAATCTACCTCTACCTATTTGTGCTGCTCAGCCCAGCTGTCATGGAACACATTGTGGAAGTGAAAAGCAATGAGCTGCTTCTTGGTTTTGGTTTCCATAATGGCTGGGAGCCCTCCCCTACATTTGCCAAGCATATGGGTGATGGGGGTTGGGTGGTTTAGCTGGTTCCTTTAAAGGGATTCTCAAGAGAGGACTAGGTGGAGCTCAGGGCAAAGACGCCCCCAGAGCTCAGTGAGGCACTTGCTTTGTCTCCTAAAGACTAAAGAAAGGCCTGTCTTGTAGAAGGGAGAGATGGGCCACCCTAATTCATGTGTTCCCCCGTGAGCAGGCAGACACAGCCACAGCCCCGTTCCCTTCCTGGACCCGCCACTTTAGCCACTCTCTGAGTCCCAGGTCCTCTCATTTGTAAAATGACATAACAATACGCATTTCACCTGCTTCACAAAGTTAAGAGGATCAACAGGAGAGCTTATGAGAATGTGTTTAATTAGGAAAGAAAACTACCACCATGAGCTTACCACATGCCTAGCACTTTCAGATATTCTAGAGTTTCCACAACTCCTATGTGCTTTGTGTTACTATTATCCTGACTATATAGCTAATCAAACCAAGGCTCAGAGAGGTTAAGTGATTCGCCCAAGGACACACAACTTGGTAATGGGGAAACCAGGATCAGAATCCAGAATCTGACTCCAAAACCTATGTTCCTTCTCTCAAACCCACACTATTTCAACAAAAGAAGCAAATGTTGCTTTTTATGAAGAGGCTAGTGAGTCTTCAGGTCGAAAATACTGTCCTCATGGAGGTAACCCCTATTCGAAGGACACATCCATTTGGCCCAGAAAGTCCATCTGGCAAGTCAAAGCCAACTCCTCTACTGTCTTGAGACCCTACACAACACAAGGACACCCAGGGGTCAAGCCCTTGCTTCCGTACCTATGGCTGTGTGTTCTCATGATGCTTGCTGGTGGTGGTGGTTTCGACAATTGCCTCGTCACAAAGCAATCCAGTTGGGAAGAAACACAGAGTCATGGACCTCTGAGCTGAAGGGGACCTCTGAGAGCAAGTTCAAGCTCCTTGTTGGGTAGATGAGGAATCTGACATCCAGGGAAGGTCAGTCACTTGTTGAAGGTCCCACAGCCAGTCAGCGGCCAAGTCTAGAGCTCAATCTACCATCCTTTGACTCCCAGTCCAAACCCCTGTGTTCTCCACCATTCCAACCACTCTGACAGGGGTCAGCTTCATGGCCCCCAAGAGGGCCAGATGTGGGCCTCAATCTCTGCTCTCTTGGCTTAGGAAAGCAGGGGCACTAGGTAAGAGAGTTGTGCTGTAGTCAGAAATGGAATTAGTCGGCTTCCTTCATGCACTAAATCACTAGCCTGAGTTCTACCCATCGAGAAGTCAACAGAAAAGTCCTCTCGGAAACCCCGTGAAGTACCAAAGAGCCAGTCCCCAAGGAGGAGGCTGAGGAGGCACTCCTGAGGCAGTGGCAGCCCCCCTAGTCCCTGATTCCCTCAGAGGGGGCTCTCCACCCTTGCTCAGGTACCCCCCTGCAACCCCTATGCACACCTTGCCTGGAGAGTCTTGTGCCTCAGCCCTCCCTTCCAGCCCCACCGGGTCAGACCTCCACCCACCCCTGCACTACCACTGCAGAGGTCACCTCCTCTGAGAAGCAGGCCCTGCTCACCCTGCTCTGCTCTCCCCCACTTCTGCCTCCTTTTGTTAAAAATGGATTTGTGCCTCTTTCATGTCACCTCAGTGTACCTTCACAGCATATCTTATATGTTTGTGTGGGGAGTTTGTCCACTCCCCAAACCGTGTGCTCCCTGAGGACAGCGTCCGTGTATCTATTTCTACCACAGCCCCTGCTGGGTCTGCACACCGCGGCCAGCCCAAGCCACAGTGTGACCGGCTACTTGGTCCACACTTGTTGATGGTGCCTGTGACCTGTGAAAGGCCCAGGCATTTCCCGGGGAAGCAAAACGAAGGGGAAGGGGAAGCTGGGAAATCCACCAACCGGATCTTCAGTCCAAAATAAAGAGGAGAGGTCATGAAACCTGACTGACTCTCTCCTGTGTCCCAGACACTGTGTCAGGATGCTCTGACCACCATCCTTTGAGCTTTGTACTTTTATTACCCACTTTACAGGTGGGGAAACCAGATCAAAAATGTTAGGTAACGGCTAAATTCACTCAATTAGGAACCAGGAGCTAGGATCTCAGTGCTGTTTTATCTGAGGCCAAGCCCCTGCTCTGTACCACCTCCATGGAGCCAGCAAGCTCCCTGAGGACAGGGACTCTGTGGTTACATGTGTTTGTTCCGTTTGCTTTTGCTGTCATGTCCCCAATGCCTGGAACTGTGCCAGGCACACAGGAGACACTATAAATGTGAGCGAGTGAAGGAACAAAGGAATGAATACATAGCATGCTGCCTCTCCCCAGCAGGACAGAACAAGGACTTGTGATTTCCAGGAATAGCACCCAATTTCTCCACCCAGAAAACTACCCAATGTTAAGTTTTCTCCAAAGGCCACATGAATTAGGAGTGGGTTTACTAAGATGGAATTGGAGTAGGAGGAAAACTGAATACAAAACACTAGATCCTAAGGAGGTGGGAAGTTCAAAGTGCTGTCAGTGCTCTGAGGCCTGCCGATCCTGGGGCCCCTCTCTGGCCCAGCTGGATCGGGCCCTCCCCGCTCCAGGCTCCCTCATCCCCCCTGGGCACCTCCACTGCCTCGACAAAGCTGTACTGAAATTGGCCACATTCCTATTAAGCAGAGAAACTAATAGTTACACCACCCACTGCAGCCCCATCCGAACCCTCAAGTCTGCTCCGGGCCCCAAGGCCAGCTGCTTTTCTCCACATTCCAGCCAAAAATAATACAAGAACGAAGCTGTTTGGTGGAGACTTAATCTAATCTTCATTGCTTCGGTTTTAAAATATCCTGCCTGGTTTAGGGTTTCTTATTACACACAGGGATATGTTTTTAGTGAGATAGGTCTTAGCAGAGACGTCCTTCTTGTAATTAGAAACCCAGGCAGGCTGGGCCTGCAGTGAGGCACCCAAGCCTAACAGCAGATTCCCCTGAAGACAACACGTTTGCAGCGAGCTCTTCCGGAGCTGAGCTGAGCTGCCCGAGGGCTTGGGTCTCCCTCACTGCTGGGGGATCTGGAACCAGGAAAAGCCGATCTCTGAGAGAAGGACTATGTCTTCCAACTCTCATGCATTCTCTTAGCAAAACTGTTGCTCCTTCTGGCTGTCACCCCCAATCAGAATGGAGACTAAGATGCTGCCCATGACTGCTGAAGAAGGTTTTTTTGGGGGGTGTGGGGGGAGGGAGGGAGGAATTACTCCAAGAAGTCCCCACAGATGAGGGAGAATTAAAGACAAGCATTCTGCTGAAGCCACATCTCCCGGGGTCAGGGTTAGATTTGAAAAATCAGCTCAGGGACGGAAGGAGTCTCCAAGTGCATATACAATTTTGTTTAAGTGCGGGGCGTAACTCCTTGGACTTTCTAGCCCAGAATCTGCTGATACGCCAGCATGGAGGCTGCTAAGTGAGGTTCAAGCTGCAGCAAGCTCTGGACCTGCGCCCATCCCCCCATCCTGACACGATGTCCCACGCAGGTCCAGGCTCAGGCCTTTCTTTCCACGGGCATAAAAAGAAGGGGCTGAATTTCTGATAAGTCAGATTCTCTGTTCATCTGATGCCGGAAAGCTATCGCAGGTAGCACCACTGGAAATAAGCATTCTAGTTCCCTCAACTCAGCCTTAACTTTAGCACCTCGTGATAAAGAGCAGGTGAAATTTTGGAATCATAGCAGAGTTTTCAAACTCTAGGATGTAAAGAAAGGCAGGAGTTCAGCTCCCCAAGTCTAAGGAACCCTGAGAGGTGTGGGAGAAGGCTCTGGAGCCAGGCAGGGAAAGAAAACACACTGAGGAGTGTGACTTGGCTGCCCAGACGCCTTCTCTCTCCCATTCCCTTTACTATTCAGAGTGCACCAGTGCAGGATTCATGCAGGATTCACTCCTCATAGCCTAATGAGGACTTCATATGATACATTCCACTGCACAGATGAAGAAACTGAGATCTGGAAGCTAAAGAGCCACAGGAGTCATGTAGCCATACAGTAACAGCGTGTAAGACCGCCATGCCCCCAAACTTCAGCTTTAACATACCTCAGCATGCTGACCTGCCAACCTTGATTATCTCCTTCCTCCCTTTCCCACCAGGTATCAGATTTAATTAAATTAGCAGATCCCCATTGTAACAAGCCTGGCCATGCAGCCTGGACAGAACCCAGCCAGTGTAGCTCCTCCCTCTTAATTCTGCTTCTTAACATAATTCAAGTTTCGATAAGTCATAGATCTCATGTGAAGTGTTTTATACAAAGCATGGTGTGTTGGCTAGAAGCAAGGCTAATGGTGGCTCACGATGATTTCACTTTCCATATACATCCTCTGCTTTGCCTCCATGGCATCACTTTCTCCCTTGCCATACTCTGATCTGCATGTTGTTTGATCCAGACACTTTGCTTCACATGCCGTCACCTCTAGCAATTGCATCACACATTTATATATATCTTACAGCATCACAGTCCCTGTGCCACACAGCAGAGGAAAAAGGAAAACATAGCAGCGTTTCTCACCTTCCTTTAACTAATTTAGAAAATGTGCTCCAGATTAAATAAATCAGGAACAAACGTCTGAAATTGGAGATAGAATTTCAGAAGGGGAGGAGGAGCACTAAATATATAGCAAGGAAATCTTGCAACATGTTGAAAGCCTATAAAATTTATACATTATTCTTCAAAAAAATAAATTCAACTGCTTACAACACAATATTATTAAGCCACTAACATAAAAATTCACTTTGGCCTTCTCTGCTGCCATTCATGTGGCACATTGCATTCAAGGAAGTCAGGTTGGTGGGTTGGGTTTGGTTTCTAAACCAGGCTAATAGAGACCCTGTTAAAAACCAGCCTTTTTGCTTTCTAGGCATCCTTGGTCCCTAATGAGTTACAGCCCCAGGTTGAAGATGAACATGGCAGAAAGAAATTTAACACACACTCTGGTGCACCCATAAACATCAAGGCCAAGGGAGAAGAGGTATGTTTCCAGTTAAGCTAGAACTCCATGAATTCAGGATTCTCCCCTCACAAGACAGTAATTCTCCTTATTTCATCACTAACTTACTTCAAATGTGTTTATACAATTTATTGCTACTGAACTTCCAGGCAACTGGTGTAGAGTTAATGAAACCCAGCTTGGAGAAGCTTTGAGCTTTGAACAACTAACCACAGTTTAAATGGTTATGACATGCGGTCAAAGCCACAGCCCAGCCCACTGCAGTTTCTGTGTTAGACCCTAGTCAAAAACCTTGTCATCTCACCTTTTGTGCCAAAGAGATTGAAAAAGGAGAAAGCACTGAAAAACAGCCTTCCACGTTTCTTCTCAAGATTCTGAGCCTTTCTCCCTGACATTTTAACACATCTATCTTACTAAACGCTAGGCAAAGCCCCTCCTCCAGTCCCCGAGTAAATATTTTAGGTGCAGTTTGAATTGGCAGCCAGTGGAAATCCTGAAATCCAGTTTGAGTTTAATTGAACAGGGTCAGGACTACATAAAGCAATGTTGAGAGGAGGTGTAAGGGGGAGGCACCAAGCAGCACTTGAAGTCAGACTCACTGAAAGTCTAAAAGGCAAGCTAGGCGTGTACGGATGACACTGGACTGGAAAAGAAGTAAACTCGGCTTTCTGGATTACTTGGACATTGATTTTTATTAATCCTCATGTCACATGGCATGCTCCCCCCAGCTCTGTCCATGTGAGAACTCCAGGAGGCTCCCTCCTTTTAAGCAGGCTCGTTTTGGAAGAGTAAAGGGGAGGTACTGACTTTGCCACAGCCTCACAATAAAAGCCCCTTTTGAAAGCAGCACTTTCATTAACTTAAAGCAATCTATAGACTTAAAAGCAGAGAGCAGTAAACTCCCAGAAAGGATCATAAAACAGCCAGTCTCAAGTTGGGTACACTTCAGTGCAATTTGCACGAGGTATTTTACTGTGAGCGGTGGCCAGGCCCATCTCCCTCCGGTAACCCCCTGCCCCTTATTCTGAGCAGCTTCTCTTTCTCTCGGCTTTCATGCCTTTCGCGCTCACAAAGGGGAGGCGGTGACTGGGGAGTCTCCGTGGGGTCACGGCTCCCTCCCGCCCTCAGGCTCTCGGCGGGAGAGAGAGCGCACAGATCCCAAGCCTGCAAAACAACAGCCTTGGAGCGCGGCCGCAGGGCGGTCGCCGAGCCCCAGGCCACCGCGCCCCTCGTGGGTCGCGAGTCTTCTGCGTCGGGAAGCGCCGTCTGGCTGCCCGGGCTTGCGGCGCGAGGGGTGCGGAGGGCTGGGAGGGTGGGCTCAAGGTTTCAAGAAGCAAATTTCCAATCTCCCTCCCGTACACCCCCCAACACACTCATCAGCTCCCCAAGCTGGTCCTAGGGACAGCCTCTCTGCCGGTTCGGGGCTTCACTTCCCCCACCCCCCCGCCCCCGCTATCCACCTAGCTAGGCCCTGAGCCTTGGTGGGGGGGTGCAGCTCTAGCGGGAGATCACCAGTCCAGAGATAGGAGACCCCCTCCCTCCCTTCCTTCAGGGTCCTAAGGCCTAAGGAATGCCAGAACGGCAGGGTAAACGGGAGGGCTGGGGGCTAGGGCTTGGCGTGATACAGAGCTTGCGTTTGAACACCATCATTTTCTCAGATTTGAGAGGCGGGGGGAATCACCTAAATCTGCCTGAAATGCGAAGCTTTTCGCTTCCACCGGTTGGAGAGCACTTGAAAGCCGAAAAGTCAACACGCTGGAGAAGTCCCGGAACAAGTGGGGTGAGGAAGGGGCCCCCGAGCTACCCCCTTTCCCAGCAGAGCACCGCACCCGCCACCCGGTGTGCGGGCTCCCGGGCCTGGCCTGGCGGGGGAAGCACAGGCAGCCCCTGGGGGTCAAGACAAGCGCAGGAGGCTCCAGTCCGGGCGACCGCGTTGGGGCCGGCCCTGCCCTGGGCCGCAGCCTGGGCTCCCTGGGCGCGATGCGGCACCTCTGCTGGCGCCCCCACGCGCAGGCCGCGGCCCCTGCTGGCCACCCGTACCCGCGCCGCCACGCTGAGCCTGCACACCCCCAAGTGGCTCCCGGAGCCTGCCGAACCGCCCGGGTCGGTCCTCGGATCCCCTCCGACCCCTCCGAGGCGGCCCTGTCGCCTCCCCCAGAACGTCCCTTAGATTGGTCCGCTTCCCGGAATCTTTCTCCTAGGACCTGGTGCCGCGCGCGTCGGGTCCTCCGCTCCAGATCCGCTTTGGGAGACAAGCAGCAGCAATTCGGGGCTCGCCTGCCATGGCTCTGAGCAACTACTTTCATTGCCTACCTAGTCGCTTTTCCACCCACGGAGTGTGGGGACCAGCGCGCGCGCGCCCCTCCCCAAATTCCGATAGCCTCAAACCCAATAAAAAGCAGTGATTCCGCAGCTAAATCCCCAAAACGCCACCCGTTCCTCCGATTCCAGCCTCAGATGTAACCACGGGCCCCCAGCCCCCTGCTTTGGCCGGGGTGTAGATTCCATCCCTAAACTATCAGCTGCCCTTCAATCCCGCTTCTAAAAACAGCCTGGAACCTATAACCTAAACTCCAGCCTGGCCCTGAAGCCCAGCCCTAATTCAGCCCTAATTCACGCCCAGCCACCACCCACCCCCATTCCTAGCCCGGGTCTCCCCACCGCGCAAGAACCTCGGGCTCTCCGGCAAAGAGCCCCCGAAAGGGGAGGCCTTCTTCGTTCGTTTCTTCCTCGGGTCCGGGAGTCGGGAGAGCCCGGCTCGCCTAACCAGAAAGAAACGCGAACTTTGCGCGGCGGACTCGACACCCTGCCCCATGCCCCCTCAACTCTCTGCTCTTGGGCGCTTTCCGTCCCCCCTTTTACGAACTCACGCCCTAGTTCTCGATCCAGGAGGGCTCCCAGTCCCAAACCTAGCAATGGGCCCCTACGCCTTCCCCCTCCTCGCCAAAGACTCCCCACAACCCGCGGAAAGCCGGTAACCCCACAAATCGCTCCTCCCGGAGCGAGGGTCCCCGAGCTTGGCCTCTGGGATCGCGGCTTTTCTGCCCCGGCGCTCGTGTTCCGCTGTCCCCGCTGGTCCGCCTGCAAACCCCCAGGCCGGGAGGGACGCAGCCCGCGGCTCCTTGACTCCGCTCCCTCGGCCCCAGTCTGGGGCTGCTCCGGCTCCCGACCGCTCGAAGGCAGCTCCAGGCGGGCGGCGCCGAGTCAGCGCCGGCCCGAAGGGCGCCCGAAGCCGGGGGAAAACGAGCGTGGAGCCGACCCGCGGTCCCCAGCCTCGCCTGCGGAGCCCCAGCCCCGAGCCGCCTGCACCCCGGCTCCAGCCCGCGCGCGGAGTCCCTGCCCTCGGGTCCCCGGCGCTCCCGGCGCGCCGCTCCCCGCCCGCCCGCTACGGAGTCTGGGCCCGCGGCCGTCAGTCCGAGTCCGCAGCCCCGCTCTTCGCACCCGCGACAACGCGCGCCCGCCACCAGCCCGAGCGGGGCGAGGCAGCGGCGGCGGCGGGGCTCCGCGCTGGCCCGGCCGGGACAAGGCGGGCCGCGCGCCTCCGGCCGCCTCCTTCCCGGCCTGGCCGCCGCTCTCGCTGCTTGGCTCCGCGCTCTCCCGGCGCTTCCCCAGCTTCTCTCTGCACGCTGCCGCCGTCCCTCCCTGCTCCCTGCCTCCCTCCTCCCTGCTGCCTCCCTCTCTCTCCTCCCTGCTGCCTCCCTCTCTCCCTCTCTCCTCCTTGCCCTGTCGCAATGAATAATACTCTGGCTTGGGGACTGGAATAAAACACACGCGCTCTGAGGCAGCCGCCCGCAGCAGCAGCAGCCGCCGCCGCGCCGCCGCCGCCTGCAAAAGCGTCTCTGACATGGAAATGAATGACAGCTTACCTGATGCCAATCTTCATCAGACTGACACCGGCGTGACAACACAGCCTATACTTCCCGGCACTGCTCGGGACGTCAGCGGCCCAGGGACCCGCCCCCCGCAGCCCCCCCCCTTCGCACACCTCCCCTCTCCCCACTCCCCCTTTCTCCACCCCCCCCACCCCCACCCCCTCCCGACTCCCGGCCCCGGCCGCTTCCAAGTCGGAGCAGCAGCTGGAGTGTCTCCCTCTACTGGAGGCTCTGCTGCGACGCCAGGCGCGGGCCTGCTCCTGCTGGCGGGGAGGCGCCACCGCGCAGGACAGAAAGCCTCGGAGCCGGAGGTTAGTTGCCTCTTAGGCAGGAACGCGGCGGACCCCCAAGGAACTCGGGAACCCTGTGCCCACCCTCGCGCCAAGTCCTCCTCAGCAAACAACCGAGGCAGTTTCAAGACGTCCTGTGCTGAGGGCGTGGAGATTAGATGAAATTTTCTGTGCACCCCCAGAGAACTCCCCAGAAATTACGAAGCTTAAAACTGGAAAGAAATCCACCACCATGTCTCCCTGTACCCCCACCCCATTCCTGCCTGCTGGCCTCATTTTTATGATTGCATTTGAATAATTCTCATTACCCTGGCCCCAGAAAAGGTGCTCAGATGACACTCTGGTTAGTTATTCCTATTCTCAAGAGCTTTTTCTGCTGTGGGCTTCCTGGGGCGTTTGCTTCACAGAGGGGGAGACTGGGTAATGGGGTGGGGCATAAGGAGATAAAAGGGTGTAGAGGCTTTGTCAGTAAATCACCTCTTTGCAAATGCCAGGGAAGCCTGTTCTAAGCCACTGCTATTTTCATTCTAAAAAGTCACAGAGTTCTGGGGGTCCGGTGGTGTAATATAAAGGGAGAGACCAGCTGGGCTGTGTCAGCCTGGGCCTGCCGAGTTGGCTTCATCTACTTCAGGGAGAAAATACCACTAAGTGCCTTCTAAGGGGAAGACCATGCCAGCATGTATGGTTATACATGCACCTCCTTTCATTTGGCAAAGATTACAGCCCTACTAAGTGCCAGGTGTAGGCACCGAGCCACCCACAGATGCAAGCTGCCTTGCTTCCTTGACTTAGCACATGGCCCTCTGCATAAAGGGACAAGAGAACCCCTTCTACCCCGTTGAAATTTGCTCCTTGTTCCCCATAGAGGAGCCATTTCAACCACAGCCAGGCAGCGATTGATCCTCTGACCCCAGACCAGGCAGGGGGCCTGGACGAAGCCCAGACAAAGACTCTGATGTAAGCACGGAAAGCTGAAAGTGAAACCCAAGCAGGCCAGGTTTGCAGCAAAGAATCTGACCCAAGGAGTTGAAGGCTGCCCCTCTGGTCTTTCCAGGCCTCTGGGTCACTCCTCGTCTGCCTCCAGCATGCCAAGGATGAGAGCTATTAGCATTCCGTGGCTCAGAGGAGGCAACGGAGACCTTTTTTGCATTACATCCCAGTTACACTAAATGCTGTTTGTCTGGATCTTCCCAGTTCCCCCAAATTCAACCTCCAAAGTTGCTTGTGGAAGAAACTCTTCACTCACAGTCCCCATTACAGAGTTGAACCCTCTCACCTTCACATAGAACCTCCAAAGACTTCACTAGGTGGATTTATGTCACCCCAGCCTCTGATCTGTGGTCAGAGACTCTGGCTGCTGACAGCATAATCGCTATTATATATTATACATTGTATAATAATATAATAATAATGAATGCACTTGCCCTTTTTATGTAGTACAGAAGCAGCCAGATTCTCCAACCCCGAGGCTGGAGGTCAGGCTGCCATAAACTCTCAGAGGGAAGCCCTCTTCAGATACAGGAGGGGGAGGGGAGGTCCATTTGCCCCCGCGGTGGACCCCTGGAGGGAGGGTTTTCTTCCTTTCCCAGGGTTAATAGTGAGTTGCTGTAGTCTCCAGAATCGGAGGGGAGAATCAGGCTGAATGTAAATACTTAACCCCATCAGAGAGGTGTTAGTGACCGTAAATAGTACTGTAGGCAGCAGCCATGCATCACTGATTTACGTTTGTCACACCCCTCGTTTTCTGAAATTTACTTCAGTACCCAACTCTTTCCTGACGCAGGAGATTCGTTGCCATGACCTGTTACTTTTTTTGGAGTCTTTAAAAATACTACTGTGATTTCTACTAATAGACTTTTGATGCTTTCAAGTGCCCATTGTAATTTTAAATAAACATATCTTGCTTTGACTATTTTGTAATTTGTAAAAGCTTAAGAAATGATTATCTAAATGTAACCATCCTTCTTACAATCATTCAAAGCAAATATTTGTCCTGCATCCACTTGGAGCTCAGCTGTGTCTAGAGCTGAGGATAAAGAACAGAAGCAAAGAAGTTCAAGTTACAGCTCCTGTCTCCAAGGAGCTTCCATTCTAATTGAAGAAAACAAAGCACCAATACATAAAAACCTTAAAGAAATAGTAACAAGAGAATCCAACAGATGACACAAGCTAGCAAATAATTAATCAACAAATGAATCAACAATACATCAAATTCTTTAAGTTCCATATTTAACGTTGGCTCTGTTAGTGAGAACAGAAGGGAGAGAGTAGAAATCAAGTCTGCAGAATTCACTTCAGATATTCTGCAGTCTCTCTTCCAACATCCTTCTGAGGATGAAGAAGAGGATGGAGAGAGGCACACAGGTATGCAAGTCACCAACACATGCACGTGATGATCAGACAGGCTTCCTACCCGCCCTCGTCAGCACTCTTACATGGTGGAGTTCCTAATTCTTGGTTCCAGGTCTCCTTCTCACTCTCTCTGCACTTGATTTGTCTTTAGGATACAGCTTACACTAGTCCAGGTTGTCTCCTCTGAGCTCTAGGTATGTGTGATCCATAGCCTAACTGAATCCTGTCTGTATCACCCTATGAATAAAAATTTAAGACTTGTCTGTATTAGTCTACTCAAGCTCCATACCGCACACTAGGTGGCCTAAACAACAGACATTTTCTCACAGTTTTGGAGGCTAGAAGTCCATGATGAGGTGCCACCGGGATTAGTTTCTGGCCAGACCTTACTTCTTGGCTTGCAGATGGCACCTTCCCCCTGTGCCCTCACATGGCCTTTCCTCTGTGTATGCAGAGAGAGAGATCTCTGGTGTCTCTTCCTCTTCTTATTAGGGTACCCTATCCTTATGACCTCATTTAATTTACTTTCCTCCTTTAGCCCCCATCTCCAGATATAGTTACACAGAGAATTAGTTTCAACATGTGAAATTCACTCCATACATAACACTGTCTACATACCAGTTCCCTTTATTCTCAACTGAATTAATTTTGATGAACCTTGTTAGGTTGTGAGTTCCTTGAGGGGACAACATCTATCTTATTTCATCTCAGAATCCTCAGAACCTAGTAAGTGCTCAGCCCAGAAAACATATTAAAGAAATACTTGTGAGTTGAACTGAATGAAATGCATTTCTCCATCATTGCCCCAGTCCAGTTGAAGAACTTACTGGCAGTCACCTGGAATATTTTTATTTCCTAACTGGTCTAAGGCATCCAATATCCCCAATACTTCCTATACATGATCACTAGAATGTGCTTCCTAAAACAAAGGTTGGTTAACCGTGGTTTCACCTCACAAGCCTCAGTGGCTTTCCATTGCCTATAAGATTTAGCGTAAAATGTTTATTGGGCCTTACAAAAAAAAAGATCTACCTTATAGCCTAATCTCCTATATTACTGCCAATACCTCCCCAACTCTACTTTCAGTGGTTTCCATTGCTGGGAACTTCCTGCATGGAATCTCTTGGGGAACTTTTGTTTAGTTCAGGGTTTCTGGTTCCAATCCTGGAGGAAGTTGGTCTGGAGAAGAGCCTGGGAATCTGTATTTTTAAATGTCCTGTGTGAAGAGAATGAGAAGACAAGCTATAGAATGGGAGAAAATATCTGCAAAAGACATGTCTAATAAAGGATTTTTATCCAAAATATATAAATAACACCTAAAATTCAACAATAAAAGAACAAACAACCCAATTAAAAAATGGGCAAAGATCTGAATGGACTCTGCACTAAAAATGTTCAAAAAAAAAAAAGAAGATGTTCAGATGGCAAGTAAGGATATGAAAAGATGATCAACAGCATATGTCATTAGGGAATTACAAATTAAAACTATCACTATATACCTATTTAAGTGACCAAAATCCAAAACATGCACAAAAACTAAATGCCGGCGAGGATGTGGAGCAACAGGAACTCTCATTCATTGCTACTGGGAGTGCAAAATGATACAAGCCTCTCTGGAAGACTGTGTGGTGGTTTCTTACAAAACTAAAAATACTCTTGCAATATGATCCAGCAATCACACTGCTTGGTATTTACCCAAATGAATTGAAAATGTATGCCCACACAAAAACCTGCACATGGATGCTTATAGCAGCTTTACTCATAATTACCCAACTTGGAAGCAACCAAATGTCCTTAAGCAGGTGAATAGATAATTTAACGGTGGTACATCCAGACCGTGGAATATTACTCAGTACTGAAGAGAAATGAGCTACCAAGGCATGAGAAGACATGGAGGAACACTAAGTGCATATTATTGAGTGAAAGAAGACAACCTGGAAAGGCCGCCTATTGTACGATTCCAACTATATGGAGATATTCTGGAAAAGGCAAAACTATGGAGACAGTAAGAGAATCAGTGGTTGCCAGGGGGTGGGAAGTAGGGTGGAAAGGGATGAATAGATGAGTACAAAGGACTTTCAGGGCAGTGAAATACTCTGTATGATACTATAATGATGGAAACATGTCATTATACATTTGTCCAACCCCATAGAATGTTCAACACCAAGCATGAACCCTAGGGTAAACTACGGACTATGGGTAATGCATCAATGTGGGTTCCTTAATTATAACAAATATTCCACTCTGCTGGGAGATGCTGATAATGGGGGAAGCTATGTATGGTGGGGGGCAGAAAGTATATGGGAAATCTCCTTACTTTCTGATCAATTTTGCTGTGAACCAAAAACTGCTCTAAAAAAATTAAGTTTATTAATTTTTTTTTAAAAAGCTGCTGCAAATTGAGTGGCTTGCCACTTCCACACCAGCCACCCCCAGTGCTCAGCCTTCCTGTACTTGTTCATGCTATTCCTTCAGCCTCGACTTCCCATTCCCACTTTCCCTACCTTCCAAAATTCTACCTGCTGTTAAGACTTGGCCAAAACATCACCTCTTTTCAAAACTTCCTTGGCTCCCTCTCCCTAGCAGAGAGCACCAGCTTCAGAGTCCTTGGGACCTGCCCCAAATCTCCACCCTGTCACGAAATAGCCATGTATCTGGGAAGTTGCTACATTCTCCAAGTCTCAGTTTCTGCCTTTGTGAAATAAGGATGCCCAACTCATGAGCCCATGGGGATTAAATAAAATAATGAGGGCAAAGAGCTTGGCACAGTCCCTGGCACATGGGAGGCTCTCTAATGAAAGAAGCCATCGGATTTAATAGCCCTGACCCAGGGCTTCCACAGCGCTTGCCTGGGCCTTTATTAGAGTGCTTATGTAATTGGCCTGCGGAAGGGATATATTGTTTACTGGGAATGCTGTGACAAGCTCTGAGGCTGTAAACAGCTCATGATCCAGAGCAAGGAAAAGGGCCGCTTACTCTCCTGAGGTGTCCTTCCTGACCCAGGCGCTGGGTGGGGCTGTGGAGCTGGCAGGGCCAGGGCCAAGTGCGGAAGATGCCTTCCCTGATAAAAACGCACACCCCTCCAAGACCAGGGTTTTCACTGCACAGTGTGAAAACTCAGACACTTTAAATCCTCCGAAAGGTAGGGCTCCAGGATTCTGCTCCGAGCTGGATTGTGGGATGTCTAGGTCTGTTGCCTCTGTCTGATTCTTTTTTTTTTATTTGACCCTGAGAAAGCGTCTCTACTCCCCCACCCTCTGAAGCACGGGGAATGCAACCTGTCCTCTGGGCACATGATAGGCAATTAATTGGGTCACGTCTCTAACGGGCTTCTCTAATATAGGAGCAATATAGTCCCCAAAGCCTTTCAAAAAACCTTCCTTTCTTTTGGTACTGATGTATATATGGGAAGTTTCTTCAAGCACTGTCTTTCCCCCATTCCTTATTTTCCCAACCACCCCTCTGCCAACACACACACACACACACACACACACACACACACACACACACAGATAAACTCTTAAGGGAGTTACCCTGTCCTAGCTCCGGATGAGAGGCTGTATAGGAAGGAGGAAAGGAGAGGAGAGTTTTGGTAATTCTGCAGTTCTTTGCAGTTTCTAGCAAGGGGCGGGCAGTATCAAAGCCTGTTTGAAAGAACCAAGAAAGGAATATTGGGAAAGAGAATATTTAGACTGCAAAATGCTCTGATGATTTCCAAAAAGTGACACTTGTGGGAAATGGCAACCCAAGAATTTGGCCACATCCACTTGAAAAAGGAAGATATAAACCTGTGTTGTTCACCACACAGTAGCCACGAGCCACAAGGAGCCACTGAGCACTTGAAACACAGCTAGCCCACAATCAGATGTGCTGTGGCTGTAATATCCATAATGGATTTAGAAGCCTTGGTATAAAAAAAATATAAAATATTTCATTAATAATTATTTTCTTTCTATTAGCTATTGAAATGATAATATTTCGGATAATATTTTGGATGAAAGAGGCTATTAAAATATTTTCACCTGTTTCTTTTACCTCTTTAACATGGCTACCAGAAAATTTAAAACTACTTTGTGACTTGCATTCTATTTTTATTGAAGCCTCACTTCTGGGCTTCGTTTCTGTCTTGGTATAAACTATGCTTGGCTGATGAAACCTTCATCATTTATCATGCACTGCTCTGGCTCAGCAGCTCTTCAACCTACTCTGCTTCCCGGAGCCAGTGCCACACAGGACCAGCTGGGGTGGGGCTGAAGGGAGGCCAGCAGGACATTCAATGCCTCCACCTCAGTCTGCCGAGGTTGCTAAGATATCCCCTCCTCCACCCCTGCCTTACTCACTCCAAAGGTTTGATTTTGAAATGTCTGCTCTCTCCAAAACAAAAAGGCCTCTTCTCCTACCTGTCCTAGAGCACCCACCCTGAGCCCTCGCCCCTTCCTCCTTGTCAGCCCCCTCATCACCATCATGATTGTCACCCCTGCTATCACTGTGCTCTCCCTATTCTTCCCTACTCATCACCTCCTCTCACCGCCCCACCTTGTACTGCTCTGTGCACCCAGTGGACCAGCTCCTCCCTGTGTCCAGGGATGAATGCTACCAGCGTTTGTGGCCTCTGATGCTGCACCCACGTCCAAGTCCTCCTGAGCTGTGGATTTTGCGGGCCACGCTCCCAACTTCATGCCTGCTGCCACCAGATTGCAGGGCTCAGAGAACCAAGCAACAACTCGGGGAAGGGATGAGGCCACATTCCCCACAGAAGCTGGTCCCTTTTACCAATGCTGTAGGGAGAGGGTGAAGAGGAGTGCCCAAATGAGGGCTCATGTTTGCACCCACAATAATCATGGCTAATGTGCATCGATGATTTGCTCAGTGACAGACTCTTAGCCAAGTGCTCAACATGCATTGCTTCATCAGAGCCCACAGTGGCCCCATAAGGCTTAGATAAGGGGAGTGAGCCTTGTGACCAAGTGACAAGTGTGTGGACTTGGACAGGCAGCTCCACAGCCCACTCTGCAAACTATCGTACACTGCTTTTTCACAAGCATGGGCGTGCACTGCCTCGTCCACTCACTCATCTGCTGGTTCCTCCCTCAGCAGGCCCACACTGGGCACCTCCAAGAACTACCAGCTCAGTGATTTCCAGTCACATCTGGCCTGGCCAGGCACATGGGAGGCCGTAGGGCCAGAAAGATGAGGAAATCACAAGCTCTGAACCCACAAAGATCTTACAGGTTTTCAGGGAACAAGAGAGATGCAGAAAAGCCCAACCCTGTCCTCAGATTCCATCCCATATTACAAGCAAAGAGGGTGGGAGGGGCAACGATAGGCGGAGCTTCAAAACTCTCCTGTCCTAACGGGACAGGTAAAACCAGAGCTTGTCATGCAGCCCCACCTTTCCCTGGGGACCTTGGAAACAGTGTCACTGCTTGACTGCAGGTCCTCTTGACAGACTCAGCTTGTCTCCTTCTGCTTTTGTCCCCACTGGCTGCTGTCACAATACCCAGTGGAGATGTCAGCACTCAAGTCAAAACTTACTCCAGAAACTGCTTAATTCAGGACCCTCACATCCTGTATCCTTCTGAGTTCGTGTGCTCACATTCCCACTGTAGTAGTGTGCACTTGAATATTGCATATTACATGTTCTTAAATTTCAAATATATGTGCATTGGCTCCCTGGGCAGATTTTGAACTTCTTAAAGACAAGGACTAAATGTTTCTTTTTTACCTTACTTTCCCAAACTTCCGGCTTTTGGTAGCAACCTCAGCCTATTTGAATTGCCAGATAAGTGCTGATTGCTTGATCTACTGTGCACGGACGTGTGTGTGTCTGTCCGAATGGGTAGTGTCCTGAATCAGCATATATAGCTGGGTGTTTGCGTGAGTGACTATCGGTGTTAGCATATGCATGCATTGTGTGAGGGTGAATTCTCCAGCTATTACCATTACGGAAGCTTAGATGCACATCAGTACAATCCATCAATTTCCAGGCATTATCTCTCATGATAATTTCCTGCCAAATCTTTGAGTTGCAATTAGGAAAGTAGATAATTTGAAACATTTTCCTCTGCATGTTGAGATGGATTATAATCCTAATTTGATAAAGACTCTTAATGACTCATTAGCCACCCTTGGCTTCTCCTCAGGTCAGCCAACTTCCCAGGCACTGGGAGGCAGCCTGCTCAGGCCATTACATGTTATTGCTTTGGCAGCACTAAAACAAAAGACACAACAAAGCCACGACGGCACCCCAGCCCTTAAATTTGCTTTTCTTTAGCTGCTAGGTTTGGGCGTCAGATTTTCTTTTCCTGGCTTTGAACAAAACCTCTAATTTCCTGACACCCAATGCTTTCTCCAGAATCTTTGCTTGCAGCCAGAAGTGGCTGGCACACTCACCCAGTACCCTCCTTCTGTAGACGTGGTGTCCGGAGTCACTTCCCCAACCACTGGGCCCCAGACCCATCACTTTGCTGTGGAGCGATCCCCAAGTCCAAAGTGTGGGGTTCCTGGGAGCAATGACACTTTCAAGTTGTTTACAGATGATAACCACGTAACAGCCTCCTTTCTCCTGTGGCTGACCAGGGTCAGAAAGTTGAGGAGGCATCTGACCCGTCCCCTTCCCTCCTGGCAGAATAACACCTCTTTCAGCCCCAGGCTTAGATAATTAAATTCTTCATAGAAGCCAAAGTCATGAGGTCCCCTGGGTCACCCACTCTAGAATTTAAGAATCCTGCTTTCAGAAAGTTCTTATTCATGCATGAACTCATGCAGACATGTATGCAGCATACATGCAACATACACATGCTCATCACAGATGAACCCATAGGACACACACCCATGCATGCACAGAAGCACAGAGGGAATATGTATACGTGTGCAAGGACTTCTCTGAATGGTCCTTAACCCTGAGCTCAGGTAAGGGAGTAAATAGGAGAGAAAGGCTTTGTCAATCAGCAAACATACATCTTTGTTGCATGCCTACTATGTGCCAGGCACTATGCTAGGTGCTGCTGTACAAGGAGGCACACATAGGATGGATAAGCTGGTGATCGAACTGAATTGGACTAATGTTATGGCATTCTGAGGTGGAGCAGGTGGGGGTGGCATCCGTAGTCATGATCAGCCTCCTGAGCTCTAATTACCTTCCCCCCCTCCCCCTTGTCCCTGCTCTGCTTGGTCCCCAGTGTCACAGGTTAGGGGTGGGTGAGATTAAAAAGCCTCCACTCGCCCAGCCCACTCCCGCCCTGGGCATTCGATCAAGGTGACAAATGCTCTCTGGGCAGGACCCCTGAGGCTGTCTTCGCTGCCACCCACCCCTCCTTCCTTCCCAGTGAGTCCAGGGGGATCTGAGCAGAGGGCTGATGGATAGCCCTGTCTTATTGCTCCAGACTCCGAATCCAGCAGGGGCCTGCGAGAGCTGTATAAATCAGAGCCTGGGCCGGGCTCTCAACAGCACGATGACTCGACAAGAGGAATGGAAGGCGAGGGACCATAAAACTGTCTGTGGGCTAAGTCATTTCATTTCAAGTCAGGGCCAGGGAGAGAAAATGTTTGGTTCTTGGGAGACAGACTCATTTGAAGAGGATGGATAAGCTGGTGGAGGTCTGCATATGCAGATGCTCAGAGACAGGGAGGCTGAGGGAGGCCAGCCCCACACTAGGACACTGGATGAGCCATCCCTCACCTCTGGTGCCCACGCATCCCACCATCTAAGAGGGCTGGGGGTATGCTCATGTCCCAAACTTTGATAATGAAAAATTAGCCTCCAGTGAGGAGAGGAAATTCTCACCCCAGATGGATGGAAAAACGTTAACTTCTCTTCTCTGAGATAGGAACAGCTGGAAAAGAAAAAAAAAAAAGCAATGCTGGGTATAGCTCTAAACATCAAACCATCATCAGGCAGATGCAGGAGGCACCCCATTTCATTTACTCACATGTGTACTGAGCAGCTACTGTGTGCCAGGCACTGTGCTGGGTGCAGGCACAGTGCAGAAAGCATAGGGTCATTTGGCCCTGCTCTCAAGGGGCTCACAGTCTAGTTGGAGAGACAGCAAGGAAGACGTCTAAATCAATGGCATGTAGCTCATTATCCTTTATCACAGCACCTGTGACAAATTGTTGCCCTTATTCATTATTTATTCATTGTTCTCCTCTCATTAGAAGCTCCTCAAAAGGCGAAAGGAAAGAGACCTAATATTTGAGTGCCAGTGATCTGTTTCCATTAGGCACTTCAGAGTCATTTCAGATCCACCATAACCTGCAAGGTGGATTTTATTATCCTCATTCCATAGATGAGAAGATAGAGACTCAGAGAGGTTAATTCACTTGCCCAAGGCCAAAGCTAGTATGTGGGAGAGCTGGGCCTCAGCCCCAGTTGGTGTGTCCCCAACACTGCCCAGCATTTCACCCATATGCTGCCTTCAGCCCTGAAGCCATGCCGAACTCTGGAAGCTGCTGATACACAAAGGAGGGCGACGTGCTGAGGAGTGGGTGGTTAATGCTGGGTGGGCGGCTCAGGGAAGACTTTGCAGGGGAAGAGATTACTAGACAGTTTTAAAGAACAAATGGGATTTGCCAAAGTAACAAGGGATGGAAAATTGACGTAGTGGACATGACATGTGCAAAATGACATGTGCATGAAATGGCATCGTGCGTACTGGCTGCCTACTCAAAAGCTCTTGCTTCACCCATGATCTCCTCTGTCCCTCCCATAAGGGCCTGAAAAGCAGGAACTCGGCAGTGACACCACACACCCTCTGTACTCTGTAATGGAGGGCTTTTGGTTTTTTTTCTGGGACCAGATTATAAAATGCAGGTAGGATCCAGTCTGCTTTGCTCCCAAGTATAATTCCAACACCTAGAATGTTATGTGACTAATTTTGGAATGAGTGACAGAAGTGGACCTGGAGAAGGGGGTGTTCTCTACGTCTCTGCCTGCCCACAAAGCTGGTACAATTGGCCAGACTAGGAGCCCCTCCTCTTTGGGGTTAGGGACGACCATTTTAAGGCCACTCGGGCACTGAGTGGGACCAAAGGAGGAGTGGCCCAGGGTCCTTGAGAGGTTGGGGAAGACCAGCCCTGCCTTCTCTGTCTCCTCAGCTCCTTCCCTCTAGTTCAGGATCTAAAACTGGGGTATGAGCTCAGAGAAGGGTGCCACAGGGCAGACTGTAGGCCTGCCCTTAGTCTTCAGCTTGTGCTAATGGAGCAACAAGAGTCCTGGTAGAGCCGAAGCCTGGGGAACACCAATATGTAAGGGACAACACGAAGCAGAGGAGCCTGCATGGGAACCTGAGGAGTGCCCATGGAGTCTAGATACCTAGGCTGCCACCCAGCCACCAACCCGTCTTCGTCCCCAGCTCAGTGGCTAACACCTCAGAGAAGCCTGCAGATCGCCAGCCCAGCCTTTAGAAATGACAAAGGTATTAACCAAGAACAAGAATTCGAGAGTTCCACAATTGTTGTTTCAATGGAATGAAGAGGAAAGTTTGGCAACTGGCTCAACAGAGAGAGAAATCACAAGCCAAGGGCCTTCAAGGCCCACAGTGGGAGCTGATCAACTCTGCAGAGCCTTGAAGGGGTCAGCCCATGGAGGCACCAGGCACCACAGCCCTAGGGCCAGATGTTGGCTGGACAGGGGGCGTTAGCAGAAGCTCTGTTTATAGAAGGGATTTGCTGATTGACCCACTCTCCTTACCCAGACAGTGTGCCATGCTTTTCTATCCTCCAGAAAATGAGAGTTTTTTCTTTGGAGGAACTAAGCGAGAACAATATTGGACTTGGGAACACCAAGTATGGTAGATGGTAAAGAGAATTAAGGAGAGGTCTGCATGCTGCACTGTGTGACCTTTAATACTTTTTACAGCTTTGCTAGCAACTCCCCACGCCACCAACTAGTAGGCTGGAGATTCTTCTCTGAGGGACTGACCAGCACCAGTCACTCATATCCAAACTCCAGTCACTCGTATCCAAAATTCCCTCAATAGAAATATTCACTTTCCACCTGATCACCCTATGTGAAGTCCCCCAGGCAACAAGCTCTGCCACTTACATCACAAGCTTCCAAAATCAAATTCTAGTGCCTCTTTTTAAAGTTAGAATGAACAGTCAAGAATTGCCAGGTATTTAAAGAAAGCCTCAGACTTGATAAAGGGAGACTGAAATA
Source organism: Manis pentadactyla (assembly GCF_030020395.1). Lineage (NCBI taxonomy): Eukaryota > Metazoa > Chordata > Mammalia > Pholidota > Manidae > Manis > Manis pentadactyla. Next base: position 11,187,145 of record NC_080031.1, on the reverse strand, counting down.
AATAGGAAAAAAGATGATAGAGATTTTTCAAAGAGGAAAAGCTCAAAAAGAGCAGTAACACCAATTTAGGAAGATAAGAGGAAAGGATGCATTCATAAAACAAGAAGAGATTACAATGAAAAAGGAGAAATTAAATGAAAAAAGCCTTGTTGAATTAAAAATATAATTAAAACTTTTTTCAAAAACTCACAAGGTTTACAAGAGTTGAGGAAATCTTCACAATAGGGAAGCAAAAGGAAGAAGAGATGAATAATAGGAGAGAAATAAAGGATGTCAATCTCCTGATTAGCTCATCACAAAGAATGAAAATAAGATATATTTCACTGCCCACCACCATCATCATATGAATTTTAAATCATGAGAGATAAATAAAAGCTCCTAACATCTTCTCAGGAAAAATAAACAAATAAAAGAAACAAGAATAAGTACATTAAACTTCTTCAAAGGCAACATAAGATGTTAAAAGATAAAAGAAATGCCTTCTAAATTCTGAAAGAAGATATTTTTTAATCTACAGTTCAATACCAAAACAATCAATCACATATCGGAATAGTATAGAGATATTTTCAGATAGTGACTCAAGAAAATTACCTCCCAAGTACTCATTCTTAAGACAGTACTGTAGAGTGGAATTTAGTAGAAGTTAGATGATAGCATAATAAAGAAGACAGGAAATTCAGGAAATAAGTATCCACCTTGGGAAGGCAGTAAAGGAACATTCAAAATGATGGTAAAGGGAAGCCTCAGGATGACAGCTGGGCAGAATCACACTTCCCAGAGCAGCCAATACAGACTGAAGAAGAAAAGTAGACGGCTCTTGGAAGGCTAACTGCAGGGGGGAGAGAATGAAACAGGCGGGCTTGAATGTATGAAGTATATTATTGACAAGTAGGTAGTAAAGATGTTGAATCATTTTTTAAAAATTAATTTTAAGTACACTTGGACATCAGGTCAATAAAAAAGGAGGCAATTATTAAAGCCAGGAAAAACCCAGGATTGTACAAAAGAGTGCAGATAATCACAGGGCAGTACTTGACTCAGGAGTAAATAATGCTTGCATAGTCATTAGCATATAAGCGCCAAATATCAATTTAACAAAAAAAGTTCATGTTGGAGAGATAAGAGGAGAGGAAGTGCAGGGATGGTGCTGAGGGAGGGTGGTAAGGGAGTACTAAGGTCTCATCTATGACAGTAGAAAGTGAGTATATGATTTCTAAAACTGGTAAGTCAAGAGATAGCAGTATAAGAATATTATTTAGAAACATGGCAATGCATACAAGAGAAATGAGCTGTAAGAGTTGAGGATGACTGCCTTTGGAAATGGGACTTGGGAATGTGAAGAAGTGAGTCACGGCAACTACTCATTTCCAAACTATGTGTATGTATTCTTTGATTAAAATAAAAGTTAAACTTGAAAAATGGCCTCGATGGCTCAGTTATACAGAGCACAGCTTAGCTTCTCAGGATATGAGATCAAATGATGATTTGAGGGCCGAAGCTCTGTTCAAAATAAGTGATCCATTTCTATCTGACTGTCTGCATATACCCCTTGAGGACTTGACACAGTGGTTGGTGGCCAATCTGCTTCAAAAATTAAGAAGTCTGATCCTGGCCCACAGCTGTGGACAGTTCAAGCAATTCTCATAGGTAGTATGGTACTTCATGGCTGTGTGTTCTGGTCTCTGATTAGGATGCCCCAGTAAACAAACCTCCCAAGCGCCTAACACTGCGAACTTCTCTTCAACCTTTAGAACTCTCCTAAGCTACCGTCTCTTCTAGGAAGTCTTCCCTGGTGCCTCCTCGCGGAAGAGTTACTTGTTTCCTGTCTTGGCCTACTTCTGAACTGTCTGGGCATGCATCTAGCCATCACCCATGTTTTGGTTGGAAATAGGCTGCCTTTCCAACTAATCTGTGACCCTCTCTGTAGCCATCAGCTTATGCTAGTTACTCCGCAGGATATGCAACCCCAAAATCTCAGTTACTCACCCCACAAAGGTTTATGTCCCATATTATGCATTGCTGTGGCTCAGGTTTTGCTCCACGTCTTCTCTTCATGCGGGACCCGGCTAGAGGTGCAGCCCTTTGCTGAACATGGTCACTCTCCTGGCAGATAGAAAACAGAAAATATGGGTGGGACACTTCATGTTCCTGAAAGCCTTTGCTCAAAAGTCACTTGTATCACTTCTGCTCACACTTCAACTGGTCAAAGCAAGTCACATGACTAAGTCTGAGGTCAAAGGCACAAATAAGCATAATCCTTTCACAGGGAGAGGCAGCAAAGAACTGGGTACAATGATACCACCTGCTACGGTTTCTTTGGTGGGGAACACATCATATGTTTGTATCTCAGACTTAACACAATGCTTGACTCAGAGTAGATGTTCAGGGCAACTTCACTGACCTGAACTGAATTGTCAAATAATCACTTAGCCTAATCCACAAAACTGAGAACAGAAGGAGATGGGAAAAAGGGAAAAGCCTGATGTGGAGCTGGGGAGGGGCTCAGTAGCAAGCTCACAGTGTGTGAAATGGCCGCGGGCATGAACTCGAGAGACCTGGGTCCTGGTTCAGACTCTGAAAGCCCTTCCACCTCTCTGCACTCATCTTCGAAATGAAGGAGGTGAAGTAGAGGATTTCTAGGGTCCTTTCTGTGCTCACCTTTCCGGGATCTGTAATGCAATCCCTTGACCAGGGTCCCTTATTTCCTGCTGGCCAGTCTGCCAATGTCTATTAGTCACCGTTTCCAGCTAGAAAGAAAATAAGCCCCAAAGTCACTTCACATGGTAAAATGAATTTCTGAAAACTGAAAATTCATCCACGACAGTAAAAGAAAATAAAACTGTACTTCAAAAATGAGTATGTTTTTAACAGAAATGTTCAGTGGCAAAATTTTTTTTATAAACAAAATGTTTTCTGTTTTGAGCACGTTGTTCTAGACAGAGGGATCTCCATTACACAAAGGCTACTTCTCATGACACTGCAGAGGGGCGATTACACATCTGAATGTATCAACACTGAGTTTGGGTTGACAAATGGAAATTGTCCCATCAGCTGAAACTGTCTCACCCACAGTGGGAGTTTGGTGTTTGTTGAATGAATAAATACCAGTCTTGGTCAGACTTCTTGGGCATTGCAGCTCTATTCCCAATGTAATTTATCCTTATTCCTCTGTATCTGGACCTGGTCTTCGTGTTTTAAAAGCTTTTCATTTAAAAAGCATTGAGAAATCCTGTAGCTAGTGGGCTGATGTTCTGAGAGAATTATTTAACAGATGCCGAGTCCTGAGCCTTGTGTTCTTATCAGCAGAAGGCAAATGCTGTGATGACCGTGTTTGATTAGAGAAACTTGTACCCTTAAGTTTCCACCCATAAATTATAGATGTCATCCCAGCTATCTACCACCACCAGATAATAAAAATCACATGTATATTGCATTTACTATATACCAGGAACATTCTGAGTTCTTTACATATACTAACTCACAGCTATCAGAGCAGTCCTAGGAAACAGGTACCGTTACCATCTCCATTTTACAAATGGGGAAATCAAGGTACAGAAAGCTTAATTAACCTGTCCAAGGTCATGAGTGGCAGTGCTGGGCTTGAACCCAGGCAGTCAGGTTCCAGAATGTGTGCTAAAGACACCTCCACATTATACAATTTGAGTGTGCAGCAGGCTGCCAAGTGGATTGGTTCATTCCTGGATATAGATGAAGCCTGGAACCATAAGCATATCATCGCCCACTTGCCCTTAAAGACCCTTCCCAGCCTGTCTCTGCACCAGCCCAGGAGGCTGTGGTTTCTACCCTCTAATTGTGGAATGTGTACAATGAGGAAAGTGAGTGTGACTGGCTCCCTCAAATACCAGAAAGGATCATTTTCTTAGGTGGATGTCGTCTATCCTCATCTACCTCCAAGTTTCTGGACCCTGTTCCCCTTGCCTGAATGAGCATAATGAAAGGTAATCTCTCCCTGGGACAACAAGGTCCAATTTCTAGTGGCCACAGTGCTATAATCACCAGGCAAGGCTCCTTCCTGTAAAGACAGATCAATACTGCCCCATCCCACATCCCCACCCTTTCCTGCCCCTCGTCTATAACTGCTATTGATTACAGCAGAGCTGGGCAGCAAACGCCAAAACATATCAATCAATCACCTAGGTAGCAAAGAGACTTTATTAAAACCATTACACCTTCTTCTATTTTCCTGCCCACCCCAGCTTCCTCAGCCCAGCAGCCATTTCTTTTGGAAGGTTTCCAAGAACTTTGCAGACATGATCTGATGGCTGGTGGAATTTCCTCTATTTGGGGAAAATTTAGACCCAGAGAAGGAGCAAGAACAAGTCCCACGGTGAGAAGATGGAAACCAGGTGTGTGAAAATATGTGCATGTGTCTATGCAGTATGTATATGAAAATGTGCACGTACGTATGTTTGTTTAAAGAAAAACCTAGAACTTAGTCACATTTCAGAAACACTTCATAATTATTGCTGAAATTTTTACAAATCAATTCCTTCTGGTCGCTTAATGTCCTTCACTAAGTGGTTTAATTGTGAAATTTCACTTTATAATTGGGTTCGTTTTAATGCAGAAAGAGGTAGATTTGCATAAGCAAATGACAAACAGTTAACAAAATCCATTAGCAGAGAAGCAGAAATCCAAAGAGCCACACACCTGGGTAGTAGGCTTGGAATCAAAATCTATGGTAAGGAAGTCCCTGCCTGAGCCAGACGGAGCTCTGCTGCCCCTGAGCCGACAGCGAGGAAGGAGGGGAAACATTTCAAGGGCTTCACCAGATCGCTAGAGCCCAAGGAAACCTGCCGGCACGGCAGGAGAGACAAAGTGAGGGAGAATGTTTGCTTGTCAATCAAAGACCAAAGACCTTTTCTTTGCAAAGAAATTCTAGGCAAGAGTTTAAAAAGACTCACCAGTTTTATACAGCTCTTTGACAATCCTTTTTCCAGGTGAAAACTCAGAATAGAAGGGAATGTGGAGACTCTGACTTCTAGCCCTTCACTTTGCCACCAACTAGCAAGGGGCCTCCTGCTGAAAACCCAAACTAGATCATGTTTGAATGTCTGTGTTTCCAAAGATCCTTCTAGCGTCACAAGTAACTGACAAATTCATTCCCATTCCCTCAACAGGTATTTATCGAGCCCTTGCTATGAGCAGGTACTGCGGGAGTTACAGAGAACTAAGGAGATGGGGTGAGGACTGAGCTGAGGGACTGAAGCAGACAAGGCCCTGCCTTCATGAAACTTATAGTCCAATGGGGTGTTGTGATCTGAATAGTGTCTCCCTAAAATTTACATGTGGAAGCCCTAATCCCCAGTGTGATTGACTATATTTGAGATAAGGCCTTTAGGGAGGTAATTAAGGTTAAGTGAGGTCAGTGATTGGGGGTCCTAATCCTATAAGGCTGGTGTGTTTGTAAGAAGAGGAAGAGACACAAGATCTCTCTTCGTGTCTCTCTCCCGGGCCCAAAGAAGAGGCCACAGAAGCTCACAGCAAGAAAGCAGCCATCTGCATCCCAGGAAAAGAAGCTGCACCAGACACCAGTCCTGCTGACACCTTGCTCGTGGACTTAGCGCCTCCAGAACTGTGAGAAGATAAAGCTGTTGTTTAAGCCACCCAGTCTAAGGCGTTTGGTTACAGCAGCCGGAGCAGATGAAGGCACTGGGGAGAGGGAAAGGGCACAGTGCCCAGAGCACAGATTAGGGGTGTCTTGCCCAGTCCAGGGGAGGAGGGAAGGTTTCCCAGAGGACGTGGCATCTAAAGTGTCAGGAGAATTAGGAGGAAGAGGAGGTACAGTGCCCCAAGCAGGGCACCCACATGTGTAAGCCCGGAAGGAAGAGGAGCAAGTTCTGCTGGAGTTGCTGAACGTATCTCCTGTGCGTCAGGGAAGAGAAGCAAGAATGAGACTGAGGAGGAAAGGGGGAGCCAGCTGGCAGAGGTCTCTTCTGCAAACATGCCCCCAAAGATCTTGAAGGCCAAGAAGCTGCTATATCTTTTGAAACTTCAGACTCACCCCACTGATGCTTCTGATTTTGCTGAAAAAAAAGCCACCCTGGGCTCTGCAGGCACTGAGAAGTAGTCCACTCTTCTTGCTACCCTAGTCAGTGAAATCTTTCTTTGGCATGTCTGCATAGGTTCCTTGTGGAAATGTTTGGCTCTCTCATCCATAAGCTTCCTCCTTGCCTTTTGAAGCATCTTTGGGGTACCCTCTTTTTCGGGTGCTTGCCTTCAGTTCTGCAAAATTCCTTTGCTTTTTGTTAATAATTGCTAGTGCTTATTGAATTAGCTACTGCTAACCACGTACAAAGCACTGTTTTGAGGGCTTTATGTGTATTAGCTTTTTTAATCCTCACAACATCTCTGTGAAGTAGATTCTATTAACTCCAGTTTATGGATGAAGAAACTGAGCACAGAGAGATTAAGGCACTTGCCCCAGGCCACTCTGCTAAATGGAGAAGGCAGGATTAAAACCAGGGCAGTCTAGCTTGGGGTGCCATACCCTTAACCACTATGCTACAATATCTTTGGGGAAAAAATACAGAGAAACAGGTCAGTTAGTTTCCCATGGCTAGTTAAAGTGCTGGGGGGTCTCTCTGACTACAGGGTCTATGCTTAACCTCTTGACAGAATAGAGAAGCAGCAGATGGCTTTGGGAGTTGCTCAGGATGTAGGCTGGATAGAATTATAGCAGAGTAGTTTAAGAGTAAGGGAGAGGAAGGTGGAGAGAAATGGGAAGTCAGGGGTGACACAAAGGCTTCTGGGTAAACCATACAACCAAACCTTCAACATTTTGGGCCACCTTATCCATTTATTCTTTCATTCATCTAACGAATGCTTATTCAGAATCTATTATGTTCCAGGCACTGGGCTAGGAAAGCAGGTAAATGCTGAGAATGACCATACACCTCACCAGCTCCTTCTGCTTGTCTTCACTTAAGGAGCAAGGACTTTCCATTCTGGGGGTAGAGGTGATACATAAATAAATACAAATATTTTTGTAGTGTAATTATATATATCTATCAATACATGTCCATCTCTCCATAAAGTATGAAAAGGGGGACAGCCTCTTTCTGCCTAAAGGAGATGGGGATGCATGGCTTTGAAGAAGGTGTCATTTGAGTCAATCATGAAGGATGATGGAAATGTCATAGAAAAATAGCTGGGCTCCTTGGAGCTTCCCTGAAAAGTACGTCATAGATCCCCAATTCCTGGACAGAGCCAGAGAATTGGAGAATATTAGCAAGGAAAGGAACCTTAGAGGTCATCTCATTCCACCCCTTTACCCACCGATGAGAGGATTTTCCTGAGGGGAAGACAAAATTTAAGGGAACACTGCCCCTCAGGGCACCAGGAGGGCCAGCCCTGTGTGCGCGGGGTGGCCCAGCCCCATCAGCAGCCCAGGGCCGGGACCGAGGCTCCGCTTTACCAGGGTCACACAGCCTGTCTGTGGCAGATAGTCACCAGCCAACGGGAGCAAGCAAGGGTCCTGGGAGGGTCCGACCCCAGTGTTCTGGGCTGTGAGCGTCATGGGCTGTGGAGAACAAGGGAGGAGGAAAAGAAGATGGGAAGGAGTCAAGAAACTTACCGAGATCTTTGGTTTGTACCACTCAAGAGCCATCTGAATCTCCAGCTCCACCTCTCTCAAGCCCTCTCAATGTCCCTGCTTCCCTGTCCCCGAGTCTTCTGTTTAGAAGTAAGGATCTCTTCCTCACGGTGTCCTTCCCTCTCCTCTCCCTTACCTGCTCTTCCGACCCCACACCCTCCCAACATTAACTTCAGCTGCTGATTCTTTGCACCTGACCCCAGTCAGCTGCCCGGCCCCCAACCAGGGTTGCAGTTCTACAATATGCCAGCAGGGGGCAGGCCCGCCGCGGGTCTCCATCCCGCCCCCAACATCCCAGCCCCCAGGCCAGTCACAACTCCTTAGAGATGCAAATTGGAGGCAGCCTTCCTAACCCGCGAGGGCTGCTAATTCTTTGACGAGTATGCAGATTTCCATCCTGCCTTTGCCTGGGTTTATTTGTTTTACTTTGCAATAAATTTAATACAGACTCCCTGAAGCAGAGAGGCAGATGGACTATAAACTCTGCATTTTGAACTGTCTCAGTTACTAGGTTAGTGTGGGTTTTGATCCCTGCTTAAATTATATCTATGAAATTTGACATAGATTTGGGTCTGGGGTTTGCTGGCTCCCTGGTGCTCTGAAGCTGCTTCTAGGGAATTTACAAGGGCTGATTTCATTATTGGGACTTTAATTTCTCACAGAGACTAACAAGCAGGCGGGGAAGCCCGGCTGGCATGTAACAGGAAGATGGGGACGTAGGAGAGTACGTTTCGTTGCCACCTGCCCCAGTGTCCATGATGTCAGCTCTGTTTTTCCATGCGCCTCACCGGGCCCCCCACAGCAGACACACCAGGGACCGTGTGCGGAAGCCTGTGTTGACCCCGAGGGAAGTCACACAGTGCAAAGTGCCCACAAGAAGCCCAGAAAAAAAAAATCCGACGCACATATATATAAAGCAGACATAACTAACTCAACCATAAAGAAGCATTAACAAGAACGCTACAAATTAGTAATTGTGTGTAACAATGTAAACTGGACACCAGACGTAGCAGGAGAGAGCTGCAACCCACCCCCATTAACACCTTTGCCCTGTGCCATGGCGTGCAGCCTGCTCCCCTGTCCTGCTCCCTTTCCCAGACGGCTAAAGAAGAGGGCGTAATGAACCAGCAGGTGGCAAGTGGGGGCCTTGTGCCCACTGCACTGGTTATGTCCTTGTTCAAATAGGGTAATATGTTCAATATCTCTGAGCCTCAGTTTCTCTATCTGCAAAATCGAAATCACATGATTATCACGAGGGCCAAGCCAGATAGTCTGGGCAAGAAGCCTTGTATGCTGTAAAGGTCTGGACCATAAAAAGTATGCAATGGGCAGGTGCCCTTCTGCACTTTCGAAATCATCACTGATTAGAGGGGAAAGGCCTGGGGCAGAGGGAAGCTATGAAGGGAATTTTGAGAAGCTGTCAGTGAGACCTGTGTTCATGGAATGAGTTGGGCCCCACAGTTCAGGCAAATTGTGGTGGTCAGCCCACCTGCACATGAACCTGCACGCCAGCAAAGAAGGACTGGCCAAGGCACTTGGAAGGTCCCAGCAACAGATTCCAGGGATTGTTCTGCAGACCTCTGAGGGCTGGGGCCATGCTGGCAGGGGGAGATGGGCAGGGAGGGGCGACTGCTGGGAGATAGGATCTTCCCCCAGGAAAATCCCGGAGTCCTGGCAGAGCACGGGACCGAGAGCAGGGAACACCCCTCTCTCGGCCGCCTTCTCTGCATCTCTACCTCCATTAGCCAGAGGCTGGAGCCGGAAAGGGAGCTGGAGGGGTACTGAATGGAATGTGTTTGAAGAGCTTAGAGTCTCCAAAACAAAGGGGCAAAGAGAAGGAAGAGGGCAGATAAAGGGAAAAGGGCAGGAGTGAGGACACGTTGACATGCTCGTGTCTGTTGCTTCCACGCAGGGGAGAATCACCCGGAGAGCAGGAGAGGAGGGAGAGATGAGCAAAGTGGGGCAAGAGAAAGGAAGCCATCAGGATCTGCTTGCGGGGGGCTGGGGTGCAGGGGAGGGGGGAGGGGTAAATGGAAATGAGGGGCTTGGTCACCATGGAGAAAAAGCTGGGAGCTTTGGCAGCAGTTTGTCTGTTAGGAGGAAGGAGGGGGTCAAAGGGGCTGTGGGTGTGTCTGCACACACAACAGGATTGGAAAATAACTAGCTGAATTCAGCCCAAAGCAGGGTGTGCAGGGGGACGGGGTGAAAACAACTGGCTGAGTTCTCTCCAAAATGACAGCAGCTCCCCACACTCACTTCTCATCCTACCTGTTCCCCTACCCCAGTAATGCATGGAATTAAATCATTAGTTGTCTGGATTTTGTTAAATTAAATTTGGTGACTTTCCCCCACCCCCAGACACACTGCAGTGATTTAGGTGTGCAAGGGAAAGGAGCCTCAGTCCTCCAGCAGGCAGAGAGAGGAAGACCATGGCGATGGGGGGGCCCAGGGGGGTAGGGGTGAGCAGCGCAGGAGACCTGGTCTTCACAGAACCTTCTGAGGGAGGACGACGAAGCCCAGGAGGTACAGGCCACAAGGCCAAGCGATGACCACACGGGCCCTCTGAATCGCGTCTGGGCACTGCTAGCCTGAGAGCCACCACCAGGTCTCTGTCTGACCCTGCCCACACTGGCTCTGATATGGGCACACCCCTCCCTAGGGCGGGGGGCAGGAGCTGGCATCCCCTTCTGGGTCATGTCCAGGTACCCAGGCCCACCAGGGGATGGATGTTTGGGCAAGGCTGGGGAGCAGAAGCAGGGGGTGTGCCTCTGCACAGGGATGCAGACAGATCTGGGGACTGGGGCCACGGGCCACAGGTCTCCTTGCGATGCAGACAGATCTGGGGAGGGAATGAGGAGCAGGGGCTCTTGCACCCTTGCCTTGGCCTGACAACAGTGGGAGAGCCTGGCTCCACAGCTGGAGGCGAGGAGGCTGAAAGAGTAGGAATCTAAGATAGCCGAAGCTTAAAGGGAAAAGGGAGCAAATGGAGGGACAGCCAGACCCTGGGCACATGTGGCAGAGGAGAGTGGAGAAAAAGAGAGCCCTGAGTGTATCTCCTGTAATATCTGGTACATACTCAAGCTAAAAACCATTCACTGTTTATCTGAAATTCAGATTTGACTGGCTGTCCTTTATTTTATCTGGCACTCCTCTCTGGAGCTGGAGGGGTTGAAGTGGGGGCCATGAGACTATCATTAGTTGGATAAGGACAGGAGACATGCCCAGACCTAAGAGGTCCAAATCTTCCCTGAGCTATATAATACTGGGGTCAAACCAGTACATTCCAGATACAGATAGGGTTGTGAAAAAGCAGGGTCACTTTCAAAGGCCCTGGGCTATGTGGAGAGCACGCCCAAAACCCCGTATCTGCCAGTGACTTTAAGATGGAACTAGAATTCAGACAAGATATAAGCAAGTCCCCCAGGAGGGAATCATCTCTCTTTTTGCGCCCCTGGATTCCCAGAGGCTAGCTCGATCTAACGATAAGAATTACCTCCACTGGGAGAGCATCTTGCCCCAGACCTTCAGGTTGAACAAAAGAGACACTGTCAGTAACAGAAGAGTGTAACTAACACTTTTCTCAAGACCTTTACAGTTTACACGATTTTTCATATCTAGCCTAAAACTCTCCTGCTGCAACTGATGCTCTTTAAAGTTCCTTTCAGAATCGAACTTCTCAAATGCTGTATTCCAGGAGAAAAGTAAAGAAATACATAAATCAATAATAATCCTACATTAATTTCAAACTCAGCTATGAAAACAGACACACACACACACACACACACACACACACACACACACACACATCAATGGTTGCCAAATGAAAAAAGATAGACCCAAAGGAGGTTTTTTTAATCCAAAAAAGTTCTACACTGGTATGACAAACAATAGAGAATAAAGTAAAATTAAAACAATAATAATAATAATAAAAAGCATACCCAGCAGTGTCCTGTTAAATAATTGGATGAGATTCATCAGGGCAGCAACTGGTGCTGAGCATTTTTTAATTTTCTCCCTGCTGGGTATTCCCCTCTTATGATATCAACAAATAGATTAACTACTTGTCAGAGAGGAGGCCTTCACAGAGCAAAATTGAATTCTTCAGTATTTATTTTCCTCTTCATATCTCTTCTCCAAAGAGGAACATCTGCTTGTTTTTTTTTAAAAGACCCCAAATCGAGAAATGATTCATTTTATCCACGAGAATCACTTGGTTACATCATACAAAGAGTTAATTCTACCAGGGTTCACCCTGGATTCAATAAGAGAGTTTAATAAAGAATTACTAATTGCCTTTCCTTATGAAAGAATCAACTTTGAAAGGGCAAAAAGCAGAGGCAGACCTGGTATGCAAATGATGCATCTGTAGCAAGTGAAGGCTAAAGGGCACCACGGAGCCTTCAACAAACCTAGGTTTGTGAAGCCAGGGTTTCACAGAAAATTGAATCCAGAATGTGGAGCCCGCAGTACTTGGTGAACTACATCAAAAAGAACTGGTGACTGAGCATCAGGGCTACTTGCTCTTCCGTAGCACCAATCTGGTTTTAGGAAAACAGCATTACGTTTCAAATTAGACCGATACTGTTAAGGTTTTTTTTTTTTGGAACTTTAGAATCTTGTTAGCGTTTAATGAATTCTTAGTTGTAAAAAGTATATAAACATAGGGAAGTCATATGTGTTTTTTGTCTGTACCTTTTAGGTTACATTATGATATCAATAATTTAGGCCCGAATCAGATGTCTGAGGGAATCGTTTTCCTCTTTGAAAAAGGGTCTGAACATTAACCAAACATGAGTAACTGTGGCAGAGTGGAAGAACTTTGGCTTATAAAGTCAGAGCACACTGGGGCCTGATTAGGACATAATTCACAGACAACTGGGCAGTCTGTGGCTCAGTGTCAGCTCTAAAATAGGAGTTACATATGTACCTTTTTGCTTGCTCTAAGGTGCTATCAGGATCAAATGGGAGAATGGATGAGCAATAACTATTCAAAAAGAAGGGTTGCCCAAAGCATTGTGGAGGCCTTTTTCCACAGCCTCAGAATAAAGGGTAAGCAGTCTAATTGGGGATAGATGGTTCTTAGATTTGCCTGCATGAACCCAATGAGATTAAAAGAGTAGTCACTTCCATTATGGTTGACCTAGGAAGACTCCATGGAAGAGAAGGACGGAGTTGGAGAGGGAGCTCACACTCGGCCTGCTGGTACCTTGCTCAGCTCAGAGCCACTGCAGGGCTGTCTGTCCATCCACGCTCCATGATGGATTCTATGGGGCTGCTGCTCTGGTCAAGCCCAGTTCTGCTTCCTGGTTCTCTTGCCTTCTGGGATACCCTTCTGAGTTAGTCTGGGAAATGAGACAGAAACAATATTACTTAATGGTGTCTCGGGAAGAGAGCTGTCGATTTTTCCTGGTCCGGCCCTTGCCCAACTTTTCAATCAGCAGTACAGCAATCAAGTTAAGGCTCATGCAAGTAAAGCCCAGGCAGATCAGTTCAATCAGAAATTCCAGGCACTGATGTCTCTGGAGGAGAAGCAGCAGAAGTAGAGAACACTGCAGTGCATGTCAGTATCAAAAGAGTGTTTATATTTTTTTGGAAAAGAGCACACAAATATGAATTGGTGACATCGTAGTAAAGATTATAGACACTAGTAGTTCCCAGTCCGAAGCAGCATTTCAGAGTTGTTATTTGACACCAAAAAGTAAGAAGGTGCTCAAATATTGCATTTTGTAGGTATTTTACCCCTAGGGCATGAATTATCAATTGTCTTACCAATAGAGAATAAAACACAGTTCCATTTTATAAGTAATAACAAATTAAAAACTCAGCATATAGTAGGACATACCATTTACATTAGTAACAAAAATTGTTAAGTATCTGAGAAGTAGTCTAAAAAAATCATATATAAGACTTGGAGAAAAACTGTAAATCCTGTTAAAGAACATAAAAGGTGACCTGAATAAATGCAGGAATCTATCATACTCATGGAAGATATGACTTAACTCTATACAATGTCAATTCTTTCTCAATTAACCTGTACATTTAATTAGTTACTATCAAAATCCCAGTAGATTTGGCTGGGGAAAGGGGTGGAAAAAAACCTGACAAACATTCCAAAATTTATGATGAAGAATAAAGGTCCACTAATGGTACAATGTTTTTAAAGAAAAGAAAAGGGGGCAGAAAGAAGGGACATACCATACCAGACATAGAAATATTACAAAGCCAGAGTTACTAAAACAGTGGGGACCTGGCACAGCAGAAGAAAAACAAGCCAGGGGAATGGATGAGCTAGTACAGACGCAGGCTTCCATGTGCATGAAAACCTGGCATATGATAACTCTGGCATCATAATTCAAAAGGTAAGAAGACAGATCATTTCAAAATGATGAAATAACCTTGAATCTCTATTTCATAACTGAGTGAGAAAATAAACTCTATGTAGATTCAATACCTGGATGTGAAAGATAAAATCATGAACTAATAGAAGAAAATATATGATAATATAATGTGACCTTGAGGTGGGAAAAGACTTTTTAAACAAGATCCAAAAGCAACACCATAAGGAGATGGATGGATTTTGCATCAAATTAAAGACTTCTGTTCAGTGAAGTATTTCATCGACAGAATTAGCAGATGGGTAATGCCTGGAAGAAGACATTTTCATTAACAAATGTTCAGGGAATCCCAGTGTTTAGTTATCAAATTAGTTTTTTTTAAGAGGAAACAATAGGAAAAATGAACAAAGTATTTAAATAGGTATTTCATAGAAGGGCCAACAAGTCTTTTAAGTAATATTAATTTTACAAATAATATGAAAAACACAAAACAAAAATAAGATGCCACTTTGCATATAATAAATTACCAAAATTGGAAAGTCTGATAATACCAAGTGATGGCAAGGATGTGGAGAACAGGAAAGCTGATGAATGCAAAGATTGGAACAGGTGTTTTAGAGAGCACTTGGGTAGGGATCATTGAAACACAATGCATAGAGCCTGTGTCCCAGCACTGCCACTTTGTGGGTGCCTAGAGCAACTCACACAGAAGCACAAAATGCCATTCACCTTGTGGATGGTGGTGGCAAAGTACTGATGGCAACCCGAGGGTCCGTGATCAAGGGAATGGAAGGGTAAAGTGTGGTAACTATGAATGACAAAACGTTATGCAGCAGTAAGAAGGAATGCGATAGATCCACTTCAAGCAACATGAATTGGTCTCCCAAACTCAGCTGGGATGTGGGATGGGGGCAGGGGATGGATTTATAGAACAATACCATTTATATACATTTTTAAAAAGCACACAGTAACACCACAAAAAACCAAGGATCTATATGCAGGTGAGTAAACTTATGGAAGGGGGACTGGAAGGATACACATAATGGTGGATAGTGGGGTGCTCCACCAATACCCTTCTCAGGACCAGTGCACGACCCCCTGGCTGATGGGATATTAGTGCTGAGGTACAAGGCTGCAGCCCTCAGAGGAACTGCCTCACCTAAGGTTATGTCCCTTCCAGGGGAAGTGGTCAGTGGCTGGCTGGTGCAGGGATATGGAAGGCACTGTCCCCCTTGCTTCAGCTTGGAAAAACTCTGAAGGGCCACGCCAGGTTCGGAGCTCCCATGGGCTCCGCTGAGTCTGCAGCAGGGATTGGCTTCACCTCCAGCCCTGCTCCCAGACTTACTTCCCAATGTGTGCATCTCCCAAGAGCTCTCCTAAGCAAACCTGCGTGCAACTCACCATCTCAGAACTGGTTTTCAGAGAGCTCAATCTAAGGAATGCATTAGATCATCAAGAGTGGGGGTCTAGTGTGGAAATGGGAACAGAAATAGGGGCTACAAAGGGGAAATAAGAACTCAGTAGATCCACAAGACCTCACTGGGCTGGTGACCTTAGCATACCGTGAAGAGAGGAGCATGACCAACTCGATTATGTGTCTCCAAAGTCCACAATGTAAGACCCCAAAAATAAAAACATATATCTGCCTGTGGACAGTATGCAAACTGTCCCCTCCCTTGTTCGTGTTTCTCTGTAACTAAAACCAGTTAACCTGTCTGTGGGCTGGTGATGAGGAAGGAATGGGCTCAGAAAAAGAGAGGGAGGTAAATGGGCCGGGCTTACGCTTTCTTACTCTTGTAACCAGGGGCATCACCAAGAATCAGGAAGCCAGGGACCACCTTTGGCCCAAGTCGATTCTTGCTGCAAGGAGCTGTGTGAGAGAGGTCCGGCCCACCCAGCAAGGGAAGGTGGAAGAGTGTGGTGCAGGGTGTGCATGTGTGTGCATGCGTGCATGCGTGTGTGTGTGTGTGTGTGTGTGTGTGTGTCTGAGATGGTGCCAGAGCCAGAGCCAGAGGCAGAGAATGTGTTTCCTCCTCAGGCATGGAACAGCCTAAGATTCTACAGAGATACAGACTGTGTTTTTTCCATTCACTCCAGCACCAGATAGCATAAGATAGAGAAAGAGATCTTTATGGCACCTGGGGAGGTGGATTGTCTGGGCAGAGGCTTTGTCTGCCTCTGAGCGAGATGCCATGCTGACTTGGGCATCTTGCTCTGCCTCCTATTCTCCATCCTGCCTGCCTCTCCCCTCCTCTGACTCTTCTGCTTGATATTATTTTGTTACAGAAGTTGTTTACTTCCTTAGTGTCTGATCCAGCTCATCTCCTCTCCACTCCCACCCTCCTGGCCCCATCTCCCAAATACTGAAGCAGATGAGGCCAAAGATGGAGAAAAACTGATGTTTCAGGAAGGGCATTTCGGGGCTCTGTAGGAAAAGGCTTCCTAACAAGTGGACCTGTGCACGAATGGAATGGGGCGCCAGGTGAGGCATCAGCTGCCTTCACTGGAGCAGCGCAGGCAGAGGCCCCACGACCAGTAGCTGCGGCCGGAGCATTCACGCCTCAAGGACGGAGCCGGTCCAAAGAGGCTGTCAAGTGTTTTCTCACATTACGATTCTACAGTAAAATGGGGAAGTAGTGTAGGATTTGTAACTGAGGTGACAGAATTTGGGCCGTGCTGAAGGAAGATCCATGCGGCAAAAATGCGTAGACTGGGTCAAAGTGGAAGCGACCTTAAAGCAGACGAGCTTGAGGCAGACGGAACAGGTCAGTCTAAAGCAATTAGGACTCTGGTTCAACACACGGGAGTGGACACGCTCATTTAGCTTTCCTGTACTCTCTCATAAACTCCAACTAAAATGACAATAAATGAGGACAAAGGACACGAACCCACAAAGACAAAGACTATGGAAGAAGAGAAAACAGCAGACAGGAAATCTTGACAAAGTCAGACTTGGAACTGAAACCACCAGGTACCTCTGAAGGCAAAGACCTGGGTGAGGCTGAAAACGGGCAGCCAGGTTACCATCCCACCGCCCCAGGCCCCAGCAGATCTCTCTGGAGAGGCTGAACTGTAGGAGGGCCACATGCAGGGACAATAGTCACAGCAAAAGGCAAGGTGGGGTGCCATTCTGAAACCAGGGGACTAGGAAAAGACTGCATATTGAATGGTGAGATTTCATGGTCCCCTTCCCTGGCTATGTTCCCAAAATGCCAGCAGCCAGGCTTATACTCCCCTCCTCAGGCAAAGGACTCGAGAATTCCTTTCTTGGGAAACTTACCAGCTCAAGAGAAAAGACTAAGCAGCACTGATATTTGGGGACCCCTAATTAAATGGCCAGATCCCTGCCAATCACTCTGCCATAATGCCCACTAGTCACCAAGACCAAGCCCCATTCACATGCACGCACACAGAAATCTCCATCTGATCCTTCGGGCATCATTTTTAAATACTAATGATGCCAGGCAATAATTACTGAAAATTTGAGAGAAATCTCTAACACAAAAGACCTAATGATAAAGATAAAGGAATTTGGAAGAAACAGACAATACCAAAAGAAAAGGAAACTTCAAAAACAGAAAAACTAAAACTTAAGAGAACCAGTAGGTAACATTGAATTCATAAAGAATAGGAATGTTGTGAGAAGGAGAGGAGAATGCGAAAGAGCTTTTACATATTAAAATGAAAGATCCAAAATAAAATAGTACAGAGGAAATCTGGAAAAGAGTTGAGAATGTCTCACAGAAAAACAGAACAAAAAAGAAAACAAATGGAAAAAAGAAGAAAATAGACAAGTACATTTATGGATCCATCTAGAAGGTCCAAAATCCAACTGACAGGAATTCCAGAGAGATAAAAGAGAGAGAATTGAAAGGAAGAACTTATCAAAATAATACAAGAACATTTTCCAGAATTAGAAGCCACAGTTCCCCAGGCTGAAATGGTCTATCAAGTGCCCAAAAAATGAATGAGAAAAGAATGTCATTGTGAGACTTCAGAAGATCAGGGATTAAAAAGAAACCTATTCATGGCAACATTATTCATAATAGCCAGAAAGTCTATACACCCCAAATATCCATCACCTTAATAGTGGATAGACAACAGGTAGTAAATCCACACCATGGAATATTATTTGGCAATAAAAAGGAATGAAGTCCTGAGACATGCCACAGCATGGGGGAGCCTTGAAAACACTGGGCTCAGTGAGCGAAGCCAGACACAAAAGACCGCATGTTGTATGATTCCATTTACATGAAGTGTCCAGAACAGACAAACCTTTACAGATAGAAGTAGGTCTGTGGTTGCCTAGGGCTGGGGTGGTGGGCTGAGTGGAAGTGGGGAGTGACTGGTAACAGGTGCAAGGCTGGTTTCTTTTAGGGGCAATACATGTGTTCAAACTCACTGTGGTGATGGCTGTACAACTCTGAATACATTAAAAAGCATTGAAGCACACACTTTAAATGAGAATTGTATGTTATATCAATTACATCTCAATAAACCTGATATATTAAGGAAAGAGACAGCAACAGAAAGGAAAAAGGAAGGAGGGAAGAAAGGAAAGAAGGAAGGGAGGAGGAAGGGAGGGTGGGAAGGAGGAAGGGAGGGAAAGTAGATCCTAAAAACTTCCAGAGAGGAGAATTAAAGGGGAAAATAGACTGCAATGCATTCATTTTAGGAGACTTCAACACACCACTCTCTCCAAAGGACAGATCAACAAGATAGAAAATGAGTAATGAGACAGGGGCACTGAACAACACATTAGAACAGATGGACTCAACAGACATCTGCAGAACACTCCACTCAAAAGCAACAGGATACACATTCTTCTCAAGTACACATAGAACATTTTCCCAATTAAAAAATGGGCAGAGGATATGAATAGACAATTCTCCAAAAGAAGAAATTCAGATGGCCTTCAGGCACATGAAAAGATGCTCCACATTGCTAATCATCACGGAAATGCAAATTAAAACCACAATGAGATATCACCTCACACCAGTTAGGATGACCAACATCCAAAAGACAAAGAACCACAAATGCTGGCAAGGATGTGGAGAAAGGGGAACCCTCCTGCACTACTGGTGGGAATGCAAATTAGTTCAACCATTGTGGAAAGCAGTATGGAGGTTCCTGAAAAAACTAAAAATAGAAATACCATTTGACCCAGGAATTCCACTCCTAGGAATTTACCTGAAGAAAACAAGATCACAGATTCAACAAGACATATGCACCTCTATGTTTATCATAGCACTATTTGCAATAGCCAGGAAATGGAAGCAACCTAAGTGTCCATCAGTAGATGAATGGATAAAGAAGAGGTGGTACATATACACAATGGAATATTATTCAGCCATGAGAAGAAAACAAATCCTACCATTTGCAACAACATGGATGGAGATGGAGGGTATTATGCTAAGTGAAAGAAGCCAGGCAGAGAAAGACAGGGACCAAATGATTTCACTCATTTGTGGAGTATAACAGTAAAGCAAAAACTGAAGGAACAAAACAGCAGCAGACTCACAGACTCCAAGAAGGGACTAATGGTTACCAAAGGGAAAGGGAGTGGGGAGGGTGGGCGGGAAAAGAGGGAGAAGGGGATTGAGGTGTCTTATGATTCACACACATAATGTAGGGCGGCACCGGGAAGGCAGTAGAGCATAGAGAAGACAAGTAGTGACTCTATAGCATCTTACTATGCTGATGGACAGTGACTGTAATGGGGTATGTGGGAGGATCTTGATAATATGGGTTAGTATAGTAACCACAATGTTGCTCATGTGAAACCTTTATAAAAAGATTGTAAATCAATGACACCTTAAAAAAAAAAAAACTTCCAGAGAGGAAAAAAGTTTGCACACAAAGGAACAGGACTCAGAATGGCACTGGATTTTTAAAAAAGAGGCCTAAATACAAAAACAAACAAACGGTAGAACAAGGTCTCCAAAATTTTGAGTGAAAAAGACTTTTAATTAGCATTTCTACACCTTGACATACTGTTAATCTAAAGTTGAACAAAGATATTTTCAAAAATGCAGGTACTAAAAAAATATTTCCTGTAAAGCCTTTCTATGGAAGCTTATCGAACATCGGAGCATCTTCAAAATAAGCAGTAAACTAAGAGGGAGACATGGGATCCAGGAAATAACAGGTTCTCATAGCAGAAGAATGAAAGGAATTTCCAAAGTGTTGACACAGAGAGGCGCCACAGGCCTAAAGACTGACCTGTCTAGGTGGGAGCAAGAAGAGAGATGATCCAGGTGGCGTATCCTCAGGAAAAATGAAACTGAACTGATATGGAACCGGTAACTTATCTGATAAATTCTCACCAGATTGAAGTGAATTTACAGTTCTCCTAGCAAGTCTGGGGCAAAGTTGAGGATGGTACATATAAAACTGAGTGAATCTTAAAAGCACCAATATTAACTAAAAAAGTAAAGCATACAAGAAAGGGAATATAAACATAGCATACAACATGGCTTGGCTACCTATAATATTTCCATGGGCTTAAAACTATGAATACCAATCTAATCAAAAATTATATAATGACAAATCAGGAGGTTTGAGGGAAGAGCAATATGTATCTATGTGTGTGGAATGTGCTGGGGATGATCATCTGCCAGAGGAAGAAGGTAATAATGATGGCAAAGTTGGGGAGGTAGAATCAAACATTAGAAGCATAATGTTGCTCAGCAAATACAGACTTAAGTTCCTATTAGGTAATGAGGCTATAAGTTAGAGCAGTGGCTGGTGGGGTTGAAAGTAAGGAGATGGATTTGAGAGATGTGGAGGCAGATTTGGGGACTGGTTAAATGTGGAGAGCAAGGGAAAGGGAAGCCAGAAACACTCTGTTTTGAGCCTGGGTTAGAATAATGGTGGTACCTGGGAAAAAAGCAAAGTTTGAGGAAATTAGCTGCTTATCAGGAGAATAAAGGTGGGTTCTGGCCGTGCTTGGTGAGGTGGGGTCCCTTCGGTCTGGTTTGTTTCTGGCTTCTAAAGATACAGTATTATTCTGAGAGCAGCTGTCTGAACAAACAGAAGCTGAGAGGATCTTAAATATATGAGATTCTGGCACCAATGGGGGTCTTAGAAATTGCTTACATTAATTCCTCTGACTTTGAGCTAATCAAATCGAAGCCCAGTGAAATTAAAATCCAAGTGAGGAAATAGTTTCAACCAAGGGATGGTCAACAGAGTCAAGAGCTTTACAGAAAATAAAGAGTTGAAGACAAGCAAAAGGATACTGGGTTTGACAGTCAGGTGGTCATTGGGAGATGGGGTGTCCCGAAGGGGACGGGGACAGGCGGAGCATGGGCAGTCACAGTTGTGGGTGTGCTGAGGCTATGAAAGTGGACAGTGCCTAGCACATAGTAAGTGCTCCACAAATATTGCTTTTTTGTTGCTATTTCTTTTTCAGAGAAAGATGACAATTAAATGAGGAGGGAAAATAGGGCTAGTAGTTTAGTGGGGATAATCAAGTACTCAACGGTGCTTGAGAAAAAATAGTGGAAACTGCATCTGGCCAGAGTGAGGGCCTCAGCAAAGACCAACGACTAACAGCAGACAGGAGCAAGTACTGATGGAAATGAGGGCCTGGGCTCCCGGAAGGGCCTTTAGTAGAAGACGCACATACACAGATCAGGTTTGAAAAGGAGGACAATTCCAGGATAGAGGGAAAGAGAAAAGGATGGGGAATGGTTTCTAAGTAGGAAGAAAGAAGTGTTCAAAAAACCTAGGCCAGACAATCTCTTTCTAAGGAAAACAGGAGGCATAAATATCAACTGAATGTAGGTGTCCGAAAGCGAGCTTGAGGAAGACAGACAAGCTTTAGAATAGCGGTTCTCCACCCGGGGTAATTTTGCCCACCCCCGCTTCCCACTCCCTTTGGCAAAGTCTGGGGACATTTTTTATTGTCACAGTGGGACAGAAGTGGCATCTTGTGGGGGTTAGGGATGCTGCCACACATCCTACCATACACGGCACAGCTCCCCTGACAAACACTTGTGCTGCCCAAGGTTGAGCACGCCATGATCTAGAGCAACCATCGAGGGAATTTCATTAAGAAGTCAACAGGAAAAGGGTAGGATTGCTCAGCAGCTGCACAGACCTACCCAAGCTTAAATAGCATACATTTATAGTAAATCCAGTTGGTGTATTTTTTTTGTTTTCTGTATACATGGAGCTCATATAAATAGAATGTCTCGTTTTGAAGGGCTTACACACTTTGTCATAAATCAGTTGCTAAAGGTATACATATCTAGCTTATTATTTTAAACAATATTTGAGGAAGGTAACTTTTTTCTGGTTTTTCAAAGCACAGAGAGGTGAAGTAACTTCCCATAGTCACACAGCCAGTATGAGTAGAGAAGGGATTTAAATTCAGGCAGTGTGGCATGAGTTTATGTATTATTTCTTATCAGGATGCCACGCTGCCTTTAGGTGAACTCTAAAATTGCTTTCATTTCTCATTTTGACTTTTTTCAAATGACCTCCCAATTCTGGAATGTAATTGTCTTAGCAAAGGCATTTCTTTTGACAGCTCTGCCTCAGACGTATCTCCTCCCCTTAACAAGCAGGACCCAGTCTTGATTTAAACAACTCAAATCCTTGATGCTAAAGGATAGGAAGGTGGTTAAGTTTTCCTTAGAGAGAAATCAAGTATTTGACATATGACCTCTGAGGTTAACTACTTTTAATGAGATCAGCAACCTAACAATTCTGCAAATGATCACTCTGTCTTATGAACCAATGCATTAGCTGTACTCCTCTTTCGGAGATTACAGACTGATGTAATGCCCTGAGCATTATGCATTCTATCTGCAAAGGCCTTTTTGACTATTGGCCCTGACTGTATGCTCTGCTCATCCTAGGTTTGGATTTATCAACCTCCTAAGGTGGTGTTCATCAGGACTCTGTAGAAGAACTGCTAAGGTTCTGCCTTATATGTGCATTAATTCAAGGAGAACTCAGGGAAACCTAATGACTGGTCTATGATTCACGCTGTTATGAAAAAAGCCCAAGAAACAGATGGGGATCAGACACCTGAAAGCATCATTAATCCATCCACAGATCCTGTTTGACTTTTGACCCAGTTCTGGCACGTGACAGCAAAGTGGACGTCGGCTTGAGACCTGCCTATGAGGGAGCTGGAGAGGCAAGACTGCTCCCATGGGACATGGAGACCGAAGCAGCCCACTGCAAGGACCCCAAGAGGGGCAGCAGAGCAAGACTGCATCCTTGCTCTGACCCCATCATTCCTTTCACGGCATCTGTCAGCTCTGCCTCTAGGGTCACGGAGACTCCAGGGCTCCCAGCTCCCTCCTTTCTCAGTTCCTCTTATAACTCCTTTACTGGCTCCTGATGTTCCCTGTCCCCCGAGTTGCCTTATGCTCCAGCCTAGCTGCTCAGAACTGCACTCAATCTGCATCCTCCACGTGACCTGCTTTCCTTGTTCATTCCCAGAAAGTCCTTCTTGATTACATATGAGAAAGCCAGGACCAGGATTGGACAATGTTTTAATTTCTATTTTAATTACTGAATTATTTAGTTTCCACCCCCATCCCCACCCCCCAGTCTTGATTCTGTTCTTGCTTAAGTACTTCACTGACAGAGCTTGCTGTTCAAACCACTTTTTATATTTCCCCAAACCGTTCACATCTGGTGAGCCCCATCACTCTACAGCTTGGATAAAACAAGCAAGGTTTTATACCCTAGGAGCTTCTGTCGACCCTCACTGAGTGACAGATATTTGGGATTTTGAGACTAAACCATATGAGGGGTTACATAGCTCATTCGGGGCAAGTAGTTCCACTTAATCGGGAATTACATCCCTTACCACTAGAAAAGCCTTGCTTTGCCTTACTAAAATGTATCCTGCTGCTGTGCTCTCCAAAAATCCAAATTTTCACATTATCCCCCTCCAGTGAGTCTCTGACAGCCCTTTAAAATAATCACCACCCCACTCTCATGCTGTAATAAGAGGATCTGGGAAGTAGTAAAATTCACCTGTTCTGCCAAATGAGGACTCATGTCAAGAGGGAGAAGGGGTCAGAAACAGAGCCCAGGTGCTCTGACCACCCCCATCCTCAGCACCTCCTACTGTGTACCTAGGAGACTCTCCCCTCGAACCTCCATGCTGATCTCTCGGTCACTGCCAAGTCTCATTCTTTGATGTCATTTCCTTTCTCTAATTACCCACTCCAGTATCTCTAACAGTGATGTTAGTGTTAGCTAGGTGGTTCAGTTTGTGTCTGAGTCTACCTTCCTGCTATCAGCCCCACCCAGATCCCTCCCCTAACCAGGAGGCATGCTTTCATCACATCTTGTGTTGGCCGATCTCTGAGGAGCATGGTTGTGCATGTCTGTAGCTGCTTACATCTTGGTTTCCTATCAGGATGATCAAAACTGGCTTCTACAAGGAGCTAAAGAAAGATGATCCGGCCACAGCTCCCTGGGTAAGGGGAGAGAGTTCTCAGGATGACACTAGTAATCATTTCTTTGAATTATTTGGACTTTTATAACAAGTGACCTGTTATAAGTGATGACAGATGATGTCCATTGCTTTTTGTTTCCTCTATGAGCTGAAGAGGAAAGAAAAATATGTAGGAGTCCATGTGACCCACTATTCCAGTGACCTGCAGAAGAGGCGTCATCTGCCAGGTCAGCCTCCCACCTGGCTATCACACTAGGCTTGGAACACTTCTGATCCAAAGAAGGACCTAGAACAGTGAATGCATATGGTAGGTGCCCAGGAAATATTTGTCAGATAAATGAAAAGGAACTTCTAATGTCTTACAATAGCTCTTCGGTATTTAGATTACCCTCACTCTGGAGTAGATAGTGGCTAGAAGAGACAGAAAAGAAATTCAAATGAGTTTGGCACCGAGACAGAGTAAAGCTGTGTCTAAACATGAAATAGAAGTCGTTTCCCTTGTTGGTGCCCCAGATTTTCCATGTGTGATGACTCGGGAGATCATACTAGCAGATGGAAGAAAATGAAAACTTATTTCCAAGATCCCCAAACCAGTGAAAGTGTTCCATCTCCACCAGCCAAAGAACATCTAGGCCTATTTCTGACCAAAAGAAAGCGATAAAAATTCCTTCTCAGAAAACCCACATTTTTGCAGAACTTAAGAACTTGCTGTTTCACAGCGTTAGCTAAACAACGCTAGCTTGATTATCAAATATTAGAACTGGGAGAAACAAGCATTGATGCAAGCAAAAGGATATTCTGCTGCTGATTTAAAGACAAGTGAATCGCTAAATATTTTTATTAGCAGCAAATTTGCTGCTTGCTGGAACTAATTTCACGCCCTGTAGGTATGGTGCTTAAGTTGGAAATGGCGTTAAATTGCTCTCTCCTTGAGGCGGGCAAAGCGTCTTCTGGTGGCGACAACCACTAGATGGCGCAGACAAGGTAGCTCCTCTAAGACAGGCGGCTTTGGAGCCAGTCGTAGGGAAGTCCAGAGGAAGTCCCGCCCCCCTCTATGTCCCCTCCTCCCGAAGAAATAAATGCCTGTTTCAAATATCCAAACTTCTTTCAAAGGGAGTTGAATAGAAAGTACCATTCCTCCTACGGTTCTTGAATTTTCCAGTTCGATCTTTTCTCTAAACTCATGTAACCCTTTTAGTTAGTACATCGATCTGTCAATTAACTGTAACATACAGTTAGTGCGTTAGTCCTATCTAACGGTGCAGAAATAGGTGTAGAAATGAAAGATCGCATTTTATCATCAGAATTGGAACCAAAGTGAGAAAACGGGTGCAACTTGTAGGTCAGGGAGCTAAAACAGAGCTATGGCAAAGATGGTAGTGCAAGGGATGAGACCGGGTGAGACAGAAGGCCGAACAGAAGACACAGAAGTCACAGCAGACCCGCGGGAGTGAAGCAGGTCAGCAATCCAAAGTGGAAGCAAAGACAGCTCTGAGGGTCAGGGAATAG
This sequence comes from Manis pentadactyla, assembly GCF_030020395.1. NCBI lineage: Eukaryota > Metazoa > Chordata > Mammalia > Pholidota > Manidae > Manis > Manis pentadactyla. Next base: position 11,161,257 of record NC_080031.1, on the reverse strand, counting down.
CTGTGGCTCAGAAGCCAGAGGCAAAGAATGTATTAAATAGGAAAGATCAGCGCAAGTTAAAGGTGAGCTAGAGAACCAACAGGATGCAGAATACAAATGCCTATGGAAGAAGGCAAGAGGCTAAAAGGTCAAAGCAGCAGTCAGGAATATGTAGAAGCTGAAGAATAGGACCAAAACACACACACAAAGATTGAGGTTCTCATTAAACAGATGCTTAATGGTTAGTTATGCAGACATGGGGGTTCACTAAGAATAAGTTTAGCCAAGGTGAACTCATTTCCCTGTTGGAAGTTGTCATGAAGTTATGAAGTTGATAAATTAGATCATGAAGTTGATAAAGCAGATCATGTTACTTATGTTACTTAGAAGAGACTTCCTTAGAGACTTCTGATTTAGCTAAACTCTTCACCTACAGGATAAAGCCTGGATTCATTAATATGGCATTCTAGACCTTTCATGTGCTGTCTTATTTCCTGTCACTCATTTCCCTGAACCCACATCAGAGTTTTTGCTGTTCCTGAACGATTCTGAACACATGCACTCCTCCATGATTGGCTTATTCTGTTTCTTCAATCTGGAATGTTTTTTCATCTCCAATCTCCACTTATCTCACAAAAATCCTACCTATTTTTCAAGACCCAGCTAAAAGGTCACTTCTTTTGTGAAGCCCTCCTTTCTCTTTTTTCCCAATGAAGAAATAATCTTCCCTTCCTCTAGGTTTTCTGTATATTTTGTTTATACTGCTAATGTACAATATGAAAGAATATATAAATCTATATTTCATATTTAAAATACACATATATTTATACTTCTAATACAAATTAGAGGTAATGCATATTTAGTGTATCTCTGTCACCTCTGCTAAGTTGCAAGCTCTTTAAGACAAGAATGTTTAACTTGACCATTTTTGTGTCCTCGGCATCTAACGAAGAACCTAACAGAGGAGGTCAACAATAAATATTTTTTATTTGAATGGGAAGAAAGGCCAAACACAATGAATCTTCAAAGTTATCATTATGAATAATGTTGAAGATGGGTCATTAGGCAAAAGCTATCTGATCACATATCCAGACTGGAAAGAGGTCTCCCATACTGCCAAGTTCTATCCACATTTTTAATAGCGACTTGAATTAAAACATACAAAGAATGTTTATCAAAAATGCAAAAAATCCATTAATATCACAGGAGAGAGAATCAAGACTTTAACAATGAATCTAGTAGGGTGGAATCGAGTAGTCTGAAAAACTAACAGGATAAAATTTAAGTAAATTTAAAATCCTATATTTAGATTACAAAAATAAATTGCACATAGCCAGTATGGTGGAGATTTTTCTTGGCAGTAATTAATGTGCACAAGAGTTAGAAGCTTCAGTTAATCAAGAGCTTTAAAAGCAAACAGTGAGATATGACCAGTAACAAACCGAGGATATTAGCGTCTCCACTGGTCATAGAGTGTCCAGCTCAAAAGAGGCAGTCACGGAGTCACTGTGCTCCACGCTTTTTCAGCTTATTTGGAGTATTATGAAAAATTCTAGCTCCAGATTCTCAAAGATGCTTTAGTAAACCACAGTTCATCCAGAAATCTGTGACCAGGATGGCAAAGGGGTCTAGAAATGATGAAATAAGCCAAGAGTAAGGGACTTCTATGTGATTCCCTTGGAAAACTGAAAACAAAGGGAAGGTGTCATTGGTCTCTTCAAATATTTTTAAAGTGGGCTTGAACGTGTTGCTACAAATGGCAAAGCCAGACCCAGTGAGTAGGAATTATGGGGAGACAGTCTGACTCGGTGTAAGAAAGAACTTTGTAAGATTTATAGCCACCCAACAATGAAGTGGGCAGCTTTGGGAGGCTGAGAGCTCCTTAACCCCAAATGTATTCAAGCAGAGGCCAGATAGCTAGTTACGTGTCTATGAGAGATTTACAGAAGAGATTTTTAAAATATATTCCAAATACGAACACTTTCCCTTGTTAAATCTTTCTGGGTCTCATAAGAATCTTCAGGACAATGTCCAAATCCCTTGCTGTATTATACAAGCCCTTCATGACAGACTGCAACGACCCCTTCTCTTGATCCTCTGCCCCTACCCACTTTCAGCCCCAGCACACTGCACCCCACACTCTGAACGACTCTCCTGTCCCCTGTTCTATTTCCTCTCATACTGCTCAATATTTGTACGTGCTGTTCCTCGTGCCTAGAACTCCTTCCCTTTTATTCTCCTTGGCTAATTTTCAGTTATCTATAAGGACCCTGTTCAGGTGTCATCTTGGAAACTTTCCCTGACCCTTCCATTTCCTCCTCTGTACTTAGGCAGCACCCAGATTTGCCTCTGATGTGGTCTTTATGAAACAAGGTGTTTTTCTGGAACAGGAGAATGTCAACAGTTTAAAGAAAGGGACTGTATCTTATCTCTGTATGCCCCATTTCCAGAACACTGCCTGATGGATGGCAGATGTTCAGGTTTTGAAGTGAACTGCATCAGGCCCTTATTCCTGGTCAAAACACGACCAAAGGGTCAGGCAGAATCCAGAATTTACTAAGTGGGTAATCATCTCCAGAAACAGAGGGTTTGGGGAAATGACCAATTCAGAGAATGGCTGTCCTTCTCAACCATGGACAACCTAAATGATTACACACTCTGCTTCCTTTTTCTTTAAGAAATCTGGCTCCATTGTCTTTATTCCTCAAGCTCCCACCTTTTGTCCCTCCCCTCCTTTCTTCTCCTTGTCCCCCCCTTACATGCTCCCTGACTCCCCTGTCCCAACCAGGGAAGTATGTTGGCAAAGGAGTCAAAGAAACAGTTCTGTTTATCATCATTTATTTATTATATGAACTTAAATCACACCTACTGTCCTCAGGGCCTCTGAGGTTGTGTGGTCAACTTGTATGTTAGTATTTTCTATTGAGGAGAGTGGGGCATGGTGCCCCAGTGGTTAGCAAAACGGTTCTGGGCAGAAAGTTGCAGAGCTGAAATCTTCAAGGTTTCTTTTCCTCCTATGGACACGAGCCCTCACCAATAAAAAAAAAATATGGAGTATTTGTAAGACTACACTCTCAAGCTAGGCCATACCTAGGTATTTGCATGCTTCTGAGAGAACTATATTCATAATCCTGATTTAGCTCCTAGATCTGCTTCCTAAGTATTTGGTTGTTCAATCCAAGACCATAGCACCAAGATATAAAAAGCCTTTCAATCTGAGTAGCTGAGAGCTCAAATAAGATTTGTATTTGTATTTTAAAATCCATCAATTCTAAAGTCAGTCTTTCTCTTCTCAGAGCTCAACAACTGCGGTTACACTGCCACAGCCTCAGCTAGGTCCTGGGCCAGTACTCTGATGGAACAGACTGGAAGTGCTCACTGGTATGACCCCAGCTGAACGGGAGCACTTCTCAGCCGCCTCTCAGGCACTGTGAACTCCACATCCTGTAAGGAGGCGTGGGGCTCAGGCCTGTCATGGGCTGTAACAATGCCTCAAGACATCTGCTAAGCCAGAAACCCCATGGTTCTTCTAATATGCTCACACTTTCCCATCAGGCATCGTGAGTCTCCTGCCCCCTCCCCCCCTCCAAATGTTCCTGTATAGACTCCAGCTGAGTCTTGCCATATATAGCCTCCCAGAGGCTGCCTGGTGTTGTGCCTCTTGGCTGCGGGCTGCGGTCCTCTCCTCCTTCCTCAGAGTTGAGGAAATGAGAACTCACAGAATCCTGTTGGCAGCCGCTCTGTGTCAGCTCCTCAAAAAGGATGCCTGGAGTGCCAACCTGGAGGCTAGGTGGGGCTGGTGGGAACAGATTCTCTTGCTGTTTGATTTTTTATAACCTCCTGGTCTGTAGGAGAACAAAGGGGCATCAAACTCCGCCTTATTATCACCCTTGGCACTCCCCAGGGGAGGATGCCATTTTGTAAGAACAAAGAAATCCACCACCGTACAGGTGAGAGCAAACGTAATGAGCCTCCTCCTTCCCAGGTTGGCGGAGGAATCACGGAAAGCTAGCTAGTGGTTTCGTGTTCCGGGGATTGGCCCCCCTAGATTGCATTAACTGGTATTCGGGACACTCATTCTGCTTTTATTTTTTGACAAGTCAGATCCTGTCACTTCTTTGCCCAAAATTCCTCCAAGTGGCTCCCCAGGTTTCTGAGAAGAAAGCTTGAGCTCTACAAGGCCCTTATGACCTCCCCCATCGCCAGTCACACTGGTGTCCTTTGATCTTCTTGGAATATAACTGCACCCTCCCCTCTCAGGGCCTTTGCCTGCTTCGCTCTGGCCTGTACCCTCTCACTTCCTTCAGATCACTGCTAAGATGTCACCTCATCAGAGAGGCCTTCCTCCCCGACCCAAGCATGAAATAATGACCCAAATGCCCCTTTATCATTCTTTATTCCTTTACCTCACTTTTCTTGATAGTATTTGAAACCAGCAAGTATTTTATATATTTAGTTGTTGATTATCTGGCTCCTTCCCCTGGAATGTAAGTCGCATGAGAGCAGGGGACGGACTTTTTCTTTCATTCTTCATCCCCATTGTCCAGAACAGTGCAGGGCACCTGGTAATACTCAGTACAAGCATTTGTCAAATGAATAAATGAATGACTGAATGAATGAATGAATGGCCCCACTCTGAGCCATCCATACTAATGACATAGGATTACTTGCTCTGAGCAAATAAAGAGGCTGCCTGGCCAGGAAATGAAGTCTCTTGCCCTCTGTTATGCTGTTCAGAAAACAAGAGGGCTGAAAGTTGAACTTAAGATTTACATAAAACTACTCCCCATTTGCCAGGACTTTTGCTTCAAATGATTACTGGCATAATCAGAGTTCAACTGCCTCTCTGTCAACCAGCCTTTTCCTATTCTTTGTCTTAAGAATGAGACCTTAGAAGTCCTTCCCGGCATAAAAGACCCTTCCAGCCAGCAACTAAGCCAAGTAAGCCCAATCTTTTATTCTCCTAAAGCATTACATTTGCTCTATCTTAATGTTACAGCAGACCAAGTTCTTCCATGTTTGGGCAAAACAGGTCTTTTAGAGATTAAACAAAATACCTGGCCCCCAGTTGTTGAGCTAACAGGCTGAATTTTCTCTGAAGAACACTGATTTGTAAGAACTGACTAATAATTCCGAAATCAAGAGCATGTTACTTGTCTCATCCATTTCTGAGTCCCACCAAAGAGGGAACCCTCCCCACTCGCCAAACTAGGGGGAAAACAGAGGCTTTCACAGGACACAGACGTGGGGCAACAATGTTGAAGGAGGCCGTCCAGGTTTCCTTTCTGTTCTATTGTCTTCTTCTGTCAGTCCCCTCACCTCCCAGAATCCAGGCTTAATCAGTTACAGCGGAAAAACATTTAATAAATAAACGGCCAGACAGGAGCTGTCAGCTCCGCACAATAGGGTTGTTTGCATCTTCCGCTGAGCACCAGCGCCCGCTCTCCCGGCTTGCTTCAGCTAAAACAATCCCGTTTGCTATTTTCATAAAATTAGTTTCTCTGAAGTTTCTATTAATCAGAACATTCTTTGGAGAGAATTATACTGGGATTTCATCACCATCTGAGTTCAACTGTTACGTGAATCTGATGAATTTTTATCACCTTTATGAGCGGCACAGAAGGTAAGAAACGTGGGTGGGCTGATATAGGGGGGCTGAGAGCTCTCCCCTCATGTCAGCTGAGGTTTGACAGGCCTGAGAACTGAGATCAGTCTCTTCTGCTTCACATACGAGAAGCTTTCTCCCCAGAACACGTCTCCTTTTATATATCTATAATTCTGAATATTTTGGGGGTCACAGACTCTTATAAATCTTAAGAAAGCTATGGCTACTCTCCCTAGAAAAGTCCACATAGGCACATCCGCACTAACCCCCGCCATTCGTGGGCTTGTGGAAGCGCCCCTTCCCCTCTGCACACATATGGCCCATCCACGGACCCCAGAGTACTAACTGTGTATCCTGTGCCTTCCTGAGCATCCTCGCCTCCCTTAGGAAACGTAGACTGGAATGGAAACTCAGCCATCTCTGAATTCCTTTGTTGAAGCAAACAGAGAGATTTTTTCTGTTTTTTAAGAGAAAAAGAGCATAAGAATGAGAAAGTTTTTCATGGTGGTCATACACCGTTTGAGAAAGGAGAAAAACCAGAAAACAGAACACAACTCATAGTGGCTGAAACACTGAAAGTTCCAGTATCTGTAAACTGATTACAGTGCACTGTTTTTCTTTCGATGAGCCATGAAATCAAAATTAGGAAAGCTTCTGATGAATTCTTCTTGCCTCCAAACAATGTAACACTTATCCCATCCTAAGTAGGATAAGCTGTAATGAGAAAAGATGCAGCAAGGATGAAAGAAACTTTGGGCCAATGGTTAGTATCAGCTCTGTCCCCTGACTATGTGATTTTAGGCAAGAGGTAATTTACCTCTATCAATGATTAATACTACATAATTCCCAAAGTCTGTTCCAGTTCCAGAGTTCCATGGAACCTGACTCATTAGAGACTGCTAAGGTAGGAAGGATCAGATTTTTTTCTTATGGACCCAGTTTTAAGTATTTTAGGCTTTTGGGCCATGTCTGTATTAACTACTCAGTTCTGTTGTTGTAAAGTGAAAGCAGTCATAGACAACATGTAAATGAATGAGAATGCCTGTGCTCTGGTAAAAAAAAAAAAAAAAAAACTTGTGGACACTGAGATTTGAATTTCATGTAATGGTAACATTTTTCTTCTTTTGATTTTCTTCCAACAATTTAAAAATGTGAAAATCATTCTTAGCTTGCAGGTCATACAAAAAACATATGGCAGGCCAGATTAGGGCCGCAGGCCACAGTTTGCTGACGCCTGGTCTACAGCATCAGATAAATATTATTATTTGGAAAATCATGGTGGCAATTCTGGTTGACCTTGGAAGCCCAGTAACTTGGGTTCAACTACTGACAGTAGCACCAGGGGACAGTTTTTGTTTACCCAGTTTCCTGATTAGCAGAATAGAACACTGGTAGCTTTCAGCCTCAGCTAATAACCAACAGTTACTTAGGTTTTTGGCTGAGACCTGCAGAAATGCTCAAATACTCACACATGAGAAAATATTTCTGAAAAATTCAGGGCTCTCTGGAAGAAAAAGTTTTGATAACTACAAAATAAACAAGAAAACTCTGTCTTCTCTTGACATCATTCCTTACATTGCATAACCCTAATGACTTCTTTTGGCTACCCTGCCTCTTTATCAGGCAGCGTAACAAATTAGTTTACACATTTTAGAAAGAGGAAATAAGACACTGGTTTTTATTGTTGTTGCTTGGACTTTTTTGTTTAGAAGAAAAGAAAATTGTAATTAGACAAGATCATATGCACACATATGTCACTCATGTACATTCCACAATACAAAGCAGAGATATGGAGCAATGGTGTAACAGTGTACAGAAGACAATTTTTAAAAAGATAAAAGAGTGGATAGTCAAGTCATCAAGGTTCTGTAGGGTGAACTTCAATTAAAAGGCAGCAAAAGATGGAGCACCATGCTGACAGCACATCCCTCAATTTCAGTGAGAGGGCAGGATATCATTATGCAATCAGAAAACTAAGACCTCCTTCCAGTTAAGACATGAAATAGACATGGGGCTAAGGGGCAGGCAGGGGTTCCCTTCTTAAGAGAGAGAAAACCTGAAGTGTTATATCCATTCAGGAAGATTTAAAAGGTGTGGAATGCCTGCTGTCATGCCCTAGTCTTAATTTACAATTTAACCCTAAAGTCAGTTTGATCCATTAGAAGTGTAAGAAAGTTAACTTTCCCAATCTCAAACTTTTGAACACTTTCCCCAAAACATTAAGGCCTCAGAACTGGTCCTGACCAGTAGGTCTATACAATGTTATTTTCCATTATTTGTCTCCCTACAGGCACCAAATACTCAGTGCTCATTGTCTCATCCTCTTTGTGCAAACTATTCTCTCACCTTGGATTCCTTTCCGTTTCTGTTCTACCTTTCCCATTACTGCCCATGTGCCAGGGCCCAGCATTAGTTCTTGCTATACCATGAAGACCACATTAACTCCAGCTAATACAGTATTTCCCTCCAAGTAATACAAATGAAGAAGTGTTATGAAAATTACAAAACGCTCTGCACATAGGAAGTAGTAGTATTATCTTTGGGGGCAATTAACTATAAATTAAGTTGAGCACATTGTTATATCTTGCTTTAAAGTATTTCCTAATTGTTTCATATGTTGTTGACATTAACAAACCACAGACTATTAAGGCAGGAGTCACATGATATTTCTTTTGTGTTCTGTAGTCCCTACCATTGCTTAGCTACAGTTAACACTCAATTCCAATGAAATCAATTAATCAAAATAATGGCTCTCTTAACCACAAAGTTCCTCAGTGGGCCAAGTAAGGTTAAGTTCTTAAACACATAAGAAATCATTAGTCAGTACGTACCACTACAAATGAAACCTCCAAAGTAGAATAAATTTGAGATGTATTGTCAATGGAATTCAATCATCTTCTTATATTTTACTCATAAAGCTGTTCAGGAGCTGAATTTCCTAAATCAGAGATTTGGCATTCCAGGATTAAACTGCTTCCTGATGTTTAAAAATGTTGTCTAAGGTCAAAGTTTCAAAATACGGCAGCTCCCAAAATTTAATATTGTTTTAATTATTGCCTGTTTTCCCTTCCTAATTCAGCACTGGCGCTTGCATCCTATGTTCCATTTCCTTTGGTTGGCCTGATCTGTGTATCTTTTGGCCTGACAGGCCACATAGCCTTGGAACAAAATCATGCAAGTTTCAGTTTGCAATTAGGTAAGAGCAGTCGCCTAAAAGCATTGACCAGCTCCCGTTCCAGACGCCCGCAGTGACAGATTTTGATTGACCCCAGCCTTCTTCCCCAGTCTCAACCATGAGTAAAATGGGGCAATTAACTATTTGAGGGTTGTTAGGCGACCTAGTTACTGGGCCTGATCTCTTCTCCGAGGCCTACTCTGACTTGCCCCCAAAACTCTGCGGGCCGCCGGAGCCAGGGGGTCGGGGACTGAGACTTCCATCAGACTCCGGAAAGGCACTAACGTCTGGTCTGCTATAGAGATCTCCGAACTCCGACATGGGGGCAGGTTGCTGCCCGGCCCCTTGGCTTCAGAGTTGGGCTGTGCAGTCTCCATGGCAACAGCGATGGAGGCCGGGAGAAGCAGCTCTCTTCCGCCTAACAACCCGCCCTCCGGCTATATTGACCAATGTTCCTCTGAGTTACAGAAGAGATGGTGTGATTGACAGAGGTGGGAAGGGAGATGAAAGCCAGGACTTCCTGGGCCCAATTGAAGGCCGGTCTCAGGACCAAAAGCACCGACCAATCGGAGGGCTTAACGAGACGCGACGTGCCCACCCAGCACGCTCGGCGTTGCCTGGAGCCGCAGCGTGCAGAAGCAAGTGAGGGGGTAGCCAGACGCTGAAAGCGCGGCGCTGATTAGCGAATCCGGAATCGCCTGAATGAAAGCCCACTTGTGATTCGCCCTAAGTAGACCAAAGACCCTGTGGGCTGGAACCGGCCGGATCGTGAAGTGTGAGTAGGGGGCCGGGTAGAGGGAGAGCCCGGTGATGCGGCTGGAGGTGAGCAAAGTGGGGCGTCCGCGGAGAGCGGATGCTGGGGCTGAGCAGGCTGGGAGAAGGCGTGGGTGGACCGCTCAGTGACCCTGACCGCTGATCTGGACCCGAGGCCCGAAGGCCAATAAATACTTATCTGGGGCAAGGAAGGAAGGAAAGTTTTATTGCTCACGCACCTTAGAAAGTGAAATGTCAGCGATCGATTCTAATAGCTTATGACCGAAACCTTCATCTGTTCAACTACTGGGACATAGCGGGGCGAACATTCTAAGATGAGACCTGGGGGCACTGTTCTCTTGTCGCCAGTTTGAATCAACAGTAGGGCTTGGAAGAGAAGGTAGAGTCCTACTTACTGGAATGTTCCACCTCAGCAGTGGAGTGCTGCTGTCCTGGGAGCCCTGGGTGATGCGGCTGAAGACACACGATCGCTGTGGCGCTTGCAAATCGAAACACCGCCCAGGAAAAAGGTGGAAGAAAAGGTGTGGATCCACTGATCTTCCTTTTCTGTCAGTGTATCAAGAGATGATGCCACACCAATGGCACTTAGCTAGCTCAGCAATTTATTTTTTCCAGACTTGCATTGTAATTAATTACAAAAGTAGAGGTAATATCCTCATATTTTAAAATCCAAACCATAGTGAAGTGTTTAAAATAGAAAAATTGAAGTGTGAAAGCTACACACACCCCTCAATTATTTTTGAAGGTTCCTAACAGCTATTAAGGAAAGTGAAAAGGAAACTTCAGGAAAGGCAACTCAGTCCTGTAACCCGTTGTTTTCTGCTGCTTTTCAAAGGCTTGAGTCTGAACATCTGGGAATGGTGAGATATCTAACACCCACCACCAGCAACTTAGGTTACCCTCCATGGAATCCACATTTGTACTGGACAGTAAGTCATCTTGTAGTAGCCTCTAGTATTCTCTCTCACACATGATGGACAGTGTGGTGGTGAGCAGTGTATTTTTAATCCAATAGGCTGCCTATGTAGGGGTCAGGCACCTTCATGAATGCCTCTCTGTAAGTTTTCTCTGAGAGCTGGGTGAAAGGGTGCATAGAGCCAATTGCTAAACGAATGAAGAGCCCATTACACATACCTCTAAACAGTATTGGACAAACTCTCTTCAAAGAAAAATCTCACAGCATAATCCCAGATGGAAAAAGTTAGCCCTGTAGTTGCTCTTGTCGTCAACTACTAAGCAAGGTGTTCAAATTTAGACCTTATTTTATTCTGACTCTAGTCTATTTGCTTTAAACATCACAGGCATTAAGTAAATGGACTTACTCTGGAAACCAGGTTGACTAAATCATCGGTTCTCAGGAGGTTTGAAAAAGGCCTGGACATTAAATAGGAACCCTGTTGTTTTTTATTTTTATCATATTTTACTCAGTAATTTAGCTGTTCAAGTATGGGAAATAATTACAAGTATTGGTCTCACACTGAATTAATAAGCTAAAATACGGATGTTCACTTCTCTCCCACAACAGCACTCTGTCTAGCCCTTCCTTTCTGTGCTTAGTAAGAAAATATTCAGTTTGGTTATAAAGTGATGAGCCTCATTCTTACAAGAGCTTGGGGATATTTGTCTCATTACTGTAAAGCCATGCCATACATGGAACCCAATGTCTCATGAACTTTTAAGCTTCTATGGGGGATTGAAAGGCAATGTTTCTAATGATACCAGCTTCAACTACTATTTGCACTGTGTTAGAGTTGGTCCAAGTTTTACAGGTTTTGTGCAATATCCCAAACAGCAGCAATTAAATTTAACTAGTTATGTTGTTAAGGGCAGTACCATCAGCTCAGTCAACCAATCAGGAAACCTGTGCCTTCTCCCTTGACTTCACATTTCCATGGCTAGGACTGGAGTTGAGACCCTCATCATCTCATACCTGGAGAACTGGAATCATCTTCTTATTGGCTACCAGTCTCTGGTCTCTGATGTCAATTCATAGGCACTCAGTTACCTATTTAAAAATCACGAATTATCTAAAAAATTTTCAAAAATAGAGAATATTACACTGGTAGTACAACAAATATCTATGCCCTACCGACTAAATTACAAATATTAACATTTTGAAACATTCGCTTATATTTTTTATTTTTTCAGTTCAGATCCCTTCTCTACTCTTTCCTGGCCCCATTCTCCTCCCTTCCCTCCTCCCCAGAGGCAAACACTTTTCTGAAATTGTTGTGCATCATTCATGCCCATGTTTTTATATATGTATAAAGTACATTGTATATATGTACATAATAAACAATATTACTATTTAGGTTTAATTTTTAAAATACAGGTAGTATCATACCGTGGGCTTCATTTTGCAGCTTGCTTCTATCACTCAACACTGTTTTTGAGATATATTCATGTCAATGCAGCTAGATCAAGTTCATTCATTTTAAGTGTTCATTATGAGTATATAATATCAGATCCATTCCCTTATTGATGGACTTTAGTTTTTTCCAGATGTTTTGCTATTCTGAATAAATGAGGCTGCAATGAACATCCTTGTACATGTCTCTTTATGCAAGAGTTTTTCTGGAACAGTGGTCCTCCAAGGGGGTGGTATTGCCTGTTTGGTCATTTTGGAATTCATGAGGGCATATTTGGTTATTATTGTGATTTTGGAGGCACACAGGGGTTTACAGAGCAGCGCTGGGGATGCAAGATTCCACAGTGCATAGGCAGTCCCTCACAATGGAGAATTGTCCCATATCCTGCACAGTTTTTGAGTATCCCGCAGGATACTCATTTATAATCCAAGCTTATAACTTAACTCCATTTTTTGGCATAAACATAATGTATTTTTTTGGCACAGTTTAATATAGTAAAATTTCCAGGAATGCAACTCAAAATGTAAATCAAGGGGAAATTATACTTATTTATGTTTTGGAACTTTTACAAGAGTTATTCATCACTCCAGAAAATCATGTAACTGAAGGCAGCCAGCTCGTGGTATTTGAGTTGCCATACAACACACCTGCATCAGCCTGCAATGGTGGCTTTTGCATTCGTGGTGGTTCTAAGTTTAGGTGCAAGCATCTGAGTGCTCCACTTCATTATGTATTCTAGTGTAGTCAGCCTGAACATTTGTATATTTAAACATATGCTGTTTTATTATGAATTACTTTCCATTTAAAATTGGCTTCTGTATAGGAGCTAGAGGTCTAATTTTATTACTTTCTGATTGGATCATCATTTGTCTCAATATCATCTATGAACTCCTTTACCCGCTGAATCATAAGGCCAACTCTGTCCTGTACAGAGTTCTCATAAATGCATGGCTCTGTTTCTGGGTTCTCTATTTTATTCCATGGGCTCATGTGTCTTTATGCCACTATCACACTGTTTTAATTACCTTGGTTTTATAATGTGTTTTGCAGCAGTTGGTAACAAGGCAAGTTTCCATTCGAGTTCTTAAAATTGTTTTCTCTATTCTTGGGCTTTTGCTCTTCCATATGAATTTAGGATCCTTTTTCAAGTTCCACAAGTTCCACAAAAAATTATTTTGAGATTTTGGTAGGACATATATTGAATTGATAGATAAAGAAAATTGAGATCTTTCAATATGGAATCATCCCATCCAGGAACAGGTACATTCTCTTTTTGGGTCTGTTTTGTTTCTTCACTCAGGTTTTTTGGTTTTTTTAAAAAAATATCTATGAATAAAGTTCTTCTATAAAAATCTTCCACATCACTTTGGGGGATTTATTTAATTTATATATGCACACATCTTTTTATTATGAAAGTTTCAAATACATTCAAAAGTATAAAAAACAGTGTAGCAAATAGTCATACTCATCACTGGCTTCAACAAGTAACTCATGACCCCTCACATCCTCTGCCCTGGAAATTATGAAGTTCTCAGACATCACTTTCTGTTACCTGTGTTATGTGTGTGTGTGTAGATTTGTATGTCATATAATCTTTTAGCAATATGACTGACCACAATACCATCACATTTTTAAAGAATATTTTTCACTTAAAAAAATAAATAGCAATTCCCTCATATATCGTCAAATATCCAGATACTGTTCAGATTTCCTCAGTTGTCTCATAAAAGGGTTTTTGCATTTGGTTTGTTTGAATTAGGGTTCCAGTTATTCCACATCCCTGGAAACACTTAGTGTTGTCTGTCATTTTCATTTTAGCCATTCTGCGGGTATCTAGAGGTACTGCACTTAGGTTTTCATTTGCAATTTCCTGATGACTAACGGAATTGAGCACCTTTTCACATATGTATTAGCCATTTGTATATCCTCTTTGTCAAGTATTTACTCTTCTTTTTATCTGCTCCATCTATGGATTTCTGAGAAAGGTATCTAAAATCTCCCCCTAAATTTGTGAGTGTGTCCATTGCTTGCAGTGATTCTGTCAGTTTTGGCTTTATAGATTTTGAGGCTTTGTTTTAGGTTCATATTTGTTTTGAGCTGTATCTTTTTGTTGAAATATTCCTTTGTGACTGTTACTAAATTTTTCAAAGATCTACATTCTATTTACTTGGATAATAATATTGTTTCTCTCAATTGTATTTTGTTTTGCTTTTTTTAAAATTGTGGTAAAAAACACATACATAATATTTATCATCTTAACCATTTTTAAGTGTTCAGTTCTGTAGTGTAAAGTATATTCACATTGTTGTGCAACAGACCTCTGGGACTATTTGATCTTGCAGAACCGAAGCTCTGTATCCATTGATCAACTCCCCATTTCCTCTTCCCTCCTTGTTTTCGTTTTGTTAGTATTTGCTTTTTGTCTTTTTCAATCTCTTTGTTTTCTCTCATTATGCTTTCTGTTCAGTTTTTGTAAAGAGCTGGGGTTTTTTAATCCAATATGAGAATCTCTTAATAGTCAAGAACAATCTATTTGCATTTACTGTGATTACTATTATATTTGGGTTTTTCAGGCTTATTTTGGATTTTCTATTTTCCTTGTCTTTTCTTTGTTTCTTTCTCCTCTTGCCTTCAGCTTCCCTCCATTATTTTTTTCATTCTACTTGTATGGAAGTTACTCATCCTATTTCTGTTATTTGGTGTTTACCTGTACATTTTTTAACATGCATGTTTAGCTTAACAAAGTCTATAGGTGATGATTAACTTACCTTCTCCAGAGCAAAATGATAACCAGACGATGATTTAACTTTGAACTCTCCTTTCTCATCTGCCTAATAACGGTTGACAAATACTTTACTTCTTCCTTGTTTTTAACTCCTCAAAAAATGAGCCCTTGTCATTACAGAAATCTTTACTGTCAGTATTTCCCAGTGTTTTCCCACCATTCCTCCTTATGCTTGATGCCTTCTTTCCTGGTTCATTTTCCTTCTTGCTGAAATGTATCTCTGAGAGACGAACCCCCTTTCAGTCTGTATGTCTGAAAACATCTTTATCTTACATGCACTTTCGTGGGAGCCTTGCACGCCGACCTGCGGTGGCATGCCTCTCTGCCGGGAGCCTTTGGGTTGTTCACCATTAGTCGGTTTTTCATGTTGACCTTACTACTCGGTACTACTCAGGACTCCCATGCTGTATGGGTAGTGTGCCTGGAACCCCACACCTGGATGTGAAGCAGGGTTGAGATTCTGATTTCTCATTCCTTTTTCACCCACGGCCTGAAGCTCTTGGCCAGCGTTCTTCCAACTGAGTCAGCAGCGAGTTTTTGAGTCCCTATTCCAGAGACAGGCGAGCCCTTTCAGGACTTATCTTCATGCCTTGTTCTCAGTTCTCGGTGGGCCTGAGACTTCATCTGCCCTGATTAAGCGACATGCTTGTGAGGGCCTCGGCGCACAGGGGATGCTCGCAGATCGGGATGGTTCTTGTTTCTCTTCTTCTTCAAGGATTTAGGAGTTTCTTTCTGCTGTGAATAGAAACTCAACAATGGAGCAGCACATTTCCGTCCTGTGATTGCTCACTGAGACGTGGCTCTCGCTGCAGACTTAACGTGACCGCTTCACCTCGGGTCCGGGGGCCTTCACAGCCTTCAGTTAGGGTTTTATATCAAGGGAGAGTAGCTTTCTGCTGTGCGTTGGGGGAGGACAGATTGGAACTCAGATACCAAACGGGAAGTGACCCCCAACACAGAAGAAAGCAACTTCTCCACCCTCACCAAAAAGAAAGGTGTGGGCTCCTAAATTTCTCCTTCCTGTTAAAGAACTCGACATTCCCGAAGGCCTACATTCATGAATCCTCCTGCCACACCAGTCATCACAAATTCCCCATAGTGAGTTCAGACTTTCTGCCTTTGTCTGAACAACATCCTAAGACCCAGGGGCATGTGGACGGCAGGCAGCCCCAGAGCCCTGGGGACCCCTCACCCGCCGGGGCGGGCCGGGTGGGGTGCAGCCTCAGCCTCCTGTCTCCACAGATGGCCGGCACCGTACTGGGCCTGGGGGCCGGCGTGTTCATCCTAGCCCTGCTCTGGGTGCTGGTTCTGCTCCTGTGCGTGCTGTTCTCCAGGTCCTCCGGTGTTGCTAGGTAAGGCATTCTCTCCAGCTGGCAGTCCCAGGTAAGGGCAATTAGAAGCGAGCTCGCGGAAGCTCAGGAGATATTTAGAATTCAGACCATCATTTTTGTAGTTACTGGCAGTTCGAGTGAGTTGCATTTTAGCCTCTTGACATAAGCACTAACTGCTTACTTGTGCTCTGAGGCAGAGAGGGGAGGAGAAGGGAAAGGGGTATTGGCAGTTCTCACAGCAGAGGAGACGGTGGGGGGCCACAAGTGATGAGAAGAAAAGCTGCACTACCTGTGGGGTTTCTTGGGTGGGACATGCATGTGTCTCTTAACTGTTCAGATTTGTGATGGATGCTTGGACCAGTCCCTGAGGCCCTAGACCGGGGCCCAGGGAAACTGAAGAAGCCCTAGAGGACTTGGGCAGCTCTCTGTAGGCTTTGACTCCAGAACAGAGTCAGGCCCTGAGGGACTCTAACGGCACTGCAGAGCTGCACCCTGGCCAGCCAGTGTCAGTATGAGGCCGCGAAGCTACATCATTTCCTTAAGTATCCAGGTCTGAGAACCAGCACAGAAGTGGGGATGAGGGAGGGACCACTCTGATTTGTCATGATTATGACTGTGCAGGGGCAAAACTGAAACCACTAATTCCATTCTTAGGAGTTTAGAGTTACCTGGGATGCACAGAAATGCATCCAGCTGGTGGTGCCTGTTTCCGAAGAAGGGCTTTGGGATGAAGGAGAAACATTTCTAAATCCACTGGGCTGTGTGGACAGCAGGTCCCTGGGCCTTGTTAATGGACTGAAGCATAAGAATTTTGGCCCCAGGGAAGAGCTAGTCCAGGCCTAACTGATCAGAGAGGAAACTGTGAACAGTGCTTTTCACAATCTTGTCTTCTGACTCCAGGTTCTCTGTCATTTTTGCCTTCCTCGGTGCTCTGATCATCACATCCGTTCTGCTGCTTCTCCCCAGGGCCAGTGAAGCCCCAGCCCCAGAGGTCGAAACGAAGGTAAAACTGTTGGTTTTCTTTTGTCGCCTGACTTGTAACTCTTGCTGCCCTTGGTCTAGGCTTCCAGCCTGCCCCGTGGTGTCCCCTGGCATCGCGCTGGCTGCGATGTGGTAGCAGAAATGCGAGGTTTAAATAAGGATGGACAAAGCTCAGAGGGCATTTTAAATCCCTGCCCCCTTCACCCGGGAAAAGAATCCTATTCTGATTTCCACTTGCTGCACCTCAGGCAGTTATTTGCCTGATTTGCTCCCATCTCCGGTTTGCATCAAGTTGAATGAGCAGTGGGTCCCAAAGCGACCTTATGCTGTAGAGTCAGAGAAAGAGAAAATGTGTGAGGAACAGGAAAAGGCCTGGTCCTGAAGTGAACTGTCCCCATTCCTCGTAGCTGGGGCTCAGAAGCTCTGATGCAGGCCGGCATTTGTGCAGCCGCCATCTCCACGTGTTTCATCGTTGCCACTTGTGATGTGAGGAAATACTCTTCATAGGGAGGTGTAGTGAGGAAAGACAAACATTTCTCTAGGAAGCCAAAGTCTGGCAATAGATGGATTCAATACTAGTGGTCTTCTGGGAGAGCCCTTGGGCTGCCTTCCTGGAACCACACGTGCCAACAACACCCACCTCTAAATAGATTTTTATCATTTCCTAGTCCTTCTCTGGAGACCCACCCCCCATTCTTTTCAGTGCTGAGCGGGCTTGGCTTTACCATGCTCCGCTGGTCTCAGAGCCCTAAGATCTTGGTTATAGTATTGATTTCTTGTGTCCCGTTACTCCTTCTAGCAGCTTCTTGCTTCTCAACCTCCATTTTAATTTCTTAAGTAGCAACAATAATAGCTAATGTTGTTTTAAGGGATTATTGTGTGCAAAGTCCTGTACTGAGCATGTTGTTCGCATTCTGTCATTTAGACCTCAAGACACCCTAATAGCGTGATGTAGGTACTATTATTATACTCATTTTATAGGTATGGACACTGGAGCTGTAAGAGGTTAAAGTAAGTTGCTCAAAGTCATACATAAAGGAAGAGGCAGGGCAAGGATTGAGGTCTGTCTGCAAAGCCTTCATCGTGGGGACTGAGCAGAATATTAGGGGCCAAGGATTCGTGGTGACTCTTTTGACACTAGACAACAGTACACAAAATTACATAACAACTTCTGAACAAAAATTGGGCACACATTTCCAACTCTATCGAGGACTAACCACAGCAAAAGGGAGGAAACTGGTTCTGAAAAGTCCCAGGGAAATACCACACACATTTAAGGAACTATTTCTGTATATGCCAGGTATTTCTGTCAGCATTTGAAGATCTCTCTTTGTCTAAGTGTCATGTGTGTGAGCTGGGGGTGAGGGGTAAATGCTCACTTCCATTGTCCTCGTAAAGGGAGAGGGCAAAGAAGGCCACCATATTTCTGAATTGCTGCAGAGGTGAGTGTTGGGAGGACACAAAGCAACACTGTTTTTCATTCAATTCCTCTGTCTTCTGTCGTCCGAGTTTCAGACCCAGGAGAGAAGGATGGGCTTTGAGCAAAATTTGTTCGTCTGCATGACCAGCAGAACCGGAGACCTTGTTTTCAGGTTTCGAGAACTGCTCCTGCAGCAGGCTGGCTCAATACCATATCAATAATACATGACCTGGGCCTTCTGCACCCAAGGCTGGCTAATTGGCTAATTAAAAAGTGAAACGTGTCGAACGAGCAAACGTAGCCCGCAGGAGACTTGTTCAGTTCTAGAGCCAAGGTCAAAGTTACGTTAAAGCTGTTGTATCCAACTGACCTTTGTTGTAAGTCGCCTGTTGGGTAATCTCTGGAGCAGCCCATTTCTCCTTGGCATTCTTGGATCTCAGCCACCACAGCAGTGCTTGACTGGGCAGGTGCTCTGTGTGTTGCCACTGTATTAGTTGCCTGTTGCTGCTGTAACAAATTACCACCAACTCGGTGGCTTACAACACAGATTTATTATCTTTCAGTTCTGTAAGTTCAAAGTCCAAAATCAGTCTCACTGGGCTAAAATCCACGGGTAGGCAGGGCTGTACCCCTCTCTGGGAGTTCTAGGGAAGAACCTGTTTCTTTGTTCTTTCCAGCTTCTAGGGACCGCCCGTGGCTCCTGGCCACCTTGATTCATCTTCCGAGCCAGCAAGGTGGCATCTCCCCGACTCTGCTTGCATCTTCACGTCTCTCTCTCTCTGAGGTCTTCCTCCTCCCTCCTGCAATTTTAAGGACCCCTGTGGTTACACTGGGTCCACCTGGATTGGATAATGCAGGCTAGTCCCTCTATTTGAAGGTCACCTGATCAGCAACCTTAATTTCCCTTTGCTATGTAGTCTATCAGATTCACAATTTCTGGAGATTAGGATGTGGACATTCTGGGGCCACTCTTCTGTCTGCCACAATCACCTTTTGGGTATTTTGGGTTTTCTTCTAGGTACTGGGTTTTCAAAGCCTCTGGAAGCTGTGAAGTCACCCAGTCACATGGTTTGTGTGGCTGCTCCATTAGTCCATAGATTAAATTGCTTTTCCCTGCCCCAACTTAAGCACCACCATTTGGATCCGGGAGAGTAGTGCCCTGGCAGTGGACAGTAGACAAGTGAACCAATACTAACTATAGGTTTTTGTCAGCAAAGACCAACAGCTTTGGGGCCTCAAGTATGACTGGTTACCAGGCAGCCTGCAGTATGACTTGGGCCCATTATCTATCCTCTCGGTGTTTTAGTATCCCAGGTAACTGGCCATTTTCCCTAACCCTTAGAGTGCTGGGTTAGCAATGTTAGGATTCAGAACTCTTCTGATAAAAGTTTTAAAGTTCATTTTGAAAACGAACCTCCTGAATGGACAATAGGTTGATGATTTTGGGGTTTGTATCTTGGGTATATGGGGGTTTATTATGCTACTGTATTTTCATGTATGTTTAAAATTCTCCATAATAAAAAAATGAGCCTTTCTAAGGCCATGCAAGCCAGCTTCTCATGAACTCCTTCAGATAACTGATTTCAGAACAGAAAAGAGCTCATCCAGGATCTTCAAAATGAAGCTTTATGAGCCTCCTGAATAGAGCCATTTGTTCCCAGTACTTCCCTAATCCTTTCTTTATCTTGTATTTCCGGCTCAGGGAGTTAAGAAAAGGTCTTTTCTTGACCGTTTACAGAGGAGACTTGGGGGCAGGATGTTACTGGAAGTTGCAAATATGAACAGACTCTGGGCCCAGTCATCAACGATTTCAGGCGAGCACAGCCGGGGTGCTGAGATGACGGTGATTTCCTTTTTGATGTTTCCCTCCCCAGGTCGTGGATGCCTTTTTCATTGGCCGCTACGTCCTGCTGGCTTTCCTCATCGCTGTCTTCCTTGGAAGCCTCTTTTTGGTTCTAACGCATCATATCTTGGAGCCAATCTACGCCAAACCACTGCGGTCCTACTGAGCACCGTTTGGGAAAACCGAGACCCTGTTTCTCCTTCAGTTTTGGTGTCATTGATGGGCGGAAAGGCAGTGATCGGAGCCTTGTTTTGACTGCCTTCATGCCTCAAGCTCAGAGGAATATCCATTCATCACTAAGACAAATCCCTCGAATCCTGGCTTCCAGAAGTGGGGCTGCAAGATTGTCCCTGTGCAGATAGATTCTCACCAGCCTGAGGGGGACATTGCTTTCTTCTTAGCACCTGTACCTCAGATTTTCATCTGTTTTGAAAAGGAAATCGTAGCAGTGATCTGCTCAGAGTAGATTTTCAATCCTGATGTCAGTGAGTAGATTTGGGGTAAAGCAGCACTTTGGCTTCTGCTGTCTGATAGATGGAAGAATCTGGTCCTTTGAATAATATATGACATTTTCAGGTACAAGGTCAGGATCATTGGGAAAGGAAAGGCTCTCAAAGTTCAAAGGGTTACTTGATGTGCTGAGTTGGAAGGCTGCTCAGGTTTTGAGCATTCTATGCGTGTCATGCCGCAAAATTCTGTAACGGCGGTGGTGTCACCGCCCTCTGCTCTAATAAATCAATAGCCAAGAACCAAAGGAGTGACTTTCACTTCAGATTCTTGGCCACAACTTCCTGAATCTCATATTTCTTTATTTCAAATTTACCTGGAGATTAGGAGGAAGGGTATGAAAATCTGGTTGGTTGTCTCACTTTGTATCTCTGGGACTCTTTTTTTCCTAGGATTTGGTGGCCTTTGAGTGCCTCATTATGTTACTGTAAGAGCCCATTTGGGGTTATTGGCATCTCTTTTCATCTTTGTAGCGCATTCTCCAAAGCTAGTGAGAGATTAGATGTAACTTTGAACCTGTCTGACATCCCTGACCAGGTGAAATTTGTCATTAAGTGGAGCAGCTGGTTCCATTCTGGAAGTGTCCTTCTGACCCCCTAGAACTATCTGAAGAAGGATTTTCTGGCTTAAAATTATGAACCAGAGAACAAGTTGGAAAAAGAACCTGGAGTACATGCTAGATGCCAGTACTATACTAGTTCCCCCAAAATTCAGTTTTTTTCATCTTTACAACAATCTATTATGATTCCCATTTTGAAGTAGAAAAAAGTACCGTGTAAAGAGATTAACTAACTTGCCTAAGATGCATGCACATAATGGCCGGTGTGCATACCCAACCGTGGCCAAAACCAGGGCCTGTGTTGGACTGCAAAGAAAACACACTGAACTTGTGGCACTTAGGAGAGCTTGAGGAAGTTAGGGCCACTTCTCCTCTGCTTTCCCTCCTGGGTCCTGCTGGTGTAAAAAAGGTACCCAGTCCTGCCACCCCAGTGGGGGTTAAGCTCTAAACGAAAAGAGGAGGGAACTGGTGGTCTGGGGGAGCCAAGGCAGGTAAGGGCCAGGTGTCGTTTCCCCTACACTTGAACTGCCTCTATCTCATTCACTATGAGAAACCTTTGCAGATAAGGCCTCGTACAGAAAGCTTTGGAGGAAATAGTTTCTTAACCTGGCCCACCTATAAGAAAAGAAAGGAGACGCAGCCCTCCAAGCAGACCGGAGGGGAGAAAGGAGGAAAGGTGCCCCTCTCTGGACACTTGTGCTGACACTTGCAGACACCCGTGAGCGTCTCTGTGCAGCGACGCTGAGCCAGCCCAAGTGGAGCCCCGACTCTTAATGAGCACAGACTGCCGTTTGTCACTTTCTCCTGAGAGACTTGCTGAAAAAGCAAATCGGGGAAAACTCTTGGAGGTTCCTGCTATGAATCCATCTTTTTTATTCCCCAGCAAAGGTGTCCAGCCATTAGATCGATGGATAATAGCTATGAAGTTTCGGGCCACTACTTACATGCAGAAAAATGTGTGAAGGCTGGAATCTAAATTCCTTCCCCAACACCACTGCTGTCTAATGCTTTTATCACACTGATGTAAATGACAGGCTGGTGTGTTAAGGGCAAAAGACTGTACTTTGTGCACAGTGTATTTTAGGTTGGCCTGTCATCTATGGATCTCAAGTCTGAGTCTTTAAGTACCAGCTGTGGTGAAATGAATGGTATCCTTTCTCCCTTCCCACTCAAAGGCGTCACGGCCGCCCCCACAGGGGTGGGATAAGGAGTGGAAGGCTGAGAGGGCACAGAATGAATTCCACTGAGAGTTCCACAGGGGGAAGCCCTAGATCAGTGTCTGATGTGGCACCCTTATGCTCAGGACCCACCTGGAGACTGGGCTTACAGGTCGCCCCTTACAGATAAGTAAAAATCATCTTAGTGCCTCACGGATCATCTGTGATCAATGGCCTTTGACTAAGCTCTGAGGTGTCTGAGGATGTCTTCCTAACTCCATCCTGGATTGAAGGTGTCCAATTATTTTGAAATGTTTTTGTTCCAAATTAAAGGAATCCAATTCTTGTTCTGTTCTCTGAGATGCAAACTTTTCTATCAAATTATCTCATTGATGCTTCAGTTGAAGCGTTTTTGTTTTACTTTGGTTTTTGTTCAATGTATGAAGAAGCCTGGTGGAATTATTTTACATATGAGAAACGGGCAGAGCCCTGAAGGGATTTAAAAAGTTCCACAGCTAGTTAGTGGGGCTCAAACTTAACATCAGGATTCCTAACGTCTCATTTCTTAGATATTTTAAAGATTAGTTTTGTCTTTCAAACAACTCCCTTTTTTTCCTTTTAGCTCTTTGTACCATTTCCCTAACCCATCCCAAAAAAAGGCAAAATTCTCATTAAAGAATTCCTGATTGATATTTACAGTACAAATAACAAACTTTTTGTCATAACTTCTTGGCTTAAACCTTTAAGAATTTGGCTGTTGCTACACAGGAGCAAATTTCCAGATGCGGGACTCGGAAGTGTATGGAATTGAATCTGGGGAAGGGATTATCCTCACAGGAGCGTAAAAACTCGGGGTTGGAAGGGATTTTATAGTTCATAGGGTCTGACCTTTAATCTCTACTTCCATCCCAGTACTTGGGAATATTTTATTCTTCATACACTGAAATCACAATTTTTTATCATCTTTACCAAATGTGCTAGTATTAACTTAGGTAAATCTCATGCCGACGTATGAAGTAGGCACTCTTACTAACCCCATTTCACAGATGGGGATCAGCTCAGAGTGGTGAGGGGGTCCCCCTGAGGTCACTCAGCTCGGGGTTAAACAGGAGTCAGGGTCTGAAGTCTGGCAGTTGGGCTCCAGTCTAAGCTCTTAACTGCTTTATATTATATTATGTTGCTCCATAAATGAAAACAAAGGCAAAGGAGGGACTGAGGTTTGGCAGCGCAAGTCCGGTAGATAGAAATACGATGGGAAAGCGGCTGAGTCTAGCTGAAAATCCAGAATTTTAGGAATTGGGCAGGAGTCCGAGGCAAAGTAGTTCAAAGCCACGTGGGGCCTTAGAGACAACCCGGATCAACCCTGGGTCTCTGTGCGAATGAAAGAATCGGAGCCATCGGAGCACACATCAACTCTGTGTGTGTGTGTGTGTGTGTGTGTGTGCGCGCGCGCGCTCGCGTTTCTTGGTCTCTGTTTCTGGCACATCGTTTTGGTTGCTGTTCAACTCAAGTAGAAAACGTTTCCAAGCCCCCCACCCCAACACACACCTTCTTGTCTCTGTTTCCCTGGGACCCAAGAAATGACAGTAGGGATCAGAATCAGGGCCCACCACCACAGACAGAATGAGAAGGTGCCTTCTTCGGGTTTTCCTCACATCCTGTTGGGTCCTGTGTGCAGAGAGCTCAGGGTGGTCACACACGCAGCATTTCCGTCAGACCTAAATGCTACACGGCCCTCCCCTCCAGCTTTTAAAAAAAATCTTGGCTGATTTCATCAGTTCTTCTGCCTTCAAATCGATGTTGCCCAAGTTTTACACTGGGAACATGGAAAACTTTCTTAGGTCTGCTAGAACAAATTACCACAAGTTTAGTGATTTAGAACAATACAAATTTATTATCTTACAGTTCTGGAATTCAGAAATCCGAAACGGGTTTCTTGAGGCTAAAACAAGACTGTGGAGGCTGTAGCGGAGAATCCCACTTCCTTGCCTTCCTAGCTTCTCGAGGCTGCCCCCGTTCCCCGGCCAGTGCCCACCGCCTCTCTCTTCAAAGCCAGCGTCTTCTGACCGGACACCTGCCACTCTTGCTCCGGTCTCTGACTTACAGGGAGACTTGTGATGACACTGGGTCCACCCTGATGACCCAGGACAGTCTCCCCATCTCACGGTGTTCGATCACACCCACAAAGTCTCTTTTGCCATGTAAGTTAGCCTAGTCCCTGGTGCTGGGATTGAGGGTGTGGATCACAGAATATACGGGCTGAGCTCCTGTCTCTAGGGCCCCCCTCTTCCCCCCGATCTCCATCCTGCCCCACCCCTCCCCTTGCATACAGGGTCTGCCCCTTCGCCTCCAGCACCTCTCCCCAGTTCTCAGGGCCTCCAGCCCAGCACCTGTGACTGGGTGGGAGTCTCCTTCCCCGACCCCAGCCCCCGAGGCAGCCTGTAGTGCTCGGGTTCCCTTCCTCTTCGTTCCCTCTTTCCCCCCACCCCCACAAGCCCGGCCTCCCAGTGGCTCTCTAAAGGAGAAGCGCAGAGTTATTGCTTTTTAATTACAAGTGCTATTGTAACATCTATAAGGAAGAGCACTTTAAGCTTAATTGAGACCAAATGTGAAGTTAAATTAAATGAATAACTAATTAACGTAATGCTCCTGCATTAGCCCCAAGTGAGCAACGAAGCCCAGAGAGAAGGCAGGTGGGAGGCTTCTGGGGAAGACTCAGCGCCCAGGGCTGAGTGGGCCAGGGCCTTGGGCCTGGCAGACAGTGCAGAGGGCACTCAGGGCTGGGTCCAACCTTTGCTATTCTCCCCCAACTCCCACCTACAGCCCGAGTCCTCCTTTCAGAGGCCAGGCTCTGAGCTGCCACAGGCGTTCTGCACGTCTGCGGTGCCTCCCTGAGCACCAGCGTGGGCTGAGGTGCCCTGCTCATTTTCCAGTCCCTGTCCACGGGTTGGGGGATTGATAAGCATTCCCGCTCCCCCTCACCTCCTCACAGGACCCGCCTAAGTCCTGTGCACTCTTCCTACATGCCTGTCACACTCATCCCTCCACTGCCCTGGGGTCACCCTCCCACCGCCCCATCCCTTCAGGGCTGGGCTAATGGGTGACAAGGCCTCTGGCTGCAGTCACTGTTTCTAGGGTTTTTTCTTGTATTGTTTAGAAACATTTCCATGTTCCTATCTTATCTTACTAAGACAAGCTCCTTAAGGGCAGGGAGTGTGTTTAATGCTGACTTACCCTCTTCACACCAGTCCTCTGAGGTAGGTAATGTCAGTACTATTTTCTAGATGAGGAAACAGGCTTATAGCTGGTAAGTGGTGAGGCGAGGATGGAGACAGGACCAAAAACACTATCCCACCCTTCCTACCCTGACCTGTCTGCAGCCAAAGACGGAAAGTTGACAGGTGAAAAAACCTCTGGGTTTCCCTCCTGGAAGCAGGTGTTTGCAGGGCACTTGGGGCCGGACCGTGGGATTGTAGCGCCATCTCGTGGCTCCCCTCGGTGTAACCTCAGATCGATCTGGTTGCAAGAAGCCTTCGTAAATGCGGAACCCAGTGCCAATCCTGCCTCTCCTGCCCTGGGGTCCTCAGGACTTACAGGTCCCTGTCTGACTCCAGCTTTCAAAATCAGTGCAGCAGGCGGTGTGACCACCTATCCATCACCACCGGGGTGCCTATGACCTATCTCAATGTCGAGCAGTTTGTATCCAGCCAGTATCTTAACTGTTGTATCTCGGATGGGGCTCATCAATGCTGTCGCGAGCATTTCCTCTGGGAATGCCGACTGTGACCGGCACCAGCACACCACCCCTGTGGTCCTGGGACACGGCTCCACCAGCCCGGGGAGCCCCAGCTTGCTGCTGCCATGCCAAGGCCTGGCAAGGATGAGCACAGGCGCAGCTGGCAAGAGAAATCTGTGCTGGCCCGGTGGGCAGCTCCAGAGGTCAGACAGAAATGCCAGGAGTTAGCCTGGCATGCGGTGCTCCAGGACACGGGGAGGCCAGACTCAGTACCTGAGCAGCACAGGGGGGCCACGTGGGCTGCACAGAGCTCCTGGCAGCTACATGGGAGCAGCTGCTTGCAGAAACCAGGCACTATCCTCTTCCTAGTCTTGTCACGCTGGTGCCTCAAGCTGAGGGCCTAGGGCCTCTTTTTGTGCCCACTGTCAACTCCATTCCCACAACAGAGCTGGCCTTCAGGAGCACTCGGTGACCACTGTCACTTCATTATCAGAATACTTGATACAAGCAGATGCTTTTAGTCACACCCCCACCCTCACCCTGCGGCACTGCCCTGATATGGGCACTGGGCCCGAGGGAGGCGGGGGAGGCCCCAGAAGACACTCCCCTAGCTTGTGCCCCTGAGGCACCCCCCTGCCTTGCCCTAGTCCTGGCCCTGGAGGCTACAGAAATAACACTGATAGCAACACAGGTCAGGAGTTAGAAACGGAATGAAATGGAGGGTAGGAGAAAGTTCCAACGTGGGGGAATGCGCAAGGAAACTGGCTCTTGGACAAATGGATAAAGACAGCTTGGGCGGCTCCAAAACAGATAGAAACCCACCTCCGGGTGCAGGCTGATCAGAAGCTCCAGTGTAACACGGGAGGAAAGAGGAACCTTGCCAGGCCTTGGCCCTTTTGAGCCTCTGCCTTCTGCCTCGGAATCTGAACAAGTGAGAGTCTGAGCAAATCCTTCCCTTATCAAGGGGGAGACGCCACTCAGCTCTGATCCCTGCTGCTGGCGGCCTTCAGAGCTCAAGCCCTTGAGTCTTCCATTTCCTCATGTTGGCAGTCCCCTTCCCAGGGAGAATCTCCCAGCTGCTGTGCAGCCTTGTGGGCTGGGTTGGGCCGGCTGTCTGTCTGTCTGTCTCCACTGCCTTGCCCAGGAAGGGCACTTTGGGACCCAGCTGGGGTCCTCCATGCTTCTCTTCCAATCCAGGCCTCATATTTCTTTATACCTGCATGAGAAGGACAGAGGCAATGGAAGAGAAAGTGAGACACAGGTCACTAAGCAACTGCCCCAGCGGTGGGGACAGGGAAGGCAGGCCCCGAGTGCCAGTGATAACTGCCTTTCATTCTGTGTTCTGTAATTAGGGCCTTCCTTTCACCAGTTCAGCAGGCACCAGCATACCAGCAGAATATTCAAAGCTTTCCGATGTTCGTACCACATGTGCCAGCTTCACACAGCGATAGCACACAGCCATCGTATCGCAGCCCCAGATCCCCAGTCAGGTATTCAGGGATAAGCACGCCCATTTTACACAACAGGATGCGGAGGCTCAGAGAGTGATGCCCAAGGTCTCACAGGTGAGAGTGAGCAGAGAGGTCTTTTCCGAACCTGGCGCACGCTGTGCCCTGGCCAGCTCTCCCACTCCCCCCGTGGCCTTCCACAGAGAAGGGCCAGCACAGGACAGCAGCTGTTCAGAGGAAAGCATTTGGCTCTGCAGGGACGAGCTGAGCCTTCATTCTCTCATCTCTCGTCTCAAGGTTGCTGAGAGGTAAGCTAATATACCTGTATAATAGTCAGACCCAATTCCAGGCACAGAGCCGATGCTTACTAAACAGTCATTTTTCTCCCCTTTCTGCTGCTTTCCTGCCCCTCCCATCTTCCCTCAGGCCAGGCCCAGGAAAGGAGGTAGAAGGAGCCCCAGTGCCCCTGCCCCCTGCCCCAGGGCAGGGCAGATACCCTGGGAATGCCTCCTGCTCCTGCTTCCTGTTCTCCCACTGAACCTCGAAGACGCCTCCTTGAAAGGAAAGTGCGTCCCCAAATACTGTGCTGGTTACCATGGCCCTGGAGGGGGTCTCCCCACATTTACCATCCAGACCAAGCCCACGGCTCCTGCCAGCTCCTCATCGGAGCCTCCTGCTCAGGAGAGCCAGGAAGTCCACGAGACAGCGCTGCCCGACCTCAGCCCCGGTGCACAGGCCGGCCTCCCACGGACCTGCCTCAGCCACTAACCACCTCAGCTGCTGACCTGTCTGTGTGGCCTCACGCCCACCACCACTGGGCAACAGGCAGACAGCACACCAGTCCAGCCACCAATGCTTGATTCAAATTTTGTTCCAGAGGCTTTGATTGGTAGTTGCTTATTTTGGTACACCCCAGGCAGAGGGGCCAGATGACCTTGGGCTGTGGACGTCAGGAGGTACTTGCAACTCAGAGTCTGAGCTCAGAGGCAGAACTGTTTCCCTTGACTCGGCCTCCTTTGCCCTGGGGATGCATCCAAAGCCCAACTGCTCTCCCCATGGAGAAGAGGCTGCAGCCTCGGTGGCATCTGAGTACCCCCAGGAAATGCTACCCAAGCACCACACTCAGCTTGGATGCAGACCCTCTGGAACTGGCCCCCCACGAAAAAAGAGATAGTCGGTAAAATCACACCGGAGGAGAGAGGATTTGCATGCAGGCCCCGCTCTCATGGCTCTAATTAGGCACAGACTTGAAGCAAATACTCACAAAAGTCATGGGACTTGAGGAAAATACTACCGCACGTGGGTTAGGACCAGACTAGAGCTATGGAGACACATGGGGACAACAGAGGACAGATTAGCAGGGCTGGGGGCCAGGCAGGGGTTCACAGTGCACGTTCCTGAGGTCTGGGCCTCAGCCGGGCTCCGACCGAGTGCAGAGCACCTGAGCTGGTTCCGACTCCTGTAAGTGCGGCTGGGGCTATAGTGAGACTGGGGCTGTGGGCCTGCTCACCCTCTGTCTCTGCCCAGGGATGACTTCCAGGCCAGGATCTCTTTGTACACCAGCCGGCAAAGGAGCTGTAGGGAAGGCGAGGCACAACAAAGAGAGGGCAACGTTAGCATGGAGCACGTGGCTAGTCCCCAGTGCTGGTGATGGGCGGGCTGGCAAGAGGGAAGGGGTGGGCACACAATATCGTCTGGTGGCAGGTCACCATGGGAGGTTAAGTGGTTCTGAGCTAAGGGCAGCTGTTCTCTTTGTCCCAGATCCCCTGGCAGCCAATGCTTTGGACCTCCAGGCTTCCAGCCTGGCAGGTCAGGACAGCCCCCCAAAACCCATCTGTGTGCCCCAGGAACTCTTACCAAGCAGGCAAGGACATCAGCAGAAATGAGCATGTAGAAGACATTGTTCCAGCCTGTGGGGGAAATGAGCCCAGCCAGCAGGGGCCCCAGAGCCGCACCTGCGGGAAGCACAGTGTTAGAGAAGGGCCCCTGCTGAGGGGCCCTGGACCACCCTGCACGCGCGTCAGCAGCCGTGCAAGGAGCGAGCCCAGGACAAGGCCAGGGCTTGGCTGCTGGGGCCGAGAGCCGGAGCCACAGACCTATGGAGCCCGTGCCGTCGATGATGGCCGTGACCGTGGACAGTGCCTTCGCGTTGCCCTTCAGGCTCTGGTGAGTCCCCTGGGGAGAAAGCCGAGTGGGCGGCCCAAACTGAGAGGCAGCACCGCCCCAGCCACTCCTCCCCAAGCTGTGTGCGGCAATGCACACACACACAGATAGGCGTGCACGTCACTGCCCAGGACTAGGAGGGGACTGTCTTGGGAAGAGCGGTGACTGGGGCTTGGAGCCGACAGGAAAGGGGGATGATGGTGGACTTTAAAGGACTTCAAGGATCTCATCTCTGCAGGCCAGGGAGGGGGACGGGCACATGGGGGTAATGGGCCTGGACACAGAGGCCCTGACCAGCCCCCCAGCATGACTCCCTGGCCCCGGGGAGGCGGTCCCCTTACCAGGTCAGCTGAGACAGCAGTGGTGATCAGTGAGTACGGGCCGTTGACCAGGGCCCCACAGATGATGAGCATCACTTGGACAGTAACAGAGATGCCCGGTCAGCCGTGGGTGGCTACCATCAGCCTCAGCCCCAAAGCGGGGGAGACCCCAGGGCGTCAGGGCAGAACCTCTGCTCCCCTGTGCTCCCCCCAATGCCCCCAAGGCAGCCTCGTGAGGCCCGGCTGGACTTGGAGCATCTCCTCACCTACGGAGTTAAGAATCCCACTCTGGCCGATGTGGTTGTACAGGAACATCTGAGGGGAAGAAGGGGAAGGTAGCGCCACAAGCAGTCCTCCCCAGGCACTGCGTCTGCTACACTGGAGCTGGAAGTGTGGAGCAGCCCTCCCCTGCCCTGGAAGCCCGGAGTCACCTCACTCCTTTTCCTTTTCACACCCAAACCTCTCTGTCTTTCTTTCTCTCTCCCAGGGGAGGAGAGGCCCAGACATGGTAACTTATTGTGTCCCTTTCCCCAAAAAGTCTTCTCTCATATCTAACTGCAACCTCTTACCCTTCCCTGGCCAAGAAGTCTAGCAATTGGTCTCCCCCTTCTTCACCAAGGCCCAAGTCAGCACCCCTTCCCCAATGTCCCAGTCTGGCCCCTTTCCTGAGCCAGCCTCTTTCCTGTCTCCTCCCCAGGCTGCGCACTGTGATGCACAGACACGCAGAGACGGGCATCTGTATACATGCCCAGGTGTGCACAGCGTGGTGACCCACACAGCCGCAGAGGCCCACTTGCCCTTGAGGTCATACACACCATGGGGGCAGCCAAGATCAGCATGATGCAGCAGGTGGTGGCCCTGCCATTGGTGTAGTCAGAGATGAGCCCCGCCATGATGCCACCTGGAACACAAACCAGCAGGCTCACTACTGCCCTGGGACCACAGCCTCCCTCTCACTGGCACCCCAGCTCTGCCCCATCACTCTGTCCATCACCAGCCCGGACCCGGGCATCCAGAACCGGTGCGGTTTCTCCTTCCAAAGTGCTCTGTACCCATCGCCTTTGAGAAGACCAAATGTAAAGGCCACATTTTGTAGGGCCACCCAGCTGAGCCTTCTTCTCCGATGCCACCTGCCCGGGTCACATTCCATTGGATTTTTCCCTTCTCTCTGCACCCCCATAGGAAAAACAGAGAATGAAGCTGGAGGCAGGGCAGGGCAGGGTCTCACCTACGATGCCACCAACGTCAAAAAGTGTGGACAGGTCCCCAGAATCCTTGGCACTAAAGTGAGCTGTGGGAAACACAAATATATGGTCAGACCTGGGGACTCAGGGCAAACATCTGTAGGGCCACAGACAGGAGAACCCCTTGGAGCCCGGATCCAGTCCCCTGCCTCCGTTTCAGAGGAAGGAGTGACGGCCCACAGGGAAGCGACAGGCCAGAGCCACCAGTGAGTTTGCAGTGCTTTGGGACTGGAAGCCCCTCCGGGTCCCCAGCCCTGCACTGCCTTCGCCCCCCGCAAGCTGGCCTTGACCTCTCAGGACAGCCTTCCCCTGACAGCTCAGGGATTTGGCCCTCGAGGGCCCTGTCCCACTGGGCCACTCCTACCCCAGGGCACAGCTGTCCTCATGGAGCCTCGACCCAACCAGCCCCACTCCCGCTCAGCAGGCCCCTGTCAGGAGCCTCCACATCTGTGTGAGGTCTCTGCTAATAAACAGAGCCAGGAAGGAGACACAGGAAAATGGGGACTTAGGTCCCCGGCCTTACCCTAGGATTAGAAAAAGGAACGTCTAGAAGCTTGAACTGTAGCCTAGCCCTCAAGGATGACTCATACTCTGATGTCAGCACCAAGTCCACAACACAAGAATCCCAGTGCCCACAGAGCTTTCCTGGCACTCTGCCACTGTCTTTGAGAGAGGCCGCGCAGATGGAGCCATGGGGCAAGTTACGGCTTGAGATCTGGTTCTGACTAATCCCCACAGGGCCTTTGTTCAGAGCAAGTACAGTGCCTGGCAAGGCAGCCTCAGCCCTCCCCCCGGGCCTGGAGGAGCAGGGCAGCCAAGCAGGAGGGGAGGCCTGGGCCCTGGCTGGGTTCTGAGGCTCCACAGGGCTTTGGGGCAGGGGTGGGGGTCTGCTCCTTCATAGGGTAGCCGCCTCATCTATGGAAAAGCAGTGACCCGGGCCAGGTAGACATAAATATCCTTTGTCATCTGTGAGAGTGGCCTCCCCTCATCTGGGGTGAGGGGGTAGGGAGAGGGGAGCGTAGGTGCACAAGGATGGGCTGTGCAACAGGCCCCAGCATAAGTCGTCGACCCATTGGGGCTCCCCGCAGCCCCTTCAGAGAGGAGAAGTGATGAAAGCCAGGCTCCCGGCAGTGGGGGGTAGCTCACGGGGCTCTCTCCCTCCAGGAGGCATTCAAAACGCAAGCCTCTCCTAGCGCCTGGAGTTCTGCCTCCTATAGCCTGGAGGTGCCTTTCTCCTACGCTTAAGGCTGGAGAAGAAGTTAGGGAGGTTTACAGAACAGAGCTTTGAGTCCCTCACTCCCACCTCAGTTCCGAGGGAGGAAAGGTGGCTGCAGTCAGGGCCCAGGGTTTAGCTTTCCGCACTGCCCTAGGAGAGGTTTGCAGAAATCCTGCTGGGCCCCAGAATCGAATGCATCACACGCAGGTTTCCTCTGCCTGCGGGAGAGGCCTTGGCCTCCGCTTCCTCACCGCCTTCCCCCTGGACTTACCCACATTGAAGATGTAGAGGGGCAGCCAGTAGAGGAAGGTGTAACTGACCAGCTTGGCAAAGAGCAGACACAGAGAGAACTCCACCACACCCTGGGGGGCAGAAGAGGGGGCATGATGGAAAGGGGTGGCTCAGCACCACCCAGGGTGCCCCACCACCTGCCACAAAAAGCAACCTCCAATGCGAGTGCCATCTCAGTAAAAGCAGTGTGCCTGCTCATCAAATGCTGCGTCAAAGCAAGCCTCCCGTGTCACCCTCCCCAAGAAAGCCACCGGCCCTCAGCATCTCAGATAAAGGAGTTCTGGGGGCCCCAGGTCGCCCTGAGCACCCCTTCTCCTGATATCCAACAGAAAAATCTGGGGAGCTTCTCTGTGCCTCCGTCCCACATATTCCTCACCGGGATCTGAAGCGCGCCCAGGAAGCTGATGGCAACAGGTTCGGCGTCCTTGGAGCACCTGGACGCCAGGCCACTCTCCCTGTTGGACGAAGGACCATTCCCAGGGTCCTCGGGGCCGTCCTCGCTCTCTTCCTGCCCACCCTGAACAGAGACGAGCACCCGCTGTGGCCGCGTCCACCACCACCTCCCCCCACTTGTGAGGGAGGGGCTCCCAAGCTGGAAGGGGTACGGGACCCTCTCCGGGACCGGACTGCCTCTGCTAACCCGAGGGCCTGCACTGGGCCGGGGGGTAACCGTGGGCGCACAGCGTCTCCCCCAGCTCCCCAGTCCTCTCTGGGGACAGCCCCTGAGGACGGAGCTGGGGGGCAGGGATGGGGCCTGGAGACCGGCACTCACGTGGTGCCGAGGAGGGGTGCAGTCCACGTCCTCTGGGTCTGAAAACAAAACCCTCTGAGAAGCTTTCCAGAGGCCAGGCCCCCACCTGCCCTGAGCCTAGCCCCGCCCCAAGATGGCCCGCGGGAGCCGGGGCTGGGGCTCAGGAGACCCCCTTCTGGGCCCGCCTCTGCCAACAACCAGCGGCGTGGCTGCTGCCCTGCGGGCTTTCACCGTCTCCAGACAAAGTGGCCACGCAGCCTGCAGGCCCACTGACAGCAGGCCTGTCAGGCAGGGGGAAGAGGGCCGCAAACGCCGTGACTGCTCACCCCCCGGGGGTCCCATCGGCCCTCCTTCCCCCGGACACCCTGGGCCGGGCACCTCGCAGTGGTTCACCTAGACCTTGCCCGGCCCCAGGAAGCACATGTTCACAGACGAGAACGGGGGTCCTCCGGAGTCACACACCCGGCCCCCAAGCCCACGAGCCGCAGCCGGGCCGCGCCAGCCAGCGCCCTCTCCCGGCGCCCCCGGGACTCACACTCGATGAGGAAGAGGAAGGTGACGATGCCCATGGCGGCGGTGATGGCGCCTGGCACCACGAACGACAGGCCCCACTGCTCGTTCACCCACACGCCGGCCAGCAGGGAGCCCAGGATGTTGCCCACAGATGTGTGCGAGTTCCAGACGCCCATGATGAGGCCCCGCCTGGAGGGAGGGAGGGCGGGCAGGCAGGGACAGAGGGACAGGGGCGGGCAGGCAGAAAGAGAAGCACGGGGCTCATGGCGGCTGTCTCGACGCCCGGAGACACCGGCCAGGGCGGAGGCCGGGGCCTGGCTGGTGGTGTGCAAGTGGCCGTAAGGCCTGGGGCCCCGTTGCCCTCAGCCGGCAGCCTGAGCCGGCACACACGGGGCTCCCGACCGAGCGCCCGCTGCCCTGAGCCCCATGCCCCTTCTTCTCTCCTGCCCCACGGCTGCCCCTCTAAGGCACCAGTCCTCAACCTGGGGCAAGGCAGCCCGCGGGGGCCGTTGGCAATGTCTGGACACGTGTGATCGTCACAGCTCCGGTGGGCCGCAGGCACCCACTGGGTGGAGGCTGCTGGCACAGTGTGGAGGACGCACCCACAGCAAAGAATGACCAGCCCCAAACGCCAGTCATGCCGCGGCGGAGAAACCCTGCTCTAAAGCAACTTCTTTTGCACAAAAGCCAGTTTTAGGAAAAAGAAAAAAACTTCATAGGTTTCATTTTTTTGGTCTTCATGCAAAGTGAAACTTCATCTATTATGACGAAAGAGTATAATTTAAGGTTGTCTGTTTTATAGGTTCAAACCTTAATGAGAAAATCAGTACTGCTTTTTAATCACTAAAACTTTCGTATCTCAGCAAGTGGAAGTCAGTAAGATGGAAGCAGGTTTCCAATCTTTCACCCTGGAACCCTATCAGGGGCCACGAGAGAGCCCCTCACCTCCGAGACCCCCCAGGGCACCACCCCGCCTCCTCCCTTGTCACACTCACTTCCCCTTCCCGAACCAGTTGCCAACACAGCTCACCACAGCAGGCCAGCCTGTGGTCTGGACAAGTCCGTTACAGATCTGCAGGGAGACAGGGCAGGCGGGATGGGCCTGGGCCGTGCTGCCAGCTCCCTGCGCGGAGCCCTCTCTCCCAGCGCACACGGCACAGCCCCGCCTCACACACCCGACTGCTGCAGGTGATTTCTCCTTGACCCATGATCCTTCACCACCGAGACCCAGCCTCCCAGGCATCTCATGCGACCCCAGGGTTGTGCTCAGTGCAGACTTACTGAGCAAACAAAGTCCTGACCTCAGGAAGGGGGAAGGAGGGCCCCGTGGAGCATAATGGAGGAACCCTGGACTGGGAAGGAGGCCTTCACAGCCTGAATGAGTCATGACTTGGGGACAGGTGGGAAGGTCTCCAGGGTCTTTCTTTGATGGGAATGGAGACTGAGAGCAAGGCAGAGGCTCGTACCTGGATGAGCACAAAGTACCAGAGCACGTGGATGTTCCAGAAATATCCCAGGCCAAAGAGTGAGGTGAAAAGGCCACTGAGCAGCATGCCAGTTGAAAGGTAATAACGGAGGGGGAGCCGCTCCCCAAAAATGCCACTGGAGGAGAAGGGGGGTGTCTGTGGTTAATATCTCTGCACCCCCTCTGCCATCTATTTCCTCTCCCTTCGTGCCCCTGAAACAACTCCGGCCAAGGGAACCACGACTGACCTCTGATTCGCCACATGCCAGAGACACTGCAGCCCTCTAGCCACTGGGCTTCTCTACTTTATCTGGCACTGCTGGCCACACCCCTGGAAATGCCCTCTCCCTGGCCTCCATGACATCACTGTCTCCCATCTTCCACCCTGTGGCTGACCACTCCTCCCGTATGATCTCTGGGGAGTGGTCTCTGGCATTGCATTCACGGTTTTAACTGCCACCTCTATGTTAAGTAGTGCCAACGGGCTGTCCTCAGTCCTGAACTCTCCCCTCTTCAGGAGTGTGTCCTTCTGGACATCTTGACCAGGATGTCCTCAAAACACTTGCATGTGAACTCCTCGCCCTCCTTCTCCTTCTCTGAGTGAGTGGCACCACCATCCTTGGCCACTCAAGCCAGAGACCATGGAGTCTCCCTCCTCTCCTTCCTGGCCCTCATGTTCAACCTCAAGACCCACCTGTTGCCCCTCCTAAGCAGTTGTCCAGGTGTCGGCTCTTTCCCATTCTTGAATTCTATTGCTCTAACTCAAGCTCTCTTCAAAGCTCACCTGGCCATTATCAGCTCTTCCTGAGCATGACCAGCCTGTGGTCTTGGCCTCCCCGAAATCTGCCCACCGTGGGAATGATACGAAATGCATATGAAATGCAAATCTGAACACGACACCTCTGGGTAAACGCTCTGATGGCTCTCCTGTGCCCAGGGCCTGGCCCACGGAGACCTCATTCTTCAGTCACATCTCCTGCTACTACTTCAAGGTTTACACCCTGGTAGACCTGCTATTAGTCTGTCAAGCCTCTTCCTCGCTGCCAAGCCCAGTTTCTCTTCCTCAGTTCAAGTGGCATCTCCTCCAAGAAGCCTTCCCTCCCCTCTTCTCTGATCCCAGCCCAGACTAAGTGACCACCTCTGAGCCCCAAGACTCCCTGCAGCCACCTCTGTGTTTTGTAACTAGCTGCCCATGTACCAGGCAGCTCCATTAGGCTGGGAGCTCTTTGAAGGCAGTACGCTGCCTAATGCACCTCCGATTCCTGGCAGCAAACACCATGCCTGATCTGCTAATTTAGGCCCAGCCCAGGACAGGGGCTTTCCTGGCCATCTTTGCATCTGGGGGGCCATCCTTGAAGGATCCCAGTCCGGCACAAGTCATATTCCAGCCACACCCCTGACACTGCCATCTGAGTGAATAAACTCAGAAGGAGCAGCCAGGGGTGCCTTTCCAGGAAAAAGGGCCGCTCAAAGGGGCAGGCTGGGTGACAGTGGTAGGGGAATGAGGCTGGCTGTGGGCGACTGAACGTGCTGCCCCATGTCTGGGAAGGCAGCAGCTCTGTGCCCTCATCCTCTGGGATGGCCACGGCCCAGCCTCTCTCTTACCTGATAAACATGCCGATGGCATAGGCCACGAGGAAGGCATTGTCCACAGCCCCCAGTAACTCCTTGTAGTTGCTCTTGTCTGAAAGCAGACAGGAGAGACAGAAAGCCAGATGCTTGGCTGCCCCTGGAGGAACTCCTCTCTGGCCCTGCACAACCCCTTCCTGGGGAGGGCGCTTGCAGGGTGAGCAACGGCAACCTGCCCTCTTCTTACCAAACGGAGCCCAGTTGCACCACGTGCTGTCATTGAGACTGTGGGAGTCATTGATGGGCTTGATCAGCTCCGAGCAGTTCTGGTGCAGACGGCTCTGGGGAAGACACAGACGCACAGGTCGGGCATCAGCTCGTGGCCCCACAGCCCACCCAGCCCTGAGAGGAGCAGGAAGCCTCCCTCCCCGACTGCATCAGCACCTCTGCCTCCTTCTGACACCTCCCCCTGCAGGGACAAGTGGCCACATCACAGCCTCGGTGATGCGCAAGGGAGTCTGTGAGCAGAGCCCATATAGCCCAGGGGCTCTCTCCTTCCACCCCCAGCCACGACACTGCTGTCTCGGTGAATGAACTCCAGAGGTGTTCCCAGGGGCCTTTCCCACGAAAGGGTTACTAGAGGTCGGAGTCGGCCAGCTGGAGGTGTAAACTCGGTGGCCATGGCAAGGGAATGAGGACAGTTTGGGGCCAAGTTCGAGGCTCTTCTACCAAAGTGCATTTCTCCTGGGGCCCAGCATCTCCCATACTCTTCCTTAGCGCCAGGCCAGCCTCACCTTGACGACACTGATGGGCTTCCTGGACATGTGGTAACAGGTATAAATGAAGAAGGTGATCAGCAGGATGAAGCCTCGGAACCTGCAGGAACAGTCGGGTGTCTGGGTTAGCAGGAAGTTGGGCCCCAGCCGCAAGCTTGGACCCTGTATCCCACCTGTTCCCGGTCTGGCAGCCCCAGGCCTCAGCACCTCCAGCTCTCTACCTTAGGCTCCCCTCCAGGCACAAGTTCTGTGGGACAGAAGTCAAGGGAAGGGGAGGAACAGATGCCTAGCGGCCAGGGTGCTTGGGGAGCCCAGTCTCCTGAGGCTTTCCGATAGGGCTGGCTCAGCAACAGCACATGGGGGCAGGGAGGTGGAATCATTTTTAAAATACCAGAAACGGTGGGAGCAGGCAGGAGGAGAAAGGTCTGTCTTTAAAGTGAGCTTGGTACTCCACTTAAGCCCAGAACCTGCAGAAATAGCCCGTAGTTGGAAATGTGGCAACAGTGAGAAAGCTGGTGAGAGGGTCCACATCTTCTTCCTAGGTTCAGTCTGTCCATCCCCCTGGACAGAAGGGTCATCCTTTCCATTGGTGGCTCACACATCACATGTGCTGTCGCCCAGCCCCCATTTCTCATCCCATGCACTTGTCTGTGATGGAAATAACAGTTCACCCAAGTACCACTCAAGTTTCCACTGCACGCACCCCCAACTCCTCCTCCCGATGGTTTGGGGAAGGGCCCCCATGGCTGCTTGTGTCGGTGTCTGCTTCCCCAGTGGAACATCAGCTGAGCTGAGTCAGCAGCCAGGAGCCAGGAAGCACATGGAAAATTGACCTCCAAATGGACTGCTCACCCAGAAGAAAGGACTGGAGACGGCCCAGAGCCCTGGTTTACCAAAGGTCTCGTGGAGAAAGGTGAGGAAGAAGGGAAGGGTGCCTCCAGGAACCTAGGGGGCAGGACGCTGCAGGCTCACTCTGGCCTCTTGGTGGGTCCGTCTCCAAACCCCAAACTCACTTCCCCCAAATGCATCATAAGGGCTACTGGTTGTGACATAAAAAGGAATTTCAGCAGAGCCTTAAATAGGTTGGGCTACCAGGCCCCTTCCCACTTCAGCCCTGGACTCATGCTTCCCACCTGGCTTCTCTGTCTCTGTCTCTCCACTGCCCCCGGCACATCATCTTAAGAGAATGATGTCGTATGTGCCCCTTCCATTACCTGGCTTAGAAATATGCAGTGGCTCTCCATTCTGTCAGGAATGAAGTTCCAACTTTTTAGTCTGCATTTCACACTCCTCTACAACCTGGCCTCCGCTGCTGCCAGGGAGCATAGGTAGGTCCAGAGGTCCTCCAGGGACTGGAGTTCTCCAGGGCATCGGGGTCACTCTGATTGCCTGACATCAGAAAGTCTGGAGGTATCCCTGTTTCCTGGGTCCCACCATTTGGCTTATGGCTCATGACTCCTAGTTCATGGACTTGTAGAATCTGAGGGGAAATTCTCTGGGAGAATTTGAAGAGGGTGCCCAGCTGGCCTTCAAAGAGCAATAGTTGGAAGAAAACTACAGCCCAACAGATAATACCGGCCCAGGGCCCTTCCAGGCAGCTGCTGTCCAGGAAAAAGCTGTAAGCTTGTGGTGATGCCTCTAATTTACTGTGTAACCAAATGCAAGATCCTAAATCTTTGTTGCCTGTGGCTTCCTCCTCAATGGCCCATGGTGACAGCACCAGCCACGTGCATCTCAAAGACCAAAGAAGACACTGCCACTCTCACCTGAGCCCCTGGGTCCCTTTGTACCACCCTGATCTAGACCTCCAGGACTCAGTTGAGCCTACCTTGGCTGCCCTGTGGAGGAAGCCACTGACCACAGTGACAAATCTGATTTCCCTGGGCCTGAAAGATCTGCCAGACCCCACTGAGGCCCTGGCTCTGACTGTTCCATAAGGAGCCTGGCAGGGAGGTGCTTGCTAGCTATGGAGCCGGTCATTGCCTGGGAAGCCAGGTTACAACTCAGCAGACATGCTCAGCCCTCTCAAGAGCTGGTCAGGGCCCACGAGGGGCCCAAAGGTACAGCCCAGTCACCAGCCACCCTTCTCTACTCCCCACTGCTACACTGCTTCAAACCTGAGCTACAGGACCATCAGCCTATCCTCCCTCGACGTTCTCCTGCCTGTGGCCCCAGGTTTCTTCCTTCACTGCTCCATCCCCCTTCCATCTGGTGTCCCTACCCCGAGTCCTGAGTAGGAGGAGCTGGGCCAGGATGGCAGACACATTCCTGCCCATTCTGGCCTCCTGATTCCAGCAGAAACCGGACTGCGCTCCCATCCACATCAGCCCATGTGCCTACCACATGCCAGGCCCGAGCTAGGGATCCACGCATAAGCAAGAGAAATAGTAAGAGAGGTCTCTGCTCTCCTGGGACTCCCAGTCAGTGGGGAGATGGCCAGGACTGGCGCAGCTGCATTCTAAAAGATGCCACCCTGAGTGACATGGAAGCACAAAGGGGGAACACAGAGCCCAGCTGGGATGGGAACCGGGTCAGGATTCCTGCAGGGGAGGCTTTGTGGGATCTTCAAACATAAGCAGGAGGTGGCCAGCCCAACCAGGGCTAGGGCAGGAGGCGTGTGCCAGGGAGATGGCACTGTGGGGGCACTACCCACCTGGGGAACTCTGCTGGGGTCAGGGTATCTGGAAGGCAGGTCTGAGCCAAGCAGAGAAGGGAGGTGGCTGGGAAGGAGGCAGGGCCCAGATCATGCAGGGCCTTGGGTCCCACGCTGTGGAGTTTAGACCAACTCAAGGGTGATGGGAAGTCACCAAAGGGAGTTGGGATTTCCGAGGTCAGAGAGTTCTGGAAACCTCCCAGGCTGAGCCAGGCAAAGACCCAGGGCTCTTTCCTGTGGATTATTTTGGGAAGCCCCAGAGAGGCTTCCCCACAGAAGGAAGGATGCCTTTCCCATCCTGTCAGCCACTGCATAGGCACATGGCATATGGTAGGGGGACCCTGGGCGATGCCTTTCAGGGAGGTGGTGTCTCTAGGAGCAAAGAGCAAGGACTTAGGAATCAGGCGGAACTGGTTTCATTCCGTAAACCTGTTTGCTCATCGGAAAGTAGAGAGTTTATCACCCTTCTCATAGGGCTACTGACAAGTTAATGAGATGCAGCACACAACAGGCCTAATGTTCCTGACACC
Source organism: Manis pentadactyla (assembly GCF_030020395.1). Lineage (NCBI taxonomy): Eukaryota > Metazoa > Chordata > Mammalia > Pholidota > Manidae > Manis > Manis pentadactyla. Next base: position 11,120,097 of record NC_080031.1, on the reverse strand, counting down.
CAGTGGGCACTTAAAATGACAGCTAGTATCATTCCAAATTTTCTCATGAGGAAGAAGAGCTGGAGGGGGCTGAGGCCACCTGGCTGCTCCATTATGGGGGACAGGTTGGGATGGGATCGGCACCGAACTCCTCTGTGTGGCGGGGACTCCGGCACTGGGTGTCTCTGGGAGGGAGGGATTTGGAAACCAGCATGGCCTCCTCCGCCCAGTTCCCCAGTACACAAACCTGGGCTAGATGGACACAAAGATGCCCTGAATCTGCTGGCGTCCTCACCTTGCCTGGGGCAGTTTTGTTGCCTGTTCAGGGCCTGCCGTGGGGCAGAGCAGACACCTGGCCTGCAGTGGCCTCCCTCAGGAGCTCTTGGGGAGGATCAGCAGAGGTCCACACTGACATCCTGCCTGTGAGATTCCAGCCCTGTCTTCCTCCAGGGGCCCAGCCTGACCTTTCTCCTCACTCTGGCCCCAACCCCCGTAGAAAACTGACACCCAAGAGAGTCATGACTCCGGGGGAGGGGAGGAGGGGGACAGGAGTTCCTCAGATGTGCTGTGTGATGCTAGGCTTGGCGTTGCCTCCTCGGGGCCTTCCTGCCTGGACTCCAGGGAGTTGCATGGATGAATGAGCTCAGAGTCACACAGCCAGCTGGGCAGAATGCACTTGGAGCCAGGCCTCCCCTTCGTCCAGTTCTCTTCCCATTCTGCTTTGGCAGCTATTTCTGATAAAAAGGTCAAGATACCACAGTTCAAAGGGGTCGGGGAATGTTTGTCAGGTTATGGCTGGTCTAAGCTGAGGCCAAGGCTGCCCAACTCACAGGCGCTCACAGGAAAGAGCGATGTGTCCATGCGTGGGGAACCGCGGGTTTCAGTTCTCTTCTCACGAGCCCTCCTTCAGAACCAAGAGGCCCCAGACAGGGAGCAGGCAACGTCCACACAGCTGGGCCTCGCCTCGCTAGCCCCAGGGTAGCAGGTGGCTGTGAGCAGGAGGGACGGCAGCTGAGGGGTGGGCCGGCTAGGCAAGCAGGCCAGGGACCGAGGAACGAGCCTGGCAAGGCCCCCAGACTGCTCCAGGTGGGGCTGGCTGCCCTGGGACCCTCCAAGTCTTTGTTAGCAAGAAGGGGCATCTCTGAGAGTCCCACCTTTCCCTACCTGACCCTACCTGACCCTACCCGACACTGGTTACTGAGTAACCAGGTCAGATAGAGAGGTGAACTAGCTATATCTTAACTACTGGTTGACAGTCCAATTTATTTTTCGAAGGAGCATATTAATAATAGTTTTATCGATCTTGTTAAGACTTTGCACTAGGAATGCGTCTCAGGAAAGATCAAGGAACGAAGTGCCCCACAGCAGCAACAGATAAAAAACAAACAAAAACCCCAACAGACCTACTACCACCACCAGCATAACAACCGAAACAAACAAGAAACAGCACAGCAGAGGGTGGTGGCCTTGGGAGCTGGTGGGAAGAGGCCCCTCCCCCGGTGGCTTCCCAGTCACCCCCAAAACCCTGCGTCCTGCTGCTTTGCTTTGCAGCCACATTGCCGACAGTCCCTACCTTCACACAAGGCACTTGAGGTCCCCCTTCAACCAATCCCCATCACCCCCTGCCTCAACGAGGGCTGCTAGTCGAGGTCTAAGGCTACTCCCGTGGCCACGTGGCAAGCTGGGCTGCTGTGGCTGCAAGTGATCTTGGCACTTGCCCTGGAGAAATGGACTTGGTGACCTGTCCCGCGGTTCCCCACGCATGGGCACATCACTCTTTTCTTGGATGCCTGTTCTGGGACTCAGCAGATCTGCAAAGGACAGAGGACTGGGGATAATAAGAATGAGGCCAGTGGTGAGGATGCCACCGCCCCATGCCACTGGCAGACATTCTGGAGACATCTGGCCCGCCTGGAACAGACCCCGCAGGGCAGAGCCCTGAGCCAGGCCTTCAGCACACAGCACGGGACAGGGACAGGTCAGGTCTAGGACAGCCCCTGAAGACTGAAGGCACAAAGCTGTCTTGGGGCAGAGAGCCAGCCCAGGGAATCTCTGCTTCTCCAGCTGGGACTCAGGCACCTGCTCAGAGATCAATTTGACTCAGGACCTGGCCCCAAGATCCTTCCCAGAGAAGGAAACCATTGGCTAGTAGCCACAAGAAGCCCAGGACTTTATAGAATCAATGCATAGATAAGATAATGATCATTTTTTAGGAAAGAAGAGAATACAGGATAGATGGATAGGCTTCGAGAAGGAAGCTGAGTAGGGGAACCCTGTGTGCTCAGACAGAGTGAAAAGACATGGCTTTAAGCCACAGTACAAGGTTTATTCAGGCAATGGGAGTACCTTTGGAAGAGTGTGGGAACTGCTGGGCTTGGGAAAGGTGGTCAGGAGGTACCAGGCAGGTCTCTCTTCTGAATTAAGGCTAAGCAGCAGTAGATGCACACGTGCTGAAGATGGCCAAGCTGTGGCCCGGCCCAGGAAGGGGAGATGACAGCCTCCCTCCCAGGATTCTCTGGTGGCCTCGCCCCTGCCTCACGCTCAGCCACACCTCTTCCTGAGCAGGAAGGACCTGGAGAAGAGGCCTGACCCAGAGGCCCCCCCGACCCCACCAACTCTGGGGCAGTCAGAGAGGAGGGGTCACGGGCTTCAGGGACTCAGCCCCCGGAGTCTGTTCCCAATTCTGGGGTTATGTTGGCACAGCTCCACGCCAACCTCCGCACTCAGCTCAACTCGAAGAAATAAGGCCTGGGCCAGCCGTAGAGACCATTCCCAAACCCTGTGACCTCGCGGACCAGTCCGGGGATCCCGAGTCAGACAGCCCCACCCAACCCCAGGGCGGTACACCCCCGTCTGCGCTGTAAGAAGGGAAAGAGGAAACGGCAGGGAGGAAGAGGAAGCAGCAGGCAGGATGGGGGGGTCAGCAATCACGAGGGTGGGGGCGGGGAGCACCCAGGTCACATGGTCTGCACACCAGCCCTGATCCCCAGGAGCAGAAGGGGGTGGGGGCAGGGATAAAAGGCTCTCCCGCAGGGACTGTCCTGCCTTCCCAGGGCCGCCTCTCACCACCCTAGCGCAATTTAAGGAGCCTTCCTGCTGCCCTCACCAAGCACCTGTTCGCAGTCACCAGGAAAATAAGACAAAGTCACCCAGGTGGCATCGGGGGCCCTGATCTGAGGTCACTGCAGTCTTAGGCTGAAGACGCTGAGTCTTGTTTCTGTTCCTGCTGCTCACTGTGGCCTTGGGCCAGTTGTTTAACGTCTCTAAGCAGACTTTGCTTTTCTTTAAATAAGATAATCACAGGATGGTTCTAAGGATTAAATGAGATGTAATGGATGTGAGAGCGTCTGGCACACAGCAGGCTCTTGGAATGGATCTGAGTGCCTTCTCACATGTCTTTTTCCAAGGTGGGTGCTAAGGTCTGGCAGCAGGAGCCCCCAGCAAACTCATCCTAGCTGCAGCCCCCTGCCAGCCTTGGTCTTCCCACCCGACGCAGAACGACGAGGGTGTGGGGAGAAACAGCCGCATGGGAGTTCACAGCTCCTGCTCTCCTGCCTGCCCAGGGCCCCCCACCCCAACCCCAATCCCTGCACCTCCAGCTGGTTCCTCCTCCTATACTGTGTCTCATCTTTCCCTCTCCTCCATTCCCGAGCTGTTCCCCACCACCAGGCCCTAGGAAACGGGCCCAGCCTGTAAGCACCAGCCACAGTCATCTCTCTGGCAAGATGCCCCAGTTGCCAGCTGTCCCCAGACATGCCCACACAGAGGGCAGGGCACTGGCCAGGCTTAGGGCTAGGCATGGTGCTGAAGGGCTGTGGCTAGGCTGGCCACCCCACACTGACACAGAGGGCCTGGCAGGAGGACAAGGGCAGTTACACCTTCCTGAGAAGACATTCCTCAGTCTCTGACGTTTGCTTGCACACCTCGTGCTGCCTGCCTCTCAGCCTCGTCTCCATGGTGTTCCTTCGGCACCCTACACTCCTGCCAGCTGCAGCAACCTGCCACCGGTCCTGAAGAGTCCACATCGGTGGCTCCATCACCTCTGCTTAGAACACCTTCAGATCCAAGTCAAAGGCTACCTTTTCCTCTGAACGAGGGTGATCACTCCGCGCACACCAACGCTGCTGCCTATAACCTCTTGTCCAATATTAACCACGGGTCAACTTGGCCTCCTTCTTTGGGTGACTTGCTAAACCTATGGTATGTTAATGGGCCTGGTCAAGCCAGGTCTGCTTTATGTATAAAAACATTTTGGTGTAAAGGAATTCCAGGCCCCTCTGACAAAGGTTTTGTTTCTTGGAGCACTGGTCGCACAAGAACAATTCCTTTTGACAAACACATAGAGCAGTCATTAATCACATACCCTTTTTGGGCACATGAGTAGTCTCTGTCCCCTCACCCCATATATGCAGTCCCCTCCCTGTCTGCAGGGGAGGTGCACGACCTATTCCAGATGTCCACTCCTAGACTCCTGTCCATGAGTGCCTAATAAACTCTCATGCTTCATGCACCATCTCCGGGTAATTTTTTCGGTCTCACAAGCACCTTCCATCACAACTTGCCCAATTGGGCTTGCGATCAGACTTACAGTCGGACAACCTCCCTCCACGGAAACTGATAAGCACTTAGCAATCACCAGGTGTTAACTGTTTGCTAGGCACTGAGCTAAGTGCCTTAAATATCTTCTCAATTTCACGAAAACCCTGTGATATAGGGACACTGTTGTTGCTATTTTATAGTCAAGGACCTGGATCCTCAGAGGGGTTAAGTGATTGGCCTAAGGCCAAATGCCATGTGAACCTTCCCCTCCTACACTCTCCTCCTGGGTAAAGTGGAAAGACCATGGGTTTGGGAGTTAGATTAACCTGGATTCAAATTCCAGCTCAGCCATTTACTAGCTATGTGATGCTGGACAGCTCTGTGCCTCATTATACCCATATGTTAGGTGAAGAAATGAATAATCCCTTTGTAGCACACTACAAATAAACAATGCCTGACACAAAGTAGGAGGAAAAGCGAATAGAATAATAGTCAATAATTAATATTTAGTCAGTGCTTAATATGAGCCTGGCCCTGATCTAAGTACTTACATTAGTATCTCATTTAATCCTCACAACAATATTACAAGGTGGGAATTTACTAGCATCCTCACTTCATGGACAGAGAATCCAAAGCTGAGGGCCAGTCCACCCTCCAGGGTCCTGTTCTCAGAGTGTCAAGCCGGTCTGCTTTTTTGCTTCTGCTTAAAATGCCCTCTCTGGGTGCATGTGGAGGCAATAGTTCGAGTACACACACCCTCTCTCCAGTTTGATCCTTAGTTCCAAGGAAGCAGGTCCATGTCCTAATCATACTTGTAGGCCTTAGAGTTCAACCTCAGAATGTGTCTACAGTAGGCACCCTATTAGTGTTAGGGCTGGGTAGGCATCCAAGCTTACACTCATCAGGAAAGGTGTAAGAGAACATTTGCCCAGTGCCCTCCATCAGCCATGGGAGGCCAAGAATGTCCACATACCATGTTTATTCTCAAGAACCCACCTGAAGAATCTGAGGCTAAGAGTTAATTTAGAGAAGATAACTGCACAGGGCATGCAGTGGTCCAGATCTGTCTCACATCTGGGGGATGCTGGAGAAAGCAGTAGTTGGAGTCACACTTTAAGAAGTGCATAAATGGTGTGTGTGGCTGTAGAAAGTTGTGTATTCATGAGCTTTTCTAAAACACTGGTGTGGGACAGGCTGTTCATAATTATCCACCCTGCCCACTCCACCTGCCCCATTTTCTCTGAAATATAAGTTACTTTGACTAAAAGGTACAATTAATATATCTGAATGCTATTCTATCAGGAACAATAGTGGCATAGAGATACAGCTTTGCATACACAGTAATGCGATGCATTTTTGTTTGTTAAGAAAAGAGAAGTTTTATCCTAAACTAAAAGGGTTGGTTGTTCCAGAATAAGAAAGAAGACAACTGAAGGACAAAACCTGAATGGATAAATTTCTTAAAGATATATGGAAAGGAAATTTGGTTTGCAATGGATTGTAGTATGTGCAAATAATGAATCTGGAAAAAGGCAAATTAAGTGTGTTAAAGTTTTGTCAGAACTGGCCAGTTTTTGTTTAATTCATATTATTTTCAAATATAATATGAAATTTTATATTCCTTTATATAACTCCTTTAGTTATCAAATATTATGTCCATGCAAAAGTAGAATTTGTTTTTCTCTCTGTTCAAATGACAAAATTTTCTTGAATGTTGGTTACTGGTTTGTTCTTAATGAGAGGTTGCAAAATGTTATTCTTTTACCTCCTGCATAATCTTCCTCCATAGCAAAAGTTCTGTGTCTTAGCAGAATTAATTTCACATACTTCTTAAAACAGATGTCCCACTCAGGAAAGAGCTAAGTTTCTTCACACTGCTACCTTCCATGTTTATGTTTCAGTGTATTGTTACCACTTTCAAACAGGTAGAGGTGATGTTTCTTAGACACTTATGATAAGCCTTCAAATGTCCTAACAACTTTTGGTTTTTGCCTTCCCAAAAGCAAATCCTAAATGAGAAATAAAATAAAAATTTCAGGATTTCTTGCATACCTAAAACCGTCTTTGAGATATCTGAGAGGCCTCTGGAAAATCACAACAATATGTTCTTTCACCTTTTAAAAAGAGGTGCCAGAAATAATTAGGTTTATTTAATATGTTACTGCTGACCAACTGCATGAGAATAATTGTGAAATCAGAAGAGATAGTCTTCTGTAGGTGAAATATAAAAGTAAAATATTTCAGAAGTGATATGCTTTATGAGAAGTTCCTACAGACTTTACAATGTCTTCGCTGGCCATGATCTATGTATCGCATCCTTGGTGGTACTTTGCCTGCTGATAACTGTATAGTGTTACCAGTTATAATTTCAGTTGTAATTTAAGATGTTACCTCGGCTGCAACCTTACTTCTTTCATTTGAATCTAACATCTTCTAGGGCAGCAGCTTTCTACTAGGGATGTACATTAGGTTTTCCTATGGAGGTTCATTAAACAGATGTTTAGGACTTACTCCAGGCTTACTGAATCTCTTTAGTTGATATTCTTGGTATATCATTGGTATATTGTGTAAATTGTGTCTCAGGATTTTTGTATGTCTCAAGATTTTTTCCTTTATAAAAAATTATGTTCATCTATTTTTAATGAATCAGATATAGTGTTCACTGTCTTCTCTGAAATTATCCTTATATTTTTAGACATTGTCTAGATTTTTTTGGGAGGGGAGTGATTTTTTTGTTTTGCATGCCTCAGAAACAACCAAATTTCCTTGTTAGCTCCATTATTCTTATCATGAATTTTTATCAGATCACTTTTGAAATTATCAGCAATAAATTAATCTGCACCTTTTATGTCTCTGCCACCTACAGACAGTTTTTGTTTCATTTTGATGTTTCCAAAAGGTTCTGCAATCAGCTATTGGCCCAAGGTTTTATCTTTAACAGCCAAGGACTGTCTAGAAGAGCTCTGTGCCAGGCATTTACTCTTGGGTACAGGCTTCTGATGGCATCGCTCAGACATCTTTTAGAACATACCAGTGGACTGAGTCAGGATTTCCAAAACTCTTTAGTCAAAAAGCAGACAGGTTTATGAGACTGCTAACCCAAGATTCAACAGAAGAATTAATCGCATAAGACCGAATGAACCGATGAGGGGTGGTTGTCGCTTATGTTTGGCATACTGTTGATGTTGTTACGGTGTTCTATTTTCTGGATATATAAGGGAGACTTTCTCTTTCTTCTTAAGCTAGCTGTAACCCATAACGATTTAGTAGATTCTGGTTTTGTAAACTGAAATGAAACATTTGTAAATGACTTATTCTCCCTACATGCCCTCCCAGAATTCAGAAGCTTTTGAGGCTTTGCTTTTCACAACAATATGGTTATTTGCAAAAGTTCACTAAGAATCTGTCCTCTTTTTTTTAATCAGGACGTAATTGGAAAAATTGATTATGCAACTAAGACCTTGTCTGAAATGTCGTATTTAACAATGCTGCTCATTTAATCAGGTATATCCAGCCCCTTTGAAGGAACTAAGGTTGACTATATGGAGCCTGTACTAATAAACCCTCCCAAGAAAACTGGCTTATTGTGTTTCCTCACAGGTGAATAAGGAAGGTCACTCCCCGGCAGGCCCAGGAATTGCAGGATATTTTGGGGACCTCAAAAAGAAAGGAATTTGCCCAAATTTATAGGTACAGCAGGTAAAACCTATGGGAGACAGTTTCTTGGCTTGGCATCCTGCAGACCGCTTGGCAGACCGAGCGGCGGCTCTGACCTGAGAGGTGTGCCCTCCCCGCGCATGTCTCTAGGGGCTCGGAACCCCTCAAGCTCCCAGGCCCCGCGCGTTCTGGCCTCTGGGTTATTAGCAAGAGCTAGAGAGCCCATGGGGCACTCGGCCCCTCCAATGACCTGATCTCAGAACAGTAAATAAATAAAAGGCTTTCAAAGTCCAACCTAAGATTCCTTATGAAAACTTCCCGCAAAGCAAACTTAACAAAGCCTATATTGTAAATTAACACTCTTGCTGCACCTATATAATCAGATCAAATCTAATGAGACCAACCTTATTTTGTGATCAAGAATAATCTTTCTTTGAGACTATTTTTGGTCTCAAAGCAGGAGAGGCTGTAAAAAAAAAATTCTTTCTTTTTGGTTCCCCTAGAAAACTGTGCTTTGTCTACAGGACACCCCTCCAGCCTATCTGATTCTAGCCTTTCATTGACTTTGGGCTATTTTACAATTCTTTGACGTTGTAGATATTGATAAACCATACAAAATATGTCCATGAACTGACAGTTTCAACAGTCTTTCCTCATGAGCTGTGGTAAAACAATTTTACCTCAATATTCCTGGTTTATAAATGGGTACGTCTCTTTTGTTTCATGGATTCTCCCTTTTTCTATAATGTGGTCAAGTATACATAACATAAAACATTATTTTTAAGTGTACAGTTCAGTAGCATTCAGTACCTTCATATTGCTGTGCAAACATCACCACCATCCAGCTCCAGAACCTTCTCATCTTCCCAAATGGACATTCTGTCCCCATTAAACACTAACTCCCCATTCCTGCCTCCCTGGATTCTCTTTTCAACCAATTATAACAACCTCTGTCTCCCTTGTTAATGAATAAAGTAACATCTTTAACACAGTGTTCTTTTTTGTATCCTTATAAGATTTATGATTCTATCTTTTCCTGAAAAATATATTTGAACAGTCCCAGACTCAAGAACGGCCAAATAAGTAATCTAAATGAATGAAGAAGGCTGCAAGTGATGAGGGTTGTCACCAATGAGGACTGTCACCAATTAGAAAGTGCCTAGGTTGCCCAACTATCCTGATCTCCCAGGACTGGGGGAGTTGGTGATTAGGATTTTCCATTTTAAAACTGGAACAAGTTGGTCATCTTAACAGAACCCGCCCTACCTAAGGGTGACTCCTCGGCTCCAGTTCATGTAATTTGGGAATTTAGGTCTGGTATTGCTACATTGTCTGTGTTTTCAAGAGATGCCAGGAATCTTGCTATGTTAAAATTTTAATTTGTAAAACGATGGCAACTAATACAATACTCTAAAAATATTGTGCAGACCAAGCGCCCTGTGCCAGAGTGTGGCCTCTGATGGGGAACGGGCTGAAAGCGCTTCCCCATCGCACACACACCCCTGTCCCAGCCCCTGCAGGCCTCCCTGTCGGAGGAAAGCTGATGGGGAAGCCGCCCTCCCACTGTTGGGACCACCGGCCGAGCGGAGGCTCTGACCTGAGAGGTGTGCCCTCCCCGCGCATGTCTCTAGGGGCTCGGAACCCCTCAAGCTCCCAGGCCCCGCGCGTTCTGGCCTCCGGGTTATTAGCAAGAGCTAGAGAGCCCATGGGGCACTCGGCCCCTCCAATGACCACTTTTTCGGACCCTCCAGCACCCCCGGCCCCTCCTCCCAGCCCGCAAGGGCAGCTTCCCCGGGGCCGCGGTTTTGGGGACCGTGTGCCCCACGCTCCTGGCGGCGCCGCTCGGGAGACGGGCTCACACCCTGCCAGCTCCCCAGGCGCCGGCGGTCCCCGGGGGAGGCTGTCCCGCCGCCCCGGCCGGCGCCTCCCTCCCCGGCCTGCTCACCAGCTGTCCCGGGAGAAGGAGCGGAGGACCCAGACCCCCGGCGCCAAGGACGACCTCATCTCGCCGGGCGGGGACCCGGAGCCAGGCAGGCGGGCGCAGGCGGGCGCGGAAGGGTGCGTGTCCCGGCTGCCGGGCCGACGGGTTTAAATGCCCCGCCGGCCGGCCCGCCCCGCTCAGCTGCCCGCGGCCCGCAGGGCCCGCCCCCTTGCACCCGGCGGCCCTGCGGGTCGGGTGGGGCGCGCACCGCCTGCCCATCCTCCGGCCAAGCCTGGACAGGCTCCAGTTTTCTCCGGCTTGCCTCCCGGCTGGGGACCGACGGCCGTCGGGCTTCTGCCCCGGCACTTTCCGGCCCACTTCCCGCCGGGGAACCGACGGCTGGGACCCCAGACAGAGTCGGGTCTAGGCTCCGTCCCGTCTGCCCTCTGCTGCTCTGCAGCGCCTTCCTGTCTGCGAAGTAGTGGCCCCGACACAGACCGGGAAACTGAGGCGCGCTAGAGGGCTGGAACTGACACCGAGTGGGCCCCCACATTGCCCTGATCTGAGCGCCGGCGCCCCTCGGAGTGCTAGAGGTTTTTCCAGACCCTTAAAACACTGGCCCCAAATTCTGCCTCCCAGGCTCTGGCAGGTGCTTCCTGTCCCTCTCAGATCCCAGACTCTGTCCTGGGCCAGCCAGGACCCTACCACGCGCCTTCCCAGGGAGGCTGCGCGCCCCACCAGCTCCCCGGGGAGACAGGCTGCAGCCACCCCGGCTTCCCTCCTGGGGGCGGGCTGCCAGCAGCAGTGAAGGGCCAGTCTGGGGCACAGAATTCTGCACTTTTCAGGGCTGTAGTCTGAAGATTTCCAGGGTATGCTTCCACCATAAGAAGATACTGTGACATCTTTGCATATGAACCCAGGGTAAACTATAGAGGTGTGGGGAGGGAAGCATTCTCCCGGAGGATAAAGGTGTTACTAGAACACGGAATAGGAATGTGTCTGCAAATGGGTTTGAGCCCTGCCCCCACCCTGCCCCTAACTCTCAAGAGAGTCCCACGGCCTTGACCTTAAGTGCAAGGGCAGAGAAGTGGAGCAACTCCTTTTACCCACTGGCGGCTCCGTGTTTGTGCCTCTTCGGGCACGTGCTCGTATGGGGCTGGAACTCTCGGAGCGGCTTTAAGAACATGCCCCCGTGGTGGTGTAGCTATGATCCTCGGGGCGCCAACAAGCGGCTGGGAGCAAGGCCACCCAGAGACACTCTTTGCCTTGTCCCAGTTACTTGTGAATTCCAGCCATGTATCCCTACCTCGGGGCCAAGATGGCAGCTGGAAGCCTCCTGCCAATGTTTCTCACTTGCTCCTGCAGGTGAGATGGATGATGTCCTTGCTTCCTGCTGCCCGGGGGAGGGAAGGACAAAGAGGGATGTCATGTCTCAGATATTCCTTTCACTCACCTACACAAACTCTACTCTTGACTCACCTTCCTGCTGCCTGGCACCCCTTGCACACCGCCTCCTCCAACCCTGCAGGGTGTGGACGGTAGTAACTGAAGGAAATAGGAGGCAAGGGATGAGCTACTGAATCAGAAGCTAAAGGAAAGGAGCCTGGGTTCTTTTTTGTGGGTAGCCCTGTAAGTTGGCAAAAGTGCTTACTATGCATCACATGCTTGTAAGACGGGAACTGGCCATCAAATACCGGCTCCTACTGCTAGCAAGTTTCCCTGTCTCCCACAGGACTTTTTGGGCAGCCACTTATCTATGTAGACACTTTTAGAGACGGCAACATGTGTCCTCCCTGGTTTTTTCAAAGGGCCTCGAGTGCTTGAGGAAGTCTGTAAGAACAGGTGCTGTGAACACAGGACATTAAGCAGCAGAACCCCCAATTTCACTGCACACAAAAGCACCACGCTTTGAACACATCACCTTCCTCCCACTCTGTCTTAGTAAACAGAGACTAACACAATGCTTGGTGCAGAATCAAGACCCAGACCCTTGATTAATGGGGTAGGACTGGGATATTAGGAGGAAGAGATTGTGCTTTTAACGTCTGAGTGGTGTAGTAGAAAGAACATGGGCTTTGAGGCAGAGCCAGTTCTGGCTCAGATTCTACTATTTCTCTGAACCTTAGTTTTCTTATCTGTAAAATGTGGATAATAATAATAACATCTACCTTGCAGAGTGGCTGTGAGAATTAAAAAATATAAAAGTACCTGGCCATGTTAAATAGGTTTTGGTAAGTGAAGCAACTATTATATGTGCATGAGCTTATTATATACAGTATTAGGATCAGATATTGACTACAACTGATGGCAAGCAGTGGCTATTATAGATGAATGAAATACAGCGGTCAAGGGATCACAGTCCTTAGAAAGTGTCAAGGGGTATAACAGAATAGGTTTGACCTGCAAAATCCTTAATATCCTGTGTGTATATACATGTATGTGTGTGTATGTCTATGTATGTATCTCTAAGAGTGTATATACAACTTAACTGGGTTATTTTAAGTGTAATCATGACACATGTTGAATGGTTTGGGGTTCACAAGGATGGATACATGGGTTAAGTAAAGTGTCATAAAAATGAAAGCAGCTATTATTATCTGAAACATGTCAGATTCTGAAGTCTAAGAAGTGTTGCTAATTAAATGTCTTCTGGCCAACACAGTCAAAAGATTGATAAGCAAGGTGACCATGTATCCAAAAAGATTTTGTTTTTTAAGAAAAGACAATTTTCTGAAAGGGCTCAGCAAAGAAAGTCCTAGCCTTAATGTAACTGGTCAAAATTAGGAGCTTCAGTCTGTTCAAGATTATACTGATGGCTCATAAGGGCCTGAAGAACGGGCTTCGGAGACTCTAGAAGGGGCAGCCCAGTTCTCATGGGGTCACCTGGTGGTGGCAGCAGGTATGTCTGAAGACACCCTGAAAGCCAGCAGTCCTCACCAAGGCATGGATAGATGGCGGAAGTGGTTAATTATAGTGTCCCCAAGTCACTTTGCTCTGGGAGAACAATAAAAAGGAATCCATGGGAATGACAAAAGTGAGGCAGCCTCAGGTAGCCAAGTCATACAAGCTGAGGACAATTTTTGTTGCTTCCATTCTGAAAGTAACAATGCATGCAGTTATTCATTTCATAAACACTTGTTAAGTGCCAGCTATGTGCCAGGTGGAATGCTGTGTACTGAGGATGAATAAGACAGGTACAGCCCTTAACCTCAAACAAGTTTGCAGTTGAAGAGGGCTGAGATGTATAGAGACTTCCCTGCACCTCAGAGAGCTCTGGTAGAAGACACACCACTAGGCTAGGCTCTGGGGGCACCAGCAGAGTGTGTGCACACTAGTGTCTGCGGACAGTGGGGCATGCAAAGCATGGCCCAGTTAAGAACTGGCGCATGGGATGTTCTGGTAGCTGGTGGGTGCCGTGCAGGGTGAGGGGTCACTGGCGTGACTGCTCTTACTTCTGGTGAGATAGTGAAGCGCCTTAATGGTCCATGTTAAGGGCTTGGAATTTTATCCTTTGGACAGTGGGTGTTAGGACAAGGAACTTTTTAAGAAGGGTTATGATATGATCAGATTTATGTTCTTAAAGGAGAAATGGCTATTTCAAAGCCTTTTGTTGGACTTCCAGTTCTGGACTAAGATGGAATAGATGTACTTCTCTTTGTGCTTCTTGCAGAGCACAAAAACCCTGGGCCTTATACACAACAGCATAAGCAACCTATGGAAACATGGGGAGGAGAAGGCAGATTGGCTAGGAACCTTGAGATCTGGGGAGAGACACAACAGTGATTTGTCTGGGTTTGTTTTTTGCTTTACCTACCCTGTACTAGGGGCTGGAGAAGTTAGCAGTCCAGTAGTACCAATGGACAGACAAAAGGAAAAGAAGAAAAAACCATCAAGAAATACTGGCTGTATCCAGCTAAAGGATAAAGAGATAGCTAGCAATAAGCACCGTGGCTCCAGCCAAACACCACGGAAAACACCACTAATGCACTCCACTCCTATCCACAAAGGCCAAGTGGAGAGCCCCGAACTCCATTTGCACCTGGCTGTAAGGAGGTGACCCCCAACCCCACCGTCAGGGTGGTGGCAGAGAGCTCCAAGGGAGAAGCCAGGACTTTCTCTGACTTTCAGTGGTAATGAGCATTCCGCCCCACCACCAGGGTTTCAGTGGGGGACACAGGGGAGCAGTCAGGAGGCCCCCTCCCTTCCCTTCACATACAGTGGCATCAGAGGAGGTCCAGCAGGGAGACAGAACCCCCACTCTCCAAGCAGGAAAGAGGCATCCCTCTCCACTCCCCACTCCAGGGCTTTAATCAGGGTCATGTAGGAAGCCTAGATTTCTACCACCCACAGGGCAGAGGGGATTAAAAACATGATCCAAGTAACTACATGCTGTCCACTTTCTTAAAAAACTAAGCATACACCTACCATACAACCCATTAGTTGCACTCCTGGGCTTTTATCCCAGATGAATGAAAATTTCTGTCCATACAAACCTGTCTAAAAATGTTTGCAGCAGTCTTAACAGTAATAAGATACTGGAAACAATCAAAATGTCTGTCAAAAGGTGAATAAACTGTGATTCATCCATACCATTGAATACTACTCAGCAATAAAAAGGCACAAACTATTGATCTTCAAAGGCTTGGTGCTGAGTGAAAAAAAAAATCAGTCTCAAAAGGCCATATACTGTGATAATGCCACTGAGATTAAATTCTAGAAATGATGAAATTATGGAGATGGAAAACAGATTAAGAGAATTTAAGGGGCCAAGGGTTGGCAGGGTGCAGGGGTAATGCCATAGGGGTAACAGGTTTGATTGCAGTGGTGTCTACATGAATCAACACATGGGGAAATGGCACATGTAGAAGAACTATAAGTACATATGATGCCCATGTCCACTTTCTGATTTTGGAATTGTCCTATAGTTGTATAAGATGTAAGCACTGGGGGAGATGAAATGGATGATGGGTATACAGGAGCTCTCAGAACTGTTTTTGCAACTTCCTGTGTATCTGTCATTATTTTATTAAAAGTTTGGTAAGAAGTGGGGGAAAAGCACAGCTTTGTTAACCTTTAAGTTTCTTCTAGTAGTTCTCAGGTTGCTAACTCTAGAAACATGTGATGACTGATATTTACCTTTCAAATATAGATCTTTTCTTTGGAGAATTTGCTCTGGAGTGGCACGGTCAGCTGTCCATGTTAACTCAAGTTAACATCTAACTCACCCTCCTCAGTAGAGTTCAGTATTACTCCTTAGATTCCAAGTTATCCTGACACTACTCTTATCTAACACCTTCCTCTGCCTGACTGGATGGCTAGGAGATAATACTCTTCCCCATTCCTCAGACAAATAAATGTGAGCTCACAGAGGAGAACAGGCATGCCTGAATCACACGATGATGATGGTGGAAAGATGAGATACCAGTTGTCCCCAAAGGCCACTGCAAAAGTATCAGATTCCTTCACTGCACCTGGGGTACTGTGAAAATGCCTCCCTGCCTTACATAGCAGCTCCCTTTCATCTGCGATTGGGAATACCTCTTTACTGTTGTGAAGCAAGAGGCACTAAACAAGAAGAACAGGTTGGGCAAAGGAAAATTGGAAATTGGGTTAGAAATCAGAAGCAGGTGACTTCGAAAAACTATGATACTTTTCACAGGCAAGGACTGGAAAGGCTTCCAGGGAAGAGTTTGCCTAGTAAGATTAAAGAAGTTCTGAATAAACAAACCAGTGCCCCACAGTAGAGACTGAATTCCTGCCACCCTGAGATACCTGGGTCAGCAAAGGCAAGCCCCAGATGTGGAAAAATTATCTTACATATCTCCTCTGGTCCAGAATTTCTTCACAAAACCCAATAGTGCTGGCCTCTGCTCTCCAGCTCCTACTATACTGTTTGCATTCCTTGTCACGTACATAAAGGACAGGCTGCAAGATGCAGGAATCAAGCCCAAGACAGAAATTCCTCGAAGGAAACAGTCCTACTCTAGGCCTACCTTCTGAGAAACTTGTTCTCAGGCCGGCCTCCCTTCCTCAGCATCAGCGTCATCTAACAGTTCCCTGTATGCCAAAGTGCGAGCCAGTGATTTCTCTCCATTACTGAGCACTCTTTCTAAACATTTTTTCCCCTTCCTGCTGATGCATCTGGACAAGTTCTTCCCAGTTTGTAATGACAGCACTTCAGAGAGAGGGGATACACCCAGGGGCCTCTAGAAAAAACAGGGAATTCATTAGTTCAGTCAAGTCTTGGTGTTGCGTTATCAAGTCCTTCAAGTCTTTTATGTCCTTGTCTATTTATTGCACAGACTGAAATTTCAGACACACATATACATACCTCAAAATTTTAGAATCCAGTCGGATTGAAAACAGATGAGCTATGAATGAACATACAGTCTGGTTAATTCATGAGTATTTTAAAAGTCAAATCTGAGATTCCTTAAGAAAACTTTCAGCAAAACAAGTTTAAGAAGACCTGTGAGGTAAATTAATACCCTTGCTGCTCTTATATCAATGATCAGATCCAACCTAATGAGACCAGTCTTAGTTTGTGATCAAGAATAGTCTTTCTTTGAGACTATTTTTGATCAGAATAGGGGAGGTGGTAGAAAAAATTTTATGCTTCAGTAGAAAGCTATGCATTGTCTGGAGGACTGCTCTTGCAGGTCTGTGATTTTAGTCTATAGTCTTGATCTATAGCCTATAGTCTGTGATCATAGTCTATTAGCCTTGATCTAATTTATAATTCCACAAGTTATAAATAACAATGGAAAAGATCAGTTTTGTCTCCATTTGAACTTTCAACATTCCTTTTTCCATATAAATGAGGTTTTTTTGCCTTTTCCTTTTTCTTGGAACCAGTTATAACATCTGCTTATTTCTTTTATGAATTCAAGTCTTTTAACACATGTTCATTTTAATATCTGTATGAGAGTCATGATTTTCTGCTTTTGCCGAAAATTGTCTTCTAAAATGTATGAACAATTCACCACATAGGGCAGAAAACTTTTGTGCTACATTGAGTTTCAAGTAGTACCTTACGGTTGGGCAGGAGTAACGACTCCTGACAGGTAAGTTTTCCTAGATGAGGTGGTAGGAATACTTTGCCTCTGTGACTAGAATTTGAAGACTGAGAATTAGAAGGACATTTTAGGCAAACAGAAGTCCTGTTCATCCTCAGGGGCTCTTAGCCAGTGCCCAGAACCCTAGGGTCCCAAGGAGAGGCCAGACTCAATCCTGAGATCTGTGTAGGAGCAATACCCAGTTTGGAACCAGTCCCAGTGCATCTCCTCATATGTCATCCTACCTGGCAAGCCTTATATCCCAGCTGCTCAGCTGGGGAAGGGCTCCTGGCCAACACAGGAGCACGAAGCATGCTGGTAACTGAGATAACTGGTTCATCAATTCAAGCAATGCGTCTTGGAACAAGCGTTACAACCTATTTCCTGTATGTCATATGGCAGAACTATACCAAGGCCTAAACAAAGCCCCACCCTCTGCTGCCTCGATAGGTCGGTGTGTAGTTGTATGTATCTTACTACAACTTACTTTCTGGAGTCAAATTAAGTTTCACTAACAGCTATAAATCTACGCATTTCCATTTTGCCAATGGTCAAGAGGAACAGATGGGTTTGGGGTTCCGAAAATGTTATCAATAGAAAGATGTATATATAGCAGAGCATTAACTAAGGGTCCAGTTATCATTGTTTAGCTGCATCAGATGACATTCCTTCAGGGATTTTCCAGCCTGAGCCACTACTATCTGTAAATCTATACCTACTATAAACTGCTACTTCAGACACAACAGTGTAAGCCACTAAATGTCAGTCTACTCAACTAACAGCAAACAACTTTACAGTGTTCAGAGACCTGTGTCTGGCTAAACTACTGTTTCCTGTTGCACTGGGAGAAGCTCCAGTCCCGCTCTGCTTCAAACTCTTTCCCATGATCTTCCATTGTTAAGCTCACAGTCAGTCCTGCTCCCCACCTTACAGACATAGGTAAGCCCCCCTCCCAGTCTCAGCTCTGTTCCTGGCCTCCCTCTTCTACTGTCCTGACCCAAGTCAACTGTAAGATAAGGAGGAGTTACCTTCTGTGGAAAAAGACTCCCTGGCCCTGACCCCTAAAAGACAGAGCTGCACAACAGTCAGGTTTTATGCATAGAATAGAAAATCCTAATGAGTGACAGAAGACATGTGGCAATTGCTTTGAACTCCTTACAGAAAACTCAGCGCCCACCTGAGAAAACAGGGCAAGGCATGTCCCCCGTCCCAGTGAACCATAACTCAGCCTTGGCAATGTAATAAGGTACGTGGATCCTGTCACAGGAGGGTACCTACAGTTTTAAGCCAGGAAAGATTTATTTATTTACTCATTTATTTATTATCCTTTTTATTGGAATACAGTTGATATACAATATTTTATTGGCTTTGGATATATAATAGTGCTTCGACAATTATACACATAACTAAATGTTCACCACAGTGAGTGTAGTTGCCACCTGTCACTGTACCAAGATTTAAACGTAGACATCTCAGTTCTCTGGTTGAGCAATAAAGGCACGATCATTTGCAATTTAAATGACACACCCATCCATTTGGCAACTAGGCAAACTCTCTTTCCTCACTTCTCCACCTTACAAAAATATCTGACTTTAGTAGTAGGAAGGCTCGTTGTAAGATGGAGCAAAGAAAACCAAATAGCCAAATGCAAACCTAATGTAAATATCATCATAGCTTAGGGACATGGGAGATTTTCTTCTCTTGGGCATTAATACCAAAGGTCAAGTCGGACATCCCTGTGTTCCTGTGCCTACCTAGCTCATTCCCAGCTAAATGATCTGAAACACAGGATTCCAAGTGGAGCCGCAACAAGAGGAGAAGGCCTTGCCTCTTCCTGTCCTGAACATGTGCCAGGCACTAGGCTAACCACTGCAAATGCACCACCTTACTGAATTCTAACAACTCCACGAAGTAAGTGCTATTATTATTCCATTTTGCAGATGATGAAACCGAGGTACAGGAAGTTTAAGTAACTTGCTTAAGGTCACACAGCTGATGTGTGATGTGGCAGAACCAGGATTTAAACTGTGACTGTGACCTTAACCACTGCACCAACTACCTCACAGCACTAGGGCCTTTGAAAACAGAGCAACAAAGAGCTTTGGAAACAAAGAGCAATTTTTCCATCTCTAGAAGACTCCACTCAGAGGGAAGATACCAATACACATGACTTCTCCTGTCCCTGAATCAAACCTTATATTTTCTCTTACTCCCAAATCACCTTTAATTAAACTTCCATTTTGCTCTTTTTGTCATTTCTAATATTCTCCATGGTCTTTCATCCCTGATCTTCTCAACTTTTATATGCCTGGGGATTCACCAAATGATAAGCCAGGTGACTGGGTGGCTATCTGATTACTCAGGAGGTGAGCTATGTTAGGAAACTTCTATACAGACCTGGCCTATTGGAATAAACCTATGTCTATTTAATCAATCTTTCTTATAGAAAGGCCACAAAATACTGAGGCCTCTAGTTCCTAATCACCTAAAAACTACTATGTCAGAAGTGCCACAACTAAAGGATCCAACTTTCCTACTTAAGTCTCCTATTATCTTGGGGGTGATGGGGCACGGGAGGACATTTATAACGTTAGCAAGGTTATTTCCAGCCCAAGAGTTTTTGAGTAAATTGTTTTCAAGAAAGTTCAAACATACACAAAAACAGAGCGAATAGCTATAAATTTCTGTGATGAAATCCCGACCCAGCCATCACCTAGATTCACTATTACTGAACTTGTTACTCCTACTTCATTTCTCTCTCATCTCATTTTGTTGAATTATTTTCAGGTACATCTCAAATGTAATTTTATTTAATGCCCATATACTTCTGTAACCATCTCTGTATAGGTATTTTCTTATATAACTATAAAGCCATTGTCCTGCCTGACAAAATGAGTATTCAAATTCCTCTGATTGCTTCAAAGATGCCTTCTTCAGACTGTTTCTTCACATCAAAACCCAAACAAGGTCCATGCACTCTATTTAAAGGTTGTTCTCTCTATATACCTGTCTTAATCTAGAGCCATCTCTCCATTGTTTCAATTCACGCCAGGATTGCTTCCTTATGGAATGAATCCTCTGGGTTTCTGCTTTCTCATCATACAATTTGTTTCCAACTCTTTCTTAATACCTGTAAATGGGATCCCCGTGGCTTTTCTCCTTACGTGTTATCTTCATCTAAGCCAGAATGTAGAAAATGAGTTGAATGACAACCATTTCAATTCTCCCAAGAATGGTCTATAACTAGTACCACTCTAAGAAGTTAATTCGTGACATGCAATGGATTCCTTAGGGCAGCAGGACTTAATTTTCTCCTGGAACCCAGATGAAAAAGTCTTAAAAGTTTGATTGTATTCAGTTCCAACTTTTTATTTTTGGCAAAAATACATCACAGTAGGCACTGTATGCTCCCTACTGCAGCACACCAAGAGACATGAGGTCTGCTTCTCTCGCTTTTAGTGACGTGAGGATGGAGTAGGGGACTCAGATGATGACAACGTCTAATAGTTTCATCCATTAATGATGGCTGTTGGGGGAGGAGGGGACCTAAGGCCAGAATAGAGTAACTTCCACCAAGGGTGATCTCAGCTTGGGGCCTGGAAGGGATAAACTCATGACAAAATATCTTAGTCAAGGAATCCATTTGACTTCTCCCTGGCACACCCCTCTGATAGTGGTCAGTATTACTGAGACCAAGACCTGAGATGGCCCGTTCATTTCTATCTTATGAGAACTTTAAAAATCTAAGTCAACACCATCAGTCTTTTGCCAAGCAGAACAGGTCTAGCATGCCAGGGGAGCAGTTGCTCTTATCTTCCTCTATAATATTCCCCATCTCCCGATCTTTTTTTTTCTGAGAAGCATGAAAAAAATGTCCAAGATTGGACACAAAGCAAACTGTGGCAACTACTCTTAGAGGGAAACTAAAGGAAGTACTTTGCTTCCAAAAACAGAATCTATGTAAATAAACAGAAAAGCAGTGCCTGCTACCTCCTTTATCACACCTTAAGTGGTTAGAAGATATAAAAGCAGCATTTTCTTGCCCCTGCATCCAGTGGGGAGTCAATAAAATTGTTGACAATCTTGTTCCTACCCATTGTAAAAGGGCTAAAAAGCAAAGGATTAGGCCTGTACAATTAAGTAATCAAAGCAATCGGAGCAAGTTGTTTTAGGTTGGACTACCTGGAAAAATGTGACTTGTACTAGCTTTGTGGTCATTTTGATACAGAAAAACTAGTACATGAATATCCTCTGCTACTACCATAATCCTGGAAATGCCATATTCCCTCTCTTGGCATGGATTCTGTGAGCTGCTCAAGTTCCCCTCTAGGGAACAGCATGGATGAGCTTTCCCCGTTTCAGCCCCTCTTGCTGGACATATGCCCATATTTTCCTATAACCTGTTCTGCCCTCCTGTTTCACTGTGACCTACTGAATTTTCACCTGCTCTGACAACAAGATCATGTTGGGGTCAAGAGTAGAGGAGAATGAATCTGCCCTACCCTTATCTCACTGACCACAGGTAAAACTTACCTCTAGTCAGCATGGAAAACAAATGAAATGGAAACCTTGAGGGTGAGGTCAAAACTATAAAACAATACATTCATAGAATGTTGGAGCTACACAGGAGATTGAAGGTCACTTAGAATAAGACTCTTATCTTGCAGAGAACTGTAACCAAGAAAAATCAAATTATTTATCACAATCAGAGTCACAATGAGAAAATGGAAAATGAGTAAAATGATGTCTAAAGACTTTCTGAGTAAAGATAAAAAACTTTAGGCAAAGCTACTATTGTGTAAAACTACTTGGAAGTTTTAAAAGAATACTTTGCTCATTCATTTAACAAATATTTACTGAGAGCCAATTATGTCCCAGGCAGAGTCTTAGTGGCAAAAACTCTTCCCTCATGGAGTATACAATCCCGTGGCAAGAGAGAAAATAAAAAGTACAGCAGGGAAAGGTGATAGGGGGTACCTGAGTGGTCAGTGGGTAGGAGGGCTGCATTTTAAAACAGGATGATCAGAGAAGCCCTCTAATAAGGTACGTTTGATTTAAGACATGAAGCAGACAAGAAAGTGGGCCAAACATCATCTAAGAAAGAAAGGTCCCCAGGCAAAGCAAACAGCAAGTGAAAAAGCCAGCAAGTAAGTGTCCCTGGAATGTTCATGGAGGCACAAGGTCATGAGGCTGAGCAGAATGAGCAAGGAGATATAGTAGGAGATAAAGCCTCAAGTCATTGGGACCAGATTTTATAGGTTCTTGTATGACACTGTAAGGATTCCAGCTTTTCTAAGTAAAAGGAATTGCCAAAGGAAACTTTGAGCAGAGGAGTGACATGATCCTACTTTATTTGAAAGGACTGCACTGGCTGTGATGCTAAGAACTGTCCATAAGAGGGCAAAGACAGAAACAGAACCAAGCTGGAGGCTATTGCAATACTCAGGTAAGAAATAATGATGACTCCGATCAGCGATGTAGTGGGGCAGATGCTGAAAAACAGTTGTATTTTAAATATATTTTTAAGGTGGAGCTAATGAGGATGGAATGTGGATTGTATAAGAAAGACAAGAGTGAAGGTTGGCTCCATGAGTTTTTGGCCAAAACAACTAGAAGGATGGAGTTGTTGCTTGTTGAGATGGAGATGTGGGAACAGATTTTTTTGTTTAGTGTGTGTGTGTGTAGCAGTGTGTTGGGGGGAGATCAGAAAGTTGGTTTTGGGATGTGTTAAGTTTGGCTGCTGTATTGAGAAAGCACAGGAGGTGCAAGCAGATAAATTACTTAGGCAGCACAGTAATCCATGAGAGAGATGTGAAGGTGGTTTGGAACAGTCTGGCAGTAGGAGTATTATGAACTGGAAATATATTTTGAAGGTAGAGCTGACATAGTTTGCTGATGAAGTGGTAAAGGGTGAAAGAGAGGGAAGTCAATGATTTTTTTCAATAACTAGACAGATGGACTTGCTGTTAACTGGTAAGGGAACAACTGTAGGAAGAGCAAATTGGACGTAAACTGACGTGGAGATGACAAGTAGGAAGTCAGGGTTGTAACAGTTCGAGGTTTCAGGGATGGGTCTGGACCAGAGATCCTAATATGGGAGTGAAGAGTATATAGACAATATTAAAGCCATGAGACTAAAAGAGATCACCAAAATAGCAAGTGTAGATAGAAAAGAAGTCCAGTTCCTGGACTGAGACACTAATATGAATATTACACTAATATTTCTGGGACACTAATATTAAGACTGGAGATGGGAAAAACACAGCAAAGGAAAATTCAGAAGTGATGGCATTGAAGTTGGAAGAAAGATAAAAAATCTTTGGTGTTGTGAAGCCAGGTGACGAGGTACTTCAAAAAACCAGAGCGGTCAGTCATGTTTAATTCTGTGAATGGGTCAGGATGAAGTCTGAGAATGACCACCGGCTTTAGCAATGTGGAGTCACTGGTGACTTTGGAAAGAACATTTTCATTGGAGAGACAAAGGCAAATAGCTTTACTGGAATGTGTTCAAGAGAGAATGTGAGCAGAACACGAGCGGGAAAGTGTAGGCAACTCAAGGGTTTTGTTATGAAGGCTGGTGATAGCTGAGAGTGAATGCGGGGTAGAGAAAAGCAGCTTTCTTTTCCTTCCTTCCTCCCTCCCTCCACCCCTCCTTTCTTCTGTCCCTTTTGCTTTTACTTGGTTGGTTTTTAAATGGGAGGAATGACAGCAGGTTTATGTACTGGTGGAACACTCTTGTAGTCAGGGGGAAATTACAATGCAGAGAGAAGGGGAGAAAATGGGGAGGCGATATCCTTGAGTAGGTAGAAGGGAATTGGATCTGGCTGCCAGTCAGAGCAGGCCCAAGACAGGAGAACAAACTTATTGACAGGAGGCTTAAACAGTTCACCCTCATTAACAGTAATTAAGACAGACAGGTAGGTACACAGTGGGAGGAAGCTTGGGGACATTCGGTTTGGGCTGCCTGGGTTTTCTGTGAGACAGGAAGCATTGTCACTAGCTGAGAGTGTGTATGAGGAAAGACCTACAGGAAGTTCGAGGAGAGTAAAGAAGTGAAACAAT
Source organism: Manis pentadactyla (assembly GCF_030020395.1). NCBI lineage: Eukaryota > Metazoa > Chordata > Mammalia > Pholidota > Manidae > Manis > Manis pentadactyla. The sequence continues at coordinate 11,095,884 of NC_080031.1, read as the reverse complement.
GACCTGGAAAAGTGTTCTTCAACCATCTTTCGCTTGAAATGTCTGCCATCAACCCTATTTGAAATAGTGGACCCAGATTTAATACTTTTTTCCCCCAAGAAATTGAAATCTTAAGTTAGGCACACTGCTTATCTTCAGGCCTCTTCTTCCTGCTAAGTCTCTGCTAATAGAAAAAGCTTGTAGAATTTGCCCTCCCAAGTGTGACTTCACAGACTTGTAATTCAGGCAAACAGATCCCAGGCTCCTCTCCAAATCACATCCCTCCATTTCAAACAGGATTCACCACTCTAAGGGTCACATGACTCAGACTTCCTCCTTGATGGCTGCTAACTATCCCAGCATCCTCTAAACCCACAAAAATGAATCATTAGACACTAGATGTGACCAAACTATAATGGAAAAACATACTCCATTCTCGGGTGAGATTTATGCTCAAAGACTTAACCTAGACGAAGAAGTCTGGAAAGCTCCCTAGTCCCATGAGAGATCTAATCCCATCATCATCGACTTGATGTTAATTTTTGATGTCAGACAAGTCAATTCACCTATTTCACATAACCAAACAAAAAGAAAAAAAATAGAACAAAACCAGCAAAACACTTGTCATACAAGATGAAAGAAAAATTAACAAGCAAAAACCAGTAGAACTTATCCCAGGAATGAAAGGTTGGTTTAACACCTGAAAATCAATTAATGTAATACATATTATTAATAGGAAAAAGAATAAAAACACATGACAATCTTAACAGATGCAGAAAAAAGCATTTGACAAAATCCAATACCTTTTCATGATAAAAACACTCAACAGACTAGTAATAGAAGGGAACTTCTTCATATAATAATTGCCTCAAATAGTTGCCTAAATCAAGAGCAATCCACAGCTAATTTCATACGTAATGGTAAAAGACTAAATTCTTTCTCCCTAAGATCAGGAACAAGATAAGGATGTCCACTTCATCATATCTATTCAACATTGCATTGGGTGTTCTACCCAGGGCAACTAGGCAAGGAAAAGAAATAAAAGGCATCTAACTTGGAAAGGAAGAAGTAAAACTATCTCCATTTGCAAATGAGAATATCTTACATATAAAAAAAGCCCTAAGATACCCCCTAAAAAACTATTAGAAGTAAAATATGAGTTCAGAAGTTTGCAAGACACAAGAACAATATACAAAAATTAATTGTATTTCTATACACTTGAGATAAACTGAAAATAAAATTAAGGAAACAATTCTATTTAAATTAGCATCAAAAAGAATGAAATATTTTGGAATAAATTTAACAAAGTACAAATTTTATGCTCTGAAAACTATATAACACGGCTGAAAGACATTAAAGACTTAAATGAATGGAAATGATATCTCATGGTCATGAATCAGAAGGCAATAAATGACCTACAGATACAATACAATCCTTATCAAAATCTCTGCTGGCTTATTGGCAGAAAGGTGATCTTAATAGTTATATATGAAAAAAAAATGGAAGAATAACAAAATATTTTGAAAAAAAAACTAAGTTGGAGGGTTCACACTTTCCAAAACTTAGTACAAAGCTACGGTAAACAAGACAGATTGTAGTGATAGAAGGATAAATAAATAGATTCATGAAACAGAACTGAGAGTTCATAAATAAACCCCTATATTAATGGTGTATCAATTTTCAACAAGAGTGTCAAATGGATTCAATAATGTCAATAATTTTATGAACATTATATATATAATATATAACTGAATAACTGGATATCCTCATGCAAAAGAATGAAGTTGGACCTCTATCTAATACCATACACAAAAATTAACTTAAAATAGATCACAGACCTAAATGTAAGAACTAAAACAATAAAACTTTTAGAACACATAGGCGTAAATCATTGTGATCTGGATCAAGAATAGGAGAAAGCAACAAAAGAAAAAGTAGATGAATTAGACTTCATCAAAATTAAAAATTTTTGTGCTGCAAAAAATAACCACCAAGAAAGTGAAAAGATAATCCTCAGAATGGGAGAAAATATTTGCAATTCTTACGTGTAATAAGGGACCTGTATGTTGAATATATTAATAACCCTAACTCAATAATCAAAAGATAAATAACCCAATTACACAATGGGCAAAGGATCTCAAAAGACAATTCAGTATATGAAAAGATGATAACATTATTAACCATCAATAAATGCAAATTAAAACCACATGAGATATCACTTCACACACAATAAGATAGCTATAATTAGAGACAGATAATGACAAGTGTTGGAGGATGTGAAAAAATTCAAACTCTTATATACCATTGGTGGGAACATAAAATGGTGCAGGTGCTTTGGAAAACGGTTTTCAGCTCCTCAGATTGTTCAACAACCACATGACCCAGCAAATCCAATCCTAGATATATACCCAACAAAAATGGAAACACACATCCACAGAAAAATTTGTAAACAAATAGTCATAGCAGCATTATTCATAATAGCCAATTAGTAGAAATGTAATAGCCAAATGTGTATCAGCTGATAAATGGGTAAATGAAAAGTGGTATATCCATTGGGTGGAATATTATCCAGCAATAAAAAGCAATAAAGTACTGATACATGCTATGTGGATCAATCTTAAAAAAATGAAAGACTCAAATCACACACACACACACACACACACACACAACCCATCTATTGTATGATTCCATTTATATGAAAAGTTCAGAATAAGCAAATCCATAGAGAAATGAAAGTAAGTTGGTGATTGCCTAAGGCTGAAGGAGGAAAGAATGGTAAGTGACCACGAATGGGCATGGGATTTTTTTTAATTAAAAAACTTTTAGTTGTGTTATAAAAAACACATAACCTAGAGTTTACCATTGTAACTATTTTTAAGTGTACAGTTCAGTAGTGTTTAGTATATTCACATTATTGTAAAACAGATCTCCAGAATATTTTCATCTTGTAAAACTGAAACATTACCTGTTAACTTCCCATTGTCCCTTCCTCCTAGACCTTGGCCACCATTCTTCTACTTCCTATCTCTGTGAATTTGACCGCTCTAGCCTCCTTATATGGGTGGAATCATAGTGTTTCTTTTGTGACCTGTTTACTTCGTGTTGCATTATGTCCTTAAGGCTCATACATATTACAGCATGTAACAGGGTTCCTTTCCTTTTTAAGATGGAGTAATATTCCATTGTATATATAAATGACATTTTGTTTCCCCATTCATCTGTTGATGGACACTTGGGTTTTTCCACCTTTTGGCTATTATGAGTAATGCTGCTATGAACATAGGGGTGCAAATGAATGTTTGAGCTTCTGCTTTCAATTATCTGGGATTAATACGCAGAAGTGGGATTGTTGGCTCATGGGGGCATCTCTTCAGAGTGACAGAAGTGTTCTAGAATTTGACAGCAGTGATGGTGGCACAACCCTAGAATATACTAAGAACCACTGAAGTGTACATTGCAAATGCATGAATCATATGGTATGTGAATTAAATCTCAAAGCTGTTAAAAAAATAAAACTCTTAAAGGCTCTATCAAGGAAATAGTTACTTAAGAATTTTGACTGAGCTAGATAATTAATATGGTTAAATTACCAGTCAGTCTTGTCACACAGGTAATTTTGATTCTTATTTTCAATGACCTACCTAGATGTTTAGGTGGTTTTTAAGACATAACTTAAGTGATTCTCCAACACTGATCAGGAGAGGAAGTAAGAAAAAGAAACTGTCAGCATCTGTCTTTTAATTCACAGTATTAAATCATTTCATATTTTGTATCAGGAAATACTTGAAGAAATAACAAATTTGACTTCCATGAGATGGTGATGTAGTAAGATCCTGACTGAGCTCACTTCCTCCCAGACACACCACTATCTTACACCATATATAAAAATCAATTCAAAATGGATTAAAGACTTGAATGTAAGATTTGAAACCATATACATCCTACAAGAAAACATGTGTCGAATTCCTTGACATCAGCTCAGTGATTTTATTTTTCAATGTGACTCTGAAGGCGAGAGAAACAAAAACAATAATAAACAAATGGGATTATATCAAACTAAAAAGCTTTTGCACAGTGAAGGAAACTATCAATAAAATGAAAAGGCAACCTACTGAATGGGAGAAGACATTTGCAAATCATATATCCAATAAGGGGTTAATATACAAAATATGTTAAGAACTCATAAAACTCAATACTAATAAAAAAATACCCCCAAAATGGCAGAGGATCTGAATAGACATTTTCCAAAAAAAAGAAATACAGATGGTCAACAGGCACACAAGGAGATGCTCAACAGCACTAATAATTGGAAATTCAAATCAAACCTCAATGAGATATCACCTTACACTTGTCAAAATGGCTACTATCCAAAAGATAAGAAATAGCAAGTGTTGGTGAGGATGTAGAGAAAAGGGAACCCTCCTACACTGTTAGTGGGAATGTAAATTGGTCCAGCCACTATGGCAAAAAGTATGGAGGGTCCTCAAAAAACTAAAAAAACTACCACACAATCCAGCAGTCCTGCTCCTGGGTATCTATCCAAAGAAAACAAAACAAAACACTAATTCAAAAAGATGTATGCATCCCTATGTTCATTGCAGCATATTTATAATAGCCAAGATATGGAAACAACCTAAGTGTCTATCAATGGCTGAAAGGATTAAGAAGATACAATATATATATGCAATAAAAATATATACACATACAATGGATTACTACTCAGCCATAAAAAGGAATGAAATCTTGTGATCTGCAACAAGATGGACCTTGAAGGCATTACACTAAGTGAAATATATCAGACAGAGAGAGAGAAATAACATGATTTCACTTATATGTGTAATCTAAAACAAACAAACAAACAAAACTCAGACTCAATAAATATAGAGAACAGAATGTGGTTGCCAGGGGAAGTGGGTTGGGGGTGGGGATGGTGAAATAGGTGAAATAGGTGAAAAAGGTTCAAGAAGTAGAAACTACCAGTTATAAAATGAGTAAGTCATGGGGATTAATATATAGCATGGGGAAATAGTCAATAATGTATTAATTTTGTAAAATAGGGGGACAGATGGTTACTGGATTTATTGTGGTGATCATTTCACAATGTAGCCAAATATCAAATCCTTATGTTGTACATCTGAAATTAATACAACAGTGTATGTCAATTATATCTCAATTAAAAAAAAAAGAAAAAGAACAATAAATTTACATTAACAATAGCAATTTTTATTTCATCTGCTCTGTAGGTGTACCATTCACCAGATTTTGTAAAGATAGGGAAATAAGGCAAGACCCTATTCATTTTGACTTCAGATTCACTTTTTGAAATGTCATTCAAAATTATTTCACACAGAAGATGCTCAAAAGACAGAGGGCTAGAGGGGTTATTTGCCTTTTGTTTTTTTTGCAATAAACAATTATAAAATTAAAAAGTTTCATGCCCAGTGTCACTGAATGGGGAAAGGTAATAAATTTTTAAAAAGGAGAGAAAAATTTTAAGATAAAAAATCTATCATTTCAACTCTTCTCATCTGTTATCCACAACTAGGAAAGATAACAGCAATACAGATGGCCACTGATGATCAGAAACTCATTTCATCATCATCTTTTGTTTCATTCAGACATTCAATTTTGACAAGATTCAAAGACAGTTTTAGAAAGTCAATAAGTGAGATAATCTCAAAAGATTTCTTATGCTCTCCTCTGATCAGAACATAGTAAAGTAAGAAAAATATTACTTGTCTGACTGATCATCTTTAAAATAATAGGCTCCATATGCTTTACAGCAAAGTGACAAGTTTAGAAGTCAACTTTCAATCTTGCTCCCAAGTGGAAATTCAAACAGTCTAATTATAGAGATAGCTGTTAGGTGGGACAGTCTCTTTCTTCTTTCTACACTGCATGTTTTATGCACTTTAACAGCTTTTCCTAAATAATCTCCCAGGGTTGTTTAAGTGCAGGCTGAAATACGGTTGATTTCAAATTCTTATTATGGATTTTTCAAACTCCGTCTGTGTGCAGAAGCAAAATTGAGAATGGCGACTCGAAGAGCTGAGCTCTCCTCAGGGATATCACAGGAATTGATGACTGAATGTAGTGCCCGCATATATGCTGCAAATAAAGGTTTGCATAGTGATGAATGAAGCCAGATTTTAAACGACTCTCCCAGTCCCCTCCCTCTCAGCACTGCTTCTCTACCCAGTACAAACTTTATCCACTGAATAAACATTTATTGAGTACTTACTGCATGCCAAACACTCCATGGGGAAAGAAATGATCATGGAGAGGATGGACACAAAAATAGTGAAATTGCACTGTAATACTTCCAAACCAGAGACACATACAAAATGTCGTCACAGAATGAAGTTTGGAATGAAGAACAATCTAGTAGGGTAGAAAAGATTTTTGTAAATAGTAATATTTGAGATGGACTTAAAGGATAAATAAGAATAAAGGGAGGGAGGCATTCAAAGCAGTGAAATGAGTGAGTGAGGTGCACAAGGTGTAAGAAAATGACATGTCTTGGGTTAGCAAATTTGATGAGGCCGGAGTGTCACTTGGGGCCAGACAGTTCATATGTCAAATATGCCATGCATTTTTTACTATCACGTCAAACTCATTTCAGGACAGGGGAATGGCATGATTTTTTAAAAAAATATGACTCATAGTTTATCATAACTGATAAACTCACATCACACAGATGGGGCACTAGGAATATAAATGCTGACAGTATTTTCACTGTATGTATGCAGCATAAATAATCTTATTACTATGTAATCAATACATTTAAGAATGGGCAGGAAACAGAAACACTAGTGAGAACAGAAAGGACTCCATTTTTTTTCTAGCTGGGATTTCTGATAAAATAGAGTTTATACTGGTCCGAATCATTTTCCTCAGTGCCCCCTGATAGAATAATGTGGACATACATGGTAATAAATCTGTGCTAGATAACTTTAAAGTATTTGGATAGCAGGAAATTCAACTGCACAGAAGCCTAACTTGAATGGCTATAAAAGGCAAACTAATATTCTTCATTTCCAAGAAGACTTGGAACCCAGGTCTGTATGGCAGAGCGAGCTGGGAACATCCCCAGTACAAAGGCAGACAGGAAGGTAACAGGCCTCAAAGAGAAATATAACTCACTGTAATTATTTTTACTGAATCAGACTTGTTTTGTAAAGGGGTTATAACAGTCTCTGATATACAGTAAGCACTCAATAAATGCTAATTTAATATTATTACTACTTTTGTTGTTGTTTTTTTTAGTAGCTACCAGGCTCCAACCATTTCTTCAAGAAACTTACCTCTGTGGTTTTTATAGAAAATACAATTGTTGGCACAGGAGTCAGGATGGGCATCCCAAAAACCAGGACCACAGCAGCACAGTGCAGGTAACGTGACATTGTACAGCCGCATTTTCTCCTGGATCTGGACTCTCAAAGCTTCTACGTATCTATAAAAATACAGCATGATCAGGAAAAGAGAATCACTAGGAAGGCGATGAGCATGAGTCCTTATTTTACTCCCAGCTTTAACTGTTTAAACTATTTCATATCTTTGTGCCTCAACTCTTCCACTTTGTACTGGGGAGCACCACGGGAAAACTGTAATGCCCTCCCCAAGGCAAGAAGTCTGTACCCCCAAAAGCAAGAAAAGACACAGTCAGCTCTCTTGTAAGGAAAATGAGAACACTGATGCATAACAAGTCCCCTCCAGAGGGAGAAGTTCATGCAAAACATTTCCGAGCACCTCTGGTATTCCTTGTCTTTCTGTTGTTGCTGTTTTTCTCTGGCTCCTTTCATTTCCTCAAGTTGTAGCTGGGCTAATTTATCACTCATATTCTCCCCTGAACACAGCTCTTCTTGCAAGTTCACTCTTAATATCCTCTGCTCTTCAGCATGATGTTGTTGCTCTTTCTTTTTCTTAATTCTGAGAATAAAATCATGATATGACTAGGAATTTCACAAAATTATTACTAAGAATTAGCTTCTACCTCCAAATAACTAAAGAAATTCCCAGAAACAAGAGAGTCAAGGCAATCAGTTTAACACCTCTAGAATAGTCTCAAACATTCCTGCTGGCTGGCTTGACTTTATCCTGCAGCTCATGTATGTACATGGCCTCTCAGATGGAATGACCACTGGTTCTGTAAGGACACATGCAAGAGCTTTCTTGGGTAGGCAGGACTTCTGCTTTTAGCAAAAATGTTGTAAAAGGGACCAGATCTGCCCTCCCACCTTAAACAGACAAAGAAATAAATAATCAAATCAACTAACAAGACAAAAAACAAAAAACAATGATTTTTCAGACTCTGGACATCAGGCAACAAAAAACTGTGATCTCTGGCAGATGGAAAACAAATGAAGTGACTGCCAGAGCTTACTGACTTGAAGGTTTCTGGGCAGCAGCACAGGGCAGGGGAGTTGAGGTAGAGCCTGGTGGGCTCCCTGAGTTGAGGAGATGGAGCTGAAAGTGCAGGGACACAAAGGCAGCTACAGATCATAAGACAGAATAGGATAGAGGAGAGAGCTGCTCAGAAACAGAACCCCAGAGATCTGCAAAGGGTCTCCTAATATACTGCACAGCACTGCACATGTATGTGAGGAAATGACCTGAGGCTAAAGACAGAGCCATCCAACAGGGTAACAAGGAACAGTGCCTGCGCTCACACAGCAGGGAATAGTGCCTGTTCCCACCAGTCAGACTTGGCTGGTCAGGCACTGGGTAGAGTTTTCAGGAAGATCTTATCTCAGTAGTGTGGAATAATGATTAGTCCTACACTGAGCACTGCCCCAGCCACACCTAACAAACTGTGAAAGCAAAGCCCCAAAGTAACCTAACTGCATCTCAAAACAAAGCTCAGGAATATTTATAAAAATACAAAAATATCCAGCAGCCAACAAGGTAGAATTCACAATGTTGAACATCTAATCAAAGATTAACAGGCATACAAAGGTGCAGGAAAACACCTCATAATGAAGAGAATAATCAAACAAAATCAACCTAGAACTGATAGTTACTAGAATTAACACAGGACATTAAAACTGTTATTACATTCTACAAGTTCAAAAGCGTAAGATATAAAAAAGATTGAAATAAAATTTCTCAAGAAAACAATTTCTGAGAAAAAAATACACTGGAGAATAAGCCTCTATCTACTAAAGAAATGGAATCACTAGTTAACTTTCCAAAACAGAAAGCACCAGACAATATGGGTTCACCAAGGACAAATTATACCAATTCTCTACAACTTTGTTCAGAGGATAGAAACTGAAGCAATATTTCTTAACCTCATGATAGAGGCCAGCACTACCTTAATTCCAAAAGCAGGCAAAGATAATACAAGAAAATAAAACTACAGACCAGTATTTCTCATGAACATAAAGGCAAAAATCCTCAAAAATATTAGCAAATTAAGTCCAACAATGTATAAAAAGAATTACATGCGATGACCAAGAGGGATTTATCCCAGGAATGCAAGGCTGGTTCAACATGAAAAAAAATTAGTTGATGTAATCTATCACATTAACAGGCTAAATAAGAAAAATCACATGATCCTATCAATAGATGCAGAAAAAGCATTTGACAAAATCCAACACCATTTATGATAAAAACTCTCAGTAAACAAGGAATAAAGGGGAACCTCCTAACCTGATAAAGAATGTCTACAAAAAATCTACAGCTAACATCATCCTCAAAGGTGAGAAACTAGACACTATGCCACTAGTATCAGGAACAAGGTAAGGATGTCCCCTCTCACCACTCCTTCTCAACACAGTATTAGAAAGTCCTAGCTAATGCAATAAAGCAAAAATAAGAGATAAAAGGTGTACAAATTGGAAAGGAATAAATAAAACTGTCTTTGTTCCCACGTAACATGATTATCTATGTTCTTCCCAACCTGATCTATAGATTCAATGCGATCCCAATAAAAATCCCAGCAAATTATTTTATGGATGTTGACAATTTCATTCTGAAGTTTATATGGAGAGGCAAAATTCCCAGAATAGCCAACTCAATATTGAAGATGTTGGAGGACAGACACTACTTGACTTCAAGACTCACCACAAAGTTAGCAGTAATCAAGACAGTGTGGTAATTGGTTAAAGAACAGACAAAAGAACAATAAAACAGAACAGAGAGCCCAGGAATAGACCCACATAAATATACTGATCTTTGACAAAGGAGCAGAGGCAATACAATGGAGCAAAGATAGGCTTTTCAACAACTGGTAAGGGAACAACTGAACATGCATGTGCAAAAAAAAAAATAGATCCAGACACAGACCTTAACCCCTCACAATAATTAACTCAAAACAGGCCATAGAGCTAAATGTAAAATATAAAACTATAAAACTCCTAAAGGATACATTAGGAGAAAATCCAGACTATCTTGGGTATAGTGATGACTTTCTGGATACAATACTAAAGGCAAGGTCCATAAAAAAAAAAATTGATAAGCTGGACTCCATTAAAATTAAAAACTTCAGCTCTTCAAAAGACACTGTCAAAAGAATGAGAAGATAAGCCACAGACCAGTAGAAAATATCTGCAAGACACATCTGATAAAGGATTGTTATTCAAAATATACAAAGAACTCTTAAAACTCAACAATAAGAAAACAAACCTAATTTAAAAATGGGCCAAAGACCTGAAGAGACATCTCAGCAAAGATATACAGAGAGCAAATAAGTATATGAAAAGATGATTCACATCCTATGCCATGAGAAAAATACAAATTAAAACAGCGATGATACCACTGCACACCTACTAGCATGGCCAGAATCTAAAACACTGACAATATCAAATGCTGACAAAGATGTGGAGCAACAAGAACCTTCATTCTTTGCTGGTAGAAATGCAAAATGGCACAGCCACCTTTCTAAACATACTCTTACCATATGTCCAGCAATCATGCTACTCGGTATTTACCCAAAGGAATTAAAAACTTATGTCTACACAAAACCAGCACATGAATGTTTATAACATTTTAGTTTCTAAATGCTGTATCTTGGAGGAAACCAAAATGTTCTTTAGGAGGTGAATGGACAAGCAAAGCGGTACCTCCAGGCAATGGAGTATTATTCAGTGCTAAGAAGAAAAGAGCTACCAAGACATGAAGAGAGAGATGTGGAGGAAATTAAATGTGTATTACTAAGTGAAAGAAGCCAGTTTGAAAAGGCTATATATTGTATGATTCCAACTATATGACATTCTGGAAATGGCAAACAATGGAAACAGCGAAAAGATCAGTGGTTGCCAAAAATTGGGAGGGTGGGGGGAAGAGGGATGTATAGGCAGAGCACAGAAGACTTTTAGGGCAGTAAAACTATTCTGTCTGGCAATATAATGATGGATACATGTCATTATACATTTGTCCAAACCCATAAAGGTACAACACTTAATGTAAACTATGGACTTTGGGTGATAATGATGTGTCAATGTAGGGTCATCGTTTGTAACAAATGCACCACACTGGGCTGGGGGTGTTGATAATGGAAAAGCCTCTGAATGTCAGGGGGCAGGAATTATATGGGAAATTGCTGTAGCTTCCTCCCAATTTTGCTGTGAACCTAAAACTGCTCTATAAAACAAAATCTTTATAAAACGTACACTGTTAGATGACTAGCAGATTAAATATTGCAAAACTAAATCTGAAAGTATAACAATACAAATGATCTAAAACCACAGAAAAAATAATCCAAAAAAGTTAAAAGAGCACAAAAAAGTAAATAATTCAAGAAAAATTGGGTAAAGAACTTGAATAGAGATTTCTTGAAAGATCTATAACCAACCAACAAGCATATTAAAAGGTGCTTAACATCACTACTCATTAGGAAAATGTAAACCAAAACCTTAATGAGATACCACCTCACACCCCACTATCAAATAAACAGAAAATTACCAGTGTTGACAAGGATTGAGAAATTAGAACCCTTGTGCTGGGATTAAATTGGTGCAACCACTATGGAAAACAGTATGGAGGCTCCCCAAGAAATTAAAAATAGAACTACCAGATGATCTGGCAATCCCTCTTCTGATATATAACCAAAATAATCGCTAGCAGTGTCTTGAAAACATATCTGCACATCCATGTTCACTGCAGCACTAATTCACACTAGCCAAGAGGTGGGAGCAACCCTAGTGTTCATCTACAGAGAAAGGGACAAACAAAATGTGGTATACACATACAATAGAATATCAACATTAATCAGACTTAAAAAGGAAAGAAATCCTGTCACAAGCTATAATATGGATGATCCGTAAGGACATTATGCTAAGCCAAATAAGCCAGTCACAAAAAAGACAAATACAGTATGATTATGCTTTTATGAGGCTCTAAAGTAGTCAAATTCATAGAAACAGAAAGTAGAATGGTAATTACCAGAGGCTGAGGTTGGGGGCAAAGGGAAGTTGTTGCTTAATGGGCATAGAGTTTCAGATTTGCAAGATGAAAAAGTTCCAGAGATTTATTTCACAACAATGTAAATATAACTTATTTATTAACATTACTGAACTGTATGCTTAAAAATGGTTACAATGGCCAACTTCATGTTACATATTTTTTACCACCAAAAAAATAAATAAATGGGGAAAAGAGAAAAAATGAAATGAAGTTGCTTATAGACATACAAAAGTTGAAACCCCAGTATACCCACAACTATAAGAAATGTTAAAGGCTGTCTTTCAAGCAAGAGCAAAATGATACTTTAGGTAATACATGTAACATTTTTCTTATTATTTAGACCTCTTTAAATAATAATAGACTGTTCTAACAGAAAAAATCATTTTTTATAATCTTTTTTTAAGTGTTATTGATATACAATCTTATGAAGGTGTCATATGAACAACATTGTGGTTTCAACATTCACTCCTATTATCAAGTCCTCACCACTCCCCACTGCCATCACTGCCATCAGCATAGTAAGATGCTGTAGAGTCATTACTTGTCTTCTCCATGCTTTACTGCCTTCCCTGTGACCTACCTATATTGTGATTGCAAATTATAGTGCCCCTTAATCCCCTTCTCCCTCTGGACCCAGCCTCCCCTTTGGTAACCACTAGTTCTTTCTCTGAGCCTATGAGTCCGCTGCTATTTCGGTCCTTCAGTTTAGCTTTCTTTTTATATTCCATAAATGAGTGAAGTCATTTGGTATTTGCCTTTCTTCACCTGGCTTATTTCACTGAGCATAATATATTCTAGCTGCATCCATGTTGTTGCAAATGGGAGGATTTCTTTTCTTTTTATGGCTGAATAATACCCCATTGGGTATACATACCACCTCTTCTTTATCCATTCATTTACTGATGGACACAGGTTGCTTCCATATATTGGCTATTGTAAATAGTGCCACGATAAACATAGGGGTGCATATGCCTTTTTGAATCAGGGATCTTGTTTCCTTCAGGTAAATTCCTAGGAGTGGAATCACTAGGTCAAATGGGATTTCTATTTTTAGTTTTTTGAGGAACCTCCATACTGCTTTCCACAATGGTTGAACCAATTTACACTCCCACCAACAGTGTAGGAGGCTTCCCCTTTCTCTGCATTCTCACCAGCATTTGTTGTTTCTTGTCTTTTGAATGTTGGCCATCCTAACTGGTGTGAGGTGGTATCTCACTGTTGTTTTAATTTGCATTTCTATGATGATTAGCAATGTGGAGCATCTTTTCACATGCCTGCTGGCCATCCAAATTTCTTCTTTGGAGATGTGTCTGTTCAGATCCTCCGCCCATTTTTTAATCGGGTTATTTGTTTTTTGGGTGTTGAGGCATATGAGTTATTTATGTATTTTGGACATTAACCCCTTATCAGATAAGTCATTTATGAATATATTCTCCCATACTGTAGGATGCCTTTTTGTTCTACTGATGGTGTCCTTTGCTGTACAGAAGCTTTTTAGTTTCATATAGTCCCACTTGTTCATTTTTTATTTAGTTTCCCTTGCCTGAGGAGATACGTTCAGGGGAAAGTTGCTCATGTTTATTATATTCAAGAGATTTTTGCCCACATTTTCTTCTATGAGTTTTAAGGTTTTATGACTTACATTCAGGTCTTTGATCCATTTTGAGTTTATTATTGTGTATGGAGTTAGACAATAATCCAGTTTCATTCTCTTAACTGTAGCTGTCTAGTTCTGCCAATATCAGTTGTTGAAAAGGCTGTCTTTTCCCCATTGTATATTCATGGCTCCATTACCATATATTAATTGGCCATATTTGTGTGGGTTTATATCTGGGCTTTCTATTCTGTTCCATTGATTTATGGGTCTGTTCTTGTGGCAGTACAAAATTGTTTTCATTACTACAGCTTTGTAGTAGAGCTTTAAGTTAGGGAGCATAAACCCCCAGCTTTGTTCTTCCTTCTCAGGATTGCTTTGGTTATTTGGGGTCTTTTGTGGCACTATATGAATTTTAGAACTATTTGTTCTAGTTCATTGAAGAATGTTGTTGGTATTTTGATAGGGATTGCACTGAATCTGTAAATTGCTGTAGGCAGGATGGCCATTTTGACAATATTAATTCTTCCTATCCTATTCAGAGCACAGTATGTATTTGCATTTACTGGTGTCTTCTTTAATTTCTCTCATAAGTGTCTTCATTTTCAGAGTATAGACCTCCTTGGTTAGGTTTATTCCTAGGTATTTTATGCTTTTTGATGCAACTGTAAATGGAACTGTTTTCCTGATTTCTCTGTTAATTTGTTGTTAATATATATGAATGCAACAGATTTCTGTGTATTAATTTTGTATCCTGTCACTTTGTTGAATTTCAGATATTAGTTCTAATAGTTTTTTGATGGAGTCTTTAGGGTTTTCTATGTATAATATCATGTCATCTGCAAACAGTGACAGTTTAACTTCTTCCTTACCAATTTGGATGCCTTTTATTTGTTTGTGTTGTCTGAATAATGGATTTTATATATACAAGTAAAATGCATGAAAACAATAGCATAAAGGTTGGGATGGGAGAAATCGAAGTACAGACCTTCCTAGAATTACAATAGGGTTACATTCCTAAGTTGAAAGTACTGTTAAGTCAAAAATGTATTTAGTACACCTAACCTTCCAAACATCACATCTTAGCCTACCCTACCTTAAACATGCTCAGAACACTTTGAGCCTACAGTTGGGAAAAAAATCATCTAACACATGTCTATTCTATAATAAATTGCTGAATATCTCATTTAAATTTATTGAATACTGTTCTGAAAGTGAAAAACAAGATGGTCGTATGGGTACAGAATGGTTGTAAGGTTACCAGTTGTTCATCCTCAAGATAGCATGGCTGACTAGGAGCTGCTGCTCACTGCAGCTGCCCAGCATACAAGAAAATATTGTACCACATATTAGTAGCCTGGAGAAAGATCAAAATTCAAAATTTGAAGTACTGTTTCTACTGAATATGTGTCATTTTTGCACCATTCTGAAGTTGAAAACCATAAATTGAACCACTGTAAAATTGGGGACCATCTGTATATTACTGCAAGATTCTAATACTATGATATTTATACTATACATGAAGAAATTTAATATCATTTGAAGGCAGACTGTGAAAAGTTATGACATGTATACTATAAACACTAGCACAACCAGTAACAACAAATGTTATAGCTAATATGCCAAAAAAGAGATCAAATGGAATCATAAAAATATAAAAGTAATTTAAAAGGAAAAAAAAGAAAAAAGGGAGCAAACAACAAATGGAACAGAAAACAAATAGCAAGATGATATACTTACATCAAACTTTACCAATAATCACATTAAAGGAAAATGGTCTAAACATCCACATTAAAAGGCAGAGATTCTCAGATCCGACAAAAACTCAAGGACCAACTAAATGCTACTGACAAGAAATGTACTTTAAATATAAAGGAACATAGGTTAAAAATAAAAGAATGGAAAATGATAACATCATGTTAGCACTAGTTAAAAATGTCTAGAGTGGCTATATTAATAACAGACATTGTAGATTTCAGAGAAAACAAAATTATCAGAGATTACTTCATAATTACAGAGCCAACTGTAATTGACACAACAATCCCAAATATTTATGCATCTAATAACAGAGCTTCAAAATACATGAAACAAAGGCTGATGGAACTGCAAGGAAATATGACAAATCCACAGTTACAGGAAGAGATTTCAACATCCATCTCTCAATTACTGATAGAATAAGTGGGTATAAAAATGGCAAGGATATAGAATTGACCAGTATCATCAACCAACTTGACCTAATGTGAATTTGTAAAACACTCAATATTTACAGAATAGCAAAATACACATTTATGGAACAACAGAATACATATTATTCTAATGTTAAGTTATTGAATGTAGAACATTGACCAAGATAAACCATATCTACACCATTAAACAAGTGTCAATCAATTCAAAAGGATTCAAGACATACACAGCATACTATTCTCAGACCACAATGGAATTAAATTAGAAATCAGTAACAGAAAGATGGTTGGAATATCTTCAAATATTTGGAAATTAAGTAATACACTTCTAAGAACCCATGATAAAAGAAGAAAAAAAGGGGAAATTAGAAGATATTTTGAGCTGAATGAAAATGAAGTTATCAGATGCTGCTAAAGACTATTTAAAATTTATTGCACTAAATGCCTACATAAGAGAAGAAAGGTATCAAATAAATGACCTAATCTTCTACTTTAAGAAATTAAAAAGAGAAGAAATTGTGCCTTTAAAGTAAGCAGAAGAAAATAAAGGTTGAAGCATAAATCAAAGTAAGGAACAGAAAAAAAGAAAAAATTAATGAAACCAAAAGCTGGGTCTTTGAGAAGATCAATAAAATTGATAAATCTTGAGATTATCACACAAAAAAGAGAACATACAGATTACTAAGATCAAAAATAAAAAAATAACAGAGGTGCTATCACATAAAGATTCTATAGATATCAAAAGGATAGTAAGAGAATACAAAGAATAATTTTATGCCAATTAATTTGACAATTTAGATAAAAATGACAAATGCATAGAAAGACACAAACTAGTAAAGCTTATTCAAGAAAAAAGTAGATAACCTGAATCTGAATAGTCCTGTGTCTATTAAGACTGAAACTGTTATTAAGCATTTTTCTTCAATGAAAAGTCTAGTATCAAATGCATTCACTGGCAAATTCTACCAAACACTTAAGGAAGAACTAATACCAATTCTATATAAACTCTCCCCCTAAAACTGGAGGGACACCCACCTCATTCTATGAAGCCAGCGTTACAATGAAACCAAAACCAGTCAAAGATATTACAAGAACTGTACAAGCCAGTACTTCTTAGAACATAGATGTAAATTTTAAACAAAAATTTTAGTAAATTTAAATCGAACAACATATTAAGAGAATAATAATCACAAGTGGGGTTTACCCCAAGAACACAGGGTTAATTTGACATTCAAAAGTCAATATTATTTACCATATTAAGCCAAAAAAAGAAAAACTACATGGTCATCTCATTAGAGAAAAAAAATTTGGTAAAATTCAACATCCATTCCTGATTGAAATTCTCAAAAGAACCTCCTCAGTCTGATAATTAGCATCTATGAAAAAACTAAAACTAACAGCACACTTAGTGGTAAAAGGCTAAATGCTTTCTAAGATCAGGGATTGTCCACTCTGTTTTCTAAAACTTTTCACTTTTATTTGACATTGTGTTGGAGGCTTTAGCCAATGTGATCAGGCAAGACAGAGAAATAAGACATTCAGATTTAAAGGAAAAAGTAAAACTGTCTTTGTTTGAAGATGACATGATCATCATGCAAAAATAACACAATGGAATTAATAAGTGAGTTTAGTAAGGTTTCAAGGTAAAAGATTCATATCTAAAAATCAATTGTGCACCTTCTTATACTAGCAACAAAAAAATCAGAAACTGAAATTTTTTAAAATGCCATATACAATAGTATCAAAAATATGAAATGCTTAGGGATAGATCTGGTATAAGATGTGTAAGACCTACCCACTGAAAACTTTGAGAAAAATTAAACAATTGCTAAGTAGGTGGAGCACTATACCTTGTTTATGGAAGACTCTATATCATTAAGATGTAAATTCTCCCCAAGTTATTTATAGACTCAACACAGTCTCAATTAAAATCCAAGGAGGCTTTTTCTGTAGAAATTGACAAACTGATTTTGAAGTTTATATAGAAATACAAAGGGCCTAGATAATGGCCAACACAACTCTGGGGAAAAAACTGGAGGGCTAATGCTATCTGACTTTTTTAGCCATCCCCAGTGTTTCTCCACAAAACCTCCATGCAGACTGGGTCTGAGGAACTATCTTCAGGGACCAACAGAAGGGGCAGCAGTGAAAATGGGGCTGAGATTTATTGAAGTATTATAAACCATACTACTAAGCGTGATATTAGCATTAAGATAAACAGATCAGTGGAACAGAAGAGAAAGTCCAGAAATAAATGCACACATACAGGGATAGTTCACTTTGTAAACATTTTTACTGAGATATAATTTGTACACCATAAAGTTCACCAGCATCATAACGTAATTTGAGAACATTTCCATCACCCCAAAAGAAACCTTATACTCATTAGTCACTTTTCACCCCTTCCCCACCCCACCCCAATTCCCCTTCCCTGACCCTAGAGAACCACTAATTTTTCTGTCTCTGTAGAATTGCCTGTTTTAGACATTTCATATAAATTAGATCATACAGTATCTGGCTTTTTGTGATGAGATTCTCTCACCTGGCATAATATTTTCAAAGACTATTCACATTGTAGCATTATTGGTACTTCATTCCTTCTTCCTGCTGATATTCTATTGTATAGATATTACCACATTTTACTTACCTATTCTTCAGTTTGGGGACATTTGATATGCTTCCACTTCTTGGCTTTTATGAATAATGCTGGTATGAACATTTGTGTACATTGTTGTATGGAAGTACATTTTCAGTTCTTAGGTATATTACTCAGGAGTGGAACTACTGAGTCATATGGTAAATCTATGTTTAACCTTTTGAAGAATTACTAAATTGTTTTCCAAAGTGACTGTACCATTTTATATTTCCCACCAACAATGTGTGGTAATTCTAATTTCCCTACATTCTTATCAGCACTTCTTATTTATATTTTTTACTATAGCTATTCGTGTGTTTTAAGTGATATCTCAGTGTGGTTTTGATTTGCTTTTACAAATAACTGATGATATTGAGCATCTTTTCATGTGCTTGTAGCTATTTGCACATTTTCCAGAGAAAAATGTCTATTTAAACCCTTTGTCTCCCCTTTAACTAGGTTGTCTTTTATTATTGAGTTGTAAGAGTTCTTTATATATTCTGAATACAATCTGTTACCAGATACATTATTTGTAAATATTGTCTTCTGTTCTGTAGTTGTTTTTCCACTTTACTGGTGGTTTTTAATTTTGATTAAATCAAATTTATCAATCTTTTATTGTTTGTCGGAAAATTGATTTTTGACAAACATTTAAAGGCAATGCTGTAGAAAAAGGATAACCTTTTCAACAAATGGATATCCACATGCAAAAAATAAACTTCATATCACATATGAAAATTAACTCAAAAGGGATCAAAACCTAAAATGATAACCTGTCTATAAAAAAATGAAAATTTGTGACTGTGGGTCAGGCAACAATTTCTTAAATATGACACCTAAAGCACAGTCTACAAAAGAAGAAATTGAAATACAGGTAATCTTCAAATTTTAAAATATTTGCTCTATAAAGGACACAATGTTAAGATGAAATGACATGACATAGACTAGAAGAATATCTCTGTAAACAATACATCTGATAAAGGACTTACATCCAGATTGTATTAAAGAACTCTTAAAATTCAACAGTAAGACAATAAGTCAATGAAACAATTTGGCTTAGAAAAGACGGTTTACCAAAAAGGATAAAACAGATGGTAAAAAAAATACTTGAAAAGATGCTCAACATCTTTAGCCATTCAGAAAATGCAAACTAGAACCATAAAATGAGATAATATTACATACCTATTCAAATGGCTAAAATGAAAAATGACCATACAAATTGCTAGTGAAGATGATCCAGCCATTCCACTTCCAGGAATTTACCTAAGATAAGAAATAACATATTTCCAAAGACTGTACATGAATGTTCATTGCAGCTTTAACTGTAATAGCCCAAATCTAGAGACAACTCAAAAGTCCATCAACCTCTAAATGGATAAACAAACTGTAGTATATCCATACAATGGATTACTATTTGGTAACAACAGTGAGTTCTTGAAACAAGGATGAACCTCAAAGTAATTAGGCTGAGTAAAAGGAGCTAGGCACAAGAGTACATGTTGTGATTCCAGAAACTGCAAACTTAGTGACACAAAGCAACCAGTGAATGCCTGGGGAAAAGGGAGCAGGGGGAGGCAGGAAGAAAAGGCTATCGGGGCATGAGGAAATTTTGGGGAGTGGGGGGTAGATATGTTCACTGTCTTGACTGTGGTAGTGGTTGCATGTGCACGTATGTAAAAACATTAAAGTCTATACTTCAAATATGTGCAGTTTACTGAACATCAATTATACTTAAATAACCCACCTTCAAGTAGAGAGTAAATGAGTAGCTCATTGAGAAAATCATCAGAAAACCTAAGTCAAGAGCTTTTGTTAAGAAATATGACTGATTCAAGACTAGCACTTACAAACATGTGCTGATTACATCAGTTGCTAAAAATTACTTTGAAACAAATGAACTATTGTTTTCTGAAGAGTAGAATGAGGCCAATTCACACTCATGCCTCTTCAATAAACCATAGAATGCTGAAAAGTCTGGGCTTCTATTCATTTGTGGCAGCCTTTTAACTCCAGAGGAATTACGTCCTTCCTTTTAGTTAGATTAACACAAGTATATATTAAAAACCAGGAAGCTGTCCTACAAAGGCTGAAAGATCAAGCACTGGAAAAGTACAAGAGTTGTATATGGAACTAAGTCCTGCCAGATTCTGACAGCTATTTGCTGGCCATCTCTAGAAGGGTGACAAGGCCATTTAAGCAAAGGATTTTCTTACAACCGTTCTTCCATACTTGCCATTCTTTCCTGAGCTATTACTGTAGGTCTAAAACAAGGATTCCTCGAAGAGTATAGAACATAAACATAGCTTTTATGGTATCATTCAAACTCAAATGCAATATAAAGTTGGAAAAAGGTAAAGGCAAGAAATCTCATTAGTGCAACTTGAGCAGAGAGTGATGTGTTTGTATCAGTGAAGGCATACAAGGCAGTGTACTAGGAATGTGAGAAAGGTAATGCGGAAAGGCCAAAATAGGCACATACTCCTAGTGACTGACTTTAAAATATGTTGCCTTGCTCTCCTAGAATATCGTGTGAAGTAAGCAGAAGAATGAAAAGGAAAGATTCAAAGAGTACAAAAGTTAAAAGACACTAAGATCAAAGTGTTCTTGGCTAGGGATCTACATACACAGAGATCTTTTTCCAAAGAAAGTCAGTAAAGAAAAGTATTTTAAGGACATTTGTATTTGTTTAGTTCGCTAATTCCTTAGCATGTGAAAAAGGCAAATGGGAAAAGATTTTTCTATAGATAATGAATCAAACTGAAGTTTTTTAATGGTAAAATTTAAATGGAGCCAAGTGAATAACAACAGAAAAAGCTTATTAGTTGTTATAATTCTCCGTTATCAATTATTCTTTATACCAGTAAACTAAGAGCTAAGGTACCATAACCATGTCAGCATTGTTTTTCAAATGTTGGCACCTTAGACCTTGGTAATAGGACAATTACTAGAAATGATGGCCTCAGCCCCTTCCCTTCTACCCCTAGCTTTTCCCACTAGCTCCTCACAACCATACATCTTTAAACACTTGTCAAGACTTTGTCTCTATTCCCTGATCCTCATCCAATACAGCTTTCAATCACTCCACAGAAACAGCTCTAAGTCAATGGTGGCCTACAGGTCATTTAATCCATCTAGCATATAACATTCTCGAGGGTGGCAATACTGTAACCAAGGCAGCAAAAGAGATTCCAGGGAGCAAAGCTACAGCTCCATCACAGACCATTCATTCCCCTGAGATCCAAGCCTATTTAGCTACCTGCCAATCTGATATTTCCCTATGAGTGTCTCAGAGGTATTTTCTGGGAAAAGAGTCCACAGCTTTGGTGTAATTCTCAGGTTGAAAACTACTGCAATTTCAGAAAGGATTTCAGAAAGGATTATAAAATAATAAAATGGTAAAACTAAAAAGCTAAAAGGTTGATACAATTAATTCTATGAACAAGTTTTTATTCTTCTCTGATGTCTTTAAGGTCTCTTCGTGTAAATATATCTAGTTAATAATACACAACAGAAACTAAATGAGGTAAGAAATCATCATGTCAATATATTGATTTGTCCCAAAGCACTGACATGAATGCCGTTTTAGTGGTTCTTTGGTTATACTAAAAGGTATCCTGAAACCAGTGTCAGACTTTCAGTAAATGAAAACAAGAATATGAAACACCACAAATAGGTTTGTAAACTTGCTACACTGACTGTAGCAAATGGAGCCAAGTGAATGACAACAGAAAAAGCTTAGTAGCTGGTATAATACTCTGTATCAATTATTCTTTATACCAGTAAACTAAGAGCTAAGGTACCATAACCTTACACAACTAAGAGTAAATGTCAAAAATTACATTTTGAAGAGAATCCAGAAAAAAAGGGGGTATCATAAGAAAACTGCATTAAAAATATACCCTTATAATTCCAACAATTTAAAAACTCTTCTTTTAGTCATGTTTCGTATAAGGCCACACCACAAAGTTAAAATATGAAGGCTTTTTGGCTCTATGAATTCTTTCTTCTTGGACAATCAGAAATTTGCCAACACCAATACTTTCAAATAAAAGGAATTCTGCTTCTAAGATTTAGAAACAGGTTTATTTCAGGGGTTAGAAAAATAACCTCTCAAATTGGTGGAAGAAATCTTCCTCTTTACCGCAACAGGATTAAAGGTCTAATCTAGCATGGTCTAAATCTTTACCTGCTGATCCTGTTTTCTGTTCAACCTTTCTCTCTGTCTCCCTGTTTCCTGACTCTGATAGAATTCTTCCTCGGTGATTTCTGAAGTCATTACTAAAAATACCTTAATAGTTCCTATTGAACTCTCTACCTGGGTTTTCTTTAAGCACCTCAAACCTAGTATGCTTCAAACTAAACTTACTCTCTCCACCTCTACCTCCTTCCTGGCACATCTGTCTTATAGTTTATTTATCTAGGGACCCAAGCCATAAACATAGGATTTTACCTTGCATTCTCCTATACAAAACCTTGATAATTTTATCTCTTATGCTCTTAAAACTGTCTCTTCCTCATTCCTTCCCTGGCCCTGACTTACATGAAAGGCCATGTCACAGACTTCTAAGAGGTTACTGATGGAGTCAAATCTGGGGTTGAATCCTAGTTCTGCTATTGCTAAGTGTGATCTTAATCTTAGGCAAATTACTTAACCTTTCTATGGCTCACTTTCTCATCTGTAAAATGAAAAGAAGAAAAAATTTACTTTATAGGGTTATGAAGTGAGCAAATGAGCTAATAGCTCTAAAACACTCAACATTATGCCAGGTACACTGTAAATACTTGGTATGTACAACTACCCTGCAGAATTATATATCAATTAAATGAGATGATAATCTGTGTAAAGCACCAGACATACAGTAAGGACTTAGTATATAATAATAATATATTTTTTAATTAATTTCACCTCTCATCTTCTAAGTATATCACTTCAATAATTCTAACATCTTATCTATTCTCCATAATCCTTCTAAATGCCTCCTGTTTTCAGGATAAAATCCAAATTCCTTCTCATGATATATAAAGCCCTTTAAGGCCTTATCTTTATTTCTTAAAGGTTACCTCTTGCCATTCCTTTAACTCCAATCACATCCATTTAGAAGGGTCATATTCTCACATGAGTCACAGCATTTACAATGCTGTTCCTTTTGCCTATAATTCCCATCCACCCTTTTCCCCAATCAAATTTTGATTTTGTCTCATACTACTGCTTCTAATTCTTCAAAATTCAGACCAGGAAGTCTTCCCTGTCCTTCTGCTATACCATACCATATCCCCAATTTGGGGTTCAAAACACAGTCTCTGCGCTCCCATATATTCTTGTAATTTTCTTCCAATGACATTAGAAGATACATTTTACTTTATGAATATCTTTTATTTTACTTGAGATTTGAGGATCTTTAATTTGACATTTTTACATTTATGCTGATTAGAGAAATTAGTCTGTAACACCGCTTTCTTGCAATGTCCTTGTCAAGTTAGTATCAAGGTTACACAGGCAACTATAGTTACTTAGGAATATTCCATCTTCCATTCTCTGGAATATTTTATGTAAAACTTAGTTTTTTCCCCTTAAATATTTGGCAACTAACATTTATTGAGTACATACTATGTGCCAGGTCCTGTATTATAAGCACATTTACATGTTACCTCATTTAATCCTCAAAGGAATTTTATGAGGTATATACCTTTATTATCCTTGTCTCATAGAGAAGAAACTGCGGCTTATAGACCTAACTTTCCTAAAATCATTTAGACGGTAGATAGTAAAACTGGAACTTAAACATATATCTCCCCATGTTTTAAACTACATGTTACATTGTCTTGTAATACTTAATATATAGTATTATAATTATCATTTATCTGCTTCTACGTTAGTCAATGAAATCTTTCTAGTAAGATCCTTAAAGAATAAGATCGTATCTTTCATTTTTTGCACCACTATGTCTAGCATCATATCTACTAATTAATAGCTGTTCAATAAATATCTTCTAAATGCATGAATGAAACGTATCATTTGATCCTTATAACAACTGAGTGAGGGAAGGCAGTTATTATCTATTACTGTTTAGAGAGCAGATGTATTTTTATTTAGAATGCTGCTGAAGTAGTTTTGTCTTTGCATTAAATCATATAACCTCCGTGCAAAGGCATACATGATTTAGCTTATGCAATAGGGGAAGAGCAAAAAAAGAATTTTAATTATTTGCAAACTATCAACAATAACAGATTGAATTTTCTGATAGCATCTGTATGACAGGGACCTTATATTTTTTCTGGGGTCAAGAATATAAATCCAAGAAGAGAAAGATTATCCAGTGAGAAAAAAGGCAATAAAACAAAAGCCTGAAGCAGAAAAGCTTTCAAAGAAGGTCAGGGGTATAGCTAAAGGAGAATTTCCCACTGACTATGCCATGTGGTAGGCATGTCATAAGAAGATTTAGGTTATACATAAAATACCCACAGCAGGGATGTCTCGGCTGCAGTTAAAGGAACTGACCTAAATTTTCATTCTATCTTTGTTGACGAGTCTGTAACATGCTTATATATGGGTATTATAGAATTGAAAGTTTTTTTTGATGCATATCAGACCATAATCATGGCTAAACGACTAGGTTATAGAAAGACAAATCTGGTCTAGATATTAAGAATGAACTTCCTGAGATACTAAAATTGTTATCCAGGGAGATTATATAATTACAGTCCTAAAGAACATTAAGAACAGAAAAAATTCTTGAGATATTTAAATAGAATCCTGCATAAAGGGTACTCTAGACAACTTCATGAGGATTTTTCCAAGCCTCTTCTACCTTAATCCAAAATACATAACACATAGTTCCACTGCAACAGTTTTTGTCAAGCTGCTTTCAGGACAACACTTAATATATCACAAGGGGGCAAAAAAGCATGTGAGAATAAAAACGTACCAAAGGAACTATTAAACACCTCACAGGAAAAGCATTCTCACTAGTGGATCACCACATAAACATTTCTTAAGTCCTTTACTCTCTATTGCAAAATAAACAGGATATTGAGCAGCAAGGGGCCCCTTACAAAGCAGATACTGCTGAGGCTCCTGAAGTCAAATATACTAATGATGAGAAATTTGAAAAATTAGGAAATGAAGAATTAAAAAACAATGATTTATTTTCACCATCCAAAGACAATTCTTAAACATCTTGGAATGTGTACTTATTTTTTCCATCATCATTATCGTTGCACAGAGGTTTGTCTCCACTCGGTCCACAGGTTGGGAGAAGTTCAGGGGTGTTTAAGAACCTGTCCTCAGGCAGGAGGCGGAGGCTCTAGCAGAAGCTCCAAGAACCGGGGCTTGTAGCAGTGCCCCTCAAAGGCTAATCTTTTTTCTTGGAATTTTTACATTTATGTTCATGAAAGAAATTGGTCTGTAATGTTGCTTTCCTATTTAAGCTGGCCTCTGCAGTCATTTGAGAAGTATTCCCTGTTTTCTATTGTCCAAAATAGTTTATTTAAAACTTAGTGTTACTATTTTCTTTGAATATTTGGAATGAAGACATCAGAGACTGAATTTTTCTTTTTGCTAAGATTTTTACTATTTAATTCCTTAAGTGATAAGGATTATTCAGATTTGTATTTCTTCTTGCATCCATTTTCAGTTTTTCATTTTTAAAGGAGTTTGTCTTACCGAAATGATCAAAATTTTTAGTGTAGAGTTGTCCACAAAGTTCTCTTATTATCATTTAATGTCTCTAGGTTCTGTAGTAATGGCTCCTTTTTCATTCCTAATATTGGTAACTTGTGTTTTCTCTCTTTTCTTTTTACTGATTAGTAAAAGTGGCACGTCCCTGGCAAAAATAAATTCTCAAAGAACCAGTTTTTGGCTTTGTTGATTTTCTCCACTGTGCATTTTTCTATTTCATTGATTTCTGCTCTGCGACATCCTTCTTCTAGCTTGATTTGCTATTTTTCTAGAATAAGATGGAAAGTTAAAACATTGAATTTAGCCTTTTTACTTTTTCTGGTAATTGCAATTAGGCAGAGCTGCTCTAACATTCCCTCTAAGCACTGGTTTAGATGCACCTGATAAGTTTTGGTATGTTTTATCATCATTATGATTCTCTTCAAAGTATTTCCTAATTTCCAGTGTAATTTTACCTTTGACCCAGAATTCTTTAAAAATGTACTGCTTATTGACTTCTAGCTTAGTATCATTATAATCAGAGAACATACTCTGAAAAATGACCCAGGATATGATCAATTTTGGTAAATGTGCCATGGGCACTTGGAAATAATATATTCTGCCACTGTTATAAATGTTTTCATTTTTCAGGAGGACATATCTAGCGGTAAAATGGCTAGGTCACAGGGTGGGTGTATGCTTACACAAAATAATAACAGTTTTCTAAAGTGGTTGCACTTTTTTCCACTTTAACCATCAACACATGAGTTACAGCTAATCTACATCCTTGCCAATATCTGGTACTGTTGTTATTTTTGGTTTGGTTTTTTTTTTTTTTAAGCTATTCTAATGAATATGAAGTGGTAGCTCATTGTGTATTTATTGAGTTCCTATTTTATACTGTTCAATTCACACTTTCTACTTTATTTTATAATTTCCAGTTCTCTGGTGAAATTCTCTTATTTTTTTCATTTATTTTTGTCCATTTTCCCCCTATATCTGCATAAGTATATAAATCTTTTTAAAGTACTTGCCTGCTAACACTAATGTCTGTGTCACTTTTGAGTCTGCTTCTGTTGCCTCTTTTTTCTCTTGCCTGTCTTTTAGTCATCAGGTTCTATCTGACATGCCAAGAAATTTTGATTGAATGCTGAAAATTGTTAAAATTTTTAGAGGCTCCAAATGATGTTATTTTTGACTAAAAAAGGTTCACCCTTTTCTCTGCTAGGCAGAGAGTACAGATTCATCACCTTAATCCAGTCAGGCACTCAGCAGAATCAAGGCTGCTTTGTGGTTTGAGCAATGTTTTAGGTCCACTTGGTCTACAGCTGGTTAGACCATCTTCTTGGAATATAACTCTCCAAAGCTTTCAACTGAAAGCCTGGTATATTCCTTGGATCCTTGCTCCACTGCCTCACCTCGGTGGGTCCTGAACTCTGCATCTCCTCAGCACCACAAGACTATAGAACATTTCTGCTTCCCAGAAGTTTTCAACTTAGCCCTTCAGCTTTCTTTCCTACACAAATTTAGACTTTGGCAAATATCTTGAGAAGAAAACTAATAAACTTTTTGAGACCCCTCAAGTCTTCAATTTTGTTAATTCAGTTCCTGAACACCAACAAAAGCTCTGCTTAATTCTCTGTCCCCAAGAGGTAGCCCTGTGATTGGTCCATATTCATACTGAAAATTCCTAAAGAAGTCTTTGCTCCCATTGTTCCAAGAAATCTAGTTCCTTATTTCCAAATGTGTGTATGTCAGCCTTCCCTTAATAGTCCACAGGCTTCTCGAACTCAATGTCCAAAACTGAACTCACTAGCATTCTGCCAACTCTGTTTTTTTTAGGCATTTCCCATCTATGTTAATGGTATTACCACTCATTCAGTTTTCCAAGAACATTAGAAATTACCCTTGACTCCTTTCTCAACACCAAACCCAATTGATCATTACGTCCTATGGATTTTACTTCTTTAATTTTATTAAATATATGCCTCTCTGTTCCCAATGTCCTCCTCACCTCCTACCTCAACTACTACAATAACTTTTTAACTAAACCCTTTGCCTTAGTTTTCTGTCCCTTTCAGACCATTCTGTATTCTGCTGAGTAATCTTTCTAAAACACAAATCAGATCATAAGACTTATGCCTTAAAATATTTCAACAGCTTTGTTATACCCCTTTGCCACTTCATTCCCACCAGTTTAGCAACCCTAAGTTTTCACCTTGTTTCCCAGACATACCTTATACATTCATACAAGTTCCTTGACCATCCAGAAAATTCCAATTCACCCTTCAAGACCCACTTTGAGTATTAACTCATCTATAAAGCCTTTCTTGACCTCCGTAGACCATTCCTGCCTCACTTTTCATGTAGCATTATTTTTTTCATTTGCCTTTTTGTCTGGCCTCTCTTGGTGCTCATCCTATTTACCATCATCACCATCACTACCACGGAAGTAATAGCTACTATTTACTGTCATTTTATTAAATGCCAGATACAATATTAAATACTTTACATATATATCTCCATTTAATGTTATCAACAACCTAGAAGATGGCATTATAATCCTCATTTTATAATTAAGGATATTGAGCCTCAGAGGTATAGGAACGTGTTTGAGGTTACACAGCTAGTAAGTGTCCAATTCAGTCCTAAGACTATTTGCTTCTAAACCTGTGCTATGAACCACTCTCCTGCCACACATTCAAATTTTATGTTCTCACCATATATTACAGTGTCTGGCATGTGGTAGCCTCTCCATAAATGATTTATTGATAAGGAGTACTAAACAAGGTAATATATGAAAGCCATTGTAAATTATGAAACTCTACATTAAAATTATTATTTCCTTCCATCCTAACTCAGTTTTGATTCCTCTACTTCACCATCCTTATCTGCTTCTCCAGCACACTTATCCATCTAGGCCCAAATGAAATGTAATAATTTATCTGTTCTCCAGAGGGAATCAATAAACCTTCTTCTGTGTTCCCAGAGATTCTATACCTATTGGTTCTATTATAATAATTATATTACTTGTTTGCATGCAATTGTTCCCCCATCCACCATAGATTATAAGGTTCTTCAAGTAAAAGAATTACATTGTATTTTTCTTTGTATTACCTGTGCCTAGGACAGTGCCAGTATATGGAAGATGCCAAGTTAATGTTGGCAGAATAAATGCAGAATCACTCTCAGACCTGGATAAGAGAAGAGGTCTTTGCCTTGGAACCCACATTTTTCTCCTAGGTTTACTGAGATATAATCAACAAATAACATTGTGTAGCTTTAAAGTATACAATATATATCAGTGATTTGATATACATATATATTGTGAGATGATTACCACAATAAAGTTAGTTAATATATCCATCACCTTACATAGATACCTTTTTTCCTTTGATAAGAACATTAAAATTTACTCTTAGTGAATTTCAAGTGTACAATACAGTACTGTTAATCATAGTCACCATGTTGTACATTATTAGATTGCTAGAACTCATTCCTCTTACAACTGAAAGTTTATACCCCTTGGCCAACACCTCATTTCCCCCACACTGCGGGTCCTGGCAACCATCAGTCTATTCTGTTTTGATGAGCTTGACTTCTTTTTATAAATTTAACATGTAAGTCAGATCATAAAATATTTGTTTTTCTCTGATTTATTTCACTTGCTATAATGCCCTCAAGGTTTATTCATGTTGTCACAAATGGTAGCATTTCCCTCTTTATTATGGTTGAATAATATTCCATTATACATTATCACATTTTCTTCATCTGTTCACATGTTGATTCTTAGGTTGTTTCTATGTCTTGTCTATCTTTATGAATAATGCTGCAATGAACATGGGGATGCAGATACCTCTTTGAGATAGTGATTTCATTTCCTTCTGATATATACCTAGAAGCAAATTGCTTGGTCATATGGTACTTTAATTTTTAATTTTTGAGGAACCACCATACTGTTTGCCATAATGTCTACGCCAATTTACATTCCCACCAACAGTGCATAAGGGTTCTGATTTTTTCACATCCTTGCCAGCATTTATCTCTTGTCTTTCCGATAATAGCCATTCAAACTGATGTGAAGCGGTTATCTCATTATAGTTTAGATTTGCATTTCCCTGATGATTAATGATGTTGAGCATGCTTTCATGCACCTATTGGCCATTTGTATGTCTTCTTAGAAAAATGTCTATTCAGGTCCTTTGCTCATTTTTAATTGGGTTGTTTTGTTTTTTTCTATTAAATAAAATGAGTTCCTTATATATTCTGGATATGAACACCTTATCAAATAATGGTGTGCAAATATTTTCACCCATTCTATAGGTTACCTTTTCATTTTGTTGATTGCCTTTGTAAGCAGAAGCTTTTTAATTTAACACAGTCACTTCCACTTAATTTTTTGCTTTTGCTATACTTACAGTGTCTTATTTTTAAAAAAACTTGCTAAGACCAGTGTTAAAGGGCTTACCCCTGTTTTCTTCTAGTAGTTTTACAGTTTCAGGTCTTATTTTGAAGTCTCTAATACATTTTGAGTTCATTTTTGATGGTGCAAGATAGGGATCCAGTTTCATTATTTGTATGTGGATATCCAGTTTTCCCAACACCATTTATTAAAGAACACTATCCTTTCCCCATTGTATATTCTTGGCTCCTTTGCTGTAAATTAATTGGTTTATTTCTGAGTTCTTTATTTTGTCCCATTGATCTATATACATGTTTCTATGGTGATAACCACACTGTTTTGATTACAATAACTTTGTAATATAATTTGATATCTAGATGTGTGATACCTCCAGTTTTGTTCTATTTTCTCAAGATTGTTTTGGATGCTTGGGATCTTTTCATGGTTCCATATGGATTTTAGGATTGTTTTTTCTATTTCTGCCATTGAATTATAGACTGCCTTGGTCAGTATGGACATTTTAACAATATTAATTCTTCCAGTCCATTAGTCTGGAATATCTTTCCATTTATTTGTGTCTGCAATTTCTTTCATCAATGTTTTATAGTTTCCAGCATGCAGATCTTTCATCTCCTTGGTTAAATTTATTCCTAAGTATTTTATTCTTTATGATGTTATTATTCATAGGGTTAATTTTCTTAATTTCTCTAGTAGTTCATTGTTAGTATATAGAAACAAAACTGACTTTTGTAAATTGATTTTGTATCCTACAACTTTACTAAGTTTATTAATTAGTTCTAACAAGTTTTTGGTGGAGTCTTTGGGGTTTTCTATATATAATGTCATCTGCAAATAGTGACAATGTAAATTCTTCCTTTCCGATTTGGACTGCCTTTTCTTTCTTTTTCTTGCTTACTTACTTTGGCTAGGACTTCCAGTACTATGTGGAATAAAAGTGGCAAGAGTGGGCATCCTTGTCTTGTTCCTGATCTTAAATGAAAAGCATTCAGCTTTTCATCATTGAGTGTGATGTTGACTGTGGGCTTGTCATGTATGGTCTTTATTATGATGAGGTATATTCCCTCTATATCTACTTTATTGAGGGTTTTTATCATGAGTATATGTTGAATTGCATCGAATGCTTCATTTTTTTTAATGATTCAATTATTTTTATCTTTCATTTTATTAATCTGGTGTATCACATAGATTGATTTGCAGATACTAAACCATCCTTGCATTTGTGAAATAAATCCTGCTTCATCATAGTATAGATCCTATTAATGTATTGTTGAATTCAGTTTGCTAATATTTTGTTGAGACTTTTTGCATCTATGTTCATTAGGGATATTGGCCTGTAATTTTCTTTTCTTGTAGTTCCTTGCCTGGTTTTGGTATCAGTGTAATCCTGGCCTTACAGTGAGTTTGGAAGTTCGCTCCTCTTCTATTTTTTTGAAGAATTTGTGAATGATTGGCATTAATTCTTCTTTAAATGTTTGGTAGAATTCACCAGAGAAACTGTCTTATCCTGCATATTTGTTTGTTGGGAGGATTTGGACTACTGATTCCATCTCCTTATAATTGGTCTGTTCAAATTCTCTACTTATTTATGATTCAGTCTTGATGGGTTGCATATTTCTAGAAATTTATCCATTTTTTTCTAGGTTGTCCAATTTGTTGGTATATAATTATTCATAGTAGTGTCTCATGATCCTTTGTTTCTGTGGTAGCAGTTGTCTCCTATTTCATTTATAATTTTCTTTGAGTTCTCTCTCTCTTTTTCTTTTTTTAATGGTTAATCTAGCTAAGGATTTCAATTTTGTTTATCTTCTCAAAAAACTCACTCTTAGTTTCACTAATCATTTTTACCTAATCTCCAGTTCATTTTTTCTGCTCTAATCCTTATTATTTCCTTCCTTGGGCTAACTCTGGGCATAGTTTGCTCTTGTTATTTTAGTTCTTGAGGTGTAAGGTTAGATTGTTTGAGATCTTTCTTTTTCCTTAAAGGTATTTATAACTGTAAACTTTTCTCTTAGAACTGCTTTTGTTGCATGTCATATGTTTTGGTATATTGTGTTTCTTTTTTCATTTGTCTCAAGGTATTTTTTTATTTCCCTTTTAATTTCTTTTTTAAGCCATTAGTTGTTCAAGAGAGTGCTAATTATTTCCATGTATGTACTTAGGAATTTTCCAATTTTCCTCCTGTTATTGATTTTTAGTTTTATATCATTATGTTTGGAAAAAAAACTTGACAGAAGTTCAATTTTCTTGAATTTGTTAAGACTTGTTTTGTGGCCTAACATATGATCTATCCCAGATAGATGTGTGTTCTTGAGAAGAATGTGTTCTGTTGCTGTTGGATAAGATGCTGGGTATGTGTTTTAGGTCTATTTGGTCCATAGTGTTGTTCAAAAACAAGGAAACTATTGTTTCCTTATTGATTTTTCTGTCAGGATATTATATCCATTGTTGAGAAGGAGGTATTAAAGTCCTTACTATTACTGTATTGCTGTTTATTTCTCCTTTCAGTTCTGTTAGTGTTTGTTTTATATTTAGGTATTTCAATGTTGGATAGGTATTTGCAATAGTTATATCAGCTTGATATAATGGACTCCTTTATTATTATATAATGAACTTCTTTGTCTATTATGACCCTTTTTAACTTAACTAGTCTATTTTGTCTGATATAAGGATAGATACCCCTCCTCTCTTTTAGAGACTATTTGCATGGAATGTCTTTTTCCATCCTTTCACTTTCACCCTACGTGTGTCCTTAAAGCTAAAGTGAGTCTTACAGGCATGATTTCCTTCCTAAGACACTGTGGTATGGGCAAAAGAAGAGACAAATAGGTCAATAGAACAGAAAAGATTGCCCAGAAATAGATCCACATCAACATAGCTAACTGATCTTTGGCAAAGGGGCAAATGCAATACAATGAAGCAAAGGAAGTCTTTTCACCAAATGGTGAATGAAAAATTGAATATCCATGCACAAAAGCATGAATCCAGTCACTGACCTTATACCCCTTACAAAAATTAACTCAAAATGCATCATAGAACTAAATGTAAAACACAAAGTTATAAAACTCCTAGAAGATAACAGCACTCTGGATATGGTAATGACTTAGATACAACACCAAAGGCATAATCCTGAAAGAAATAATTATAAGCTGGACTTCATTAAAATTAAAAACTTCTGCTGCTCAAAAGACAATGTCAAAGGAATGAGAATTCAAGCCACAGACTAGGAGAAAAGATTTGCAAAAGACACATCTGGTAAAGAACTGTTATCAAAAATATACAAAGAACTCAAAACTATTAAGGAAAATAGCCCAATTAAAATGGGGCAAAAACCTGGACACCTCACCAAAGAAGATATACAGATGGCCAATAAGTATACGAACAAAAATGAAATACCACTGCACACCTAACAGAGTGACCAAAATCCAAAACACTGACACCACCAAATACTGGAGAGGATGTGGAGCAAAAGGCACTCTCATTAATTACCGGTGGATGCAAAATGGTACAGCCACTTTGGAAGAACATTTGGCAGTTTCTTGCAAAAGTAAAGATACTCTTACTATAAGATCCAGCAAATTCACTCCTTAGTATTTACCCAAAGAGATGAAAACTGAGGCCCACGCAAAACCTGCATGTGAATTTGTAGCCACTTTTTTTTATAATTGCTCAATCTTGGAAGAAACCAAGATATTCCTCAGGTGAATGAATAAACTGTGGTTCATGCAGACAATAGAATATTATTCAGGACTAAAAAGAAATTAGCTATCAAGCCATTAACAGGCTTTGGAGGAACCTTAAGTGCATATTACTAAATGAAAGAAGCCAATCTGAAAAGGCTACATAGCTTATGATTCCAACTACAAGACATTCTGGCAATGGCAAAACAATGGACACAGTAAAAAAGATCAGTGGTTGCCATGGCTGGGGGAAGGGAGAGATGAATAGATGGAGCATGAAGTGTTTTTAGGGCAGCAAAACTATTCTATAAGATATTATGTGGACATATATGCCACTATGCATTTGTCAAAACCTGTAAGAATGTACAACAGCAAATGTGAATCCTAATGTGAACATGGATTACCATGCATCAAAGTAGGTTTATCAGCTGTAACAAATGTACCACTGGATGTTGATAGTAGAGGAGGCAGTTCACGTTTAGGGGCAGGAAGTTAAATGGGAACTCTCTGTACTTTGTGCTTAATTTTGTAAACCTACAACTGTTCCACAAAATAAAAACATAGCTCTTAACCATCTTTTAATACTCCTACCCAGATAAAAAATAGTTGTTTCCACTATGAATCAGAAGGCAAAACCACTGCCTGATTACTTCTAAAACGTAAGCTTCCAAAATCATCTTAACAGATAATTTAAGATGAAGATGAGAGAACTTACTTGTCAATTTTCTTCCTATGTTCTTTTTGCCTTTGTTGTTCTCTCACCTGTTCTCTTTCAATATCCATGAAAAGTCGTCTATACCTGAGGTACTGCTTTTGACGCTAAAGGAAAGAAGATAGAATTGTTAAGTTTCTGCTGTCAGAGGACTTTCCAAGGAAGGAAAATATCCTTGTGCGATAGACAAAAAAATAGTATCATACAGAAGTCATGTGCAATTAAGTCTTTAATTTCCTTCTATTTACGGTGACTCAGGATAATATCATATTGAGCAAGATAGCTATTAGATGTTTCAGACAAATCAGAGAATGAAGTACTAATTTAGTTTGCCCTTAGTATAGTCCCTTGTCAAAAGCAATTGAGGAAATGACTGTATTTGATGTGAAAAGATATATACTATATGTTTACTCTGTGTTCCCAAGTAGTAAGTACCACAGGAACAGGGCCAAAGAAACATGTGAGAAGTATTTTAAAACAGAGTAATAGTCACTTTAACTTTGCAAAATTAAACCCACACCACGAAAACCAACTCTTAGCAGAGTATAATGTGGTGAAGAGGAGAGAGGAGTCTCATACTTTTAAAGGAAACAAGTAAAATAAAAGCAAGTGCTACTACCCTATATATAATCTGTTCATACCTCTGGATTTATATGTTCCCTTTTAAGAATACAAGCTACTCAAAGGGCACTGGTGTACACACAGATATACACATTGACATGTTTTTGCCCTCTGAGTAGCTTGTGTCATTTTAGTAAAAATATTAAAAGTTTAATAGCAATTCTCAATATTGAAGATACATCAAAATTATCAGTTGTATTTTTTAAAAACACAGATGCTTCCAAACTACCTTTTCAGATACTGATTCAGTATATCTGATTTGGGTCTAAGCATCTGTATTTTGAAAAGAAATCCACATCTGGTTTTGGTGCACAGCCAGTGTCAAAAACTGTTAGTTTAAACTAACTTTGGGTTGAAATGAAAAAAAAGGGGGTCATAAATTAAAACTCTTCCTTTCAATAAGTTGTTGTGACAAGTATACACTAATGTGGGAAATCCCTAGGATCAAATCTCTGATTTCACATCAATCTACTCTAAATCCTAGTTGCTCAGAAGTTTAATATATTATAATGACCCAAGTAACTACAAGCTCTTAATGTGTAAGGAAACAAATTGTTCCCAATTTTACATCCACTATATATGTGAAATATATACTACATATATTATAGTAGAAATACTGATGCCCCAAAACAGTTGTCATTACATACCTCTTTCTTCTTCTCTTCTTGATCTACCCCAGACTGAAGTGCCAGTGGGAACCCAGTGTTCAATCCTGACTGATATTCATCATAAACCTGTTAGAAAGTCCAGTCACACAAAGTGACAAAATTGCCAAAAGCTAGCCCTGTGCACATTTGTGATATATTCATCTATTGATTCCTTTCTCCAGCAACCTTGAGCTCAAGAGGATAAAAAAAAATTTTTAATAAATGTTTAAAGAATGAAAGGAACCAGTTTCAAAAGGAATTAACCAATCAAAAAACAATAAACCAAAAAAAAAGACTCAAGTCAAAAACACAGATGAAGAATTGCATCAAAAAGAATAAAATACCTAGGGATAAACCTAACCAAAGAAGTGAAAGACCTATACTCTGAAAACTACAAGTCACTCTTAAGAGAAATCAAAGGGGACACTAACAAATGGAAACTCATCCCATGCTCGTGGCTAGGAAGAACAATATCGTCAAAATGGCCATCCTGCCCAAAGCAATATACAGATTTGATGCAATCCCTATCAAATTACCAGCAGCATTCTTCAATGAACTGGAACAAATAGTTCAAAAATTCATATGGAAACACCAAAGACCCCGAATAGCCAAAGCAATCCTGAGAAAGAAGAATAAGTAGGGGGGATCTCACTCCCCAACTTCAAGCTCTACTACAAAGCCATAGTAATCAAGACAATTTGGTCCTGGCACAAGAACAGAGCCACAGACCAGTGGAACAGACTAGAGACTCCAGACATTAACCAAAACATATATGGTCAATTAATATTTGATAAAGGAGCCATGGACATACAATGGCAAAATGACAGTCTCTTCAACAGATGGTGCTGGCAAAACTGGACAGCTACATGTAGGAGAATGAAACTGGACCATTGTCTAACCCCATACACAAAAGTAAATTCAAAATGGATCAAAGACCTGAATGTAAGTCATGAAACCATAAAACTCTTAGAAAAAAACATAGGCAAAAACCTCTTAGACATAAACATGAGTGACCTCTTCTTGAACATATCTCCCCGGGCAAGGAAAACAACAGCAAAAATGAACAAGTGGGACTATATTAAGCTGAAAAGCTTCTGTACAGCAAAAGACACCATCAATAGAACAAAAAGGAACCCTACAGTATGGGAGCATATATTTGTAAATGACAGATCCGACAAAGGCTTGACGTCCAAAATATATAAAGAGCTCACCCACCTCAACAAACAAAAAACAAATAATCCAATTAAAAAATGGGCAGAGGAGCTGAACAGACAGTTCTCCAAAAAAGA
The DNA here is from genome assembly GCF_030020395.1 of Manis pentadactyla. Lineage (NCBI taxonomy): Eukaryota > Metazoa > Chordata > Mammalia > Pholidota > Manidae > Manis > Manis pentadactyla. Next base: position 11,058,062 of record NC_080031.1, on the reverse strand, counting down.
AATACAGATGGCCAACAGACACATGAAAAAATGCTCCACATCGCTAATTATCAGAGAAATGCAAATTAAAACCACAATGAGGTATCACCTCACACCAGTAAGGATGGCTACCATCCAAAAGACAAACAACAACAAATGTAGGCAAGGTTGTGGAGAAAGGGGACCCTCCTACACTGCTGGTGGGAATGTAAATTAGTTCAACCATTGTGGAAAGCAGTATTGAGGCTCATCAAAATGCTCAAAATAGACTTACCATTTGACCCAGGAATTGCACTCCTAGGAATTTACCCTAAGAATGCAGCACTCAAGTTTGAAAAAGACAGATGCACCCCTATGTTTATCGCAGCACTATTTACAATAGCCAAGAAATGGAAGCAACCTAAGTGTCCATCAGTAGATGAATGGATAAAGAAGATGTGGTACATATACACAATGGAATATAATTCAGCCATAAGAAGAAAACAAATCCTACCATTTGCAACAACATGGATGGAGCTGGAGGGTATTATGCTCAGGGAAACAAGCCATGCGGAGAAAGAGAAATACCAAATGATTTCACTCATCTGTGGAGTATAAGACCAAAGGAAAAACTGAAGGAACAAAACAGCAGCAGAATCACAGAACCCAAGAATGGACTAACAGAGGAGCAAAGCCTAATTTGGCTACCCAGAAAATGAATTAAGATACGATATGAAGAACTTCCAACATCAACATTCTCTGGAAGAGTCATTCCAGAAGATGATCATCAAAAAACTTCAACAAAGATCCTGGTGCTGTTGCAGTTGCAGCTGCATTCATCCTACCAGTTCCTGGACTTGCCATTGGAATGAAGAAGGAGATATCCAAGCTGGCCTGTGCATACAGTGAAACAACAAATTTGATTGGATCTATAGTCAGAACTCAACCAAGAATTAGGAGAAGTGCAAGTTGCAGCACTCCAAAATCTTGTGACTATAGACTATCTATGTTAAAAGAACATATGGGATGTGAACAGTTCCCAGGAATGTGTTGTTTTAATTTGTCTGATTTTTCTCAAAATATTCAAATTCAGTTAGACAATAGCCATCATATCATTGATAAGTTTTCACAAATGCATAGGGTGCCTAACTGGTTTTCTTGGTTTCACTGGATATGGCTGGTAATTGTAGGTCTGCTTTGGTTATGTAGCTGTATTCCTATTATGTTAATGTGTGCACGCAATTTAATAAGTAATTTAAAACCTATACTCACTTATGTTACACTACAAGAAGATATGTCAAAGAAATAATCAATCTTCCCATGTTTTCTTCTGTCTGCTACTTCTATAGCTTCTCTTCTTCCTTCATAATTACAACCCTAAGTAGAATTCGTGCCTCATATCGAAATTACCGAGCATCATAATTCTTCCAAGTGGTAAAGATACCTCAAGACAAATGCTGGGCATAAAAGCCACAGGGCATAAATCTGCAAAAAAGTAAAAAGCTAACCTTTTCAAACAATATTGCTTCTCTCTCACTTACCAACTTCACATTTCCCTGTATGGCCCCGGAAGATGACTGGTTAGCCAGAGATGGGTAAGATTCCTCAAGGGAGGAACAACCTAAGACAGGCACAGTCGCAGGGGGGCCATCAGGTGAGAAATTGGGGATCAACAGAGGTGAGGCTTAGAACCTCACCCCCCCTGTTTTGAGAGAAATCTTCTGCATCCGTGGATGTTTTGTTGCCCTTGTCTAGCTTGGATTAATAGTTAGTCTATAGGCACACACCTGATCATCCACATTTGCCCTCTTACAACACTAAACTATGTTTTCTACCTTTATCTTGCATCTATCTGCCACTTCAGCATTTTATTTAAAAAAATAATAATAATAATAATAATAATAATAAGGGAGAAATGTGGGATTCACATATAAATCAAGTATAAAAATCAAACGAATAATCATAATTGACCTGATCGTTTATAGTTCATGATGCGTGATCAAAACCGAAAGTTTCTGTGATGACTGCCCTTGCACTGTTCACCATGTAAGAACTTGTTCACTATGTAAAAACTTGTTCGTTATGCTTCAGAAGATGGGAGACTGTTGAGAATTAGGCTTGGGGTTGATGAATGATTGTGCATTGAGTCCCCTATACAGAATTTTATTGTTGTTAACAACCATATGATCAATAAATATGAGAGATGCCCTCTCAAAAACAAAAAAAAACACAGATGAAGAAATGACAAATCAAAATGTTCAGAATGTAATAAGCTCTTCTAAAGTGGTCACTTAAAATCACTCTATCAAAAATGTGCTTGGGATTGAATCCAGGATATAAAAGCTATATCTTTTAGTATCTCAAATATATAATAATTTTACATTTATACAACTCTCTTGATGGGCATGAGTCCAGAGGGTAACAGCCTGAAAATATAACAATCAACTAACATGGCAGGAAGGAAACTGGAGCTAACTTCCCCCCACATTACCAGGAAAGCCTGTAACATAACGACATATACCTACTAGGATACTATATGGGTCAAATTATGATCTCTAACTTTCAGAAATAAAAGCCTAAAGTTACTTTAATATCTTTTGCTTAAAAGTTATTTATCTTTTGGTGACATGGCAAGATACAAGATCAATATACAAAAATCAATTGTATTTCTATGTACCTAGATGGAACTTAATCTGAAAATGAAATTAAGGGAAAAGTCTATTTAAAATACCATCAAAAATAGTTAGAAATAAATTTAATAAAGGAAGTATAAATTTTATACTCTGAAACCTACAAAACATTGTTGAAAGAAATTAAATAAGATTTAAATGAATGGAAAAGCATCTCATGTCATGGATCAGAAGATTTAATATTGATAAGATGGCAGTACTCATCCCCCTCAAATTGATCAACAGATTTAATGCATTTTTCAAGACAATTTCAGTTAACTTCTTTGTAGAATTCATATGAAAATGCAAGGGACCTAAAATAGCTAAGATGATCTTGAAACAGAAAGACAAAGTTGGAGGACTCACTCTTCCTAAATCAAAGCTTTCTACAAAGCTACAGTAATTCAAGACTAACAGATCAATGGAATAGAACTGAGAGCTGAGAAAAAACCCTTATTTTTACAATCAAATGATTTTTGACAAGAGTGCTAAGAGAATTCAATAGGGAGGAAGTCTTTTCAACAGATGATGTTGGAACAACTGGATATCCATATGCAAAAGAATGACACTGGATCCCTACCTAACACCACTTATGAAAATTAACTCAAAGTGGATCGATCACAGATATAATGTATGAAATATATTTCTTCACAGAGAGGAGCACCAAGGAGTAAATCTTGTATTAGGTGATGGTTTCTTTGATATAACACCAAAACCATATGCCACAAAAGGAAAGTAAATGACTTGGACTTCTTCAAAATTAAAAATTTTTGCGCAGCAAAAGAAACCATCAAGAAAATGAAAAGACACCCAAAGAATGGGAGAAAACATTTGCAAATCATATGACTAATAAGGGACCTGTATGTATATACTAAGAACTAACATAATTCAATAATCAAAAGAAAACCCAAATACAAATTGGGTTGAGGATTTAATCAACAGTCTTCCAAAGAAGATATACAAATGGCCAATAAGCACATGAAACCATCAGGAAAATGTAAATCAAAACCACGATGAGATACCATTTCACACCCATTAAGACTACAATTAAAAAGACAGACAAGTCTTGCTGAAGATGTGATGAAAGTGGAACCCTCATATACTGCTGGCAGCAATGAAAAATAGAACCACTTTGGAAACCAGTTTGGCAGTTCCTCAAAAGTCAATACGCGTAGTTAGCACATGTCCCAGCAATTCCATTCCTTGGTACCCCAAGAGAAATGAAGATATATATCCACAGAAAAACTTGTACACAAATATTCATAGCAGCATTACTCATCATACACAAGTGGAAACAATCCAAATGTCCATTAACTGATAGGTGGATAAATGTGCTATATGCATAAAATGGAATATTATCCAATGAATATGAATGGAATACTGCTATATACTACAAAGTCAAAGAACTGAAAACATTATGCTAAGTGAAAGAAGCTAGTCACACAAGACTAGCGTGAATGATCCCATTTATAAGAAAAGTCTAGAATAAGCAAATCTAGAGACAGAAAGTAAATTAGTGGTGGCCTAGTCTGGGATTGGGGATGAGGGGAGAACGGGAATGGCTACTAATGGGTGAAGGACTTTTGGAGGGTGATGAAAATGTTTTAAAAAAAAAAAAATAGTGGCAAAGTTTGCACAACCCTTTGAATGTACTAAAAACACTGAATTGTACACTTTAAATGGATTGGTTGTATGGTATGCAAACTACAGTCAATCTTCATTATTTACTCACTCCTTATTTATGAATCACCTATTCACTAGAATTTATTTGTAATCCCAAAATTAATGCTCACAGTGCTTTTCTGGTCATTACAGACATGCACAGAGCTGTGGAAAATTTGAATTACCAGATGTACATGCTGCCAGCTGAGGTTGAACAGGGATATGTTCTGCCTTCAAATTGTAAACAAGTATCCTTTTCAAGGTGTATTTAGTGCCAAAGTTTTTGTATTTTTGTGCTTTTTGGGGGGGACTTCATGGTTTAAAATGGCTTCTAGGCACAGTGCTGAAGAACTATCTAATATTCCAAAGCATAAGAAGGCTGTGATGTGCCTTATAGAGAAAATACATGTATTAAATAAACTTCATTTAGGCATGAGCCATAGTGCTACTGGCCCTGAGTTCAATGTTAATGAATCAACAATATATATTAAATAAGGTATCTTTAAACAGAAAATCATATAAAACAAGGCTGACCAAAATGCTGCAATCAGAGGTTCAGAGAAACCTAATCTCCCTTAGGAGCAATGGTTCAGTATTCACTAATTCAGTGCTCACAGCAACTTTATGGAACATATCTATGGTGGATAACAAGAATCAACTATGTATCTCAATAATGCTATTATTTTTTAAGTTATTCATTTGTTTTTTATAGGTAAAATCTGAAAATAATACAGAGCAAAAGGCTGATTGTGGTTATCTCTGGAATTTTTGGTTATTTTTTTCTTTTTGTTTGTGTTTGCTTTTGCTATAATAAAAATGAAATTATTTTCTGCTTTCAAAAAAGTAAGAAAAACTGGACTTCCCGCACTGGCCAAGGAGTAAGCCCACTCTTGTCTTCTCTCTTTCACTGACTATAACTAAAATTCCAGGAAATGTGGCCCTAGTATCCAGAGAATGTAAAGGGTGGGTCTCTTGAAGAGGGGTAAGCTAGAAAAGTGGATTTTTCTACTTTTGAGACTGTAAACCCTAAGCATGAACATGGTCTAAAGCTGCACAATTAAAGTGCTTTCTCCCAAAAGACTGGATTTTCTGGGAGTCTAAAAGGAAAAACAACTAATCCAGGAGTGAGGATGTTTACGGTCAGTCTGGCAGAAGAACAAGAAAGCAGCATCTTCAATAGAATAATCAGGGATAGGTACTTCTCTTCTGGGCTCAGTTAATGCCCCATGCATCCTCCACCACTAATTATGTTGCTTCATCATTATCTGCTTATATGTCAGTCTCTCTTCTTTAAGCTGTCTAAAATTTGAGTTCCGTGTCTTGTTCACAGCTATATCTTTGATATTTAATATCTAAACAATGGCTATCTTCTAACAGGTGCTCAATAAATGCTGGATCGGTTGGTTCATTCAAAACATATTAGCAAGATACTATTAGGTCTGAGGCACTGTGTTAAAGGCCATCTATACACTGGTAAACAAAACAGGTGCGGGGCCTCTCTTCATAAAGCTTACAGACTAGCAGAAAATGTAAATAAACAAATAATTACAAAGTGTTTTGTGTGCTGAGAAGGAAACAATGAAAGGATAGAGGAAAGCAGAAGAGGGGAGACCTATTTTTGAGAAGGTGGTCAGGGTGGTTTCACTTTACTTTTCTAAGGAGGTGACATTTATGCTGAAACCTGAAGGATGAGAAGGGACCAGCTTTGTGAAGAAAAAAGAATATCCAGCTGGAGGGAAAAAACATATGCAAGAGACCTGAGGTAGGAAAGAGCAGACACAGTTCAGGATCCATAGAGGACAGCATGCAATAAACCATGGCAGTGTGTCTTAAGGCCAACCTTGCACATCCAAGCTAAAAATCACAAAAGAGCTGCAGCTTAGTCCTGAGAACCTCAGCCCAAATCAGACTTTATGCCTACTTTTCTATCTGATCTCCTAAAAGAGCCAAGCAGAAATGTCTCTTTATTCTTTCATATATCCTGACAATGTCAGTTGCATGAAGGCTCTATTTCTCAAATAACATAAAAACCACAAGATAGAAGTAACCCAGCGATAAAATTCTAATGAGAATAAAACAAACTTCAATTGAGCCATGGAAGAATCTTAGTAGGCCACGGTATTGAAACATTCTCTTGAAAAACTATACAGTTTAACTCAATACACCAAAACTTAGGCAATATGACCTGACCAGTTCCAGGCCAAACTCTGACGGGTTTATTTCTTGCTGATCCTGCTCTGTGCTCTGCCAGCTTCCTGCTGGAGATCTAGTCCTTGCCCACTGGGTGGGAGAGCCTCCTGACCCCTCCCGCTCAGAGACCATTCGTGTCTTCCCTTCTCACGCCATTAAAGGCAATGGCCATAAGAAATACACTTTTTCTAAAAGAACATATAAAAAATGTAGTCTTTCCAATAGGCAACAAACACTCCTAACAATACCCTAACTTTCAGTGAGAGCCCTAACGTACTCTTAGGCCAGGATAGGGTTTTACACAGTATGAAATAAAACAATAATCTGCTTTTTGCTCAACCTCACCACTCCCAGCTCAGCAGGTGCCTGTAATTCTGTCTAAACCCCACTGCCCCCTGCTCACACTCTGTGGCCAGCTCTACCTGTCTTCTGCTAGAAGCCCCTCTCTGGTGCTTGGGAGGAAGATGCCGATGGCCATCCAGATGCAATTCCTCTTGCCATCTTTCAGTTGTCTCAACAAATGGCTGCTGCCTCAAGTATATGTTCTAAAAGACACGAAAGCACTCATCAATTTGTATAAGGATTAACACAACGGAATGAAAATACTGTTGGCTGCAGCAACGGCCCTGAGGTAATCTAAATCGGGCAGAAGAGTCTGGTACATTATGGCACAAAAGTAGCCATTATATTTCTTCCCATGATTATGGATCTTAACTGTGTCCATAAAGCAATCACAAAACAAGGATAACAAGAGCATCTATCTCACTGGGTTATTGTGAGAAATTAAATGAAATAATAGATACAAAGTAATAGAACCAAAAGGATATGGTAATGAATGTAAACTGCTATTCACAATAATATTAATAATATTATTGATAGTATTAATAAGAGATAATGCTACAGTTATCATCACTGCTAGTAGCATAGCTCTGGCAAGCTCAGATCAAACTCAAATTTACTTTCTGCTGCTTAGTCTTTACTATACTCTCCTTTACCAGCTCTATGGAAGAGCCTGGATCCCTGATTTCACATAAAATATATTCATGGGGCTCCAGAAATAACTCCTCTCTCCATCTCTCATCTGCCATAGTACGTGAGGCATGCCCCTAGTTCCTGCCCTAAAAGATAACATAAACACTGAACATCAATTGCCCCAGCAGGATCACGCTAGGGCAACAGGAAAAGCCTCAGTGAAGAGGCGTGAAGTAGTTTCAATAGGCCAGGATAGTTCCATAAATCACAGAACAAGAGGATATTCTATCTACAGCCATTATTACTGACCTTACACTAAACCCCTGAGGCAGTTACTATAATCTTAAGCCAGAAGTTAAGCAATTTGCTCTCTGCCACTTACTCCTCACTCTGCCCTGCTCTACTTATCCTCTGGGTAGAGGTTAGGTCTTGAGTACTGGGTGAAGCATACCGATGGCACTCCAGAAGCAATTTCTCTTTTGACCGCCCATTTCTCTAAAGATGAGAATTGCTTAATATACTTGTTCTAAAGGAAAACAAAAATACAAAACTCATTGTCTAAGCAGATATGATGGATTAGTGGCAATATTGCAGACTGCAGTGACAACCCCAAAGTAATTACAATCGAAAGGATAATACAACAGGGGTGTGTGTGTGTTTAATATAAAACTTCCAAACATATATCAAAGTAGAAAAATAAATAGTACAATGAATCCCAAGATACCCATCACCCAACTTCAACAATTAGCAACATTTTGTTTTTCATCTAGTACTCCTCTCATTTTTTTTCTGAATCATTTTAAAGCAAATCCCAGATTATTCTGCACTTTCTTTTTTTTCGCATGGGGTAACTATTCAACAATGCGCTTGGAAGACGATAAGGCAACAGGGCAATATTTGTATAATGTTGCTAACATTTGCCCACAGTAAAGCCAGAAAACGAGCTTGTGTCATTTCCACAAGTACTCCTACTCGATGTTCCAGTAACTCCACACACGAAACTACAGGTGGGGAACTTGGGGAAGTTCTGAGGTGGCAAACAGCTTCTTTTGTCCTTCATCATAGTAGGTCTGCAAACTGGACGTCTGGTTTTGGTGCACTGCTGCAGGTAACTAAGAGCAGAATCCTTTCACTGTTTCTGAGGCCAAACCTGCTCAAGGACTTGGGTTTAAGAAGAATGATTTACTGTTGACCAATCAATATTATATAAAACTTGTCTCTTATTTAACCCAAATGGCAGGGATATTTCTCACCTGGACTCTTTAGATCTGGCACATTTTGGAATAACTGAAGACATTATACTCTTAGCCTGATTCTAGAAGCCTTAATTGTATATGGCCTATATACAAACTGAACTAGCCTGACAAGCTCCAACCCAAATCTTAAGTAATTTCGTCCATTACTCTTTTAGAAAGTAGACAGTCCATCCACTGTATTCTGTTCTACCTGTTCATTAGGGGTGGTACAGTCCTGGATTTTAAATACTGATGATACTCGAGAGGTAATTTATCTCTTACTCTCTCTTTGCTGATGAAAGATGATTGCTTGTGAAACATGTTCTAAAGGAACAACGAAAATAGAACACTAATTGTCTAACCTGGGCAACATGTCAATCATAGTACAGGTGCTGGTAAGAACTCCAGGGAAATGGTACCAGGTAAGGATATTCTGATACACTTTGATTAGAATGAGGATGTTAAACTTTTCACCCAACTCTGCAGACCTTAAGTTTTAATCCCAAACCATATATAGAATAGTCAAACACCCCAAATTTTAAGTAATTAGGATCTGCTACTTCTTCCTGCATTATTCATTTAGAGTATGCATGTGGCAATATTGTGAGCTTCAGCACAAGTTGAAGCATAATCTTAGTAAATTAAAATAATCTAAGTGATTCTACAATACGAATATGAGTGTGACTTATTAGCCTTCTGAATGACAGAAGTGATTAGATTGATAGAGTCCATTAGACCAGGATCTTTTGCATCTGCTTCTGTATTTCATATGACCAGTTGTTGAGAATGTATAAAACCCAATTGCTTTATTTCCTGTTAACATCTTTTTTATTCTGCTCTACCTGATCTCTGATGAAAGCCTGGTCCTGGAGTTTAGGAGGTGGATACTGACAACCTGCCAGAGAAAAGTCTTCTCTCCCTTTCTCATTGGTCATACCAGAATAAGGCTTCTTGAAGTACACTTTCTAAAAGAGAAAAGAAAAGAAAACTGTAAATTGTCCAGTGGGAGAAATATGATAGCAATTATATTCTAGGCTTTACTGAGAGCCTTATGATAATTTTTAAACTCAGGATGATGTGAAATACTGTAGAATAAAAGAGAAAAGCACACTTTTTGTCAATTTTAAACTTTAGCTGAAATTAACTTTTCTGGTTCCAAACTGAACCCTAAACAAATTCAGTTCCTGCTGGTCTCCTTTTTCTGCTCTACCTTGTCCCTGATGGAGGCCTGAACTTGATGCCCGTGTAGATCCTGATGGACATGCAGAGGGAACGCCTCTCTCCCTCTCCTACCTATCAAAATTGAGGCTAGCTATTTCGAATTTCCTTTCTAAAAAAAAAACACACAAAGTGTTAATTGTTCAGTTAAAGAAGACAGGTTAATCAACAGTACTTTAGGCTGTAGTGAGAATTCTGGAATTAAGGACAGAGTATAACTGAACACCTTACAGAATAAAACAAAACACTATAGTCTCTTCCACATAAGCCCCTAAATAATCTACCTCCTGTTGACCCCTTTCTTCTTCCTTTGGTCTAACTTATGTCTGGTGGAGGGCTGGCCTTGGAAGCTGGGTAAAAGATACTGTTGGACATTTGTAAACCACTCTTTTTCCCATCTTTCAGCTGTCAAAGCAGACAACAGCTGCCAGAAATATTTTTCCTAATGAAGATTTTAAAAAGTAAATTGTCCAAATAGGGGTAATATGCTCCTGATATTACTTTAACACTTAATGAGAACCTTGGACTTTTGAGAAATCAATCAGGAAAATATTTTTTCTCAACTATAAATCCCAAAATCAGCTGCAGCGTAGCCCTTGCAAATCCCAATCCTAGTCTTAAATAGCTAATTTCTTCTCATTATATCTCCTTTCCACTCTACTTTACCTCATCTCTGGGTAGAAAATCCTGGTCCTGATATTTGAGTAGAATATTCTGGTCTTTGGGGAGAACACACTGATCTTGGGGTAGAAAATGATGATCTTGGCCTTTGGGTAGAACATTCTGGTCTTTGGAGAGAATAAGCTCGTCTTTGGGTAGAAAATCCTGGTGCTGGTTTTTCAGTACACATTTGGGTAGAATATTCTGGTCTTTGGGTAGAATATCCTGATCCTGACATTTCACTTGAATAGTCTGGTCTTTGGGTAGAAAATCCAACACAATACTCCCATCTTCTAGTTCAGGACTCTGGGCTTCCAGCAAAATACCCTGAGTTTCTGTCTTAACAACCTGGGCTTCCTGCTCAATGGCTTGGCCTTCCAGCTCAACAGTCTGGGTACTGAGCCTTGGCTCAACACTCTGGACTCCAGTGAAACCACCCTGGGTTTCCAACAGATCACCTTGGGCTTCTGGAAGATGATCCTGGGTTTCTGGCAGGAACTCCTGATGGCCCTGAAGATGTAACTGCTTTAGTTCTTCTTCTTTCGTCACAGCAAATAAAGGATTTTTGAATTGTACTTTCTAAAAGTGAACATAAACATCAAACAAAGAACACCAAGTAGTAGCAGTACTCTAGGTATCCCACAAGATTCCTACAATAATCTTAAAAGGGCATTGTAGTCATACAAATTACGAGGATAAAATGTGAAATTATAGTCTTTCCTCAACATAACAGAACCTCAAACTACAATTTCAAACCTGTAAAACAATACTGGCATCCCTAGTCCAAATCATAATTAGTTTAATTCCTAATATACTATCTCCCTTCACTCCGCTTTACCTGAACTCTGCTGAGAGGCTTGTCTTTATCTTCAGAAAGGGGATCCTGCTGGTTCCCTGAAAACAAATTCATTCTCCCTTTCTCCTCTGTCGTAACAGAAGAGGATTCCTCAGAGTCAGACACCTAAAGAACACACAAACAAAAATGAAAAAATTGTACCTACTACAGGTAGAAATGATATGATTACAAGAAAATCCTAGGTTTTAGCACACTACTAATATAATTTTAGTATTTAGGTCAATTACAGAAGAAGTGCAAGACTAAACTGAGAACTATAAAACCCCATTGGAAGAAGTTAAAGAAGATCTACACAAATGGAAAGACATGAATGTTCATGGATCTTAGAAGACAGTGTTATTAAGACAGCAGTAAGTACTCACCTTTATAGTCAACTGATTTGCAACAAGGGTGCCAAGACAATTCAATAGAGAAAGAATGGTTTTCTCAACAAATGGTGTTGGGACAAGTAAATATCCAGATGCAAAAGACTTAAATTAGAATACTTCCTCATACTATATATAAAAATTAACTCAAAATGGACCAGAGACCTAAATATAACAAGTAAAATTATAAAATTCTTAGAACAGATAGAAGGAAGTCTTCATGACCTTAAATTAAGCAATGGTTTATTACATACTACACCAAAAGCACAAGCAATGAAAGAAAAAAATAGATAAACTGGACCACACCAAAATTAAAAATTTTATGCTGCAAATGATAGTGTTAAGAAAGTTAAATGACAACCACAGAATGGGAGAAAATAATGGCAAATCACATATCTGATAAGAGACTTGTATCCAGGATATATAAAGAACCCTTATAACCCAGTAACAGAAAAACAAAATAACCGAATTGGAAAACGGAAAGTACATCTGAATAGACATTTTCTCCACAAGAGACATATAAATGGGCAAAAAGTACATGAAAAGATATACAAGATCATTAGTCATCAGAAAAATATAAATCAAAAGTACAGTGAGATACCAATTCTCACCCATTAGGATGGCTATCATTAAAAAGATGGACACTAACAAGGATTGGAAAGGATGTAGAGAAACTGGAACCCTCCTATAACACCGATGGAAAACAGCTTGGCAGTTTAAACATAGGGTTACCATATGACCCAGAAATTCCACTACTAGAGAAATGAGTGTCCACACAAAAACATGTATATAACTGCTTATAGCATAATCACTCATAAAAGCCAAGAAGTGGAAACCCAAATGTCCATCAACTGACAAGTGGTCATATAAAATATCATATAGCCATACAATGGGATTTTAGTCATCCATAAAAAGGAATGAAGTACTGATACGTGCTACATACATGGATAAACTGAAAACATTATGCAAAGTGAAAGAAGCCAGCCAAAAAAGACCACATCATATATGATTCCACATATATGAAATGTCCAGAACAGGCAAGTCTATAGAAGACAGAGTAGAATAGTGGTTGCTTAGAACTGGTGGTAGGAACAAGGTGGGAATGCGTAGTGACAGCTAATGGGTACAGGGTTTCTTTTAGGGGTGAAGAAGATGTTCTAAATTAGATTGTGGTGACAGTTGCACAACCCTGTGAATAAAATAAAAAACACTGAATTCTACACTTTAAATGGGTGAATTGTGTTAATTTTATCTCAATAAAACTGCTAGAAAAAAAACAATACTGCATATTATAAACTTAACCCTTAAGCCCATCCTTAATTAGCGATGGATAGTTCTAAAAAGCCAATATTTTTCTGCCTCTACTCTTTACTTTCCCTACCTGATATTCCATAAATTTCTGGTCAAACACAGCAGTTAAAAGACTTTGATGGAACTTAAAGGGCAATTCTCCTCGTTTCTATATTTATATTTATGAATGTTGGTTTCCTATAAAGGACTGTCTGGGAAAAAATGGAAATTAATACAAATATAAAGTTATATGCTTACAATTCTCAGTTGAGTTTTTCTAAAAGATCTGCAAAGGAGTGATCTTAGCAGGCTACAGTAGTTCCACATAGAATAAAGGAAAACAAGTAGTGAACTTTATTTCAAATGTACAAACAAGGTACCTACATATAAAACATATGGAGTGAGATAGGCTGATAAGATAATATATTAACCTTAAAGATGACAATGTGCCCCTATCCCAGCCAAGAACAATCTCAGAAGGCTTATGATTTTGTCTTGGTGCCCTGACAGTGGACTAGCAAGTGTATCTTTTATTATACCTCCAAATCTGGAAAAACAATGACAACCAGACAGATCCTAATATCAGTAAAAATAAGTCTAGCAAACAAATGAAACTAGAGTTCATTGGGTTGTCTACTGTTCTACTTTCTGACTCACAGATGCCCACGTCACACAACGGAAGGGATAGAAGACTGCTCATATTTGACGGAGGGACTACATACTTGATATAAGTAGTAAGAAAATGTTCACTAATTTCTTAGCTCATTCTCAATTATACAGAGTTGATTTGTTTCTGATGTTTTACCTGAAAAACATATATGAAATCTTTGGAAGCAGTCAGACTGAATTCATCACCACCACCACCACAATGAATTACATGGACATGGCACCTCTGACACACAAAACTGGTTTACAGGATGTTGTCTCAGACTTAATCCTTCTCCCTTCTACTGGGTAATTATTTCAGCCAGAACTGTGCACGGTACTCTTCCAGGAAAAACATTTATTGAAAGGTTGAACACATTCCACACAATATAAAGTATCAGTCTCTAGGATCTAATAACCCTCTTTTTTCTGGTTTATTAGAATGTGTCCAATCACCTCATTCCAACAGTGCCCTGAAGTCAGTCTAATGTCCCACACCATGATGGTAGCTATGAAAACTGTTAAGAAACCAAGCTGCTGACAAGAATTTAGGATCAAAAGAAATTACTTGGAGAGTCACAAGAAAATGCTGGAAAAAAGTAACCACACCAAAGGCATCTAAGCTAGAAGGCCAGAATGGACACATACTCATACCCACTTGTTTTTTATACCTAATTATAAATTTCTTAATTATCAGTGAAGTGGGAGATATTATAGTGTAGTAGTTTATCAACTACAAATATATGAGACAAATGTTCTTGATGGATGGGTTGAGATACTTAAGAAAAAAATACAAATATATATATATATGTACACACATACACATACACACATATCATCTAGGAAAATGTTTACAAATACCAATTAGAATATGAAACAGAGAAAGAATTAAATAAGAAACAGAATTGATGATGAAAAAAAAAGGCTAACGGTCCATTTTACTAGATGCTGCATATCAAAACCTGAAATGAATGCCAAAAGTAAGTAAACACAGGAAAATATATGAGTTCAGCATCCAAACTGGTGAACACTGACATAAAGAGGCACCAAAACTCTGTCATTTGACATGTATAGTCTTAAATATTCTTTAAGTCTACCTTCACAGTTAGGTTGTAATTATTCACTCTAACCTTATATTTTGATTAGAAAGTAAAATACATACATGATAGAAAATTCTGTAAAGAAAGTCAAGAAAAGAAAAGAAAAATCACCTGTAATAAAACTACTCAGAAATAATCAGTTTTAACCCCTTGGTCCATTTCTTCCCAGGCTTTTATCTATGCACACAGCACACTCCTCCCATATCTCTGTTTTATTTCTTTTCATAGCCTTATCATTTGAAAATATATTCTATATTTATTTGCCAACTCACTATATGCTTCTCTACTAGCATGGAAACTCCTTGAAGAATCTTTGTCTATCTTTTGACTATTGTTAAGTCCTGCTTCCAGAATAATGTTTGGCAAGTATAGACATTCCATAATATCTGTTGAGTGAATTTTTGTAATTGAGACTGCACTGTATATCATTTTATAGCCCATTTTTCTCACTTAACTTTATATCACACTTTCCCTTATGTTCAGCTATTCTTTGAAAACATGTTTTTAAGAATGGCTATATGTAAGTATACTGTAATTTTTTAATAATAATATTTAAGGTTATTTCCAATTATTTTACAGTTCAAAATAATGTTGACTTATAAATAAATCTTTATCTGTATTTTTTATCTGTATTTTTAAAAATAACTTATTAGATATTGATTTACCTCTTGGGTGGAAAAGTTTTTCCTTCTATCATCCGGAAACACTGCTGCGTTCATTTCACTCACGGTTTTAAAGGCTGCCAGCTGTTGACGTGCCTGTTTCAGGGTTTGACTAAGCTGCCAGGGAAAGGGAAAAAAAGCAAACAAAAACAGGCTAAAGTTTTAATACCAAATTCACTAAGTGTTCCAACAGGAAGACAGGCTCCTATTATTAAAAAATGCCAGACCTTAAGACAAGAGGATTACTTGCAAAGGAGACTTTTCTCCTTTGACCTGCTGGTATTGTTTTCAAAACAGTATTTTCATTATTCTAAGAGACTACATTTCATAACTTAAGTGCTATTATTCAAATCATTTTTTAGTAATGCATGCTTTATATCAAGTATGTACACAAAAATATCAGAACCTAAAAGTTTGAATTAATTACTTGGAAATTATTGAGCAGACATATTCCTGACCTTCTATCTATCTTCTCAATAAGGAGTTATTTCTTCAACTGATCCTTGCATGTCTAATCACTTTCATCACTCCTTGCTACAAGATTCTATTCTTTTTTTCCAATTTACGTGAATCCCTCCTTTACACTTAACATTTGAAGACTCCATTTGAAGTCTCTTCTCAAATTTCCCTTCTCCCAGGAAGGCTTCCTAAGTTAACTTAGAACTCAAGTTAACAGCCTATTTTATATTTCACAAATTAGCACAGAATGTTCCCTTAAGGAAATACAGAAATGAACAAAGTACTATATTTTAGGCTGAGCACTATACCATGTAGAAGAAAGCATATCCCCACTATACTACTCAGTGAAATTATGGCAAAGCCAGGACAAGTGAAAGTTTAATGATACCCATTCTCCCTTGAAGGGAAATCATGACTATGATTTAGACATAAATAACATATACTTTATGGTTTTTACTACTAATGAGCTAGAGATAAAAACACTCTCACTACCAGCCACATTTCCTTACAGCATATCACCTTTGTTTTGTCATTGGTTCTAGAAGGTCTATACTGCTAGCGAGAGGAATTCGCTGGAAACATTACTCTTTATTCTACTAAGAGGGAAGATTTCTAAATTTGGTTAGCACAGGGTGGCTAAAGAGGTCATGACACAGTTAATCAGCACAAAAAGAGACATATGTGTAGCTGAGGTTATAAAAAAATACAGCGCCATGAGTATGCCTGCTTTTAGTCGTTGCCAAGTAAGCTAGACGTTATTGCCCTGTACAACGTGACCAAGGATTCAAAATACCTGTTCTAACACTGAAAATAAGGGTATAAACTCTTCATTTCCCATCAAGTTCAAATCTAAATTAGAGTCATAGATTGATTTTAGTCCCTTAAGAAGGATATTTCAACTGGTCCAGCATTTGGAGTATACATTACATTCATTCACTCCTGTCATTACCATAGTCCTTCATCAACCTCAATCCAAAGGCTCTTTCAATGACCTGCTTGAGGGTCTGAATAATGGCCACTCAAAGATACCATGTCTCAATCCCCAAAATCTGTAAATGTAACTTTATAAGGAAAAATGGCCTTTGTAGATATGACTAACTTAAGGACCTTGAGATGATTCCAGCTAATGCTGGAATGCCTGAATGGGCCTGAATGCCATCACTAGTGTTCTTGTAAGTGAAAGGTAGGGGAAAATCAGACATGCAGAAGAGGAGAAGGTAACGTGAGGAGGGAAGCAGAGATTAGTATGATGCGGCCATAAGCAAAGGAATGTCAGCAGACACCAAAAGCTGAAAGAGTCAAACAATAAACCATCCCCTGGTATCTGTGGAAAGAGACACCTTGATTTTCATTTAGTGAAACTGATTTTAGACTCTGGTCTTCAGAACTGTGAGAATAAATTTCTTTCATTTCAGGCCACTAAGTTTGAGGTAATTTATTACAGCAGCCACAGGAAACAAATACAAGGACCAAAGTTAATGATAATAAGCATTAAACAAAAACACAGAAAAATAGGGGGTTGTTACAAATCAAACTATGTAAAATAGGTATATAAGTACACTTCTCTTCTGGCAAGATAATGGTGATCATTACATATATTTCTGAATGTATGTATGTATAAATATGCATTTGTATGTGTACAAGGATACATATATATTTACATATGTAAATTTAAACATACATATGTGATATGCATGTTACTACTCAGAATATAAAATGTGTCCAAAAGTCTTATCTATATTAGAAGCTTAGATACAGTTTTCATTCTTTTGTAGCTGCTGTTATTAACAAAGACTGGCACTGAATCTCTAACCAAGACTTAAGAATTCCCTGATGGAAATGAATTCATAATTATACAGAAAACCTGGCAAAGGTAACTATCAATAAGCAAAGGGAGTCCAAACACACAAAATAAAAACATACTATATAAACAAATTTTGAGACTGAAATCTTAAAATCTAAAGCAAACAATGATCATATATTAAAACAAAATTTAAAACTTTAAGCAAATATGTAGGACAAAATTTGACAAATACAGGTACCTACAATGACATTGTTCCCCATTCATTGTTACTTTCTTCAGTTCTTTTTAATTTGTTCATATAATTTTTTCAAATAATTAGGGATTAGAAAGACGAGATTTACATGTAATTGTATAAATGAAACAATGTATACTACGTAGGTGATGCGACAAGAGTCTAGATGACATCTAATATGTATAGAATTTCACCTACTTGACTGACTAATCTAATACCAATTTTAAATGTATGTGAATGCCATAAACACCTACCCAAAGTTGAATTCTATTCAAGTATACTTTATTTGCAAATGATAACATACTGATTTTTAAATGTTAGATATTTCAATGGCAACAAAAATATTATAGAATTAAAACTTCACCTCACAAAACCCTTACTGTAGCCCAGGAAACACAGTGTGAAGCATCGGCTGCATTAGCTTCCTTTTATTAGTAAGTAGATACACCAAGCTTTGGGCTGGCCAGCAACCTAGACCTAATGCAAAAAGGCAGATGGGACCAATAAATATCCCTTCTCTTACATAGGAAGTAGCAAGTATTCAGAGGAAAAGTTAGAGACAGGAACTGAATCTAAAAGATCCTAAACTGAAGAAAAGAGGCTAATGTAGCCTCAGGTATGCCAAAGTTTTGGAGCTGTAATAGTGAGAATCTCAGTTAACAGTAGAAAAATAAGTAAATACGAGAGAAGCATACAAGTAGAGACAGTGACCAACTTTGCCTGGAACTGTCCCACATTTAGCATGGAAAGTCTCATGCCCTGGGAAACCCCTTAACCTTGGGCAAATGGAGAAGGTTGGTCACCATATGAGAACAAATGAATCAAGTTAATGATTAATATTAGTGTGATTATCAAGGATCCTATGCTGGTGGGATCACTGGATCTGCCTTAGATCCAGAAACACTCTGGCTACAGACTCCTGAAGGGAGTTGGGGTTTGTGAGACCTTCTGATTCTGTGTTTATTCCTCTATGCACAGTCCTAAAACAAACCTTCCCCTTGGTTGGGTTGGCCTGAATTCTTGCAGCCAAAAGAGCCTAAATGAAACACTAGTTTTTCTTAACAGTAGATTACAGAAAACTTAGCAGGTTATTTCACATTACTTAAATCTTTACTACTTAGCTACCAAAATTAATTATTATTTCCAGGTTTGAAAAAGCTGGAGAATGTGCATTATAAAGAGAGAATAAAAATTAAAAACAAGAAAGTAAAAGATTCAGTGAGAAACAAATAAAAAGGTAGATTATACCATGCTAGAAAATAAATAGTGGTGAACTTAATAGTCTATAGATAAATTTAAAAATTATTACATGGTGAGAATGAAACAATGATCAGTTGTACTTCAATTCCCCACCAAAATGAAGTTATCAAAGGACATAATACAAACTCAACCCCTACAGATGAATATCAGTCCTAACAAAAAGCAGGAGGCTAGGCTAGTTCTATTTTATGGGAACACTTGAACTTTCTTCCAGTTTTATGATTCTAGTTTCTAATTTTAGGGGCCCAATCTTAGATAATGATCTTAGAATAAGAGGTAATACTAATTATTATTAAGAGAAGGGTAGGGTGGTGTGTGCAGAATAAGAGAGGTCCCAGAAAAATCACATTTGGAGCTCAGTAATGTGTTCAGTTTTAAAGGTCTTATTTGAAAAAAGCATTGAAAAACGAAATGGCATTCAGAAGAAATCAACCAAGATTGCAATCTGGAAATCATGTCATATAAAAAATGACTGACAGCATTAGGAAGGTACAAATCCAAAAAGAGAAAAGACAGCTATCATTAAATGCTTGAAGTGTTCTTAAGAGATGCCATGGTATCCTATTCTCTATTATTTGAGATTGTGAATCTAGGCCCAATGGGTAAAAAACTGGAGGGATTTTGACTCAATATATTTAAAAAATACTTTTGATAATTTCAAGCCTTCTAAAAATAAAATAGTCTAAAGAAGTAGTGAGTTGCTCAATAATGGCTGTGTTCTGGCAGAAACTAGATGGCCATATATATATTTCAGATGCTATAAAAAGAAGTCCTTAGAGAAAGATCAGACTGTATAATACCTTTTCTGTTAATTAAAATGTAAACAAACATATTAGAAACTTCAAACATATACAGAAGTGGACAAAATACTATAAGGAACCCACCCACCACACATAGACATCAAACAGTTTTAACATTATCATCTCCTGGCCAAACTTGCTTTCTCTAAAGCCCCCTACTTCACCTCACCCTTACATTATTTTGAAGTATATACCCCAAACATCAAATCATTTCATCCTTAAATATATCAATATGTCAGATAAACTTTTAAAAGTGACTCCAAGAATCTACGTTTCTATTGCTCCACAATGCAAGAAAATTGAGAAGTCTAGTAACATTCAGAAAGTGAATTATGGTCACCACTTACTCAACCAGTTCTAGATGAACCATGGGAGTTAAGTGTTTCAACAGACTCACTGTCTAGTTCTTAGTGACATCTAGTGGATAAAACCTGAAACATAAACAGTAAAATCAAAAGGCGTCTATTGGCATGGAGTTGTCTGGGCAGAAGTTTATGGGCTTAATGAGTCACTGAACACTCTTCGGTAGTTCACTTTCTTTTAAGAAAACAAAAGTGTACAAAAACTTTTTAAAATTTAAAGCTTTTCAAAACCTTATTTTCTCCTACCCATCCAACCTCATTTTCTGTTATTCTTCTCTATAAACTATCAATTAGAAAGGTTCCATCACTTATTCCCAAATATTCCATGTTCATTACATATTCTAGACTTTTAACTGCTCCTCCCATCTCAAATTCTCTTGAATTTACCAATTCAGTTCAGTTTACCAAATCAAAATATACAGCTCAACTCCACCTCTTCCAGGAATTCTTCCCTAACTATTTCCTTGGAATTAAAAATTTTTTGAACTGCCAGAACACAACTTTATCACCAAATACAGCAAATATCTCTATAGTATTATCTAACATATTGGGGGAATATTAGCTTTGTATCTCTACTTGGAAATATAAACTCATGAAGGGTCCGATTTCACATTTCATTAGTATCCCTACAATGTTTAACAAATACAGTGTATTCAAATGTTTATGGACAGGTCTTTTCTATTTATATATTATACAGATGCAGTAAAAATCCTCACTACAGTGGGATTTATAGATACAAGCACCACAAATATGTCTGTCTTAGTCAACATACTATCCCTTTAGTTTATGCAGTGTGTGGCTCAATAAGTATTTGCTCAACAAATTGTTCATAATCTTAAAAAAGAAAGTAAAAATGATTATAAAAATGATTCCTACAAACCAATGACAAGAAAACATCATAGTTTGGGACAAAGAAAAATGTTTTTTTAAAAGTATTTCAACATAACATGCACTTGTAAAGTTTTCCTTAGTTTTCCTTATTTACACTAATGGCACAGTCAGATTTGCTTAATACTTATGACCACCAGCAGTTATGCAACTTCTATTTTCATATCATCATCATTTTCCACACTTTTCCTCTCCTTTCACTATCCCAAGGAATACATTTTCAAATGATAAGATGAAGAATAATTCCCACAGCACAGATGAAGGCTATGGTATCAACTGTTCAAAAGCTCAGGTATACTACGTGGGTGGTGATTGGATGGTATCAAATGATTTGAGTGGATGAATCTATTTATGGTGGTTAATTTTTAAATATCAGATATATAAGATGAATCACTAAATAAAAGTTACATTTTTTAAAACCTCTATGTTACTGAAGGTTTACTATATTACTACTTTATCTATAGATTTATTGTGATCTATATTAAAAGACAGAAAAGAGAGATACAAATAATGAATGAAATGCCCCATATAATGTACTGAACCTTTCTGCAATAGAACTTAGAAATCAGTTCTGGTCATATGCTATATACTAAAAGTAACTTACCTATAACGTAATTCCAGTACAACTGGGAAAACCTATGATCCTTGATCAAAAGCTCTTTCCAATAAGTTTTGATCTCTAACACTTTGGTGCCTTTGTCTAGATGATTCTGAACTGCCTTGCCAAAAATAAATATAAATTTAAAATATATATACAAAAATGAACATCACTCAACTATTCCCCACTTCACAAAGGTAAAAAAAAAAGGAGGGGATAAAAAGTGAAACTGAATGTGATACCTCTTCATCTCTACTTCATCTAAAAAAAAGCACAGACATAAAGTAAAATGAATATGTACTTACAGCCTGGGCTTGCTGTTGTAATAATTCATCCTGATTCTCTCTATCTTCTATTTCACCCCCAAGCATCTGGGAAGGAGGTAATCTGGCATTTTCAATAGCAGCCTTCAAATTGTTTGGAAGAACACCTGCTCTTTTAGGAGTGCGGTGTGCTGGATCTGAAGACTGCAGAGCTATAGAGCCTTCTTTTCCTGCCTACACAAAGGAAGAAACAATGAGATTCAGCTAGTGAGATTCCGCTCCAATCCGATCCAATCAAATAATGCCTATAAGCAGCCCATAAGATTTTAAATCGTGGTTGAGTAGAGAGGGGGAACCATTACCTGGCAAGAAACTAACATTTACCAGGCACCTACTACATGCAAATAATTTACATCACCTCATCAAATTTTCACAACAGTACTGTGAGACAAGTATCATATCCCCATTTTACAGATGGAAAAACTACCGTCCAGAGAAATTAAGTAATTAGCCCAAGGTCACATTGCTAGTAGGTAGCAAAGCCAGAATTTAAACCCAAATCCAAAACTCACCATGACATTGTTTATAACTATCTGGTGAAAGCACAGGAGTGAGTCAGAACAACACAGAAGTAAAACACGAGTTCTCTACATACAAATCTACTCTCTGTATTAGTAAATTAAATTTTAAGAAGTATGGAATCAAAACACAGCAATTCTGTATAGCTTCTCTCCTAACACACACACTGTCCATACAGTTGGTTCATCGTGCTCACTTTTGAACTTACTGCTGCAGAAGACCTCTGCCATTGCTGCTTTTTTCGCAGTCTGATTTGTTGGTTTACTCGGTGTTTAACTTGTCTCTGAAAACGCTTCAGAGCTTCTTGTTTTTTTCTTAGCTGTTCCTTTAGTTCTTCTTCAATCACATATGCTGAAGTCTTTAAAGATTAAAGAAAATAAACTTAAGTATCAGTCGTTTCGCCCATTAGGGCTCTGTTGTAAACACAAAGCAGTCAGGATACAATCCTGAAGCAATAATTTAGTTCTATAGTCCAAAATTCCCAATACAGTGAGGAATCACAAGAGTTCAGAGCTGAATACTTAGACACTGTTAATTAGTACCAAGAATTTAAACCAAATCGCAAACTTCAAATTGAAATTTTTGAGTACACAAATCAAATCTGAGTTATTCATTGAACCAAGAACTAAAGGTACCTTCATTAATTCTTTGTGAACCAATCCAAACCAATCTTATGTTACACGTTTTCCAAAATAAGTAAGACAGTCCAGATACCAGATTGCTTACCACTCACTGAATTATGTCCTATCAAAAAAATGCCTTCATACATAGAATTTATGTTCCATTTTTAATTTTGCATGCTCTTCCCTCCACTGCCATCTAGTAAAGGCCTACTCAATCTTCAAGACTGTCTAATACCCACCAACCAGTACCATCCACAGCCCTTTCTTCCTCTGAGCTCTCTTATGCTATGGTACCTCTCATTCTTACTAGTATTGACTATAAAACTTATGAACTCCTCCATTAGATTATGAACAGTTTAAGGATAGGAAATGTATTTAATTCTGTGTTTCCCCTACAGTATATAACACAGAGCCTTGAATACAAACGCACTCAATATTTACGTAACCATTCAATTCCAAAACATATTCTACAATCTGGGAACATCGTATCCCATCTGAGTCCCTGATCAGTATTCCCCTCTTCTCAGTGCTTTGAGCAACAGAGTCATCATGGTAATAGCAGTGACCACTATTAAAGGTCTATTATGAGACAAGCACTTTAATTATATCACTGAATCCTCAAAATATACCTCCAATAGTAGCTATTCTTACCTCTTTAATACTAAAAATGAGGAAACTAGGACTCAGATTAATCTTTAGTAGTAGCCCACAATCCTATAGCTGGCGAGTAGTAAAGCTAGAAATTTCTAATTCCAACACTTGTGCCCTATATTATACTGCTTTTCTCCTGACTGTGTCTCTTTTTCATAAAGAACCTTCAAAATCATCATCTGACTCCTACCTATCCCCTCTTCTAACACAGTGATTCCAAATTCTACTTCTGAAGGGTGCTTCAAATTATTTCAAAGGCTGTCATTAAATTCTCAAAATCAAATGAATCTAAATTCCAAATTTTCCAAGAAATCTATGCCATAAACTATTCTACAAGAGTATGTAACATGGGAGTAGAGTGTACAAAACAAATTATCAAAGAACAAGTAGGTAAAATAATTCCAAAGAACAAGTAGGTAAAATAATATAGTAAAGCCTGAATAAGTGACCCAAATTAATAAGCCCCAAACAAGTGTAAGCCATCCTGACTCTTTCTTTTACTTCCATTGTCTCTGCCTGTACCCCTTTACCTCCACACTGAGATTATAAAATATCTTGGTCAAGTATAAGTTTGATTCCAAATCATGGATCTCAACTGTAAAGCAAAGATCAGAGCATATCATACTTAAGAAATATTTTCCTTAGCAAACACCACTGTGTTTGGCAACTAGAACCCAAAAATATTTGTCCCATGGAATATGAAGAGAATCCCAAAGTCAAATAAATTTGAGAAATACTGGGTTAAACAAAAATAGATACTGTTTGAATTGTACAATTAACTTTTCAAGCCTTCTTGCATGAAGGGGGGAATACAGAAAGAAATGTTTCTCACAACAAAGAGCAGATTTGGATAAGTCACACATGACAGAATTGATACTTAGATTACATATTTAGTCTCCAAAGATGACCTCCCCTTTTCCCTGCAATGGATCAAGTCTCCTAGTATTTATACTCTTGCGTAGTCATCTCCCATACTGAATGTAGTCTGGCTCTGTATATCCAACAGAATGAGGCAGAAATGTTGGCTCCATGACTCACCAAGCAAGGTCATAAAGCAGTTTCTTTATGGGCTCTTGAAGAGTTTCCTCTAGGGGAGGCCAGACACCATATAAGAATTCTATCTTTCAGAGGAAGCCTAAGCTGGCCAAGTAGAGAGGCCATGTAGAAAGAGAAAGTGTCAGGCAGTCCCCAGCCAATGTAGTCATCCTGGCCCAAGGGCCACTTTGTGGGTGACAAAACCATCTTGGACATTACAGCCCTGCAGATGAAGAAATCCAACCAACAGCCAGAGTCCAGTCAAGTTCTCCCAGACATGTCCAGCTATCTGAGCCCCCCCAAATGAGGCCTCAGACATTGTGGAGCATTTCCACCCTATGGACTAGCCATAGGGTGCAATCCATGGGCAAAAAGCCATGCCCACTGTGCCCAGCTCAAATTCCTGACACACAGTATCATTTGCTTTATGCCACTGAGTTCTAGGGTGCTTGTTACACAATAGTAGAACCACATAAATTATGAAATAATGTAATAGCTGTATGTGCTCACAGGACAGCAGTATCTTTTGATGCTAAAGTAAATAAGGGGGTTGGAGTCTGAAGCTATGGCATTTTTAGGAATCCTGATGTCTCCTTGAAACTTTGGGGACAAAAATGACCAGGAGTTTCCCCTTAAAATAGACATAACCTTAAGTCTACAAGGTTTAGAAGTAACTAGTAATCATCTGTTCTGAGCTGACAGGAGCTACACTTGCTAATAAGGGTGGATTCCCCAGACTACATATGCCTAAGCAATAAAGAGTTCTATTGGAAGTTTGATCATATTGCCTCTGACTGTTACTGATCAAAATTTTCTTAGTGAAGGAAATACATACATGTTCCAACACTTTAATATTTTGAGTTAATGTGTGGAGCCATGAGACTCAATTCTTTCTAACATAGAAGAAATAAAACCTTGGTGATTTTTAGCATTTTGATGCTACTGACGTTATAAAGATGTCAAGCAATTAAAAAGAGGTGTTAATAATTTAAATACCAAAATACCTTTGTCCTAAATCTTACTGATTCTTCTGGGATGTTTCTTAACATTTAACTCTTCATTCCCACTTCAGTCACCCTTTTTCAGGGCTTTCCTTCTCCATTTCTTACCACTAAACAAGTCTGGATGCTATACTTCACACTTAAATTGCTACAATTAAATCCTAATTTGTCCCCCAGAAATCAATCTATCTCTCACCTTTAAAAACTCTGAAGCAATTAATCTAACCAAAACCCTTTCTGATCATGAAGTTCATCTGTAAATATTGAACAATGAATGAAGTCAATCCCTTCTCCAAAATCTTCCTGCTACTCCTATTTTCCAGAATCCCATCAACCACCATCCCCCTACTAAGCCTTCCACTCCAATCAATCTAATCTACCCTTAGAATCTGGAATACATCTTGCTTACTTCCTACTCTCCCCATTCTCCGTAACTGGAGAATCAGCCCCCTTCTCCTCTAATTATCCAAATTCTTTATTCAAGTTTCCTGGATCACATCAACCCAAAGTCTATCTTTCCTCTTTGATTAACTACCATATTCTTAGCACTTAATCATATACTACCCAGACTCTTAAAATCCTTTTTGGAAATAGGGAGAGTAGGAATAAATGGATATGTACATACATACATACAAACATAAATAAAATGAATCAATATATGACATTGCATTGCTATTCAACATTTGCTTTAAACATGTCTCATTTCTTCTCAGAGATCAAAAAGCACTTTTCACCACACATTGAGTACCTTGCTATACATTCAGAAGACCGTCACACATTTTGTGCATCCATAAATATTTACCGAGTGCCTATACTCGTAAAGCACTAAGATAAAGGCGGGGATGTGATCACAAATAAGTTTCTCCCCCGTGCTCTAGGAGCTCAGGTAAAGTAGACATTAAACAACTTACCATAACTATAATGCGGTAAGTGCCACAGTAAAATTCACACAAATAGCTATGGGGCACAGTTTGGTGAAAGAATCAAAAATCTCACAAATTTGTCCTCCTGTGTTAATGTGTGTAAGAGTTATCGTGAAAACAGGCACACATGCAAACTTCGCAAAAGTTTCCCTTTATCTGAAATGCTCTTCCCTACCACCTGTACTTAGAGCATCTCTATTTTTTAAGGACCAATACAGAAACATATTTCCTTATACATTCATTCAACAAATAACTTCTGAAGACTTACTGCATGCTGGGACAAGAATGAACAAAAAGGTCTCTGTCCTCATGGAATTTATAGTTAAACCTCCTCAGAATCCAGTCAGAATTAATCTCTTCCTCCGTTATTCTCTTACTACATCTGAATCTTACTGAATCTCCATTAGAAACTTATCATTAACTTTAAGCAATCAATTGTTATATTAGGTGTGACCACTTGTCTTCCCTATTATGTTACTAGGGTACCTGGGAGATATAGACAGTGCCTGGCTTTGTGCATAGCAAGCAATCGAGTTTGTGAAGTAAACTGATATGTATGTAAAGCTGCAGCAAGTTTTGGCAAATACGTGTTTGTTTCAAAATCTTAGTACAAGAATGTATCTATTTATAACAATATAAACGGCGTCCCCAGACTGTTCACCTTTATCCAAGCACCAGAAATTAAAGAAGGTTAATAAAAAGAAAGATAGGAGAGGTACGCCACCATATTTGGATCAAACTGACACTCACATATGCTGGGATTTCCGAACTACCTGGCGACGCAGGCTCCACCCATGCCCCAACTGGTACTATAGCCTGGTTCCTCTCAGCCAGCACTGCCAACACGTCCTTGCTCTTCAGGGGGTTTAAAGCCAAAGGCAACTTTTTGGTATTCTGAGGTTTCTTAAGGGGGGCCATACTTCCTGGCATCTGTGAATTCTGCTTAGGAGAGAGGAAAAGCTTAAAATCTTCACACGATCGCGTTAAAAGCTCAATCTCCTAACACACGAGTCACAGGCTCCTGAAAAGAGGAGAAGCCTTGGAGAAGGCAGTGGCCGAACAGGAAGTCGAAGGACAAGGATTCTGGAAAAGCACGGAAAACGGAAAGAAGTAAAAAGATGAAAAGGGAAGGAAAGATTTAAAGATTGCTTTAAAATAAAAAGATTAGAGGGGCGAGAGAAAAGTAGCTGACTGAGAGAACGAAGATTGTGCC
Source organism: Manis pentadactyla (assembly GCF_030020395.1). Lineage (NCBI taxonomy): Eukaryota > Metazoa > Chordata > Mammalia > Pholidota > Manidae > Manis > Manis pentadactyla. The sequence continues at coordinate 11,029,889 of NC_080031.1, read as the reverse complement.
CACTGGTAGCAGAGGAGCTGGAAAGAGAGGAATGCCCGCAGCAGCCAGAGAGAGGGGGCTGGGAGGGCCGGGGTTGGGAACCTGGGTCTGAGGCAAAGAGTCCAAATAACCGGTATCCGGGTTTGGGGAAAGCGCTGAACACTGGGGAGTCCCAGGTCAGCTAAAATCCTGTTCCTGAGACCTCGGGGTCCCCTCCTGCAGAGATGGCACCGGCCCCGTATCGACCCGTAGCCCGCCACGGACTCAAACTACCCCAAACCCTAAGGACACCGCCCAGGAAACGGCCAATTTCCCCCGGGGGAGCACTACCTCCGCCGCCCCGCCCCTACGTAGCCTAGCATTGCCCCTTCCGGGTTGCGTCACCTCCAGGGGCTGGGAAGGCGTGGGGGCGGGGTTCTGGGCGCCTAGCTATTACGTCACCTCCGCTCCTGACTGGGTGGGTGGGGCTTGTAGAGGCGAGAGAAACAGGGCGTGTTTGCCGGGCTGGCCGTGCTACCGTGTGGCCGGCCCTGAGACCATCCCAGAACCTTCAGCAAAAGGGATGCGTTGGGCTAAGGAGCTAATGTCAGGGCGGGACAGGAGTGCCAGTGGAGGGAAACACGGGGAGAGAATGGAAGAAGGCGGGCCCGGCAGGGCTTCCTCAAGCCAACAAACTAAGCCAACAGTAAATCATGCTAATCCTTTGCACGCCTCATTACGTTTACAGTGCTATTTTACACATATTCTTATATTTGAACACCGCAGCCTCGTAAGTGGTCTCCCTCTCTGCTCCAAGTTCTGATATCTGATTATCTTTGTGACATACCAGTTCATTTAACATGTACCTGAGAACTCTTTATATACCAGTATCGTTTTAGGCACTGGAAATATATAGCATTGAGCAAAACAAATATCCCTTGCTCATGACACTTAGATTATGAGGAGACGTAACCAAATAAATAAGTAAATACATCTGATGCTGATGAGTACGATAAGATAAAAGCAGAGAAGGATGAACAGTATGTTTGAGGGAGGAGAGGTGAAATTTAAGGGTTAAGCGTTCCAGGGAGAGGCAACAGCAAGTCCTATTACTCCAAGGTGGGCACTTGCCTGGCAAAAAAACAGCAAAGAGGCTAGAGTGACTGGTGCAGTGTGTGTGTGGTGGGGAATGTTAAGACAAGAGGTCAATCAGATAGAAAGTGCACTGGGGTGTGGGGGGTGAGGATTTAATATGGGTAACTGTTGAGCCACTGTGTTGTATACTTGAAACCAATACAAGATTGTATATCAACAATACTTCAATTTTTTAAAAAGGTCAAATTTTAGAGTGGGCAGTCATGGAGTGTTGTAAGCCACCATTAAGATGGAGAGACACTGGAGGGTTTTGAGCAAATAGGAATGCCATAATGTGACTTAAATATTTTTAAAAAATCATTCTGGATGCTGTATTAAGAGTAGACTAGTAGGGCAAGGGTATAAGCAAGTAGAACAATTAGGAGGCTATTCCAATAATCCCAACAGGAGGTGGATCAGGGAAGCAGTGGTAGAGATAGTGAGAGGTCGTTGAATTCTGCGTATATTTGAGAGGCAGGACTTTGAGGACATGTTGAAGGTTGGATATGGATTGTGGGGGATGGGGTAGAGAGAAGAGTCAAAGAAACTTCCAGTGATTTCATCCTGGATAATTTACAAGATGAAGGTGCCATTTACTGAGATGGGGGAAATGGTGGAAAGGTAGCTTTGGGAGGGGGGAGATTAGGAGTCCAGTTTGAGACAGATTAAGTTGTATTTATCTAATTGACATCCAAGAAGCTAGTATGATAAAAGTGTCTGTAGGTCACAGGAGAGTTTTGGCTATAAATATAAATTTGGAATTGTTAGCCTATGGATTTAAAGCCATGAGGCTAAATGAAATAATCGAGGGACTGAATTGTAGACAGATAAGAAAAGACTTCCAAGGACTGAGCCCTGGGATATTCGAACACTAAATAGGCTGAAGAGAAGAGGTGGGGGATGCAAAGAGATCAGGAAGGATCAGCCAGTAAACTAAGAAAACCAGGAGTGTGTGATACCTTGAAAGTCAAGTGAAGGAAATGTTTCATTAAAGAGGACAGACCATCTGTGTTAAATTCTGCTGACAGGTCAAATACGATGAGGACAGAGAATAGACTATTAGCTTTAGCAACGTGGAGGTCATTGATGACTATTAAAAGAGCAATGTTTTTGGAGTAGCTGGAGAACAAAAGCCTGATAAGTAGACTGGAAAGAGAAGGGGAGGAAGAACTGGAAACAGCAATTTTAGACAACTCTTTCAATGAATTTTGTTGTAAGGGGACACAGAGAAATGGGTAGCTGAAAGGAGAGGTCAGATCATAGGGGCCTCTGGGTAATGGGCTAGCCCAGCAATCTTTTCTCCAAAATCAGATCACAGAACATGTTTTTGGTTGATGGGAATTACCTAGTAATAATTCTCTAGAGAGAACTGGCAATGCAGGAGGTGGAGGGGGGGAGGGATCTTTGCATCCAAGTCCTTAAATGGGCAAGAGGGAATGGGATGTAGTGAACAAATGGAGAGACTGGTTTTAGGTAGCAAGAGGGGCAGTTAATTCTTACTAGCAGTGGAAATCGAATATATACTGGTAATTGGGTAATGCGGTGGGAGCTTGTGAAAGTTCTCTTCTGATTGCTCTATTTTCTCTGTAAAATAGTATTGTAGTCAGCCTTCATGATGGCCTCTAATGATCCCCACCTCCTGGTATTCACACCCTTATGTAGTTCCCTTTCACACTGTACCAGGGTTGGTCTATGTGACCAATAGAATATGGCAGAAGTGATGGTGTGTCCCTTCAGAGATTAGGTTGTGAAAGATGCTGTGTCAAGCTCTCCCTCTCTCTCTCTCTCATTTTCTCGCTTTCTCACTGTTGCTCTCACTCTCACTCTCTCAGATCACTTGCTCCAGGGGAAGCCATTTATGTCACCTGAAGCCCTAAAAAAAGGCCCACACAGCAAAAACTGAAGGCTCCTGCCAACAGCCTATGAATGACATTGAAAGTGGATCTTCCCAACTCCAATCGTCTTCAGAGGCTGTAGTCTCAGCCCAGAACTAAACTGCCAGCTCATAAGAGACCCTGAACCAAACACCCAACCAGAAACTGCATGATACAATATTTGTTGTTTTAAGATGCTAAATTTTGGGGCAATTTGTGACACAGAAAGAGATAACTAATACAAATAGGAAACAGGATCATCAATTAATAAAATTGAGGAAGACATGTTGGAGGTTGGAGAAGATAAGGTAGAAAATAGTTGTCCAGTGAGCGGAAATATGAACTAGAGATATGCACATTGCCATATGGCCTTATGGACCCATGTGGTGTTCATAATTATGAATGTAAAGGGAGACCAGTCAGTATGGTTGAGTGTTTTTCTTCCGTTGCATGGTTACTGGCATAAAGTTGATGGAAAATTTAATTTTAACCAGCACCGAGGTTTTACCAATATATTACTCTCAAGCAAGAAAGGAACAAGGGAGTTGAAGATTATTTCAAGGATATAATTAAATCACTGACCATGCAATTTAAAATTGGTAATATGGGAAGGGAGGTCAAGTGGGAAGTAAGGGACACTGTAAATCTACTAGGGTCCAGAGACTATATGTAGATTCCAGACCAGCAGGGAGAGGGGTCCACAGTTTATTAGGGCAGGATACTAGAAAGGATGTACTGAAAAATAGGTGGTGATCTGAGCATGGAATGCTTGAAACAGAGTATGGCGAGGTTGCAGATACTGGTTCTGTCAAAGTGCATTGTACAAGCAAGGGTGGGCGTGCTGAGGCGGGTGAAAAAGCAAGCTTCCTGGGAAAGAGGCCAGAGAAATGAGCCAGAGTGCTGGGTGGATTATTCCTGAAGTCATTGAGATCACCAAGATATATGATAAGAACAGTGTTGGCTAGAGCCAGGCAGAACAATCTTCAAGGGATTTCAGGAAGAGACCTGGAGGTTGGTAGATGAGTATAACCCAAAAAGGAGTGAGTGGCAGAGTTTAACAATAAATTCAATGCAAGTGGTGAAGCTAAGAAAAAGCAAGGGGAATGGTTTATAAATAGCACTGAGTAATGGAGTAATAAGGAGGAAATCCATCCCACCTCCACCCAGAGCAGGAACTGGGAACTACCACTTGAGAAGGCCAGAGGGGGGCTGATTTATATACCTTCATACACACACCCCCAACACTGGGAGGAAGTGCTAGTAGATAGCTTCTTGCTCTTTCTAAGCCCCTACCACAAGGTCCATGCCTCCCGCTAGCTGCTGTGCCAGTGGTTTCATATGTACCTATACCCTTGTTATGTCCAGAGAGCTCACATCTTGGACCCTGCTCCCAATACACAAAGCTTATCAACCTTATGACTAGAGTTAGTTTCTCAGCAAGGGAACTGTTTGCTTAGACGTATCTATGTTCTTCAGTAACTTATAGGAAAGGGTGTTTCTGGCTCCGGAGCCCTGAGGCCCTGCTCCAGACCGCTCCTCATCTACTCCCTGATGGGTGTGGCTAGGAGATCCCTGGCTGTCTCTGCACAAAGCCCTGAGTCCCTGAGCCCTGACAGCAGTCCGCTCCACACAGAACTGACTGTCTGATGAGCACCAGGGGTCACCTTGCTGTTTGGTCACCACCATCCTGTTTGTGGATGACTGACTCATACATGTGATGGATTAGAAAACTTGGTCCCCTGTCAGTCCTCAGGCCTATCCTAAGGAGAACCTGTGTAGAGGTGGGAAACCTGCTTATTCCGACTCTCATGGGATCTGAATGTTGGAAACTCAAGGCTACCCCACCTCCAGACTTTATATAGAAAACCAATGTAGCTCTTTATTGTCAAGACCAGTTTGCATTAGGTTTTCTATTGTTTATATCAGAGAGAGAGCCTGGAAATGAGCAAAACAGAGGGAGTTAATTGGTAACAAGAGGAGAATGGAGCAGATAAGAACGATTCAGAGCTACCTACAGAAATTGGTTCCAGGTGCCACCTATGTGTTTGAGCTCTCCTATTCCAGAGCCTAAAGATACCTCTCCTCTGATGGTAACTTCACCAGATTATCTGCTCTTTGAAACCAAAGAAGCTTGACTTAAGGAGACTTCGCCTTAACATAAAGCAAATTTGGCCAAAATGAGTTTATCTATCTATAAATTACCTCTATTATTCACCATCACCATACTTTTGACTTTTTTAGAAAATGTACTCTTAAAGTGAAAAAACTGCAATCATTGAAAATACTTTACAAATATATTGCAGGCTCTAAAACAGTTTCAAAAGAGGAATTTTTTTAATGTTTTATAGAATAAGCAACACTCAAGATAGCCAGTTGGAGAAAAACTAGTTCTGCTATGATTGTTATAATTATACGCTATTAATAGTCACATTTTCTATATCCCAAATCTATCTGACATAGGGTAGTGCAAATACGAGACTTTGGAAAGACACTTGGATTTATATTCTAGCTCTGTAGTTTGCTGTCTGTGGTTGAATCATCCAGTCTAAGTCTTTGTTTCTTCTTCTGTGATATGGGGGAAATAATTGACCTACCAGATGCTTTTTGCAAGAATAAAGGTAATATATATGACGTGCATGATATATAATAACTTTTCAATAAATGCTTGCTAATTTTTTTTTAGAAAACAAGATAGAATTCATCTCTTCTACCTTTAGAAGATTTTGATTTGTCTGCCCAGTGTCCATTTTCCCATTTCTTCTGATAAAGACCTCCCCACCTGTGACTGTGGGGTTAGCCCCATGGCCCAGCCCAGGAATGTACATTATTCTCCTGGCTATAGGGATTGATCCAGAGTTGTGACTGTGACCTACACTAGGTCAACCATACAGTCCCTCAGCAAGATTTTTTAAACTAAAATTTCTTAAAAATCAGAAAAAAATTTTTAAGTTTTATCAAAAGTCTTCTCCTCTCTTTATGACAAGCTGCACTGTCCAGTATGTTAACTGCTAACTACATGTGGCTATTTACATTTAAATTAACTAAAATTAGATAAAATTTATAATTTATATCCCTGGTCGTACAGTGCTCAATCGCCACATGTAGTTGATAGCGGCCATACCTGACAGCACAGATATAGAACATCCAGTCATCACGGTTATATTGGACAGCACTGATATTCTAGGGTGTCTGGCAACCACAGTCCCCATCAGAAAGTGTAAGATGGTTAGAGACAATGAAGCTGATTACAACAATTAAGCAAGAGGGACGGCTTTTAAGTATCTTATTTCTTATTGTTCTCTCTCCCAAATATTGTTACGTGATGCAAAAAAATTTCTCCTTTTTTCCTACAATTAGTTCACGCTGAATTTCTGTCACAACAAAAATGTCTTGACAAATCATGTTCCTTAGCTTGTTGGCCAGCAAACCAGATGTAGAAACCGGGAGGGCTAACTCTGGTAAGGATCTGTAAACTAGACAAAGCTGGGCCCTGTAAGTACCACAACAAGGGGTGAAAATGTTGGCCCATCTTCAAGGCCACCTCCCTCCCTGCTTAGTTGGGTCCTATTTTTAAGAAACCTTGTTTCTCCCCATGTTGAGTCCCATGTATAACAAATCCATCTTCTTAGTGTCCTCGGACTCACCACTGTTAATTGAGCTTCGCTTTTTAAGGTCCCATTGCCTGCTTTATCCTTCTTTGTCTCATATCTTGTCTCAGAACCTTCCTTTCCTTTGACTTCTGGGCCTGACTGAAGACAACCTCTTTCTGGAGTGTATATAAACACATGACCAAGAAACACGGACTAAGTCTGGACTGTGCCAAATTACAAAATGTGTGACTTTGAGCAGGTTACTTAACATCTCTGAGCTTCATGTTCCTCCTTGGAAAAACAAATCCTACCTTGCATTATTGATAGAGTAAATAAAATAATATTTTAAAAGACAATTTGTAAGGAGCAATGCAAATGTATTATCAATTACACTTGCTCATAGATTTAAATGCAACTTTCCCAACTATTTGTAAGCACCTGGACAGGGATTGTGTCTTCCAATACTTTTGAACGTGAACACCTTTCCTCTTTCCCACATCCCTCTCTTTGTTTTAATGTCTGGAGCATGGAGTGCTCTTCACACAGTAGGCGATTATCAGATGCTGGCTAGCTGATTTCCATCTCTGTGCCTCCCTCTTTGGGAGAAGGGTGAGAGAAGGGGGAGGGACATGGTTGGTGGGAGGATACCATCTGAAGATCTAGGAGAAGGGAAACAATGAAGGCTTTTATGCGTTGAGGATAATTTGTGGCTTCCCCAGGACTTTTCAACCTGTTTTTACTTGAGCATTGAAGCTTCACAAGAACAGAACTCCAGATATGTTCTGTAGAATGTCCTCGCTACATTTTAACTAGGTCAGCAGAAATAAGATCTTTCCAACCCTTTAATGCCAATTAATTTCCCCTCTTTGTTCCTCTGGAGATCTGATGAATAGGGCACGTTCAGAACCATGGACACAAGCCTCAGTTCCTCTCAGTTTCTGAGGGGGTGGGAATTCTATTCAGAAATCAAATATTTACTGTCAGCATAAAAGGCTTTGATATTTTCAGTTTTCCAGTATGGAAATGGAAGCCACTCCTCTCTGCCTTATCAAAATTTACCCACGACCCCCTGCCACCCCAGGATCACAAAATTCTCCCAACACATGTCACTTTTTATCATATCTCTGCAGAACGCTTTTCCTCTGAGTGGTACCTCACATGTACAGAAATCTGCAGGCAGCAAAACCAAGGTTCAAGATGAAGGTCCTGGAAGGCAGGAGGGGCCTTTCGCCCCATCTCCACTTTCTCTCTGATGCTTCTCAGAAGTAGGACTACCTAGGAGAACTTTAAAAAGAAAAAGGAAAGGAAAAATGTCCTTAGGGAGGGCTGTTCCTCACTGTCCAGGCCCACAGAAAGCTTGTTTTGTTCGAAAGAGAGCTTGTTAATCTGCCTCTTGTTTGGTGGTTGCTGGAGCAGCTGAGCCCTGCCTCCAAGCTACACAAAGCTGCACACAAATTCCTTGTTTCCCAGGAGATGCGCAGCAGCGCTACAAATTCCCCGGCCGGTGTGGGCCCCCTTGGCCCTGCCTCTCTTTCTGGCAAATTGAATTTATGGGAGGGACAACTCGGGTACCATTCACATTTAAGTTTATGGAACAAAGAATCAAAAACAACTCCAGCAATAACAGGGGGTACCAGGAGTGGGCAGAGGGCCACCATACTGCCTGGTGGAGCTCGGCCAGAGCACCCGTGCTGGGGGTAAAAGTTTAAGCCAGGACTCGGCCACTATGTACAGTGCATGGACTCCTTGCTGATGAGGAAGGAGGTGGTCAGAAGCCCAAGTGTGGCTGGTGATCGACCTGGGTTTCCAATCCAAGTTCTGCCACTTAGTAGCTCTATGACCTTAGAAGTTGTTAACTTCATGAAATTCTAGGTTTTCGTATTTGCAAAATGGGGTTATAATCTCTACCTAAAAGGGGTATTGGGATAATTAAACAAATAGGTACAAAGTACCCGAGAAAGTAAAGTTAGGAATAGGTCTCTCTCTCTCTCTCTCTCACACACACACACACACACACAGAACAGAGGAGGGAACAAGGTTTGGATGGGATGCCTCCGTGTGAGGGGTAAGGCCAGAAATCTGTAGAATTAAGCTACCCTTACCCCTCAGAAACACCCTCAGCCCATATCTGATGGCAGTTTGTGGATAAATACCCCAGTTCCCTTGCCCCTTGGGTAGGATAACTCTCAGGCATACTGTTCATTGCCTTCCAGAGTTCTCCAGCAGGATCAAGCTCCATCTGCCCATGACAGTCATTTGCTTGATATGCAGTTTATTGGCTTCCTTCCTTTGCCTGTCTCATTCCCTTAGTATACTAACTGGTCTCTCTGGGATACCTTTCAAATAAACTATTTAACTTCTCGTCTCAGGGTCAGCCTCTGGAGGAACCCAAACAGGATGTCAATATTTCTGCAAATTTCCGAAGGCCTAAGTTCTCAGGATCATCTCTGACTTCAAACTCCTGCTGCAGCCGAATTAGTCCCTTTAGAGATAATTTCACTATGTGCTATGTGGTGTCCCTCCTGAGTACCATGTTGAACCAGACATGAACTCAGTCCTAAACACACACAAACAAACCCTGTTATCTAACGGTTCCTATGGGTGAGGAGTGCAGGCACAGGCTAACTGGGTCTTCTGTTCAAGGTCACACCAGACTTCAATTAAGGTGTCAGGCAGTTGTCATTCCTTTCTGAAGCTTGGGGTCCTCTTCCAAGCTCATGTGGTTGTTGGAAGAATTCAGTTTCTTGTGATTGTAGGGCTGTGGTCCCCATTTTCTAGCCAGCTATTGGTGAGGGGTTGCTCTCGGCTCCTGGAGGCCACCAGCAGTTCCTTTCCATATGGCCCTGTCACAACATAGCAGTTTATGTCACCAAAGCAAGCAGGACAATCTCTGCCCAGTCTGGGGAGTCTGGGCCTTACATACATAGCCTAATCGAGGGAGGGCTACACGACCATCTTTGCTATGTTCTATCAGCTAGAAGTGCACAAACACTGCATTTGTATGTGGCAACTTTTCTGAAAGTTTTGAGAAGACAGAGGAGGAAGGTTTTACGAGGCAATTGTGCAAGCTGTTCTTCAGTTTTCTTCAGCCCTGCCCCTCTGGCCCCCATGCCATTTTGCTCTCTTATCCCTCTCTCCTCCTTTTCTCTCCTCTCTGCTCTTCCCCTCTCCAAATTCCTATTCACATCTAAAGTACAGTGGCTTATCTTTCTGTGCCTTCACTCTTATGGTCAAGGCCTATCCTTTTAGTCTATGTGGCATATCTAGATATTTTTATTCCTGCAGGCAATTGTTTTCCTAAGAGGAATTTGGGTGCCATTTATTGACAGTGTTTTTCATTCTGCCACCAAAGATTTTATTTACAGTTTAGCAGAGGAGACAGATATGACTCAATTCATACCGGGAAGTGAATGAAGGGAAAGAGGGGAGAGTGCTAAAAATAAAAATAACCACTGATATTATGGTATTAGTAAGGCCCAAACCTGCCCAGTGGGGTCATCAGGGCCAGCACATTCTTCCTGGAGCCTGCAGACAAAGGAACAAGCTGACTGGGTGGGGACATTCTTAAATCTAATAGTAGAGTTATTAAATTTGGTGTTTATTTACAAATCGTGTGTGTGTGTATGTTGGGGCAGGGACTCCATTCTGAGCTGTGGGGTTGCTGTCTGGGTGCTCAGCACAGAGGCCCGAGGGCAGCAGGCCAGGGCTGCTATGCGGTCAGGGGTGAGGAACCAGGATCCCAGAGCCCCGGAGGGGTGCCAAATGAGGAATGGCCTGAGGCAGCTGTGTGCGGCAGAAGGGCCGAGAGGACTGGGCCACGCTGCTCAAAAGACAACAATGCCCTGGAAAATGCATCTGTGGCAGTGCTCAGAGGAGGACGAGCATGGGCCTTGGCTAAGCACGGGCACAGAGGCATCAGTCAAGCAGTCTGTCTGCACTGTTGACTGAGCAGCCACATTACGCGGAGCTCAAAACGGCTCTCTGAGGACCCGTAGGAATGAAGAGCTGACGACCCTCACTGGAGCGTCTCCCAGGCCAATGAGGAGATGGCCACAGCAACCACATTTTCTGATCCAAAGGTGGGACGTGGGAGACTGACAAGTATGAATATGCTTTTGGTGTTAAATAAATATATATATAGTCTTTATAACAAGGGTATCCCTACAAAAGAAAAAAAAAAAAAAACAGTCTGTAGCATTGACAATCAGATGAGGCAGTAATACCCACGGGGAAAAACCCGAAGAACGCCTGGCAGGATAGAACAAGGTGAGCTGGGGCAGGTGAGATGGTTATGTGTGAGAGTGGGTCACCTTATGTCTCTGTGACCCTGTGCCTTTGAATCAGTGGCCCCCTCAAAGCAAACCCCAGGGATTCCTAGGGCCCCCAAAGGGCCACCTCATATGCCCACAAACCAGTCTGTTATCTGCCTCATTAGCTGGTGCTAATGCTGCGACTCCCCTGTCCCCACTCCCCATTATGGTGGTCCTTGACTGTCTGCAGCTGCTGGAGAAGCCCCCCAGGTTCTCATCCATTCACTATTCAGCAACTCTGTTGAGACCCCCACCCTATGTTGGCAGTAGGGCCACAGAGACCAGTGAGACACAGTCCTTCACCCAAAGATCTCTCTGTTAGGAGAGAAAGGCCCAGAGCAGGCGACCTAAGCTTTGATAGGTCTACTCGTCTTTAAAAGACCTGAAGCAGGATTGCAAAACGGCTCGTTCTACACTCAGGTGTGCAAAGGAACCCATTTGCCTTTGTGTCTTCACAGCTGCTGTAATCTTCCACAGGACCCTTCTACCCCCAGGGCAGCAGAGGAAAACTAAACATGAATCCATCCTGGAAAACTCAGTTGACCCAACTGTTTTAACATTTCCCTGAGATGGCTAGTCTCTGCTTGGACCACTCAGGCAATTGCTCAATCTGTTCTTCCAGTTTCTTTCCCCAGTCCAGCTCCTCTCTAAGAGCTGCGGTGAGTGTAACTGGTGGGTTTAGATGAGCTCGTGGCAACAGGAGGGGACAGTGTCTGTGGACCCGCATGACATTCTCAGGGGATCGGGCTCTGCACAAGTCTAGGCTGCTCCCTGGTCTGGTGAGCTGCATGCTGACTCCCACCACAGCAGGTGGTGGCCCCGGCCGTCGCCTGCACAGTGTGGTCCCTTTGCTCCATGTTCAGCCTTCGAACCTCTCAGTTCTCTAACCTCTCAACTACTCTGAGTCCCTGAAGGGAGCCTAGGGGCGCTCTGGGACACCTGCATATCCTGCATGGGTATAAAGAGCATATGATCCATCACTAGGGTAGGGGAAGCCAGGGAGTTTGAGAACTTAGATCCCACTTAGTCTTCCTCTAGCACATTTTTCTTTCCACAGTCCTTCAGGCCCAAAAAGGCAAGCTTCAGGCTATTTCCCTAACATCATGTTCTCCTTTTACGCTCAGACAATAAGACTTGAAGCCTAGCCATCACAGGCAGAGGAGGCCATGTGTCTAGACTATAGAAGTACTCTATGATCCAGTCCACAAGCTGAGACACTTCAAGGGGGTATATAAAAGAAATTAAAATGCATTTTGTGCCTTACCAAGCCTGGCTTTCAAGCCTTTGGTCTTGCTACTGACTCTAAAATACTATTTTAGATGTCAGAAGTAGCATACTGACTTTTTTCCTTGATACCAGCTGAAAAAACTTTAACGCTACCAGAGGCAGACAGGCGCCTTGAGCTGCCTAGAGAAAAGTCATAGAAATAGAGATGCAAAGGGGAAGAAAAGGTCCCATTTATATAGCTCGAGATATACTCTGAAGTTCCTCCATGAAGTTCAAAACCAGCGCTTCCCAATTCTTTGGCTCAGATGGGCTGTGCAACGAATCCTCAGCTCTAGAAACCTGGCATACTCGGGCTGTCTCCTGTAAGAAGACTATTTCAAGAAGTAACTCCTGCATTTGCAAAACTATGACCAGGGTTAGAGAGGACCAAGAGGGGAGTTGGAAACTTTGGTCTCACCAAGGTATAAAGATCCCTACCGAAATGAACAAGAAGAGGCAGCTTTTTTTTTTAAGCTTAAGATGCCATCTCTCTAATAAAGAATTTCCTAGGTGCTCTAAATCTTCATCAATCCTCCCCCCCAAATTCCTACAAGGAAGCCACCTTTACCCCCCTCTTCTTAGATGTGAAATTGGAGGCTTAACAAGATTGCGAGCTTGTCCCCAGATCACACAGCTCGTATGCACCCATCCACTGACAGCCCTTATGAGAAAGTTTGGCATTGTAATGGGGGCCAGGGTAGAGCTAGGGTGTTTCTCCTCCTCACAGCCTGAAGACAAGACAAATTGGCTGGGCCATGAAGCTGGTAACAGAGCCTCAGCATGCTAGCTATTGGGGTACTACCTTCATCTTTGCTCTGACATGTTCTAGGGAATCGGCTGGAGGCAGGGGAATGAGTACAGTGGCTTCTCAAAGAGGTCCCAGCATTTATGTGATTCTAGATAGGACAGAGAATCCCAAGCAGGACCAGGACAGGTTTGGATATAATAGAATCCAAGTCATTTTCCAATCTTCTTCCTTTGGTGCAGAACACAGGTTTTCTGTTCTCAGGATCCTCTGGAGCCTCATATCCCAGCTTTTTAAAAGCTCCCCTCTCTCCCTTCTCAGAGCTTGTTGGAGGTCTGTCCCTGGTATGCACTCTCCTTCACAGGAACAAGGAGCGTGAGGTGGAGACAGGATAGACTGGGTCACAAGGCCCAGTTTAGTGTGTGTCCCAGCCCAGTCCCCCCACTGAGCCCCAACCCTCACCTCCCCTGGTAGTGGGGCTCAGTGCAGACAGGGGAAGAATTGAAAGGACCCTTCAGTTTAGACCCCAGATTATCTCCTAAGCAGATACCCCCTTTTGAACTGGGGATGTAGGGCTTGGAAACTAGAAAATGCCAGGTCTCAAAGAGAGGAAAGAACAAGCCCAGCAATACACAGAGCTCTGTGTATTCAGAGGGAAGTTGGCAAGGCTGTGCTCGGGCAGAGAAACTCCGAGTGGTACAAAGGGACGTGCCCAGAGTGAAGAAATCATGCTAATTGTCTGCACCAGAACTGGAGAACGCCACCCAAAATGAAGAGAGAAAGGGGAGCTCTGTCCAGAGTGTTCAGTGCCCTGAGCCTCACGCCTTTTGTCTACCTTCTTCTGATGCAGACAGGTAGGACACCAGAAGGGTAAGAAAGGGTCTGGAGAAGGGGCCTGGTGCCTTCAAGAGAGAGAGGGGGTTGTTGAGGGCCAGAATGCCTTTGGGGCGGGAGGAGGGGGGAGAGCTCAGCTGCTGTGGGAAGCATCTCAGCGAATTCAGGCATTAGCGTTGGATGTATTTCCTCATTCCGTGTGCCTCCCACACGGCCCCTACTTCCCTCCCCCAAAAGGCTGCATGACTTTGGAGCTCCCACGGCATTCAGTACATTAGATGGAGGGCAGTGAGCCATTTCTTATGGGATGTCTTGTTGGCATGGGCCATTCCGACATTCTTTCCAAGGGATTATGGTGGGGCTTGGAGGGGTAGGGGAAATCTTGGTGTTGTACCTTCCCAACACCCACCCCTGGCTTCTCTGTAAAACAGCAAGTGAGATGAAAAAAGCTTCCAAGATCATGAGCCTCCTGGTTTTGGATAATAACACCAACCTGCCCATAACTCACTCCACACCGTGGACATCTACCTCCTGTACTGTCCCCTACCAACAACTTGGGGAATTTATCTTATTTTAAATATATGTGTTTATGGGCGTACATGCATGCACACACACACCCCCAACCCCCACTATTCCAGAGAGCCTAGGAACTCAAAATTCAGTGGGACAGATACAGAGATCATCCTAAGAAAATGAAGAAACTACTATGAGTCAGATATGCAGAGTGCAGAGGGTGCCCAGGATCAGAGAGGTCACCTACACCCCCTCCGACAGAAACTGGTGCTAATGGTGCAGGGTGAGCATCAGGAAATATCAGGGGAGGCTTCCTGGGAATGTCTGCACTAAATTTTAAAGAATGGGAAAAATAGGTAGGTGTGGGAGCAGGTGTTAGAGTTGGAGAAATGGGCAAAGGTCAACAGCTTGAAATAGCATTGTGTGTTCAGGAGCAGCCCAGCCATTCACTGCTGGAGAGGAGAGTGTGAACTGAGTTAGGCCAGAGACTTATAAACCCTGCTAAAGACCCTGGAATATAATCTGTAAACAGTAGAGTAGGCAGAGCTTGAACAGGTTTTAGTCCAGGATTGGGCAGGACCCGGTAGATATTGCACATACTCGCTCTGCTATGAGGCACTGGCGGAAAAATTAGAGAAAAACAAGATAGGAAAGGCCTAGTTGCTAAGGGCTGCCGTAAGGAAGAGCCACAAACTGCTTAAACAACAGAAATTGATAGTCTCACAGTTCTGGAGGCTAAAAGGTCAAGATCAAAGTGTCAGCAAGGCCACACTCCCTCTGAGGGAGGAAGGGAGGATCTGACCAGGGCGCTCTGCTAGCTTCGGGTAGTTCTTTGGAATCCGGCAGCATTATTTCAGTTGTCACAAGACTTTCTCCTTGTGCTTCTGTCCTTGTCCAAATTTCCCCTTTTTCTAAGGACACCGGTCAAATTGGATTAGGGGCCCACCTTATTCCACTGTGGCCTCATCTCATCTTATTATATCTGCAAGGACCGCACTGCCAAATGAGGTCACATTCTGAGGTGCTAGGGGTTAGGACTTCACCGTGTGAATTTTGGGGGACAGAATTCAACCCATAACAAGGCTATTGGTATAGTTTAGGAGAGAAATAACACGGGCTGGAATTAGAACAAAGATAGAGGGAATGAGGCATGTTGAAATAAAATTTTGGAAGGAAAGTCAGGGTGGAGTGATTGACAGGAAGTGGGAGGATCCAGAGACAGAGGTAGGGTCTCTGTGTGAAACCATAACCGGAAAATGGGACAGTGTGGGAGCTATGATAATCAGGATTGTCCATGTTGAGGGGAAATACCTACCTATGCGCATCTGGGAAAATGCTAAACAGCCTCAAGTTTGGACGGGCAGAGTAGGGAAGGTTGGAGAGAGGTATTTGGAAGCTGTTAGCCCGTCGGTGAGGTTTAAAACAATGAAGATGGACAATACCTTTTAGGAGGAGAAAATGGGCTGGAAAATGGAGCACTAAGTAACTCCAAGATTTGTAAAGGAAGGCAGAGGGGAAAAAAGACCATTGAGGAGACCAAGAAGAAAGAGGCAGAGGGAAAACTAGACGACTGTGGTGTCAGGAAAGTCAGGGGCATTGGGAGGTTGCCAGAGAATCAACATCAAATGTATCAAAGAAGGACAGAACAATAAGCACCTAGAAGAATCAGTTGGATGTGGTAATTAAGAGGTTACTATTAGCCTTAGTGAGAGCAGTCACTCTCACCAGGAAATTACAACCAGTTGAGGAAATAGTGAAGGCTCGATGTATGGGCACAGTGAATTGGGTACAGGATGAGTACAATGAAATGTACAAATCAGAGATGTTCCTAAACTCTTTCAGGTCATCAAATGATAAGGAAAACGATTATAGAAAGATCTTGTCAGTCAGTGTGACTAGGCAAAACCAAACACAAGGTGACAAAGGATCTTCTGTGTGGGAAAATGTAACAATAAATATAGCAGAAGAAAATTCTAAATATAAACTGTGCTAACAACATCTTGGTTATAACCTATGACAGGTAAGAGGAAAGAATAAGGTCAAATCATGGTACTGCTGTGGACTCAAGAGCAGTAAAGAACTGAGGTTCTATTAGGAATTTCTGCGATCCTCGATATATTAGTTAGGAAAATGCCAACTTCTGTGAAAAATAATTCCAAAATACAAGTTCCTGTAGTTCCTGTAGACTGGGTCTGGGATGAGGAAAGACTCTGTTCCATGAAGTTTTCCAGGGACCACACTGACGGAACTCTTATCAACTTTGACGTGTGTTTCCAATGGTCACCCTGAGGTTTATCCCCATTTATTTCAGGTAGAGAATTAAAAACAAACAAAACAGAGAGAGGTTTTCTGAACCAGCCTATAAGTGGTACTATGACTTCCACTGGTTCTATTGGCTGGTACTCAGTCATAAGGCCATACCTCACTGCAAGGGAGGCTGGAAAATGTAGTTTTTAAGATTGGAACTAGGAAGGGAGCTGGACCATGGGGCCCTGGCTTCTAAAGATTTACTTAATCCTCTGTGCTAATGGCAGCAACCACCAAGCCAGCCTCAGGCAAGTAATACTCAGTCTTTAATGCTCTGTCGCTAATACAGAATAATAAGGTTTTCCTAGATCTGTCACAGCCCAATTCATGGAACATTCAAACAAGGCCTTTCTAGAGGCAAGGACACTAATTTACAGACATAAACACAGCATACCATAAATCTAGATAATCTGATTGCAAGATTTGAGTCTCTCTATGTGATTCTAGAGCTATTCTTTCCTTTAGGAATCCAGTCAGAGGAAGCCCCTTACCTGGGTGTTACCCTTTCAGCCCTAGGATCACCTCTGCCTTATAGGTGCTATCTTTTTTTTCCTTTAATTGCAATTGAAAATTATATACAGGAAAATGCAGTTAGCATAAGGACACACTTTAATGAACATTTAAAAAGTGAACAAACCCTTATCATCAGTCCCCAAGATCAAGAAATAGAACATTTCAACACCTCACAACACCCCACACTATTCCAGTTATCATTGCCCCCACCTCAGGGCTGCAGTGGTATTCTAACTTCCAATTCAGATCAATTTTGCATATTTTTGAACTTCATATAAATGGAATCTTATGTATGCATTCTTTTGTGCCTGGTTTCTTTTGCTGAACACCGAATATGTCAGATTCACCCTTGTTGTGGAAATTGTAGTTTGTTTGCTCTCAGTGCTATACAGTATTCTCTTGTATGAATATACCACAGTTTATTTATCTATTCAACTTTGATAGACACTTTGGTCATTTCCAGTTTGGGGCTTTATGAGTAGAGTTGCTAAAACATTCTAGCACATGTCTTCTGGTGTACACATTTCTTTGGGGATATACTTAGGAGTGGAATTGAAGAGTAATATGTGTGCGTTTACCTTTAGATGTCGTTTAGCAGTGGTTGTGTCAATCCAAGTTCCCACCATCAGTGTTTGAGAGTTCAGAGGCTCCACATCTTCACCAATAGTTGTGTCTTCTTTGTCATTTTAGCCATTCTAGTATGATGTAGTATCAAATCATGGATTAAAATTGTGTCTCCATAATTATCAGTGAAGTTGTATCTTTTTCACATCTTTATCATCCATTCAGTGGTGCTTTTTTGTGAAGTACATGGCCCAAGTCTTTTATTGACTTTCTATCGGGTTTTCTGGATTTTTAAAAAGTTATTGATTTATAGGAGTTTTAAAAATATATTTTAGCTATGAGTCCTTTACAGGATACTTGTAATGCAAATATCTCCTGCTCTATGGCTTGCCTTTTCACTTGCTTACCAGTGTCTTTGGATGAACACGGGTTCTTAATTTTACTGGGTCTAATATATCATTTCCTTCTTGTATGGGTATCACTTTCATGTCCCAAGAAAACTGTGTCTGCCTTCAAGCCATGGAAATATTTTCCTATTTGTTTTTAATATTATTGTTTTACCTTTCACATTGAGATCTACAATCCATCTAGATTTGGTATTGTTGTAAGAAATGAGGTATGGGTTAAAATTAATTTTTTTTCCTATATGGTCCAGCACTATTCACTTGGGAAAAAAAAAATCCTTTTCCCTGCTGCACGGCAGTATCACTCTTGTCAGAAGTTGAGAGCTCATATGTGAGTATATTTTTGGATCTCTTATTTTGTTCCATTGATCTATTTGTCTATCCTTGTGCCCATATCACTGAATAACCTCTTGGGATTTTGATTGGGTTTGTATTAAACTGATAAGTCAGTTTGAGAGAACTGACAGCATAACAACAGTGATTGTTCCAATCCAAAAGATGGAAAATCTCTGTAAGCCACTGTAATGCTATTAGCTAGGTATACATTTCTGAACATCTACACTCTTTAGAATATCATTTAAAAGCCACCAAGACCCCTCTCTTCCTGAATCCCAAGGGTCTTCTTTACAATTTTCTGTTTCCTGGTTTTCTACTAATGATTTCCCTAAATGATTGACAGTTAAAATGATTTCACCCACACCTTACAGGCCTTACTAGGATACCAACATAAGAGTACAACACAATAGGCTCATCATGTGTATTCAGTGATGCCCCCATACAAGAGGAGCAGAGGAGAAGGTTGTTTTCTCCGAGCATCATTCATTAGGAAGAATATCAAAAACCAAAAGCAGAAGGCAGTATTTTCTCCTTTTAGAAAAATATGCTGTAGGGCTGCCTTTAAATTATTGTATGAAGTTCTGGCCACCACACCTCAAACAAAGAAAAAATAGAGTTGGAGAAAGCCGAGAGAAGGGTGTCTGTGATGGCCAAAGGGAGGAAGGGATTTCCTTGTGGAAAGAGATCCAAACAAAACAAAAAGCCCTTCAGATATAAAGGGTTCTAATGGCAGCCCATGTTGTCCGAGAGTATGAATTAGGTGTAGATAGCCCAAATCCAAGAACACATGTTTGGCACCATCTCACTGAATTTTTAAAAGGAAAACTTAAGGCAAATGCTGGTAAAAGGAGAACTCTGCCAAGCATAAAGGAGCACATAAAAATGAGTCAATGATGGTTTCTTTAAAGGAAGAGGCTATTAAGGGACCCCAAGGTTATTGGCAGGTACATCCTTACTCTTTAAAGCTTGACATTCCTTGGTACCACAGGAGGTCAAAACCCTACTTGAGGAGGGGCCGCCTACCCGACCCAGTAAGGCAAGCTTAAGTGGATAGGTCACACTTCACATCTTGCTGTAAAGCCAATTTTCCTTTTGTTCAGCCTGGGAGGGAACAGAAACTTTCTACATAATGGTGCCTCAGAGACTGGAGGATGACGATTAAGTTAATGGCTTCTCAGGGTTGAGCAGTCCTAGTCCCTTTTATTTCCACTGTGGATGGCGGTAGTTAGCCATTTCCTCACTCTGTGTCCTGCTTTGGCACCTGTCCCAGTTCTCTATGTCCCCTGAAAGTTGTGAAACCCTGAACTTAATACCGGCTCCAATTTTGGCTAGAGTTTTGAGAAACAGTGTTTGCTCAGCAAAAGGCTCCCTTTGTCAGCCTCTGAGAAAGACCTCTCCTTTCACTCCTGAGCACACATGCATACATCCCTGTGACTCCCCGGCACGAGGCAGGCGCCCAGCGACAAAAGGGCAAGGCCTAGGGCCATCCATATGCTGTAACTTCTCCAACATTTTCATCTGGAAGGATCAAGTTTAAACTGGCAGAAAGAGCAGATTTGAGTGGAGAAAGACATCACAGAAGGACTACTAGGACCTCGTATGGGACAGGAGAGCGTGGATGCAGGGAAGCTCCAGGGAAGGCCAGAGAAGCTGGAAGGGAAGGGGAATCCCTTCCACTTTTCCACTGGGCTGGGACTGTCAATGTGCAGCCCCCTGGAAAGAGGAAATGAGAACCCTCAAAGTTTGGCACTTGGGGTGCTAAACCCCAGGATGGCTCTGCATCTATACTGCTCATGTGCACACCCCACTATTTCAGGCTGAGACCCAAGGAAGGGGGATAGGTGCTCCCCAACTACTTGACCATCTCTGCCATGACCTTTAATGAAGCCAGTGATTTTTTTCAGGGTCACCTCAAGTCATATATCCCAAAGCCTGTTTGCCTATTCAGGGAAATTTGAAAGCTTGCTTTTCTAAACAAAGCCAAGCCTGGGACCTAGCAGTTGCTACTGAGGAAATGTAATACTCACAGAAACTAAGAGCTGGATGAAATCGTAAGGTCAATATGTGGTCAAATGGATTTCAGTCTGAAACGCAGTCTGAAATCCACAGGGATGCTTAGTAGCACCCCCAAGTTATTGAAGAGGACAGGACTCTGGTCCCCACCATCTCTTCTGCCAAACTGGGTGACAGGAACTAGATTTTGTTTCTTTTCATTTTTATATAAGGTTTTTAGGAACAAAAATACCTTTAATAAAAAACAGGTTTTTGAAAATTGTTGAATTTGTCTATTCTACTTGCCCTGAATTAAGACTTGTGTCAATAACAAGCATGTAATATTCGTTCGTGTGGCAGCTTTCATCCTTGTAGCGGTTTCTTCCACACTGAAGGTTTTGTGATTCTAACATACCTGTCAGGTAATGAATTGATCATATAATGTCAGAGTTGGGAAGGCCCCTACAGATCATGTAGTCCCACCACCTCATTATACAAAGGAGAAAACTGAGGCACAGACAGGTAAAAGAATAGTCCATTGGCCTTTCCTTGACTACTTCCAAAGACGATGAGCTCACTACTTAATAAAGCACTTGTTCCAAAAATGGACTGAATAGGCTTATTAAATTAAATTTGCTGTGGTCTCCACAGGTAACCTTTTAATTGCCTCCTGGTTTGGTCTGGGTCCTCTAGGCACAAGAAAGGAATAAGGAATAGAAAGGTACTACTTAGCTTTCCCAAATCTAAACTGTGGCAGTAGCAGAATAGGAAATAGGGGTGAGAAAGAAAGAGGAAACTTCAGAGGCATTGACAGAGTAGCACCCCCATCCTTACTCTTTAAAGCTTGACATTTAGGCTGGGGTGCAAAAGGGCCGAGAGCCTGACTTGCATGTGTCTACTCAGCTAAATTCAGCCCTGCTCCCAACCGACATCCTCTCCCAAAGAACCCCCTCAGGTGGTATTGCTTTACAAGGCCAGGTAACACCACTGAATGGCATCTCTTCAGGCCCCAAAGCTCCTAAGAGATCTCTGAAATGTGAGATGTATCTCTGGATAGGGCAGCCATCAGAGAAGATGGTGAAATCCCATAATTACAGGGCTGGAACAAATCGATGAGAACATCTAGGTCACTCCCCATTTCGCCTATGGGGAATCTGAGCCCCAAACTGCTAAGTGACTTTTCCTAGGTCCCACGTCAACACTAGGGCCCAGATCTCTGGTGTCCAGCCTTGTGTTCTCTCTGCTACACAGTAACTGACAGGCATACTGTGCTTTCCCACTGGGAACCTGATAAGGCAGTTGCTCCTGTTACGGTTTTTATCCTTATTTTCTAAATGAGAAGAAAGATGACGTGCCCAAATCCACACAGCCAGTAAGTGGTGGAGCCCAAGCTTACAAGGCCTTCTGATTGCAAATTCCTTGCTCCACACACCCACCCCAAATCCCTCTTCTATAAGGGATGAAAATTGGGCTGGAATTTGGGTGAATTTCCAAAACCACCTACCCAGGTGCAGGACTGCTCTGCCCTGGGCAGGACTAGTAAAATGCTACGTGCAGCTGGGGACAAGGACAGGGGGCTCTCGGTACGACTGGAGAGGGTCCAGTTGTCTTCAGGCCCCTGAACTTCCCCTTTGTTGGCACTGTCCCATAACACATTCCTGTCCCTCTGCATTTATAGTCCCACACTTTCTCCCTCCCCCACTCACCCAGTCCCCAGCGAGGCAGGAAACCTGACAAACTGGCCCTAAGGCCAAGGACCTGTAAGCTTCAGGGAGTAGGGAGCGGGTCGGTCTGTTTTACTCACCGATATACTCCAAGGACATAGAACACTGCCTGGCACGTGGGACATGCTCCACAAACATTTCTGTGAATGGGGCACCCGGGGTGTGGGTTAGCTGGAATCGTCCTCAAGAGGAAGGCCGTGGGGAAGTCCTGCGGGGCAGATGGAAGGACGATCGAGGGCAAACGGCTGGGTGTGAGGGAGCAGCGGGAGCTGCAGTGGGAGCAGGGATGGCGCCAGAGGGCCAGAAGGGGGGCTGGCAGCGAGTGAAGGGCCCAGGAGGGGGACGCTCGAGATCAGACGACCTGGAGGTGGGCGTGCAAGGAGCCACAGCCTGACGCTGCCCGCTCCTCGGCCTCTGTCCACAGAGCCCCTGGAGGGGGTGAACGTCACCAGCCCGGTGCGCCTGATCCACGGCGCGGTGGGGAAGTCAGCCCTGCTCTCCGTGCGGTACAGCAGTAGCAGCTCTGACAAGCCTGTGGTGAAGTGGCAGCTGAGGCGGGACAAGCCAGTGACCGTGGTGCAGTCCATCGGCACGGAGGTCATCGGCACCCTGCGGCCTGACTACCGGGACCGCATCCGCCTCTTCGAAAACGGCTCCCTGCTTCTCAGCGACCTGCAGCTGGCCGATGAGGGCACCTACGAGGTCGAGATCTCCATCACCGATGACACCTTCACCGGCGAGAAGACCATCAACCTCACTGTGGACGGTAAAGGGCTCCGGCAGGGAAGGGACGCGGGACTGGTGACTGCGCCCAGGGCACGGCCTGCCTGGTACACTAGCTAGACCCTGGGAAAACCAGCACGGGAGTCACGTGGGACCTGAGCGTGCACCAACTGGGCAGTAGGAGCTGGCACACAGGCCACGGCTAACACGTTTAGAGTGCTCACTATTCTTAGTGCTTTGCACAATTGACTCATTCAATGCTTATAATAATCTAGGAGCAGTCAATTTCATTATTTCCATTTGGCAGATGAGGAAACTGAGGCACAAAAAGGTAGAGTAACTTGGCCAAGGTCATGCAGCTAGTAAATGACAGACCCAATATTTGAACCTAGACAGTCAGACCTAGACTTTGCCAACTGAAATATGTTCTGGGTGAGGTCAGTTTAAGGCAGCCTGGAAAGGTATTTGGGAAGAAAGGGAGGGAAGGTCCACAAGGGCAGGGGCCATGGCTGTCCTGTTCAGCACTTTAGCCCCTGTGCTTAGTAGGTGCCTAACAAATAGTAAATAAATGAGTGAATGAATGAATGGATGGAGGGATGCTGGGAAAGGATTGGAATGATGACTCATGAAGGGCCTTCCCAGCCCACAAATTGAGCTGTGATGTATTGGAAGCCAGGGCGTTAACAAGGGGAAGGGAGAAGCTCTTTGGCACATGGCTCACAGGCTCCCCCACCCCTGGGGCTCAGTGCCCATTTCGAAGCCGCAGGTGTTAGTGGCTTCGACCACTGTGCTGGAGCTCAGCGAGGCCTTCACCCTGAACTGCTCGCACGAGAATGGCACCAAGCCCAGCTACACCTGGCTGAAGGACGGCAAGCCCCTCCTCAATGACTCGCGAATGCTCCTGTCCCCTGACCAAAAGGTGCTCACCATCACCCGCGTGCTCATGGAGGATGATGACCTGTACAGCTGTGTGGTGGAGAACCCCATCAGCCAGGGCCGCAGCCTGCCGGTCAAGATCACCGTATACAGTGAGTCTCCCTGCCTGCCCTCCCTTAGGACTCCAGGCCCTGAGAGGCAGGGGCCATGCCATCAGGGACTAAGGACTTCCCAGAAACAGTGCCACTGGAGAGAGAGAGAGGCAGAGATGGGCCACTCCAAGGAGGACAGCTGCGGGTGCGAGGTGGGCTGTGCGCGAGCTCCGCTGCTGGCCAGCATTGCTGCTGGGCTCCTTTTCTCTCCTCCTGCCCCTGCCAACCCTTCTGAAGTCTCTCCCCCTCTCTCTGCCTCGCCTTCTAGGAAGAAGTTCCCTCTACATCATCTTGTCCACAGGGGGCATCTTCCTTCTTGTGACCTTGGTGACAGTCTGTGCCTGCTGGAAACCCTCCAAAAAGTCTGGGTAACTCTCCAAGCTCCAGACCCTGAGCACCCTAATCCTCCCACTCATCCCAATCCCAATCTCTTTTCTTTTCCTAGTCTTTTTAAATGCCCCTCGTCCCAGGGTCTTGCCCCTCTTCTCAGAGGATCCATCTTACCATTGTGTGTGTTGTGCATGGAAACACATCCTGTGCACATGGCCCCCCACAACCTTAAAACTATCATACTGGTTTCACTGGCAGGGCACCTCTAGTGCACCAGGCACTGTGGTTGTGGTTAGTGTACTACCTGTTAAGTATGATTATCGGTAGTTACAATGACACTGACACTCTGATTGGTTAAAGGATTTGCCTACAGTCACAGTGCTAGCGACAGACTCAGGATGCAAACCTAGATGTGACACATTCCAAAGCTTATGGACTGCTCCCACTCCCACAGCATCCGGCCCACCTTCCTATTACAAAGCCTCTCTTGCCACCGTCAGATCCCCCATGTGTCCCCCACCCCAGTTCTTCTCCTGTTCATACTCAACAGCTCTGTTCACGAGATGCTGGGTTCATCTGCAGGAAGAAGAGAAAGCTAGAGAAGCAAAACTCCCTGGAATATATGGATCAGCATGATGACCGCCTGAAAGTAGAAGGTGAGCCCCCAGCATCCCACTCACCCATCCCGTCATCATTCAGATCAGTGGGCTGCTGGGAAAGGGCAGAACTGGACGACAAGGAAGCCAGCTCTGCAGGGCCCCTTCCTCCACCAATTGCACGAAGACTGCAGAGCAGGGAGAGGAGCGGCCAAGGTAGGAAGGACCACAGGGAATCCGGGTCCTTTGGTGGAGTTTCTGGTGGGGCTGACCGGCCACCTGGGGAACAGAGTGTAGGTGCTGGCTGGCGGCAAGGGTTCCGTATGTGGGCCAGCCCTCCCATTCTTTGCCCTGTGCAGCAGATACCCTCCCACGAAGTGGAGAGCATGAGCGGAAGAACCCCATGGCGCTCTATATCCTGAAGGACAAGGTGAGCAGCTCTGGGCTGCGAGCCCCACAGACACCCAGTGACCCCCTACCACGTGCTAGTGCTGGGTAGCCATACCACATGGATAGATAGCCCTTCATGATACTCAGAATAACCCTGAGAAATATTTGTGTCATCTGCACTCCAGAGATCAGAAAAATAGGGCTGACAGGTGAAATGACTTGCCCAGGATCAACAAGTAATACAAGTGGCAGACTTTGGCTTCAAATCCAAGTCTTTGGGCATCCACCCTGGTGATTTCCCCACTGTTCCACAACTAACTCTGTCCCAGACTGTCCAAGACAGGTGGAAAGAGAAGAGTAAGGGGACAAATCACTCATTTTAACGCATTTCAACATTTACTGAGCGCCTACTGTTTGCCAGGCACCGTGCTAATTTGTCGCGTATTTCAAGAAAAATTAGACCTATGTCTGCAGCCTTCCAGGAGGTGGGAGTGTGGAGGGACCGTCTCCTTCCCCTCGGTATTCCCAGCACCCTCGAACACCAGGCGGGCTCCCGGACTGGGCCGTCCGTCCGCTGACCCCCGTGTCCTTGCAGGACTCCCCGGAGCCCGAGGAGAACCCTCCCCCGGAGCCTCGGAGCGCGTCAGAGCCCGGCCCGCCCGGCTACTCCGCGTCGCCAGCAGTGCCCGGCCGCTCGCCGGGGCTGCCCATCCGCTCTGCCCGCCGCTACCCGCGCTCCCCGGCGCGCTCCCCGGCCACCGGCCGGACGCACACGTCGCCGCCCCGGGCCCCGAGCTCCCCGGGCCGCTCGCGCAGCGCCTCACGCACACTGCGGACTGCGGGCGTGCCCCTGATCCGCGAGCAAGACGAGGCCGGCCCGGTGGAGATCAGCGCGTGAGCCGTCTCGGGGCCCCCGAGGCACCCGCGCGCGGCGGCCAGCGGACCGGGGAGGGCGGGAAGCGGGGCTCCGGCCGCCGGGGCCAAGGGGGGGCGCGGTGTGCCGCGTGGGTCTACGTGTGACCGAGTGTGAGCAGGCGCAGGTGTGGGGGGCGCAGCGGGGAGGCGGAGAGTGGGTCTGGCGGTGACTCGGTGGCGCTTGCTGCTGGTTCCCTGGCTGTGTTCTGAGTGGGTGTGGGGTGTGCCCTCTTAGGACTGCATAGATATTAAATTTCCAGCCCAGTCTCCCTAGGGTCTTATGGAAACTAACATCAGTAACCTAACCCCCGTGACTGTCCTGTGCCCTTCGCAGAAGTGCCGGGTTTTCCACCCACGTCCCTTCCCTCCCAACGAACGCGTGCTGCCTGGGGCACTGGTCTAGCTAGGCCAGATTAGAGAAGCCACTTGCTCTAAACGCACAACTGCTCTGAACTGCAGGGAGGTCAGATGCCGGTTACTGGGTGTACAGGGGGCTGTTCTGAGCATCAGAGAATCGTGAAGCACCCTTCTCTGGGTCACCTGCCAGCTGGTGGGAGACGAGCTCAAGCACATTCCTTGGCCCCTGACCTGGCCCTAGCAAGGCCGATGGATTCCAGCCTCCCTTGTCTGGCTTCCTCCCAAAGCTTCCCTCAGTGGCATGCCAAGCATTCTTTCCGTCTCTTCCTCTAGAGAGGGGATGCCCACTCACTGTCCTGGCCCAGAAAGCTAGTGAAGACCTGTTCTTGAACCCCTCACACCTATGCCTTCTCCCTGGCTTCCTTACAAAACAAGCCTTTCAAACAATCATTATCCCCGGGAAAGGTGGTTGGGCTTCCTCCAGCTGTAAGAGAATAAGGTTCCACTTGCCAGAGAAAACAGGGTGGGGCTGGGAAGCTTGTGCTCTTTCTCATGTCAGGGAGACGTGATCCAGCCAGCCCTTGGCCTCTGGCCTCCCACCTGCCCTGCTCCCAGATGCTCAGATCCCAGGAGGTGGTGCAGGACAGACTCCCTCATCACACAAACAGAACACAGAGGCTGGGCCACTGGGGAGCCGGGCCATGCTTGTGCCACCGCATCTTGCATGGTCAGTAGGAGAGACAATAATCTACTGTGTGAGGAGAGAGGACAGTTAAAAGACTCAAGGAAAAGGAGGCCCTCTGTGTGTTCTGACCTCTCTTCCCTGATGCCTCTAGGGCTCTTGCCTCCCTGGCCCCTCCCCAGCCCCCTAAACTCCAGCTCTGACTCTCCACCATCCCACAGAGCAACTCCCAAGGGCCCTGTTCCCCACCACTCCACATGGGGCCCGTTTTGTCCAAGCCTGAAGGGCAGTAACATTCCTATTTGGCTCCTCCGCCCTTACCTGGACAGCTCGCCCCTCACAGCTCCCTGCCCTCTGCACCCCTCCAGGCTCACTTGAGCCAGTGTGACTTTGCAGCTTCCCTTAGTTTGCCAGAACTGCTCTCCCCACTCTCCCAGTGCCTCATCCAGAACACAATAATGCACATACGGGAAAGCTGCTCAGGCAAGAGGGAGATGCAGGACTTGGGAAGGGGTACAAGCTGGTCAGCCTTGAGAGGCAGGGTGAAGGTAGGGTAAGATGGGAGCATGCTGCACAACCCCCTGGTGAGAAATCCCCAAGGGGCTGGCTTCCTGGGCTCAAGCCAAATTTGCCTTAAACTGGGGAGAGGGGTAAGGGGGTGGGTAAATAAGGAAATGGTTTTGCTTTTGTTTTGTTTGGGTTTGATCTTCATCTTTGTATTACTAGCATCTAGCAAAGTGCCTAGCACATACTGGATGCTCAATAAACTTTTGATGAAATGACAATTTATTCCACTTAAGCGGCAAGAACAAACAGCTTAAAAATACCAGTCATTTCCCTTTTCTCTTTTCTCCTCAGCTTCCTTCACCATCCTTCAACCTCTTTGCAAACCCCCAGTGGTCTACTCCAAAATCATCACTCACTCACCCATTCATTCATTCTGGTATTCTTTCATTTATTCAACAAACATTTGTTAATTTCCCACAGACCAGGCACTGTGGTAAACACTGGGGAAACAGCATAATTATGCCATGATCCCTACCCAGAAGACTGTTTCACAGATAAGTAATAATAAGTAGATTATTACAATACAGTGTGAAAAATGCAGTGACAGAGGTAGATACTTTGTGTTCTGGGAGCATGTAGAAGGTCATCTAATCCAGCAAAGATGTCTAGAAAAGGCCTGAATTTAGTCCTAGAAAGATTAGTTAATCAGGTGAGGGGGGAAAAAAAAGATGAAAGGCTCCATATTCCAGGCAGAAAGAACAGCATGTATAAAAGCTTGGAAGTGTAAGGTGAGTCTAGACCACTTAGGACTCATAAAATGTGGATTACTCAGTGGCAAATTTGCCCTGTAATGGACAGTTAGATTTGTGCCAGTGGCAAGGTTGGGGAACTGGACCTGAGACTCCTGGAGTAAGGTGATATGCTGGAAGGCAGGGGTCCCAAGTTGGTAGCATCCCAGGCTTCTAAAATAAAATGCAACTCCTCACTGGAGAAAAGCATCTCCTAAAATTTTCAGAGATTAAGATCAATGGAAGATGAGTTGACAATGAAAGGGCATTAACCTAACAAAACATGTTTCACCTTTTGGGCTCTGAAGCATTTTTCAGGAGCTGTGGATGAAGACCAAATATGTCTGAGAAATATATATTTAGTCATCTGAATGACCAAACATATATTTCTTATAAATCATTATATCACACCGGTGGTCTTTGGCTGGAGGACATTGACAGGCTGAACACAAAGTACAGGAACTGATCTCCCCCTTGGACTTGTGAGCAGACAGTTAAACAGTGATGCCAGCAGCCTTTGAAATTCCCTGTTGGTCCAATCTGCAATGTTTGGCCTAGGTGTGATGCACAGATAGTCACTGGTATTGAGAAAGTCTAGAAACTGTGGGGTTGAGAGTACAAGACAGGATTTCCCCGTGGATCCTGAAATTACCCATGAAGTTCATAGGACCAGAAACTAGGAATTGGAATCAGGGCCATTTTTCCAGTAAGCCGAGAGGAGACCATTACTTTCCTCTCTCTTGACTCAATTTCCCTGCAGCTGTTGACATCTTGGAATGAAGATAAGAATTTAGAGTCAGAACAGACTCAAGCAAAGTGGGGAAATAAAACAAAACACAAAACAAGACAAAAAAGGCAAGATCTCAAGGCCAAAAAGAGTGCCTATGGGTGGTTGGGGCTGGCTGTGTTGTTGCTGGTCAGAACACTCAAGGGATAATTAACAAATATCTAGTGTTTTCAACGCAGTTGCATTCCCACTTCCCAGAAACCTCATACAGATGTTTTACAGACAAGGAAAGTGGAGTTGAGAGAGCTCATGTGATTTATTCGAGGTCTCTGCCAGTCGGAGGTGGAACCAGGATCTCAAAGTTCATGTAACTTCAAATCCCACCTGAATTCATACCTTTCACCCCATCAGCTTGGCCAGCAGAGGTGTCTGGCTGCGTCTGCAGAAAACACAGAATGACAAGCCAGAGAAGCCGGGAGCCAGACGTGGAAAAAAACGTCTCCTCCAGAGGACCCTTCAGAAGGACACTTACTCCGCTCTCCTCTCTCATCCCTCTTATAAGCAATTAAAGACTCGCAAAAATACAAAACTCTAAAATCAGGGGGTGAAGGAAGATACTGTCTAAACTGGTCGCTGGACAATGCACATCACCAGGGTCCCAGCGCGAAGCTTCCTTGAAATAACTGGAAGTGGTTCCCATTGACTAACATCATCCTGTGACTCCCTCAGTCGGTCCTTCCTGTGTGTGTGGGAATGAGATAATCAGGATGCTGATGGGCCAGGTTGCTGGAAATGAACACTGTGGTCACTGGGAGCCATCCAGACATACCTCACCGTTGGGAAGTCCCCTTGGCCATCACTGTCTGGGTCCCTGAGTGTCCTGGATGCCTGGGCTGATGAGGAGAGTCTTAATGTCCTACAGGAACCGCACAGAGCAATTGTCCCATCCAATCCCTACCAGTTCTTAGCACTAGGCTCTCCAGAGTTCATGGATGGAGGGAGGCTGCAGGCAATCTCCAGGGATGAGGCATGTGACTACGGGGCAGGGGCCATTCCCAGGTTGCTCTGGGGCTCTGTTCCTGAAGCACGGCCTCGCCACCTAGCCTCACTGTGTCCCCTGCCCATTCTCATGCAGCTGAGGACAGGGCTAGTCCTGAATCTGAATCCCTTTGAGGTGCCCTTTCTGTCCTCCTGAGGGAAACATACCATCTTTCTGGCTGTAGAAATTTACAATCAAGTTGGCAAGAAATCATTAGCAGAGAACTTGATTAGTCTCCCCAAGTCCAATGTACAAGCAAAAGAGGCTGAAGACGGGCACTGACTGCCACATTCTTGGTGAGTAGGCAGTCATGGGGTCACACAGGTTTTGGGGCTCGGCACCTGGGAAATCCCAAGTTGGCTGTATGGGCAGGAAATCCATCTGTCCCAACACAGCCTTTCTTGCCTTCCTGTCCCTATGAATGCCCCTTCCTAACTCTGGCCGCATGGATCTGTGTCCCTGTAAACTCTACTCTGCCCAGCACACATACGCCCACGTGCATGCCATGGACTTTGTCACTGACCTTTAGCTCCTCCACTTCTGAAATACCAAACTCTGCTCTTGACCCCACGTCCTACCCTTCCAGCTCTATCACGGTTACTTCCAGTCTGTCTGCTTGCCCCCTGGAAGGCCCAGTCTCTAGGGACCATGGTGCTTTCCTGCTCTGTTGTCCTCATCAGTTCCGGTCTGTGTTTGAGACTAAGAGGAGGGGGAGGGAAGGAGGCCTTCCTCTGGCTAGGCTGCAGGGCTGGGCCTGTGGCTGGCATTGAGGCCAGGCTGCGGAGGGGGAGCCAGGGGGAGAGTCAGCTGGGTTAGGGGCCGCACAGAGGAGCTGGCCGGGAAGAGCTGGGAACAAAGGCTGGACACCCTTCCGCTGAGCCCCCAGAGCTGGGCCTTGGCCTTCCGGGAGTAGCTCCAGGAAATGGCTGAGATTCCAGATTTGGAAGGAAGAGACCTGTAAACAGGAGCTGGGCTCGGAGCAGGAGAGCAGTCTCTCTCTAAGGGAGGGGGTGGGACTGACACTGCAGGCTCAGAAGCTGAAAGGCCTGTCTGCTGCAGACACCAGGTTCTGGGGCAGGAAAGACTCTGAAAATCATTTACTCCAACCATATTTCTAGAGCCTGAGAAATATCTCTGCCAAGGGTACTTGAATACTTCCCGTGAAGGGGCATGCATAAAAATAAACAGGTAACACCATCGGCTAACCCACGCTGATCACTTACAATGCAGTAGGCACTGTACTGAGTGACTTTATTCTCTACCTCATCTCATTCTTACTTCAGCCCTCAAGGTAGGCAATATCAATTTTATTCCCACTCTAGCCAAGGCAACTGACTTGCAGGGGTTAAGTAACTTGCCCAGCAATTATTTCATGTGTCTCTGAGCTGAATAGGAGCCCACGATGGGCATCAGCCAGCTTCTGTCAGTGCCTCTGAATCCTTCCTGTCTTCTGCCCAGAGCCTCATCCGTCCCTGGGGAACTGGGCTATGGCATGCTCCCGTCCACTGAGCCCCCGGGGCCTGCTTTCCTCTCTCCTCAGCTTCTCAATCTGTGCCCTGGGATTCCACGTCTGGGTTTCCAGGGCATTTTACCAGGGGGTCCCTTGGAAGCAGAGGGATAGGATTAGGCTGAAGGTTCAAGCATCAAGGCTGAGGGTAGAGGGACAGTTAGCATGAGGATTACCTTTAAGAAATCCCAGACTAGATCACAAGGTAAACCTTAGGGCTGGGGTGGGAGCCAGGGATCATGGCTTAAGGGTCAAGGTCAGAGAATTTCTCTCCTCTGGTCTCCTCCCGGTTCTCCAAGGCACCGAGGGCCAGGCAGGAAGCATCGGTTTCCTCAAAGCTGCTTCCCTCCTGGGGCGGAAAACAACCAACCCTCCCACACCGCCCTGCCCCTCCTTCCCTCCCTGTGAGCTCAGAGCTCTGGGACGAAGTGCCTGGGACAAGGACAGAGGCCTGAGAGTAGCCATGGGCTCTGGAGGAGCCGGCCTCCTGGGGGCCTGGGGGCCCCTGCCCGTCCTGCTTCTGTTCAGCTCCGGTGAGTGTGGCGCCGCCCTCTCCCAGCCCCTGCTCCCTGGTCCAGGGGAGAAGCCCCTCGCTCCCGGCTTCCCTTGGGAAGTAGGTAGCAGAGATGATGATACCGGTGATGGTGATGGTGGTGGTAGTGGTGGTGATGGCGTGTGTGTGTGTGAGGCAAACAGATTGAAAGCTCTGCAGGCCCTCACTGGGATGCTGTGCATGCTGGTCCTGTCCCCTCCCAGCTAGCTTGTTACTGGGAGTCAATCTTCAGACAAGAGAAGGCAGATGAGGTAGGCGGGGATATGGGGACCTGTTGGTATTCAGACTGGGCTCCACCTCTCTTACTCTCCCAGGAGGCATGGCTCAGGACTCCCCACCCCGGATCCTAGTCCACCCCCAGGACCAGCTGTTTCAGGGCCCTGGCCCTGCCAGGATGAGCTGCCAGGCCTCAGGCCAGCCGCCTCCCACCATCCGCTGGCTGCTGAATGGGCAGCCCCTGAGTATGGTGCCTCCAGACATCCACCACCTCCTCCCTGATGGAACCCTCCTGCTGCTGCGGCCCCCTGCCCAGGGACATGCCCACAACGACCAGGTCCTATCCACAGACCTGGGTGTCTACACTTGTGAGGCCAGCAACCGGCTGGGCACGGCAGTCAGCCGAGGTGCTCTGCTGTCAGTGGCTGGTGAGGCCTGGGAAGGGAGGCCTGGGCGGGGGGCACACCTGGGGTGTGATGGCCAAGGTGAGGGAGGCATGAAGGAAGGTCAATGAAGGAGGCCTGGGATGGGAGGTACGGCTCTGAACAGTGAGCAGAGGCAGTGAAAAGGCAGGTAAAGCAGAATGAGGTGTGGAAGGGGATGCCAAAGCAGGGCCCCCGGGGAGAGGAGGGCTAGGTGTGCTCCCCACTGACCCCCCCATCTTCCCCACAGTC
Source organism: Manis pentadactyla (assembly GCF_030020395.1). Classification (NCBI taxonomy): domain Eukaryota; kingdom Metazoa; phylum Chordata; class Mammalia; order Pholidota; family Manidae; genus Manis; species Manis pentadactyla. The sequence goes on along the minus strand of NC_080031.1, from coordinate 10,996,793 downwards.
CTTTGGGAGGATTTCCAGATTCAGCCTCGGGACACAGTGGCCACCGTGGGCGAGCCAGTGATTCTGAAGTGTGGGCCCCCCAGGGGCCACCCAGAGCCCACGGTCTCGTGGTGGAAGGATGGGAAACCCCTGGTCCCTCAGCCAGGGCGGCACATGGTGAGTATAGCCCCCTTCCCCATATTTCAGCCTGTCCTGGGTACTGGGCACGTCCTGAGGGACTGACCTGCCCTCCAGCCCCACATTCCCTGCAGAATTTGAGGAAGGGGAGGCAACAAGGCCTTGAGCCTCCCCACATGGGAAGCTCCACAATCCACCTGGCCCTCACAGGTGTCCAGGGGCTCCCTGATGCTGGCAAGAGCAGAGAAGAGCGACGCAGGGACGTACCTGTGTGTGGCCACCAACAGCGCAGGACGACGAGAGAGCCGGGCAGCAAGGGTGTCTGTCCAGGGTAAAGGGAGGCGGCCAGCGAATTCAGGGCGAGGGCGGGGTCCACAGCCATGGTGGCGTGGGCTGCTTTGGTCTGCAGTTAATATATGTGGGGTTCAACCTGCATCAGGGTCAGAGTGACGGGGATTCCATTTAGTGGGAGGCTCCCCCATCCTAGAGTAGAGGAGAGCTCTGGACCTGGGAAATCTGGGGGTTTTGCTTTCTCCAAGGCTGGGGGGTGTTCTATTCCTCAGTTCCATCTCTCTGGCCTGTGGGCCCCAGCCGAACCTTATGCTCCCCACAGAGCCCCAGGACCACAAGGAGCTTCTGGCTGTGCACATTCATCTGGAAAACGTGACCTTGCTGAACCCTGAAGCCACAAAGGGCACCAAGCCTGGACCTGCTGTGTGGCTCAGCTGGAAGGTGAGGCCCAGGACGCAGGGGTGGGTCCAGAGCTCAAGAAAGGGTTGGTCACAAGCTCCCTGACCCCTTGGCCTTCCTCTGGACTCTTTCCCAGGTGAGCGGCCCTGCCGCACCTGCTCAGTCCTACACAGCCTTGTTCAGGACCCAGACTCTCCCAGGAGGGCAGGGAGCTCCGTGGGCAGAGGCCCTGCTGGGTGGCTGGCAGAGTGCAGAGCTTGGGGGCCTCCGCTGGGGCCAAGACTACGAGTTCAAAGTGAGACCATCCTCTGGCCGGGCTCAAGGCCCTGACAGCAACGTGCTACTCCTGAGGCTGCCCGAACGAGGTCAGGGACAGGTGCCCCCAGGACCTGACAGTATACCCTCTGGCCCCTTCTTGTCTGGGGGTCCCTGGACTGTCCCACCCCAGTCTAGGGGGGTGGTAGGTCCTACTCCTGGACTTCCTACTGTCCTGGGCAGGCAAACTTCCTGGGCGCTGCGGGAAGCTCTTATTTTCTCATTAGTGTGTCCTCACCTGTGTCCCCACCCCAGCCCTTTCCCTTAGAGGTTTCTCCTCAGCTCCCTTAGAGTACAGCCTCGCTCCCTCCCTACAGTGCCCAGCGCCCCTCCCCAGGGAGTGACCCTAAAACCTGGCAATGGCAGCGTCCTTGTGAGCTGGGTTCCACCACCTGCTGAAAACCACAATGGCATCATCCGCAGCTACCAGGTACCCCCACAAGCTGGCACACCGCTTTCCAGTGGTGCCAGGGCACCCCTCTCCCCTGGTGTCCAGAATACCCTTGTTCCAGGCACTGAGAAACAGTATCTCTACAGAGGAACAGGGGAAACTTAACTACTGCTGAGCAAGTGGCTGCCAAACACTGCCAAGCAATTCCCTGTGATGTCGTTTTGTCTCACAGTCTGCTCTGCATCATTAGCCCCGACTTACAGCCGTAAAACAGGAGGCTAAGGTCACAGGTGTGACCTTAGGAAAAAGAATGGGAATTAGACTAGACTGTGTGTGACTCTCAGCTTCTAAGGTAGTGGCGTCCAAGTGTCATTCCTGGACTAGCAGCCTCTATATCACCTGAGAACTTGTTAGAAATTCAGATTCCTGGGTTCTTCTCCAGGCTTTATAAATCAGAAACTCAGGGGCGGGCCCAGCAACCTGGACTTTCACAAACCCTCCAAGTGACCCTGAAGCCTGCAGTTGGAGATCCTCTCTTCTAACAGGGAGTTTAACAGATTACTTTACCCCTCTCCTATCAGTCTAGAGAGAAGACTCTCTCACTTGTAGGGGAGACAGGACTGGGAAATGTGGGTGCATGTTGGGGGGATGTCCTTAGGTGAATGGCAGAGCAGGCTGGCCTCAGGCCCAGAGTCTGATCTACTGGGCAAGTGCTCACCTCTGCTGTGCCTCAGGTCTGGAGCCTGGGCAACACCTCCTTGCCTCTGACCAACTGGACCGTGGCTGGTGAACAGACCCAGCTGGAGATCGCCACCCAAATGCCAGGTTCCTACTGCGTACAAGTGGCTGCCGTCACTAGTGCTGGGGCCGGGCAGCCCAGCAGCCCCATCTGCCTCCTGTTAGGTGAGGGTAGTGCCCACTGGTCCCTGCCCCATTCCCACCTTCCTCCCTCCCTCCTCCCTTCTCACACTTCCAGCTCCTCCGCCTCGCCTGCCCCTCCCCCTGATCTCAGATTCCCTTACAGAGCAGACCATGGAGCGAGCCACCCGAGAACCCAGTGACCGTGGTCCATGGACTGCTGAGCAGCTGAAGACTGCCTTGAGGCGGCCCGAAATCATTGCCAGTGGAGGTGTTATGTTCTGGCTGCTGCTGGTGGGCACCGCTGTGTGTATCCGCCGCCGGCGCAGAGCTGGAGTGCACCTAGGCCCAGGTAAGAGGATGAAGAGACTGTGGGGTGCACTCCCATGTGGTCAGACCCTCTCTGGGTCCAGTCAGAAAGCTCCACGCATTTAGATGTCTGGCCAGGTGCTGGAGACTGCATTTAGCCTTCTTCCTGCCCTCCCAGGTCTGTACAGATACACCAGTGAGGACGCCATCCTAAAACACAGGTGAGACAGGAAAGGGGAGGGGCCGGCAGGTGGGGGCCGGGGCAGAAGGGCCAAGGGACATGGACAGAGACTTGGAGGGAGTGCCATGCTAGTCTCCCCTACTGCCGGGCAGTTCAGGATCCTAGTACCCAAACCTCTCCCGAACTTCAATTGAAAATTAATTTCTCTTTCATTAGTGTTCCTATCACACCACTTGATAAGTAATTAAATCAAGATTAAACTTACATGACCTTTCCCCAGGCTACACAGCTAGTAGCTGGCCTCCTAAACTCCTAGTCCAGTGCTCTTTTCACCAACCTCTCACTAATACTTCCTATATTTTCTTGCTGATTCCTTCTGCTAGGTGGGGAACAACTAGCATGGGAGGACTGGAATAATTTCTGATTTTCTCTGCACACACACAATCTGGAAGTCACGTAGACCTATTGAGCCATCCTTCCTTCACAACAATCCACCCCCAGTCCCAGCAGAGAGTGCTCTACCCCTACATCACAGATTGTTGCTCATTGTTCTCAATAACAGGGCTGGCTTGCTGGCACATCTGCTCCAAGTGGGTCTGGCTCCCAGAGCAAGCTGTGGTTATGAGACAAGGTGCTAAGAAATAAAACATCCTTTTTTCTCCTATAAGCTGAGTGTTACATTAAATTGCCATCCCCTCTCTCTGCCTACCTTCTCCTGCTCTTAATCATATTAGATTTCCTCTGGGAGGCTTCACATTCCAGGTCTGCATCTTTCAGCTGAAGTTCCTCAAGCACTTACTATGTGCCAGACACATTCGGCCCTTGGGCTGCGTCTTGCTGTTGGTTTCTGAGTCCAGAGCCAGGCTCCAAGCTGGCTGGTGCAGTGTTCCTGCATTCTGCGCTCTCTGGCTTTTCTCTTCCACCTGCCTCCTGGGCTTTGTCTGCTCTGCCCTGAACTTCTGACTCCCTTGTCCTTCAGGGAGATTCCATTCTGATGGTTTTGTTCATTCATTCCTTTAGTCTCTGTGTGCCAGGAACTCCCAGTCTAGGCAGACAGCCGTGCTAGCACATGAATGTGATCCAGTGTTGGAAGTGTAGAAAGATGTATGAGATACATACAGCAGGTTGGGGAAACATGGGAGGAAGAAGAGTCACATTTACCCTGCCAGTGAGAAGGGAAAGGCAATAGGAGCAGCACAAACTAGCCTGCTGTGCTCACACGAACAGGCCAGCCCTTAGGGCTGGCTGGGGCATAGGGCGTGAGATTGGGTCAGAGCAAAGGATAAGGTTAGAGAGCTGGAAGTCTCTCAGCCAGGCGAAACATTTGGGCTCTATCTTTGTAAATGGGGAGCCACTGAAGGTTTTAGGCAGAGAAGTGTTTTGGTCTGACTCTGTTCTTGAAAGATCAGTCAGGCAGCCAGCATGGCACTCGTTCAAAGGGAGCCAGTCTAGAGGAAGAGGAGCTAAGATCCACATAGCAAACTCCTGCATTGAGGGGTCTCACACTTCAACTCCTGGCATCAGCCCTGTATGAAGGGCCTTATTGTTGCCATTTTATGGATGAGAAACCTGGGGCTTAGAGAAGCTACTAAACTCAGTTGCTCAGGGTTGTTGCACAGATAGGCTGTGGTGGATGGGCATTTTCAAACTGGGCTTGTCTGGCTCCAGATCTGTGTTCTTTTAGTCTCAGCAAGTAGGTGCCTCTCTTTAATGCCTCAGTTTGGGGCAACATGGACTTGCCCTGATCCCATGATAGGAAAGGGGTGCTGAGTTTGGGATACAGGTCAGAGATCTTAAAGAGTCTGTGAAGGGCGGAAAAGTAGTGAGAAGGAAGGTGATACCATCACTGACTCAATCCCTTCTTGAATGTGTGAGCTGGAGGTCTTGGCCAAGTTATGTTCTCACATATCCCCGTTTCTCCCGCCCCATTGCCCCAGGATGGATCACAGTGACTCCCCCTGGCTGGCAGACACCTGGCGCTGCACCGCTGGCTCCCGCGACCTGAGCAGTAGCAGCAGCCTCAGCAGCCGGCTGGGAGCGGACCCCCGGGACCCCCTAGACTGTCGTCGCTCCTGTGAGCTTGCACCACCTAACTGTGGGGGCCTCGCGGTGGAGCAGGGATCCCAGCTCGAGTCAGGGTCGTGGGGCGGGATGCACTCACCATAATTCTTCTTGTTGTTTTTACTGCAGTGATCTCCTGGGATCCCCGAAGCCCTGGTGTGCCCCTGCTTCCCGACACCAGCACCTTTTATGGCTCCCTCATTGCTGAGATGCCTTCCAGCCCCCCAGCCCGGCCAAGCCCCCAAGTCCCAGCTGTCAGGCGCCTCCCACCCCAGCTGGCCCAGCTCTCCAGCCCCTGGACCAGCTCAGACAGCCTCTGCAGCTGCAGGGGACTCTCTTCCCCTCGCTTGTCTCTGGCCCCTGCAGAGGCTTGGAAGGCCAAAAAGAAGCAGGGTAAGGATGGGGAGGCTAAACACAGCCTGAAGTGGGTTGTAGGAGGGACCAGGAGTGGGATCATGGTGGGCATGTGGTCTGCTGGCCTCGAAGCCAGGTGTGGGCTGCACCCCACCCACAGCTTCGACTCTCCTGTCCTGGTGGGCACAAGGCCTCTTTGCCTAATCACCAAAGCACTCAGGTTAGAGCACTGTCCTCAGCTTCTCTTTGCACCGTGCTCTGTTTGGGCTTGGCCACACCAGTCGTGAGCCCCGTTGCTGGAGAAAACTCAGCTCAACAAACACTTAATTAGCACCACTGTATGCCAGACATGGGACACAAGAGATACCAGTTGCAAGGTATCCTCCAAGGGCTCAAAGTCTAATGAAAGTGCCTGACCAGCATATAAGTAATTCTAGACCCTGGCAGAATGTGACCAGCACCAGCATGAACCTCAGGCTCTCAGGAGCTCATGCCGTTATGCACTGTGGAGGGGTCTGCCTGCTGACTCCCAACTTGCTTCCCAGAGAAGAATGCACATTTCCTTTCTGTCCAGATTTCTTTCCTGACTTGTGACTACCTGCTTTAACTTTCCAGAGGGAAATAAGTATAGTTCTGTTTGTTTAGTCAACTACCATATGTTACGTGCTTTACTTGTATTTATTTCACTTCATCCTCAAAACATATTAGCTAGGTATTAGTTCTCTCATTTTTCAGCTAGGGAAAGTGGAAATTCCACAATGCAATAAGCTGCAGAACACATGTTTAAAGCCAGAATGATCTGCTTCCAAAGGCTGTTCTCTGGGAGCTCTCTTGGGAAATTCTATTCTCTTGCTGACCATTTTCTCCTGTCTCTGACCATTGACCCACACTCTATTCCTGCCTTCATGAGCCTTCTGCACTGATGAGCAAGACTTGCAAATGTATATAGTTACTTCTTTCTTTTTTTAATAGATATAATCCAACTCTTACTATGATAAAGATGGATTCACAGTAGTAATTAAGAGGTGACCCAATACCCAGAATATTATAACTCTAAATATTAACATAGCTGGCATTCTTTCCAGCTTCATCTCAGATCTTTTGCCTTGGAAAAATCCTTGGTAGTAATAAAATACCAGCTAAAATGAGGTTGAGTAACTCTTGTAGAAACCAGCCTTCCCATGGTTGAATGTAACGTACAGCCCCTCTTAGAACATACATACTAGCAGGGAAAGGTGAGCAGTCTTCTACAGCCATTTCTTATGAAAGGTTCCATTTCCTGACCACTCAGAGGTTTAGGTCCTCACTGCACCCCCATTTCTCCTCACCCCACTCCCACCCTACCACTGTCCCAGGACAGGTTGGCCACAGTGATTCCCCTGGGCTGGTGGACACTCCATGGCCCACCTGTGGCTCTCAGGGCCTCAGCAGCAGCAAGACGATGCTATGGTTTTGTCATATCCATGGAGTTGGCTCATCTGTAGTCAGTCCAAAAGACTGATGGTTCTTTGTCTTCTAAAACGGGCAGGCTCTCTCGTGGCCCCTGCTCTCCTTGACCTGTTTATTCCTTTTTCTTTTTCTTACTATTTGACTTTAGATATTTTTTTCCATGACTGATATTCTCACCAATGCCCTTGCCTGTATTTCATCCATTATATCAGGTTCTTAGTTCCATTCACTTGGCCGGATACATATGTTGACTGTCCTCATTTGTTAATAACTTCAAACAAACATTTATTGCCATTCAAGTATACCCAGTGAGATTCAGCCTAACCTTGACAACATTTTTAATGTATGGTTTATTCACATAACATTGAAACTAAAATCCAAGTCACTCCAAGCAAGTGGGAGGAGGCTTTTTGTTACCAGAATCCTTGAGAGGAAATGAAATGACCAGGGATAAACATGGCCTTTTCCCTCCCCTTTCCACACCAACCAACCAGCCAACCTGTGTCCCCATTCCTGAGCTTAGCCAGGAAGCCAGGCACCAGGAAGACAAAGCTGACAGCAGAGTTGGAGCACCTGAAGTTAGCCTCCAGGACTCCTTAGGTCATGCAGTGGCTAAAGGAATTGAAAAAAAAAAAAACCCAACCCCACCAAAGTAGAGAAGGGAATTTCAATGGAGAAGCCTACCCACTGTGTGGAGTTTCTTCCCAGTGACTCAGGAAGTCTGGCTACTGTGCATGGATTCCCAGGGCCTAAAGAGGGACTTGGTGAATGCCATAGCCTCGGTCTTGTCCCTTTTCTGAACCTGCCTACGGTGGCCACCAGATCTTTGAGATCAGACTGTCTAGACAGCTCTGCCTTGGGGGTTCTGCTGGGTCTCTAGCTGGCCAATGAAAGAAGCCCTTTGCCACTGTGGCGTTAATCTAAAACTTCTCTTTTCTTTTCTCCTCTGCTTGATGTTCTCCTGGTACCTGGTCTAGGGTAAATCTCTCCCCTCTATTACCTTGCTCCTCTCTGGCTTAAACTGAGATCTTTTTGGGTTTTGGCACAACCAAGAAGCATGCTCATGGGTCATTGTGCATGGTTGGGTTTGTTCCTTCAGTCACCTCAGCGTCTGTATTCAGAGTTCCTGCAGAGCCCTGACTCTTAAGTGGGCATGTGGGCCAGATGACAGCTGCCATCTGATTCTTCTCACTTTGTGTTTATACCTGCATCTCGGATATCGTCCATCCACTCATTCATTCAACAAACATCATTGAATGTCTATGGGCAGGGAATTGCCCCTCTGGGTTGGACCAACACATCCTCCTATTCTAAAGTTCCTCTTCTTCTCACCTGACTCTCCATCACACCTGGCAGGTCTGGGGTTTCTTGTTTGTGTTTTACCCAGTCAGCTCTACTTCCAACCCCTCTCCCCCAGTGGAAGACACTCCAGTTTCTCAGGACAGGGGTATCCAGAACCATGTGAGATATTTGCAGTGTGAAAAATGGAATCGAACAGATTCTTTCCAAGAAAAGGAGGTGTACTTGTCTTCACAGAACCAAAATTCATGAGAAGAGTAGCAATGTGAGCCTATAGCCATGAGGAATAAAGGAAAAGTTTCTTAGAGAATTTATTAGGCACTAGAACTTTCCAGTTTGTTTTTATTTAATTGGCAAACATCATTTGAAGTGAAACTGAGGCTCAGAAAGGTTAGTGGACCTACCAGAGGTCACACAGTGACTATGTGGCTGAGCTGGGCTATAGTAGTCCTTTGACCCCAACCTAGGGCTCCTTCCACCCTATCACAGCTGCCTGGGTGAAGGGGCGGTTCTTCCCTCTTCTCTCTGGGTTCAGGGACCCTAAAGCTAAACTGAATGACAAGGCTGAAGATAGGGCCAGTGGTTGGGGTCCCAAAGGCTCACCTAGCTTGTCCCCCAGCCACTGAGTCTTTCCTTTGCAGAGCTGCACCAGGCCAACAGCTCCCCACTGCTCCAGGCCAGCCCCCCCATGGAGCTCTGGGCCTGGGAGTTGGGGAATCGAGGCTCCAAGAACACTTCCCAAAGCCCAGGTGAGAGGAGGGCCCTGAGCAGAGGGCGGGGTTGGGGGGGGTAAGCAGAACAGGGGCCCACCTGCTGGCTTTTGTCCCCCAAGGAGGCTGGGTGGGCAGGGTGTAGGGACGAGAAGGAGCTGGGGGCAGGTGGGCAGGCTGGCAGCTGACATTCTCACACACAGGCTGTTGTTTCCCAGGAGCTGGGCCCCGGGCTCTGGTTGCCTGGCGGGCCCTGGGACCACAGCTCCTCGGCTCCTCCAATGAGCTGGTTATGCACCCTCTGCCTCCAGCACCCACTGTTCCACGTGGAGCCCCCACTCCGAATCAACAGACCCAGTAAGGGGCATGGGGTCAGGAAGCAGGGTGAGGGCTGGGGGCTGGGGGTGAGAGGCTTGCTGAACTTGGATGGAACCGGGGAGGGGTGGACAGCGGCTTGAAGAACTGCACTGACCTTCCTGTCGTCACGGTCTTACCCCATAGGCTCTCGGTGGAGCCGCAAGCTCCCCCCTCCCCTCCACTACCAGCAGCCCCTCTCTCCATCTGTGTCGCCTCCAGTCCCCCCAGCCCCTCCAGCCCCCAGGCCTCTTCCCTCTCTGGTCCCAGCCCAGCTTCCAGTCGCCTGTCCAGCTCCTCATTGTCATCCCTGGGGGAGGATCAGGACAGTGTGCTGACTCCCGAGGAGGTGGCTCTGTGCCTGGAGCTCAGCGAGGGGGAGGAGACCCCCAGGTGAGTAGCCTGAGGGATGCCCAAAGGACTGCAGACAAGCGTGCTTGCTGCAGGAGTGCCTCACCCCCCACCCCGTCCCACCCTTCCTCAGCCGGAATGCTTCTGCTCCTCTGCTGCCCCACCCACCTCAGCCACTCTGTCCCTTCCTAGGAACAGCGTCTCTCCTGTGCCAAGGGCCCCTTCACCCCCCATCACCTATGGGTACATCAGCATCCCGACAGCCTCGGAGCTAGCGGACGTGGGCAGGGCTGGAGGATGTGTGGGGTCCGAGACGAGGGGCTTGTTGTGCCCCCCTCGATCCTGCCCCACCCCCACCCCCAGCGAGGGCTCCTTGGCCAATGGCTGGGGCTCAGCCTCCGAGGACAATGCCCCCAGTGCCAGAGCCAGCCTCGTCAGCTCCTCTGACGGCTCCTTCCTCGCGGATGCCCACTTCGCCCGGGCCCTGGCAATGGCTGTGGACAGCTTTGGCTTGGGTCTGGAGCCCCGGGAGGCAGACTGCGTCTTCACAGGTACGTGAGATCAGCCCGTCTTACTCCTCACGCCCACCCCTTGGAGTGGGCACAGCTCCTGTAAGAACCCTTTTTCCAAGAGGCGAAGCTTCCTAATCACTGTCTGCTGTCGTCCTTAAGGCAACTAGCTTTTATTGAATGATTACTATGTTCCAGCGCTATGACAAGCGCTTTAGGTACAATCAGTATTAACAACTCATATGAGGAATATGCTTTATCTGTCTTTTCAAATGAGGAACCTGTAAGTCAAACATGTTGAATAACTTGCCCAAGGTCACCCATGGGAACAAGGATAAATTGTTCAAGTCTACAGCCCAGAGGCAGCCAATCATATGGCCCATTCCCTGCCTCCAGGACACTCCTTGTACCCAGGCATGGGTCTCTCCCCAGCCTCTTCTATTTATTCCAACCCTGTGTCTTAGAGTCTCCTTGCTGTGGAAAGTTCTGTTTTCTCTCTTACCTCCCACTGTGCTTCCAAGCCCTTCTCTTGCCCTGTCTGTGGCTGGCATCAGGAGCAACCCAGATCAGCCCTTTGATGTCTAGCAGAATAGGGCCATTATCTCCATGTCCACAGAAGATAGCTCAGGGTTCCCTGTACCCTTTGTGCTCACTTTCCATACACTCCATCAGATGCCCTAGACCCATCTTACAGATAAACCCTAACTCTGCCATGCGAGAAAGGGATTATCCAGAACACAGTGCCCACACGGAGGGAGGAGAAGGATGCCCGGGAGTGGGGAGGTGAAGGGAGTGTGGATAGGGGCCAGTGCTGGGCTAGGAGGGAACAGTGCAGAGTATTCTCTCTACAGAAACCAGTGGATTGTCTTCCTTTCCCTGGGGCTTGGACCCCTAGGGATATGGCCACAGGGATTCAGGGGCACGGCTAGGCTCTGTGAAGGGTTGCGGGTATGCCTTAAGCAGCCTCTAAGCTTTCTGCCTCACCCTGATCCCTAGGGGTGCAGGCCAGCCCTCTGCAGATATCTCTACCCTCCCTGACAGATGCCTCCTCACCTCCCTCACCCCGGGATGACCTCTTCCTGACCTCCACCTTCTCCCTGCCTCTGTGGGAGTGGAGGTCAGGCTGGTTGGAGGACATGGAGAACAATCACACCCAGCGGCTGGGGAGGGGGCTGCCTCCCTGGCCCCCCGACTCTCAGATCTCTTCCCAGAGAAGTCAGCACAGCTGTCCTGGGCCCAAGGCTGGCAGTAAGTGTCTGGGGGTGTCCTGGGAAGGAGCCCAGAGGGAGCCTTGGGTCAGGCAGGAGAGATGAGGAGCAGGGGGTAACTCCACTCTCCTTCACCTTCTCCAGACGCCTCCTGAAGTGTGCCTGAGACTGCCAACCAGACACTCGGAAGCCCCTCCCATCAGCCACCAGCCTGGAGTGTGGGTCTTGGCCGACACTGCCCTGGAGTGGGGGCCACCTTGCCGGCCTCCAGGGACCTCTCCCTCCAGGATTGTGAAAACAAGTGAAAGCAAAAAACAAAATAAGAGCAAAGAAGACCCGGAGCACTTGGGGAGCAAGAGCCGTCACCTGACTCCGAGCCTGGCTGTGTCCTCTGTCCCGCCCACCCCCACCACCAGGTCCTTTTGGCCTAAAGCAGCCCTCTGCCCTGAGCTCCCTGCCCCCTGGGTCACAGGAAGTGGGGGAACCAGCGGGCTTCCTGGAGGACAAAAGCGGCTAGAGGGAGAGGGCGGTGGGCGAAGGGGCCTCACAGCTCCTCCTCTGAGGAGGGGACCGTTCCTACAGAGGTGGCTCAGCTCTCTCCACAAGCAGATCACCAGGGAAAAGGACATAAAGAGGACAGCCAGGCCGTGAGGCCCCACCTCCAGGGCAAGGCTTCTAGACCCATCTAGGGAGGACGCTGAAGGCAGGGAGGTGTGAAAATGTGGGACAAAACACCCTCTTCCACCTGTTGTCTCTATGAGCTTAAGGAATGGATGCTATAAAACTGTGTTAACTCAAGTTCTGTGAGATCAATCCCCAGAGCCCGGCTCTGGGAAGGGCACGTGGAGATTAGGGGAGAATTACCCAAGTTAGGAAGGGATCAAGCCTGTATGGACACTCAGGGAGTGTTGCTTATTTCTGTTCTGTAGCTGAGGAGAGCATTATGTGGAATCTAGAATCTAGGAATCTAGGAAAGGGAGGGGTCGGGGATTTGGGGGGTCTACTGGTCTTAGCGACCTGTCCTGAGAAGACAACTCCTGATTTCAGTGGTCCCAGCCCCCTCCCTAAGGACCAGGACCAGGCGGTCTCTTAAAAGAGACAAAATAGCTAAATTCCACAAAACGTAGAACCACTCAGACAGAACAGCAGAACAGAGGACCGGAGGCACAGGCCTGCCGGGGCCTGGGCCCCAGAAAGCGATGGGAGGCAGGAAGCCTGAGAATTTCTTACTTGGCAGGTATGACAAGGCAGAACCCGTAAATTGGGGGCTGCTCCCAAACTGCCCAGGGCTGCAGGGAGGCTGGTTTTTATGGAGGGCTGATGGGGAAGCAGGCCCTGAGAAGGGGTGACAGCCCCCCAAATCCACGTAGCTTGACCTGGCAGCTCTGGGTTCAGAGATTGAGTGAGGCAGGGCCCTGGGGCTCTGCTACCTGAACTGCCTGAATCAGGCCAGGCTGGGCTGGAGTGCTGTGATCTCGGGCTGAGGAATCAGTACTCTGGACACACATCCGTTCCTCCCTATTTGCTTTTCCTTTTATGGATTTTGTTTTTCTTTTAGCTTCCTGGTAAAATTCCTTCTGAAAACATTCCAACCCTGTTTGCCAGACCAAAGGAGAAAAAGGGATTTGTACAGGCCTTAGGTCAAAGTGGCAGGTGAGGTCAGAGCCTGGGCTTGGGGGCAGCAGAGGTCCCCTGAGAGCCCAGGGCAGTTACTGAGCCTGGGGTGGAGCAAAGCGGAGGAAAGCACCTCTGGAAAGAAGTGAGGGGCATGGGCTGTAGGTGAGGGAAGAAGGGCACTGTGGCATTTGTGGCCAGAAGCTTTAAAAATTCCGTGCCAACCAAACCAATCACACCTGGGCTGAACCAGGCCACAAGGTAACCGACTGCACACTCCCTCTGTGAGGGGTCAGAGGTCTGATAAAACCTCTTTTTCCTTCTTGGCTGGGGTGTCCCCCATCAGCTCCTTTCTTTGAGGTTTTAAAAATTATTATTGCAAGGGGCATATTTCCTTAAAGGAGAGTAGATATCCCCAAGCAAGGGTGCCCAGGGAGGGCCAGGCTTGGTTCTCTCGGGGCAGGACAGGGTTGGGTATTTGCAAAGTCTGTCTCATTTTAACTGGAGAGACAGTAGGCTCAGCCCCTTCAGAAGACAGGACAGTCGGCGTCTCTCAGTCCCTGACCTCACCTCGTGCTTTTGTTAGAAGTTCAAAAGGAGAAGGAAGCCACTCATGGGCACTTAAATACACCCCCTTGCAGCTCTCCTCTTCCTCCCACATCCTGCACAGAACCAGACAAAGAGGGCCCAGGGCTCTGGACAGACTGTTTTTATTGTCTCTTTGACAAATAGTTCTCAGATAGAAAGAGATGGGAAGGGAAGAGCAGGCTCTGGACTTTCTAATCCAGTTCTGCAGGGAGCCAACGCATCACTGCCAGGAGGGAGAGAACCCCCCGCTCCTCTTGCTCACCCTCATTTATGGGGACTGGGGCTCCTGTCCAGACTCCTGGCCCAGGACAAGCCCTTTGCTGGAACTCATGCTCATTTCATCAAGGGTCATCTTGGTTCCTAGGGAGAGAAAGGCTAGTTTGCAAGGCCCCTGGCTCAGGGCAAACAGGCCACAGGAGCGGACAGGCCTCTTTCCTAGACAGCCTCCCCTGACCCAGTAGTTCTATGGGGAGGCCAGGCTGCTGTCCTGTGTGTCGTCTTGTCTTTACCCTTTGTTTCTTGTTTGCCAGAATTCCTCGATTCTCCTTCACTTGCTGGGGCCCCTCCTCTAGACATGGCCCATGAAAGCCCTGCTCTACTTTCCTATTTTCAGTCACCTTGGCCCACCCTCCCTAGCCCCATATCGCATGTTCTGTGATCCCTAGCCCCACCTCTCGAAGTTTCTGTCCTGGCCTCTGGCTATGGCTCCGGCTCCGGCTCCGGCTCCGTCCAGGGCCCCGGGAGCCCCGAGAGCTGCTGGAGCCCCTGGAGGAGTTGCTGCCAGCTGAGCAGGTGCTGGTGCCCTGGCCCCGGGAAAGGAGGCTGGGTCGGCTGTAAGGGAGCCAGGCCTCATCTGCAGCGGGAGAGAGAAGGGCAGAGGTGCCCAAGCAGGGTCAGAGCATCACTGCCTACCCACGTGCCACTCTGACCACAGTCCCAGCTCTGGGGGAAGAGCCGAGGGCAGGTACAGGGTTCGGGCCATCCTGGGGGCCAAAAGGAAGCAGAGTGCCCAGCACATGGCCTTGATATGACACCTGCTCAGAAACCCATAGGGAACTGCGGAGCAGGCGAGCCCAGGGAAAGGATGGGCAGAGCAGCCAGCCCCACCCTTCTCTCATTTGGGCTTCAGGTTCTGGGAAATTATATGACCGGGAACACCAGGGGCCTCTGCCCAGAGAGAACTAGAGAGACAAGTGTTGATCAAATACATGAACCTGTACATGTGGTGAGGGGTGAGCTAGGTTGCAAATTAGCCCATCGATGGCACTGGCTGCGTTACACTATTAGGCTCCAGTCCTAAAGCCCAGCTCCTGGTGTAGCAGTGGCCCTCCAGCCTGCCCTGGTCTGCCTTACCGTCCAGGTGGTGGCCCCGCTGCACCCCCAGGGGCCCCGCTGGTGCCATTCTCCTCTCTCCACTGTGCTCCCTCTCCGGTTCCAAGGAGGACATGCTGCCTGCTGCTCTCAGCCCTGAAGCCCAGCTTTCCCCTTCCTCTGGTGGTGGCAAGGGCGGTGGGGGCAAGTCTGGGGAGAGACGTGCTTTCAGAAGAGTCTCCTGCTTCTCCTGACACCAATCTTCCCCCCTGTCCCCTTTCCTGGGCACCATGAGGCTGTGAATGAACAGCCCCAGATCTGGGTCCTGCTCCCTCCGCCAGCCCCCAGAGCTCACCCTTGGTTTCCCACAGTCCCCCATATGGGTATCATCTCCCTGATCCCCTCACCCCCAGGACTATGTTCCCGCCTGTAGGGAACAGCCTTGGGTTTCTTCCGGATGCAGGCACGGGGCCCCTGAAGTGGAGGAGTCATCTCCCCCGGCACCTGCCGGGCTCTCTCTGCAGCATCAGGAGACGGAGAGAAGAGGAGGCAAGAGAGAGCATCAGGAGAGGGGCTTGAGGGTGAAGGCGAAACAAGACCTGGGGGCTACGGGGAGGTGGGGGTGCACTGAGAGTTCTACAGACTCACCTGGGGTATTGCTGGCTGCACTGAGGCCAGGGCTGGGACTGAAGGGGTAGGAGGCTGTGGGGCCAGCGCCTGGGCCAGCAGGCCTCCCTTCATGGCTGCTCAGAGTGGGCTGCGACACGCTGAGAGGGGAATGTGGCCCAAGGGCCACCCTCCTGCAAGATATGAGGCCTCAGCATTTGTTAACAAACGCAAAGTGCCAACTATGTGCCAGGCACCGTACTAGACATTCAGCCCATCCCCCACAAGGCTCCCAAGCTAGTGAAGCATGAAGACAGGTGCCTTTGAAATGTCGCAGGAAGCTCACAGTCACTCCGATGGAAAAACAGCACAAAGGGAATGAGAGACCTTGTCAGCCTCCACTTTCCTCCCCAGATCACCCTTCCACCCTGAGATCTCTGTGCCTCCATACCCCAGACTCATCCGTCCGTCCATCCATTCGTGCATCCATGCATCCATCCATCCAATCATCCACTGAATAGATACGGACGGAGGGCTTATAAACTGCACAGCACTATATACCTCCCTACCTGGGCATCTGGTGGAGATGGGGGATGTCAGTGGGGGGCTGCGGAGGGTCAGGAGGTGAGGGGGTAAGAGTGGCTGTGGACTGCTGTCCATAGGAAGATGTGGGAGAGGGGGTTTCCCCTTGGGGTGGAGGGACCAAGCACCCTCCACTGGAGCTGGGCTCTGCCACGTGGGTCCTCTCAGGCATCGGTGGGCACCATTCTTCTGGCTCTGAGCTGCAGGCAAAGAGGCAGGAGGGTAGGGTACTGCTTAGCTTCCATACCTTACCCCTGGCCTTCCTGTTGCCACATCCGCTCCCTTCCCAGCGTCACCCCCTTCTCCCCAGCAGAAGGCCCTGCGCTGCGGGTACCACAGGTACAGAGCATCTGCTGCAACCCATCCTTACCTGCCCTCCAGCTCCTCCTCAGGCCCATCTAGGCAGCTCAGTTCACACGAAGGGGGAGGTGGTGGCAGGGTTTCTGGCCAGTTAAGAGAGGGCATCTGCACAGGTTTTCCCAGAAGCTTGATTTTGCCTCCCCTGGCTCCTGAGGGCAAGAGGATGGGGACACACCAACATAAGAGGCAGCGACGAGACATGTCAGAAGGACATGCTGGTGAGGTCCTGGAGGTGGGGGTGGAGGATGCCCTTTGGAGATACGCTGCTCAGGGCTAAAGTGGGGGTGTTAGGAGTCATACCACCGTCCTCCTGGCTCCATTCTGGGGGAGCATACTGGCTCCAGGTGCCTGGCTCCCCTGAGGGGTTGGGGGGGAACCCCCCGTGGAAGATCTGCAGCTCCTCCCCAGCTGGGTCAATGGTGCTGTAGAGAGGACCCTCCGCAGGGGCGGCAGTGCCCCGGGCCGTCTGAGCCAGGTAGAGGGAAATACCTGCTTCTGAGGAGGAGAAAGAGGGAGGCCAGGGGAGGAGGCCGGGGTAAAGACAGAAAATAGAGGACAACAGGAGAATGGAGGGAAAAAGGGGGTCCCTCCAGATCAACTTCTCCCACCTGAGACCTGACTTCCCAAATCAGGGTAAAGGTCAGGCAGGAAAGAGGCTCCTGAAACTCACATCCTCCCCAAGGACTAACCAGCCCCAGGAAGGCCAGGACTCCTCGGCTCCCTTCGGTTTGCCCCCATAGGTTGAGAGGAGAGAAGGATGCTGGGGTGCCCCTGAGGGAATCAGAACTCCTCACCATTGTAGTATCTGTCGTCTGGGTCGGGGTTGCTGGGGCAGCAGCTTCCCCTGGGTTCCTGGGCTGAGGGGCTTCGAGACGGGTGGGGCCACGAGTCCGCCAGCCATGGGTAGGGAGCCGGGCCAAGGCCCACGGGCGGCCTGAGGGAGAGTGTGTGAACACTGGGAGTGGAGAGCCTGAAGAGGCCGGTGAAGGTAACGAGGTAAGGGCAACCAGGAGCTGCAGGACAGGAGCGGGGAGTGTGGGGTGGGAGGTGGGGGCCATCGGCATGGGGAGGCAGGGGAGTGTTCTATCCGTGCGGGGGATCATCCTTGGGAGATGAGGTAAGAGAAGTACCTGGAACTGGCTCCAGAGAGGCCCTCTGAGTGTGGAAAGGACACTGGGAAAGAGGGGGGTGGGGGAGACTGAATGAGAGAAGGGCCCATACTTGGGGTCTGAGCCCCACTGGAGCAGAGATGGCTTACCTGCAGGCGTGTACGCAAAGGAGGCTTCCGAAAAGGAACCCGTGCGAGAAAGAGGGGAAATGGAGAAAAGGGTCAGAAATATCCGGATCCTTCTCCACTTCTTGGCCCTGGGCCCAATTCCACCACTCAGGCTGCACCCTGGATCAATTTCATCAGAATTTCTAGGGGTGGGACTCAGGCATCAGTAGTTTTCTAAAGTTCCCCCAAGCGATTCTTAGGCGTAGCCAAGACTGGGAACCACGGATCTAAGAGACTTGAGAACCTCTCCAGACACACCCCTTGCCAGCCAGGTAGGAGCAAGACTCAAGTGGTCCCATTTCAGCGGGCCGCACCTTTCCACCCAGAACCGCCTCACAGTTTAATGCCTGGGGTCCTGGCCACATCCGTCCTGCCGGGCCCCGCCCCCATGAAGTGAGTTTTCACGCACCAGACCCGGCACCTTCTTTACTGGCCGCAAAGCCAGATCTCTTCCGAGGCGCCTCAGAGACAAATCTTAGCGGTCTCTCCTGATGCAGGTCCAGCCCCCTCTTGTCCCCGCCCCCTCCGGCCCCCTCCGGCCCCGCCCCCTCCGGCCCCGCCTTCCCTGGGCCCCGCCCCTCCCCCTCGTTACAGCCAGATGCTCCCTCCTCCGCGCGTACCCTGCGTCTCTACACGGGGCTGTGCTCCTGGTCCGACCCCTTCCCCTGACCCCGCACCCACTCACCGAGTAGTTGAGCCCCTCCCACTCCGTGTCTCCGTCCGGCCCGCCCCCCTCCCTGCGGGGCGGGATCTCCAAGCTCCGCCCACTCCAGAGACTTTTCGCTCTCCCGCAGCCCGGGCGCGCCCGCAGCCCTGCTGCCCCCAGGCCAGGCTCTCACCCGTGTAGTGACTGAGCTCCTTGCGCTGCCTCCGGCGCCGGTAGAGGGCGACGCAGAGCCCGAGGAGCAGCGCCCCGCAGGCGGCGCCGCTGCCCGCCAGGAAGGCCGGCTCCCGCAGCACCCTCGCCAGCCGCTCTGCCAGCCCCGGGCCCACCTCCGGCCCAGGCTCCAGTTCTGGCGGGGAGGCTGCAGGGGTCAGAGAGGTGAGGAGAGTAGGGGCCTGAAAACCCAGGGACGAGGAAGGAGCCATCCCTAACCCCGGAGGCCCAGCTACCCCAGGACCCCCCTTTAGTTCCCAGTCCGGCCCTCCCACCCCCACCTTCAGACTCACGTAGTTGCACCGACACCGGGGCACTGGTGACGCCCACGCCGGCGCTGGTGGCAGCCGCGACCTGGGTGCGGTAGAGGAGACCGGGCAGCAGCCCCCGGAGCACCGCGGAGCGTGCCCAGCCTGCTGCAGACAGGTTAAGGTGGAAGCGGCTCTCATTGCCCAGGCACCAGATCTAGGAGGCCGAGACCCGGCTTTAGAGAGTGTGAGACGGGATTCTGGCCTCACGTGGAAACTTGAAGCTCTGAATGGTACAGGTGGCCTAGCCCCCATCATTCAGCCTAGGGAGGACACTGAAACCTCTCTTCCCCCACAACCTCATCCCCAGCCCCAGGGCCTCCCAGATCTTTGTCCCGAAGTCCTCCCTCTCTCCACTCCCCAGTGCTCCCGGGCAGTCCCGCTCAAACCCTGTACCTGGTATTCCTGGATGACCCCGTTTTGCTGGGAGGGGAGTGGAGGTTCCCAGGACACAGTGAGACTTCGGTTGCCTTCACCCCCCAAGGCCACTGCCACTCCCTGGGGAGGGCCACTGGGGGCTGGCCAGGGTGGAACACCGTGAGAGCACAGTCATGGCAAGCTGCCTCTGGGGGGCCCAACCTGCCCCCTCCCAGTTCTAATGTGTCAGGCAGTTGAGGGGCATCCCTCCTCCCACCCACTTGCCTTGCTCCCCCTTGCAAACTTTCATCCTCCCCAACTCCCTTTTCCCTCTTATCCATCTATTACCTCCGTGCCCCCACCTTACCCTCCTCAGGAATGCTCCTGGTCACAAAGGGACTTTCAGCCCTCAGTCCCTCCTGGCCTTGGGCTTGCACCTTGATCTGAATTTGGGCCCCTGGGGGTAGGTCTCTTAGCACAGTACTTTGCTGGCTTGGGGACTGTAGGTCCAATACTGTCCAGCTTCCCCCATGAGGTCCTGCTACCCTCCAGGACACCCGGAAACCCAGCACCAGCTGGACCGGCCCATCTGCCTGTAGGAGACAGGACAGAGCACACCAGAGGGAGGGGCTCAGCCCTGCCTCCACCCGTCCCTCACCTCCCACTCTCTGGTACCCATTTACTGGAGGCCCCTGTGGCCCCCATCGTCATCCCTGCCTCATCCTTATGTCACACTCACAGTCCAGGACACCTGCAAGGTCCGGGGCCCAAGGACTATGGGCTCCTGCATGCGCACAGCCACTTCAGCCAGTCCCCGCTGGCCTCTCCACGGGTCCTCTGCTGGCCTGGGCGGGCTGCTGTCTGCTGACCGAAGAGCGCACTCAGCAGGAGCCACAGCGACAGGGACTCAGGCCTGAGACTGCGCTTGCGTCCTGCCTTTGCCCTGCCTGCACACCGAACCAAGCACTCCAGAGCAAAGCCCAGGGGCATCAGGGGGCTGGTCAGGGGAGTAGCTTCCAGAGGTATCTACCTAATATGAGGCTTCCTCTCCTTTCTGCATAACTACACGCGCACCCTTTAAAAACCCCTGTTCCTCATCTCTAACATGAAAATGACCCCTCCTAGATCCCTCTAGTCCTAAAAATCTACCTTATCGGTGGGCAAAAGGCTCAGACATGAGGAGCTACCAGGATTACCTCTTGTTCCCTCAATGAGAAGGAAGCGTGACCTCGTATTTCAGGCCAAGCCACCAGAATAGACATAGTACAGCAGAAAACAGCTGCTGTGTTGCCATAGTTTGGGGGAGGGGTGCTCTGCCATGTTATATGTCGTATCTGTGGGCCAGGGACTCTGATCGTACTCACCCTGGGTGCGGACAGGCTCAGAGACGGGGCTAGGCTCACTGAGGCCCCAGGTCCCCATGGCTCGCACCAGGAACAGGTAGATGGTATTGGGCTGCAGACCTCTGACGGTGTGTGTCTCCAGCTGCACGCCATCTGCCACTGTCCGCCACCTGTTGCCAGCCACTTGGCTGCAACAGGAATGGGGTGACAGAATTGTCTGAGCCAGACACCCCCAAACTGCCTACTCCATCTCATCCATTCTCTATGGCCCCCTATACTTCCTCCTCACCCTGGGAGAGGGAATTGGCAAGCCTCTCCCCACAAGAGCAGTGACCCTAAGGGCACAGGGCCCCCTCCTTTCAACTTTCCTGGTTTGCATCTAAAACTTTCTCCGTACCTGAACGCCTCTATCACGTAAGAGGTGACTGTGGCCCCAGCCTGCGGGTTGGGCTTCCATGTTAGGGTAATGCTGTTCTTGGTGATTTCAGTGACCACCGGCTGAGAGGGAGGCCCTGGAGGGGTGTTGGGTTCTGTAGGGGGGTCTGGTGATTCTCCCCAGTCTTCTGCAGTGAGAAGACAACCTTTCAGCGGGAGGATGGGAAAGGATGGCCCCAGTGCAGCCCGCCTCCTTCCCAGAGGAGTGGTGGGACCACGACCGTGGTGACAGTGGAGAGGGACATAGTGAATGAACTCCCACTCACACCTGCCTCCCAAGGGCACCACTGCTGTCCTCCTTGTCCCCACTACCAGGGCCACAGCATTTGAAAAATAAAACCAGTGCTGGGGTTTGGGGAGGTATTGACTACCTTTGAAGTAGGGCTGGAGAAAGGTGCTGGCAAAACAAGGGGACAAGAAAAGAACTCACCCCGCCTCATGAGCCAGCCACTCCATGTGGCCTCCCCTGCAGAGCTCTTAGCCACACAGCTGTAGAAACCCATGTCCGTCTCCTGTAGAAATGGGTGGAGGGCTGGCAAACTGGGAGTTGAGCAAGGTAAGGTAAGGGGGTGAGGTGGGTATACAGGAAGTTGGGGAGAATGTACTTTTCAGGTGAAGAGAGTGGAGGGGTGGAAACGGAGTTAGAGTCCCAGTAGGTACTTACTGGAGCTGGGCATGTGGACTGCGTGGCCATTCTCGGTTACTCGGACCCCAAGGGTGAGACTCACCTGCACGTTGGTGATGTACAGGGTACCGTTGGCCAATTGGTGGAACTGAAACTCATCCCCTTGAAGCCACTGCTCATCCTTCTTCCACTGGACACTAGGTGGAGGGTTTCCAGTCACTCTGCATGGCAGCCACACAGAGGAGCCAAGTGCCAGCGTCTGATTGGCTGGTCCCTGGAGGATGATGGGAGGAAGCCCATCCAAGGAGGAGGCTGAGGGAGGAAGAACTCGGGCACCTCAGAGAGGATCCTGGGCTCAGGCAGCCAGCCCCTTTGTCCTCATGCTCTGCTCCTTCACTCCCCTTCCCCTAGAGATTGGAGGGGCTCCAGAGGGATCTCTATGCTCTGCCTGGGACCAGACATCTATTAGTGGCTTCTGCACCTGATTTCCATACTTCAAGGACATGTTTCAGGAACACATCCCTCCCCTTGCAGACATATTGTATGGAATCCAAGAAAAACAGATCTCTTTAAGCCATTATGTCCTTCTAGGCTATGGGTCCAGCCCCTACCTCCGTGGGCACGTACCTCCTTTTACCTCCAACAGGGCCTTAGCCAGGATGCTGCCAGCCACACTGACAGCCTGGCACACGTAGTAGCCAGCATCCCCACTCTGCACTTCAGTGATGTTGAGCTGGCCTCTGGGGGATACTGAGAAACGCCCTGTGAGCTGAAGTGACTGGCTGGGAAAAAGCAGGACCTAGGAAAACAGCAAGGAACCAAGAAAGGTAGGGAATGAACCAGCAGCTGGCAGAGAGGCCTCCCCATTCCCATGAGCCCCAGAATTCAGAGATTTCCTAAGGTTCTAGTTCATACTCTGTCCCCAGTCAGTTATGTGACCTTGGGAAAACTAGATAAACCTATGCACAAAAATGAGGGAATGTTATTAGATGATTTTAGGGTGCATTTCCCAGCTTTCTGATTTACCAGTTGGGAGACTCTGAGCAAGCTATTTAACCTTTCTGAGCCCCCATTTTCCCAAATTTGACTCTTAGGAGATAGTTATGAAGATTAAATGAAGTAATCAGACAAAAACATTTTAATACATTGCGTGATAAATGTTAAATACTTTCCACTTCTTTCTGGCTTTGACATTTTACATCAAATATATACAGGAAGAAAGGGAAGGAAGTTTGGTTCACAGGATAAATGGCACCATACTGAGCTCCTGACTGATACATACTCCCACTCTCTACTACCATCAGCATTTTCATTCATTTAGAAATCTAATTAAAATGCAGCAGTCCCAGTTACTAGACAAGATGTTGGGAAATGGTGGCTATGGATTGCAATGAGGCAGTGAGTGTGGTTTCATTCCCCAGTGTGGTAGGGTTAATCAGACTTATTTTATTATCCTGACCTTGCTTCCTAGTAGCAAAATTCCTACCTTTTCCTTCACGAAAGGTACTTATGTTGAAACTTCAGTTTCTATTCATTGCAGTCGTGTATCCTGGGATTTTTTTTTTCCCGCTAAAGTTGGGGAGGGGGTGACCGTGAGCTCCCCCTGGTGGAAGTACCTTATAAATAGAAGAGCAAATAATGCTCTCTACCCTGAGCAGCTTTGGAGGCTATACTTGCTTTCCAGGGCAGTATGTTAAAGCCCAGGCCACAGGGGTCTGGGAGAGGAGGGATCTAATTGGATTTGCTATGTCTTTAGGACAACCTTGACTGTAATAGGAAGATTCTCCAAGGAATTACCGAACAGGACTGTTCCCTATCCACCTAAACATACTACCATTTATTTTAAAAGTGTTCATGGGCCTTTTATGTTTATTATTTTATTTAATACTCCCAAATAATCTGCAAGATTTTCTGGGACCAAAGGCAAACCAGAGCCCCAGAGAGAGGTTTACAGAATGTAGAAGGGAGGAGGCTAAGACCCCAGGGCAGAAGCTGGTGGGAACCTGGAGCTGGCCACCTACTTGACTTCCCTCCTTCTGCCAGAAGATGGCAGGTGGGGGGTTTCCTTTGGTCTCGCACTGGAAAGTCACGCTCTCCCCAGGAGCCGCCTTCTGGTCCTGAGGCTGTGTCACCAGCTGGGGCGGGACTGGGAAGGGGAGGGGAGATAAAGGAACAGGGAGTCAGGGATACTAAGAAGGGAGGCAGGGAACAGGAGAGAGGGGCCCAAGCTTGGCTGAAGATAGAGCAGATGCCCATCTCTCGCTCAAGCTTGTTTTGCTTTTTCCTCCTCTCTCTCCTTATAGAAGTCTCAGGCGACCCACCCATGGCTCCCGCTCTGTCCTTTCTCCCTCATTTTCCACTTTGACACATCCTGCATCTTGTGCCATCTCATCCCTGCTGCAGGGGATCCCGGCGGGGCCCTCACCGTGAACACTGAGGGAGCCAGATGCTTCCGCGCGGCCCACACTGTTCTCCGCCACACAGGTGTAAGTCCCCTCGTCCTCAGCACTCACGCTCCCGATCCAAAGGCTGTGGTCACTCCGGATCTCATACCTGCTCCACTCCCCACCCCAGGCTGGGTTGGCCACAGCTATAGACCCTTACTCTCTTCCCCAGGAGAGAGGTCAGGGTACATGAAGAGGAGGCAGGCCTCAACAGGGACAGAAGCTGGTACGCACAGACCAGTCAACGGAGGTGGGGACTGGGTAGGGCAGGGGCCATAGGCTCTGGGGAACAGACTTCTCTGGGCCATTCAAGTGAAAGGGCGTCTGCCTTCTAATTTTCTAGGGCACAGTAAACTCTTGGGCTAGTTGGATCTCCTTACAGGCAGGAGGAAGGAGCATCTCACCTGCCTGTGGGCAGTTCTCCATCTTCCTTGCGCCAGCGTAGACGAGGTGGGGGATCGCCCTGCACCTCACATGGGAAATCCACTGGGGCGTCAGCCAAGACCACCTGATTCACTGGTCTACGCAGGAATGAGGGGCGCTCTAGGGCGTGGGAGTGAGTGAACTGTCAGGTGGTCTGCACAGCTACACAGTCCATGGGCTGCACCCTCCGAAACTCCCCAGCCCCACGTGCCTACCCAGCACCACAAGTTCAGCTGCCTCGCTCTCCCGCTCTCCTGCCATGTTGGAGGCCACGCACACATAAATCCCTGCATCACTTTTGAGTGTATGTGACATCATCAGCTTCCCTCCACGGATCTGCAGAGGAATAATGGTAACTTTGGTCGTTTATAGTCACGGAAACATATTTATTTATTTGATCCTCACAGCAAGCCAATGAAGAATCCCAGTGACCCACTTATCAGATAAGGAATCCTTAAATGATTTGCCCAAGGTGGGGCTGGGGCTATCTTTTGCCCACAGCCCAGGCGGCCTCCCACCAGCCTGAGGCATCATGTCTTGTACCAGCTCCAACCTACCCGTCCCTGTCCATCTCTCACTCAATAGCTGACTCAGCCTCCGGTCAGCTAATGCCCTCATCTCAAAGCTCCTGCCTTATCATCTCCAACACGTTATTCCCCTCCCCTCCAAGGTCCTTAGATTCAGGCCTTCCTCCTTTGAGAAGTGTCCCAGATCCCTAGCCCATGGCGCTGCCCCTCACGCTGCCCCTGGCCTTGGCCCCCAGTCAGAGCCCACCACTGCACCAGCCCTCACCGTGATCCTTCCTTCCTCTTCCTTGAGTCTTGCACTGTCCCGCTTCCAGGACACGGAAGGCTCCGGGTGGCCGCGAGGGGGCACGCATTCCATTACTGCTGGCTCCCCCACTGCCACCTCCACGTTCCCAGGAGACTGTCGGAAATCATCTCGGAGGACTGGAGAGAGAGAAAGGGAGAATGACCAGAAGAATGAACAGGTGGGGGGGGGGTGAGAAAACTGGGTGAGAACACCAGGAAAGTGTTTTGGGAAGGGGTGTATCGCGGCGGATCCTTAACTCTTCTTCAGGTGTGAAAAATACCAAGCGCACTTCCTCCTCTGGCTAAGTCGTGGGCATTAGAAACCAAAGGTAGCCATCCCAGTTAGGGAAGATGCGGAATGAGCTGAGGTTGTGCTTGGCTCACGGTCAGATTAGCCGGTGCCCTTCCGCCTCCCCGCAGGCTCTGGAAGCACCCAGATGACAACGGGCCTCTCACCTGCCACTTCTAGCGAGGCGTTTCTACTAGCCGCTGCCCCGAGGTAGTTGCGCGCCACGCAAGTGTAGACACCCTCGTCGGGCCGCGCGCGGCGCCCGTGCACGATACGCGGGAAGAAGAGGGCGCCGCTGGGCAGCAGCAGGCGGTGCGCGCGCGGGTCCTCGTGCGCAGTGGACACGCGCGCTCCGTTCTTGTACCACTCGATGTGGGGCCGGGGCCGGCCCTCGGCGCGGCAGGGCAGCGTGGCCGGCTCGCCTCGGGAGACCAGCAGATCTGGTGGCTGCTCCACGATGCGCGGCATCGCGTCCTCCGGCTCGACCCTTGACCCTGAGGCTGTTGGGGTGGTGCACAGCATTCAGACCGGGAAGTGGTGGGGAGACTGAGGCTCCAGAGAGAAAACGAACCCCGCCTGCCCTTCCCGGGCCACCCCGAATCCCCGCTCCCTCTCTGTAGCGTCTATTATCTCCTGGGCAGATGCCCCAGCGTTCCTAGGCCGGAATGGTGATGCCTACAGACAGGCAGATCAGCGGAGGAATCCGGGCACAGAGTTCTAGACCTCCTACAGATACCAGCCTCCTGTCCTGCCAAGTTTAGGTGGAGAGTGACTGGGTTACTGCTTGCCGATAGACCGCGCCTCTCG
Organism: Manis pentadactyla; assembly: GCF_030020395.1. Lineage (NCBI taxonomy): Eukaryota > Metazoa > Chordata > Mammalia > Pholidota > Manidae > Manis > Manis pentadactyla. Next base: position 10,970,580 of record NC_080031.1, on the reverse strand, counting down.
CCACTGGATTTCAGTCCAGGCGTCTGAATGGACACAGAGCCTCCCTGACTGACACCCCAGATAATCATGATTTGGGGGTCCTGGGAAGTCAAAGGAATGAGCGCAAATGGTAGTGGAAATGTGAGTAATTCTCCTTTTTTGCGAGGTGCAGGGTTTTCAACAGATTATTCTATAGGTTAGTCTAACTAAGAAAAGCTAAGAACCCCGGGAAGGGACTCCTCGCTTTTCTTCGGATCTTTAAGCCTCATGGTCTGCGCCTGCCTCTCTCTTGATCTACACACTTCTACTGGCTTCATCTTCTGCAGTTGCTTGGAATCCAGAGTCCCGGAGCCGGTTGTGCTCCAACACTTCCACCTTTAGCAAAGGTGGATTCGTAATCCTTGGCGGCCAGTAGGCGCCGCTGCCGCCTCGCATAATCTGGTGTCCTTAAAGACCCAGAAACTACCCTGTGCTCGTGTTCTCCACCTCCCCCCACCCCCAATTCCCTCTCCAAACTCCGCGGGGACCTCCTGCCCCCAACTTCGCCGTGAGATTAGGTTTCAGTTCCCGCCCCTACTCTTTGAAGTTCAAATGGGGACGCCATGGACGGGCTGACGCGTGCTGAGGCTGTCCTGGGGAGAGTTCATTCCGGTTAAGGACAGAAAGATCGGTTTCTCTCCCCCTTAGGGAAGGGAGTAATTTTTCTCTATTTCCTTCCAGTTGGAAATCTCTGCTTGTTCCTCGCCCATCTCTTCTCGTCCATCCCATGCCAGTCCCAGTCCAGGCAGACCCCACGGGGAGCCACACTGGTGTGGGTAAGAGCTCAGGGGTTGTTGGAGAAACCAACTAGGGCTGCAATCTCAGACCTGGACGCTGCCTGGTTCCAAGAACTTAGCTAATTATTGAACTTCTCTGAGTGTCAGTTTCTTTATCTGTAATGTGGGAGTAGTGATAGGGTTCTCATAAGACTATAATGTATGTAAAACATTTGGGAGAAGCCTTGAAAAATATGGCTATTCAGCAACTACTTAAGGGCTCTCCCCCTTCCAGCCGGCCTCACCGTATCTTGGTTCCTACAGTCTCTACGTGAATCAGATTCTACCAGGCCCCAATATTCCTTTTCCCCCTTCACATAACCTTAGGGTGTAATGGAAATAGGTTTGCGGTTGCCAAGCATTGTGTTGCTTTTGTAACCTTTGGGTGTCTACATATTCTCTTTGAGTTTGTTTACTTAGTGGTAAAATGTGACCATTTAATTCCTTCCCTACATACCTCCTTAAATTTTGAGGCTGAAAATATGCAATGTGCGGTGAAAACACTCTGTACGAGCGCGAGGGGAGCAGAGGCGTGTCTGGGCGTCTGTGAGAAGGGCTCTGAGCACAACCTTCTGGGAGTCTAGGACGGCCAGGCGATCGGAGAAGCCCAGCTCATTCCTGCCTGCTCCCTCGGCACACACCACACCGTTCCAGTCGGCCCTTTCCCCCTAATTCCTGCAGACACAGCTGCAGGCGCCCTTTCCCTGGAATTTCTTCCCTGTCATTCCAGGTCTCAGGAGATGTTTCCCCAGCAGCTAATGAATAGCTAATGACCATGCTAATGAGGCTCTGGGGCTCCTCCCCCAGCACCTGGAGTACCCCGCACACAACCACATGGACACTGCCCAAGCCTGCTTTCTCGCCGCCTTCCAGTCGCCAGCACGGTGCTCGCCTCCAGATTCCGGCCGAGGCTAAGGGTTGTGGGCTGGGGAGGAACCAGAGGAGAACCACGGCTAAGGCGTCCGGGAAAGCGGGAGTTCCCGACGCGGCCGGCAGAGAGCGCGATCGGGCCTCTCCCCAAGCGCCGGGCCATCAACTCTCGCCGCCTCCCCGCGGCGCCCGGGGAGAGCGCGCTGTCTCAGTCATTTATTAATCACAGTAATTAGCGGTAACGACCTCGCCACCGGCACTGCCCTCCCGCCGCAGCTCTGCCGGGGTGGGCCGGCGCTGAGTTCCACCTCTGAGAGGCAAACTTCTGAGTTGGTCCGATATAGTCGCCGCCTCTGTCGCCCTCCGTAGCAAACAAGTCTAGTATTTGGCTTCCTCGTCTTCGTCCTAAGTGAGTTCTTGGAAAACTTAGGGTCCCGAAGGAAAACCTGCTACTACCTGGGTGGGTCACTGAGTGGCCAGGCCTGCTGCCGAGCGCACCCCCTCCTCTGTCCTGCCTGCTTGGGTCCTCAGCTCAGTTTGCCCGTCTCCAGCCCCGGCTTTCCTCACCTTTGGTGGCCGTGGGGGAGTCGACTGGGGAGGTGCAAACTAATGCACTCAGCAGCCGTCTCTTCCCAAACCCTCGAACTTCCACCGATACTCCCATTTAGGTACTCGAAGCCCCAAATTCTCCCTTGGTGCCACTACCCGAGGAGGCGCTGGAAAGCGCCGCTGGGTCCCGGACCTTGGGGCAGAAGTGCTTTGGCCTCCCCCTCCGCGCCGCCCTCCCACCTTACCCCCCCATTCCCGTTCCGACGTCCCCATGGGGCAGTGTCTTACCGTTGAGGGAAGGGTCGCCGGGGAGCAGCAGGCTGTGGTTGAGCGTCGCCATCGTGGAATTGAAGCCAAAGATCAGGTCGCTGGAGTTGGAGATGTCCCCGGCCAGGGAGTCCGCGAACAAGTTCATCTGCAGGAGCGTTTTGAGCAGGTAGCGCAGCATGGCGCGACCCGACGGGGACCGGGGCGGGGGGCTCGGGGCCCAGCCCCTGGGTCTGAGACCCGCGGGCCGGGAGCCGTCAGCCCCTCCGCAGCCTCTGCGCGCTTCCCCAGCCACGGTGCCGCTGTCCTGCCGGCGCGCCTGGGAACGGTGCGTGCCTCCGCGTGTCCTCCGTCTGCCTCTCCACCCCCCAGTGCCGGGGTCCCCTGGGAGCTGGGCGGGCCGAAAGCAGGTGCCACGCCGATCACAGAGTAATTATGGGATTTATCCGCCCTCCACCCTCCCACCCGAACCCGGATGGCCACTAGCAGGGCCAGGCTCGAGTCGCGGAGCGCGCCAGTTGGAGTCCCCGCCCCGCACCCTGCCTCGGGTTCTGGCCAAGGCAGGAGGGTTTCCCCTTCTCAAAGCGCCCGAGGTGAGGGGTGAGGCTGTGTCGGAATCCGCCCTTCTGCTGGACTTTAAAACAAGAATCCCTCCTCTCTTTTCCCAGCCTTTAGGGAAACTGAGGCAAAACTCAAGAACGCTTCTCTAGCTCTAAAAGCCAGGGCTCCCATTTGCTTCAAGCCCTCGGGATTCAGCGGCGGAAGTGCGGGAGGCTGGGGTGGTGTGGAGCGGGAGTTGGAGATGGGTAGAGAATAATTCCAAGGGGCGACTACCCCTTTGCCCCGAAGTCGCTTGGTTTGCAACCTAGGGGCCAGGGGATGAGGTGGCGAATTTTGACCGGGAGTCCTGTTCCAGGCGCCCTAATCTAGAGTTCCTGCAGGAGATTCAGAACAGTGATAAAAACAAGTCTAGGGAAGCCCAGACATCTCGCATCTATTTGCATACCTCTCGAATCTATTTGCATGCTCTTGCATTACTCAGCTCTGACATGTTTTATTAAATTGTTTTACCTTTTTGAGGAGACTGAAAGGGAACCAGGGAGTCAGGACAAAGACAAAGAGAGCAATAGTTTCTCTGTAAAAGCAAATGCAAGAGAAGAGATGGGATTGATGCAAATCTGTTCAAACGTGATAATGTTCGGCCTTGTAACAAAGGGGAAAAACATGACACTACACCTCCCCAACCCCCCACTCCCTCCACCAAGTCCAAGCTGCCTTTGACTTTGCAAGTCTTTTTACCTGGAGATCTCACAGTCCTCCACTCTTGCATAGACACACACAAGCATGCGCACACACGCGCGCGCACACATACTTTCCTAGGCTGGAGACGGCATGGGTCTGTCAAGGGAAGAGAGAGACCCAAGCTGACCTAACTAGGGTAGGGCTCCGCTGATAGCTAAGTGGCAGGGTTCTGGTTCAGCTTTCAGGCTGGGTATGATGAGACCACCTTCGTTGGGTAGCTGCTTCCAATCCAGAAAGGGGCAGGTGAACATGTCAAGATCTAGAGGGGGGTGGGTGGGTGCTACACAGTGGTAGACCCCACCTTAAGCAGAGTCAGGAGTTGGAGTATTTCAGCAGACAGTGCTCAAGTGAACCTGAGACTGCCACAGGATGGGGTTGGGGCGTTTGTGCCCAAACTCCTCCTTCAATCCACAAGCCCTCCCTTGGAGCCTCAAACTAGTGGGGGTCTTCCTCACTCTGCTTGACTTCGCAAGGCCAGAAGCAAAGTTGCTTGGGGGTTGGGCATGGAGACAGCCCACTGGAGGCAGCGCCCTGGGAGCTGTTCTTTCAGCACCTCCTCTGCTGTGCAGGACTTGGGGTCTGGTGCCTCACAGATTATTTAAATGAGAGCAGACCTTGAGGATGGGGTAGGTGGGGGAAGGTGGGGGAAGGGCTATTTGCATACCTACAACTTGGGGTAGGGAAGAAGGGCTAGAGACGCATTCTTTCTAAAGCGCCAAGTTACTAAGAGATGGGATCTGATATCTGTCCCTTGCTCCAGGGCCAGGTTGATTCAGGTAAGAGAAATGAGCAACCCAGAAATTGGTTCGAACCCAATATTTGCCAGTTCAAAGACATCACTGCTCTGGAACTCAGTTTCCCCATCTGTTAAAGAGGAATTGAGCTATTCTGCTCTGAGGCTTCAGATTCCTGTTTCTGGGGCGCTCTACTCCACCTCCTGCTGACCCTGGTCACCTGGCCTCCATCACACCAGAGGCTGAAGTAGGGCAGAAATCCTGGAGCCTGGCACCCAGCCCTGCTCTGGGGCGGGAGGGCTGCAGCAGACCAGAAACTGCATCCCTCCATGCAGTTCCTGCCCCCTCCTAATCCCCTGATTTGCTCCCAGTCGGCCTCTCAGCAAACACAGGGCCAGCCAGCGTCTAGGGGCTTGTCACCCTGTTAGCGGATTTGTTCCCAGAGACAGCACAGTTAATTGGCCCTTTATGTGGGGATCAGGGCATATTTGCTCAGGGTTCCCTGAGCGGAGGCTGCGACTCAGCCCATGGGCAAGGCTGCTTCTTAATCCCTGTCATCCTGGGTTTTGAGGCTGGACAAACAGTGGGGCCACCCTCTGCCTTTCTGAGACTCTCCTACCCAAATCGCCTGCCCTCCTCTCCACCTCACCCCCTCTAGGTACTCCTTTTTTCCTCTCCCTGCTTGTTTTCTTGTTTCCCTCTGTTCTTTCCTCCTTCGTACATCTCTGTGTCTCTAGAATGCTATCCCTTTAAACCAACTCAGATCTAATATCAAAAGAGGATGGAGTCCTCAGCTGGGGTGTTCTGCAGAATAAATGACCTCCCAACCATAGCCTATGTTCCCTTCCTCTAACCCTAGTGTCCCTAGGGCCCTGGGACTGGTAGAGGGTGGGGAGAGAAGACTGAGCAGGGCTCACACCTCCCAGCTCATCTGCTGCCCTCTTTACTTAAGGGCACACAGGCAGCCCAGAAACTGGGCCTGAACTTTTTTTGCACCCAGCTTCTCTGGGCTGCACCACAGGCAGCTCTGGAAGTTTGTCTCTTATTTGTCTCCTCACCACCTGTGTCTCTCCCTCACACATTATCAATACAACTCTGGCTTCCCACTCTTGCTTAGAGAGAGTAGTAACTCATTGTTTCTATCTGCATTTCCTAACCTCAAGACTTAAGTGCTTGCACAGCCCCCAAGACACTCTGAGTATGTGCACAGTCATCGGAGGACCCTCGTCTGGGGTCCATTCAGTTGATTTATGAGTCTCTACTTTAGGCTGCAGAAAGAATCAGGACCCCTCCCTGCTACTGCCTTCCTCCCATGGATAAAAATTTCCAGGGATTTATCAATAATACACTCTGTACTTTAGTAAGGATAAGAAAGAGAAAAGGAGGTTTTGAAGGGGAGATTGACAGAAAGGAGAAAGTAGCAGGAGACAGGGAAGATGCAGAGTCGAATCTGTGGAGACAGAGGGTAAATGTGTTCTAATAGGGTTATGGTATCTGGTGGGAAGAAGTGTGTGTGTGTGCGCGTGTGTGTGTGTGTGTGTGTGTGCGTGTGTGTGTGTGTGTGTGCATGCACGCGCATGCTGAGGAAGAGAATAGCTACCCCAGGCCAACTTCCAGCTTTCTGACAGGTCATAGGCTGGAGAATGTGGCTGGGAATTTCCAGTGACCAGGCTGGGGGCTGTATGGGAGGCTTCTTGGTGGTCAAAGCCTGCATGCCAGCTGGTAGTGGATGAAGTTGCTGGCATGTAATTGCCCAGAAGGGCAGTCTGAGGAAACCCCCCTATCTCACAATGATTACTGCCACTGGCTTTCCCCAGTGTGTGCATGCGTGTGCGCGCGCGCACACACACACACACACACACACACCACCCAGCCCATTTACATCCCCCTCGAGCCAGCAGCCTCCCATCATTCTCTTTGCCTGGACCCCTTCCCAGGGCTCTGATACACATCGAGCATATGTGTGTGTTTTAGCAGTGGGGGCGGGGGACAAGGAACTAACATCTGTCCCCCGCCCCCATGAGGTTATGCCTGTGAATGGCCCAGCAGGGCTGCTGACTTCAGAGTGATGATGCCAGGGGGCTGTAACCCAGCCAGCAGGGGCCAGAGGGCCAAACAGGAGGGGGGGACCAGAGAGCAAAGAGCACACACCCCGCTGGAAAGCAGACAGCAGGAGTCTGCCCCTGGCAGGGGCCTGGGTTTGTTGGCTCAACCTCTGTAGCTGCTGAGATAATAAGCCAGGGACCCCCTGCCCACGAGAACCCCTTTCCCCACAGGGTTCCAGTGGAGGATCCTGCAGGGAGACACTGCAACACACTTCACTAAGTCTGGAAATCTGGAGTCAGCTGGGCAGAAATATTCATACTCCAGTACAGATGGAACAATGGCCAGGGAGAACAAGAGCATTCTTGGTTCCTTCTATGAAAATTGGTATAGACAAGCACTCCATAATACTGGTTTAGTGAATACATCTGATTAACTAGTTAGTCTTCACAACTGCCCCCTCAGAGCCCACTAGCCTTCTCTGCCTGTCTGTTTCTCTCCGTTTCTCTCTCTCCTTCTATAGTATTTGCCTAGGGCTGACGTTAAAAGGTACAATAAAATAGGTGGCCTCAGCAGAAATTTATGCTCTTAGAGTCCTGGAGTTTACAAGTCTGAAGACAAGGTGTCAGCAGGGCTCTGCCTTTTCTGAAGGCTCTAGGGAAGATCATTTCCTTGACTCCAACTTCTGGTGGTTGTCTGCAATCCTTGTCATTCCTGGGTGTGTGTGTGTGTGTGTGTGTGTGTGTGTGTGTGTGTGTGTGTGTGTGTGTGTGTGTCTTATAAGGCAGTCACTGGATTAGGGCCCATCCCAATACAGTGTGACCTCTTCTTAACTAATTATATCTGCAAAGATCCTATTCCCAAATAAAGTCATATTTCAAAGTTCCAGATGGATATGAATTTTGAGGGGTACTATTCAACCCAATATGCCTTCTTACCCTGTTTTCCTTCCCTCCTTTCCCCACTTCTATTATTCCTGATGCTCTCCTAGGGTCCCTATTTTTTAAATTTTAATATTATAGGCATAATACATGCTCATGCAAAAATATCCAAGCAGAACAAGAGAGTATAAGCTGAACAAAGTTCCCAGTTCCCACCCTTCTTAAGCCCTTCATCCTACAAACCCACTGCTCTAGGGTAGCTACTGATGATTTCTTGTGTATCCTTCCAGATTTTCAAAAATGATGTATATCTTTATCCTTTCTAAAACACAAATATGATCATACTGTTTGTTCTTTTTTGCAGCTTGCTTTTTTAACTTTACAATATTTTTTGTTATTGATTTTTTTAGGACATCCTCTCAAGTAAGTATGTGTATCTCCATCTTTTTTACTTTAATGACTGCCTACTATTCCATTGCATAGATTGAACATACATTTGCAATCAGTCCCCTATTTATGGAGATTTGGGTTGTTTCTGCACTTTTTAAGTCAATAATGCTACAAACACACATCTTATACATAGATATTTGCACACATGCATATCTGTAGGATAATTCTTAGAAGTGAAATTACAGAGGCAAATAATAGCTAACAATAGTTGATGTTTATTGAGTGGTTCTATTCATTATTCATTGCAGATGTTCACCAGGTACCTACTGTAAACTAGATTGACTTCTGGAGGTAGGGTTACCAGTAGTGAGAAAGATAGACAAGGAACCCAATCTGAGCATTTTGCAAGCATTATCTCATGCACTTCTCATAAGGACCCTATGAAGTACGTACTGTTATCTTCATTTTTCAGATGAAAAAATTGGGCCTAACAATGGTAGTAAGTAAAGTAACTTTAACTAAACTGCCCAAAGTTTACACAGCAAGAAGCATGTGCATTTAAATTTTTCACTGGTATGGCCAAATTGCCCTCCAAATGTTGCTGCAAGTGAGAGTCCCACATCAGTGCAATTAACTCTGAGTGAACTTGAGTGTATTTCTCCTGTTTCTTGGCCATTTGCATGTTTTTCTGTGATTTGTCTTCTGGTATTCTTGCAGACAATTTGTTGTCTGTGGTATATATGTTGCAATCCCCCCAAATCAGCTAGTTGTCATTCAAGTTTTCACTTTGAGATCTTTTGCCAGATTAAAAAAAAAATAAACTCAGATGTATCAATATGCTCCATGATATCTTTTGGGTTTGTGTCATGTTTAGAAAGGCCCTCTTCATGCCAGGATTACAAAGATAGACTCTTTACTTTCTTTTAATAATTCTAGGGTTTAATATTTTATACTTAGATCTTTGATGCATCTGTAATTTATTTTTGTATAAAAAGTAAGGTAAAGATAAAGATATTTTCCACTTAAGCAGGTAAACAACTGTCTCTGTTTTTCTTTTGCTGATTCACAGGGTCATTTTCCTCATATGCTAAATTCCTACGTGAATTTGCTCTACTTCTGGAATTTCTGCTTTGTTAGTTGTTCTGTATGTTAATTTCTATGACAGGACTTAACTGTCCAACTATTATAGCTCCATAACATATTTTTTACTTTCTGAAAGCTTCTCTTCACTACTCTTAAGGTTCAGAATTTCTCTGGCTATTCTTGAATTCTTTTAGATGACCTTAATTATCATTCTATGAAGTTTTAGGAAAAATCATCTTGACATCTTTGTTGATACATGGAACTCTTTTAAGAGATTTGACATTTTTATAACATTAATTCTTTCTTTTCAAGAATAAGGTATTTATTTATTCACTAAACAAGTATTTATTGAATATCTGCTCTGTACCAGGCACTTATGGAGCCTACATTTTAAATGTAACAGACAATAAACAAGATAAATACATCAAATATATAGTAAGTTAAATACTGATAAGAATTATTTGGTGAGAATTACTGATGGTTGAGAAGCTAACATTTTAGATGGGATACCAAGAAGAGGCTTCGCTGAGAGGATGATATTTGAGGAAAGATCTTAAGAAAGTAAGGGAATGAGCCAGAGGACTATCTTAAGCAAGAATTATTCCAGGTAGAAGCAGCAGCAAATACAAAGGCCCTGAGACAGTGGCATGGTTAGTGAGTTGGAGGGAAAGGATGGAGACCTGTGTGGGTAGGGGACAGTGAGGGAGGGAGAGACGGCATGCGTGGAGAGGTCACATAGGACCTTTTATGACATAATAAGGACTTTTGTGTCTTTTTTCTTTTTAATGAGATGGGAATTGCTGGAGAGATTTGAGCAGAGGTATAACATAATCTGACTTATTTTTAAAGTAATTTGGATTTTATACTGAGAAAAGACTCACAGTGGATCATGGGTAGAGAAAGGGAACCAGTTAGAAAGCTTTTTGCAATAACATAGGCAAGTGATGAAGGTGATTAGGACCTGGAAGATGCCAGTAATGATAAGTAGCCAGATGCTGGATATATTTCGAAAATAGAAATGACAAGATTTTATTGAGATGGTGAAACTTAGATTCGATGGATAATATTAGCAAATGAGTTTGGGGCATGTTAAGTTTAAGAAGTGTGTTAAAAATCTCAGTGGTGTTATCCTGTGGGTAGCTGGGTGAACTAGTCTTGACATTCAGAGGAGCAATCTAGGCTACAGATATAAATTTAAGAGTCATCAACATATAAATGGTAAATAAACCACAGAACTAGAGGAGATCATCAAGGGAGATAGAAAAAAATGGACAGGTCCAAGGACTGGGCCTTCAGGTACTCTAACATTTAGACTTTAAGGAGTTGAGGTAGAAGCAAAAAGAAAACTAAGAAGGGGCCAGAGAGACGAGAGGAAATCTGGGAGAGTTTGATATCTCGGAAACCAAGTGAAGAAAGGTGAAACCAAGCAGTGGAGGAGGGAGTGATCAATGCTAAAATGGAGTAGGTTTAATTTAAGTAGGATCTCAGTCTAGGATGTAGACTAAGATTAACCATTGGATTTAGTATGTCGGCGTCACTGTTGACCTTATTAAAGGCAGCTTTGGTGGATTGCTGGGAGCAAAATCTGAATGAAGTGGATTCAACAGTAAACGGAAGAAAAGGAATTAAGTTTTGCTGCAATGGCAACATCTGTGGAAAATCACTGAAAAGATAGGGGTCAGAAATTTTTTAATAAAATGGGAGGAACAACCTCATGTTTATGTGCTGACAAAATTATCTGATAAAGAAAGGAGTCCATAATACAGAGAAGGAGGGAGTGGAGCAGCAGAGGAGATAGTGGGGTTTAGTGCAAAGGGGACAAGTTCACTTAGGGCATAGATCAGTCATCTTATCCAGTAACAGGACAACAGCAAGTGTGTATGGACACAGATACGAGTAGGTGATAAGGCCATTGGGGGTTCTCTTCTGATAGCTTCTCTATTCCTCATGAAATAGGAAGGAAAGTTATCAGCTAAGAGTGAGGACTGGGGAGGAGGTGTTAGTGGTTTAAGGAGAGAGGAGGATGTGTAACATAGTCATGTAGGAGAGCAGGAGAATTGACAATGATGAAAATGCAATATAATTGCTAGGAAGCATTAGAGGCTTGGTCTACTTCAGTGATCATGAGTTAAAGTGAGACTACTGTGCATGGTTTTGTATTTTTCTCCAGGGATATTCAGCTGCATGAGTGCAGGGGCAGAAGAGGTAGGTGGAGAGCTGGATTTGCCCAACTTGTGGAGACAAACAGGCTCAGAGAAGTGAGGGTCAGGTAGGAAACTGAGAATGTATACAAGAAACTGATTCTGATGACTGACCATGGGAATTGAAACTGAGTAAGAAGGGAAGTGGGGTGAAGAGTTGATAAATTGAAGGAGTGGCAGTAAAAAGGAGCTGAGATCAATGGGAACAACTGAGGTCAATGGATTGTCCTGGTGGCAGTCTAAGGTTTCTTGGAACTGGAATGTCAAAAGAAGTGAATGGGAAGAAATAGGAAATGGTGACTGAAAATGAGAATGCTTGAAATTAAGATCATTGACTAGTTCAGTTATTGGTTGTGACAAGGTCTGTTAGTGTAGGACCTCAGGAATTAATGGCTAAAGTAAAGCAGACAAGACTGTGGTAGGAGAGGTCAAGAAACGAAGCAGCAAAGATATTGGATGGATCATCTAAGTGGTTATGAAAATGATCAAGAATTAGAGGGGGAAATGTTGGTGAGAGACATTGAGCCGGGAGCTGAAATCTGTAAGGAATGAGATGGAATGACCCAGGAGTGGGCAATGGGTGGTACTGAGATGGTGGGTGGTAGTCTTTTGACACTAGACTCAAAGATGGGGCGTTTTTAAGGAGGAGGAAGGAGAATGGTTCAGATGCAGCAATGAGGAGCAAGGAGTTACAGGTTTACAGAAGATGACAGCTGCCTCATTTTTGTGTCCTCTAATAATTTTTTAAATGTCATGTAGATCATGAACACTTCCTGGTTGTTTATTGCAATATTATTATTGTTGTGTGAGAACTGTGAACAAGACCTTTCCATTGGAGGCTTTCTAACTTGTCCATATCCCCCTTGAGCCCTAAATCCCAAACTAGGCATGCCACACAAGCCAGTCTCTGAGAGGCGTTCTCACTTCCGCCCCGCCTGCCCGTCTCCACTGCCACTGACTTAGCTTAGATTTCCACCGTCTTTCACTCTACTGCAAACTAGCTCCCTGAATTCAGTTTCCCATTGAGAATCCACCCTCTACGCGGCTGCTTCGCGGAGTTGGCCATGTTCAACCCCATTTAGTAAGCACCTACCAAGTACCAGACACTGAGCTACGTGCTTGTCTCTGATGTTCAAATCTGATCATGTCACTCACCTATTTAATATTTATAATGGCTTCTGACTTCCTACAGGATGGACCCCCACACAAGAGGCACACAAGTGTCAATAATAATCTGATGCTGTCTGCCTTTCCGAGATCTTCCCTGTTTACCCACCCCCACCTCATCCTCTCTGGTTGTGTATGTCCCACCTCGAAGCTACCTTTCTTCCCTAATGTGTGGTGCTCTCTCCACTTCCATGCCTTTGCTCTTGCCATTCCCCATTCCCTCTTCCTGAAATGTCCTCTTCCCTCCATTCTTGCTTTCATCCTGGCCGTCCAGCTTCAGTCATTTGATTAGTGAAGGCTTTTGGGACTCTCCCAGACTGTAGGGTCCTTCCAGACCACTTGGGATATTCTCTAACTATACAACTTAACATATGATATTTTAATTTTTTGCTTTCATTTCTATTTTCTCCATAAGCTCCAAGTTCCTCTGAGGCAGCAGAAATGATATCTTCTTCATCTGCCTGCCTAACATGATGTGCAGCATATTGTCAGTGCTCATTTAATGTTAATGAAGATATGAAATTATAATAACATTTATTGTGAACTTACTATTGTCTAGGCTGCACAAAGTGCTTTCCTCATTTAATTTTCTCTGCAAATAGGTACTGTTATTACCTTCATTTTACAGGTGGGGGTACTCAGGCACAGAGTGGTTAAGTAACTTGTTTAAAGTTACTTGGCCAGTAAATGGAGGATGCAGGATTTAAACTCAGGTTGCCCCTCCACGTGTATGCTTTGTGTATTTGTTTCTGAGGATAACACAAGAAAGGCTCCCTTGTTACCTCCACTCACACAGTGTTCCTCTATGTATAATGCTAGAAACAGAATGACTTCTACTATCACATTTTGGAGGGTAATCCATTAAGACTTCCAGATCTTTTCCTTACCTTTCTGGTGTTAGTTCCTAAATTCCTTAGTCCCTGGTACCAAACAGCAGTAAACCTGCTACTCATTGTATTTGCTCTTTTCTGCAATTCCTGGCACCTTTGTAGTTTCAGAAAGAGACTCTGTTCTTTATCACTCTCTGTCTCAGTTTCTCTTTCTCAGTTCCCTCTCTCTTTCTGTACATGAGCTTCATATTCACAAAGGAAGAGCCCAATTAAGACCTTCAAATCTCCTGCATCCAACAGAGGATGTCCTATTTTCCAATTAAAGGAGAATATTCCCTTACCTTTAATGATAACATTCAGGAAGAAATGCTTTTGCATTAAATATATATTTGAAAAGTTTCCACCTTACATCACTGAGTCTTTATTCTTTGTGGGGTTTTTTTTCTTTTTCCTTTTTTCTTTTTTGGTAGCTTATGTGTGTGTTGATAGATTTATTTGTATTCACCTTGAATACTGGACCTATCTTCCAGTATTTGCAAAGACCCCTCTGCCCTGGAGTCCCTCCTTCTACTGCTTTATATTGACCTTTGGTTTTCAACACCATAAGATGCTCTGTTTCACTGATATATCCTGGGGATCAGTTCCTGGGCATAACGATAATCCCAAGATCTCCTTGGGCTCCGCAGAGAAGCACAGCCTGATCTGGAAAAGTCCAGCTTATTGTGACCTCATTCCCCATCTATACAGTGCGTACAGATTCAACTAGATTTTAGGAGCATGCAGAGAATTCAGTATTCTAGCACTTCAGGGGAACTTACTCTTCCCTTCCTTCTTTTCTTTCATGTGCCCCTCTTTTTTTTCCCCTCTCTTCTCTTCCATATCTCTCTCCCCTTCCATCTTCCCTGCCCCCAACCTGCTGCCTGTTTATTTTTAAAGCCCTACCTCCTAGGTCCTGATTGCATAGCTCATACATATTCAACATTTCCTAGAAGCAACCTCAGAATTATATTTCAACACTCAGTGTTGTTCCCTATCTAATCAGAAGTGGTCAGGTCACTTGCCTCCACCCTCTGAGGCCTGCACTGACCAGCGTGGGGCCTTATTTTCGCCCCATGGTCTAATCATAGAGACTGCCCACTGTGACTTTGGAGCCCCTTGTGGATTCCAACCTTGATAGGCCCTGAGGTTTCTATCTCTAAATGTGAGAATTTCCAAATATTCCATGATGGGAAGGTTTATCTATTTTGGAGCAATAATCTTAGCATTTGAAGAGGAGAGGGAGAAATAGGAACAGATCTGGAGTTAGGATCCAGGTAAAAAAAAAATGTGCAAGCACTGTGCCTGGCACATAGAAGACATTCAGTACATATTTGAGGTGTGAATGAGTTCTATATGCATATGAAAGAAAAGGAAAGAAAACCAAACCAGAATATAAACATTGGTGGATTAGGTATGAGGGAATATATATAATGTTTCCATCTTTCCCCCATTTAAAAATATTTTCTTAGTGTCTAAAATTATCATTTTTAGGGTTAAGGGTTAAGTAGAGGAAGGAGGGCAGAAAGATTCTGGGTCTAGGGTTCTCCTCAGGACAGAGAGCTCCTGCCTCAATGGGCACCCAGGAGCAACCTGAGCCTGGGCAGTGGCCAGTCTCTCCTTTGCCCCACTGCTTTGGAGAAAGGGTCAGCAGAGCCACAGCTCTTTGCACTGGGCGGAAGGAGGAAACAGAGATATGGGCATAGGAAGTATGGGCAGGCAATCAGAGAATGGTAGGTCCCTTTGCAATATCCTCCCCAAACCTCTCTTCTAGGACATTTTAAACATCTCATCCAGGCTTGGCTCAAATCCCTCCACAGACAGGGAGCTCAAAACTGACGGGTAAGTCTAGTACAAGACAAGGCAGCTCCAAGAAAGAGAAAGACTCCTGTCTGCAGATACCTGCTTCATCTTTGAGGTTTGGTTCTAGTTCTGCCTCTAACGAAAGGATTGGTTGAGAAGTGGGCAGTAAGAGAAGTGGGATCAAGAAACAGATGGAGCCCAAGAGTTAAGGAAAAGAAAATCTCTCCTTTATACTGCAATATTTAGCTGAGACATGGGAGGCTGAGGGCCAAGCTCATCTTTTAACACTGCTTGAGCCATCTCTGCCCAAAACCCCCAAGGGGACTGAGATTGGCAGAGGTTCATGTGCGGGTGGGCAGCAATGACGGGCCAGTGTCCAAAGAAGCAGCTTCAGAGCCCCCATTTAGGGCTTATTTTGGCACAGTTTAGGTTGGAGATGGGGGAATATTCCATGGGGTTATTTCAAAAGGCCAGGGCTGCTGTCAGAGGAAGCTGAAAAAGTGTGTGTGTGTGTGTGTGTGTGTGTGTGTGTGTGTGTGTGTGTGTGTTTGAGGGGGAGGGTCTGTGTGGGGACAGGGCCCATGTGTTTTGGGCTCTATTAACTAACTCCCTCCCATCCATCACAGCCTGCCCCCCCAGGCCACCGCAGCCCTGGCAGCTGGGTCACCCCGGGGAGGCTGGGCTGGGGGGTCCCTGAAGGGAGCCAGGCTTCAGGCAGAGCAGCGGAGACACATGTGTGCCTGGCTGGGTTGGGGCTGGCGCCTCATTGAGAAGGGGGCTCTCCAAGCTGGGCTTCATTAGGGCAGTGGCACTAATAGGGGAGGGGGTGCAGGGGGCCGCGCTGACAGCCAATTACTTGCTCGTCTGCATTATGGATTAACCCATCTGGGCCTGGGAGATTGGCTCTGAAAGGGGCACAAAAGGGAGGGCGTGACCACAATCACACACTGAATTCTCCCTGTCTGAGCGCAATTGTCCATCAACAAACGGGGCCTCGGGACGGGCAACTCCTCTGGGTACTCTCCATCCCCCACCCCTCATCCCCAAGGAAGAGTCAGAGATCCACTGCCACCTGGTTAAGAGGAAGAGTCTGGGGCAAGGAGAGCAAGGATGCCATTCCAGAGAGGCAGAGAATTTAGGGAGGAGGCTGGGTTTGAGGTCAAGCCAGAGAAGCCCGGAGCCCAGCAAAAGTTCAGCCAACAGACATTTTCACTTTGGTCCTCTGCCTCAAGGCAAAACATGGCAACACACTCACCTCTGTGAAATACTGGACAGAAGGAGAGAGTGGAGGGCCTCAGGTGAGTCTAGGGGGAAGGAATGGAGGGGCCCTCCGAGTCAGGACGTCTCACATCTCACCTATCACCCCTTCTGGGGCTAACTGATTCCAGACATCTGAATAAGGGGCTCTCAGATGGGGTCTTAGAGGACCCCTGTCCTGCTCTGGCATCTCTGATGCCCTCCTAGTGGGAGTGCCCTGCACCCTCCCCCAAGCATCCTGCCCCAGGAATCAGCCCATGGTGCAGGGTGATGGAGGGGGGAATGGGAGGGGGCGGCAGGCAGGGGGCCCTCTCCTCTGGCTAATCCCCTCATTACCATCTCATAATCAGAATCACGCTTTCAATGTAAATGGGGATGTTAAATATTGGTTTCTTTAGATGAAGCTCCTTTGGAGAAAATTACTGATGCTCTCTCTTTTGCCTGTGCAGGCCAGTTCCCACAGTGAAAGGAGTGGAGTGGAGGAGCATGCATGAGGGCTGGAGGCTCAGAGTGCAGTTGGTGGGCAAGGTGGGGGTGTCTGACAAGAGAGGCAGACTGATTTGTATTTAGTTGGCCTGGGTAGCTTCAATTTCCCTGATTCAGCATAATAAACTCATCCAGAGGAAATTGGCTCATTTCAAACTCATCAAGACTTTGTTGGAACTGATTGGCTTTTGGTTTCAAATCACCATGGACTGGAGATCAATATGGAGTTGTAGATCCTAAAGTCAGATTGGGGCAGGGGTGGGGATGGGAATCTTCATTGAGGAGCTCAGGCATCCTGCCCTGTTGCCCATTGCTAGAAACTCATGGCATGCCCTGGGCACAATGAAAAATTACAGTGGCTTTTCACATGCAAAACTTCCTTCTATAGTAGTCCTATTGAATAGGTATGGCAATTACCATTCCCAACTGGCAGATGAGGCTTAGAGTCATCAAGCAACTCACCAGGTTCACACAGCTGTTCAACTGTAGATTCACACTGGAATATGGTTCTCTGGAACGCACATTTAGCTCCATCCCTTTGCACCATGCTTTATCCTTTAAAATTGAGACTACAACCCCTGACTCCTATGCCATTTGGTGGGCATGAGGCCATTTGGTATGTCTAGCCATAGAATTGTGTGGACTGTGTGGTAGCTATGGGGGGATGGGGCTTGGGCAGAGGTCATTTTCTGCTCTGCTTTACCAGTATGGTTAGGATGCAAGGCCACAGGATATTGGAGAGGCCATCACACCACTTGTTCTCCTGCTCTGTTCAGGGGCTCCATTCCTCACTGCCTTGTCTGTACCCTGAGTTCAAAATTGGAAATGAGGATGATGAATGTAATTAATGCTGGCTTCTTCTCGCATTTGCTTTGCACTTTACAGCTTATAAAGCCCTTTTGGCATTTATATGATTAAATCCTCACAACCACCTTGTGAACTAGCACCATCACTTGATGCTTGAGAACGCAGGTTCCGGAATCACCCTGTAGATTCTCTTCCCAGCTCCACTGCTTAGCAGCTGGGTGACCCCAGGCAAGTTATGTCAGGTTCCTTGCCTCAATGTCCTTATCTGTGGAATAAAGATGAAAATAATAGAGCCCACCTCCTGGAGGTGTTGGGAACAATAAATGAGATCATACACAAAGGATGCTTAGAGCAGTTTCTGGTACATACTCAACTTCCCATCAACGTTAGTTTTAAACATTTTGAGATGGGGTAAGTATAATCCCATTTTACAGATGCAAAAATTGAGGCGCAAAAACGTAGCAAATTGTGTAAGGTTACTCGGTTGGTAAGGAGACAGTTGGTTCTTAATTCGGGCTGGGAATGAAATCTGCAGGTGGTCTGGGACTCCAGCCCAACGTTCCTCAAGGCGAAAGAAGAGGGCGGTCTCCAGAGGTCCTTTGTTGTGTTTTAGGTGGCAAGGGCAGGTTCTTTTTCTGCTTAGTCCGGCTGGGCACACGCGGAGGAAAAGGAACCGAGCTCTCGCTGCGGCCAGGGTGAGCGGGGGCGACCCCTCCTTTCCCCAAGCCAGAGGCGGTGAGTGGAGCCGGGGCACCATGTGGCCTGCGCTAAGCCTCTGCTGAAAAGAGAGGGCGGGAGATGCCTTCGGAGGGCCCCCTCCAGGGCCTCCGGGGCCGCTTCCGCTGCTCAGCTCCCTCCGTTTCGCTTTCTCCTCATTAACTCCCCGGCCTCATTAATCAGCTGCGATGAAATGCGCCCCCGGGAACGCTGCCCGCGGGCTCCGCCGTTTGGCGCTTTAATTATCCTCCCAGCGGGAGGAGCAGTGCACGAGCACACGCGCGTGCACATACAGTAACGCGCGCGGTGGCGCGCGCGCACACACACGTACACACACACCGCACCAGTTCTCTGATGGGCAGGCCGAGGCAGCGCCCAGAGCGTGACCCAGCCAGGGCAGCAGACACCGGGCTGGGTTCCCTGGATGCTACATCAGCCCCAGGCAGCGTTAACGTCTACTTGACATCCGTCGGATAACTGAACTGCAAGTTGTCATTTGCATCAAGTCCCCTCCTTACAAAGGAAGGGCAAACTTCCTTCTGTCCCAAAAGGTCCACAAACCTGTGCGCTGCGGTTCTAGGTGTTAGAGATACAGACCCAGCACCTGTCATGCCTCAGGGACCTCCCACATCGTCCAGGAGGGAGACAAGTGGAGGGGAAAAAAAACGACCCGAACTTGAAAAGACAAAAATCCACCATGAAAAGGTGCTGTTTTAAGGGAAGCACATAGTGCTGTAGAAATGCAGAGCAGGACATTGAAATGCAGCCAGGGCATGCCACAAAAGGCTTCCCTAAGAAAATCAAAGTGACTTAAACTGCAAGTGGGAGATTGCTGGTGAAGGAGTAGGTACTTGAGGAAGCAAATAGCAAATACAGAGGAGAAAATATAGACAAAACTGTGTGCACAGCCCTGTGGGTAATTCAGTCTGGCTGGAGGACAGGGTCTTGCTAAGTGGACAGCATGAGGTAAGGAGGCAGATGTAGTAAGACCCAGGTCATGAGGGGCCCTGGATGCCATGCAAAGAACCTAAAGGCAATGAGGAGTTACTGATGGATTTGAAAGCCAGAGAGTGACATGATTAGACTTATATTTTGGAAATCCTCTTTTTGAGTGAGGAGGATGAATTGGAGGGGGGACAGGACTCGAGGCAGGGAGACTAATTAGCAGGTTAGGTGACTGACTGGGTGTGGGAGGCAAGAGCAGTTTGGAATATTCCCGAGTTTCCTCTGCAAAGTGTGCTTTGGGAATTGGGAGAAAGGTTATTTTGAGGTGTTCCAAAGTCTTTGATTCTGCTCAGAGTGAAGGTAAAGCAGAATACAGCTAGTTCTCTCCTCTTGGGAGGCGGTCAGGAGGCTTCTCTTCTCATCTGAGATGGTTATGTCACTTCACCAGTCTTCTCTTGCATAAGCTGAAGCATGGATCAGATCTGGTGTACAAACTCATCCCTGCATTGTTCAGGGAGATAACAAAAGATCTGAGCAGACCAGGGCAAGATTAAATACCCACTATAGAGGTGCCCTTCACCTTCAGCCTGCTGTAGCTCAGGATTTGCCAGATCACCTATAGGGGGAGCCAGAGTTAGGTATTTTTAATACGGGATCCCCTAATTTAAAAATACTTATGCAGTCGAAACATACTTGGTGTGAATCACATCAAGTATGTTTATATCCATGAGTTCATAATTCTGTCTTTAAAAAAAAACTGCTCACCTTTAGAGAATGCTAAGTTATCATCTCATTAGTTTGAGAAATAGTGAATTAAGGAAAAGAAGCAAGCATTTATCCTACCTTTCCTATTCAGAATGTAACTCAGGATAAACAAATAGTTGATAACAGGCTCTCTTTAGAGGAGTATTCCAGCTAGTAAATAGAGATGGAATCAGAATTAAAATGTCACAATTTGGCAATCTGTCATGAAATAATGGATCTGGGCAATGATCATTACTGGATGCTAATATAACCATAACAACAGCCACAACAACAAAACAGACAAGCAGGCATCACTCCCGAGACAAACAATATTGCCTATGAAGTATTCTTGCAAAAAAGAAAATCAGCCATTAATTGATCAAGGCTCTATATCTAACGACCAATTTACAGGAAATACAGGAGCAGAAGAACATGTTAAATGACACCGTGGGGATACATTCAACAAAATCCAGACTGTGAAAAATTCTCCAGAACAAATGATCCAGTTTCTTCAACAAATAAATTACAAAGAAGACAAGAGATTAAGAAGGGAACATCAGGTTAAAAGAGACATTGTGCTGTATAGACTCATTTGGATCCTAATTTTAACAACAGTAGCAATGAAGAAAAATAATTGAGACATTGGGGAAGTTTGAACATTGATTATATATTTGATGATGTATTTTAGATGTCATAGCTGTGTTTATTATTATGTTACTTAATGAGTCTTTATGTTTCAGGATTAATAGGGCATTGAAATGTTTACAGAAGAGATATGATTGCTGAGATTTGCTTCAAACTCATGAGGGGAGAGATGGGGAATAGCTGAAGGAAGACAGCCTTTGAATGGGTAAATGCTGAAGCTGGGGATTCATTCGGTCATTCTCATTTTATATATGCTTATTATCCATCGTATTCTATTATCTATAATAGAATGTTTAAAAAATACTTTAGGGTCCAAAGGTGTCTGTCACCTCCATTTGGTCTTCCCGCTGCCAGATTGTGGGCTCTGGATCTGGTGAGCTCCAGCTTCCATTCAACTTTAAATCGCCCACACATCCAACCATTAGTGGCGGGACCTTTAGATCTCGCTTTCCCAAACCTTTTCCTGGTCCCCTTGCAGGCCCTTCCCCAGAGATGCCCATCAACCAGGGAACGTGATAGTGTGGCAGCGGGGGCATCAGAGCCCGAAACACCTTCGCGAATTCCCTCGGACAACAGACACTACAGGATTAGGGTGCATACAGCTGAGAGTTAGGAGCTGTTACAACCTAGCGCCCTTCCTTAAGTTCCCTGCCTGTGCCCCTCTACCCAATTCTTTTAACTCAACATTAAAGGTACCGTCAACATCTGGCCAGACCTCCCGCCTTGGCCCCAGCATTCCAAAATCAGACAAAGGCAACCTCCGACCTAGCGGGGGCGTGGGGTGGGGTGGGGTGGGTGGGGGGAATGAAAGGCGAGACTCGCTTCCGGAACAGACCGGGTTGGAGAGGAGGGTAGTCGGTGGTGGGAGACTGGGCATTTGGGGCAGGGCCGGGGAGCGAGGGAAGGCCTCTTGTCCCCACGCACGTGCGGAGACGGGCAGAGCTAGCTGCTCAGGGCTGTCCCTGCCTATTGCTCCCCTGCTCCCTGCACCCCCAGCCCCGCGACGCTCTGCCGTGAGCGACCCTTCCCCCGGCACGTGTCTGCGAGGCTCGCGGCTCCGGTAGAACCCACTCGGCGGGCGGGGCGAAGGAACCCCTCAGGGGGCGCACGCTGCGCGGGGCGGACAATAGGTGGTCAGCCAGCCGCGGGCGGTGCCGAGGGCGCCCGCCCAGCCCAGCCCGCAGGTCTCTCATTGTTCCTGGGCTCCTCCTCCCGCCCGGCCTGGGGAACCCTGGTTGGCGCGGGCGCGGGGCTCCTGGAGAGCGTGCGCTTTGGCCTCGAACCGGATCTGCGTCCTCGTGCAGACCCCGCCCGCCCCCGGCGCGGGCTGAGGCCCAGGAGCTCCGCGCGCCGCGGTCGGCCGGCCGACCCTCCCCCGCCTCTTTCATCCTCGGCTCCCCGGCCGGCCGGGGTAATGAGCTCCTGGCATTGTGTGCAGCCTGGGGTGAAGCCGGGTCTCCGCGGTGCGACGGAGGGTGACCGCGCGCGCGACTGCGACCCCCGCCTCACACCTGCTCCCCGCCCCCAGCCCGGGGCCGGCGCGGGCGTGTCCTCTCCCTCCCCGCGGGAGGGGTCTCAGCTGGGGCTGCACTTGGTAAAGAGGCCGTGGAGAGGGCGGCGGCGGCCCAGGAGCAGCTATAAATCTGGAGCAGATGCGGCCTGACAGTCACCCTGCCCGGAGAGGTGGGGTGAGGGCTGCGCTCCCTCTCCCCCCACCCAGGCCCCATCCACTAGTCTGCAGCTGAGTTACACGAACTCCGGGCCAAGGTGACCTGGGACTTGGGACATTCACAGCCCGTCCCGCTTCACACCGCCGCTTCCGCTCTTTGTTTGCCGACGTGTGGGGAGCAGGAACGGAGGGACACGGAGGTGCTTGACTAAGCTTACCACTTTCCCCCTGAAATGAGTGGTTTCTTCAGAAGAGGCTGACAAGTCTTTTTCCTGGCTCTCAGCTGGCGCTTTTAACAGAAGCTGGGGAAAAAACTGGAAGATAGCAGAAGTGTTCATTCCACACTATTAAGTGCCCATTTTGTACTCGAAATGCCAGATAGAGAGGTGCAGGCAGACGATGGAGGGAGGGTGGGAAAGGGTGGCAGGAAATATACTAAGGAATAATGCCTGCCATGCGTGGTATTACATGTATGGCAATACTGTACATTTAAACAGTATTTCCCTTCAGTAAGCAGCTTTCTCTCCATCAAACAGAGAAGATAGCAGGGTGCAGAGTGCCCAGGGGCTTGGTGGTGTTACTATTCAATCCCAGCATCCCAAGCACTAGGGTGTATGGGCAGGAGTCAGGGGTTTGCTGTAGGAGGCTTTCCACCCACCACACTGCCAGGAGGTGAGATGGGCTTCCATGGATCTGGAAGGGAGTGGAGAGAGTTGGAGCTGAGCGTGGATGGGGGTGGGCACCGTCCTGGACGTGTAGGGCTCCCTTTCTAGAGCAGCATCGATCTCAGGCTGAGTCCACATCTCCAGTATGAAGATCTTGGTGCCATAACCCCACCTATGGTGAACTGGGGGGTTGGTGTCCACGCATAGTGCCAGACTGAGTTGGCAAAAGCCTCTGCAATGGTCCGGTCATCTCCTTTTGCAGGTGTTCCTCTGTTTCCTCTAACACTTGCTGGGGCCAACTAGATCGTCTCATAGGAGCCATTGCTCCCTTCCCTTCTCTTCCTTCCACTCCCACCAGTCTTCCCTGGCCATTCCCATATGGTCTTCCAGACTAGTGGTCCTCAGACTTTAGAATGCCTCAAAATTTACCTGGAGGGCTTGTTAAAATACTCCCAAATTTTTTATTCAGTCAGTCTGTGCTAAAGCCTTAGAATCTGCATTGCTAAAAGGTTCCTAGGTGATGACCTTGCCAAGGTCTGGCACCCCACTTTGAGCCCCACCTCGCCCCCGCCTGGTTAGAAAGGAAGAGTGAGGGCTGGTGAACGACGAAAGGACTGAAGTACATTCAGTGCTGGAGAAAGTTATCAGAAGTTCAAGCTCCCCAGCGTACTGGGGTATCTCTACTCTCTGCCAGGCAGAGACGGGCTGCTAAATCCCCAGGGAACTGTGAGCATCTTCCTGAATTAGCCTAGTGTGTGTTTCTTTTCTGGAGACTTAGCACTCCCCCTAATGGACTCTAACGATTCTACGCTCTCCCCAGCTCTCAAATGGAAGCAAGATGTACCCTACTTTATTTTCCTAACCTAACTTGGACACCCATTCCTCTTTTTGTCACTAAAGGTGCAGGGGTGTTATGTTACACATTTCTGTTTGCAAGTTGATCAGCATGGAGTTTGGTCCTGAATAGTGACTCAATGGATGATTGGATACAAATGAATGAATGAAAGCTTTCTTTCCTTTTTAGGAGCACTCTGACACCTCTCAGTCCCCTCCTTTTCACCTTTGCTTCTCCCAGCTGTTCTAAAACACTTAAAAGGAGATTTAAGATGGTTGAGTTCCAGATATTTGCTGAAAAATTCTCCTCAAGGTGTCTTATCAGTAGCACCATTAAGAGCCTTTGGCAAGTGTCAAGAAAGCACGCCCCAGGTGGGAGGCTGAGGACAGATTTGCAAAAATGAAATTCAAGAAAAGGGTGGAGGGTATAGAGATCAGATGCGAAGAGAGAGCGGCATGTTATTCCTAACCACCAGGTGGCAGACCTTGCCTCATTAATGAGAATTAACCTTACTCATGAAGTCAGGCCCAAACTAATTTTTTCAAATCAAAGCCAGGACAAAAGGGCTGTTTTTCTACTGAGATGACTTGAGAGTTGAGGCAAAGGGAACAGTTGCTTGAAAATGCCTCTGTAATTGCTGCCAACATACTTGAGCGATACCTTGAGCTTCACATTCAGTGAGATAGGGCTCACCAAAATGTTCTGGTTTTTCCTTCTGGAAGGAAGTACACCCTCTTGCATGTAAGAAAATGGACTATTTAACTAAGAAAAATGCAGGGAATGTAACTTCAAACCAGAGGTTTCTGGCGCCACATAGACACGTGGCAGACCTAAACCATTTTACAGGCACATTGCCTGGCTTCTTTCTACCAGCCCCTGTCTGGCAGGCACCTCTATTTCCTACCACCCAAGAGTTCTTTGTCCTGTTGCTCATACTGAACTTTCTTCAAATTAAAAATGAAAGCTTTATTCTAACTCTAGAATCCGCTCCAGGGCCTTCTTACTAAATTCTAGTCTGCAGTCTAATGGACACATGGATGATCTCTGTTATACCCCAAATGATCATGACCCTCAGATGATACTCAACATTCAACAAAACCTGAGCTATAGAATAACTACAGCAAGAGTTACACATGTATGTGTATATAATGTGTTATATATTACATAGTATATATATTAATACATGCATATATAATCTTACAGGAGAACTCAATGAATGTTTTGGGAGAAGGGCAAGTGAAGATTTGGTTTATACACCTTTCCCATCCCAGGTGTAGGTACCACAGATAGGGAGACTATGGTGTCCACCACAATGTCAAGGCCAGAGCAGATCCTTACAGAGAAAACAGGAAATTGTATAGGCCAATAGAGGTTCTCTAACACAGGTGGTGTATTACCTTTTTAGCCTGCAGGGGTGGCTATTTCCATCAGCTTTGAGCCTCCACCCTCGTTTGGGAATGGGCAGATCCCAGGTAAACTTGGACAGTCTCAGACTAAACTTCCAAGCCCGGAGTGCTTCCCTGGGCAGTTCTCTGCTGCTGCTGCAGCCCCCTTGTTCACCTTAAATGTTTAGAGATATCTGCGCTAAAGACAGAGACTATGAGAAAAAAAAATTGAAACAGTACATATTTGTGGGTTTTTTTTCTATATGGGTTGTTAACAGAGTCAGTCAAAACATATTTATGGAATGCCTCCAGGGTACACAGCATGGTACTTCACCCTTCATTGAAAATCCATTAAAACAATTACCAGGTCACGCTTGGAAACTTTTTTTTCACAAAGGAATTTGTTTTAGTTACTGGGTTAGCAGGAACTAATTTGAGATGCAAAACTAACAATGCCATTTGCAGTAGGAAGGCCTTCTGTAAACCAGCACAGTGCAGATAATGTATGTGCATTTATTCGTATCTGTCTGAGTATATGGACTTAAAAGCTATAAACCTAATGGGATGGTGTTCATAAAAGGGAAGAATAATTTTTAAAGTTAGTGAATCATCTTCTATTAATGCTCCAAAGTTAAATGTTTACCTGGAAGGTTGTGCCCTGGTTATAGGCCATTAATGACCATCAATAAGTGAAACTGTGTTCACATTATACCACTACGGAATGTCATATTCTCTTGATTCTCATGCCAGGGAACTAGGCTTAAAAAAACACCACCACTTTGTATTGAGATATTGTTGATCAAGGCAAATAGCTAATCTCACACAACTCAACATTTGGTCTTTGACATTAATTTATAAACCTAAGGAGATTTCATAAGTTTATTTTTTCCCACTGCCAACTTTAATAACCTTTATATTAGCATATGCTTTTATACCCAGTTGGTTCTGTCTTCTTTCAATTACTCATTTAACAAGGAATATTCATTACCTACATAAAGCACTAAAATAAAACTTTCCCCCATATCTTGAAAAGCCACAGTTAAACATCTAGTAGAGAGATGCATGTTGAGGGTGTGGTGGGGTCTTGTTAATAACCCCCCTATTGTAGTTGGACACCCATCATTTCTATTCTTGTCCCTTGTTTCTAGTCCCACATCTTCTCTGCAATCAGCATCTAATCCTAAATTCTCTACTGTATTCCCCATCTTCGTAGAGCAGGATGAGAGATAAAGAGGTGAGCTGGGCGAGTGCCTAAATCTGCCTTAAAAGGACACACTTTTTAGCAAATAGTAGGACTGTGCTGACGGACATAAGGAAAGTAGTATAGGCTTAGAACCCAAGCTGGGGTCAGACAGTCCCGGGATCAAAGTTCATATCCATCACTTACTGTGGTATGATTTTGGACAAGCAACTTAACTTCTCTGAGCCAAGGCTAGCCTTCATATGTAAAGTGAGGCTTAAATAATATACTGCTTGGAAAACACTTAACATAGGGCCTACTGGAAAGCATTAGTGAATGGAAATTCTTAGTATCCAGCAGACCCAAAGCTCTGTGACCTCTGCTGCCTTGGGAAGTTCCTGGCAGGCCTTTGCCTGTGATGGAGACACACGTGTGCCCTTGCAGTGCAGCAGGAAGCCCAGTGAACTGTCAGTAAATCAGGGCACTGCATCTTAGGAACTTTCTATTCTGGAAAAATGTTCTGTGTGAACAGGAGCCAAAGATGAGCAAGACCCTTTCTTCTAATTGTTAGTAGGCCAGGCCGAGTCCTTCCAGGGTAGACACTGAGACAAGGCTTAGAGAGCAAGGGGTTTATTTGGGGAAGAGAATCACAAGTAGGAAAATCAAGATTTTTAAGAGAGGAAGGAGGCCAACAGAAGGTGAGTTGTGGGTACCGGAGATCTAATCCCATTAAGAAACTCTGGGAGAAGGTGTAGGACATGCTGCAGAAGTATCCCACGTGAGGAGCAAGGAAGGTGGGATATTTATCAACTCTCCATCCACGACTGGTTAAGATCTGCTTCTGGGAACATTAACTGGTACAAGCAGGGCTTATGCCACAGAGTCTTAGAGGTCTATACTGCAGCTTTCCTAATAGAACTTGCAGGAGACTCTACATGGCATATAAGTCCCCAGCACATACCATTAGCACCGCAGAATGTACTAGTTAGATGGCCCGAGGGAGCCAGAACCTGTTGCAGAGTCTATTCTTGCTCTGGGCCCCCTCAAAACTTCCAGCCTTCACAGTCACCCAATACATGGATTGCGGTAATATTCCCAAATGTGGTATATGCTGCCTCCGAAATCTGACAAGGCCTAGAAATACTGTACTCTGAGTGGTAGGAGAGGCAAGGTATAAGCACATCTCATTCCTAGATGGATGTCTAGGCATGCTCCAGACAGCCGGCCCCCGAGAACGTCACTGATATTGCAGGGCCCTGAATCATTTTAAGGCCTATTTCCTGCTAGAATGCAAGTGATCCAATGAAAATATTGCCATCAAAATAGAGGACTTCCTGGTATTCTGTGTTAGATATACCAAGACAATCACGGTCTTTTGGGCAATGCCTTGAGGCGGCTGTAGGAAAATATCCTGAAGATTCTCAGAAGTCCTAGTTGAGAGAATCCTTTAATCATGGCCTTAAAGCATTCAGAGGTCTTAACAAGGGTTCTCACAGCCACACCCTTGATTTGAGCTTTGGCCTCAGATTCCTTTAACTTTGAGAAATTTTTCCCAGCAGGGAAAACTGGGGTGTTAAATTTTCCAAACTGTCAAATCCTTGGGCTTCTAAATAACCTCTGGATTCTGCTGGTAGGCTTGACAGTTCTTTGCATTGCTTGGTTCTCTCCTCCTGTCTGTTATCGTACAGTTAAGAAGAAGCCAAATGGCACTTCCAGAATTCTATCCGGAGTTATCTTTTATCATATTTTTAAGTTTATTAGGTACATTTTCTATCTTTCAAGTTTCCACAGTCAACATTTTGCCAATTATTCCATGACTGCATGACACAAGTTGTCCTATCTGCGGTCTCTAATAACTATTAGCTCACTGCACTTCCAGTCTCCAGCAACTGTTCACCATTCCTTGTCTTTGCTAACAGCCCCTCTGGTGTTTTTCCATCCTCTAACCACCAACTGGCCCAAGGGCAGAATTCCAAGAGCCTGAAAATGGAAGCTACAAGCCTCTGGAGGTTGACTGTGAAACAGCATCAATTCTGCTACATTTTGTTGGTCAAAGCAAACCACAGGGCCATTCCAGATTCAAGGAGTAGGGGGTAGAGACTCATCTCTTAATGGAAAGAGTTGTAAACTACCGTGATAATGTTTCTTAGTCTGCAGCAGACTTCTTCTTACTAACACAGTGGATAAATCTTTGGAATAAACTACTGAAAGTGAACTTGCTCTGTCAAAAGCAAATATGTATTTATGAAACATTGCCAAGTCTCCCTTCACAGAAGTTATGCCAGTTTTGAGTATCACCAGCAACCCATGCAGGTGTCTGATGAGACTTCCCCATATCTCATAACACAATGTATTACCCACATTTTTTTCTCTGCTGTCCTGACAGGTAAAAATGACATCTTCTTGTAATTGTAATTTGTATTTTGTATATTATGAGTGAGACTGGACATATTTTATGTACCTAAAAGCTAATTGTATTTTCTTTTCTTGAAACTGGCTATTCATCTGTTTGCCATTTTCCATTTGGTTTGTAGGCTTTGCTTATCATCTTTCAATGTGCTCAAGAACGTGGCACATATTAGTAGTGGAATATTTGGATACCAGTGCTGGAACAGGTTCTCTTGAGTCTCTGAACTAAATGTTTCCTTATATACCCGGTTTTGGTCTTGCTGAGGGTAACAAGTTCTCTCCTCCCCAGGAAAGGTGGTCAGTTTGGGGAGACTATGATAAAATCTAAGGGAATATATGGTTCTTTAACTGGAGAAGCCCTGAGTGTCTAGACAGAATCCTCCAAGCTCACTGCCCTAAAAGGGGAAAATCACACAGGTGCAAAGAGAATCCTGAGTAATATGACTGGAGGGACCCAGTTGCCTTCAGTTTCCTAAAAGGGGTTAACAGAGAACTGATCAAGAAGGTAGCCTGTCTGTATGTGTGTTGTAACTGACCTCTGTAGTCTGGGGGTCTTGGCAGAGTGAGCTCTGTGTTGAAGTAGAGCTGTGTTTGAACTTGTGTTTGAGTCTAGTAACTTTGGACAAGTGTCTTTCCCTTCACTTGAGTTTCTTCACCTGTAAAAGGAGAGTGCTGTAATCTGCTTTGAAGAGCAAATGTGAAAGCAGTTTGCAAAGGTAACTTGTACACTTTGGTGTTATGATTTCACCTAGAGATACTAGATACCCTCCGGGGTCTAATTCAGGATGTGGAAACTCAGTGGTTCTAAACCAGCATAGCCTGCAGGGCACCACTATTTCTCTCAACCTGAGATATTAGATATTCCTGCCTAACCTCCTCCAGTGCTACCATGAGGAGCTAAACTCGAGGCTAAGGGCACAGTCCTCCAGATTGCCAAGTGAGTCCAAGACTTGAGGCACCAGCTGCAAGTTCAGGGATTCCTCAGACCACCCTCACTTCAGACCATCTGGCTACAAATTAGCAGGCTCCCATGACCATCTTCAGGTTCAACAATTTGCTAGAATGACTCACAAAACTCAGGACTTGTGATTATAGTTCTACTATGATGAAAGGTTACAAATTAGAACCAGCCAAAGGAAGAGACACGTGTAGCAGGATCCTGAACCCCCAGGGTTCCAAAAGCAAACCTTTGTGTCCTCAGCGGGAAGTGCTGCCAGGAGGTTGAGGGATGTCTTTCTTCACCAAGGTCAGAGGCTGTACCCAGGCATGACATGCATACAGGCACACCTCATTGTATTGTACTTAGTGTTACTGCACTTCACAGATATTGCATTTTTTTAAACAAATTGAATGTTTGTGGCAATCCTGTGTTGAGCAAGTCTATCAGCACCATTTTTCCAACAGCATTTACTCACTTTGGGTCTCTGTGTCACACTTTGTAATTCTTGCAATATTTCAGACTTTTCCATTACTCTTCTATTATGGTGGTCTGTGATCAATGATCTCTGATGTTACTATTGTGATTGTTTTGGGGCACCACAAATTTCACCTATATATGACAGTGAACCTAATTAGTAAATGTGTGTGTTCTGACTGCTCCACCCAGCAGTTCCCCCATTTCTTTCCCTCTCCTCATTCCCTGAGACACAACAATATTGAAATTAGGCCAATTAGTAACCCTATAATGGCCTCTCAGTGTTCAAGTGTCCAAGTCTCTCACTTTAAGTCAAAAGCTAGAAAAGACTAAGTTTACGGAGGAAAGCATGTCAAAAGCTGAGATAGGCCAAAAGCTAGGCTCGTGGACCAAACAGTTGGTCAAGCTGTGAATGCAAAGGGAAAGTCTTGAAGGAAGATAAAAGTGCTATTCCAGTGGGCACACATATGATGAGAAAATGAAACAGCCTTATTGTTGATATGAAGGAAGTTTTGAGTGGTCTGGATAGAAGATCAAACCAGCTGTAACATTCCCCTAAACAGAAGTCTAATCCGAGCAAGACTCTCCCTTCCATTGTATGATGTCTGACAGAGGTGAGGAAGCCGCAGAAGAAAAAGTGTGAAGCTAGCAGAGGTTGATTCATGAGATTTAAGGAATGAGGCCACCTGCATAATGTAGATATGCCAGGCCAAGCAGCAAGTGCTGAAGTAGAAGCTGCAGCAAGTTACTCAGAAGATCGAGCTGAGATCATTAATGAACGTGGCTATGCTAAACAACAGATTTCCATGTAGACAAAACAGCCTTCTATTGGAAGAAGATGAAAGTCCTTCTAGGACTTTCATAGCTAGAGAGAAGTCAATGCCTGGCTTTAAAGCTTCAAACAGGCTGACTTTTTTTGTTAAGAGCTAATGCAGCTGGTGACTTTAAGTTGAGGCCAATGCTCATTTACTATCGTGGAAGTCCTAGGGCCCTTCAGAATTATGCTAAATCTACTCTGCTTCTCTAAATAGAACAACAAGACCTGGAAGATAGCACATCTGTTTACAACATGGTTTTCTGAATATTTTAAGCCAATGTTGAGACCTACTGCTCAGAAAAAAACATTGCTTTCAAAACTGCTCATTGACAAATGTACCTGGTCAACCAAGAGCTCTACTGGGGATGGACAAGTACATTAATGTTTTCATGCTTGTTAATACAACATCCATTCTGCAGCCCATGGATCAAGGAGTCATCTCAACTTTCAAATCTTATTATTTAAGACATTTATTTTGTAAGGCTACAGAGCCATGACAGTGACTGCTCTGATGGAGCTGGCAAAGTAAATTGAAAACCATCTGGAAAGCAGTCACCATTCTAGATGTTATTAAGAATATTTGTGATTCATGGGAAGAGGTCAGAATATCAACAAGACCCTCCACCAGCAAAAAGATTATGATTTGCTGAAAGCTTAGATGATGGTAAGCATTTTTTAGCATGAAGTAGTTTTTAATTAAGGTATGTACATTTTTTTAGACATAATGTCATTGCACATTTAATAGACTACAATATAATATAAACATAACTTTTACAGCACTGGGAAACCAAAACTTTATTCGATTCACTTTATTGAGATAGTCACTTGATTGCAGAGGTCTGGAACCAAACCCACATTAGCTCCAAGATCTGCATGTACTGGGGCCTCAGGCTCCCTCAGCTCACTCACAGGGCAGAGGTCCCACATGGTGACAGGCAGGGCAAAAAGACCAATGCTTACTACCCCCATCCAGAGCCCTACAGAGGCAGGTCCCTGTGAGACGCATGGACCACTATCCCTGCCCCCAGCTCTGAGGTAGTGACTTTGCCCAGAGGGGAGAGATAAGCCACAAGAACACAGGGTGTCAAGACTTCCCCCAAGGGAACTGACTATTTGGGACAGAGTGTGGGGAAGTTCAAGCTAAGGGCTTCCAAGCTGATGGAGGAAGCTGGGGACAGCCAAGATTGAGCAATAGCAAGGGAGTATAGATAATGGTCAGAGAGGAGATAATAGTCAGTGGCATACGGAGTTTTTCTGATCACTGATCATGAACCCCAGAGGACACAGGAGTTGGTAGGTAATGGAATCAGAGAAGAGAATTTACAGAGTCCCATGGGCATTAAACTCCAAGCCATGTCTAAGGAGTCCTGGGTTTCTTGTGGTGAGTAACATAAACAAGTAAAAGGACAGGATGTGATTAGTCCTGATGGCCCCAAGCCAGCAGTGGCAAGGCTGTCAGTGTTGGGCTGGGTCATGGTTTGGAGGGTGGGAGATCTTCCTTAGCAGCATGCAGATGGGAGGATATAGCAGCAGCTATCTTTTATTAAGTGTTTGGTATGTACCAGGTTCCATGCAAATTACACTGCATCATTATCTTATGCTTCGTACTTTCCTGTAAGGTAGGTATTATGTCCCCGCTTGGGAACAAATTGTCACAGTACACCTTCAGTATTACAGTGTCCCACAGGGGCAGCAGCAGTGGGACAGAGGAAAGATGATTGCATTACTTCTTCCAACGCTTCATTTTGAAATAACTTTTTTTTAATTTTCTCAAATATCACAGAATTATTTCTCTCTGTGATGGACAAAAATAAACAAAAAAATGAAAACCAGCATTAGGTAAGGCCAGGGTTAAGACATGATGCATAGCACTTCAACTCTTTTAAAAATTAGTAAATGTATGTAATCCTACTTTTCTAATTAGCAAACTTCTTTTTCTTGGAGCAGTTTTAGGTTTATAGAAAAACTGAGCAGAAAGCACCAAAAGGTCCCCCCACCCATATACCTTCAAGTTTCTCCTATTAGCCTTTAGCTTTCCTGTGGTATCTTTGTTACAACTGATGAACTAGTATTGACACATTATTACTGACTAAAGTCCATAGTTTACATTAGCATTGGCTCTTTGAGTTGTAGAGTTGTATGGATTTTGACAGATGCATGCCATGTACCCATGTGCATATGTCAGTATCTTACAAAATAGTTTCACTGCCCTAAAAATCCCCTGTGCTCCACCCATCTGTCCTTCCCCCACTTCCTGCCCAACCTCTGGCAACCACTGATCTGTTTTTACTGTCTCCATAGTTTTACCTTTTCCAAAACATCATATAGTTGGAATCATACAGTCTGTAGCCTTTCAGACTGGTTTCTCTCACTTAGCAATATGCATTCCTCTGAGTCTTTTCATGGCTTGATAGTTCATTTCCTTTATTCATTTTGTGGAGGTACCACAGTTTGTTTTTTCCATTCACCTATTGAAAGACTTCTTGGTTGCTTTCTGTTTTTGGCAATTATGAATAAAGCAATTAGAAACATTCACATACAGTTGTGTGCACGTGAACACCATTGCTGGATTGCACAGTAAGATTATATTTAGTTTTATAAGTGGTTATATCATTTTGCATTCCCATCAACAGTGAATCATAGTTCCTGTTGCTCCACATCTTTGCTAGCTTTTGGCATTATCAGTGTTTTGGATTTTAGCTATTTAATGGGTGTGTAGTGATATGTTATTGTTGTTTCAATTTGCAGTTCCCCAAGGAAATATGACATTGAACATCTTTCATATGCATATTTTCCATTATATATCTTCTGTAGTGTGGTGTCCAGATCTTTTGTCCATTTTTAAAATTGGGTTGTTTGTTTTCTGATTGTGGGAGTTTTAAGTGTTCATTGTGTAATTTAGATACAAGTCCTTTATCAGATATGTGCTTTGCAAATATTTTCTCCCATTATGTGCCTTGTCATTTTATTCTCTTAACAGGCCTATTATTCTTGATTAACAAAAAGTGTTGTGAATATTTCTCTAAGTTAATTCATTTACTACATTATTTTTCTTGTAAGAATAATATGGTGTGAAATGAACATAGCAATGTTCATTTAACCAGTCTCTTACTGATGGATGTATAGATCCATTTTAGTTATTGGTATTGTACATAACAAAGAGGTAAACAGTCTTACAACTAAATCTTTGTGTACAATCTTATTTTCTTAGTATGTATTTCTGAAAGTGCAATAGATGGATGAAGGGATTTTTGTGTTTTTGAAGCATTGGGTATAATTAAAATTATTCTACAAAAAATTTAAATTGTTCTACAAAAAAATTTCTCCCAATTTACATTCTTATTTACAGTGTAAGAGAAAACATCCATTTGCACAATCTCTTGCCAAATAGGTATTATAAAATGCTTTAGAAATGGAAATAGCTTTCTTTTTCTTCCTAGTATAAAAATAACTCAGGCTTATGCTATCATTTAAAACTTTTTGCAAATTGAAAGGTTAAAAATAGTATTTCATTACTTTAATTTGTATTTCTTTGGTAATGAAGTTAAACATTTTGTCAGGGAATATAATTACCTTCAGTCCCAGTTAAATGACTCTCATTTAATGGGTATGTAATAAATGTCTTATGATAATATTCACAAAATAACATTTGAATATTTATTACAATTTATTCCAGCATAGTACTTTGCTGGGTATTCCATAAACATGTATAGAAGAATCCATCCCTAACCACTAAGAAATCACAATCCAAACTAGTCACGGCCAGTCAACAGATGTTGTTGAGTGACTACTGTTTGCCTGGAACTATGTCTTCGTACAACTTTATTGACATGTAGCTAACACACAATGAACTGTACATATTTCAAGTTTATAATTTGATGATCTCGAAGATATGCATATGCCTGTGACACCATCACCACAATCACCTTGTTCCCCATCTGTCAGAGGTCACTGTTCTCTTTGTCTTGAAAACCCTTGTTTCTTATACTTTGTGTGATTTTCTAGTTATCTAAGATATATATCCAGTCTCTGTTATCCATCTAGGTTGATGGTGAAAGCCTGCCTGTTGCTATTCTAAGAGTTGATCTATTAGAAAGACACAAAATGGACAAAATCCTTGGCTTCAAACAGCTTACATTCTAGAGGGGGATGACAAACACATGAAAGAAAAACAAATATGCATAAATAAATGATTTCAGAAAATGTGTGTTGATAAAATGAGATGGTAATTTGATAGGCAGTAAAGGCTTCCCTGGGGAGATGATATTTGAGGGGATGAGTTTTGAGAAGGAAGCTGTCATTTGAAGAGCTAAGATAAGAGTGTTCTCAGATCCGGATAGATGATGATTCCAAAGGCTGCAAAACAGAAATAAGGTTGATTTGTTTGGTAAGACAGATACGAGGCCAGTGGGGCTGGAGGGTATTTGAGGTGGGAGATGAGGCTGGTGCAGTCAGCTGGCTGAGCTTAGAGTACAAAAGACCTTGTAAATTGTTCCAGTTACCTATTGCTGCATAACAAAATACTCTAAAAGTTAGGAACGTAGAGCAACAACATTTGATTTGCCCATGAATTTGTGGGTATCTCGGTCAGCCAGGGAGCTTTTGCTAAGGGTCTGTCATGTGGTTGCTGTCAGGCTGTGGCTAGACTGGGGCTGTCCCCAAGATTCTTCGTTCACATGTCTGGAGGCTGGGCTGGGTAGACAAACAACTGGAGGCGGGAACATTCTGGCTCTTTGGCTTTCTCTCTATGTGGTCTCTGCACACGAACTTAAGAGTAGCCCGCTTTCTGACATGGCGCCTAAAGGTTTTCAGATCAAGTAAATCAAGAGAAACTGGCAGAAGCTTCAAGGTATTTCCAAACCTAACCTTGAAAGTCACAAAGCGTCACTTTTACTACATGTGGTTCACTGAAGTTATCACAAAGATTCACCCAGGTCCAAGGGGAGGGAACACAGATTTGAGTTCTTATTGGAAGTCAGATAATGTGTGGACCTGTTTAAAAATGATACCATTTTACAAGAGTGTTAAAAAAATGCCAACTCCCTAGGAATATATTCAACAAAAATGTGTAAGACCTACATGCAGAAAACTATGAAACTTTATTGCGAGAAACTAAAGATGAAATAAATGAAGGGATATATCATTTTCAAGGATTATAAAACTCATTATTATAAAGATGTCAATTTTTCTTAAATTGGTCCATAGAGTAGGTACAATATCAATCAAACTGCACAGAGTTTTCTCTGTAGAACTTGACAAGCTAGTTCTAAGATGTATATGGAAATGTTTAGGATCAAGAATAGCAAGCCACTCTTGAAGAAGGAAAAAGAAAAACATAGAGGAGGAGGTGGGACTTTTTCTAGTCGGCATAAGGCTCATTGTAAAGCCAGTATAACTCATTATTAAGGCAGTGTGAAATTGCCATAAGGGACTCAAACAGAAAAATGGATAGACCAACCAACCAATGTAATAGAAGGGTCCAGGAACAGACCCATGCACATATGGACACTTGATTTATGTCAGATATGGAGCTGTGAAAGAGGGAGGGAAAGGCTGGTCTCTTCGGTAAATGGAATTGGAATATTTGGGGATCTAAATAGGAAAGAAGGGAGGAAGGGAGGCATCTACCCTGCAGAACTACTTGCACATATGCACTGGGAGACATGTACAAGAACGTTTGTAGCAGCATTATTCATAATATCCTAAATTAGAGACAACCCAAGAATCCAACAGTAAGATGGATAAACAAAATGTGATATATTCATAAAAGAGTATTTTATAGCAACAGAATGAATAAACTGCAACCTCATCCAGAGTAGATGAATCTTAATGAAAAAATAATATTGAATGGAAGAAGCCAGACCCAGAATACATGTGATTTCATTTACAAAAATTTTAAAGCACAAGAAAGTGATAAAACTATAAAGTAAGGCAAGTCAGGATAGTAGTATGTTTGTAAGGGAGATAGCAGTTAATGCTGGGAAGGGATTGTGGGGCAGGGCTTCTAGAGTGCTTGCCATATTCTATTTCATCACTGGATGGTGGTTAGTATTTGCTGTATAATAATTCATATCATAGTTGTACTGGTATGTTTTATGTATTCCTCTATATGCCTATGTCACAAGTTCACTTTGATTACTGTATAAGCAGGCAAGTGTGCAAATAGGAAGTACAGTTGTCCAGTCAAGATATAATGGATGTTTAAACTAGGGTTGAGAAGTAATCAGATTTAGGAAATATTTTAGAGGTAGAGGTAACAGGACTTGATGTGAAATGTGAAGGGAAATAAAAGATAAAACACCAAACACATAAACAGTCATAAAACACAGTGAGAGGGTATGCAACAGAATTAACTAAGCTTTTGAAACAATGTGAAGTGCTAAGTTGTGTGAATGGACATTAGATGGAGGACTTCTATCCAGCTGGTTAGGGAAGGCTTCATAGAAAACCTAGTAAAACACACATTTGACAGAGATAGTGGAGGAAATGGATGAGAGAAGGATACACCTAAAGGGAGTACTTAAGTTTACAGGTAGAAGATTAGTGTATATTGTTCTGTATTCTTCTGTACATTATTTTACTTTTGAGATGTTTCATGCATTGTTTTAAACAGGTTTTTATCTACTAATGACTATCATGTGGATTCACTGTAAAAGGTGTAGAACATTATTTCAAACACGGTAGCCATTCCATGAATTCTGATTGAACTATGAAGTCTTGAACAAGCACATCACACAATCTCTGGAATTCAGGATCAGCGATGGCAAGCCACCTTGGCAAACACATGATCCTGGTTGCTTATACAGCAGTGCCTCTATACTATATAATCCGTATTCATAGCTTTTATTGGCTTAGTTTTAACTTTAGGATGTTACTGGAAACTTTATTTTTGATACAACTTTTTCTTACTCTGTAGACTGATGGGTGTGAGAATAAAGGGAGGGGAGTCTAGAAATGGAAGTTTTGTGGGAAGGGAGACTTCTCAGTCGACCCACTTTATCTAGGAAGGCTTCCTTCATGAGTCAGAGTTGATTTGAGAATCATCCAGAATTAACAATAGAAGGGAGTGGTTTTTTCAGGCTTGTGGGAAAATGAGGGCAGAATAAGCAGTGATTTTAAAACTCTTTGGAGTCTCTAATTTCGTGTATGATTTAGGTATTACTCTCTCTTTCATATACACTAAATAGCTTATGTCATTTAAAAAACTTAATGTTGGGCTGAATGAGGGTGAATCTTGCTTTGATAGTTGTTTGAGACTCGACTAGAGCTGTTAAGAGAATTGAAAATGAGAACATTGAAAACCAATGGCAGAGAGAAAGCAACAGAGGGAAGATTATATTAACTAGAGTGCAATAGACCCCTTTATCCTTGGGGGGTCTGTTCCAAGGCCCCAAATGGATGCCTGAAACGGGGGATAGTACAAAACTACATATACTGTGTTTTTTCCTACACGTATATACCTTTGACAAAGTTATAAATTAGGCACTGTAAGAGATTAACAATAATAACGTATACTAGAACAATTATAACAATAAAAGTTATGTGAATGCAGTCTCTCCCTCTCAAAATATCTTACTGTACTGTTTCCCCCTTCCTGTGGTGATGGGAGGTGATAAAATGCCTGTGTGATGAGATGAAGTGAGGTGAATGATCCAGGTGTGACTTAGTGTTAGGCTACTCATTAATCTCCTGACCACATCTGAGGAGAATCTTGTGCTTCTGGAGGGGTTGACTCTAAGTAACTGAAACCACGGATATGGGGAGACTATTGTATAGACAGAGTGAGATAATGGCTATTGCTCCTATAATGTTTACTGTGAGCCAGGCACAATTCTAAAAACTTTACCTGTATTAATTCATTTAATTTTCACAATACTGTGAGTCATCGTCGTTTTGTAGATGAAGAAATCAAAGCATTGAGAGGTTGGTTAAGGAAACTGGCTGAGGTTACAGACCTGCAATTTGAAGCCAGGCATTTAGACTCTAGAAGCCATACTGTTTAAACAAATTTTTGATTTAAGTATTGGTAATATACCATCTTATGTTGGTTTCAAATGTACATCACAGTGGTTCAACAATCCCTGTGATCAACTTACGGTGTGATTGCGAATTTGGAATCCGTACGCTTACTAAGGTGGTAGACCGCCTTTCTTAGAAAAAGAGGAAGAGAGCATGTTATGGAAC
The DNA here is from genome assembly GCF_030020395.1 of Manis pentadactyla. NCBI lineage: Eukaryota > Metazoa > Chordata > Mammalia > Pholidota > Manidae > Manis > Manis pentadactyla. The sequence goes on along the minus strand of NC_080031.1, from coordinate 10,931,471 downwards.
TTCATTATGTATCTTCATACTGGTAACTTATGGTGGCATTTTAATATCGCACATGCACAGGTATCTACTTATCCCTACTGCTTATTCCTTTGGCTTTTCAGAGACAATCACTCCTCTCAAGTGATTGAGTTAAAAAGAGACCTCAGAGCTGACCTCAGCTCTATTTTTTTTTTAAACCTAAATATTTGCTGCTTTAAAAAGTTGCATGGCTTATTCATATGTAGAAAAAAAAATCCGCCGTGGCTTTTAAGTTAAAGATGCAAGATAATTCGATTTTTGGCTTTGAAGAATACGGAAACACTTTACAGCTCTGTATTGGATCTGGTGTGCCGATGTTGATTAAATTGCAGACCTTTAAGGAGTATTATAGTTTTGAGGTTTAATACGCTAATTGCCAGAGGCCACAAGACTGTCACAATTGACAGTCTTTTCAATCTCCTCACACTTCAAAGTATGAAACGGTGGGAAAACGACCTATCTTGCGTAAATTAGGGGGGATGGGCAATGGTACCGGGACGTGCCTTTTCTGCTGGGCCCCGGAATTCAGATTTGTCAGCTATGGACGAAGTACAGACTCTATAGAATAAACGTTTAATTATTCTACAGTCACACCTACCCAGGCTAACTGGAAAACAGGTCCTAACTGGAATTAGAGCTGCTCTTCTTCCAATACTGCGCTCGGGCTTCTGGAAACGCCGCAGCGCACTAACGCTAACCCCGGTCCCCAACCGCCTTTTAAAGCCTTCCCCAGACCCGCGCTGCCTCAGCCGCGGCGCCTCCCGGGATCTGCCCGCCTTGGCTCCCTCAGTCTCCGCCCTGGACGTCAGCCTCGGCACCCCGGGGCCGGGGAAGAGGCCGAGCGGAGGGAGAGCGGCGAGCGGACGAGCGCCATGGTCGCGTCCTCCTTAACTCCGGGCCCCCTCGCGGGCCTCACCCCTCCTCCCGGGGGCTGAGATTGGAGAGGAAGTGGGAAGGCTCCAATCTGTTCCTCACACCGGCGCCCTCATGCCCCCGCCCTTCTGCTCAGCGCGGGCCTTCGGCGCACCTCCCCCCCGGCCCTCGGCCCGCGAGAGGAGCGGCCGGCGCGGGAGGGCTCGCGGAGACAGGCCGGGGCGAGCGGCCCACCTCCGGCCCGCAGCACGGGCGCGAGACCGCCCGCCTCCCGGCGAGCCAGGCCCGAGGGCGGCCCCGGAGACCCAGGCGGCCGGATGTGCGGGAGCGTCATTTCCGGGCGGTGCAGCGGCGGCCGCTTGGAAGATGGCTGCGCCCTGTGGCTCGGAGCTGCCCGCCAACTCGCCGCTAAAAATCCCGAAGATGGAGGTCCTCTCCCCGGCTTCTCCTGGTGGCCTGAGCGACGGAAATCCATCGCTGTCCGACCCGTCCACGCCTCGGGATGCCTCCCCGCTCGGGCCGGGCAGTGCGGCGGGCTCGGGGGCAGCGGCGTCCGGGGGTCTCGGGCTGGGGCTGGGGGGCCGCAGCGCCGCCTCGTCCTCGGTCTCCTTCTCTGGTGGCGGCGGCGGCGGGGCTGCGGCAGCCGCCGCCGCCGCCTGCCGGGGCATGTCGTGGACGCCGGCCGAGACGAACGCGCTCATCGCAGTGTGGGGCAACGAGCGGCTGGTGGAGGCGCGGTACCAGCAGCTGGAGGGAGCCGGCACGGTGTTCGGCAGCAAGGCCCCCGGGCCGGCCATGTACGAGCGCGTGTCCCGGGCCCTGGCCGAGCTGGGCTACGAGCGGACCCCGTCCCAGTGCCGGGAGCGCATCAAGGTAACCGGCCGCCCGGCCTGGGGCCGCGAACCAGAGGCAGAGAGAAGGCGGGGAAGCGGGCCTCGGGGGCGGGGACCGGTCTGAGCGCAGGGCTCCCCTCCGGGGCCCGGTGGGCGAGTCGCATCTCCGCCTTTTTTCTTCTCTCCCTGGGAAGGGGGCTTTTTTCCAGACGGCCGCCAGCCCGTAGGTTTCGTGAGTTTGAAGTTGGGCGTGCCTGCCGCCGCCCCTCTTTCTTGCCAATTGAGGATGTTCCTGCGCCCTGAAGTTGGTAGTTTCTCATTGTGCGCTGTGCGGCAGCCCCCGGGCCGCTGGCGCCTCTCGTCCCCACCGCCGCGGCCCCTCGCTTTGTTCCAAGCGGAGGGGCTCCCAGGCAGAGGCTTACCAGCCGGGGCGGCATTGAGGAAGGGTAGAAGAGCGGGGCCGGTGAGCCCCCAAGCTTAGGAATTTTCGAGTGAGTGGCAGTGGCAGGCCCTACAAAAAGCGCCTTCGGACGACTAGCCTTTGTGTCAGTCGCCTTGTTTCTAACTTGAGCTACGAAGGACGAGTAAGACTTGAGATGCTTTGGAGAATTGGAAAGGCTTGATTATGGCCAGGTAGTGTATTGTTACCGTGGAGTTAGGAGCACAAAGTTAGCCTTTCGGAGTGTTGGACCGGAATTTGGAGTGTCGTTGCCTCCAGGGTGAGATTGGTTTGCGGCCCTGCTATGGATATTTCTGACTAAGCTCCTTCGTGAAAGCCAGTTTTCCTCTGCCTTAGTTATTGTGCCGAATGTGGTGACAAGTAAAGTTCTCAGCATGCATCTGGCTTTCCTTGTGTGTCTGAATAAATACAGAGCCTCAGTTTGGGCTAGAAATTTTACCAGCAGCCGGCTTATCGTTTCGCTGTTTCTACGGACTTTTAGGCGTTCAAATTTGTATTTTTGGCAGACAGGGAGTTGTTCTTAGGTAAGCTAGTTCCCTCATCACAGTGTCTGCTGACAGATTCTGATAGGATCCTTCCTCCTAGTTTTCACTGAACTACTTCTTGGTCATGGTCATAGTATATGTGTACTTCTTTTCTGGTAGGTTTGGCATTGTTTTGGAGCTCCTTTTGGGGTAAAAGCCAGTAAGAACAATCATAATTAGACTAAAGGAGGAGATTGCCCCAAAGTTGGAAAGACCTTGGCTCAAGTGGTGTTCATCCTGGGGCATTGATACTTAAGAGAATTTGGTCCAGAAACTAAGCTATTTCAAACCTATTAATTCTTGCTCAAGGAATTTGGCACCCATTTCTCAATTATAAAATTTAACTGATTTGCCTGGTAACATATGCCTTTGGGTCTTCTGCTCCTCTTTTTTTTCTTAACAAGGACGTCATTAAAGTCATAGCTTATAGAGAGGATTAAAGTAGTAGCTAATAGCCACTGTTCTCTAAATCTCATTTGTTGTTCTATTCAAGATCATTAAGGTTAAATTATGGGGAGAGATTTTGTATTGTGCTGCTTAGCATCTATCCACGAACTTTCTGAGTTTAGAAACGCATATTAGGCATTTGCAAATGCTTGAACTATTTTTACCCATAGACATTTCCCAATCAAAGGAAAAAAGTACTGTGCTATCAAAACCTCACAGAATATAAATATATCCAGAAAGTTACTTCTCAAAAGAACCAGGAATTCTGGTTGGGTTGCACCTTTGCCCAGTTATGAGAAGCACAACTTTATATAAAGCATGGAAAGGAGATGAGCTTCTCTAAAGAATTTTAAAAGGGTAACCTGTCACAGACAAGATAAGACCAAATTGACCTCAAGCTCTTAGAATATTTTGGGAATATGTAGATGATGATGTTGGATTCTCTGATCCATAGTAGCAGTTTACAAGGAGGGCAGATTGTTTGCTTTTTAAGTGCTCTACTTCTTAAGTGATTTCAACCAATCAGACTTCTTCATTTACAATGCTGGTTTTTTCCTGCCAGAATTATAAGCTCCTTAAGGACAAGTTCTGGTCTCTCTTACTTACATTTATTAAATTCACCAAAATAAATAAATCTAGGAGGAGAATTTTGGAAAGTATGAAAATTGAGAGTGGTATTACTCAAAATTCAACCTCAAGATGTGGATTTTGAAACCCAGTTTGAAAAATACTACATTGAAAACTAAGCTCCGTCTCTCTAAGAGACTTAGTATGAATATAATCTTAGGCCTAGAAGCAAAAATGGTCACTGAAATTATAGCCTTCCTTAGTTATAAGGTGGATGTCCAAGTAATCCAGATTATGCTTATGAGAATAAAAACACAACCCTAAAAAATGATCAGAAAATCCCAAACCCTATGAAAACAAATTTTTAGATCCCGGTTTCAGAAATGCCCATTTAGAATAAGTAATTAAGAAATTTATTTCACTTTTGTGTCGATGAGAACTGCAAAAACAAATTCAGCAATTCTTTTGCTTTAGATTTCACAAAATAGAAACAAAGTAGTACAGTAAGATTTGGATCATGAGGAACTTCTTGTACTGACTAATATTGCTCGCGTAAACTTGAACTCATGTCAGGCTCACAGAGAAGGAACACCATGTATGTTAGTTATATTTCTGGTCTAATGTATTTGAAATGTCTTATCAAAATTCAGTTGTAACAATTCAGTAAATACTAAGTTTGAAAGGGAGGAAGAAATATACAGGAATGTCAGCTTTTCCATGAAACTCTCATAGTTTTAGCATGTCGATGTGGCAGCTGTCATCTCATCACATGAAGGCACCAGAAAATGTTGTCTTACCCAAGGTTCTTCACTGACCACCTTCCTGAATAACCTTAAAGCACATCACTTCCCTTCTCTGGACTGAGCCTCTGTCCTCTTTTCTATACAATGGAAGTATTAAAATGGTAAATAATGAAATTGAATTAATCATTCTTGGATTTTGCCACCAAAGCACTATTTTAAATACTATCCAAGTATTAAAAGCACATTGAAAGTATTTTAAGCACACAGGATTTTAACATAAAGTCAGATATAAACATTTGTTTATGGTTACAAAAGAGCTTCATTTTGAAGTCTGACCTGTCCTGTTATTGATATTTGTTGAATCATTTGGATAAAATGGATGTGGTTAAGATTGCCTTGCTATGTAGATTATCGTTTGGTTCTGCAGTCTTGTTGTCTTTTGTTTGTTTGCCAGCAGAGAATTTGTCCACTAACAATTCCAGCTTAATTTTGGAGTCAGATAAGTGAATAAGTGGTCTTCTGTCTGACCACTGCATGGGTTTTCTCCTTTTTTATAGGCCTTTTCTTCATATCTCCAATTCACCAAATACTTGACTGCTTACTGTGTACAGGGCTGTTTGCTAGGTGTTAGGATTAATAAAAGAACTGTAATGTACAGTCTGATAGCTTACCGTGCAGTTGAAATCTGTATACACACATCAAAGAGTTAAAAAGCTGTAGAAGACAGCACAAGGGATGGTATGCAGGCAGTGTGTAATGAAGTGTCCTGACTAACGCGGACACTAACTGTGATGACTTCAAAGCTGTTTCAGACCATGCTGTAGTAGTTGAAAGATCTATTTAGACTTGGAATTCACGAAAGCATTCACTTCTAAGCCAGATGCTGTATTCACACTTTAGTCTGTTAATCTAATGCACTGCAAAACTCATTCTCAAGTCCCATATTTTTGGGTGTTTTCCAAAAATTTGCCTCTTGAGAGTTGGCTTTATGTCTTTGAAACAGATGTGTACTTCTAGCTCTGCCTCAAGATGAAGTGCAAGGTGATTGTATGACCTAGAAAACTTGTTTTTGCTGGATCAGTGCTGGTTGCTTATCAGACAAACTTAAAAGTGGTAGGGAGTCTTCTGCCTAACAAACAAATGATAAAGTTTGTAGGGGTACTCCTTAGATTTATTCATTGCTAATTGTCATAATATTTTTTAACAAAATGTGATACTCTAGCAGACAAATCACAGTCTGGTATATTTATGTGGTCTTTCATTTTAGCTATCAAGCCTTGTTATTGTTTGTGAGAACCAATAGGGCAAAGGTAACTTGGAGCCAAAAGATACCTTTGTCCCTGTAAACCATTTTAATAGACTGCCTATCTCTGAGGACTTTTCTCTCGTGTTTGCAGACAAGACTTTCCTCTCTGCATTATTGTTGAAAGATTTCCAAGAAATATGGCATACCACTCAAATAGTTCCTAGGAAAAATTTAGATTTGTTTCATTCCATTTTTTAACATACTCAGTTTGTGTTGTGTCCATGCCACCGTCACCCAGAAGCTTGTGCATTCCAGTTTGTTTGTGGGCTTTGACTAACAGAGGTTTTATGTGTATCTTAAAAGAATAGACCATTTTAGACTATTGACCATATATATTTAGGCTTTTCACTTTGATGGCAAGGGATCTAACAAGCACATGTTAAAACTGTCAATGAATAGGCTTCTGAGTTTATTTCCTGGCATTTTTGGAAAATCTAGTGAAGAGTGGAGTGAAATATTCCGGATCCTTCATTAGGAGGACTTGTAAAAGGAAAAAAGAATTTAGAAAGCACATATTAGAAAGCTGATCAATTGAACTTCCTGTGATGATGGAAATGTTCTGTATCTACTGCAGTTCATTGTGATAGCTACCAGTCACATGTGGTTGTTGAGCTCGGAAGATGGCAGGTGTGCCTGAAGAACTGAATTTTTAGTTCTGTTTCATTTTAATTAATGTTGAGTTATAAATAGCCATGTGTGGTTAGTGGCTACCATACTGAACAATGTAGGTAAAAAGTTTTATTCAGAGTATTAAAGTCTTTATGTTATGAAAGGGTTCTCTTGGCTGGCTACACACTCAAACCTCTTCTAGGAGGAGCTCAAAGTTCCCTCTTTTTGTCCTGGTCACTTTACCCCTGTGTAGGAGGAACCTTGGTAGAAGTCAAGAAAAATGGTCCCCCATTCTAAGAGGAGGGGCTTTTAGTGCAAGGAATTAAGTATTACTTTGGGATTATGCTGTATTATACTGGGACAAACAGTGTCATATTCTTGGTTCTCTAGGACAGTATGCTGTCCAGTAGAGCTTTCTGCGATGATATGTGTGCTCCATCAGCACTCTCCCAACAGCCAGTGCAGTAACCACTAGCCACAGGTGGTGGTAAGCACTTGAAATGTGGCTAGTGTGACTGAAATGGAATTTTAAGTTTTACTTAATTAATTTCTATGTAAATAGCCATATGTGGCTAGTGGCTTTTCTGTTGGCCAGAACAGCTTTGGAATAACGGTGTACAAACTCTTTGGCTTATGTACTCTACAAGAGTTTTGAAACGCATGTACTCGCAAACATTTTCAAGTTGACATTAAACAATCTTTATCATATCATATGTTTGAAAGTTTACAGGAAGCAGCCAGGATATAGGAAATTCCATATTTAATACAAGATGAGTAAGATGAAGAATGGCTGTAAAATTTACTGAATTAATGCATTCTGAATCCGAAAAATCCACCCAAAATTCTTATTTGTAGCTTGTATTAAATGTATCTTGAAAATGTTGATGATCAGACAATATTCCACTTACTTTTAAGATAAACAGTATCACTAATATATGTTGCTTTGGTTCTTCTAAATTCAAGGGCCAAGCTTCTTGCCTAAAAAAGACATACAATTCTGGGAAGGACAGGAATCTCTAAGGTTTTAAGGTGCCTTGATCAATCGTTAAAGAGGGCAAATGGGTACCAAAATGGAAGACCATGGGTTTAAACTCTGAGTGCTTTTCTTGGCTTAATGTAGTGTTAACGGGCCCTTGAATTGCACTGCCCTTAGGAAGCGGGAAAGGTGTGGAGTGTAACTGTTGACTAAAGTCCAAACTTCTGGGTGAGGATTTGGGGATATTGCACATTCCCTTTCTTTAAACTCGACCGAGTCACCACAGGGTTTCTTTAAGTACTAAGATCTGAAATAAGGACTTAATTATTTTTATTAGTTACCCACAGATATTTGAATACCTCCTGAAGTAGGCCCTAGAAATACAGCAGTGAACCATGTGCCATCAGGGTGTCCACCTTCTAGAGAAGGAATCAGATGACCACCAGTCACAGTACCGTGAGCAGGGTCCCTGTATTGTGTTGACATGACATTCAGCTCGTGGCGCTACAGGCACGCATCGTAGGCTTTCTGGAGATGGAGCCTGAAGGTGAAGTGGGGCTGAATTGGGTAGAAGGGAGCAGAGATAGACGAGTAGCTGGGGTAAAAGCCCAGAGGCAGCATAACCTAGAGTGGTGCAAACTACAAAGACAGTAAAATATATTTTCTTCAAGAATCCAAACCTGGAAGCGGACAAATAGTTGTTCTAAAAAAAAATAAGTGATAAGCTGTTTAAAATGTCATGCCTTTTGATTGAAGAAAATTTGCTGTAGTGCATGGCATTTGGTGAAGGTATGACTTAGAATCTGCGAATGACAGGTTGGTGGTGTCATAATTGAGAAAAAGGGTAGAGCAGATAGCTTTGGGATAACAGTATAGTGCACATACCAGTTCTAGATAATTTATATGTTTCGATAAATAACTTTTTTATAGTGCAAATATCCATTGTATATCTCATTCCTTAACTTCCATACTGGAAAGAAAATTCAAATCAGTGCTTCTTTTTTGAACATACAACAAGAAGAAATATAATAAATGTATTTTTACTGTGTGGCAGAGTAGTTATATATGATATATATGTATAACTGAAATTTCACAGAATAATAATGGTTATAGCTAACACATAGCATTTACATTGCTCTGAATGCTTTACATGTATCATTTAATCCACATAATGACACTATAGTTAACTATGTGTAGTACACTCTGCTCTGTTCTATTCAAACGTAGATTATCTAGCTGTAGAGCCTGTTGAGTAGGAAGCGTATAGCTTGGGAAAGCACCCAGCGCAGGGCTGCCCCTGGTGGCCCCTGTTCTCCAGGCCCTCCTCCCCCGACACCCTTGTCCTCTGCCCCCAGCCCTTTCCAGCACCACCTCCCCTTTTCTCCTCCGCCCCCCTGGTAGCTCTCCTCTTTCCCCCACCTCAGTCACAGTCTCAGTTGTCTCCACATGTTCCCTCACCTAAAACCGGTGCAAAGAAAACCTGGGAGGATGGGGGCAGCCGCTCCCACTGGTATTGGGCAGCAGGCTTACTCCTTGGGGTGTGGCAGCTCAGGGTCACGTTGGTCCCCACTCGGGGTACGCCCAGGAGACGGCAGGATGGAGGAACTGGGGAAGGGGAGACAGGTTAAAATCTCCACCCAAGGGACCAGCAGACCCCCTCCCCTACTCCCTGACATACCCCTCTGCCCCTCCTCCGACCTTTCCACTCAGCCATTCAGGACGGAGACCTGCCGACCTCCTCTGGGGGTGGGGAGCTCCTGGAAAGTGTGTGCTACTCACTCCATTCACCTCATCTCTCTAGGCCCCTGTCACTGCCCCTGCTTTTTCACCAACAGAGTTCTTCATCCTCTGTACATTGTCTGTTCATCTCCCACTTTTGAGTGTTTAGAAAGGTGATAACAACCCACTAAAACTGATTTCCTAACTCACTAATAGGTTGTACCCTGCAGTTAGATAAAAGAGGATCAGAAGATATTGAGGTGAGATCAAGTGTTTTTTTCAGTCACTGTGTTCTTTTAGTCTTAAGGTATCAAAACTCCAGAAACATCATTAGTTTGGAACAGGTCATGTTCCAGATCCTAGTGAAACGTGTCATGCTGTGTAGTTCTAGGTAGCCGGAGCCTAGAGTTTGAGGAAAGAGGGTGAAAGGAGGTGGCAGGTGGTGAGAAGAGAAACGAGATGTAAACAAGATGTCAGATGATGTCCTGAGAAATTTTGACTTTACCTAATCATCGAAGAATGTTAAGCCAGGGAGTGACAATGGTAGTCAGGTTTTAGAACTTGCTATTATGTAGAAAATGAATTGGAAAAGTAAGGCTGGAGGCACGAAGATCAATTAGAGGCTTCTTGCAGTAAGCTAGACAAGAGGTGAAATAAAACAGGGGCAATGAAAATGGAGATAAGAGAACAGATTTCAAATATATCAAAATCAATGGACTGTTTAGAGAATCTGAAAATTTTCATTTATAGGATTTGTTCATTTATAGATCCTAACCTGTCACACAACTCACTATTTCCAACTCTACCAACTTACACAGAGGATTTTTGTTGTAATCCTCACACATCATCACAGAACTTCATAGCTTCAGTTTTTAGAGTTGGTTCTGGAACCTGATGAGGTCCAACTAAACCACCAGTTTAGGACAGTCCTGTCTGTGGTATCTCTAGGATACACTCTGCTTTTAGATTCTGGTTTACTCCCCCATGTTCAGAAATGATGATCCTACCTTCTTTTTCTTCTCCTCATTTTTTTCTAACATTACCAGAGGGCAAGAACTAAAATTCAGATCTAATATTTCAAATGTTAATTGTTATACAGGAACTCTGAAGTATGCTCATACCACTGGGTTGAGGGTGAATAGCACTTTTCCCCCAATTTGGAAGGTTACAGCTTACATTTTAAATGTTTAAAAAAATGTTTTAAAAAGTAGGAGAAAAAATTTGAATTTCAGAAACGAAGACCCAGTAGCATAAGAGCTTTAGATTTTAAACAATTGATTGTTAAGATTGCTGTGATTATTAGATACTCTTTAATTTTATTTCTGTTTTCGGGTTCATGCAGTGTGTTCTTCTGCCTGCTGTTTACCATTGCAAAAACTTCATTTGGTGCTCAAAATGAATGCTTAATGAATCTGTGCCTGGTTTGCATATGTTACAAATTATCTGGAGTTTGTAATCTATGCGGAATCTTTCCCCCACCATTGTTCTGAATAGTTAAAAAATGTCTGCATATTGGAAAAAGGCATGTATTTAAATCTGTATAATTCTTATCTATTAGTAGTTGAGAGAATCCTTGAGAGCCTGTGGAAATACTATTTTTTCCTGGCACTAGTCAAGTGAGTGTTACCTTATCATTTAGTGGGATATGTTGTTACTCCTTAGTAAAATACAAACTTGTGTTTATTCTCAGACATTTTAGGAATATCAGCCATTTTACTTTCATATATGTGTTCTTGGCTGTACTTGTAAATTACATATTTTTGAGCTACCAAGTAATACCTTATTCAATATAAATTGATACAGTAGAATGGAAGTTATTTACTTAGATATGTTTTCTAGTTGCATTTTCTCAGACTATGTAAATACCATTTTGTTGTAAGAGCCTAAACTAACAATACTGTTTCTCTACTATCTACTTTCAGATTATTTCATTTATCTGAATAAGTCAATTATGTTTGTAATTGATTTTAATAAAACCAGAATAAAGTTCATATCTATCCCAAACTGTTTTTATTATTATTATTATTATTTTAAATTTACAAATACTTTTCTCTAAATAGAAAGACCTGGTTTATGATTGAGAAAGAAGAGTATGATAGGTCAAAAATACTTCATCCTTGTATTTGATCTCTCAGCTGCCACATACAGCCTTAAGGAATTCCCATTCATTCGTTCATTCATTCAGGAAAAATCTGTTGAGCTGCTTGCACATGCCAGGCACTGATGTAGGTGCTGGGAATATATCATTGAACAGAACTGAAAAAATCCCCTGCCTTCAGTGAGCTTACGTTCTGGTAGAAAAATATATAATACTTAAATTAGGTAATTCAAAATAACACAATCAGAAAGAAAACCCTCAAATATAATATTCCTTGATTTCAGCCTTATTAATGACTCAGAAAGTTTGAGCTCTACTTTTCATTTTGTGTAAGAAATAGAAATCCATTTGCCTGTGCTTTTTTAAAGACTAACTTACATGATTTCATGTTACACCTTTTTATTGTGATATGTCCAGTTGTCGCTGAGGTTTGCCTCCCAAGGGAAAAGTGCAACATTGTTAGTACTCATTCAGTCATTAGATATGACCATGGCTGTGCCGGGGTCCTGAAGTTTCGGTCTTCAGCCAAACCAGGTAATGTCCCCTCCTTTGTGTAAATAAGGAAACATGGGTAATAGTTGGAATTTGAGAGATTAGAGTTGTGCCAATTTTAGAACAGTAGAAAGTAATGTTTTTTTAATTTGTATAAGTAATGAAAACATATTACAAACTTGAGGGAAAATTAGAAAATTCTTCATTATATAGCATAACCACAAATCCATAAAATGTTATTTTTCAAGAAGGGATGGTGAATCTGATTTTAATTCCAGTAAGTTTCCATGTATCAAAAAAGGAATGAGAGGCCTACATACTTTTGTTCTGTTGAACTCCAAGAAAGTACATGGGTCATTCGTACTTCTGATTTGATTCATGCTGAGTTTTTCTGTCTCCTGCTTGTAAACAGGTTGCCCAGTGGGTGAGACCTAATACTCACTCTGGATAGGTAGGTAGAGTTCCTTTTATCCTCCCTTTCGTTTATATGTCAGTGTGTTAGTCATCATATTCTTGCTAAGCTTATAAACCTTTGAAAATTGTTAAATGATCAGCTTTTATCTATAAAAGGGGAACAATGAGCAAAAGGTTGAAGAAGTTTATTGTGATGTAGTTAGGTGTTTCTGAAACTTGAATAATGTGTGGGCAAAAACATGTTTATATAACAATGTTACTTAAAATGTAACACGCCTAAACCTAGGTATAAACTCCTTTTACCTACAAATCTCACGTTATCAAAAACGACTTTAAAAAATACTGTTAAGTACTAATAACAAAATCAAATAAAGCTAGCATTCTTTTAACACTGGATTATGTAGTTTAGCTGAAACTTACTTGCTTTTCGGAACAAGGTTCTGATACTGCTACAGTAAGGTTCTTTTAAGCTTGCTATTCCTACCATGGACTTTGTGGTACAACTCTGCTGCTGCTTTTTCTCTACTGGAACTAACCTCTATTCAAAAGGCACCTTAGTTTCCATAGAGTTGAGTATCATTTTTACAGTGATAATAACAATAATAATGGCTAACATTTACTGAGTACAAGCTATTAGGCAGACACTGTTTTAAATGTTGTACTTGTATTTTTTCATTTAATAAAACAAATCTATGATGGAGGTACTGTTATTAGCCCTTTCTTACAGATGGAGAAAATGAGGCACAGAGATTAATTTGTCCACTGTCACAGAGCTAGCAGCTGGTGAAGCTAGACTAAACAGTCTGACTCCGTGCTCTTAACCAGTTGGTTATATTGCTGCCTTATGAATCATCAGCCCACCGTTATGGCTTTCTGACAGTTGAAGTACTATTTTGGCAACAGTGTGATCATAAACAGTCATAAATGCAAGACCAAAATCACATAGCAACACTCAGATGGACATTGTTATGTTCATACAAATTTCTTATCAGAAAAGTGAAAACAAAAAATTTTAAATGCTTGCAGATAATTCATGGTGTCCTAAGCTTATAAACACAACTGAGAAACATTAATTTGGAATTAATTCTGAACACAAAAAGAAACATTGGTTCTTCTCAAGCAAGAATTTAAAACGTGTTGGAAGAAAGCTTTTATTGTAGAAGACTCATTCAGTCATGCATGACTTTATATAAATAATGGTATTTGTCAGACTACCAACTCCTAAAGGGAGCAAATTTTAATTATAGAAGGAGAAATCTTCACAAAGAATTTCTTTTTGACAGTTAAAGTGGGTAAGGATGTGGCCTCCTGAAGGAGGCCATGGAGTGGCCATTACCTCACCCCAGCCCTTGTTCACCTGAGGTGTAAATGGTATGGGTACTGTTGTCTTTAGAGATGATGGGGATGAGGTGGACTGTTTTGTAACATAAATGTATCCGAAACATATGCATACAAAGAACGCTGAAAATAAAAAAGAAATCAGTGCAGAGAGTATAGCCGTAACCCATGTAAGTATGGTTACTTCAGCTAAATATTAAAATGAGGTATGAACTTCCCTACAACTGGCAAGAAAGTAAATACAGTGACTTTATATACTTTCAGTATCTGCTGAAGGGAAGCATACCAGGCCCTTAGTTTTGAAACCTAAAATGAATTTGCATTGAAGACAGCGATAGTGACCTTGGAGAAGCTCTTAACTTTTCTCTTAAATAGGGATGTATCCTCAACCTAAGACAGGCACAGTCGCAGGGGGGCCATCAGGTGAGAAATTGGGGATCAACAGAGGTGAGGCTTAGAACCTCACCCCCCCTGTTTTGAGAGAAATGTTCTGCATCCGTGGATGTTTCGTTGCCCTTGTCTAGCTTGGATTAATACTTAGTCTATAGGCACACACCTGATCATCTACATTTGCTCTCTTACAACACTAAACTATGTTTTCTATCTTTATCTTGCATCTACCTACCACTTCAGCATTTTATTAAAAAAAAATAATAAGGGAAAAATGTGGGATTCACATATAAATCAAGTATAAAAGTCAAACGAATAATCATATCTGACTTGATTGTTTATAGTTCATGATGCGTGATCAAAACTGAAAGTTTCTGTGATATGACTGCCCTTGCACTGTTCACCATGTAAGAACTTGTTCGTTACGCTTCAGAAGATTGGAGACTGTTGAGAATTAGGCTTGGGGTTGATTAATGATTGTGCATTGAGTCCCCTATACAGAATTTTATTGTTGTTAACAACCATTTTATCTATAAATATGAGAGATGCCCTTTCAAAAAAAAAAAAGGGATGTGTCCTGTATCTTCTGTATGCATAGGATACAGTGCCCAAGCCCCTCCTCCGGGAATGAGACACTGGTCACCCATCCCCCAACCCTCACCCCCAGCTGCCTGGAGTGCCGAGTGAGGATGGCTTCTGGTTGAATTCCTCCCAGGAATTTCCCTTTGCCCAAGGGCACTGTCTCCCCCAAGGTTAGTCTCCCTCTCAGGTGGCAGCCCGAATCCAGGGACTGGTCAGTGTAAAGGCATGGATTTCCTGCCACAGCTCAGGACAAACATGAAGGGTCACACCAGTGTCACGCCTCACTTTAGGATTAGCGGAGGCCTCTGCTGCACTGTGTCTAGCATGGACTTCTGCAGCCCAGTTCTGCTCCTCCCTGTCTCCCAAGAGCCCTCCCCAGTACAGCTCCTGTGCACAGTCTCTTCAGAGACTGTTTCCTGGGACCCTCCCTCTCTTTTAACATTTCTGTAAAGAGTAGGAATAATAGATGCAAACTGCTTAGCCCAAACCTCAGCACACAGTAGGCACTGAGAAAGTGGTGGTTCTGGTTTACTTTTATCACATGGGATATTGAGCCCCATATGGAAAATGTTTGATTTTTGTAGAAGTTACATTTTTCATATGGCCATTGCTTTTAGAAATCCTCATAAAGGTAAGAACAAATATAAAAATGCTACCAAATGAGTTAAAAAAATCTGATTGCCCGAATTTCTAACAACTTTCTAAAAAAGTTCAGGTTGCCCAAGGACAGATGCACAAACTTAAAGCATACTTACTGTCAGGTTTCTCATAGAAAGGGTATGTATCGGGATACAAAAATGTGTTGTTTTCATGTATTTGTTCTCTGTAGTTTATACCATGTAAATGCAAAAAAACCCTACTTTTGGAAATAATTCAATATTTACCTTTTTTTTTTAAAACAATTGACTGAATCTTGACTTAATGCTTATACCCAGGTATCTGAATGGAGGATTTCTAATAACCCTAATTTTTAGTTGATTTTATCTAGATGCCAGGATTATTTCTTTTTTTTCACATATTTAATGGAAAAAATCTGTATTATAGGTTATCGTTGCATTAAAAATGGTAGTTTTTAGTAAGAAAATAACTGCAGAACTAAGAATCACATGGTCAACATGAAAGGAATGAAGTGGCCTACTATTAGGGTGTGGGGGAAACCTGCACAGGTTCCCTTCCTTTTAAACACTGGTCTCATGAATAGAAGAAAAAAGCTTTGTTTGAGAAGGAATACAATGTTGTGATGATAAAGCTGTGTGAGGTTTTCTCATTGTGTGTGTGTGTGTGTGTGTGTGTGTGTGTGTGTGTGTGTGTGTGTGCCTGTGTGTTTTTTATTTATTAGACATGGTTGATAATGCAGCAATTAGTGTGTAATGCAGGATGTTTATATGGGAGGCCTTAAAAAATGAAAGGTTCTCCCCTACTTGCTATCCTAAAAATATTCTAGATAATTCTCTGAATGTGTGTTTTTAGTTATCGCATTAGTGAAAGTTGACATTTTTAAAACATCTGAAACCACGTTGAGGTGGTGCTCCAGGGAGAGAAATACTGAGAAAAAGCTTCAGCAAAGATGCTGATGTAGCAACTTCAGAGGTGATGTAGGAGATCAGATAAAATAACCTCTAATCCAAAACAGTTCTTTACCAAACAACTCTTCCCCCCTCCCGTTTCAGGCGGGGAGGAAGTTTTAGACAAATGATGTTATCTGATGATCTTGGATATCTAAGTACCTGTTGCTGTTTGTGTCTGAAATAGTTAAGTAGTTCACTGGGCCCTAATGTTTTTTACCTGTCTTGTTCTAAACGGAGAAGCACTTGAGGATTCCACGTCTAGAAGGATGCTTGCTTATATCCTAAAGAAGCTTTAAACATGACCACGCATACTTGTGTGTGTGCCTGTGTAGTTCTTAGTTATTATACATGGTTGATTATGGATCAGTTAGTATGTAACACTTTTAAATGTGTTGCTGCCCGTATGAGATATTGTATGAGTATTTATGAATACCTTCATTCAGTGTAGGGTTAAAAACTTTACAGTCATATGAATATAGTTCCTTGAGCTATGTTAAGATGTTTGTTTTTGACAGTCAGTATTGTGCTCCTTGAGGGGTGTTTTCATCGTAATCGGAATGGACAAGACCCTCACCTGCTAGCATGGAAGAACCTAGAAAACTTAGGAGTTGATATACATTGAGAATCAAAATTTCTTGAATTATGTGTTCTATGCAAGAATCTCTCCCTCATGAAGACAGTACTGACCAGTTTTAGACACAAAAGTGAGTTGTTGATAGCCAGATTTGGAATGAAGTGCAAGCTGATAGAATTCAGTCCTGGACAGTTCCCCACAAAGGCTGAGGCTCCAGAGAGGTAAGATCTCTTGGTTTCTGATGGTCATCCTGTGTGACCCCGTCGAAATCCAGGAAAATTGAGTCTTTTTCTTTTTCTGTCTTTAACTAGAACTACTTTTATATTCTTGAATATTTTATTTAATTTGTAAGATGTAAGAAATAAAATTTGGACAGGGCTACAGAGCTTTGTTGGCAGGTGACTCCTCCCCGCAGAGAAAAATATAACATGAATGGTAGATATTTTAAATAAAAAAAGCTTTGTCCTACGCACTTAGCCCTCCTTTGTGACAAAGAAATTAATTTGCTTTGCCAGTTATAGTTGTGTCTATACCCTTTTCTGCTCCTGCTTTTTTCAAAAGGTTTTAGGGGCCCTACCTACCTTAGATTTAGTGATTTTTATAAATATGATCCACCATTGTGGTTAAACAATGAGTTTCCTGATTTTCTTTGCTAAGAAAGTTTGCTCTTCTTTTTAGTGATTTAATACTTTAAACTTAACCTTAGTTCATTTACATAATAAATACATATTGAACCGTCCTTTTATGATAGGCACTATTCTGGACTCAGGGAAATAGCCAAGTCGTAGTCTGTACCTCAAAGAGCTGACAGTGTAATAGAATAGCTCTCTTAGGAAATACTAACATTATGTGAGTGGCATTTGGTGATGTGTGTATCCCAGTCCCTTTTGAAGGAGTACTTCCTTCTCTTGGGGCCTCCGCTCCTCATTTGTTAAGTGAGGAAGTTGGTCTAGATGATATCTAAAGTTCTTTTCCATTCAAAACATCCATAATATTTTGGAAGTTGGAAGCTGGCTTGCCCTTAGAGCCTCGGGCAACTCCACACACCACATCAGTATATTATAGAAAGTTTTATGAAAGAGTTATTTGGCAAGAATAGTGACATGGATAGGTGTGGATAGTATCAAGTGTTTCAGGAAAGTCAAATGAGTTAAGGACAAATATTGAGGGTCTTTCTTAGTAATTAAGAAGACATTTCTGACCATAATATGACCAGTTTCAGCAGAATAGCAGAGCAGACTTGCATCCCTTTGGGTCAGGTTGAATCAGTGTACACGCTGGCTGCCTGTCCTTTGAGACGCTTTCAGTCTTGAGGCAGCATTAAAGTGGAAGTGTTAAAGCTTGGCCACTGTGGCTTCTAAGGCAAGCAGCCAAGACTTACTGTCCTATACTTGTTTCTTACTGTGTGAATTTTCCTGTGTTAAGTTGTTACCCTAGGTCATTTATCTAGCATCTGTATTGTTAAGTCAATCAGATTAGTGAACAAGTACTGTGATACAATTAGAACAGATTATCAAAACCTAGGAATTGTTTCATTTTGCTTAATTGTCACTTCAGAAAAAGATGTCTTCCCCAGCAGCAGAAAAAATAGCTATATTTTTGTGAAGAGTAAACTGATATCTTTGTATGCTTTTACTGGTAGAAATAGTTTCTTTCAAGTAATAGGAATATGGCTAGTTTACCTCTTAAAGGAAATAGGAATGCTGCTTTATCTAGATGAGCAGGATACATGTACTTAAACTGTTCCAATCTTTAGAATCTCTTGTCAAACCTAAGACAAGAGGTAAGTCTACCTTTTTTAGGTTTTCTAATACCTGTTGTATTCTTTCATGGAAGAAACAACCACATGGGATAGAGCAGAATTTTTTAACCTGAGATTCTCCTATGAACTCTGTAGAGAGTCCAAGTTCCCCGTGAAATTGTATTGAACAGTTTCACCTGTGCATTTTTCTGGGGAGAGGATGCATGACCCAAAAAAGTTAAGAACTTCGGCTCTAGAGAGGAAAAGGAAAAAGAAATTTAAGAATAAAAAGACCTTTCACTTGTCAAAACTGCCACTGTAGCACTAAGAATTGGAGGAGTGTGAAACAAGTGCTGTATTTTTGGTTTGGCTTTGTCAGTTTGCCAGATTTTAGTGTATAGAAAACCTAAGAAAATAGATAGTGAAAGATCTGCTGGCCCCCAATGGATTTTGCCTTAGGTGACTTCCTAATCATTAGTTACAGTGCTGTGTCAAAAAAAATACATAGTAATGTATACTGTATTCTTAATATCCTTCTTACTGCGTGCAGAAATGGGTTTATTTACTTATATCTGCTATTTTAAGTTTGTTTTCTTTCCTACCTTTGTGCTCACAGTAAGAAAATAAAACTAAAGAAATTTTGAGTATTTCTTGAAGATACTGCAATAAACTCATCTTCCTCCAATTAAGAGCACCTAGCTGTAAGTTACAGTAAAATAATAACTTCAGTTTAAAGGAAGAAGATAGATCTTTTTGCTTCAAAATACATATCTGCTTAGGCTGAGGCACTGTTTTGAACACCTCTATGAGCAATCAGTAACTGGAGATTTGCTCCCAGTGTAATTTCCCCCATCTCTGGTGGAATATAATATGTGATTTTTAAGACTTTGCTTGCAAATAAGCGTATTCTTTATTTACTTGTTTGAGTTAAAAGAATCTAAAATTTATCATATTTAGTTGGCAGAGGGTTACGATAAACCATGCATGTAATTCACTGCTAGTCTGGCCAGTTTGACAACTACATTTTAAAATCTGTTTCACTGCTTGTTTTATACAACATTGTTTCCTGCTATTATAACTAAGCTGTCCTTCCTTGCAGTTTGACTGTTTTTCATCTGACATCTTAGAACGATCCTGCCAGTGATTCCTAATAAACAACACATTTCGAGTGGTTATGCCTTATTTCTGTTCCTCCTTGTGGTATATACCCTGTTCACCTGTAGTCAACTCTGTTAGAACAGAGTGGTTTTGTCATGGTGATTATTTTATGATTGTATGAAATGGGGGGCAGTTTTTGAGAAAATGTTTGAGCCAATGGCAGAACTGGCATATGTCACTAAAAGTTATTTAGTTTGCTTCCTACTTTGTCAGACCAGGGAAGACTTCAGTTCTTCCCACTTCCTGAAAGGAAAAGGGATTGGAGAACACTGAAGGAAAAGAAGCCTTATTTTACCCCAAAAGTAGCTTATGTAATGTCAGGAATGGCTTTGATGAAACCACTGGCCTTACTTATAGACCTTATTTTCCAAGCCTTTCATTATATTATTTGCCCTTTTCTGAACTCTACAATTTCCCTCTCTTGTAGCTGGTTCGATGCCCCGAACTGAATGCTGAGCTCCAGCTGTGGCCTCACCGGTGCTGAATAGAGAGGAAGAGCCACCTTCATAGCTTACATGTGATTCCTCTGCTTATACAACCCAATACTGGATTTACTTACTTTGGCAAGATAGCTGCATTGTGCACTGTATTTAATGTTACGTGTACTGTAACCCTGGGTCTTTCTCTGCATTGCTGCCGTTAAACCCCCAATCCTGCCAATCTAAAACTCCTGCCTTTGTTTCCCTGCCCGCTGCCCCATAGACTCCCCTACATTCATCCACAATGAATGTCATCTTTATTCTTTCATTTCCTCTTACTCTAATCTTAAATTTTGGCAGAACTCTTTCTCTGTCTATAAAGTGTTGGTTGTCAGCCATCTTATTTTTCTTTCTGCTTTGGTAATGGGACATCTCTCAAGTCTCCTCTCGTTCTTTTCCTCTTGTAGTCATTAAATACTTGACACGGTGGACTTAAGAAAACATTGACCTGGCATTTCTTCCATATCAGATACCTGTGAACTCCTCTGATTTGACCACCTAGTTAAATTGTTGCCTACAATTTAGTTGTTCTCTCCAGATTTTCTTGACGTCTCCTGACCCCTATGTCTCTGACTTCATTCGAGATACAGTATTCTCTCCCAGTATGTCCTCCAGGGAGACAGTAATACTGATTTACCACAGAAATTTCTCACAATGAGGAGAGTGTGAGTCTTCGTAATTGTGCATAGAATAGTCTTTAATAATTTCAAGCAAATTCTTTGCCCCCTGAGATCTAAATTTTTAAAAAATGCTAGGACTTAAGTTACTATACATTTCTAAGCTGAGGGAGGTGAGGGAAGAGGGAAGGGAAAAGGAAAGGTTTTTGTGTTGAATAGGCAATGATTCTCCAGGAAAGCCAAAGTGAGGTTCTTGCTGGGTTTGGTACGGCTGTGAAATGGGAAGGAAGGCCTCACTTTTCCTGGGTACTGGAGCATTACCTCAACCGCAGGTGAGAGTAGGTTTCTAAGCTGGTTTATTTAGGACTGTCATCACATACAATTATCTAATTGTATGCCTTGGTTAATCATTTAGGATATAGAAAGTATAACCTTTTCTGATTTATTATGGGTGATAAAAATTGGAAGGTCTCCATTGTCTTTTATCCATTTCTAAAAATCCCTCTAGTTTAACCAAATTCTAGTGTTACTCAGAGTGGCAGTCAAGCTGATTGTTTGAGTTCTTACTTTTTAAATTTTATGTCTTAGTTGATGTGTCCTATTTAAACAGCCTCTCCTTGGATCTGTGGTCTTTACTGAACCCAGAAACTACCTCTTACATGGATTTTTGTCCTGAGAGAGTTAAAATCAATTTGAAAATCTTTTAAACGTTATTTCAATACATCAAATTCTTATCATATGGACTTAGAAGTTACCATTTTTCTTCAGACCCCTAGTAGTTATTTTACAAATCGGCATATTACACTATTAAAGTGTATTATAAAAGTACACCACAAAATAAGAGGTGGCAAGATCTGTTAGCCTTTCTTGATGAAATATGAAATATATAATCTATTCTTCCTTCTCTAAAACCATTAGATATTGCTAGTTTCCTTATTCAGAATTCCATTAAGTGAAATTATAAGCTCAATTTGGTGGTTTCAAGAAAGTAAATTTTTTTCTGTGGTTTCCCACCATGTATATTGTCAAAGATTGGTGGCTTTGCTTATGCCTGTGTCACATCCTGAGAAGTATGGCACCTTTCTTCAAAGAAATGTTAGTTTTATTCCTTGACTTCTGAAATAACCCTCAGTGGCAGATCCAACTGGGCTCTTTTGTGCACTGAGTGCTTTTCTCTAGGCAGTCAGTCAGCAGTGAGCAGTGGTGTGGTTTCCATCTCCATTTATGGCCTTGGAAAGCCAAAAGGGACATGGCCGGACTCTCCATTTACGGTGCTTGGAGGAGTTGACAAGAGTGGTCGGGGTGTTCTTGCAGAAACGAGACATTGTGAGATAAAAATAAATTGGCAGGAGATGTTTGCAATTCAAATTCCAATCCCTGCAGGGAGGGCAGAGGGCACTGGGAGAGCGGAGCCTGTGGGAAGTCAGAGGAGTTCTGCTGCAGGCCATTGTCTCCTTCCATTGGAAGGGCTGCCCGAGTCCATTTCTGACTTGTTCTAGAAAGTTTTGTGTTAGGTGGTTGTGACTGTCCTTTACAAAGAGAAGAAGGACTACTTTTTAATGGTGTAATATCAGAAACCTCAGTTCTTTATGGCATCATTTGAGGCACCAGAAGAGATCTCAAGAAAGGGGGAATGAGGCAGGTGCTCACACAGGGGCAGGCTGGCTGGTTTTAGGACCAGATGCCAATCACGGCTCTGCTTGTGTCTGAGGAAGATTATTCATGTCTTGCTTTAATGATTCCTTGTGCTAATCTGGATTCTGACCTTAAGGGACAGATCTGCAAAGTATTTGACAGAGTGTCTTATAGTTTGTCAGCTATGATTTCATGATACTGACCTTTCATGGAGCATCTATGAAGATTACTAAGAGTTGTTCTGGTTTGGTGAGAATAGGTGATATATTGACTTATGGAAAGTAAGCTCACATTGAGGATAAAGGAGAAATGTATATTCTGGCTAATGGGTATAAATTAAGTCTGAGGTGAGCTGGTTTTGTGCTGTTGAGTTGGAAAGTATTTGAAGTCACCAGGGGGAAAGGGTCTTGTCTCTCAAGAAAATTCTCAGGGTGAAACCCAGTAAAGCAGAAGGGAGATTAGAAGGAACGAAGGGAGGCAGAGATGGAGTAGAGACTGACTGTAACTAAAATTGGAAGCTAGGACTAAATCCTCAATTTGTCTTTTGAAATACCACATAAAATAGTGTACGGTGTACCATCAAACTGAGGAAACTGGGCTAATCATCAGAAACAATGCGCTAGAAGACCATGAAGAACATTGAAGTGTTGTGCAAGATAATAAATTACCCAGGTTTCATCTGTGGACTTGCATAATGGTATTTATTTGCTCTGTGCCACAAGACAGAAGAAGGAAAACACCCTTTCACCTCACTCCCCCCAGAGAAGAAATGATTGGCCTCATTTGTTGCTGTGTTTAGCTGGCAATTGGAGTTGGTAGGATAGACTAGTATCTTTGGCTAATCTTGAGATGTAAGGTATTAGGTATTGTTTCTTGACAATTGAGGTTTGAGACTGGGAGTCTGTAGTGTTACTGATGATCTCTCTCAAATTTTAGCAACTTCCCCAAAGACAGAGTGAGTTAGTAAGGAATATGGGCTATGTAAGTAATATGTTTTATTAGCTAGTTCGTTTGAGCAATTGTTTTTACCCTGTATTCCTTCTTAGTCAAGAGTAAGGATGGTTATCTTTACTTTGGGAAATTCTTCTTTCTGTCCTCCCTTCCCTCACTTTTTCTAAATTCTGGGCACAATAGCAGCTCCTTCTCTTCTGTGGCAGGTGTGCATCCTATTGGCTGGCTGGTATTTCTTGTTTTCTTTTTTTTTTTCTTATTCTTTTTAAATGGGGGTGGGGGTATAAAAATATGTGTATGGGGTACATGCAATAATGTTGTAATGTTTTTTTGTTGTTTAATGAATAATTAATTGCAAAATAATTGTTTGAATTATAATATGTTTGAGTAAATGCTAAATTAGTTTTTTTCTAATATAATAATGAATTTGAAATCTAGCATTCCTGTAACAATGTGTCTGTGTTTGTCTGTCTGTGTCTGTCTAATAGTAATTAATATCTGTGGTCCGTACCTGGAAGAGGAAGTACAGCTTTAAAGGAATAACAAAAGACTTTGTGTCTTAGACCCTTCGCAGGTGTTACAGTCGGGTGAAAGAACATGGTGTTGGGAAAAGAAAGAGCAGTTACACATTTGAACAGTTGGAACAGGTGTTTGGTCAGGGAGGATGGGATGCTCAGCCCTGCCAGCCTGTACTTATTAACAGTAGTGGCTTGTACCAGGAGCTGGAGTCAGATGGCAGCACTATGGAGGAGTATTCACAGGAGGACTGGGGAAACCACAGTCAGGATCTCCACGGCTATCCAACAGATCAGGAATTGGGTAAGAAAGACAGTACATATGATACGTATGTTGTGTGTATATGTATCTTTATATGTGTGCTGGTACTGAATATCTGCAGTATCTTCTGGCACTGTTCCCACAGTCAGCACAAGGCATATAGCAGTCTGTCTGGGGCATTCTGGGCATGCTTGGGTTAGCTTTATACACTGCCAGCTAGTGCTTGGTGTTGCTCATTTGGTGATTTGAGTACCAGTAAAATTTCTAAACAGAATTTGCAAGGAATCTTGGTGACAGGTAGGCTCTCCTGCACTTCCAGTTCTAAGATGACTGCCAACAGTATTGTCTCTTGGCTCATCTGCTATAGATGTAATTGTCTTTTCCTTCTTTTACCCCTTGTATTTTTCTTTCCTGTTCATGACTTGGAAAAGGTCCCTCCTCCCAGACTAAATCTCAACAAAAAATGAAGGGAGCCTCAGTTTATCTTGAAAAGAGTTGATACTTAAATTTTATCAGTGATCATATTCAAACTTCTTAAAGGATCCCATCCCAGCAGGAGCTGGAATGATTTACGTACAGTCTTAGCATTCAAAATGGAAAATGAAACTCCTGGCCACCAAATCTAAACTTGTATGGCCTAATGAAGAGAGTCTATTTGGTTTTGCTTCTTTTTGCAATAAATGCTCCAATTTTGATATTCTTGACTTGGAAGTACTGATCTAATATCTGCTGCCACCATTATACATTGATAGCAAGTTGCGTGGTGAGTGCTCACGTGCAAGTGAGTTCTCACTCCCCAGCGAGGTGTGCAGCACCCTCCAAGGAGGTCTAAGTGGGATTGGCGCCCTGAAAGTGCTTCCCTCGCTTAAGATGAAGATCCATGGGTGCTGTTTTACAGAATCTCTGACGCAAGAGAAATGCTAACGCAAAAGAAAAAGGATTCAATGCTAATATTTCTTATGAATGCTGTTTTTAAAAAAAATCTCAAATATTGGAGGAGAAAGGGAGAGAAGAAAGAGGCTATAAAACCATAAGACTAACGCAATGTAAGAGAGAGACTTAAAGATTGGAAGAATAAAAAGGGCAGATGCCAACCAATCACTTCCTCTTAATTTCAGAAGAGTAACGAGGTCTAAATTACTGTGTTATCCCATAACTCTGGATTTGCTGTAGAGAGTTAAGTCCCCCAAACCTTTGGAAAAAAATAACATGCAGAGTATAATTGATCCTGATATTGGAGGAATAATTGGTCTGTAAAACCTGCATAGCAAATCTAGAGTAGAACAGAATTAGTTTCATTCTTGTTCCTTTAAAAATCATGTTTGCAGCGAAATTAAGCTTTAAGCTCCTGGCTGTAAATCCTCTGGTGACCTTGAAGATTTTTATACTTGAAGAGCTGGTTTCTGATCTTGCATATAAATGTATGCATCTCATTATATAAGAGTTATACTTATAAATCTGGCATTGGACAGTGTTTGACAATAGAATTACAGCCTCACATGGGAAAGTATGGAACAAACCATAAACATAGCTCTTTATCTGCATAGACATATGCCACCACTTAGGAAAATATAATGTGTTTCAAAAACTCTGCTTTTCAGATGAAATACCTGTCACAAAGAGAACATTAAAAATCAAACAAGAATCTTCTGAAGAAGCACAGTAAGTAGATGCTTCACCTTTTGCTATAAAGTGTATTTTCTAAGTTTAATGACCATTGGGAAGAGGTAGAAGGTCATTGCTGTAATTAAACATGCTATGGAAGTTATAGCCACTTAGGAAGCTTGTGTCTAGTCATTCCTTCTCATCTTCTTAGCTTACATTTTCCAATGGTTAATCTGAAATACTGAGAATTTTGTATACCACAAGAAGAAATAAATACACTACCACGAAAATTAAGCATGTTTGTGGTGTTTGCCTGTGTGTGAATGTGGCTATCGGGATGTTTAATTAAGATACAAAGATGAGTCATAGGGCACCAAGTTGATCTGGGGTTAATTGAAATGACAGGAGGCCCAGAGGGACCCTTAAATTCCTCATTACAGTTTGGATATCAAAAAGCAAGCTCTTAGATGACATATTGGAAAAGAAAGCAGTTGCTGGAGGAAGGGCTGAGGAAGTCTAGCGCCAGGGTCCTTCGACTTCTGTCCTCCCTGGTCTCTTTCCTAAGAGGTTAGCAGTGTCTCTTTTGTAAGGACATCACCGTTCTCTGAGTCCAGGGATACTATATGTGGTTCTTTCAAATAACTTTAAGCAAACTGCTGATTAAATCCAATTAATGAAATGAATATATTAAAAGACAAATTTATGGGGAAAGTGAGGAACACCCCCCCTTTTTTTTTCACTTGGTGACCTTGGAGCATTCCTAGAGCCCACTTGTCTTCTGTATTTCATTCCACATATGTGACCTTGCTGTCTGAGAGATGGTGGAGAAAAAGGAAAGGGGAGAGGCTCTACAGAAATATCTAGCCTCTGCCACCTGTTCTCCAGATTTCAGCCACAGAGAAATTTTAGAGAGGTTCTTAATAGGCAGTTTATTTTCTGCTGCAGGTTTTTTCACAACTGTTCCTTATTGACTTAGGACAGTGACAGTACTGAACAAAATAACTGTATTTGAGCGCTGGATTTTTCTCTAGACTTATTTCTCACATACCTACTGTATGTCAGGCACTGGGAGTCATCAGTGAGCAAGACAGACAAAAATCTCTGCCTTCCATCCCAACTCCTTAGCCTAGCCCTCCATGAGATCAGTATGACATTTCAAAAGAGGACAAGGAAAGATGTGGCTCTGAAAGATAGTTTTTCTTTAAAGCACTGACCCATGAATGGTCCCGTGTCAGCCTCACAGGCAGCCCAGTGTAAGTATTAGTGAGGTGATCGAGTGCCTCAGTGTGCTCTGAGAAGAGGAACAATTAATTCCCCAGGAATGCAGTGGTTTCATCTGGATGGCCACTGTGATACTTGAGAAGCTTTCAGGGCAAACTAAAGGGTGGAGGATAAATCCAGGGCAGTCTTTGGCTGCAAGAAGTAGCTGAACAGAGTATTTGCTCTTTGTCATCTCACAAAGGAGGAGAGTAAGAGGACAGACTGAGAATGACTATATGGAAGGTTCCCCTGTTTGTTCTAAAAGCTCTTCCCCTAGAAGATAGAGGAGACTTTAATAGGCAAGTCTCAGGGATCGGTCTCCTTCCAAGAAGCTGTTAGCAAACCAGCATGTCCACCCCCTTTTCTAGCCTATGTTTGATTGTAAGTGTGGTAGATGAGCTTTTTTGTAGCTTAATGTAGCTTGTAATTGATGTACAATGTAATGGTTTGTTGCTAAGTTAATATTTACCAAACTTCAATCTTCCAATATTGAAGTTTTTCCATACTTGAGAAACAGACTTGTAATTACGTATCTTAAATGTATATATGAATCATCATGAAGTATCAGCTATAAAATAAAATGATTTCAGCAGCATGTGAAACAAGAATTTCCCTGCCTTTTATGTCTTACTCTGTTAATTATCCAAATCAAAATTGAACTCGTTTCTATACTTTGCTTCCCTTTATAAAATATTTTCTAGAATATTCTCTAGTAATTTTCCCTCTTAAAACCTAAGCTTAAAATGGACCATTTCCATTCAGATCCTCAGATCTTAATTCTGTGCTACACCGACAGTTCAATTTGGGAGTAGTAACACATTTCAGACAAACAGAAGAAAATGTCGTTTTGTTCTTATATCATTAAAATCAATAGTCATAATTGGTTGTATATTTTCCTGCAGCAAGCATGTATGGGCCAAAATTATTGAACTTTCAGAATTTCCAGGTTAGGATTGTGTATCAATAGTTACTAAGCTTAATACAGCCAGACTATAGAAGTAATGGAAAGCAGTTGATCATTGATACCTAGAAATTTCCTAAGTGTTTCTCAGATTTCAATACTATGATAATCTAGACCTGCATTATCTAATATGGTAGCCACTAGTCACAGCTATTTAAATGTAATTTCAAATCATAATTAAATATTTAATGCCTTGCTCAGACTAGCCACATTTTAAGTGCTAATGGCTGCCACGTTGGACAACACAGATGTAGAACATTTCCATCACTGCCGAAAGTTCTGTTGGACGGTGCTGATCTAGACACCTGAGGAATTTGACTTTTATTTCTCTTTCTAGGAAGAGAGACATCATGCAGAATATTGTACAGATTTTGGAATCAGTACAGTTGAAATGGGAACTGTTTCAGAGCTGGACAGACTTTTCAAGACTTCATCTTTCTAATAAACTGGCCATTTTTGGAATTGGTTACAATACCCGTTGGAAAGAGGATATCCGCTACCATTATGCTGAGATCAGCTCCCAGGTGCCCCTTGGCAAGCGACTCCGGGAGTACTTCAACTCTGAGAAGCCTGAGGGACGGATCATTATGACCCGAGTGCAGAAAATGAACTGGAAAAATGTTTACTACAAATTTTTAGAGATCACGATTAGTGAAGCGAGGTGCCTGGAGCTGCACATGGAAATTGACTGGATACCCATTGCCCACTCCAAGCCAACTGGTGGGAACGTTGTTCAGTATTTATTACCAGGGGGCATTCCCAAGAGCCCAGGCCTTTATGCCATTGGCTATGAAGAATGTATTGAGAGGCCCCCCTCACCCCACATGGAGCGACGGTCCCTGGACCCAGGAAAGGAGGGCCGGGTTGACTTGGAAAGCCTTTCAGCACAAGCTTCATTACAGGTGGAAATAGAACCCACCCGAATTACCTATTGCTACCTCGGGATTGCTGAGGTTAGGACTCTGCAGCAATGCTTGTTTTTACATTTCCAAGCAAATACCAAAACCTTCAGCAAAGATTGGGTTGGTATCAATGGGTTTTTGTCTCAGAACTGTATTGTAGATCCCGGAGTTTCCCCCAAATCCATCTACATCAAATTTGTAGAAGTTGAGAGGGATTTTCTTTCTGCTGGCTCTTTAGTTGAGTGCCTGGAAAAAGCCATTGGATACCCCTTAAAATTTAATAACTGAATGTCATCCTTCATAAGGATTTGGGCTCTTACCTCCCTTTTCTCTACTCATTTCCTATGACCCTGACGTCCCTCATCCAGATGCTGCCATCAGACTTTTCATGGAAACTGTCTCCACAGTTGGGCCAGTACAACTTGTAAGGAATCATAGTAGACTTTGGGCAGAAAAGCAGACCTCACCTGAAAACGCTCATTTTGAGCAAAAGCAAGTCATACAATGAGCTTGCTTGGTGGGTCAGCTGTTGCTTTTTTAAAAACAAAAAATTTTTAAATGGATTTTAGAGCCCTAATATACACAAATGTAGGTACATTCCATATTGGACAAAACTTATACTTTGAGTTTCATATGAAATTGAAAAATTGTATTTTTTTCACAATGTTTCATTTTTACACATCTCTATGTCTCTATATAAGTATTATTTACAACCCTGAATAAATAAGCAATAGATAATGGCAAGTTAAATCTTGAGTCACAGTAAATAAGACTGTTTTTCAATATCACCCTTAGCTACTATTGTATATAAGTTAGAGTTTCATTTTTTTCACCAACCAAGTGTTTTGCTATTCCCAATCAGTGTTGCCTGCAAAGAGCTTTGTTTCTGTGATGTACTGACTTTACAGTTGTATTGCCATTTAAACTTTTTTAAAAAAAAAAAAAATTAAAGTAATTCCTGGCCTCTTGGCATACTAGTTGAGCTTTCTGTATCAGAGTGTGGACGCCCTGGCGTGGGGACTGTGCTCTGACTTTACTGCTAAGAAAGACCAGAACAGACAGAGCAGGCTATCTTCACTTTCATTCCTGTACCCCACTGACCAGCGTCATTACTTCTTGTGAGAGTCTCGAAGATCATGGGACATTTCGTTTTGTATTTCTTTTTTAAAAACTTCTAGGATATTCCTTCTGACCCTAGTATATGACTTTGTAAGAGACTTTCATTCCTCATCTTTACACTCAGTAATCAAGAGTATTAAACTCAAGGGGTAGAAGTGGAGAATTATCATGCTGCCTGTAAAATAGGAAAGAAGATCCAGTGGAAACATCCAAAAATCTTTGAAAGAGATCCAGAAGATAGGAAATTGTAATTTGTCAGTCCATTATAACTATCACATTTAGCTCTTTCAGAGATTTCTGTGGGTCAACTGGCACTCCAGTTAGAGGTTAGTACTCTTGGCTAAGAACTAACTTATAGTAGGGTTGTCGAGGATCACTTTGGTCTATGGTGGAGACTTGTTAGATTGGTTATTTATCTTTAATGATCCCCCACATCTCTCAGGTGTTCTATTTTAATTGCCTGCAAATCCAGGTAAGAGTTATAATTTTCCATTTTTCTGTACTATTGAAGATAAGATTGCATATTGATAAAAAAAAAAAAAAGAAAGAAAAAATCTTCCCTGCAACCTGAATGATCCCAAGTCAGTGATTTTCTCATTCTGCTACCTCTTGGTTGGCTGATGCTTATTTATTTTTCTAATGGCTAATAGAGAGTTTATAATCAACGGGATGACTTTTATTGATGTCATTTGAGTCCAGGCTTAGGAAGTTGGCTGTTTTCTGATGTGAACAGCTAAAAATGGATGCCTGCTAAGGGAGAGTATAGATATTCTTGGAATTTGAATGGAGCACCTCTTCTTCCGGAGCACAGTCTATAAATATGGGCCTTATGAAATTCTCATGAGTTTGCTCTTTGGAACTTGGAATTACGGTCCTAAAGGCTGAGGCTTCACCGATCATCTTGTAACAATAATCTCATAAAATTCAGTGCTAAGTGCTGCAGGAAAAATCATGACCAGGAGTATTATATGGGTGCCCAAAACCTTTGCCACTGATCCACCCCAAACCTAACACTATGCTTCAGGCATTTTTTCCTCTGTCCCGCTTCCCATTGCTATTAGTTACTTAGCTGGGGCAGAGCATTTGGGGACCATTTAGTGAGGATGTTTGGATCTACTTAAGATTACTGATATGGAACTTAAGATACTGAGAATGGAACATTGCTAGACCACTGTTAGCACCCCCGGGGAACATGACAAAGACTGTATCTAGTATGTGTTTTTCACCATTTGTCTTGGGATGGGTGAGGGTAGGGGCAAGAGGACAAAGCGGAGCATTGGGAAATGGAGGCTTGGAAAGAAAGTAGCTTGCTGACACTGAATATCCAGTCTCAGACCAGAACAATCTAGAGAGAAGAACAGCAGGGATGATAATATAAGCATTGTTAAAAGCAAAAGGTAGACTATTTAGACCCTAATGAAGTCTTTTAACTGATTCAAGGGGGATGGAGACACTATACTCAAATCTAAGATTGGCATCAGAAAACACTTTAGAGATACGTATAATTGGAAGAAAGCTAGTGACTTGTCAGTGTCTTAACATATGAAACTAAGAGCTTGGCTCTTGCATACAACGTGTTTATGCAAGCAGTTTCCAGGTCACTTTCAGATCATCTGTGCCAACATTCTCATTTTACACAAGCAAAGGTAGAGAGCAATGTTCACCCAAAAATGCATCTTCGCAAAAACTTTCAATAAGTAATGGAGCTGCTCTGCTAACCTCTGCCAGTTATTGCTGCCTCAGGGTCAACAGAAAGAAGTGGTGGGCGTAGGAGATAGTATGGAGAATTCTTTGATTAGGGTGAGGGCAGTGAAAGAGTCCTGAGGGGACCCTGTGTCACATGGAGGGATTTGCTGCCTACAAATCTTTGGTTGCAACTTTACTTCGGATGTTGCAAATTATTTGGGGTTCCAAATACTAAATGAAAAGTTAGCTACTGAAGGTGAATGTTGAGGCTCTACCTTGAGTAGTATTGATTGGGGGTGAGCACAGCCTCTGTAATTAGATGCTTTGGTGTTCTGGGACACAACCAAGACACTTGGTACTTCTTGGGAAGAGGTACTGATTTGGGGTAACTGAACCCTGGTCTGGAAACACAGGAGGGATGTTTACAAGCAGTGGTTTGAAGTGCAGTCAAGAAAAAAAAATTTGAATGCGACAGAACAGAAAAGCCAAACCAACATCCTCCCCCCCCGGGACACAACTGCACACACACAGTCTATTTGACAACTCCAAGTTTGTAGGTCCTTGCATAAGGGTATGAGACTGGCAGTTACCTATTTTTGTTGCCTTTGCCACCAGTGAACTGACAAGTGTTAGATTCCAGGTGTTGCAGGAGCAGTCTAGTGTTTGCACAGGCATTTTTCAAACCATTTGCATGGCAGGTATTTGAAGAGTGGCCAGGCAAGTCACACTAGGAAGAAGCTGCTTGAGAGGGTGAGGCCGGGTATAGAAAAGGATGTTGTGGTGCAGGCATAAGGACCACGTTCAGTGTTAGAGCAGAGCTGTGCAGAGTAAATGAAATCCTGGAGGCCTGGCTGCTTTTCTTCCCAACCAACTGCCACCCAGAGCAGGTGGCGCCAGGAATTCGCTGTTACGCTTTCTGTCCTCTGTGACCTTTGCTCGGTGGTTGAGCTGTGCCCGGATGTTTGAAGCATCTTTATTTTGGCTGTTGGACAGAGCAGCAGAACAGGTGCGTGCCCTTCCATAAGGGAGCTGCGGCCACCGGAGGGCGCAGAGGAGCGTTTTGACCGATTGGCTGGGGGAGGGACAGTTACATGAAATTCACAACGAACAGGACCTGGTCCGGGAATTAAAGGATCAGAGCGGGCCTGAGGAGGGATGGGAGGCAGCAAAGACACGGGGATAAGGAAATGCAGGGACTTGGCCCAGTCGGCCTTCCCGCAGCCCCTTCCTCCCCAGTATACGCCTAAGCCTATAAGCCATTCTTTCCCGAGGCGAGGAGCTGGCAACCGCGCTCCTGGGCCCTCGGTTTCCTGCCCCGCTCCGGGGACTTACTTGCGCCAGTCTTTTCCTTCTTCGGGGTCTCCACGCGCAAGAGCGGGTGGCCTCGGGCCTGGGTTTCAGGGCTTCTCCGAGAGCCTGCTCAGAGCCCCGGTCCGCCGCGCACAGGTGCAGATGGCCTCCAGCAGCCTCGGGTTCCGGGTCGCTGGCGTGCGCGGTGCGAACAACTCCCGCCCCGTTCCCGGGACCCAGCCGGCCCCCGACCCGGGGAAAGCGGTCGTTTCGCGCTCAGAACCGGGCATCAGGCTGAGGACGGGGGCCCCGCGCTCGGAGCCGGCTAGTCGGGCCACTGCCCCGGCCGTTTAGGTCAGAGGTACGGGTGGCTCCTGGACGTCGGATAATCCCCAGACCTCCCTGCCTTCCCGTCCTTCCACCTCACACGGCGGAGGAGGAAGAGTGCGGCCCGGTGACAGAGTCCAGGACCCTTCTCTTTTCCCCTAGCCCCCGGAGGGCCGGGAGGGCCCCGCGACTTACCCGACCCACCCTGCTTCCTGACCGGGTGGAGGCCCCGCGCCACGACCGTCGGAGGGCGAGGAGCGACCCCCCGCGGCCGCTCGCCTGCGGGCCCCGCCCGGAAGACCGCGACCTCTCCGCCCCCTCGAATGCCCCG
This sequence comes from Manis pentadactyla, assembly GCF_030020395.1. Classification (NCBI taxonomy): domain Eukaryota; kingdom Metazoa; phylum Chordata; class Mammalia; order Pholidota; family Manidae; genus Manis; species Manis pentadactyla. Next base: position 10,898,101 of record NC_080031.1, on the reverse strand, counting down.
CCCTCCTGTCCCCGTCGGTCCCCACCCCACCACCGGCACACACACGGCACAGACTCTGGCTAGAGCCGCCGGTGGTGTCAGTGGCCCGGCTCCCGCGCCCGCTCCGGCTGTCGGGCGGCCTTAGCACCTGTCGGTCGGCGTCTCCTGGAGCGCGCGCCCCTGACGCCGTCGCGGCCCGGGAAGGCCATGGTTTCCCTGCCCGGGCCCCCTGCGACCAACTTGCTGCGGTTTTTGTTCCTGGGGCTAAGTGCCTTTGGTGAGTGAAACCCCGGACCAGGGGATGACTTGAGATGGGCGATGGGATGAACCCGCCCCTAAGGGAGGTGTTTGGGGTCACTGGTGAGGTGCTGGCGGGATGGGACTCCCGCCTTTCACTCTTGCCCTTCCCCGCTACACACGCTCCCACCGCGTCCACTCACTCCAGGCATCACTGGCGGGTGCTGACTTCTGTCCCCTCGGGTGCCGGGACAGCTCCCACCTCGGGTGAGGTATGTGTGGTGGGACACAGGGTTAGGGCCTCTGCCCAGGTAGACCTCTGGGATGAGCTGTAGGAACCAGTCCTCACCCTCGCTCCCCACCACCACCCAGCAGGGCCGGATGAGCTGAGCTGCTGGATGAGACCTGGCTAAAGAGCTTAAGGACTTAACTCCAGCCGCTCTCAGGCCCCTGCACCCTACACACAAGCTGATGTGCTGGAGCCCCGGGGGAATTCCCTGGGCCCGGGCTTGACACACGCATTTCACGTCAGTTCCCCAGTCCCATCCTTCCCGTTGCCCCGTCCTCCTCTTCCTGCCCTGGGAATCAAGGGAGGTGCCCCCAAAAGCACGACCGTGAGGTCATTTGGGACACAGGAAATGGGGGAGGGGTGCAGATGCCTAAAGGAACAGAATTGTGACCCCCCTGAGTTGTCACCACCCCCATTGGTTCCCAGAGCCAAAGGGACAAAGGAAATAGGAGGGCCTCAAAGAGCCTGAGAGGAAGGGCGCCTCCTCGGAGCAAGTGCTTCAGGAGTGTTGAGGGCTCCCAGGGGCACCCAGGAGCTGGGGCGGCCCAGTGGGGAGAAAGGGACCCAAGAAGGAACTAAACCTACTGTCAGAGGTTTCACCAGCTGCCTCCCAGGCTTCCTTGCCCTCCCTTTTCTGGGATCCCGAACAGGCACACAGGGTGGGTTTGCTGAGATTTAACTCCTCACTTCTCTCCTGTTGGAAGTTGCCAGGGCAAGTAAAGCTTGGGAAGATGTGGACTGGAAGTCAGCCGCAGTGATGGGACTGAGGTGGGGCTCACCTAACTCTCACCCCTTCCCCCTTCAGGTTGTTCTGTGCTGCCAGGGTGTTTGGGCATGAAATACTAGGGTTCCCAAAGTGGGGCTCAAGAGCAGCCTGCCAGCCACGCCAAAGCCTGGAAAGGTTCCTGCCCCTCTAGGCTTGGCGGGCCTGCTCCTGGTGGGTAACATCACAGGCCCCTTTCCCAGCTTCAAAGTCCCTTTCCCTTCTGTGTTCTGGTCCCAACTTCCCACATCCCCCTTCCTGCTGGGGGTCCCCAATTCACTGGAGGAAAGCCCAGGTTTGCTGCTTGGCCATCTTCTGCACCCGCCTTCAGTTCCTCCTGTTCCTATCCTAACTCTGAGCCTCAGCGTTCCTACCGATGGCCCAGGCCCAGCGTCCCTACCTGGCTGCCCCGGGGGTGGCTGGCCTCTCTCCAGGCGCTCCGGAGCCGCCAACAGCCTTCGGCCGGCTCTGCCCACCCGACCCGGCTCTCCGCGGGCCCTTCTGCTCCGCACTGCGCCTCGGGTGGTTCAGCGCTGCTGCCCCTGGGGCGTGAGAAGCCCGCGGGGGGAGTTTCTCAGAGAAGGAGGGAGACTAAAAATAGTAGCCCGGGGAGCGGGCCCATTTTCCTTCTCCTTCGGCCCTTGCATGCTCCCTCACTCTGGTCTCAGAGGGGGCCAGGAGGGCCCCTTTCTTGGGCTGCTCGTGTCTCCTTCACTTAGACCTTCCACTACCCCTTCCCCCTCCCTATGTCACCGTGAACCCCGAGGGCGGAAAGGGCCAGAGTTGAAAGGCTTCTGCTCCGGCGAATACCCAGGATCCAGGGCAGGAAAGCCTCCGGCCCTCCTAAGCGCCAAGTGCCTGACTGGGCGCGCAGGACAGAGAGCATCTGCCCAGACCCCCCAGTATGTCTCTTACTATTTTACCGCCCCCTCCCACCTTGTGCAAAGTGGAAGCATAAATGCAGGGTCTGGGGGGTGGTCAGGACGCCTCAGGCCAAGGAAGCTCGCGCCTCTCCCGGCCCTCCCGGCAGGTTGGGTGGCGGGAACTGCTGCTGGCCGGGAGACTGAGCTGCAGGAAGGCGGGGACGATCCACCCGACCGCCTCCTGGAGTCCCCGGCCTCGGCCAGGCGGCCAGCGGGCCGGGTCCCAGGGGGCGTCGGCTCCTTGAGGTCGACGTTGTTTTCTCCCGCGGCGGCCCCGGTCTAGCGGCGTCATTGTCTTCTGGCTTATCACCGGGCACAAGTTTCCTGGCCGGGCCTCAGGGACCCGCCAGGAAATAGGAAGGGGGGTGCCGCGAAGGCCAAGGAATAGGGGTGGGGGGTCTGGAAAGACACGCAGCCGGAAGGCGGTGGGGGAGGCGCGCATCCTGGCCGGATCCGCTCCTGGGCCCGCGGAGGCCTTCAGCCCGGCTCCGGGAGGGCGGGAAGCCGGGCCTGCCTGCGGCCTCTGCCCGGACGCTGGCCGCCTGGTCACCACGCGGAGCCGGCGCCTCGGGCCCCGGTGCAGAGTGCTGGGGCCCAGGAGGAGCTGGCCTCGGCCCGGGGCGGCCAGCACCCACCTGCAGCCTGGCCGGTGCAAGCCCGAGTTATTTCCTCGGAGGGTTTAGGGGTTGGCTGTTCCTGTGCCTCTCGGGAAGGCGAAAAGTGAGTGTTCCTGGACGCCGTGACGCCCGCACTCATTTAATAGGCCCCTGCTGGAAACCAACACCTCAGGCCACGTCCTGCCTGCCGGACACAAGCAGACACAAGCTTTGTACTTGATTGTCAAGGGCCTTTAATTCGTGTCCCAGCTCTGCCCTGATTCTCTGCGACCTCGGAGGACGCTCCCTGATCCCCTGGACCCCCAAACAGCACCCTTTCGGGTTCTTAACTCCCTGCGTTCCCTGCTTGCTCACGTTTCGGGCCTGAGCAGCAGGCGGGGAGCAGTGCAGTCGCGGGGCGAGGTCGGGCGCCCACTTCCATCTCTCTAGCTGGGAACAGCTCAGAAGAGCCGCCCACGGAGTTAATCAACAACCCCGCGGCCTCCCCACACCCTCCGCGCATCTGGCTGAGAGACGCAGAAGCAGGAGAGCGGCGATCGTGGGCAGCGCCCCGACTCCTTGGCCCCCGCGGGGGAGCTGGAGGAGCACCCGCGCTCCCTGGAGTGTAGATTACAAGTGTTAAATCTGCCCTTCCCCTCGAACGTCTTCCGTTCCTCGCTGGCATCTGCCTTCTCTTCCTGGTGCTCCGAAATCGGCTCCTCTGGATACCTTTTTTTGTTTTTTTTTTAAGTGCATAGAAATGTGTCCCTATCCCTGTGACAAACCCACGGGCTGCGGAGAACAGGCTCTGATGACATTGAAAGCAGGACCCTAGGTCAGCGGGCCTTGGGCCGCCTTCGAGGCCTGCAGCGGCGGCGGCGGCAGGACCCCGCCGGGTTTGTCTTCTGCGCCGCCGCGCGGAGCCAGGAGCCCAGCTCGCCGCGCTCACGCCCTCTCGCTCTCGTCCCCAGCGTCCCCCTCGCGGGCCCAGCTGGAGCTGCACGTGCCCGCCGGCCTCCACAGGTTGCAGGCGGTAGAAGGAGCCGAAGTGGTGCTCCCGGCGTGGTACACCCTGCGAGGGGAGGTGTCCTCGGCCCAGCCCCGGGAGGTGCCCACCGTGATGTGGTTCTTGGAGCAGAAAGGGAAGGATCTGAACCAGGTGAGGGAAGAAGAAATCTTCTCTGCCAGAGGCTGGCTGCTGCGCAGCCAGTGGGAGGGGTGGTCAGCGACTGGGGCACCAGGAGGGAGATTCAGGGAAAAGCAAGGTCCTCCTCATCTGCTCAAGTTTTGTTTTGATCTTGGAGGCCTCCAGAGAGTATTCTCTTTTTCCAGCTTTTCCTAGCAATCCAACACACAAAACACTTCAAAGTGGAGAGACAGTTTATTTTGCTGTCGGGTGGGGGGGGAGTGAGCATTGAGGGTTGAGGAAAGGTGAGGGCCTTTACCGCACAACTTTTCAAAGCTGAGCATCTTCCTGTTCATAGTCTCTGTGCTTTGGACACTATCTTCAGGCCACCTTTGCTCCCAAGTGATTATCTGTCCTGATGTCCCTTTATACTCCCCTTGAGAAGCAAGGGGCAGTTTTTCCCCACAATCTCCTACCTACTCTCCTTCCTTACATCACATTTATACGCAGAGGCAGATGTACCCAGAAGCCAGTGAAACTTCATTTTCAGAACTCCTTACTTGCACGCACTCTTCCAAGGGCCTGGAAAGGGTGTTCAAGCGGTCATGGCAAGTAGGGGATATGTATGAAAGAGATTTAGATTGCAGGAGTAGATCCAGGTGAATTTATATGTGTGTGTGGGGGTGTCTTCAATAAAAGAAGAGAAAAAATATTTTTTAAAAATCTTGGCTCTATCCCTGCACTCTACATTTCCTTCACACATACCCCCTATTTACATTACCCCTTGCCCTATACCACCTTCCTAAATACCCCAAGTGGGAGATGAAGAGACATTGTACAGGGGAACAATAACTGTTCTGGTGAAGAGGACCCAGGAGTGGTGAGAGGGGGCTAGGGAGATGGGGTGAATGGGAACCAAATACAGGTTAGAGGGGAAGGGTACAGGTGAGGGGCACTTGACGACGGCCAGTTTGGGGTATGGGATTAGCTGAGCCTGTGGGCACAGTGCATGCATGTAATAATAACAGGGAGATGTTATGTCCCCCACCAGGTGCTGGCATACATCGGTAGGGTCACGACGTCAAGCAAACCCGGAGTGTCCTTTGTCCACTCCATGCCCTCCCGGAATGTGTCACTGAGGCTGCAGGGCCTCCAGGAGAAAGACTCTGGCTCCTACGTCTGTTCTGTGAATGTACAAGACAGTCAAGGCATAAGTAGGGGCCACAGTAGCAAAACTTTAGAACTCAATGTTCAGGGTAAGTGAGCAGCGCACACTTTCCAGGAGCTCCCCACCCCCAGGGGAGGTCGGCAGGTCTCCGTCCTGAATGGCTGAGTGGAAAGGTCGGAGGAGGGGCAGAGGGCTGTCGGGGGGAGTAGGGGAGGGGGTCTGCTGGTCCCTTGGGTGGAGATTTTAACCTGTCTCCCCTTCCCCAGTTCCTCCAGCTCCTCCATCCTGCCGTCTCCTGGGCGTACCCCGAGTGGGGACCAACGTGACCCTGAGCTGCCACACCCCAAGGAGTAAGCCTGCTGCCCAATACCAGTGGGAGCGGCTGCCCCCATCCTCCCAGGTTTTCTTTGCACCGGTTTTAGGTGAGGGAACATGTGGAGACAACTGAGACTGTGACTGAGGTGGGGGAAAGAGGAGAGCTACCAGGGGGGCGGAGGAGAAAAGGGGAGGTGGTGCTGGAAAGGACTGGGGGCAGAGGACAAGGGTGTCGGGGGAGGAGGGCCTGGAGAAAGGGTGCCACCAGGGGCAGCCCTGCACTGGGTGCTTCTGCCTGCCTCAGACTTCTGTTACGGAAAAGGACAAATGACCTAGTGGTTCTGGAGGTGGATTACCTGCGGTCAGATTCCAGCTTCGCCACTCACAAGCTGTGTGACTGCACCGCCATTGCCCCATTTGTAAAATGGGGGTACCAATAGCCCTGACTTGAACACACCACCGATAAAAGACATTTTGGGGCAGTTGGAACATTTTTAATATGTAGTCCTAGATGCTTTTAGAGAATCATTATTTATCAGGTGTGGCAATGATGCTGTATTATGTGAGACAAAGTCCTTACTTTTTGCAGATATATGCTGAAGTGCTTTTTTTTTCTCTCTCTCAGAAAAAGAGAGAAGTGAAATAAGTATACCAAATGTTAGCAATTGTTGAATCTAGGTGGTGGGTACATGTATTTTCATTTTGTCCCTTTTTCTACTTATCAGTTGACCATTTTTAATAACAAAATTTTAATTGTTTCAAATAGGGCTTACCTCTTAGGTTTGTTGTGAAATTTTCATAGGTTGTACATGTAAAGAACTTAGCCTTTGGTGTTGAGTAAGCAGCCAATAAGCTTTGTTATAATGCTTATTTCCTAGAACTCTTTTAATACCTTCAAATAGGTCATATTACTCCCATTTTACAGATGAAGAAACTGCACCCCAGGGATAGCAAGTAACTTGTTTGGAGTCACATGGCCTATTCAGAAATCCAGGTTTTCTAACTCCTAGCCTAATATTATTTCTCTCTCCCCAAACGGCCATTCAGAAATAAAAGCAAAAATTGTATTTTGGCTTTTCTGGGCATCATCGCCTCCTTAGCCTCCTTTCAGGCATCAGTCAGGAACGCTGGACGGTGGGGGCTGTGAGTTGGCAGTTCTGCTTAGCATTGCTGGCTGCCACACCTTTCCCTCCATCAGGGAACAGAGTTGGGTGTCATAGAGTCAAAGAGGAAATTCCAGACGAGGGGCAGGACTTTTTCAATGGGAAGGAGGGGCCCCAGACTGATGGCTCACTACTTGTGTCCACAGATGCTCTCCGTGGGTCTTTACGCCTCACAAACCTTTCCACTTCCATGTCTGGAGTCTATGTCTGCAATGCCCGCAATGAGGTGGGCAATGCCCACTGCAATGTGACCCTGGAAGTGAGCACAGGTCAGTGCGGGGTAAGTGCTGTGAAGGAGAAATTGGCCATCAGTGGGGGTGGGGTGCAGGAGAGTGGATGAGGCCTTTCATTTTTTAACAGGACAAGGAGCTCATCCTGGTCCAATGTCTGTACAAATGTTTGGTCAGTGACTGACCGTTTTCTGCTTGACAGCTACCCCTCTTCTTAACAGGGAAAAAGAGAAAACAAAACATGTCTGGTAGCAGTGGGGAAGGAGGTTTGGAGAGGGGTGGGGAGCAGCTGGGTGTCTCCTTTTGACACCAGGGCTTTTCTAGGATCCGGGGCTACAGTAGTGGCTGGAGCAGTTGTGGGCACGCTGGTTGGACTGGGGCTGCTGGCTGGGCTGGTCCTCTTGTACCATCACCGAGGCAAGGCCCTAGAGGAGCCGGCCAACGATATCAAGTAAGTGTCCCTGGTCTTTGCAGAAATGGGGTTCTCCCAGCTCCCCTTGCTGAGGCTGGGAATTCAGGCAGCTCTCATCTAATGGGAGGCTGGGCAGCAGCTGAAGCCTCATTCCTTTGGGCAGATTTTAGAGAAGAGGACAGTTAAACAGAGGGGAGGAAAGAATAAGGCATGCTCTCCTCTTCCCCTTTCCAGCTTCTGACCTCTTATTACTTCTTTGATGATTAGGGAGGATGCCATGGCTCCCCGGACCCTGCCCTGGCCCAAGGGCTCAGACACAATCTCCAAGAATGGGACCCTTTCCTCCGTCACCTCAGCACGAGCCCTCCGTCCGCCCCGAGGCCCTCCCAGGCCTGGTGCACTGACCCCCACACCCAGCCTCTCCAGCCAGGTCCTGCCCTCCCCAAGGCTACCCAGGACAGATGCAGCCCACCCTCAGCCAATGTCCCTCAGCCCTGGTGGGGTCTCCTCCTCTGCTCTGAGCCGAATGGGTGCAGTTCCTGTGATGGTGCCCGCCCAGAGTCAGGCTGGGTCTCTGGTGTGACGGCCCAGCCACTCATTAGCTAAGCCACCTGGGTTTGCTCCTGCCTCTAGGGGCCACTCCTAGCACAGAGGTATGAGTCTTGGGAGAGCGGCCACCTTCCAGACCTCCAGTCTTCTGTCTTTGCCTTTATTATGGGAAAACTAAGTCTTGGTTAAGAACCAAACTCCCAGGAGGTAGAAGAAGAGGACGTAGACCACAGATCCGGAAGAGCCTCTGCCCCCTCCCCGTGACTGCGGGGCAATGCTACTGAGATTGTCTCACCCTCCCGGGGTGGAGACTGCCAGAGTCCTCCAGGTCCCTGGATCTGTGCTCCACCCCTACCTGCCATCACCCTTCACTCCCACTCCAGCTCCCTGCATTAATAGAGCCTGCCCTGCTGGTGTGCTTGAATTTTGTTGGGGCAGGGGGTAGGGAAGATATTTTTAAAACTAACTTGAAATGTGTGTTTTTGTGTTTTTGTTTTTGTTTTACAAATTTCAATAAAGATGCAACGTGTTTGTATGGAAAGTGAGAGTCAAGTCACCTTTTTAAACTTAGGATTCCCAGGAGAGGCTGAGGTTCAGGATGGCTTTGCAGAGAGGACCCCTATTCAGGCCTCCAGCTTCGTCTTCAAGGGCAGGGGAGAAGATCCTGGCTTGAGCTCCCCTCTCCCAGGCCCCTGAATCCTTAACAAACACGTCTTGCCCGTCCAGCAGGATCCCCTCTTGTCCTGAGGGAGAGCTCAGGATGGGCTGTGGTGCAGGCCTGTGCCCCAGTTCTGTCTACCCTTTCCTGCCAAGGCTGGGGGCTCCTCCAAGGCTCAGTTGCTCTGTCCGTACAATGGAGTGGCTCTGGGAGGGGGAGGGGTTGTAGTTTCCATGGAGACTCCTACCTCAGCAAGTGGTGATCAGAAGTGCCAAAGAAGGCATCTCGGAGGAAAAAAGAAGAGGGGCCCTCAGAAGGAGCAAGACTCTCTGACAGGGTCAGGAGGGTCTTCAGCCTGGGGCTCAGGCTCCCAGGGTTGGGCCTGGGACGAGGTCATCTGCCAGCTCTCAGGTCCTCAGAATGCCTCCCTCTTCCCCAGGTCACTCTTTCCCTCCAGAGTTCCAGCTCTGATCCCTTTCCCCCTGGGGGCTCTGACAAGCCCAGCCCCGTCCCCAGGGCCTGAGAGCTTCAGAGTTGGGGGGAAAAGGGCAGAAGACGGGAGGGGTCCCGTATCAGGCCTGCCGGAGGGAGGGGCGTTTCCTTACCTGAGGGCGCCGGCCTCTCCCCTTGTTTGCTCTGCGATAGCCAGTCTCGCTCCTGCCCAGTGCGAGGAGGAGGCTGCCTGCGGGCACTATCTTCCCTCGCCCAGGCAGGACCTGGCCATGGCTGGGCTCCTGGGGACCTCCCTCTGCGGGGCCCTGCTGGGCTTCCTGTGCATGAGTGGTGAGGAGGGGGCCGGGCGGGACGGTGAGAGCTGGGGCACAGAGGCCTGGCCTCCGGGCTCTGGGGCTGGGGGGAGGCCGGGGAGGAGGCGTCGGAGGCCTGGGCTGGGAGGGTGCACTGGGCCTCCCGGGAGGGTTTAACCACCACTGGACTGTTGTTTTCCTTTCCTTGGCAAACACACCCTCATACCTGCCCAGTCTCCGTCCTTTTACCCACAAAAACCCGGCCGGGATGGGCTCCTCCCTCCCGGAAACCTCAGGTTTCAAGAAGGCAAGGATTGAGGGGTGGGAGTTGAGCTCTGGGTAAGGGCGGAAGCCCCCAGCCTCCTCGTGGAGGCGCAGGGTGGGCCGGACCGCGGGCCACCGGAATTTGGGCCCGGCCCCCACTCCGCCCAAGCCGCTGGCCAGAGTCGCCGGAGTGCTTCTCCCACGGCCTCCCTCTGCGCCCCGCAGCCCCTGCGCTAGCCGTGGAGGTGAAGGTGCCCGCTGAGCCCCTGAGCGCGCCGGTGGGCTCCCCTGCACTTACAGCACGTCGGTGGGAGACAACTTCGCCCTTGAGTGCTTTGTGCCTCCTGGGAAGCCCATCTCCGCGTCCCATCCCGTGAGCTGGGAGCACCTGCGCCGGAGGGGGGCCCTCCTGCCTCTTGTGGGGGTTGACTGGGAGAGGCAGGCGCAGAGGGCCTGCCAGGATGAAGGTGCAGGGTCAGAGAGGGTGCCTTGGTTGGTCACTGTGCGTGCATGAAGACATACGTGGACTCCTAGATCTTAGGAGCACAGTGTGGGCTACCCTTCAACCCATAGGAAGCTCTGTGTAACCAATTCCCTCTCCCACTGTTCCTATATGCAACTTCTCTATGTTAACGCAGGCCCAGTTTCAGTTAATAAACCTGCTGAGGCTGAGTTGTGATTGATAGTAGGATAAAATGCTGCTCCTTTCTGGAATAGTTGCATTATTCATTTCTATTTTTTGCAAATTGGGAGCCATGCTTAGCTGAAAGCAATGAATCTAGTCATTCAGAAACTGGGAAGGGATGGTATTTGGGGACAGCTAGACCTTCATGGTTCTGGCTACACAGTATCAGCTTCCCTGGCTGATGGGAGGGAGGGACCTCTTATACCCATTTTTGAGAGAAGACTGTAGAGTTGATGCCATGCAGGAAAAGGCACATATGTGTATCTTCTGCTTCTCCCCAGATACTGTACTTCACCAGTGGCCATCTGTATCCAACTGGTTCTAAGGCAGACAGGGCCAGCCTGCTTCAGAATCCCCCCACAGGAGGGGTGGCCACCCTGAAACTGACTGATGTCCACCACTCAGATACTGGAACCTACCTCTGCCAAGCAAGTTAACAACCCCCCAGATTTCTACAGCAATGGGTTGGGGCTAATCAACCTTACTGTGCTGGGTAAGGCAGGCTGGGGACCCACTGGCTACTCACATACCCTGAATGATTGTACTGATCCTGCTAAATTCACACTCCACCCTCATCCTGATTTCCAGCTCAAGCACACAACTGCACTGGAGACCATAGGGAAAATATTTCCTTCCCAAAGCCGGCTAATCTAGATGGCCATATACCTTCTCCACCCTCCACAAAGAATGCCTCCTCCCTCAGCCCCTAGTAACAAAGGGTTCAAGAGAGAGGAAGACCTTCCCACATATAGGTATCTGAGTCATGTCCACAACAGCTTCCATCTTTGGGGGAAACCTCCTGTTTGTAGCTCAGATTCTGTCCCTCCTTAGGTCAATGGTGGAGCAGGCCAATGGCTGTTAAAAGAACAAGGGTCCCTGTCACTAATACCAACCTTATGTTCAGAGCTTTGATCTCACTCCAAACTTGAGTCTGCTCAGGGATGTGCAAACAGAAGAGGCTGGGGATGTTTCGATGGTAAAGAAGATTTAGGAGGTGGTGTATGACAGCTGCATTAAAGTATCTGAAGGGCTGTCCTATGGAGGATTTTTCATTTCTCTTTGTGGGTCTGGAGGGCAGGAATTGGGACCAATGGGTTGGTGTTATATTAACACAGATTTTTTTGCTCAACATGAGGAAGAATTTTCTAACAATCAGAATTTCCAATAATGGAAATCATTTTCTTGGAATGCAGTGGTGTGTGAGCAGAAGTGGACCACTATTTGGTAGGAGTATTGAAGCAGGAAATCTAGCACTTAACAGGGTGAGGTTGGGAGATGACTAAGGTACTTTCTGTGATTTTTGCAGTGCCCCCCAGCAGCCCCTTGTGCAGTCAGAGTGGTCAAACGTCTGTGGGAAGCTCTGCTGCACTGAGATGCAGCTCTTCCGAGGGAGCCCCCAGGCCAGTGTACCACTGGGTCCACCTCGGATCTTCCCCTACACCTTCTCCAGGCAGCATGGTGCAAGGTAAGGGCCCATCAAGAAAGAGGGGATGCTGGACCTGGGCAAATCTGGTCTCTAGACTTCACACACCTACTGGACCAGTTCCATGCCTGGAGTGGGATGAGGCAAACCACTGAACCTTTTCCCTGCTTCTTCCTGGGCTTTCTCTATTGTGCCACCTGTCTGTCTTCTTGCAGTCTGTGGCTGCATGGTCCTAGGAGCATTTCTGAAGCTAAATGCACTCCTGATGCCCTGGAAGGGAGTGGGAGTCAGGGGGCATTCTCTGATTCCTACTTACCTGTTTGGGGGATTTCTTTTCGGTTTCTTAAGGGTCATGAATCATTTCCAAACTTCTTAGAGAGGAAGCAGTCAGAGTAGCAATGACTGGCTTGAATCATTTAGCCAGTTCCTTTAGGGGAACTGTGTAACTGGCCAAGAGCTTCCTCATGCTGGCTCCAGTGCCCTGTCTCTCCTAGCCCCAGCTCCAGCCCCGGCCAACTCCTTTATCAGTGCAAAGAGCCCCCCAGATCACCCCTGGTGTGTGCTCAGTCTTCTAAAGGGAAGGTAAGCAGCTTAGAAAAGCATTTGGGTCAGCTAAGAGCCATGCCAGAAGATACAGTTTCTAGCAATCAAGACTCCCTCGCCCCTCAAACCAGGAACCTGACATCAGCCAGTAAGCACCCCATCCCAGTTCTACTGGCAGTTTCTGGACCCTTCCTGTGTGTGCAGCCACCCACTCCCACACCAAACAGGCGGCTATGCAGGGTGGGAAGAGCACAGAAGTTCCAGTGGCTTTGGCACTTCCTCTCTGGGTCACCTCAGACAATTGCTTTCATTCTCTGGGGCATTTTCCCCACTAATAAAATGAGGTTTGTCCCTTCCTGGCAGGATTGTTATGAGGAGGAAATGAAATGTGCTCTTGTCATGGTAGGTGCCCACTGTGGGTTGAACGGGAGGTGGAACACTTCCTCTTTACCCTCTAGATGATGTATCTGGCCAGCTCATTCTCACCAATCTCTCCCTGACGTCCTCGGGCACCTACCGCTGTGTGGCCACCAATCAGATGGGCAGTGCATCCTGTGAGCTGACCCTCTCTGTGACGGGTAGGGGATGCCAGGCAGAGGCCAAGTGGGCAGGCCTGGGTTGGGGGGACGCTGCGTGAAGCTATCCAAGGAGGGGCCAAGGCAGGTCTGCAGCTCTGAGGATCCCGTGTCTCCTTAGACCCTTCCAAAGGCCGAGTGGCCGGGGCTGTGATCGGGGTGCTCCTGGGTGTGCTGTTCCTGTCAGTCGCTGCTTTCTGCCTGTTAAGATTCCAGAAAGAGAGAAGGAAGAGGCCCAAGGAGACGTACGGGGGTAGTGAGCTTCGGTGAGCAGGGGCTGGGGGTAGTGCAGAAAGGGAGCAAAGGGCTTGGGTGAAGAACAGGTGACTTCAGCCCTCCAACTCTGTCACCTTTAGGGGTGGTTCGGGGGTAAGGGGTGCTTCTCAGCCCTGGGACTTGGTGGTGGGGGTGACGGTGTAGCCAGTTTATGTGAGCGTGTGAGTAAGGTGTACAGGTGGAGGGGTTGGTTCACAAGCTGCCCTCACCCTCCTCCTGTAGAGTTTTTACTTTTTAGTTTTTAAGACCTTTTAATAGCCATCAACAGGATATGGACGCCAAGAATTATATTTGTCCTGAGCACTCAGCTGAGTTTAGTTTCTTCAGTGGGAGGCAGTAAGGAAAGGAGAGGCAAAAGCTACCTCTGTTATCCACTTTAGCTGTCAGTCGTGGGATCCAGAATAGGGATCAAAGCAGTATTTCTCAAGGTGTGGTCCTCCGATTACCTGGGCAGAAATCACCAGAAGCTGGTTAAACATCATATTCAGTTGGAGGATGTGGGTCCTCTGAGGGATGCTTCCAGCCTTCACTAAGAATTTGCCTCTCTCTATCAGGGAGGATGCAATCGCTCCTGGGATGTCTGAGCAAACTTCTGTGAGGGCTGATTATAGCAATGGGCTCCTGGAGAGGCCCCACTCTGCCAGCAGTGTGACGACCACCAAGTCCAAGATCCCTATGGTTGTCTGATTTCTCTCCCGAACCCTGAGGGGTAATATCGAAAATTAAAGCCTTTGGGTACCATATTGTCTCCCTCTTCTTCCTGCCGGTAGAGCAAATCCCTGTAGCGGCTGGAAGAGTATCACCAGTAAGGGAAGGGATGGGCTTGAAGTCCCAGTGGTGGTGCGGTAGGCGGTAGTTTGTAGGTGGGCTCCAAGGGGGTAGGTTTTAACCTAGGTTCCCCACTCCTTTTCCCCCCTAACCCCCCTCTTTCTGGTTTGGTCAGATTTGTTCATGCTTTGAGCGGTGACCTTGTGCACCCCAAATACTTCCCCTCAGGCACCCTCAGAACACTTGGACATTCCTCTTTATTGTTCACATTCCAACCCAGCACAGTCACATGCACACACGGAGATAAAAACCTTCCGGCCTCAGCCCCAGGAGCCCGGCGGGGGCGGGGCCAGCAGGAGCAGGGGCGGGGCCGCGGCCGACTCCTCCCACCCAGCCTCTCCGGCTCTCAGCGTTTATTAAACAAGGGGGAGCTGGAGAGGCTGTTCTCGGGGTGCGCTGGGGTGCGGGGAGGGCAGATCACAGGCAGGCGTGGGGTCAGGGTGTGAAACACGGACTTCTCTTCTGATCAGAGCGAGAGGTATCCGACACTATAAAAACCCTCTTCGCCTCTCTCCTTGCCCCAAATCCAAAATTCTGGAGCTAGGCTGGGCGGGAACAGTACAGAGACGCAGGACGCCCCCTATAGCTGCGCACAGAACGGAAAGACTTTTTTTGGCGTGTACCTGGGCGACGCTTAGGGCGCCCTCCACAGTGCGCACATGGAGGCGCACGGAGGCTGCGGAGGCAGAGCGGCATGCTGGGTGCGGGAGCGGTGGGCGAGAAGCAAACGGAGGAGGGCTCGGGAGCGCGGGGTTTGGGGCTGAGTCGGAAGGAAGGGCGAATGGGGACCATACTAGCTTGGAGAACTAACTAAAAGGGCACGGACTTAACAACTCCTCGACGGAGCCTGCCTGGGAGAAGGAGTCTCTGGGGGACGCAGGGAGGGCTCCTGGAGCTGGCAGGTTGGTGGGAAGGAGATGATCACAAACACGGCAGGGAAGTCTTGTCACTGCGAAGGGGACACTGCATCCATCTCTCCTTGGGAACTGAAGAGAGAGAAGGTCTGAACACCTACCCTCTCCCGGTACCTCCAACTCCCTTCCCGAACTAGGACACCACCGCGAGCAGCGCCCCGGGACCCCAGGCACCCAGAACGCGCCGCTCCGAGTCACTGAGCCGAAATGGGCCCGCGGCCAGTGTGCGCGCCGCAGTGTTTTGATAGCCCCTGGCCGCGATGTGCAGCCAAATGGAGGTGACTGCGTATCTGTGTCGGTCCAGGTGTGTCCCCATCGAAGCCCCAGGCGTCTTGATGTGTCAGAAAGCCCTCATGCATGGTGCATTTTCCCCGCCTGGGAGGGGTGCGGGAGGGCAGAGGAAGGGTTGGGGATTTGGTCCTTTTCTCCCACTCTGGACTCCCACCCCGCCGCTCCAGAGTTTATTCGGTACCTTTGAAAATGCTCAGTTCTTCGGTCCAGGGCGGGGCAGAAGGGATGGTGCAGAGGGAGACAGGTGAGCTCTCCGAGCCGCAGCGCCCTCAGCCTATCGCCCCCCACCCCGCCCCAGGCCCCGCATTTCTAGTCCCGGCTCCCTCTGTTCCCCTCTCCACCCATCCCCCGGGCACCCCGCCTTCGTCGTCCGCGCTCCTGGGGGGGAGGAGCGGAGGCCCCTCCCCGCGGCCCCAGGTCTGGGAAAGGGGGCCCTGCCGCCCTCCTGCCGCGCCCCGCCAGCCTCACCTGGCCTAGTCTCCGCTGGGGCCGCCGCCCGAGCCTCCCCGGGCGCCCCCAGCTCCGCCGGGTCCCCCCGGACCCGGGCCCTTCCGGCCGCGCTCTCCGCTCTTTATCTTCTTCCGCGCCATGTGGCCCCGGAAACTCGCCTGGATTTTGGCAGCGGCCGCATTGGCGCCAGGATCGTCCAGCGGGATGTCGAGAATGTCGTCGTCCGGCTTGGAGCAGGCGCTCTCCTGGGGGCAGGGGGTACATGTGGGGGGGCTGGGTCGAGACCCCACAAGGGTGGGGTTGGAGTGGAGCTTTGGGGGATTGAGCCCAGGGCGACGCGCAAGTAGGACGTGCAGAGAGGGGAGTCGCGGGCGGACTAAGGCAGGGCCGCGCCGCTGTGTGCGTGTTCCTTCTGGGCAGCAGCAGGCAAGAAGGCAGGTTTGGGCTCAGGTGGACACAGGTGTGTTCTCAACTGAGGAAAGAAGTGCACGGTGGGATGGGATACACGACAGCCAGACAGCCTGGAGGGAGCGAAGGGCCCATCACCGTTCGCCGAGGTGGGGGCGCTGCAGAGCTAAGTGGAGGGTGGGGGTATTTAGAGGAGCGAAGTAAACAGCAGCAGGGGCTCCTGGATGTGGCTACCTTCCCTTGTCCTCAGAGGGTGCCTCCCTCTCAGAAGAACCCCTTCTGAGGCTGAGATTTCCTGGGAGAGGGTGTGGAAGAATAAGGACAGTCCTTTCCCTTTGTGAAATCAAAACCACACCAGAGCCCAAAGCTGGAATTAGGGTAAAGCTGGGGCGAGTCCTCAGTGAAGCAGCCTCCCTCCACCTAGTGCCAGAGGCTCAGAGACCTTTTCCCCCCTGACTCTCCATTTACCACTGCTCTCCAGGATGTGCTTCCACAGAAGAGAGGAGATGGTCTGGAAGAAGCTACAGAGAAAAGGCTTCATTCCAAAGAAAAGGACAAAGGACAGATAAGCAGAAGCAAGAAGCCCTTTCCATGATGTGCTCGTGAGGAAGAAAGGAGTTAGGACAATACTACCATTTAGCACTTCCCTTGTTCCAGGCACAGTAACATAGTATTATACAGATACTATTTTATTCAATCCTGCTAACAAAACTATGACATACTTTTCATTGTTATCTTAGTTTACCCCTAATGAAACTGATGATTAGACTGAAAACCTGCCTGCGGTCATACAGATCAGTAAATCTAAGATTCAAACCTTTGTTAAGTCAGGGTCTAGAGTATATTTTTAACCCCTACTCTGTAGAGTTAGGACAAGCAAAAGCAGTCAAGAAAATGAACCAACTCTACCACCCGCTAACCACATGGTCTTTACAAATGATCTAATCTTTTCCTTTCTCAGCTCCTTCATCTGAAATCAGGATAATAATGTCTACCTCTCTGGGTTGTGGGGCAGAATAAAGAACATGATGGGCACAATCCAGCTGCTCAGTATATGGTACCTATTATTATGATTCTTTTAAATAATGATAAATTGATGTGAAATAGTTTTTGTAGGCCGAGCATGGTCATATACAATTTTATGTTTCAAACCAATAATAATCAGACCCATTGCCCAGGTTTCTGTTTCTCCCACAGCTTGTCCTAGCCGAGAAGAGAAACGGTTAGGAAATCGATGGCATTGATTTTATCCCCTGAGTCCCTTGTTGCCTAATGTTACTTCCAGTGTTGCTGTGGGTCGGGATGCGTCTCCTCGCTATGGAGTGAGAAGGACATTCCTCCTTTGATAGGACCCTCTGGCTTCTAGGAATTTTCCCTACTTTTTTGGCCTGAGGACATTTACGGTTTTCACCAGCTTTTGCTTCTTTGGCATGAGATGACCCATGTAGTGATTCAGTTCTATTCATTTCTCCTTCCTGACATCACCCACCCAGTTCACACAAGTGGGATGGGCACAAGTAGGGCTTCAGTGTTTACATCCACAACCAGGTTCTACCCCAGGAGCACAGGTTTAAATCCCAGATGCGGAAGCCCAGGTTTATAAATGGCTTCCTCTCATCATACTTCCCAGGGCTGTCTTCATTTCTTGAGCTTCAGAGTTCTTCAGTTTGTGTTCAAGATGCCCACACTTGATTTAAGAGCAGTTACAAAGAGGCCAGTGTGGTTGTGGAGGGGCCCGACACAGTCTTTTTAGTCTTTCTGAGGCCTAGTGCTCTTTCCCCAGCATCTTATTGCCCACCTAAATCAGAAACAACTCTTGGGTTCCTTGATTCTCAGGGTTCAAGCCTTTTTTGGGGTGGTCTCAGGGCACAGTGAAGCTTCTCCTCAAAAGAGGACATTGATTTGGAAAAACAGACCAACTATTCCTGACTCACCTCTCCCCTGCTGGCAGCTGTGGAGGTTGAGTGGAGGACAGGCTATCTTCCCTCAACCAAGCTAAGACCCACCTGCTGTCCTACCCGTCCCAGCTGGATCCAGAATGTAAATCTGGGACAACAGGCAAAGCTACCCCCAACATACTGCTCCTCCCTGGAACCAGCTCCCTCTCCCTCCAGCTGAATTCTCAGGGCAGAGCTGCAAGGTGGCCTGTCTGCAGGCAGTGCTAGAGGGGGAGTGAGCGGAATCTGGGAAGCCTGGGCTGGTGCCTTCCAAAGCGAAGATCTCATGGTGCATGTCTGGGGGCTCTCAGTGAACTGGGGGGCTCCTGGGGGAGGTGGAAAGTGCATTGGGGGTGCAAAACAGGAGCCATGGCTTCTGGTCTCACATGGGCCCATCACTTCACCTCTGAGGGTCTCAGTTTCTTCAGCCATCAACTAGAACTTGGCCTAGATGAATAAAACCTTATTCAGCTCCCAAATCCTAAAAGATTTAATTATCCCTGCCTACTGCTTGTTATATGCCTGTGCTAAGTGCTTTGCACATATTACCTCATTTAATCCCCATTTTAGAGGTAAAGAAACAGCCTCTGAAACATTCTGTAACTTACCCAAGGTCATAGAGCTGACAAATAGTGATGAGATTCAGAAGCTTTTCTTTAACCGCTGCCTCAGGGCAGGTAATTATTTCTATGAGTTCAGCTGTACCAAGTCTACTAGACAAAGCAAAAAAAAAGGAGTAGGACCCAAAAATATGTTTCTTTGCCTTTTCATATTTAGTAATTCAGGAAAGTCATATATATATGCCTGTAAACTAACAACTGGTACATCTGCAGCTCTGTGTCTTAAAAAAAATCTGCTTTCTTCTTCTTATTTCTGTTTGAGCTTCTAGCAAGGGGCAAGAAGGAAATGTTTGGACTAGGTGTTTCCCAAACACCAGGTTAGGCAGTCAACAAGGGCAGCCCCAGAATGAAATATGAAGAGAGACCTGCCCCTAGCCCCCAGGTGTGCTCTGTTCACTCTACACGGGCCAGCTCCTTTCTAGTGCTGAGCCCACCCTCCATGGAATCGGGAGGGAGTAGGAAGATGCCTAGCCCCAACCCTCGAACTGTCACCCCTTCTCCTCCTTCTGGTCCCCTGCACAGGGTGACAATGGTGCAGTCCCTTGCTCAGCCCCTTAGCCCTGCAGAGCCAGGACAGGGTCAGGAAGGGGAAGGCTTCTGTGCACAGAATGCATAGGAGGTGCCCCAGGGCCCCATGCACTGGGATGATTTTGTATATGCCTTCTCTGTACTGTTTGGGGGCAGCTTCTCCTTTTGCAGAGGACACTCTTTCCAACCATGCCTATCAATCCCTCACTGTGGCTTCCTGGGCACTCAGAGCATGTCCAGGACAGACCAGGGCATGGACCAACATCCTACCCTCATTACTCTTGCAGGCACTAGTGGAGACTAGTCACACTCCTTCCCTGGCTTCGTGGATTCTTTGCTCTCTTGCCTCTTCCCAGAGGCTGTGCCTCCTGCCTTCCCTTCCCCATCATTCTTACCGTCTCAGCAATATCCGCCCCTCATATATAGAACCCATCTATTTCCTTTCCTTTAGAAAACACTGCTGGGGGTGAAGAGATCTTCCTCAGTGGAGCACAGGAACCTCAGTTAAGAGCCCATTCCTCCTATCACAACCCCAAATTGCTTCCTGGAGAATAACAAACAGAGGGAAAAGACTGGAGGGCAATGTTATCAGGGCTTTCTCCAGGGGCAGAATTGTAGATGATTGACATGCTTCTTTTTTATACTTCATTTTTAGATTTACTGTTATGAGCATATTATCTTTACAATGAGGGAAAAAACAGTGACTAGAAGAGGTTAAAAGTGCAGCTATCCCAATCAGGCAAGGCCATGTTCAAATCCTGCCCCCACACTACGAAGCTGCGCCTCCTTGGGCAAATGATTTACTCTTTCTAATCAGTTTGCACATCTGTAAAATGGGGAAAATAATGTCTACCTCACACGGTTGTTGTGATGATTACGTATAAAGTGTTAGGTACATGATAAACAATACCAAATTGACAACCGTAATTTATATTAACGGGAGTTAAAATCATAACAACCACAAGGTTTTGCCCCTAAATTCTGCCTTTTGATATCCAGGCATAGTCTCACCTCTTACAAACTGGGCTATCTGTTCCTTCTCAACAGTACTTTAGTTTTCTTTTGTAAGCCATAGGGTGAAGGGTGGGGAGCTGGCAAAGTCATGACCTTCTGTATCATTAGCTAGACTGACTGACAAGAGGATACAAGGGCTCTCAGGTCTTTCTCCCTACGTAGAGGCTAAAAATAAGTAAATAATTTAAAAAAAAAACAAATAAACAAATAAATGTTACATGTGTATGGCCACTGTACTCCTCTAGCGTGCCAGGAGCCAGGCCGGGAGATTTCATACAACCTACTTTGTTGTTAACAGCAACCTACTTCGGCGTTAGGCCCTCCGCACATCCAGGTCTCCCTCCGTGTGGGCGCTGACAAATCGCAGACACTTCCTTCCCCTGCCTGCAGGGCTCCCTCGCGGTCACTTTACCAGCCCTCTCCCGGGCTAGAAGGCGCTGGGGGCCGGACCGTCCCTCCTCGGAACCACCCTAGGCTCTGCTGTCCGTCGTCACTACTAAGCTAACCGATATGAACTGGCCATCCCACCCTGTGCTGTACATGGCTCGAGGGTCGTTAGGATCATTCTGTCCGCCCACCGACGGTGGGGTGGCGGCAGAAAGCAAGGGAAACTGAGACGCCGCGATGGTTTCCAGCATCTCTCTGGGGAAAGTTTCCTTTCTCGTCCAACCTGCAGCTTCCCTGCTGCAGAGCCCTAAGCTCCCAGTCCAACCTAGAGCGTCTGGTGGATGGGCGCCCAGACGCCCCCGCGAGTTGGGGAGCATTTTTCCTAGGGTTTCCAAGTTAGGCAGGTGCTTTCCACCACCCACCACCCGCGTCTCAGCAGGAGCCTTATTGTTCCTAGGTCTTATGCGCCCACTTGCGCCCCGCACTAGCCCTCCAGGGGGGGTCTTGGGAGCCCTTTGCCCGAGCCCAAACTGGATGCGCGTCCCCCAGGCTCTCGAACTTACGGTGCAGCAGTCCATGCTGGTGTCGGGGGTCCTCGGCAGGGGCGGAGGCTGGCGCAGGGCGGGGGTGGGGTCTGTGCGGTGCTGGGTGGGGACTCCGCCGTGGGGTGCCCGCCGACCCGCGCCACCAGCAACGGAGCGCTCGGGTCCCGTCTCCCGCGCTCCGCGTTGCTCGCAAATGTAACCTGAGCCCTGCGGCCGAAGAGCCAATCAGGAGAAGCCTTCGGCGGAGTGGGCGGGGAGATCGGAGGGAGGACTACTCCCTTTCCCGGCTCTCCCGCCTCTCTCCCCCTCCAGCCCCAACCCCTTCGCCTACACACTTCCATCCAGTCCTCCTACACTCCCTATCCTCCCAAACGCAACCCCCTAGCTTGCTGAGGCGGCAGACTGCCAGGCAGATGTCTGCGGGCGCAGGTAGAAGGAGGCCCCGACATCCTGGGCACAAATACACTCACATCTGGGCACAACACCCCTCCCACTCATATGTAGAAAACCAAGACTCACCCACCTCCCCACACCTCCACAGCATAGCTGGAGTCCCAAATGTGGCTCTCTAGCTTCCCTCCCCGTCTGTCCACAAAGGCCCCCTCAGACGTGCGGATAGAAAATCCCATCATCATTCTGCTATGGGATGGAGAAAGCTGTCAGTACACAACCGGGTGGTGGGCGCACATACACTCAAAAGCTCACAAGCTCCCCATGTCTACATGCCGTACTCCTCTGGCCCACTGGAACGTGCACTTCTTTAACACGCAGACACTTACAGACACAACTGCATAAATAGCTACAGAGAGCTTGTATACACACACACTGTGCACATAAATGCAGATATTCTGTTATGCGCACTCGCACACACACACATGCATACATACACAAACACATGCGCACAGGCGATCACCCTACCTGAGATGTCTGCATTACATATCTATTATCTGTCTGGCCATATATCTGTATACCTAGCACCAAACAGACAAAATCATATATGCACAACATCCATTCTATATGTATTTATATATGGATAG
Source organism: Manis pentadactyla (assembly GCF_030020395.1). NCBI lineage: Eukaryota > Metazoa > Chordata > Mammalia > Pholidota > Manidae > Manis > Manis pentadactyla. Next base: position 10,876,222 of record NC_080031.1, on the reverse strand, counting down.
GGACTTGGGAGTAACACCCTTACCAGACTCTCCCCCTCTTGATACACTGCTTCAGAAAAAGGCAAACACTGACCACTCTCACCCTTACCCCCAGGAAGAAGAAAAATACCTAAGCCCCAGTATTAGGAAATGTCAGAAGTCATCTGCTCTTTGTGTCCATGATGGAGGAAGGATGTGGGCTTTGTGAGAGGCTGGGAAGGGAAGATACGGGAGGGGCATCTTGCAGGAGCAGCTTGCCACTTTAGTGGTGGCTAGTCTCCCCCACTTCTCAGGGCACTACAACTGGCAATGTGGCATATTATGTGGGTAGGGTGGGCCAGCTCTGAGAAACGAGAAAGTCTTTCTCAGCTAAAGTGCCAGAAGAGGAAGGGAAGACAGGCCCATTGACTGAAGCAGAGCAAGACAAGGAGGGCAAATGGCCTGTGCCTCTGGCTGGGACAGGGGCTCCTGAAATGGCACCACAGTGAATCCATGGCCACTGGCTGGTCATAGCATGACTGCTACATGCTTCCCTCCTCCCTGAACTTTTGGGCCACGGGTTTGGCATGCCAAAGGGAAAGTGAGTAGGAGGGGAATTCTAGTAGCCACTCAGGATGGGAACAGGGTTAGCCAGCTTGGCCCCCAGGTTGAACAGGATGCTGGCTGGGATTCCAGGGCTTGGGGTGTAGGGGTGTCTCTCCTGGCATGTTTGGGGCCCACCCACCCTTGTAATTGAAAATCTGTTCCCCAATCTGTCTCTGGCACATCCTCCATCCCTCCACCTCCACCACATGGCAGGGTGTCCTGGGAACTCAGGCCCTTGCCTAAATGATGGGCATATCTGGGGCCTCGGGTTGTGCCAGTTCCTTGGGACTTCAACTTCAGAATCCAAAGGAGAGAGGAAGGAGCAAATTGGGGGCTGAGTGGATTTCAGGCCTGGACTCTGTGCTTTTCTCTTCCCAAATTAGAGCTGAGGAATTCGGGATTTAGCGAGTTTGCAGTAAAGTCTCCCAAGTTGCTAGGCAACATCCCTCTGCAGGCTGCACTGCCTCTGGGCCTTTCTTCCTGCTGGTCAGAGCTGAAGGGGGGTGTCTTTACAACGCACCCCCCCGCCCCAAACTCCCACACACGCAGCACAGCCCTTTCCTCCTCCTAAAAGACACCTTTGTGTGGGGTGAGGTGTCTGCACACTGGCGGGCCCATGGGAGAACAGATCAGCAACTGTCTCTTCCATCCACAAAACAACCATTTCAGCAACAGCCCACTTGAGGCGCCCACGCAGAACTGGCCACAGTGCTTGCCCTGGGGGATGGGCTGGCTCTGAGGTGAGGGAAAGGTAGACAGAGAGGAAGGCAGGCACCGGAATGAGCAGACAGACGCTCACAGGCACAGAAGCAGCAACACGCATGGCGTCATTTAAATGGCACATACGCATAGACCCAGAGGCACAGACGCCGTCCACACAACCGCAGAGACACATGTTGTGGGCACATTGCCGCGCACTGACATCCTAAGGCATACACAGAGGCGGACCCCTTCACCACCACACACCAAGGGCACAGATTTCCCCTGCTGAGGGGTTTCTCTTCTGTACCAAGTGGCCAAGGTCTGTCAGCAAGATGGGCTGGGTGGAACTCTGAGCCTCTGATTCTTGCATGAGCCAGTGAATTCACAGGAGCAGTGTGGAATGCCTGGCTGTGGCTACTTCGAGCGGCAGGCTGCCTCACTCCGTGAGGCTCTGGACCTTGGCAGAGCGGGGCCAGACGACACTCCTGAGGGAAGATGGACTGGCCAAGGGCCTGCGTGCCAAGGTCATTCTTGAGATACTACCTATTATCCAGCTGGACCGGGGCCCTGTGGTTGTCTTCCTTGGTTCTTTGAATTTCAGAAAACTCTCCTTTATCTTTGCAGGTCCCCATAGCTGTTGAAGGAGGCCTGTGGGGCCAAGGAACTCCTGAACGCCAGGTTGGAGAGGGAGCCGGGCCACCAAGTGGGGCGGGCTGCATGCAGCAAGACATTGGAGGAAGAGGGGTACAATGGAAGCCAGGGTCAGCAGAGGAGGAGGAGGTTAGACAAAACGGAGGACGAGAGATGTATTCATGGGAAGCCTCTGGGGTCCAATATGGAAAGATCCTTTGTGGGGCAGACGGAGGGGGATTTGGAGAGAGCTGGTCTTCGTAAGCAGAGAGTAAAGCCGTGGTACATGGCAAGCTATTGGCCAGTACTTGTGGCTTCCCCTGCTTGGAGTGGGTACCTTCTGAACATAACATCCCAGCTCAAGCCCACAGAGGGACTCCACAGTAAGACGGGGGTGGGGAGTAGGAGGTCTGTGCCTTTTGGTGGAGCTGCTCTGGGGGCTTCTCAGGTCAGGAGTTTACCCATTTGAGTGGAGCGAGTGGGGGTAGCAGGAAATTTAGTTTTCTCTGCAAATATTTCAGCTTTTGCTGTAGTAGTATTTTTAGCAACTTGGTTGGCAGAGGAGGAGCCCTAGTACATTTTTAAAGGGGCCTCTGCCAGACTGGAGGCCTCTTCCCACCCTCACCCCACATGTCATACAAGAGAGGGGGAGATAGCACATGTCTCAAGGGGTGCATCCAAATTTAAAAACCAGGCTTGCTGGACATTAGGCGGCCATTAAGTCATCTCCACCTATAGTTGTTATCAACACCGTCAGCATCACTACCAGCAACATTATCAAGAAAAGTAAATATTTCTTGAACTTCTGCTGTGTGTGAGGTGCTGCTAGGGACACAATATCAAAGGCTTAATAGACTATATCTGGTAAGACAGGAGAAGGAACCAACACCTCTGACTACTAGGGGCCCTGTGTCATGCTAGCCACCTTACACATGTGATTTTATTTAATTCTTACAACAGCCCTGGAGTCAGGCATCATATTTCCTATTTTATAGGTGAAGAAGTGAAGGTTTCTGGAAGAAATTACCTAAGGTTACACCATCATTAAATGGCAGAGTCCAGATTAAAACTTATAGAAGAATAATAACCTTATCCTAAATCTGAATAGTGCTTTACAAAGTGCTTCCACATCCATGCTTTAATTTGGTACTCTTCAGAATTGTGTGAGGATGTATTAGTACTTTTAACCCCTTTTTCTGAGGAGGGAAGAAGGCCTAAGAGGTTAAGGGTCTGCGACCTGTCAGGTGGTAGACCTCTAGTGAATTGCAAAACTAAGCTCAGACACACACAGTTCTAACCTTGCACTTTGTGTGTTTTTGCCTCCTACCTGCTCTGTATGACCCCTAGCACTTGCACTGGGCTAGATGGACTCTGTCACAGTGGTTTACAAATCAGACCTGGTCTCTTCCCTCTTGGATCTTATAGTCTGATGATAAAGGTACATATGCATGTGTCTGTGTGTATATGTATATATACTTATGTATGCATAGATATTGATGTATGTGTGTATATATATATGCATGAAATATATTTTTATCTCCTAAGTAATAAATGACAGATGCCAAATGAATGATGCAGACAGTAAGTGTTCTGTGAATTGAGATGTGGGAGAAATGATTGAGAAGTTGGATATCAAGGAGGCTTCCTGGAGGAAGAATAAGACCCAGAAATGTGAAAGGGGCTGGGAACAGGCAGAAGGAAATTTCTGGCAGAGGCAAAAGTTGTGCACCATGCATTGCATTTAGTGTCACTGCTAGCTTATGTTATCTCCATCTGGAAAGGCCCTGAGGACAGCAATCCCAATCTCCTTCCCCTCACACAGGGTTTTATGTCTAAAGCTCAGCACGCAGACGTCATCTATGGTGATGTTTTGGAGCCTCTAGGGCCTCCAGGAATACCAAATGTGGGCTCATCCCGCCTCCACAGCCTGCTGTTCCTTGGAACTCTGACACACACCTGCCCCTTGCTCCCATTAATGGGCCAGGTGTCTGCTTCTTCTGTCTCCATCCCCTTTTTTTTGGGTCTCAGTGTAGTTCAAAGTCCCAGATGTGGTTTGCAGGTCATTCCTCTATTGCCTAAATATCTGCTCAGCTTATACTAACCACTCTACTTCCATTTCCCTCAGTGTGGTTTCTTACTTTTCCTTATGAATAAAAACTAGTGACAGCTGAGCAATGTGTGTACCTGCTGGACCTGCACATCCTTCTTGTAAACATTGGACCAAAAATGGTCATTTTTATAGCAAGGCAATGACCGTTTTGATAATAGTTTAATAATAAACTCTAGCACAAACGTAATAACCACCACAATTTTGTTCCGGACAAATACCTATTTGAATTGGCTTTTATAATTATAAAAATTATATGTAAGAGGTATAATTCTTCCCTTATTCCTTAGTCCATAAAGAGCCTTCCTCTTTTTGTGGTTCAGGTGGACAATCAGATCAGAGAAATTCTTGGTCCTACCAGTAGTGCTTGTCAAGTTAGGGGCAGGCTATCCTCTCCGTCATTGTCTACCTCAGGGCAGAGGGGGGGATCTCATCCACAAGATGGAGACCTCCTTAAATCATGCAGAAGGAGAGTCTTGTGGAGTACAGGCATGGGTCGGGTCCCAGCTTTCAGCTTCCCTGCGCTGACACCCCCTTTCTGGGAGCTTGGGGTCATGGTTTGATCTGGATCCACTGGCCATGCCTGTCATTCACTTGGCATCTAGCAATTACTGCCTTGTATTAATGCTTTGCTTTTTTTTTTTTTACTGTTTATTTTATTTTAGAAACATTTAAAGACATGCAAAAGTAAATAAAATAGTACATAATGAATTCCTCTGCATCCGTCCCCACATTCATTAAGTCTCAGCTCATCACCAAACTCAAAATGTATATGCTTTCTGATTCCTCCCATGATGATTTCATTCATAAATATTTAGGTATGTGTCCCTGAAATATAAGGACTCTTTAATACTTATTTTTAAAGCATACGTTCATTAGACTGGAAGTTCCATAAAGAAAGAGATCAGAGAGGTTTTCTTTACTATTGTAGCCTTAGCACAATGCCTGGGACATAGTGGATACTCAATAAATATTTTTTGAATGTTTGAATGAATAAGGGGGATGAATGAATAATACTACGTTGTCAAGAGGAAGCAAAGAGCAAAGAAAAGTGCGTATTTCTGTGCTCAGGCACGACCTACTGTGCAGTGGGCCTTGATTCTGTTAGAGGTCCTGGTGTAGTTGCAGCAAGAACTTAGTGGATGAGCCATATTAGGGAGGCAGCTCCTCATCTCTCGGAGATTCAGTCTCAGGGCTTCTATTCTGAGGGGCTGAGACACAAGACTTGTGTCCTCGGAGGTTCTTGTTGAGGTGGCCCCCAGCACGGGAGCAGCGTGGGCGCTGGACCTGGAAGCTGGAAAGCTTGGGCAGGACCGGGGCCTGATTTATCTAGTTTGATGCTTCTGTCTATTTCTGTCTTATTGTTTTCTTCCTTTAGCTAAGGTAAGCATTTCAACTTCGGCTTAGCTATGCAAGGGACACTGAAAGAAGAGTTATATGCTCAGTCTTAGACCAGAGGGGCCCAGGTGGACAGCCAACTTGGCGACAGCAGCCATCAGTGAGGTGACTTTAGAGGAAGCTGGCTCTAGTGGATCAGAGTCAGGCATTATGGTCCTGCTACTCTGTTCCATCTGGAGATTCTCTTTCCACTGATAACCTTGGAGGGGTTTATTTTCATTTAAAAAAGTTGGAAGTCTCTTTCCCTGAGTGGTCTGATATGGTTGATCCTAATTCCCTTGAGGAAGTTTCTGTGTTAATGACTTCTGCCTATCAAGCCAAACCAGTGGCCTGTTGGGTGGATGAAGATTAGCCTGCCACTGTCATTATATGGACGCAATACAGATCAGCCATCTGGGTGGAGATGGTTTTACTAACAATCGTCTTCCACTGAATTTCCATATGAGCTTCTGTGAGGACAGTAAATGTTAGTATGGGAAGGTTTCTTTCCCTTAGACTTCAAAAAGGAAGGAGACATTGACAGAATTGTCCTGGTGGACTGTGATCCAATTTGGCCAAGACGTAGGTGAGTGGGTATTAGAACTAAGCCACTGTAGGGTCTGGGTAGCAGGCCATCTGCAAGAGAACACTTCCTCAAGGGCACCACCCCACATGAAGGACATGTCTTCTACCCCTGGGGTTGGATCATGACCCAGGAATTTGGTCCTTTGGTCAAATGTCTTTCCCTAGGTAACAATGGGAATAGTTCTGTCCAGATTAACCCGGATTATAGCCTTGGGAAGCGATGTTTCTTCTGTTTGACTTTCATCCCCTTTCTGGTCAGAGTGAAGTCCTGGAAAGTAAAGGATTATTAACGACAAGCTATTGTTATTGTGTGGTTTGGGTGGAACGTTTAAGATTAATGAGGTAAACCCTGATAGTTATTTGGATTGATAGACTTGTGTTTTTTGCTTTGCCTACTGTGGGACTGTGTGTTGGAGAGGAGTGAGGGTGGGGAGCTGTTTTTGGATTGGGTTGTCTGTGGAAATGCTCCTGCTGCTCGGAGCAAAGGCATGCTGGATAAAACCACTGTGTTCTTTTGACCCCGCAGCCTTAAGGGATTTACATAGTCTTTCTACAGGTGCTCCGTGTTCACAGGCACTGAGAAGACAGAGACAAAGGAGACACAATCTTATGTAGTAGATGTTCCTCAGAAGTGAAAGAATATAAAGCTTGGCCCTTAAAGAGAGGGAGCTCTTTCTGTTCTATTAGGCACAGGATGGTGGAGCTAAGCTGTGTTACGATTTGCTAAATATATATCAGATGATAACAACAAGAATGTCCCACATTTGGCTACGTTAGGATGTGCAGATCTTAATAAAACCATCATGGCAGACATTATTGCTTATCTAGCCAATATCCATGCATTCCCCCTTCTGGTTTGCTAACAGAGCTACAATTTTGCTGGAGCGGGCACAGGTCTGGGCCTGATGAAGTGTCACAGTCAGTCTAAGCCTGTTTCTACTTTCTGTTTTTATGACAGCTAGGGCTGGTCGTTAAGACCCAGATATGGCCAATGAAATGCAAGCAGATTTCTGCTGAGAAATCTTCTGGGAAAGCTTTTGCTTTCCAGATAGGAGGAGGCAGATGCCGTCGGTGCCCCTATCCCCCGTCTTTCTGCCTTGAATACAGACTTGAAATCTACAACTGCATCAGCTACCTTTCGCCATGTTGTCAAATGCTAAAATCATTAGGGAAAATCTATATATTTAAGTGGTTATCATTCAGGCTTTCCTTAAGATTTCCACAAATGAGTCCCTAACATGCCCTAATAATACACGAGATATTTGAGCACATCAGATCAGTGTACCTATCATTTTGACATGATGGGGACTGTGTGAGCAAGTTATTTCCAGGGATTCTTTGATGACAGACCCTGAAAGTTCTAAATTGGAACAGCTAGTAATTCACCCAATCCCGTGATTCATGAGTTTATGCAATCCCATGCAGCTTGACTTCCTAATTGGTTGCCCTAGATTGGCTCTGCTTAATTGAAGGAACCATTGTAGGATTCTAAGCAACCACTTATAGTTCCTGTCATCACGCTCAAAACCATTGTGCCCTGGTCTCTCTCAGCATTTCTATCACATCAACCTCTCCCAGTGGTCCCATGTCTGGTGTGTGGGCTTGGTATAATTAGAAACACTGCTGATTAAAGAAAATTCCTTTAAGACAGAGACGAGAACCCAAAGTTACCTGAGGACAGGATGAGTATTTTATCTCCAGCCAGGTGGCTGCTCTGTATTGCTTTTAAAAAGTGATGGGTAGTTGGCCCTCAGTTCCTTACAAATGGCAGCAGCAGGCCTGTCTTCATCCACCCAGCAGCCCACTGGGTGGCTTGGTAGGGAGAAGTCATTTACGTAGAAACTTACTGAAGGGAATTCAGATCAACCAACCATATCAGATCACCCAATGAAGCAACTTCCTATCTCTTTTAATAGAAATAAAACTCTCAAAGGTTAACACTGGGAAAAGATGCAAGACAGAGCAGATATTTATCCTCCTGTCTGTGCTGCCTTTAGAGTTTTCAGGGCCTGACATTTCTGCAGACAATACGGTGGTCCACATGCATTTGCCAGTCTGGTTGTGCTGATATTCTGAGGGGTTAATTAGATATCCTTAGGACAATATTCTCTACCAGTTGTTTGGCTAAAGTAGGCTTGTTCCCTTTAAAATGGGCATCACTTTTAACTCCTACATGGGAAGGCTTGTCCCTCTAAGCAGAAACCTCTGGGGCACTGGTAGGGAACTCATTATTATTATAATAAACCAATACCTATGTACAAGAACTTTTGAATTTTCCTTAAAGATTTTTATAAGTCTGGAAGGTCTCAAGCCATTTTCCTGGGAGCACTTCCTGTGCCAAATATTACGAGCATTTATTATGTGCTATCAGCTTTGTACTAAGGGCCTCACATGCTGTATTGATCCAGACCCTTAGCATAAACATCAGTTCTCTGCAAGGGCAGAGGCAGAGCTTCAGGAACGAGCAGCTCCACCAATACAGTCTCGTCAAGACTCTTCTCCCCTTTTTATCTCGTCTCTGCTTCCTTCTACATAATACTGCCATTCTCATAATCTTGGAACTGTGGCCGCAGGCAGCTCTGGACTGGGGAACAAAGAGGAAATGTCACTCAGCTATCCAGACTTCATTAATGATAATTTAAAATTTCCCAGGAGAGGTCTCTGATAAACCAGACTTGGGCAGCATGCCCGTCCCTGCACCAACCCCTGCGGCTAGGAGGATGAGCCTACGGCACAACCATGCGGTCAGCTGGATTTTATGGTTGGCAGTGCCCTCCAGAACCATTTGGTTAGAGCGGGGGAAAGGGCAGTTCCGTGAAAGAGAGGCGGTTGTTCCAGGCTGTGCTGACTGATATAATACACGTCCATCTCAGCACATCATGCCATGAAGTGCTCACATAGTCCGATGAAGCAAATGCTATTGCCCGTGTTTTACAGGCAAGAAACCTGAGGGGGAACAGACAAGCTAAGTAGCTTGAACAAGGCCACATGGCTGGTAGGCAGCAGAGCTTCCAATCAAATCTGTTTAACTCCAAAGCTACTCCATTATCTGCCTACCTCTCCAGCCTAGATGAGTTTCTTCTCAACTGATGTATCTTAGAGTCGAGCTGCCTTAAGACAAATTTTGCACATTAGGCAACCACCTTCTACCTCCCTGATCCCCTCCAGGATCTTGGTACCGAGGGCTCTTTGAAGACCTCTGCTGCATTCTGGAGTTATGAGCTTCAACAAAAGCAAGGATGTACAGGGCCATGTAACTGGGTTGGCGCGGCTCGTCCGGGGGCTTAGGACGGTGCTGGCAGGCCTCTTTCCCTCCCCATCTTTCAGCAGTGCTTCCTCAGTCTCTGTGTGTGATTTACCCTCAGACTGGTGAGAAGGCTGCCGACAGGCCCAAAATCATGAAAGAAAAATTGATCATCTCTATGTACCTGTATGCCAAATTTTGTAAAAGGGTTCTGCACAGTCCTTCCTGGGGAGCTGGCAGTCAGAAATGCGCCCGTGCCACACCTAAAAAGGTGGACTGAAATCAGGAGTTTCAGTCAGTCCCTCCTGCGCACTCCCGCAGCACACTGTGTGTACTTTACTAGCAGTTATCACCCTGCTGAGTAATTGTTTCCATTCTCTCTTCCTCACTAGGCTGGCATCTATCATCTTGACATTTCAGCATCTGGCTTGGTGCCTGACACATAGTAGGCATTCAATAAACATGTATTGAATGAATGAATACAATCTAACGCTGTGGTTTGCAATGCTATGCTTAAGAAAAGCATTCTCCAGAGGTCTGGCATGCACACATTCATAAAAGCCACCACTTAGATGCCATTGCATAATCTACCAAGTAAATGATAACTACTTTGCTGAACAATTTTATATATGCATCTCATTTAAACCTAAACAGGATGAAAATGAATGTACTACTTCTCATAAGCTTTGCATTTAGCTGGGTGTAGAGGAAGTGGGGAGGGAGTTTACAGAAGCAGAGGATGCGATAGGTAAGGAGACTTTGGTCTTGTGGAGAGGCAAGATCACTAAGACCACTAGAAAACCCCTCCCAAGACAGAGCACAGTAAGTTCTTCCATTCAGATTTGTATGCTGGTGTCGCATGGCAAAGGTCCAGCATCTGTTCAGGTTCCAAGGAGGAACTTGGGGATATATGCAGAGCAGGGTCACAAGAGTGAGGAGGAGATGAGCTAAAATACACGACCCGTGTGGAACGGTTAAAGGAACTGGAATGACTCAGGGTGGAGAAGAGAAGGCCGATAGGAAACTGAATCATTTTCTTCAAGACAAAGAAGGGCTCTCTGGCTGGGGGATGGTGACCAGCTGTCCTCCTTTGCCTCTGTATGCAGAGCAAGGGGAGCCGGGCTTAGACCGAAGGCAGGGCTAAGATTAGAGAGAAGGAAGAACTTGGCAGTGAGGGATGTTGTATAACTTACTTTTCGAGACACTCGGGGACTGAGGAGACTCCCACACTCCTGGTCCCGGCCCAGTGGACATGTATTTGGGGATGGTCTGGGAGGCTGGCTGGGGGCGGAGGAGGGGGTCCTGCAGGCCCTTGGAACATGGCCTGATCTTTCTCTGTGTCCTCAATTTCCCATTGGAAGTCGGGTTCCCAAATTTTGGAGCTGGCAAGGCAGCACCTCCCCCCCGCCACCACGCACTGCACCAGTGTTCCGGGCTGGGTAATAATGCCTGTCATTTCCTTTCCCGGGGGAGTGGGGCTGCAACCGCCCTGACAGCCCCGAGGGATTGAAGGCAACTAAAAATAGGGCATTAAATATAATCTGTTGAGGGGCACATTTGCATTGCTTCTCTTTCCCCCTCGCCTGTCTCCTCAGCTTTCCAGACGGGCCAGGCCTGGGTCTAGCTCTGGGCACTGAGAAGCAGGATCTAGGCTCCAGCTGCTCTCCTGTGGCAGAAGCATTGTCTACACAAGAGATCAGAGGGAATAAATCCATAAAGTTGAACTGAGGGTCCTCCAGGGTGTCCCCTGCTACTCCTCCTCACTCTGTCCTGGGTCCTCAGCCCTTCAGGGCCTGAAGGGATGGCAGGAGAACCTGGAAGTGGGGAGAGACGGTGCTGAAAAGGAGAGCCAGCTCGGGCTTTGTTCTCCCATCAGCCGCTTCCGTCTGCTACGCAGTCTCTAGGAGGTTAAATATTAATTAAGAGCAGAACGACAGCGAGAGAGCTGAGCAGTGTCACTTTCTGTCCCACCACAAATGCTAATCTCCTTCCTGGTTTAAAGTGACTTTGGAGTGGGACTGGCAGTCCAGGGAGGGAAGCTGAGGATGGAGAAGGAGAGGGGATGAGGATAGATGGGCAGCCCTGCCTCAGAACCACTAAGCGGATGAGGCAAGGGAGGTATTGGCGCTGGAAGTCGGAGGGAAGTAGAGGGGTCGCCAGGCTGCAGAGGACATGGTCACCGTACAATCCTAGGCTTTCCCCGCTTGAATAATGATCTAAGACTTGGGGCAGAGTGGACTCTCCCCACATCTCTAAGGGGTACTTGACCTGGGGTCCATGCATTGATTTCAGGGATCATCAAACCCTGAAAATTGTTTGCAAAACCATGTGTGTGTGTGTGTGTGTGTGTGTGTGTGTGTGTGTGCACATAAACAGCTTTTTGGGGAGAGTTGTGAATTTCCATCAGAGCTAGTGTGATGTCACACGGTGGACTCCTCAGCATGTGGTACCATCTTTGAGGCCATCTCATGGTTCAAGGTGGCTATGAAAGCCTTGGCCGAACACCCGTCTCCTAGGAAGAGGAGAAAGGTGGAGTGGGGGAGGGGGGCAAAATAATCTCCACTGCAGGTTTCTGTCCTCCTATTAATGAAGGTGTTCCAGAAAGCCACTGCCATCTTACTGTCCACACCCACCTGTGAGAGAGGCTGGGAAATAATGGTCTTTCAGAGGACCGTATTGTGTCTCCATATAAAATCTGTGCTTCTGTTAATAAGCAAATAGGAGAGACAGCAGACAACTAGGAATTTCTGCTGCAGTCTTGGTCTTATTGAAGGTCAAGAAGTTCACATTTGCAGGAGGAGATGTTCCATCTGTCTGGAGTTTTATGCCCACTGCACAGACAAAGCTGACTGAAGAGAGGCCAGGCATCCAACTGCCTACTTTGTTTCTGAGTCCCATCAGCTGCTCTGGAGTTCACAGTTGGTCTTCAGAGGTGGCCCCTCCCTAGTGAGGTTTAGCCTCTCACAATGGGGGCTATTTGAAAGGAGGCTAAGTAAATGGGTGTCTGCTCCTTTGAGGAAAGCGGAGTCAGAGGAGGCTTTATGGTGTGTGTCTAGGAATGGCTTTGTGGTCTCTCATGATTATCTTCTTCCTGGCAGAACTTGCTCCCCCACAGCCTGGAATAGGGGGCTGAGGAAGGGAAGACATTTTGACTTCCTAAGGAAAGACACAAATGGGGATGCATCTTGGAGTGGGTGTCAGAGAGGTGAACTGGGCCAGGGTGAGATTCTGCTTATTAAGGACCCGGATGCTGTACTCAGTTTGATCCATTTCTCTTAGGTCTCTGTGACTTTGCAGAAGCCTGTCCATCTGATTGGAGTGCTTAGCCCACAGTGGACTGTTCATCCATCTTCAAGTGTCGGATCCAGGGAACGGTCCTAATTTCTCTTGCTCATATTCTGCCTACCACCACTCCTGCCCCAAGGAACTGCAGTCCTGAATATATCTTCATTACAACATTCACTGTTGTTTAAAATGGTTTCCCTGGAGGAGAAAGACAAATACCATATGATCTCACTTATTTGAGGAATATAAAAACAAAGCAAAACAGAAGGAATGAAACAGCAGTAGACTCATAGACACTGAGAAGTGACCAGTGGTTACCAAGGGGGAAGGGCTGGGGCAGGTGTGGGGGAGGGTGAAGGGGTTAAAAAGGCACAATAATTCACAATCACAATGTAAGTTCATCATGGGGACAGTAGTATAGCATAGAGAATATAGTCAATGATTCTGTAATAGCTTTCTGCGTTGATAGAGAGTACTGCACTAGAGGAGGTGAGGATTTAATACTATGGGTAACTGTTGAACCATTGTGTTGTATATTTGAAACCAACATAAGATTGCATATCAATGATACTTCGATTGAAAAAAAAATGGTTTCCTTGTCTGGTCTTCCTCCACTGGTCTAAGAGCTCCTTAATGATAGAGCATGTTTTTTGATTATGTGTGGTATACAACTCTTGCTAGGGCTCAATGCATGTTTGATAAAATAAACAAATTTAGAAAGAGTTGATGGGCATCTACTGTGAGCAAAATATTCTAGAGGCAAGAGGGGACTAAAAAGTAAAAACTGCCTGGACACTGGCTTCTAGGAGTTCACAGTCTAGTGGGGGAGACAGACAGTATCTTACCCTCCTGAAGCAAAGGCAATGGAGATAAGCTTCAGGTATTGTTAGCATTGGGAGGGAGAGATGAACTTACCACTGCAGGATCTGGGGAGTAACATTCGTCTGTACAAGGCCTTGGAGGAAAAGCCAAGCCCCCACCTTTAAGGCAGAGCCTGGGAGAGAAGTTGAGGGGAGGAAGGAGGGCTATGAGGAGACCTGGTGTTCTGGCAGGGTTGGAGAAGCCCCATGGGGACCCACAAGTGTTTCTATTTCCTTGTTTGTTTTAATAAGGGGAAACTGGTGCTCTGTGTGTTAGGTTGAGCATAAGCCTTACCTTTATCTGGAAGAAGGCTGTGTTTTGTTCCCATGTGGAACAAAGGTGCTTATGAAGGGGTTGGGCGTGGGAGGCAGTGCAATTCAGGGAAGAGGAGTCAAAAGGGCCTTTGGGGTTGGGGCCTGGGGCAGGTGCTGCCTGTGCTGTTCTGCATGTTTTGGAGGCCTTTGGAAGGAGGTCCCATACTAGGTCTTCCCCTCACCCTTCCCTTTTCTGTCTTTCTTAAAATACCCTGTGTTCCTGCAGCAGTGCGGCTGCAAATCTAAAATAAAAACAGCAGGAAATGCAAATGGTCAGGTTCTCCTAGCAACAGGCGCCAACCCACGCAGGGCATGTGGAGCAGAGGAAAACTGTCCCAAGGCTCAGATGTGGTGGCTAGGCGGCAAACGAGCCTCTTCTTACAGCTTTGCCTCTCTGACTTCAGGGAGGGACTGTCTCGTGGGCAGCCTGCTGTGCAGAAGAAAGGCTCCACAAAGGGCCTGGAGTAAAAGGCTGAGGGCTGGGGAGAGGGTGCAAGGGCAGGGGACACAGCAGCCCTCAGCTAAGCCATCTCCTGATAGCAGTGGTTGGGATGATGCCTCTCAGAACCTGACACTAGGGATCTAACAAGGTGCATGTTTAGGAAAGTCCTGAATCTGTGTGTTTGTGTCTACTTGTCTGTTTGATTCCACCCTCTGAGCCTTGCTATTCCTAAGGTTATGAAATAAAGGATGTACAGGTTTCCCTCGATATCTAAAAGTATAGTGAAACCTTTCCTAAGCCAAAATGGCAGGATGCAAAGAAGCAATTGCCATTAATTTGTATGGAAATCTTTTTTGAACGTTCCCAGACCCCAAAAATAACCTCCTTTAGGCTTTTCTGATACCTTAGCACACATCTTGCTAACGGATGCACAAAATAAATTGAGATAAACCGCAGATGCTCACAGACACAGTTCTTCAAAGTTATGGCAGCTTGAGACTGAGATACGAGTGTGGTTCCTGGGGAAGGAGCCTGGCGGGGCCATCCTCACGCTGCCGCCATAGCGGCTCAGCTTGCCACAAAACAAATGCTGAAGCTATTTTTGCTTTTCACCTTTGTAAAAGTGAAAATCCTTTTCAGATTTCTTTCGGTTAGCGAAAACAGGTACTAACGTAGGTCTTTTGTATGAGCAAAGTGGCACAATTTGAACTTATGAAAAGTGGGTATTAGGAGAGGGTACTGGTATAGGACGGCTCAGATTTCTAGGTAAGGGGATCAAAATCAGGAAACTGCAGACTCTTGGAGACATCTGGTTCAATCCCCTTCTGTTACAAATGAAGAAACGGAGGTCCAGAGTTGTTAGTGACTTTTGAGGACACAAATCTCCTTAGTGGCAGAGGTGGAACTAGAAAAATGGATATTCAGGCCAAGACTCATTCCATTTTAAGCTGGAGTTGCTGTTGGCCGCCTCTATATGTTACAGCTAGACGGTTAGAAGCCATGATAACCTTACTGGGCCCCTGGAGAAAACCAGTGGTTTTTAGGTACAATAAGTAGGTTTGAAGACATTTGAAAGACCAATGGGTGCCCCAATCTCTATGGAACGCCATAAACAAGTGAGCATCTGAAGTGGAGAAAGGCACTGACTGGGGGTTTGAAACAAAAGGATGTCACTCGGAGTGCCACATGGCTCCTGGGGAAGAAGTGCATCACCCTGTCAAGGCTGCATGGGAGGACACTGGAGAAGGTGGTGGTGACTTGCTCAAGGGGACAGATCCCAGTGTGTAGAAGTGAGAACAGAACCCTGAAATCCTGGCTTGATGGCCCGCAGAGAAGTCCGTGTGCCCTAGACAGTGTGGTTTCCTGTTATATAAGCAACTCTTTTATTACTCACACTCTGGCTTCCTCCTGCAAGTCTCCTACAGTATCTTCCCAGAAAACACAGTGGAAGAAAAGGGTTCTTAGTTCCAGCAGATCTCAGTGACCTAAGTACCTGCTCACTCAGGAGGATTCTGGGCAGGTGGCAGGGGATTATAGCAACAAGCTGTGTCGGGGTAAACAGCTGGTGTAGTCGATATTGACTGCAGAACCACTGACCTAGGAATGATCTGTACATCTGCCTGCTTCCCTTCCCCGTGGCCCTGGGGCACTCTCCGTCCTCACCTTTCCAAGCTTCCCCACCCTTCTGGGCCAATGTCCAAACCGAGGTAGTCAGTTGATGAATAGAGGGAAGAATATGGGCTTTGGTGTCAGCAGTCTGGGCTAAAATTCTAGCTTACTAGCTAGCTAACTGTACGACCTTAGGCAATTTACCTAGCTTCTGAGACTGGATTCTTTATTTGCAAAATGAGAGCATTTGTGTCTGTCTCATGGAGTTATAGCTCATAGATGCATGTGAAATGCTAGCACAGCCAGACATCCAGTAGGCACTCAACAAATATGGGATTCAGCACTTCTTGCTTGTGGTTGCAGTTGCTCAGGGACCAGGTGGGAGTTTCAACTGCTACTGCCAAAGCAGGGGATGCTATTTTCCAGGTAGTCCAAGATGGGGCTCAGAATGTAATTCTCCCACACATACAAATTAGTTTGCCTTTATTGTCGATGAAATAGGTCTTTATGGACTGATCTGGGAATGTAACCTCTGTGTGTGGTTTTCACTGTGGTGTCCCCAGCATCTGGTACAGGAGGCACTCAATGAGCAATTGCTGAGTGAATAAAAAATGTGTTGTTTATGTGAGAAAAGGCATTTTAAGTGAAAGAAAACCAGCTTACAAAAGAATATTTGCAATATAAGGAGTTTGTAGGTTTAGTCTGCTTACAGGATGTCTTTAAAGCCAGGCGCAGAGAAGACAGGTCAGGGTCCAGGGTGGGTACCTGATCTGCTAGTGGGTCTTCCAAGCCATGACCTAAGCCCTGCTCTGGACGGCTTCCCGGCTCAGGTAAGACAGTAAGCTGCAGTAATTCATAGGAATGGGTTTTCAGGGGGAGGGTCTTCCCAGGAGACCTCTGAGGGGCTGTTGGGGCAGTAAAGTGGACAATCAGTCCTGAGCAACTCCATCTCCTACTCCACTTGCCCTGCAGGTCGGGGGCATATTCAATGGAGGTCTCCTCCAAGGAGAGGTGGCTGTTCCCTCTTATTTATGAATCTTCCCCCACCTCACCCCACCATCATCTGTCTCTGTTTCTCTCTCTCTCTCCCACATACACACACATACATGTATATTTGGATATTGATTCTACCATTTTAACTCCAAATTCTGTTTTAAATATGTGGATATTTCGGCTGCTTCATTGTTTCCTTGTGACTGGAGTTGCTGTAAAAATCACTTTACGTTACTGAGAGAGCAGTCCCCTGTGTCTCTTGGGGACTCAGCAGGGACGATGTGCTCCCCATTGGACCTCTGGGAAATCACAGAGGCTGTTAAAGCTGCGGCTGAGCATGTGAGGTCCCAAGGGAATGAAAGCACCCTCCGGGGAAGAACGCACCTGCCGGGGTTTATTTGCAACCTCCTTGAGTCCCAGGCTCATTGAAGTGTTCAGATCCTCTTCTTCTTGCTTCTTACACCGAACACATTATAGACCCACAGGAGGAATCAGAATTCCAGAATCCCGAAGCGAGAGGCAAGGTGTTTGGCTTTAGCATTTTCTTTTCTGAAATAAGGGTCTTCACTCCCTGGAGTCAGGTTGCCCGATAATCACAATTGGTGAAACTGGTGAAGAGTGAGAAAATCGTATTTCTCCCCACGAGTGGGAAATCAGGTCATCCTCTCCAAAGGTATAAAATACACCCCCAGGGACTGTGGAGAGCAGGTTCTGGTTTCTACCCAGAAAAACTACAGAGGAAAACTGTGGCTGCCTACTACTGAGTATCAGGGGAAAAAGCAGAGATATTTTTAACATACGGAATATCAGTGAACAGAATGCTAGGGAACTAGGAAACTTATTCCAATAAATATGAAGCATATGCTCTGCCGAAAGCAAACCCAGCTTTTGCTATATACAAATTTCAGGAAGGAAAAAAATGTCGGAAATGGCAGAAATATCTGGCCGTAAGTGGGCCACAACCATTTGCTGCAGTAGGCCTGGAAGGGCTGCCCAAATGGCGCAGGGAAAGTGCCTTGCTGGCCAGGGGTGCGAGGGTCCTTGGCCATCTTGTCATGCAGGTCTGGGGACTGTCCGGAGCCCTCTGGAGTCCTGGGAGCAAATGGTCCAGATGGACATTCCCACACGCACAACCCCAGTTTGTAATGTCAGGGTGTGCGTCACCGACAGCCGGCGGCCGTCTCCAGCTTCCCCACCCTGAGTGCTTGAACATGGAAAAGGCCCGTCGCTGTGGCAGAGATTCCAGCGAAAAAATGGCACTTTGGGTTTTATGCGACAGGTTCTTTTTCCTTTTGCAACCAGGAGAGGCAATCTGTATCCATCTCATTAGTGAGGTTCTAGTAATTGGGGATATTAATTGTATTGCTAAACCTGACAAATATTTTACTCTCTCCTGTAGCGGCTAATTGCGTCCCCAAAAGCTTCTCCTTTTGTGCTGCCAGATGGAAAGGATGTGCGTTTGCCATTTTCATTAACACAATTAGTACCTAGCATCGCGCCTGCCCCCTCCCTGGGATGCGGGGCAAAGCGGGAGGCCTGCCTGGGGGGCCTGGGCCTGGGAGGCGGTGGAGGGAGGCCAAGGGCTGCCGAGCGCTGAACTACCGCAGTAACACCACCACCGCTAACCAACGTGTGCTCGAGAAGCAGCAAATCGTCACGCTGCTGTAAACTCCGCCTGCGTCACGGGCCCAGAGCAGCTCCACGCACAAAGGGCACCGCCGCCAGCGTGGGCGCGCCGTCCGCCCTCCGTCCCCGGCAGCCCGGCTGTGACACCCAGCCGCTCCGCCTCCAGGTGACCCCACGCTTCGGGACTCGCGCTGCTCCAGTGCCGCAGCTCCTGCGAGGTGCGGAAGGCTCCTCAGGGAACTCGGAGAGCTGCATTTTCACAGACAGGCACTTGGAACCGGTGCCTTCCCTCCGGAGCAGAAGAAAGAAGGCGCAGACTGCCTGGGCCTCCATACTGCTCTCTGCACCATTCCCTACTCCATACCCATTCTGAAAACGGCTAATTTTGCAGATATTTACTGTGCTCTCGGCCCACCTCCCAGCGCTCAGTGGACTCTGAAGCACAGCTGCTGGCTTCTGATACATTTCCCTTCTGGGTGCATGTTGGCATTCAGACACGGTGGGGGCGGGGGTGAGGGTGGGGGGCGCGGATGGACTTCAGCCTGCCTCTCAAGATTCCTTTCTGCTGGTCTCACAAATGAGATGCATGATTCACTGATTTCCACGGCTCGTGCCTTTGCCCGGCTGTCAGAGCGATGGGTGCATGCTGCCACTTATTGCCAACCCAGCTAAAGCCAGAGGGAAGGCCAGATGATACAGGGCACCCTTTCCCACTCTTCCCACTTCCTCTGGCTGATTCGGAGACTCTTAGGGAAAAGTCCCAGAGAGAAGCCACCTCTAGGACAGTATATTCTGCTCCTAGGAAGGGGTCTGCCTTTAAAGGATTGTGGTTGTTATAGAATGGAATACAATTTTTAAAAATCATCCTCGGATAGCCACCCTGCCCAAATCAATCTAGAGCTTCATGCAACCCCCATCAAAATACCAATGGCATTTTTCAATGAACTATAGCAAAGAATCCTAAAATTGATATGGAACCACAAATGAACCTGAATAGCAACAACAATTTTGAGAAAGAATAAACCTGGGGGTATCATGCTCCCTGATTTCAAGCTATACTACAAAACTACAGTTATTGAAACTGTATGGTGCTAGAAAAAAATAGATACACAGATCAGTGGAACAGAATAGAGAGCCCAGCTATAAACCCACATGTGTGTGGTCAATTAATATAAGACAAAGGAGGCAAGAATATACAATGGGGAAAGACAGTTTCCTCAGTAAGTGGTGTTGGAAAACTGGACAGATACATGCAAGAGAATGAAACTAGATCACTGTCTTACACCATACACAAAAATAAACCCTATGTGACTTAAAGACCTAAATGTAAGACATGACACCATAAACCTCTTAGAAGAAAACATAGGCAAGGATCTTGTGAACATTAGCATGAGTAAGTTTTTCTGAATATGTGTCCTCAGGCAAGAGAAACAAAAACAAAAATAAACAAGTGGGACTACATCAAACTAAAAATCTGCACAGCAAAGGAAACCATTAACAAACAAAAAGGCAACCTTCTGAATGGGAGAATACAAATTGGCAAATGGTATATCCAATAAGAGGATAATATCCAAAATGTATAAAGAATTCATACAGCTCAAAATCAGAAAAACAAATAATCCAATTTAAAAATGGCACAGGACCTGAATAGCTACTTTTTCAAAGAAGACATAGAGATAACCAACAGGCACATGAAAAGATGCTCCACATGGCTATTCATCAGGGAAATGCAAATCAAAACCACAATGATGGTGTGATCACCTCACACCAGTCAGAATGGCCACTATCCAAAAGACAAGGAAAAACAAGTGTTGGTGAGGATGTAGAGAAAAGGGAACCCTCTTGTACTGTTGGTAGGAGTGTAAAATGGTACAACCATTATGGAAAGCAGTATGGAGGTTCCTCAAACAACTAAAAATAGGAATATCATTATTGCTATTATCCAGTGGATCCAGTAATTCCACTACTAGGAATTTACCCAAAGAAAATAAAATCACTAATTTGAAAAAATATATCCACACCTATGTTTATTGCAACATTATTTACAATAGCCAAGATATGGAAACAGCCCAAGTGCCCACTGATAGATGAATGGATAAAGGAGATGTGGTATGTATACACAATGGAATATTGCCCAGTCATAAAAAAGGGAAATCTTGCTGTCTGTGACAACATGGATGGATCTAGAGGGTATCATGCTCAAAGAAATAAGTCAGACAGAGAATGACAAATATCATATGATTTCACTTGTATGTGGAATCTGAAAGACAGACAAAAAAGAAATAGACCCATAAATACTCAAAGCAGTCTGTGTTTATTAGAGGTGATGGGGTTTGGAGGATTGGTTAAATAGGTGAAAGGGATAAAGAGGTACAAGCTTCAAATTATAAAATAAATTAGTTATTAGAACAGAAGCACAACCATAGAGAATATAACCAGTAATATTGTAATATTTTGGTATGGTAACAAGGGATAACTGTGCTTACTGTGGTGAGCATTTAGTAATGCATATAATTACTGAGTCACTATGTCGTACATCTGAAATCAATATAATATTGTATATCAACTATATCCAAATAAAAAAATTGTCTTTGGATGTATCAGGCAAGAGTGGCCACAGCCACTATACTGTGCAGATTTACCCAGAGATATCACATTCTTTTCCCCCCATTTTGGGTCAAATCCTGATGTCATCTTAAGATGGCATTGATGGCAAATACTTTAAAACAGTCAAAACTATTTCTTTGGGTTTTAGAAGAACGTGGATAGAGAGGCAAGTCCACAATCACCAACCCTGTTACGTCATCAGAGGATACTCTGAGCTTCATGTGACCTTTCTAACTTAAGAATGATACTTTTTCCTGAGATTGACTCTTGAAACAAAGTTAAATGGAAATACTGGAGCCTTTTAGCTGTTTTCCCTGACTGTGGTGGACTTACCCTTCCTTTCCAACATACGATCCCATACCTCTCCTTCCCTCAAGAAGCTTTCTTTGGCCACAGCTGTACAAAATACTCCTCATGGAGAATGTACTACCTGCCCCATTCACTTACCACTGATCAGTGTTGTCCTGTACAATTAAAAGTGGCAGGATAGCTTGCTCAGCAACCTGCTGCAAAGTCTTTTCTTGTTTAGGCCTCAGTCAAAACTGACAGCCTTATTATGAGTTACCTGATAAATGGGAAGGAATAACACACTCATAGTGGTATATGTTGCTTCTAAAATCCAGAGAGTCCTGCCAAGCATCATGCCTCATTTTTTTTGTGTGGGTAGACACAACCAATTGTCTTTTACTTTACAGAGTGTATCCTGACATGAACTAAACCACTAGATCCTTAGGAACTTCACTAATGTGGCAAGTCTTTGAGCTTTCTGTCATAGTACTAATGTAACAGACCAGCATGATGCGCTACAGGGCATCAGGACAATCCAGGTTTCTCCAGACTGTGTTATGACAAAGAGCAGGAGCATTAGTAGTAGTAAGTGTATACAGTTGTAAAAGTCATCAAATTATCTTTGGTGATAGGAACGGGAGTGGGAGATTTTATTAGGCTAATATCTGCCTACCAGCTTCCAAGAGCTCTGTTGTTTTGCTTCAGCAAAGTCATTACATCCAGAATCAGCTGCCAGTGGTACTGCTGATTAAGTGTATGATAATCTGCAGCCACCTTCCAAGACCATCTGGACTTTGCAAGAGCCAGGAAGAAAGTTAAATGGGGATGTGGCTGGAATAACACCGCTGCCTCTTTCAAGTCTGCGGTGGTGGCACTAACTCTGTAATTCCTCCAAGATGGTGGGTTTGCTTTTGGGTTACTCTCTAGGGAGGGGAGAGTGGGTTGGGGTAGGGCATTTCGAGGGCCTTCTACTTGGCCCTCCCTTCTGACCATAATAGCTGTCAATCACTCTGTGGGTCAGGGAGGCTCTATGAATACTCTTCCAGTTACTAAGTATATCTACTCTAAATATACCTTCTGAGACCTGAGAACTATGAGACAGACCCATGGTCCCACTGGGTTTGGGCAAAACTCCATCTTTTGCTGGACTTTCATGAGCACAATCTGACTAGTAAACCAAGGTGTCATTTCAAGTCTTAGGATTAGGGTCAGTTCAATTAATTTCTTTTTTTTTTAATTATTTAAATTTTATTTCCTTGTAACTTTCCTTTTTTTAAATTAGAGTATCATTGATCTACCATCTTATGAAGGTTTCACACGCACAACGTTGTGGTTTCACATTCACCCATGTTATCAAGTCCTCACCTCCCACCCCATTCAATTCATTTCTTAATATCCTGAAAAACAGACTGTCCTCTGGGATCTCCTGAGGGAATATGGCTAGGGGGTGGCTGGGCAGGTGGCATATAATTGATCCATTTTTGCATTCTCATGTTCTTTAGCATTTAGACTTCTTCCTCTATCTATAGTATGCCAGGGAAGTTTTGGCTTTTTGGCCTTACTGGCAGCAGCTTACTGTTGAGACAGGCCAGCCTAGTTGACAATTGATGCCATTTCTCAAGTGCTCAAACCATGACATGAAATCCTAATTCCCAAATGTGCACTAATTAAAAAAATTTAGCTAATCAAGCCTCAGGTTAGGTTCTTTTTGGTCTAATAACCTTAGAATCCTCTTAAATACATGCTCCCCAGACTCCTGTTGATACAAGTTAATGAAGTCCTGCAACTCTTTCAGCATATTGTTGACCTCCTTTAGGCCCAGATTTTATACTTTACAATCTGTACTATGCTTCCATTTAACTCTTCTTGAGGATCTGTAAGTGATGAGGGTAGTGGAGGTGGGTCCTGAGTAAATCAAATTTCCTTGGTGCAGTCATTGGAAGGTTTTTGCTCAGTGGAAACGGGTTGCAGGACACTCAGGGAGGTTTAGGAGGAGGTGCACATTTAAGTTCTCAGTCTCCTCCATGTCTGCACAAAAGTCTCTCTCCCCTACCTTGGGGTCTCACTTCTTTTCCATCAGTACCCTCAGCTTATTGTAAGAGGTTGAAACTGAAGGATTTGCATATTTAATTGGGTTTGCAATTCTGCGGCCATTAAAATAATTTTCTAGACTCGGTCCTAATCTGTATCAGTCCAGAGACAATAGGAGAAGGAGTCCCGTTAGAGACACTTTATGAGTTTTCCACCTGGTTCTGAGCTGGGTATTAGAGATTTTCAATAGAAAACCTGTCTTTTCCCTGTTTACTGTTTTTGGAGCCATTAGAAACATCCAGCTGAATCCACACTCTTTATAATCACTGTTGTCACCATGGTGACTAAGTACCGCAGTCACTGTACTTCTGTTGCCTTTTACCTTCCACCTCCAATGATAAGCTGAGGGGCCACCAAACGCCACAGATTACCAGTATCCCATTTCCTCCTAGTGAGGAGATGAGTCGTGTGCTTCTTAAATACAAGAGCAATAGAATATCAGAATCCTGTTTTGGGGGGCTGTTTTCTAGGGCCCTTCCTGGTATCTATTCTTATATCAGTGTAGAGCCTGAAAGGCGACACATGACACACTCGAGTAACATAACTGAGGTGCATTTATTAAGGGGACTATTTATAAAGATGAAGGCAGGGTTGGTAGGTTGAATAGTTGAGTTCGATTCTTCATCCCTACCTTTATTCACACCCTTTCATATCCTCAAGAAAGGAGTATATTTCCTTGCCTCCCATCTTTGGGTTGGTCCTAGAACTTTTGGCTAATGTCATGTGGGTGGAAGTGAGAGCGTGCCAGTTCCAAGGTTCGGCCTTAAGGGAAATCATATGCTTTTGTTTGCTCTAATGAGCCTCTGCCATCACCAGGAGAGAAACACACCTGCTGGTCCAAGGAGGATGAGAGATGTGTGTGTACTCCACACCGCGTAGGTCTACAGCGTGGGGCATAACTGCTCTTGCTATCAAAGCATGATGTAAAGATGTGCAATGAGCCCAGGCTAAATCAGCCAAGTTCTAGCTGATGAGTTCTCTAGGGGTGAGAACAAACTGACTGTTTTAATGCATTATTAGGCTTTGGAGTAGTGGAGATGCAGCATAAGTTTAACAGTAGCCATCTGACATACTAGAATAAATAAAAACCAATAGGAGATGGGGCAAAACCTCAGAGATTTGATGGTAGGCTTAAAGGACCAAGAGAAAGAAGAAGTTACTAGGGCCTGGAGAGAGCAACTATAGGTGATGATGTTGGAGAAGAGCTACGGCCTTTGGTAAAGGAATGTGGGCAATCCATAGAAACCAAGGAGGGAAGTGAGAGGAATGATATCATCCCCTTGCTCTCCTGCACTCTCACCTCCTGCTGGTGCCTCTTATCATCACCCTTGGAAGGCAAGGGAGCCCACTGACACAAGCCATTTAAACTGCCCAAGGCAGGATGGTCTGCAAGGGAAAATGGAAAATATCCAACACACTTTGCATGTCTGAAAATGTCTTTGTTTTATCCTCATTTGTACGATAGTGTAGCTATTGAGAGGTTTGATTCTTCTCATCTCTTACTTCATGTGTGACCTGTTGCTTCTTTCTCTTTCTTGAAATTAATAGAATCTTCTTATCATCCCCAAATATTCAAACACATTTTCTCCATGTGCCTTGCATTGGCTTTAACTTTTATCCAAAAGATCGTAGATACTCAAAAGATCTTTTGAATTTCGAAATTTACATCCTTCAGTTCTGGAAATGTTTCTAGTATTACTTCATTGGTAATTTACCATATTCCATTTTCCTACTCTTTCCCTGAATTTCCTATTTTCTTCTGTGTTCCATCTTCATATTTTTTCCCTTTTTTTTTTTTCTGGGAGATTTCCTCAACTTTTCCTTTCAATCCTTCTATTGAGTTTTATTTCAGTAACATTTAAAAAATTGAGATAGGTCTCATTTAACATGTAATTCACCACTTTAAAGTGTACACTTGAGGGATTTTAGTATATTGACTATGTTGTACAATCCCCACCACTATCAAATCCCAGAATGTTTCCAACATCCCCCCCAAAAAACTTGTCCCTATTACCTACTAGTTAATCCCAATTCCCTCCTACTCCTATTCCCTGGAAATCACTAATCTATTTTATGTCTTTATGGATTTACCCGTTCTGGACATTTCATATAAATTGAAGCATATGCTATGTGGCTTTTTGCGTTTGCCTTATTTCACTTAGCGTAGTGTTTTTAAAGTTCATCTATGTTCTAGTATCTAACAATACTTTATTCTTTTTATGGCAGAATAATATCCATTGTATGAATATACCACATTTGTTTATCCATTAGTAATGAACAGTTAGGTTGCTTCTATTTTGGCTAATATAATAATCATATTAATATGAATAGTGCTGCTATGAACATTCATGCCCAGATTGTTATGTTAACATAATATATCTGTATGTGGGAAATAGTCTTACTATTTCTGAGCTATATTAGTTACTGATCACAGTCCCATCTGAACATTCTGTTTCTAAACACTGTCTTTTGATTCTCGTCTTTGTCTTTAGTTTTCCTCAGTTGGTTCAGAATTTAGGTTGGGAAGAGGAGGGGTGTTATATTCTGACCTTGAGCACTAACAGGTATGCTTTTCGTCAAGTTTATTAGCAATTGTGCCAGTTTACAATTATTCCCAAGAGCAATATGAATTCCAGTTGTTCCAAATCATTCATTTAGTATTGTCAGACTTAAATTTTGTCAATTTATAAATGAGAATTTGTATCTCACGATGTTTAATTTACATTTCCCTTATTGGGGAGACTGAATGTCTTTTTTCCAGTGTTTATTGGACTTAGGTTTCCTCTTCTGCTCATATTTTTTGCCCATTTTTCTACTTTTTTCTTCTTAATGATTTGCAGGAATTCATAAAAATCTTTTTTTTTGAAAACATATTCGAAACATACAAGAATAGAGGCTAATATAAAAATATTCATGTTCCTATCACCCAAATTACCTTGTCTTCATTCATTGTCTTCTCAGCTTCAAGTTTATGCTCTTCCATCCCCCCAACAATAATCACTATGGTGAACTTAGTGTTTACCTTTCCCATGCAAAGCTTTTTTTTTTTTTTTTATTTTTTATTTTTAATAATTATTTTTTATTGAAGGGTAGTTGACACACAGTATTACATTACATGAGTTTCAAGTGTACAACACAGTGGTAGAACATTTATATACATAATTCTAGATTCCAGCTATCACCCTACCAGGCTGTTACAATATCTTGACTATATTCCTTATGCTATACATTACATCCTGGTTACTAATTTATTTTACCATTGGAAGTCTGTCCTTTTTTTTTTTTTTTTTTTTTTTTGTGAGGGCATCTCTCATATTTATTGATCAAATGCTTGTTAACGACAATAAAATTCTGTATAGGGGAGTCAATGCTCAATGCACAATCATTATTCCACCCCAAGCCTAATTTTTGTCAGTCTCCAATCTTCTGAGGCATAACAAACAAGTTTTTACATGTAGAACAAATTCTTACATAATGAATAAGTTACATAGTGAACAGTACAAGGGCAGTCATCACAGAAACTTTCGGTTTTGCTCATGCATTATGAACTATAAACAGTCAGTTCAAATATGAATACTGATTTGGTTTTTATACTTGATTTATATGTGGATACCACATTTCTCTCTTTATTATTATTATTTTTAATAAAATGCTGAAGTGGTAGGTAGATACAAGATAAAGGTAGAAAACATAGTTTAGTGTTGTAAGAGAGCACATGTAGATGATCAGGTGTGTGCCTGTAGACTATGTGTTAATCCAAGCTAGACAAGGGCAATAAAACATCCAAGTATGCAGAAGATTTCTCTCAGAACGGGGGGGTGAGGTTCTAAGCCTCACCTCTGTTGATCCCCAATTTCTCACCTGATGGCCCCCCTGCGACTGTGCCTGTCTTAGGTTGTTCCTCCCTTGAGGAATCTTACCCGTCTCTGGCTAACCAGTCATCTTCCGGGGCCATACAGGGAAATGTGAAGTTGGTAAGTGAGAGAGAAGCCTTATTGTTTGAAAAAGTTAGCTTTTTACTTCTTTGCATATTTATGCCCTGTGGCTTCTATGCCCAGCATTTGTCTTGAGGTATCTTTACCACTTGGAAGAATTATGATACTCGGTAAATTTGATATGAGGCACGAATTCTATTTAAGGGTTGTAATTAGGAAGGAAGAAGAAAAGCTATAGAAGTAGCAGGCGGAAGAAAACATGGGAAGATTGATTATTTCTTTGATATATCTTCTTGTAGAGTAACTTCAGCATGTATAGGTTTTAAGCTACTACTTAAATTGCACACACACATTAACATAATAGGAGTATAGTTACATAACCAAAGCATATCTGTAATTACCAGCCATCTGCAGTGAAACCAAGAAAACCAGTTAGGCACCTTAGGCATTTGTGAAAACTTATCTATGATATGGTGGATATTGTCCAAATGAACTTGAACAGTCTGAGAGAAATCAGACAAATTAAAACAACCCATTCCTGGGGACTGTTCACATGCCATATGTTCTTTTAACAGTAAATAGTTTGTAGTTGTAAGACTTTGGAGCGCTACAATTTGCACTTCTCCAAATTCTTGGTTGAGTTCCAACAGTATAGATCCAGTCCAATTTTGTTGTTTTACTGTATGCACAGGCCAGCTTAGATATCTCCTTCCTCATTCCCATGGCAAGTCCAGGAACGGGTGGGATGAGTGCATCTACAACTGTAGCAGTGCGTGGATCATTGTTGGGGTTTTTTGATGATCATCTTCTGGCATGAGTCTTCCAGAGGGTGCAGATGTTGGAAGTTCTTTTTCATATCGTATCTTAGTTCATTTTCGGGGTAGCCCAATTAGGCTTTGATCCTCTGTATAAACACAAACAGACCCTTTGCCTACACTTTTATATGCCCTTTATACCCTTGTGTAGAACTCGTTGGAGGTTACCACACAGGAACTGCCCTTTTTTTTTTTTTTTTTTTGCTATCACTAATCTACACTTACATGACGAATATTATGTTTACTAGGCTCTCCCCTATACCAGGTCTCCCCTATAAACCCCTTTACAGTCACTGTCCATCAGCATAGCAAAATGTTGTAGAATCACTACTTGCCTTCTCTGTGTTGTACAGCCCTCCCTTTTCTCCTACCCCCCCATGCATGTTAATCTTAATACCCCCCTACTTCTCCCCCCCTTATCCCTCCCTACCCACCCCTCCTCCCCAGTCCCTTTCCCTTTGGTACCTGTTAGTCCATTCTTGAGTTCTGTGATTCTGCTGCTGTTTTGTTCCTTCAGTTTTTCCTTTGTTCTTATATTCCACAGATAAGTGAAATCATTTGGTATTTCTCTTTCTCCGCTTGGCTTGTTTCACTGAGCATAATACCCTCCAGCTCCATCCATGTTGCTGCAAATGATTGGATTTGCCCTTTTCTTATAGCTGAGTAGTATTCCATTGTGTATATGTACCACATCTTCTTTATCCATTCATCTACTGATGGACATTTAGGTTGCTTCCAATTCTTGGCTATTGTAAATAGTGCTGCAATAAACATAGGGGTGCATCTGTCTTTCTCAAACTTGATTGCTGCGTTCTTAGGGTAAATTCCTAGGAGTGGAATTCCTGGGTCAAATGGTAAGTCTGTTTTGAGCATTTTGATGTACCTCCATACTGCTTTCCACAATGGTTGAACTAACTTACATTCCCACCAGCAGTGTAGGAGGGTTCCCCTTTCTCCACAGCCTCGCCAACATTTGTTGTTGTTTGTCTTTTGGATGGCAGCCATCCTTACTGGTGTGAGGTGATACCTCATTGTAGTTTTAATTTGCATTTCTCTGATAATTAGCGATGTGGAGCATCTTTTCATGTGTCTGTTGGCCATCTGTATTTCTTTTTTGGAGAACTGTCTGTTCAGTTCCTCTGCCCATTTTTTAATTGGGTTATTTGTTTTTTGTTTGTTGAGGCGTGAGAGCTCCTTATATATTCTGGACGTCAAGCCTTTATCGGATGTGTCATTTTCAAATATATTCTCCCATACTGTAGGGATCCTTCTTGTTCTATTGATGGTGTCTTTTGCTGTACAGAAGCTTTTCAGCTTAATATAGTCCCACTTACTCATTTTTGCTGTTGTTTTCCTTGCCTGGGGAGATATGTTCAAGAAGAGGTCACTCACGTTTACGTCTAAGAGGTTTTCGCCTATGTTTTCTTCCAGGAGTTTAATGGTTTCATGGCTTACATTCAGGTCTTTGATCCATTTTGAGTTTACTTTTGTATATGGGGTTAGACAATGGTCCAGTTTCATTCTCCTACATGTAGCTGTCCAGTTTTGCCAGCACCACCTGTTGAAGAGACTGTCATTTCGCCATTGTATGTCCATGGCTCCTTTATCAAATATTAATTGACCATATATGTCTGGGTTAATGTCTGGATTCTCTAGTCTGTTCCATTGGTCTGTGGCTCTGCTCTTGTGCCAGTACCAAATTGTCTTGATTACTATGGCTTTATAGTAGAGCTTGAAGTTGGGGAGTGAGATCCCCCCTACTTTATTCTTCTTTCTCAGGATTGCTTTGGCTATTCGGGGTCTTTGGTGTTTCCATATGAATTTTTGAATTATTTGTTCCAGTTCATTGAAGAATGTTGCTGGTAGTTTCATAGGGATTGCATCAAATCTGTATATTGCTTTGGGCAGGATGGCCATTTTAACGATATTAATTCTTCCTAGCCACGAGCATGGAATGAGTTTCCATCTGTTAGTGTCCCCTTTAATTTCTCTTAAGAGTGACTTGTAGTTTTCAGAGTATAAGTCTTTCACTTCTTTGGTTAGGTTTATTCCTAGGTATTTTATTTTTTTTGATACAATTGTGAATGGAGTTGTTTTCCTGATTTCTCTCTCTGTTGGTTCATTGTTAGTATATAGGAAAGCCACAGATTTCTGTGTGTTGATTTTGTATCCTGCAACTTTGCTGTATTCCGATATCAGTTCTAGTAGTTTTGGGGTGGAGTCTTTAGGGTTTTTTATGTACAGTATCATGTCATCTGCAAATAGTGACAGTTTAACTTCTTCTTTACCAATCTGGATTCCTTGTATTTCTTTATTTTGTCTGATTGCCGTGGCTAGGGCATCCAGTACTATGTTAAATAACAGTGGAGAGAGTGGGCATCCCTGTCTAGTTCCCGATCTCAGAGGAAATGCTTTCAGCTTCTCGCTGTTCAATATAATGTTGGCTGTGGGTTTTTCATAGATGGCCTTTATTATGTTGAGGTACTTGCCCTCTATTCCCATTTTGCTGAGAGTTTTTAACATGAATGGATGTTGAACTTTGTCAAATGCTTTTTCAGCCTCTATGGAGATGATCATGTGGTTTTTGTCTTTCTTTTTGTTGATGTGGTGGATGATGTTGATGGACTTTCGAATGTTGTACCATCCTTGCATCCCTGGAATGAATCCCACTTGGTCATGGTGTATGATCCTTTTGATGTATTTTTGAATTCGGTTTGCTAATATTTTGTTGAGTATTTTTGCATCTACGTTCATCAGGGATATTGGTCTGTAGTTTTCTTTTTTGGTGGTGTCTTTGCCTGGTTTTGGTATTAGGGTGATGTTAGCTTCATAGAATGAGTTTGGGAGTATCTGTTCCTCCTCTATTTTTTGGAAAACTTTAAGGAGAATTGGTATTATGTCTTCCCTGTATGTCTGATAAAATTACGAGGTAAATCCATCTGGCCCGGGGGTTTTGTTCTTTGGTAGTTTTTTGATTACCTCTTCAATTTCGTTGCTGGTAATTGGTCTGTTTAGATTTTCTGTTTCTTCCTGGGTCAATCTTGGAAGGTTATATTTTTCTAGGAAGTTGTCCATTTCTCCTAGGTTTCCCAGCTTGTTAGCATATAGGTTTTCATAGTATTCTCCAATAATTCTTTGCATTTCCGTGGGGTCCGTCGTGATTTTTCCTTTCTCGTTTCTGATACTGTTGATTTGTGTTGACTCTCTTTTCTTCTTAATAAGTCTGGCTAGAGGCTTATCTATTTTGTTTATTTTCTCGAAGAACCAGCTCTTGGTTTCATTGATTTTTGCTATTGTTTTATTCTTCTCAATTTTATTTATTTCTTCTCTGATCTTTATTATGTCCCTCCTTTTGCTGACCTTAGGCCTCATCTGTTCTTCTTTTTCCAATTTCGATAATTGTGACATTAGACCATTCATTTGGGATTGTTCTTCCTTTTTTAAATATGCTTGGATTGCTATATACTTTCCTCTTAAGACTGCTTTTGCTGTGTCCCACAGAAGTTGGGGCTTAGTGTTGTTGTTGTCATTTGTTTCCATATATTGCTGGATCTCCATTTTGATTTGGTCATTGATCCATTGATTATTTAGGAGCGTGTTGTTAAGCCTCCATGTGTTCGTGAGCCTCTTTGCTTTCTTTGTACAGTTTATTTCTAGTTTTATGCCTTTGTGGTCTGAAAAGTTGGTTGGTAGGATTTCAATCTTTTGGAATTTTCTGAGGCTCTTTTTGTGGCCTAGTATGTGGTCTATTCTGGAGAATGTTCCATGTGCACTTGAGAAGAATGTATATCCCGCTGCTTTTGGATGTAGAGTTCTATAGATGTCTATTAGGTCCATCTGCTCTACTGTGTTGTTCAGTGCTTCCGTGTCCTTACTTATTTTCTGCCCAGTGGTTCTATCCTTTGGGGTGAGTGGTGTGTTGAAGTCTCCTAGAATGAATGCATTGCAGTCTATATCCCCCTTTAGTTCTGTTAGTATTTGTTTCACATATGCTGGTGCTCCTGTGTTGGGTGCATATATATTTAGAATGGTTATATCCTCTTGTTGGACTGAGCCCTTTATCATTATGTAGCGTCCTTCTTTATCTCTTGTTACTTTCTTTGTTTTGAAGTCTATTTTGTCTGATATTAGTACTGCAACCCCTGCTTTCTTCTCACTGTTGTTTGCTTGAAATATGTTTTTCCATCCCTTGACTTTTAGTCTGTACATGTCTTTGGGTTTGAGGTGAGTTTCTTGTAAGCAGCATATAGATGGGTCTTGCTTTTTTATCCATTCTGTTACTCTGTGTCTTTTGATTGGTGCATTCAACCCATTAACATTTAGGGTGACTATTGAAAGATATGTACTTATTGCCATTGCAGGCTTTAAATTCGTGGTTACCAAAGGTTCAAGGTTAGCCTCTTTAGTATCTTACTGCCTAACTTAGCTCGCTTATTGAGCTGTTATATCCACTGTCTGGAGATTCTTTTCTTCTCTCCCTTCTTGTTCCTCCTCCTCGATTCTTCATATGTTGGGTGTTTTGTGCTGTGCTCTTTCTAGGAGTGCTCCCATCTAGAGCAGTCCCTGTAAGATGTTCTGTAGAGGTGGTTTGTGGAAAGCAAATTCCCTCAGCTTTTGTTTGTCTGGGAATTGTTTAATCCCACCGTCATATTTGAATGATAGTCGTGCTGGATACAGTATCCTTGGTTCAAGGCCCTTCTGTTTCATTGTATTAAATATATCATGCCATTCTCTTCTGGCCTGTAGGGTTTCTGTTGAGAAATCTGACGTTAGCCTGATGGGTTTCCCTTTATAGGTGACCTTTTTCTCTCTAGCTGCGTTTAACACTCTTTCCTTGTCCTTGATCTTTGCCATTTTAATTATTATGTGTCTTGGTGTTGCCCTTCTTGGATCCTTTCTGTTGGGGGTTCTGTGTATTTCCATGGTCTGTTTGATTACTTCCTCCCCCAGTGTGGGGAAGTTTTCAGCAATTATTTCTTCTAAGATACTTTCCATCTCTTTTCCTCTCTCTTCTTCTTCTGGGACCCCTATAATACGGATATTGCTCCTTTTAGATTGGTCACACAGTTCTCTTAATATTGTTTCATTCCTGGAGATCCTTTTGTCTCTCTCTATGTCAGCTTCCTTGCGTTCCTGTTCTCTGATTTCAATTCCATCAATGGCCTCTTGCATTCTATCCATTCTGCTTATAAACCCTTCCAGAGTTTGTTTCATTTCTGCAATCTCCTTTCTGGCATTTGTGATCTCCTTCCGGACTTCATCCCATTTTTCTTGCGTATTTCTCTGCATCTCTGTCAGCATGTTTATGATTCTTATTTTGAATTCTTTGTCAGGAAGACTCGTTAGGTCTGTCTCCTTCTCTGGTGTTGTCTCTGTGATCTTTGTCTGCCTGTAGCTTTGCCTTTTCATGGTGATAGGAATAGTCTGCAGAACTGGGACGAGTGACGGCTGGAAGGACTTCCTTTCTTGTTGGTTTGTGGCCCTCCTCTCCTGGGAGAACAGCGGCCTCTAGTGGCTTGTGCTGCGCAGCTGCGCGCAGACAGGGTTTCTGCTTCCTGCCCTGCTGCTATGGAGTTAATCTCCGCTGTTGCTGTGGGCGTGGCCTGGCTCGGGCAGCTACTCCAAAATGGTGGAGTCGCGTTGGAGCAGGAGCTGCTGGGAGGCTATTTATCTCCGTAAGGGGCCTCCCTGCTCCCTGCAGCCCAGGGGTTAGGGTGCCCAGAGATCCCGGATTCCCTACCTCTGGATTAAGTGGCCCGCCCTGCCCCTTTAAGACTTCCAAAAAGCACCCGCCAAAACAAAACAACGACCACAAAAAAAAACAAGAAAAAAAATTTTTTTAATTAAAAAAAAAAAAAATTTTTAATTAAAAAAAAAAAGGTTGTCGTTCGTTTTTCTTTATTCTCCGGTGCCAGCCTCAGGCCTCTGCTCACCGGTCTTTCTGCCCTGTTTCCCTAATATTGGGGTCCCTGTCCCTTTAAGACTTCCAAAAAGCGCTCACCAAAACAAAGCAGCAAAAAACCAAAAAAAAAAAAATGGTCGCGCGCTTTTCTTATGTCCTCTGTCGCCCAGCCTCCAGTGCCCGCTCACTGTTCTTGCTGCCCTGTTTTCCTAGTATCGAGCGCCCTGCACTCTGGCCCGGATGGCGGGGGCTGGGTGTTCGGCAGCCCTGGGCTCCGTCTCCCTCCCGCTCTGCCTGCTCTTCTCCCGCCGGGAGCTGGGGGGATGGGCGCTCGGCTCCCGCGGGGCCGGGGCTTGTATCTTACCCCCTTCGCGAGGCGCTGGGTTCTCTCAGGTGTGGATGTGGTCTGGATATTGTCCTGTGTCCTCTGGTCTTTATTCTAGGAAGGGTTGTCTTTGTTATATTTTCATAGATATATGTTGTTTTGGGAGGAGATTTCCGCTGCTCTACTCACGCCGCCATCTTCCGCCCCACTCGCAAAGCTTTTATATCGGGTAAAAGTTATATTCTGGATACTAATCCTTTGTTAATTTTATGCATTTTGAATTGCAAATATCTCCTCTCATTCTGTGCTGTGTTTTTCACTTTGCTTATGGTGCTTTTGATATATGGAAGTTTTAAATTATAATGTGATCATATTCATCAGATGTTTATTTTATGGTTTGTGCTTTTTGTGTTATATTTTAAGAATCCTTTTTCTGTCTTTTCTGTACTCTTTTTGTGAATATATGTGTTATCTCCTTGATGAGTATCTATGCTCCCTTGAGGAAAGGATCATGATTTATATCCTTTCATCCTCTACAACGTTAATTCCAGTGACTCCCCATTGGCAGGTCCAGAAAGACTCCCCTGGTGGACCCTGGCTTGTCGTCTCACTCTGCACACCTCGGTCTAGCTGCTGCCCCTTTTCGTCACAACCTTGTGTCCTTTCCTCTCTTTTACTTTTTCTTCACATTTATATTTCTCCTTGCCATAATTTTATGTAAGACTTACAAGTTTAGAAGAATATCAGTTACATCTGAAGACTATTAAAAAATAAAGGGGATTAATCAGTTTAAATAAGTGGAAAGTAGGTGGACTTCAGCTTTGAGTCAGCAGGTCATTGCTATGATCACTGAAAGAACAGACACGGTGTCTACCTTTCAGCCCTACTTCCTGCTATGTCAGTTTTATTCTAAAGCTTGTTCTCTTTTGCAGCTACATGATATTTGTATGCCTAATACAGGGTTCCTCAACCTTGACACTAGTGACATTTGGGCTGGATAATTTTTTGGTTTTGTTTGCAGGAGCGGTCTTTCCTGAGCATTGTAGGATGTGAAGAAACACCCCTGTTCTACCCATTAGATGCCAATAGCATTCCCTTTCCCCACCCTGAGGTGTGACAACCAAAAATGTCTCCTGGGCAGTGAAATCACCCCTGGCTGAGAGCTTCTATCCTAATGAGATGTGCCGAAATC
The DNA here is from genome assembly GCF_030020395.1 of Manis pentadactyla. Classification (NCBI taxonomy): domain Eukaryota; kingdom Metazoa; phylum Chordata; class Mammalia; order Pholidota; family Manidae; genus Manis; species Manis pentadactyla. The sequence continues at coordinate 10,840,729 of NC_080031.1, read as the reverse complement.
ACATGTCTGGTTCTGTAACAATGAAGCCTTGTTGAGGGATGAAAGGTATTCGTTGGCTGAAGCCAAACTGGACTTACCTGCAGAGCTGGTTCAACTTTGGTCTGTATTAACGAAGTGTAGAAACATAAAGAAAATCTTGGTACTAGTAAAAAGCGGGAACGTGGAAATGAAGCTGGTTAGACAAGAAATGGCCACCCACAGAAAAATGTGGTATGTGGTCCAGAGTAGCAGCTAAGTGACTATTGCAAGTCTTTTCTCATTTTAATATCCAGTAATCAACCAATCCTAAACCCTCACCTTTAGTACTTCCATTCTAAAGAGAAAAAGAGATATTGAGGGGCAGAGAGGGAAGGGGAGAAGTATTCTGGTGTTTCTACTTACAAGGGCACTAATTCCAACATGAGGACCACGTCATCATGACCTCTTCCAGACCCAGTTTTCTCCCAGAGGTCCCATGTCCAAATACCGTCACAATGTAGGTGAGGCTTCAACGTATGAATTTTGGAAGGGAGACCGTTCAGTACTTAGTATTACTACTTGGAATTTTGGTAATTGTAATGCATTTAAAAAGGACATAAAAATGTATATTTTTCTGTTGTTAATTAGCCGCCAATGAGCAGGTATGCCCACTGGTGAATTTTTGTGCAGATAACAGTAGAGGAAGCAAAGACCTTTTAAATGTACAGGAATGTCAAAGATTCTCCACTTCTCCATCATGGACAGGTTCCCTGGGAATGGTTTTTGAGACCAGTGTTTCTCAATGTTTCTGTGAGTTTGAGCAGAGGTTGGGTTTATTGGAGAATGCATTCAGACAAGGCTGTAAAGATGGTATGGAAGCAGGATGAGACAGAGGATGAAATTGAACTGTGATCAAGTCGCAAGAGAGGCTCGGCCAATCCTAGCAGAGAGCTGGGATGGCCCGCAGAGCTGTCTCACTTTGAGGCAAGAGGTCAATCCCTTGTTCCACTGCAGTGACTCAGCATTAGATGCAAGATGCCTCCTGGGAGGGGTGCAACCTAGGGTGAAGCAGCCCCTAATGCTGAAGGTAAGCCTAGAAAGAAATAGCCTTCATTCCTGAGCACGTGGGGTTGGGGTGGGGGCTGGCCTGGAAAGCACAGCACAGCCTTCATTTCGTTACTCAAGCAACTGAAAGCAGGTGACTCTAGGCTCATTATTAGGATGGCACTGCAGTGATGGTTTTCCTACTAATTGCTTCAGTCTCCAGGCAAGCATGTTTCAAGGATTTCAAAAACAAGTTTTTCTGATAGCTTCCAAAATCAGTTTAATGCCCAGTTTATCAAATTGAGCCCTACTTCTTAGTAATGTAATTTCAATAAAGTAAGATGCCTTAGGACTTGGTCAGATGCCTCTGAGACAGGTGTCTTCAGGAAGGCAGACTTTCACACCTTCTCCGTTATATCTGAGCCTGTTGGGATAGTATGTTTATATAACTGCCATGGTGATCTTGGTCTTGGAGTGTTGACCATCGTTTGCCAAGTTGCTCAGTGATGAGTGTAGTAGCTCTTGAGATTTTAGTTATAATAACATCACAACCCAGCAGGCTCTTCGTTTTTGGCTCTACACAATAGAGACTGCTTACTTCCAAGCACATTTCATTCACAAACAGTTTCGCTTTCCAAAATACTGTATTTTGTGTGTTCTGTCTCTGCTGAGAGCCTCACAGGCATAAATAATCATCACTTTCAGTAGCTATAGTTGTACAAAGCACTTCAGATAGGTAATGAGTCGATCAACATCATAAATTGATAGAAAATGGGTCATTACAGATATATGGGAGAGGGAAAACAGGGCTAAAATTGAAGAACCGAAGTCTTAACCTCCTCTTGAAGAATATCCTCAGGGCAAGAGAGCTGCATGTAGGAAATTAGTACCTGGCTCCTGTATTACCTCCCCTCTAGCCCATAAAACAAGAACATGGGAATAATCTCATAGGAGAAAACCCACAGTTTGAGGGAAAATGTGGTACCAGCTGAAATGTTTCCAAATGTTAGAAAATTCAAGGTGTTTTGAGGTATAGAAGAAACTAATTCAATAAGAAGTTGGGGAAGTCACAGTTTAGTGACTTACAACAAGAGTGAATGATGTCATATGTTCAGAGCAGAATGATAACAAGTCAGGTTCTCGGGCTCATCTCTCACTCACTGAGACACTGACTGAGCTCTGTACCACAGTGCAACAGAGAGCAGCTCTCTCCAGATGACGCTGGACTTACATTCATTAAAAGGACTGATGATCTTGACAGAAGACTCTTTTCTGTAGGTAAGAAGGTTTAATGAAAAGTTCATGTTCACAAGTTCTCACCTTATTTTCTCACAGATAAAATTTTTGCATATATTTTAAAATCATTTTAAGTTCTTTCTCTCTCATGATTTTTTCATATCTTCCTAAATTCCAAAGCACCTTCTTTTGGGAGATTTCCCTGTTGACATTGCACAAGTCCAAGGAGCATCATTAACATTGCAATTTATGGGGCAAGGTACTCAGATCTCTACATTCCCATGTTTGTTAACCCTTCATTTGCTGATTTAAGGTTTTCCTTTCATTCTTGATATTTCTCTTGCCTTTGGTTTTGACAAATAATAAACAGTGCAGTGTAGTGAGAAGGCATATGGTGATTAAAGCATTGTGTTGGGTGTTTGTTGGGTGCCTGCCCAGCATCCGCTAACCCTCCCTCCTGACAACATTACTGCATTTCCTACAAGGGACTTCAAATTTCCTGGACTTTCAGCCAGGGTTTTTTGGTGGAACTGGCCCGCTCTACTCCAGGGGTGGGTTCTGATTTTGTTTAGTATAAGCCAATTAGCATGTTCTTTTCCCCTGTCCTCAGTGGTTCACTCAGGGAGGCATGTATAAACCAGTCAAAACTAACCTGATGGAAGAAGGTATTTGTTAGGGCTTCTCATACCTCTGTACAAGCCACTAGAAATTATTCACTCTTTCCTGCTGCATGGGAAAAAGGCACTAGGCAGTGAACAAAATAGCAAATCTCTATCCTTATGGAGCATACATTCTAGTAGGAGGAAGCAGGCAGAAAATAAGATTTATTAGATGGTGTTTGGAACAAAGGAGAAAAATTAAAAAGATGAGGAGAAGGGGTTATTGAGATAACAGGGGGCAAGATCCACACAGAACTGTCTCGACCATTAGGAAGAATTTAGTTTTCATTCTGAGTGAGATGAGGGTTTTAAGCAGAGGAATGATGTGATATGAATTAAAATATGATATTGGCTGCTGTGTTTAAAGGGGAAAATGGTGGATGCAGGGATACTAGACAGTTATGAGGCTTTAGTATATTGAAGTATTAGTTCCAATTCTTTACTCTTCTTAATGGAATTAAGTTGAGAGAGGGGGAAGCATATTTTGAAAGAACATGTGAATGCAGCTTTTGGCACATGGGATTGGCTGGAGTCAAACACAGAAAACTCACAGAGTTTTTAAGAAAAGTCAATTGACAAAAGCACTCCCAACAATGAAAAAAGTCTGAGGATGTGCAAGATCTAAGCAGAGCTTTGGACTCTCACTTCTCTACAGGCAGGAATCAGGCTGAGAACTCACTTATCTACCAAGAAGGACATATTTTCTAATGTCCTTTCCAAGTGACTAGGGGAAGTGATGGAAAAAGAATGATTTCTTGGACTGTAGACCCAGGAGTTACGGAGGCCAGGCTGGAGAGTCATTCTTAGGGAGCAGAAGCAGCGCCTAATCATGGAATCATGTTGTCCCGTTCCCCAAACTGAGGGGCCTGACGACCTTCACTCTGTGGGAGTTTGTAAGTTATGGATCAGAGACTGCTATTTGCTTCCATTACTCCCCTTTCTGAATGACAGTGATTTTTTTTTTGTAGTTATATTTTCTCTGCCCATCATTTGTTGTATGTTAGGTATATGAGAAGATACCTGTTCTTTTGATACATGGTCTCTACAGGAAGAGCCGTATCAGACCTGATGCAGATCCTGGATTTCAAGGATTTGATGGGCTTTTTAGGGGCTTGGAATAGGAGTGGATTATTTTTGCATGCGAAAGTTATAACCAAGAGAGCAGACTGTGGTAGATTGAACTGCTGGTTCTTCACAAGTCTTCCCCACCAAGTCTTACACACACACGTGGCCTCTGCTGTGGTCGCTTTGTAAGCAGGGTGCTTCCTCACCTCTGGAATTCGGGTTTGCTCAGATGATTTCCTTTGGTCAGTGGGATGTCAGTGGAAGTGATATGAGCAAAAGTGTAAAATATTCTTCCATGCTGGCTTTTCCTGCTTGTGCTCCTGTGAGAACCATGAGAAGAGCACCCCTGGGAGGCGTTTTCAGCATGAGCTCTGAATAGGACACACGGAGCAGAGGCGCTACAGTTGACCCCTGGGCTCACTGTCTGAAGCCGACCTTGCCCAGCAGCCCACAGACCTTCAGCTTAGAGCAGACCTGAACTTAATATCAAGCCTGGAGTCCAGCCAACCTCAGCTCAAGTGCTACTGATCCACAGACCCACGAGAAAAAAATAACTTTTAAATTGTTGACTTTAGGATGGGTTGTGCAGCATCAAGGCGGCAATGACTGACCTATACAGAGATAATTGAGATAAGAGAGAGATGATGAGAATGAGGCAGGTGACAGGGGGACGCAGGCAGATAAAGTTCAGGACCCTTGTAAGTTTCAAAAAAAAAACCCCAGGCCAACTCAGCCACTTAGTTAGATAGACCTCAGCTGCTCTGACTGGTTACGCCCGGTGAAAATGAAGCATTGTGCTCTCAGCCAGTGAGTTGTGATGTCATTAGCTCGGTTCTCTATTAGGTCCAGGGGATGGGGTGGGACTTCCTCCTCTCAGGAGGCAATATGAACCCTGGACACCACAGCCTGACAGCATCCTTCCTCGGAGCCCCTGCCGAGTAGCAGGAGCTCTCTTTTCACTCATTAAGAGAGCTTTGCTGGTTGCTCCATACGCTTGTCTGCTGGCTTCCTTCTTCGTCACCTGAGACATGATCCTGGGGAAAAAACACCATTCCAGCCAGTAACAACAATAGAAGTGGTCAGATTCTGGACATATTTTATAGGTAGAGCCCACAGCTTTTGCTGATTGTAAAAGGGGTGTGAAAGAGAGGAATTGAGGATGAATTATAGGTTTTTGCTTGAGCAAATAGAAGAACGGAATGAGAAAAACGGAGTCAATTGAAAATTTGAAGGGTAATATAAAGAGCTGTTATCAGGAGCAATAACATGTTATTGGACATGTTAGGTATGAGTTGCCTATAGCCATCCAAATAAGGATGTTAAGTAGGCAGTTGAATATACAAGTGTGGAGTTGGAGTGGAGAAAGGACCAATGTATGCAGTATACATCTGGGACTAATCAGTATATGGATGACTTTTAAAGCCATGAGATGGGATGAGATCGACAAGTGTGATCACTTGAAAAATGGTCCAAGGATTGAGCCCGGGGCCACTTTAGCACTCAGCGGTCGGGAAGTTGAAGAGTATCAGCAAAAGAGATTGAGAAGGTAGCAGCCAGAGAGAGCAGAGGAAAGCCAGGTGATGGGAAGACAAGGTAAGTGGTAATGAAGTGTTACGCGTATGGGTTGTTATAATATCACACCCAGTCCTCCCTACCTCCGCCCCTTCCTTTTCCTCTTTCACCAGAACTATCATGGCCGCTAAATAGGTGTGTGTGTGCACTGACTACATGGAACACATACTGTTACTTTACATGTATAGCGAATTACTGACAAAAGTTGACTGGTATCTTTTTTTTTTTTTTTTTTTTTAATAACTATTTTTTATTGAAGGGTAGTTGACACACAGTATTGCATTACATGAGTTTCAAGTGTACAACACAGTGGTAGAACATTTATATACATAATTCTAGGTTCCAGCTATCACCCTACCAGGCTGTTACAATATCTTGACTATATTCCTTATGCTATACATTACATCCCGGTTACTAATTTATTTTACCATTGGAAGTCTGTCCTTCTTTTTTTTTTTTTTTTTTTTTTTGTGAGGGCATCTCTCATATTTATTGATCAAATGGTTGTTAACGACAATAAAATTCTGTATAGGGGAGTCAGTGCTCAATGCACAATCATTAATCCACCCCAAGCCTAATTTTTGTCAGTCTCCAATCTTCTGAGGCATAACAAACAAGTTCTTACATGTAGAACAAATTCTTACATAATGAATAAGTTACATAGTGAACAGTACAAGGGCAGTCATCACAGAAACTTTCGGTTTTGCTCATGCATTATGAACTCTAAACAGTCAGTTCAAATATGAATACTCATTTGGTTTTTATACTTGATTTATATGTGGATACCACATTTCTCTCTTTATTATTATTATTTTTAATAAAATGCTGAAGTGGTAGGTAGATACAAGATAAAGGTAGAAAACATAGTTTAGTGTTGTAAGAGAGCACATGTAGATGATCAGGTGTGTGCCTGTAGACTATGTGTTAATCCAAGCTAGACCAGGTCAATAAAACATCCACGTATGCAGAAGATTTCTCTCAGAACGGGGGGGTGAGGTTCTAAGCCTCACCTCTGTTGATCCCCAATTTCTCACCTGATGGCCCCCCTGCGACTGTGCCTGTCTTAGGTTGTTCCTCCCTTGAGGAATCTTACCCGTCTCTGGCTAACCAGTCATCTTCCGGGGACATACAGGGAAATGTGAAGTTGGTAAGTGAGAGAGAAGCCTTATTGTTTGAAAAAGTTAGCTTTTTACTTCTTTGCATATTTATGCCCTGTGGCTTCTATGCCCAGCATTTGTCTTGAGGTATCTTTACCACTTGGAAGAATTATGATACTCGGTAAATTAGATATGAGGCACGAATTCTATTTAAGGGTTGTAATTAGGAAGGAAGAAGAAAAGCTATAGAAGTAGCAGGCAGAAGAAAACATGGGAAGATTGATTATTTCTTTGACATATCTTCTTGTAGAGTAACTTCAGCATGTATAGGTTTTAAGCTACTACTTAAATTGCGCACACACATTAACATAATAGGTGTATAGTTACATAACCAAAGCATACCTGTAATTACCAGCCATCTGCAGTGAAACCAAGAAAACCAGTTAGGCCCCTTAGGCATTTGTGAAAACTTATCTATGATATGGTGGATATTGTCCAACTGAACTTGAACAGTCTGAGAGAAATCAGACAAATTAAAACAACCCATTCCTGGGGACTGTTCACATGCCATATGTTCTTTTAACAGTAAATAGTTTGTAGTTGTAAGACTTTGGAGCGCTACAATTTGCACTTCTCCAAATTCTTGGTTGAGTTCCAACAGTATAGATCCAGTCCAATTTTGTTGTTTTACTGTATGCACAGGCCAGCTTAGATATCTCCTTCCTCATTCCCATGGCAAGTCCAGGAACTGGTGGGATGAGTGCATCTACAGCTGTAGCAGTGCGTGGATCTTTGTTGGGGTTTTTTGATGATCATCTTCTGGCATGAGTCTTCCAGAGAGTGCAGATGATGGAAGTTCTTTTTCATATCGTATCTTAGTTCATTTTCGGGGTAGCCCAATTAGGCTTTGATCCTCTGTATAAACACAAACAGACCCTTTGCCTACACTTTTATATGCCCTTTATACCCTTGTGTAGAACTCGTTGGAGGTTACCACACAGGAACTGCCCTTTTTTTTTTTTTTTTTTTTTTTTTTGCTATCACTAATCTACACTTACATGACGAATATTATGTTTACTAGGCTCTCCCCTATACCAGGTCTCCCCTATAAACCCCTTTACAGTCACTGTCCATCAGCATAGCAAAATGTTGTAGAATCACTACTTGCCTTCTCTGTGTTGTACAGCCCTCCCTTTTCTCCTACCCCCCCATGCATGTTAATCTTAATACCCCCCTACTTCTCCCCCCCTTATCCCTCCCTACCCACCCCTCCTCCCCAGTCCCTTTCCCTTTGGTACCTGTTAGTCCATTCTTGAGTTCTGTGATTCTGCTGCTGTTTTGTTCCTTCAGTTTTTCCTTTGTTCTTATATTCCACAGATAAGTGAAATCATTTGGTATTTCTCTTTCTCCGCTTGGCTTGTTTCACTGAGCATAATACCCTCCAGCTCCATCCATGTTGCTGCAAATGATTGGATTTGCCCTTTTCTTATAGCTGAGTAGTATTCCATTGTGTATATGTACCACATCTTCTTTATCCATTCATCTATTGATGGACATTTAGGTTGCTTCCAATTCTTGGCTATTGTAAATAGTGCTGCAATAAACATAGGGGTGCATCTGTCTTTCTCAAACTTGATTGCTGCGTTCTTAGGGTAAATTCCTAGGAGTGGAATTCCTGGGTCAAATGGTAAGTCTGTTTTGAGCATTTTGATGTACCTCCATACTGCTTTCCACAATGGTTGAACTAACTTACATTCCCACCAGCAGTGTAGGAGGGTTCCCCTTTCTCCACAGCCTCGCCAACATTTGTTGTTGTTTGTCTTTTGGATGGCAGCCATCCTTACTGGTGTGAGGTGATACCTCATTGTAGTTTTAATTTGCATTTCTCTGATAATTAGCGATGTGGAGCATCTTTTCATGTGTCTGTTGGCCATCTGTATTTCTTTTTTGGAGAACTGTCTGTTCAGTTCCTCTGCCCATTTTTTAATTGGGTTATTTGTTTTTTGTTTGTTGAGGCGTGAGAGCTCCTTATATATTCTGGACGTCAAGCCTTTATCGGATGTGTCATTTTCAAATATATTCTCCCATACTGTAGGGATCCTTCTTGTTCTATTGATGGTGTCTTTTGCTGTACAGAAGCTTTTCAGCTTAATATAGTCCCACTTACTCATTTTTGCTGTTGTTTTCCTTGCCCGGGGAGATATGTTCAAGAAGAGGTCGCTCATGTTTATGTCTAAGAGGTTTGTGCCTATGTTTTCTTCCAAGAGTTTAATGGTTTCATGGCTTACATTCAGGTCTTTGATCCATTTTGAGTTTACTTTTGTATATGGGGTTAGACAATGGTCCAGTTTCATTCTCCTACATGTAGCTGTCCAGTTTTGCCAGCACCACCTGTTGAAGAGACTGTCATTTCGCCATTGTATGTCCATGGCTCCTTTATCAAATATTAATTGACCATATATGTCTGGGTTAATGTCTGGATTCTCTAGTCTGTTCCATTGGTCTGTGGCTCTGCTCTTGTGCCAGTACCAAATTGTCTTGATTACTATGGCTTTATAGTAGAGCTTGAAGTTGGGGAGTGAGATCCCCCCTACTTTATTCTTCTTTCTCAGGATTGCTTTGGCTATTCGGGGTCTTTGGTGTTTCCATATGAATTTTTGAATTATTTGTTCCAGTTCATTGAAGAATGTTGCTGGTAGTTTCATAGGGATTGCATCAAATCTGTATATTGCTTTGGGCAGGATGGCCATTTTGACGATATTAATTCTTCCTAGCCACGAGCATGGGATGAGTTTCCATCTGTTAGTGTCCCCTTTAATTTCTCTTAAGAGTGACTTGTAGTTTTCAGAGTATAAGTCTTTCACTTCTTTGGTTAGGTTTATTCCTAGGTATTTTATTTTTTTTGATGCAATTGTGAATGGAGTTGTTTTCCTGATTTCTCTTTCTGTTGGTTCATTGTTAGTATATAGGAAAGCCACAGATTTCTGTGTGTTGATTTTGTATCCTGCAACTTTGCTGTATTCCGATATCAGTTCTAGTAGTTTTGGGGTGGAGTCTTTAGGGTTTTTTATGTACAGTATCATGTCATCTGCAAATAGTGACAGTTTAACTTCTTCTTTACCAATCTGGATTCCTTGTATTTCTTTATTTTGTCTGATTGCCGTGGCTAGGGCATCCAGTACTATGTTAAATAACAGTGGAGAGAGTGGGCATCCCTGTCTAGTTCCCGATCTCAGAGGAAATGCTTTCAGCTTCTCGCTGTTCAATATAATGTTGGCTGTGGGTTTATCATAGATGGCCTTTATTATGTTGAGGTACTTGCCCTCTATTCCCATTTTGCTGAGAGTTTTTAACATGAATGGATGTTGAACTTTGTCAAATGCTTTTTCAGCATCTATGGAGATGATCATGTGGTTTTTGTCTTTCTTTTTGTTGATGTGGTGGATGATGTTGATGGACTTTCGAATGTTGTACCATCCTTGCATCCCTGGAATGAATCCCACTTGGTCATAGTGTATGATCCTTTTGATGTATTTTTGAATTCGGTTTGCTAATATTTTGTTGAGTATTTTTGCATCTACGTTCATCAGGGATATTGGTCTGTAGTTTTCTTTTTTGGTGGGGTCTTTGCCTGGTTTTGGTATTAGGGTGATGTTAGCTTCATAGAATGAGTTTGGGAGTATCCCCTCCTCCTCTATTTTTTGGAAAACTTTAAAGAGAATGGGTATTATGTCTTCCCTGTATGTCTGATAAAATTCCGAGGTAAATCCATCTGGCCCGGGGGTTTTGTTCTTTGGTAGTTTTTTGATTACCTCTTCAATTTCGTTGCTGGTAATTGGTCTGTTTAGATTTTCTGTTTCTTCCTGGGTCAATCTTGGAAGGTTATATTTTTCTAGGAAGTTGTCCATTTCTCCTAGGTTTCCCAGCTTGTTAGCATATAGGTTTTCATAGTATTCTCCAATAATTCTTTGCATTTCCGTGGGGTCCGTCGTGATTTTTCCTTTCTCGTTTCTGATACTGTTGATTTGTTTTGACTCTCTTTTCTTCTTAATAAGTCTGGCTAGAGGCTTATCTATTTTGTTTATTTTCTCGAAGAACCAGCTCTTGGTTTCATTGATTTTTGCTATTGTTTTATTCTTCTCAATTTTATTTATTTCTTCTCTGATCTTTATTATGTCCCTCCTTCTGCTGACCTTAGGCCTCATCTGTTCTTCTTTTTCCAATTTCGATAATTGTGACATTAGACCATTCATTTGGGATTGCTCTTCCTTTTTTAAATATGCTTGGATTGCTATATACTTTCCTCTTATGACTGCTTTTGCTGTGTCCCACAGAAGTTGGGGCTTAGTGTTGTTGTTGTCATTTGTTTCCATATATTGCTGGATCTCCATTTTGATTTGGTCATTGATCCATTGATTATTTAGGAGCGTGTTGTTAAGCCTCCATGTGTTTGTGAACCTCTTTGCTTTCTTTGTACAGTTTATTTCTAGTTTTATGCCTTTGTGGTCTGAAAAGTTGGTTGGTAGGATTTCAATCTTTTGGAATTTTCTGAGGCTCTTTTTGTGGCCTAGTATGTGGTCTATTCTGGAGAATGTTCCATGTGCACTTGAGAAGAATGTATATCCCGCTGCTTTTGGATGTAGAGTTCTATAGATGTCTATTAGGTCCATCTGCTCTACTGTGTTGTTCAGTGCTTCCGTGTCCTTACTTATTTTCTGCCCAGTGGATCTATCCTTTGGGGTGAGTGGTGTGTTGAAGTCTCCTAGAATGAATGCATTGCAGTCTATATCCCCCTTTAGTTCTGTTAGTATTTGTTTCACATATGCTGGTGCTCCTGTGTTGGGTGCATATATATTTAGAATGGTTATATCCTCTTGTTTGACTGAACCCTTTATCATTATGTAGTGTCCTTCTTTATCTCTTGTTACTTTCTTTGTTTTGAAGTCTATTTTGTCTGATATTAGTACTGCAACCCCTGCTTTCTTCTCACTGTTGTTTGCTTGAAATATGTTTTTCCATCCCTTGACTTTTAGTCTGTACATGTCTTTGGGTTTGAGGTGAGTTTCTTGTAAGCAGCATATAGATGGGTCTTGCTTTTTTATCCATTCTGTTACTCTGTGTCTTTTGATTGGTGCATTCAACCCATTAACATTTAGGGTGACTATTGAAAGATATGTACTTATTGCCATTGCAGGCTTTAAATTCGTGGTTACCAAAGGTTCAAGGTTAGCCTCCTTAGTATCTTACTGCCTAACTTAGCTCGCTTATTGAGCTGTTATATACACTATCTGGAGATTCTTTTCTTCTCTCCCTTCTTGTTCCTCCTCCTCGATTCTTCATATGTTGGGTGTTTTGTGCTGTGCTCTTTCTAGGAGTGCTCCCATCTAGAGCAGTCCATGTAGGATGTTCTGTAGAGGTGGTTTGTGGAAAGCAAATTCCCTCAGCTTTTGTTTGTCTGGGAATTGTTTAATCCCACCGTCATATTTGAATGATAGTCGTGCTGGATACAGTATCCTTGGTTCAAGGCCCTTCTGTTTCATTGTATTAAATATATCATGCCATTCTCTTCTGGCCTGTAGGGTTTCTGTTGAGAAATCTGACCTTAGCCTGATGGGTTTCCCTTTATAGGTGACCTTTTTCTCTCTAGCTGCCTTTAACACTCTTTCCTTGTCCTTGATCTTTGCCATTTTAATTATTATGTGTCTTGGTGTTGCCCTTCTTGGATCCTTTCTGTTGGGGGTTCTGTGTATTTCCGTGGTCTGTTTGATTACTTCCTCCCCCAGTGTGGGGAAGTTTTCAGCAATTATTTCTTCTAAGATACTTTCCATCTCTTTTCCTCTCTCTTCTTCTTCTGGGACCCCTATAATACGGATATTGTTCCTTTTGGATTGGTCACACAGTTCTCTTAATATTGTTTCATTCCTGGAGATCCTTTTGTCTCTCTCTATGTCAGCTTCTATGCGTTCCTGTTCTCTGATTTCAAGTCCATCAATGGCCTCTTGCATTCTATCCATTCTGCTTATAAACCCTTCCAGAGTTTGTTTCATTTCTGCGATCTCCTTTCTGGCATCTGTGATCTCTTTCCGGACTTCATCCCATTTTTCTTGCGTATTTCTCTGCATCTCTGTCAGCATGTTTATGATTCTTATTTTGAATTCTTTGTCAGGAAGACTGGTTAGGTCTGTCTCCTTCTCTGGTGTTGTCTCTGTGATCTTTGTCAGCCTGTAGCTTTGCCTTTTCATGGTGATAGGAATAGTCTGCAGAACTGGGACGAGTGACGGCTGGAAGGACTTCCTTTCTTGTTGGTTTGTGGCCCTCCTCTCCTGGGAGAACAGCGGCCTCTAGTGGCTTGTGCTGCGCAGCTGCGCGCAGACAGGGTTTCTGCTTCCTGCCCGGCTGCTATGGAGTTAATCTCCGCTGTTGCTGTGGGCGTGGCCTGGCTCGGGCAGCTACTCCAAAATGGTGGAGTCGCGCTGGAGCAGGAGCTGCTGGGAGGCTATTTATCTCCGTAAGGGGCCTCCCTGCTCCCTGCAGCCCAGGGGTTAGGGTGCCCAGAGATCCCGGATTCCCTACCTCTGGATTAAGTGACCCGCCCTGCCCCTTTAAGACTTCCAAAAAGCACCCGCCAAAACAAAACAACGACCACAAAAAAAAACAAGAAAAAAAATTTTTTTAATTAAAAAAAAATATTTTTTTTAATTAAAAAAAAAAGGTGGTCGTTCGTTTTTCTTTATTCTCTGGTGCCAGCCTCAGGCCTCTGCTCACCGGTCTTTCTGCCCTGTTTCCCTAGTATTGGGGTCCCTGTCCCTTTAAGACTTCCAAAAAGCGCTCGCCAAAACAAAGCAGCAAAAAAGCAAAAAAAAAAAAAAAATGGTCGCGCGCTTTTCTTATGTCCTCTGTCGCCCAGCCTCCAGTGCCTGCTCACTGTTCTTGCTGCCCTGTTTTCCCAGTATCGAGGGCCCTGCGCTCTGGCCCGGATGGCTGGGGCTGGGTGTTCGGCAGCCCTGGGCTCCGTCTCCCTCCCGCTCTGCCTGCTCTTCTCCCGCCGGGAGCTGGGGGGAGGGGCGCTCGGCTCCCGCGGGGCCGGGGCTTGTATCTTACCCCCTTCGCGAGGCGCTGGGTTCTCTCAGGTGTGGATGTGGTCTGGATATTGTCCTGTGTCCTCTGGTCTTTATTCTAGGAAGGGTTGTCTTTGTTATATTTTCATAGATATATGTTGTTTTGGGAGGAGATTTCCGCTGCTCTACTCACGCCGCCATCTTCTGCCCCTCTACCTGACTGGTATCTTTCTACCCCATCCCCTGCTATACAAGGGGGAAAAAATCTCTTTATCTCTTTTCTCTTCTGGTCTTCTCTCCAGGACAAGGAAGCTAAGTCTTTGCATTAATTCAGGGTCCCCCTGATAATCCCTCAAGCAGGATGGCTTGTTCGAGAAGAAAACCAGTTGGAAGCTGGTGCTTTGAATGGAATAGGGGAGTGAGCAGTTGGAATCCCGGGGAAGAGTTGACTTTTTTTTTCTCTGAGTCTGGAAGAGGGGAGTTAAAGATGGGAGGAAAGGGTCCACTGCATAGTAGAGACTTGCGTTTAGCTAGCGTGCAGCTCTCTGGGGGCAGCAAGAGCTCGGAAGGGTGACAGCGCCTGGGGGTGAGTAGAGATTAGAAAATGAATGCTGGAACCTTGAGAGCATTGGCTGAAGTGGAGGATATCATGTGGGTGACTTAGGTTGTAGAGTCTGATAAAGGCTCAGAGACAGGGGAAGGGCAATGGGCATCTGAAATAAAATTGCTTTGCAGAAAGAGAATGTCTGAGCTTAAGGACAAGGATCTAAGTGTTTACAGGAGAGCATTTATGCATAACATATGGCTGGTTTTAGAGGCTTTTCAAGACGGAGCCACCCAGCCATGCTACTGACCTTTCAAGAACAATGGCTGTGTGACTGTGGACTAAGGGAGGTGTAATCCTAGAATGAAAGCTTGGGACACCCACTGTGGTGCAGACAGGAATCTGAACAGGCCAGGACCTCCGTCTACTGGGCTCTGCTACATCATTGTGGTAGAAGGCAACAGCATTAATTAAATGGTAAGACTCCACTTTCTCTCCATTTTGTATTAGGAAGGGGAACTGCATCTTTTGGTTTGAGATACGAACCCTCAAACCAAAGAAACCCTGAGTTTCTTGGATATTCAAGTGTGGGGAGGCCTTAAAAAGGAGAAAAGGAGGGAGTGAACTTTCTAAAATTAAGGCACTGGGGGCTTCAGTGGTTTGCGGAAGAAAATAAAAGACCTAAGGCCTCTGAGTGATACAGGTATTATTTCTACACTAAAGAAACTGGGAAATTTTAGCTCAAGGAAAGAGTATTTATAAATTTAAATATGATGTATTAGTCTTACTCCATGTGGTTTTGGAGAGGAAGACAAAGAAACTGTCAGCTACACGAGTGTAAGAACAGATATTGACTAGTAAACCCTACCACATGTATTGTGCTTAATACATTTTTCAATAAATACCTGAATGCAAGCATGACAAATGAAAAGCAATGGGTGAAATTTATAGGGAGGCAGATTTTTGACTTAGCTTATCTTTCTTATAATCCAAATTATTAAAACATTAAATGGACTATCCTTGGAAGATACTGAAATTATCACTAGGAATAAAACAGGAGCAAAAAGGACTATTTTTCAGGGATGTGATAGAAAGGATTTATTCATTAGATAATGGTTAGGCTACAAGCTCTTTGAGGTCTCTGAAAACACAGATACCCTAGTTCTATAACCCTAAAGTCCGATCTCTATACATAGACTTGGGAGAAGTATAAATAAGACTCAGGATCTCAGAGAAATCTTCAAGAGGCATGTGTTCAATGGCATGTTTATTAAACAAACGCTCATGACAGATTTTCACAACAGCAACAAATGTTATTTCGCTACATCAAATCTCCCTCCCCAAAGAAAGGAAATGCCAATCACAGCAAGATTGATGGATTTGGATTATTTTTCATGTTTTCTGGGGGTAAAGCCAATTCTCTCACTTGTTTTCTCCTATATTCTCTTCTTGATGATCAGTTGATTTCATTTTCTTCACCTGCTTTCTGGCTAAGTGCCCCCGGAAGGCTGCTTGGATTTTGACAGCAGCATTCTCCTCTTCATCCTTTTCTTCTTCAAAAGATTCCTTTATGAGAAGGAGAAAAAGTAAGAGACTCGTTAAACATCCCATATTTCTATGCCATAAAAATAAGTGCATAAATTTAATCAATTTAGGGATGCAACAAACAAGACCTGTTGCTTCCTAAGGGGATTTTACATACTGTCTCATTGTATAGGTACCAAAATAGCAGGCGTTTTGGGGTCATTCTTTAATATGTCTCTGCAATAAATGATCATTGCCAACATTTTTTTGCCCCCCAAATAGCTCCTATTTGACAGTTTCCCAAGCAATCACATTCTGTATGTGTCGGGGGATGGGGGGGTGGATAAGTGGAACCTTTGAAACATGGTAAAAATATCAAGAATAGCAAATGTGCTGTTTCAAAATAATCATGATTACATAAAATGAATTAGACTGTTAACTTCTTAATTTCTCAATGATTGGCTAATCTAAACCATACATTTAAAGTAGAATAACAAAGAGAAATTCATTTAGTCCAATAATGTCAGTTTTAACATGGTTGGTTGAACTTCCCTATATAGCTTTTTAAAACAATTTAGGTATAACTTACAGGCAGTGAAATGGACAACCTTAAGTGTACAAGTCAATAGATATGTAGCTTTTAACATATCTTTTAAATTATAAAAGTGATACATATATGTTTAAAAACTTAAAATGTCACTGGTAATGAAAGTTTTCTCCCCCTTTCCAAATCCTACTCCTAAGAGCTAAACATTATTATGGGTTGAATATATATATATACTTCCAAAAGGAAGTATATACACATATATATTGAATATATATATCCTTCTCTATATACAAAATATTCATATGGGTATGTATATGCCTTTTTATTTTAAAAATGAGATCATGCTAATCATGCTTTTCTGAAACTACTATTTCAATATAACAATATATCTTGGTTCTCTTTTTCTATATTATGCAGTATATAATTCTCCCTTTTTTTATGACACCACTGTATTACACTAGTGTACTCTTAATTATTTACTCTGTGTCCTACTGATGGAGCTTTGGGTTGTTCATGTCCCCCTCCCCTGCCCCATTACAAACAACAAAGCAAATCTAGCTCAAATTTTAATGCAAACAGAATGGCATAAAATCCTCTGAGATGATGCCCCAATAGGGGCAAATGAATTTTGCTGAAGTTGGAAATCAATGGGATCTCAACTCAAACTCAAGAAAATCTGTGTAAAAGCAACTATTAAAGATGTAAGGAAATGCAAATCTCTTCCTCTTTCCCTGACCTCCCACTGCATCTAATGCCAATGTTAGGCTGATTGAGTTGTATTGATACAATTCTGGAATAATTTATAAAGATTATAGGGACAAATTATGCCCCACTGGGTAGAAAGTAAGGTATTACTTGAGTGGAATGTCCATTTTGGGTGTCAATTTTTGGGTAACTAACTGGGCCATTAAGACACGAAGAGGAGCTCAGAAGTTTGGCCTTTAACATTGCAGACAGTGGGTTCTTTCTCACTAGGCCTGGACCTCTTGAGTGTGGGCTGTGAAGAATACGGACAGTGATATGTTTAAAAACTGGCTCTCCAGATAATAAACGCTGATTTGTGGTACTTGCCATAATCTTAATACTCATACCATGGCTGATTTCAAGCTACCAAAGTGGCATTACTGAATTCAGGGTATTGTGGAGATGTGCACAGTTGACCCTCGAGAGCTGAATACAGGTATCTTTGAGGGTGGACCCTGCCCAGGTCTTTATTGCTTAGATGTAGGCTGTCAGGCAGGAAGGCAGTTTTATAGAGGGCAATACATGGAATGTAAGACAAACTGTCTAAAGCCATTTAATTTGGTTGTATGTAATTCCCTGTGAGTTTTCTTTTATCTCTGAACCTCTGCCATTGTGCGTTGATCACAGCATCAATTAGTGAAACATTCCCGAAGTGGAAAATGAATCTGAAAGATCAAGACTGTGAGTGTGAGTTCTGTCTATTCTTCCCCTTGGGGAGATTTTCCCATCCATTGACAACCTTAGAAAATAAGATTTTATTTTTAAAGGAAAGAACAAGTTTTCCTTTATAGGAGGCATAGCTAAAGATGATCCACCAGTTAGTTTATCACAGATATTAATTATCTAGAAAGCAAAATCCTAACTTTAGCAGTATGGATAACAGACTATATTCACATTTGGAGGACAATTTTAAATTGAATGATATAGTTTGTAGGAATCCACTAATGTATGGAAAATTTAACTTACTAGGGCTGTGACTGGTGTCTCCTCTTTCACCAGTGAGTTTTTCCCAGGCTCACATTTCTCAGGTGTTTCTTGCTCCTGGAGAGGGGAGAGGGTCAAATAGACAATGTTCCAAAACAGAAAAGTCTTGGATCAAACGCTTAAAGGTAACTATGTATTCCTTTAAGTTACTGAGAAGTAGTGGGAATTAAATACATACTGAGTTTTTAACAAGGAAAGTAGTCTAGAAAAATAAATAAATGAATATTACCAGGGGAATATGAATACATATTCACACAAAGGAATTGTAAAAACATTTAATCTTTTGCTTTTGGAATGTGTGTGATGTTGTTTTATATTAAAAACAGACCATTGGCTTATACTATAAGTTTATAAGATGTTGTAATGAATCCTAACAAAGTATAAAAAAGAGGGGCCAATGGTTTCTAAACTAGGAACAAAATAAATGCCGTTATATTCCATAGTATGAGGTCAAGTGGATTTAAAAATTTTTTTATTAAGGTATGATTGATATACACTCTTATGAAGGTTTCACATGAAAAAACAATGTGGTTACTACATTTACCCATATTATCAAGTCCCCACCCATACCCCAATGCAGTCACTGTCCATCAGTGCAGCAAGTTGCCAGAGATTCAAGTGGATTTTTTAATGAAGATTAGGAACTAAGTCAAAACAATAAGTTTTGCTGTTGGGAATGACTGATTATTAACTAATCAATTTATTATTTATTATTTGAAGTGTCATTGACATATAATTTTATCCTGGTTTCAGGTATACAACATAGTGATTTAACAATTATACATATTGCAATCATACTGTAGAAAAATTAATTATACACATTGCAAAGTGCTCACCTATTATAAGTGCAAGTAGTTAACAACTGTTGCCATACAAAGATATTACAATATTATTGACTATATTCCCTATTCTATATTTTTCATCCCCATGACTTGGTCATTTTATAATTGTAAGTTTGTCCCTCTTTATCCCCTTCACCTTTCTCACCCATCCCCCTACCTCCTACTTCATGACAACAACCAGTTTGTTTTATGTGCTTCTGTGGTATTTGTCTTTCTCTGTCTGACTTATTTCACTTAGCATAATACCCTCTAGGTCCATCTATATTGTCACAAATGGCAAGATTTCATTCTTTCTTAAGGCTGAGTAATATGCCATGTATGTGTGTGTGTGTGTGTGTGTACACACCACATCTTCTTTATCCATTCAACTACCAGTGGACTCTTAGGTTGCTTCCATGTCTTGGCTATTGTAAATAATGCTTCAGTAAACATGGATGTGCATATATCTTTTTGAATTAGTGATTTTATTTTCTTCCAGGTAAATTCCTGGAAGTGGAATTACTGGGTCATATGGTATTGCTATTTTTAGTTTTTTTGAGGAACCTCCATACTGATTGCATAGTGGCTACACCAATTTACATTCCAACCAACAGTGCAAGAGGGTTCTCTTTTCTTCACATCCTTGTCAACACTTGTTATTTCTTGTCTTTTGGATAGTGGCCATTCTGACTGGTGTGAGGTGATACCTCATTATGGTTCTGACTCACATTTCCCTGATGATTAGTTGATGTGGAGCATCTTTTCATGTGCCTGTTGGCCATTTATATGTCTTTTTTTGGAAAAGTGTCTATTCAGGTCCTCTGCCCATATTTAAATTGGGTTATTTGTTTTTTCGCTGTTGAGTTGTATGAATTCTTTATACATCTTGGATATTAGCCCCTTATCGGATATACCACTTGCAAATACAGTCTCTCATTCAGGAGGCTGCCTTTTTCTTTTGTTGGTTTCCTCTGCTATGCAGAGGCTTTTCAGTTTGATGTAGTCCCACTTGTTTATTTTGCTTATGGTTCCCTGGCCTATGGATACCTGTAGTAGAAAAAAACTACCAGTGCTGACTTTCAAGAGTTTACTGCCTTTGTTTTTTTTTTTTAAGGAGTTTTATGGTTTCAGGTGCTATATTGAGGTCTTTAATCCATTTTGAGTTTATTTTTGTATATGGTGTAAGACAGTGATCCAGTTTCATCCTTTTG
This sequence comes from Manis pentadactyla, assembly GCF_030020395.1. Taxonomy (NCBI): domain Eukaryota; kingdom Metazoa; phylum Chordata; class Mammalia; order Pholidota; family Manidae; genus Manis; species Manis pentadactyla. The sequence continues at coordinate 10,820,665 of NC_080031.1, read as the reverse complement.
CATGTAGTTGTCCATTGTTCCCAATGCCATTTATTGAAGCAACTGTCTGTCCCCCTTATATATTCTTGCCCCTTCTGTTTTACACTAATTGACCGTGTAAGCATGGGTTTATTTCTGGACTCTCAATTCTGTTCCATTGACCTATATGTCTATTTTTTGTGACAGTACTACATTGTTTTGATTACTATAGCTTTGTTCCATAGCTTGAAATCAGGGAACCTGATACCTCTAGCTTTGTCTTCTTTCTCAAGATTTCTTTGAATATTTGGGGCATTTTGTAGTTCCATACAAATTTTAGGATTATTTACTCTAGTTCTGTGAAAAATGCCACTGGTATTTTTATAGGGATTGTATTGAATCTATAGACTGCTTTGCAAAGTATGGCCATTTTAACAATACTAATTCTTCCTATTCATGAGCATAGAATATCTTTTCATTCATTTATGTCATCTTTAATTTCTTTTATCAGTGTCTTATCACTTTCAGTATACAGGTCTTTCACCTTCTTGGTTAAATTTATCTGTAGGTCCCATTTGCAACAACATGGATGAAGGGAGCTAGAGGGTATTATGCTCAGTGAAATAAGCCAGGTGGAGAAAGACAAGTATCAAATGATTTCACTCATATGTGGAGTATAAGAACAAAGAAAAACTGAAGGAACAAAACAGCAGCAGAATCACAGAACCCAAGAATGGACTAACAGTTACCAAAGGGAAAGGGACTGGGGAGGATGGGTGGGAAGGGAAGAATAAGGGCAGGGAAAAAGAAAGAGGGCATTACGATTAGCATGTATAGTGTGTGTGGGGCACAGGGAGGGCTGTGCAACACAGAGAAGACAAGTAGTGATTTTACAGCATCTTACTACACAGATGGTCAGTGACTGTGAAGGGGGGAGCCTAGTAAACATAATGTTCTTCATGTAATTGTAGATTAATGATACCAAAAAAAAATTTATCTGTAGGTCTTTTGTTTTTTTGATGCAATTGTAAATGAGATTGTTTTCTTCTTTCTACTAGTTTGCTATTAATATATAGAAACAACAGATTTCTGCATATTGATTTTGTATCCTGTGACTTTACAGAGTTCATTTATTAGTTCTAATAGTTTTTGGTGGAGTATTTATGTATATATATATACACATACGTAGACACACACATACATATATATATATATTCATGTCTTTTCTATATAATATCATTAGTAAATAGTGACAATTTTACTTCTTCCTTACAAATTTGAATGCCTTTTATTTCTTTTCTTGTCTGATTGCTGTGGCCAGGACTTCCAGTACTGTGTTGAGTAAAAGTGGTGAGAGTGGGCATCCTTATCTTGCTCTTGATCTTAGAGGATGTTTCAGCTTTTCACCATTGAATATGATGTTACCTGTGGGTCTGTTGCATAAAGCCTTTATTATACTGAAGTATGTTCCTTCTACACCCATGTTGTTGAGAGTTTTTATCATGAATGGATGTTAAATTTTCCCAGATGCTTTTTTGTATCTTTTGAGATGATCATACAGGTTTTATCCTTCTTTTTGTTAATGTAGTTTCACATTGATTGATTTAGAGATATTAAACATTCTTTGTCCCTGGGATAAATCCCACTTGGTCATGGCGAATGATCCTTTTCATGTATTTTTAAATTCAGTTTGCTACTATTTTGTGGAGGATTTTTGCATCTACATTCATGAGGGATATTGGTAATTTTTTTGTAGTCTTTGATTTTGGTATCAGGGTGATGCTGGCCTTGTAGAAGGAATTTGGGAAGCTTTTCTTCTCTTCAGTTTTTTGGAATAGTTTGAGAAAGATAGGTATAAACTCCTCTTTAAATATTTGAAGAATTCACCTGTGAAGCATCTGGCCTTAGGATTTTGTTTTTCGGGAGTTTTTTGGTTACTGATTCTACACTGTTACTAGTAATTGGTCTGTTTTTGGGAGATTGTATATTTCTAGGAATTTATCCATTTCTTCTAGGTTGTCCAGTTTGTTAGCATACATTTTTCATAGTAATCTCTTATAATCCTTTGTATTTCTGCAATTGTAACTTCTGTTGTTAACTACTCCTCTTTCATTTCTTTGTCTTCTTTTTTTCCTGATGAATCTAGCCAAACATTTATCAATTTTGTTCATCTTTTCAAACTAAGGTTTACTGATCTTTTCCATTGCTTTTTTAGTCTCAATTTCATTTGTTTCCACTCTACCCTTTATTATTTCCTTCCTTCTACTAACTTTGGGCTTTGTTTGTTCTTCTTTTCCTAGTTGTCATAGGTGTAGGGTTAGATTGTATTAGAGCTTTCTTTCTTGTTACTTGGTAGACTTACATTGCTATAAACTTCCCTGTTAGAATTGTTGTTGGTTTTTAAAAGATTTTGAACCATTGTGTTTCTATTTCATTAGTCTCAAAGTAGTTTTTGATTTCCTCATTTATTTTTTTATTGACCCATTGGTTGTTTAGAAACATGTTTTATAGTATCCATGTGCTTGTGTTTTTTACTGTTTTTTTTTCTTGTTATTGATTTTCAAATTCATACCATGTGGTCAGAAAAGATATGATTTCAATCTTTTTATATGTAATGAGACTTATTTTGTGGCCTAACATGGGATCTATCTTGGAGAATGTTTTATGTGTACATGAATATGTATTCTGCTGTTTTTGAATGGAATATTCTGCCTGTAACTATTAAGTCCATCTGGTCTAATGTGTCTGAAAGTTGCTTATTTTCCTTAGTGGTTTTCTGCCTCACTGGTCTGTCTATTGATGTAAGTAGGGTATTAAAATCCCCTACTACTATTATGTTACTGTCAGTTTCTCCCTTTATGTTTGTTAATGTTTATTTTACATATTTATGTGCTCCCTTGTTGGTTCTGTAGATATTTATGATTGTGTTTATATCTTCTTGCTGGATTGAACCTTTTATCATTACATAACGTTGTTCTTTGACTCTTATTACAGCCTTTGTTTTAAAGTCTATTTTGTGTTCTACCCCAGATTTTCTTTATTTCCATTTGCATGAAATATCTTTCACCATCCCTTCAGTGTCAGTCTGTGTGTTTCTTTAGGTCTGAAGTGAGTCTCTTGTAGGTAACATACAGATGGGTCCTGTTTTTTCATCCATTCAGTCACCCTGTCTTGATTAGAGCATGTGGTCTTGTTTACTTTTAGAGTAATTATTGATACATATGTATTTATTGCTATTTTGTTATATGTTTCCTGGTTGATTTTGTAGTTCTCTGATTTTCTTCCTCTCTTGCTCTCTTCCCTTGTGCATGATGATTTTCTTTAATGTTATGCTTAGATTCCTCTTAATTTAATTTTTCATATATTTATTATAGACTTTTAGTTTGTGGTTACCATGAGTTTCATATATAACATTCTATTATATAACAGTATACTATATATGTTTCAGTTGATGATCACTTAGGGTTGAATACATTCTAATAGCACTACACTTTTTATTTCTCCTCTTCCACATTTTATGAGTATGACATCTTAATTTACACTTTCTTATTTAGTGATTCCTTTAATTTTTTAGAAATAATTGATTTTTACTATTTTTGTCTTTTAACCTTCCTACTAGCTTTTAAATGATTGATCTACCTTTATTATATCTTTGCTTTAACCAGTGAAAAGTTTCCCCTTCATGATTTTCTTGTCTCTACTTTGGCCCTTTCTTTTCCTCTTAAGAAGTCCCTGTAACATTTCTTGTAGGGCCAATTTAGTAGTAGTAAACTCTTTAAACTTGGGTTTACCTGGAAAACTTTTTATTGCTCCTTCAATTCTGAATGATAACCTTGCCATGTAGAGTATTCTTGGTTGTAGGTTTTTTTCCTTTTAGCATATTGAATATATCATGCCAATTCCTTCTGGCCTGTAGAGTTTTGGCTGAAAACTTAGTTCATAGCCTTTTGGGGTTTCCCTTGAATGTGATTATTTGTTTTTCTTTTGCTGTTTTTAAGATTCTCTCTTTATTTTTAATCTCTGACATTTAAATTTTTTTGTGTGTCTTGGTATGGATCTCCTTGGGTTCATCTTGTTAGGGGCTCTCTGTGCTTCCTGGTAAAGGTTAGGCAAGTTTTCAGCTATTATTTCTTCAAATAACTTTTCCACCCCTTTCTCTTTCTCTCCTCCTTCAGGGACTCCTATAAAGGCAATTGTGTGTTGATGCTGTCTCAGAAGTCCCTTAACCTATCTTCATTTCTTTTTATTCTTTTTCTCTTTCTGTTGTTCATCTTGAGTGCTTTCTATTACTCTATCTTCCAAAGCACTGATCCATTCTTCTGCATCCTCTGATCTACTATTAATTTCCTCTAGTATATTCTTCATTTCATTTACTGTACTTTTCAACTCTGATTCTTTTTATATTTTCTATCTCTTTGTTGAAGTCTTACTTGAGTTCAACCATTCTTTTCCCAAGTCTGGAGAACATGTTTATAACTGTTACATTGAACCCTTTATCAGATAGATTGTTTAACTCCATTTCATTTAGTTCTTTTTGGGGGTTTTGCCTTGTTCTTTTGTTTGGAACATACTCCTCTGCCTCCTCATTTTGTTTGACTTCCTGTGTTTGTTACTATGAATTAGGTGACATGGCTATCGGTCTTGAAGAAGTGGACTTGTGTAGGGACAACTTATGGGTAGACGGGGGGTACTTGGTGGTTTTGGCTAGCTGGCTGGAGGCCCTGTGGGTACGGGCTAGGGGTGTCCCAGTGACTTCCAGCCAGGGGTATGTGCCAGATTGTCCAGGGACCAAGGGGGTTTGGTCCAGGGAAGTCCTGGTGAGTGCTAGCTGGGTAGCATACAGCTGGGGATGAGGGGCATGGTCCAGGGGGTACCCTGGTGTGCTGATGGTGACTGTTAGGGGTAGAAGGGTTGCAGGCAGATGTAGTCCAAGCATGTGCCACATTGGTACTACCATGGTAGGACTGCTGGATCTCAGGCAGGTGCTTTTGGGTACAGATGGGGATGGAAGACCATCTTGGGATATGCCTGGAGCTGCTGAGTGCTCCCAGACCCTGCTACCATGAGTGCTATCAATGTTGGGGGGAACATAAACAATGGTGCTCTGATTCCAGAGAGAGTTCTAGATGTTGCTTGGTAGGTGCTCTAGTTCTGAAGCTTAGCTTCCTTCACTTACAGTGTAGTTGCCCTTTAAACCACACTCTATTTTCTGTGCCCCAGGGCAGATGAACCTGAGCTCAGATCCCTCAGTGGTATCGATCTCTACTGCAAGTTGTAGTACTGGAGGTGGGGTTGGCACTGTCACTGTGTCTTTGTCTCTCCTACCTTTGTAAAATGTGGGCTCTATCCCTTATTGTGCAGAGCTGTTCACTCAGCCCTCGGTTCTTCCTCAGGAAGGAATTTCTCTATGTGTAGGGGAAGATTCAGTGTGTATGTGGGAGGATGTAGATTCAGGCTCTTTCTACACCACTATCTTGGACCCCTCCTCTTGGGAATGATTTAAATAGAAAAAGGGAAACCAGCTCTGCTTATTTTGACATGGTTATTTTAATCTTCCTCCAAAATAGTAGCATTGTTAATTTACAACTTATTGGAAGAACTTCTTTAATTTATAAAACAAACATTTAAGGACATATAAACTAATCAAATAAAGCCTTCAGAATTCAAAAGAGAAGGAAAAAACACCTGAATATTGCTATGTGACATAAGGATCTAAAGATTTTCAACATTATTCCTTTTATTTCAATAAAATATGAACACAGAAATCTAGTTAGATGGAAAATACACACCTCCATATCTGGCAGACACAAATGGATGGAACTTCACTTTGAATTCATGGAACAAGTGACAGATATTTCCCCAGGAAATTCCCCAAGTCTACTGTGGAATACCACCAAAACTTGAACTTTATTAATTCCTTTTAATTCAAGTATCTGATGGTTTTTTATGGCTAATGTATTATCCCAGTTGTCTAGAGTAGTACTTTTCAGACTTAAATGTATCTACAAATTTGGGGATCGGTTAAAGTACAACTTCCGATCTGCAGATGTGGGGCAGGGCCTGAGGCTGAATTTCCACCAAGCTCCCACTTGATGCCAGTGATGCTGAACCACACACAGCCCTTTTCAATCAGTGTTCCTTATCTGGACCACAGAACACAGAATGTTTTGAGTATGATTGCTTCTCAATTCTCACAAGGATGGTACATAAGTAGAATCATTCTAGATAAAAAGGAGACATTGATTCCTTAGATGCAGTGGCTGCCTTCAGCTTAGGGCTTATTTTAAGGGAACTTGGTTGAGAAAGGTTGGTTCTGAGAATGCCACTAAAGAGAAGACAGGTTCAGTCTCTGAACAGATTGGTTTTATAGAGAAAACTCTATACTATTGCCATCTTCAATTCTAATCAGTCTTTGTGCAATGTCAATGATAATGAAATCATCGGATGAATAGTGTTTTATGAAATGACATTCATTAATTTAAAAATATTTATCGAGTATATGCTTGATAAGCACTGTGAAACTCAACAAAATTTGAATATATGAGAGTAGTTATTCTATAATTTTCAATTACATTCTTGTTGATCATCTTTAAATTTAAGCTAAGTAACTGTACATGATTCAGATGATCTGCTTTAGAAAAGAATTTTTCATCAAAGAGAATAGCAAGATTAAGAATGTTTAATATAATATCTGTGATGCCTCTCACAATTTTCAAGATTCTGGGAAGATCCCAACAATCTCTGTTTTGATGAGAAGAAGAAATAATGAAATCCAGTAGCTCCACAGGGCCATACCTTGAATGCATGGTTGTTATAGAAGCGGTCGTCTAATTTACTTCCCCATTCCGCTGGATCAAAGTTGGTTTCTAAATAATAAAAATGTAATAATTTCAGACTTATTTTGAGTTCATTAAAGTAAATCTAGAATTATAACCCAAAACACATGCTCTTTTATGCCACATATCACAGGCTCTTTACTGCCAGTTGTAAATCTTATTGACATTGTACATAGCTTAGTGCTGCAGACACAATCAGTGATCATTAAATACATGACAATGAATTCTGCATTAAGTGAGCCCTTGGGGATATTTATAAAGGCAGTAAAAAAACATAATTGCTCCTTTCATAGAATTTATAATAAAATTGGGAGAGAGATATAACAAATGTTATTACTTAAATATAAGTATAGGAACTTACACACATATTAGCAAACACAGGAAAATGTGTAAAAATAAATGTGAAATAGTAAGGAAGTATCGAAAAGTGAAGGATGGAAGATGTTTTTAAAAAATGAGACATATAGTTGGTTGACAGAGACAGGAAGAAGTATTTATATTTAGACAGAATTTGAAATTTTTCATTATGAAGAATTTCAAACTTAGAAAGTAGAGATAATAGTATAACAAATTCCCATGTGCACATTACTCAGATTCAACAGTCATAAACTTATAACTTATCTTATTTTACCTCTAACTTCACTTTTCTGCCCTTTCTTCTGATTATTTTCAAGCCAGTCTTAGTCATTCTGTTATTTTATCTATAAATATTTATTTCAGTATGCATCTCTAAGGTATAAAGCCACAATAACATTATCATACTTAAAAATACAATAATTCCTTAATAACATCAACTATCCAAATTTCTCCCAATGTCTAATATATTATTATATGTATTTTTACTGTTGGTTTGTTCAAAGCAGGACCCAAACAATAGGCACACAGAGCCTTTTGTTATGTCTTTTAAATCTCTTTTAATTGAAAGCTCTCTACCTCCCACCCTGCATTTTTTTCCTTGCAATTTATTTGTTGAGGAAATTAGGTCATTTTTCCTTTGGAAATTTCCACAGTTTAGATATTTCTGATTCCATTCCCGTGATGATTTTTAACAGGTTCCTCTGCCTTTGAATTTCCTGTAGCCTGCTAGTTAGAGTCATAGATTCAATCTGATTCAGGTTTGATTTTATTTTTTGCAAGAATACTTATAGATAGTGCAGTATACTTCTGTTGGGAGATATATAATATCTGATTGTTTCTTTTTATTATTTTTAGGGCCCATTTGATGATGATTTCTTAGATAATTTTCTTAGGGGTTGCAAAATGGTAATGCTTTAATTTGATCATTACTTCTTTATTTCTGGAATACTCAGTAGAGAAAAATTCTCCCTCATCAACTATTTGGCCATCTTGAAATATAGTTCTTGAAGAAAAGGAAGGTTAAAGGTTTGATTCTTTCCCTTCATTCATCAGTTTTCAGAATAATCCATTGGTTCCTTAAAATCCTTTTAAGTGTTTCTTTAAAAATCATTATGATGAACTCAAGAATATTTAACAAACTGGATGAATTTCAATCCATTGCATTTATTCTTATTGATGCTCTAGTTATCCAAAATTGACTAGTAGGAGCTTACTCACGTGCTCAGATGCTTCTGAGTTCTTTGGAAACAATTTTAGTAATATTTGACAGTTTTCTTGTTCTCTGGTATGGCAAGATGTTCAGATTCATCTTGCATGTTTCCTGCCCAACTCATGAAATTAGCTAGTTCACCAAGAAGCCCTGGTTCCTGGGTACTGTTATTTAGATGCCACAGTCTAGGAGCTAGGTGCTCATTGGTACTGGGTTGGTCATTTTTTTCAGGCCTTTAAAAAATGTGAAGAGCTACAGAACACTTCTTCGATTTTTTAAAGAGAAAATATGTCATGAGGTCATACTGATATTTTTCAGTTACAAATTTTGGATTGCAGGGTTTTAACTTCTTTCATTTTTATATTTCTATGTCATTTTTCTTACACTAAAAATCTTATTCTGATTGACAATAGAATAGTTACTTATTTGCTATGCCCTACATATACATATATATATATATATATAATAATTTCAGAGTAACTATACCATATTATTACTAATAATTATTACTGAAAACAATTTAAGGTTTTTTTAACTTCATTTTGTTTTGGGGCTGTATACACTATGGATGTATAGTCAAATCACTGTATTATAAAGTCACTTAAAATAATTCCTTCTGTGTGGTTATGTTACCCATTCACTACTAGTTAGGTTTGTTTATTTTTACCTTGCTTCTACATTTTAGAAATTGCATTACAATGTTCTAATTTAATTATATTTTATAACTATGTTAAACATCTGTGATTTTGAATTCAAGACATATTCAGAGAAGTCTAGCTTCTGTTCCTTCCACTCTGTTCCTTCTACTCCTAGAGGTAAATGTTACTTATAAAAGATTTATTCTTCCATTGAATAAATATAAATGAACAGTTATGTATTCATATCAGTACCCCTTTGTTAGATAATTGGTAGCATACTAAGCACACTTTTTCACCTTACTTTTTTCATTTAGTATATCCAGAGAACCACTCCATAGCATCATACAGAGATCTTACTCATTCTATTTATTTCTTTTACAGCTATATAGTATTCCATTGTGTGGATGTATTTATTTATTCAGTAAATCCCCTATAATGGATATTTGGTTCCTTCCTCAAATAAAGCAATGAAAAGCAAAGTAGAATTTCTGGGTCAAAGGTTAAAAATGTATATAATTTTGGTAGTTATTGTCAAGTTCCCCTCCTTGGGGCGATATCGCTCTGTATTTCCTCCAGCAAGGTATATGAGTGCTTATCTTCCCCCTCACCTTGCCTAGAATAAATTGGCAAACTTTTGGCTTTTTGCCGATCTTATGGGGTAGGTGGTGGTGGTTGGAATTGGTAGCTCAGTGTGGCTTTGATAAGGCTTGTGTATGGGTTAGTTTGAGTGTGTCATGTATTAAGAGCCATTTGCATTTATTTTTAGGTGAATCGTTTGCTCTTATCTCATACCTATTTTTTAAAATAGGGCCAATCGTTTTTTCTTTATTATTTTTATAAACTCTCTATTTATTAGGTTTATTACCCATTGTGATATAAACTGCAAATATTTTTTCTCTGTATTTGTAGTTTTATTTTCCTTATGGTGGTTTTTGCCATGTTAAAGTTTACTTTTATGTTGTTTTTGATTACTTGTGGATTTTTAAAGTAATTATAGTAACTTAGCCAGCAAATTTTTCCCTCTTTTATGTTACAGAGAAATTCATAGATGTGTTCTTCTAGTATTTGTATGGTTTCATTTAAAAAATATCTAAATCTCCAATCATTTTGGAATTTATCCTGATAAATGATGTAAGAAATAGGTCCAATTTTATCTTTTTTTTCCATCTTTATCTCAACACCATTTAATAAAAAGTCAACCTTTTCCCTAGGGATATGAGATACCACTTGTATATAATATACTAATGTATTTGTGTCACAAAAATAAAAATTAATAATTACCAGTGAGGCACCCTGGCAAACAAATTCTTGCATTGTGTGAGAGACTGGGCTAGTGGACTTTTTATTCCCTTTTGTAGAGACAAAATTCTGATACTCTTATCTGTTGGATAATTCACCTTTGGTTTACATCAGCAGAAATGGGTGTGGTGCTTAAATTTTTTCCAGTAGTTGTACCCATTTTTTATTAGCTAGGATTCTGAGACCATTAATCTGAATCATCAAATGCTTTAATTATCATGATTTGGTAACAATGACTCAAACCCATTTTTTTAATGGGATGTTTCTGAGGTCTAAAATTAAATAAATGACTAAGGACTTTTTACTCATGAGTTTGTTAAATTAATGTTATAATAACAAATTAATGTTCACTCCAATTCACCTCTTACCCTAAAAGATTTCTCTTAATGGCTTCCTACTGGCATTTAAGTTTCAGCTTGTGTAACAAATACTCACACTGACTGGATATGGAAAAGACCAGCAGCATTCAGGAAACTGACAGAGATTTTGAGCTTTGCCAGGGTAGAGCAAAGAAGACAAGGGGGTGGAAATGTGCAGTGTATATTGGAGTTGTTACAATTTAAACCTTGTGGTAGGTTTCCTCCCTCTGTAAAATGATTTAAAATGGAATGTTTATTTGCCTGTTGCTATTTCTAGTCACCTTTACCACCCTGTTGGAGTACTGTAATCATAAGTAATGATGGTAACAACTGATGCAAAATGGTTGCTCTAACAGAGGATAAGTTTTTAATAGAAACATATAGCTGTAATATTTCCCATTTTGACCACTGGGTCAGTCACGAACCTTCAAGCCTGGGAATTTGGAACCTTTATTTATGGAAGTAAAGAAACCCTACCAGAGTCACTATTAGCACGAATCTTTGTGGGCAGGATGGGACCTTGGGGGTACAGAGAAAGAATATAAATTACCTTCCCAAGCTGGAAGTTTACTTTTCAGAGTAGCTTTTCTCTGTGCCTTTATTGCAGAACTGCTTCCTATACTCCAGCAAATACCAGCTTATTTAATCTATGGAGTGTAGAACTATTTTTTACAATACTTATAATATGTTCAGGTAAGAAGTCAAAATGTAAAGAAAACCACAAACTGTCCTCCCAGGATGAACAGATAACTGCCTGGCATGCATAGGAACAGCCTGCTGGAAAATGGAGAGCTAGACTGGGTGATGGCTTGAGGTCCCCTTCTATCCAGTGTGTCCATAGGAAATACAGTGTAGAAGGTCTGGGTAATAAACTGGTAATCTTCAGTAATGTGAAATCATGTTATTTAAGAGAACCTGCCAAAAAGGCACGTTTCAAACAGCAAGAACAGTTATTTGAATTGCCTGCCTCATAAAAGCTTTGTGTGGAATTGGGACAGTCTTAAGCAAGTTGCACCATAACCAAATGCTTAGTCTCTTATTTAAAAAAAAAATCCTATTTTTACAAAGCTTACTCTCTCTCTTCTCTAGCAGATTTTCAAAATAGGCTGCTGCAAAAGCTGGTATATTGTCCGGTTGCTCCCTCAGAATTTCACATGTCAGCCTTTCAAGAAGATTCCCAAATCCTTGTGGAATTCGGCAGTGGGTGTTGGAGAATGGAATCGACATCTCCTTGGAAGGAACCGGCCTGTGGTACCTATAGATTCATTAAAGAGTACCGTCTTTAAATTTGTCTGATTGTGTTTGTGTAACCACAACTAGGATAACAAATTACTTCTGAGGCCAAAATTTTCTGGACTTCAATTCTTTCACCCCCAATGCAACCCAAGGCCACCTATTTTCTTCCAGAATTTTGAATTCTCCATTATCAGTTAGAATATTACAAATACAGACCCATTTGATAGGCTGTCATTTTTTAAAAATTACAAAACACACAGATTTTTTACTATTACACTAACTATTTTTCTCTCTGTCATTTTATCTTTCTGTCCTTAAAAGGAGGGGTTAATTTTTGCCATCCCATAGGCTTTTAGAGCGAATGACTTATTAAAACTTCATAAATTACCAAAAAAGTCCTTTAGGGTCTAAAATTAAAAAAAAAATCAAGTAAGAACTAGTCCTGGTTCTAGAATTATTCTAATTTGTTTGAAGTCTTTTTTGTAGTCTAATTTGCAGTCTTTCCCTTAGCTTCCACGACTGCAGCGTGCCCTACAAGGCCCCGAAGCATACTCTGCTAGGGGTGGCAGGGGAGGGTAGGGTAGGGGCAAGGTCATGATTTTGCAATCCTAGATTAACGACCCCTGCCCAGCGGCGGGTTGGCCCACTGGGCATGCAAGCAACACTCAGGAACCTGGCCTGTTTCTAAGTGTCAATGTCTAGTAAGGCCGCACGCCGTGGTGAGGCAGTCAGGGACTAGACGTCTTAATGAGTCCCAATCTGTGAAAGGTTTTTTTTTAGGGAACAGGAGATGAGGTATAAAATCATTCGAGGGTTGTGAAAAGGACTGGTGAGACCCTGGAGCCATCCCGGGGCTGGAGGGTGGCCGGAGGTGGGCACACAGGTCCAGTCGGGGCGGGACGCCGAGGATGTGAGACCTCAGACCCTCGCAGAATGGCCGCCTTGGCTCCTGATTAACCCGAGGGCTCCCGGAATGTGTCAGGGATCCTGAGAGAACACGAAAGGCGAAGGGACAAGCCGAGGTGTCGGTTTTGGAGAGGAAGTGGGGTAAACCGCCTCACCTCCACTCAGCGATGGTGCCGAGGCTTCTAGTTGATTTTCCTCGTTGCTGGGTAACCGTTTATTTCCCCCCTCCCCCCGGGTCCCCCTTAAATCAACTACGGCGGCCGAAAAGGGGAGGTGCACGGCCTCGCCCGCGGCAGCGGACAGCTTCGAGGGCGGAATGGCCGGGGAAGGGTGGGGTCGGGCCGGCCCCGCCCCGCGCAGGCCCCGCCCCGCGCAGGCCCCGCCCCGCGCAGGCCCCCGCCCCCGCCTGGATTCCGCGTCCCGAGTCTCGCTCGCCCAGAGGCGACGGATCTTCGCAGACATGGTGGGGCCGCGACTGGTGTCTGTATGGGTGTTGCCATTAATCCTGCGGGCCGGCGCAAGTGCAGGTGAGGCGGCCGGGCGCGGCCCGACCCCTGCCCGCCAGCCTGCCCCGGCTGCGAGGTCCACGGTCGTCCACCCAGGCCTCCGTTGCAGGTGTCTGCTGGCCCGAGCCCCGACCTCCCTCTCCCTCTACACCCTTCCGCCGTCCTGGTGATGCAGCGTGGTGGGCAGAGGAAGAGGAATTGTCGGAATCGGGAGGCCCAACTGTATCCAACCGAAGCCCTCAGAGTCTTTGAATAACTGCAGGCGAACTCGAAGGGGAGGGGGCGAAGCTAGTTAGATAATATTTGGAAACAGGTGCCTGAGTCATCCAAACATTTCACTGCTGCCCCCTCAGTGGTACCCCTTGGGGAGGCTGGGTTCCTTGGGGGAATTAAATTTCACTAGTTTAAGTGGTGATTAGGGCTAAGAAATACAACCCCCTCACTAGCTCAGAATATTTAAGCCTCAGCTTTGATTCTCTTGCAGCTTACAGATGCTGCGGGTGGGTTAATATGCGTGGCTCTGGGGAGGAGGGTGACTCACTCTGACTCTTGTCCAGGCCAGAGCCTGTCGTTTGAATTCCCCAAACCGGACAGGGTCACACCCATGGAGGAAGCGAAAGGTGAAATCTGTCTGCTAATGTGAAGTAAGGTGAGAAGGCTGGACCTTTATTTTCCCTCCAAACTACTCATATCGTGGGCAGAAATATCCCTGTTAAGTAATGAAACTTGAGGTGGGAGAATGGACAGAGTACAGAGAAATGACTGCTGCTCTACTGCCGAACCCAAAATGTACCCAGATTCAGACAAACTGTCAGCCCGTAAGTGGATTTTCAGGATTTAAAAATGTAAACTAGCAGCACTTGGGTATCATTTCCTGACTCATCCCCACTCCATGACCTTTGACTCCAGCACACGATGTGGGGAGAAGATAAAGAGAGTAGGGCCATTATTTGACTGGTTTTCCTGTTTCAGGCTAGCCTTTGGGTCATCTCATCACATCACTTTGATTAACAATGACTATATTTTTCATTCATTAATGCTTTAAATTCCCCCCCTCCCCGCCTCTGATTTGGTTGCATATCTTGACCTCTTTCCTTCAGATCGTTCCCTCTCTGCCCATGTTTATCTTGTAGTGTTTGCGATGTATGGAAATACATGTAGTAGCAGTGAAACAATAAGATGCACACCCATGGGCACTTCAACTTAAGAACTAGGACATTGCCAGTTTCATTGGGAATCCTGTATGTTCCTCCATCCACCGGTTCCTCTCCAGAGGAACCACTGTGCTAATTCTGTCCACTTTTAATGACTACTTTTAACTTTCTCAGAACGCTAATTCCTGTTTTTCTACTCTTAACACCCATATGAAGGAAAAATTGTGAAGACCTCAAACAGTAATTCAAATGCCTGGTGTTTGACAAAATCACTTCCAGTGCTGCCTGATTTCTTGTTCCTGTTTTGTTCATTGCTTAATTCCTTGGTAATGTTCCACTGTCTACTCTTATCAGCTCGGAATGTGAGCTTTATAAGGTCAGGGAATGTGACTTTTCATTCATTTACCACCAGTATCTTACTGTACCAGAGTGGAAGTTGCAGTAACTTTGGAATCGGGTGGCTTTGTTTCTAGTTCTGTCCCAAACTACGTATGTGATTTGAGGCCAGTGATAAAAATTTAATGTCTGCAGCGTGTTGAGCGCTGAGCCTACCGCAAGGAAACTCCCCAGTAGAATGTAAGCTCCTGACTGCTGGCAAGGATTTTTGTGTTTTCTTCTTCTCTTTTTCTTTCTTTCACTGTTACATCCTCAGTGCTTAAAATGGTGTCTGGCATGTAGTAGGTATCAATAAGTATTTGTT
This sequence comes from Manis pentadactyla, assembly GCF_030020395.1. Taxonomy (NCBI): domain Eukaryota; kingdom Metazoa; phylum Chordata; class Mammalia; order Pholidota; family Manidae; genus Manis; species Manis pentadactyla. Next base: position 10,805,506 of record NC_080031.1, on the reverse strand, counting down.
GAATTAATTAATATGCAAGCTATTTAAAAAAATTACTTAATCTACTTGGATCGCAATCTGTTGATCAGTGAATAACATGATTATACCTGAGGTTGTGGAAGATACTTTCCACTGCTAAAATTCTCGAACTCCTAATAGAGCCTTGCACAAAGAGCTTCTGTAACTATGTGTTGGCAAAAACAGACTGACTTGGACAGGTATTTCCCCCAGCCTGGAAGACTGGCTGCACATCTAGAGGCTTTCATTTGCACAGGCTCATAGGCAAGTCCAGGCAGTTTTCTTCACTGCAACCCCCCATCCCCACCCTCCCATTCATCTCCCCCACCCCCTACCCCCCTGCTTAGCTCTTAGGCCTCTGGTTTTCAGTTTTTGTTCCAAATGAAGCACCTACCCAAGACTAGGCCCTCCCACCCACGTGCCTCTCTCCTCTTTGCACCAGCAGGCTGCCAACATCCTTATGCAATTCTGGGATGTCAGTCTTAGGGGATTGTGCTTGTGGTAGCTCTGTGACTCCAGCCCAGTGGGCCTTTTGGAGGAGCTTTATTGTCATGTAGGTTTTATGAAGAAACTAACTCATAAGAGACTGCTGAGGGTGTTTAGGGGCTGGGCTGTTATTCAGAGCGTGGGACAAACAGGTCACCAAGTCTGCGTAGGAGACTCAATTAGCTATGCTGCCCTGATAAGTAGAGCCTAAGGGGACATAATCATTTGCAGCTTCCAGGGAGGAAAATGTCAGTCTTGTTAGTTCTGATTCTCTTTCTTGTCTATTATTTTTGTTTAAAACCCTTTAAAAAGGTCATAATTTTGTTAATTATTTTCTATGGATTTTTATCTGTTTTCTTCAGACAAATTGCAATGCAACTTACGTTTTTTTCCCTTGTTAAGTTTTGATGAGAACTCACTGAGGCAATTTGGATAGATGCTTGTTATTAATAAAATGCTTCGATATAGGCTGGATGTTAAAAATAGGAATGATCTCGTTAAAGTGAGTTCTTATTCTGTCTTGTTAGTGACTCTAGAATAGAATCCACAGTTTCCTATGCTCTTCCTCTTGTTCTTTTTTGTATAATTTAGCTTGTGAAATGGGTAAACCTGAGAAAAAAGGCCTTCGTTCAGACATTTTGACCTTCTCTTACCCACCTTATTTTTTGCATCTTTATCTGAATTTGCCCTAGAGGGAAGCAGACTTGTCGCAGATACTTATAAATGCTTACTTAGAATTAGTGGGTTGCCAAAAAAATAAAACAACACAGTAAGGGGACTGTTTGGGGGATACTGACAGTGCAAGGCTGGCAAGGGAAGTGAAGAGGGGGGGACGTTAGGGGAGGTGTGCTGGAGAGTTGCAGGCTTCTTCATTCCCAGCCGGGAGGAGTGGGTGTGGTAATGGGCTAAGGGACAGGAAGTGGCTTGTTTTTCTCATAAATACCATCTGTGGGGTGCCCAGAAGGAGCATTTTAGTGACTTGGAGGGAGAAAGTCAAGCATCAGGGCAAAGCCTGAGAGCAAAGGAAGGTCAGGGGTTCTAAAGGGAGGAGGCTGTGGCATGCTGGTTGCCTAAGCTCTCTGAGCTTTCCTTATCGCTCCGTCTTTATGTGTCTCATGTGATGCCCATTGTTGGAAACTGTTCTTGTTATGTTGCTCATCTAATTAGGAGGAATAAGACCTACTTGTAGGACATTTAAAGGACTGGGTATGTTCAAATTCTCTTGCATAAAGACTGTATGTTCCTTGCTGTTAAACCAGATTCAGTCAGTGATGAATCTCCCCAATGATGCTCTTCTAAGCGTTTGCTCAATTTTTTAGATGTCGGTTTTCGCTTTGCTTCATACATGGATAATTACATGGTGCTGCAGAAAGAGCCTGCAGGAGCTGTGATCTGGGGCTATGGCATATCTGGAGCCACAGTGACAGTGACTCTGTGCCAAGATCAGGAAACCATCATGAAGAAAGTGACCAGTGTGAAAGGTAAGGCAGCCCAACCTCTGTTCAGCTTTTGTCTTCTTCTGCCACCTGCTGGATTACCTGAGAATGAATGCCAGTGCTCCCTCTCAGGTCAGCCCGCCAGGGGCCAGCCAGTCAGCCATTAAAGGTATTTGAGTATTTACCTTGTGCTAGGCCCCGAGGATACAAAGAAAAATGAAACAAGTCAAAGACTGTCCTCAAGGAGCTCATGGAATAATGGGAATAGACACCAAGCCATACAGTGCAGTGCAATCAATGCTGTGCTCTGAGGAAAGTGTATATGGTATCATGGGTACAGAGGAAAAACATCTCTTTTGTACCATGTAAGGGAAGGTGCCCATAGCAGGTGACATTTGAAGAGGCAGTATGGAGGAGTGGTTAGAATCCAGGCTCTGGAATTCACTGTCTGGGTGCAGATCCTCACTCTCACTTAATGGCTGTAAAACCTTGAATGTGTTATTTAACATCTTTGCATCACAATTTCTTTATTTGTAAAGGAGCTAATATTTAGGATTATCATGAGGATTAAATGAATTAACACATGTAAAGTATTTAGAACAGTGCCTGGCATACAATAAGTATTGAATAAGTGTTAGCTGCCATTATTATTATTATATTTATTATATTTAGTCAGTCTCTTATATTTATCATGTGCCTACTATGTGCCAGATACTGTGTTAGGTACTGGTGATACAGTGTTGAATGAAATAGATATGGTCTCTCCCCTCAGGAGGCTTATAGGTGTGGGGAGGGGACAGAAAGATAATAAGCAGTTACAGTTTAGGGTGATAAGTGCACAATGGGGAGGTACAGGGTGCTGTGAGAGTGCTTGGAGGGATAATTAACTTATCTGGAAAGGTGAGTAGGGCAAACCAGGTGGAGGGAATGGCGGGGCAAAGGCAGGGAGGCGCGAGTGAGCCAGGGCCCTTGGAGAAATGGCAAGCAGCTTCTGGAACACTGGGGTACATGACTTGTGGTGGATGACAGGAGAGCAGGTTGGGAATGTAGGGAGGAGGCTTGTTTGTCATTGCTGAGGAGCATATGCTCTATTTTGGATCAATGGATTCTAAGCAGTAAAATAACACAGTCAGAATTGTATTTCAGAAAGATTACTCCGGCAGAACTGAGGAAGAAGGATTGGAAATCAAGAAGACTAGAGGTAGTGGGACCTGCTGGCAGGCTGCAGTGATACTCAGGCAGTAGACCAGGGAGGCTGGACCCAAGATAGTAGCTGTGAGGATGTTCAAGAAGATGAGAATTAGCAGCTTTCATGAACAGAGAGGTCCTACAAAGGAGTCTCTGCCTAGAAGAGATAAAGATGCACAAGTGTGTGTGGAAGAGCAAATCTAGAAGCTACTAGATGCCAGAAGGCATGCTCAGGCTGGTCGAGAGGAGACGCCATTGTATCTCAGTTACACGTAGCCATGTAGCTATGGAATGTTGAGACTGGAGTCAGACAAGTGAGGAGGCTTCTCTGGGGGGCATGTGGAGGTAATATGGGAGTTCGTAGTTGGAACAGTGACTTGAATATGTGTGTGACAGGGACGCTTGTAGAGATTTTTTTGGCCCCTGAAAACAAGGATTGCCTTATTAGTTTTGTCAGTATATAGCCCTGATACCCAATTCAGAGTGATCCACACCCTGGGGCAGGCTCTCCATAATTCATTTCCATTCAGCACATATTTTATAATATGATGTTCCAGGCATAGATGCAGGGTAAGTGCTTCTTGTTCGTGGATTTTAAGACTTTTTAAGGTAAAAATGTTACTGGGTGAAACTAAGAGGCCTGAAAGGGCAGCCAAAGCTGAGAAGTTGTTTTCCGTTAGGTCTAAGCACCGTTGGTGACTCGGAGGGTGCGCTGGGAATGAAGAATCCCGGAGCTGGCAGGACTCGCTCTGCATTCTGTCCATGCTGAGATGAGCGGCACAGAGTACGAACAGTGGTATTCTCAGTGAATGATGTTGATTTAGGGATCCAGAGAACCACTGTAGCTCAAAAAAGAGGAACAGGATTTCCTTGGTGTTAACAGTTAACATTAGCAACACATATTTAGGAGGCAGATGACACAGTACTGTAGGTATAGATATAGAAAGGACAGAATACATGCATTTCATCTGTTAAAAATGTTCTGATGTATTTTTTTTTTAGCTTTTTCCCCCTTCATGGCTGTTTCAGGCTGGACCAATATTTAGAGTGGCCAGAGATGAGGCGAGAGGATAGGTAATGATTAGAAGGTGAGCCTCTTTTTTTCCTTTACAGTGAAACTGAATGTGCTCACTTATCCTAAGTTCGATTCTATAAACATCAGTCAAAGGCTTATTATGTATGAAACACTGAGCTAGAAACCCTGGAAAATTCATGCAAGAACACAAATAGTGCCCACTCTCTCATGCTGTCCTTCCACATTTAGTAGTTGAGGTTCAAGTAATGCTTCAGCTGCAAAGCGATGTGTTCCTCGGAGTCAAAATATTCAACGGCAACTTAAGGGAACCAAGTGATTGATGGACTATTGATAATTTCGCAGGAAAAGGGGTTGATGTTATTGGGGGGGGTAGATCAATTTATTAGGTTCTCTGCATTTGCTTGGCAGAGAAGAAAGGTATTTTAGTTTACATAGATCCACAAACCTACTTCAGTGAGCATCTTGCTCTGTCTTGCCCACAAAACAAAATGGATACAGTGTTATTTGGAGTAAAGGGTGTAAGCCTGGAAGAAATTTCATATAGCAAAAAAGAAAACCTTTCTCAAAGGAGACATTACAGGGTACATTGAAGGGTTGACTTCTATTTACATTTTGATGAGGACTCTGGGATTTTCAGCCAGACTACTTCACTTTGCCATTCTATCTCATTTAATATCAACATTATTTATAATCCCCTAGGTGCCTACAACGAATGGAATATGGAATATAACAACATAAAGGTTCTGTCCAGCAGACTTACTCTGTAAGCACTGGGGACATTAAAACCTGAGGGATGACTGGGAGTATGGTCAGGTACTGGGCTCAAAACATGGTATCAAATGCTGCATGATGATTTTTTCAGACACAGGGAATAAACTGGAGGAGAATAGGGTGTATCCTCTCACTTTGACACACATGGAGGGTGCATATGTAGATGATAAAATGTGGTGTGTTTGCCTGAATTTGTCGTCATGATTTTGAAGTAAATATTTTATTTTATAAATAAATATATTTTTTCTCTAACTTAGAAAAATACAAAAAAACTAAACCCCTTAAAGAAAACGAAAAAGAAAAAGCTCCTGGTTGTAGTGCTAGCATGCATACTAGTTTTCTATGCTACCTAATAAATTACCACAAACTGAGGTAGTTAAAACTACACGCTTTTATACTAGATCTGAAGCCGGGCCGTAGCATAGCTGGGTTCTCTGCTCAGGGTCTCACAAGGCTGGAATCAAGGTGTTGGCAGGGCTTCGTTCCCTTCTGGAGGCTCCACCAGCGAATGATCTGCTTCTGAGCTCCCTTAGGGTGCTGGCAGACTCATTTCCTTGTCCCTGTAGAATTGGCAGCATTTCTGCTGCTTCTAATCTCTGACCTCTAGACCTTCTTTTAAAGGGCTTGGTTTATTAGGTCAGACCCATTTAGGATAATCTCCCTTTGTATTCAGACTTAAAGTCAGTTGATTAGGGACTTAAATTACATCTCCAAAACCCCTTTATCTTTTCCATAAAACATAACCTGATCATGAGAATGACATCTCATCCCCTCTGCCATTTTCTGTTAGTTGGAAGCAAATCACAGATTCTGCCTGCACTTGAGGGGGGTGAATTATGCAAAGGTGTGGCTTACTGGCAGTCACCTTAGGGTGTGTCTGCTGTGGACACATACCATGCTATGGTTTAAGTACCTTGCAGAAACAGTTTTGATAGAAGAATATTTAAGCTTTATTTTTTGACATTCGTTCTTGGTGGTGCTGGAGATGAACTTTATGCAGAAAAATGCAGGTCAGGAAGGGACAGTTTAGGCAGCAAGGCCTTCTTTACCTTCAAGTCACTTGCACAAATCATTGAACCAGTTTGCAACTGGTTAAGTGCCAGGGTTCTGTGGGGCAAGAAGTGACGTGGGCTGCTGCCTCCAGCTCTAGCTTTTTCCTCTTGGGAAGCGAAAGGCATGGGTAAGGCTCCTATTTCTCTTCTTGGCATCTGAGATTTGGCACAATAACCTGAAAAATAATTAACATCTGATGTGAATAGCAAAAAAGAAAGAAGCATGAAAGCACTTTATGACTAATCATGTCTCCAGGCAAATTATCTCAGTTTTTTCCCTTTGTTTTTTCTTTCCATTTTGAGGTGGGGTTGGTTGGGGAGATGGAGAGAAAATGGAGAATTCTTGACCTAGGCCGTTGGCTGGAGTAGGAAGAGAATAGGGACAGTAAGAAATAGGCCACCAGATACGCTAACCATTAGGCACAATAACACGAGGGCCTTATGGGTTTGCACGGCTTTCTTGTCAGTGTAACTCCGGGCTGGGGTTTACTCTCTCCCATTTACTTGGGGAGCCCTCCCTAAGCAGCTGTTAAGGAAGGAAGGAAATGAATTTTCCTAAATGGGAGAAGAAGGAATGGGAGGAAGCAGAGATTTGAAGAAACAAAAAAGGATAATTTACAGAAACCTGGGCCCAGACTGGAAAGAGAGGTTACAAGATGGTGATTAGAGGCCAGAAGAAGGAACCGCAGCAGCTGTTGCTCGGAAAGCCAGCTGGATGGGGAGCTTCAACCCTAAAGGATCGGTGACTCAGTTTTATTACTCGGACTCAACCCAGTGGACTTGGTGGGTCCACACAGTTTCTAAAAACTGTAACTGACTTCACCAGCCTGTGGCGAGCTCCACTTTAACCTGCCCGTCCTGCACGGAGCAGCCATGGACTAATCCCACCGCTTTACCTCTGTCTGCCTTTAGTCTCAGATTAATGAAGGCTGTCTAAGCAACAGTCTTCCCAGGAGCCTCTCTGCTGTGTAAGTACTTGCAGGATAGCAGTTCTTGGGAATAAGGCTCAGGGCGTGAGGTCTAGTGTTCTTCAGACTGTGGGCCCCAGTGGGGGCCCATCCTCTGGCTATGGTAGGATACTATTGCTGTGTTTGCCCAAATGTCTCCCCATTCCCCTTATTTGCCTGTATTGCTCAGCAGCACAACTTCTCCGAAGCTCTGGTGAAGGTCGTTTTCCTCACCAGCCATAGTGCCTGGAGTGAGGCTTAAGTGTAAATACCTGAGGAACAGTAGGGACTAGGAATAGATTGCACAGTAGTAGAAGCTGAAAGATAGTTCTGCCCTCGGTTTTCTGGGGCTTGACCTCATCATCATAAATAAGTAAAGTTGATTGCAGAAGGACAGAGCTCCATTAAGATATGTTGAGTGCAAGAAGCCTGGAAAGACCTTGGCAAGACTGTAGTTGGGACAGATTGGAGCGTCTGCCTGCTCAGAAGTGTGAGCCATATGGAGCACATCACACCTGTGCCACACAATCTGTACTAGCTGCCCACTGTTTCCAAAACAGTGATTTTTTTTGCTTTAGGTGAATTCTACATTTAATATGTTGATGTCTGGCTATTGGTGGTATAAAAACAATAGTGAACGTTTGGTTCTGGGCATAACTGACCTCTTAGGGATGGGAGTATCAAGCTCAATCGGCTTTGCTTTGGAGAGGAGCCAGCATGTGTTCTCTGGCTGATGCCTTGAAGATTTTGGACATTTCTCCCAAGACTGAGCAATCCTTTGTGGTTTGAGCTGGCGCTGGTCTCCTCTCATGCATCTGGACTTTTCATGCTTCTGCTTAGCTCTTGCTGGTTAGAATTTAGCACAGTGTCTAGCACATAGTATGCACTTGGTCAGTAGTTTATGTTAGGCTGGAGAAAGGAAAAACAAGGACATGCAAACAGAACAGAGAGATGCCATAGGGAGAGAACAGACCAGACCCCAAATTCCGTGCCGTATATGGAAAGGGGACAGCTCTCCCTGAATTCCATCCTGATGTGCCAACTAAGACCCGGATGTCAGCCTCCTCCCTCTTGGAAGGAAAAAAGTTTCTAGTTGTCTATTATGTCACCTTTAGCCAATCATACCTCTCAACACCCCCCTAAGATAGCTTGCCCACTCCTCCCCCTCCTAATCCCTTATAAGCGCCCCACCTCCCTAACCGGGCATCACTTCTCCGGCTTGTAGTACCCAGGCCATGAGAACATCACCCGGGGGTATTTAAATAAATTACCTGGCCCTTTGTTGCCTCTCTTTGCCTGCTTATTCTGGCTAGAATTTATCTTACAGTTTATAATTATTATTTTTGGCAAGTGGGCATAATAATTTCAGGATGCTCCATTTCCAGCTCTTACTATTCTTTCCTTTTGAATCTACATTGATTTGATGGGCACAAATTATAAATCAGTTTGTATCCTTTGGCATTACACCAAGAATATTTATCTATTTCATGTATTTCCTCACTTTCATTCCTTCAACTTTGTTCATGTTGTTTGGTTCTCCTAGGCATCATTGGTGATTTTGAAGAGATTTTCCTTAAGTTTCTGAGTATGATGTTTGCAGTGGTGGTGGTGTAAGTGGGTGAGAGGTAGGAAGGGCGTGGTTCCTAAGAATATGTTATGAATTTCTGAAATAGAGTCTTGGGTAGCTTTTCATCTCCCCAATTAAGTCCAGAAACCTTAGATCTTGTAAATAAATGTGAAAATAATTAATTGGGCAATTTTAAATATCTTCTTCACCAACATATTAATCTATGTGCCTCCTGTAACTTCTTTGTGTCAGTTTCTCTACTCATCCATTAATCTGTTGCTTGGAGAACCCAGAACCACTGGTAGCAGTAATCCTTGGGAGCAACATGGGGAGTAGGTGGGGAAATTAATAACAAGGATGATACCATCAAATAAGGGGAAGTTCCATATTATAAATGGTTTTCTTTAACTTGCGTTCGCATCTGAGTGGGTAATTACATGTTTGTGGTGCTCTGTATATCCATTAGATCGTGATTATGTTCATACTGGTAGTTGGATAGTACAATAAGAACTTCCATTTTATGTTTTTTTATTAAATACCTTGAATTTTAATCTCTGTGTATGTTTGTCTGTCCTCATTTAGGATTATAACTGGGTAATTTATTTTTCTTATAAATGCTTCAGTTACAAGTAAGGAGGGAATGGTACAGAGTAAGGATGACAATGCTGCTGCTTTTGTTATTTCTATTCATTTGTCTGAAGTTTGGCCAACCTTCATAGCTTTGAATTCAGTTCATCACAGTGGCTGGGAACAGCCACAGATGAGTATGATGCATGACAGGATTGGGTTTTAATTTCATTTTAATTGATCAGTTAATTCCTCGGAGCCTTGTTATTATTTCAGCACACTCTAATAGCTGGATGGTGGTACTGGACCCCATGAAGCCTGGTGGGCCTTATGAAGTGATGGCACAACAGACTTTGGGGAGAACAAACATCACCCTGAGAGTTCATGATGTCCTGTTTGGAGACGTCTGGCTTTGCAGTGGGCAAAGTAACATGCAGATGACAGTTTCACAGGTAATTTACAGTCTCAGGGATAATAAATATGTTGATGATGAAGAAGAAAAAGGAGGAGGAGGGAGGAGAAGAGGAGGTAGAAGCCTTCTTTTTCACCATGTGCCAGGTTCTGTTCTAAGTATTAATTAGTAAATCAATGGAATTTTGCATTATTATAGAATTTTCATTTAACAAGTTTATGAGGTAAGTACTATCATTCACATCTCATGGATAAGGAAACTGGCCCACTGAGGTTACACTTAATAGTGGAGCCAGGATATGAGGGAAATTGACGCCAGACCCTGCTTTCTTAATGATGGGTGGTGTACTGTACGTGTGCCGGGCGCTGTTCCCTCACCTTCCGGGGCTAAGGTCAGAAGCTGATGGTAATGGGCATTTCCTGTCCAATTGAAGACGAAGTAGATTACTCTTCTTTTTTGATTGGTTTTAGAAGATGAGCTTCTGGAGAGAGAGCCTAGGAGATAAAAGCAATTAGATTTTGTTTTAATGCTGAGCAGCTCACATCCTATGTGTCTTTTGTTGTTGTGGAGGCTAAAAAGTTAAGACTGAATGTTGGCGTTGCCTTTTACTAGTTGTATGACTTGGAGCACATCTCTTGGTGTTTCTGAGACTTTGCTTTTAAAACATGCTTTACAAAGTTGTGGTTAAAATGAACATAGCATTATCTTTACCATTTTAACCACTGGTAAGTGTACATTTGAGGGACATTAAATATATTCACAATGCTGAGTGTACCTATGACCACTATCTATGCTCAAAACTTTTTCATCGCCCCTGATATAAACTCTGTACTCATTAAACAATAGCTCTCTCTTTCCCCTCTTCCTCCAGCTCCTATAACCCCTATTCTGCTTTCTGTCTATGAAATTGCTTGGTCTAGGTACTTCATGTAAGTGGAATCATAAAATTGTCTTTCTCTGACATTTTATGAAGCATAATGTTTCCACGGTCCATCCATGCTGTAGCATATATCAAAACTGTATCCCTTTTTATGGCTGAAATTGTATTTCATTGTGTATTCCACATTTTGTTTATCCATTCATCTGATGGTGGGCACCTGGGCTATTTCCACTTTTTGGGGATTGTGAATGATGCTGCTCTGAATATTGGTGTGCAGATATCTGTCACAATCCCCGCTTTCAGTTCTTTTGGGTATATACCTGTGAGTGGAGTTGCTGGGTGAAAATAGACATCCTCGTCTTGGTCCTGGTCTTAGGCAAAAAGCTTTCAGTCTTTCACCATGAAGTATGATGTTATCTGTGGGTTTTTTTATAAATCCCCTTTATCATGTTGAGGAATTTTCCCTCTATTTCTTGTTGTCTGAGAGTTTTTATCATGAAAGTATACTGAATTTTTTTAAATGTCTGAAGCTTAGTTGTCATAACTATAGTACAACAATGATTCTATCTGACCTCATTAATTTATAGGGCCATTATAAAGATTAAATTATTTTGCCAGCTTCTAAAAGGCTCTTATAAAGAGAAAACTGCTGTTTAAATATAAGACGTCATTATTTTTCAACTTTTATTATAAAAAACTTCAAACACACACAAAAGTTAAGAGACTTATAAACACCTATATATCCATCACCTAGACTGATAGTTGTTAATATTTTGCCATATTTGGTTTACCTTTTTTTTTGGTGGACTATCTCAAGGTAGACAGCAGATATCTTGATACTTTAATTAGGTATCATATAGAAAATTGATATGTATGTTCATATTAATATTTCTTTATATGTTTTCCTTTACAGAAAGAAGAAATAGTAGGCTAGTGATGACTTTTTATGCTTTTCTTAGCCTAGGATTTCTTTGTTAATTTTTTCCCTCTGTTTCAGTCATGGCCTTTGAAGATGAACTATTCTTAAATTTTGAGACCTAGCATTTTTTTTCTTTATTATAACTATATAAAGGTCTCACTGGCTCTGTTTGCCCTGCTACAGTGTTGGGGGGAAGAGCACTATGTAGGCTCCCAAGGAGGTACACAGGACGTGAGGAATCAGATGGGACCGTACAAGGGCACGCTGACTTAGCGATGTGGTCAGTGATGAAACTGCCCTTGAAGTGTTCCTGTCTCCACTGCTAACTAGAGAAGGGCCACGATGAACTATGAGCGAGGTCTCGTAAGTAAAGCTGGGTAAAAAGGACATTGAAAATGTTACCAGGGAAAGCAAACCCTAATACATCATTTGACTGGTGTCCCAGTGAGGCACCTGCGGTAGGACTGAAGTCCTGATGCTACATGTCTTTAGCCCCCAGATTTCTTTTTGGGGTCAACTTTGCTTTCTGATTAAACACAAAAACCATTTAGAATAGAGTGGATTTCTGGATGAGGTGTGATGGGGTTAGTGTTTTGGGCCTCGCAATTGTCATCGCCTACGTTTGTCTAGTGGAAGCTATCTGATTTAAAATTAAAAGTAAGGGAGACCATTGTTGTTTCATTTAAATTAAGATCAGGGCTGGACTGTGTAATAGCAAATTAATAGACATATTTAAGCCATATCAGCTTAAAATATTGCTGAAAAGCTAGTAAAAATATTTTACTCAGTTTCAGAGCTCCAGAGAAATTTCAAATTCAGAGTGATTTTCCTGCTTATCTGTATTTTCTGATTTTTCTATAATGAGCATAAAAAAACTATACTTTTTAAAAGGTTATAAAATTGATATTGACTTAACTAATCTCTTAAATATCTATCAAAGGCTCAGTTTACAAAAAGATGGTACATTTATATAAATAATATCTTATAAATTCTTAGTTATTGTTTGGCACTAATATGTTCTGTATACTCTAATTTTCTTTAATAGGTTGAGAACTTGGAAAGATTATTGTCTTCACTAGCTCTTCTTCTAAAACTCAGTTTCTTCTCCAAGTTGTTTTTTATTTTCCTGCTTTTCTTTCATTATCCTCTTCTCCATCTTTGAGAAATATTTAGAGATTCAAAAATCACTACAACAAGACCATGATCTCAATTCATTTCCTTAAAAAAATAAAATAAAATTGAGTCCTTTCACATACTTTATAATTTCTTGTGTTGCTTCTATAGTTTCTACCCTGCATAGTTACTTCTTTTTTGGGGTTAACGTATTACTAGATGATGCTACTAAAAAGATCCTGCTCTGGACATAGCTACTTCATTTTATTATTAGTTTTCTAAATCAAAATCTAAATTATTGGATTTATGTCTTCCTAGTCAATATTTTATTTACTCTTGCTTTCTGTCCTCCTTAAATATAAGGAAACCTTTTGAATTTAAATGTTTATTAAATTGAACTTTAACTCTGGGCTCCCTTTTAGCATAAGGGAAAGAAGGCAAAATTGAAGTTCAATCTCTTGATAGACAGCATGGTTTATATAGAAGTGGGAATGCTGTTAGCTCATTAAGGAAAACAGAACTTTCCTTAATGCTTTAATTGCAGTTCCCTGTTTGCACAGAAAGGCATGGAGTGGATCTGTTTGTATCTGTACAGTAAGGTTCTCAACAGCAGGCTATGCCAGGGGATCTCATCCCATTTTCTGTCAAGCTAACTCAGATTTTGATTGTTAAGGGTGAACATATTCTTTCTGCCTAGAATTTATTCTTAAGCACCTTCTCTATTGAACTAAGGCTATAAGCTCTGAGGTACAGAGACACAGAAAAACGTTCCATCTGAAGCAACCAATTGTTAATTTTTTATTCTTTTGTTTTAAATCATGCACTGAGTTTGCAAGATAACATTTTATGTACTGACACTACCAAGAGCTGTTTACTAGTCTCTTAACTAACACACTGTAGAACTTTACTATTTGATCAAAAGGATGCTCAATGTGACTCCTTTATTCCTTTTGCTCCTTTTCTCCTAAAGACTCAGAACATACACACACACCCCACATAGTGTCTGTCTATCTCCTTCCTTGCCTCTATGTGATTTTGCTAAGGAGGTAAGATTTCCACCGTAACCTACCATTCTTCACATTTAAATGCAGGAAATGGCAGATTGTATGCCCATCTTGTTAGGGTAAAGTGGAATTTTAAAATTGAATGTTATTTATAACAGTGAGTGAGATGTTTATAAATGGAGAAAAGTCTAAATGTTCATCTGTTGCCTCCGAAGTCAGGGTAGGGCTTAAGCCTTGGATATTTCTGGTTAGGCCCAGAAGAAGATGGCCAATCTTCTTAGGCAGGAAACTCATTTTTCAATATCTCTGCAATCCCCACATTCCTACTTCACAAGAAGAGAAATTAAAATCCGGAAGAGAAAGGCTGGTAACCTACAAGAAAAGATTCACAGGAGTTATGATGGCTGGCTTATTTATAGTGATTCCCTCAACTTTAAAACTGCTATATTGTACTGTAAAATAACTCACAGAACTCCAATTCTTTTAACTTTTCCTGTGTCCTTTAGTGTGCACATGTGCACACACACACACACACACACACACACACACACACATACTCACACACTTGTCTTGCTCCCCTGTGCAGACCCCACGCCAAGATTCTCTGAGGAAATAGATTCTTGCTGTTTCCTCATTAATTCAAGAATGTGGCATAAAGGTTACAAAATGAACACCAGTGAGCAGCTGCTTTGATGGTGAACTGCCAGTCCCTAGAGAGGCACTGGGTCTCTCTCTCAGCCGCAGCAGCCTTAATGACTTCAAATACCTTGGTATTCATTTACATCCTCATTTAAATACTTGGTAGAAAAATAATTACACTGAGGTGTTTGATGAGATGAAATGTGATCTCAGCAGATGGAGTAAGGCTTCCCCTTTCATCAGCAGGGAAACCGAGTGTCATTTAAATGAAAATCTTCCTGAAATCTCTTTATTCCTAAATTTGCTGCCAATATCCCTGAGGAAAATGCTCCCATCAAAAAGGCTGGGTGATATTGGGAAAGGATACCAATTTCAAAAGTCACTGTCATCAGGTACCACAAGAATTTCCCCCCACCCCCATTTTCAACAGTTTCTGTGGCTTTCAAGCGTTGGCTTGATATAATTGCTATAATACACAAATGGGAGTTTGCAAATGGCAATTTTTTTCTAGTCAGTGTTTTGGATCCAGTTCTGTGTGCTGGTAACAATCTGGGAGAACGTGAATCTGTTGGCCTTGCAGTAGTACTCCGCAGCGTTAGCAACGGGTCTAAAAGACAGGGAGCATGTTCACGCACATTGGCTCCCTGAGCTGGCATCTCTCTGTGCTGAGCCACTTGAGTTCCCAGCCAGTGCGGAAGCTAGTGTGGGTGGAGAGAGTGAGAGCGGTTTCATCCACTGTTTCCATGGAAGCAACATACGTTCCTCAGCGTCTAGGGCAGAACTGAGTTTCAGCGGAGGAGACTTTTTCTCAGGTACTTGCTGCTGAAAAATGATTTCCCTGCCAGAATCTACTGTGAGTGCGTCAGCCTGTTCTTACTATTTAATGTTTACTTTACACCAAAATTGCCAGGCAAGATCCTGAACAAACAGGTCGGGATTGCCTATGGAATTTTCCCGAGACCGTATGCAGTCTCAGTTCTGATAGTGGGAAGACCAGTAACGCTGACGGCTAGGGGTGCTGTTACCAGGAGCATTTCAGGCTGTGGCTCCCATTGTGACCTACGGAGTCATTTTATTCACATCAGGCCATCTTATTGGCCGCAGCAGGCTCAGCGGCAAGTCAAAAGGCGATTCACGGGGCAGCTTCTTTCAATGAAATGCTCTGTGGGGGCCCTCCGGCTGCCCCATCATTTCTCTTGCACTGTGGGCTGGAGGGCCAGCTGTATTCTCGGTGGCGGGTGGGAGGGAAAGCGAACCAGCTGCACACCCTGTGGCCAGCGGCCAATGGAAAGTGTCCCAGCCTCCTGTGCGTCTCGCCGTGGCAGTCCTGCCTCAGCTGGAGCTCTTGTTCCCTGAGGCCAGTGATGACGCTTCCCGATGCTCCTGTTAGCCCTTTGTTTTGGGAAAACCTGACGAGTCCAGGAGGATAGAGAGAAGACAAGAAAAGACAAACACATAAATGAAAAAGCAAAACAATATATTTATGATACATTCTTCTTAAAAGAAAAAATAACTAAAAAAATCAGGGTTAAAGGAAGTGGGACTGAACGGGTTAGCTTGCAGAGGAATGATGCTTAATAGGACTACCAAAGAAACTACCCTCTATACCACACACATTCTTGTCCAGAAAGAAACCTAACCCGTCCCTGCCATCCCTTGGCAACTGATGAGGTTTCGCAAAGTGATTTGGGAAAATGCGATGGGTCTTTGGAGGGACGCTTTTCTTTCTTTGTCTGCTTTCTTGGGACTGTTCTCTGCAGTCAACCTGAACACCACTTTGCAAACTGTCTCCTATGACCAAGATGAGAATGTGAGCACTTTGAGACTGATTTTAGAATGTTTCAGTAGCTCAAAAATCATTTCTCAGGTGTGTTTCTTTTAAATACACTTCTCCTATGGGTGTGGATTATACAAATTTATGTCTCCATGGCCTTTTGGGCTGCATTTTGAGAAGAAGTTATTGTTATGTCTTTATGTTATCAGATACTTTGTCTGAATAGAAGTATTTTAGTTTCAAGTGGTCTAATTAATAGTTGATCTTTAGCCTAAACCACTCCATAGCTCCTGCCTTCTAAATCAGACTTGCTCCTTAAGATCTCAGATTTCATTGTATTCCCACCTGTCTAGGGGCATAATTCTTCATGGTGTCTGTGGTCAAGGTGGGTGAGGGTGACTCAGACCAGCCCATCATTGATTTTGGTCATTCCTTTGACTTTGGTATATTGAAGGCTCACTTGCTCAGAGGGTTGGTAGTGTTTACTAGGAGGCATTAGGATAGTTGACCACCCACTCGGTTGGTATAATATGTGACATTCGTATTTCTTTTCTAGATATTCAATGCTACAAGGGAGCTGTCCAACACTGCTGCCTATCAGTCTGTCCGCATTCTCTCTGTGTCCCTTGTCCAGGCAGAGCAGGAGCTGGAGGACCTCAGTGGCGTTGACTTGCCGTGGTCTAAGCCCACCTCGGGTGAGTGACCCCTGGAGCATGCGCCATCTCCTACAGGGTGGGTCAGTGCCCTGGAGGGAATCTGCACACCTGTGTTTGGCTCTGATCTGTGGATTATGACTCCTCTTATTCATTTCTTACTGACTCTCCACCCCATTCCTGATGGTAGCCATTTCATACGTTTCTTCCAAAGACTCCACCAGAGAATCGTCCCCTTGCTATGAGCAGATGACTCTTCTTTCAGCTTCACTGAACACAGTGAGGCCATTCAGCACGAGTTCTGCCAGGGTCTCTCTCCAGCACCTCAGTGCTTCATTTTCCTCTTCTCTTTCTTTGTTATGGTGTCTGAACACAGCTGACTGATTGCTGTCCTTCCAGAGCTCTCTCTGATGTGGGCTCTTACCTCCTCCAGGCCCTTCTTTTATTCCGCAGGCCCTGCTCTTCCTCTCCATTGTCCATTCGGCAGGGAACCTTTATTTCATGGCTGCTGTGAGCCAGGCTCTGTGCTGGGCCCCAAGGAACCAGCATTGAGCGAGACTGACCCGGTTCCTTTTTTTTCATTCTAACAGAACAAAGCAAATCCCAACATCACAAGCACCCTTCCTGTGATGCCTCACCTCTCTCCTTTACTTTCTAGCATGCCTTTTGTTTTCGTTCTTGACCCTGCGTTTCTGTGATGGCTCCTTAGCCTTCTATAGTCTGGCTTCTGCTCCCCCTCAACACCTGCTCACCTTGAGGGTCACTGCTCTCTTAGTGATGCATGCGCCCCAGGCTCTCCGGAGCATTCAACTGCTGCTTTAGAAGCTGTGTGGTCCCCCGAGCTGGCATGGTGCTGCCTTCCCCGGGTCCTCCTCGGTGCTCGCCCTCCCTGCTGCTTTGCCTTCTTCAGTCCCTTTCTCCAGATGTGGTGCCTTGTGCTCCTTGCAGTCCCTTTTCTTTTTGTTTGTGTGTGCTTTACCTTGGTAACCTCACTTGCTCCTACATTTTCACTGTCAGTTCATTCAGGGAATACTTGAGTGCCTACTGTGCACTTGGCACTGTCGTATGTGCTGGGGGGATTGCGGGAATGCAACGGGCCGGAACCCTTGAGCTCATGGAGCTTGCATTCCAGTGCACTGGATACAGAAAGTGAATAATAAAATTGGTACATTTCATACAGAGTATCTGATACCATTCAGTATCACAATATCTGAACTCTCCCTGGAAGAACTCAAATTTTTGGATGAATCTTGGCCTATGAACGCTCACGACATGTTCTCTCAAACTCAGGAATCAATTAGATTTGGATAATGTACATACCTTGCTATCAGCTCCCTTTCACTCTCTGAACTCAGACTGAATACGGTTTTGGGTCTTACAGGATAGGTGAGATGGTGATCCATTCTAATGAGACAAAAACAAATAATACAGCATGGAAGGAAGTGCAATGGCTGTTGGGCTGGGATGGGGTTGTGGTTTCCAAGTTGGGGTGGCCACGGAAGTCCCAGCTGAGAAAGGCAATGTTTCAGGCAATGAAGGAGGTGGGGCCACGCAGGCATGTGGAGGAGCGCAGAGTAGGCCCAGTCCCTCTCACATTTGCAAGTCTCTCCTGTCTCTTCTACTGTTGTCACATCTCTGACTGCAGCAGGGAAGGTTCTTGATTTTAAGGACACCTGTAATTAGATGGGCCCCACCTGGGTCATTCAGCAGTCTCCCCGCCTCGAGGTCCCTAACCCCAGTCGCATCCACAAAAGCCCTTTAGCCATGTAAGGTAATATATTCACAGGTCTGGGCATTAGGGTGGGCATCTTTGGGGGCTATTCTGCCCACGCCACGTTCTCACTCAACTATTTTCCAGTGGCTTTCCATCTTCTTTATGCCAAGATGGGGCTCCTGCCTCCTCTCCAGTTGTGTCTTGCACTGTGCTCCTTGCCAGTCAAATACTTGCAAAATTTTCCCTCTTCTGTGTGCCTTTTGACGTGTTGTTTCTTCTGCCTGGAATGGCAGATCTGATCACCATCTCCTGTTTATCCTTCAGGGCTTCCCACCTCTCTTCCCTTCCCTATTTACCTTTTCCCTCTACCAACCCATCAATAAATTCCCCTTCGTACCAGCTGCCCACAGCCCCCCGATGCCAGCGAATGAACATTTACTGACTCTTTATTAGATCCTAGACACTGAGGACAGGGAGGTGGGTAAGATGAGGTCCCCGCCTCCGAGCAGCTGGTGGTTCAGTGGGGTGGAGGAGACACTGCGTAGAGTATTATGAAGCTTGGGGAGGGGTCAGTCTTTATTAGGCTTTTCATGGTCTGCCTTTCATTTGCAGGTCTTTCTCTTGCTGGTAAAACCCCTTAATACTCGTTTGTACCACTTAACCATATTTTGCCATATATTTTATTCGGCTGAATATTTGTCTTAGCCTGTAGAATATAAGACTATGAGGAGAGGTTCCATGTCTTTCCATATCTCTTTATTGACTGTATCCCAGCCCTCTAGAAGTGCCTGGCACCTGGTAGTAACTCGATTTTAATTGATTTGAACTTGATTTGGATTCCCACTGTCACACCATCAGCTTTCTGAGTGCCAGCGCCGTGTGGATTTGGATTTTCCGCAGTGCCAAGCCAGTGGCTTATACATCACAGTCTTCACTGAATGTTAGGCTGAGCTGACCCATCAGTTGGGTATGGGTACATGTTCATCAGCTTTTGTTTGACGTGGAAATCGCCCTAGTTTTGTCTGTGTTGAGTACTGGGCTCTATGAACAAATGAGCTAGACTGCGCTGTAAATTTAAACACTGGTCTGGTTTCTGTTGCTCTCCCTTTTGGCCCAGCTTCCCATCGCCTGCTTGTCCATGTTTGTATTACTATAGCTATAAATTGGGTATAAATCCATTTCCAAGGGGGAGCCTACCTGCCTGGCTGGAGAGCTTTGGCCCTCTCCTGTTGAGACAGCTGTCTCTCCGTCTCCCTACTTTTAGAAAGTCTTAGAAGGAACGAAATGATGGCCTATAATCATTCTTCTCACCTAGACCCACCTAGAAGCTACAGTTTGTATCCATCTACTTTTTCCCTGACTCTTTCTCTTTAACTCTTTCTCTGAACAGAAAATTTAGGCCATGGAAGTTTCACCTACATGTCAGCGGTGTGTTGGCTTTTTGGGCGCTACCTGTATGACACCGTGCGGTACCCCATTGGGCTGATCTCCTCCTCGTGGGGTGGGACACCCATTGAAGCCTGGTCCTCTGGAAGGTCTCTGAAAGCCTGTGGGGTGCCTAGGCACGGGTAAGGCAGCATCTTGCGGTCTGGGAGAGAGCCTTCCAGGGAACTCTCAGAGAGGAAGGTCATGGGGCCTTGGAGAGTCAAGTATGTGTTGACTGTCCAAGGGGTGATATGTATCGAATGTATGGAACCTATTCCATGAACAGGTAAGGTGCATTTCTCACTGCCATCACCACTGCCATCATCTGGGCATACGTCAAGAAGCAATTATCCTTTTCTTTAAGAATAGTAATAGCTAATGCGCACTGACAGCTTCCTATATGCCAGATACTGTTGTAAGGTCTTTATATCTATTAATTCACTTAATACTCATACCGACCTCTTGAAGTGTAGTACTAGTAACATACTATGGATAAAGCCACCAAGTCTGAGAGGGGTTAGGTAACTTGCTCATGGATACAGCTAGTAAGTGAC
This sequence comes from Manis pentadactyla, assembly GCF_030020395.1. Classification (NCBI taxonomy): domain Eukaryota; kingdom Metazoa; phylum Chordata; class Mammalia; order Pholidota; family Manidae; genus Manis; species Manis pentadactyla. The sequence goes on along the minus strand of NC_080031.1, from coordinate 10,785,372 downwards.
AGAGTCTGGCTTCAGTGCCTACACTCTCAACCCCTGTGCTATACTGCCTGTAAGAATAAACAGCTAGCAGGAAGGGCAAATATACACGCAATCAAAGAAATATTTAGTATACTGGTTATGAAAGCACACTCAGGAAAAGCTGGATTGGGAAGAATATTTGGGGTTCAGGGAAAAAGGTCCAGTTTACAAAATCCTGATACTGATACTAATATTAACAGAGATTAACAACAGGTGAACCACATTCAGACATTGTTTCATTAATTCTGGGAGGGCATCTGGGGAGGGGATGGGCTTGGTCACTTCGGTAAAGGCATGCCTGTGGGGGAGGGAAGACATTCAACCTTGGAACCAAAAGAATGGCCTGTGGTAGAGTAGGAGGGATCTCAAGCCAGGCTTCCAGATCTCTGGGAACATGGAAGGAACAATATACCAAGGGTGTGGGGAACTGGGTTTTCCCATACACAGCTGATATAAGTATAACTCATGTAAGTGTTCTACAGAGAAATTACAGAACATGTTCAAATCCTTAAAAAAATATGCCTTTGACCTAGCAATTTCATTTCTGAGAATTTATCTTTAGGAAATAATTAAGAGTGTATACAATATATAGCTATAAGGAAGCTAATCATGGCATTGCTTATAAAATCAATAAGCTCAGAACAATCTAAGTATCCATCTACTGAGTACTACTTAAATTAATACCTGTGTGAGAGACTCACAATAAAACACTCCTCCTTTCTGGTGTCAGTGATCTTATCTGGAACCTGGGATGGCTTACTCTGAACTCACAGAAAGCTGATGATGCATTTATCCTAGTAAGAATGTGAAGGTGAAAATTCAGAGACTGTTTACATGTTTTCCTGTTAAATAGAGTGATTCAATTTAATTGTGTGTTGCTTTCATCAGTTTACCCTAAGTGCATATACACCCATCATGTGATCAACCACTAGCTCTCTCATGACACTGCATCTTATTGATTTCAGGTTCATTCCATCTGATTCTGTAACGGGTCCCAGTGAGTACTCTGTTCTCTGGAATGCCATGATCCACCCACTACATAATATGACTCTGAAAGGGGTGATATGGTACCAGGGTGAGTGCTTGATTTGCTGTTTTTCCACTGTATCAGTTAGCATTTGCTGCATAACAAACCACCCCAGAATTTAATGACTTAAAACAATAATAATTTTATCTAGATCACTATTTCATGCATTAGCAGGCAGTTTTTCTGTCTGGACTGCTTCAGCTATTTTCTGCTGGGATCTTGCATGTGTCTTTGGCCATCTGGCAGGGTATGTGGGGCTGGATGACCTAGGGTGGCCTCTCCCTCATGGCTGTTGACTGGAGCCTGTCTATGTGCTGGGGCACCATGGTCCTCACATGACCTCCCTCCTTCAGCAAGTTAGTTGAGACTTATTTATAATACCTAGCAGTCTTAGGGTTCCATGTGTATTAGGAGAGAGCAAACCCCAAAGTCAAGGTGCTTTTTAAGCCTTTGCTCACATCATGTTTGCTGATGCCGCATTGGCCAGAGCAAGTCACAAGGCCAGTCCAGAGAGACTGTAGGAAGGACACCTACCTGAGGGCATGGGTAGAGCTTGGGAGCAATGTGTGGCTGTTCAGTGCATCTACTCCAGACTGCTCTTACAATGTGGGTTGTTTACAGGGGAGGCTAATGCAAATTTTAACAGAGACCTGTACAATTGCACATTCCCTGCACTCATTGAAGACTGGCGCCAAACCTTCCACCGAGGCTCCCAGGGGCAGACGGAGCACTTCTTCCCATTTGGATTTGTCCAGGTATGTGCGGAGAGGAGGAGGGTCTGGGGCACTGGTGTGGGCATGTGCTGTGGAATGCTCTTTCCTGGAATATGTATTCCTTTCTTTGCCTTCACAGTCTGCTGTTCAAGAACAGGATGTAAGAGTTCATCTCAGTTCAGTGACAGGACAATTAAGTCTTTAAAACAAGTTAAATGTAACTTTCTTCTTACTAAAAAAGCAATATATGTTCATTAAAGAAATACTGAAATGAGAAGGAAAAAAGTGAAAACAATAATTTCACAATCTAGAAATAAGCAGACCTTTTCTGTTCATGTATTTTTGAATAGGGTCCACACCATTACACTGTACCGTAGCCTGTCTTTTCTTTTCATGTCATATTGTGAACATTTTTTCATGCCAATAAATATTACTCTTCAGCACAATTTATGATGATTGCATAGTATTCTGAAATATGGTTGTATTGTAATTTATTTAACTAGTCCTCAATAGCTGGGCACTTAGGTGCTTTGAAAATTTTGCTTTTATAAGCAGTGGTATGTTTATTTCTTTGCAGCTATATCACTGCATACATGCTTAATTATTTTCATTAAGACAAATTCCCAGAAATTAAATTGCTGGATTAAATTGAACATGTCTCCAGATTTTTATGTAGAAGTTTATGAATTTGTATAAATTTATACTCTTAGCAATGATGTGTGAGAATATCCACTTCCCCACACCCTCTCTGTCTTGGTGCTATCCCTCCCACCCCCAAGAATGCATCTTGCCTTCTCACTCCCAGCCCACCACACATGTTCTTTGCCTGGAATGGTCTTTCTCTCCCATACATTCCTAGCTAACTTGTTCCAGCCTGGATATCAGTTAGGAACCTTCCATGACTATCAAAGTCTGGGGAGAGGTACCTCCTTTCCCCAGATAGGTGGCTTTTTAGCTCTCTCTCCTTCCCCTTTTTACTTCATGTAGGTTACACACATGACCATATTTTCCTGGAGCACATATACCCAGACCTAGTTGTCAGCAATCATTAAATATGGCCTGACACCCGAATAAAAAAATACATCAAGAGAAACCATACTTACAATGAGCAGTGACTAGTCAGAAAGATTCTGTCAGCCTTGCCTAAAAGGAGTAAACATATTTTAACCAAGCTCATAACAGCATTGCCTCACCTGTTTATATGACCACTCCAAGACCTAGACCTATTAGCAGGGTGGTAGTTGACTTTTCTGGAACATAGGAAATTAAATAGTTAAGGTATTATAAAAATAAGGCCTGGCCCACAGTATAATAATGGAATAGGCTTAAGTGTTTGAATTGCATGTCCCACAGATACCTTCTCACCATCATCCCATCTCCTCTACTGTGTCCTCTTTCACCATATTCTTTTTGGAAAGAGATTTTTATAAAACTTCTTTCCACTTATAATTTGTTTATAACCATTTTATTTTTTATATTTGTTTTGACTTTGGAACTAGATTATTCTGCTCATTATTATCAAAATAGCAACTCCTGCCACCAGTTCTGTATCACTGTTGTTGGAAACTACATTTGGGCTTTGGAGGTTCATTTTTGGTTTCTCAGCCTGTGTACATGTTGATCTGAGTATGACTTCAGCCAATTGAAACAAAAAATATGTGTCGAATGCTTATATGCCATGAACTATGTGAGGTGCTAGAAGTATAGCATTAATCAGAGGGACCTAGTTCTTGGCCCTTGTGCTGTACAATACAGTACAAGTTCCTAGCCTCTGGGCTTTAACTTTATCGTCATCAGCAAAGATATGCTGGTCACTTGTAGAACAGGGAATATAAAGCAGAAAACAGGGAATATAAAAATAGAAAACAGTTCAGAGCATAATCTGCCTGGATTCAAATCCCAGCTCTGACACTTCCTTAGCTGTGTGATAGTGAATGAGCTGTGAGATAATGAACAGAGCAATTGTTATTTTAAGTATTTTTATTATCCTCTTTATTACTTTAAGCATTAAGTGAGTTAATCCATGTAAAGCCTGGCATATACCAGATAATGTTAGTATTTGTCATTTTTAATGAGAGAAATCAGCAGATCTGAGGGGCACTTGGTCTCTAAGGCACGAGGAGCTGGCTTTGTAGGAGTGCCTCTTTTGAAATGATGGTTGCAGTAACCTGAGCACATTAGAGATGTAGGACTCGAGCTCAGTGGCTCAGGGCTAGAGACATGTAGCAGAGTCATTGTAAAGAGGTGACCTGAAGCATGGGAGACAAAGAAAAGCAGGAAGCTGGGGCATGGAGTACCTAGGTGTCTGCTTTTTCAAAAAGGCCTTTGGAGGAACAGTGGAACCAACTGCAGACTACAGCATGTTATTGTAAAGTCCTGTGAATGTGGCACTTTCATATTCTTTGGCTATTACATGCCTTCATTAGCCGCAGTATTGCTACAGAGCACTGTGGGAGACTGAACGGTTCCCTACTGTACCTCAGATTAGGAAAAACAGGAAATTCACTTGGGAATGGGTGTGCTGGTGCCCCCATGTGGCTGGTATATGGTAGTGCAGGCAGTGAATTGCATTTCTCAGCAAACTGCCATTTTGAGACAATGTCTTTGGCTTGAGTGGCTGTTAATAGCATTTCTTCCTGTTGTTCTTCAGGCTAGACTTACCTGCTCTTTCTGGTCATTTGCTGCCATGCTCCTTATCATGACTCTGGCTGGTGAACGGGGTTCCATTTTCAGTTTTCTTCTGGGTGTTGTGTGGGAAGAGGTAGGGTTAGTCACTCTGGGTCTTTTTATTCCCATGTTCTAGTTTTCAGGACATTCCATTGTGAAGCTTCAGCACCTTTTATCATTTTATATCTTACAACTATTTGCATAAGAGATTTTAATAAGAAGTGGAAATGTCCCCTTAGTTCCTCTCTGTTACTATTGCAGCCTCTCTAGTGTTTCCCTAAATTTTCTGGTCTTTCTGGAACAACTCAAGAAGCAGAAAACCTCCTCCATTCAAGGCTCTGTTTGGCCACAAATGTAGGCTTATCTCAGGCATTTCCTGGGCTATGAGTGACAAGGGTGTCGGGAGGAACAGTCTATTCATATTGCAGTTTCTCTGATGGGGACAGATCTCTTTTGAAGTCGAGTCCAAAGGCAACGTGCTTGCTTGTCCAGCTATGTCCCAGGTTGCAGTTTGACTGACTGTTAGATCATGGTTTGTAAAGGAGAGATTCTAAGTAGTTCTGAGAGCTTGATGCCACTCATTGGCTGGAACTGGAGCTAAGATAAGGTGCTATCTATTTCAGAGAACAGGGTGATATAAGTATCAGAGAAGTAGGCATGAAGAACTACTGGGGACCACATGCATCATAATAGTAAAGAATTTTTCTGGGAGCCTCTGCTTTGCAGGGGTAGAAGTCTATGAACTTCCAGTGGAGAGGGAAGCAAATCCTATTCTCAGTATGGGCGCAGAATCTGACCACCTCTCACTACCCTTACTGCTTCCACGCTAGTCTAAGCCACCATCGTCTCTTCCTAGAATTGTTGTCTCCTTCCTGGTCTTCCTCCTCTACCCTGTCATCCCCTTTAGGACATTCTCAATTTATCAGTTAAATGCTCCTTTGAAATATGTGTCATATCAGAAGGCTCCAGTGGTTCCTCCTATTACTGTTGTCAACAAGGCCGTACCTGGTCTGCCCCTCCCTCCATTACCTCTCTGACCGCATCTCCTAATTCTTTGCTTTGCTTACTCATCTCAGGCTGCGCTGCCTGCCTGACTTTCTGAAGCACACTAGGCACACTCCTACTCTAGGGACTGCCATTTTCTTTACCTTCTGCCTGGTAAGTCCTTTCCCTAGTATATTAGTTTTCTGTTGCTGCATTTTCAGCAGCTTCCAGCACTACCACACACATTGTTGTCTCTCAGTTTCTAGGGGTGAGGAGTCTGGGCATGCATGGTTGGCCGAGTCCCCTGCTCAGGGCTGCAGTGAAGGTGTTGCACAGAGCTGGGGTTCTCATCTGAGGCTTGGGATTTTCCTCTCAGCTCATGTGGCATTTGACAGAATCCATTTCCTTTAAAGTTGTAGAACAACTGACTTCTTGAAGGCCAGCAGAAGAGAATTTCTGACTTCCAGACCCTCTCTTAAAGGCTTTACCTGACTGGTTCGAGCTCCCATGAGACTCTTCCTTTTGGTTATTTCGAAGTTAACTGGTAAGAGACTTTACCTACATCTGCAAACTCCCAAGTGGATAATTCAGATGTTACAGATTCTGAGGGATGGACGTTATCCTCTGTCTTGTGTCCCATATCTGGTTGGTTGCTAGGTTCTGTCAGTGTGACTTTTAGACTGTTTTATTTCCACTCATCCTATTCCCATTACTATCCTCGGTTACACCTTTGTCTTTTGTGTCTAGAATATTATAGTAGCTTCTTCACTAATCTGTCTCCTTGCTTTCAGTCTTTTTTCTCACATTAATGTGATCCCTAGATGAATCTTTTGAAACAGTCCATTTATCAGGTCACTAATCACAGTGGCTAATTTTAAATGGAGGTGAAATTCACATACTGTAAAATTAGCCATTTTAAGGTGTTCAGTTCAGTGGCATTTAGTAGATTCACAATGCTCAGCAACCATTACCTTGACAGTGGTTCCCTGTTGCTTAGCAAACAAGGTATAAACTCTGTGCAAACACTTGCCTCATTGTCTTTCCAGCCTTCTTTCCTACATAAATCCTCCTGTCCAGCCAGGTTGCTCTCAGATTCAAAATCGCCTTGCTCCTTCTTACCTTTGTAACTTACAAGGTTCTAACATGGGAAATATGAGCAGTCCTACTGTAGCGACTTCTCACATATTCTGTGCCCATCCAAATTTTTTTTACATATTATGAGGTCATGTTTTCTTATAATAATGTACTTTTTCTGTTCTAAATGTAGATCACTTGTTGTCTGTGCCACCAATGTAGCATTTAATCCACATTATTTTATACTATTGTTCATTAACATTTCTTATGTGTAGGCCTGTCCCCACAAGAAAGCTGTGAGGTGCTTGTACTGGTCAGCTACTGCTATGTAACAAATCACCTCAAAGCTCCATGGCTGAAAATACTATTCTTAGAGCTCACATGTCTGGGTAGCTGGGGGTCTGGTTGATCTTGGCTGAGCTCCAGTGGGTTCTTCTGTATCTCTGGTCAGCTGTGGGGGCTCTGCTCCAGCCTGGGGTTGGCTGGAGTGGGTTAAGGTGCGAAGAATTGGGGTCTTTGGTGCAATTTACCACATGTTCGGGGGGAGATTCCTCTCTGCTTCTCTGCAGAGCCTAGCCCTGTGTTGTATGCAGATGTGTCAGTTACATATTGCTTTTTAGTTACCTAAACTACCCCAAAGCTTAGTGGCCTAAAACGTCTGCCATTGTATTTGCTCGTGATTCCAGGGATTGGCCAGGCAGGGCTCAACTGGGGTGGTTCATCTCTGCTCCATGTGATTGTCTGCTGAGCTTACTACTCACATGGCTGCAATTTGAACTGAAGGTTCTAGAATTCACATGACTGGCCCGTTGACTGGATTGCTGGGACATTAAATGCCTCTTTTTCCTAATGATCTTACAATTTTCAAGGCCCTTCTCTCTGCATAATGTCTCCAGTAGAGAAGCTAGACTTTATCTGGCTATCTCAGGGTTCCAGGGGAATGGAACCAGGAGGCAAACACTCAGAAGCTACACAGCATCACTTCTGCTGTGTTGTTGGTCAGAGAAAAGACAGGTTTAGCACAGATCGGTGGGAGGAGACAGGGACGCTGCCTCTTGAGAGGGGTGGCAGTTACCTTGCAGCATGTGCGATGAAAGTTATTCAGCCATGACGGTAAGGAGCTCAGGAAATACTTGTGGAATGAACATTTGAACAAAGGAGAGAAGCAGAAGCAGGGTCTGCTCGTGAAAAAGACTCAGTGTAGGATTCTGATGCAATAAGTTCTGATGCAACCATCTCTACTTTCTAGTTATCTTCATATTTGTCTGGTGCAACTTCAGACGATCAATTTCCCCAGATCCGGTGGCATCAAACAGCAGACTTTGGCAATGTCCCCAACCTCAGGATGCCCAATACTTTCATGGCTGTAGCTATGGATCTTGGTGATAGGAACTCGCCTTTTGGCAGGTATGAGTCCTTCTCAGGCTTTGCTTGAGCAGTAATATGTTTTTTGCTTTGGCTTCCACTCTGATGCTCACCTGTGAGGGGCCAGAGTGGGTGGGCTAAGGATTGGACCTTAGAAGCACTGTCTAGCAACCATTTATGTTCGGATGTGCTGCAGTAACAAAAAGCTCTCAACATCTCAGTGCCTTGACGCAACCAAAAATTATTTCTTGTTCACACTGCATGTCCAGAGAAGGTGAGCAGAGAGGCTGTGCTCATCACAGCCATTCACAGGTCCAGAGTGACAGAGGCTCCGTGTTGATCTGTGCTTCCAGTCACCGTGAAGTCTCACCCTGGCAATCAATGCTTCTACCTGGAAGCAACACAAGCCACTTCTGCTCACATCACATCAGCCAAAGCCAGTCATACGGCCATGCCTAGCTTCAGGGAGAGCAGGAAATGGGACTCTCTGTGGACTCAGAGGAGGCGTAATGGAGTATTTTTGAATAGCCGTGGTGACCACCACACAGTAGCTATAGGATCTGCGGGGATTTCAAATGTAAAATGGGGCCCTACACATAGTATCTGGATCACGTTAGGAGCATAAATAGATATTTGTTTTTGAATGAGTGAATATTCACCGAATGAACAAATAAAGCCTGGAGTGGCCAAGTAAGGAACAGCTGACTCAGATGAAACCCAGGACTTTCAGCGGTTGGAATGGTTTCATGAGTTGGCTCTCCGAGGGCTGCTGCAATTCCTTCCCTCCTCCCTCTCCTGCTTCCACCCTCTCTCCCTTTATTCCTTCCTCCCAAGTCCTCTGTTATTTCAAGGTTCACGACTTACGGATGGCCCAGAGCCCCGCCCATGGTCACCATTCACCATTTCTCTTAAGCTGACAAGCCACTGAACCCTGGCTATTAGTTGACTCTATTCTCACCTTCTGAAAAGGTGCTTTGCTTAAATTATTATATATTATTTTAAAGTGTGGTGTTGAAACCAAACCCCAAATTCTCTTTTTCTTCACCCCGTAGCATCCACCCTCGTGATAAGCAGACTGTGGCCTATCGGCTGCACTTAGGGGCCCGTGCTGTGGCTTATGGTGAGAAGTTGATCTTCCAAGGACCATTGCCTGAGAAGATCGAACTCTTGGCTGACAAGGGGCTGCTCAACCTCACATATTCCCAGCAAGTCCAGGTGCAGAGGCAGGACGACAAGATATTTGAGGTGAGAAGAGTAGCACGACGGGGGTCCATCCTGAATTGGGAGGAGGCTTCCTCCACAGAGAGGCACATCTCTTTATTTGTAACATTTCTATGAGGCAGGTTTTAGCTTGTGGGAGCTGGGTTTATCTCAGAGGGGCAAATCAGCAGCTATAAACTCATTTGGTCAGAGACAATTCTGATAGGACAATCAAGGGAGGGAAAATGCGTCCATAGTCAAACGATGCTCCTCTTGTGTCTCCCTCCCAGAGCAACCACCTGTGCTTCTGGGAAGGACCTGCAGCTTTGTAGGTCACCTAGTGAAAGGATCCTTGCTCCAGCTGGGGTCAGCTCAGCATTTAACCTCTGGATACTGGATGTTCCCTTCACTGGATGGCTTTTGCCTTGGGCAAGGCTTCTTATCCAGTGTTCCTCTGTGCGCCTCCATTCCTCAGCTCCTCTGGGGGTGACAAGGAGTAGGAGAGCAGCTGCATTGCTTCACTCAGCTCCTGCCTGCTGTGCGTGTGCAGGGAGGGATCCTAACGGAATGTGCAGGGGAGCCTTCTTTATCATTATGCTGGTCTCCCTCAGTAATTTAATGTTTTACTTATTTATCTATCACATGAACATTTATTATCAACCTGTGGCTGTGCTGATCAGACCCCACTTGGACTGAGGTTTGCTGTGGTTATTGTAGGAAATGGGTCCTTGGCTAAGAAGGGCTCCTTCTCTCCCTTCTAGTCCATCTGAAAGAGCAGTTCCCAGGCTCTTGGAACATTCTTCTAACTGGCCTAACCACTCTTACTTTATGCCTCTCTTATTAGGTCTCATGCTGCAGCGACCATGAGTGCAAGTGGCTTCCAGCTCCCATGAGCATTTCCTCCACTCAGACCCTGGCCCTGAATATCCGTTCTTGTCGTGGTGCTCTGGGTGCTGTTCGCTACGCCTGGACCACGTGGCCTTGTGAATACAAAGAGTGTCCCCTCTACCACCCCAGCAGCACCCTGCCGGCACCTCCCTTCACTGCTCTCACTACAAACCGCATCCCTGGTTAGCACAGCAAGTTGCTAAGTGACTTAGTTGCAGTATGATCAGATTTTAAGACACAAGAGTGGATCCTTTAGCTTTGGGCATTTAGGAGTTTAACCTCTGTGACAACTATTGCTTTTAAAGTAAATTAACAGAAAAGCCTCATTGGACAGCTCCCAGGAACATTTGGCTGTTTCTATATTCTGATGGGCCAGGGCTGGTGGGCAAACAGCATACTTGCCTTTTGTCCCCTAGTTAGTCCAGGTGTCTGTATTGGACTAATTCCTAAGTACAAACTGAACCTCAGTGCCCTTCACTTCCCCTGTTGTCAGGAGTTCAATGTCTAACACTTTTGTCTCCTTATATCCAGAATTGTGGAGACTCAGGGTTGGAAGACATTTCAAGGTCATGTAGGTCAGATAATATTTATGTGTTCTTCACAAAATCTGACAAGTGGTTATTGAATCTCTGTATGAAGTCTCCGTTCTAGACTTCCCAAGTTTTTCCTTATGTGGAACTGAAATCTCTTCCACTATACAGCAGTGTTTCAGATGCCTGAACATAACTGTGTTCTTTCTAAGCCAGAAACAATTTTATTCCTTCAGTCTAAATTATGATAATATGAATGGGAAAACAAACCCGACCCTGTGGAGGGTGTGGGGAGGGGCTAAGCTGCCCTAAGGAAGGGAGAGGCAGTGGCCCAGGAGGGGGCCACAGGCTTGGGAAAACGTCAGTAGAGGTCACTGAGAGGCAATGGGGTAGAGTTAAATGTAAGTCTCAGGCTCCTTAAAGATAAGAGATTTAAATATAAAAAGGATAATCCAGATGGAAGGAAAAAGTGAGGCTGAAAGCAAAGCTACATGATAAGCATCTAGAAAAATAATCCAGATGGGACTGTGTGAAAGAGGACTTTTGTGTGTACTGTTAAGATCAATGCCGTTGGCTGATTAAAAACAGCTAACACCACTTGATAACTGTGCTATCTATTATAGCAGTTGGAAATAAAAGTATAATCATTAGTGATATGTATACATTTACATCCAGTCAAAACTGGGTTAGGAACAGGCTTCTGAATTATTATTGGAAGCATGAGAAAGGAGTACAACAGATCTCTGAGCAGCTCCCATCCCGTGATGTGAAACGACTACCAAAGCTCTACGCACCACTCTGTCCCTGCTGCCCCGAGTCCTGGTGCGGCTGTCGACAGCATGGAGAACTGTCAGTGCCAGGATTTTGTTTAGCAAAACACTACAACTATGTGCAAGGAGCTTTGGTTCATCTGAGGACTTCCTAGTGTACAATTAACTCTTAACACCCATGCTTTGACCTCTTATGCACCTGATCTAATGGGAACTACGAACCTAGTACGAGACAGACTCCTGAAAAAACTAATTCTACCTGTGCCCCTCCCTCCCCCACTGCACTTACACCCACGGGCCGGTCTAACTTGGAGGCAGTGAGGGAAGCCAGGTTCCCTTCACCCCACCAGGAACCAAATGTGCACGGGGTGAAAAATGAGGTTTAGGTAGTGGAGATATTGATGAAAAGTCATGTGGAAGTTAATTTATTTTTAATGGTTGAATGATTTAAAACATTCTGTGGGAATTCAGTTTATTTCCCATATGAAAGTAACTATATTGTTTGAAAAATGAAATTCATAATTCTTATAGATTTGGACACTAACAATAAGTATAAACAAACAAAAATCACCCCCAAATTCATTGTTTGGAAACAGTATTTTGGTGAACATTGACTTGTTTGCATTATATTTTAGACATTACATGCTATATTATTTTGTAATGTTTTTGACTTATTCTAGTAAAATTAATTTTCCCATGTAAGTTGAATATAGTTAGTGTTTCAATCTGTGGGAGCCCCACACCTTATTTAACCAATATCCCATTAGTGGACATATAGGTTTTTTTCCTGATTTTTCACTAGTAAACTGTGATAAATATTGCATGTGAACATCATATCACACTTCTTTAGGGTCCTTAATGTAGACTAACAGATTTAAGGAAAAAACATTTACCAATTCTGATACCTATAGCTTAACCTTCTCAGAGGATTCAACAGCTTACATTTCCACCAACGTATATCCCATTTCTCCCTCATTCTCACTGACACTGTGTATATCCAAATTAAAAAAAATCTTTAAATAGCCAGTAGATGAAAAGGTATTTTAAGTATACTAGGGCAGTGTTTTTCAAGTTTTTAAAACAATGATCCATAGTAAAAACATTTTATGACATTCCATGCATCCCCGTATATGTGTATGCATGTGAGGTATTTATATACATACATACCTATACACTACAGTTGAAACAAAAGTTTCAATTTTCAACATGCAATGCATTCAAATGTTCTAATTGTTTTAATTTTAAAAGATGCAAGTCTTAATTCCTAAGTTTAAGAACAACGGATGGGTTGAGATTTGTAGTCGGCAAAACACTGCTCTAGCAAAGCTACAAAGTGAATACTCATTAAACAGTGCACTAAATTTCTTTTAATGTCTTCTTTAAAATTAGGCCTCTCTCATTTTACTCAGACTGTAATAGAATGGAAAGATATTTGCTGTATGATAAAAGCAGCATATATCAATCCTGTGTAAATACAAATATGTTCAGGCAACTTATGCAGAGAAAGACAAAAACATTAAAACTAACAACTTTGATAATCCCCTTTTAATTCCTGATTTGCTATTATCCAAATTTTATGAATTTATTTTTGTATTGCAAAAGCTATATAAACTTATAAAAAGACTGCAATTGTCATAAAATCAATACTACTCCCTCTAGTGTCTGATCCACAGAGCGGCCAGTGGTGCGCTTAAAGGGCCCGGCCAGATTTCTCCTCATCCCGTCTGTGATGGCCCCGGTTAGCAGTTACGAGCTGGGCACAGTAACAACCCCGTTCTCACCAGCCCTTCCCCCCGATTCTTGAATCCTGGGTCCTCTTGCTCCGCTCCGTTCCTGCCAGCCCTGGCACCTGGCCGGGAGGGCAGTGAGGGCATCCCGTAGGGCAGGGGGGGTGGTACTGGTCTGGATTAGGTGATGTGATACACCTCCACCTTCATGCCATAAGCAGGGTCCAAATATTTCAGTTGCACAGCATATGGAGATCTGTTGTTCCACGGTTAAAGAAATGATGGGTGCGTCTTAGGGAGGGTGGGAGCCAATCCCCAATCATGTTCTATCTACATTTGTTTTACTATGTCATCTCAATGTATTTAGCTAAAAGCACATTCTCCCACAGGAACCACAAAGGTTAATAAGGAACCAAGAAGGGCTAAAGAGGACTTCTGGATTTCCTATGAGTGGTCTTGGCCTAAACCCTCCAGCGAGGGGATTAGCAGGATCTGGGTCTGAGGATGCTTCAGGGAAGTAAAGCAGCAGCTTTGGTTTCAGGGGCTGGGACTTCACATTCCGTGAAATAGGATCAGAATCAAGGGTAGACGGTTGTCAGAATCTTACTATGTCCCTTGTGAGTCAGCAGCCATCTCCTTCGTTTATAAAAAACTTAAACTTAAGTTTACTCTGCCTCAGGCAGAGCTAAATGAAAAAGATACTCTGATTACAAGATGAAAATCAGCAGAATTGTCAAGAGAACTTTATTACTAAAAATAAAACAGCTGAAGTTTTTCCCAGGGAAAACTGTCACCATGGGAACCTCCATAACAAAATGTGTTAATTAATTTTCTTCTTCACTCTTTAACTGCTGCCTTCTTCCATATATTCTAAGTTTTTAGCTTAAGTTAAAAAATTCATTATGATGAAAACGATGTGCTGACCCCTTCTTGTTCATTCTGAAGACTGAGTTGGGCTACACTGTGACGGAGAGCTCAGGTGCCGTAGGTGAGAACCTACCAAGGGTGTGTGCGTCAAGAACATGGGCGGGTACGAAGACACAAAGGCTGCCGGCTGAAGCTCTGGGAGATCCAAAGATCCTGGAGAAAAAACTTAAGTTCCACTCTTGCCTGGGAATCTCAGGAAACTGATCAGGCATATATATGGCCTTTCAATTCCTTAACACCCTTGCATCTGTCAGTCCAATTTTGCCTTTGTTTGGTAAGACAGGACAGATACTTACCTTTACAATGAAGAAATCTGTGGCTGAAGCAGATTAAGTAACTTGCCTAACGTTATACAGGATATTCAGAAAGACTAAGAATTTTAATTCTATTTTCTTATTTCTAGTCTGGAGTTCTCCTATATGACCCAATTCCAGATTCCCTGCCGCTCCACTCATGTGTGAGGGAATCCATGGAACACAGGCAGGACAGAGGCCATAATCTCATTTGAAATTTTAAGTCCTACACAGGAAACCTGCCCCTGGAGTCCTGCTTAGGTCTTACTTATGTTACAAAATGAGAAAGCCTAGTTTCCCAGTGGGCCCTGCCTTACCGGGATGGCAGCCTCTCTGTGACTTCTGCAAGGACTGCCAGGGAGCTATGCAGGGCAGTAGAGCCTCCCGACTCAGGACTCCCCACACTGGGGCAGTTACAGCTTGTATCACTGCCCAGATATTTGGGGTACTCAGCTATGAATGAAGAGGGGAGGTGAGTGTACAAATGGCCAATTTTCAAAACAGAAAGATAAAATTAAGAGATACCATGTGGAACGGGATCATTATGATCTTCATCAAAGGTTTGTCTCTGAAAGGCTTCAAAACTTATAGCTCCATCGTTCTCCGGCAGTCCCTGGGGTAGCTGCCCATCTCCAGGTTTGCACACATCAAATCTCACCCACTGGTAACTGTAGGTTCAAAGGGAATCGTTATTGAGAGCTGTCTGTTAGCCACGAACCATTCTCACTTCCAAAGGGATCAGGTATTTTTTTCTGTAGATCTCTTCCGTATAAAGCTACAGAACATATTAACTAACAAAAAGGCTAAAAAGATAGAAAGGCATTTTAGGTGACACATTATTCTGCGGGACTTCCCAACCAGTTGGTTGTCACACGGTGCACACAGAAAATGACAATAATTAGAGTACAGTGGGGTCCTGGCTTCTGCTTACCTGTCAGGAGGGCTAAGAGGACCAATACTGGGCGCACTGGTTGAGGACCCAGCATGCCTTACACACAGAAGCAGCTCAGTAAGTCTGAATGAGCAAAGCAGTAACTGATGGTTGAGGTCCCTGGCCCACCAATCATGGTCCTTCTCTCTGGCACCATGGATTTGACCACACTTACTTGACACATTTTCGAGCTCCTGGACAACTCTGGATCAGGTTGTGGATGGCTGGATGAGAAAACCCAAAGAAATCAGCTCCAGATGGAAGGAGGTTGGGCATTTGTTTTCCCCTAAATAGGAGAAGTAGCGTTTTAGTTTGAGAGTTTAAAAAGGAAGAGAGAATGAGTTTAGGAATGGAATGTGGCTATGAACACAGAGAATAAGCTTTCTTGACTTGGATACACTGGAGACTCTAGCTGCCAAGACATCCAAAGGATGCAGGATTACTGTCTATAAAACGAGGGATCTCCATTCACTAAAAGCAACAGAACAGATCTCGCTGTACCAGAAGTGACCTTTTTAGACTGTTCTCAACCTGTTGATGAACTTACATAGTAGCACTTATGGTCTTGAGCAGTTCTGCATGACAGGCGTCTACGGAGGAGCTCACAATGGTATTCTCGGGGTCATCCTCAGGAACAATTTCAAACTGAGAAGGATAAAGAAGCAATCAGATCAATCTTTGAGGAGGAGGTAGTGGAGAGAAAGTCACACACTCCTGTAACTACTTCACTCTGAAACGTGAAGCTGCCTTGAAGCACACTAGGAAGGGGGAACAACTTCCTAGAGTCCTGTTAAGAATCCAAACAAATCCAAGAAAACAAAGTCCTCTGACTATTTCAATTCTGTATACCTTGCTGGATTCTTCTTCAGAGGACAACAATTATTTGCATTATTACACACCTTTCCAGACCCTTTCCTATCCACTTACATCTGTAAGTACAAATACAAATGTCATTTTAAAAACAAATGAGATCACCATGTAATTTTAGGTTCACTTTATATACCTAGGAGAACAAGCCATTGTGCCTGCAAACCGTTATTTCACTTCATTTTGTTTTTGAATTGCGAAGTATCTTGAATATCTATAAAAATAAATTGTAATACTGAGGAATTTTTGCAAAGTATTTTTGTAATAAACATTAAATGGTCAATTCCATGACCAGTTTTCTAGAAAGTTTAGTGAATATTTGCAAGTAAAAATATTTCTGTAACAAGTTCTATTTAGCAATTAAATTCCTTAGCTAGTTTTCTATAAGTTCAGTTAAACAGTTTCCAGTTTTTCAATGTTTAACCGAATTATTCCAAACAGGTTTCATATGTATTTTTTTTTTAACAGTAATGTGCATTATTCATCTTTTTAAAAATTTTATACTGAGTCCAGTTTTTATCACTGTTAGTTTTCTCTTGTGGTTTTTCTTTCTTTTGATTCAGTTTTAGTGTGTCAAATTTTGGAGATCTTCTAATTTTGTCAATAATAATGTTGTGAGTAGTTTTACTCAGTGGTGGTTTTTTACTTCAACCAATGACGTGTGCTCCAAGTTTAAGATATTGACAGTTTGCATTTATTTCTCAGCTAATTCATGAAAAAACTGAGTAATATTCATCAAATATTCCAGGGCTGCTCTGTTATTTGGTGTTG
Source organism: Manis pentadactyla (assembly GCF_030020395.1). Taxonomy (NCBI): domain Eukaryota; kingdom Metazoa; phylum Chordata; class Mammalia; order Pholidota; family Manidae; genus Manis; species Manis pentadactyla. Next base: position 10,768,620 of record NC_080031.1, on the reverse strand, counting down.
CTCAAGCCAACTCCAATCTTCTATATTGTGGGCAGACCATCTTATTTGAGCAGAGCAATTAAGTGCCAAAATGTCTTATTTTGGGCTTGGAGATGTTTCCCTGTTAGAATGTATAAATCTAAATCATTTTTGTAACTGGTATATTATTACAAAGGTGGATATATCCTAATTTTTGGCCATTTTCCTATTGATAGGTATTTCAAATTTGCACATTTCTTTAGGAAATACTAGAATGCCTAGAAGTATTCTGGGTCAAAGGATACACGTTAGAATTATTGGTATTTCAACCAAGCTGCTGTGCAAAGACTACAAATCTCCACTCCTAACGCATAATTGTTTTTCCTACACCTTGGCCAACACTGGATATTATCAATCTCTCTGATGTACGCCTATGAGCAAAGTAAGATCTTTTTTTTTTGCATTTCCCTAGTTACTAGAGAGATCCACTCTTAGCCATCTGCACTGTTTCTGTGAAATGCCAGTTTTATATGATTTATTTCTTAGACCACAGGAGCACTTTATCTAGGTATTAATCCACTGTTGGATATTTCCTTCCTGTTTGTTGTTTGAATTTTACTTTGATTACAGTACCTTTTGCCATTCGGAAGTGTTTAAATTTTTACTAGTCAAATTTGTTAACTACTCCCCTTTAAAACATCTACATTTCATGTCTTAGTATAGAAAACCTTTTCACCTCACTCTAAGATTAAAAATATTCTTCTATATTTTAACATATTTATATTATAGACAAATGGATGAAATAGACCATCTGGACACATATTCAAGCATTGTATATGTTTAGTATATACTAAGGTCACTTGATGTTATTTGGAAAAAAAATTTTTTAAACTCACATTGTACTTGAAGATAATGTCTACATGGTAAGTTAATGAGACAAAAAAAGAAAATTGAAAACCCCACAAACTCTTCTTTTTCAAAAATACCTTGGCTATTTGTCTTTAAGGAAACTAATAATCAGTTTGTCAGTTTCCATTAAAATTCTTTAGGATTTTGGTTAGATTTGCATTGAATTTAATAGATTTGTTAAAAATACTGGCACACTGCTTCAATATTGAGTGCGTCTATTGGAGCCCTTTCTAAAGAGACCTGGTACATGCCAAGGTCGTGTGAACCCTCAGACATGTCTAACAGTGCTCTGATCAAGACGGGAGCTGTAACCAAGGTTCCTCACCTTGCTTCTACCTCCTTCCACCCAATTTTCTAGCCATCTGTAACATCATCAGACAGTGAAGACTGAAGTCTGAAAAAGGTCTATTTTTTTCCCAGTGATCAGACATGATAATTGGAGAAAATGGACTGCCCTGCATCATAGCACTGAGAAAGATGAACAGAGGTATTTAATAAGACTGGGATTCAGGTCTCCCAGGTCCTTAAAAGTATGTGCAGTCAGAAACGAATATGCAGTTTCCTTGCTACCTCCATTTTTGTCCTACTTGAAGCGGCAGTTTCCAGCTAATCTTCCCCCGTATACAGGCCTGCACTTCACAAATAAGCAGGCTTGCTCAGGCCTCACAGCCTCCGTACTGACAGTAGCAGCAGCATGTTTCAAGGGAAAGGGTGTGAGTATAAGCATCACACATGGATCCATACCCCAGCTCAATCAGTTGGTAACAGAAGTGTGACTTAAGGCCAATCACTTTCCTGCATTTCAAAGTTACCCAAAAGGTGATTACACAGTATCTGCTCTAAGTGTCAGAATAAGCAATACATATTTAGTAACCGTCAGAGAATGTTCTCCCCCACACCCCCAAAAGAGAGAAGCATAGTATTTGTTAGAGTGGGTACCTGAGGATGCAGACCACCATCCTTGATCTGACAGGTATACAGACTCTTCTGGCTTGGGCACGTCATGCTGGCATACAGCCGAGTACTGCAGTAGCCCACAGGGTAGATGGCACTTGCATCATGGAAGCCAGGACGGTCGGTGATCTACAAAGAAAGACTTCCTCAATCTATGACTGAGGTCACTGAGAATTTAGCAGCCCAGTGTACTGTGGTGGCCGTTAGAACCACTCTGGGGCTGCAAAGAGGAACTCAACTCATGGATAGAGTGTAGGCTGCATAGCCGACAAAACTGACCTGGTTTCCCAGGGACTGGAGATTGTCTGGGGTTGGTGTGGATCAGCAAGAGGCTGCTGCTAATGGGTACAGGGAGGCTCAACCCCATCCCGTATTTCTGCTTCTCCTCTCTGTACATCGCTGGTCTCACTCACCTCCCCCAGGCTATATACTGTTAGACCCCCCAGTCCGATGGGGAACACAGGCCGTCCTGAGGGATCCAGGGCAATGGGCTGAACCAGCTTGCGAGCACCTCCCTCCATTTTCTTTTTCTTGGATGTTTTCTTCAGAACTGAAACGCAAATCTGGGGTCACCCACTTTAGGCCCCTCCCAATGCTGAGGGGAAGGGAACAATTTACATGTGAAAGCTGAGAGTGATAAGCCATCCTAGCTCTACACACTCACTGAAGGGGCACGTGGGACTTTCCCCCAGAGTCCTGAGCAGCCTTCTAACCCTCCCATCTAGCAGTAACCAATTTTAATACTAGTGTTTTGGACATGAAAGCCTTATACTTTATAAGGCCTCTTACTTCACTTAAAAGATCAGCAAATTCCCAAGCCATCCATGTGCTCAAAAGGCCCCCCGCCCATTCCGCTGCCTCTAGGAAAGACTGAACTGAAGGGAACCCAGGGTTGGGGAGTGGGAAAAGGCGGAGGCCTCCTTTGCACTTAACCAAGTCTAACTGGAATTCCCCCACCCAAAGTGGCCCTAATACAAGGGCTTTTCAAGAGCTATTAGGGCTGCCCAAGGAGTAGGTGACAGTTTGAGTGTATCTGTGGCCATGTGTATCCGTCCGTTAGTACCAGATCTTTGTCATTAGTGACTGTGCCAGCCACTGGGGCAACTGATACCCCCTCAACAAGATACCTTCCAGTTTGTTGTTCTCTTTGCCTTTTTCTTTTTTCTCCTTCTTGGATTTCTTCCCAAATGGTTCCTCAGCCCCAGTGCTGGGCCCAGAAGTGGGCCCAGCTCCCTGTACAGTTCCCACAGAACTGGCCACACCGTAAGTCAGGGGCAAAGTGGAGCTGTGGGAAGGCGCTGCAGCCTGTACTTCCCCTTCAGTTAGAGCCTGAAGCTGGAGGAGCTTCTTTAGCAAGTACCTGAGGTTGGGAAGGAAAGGGAGCAGAGGTATGAACTTCTATTTTATCTCAATTCAATGTTTTACTCAAGTGCAGGATAAAGCTAGAATATACAAAGATTATTACACTCACAAAAATAAGGTGCTTAATTGGACCCTGGGAATAATGAAGCTTCAGAGGATTAAACCTCCACAAGCCAAAGAGGAGGATTGTAGCTTGTCTCTTTTATATCTGGAGGGTTCCTCTACCTTGATATTGGAAGGTGTTAGGCTTCTGAAGGGCACAGACCATGATTGTATATATACCTACTGTGCTCTGCACAGAGTATTACATCCCGAATAAATATTTGTAGAAGGAGAGACATTCTACAACCCTTTTTCATCCCTAGTCTGTTATTCCATGGCTTTTATAATTGGGGAGTGATAATAATAACTTATTAGATGTGGCAAGAAAGATGAATAGTGTTGCTGTTTTGTCACCGCGGTCCAACACACTTGGGTAAACAGGAGCCAGTATCAGAGGTGGTGAGCTTCTCCTCACTCGGTCAGTAGCCCATGGGCTGTATAATGCACAAAAATTCCACTGGAGAAGAATCCCCAGAGCGATAAGACCAAATCACTCACTAAAATGTGGTTCTGAACACAAAATGAAGCCAGCTCACCGTCTTTCTTCTTTTGCTTTAATAAATTTTTCCTCAAGACGAGCAATTTCATCACAAATAGCAGCATTTTCCTTTAAGAAAAATTTTGAATAGAATCACATAAAAAAATAAAAGATCAAAGTATTATAGAGGGAAGAGGAGCTACATTTCAAACCAAAGAAGACTGTGTTGCTGGATGAGAAGGTAGAGCTAGTGTACCATATAGACAAACTATAAAAAAAACAGTAGACAAGGGTGGAGGCAAGTTCTACTATGGGTGCTGTCATTAATTTATGGAAACTGGGGTACTTTTAACTGCAAAGGGGGTGCTATTAAGGATTATGCCAGAACAATATGGTAAACTTGGGCTGTCCTAGGCAAACCAGGCCATAGCCACCCTAATTCACGTAGCCTCTGGCAGATAAATGGGTAAACTGCTTAAATCCATAGATGCTTAAATTTAATCCTTATCAATATAACAAATATCCATTTCTAAGCACCCTGACTCCCGTGGCACTGACAAAGCTAACCTAACCCAAAGCATTCCACACAATAAAAAGTATCCGTGTAGTTTTCTTAAAAACAAAAACTGGATGGAGCAAACTCAACCCTAGTATGCAAAATTCTTAACTTCATAATCTACTTATGTGTATTCAAGCATCATTGTTCTTTATGGATGACTCTATTTCCCAAACATCAGCCCCGGTGGGAATGCTCTAATCCAGATGTTCCATTGGTGGGACCTCAAACTCTGAATATTCAAAACAATATCCCTTTTCTTCATGTACCTGATGGACCCAGCATCCTTCTAATAACATAGGTTCCAAGCATTAGGAGCCTTTGCCACGTAGAGATCAAAAGAACGTTAACAGTTATTTATATACCAAGTTCTCTTACTTCTACTTCTCTTCAGTGCACATAGCAAGTGCTAAATAAACGTTTTTTGGAATTTACGTTTTAATTTCCAAACCTTTCCTTATGCTTCCAAAAAAGTTGAGAGATGTTCAAGCTCTTGGTAGAAAGAGGAGGTAAAGTGGAGGAGATTCAGACGTGGGTGGACATCTGAGGACTCCCCTCCCATCCGCAAGCACTGGAGCAAGCTTGAGCAAGCCAGAATATTGTAACAGAAAGTTGTGGCAGGCAAACCAGTTCATTCACTCAATAAATCCAGTGCCTCTACAATTAAAGGATGGCAGAAACACTAGGGAGACTCAAATGAGGTCAGCAGGTGGTAAATTATTCAAAGCTTCACGTGCCTATTTAGGGAAGGAGTCAGTTATGGGTACACGAAGTGCTTGGGAAACAGGCTGTTTAGTTAAAGTAATAAAGAAACCAGACTCAAGAAATATAAGCTGGAGGCAGGGCTCTGACATAGTGCCCTCGGGCAAATTCTCTTTCTGGGCCTCACTGTGGTCATTTAAAAAATAGTGCCTCATTCTCAGGGTTCTCTGGAGAATCAACTATTTTCCAAGAGCTCTGCGGTGGTAAAGATAACGACTAAAACTTCCTGGCACATCTTCCAAGTACCAAGCACTTTACTTTCCCCATCTAATCTTCACACCTCTGCAAGGATGTTAGTAGTTTTCATGCACATAAGTAAATAGTTACAGAAATTACCTAATTAGTCCAAGGACACAAGGCTAACTAGAAGTAACGTATGCTGCAAAAGCTAACTCTGTTTATTACTTCTGTCATTCTGGGAAGGGGTACAGTTTGGGGAAAGCTTTCGCGAATTAGGAGTCTCGAGACGGAGAAGGGCTGAGCGGTCGGACTCACAAACACCGTGGCTTTGGCCGCTTTGCGCAGCCGCAGGTACTTGAGCCGGTACTTCTCGTTCTGGCTCTTCTTCGGGAGCTTTTTCATCCTGGCCCTGCTGGACTGCGGCGGGGCCCGCGGCGAGGAGGCCAGGCCGCTCAGCAGGCTCATGGTGCGGCCCCGCTACGGGGGCTCAAGGGCGCGGCCGGCATCAGTTCCCGGGCCTGGCAGCAGGCGGGGGCGCGGCTTCGTGTTGTCTGGGCCGGCGGAACCGGGCCTCTAGGAATCCATCTTTCCAGAACGTTCCCAAAGCGGACAGCGGGGTCACATACCCCCACAACGGAGCACCGGCATCGGGGACGCCCGGCACTTCCGCGTCTGCCTCGGAAGTAAGTCCTTCCCGGAAGTTACGTAAGGATGGCGGCAACATGTAACTTCCGGGGGCGTTTGGTTTGGGTGGCTGTGGCGGGGCGGCGGGCCGGGAGAAGGTGGGTGTGGGCGATGGGCGGTGGTAGGGTCGGCGGTAGAAACCGGCCTCAGTCGTCCGCGTCCGTGCTTTTAGCTGGGTATTCTTGCCCAGCTAAGGCACGAACAGCAAAAATCTTCCCAATGCCAATCTCATACCCGTTCTCTGCAGCCCACTGAGGCTCAGCCCAGGTTCACACTTGAGACCGCTCTTCCCGGACTCTGGGACGGGCTTGCCCGCGAGTGCTGGGACTGCCTGCCGCTCTCCTTTAGGAAGCTCACATATTTCTCTAGAGTCTGTTAGTGCTGTTTTTAGTAGGATCTGGGATTATGCTGCTGAATAGAAAAAAGGCCCCTGCCTCTCAGGTTAGAATCTAGTAGGGAAGATAGAAGGTTTAACAAGCAGTTTTAATAACATGCTAGTCCTAAGTAGGCAGTGGTAAATGTTTGCTTAGTGAAACCCCAAGTAAGTTTCTATACCTATACCTCTAACTTTATAATCTAGGTCTATCTAAAATCATCAAGTAAGGAGGATAGACAATTGTTTAGAATTATTGGTAAACGTGCCAGTCTGGAAGGTGAGAGGCTTATATTTATTCTTCAGTAATGCCATGACTAGCTGAGCAAGCCTCTGGGTCACAGGTTTTTCCTCTCAAAATTGAATATACTCTTTGGAATAATGCGGGTGAATGAGAGTTCTTAACTGTAAGGTGCACTACTGATAGAATTACTGTTATGTATTCAAAACTTACACTTCTAGAATTGCATATGGAAATTAAGGGAAATACATATTTAGGTAAAACTTTAAGTTGATTGAATTAGTGGAGAAAAATTAATGCTGATACTGTATAAATAACTTACAATCTGAGTTCAAAAAAGGGTTTAGAATTGATGACCCAGGTACTTCATTTCTGAAATTGTAAAAATAGTGACAAGGTCTTGACAAAATGGTGTTAACACAGAAGTTTTGTGAAAGTTCTTTTATGTCTATATCATAAGGTGTCCTTGTTGGACCTGGTTGGGTTTTAATAGAGCACCTTCTCATGTTCGTGGGCTTTCACAAACATACTCTAGGCAGCCTGACAGATTCATTTTTGGAAACTACCAGAGGTATTTCCAGCCTAAAAATTATCCACACTCATGCCTTTGATAATATAGATTGGCACTTTACCTTGGAACTTGAGAAGAGCGAGATCTGAGTGACTGGAAGAGATTTTAAAAAAAAACTTAGTTGCTAACTGCCTTATTTATTTGCTGTCCTGCTGTATTTTGTCCTTGCAGGCTTCGTGTCTGACTTTATTTTCATTATTCCTCTTCATGCACACATATCATGCAGAGTGGAAGGGAACGTGCTATCACTACCTTAGTTTGTAAACTGCTCTGGCCAATGGATTCCAGTGGAATTTGCATTAAAATGTTTATTGTTTCTTCTTCATTAAAAACATTTCCTTACAATTTATGAAACATTTCATGCAAATTTAAATTCAGAAAACACAGTACAAAGCAGATTTAGAAAATCTGTAATGCTGCCATACGGAGTGATTATGTTTAGTATATTTAATGCATTTTTTACTAGAAGAATACTTAGTATATACCTTTTCATTGAGAATATTTAATTATGATACTACCTTTAGGAAACTTAAGAGGAAAAGATAAGCAAGTAAACGGGCAGTATTAACACAACAGTTTTCTCTCAGAGGTAGGTATGGATGATCCGGTAGCACCTGATTAAGGAATCTGGGAGGTGACAGGGAAAGCTTCTTGAAGGAAATGTGCCTGGGCAGATTGAAAAAGACTGGTGGTGGGCACAGGGAAGAGCAGAGGAGGGCATTTGGGGTAGCAGGGACAGCATATTCAAAGGCACAGCATCATGAGACCCTTGGGAACTGCAAGTAGTTGATGAGAGTGAAAGATGTATGTGGAGAGAGTCTAGAGGAGAGATTGAAGAGGTAAGGCAGGATTTGGGTTGGGAAGGGTCTTGTGTACCAATTCAAGAGTTAGACTTTCCCCCAGTGACAATAGGAAGCCACAGATGAATAATGACATATCAACTGCTTGTTTTAGGTACACTTCTCTGAATTTGTCAAGAGCAACATAATTTTTCCACTTAACCTGCATGGAGAAGGGTCTAAATGGCCTATGTAAAAATTATCTCTGCATAGACAATATGCAGCTCTAAAAAGAAATACCAAATGAGAGCATGGTCTTGTGGACTGGGCATGGCCTTTGGACTCAGATCAAGGTTCCATTGAATCCAGGCATGGAAATGGAAGTCAGAAGCTAAAATGGGATGATGAGTCAGGGAAGTCAGAGAAGGGGCTCAACAGCACACAACTGTCTTTCCTGTTTGGTTCTAAGAGGTTGCTATTCAGTGACTGGCTGTCAGTGGAGATGTGGCATCCCCCTGGGGTATTAAAAGCATACCTGGTTCCATTGAGAGTTATGAAGGAGTCTGCAGCTGGTGAAGTGAGCCCCTGGTGTGTCTGCACATCTTAAGACTCCTTCCATACCTGAGGCATGGCCCTGGCCTTCCTCAGTGCTGTCCTCAGCCCCAAAGGCAGATTACAAGTTCCTGCCATCAGTACCTCCTGGCCTACTTTGCAGGCCACAGAGGACCTGACAAGGTTGATGACTTCCACAAAGCTAGCTGGGCAAATTCTTGTGGTTTCAGGTAACAGCAGAGTGTTTCCAGGATTTTTACATTTTTATTCTCTTAGCAGATTGCCCCACTTGATCTCTGGGGTAATGTGAGTGTACATCCTACAAGGGCCATGAAGTAAATACAGTGAGAAGAATCTGCCTCCATAAATAGCTTTTAGAACCTTCTTTCCTTGTAGGGTGTCTAGACTTTAATTTTAATTTTAGTTTTTTTTTCTCCTGTCCTCATAAATGCACTAGGCCTAATTTTTTAGTTCTTTGACTCTTCAGTGTCAACTTTCAGATTTGTTTTTGTGTGTGGTTAATACGTTCTTGCTTGAGGAAAACATGATTCAGGATGCCTGATTCAGCTGAATCCAAGCGTAGCATTTCTAAAGTGGGTATTTTTGTCTATTTTATGAGGCTTGTAAAAAAGGAGAGAAATTTTCAATTTCCATAAAATTTCTTGCTCCATGGTTTCTTGACTATGGGTTTTCATCACATACCCGGTGGCCGAGATGTTTAGGTTTTGAGGGTTCTAAGCCAGCCAATAAAGTCATGAAATCGACCACGGTGTCAATGTTGTGCTTCTGGGTGGTTGTGTCCTTCAACACGCATAAGACACTCAACCAGCTAAAAGAGATGAGCTCAGAGATGTTGGCTCGGAGGAAAAGAAGGATCACATTGAGGTCATTGATGGGGCAGCCCAGCATCTTTCTGCTGAGGAGATCGAAAGCTGGGAGCATCTCATAGATGGACAGGAGTCGTTTGTCCCACCGACATAGCCGTGTGAGGTTGTATATTATGACTGGAACCAATATGGTGTATATGGCTACGCTGGAGATACTAACAATCTGGAAGACGGACAGGGAGGTCAGCCTGCACGTGATCAGATCAGGGATGTGGGTCTCATCACTTAGCAGCCCAGACTTGATGGAACAGCTGAATTCTTCTTGGAAGAAAACATCCAGGTGGAAGTGGCCAAGGTACAAGTAGGTGGCTGAGGTGAAGAGGAGCAAGAGGGAGTTTCTCAAGATGTAGGTAGCCACTAGTGAGTGTGAGCGCTGCTTACACGCCAGGTACCGCTCTAGCAAGGGGAATTCAAAGTATCGTTCTTTCCGAGCCCTGGGCAGGGGGAGAAAGGAGGCGAGGTTAGGAGGGAGCATTTGGAGCCATGTCCTGAGAGAGCCATGTGGGGACAACATGATCTGTGTATCTGACGTGGCATTCCTGGCTCACAGAAAAATCTGCCTTTCCTGAGCATAACTGCTCTTCTCCCTAAGAAGAGGTGTGTGAAGTTACCTTAATTCTCCAAGCAATGAGTGCACTGCGGTAAACCTAGTGAATGACCAACGAATAATAAAAAGTCCCCCTGTAGAAAGGCAGGCTACACCTCTAAGCTAAAGTAGAATCCTTAGGAAGCAGTAGGGTTATTAAATTAGCACTGGACTGGGAATCTAAATGATCCTTTCTGGTTCTTGGTCTATATTCTCTGTGTATGATTTTTAGGCCAATCCGTCCATTTTGTAAAAATAAATGTGCTAGCAAGGATTTGTTGAGAACTGTGGTGTTCAGGTACATGAAGCCAGTCTCTGAAGCAGTTTACGGTCTGCCTTGTGGGAAAGGGGCATGAAAGATATACAAATCAGAAATAAATGCTCAACTCACTTGATTTGTTGCCAAAGTGAAGGACACAAACCATGGTAGATATAGAAATTAGGAGAGAAATTGGGCTGGCATGTTCAGAAAACTTTACGGTGAATATTATCTTAGAGTTGGCCTTCGAAAGGGAGACAGGGTTCAGAAAGATAGGAGAGGAGCTTTTTCTCAGAGATAGAATATGTGCACAAATGTGAGACAGGATATGGTTTCAAATTTTAGCTCAACTCTTCTCTTGGTGGGGCCTACCCTGGCTGTCCTATTCAAAACTCCACAGAACTCCACAACCTTCCTGCTTTCCTGACCCCCCCTGACCCTGCTGTGCTTTTAAAAAAAATTCATGTCACTTAATTTCAGCCATGTAATTTGCTTATCTATTGTGCTTCATTGTTTTCCCTCAACAGAGTGTAAACCCTACATGAGAAGCTGTAACTTTGTCCCCTCTCCACCTGTGACCCCCCAACATACTCTCACGAATCCAGAGCAGCCAGGACAGTGCCTGGTACCCAGTGAGTGATGGGTGAGTGCTCACATGAGTGAATGACTGTTCGGAGACAAGGAGGACACTGCCTAGGGAGAGTGGAAGGCTCCTGCCTCTCTGTAGTTAGAAGTTTGAAAAAGTAGTCAGTGACAGTGTGTAGAAGGCCTTGGAAAAATATTTGGGAGAATTGGGGTATTTTTCTGTAGGCATGGGGGGAGCTAGTCAAGGTTCTGAGAAGGAGAGTGGTGTATGAAAGTGGGATTTTAGAGAGATTAGCCCCCCTGTGACCCATTGTGCTCATCTGTAAACTAGAAATCGGCTCCTTTCTCTTCTCCCTGGCAGAAATGATAGAAAGTTAATGAGATGATGTGTTAAGCACTTGGAGCTCTTGAGAAGGATGGTACAGAGTGTAAGTTTCCTCGGCAAGGATATCATTTTAATGCTCGACTGAGTCCTTCCGAAATGAATGGAAGACAACTCACTTCTCCAGCTCATCCCAGAAGACGTGGGGGTCCGAGCTCCTCTGTCGGATCTTCAGCACGTGCTGCACCAGGCGGATGGAGCGGTTATAGGACTTGTCCAGCTCGCTGATGATGAACAGCAGATCTGAGCTGAGGGCTGGCGCAGCCGCATACTGCCACAGCAGAGCCGGGAGGTACATGGCCACCGCCAGGGCCAGCAGGGAGTAGGGAAGGGCCTGTGGGGTGGGAGGAGGCTGAGGTGGGAGCCCAGGAGAGAAAGCACGGTGGGTCTCCATGCTCCCCAGTCCCGCTTTCCAGATCTGGGGTCTGGGCAGGCATGTCGGGCCCCAGGCAGCCAAGAGGAGAGAGAAGGGGAGGGTGAGAGGGGAGGAGAACAGGGAGGGGGAGAGAGGAGAGAGGAGAGGGAGAGGGAGAGGGCTGGGGGTTTCCTGTTCCCCACGTGTAGCTCGGGTAGCCCACTGGCCATCATGGCCAGCAGAGCCACGGTGTCTGGAGGGAGAGCGTCTTCGTTCTCAGCCTTCCCAGGTTCTTATCACCAGACATGCAGAGTGTGTTAGCTTTCAAAGGCCAGCCAGGGGTCCCCACATGCTGGCTTTTCCTAAGACCTTCCAGAGAGGAGGTCAAATCCCATTTCCTCACATAACCTTCCTGGGCTCTTGTGCGCTGTGGGCATTTCTCTTCTCTGGATTCTTAGTAGTGCCGAACTGTCAGAGCGCCGTCTTGGAATTCTCTGGGGCGATACCTGGTATGTGCGTGTGTAAGCTGACACCGAGGTCTGCACACGTCTTGTGTCCTCAACTACACTATTCGCTACCTGAGATAAGGGACTTTTCCTTACGTCTCCTCCTCATGTTTAGCACACCTGGTGGGTTGGGCCACTGTTTTGTCCACAGTAAAAACTCTACTTGTAAAGGCCTTTTAAAGCTACATTTGTGCCAGGTGCTTAACATGTAATTATTTCATTTATCTTCATAAGGATGCTATCAGATAGGTATCATTACTATCCATTTCAAAGACAAAGAATGTGAAGCATAAAAAGGTAAAGTAACCTGTGCGGGGTGATACATCTAGTGGGTAAGTCAGCCGGGCTGGGAGCTAGGCAGTCTGGTTTCGGAGCTTATTCCCTTAAGGACTCTGTGACATCAGCTTCTCCCAAAACAGGGACGCTTTTTACATTAGAGGAGAGTTTGAAGGAAAAGGGGAATGATGCATATTTGGTTGCATCCAGGTAGAGGAGAAAGGTGGTGTGCGTGTGTGTGTCTGAATTCAACAAGAGAGACAGGTCAGGAAGGGTATACTAGGCTTTGAGAGAAAATTAGAACCTTTTCACTTCTCTTAAAGAAATGACATTTCTTGAAAATACACTCTTTGCCCCCACAGATTCTGTTTCAGGAGGTTTGAAGTGGAGCAGGAGGATCTGGGTTTAAAGAGTCTCAGGCAGTCCTCATGATCAGATACTCTTTGCAGACTCTTTTCTGACAGTTGAATCCCCTCTGCAGTATCTTGAATTTGTTGCCATTTATTTCCTGCTTAAACACTTCCAGTGACAGAGACCTTATGAACCCTTTCCGGCAAGTCTCTGGTTTTGTCTGGGCCCTAGAACTGTGGCACTTTGAGGCCTTGTAAATTGTCGTAAACTAGAACATCTTATGAGTGACTTCTGATTAAACATAGGGAATTGGACGTGTGTATAACTTCTCTCCCACGTGAAACTGCACTGGAATGACAGTAACGGGATAAAAAGACATGATCCTACCAGGACAAGGAAAGCAGGAGATGAGCAGCAGCATTGTTGACAATGAGAAAGCAGTTGCGTGATGGAAGATAGCAGCCTGGGGACAGGCAGGGGACTGGGTCAGGGCCAGCAAGCTGTTTCATGCCGCGGAACCAGGAAGGCTCAGAAATTGAAGACACCTGCTACCTCTGAAAATGGGGGTGCAGGTGGTGCTGAAAGCAGGAATATCGACAAAACAGACCTGCAGATTCTTTCTCTAAGATAATGCACTTAGCAAGTGACTACCCTTTCCCTCCCCTTGCAGAAGGCTTGTGTTTTACTTTTTGGAAACATTAAACCAGAGAGATTCTGCCCTTGGACCTATTGAGGGCAGGGCAGCCATGGTGAGAACATGGAGGTGAGCTGAATAAATACTGAATGCTGTGACCCAAAGCTGGTTCCTAGAGGGTTGGCAGCTGAGCTTGATACCAACTCCACCCCTCTGCACAAATTAAGGATTGGATGATTCTTCTTGGGAAAACTGACCACCCAAAGAAAAGATTATAGATTTTGATAAGTTTTCCCAGTGAAATGGCCTAAAGCAATCACCTAAGCTTCTGGTCAACCAGCCTCACCCATAGGCACAAAGCTTCCAATCAGATAAAAACGGGGAACCAAAGATCACTAGACATTTGAAGAATGCCTGAAACATGAGACAAGAAGTCAGTGATTCAAAATGAAAAAGGAGGTGGGCAGTGGAGAGGCAAGGAGCATGTGACGATGCCATGAAGTGGCTTGGAGAGCCCCAGCCCACTTTACCTTGTGAGGCCACAGGGACTTCACTTTGTGCTCGCCAGCCTCGTCCTGTTCGTGGTGAGCCAGTGAGTCCCAGCAGGAGCTGTCCACATAGGCAGCCTGCTGGGCGCTGAAGTTGCTGGGGGAGAAGCAGCCGATGGGGGAACCTGGAGAAGGAGTGAGCTCTGAGGTGGCCCTGCGCTGGTGTGCGGGCCCGGGGTAGGTGTCCGGCTCATTCAGCTAAGAGCTTTCCTGGGGTTGCCTCCACGATTCTGCCAGTGTCTGTCTCTGGCAGGCAGTTTCTTTTACCCATGCCCCAGTTTCTGGGGTTGGCACTGCCATGTCACTGTTTGGCCCAGGCCTGCCAGTGTGCTGACTCGCCCTTGATGTCTGGGCCTTCTTTTCTCTCAGAGCACCCCCTGGACACCAGCAGTTGGGTAGTGGGGCTCCCCACACTCCTGCCATTTGGCACCAGAAGGCTTGCGCTTCGATGCTGATGTCTCCTTCCTAAGAAAGCTGGCATCTTCTAGGTTCTAAAACCTCAAGGATTAATTGCCTGAAGAGAAAGGGTGGGCAAGTGGTGCAGGAAGGGAAGTGGGCTTGGGAGAGAGTCTCTGGGGTTTTGTTTTCCTGTCATTCTCTAGAAAAAGGCAGGAATGGGAACCCATGGTTCTCCCCTTCTCGTGAGTGAATGAAGGGACAATGAGAAGCTGACACACCTCCTTGGGAAGTAGAGTAAGTGAATCACACAGCCAGGAAAGAAAGCCTGGAATCCCAATTCTCAGGAAGTCCATATTCTCTTTTACAGAAGTAGCACAGTTGCTGAGTTAATTCAGCACCTAGAACACCAGATAGGTGTATTTGCTAATGTTTGTGTGTGTGGCTGGAGTTTGTGGAGAAGGGATGGATTTATTCAGCACCTGTGATGTGACAGGCTCCCCCAGTCACTTAATATGTTCTCAAATCAGCAGCCCTGGAGGTGGGGAGTAGGAAGAAGTCTCCCAGAAGATAAGAGACTTGCCTAAAGCATGGCTGATTAAGACCTTTAGAGGCCCTAGGTCCTGAAAGATTATGGGGTCCCAATCTCTCTCCATATGAAAATCAAAACAGAAGTTTACTTATTGCAATGACATAAAGTATATGAATGCTGAAATTAAAACTACATAGAAGGGGATTGACAGGTATTATGATTAGTTTACATGGTGTGGGGGGTTCATGGGGAAGGCAATGTAGTACAGAGAAGACAAATAGTGACTCTTTGTCATCTTACTACACTAATGGACGGTGACTGCAATGGAATATGGGGGGACTCAATAATATGGGTGAATATAGTAACCGCATTGTTTTTCTTGTGAAACCATCATAAGAGTGTATATCAATGATACCTTAGTAAAAAATAATTAAAACTAAATACTTCTCATTGCAAAACTTTAGAAATGCCTTTCAAAAAATTTTGTGTCATGGATTTGCTGGTGCTCTAAACTCATGCATAATCAGCCTTTTGAGTAATGCCCAGGCCAACGTTATGAAACCTAGACAATGTGGGAGCTGTCTGACTTCAGAGCTCATGCAAAGAGTGAAGCAAAGTGGAATCTCTTATATGCTGGGTCTTGGGAGCCACTTACCGGAGGAGAACTCCTGAGCAAACGCCAAGGACATCAGCAGCAAGGGGAAGCCCACTGCTACGAACTTGAGCGTGCGGTCCAAGGGAAGCTCCAGGCGCAGTCCTTTGAGGCGGGGGCCCCTGCGGTCAGGCAGCAGGGCATCTGACAGCATGTACTCTGCAGCCGTGTGTGCGAGAGACATAGTGCTTCTGACCTTTTAGGTGCAGAAGAAGCCGAAAGGGTCCCAGGATAGTGGGGTGAGGAGATGGCCGCTTTAGGCAGCTCTTTGAGCAGACAGTGCCTGCACCCCAGCCTCGTGGATATCTGTGCTAAGAGCAGGCACCGCTTGTCTAAATAACCGGGCAGGCCCTGAGCCAGGCACCTGGTAATTAGAGGGAGGTATAGCTTAGTGGATCCTCGCTGGAGGAGGGTCGGGTGTCATCTGGGCCTGGTGCCAGGCTGCTCTCTTTGGATTGTTCCTGAGCAGAAAGAGTCCTGTGGCTTTATGCTGCCCTCTTATTAATAAAGTATTTTTGGTGGGGCAGTGGAGAGAAGGAGGGCTTCAGAGCCAGGCCCCCCCATGTAATTGGTGTGGAATTTGGGTGGAGATTGCTTAAATGTGTTGAGAACTCTCATTTTGTGGTTTGGGTGGGAACAGAGCCCCCAAGACTCAGCAAGGATCGCTATTCCTACACAGAATTCTTTGTTGCAATGATGATTTTTGCTTTGGGTCCAGGCTCTTTCCCAGAAATGACTGTTTTTGGTGTTAAGTTTCCTTCTCTGCCTCTGGTCTTCTTCCAAAATGTTTCTACCACCTACTTACCATTTCCATATACTTATAAAAATTTTAAAGCTCCCATCAGTTCTCTAGGAAGATGAGTGATGGGTGGCAGTGTTGAGTAGTAGAAAGAAAATGACCTTCTTTAGGGAAAAGTCTTCCCCTGGAAACCTGGTGGTACTCATTTTTTTTTTTTTTTAATCGAATGACTTCAGACAAGTCACTTTTGACTCAGTATTCTCATCTATCAAATGATATTATGTTGTAATCTTACAAGATTGTGGGGATTGATTCAGGGTATTTTATATGAAGGTGCTTTGTAAACTGAAAGTGCAGGGCAAATGTCAACTCTTACTTAAATTTGGTGGGGTTTGGGGGGTGTGGAAAAGCTGATACTAGGACATAGGGCACTCTTGTCTCTAGTACTGACTGTCCTTGGTGAGGAGGCCCTGACCTTGGCCTTCACACTGGTCCCCTCTGACCATGTCCTCACCAGCAAGGAGTCCACGGGGCTAAGGGCTTGTGCCCATTCAGATCCTATGCACCTGCTGTGCACCGCTCTTCTAGCACCTGGGGCATTAATTCCCTGCCCAGAAGTCCCCAGCCTGCTTTCTTGCCCAGATGGGGCTTTTCATCAGGTGCATTCCTCCAAGGGTAGATCATGCTGTTTGTGTGAACCCCTGGCCCTCATTGTGGAGGTTTAGATGGAATATGAAAGCCCAGAAGTACCCACACATGCAATTGCAAGGCTTATTGCAATGTGGAACTTAGCTGGGCTGGGAAGAAGGGGACTGGGCATCTGAGGGTTCTAAACACAAACTCCTGATCATTATGAAGGAGGGTGTGTGTGTGCGTCCATGTATGTCAGGGTAGGCAGATAGAACATACATATATTCTTTTAACAGGTTGTTAGCTTGATTTACAACTTTCAATTTTTTAGATATATGGTATGTGGACCTGTATTTGAACAGTTTTTCCTGGACTCCCAGATGTTTGAGCTGGGCCTGCCTCTCTCCCTATCCCCAGGCTAGAGGCCAGCTCTGATTCAGAGCTACCCTGGGTGTGCTAACGAGTGAATCAGGCCTGGGAGCAGGAGAAGCTGCTATTCCATCATCAGCCTCTCCACACGTCCATTTCTGTATCTTTTCATTATGTGTGTTTTGGCCAAATGTATATTATTGATTTGTATGTATGGATTTTCTTTTGCCTAAATTAGTTTACATTTTTTAAAATTTACATATGTGCACATTAATATGCACATATATGTGTACAGCTCAATAAATTGTATTCTGATCAAGATATAGAACCTTAACATCCCAGAAGCCCTTTGCACTCCTTTCTAATAATTATCATTTCCCAAAGTATAATCATCTGAACTTCAAATAGTTTAGATTAGTTTAATCTTCTTTATACCTTTATCGAAATGGAATTATATATATGTACTATCTTGGGTCTGACGTTTTTTGCTCTATATTATATTTAGAGAATCACCCATTTGATTGCCTGTTTTTGTGCTTCATATAAATGGAATCATACGTAGGTATTTTTTCATGTCTGGATTCTATGCCCAACATATTTTTGAAATTCATCTATGTTGTTTTGTGTATCACATTTCCATTGCGTTTATTGTATTAGGCTTTGGCTTAAAGGAATGCAGTGTCTCGTTTTTATCTATCCAGACCGCTAAAACCTTCTATCAGCAGTAACGCTGTTTCACTTTCATATCATTCCTGTGTTCACTGAGTAGCACTTTGAATTTCCTTCAAGAACTTTACCTTTGCATTCACAACCTGGCCACCTGTTTGGCCCGAAAGGCCTAGCCCTTCAGCCTGCCTCAGCTTTTGACGTGCCTTCCTTACTAAGTTTAATCATTTCTAGCTTTTGACTTAAAGTGAGAGACGTGTGACCCTTCCTTTCACTTGAACACTAAGAGGCCATAGTAGGGTTATTAACTGGCCTAATTTCGACATTGTTATGTCTCAGAATAGGGAAGCCCAAGAGAGAGAAGGAAAGAGAGATGGGGGAATGGATGGTCAGTGGAGCATTCAGAACACACACTGCATTCATTGATTAAGTTCTTATGTGGGTATGGTTTGTGGAGCCCCCTAAACAATTACAATGGTGACATTGAGATCACTGAACACAGATCACCATAACAAATATAGTGATAATGAAGAAGTGAAATATTGTGCGAATTACCAAAATGCTATACACAAAAATGAAGTGAGCAAATGCTGTTGGAAAAATGACACCAATTAGGCTTGTTGGCACGGGGTTCTACAGCCTTCAGTTTGAAAAAATGCAGTATCTGTGATGTGCAATTCAGCAAAGTGCAGTAAGAGGAAGTGTGCTTGTATTATCTTCTTGATTTCTTGGTGACTTCAGTTTGCTAAGGATTTTTGCATTTATATTTACAAAAGACAAAGTTTGACCTAATATTCTTTTTTTGTAAGGATTTTAGCAGTTTATGTTGGCCTCACTAAAAGAGAAAGTATTTCTTTTTTTGTCTGTTCTCTGGAAAGCTTGTGCAAGATTGGCATCACTTGTTTACTACTTATAGGGAAGAATTCACAGATGAAGCCACCTAGGCTTGGGGTTTTCTTTGTGGGGAGGTTTTAGTGAATTCCATTTCTTTAATATTTGACTCTTCAGTTTTGCCACGTTCTCTTCTCTTAGTTTAAATGTAGTAGTTTTCCTTTGCTGCATAAAAATTGCATTAAAACTTACAGCTTAAAGCAACAAGCATTTTATTATCTTAAGGCTTCTGTAGAGCAGAAATTTAGAAGGAGCTCAGATGCGTTGTTCTGACTCGGGGTCTCTCATGAGGTCGTAGTTAAGATGTTGACTGGGGCTGCAGACATTCAAAGGCTTGACCAACACTGCAGGATCTACTTCCAGGCTCACTCATTATTGGCTGAGAGTCTCAGTTTCTCGTTGGGTGTTGGCAGGAAACCTTAGTTCCCTATTATGTGGGCCTCCCGGTAGGGCAACACAGCAGCTGGTTTTCCGAGACAGAGAAAACAGGAAGCCACAGTGCCTTTCATGATCTAAACTCTGAAGCTGCATCTGCTATTTCTATTGTTTTCCCATTCAATAGAAGGAAGTCATGAAATTCAGCTTTTATTCACAAGGAAGGGAATTTGGTGAGTTAAATTTTTGAGGAAATTGTCCATTTTTCACCCAAACTGTTATTTGCATACCAGTATTGATAATATTCTCCTATATAGTATCTATTTTACTATGAAAAGAGATCATACAGTGACCATCTGTAATACTTAATTCTATCATTAGCATTTCATTCTGCCCGATTTGTTACAAATTTATTTATCTATCCATCTCTCTGCTCAGCCATCAATCCATGTTATTTTTCTGGATACATTTCAAAGTAAATAGCAGATATTGATATATTTCTCCCTAAATACTTCAGCACCTATGTCACTAACTGTACTTCAATACTTTGTTAAAGTTCGTTTCTTTTAAGGTAAAATCTACATCCAGTGATGCACAAAGCTTAGGTGCACACACATAGGATTTGACAAATGCTTACATCTGTATAACACAACTCATCAAGATTAGAACATTATCATCACTCCAGAAAATCCTATTTTATTCCTTTTTAGAGATCCTAGTTTTCTGGTGAACATCTCTATACTTTCATCTAATTCATCCATTTTCTAGTTTTTTGACCATATTAATCAGAGTTGTTTTAAAATCATTGCTGATTCCAGAATTGGGCTCACCTGCAGATCTGCTGCTGTCTACTTTTTTGCATATGATCTTACCTCTGATTTTGCACTATGTGCCTAATATAAAAGAACCATATTTAGTTAGTGGATTCCACTAAGTTAGTTAGTGGATGAAAGAACCATGAGAACAGAGATGCTCTAGATGGTGTTTGCTAAAGATGTTTCCCCTTTCTTTTGTTGGGCATATGGGCTGAGTTGCTGATCCATGAATTCAATCAGGAGCTGAGCTGAGTTAGGTCTGTGCTGGTATTTTATTAAGATTCATTCTACGCTGAGAATGAATTTTCATTTTCCTCTTCATAGAGTCTGATCTTCCCAGATTTTTGGTTAAGACTCTGTTGGGTCTTTGTCTCTTAAGCTCTGCACAACTGCAAGATTCTTTGTTCTCTTCAGAGCATATCAGCTTAGCTCTTTGGCTTCCCACTCCATGCAGTTTCACCATCTGGCATGTGTTGTGAAGGGGTGACTGGCTCAGTGAGTTTGTATGGTGAGTTCAATGCAGGCTCCCCACCTCTGCTGTCTCTTTGTTTCCTAATCATCACAGAATGTAGGGGATTTCACTTAGCATCTTAGAAGCTTTTGGTCTACTCCACACAAACCCAGTACTCAGTAAGTGTCCTGTGCGGAAGACAGGCAAGCATTTGAAGTCTCTCAGATTCCCAGTTGTCACTTTGCCTGGTAACCACTGAAAGCTTTGATGGTTCGTTTTTCCCCAACAGAGGCCCTTTTGCTTGGACCACGACCAATGGTGAGCTGGCACTCAGAAGCAGAGAACCTTTCCAGGGTAAACATTCCTGGAAATTGTCATCTTACCCCAAAATGGTTCTGTGCCCTCTGGATTTTAATTCATCTTGTCCTCATTTCTCCTGTAGTGTCTTGATATTCACAAAACATAATTTTTGTAATGAACATAGCCTTCTGTATTTGTGACTACTAGATTATTTGTGTGCCAAGACATACTGCACCTTATCTGAAAGTCTGTGCATTATAAACTTAATATTCATAAGTGATTTGTGTTTTTATCTCATTCCATTTCTTACTTTTTTCTTACTCATGTTTTTTGACTCAGCCCTGTACCTCTAAAATTGGCCCATGTTGTTATGTTCGCAGCTAATCTGCCATTACTACTCCTGCCAAATATTTCATTTTACCTACTCACTTACTGTTGATGAACACTCATTGTGTTTGTACTCCTTGTACCACAAAAAATGCACATTTCCGTAATGGTCCTACAAGAGAATTCAACTAGGATATATATATATATATATATCTGGGACCTAAAATTGCTAGGTTGCAGGGTTACTTATCTTAACTAGTATCACATTGTTTTCTACAATGGCTGTGGTACATGAATTTCTCACTATATTTTTGTTTTATTTTGGAAAATACAGCCATTTTTCACAAAAGTATTTATATTAACATGTAGTGGGTTTATTCTTTTATTTTAAAATAAACAGATAAATATTTAAAGGTTTTCAGTTTTAAGTTCAAACATGGCAAATGAGAATTGATGTATAACCCACATATACCAATGCTCTCTGGGGTCCTTGATTTTTTTAAGGGTGCAAAGGGGTCCTGAGGTTAAAATGTTTGAGAGCTGTTGGTACAAAGTGATATCTCATTCTTTTTTAATCTGCATTTCTTCTGATAATTAATGAGTTGACTGTCTCTTCATACGTGCATTAATTACAATTATTATTTCTGTGTAACAAATTACTTCTGTAAACAACATTTTTTATCTCCTAGTTTCTGTAGGTCAGGAGCCTGGTAGCAGCTTAGCTGGGTTCCTCTGGTTCAGAGCCTCTCACAGGGTTAAAGCCAACAGATTGGCTGGGTCTGTGGTCATTGGAAGGCTCGACTGTGGTTGGAGGATTCATGTTCCAGATGGTTCACCCACATGGCTGTTGGCAGAAAGCCTCAGAGCGGCAGGTAGCCCTACTTCCTCACCACATGATTCTGTCCATGCAGCCGATTGAGTGTTCTTACATGGCAGCTGGCTTTTCCAAGAGCAAGCAATCTGAGAGAGAATAAGGGAGAAGTATGAGTACTTCAGACCCATAGAAAAATCCCAGAGCTTCTGCTGAAGGCTTTGGACTTGCCCTCTGTGAGGCTAATGTGGAGGGTGCTGGAGAGAAAAAGGCATGGGAAGCAAAGACAGTTAATCTAGTGACTGCAATGTTGAATCAAGCCAAAAAGAAATTGTCTCATCAATATTATATATGTTGGTACACAGGGCTAGTAATGACTGACAGATATCTCACAAAAGGACAATTTTAGTATGAGGCACAATGTCTGTTGTTGAACCAATCAACCCCATTACAAATACTACAACTGCCAGCAGGGAGCTGACTTTATGAGAGCTGAGGACATAGCAGTCATTGGTCAGCAGAGAACCCTCAGCTGTGACAAACAGGCATGAAATAGAGCCGTGACATGCTGCCCTCAGATGGCGTTCTTCTCTGACACAAAGTTCATCAGTGTTTTTGGGGTAACGATAGAGCAATTGCAGAGATCCACATAAGATGAGTTTCTGATGGAGTCGAGTCGTATGTGGGGATATGAAATGGAGAATCAAGAAAGATTAGAGCAATCCAGACCAGGTCCTCAACTGTGGCTCCCTAGAAGAGGGGAACCTGGAGCCCTGGCCTCTTTGTTGATTCCCTGAGAACAAACTTTGCTATGATCGAGTGATTTTCTGCAGCCTTCTTTGCCAGGTGGAGGCCTGTGGCAAGGCCAGGTGTGAGTATCTCCCCACTACTGAGCTGTTTCCTGTGTTTGGCTCAGCTCACCACTGCTAATGTTCTGTAGGAGTCAGACCAGCCAGGCAGTGTGTCAGAGACCAGCATGGTTAGAGGAAATAGGCAAGACCTGGAGTTTTTACTGCCTACAACTTTTGCATATATTCAGAAACATTTTGTGCTTCATTTCTTGGGTTCTGACATGTATTTTGCTTCAGAAATTTCATCTCCCTTTCATATAGGCAATCTCCAAATATTCCCTAGGGCATGGTAATGTAAAGCTGACACTATCCCAGATCCAGGGAGTACAGTGTGGTGTGGTTATAGATACACTATTTACTGAATGACAAGCCATGCCTTTACCTATAAAGTAAGGAGTAAAAATATCAATTTGTAAGATGTGTTGTAAGCACAAAACTGGATAACGCATATGGAAATACATTTTTTTTTCAAATGCTCAGTTGCTGTAGAAATGTGAGTAGTCGTTAGGCATCTGGAAATTGACCTTAGTTTTCCCCTGGACTTGTGGCTCTAGGATCCAACACAACAGGTGGCCTCCACTTTGGGGAGGTTAGCTACCAGGTAAGTCAGAGGGCAGTAGTTGGGTGACAGTAATAAGTGATGGTTCCCAATAAACCATTTCAAAAAGGGTTACAATCTGCACCCTGACAGGCCATGCATATCAGTATTAACAGACCTTGGCTAATTGAATTTTAATGCACACAGATGCTAGAAGACCATGAAGAAACTGTTTTAGGTTCCTGCATGTGGCCTGTCTGTGTATGGTGCAAGTAGTCAAAGAGGTAAGAAAGAATAAAGAACAAGGAATTGTACATGGCCAGGAAAAATGTTCATGTCATCACAGTTATGTATTTATGAAACAGTTTATACACACACACACACACATATATATTTATTGCTATATGTATTGACAATAAAAGTGGAAAAGAACTCAAGTCCTCTGATGCCTGAAAAGCCAACATCTATGACTTTAGATAGGAGGCTGTGATCTACTAAAGAAAGGTTAGATTATATCCACTGAGAGTTTTGTAGCTTGAAAAATTGGGGAATCAGAATAATTTTGTAGCTTAAAAATATTGGGCGAATTAGACTTGGAATGTAGTTTATAGTAAAAGAAGGGAACTAAGAAATAAAGATGAAGTCTGTTGTTCCTTCTGTGCTCAGAGGAGCTCAGGAAATTCAGGTTAGGCTAAGGTTCGGAGTAGGTGAGAATGCAACATTCTCACAGATCAAAGCCACAGGCTTTGAGTGGGGAACGAGATCCCCCTCCTTTGTGTGCCCTTTATTTTGGGATCCCAAGAAGTTTGTCTGTCCTTCACTTCCTCTTCTCATGTCATGTTCTTCCCTTGAAAATGGGGAATGTGGAAATACCCAGAGACACACATAAAGTGATGGGGACAGTATTCACTTTGGAAAAAATAGAATAGAGCAAATAAACTTAATCAGAGTACAAACAACAAGCATTGAGAAATGAAATTGTGATGCCGCTCTATCGGGAGGATAAAAGAGAAGAATTGTGGGCTCAGGGAATTTAAGAAAACTTAATCCAAATTGGATCTAACTGGCAGTGATTCCCTTAGCAAGTAACTCAAAAAACTATTATGAGTTAGATGCTATTTGAGGCCCTGAGTCAACGAGTAGTGTCTAAATTAGATGAGTCACCACTGGCTCTGTAAGCTTATTAGTTATTAACTCTGATTCTGATCTTCACTGTGTGACCCTGAGCAAGTTATCTGACCATTGGAAGCCTGAGCTTCCTTAGCTGCAAACTGGGTTATTATAGCAGCTCCTTCAAGGATTGTGAAGTTTAAATTACCCCGGTAGTAAGTAGTACATGTTCAATACATTTTAACTCCTGTGTTGTTTATTATTATGATTTACATGCTCATATCACCATATTTAATCAAGACACTCTTATCTCAGCAGTGGTCAAATACTCAAATTTCAGACATGTTTTCTAGAAGCATGGATCTTCATTGCTGGGAATCTGACAGACATCTGTGTCTGAGATGTACTTCCTAAAATAAAAATAATTTAAATTCTAGCTACTTAAGTTTCCTAACTTATATAATTAATGCTATTTGCATAATTCAGTAGAGCTTCTGCATGCCTTTCACAAGTTTAAATCATTGAATCCTCATAAAAATCTTGGGGGCAGATGGTATTTATTAGCAGGAATTATAATATATATGTTTTTTCTATCAGTGAAGTGCAGATAAATGAAGAGATTTGTGCAGGGTCACAGAATTAAGAGGTGACTTGGAACTTGAATCGGAAGAGCCTGAGCCTTTTATCTTTGCCTCTTGTTGGGTGGTTCTTAACATGTGGTTCCCAGACTAGCATCATCACCACCACCTGGGAATTTATAATGTAAATCCTCGGGCCCCACCCACATCTATCAAAATGCAGAAGATGTGGCCCAGCAATCTGAGTCTTAAAAGCTTTTCTAGGTGATTCTGATGCACATTCACATTTGAGAATCACTAGTTCTAGTTGGCAGCTACCTGTGTCTGTCAGGCATTGTCAGTACACACACTTTACTCATGATGTCTTATTTTCAGCATGGTATAGGGGAAAAGGGGAATGATGTATTATTTTTTTCATCTTCTAGGAAACTTAAGCTCAAGAAGTTACTCAAGTTACCAACGGCACATAGTTACAGAGAGGCAGAACTGGGCCTAGAACCCAGGACTTTTAACCACCAGCTCATCCTGAGCTACTGTAACAGGCTATTTTGTTATGGCTTACTTTTTGGGTAGGACTTTATTTGTTAAAGTAAAATTGATTTATTGCATTTCTAGGGATAAACAGGAGAGGGGTCTTATTAGTGTATTTCATAAGCATTAAAAAAAATTTTTAAAGCCATATATGTGCCCAAAGAAAATAGAAAATATGAGTAGGTAATAGAAAATGAGAAAGTGAAATGTAGTGATTACCATTCTTAGTTACTTAATGTCTAGCCATTAGGCAGGAAAATAGATATGAGTGGGGTGGAAAGAGAAGAAGGCCTGGAGAGCCCACTAAAAAAGATCCAGAGTTAATGAGTTAATCAGTTAAAGCTCAAAAAAGCCAGGAGCAACTTGGCCTAGAAGTTTGAATACTCCCCAGATAAGGAAAAATATCTCAACATAGCCTATGTTTTCACCATGTCAGTTAGAAGATACTATTGTAAGATTTACTTTAACACCTGTTAAAAGGCCCAGCTTATTCAGGAAGAATTCTATCTTAAAGCTAAGATTGCATTTTAATCAAATGGACAGTGGCTCAGCCCACCTTGGAGGCAGGGCAGACTGTCTTGACTGATATGCTTCCAGACAGAAGCTGATATCCTGGAAAGGAATCAAAGCAGTATGTTTCTTGTGTTGAGTTAAAAAAAAAAAAAAGAGACTTAATGTCTTATCAAAGATGAACATTCTGAGACCGTTTGGCAGGTCCGCACCTGGCCCTGTGTCACTTTCCTGAAAATCCTCCACTGCCTATAAAACCCCAGACCCTAAACTTTTCAGTGCGCTCCTCTCTCTGAGGTCGTCTGCACTTTCAAAGTGCATAGCCTTAAAAATTTATCTCTACCTTTCAGCACGCCTCTTCTGTGAGGTCGCTCACACCCCCCTTTCTCCAAGTGTGCACTTGCTCTCTTTAAATAAAGCTTCAACCTTTCAGGGCACCTCTCCTCCTTGAGGTCGTCCGCACTTTTTCTCTCTTTAAGTAACTTTAAATAAAACTTGTACTCTGCTTCACTACTGTGTCTCTGCCCTTCAGTTCTTTGTTGCGGTGGGGACAAGAACCGAGGAAAATACACAACGCTCCCCCCAACATAGCCTTCCAGATATTTTTGTATGGACACATATGCCTTTTTTTTTCCCCCTGAAATGAAACATATTATATGTATGTTTATAACTTGCTTTTTTTGTGTTTCATTTAAAAATACATGGTTTCATATGGTTTCACCCTACCCTTCCTCACTCTCTACTAACAAGACCTGCCCTAATCATGTTCCTGCAGGCTTCAGATTGCAGTAGTAATGACAGGTTAAGCTACATGCATCTTAAGCTTTATACCTTAAATTATGGTTCCAGAAGCAGTACCATTTGTTCAAACTACAACTCTTTGAGTTGTATTTATCATCCCATTTGAAGTTCAGAGAGAGGTTAAACAAATTTACCACTGTCATCTAGCTGGGAAGTGGCAGAGCCAGGATGTGCACTGAGATCCCACGGATTCCGAAGTTGATTTGTTGAGTACTTAGTGCAAAAATGTAATTTTTTAACTGGGATATATTTAAGAGTGAAAGGGGTTGATTCGAGAGTGATACCAGCAAAAATGGTAGAGTAAGGAACTCCCTAATCCTTTCATCCCCAAAAGCAATAAAACTGCAAAAAGTTTCAAAATGAACTCTCTTAGAACTCTGGATCCTAATCAAAAGCTTGCACATCCAGGGGAACACAATCACGGGAAAAAAGTTGAATCTCAGTAAGAGAGCTCTGTGGCATTTAAACCGTATCCTGGATGAGAGTCTAGCTCCCAGCTGGGTGTTGGCCTTAAACACAATAGCCTGCATTCCTGGTCTAAGTACCAGTGTGGGGGGAGCATAACAGGCTCGGTCTCCAAGAACTGGGATAGTTTGTTTTGACCTGTCTGGTGACTCTCTGAAAGACTGGCTCAAAGGCTTGCCTCTGTTTCATCTAACCTGGAGCTCTCCTAGGGCCGAGGTGGCTTCAGGGGGAGGAGGTTTGTGTGGAGAAGGTTTAAAGGCAGATATATTAGTCACTGCCACCTGGGTCAAGGGAAAATGGGTAGGGCAAACAGATTAAAAAGCTTGGGAAAAAAGGCTAAAGAATGAGATACTTTGGGAAATAAGGGCTTTGAAAAGCTCCCACATATTACTGGGAACCTAGAAGGCCACACATAAGCTCAGGGCTGGGCACATTTTCAGAAAAGACCTGAGAAGACCCTAAGTTCTCACCTCTGATTGACCTTCAGGCAACATTATTTGTAAAGTGGGAATAACCTAAATGTCTACTAACTGATGCATGTATAAATAAAATGTAGTACACCCATACGGTGAAATATTATTCAGCCATAAAAAGGAATGAAATTTTGACACATGCTAACTTGGGTGAACCTTGAAAACATGATGCTGAGTTAAAAAAGTCAGACACAATAGGTCACATATTGTATGATTCCATTTATATGAAATGACCAGAATAGGCAGAAAGCAGATGAATGGTTTCCAGGGATTGAGGGTAGGAGGGAATAGGGAGGGACTGCTTATGCTTTGGGGCTTCTTTTTGAGACAATGGAATATTCTGGAATTAGTGCTGTAGGTTGTATAGCATTGCAGACATACTAGAAATGATAGTATACACACTTTAAAGTGCTTAAAATGGTGAATTTTACCTCAATAAAAGAAAAACATAAAATAAGAACAAAGTAAATGAAACAAAAACAAATGAGGAGATGCTCTAATAGCTTTAAAATGCATTTGAAATGAAGCCTCCATGGCAGCAGTCTCTGAAGAGCCATCAACTCAGAAGAACTTTCCCTGGTATTACATCATCAAGATGAGAACCCTCAAAGGTTCTTAGAGAAAAGTCAACTTTTAATGAAGCCCTGAGGTCTTATTTATGCTCAAGTCCCAAAGAGAATCTGCCTTGTGGGGCTTAATTGAAGTTTGTGATAATGAATTGTTTTTCTCTGTTTAAAAATTTTGTGCTACATGATTAAGGACAGGGTTTGGGATTTATTAATGATACTGAAGGATGTAGAAAAATTCTAAGGGAAAACTTATAAATAGAGTGGCATCATTGTTGAGCCTTGTTTGAATATGGACCACAGAGAAAAATAAGCAATCATTGATAAGTGTATACATAAATGCATAAAACAACAAGGCCTTTGGGGAGACGGGTTTCAGCGCTATGGTTTCATAGCTTCTCCAAGGGAACTCCAGTCCTTAACTCTGACCAAAAACACATCTAGCCCACCCAACTGCTGAGTACTGAATTTTCCCAAATTGAGATTTGTTGCTTTGACTAAGAAGTCTGTCCTCACTGAAATTAAAGTGTCCCTAATCAGGAATGTTGAGTACAGGTGGTCACATACCTGCTTTATTAGTCCTTGAGGGAATGAATTACCAGGTCCCTTTCTGAAGCCAATTACATAAGGAATGGAATTTACAGTAGCCAGGGCTGGGTATTTGGAGAACAGAATGGGAGGTGCACAGGTACTATCATTATATGACTTGTGATAAAATGCTCGGAAAAGTTTTCTGTACCTTTAAACTCTTCCTATGTCTTAAATTTTCTCACTTAGAACCAGTGCTTTGCATTAAGGTGTGGTTACTGAAATGCATGATGAAAATGTGTTGGGCTTTGAGTTATTGAGCCCAATATTGAGATATTACCAAGCACACTCTGACCATATCTTTTTCAAGTATTTGTGCAAAGATCACCTTCACAGTGCGGCCTAGCTTTACTATCCTACTTGAAATTACAGTCCTTACCTCTTCCTTTATACCATTGTTCCTTGCTTTATTTTTGAGGATATTAAAAATTGAGAAAAACATCTTTTATATTTATCTACACATTCACAAGTTTAGGTGCTCTTCAAGTTTATATTTACATTCATCTCTAAAGTCAATTTTTACGATTTCAGGGGCTCTCCAAGTTTCCATCTGTTATCTTTTCCCGTCTGCCTAGAGAACTTCTCCTAACATTCCTTGTAGTGAATTCAACTGACAACAGATTCTTTAACCTTTTATGGGTATAAAGAAGCCTTTCATTCACATTCAATTTTGAAAGAGATTTCCACTGAATATAGAATTCTGGATTGACAGTTTTTTTCTTTCTGCACTTTGAAAATATCACTCCATTATCTTTCTTGCTTGCATCATTTTTTTAATGGTAATTTGCAGGTTTAGTTTCTTTACTTTTTTTTATTTTGGGATCATTAATCTACAATTACATGAAAAACATTATATTTACTAGGCTCCTGTCTTCACCAACTCCCCCCCACATACCCCTTCGCAGTCACTGTCCATCAGCAGCTTACATCATTTTTGAGAAGAAGTCTGTAGACATTTTTATTTTTGTTCCTCTGTATGTAATGTGCTTTTCTTCTTTGGCTGCTTTTAAAATGTTCTCTTTGTGACAGATATGCAGCAATTTGATTATGATGTACCTTTGTGTGGTTACCTTGTGTTTATTCTGCTGGTAGATTCATTGAACATTTTGAATATGTAGGCATATAATTTTTTATCTAATTTGGAAAATTTTGTTATTTTTATAAATAGTTTTCTTGTTTTTTCTTTCTCTTGCTGGGACTCAAACTATAGATTAGAGTTGCTTGATATTGTTCCATAGGTTATAGAGGCTCTATTCACTTCTCTATCAGTGTTTTTTCTCTCTCTGTTTCAGTTTAGGTAGTTCTTATTGCTATGTTTTCAATTGCATGACATTCTCTTCTGTAGTGTCTAATCTGATAATTGATACAAGCAAGGGATATTTTTATCTTCAAATATTATATGTTTTTAATTATCTAGATGTTCCATTTGTTTTTCTTATAGTTTTATTTCTATAAGCTTCGTGTTCATTTCCTTCTTTAGTTAGTAAGCATATTAAATATACATATAGTAGCTAATGATGTCCTTATCTACAGTTCCATCATCTCTGTCATTTCTGGACTGTTATTGTTGACTTATTTTCCTCCTTTTTACAAGTCACAATTTCCTTCTTCTCTGTCTAGTCATTTTTGCGTTGATGTAAGCATTATAGATTTTATGTTGTTGAATGCTACATTTTATTTTATTCCTTTAAAGTATATTGGGTTTTCTTCTAGCAGGCTTTTAACTATCTTGAGGATCATTTTGATCCTTTGGAAGTTTGTTTTTAAGTTTTCATAGGGTACATGTAAAGTCTGCACCCTAGACTTTTTTTTTTGTATTCAATCTGTATTTATTGAAATCTCTTCACTCTGGCTGGCGGAAATTTGAATAATACCTGGTTATGTAGATTCTTCTTATAGCTCTCTGGTAATTGGTTTTGTCCAAGAAGTTTTTTTTTTAAACCTGGCCTCTTGGAATTTAACTGTACTTAGATTTGTTATCAAGCCAAATTGACCTTTGCATGGCTCCCTGTACTCTGGTGTTCTGCTCCATGGATTCTGTTTGGGGCTCTCTGAACTCCGGTGTCTGGCTCCTCAGTTCAGTAAGACTACCAAGCTATGTTTGCTTCCCTTTCCCTGTACCCTTGTTTGGGAATTGCCTCTAAGAAGAAAGTTGCATTTGTTTTCCTATATTTTCCTGGAATTGAATTCTGTTGCTGCCTTTGTCAATGCCTGAAAACAGTTGTTTCACACATTCTGTTTTTTTAGTTTAAGGCACAGGGAAAGTCTGAACCCTGTTACTCTGTCATGTTTGGAAGAGGAAGTCTCAACTTCACTTTTTCTTGAAGTGTTGTTTCTTTTAATGTGCATTTCTCAAGTGAGAGAACTTGAGCATCTTTTCATATGTTTAAAAATCATTCATATTTCTGTTTTCTCCAGAATCTCTATTTATACCTTTTGTCCATTTTCTCTTGGGTTGTAGGTCTTCTTATTCTTAAATTTTCAAAGATCTGTATAATAAAGACTTTAGCTATTTGTCTGAGATATAAATATATGCATTTATAATTTATGCTGTTGTGTGAGAAATGGATCTAATTTTATTATTCATATGGCTATCCAGTTGTATCATTACAACTGAAAAAAATGGAAACTCATCTTTTTCCTATTGATTTGAGATGTTACCTTCATCAAATATAACATTTCTACTTGCACTTAGGTCTATATGTGAGTTTTACATTCTATTCCAGCTGTTTACCATTCTATTCATGTGCTAATGCCCTATTGTTTTAATTATAGAAGCTCTATATGTTTTCATATCTGTTAGGGTTAATGTCTACATAATATATATCTTCAGGGTTTTCTGTGCTATTCTTGCTCATTTATTCTTTATATAAACTTTATAATCAGCTTGTATTCTTCCAGAAAAAACGGATGCTATATTTACTGAGATCATGTTACATTTATCAACAGACTTAGAGAGAATTGATATATTATTATGGCTGAGTTTTCAAATCCAAGAACTTAGAATGTGTTCCTATTTGTGAGATCTCTTTTGTGTACTTTAAATGTGTTTATATCTGTAGTTATATAGGTTTTATAAAATTCTTGTTGTATTTTTACCTAACAATTTTATTTTACTTTTCTATTGTAGTGAGATCTACTGTTGTATGTTCTTACAGGTTACTGATTGTATGTAAGGCTTATTGATTTCTGATTTTATTCCTGCAATTTTACTGCATTATTTTAGTATATTTTCATTGATTCTTTTGAAGTTTCCAGATATAATAATAATATCACCTGCATATCCAGATAGTTTTACCTCTTCCTTTCTGATTCCTCTGCCTCTGATTCTTTTCTCTTGTCTAGTTGCACTTTCTTCTTCCATATAGTATTTAAGTAATAGAAGAGATGGCGGTCATCCTATTCTTATTTGAGGCTTTAATGGAAATGCATCTGTGTTAGCTTGTTAGGGCTCCCATACCAGAACACTACAGGTCGGGTGGGTTTAAACAACATAATTTATTTTGCCAAAGTTTTAGAGCCTGGAAATCCAAGATTAAGATATCAGCAGGTTTGGTTTCTCCTGAGGCCTCTCTACTTGACTTTCAGATGGCTGCCCTCTGCCTGGGTCCTCACAGGGTGTTCCCTCTGTATGTGCACATCACTGGCATGTCTCTGTGTGTCTGAATTTCTTCCCTTTATAAGGACACCAGTCAGTTTGGATCAGGGCTCACCCTAAGGGCCTCATTGTAACTTCATTACCTCTTTGTAGGCCCTGTCTCCAAATAGTCACCTTCTGAGATACTAAACGTTAGGCCTTCAACATATGAACTTAGGAGGGGGGCACTCTTCAGCCTACAACAGCGACGAATATTTTCACATTAAGAATTGAATTTGATCAAATGTCTTTTTACGGGTTCTTGGTCCCACCCCTTACATTCCACAGATATTTCTAATCCTCAAAGTTCCATTTTCTGCCTTGTACCCTCAATATTCTCCTCTCTATTAACTCCTTTCTTCAGTGTATGAACATAAGCACACCTTCATTACCGTAAAAATAATCCCCCAGTGCCTTTTTCTTTTATTATAAAAAAATTAAAAACAACGATATATGCTTATGCCTTCCTTTTCTGTCTACATTCAAAGGGTGGTGTTCATAACATTCTTTGCTCATTTCTCTCCTCATATCCAGTGCAACTGCTGTACAGATATACTTGGAAAGCAAATCTGGGTTTTCTCTGTTTTGTAACGTGCTAAGTGTCAAGTCTTTCCTGGGCTAGAGGTCACTCAGGAGTACTTTTGATTCCTGTCCTTGATTTTTAGCTGTGTTGCCTCCAGGTGGCAGCAGATGAAAGAGTCAGCCTGTCGGACTGAGGATCTTTAGGCCTTTGTTGATTTTTAAATAACATCTTCAAGCTCTTTTTAATGGAAGTATACATATAATATGTCTATATATAATTATGTATATAAATATACACACTTGCATTTTATATACATACACACAATATAATTTTCATGGGAGAATATATATATATACACACACACATATACATAGTACCCATATATATTAATATTATTTGTATATTTATTTTAAAAAGTAAAATAAAAGCAAGCACTAGAGGTTTTCATGTGGAGAATGTTAAATTCCTGCCCAATATCCAGGTCCACAAATTACGTCATTGAATTTTGGTCATATTCGTGGCATGCCAGTATGGGAATTCCCACTTAGCATCCACCCTGGGCTCCAGGACCAAACAGGGTGGCAGACTAAGTAGGCATTTCCCTCCATTGTTCTTGGGATAAGTAGTGCCAGGGTTAAGCAGTGAAATTGTGCATGGAAATGGTTAAAGCATGCTTCATGTATGAACTCAAAGGCCACAATTTCTTGTTTTCTGTAGTAACACTAACAGAGTATTTGAGGGAACTGCCTCTCAATTACTACTTAGGCCTCTGATGATATATCTACATGTAAAATAAAGCTGTTTCTAAAAGAGCACCTATGGCCACAATGATAAGGACAAATGTTTTCCCTCTTTCATTTAGAAAGGAACCTCTGGGCACAGCCTTAATCAGAAGTCACGGTCATCAGCTCAGAATTCCTGCCAGGACAGTGCAGGCACAAGGGACGAGCCTTTCCTCCTCCTGGCATAACAGGGAGAAGAAGGATGTAGGTTCAGGGCTGTCCCCTCCTCTGTTCCTGAGCCTTTTCCCTTCCAGGAGCAGGAGAGGAGGTAAGACCCAGCTCTGCTGGTCACAGTGGGACGGGATGCATCCCATGTCCCTTCACATCCTTCTCAACTGAGAGTCCCACGGTTTTTTTTTCTTTTAATTTTTTTATTTTGGTATCATTAATCTACAATTACATGAAGAACATTATGTTTACTAGGCTCCCCCCTTCACCAAGTCCCCCCCACATACCCCTTCACAGTCACTGTCCATCAGCATAGTAAGATGCTGAAAAATCACTGCTTGTCCTCTCTGTGTTGCGCAGCCCTCCCCATGTCCCCCACACTATACATGCTAATCGTAAGACCCCCTTTCTTTTTCCCCACCCTTATCCCTCCCTTCCCACCCATCCTCCCCAGTCCCTTTCCCTTTGGTAACTATTAGTCCATTCGTGGGTTCTGTGATTCTGCTGTTTTGTTCCTTCAGTTTTCCTTTGTTCTTATACTCCACATATGAGTGAAATCATTTGGTACTTGTCTTTCTCCGCCTGGCTTATTTCACTGTGCATAATACCCTTTAGCTCCATCCATGTTGTTGCAAATGGTTGGATCTGTTTTTTTCTTATGGCTGAGTAATATTCCATTGTGTATATGTATCACATCTTCTTGAATTGGGATTTGGTTTGGACTTGTCCCCTCCCTGGTTTGGATCTGGGTAGGGGAGACTGAAGCCAGGGAGGAGAGATGTCTCCTGGTCTCTTCTCAAGTCTCCGTCTTTAAATTTGGTTCAAGGCCAAGTTCTGAGAAACTTGGGAACCTAGTGAATTGCTCTGAGATGCCATGAGGACTGGATTCTGGTATGC
This sequence comes from Manis pentadactyla, assembly GCF_030020395.1. Classification (NCBI taxonomy): domain Eukaryota; kingdom Metazoa; phylum Chordata; class Mammalia; order Pholidota; family Manidae; genus Manis; species Manis pentadactyla. Next base: position 10,733,818 of record NC_080031.1, on the reverse strand, counting down.
AGCCTAACCCCTGAGTTTGAACTGTTTCACATTTATTAACCTCAATTCGCTTATCTGTAATATGAATATACTACTTCTAACCTATGTACTGGGACACCAAGCCCAGTTGGGGAAATTCTCTTCTGAAAAGATGGGGATTTAGTACAAGTTTGTATCCTAAATTGTGACACCATCTTGGCCCTTCCACTGCTGGGCTCTCAGAGTGTTGGCAGCCAGTCTCATGGCCACATTCCTGGCCCACCTTCCCCGTTTAAATTAGGAGGTTGGAGGACTTCCTGGTAAAGCTGACAAGCCTAAAAAATTACACACTGATCAAGTGGCTTACCCAGACACCCTTTAACTAAAGTTTCTCCAAATGTGGTCTTAGAAGGACCAGCATCACCTGGGAATTGTTAGAATTGCAAGATTGCATTCCTCACCTGAGAGCTACTACATCAGAAGCTGTGGGGTGCAGCCCAGCACTCCGTCTCCACAAGCCTCCTTGTGGCCATTCTGATGCAGGCTAACGCTTGAGAACCAGTCCTCCGTCTATGTCAACAGCCTGTCTCAAATGGTCTGGGGTCCGAGGCCATGAAACCGTTATAGTACCCAATGGCCCTCAGACATATGAAATTCAAAATAAAAATTTAATATTTGAAATGACACAAAATGACATTCTGAAATGGAAGTAGTTTCTAGCCTTTTTGTTTAATGGAAAAATTGTGGAGATGTTTTCTAAAATCTTTCAGGGTGTGTATTTTCTGGTGCCTCAGGACGTATTTCATTGACGCATTACTTCCTACCCAAACCAAAGTAATGGAATATGGTCAACGAATGATTCACGCTTGGAGCTGCTTATTCCACATCCCGTGCAAAGAGAGGAATGAGGTGGTTTAGAAGCCCATTAATGCATTACATGGTGACAGCAACATGTTAGAGGGGAAGCCCTGGGCCGGGGAGAGACCCACAATAAATGTGACTCTCCATCGGGCACAGGGCTTCCTAGGGCATATGCTCCGCTCCTGTGTGTACAAGCAACAAGATACTGCTGTGCACTGGGGAGTGGGCTGATGGGATAGGGGAGGTGGAGACGGCAGAAGGGGTCCCTGGGGTGAGGACAGGACAGTGTCAGGCAGCGGGCTACGGGCAGTTGTCTATGAAGGAGCAGAAGAAGCTTCTCTGAATAACTGGCCAGGCACCTGGGGACTGGAAGGAGTCGTTGCTGGAGGAGGCTCGAACTAGAGCTGGGCCTGGTGCCAGGCTGCTTGCCCCGAGCCTTCCCGGAGCTGGTGAAGCCCCATTGCTTTGTGCTAAACTCTCACAAAGAAGGTATTTTCAGCAAGGTGATGGGGAAAGGAAGGCTATGGGCCAGGGGCCCTATGTAATTGGTCTGGGGTTTGGGTGGAATTTGCTTGCATATATTGAAGGCTTTTATTTGTGGTTTGGAATGAGAATGGAGCCCCAAGACTTGACTTGGATTGTTGAACCTGCATTCTGTTCTTTTCCCAATGAATCTTTTAGCTCTGGATTGTGGTTCCTATTACCAAACTGCTTTGCATTCTGATGCTTAAGGCAATCGTTCCCCTGCCTCAACCCTGGACTTTTTCTAAGCTGCTTCATCTCTCTTCGATCCTTCTGAAAAGCTCCAGAGCGCATGGCTGGGTACAGAAGTGGACGGGGTGTGAACTCTGAAAGCTGTAGTCAGAAGATCAGATAGGGGTGTACCAGGTTTTCAATGTATAAATCATAAGCGCAGAGAAACTGATTATACAAAGAGATAATGACCAGGCAATATATAAAGATGCGATTCATATTTACACCCTCTGCGGCAGCCGTGCTGGGAAATGAAAACACACTTTCTAAAGTAATCAGCGCAGATGGTCAGGACCAGGTTGTTGACTGCCAGCTTCCCTAATTTTTGTCCTTGCTTCCAAGTTGAGACCAGAGAAAGTCAAGTGCTTCCCCAACCAACCACACAGGGAGCCCTGCCTCTAGTTAGCTCACCTCTAGCTTCCCAAAGCCAGCCAGCCCCTGTGAGAGCAACCTGAAGCCCTCGCCTTTGCCCCCACTCCCCTGCCTGCTTGGGAGTGTCCACCACAGCCCATGGCAAGCTCTGAATAAGCAGCCTTTGCTTGTTCTCACTTGGGGCCTTTGCTTATCCCACACTTCGGACAGTCACTTAGCTTCATTTTTTAAATTTGTACATAGTATTTAGATGATCTCACAAGATTCTGAGCATTGATTGATATTGAGTGGTAAGATACTCTTTCTTTTTAAAGAGCTTCTCTATTGGAGTTATGATTGACATTCCATTTCATTTCTATTAACTCTACCCTCCTGTCCTTTGCTGCATCTACTTCAAAAGTTTCCTCCAGCCTTCTATTAAAAAAATATGGAATGATAAGAACACAACGTAAGATTTACCCTCTTGGTAAATATTTATGTATGCATTACAGTATTGTTCACTATAGGCAAAAAAGGCAGAAACTCTTTGAGGTTTAGGCTGAATGTACTGCTCAGGGTCACACTGAGAAGTTGCTTTATGTGTGCATGTGTTTCTATCTCTAATGGTATGAAAAATGCATAAGAAGCTTATGAAATTTGTGCTCACATAGCCTGTGTCTCTTTTAAGAAAACCCTATGCCACACCAACAAGGAGCAGACAAGAACCCTGAAAGAGCTGAAATAAAGTTCGTCTCAAATTTAGTAATATGACTTCTCCATAAAGAATGGGCTTCTGCATATAAACTTGAATTCTCTCTAACAAGAATGCCTTGCAAGGTGTAGTATGTGGAAAAGCATATCTTTTTGGGAAAAGGAGAAGCGGTTTGGGGCAGACACATGGGCAAAGCACACTGCTCTCCAATTAACCCTCCTAAGGGGCTTGGTGAGAGGTGTCCTGTCCCCGGCCCTTCTCTGGCTGCGTCCCTCCCCAGGAGGGGATTGGATCCAAGAGGATGTTCTCGGCCCAGAGCCTATGCACCTCCATGACTTTTCTTTAGTGTTGAGATGCCTGAACTTCCTGCTCATATACCCTGTAACTGCTTACAGGTTTTTCCTGAGGCCCATTCCCTAAAGGCATGGGCCTTTACCCTTAGACCAGGGGGATGTCCAGGGGGCGGCTGTATGCAGGAAGCAGTGATGGAGCTTGGGCATGATGAGTCCACACATGAGCATGTGCAAGGGACCCTGTGGAGAGGGACAGACTGGCAGTGGGACATGGAGGGAGCAGGCTGTGGCCTGGGAGAGGCTGGGCGCCAGGGAGAATGTTCCTTTAGTCCTGCATTCTGTCATGCTGCTCCTAGAACTGAGAATTGAATTTGACTCTGATATTCTAGCTTCTTATGAAGGTAGGAAGAATAAAATATTTGCTATTTTTCCAGCTTGATTGCTAACTTCTGCATATTTAGAAGATCTTTCCCAAGGCCCCACTATAATAAGGTTGGCTCTTTCTGTCTCCCCTTTAAATATTGAGTGGCAAGCTTTGATCTGGAGCTTCTTGGGTGTGTTGACTGCTATGCACCAGGGTGTGGGTCTAGGAAAAGGAACTTCTATTTCTCTCTTTTCCCACTCTCTGCTTCCAGGCATCTAATCTGGTGACCATTCTAACCTTTATGTGTATTTTATGTTATGATTTTTCCTTGCTAAATGTGTTTTCTTCTGCTTTGTGCACATGTAGGTTTAATGTACACAATTAATATTGTCTCTATATCTCATCGTCTTTCTTACTTTCTCACACAGCAGTACAGCTCCAGGGTATGTTGCCTATAGATAATCATTTGCTTCTAATACTGTACTGTCTCCACTGCCATTTATTCATTTATTTATCCAGTGGCGGATATACAAGATATCTCAGTGTTTTAATTTGCACTCCTCTGATGAGTAATTGGTTTGATCATCTCTTCACATGCTTGGTGGTACTTCAAGTAATGATTGTCTTGGTAAAGTATTTATTCTATGTGCCTTGTCCATATTTTCTGTTGATGTCTTTCTTCTTGTTGGTTTGCAGGATTTTCTAATATATGCTAGCAAGATATCCTATTCCATTTCATTTCTATTAACTCTACCCTCCTGTCTTTTGCTGTATAAAATCTCTAATTTTTGACATAATCAAACTGACCAATTTATTTGGCTTTACGATTTCTTACCACAGAGAATAATAGATGTGTTCCTACATTGTTTTCTAACTAGAGTAGTTCTATTGTAGTAGAGATTTCACCTCTTCTCCTGACCTTGAGAAAGGTCAGGAGAAAATGGGTACAGAAGTCCCTTGGGAATTGCTCTTTCAATATATGTTTCACCTTCCTTGTAGTCAGGTTAAGAACCTTCTGTTATAATATAAACACATCACAATATAAAAGGTACAACTTGGGGAATATTGTCAGTAATATTGTAATAATTTGTTATGGTGACATTCCAGAACTACACTCATCATGGTGCGCATTGTGTAGGATATAAATGTTGAGTCCTGATGTTAGACACCTGAAAGCATTATAATATTATCTCAACTATATTTCAATGAAAGAACCCTAAAAGTTACATATCCCAGATTCATTTGTAGCTAGAGTCAGGGGATGTGAACTATTTTTGACTAATTAATGCATATATATGAGATTTGAATTGTGAGACTGGGGTTGGTTCTCACGTTTCACTTGGTATCAGGATCACCTGAGGGCTTATTAAACACAGAATGCTGGGCCCCACCCAGTAATGAGTGGGCCTGGAGAAGGGCCTGAAAATGTGCATTTCTAAAAACTATCCAGGGGAGGCTCATCCTAGGGCTCTGTTATTTACGGGCTGTGAGAGTGTCAGACGTAAATCTCATGGTGGTGGCAGTGACAGCGGCAGCTGGAGTTCCTGACGTCTAGGACATATCCAGCGTGGAGTCACTTTGGGGCTCCCTCACTCCTGCAGACATCCCAAAAACTTTACACAAGAGATTCCTTGTATTAGATGCCTCTCTGCTGGAGAAAACTAGAGTTATTTCTGTTTCCCTTAATCAGCTACTGCTTGGTACAATACTGTACCAAAAATAGCTATAAAAGACAAGAAGATGTCTATACATCCTTTATCCTACATCATGCTGCTGCATCTGAAATCTATATCTGTGATATTGTTACAAACCAAGGAAGCAGGGAGAAGTTTTGTCCCATTCCTTTGGATTTATTGAACAAGGTTGGCAGTAGATCTGTCAGTTCTTAAAGCAGGACCAGAGGCTTTGCAGAATTTTGTAACATGGCTGACTAATCCTCCTGTGCGTCCTGGGACTGGGAGATTTCCTGGGAGGTGCAGTTTCAGTCCTAAAACTGGAAAGTTCCAGACACACTGAGTCAGGATGCTCTCTCTAGGGCAGTCTTTCCTTAGTTATCTTTAAGCAGTTGCCTGTAAAGGGACATATGGTAGATGATAAAGGTGGGGACCAGAGAAATCATTTTCAGAAGATGTTAAGTGCCAAAAGTAATAATTGAGCTGAGTAATATTATCTACATAGAAGGTAATAAAATAATGAATTACTTTCTAAGTTAATAATGGAAGTTTAAAATTCATGGTAAATTCAAGTTAAGATAGTTAATGTTTACCAAAGGATTCATGATAGTGAAAATGAAACCCAAATGAAGGAAAACATACACTTGAAATCACTGCTTTTCAGATAGAAATGAGAATAGAGAGAGGATGAGAAGGAAGAAGGTTGGAGGGAAGGAGGCATTCGCCCAACCACACAGGTTAAGATGAGCATTTCAAGGGCTCCCCTCCTTTATTTATAGCTTGCTGTTAAAATTGACAGTTTCATTTTTATTTTTTGGTATCATTAATCTACAATTACATGAACAACATTGTTTACTAGACTCCCCCCATTACCAAGAAAATTGACAGAGTATTTTGACTCAAAACACTTTTCTCCTCAGTGTTCTTTGCACAGCAGCCTTTACCTCCTTATTCCTCAGGCTGTAGATCAGGGGGTTGAGCATGGGGATGACTGTGGTGTAGAACACGGAGGCCACGTTCTCCTGGGCCAGGGAGTTGGCTGTGGAGGGCTTTAAGTACATGAATGCAGTGGATCCATAGAACAAGCCCACTGCTGCCAGGTGGGAGCTGCAGGTGCTGAAGGCTTTGGACCTGCCCTCTGTGGTGCTGATGCGGAGGATGCTGGAGAGAATGTAGGCGTAGGAAACCAGGACTGTTAAACTGGTGACTACAATGTTGAATCCAGCCAAACAGAAGACTGTCATCTCCATATCGTAGGTGCTGGAGCAGGAGAGCTTCATAAGAGGGACTATGTCACAGAAGTAATGACTGATGAGGTGCTCACAGTAGGGCAGTTTCATCATCATGACAGTCTCTATTGTTGAACCAATCAGCCCCATGACATAGACCACAGCCACCAGCAGGGAGCAGACTTGAGGAGACATGATGATGTTGTAAAGCAAAGGTCTGCAGATGGCGACATAGCGGTCATAGGCCATCACGGTCAGCATGTAACACTCGGCAACGACAAAAACAATGAAGAAATAGAGCTGTGACATGCACCCCGCATAGGAGATGGTGTTCTTCTCTGACACAAAGTTCACCAGCATTTTCGGGGTAATGACAGAGGAGTAGCAGAGGTCCACGAGGGACAGGTTGCTGAGGAAGTAGTACATGGGGGTGTGCAGCTGAGCACTCAGCCAGATCAGTGTGAACATGCCCAGGTTCCCGACCACGGTGACCGAGTAGATGGCAAGGAAGAGGAGGAAGAGGGGCCGCTGGAGCTCTGCTCTGCTCGTTAGTCCCCCCAGGACGAACTCTGTCAATGCAGAGTGATTTTGAGCAGCCATCTGCTTTGTTGGTTTTGGAGCCTGTGGGGAGGAGAGAGGAGAACCCCATGAAAGATGGCCCCTTGATGTGCTTGGAGAAGCTAGTTCTGAGCATTTGGGACTAACCGAGTGATTTTGGGCTCCTTGCTGGAGCATTCGTCTCTCATCCTGCTCTGTTGGGAGGACAGCCAGCCGTGGTTATTTCAAGGGTCCTGATATTAAGAGAAATAAGGGGGTATGATCTGGAATGTTGGTGGCTTTCATGTTTCTCAGATGTCCTGAGTGGCGGTTCTTAACGTGCAGTCCCTGGATCAGCAGCGTCAGCTTCACCTGGAGACGTTAGAGACGCAAAGTCTCAGCCGTCACCCGGGACCTGCTATACGGGAAACCCTGGGGATGGAGCCTATCCATCTGGGCTTTAACCCTCCCCCGGTGACGCTGACGCATGTTAACATCAGAGAACTCTGCACTGTAGGTAACAAAGCAGTGTGATTCATATTTTGTGTTTCGAGAGGCATTTTGCTCAGACATGAAATTTCCCTGTGTTGCATTCAATTCCTAAGTAGTCCCTGAAAGTGCAGGTGCAAATACCTACCTCAGATCAATGCAGTGTCAGTGTTACATGTTAGTCACAACTCTATCATTGATTAACATGCCAGTTTCTGTGTCTTAAAGATGAAGAGAAATCAGTAACATCAATTCCAATGGTGGTTGTAGAAATAACATGCATATTGAGAAACAATTTTCAGTCACTGAGCTCCCATAAAAGTGATGTATCGTTAGGCATTTGGAATTTGTTCTTAGTTTATCAGTGGCCCTGTGGCCCTGTGATAGCGACATTGAATATATACTATAATTTCTGGAGCATTTAGAGAGTATTGATGCCCTGTTCTGCCAATAGAGTATCTGATTTAATTGATCAGTTGTATGTCCTGGGCCGAGGCACGTACTATAGGTCAGACTCAGTGCTCAATAGCTGGGTTCATTATTATTTTTAGATCACAATATCAAACTGTGGCCCCTTTAAGTCCCTGTTGGCAAAGTGCTCAAATTACAGACATGTCCCTGGGAAGCATGGATCAATATTGTTGGATATGTTACTTATATATATCATGATCTGTCCTTGAGATATATTTCTGAGTGTTTAAATTGTACAATTTTTTTTGCCGCCTTATAGAATTAAGAACTTATTTAATGCTTTTTAAGGTGGAACTCATTAATTCCTCCAGAAATTTTTGGTATGAGAAAATACGTGTTCAGAGTAGGACTTTTATTCCCATTTTTGTGTTGAAAGTGAAGTGGCAGACACTATGTGCCTTGCCTGAGGCCTCCTAGCTCCTGGTGACCTGTCTGCACCTGTGCTGTCTCCTGATCATGAGCTTCTCCTTTGGCCCCCGTGGGCAGCCTTACACATCTGCACACCTGCAGCTCTGGGCAATGTAGTGGTTGAATGTGCTTTACATTTGATTCTTAGTTTACGCACAGCCTATGAGAAGAATGAGAAATGCTATATTATTATTTTCATTCCCAGGGTTACCTAGGTCAAACAGCTTACTAGAGGCAGAACTGGGCCTAAAACTCAGGACTTCTGTCTGTTTTTCGGTTTCCATTAAGATACATTGTTTTTCTGTGGCTTGTCTTGTTAGCACCTTATTACTATTGAGTACACTTGATTTATTGGATTTTTGGAGAGAGAGGATGGATTCTCTGCTAATTTCAGTGCATTTATAAAATTACAAAGGCAATATACATGCACTGTCAAAGTTAAAGTACAAAGAATGAAAAACAGCAACACCATTTTCTCACTATTTGGAGACCAATTCTGGTAGTGACTCCTTCTGTATTTTCCATGTGTTTACATGTGTATTTTCTGTAAGTATTTGTGTTTACACACGTAAGTATGTACTTTTTAAAAAGCATTTTGTAACCTGCTATTTTAATGTAGTACTTTACAATACATTGTCTCAATTTATTCGTATTATAATAGGAAGTCAGGAGTTAACTGTATTACTTTTCTTTAGATGTAAGAGTCTTTGAATCCTTAGGCTGTGGTGTGAAGACAAGAGAATAAGCATAGCACTGTAAACTTTACATGGCAGATAATTTGTGGTGAGGTGTTTAGTTCCACCATAGGTTGTATCATTTAACTAAGTTAAAAAAATTATTGCCCGTTCTTGCAAAGGAGAAAACAAATTTCTTCTAGATAACTATAGATTAAAAATGTTTGTCTATCCCATTCTATTCAATTTTCATCCCTTAATACATTAAGAAACATAGAAAGTCCCCCCTGAACATATGACCAGAAACACAATGTGCTTTACAAAGCACTGTGGAGTCCACACCTTCACTCAGTGCAGAGCAGATGGGCAAATCCTAGATAGCAATGATTTAACTTTTATTCCCATAATCACCTAATGATATAAAACATGCATGCACGATGCACACGTTTGATGTCTATCACTACAGTGCTTACCTCTAATTTCAGACCATCACAGACTCAGGACTGCTACCAACGGGAACACAATGCACCCTCATACGCAAAGATAAACATATGGTTGGGAATAGCTTGCATTAGAGGCAGGAGTTATTGGAAGTAGTATTTTTTCTCATACAATTGCTTTAAATGTGTAATAAGTACCTGCACTCAGGAAAACCGGAACCCACTCTTCAAAAGTTTTGGGGATGCATTGGTTTCAATAATCAGGAAATGATTGGCAGAAAGTGAGAGAACCATACAGATTCATTTCTATTCTTAATAGTATTCAAAGAGGCCTGCACAGTCATGAGAAATGGGTCAGTGAGATTGGGACACTCTGGGTCTGATTTTATTTTTATGGGCGGAACCTCTCCTGGGTGCAGGCCCTCCAGGGAGTGGCGTCCTCACTAAAGGAGCAATTAGAGTCTTCGTTTGTGCCTGTGTTGTGTATAATGTTTGTCCCCCAGGTATGTTAATTTTCCTCTGTTTGGGAGAGTCACCTTGCAGGCTGGTAAACTCAGAATGTAATGCAGCTTCCAAGTAGTTTACGAACAACAATCCAATCACCACCGCCAGCGTCACCACCACCGGCATCAAGAGGCCCAGCAGCAGCAGGTGCATCCCCAGCAGCATCGTCCTCAGTCTCCTCTTCATCGTCGTCATCGTCGCTGTTGCCACCATCATCCGTTACTGCCATTATGGTTGTTATTCATTATGAGTCATTCTTCATTAGGCACAATCAACTAGGCATAAAATATTTGTCTGAAAGGGTTTTAAAAACCCAATTTTATTATTATGCTCAAACAAACTGTATGATACCATAAAGGAATGTTAAATGGCAAGGAACGTTAAACTTTTCACCCTGTTCTTGTCCTTGTACACTGACACTATAGAGGGACAGGAGGTTGTGGGACATAAGGAAGTTGACTCGCAAGAACTAGTCTCTCATATTCTCTCATTCAAAAGGGATATACGTCATTAAAAAATTCACTTTTCAAGAATACATTCAGCAATATATTTTCAATGAAATATCGCTCATGAAGATTTTTAAATTAATGCTTTTATTTGGACACAATTGTATATTCACCTGTAGTTGTAAGAAATAACAGAGAGAGACCCTGTGTATCTCTTATGCAGGTCCCCCAGGGGTAACATTTTGCAGTATTCTCGTACAACACACATCCAGGACACTGTATATTGCCATATGCAGTACACTTATCTCACTCATATTTCTCTGCTTTTACATACACTCATTGTATGTGTATACATTCGGTTTGATGCAATTTTATCTGACTCATAGGTTTGTGCACATTCTACTCAGAACCGTTATTGTACTCAGGTCCTCACACACAGTGCAGATGTGGTTACGGTTTCTCAGGAGACAAGATGTCTTTTCTCCCCCTGCTGCATCCAGAGCCCAGGTTGATCCGCTTCATCCTCACCATTGGCCTGTGCAGGGAGTTAGGATTCACACATGGAGCTGCCTTTTGCCAAAGGCCACGCAACGAGAGGAATGACGTGGTTTTGAAGCCCCCTATGCATTCTGTGGTGACTGAAACATACCGGAGGGGAACTCCTGGGCCAGGGACATCAGGGTCAGAAGGAAGCCCACAGTCATGAATGTGACTGTCCATGAGGCAGGTGCTCTGCTCCTGTCTGTACCAGCAACAAGGCACTGCTGTGCACTGGGGAGTGGGGTGAAGGAATAGAGCAGGCAGAGACAGCAGAAGGGCAAGGACAGGGTGGCCTTGGGCAGCTGGCTCCAGGCAGCTGTCTATGCAGGAGCAGGAGATGCTTCTCTGAACAACTGGCCAGGCTTCAGGGAATTCAAGGGAGGCTTGGCCTTGGGAAGTCTTTGCTGGCAGATGTTCACAGTCCAGCTGGACTTCTGTCAGGCTCCTTACCCTGAGCCTTCCCAGAGCTGATGAAGCCCCATTGCTTTATGCTAAGCACTCACAAAGAAGGTATTTTCAGCAAGGTGATGGGGAAAGGAAGGCTATAGGTCAGTGATCTTATGTAAGTGGTGTGGTGTTTGGGTGGAATTTGCTACAATGTATTGAAGGATCTTATTTGTGGTTTGGAATGAGAATGGAGCCCCAAGACTTGACTTGGATTATTGAGCCTGCATTCTATTGGTTTCCCAATGAATCTTTTAGCTCTAGATTGAGGTTCCCATTCCCAAACCGCCTGCATTCTGATTCTAAATTTAATCATTCCTGTGCCTCAATCCTGGATTTTTTCTAAGTTGCTTCATCTCTTTGATTCTCTTGAAAAGCTCCAGAATGCATGGCAGGGAACAGAAGTGCAAGGGGGATGAACAACGAAAGCTGCAGGCAGAAGATCAGATAGGGGTGTACCAGGTTTTCAATGTATGAGTTCAGAGAAACTGATTATGCAAAGACATAATGACCAGGCAATACAGAAGAAGTGATTCTTGTCCACAACTTCTGTGGCAGCCGTGCTGGGAAATGAAACCACAGCTTCTGGAGTCATCAGCCCAGATGGTCAAGCCAGGCTTCTGCCTGCCAGCTTCCCTAATTTTTGTGGCAGTGGCAAGCTCTGAACAAGCAGTCTTTGGGTGTTCTCACTTGGTGTCTTTGCTTTTCCCACATGCTGGACAGTCACTTAGCCTTATTTATCTTATTTGTACACAGTATACATATGATCTCAGAAGATTGGAGCATTGACTGATGTTGAGTGATAAGATGCTTTTTTTAAAAAAAATAACTTGTCTGTGGAGGTATGACTCGCATACAAGAAGCTATGTGTATTTAATATGTACAACTTGATAATGGTAGAGATGAATATATGAAGCCATTACCACAGTCAATGGATTAACATATGCATCTCCTCCAAAAGTTTCCTCCAGCATTCTATTACAAAATTATTGAATGATAAGGAAATGTAAGATTTACCGTCTTAGTAAATATTTATGGATTACAGTATTGTTAACTATCAGCAAAAAAAGAATAGAAATCCTTTGAGGTTTAGGCTGACTGTACTGCTCAGGGGACAAATGGAGAAGATGCTTCATGTGTACATGTGTGTCCATGTCTAATGTATGAAAAATGCATAAGAAGCTTATAAAATTTGTGCTCCCATAGCCTGGATCTCTTTTAAGAAAACCGTATGCCACACCAATGAGGAGCAGGCGAGAATTCTGAAAGAGCTGAAATAAACTTTGTCTCAAATATATTCTGACTTTCCCACAAAGAATGGGCATATATAGACAGATGTGAGTTTAAAAAAATGGCTTGTAAAGTACAATGAAATGAAAAAGCATCATACTGGGTGAGGAGAGGCAGTGTGGGGCAGACACACACGCAAAGCCCATGGCTCTCCAATTAGCCCTCCTGGGCGTGTGCAATCGTCCTGTCCCCGGCCCTTCTCTGGCTGCGTCCCTCCCTCAGAGGGGACTGGATCCAAGAGGATGTTCCCGGCCAGAGCCTATGCACCTCCTGGACTTTTCTTTCAGTGTTGGGATGCCAGAATTCCCTGCTCAAATCCCCTGTACCTGCTTATAGGCTCTTCCTGAGGCCCATTCCCCGAAGGCTGACCACATGGTCCTTTACAGGGGAATGCCCCGGGGGTGGTGTGTGCAGGAGGCAGGTATGGAGCTTGGACATGCTGAGTCCACACGTGAGCATGTACAAGGGACCCTGTGGAGAGGGACAGACTGGCAGTGGGACATGGAAGGAGCAGGCTGTGGCCTGGGAGGGGCTGGGCAGCAGGGAGAGTGCTCCTTTAGTGCTGCATTCTGTCAAGCAACTCAGAACTCTGAATTTGAACTTGGCATTCTAGCTTCTTATAAAGGTAGGAATAATGAAATATTTAATATTTTGTTAACTTGATTTAACTTGTACATACCTAGAGAGTCTTTCCTCAGACTCCCCAGTATTAAGGGGGGCCCTGGTTGTCTCCCTTTCAACCATTCAGTGGCCAGCTCTGATCTGGAGCTTCTTGGGTGTGTTGACTGGTATGCCCCAGGGTGTGGGTCTCGAAGAGCACATTTACTTCTCTTCCTTTGATCCCACTCACTACTTCTAGGATCTGTTCTGAATAGTGAGCATTCTACCTGCCATATGTGTATTTTATGTTATGATTTTTTCTTACTAAATGTGTTTTTTTCTGCTTTGTGCTCATATTGGTTTAATACTGTCTTGTCAATGGGTTTCAGCCCTGGCCAAGTTTACTGTGGATTCAATGTGACCAAAGAAATGACAGTAGAACATTCTCGGAGTGAAGGGGTTATACCCAACTTTATTCCCACGGTGGCAGGTCAATCACTAGAATCCCGTCCACTCAGATCGAGCGCGCATGCAGCAAGCCAGTCTCTGTCTGTGGGCCTCTCTACCCATGCAGCTGTCTCAGTCTCTCTCCTTGGTGCTGTCACCACTCCAGCCGCTGCTCGTAGCCTTGCAGCCATGCCACTGTGTCGCCCAGAGCACTGTGTGGAGCTCTTTATATAGAGTCAATAACAAGGTATTGCCACACGTGTGTAGTGAGCTAGACTTCCAGCGTCAGGAGAGAATCCTGACCATAGGAACCTTCAGTTTATTTACAGATATACACAAGGGAATATTGTGTTTTAAATCGCATCACCTTTCTTACTTTCTCACACAGCAGTGCAGCTCCAGGATATAGTGCCTATAACTAATCATTAGCTTCTCATACTACACTGTTTCTACTGCAGTTTACCCATTTACTTACCCAGTGGCAGATGTAAGAGGTACTTTATTGTTTTAATTTGCACTTCTCTGATTAGTAATTGTTCTGAGCATCTCTTCACATGCTAGGTGGCACTCTACAATCTGTTCTCTTTGTATATTGTTTATTCTGTGTACCTTGCCCATGTTTTATGTTGATGTCTTTCTTCTTGCTGCTTTTCAGGAGTTTCTAATATATCCTTGTGTGATATATATATTTTTTCTTATATTTATTTTAATTTTTTTGAAGAACATTATGTTTACTAGGCTCTCCCCTACCCAAGTCCCCCCCACAAACCCCATTACAGTCACTGTCCATCAGCATAGTAAGATGTTGTAGAATCACTCCTTGTCTTCTCTGTGTTGCAAAGCCCTCCCCTTTCCCCCACCCCCCACATTATACATGCTAATCATAATACCGCCTTTCTTCTTCCCTGCCCTTATCCCTCCCTACCCTCCCATTCTCCCCAGTCTCTTTCCCTTTGGTACCTGTTAGTCCATTCTTGGGTCCTGCAATTCTGCTGCTGTTTTGTTCCTTCAGTTTTTCCTTTGTTCTTATACTCCACAGATGAGTGAAATCATTTGGTATTTGTTTTTCTCCGCTTGGCTTATTTCACTGAGCATAATACCCTCTAGCTCCATCCATGTTGTTGCAAATGGTAGGATTTGTTTTCTTCTTATGGCTGAGTAGTATTCCATTGTGTATATGTACCACATCTTCTTTATCCATTCATCCACTGATGGACACTTAGGTTGCTTCCATTTCTTGGCTATTGTAAATAGTGCTGTGATAAACATAGGGGTGCATCTGTCTTTTTCAAACTGGAGTGCTGAATCCTTAGGGTAAATTCTTGGAGTGGGATTCCGGGGTCAAATGGTAAGTCTATTTTGAGCATTTTGAGGAACCTCCATATTGCTTTCCACAATGGTTGAACTAATTTACATTCTCACCAGCAGTGTAGGAGGGTTCCCTTTTCTCCACAACCTCGCCAACATTTGTTGTTGTTTGTCTTTTGGATGGTGGCCATCCTTACTGGTGTGAAGTGATATCTCATTGTAGTTTTAATTTGCATTTCTCTGATAACTAGCGATGTGGAACATCTTTTCATGTGTCTGTTGGCCATCTGAATTTCTTCTTTGGAGAACTGTCTGTTCAGCTTCTCTGCCCATTTTTTAATTGGATTATTTGCTTTTTGTTTGTTGAGGAGCGTGAACTCTTTATATTTTGGATGTCAAGCCTTTATCGGATCTGTCATTTACGAAAATATTCTCCCATACTGTAGGGTACCTTTTTGTTCTATTGATGGTATCCTTTGCTGTACAGAAGATTTTCAGCTTGATACTGTCCCCCTTGTTCATTTTTGCTTTTGTTTTCCTTGCCCGGGGAGATATGTTCATGAAGAAGTCGCTAATGTTCACATCCAAGAGATTTTTGCCTATGTTTTTTTCTAAGAGTTTTATGTTTTCATGACTTACATTCAGGTCTTTGATCCATTTTGAATTTACTTTTGTGTATGGGGTTAGACAGTGATCCAGTTTCATTCTCTTACATGTAGCTGTCCAGTTCTGCCAGCACCATCTGTTGAAGAGACTGTTATTTCCCCATTGTATGTCCATGGCTCCTTTATCGAATATTAATTGACCATATATGTTTGGGTCAATGTCTGGAGTCTCTAATCTGTTCCACTGGTCTGTGGCTCTGTTCTTGTGCCAGTACCAAATTGTTTTGATTACTATGGCTTTGTAGTAGAGCTTGAAGTTGGGGAGTGAGATCCCCACCACTTTATTCTTCTTTCTCAGAATTGCTTTGGCTATTTGGGGTGTTTGGTGTTTCCATATGAATTTTTGAACTATTTGTTCCAGTTCGTTGAAGAATGTTGCTGGTAATTTGATAGGGATTGCATCAAATCTGTATATTGCTTTGGGAAGGATGGCCATTTTGACGATATTAATTCGTCCTAGCCAAGAGCATGGGATGAGTTTCCATCTGTTAGTGTCCTCTTTAACTTCTCTTAAAAGTGTCTTATAGTTTTCAGGATATAAGTCTTTCACTTCTTTGGTTAGGTTTATTCCTAGGTATTTTATTCTTTTTGATGCAATTGTGAATGGAATTGTTTTCCTGATTTCTCTTTCTATTGGCTCATTGTTAGTGTATAGGAAAGCCACAGATTTGTGTGTGTTAATTTTGTATCCTGCAACTTTGCTGTATTCTGATATCAGTTCTAGTAGTTTTGGAGTGGAGTCTTTAGGGTTTTTTATGTACAATATCATGTCATCTGCAAATAGTGACAATTTAACTTCTTCTTTACCAATCTGGATTCCTTGTATTTCTTTATTTTGTCTAAATGCCATGGTTAGGACCTCCAGTACTATGTTAAATAACAGTGGGGAGAGTGGACATCCCTGTCTTGTTCCCGATTGCAGAGGAAAAGCTTTCAGCTTCTTGCTGTTAAGTATGATGTTGGCTGTGGGTTTATCATATATAGCCTTTATTATGTTGAGGTACTTGCCCTCTATACCCATTTTGTTGAGAGTTTTTATCATGAATGTATGTTAAATTTTGTCGAATGCTTTTTCAGCATCTATGGAGATGATCATGTGGTTTTTGTCTTTCTTTTTGTTGATGTGGTGGATGATGTTGATGGATTTTCGAATGTTGTATCATCCTTGCATCCCTGGGATGAATCCCACTTGGTTGTGGTGTATGATCCTTATGATATATTTTTGAATTCAGTTTGCTAATATTTTATTGAGTATTTTTGCATCTACATTTATCAGGGATATTGGTCTGTAATTTTCTCTTTTGGTGGGGTCTTTGCCTGGTTTTGGTATTAGGGTGATGTTGGCTTCATAGAATGAGTTTGGGAGTATTCCCTCCTCTTCTATTTTTTGGAAAACTTTAAGGAGAATGGGTATTATATCTTCTGTATGTCTGATAAAATTCTGAGGTAAATCCATCTGGCCCAGGGGTTTTTTCTTGGGTAGTTTTTTGATTACTGCTTCTATTTCTTTTCTGGTAATTGGTTTGATTAGATTTTGTGTTTCTTCCTTGGTCAGACTTGGAAGGTTGTATTTTCCTAGGAAGTTGTCCATTTCTTCTAGGTTTTCCAGCTTCTTAGCGTATAGGTTTTCATAGTAGTCTCTAATAATTCTTTGTATTTCTGTTGGGTCCGTCGTGATGTTTCCTTTCTCATTTCTGATTCTGTGGATGTGTGCTGATTCTCTTTTTCTCTTAATAAGTCTGGTTAGAGGCTTATCTATTTTGTTTATTTCCTCAAAGAAACAGCTCTTGGTTTCATTTATTTTTTTCTATTGTTTTATTCTTCTCAATTTTGTTTATTTCTTCTCTGATCTTTATTATGTCCCTCCTTCTGCTGACCTTAGGGCTCATTTGTTCTTCTTTTTCCAATTTTGATAACTGTGACGTTGGACTATTCATTTGGGTTTGTTCTTCTTTCTTTAAATATGCCTGGATTGCTATATACTTTCCTCTTAAGACTGCTTTTGCTGCGTCCCACAGAAGTTGGGGCTTTGTGTTGTAGTTGTCGTCATTTATTTCCATATATTGCTGGATCTCCATTTTAATTTGGTCATTGATCCATTAGTTAGAAGCGTGTTGTTAAGCCTCCATGTGTTTGTGAGCCTTTTTGCTTTCTTGGTACAATTTACTCCTAGTTTTATACCTTTGTGGTCTGAAAAGTTGGTTGGTAGGATTTCAATCTTTTGAAATTTACTGAGGCTCTTTTTGTGGCCTAGTATATGGTATATTCTGGAGAATGTTCCATGTGCACTTGAGAAGAATGTGTATCCTGTTGCTTTTGGGTGTAGAGTTCTATAGATGTCTATTAGGTCCATCTGTTCTAGTGTGTTGTTCAGTGCTTCTGTGTCCTTACTTATTTTCTGTCTGGTGGATCTGTCCTTTGGAGTGAATGGTGTGTTGAAGTCTCCTAAAATGAATGCATTGCAGTCTATTTCCTCCTTTAGTTCTGTTAGTATTTGTTTCACATATGCTGGTGCTCCTGTGTTGTTTATAATGGTTATATCCTCTTGTTGGACTGAGCCCTTTATCATATGTAATGTCCTTCTTTATCTCTTGTTACTTTCTTTGTTTTGAAGTCTATTTTGTCTGATACTAGTATGCAACTCCTGCTTTTTTCTTCCTATTGTTTGCCTGAAATATCTTTTTCCATCCCTTGACTTTTAGTCTGTGCATGTCTTTGGGTTTGAGGTGAGTCTCTTGTAAGCAGCATATAGATGGGTCTTGTTTTTTTATCCATTCAGTGACTTTATGTCTTTTGATTGGTGCATTCAGTCCATTTACATTTAGGGTGATTATCGATAGGTATGTACTTATTGCCATTTCAGTCTTTAGATTCGTGGTTACCCAAGGTTCCAGGTTACTTTTCCTTACTATCTAAGAGTCTAACTTAACTCACTTAGTATGCTGTTACAAACATAATCTAAAAGTTCTTTTCTATTTCTCCTCCTTTTTCTTCCTCCTTCATTCTTTATATATTAGGTATCAGATTCTATACTTTTTCTCTATCCCTTGATTGGCTTTGCGGATAGTCAATTTAATTTTGCATCTGCTCCAGCCTCCCTACCATGATTTTACTACCTCTGGTGACAGCTATCCAACCCTAGGAACCCTTCCATCTATAGCAGTCCCTCCAAAATAGACTGCAGAGATGATTTGTGGGAGGTAAACACTCTCAGCTTTTGGTTATCTGGAAATTGTTTAATCCCTCCTTCAAATTTAAATGATAACCTCGCCGGATAAAGTAATCGTGGTTCCAGGCCCTTCTGCTTCATGGGATTTAATACATCATGTCACTCACTTCTGTCCTGTAAGGTTTCTGCTGAGAAGTTGATGTTAGCCTGATGGGCTTTCCTTTGTATGTGATCTTATTTCTGCCTCTGGCTGCTTTTAACAGTCTGTCCTTATCCTCGATCTTTCCCATTTTAATTACTATGTGTCTTGCTGTTGTCTTCCTTGGGTCCCTTGTGTAGGGGGATCTGTGGATCTCCGTGGCCTGAGAGACTATGTCCTTCCCCAGATTGGGAAGTTTTCAGCAACTACCTCCTCAAAGACACTTTCTCTCCCTTTCTCTCTCTCTCTCTTCTTCTGGTATCCCTACAATGCAAATAATATTCTGCTTGGATTGGTCACACAGTTCTCTCAATATTCTTTCATTTTTAGAGATCCTTTTTTCTCTCTGTGCCTCAGCTTCTTTGTATTCCTCTTCTCTAGTTTCTATTTTATTTATTGTCTCCTCCACCGTATCCAACCTGCTTTTAATACCCTCCATTGTGTTCTTCAATGATTGGATCTCTGACCTGAATTCATTCCTGAGTTCTTGGATGTCTTTCTGTACGTCCATTAGGATGTTGATGATTTTTAGATGTTGATGATTTTTATTTTGAACTCCCTTTCAGGAAGAGGCACGAGGTCCATATCATTTAAATCTTTCTCGGGAGTTGTATTAACAGTTTTACTCTGGACAAGGTTCCTTTGGCGTTTCAAGTTTGTATATGGCGCCCTCTAGTGTCCAGGAGCTCTATTCTGGAGCTGCTGAGCCCCTGAAGCAATGTCGGGGGTCGCAGGGGAGCGGTACTCTTGGTAGGGAAGAGCTGTTCCCCGACTCCAGGCTCCTGTGCCTGTTTCCTCTGCCTGAGCCAGTGGGCCAAGCACACAGGTATAAGTTTTTGTCCCAGAGCAGCCAGATATGGATCCCTGCTTTCCACAGGCAGCCGGAATCCCAGTCTCCCCAGGAGCTCTGCCTGTATTAACTTTCCAACCTGGTAGTCGGGCGAGTCTCATGAAAGCACCTTGAAATGTAGGTTTGTGCTCCCAGTGCAGATCTCCGGAGCTAGGTATTCAGCAGTCCCAAGCCTTCCACTCCCTCCCTGCTCCGTTTGTCTTCCTCTTGCCAGTGAGCTGGGGTGGGGGAGGGGCTCGGGTCCTGCAGAGCCACAGCTCCGGTACGTTACCCCGTTCCCTGAGGTCTGCTGTTTTCTCCAGGTGTGTGCAGTCTGGCACGTCCTCGTTCCTGTTGCTCTGTCTGGATTAGTTGCGCCAATTAAATTTTCTAATTGTATCCAGTTTTAGGAGGAAGCCTCTGTCTCTCCTCTCACACTGCCATCTTTAATACTGTCCTCGTGTGATATCTTATTCCACTGCATTTCTATTAACTCTATCCCCCTTTATCCTTTGCTGTGCAAATTCATAATTTTTGATATAATCAAATTCACTATTTCATTTGGCTTTATTTTTTCTCACCTGAGAGAATAAAAATATACTTTCGTATGTTGTTTTCTACCTAGAATGGATCTATAATGGAAGAGATCTCATTTCTTCCTTTAGAAAGGTCTGGAGAAAACGGGTGGGGACATTCAGGAATGGCTCTTTGAATGGCTCCTTGTAGTCATGTTAAACACTTCTAGTTAGAAATAAATATGTCACAGTATGAAAGGCACAGCATGTAGAATATGTCTATAATGTTGTAGTAACTTACTGTGGAGACAGATGGTATTAGTAAAGCACAGATTGCTGTGCCCCATGCAGTAAGGCTTTAGGTCTGGAACAGGGCCTGAAAACGTGCATTTCTATTAAGTTTCCAGGTGATGCTAACCCTAGGGTTCTGTGATTTATGTGCTGTGAGAGTGTGAGAGGCAATTCTTGTGGACGCAGAAGGGACAGCGGCAGCTGGGGTTCCTGAACCTCCAGGTCAAACCAGTGGGGAGTCACTCTGGGGGCCCCTCACTCCTCCTACAGACATTCCACAAACTTTACACAAGATTCCCTGTGTTAAATACCGTTCTGCTGGAGAAAACTAGAGGTATTTCTGTTGGCAATACTACACCAGTGCTTGATCCAAAACTATATCAAAAAAAAGCCGTGAAATGAGGATGTCCCTGAATCCTTTACCCCACTTGAGGCTCCTGAGTCTCAAACCAATATCTGTGATGTTGCTATAAACAGAGGGGGCAGTGATAAGTTTTATCGATGTTATTGGATGTACTGGGTAGGGTTGGTAAGACACATGTCAGTTATTAAAGCAGGACCAGAGACTTCAGTGTCATGTGATATATGTGACCAGTCCTGATAGTTTGGGATGTGCTGTGCCCGGGGTAGTGCCGGGCATACTGCATCCAGTTGGTCCCTCTAGTGTCATCTTTCCTTAGTCACCATGAGGAAATTTCCTTCAAGGATACAGAGTTTATGGTGGCAGAGAAAGGTGGAGATCTAAGAATTCATTATTAGGGGGTATTGGACATCTCAGGAGTGTAATTCTGTCCAGCTTAGTAGGTGCTCAAAAGCAGTGTCTGCCTGAGCCATGGGGATCATGTCTGAGAGCCAAGAGTGGTGTGGGCTCCGAAGTCACGTAGACTAGAGTTTGCATCCCAGTGTGCTTACCAGCTATGCCACCTTGAGCAGGTTACATGCCAAGTTCCCTTGCCTTTGAAATGGGGATAAGAATATAACCTACTGTTGTGAGGTGTAAGCGAAAAAAATGCATATGAAGCATTTGGAGAGTTGCCTGGCTCCGAGGGAGCATCTCAATACATGTTCATGCTGGCATTATTATTGTTGTTGCTAAGGAAACTGTATAAAGGGATCAGGTGGAAGTTCTCAGGTAGCAATAGGTTAACAGGGCTGGAAGAGAGGAGAGGATGAAGAAGTCGGGATGAGTAAGGGGCTGCCATCACTTCCTGGTGACCTTTGCATTCACCTTTTGTTGCCTTCTGTGATCTCAGGTGCAAAACATAAGAATGGGGTGAGTAATATTTTCTATATCCAGGGAAAGGAATGACTTTCTAATACAGTACTTAAAGCTTAAGTTTCTGTCAAATTACATTTAAGATATTAAATGTTTATCAAAGAATGTACTCAGGATAAGGAAAAGAATCCCAAGTGAAGGAAACATGAACTTGACATAATTTTTTTATACAGGACAGGAGATGGAGGGAAGGAAGACACAAGGAGGGGAGGAATTCACCCAACCATGTAGGGAAGGGACTGTTCCCATCATGGTTGTTAGGGGCACGTATTTAGAGGGCTTCTGTCCTGTTTTGATAACTTCTTCTAACATTGAGAAAGAGTATTAACCTTTAACTCAAATCACTTTTCTCCTCAATGTTCTTTGCATGGCAGCCTTTACCTCTTTATTCCTCATGCTGTAGATCAGGGGGTTGAGCATGGGGATGACTGTGGTGTAGAACACGGAGGCCACATTCTCCTGGGCCAGGGAGTTGGCTGTGGAGGGCTTTAAGTACATGAATGCAGTGGATCCATAGAACAAGCCCACTGCTGCCAGGTGGGAGCTGCAGGTGCTGAAGGCTTTGGACCTGCCCTCTGTGGTGCTGATGCGGAGGATGCTGGAGAGAATGTAGGCGTAGGAAACCAGGACTGTTAAACTGGTGACTACAATGTTGAATCCAGCCAAACAGAAGACTGTCATCTCCATATCGTAGGTGCTGGAGCAGGAGAGCTTCATAAGAGGGACTATGTCACAGAAGTAATGACTGATGAGGTGCTCACAGTAGGGCAGTTTCATCATCATGACAGTCTCTATTGTTGAACCAATCAGCCCCATGACATAGACCACAGCCACCAGCAGGGAGCAGACTTGAGGAGACATGATGACGTTGTAAAGCAAAGGTCTGCAGATGGCGACATAGCGGTCATAGGCCATCACGGTCAGCATGTAACACTCGGCAACGACAAAAACAATGAAGAAATAGAGCTGTGACATGCACCCCGCATAGGAGATGGTGTTCTTCTCTGACACAAAGTTCACCAGCATTTTCGGGGTAATGACAGAGGAGTAGCAGAGGTCCACGAGGGACAGGTTGCTGAGGAAGTAGTACATGGGGGTGTGCAGCTGAGCACTCAGCCAGATCAGTGTGAACATGCCCAGGTTCCCGACCACGGTGACTGAGTAGATGGCAAGGAAGAGGAGGAAGAGGGGCCGCTGGAGCTCTGCTCTGCTCGTTAGTCCCCCCAGGACGAACTCTGTCAATGCAGAGTGATTTTGAGCAGCCATCTGCTTTGTTGGTTTTGGAGCCTGTGGGGAGGAGAGAGGAGAACCCCATGAAAGATGGCCCCTTGATGTGCTTGGAGAAGCTAGTTCTGAGCATTTGGGACTAACCGAGTGATTTTGGGCTCCTTGCTGGAGCATTCGTCTCTCATCCTGCTCTGTTGGGAGGACAGCCAGCCGTGGTTATTTCAAGGGTCCTGATATTAAGAGAAATAAGGGGGTATGATCTGGAATGTTGGTGGCTTTCATGTTTCTCAGATGTCCTGAGTGGCGGTTCTTAACGTGCAGTCCCTGGATCAGCAGCGTCAGCTTCACCTGGAGACGTTAGAGACGCAAAGTCTCAGCCGTCACCCGGGACCTGCTATACGGGAAACCCTGGGGATGGAGCCTATCCATCTGGGCTTTAACCCTCCCCCGGTGACGCTGACGCATGTTAACATCAGAGAACTCTGCACTGTAGGTAACAAAGCAGTGTGATTCATATTTTGTGTTTCGAGAGGCATTTTGCTCAGACATGAAATTTCCCTGTGTTGCATTCAATTCCTAAGTAGTCCCTGAAAGTGCAGGTGCAAATACCTACCTCAGATCAATGCAGTGTCAGTGTTACATGTTAGTCACAACTCTATCATTGATTAACATGCCAGTTTCTGTGTCTTAAAGATGAAGAGAAATCAGTAACATCAATTCCAATGGTGGTTGTAGAAAT
The DNA here is from genome assembly GCF_030020395.1 of Manis pentadactyla. Classification (NCBI taxonomy): domain Eukaryota; kingdom Metazoa; phylum Chordata; class Mammalia; order Pholidota; family Manidae; genus Manis; species Manis pentadactyla. Next base: position 10,710,116 of record NC_080031.1, on the reverse strand, counting down.
AACATGCATATTGAGAAACAATTTTCAGTCACTGAGCTCCCATAAAAGTGATGTATCGTTAGGCATTTGGAATTTGTTCTTAGTTTATCAGTGGCCCTGAGGCCCTGAGATAGCAATCTTGACATTGAATGTATACTATAATTTCCTGGAACATTTTGAGAGTACTGATGCCCTGTTCTGCCAACAGAGTATCTGATTTAATTGATCAGTGTTATGTCCTGGGCCAAGGCATGTACTATAGGTCAGACTCAGTGCTCAATAGCTGGGTTCATTATTATTTTCAAATCACAGTATCAAATTATGGCCCATTTAAGTCCCTGTTGGCAAAGCGCTCAAATTATAGACATGTCCCTGGGAAGCATGGATCAAAACTTTTGAATATGTTACGTATATATATCATGATCTGTCCTTGAGATATATTTCTGAGTGTTTAAATTGTACAATTTTTTTTGCCGCCTTATAGAATTAAGAACTTATTTAATGCTTTTTAAGGTGGAACTCATTAATTCCTCCAGAAATTTTTGGTATGAGAAAATACGTGTTCAGAGTAGGACTTTTATTCCCATTTTTGTGTTGAAAGTGAAGTGGCAGACACTATGTGCCTTGCCTGAGGCCTCCTAGCTCCTGGTGACCTGTCTCCACCTGTGCTGTCTCCTGATCATGAGCTTCTCCTTTGGCCCCCGTGGGCAGCCTTACACATCTGCACACCTGCAGCTCTGGGCAATGTAGTGGTTGAATGTGCTTTACATTTGATTCTTAGTTTACGCACAGCCTATGAGAAGAATGAGAAATGCTATATTATTATTTTCATTCCCAGGGTTACCTAGGTCAAACAGCTTACTAGAGGCAGAACTGGGCCTAAAACTCAGGACTTCTGTCTGTTTTTCAGTTTCCATTAAGATACATTGTTTTTCTGTGGCTTGTCTTGTTAGCACCTTATTACTATTGAGTACACTTGATTTATTGGATTTTTGGAGAGAGAGGATGGATTCAGTGCTAATTTCAGTGCATTTATAAAATTACAAAGGTAATATACATGCACTGTCAAAGTTAAAGTACAAAGAATGAAAAACAGCAACACCATTTTCTCACTATTTGGAGACCAATTCTGGTAGTGACTCCTTCTGTATTTTCCATGTGTTTACATGTGTATTTTCTGTAAGCATTCATTTGTGTTTACACACGTAAGTATGTAGTTTTTAAAAAGCATTTTGTAACCTGCTATTTTAATATAGTACTTTACAATACATTGTCTCAATATATTCGTATTATAATAGGAAGTCAGGAGCTAACTGTATTACTTTTCTTTAGATGTAAGAGTCTTTGAATCCTTAGGCTGTGGTGTGAAGACAAGAGAATAAGCATAGCACTGTAAACTTTACATGGCAGATAATTTGTGGTGAGGTGTTTAGTTCCACCATAGGTTGTATCATTTAACTAAGTTAAAAAAATTATTGCCCTTTCTTGCAAAGGAGAAAACAAATTTCTTCTAGATAACTATAGATTAAAAATGTTTGTCTATCCCATTCTATTCAATTTTCATCCCTTAATACAATAAGAAACATAGAAAGTTCCTCCTGAACATATGGCCAGAAACACAATGTGATTTACAAAGCACTGCGGAGTGCACACCACTCATTCAGTGCAGAGCAGATGGGCAAATCCTAGACAGCAATGATTTGACTTTTATTCCCATAATCACCTAGTGATATAAAACAGGCATACACAATGCACACATTTGATGTCTGTCACCACAATGCTTACCTCTAATTTCAGACCACCACAGGCTCAGGACTGCTACCAATGGGAACACAATGTACACTCATACACAAAGATAAACATATGGTTGGAAATAGCTTGCGTTAGAGGCAGGAGTCATTGGAAGAAATTTTTTTTCTTATACAATTGCTTTAAATGTGTAATAAGTACCTGCACTCAGGAAAACCGGAACCCACTCTTCAAAAGTTTTCGGGATGCATTGGTTTCAATAATCAGGAAATGATTGGCAGAAAGTGAGAGAACCATACAGATTCATTTCTATTCTTAATAGTATTCAAAGAGGCCTGCACAGTCATGAGAAATGGGTCAGTGAGATTGGGACACTCTGGGTCTGATTTTATTTTTATGGGCGGAACCTCTCCTGGGTGCAGGCCCTCCAGGGAGTGGCGTCCTCACTAAAGGAGCAATTAGAGTCTTCGTTTGTGCCTGTGTTGTGTATCATGTTTGTCCCCCAGGTGTGTTAATTTTCCTCTGTTTGGGAGAGTCACCTTGCAGGCTGGTAAACTCAGAATGTAATGCAGCTTCCAAGTAGTTTACGAACAACAATCCAATCACCACCGCCAGCGTCACCACCACCGGCATCAAGAGGCCCAGCAGCAGCAGGTGCATCCCCAGCAGCATCGTCCTCAGTCTCCTCTTCATCGTCGTCATCGTCACTGTTGCCACCATCATCCGTTACTGCCATTATGGTTGTTATTCATTATGAGTCATTCTTCATTAGGCACAATCAACTAGGCATAAAATATTTGTCTGAAAGGGTTTTAAAAACCCAATTTTATTATTATGCTCAAACAAACTGTATGATACCATAAAGGAATGTTAAATGGCAAGGAACGTTAAACTTTTCACCCTGTTCTTGTCCTTGTACACTGACACTATAGAGGGACAGGAGGTTGTGGGACATAAGGAAGTTGACTCGCAAGAACTAGTCTCTCATATTCTCTCATTCAAAAGGGATATACGTCATTAAAAAATTCACTTTTCAAGAATACATTCAGCAATATATTTTCAATGAAATATCGCTCATGAAGATTTTTAAATTAATGCTTTTATTTGGACACAATTGTATATTCACCTGTAGTTGTAAGAAATAATAGAGAGAGACCCTGTGTATCTCTTATGCAGGTCCCCCAGGGGTAACATTTTGCAGTATTCTCGTACAACACACATCCAGGACACTGTATATTGCCATATGCAGTACACTTATCTCACTCAGATTTATCCGCTTTTACATACACTCATTGTATGTGTATACATTCGGTTTGATGCAATTTTATCTGACTCATAGGTTTGTGCACATTCTACTCAGAACCGTTATTGTACTCAGGTCCTCACACACAGTGCAGATGTGGTTACGGTTTCTCAGGAGACAAGATGTCTTTTCTCCCCCTGCTGCATCCAGAGCCCAGGTTGATCCGCTTCATCCTCACCATTGGCCTGTGCATGGAGGTAGGATTCACACATGGAGCTGCCTTACGCCAAAGACCATGCAGAGAGGAATCACGTGTTTTTGACGCCCTCTACACATTCTGTGGTGACCGAAACATACCGGAGGGGAACTCCTGGGCCAGGGACATCAGGGTCAGAAGGAAGCCCACAGCCATGAATGTGACTGTCCACGAGGCAGGTACTCTGCTCCTGTCTGTACCAGCAACAAGGCACTGCTGTGCACTGGGGAGTGGGGTGAAGGAATAGAGCAGGCAGAGACAGCAGAAGGGCAAGGACAGGGTGGCCTTGGGCAGCTGGCTCCAGGCAGCTGTCTATGCAGGAGCAGGAGATGCTTCTCTGAACAACTGGCCAGGCTTCAGGGAATTCAAGGGAGGCTTGGCCTTGGGAAGTCTGTGCTGGCAGATGTTCACAGTCCAGCTGGACTTCTGTCAGGCTCCTTACCCTGAGCCTTCCCAGAGCTGATGAAGCCCCGTTGCTTTATGCTAAGCACTCACAAAGAAGGTATTTTCAGCAAGGTGATGGGGAAAGGAAGGCTATAGGTCAGTGATCTTATGTAAGTGGTGTGGCGTTTGGGTGGAATTTGCTACAATGTATTGAAGGATCTTATTTGTGGTTTGGAATGAGAATGGAGCCCCAAGACTTGACTTGGATTATTGAGCCTGCATTCTATTGGTTTCCCAATGAATCTTTTAGCTCTAGATTGTGGTTCCCATTCCCAAACTGCCTGCTTTTCTGATGCTAAATTTAATCATTTCCGTGCCTCAATCCTGAATTTTTTCTAAGCTGCTTCATCTCTTTGATTCTCTTGAAAAGCTCCAGAATGCATGGCTGGGAACAGAAGTGCAAGGGGGATGAACAACGAAAGCTGCAGGCAGAAGATCAGATAGGGGTGTACCAGGTTTTCAATGTATGAGTTCAGAGAAACTGAATATGCAAAGACATAATGACCAGGCAATACAGAAGAAGTGATTCTTGTCCACATCTTCTGTGGCAGCCGTGATGGGAAATGAAACCACAGCTTCTGGAGTCATCAGCCCAGATGGTCAAGCCAGGCTTCTGAATTTTTGTGGCAGTGGCAAGCTCTGAACAAGCAGTCTTTGGGTGTTCTCACTTGGTGTCTTTGCTTTTCCCACATGCTGGACAGTCACTTAGCCTCATTTATCTTATTTGTACACAGTATACAGATGATCTCAGAAGGTTGTAAGCATTGATTGATGTTGAGTGATAAGATGCTTTTTTTCTTTCTAAAGAACTTATCTATGGAGTTATGACTCACATACAAGAAGCTATGTGTATTTAATATGTACAACTTGATAATGGTAGAGATGAATATATGAAGCCATTACCACAGTCAATGGATTAACATATGCATCTCCTCCAAAAGTTTCCTCCAGCATTCTATTACAAAATTATTGAATGATAAGGAAATGTAAGATTTACCGTCTTAGTAAATATTTATGGATTACAGTATTGTTAACTATCAGCAAAAAAAGAATAGAAATCCTTTGAGGTTTAGGCTGACTGTACTGCTCAGGGGACAAATGGAGAAGATGCTTCATGTGTACATGTGTGTCCATGTCTAATGTATGAAAAATGCATAAGAAGCTTATAAAATTTGTGCTCCCATAGCCTGGATCTCTTTTAAGAAAACCGTATGCCACACCAATGAGGAGCAGGCGAGAATTCTGAAAGAGCTGAAATAAACTTTGTCTCAAATATATTCTGACTTTCCCACAAAGAATGGGCATATATAGACAGATGTGAGTTTAAAAAAATGGCTTGTAAAGTACAATGAAATGAAAAAGCATCATACTGGGTGAGGAGAGGCAGTGTGGGGCAGACACACACGCAAAGCCCATGGCTCTCCAATTAGCCCTCCTGGGCGTGTGCAATCGTCCTGTCCCCGGCCCTTCTCTGGCTGCGTCCCTCCCTCAGAGGGGACTGGATCCAAGAGGATGTTCCCGGCCAGAGCCTATGCACCTCCTGGACTTTTCTTTCAGTGTTGGGATGCCAGAATTCCCTGCTCAAATCCCCTGTACCAGCTTATAGGCTCTTCCTGAGGCCCTTTCCCCAAAGGCTGACCACATGGTCCTTTACAAGGGGGTGTCCTGGGGGTGGTGTGTGCAGGAGGCAGGTATGGAGCTTGGACATGCTGAGTCCACACGTGAGCATGTGCAAGGGACCCTGTGGAGAGGGACAGACTGGCAGTGGGACATGGAAGGAGCAGGCTGTGGCCTGGGAGGGGCTGGGCAGCAGGGAGAGCACTCCTTTAGTGCTGCATTCTGTCAAGCAACTCAGAGCTTCTTATAAAGGTAGGAATAATGAAATATTTAATATTTTGTTAGCTTGATTTAACTTGTACATACCTAGAGAATTAGTATTTAGCGGGGCCCTGGTTGTCTCTCTTTCAACCATTCAGTGGCCAGCTCTGATCTGGGGCTTCTTGGGTGTGTTGACTGCTGTGCCCCAGGGCGTGGGTCTTGAAAAGGACCTTTTATTTCTCTCTCTCAGATCCCACTTCCTACTTTTAGGATCAATTCTGTCTGATGACCATTCTATCCTGGTTTATGTGTATTTTATGTTATTATTTTTTTCTTACCAAATATGTTTTTTTCTGCTTTGTGCTCATGTTGGTTTAATACTGTCTTGTCGATGGGTTTCAGCCCTGGCCAAGTTCACTATGGATTCAGTGTGACCAAAGAAATGACAGTAGAACATTCTTGGGGTGAAAGGGTTATACCCAACTTTATTCCGTGGTGGCAGGCCAATCACTAGAATCCCGTTCACTCAGAGCAAGTGCGCATGCAGCAAGCCAGTCTCTGCACCTGGGCCTCTCTGCCCCCCGGAGCCATCGCAGTCTCTGTCCTTGGTGCTGCCACCACTCCAGCCTCTGCTCTGGTCTCCTGCAGCCTTGCAGCCGTGCCATCGTGTCACCCAGAGCCCTGGGCAGAAGTAGTTATATAGAGTCAGTAACAAGGTATTGCCCACTCATGTGTAGTGAGCTAGCCAGCCAGGGCCAGGTGAGAATCCTGGCCACAGGAACCTTCACTTTACTCACACTCCACCCCCCCTGGATTCTTGCATCTCAGTCTATGTGCCCTCAGTCCTCTGCAATGGTTCCCAGAACATTGTAACCAAATTTCATAATAATGTAATACAATATACAAAGAACAAATTATGACAAATTATAACAACCCTCAAGCCTGAGGAGATCCATTGCCACCAAGTGGTCATCCCAGCTGTATTCAAACGAGTTCTGCTCAAATGAATTAACCAGTAGGACCATAGGTGTGCCTTACAATACCCACCTTCTCCAGCCTCTCCAGCAAAATGTCTTTCAGACACTCAGAGAGATCTGTGGCTTTATCTCTGCCTTCTGTCTCACCTTCAGCAGCCTGAACCACTGCTCCAGTCTCATTTGTAGCCCCAGATCCAGTCATCTAATTTCTTTTTGTCTGCTCCTGCCTTTTCAAACCAACCCACATCTGGGTTTTCATGACCTTCATGGGGCTCTTTAAATTCTTCCTTCGAGAAGCAGACTGTTTCCTTTTGTGCTTGATCCTGAGGATAGAAGCAGAGCATGGAGTGCTCCACAACCTAAGGAGGGGGCTGCACCTCCCCTGCGGTTGCCAAGTCCTTCTGGATTTCCATAAACTTTCATCCAGGGGAGGTTGCAACCTAGGAGAGGCTGATGCCTCCGGCACCGGCAGGGCCTCCACTCCCACCTATTCGTCAAGCCTCTGTTCCTACATTTCTGGGGCTGACGGCTCCACTACATCCTTCTGCCCCACGGCACCTGGCAGCCTGCATGATGCCTCCCCATGTGCCACTCCTTCTCAGGCCACTGCTCTTTCTTGTGCTGCTTTTTCTTGGGCCACCATGGCATACTTTACAATTTCCACAGCACTTCATAGTGATGCCATTTCAGATAGCAGCAAATTTTCTTTCTCTTGGGGAAGACCCCAGTCCTCCACCCATTCAGAGTATTACATGTCCACTGGAGGACATTGAAATGTCTCCCCATCCATAGGTGCAGCTGCTGAAACACTCCTTACATGAGGGCAGCCTTTTCTTTTCCTTGGTCAATAATGAATCCTGCCAACTATGCCAGTTGTCTTGCCAATGGGTTAAGCCCCAGGCAAGTTCACTATGGATTCAGTGTGACCAAAGAAATAACTGTAGAACGTTCTTGGGGTGAAAGAGTTATACCCACCTTTATTTCCACGGTGGCAGGTCAATCACTAGAATCCCGTTCACTCAGATCGAGCACTCATGCAGCAAGCTGGTCTCTGCCTGTGGGCCTCTCTACCCGTGCAGCCGTCTCAGTCTCTGTCCTTGGTGCTGCCACCACTCCAGCCTCTGCTCTGCTCTCCTGTAGTCTTGAAGCCATGCCATTATGTCGCCCAGAGCACTGTGTGGAGCTCATTATAAAGAGTCAATAACAACGTATTGCCTACACGTGTGTAGTGAGCAAAACAACCAGGTTCAGGAGAGAATCCTGACCATAAGAACCTTCCATTTATCCACAAATATACACAAGGGATTTGTGTTTTACATCTCATCATCTTTCTTACTTTCTCACACAGCAGTGCAGCTCCAGGATATAGTGCCTATAACTAATCATTAGCTTCTCATACTACACTGTTTCTATTACAGTTTACCCATTAATTACCCAGTGGAGGATGTAAGAGGTACCTTATTGTTTTAATTTGCACTTCTCTGATTGGTAATTGTTCTGAGCATCTCTTCATGTGCTTGGTGGCACTCTAAAAACTGTTCTCTTTGTAAAATGTTTATTCTCTGTACCTTGCCCATATTTTCTGTTGATGTCTTTCTTCTTGATGGTTTGCAGGAGTTTCTAATATATCCTAGTGATATATCTTATTCCATTCCATTTCTATTAACTCTATCCCCTGTGTCCTTTGCTGAACAAATTAATAATCTTTGATGTAATCAAATTCACTATTTCATTTGGCTTCATTTTTTCTCACATGAAAGAACAAGAAATATGTTGTTTTCTAGCTAGAATGGATCTATAATGGCAGAGATCTCATTTCTTCCTGAAGAAAGGTCTGGAAAAAATAGGTGGGGACATTCAGGAATGGCTCTGCCAATGGCTCCTTGTAGTCACATTAAATAGTTCTAGTTATAAAATAAATATGTCACAGTATGAAAGGCACAGCATGTAGAATATGTCTATAATGTTGTAGTAACTTACTGTGGAGACAGATGGTATTAGTAAAGCACAGATTGCTGTGCCCCATGCAGTAAGGCTTTAGGTCTGGAACAGGGCCTGAAAACGTGCATTTCTATTAAGTTTCCAGGTGATGCTCACCCTAGGGTTCTGTGATTTATGTGCTGTGAGAGTGTGAGAGGCAATTCTTGTGGACGCAGAAGGGACAGCGGCAGCTGGGGTTCCTGAACCTCCAGGTCAAACCAGTGGGGAGTCACTCTGGGGGCCCCTCACTCCTCCTACAGACATTCCACAAACTTTACACAAGATTCCCTGTGTTAAATACCGTTCTGCTGAATACCGTTTCTGTTGGCCATACTGCACCAGTGCTTGATCCAAAAATAGAACAAAAAAAAAGCCGTGAAATGAGGATGTCCCTGAATCCTTTTCCCTACATGAGGCTCCTGAGTCTCAACTATCTGTGATGTTGTTATGAACAGAAGAACCAGGGAAAAGCTTTATCCATGTGATTGGATGTACTGGGTAGGGTTGGTAAGACACATGTCAGTTATTAAAGCAGGACCAGAGACTTCAGAGTCATGTGATATATGCGACCAGTCCTGATAGTTTGGGATGTGCTGTGCCCGGGGTAGTGCTGGGCATACTGCATCCAGTTGGTCCCTCTAGTGTCATCTTTCCTTAGTCACCATGAGGAAATTTCGTTCAAGGAGACAGAGTTTACGGTGGCAGAGAAAGGTGGAGATCTAAGAATTCATTATTAGGGGTTATTAGAAATCTCAGGAGTGTAATTCTGTCCAGCTTAGTAGGTGCTCAAAATCAGAGTGTGCCTGAGCCAAGGGGATCATGTCTGAGAGCCAAGAGTGGTGTGGGCTCCGAAGTCACGTAGACTAGAGTTTGCATCCCAGTGTGCTTACCAGCTATGCCACCTTGAGCAGGTTACATGCCAAGTTCCCTTGCCTTTGAAATGGGGATAAGAATATAACCTACTGTTGTGAGGTGTAAGCGAAAAAAATGCATATGAAGCGTTTGGAGAGTTGCCTGGCTCCGAGGGAGCACCTCAATACGTGTTATTGCTGCATTATTATTGTTGTTGCTAAGGAAACTGTATAAAGGGATCAGGTGGAAGTTCTCAGGTAGCAATAGGTTAAGAGGGCTGGAAGAGAGGAGAGGATGAAGAAGTCGGGATGAGTAAGGGGCTGCCATCACTTCCTGGTGACCTTTGCATTCACCTTTTGTTGCCTTCTGTGATCTCAGGTGCAAAGCATAAGAATGGGCTGAGTAATATTTTCTATATATAGGGTAATTAATTAAAGAATGGCTTTCTAATACAAGGCTTAAAGCTTAAATTTCTATCAAATTACATTTAAGATAGTAAATGTTTACCAAAGAATGTACTCAGGATAAGGAAAAGAATCCCAAGTGAAGGAAACATGAACTTGACATAATTTTTTTATACAGGACAAGAGATGGAGGGAAGGAAGACACAAGGAGGGGAGGAATTCACCCAACCATGTAGGGAAGGGACTGTTCCCATCATGGTTGTTAGAAGCAAGTATTCAGAGGGCCTCCCTCCTGTTTTGATAACTTCTTTTAACTTTGAGAAAGAGTATTAACTTTTAACTCAAATCACTTTTCTCCTCAGTGTTCTTTGCACAGCAGCCTTTACCTCCTTATTCCTCAGGCTGTAGATCAGGGGGTTGAGCACGGGGATGACTGTGGTGTAGAACACGGAGGCCACGTTCTCCTGGGCCAGGGAGTTGGCCGTGGAGGGCTTTAAGTACATGAATGCAGTGGATCCATAGAACAAGCCCACCGCTGCCAGGTGGGAGCTGCAGGTGCTGAAGGCTTTGGACCTGCCCTCTGTGGTGCTGATGCGGAGGATACTGGAGAGAATGTAGGCGTAGGAAACCAGGACTGGTAAGCTGGTGGCTATGATGTTGAATCCAGCAAAAGAGAATAGTGTCATCTCAAGATCATAGGTGCTGGAGCAGGAGAGCTTCATGAGGGGAAGGATTTCACAGAAATAGTGTCTGATGAGGAACTCACAGTAGGACAGTTTTAACATGAGGACAGTCCCTATTGTTGAGTCAATGAGCCCAGCAGCATAGACCACAGCCACCAGCAAGGAGCAGACTTGAGGAGACATGATGATGTTGTAAAGCAAAGGTCTGCAGATGGCGACATAGCGGTCATAGGCCATCACGGTCAGCATGTAACACTCAGCAATGACAAACACAAGGAAGAAGTAGAGCTGTGACATGCACCCCGCATAGGAGATGGTGTTCTTCTCTGACACAAAGTTCACCAGCATTTTAGGGGTAATGACGGAGGAGTAGCAGAGGTCCACGAGGGACAGGTTGCTGAGGAAGTAGTACATGGGGGTGTGCAGCTGAGCACTCAGCCAGATCAGTGTGAACATGCCCAGGTTCCCGACCACGGTGACCGAGTAGATGGCAAGGAAGAGGAGGAAGAGGGGCCGCTGGAGCTCTGCTCTGCTCGTTAGTCCCCCCAGGACGAACTCTGTCAATGCAGAGTGATTTTGAGCAGCCATCTGCTTTGTTGGTTTTGGAGCCTGTGGGGAGGAGAGAGGAGAACCCCATGAAAGATGGCCCCTTGATGTGCTTGGAGAAGCTAGTTCTGAGCATTTGGGACTAACCGAGTGATTTTGGGCTCCTCACTGATGCATCTTTCCCTCATCCTGCTATACTGGGAAGAAGGTCAACCTCTGGTTATTTCAGATTGTGATGTTAGGAGAAATAAGGGGGTATGATATGGAACTTTTGCCACTTTTATGTTTCTCAGATATTCTGTGAGGTGATTCTTATCGTGCAGTTCCTGGACCAGCAGCATCAGCCGCTAGTGAAGATGTTAGAGATGCAGTCTCAGATTTCACCCAGGATCTACCAAATGAGGAACCCTGGAGATGGAGCCTATCAATGTGGGCTTTACCTTCTCTCCAGGTGACGTGGATGCATGTCAATTTTAGAGAATTCTGCCCTATAGGTAACAAGCAGTGTATTTCATATTTTGTGTTTCGAGATGCATTTTGCTCAGAAATGAAATTTCTCTGTGTTCCTTGCAATTCTTAAGCAGTCCCTGAATGTGCATGTGCAAATACCTATCTCAGATCATTGCAGTGTCAGTGTTACATGTCAATCACAGCTGCATCATTGATTGGCATGTCAGTTTCTGTATCTGAAAGATGAAGAAGTCAGTAACATCAATTCCAGTGGTGACTGTAAAAATAACATGGCATAATGCATATTGAGAAATAATTTTCAGTCACCGAGTTCCTATAAAAGTGAATTATCATTAGGCATTTGGAATTTGTTCTTAGTTCTTCACTGGATTTGAGGCACTGAGATAGTAGATCTTGACAATGATTTTACTATAATTTCCTGGATTGTTTAAAAAGTATTCATGTCTTGGTTCCACAACAGAGTATCTAATTTAATTGATTAGTGATTCAACCTGAACATGGGCATTTAATACATATCAGCATAAGTGCTCAGTAGTTGGTGTCATTATTATTTTCAGATCATAGTACAGAACCATGGTCCCCTTACTACCCTATTGTCTAAGTGCTCAAATTATAGGCATGTCCCTGTGAAGCATAGATCAATATGGACTGATATTATTGAATATGATTCAAGAGGTCTTTCCTTGAGATATATTTCATAGGGGTAAAAACCTTAAAGAACTTATATAATGCTCTTTAAGATCAAACTCATCCAACTCCTCCTAAAATTTTCAGTATGAGGAGAAATGTGTTCAGAGTTGAATTTTTATTCCCATTTTTGTGTTGAAAGTGAAGTGGCAGACACTATGTGCCTTCCCTGAGGCCTCCTAGCTTCTGGTGACCTGTCTCCACCTGTGCCGTCTCCTGATCATGAGCTTCTCCATCGGCCCCCGTGGGCAGCCTTACACATCTGCACACCTGCGGCTCTGGGCAATGTAGTCGTTGAATGGGCTTTACATTCGATTTGTAGTTTGTTCACAGCTTATGAGAAGAATGAGAAATGCTATATTACTGTTTTCATTCTCAAGGTTACCTAAGTCCTACAGCTAGTAAGAGGCAGAAGTGTGTCTCAAACCTACGACTTCTGGCCACTGTTTAGTTTTCACTAAAATATATTGTTTTGTTGTAGCTTGTCTTTGTGCAGCACTTTATTACTGTTGAGTATACTTGATTTAAGAATTTTTGGAGACGGGACAGATTCACTGCTAATTTCACGTGCATTTACAAAATGAGGAAGGCTATATACAGTCCCTGTAGAAAGTTAAGATACAAATAAGCAAAAACAAAACCACCATTTTCCCACTATTTGGAGACCAATTCTAGTGGTGACTGTCCTACATTTTCTCTGCCTATTTGTGTTTACATGCATAAGTGTGCATGTAGTTTTTAAAAGCATTTTGTCATATACTATTTCAATGTAGTACTTTATAGTACATTGTCTTAGTTTATTCCTATAATAACAGTACATCGGGCACTAAGTATTACTTTTTATTAGAATTTATAAGAGTCTTTAAATTATTAGGCTGTGGTGTGAAGACAGAATAAGTATTGCATTATAGACTTTACATGGTAATTTATTTGTGGTGAAGTATTTAACTTCAGAATAGCTTGTATCAGGGTTAGCTAAGTTAAAAAAATTACTCCCCTTTCTTGCAAAGGAGAAAACAAATTTCTTTTAGATAACTATAGATTAAAGAAAACCTTACATATCCCCTTCTATCCATTTTTCACCTCTTAATACAATAAGAGACATAGAAAATCCCTCCTGAACATATTACCAGAAATACAATGTGCCTTACAAAGCACTGTGGAGTGAACACCTTTCACTCAGTGCAGAGCAGATGGGCAAATCCTAGACAGCAGTGATTTAATTTTTACTCCCATAATCACCTGATACAAACCAGGCAAACCTGATGCACATATTTGATGTCTGTTACTACAATGCTTACCTCTAATTTTATCAGACCACCAGAGGCTCAGGACTGCTGCTGATGGGAACACAATGCACAATCATACACAAAGATAAACATATGGGTGGAAATAGCTTGCATTAGAAACAGAAGTTCTTGGAAGAAATATTTTTTCTTATACAATTGCTTTAAATGTGTAATAAATACCTGAACTCAGGAAAACTGGGACACACCCTTCAAAATTTTTTTGGATGCATTGGTTTCAATAATCAGGAAATTATTGGCAGAAAATGAGGGAACCAGACAGATTCTTAATAGTATTCAAAGAGGCCTGCACAGTCATGAGAAATGAGTCACTGAGATTGGGACACTCTGGGTCTGATTTTATTTTTATGGGCGGAACCTCTCCTGGGTGCTGGCCCTCCAGGGAGTGGCGTCCTTACTAAAGGAGCAATTAGTCTTCGTTTATGCCTCTGCTGAGAATCATGTTTGTCCCCCAGGTGTGTTAATTTTCCTCTGTTTGGGAGAGTCACCTTGCAGGTTGGGAAACTCAGAATGTAATGCAGCTTTCAAGCAGTTTACGAACAACAATCCAATCACCACCGCCAGCGTCACCGCCACCGGCATCAAGAGGCCCAGCAGCAGCAGGTGCATCCCCAGTAGCATCGTCCTCAGTCTCCTCTTCATCGTCATCATCACTGTCATCACCGTCATCATTTTTATCACACCATCAACATGATCAGTTACTACCATTGTGGTTCTTACTCACTGTGTTAGGGAAAGGAAGGCTATGGGCCAGTGACCCAATATAACTGGTGTGGGGTTTTCGTGGAATTTGCTAACATGTTTTGAAGGCTCTTATTTTGTGGTTTGGAATGAGAAAGGAGCCCCCAGACTTGGCTTGAATTATTGCACCTGCATTCTACTCTTTTTCTCACTGAAGGTTTTACTTCCCAATAATGGTTGTAGGAACTCTGGTTCCTATTCCCAAGCTGCTTTGCATTTGATGCTAAAGGCTCCTTCCCATACTCCTACCCTGGAGTTTTTCTAAGCTGCTTCATCTCTCTTTTATCCTTCTGAAAAGCTCCAGAGTGCATGGCAGGGTAAGGAAGTGTAAGGGGTTTGAACTTTGAAAGCTGCAGTTGAAAGATCAGGAATGTTTGTAGCAACTTTCCAATTTATGATTTTTGAGAAACTGATTATGCAAGCCCATGTGAAAAGATCATGTGTGGGCTGTAATTCTTACCCACAACCTCTGTCGAAACTGACCCAGGAAACCAAAGCACAGCCTCTGAAATAATCACCCCAGAATGGTTAGGACTTGGTTGTTGACTTCCAGCTTCCCTAATTTTTGTCCTTGCTTCCAGTTTGAGACCAATCAGAGAAATCCAAATGCTTCCCAGTCCAACCACACAGGGAGCCCTGCCTCTAGTTAGCTCACCTCCAGCTTCCCAAAGCCAACCAGCCCCTGTGAGAGCAACCCGAAGTCCCCCTTCTCCCCCACTCCCCTGCCTGCTTGGGAGTGTCCACCACAGCCAGTGGCAAGCTCTGAATAAGCAGCCTTTGCTTATTCTCACTTGGGGCCTTTGCTTATCCCACACTTTGGACAGTTACTTAGCTTCATTTTTTTTTGTACATAGTATTTAGATGATCTCACAAGATTCTGAGCATTGATTGATATTGAGTTTTAAGATGCTCTTCTCTTTCTTGAAAAAGAACCTCTTTATTGGAGGTATGATTGACATACAAGGAGGAGTGAATATTTAATATATATAACTTGATGATGGTGGTTATGTATATGCCTGTGTAGCCATCACCAGAATCAATGCCATAAACATGCATCTCATCTAAAGTTTTTTCATGCCTTCCATTAAAAAAATTCTTTAGTGATAATAACACTAGATTTACACTGTAGTAAAATTTTAAGTATGCATTATAGTTTATTATACTATAAGCAAAAAAGGACAGAAACCCTTTGAACTCTAGGTTGAATGTACTACTCAAAGGACATGTTAAGATGCTTCGTGTGTACATGTGCTTTATCTCAGTATGAAAATGTAGCAGAAGGTTATGAAATATGTACTCATATAATGATAATATAATATGTACTCACTTAATATCTGTTCCACCCTCCTTGTAGTCACACTGAACACGTTCAGTTGTAAAATAAATATGTCACAGTATGAATGGTTCAGAATGGGGAATACAGTCAACAATATTATGATAACTTATGGTGATATTTGTGAACCACACTTATCATGGTGAGCATTGCATAATGTATATAAATATTGAATCATGATGTTATACACCTGAAACTATTATAATATTATCTGTATTGCTTGAAGGTTTCAGCCTTGGGAAGTTTATTATGGATTCAGTGAGATCAAGAAATGACAATGGAATGTTCTTGGAGGAAAAGGGTTTATACCCAGCTTTATCCTCATGGCTGTAGGTAGAGGACTGAAATCATATCTGCATCTAGCAGACTGAAGGTCTATAATCCACCTCCATCTCTACCTTCACCCAGAGCACTGGGCAGAGTTCTTTATATAGTGACTCTCTCAATAATAGCTTATTGCCTGCAGGTGTGGCCTAGCAGGGGACCAATTACATCATCAAGTAGTCTGGGGTCAGGTGAGGATCCTGGCCATAGGAATTTCTATTTCCTCACATATCTCAACTATATTTCAATAAAAAATGTGAAAGTTAGATATCCCAGATTCAGTTGTAGCTAGAGCCAGGGGATGTGAATTATTTTTGACTAATTAAATCCATTTTTGTGACATTTGAATTGTGAGACTGAGGTGGTTCTCACATTTCGCTGTGTTCCAGAATCACCTGATGGCTTATTAAACATAGACAGATCGCTGGGTCTCCCTCACTAATGAGAAGGTCTGGAGAAGGGCCTGAAATGTGCATTTCTAATAAGTTTCCAGGGGAGGCTCATCCTAGGGCTCTGTTATTTATGGGCTGTGAGAGTGTCAGACGTAAATCTCATGGTGGTGACAGTGACAGCTGCAGCTGGAGTTCCTGACATCTAGGACATATCCAGCGTGGAGTCACTTTGGGACTCCCTCACTCCTTCTGCAGACATTCCAAAAACTTTACACAAGAGATTTCCTGTAATAAATACCTTTCTACTTGAGAAAACTAGAGTGATTTCTGTTGGCCATAATAAACCACTGCTTGATCCAATACTATCCTATACCAAACATAACTACAAGTGACAAGAGGATATATCCTTTACCCTACATCAGTGTCTTGCCAATGGATTTCAGCACTGGGAAAGTTACTATGGATTCAATGAGACCAAAGACATGACAGTGGAACATTCTTGGGGTGAAAGGGTTTATACCCAACTTTATTTCCATGGTGGCAGGTCAATCACTAGAATCCCTTCCACTCAGAGCTAGTCTGCATACAGCAAGCCGGTCTCTGCTTCTCAGCCTCTCTGCCTCCAAAGCCATCTCAGTCTCTGTCCTCAGTGCTGCCACCACTCCAGTCTCATCTGTGCTCTCCTGTAGCCTTGCAGCTGTGCCACCATGTCACTGTGCAGAGCACTGGGCAGAGCTCTTTATATAGAGTCAATAATGATGTATTGCCCACACATGTGTAGTGAGCCAGCCCACCAGGGCCATAGGAACCCTCACTTTATCCACAGTCTGCTGAGTCTCAAACCAGTATCTGTGATATTGTTATGAACAACAGGAGCAGGGAAAACTATCCATGTGATTGGATTTACTGAGTGGAGTTGGCAAGAGATCTGTCAGGATTAAAGCAGGACTAGAGACTTTGAAGCATCATGTGATATGGGCGACCAGTCCTCCTGCTTGTTTGGGACTTGAGGTCTCAGGATGCGCCTTGGGAGAGTGCCAGACATAGTGGGTCAAGCTGGTCCCTTTTGTTGGTCACCTTAGGAGTAAGTTGCCTTTAAAGGGATAGAGTTTAGGGTGGCAGATAAAGGGAGGAATCTAAGAATTCATTACCTGTATGTATTTGAAATCTGAAGAGTAGAGCTCTGTCATATTGAGTAGGCTGTTCCAAGGCCATGTCATTCTGAGCCAAGGGGATATAGGGTGAGAGCCAAGAGTGGAGGCTATGGAATCACATACAGTCAGATTTGAATCCCACTGTGTTTGTGATCTATGTGACCTTGAACAAGTTACTAAACCAAGTTTCTATACCTTTGAAATGGGGATAAAAATGGTATCTACCTGTTGCGAGGTGTAAGTGAAAAAAACAAGCATGCAGCATTTGGAGGAGTTCACAATACTTGTTCATGCTAGCATTATTATTGTTGCTAAGGAAATTACATAAAGGGATCAGGTAGGTGCTCTTGTGGGGAAAAAGGTAACAGCTAGAAGAGAGGAGATGGAGAAGTCTGGATGAGAAAGGGATTGCGATCACTTCCTAGTGACCTTTGCATTCACCTCTCTTTGCCTTGTGCACTCCTGGGTGCAAAAAAGTAAGAATTGGGTTGAGTAATCATTTCTATGTAGAAGGTAATTAAATATTGAATGTCTTTCTAAGTCAATGCTGAAAGTTTAAAATTTATGTTAAATTACATATAAGATAGTAAATATTTACCAAAGGACTCGGGTTAGTGAAAATCCCAAGGGAAGGAAAACATAAACTGGAAATCATTGATTTTCAAAGAAAAATGAAAGTGTGGGATAGGGGGGAAGCAAGACAACAGGAGGGATGGAGGCATTCTCCCAACCAAGGAGGGAAGGGGCTGCTTCCCATCATAGTTGGGGGGGGCAGCATTCAGAGGGCTTACCTCGTGTATTTATAACAATTTATACTTAACATTGAGAAAGAATATTAAGATTTAACTCAGAAACACTTTTCTCCTGAGTGTTCTTTGCACGGCAGCCTTTACCTCCTTATTCCTCATGCTGTAGATCAGGGGGTTGAGCATGGGGATGACTGTGGTGTAGAACACGGAGGCCACGTTCTCCTGGGCTAGGGAGTTGGCCGTCGAGGGCTTTAAGTACACAAATGTACCAGATCCATACATCAAGCCCACTGCTGCCAGGTGGGAGCTGCAGGTGCTGAAGGCTTTGGACCTGCCCTCTGTGGTGCTGATGCGGAGGATGCTGGAGAGAATGAAGGCGTAGGACACCAGGATGGGTAAGCTGGTGGCTATGACATTGAATCCAGCCACACAGAAGACTATCATCTCAATACCATATATGCGAGAGCAGGACAGCTTCATGAGAGGGACAATGTCACAGAAATAGTGACTGAGGAGGAGCTCACAGTAGGACAATTTTAATATGAGGACAGTCCCTATTGTTGAGTCAATGAGCCCCATGGCATAGACCACAGCCACCAGCAGGGAGCAGACTTGATGAGACATGATGACGTTGTAAAGCAAAGGTCTGCAGATGGCAACATAGCGGTCATAGGCCATCACGGTCAGCATGTAACACTCAGCAACGCCAAACACAAGGAAGAAGGAGAGCTGTGACATGCACCCCACATAGGAGATGGTGTTCTTCTCTGACAGAAAGTTCACCAGCATTTTAGGGGTAATGACAGAGGAGTAGCAGAGGTCCACGAGGGACAGGTTGCTGAGGAAGTAGTACATGGGGGTGTGCAGCTGAGCACTCAGCCAGATCAGTGTGAACATGCCCAGGTTCCCGACCACGGTGACCGAGTAGATGGCAAGGAAGAGGAGGAAGAGGGGCCGCTGGAGCTCTGGTCTGCTCGTTAGTCCCCCCAGGACGAACTCTGTCACCGCAGAGTGATTTTGTGCAGCCATCTGCTTTCTTGGTTTGGGAACCCTGTGGGGAGGAGAGAGGAGAACCCCATGTAAGGCTTCCCCTTGGTCTTCTTGGACACCCTATTCTGAGTATTTGGGAACAGCTGTGTGATCCTGGGCTCCTTGCTGATCCATCTGTTCCTCTTCCTGCTGTACTGGGAGGAAGGCCAGTCCTTGGTTATTTCAAAGATGGTGTTGTTAAGATAAATAAGGGGGTATTATCTGGAACTTTCCCCATGTTTATGTTTCTCAGATATCCTGTGTAGTGGATCTTAACGTGCAGTCCCTGGACCAGCAGCATCAGCTTCACGTGGAGACGTTAGGGATGCAAAGTCTCAGCCGTCAGCCGGGACCTACCAAATCAGAAACCTGGGGATGGGGTCCGTCAGTCTGGGCTTAGCTGTCTCTGCAGGTGATGCTGATGGCATGCTAATGTTAGAGAACATTTGATAACTCTGTCCTATAGGTAATAAGTAGTATATTTCATATTTTCTTGGGGGTGCATTTTCTCAGAAAAGAAATTCCTTTGTGTTCCATGCAATTCCTAAGTAGCCCCTGAATGTGCATGTACAAAACCCAGCTCAGATTAATGCAGTGTCAGTGTTATGTGTTACTCACGACTGTATCATTGATTGAAATATCAGTTTCTGTATCTGAAAGATGAAGAAATCACTAATATCAGTGCCATTGGTGGCTGTAAAAATAACGTAGCATAATGTAAATTAAGAAATCATTTCCAGTCACTGAGTTCCTCTAAAAATGAGTTGGTTCTAGGCATTTGGAATTTTCCCTTAGGTTTTCACTGGACCTGAGACCCTGAGATAGTGGATCTTGACATTGAATGTATATTATAATTTCTTGGAGAATTTAAAAAGTATTGTTGCCTGGGTTCCACCAACAGAGTATTTGATTTAGTTGATCAGTGGTACAACTTGGGCACGGGCACATAATATAGGTCAGATTAAGTGCTCATCAGGCAGTTTCAGTTTATTTCCAAATCATAATAGATCATAATATCAAACTCTGACTCCTTTATCTCCCTTCTGGCAAAGTGCTCAAATTACAGACATGTTCCTGTGAAGCATGGAACAAAATTCTCAGATATGATACTTTTATAGATTTGTCCTTGAGATACATACCTTAGGATTAAAAATCTTAAATCATACTGTTTTTATTGCTGTTTTATAATTATGAGCTTTTGTATAATGCTCCCTGAAGGGCAAACTCGTGAACTCATCCTCAGATACTCAGCATGAGGAGAAATGCGTTCAGAGTGGGATTTTTATTCCCATTTTCACACTGAAGGTGGCAGTGCAGAGGCTGTGGGCCCTGCCCGTGGCCGCCTCGCCATCGGTGACTGGGGCTCCGGCTGTGCCGAGCCGGACCAGGAGCCTCTTCCTTCAGTCCACGGGCGGCCTTACACCTCTGCACACATCCGCCTCTGGGCGATGCTGTGGTTGAACGTGCTTTACACCTGACGTCCTAGGCGTTTCTGTGCACAGCCCATGGGAAAAATGAGAAATGCTGTATTACTTTTTTCATTGTCGAGGCTACCTAGTTCCTAGAACTAGTAAGGGGCAGAAATGGGACTCAAGCCCAGGACTTCTGACCATTGCTTCGTATCTACTAATACATATTGTTTTGCTATGGCTTATCTTGTAGAATTTTATTACTTTTTAGTAAAGTTAACTCATTGAATCTTTGGAGACAGAGAGGATGGATTCACTCTTAATTTCAGATGCATTGCAAAAATTACAAAGGAGATATGCATACACTGTTCAAGTTAAAGTACAAATAAGCAAAAACAAAAACACCAGTTTCCTCCTATTTGGTGACTGATTCTGGCAGGGACTATACTTCTCCATTTTGTATGCATATTTGTGTTTGCATATGTGAGTATGTATGTATCTTTTAAAAAACATTTTGTAATTTACTATTTTAAGATAGGACTTTACATTACATCTCAATTTATTCTAATAATTAATAATAATGATTACTCCGGCACTAACTGTATTTTTTTTTCAGATGTTAAGAGTCTTTAAATCCTTAGGATGTGGTATGAAGACAAGATAATATGTGTTCCTTGTAAACTTTATATTTTAAATTATTGGTGGTGAGGTATTTAAGTTCACAATAACTAGTATCAGAGGAAGCTTAATTTAGAAAACTATTTCCACTTCTTGCAAATGAGAAAACATTTCTTCTAGATAAATAGAGATTAAAACCATATTATTATCCCCACATCCAATATTTTCACCTCTTAAAACAATAAGGTACAGAAAATCCCTCTTAAACGTATTACTGGAAACATGATTACCAGAACAAATTACAGAGTACTGTGGATTTTACACCATTCACTCAGTGCAGAGCAGATGGGAAAATCCTAGACAGCAATGATTTAATTTTACTCCCATAATCACCTAATGATATAAAACAGGCCAACGTGACTCACACATTTGATGTCTGTTACTGCGACGATCACCTCTAGCTTTACTGGACCATCAGAGGCTCAGGACTGCTGCCGCTGAGAACACAGTGCACAAGAGAAAACTACTCAGAGACGGAGGTAAACGTACAGTTGGAAATAGCTGATAGTAGAGACTGGAGTTCTCAGAGGAAATATCTTTCTCACACAATTGCTTTAAAGGTGTAATTAAATACCTGGGCTGAGGAAAAATGGAACAGTCTCTGGGAAATTGTAGGGGATGCCTTGGTTTTAATAATAAAAATATGATTACCAGGAAATGATGGACCATACAGATTCATGTCTATTCTTAATAGTTGTCGAAAGGACCAGCGCAGTCATGAGAAGGGGGCCGCTGAGTCTGGGACACTCTGGGTCTGTTTATATGGGCAGAACCTCTCTTGGGTGTGGTCCCTTTCAAGGGTGGAGCTCTCACTAAAGGAGCAATTAGAGTGTCAGTTTATGGCTGTGCTGCGAATTATGTTTTATCTCCCAGGTGTGTTAATTTTCCTATTGTTACAGTTACCTTTCAATTTGGGACACTTAGAGTCTAATGCAGCATTCAAGCATTTATGAGCAAACCAAAACGATCCTCCTGCTCCTCATCTTCACGGTCACCTCCAGCAGCACCCCCTCTTCATTGTCATCATCACCATCACCACCATGTCCTCATTTTCATCAGCGCTGTCGGCATCGCCATTGGCATCACCAGCAGCCGTCACGTCATGTCACCGCATCATCAGCAGCCACAGCAGCATCTCGGCATCTTCATCATCAGCATCATTTCCATTGCAGCATCAGTTACTCTCATTATGGTTCTTACTTGATGATGGTATCATTTCATTAGGCATAATCGACTAGGCCTAAAATGTTTATTTTGAAGCATTTAAAAAAGAAATCCTAATATCAACAAACTGTATAATTCAGTAAAGGAACATTCAGTCGAAAGAAACATTATATTTGTCATCCTGCTGTGCCCCTTGTACACTGACACGATAGAATGGCAGGAGGTGAGGGACGTAAGGAAGTTGACCTATATGAACTGTACTCTCATATTCCCATTCAAAAAGGAAATATGCTCATAAGAAAATCCACTTTTCAGGAATACATTCAGTAATACATTCCACAATGAAATATTTATCATGAAGATTTTTGAAGTTTTTATTTTGACACAATTGTAGTTCTTATGTAGTAAGAAATGATACAGAGAGATCCTGTGTAGCTCTTCTGCAGTTCCCCCCGTGGCAATATTTTGCACAATTATTGTACAGCACACACCCAGGACATTGTATGTTGCCATTTGCAGTGCACTTATCTCACTTGGATTTCCTCACTTTTACTTACACTCATTTGTGAATGTGTGTACATTTAGTTCAATGCAATTTTGTCTGTTTGTAGGTTCATGCACATTCTACTCAAAATTGCGTATGCTGTCCCAGGTCCACAAACTTAGGTGCAGATGTGGTTCAGGACTCTCAGGAGAGTGGGTTTTCCTTTCTCCTCCTGCTCCATCCAGAGTCAAGTGTAAAGTCTGTAACCTCAGCACTGGCCTGTGTGGGGAAGATGATTTGGTCTTGGAGCTGCCTTACTCCAAATCCCATGGAAGGAGGGGACTGAGGTGGTTCAGAAGCCCCGTGTTTCATTATGTGGTGACAGCAACCTACTGGAGGGGAACACCTGGGCCAGAACATCAGGAGTAAGCAGAAGCCTACAGCAGTAAACGTGACTCTCCATCAGGTGCAAGGCCTTCTGAAGGCATGTGCTCCACCCCTGTGTGTACAAGCAACTCAAATACCCCACACAAATGCCCTGTACTTGCCTGTAAGGCCCATCTCCCCAAGGAGATCACACAGCTTGTCCTCCTCCCCTAAACCAAAGGGATGGCCAGAGGGTGGTTGTGTGCAGGAGGCATATATGGAGCTTTGACATGATTAGTCAATAAGAGCATGTGTAGGGGTTCCTGTGCAGAGGGACAGACTGGCAGTGGGACAGGGAAGGAGGGCACTGTGGCCATGGGGAGGGAGCTGGGCACCAGGGAGAGACTTTATTTCATACTATATTATTTTTTATATTATTTTAATATTTTATAATTTATTTAATTTTATATTGTAGTATATTTGATATACAATATTACATCGGTTTCAAGTATATGTCACAGTGGTTCGACAGAAAGATGTTACAGAGCCATTGACTATATTCTCCATGTGGCAGTTCCAACCCCATGATTAATTTCTACTATGGTTGAGCTTTTTATACCTCTTTATTCCCCTTACTCACCACACTCACCCACCTCAACGCCTCTCTCATGGTAACCACCAGTATGTCTCAGTGTCTATGGGGCTGAGGCTATTTTGTTTATTTTGTTTTATTTTTAGATTCCACATATAAGTGAAATCATATATTTGTCCTTTTTCACCAGTCTTATTTCAGTTACCATGATACCCTCTAGATCTATCCATGTTGTCACAAAGGACAGGTTTTATTTCTGTTTTGTGACTGAATAATATTCCACCATATGTATCACATCTGTATTCATTCATCTATGGATGGACACTTTTGATGCTTCCATATCTTGGCTATTGGAAATAATACAGCAATAATGATAGGGATGCATATATCTTTTAGGATCAGTTATTTTGTTTTCTTCAGGGAAATTCCTAGAAGTGGACTTATTGAGTCCTATGGCATTTCTAGTTTCAGTTTTTTGAGGAACTTCCATACTGCTTTCCACAGAAGTTGCACCAATTTAAATTCCCACCAACAGTGTAGGCAAGTTACCATTTCTCCACATCCTTGCTAATGCTTGTTATTTCCTGTCTTTTGGATAGTGGCCACTCTAACTTGTGGGATGTGATATCTCACTGTGGTCTTGATTTGCACTTCCCTGATGATTAGCAGTGTGAAACATCTTTCCATGTGCCTGTTGGTCATCTGTATTTCTTCTTTGGAAAAATGTCTCTTCAGTGTGTATGTCCATTTTTAAATCAGGTTATTTGTTTTCTTGGTTTTGAGTCATATGAGTTCTTTATATTTTTCATGTTAATCCCTTACCAGATGAATCACTTACAAATATATTCTCCCATATTGTAGGTTGCCTTTTTGTTTTATTGATGGTGTCTTTTGCTATACAGAATCTTTTTAGTTTGATGTAGTCCCACTTATACATTTTTGCTTTTGTTTCCCTAGCCTAGGGAGATGTGTCCAGAAAAAATGTGTTCTTGCTTACAGTCAAGAGATTTTTGCCTATGTTTTCTTCTAAGAATTTTATGGTTTCATGTCTTACATTCAGGCCTTTAGTCCATTTTGAGTTTACTTTTGTGTATGGAGTTAGACAGTAACCCAGTTTCATTCTCCTGCATGTAGCTGCCCTGTTTTACCATCACGATTTATTGAAGAGACTATCTCTTCCCCATTGTATGTTCACAGCTTCTTTGTCATATATTAATTGAACATACACACATGGGTTTATTTCTGGGTTCTCTATTCAGTTCTATTGATGTATGGGTTGGTTCTTGTGCCATGACCATACTGTTTGGATTATTATAGCTTTGTAGTAGCTTGATGTCAGGGAGCATAAAACCACCCATTGTTCTTGTTTCTCCAGATTGCTTTGGCTATTTAGAGTCTTTTGTGGCTCCATAAAAATTTTAGGATTATTTGCACTAGTTCATTGATTCATGCCATTGCTAATTCGATGGGGATTGCACTGAATCTGTAAATTGCTTTGGGCAGAATAGCCATCTTGACAATATCAATTCTTCCTATCCATGAGCATGGCATAGAATTCCATTTATTTGGGTATTCTTTATTTCATCAGTGTCTTATGGTTTTCATCTCCTTCATTAGGTTTATTCCTGGTTATTTTATTATTTTTGATGCAATTGTGAATGTCTTTGTTTTTCTGATTTCTCTTTCTGCTAGTTCCTTATTAGTATAGAGGAATGCAATGGATTCTTTCTATTGATTTTGCGTCCTATAACTGCAAAACCCAGTTATTAGTTCTAATAGTTTTTGGTGGCATCTTTAGGGTTTTCTATATGTAGTATCATGTCATGTGCAAATAGTGACAGTTTTACTCTTCTTTATCAATTTGATGCCTTTTTTCTCTATCTTGTCTGATTGTCATAGTTAGGACTTCCAGTGCTATTTTGAATAAAAGTGGTGAAAGTGGGCATCCTAGTATTGTTCCTAATCTTAAGAGGAAAAGCTTTTTAACTTTTTGCCATTGAGTATGATGTTAGCTGTGGGTTTGTCATATGTAGCCCATATTATGTTGAGGTATACGCCCTCTCCAACCATTTCATTGAGTTTTTATCATGAATGGATGTTGAATTTTGTCAAGTGCTTTTTCAGCATCTATTGAGATGATCATGTTTTTTTTATCCTTCCTTCTCTGTTACATGGTGTATAACATTGATTGATTTACAAATACTTTATCATCCTTGCATCCCTGAAACAAGTCCCACTGGGTTGTGACGGATGATCCTTCTGATATATTTTTGAGTTCATTTTGCTAATATTTTGTAGAGGATTTTGTATGTATGTTCATCAGGGATATTGATCTATAATTTTCTTTTTTGCAGTGTCTTTTTCCAGTTTTGGTATTAGAGTGATGCTGGCCTCATAAAATGAGTTTGGAATATTTCCTTCTCTTCTCTTTTCTGGAATACTTTAAGAAGGTTGGGTGTTAGATCTTTTTAAATGTTTGGTACAACTCAGCTGTGAAGCCACCTTGTGCTGTACTTTTTTCATTGGGAATTTTTTGATTACCAGTTCAACTTCATTACTGGTAATTGGTCTGTTCAGATTTGTTTCTTCTTGGGTCAGTCTTGGAAAGTTGTTCTTTTCTAGGAATTTGTCCATTTCTTCTAGATTTTTCCAATTTATTGGCATCCATTTTTTCCTACAATTCTCTAATAATTGTTTGTATTTCTGTGGTGTCTGTTGTAACTCCTCCTTTTTCATTTATGATTTTATTTGTGTCCTTTCTTTCCTCCTTTTTTCTTGGTATATGTGAGTAGGTGTTTGCCAATTTTGTTTATCATCTCAAAGCACCAGTTCTTGGTTTCATTGATTTTTTTCAATTTTTTTATTATTCTATATTTATTTTTGCTCTGATCTTTATTGTGTCCTTCCTTCTGCTGTACTGGGTTCTATTTGATCTCCTTTTACTCGTTTCTTTAGTTATGAATTTAGACTATTTATTGGGATTGTTCTTGTTTCATGAGGTAAGCATGTATTGCTATATACTTCTCTGTTAGAACTACTTTGTGTTATCCCTTTTATTTTGAATTATTTTATTTTTGTTTTAAATTGTCTCCATGTATTGCTTGATTTCTTTGATTTGATCATTGATGTATTGATTATTTAGAAACTGTTGTTTAACCTCCATATGTTTGTAGGGTTTTTTTTTTCTTTTTTCATGTAATTGATTTCTGGTTTCATACCATTGTGATCTGAAAAGATGCTTGATACAATGTCAATCTCTTTGTATATATTGAGGCTTTTTTGTGTCCTAATATGTGATCTATTCTGGAGAATGTTCCATGTGCGCTTGAGAAAAGTGTGTATCCTGCTGCTTCTTGGTGGAATGTTCTCTATATATCTGTCAAGTCCATCTGGTCTAACGTGCTGTTCAACACCTATGTTTCCTTATTTATTTTCTATCTAGATGATCTGTCCATTAATGTAAGTGAAGTGTTAATGTCTCCTAATATGACTGTGCTGCTTTTTTTTTTTCCAGTTTAGGTCTATTAGTATTTGTTTTATATATTTAGGTGCTCCTATGTTAGGTGCATAGATATTTACAACATTATATCTTGTTGGACTGGGGTACTCACTTTATCATTATGTGATGTCCTTCTTTGTCTCTTGTTGCTTTCTTTGTTTTGAAGTATATTTTATCTGAGTAGTACTACTCCTGCTTTTTTTCTATCGTTTGTATGAAATATCTTTTTCCATCCCTTCACTTTCAGTTAGTGTATGTCCTTAGCTCTGAAATGAGTTTCTTGTAGGCAGCATACAGATAGGTAGTGATTCTTTATCCATTCTGCCACCCTGTTTTTTTTTGACTGGTGCATTTAGTCCATTTACATTGAAAGTAATTATTGATTGGTATTTACGTATTGCCATTTAACTGTTTCCTGGTTGTTTTTGTTGTTCCTCTCTGTTCCTTTCTTCCTGTCTTGCACTCTTCTCTTCTTATTTGATGTTTTCCCTTAGTATTATGCTTGACTTTCTTTTAAAACAATTTTTGAGTATCTATTCTAGGCTTTAGGTTCATGGTTACCATAATGTTCATGGGTAGTTTCCTAAATATGTAGCTGTCTATATTAAGGTGATGGTGGCTATATTTTGAACATAATCTGAAAGTACATTTTTCTTCTTCCTTCCTACTTTCTGTATAAGTTGTCATCATCTACACTTTTGCGTATTCCTTGACTGATTTTGTGTATAGCTGACTTTACTACTTTTGTTTATTTAAAACTTCATACTTGCTTAGTAAGTAATTGGTCTACAAACTTTAACATAGGTTTATTTTCACTGATGAAAAATATTTAAGCTTAAGAACATTTCTATAGACTGAAGTCCCTTTAATATATCCTGTAAGGCCAGTTTAGTGATGGTGAATTCTTTGAACTTTCATTTATCTGGGAAACTTTCAATCTGTTCTTTAATTGTGAATGATAACCTTGCTAGGTAGGAGATTCTTGGTTGTAGGTTCTTTCCTTTCAATACATTAAATATTTCATGCCAGTCCCTTATGGCCAGTCATTTCTGTTGAGAAATCTGCTGATAGCCTTATGGAGTTTCCCTCATATGTACAGGCTGCTCCTCATGTGCTGCTTTTAAGATTCTTTATCTTTAGTCTTTGCCATTTTTATTACTCTATGACTTGGTGTTGTCTTCCTGGGGTCCTGTTTGTTAGGGGCTCTCTGTGCTTCCTCCAAGACCTGGGTGTCTATTTTCTTCTCCAGATTGAGGACATTTTCACCAATTATTTCTTCAAAGAGACTTTCTCCTTTGTCACACTCTTCTCCTTCTGGGATCTCTACTATGCACATACTGTTTCATTTGGAGTTTTCACACAGCTCTCAGCATTTTCTCATTTTAGAAATGGTTTCTTCTCTCTGTTCCTCATGTTGGTTGTTTTCTGGTTTTCTATTTTCCAACTCATGGATTCCTCCTTCCTATTCCAGCAGTCTACTGTTCATTTCCTCCATTGTATTTTTCATTTCATTTATTGTTTTCTTCAACTCTGAGTGGCTCTTTTTGAAATCTTCTCTTTGTTGATGTTCTCATTGAGAACATCAGGTCTTTTCTGCAGTTCAATGGCATCTTTATGAATGTTACTTTGAAATTTTTATGAAGAAGTTTGTGATCTCTGTGTCATTTAGACATATTTCCTGTGTCTTATCCTGTTCTTTTGTTTGGAATATATTCCTCCGCCTGCTCCTCTTGTCTTTCTTCATTTGTATTAGGCAGGTCTGCTCTTCCTCCTCATCTAGAATGGATTTATGAAGATGTCATGTGGTGTCCAGAGGCTCAAGACTCTTTGATCATCAGTGTGGGATCTCCTTTATGGTGGAGACACCATTGCTGTTGGTGGGTTTTGCACAGGTTTACCTTTCAGCCAGTGCAGGCCTTTTGTTTGCCTTGTCTTGCATCTGCTGCTATTGTTGCAGGGGGCACCCTCTCCCTGTTGAGGAGCAATGGCAGCCTTTTCTGGGCTGGTATTGTCTGTGTGGTGGGTGTGCTGCGCAGCTGAGCTTCCAGGAAGGAAGATGGAGCACTTGGAGCTGGCTCCTCTGAGTGTCACACCAGTTGGATCGATGGAGGATTAGGGAAGCATCCTCCACTTGCCCTTTTTCCTTTGGTGGGAGCTCCCTCCAAACCCTCTTTCTATGGCACACTTCCTGATGCTGGTAAATCTTTCAAACTGTTGTTCCTCTGTTGGGATTCAGTGGGACCAATGGAGCATGCCTGTCCTCCACAAGTGAAAGAAGTCTCAGCCTGCCAGAGTGCTCCACCTTGCTCTGGTGTCCATTCCTGTTAATCCCCAAAGTCTAATGCAGTGTGGACTCAAGTTTTGAGAGCAGATATCCAAGGCCATGTGTGCATGATTCCTGTGTGCTTATCCTCTCCCCACTGTTCCCTATCCCCCTTCCACTTGTGGGACAATATGCAGAAAGAGTTTGGGTCATAATCAATTGTGGCTCTGCCATTTTACTCTTCTCTATGTTGTCTTTACTTCACCTGGTGTAGATGGTGTGTTCTATAACCTTCAGGTCATTTTCAGGGTTAGAAGAATTTTCTGTAGTTGTTTTCCTGGTTTGTATGTGGGAGGGTGTTTCTGCCTTGCCTTCCTAGTCCAGCATCTTTTACACCATTTTCCCCAAGACTTCCTTTAGTATTTCATGCTGTCATGCAACTCCTAGAATTCTGAGAACTCTGAATTGGAACTTGACATTCTACCTTGTTATGAAGGTAGGAAGTAGAAAATATTTAATATTTTGCTAGCATGATATTCAACTTCTCAATATTTAGAGAATCTTTCCCCAGGCCCCACAAACATTAAGGGTGGACCTGCCTGTCTCCGCTTTAAACATATAATGGCTGATTCTGATCTGGTACTTCTTGGCTTTGTTGAAGACTGTGCACTGGGGGTGGTTCTGGGAAAATAAGCTTTTATTTCTCTTTCTCTGTTACCCACTCCCTATTTTCAGGCTTCCAATCAGTCTGGGTACCATTGTAACCTGCTTCATGTGTATTTTATGTTATGATATTTTTCCTGCTAACTATGCTTTTTTTCTGGTTTGTGCACATGTAGGTTTAATTTACATAAGCAACATTGTATTTTATATTTCATTACCTTCCTTACTTTCTCACACAGTACTACAGCTCCAGCCCATATTGCCTATAGCTAAGCTTTTGCTTTTAATACTTTACTGTCTCTACTGCAGTTTACCCATTTTCTTCCCTAGTGGCAGTTGTAGGAGATACCTCATTGTTTTAATTTGCACTCTACTGATTAATAGTCTGCTTGATTATTTCCTCCCATGCTTGGTAGCAATTCAACTAATGATTGTCTTGGTAAAATATTCATAGTATGTATATTGGAATATATTCCTCCTCCTATATTTTCTGTTGATGTCTTTCTTGTTGGTTTTCAGGAGTTTCTAATATATGCTAGCAAAGTATGTTATCCCATTCTATTTCTATTTACTCCCATTTTTGATATAATCAGGTTCACCAATTTATTTGGCTTTATGATTTCTCACCTCAGAGAATAACAGTTATGTCTTCCTACACTGTTTTCTGAGTAGAGTGGATCTATAGTGGTGGTGGTATCATCTCTTCTCCTGACCTTCAAAAAGGTCAGGAGAAAATGGGTTGAGTATCCCCTTGAGAATTGCTCACTGACTATCTGTTCCACACTCCTTCTAGTCATGTTGAACACTTAGAGTTGTAAAATACGTATGTCAAAGTATGGGGAATACAGTCAGCAATACTATAATAACTTATTATGGTGATGTTTGGGAACCACACATAATGGTGAGCATTGTATAATGTATATAAGGTGAATTATGATGTTATACACCTGAAACCATTATAATATTATCTGTCTTGCCTGAAGGTGTCCGCCATGGGAAGTTCACTATGGATTCAGTGAGACCAAGAAATGATAATGAAATGTTCTTGGAGTAAAAGGGTTTATACCTGGCTTTAATCCTCATGGCAGTAGGTTGAGCACTAGAATCATATCTGCATCCAGGGGTCTGCAGGTTCATAATCCAACTCCATCTCTGCCTCCACCCAGAGCACTGGGCAGAGCTCTTTGTATAGTGACTCAGGCAATAATAGCTTATTGTCTGCAGTTGTGGCCTCCTCGCAGGAGGGCAATTACATCAAGTAGTCTAGGGTGAGGTGAGGATCCTGGCTGTAGGAACTTCCATTTTCCTCACATATCTCAACTATATTTCCATAAAAAACATAAAAGTTTCATATCCCAGATTCAGTTGTAGCTAGAGCCAGGAGACGTGCATTATTTTTGACTAATTAAATGCATTTTTGTGACATTTGAATTGTGAGACTGAGGTGGTTCTCCCATTTCACTGTGTATCAGAATCACCTGAGGGCTTATTAAACACAGATGCTGGCCTCCCTCACTAATGAGAAGGTCTGGAGAAGGGCCTGAAACGTGCATTTCTAATAAGTTTCCAGGGGAGGCTCATCCTAGGGTTCTGTTATTTACGTGCTGTGAGAGTGTCAGAGGAAATTCTCATGGTGGTGGCAGTGACAGCGGCAGATGGAGTTCCTAACCTCTAGGACATATCCAGACATTCCAAAAACTTTACACGATATTCACTGTACTAAATACATTTCTGCTTGAGAGAACCAGAGTTATTTCTGTTGGCGATAATGAACCATTGCTTGATCCAATACTATACTATACCAAAAATTACTATAAGTGACAAGAGATGTCCATAAATCCTTTACCCTAAATCAGTGTCTTGCCAGTGGGTTTCAGCCCTGGGAAAGTTCACTATGGATTCAATGAGAATAAAGAAATGACAGTGGAACATTCTTGTGGTGAAAGGGTTTATACCCAACTTTATTTCCATGGTGGCAGATCAAACACTAGAATCTCATCCACTCAGAGCTAGTGTACATGTAGCAAGCTGGTCTCTGCCTCTGGACCTCTCTGCCCCGAAAGCATTCTTAGTCTCTGTCCTTGGTATTGCCACCACTCTAGTCTCATCTCAGCTCTCCTGCAGCCTTGCAGCTCTGCCACCATGCCACCATGTCACTGTGCAGAGCACTGGGTGGAGCTGTTCATATAGATTTAATAACAAAGTATTGCCCACACGTGTGTAGTGAGCCAGCCCACCAAGGCCAGGTGAGAATCCTGGCCATAGGAACCTTCACTTTATCCACAATCAGTCTGCTGAGTCTCAAACCAGTATCTGTGATATTGTTATACACAACGGGAGCAGTGGAAACTATCCATGTGATTGGATTTACTGAGTGGAGTTGGCAAGAGATCTGTCAGGAATTAAAGCAGGACTAGAGACTTTGAAGCATCATGTGATATGGACGACCTATCCTCCTGCTTGTTTGGGACTTGAGGTCTCAGGATGTGCCTTGGGAGAGTGCCAGGCATAGTGGGTCAAGTTGTTCCCTCTAGTGTAATTGTTGCTTGGTCACCTTAGGAGGAAGTTGCCCTTAAATGCACAGAGTTTAGATGGCAGATAGAGGTGAGGATATAAGAATTCATTATCTGGATATATTTGAAATCTGAAGAGTAAAGCTCTGTTAGAATGAGTAGGCTATTCCAAGGCTGTGTCATTGTCTTGCATATGGGTTCCAGCTCCCGGTAAATTCGCTATGGATCCAGTGTGACCAGAGAAATGACAGTAGAACATTTCTTTTTGGTGAAAGGGTTTATTACCCGGCTTCTTCCCTGGGCGGTAGATCGAGCACTTGTGTCTCGGCCTCCGCCCAGAGCACTAGGCCAAGCTCTCTATATAGTGCAATAATAGCTTATTGTCTAAAGGTGTGGAAGCTCCTAGAACAGGCCAGTTACATAGTTAAATGGTTTAAGTTTAGTTAGGATCCTGGCCATAGGAACCCCAAGTTCTCCACACTCCACCCCTCCAGGATTCTTGCCTTACAATCTACACACTCTCAATCTTCTGCTATGGTCCCTGTGTGAGAGAGCTGGAGCACTGTAACCAGATTCCACAGCAGCAACAGAGGATGACAACAATTTAGAGATAATAACAAAAATTAAGACACAGCCAGATTTTGATACAGGTAACAAAATGCATAATAATCCTCAAGCCAGAGGAGGCTCCTAATAACAACAATTATAATAATCCTCAACCCAGAGGAGGTTCCTAATAACAAAAATTATAATAATCAAGTCAGACGAGGTTCCTAATATCTTAGGGGAGATAATGAACAACAACTTAGATATTGTGACAAAAATTTAAATACAAGATTTTGAAGGAAAATTATAACAATCCTCAAGCCAGAGGAAGTTCCCAATCCACAACGACCTTAGGGGCAATAAGACACATGTTTTAATGACACCAACATAGGCAAATCTTGTCCATCAGGTAGGGTGCATGCAAGAGAGTGGTCCTGTGATAGGACTGTAGCAGGAAGGGGGTCCCTTCCAGGTCTAGTATACCATACTTTTACTCCTCTCCCCGTGGGGGCTACTGAAGGGTCTATATATAGTGCTTCTGGAGGTGCATGTACTGGCCTTAATGATAAAACACAACTCCCTGGTAAGATGCTCCTACCTTCTGGCCATTCAGGGTATACTACTGTGTCCTTTGGGGGTCACTGTGCTGTTATTCCAGAAATACACAGGAGGCCAGCTCCCAGGCCTTGTCCCCACTGTGGCAGGAGAGCCAGCCATCATTGGTCCATGTGTCAAAAGGTCCAAGTCCATGTCCATTCAATGGAATCTCCGGGGTTCAGTGCAGTTGATGTTGGCAGCAAGAGATTATTCTGGTGGCCAAACCTTGGCTTCAGTGATCCTTCTTTGGTTTGTACTTGAAGTTGTACAGGAGATGCAGCCATATGTGTTAACTTTTCTGTGGGGCGCTGGGCTCCCTTTTGGGTTCTCTCATTCAAATGCTATGGCAGGGTCCATAAGCAGACTCACCATCCTTGCAGACGATTGGTATCTGACTTTAGTCCGGATTTTAACAAGCCATTGTGCCTCTCTATTATGACTGCTCTGGTAGGATTTTATGGCACATGAAACTTCCATTTGATTCCCAGCTGTCACATGCCATTCTTGAAGTGTTTGTCCAGTAAAATGGGTGCCCTGATCACTCTCAATTACCTGTGGTTGGCCATAGGCTGCAAAGAGATGCTCCAGTCCTCTTTTGGTCATCTGCTTATCTGCACAATGGGTAGGAAAAGCAACCAGAAGTCCAGTAGCTGTGTCCAGACAAGTCATGGCATACCAATGTCCTTTTGACACAGGTAGAAGCCCAATAGTCTATCTGCCACCTGATGAGGGGTATAGGCCCCTTAGCTATTGTCCCATGTTGCTGTGGAACTCAGTGTAAAACCCTTTTGGAGCACATGATACACTCCTGCTGGGCTCTACTAACTTCTTCAAAGGTCAAAGGCAAGCCCCACTGATGGGCTACAGCCCACATTGTCTTTTGCCCCACATGCAACAAACGCTGATGTAACCATTGGGCTACATCAGAGGCATGCTTTCCTTCTAACCAACGTATCTGGACAATTTATCTGCTTCATCAGTTCCAGGGGATGCCAGTGGCAAATGACCTGTCACATGGTGTACTGTAATTATTTTAGTTTGACCACAGGCCCATAAGTTTTGCCACAATTCTTGCCCCCAAAGGGGTCAGTGATCAACCAGCCAGTTGGCATGGTACCAGATTGGTAGCCACAGGGTGAAGCCCCGATAGACAGCCCAGCTGTCAGTTCAGACAACTATAGGGGAGGGCTCCTGGCTGATCACAAGCCACACAGCTGGCAACTCTGCCCATTGGCTGCTCTTCCCCATACCATCTTTCATCAGTATTGTCTCAGTCTTAGGAGGGAAAGCTATGGCCCTCTATTTTTGGGGCTGCCAATGACTGGAACAGTCTGTGTACCATGCATCTTTGGGCATAGGGGCACTTCCCTCACAGTAGGGACTCTCTGCTACTAATGGTTCAAAAGCAAGTTCTCCCTGATTTTCACTAGTATATGTTACCAGCCCCAATAAGCATTAGAGTTCTTCACTCAAGGAGCTACTAGAGGGCACTACACTGCTGTAGGTAAGCACCCTACTTGGCCAGTGTGGGCATTTGTGCCACATCACTCCCTGGCTTTTGGGTCCAGTCTCATACCATGCCAAGACGGGATAGGTGGTGACTACCTTTATCGGGGCCATTCCACTATGGGTTCTGTAGCCAGCAAGGCATGATTCATTGCAGCCAGTTGTTTTTCTATCCAAGTGTATCATACCTTGCCCTTTACCAGAGTTGTGATCAGAATCCAATAGGTTGGCATGTTCATTCAGGCTGTTGCCAGAGACTCCAGCCATAACCGGTCAGTCATATGAACATCAAGCTCACAGGGCGTTGATGGGTCTATCAAACTCAAGGCCTGCATGGCCTTGACAGCCCATTTTGCTGTAGTAAAGGCAGATGCACATGTCTCATCCCAGTCCCACCTGATGCCCTTTTGTGCCAAATGGTATAAGGGCTTCAGAATTTGTGCCAAGTGCAGGATAAATACTCTCCAGTAGCCTAGAATACCCCAAAACTCCTGCAGCAATGCTGCTGTTATAAGGGTAGGAAAGACCTGGACTTTATCTATAACTGCTTCTGGTATAACTTTGTTCTTATCCAACCAGATGATACCCAATAATTTGAAAGGCAAACCAGGTCCCTGAACATTGGTACTGTTCACAGCCCATCCTTCCTCCTGCAGATGTTGCAGCAGTCTAGGTGCTGCACCTACTAGATCTGAAAGGGAATTGTACATGAGCATGACATCATCAATATAATAGTATAGCCACACTGTTGGTGGTTTCTCCCATGTAGCCAAGTCCTGGGCTACAAGTCCATGACAGATAGTGGGGCAGTGCAGGTATCCCTGTGGAAGGACAGTGAAAGTCCATTGCCATCTTTCCGATGTGAAGGAAAACTTTTTCTGAATTTTCTGCTCAATGTCGATGGAAAAGAAGGCATTATGAAGATCTACCACATAATGTATGTTCTTAGTTCTTGGCTGTGGGTATCCATCAGTCCTGCAATAGAGGGGACAGCAGCATGCATAGGGGGTATGACTTTATTCAGTTCTCTGTAATCTACAGTCATAAACCAGGAGCCATCTGGCTTTTTTACTGACCACACTGGGGAACTGAAAGGACTATGGGTAGGCTTTATCATGCCCACTTTTCCAGCTCCTAGAGAGTTTCTCCAATCTCTTTATGCCCTCCAGGAAGTTTGTATTGTTTGGTATTAGTCACCCACTAAGTCACATGCAAAGCTATGGGAGGATGCCTATCATGTCTCCTCAGAACTGCCTTCACCACATGTACTGTCAGTCTGAACTCAGTGGTCTGCAACCATAGACTCTGCAGGATATGAATACCCAAAATGTATACTCAGGGATGGGAGATTTATACACAATGTACTCTTTTTGGGGTAGGCGCCATATTCCCCAAATGATTTGGGCTTTTTCACTCTGATAGTCCTACCTGTGTATCCGTCTATGATAGTGGGGGTCCCAGGGAACTGCTCAGGGTTATCATGAATCAGTGAACATTCAGCCCCTGTGTCCACCAGAGCCAGGACAAGTATGTTCACTGGGGACCAATGGATAGCTATTTCAACATGTGGCCTCTAGTCCCCCTGTGGTCCCCCAGGGCAGGTACCTTGCCCTTCCCCTCAGTCAAACCATGTTCCCCAATCATCTTCCTGTGTGGGCTCGAGTGAGGTTGGCTCACTCTCCAGGAGGAAGTCTTGCAAACAGACAGGCTGGACACGTGGCTCTGTCTCTGACCTCTGCCTCTTTGTTCTTAATGGCTGGAACTGCTGCTCTGGTTTCAGTTGTTGCCATAGCTC
This sequence comes from Manis pentadactyla, assembly GCF_030020395.1. Lineage (NCBI taxonomy): Eukaryota > Metazoa > Chordata > Mammalia > Pholidota > Manidae > Manis > Manis pentadactyla. The sequence continues at coordinate 10,672,923 of NC_080031.1, read as the reverse complement.
TAGTAAGATCTTATTTGACTTCCTGTCTGATTTCCTTCCATCTGCTCCTGCTCTTATTAAATCAACCTACATCTGGGTGTTCACAACTTTTCTGGGGCACTTTAAATTCTTCTTGTGAGTAACAGACCTTATTTCTTTCTGTGTTCCTATTGCTTCAGTCTCTCCTAAGTCTGCTACTGTACATATCACCTCGCTTATGGGCTGCCCTAAGAGAGGGGAAAGAATGACCACTAGAGACCCAAAGAAGGCTGTGGGAGTGATTTGAAGCACAATATTTCTCATCTTAGTAGTGAAAATCTCTTCATCTGGGTCATTAATCTCTGAACTATAGATGTCGTTTCTTATGCCTGGGTCTCGTAACATCTGATGGAGATCAGCATACATCTGCCATGTAACAGGAGAGGATGGTAGATCATCCAGATTGGGCCAAAGAGCATGAAGTGCAACCATAAGCCAATCGAGAAGGGAATGATTCCCTGGTGTCTGATGTGCACTTTGTAACTGCTGTGTCAAGGCAGGCTGCGCTGTCAGGGAAGCCAGCTTTCTCATCTCTGATCCTGAAAGAACAATTCCATCTACCCCTAAGTCCCACAGACACAGGAGCCAAGCTTATATTGACCAGGAGAGCTTCTGTCTAAACCGGGAGCCCAAATCCACCAGCTCAGCCTGAGTATAGGGTGGACCATTAAGTGCTCCACGACCTGGCGAGGGGGCTGCTCCTCTCCTTGTGGAACTCTCAGCTGTTGGGTCTTTATTTTCTTTACAACCACTGGGCATGGTTTCAACACAGGAGGGGTCAGTGCCTCCAGCACCACCCCTTCATCCTTCCACTGCTCCTCCATTTCTGGGGCTGATGGCACCTTTCTCTCCCCTCCCCTGAGTGCCTCCTCTGCTACAACCATTACCTTTTCTACAGTGCCTCACAGCAATGACAGCTCAGTTTTCAGCAGCTCTCTTTCCTTCACCTCAAAGATTTGCAGCTGGCGTTCTTGTGCCACCTCTGCCAGTGCTTCCTTCAGGAGTTCGTCTTTTTCCTTGATGGCTTTTTCCTCCATCAGAGCACCTGGCTGGGTTTTCCATCTTGTTCTGTAAGGAATTTTTTACCTCTTCAAAGGCACCTCTTTCTGCTGGTATTCTCGTGCTGCCTCCTCTTGCATCCATGCCATTTCCTTCTTCAGGGAATCCACAGAAGTCTGCAGCTCACATTCTCATGCCGCCACTTCTTGAGTCTTTTTCAGAGACATGTCCTTCTCTTCTGTAGACTTTTTTAATACTGTGAGAAGCAGCCAACCCATGGTCCCTGCTGCCTCATGGGCACTCTGTCTTTCAAAATACCTACTTACTATACCAAGGGCGGCCCCCTACTGCCTCAGGTATCATGTCCACCTGCGTCCAGTCCTGGGTTGGGGCACATCCCTCTAGAAGGCAAGCCACCTCAGAGCACATATCCACTGGGGGACAACCACTGCCTCCCCATTCACAGGGGCAGCCTGCTGAAGCACCCCTCCCGTGAGGGCATCCTGTCTTTTTCCTTGGCCAACAATGAATCCTGCTAACTATGCCGATTGTCCTGCCAATGGGTTTCATTGAACTCCGGCAAGTTTGCTATGGATTCAGTGTGACCAAAGAAACAACAGTGGAACATTTCTTTGTGTTGAAAGGGTTTATTCCCTGGTTTGTTCTCTCTTCAGTAGGTCGAGCACTAGTGTCTCTGCTTCCACCCAGAGCACTGGGCCGAGCTCTCTATATAGCGCAATTATAGCTTATTGACTAAGGGTGTGCTAGCGGTAGCCTAGCAACAGGCCAGTTACATCATCAAGTTGTTTAAGTTCAGTGAGGATTCTAAAGGAATGCCCTTTGATCCCATGGCCAAAGGAACCCCAAAGTTCCCACAGTCATCCTGAGCCAAGGGGATAAAGGGTGAGAGCCAAAAGTGGAGGCTGTGGAGTCACGTAGACTCTGATTTGAATCCCAGTGTGTGTGTGATCTATGTGACTTAAGAAAGTTACTAAACCAAGTTTCTATACCTTTGAAATGTGGATAACAATGGTACCTACCTGTTGTGAGGTGTAAGTGAAAAAAAATGCATATGAAGCATTTCAAGTGTTGCCTGGCTCAGAGTAAGCACCCCGACACTTGTTCATGCTGGCATTATTATTGGTGTTGCTAAGGAAATTACATAAAGAATCAGGTAGAAGCTCTTTGGTAGGATAAGTAACAGGGCTGCAAGAGAGGAGAGGGCAAAGTCTAGATAAGAATGGGATTGCGATCACTTGCTGGTGACCTTTGCATTCACCTCTCTTTGCCTTGTGTACTCTTGGCTACAAAAAAAGTAAGAATTGGCTTGAATAATCATTTCTATATAGAAGGTAATTAAATAATGAATGTCTTTCTAATTCAATGCTGAGTTTAAAATTTGTTAAATTACGTTTTAGATAGTAAATATTTACCAAAGAACTCAGGTTAGTGAAAATCCCAAGGGAAGGAAAACATGAACTTGAAATCATTACTTTTCAAAGAAAAATGAAAGTGTGGGGTAGGGGGGAAGGAAGACAACAGGAGGGATGGAGGCATTCTCCCAACCAAGGAGGGAAGGGGCTGCTTCCCATCATAGTTGGGGGGGGGCAGCATTCAGAGGGCTTACCTCGTGTATTTATAACAATTTATACTTAACATTGAGAAAGAATATTAAGATTTAACTCAGAAACACTTTTCTCCTCAGTGTTCTTTGCACGGCAGCCTTTACCTCCTTATTCCTCAAGCTGTAGATCAGGGGGTTGAGCAGGGGGATGACTGTGGTGTAGAACACAGAGGCCACGTTCTCCCAGGCCAGGGAGTTGGCCGTGGAGGGCTTTAAGTACATGAAAGCACTGGATCCATAGGGCAAGCCCACCGCTGCCAGGTGGGAGCTGCAGGTGCTGAAGGCTTTGGACCTGCCCTCTGTGGTGCTGATGTGGAGGATGCTGGAAAGGATGAAGGCGTAGGAAACCAGGACTATTAAGCTGGTAACTACAGGGTTGAATCCAGCCCCACAGAATAGTGTCATTTCAACATCATAGGTGCTGGAGCAGGACAGCTTCATGAGGGGGACAATGTCACAGAAGTAGTGACTGATGAGCTCACAGTAGGACAGTTTTATCATGAGGACAGTCCCTATTGTTGAGTCAATGAGCCTTATGGCATAGACCACAGCCACCAACAGGGAGCAGACTTGATGAGACATGATGACGTTGTAAAGCAAAGGTCTGCAGATGGCGACATAGCGGTCATAGGCCATCACTGTCAGCATGTAACACTCGGCAATGACAAACACAAAGAAGACAGAGAGCTGTGACATGCAGCCCGCATAGGAGATGACATTCTTCTCTGACACAAAATTCACCAGCATTTTAGGGGTAATGATGGAGGAGAAGCAGAGATCTATGAGGGACATATTGCTGAGGAAGTAGTACATGGGGGTGTGCAGCTGAGCACTCAGCCAGATCAGTGTGAACATGCCCAGGTTCCCGACCACGGTGACCGAGTAGATGGCAAGGAAGAGGAGGAAGAGGGGCCGCTGGAGCTCTGGTCTGCTTGTTAGTACCCCCAGGACGAACTCTGTCACTGCTGAGTGATTTTGAGCAGCCATCTGCTTTATTTTTTTTTGGAGCCCTGTGGGGATGAGAGAGGAGAACCCCATGAAAGACTGTCCCTTGATGTGCTTAGAGAAGCTAGTTCTGAGCAGTTGAGACCAGCTGAGTCATCCCGGGCTCCTCGCTGATGCATCTGTCCCTCGTCCTGCTGTCCTGGGAGGAGGCCAGTTCTAGGCTGTTTCAAATATCATGAGGATAAGAGGAGAAATCGCGCATGACTTTAACTTTTACCACTTTTATGTTTCTCAGAGATCCTAGAGTAGCGGTTCTTAACGTGCAGTTCCTGGACCAGCAGCGACAGCTTCACGTGGAGATGTTAGAGGTGTAGGCTCTCACGTATCACCAACGACCTACCTTATCATATGGAGCCAGTTAGTCTGGGCTTACCCCTCCCTCCAGGTGACTCTGTGGCAAGCTAACGTCAGCAAACTCTGCCAGGTAGCTAACAAGCAATATATTTCTTACTGTGTGGTTGGAGATAATTCTCCTCAGAAATGAAATTTTCCTGTGTTCCATGCAACTTCTAAGAAGTCCTTGAATTTGTATGTACAGATACCTACCTCAGATCAATGTAGTGTCAGTGTAACGTGTTACTCACAACTGTATCATTGATTGACATGTCATTTTCTGTATCTGAAAGAAGGAGAAATCAGTAATATCAATTCCAATAGTGGCTGTAAAAGCAACATGGGATAACGCATTTTGAGAAGTAATTTTCAGTCACTGAGTTCATATATAATTGAGCTGTCATTAGGCGTTTGGAATTTGTTCTTTGTTTTTCACTGGACTTGAGGCTATGAGCTCATGGACACTGACATTGAACGTATAGTTTAATTACCTGGAGTGTTTAAAAAGTATTGATGCCTGGGTTCCACCAACAGAGCATTTTATTTAATTGATTAGTCATGAAACCTGGGGACGAGCACATAATATAGGTCAGCATAAGTGCTCAATAACTTGTTTCACAATTATTTTCAGATCAAACTATGGCCCCCTTAAGTCCCTATTGGCAAAGTCCTCAAATTATAGACATGTCTCTGGGAAGCATGGAGCAACATTGACATGATACTTATAGAGGTGTCTCTGTGATATATTCTTTAGCCTTAAAAACCTTGAATTCCACTATTTTTATTGCTGCCTTAAAGAATTAAGAACTTGCATAATGCTCTTTATGGTCAAACTCATTAACTCTTCCTAAAATTTTCAGTATGAGGAGAAATGTGTTCAGAGTTGCATTTTTATTCCCATTTTCATATTCAAAGTGACATGGTAGATACTATATCCTTGCTTGAGGCCTCCTAGTTCCTGGTGACCTGTCTCCACCTGTTCTTTCTCCTGATCATGAAGTTGTCCCCCAGCACCCGTGGGCAGCTTACACATCTGTACACCTATAGCTCTCGGCAATGTAGTGTTTGAATATACTTTACATTTGATTCTTAGCTGTGCACAGCCTGTGAGAAGAATGAGAAATGTTATATTACTTTTTCATTCTCAGGGTTACGTAGGTCGTACAGCTAGGAAGAGGCAGAATGGGGCCTAAAATCCAGGACATTTGAGCCCTGTCTATCTAGTTTCAACTAAACTATACTCTTGCTGTGGCTTATCTTTGTGAAGCACTTTACTAGTACTGAGTACACTTGGTATTGAATTTTTGGAGAAAGAGGGTGGATTTCTCTGTTAATTTCAGGTGCATTTATGAAATTACAAAGGCAATACATAGGCATTGTAAAGTTAAAATACACATAAGCAAAAACAAAAACACCATTTTCCTGCTATTTCTTGATCAGTTCTAATGGTGCCTATCCTTCTACCTTTTCTGTGCATATTTGTGTTTACATGTGTAAGTTTATATGTATTTTTTTAAAAACTTTTTGTAACGTGCTATATTAATGTAGTACTTTACAATACATTGTCTCAATTTATTCCTCTAGTAATAGTAAGTCAGGCATTAATTGTATTACTTTTTCTTAGATGTAAGAGTCTTTAAATCCTTATGATGTGGTGTGAAGACAAGAAAATAAGGATCACATTGAGAACATTACAGGTTATTTGTTGTGAGGTATTTAACTTCACACTTAGCTTGTATCAGAGTTAACTAAGTTTAAAAAATTATTCCACTTTCTTGTAAAGGAGAAAAAAAATTTCTGGTAGATAACTATAGGATAAAAAAATCTTATGTATCCCCTTGTATCCAATTTTCACCTCTTAACAATAAGAAACATAGAAAATCCCTCTTGAACATATTACTGGAAACAATGTGCTTTACAAAGCACCCCTCACTCAGTGCAGAGTAGATGTGGAAATCCCAGACAGCAGTGATTTAATTTTGCTCCCCTTATCACCTAATGATATGAAACACCAATCATGATGCATATATTTGGTGTCTGTCACCACGATGATTACCTGAAGTTTTACTGGACCATCAGAGGCTCAGGACTGCTGCTGAGGAAACACAGCCTCACTCAGAGATGAAGATAGAGGGTAGATTTTGGAGGTTGGAAATTCTTACATTAGAGACAGGAGTTCTTGGAAGAACTGTCTTTTTCATACAATTGCATTAAATTTTAATTAAATACCAGTGCTGAGGAAAAACGGAACATACTCTCTGGAAATTTTAGGGACACATTGGTATCAATAAGCAGGAAACAATTGTCAGGAAATGAGAGAACCATACAGATTCCTATCTATTCTTAATTGTACTCAAAGCGGCCAGCACAGTCATGAGAAATGGGTCACTGAGATTGGGACACTCTGGGTCAACGTATATTTATATTGGCGGAACCTCTCCCAGGTGCGGGCCCTTTGGGGAAGGGCGTCCTCACAAAGGAGCATTAGAGTCTTTGCTTATGCCTGTGCTGTGGGTCAGGTTTTGTTTCCCAGGTGTGTTAAATCTTCTATTATTGGGAGAGCCACCTTGGGAAGTTTAGGATCTAATGCAGCATTCAAGTAATTTCCTAGGAACAATGCAAACATCACCACCAGCATCATCGTGAGAATCAGCAGCTGCTGCCGCATCCACAGCAGCCCCACCTCACCGTCCTCTTCATCGTCGTCATCGGCATCATCGGCGTCAGTTACCAGTGTTGGTGTTCTTACTCATTGGTAGTCACTCTTCATTAGGCGCAATCAACAAGGCATAAAATGTTTATTTTAATGGGTTTAAAAGGACTAATTCATATTATGCTCACAAAATTGTGTGATTCAGTAAAGGCATGTTAAGCAGCAAGGAACATTAAATTTGTCACCACGTGGTTGTCCTTTGTGCACAGACACTATACAATGGGAGGAGGTTGATGCACATAAGGAGGTTGACTTACAAGAACTATTCTCCTATTCTCATTCAAAAGGGAAATATGCTCATAAAAATTCACTTTTCCATAATAGGTTCAGTAATATATTGTGCAGTGAAATACTGATCATGAAGATTTTAAAGTTTTTATTTTGATGTAGTTGTAACTTCATATGTAGTTGTAAGAAATAATAGAGATCTTGTGTATCTCTTATGCAGTTCCCCCAGGGGTAACACTTTGCACAATTATCACACAACATACCCAGGACATTATATATTTCCATATGCAGTACACTTAGCTTACTCAGATTTCTCCACTTTTATATACGCTCCTCATGTGTGTGTGTGTGTGTGTGTGTGTGTATGTGTGTGTACATTCAGTTTGATGCAATGTTATCTGACACGTAGGTTTGTGCACATTCTACTCAGAACTGTTATCATATCCAGGTCCACACACACAGGTGTAGATGTGCTTAGGGCTTCTCAGGAGACGAGGTTGTCCTTTGTCCCCCTGCTCCATCCAGACCCAGGGTTGGTCCAGCCTCATCCTCACCATTGGCCTGTGTGGGGAAGTAGGACTCACACTTGGAAATGTCTTATTCCAAAGCCCACGCAAAGAGAGGAACAAGGTGGTTTCAAAGCCACCTATGCGTCCTGCAGTAACAGAAACATGCTGGAGGGGACACCTGGGCCAGGGACATCAGGGTCAGAAGGAACTCCACTCAGTAAAGGTGACTTTCCATGAGGCACAAGGGCTTATGAGCATATGTGCTCCAGTCCTGTGTGTACAAGATACAAGATACTTTTGTGCCCTGGTGAGTGGGGTGGTAGCATGGGAAGACAGACAGCAGAAGGGGTCCCTGGGCAAGGACAGAATGGTGTCACTGGGCAGTGGTCTATGAAGGAGCAGCAGATGCTTCTCTGAGTAACTGGCCAGGCCCCTGGGAATTGTAAGGAGTTGGTGCTGGAGGAGACTCCAAGTAGAGCTGGGCCTGGTGCCCAGCTTTTTATTTACCAAGGGACTTAGGTAAGTGAAAATGAATCCCAAGAGAAGGAGAACATAATGTTGGAATCATTGATTTTCAAAGAGAAGTGAATGTAGAGAGGGGAGGAAGGAAGACAAAGGAGGGATGGAGGCATTCTTCTGACCATGGAGAGAAGGGGCTGTTTCCCATCACGGTTGGTGGGGGCAGACATTCAGAGGGCTTCCTGCCTGTGTTTATAATTTACTCCTACATTGATAAAGAATTTTAACATTTGTATCAAAACACTTTTCTCCTCAGTGTTCTTTGCAAGGCAGCCTTTACCTCCTTATTCCTCATGCTGTAGATCAGGGGGTTGAGCATGGGGATGACTGTGGTGTAGAACACGGAGGCCACGTTCTCCTGGGCCAGGGAGTTGGCCATGGAGGGCTTTAAGTACATGAATGCACTGGATCCATAGGGCAAGCCCACCGCTGCCAGGTGGGAGCTGCAGGTGCTGAAGGCTTTGGACCTGCCCTCTGTGGTGCTGATGCGGAGGATGCTGGAGAGAATGTAGGCGTAGGAAACCAGGACTGTTAAGCTGGTGACTACGATGTTGTATCCAGCCAAACAGAAAACTGTCATCTCAACATCATAGGTGCTAGAGCAGGAGAGCTTCATGAGGGGGATGATGTCACAGCAGTAGTGACTGAGGAGGAGCTCACAATAGGACAGTTTCAACATGAGGACAGTCCCTATTGTTGAGTCAATGAGCCCTATGGCATAGATCACAGCCACCAACAGGGAGCAGACTTGATGAGACATGATGACATTGTAAAGCAAAGGTCTGCAGATGGCGACATAGTGGTCATAGGCCATCACCATCAGCATGTAACACTCAGGAATGCCAAACACCAGGAAGAAGGAGAGCTGTGACATGCACCCCACATAGGAGATTACGTTCTTCTCTGACACAAAGTTCGCCAGCATTTTAGGGGTAATGACAGAGGAGTAGCAGAGGTCCACGAGGGACAGGTTGCTGAGGAAGTAGTACATGGGGGTGTGCAGCTGAGCACTCAGCCAGATCAGTGTGAACATGCCCAGGTTCCCGACCACGGTGACCGAGTAGATGGCAAGGAAGAGGAGGAAGAGGGGCCGCTGGAGCTCTGGTCTGCTCGTTAGTCCCCCCAGGACGAACTCTGTCACCGCCGAGTGATTTTGTGCAGCCATCTGCTTTCTTTGGTTTAGAGCCCTCTGGGGATGAGAGAGGAGATCCCTTGTAAGGCTTAAATTCTCCTGGTCTCCTTGGAGAAGCTGGTTCTGACCATTGGGACTAGCTGAGTGGTCCTGGGCTCCTAGCTGATGCATCTACCCCTCTTCCTGCTGTCCTGGGGGGAAGGCCAGCCCCTGGGTATTTCACGGATCATGGTGTTAATGAGGTATAATCTGGAACATTTGCCACCTTTGTGTTTCCCAGATAACCCGATTACTGATTCTTAACGTGCAGTCTCTGGACCAGCAGCATGAGCTTCACCTGGAGACGTTAGAAATGCAAAGTCTCAGCCGTCACCCGGGACCTACCAATTCAGAAACCTGGGGATGGGGCCCATCAGTCCGGGCTTAGCTGTCTCTCCAGGTGACACTGATGTATGCTAACATTAGAGAACTCTGCCCCATAGGTAATATGTAGCATATTTCACATTTTATTGGGGGATGCATTTTCTCAGAAATGAAATTTCCCTGGGTTCCATGCAATTCGTCCCTGAATGTGCATCTACAAAACTGAGCTCAGATTAATGCAGTGTCCATGTTATGTGTTACTCACGACTGTATCATTGATTGACATGTCAGTTTCTGTACCTGAAAGATGAAGAAATCACTAATATCAGTGCCATTGGTGGCTGGGTATGGGCACATAATATGTCAGAATAAGTGCTCAATAGCTGGTTTCACTATTATTTTCAGATCATAATATTAAACTATGACCCCTTTATCTCGCTATTGTCTAAGTGCTGAAATTATAGACATGCTCCTGTGAAGCATGGATTTATATATTCTCAGATAGGAAAGTTTTATAGATTTGTCCTTGAGATATGTACCTTAGGATTAAAAAACTTAAATTCTACTGTTTTTATTGCTGCCTTTTATAGTTACGAGCTTTTGTATAATGCTCCTTGAAGGTCAAACTCGTGAACTCATCCTCAAATACTCAGCATGAGGAGAAATGCTTTCAGAGTTGGATTTTTATTCCTATTTTCATACTGAAGGTGGCAGTGCAGAGGCTGTGGGCCCTGCCCGTGGCTGCCTCGCCATCGGTGACTGGGGCTCCGGCTGTGCCGAGGCGGACCAGGAGCCTCTTCCTTCAGTCCACGGGCGGCCTTACACCTCTGCACACATCCGCCTCTGGGCGATGCTGTGGTTGAACGTGCTTTACACCTGATGTCTTAGGCGTTTCTGTGCACAGCCCATGGGAAAAATGACAAATGCTGTATTACTTTTTTCATTGTCAAGGCTACCTAGTTCCTGGAACTAGTAAGGGGCAGAAATGGGACTAAAACCCAGGACTTCTGACCATTGCTTCCTGTCTACTAATGTATATCATTTTGCTGTGGCTTGTCTTGTAGAATTTTATTACTTTTTAGTAAAGTTAACTCATTGAATTTTTGGAGACAGAGAGGATGGATTCACTTAATTTCAGATGCATTTAGAAAATTACAAAGGTGATATGCATGCATTGTAGAAGTTAAAGTACAAATAAGCAAAATCAAAACACCACTGTGCTCATATTTGGTGACTGATTCTGGCAGGGACTATACTTCTCCATTTTGTATGCATATTTGTGTTTGCATGTATAAGTATGTATGTATCTTTTAAAAACATTTTATAACTTACTGTTTTAATATAGAACTTTACATCTCAATTTATTCTAATAATTAATAATAATAATGATTACTCTGGCACTAACCATTTTTTTTTACCCGATGTCAAGAGTCTTTAGATCCTTAGGATGTGGTATGAAGACAAGATAATATGTGCTCCTTGTAAACTTCATACGTTAAATTATTGTTGGTGAGGTATTTAAGTTCACAATAACTAGTATCAGAGGAAGCTTAATTTAGAAAACTATTACCACTTCTTGCAAACGAGAAAACATTTCTTCTAGATAAATAGAGATTAAAACCATATTATTATCCCCACATCCAATATTTTCACCTCTTAAAACAATGAGTAACAGAAAATCCCTCTTGAACATATTATCAGAAACATAATTACCAGAACAAATTACAGAGTACTGTGGATTTTACACCATTCATTCAGTGCAGAGCAGATGGAAAAATCCTAGACAGCAATGATTTAATTTTACTCCCATAATCACCTAATATTATAGAACAGGCAAACATGACTCACACATTTGATGTCTGTTACTGTGACGATCACCTCTAGCTTTACTGGACCTTCGGAGGCTCAGGACTGCTGCCGCTGAGAACACAGTGCACAAGAGAAAACTACTCAGAGACGGAGGTAAACGTATGGTTGGAAATAGCCGATACTAGAGACTAGAGATTAGAGTTCTCATAAGAAATATTTTTCTCATACAATTGCTTTAAAGGTGTAATTAAATACCTGTGCTGAGGAAAAATGGAATAGAGTCTCCTGGAAATTTTAGGGGATGCCTTGGTTTTAATAATAAGAATATGATTACCAGGAAATGATGGACCATACAGATTCATGTCTATTCTTAATAGTTGTCAAAAGGACCAGCGCAGTCATGAGAAGGGGGCCACTGAGACTGGGACACTCTGGGTCTGTTTATATGGGCAGAACCTCTCCTGGGTGTGGTCCCTTTCAAGGGTGGAGCTCTCACTAAAGGAGCAATTAGAGTGTCAGTTTATGGCTATGCTGTGAATTATGTTTTATCTCCCAGGTGTGTTAATTTTCCTACTGGGTAAGTTACCTTGCAATCTGGGACACTTAGAGTCTAATGCAGCATTCAGGCATTAATGAGCAAACCAAGACGATCCTCCTGCTCCTCATCTTCACCGTCACCTCCAGTAGCACCCCCCGCTTCCCTGTCGGTATCACCATCACCACCACGTCCTCATTTTCATCAGCGCTGTCGGCATCGCCATCGGCATCACCAGCAGCCGTCACGTCATCTCACCGCATCATCAGCAGCCGCAGCAGCATCTCGGCATCTTCATCATCAGCATCATTTCCATCGCAGCATCAGGTACTCTCATTATGGTTCTTGCTCGATAATGGTGTTCTTCATTAGGCATAAACAACTAGGCCTAAAATGTTTATTTTAAAGCATTTAAAAAAAGAAGTACTAATATTATGATCAAACAAAGAGTATAATTCAGTAAAGGAATGTTCAATTGTAAGGAACATTATATTTGTCACCCTGCTGGGCCCCTTGTACACTGACACGATAGAATGGCAGGAGGTGAGTTGACTTATAAGGCCTATACTCTCATATTCCCATTAAAAAAGGAAATATACTCATAAGAAAATCCACTTTTCAGGAATACATTCAGTAATACATTATTCAATGAAATATTTATCATGGGGATTTTTGAGATTGGGACACTCTGGGTCTTTTTTTATATGGGCAGAACCTCTCCTGGGTGTGATCCCTTTGAAGGGACCACATTTTGACAGAATTGTAGTTTCACATGTAGTTGTAAGAAATAATATACAGAGAAGCTGTGTAGCTGTTATGCAGTTCCCCCAGTGATAAATTTTGCACAATTATCATGCAACACACACCCAGGACATTGTATGTTGCCATATGCAGTGCACTTATCTCACTCGGATTTCCCCATTTTTACTTACACTCATTTGTGAGTGTGGGCGCATTTAGTTCAATGGAATTTTGTCTGACATGTAGGTTCCTGCACACTCAGAATTTTTTATGCTATTCCAAGTCCACACACTTAGGTGTTGACACACTTAGGCACAGATGTGGTTCAGGACTCTCAGGAGAGTGGGTTTTCCTCTCTCTCCCTGCTCCATCCAGGCCTGTAACCTCAGCACTGGCCTGTGTGGGGAAGATGACTCAGTCTTGGAGCTGCCTTACTCCAAATCCCATGGAAGGAGGGGACTGAGGTGGTTCAGAAGCCCCGTGTTTCATTATGTGGTGACAGCAACCTACTGGAGGGGAACACCTGGGCCAGAACATCAGGAGTAAGCAGAAGCCTACAGCAGTAAACGTGACTCTCCATCAGGCGCAAGGGCTTCTGAAGGCATGTGCTCCACCCCTGTGTGTACAAGCAACTCAAATACCCCACACAAATACCCTGTACTTGCCTGTAAGGCCCATCTATCTCCCCAAGGAGATCACACAGCTTGTCCTCCTCCCCTAAACCAAAGGGATGGCCAGAGGGTGGTTGTGTGCAGGAGGCATATATGGAGCTTTGACATGATTAGTCAATAAGAGCATGTGTAGGGGTTCCTGTGCGGAGGGACAGACTGGCAGTGGGACAGGGAAGGAGGGCACTGTGGCCATGGGGAGGGAGCTGGGCACCAGGGAGAGACTTTATTTCATACTATATTATTTTTTATATTATTTTAATATTTTATAATTTATTTAATTTTATATTGTAGTATATTACATTGGTTTCAAGTATATGTCACAATGATTTGACATAGAAAGATGTTACAGAACCATTGACTATATTCTCGATGTGGCAGTTCCAACCCCATGATTAATTTATACTATGATTGAGCTTTTTATACCTCTTTATTCCCCTTACTCACCACACTCACCCACCTCAACGCCTCTCTCATGGTAACCACCAGTATGTCTCAGTGTCTATGGGGCTGAGGCTATTTTGTTTATTTTGTTTTATTTTTAGATTCCACATATAAGTGAAATCATATATTTGTCCTTTTTCACCAGTCTTATTTCAGTTACCATGATACCCTCTAGATCTATCCATGTTGTCACAAATGACAGGTTTTATTTCTGTTTTGTGACTGAATATTATTCCACTGTATGTATCACATCCGTAGCCATTCACATATGGATGGACACTTTTGATACTTCCATATCTAAGCTATTGCAAATAACATAGCTATAATAATAGGGATGCATATATTTTTTAGGATGAGATATTTTGTTTTCTTCTGGAAAATTCCTAGAAGTGGAGTTACTGGGTCCTGCTGCATTTCTAGTTTTAGTTTTTTGAGGAACCGCCATAGTGCTTTCCACATAAGGTGCACCAATTTACATTCCCACCAACAGTGTAGGAAGGTTCCCATTTCTCCACATCCTGGTTAACACTTGTTATTTCTTGTCTTTTGGATAGTGGCCATTCTACCTTTTGGGAGGTGATATCTCATTGTGGTTTTGATTTGTGCTTCCCTGATGATTAGCAGAGTGGAACATCTTTTCATGTCCCTGTTGGTCATCTGTATTTCTTCTTTGGAAAAATGTCTATTCAGTTTGTATGGCCATTTAAAAAATCAGATTACTTGTTTTCTTGTTGCTGAGTCTTATGAGTTCTTTATATTTTTCATGTTAGCCCATTACCAGATGAATCACTTACAAATATATTCTCCCATATTGTAGGTTGCCTTTTTGTTTTATTGATGATGTCTTTTGCTGTACAGATGTTTTATAGTTTGATGTAGTCCCCCATGCACATTTTTGCTTTTGTTTCAGTAGCCTAGGGAGATGTGTCCAGAAAAATCTTGTTCTTGATTACAGTCAAGAGATTTTTGCCTATGTTTTCTTCTGAGAATTTTATGGTTTCATGTCTTACATTTATGCCTTTAATCTTGAGTTTACTTTTGTGTATGGAGTTAGACAATAATCCAGTTTCATTCTCTTGCATGTAGTTGCCCAGTTTTCCCATCATGATTTGTTGAAGAGACTGTCTTTTCCCCATTGTATTTTCATGGCTTCTTTGTAATATGTTAGTTGAACATATACACTGGGTTTATTTCTGGGTTTTCTATTAAGTTCTATTGATATATGGGTCTGTTCTTGTGCCACGACTATACTGTTTGGATTATTATAGCTTTATAGTAGCTTGACATCAGGGAGCATAAAACCGCCCATTGTTCTTGTTTCTCCAGATCGCTTTTATTCTTTAGAGTCTTTTGCTGGTCCATAAAGATTTTAGGGTTATTTGCAGTAGTTCATTGATTCATGCCATTGCTAATTTGATGGGGATTGCACTGAATCTGTAAATTGCTTTGGGCAGAATAGCCATTTTGACAATATCAATTTTTTCTATCCATGAGCATGCTTTAGAATTACATTTATTTGAGTATTCTTTACTTTATTTCAACTGTGTCTTATTCTTTTCGTCTCCTTCATTAGGTGTATTCCTGGGTATTTCATTATTTTCGATGCAATTGTGAATGTCTTTGTTTTTCTGATTTCTCTTTCTGCTAGTTCCTTGTTAATACAGAGGAATGCAATGGAATTCCTTGTATTGATTTTGTGTCCTATAACTTTGCTAAATCCAGTTATTTGTTCTAATAGTTTTTGGTGGCATCCTTAGGGTTTTCTATATGCAGAATCATGTCATCTGCAAATAGTGACAGTTTTACTCTTTGTTATCAGTTGGATGCCTTTTTTCTCTATCTTGTCTGATTGTCATAGTTAGGACTTCCAGTGCTATTTTGAATAAAAGTGGTGAAAGTGGGCATCCTAGTAATGTTTCTAATCTTAGAGGAGAAGCTTTCAGCTTTTTGCCATTGAGTATTATATTAGCTGTGGGTTTGTCATATGTAGCCCTTATTATGTTGAGGTATATTCCCTCTCCAAGCATTTCATTGAGTTTTTATCATGAATGGATGTTGAATTTTGTCAACTACTTTTTCAGCATCTATTGAGATGATCACGTTTTTTTAATCCTTCCTTCTCTGTTATGCAGTGTTATCACATTGACTGATTTACAAATATTGTATCATCCTTGCATCCCTGAAACAAATCCCATTGGGTTGTGATGAATGATCCTTCTGATGAATTTTGAGTTCATTTTGCTAATATTTTGTAGAGGATTTTGTACCTATGTTCATCGGGGATATTGATCTATAATTTTCTTTTTTGCAGTGTCTTTTTCCAGTTTTGGCATTAGAGTGATGCTGGCCTCATAAAATGAGTTTGGGAGCATTTCCTCCTCTTCTCTTTCCTGGAATACTTTAAGAAGGTTGGGTGTTAGATCTTTTTAAATGTTTGATACAACTCAGCTTTGAAGCCACCTTGTGCTGTACTTTTGTTTCTTGGGAATTTTTTGATTACCAGTTCAACTTCATTACTGGTAATTGGTCTGTTCAGATTTGTTTCTTCTTGAGTCAGTCTTGGAAAGTTGTTCTTTTCTAAGAATTTGTCCATTTTTTTCTAGATTTTCCAACTTATTGCCATCCAATTTTTCCTACAATTCCCTAATAATTCTTTGTATTTCTGTGGTGTCTGTTGTAACTCCTCCTTTTTCATTTCTGATTTTGTTTATTTGTGTCCTTTCTCTTTTATTCTTGGTAAGTGTGTGTAGGTGTTTGACAATATTATTTATCATGTCAAAGAAGCAGCTCTTGGTTTCATTGATTTTTTTTATTATTTTGTATATACTTTTGCTTTATTTATATATCTATGTATTTATTATTATTTATATATTTACTTTTGCTTTGTATATCTTTATTATGTCCCTTCTCTTGCTGAATTTGGCTCCATTTGCTCTCTTTTTACTCATTTCTTTAGTTGTGAATTTAGACTATTTATTGGGATTGTTCTTGTTTCATGAGGTAAGCATGTATTGCTATGTACTTCCCTGTTAGAACCACTTTTGTGGCATCCCATATATTTTGAATTGTTTTATTTTTGTTTTAAATTGTCTCCATGTATTGCTTGATTTCTTTGATTTGATCATTGATGTATTGATTATTTAGAAGCATGTTGTTTAACCTCCACATGTTTGTGGGATTTTTTTTTTCTTTTCTTCATGTAATGGATTTCTGGTTTCATACCATTGTGATCTGAAAAGTTGCTTGATACAATGTCAATCTCTTTGTATATACTGAGGCTTTTTTGTGTCCTAATATGTGATCTATTCTGGAGAATGTTCCATATGCACTTGAGAAAAATGTGTATCCTGCTGCTTCTTGGTGGAATGTTCTCTATATATCTGTCAAGTCCATCTGGTCTAACGTGCTGTTCAACACCTATGTTTCCTTATTTATTTTCTATCTAGATGATCTGTCGATTGATGTAAGTGGAGTGTTAATGTCTCCTAATATGATTGTGCTGGTTTTTATTTCCAGTTTAGGTCTATTAGTATTTGTTTTATATATTTTGGTGCTCCTATGTTGGGTGCATAGATATTTACAACATTATATCTTGTTGGACTGGGGTACTCACTTTATCATTATGTGATGTCCTTCTTTGTCTCTTGTTGCTTTCTTTGTTTTGAAGTATATTTTATTTGACTACTACTACTACTGCTTTTTCCTCCCTATCATTTGCATGAAATATCTTTTTCCATCAATGTATGTCCTTGTATGTCCTTGGCTCTGAAATGAGTTTCTTGTAGGCAGCATACAGATAGGTCGTGTTTCTTTATCCACTCCGCCACCCTGTTTTTTTTTGACTGGTGCATTTAGTCCATTTACATTGAAAGTAATTATTGATAGGTATTTATTTATTGCCATTGCATTGTTTTCTGGTTGTTTTTGTAGTTCTTCTCTGTTCCTTTCTTGATGTCTTGCACTCTTCTCATTTGATGGTTTTCCTTAGTATTATGCTTGGATTTCTTTTAAAACAATTTTTGTACATCTATTCTAGGCTTTAGGTTTGTTGTTACCATAATGTTCAAAGACAGTTTCCTAAATATGTAACTGTCTGTGTTAAGTTGATGGTTGCTGCATTTTGAACACAATATGAAAGTACATTTTTCTTCTTCCTTCACACTTTTTCTCTTGGTTTGTATGTGGGAGGATGTTTCTGCCTTGCCTTCCTAGTCCAACATCTTTTCTACCATTCTCCACAAGACTTGCTTTAGTATTTCATTCTGTAATGCAACTCCTAGAATTCTGAGAACTCTGAATTGGAACTTGACATTCTAGCTTGTTATGAAGGTAGGAAGTAGAAAATATTTAATATTTTGTTACCATGATTTTTAACTTATAAATATTTAGAGGATCTTTCCCCAGGCCCCACAAATATTAAGGGTGGACCTGCCTGTCTCCCCTTTAAACATATAATGGCTAATTCTGATCTGGTACTTCTTGGTTTTGTTGAACACTATGCATTGGGGGTGGTTCTGGGAAAATAAGCTTTTATTTCTCTTTCTCTGTTACGTACTTCCTATTTTCAGGCTTCTAATCTGTGTCAGTACCATTCAAACCTGCGTCATGTGTATTTTATGTTATGATGTTTTTCTTGATAACTGTACTTTTTTTCTGGTTTGTGCACATACAGGTTTAATATACATAGGAATATTGTGTATTCCTTACCTTCCTTACTTTCTCACACAGTACTACAGCTCCAGGTCATATTGCCTATAGCTAAACTTTTGCTTTTAATGCTGAACTGTCTCTACTGCAGTTTACCCATTTACTTCCCTAGTGGTAGATGTAGGAGATACCTCATTGTTTTCATTTGTGCTCCTCTGATTAGTAATTTGCTTGATCATATCTTCCCATGCTTGGTGGCAATTCAAGTCATGATTTTCTTGGTAAAATATTTATAGTATGTATATTGCCCATATTTTCTGTTGTCTTTCTTGTTGGTTTTCAGGAGTTTCTAATACATGCTAGCAAAATATGTTACTCCAATCTGTTCCTATTTACTCTCATTTTTGATATAATCTGGTTGACAGATTTATTTGGCTTTATGATTTCTCACCTCAGAGAATAACAGATATGTCTTCCTACACTATTTTCTAAGTAGAGTGGATCTATAGCGGTGGTGGTATCATCTCAAGTTCAGGAGAAAATGGGTTGAGTATTCTTTTGGGAATTGCTCATTTAATATCTCTTCCACCCTCTTTGTTGTCATGTTGAATACTTAGAGTTGTAAAATAAATGTCGCAGTATGAATGGTACAGAATGGGGAATACAGTCAACAATAGTATAATAACTTATTGTGGTGATGTTTGGGAACCACACATCATGGTTAGCATTATGTAATGTATATAAATGGTGAATCATGATGTTATACATCTGAAACTATTATAATATTATCTGTCTTGCCTGAAGGTTTCACGGTGGGATGTTCACTATGGATTCAGGGAGACCAAGAAATAATAATGGAATGTTCTTGGAGTAAAAGGGTTTATACCCGGCTTTATCCTCATGGCAGTAGGTTGAGCACTAGGGGTGGTTGTGTGCAGGAGGTATATGTGGAGCTTTGACATGATTAGTCAATAAGAGCATGTGTAGGGGTTTCTGTGCGGAGGGACAGACTGGTAGTGGGACAGGGAAGGAGGGCACTGTGGCCATGGGGAGGGAGCTGGGCACCAGGAAGAGACTTTATTTTATATTATAGTATTTTTTATTTCATTTTAGTATTTTAGAATTTATTTTATTATATATTGTTTTTTATTGTAGTATATTTGATATACAGTATTACATTGGTTTCAAGTATACATCACAGTGATTTGACATAGAAAGATGTTACAGAACCTTTGACTATATTCCCCATGTGGCAATTCCAACCCCATGGTTAATTTCTACTATGATTGAGCTTTTTATACCTCTTTATTCCCCTTATTCACCACACCTACCCAAGTCATCGCCTCCCTCATGGTAACCACCAGTATGTCTCAGTGTCTTTGAGGCTGCTGCTATTTTGTTTGTTTTGTTTTATTTTCAGATTCCATATATAAGTGAAATCATATGATATTTGTGTTTTTCCACCAGTCTTATTTCAGTTACCATGATACCCTCTAGATCTATCCATGTTGTCACAAATGACAAGTTTTATTTTTTTATGACTGAATAATATTCCAGTGTATTTATAACATCTGTATCCATTCATCTATGCATGGACACTTTTGATGCTTCCATATCTTGGCTACTGCAAATAATATAGCAATAATCATAATGATATATTTATCTTTCAGGATCAGATATTTTGTTTTCTTCAGGGAAATTCCTAGAAGTGGAGTTACTGGGTCCTATGGCATTTCTATTTTTAGTTTGTTGCGGAACCTCCATATTGCTTTCCACAGAAGCTGCACCAATTTACATTCCCACCAACAGTGTAGGAGGGTTCCCATTTCTCCCCTTCCTGGCTAACACTCATTATTTCTTTTCTTTTGGATAATGTCCATTCTAACTTGTGTGAGGCAGTATCTCTTTGCGGTTTTGATTTGCGCTTCCCTGATGATTAGCAGTGTGGAACATCTTTTCATGTGCCTGTTGGTCATCTGAATTTCTTCTTTGGAAAAATGTGTATTCAGGTCATATGCCCATTTTTTAATTAGGTTGTTTTCTTGGTTTTGAGTCTTATGAGTTTTTTATATTTTTCATGTTAACTCCTTGCCAGATGAATCACTTGTAGATATATTGTCCCATACTGTAGGTCACCTTTTTGTTTTATTGATGGTGTCTTTTGCTGCAGAGAAGATTTTTAGGTTGATGTAGTCCCACTTGTATTTTTTGCTTTTGTTCCTCTCACTTAGGGAGAAGTGTCTTGAAAAAATTTGTTCATGCTTATAGTCAAGAGATTTTTGCCTTTGTTTCTGTATGAGTTTTACGGTTTCATGCCTTACATTCATGCCTTTAATCCACTTTGAGTTTACTTCTGTGTATGGAGTTAGACAGTAATCCATTTTCATTCTCTTACATGTAGCTGCCCAGTTTTCACATCACCATTTATTGAAGAGACTGTCTTTTCCCCATTGTATGTTCATGACTTCTTTGTCATATGTTAATTGAACATATACATATGGGTTTATTTCTTGGTTCTCTATTCAGTTCTATTGATATATGGATCTGTTCTTGTGCCACTACCATACTGTTTGGATTATTATAGCTTTGTAGTTGCTTGAAGTCAGGGAGCATAAAACCGCCCATTGTTTTTGTTTCTCCAGATTGCTTTTGCTCTTTAAAGTCTTTTGTGGGTCCATAAAATTTTCAGGATTATTTGCACTAGTTCATTGATTCATGCCATTGCTAATTTGATGGGGATTGTACTGAATCTGTAAATTGCTTTGGGCAGGATAGCCATTTTGACAATATCAATTTTTCCTATCCATGAGCATGGTATAGAATTGCATTTATTTGTGTATTCTTTACTTTATTTCATCAGTGTCTTATAGTTTTCCTCTCCTTCATTAGGTGTATTCCTAGGTATTTCATTATTTTTGTGCAATTGTGAATGTCTTTGTTTTTCTGATTTCTCTTTCTGCTAGTTCCTTGTTAATATAGAGGAATGCAATGGAATTTCTTGTATTGATTTTGGGTCCTATAACTTTGCTAAATCCAGTTTTTAGTTCTATAGTTTTTTGGTGGCATCTTTAGGGCTTTCTATATGCAGTATCATGTCATCTGCAAATAGTGACAGTTTTACTCTATGTTATCAATTGGATGCTTTTTCTCTATCTTGTCTGATTTTCATAGTTAGGACTTCCAGTGCTATGTTGAATAAAAGTGGTGAAACTGGGCATCCTAGCATTGTTCCTAATTTTAGAGGAAAAGCTTTCAGCTTTTTGCTATTGAGCATGATGTTATCTGTGGGTTTGTCATATGTAGCCCTTATTATGTTGAGGTATATTCCCTCCACACCCACTTTGTTGAGAATTTATCATGAGTGGATGTTGAATTTTGTCAATTGCTTTTTCAGCGTATATTGAGATGATCATGTTTTTTTTTATCCTTCCTTTTGTCATGTGGTGTATCACACTGATTTATTTACAAATATTGTACCATCCTTGCATCCCTGAAAGAAATCCCATTGGGTTGTGATGGATGATCCTTCTGATGTATTTTTGAGTTCATTTTGCTAATATTTTATAGAGGATTTTGCATCTATGTCCATCAGGGATATTGGTCTGTAATTTTCTTTTTTTGTAGTTTCTTTTACTGGTTTTGGTATTAGAGTGATGTTGGCCTCATAAAATGAGTTTAGGAGCATTTCCTCTGCTTCTCTTTTCTGAAATACTTTAAGTAGGTTGAATGTTAGCTCTTTTTAGATGTTTGGTACAATTCAGCTTTGAAGCCATCTTTTCATGTACTTTTGTTCATTGGGAATTTTTTGATTACCAGTTCAACTACATTACTGTTAATTAGTTCTGTCAGATTTGTTTCTTCTTGCATCAGTCTTGGAAAATTGTACTTTTCTAGGAATTTGTCCATTTCTTCTAGATATTCCAATTTATTGACATTCAATTCTCAAATAATTCTTTGTATTTCTGTGGTGTCTGTTGTAACTCCTCCTTTTTTCATTTCTGTTTTCTTGTACTCTCTCCTTTTTTCTTGGTAAGTGTGGTAGATGTTTGGCTATTGTGTTTTTCATCTCAAAGAACCAGCTCTTCATTTCATTTTTCTACTGTTTTATTATTCTCTATTTATTTTTGCTCTGATCTTTATTATGTCCCTCCTTCTACTGAATTGGGTTCAATTTGCTCTCCTTTTACTAGTTTCTTTCGTTGTGAGTTTAGACTGTTCAGCTCGGATTTTTCTTGTTTCCTGAGGTAAGTGTGTATCATTATGTTCTTCTCTGTTAGAACCACTTTTGTGGCATCTCATATATTTTGAATTATTTTATTTTTGTTTTCAATTGTCTCCATGTATTGATTGATTTCTTCTTTATTTGTTCACTGATGTATTGATTATTTAGAAGCATGTTGTTTATCCTTCATATGTTTGTGGGATTATTTTTCTTTTCTTCATGTAGTTGATTTCTGGTTTCATACCATTGTGATCTGAAAAGATGCTTCACACAATGTCAATCTCTTTGAATATATAGAGGCTTTTTTTGTGTACTAATGTTTTATCTATTCTGGAGAACATTCCATGTGCGCTTGAGAAAAATGTGTATCCTTTGCTTTTGGGTGGCACGTTCTGTATATATCTGTCAGGTCCATCTGGTCTAATGTGTTGTTCAACACCTATGTCCCCTTATTTATTTTCTATCTAGATGATCTACCCATTGATTTAAGTGTGGAGTTAATATCTCCCAATATCCTTGTGTTGCTTTTTATTTCCACATTTAGGTCTGTTAATATTTGTTTTATATATTTAGGTGCTCCTGTGTTGGGTGCATAGGTTTTTACAATGCTATACCTTGTTGGACTGGGGTACTCTCTTTATCATTATTTGATGTCCTTCTTTGTCTCTTATTACTTTCTTTGTTTTGAAGTCTATTTTGTCTAAGTGCTACTACTCTGTTTTCTCCCTATCATTTGCATGACATATCTGTTTCCATTCATTCACTTTCAGTCAATGTATGTCCTTAGGTCTGAAATGAGTGTCTTGGAGGCAGCATACAGATAGGATTTGTTTATTTATCCATTTTGCCACTCTGTTTCTTTTGATTGTTGTGTTTACTCCATTTACACTTAAAATAATTATTGATAGGTATTTACTTATTGCCACTTTATTAATTATATTTTGGTTGTTTTTGTAGTTCCTGTGTGCTCCTTCCTTCCTGTTATACTCTTCTCTTGTTATTTGATGGTTTTCTTTAGTATTATGCTTGGATTTCTTTTAAACCAATTTTGGTGTATCTTTTATAGGCTTTAGGTTTGTGGTTACCCTAATGTTCATAGATAGTTTCCTAAGTATGTAACAGTCTATATTAAATTGATGGTTGCTATCTTTTGATAACAATCTGAAAGTACCACATTTTTCTTCTTCCTTCAAACTTTTTGTATAAGATATCATAATCTACATCTTTTGTATATCCCTTGACTGATTTTATTATACATATATAGCTGGTTTTACTAGTTTTGTTTTGTTTTTTTAAACTTCATACTTGGTTAGTAAGTAATTGCTCTACTAACTTTAACAGGTTTATTTTCACTGATAAAAAATATTTAGGCTTAAGGACATTTCCATCTACTGAAGTCACTTTAATATATCCTGTAAGGCCAGTTTGGTGACAGTGAATTCTTTGAACTTCTATTTATCTGGGAAAATTTCAATCTGTCCTTTAATTCTGAATGATAACCTTGCTGAGTAGAGGATTCTTGGTTGTAGGTTCTTCTCTTTCAATACATTAAATATTTCATGCCAGTCCCTTATGGCCAGTCATTTCTGTTGAGAAATCCGATAGCCTTATGGAGTTTCTCTCATAGATAACAGGCTACCTCTCACTTCCTTTTAAGTTTCTGTATTTTTAATCTTAACCATTTTTATTACTGTATGTCTTGGTGTTACATACCTGGGGTCCATTTTGTTAGAGGCTCCCTGTGCTTCCTCCCGTACCTGTGTGTCTATTTCCTTCCACAGATTGAGGACGTTTCCATCAATTCTTTCTTTAGAGAGACTTTCTGCTTTGTCACACTCCTCTTCTCCTTCTGGGACCCCTAGTATGCACATATTGTTTCATTTGGAGTTTCACACAGCTCTCAGCATTTTATCATTTTTAGAAATTGCATTTTCTCTCTGCTCCTCATGTTGGGTGTTTCCCTATTCTCTATTTTCCAACACATGTATTCCTTCCCCCTTATTCCAGTAGTCTACTATTCATTTCTTTCATTGTATTTTTCATTTCATTTATTGTTTTCTTCAACTCTGAGTGGCTCTTTTTGATATCCTCTCTTTCTTGATGTTCTCACTGAAATCATCAACTCTTTTCTGCAGATCAGTGAGCATCTTTATGAGTGTTACTTTGAAATTTTTATGAAGAAGTTTGTGATCTCTGTTTCATTTAGTCCTCTTTCTGGTGTCTTATCCTGTTCTTTTGTTTGGAGTATATTCCTCCGCCTTGTCCTTTTGTCTGTATTTCTGTGATTCTTTATTTGTATTAGATAGGTCTGCTCTACATCATGGTGTAGAAAGTAATGGAAATAAACAGTGCTCAAGACTCTTTGCTCACCAGTGTGTGTTCATCTTTGTGGTGGAGACACAGTTGCTGTTGGTGGGTTGTGCACAGGGTCACCTTTCAGTCTGTCTGCTGGCAGTTGCTTTTCTCTGTCAAGAGGTTTCTGCCCATGCAGGCCTTTCATGTGTCTTGTGTTGCTTCTGCAGAGATTGTTGTGGGTGGGGCCAACCTCTGACTGCTGAGCAGTAATGGCAGCCTTTGTTGGGCTGGCATGGTGGATGTGGTGGGTGTGCTGCACAGCTGACCTTCCAGGAAGGAAGATGGAGCACTTGGAGTTGGCTCCACTGAGTTGTACACCAATTGGGTTGAGGGAGGAGTAGGGTAGCATCCTCCACTTGCCCTTTCTCCTTTGGAGGGAGCTCCCTCCAAACTCTCTGTCTCTGGCACACTTCCCACTACTGGTAAATGTTTTGAAGTGTTCTTTCTCTGTTGGGTCTCAGTGGGTCCAATGGAGCATGCCGGTCCTCCACAAGCAAAAGGAGTCTCAGCCTCCCAGTGATCTGCACCTTGCCCTGGTGTGCAGTTGTGTTAATCACCGAGGTCCAGTGCAATGTGGACTCAAGTTTTCAGAGCAGATCTTCAAGGCCAGGTGTGCAGGATTCCTGAGTGCTTATCCTCTCCTCTCTTTTCCTATCCATCTTCCACTTGTGGACCCATATGCAGAAAGAACATGGTTCCTAATTGATTTTGGCACTGCCATTTTACCCTTCTTTATGTTTTTTTCTTCACCAGATATAGATGGTCTGTTCTACAATCTTCTGATCATTTTCAGGGTTAGTTGTATTTTCTGTAGTTGCTTTCTTAGTTTGTATGTGGGTGGATGTTTCTGCCTTGCCTTCTTAGTCCACCACATTTTCCACCATTCTTCCTAAGACTCGCTTTATAATTGCATTCTGTCATGCAAGTCCTAGAATCCTGAGAACTCTGAATTTGAACTTGACATTATAGCTTGTTATGAAGGTAGGTAGTAGAAAATATTTAATATTTTGTTAGCATGATTTTTAACTTGTAAATATTTAGAGAATCTTTTATGAGACTGCACAAATATTAAGGGTGGACCTACCTGTCTACACTTTAAACATATAATGGCTAATTCTAATCTGTGGCTTTTTTGCTTTGTTGAACACTGTGTGCAAGGGTTTGGTCTGGGAAAATAAACTTTTAGTTCTCTTTGTCTGTTACCCACTCCTTGTTTTCAGGCATCTCATCTGGGTAACCATTCTAACCTGATTTTTGTGTATGTTATGTTATGATGTTTTTCTTGTTAACTGTCCCTTTTTTTCTGGTTTGTGCACATGGAGGCTTAATATACGTAAGCAATATTGTGTTTTGTACCTCATTATCTTCCTTTCTTACACAGTACTCCAGCTCCAGGCCATATTGCTTATAGCTAATCCTTTGCTTCTAATACTGAACTGTCTCTACTGTAGTTTACCTATTTACTTACCAAGTGGATGTTGTAGGAGATTTCTCACTGCTTTAATTCTCACTTCTCTGATTAGTAATTGGCTTGAGCATCTTTTCACATGCTTGGTGGCACTCTAAGTAATTCTTATCTTAGTAACATATTTATGCTACATACCTTGCCCATATTTTATGTTGGTTTTCAGAGTTTTCTAATATATACTTGTGAGATTTCTTACTCCATTTCATTTCTAACTCTATCCCCCAGGTCCTTTGCTGAAAAAAATGCCTACATTTAATATAATAAAATTGATCAATTTATTTGGCTTTATGTTTTCTAACCTCAGAGAATAGCAAACATATTTTTCAATGTTGTTTTCTAACTAGAGTAGACCTATTGTGGTAGAGATCTCATTGCTTCCTGGAGAAAGGTCAGGAGAAAATGGGGAAAGCCATTTGGTAATGGTACTTTTAGTATGTTTGACCCTCCTTATAGTCATGTTATAAACTCTGGTGTTAAAATAAATATATCACACCATGAAAGGTACAGCATGGGTAATATAATAAAAAATATTGTAGTTACTTGCTGTGATGACAGATGCAAAAAACAGATTTCTGGGCCCTGCCAATAACACTGTATATCTGGAAACATGCATTTCTAATAAGTTTCCAGATGATGCTCATCATAGGGTTATTTACATTGTTGTCAAAGTGTTTAGAGGCAATTCTCATGGTGGCAGTGATGACAGTGGCAGTTGGAGTTTCTGACATCTAGGTCATAACCATTGTGGAGTCACTTTTGGAGCTCCCTCACCCCTTCTCCAGACATTTCAAAAACTTAAACAGGACATCCCTGTGTTAAATACCTTTCCTCTTGAAAAAACTAGAATTATTTTTGCTTCCCATAATAAACCCCTGCCTGAAACCCAAAATGGCTATAGATGACTAGAGGATGTCCATGAATTCTGTAACGTACCTGTGTCAGGCTGCTGAGTCTAAAACCAGTATCTGTGATATTATTAAAAAAGGGTGCAGTGAGAAAAGTGGTCCCATACCATTTACTGAATGAGGTTGGCAGTAGATCTGTTACTTATTAAAGAAGAACCAGAGACTTTGCAGCATTGTGTAATCTTGGGTGACGAATTCTCCTGGTTTGTCTGTGACTGCGAGGTTATCCTCAGTGGTGGCACTGGGAGAGTGCCAGATATACCTGCTTAAGTTGGTCCTTCTACTTCAATTTTGCCTTTGTTATCCTGAAGCAGTTGCACATAAAGGGACAAAGGCCAGGGTAGATGATAATGGTAGCGATCTGAGAAATATTCTGGAGGTATTTGAAACTTGAAGAGCATAATCCTGTAAGGCTTAGTAGGCTGTTCAAAGGCATAGTTATCATGAAGCCAAGGGGATACTGTGTGAGAACCGTGTAGGCTCTGCAGCCACGTAGACTTGGGTTTGAATCACAACGTGTTTACCAGCTCTGTGACCTTCCACAAGTTACTAATCTGAGTTGTAAGGATAACAATATTACCCATCTGTTGTGAGGTGTAAGTGAAAAAAATGCCTATGAAGCATTGGGAAAAATTGTCCAGCTCTGAGTAAGCATCCCAACCCAAGTTAATGGCTATAGTCATTATTATTGTTAAGGAAATTACATTAAGGAATCAGGTAGAAGTTCTTGAGCAGGAATAAATAACACAGCTGGAAGGGAGAAGAGGAAGAAGTCTGGATGAGAAAGGGCCTGCGATCACTTCTCAGTGGTGTTTACCTTCACTTCTCTGCTTTACATACTTTCAGGTCCAAAAAGTAAGAATTGGGTTGAGTAATATTCTCTATAGAGATGGTAATAAAACAATGACAGAAGGAGGGAAGGAAGCATTTTCCCAGCAATATAGAGAAATGATTGTTTCTCATTGTGGTACAATGGGCGAGCATGCAGTGGGCTTCTCTTCTGTATTTATAACAGCCAACTTTTAACATGGAGATGAATATTAACATTTGCCTTAAAATGCTTTTCTCTTCAGTGTTTTGTGCATGGCAGCCTTTACCTCCTTATTCCTCATGCTGTAGATAAGGGGGTTGAGCATGGGGATGACTGTGGTATAGAACACGGAGGCCACATTCTCCTGGGCCAGGGAGTTGGCTGTGGAGGGCTTTAAGTACATGAATGCAGTGGACCCATAGAACAAGCCCACCGCTGCCAGGTGGGAGCTGCAGGTGCTGAAGGCTTTGGAGCTGCCCTCTGTGGTGCTGATGCGGAGGATGCTGGAGAGAATGTAGGCGTAGGACACCAGGACTGTTAAACTGGTGACTACAATGTTGAATCCAGCCAAACAGAAGACTATCATCTCAACATCATAGGTGCTGGAGCAGGACAGCTTCATGAGGGGGAGGATGTCACAGAAGTAATGACTGATGAGGAACTCACAGTAGGGCAGTTTCATCATCATGACAGTCTCTACTGTTGAACCAATGAGCCCCATGACATAGACCACAGCCACCAGCAGTGAACAGAGTTGAGGAGACATGATGATGTTGTAAAGCAAAGGTCTGCAGATGGCGACATAGCGGTCATAGGCCATCACGGTCAGCATGTAACACTCAGCAATGACAAACACAAGGAAGAAGTAGAGCTGTGACATGCACCCCGCATAGGAGATGGTGTTCTTCTCTGACACAAAGTTCACCAGCATTTTAGGGGTAATGACAGAGGAGTAGCAGAGGTCCACGAGGGACAGGTTGCTGAGGAAGTAGTACATGGGGGTGTGCAGCTGAGCACTCAGCCAGATCAGTGTGAACATGCCCAGGTTCCCGACCACGGTGACCGAGTAGATGGCAAGGAAGAGGAGGAAGAGGGGCCGCTGGAGCTCTGCTCTGCTCGTTAGTCCCCCCAGGACGAACTCTGTCACTGCCGAGTGATTCTGTGCAGCCATCTGCTTTCTTGGTTTGGGAGCCTGTGGGGAGGAGAGAGGAGGATCCCATGAAAGATGGCCCCTTGATGTGCTTGGCGAAGCTGGTTTTGAGCATTTGGGACCAGGTCAGCAATTCTGGGCTCTTTGCTGAAGCGTCCATCCCTCATCCTGCTCTGTCGGGAGGAAAGCCAGCCCGCCCCTGTCTATTTCAAAGATCATGGTAAGAGGAGAAAGGGGTCATGATCTGGAGCTTTTTCCATTGTAATTTTTCTCAGATATCCTACAGTCGTGGTTTTGAACATGCAGTCCCTGGACCAGCAGCATCTGCTTTACCTGGAGATTTTAGAGATGCAAATCTCAGACTTCACCCAGGACCTACCAAGTCAGAATCCCTAGGGTTGGGGCCCACCAGTCTGGGCTTAACTCTCTCTTGGTGATGCTGATGAAGCTAATATTAGAGAACTCTGCCCTGTAGGTAACAAGCAGTATATTTCAGAATTTTTGGAGATTCCTTTTGATTCAGAAATAAAGTTTCCTTTTCTTTCACCCATGCAATTCCTAAGTAGTCATTCAATATGCATGTATAAATAGCTGTCTCAAATTGTTGCAGTGTCAGGATAATATGGCAGTTACACCTGTATCGTTAATTGCCAAGTCAAGTTTTGTATCTGAAAGCTGAACAAGTCAGTAATATGAATTCCAAAAATGAATGTAAACGTAACATGGGATAATAAATATTTACAAATATTTTTCAGTCAGTTCCTATAAAGGTGAGTTGTCATTAAGCATGTGGAGTATTTTTTTTCTCACTTGCCTTGAGACAGTGCTTTTGCATTTGACTCTATACTCTAATAGCCTGGTGCCTTCAAAAAGAATTGATGCTTGGGTTTCACCCACAGAGTATCTGACTTAACTGATCAATGTTGCAACCTGGGCACTGGCCACAATACAGTCCTGAGTAATTGTTCAATAGCTGGTTTTATTATTTTCAGAGTGTAATATCTTATCATGGCCCACGTTGGCAAAGTGCTCAAATTGTAGACATGTCCCTAAGAAGCACGGGTAACATTGCTGGTTATGACACTAATAGACATCTGTCTCTGAGATATATTTCTTAGGCTAAAACCCTAAATTCTCACTGTATTAATTGATGCTTACAAAATTCTAGCTGTTGCATAATGCTCTCTAAAGGTCAAACTTACTAACTCTTCCTAAAATTTGTGTGTGAAGAGAAAGGAAATGTGTTCAGAGTCTGATTTTTATTCCCATTTTCATATTGAAAAGTGGACGTGCCGGATACTACATGCCTTGCCTGAGACCTCCTGCTGATTGGTGACTTGGGCTCATACTGTGCTGTGTCCTGATCATGAGCCTCTCCCCTTGTCCCCCCTGTGTAGCCTTACATATCTGCACACCTACAGCTCTGGGCAGTGCTGTGGTTGAATGGGCTTTACATCCGATGTCTTAGATATTTTTCTGCACAGCCTAAGAGAAAAATGAGAAATGCTATATTGCTTTTTTCATTTTCAAGGTTACTTAGGTCTTACAGCTTGTAAGAGGCAGAATGGGGCCTAAAACCCAGGGCTTCTGACCCCTGTTTAGTTTCCACTAAAATATATTGTTTTGCTGTGGCTTGTCTTGTAGCACTTTATGACTCTTGAGTACACTTGATTTATTGAATTTTTGGAGACAAAGGATAGATTCACTGCTAATTACAGGTGCATTTAAGAAATTGCAAAGGCAATATGCATGCATCACAAAAATTAAAATACAAACAAGCAAAAAGAAAACCACCATTTTCCCACTATTTAGAGACTAATTCCGGCAGTGACTATCCTCCTTCATTTTCTATACATATTTGTGTTTACATGTGTAAGTATGCATGCAGATTTTTAAAAAAGAGCATTTTACAAACTGCTGTTTTAATGTGGTATTTTAAAATCAATTGTTCAGTTTATTACTATAAGAATAAGTCTGGCACTAGCTGTATTACCTTTTCTTGGATGTAAGAGTCTTTAAATCCTTAGGCTGTGGTGTGAAGACAAGAAAATAAGCATTGTGTTGAGAAATTTATATGGCAAATTATTGCTGGTGAGGTAGTTAAACTTCACAAAAGCTTGTATCAGAGTTAGCTAGGTTTAAAAAATATTATTTCCATGTATTATAAAGGAGAAAACGAATTTATTTGACCTAAAAGTAGATTAATACATATCCCTTTCTACCCAATTTTCACCTCTTAAAACAATAAAGAAACAGAAAATTCCTCTTGAACATATTACCAGAAATATGACATGCTTTACAGAGCACTGCGGGGTGCACCCCACTCCCTCAGTGCACAGCAGATGGGAAAATCCCCGACAGCAATTATTTAATTTTGCTCCATAATCACCTGATGCTATAAAACATGATGCATATATTTGGTGTCTGGTACTACAATGCTTACCTTTAACTTTACCAGACCCTCAGATGCTCAGAACAGCAGCTGATGAGAACACAATGCACACTTAGAGACGAAGATAAAAACATATGGTTGGACATAGCCTATATTAGACACAGGAGTTCTTGGAAGAAACATTTCTTTCATAAATTGCTTTAAATGTGTAATAAAATACCTGTGCGGAAGAAAAATGGAATAGAATCTCCTGGAAATTTTAGGGATAACTTGGTTTCAATAATCATGAAATAATAATCAAGAAAATGCAGAGAACATGCAGATTTGTGTCTGGTCCTAAAAGTATTCAAAGGGGCCAGCACAATTATGAGAAATGGGTCACTGAGATTGGGACACTCTGGGACACTCTGAGTCTGTTTGTATTTATATGGGTAGAACCTCTCCTGGGCATGGTCCCTTCAGGGAATTGAGTTCTTAGGAAAGAAGCAATTAAAGTGTTTATGCCTGTGCTTGAATCATTTTGTCTCAGGGTGTGTTGATTTTCCTTTCATTGGGAGAGTCAGCTTGCAGCTTAGGAAACTTAGAGCCTAATACTGTATTCAAGAATTTTATGACCAACAAACCCATCATCATTCTCATTATCACCACCACCATCACCAGCTCAGTCATTACCATCAACCTCATCAGTTACTACCATTAGAGTTCTTACTCTTCATTAGTTGTTCTTCAACAAACATAATGAACTAGGTTTAAAATATTTAAAGGGTTTAAAAAAATCAAGAATTTTTAAACAAACCACATAATTCAGTAAAGAAATGTTATAAGGAGCATTACAGTTGTCACCCTGCCACTGTCCCTGTAGACTGATGATGTAGAATGGCATGAGGTTGAGGGACACAAGATGGTTGGCTTACAAGTTCTCTTTACTCTCATTTTTACTCAAAATTTTCACTCAAGGGTAATATGCATGCAAGAAAATTTACTTTTCAGGAATACGTTCTGTAATATATTGCCTATGAAAATATTGCTATTGAAGATTTTAAATGAGTTTTTATTTTGAGGCAATTGTAGATTCACTTGTAGTTGTAAGAAATAATATAGAGAGATCTGTGTACCATTTATGCAGTTTCCCCAGTGGTAACATTTTACTAAATTATAGTATGATACACACCCAGGATATTGCATATTGCCATATGCACTACACTAATCTCATTAAAAATCCATGGTTTTAGTTATTCTCATTCATCCACGTAGGTACATTTATTTCAATGCAATTTTATCTCATGCACAGATTTATGCACATTCTATTCAGCATTGTTTATCATAGTGCAAATTTGGTCATAAAATTATTAAATAATGAAGAATTTACACAATTAATTATGGTTCTCCCACCAAAGGGATCACCCATGCCATTTAAGAATCATATTTAATTTTATTATATGAAAGATGAAAAATTAAAAAATTTACATACAATGTGATTTACTTTTGTCTGAGAATAATACTATGTAAATTAAATACATGTATAAAATATATGGTGCATTGTGTGCTCAAATGTTAAGTGATTAATTATAGATTATGAAAATATTAGTACTTTTTATTCGGTATTATATATACCCATATTTTATAATTTTCTGAAATAACACATACTACTTAAAGAAACTGAAAGTAACTGAATTTAAAACCTGAAAGTAAAACTAAATTTAGTAAGTTGACTATTTTACAAATTGGCAATTCAGTAAATTGGCTTTCATCAAATTAACTTGTTTTGGTAAATTAACTTCCAGTGAATTGATTTTCAGGCAGTTGGAAAGAATCATTTAAAGGGTAAAATCGACACTTTTTGAATATTGATAGAGGGGAGTGAGCAATTAGGAAAATAGTGCCATATCCTGGAATGGGGTAACGTAGGAGAAGGAGAAATTTTTGAGCGAACATAGTAAAATACGTTTTCAATATGTTGTCTTTTCAGTGTCTGTGGAACATTCAAGTGGAGGTGTCTTCTAGGTTTTGGTATTTTAGATATAAAGTCTCAACTAGAAATAAAGATTTGACATTCAACTAATGAAGTCATTCAAGGCAAGGGAGTGATTGAGATCTGTAGAGAAAGGAAGTAGGACTAGAGGAAGAACGCTGAGGACCTGCAGATCCTCAGCATTTATGGGCAAGCAAGGAGCTTTGAAGGAGAGTAAGTGGCCAAGATGGAGGAAACCAGAAAGTTCTTGTGTCTTTTTAAAGTGAAGGGCTATGAAGAGTCTGGGAAGGCATTAGCTGTCAACAGGAGCAAGCAAAATAGGCCTGCAAAGTATTCACTGTGTTTTAACAACATCTCATTTGATTCATTCAACATCACGACATAGATAAATCAGGTTTAATTATCATTACCCTACAGATGGGGAAATACTAGACAAAGAGAACTTAACTTCTTGTTCATCGTGATTCAATCAGAGCCCATCTTTAGACTTGACTCTTTCCATAATAGCATATTGCCTTCAGATTTAAGATAGCCAGCAGAATATAGTTCTTAAAAGAAGAGTTTATAAAATTCTGGAACACTTTACAAAGAAAGTGTGTAGTTCTTTTCTTAGTAAGGGTCTTTGTAAATTTCAGACAGCCTCTTCAATGCTTGTTTTCTGCTTGTCTAAGATTTTCGTTTTTGAAATTTTTTCTTGTCCATGGAGCTGTCTTTATTATGTTTAGAATCATCTCTCTGATCCTATCAAACCACACAATTTGCCCTTGAAGATCTTCTTAGTTTTTTCCTGATTAACCCCTTCTTTTTTCCAGTCCACTCCACAATCTTCATTAATCTTTCCTCCTTGGGAAGTTGTAGATTTTATAGCATTGTTCAGGCAGTTTTACCTTATGAAATGGCATATATGTTCCTGAAATGTAATGCTTAAGATAAGAATTTCATTTTGAAGAGCTTTGAAGAGATACCTGTAACTAAGATAGCCTGGAGGAAGTTCCATAACCTAATTCTGTGGTAAGTTTTGATATAGTTTCTTCATGGTCAAAAATATTTCCACGCTGTTTCCTGCTTGCTAGAGCAAGTCATCCATGAACTTGACTTTGGAGAAACCATGGATGAAATGCATTTGAATATAAAGTTTTCATGGTAATAGACTCTGAGGTGGTATCAATCCATCCTAAGACAAGAAACTTCTAAACCTCCTAGAGAAAAGTCAACTTTTAATGAATCCTTAAGGTCTTCTTTACCAATAGGTCCCTAAGAGAGTTTATGATAGTTAATTATTTTTCTCCATTTGTAACTTGTGTGTAGTAGGATTCAGATCATGCCTTGGGATTCATTAGAGTTACTGTAGAACACAGCAAAATTCTAAGTGTATATCTACAGATGAAGCACAATTATTGTGGAGTATTTGCTGAAAATGTCTCACAGAGGTGGATAAACAAGCAGACATTTACATGTTACATGCACACACATGTAAACATGATAGATGCAGTTATTGTAGGTGGATTTGACAAGAAGCTGGGTGTCTGCTTCTGTGATTAGATTTCATAAAGTTCTCATGAGAAGCCCTGATCAAAATAGTAGCTTACCCACTTGTTCATGAGGCTTGATTTTTCCCCAAATAGAGAATTTCTTCCTTTTGGCTGAAAACATTGTAAAATGCCCTGTGAAAGGACTTCGAGTGTAGGTGGCCATTCACCAGCTCAATTAATTCCTGTATAAAGGAGTTGATTGGCTCCCTTCCTGAGATTTGATCTGAAATTAAGGAAAGTTAGAGTAGGTGGTGCTGCTATTTAAAGAACAGAAATGTGTGTGGGCAGTAACCTCATTGTGTGACTTGTGATTGTATTAAAAGTCCAGAAAGGTCTTTTGATCTCTTAGCTTGTCACTATGTGTAAATTCCCTTCATTGGAACCAGTGCTTACTATGAAGATAACTGTGTGAAAACAGGGCAATAATGCTTTGCCTGGGAGGAGGGATACATTAGGCAACATTCACCTATTGGTCCATTGGAGTAGCTAATATTAACAGTTCAGCTCTGACCACAGTCTTTCAAAACTGCTCAAATGTCACTTTCACAAAGAGATCTAATCTTTGTTTTTTATAGCTCCTATTATCTTCTAAAATATTTTTACAAGTAACTTACTACATAACTCACATTACATTAGTTATTTATTTCCTTTATTTATTGTCTGTGTTCCCCCTACTAGAGTAAAACTCAGTGAGGCCAAGGGACTTTGTTTTGTGTAGCAGTTTATCTACAGTCTCCAGAACAGTGCCAGACATAGTTTCCCAACTATTTGTTCAATGAATCAGTGAATGTGACTGTTATTGGAAGACTTTTAGAGGTTACTAATTTGCTAACAAAATGCCTTTGTACTTTTACATGAATTCCTTATTTCTTTTCAAGATTTACTCACATATTTGCACATATCTATAGTGTATTCTTTTTTATTGCTGAGTTGTATCCTGTTGTGTGAATATACCATGACTTTTATTTCTCTGTTTTCCTGTTGATCCCTCTTTGAGTCATTTCCCAATAGGGGAAATGTTTTTGGCTGTTAAGAATAAAATTACTATGAACATTTGTGTATGAGATGTTTTGTGGACATAGCATTCATTTCTTTGGGTATGTGACTAGGAGTGGAATTGCTGGGTCACAGGGAAGGTGTATGTTTCACTTTATTAGATATTGACAGTTTTATATGGTTGTGGTGCTCAGTCATGGTTGGGAAATAGTGGATTTGAAAATTTCCTGAGTGTTTTTCAGGTTTGAAATTCTACAAATGTGCAGGCTTGATATTAAAGAAAGGTAAGTAAAGATCCAAGAAATTAAGATAGGATAGAATTTTTGTCAAGGCAGAAGCTGGTGTTGGGGAGTGGAAGACAGGAAAAGACAAAAGCAGCCAAAGAGGAAGAACATGTTTGGATATGTCTCTGCACTGGGAATTTGATCTCCTGGGATTCAGTTTGAGAGCAATGAGAAGCTAGAAAGTCAGTAGAGAGTCATGCTTGTAGAAAACTGAGTGAAAGGCAGAGACAAAGGAAGCTTTGACTGGTTAGTACTTTAGAGAAAGGCTGTTATTGACAGAGTTTGAGAACGGTTATCTGATAGGGATTCTTTGTTATCATGAAACTTACATTCCATGAGAAGACAGGTGAGGGCAATCAGAGAAGTCCCCTTTCTTGTTTGAGCTGAAAATGTAGTACAATTATTCCTAGAATGAATTGGAATATGAGTAAATTGTTTAATGTCCTACCCTACCTTACAGTAGATAGCTTTGCATTAATTTTTCCTTGATTTACATCACCTGTTTTTATGAAAGTCATTACAAACTTACTTGTTACTTTCTCAGATGTTGCCAGATCCCAGAGGGCAGTAACACTGCTTTATGGATTTTAGTCGCTCTCATTAGGAGGAAATTTAGTCTAGTGATTATGAAATAGGGGCCTGGAATCAGGCAGATCTAGGCATTAGGCTCTGACACATTCAATGATATCCTTGAATGTGGATATCATTATTGTGAGGAATAAGAATATATTTGTATAGTGCATTGGATCTTAGCATTCAGAAGTGAGGATAAGGGTTCTGTATCAGGTACATTATGGGACATGCAAGAAATAGTAATGATAGTTTTTTTTCATTATTATTATTTTTTAAATGGTACTGAATAGATGTTTGCTGAAAGAATTGGACCAAAAGTCAAATCGAGTAATTTCAAGTGCATAAACAAACATGTCTTCTTCCTTTGGGGAAGGAATCCCTGAGGAAAAGGTCTTGAGGGAGTCTCTGTCCTAATAATCAGGCCAATGAGATCTGTAATCCTAATAAAACTCTTGATTCTCCTATTATCTACCGGTCAGGAAAAGGCACTGTCTCGTTCCTTGTCGCTTGAGGGGCTTATGGGCAAATCGATAATCGTAAGTCATGTTCTTCAGGGCAAGAAAAGTTAAATTAGAGATTTGATTCTTTGGACTGGGCTGGGAGGAGAGGGTCCTGAGCTCAAGCTATCATCTTCTATTTGCTATGGTCATTTTCTTTCCCAGGACAGTTGTGGACAAGAGATATGACAATAGAGTACAACATTACAGCACTAAGCTAAAGGAAGGTGAGTGTCTGCCTGACTTCGGTCAGCCATGTAATATAGTGGGCATGAGTGCAAACCATGAAAGTGAGAGTGCCTAATTGACCGGCTGCAACTCAGTAGTTTTGGGACTTGTGCTAGTTACTAAACTCAGGTCTCTCATCTACAGAATGGCACACAGTGTCTCACAGTAATTGCTTAAGTAAGTGCTGGCTTAAAAAAAATCATGAATCCTAAAGCCACTTGAACGAGGAGATCTTAGGAAAATGCAACCACACCTTCTTGATTTGATAGCAGTAACTCAGAGGAGGGAACTCTGAGAAGTCAGTGTCTTCTACCAATGAGGACTCTCTCTCTAGTGAAGAGGCCCAAGTTTCAGCAACTGAACAGAGAAGCAAGAGAGAGAAGGACACAGAAAATGGACTGACTTAAAAACCTAAGAGACATCTGTCTTATTTTTGAATGAACTGGAATATGAATACATTATTGCTTTCTAGAAACACCTAGTTCTCACTCTGGAGGCAAAGTTTAGCCTCATTGTTCTTTGGAAGTTGAAGTTATCTGGGCTGTGAAGACAGACCCATAGCAACAGTAAAGAGCTTCCTACCACACTAAAGTTCAAATCTCAGTGGATTCCATTCTCAAGAATGCAGGATGCCTACTGGAGAGGTGTTGGTGGTGCTTCTTTCTCTCTAAATGGCTTTCTTTTCTTTTCCCACAGACTTCCCTTCTCCTGCCTGTCCCCAGAGAATGGCAGCTGAGAATTCTTCTGTGACAGAATTTACCCTCGCAGGCTTAACAGACCAGCCTGGACTCCAGATCCCTCTCTTTTTCCTGTTTCTAGGTTTCTACATGGTCACTGTAGTGGGGAACCTGGGCTTGATAACCCTGATTGGGTGGAATGCTCACTTGCACACCCCCATGTACTTTTTCCTCTTCAATCTCTCCTTAATAGATTTCTGTTACTCCACTACCATCACTCCCAAAATGCTGAAGAGTTTTGTCTCAAAGAAGAACACCATCTTGCATTCAGGGTGTATGACTCAGCTCTTTTTCCTCTGCTTCTTTGTTGTCTCTGAGTCCTTCATCCTGTCAGCAATGGCGTATGACCGCTACGTCGCCATCTGTAGACCACTGTTGTACACAGTCACCATGTGTCCTCAGATCTGTTTACTCCTTTTGTTGGGTGCCTACGGGATGGGGTTTTCAGGGGCCTTGGTCCATACAGGAAGCATAGCAAGTCTGACCTTCTGTGCCGATCACCTTGTCAATCACTTCATGTGTGACATCTTTCCTCTCCTTGAGCTCTCCTGCAACAACACTTACGTGCATGAGCTGGTGGTCTTCATAGTTGTGGCCATTGACATTGGAATGCCAATTGCCACCATCTTTGTCTCTTATGCTTTAATCCTCTCTAGCATTCTCCACATTCACTCCTCTGAGGGCCGGTCCAAAGCTTTCAGTACATGCAGCTCTCATATAATTGTGGTTTCTCTTTTTTTTGGTTCTGGGGCTTTCATGTATCTCAAACCACCTTCTGTTTTACCCCTTGACCAAGGGAAAGTGTCCTCCCTATTCTATACCATTGTGGTGCCCATGTTAAATCCACTGATCTATAGTTTGAGGAACACAGATGTTAAAGTTGCCCTGAGGAAAACCTTGGGAAGAAAAATATTTTCTTGAGAGTGGTGTAGTATTTGAGGAAGGAGAAATAATGCTTTGTTTACTAGTGTGTGTGTTTTCCATGAGGGGTCCAAGTTCCAGATTTTTTCCACTCTTGCAATGAGACTTTTAAATCTTATATTAATGCAAACCTATTTACCCTGTCCCTTCATCCACCTTGACTAGTCCAAGACTATTATTTGCAATTTTTCTACAGTAATATTATTGATCACTTAATTTTGAATGGGCCTTATAAATCATTTTATCTAACCTTTCATTTAACAGACAATGGAGACTTACAAATACTATGTATGTTTTCCAAGGCCACACAACTAACTGGTACTATCACTGGGACTGGAAATAGGCTCTTGATTCCAGTCTACTTTGTTTCCCTTTGTGCCATGTTTTCTTGCTTCATCGCTGCCCTTGAAGATTTCATTTTGAAAATACACTACCTCAGCATATTGAAATCTGATTCTACTTCTAATAATTTAATGTAACTTCTTAATAAACAATTTTTGAAACTTACATTCTTTTTTACCCAAAAGGGTAAAAGGCAAAAAATTTACTGAAGTTGGTTTTGGTTAAGTGATAAGAAAGGTGTTAACACATCTTAACACACCAAGTGTTAAGATTGTGGTGTGTGAGTGGCAAGTAGGTAGGTCTCAGACAGCAGGTAATACATGGTAATTCCCGAGGTCATGCGTGGGACTCTTTAAACCCAGCCTAGTGAATTAGGGCTTCTGTAGGCTTAAGGTCTATAACGATGCTGAGTGGAAACTTTTGTACCTTATTTCAAGACTAAGAGAGCCAGACATTTATAGCTTTTTTCTAAAGATTAGTTTGGGTGTTTTAGCTGTGCTGGAGAAATCTGTTGCTGAGGATTATCAACTAAGGGTCTGTAAGTTCTAAAGGAAGAGTAGATAATTTGGGGAATAGTTGGTTATAAGGCAGTGCCATGTGGATGGTAAACAGAAGGGGGAATTTCCATAGAATTTTAAGGCACTGCAGTTTGCACTGATCTGATAGAGGCATATGTGGGAAAGGATGATTCACCTGAAGACCAGCTTATAAATCCAAATCATTGGATAAGGAGAGATATAGAATACATCAAAACACTTTGATCTCAACGAATAAAGGAAGGTTATTTGGCAAAACACTAATATATTAAGTGCTGTGGAGACATTTGCCTTACAAGCTTTTCTTTAGGAAGGTGCCCTTCTTTTGAGAAAAAAAGGAAGTCTGGATGAGTGTTTAGTTTTGATCTCTAGTATGACATAGATCAAAGCAGGTGGAGTTATAAAACTGAGCACATCTGGGGGGAAGATTTGGCTTTAGTACGGAATATGGGAAGAGAACTGTGTTCAGGAGATGTGTGGTTGTGTGTCAGGTGGGTGAGGTGAACAGGCCACTTCAGTACGTAGTAGGAGAAACAGAAATTCATGAGGAATTTAGTGGAGTAGTTTGTGTATCCTGGCTCAGTTATTTACTAGTTGTATGACTTTCAGCAAATTAATAATGTCCCTAAATGTTAATTTCTCTATTCTTAAAAGTGAGACCATGACCTTGACTTTGTGGGGCTTGGAGAGATTTAAATCCCAAGTACTTAATAAATCTTAGTTCCTTCCCTGTGGAACTAGTTGAGTCTAGTTATCAGCACTTCCTCCAGCTTTTGCATGACTTGAGGCAAATCACTTCATCCTCCTGGAACTCTGCTTAATCATGAGAAAAATGGACTTTTCTGTTTCATTTAAAAAGGATATTAACAATTTTATATAAAAATAAACAATATAAAAGTATATTAACAACTGTTAAGTGGCTATACAGTGAAAATAGTCTTCATCCCTTCGAGTCATTCCATTCCTAAATTCCGTGTAGAAGCAAGAATTACGGCTAATTCTTTGTGAACTCTCTAATATTCAAACATATGTCTCTTTATATAGTTATAGAAACACGCATCTTTATCTCTACATTATCTATCATCTACCTATCTATTCTAATCACTAACCTATCTACTGACCCTTCTTCATTTAAAGTAGTATAGTAGGGGTTTTAAGACATTTTTTCAATGTAAACAGCTTCTAAAACGATAGGACAGAGAGCATTCCAGGGGTTAAAAGAAGAGGTGCCAATCACAGAAAAGGCATGAGGAGGAGAGGGAAAGCAGGGGGTATTCTTGGCTCTGGATGTGTTGCTATGGGTCCAAACTCTATAGTACCAGAACAACATTTTGGTCCCCTAATCTGTCCTCATTCCATTTTTGTATCACCTCCATCTCTGGTTGGTGCTGTGAAGAGGTTAGAGATGTTGGTAGCTGAGAACACCAGGATGGCAAGTATTTTTAATACAGCATAAGTTCTAAATATGCTTATTTCTCCATTTTAACAAATGAAGCACATGGTATTTCTTTTTCTGATTCTTGAAGCAACTCATATTTGTTATTGCAAATTTGGAATATAAAAAATGTTTGAATAAAAAGATTACCTATATGGCAATGTGCTTGTTTGCATCGTTGGTCAAAATTTATCACTTGCCTAGTAGTATTATGCATCCATACCCCATAGTCTCATAGAGGTAGGATCCATTTCCCTGTCTTATTGATGGTCAGCTTGGCCATGTGACTCATTCTGGCCAATACAATATTAGAAGATGTGATGTAAGCAGATGCATGGTGTACATTTGCCTGGTGCAGCTTGCCTCTTGTGCTTTGCCTTTACTTTGAGAAGAGTTTCCCCCAAGTAATTGCTACTTCCAACTGACTCTCCTGATGAACACATGTGGAGCAGATCTGGAAGTGGAGTGCCACCCTGTGGCCATACAAGATGAGCCACCACAATTATCTTGTAGACATGTGAGGAGCAAATATTCATTGTTGTATGCCAATGAGATTCTGTGAGGTTCTTCTACAGCAAGAGCTAACTGATAAACTCCGCCACTCAGAGATCAGAAAAGGAGAAGCTTACCCAGGGTATAAAATTTTCTTTCAGCAGGATCATAGTCTATATGCCTTGTTATAAAATGTTTGTCATTATAATAGCTTTTTTACTTACTAATAAATATTTTTTAATTCTAGTTTTTCATGGATATCATCATATTTTATTTAAGCTTTTACCTTGAACATTAAAATTGTGTCACACATTCCAGTATTTTATTATTATAACTTATGGTTTTATAATAACTTTGTGTGAAAACTTTTTTTCTCTATTTCTGATTATTTTAAAATAAGACAGATTCCTATTTTATTTTCATTACTTTTTCAGTTCAAAAGATTTCCAATTTCCCCTATGATGTCTTCTTCTTTGGCCCATTTGTTACTTAGAAATGTGTTTTAATCATTTTTTCTCTCAGGTATATTTTTATTAAATTGACAGGTGGATCAGCCCTCTGTTTTCTCTTTGTTTTCTGATCATCCTAGCTTGGATAATTATAACTTTAATGCCTCCATATACTTTTAAATCTTAAGCTTTCCCTTCATTGGTTTCTTTAATTCTTTCATCATTTCTCCTAATATGATGATCTTGTGACAATGAAAAACATCACCATATGTGACATCAAATATTTAGCTTTTCTGTTCCACTGTATGTAATAATCCAGTTTCCCAGCACCATTTATTGAAGAGAAAATACTTCCTGCATTGAGTATTCTTGTCTCCCTTGTCAAATATTAGTTGACTTTATATGTGAAGGTTTACTTAGGGGACCTTGAACTGTTCCATAGGCCTGTTTGTCTATTTGTATGCCTGTACCAGTCTAATTTGAAATGAGGAAGTATGATTCCTCCAGTTTTGTCCTTCTTTTCCAGGATAGCTTTGGCTACTTGGGGGCTTTCATGGCTTCATACACATTTTAAGATTGTTTTAATCTTTCTGTGAAAAATGCCATAGTAACTTTGATAGGGATTTCATTGAATGTACAGATGGCTTTTGGTAGTGTGGACATTTTAGCAATATTAGTTCTTCCAATCCATGAACATGGGCTATCTTTCCATTTGTTTGCTGCTTCTTCAATTTCTTTCATTAAATTCTTATACTTAACAGTGTGCACATCTTTCACCTCCTTGGTTAAATTTATTCTTATTTTTTTTGTTTGCTTTTGATGCTATTGTGTATGGGATTGTTCTTTATTACTTTTTTAGATATTTTATTGTTAGTGTACAGAAATCCAACTGATTTCTGTGTGTTGATTTTGTGTCCTGCAACTTTAGTGTATTTATTGGTTAGTTCCCACTAATCTAAATGAATTAGCTGAATTCATTGACTAGTTTTTTGGTGGAGTCCTGAGAATTTGTTATGAGATCATACCATTTACAAAGATAACTTAACCTTTTCTTCTCTGCTTTGGATGCATTTTGTTTATTTTTCTCTCCTCGTTGCTTGGGCTAGGTTTCAGTATTATGGTAAATAGGAGTGGTGAAAGTGGGCAACCTGGCCTCTTCCTATCTTAGAAGAAAAGCTTTCACCCTTTCACTGTTGAGGATGATATTAGCTGTGGGCTTGTCATCCGTGGTCTTTTCCTGTTGATGTAGTACTTAAACTATACATTTAAAAATAGTTAAGATGGAAATTTTACGATAGGTTCTTCCTACCAAAGTAAGACGTAAATAAAAAATAAACCTAATGAAGTTTTACATAAAATATGTTCCCGTCTTTTACCTTGACAAACTATTTCCACAACCCTGGAAGGCCAGATTCAAATTTCGAATGCTGAGACTCTTTGAAGTTCCATGTCAAAAGGTGGTGGCACAGAGAGGGCCACCTGGTTCCCAGGTGCCTGACCGTGGCCACAGCGTCCTCCTGCTTCTCATTCCCACTGTCCTTACAGTACGAGGACCCTACACGTGCACGAGTCTAAACGCCTACAGTCCACATGCCCCCTACCATCCACATCCTTTGCGTACAACTTCTGCCTGACCACCCTGGGAGTGAGCACACCGGCAGTACGTTCTGCTGTTGGAATGATGGACCCAGAGGAGAGGTTTGTACAAGCTCTGGAAGCTAAGTCCTTCTCCAGGCCAAAGCCTCTGTGTAATCTTTCAGGCCTGAGCACAGGCAATTAGGAAGGCTTTCCCTG
This sequence comes from Manis pentadactyla, assembly GCF_030020395.1. Taxonomy (NCBI): domain Eukaryota; kingdom Metazoa; phylum Chordata; class Mammalia; order Pholidota; family Manidae; genus Manis; species Manis pentadactyla. The sequence goes on along the minus strand of NC_080031.1, from coordinate 10,628,545 downwards.
GCAGGGCTCACAGAGGAAAGAAATGACTTTTTAGGTATAACACCACAAGCACAGTTTGTGAAAGGAAGAATAGATAATCTAGACTTGATTAAAATTAAAAATTTATACTCTGTAGAAAGACATTGTCAAGAGAATGAAAAGGCAGGCCACAGTCTATAAGAAAATATTGGAAGACATATATGATAAAGGAGTGCTATCCAAAATACACAAACTCTGGATGGACCTTGAGAAGATTATACTAACGTAAGTCAGACAGAGAAAAACAAACCTGTATGATCTTACTTATAGGTGAATAAGAACTGTGTGATCTCATAGGTGGAATTTAAAAAAGCCATGCTCGTAATAACAGAGATAAAATGATGGCTACTAGGTGGGGGTTCGAGGGAAAAGACAGATGTTGTTTAAGGAAACAAAGTTGCATTGAGTAGTGAATAAGTCTTAAGAGACCTGAAGCACAGTATGGTGAATATAGACAACCGTAGCACAATCATCACATTTGCTAAGAAACAAGAAAATTATTTCAACTATTAAAAAGAAATTATAATTATGTAACATGATAGAAGGCCTGTGTAGTCCTGGAGTAACAGCAGCGAGTCCCTCAGAGATCATGGTGATATATCCCGAATGGCCCAAAGGCAGGTGCTACTTACTGGGGAGTTTTGTTTTGTCATTATGGCCAGTGCATGCACCTCCAGCAGCACTATATATAGACCCCTCAGTAACTCCCACATGGAGAGGGCTAAAATTATGATATACTAGACATGGCAATGATGCCGGGGTTCTTCTTCATGAAGCGAAGAATGAGCTTCACAAACACTCAAAGTAGAAGAGTAAGGTACAGGCTTTTATTTAAAAATAAAGTGAGAGAATAGAACTCCCGGCTCACGCCAGGAAGGGACAAGAGAGCCCATAGTGGTGCGTTGTCTAGGGGGTTTTATAGGCAGTTGAGGATTTTTTGAGAACATGAAAAAACTTAGGGGTGTGGACTTGTATCACCTGCCCAGTCCTCAAGGTGGGCTGGGTCATAGTCTGATTGCCAGGGCTGACAGTAGAGTCACGGGTTATGCTGATACCCTTGCAGAACACTCAAAACATTCCAGGCTAAGTTGCTCTTGGCCTTTTGACCTTTAACTGATCTCACTGAAGATGTCTATATTCTTAGGTATCTTTCCCTAGAGAATTAGTGTCACCTTGACTTTGCATAATGCTTAACAGTTTCAACGGGGACTTCTTTGCCCATTGTTACATTGCTCTGACTGTAATTGCTCAGAATGTAAATATTCTGCCCTGCTTTTCCTGGAGGACCTCACCCTACTCTGACTACACCCATCGTCCCTGTCTCAGCAACACCCCCTTCCTGCCACAGTCTTTTCACAGGACCGTTTTCTTGCATGCATCCTACCTGATGGGCAAGTGTATTGCCAGTGGGTTTCAGCCCCAGACATGTTCACTATGTATTCAGTGAGACAGAAAAAATGACAGTGGACCACTTTTGGGGTGAAAGGGTTTATACCGCACTTTATTCCCATGGTGGCAGGTGAATCACTAGAATCCCATCCACTCAGAATAAGTCTGCATGCAGCAAGCCAGTCTCTGCCTCTGGGTCTCTCTAGCACCAGAGCCAACTCAGACTCTGTTCTTGGCACTGCCATCACTTCAGTCTCTGCTCTTTCTCAGCTGTGCAGCCCAGAGCACTGTGTGGATCTCTTTATGTAGTGTCAATAACAACGTATTGCCCACATGTGTGTAGTGAGCAATAGTGAGCAATCTGACCAGACCAGGTGAAAATCCTGGCCATAGGAACCCTCACTTTTTCCACAGCAATATTTGCCTTTGTTGATGTCATTAAAACATGTGTCTTATTGTCCTTAATACCTTAGTAGATGGGGCACACACCCTAGCAAAAAACTATTCACTGGGGTGCACAGAGCTCCCTATCAGTACCACTACTGGCCTCCCCTGGAAAATGTGAGTCATGAACTCATGTGAGTAGAACTGATTTTGAATACAGATGGACCAGTGTCTTGCCAACGGGTTTCAGTCCTGCACAAGGTCATTATGGATTCAGTAAGACCTAGGAATGACAATGGGCCATTCTTGTGGTAAAATGGTTTAGTACCTGGCTTTGATCTGTAGTGAGTAGTAGAATTACATCTTTATCGAACCGTCTGCACGTCTGTAATCCTCCTTCATCTCTGCCTCTGCCCAGAGCACTGGGCAGAGCTCTTTATATAGTGATTCAATCAATAAAAGCTTAGTGCCTGCAGTTTTGGAGGCAGTAGCCTAGCAGTAGTCCAATTACATCTCAAGTAGTTTAGGTTAACATGAGGATCCTGGCCATAGGAACTTCATTTTCCCCACAACCAACCTCCTCAGATTTGAGGATTATTATAATTTTTGTTACCTGCATCAAAATCTTATTGTATCATATTTTTGTTATTATCTCTATGTAGTTGCTATCCTCTGTTCCAATTGTGGAATCAGGCTAAAATGATCCAGCTCTCTCACACAGGGACTATCATGGAAGACTGAGGACTGAGGGCATGTAGGTTGTGAGGCAAGAATGCTAAGGGTGAAGTGTGGGGAAAATGGAAGTTCCTGTGGCCAGGATCCTCACCTGATCATAAACAACCTGATGATGGAACTGGCCTGCTGCTAGGCTACTGCTTCTACACCTGCAGCCAATAAGCTATTATTGAATGAGTCACTTGTAATGAGCTCTGCCCAGTGCTGTGGACGGAGGCAGAGATGAGTGGATCATGGACCTTCAGACACTGGATGCAGACGTGATTCTAGTGCTTGACCTACTGCCATGAGAATAAAGCTGGGTATAAACCCTTTTACCCCCAGAGCAATCCATTGTCATTCCTTGGTCTCACTGAGTCCATAGTGAAATTCCTCGGGGCTCAAAACCTCAGGCAAGACACAGATAAAGTCGAGGATGTAAGAATTCATTACCTGGAGGTATTTGAAATCTGAAGAGCATAACTCCGTAAGACTGAGTAGGCTGTTCAAGGTCAGTGTCAGCCTGAGCCAAGGGGATAGAACGTGAGAACCAAGATTGTAGGCTCTGGAGTCACACAGACTTGGATTTGAATCCCAGTGTTCTCACAATCTATGTGACCCTGAGCAAGTTACATGCCAAGTTTCCATATCTTTGAAATGGGGATAACAATGGTACCTATCCATTGTGAGGTGTAAGTGAAAAAAAATGCATAGAAAGCATTTGGAAGAGTTGCATGACTCTGAGTAAGCACCCCAACACATGTTCATGCTGGCATTATTATTGTTGTCACTAAGGAAATTACGTAAAGGGACCAGGTAGAAGCTCTTGGGCAAGAATAAGTAACAGGGCTGGAAGAGAGGAGATGGAGAACCCTGGATGAGCAAGGAGCTGGGGTCACTGCTCAGTGACCTTTGCATTCACCTCTCTTTGTCCTGTGAACTCCCGGGTGCAAAAAGTTGGAATTGGGTTGAGTAACATTTTCTGTATAGAGAGTAAATAAATAATGAATGGATTTTTAAGTTAGTGCTGAAAGTTTATAGTTTATGTTAAATTACATTTAAGATAGTAAATATTTACCAAGGGACTTAGGTAAGTGAAAATGAATCCCAAGAGAAGGAAAACATAATGTTGGAATCATTGATTTTTGAAAAGAAATGAAAGTAGAGAGGGGAGGAAGGAAGACCAAGGAGGGATGGAGGCATTCTGCTGACCATGGAGGGAAGGGGCTGTTTCCCATCACGGTTGGCTGGGGCAGACATTCAGAGGGCTTCCTGCCTGTGTTTATAAGTTACTCCTACATTGATAAAGAATTTTAACATTTGTATCAAAACACTTTTCTCCTCAGTGTTCTTTGCACGGCAGCCTTTACCTCCTTATTCCTCAGGCTGTAGATCAGGGGGTTGAGCATGGGGATGACTGTGGTGTAGAACATGGAGGCCACGTTCTCCTGGGCCAGGGAGTTGGCTGTGGAGGGCTTTAAGTACATGAAGGCACTGGATCCATAGAACAAGCCCACCGCTGCCAGGTGGGAGCTGCAGGTGCTGAAGGCTTTGGACCTGCCCTCTGTGGTGCTGATGCGGAGGATGCTGGAGAGGATGAAGGCGTAGGACACCAGGACTGGTAAGCTGGTGGCTATGATGTTGAGTCCAGCCACACAGAAGACTATCATATCAATACCATACATGCAAGAGCAGGAGAGCTTCATGAGGGGGACAATGTCACAGAAATAGTGACTGATGAGGAGCTCACAGTAGGACAGATTTAACATGAAGACAGTCCCGACTGTTGACTCAATGAGCCCCATGGCATAGACCACGGCCACCAGCAAGGAGCAGACTTGATGAGACATGATGATGTTGTAAAGCAAAGGTCTGCAGATGGTGACATAGTGGTCATAGGCCATCACGGTCAGCATGTAACACTCAGCAATGCCAAACACCAGGAAGAAGGATTGCTGTGACAGGCACCCCACGTAGGAGATGACATTCTTCTCTGATACAAAGTTCACCAGCATTTTAGGGGTAATGACAGAGGAGTAGCAGAGATCCATGAGGGACAGACTGCTGAGGAAGTAGTACATGGGGGTGTGCAGCTGAGCATTCAGCCAGATCAGTGTGAACATGCCCAGGTTCCCAACCACGGTTACCGAGTAGATGGCAAGGAAGAGGAGGAAGAGGGGCCGCTGGAGCTCTGGTCTGCTCGTTAGTACCCCCGGGATGAACTCTGTTACCGCAGAGTGATTTTGTGTAGTCATCTGCTTTCTTGGTTTTGGAGCCCTGTGGGAATGAGAGAGGAGAACCCTTGTAAGGCTTAAATTGTACTGGTCTTCTTGGAGAAGCTGGTTCTGACCATTGGGACTAGCTGAGTGGTCCTGGGCTCCTAGCTGATGCATCTACCCCTCTTCCTGCTGTCCTGGGGGGAAGGCCAGCCCCTGGGTATTTCACGGATCATGATGTTAATGAGGTATAATCTGGAACACTTGCCACCTTTGTGTTTCCCAGATAACCTGCGTACTGATTCTTAACATGCAGTCCCTGGACCAGCAGCATGAGCTTCACCTGGAGACGTTAGAAATGCAAAGTCTCAGACTTCACCCAGGACCTACCAATTCAGAAACCCTGGGGATGGAGCCCATCAGTCTGGGCTTAACTGTCTCTCCAGGTGACACTGATGTATGCTAACATTAGAGGACTCTGCCCCATAGGTAATATGTAGTGTATTTCATAGTTCATTGGGGGTGCATTTTTTCAGAAATGAAATTTCCCTGTGTTCCTTGCAATTCCTAAGTAGTCCCTGAATGTGCATGTACAAATACCTAGCTCAGATCAACAGTGTCAGTGTTATGTGTTTGTCACAACTGTGTCACTGATTAACATGTCAGTTTCTGTATCTGAAAGATGAAGAGAAATCAGTAATATCATTTCAATCATGGCTGTAAAAATAACCTGGCATAGTGTAAATTGAGAAATCATTTCCAGTCACTGAGTTCCTCTGAAAGTGAGTTGGCTCTAGGCATTTGGAATTTGCCCTTAGGTTTTCACTGGATCTGAGACCCTGAGATAGTGGATCTTGACATTGAATGTATATTATAATTTCTTGGAGCATTTAAAAAGTATTGATGCCTGGGTTCCAGCAACAAAATATTTGATTTAACTGATCAGTGATACATCCTTGGCATGGGCACATCATATGTCAGAATAAGTGCTCAATAGTTGGTTTCACTATTATTTTCAGATCATAATATCAAACTCTGACCCCTTTATCTCTCTATTGGCAAAGTGCTCAAATCATAGACATGTTCATGTGAAGCATGGAACAATATTCTCAGATATGATACTTTTATAGATTTGTCCTTGAGATACATACCTTAGGATTAAAAATCTTAAATCATACTGTTTTTATTGCTGTTTTATGATTATGAGCTTTTGTATAATGCTCCCTGAAGGGCAAACTTGTGAACTCATCCTCAGATATTCAGCATGAGGAGAAATGCGTTCAGAGTTGGATTTTTATTCCCATTTTCACACTGAAGGTGGCAGTGCAGAGGCTGTGGGCCCTGCCCGTGGCCGCCTCGCCATCGGTAACTGGGGCTCCGGCTGTGCCGAGCCGGACCAGGAGCCTCTTCCTTCAGTCCACGGGCGGCCTTACACCTCTGCACACATCCGCCTCTGGGCGATGCTGTGGTTGAACGTGCTTTACACCTGACGTCCTAGGCGTTTCTGTGCACAGCCCATGGGAAAAATGAGAAATCCTATATTACTTTTTTCATTGTCGAGGCTACCTAGTTCCTGGAACTAGTAAGGGGCAGAAATGGGACTCAAGCCCAGGACTTCTGACCATTGCTTCGTATCTACTAATACATATTGTTTTGCTATGGCTTATCTTGTAGAATTTTATTACTTTTTAGTAAAGTTAACTCATTGAATCTTTGGAGACAGAGAGGATAGATTCACACTTAATTTCAGATGCATTTCATACAGAGTTGATATGCATGCTTTGTAGCATTTAAAGTACAAATAAGCAAAAGCAAAAACACCACTTTGCTGATATTTGGTGCCTGATTCTGGCAGGGACTATACTTCTCCATTTTGTATGCATATTTGTATTTGCATGTGTAAGCATGTATGTATCTTTTAAAAAACATTTGTAACATACTATTTTAATATAGGACTTTACAATACATCTCAATTTATTCTAATAATTAATAATAATAATGATTACTCTGGCACTAACTATTTTTTTTCAGATGTTAAGATTCTTTAAATTTTTAGGATGTGTTATGAAGACAAGGTAATATGTGTTCTTTGTAAATTTTATACATTAAATTATTGGTGGTTAGGTATTTAATTAAGTTCACCATAACTAGTATTAGAGGAAGCCTAATGGAGAAAACTACTCCCACTTCTTGCAAACAAGAAAACATTTCTTCTAGATAAATAGAGATTAAAAGCATATTATTATTCCCTCATCCAACATTTTCACCTCTTAAAACAATGAGAAACAGAAAATCCCTCTTGAACATGTTGTCAGAAACATAATTACCAGAACAAATTACAGAGTACTGTGGATTTTACACCATTCACTCAGTGCAGAGCAGATGGGAAAATCCTAGACAGCAATGATTTAATTTTACTCCCATAATCACTTAATGATATAAAACAGGCAAACGTGACTCACACATTTGATGTCTGTTACTGTGACGATCACCTCTAGCTTTACTGGACCTTCGGAGGCTCAGGACTGCTGCCGCTGAGAACACAGTGCACAAGAGAAAACTACTCAGAGACGGAGGTAAACGTATGGTTGGAAATAGCCGATACTAGAGACTAGAGATTAGAGTTCTCATAAGAAATATTTTTCTCACACAATTGCTTTAAAGGTGTAATTAAATACCTGTGCTGAGGAAAAATGGAATAGAGTCTCCTGGAAATTTTAGGGGATGCCTTGGTTTTAATAATAAGAATATGATTACCAAAAAATGATGGACCATACAGATTCATGTCTATTCTTAATAGTTGTCAAAAGGACCAGCGCAGTCATGAGAAAGGGGCCGCTGAGACTGGGACACTCTGGGTCTGTTTATATGGGCAGAACCTCTCCTGGGTGTGGTCCCTTTCAAGGGTGGAGCTCTCACTAAAGGAGCAATTAGAGTCTTAGTTTATGGCTGTGCTGCGAATTATGTTTTATCTCCCAGGTGTGTTAATTTTCCTATTGTTACAGTTACCTTGCAATTTGGGAAATTTAGAGTCGAATGCAGCATTCAAGCATTTATGAGCAAACCAAGACGATCCTCCTGCTCCTCATCTTCACCCTCACCTCCAGCAGCATCCCCCACTTCATTGTCATCATCACCATCACCATCATGTCCTCATTTTCATCAGCGCTGTCGGCATCAGCATTGGCATCACCAGCAGCCGTCACGTCATCTCACCGCATCATCAGCAGCCGCAGCAGCATCTCGGCATCTTCATCATCACCATCATTTCCGTTGCAGCATCAGGTACTCTCATTATGGTTCTTACTTGATGATGGTATCATTTCATTAGGCATAATCGACTAGGCCTAAAATGTTTATTTTGAAGCATTTAAAAAAGAAATTCTAATATCAACAAACTGTATAATTCAGTAAAGGAACATTCAATTGAAAGAAACATATATTTGTCACCTTGCTGGGCCCCTTGTACACTGACATGATAGAATGGCAGGAGGTGAGGGACGTAAGAAAGTTGACTTATAAGGCCTATACTCTCATATACTCATTCAAAAAGGAAATATACTCATAAGAAAATCCACTTTTCAGGAATACATTCAGTAATACATTATGCAATGAAATATTTATCATGAAGATTTTTGAAGTTTTTATTTTGACACAATTGTAGTTTCACATGTAGTTGTAAGAAATAATATACAGAGAACCTGTGCAGCTCTTATGCAATTCCCCCAGTGATAAATTTTGCACAATTATCATACAACACACACCCAGGATATTGTATGTTGCATATGCAGTACACTTATCTCACTTGGATTTCTCCACTTTTACTTACACTAATTATGAGTGTGTGAGCATTTAGTTCAACGGAATTTTATCTGACATGTAAGTTCATGCACACTCTACTCAGAATTGCTTATGCTATTCCAGGTCCACACACTTAGGTGTTGACACACTTAGGTGCAGATGTGGTTCAGGGCTCTCAGGAGAGTGGGTTTTCCTTTCTCCCCCTGCTCCATCCAGAGTCAAGGGTGAAGCCTGTAACCTCAGCACTGGCCTGTGTGGGGAAGATGATTTGGTCTTGGAGCTGCCTTACTCCAAATCCCATGGAAGGAGGGGACTGAGGTGGTTCAGAAGCCCCGTGTTTCACTATGTGGTGACAGCAACCTACTGGAGGGGAACATCTGGGCCAGAACATCAGGAGTAAGCAGAAGCCTACAGCAGTAAACGTGACTCTCCACCAGGCGCAAGGGCTTCTGAAGGCATGTGCTCCACCCCTGTGTGTACAAGCAACTCAAATACCCCACACAAATACCCTGTACTTGCCTGTAAGGCCCATCTATCTCCCCAAGGAGATCATACAGCTTGTCCTCCTCCCCTAAACCAAAGGGATGGCCAGAGGGTGGTTGTGTGTAGGAGGAATATATGGAGCTTTGTAGGGGTTCCTGTGCGGAGGGACAGACTGGCAGTGGGACAGGGAAGGAGGGCACTGTGGCCATGGGGAGGGAGCTGGGCACCAGGGAGAGACTTTATTTTATATTATATTATTTTTTATATTATTTTAATATTTTATAATTTATTTAATTTTATATTGTAGTATATTTGATATACAATATTACATCGGTTTCAAGTATATGTCACAGTGGTTCGACAGAAAGATGTTACAGAACCATTGACTATATTCTCCATGTGGCAGTTCCAACCCCATGATTAATTTCTACTATGATTGAGTTTTTTATACTTCTTTATTCCCCTTACCAGACTCACCCACCTCAATGCCTCTCTCATGGTAACCACCAGTATGTCTCAGTGTCTATGAGGCTACTGCTATTTTGTTTATTTTGTTTTATTTTTAGATTCCACATATAAGTGAAATCATATATTTGTATTTTTCCACCAGTTTTATTTCAGTTATCATGATACCCTGTAGATCTATCCGTGTTGTCACAAATGACAGGTTTTATTTCTTTTTTGTGACTGAATAATATTCCACTGTATGTATCACAAATGTATCCATTCATCTATGGATGGACACTTTTGATGCTTCCATATCTTGGCTATTGCAAATAATACAGCAATAATCATACTGATATATTTGTCTTTCAGGATCAGATATTTTGTTTTCTTCAGGGAAATTCCTAGAAGTGGAGTTACTGGGTCCTATGGCGTTTCTATTTTTAGTTTTTTGAGGAACCTCCATATTGCTTTCCACAGAAGTTGTACCAATTTACATTCCCACCAACAGTGTAGGAGGGTTCCCATTTCTCCCCATCCTGGCTAACACTCATTATTTATTTTCTTTTGGATAGTGTCCATTTTAACTTGTGTGAGGCAATATCTCATTGTGGTTTTGATTTGTGCTTCCCTGATGATTAGCAGTGTGGAACATCTTTTCATGTGCCTGTTGGTCATCTGTATTTCTTCTTTGGAGAAATGTCTATTCAGTTCATATGACCATTTTTTAATCAGGTTATTTGTTTTCTTGGTGTTGAGTCCTATGAGTTCTTTATATTTTTCATGTTAACCCCTTACCAGATAAATCACTTACAAATATATTCTCCCATATTGTAGGTTGCCTTTTTGTTTTATTGATGGTGTCTTTTGCTGTACAGAAGCTTTTTAGTTTGATGTAGTCCCACTTGTACATTTTTGCTTTTGTTTCTCTCACCTAGGGAGATGTGTCCAGAAAAAATTTTTCATGCTTATGGTCTATGATTCTTCAATAGGTTTATGGTTTCATGTCTTACTTTCAGGCCTTTAATCCATTTTGAGTTTACTTTTGTGTATGGAGTTAGACAGTAATCCAGTTTCATTCTCTTACATGTAGCTGCCCAGTTTTCACCTCACCATTTATTGAAGGGGCTGCCTTTTCCCCATTGAATTTTCATGGCTCCTTTGTCATATATTAATTGAACATATACACATGGGTTTATTTCTGGGTTCTCTATTCAGTTCTATTGATGTATGGGTCTGTTTTTGTGCCACTACCATACTGTTTGGATTACTATAGCTTTGTAGTATAGCTTGAAGTCAGGAAGCATGAAACTCCAGCTTTTTTCTTTCTCAAGAATGCTTTGCCAATCTGGCGTCTTTTGTGGTTCCATATAAATTTTAGGATTATTTGCACTAGTTCATTGATTCATATCATTGCTAATTTGATGGGGTTTGCCCTGAATCATAAATTGCTTTGGGCAGGATATCCATTTTGACAATATTAATTATTCCTATTCATGAGTATAGTATAGAATTCCATTTATTTGTGTCTTTTTTACTTTATGTCATCAGTGTCTTACAGTTTTCATCTCCTTGGTTAGGCTTATTCCTGGGTATTTTATTATTTTTTGATCCAATTGTAAATGGTTTTGTTTTCCTGATTTCTCTTTCTGCTATTTCCTTGTTAGTATATAGGAAAGCAATGGATTTCTTTCTATTGATTTTGTATCCTATAACCTTGTTGAATCCAGTTATTAGTTCTCATAGTTTATCAGTGGCATCTTTAGGGTTTTCTATATATAGTATCCTGTCATCTGCAAATAGTGACAGTTTTACTCTTCCTTAGCAATTTGGATGCCTTTTTTTCTCTGTCTTGTCTGATTGTTATGGTTAGGATTTCCAGCGCTATGTTGAATGAAAGTGGTGAAAGTGGGCATCCTAGTATTGTTCCTAATCTTAGAGGAAACGCTTTCAGCTTTTTGCCATTGGGTATGATGTTAGCTGTGGGTTTGTCATATGTAGCCCTTATTATGTTGAGGTATGTTCCCTCTACACCCACTTTGTTGAGTTTTTATCATAAATCAATGCTGAATTTTGTCAATTGTTTTTTCACCATGTATTGAGATGATCATGTTTTTTTTTATCTTTCCTTCTGTTATGTGGTGTATCACATCGATTGATTTACAAACATTGTACCATCCTTGCATCCCTGAAACAAATCCCACTGGGTTGTGATGGATGATCCTTCTGATGTATTTTTGAGTTCATTTTGCTAATATTTTGTAGAGGATTTTGTATCTATGTTCATCAGGGATATTGGTCTATAATTTTCTTTTTTTGTAGTTTCTTTTACTGGTTTTAGTATTAGAGTGATGCTGGCCTCATAAAATGAGTTTGGGGGCATTTCCTCCCCTTCTATTTTTTGGAATACTTTAAGAAGGCTGGGTGTTAGCTCTTTTTAAATGTTTGGTACAATTCAGCTGTGAAGCTATCTTTTCATATACTTTTGTTCATTGGGAATTTTTTGATTACCAGTTCAACCTTGATTACTGGTAATTAGCTGTGTTCAGATTTGTTTCTTCTTGCATCAGCCTTGGAAAATTGTACTTTTCTAGAAATTTGTCCATTTTTTCTAGATTTTCCAATTTATTGACATACAATTCTCTCATAATTCTTTGCATTTCTGTGGTGTCTGTTGTAACTCCTCCTTTTTTCATTTCTGTTTTTGTTCTTGTACTCTCTCCTTTTTTCTTGGTAAGTGTGGGTAAGTGTTTGGATATTTTGTTTGTCCTGTCAAAGAACCAGCTCTTGGTGTCATTGATTTTTCCTACTGTTTTATTATTCTCTATTTATTTTTGCTCTGATCTTTTTATGACCCTCCTTTTGCTGAATTGGGTTCAATTTGCTCTCTTTTTACTAGTTTCTTTAGTTGTGAATTTAGACTGTTCATTTGGGATTTTTCTTGTTTCCAGAGCTAAGTGTGTATCATTATGTTCTTCCTTGTTAGAACCACTTTTGTGGCATCTTATATATTTTGAATTATTTTATTTTTGTTTTCAATTGTCTCCATGAATTGATCAATTTCTTCCTGATTTGTTCATTGATCTATCAATTATTTAGAACCATGTTGTTTAGCCTCCATATATTTGTGGGATATTTTTTCTTTTCTGCATGTAATTGATTTCTGGTTTCATACCATTGTGATCTGAAAAGATGCTCCATACAATTTCAATCTCTTTGAATATATTGAGGCTTTTTTTGTGTCCTAATATGTTATCTATTCTGGAGAACATTCCATGTGCACTTGAGAAAAATGTGTATCCTTCTGCTTTTGGGTGTAATGTTCTGTATATATCTGTCAGGTCCATCTGGTCTAATGTGTTGTTCAACACCTATGTTTCCTTATTTATTTTCTATCTATATGATCTGCCCATTGATGTAAGTGTGGTGTTAATGTCTCCCAATATCATTGTGTTGCTTTTCATTTCCCAGTTTAGGTCTGTTAGTATTTGTTTTATATATTTAGGTGCTCCTATGTTGGGTGCATAGGTTTTTACAATGCTATAGCTTATTGGACTGGGGTACTCACTTTATTATTATGTGATGTCCTTATTTGTCTCTTGTTACTTTCTTTGTTTTGACATCTATTTTGTCTAAGTGATACTACTCTTTTTTCTCCCTATCATTTGTATGACATATCTTTTTCCATCCCTTCACTTTCAGTCAATGTATGTCCTTAGGTCTGAAATGAGTGTCTTGTAGGCAGCATATAGATAGATTTTGTTTCTTTATGCATTTTGCCACTCTGTTTCTTTTGACTGTTTTTATTCCATTTACATTTAAAATAATTATTGATAGGTATTTACTTATTGCCACTGTATTAATTTTATTCTGGTTGTTTTTGTAGTTCCTGTGTGCTCCTTCCTTCCTCTGTTATACCCTTCTCTTGTTATTCGATGGTTTTCTTTAGTATTATGCTTGAATTTCTTTTAAAACAGTTTTTGTGTATCTTTAATAGGCTTTAGGTTTGTGGTTACCATAATGTTCACAGTTTCCTAAGTAAGTAACACTGTATATTAAATTAATGGTTGCTATTTTTTGATAACAATCTGAAAGTACTACATTTTTCTTCTTCCTTCACACTTTTTGTATAAGATGTCATAATCTACATCTTTTGTGTATCCCTTGACTTATTTTACTATATATATATAGCTGGTTTTACTAGTTTTGTTTTTTTTAAACTTCATACTTGGTTAGTAAGTAATTGCTCTACTAACTTTAACACAGGCTTATTTTCACTGATGAAAAATATTTAAGCTTAAGGACATTTCCATCTACTAAAGTGCCTTTAATATATCCTGTAAGGCCAGTTTGTGATGGTGAATTCTTTAAACTTTTATTTATCTGGGAAACATTCAATCTGTCCTTTAATTCTGAATGATAACCTTGCTGGGTAGAGGATTCTTGGTTGTAGGTTCTTCTCTTTCAATACATTAAATATTTCATGCCAGTCCCTTATGGACAGTCATTTCTGTTGAGAAATCTGCTGAGAGCCTTATGGAGTTCCTCTCATAGATAACAGGCTGCCCCTCACTTGCTGCTTTTAAGATTCTGAATTTTTAATCTTTGCCATTCTTATTACTCTATGTCTTGGTGTTGCGTACCTGGGGTCCCTTTGGTTAGTGGCTCCCTGTGCTTCCTCCAGTACCTGGGTGTCTATTTCCTTCCACAGATTGAGGATGTTTTCACCAATTATTTCTTTAAAGAGACTTTCTACTTTGTCACACTCCTCTTCTCCTTCTGGGACCCCTAGTATGCACATATTGTTTCATTTAGATTTTCATGCAGCTCTCAGCATTTTCTCATTTTATGAGAAACAGATTGGGAAAAAGATTGAATGTTTCCCAGATAAATAAAAGTTCAAGTTTCTCATTTTTCTCCTCTCTTTCTTGATGTTCTCACTGAAACATCAGTCGTATTCCACTGCCTCCTCCTTTTGTCTGTGTTCCTATGATTCTTCATTTGCATTAGATAGGTCTGCTCTACCTTCCAATGTAGAAAATAATGGAAATAAATAGTGCTCAAGACTCTTTGCTCACCGGTGTGTGTTCTTTGTGGTGGAGACACAGTTGTTGTCGGTGGGTTGTGCACAGGGTCACCTTTCAGCCTGTCTGCTGGCAGTTGCTTTTCTCTGTCAAGAGGTTTCTCCCCATGCAGGCCTTTCGTGTGCCTTGTGTTGCTTCTGCAGGGACTGCTGTGGATTGAGCCAACCTCTGCCTGCTGAGCAGCAGTGGTAGCCTTTGTTGGGCTGGCATGGTGGGTGTGGTGGGTGTGCTGCACAGCTGACCTTCCAAGAAGGAAGATGGAGCACTTGGAGGTGGCTCCTCTGAGTGGTACACGAATTGGGTTGAGGGGGGAGTAAGGAGGCATCCTCCACTTCCCTTTCTCCTTTGGAGAGAGCTCCCTCCAAACTCTCTCTCTCTCTGGCACACTTTCCACTACTGGTAAATGTTTTGAAGTGTTCTTTCTCTGTTAGGTCTCAGTGGGTCCAATGGAGCATGCCTATCCTCTACAAGCAAAAGGAGTCTTAGCCTCCCAGTGTTCTGCACCTTGCCCTGGTGTGCAGTTGTGTTAATCACCGAGGTCCAGTGCAATGTGGACTCAAGTTTTCAGAGCAGATCTTCAAGGCCAGGTGTGCAGAATTCCTGAGTGCTTATCCTCTCCCCTCTTTTCCTATCCATCTTCCACTTGTGGACCCATATGCAGAAAGAACATGGTTCCTAATTGATTTTGGCACTGCCATTTTACCCTTCTTTATGTTTCTTTTCTTCAGCAGATATAGATGGTCTGTTCTATAATCTTCTGGTTATTTTCAGGGTTAGTTGTATTTTCTGTAGTTGCTTTCTTAGTTTGTATGTGGGTGGATATTTCTGCCTTGCCTTCCTAGTCCACCATATTTTTCACCATTCTCCCCAAGACTTGCTTTATTATTGCTTTCTGTCATGCAAGTCCTAGAATTCTGAGAACTCTGAATTTGAACTTGACATTATAGCTTGTTATGAAGGTAGGTAGTAGAAAATATTTAATATTTTGTTAGCATGATTTTTAACTTGTAAATATTTAGAGAATATTTTATGAGACTGCACAAATATTAAGGGTGGACCTACCTGTTAACAGTTTAAACATATAATGGCTAATTCTAATCTGTGGCTTTTTTGCTTTGTTGAACACTGTGTACTAGGGGTTGGTCTGGGAAAATAAACTTTTAGTTCTCTTTCTCTGTTACCCACTACCTATTTTCAGGCATCTCATTTGGGTAACCATTCTAACCTGCTTTTTGTGTTTTTTATGTTATGATGTTTTTCTTGCTAACTGTGCTTTTTTTACTGGTTTGTGCATGTGGAGGTATATGCATAAGCTATATTGTGCTTTGCACCTCATTATCTTCCTTTCTTACATGGTACTCCAGCTCCAGGCCATATTGCATATAGCTAATCCTTTGCTTCTAATACTAAACTGTCTCTACTGCAGTTTACCTATTTACTGACCCAGTGGAAGATGTAGGAGATTCCTCACTGTTTTAATTCTCAATACTCTGATTAGTAATTGGCTTGAGCATCCCTTCACATGCTTGGTGGCACTCTAAGTAATTCTTATCTTAGTAAAATGTTTGTACTACATACCTTGCCCATATTTTATGTTGGTTTTCAGGGTTTTCTAATACATACTTGTAAGATTTCTTATTCCATTTCATTTCTAACTCTAACCCCGCAGGTCCTTTGTTGAAAAAAATTCCTGTTTTTTATATAATCAAATTGATCAATTTATTTGGCTTTATGTTTTCTAACCTCAGAGAATAGCAAACATATTTTTTAGTGTTGTTTTCTAACTAGAGTAGATCAACTGTGATAGAGATCTCATTGCTTCCCGGAGAAAGGTCAGGAGAAAATGGGGAAAGCCATTTGGTAATGGTACTTTTAGTATGTTTGACCCTCCTTGTAGTCATGTTATACACTCTGGTATTAAAATAAATATATCACACCATGAAAGGTACAGCATGGGGAATATAATAAAAAATATTGAAGTTACTTGCTATGATGACAGATGCAAAAAACAGATTGCTGGGCTCTGCCAATAACACTGTATATCTGGAAACATGTATTTCTAATAAGTTTCCAGATGCTGCTCATCATAGGGTTATTTACATTGTTGTCAAAGTGTTTAGAGGCAATTCTCATGGTGGCAGTGGTGACTGTGGCAGTTGGAGTTTCTGACATCTAGGTCATAACGATTGTGGAGTCACTTTTGGGGCTCCCTCACCGCTTCTCCAGAGATTTCAAAAATTTAAACAGGAGATCCCTGTATTAAATACTTTCCTTTTGAAAAATCTAGAATTATTTTTGCTTCCCATAATAAACCCCTGCCTGAAACCCAAAATGGCTATAGATGACTAGAGGATGTCCATGAATTCTGTAACGTACCTGTGTCAGGCTGCTGAGTCTAAAACCAGTATCTGTGATATTATTAAAAAAGGGTGCAGTGAGAAAAGTGGTCCCATACCATTTACTGAATGAGGTTGGCAGTAGATCTGTTACTTATTAAAGAAGAACCAGAGACTTTGCAGCATTGTGTAATCTTGGGTGACGAATTCTCCTGGTTTGTCTGGGACTGCGAGGTTATCCTCGGTGGTGGCACTGGGAGAGTGCCAGATATACCTGGTTAAGTTGGTCTTTCTACTTCAATTTTGCCTTTGTTATCCTGAAGCAGTTGCACATAAAGGGACAAAGGCCAGGGTAGATGATAATGGTAGGGATCTGAGAAATATTCTGGAGGTATTTGAAACTTGAAGAGCATAATTCTGTAAGGCTTAGTAGGTTGTTCAAAGGCATAGTTATCATGAAGCCAAGGGGATACTGTGTGAGAACCGTGTAGGCTCTGCAGCCACGTAGACTTGGGTTTGAATTCCAAAGTGTTTACCAGCTATGTGACCTTCAGCAAGTTACTAAACCAAGTTTCCTTATCTGTGAAATAGGGATAAGAATATTACCCATCTGGTAATAAAACAATGACTTGCTTTCTGAGTCAATGCTTATAGTCTAAATTTATGCTGAATTATTTTTAAAATAGTAAAAGTTTCCCAAGGGACTCAGGGTAGGGACATGAATCCCAAGTGAAGGAAAACACAAACTCGAAATCACTGTGTTTAAAGAAGGTGAAAGTATAGAAAGGGAGGGGAGAATGATGAAAGGAGGGAATGAAGCATTTTCCCAACAATATAGAGAAATGATTGTTTCTCATTGTGGTACAATGGGCGAGCATGCAGAGGGCTTCTCTTCTATATTTATAACAGCCTACTTTTAACATTGAGAAAATTATTAACATTTGCCTTAAAATGCTTTTCTCCTCAGTGTTCTTTGCAAGGCAGCCTTTACCTCCTTATTCCTCATGCTGTAGATCAGGGGGTTGAGCATGGGGATGACTGTGGTATAGAACACGGAGGCCACGTTCTCCCGGGCCAGGGAGTTGGCCGTGGAGGGCTTTAAGTACATGAATGCAGTGGATCCATAGAACAAGCCCACCGCTGCCAGGTGGGAGCTGCAGGTGCTGAAGGCTTTGGACCTGCCCTCTGTGGTGCTGATGCGGAGGATGCTGGAGAGAATGTAGGCGTAGGAAACCAGGACTGTTAAGCTGGTGACTGTGATGTCGAATCCAGCTAAACAGAAGACTATCATTTCAACATCATAGGTGCTAGAGCAGGAGAGCTTCATGAGGGGGAGGATGTCACAGAAGTAATGACTGATGAGAGGGTCACAATAGGACAGTTTCAACATGAGGACAGTCTCTATTGTTGAGCCAATGTACCCTATGACATAGACCACAGCCACCAGCAGTGAGCAGAGTTGAGGAGACATGATGATGTTGTAAAGCAAAGGTCTGCAGATGGCGACATAGCGGTCATAGGCCATCACGGTCAGCATGTAACACTCAGCAATGACAAACACAAGGAAGAAGTAGAGCTGTGACATGCACCCCGCATAGGAGATGGTGTTCTTCTCTGACACAAAGTTCACCAGCATTTTAGGAGTAATGACAGAGGAGTAGCAGAGGTCCACGAGGGACAGATTGCTGAGTAAGTAGTACATGGGGGTGTGCAGCTGAGCACTCAGCCAGATCAGTGTGAACATGCCCAGGTTCCCGACCACGGTGACCAAGTAGATGGCAAGGAAGAGGAGGAAGAGGGGCCGCTGGAGCTCTGGTCTGCTCGTTAGTCCCCCCAGGACGAACTCTGTCACTGCCGAGTGATTTTGTGTAGCCATCTGCTTTGTTGGTTTTGGAGCCCTGTGGGGAGGAGAGAGGAGAACCCCATGAAAGATGGCCCTTTGATGTGCTTGGAGAAGCTGGTTTGAGCATTTGGGACCAGGTCCGCAATTCTGGGCTCTGTGCTGATGCGTCCCTCCCTTATCCTGCTGTGTCGGGAGGAAAGCCAGCCCCTGTCTATTTCAAAGATCATGATAAGAGGAGAAAGGGGTCACGATCTGGAGCTTTTTCCATTGCAATTTTTCTCAGATATCCTACAATCGTGGTTTTAAACATGCAGTCCCTGGACTAGCAGCATCTGCTTCACCTGGAGATTTTAGAGATGCAAATCTCAGACTTCACCCAGGACCTACCAAGTCAGAATCCCTGGGGGTGGGGCCCACCAGTCTGGGCTTAACTCTCTCTTGGTGATGCTGATGAAGCTAATATTAGAGAACTCTGCCCTGTAGGTAACAAGCAGTATATTTCAGAATTTTTGGAGATTCATTTTGATTCAGAAATAAAGTTTCCTTTTCTTTCACCCATGCAATTTCTATGTAGTCATTCAATATGCATGTATAAATAGCTGTCTCAAATTGTTGCAGTGTCAGGATAATATGGCATTTACACCTGTATCATTAATTGCAGAGTCAATTTTTGTATCTGAAAGCTGAACAAGTCAGTAATATGAATTCCAAAGATGAATGTAAAATGACATGGGATAATAAATATTTACAAATATTTTTCAGTCAGTACCTATAAAAGTGAGTTGTCATTAGGCATATGGAGTATTTTTTTCTCACTTGCCTTAAGACAGTGCTTTTGCATTTGACTCTATACTCTAATAGCCTGGTGCCTTCAAAAAGAATTGATGCTTGGGTTTCACCCACAGAGTATCTGACTTAACTAATCAATGGTGCAACCTGGGCACTGGCCACAATACTGTCCTGAGTAATTGTTCAATAGCTGGTTTTATTATTTCCAGAGTGTAATATCTTATCATGGCCCACGTTGGCAAAGTGCTCAAATTGTACACATGTCCCTAAGAAGCATGGACAACTTTGCTGGTTGTGACACTAATAGATATCTGTCTCTGAGATATATTTCTTAGGCTAAAACCCTAAATTCTCACTGTATTAATTGATGCTTACAAAATTCTACCTATTGCATAATGCTCTCTAAAGGTAAAACTCACTAACTCTTCCTAAAATTTTGTGTGTGAAGAGGAAGGAAATGTGTTCAGAGTCAGATTTTTATTCCCATTTTCATATTGAAAAGTGGAAGTGTGAGATACCACATGCCTTGCCTGAGACCTCCTACTGATTGGTGACTTGGGCTCACACTGTGCTGTGTCCTGAGCATGAGCTTCTCCCCTTGTCCCCCCTGTGTAGCCTTTCATATCTGCACACCTACAGCTCTGGGCAGTGCTGTGGTTGAATGGGCTTTACATCCGATGTCTTAGACATTTTTCTGCACAGCCTAAGAGAAAAATGACAAATACTATATTGCTTTTTTTCATTCCCAAGTTTACCTAGGTCTTACAGCTTGTAAGAGGCAGAATGGGGCCTAAAACCCAGGGCTTCTGACCCCTGTTTAGTTTCCACTAAAATATATTGTTTTGCTGTGGCTTGTCTTGTAGCACTTTATGACTCTTGAGTACACTTGATTTATTGAATTTCTGTAGACAGAGGATAGATTCACTGCTAATTTCAGGTGCGTTTAAAAAATTCCAAAGGCAATATACATGCATCGTAAAAATTAAAATACAAACAAGCAAAAAGAAAACCACCATTTTCCCACTATTTGGAGACCAGTTCTGGCAGTGACTATCCTTCTACATGTTCTATGCATATTTGTGTTTATATGTGTAAGTATGTATGCAGATTTTAAAAAGCATTTTGCAAACTGCTGTTTTAATGTGGTATTTTATAATTAATTGTTCAGTTTATTACTATAATAATAAGTCTGGCACTAACGGTATTTCTTTTTCTTTGATGTAAGAGTCTTTAAATCCTTAGGCTGTGGTGTGAAGACAAGAAAATAAGCATTGTGTTGAGAACTTTATATGGTAAACTATTGGTGGTGAGGTATTTAACTTCACAAAAGCTTGTATCAGAGTTAACTAGGTTTAAGAAATATTATTTCCATGTATTACAAAGGAGAAAACAAATATTTTGACCTAAAGTAGATTAATACATATCCCTTTCTACCCAATTTTCACCTCTTAAAACAATAAAGAAACAGAAAATTCCTGTTGAACATATTACCAGAAACATAACGTGCTTTACAAAGCACTGCGGAGTGCACCCCACTCATTCAGTGCATAGCAGATGGGAAAATCCCTGACAGCAATGATTTAATTTTGCTCCATAATCATCTAATGCTATAAAACATGATGTATATATTTGATATCTGGTACTACAATGCTTACCTTTAAAGTTACCAGACAGTTAGAGGCTCAGAACTGCAGCCGATGAGAACACAATGCACACTTAGAGACAATGATAAAAACATATGGTTGGAAATAGCCTATATTAGAGACAGGAGTTCTTGGAAGAAACGTTTCCCTCATAAATTGCTTTAAATGTGTAATAAAATACCTGTGCAGAAGAAAAATGGAATAGAATCTCCTGGAAATTTTAGGGATAACTTGGTTTCAATAATCAGGAAATAATTATCAAGAAAATGAGAGAACATACAGATTTGTGTCTGGTCCTAAAAATCTTCAAAGGGGCCGGCACAGTTATGAGAAATGGGTCGCTGAGATTGGGACATTCTGGGACACTCTGGGACACTCTGAGTCTGTTTGTATTTATATGGGTAGAACCTCTCCTGGGTGTGGTCCCTTCAGGGAGTTGAGTCCTCAGGAAAGAAGCAATTAGAGTCTTGTGTTTATGCCTGTGCTTGAATGGTTTTGTCTCAGGGTGTGTTGATTTTCCTTTCATTGGGAGAGTCAGCTTGCAGTTTAGGAAACTTAGAGCCTAATATAGTATTCAGGAATTTTATGACCAACAAACCCATCATCATTATCATTATCACCACCACCATCACCAGCTCAGTCATTACCATCAACCTCATCAGTCACTACCATTAGAGTTCTTACTCTTAGTTGTTCAACAAACATAATGAACTAGGTTTAAAATATTTAAAGGGTTTTAAAAAATCAAGCATTTTTAAACAAACTATATAATTCACTAAAGGAATGTTATAAGGAACATTACAGTTGTCACCCTGCCGCTGTCCCTGTAGACTGACATTGTAGAATGGCATGAGGTTCAGGGAAACAAAATGGTTGACTTACAAGTTCTTTTTACTCTCATTTTTACTCAAGGGAAACACGCATGTAAGAAAGTTTACTTTTCATGAATATGTTCTGTAATATATTGCCTATGAAAATATTGCTAATGAAGATTTTAAATGAATTTTTATTTTTATACAATTGTAGATTCACATGTAGTTGTAAGAAATAATATAGAGAGATCTGTGTACCATTTATGCAGTTTCCCCAGTGGTAACATTTTGCCAAATTATACTATGACACCCAGGATATTGCATATTGCCATATGCACTACACTACTCTCATTAAAAATTCATGGTTTTAGTTATCCTCATTCATCCATGTAGGTACATTTATTTCAATGCAATTTTATCTCAGGCACAGATTTTATGCACATTCTATTCAGCATTGTTTATCATAGTGCAAATCTGGACATAAAATTATTAAATAATGAAGAATCTACACAATTATGGTTCTCCCACCAAAGGGATCACCCATACCATTTAAGAATGATATTTAATTTTATTATATGAAAGATGAAAAATTAAAAAATTTACATACAGTGTGAATTCCTTTTGTTTGAGAATAATACTATGTAAATTAAGTGCATGTATAAAATATATGGTGCATTGTGTGCTCAAATGTTAACTGATTAATTGTAGATGATGAAAATATTAGTTGACTTTATATGTGAAGGTTTACTTATGGACCTTGAACTGTTGAATAGGTCTATTTGTCTATTTGTATGCCTGTACCAGTCTAGTTTGAAATGAGGAAGTATGATTCCTATAGTTTTGTCCTTCTTTTCCAGGATACTTTGGCTACTTGGAGGCTTTCATGGCTTCATACACATTTTAGAATTGTTTTAATCTTTCTGTGAAAAATGCCATAGTAGCTTTGACAGGAATTTCATTGAATGTACAGATGGCTTTTGGTAGTGTGGACATTTTAGCAATATTAGTTCTTCCAATCCATGAACATGGGCTATCTTTCCATTTGTTCGCTTCTTCTTCAATTTCTTTCATTAAATTCTTATACTTAACAGTGTGCACATCTTTCACCTCCTTGGTTAAATTTATTCTTATTTTTTTTGTTTGCTTTTGATGCTATTGTGTATGGGATTGTTCATTTCTTTTTTAGATATTTTGTTGTTAGTGTACAGAAATCCAACTGATTTCTGTGTGTTGATTTTGTGTCCTGCAACTTTAGTGTATTTATTGGTTAGTTCCCACTAATCTAAATGAATTAGCTGAATTCATTGACTAGTTTTTTGGTGGAGTCCTGAGAATTTGTTATGAGATCATATCATTTACAAAGATAACTTAACCTTTTCTTTTCTGCTTTGGATGCATTTTGTTTATTTTTCTCTCCTCGTTGCTTGGGCTAGGTTTCAGTATTATGGTAAATAGGAGTGGTGAAAGTGGGCAGCTGGCCTTTTCCTATCTTAGAAGAAAAGCTTTCACCCTTTCACTGTTGAGGATGATATTAGCTGTGGGCTTGTCATCCGTGGTCTTTTCCTGTTGATGTAGTACTTAAAGTATACATTTAAAAATAATTAAGATGGAAATTTTACGATATGGTTCTTTCTACCAAAGTAAGACGTAAATAAAAAATAAACCTAATGAAGTTTTACATAAAATATGTTCCCATCTTTTACCTTGACAAATGATTTTTCCACAACCCTGGAAGGCCAGATTCAAATTTCGAATGCTGAGACTCTTTGAAGTTCCATGTCAAAAGGTGGTGGCACAGAGAGGACCACCTGGTTCCCAGGTGCCTGCCCGTGGCCACAGCGTCCTCCTGCTTCTCATTCCCACTGTCCTTACAGTACGAGGACCCTTCACGTGCATGAGTCTAAACGCCTACAGTCCACATGCCCCCTACCATCCACATCCTTTGCGTACAACTTCTGCCTGACCACCCTGGGAGTGAGCACACCGGCAGTACGTTCTGCTGTTGGAATGATAGACCCAGAGGAGAGGTTTGTATAAGCTCTGGAAGCTGAGAAGTCCTTCTCCAGGCCAAAGCCTCTGTGTAATCTTTCAGGCCTGAGCACAGGCAATTAGGAAGGCTTTCCCTGGCAGGGCTCACAGAGGAAAGAAATGACTTTTTAGGTATAACACCACAAGCACAGTTTGTGAAAGGAAGAATAGATAATCTAGAGTTGATTAAAATTAAAAATTTATACTCTGTAGAAAGACACTGTCAAGAGAATGAAAAGGCAGGCCACAGTCTATAAGAAAATATTGGAAGACATATATGATAAAGGAGTGCTATCCAAAATACACAAACTCTGGATGGACCTTGAGAAGATTATACTAACGTAAGTCAGACAGAGAAAAACAAACCTGTATGATCTTACTTATAGGTGAATAAGAACTGTGTGATCTCATAGGTGGAATCTAAAAAAGCTACACTTGTAAAAACAGAGATTAAAATGATGGCTACTAGGTGGGGTGTAGAGGGAAAAGACAGATGTTTTTTAAGGATACAAGGTTGCATTAAGTAGTGAATAAGTCCTAGAGACCTGAAGCACAGTATAGTGAATATGGACAACCATAGCACAATCATCACATTTGTTAAGAGACAAGAAAATCATTTCAACTATTAAAAAGAAATTATAATTATGTAATAGATAGAGGTGTCAATTATCACTATAATGGCAATCATATTAAAATATATAAATGTATCAAATTAACATACTGTATATTTAAATGTACTCAATATCATATGCCAAATATATTGCTGTAAAAAAAAGAAAATGAACCTGATTAAAAAAATGGGCCCAAGGCCTTAACAAACTTACCAAGGAAGATACACAGATTGAAGATACATGGATTGAAAATAAGCATATGAAAAGATGCCCCACATCACTTGTCATAAGGAAAATGCAAATGAAAACAATAATATACTATTACACACCCATTAGAATGACTGCGGTCAGGAACACTGACAACGCCACATGCTGATGAGGATGTAGAGCGACAGCAACTTTTATTTGTTGCTGGTGACAATGGAAAACAATACAGCCACTTTATAAGACAATGTGGTGATTTCTTACAAAACTAAACATCTTGACATACAGTCTAGTGATTGTGCTCCTTGATATTTACCAAGAAGTTGAGACCTATGTTCACACAAAAACTTGCACAGAAATGTTTATAGCAGCTGTATTCACAATTGCCAAAACTTGGAAGCAGCCAAGATATCCTTCAGTAGGTGAAGGGATAAATAAACTGGGGTTACCCAGACAATGGACTATTTATCAGTGTTAATAAGATATGAGCTACAAAGTCATGAGAAGACAGGGACAACATTTAAGTACAAGGGAAAGATGCTAACTCTATGGAAATTTGGAAAAGTTAAAACTATGGAGACAGTAGATAGATCAGTGATTGCCAAGGGATCTGGGGCAGGGAGGGTTGGACAGCTGGAGCACAGAGGATTTTTAGGGCAGTGAAACTACTCTTTATGACACTATAATGATCATAGTGTTATTATACATTTGTCCAAATTCATAAAACAGCAACATCAAGAGTGAACTCTAATGTAAACTATGGCTTTGGTTGATAAAGTGTAAATGTAGGTTCATCAATTGTGACAAATGTACCACCTTCACGGGGGATGTTGTTAATGTCGGAGGCTGTGCATGTGTTGGGTGGGGAGAGAGTATATGGGGAATCTCTCTACTATTTGCTTAGTTTTGCTGAGCATCTAACACTGCTCTAAAAAATAAAGCCTATTAAAAATTAGGAAAAATACTTTGAGCACTTAGTTTCTTGTATATTAAGTCCCTTTCTACTTGAGAAACTTAGAAGTATTCATTTTTCCATAGTTGAATGATGGATGAGTTACTGCATCTAAAAGAATTAAAAGTTGCAAAAGACCAACATAGTATTTTACCTAAATTAATTATGAATAACAGAATGTCCATAAATCTTCTGTCATGCAAAACTAAATCTTTTAACATAACCATTTTCTAACATGAATCCCTGATATGTTTCAATCGAATGGGGACAGACCTTTTGTCCCATGCCGACTGGATATGTTGGGTCAGGTTGGCAGGTGATGCAGAATGCCAGTTATTTAGGAAGGAGAAAAGACTACAGGGATGTCTAATACTCTTTGGCCATCTGGAGCTGTGGGAAGATAGTAAAGGATGGGAAGTTATTTTCAGGGAACATTTGAAATTGGAAAGTTATAACTGTGCAAATAAAAATTGCCAACAAAGAGGGGATAATGAGTTGTGGATTTGGATGGCAGTGTTGTTTACCAGCTATGTGATCCGAGGAACGTTACTCAATGTCTCTAAACCAAAGTCTTCCTCATCGGAGAAAATAAGATAATTAAGTTAAAAACCTAGAAGATTGTTTGGCATTCCATAGTTGTTAGATGTGATAATGATGATGACAGTTTTGATGATGGCAGTAACTGAGTGAAGAGACCCTTTAAATAATCTTTGTAATAATAAGTAGACAGTAACAGTAAAAGAGAGAGAACAGAGGGATACCTGGCTGAAAAAGACTATTTGCTACTTCTTGGTGCCTTTCAAATTCATCTCCATTTGTCTTCTATACTCTCAAGTGCAAATTACTATTAGTTTGAATAATATTTTCTTACAGAAAATGATAAATCAGTGAATAGCTCTCTTAAGCTCATTGCTGAAAGTTCTATATTTATGTTACGTTATAATCAAGATAGATACATGTTTACCAGAAGACTAAGGATTAGACAAACTAACCACCAGAAAAATGATCCCTAATGGAAGAAAACATGACCTTGAAACAAGTAAGGTTCAAGCTGAGTCAGATATGGGTGATGTGACGGGGGAAAGGGAAGAGGGTCAAATGAGTAAATGCATTCAATCAGTCATGTTGAGAAGTGGTTGTTCTCCATTCCTGTGTGTGTAACCTTTTAGAGGGATTCTCCCCTATATTTCTATCCCACTTTTCAACCTGAGAAAGAGTAATATTTGCATCAAAACACTTTTCTCAGTGTTTTCTTCATGGCAGCCTTTACTTCCTTATTCCTCAAGCTGTAGATCAGGGGGTTGAGCATGGGGATGACTGTAGTGTAGAACACGGAGGCCACCTTCTCCTGGGCCAGGGAATTGGTCACAGAGGGCTTTAAGTACATGAATGCAGTGGATCCATAGAACAAGCCCACCGCTGCCAGGTGGGAGCTGCAGGTGCTGAAGGCTTTGGACCTGCCCTCTGTGGTGCTGATGCGGAGGATGCTGGAGAGAATGAAGGCGTAAGAAATCAGGACTGGTAAGCTGTTGACTATGATGTTGAATCCAGCCACACAGAAGACTATCATCTCAAAACCATACATGCGAGAGCAGGAGAGCTTCATGAGGGGGACAATGTCACAGAAATAGTGACTGAGGAGGAGCTCACAGTAGGGCAGTTTTAACATGAGGACAGTCCCTATTATTGAGTCAATGAGCCCAGTGGCATAGACCACAGCCACCAGCAAGGAGCAAACTTGATGAGACATGATGACGTTGTAAAGCAAAGGTCTGCAGATGGCGACATAGCGGTCATAGGCCATCACGGTCAGCATGTAACACTCAGCAATGCCAAACACAAGGAAGAAGGAGAGTTGTGACATGCACCCCACATAGGAGATGACATTCTTCTCTGACACAAAGTTCACCAGCATTTTAGGGGTAACAGCTGAGGAGTAGCAGAGGTCCATGAGGGACAGATTGCTGAGGAAGTAGTACATGGGGGTGTGCAGCTGAGGATTCAGCCAGATCAGTGTGAACATGCCCAGGTTCCCAACCACGGTTACCGAGTAGATGGCAAGGAAGAGGAGGAAGAGGGGCCGCTGGAGCTCTGGTCTGCTCGTTAGTCCCCCCAGGACGAACTCTGTCACCGCCGAGTGATTTTCTGCAGGCATTTGCCTTTATTTGGGAGCCCTGGAGAGATAAGAGAGAAGAGCTTATGAAAAGCTATATCTGAGTCTTTCTGGTGAGGTCAGGTACCAGCATTTATTTCTGAGTAAGTAATCTTGAACTCTCTCCTCACTTCTAATGTTTTCTAGGATTTAGAAAATTTTAGTGTTTTTTGGAGAATATGAATGTTCTCCACATTCATGAAGAAAGGGGCTTCCCTTGGACCTTTTACCACCCTAATATTTCTCAGGTACCCTAGATGCAATTACAAGTGTGTTTTAATTATGGGGCTGGAGTTGAATTTTGCCTTAGAAAGAGAATCTTCCTTATCATTCATGCAATCTCCAAATATTACTCATAAAATGAAAATGTGGCCATCTTATCTTAAATCCAGGTAGTGTGTGCTGATGGTTAAAAATCTACCAATTACTGAATGACAAATCAATGTCCACACTTGAGAAATAAATGGAGTTTACTACAATTCCCAAAGTTTAAAAGAGCATGGAGTAATATACATGTAAATATTTTCTAAACATTTAGTTGATACACAAATTTGAATTTTCAATAGGCGGCTGGAATTTCTCCTAATTTTTATTGAACCTGAGGTCTTACGATATTTATTTATTAGTTTCAGTTACCTGTAATAATCATCTGAGGAGCTTTAAAAAATGATGTCAAATGGTATTTTTATTTTTAGTTTTTTGAAGAACCTCCATATTGCTTTCCATAATAGTTGGACTAGTTTACATTCCCACCAGCAGTGTAGGAGGGACCCCCTTTCTCCACATTCTCGCCAGCATTTGTTGTTCCTAGTCTTTTCGATGTTGGCCATCCTAACTGGATACACAATGGAATACTATTCAGCCATAAGAGAGAAACAAATCCTACCATTTGCAACAACATGGATGGAGCTAGAGCGTATTATGCTTAGTGAAATGAGTCAGGCAGAGAAAGACAAATACCAAATGATTTCCCTCATTTGTGGAGTATAACAACAAAGGAAAACTGAAGGAACAAAACAGCCTCAGACTCACAAACTCAAAGAAGGGACTAGGGGTTACCGAAGAAGAGGGGTTGGGGAGGGCGGGTGGGGAGTGGGGGAGAAGGGGATTGAGGGGTATTATGATTAGTACACACGGTGTGTGTGTGGAATCATGGGGAAGACAGTGCAGCACAGAGAAGACGAGTAGTGACTCTGTGGCATCTTACTACACTGATGGACAGTGACTGCAATGGGGTGTGGGGGAGACACGATAACATGGGTGAATGTAGTAACCATATCGTTTTTAATGTGAAACCTTCATAAGAGTATATATCAAAGATACCTTAATTTAAAAAATGATGTCAGGTTCCTACCTACAGTAATTCTGATTTATTGATCTGTGGCATTTTCTGGTATTGAGCTTTTTCTGGGCAGGTAGCAAAGTGCAGCAAAAGGAGGTAAAGTTTCATAAAAAAGTTCTGTGTTTATTGGAAATAGACTAATATTGTAGTTTGAGAAACTGGCATTGAATGTAGTTTATCTTGTGTAAAATAAAGCGACTGAGGAACGGTTTGAGATTGATTGCTTTCCACTGTGCTGAGCAGACTGAGGCGAAGTTCACGTTGTAGCAGGATAAGGAGTAGGTGGAAGTAGAAATTGAATATAATTTACAAATCAAGAGCAATGTGATTTGAGTGGGAAATAGACATTTCCTCTGTTCCCCTTCTTTGCGTGCCCTTAACCTGATGTCCTTAGTGGTCAGTATCTCTTTGGCCACTTTCTCTTGTCATATTAAATGTACCCCATAGAAAAACCATAGTATCTGTTAATGCGTCACCATTTTTCTATTTCTATGCTGTTGATTTCCAAATTACTACTTACTGTTTGTCTTTTTGTGGAGTTAACCTATGATCAATGCAGAAAATATTCTTAACTAATGTTAATTACATGATGTCCAAGAGACACCCTGGGAGGAATCTTGGTATAAATAAGTCAGAGTGGCAATTTAAAGCTAGTCTTGAGAAACAACTTGTCCCTGGATATTGCATCTTCTTGTGATGATTTTTCTTCATTTATCCTTTATACCTAATGAGCAGAACACAGAAGAAACAATAATTTATAAGATCAGATAGTAGTTTTCTTCTGATAAGTTGCTTGCCAGACATAATTTAGTAGATTCTGTTAATTGTCAAATGGAAAATGTTAAGTCCCTGTAAGATCATGTCCTGACACTGGCTAAAGTTTCCCAAGTTCTAAACAAGATTGGTCAGTAGATGAAATGACCTTAAAACTACTTTGATCCTTAGTTTTTATGATTTCAACTTATAGATGAGCTAATGGGAGTCCAAATGTGAGCGAAAAAGATGTGTTTCTTTTTTTGTCTGAACGATTTCACAACATAGTCAGAGCATAGTTCAAAGTTAATGAGTGGACTTGTGTTCCCACCCGTGGAGGATGAACTCCCATAGGAATTGCCTTTCCACTATAAACAACTAGAAAAACAGACAAAGTATATGGAACAACATCTTCCAGACATTTGACAATAGGCAGCACCAAACTGATTCCTGAGAGGCAGGAGACAATGTGAACCCAGTAATTGTGCCAGCTTACCTTCTTTTTTCCATGCCACACTCCAGGTGGGCAAATCCAGAAAGGGAGAATATTGTAAAACCTAGAACAACAACTAAAAAATAAAAAAGAGTTATAGCTAGAAAACCAATAGTGAAGATAAAATATGATCATAAAAATACTTAATTACTCCAAAAGAAGGCAAGAAAAAGAGGAATAGAAGACAACTGGTAGAAGTAGAAAACCTATAGCAAGGGGGTGGGTTTAAATTCAACCATATTGATAATTGAGTTAAATGCAAATGGTTTAAATATTCCAATTAAAATGCAGAGGTTATGAGATAGGTTAAAAGGTATTACTGAAGAAATCCACTGTAAACATAAGGACACAGATAGCTAAAGCTATGCAGATGGAATATGATAAACTGTGCAAGCAACAATCTAAAGGAAGCTGGAGTGTCTATAGCAACATTGAACAAAGTATACTTCAAAGCAAGGAGTATTACTAGAAATAAGGAGGGACATTTCATGATGATAAAGGATTCGATTCATCGAGGTGACGTAATACTCCTAAATGAGTTTACCTATTAATAGAGTTTCAAAATATGTGAACCCAAACTGACAACGGTAACAGGAGAAATAGACAAGTCCACTATCAGTAGGAGATTACAATACTCCTCTTTCGTTAATTGATAGAACTAGTAGAAAAATTAGTAAGGGCATAGAAAATCAACATTTTGGAACACTCCATCCAGAAACAGAATACACAGTCTTTTAAGAGCACATGGAACAGTTTTCAAGATAAAACCTATTCTGGCAATGAAGCAAACCATATACCTTTAAAACATTGAAATCATATAGAGTATGCAGCATTACCACAATAGATACAAACTATTAATAATTTAGAGAGATCTGGAAAATCTTCAAATATTTGAAAATTAAGCAGCATACTTCTAAATAACACATGGGTCAAAGAAGTCACAAATTAAGTTACAAAAATAGCACTTTGACCTGAATGAACATGAAGATATACAACAGTTAAGAGTTTTTGGAATGCTGCTAAAACAGTGCTCATAGGGAATCTTGTCATTAAATGATTTTTTTTAGAACAGAATGAAATTCTAAAATCAGTAATCTAGGCTTCCACCTTACTGAACTACATAGAGAAGCAGAATGAAGGAAATAATACAAGTAAGCATGGGAATCAATGAAATAGGGAACAGATAAATAGCAGAAAGAAATCAATGAAACTGAAACTGGCCTTTGAAAATACCAATAAAGTGGTAAATACCTGCCAGGGAGATGACAGAGATAGAGAAGAGGGAGAGGGACGGAGAAGGAGAAAAATCACATAATGTGTAATGGAGCAGGAATGAGATTCAGATGCCATTGGATACCTCAGTGACAACACTGGGACCCGGGTTAGCGGGAGTCCAGCAGAGGTGAAGAGCAAAGGGCCGTCTGGGCTGACAGCCATGCCCCAGGTCCATACAGAGTTCCAGAAGGACAGAGGATGGCAGCCTTCAGAAGAGAAATGAAGTAGGTAGACTGTCTGAGATGTTTGTACATTTGGAAAATAGTATTAGTGGATACTTCACAGATACTACAGAGCGTGTGAAAATATAAAGGAGAGATGCTTAGTATTGGCCGATGATTACAATTCCAGGAAAAATTACAAGTAGTACAAATAAGAAAACAGGAAGATGGCGGCGTGAGTAGAGCAGCGGAAATCTCCTCCCGAAACAACATATATCTATGAAAATATAACAAAGACAACCCTTCCTAGAATAAAGACCAGAGGACACAGGACAATATCCAGACCACATCCGCACCTGAGAGAACCCAGCACCTCGCGAAGGGGGTAAGATACAAGCCCGGGCCCCATGGGAGCCGAGCGCCCCTCCCCCCAGCTCCCGGCGGGAGAAGAGCAGGCAGAGCGGGAGGGAGACGGAGCCCAGGACTGCCAAGCACCCAGCCCCCGACATCCGGGCCAGAGTGCAGGGCCCTGGATACTAGGAAAACAGGGCAGCAAGAACAGTGAGTGGACACTGGAGGCTGGGCGACAGAGGACATAAGAAAAGCGCGCGACCATTTTTTTTTTTTTTTCTTTTTTGCTGTTTTGTTTTGGCGAGTGCTTTTTGGAAGTCTTAAAGGGATAGGGACCCCAATACTAGGGAAAAAGGGCAGAAAGACCGGTGAACAGAGGCCTGAGGCTGGCACCGGAGAATAAAGAAAGAAAAACGAACGACCACCTTTTATTTTATTTTATTTTTTTAATTAAAAACTTTTTTTTTTTTTAATTAAAAAA
This sequence comes from Manis pentadactyla, assembly GCF_030020395.1. Taxonomy (NCBI): domain Eukaryota; kingdom Metazoa; phylum Chordata; class Mammalia; order Pholidota; family Manidae; genus Manis; species Manis pentadactyla. The sequence continues at coordinate 10,595,786 of NC_080031.1, read as the reverse complement.
TTTTTTTTTTCTTTATTTTTTTGGTGGTCGTTGTTTTGTTTTGGCGGGTGCTTTTTGGAAGTCTTAAAGGGGCAGGGCGGGTCACTTAATCCAGAGGTAGGGAATCCGGGGATCTCTGGGCACCCTAACCCCTGGGCTGCAGGGAGCAGGGAGGCCCCTTACGGAGATAAATAGCCTCCCAGCAGCTCCTGCTCCAACGTGACTCCACCATTTTGGAGTAGCTGCCCGAGCCAGGCCACGCCCACAGCAACAGCAGAGATAAACTCCATAGCAGCCCGGCAGGAAGCAGAAGCCCTGTCTGCGCGCAGCTGCGCAGCACAAGCCACTAGAGGCCGCTGTTCTCCCAGGAGAGGAGGGCCACAAACCAACAAGAAGGGAAGTCCTTCCAGCCGTCACTCGTCCCAGCTCTGCAGACTATTCCTATCACCATGAAAAGGCAAAGCTACAGGCAGACAAAGATCACAGAGACAACACCAGAGAAGGAGACAGACCTAACCAGTCTTCCTGACAAAGAATTCAAAATAAGAATCATAAACATGCCGACAGAGATGCAGAGAAATACACAAGAGAAATGGGATGAAGTCCGGAAGGAGATCACAGATGCCAGAAAGGAGATCGCAGAAATGAAACAAACTCTGGAAGGGTTTATAAGCAGAATGGATAGAATGCAAGAGGCCATTGATGGAATTGAAATCAGAGAACAGGAATGCATAGAAGCTGACATAGAGAGAGACAAAAGGATCTCCAGGAATGAAACAATATTAAGAGAACTGTGTGACCAATCCAAAAGGAACAATATCCGTATTATAGGGGTCCCAGAAGAAGAAGAGAGAGGAAAAGAGATGGAAAGTATCTTAGAAGAAATAATTGCTGAAAACTTCCCCACACTGGGGGAGGAAGTAATCGAACAGACCACGGAAATACACAGAACCCCCAACAGAAAGGATCCAAGAAGGGCAACACCAAGACACATAATAATTAAAATGGCAAAGATCAAGGACAAGGAAAGAGTGCTAAAGGCAGCTAGAGAGAAAAAGGTCACCTATAAAGGGAAACCCATCAGGCTAACATCAGATTTCTCAACAGAAACCCTACAGGCCAGAAGAGAATGGCATGATATATTTAATACAATGAAACAGAAGGGCCTTGAACCAAGGATACTGTATCCAGCATGACTATCATTCAAATATGATGGTGGGATTAAACAATTCCCAGACAAACAAAAGCTGAGGGAATTTGCTTTCCACAAACCACCTCTACAGAACATCTTACAGGGACTGCTCTAGATGGGAGCACTCCTAGAAAGAGCACAGCACAAAACACCCAACATATGAAGAATCGAGGAGGAGGAACAAGAAGGGAGAGAAGAAAAGAATCTCCAGACAGTGTATATAACAGCTCAATAAGCGAGCTAAGTTACGCAGTAAGATACTAAAGAGGCTAACATTGAACCTTTGGTAACCACGAATTTAAAGCCTGCAATGGCAATAAGTACATATCTTTCAATAGTCACCCTAAATGTTAATGGGTTGAATGCACCAATCAAAAGACACAGAGTAACAGAATGGATAAAAAAGCAAGACCCACCTATATGCTGCTTACAAGAAACTCACCTCAAACTCAAAGACATGTACAGACTAAAAGTCAAGGGATGGAAAAACATATTTCAAGCAAACAACAGTGAGAAGAAAGCAGGGGTTGCAGTACTAATATCAGACAAAATAGACTTCAAAACAAAGAAAGTAACAAGAGATAAAGAAGGACACTACATAATGATAAAGGGCTCATTCAAACAAGAGGATATAACCATTCTAAATATATATGCACCCAACACAGGAGCACCAGCATATGTGAAACAAATACTAACAGAACTAAAGGGGGAAATAGACTGCAATGCATTCATTCTAGGAGACTTCAACACACCACTCACCCCAAAGGATAGATCCACTGGGCAGAAAATAAGTAAGGACACAGAGGCACTGAACAACACAGTAGAGCAGACGGACCTAATAGACATCTATAGAACTCTACATCCAAAAGCAGCGGGATATACATTCTTCTCAAGTGCACATGGAACATTCTCCAGAATAGACCACATACTAGGCCACAAAAAGAGCCTCAGAAAATTCCAAAAGATTGAAATTCTACCAACCAACTTTTCAGACCACAAAGGCATAAAACTAGAAATAAACTGTACAAAGAAAGCAAAGAGGTTCACAAACACATGGAGGCTTAACAACACGCTCCTAAATAATCAATGGATCAATGACCAAATCAAAATGGAGATCCAGCAATATATGGAAACAAATGACAACAACAACACTAAGCCCCAACTTCTGTGGGACACAGCAAAAGCAGTCTTAAGAGGAAAGTATATAGCAATCCTAGCATATTTAAAAAAGGAAGAGCAATCCCAAATGAATGGTCTAATGTCACAATTATCGAAATTGGAAAAAGAAGAACAGATGAGGCCTAAGGTCAGCAGAAGGAGGGACATAATAAAGATCAGAGAAGAAATAAATAAAATTGAGAAGAATAAAACAATAGCAAAAATCAATGAAACCAAGAGCTGGTTCTTCGAGAAAATAAACAAAATAGATAAGCCTCTAGCCAGACTTATTAAGAAGAAAAGAGAGTCAACACAAATCAACAGTATCAGAAACGAGAAAGGAAAAATCACGATGGACCCCACGGAAATGCAAAGAATTATTGGAGAATACTATGAAAACCTATATGCTGACAAGCTGGGAAACCTAGGACAAATGGACAACTTCCTAGAAAAATATAACCTTCCAAGATTGACGAAGGAAGAAACAGAAAATCTAAACAGACCAATTACCAGCAACGAAATTGAAGCGGTAATCAAAAAACTACCAAAGAACAAAACTCCCGGGCCAGCTGGATTTACCTCGGAATTTTATCAGACATACAGGGAAGACATAATACCCATTCTCCTTAAAGTTTTCCAAAAAATAGAGGAGGAGGGGATACTCCCAAACTCATTCTATGAAGCTAACATCACCCTAATACCAAAACCAGGCAAAGACCCCACCAAAAAAGAAAACTACAGACCAATATCCCTGATGAACGTAGATGCAAAAGTACTCAACAAAATATTAGCAAACCGAATTCAAAAATACATCAAAAGGATCATACACCATGACCAAGTGGGATTCATCCCAGGGATGCAAGGATGGTACAACATTCGAAAGTCCATCAACATCATCCACCACATCAACAAAAAGAAAGACAAAAACCACATGATCATCTCCATAGATGCTGAAAAAGCATTTGACAAAGTTCAACATCCATTCATGTTAAAAACTCTCAGCAAAATGGGAATAGAGGGCAAGTACCTCAACATAATAAAGGCCATCTATGATAAACCCACAGCCAACATTATATTGAACAGCGAGAAGCTGAAAGCATTTCCTCTGAGATCGGGAACTAGACAGGGATGCCCACTCTCTCCACTGTTATTTAACATAGTACTGGAGGTCCTAGCCATGGCAATCAGACAAAATAAAGAAATACAAGGAATCCAGATTGGTAAAGAAGAAGTTAAACTGTCGCTATTTGCAGATGACATGATACTGTACATAAAAAACCCTAAAGACTCCACCCCAAAACTACTAGAACTGATATCGGAATACAGCAAAGTTGCAGGATACAAAATCAACATACAGAAATCTGTGGCTTTCCTATATACTAACAATGAACTAACAGAAAGAGAAATCAGGAAAACAACTCCATTCACAATTGCATCAAAAAAAATAAAATACCTAGGAATAAACCTAACCAAAGAAGTGAAAGACTTATACTCAGAAAACTACAAGTCACTCTTAAGAGAAATTAAAGGGGACACTAACAGATGGAAACTCATCCCATGCTCGTGGCTAGGAAGAATTAATATCGTCAAAATGGCCATCCTGCCCAAAGCAATATACAGATTTGATGCAATCCCTATGAAACTACCAGCAACATTCTTCAATGAACTGGAACAAATAATTCAAAAGTTCATATGGAAACACCAAAGACCCCGAATAGCCAAAGCAATCCTGAGAAAGAAGAATAAAGTAGGGGGGATCTCACTCCCCAACTTCAAGCTCTACTATAAAGCCATAGTAATCAAGACAATTTTTACTGGCACAAGAGCAGAGCCACAGACCAATGGAACAGACTAGAGAATCCAGACATTAACCCAGACACATATGGTCAATTAATATTTGATAAAGGAGCCATGGACATACAATGGCGAAATGACAGTCTCTTCAACAGGTGGTGCTGGCAAAACTGGACAGCTACATGTAGGAGAATGAAACTGGACCATTGTCTAACCCCATATACAAAAGTAAACTCAAAATGGATCAAAGACCTGAATGTAAGCCATGAAACCATTAAACTCTTGGAAGAAAACATAGGCAAAAACCTCTTAGACATAAACATGAGTGACCTCTTCTTGAACATATCTCCCCGGGCAAGGAAAACAACAGCAAAAATGAGTAAGTGGGACTATATTAAGCTGAAAAGCTTCTGTACAGCAAAAGACACCATCAATAGAACAAAAAGGATCCCTACAGTATGGGAGAATATATTTGAAAATGACACATCCGATAAAGGCTTGACGTCCAGAATATATAAGGAGCTCACATGCCTCAACAAACAAAAAACAAATAACCCAATTAAAAAATGGGCAGAGGAACTGAACAGACAGTTCTCCAAAAAAGAAATACAGATGGCCAACAGACACATGAAAAGATGCTCCACATCGCTAATTATCAGAGAAATGCAAATTAAAACTACAATGAGGTATCACCTCACACCAGTAAGGATGGCTGCCATCCAAAAGACAAACAACAACAAATGTTGGCGAGGCTGTGGAGAAAGGGGAACCCTCCTACACTGCTGGTGGGAATGTAAGTTAGTTCAACCACTGTGGAAAGCAGTATGGAGGTACATCAAAATGCTCAAAACAGACTTACCATTTGACCCAGGAATTCCACTCCTAGGAATTTACCCTAAGAACGCAGCAATCAAGTTTGAGAAAGACAGATGCACCCCTATGTTTATTGCAGCACTATTTACAATAGCCAAGAATTGGAAGCAACCTAAATGTCCATCAATAGATGAATGGATAAAGAAGATGTGGTACATATACACAATGGAATACTACTCAGCCATAAGAAAAGGGCAAATCCAACCATTTGCAGCAACATGGATGGAGCTGGAGGGTATTATGCTCAGTGAAACAAGCCAAGCGGAGAAAGAGAAGTACCAAATGATTTCACTTATGTGTGGAATATAAGAACAAAGGAAAAACTGAAGGAACAAAACAGCAGCAGAATCACAGAACTCAAGAATGGACTAACAGGTACCAAAGGGAAAGGGACTGGGGAGGATGGGTGGGTAGGGAGGGATAAGGGGGGGAGAAGTAGGGGGGTATTAAGATTAACATGCATGGGGGGGTAGGAGAAAAGGGAGGGCTGTACAACACAGAGAAGGCAAGTAGTGATTCTACAACATTTTGCTATGCTGATGGACAGTGACTGTAAAGGGGTTTATAGGGGAGACCTGGTATAGGGGAGAGCCTAGTAAACATAATATTCATCATGTAAGTGTAGATTAGTGATATCAAAAACAAAGCAAAAAAAAAGAAAAGGGCAGTTCCTGTGTGGTAACCTCCAACGAGTTCTACACATGGGTATAAAGGGCATATAAAAGTGTAGGCAAAGGGTCTGTTTGTGTTTATACAGAGGATCAAAGCCTAATTGGGCTACCCCGAAAATGAACTAAGATACGATATGAAAAAGAACTTCCAACATCTGCACTCTCTGGAAGACTCATGCCAGAAGATGATCATCAAAAAACCCCAACAAAGATCCACGCACTGCTATAGCTGTAGATGCACTCATCCCACCAGTTCCTGGACTTGCCATGGGAATGAGGAAGGACATATCTAAGCTGGCCTGTGCATACAGTAAAACAACAAATTTGACTGGATCTATACTGTTGGAACTCAACCAAGAATTTGGAGAAGTGCAAATTGTAGCGCTCCAAAATCTTACAACTACAGACTATTTACTGTTAAAAGAACATATGGCATGTGAACAGTCCCCAGGAATGGGTTGTTTTAATTTGTCTGATTTCTCTCAGACTGTTCAAGTTCAGTTGGACAATATCCACCATATCATAGATAAGTTTTCACAAATGCCTAAGGTGCCTAACTGGTTTTCTTGGTTTCACTGGAGATGGCTGGTAATTACAGATATGCTTTGGTTATGTAACTGTACTCCTATTATGTTAATGTGTGTGCGCAATTTAAGTAGTAGCTTAAAACCTATACATGCTGAAGTTACCCTACAAGAAGATATGTCAAAGAAATAATCAATCTTCCCATGTTTTCTTCCGCCTGCTACTTCTATAGCTTTTCTTCTTCCTTCCTAATTACAACCCTTAAATAGAATTCGTGCCTCATATCAAATTTACCGAGTATCATAACTCCTCCAAATGGTAAAGATACCTCAAGACAAATGCTGGGCATAGAAGCCACAGGGCATAAATATGCAAAGAAGTAAAAAGCTAACCTTTTCAAGCAATAAGGCTTCTCTCTCACTTACCAACTTTACATTTCCCTGTATGGCTCTGGAAGATGACTGGTTAGCCAGAGACGGGTAAGATTCCTCAAGGGAGGAACAACCTAAGACAGGCACAGTCGCAGGGGGGCCATCAGGTGAGAAATTGGGGATCAACAGAGGTGAGGCTTAGAACCTCACCCCCCTGTTCTGAGAGAAATCTTCTGCATATGTGGATGTTTTATTGCCCTGGTCTAGCTTGGATTAACACATAGTCTACAGGCACACACCTGATCATCTACATTTGCTCTCTTACAACACTAAACTATGTTTTCTACCTTTATCTTGTATCTACCTACCACTTCAGCATTTTATTAAAAATAATAATAATAAAGAGAGAAATGTGGTATCCACATATAAATCAAGTATAAAAACCAAATGAGTATTCATATTTGAACTGACTGTTTATAGTTCATAATGCATGAGCAAAACCGTAAGTTTCTGTGATGACTGCCCTTGTACTGTTCACTATGTAACTTATTCATTATGTAAGAATTTGTTCTCCATGTAAGAACTTGTTTGTTATGCCTCAGAAGATTGGAGACTGACGAAAATTAGGCTTGGGGTGGATTAATGATTGTGCATTGAGCACTGACTCCCCTATACAGAATTTTATTGTCGTTAACAACCATTTGATCAATAAATATGAGAGATGCCCTCACAAAAATAAATAAATAAATAAATAAATAAATAAAAAAGGACAGACTTCCAATGGTAAAATAAATAAGTAACCGGGATTGTAATGTATAGCATAAGGAATATAGTCAAGATATTGTAACAGCTTGGTAGGGTGATAGCTGGAACCTAGAATTATGTATATAAATGTTCTACCACTGTGTTGTACACTTGAAACTAATGTAATGTAATACTGTGCGTCAACTACCCTTCAATAAAAAATAATTATTAAAAAATAAATAAATAAATAGAAGAAAAAAAAAACAAAAAACAAATAAGAAAACATTATCCAAAATACAATATATTTTGCTTTGCAGTGATGATTTACTGCAGACTTAACTGATAATGAAATCTGCATTATCATAGATTTTATACTATAGGCAGTAAGTACTAAGAATCAAAAACTATTATAACTATTTTGGGAGAATAGAGGGATTGGGGTAGAGGAGTGTTAGAGAAATCTGTATCTACATTAATTGGAAGTCATGCATTCAACCGATATTTACTGATAACTATTATGACTTAAGTCCTAATATAGTCTATGAATAATGTCTAAAATAGTAAAATCCTCAAAGAGCACTAAATATAATGGAGAAAATAGAGAGGCAGATACCAGAGAAAACAGGTAAAAGATTTGGAAGTTGTTTCCTCTGGGCGGCAGAGGTGGATTTGGGGATACTTGGGGGCAGGTAGCTGTTACTTATTATTAACCTTTTACTAGCACTTGAATTTTAAACTATATGCATATATTATTTAAAAAAATAAAAATGGACAGAAATAATGTGTTTATTTTTCAGTGAGTGGTATTAATACAGATCATGTTTCTATATAAAGAAGCATAGTTGTATTGGAAATCTTATATTTGACATTTAGTATGGTAGTTAAAGGTGTAGACTCAGAAGGGAGAACTGGGTTAAATTCCAACTCTGACTTCTACTGCGTGATCTTAAGCAAGTTATGTAACCTCCCCACTTCTAAGCATTCTTGTCTATAGATTGAGAATGATAATGGTAATAAAATAATAATAATATCTACCTTACAAATACAAACTGTAGCACACAGTATTATACATAATAAGTGGCCCATGCTTATTATTACTAATTCTAACATCAGCTCATAATATCACACCATGACCATACTGTCCTCTCAGAGATGAAATATACAAATAAAGACATGCTTTCCAAGAGGCATGCACCAAAACATATAGGATATGATATTTATAGACATCTTATCTCCGAGATGTATTTCTAAGCTGAAAGATTTATATTCTTGCTAATTCAATTTCCTCTAACATTTTTGTAACCCTTTATTGTATAGATGTTTCTTTCAGGGTCTAGTCTCATGTACTCCTCCTAATTATTTAGGAGAGGAGGGGAAGTATTTAGAGCAGAAATTATTATCCCTATTTTACTGATGAGAAACTGAAGTGCTGAGATTTGAAGACTTTCTAAAAAGTCACAGACCCTTATTAGGTCATAGTACCTAATTCTGCTGTCTGAATTTGGGTTTTTTCCTCTCCTCCTCACTGCTCAGCCTTGTAAGTCTAAGCTATGGGCTCTAGGAAATATTGTGGCTGCAGAATATCGAGATGTACTCTTCATTTATTAGTGTGTGGAGAGCACAGGGAAAAAAGAGGGATGCTACATTACATCATCTATTTTCCAAGACAGGGGTCAGCAAACTCAGTCAAATCCAGCCTGCTGCCTTTTTTTGTGTAAAGTTTCATCGGAACAATGCCACCGCTATTTCTTTATGCATCATCGATACTGCTTCCCAGCTTGGATGGCAGAGGAGTAGCAACAGAGATCCTACGGACTGCACTGCCTGGAATATATACTCTATTACCTATTAACAGTATACAACACATACTGTTTCTGTCCTTTCTGGAAATGTTTGCTAACTCCTGCTCCAAGGAAACTGCTACTCAAGAAGTTACACAGTTTACCCCAGGCCATATGGCTAGTAAAAAAGCAGAACTGGGCCAGAACCCAGGATTTTTGTTCATCAGTCTGTTTTGTCCTCACATACACACCATGTGGTGTAATGTATATTTTTGTGGCACCTCATTTTTTATATTAAATAATAATAACATTAGGGTCAAGGAGGTATCTTACTGTTATATTTCCAGAAACATTTTTTTTTTCAAATTACAAAAGCAATATATATGCACATAGAAAAGTAAACATAGAGACAGGAAAAAAACAAAATCATCATGTTCTAATTACCAAGAATCTAAAATTGCTATGTTTATTCTTCCAGATCTTCTATGCATATATGCATTTACACATATATATACATGTATTTTTTTTACTCAATGTGAGTGTACTGTATGTGTTGTTTTATAAGCTGCATGTCCACGTGGCATTAAAAGATTTTACTTGATCAGCAATAATAACATTACTTGTGCTTGTTGTGATATTGAAGACAAGGAAATCTGCAATATAATAAACTTAATACCCTAAATTATCAGCAGCAAGATATTTAACTTCTTAGTCACTAGTAATAGCAAGTATTTTGAATTGTATTTCAGTTTTTAAAGAAGAGATGAGCAAATTTCATCTAGATAGTAACAGTAGGAATAAAAGATATCTTACACACCCCTTTCCCTCAAACCCGACTCTCCTAAATGATGAGAAACAGAAAACCCACTTCACATTACCATTACCAAGAATTAAACTGTTATAAAACAGAATGTTGTTATGAAGCAGAGTTTGTTCCTGCTTCTTGATGTGAACCCCTTTCCTATTTTATAGAAAACTGTGGGCAACAGAAATTTAAGTTTTATTCCTGTCATCTTCAAGCTAAATTGTACATGAGCCACAGATTTCTTGTTAGTTGCTGAAAATCCTACCACTAGTTTGATCAGGTACCAGAAGCCCAGAAATTCCGCTAATGGCAATACTCAGAATTACATAGACAACTATATTTCATTTCAAGTGGGGGAAAAGCACTTTGAGAAGGGGAATATATGATTAAAAATGTCTGCTTTAGAAATGGGAATTCATGGAAAATATTTTGTTCTCATCTGGCATCATTACTTTCAAACTATAACTGAATACCTGTGTTGCCTCGAAATCTCAGGTGGTACTTTGTTTTCAGCAATCAAGAAATAAATATCAGAAGATAGGAAGCCACCACATTTGCATCTGTTTCCAGTCAGAGGGGCCAACACAATCATAAAAATGGGTCACTGAGATTGGGCATCTTGGGGGTGCTTATATATAGGCAGAACTTCTCCTGGGATATAGCTGTTCCAGAGACTGGGTCCTCATGGAAGGAGCAATTAATTTGGGTTTACACTTGTGCTATGAATGATGTGCTGCCTCCCAGGGGTGTTAATTTTTCTTTTATTGAGGGAGTTAACCTGCAGCCTGGGAAGCTTGGTGCCTGATGCCAAGTCCTGGAATATTTTTATATCATCATCATCGTTCCCAGAACCACATCAATTCTTACCATGAGTATCAACAACATCAGCACTTTTGCCATTAGTCATCACCAACGTGGTCAATATTCACAATTATTTTTTTCTTGTTACGTATAATAAAGCATATTTATAATTTTATATTTTTTATATAATTATAAAATTTTTATACTTATATATATTTATAAAAAGGTTTTATTTTATATCTTTCTGCATTGGAAATTTCTCCAAAAACAAATTCACTGAGTTTACTAAAAAAGAAACCTGTTTAATTTGAGTTAAATGTTTTTATTAAATGGAAACAGAATGAACTTTATTTCTTGAAACAATTAACTTTGCTTATTTTTGTTACCTTTTATTTTATTTTAACTTTATTGAGGTATGATTGACAAATAAAAAGTGTATATATTTATGTTGTACAACATGACTTAGGTGTACAGTGTGATAAACTGATATATGCATATATTGTGGCATGATTACCACAATCAAGCTAATTAATATGTCTGTTATCTCACATAGTTACCTTTATTTTTTTGTGGTAAGAATACTTAGGATCTACTCTCATCAATTTCAAGTGTACAGTACAGTGTTATTAACTATAATCACCATGCTGTACATTAATGATCAGAACTTATTCCTCTTATATTTGCAAGTTTTCACTCTAACCAACATATCCCCATTTCCTCCACCCCTGAAGTCCTAGCAACCACTATTCTTAGATCTATTAGTAAATAGATAGTTAATGTTACTGATATCTGTTCAGTAACTGTGGTTATCTCAAGCTTGTTTTCTGGTAAATTCTTTAGTAAAAGCTCATGGCTATAAGATCCTTTGAATCTTTATCAGTTAATAGCAGTGTATCTGCAGCTTTTATATTTGAGGTCAGACTGGCTATATATAAAATCATCCTTGGTTCACATTATTTTTTGAATACCTCTCAAATCTCTTACTCCATTTTCTTCTTCCGTAAAATATTGTTGTGAGGACATTTGATGACAATGATTTTTTCCCCTAAGGAGTTAACTGGCCTGTTTGCTTGGGTACCAAAAAGTTTTGGCAATTTATTAAAATACAGTTTGGTGTATTTTTAAGTTCTAGTAATTTATTAGAATGCACTTTAGTGTTTTTTTCTGAGTCAACATTATTTCGTATAAAAGCTGTGTTCCTTTGCAACAAATGTTTCAGTTTTTTTTAACCTCAGAAGAATTTTGTTGAACTCTTTAACTTTTAGCATTTGTTATGTTCCTTGCTTTCGTTATCTTTTTGGGTCTCCTGTTCTATGTATATTGGATCACCTTTGCAGAGCTTTGAAATTTAAAAATTTCTTGAATTTGCTTACTTTTCTTTTGATCTTAAGTTGTTCTTCCTTTTCCACATATGCTTCTCTTTAGGTGTTAACAATTGTGCTTTTTCTATTACTTCTAGTTTAGTCGTCATTTCTGAAAATTATTTTTCTTTAATTTTGAAATAGTTCCTGAGGTCTGTTGCCTAATTTATATGAGTTTTTTAATATATTCTGATTTACATTGTTCTTTTGTATCTGGTAGCATTTTCTAAATTATTTTAGTGCATTTTGAAGTGCAAGGTTACAGTGTTCATGTGTTCTATGAGCATGTCTTTTGGCCATGCTTTTCTTCTCATTTTTTGGGGCAGAGCTATTTTACTGTCCCCTACTCTCTTGCCTTTCACCCTCATTTTTTTCCAGGAAAGTTTTCCACTTCATACATAGTCTTTCATGTAGTAACTTTATGTGGAACTTGACCTAAATACCTTTGCTCATTTTAAGAAACTCTATGGTCCCTGTACTGTGTAGTTTGGATTATATTCCCAGAAACTTCTCATCAGTGTGGGGCTCTGTCCTGGAGAAAAGTTCTGGGTGATTTGACTTGAGCTTCATGGGAGTGCAGACTGATGCAGGCCTTTGACACCTTGCTGTGGCACTCTTACACTCACCTATTTTTGGAGTGTGTTAAACCCCTCAGTTTCTGGGGCTGTTCTCAATCTGGCCGGCTAAACTTTCCTGTAAGTAGGTTTTGGTTGTTTTGGGAACTCAGGTTTGTCTGATGCCTTGCTTTTTCCACTTTCCCCTGAAAAATTACTGATAACATACAAATTTTATAATTTTGGGTGGTGCATACCCATCTGCTTGCATTTTGAGATTCATGGATTTGGTCATGTATTTTTGTTATGCATATTGTCCATGGATTTCACACTAAAATTTTTAAGGGGATTTAATGGAGAGTAACAGTAGGTAAATACTGCCAACATTTTCCCAGAAATTCATAAGATATTTCTTTTTGGTATATATTTAGAATATATTCATTTGAATTATATATTTTCAAGGAGTATATTTTTATTTATTATATACAGAAGTATATGTGCACATGATAATCAGAAGCACGGGTGATCACCTGGGCTTGCGACTGGTGTGTGAAGTGTGTGTGTGTGTGTGTGTGTGTGTGTGACTGTGGGTTTGAGTGGGGGAGGTTCACTGGGAAATCTTGTGGGACTGAGCCCTTAACTTGTGGGACCTGACACTATCTCCAGGTAGATAGTATCACAATTGAGTTTAATATAGGACACTCAGTTGGAGTCGCAGAAACTGCTTATTGTGGGAAAACGCCAGGAGTGTCAGAAGTGTTCTGTGTGAACAGAGAAGGAGACCCGGGAGAGAAACCTATAGGAAATAAATGATGTTTCTCTGAGGAATTATTTCAGATATTAAAAAATTATCCCTGGAATATGGGATTGCAGTAGGGATTTTTATTGCACTATATTAACATGCAAGCCCATTACATACAGAAAGTTCTTGAGGAGCACCTATCATGTATTCATCACTTTGATACATAGTGTGTTAATGTACCCAAAAGCTATAGGATTAAGAATTTCCCTTGAAGAAGCATTTTTATAATTTATGGGGTTTGTGGAAGATAGTCTTGAAATAACCAAGAATAGTGTGAAGTCCATATTAGAATAAACACAGTTAAGAGTAATATGGAAAAATAAGTGAATAGGCTTCAAGAGAATGATTTAGTTTAAGGTTATTTTTCGGTTCTTTCTCCCTTGGGCCATTGGTAACATTATTTATCCCTTAATCTTGAAAGTTCTCTACCTTTGGCCTTTGTGATATTTTATAAAATCAACTATTTACAAAATGAGTATTTACTGGAATATAACTTAATCCGCAGAAGTAACTGCAGTTTTGGTATTATTATCCCATGTTTTAGATCAGGATGTTGAGTCTTAGTCAGGTTAAGTGACATAGGTTCACCCAGGAAACAAGAAGCACAGTTCGGTTTAATTCTGGGTTTGTTTCCTCCAGCTCTTGCTCTTAATTGCCGCATTTGCCTTTTTGGACATTTCTGTTGGTCATTTTCCTTCTCCCATTATCTGCTGGCATTTTTGAAAGGCTCATCATACTTTACCTGCAACTATTCTGTTTTTAAACACTTCAACTTGAAGTAATTTCCCCATTTTTCTGTGATCACCTCTCTTCAGATGATTCCTCCATTTGTACCTTAATCTTTTTCATTAAATCTCTGATTTTCAGTTTTCTTCTTTCTGATCTTTATTGTTGAGAAGTCCTGCCAGAATGTGATGATCTTGTCTAAAATCCAGTGCTTTATCCTTTTCCCCTCCTAATTTTTCCATTTTGTCCTACTTCTGTTTCCTTGGGCTTGAAAACTTAAGCAAATTTGATCTGTGCCTCTTCCCCTCTGTTATTCTCTCTCAAACCATGGAGAAATGATATCCTGTTTGGCATTTCATCACAATATCATAATATGTGGCATTGTTCATCTTATTCTGTTTGTACTGCTTGGGTAAAGTCTCTGAATGATTTCTGTGCCCTTCCATGCTTCTTTCTGTTCCAGCTCATTCTAGACCTATCTTTATTGAAGGAAATAGTTATTACTATTGCCATAATACATAGGGCATTTTATTCTTTTAATAAACATTTAAAAATATACTATTATTTAAATAATAATAAGAAAAGTAACTTCTTTTTGGATCTTTGGCCCGAAGGTACATCATTTACTTATTAAAGGAAACCTTTGAGTTGTGGTTATTTTTCTCATTTTAAGTTCAAAAATTGGAAACTCATAGAAAGGTTAAACAAATTTCTAAAGATCACATAACTACTAACTGGCAGAATTGGGATTTATGCTGAGGTCCACCAGATTCCAAAGTTTATGCTCTGAATAGTTCTCACTCAACTAGAATATATGTCAGAGTGAATGGGGGAATTAGTAATATTTTTTTTGGGGTGATAGGCATAAAGTGTAGCTGCTTTAGAAAAACCAGGACTTAGAATAACTTCATGAATTCCACCCTCTTCCTCATCATTGGTTACACCCAGAGAAATAATGGAAAGGTTGAGAGGACATCTGCTTTTGAGGAAAGGAAAATGTGTTTCACCTATGTACTCAATGACCACAGGACAGTCTTTTAGAAATATCCAGAAAAAGGTTGGGTACACAGGAAAGGAGCTTAAAAGAGAATTGAGAATCAAAGACACAAATCTGAGAGCCATTTACATGGAATGATTGTTGAAGCCATGAAACAAATGAGCACATCAAGAATTCCAGGAAGCAGAAAGTGTAGAAGGTTAAGAACCAAACCCAGGGAAATGTGAAATATGAAGGGACAAAAATGAGAAGGGCCTACATAGGTAATGCCTCTATTAGAGTTTAAGCTTCTTTCTGGCATGAACCGTTCTTTTTATAACCTTGAACCTCACATTTGCATTGCCAAATACATTTATTAAAATTAATTTAACATTGACTATTTTACAGTCAATGTAAGACAACATATGGCTCCTGAAAGATGATTTTAATTCCATCTACTTTGTCAGGGACTAATCAAAGCTATATCACCTGACAGCCTATCAGCTGCCACCTCTTCTCTTTGGACAGGTTTGTTTTCCTTCTCATGGAAGCTGGGAATCCTATGAAACGTAGGGATTGGTTCAGGGCCATATCATCTCATAGCTTCGATGACCTACCGTTGGTCTGAGAGTCAATTTGCATGCATGAGCTATTTATGCAAAGACATTTTATTGTATGTAAATCTTCACAAAGCCTGTAATGTTGCACTTATAATGTATAGTTTATCTTGGGAATAAACAGAAGGAAGCCACTTTCCAGAAGTTCAAGTTTTGGAAAGGCAACAGTACTGCACAAAAGGAAAAAGATGAAAGTTTTTTTTTTCAGTGCTTGTACTAAAGCAAGACCTCAGGTAACATGGCTTTAGAGAAGCCTGCTTAAGATGCATCTGGAAACAGGGTTGCCATGGCAATTGGCAATTGTCTCTGAAGTAACAAAATCCCCTTAGAGTTTTCAGAGAACCCCTAACATGTTTTTGCACTTGGATTTCAAGGACAGATTATTTTCAGTTCATATTAATGAATTCTTTTTCTCTATCTGTAACTTTTGCACAGTAGGACTGAGAACAAGGATTGGGAGTCATTAGACTTACTCTGGGAAGTGGAAAATTTTTGGTGTAAATCAAAAGATCAAGCACTGTCACTGCTGAATCTTAGCTGAGGGTGATCAAGTCCTCACTGATGTACATGCACACACCACAGGACTGTGTGTAGTGGTTTTAGTTGGAGTTGCCTGAGGAAGATGGACTTCTATTTCTTTTTTGATTTCATACCTTCTGTAAGAGGACTTCTGCATTAACTCAGGACCAAAAGCCTATCTAACCCACTGGCAATCAAAGTTCAAATTTCTCCAAGTCAAGATTTGCTTCTTGGCTATGAAATCTGTCATCCTTAATGTACAAAAGCTCCTGGTAAGGAGTGTGGGGTACAAGTTACCACACAAAACTATTAGTCCCTATATGAATGAAATCCCTCTCTGAGAACTATTTCAACAATGCGTGCAGTTGTATGGTAGCTAGGACTGGTCTCTGGAGGCAAAATTGGGTGTTGTCAGTAACAAAGATTAAATACCTTGTGTTTGCTTAAGATGCCTAGCAAGGTCCCTGGCCTCTGTGAAATTTGGAGTTAGACAGAACAGAGTTTGGAAACTACCAGCTGTGTGTGCTCCTCAGTTTTAAAGTGGAGATTAAAAGGTCCAATCTCTAAAGTTATTGTGAGAAATAAATGAAGTAAAATTATATGTGCATTGCCTAGCTACTTGGTGGTGGTATGAGTGTACTGGCTGAGACACAGTGTTGGGTATACACTAAGTGCTCAATACAAGGTACAAGTACTATTTTTCTCACAGTGCGTTGTTTTTAATTGTGCTTGAAAAGGTGTAGCCAAATGAAAGAAGAGGTCATTAAAAGCCGCACTGAGCATTATCAAGGGTGTAAACAAAACATTTCCTTTTGGGAGATGGTCTCTGGGGCAGTGGTCCTGAGGGAGTCTCTGTAACTAGGTCACTGAGATCTCCAATGCAGAATAAAACTCGTTCGTCTCTGATTATCTGTGGGCTTTAGGAAAGGGTGCTGTCTCAGCCTGGAACTGGACAGGAGACTCAGGACAAAGTCACAGTCAGAGGCCACGTTCTTCAGCTCAGCAAGATAAACTAGAGGTTTTGATCCTTAGAGAAGCAGAAGCAGAGGGGTTTGAGCTCCGAGTTGTCACCTTTTTTGCACCAGGGCCATCTGAGTCCCCATGGAAGAGGGATGGCAGCCAGTAGAGGACCACACCCTGACTCCGAGCAGAAGGGTCAGCGCCTGCCTGCCCCGCTCTGTCCTTTAGCGGGGTGGTTCAGAGCTCAAACCCCCGGAGCCAGACCCCCCGAGTTCACCTGCTGCTGCAGCTTGGTAGCAGGGGGCCTTGGGCAAGTCACCCAGACCCAGGGTCTCCCCGTCCAGGGGGAATAATCCCAGCCGCACAGCCTTTGCAGCAGTGCCTGCCCCATGGTGCTCAGTTAGTGTCCCTTTTCTTCTCTATCTCAGGCCCTTAACTCCCATGGTGGGTAACCTGTCACTCTCTCTCTCTCTCTCAGTGGCTTCTTTTTCCCTCACAGAGCATCCCGGAGGAGATGGCCGTAGACAATGCCTCCTCTGTGACAGAGTTCATCCTCGCGGGCCTGACCAACCAGCCGGGACTCCAGCTCCCCCTCTTCTTCCTGTTCCTAGGTTTCTATGTGCTCACCGTGGTGGGGAACCTGGGCTTGATAACCCTCATTGGGCTCAACTCCCACCTGCATATTCCCATGTACTTTTTCCTCTGCAACTTGTCCCTCATAGATTTTAGTTTCTTTAATGCCATCACCCCCAAAATGCTGATGAGTTTTGTCTCCAAGAAGAACATCATTTCCTATGCAGGGTGTATGACTCAGCTCTTCTTCTTTTGTTTTTTTGTCGTTTCTGAATCCTTCATCCTGTCAGCCATGGCGTATGACCGCTACGTCGCCATCTGTAAACCCCTGTTGTACACAGTCACCATGTCTCCCCAGATGTGTTCGCTCCTTCTGTTGGGTGTCTACGGGATGGGAGTGTTTGGGGCTGTGGCCCATACGGGAAATATAGTGCTTCTGACCTTTTGTGCCGACAATCTTGTCAATCACTATATGTGTGATATCATGCCCCTCCTTGAGCTTGCCTGCGACAGCTCTTACATAAATTCGCTGGTGGTTTTCATTGTTGTGACCATTGGCATTGGAGTGCCCATTGTTACAATTTTTATCTCTTATGGGTTCATTCTTTCAAGCATTCTCCATATTAGCTCCACCGAGGGCAGGTCCAAAGCCTTCAGTACGTGCAGTTCCCACCTGATTGTGGTCTCTTTTCTTTGGGTCAGGAGCTTTTATGTACCTTAAACCACCTTCTGTTTTGCCCCTTGACCAAGGGAAAGTGTCTTCCGTATTCTACACTGCAGTGGTGCCCATGCTCAACCCGCTAATCTATGGCCTGAGGAATAAGGATGTCAAAGTTGCCCTAAAGAAAACCTTGGGCAGAGTAACTTTCTCCTGAAAATGTGTTAGAAATTGAGAAAATGAACCCAAATACTTTTTTTACTAATGATTTTATTATTGTGATTACTCTTATTCTTAAATTGTTAATTAGGAACGTCACCTCCAGTGCTTTCTTTCTGTCTTATATGTAGAGGAAATTTTAGCTCTTTTTCCCATATGGGTTTATTCTCCCTCATGCTCATCCCCAACTCTTTATTTTATGAAAATAATTGCTACAATTATAGAGTATTTAATATTGAGTGGGGCTTAGGAATCGTTTGGTCCAATGTCTTTATATAACACATCCCACTTTGGAGACTCAGAAATAGTTGTATGTTGCCCAAGATCACAAAGTTCCCTGGTGCCAGGGGTAGGACTGAAATCTCAGCCTCCGTCCCAATCCAGTTTGTTTTCCTTTATGCCCTGTTTTCTTGCCTCTTCTCTTTCTTGGAAGATTTTGTTTCACATGTTGGTTGACCTAGCACATTTAAATTATGAATATATTCACAGTGATTTCATGCTACTTTTCACAGGATAATTTTAATATATCATATTTTACAAGAGAGTAGGAGGTGGAAAATTTTGTTAAGTTGGTCTTGGCAAAATGACGAGATAGTGTTTGATGAATCTGGTAGTGTATAAGAGGTGTTAAAGAACCAAAATTCAGCTGAGTAAATCTGAACATCTTACTGGCTTTATTAAGCAATTCATGAGCCTGGCAGCATTCCATCTAGCAAGCGGAGGGGTGCTCAGAGGAGCTGTACAAAATGGAAGTATTTTGTAGGCAGAAAAGAGGTGGGACAATTAGCAGAAAAAAAGAAAGGATTATTTCAGGCAAGGCCAGGTAAGAGCAGGGAGTCTTATTAGGTGGATTACCTCAGACCCATGTGACGGATCCATCATTGGTGCGAACCAGAAAATTTCTCACTAACCCGTTGCCTACATTTCTGGGAAAGGTTAAAACTACAAGTAGGTTTGGTATTATGTCCCAGTTTTGTGACTTGGCCTAACATAAGTGACTACATTTTGAGCCTGTGGTCTTCCTTTTAGTAGTAGGATGTATGTTAGGTTTCAGACAGAGGCAAGTATGGTGATTGCTTACCTGGTGGGTTGAGCCCTAGGACATAGTTTAGTGAATTAGAACTTCCAGGGGAAAGAAATATAATTTTATGTGGTGCAAAGTGGATGTGGAGTGCAGGTGTTTTATATTATTTGAAGACTAACAGAGACAGAATTTGGAGTCTAATTTCAAGGGTTACCTTGATTGTGGTCCAAGATAATTGGGAACACTATCCAATATGGTAACCACTAGCCACATATGCTATGGAGCTCTCGAAATGCAGTCAGCCAAATTGAAAAGTACTGTCACTCTGTAATGTAAGTGTAAAGTACACACTGGATCTCTGAAGAATGAATACGAAAAATAATTTAAGATATCTTATTAACTTTTTATATTGATTACACAATATAAATGTTGAAATCACCTTTGGATATAGTATGTTAAATAAAATATATTAAAATGAATTTATTTGTGTAGTTTTTTTAGTGTAACTACTAGGAAATTTGAATGTTAAAATCACATTTGGATATAGTATGCTAAATAAAATATATTAAAATGAATTTACCTGTTTAGTTTTTTTAGTGTACCTACTAGAAAATTTAGAACTACATATGTGGCTTGCATTATCTTTCTATTGTATACACTGGTCTGGAGGCTGTAACAGGAGACTAGACAGTTGTGGGTGTGCATTTAGTTATCAGGGCAGCACCAAGATGTTGCTTACTGCTTATTAGGCAATTGCTGTTGGATTTTTAGGCACTGCATGCAGATAGCCATCATATTCTAATAATGGAGCATATGGAGAAAGGATAGTGACCTCAGGATAAATTCATAAATTATCAGTGTTATGTAATGGGAAATACAGCATTACATATTTGAAATGAAATATATATCTCATTTGAATATATTTGAAAATGAAAAGAACAAGTTTTTGGTCTAGACTCACCATTAGTGGTAAACTTTCTTTGACAAACAATGATAAGTGAAGAACTAGGGAAATATTTTTACTTATGAATTTTTCCTTAGGAAAGTTTTTCTCTATTGGGAAATATGGGAAGTTTGGATAAATGCTTAGTTTGCCCTTTGATTCTGTTTAATGCTGCTGCAATGCAAAGAATAAGCATATAAAGGAAGATCGTATTTTCAATGAGATTAAATAGATCCCTGAATTTAGGAGAGGGGGTGGTGAATTGGGTGAATGATACAATGTAGGTGATGAAAGAAAACAGAAAACTTCTTTTAAGAATTTGGCTGTCGAACTTTCATAAAGCAAAATGCACAAATCTCAAGTGTATAGCTCATTGAACTTTTGCATATGTAGATGTAACTACAACTTAGGTCAAGATGTAAAACATTTCCAGCCACTTTAAAAAGTTTCCTTTTGTGCCTTTCCAGTAAATACTACCTGCCCTCAACCACCTACCCCCACAGCTGTCTACTATTATGACCTTATTATCATAGATTAGTTTTGCCTGTATTTGAACTTCATCTAAACGTGTCCTTTATTGTTTCTGGCTTCTTTTCCTCAGCAGAAAGCCTTTGATTTCCATCTCTACTGTTGCATATATGAATGGATTATCATTTTTTATTGCTGTGAAGTAGTTCATCATGTGAGTGTACAATTACTTACCTTTAATGAACAGGTAGTTTCAAGTATTTGCGTATTATTAATAGAGCTTCTACAAACATTTTTGAACATGTATTTTGATTGAAATACCCACACATTTCTTTTGGGTATATACTTGGATGTGGATTTACTGGGTAATAGAGTAGGCAGAGCTTTTGCAAGTACTGTCAAAATTTTCAAAAATATTTGAGTCAGTTTGCACTGTTATCAATGAAGCTGAAGAGTTCCATTTGTTTTTCATTCTCATTAACACTTAGTATTTTTATTTTATCCATTCTGGTCCATGGGAGCCAAAATGCCTTTTAGTTTTAACTTTCATTTTCCTGATAAAACTAGATGTTGAGCACCTTTGAATATGTTTGTTGGCTGTTTGGATATCTTCTGTGAAGTAATTATTCAAGACTTCTGCCCATTTAAAAATAGGATTGTTAGTTGTTTTCTATTGGTTTAAAGGAATAAAAAAATTCTACATGTAAGTCCATATACATGCATGTATATGTTCACATTTGTATAATATATAAGTACAATATATACATATGTCCATACATACACACATATCTCTATCTCTACCTCTAGCCATCTCTCTATATATCTATTTTCTCCCAGGCTATGTCTTGCTTATTATAACTGGTATCTTTTGATAGTAGATGTTCTTAATTTTAATGGTTTCATTTATCAACTTTGCATTTTTTGGTTAGTGCTGTGTTCTGTTTAAGGGATCTTTTACTATTCTTTCTGAGGCTAGAAGATGAGCAATGTGAAAGGGTATGAGGGCGAAAGAAGATGTAGCAAACCCATTGTTAGCTTTGGCTCTGTCAACATTTTGGGTCCCCTGATCTTCTGGCTGCATCTCATGTTCACACTGGCTCCGCCTCTACTTGGTTGATGCTTTGTCAGGACAGAGCACTTGAGGCCTGAAGGTGCCAGGATTATAAGCATTTTCAATTCAATAAACATGTGTTTGTTTACCTATGTTTTGCTTTAAAAAGACTTTTAAGAAGATATACTTGACATACAATTCGCTATATATGTTTAAAGTACAATTTTGATACATTTTGTCATATGTATACACTCACAAAGCCCTCAGCACACTCTTGTCTCTTTGAGAACCCTCCTTCCTCCTTCTAGGAGACCACTGATCTGCTTTCTGTTACTCTTTTGTTTTCATCCTCAGTATTTTTGTTATCAGTTGGATTGTGCCATATGTACTCATATTTGCCTGGTTTCTGTTACTTGGTATCAAGTATTTTGAGATTCTTCTATGTTGTTACATTTATTAATAGTTGATTATATCTTATTGTTGAACAGCATTCCATTGTATGGATATACTACCATTTGTTCATCCATTTACCTGATCAATGACATTTGCGTTGTTCCCAGTTTTTGGCTATTTACAAGCAAAACAATTATGAACATTCATGTGCAAGTCTTTGTATAGACCTAGCCTTTCATTTCTCTGAGGTGATACATAGGAATGGAAAGGTGAAGTTATAATAGGTGTATGCTTAATGTTAAGAAATTGCCAAACTGTTTTTTAAGTGGCTGTACCATTTTACACTCCCAACAGTAGTGTTAGAGATTTTTCAATTCCTCAGTACCCTCAACCAACACTTCGTATGGTCCATTTTTTAATCAAAGTCATTTTAATAGGTGTGTAGTGGTACCTCATTGTGGTTTCAATCTGCATTTCCTTAATGACTAATGATGGTGAGCACCTTTTTATGAGGTCATTTGTCATCTATATAGCTTCTTGGGTAAAATATCTATTCAACTAATTGACCCATTTTTTTAAAGTAGGTTGCTTCTTATCATGGAGATCTCAAGGTTCTTTATATATTCTAAATTCAAGTCCATTATCAAATATGAGATTTTCAAATAGTCCATGACTTATCTTTTCATTTTATTAATAGAAGATCTTAATGGAGTCAGCTTATCACATTTTCCTTTTTATGAATTGTAGCTTTACAAATTTATATTACACAATGGTATAATTCAAGAACTTTTGGCTTAAAAATATCAAAAAATTTTCTCCTGCATTTTATTCTGAAAATTTTATAGGTTTTTATATTTGCATCTGTAATTCATTTTAAGTTAAATTTTTGTATATATTGTGAGGTATGGATTAAAGTTTTTTTTTTGGTGTGTGTGTGTGTCTGCATATAGATGTCCAGTGATTGTTCTTTTACCTTGTTAAAAATAAATTGATTCTATTCATGTGTGTCTGTTAGTGTTTTCTATATTCATTTCTGTTCTATATTCTTTCATCTACTTGTCTATCTTGATGTCAACCCCATACAGTTTTGGTAGCTTTATAATACTTGAAATCTGTTAGTATAAGTCCTCTACCTTCATTCACATTTTTCAAAGTTACTTTAGTTATTTTAGGTCCTTTAATTTTCTTTATGCATTTATAATTGGCTTGCAAATACCTACAAAAGAACCTGCTGAGATTTTGACTGGGTTTGTACTGAATCTGTGGATCTTTTGGGGGAACAATGACATTTATTTGCTCCTTAGCAATAAATGGGAGTGCCTACTTTCCTACAGTCTCTCCAACATAGTATATTCTCAAATTTAAAACCTTTTTCCAACTTGATAGGTGAGAGGAAGATTTTAGGTACTATTATAATTTGTATTTATCTAATAATGAGGAACACTGGGATGTTTTCATATACTTAATGTTGATATTACTTATATGGAGAATCTCTTCACACCTTACCCCAACTTTTCTGTTGATTTTAATCTTCTTAATTTTAGGAGGACTGTATATTAGGCATATTCACTTTTTTGTCTGAGGTAAAAGCTGCAATCACTGCCTATTTATGATTTGGCTTTTGACTTTTCTTATGATAGAAAATTTTTAATTAAAGCTATTAATCTTTTATTGTTCATGATGTTTTAATCATACTTAACAATATTTCTCTCCTCTTAGGTTATAAAGACATTCATTCATTTTCTCATAATGTTTGCATGATTTCATTTTTTTTATTTGGATGTCTGATCTTTTTAGACATTGTACCAGTACATGGTGTGAGGAATGGAAACAACTTTATCTTTCCCCATATGGTTATCCAGGTGTTCTATCACCATTTATATATATAAAAAAGTCCATCTTTTCCTTGCTGATTTGCACTGCTGCCTTCATTACATACTAAGTCTCATAGGTGCTTGAGCTATTTCTATGTTTTCCATTCTGTTCTATTGGTTTGTCAGTCTACTGATAAGCCAATACTACCCTGCTTTAATTATAGAAGCTTCAGCATCTATGCATATCTTGAAGCACATATTATTATGCACATATTTTTTTAGGGTTTTCCTGGCTATTCATTTTTAACCATAATGCTTATAATTAATCTGTCTAGCTCCAGAAAGAGGCTTGATAGCATATTTAGTGACAGTATCTTAAGTTTATAAGTAAATGTAGGGAGAATTGACATCTTTGGATCTTGAAACTTCTAATCATCAAGTGTGGTATGTGCCCCCATTCTTCTCAGGCCTACTTCAGTATCTTCTAGGAATGCTTCATAATTTTCCTCATCTATGTTTTGCACATTTCTTATTAGATTTATGCTTGGCAGTTTTATTTTATTTTAGCTCCTCTAGAAGGGTTTTATCTTTCTATCTTCTGATTATTATTTGTACATATGACTTCTACTGAATTCTGTATTAATTTTATATTATAAATGTTATTTTTTGTTGACTTTTTCCATATATTTTCAAGTTTTCCAAATATGTAATAAAATCTTCTATAAATAAAGATAATATTACCTGTTTTCTCCTGGTTCTTATTCCTTTTATTCCTTTCCCATTTATAATTGCACTTTCTAATACCTTTAATTACCTGTTAAGTAACAGTGGAGACTTGTAGGCATCCTGGTTTTATTGTTGGTTCTAATTAGGAATGTCTGTAGAGTTTTCAAATTAAATTGCTGGTTTTTGGTCTGAGTTTTATATATTTTGTCATCTCAAAGAAATATCAATCATTCCTGATGTAAATAAGTATTTTAAAAGCATGAATGGATATTGCATTTGTCAATTTATTTGGGATTTTATTGCCTTAAATTTTCCTCTTTTTCTTAAATCTTTGTATGTTTCTACAATTTCTCCACCTCTACAGACTCTTTTACCTCTGAGCATGCACAAGCCTGCTTTACACTTACAAATTTCCTTTGACATTCTTTCTCTGTTCCCCCTTTTCCATCCAAAATTAAGAAGATGTACCAGTGCTTCTTTCTCCTACACATTCACAGTCTCAATGCTATTTTTTGTATGTTACATATGTAATTTCTTGCCTATGTCTCCCGCATGTTCCAATGTCAGAGTGTAACACCCTTGTTCAGACACACTTGTATTTCAAAATCTGATTTTTCTATGCCAGTGAGAACTGCAGGTCTGATTTTCAGGGCCTCCTCAAACTCTAGGTTTACCTTCTGTTTATGTGCCTTGATAACTGTCCTGAAATTTAGGCATGATGCCACCAGGTAGAAGAAATCACTTTGTATGATCTGAGTTTGAAGGTTTTATGCCCACTCCAATTTCTCAGTGGGTATGAAGTTTCATTTATGCAAGATGAGTGAGTTTTAGAGGTCTTCTTTAAAACACAGCACCACTAGTTAATACTGTATTATATACTTACAAATTTGTTAAGAGGGTAGATCTCATATTAAGTGATCTTACCACAATAAACAAAACAACTAAAACACAGAAACAAGGAATATAACATAAAAAGTCCTACCATATTCCATGTCATTTTTTGAGAGAATATACAGCATTTAAGAGACTAAACTCCAGAAAAAAAAAACTGTGGAGTTTTTACATTAACACCATGTTTTAGCGGAAACTTTTTACAGCCACTGGGTAGAATTTAATTTCTGCATTCTGTTTCAAATGCAGAAAGGATGGAATTATGGAATAATTATTGAACAAAAGTATGAATCATTCATATAGTGAACTTCTGTCTTAGCCAAAATAATAGAGAATATATACTCGGATTCTTGGCCTCCAAAAGTGAAGTATCTTTAGAAAAATGTCACCATGGTTATGTGTGATTCTTCCCTGCTGTCACTACATGGCATATTACTGCTTCCACAGAACCTGTCCTGCACAGGCTTTAAGCCCTTTTGGGGCAGCTTCTATTGTTATTTGATAACACAGTCTTTGGTAACTCTAAGGGTTGCTAGATAGTTTTCCTGAAAAAGGTAATGTGATGAGGGCTTTGCCACATTGTGTGTGTTAGCACTCTTGCCCATTGCCAGGTCCATCGATTGTGCTCCTGAAATTTGTCATCATTACAGAAAGCCAACATAGAGATTCCCACTTAGAGTCAACCCTGCATCCTTTACCTTTCTCTGCAAAGAGGGACCCATGTTTATGTTGCTTCGATAAGCAGTCCTTGGGGGATATGAAATCCTGTGAAGAAGTCAAAATGTTCTCTCTTTGTGAAAACCACAACTTCCTTGTATATTACAGAAACTCTTTGGAAATAATTCTTATCCTCTCTGCCTAACCAAACTACATGGGTTTGTTCTTCCCTGGACATCTTGTGAACCCAGAGGGCCTAGCTGCTGGGCTATAGGACCAGTTCCCCAAAACCTCATCTGGTCCTCTCTGTGTTCTTACCTACTCCACCAACTTGCAGGACAAAGTCACAAATGTAAGCTGAAGACTATGATCAACAGTTCACCTCTCTCTGCCCCCTTTCCTCATACAAATAATGGCAAAGTTGAGTGCCCTGTCCCTAGTCTGAACTCAGGAATGTTACTGCAAGTAGGAAGTGCTGGTGAATTGTTTCAGAGCAGTGTGTACCTTTTTCTTCTTGAAGTTACATGTGGTTTGGAAAGCAGGCTTCTCAAATTGCTCCTGTTTTTATTTACTGGTGTTTGCATAGAATAACTTGGGATCCCAAAGCAGGGCTAATAACTGACCAATAAGGAAAAAGCTGGGATGAAGGTGAAATGATCTTTGAGAAGTTGTAGTCTTGACATTTTCTAGTTATTCTTTGGAGATGATTTGAAAAATAAATATTTCAATGGTGAAACAGTTCTGAGCTATATTTATGAAATTTGGAAGTAAGAATTTAACATGCAACTATGTGCATATGTGAGATATGTAATTATATGTTATTCACAAGAGGAAACCTGGTTTGAGCAATTGATTCCTCCTCTCTGCAAATGGACCAGTTCTCTCAGCCAAAAGCAGATGATTCCTTTAAAATGGGTACCCATCCTTCCATGCTCCAGGAAAGCAAAGTATGGGAAAATCCTTTCACTTTATCCTTATCGCTGCTTTTCTCCTCCTTAAGAGTGGAGAGTGACTCATTACTGCTGAAGTTGGAAAACTGAACAAAGAAGGAATGGCCAAGTCCCCTTAGGTCATTTTTTTTTCTGGACTGGCCTAACTTCTGAACCAACACTTGTCTTCTCTTTCATGTGTCCCATACCAGCTGGTAGGGAAGGCCTGATGTTGTCCATTTCTCCTGTGCCTGGGTCCATTGGACTTACCGCTGTGGCTGCAGAGCTAAGCTATATCCTCTGGTTAACTTCATTAGTATTAAAGCAGATCCTTTGATCTTCCGTGAAGCTCCTTGTCTCATTTCTCAATGAGTTCTCTAATGAAAGTGCAGAGAGTAGGAGAGATCAACATCCTTAATGACCCCAAAGTCTCTTTTACTCCCTCCCACACACTCACCTGCCTTTGTGCCAGTACTCGAGGCTTTCTGGCCTTCCAGGCTTTTGTATTTTTGAGTTAGTCTGCCTACAGTGCCCTCCTCTACTCTCAGGGGTCAACCCACTTATTCATGGCTCATAGCAATATATTTCTAGTATGTCATACACCTGATGTCACATTTTTTTAGTGACAATAACAGGAACAAATAATGGGGCATAGTTTCTTAAAGTAAAATAAAGATGCAGACATTCATCTGTTATAAAAGCAAAAATATACCATATACTAAAACATATAATTGTTTTATATCAAAAACCAATTCTCAAATTTTATAAAGTGGGCACTGAACTACTTCCTGAATTGATTACCTAAGGAAACTCAATAACCAATAAAGTGTAATTAGATGGCTCATGAAGAATAGATCTCTATCTATGAATGGATATTTTAAAAATGGTCCTCATAATATTGACCACTTAGAATACAAATGCTGTATATGTTATATGTTAAGTAAACATTTAACTAACAATAATGTCATTAGTCTTAATAAACATTAAACAATTTATAGATGCTCTGGTGGACTTCATTTCATAAATTTGCCTAGAAAACTTTGAAATAATACACATATTCAATTGATACTTCTGTGCCATGTAAGACATTTATCCTACTTTCATTAAAACAGCATAAGAACTGAATATTCTTTTAAGAAATAACTACTGTCACAAGATGAAGTGGAGAAATAAGTTGTTGTCTATTAATACAATGGAATAATACTCAGAACAAAATCCCAAAGTACTGCTTCACACAATGACATGGATTAATCTCTTCAATGACATAATGATGACACAAGTAAACCAGAAAACAAACTTATGAGGTTCAAGAACAGGCAAAAGCAACCTATAAGGATAGAAACCAGAATATGGTAACTTCTGGGTGGGGAGGGGTTTCTGTTGACTGGAGATGGGCATGAGGGAACTTTCTGGGATGTCAGAAATGTTCTGTATCTTTGAGTAGTGATTACAGATTGTGTTGAAATGAAGATTTCTGCACTTTATGTATGTTAGACACAGTGTAGGGCAAAGAAATGCATGTATATTTTAAACGGATTTTTTTAAGAAGGAATTCTGGATATGATGGACTATGACCCTACTAGGTCTGGATAAAAAATTAAATCTGGATACAAAGCAAAGCAAAACAACTACCTGAAGATGCACAGAAAGATGGAGTCCTCCGAAAGGAAGAGGAAATTGATACATTGTCTGATATGTTCAGACATTTGGATATTAATAACCATGGGTATTTGATAGACAATACTCAGCACATGGAAAATCAAAGGGAGAGATTTTGGCACTGGGCAGTTATTTGCAATTCCAGGAGAATTTTCAGAATGCACAAATAGGAAACATAATCAGGATAGAGTATTTGGCTCTGCAGAGATGGTTATTTGTGTAGTTCTGATATACAGACATTAAGTATTGAGAATGAAAAATTGTAACTTTTGGGAAGGAGAGGAAGAGGAACTGGGCGGTGTTGGAAAGTGAACAGAAGCAGACACATCCTGGTAGAGAATGAACACTCTCCTGGAGGAGGGAAGATAGGGAGCAATACCAAGTAAGTCCCATCTTTGTAGTTTTTTTCCTGAGCTTTAACTGCAGTCTGCCTGGTGCCCGTGCAGAAAAATTCAATCTCTGTGGTGTGACGAACCAGATAAGTGGAGTCAACAAATCATAAGTACCAAAGAGATCTAGAGGAATTCTGGAAACAAATGAACCAGAGAGGGAATCTCCAAAGTAAATTCATTCCCATCTCTCCCTGGTCTCTAAATCATGCATGTGCAGAACAGACGCAAAGCAGCCCAAATAAACATGCAATATCTGAACTGGTATCAGAGATTCTGCCCAGGAACCACAATTTGTAGTTCAGTCCCAGACAAGAATATTACTAGATAAAAAGAAGGAAAGCACAACACACTGGGGAAAAATAACAGAAATCAGAATCTCCATTTAATATTCACAGTATCCAGTTTTGGATAAATGGAATATTAGTTGGATACAATCCAAAATTGCTTGACATAGAACTAAGAAAATGGAAAACCTTTTTGAAAAAAAATCAATTGTGTCAGAAAACAAGATGAACAAGATGTTGGAACTAACAGGTATGAATTTTGAAGTAGTTATTATGCCTATTCTCAGTAAGGTAAAGCAAAATGTTTTCAACTAACAAAAATCTTAGATGAGGAATGACAAATCTCAACATAAACAATAAAAAATGAATTCTATAATGGGAAAACATAATTTCTGAAATAATGGAATGGGTGTAGCTAATAGCTGAATGGACATGACAGTAAAAAGAGTAAGGAAACTTGAAGATCAAGCAATAGAAATTAGCTAAGGTGAAATACAGAGGAAAAGATTGAGAATCACTAATAGAGTCCCAGAGGCCTGTTGAGGGCATATCAAATGGCCAAACAAACTATGCTTGATTGAAATATCAAAAGGGGTAAAGAGAAATAATGGGACACACAAAAAGTCTGAAGAAATAACCCATCCAAATTTACCTAACCTTCTAAAAGTCATTTTTAGATATAAGATGCTAAGTGAACACCAAGTAGAATTAATATACAGAAGCTCATAGGAAGGCAAATTATAGTGAAACTGTTTAAGTCAAAGATGAAGAATCTTAAAAATCAACAAAGAAAAATAAAATACTGCATAGAAGATACAATGGTCTGATAAAAGGCTAATTTCTCATCAGAAACCATAGGAGCCCAAGCAGAGTGTAGCAACAGCTTTAAAGTGCTAAAAGAAAAAAAAAATCACAGTCAAACCAGAATTCTATATTTAGCAATAAAATTCAAGAAGGAAAGCAAAATACGGTCATTTTCAAATACGAGAAAAATAAGGGAATCCATTTTCGATAGACCTGAAATATAAGAAATGGTAGAAATTCTTCAGGCTGAAGGAAAACAATAGCAGATAAAGACTTGGATCCTTAAAAAAAAAAAAGAAGGACATCAAGAATGGAAAATGTCTGAATAATACCTGGGTATATATCTTAAGGAACTGAAAAGCAACTCAAAGAGATATTCACACAACCACGTTCACTGCAGCAGCATCCGCAATGCCAAGAGGTGAAGCCACCGAAAACAAAATTAAGATGGGAGAGCCGAGCCCAATAATTACCTTAAGCCTTAATGAGTTAAACACTCCAATTAAGAAGAGATTGTTAGATGGACTATAAACAAACAAAAGAGAAAGACTTCACTATATGCTGTTTACAAGGGACACACTTTAAAATATAAAGACACGTAAAGGTTGAAAGTATATGATTAAAAAAACATGGCATCTACAGAGTGAGCACAAGAAGGCTGAAGGAGCTATGCTAATTGCAGACAAAATAGATTTTTAAAAGATATGTAACCAGAGAGAGAGAGATGCTTTGTAATGATAAAAGGGACAATGCATTAGGGATCATAATACGTATATGCTCCAAAACAGAAGTGCAAAATATATGAATAATTCAAATAAATAAAATAGTCATTAATTCATAACTATTATAAGTTAGGCCCCATTATGTACTGATCAGTGAGTACGTGTCTAAAATAGAGGAATTCCGTCATTATGGAAGGGCTGAATCTTTGGCAAGTAATACCCTTCACAGCTGGGATTTGCTGCCCATATCTGATCACAGTTACACTGGGGCCAGGGAGAACTAGGAAGCATCTGAGGGGAGTATCTGGGGTCCACACACAGCCCTTTTTGCCCCCATGAATAAAAGCAGCCCTACCTCCTTTGCTGATTAGGAGCAATTATTTCTGCCTGGATGGTGAATCTACATCTTGTTTGTGCACTTCGGGCACTGGTGGCAGCCATACCTTACAGTTTAGTGGGACCCTTGCTTGTCCTCTGGCCCCAGTGCGGCCCCCTGGGGGCTCTAGGGCGTCCAACCCTCTAAAGCCCATAATTGCACAAAATCCCCTAGTGGACCATTGGAAGTGATGAGAATAGAGCCTTTCCTTCTTCAGTCTCCTGGTTTCCAGTACTCCGTCCCTTGAGCATCTTACCTCTGAGCTGGCACCTGACTTGTGTGGTAAAGAATTTCTCTAGTGTTCTATGAGGCTGCTTCTGGATGGTGTGGTATGTGTTATGACCACTGGAATTTATGGTCCTGGGCCGACTCCCACACTTCTTTCAATATGCAATGATTCTCCTGCTTGAATGTTAATTAGTCATTCCATAAAAGATACTGTATGAGGCTCTGTGGGAAGTAAAAAGCAAATCCACACTACAAATGCTTGTTACGGGGCCCCAGTTTTTTTCCAATGATGGTCCTGGTCTGAAGATAGCACTCTGAGTACTTAAAGTGAGTTAAGAGCTTTGTAACTCCAACTATTAAATTTTGGCCTTCTGCTCAAACCAGAGGTAAGGACCTTTTTGTATGCTTTCTTATCAAAGAGGCAATCTGGCTCTCACACTGAGCCATTCAGTGTTTATTAATAGCGACTATTTATCTATCTGCAGACCAACTGAGCAATAATAATCAGCTCATTCTGTGTCTCTGAAGGCACTGTTCTCAAAGGTTCGAATCGCTGCACCTACAGCAGTGTTCTCCTCCACAGGCATATTCCTGAGTAGCCACCCATGATTCAGCAGCCACTGCGGGCCAGACACTATCCATGCCCACCTTCTGAGCCAGAATAATGATCTCTTCATCCACCTGACAATGAGTTGAGTCAGTCTCCAGTCCTCATCTTCCTGTATTTTTGATTGGACCAAACTTGTTATCACTTACATTAGACCAGGTCCTCTGAGAAGCACATGCCAACACAAGATTCGATGTGTAACATGTGTCAGGGAAAATGAGGTGGCGATGGAGGAAGCTGGGAGAGACATCAGACTGGCAGGCCTGCTGCTAAGGCTGACGGAGAATTCCTGAGTCAAATTCCACTGGATGAGGAATTCCTGCATCTGGGGAGAGCAGGCCTGCTTAAAAACTCCTGTCCTTTTCAGGCTTCCCATTCACGTTAGCTGGGGAAGCCTGTGGGAAGCGCGGCCTTAGTGCCCGTGTGGTGATGACTGATGTCAGAGGGCAGCAGCGGGGTGATCGGTCGCTCACACTTCCTGAAGCAGTAGATCTGAGAAGTGCATTTTCATATCACCACAAGGAACTTAAATATAAAATACAGTGTTCATTTCATTAAAAATTATTTTAAAAGATAATTCACCGCTTAAAGCAAAAATAAGAACAATGTGTTACAGGGTTTTAACATAAGGTGAAATAAAATATATGACAATGATCACAAAGGATGGAAGGGGAGTTAGAGGTATACTATTTTAAAGTTGTTAACATTTAAATAGTGTGTTAAAATACTATTTCAAAATAGACTTAAGATAAAGTTAGATATCATCACCACTTTTAGAAGCCACTAATAAAATGGCATATAATAAGCCAACAGAAGGTAGAAAAGAGAATACTAAAAAGTATTCAACTAATCTAAGAGAAGGCAGGAAAAGGGGAAAAAAGGAATAAAGACCAGATGAGATGAGTAGAGAACAAAAAGCAAGACTGTAGGCTTAATTCCATAATTACATTGAATATAAATAATCTAAGCATGCAAATTAAGAGACTGAAAAAGTTATACTGGATAAAGAAAAAAAATCAAAACCTGGTTATATGCAGTTTAAACAAATCACACTTTAAAGAAGACAGATATTTTACTTTTAAAAAAAAGGATGGAGAAGACATCTGCACAAGAACTAATAATAAGAAATCTGAAATAGTTATAACTTTCTGATACAGTAAACTTCAGGACTTGGAGTATTAAAGATTGTGAGGGATTTTTCATAATATGATAACATAAAAATGCATAACAATTCTATATGTGTTATACAGAACACATGTGACACCACCTAATAACAGAACTTTAAATACATAAAGCAAATACAGACAGAAAAATTTACAAAAAGTTGGAAGTTCAACACTCCTCTTTCAGTAGTTATTTAAAAAAGTAGAAAATCATTATGGGCATAGAAGACTTGAATAACACTATCAACTGACATGAACAAAGTGACATACATGCAACACCTCACCCAGCAACAATAGATTACAGATTTTAAAAAAATATATGTAAAAAATTCACTGAGACAGACCATATGTTGGGACATTAAACAAATTTCAATACATTTACAAGAACTTAAAACATACAGAGCATATTCTCTGACTGTGTGGAATTAAATTAGAAACTAAGAGCAGATCACTACAAAACTCCAAATATTTGGAAATTGAACTACATATTCCTAAATAACCTGAAGTTCAAAAAGAAATGACAATGGAAATTAGAAAATATTTCTGAACTGAATAAAAATGAAAAAAAAAGTAGCTGTGCATTGTGTGGTGTAGCTAAAGCAGTTTTTGGAGCAAAATCTGTAATTTAAAATGTCTCTATTAGAGAAGAAAAGAAGTTTAAAATCAACAACCAATGTTTTTCACCCTAAAAATCTAGACACAGAAGAGCAAACTGAACCCGAAGTGAAGGGAAGGAAAGAAATGATAAAGATGAGAATGTAAATTGATGAAATAGAATATCAATAAAAGGGAAAATAAAACAGAGTATAAACCTTTTAAGAGATCAGTAAAATTGATAAGATTTTAGCTAGGCTTATCAACACAAAGACACACAAAAAAATTAATGGTATCAGGAACAAAAGAGGGGCAATCATCACAGATCCCACAGACATTAAAAGATAATAAAGGAATCTTAGGAACAACTTTAGGCAGATAAAGTTGATAACTTAGAGGAACTGGAAAATTCTTGAGGAAGAAGAGCTCAGAGAACTGAACACTGGAAATTTTGACACATGGCAGGAATAAAGTGATAAAGAGACAGAACAGGAGTTGCCTCTATTAGAATGTAAATCCCCTTAGAGAATGCCCATTTCTTTTAAGTTCTTTTACCTAGAACTTTAATATGCCAAATAGACACATTAAAAATTAACTAAACATTTACTGAGGTCGTATCAAATGAAGTCATTTCAGCTGCCATCTTATCTCTGGACAGGCTCTCTGAGTTTTTTGGTTGGAACTGTGGCTTATTGTTGTTTTTCTCTTGTGTGGAGTAGAAATTATTGCTCTCAGCACCACTCAGCCCTGTGTGAAGGTCTAGCAGAGAGAATAGGGTTAATGCATGCGCAGGAGGCACATATACAAAGATACTGTATTATATATACATTTTCCACATGAGTATGCTATAATCCATATCTCATGTACATGTTAGTGTTAGCAATAAATAGAAAAAGGAATCCATTATACAGAGACTGAAGTTTCGGGAAGGAGTTCTGTGACAAAAGTGACTTAATCAAGAATATTTATTTCTATGTTTCTCTGCTTTTATTGGAGTAAATCAACTGTGAAAATGACTCTGGAGAAGCCCCGGTTCACTTGAAATAAAACCTTGGTGCATCTGAAATGAAATTCCCATGGAAACCATTTCTGAAGTGACAAAAATCTCTCAAGAATTTTGCACCATGCATATAGGAAACTTCTAAGATTCCTGCAGAAAGTGAATATTTAATGAACCCTTATGGTCTTTGCCCTTGAGTCTTAAGGGGAGTTTACTTCTGGTGCTTATTTTAATTTTTTGATAATGGATTCTTTTTTTTCCTATTTCTTTAATATTTCTTTAATATGAATAGTGGGATTGAGAACCGGGGCTGGAATACATTAGTATCCCTCTGGGCCGTGGACATTTCTCAGTGCAAACAGACGAGACACCGTCACTGCTGTGTCTTAGCTGAGGGTGAGCAAGTCCTCACTGATGTTTGTGCATGTGCTCACAAACAGACACACACCTGTGTGCAGTGGTCTTAGTTGGACTTGCCTGGAGGAAGATGGACTTCTGCTTTTGTATATTGAATTCATAACTTCTCCAAGACTCCAGCCTTAACTCTGACCAAAAATATTTATAACCCATCTGCTAACTATGACTGGAATTTCCTCAGATAAAGATGTATTTTTTGGATAGAAAATATGCCATCCTTAATGTATAACTGCCCCTGGTAGAGTGTAGAATGCAAGTTGACTTGAAAGGTTTTGTTAGTCTATCAGTTTCAGTCAATAACCTACATAGTGTGACTTGTGATTGACTAAAACCTTATTAGCAAGGTCATATGCCCCTTTATTGCATGACTATGATCAGAATTTTCTCCCTTAGAGTCATTAATTTGAGTTAAAGTATTGCATTTAACATGCAAGACAAAACTTTGATGCCTGGAAGGGTGCTGCATGAAGCCATGAACGTCCGTATCTTTGCTGGAGTAACTGTTCTCATCCAGCAAATGCTTTTCAGCTCATCATTGCCAAAAGTCAGATTAATTTACTCATTTACTATGTACCGTAACCCTGCCTTTTCATGTATTTTCTGTCTTCTCCCATTTGAATGAAAGTTCAATGAGGGCAGGAATCTTTTTTGATTTTCTTTTTGTGTTCCCACTGAAGAATCACCAGGACTTAGAAGAGTTTCAGGGACAGGATAGTTGTTGAAGGAATGCCCTTCTTGTTCAAAGTCTTTCACCAGCTCCCCATTATTGGACCTATTTGCTGTACCATCCGTTCTCTGTCTTTAGGCCTTGTTAAAAGTTGTTACTAGTTTCTGA
This sequence comes from Manis pentadactyla, assembly GCF_030020395.1. NCBI lineage: Eukaryota > Metazoa > Chordata > Mammalia > Pholidota > Manidae > Manis > Manis pentadactyla. Next base: position 10,559,150 of record NC_080031.1, on the reverse strand, counting down.
CAAATGTTTATTTTTGATAATCTAGCTTAAGCTGCATGATCAAGTAGTGGAGAAAAATCAGAGAAAGTTTATTTTTAAACTTGGACAAGGTGCACAAATTCGTGGTATCTACTGGATGTGATTGAAATAATGAATACTCTTCTCTTAAGTCCTATACCCTTAATTTTACCTTTTGTGGATCTAACACTCCATATTCAATTAAAGTTATGTGAGTATGTTTTATCCATAAACTGTCTCATGAGATCCTAGTAAGTAAAAATGCTGCATCAGAGATTTTGTTGTTCTTACAGGGAAGTGGTGTAACCCAGTGACAGACTAAGAAGTTCAGACTAGGGTTTGGCTCAAGATTTTGTACCCTACAAGCTGCGCATGATCTTCACTTTAAAATGGAGATAAATAAGTCTAATCTCTAAGGTTGTTGTGAGGATTAAATGAAATAAAGTTATATGTGCATTGCCTGGATTCTTGGTGGTGGTATGAGTGTACTGGCTGAGATATGTTTGGTATACACTAAATGCTCAATACAAGGTAACAAGTATTATTTTTCTCACAGTGCGTTGTTTTTGATTGTGCTTGAAAAGGTGTAACCAGATGAAAGAAGAGGTCATTAAAAGCCACACTGAGCATTATCAAGGGTGCAAACAAACATTTCCTTTTCCTCAGGGAGATGGTCTCTGGGGCAGTGGTCCTGAGGGAGTCTCTGTAACTAGGTCACTGAGATCTCCAATGCAGAATAAAACTCGTTCGTCTCTGATTATCCGTGGGCTTCAGGAAAGGGTGCTGTCTCAGCCCTGGAACTGGACAGGAGGCTCAGGACAAAGCCACAATCAGAGGCCACGTTCTTCAGCTCAGCAAGATAAACTAGAGGTTTTGATCCTTAGAGAAGTGGAAGCCGAAGCACAGGGGTTTGAGCTCCGAGTTGTTATCTTTCACCAGGGCCATCTGAGTCCCCATGGAAGAGGGATGGCAGCCAGTAGAGGACCACACCGTGACTCCAAGCAGAAGGGTCAGCGCCTGCCTGCCCTGCTCTGTCCTTTAGCGGGGTGGTTCTGACCTCAAACCCCTGGAGCCAGACCCCCCGAGTTCACCTGCTGCTGCAGCTTGGTAGCAGGGGAGCTTGGCGAAGTCACTTAGACCCAGGGTCTCCCCTTCCAGGGGGGATAATCACAGTTGCACAGCATTTGGAGCAGTGCCTGCCCCATGGTGCTCAGTTAGTGTCCCTTTTCTTTTCTTCTCCATCTCAGGCCCTTAACTCCCATGGTGGGTAGCCTCTCTCTCTCTCTCTCTCTCTCTCTCTCTCTCTCTCTCTCTCTCTCAGTGGCTTCTTTTTCCCTCACAGAGCATCCTGGAGGAGATGGCCGTAGACAATGCCTCCTCTGTGACAGAGTTCATCCTCGCGGGCCTGACCAACCAGCCGGGACTCCAGCTCCCCCTCTTCTTCCTGTTCCTAGGCTTCTACATGCTCACCATGGTGGGGAACCTGGGCTTGATAACCCTCATTGGGCTCAACTCCCACCTGCATATTCCCATGTACATTTTCCTCTGCAACTTGTCCCTCATAGATTTTAGTTTCTTTAATGCCATCGTCCCCAAAATGCTTTTGAGTTTTGTCTCCAAGAAGAACATCATTTCCTATGCAGGGTGTATGACTCAGCTCTACTTCTTCTGTTTTTTTGTCTTTTCTGAATCCTTCATCCTGTCAGCCATGGCGTATGACCGCTACGTCGCCATCTGTAAACCCCTGTTGTACACAGTCACCATGTCTCCCCAGATGTGTTCGCTCCTTCTGTTGGGTGTCTATGGGATGGGAGTGTTTGGGGCTGTGGCCCATACGGGAAATATAGTGCTTCTGACCTTTTGTGCCGACAATCTTGTCAATCACTATATGTGTGATATCATGCCCCTCCTTGAGCTTGCCTGCGACAGCTCTTACATAAATTTGCTGGTGGTTTTCATTGTTGTGACCATTGGCATTGGAGTGCCCATTGTTACAATTTTTATCTCTTATGGGTTCATTCTTTCAAGCATTCTCCACATTAGCTCCACCGAGGGCAGGTCCAAAGCCTTCAGTACGTGCAGTTCCCACCTGATTGTGGTTTCTCTTTTCTTTGGGTCAGGAGCTTTCATGTACCTCAAACCACCTTCTGTTTTGCCCCTTGACCAAGGGAAAGTGTCTTCCATATTCTACACTGCAGTGGTGCCCATGCTCAACCCGCTAATCTACAGCCTGAGGAATAAGGATGTCAAAGTTGCCCTAAAGAAAACCTTGAACAGAAAAATCTTACTTTGAAAATGATTGAGAAACGAAACACAAAGCTTTGCTTATTTGAATGTTTCTTTCTTTTTCAGTGAGGGAAACATGTGCTAGTGCTTGCTTTCCTATCCTTAGAGGGAATTTTTAATATTTAGTATGTGTGCTTGTTTTTAAGCAAACTCTTTCCCTTTACTTCACCATACTGTTCCTACCATTCTCTGTTTTGTGAAAGTAATTTCTACTGTTATTATCTTTGAATAGGACTAAGAAATAATTTAATCCAGCTCCTTATATGTATAATAAGTTATGCACCAGAATTTCACAAATATTTTGTAGATTGCTCATAGGCACACATGTATCTGGTGCCAGAGCTGGGTCTGGAATCTAGGCGCTTGAATTATAATCCACTTTGCTCTGCTTTCCTTTAGCCATGCTTTCTTGATCCACCGTTTCCCTGGCAGATTTCATTTCAAAAGTTTTTATTCTTATTTTTGCATTTAAACAAACCTAATCCTATTTACAGTGATGCCATGCAACTTCTCAAGGGTTAATTTTTGAAACATCATAGTTGCAAGAAAGTTGGAGGTGAAATATGTGGTGATTTGGTATTAGCAAAATGATTTTTAAAGTGTTTTAAGATTTTTTTTGGTGGTAACTAAAGTCCCTCATAGAACCAAGCAAGGTGCCCACTGGAGTCATGTGCAGAGAGTGCCAGTGACTCAGGTTAACTCGTTAACCTTCCAATGGAGAGATATACAGATTTAAGGGAGTTAAAATGTTGGCTGCAAGTTTCACTAATTATTTCCAGACTAACAAGATAGAATTTTAAGCCTCACTTCTAGGGCCTGAATGATGTACCTGAGTAATAGACAGCTTGGGGTGGAAGTAAGCCATCAGTATAGTACCAACCAACTAGTTAATTAGGGAGGCAGTTGCCATTGTATTTTAAGGCATCACATATAATTGTGATCTTTTCATAGTAAGGTGTAATGGAAATGAATGGTGGTGTCAGGACAGGTCTTATAGTGACAGTATTAAGTAAATGGAGGTACAGCTTTATAAAAAGAATCAGGACAATGTTTTTTGGTTTAAAGAAATTATTAGTGGCAACAGTTCTTTTAGAAGCGATGGTATGTGAGCAGTGTGAAAGATACTTTGACTTAGGAACTTTTCTTAGGAAAGTTCTCTTCTGTTAGAAAAAAGGAAAGTTTGGATAAATGTTTGATTTTGTCCTTTAGAATTGTTCTATTAAATTAGGATGTAATAAGAGGAATGAAAGTGTAGGGGAGGATTGTGCTTTGAATAATATAGTAGAGAGAAGATCACCGAGTTCAGGACGCGCGGGTTGAGAGTGCAGTAGGGATGATGGAGAATCAGTGCAACACTGGCAAATGAAAAACAATCCCACTCCCTTTAAGCTGAAGTATAAATTAGATACAGCAAAGTGCACAAACCTTAGGTAATCAATTTTTTTTCACATGTGTAAGGCTACGTAACCAACACCTATACCAAGATATAGACGATTCTCATCATTTTGAAATATTCCTCCTTGCCTCTTTCCAGTAAATATTACTCCTCATTCTCTATAAAGAGGTATTATTTTCACTTTTATCATTACAGATCCATTTAATTCATTCTTGAGCTTCATATAAATTGTTAAATATTGCATTTATTTTGTTAGGTCTGGCTTCTTTCCTTCAATATAGAGTGTAGTGTGATTTTCATCCATAACATTATATGTATAAATACTTTGTTTTTGGTTATTGCTGTTTAGTATTCCATTGTATAAGTATAGAGCTATTTATTAATCTACCATCTTCTTAATGGACATTTGGCTAGCTTTCAGTTTCTACACAGTACTAATAAAACTGCTATGAACATTCTTGAGCATGCAGTTTCTTTGAAATACATTCATTTCTTTTGCGTCTGTACGTAGATGTGGATTGACTGGGTCACAGGATAGGCATACTACTCAGCTACTGGAATGCTATTAATCTGTTGTCCACAACATTTAAACTGATTTGCACTCCCAACAGTTTCCAGGTAAAGATGCTCCTCCCACTTTTGAAACCTTGTTATTGTCAGTTCTTTTCCTTTTAACTACTCTTTTGGGGATGTTGTGAAATATATTAGTCTTTATAAAGTTTCCCTAGTAAATAATGATGTTGAGCATTTAATATATTCATTAGCTATTTAGATATCCCACTTCGTGAAGTGTCTGTTCAAGTCTTTTGTTCACTTAAAAAGATAGTGTTTTCTTTTTCTTATTGAGTTCTAAGAAAGCATATTCTGGATATGAGTACTTTTTCAGACATTTATTTTCCAGTTCTTTCTGATCAGGCTGTGGCTTGTCCATTCCCTTGGCTATTCCTAATTATGTTTTTTGGTGATAGACGTTTTAACTTTAATGAAGTTCAATTTATTAACTTTTCTTTTACTGTTAGTTCTGTGTCTTGTTTAATCTTTGCCTATTACAAAGTTACAAATATATTCTCATATTTTCTTTTGAAAGCTTTACTGTTTTCCCTCTAATATTTAGATTTTTGATCAATTTCAAATTAGTTATGTGTGATGTTTAATTTTCTTTCATGGAGATATTAAGTTGCTTTAGGATCATTTATTAAAAAGGCCACCTCTTATCTTTAAATTATATTTGCTATACTTATAGGGCTCTATTTGATGATCATGGGACAATATTTTTATGTGACTAGTTGGAGAGATGTGGGCTTGGAGCCAAAGTGCCATATTTTACCAGTACAATGTTGAATAGAAGTGGTGAGAACAGGCATTCTTGTCTTGTTTTACAGTGGACATTATATTTATTTTAGGTATTTAATATCTCTTATGTTGCTTTAAATGAATTTTTAAAACACAATTTCAATTATGTACTACTAGTATATAGAAATACACTTGGTTTTTATATATTGATTTTATATTCAGCAACCTTGCTGATTTCCTTTATTAATTCTAATTACTGCCTTAATTAACAGGAAAGGAAATTGCCAATCTTTTTTTTTGCATTTCTTTATACACAATCATATCACCTGCAAATATAGATAGGTTTGATTCTTAATGATCTTTCATTATCCTCATTGCACTAAGACCTCCAATACAATGATGTATAGAGGTGAGAGTAATGGACATCACTGTCTTGTTTCTGATCTTAGGGTAAAAGCATTCAGGTTTCACTACTGAATATGATGATGTATGCTGTAGTATTTTTATTTTTTTTTAGTAGACAGCAATGATCAGATTAAGAGTTGGTGATTAATGTCCATATAAAAAGTAATATTTGTTTTCTAGAGAATACACATGTATTATAAAAAATTAAAGAGTAGAAAAAATATGATAAAAATAAGCCTTTCTTTCACTGTTCTCTTATACCTATGTCCTTCCCTTAGATGTAACTATTCCCAGAAATAGTATAGGCATGTGCAAGCAAATCTATATTTATTCATACTTATTTACATATCTATATATTTATATATATAGAAACTGCTTTTTGTTTTAAAATTCTATAAAAAGGCATTTAAAGATGTATCTGTCAATAGAGATGGCTTAAAAGGAATGAGCAGAGGACACTGCTGTGCAGGAAGAAGAGAAATCAAGGTATGAGAGGAAAGAATAGGAAAGAGGAGGCAACACAGAAAACTCATGGTAGCTTGGCTTCTGGTAATACTTTGGTTTCTCCAAATTTTCTGTTTATACACCTTTGCTTATTGCTGTTTGCTTAAGGGCCAGAATGGCAAGAATTTTCAATTCAACAATCATTCATATATTTTATCTATTTAAAAACTAAGGGTTGGTTTCAGCTCCAAGAGGTAAAGAGCTTGCAAGTTATCACAATTACCCTCACAAGAAAAAAGGTGAACAAACTAAACAAACAATTCTTCTGAGATCCAACAGAGGACTGAGATCATGTGTCAAACCGACTCCCTGAAAACTGGAGAGATAGGCAAGACTACAAAATCATAGCTTACTTGGAGCAGAAGCTGCTGGAGCCAGTATACATATATTGGTAGTAACATTTAAAATGGTAAATCATGAATTTATGGAGGCTGAGTATGGACTGGCTTAAAATGTAAAAACTCTTGGGGATGCAGTTTTAGGGGTGTCCCCATGATTTTGTGAATATTACCTCCAAGAGCACCACCAGGTTCTCATGGTGAAGACTGGAGAAAAATCTCCTTCAGCTTTGAGCTAGGAGAGGGGAGAAGTAACCATTTTGAAACACCATCAGTATTTTCTGTTCTCTGCCTGCCTTCAAGGGAAACTAGTTTATCTGAACCTAAACATTGTTGGAAAGGGAAACACCCAGCTTATGATCCTCTTGTTCCCTCTAGTTTCCCTATCCCTACTACTCTTCTGTATAGTAACAGGGTATAAACCTGAAGGAACTGCAAGGCTCAGACACATCAAGAAACTTTCTAGGAAAAAGCAAAGACAAAAGGAGAGACAGAAATGACAATAGAGGAAATTGAAGCCTCTGACACCTATAGCTGCAATAAACCAAAACACAGCAAAATTCTTAGCCAGATAAACAAAAAACCTCACACTAACATCCTATTTACCTCAGTTCTATTACCCAAAGCACCATACCTGGATCTCAACAAAAAAAATAACAAGGGACACTGAAGACAATATAAAATAAAGTCCAAAGAGACAAAACAAGCAACAGAACCAGACTCAACAAAACCTGCAGAGATGATGGAATTCTTAGACCAGGAATTTACAACAATTATGATGAATGTGCTAAAATTTCTAATGGAATAGTGGACAATAAGCAAGAATAGTGAGTAATATAAGTAGAGAGATGAAAACTCTAAGAAAGAATCAAAAGTAAATGCTAGAAATCAAAACACTGTGGCAGAAATGAAAAAGGGAGAGGGGCGGAAGATGGCAGCGTGAGTAGAGCAGCAGAAATCTCCTCCCCAAACCACATATATCTATGAAAATATAACAAAGACAACCCTTCCTAGAATAAAGACCAGAGGACACAGGACAATATCCAGACCACATCCGCACCTGAGAGAACCCAGCGCCTCACGCAGGGGGTAAGATACAAGCCCCGGCCCCGCGGGAGCGAGCGCCCCTCCCCCCAGCTCCCGGCGGGAGAAGAGCAGGCAGAGCGGGAGGGAGACGGAGCCCAGGGCTGCCGAACACCCAGCCCCAGCCATCCGGGCCAGAGTGCAGGGCCCTCGATACTAGGAAAACAGGGCAGCAAGAACAGTGAGCAGGCACTGGAGGCTGGGCGACAGAGGACATAAGAAAAGCGCGCGACCATTTTTTTTTTTGTTGCTTTTTTGCTGTTTTGTTTTGGTGAGTGCTTTTTGGAAGTCTTAAAGGGATAGGGACCCCAATACTAGGGAAACAGGGCAGCAAGACCGGTGAGCAGATGCCTGAGGCTGGCACTGGAGAATAAAGAAAAACGAGCGGCCACCTTTTTTTTTTTTTTTTAATTAAAAAAATTTTTTTTTAATTAAAAATTTTTTTTTTTTGGTGCTCGTTGTTTTGTTTTGGCGGGTGCTTTTTGGAAGTCTTAAAGGGGCAGGGCGGGACACTTAATCCAGAGGTAGGGAATCCTGGGATCTCTGGGCACCCTAACCCCTGGGCTGCAGGGAGCAGGGAGGCCCCTTACGGAGATAAATAGCCTCCCAGCAGCTCCTGCTCCAACGCGACTCCACCATTTTGGAGTAGCTGCCCGAGCCAGGCCACGCCCACAGCAACAGCGGAGATTAACTCCATAGCAGCCGGGCAGGAAGCAGAAACCCTGTCTGCGCGCAGCTGCGCAGCACAAGCCACTAGAGGCCGCTGTTCTCCCAGGAGAGGAGGGCCACAAACCAACAAGAAGGGAAGTCCTTCCAGCCGTCACTCGTCCCAGTTCTGCAGACTATTCCTATCACCATGAAAAGGCAAAGCTACAGGCAGAAAAGATCACAGAGACAACACCAGAGGAGACAGACCTAACCAGTCTTCCTGACAAAGAATTCAAAATAAGAATCATAAACATGCTGACAGAGATGCAGAGAAATACGCAAGAGAAATGGGATGAAGTCCGGAAGGAGATCACAGATGCCAGAAAGGAGATCGCAGAAATGAAACAAACTCTGGAAGGGTTTATAAGCAGAATGGATAGGATGCAAGAGGCCATTGATGGAATTGAAACCAGAGAACAGGAATGCATAGAAGCTGACATAGAGAGAGACAAAAGGATCTCCAGGAATGAAACAATATTAAGAGAACTATGTGACCAATCCAAAAGGAACAATATCCGTATTATAGGGATTCCAGAAGAAGAAGAGAGAGGAAAAGAGATGGAAAGTATCTTAGAAGAAATAATTGCTGAAAACTTCCCCAAACTGGGGGAGGAAATAATCGAACAGACCACGGAAATACACAGAATCCCCAACAGAAATGATCCAAGGAGGACAACACCAAGACACATAATAAATAAAATGGCAAAGATCAAGGACAAGGAAAGAGTTTTAAAGGCAGCTAGAGAGAAAAAGTTCACCTATAAAGGAAAACCCATCAGGCTAACATCAGATTTCTTGACAGAAACCCTACAGGCCAGAAGAGAATGGCATGATATATTTAATACAATGAAACAGAAGGGCCTTGAACCAAGGATACCGTATCCAGCACGACTATCATTCAAATATGACGGTGGGATTAAACAATTCCCAGACACACAAAAGCTGAGGGAATTTGCTTCCCACAAACCACCTCTACAGGGCATCTTACAGGGACAGCTCTAGATGGGAGCACTCCTAGAAAGAGCACAGCACAAAACACCCAACATATGAAGAATCAAGGAGGAGGAATAAGAAGGGAGAGAAGAAAAGAATCTCCAGACAGTGTATATAACAGCTCAATAAGCGAGCTAAGTTACGCAGTAAGATACTAAAGAGGCTAACCTTGAACCTTTGGTAACCACGAATTTAAAGCCTGCAATGGCAATAAGTACATATCGTTCAATAGTTACCCTAAATGTTAATGGGCTGAATGCACCAATCAAAGGACACAGTAATAGAATGGATAAAAAAGCAAGACCCATCTATATGCTGCTTACAAGAAACTCACCTCAAACCCAAAGACATGTACAGACTAAAAGTCAAGGGATGGAAAAACATATTTCAAGCAAACAACAGCGAGAAGAAAGCAGGGGTTGCAGTACTAATATCAGAAAAAATAGACTTCAAAACAAAGAAAATAACAAGAGATAAAGAAGGACACTACATAATGATAAAGGGCTCAGCCCAACAAGAGGATATAACCATTCTAAATATATATGCACCCAACACAGGAGCACCAGCATATGTGAAACAAATACTAACAGAACTAAAGGGGGAAATAGACTGCAATGCATTCATTCTAGGAGACTTCAACACACCACTCACCCCAAAGGATAGATCCACCGGGCAGAAAGTAAGTAAGGACACGGAAGCACTGAACAACACAGTAGAGCAGATGGACCTAATAGACATCTATAGAACTCTACATCCAAAAGCAACAGGATATACATTCTTCTCAAGTGCACATGGAACATTCTCCAGAATAGACCACATACTAGGCCACAAAAAGAGCCTCAGAAAATTCCAAAAGATTGAAATCCTACCAACCAAGTTTTCAGACCACAAAGGCATAAAACTAGAAATAAACTGTACAAAGAAAGCAAAGAGGCTCACAAACACATGGAGGCTTAACAACACGCTCCTAAATAATCAATGGATCAATGACCAAATCAAAATGGAGATCCAGCAATATATGGAAACAAATGACAACAACAACACTAAGCCCCAACTTCTGTGGGACACAGCAAAAGCAGTCTTAAGAGGAAAGTATATAGCAATCCAAGCATATTTTAAAAAGGAAGAGCAATCCCAAATGAATGGTCTAATGTCACAATTATCGAAATTGGAAAAAGAAGAACAGATGAGGCCTAAGGTCAGCAGAAGGAGGGACATAATAAAGATCAGAGAAGAAATAAATAAAATTGAGAAGAATAAAACAATAGCAAAAATCAATGAAACAAAGAGCTGGTTCTTCGAGAAAATAAACAAAATAGATAAGCCTCTAGCCAGACTTATTAAGAGGAAAAGAGAGTCAACACAAATCAACAGTATCAGAAACGAGAAAGGAAAAATCACGACGGACCCCACAGAAATACAAAGAATTATTAGAGAATACTATGAAAACCTATATGCTAACAAGCTGGGAAACCTAGGAGAAATGGACAACTTCCTAGAAAAATACAACCTTCCAAGATTGACCCAGAAAGAAACAGAAAATCTAAACAGACCAATTACCAGCAACGAAATTGAAACGGTAATCAAAAAACTACAAAAGAACAAAACCCCCGGGCCAGATGGATTTACCTCGGAATTTTATCAGACATACAGGGAAGACATAATACCCATTCTCCTTAAAGTTTTCCAAAAAATAGAGGAGGAGGGGATACTCCCAAACTCATTCTATGAAGCTAACATCACCTTAATACCAAAACCAGGCAAAGACCCCACCAAAATAGAAAACTGCAGACCAATATCCCTGATGAATGTAGATGCAAAAATACTCAACAAAATATTAGCAATCCAAATTCAAAAATACATCAAAAGGATCATACACCATGACCAAGTGGGATTCATCCCAGGGATGCAAGGATGGTACAAAATTCGAAAGTCCATCATCATCATCCACCACATCAACAAAAAGAAAGACAAAAAGCACATGATCATCTCCATAGATGCTGAAAAAGCATTTGACAAAGTTCAACATCCATTCATGATAAAAACTCTCAGCAAAAAGGGAATAGAGGGCAAGTACCTCAACATAATAAAGGCCATCTATGATAAACCCACAGCCAACATTATATTGAACAGCGAGAAGCTGAAAGCATTTCCTCTGAGATCGGGAACTAGACAGGGATGCCCACTCTCCCCACTGTTATTTAACATAGTACTGGAGGTCCTAGCCACGGCAATCAGACAAAATAAAGAAATACAAGGAATCCAGATTGGTAAAGAAGAAGTTAAACTGTCACTATTTGCAGATGACATGATACTGTACATAAAAAACCCTAAAGACTCCACCCCAAAACTACTAGAACTGATATCGGAATACAGCGAAGTTGCAGGATACAAAATCAACACACAGAAATCTGTGGCTTTCCTACACACTAACAATGAACCAACAGAAAGAGAAATCAGGAAAACAACTCCATTCACAATTGCATCAAAAAAAATAAAATACCTAGGAATAAACCTAACCAAAGAAGTGAAAGACTTACACTCTGAAAACTACAAGTCACTCTTAAGAGAAATTAAAGGAGACACTAACAGATGGAAATGCATCCCATGCTCGTGGCTACGAAGAATTAATATCATCAAAATGGCCATCCTGCCCAAAGCAATATACAGATTTGATGCAATCCCTATGAAACTACCAGCAACATTCTTCAATGAACTGGAACAAATAATTCAAAAATTCATATGGAAACACCAAAGACCCCGAATAGCCAAAGCAATCCTGAGAAAGAAGAATAAAGTAGGGGGGATCTCACTCCCCAACTTCAAGCTCTACTATAAAGCCATAGTAATCAAGACAATTTGGTACTGGCACAAGAGCAGAGCCACAGACCAATGGAACAGACTAGAGAATCCAGACATTAACCCAGGCATATATGGTCAATTAATATTTGATAAAGGAGCCATGGACATACAATGGGGAAATGACAGTCTCTTCAACAGATAGTGCTGGCAAAACTGGGCAGCTACATGTAGGAGAATGAAACTGGACCATTGTCTAACCCCATATACAAAAGTAAACTCAAAATGGATCAAAGACCTGAATGTAAGTCATGAAACCATTAAACTCTTGGAAGAAAACATAGGCAAAAGCGTCTTAGACATAAACATGAGTGACCTCTTCTTGAACATTTCTCCCCGGGCAAGGAAAACAACAGCAAAAATGAGTAAGTGGAACTATATTAAGCTGAAAAACTTCTGTACAGCAAAAGACACCATCAATAGAACAAAAAGGAACCCTACAGTATGGGAGAATATATTTGAAAATGACACATCCGATAAAGGCTTGACGTCCAGAATATATAAAGAGCTCACCTGCCTCAACAAACAAAAAACAAATAACCCAATTAAAAAATGGGCAAAGGAACTGAACAGACGGTTCTCCAAAAAAGAAATACAGATGGCCAACAGACACATGAAAAGATGCTCCACATCACTAATTATCAGAGAAATGCAAATTAAAACTACAATGAGGTATCACCTCACACCAGTAAGGATGGCTGCCATCCAAAAGACAGACAACAACAAATGTTGGCGAGGCTGTGGAGAAAGGGGAACCTTCCTACACTGCTGGTGGGAATGTAAGTTAGTTCAACCATTGTGGAAAGCAGTATGGAGGTACATCAAAATGCTCAAAACAGACTTACCATTTGACCCAGGAATTGCACTCCTAGGAATTTACCCTAAGAATGCAGCTATCAAGTATGAGAAAGATCAGTGCACCCCTATGTTTATCGCAGCACTATTTACAATAGCCAAGAATTGGAAGCAACCTAAATGTCCATTGATAGATGAATGGATAAAGAAGAAGTGGTACATATACACAATGGAATACTACTCAGCCATAAGAAAAGCGCAAATCCAACCATTTGCAGCAACATGGATGGAGCTGGAGGGTATTATGCTCAGTGAAATAAGCCAAGCGGAGAGAGAGAAATACCAAATGATTTCACTTATCTGTGGAATATAAGAACAAAGGAAAAACTGAAGGAACAAAACAGCAGCAGAATCACAGAACTCAAGAATGGACTAACAGGTACCAAAGGGAAAGGGACTGGGGAGGATGGGTGGGTAGGGAGGGATAAGGGGGGGGAGAAGTAGGGGGGTATTAAGATTAGCATGCATGTGGGGGGGTAGGAGAAATGGGAGGGCTGTACAACACAGAGAAGGCAAGTAGTGATTCTACAACATTTTGCTATGCAGATGGACAGTGACCGTAAAGGGGTTTATAGGGGGGACCTGGTATAGGGGAGAGCCTAGTAAACATAATATTCATCATGTAAGTGTAGATTAGTGATACCAAAAAAAAGGCAGTTCCTGTGTGGTAACCTCCAATGAGTTCTACACAATGGTATAAAGGGCATACAAAAGTGTAGGCAAAGGGTCTGTTTGTGTTTATACAGAGGATCAAAGCCTAATTGGGCTACCCCGAAAATGAACTAAGATATGATATGAAAAAGAACTTCCAACACCAGCACTCTCTGGAAGACTCATGCCAGAAGATGATCATCAAAATACCCCAACAAAGATCCACGCACTGCTACAGCTGTAGATGCACTCATCCCACCAGCTCCTGGACTTGCCATGGGAATGAAGGAGATATCTAAGCTGGCCTGTGCATACAGTAAAACAACAAATTTGACTGGATCTATACTGTTGGAACTCAACCAAGAATTAGGAGAAGTGCAAATTGTAGCGCTCCAAAATCTTACAACTACAGACTATTTACTGTTAAAAGAACATAAGGGATGTGAACATTCCCCAGGAATGGGTTGTTTTAATTTGTCTGATTTCTCTCAGACTGTTCAAGTTCAGTTGGACAATATCCACCATATCACAGATAAGTTTTCAGAAATGCCTAAGGTGCCTAACTGGTTTTCTTGGTTTCACTGGAGATGGCTGGTAATTACAGATATGCTTTGGTTATGTAACTATACTCCTATTATGTTAATGTGTGTGCGCAATTTAAGTAGTAGCTTAAAACCTATACATGCTGAAGTTACTCTACAAGAAGATATGTCAAAGAAATAATCAATCTTCCCATGTTTTCTTCCACCTGCTACTTCTATAGCTTTTCTTCTTCCTTCCTATTTACAACCCTTAAACAGAATTCATGCCTCATATCAAATTTACCAAGTATCATAATTCTTCCAAGTGGTAAAGATACCTCAAGACAAATGCTGGGCATAGAAGCTACAGGGCATAAATATGCAAAGAAATAAAAAGCTAACCATTTCAAACAATAAGGCTTCTCTCTCACTTACCAACTTTACATTTCCCTGTATGGCCCCGGAAGATGACTGGTTAGCCAGAGATTGGTAAGATTCCTCAAGGGAGGAACAACCTAAGACAGGCACAGTCACAGGGGGTTCATCAGATGAGAAATTGGGGATCAACAGAGGCTTAGAACCTCACCCCCCCTGTTCTGAGAGAAATCTTCTGCATACGTGGATGTTTTATTGCCCTTGTCTAGCTTGGATTAACACATAGTCTACAGGCACACACCTGATCATCTACATTTGCTCTCTTACAACACTAAACTATGTTTTCTACCTTTATCTTGTATCTACCTACCACTTCAGCATTTTATTAAAAATAATAATAATAAAGAGAGAAATGTGGTATCCACATGTAAATCAAGTATAAAAATCAAATGAGTATTCATATTTGAACTGTTTATAGTTCATAATGCATGAGCAAAACCGAAAGTTTCTGTGATGACTGCTCTTGTACTGTTCACTATGTAACTTATTCACTATGTAAGAATTTGTACTCCATGTAAGAACTTGTTTGTTATGCCTCAGAAGATTGGAGACTGATGAAAATTAGGCTTGGGGTGGATTAATGATTGTGCATTGAGCATTGACTCCCCTATACAGAATTTTATTGTTGTTAACAACCATTTGATCAATAAATATGAGAGATGCCCTCACACACACACAAAAAAAAGTACACACTTCCAATTGTAAAATAAATAAGTAACCGGGATGTAATGTATAGCATAAGGAATATAGTCAAGATATTGTAACAGCCTGGTAGGGTGATAGCTGGTACCTAGAATTGTCATGTATATAAATGTTGAATCACTATGTTGTATGCCTGAAACTAATGTAATGTAATACTGTGTGTCAACTACCCTTCAATAAAAAATAATTATCTACAAAAAAATAAAAAGTAAATAAAAAAAAATAAAAAATAAAAAGTGAATTCTCAAAAAAAAAAAAAAAGAATTCAAAAAGGTCTTTGGTGGTCTCACCAGTTGTTAGGCATGGCAGAGGAAAGAATCAGTAATCTTGAAGATATAATAATAGAAACTTCCCAAACTGAAATGTAAAGAAAAAAAAAGAATGAAAAGTATGGAGCAGAAAACTTAAGAACTGTGAGACAACTACAAAAGGTGTAACATACACACAAAGAGAATACTAGAAAAGAAGAGAAAAAGGAATAGAAGAAAAAATTGAAATAGTAGTAGCTGAGAGTTTTCTAAAATTAATGGTAGACATTGAACCAAAGATGTAGGAACTTTGTGAAACCAAGCAGGAAAAATATCCCCCCAAATCTACACCTAGCCATATCTTATTTAAATAACGGAAAACTAGACAAAAAAGAAAATCTCAAGTGAAGCTAGAGGAAAATATCTACCTTACCTGTAAAGGAACATGGGTAAGTAATTTAAAAGACTTCTTTTCAGAAGGCATGAAAGCAAGAAGAAAATGGAGTGGCATATTAAAGTATTGAAAGGAAAATAAAAACACCAAGAACGTAGATTTTTGTACCCAATGAAACTATCTTTCAAAAGTGAAGAAGAGTTAAAGACTTTCTCAAAGAAAAAACTGAATTTCTTTCCAGTAGACCTGCCTTGCAAGATTGTTAAAAGAGTTCTTCAGGCAGAGGGAAATATGTCAGAAACTGACATCTACATTAAAAAGGAAGAGCATTAGAGGGGGAAAAAAATAAAGGTAAAATAAAACCTTTAATTTTGAAATACTTAATTGATGTAATGATAATTGTTTGCTCAAATGATAATAGTATCAACATATTGGGTAACCTGAGCAACCATAGCTTATGGATAGGTGAAATGAGTAACAGCAGTGCTATAAGGGATGGGAGGAAAGAATTGAGAGTACTGTTATAAGGTACCTGCACTGCCCATGAACTGACAGTGTTATTTGAAAGTACATTTAGATTAGTTATAAATTTATATTTCAAGTTCTAGGGCAAAATAAATTCAAAATTAAAATAAAAAATAAGATAAAAATTCAAATGTAAAAAATGAAATATATGTGATATGGTAAGATAGGAGAAAAAGGAATCATATCAATGCTCAATTAAAGCTAGAGAAGGTAGAGAGTGGAAGATAAAAAAAGAAACAAGTAACAAGTGCAACAAATAAAAAAAGATTAAAATATTGTAGTTATTAATTCAGCTCTATCAATAATCACTTTAAATATGAAGTCTAAATATACCAACTAAAAGACAGAGACTGACAGAGTGGATAAAAAATAAGACTCAGTAACGTGTGATCTATAAAGCAACCCAATTGAAATACAAAGACACAGTTAAAGTGGAGTAATATACACTATGCTAACACTGATGAAATTAACTATATGTTAATTTAAGACAAATCAGATTTCAGAACAAGGAAAATTATCAGGAATAAAGAGGGAATTACATAATTATAAAGGGATCAATTATCCAAGAAGACATAAATTCTTAATGTAGATGCCAGAAAACAGGCTGTTAAAATAAGTGAGGCAAAAACTGATAGAATTGGGAGCAGAACTAGATGAATCTAAGACTTCCACACTCTTCTATCAGTAATTGACAGATCTAGTAGACAGAAATCAGCATAGATAACAGTCAGAGTAATAGCACTGTCAATCAACTTGATTTACAGGAGACTTTATGCAACAATATAAGAATATATATTCTTAAGCTACATGGAACATTCACTAAGAAAGACCACATTCTGGGCCATAAGACACCTGAATAAGTTTAAAAGAACAGAAATCATACAAACTATGCTCTCAGACCATGATGGAATTTCCCAGAAATCAATGGGACAAAAATAGGAAGAAGGTTCAAAAATATATGGAGATTTAGATACTTCTAAGTATCATATGGGTCAAAAAAGAAGTCTGAGGAAAAATTTTAAAATATTTTGAGCTAAATGAAGGTGATAATACAACCTACTATAATTTGTGGAATGCAGTAAAAACAGTGCATAGAGGAGAGTTTATAGCACTGAATGCATACATTATAAAAGAGGAAAGATCTAAAATTAATAATCTAAGCTTACACTTTAGGAAACAAGAGAATAGAAGAGAAAGAAGAGCAATATAAACCTCCACCAAACAAAAGAAAGGAAATAATAGATATTAGAGCATAAATCAATGAAATTGAAAACATAAAGATATTAGAGAAAATCAACAAAATTAAGACAGTTCTTTGAAAAGATCAATAAAATGGATAAACTATTAGCCAAGCTCACCAAGAAAAAAAGAGAAAACAAGAATTACTAGCATCATAAATAAAAAGGGGTCATAATTATTAATCCTGCAAACTCAATGCCTGCAAATGTGATAACCTGGATGAAGCAGACCAATTCCTTAAAAGATACAATATGCCAAAACTCACACGAGAAGAAAGATAATTTGAATATGCCTTTATCTATTAAGGAAACTGAATAAACAATTACTAACCTTCAAAAACAGAAATCATCAAGGCCCAAATGGTTTCAGTGGTGAATACTTACAAATGTTTAAGGAAGAAATGATACTGATTCTCCACAATCTCTTTCAGAAAAAAGAAACAAAGGAAACACTTCTTAACTCATTCTATGAGGCCAGTATTACTCTAATAACAAACACAAAGATATTATGAAAAAGGAAACCTAGAGATTAATATCTCTCATGACTGCAAGTATAAAAATCCTCAAAAATAATAGGAAATTGAATCCAACAATGTATAAGAATAATTATCAATATGATCAAGTTGTATTTATTGAAGGTATACAACAATAGTTTGACATTCAAAAATCAATTAATATAATTCATCACATTAATAGGATAAAGAAGAAAAATCATGTGATCTTACCAATAGGTGCATAAAATACTTTTCAGAAAATCCCATACCCATTCATGATAAAAATTACCAGCAAACTAGGAATAAAGGCAAGCTTCTGCAACTTGATAAAGAACCTCTACAAAAAAAAACTACAGCTAGCAAAATACTTAATGGTAAGAAACTAAATGCTTTCCCCCTAAGATTGAAACAAATCAAGGATGTCTCTTTTCACCAGTTCTATTCATCATTGTACTGGAAGTCCTAGCTAATGCAATAAGACAAGAAAGGAAATAAAAGGTACATAGATTGGGAAGGAAGAAATAAAACTCTATTTATAGCTTAGATGATTATGTAGAATATCCAAAAGTACTGACATAAAAAACTCCTGAAGTTAATATGTAGTTATAATAAGGTAGCAGAATTCAAGGTTAATATATAAAAGTCAATTGCTTTTATATATATCAGTAATGAAACACTGCGATTTGAAATTAAAAACACAATACCATTTACATTAGCACCAAAACAAAGGAAGTGCTTAGAAGTAAATCTAATAAAATATGTACAAGATCTATATAAGGAAAACTATAAAATTCTGATGAAAGTAATCAAAGGAGATATAAATGAATGGAAAGATATTCTATGTTCATGGATAAGAAGACTCAACATTGTTAAGATATCAGTTCTTTCTGATTCCAAATAGATCTAGAGATTCAGTACAATCACAATAAAAATAATAGCAACTTATTTTAAGGATATCAACAAACTGATTCTAAAGTTTATATGGTAAGGGAAAAGACTCAAAACATCAAACACAATACTACAGAAAAACAAGAAAGTCAGAAGACTGACCCTACCCAACCTCAGAACTTACTATAAATCTACAGTGCTCAAGACAGCATGGTGTTGGAAAGTATAGGTAAACAGACCAACAGAACAGAATAGAGAGCCCAGAAACAGACCCACCCAAATATAACCAATCAATTTTTAAACAAAAGAGCAAAGGCAATAAGAGGAATCTTTTCAACAACTGATATTGGAACCACTGGAAATCCACATGCAATAACCAAAAATTGAATCTAGACACTGATCTTACATATTACACAAAATTTAACTTGAAATGGATCATAGATCTAAATGTGAAATGCAAAATTATAAATCTTATAGAAGCTCAAGACAAATGCTGGGCATAGAAGCCACAGGGCATAAATATGCAAAGAAGTAAAAAGCTAACTTTTTCAAACAATAAGGCTTCTCTCTCACTTACCAACTTCACATTTCCCTGTATGGCCCCGGAAGATGACTGGTTAGCCAGAGACGGGTAAGATTCCTCAAGGGAGGAACAACCTAAGACAGGCACAGTCGCAGGGGGGCCATCAGGTGAGAAATTGGGGATCAACAGAGGTGAGGCTTAGAACCTCACCCCCCCTGTTCTGAGAGAAATCTTCTGCATACGTGGATGTTTTATTGCCCTGGTCTAGCTTGGATTAACACATAGTCTACAGGCACACACCTGATCATCTACATGTGCTCTCTTACAACACTAAACTATGTTTTCTACCTTTATCTTTTATCTACCTACCACTTCAGCATTTTATTAAAAATAATAATAATAAAGAGAGAAATGTGGTATCCACATATAAATCAAGTATAAAAACCAAATGAATATTCATATTTGAACTGACTGTTTAGAGTTCATAATGCATGAGCAAAACCGAAAGTTTCTGTGATGACTGCCCTTGTACTGTTCACTATGTAACTTATTCATTATGTAAGAATTTGTTCTACATGTAAAAACTTGTTTGTTATGCCTCAGAAGATTGGAGACTGACAAAAATTAGGCTTGGGGTGGATTAATGATTGTGCATTGAGCATTGACTCCCCTATACAGAATTTTATTGTCGTTAACAACCCTTTGATCAATAAATATGAGAGATGCCCTCACAAAAAAAAAAAAAAAAAAAAAAAAAAAGGACAGACTTCCAATGGTAAAATAAATTAGTAACCGGGATGTAATGTATAGCATAAGGAATATAGTCAAGATATTGTAACAGCCTGGTAGGGTGACAGCTGGAACCTAGAATTATGTATATAAATGTTCTACCATTGTGTTGTACACTTGAAACTCATGTAATATAATACTGTGTGTCAACTACCCTTCAATAAAAAATAATTATTTAAAAAAAAAAATAAATAAATCTTATAGAAGATAATATAGAGATATTCTAAGTGACCATAGTTTAGGCATTACGTTTTAGATACAACACTAAAAGCAAAGCAGAAACTGTCTGGTTGGAATGCTGGCTGGCACTTCCAATATCTCTTCTACAGACAACTGAGCCCTGCTGGTAGCACCCCGTAATATTGCCACACATTAGAGCTGGGACCCGGAAGGTGTCATCTCTGCCTTTGCTATTATGAATTCTAAACAGCTTCAGACATAGTCCTGAGCAGAAGGGTCTGGAACCTGAGATTGGGTGACTGTTTTGTTGGGGATAGACAGGCAGACTAATGCAGGAAAATGCAACTTGTCATCTTATATTGGCCAGTCCCATCACGTTTGCAGAGAGCTGGGTAGTTATTGCATGGTTTGACCACAAAGCACTCTGCCTGTTACTGGGAAAGGAGCCCCAGAAGGATGCCTGTCACAGGAATACTCTATTCACACAGCCGTGTGCTGGAATAGAGAACTAGAACCAGAACACAATCCAACAGGAATTCCCTGGGGTCCACTTCTTTGTCACTTTCCAAGTATTTGCATTTGGCAGGCACTGTTCACCTTCAGTGCCCAGGTTTTCTGGGTGGACCTTGTTGGGTCATAGTAAGCAAGGGGACTGCACCCGTTCTTCTGTTTGTCCCAAGCCAACTAAATGCACAACTCCGGTGTCTGGTCTGGGGTTTCTCCTTCCAAACAGCTACTGGATCAGATGGGCCAGCAGTTGCCTGTGTCTGCTAATGTGCAATTTGGCACCAGCACTACTGCAGTTTGCTGTTGATGTCTATGTTTTAGAGGATTCATTGCCTCAGTGTTGAACTTAGATGTAGGCAAGAGGTTTTGGAAAGAAGCAAATGTAGTGGGGAAGTATTTGGCTTTGGTTTTCCCATCAGTATTTCCTAGAAAGTGAAATTAGAGAAACTGATGCTTTTCCCCATTTTGTGGTGAAGAAGCAGGTAACGTGAGGTTGAGGCCCTCTCCATGGATAGTTTAGTAAGCAAAGAGCATCATAAGAAAAAAAGAGGATTAGGTCTCTCAGTTCCCAGATGTTGCACAGTCTTTTTAATAGGGCTTGTGGAGTGGCTGAATAGAGAAGCCAAAACAATACATACAATAAAGATTCAGATGGAGTTCAGAAGGAGATGGAAAGAGAAGTAGAGAAGAAATAGAAGCCACATTTACACAGCACATACTGTGCACCAGGCAGTGTTAGGCACTAATATCTAATCAATAGCTTTGGAGCTGGGGAGTGAAAAGGCATCTAGAAACAGTGATTATCTTGCCTAAGAACTTTTGAGGCTCTAATCTCTGAAAAGATTATTGTGTCCCCAACAGCAAGACCTACATGATTTGAAATTTTATTTCTCAAGGTAATAAAAATGAACTTGAAAATAAAATAGCTTGCTTCTAGGATTTTCATTGAAGAATTATGGAAATCTTAGGCAGAAAGAAAGACATGAGCAGGGTGGAGAGAGAATAAAGCCAGTAATGCCCACTAAAAGAGACTCAAAGAGTTAACCAGATTAAACCTGAGAGCCAGAAAGGACTTAGAGAGTTAATTAGTTAATTAGTTGAAGTTTCAAAGGCCAGGCTGACTTGCAATGTTCAGATGTTCCCCAAATGAAAAACAATTCCCTAGATAAAGAAAAATATCAAACCACAGCCTATGTCTTCATTTTACCAATTAGATCAGGTCTCCAAGGCCAAAGATCGCCAATCAAGGACTTCTCTGCCTGCCAAAAACCCCACAAAAAGCCTCATGATAAGCAGATGGGGCCTGCCTGTCTAACCTTAGGCAGGCCCACTATGTGACTCTGTTACAGGATGCAATTAAACTTACTTTGCTTTCTTGACTTTGTTTTCACTCTGACTTCCCTGAGTTTCTGAACCAAAATCCTTCCCAACAGAAATGGTAATAATTTTAGTTGAACTTTCTTACATTTTTTTGCCCCTCCTTTCTTGATCTCCGTACTTCAGAGAAGAGTTTTCAAACTGTGGGCAACTATTCCAAAGAGGGCCATGGCAGAATTCACTGGAGCAGGACTCAGGAACGTGTCAGGGACATCAGCAACAGGGGCAAGCCTGCAGCTGTGAACGATCCCTGCAGGTGGGGCCCCTGTGACGAGGCAGTGAGGCACTGCTGAGCAAGTGTTCTGCAGTTGCGTATGTGAGTGACGTGATATTGCTGAGTGTGGGCAGAGCTGTCAGGCTGGACTCCTAGGATAGGCAGTGAGGTCACAATGGCTCCAGCCAGCTGGCTCTAAGCAGAGGGTGCCTGCAGTTCCAGTCCTGGAGTGTCTGAACTGGAAGGCAGAGATGATTCTCTAAATAACATATCAGGCTAAGGGCCAGGACATGGATACTTGCAGGGAGGCTTGACCTTGAGGCCTTTGCGACTGGGACTTTACCTGGGCCTGGTGCCAGGCTGCTCTCTGAGGAGGCTGAGTCCTGTGGTTTTATGCTGTCCTCTCATTAATGAGGTATGTGGGGAGAGGGAGCACAGTGGGGCAGCAGGCCACCCATTTAATTGGAGTGGACCTTGGTTTGACTTAAAAATAAAATACATTGAAGGCTTTCATTTTGTTGTTTGAGTGGGATTAGAGAGACCCAAGACTCAGCTAGGGTTGTACACTTTGTCCCAGGGATGCCTGGGTCTGGGCCCTGATTCAGTCTCCCCAAAATGCCCTGCATTTGGTACACATTTTATTTCCTTGAACTAGTCTTTTTCCAAAATGTTTTCATCTCATTGTTGGGATTTCCTTTTAGACCCAAAGGTCTTCTGGAAAAGTTTGGGGATGCATGGCAGAGTAGGATGTTAGAAAGATCATGAACTTTTGAACTATGGAGGCAAAACACCCTCAGGTTTGAGGTTAAATGTGCCGTTTTCTTCTCTGTAAAATAAGAAAATAGTACATTCTTCCAGAATAGCAAGGACAGATTAAGATGGGTTTTAAACTATACAGTGGGGTACACGTGTCAGCTCTTGCTTTACATACAGCTTTTGAACATACGGAGGCAGGATGACAGGGGAGGCAGAAGTGTTAGAACTACACCCTCAGGGGCAGGAAGGCCCTGACCAGGTGGTCTGGGAAGTGCCCATTCTTGGGTCAGATGGAAGAGACTTCCTCCAAAGGGAGGGACTTGGGAGCAGATATTGGAAGGAGGGGACATGAGTGTTTTCAAATACCCTAAGAGGTGAAAGCCAACCTTTATCATCAGTTGAGCTTGCTTCAGAAATCACATCTCACTTTTCATCTGGGCAATCCCCAAATGCATGCCAAGGTGGTGGGTGGGCAAAGCTCATGTGCCGGAAATACGTGGATCCCTTTCCCTGCATTCCCTTCTCTTGCTTGTTGTCTTTTTCACTTGAGATAAAGCTGTAGTCTATGAGGTTTGAGTCCTCTGAGTCCTGTTGGGGAAAAAAAGAATTTCTTTTTACCCCTCCAGGTAATTTTAGCTGGTTTAAGAATCACATTGACAGAGCGATTAACAGGAGAAAAAGCCAATTTTATTACCTGCACAGGGAGGCCCAACAATGAAATTGAGACCCCAAAAAATGACCAAAGCAGGCAGTTTTTATACGTTTTAGACAAAAAGACAATAAATCTGTGAGGAAGTGACCAAGAAAATTTATATTTGGGAACTTCAATTCGTAAGGAATTTTAAACAGCATTTGGCCTGGGGTAGTAAATTAGTAAAAAAGAAAGATTTATTTAGGCAGCCTTCTTGATTCTAAATTTCCTGTCTGGTGATAAGGATGCCTTCTAGCCTCCAGGTGCAGGGAGGGTAGCTCACATAGGAGGCTGATTTCCTGGTCTCAAGGGGGCCAGAGGAGGGCCAGAGCATCCTTCCTACACCAGCTGCGTCTCCAGTCCTTTAATTCAAAGTCGTCAAAATGCCATTGCGGCACATCTTGGGACCGCCAGCCCAGAGCCTCCACAGTCCTTTCAGAATTGAAAACTTATGGCAAATAACATGTAATTGGCACATCACTAGATGATATTTAAACCATTGGCATGGAGTGGATTACTCTGGGCAATTGTATGAGTTTATAAGAAAGGTGAGGTTGGAAATTGGAGGAACTTCCACATTTAATCATGAGCAGGGAAGAAGCCTCCAGTGTACTGAGCAAAGCCTCAAGATGGAAATGAAGCAGGTTTTGATATTCCTGTTTACAGGAGACGAAATCCCAGACTGAAAACCATTCTTACTTTTCCAAGGCCACACAGCTCAATCTTTAGATCCTCATTCTTTAGATCCTAAATGCAACCACGTTACATTGCTTCTTGATTAAAATTAGCCTTTTGAAAAGTTCCCTAGAGAAAGCCTTGAAAAGCATAGAAACATTTTTCAGAGGTTTTGTGGCTTTCTGACCAGTGGAGATGTTAAAAAATAGCATTCTTCACCATCCTGCCATTAGGATTTCTGAGCTATCTTTGTCCAACAAGGAAAGTCTGTTGCTTTCTACACGATCAGTGAATCTTCATTTTTAAGATTTATATTTAAGAAAATAAATTCAGACATTCCCACTAATGCCTAGAATAACCTCTCCTCCACCAAAATGCCTTAAATAAGGCCATCTTAGCTTATTGCGTTTTCTCTCGCTAGCACAATCTTGGAATGTGGGATGCCCTTAACACACCTTGAAAACATACATTTTACTTTGCTAGTGTTAGGGCAATTTGCTTTTTATAGCACACACATTCCTGAGTTAAATGTCACTTAAAAATGGATTTCTATTTTAAGAGCTACAAACTGTGGGTAAAGATGAAACTGAGCTCTGGGCAGGCCGGTGGGAGGGCTCTGCATCTCTTTCTGCCCCTCAGTAACTTTCCTTTGCCAGTCCTCAAAATATTGGGAGGTTACTTCTACTCTGTAAACATCTTGATCTTGGAGGTCACACCCTATAGGCACACATCACCTCCCATGACTGTCAGCTCAGTGTCAACATTAGCATATTTAAAATGCCAAAAATACTTACAGTAAAACCTGTTGTGTTTAGTCTGTATTATTTACTTATCTTATGGAAAGGGGTTTTTAACCACATAACTATTTATATAAGAAACTTCTCACCAAATTCCTTCAGTATTTAAAAAAAAGTGTATCCCCAAATTAATCAGTTTTCACATCTGGGCTTTCATTGAGCCACGTTTACATTTTTTTTTTCCTATTGAATTTAGTAAACGTTAATGAACAATATGTGAGTTCATTATTGAGTTCAATGTCGGGTGTGTAAGTTATAGTATTTCAACATATGATCTTGCCTTACAGTCGCTTATAATATAGTCGGGCTAGGAAATTCACTCTGAAACAGTGGATGAAAAGTGAAAGGCAGGAGCTGAAAAAGTGGATAAAAATAGAAATGAAGAAAATATGGCCCTGTGACACTTCATGAATTCAAAATTACTTATGAAACATTATTTTGATAGTTGGTCCTCACAGCATATGTCAAGTGTTAATAATATCTCTGCTTCTAGATGGAGACACTGAGGTGCAAACACTATAAGCTACTTGCTAGTGAGTGGATTGAAAGGTTCCACCCTTACCCCTTGACTCATGGTTTCTGTGACCACCTCTATTTACATGATTCCCAGCACATGTCTTAATGATCTCCTCCCAAGCTCCCATCTCACACTGACAACTGTTCACTGACCATCTCTGAGATGTACTTTCAGCACCTGACAGTCATGTCTAAATTCAAGCTCTTTATTTGCCCTCTTTACTCCCCTTTTCCTCTGTCCTGGGAATACAGTCTTAGTCATCTTTGATACTTGACTTTTCCTCTCCATTCTTCCCATCCTCTTCATGTTCATTAATCTGGCAAATCCTGTAATTCCTCCATCACTACAAATGCCCAGAGGCTCCAAGAGACCACTCAGAGATAAGCACTTTAGAGTCCTCTGATGCAAGGAAATGTTCTTGTGCAGAGTAGGATGATAGTAATACCTATTTCACAAGATTTTTGTAAAAATAAAGTAACTCAAGATGTATAAAGCACTTAGCATAGTTCCTGGCACATAATAAGCATTTTAAAAATATAAATTAGTACTAGTATTAATATTCTTGAAGCCATTTAGTGATATTTTAAGGCATGTACTTTCTGTAGATTATTCATTTTCTATAAATGACATAGTGTATATAAAACTACTAGCAGACTGCTTGTTATATAGGTATTCAATACATGTTAATTATTCTCAATGTCTAGGATTCTAGGATTCTATGTTAAATGCATACATATATCATTATGTATAGATTTGTACATTAAGGAGTTGAAGGTGCTCAATAAAAGTAATTGAGATAAAGTAAAATGCAGAAGCCATATACCTTCTGAGGTTTGCTTTCTCAGTAGCTAACTCAGGCCAGTTCAAATGAAGGTCTTTCAGCAGCCATCTTTTCTCTTTTGTCAGGTTCTGTGCTTATTCTTATGAAGCTGTAACTTGTGGTTGGCTATCTCTGGTATGCAGTGATCATGTACTTAGGGCCGCCAGAAGTCTGAGGTTTTATGCATGTATGTGAGAGACACTGTATTATATTTACATGTATAACACATGGAATGACACAGACTAATGAAAAAGAAAGGTGGAAAAAATAGAAATAAATAAAATAAAGAAGCACTTTCTAGAGATTCAAGTTTTGGAGACAAGGCCGTTCTGCAACAAAGGAATATGGTTAAAAACAGTTCTTCCTACACTGCTTCCTGTTTGGGCTTCATCTGCTCTTCAGGGAACATGACTTTAGTGAAGCCCCAGTTGAGAAGCTTTTGAAATACAGTTCCCATGGCAACAGGCTCTGAAGTGACATAAATCCAAAGGAACTTTTCTTGGTTGTTCTATCATCCAGACAAGAATTCCTCTGAGGCTCCTAGAGAAAAGTCAACTTTTAATAAAGCTTGACTCTCATTTGCTTTCTGTGCCCCAAGGAGCCCTGATCCTGTGGGGCTCATTTGGGGTGTAATGATGATTTATTTTCTTTAATTGTGAGTTAAATACAGTGGGATTTATTGGGATTACCAAGGCAGTGCCAAATATTAAGCATAAGATTTACACTTGAGGCCTCTTGTTATTAAGCAACAATCAAAATATATCCCCCAGGTGGAGGACTGGCAAGCATTGGCTATGTGCAAACGTCAACCAACACTCACACACGAAGCACATACACACACACACACACACACACAAACACACACACACGGGACTGATACTGGGGTGGTAATTAGCTTGGCCCGTGGAGGGCAGGCAGCTGCCCATGCAGTTCTGATTATGAACCCACTACACGATGACTCCAGCTGCCCCATTCTGACCAAAACGTACCTCTCACTGAGTCCTATTTGAAATTTCATAATTAGAGGATGAGGGTGTAGAATGTGCATGATCGCCAACAAGTCTGTGGCCGACTCTGTGGATGAGGCTGGGAGGTCTTTCCTGGGAACTGGTTTTTACAGAGACTCTACGGTGGAGAGAGCAGTAGGACTGCAGAGTCTGGGGAGGAGGAGTTTTTAACAGGGACTAGAAATGGGCACGGAAACAGAAGACTGGAGGCTGCAAAGGAAACCTCACTTGATGTTGTAATTTGGCCTTGTGGTGTGGTAGAGTGTGGTTATTTGAAAAATGGGGCATTGGTGGTGGGACAGGAAGTAGGGACAAGTTGAAATACTCAAGGTCCCAGATCCTATCTTTAGATAGGGTAAAGTTTTGAAGAGAAAGTTTTGAAGAAAAAACATTTCAGACTTCTCACATCTGTCCTCCACCCTGCATAAGTCTCTCTCTTGCCTCTTTAAGGCTCATCTAGGTCTTAGCAAGCTTTTTCTCTCCCTTATTACCTCCCTAAATTACATATCTTTTATGTATACTTCCTATAACATTTATCAAGATTCTTCTATTTGTCAGTCTTTTGTTAGGATCTTCTATTTTATGATTTAATTTAACCCTCCCAACAACCTTGTGAGTGATTATTATCTTCATTTTGCAAATGAGGAGATTGAGAATTTGAGATTAACATGTGTTTTATGATGTCTTTGTTCTGCAAGCCAGGTTCTACATTTGGTTGTAAAGATGTAAATGTGAATAAACCTAGTTCCCATCTGTCCCAGTGCATGGAGGCATACAAATGCAGTAAATATGTTATGAGGAGAGCTGCACATCTCAGGAAAAGGAACTATAGGATTTTCTGGCTAATCTCTAATAGGGTGTGAGCTGATAATGATTTTAGATCCTGCTCCTTCTGGCATTTTGGTATTTTCCTGGCGCATACTCAAGACACAAAAATTCTCTGTAATGTGGAATTTCAGGTACTTGATAAATTTAATGATTCATATTTGCTTTCTTGACCTGGAATCAAACAGCTTTGGATGAGGATGTTTCTTCCCAGATGGAGTAAGGAAACTTTGGTTAGACTTGTCCAAACACTGTTTTAAGAGATGTTCAGTTGGGGTTTTGGCAAAAAAACCATGATAGAGACAATGACTTGTGTATAGCTTATTTTGGGATGTGATCTCAGGGAAAAGGAAATAGGGAAGGATGGGAAGTCCAAGGGTGGGTTTTTGAGCGGTTTACCTTAATGGGACATTTAGAATCAAGCTCTCTGAGGTCCTTTGAGATACTGTGAGGAATGAGACACCAGAGACCAGAAGAGGGGAGCATTTATTCCCTGATTCCCAGGGGTGTCAACTCTTTCACACTTCCAGGTGTGCACATGCACCAGAATGCTGCGCGGATCCCCACAGACACCCTACATGTGGTGGCAGAGACATCCAAGGGCAGAAAGCAAGGGTGTAAGTGGTGTAGTTGACGAATCACATTGTTTGGCTACAACTGCTCACAGCTAGCTGCCACAGCAACAGCAGAAGCTGGAGAGATGGTCTGAGTAATATGAAATGAGGCAGAAAAGATGTCCCACATAGAGAGCTTGGCGATGGGATCTGAAGTCAGGGCCTTGTAAAAATGTTCTGTGTAGAGGGTAGGTGACACCCACACCTATAAGGCAAGGACAACATTATGTGACTTGTAATGTGCTGAAAGCTTAGGCCTTTTGTTCCATTTACCTGTTACTTGTTCTGAAAGACTATCTCTTGTCCCTTATCTTATGGTGGTGCTTTGAGTTAAAGGTCTTATCTGAATTGTCTTGTCTGACTTACAAGATAAAACAGTGCCTGCAGGGACTGCTGTATTAAGCCTGACACCCAGTAGCCTATTAGACTGGTTTCCTCACCACATTTGATTGTCATTCCCCTGATCATGTGTTTCCTCTGTTTAGTGTCCCATGGATTCACACTGCATACACATTTCCTGACACAGCATTTAAAGTCTGTCCCCAGTAAGACCTGGGGTGCTGTTACAGAGCTGATGTCCTATTATGCACTATACGTGTGCTCCAAATTTCAGCCAAACTAAAGAACAGGTGGGATTCTCCCGGATAGGCTGGAAAACCTCTTCAACTGAAGAGCTTAGAAGCCCATGATTCCAGACTCTACCAGCAACCAGCTCTATGATTGGTCGGGCCTCAGTTTTCCTGCCTGGAAGCTGTAGGGCAGGAGGATTAGATCAGTGAATCCCAAACCTGGCTACATATCCACATCACCAGAGGAGATTCAGAAGAAAAAAACAGATGATAAAGTCCCACTCTTTGAGACTCTGATTTATTACCTCTGGATTGGAGCCACAGGATATGTACTTTTAATATACGTAGACTTACCTAGATGTGTGAAGCACAGGATTAGATGATTTTAAATACTACTTCAAATCTAGGAGGCCCCAGAGTGTGAATTAGTTATCACTGAGCTCAAGCAAGAGCCTGAGAAAGTGGGACATAGAGGGATACCTTTTCTTACGAGGGTTAGGTAGGAAAAGAGCAAAGCAATCAAAATGGGGCAAAAAATGTTGATGGGTCTGGTGGGGTGAAGGGGGATCAAGCTACCAGGCCATCAGGGCTGTGAGAGTATACCCTGGGGGCAGGAAGAGAGCTGAGAGGGTGGATGATGGGGGCCATCAAGGAGAATTCCAACAATTCAGCAATTTTGGAAAAAACTATTCTTAATGGATGGGGATTGTTCTTTTCTGTCAAGCTCAAATTTCAAGAGATGAGAGGGATGTTTTGCTTCTCTCTGGACTAGATATTGTGTAATTCCTGTGATAAACTGAAATATAAATGGTGGGTGGAATGTTCTCTGAAGTCAAGTAGCATTTTATTTTACCTTTCTTGGATCTTCTCAGACTTTTTTTTTTTTTACACAGTTAGATGTGTTCTATCTTACGTTGTCCAAAAAATAAACCTTAACGGCAAGACCCTGCTTTATACATGACCTTATCTCCTACAGGGAGATACTGAACACAATTACTAAGAACAGCAGTTTTGGAATAAGATGGACCTAGATTTCAAATGGCCTTTGCAATTTAATACATGGTGAATTACTTCATCTCTAGAATGGGAGTGGTAAAAACCAGCTCATAGGATTTGGGGAGGATTAAAATGAAGTACAGTACATAATATGGCATTGGATCTTGGCATATGGGGGTCAGTATATAAGTGCTAGGACAGAAAAATATTGGGTATATATACTAAGTGCTCAATAAATAGTAAATTATTATTTTTTGCAATGCTTTGCATTTTACTGAGTAGATGTAACTGAACAAATTAATGTTTCTAAAACCCCATTCAAATATTGTCAAGGGTATAAGCAGATATTCTTTCTTTTTAAGGTTAATTTCTAGGACTGTCATCTCAGGGGAACCTCTGGCTTTCTACTTCTCATCAAATCCCCAGATCTCTAAAGCCAGAATAAAACTGCTCAGTCTCCTGTGCCAGGCTGGCACTAATTACAGGCACGGACTCTGTCTCCCTCCCACAAACTGGAAAAAAGCCTCAGGGCAAACCTCAATTAGGTATCAGTTATCAGACTTTTAGCTTAGAAAAAGTTCTACAGGAGTCCAAGTTCGGATCCTTCAAACAGGACAGGGATTAAAATGGTCTGTGTTTAGGGTCGTAATCTGCGGTAGTACCACGGGTCACTTATCTGTCCAAACAACTGAGGATAAGAATTGGACTGAAAGGTGCGTCCTGAAGCTCCAAGCTGAAGGAGGGTGAGTGGCTGAATCTGGGCTGAGCTGTTCCTAAATCTCCCACCTCAGGCAGCGAAGGCTTTGGGAAAGACCGCCTCACTGTTCCGCTCTGGCTAGGTTGACCCTGGGTAGACATTCCAGGCACAGCTGGGATGGCTCCACCTTCCTAGAGGACGCTCCCCAGATACTGGGCACAGTTTTCATAAACTTGAACAGAAACTAGAATTAGAAGCACACAATAAATGGACCAAAGTAAAGATCCGGGAGAGTCCTAGGCTCATCCTTGGGACCCTTCCTCCAAGCAGAACCTGCTTCATCATGGAGACGGGTCTATCCTCAGAGGGTGCCCCAGAGCAGTCATTAGGGGGCTGTGAGAACCACAGGCACGCACTTTATGCTGAAATCCAAGGTCTGCGCAATCCAGTTCTCAAGAAGAGGGAGCTTGAGTGTGAGAGCAGCAGCGGTCTTTCTTTTACTCAAAGTGAGTCTTTTCCCTTGTTCCTACAGAATGCCTTATATGAGAATGGCAGCTGCGAACTCCTCTGTGACAGAGTTCATCCTCGCAGGCCTGACCAACCAGCCAGGACTCCAGATGCCCCTCTTCTTCCTGTTCCTAGGCTTCTACGTGCTCACCGTGGTGGGGAACCTGGGCTTGATAACCCTGATTGGGCTGAACTCTCACCTGCACACCCCCATGTACTTTTTCCTTCATAACTTATCTTTCATAGATTTCTGCTATTCTACTGTTATCACTCCCAAAATGCTGATGGGTTTTGTCTCCCAGAAGAACATCATCTCCTACGCAGGGTGTATAACTCAGCTCTTCTTCTTTCTTTTCTTTGTAGTCTGTGAGTCCTTCATCTTGTCAGCGATGGCGTATGACCGCTATGTTGCAATCTGTAAGCCACTGTTGTACATGGCCACCATGTCTCCCCAGGTCTGCTTACTTCTTCTGTTGGGTGTCTATGTGATGGGGTTTGCTGGGGCCATGGCCCACACAGCATGCATGGCAAGACTGACCTTCTGTGCCAGCAGTCTGGTCGACCACTACATGTGTGACATCCTTCCCCTTCTTGAGCGCTCTTGCGCCAGCACCTATGTCAATGAGCTGGTAGTTTTTATCGTTGTGGGCATTGATATTGGTGTTCCCACAATTACCATCTTCATTTCTTATGCCCTCATCCTCTCCAGCATTCTCTGTATTCGTTCCACGGAGGGCAGGTCCAAAGCCTTCAGCACCTGCAGCTCCCACATCATTGCTGTTTCTCTTTTCTTTGGTTCAGGAGCATTTATGTACCTCAAACCATCCTCTCTTTTACCTATGAACCAGGGGAAAGTAGCCTCCCTGTTTTATACCACGGTGGTGCCCATGCTCAACCCATTAATCTATAGCTTGAGGAATAAGGATGTCAAAGTTGCTCTGAAGAAAACCTTGAGCAGAAAAACATTCTCCTGAGATGGGGGCAACACTTAGGAAAGGGCCTTTTCTCCTTCCATGGATGGTTCAGGTTCCATTGGTTACATGGGAGGAAATTTTAACTCTTTCTCAAACTAGTTTATCCTTCTCATTTTATGTGTCCTTTTTAAGAAGATTCTTTAAACTGTAAGGTACTGACCTTAAGGATCATTTAATTCTACTCTCTCACAGTTCTGAGAATACATACAGGCTTATGTACCTTCCCCAAGGCCACTCGGTCACTAAGCAGTAGAACTGTGACTTGGATCTAGGCCCTCGATTTCTGTTAGTGGTTGCTTCCTACTGTGGTTCACTTTCTCCCTCCATCAGCCCTAGAAGGTTTCATTTCAAATGTGAGCTGGTCTAGGATGCTAAAAGCTCTGTCTACAGAAATTCCATCCAACTTTTTCAAGGGCTAATTTTAAATGCCACATTTTTGCAAGAAGGTAGGAGGTAGATAATTTTGTTGAGATGGTCTTGTTTAAATGACCAGACAAATTCTTGAAGAATATGGCAGAGTGTATAGGGGACGTGCACTAAGACCCAGAGAAGAGCAAGCACGGCACCTCCTGAGACAGTGGCATGGAGCTTCAGGGACTTGGACTTTAAAGTATTAGGCAATGCTGGGAGAAACACGTTCTTAAAAATGTCAAGGTTATAAAGTATTGGATCTGGGAATTATGTCACACCCAGTCATTTCCTTGATTTCTAACTGTGCTTTAAAGCCAGGGTTGAGAAGTCCGAAGCTCAGGGTGGTCAGCTAAGCATGGGGCTTCTGGCCGGGTTAGGTCGTGGGAGCATCAGCAGGTGAGATCAGAGGCAGGAGGAGTGTACTGTTGTGAGACTGAGTTCCCTGACATCCAGTTGGGTTACAGTGTCAGTGACTGAATGCCTGTTTCCTATCCTGTTAAAGTAACTGCTTCCTCCTTTGCCTCTTCACACTTAGGACTGGTAATGTGTCCCTGGTGTTGCGAGCTAACCTTCTGTGGTTTTCCCCAATCACCCCTTTGCCTACGTCCATGTAAACGGTTCCCTTGTTATATTTTTCAATTACTTTGTTTCAGCGGATCATCTGTGTTTTGCTGGGACCCTGACTGACATACCTTCCAGTATGGATGGGAGGATTGTGTAGTTTAGGTTTGTAGATCCATAGCCTGCTGTGTAAAGGGAGGCAGAGTAGCATTTTGGTTTAAAAGAAAATTGTAAGTGGTATGTATTTTTTGTGAAGCAATGCTATACGAAATGCTCTGAAAATACCTTTGACATATAAGATTCTATTAAGGAAAATTCCCTTCTATTTGTACAAATGAAGTCTGGATGGATAGATAGTTTTGCCCTTTGGAATGGCACACATCACTAAGAGTGAACTCAAAAGAATGAGAATGGAATTCTGAGAGGACTGTGTTCAGATGGCACAGAATAGATAACCAGGGCGGGATCTGAGAGACTGGGACAGTAGAGAGGGGAACAGCATAAAGAATCAGACAAAGCAGAGATTGGGGAATTGGAGGGTAGAACAAAATTTGAACCCTCGCTTTATTACTCAGTAGCTATGTGATGTTAAGCGAATTACCTGATCTCTTTTTTTTATCTTCAGAAACTTTTTTTTGCAGGATTATTGAGAGAATTAAATGCCAGTGCTCAGCAAGTTTTCATTCCATCTCTGATAGATCCTCTTGCTCTTAATATTAGCATTTCCACTAATTTATTGTGGCCTATGATTATTTTATATTGTTGTTTCATACTTCTGGGCTCATGCTTGCTTATATGAAAAATGATTTTGTTCTGCCAGATTATTTCTACATTTCATTTACAAAACTATACATTTGTATATTGACTAGGCAGTATATGTTCACAGTATTAAAATGATTACCAAAAAACCCTCAGTGAAAAGAAGTCCCCCTTTACTCCAGTTTTCGGGTCCTCCTGTACTCAGTATTGTTTGTTAGTGGTATGTTTTAAGAGTTTTTCTATGCCCAGTGCTTGCCCGTACATACACTCTATCTTGTCCCCATTTAAAAACATCTATGAGAGCTGCTTTAAAATGTATCTACTGATGACAATTAATTAGAAGAGAAAGGAATAAAGGGTTGTTACCGGATAAATAAATGAATGACAAAAAGCAGAAAAAATATATAGGTAGGGTTGTTGGTAGCCAAAAAGGGACAGAGAAGGGAATATTGTATTAACAAGGGAGCATCAGCTCTCGTTACAAAAGTGTGTGTCCCAGGACACAGCTCACAGCAAGAATTGTTTTTTTTCTGATCTCTTGCCTCGAATTCAATTTTCATGATAACATAGAATTCTACCATATGGATGTTTTATATCTAATCAATAATTTTCTACTATTGTGTATTATTTTTGTTTTTCCAAATTATAAATAATTCTTAATTAAAAGAGCTATTCATTAATCTTTGAGTTTTTCCCCTAATTAGGATATATTTCTAGACATGGAATTACTAAATTAAGCAAAATTCTTGAATATTATTTTAGAATTCCTGCTTGAAAGTTTATCTCAACTTATACTCACACTTGCAGCATAAATTTACTCAGATTATCTATTCTTGGCCAGATTCTGTACTAGTAGGGCTGTTACTCATGAAAACAGGTTACCTTTATTTTTGATGGTGATGGTTTTTATATTACTGTCTCTTCCTTTTATATCCTTTTTCTTTCTATTTCCTAACTACTTGTGGTATCTGGATGGATAAAAGAAAAGAGGGAACAAAATTGAAAATGTTTTCTTCCACTTTTTTCCCCCTTATATACTCCCTACAGGGGAGGAAAATTATTTTTCCTTTTCCTTTCCAGGTTTTTGGTTGAGATCTCCCTGCTCCTCTGCCCTGTAATAAAAGATTGATTATCAAGAGAAAACAAACAGAAGTTTAATAACACGTGTACCCACTGTTTACAAAACAGATGCCCAAGAAAAATGAGTACCTCCCCCAAATGACCCAAGCCACCACCTGAAATACCACGTCCAGCTACAGACAAATGACGTTGGAAGTGGGAGGAACAGTCAGGAGGCGATCAGGCAAAGCACACTAAAGGAGGGAGTGGTTGTTTTGCAGATTTAAATCGCCATCTGCTCCACTGATAAGAGTTTCTAGAGACCTAGTCATCCTCTTCTTCCTGATACAGAGAGGGGGACGCCCTGACAAACAGATTTCTCTTATAAATGCAAAATTCTCTCACAAAAGGGCAACTTCTACTTTCAGAGCTTCTATGTTTGCTGCTTCTGAAAAATAATCAGCCCCAGATAATCCTTTTGCCAAACAAATATATTTCGGGGTGGCAAATTCTACTCCCCTTCATCCGCGTGCTTCTCTTGTCTTTTTCTTGGCTTGATCATATTTCGGGTGATCTTTTTGAGCCAATGAAAGGGAAGACACTCTGGAGCCTTTACCTTTGTGATAATCTACTGTGAGGAATCTTTCTGGAATCTCTTTCTTCTGCATCTCTCTTGGGTTCACTGCCCCTGCTCTGTGTTCTCAGGCACACTTCACTTAACCTAGTAAGTGCTGGTCAAAATGGGGGGGGGGCATTTGTTCACTTTTCCTGTTATTTGTTGGCTGGTATTCTGTGAGGATGAACCTTTTCTCTTCTGTATATGTTATTTATTTATCCATTCATTCACTCATTCATTAACTTATTCGTTAGTATCGTGGTGGACTTGTGCATTCTAAGTTCATTCAGTGGGCTATGATTCACTGTCATTCTTTACTTTGATGCTGTTTGTCCCTGATTTGTCCAGTGGGAGCCTCTTCACACTCCAATATATTTTAATATATCTCTATTAAATTTTGAGCACTTTGTTACTTCCTGGCAAAACAATATATTTCAGGCTCATTCTGCACTTTCTCTGCCCAGGGCACTGGTTCTATGTAGAGATGAGTGGTGTTTAAAACCAAGATGTGAATTATATGTGGAATGGCTGCATTAATGTAATTGTGCAAGCAGGTATTTAATGGGAGAAAAGTCATGTCTGTAAAATACTCATTTATCTGTTTTCCCCTTGAGGACACCTGTCTGTGTACAAGTGATACCCTTGCTCTCTGTGAATGGGCCAATGCTCTGTGTCCAAAAGTCCACAATTCCCAAGTATCTTCTGTGGTCCCCTGCTCACCATTTTTACCTGCTCTGAGACAATTTCCTCAGGTTCCCACCAGTGTCTGATGAGACGACATGGAAGGAAGAATTAGGCCTGGAGTGGGAGGGAGAAAAGCCCCAAGACTCTTGCCCACACAATTTAGTTATACATGCCATTCAACCTGGGCCCCTTAAAGATAAGACTCTTTATCCCATCCACTCCCTTCAAATGACCACCCTCCCCCTTTTATTCTAAATTTCCAGACTACCACTATCAGAGAATAAAGGTGGACAAGGGCTTCACAGGCAGGAGACTCATATTCTTCAAACCCTAATCATTTTGGAACCTTTATGTCCCATGAATTGACATACAAGTTCTAATTTAATCTTCTTTACAAGTATATGGGATAATTATCCCTGCGTCACAGAAGAGTAAACTGAGGCTTAGAAAAGTTAAGCACTTTGCCTAAGATTGTACAGATAGTGGTGGAGTAAAGAATTGAATTTAGATGATCTGACTCTACAGCCCATACTCTTAACACTTGCTTCCTTCCAGAGGCTCAATCTGGGGGTATAAGAAGTAGCACATGTGATACACATATATTCATCTTGTGCAGTGTCCAAGTTCCTGCTGCCTTTGAACTGAACAGTCCATGGGAAGGACACTAATGATTTCTCTCCTTGCTTAAGTGCTGAGCTACTAGGGTCAGGAATGTCATGTAGGTGAGACCTGCTGAACTGCTGTAATACGGACGGTGCAGTAATATATTTAGAAAATGCTCATTGAGGTAATATCCCCAACCTCAGTCCAGTGATCCAACACATGCAGGGAACTTAATGCCTGACGAACATAGAAGGTGCTAAATAAAGTTTGAACGAATCCCCAGTGAGGCCTTAAAATATTAAATTATGCAGTGTTCTGTCCTTAATTTAGTTTTCAAAAATAATTTTTGTTAAATTTGTTAAAGCAATGCTCAGCTATTGCAGGAATATGTAAAAGTAGAGATAAGCAAAAGATTAAAAAGAAAATGCATGATTCTGTCACCTAGAGACAACTACTCAGGATATTAATGTACATACTTTTAGGGTACTTTTCTGTGTGCATAGTTGTGATGGCTTAGACTACTTTGCAAAACACAGATGCGATTAAGTATGATTTTGTACTTTTTATTTTTCATTCTGTAACATTGTAAACAGTTTTCCATGTGATTAAATATGTATCTAAATCATGTATTTTAATGACTACACTCATGTTTAAAGCTGTAAGGTCACTGGAATGATGAGAAATGTTTATTGCATGGAAAAAATTGTTTCCTCTTTTCAAAGAGCTTGTTAACAGTGCTGTGTTCATTTGATGATCTTAAATTCTTTTTCTAAATTCTGAGAGTAGCTTTCTCTTTGATATATTCTTAGTATCAAATTCTGCATACTACTCCCACCACCTTAGTTCAGATCTCCCAGTCTCTAGTACCATCCTTCCCCACTTCATCCTTCACCAAAAGTCAAAAGGCAAGTCTGGAAATGCTAGCCTCATTTTTGCTGTGCACTTCACTTTCTCTAGGGAGGGATAAGCCTCTGTGTCCTGGGCAGGTAAATAAAAAAGCAACCCTTTCTCTTTCCCCTTATTGGCCCCATTCCAACCCCAAGGAAAGGGAGAGTTTATAGGATTGATAAGACATTGGAATAATAAATTTATAATGTGGCTCAGAGTGGTCCATCCTCTTCCTATGACCCCTCTCTGCATTTCTAGTTAGGACAGGCACATTCTCAGGATGACCACTCATCTCTTCTATTTGTGACCTTTCTCCTTTATGGAGAAGACCTGTTGTCCAGCTCAGTCTAAATTTGGATTCATTAATTTAGTCTGTGGTGTGCAACGAGGGTATTGCAAGGTCCTATTGCAGATATATGTCCAAGATGGATTTTTCTATCAACTTTATCAACAATAAAAACATAGTTTTTTGTTTGCTTTTTCTGTCTGACTTCTGCGTCTAATTTCTCAATTGACTACAGATCCAGAGAGGGAAGAGGGAGATGATTTATTCTCACCACTAACCATTCTCAACTGTCTCTACCCTTCCACCCCTGCCACATATACAATTATTCAAGTCTCAGTGTCATTTGCCATCCCCCAGATTTGCAGTGTTTTTGTTCATGAACTCTTGCATTTCCTTTTGTGATTCCCTTTGCTCAGAATGTTCTCCTGATTTTCTTCTCTGGCAACATTCTATTTATCATTCCAAACTAATAGCAATGCATTTCTAAATCCATATCATAAAACAGATTGTGTATTGCCATAGTAACAATGTAATAATTGGAGACTGTTTCTGAATAAAGATATAGCATAAAGTAACCTGTTAAAAAATCAAAGATATACTTTCTATAATACTGTGTAATGGCTTAAGAGTAAAATTACTTTCCAAGTTTTAAAAAGCATGCACAAAGCTTTTATAAGCAATCTCAAGACAGTAAAGTGACTAGAGTCCATGAAAAACAGAACCATATCATAACACCAAAAACTTAAATACATACTAGCTATGTAATTATTAATAAAATAATTACTACACCATTAACTTCCTTAGATGTTAAACAGAAACCCTTTTATTATTATTACTATTATTATTATTTTTGCTATGGCCCATTATTGTATTGAAAGAGCTGGCCAGATAATTCATTGAATCATTTCTGTGTAGCCAGCATTCAAAATACAGTAAAACTGTGAGGAAGAGTTTTTCACAGCCCTTCTGAAGATGATGTTGGCAGTTGTGTCTGCCTTACTGGGGATATGGGAGTTTCCCCATGGCCTGGAATGCGTTCCCTGTCTCCACTCCCTGCCTACAGTCCCTTAATCTCCAATCCCTAATACAACAGTCAGAGTTCTTGACTGCAAACAGCAGACATTGGTTCTGGTTAACTTTGGCAAAAAGGGGAGTTAATTGTTAAGAAATGGGATAAATTCACAGAATTTTAGGGCAGACTGGGGAACCAGCTTTTGGAGTCAGGCAGGACCTAGGAGAAGCCAGATTGTGGAACTGAAGCCAAGTTACACTACAAACCATCTGGTTAGTCTGCTGGTGTCACCAACACCTGACATTTATTATCAGTTGGTAGATGTTTTTTTGGTCTTTCTTTGTCTTTGCCAGAATGAAATATAGATTGTTCCTGTTTCTTTCTACTACTTTCTCCAGACACAGAGTCTTTCATGGGAACATCTGAGGCTGAGCTCAGGTCTTATGTTCTCTGAAGAGACTTTATAGAAAAAGGCCAAGTCCTGGCTCCTAACAAGGCTCACACAAGGGCAGATCCTCAAACTCAGAATGAGTGCCAGTGATGGACAGTCACAAACAGACAACTACTTTTATCCCTACTTACTTTTGTTTATAAACCTGAATTTCACTCCCTCACAGAGGCCTTCACTGATCCTCCAGACTCAGTACAGCCCCCCATTAAATGGTGTCATAGCACCCCATAACTTCTCTCTATACACTTACTACATTTCTAATTAGTTATGTGTAAGTATCTGTTTACTCTATATTTCTACATCTAGATTACATATTTGAAAAGTCAGGGACTGTGTCTGTTTTGAGTGTTGCTTTATTCTTAGAGCAAAATACAGAGCCTAGAATGTAGTAAATACATGGAGGCTAACCAACATGTTTCTAAATAATCAATGGATCAATGAACAAGTCAAATTAGAAATCAAATTATATATGGAAACAACATAATGGTTTAAAATATATGGGATGTAGCAAAAGCAGTTCTAAGATATAAATACATAACAATACAGGCCTACCTCAAGAAACAAGAACAATTCCAGATGAACAGTCTAAACTCACAACTAAAGCAACTAGTAAAAGAAGAGCAAATGGAACCAAATTCAGGAGAAGGAGGGACAAAATAAAGATCAGAACAGAAATAAATATAGAATAATAAAACAATAGAAAAAAATCAGTGAAACCAAGAGCTGGTTCTTTGAGAAGATAAATAAAACACCTAGCCAGACTTACCAAGAAAAAAAGAGAGAGGACACAAACAAAATCAGAAATGAAAAAGGAGAAGTTACAACTGACACGACAGAAATGTTATTATTAGAATTATTAGAAAATTCTATGAAAAATTATATATCAATAAATCAGACAACCTAGAAAATATGGACAAATTTCCAGACAAATACAACCTTCCAAGACTGACCTAGGAAGAAACAGAAAATCTGAACAGACCAATTGCCAGTAACAAAATTGAATTGGTAATAAAAAAAAATCTGAACAAATAAAAGTCCAGGATAAGATGGCTTCATAAGTGAAACTTTTCTATCAAATATTTAAACAGGAGCTAATTCCCATCCTTATTAAAGTATTCAAAAAAATAGAAGAGGATGAAATACTTCCAAACTCATTCTATCAGGCCAGTACTACTCTAACACAAAAACCAGACAAAGATACTACAAAAAAAGAAAATTACTGACCAACATCCCTATTGAACATAGTTGTAAAAATCCTCAATAAAATATTAGCAAACCAAATTAAAAAATACATCAAAAGGACCATCCATCACTATCAAGTAGGATTTATTCCAGGGATGCAAGGATGGTACAATATTCATAAATCAATCATTGTGATATACCACATTAAGAAAAGGAAATTTAAAACCTGTATGATCATCTCAATAGATATTGAAAAGGCTTTCGACTAAATTCAACACCCATTCATGATAAAAACTCTCAACAAAATGGGTAGAGGGAACATACCTCAACATAATAAAGGCCATACATGACAAACCCACAGCTGACATCATACTCAATGGTGAAAAGCTGACAGCTTTTCCTCTAAGATCAGGAATAAGACAAATATACCCACTCTTAGCACTTTGATTCAACATAGTACTGGAAGTTCTAGCCAAAGCAATCAGACAAGATAAAGAGATAAAAAGCATCCAAATTGGTAAGAAGTAAGAATCCAAAACTTGCAGATGACATGATACTACATATGGAAAACCCTAAAATCTCTGCCAAAACACTATTAGAACTAATAACTGGATTAGGCAAAGGTGTAGGATACAAAACCAATGTAAAGAAATCTGCTGCATTCCTATATACTAATAATGAACTAGCAGAAAGAGAAATGAGGAAACAATTTCAATACAACTGCGCCAAAAAGAATAAAATACTTAGAAACAAACCTAACCAAGGAGGTGAAAGACCTGTCTTCTGACAACTGTAAGACACTGATGAAAGAAATTGAAGAAGACACAAATCAATGGACATCTACCCAGTGTTCATGGATAGGAAGAATTAATATTATCAAAATGGCCATGCTGCCCAAAGCAATTTACAGATTCAATGCAATTATTATCAAAATACCAATTATATTTTTCAATAAACTATAGTAAATAATGCAAAAATTCATATGGAACTACAAAAGATCTCGAATACCTGAAGCAATCTTGATAAAGAAGAACATAGCTGGGGGTATTATGCTTTCTGACTGCAAGCTATACTACAAAGCTGTAGTAATCAAAACAGTATGGTACTGGCACAAGAACAGATCCATAGACCAACAGAACAGAATAGAGAGCCCAGATATGAATCCATACATATATGGTCAGTTAATACATGATAAAAGTGCCATGAATTTACAATGGGGAAAAGACAGTCCTTTCAATAACTGGTATTGGGAAAACTGGACAGATACATACAAGAGAATGAAACTGGATTATTTTCTAACTCTACATAAACTCAAAATGGATTAAAGACCTAAGTTTAGAAGATAATAGGGAAAGATCTCTGGAACATAAGCATGAACAATTTTTTTCTGTAGACATCCCCAGAAACAAAAGAAAAAATGAACAAGTTGTACTACATCAAAATAAAAAGCTTCTGTACAGAAAATAACACCATGAACAGCACAAAAGGGCATCCTGCTATATGGGAGAATATATTCATAAATGATTTATCCAATAAGGGGTTAGAATCCAGAATATATAAATAACTCATATACCTCAACACTACAAAAACTAATAACCCCATTAAAAAAATGGGTGGAGGACCTGAGACATTTTTCAAAAGAAGACCTACAGATGGCCAACAGGCACATGAAAAGATGCTCTACATCATTAATCATCAGAGAAATGCAAATCAGAACCACAATGAGATATCACTTCACACAGGTCAGAATGGCTGTTGTCCAAAAGACAAGAAATAACAAGTGTTGGCAATGGTGTGGAGAAAAGCAAACCTTCCTTCAGTGTTGTTGGCAATGTAAATTGGTACAGCCACTGTGGAAAGCAGTATGGAGTTTCCCCAAAAAAGGAGAAATAGAAAACCAGTAACTCCACTTCTAGGAATTTACCCAAATAAAACAAAATCCTTGACTGGAAAAGATATGCACCCCTATGTTTATTGCCACATTATTTACACTAGCCACAATGTGGAAGCAACCGAAATGACCATCAACAGATGAATGGATAAAGAAGAAATGGTATATATACACAATGGAGTATTATTCAGCCATAGAAAAGAAAGAAATCTTGCCATCTGTGACAACATGGATGAACCTAGAGGGTGTTATGCTAAGTGAAATAAGGCAGGCAGAGAAAGACAAATCCCATATGATTTCACTTATATGTGGAATCCAAAAACAAACAAAACAAAATGAACAAAACAGTAGTGGACTCAAACACACTGTGAAGCAACTTGTGATTACCATGTGATAGAGGTTTCGGTGAGGGGGATAATAAAGCACAAAATCTCAGTCATAATATAAACTGGTCACGGGATGGAAGTGCAGCATGGAGAATATAGTCAATGGTTCTGTAACATCTTTGTCGACAGATGGTAACTACATTAGTTGGGGTGAAGATTTAATGATGTATGTAACTGTTGAATACATTTACAACATCCCTTACAACATTGTATACTTGAAACCAATATAATATTGTATATAAACTATAGTTCAGTAAAATGGGGGGAAATGTAATGGATAAGAAATTATATGTTCTAAAAAGAAATATCTATTTTTTTCATAATAATAAACCTTAAAACCTCTAAATATGGAACTGGAAGAAGATTTCCCAAGTAGTGAGGGGGAACTGGACTAAATAATCCAGACCTGTACCAGAAATTACCCTGGCCATTTCTACTGAGCATTTTTCCGGATGTCCACTCACTATCATGCAGACCCTACACAGCCTCTGGTTCCCCACAACACTGGATAAATGACCATAAACTTGTCCTGTGGTGTATCTTGAGACAAGGCCAGAGGGTTCCGATATGACTGTCCTAGAGGCTAGGGGATGACAAAAGAGAAGAGAAGAGGAGAGAGAGAGAGAGAGAGAGAGAGAGAG
This sequence comes from Manis pentadactyla, assembly GCF_030020395.1. Classification (NCBI taxonomy): domain Eukaryota; kingdom Metazoa; phylum Chordata; class Mammalia; order Pholidota; family Manidae; genus Manis; species Manis pentadactyla. The sequence goes on along the minus strand of NC_080031.1, from coordinate 10,514,872 downwards.
AGAGAGAGAGAGAGAGAGAGAGAGAGAGAGAGAGAGAGAAATTCCAGGTCCTTGCCTAGATGCAAGGGTAGGGAACATAGCACCATCTCTTTATTGGAGTGTCAGTCCCATTGTGCCAAGAGCATGTGGGATGCAAGATGTGTGTGTGTGTGTGTGTGTGTGTGTGCGTGTGCGTGCAATGGAATATTATTCAGCCATAAGAAGAAAACAAATCCTACCATTTGCAACAACATGGATGGAGCTAGAGTGTATTATGCTCAGTGAGATAAGCCAGGCAGAGAAAGACAAGTGCCAAATGATTTCACTCATATGTGAAGTATAAGAACAAAGAAAAACTGAAAGAACAAAACAGCAGCAGAATCACAGAACCCAAGAATGGTCTAACAGTTACCAAAGGGAAAGGGACTGGGGAGGATGGGTGGGAAGGGAGGGATAAGGGCAGGGAAAAAGAAAGGGGGTATTACGATTAGCATGTATAGTATTGTGGGGGGCACGGGGAGGGCTGTGCAACACAGAGAAGACAGGTGGTGATTATACAGCATCTTGTTACCCTGATGGACAGTGACTGTAGTGGGGTGTGTGTGTGGGACTTGGTGAGGGGGGGAGACTGGTAAACATAGTGTTCTTCATGTAATTGTAGAGTAATGATAGCAAAAAAAAAAGATGTGTGTGTGTGTATGTTGGTATGGACATCTTTGTAAAATAAATAATCTGCCTCACACATGCACATTGTAGAGTGGTTATAAACATAATATTACATTAGAAAACAAAATGCCAAGCACCCTGTAGTTGCTCCATATGCATTTTTTCCTTGAATTTTAAGAGACACAGGATAGGTAAGAAATGAAAGTGGTGATTTTTGCATGTGCTACCATACTGAGTTATTGTTTAGTCAGTAAATCCCCATTCTACAAATGAGGGAATTATGGATGTTTAGTGATTTTAGTGTTAAAGTAGCTTGGTAGGATTATTTATTAAAATATTGGTTTGTTTTTGTTCTCCCTTTGTTTTAAGTAACTCCTTAAGTGTAACATAAGGATGCACAGCTTGATGAATTTTTATAAACTGGACACATCCATGGGACCAGCACCCCTGTGAGAAATAGAATATTGCCAGCACCCCTGATACACCCTTACTAGCCTTTTCCATTCCCTAGCCCCTGACTGACACCCCAATAATAACTGCTATCTGACTTCTAACACCAAAGATTAGTTTCCTTATTTTTGAACTTCACACAAATGGAATCATAAAGTATAACACTTATGCTTGGCTGCTTTTCCTCCATGATATTTGTGACATTTATCTATGATATTAATTTTCAGGGCAATATGGAATTTTATTTTATTAATATCACACAATTTATTATCCAGTCTATAGCTGATTGACATTTGGGTTGTTCTCAGCTTTCATCTATTGTGTGAAATGGTGCTGTGAACCTTCTTGGCATGTCCTTAGTTAAACATGTGTACTTATTTTTATTGGGTATAAACCTAGGAATAGAATTGGTAGGTCAAATGTATATAAATGTCCAAGCTTGTTAAATACTACTAGTCAATTTAAAGTACCATTTATAACAATACCCAGCAATGTTGTACCATTGGTTACAAAGTAAAATTGTACTATGCTTATTCCTTGTGCCTGTGTAATTCCTCTCCCCTATTCCCCTTCTACCTACTGTAGGCAGGTAGCTAGCGGTTTGCATTTCTTTGCTTTAGGGTTTTTGGCTAGGCATAAATCAGAAACAGCTTGCAGTTAATACCCTTCCCATTTTTGAAGCCTAAATCTACTGAAGAGATAGTACTGGTTGCAGGAAGAGTATGCTGAGTTAAGGAGAACTTTGAGGGCAAGGAGTGTGGAATACAAAGAGAAACTCCCTCAGTCACAATGGGGTTGCAGATCAGTGGGCCCAGGAGACAGCAGAGGCCAGAGCACCTGAATGGCTGCTTAAATTCACTTTAATAGGACAACCATACAATTTGTTATCCAAATCCAGACACTTCTGAGAGGGTGTGCTGTTGATAATTATGCAGGGGTAATTGATGTAAATCAGGATCGTTCCAGGCAAACTGGGATTATTTTAGGCAGTCTCATGGACACTTAGAAATGCAGTTGCTCATGTGTCTTTGACTGTTTCTCGGAATATTCATGTAGCAGATCATATGGAGAATAACTTTGTCATTTTGAGAATGGCAGGATTAAAACCTTCAGGTACATCTGTTATCCCTTAGCCTACATACATCTACAGAGTAACTTCACGCAGGTGTGTGTGTGCTTCCTTGCATATGTGATGTGATATTCTCATCTCCTCAAATACAGTAAAGGCCTGTCTGTAGCCTTTGGAGCTGCAGGAGGTGGTGTTTGTGATGGTGTGGTGTCTCCACTCTTCTGAGCAGCTCATGGTGCTAGAAACATTCTGTCTGAGGTGCTTTCTGTAAAGCCTACAACTCTTATTTTGTCTTATTCGCAAAGGTCCCTTTGAAAATTTGGAAGTGGTGGCTAATGTAAGTTTTGGGCTACTCTCCCTTAAAATCAAGTTTAAAATTTAATAAAGGGGAGGAAAAATAAGCCCCCCAATCTCAGCATATAATGGAATAAAGTCCCTGGAGTAAAGGGGAAGTATGAGTAGAATACCTGAGTCCCAAGATGCTGGGTAACATTATAATCCTGGCTGTTAACAAAGAGAGTGGAATTTCTTCCCTGTAGGGACAAGTCTCTGAGAATTTCCCTTGGGGAAATAGTGTCTCATCAGGTCCCTGAGATCATCAAGTAGCATAAAGTTCTTTGTGATATGCAGCTGGGGTTCTGGTGAAAATGAGGGTAATATTTTTTGCTGTGAAGTTGATGTAGACCATCTGGGAAACCCCACAAGCAGAGACATTGGTCTATTTCTAGAGCACCTTGGAGACTAGGGTCTGTAAAAGGTCTGGTTCCAGCACAAAAGGAATCAGAAGAGCTAATACTAGAGGCTGTCTGCTTTATGCACCCATACCATTTTCTCCTTTGTGTTAATGGAAAAAGAGATTGCAAAAGGCCCAACACTGAGGAGGCCAGGGAAAAGAAAGGTGGATATCTGAATCCTGTCCTTCCTGAAGGTTTTCTTTTAAATCTACAACCAACAGGTCTGGGATGCATTGATTCCTTTCCTGCTTTCAACACTGACTTGGACATCAGATGGAGTGAAGGGGCTTAGAGGAAGCGGGTGGGATGTGCAGACATGATAGGGGACACTACTGGCTGTCTCTTGGGTGGGAACCCCATAGCTGGTTGGGAGAGAGAGGCAGAGAACGGGTGGAGACAATGGGGTGCATGAGAGCTCCTGTCTGAGTCTGACACGGTGGGCTTGGGTTGTACCTCTGGCTCTTGGTGCATCTTTCTGAGAGCCCTTGGGCAGCCAATTCAGGGTTTTCCTCTCCTCATGTCTCAAGAGTGGACAGAATTCTTGCTGCCCATGCTAACAGACTCTAGCATGGACTCATAATATGCCTAGGGGAGCTGAGATATATATAGTTACAGACACACTGACAATAGCTTTGGGGGACATAGATGAGAGAAGACAGGAAAAAGAGAGGGGCATCCATGCACTGGTCATCTTCTTCCATCAGCCATGCTTGTGCCCGTTATCAATCTATGCATCTTCTCCTTGTTTCCACACAGCTCCCCAGAAGAGAATGACTCGCAGAAACAGCTCCTCAGTGACTGAGTTTATTCTTGTGAGATTATCAGAACAATCAGAGCTCCAGATCCCACTCTTCCTCCTGTTCTTAGGGATCTATGTGTTCACTGTGGTGGGCAACTTGGGGTTGATCACCTTGATTGGGCTGAATTCTAGCCTTCACACTCCAATGTACTTTTTCCTCTTCAACTTGTCTTTTATAGATCTCTGCTATTCCTGTGTGTTTACCCCCAAAATGCTGAATGATTTTATGTCAGAAAATATCATCTCTTATGTGGGATGCATGACTCAACTATTTTTCTTCTGTTTCTTTGTCAATTCTGAATGCTATGTGTTGGTTTCAATGGCCTACGATCGCTATGTGGCCATCTGCAACCCTCTGCTGTACGTGGTCACCATGTCCCCCCAGGTCTGTGCTCTACTGATGTTTGGTTCATATATGATTGGGTTTGTTGGGGCCCTGGCCCACACTGGAAGCATGCTGAGGCTGACCTTCTGTGATTCCAACATCATCAACCATTACCTGTGCGAGGTCCTCCCCCTCTTGTTGCTGTCTTGCACCAGCACCCATGTCAATGAGCTGGTGTTTTTTATTGTTGTGGGAGGGGTCATCACAATATCCAGCATCAGCATTTTCATCTCTTATGCCTTGATTCTCTCCAATATCCTCCGTATACCTTCTGCTGAGGGCAGGTCCAAAGCCCTCAGCACATGTGGCTCCCACATAATTGCTGTTGCTCTGTTTTTTGGGTCAGGGGCTTTCACCTATTTGACAAACTCATTTTCTGGATCTACAGCCCAGGGCAAATTTGCTTCAGTCTTCTACACCAATGTGGTTCCCTTGCTTAACCCTTTGATCTACAGTTTGAGGAATAAGGATGTTAAACTTGCCCTGGGCAAAACCCTGAAAAGAGTGTTCTTCTGATGGTTCTGTTTGTAGTGAGTGGTAAGCATCATTTGCAACTTTTAAAAAAATTTTTATCTACAGATAGAGAGATGCTAATTTTTTTCTCAAATAGGGTCTTCTCTCCACTTAAAAAAATTGTTAACCCTCTTGCTTATACTTGAGGATTATACTATTTTCAACTGGGTTCACTGCATGCAACTTAGCATCCATTAAGTGCCTACTGTTTACTCTACTTTATACTAGGCCCAAGAGATGGACAGGTGAGGTCCTATGCCTTTCACCTTTTTCTTGGTTGGATAAATGGGTTTATTCAAGCAATATTTCTGGCTGGGAGATGGGGCAGGGAGTGGTAAGAGGGTCCAGGAGAGTGAATTTATTTTCTCATATTTTATTTCAGTTATGGGAGCAGCCTTACCAAAGACCAAATGTAGATATTTTGATGCCATAGATAAGATGGTCTGTCAGCTTCTAGAGAGGTTGCTTGTCCAGGATGATCGTAAATCACCTCTTTCATATACATACACATACACAAAAGAGGCCTTGACCAAAAGTTCTTTACATGGTCTGAAAAATAAACATAAATCTAAACTAAAATCTTTCATTTCCAATTTTCAAAACTCTTAGGCCTTGGAATAGTAACCATGGGGTAGGTGGTCTTGTAACTGGGCCAGTTCCTTAGGCTCTGGATGCTAAGGCTGAGAACAAAAGAACAAAGGAGAAATTCCATGGATTTACATGATTATGTTAACTGTGTTCTCTACCCTGCCTTGGAGATACTGTGTATGTGACAGAGCATTTAGGAAAATTCTTATTCTTCAAAGTAGATTTAGACTTTACTACCTTAAAGTATGAAGGGAAAGGAATAATCATTAAATGCATAAAGCCCAAGCAAGACTTTTCTTAAATTCATTCCATATTAACATTGGGGTGAGTAGAGATGAAAGTATAAGTTTGACTTAATGACACCTGGCTTCAATCTGTTGGAAAGCAGTCCCTTTGTCACTGAAGATCTGACATGAAAAAAACCCAGGCACTTTTCCTGACACTTTTCATTTGTGGTTCGTACAGGAAAGGCAACATTTTATGAATACCAAGACCTTGACCTCACTTACAAACCATGGATAGATCACCTTCTTTGTCCTTTAAAGCTCATTTTGAGGAATTGCTGGTTTGCACTGGTTAACAAATAGGAGCAGGTTTGGGGGCTTCTGCTTTATAGTAACTGACAGACATGGTTTGATACTCCATGTCCTTAGGGTTTTCAATATATAGTATGAAGTCATCTGTAAAGAGTACAGTTTTACTTCTTCCTTTCCAGTTTGGATGCCTTTCATTTATTTTTCTTGCCTAATTGCACTGGCTAAGACTTCCAATACTATACTGAGTAAAAGTGATGATTGTGGGCATCCTTGTCTTATTTCTGATCTTAGAGGAAAAGCTTTCAGCTTTTCAGTGTTGACTATGATGTTAGCTATGGGCTTCTCATACATAGCCTTTATTATGTTTAAATATGTTCCCTCTACAACCATTTGTTGAGAGTGTTTATCAAAAATGAATGTTGAATTTTGTCACATGCTTTTTGTGCACCTACTGAGACGATCATATGTTTTTTGGCGGATCCTATTTTTAAAGCCCACTTTATCTGGCTCCAACTCCTGTGCTTTTTTGCACTAATACACACCACCTTCTAGTAAGGAATGGAAAGACACTGGAATATGAAATATAGAAATTTGAGAGGAGAAGGGAAAGTGACAATATGGAGAAATGGTTACAAGAGGTCAACATGGAAGAGAGGGTATACACAGCAGTCATGTCCTAAATCTCTATATGTGAGATACAGTTTGCACTGGTTTAGATTCCAAAACGGACATTGCACATACCCTTAAAAAGTCTGTCTCTAGGGCAGCAATGAAGAAAGTCAGCTAGAAAGGAACATTTAACCGTGGGGTTATTTTCAATGACTCACAAGATTCGGGATGGGTCAAAGTCATTCTGGCAATATGTCACTCTTCAGATACATTATATATAATAAAAAAAAATTTGTTGCTATATAATTTTGTATATTAAAAGTAAAATAAGTACAGATAATTTTACAGTGCAATTTAGTGATATAAAATCTTCTGCTCTGGAGGGTGGCCACTTTCACTGTTTTTCTCTTGCATGGATCCATGTAAGAGGCATTTAAATGAGCATCGCTGATGCACGGGGCCCTGCATTTGGCACTGGAGATACAGCACTGAACTATGCGGATATAACCCAGTTCTCATGGAGTATCCATCTCCAGAAGTTTTCTTCTTGACACCATTTAGTCTAAAGAATGGCAAATAAGGCTATTCCTTTGGATATATATTAGAGTCTTAGGGATCTGTAAAATCTAAATTTTCACCAAATGGTTTTAAGATGGTTAAAATACTGTTTTATAGTAATAAATTTGGACCATAGGTTATATTGGGAATCATTTGAAACTAGAGAATATAAAAACTAATTTTTGTGTCCATAGCACTTTGTACAAACATCTACTATAACTATTAACTGACCAAATATTTCATTTACTAAAAAACTATTCATTGTACTCCTACTATATTCCAGGTGTTAGGGATAGAGCAGTAAACAAAATAAAAAAGTATTTGGAACTCACATTCTAGTGACTTATTGGAATCATTTGTTCATATTTGTGTATATTTTTTATATTGACTGCCATGTCTTATCCATTCTTTCTTCACCACAACATAGTAAGTGCCCAATAGTTTTGCAAATTGAATATATTCAACCTGCTTAATTTAATTTTTGCTCTAAAGAACATCTTTTTTTAAAGTTTGTGTATTTGAATACTGTGTTTAAATTTTTATATAAGGAGTTATATAAAATCCATGGCTATACATTTCAGAGCTTAAGAAAGATGCAAAATATGAATTTGAAGCAAAATTCACGATTTTTTTTTCTGGTTTAAACAATGTCACTGAGTCACCAGCACAACCTGGTGGCTGTTTAAGTGAACTACTTGGCTCAATGTTCAAAGTTTCTCTTGTGAGTTGTGTCTCCATTCTTGTGTTGACCTGGCGTTTAATTTTATTTTTATTTTTTGTATTTAAAAATCACATTAAGAATTTTATAACTATTGCAATTAAACTCTATATAACTTTTCGTAAAAGACATATAAGTATTTGAAAACACTGTATGTACTGGTCCTCTAACAAAGTAATTGGACGATTTGTCTCCATGAAAAGTTAATTAACTTCTAGAGGGCAACAAGAGTATTGTGCATTTTTTTTTCTATTTTTAAAAAAAATTTTTTTGAAGAACATTATGTTTACTAGGCTCTCCCCTACCCCAAGTCCCCCCCACAAACCCCATTACAGTCACTGTCCATCAGCATAGTAAGATGTTGTAGAATCACTACTTGTCTTCTCTGTGTTGCAAAGCCCTCCCCTTTCCCCTACCCCCCACATTATACATGCTAATCATAATACCCCCTTTCTTCTTCCCCGCCCTTATCCCTCCCTACCCTCCCATTCTCCTTAGTCTCTTTCCCTTTGGTAACTGTTAGTCCATTCTTGGGTTCTGTGATTCTGCTGCTGTTTTGTTCCTTCAGTTTTCCTTTTGTCCTTATATACTTCACAGATGAGTGAAATCATTTGGTATTTGTTTTTCTCCTCTTGGCTTATTTCACTGAGCATAATACCCTCTAGCTCCATTCATGTTGTTGCAAATGGTAGGATTTGTTTTCTTCTTATGGCTGAATAATATTCCATTGTGTATATGTACCATGTCTTCCTTATCCATTCATCTACTGATGGACATTTAGGTTGCTTCCATTTCTTGGCTATTGTAAATAGTGCTGCGATAAACATAGGGGTGCATCTGTCTTTTTCAAACTGGAGTGCTGCATCCTTAGGATAAATTCCTAGAAGTGGAATTCCTGGGTCAAATGGTAAGTCTATTTTGAACATTTTGAGGAACCTCCATATTGCTTTCCACAATGGTTGAACTAATTTACATTCTCACCAGCAGTGTAGGAGGGATCCCCTTTCTCTGCAACCTCGCCAACATTTGTTGTTGTTTGTCTTTTGGATGGTGGCCATCCTTACTTGTGTGAGGTGATATTTCATTGTGGTTTTAATTTGCATTTCTCTGATAACTAGTGATGTGGAGCATCTTTTCATGTGTCTGTTGGCCATCTGAATTTCTTCTTTGGAGAACTATCTGTTCAGCTTCTCTGCCCATTTTTTAATTGGATTATTTGCTTTTTGTTTGTTGAGGAGCGTGAGCTCTTTATATATTTTGGATGTCAAGCCTTTATCGGATCTGTCATTTATGAAAATATTCTCCCATACTGTAGGGTTCCTTTTTGTTCTATTGATGGTGTCTTTTGCTGTACAGAAGCTTTTCAGCTTAATAAAGTCCCACTTGTTCATTTTTGCTTTTGTTTTTCTTGCCCAGGGAGATATGTTCATGAAGAAGTCGCTAATGTTCACATCCAAGAGATTTTTGCCTATGTTTTTTTTCTTAGAGTTTTATGGTTTCATGACTTACATTCAGGTCTTTGATCCATTTTGAATTTACTTTTGTGTATGGGGTTAGACAGTGATCCAGTTTCATTCTCTTACATGTAGCTGTCCAGTTCTGTCAGCACCATCTGTTGAAGAGACTGTTATTTCCCCATTGTATGTCCATGGCTCCTTTATCGAATATTAATTGACCATATATGTTTGGGTTAATGTCTGGAGTCTCTAATCTGTTCCACTGGTCTGTGGCTCTGTTCTTGTGCCAGTACCAAATTGTCTTGATTACTATGGCTTCATAGTAGAGCTTGAAGTTGGGGAGTGAGATCCCCCCTACTTTATTCTTCTTTCTCAGGATTGCTTTGGCTATTCTGAGTCTTTGGTGTTTCCATATGAATTTTTGAACTATTTGTTCCAGTTTGTTGAAGAATGTTGCTGGTAGTTTCATAGGGATTGCATCAAATCTGTATATTGCTTTGGGCAGGATGGCCATTTTGACGATATTAATTCTTCGTAGCCACGAGCATGGGATGAGTTTCCATCTGTTAGTGTCCCCTTTAATTTCTCTTAAGAGTGACTTGTAGTTTTCAGGGTATAGGTCTTTCACTTCTTTGGTTAGGTTTATTCCTAGGTATTTTATTCTTTTTGATGCAATTGTGAATGGAATTGTTTTCCTGATTTCTCTTTCTATTGGTTCATTGTTAGTGTATAGGAAAGCCACAGATTTCTGTGTGTTAATTTTGTATCCTGCAACTTTGCTGTATTCTGATACCAGTTCTAGTAGTTTTGGAGTGGAGTCTTTAGGGTTTTTTATGTACAACATCATATCATCTGCAAATAGTGACAGTTTAACTTCTTCTTTACCAATCTGGATTCCTTGTATTTCTTTGTTTTGTCTGATTGCCATGGCTAGGACCTCCAGTACTATGTTAAAAAACAGTGGGGAGAGTGGGCATCCTTGTCTAGTTCCCGATCTCAGAAGAAAAGCTTTCAGCTTCTCGCTGTTCAGTATAATGTTGGCTGTGGCTTTATGATATATGGCCTTTATTATGTTGAGGTACTTGCCCTCTATACCCATTTTGTTGAGAGTTTTTATCATGAATGGATGTTGAATTTTATCGAATGCTTTTTCAGCATCTATGGAGATGATTATGTGGATTTTGTCTTTCTTTTTGTTGATGTGGTGGATGATGTTGATGGATTTTCGAATGTTGTACTATCCTTGCATCCCTGGGATGAATCCCACTTAGTCATGGTGTATGATCCTCTTGATATATTTTTGAATTTGGATTGCTAATATTTTTTTGAGTATTTTTGCATCTATGTTCATCAGGGATATTTGTCTGTAATTTTCTTTTTTGGTTGGGTCTTTGCCTGGTTTTGGTATTAAGGTGATGTTGGCTTCATAGAATGAGTTTGGGAGTATTCCCTCCTCTTCTATTTTTTGGAAAACTTTAAGGACAATGGGTATTATATCTTCTCTGTATGTCTGATAAAATTCCAAGGTAAATCCATCTGGCCCAGGGGTTTTTTTCTTGGGTAGTTTTTTGATTACTGCTTCAATTTCTTTGCTGGTAATTGGTTTGTTTAGATTTTGTGTTTCTCCTTGGTCAGTCTTGGAAGGTTGTGTTTTTCTAGGAAGTTGTCCATTTCTTCTAGATTTTCCAGCTTCTTAGCATATAGGTTTTCATAGTATTCTCTAATAATTCTTTGTATTTCTGTTGGGTCCATTGTGATGTTTCCTTTCTCATTTCTGATTCTGTTGAAGTGTTTTGATTCTCTTTTTCTCTTAATAAGTCTGGCTAGAGGCTTATCTACTTTGTTTATTTTCTCGAAGAACCAGCTCTTGGTTTCATTGATTTTTTTCTATTGTTTTATTCTTCTCAATTTTGTTTATTTCTTCTCTGATCTTTATTATGTCCCTCCTTCTGCTGACTTTAGGCCTTATTTGTTCTTCTTTTTCCAGTTTTGATAACTGTGACTTTAGACTATTCATTTGGGTTTGTTCTTCCTTCTTTAAATATGCCTGGATTGCTATATACTTTCCTCTTAAGACTGCTTTTGCTGTGTCCCACAGAAGTTGGGGATTTGTGTTGTTGTCATTCATTTCCATATATTGCTGGATCTCCATTTTAATTTGGTTGTTGATCCATTGACTATTTAGAAGTGTGTTGTTAAGCTTCCATGTGTTTGTGAGCCTTTTTGCTTCATTGGCACAATTTTTTCTAGTTTTATACCTTTGTGGTCTGAAAAGTTGGTTGGTAGGATTTCAATCTTTTGGAATTTACTGAGGCTCTTTTTGTGGCCTAGTATGTGGTCTATTCTGGAGAATGTTCCATGTACACTTGAGAAGAATGTGTATCCTGTTGCTTTTGGGTGTAGAGTTCTATAGATGTCTATTAGGTCCATCTGTTCTAGTGTGTTGTTCAGTGCCTCTGTGTCCTTACTTATTTTCTGTCTGGTGGATCTGTACTTTGGAGTGAATGGTGTGTTGAAGTCCCCTAAAATGAATGCATTGCAGTCTATTTCCTCCTTTAGTTCTGTTAGCATTTGTTTCACATATGCTGGTGCTCCTGTGTTGGGTGCATATACATTTATAATGGTTATATCTTCTTGTTGGACTGAGCCCTTTATCATTATGTAATGTCCTTATTTATCTCTTGTTACTTTCTTTATTTTGAAGTCTATTTTCTCTGATACTAGTACTGCCACTCCTGCTTTTTTCTCCCTATTGTTTGCATGAAATATCTTTTTCCATCCCTTGACTTTTAGTCTGTGCATGTGTTTGGGTTTGAGGTGAGTCTCTTGTAAGCAGCATATAGATGGGTCTTGTTTTTTTATTCATTCAGTGACTCTATGTCTTTTGATTGGTGCATTCAGTCCATTTACATTTAAGGTGATTATCGATTGGTATGTACTTATTGCCATTTCAGGCTTTAGATTCGTGGTTATCAAAGGTTCCAGGTTACTTTCCTTACTATCTAAGAGTCTAACTTAACTCACTTAGTATGCTGTTACAAACACAATCTAAAGGTTCTTTTCTATCTCTCCTCCTTTTTCTTCCTCCTTCATTCTTTATATATTAGGTATCAGATTCTATACTTTTTCTCTATCCCTTGATTGGCTTTGGGGATAGTCAATTTAATTTTGCATTTGCCTCGCAATCAGCTGCGCCACCCTCCCTACCATGATTTTACTACCTCTGGTGACAGCTATCCACCCCTAGGAACCCTTCCATCTATAGCAGTCCCTCCAAAATAGACTGCAGAGATGGTTTGTGGGAGGTAAACTCTCTCAGCTTTTGCTTATCTGGAAATTGTTTAATCCCTCCTTCAAATTTAAATGATAATCTTGCTGGATAAATTAATCTTGGTTCCAGGCCCTTCTGCTTCATGGGATTTAATACATCATGCCTCTCCCTTCTGGCCTGTAAGGTTTCTGCTGAGAAGTCTGATGTTAGTCTGATGGGCTTTCCTTTGTATGTGATCTTATTTCTGCCTCTGGCTGCTTTTAACAGTCTGTCCTTATCCTTGATCTTTCCCATTTTAATTACTATGTGTCTTGCTGTTGTCTTCCTTGGGTCCCTTGTGTTGGGAGATCTGTGGATCTCCATGGCCTGAGAGACTATGTCCTTCCCCAGTTTGGGGAAGTTTTCAGCAACTACCTCCTCAAAAACACTTTCTATCCCTTTCTCTCTGTCTTCTTCTTCTGGTATCCCTATAATGCGAATATTGTTTCGCTTGGATTGGTCACACAGTTCTCTCAATATTCTTTCATTTTTAGAGATCCTTTTTTCTCTCTGTGCCTCAGCTTCTTTGTATTCCTCTTCTCTAGTTTCTATTTCATTTATTGTCTCCTCCACTGTATCCAACCTGCTTTTAATACCCTTCATGATGTTCTTTAATGATTGGGTCTCTGACCTGAATTCATTCCTGAGTTCTTGGATGTCTTTCCGTACGTCCATTAGGATGTTGATCATTTTTATTTTGAACTTCCTTTCAGGAAGAGTCACGAAGTCCGTATCATTTAAATCTTTCTCGGTAGTTGTATTAACAATTTTACTCTGGACCTGGTTCCTTTGGCGTTTCATGTTTGTATATGGCGCCCTCTAGTGTCCAGAAGCTCTATTCTGGAGCTGCTCAGCCCGTGAAGCAATGTCGGGGGTCTCAGGGGAGCGGTACTGGGGGGAGGAAAGAGCTGTTCCCTGCCTCCTGGCTGCTCTGCCTGTCTCCACTGCCTGAGCCAGTGGGCCAGTCACACAGGTATAAGTTTTTGTCCCAGAGCAGCCTGATATGGATCTCTGCTTTCCACAGGCAGCCGGAATCCCAGTCTCCCCAGGAACTCTGCCTGTATTAACTTTCCAACCCAGTAGTCATGAGAGTCTCATGAAAGCACCTTGAAATGTAGGTTTGTGCACCCAGAGCAGATCTCCGGAGCCGGGTATTCAGCAGTCCCAAGCCTTCTACTCCCTCCCTGCTCCGTTTCTCTTCCTCCTGCTAGTGAGCTGGGGTCGGGGAGGGGCTCGGGTCCCGCGGAGCCACAGCTCTGGTACGTTACCCCGCTCCCTGAGGTCTGCTCTTTTCTCCAGGTGTGTGCAGTCTGATGCATCCTCTTTCCTGTTGCTCTCTCAGGATTAGTTGCGCCAATTAAATTTTCTAATTGTATCCAGTTTAGGAGGAAGCCTCTGTCTCTCCTTTCACGCTGCCATCTTTTGGTCTGGTTTTAAGAGTATTGTGCATTTTAAAATTATAATCCTGCTCTTCATGATACGTTAATATTTTGTGAATTAAAAGCAATTATTGTTTTATTTAGTTGCTACATTTTAAAGGGTTTGTACATTTTGTAGGTGATTGATGCCCACTTAATAGAGTCCAGAAAAAGTATTTTTGTCAGGTCCACAATATCTATAATCTGATGGCCCTTCCTTCAAATGACCATTCTAAAAAAATCTAGGAAGAAGCTGAATGATCATCTGCCAGAAATGTCTTAAGAGGTATTTTACCATGGGTGGGGGTAGTTGCAGAAGAAGATCTCTGATTCTAAGATTTTAAAACTACTGATGATTCACTGAAACATAATTTTTGCCTGCTTGTATTTCTGCTGATGAATTCAGTCCACATGTAAAATTCCTTCAATAATTGCTGGGAGTCTCCAGAAGGATCTCCTTGTGCTCAAGAACCCTTCATCTCAGTACTCTCTCCTACAACCTCCCTTTGTCCTCCTATTGGAAGAGATGCTGCTCTGCAGTGGAGAAGAACAGCTGCTTGGGCCCTTGTGTTTTTGTCAGATTTGCCTGCTGCCCGTATTCGCCAGAGCTCAGAGAACAGTCCCTTGGATTACAGATACATTCTCTAAGGCTCTGTTGCCAGCAACTGACACAGAATTCTAATTTCTTGCTCCTTCATTTCCTGCCCCCCCATGCACATCTGCTGCTCTTGAGGGTGGCCACTTTTTACTGTTTTTCTCTTGCATGTATCCATGTAAGAGGCATTTAAATGAGCATCTCTGATGCACAGGGCCCTGCATTTGGCACTGGAGATACAGCACTGAACTATGCGGATATAACCCAGTTCTCACCGAGTATCCATCCCAACAAATAAATATGGATGCAAAACAGATCATCTCACTATGAGTTAACAAAGCCCAACACTTCATCAGACATTATGAATCTCCTTTGGGCTTATCTGGACTCCTGTTAAGTATTGATTTTACGAGTATTGGTAAACAACATAATCTTCACTGAGTTTTAGATGAAATTTTAAGTTTAATTTAAACAACAGAGGCCACAAGAAAAGTGCAAGTAAATCACAGATTAAAACCATACACTCCATACCATGTTAAAATACACACACATATATATTCACATATCACACATACATATATACACACATATGTATATATGATTAAACCAAGTTCTGTATATGTATATATAATATAGCTTTCAGATATATATATGTATATATATATAGCACGTTTCCAAGTTCTGTAGAGAGAGATAGAGAGAGAAGTTTCCAAATTCTGTATATTAAGGATACATATTGTTTCTAAAGCCTGTATATATATTATACACACACACATGCACACACACACATATTTTTTATGTAGATGGTGTTGATGATGGAGTTCCTAACCTCTTAGGGAGCCCAGAAATTGGGTATTTTGAAACATTGGTAGTCCTTTTCTCCTTATGCTGAGGATTGCGTGCAGCTTTAGTTGTTAACAGTGCTGGCAAAAGTATCAATCAAATGAATGCTCCATGGAAAGGAAGTGTTGATGCTTTTGGAATTGGAGAGAACTGAAGAGTTTTCTGGATGGGTAATTCAGATGCAAGATAACTAAAAAAAATAGCTAGATGCAGAAGTAGTAGGAGGGGTTAAAGAAGAGGGGTAGACTTTGGCTGTGTTGGGCATGGCCAACCTCAGACATCCAAGAAGAATGAGTTAGACAAATGCATAGAGATTAGGGATATATGATCAACTCTAGTTCTGAATATTGAGCCTAAATTGCTTGAGTGTAACTGTTTTCATCAATCTGAACTACTGTGAGGCACAAAAAGCATTTAACACACACACTGCCAGCTTGTTGAATAAAACTATTTCTCTGCTTGACACACTCTCTCTCTGTATATCGGCTGAATCAGGTGGCAGGGGAAACAAACTGGGTTACATTTGTAAAATAGAATTCTTTTTGTACATCTGGGTAGAGAAGCCTCATATTGAATTGGTACTTTTATTTTGCAGAGAAGGATGTTCACTAAGCTGTGAATTTTATTTGATTCATTTATGGATCTCAAACTACTTGTAAAAATTATGAAAATATTAGAGGAGAAAAAAGCGAATCAGCATACATGACAGTGGCAGTCTTCTTTCTTCCTATCAGACCATTTGTCTAATGCTATGAAATAAATCCATCCTTCTTAAGAAATTATAACTTTCATCATTGGTGTGTTTGAAGGTGGGCTGGTTGGTGAGCCTCTTCGTTAGCTGTCCTCAGGAATTTTAAAAAAAGGTGTTTTTCTCTATCTCATCTGTGAATTAGGAACTCCAGTAGAGAATCACACATGTAATTTCAGAATTCTGAAATTCTGGAAAATTTGTAACTCACATAGTAGAAATTCCCTAAATGCTTAAAAATAGAGAAAAAAACCCATCCATAATTGTTTTTAGGGAAAACAAAGGTAAGTGACCTCATAGACAGTGTTCCACATTCATGCCGATGTATGGAGTACATGCAAAGAGGTAAAGTGGGAGGTGGTGTGAAAGGGGGAATCGGGTTACCTCTGGAGTGTGCTGTTAAGAACAAAGCTCAGCTCCCCGAGTAAGCATGGAACCAACATAATCATTAGAGTCAGTAATGTGCTTGCCTAGTTAAATGGCATGCTTAGAGGAAAGCATTTACAGAAAAATCTTGTTCTGAAGAAAACTATGGGGAAACGCACATTCACACATATACAAACATGTACATACACACTATATGACCCCTGGCCCCCACAACCTCTGCTGCCAATCCAGCAACACTGCTTCTGCTTAATTTGCAATTCTCTTCAGGGTTTTCTTCAGAGCAAGCTTGACATCCTTGTTCCTTAGACTATAGATGAGGGGGTTCAGCATGGGCACAACATTGGTATAAAATACTGAGAAGAATTTCCCCTGGGCCACAGAACCAACAGAAGAGGTCTTGAGATGTGTGAACAACCCAGACCCATAGAAGAGGGCAACAGTTATTATGTGAGAGCCACAGGTGCTGAAGGCTTTGGACCAACCCTGAGCTGAAGAGATGTGGAGGAAATCACAGAGGATCAAAGCATAAGAAATGAAAATAATGAAGCTGGATATTATTACAACTGTGCTCACAATAATGGAGTCCACCAGCTCATTGATATAGGTGCTACTACAGGAGAGCTGGAGGAGGGGGAAGATGTCACACATGTAATGATTGATGATGCTGGAATCACAGAAGGACAATCTGACCATGTTCCCTGTGTGAACCATGGCCCCAGCAAACCCCATTACATAGGAACCAAACATCAGCAGAAAACAGACCTGAGGGGACATGGCAGCCGTGTACATGAGGGGCTTACAGATGGCCTTGTAGCGATCATAGGCCATGGCTGTCAACACATAGCATTCAGAATGGACAAAGAAACAGAAAAAAAACAGCTGAGACATACATCCTGCAAAGGAGATGATGTTCTTCTCAGACACAAAGCTCATCAGCATTTTGGGGGTAATGACCAAAGAGTGGCAGAGATCAATGAAGGACAGGTTCAAGATGAAAAAGTACATGGGAGTGTGAAGGTGGGAATTCAGGCATATTAGTTTAATTAGGCCCAAATTCCCTACCATAGTGACCATATAATTCAGTAAGAAGAGGAAGAAAAGGGGTAACTGGAGTTGGGGCTGGTCTGTAAATCCTGCCAGGAGGAACTCGGTTACTGAAGAGTCATTTTCCATAGCCATTATCTGAAGGGGTGTGATCTGTGAAGGAATGAGGGAAGAAAGTCACATGAGGAAGAGACACAGAACCTCTGATTCTAGACTGAGGACTTACTCTATTAGGCTGGGGTGTGGGGACAGCACGCTGCAAGAAGTGCAGGCAAGGACTCCCTATCTTTAACTTTATTCTCTCATTTGTCCTTTCCTTCCATGTTTTCAAGCTCAAATGTAACCCCCACCTCCCCAGGTTGACAATCCAGGAGGAAGTCTTTTAGCATGGGCACCAAAAGGAATTCCACATTTGAGAGATAAGGAAACAGTATTTCCAGGCGATGAATAGACTGGCCAAGGTCATACAGTTAGCAAAGGAGCCAAGAGTTGTGCTTGAGACCATTTCCTATGGAACTCCAGAAGCTCTGAGACAGTGAGGTCACTGCGATCCCTGCTACATCCCCGCTACACCCGGGTCAACACATCCTCTCTTCCCTTCCACAAACACAGTACCAGGCTTGGTGAAAGTGCTGAGTGTCCTCTACTGTCCTGTGCTCCTCCTCCCCATTCTCTTCATCCAGTCTTACCTCAAAATGAAAATGAATTGTTTAGGAAGGCTAGGTGGCCTCCCCACACCTCTCCACTGCTGTGGCTGTGGGAATGGAAACATCAGAACAGAGAAAGCCAACTTCCTTCTGCCTGAAGACCCCTCTATTGCCAGACCTTAAATGCTCTTTGCCCTGTCCTGAGGAGACAAAGCTTCTGATAATGGAGGTGGCAACATCCCTTCTATTTATGGATTTGTGTAAAATGTCCTCAGGGCAAGGCAAATGCATCAACTTTAGGTTCCAAGCCATCAGGTGGCTAATATTGTGAATTTATCTTAGTCTCTGTAGACCTCAGCAGCTTGTTTGGAAGCTTGGAAACAAGGCTCATTTAGGATTGAAGTTCGATCAGGCTCCTGAGGGAAGAAATTATTGAGCCTGTGTTTACTTCCTTTGTCAATCAGTTAGCACTGGTTCCTCTAGGACTCAATGTTCTCCAAATACCAGTTCACATTAAGAATTTCTAATCCTCTGTGCAGGGACAGAGGAGCTTCCCCTTAGCATTCATGCTTATTACTAAAAGAAGATTGTTCAGAGATAGAGTCATCTGCTATTTCCAATAATTTCATTTTTACATTTTTCTGTGATTGATATAGTGTATGTCATAGTTTTAATGCTATCCATCTTCTGGTGTCTTTTGCATCTATGGAGAAGTATAAAAAAATGTTAAGAGAATGAGCTGTGAGGTCAGTGAATTCAACTTCTTCCATTAACTACATGTATGATCTTGGACAAGTTACCTAATCTCTTTGAGCCTTTTTGCCTTATCGACATTATGAGTTTAATCGCTTCCACTTCCCAAGATTGCTTTGAGGATTAAAGGCCTTACAACCTCTAGAGCACCCAGAGAACTGCTTGGCATATGGCAAGTGCTAAGAACTGGGTTTCCTTCCTCTTCATCCTTGCTCTGTACCTACAAGGAAAAGGACCTCTTCCCTAAACTCACAATTCTGTATCCAAGTGTTTACTACACATTCCCACTCAAACTGAATTCTGCATCTCCATGTTGTCTCAGAACTGTCTCTCCTCTCATTATCTTTTCCTAAGTAAATGGCACCATTCCCTACCTAGATAGCTAATCTAGTAACAGGTTGCCATTCTGGGCTTTTCCTTCTCACTAACCATTAGTATCTGATCTTCAAATTTTACATGATTCTATTTCCTTAAAATCTCTTCTTCTTGACCCTTCCTCTGCATTGTACTGCCTTTGATAAAGCTCTCTTACCTCCAGTCTGGAATACTCTATAAGTTTCTTTAACCTGGGGTCCTACCATCACCCATTACATTAGCTCTCTATTGATGTGTAATAAATTACTGTTTGCAATTACCCACTTGCCAGTCATAGTACTGGAAGTCAGAAGTCTGGTACAGAATGGGATGGCTGGATTTCCTTCTGGAGGCTCTAAGGAAGAATCTGCTTCCAGGCTCATTCAGGTTGTTGGAAGAATTCAGCTCCTTGTGGTTGTAGAACTGAGGTCTCCATTCCTTGTCAACTGTCAGCTGTGGGTCGCTCTCAACTTCTACGGGCTGCCTGCATTCATTGTCACATGGCCCCTTGTCTTTAATTCACTGACAAATAGCACATTGAATCTTTGTGTTTTGAATCTCTCTGACTTCCCTTTCTGCCACTAGTTTGAGAAAACCTCTCTGCTTTAAAAATGCTCACGTGATTGATTAGGCCTGCCCTGACAATCTGCCTAATTTAAGGTCATCTGTACCATGTAACAAAGCATAGTCACTAGAATGATACTCATTAAATTTATAGTTACCACCCACACTCAAAGGAGAGGGGATGATACAAGGGAAAAATATACTGGGCAGGGGTCATTTTTTTTAGAGTCTCTTTTTTTCCTCTGGAATCTCTTCTTCACACATTTTATATAGAATCCCCTAGCGAAAATGCAACATCTCTTTGCTTAAAACCCATCAGCTTCTCTCTTAGCGCAAGTGCAAAACCCTCAGCCTGTCACAGATAGCTTTCTAGGGTCTGCGCCATTCCTTCAATTTTACTCTCTAGTAATACTGCGGGGCCCAAAGTTCCTCTCACATATTCTGATGATTTCTTGGCTTTTGTTTCATCTGCCTGAAATGCCTTCTCCCTTATTCTCCTCTACCCCTTACTCATTCTCCAAGGCTCAGATCTGTCATCATTTCTGATAGAATGTCTGTTCTCATCTCTTCCCCACTACCAGCACCTAAAGTGCCTGCCTTCTTTGTACGCAGTCAAAGCACCTTTTGCATGCTCGCATTTATGCACAAGTTCACCTGTGTACCTTCGTTACATTTACACTGGCAACTCCTAGAGGGCAAGGATTCAATCTGATTCATTTTTATCCATACTGCTATTAACAGATTTTTTTTTTGTCCTTAGCTCCGTATTTGTAAGTAACATGCAGTTGCCTCTTCCTCTCTCAGTATTAGGCCTCATCAGCTGACTTTAAGTTTGGAAAATGAAATTCAGCCATTTTTTACCTGCCAGCATCACAAATATCCTTCCTAGTGGCTTCACCCTCCCAGTACAGTTTATTTTTAAGTTAAATTACTACTCAGTGCTTATATGATTAGGAGGATGTCAATGCTTTGCACATCTAACTAATAAAATATGCTGATTACTTTTCCTTCGCACTCATTCTCTTGAGAGTAAAGAGTGGTCTTGGTTTTAATTGTTCAATTTTCTATGTACTTACCACTGATTCATCTCAGCACTCCCCTGCCAGTTGTTTATAAA
The DNA here is from genome assembly GCF_030020395.1 of Manis pentadactyla. Lineage (NCBI taxonomy): Eukaryota > Metazoa > Chordata > Mammalia > Pholidota > Manidae > Manis > Manis pentadactyla. Next base: position 10,494,031 of record NC_080031.1, on the reverse strand, counting down.
TCATCTTTCAATATTTATAAAGTCTCCAAGTGTTCAAAACCAAATATACATAATTAAAATGCCATACAAGTTTGTATCTCCCTCATGGAAAATCCAAAATATGTTTTTCTAAATGGTAGGCAGCTTCCTAGAAATAATGAAGTTTGGACCCAAGATCCATCCTTCTTATGCTCTGTCATCTACAACTTACACTCTTTTTGTCAAGTTGGTCAAAGAGAAAACATCATGAGAGATTATGAAAGTGAAGTTTTTGTGGTTTTGGAACTGGGGCAGTTTAACTTTTGCTCACATTTCACTCCCTAGATCTCAACCACCTGGCTGTACTTAACTGAAAGGGATGCTGGAAAACGTAGTCTTGTGACCAAGAACTTTTGCTGGACAGCTAGCCTATCCACACCCTGTATGACTTGACCACATCTTGTGTGTCTGAAAGTGTCTTTAATTTATACTCACATTTAAATGGTAACATTTAGGATGTGAACTTCCAATGTTTCCCTTGTTTTTAGTATAGTACCACCACACTCAAGTGCCTGCCTTTCAGAGATCCTCCATTTCACACTCTACATAATAACCTGGTCTTCTCCTAGGACTCAGGAGGGCCATTCACTTGAATGCACTGAGTGGGAGAGAATCTGGGGATGTGACTATTTCTTTAATGGCTTTTCAAGTAGATCTTCTGCTTTTATCCTCTCCTTCACCTCTACTTTCAGAGGTGTTCCATGCCACTAAAACACTGAGCATATAGGAGATGATGTGCTGTGTGGTATTTGCTTCTACCGCATAGCTTAGAATTAAGCTTTTGGGGACCCTGGGTCAGTTAATGATCATTCTCTGCGTTCCAGCTTCCCAAATTTCTTCCAGCTATTCTTCCCCCTACTGTTCTTGTCCCAGCAGGTTAATGGAACATACCTGTGCTCCTGACTTTTAGTGCCTTTATCATTTTAGTGGGCTTTCAGAAAGTAAAAGTGGTTTAATCATGGGCTGTCAACTGCCATCTCTTATCAGAAGTCCTACAGCTGAATTTCTAAGGTGGAAGTCTGGGAGCACACACAGTCTGCATAATTCATTCCAGCCTTCCTCTTATGTATTTGTGACATTTCTGTGAGAATAGGAAACATGGCTCCATTACCTGCAATTCATTTGCTGGAATTGTAAGGTTAAAGACACGAAGAACTGCATATAAACACTGCACGGTAGTTGTAAAATTTGTTTCTCACTGGGGTATGTGTTTGCAGCTCTGAAACTCTGTTACACATATACTAGGATTGAATGAATAATCATAAATTGTAGATAATAGTGCTTTTGTTATGCCCAGACGCCTTTGCTTATGATTAGTAACGATGAGGTGGGGGCTAGCGCGGCTGCCTCCACGGCGGCCCGCGGGACCGCGCGCCCCTTGGCACGGCGGCTGCGCGCTGGGGCCCCACACTGCGCCCTGGCGGCGGGGGCCCGCGGCCCATCCGCTTCCTGTCCGCCCTGGGCCGCTGCATCTCCTCGCCGGGCCGGACATTTTCCGCACCGGAGCCAAGCGTAGGCCCACCTCATCCGAACCCCAGGAAAGGAGAGACAGCGCCCGAGTACCTGGCTCAGAGAGGCAGCCGCGCAGGAGGGTTTGCTGAGCAGGAGGAAAGCCTCGCCTCCGCCCAGGCAGCCGCACCCTTACCTTCCCCGGGAGTCTTCGCAGACCTGGCCGCGGAGGCCCCCGCAGGGGCTCCCTGCGCCTCCGGGGGTTGGGGAGCCCCAAGGGTGAGGGGCGCGCAGAGCAGGAGGGGCGGCTTCCCAGCGCCGAAGGAGACCCGGCAGCAGAGCTCCGCGGTCGTCGCCGGGCCGAGGTGACTGCACGGAGGCTGCCCGGGGGACAGGCGGGCGCGGCATGCGTGTGGCCGTTGCCTCGTGAGGCTGCAGCGGCCCTGAGAGAGGCCTGCAGAGGCCGTGGTGGAGCAGAGCCGCGCCCGCGGCTGGAAGCCCCACGGACGTCCTGGCCGTGGCCCAGCCCGGGATCCACTGCGGCCCTGAGGTGGGCCGCTCCGCAGCTGCCGGAAGCGTGACCCCGACTGTCCGACAAGGCCAGATGTTCAGCCAGTTTCCAAGAGGACGGGATGGGGACAGAAGGCGGTTTCAGCCGCACGCGGCCGGCAGGCGAGGAGGAGGGCCGCCGCTGTTGCGCAGGTGGAGAGCATGCGCGCCGTCCGGGAGCACGTCTGCAGCCGCCTGGTGGTCCGCAGGAAGGGGGCGTCCGGTGGCCCTCGGGCAGAGGAGCGCACGGCAGAGGACACCGGGGACGGCAAGGTAAGCACGCTCATGCCCAAGATCCTGGGTACGTTCAAAGCAAGAAGCCTGCCCGGGCAGGGGTGCCGCATCTCTGCCATGCGTCGTGCTAGAGCAGTAGGGAACCCGACTCCATCCGGGGAGACCCTCTGCCTCTCCACTCCTGGGGCTCCAGCCCCCCACTACCACATCCCACCTCACCCCCCCTCCCTTTCTCAGCGCCTCCGTTGCCTGGCCCTCAGCCCCCCTTATTACACATCTGCATCTGCCATCTTTGGACATCAGGCCCCCTTTTGGCCTTCATTCACCCCAGAGATCCTTTCCTTTGTGTCTTAGTCCCTCATGTTTCAGGGGAAGCGTCTCTTAGTGCTTCAGGCCCTCATTATTCCAGGGCCTCGTGTTTTGGGGCTTCCGTGTTCTCGGGTTCTCCTGACTCACGGCCTCCTGGCCAGGTTGCTGCTTCACTCTCCTGCCCCCTGGCAGCCCCAGCCTCGCTTCCACGGCCTCTCACCACCTCAGGCCCTGGTGTCTCCCACCTCTCTCGGGCTGATGGGGGCTCACTTCCTGCCCCGGCTTGGATTCCCGTCTTCTCGCTGCCTCTGTCCCTGCCTCACAGCACCTTTCTTGGCAACCCGTACTTGGACTGTGGAGAAGCAAAGCTGGTTGCAGGCAGTTTTTGAGGGAGGGGTGGAACCATACTCAGAGGAAGTGTAATAGGGTGGGCTGCAGACGAGGGCATAGGGCACCGTGGGGAGGAGGGACCACATTCACAGACACCACCCTAGCTACATCTGAAAAGGAGTTGAATGTGGAGCACTTGTTCTTGATCAGGAGTGTACCTGGGGTGCAGGGGCACCTGAGCCCCAGCCCACTGCTCCCAGAGGTCCTGGTGTGAGTGGTCCTTGCCCTGCAGGCACCCAGCAGACCCCAACTCCACCCTGTTCTTGGACCCTTTCCTCTTTGTCACCAGCCTGCTAACTCTGCCCAGGTTTCCCCTTTTACCTTTCATGTTGTATATTTTCCACCTCCAGAGAGTAACTTTGATTTGGAATGACACATTTTGGGACCAGATGTTTAGAAAGTCCCTCACCATAGGTGTTAACATTGTGAAATTGGTGTTTCTCATATTTCTTTTCAATTTTTTTTATGTGTAAGAAATCCCAAGGGGGAAAGGAAACAGTTCCCTGAGTAAAGACAGTTCTGCCTCCAAGCACTTGGAGAAGGGAGGGTGGTGGTGCATGGGGGACATTTTCACTCCCTGATACTTTGCTGTCTGGTTACCAAAGCCACCTCCCAGGTAGGGGTGCACCAGGGACTTTTGTTGTGGAAAAGGCCCCTGGGGAGCCAGATGAGGTAGAGCACTTCTTGGTCTTGATGTGCTTGCTGACATTGTTTTTTGTGCAGCCTGGTGTGTACTGTTCTGAGCAGACCATTCCAGGAGTAGTTAGACATCCAACTTCATAGAGTTAGTAGGTCAACCCAGTGTGATCTCCAAGATACCTAATAAACCGTCCAAAGTCAAAGACAAAGAGAATTTTAAAAGCAATGCTGAAGGAGACAAAGAAGGTAGTGATATCATGATTAAGATGTAATGATGAAGAGGAAACATTACAACTGATACTACAATAATAGAGAGGATCATATAAGACTACTATGAACAATGAAATCTAAACAAGTTTGGATACATCAGCACTAAACCTGCTTTAGAAAGCACCCCCACCCCCATAGGTGTTAACATTGTGAAACATAAGATGGCATTAGTAAATCCTTACCTATCAGTAATTACTTTAAATGTAAATAGTTTAAAATTTCCAGGTAAAAGGCATCGAGTGGCTGAATAGGTAATAATAATAAAAAAGACTCAACTATATGCTCTCTACAAGAGACTTTAGCTTTAAGGACACACATAGAACTGAAAGTAAGGGGACCGAAAAAGATATTCTATGCGAGTAGAATCCAAAGAACAGCAGAGGTAGCTCTACTTATATCAGACAAAATAGACTAACTCAATGCTGAAGGAGACAAAGAAGGTAGTGATATCATGATTAAGATGTAATGATGAAAAGGAAACATTACAGCTGATACTACAATAATAGAAAGAATCATATAAGACTACTATGAACGATTAAGTCTAAACAAGTTTGGATAACCTAGAAGAAAGGTATAAATTCCTAGAAACATGAAATCTGCCGAGACTAAATCATTAAGAAATAGAAAATATAAACAAACCAATAAGGAGTAAGGAGATTGTATCAATAATCAAAAACCTCCCAACAAAGAAAATCCCAGGACTAAATGGTTTCGCTGGTGAGTCTACCAAATGTTTAAAGAATTAATCCCAAACCTTAAACTCTTCCAAAAATTGCAGACAGGGAGTACTCTCAAACTCATTTTACAAGGCCAGAATTACTCTCATATCAATGCCAGGTAAGACACTAAACGGAAAGGAAACTACAGGTAAGTATCTCTGATGAATACTGATGCAAAATTTCTCAACAAAATTCTAGCGAACTGAATTCAACAGCACATTAAAAGGATCATAAACCATAATCAAGTGGTACTATACCAGGGGATACAAGTATGGTTCAGCATACACAAATAAATAAAGGTGATCCACCAGATTAATAGAATTCATATGATCACCTCAGTAGATGCAGAAGATCATTTGACAAATTTTAGCATCAGTACATAACGAAAAAAGGAGAGGGGGTGGATTGCAAAGGGATATGAGGGAAATTTGGGGAGGGGTAATAGAAATGCTCTAGATTCTGATTACGGTTGTGGTTTCATGACTATTATTTTTTGAAAGTCATTGAATTGTATTTTTAAAATGGATGCATATTATTGTATCCAAATTATACCACAGTAACGATTTAAAAAGTCGTAAGAAGAAACCATTCTTAACTGTGATCTTCTGGCTCTTGCCCTTGAAAAATTTCATATAAACAATACAGATGTTGTTTTGTATTAAATAAGGACCTTGCGAGTTTTAATTACTATAGAAGGTTGAATAAATGTGGGTTGTAAAAGAATGGAATACAACTCAGCTATAAAGGGAATGGACCACTGATACATGAGGCAGTTGTGGTAGACTTAAGAGCATCATGCTTAATGAAAAAGCCAATTTCATAGGTTGTATATTCTATAGCTTGATTTGTTATCTTCCAAAGGACCCAACTATGGAGGTGGTCAATAGGTTATTGTGGTTGCCAGAAGGTTGCATGAAGGTTGGGAAGGTGGGGTTCAGTTTGACTGTGAAGGGGTGGTGTAAGGAAGTTCCACTGTGGTAGTGGAACAGTTCTGTATACTAATTGTGGTAGTAATTAGATTTACAGATGCACACATACACAGTCACACAGGACACAAACACATAAACACAATACTGTTGAAAGCTGAATAATGTCTGTGATCCTGCTATACAGTAATACCAATGTCAGGTTCCTGGCTTTGCTATTGTTGTTGAAGATGTCACCATGGTAGGAAGGTGGGTGGATTTCAAGGATTCTGTGCATTATTTTTGCTATTTCCTGTGAATCTATAGTCATTTCAAAATGTAAAAAAATTAGATTCCTTCTCACAAACATGATCATGTTAGTTCATACTTGGAATTCTAAAGCTCTATTTTCCTGAAATGTTTGCTTATTGATAGTGACTTTTCCTATAGATGTGATTTTAGCCTATTAAAAGTAATGGCATATTGACTTAGAACAACTCAAAGTAACTAAATGTCCATGAAATAGTAGATTATTTTTATATTAAATAACTTTTTATTAAACAATAAACTCTGAAATCAATGAAAAAGAGCATTTTTGTTTATGCCTATAAATTTGCATTAACACTGATTATTTAAAGGGAGTCGAATATTAAAAAAAGACCTAGTAAATATACTTCACTGAAATGTTCATAAATTTTCATGAACTGAAATTCTTTTTTTTAACAAGTATAATTGATAATCTTATATTGGTTTCAAATGTACAAAATATGATTCAACAGTCCACCTATATAATTAAATCCTCACCCCTCTAGTACCGTTACTATCTATCAATATAGAAAGTTGTTACCAAATAATTGACTATATTCGCCATGCTGTACTGTGGTTCCTGTGTCCACCTTGTATTTTATTGTGAATTATTGTGCTCATTTATCCCCTTCACCTTCCCCCCATGACCAGACACAATTCCTTCACCTTGTTACCACTAGTCACTTCTCAGTGTCTAAGGCTCTACTACTGTTTTGTTTTGAACTTAAATTTAAACTAATATGTTACCTAGATTTGTAATTAAAGAAATTTTCAGTGACATCCACTATTTGTGCCTTCCTAGGGAATGGCAGAGCATTCCTTCTCTTATGCCCTGGGGAACGTGTAATCCTTGATGGGTTATGAACATTTACTGTTGCAATTAGGGTTTAAGTATAGACACCAACTTCTTCTCTGTAGGGCTCATCATGATGGGAAGGTCCTAGGGGAGAACTATAACTGCCTTTCTGATCAGGTCCCAAGAAATATAAGCTTTAAGCCAGTGCCATGTGTTCTGTGACATGGTGGCTCAGGCGTCAAGTCTGTGGTTTCCCTTCATAGTTTCTTAGTAAATTTATAAAGACAAGTTTGAGTTTCACCTCAGACTGACTCCTGGAACATCCAGACTTTGAGATCTGTTCTCTGACTCTTATGCTAATAGAGAGAAGAATATTCTCTGACTGCAGCTACTTGACTTTGATACCACAAAAGCCAATTCTTCTTCCAGGACAGTGGAGATTGAAATGCATGGAAAGGGTCAGCACTAAGTTGTCTTAATGAAAGATGAGTGAGTGAATCAACTTTCTATTTTTCTCTCACTGTTGCTGAAATGAGAACTGTTTATATTGAATACGAAGAAACTCCAAAGTATGGAGGTCTGACTCGACTCCCTGCATTATTGTCAGCATACCCTCTCTGTGGTGGCACCATCCTCATTCTGGTAGCAGGAAAGCTCTGTCAGTACCAAGTGACACATACAGGATATGGCAACATCAGAGGAAAAACAGATGTATTTTGTTTGTAAGAAAAGTTTTTAATATGAAATTACTATCTATATATAAAAGTTAAAGTGCTGTAAGTATTCAGTTGATACATTTTCACAAACTTCACAAGTAATTTAATCAGTGCCCAAAGTAATTATGTTTCTCTTTCATGCTCAGCTGCAAAACCAAGGAAAGCTCATGCTCCTTCCTTTAGTCATTCTCTGTCCAGCTAGGATGGAACAAAGAAGGGGAACGTGTAGAAATACAGGAATGCATGGTTAGACATAAACTGTAGGCTACCCAGGCTCTCCTCAGTACCCGTAACGATTGTCGGCTCATGAAATCTTGTACCTGATGCCTTTGTGAAGCAGATTTACCCATGCTGTGTGCCCTGGAGGAATCCTCTTTTTCTTGACGGTCATCACAGGAGAGCTGCAGTTCCTGGCAGTGTAATGGAAACATAAGTAGGCACTGGGAAGTGCAGGACCAGAGAAATAGGAGGGAGAGACGGGGATGCATCCCCACTACTGAAGCTTCTCAGTAGGTAGGCTTGTAACTCAGCTCCTCCATCCCTTCTGTCCTCAAGGAAAGACAGGAGCCGTTGCTTTGAACACGCAGCTCATGCAAACAAAGAACAGGTGTGTGTGTGTGGCAGCCTATTCAGACTGTATGATGCAAAGGAGCACTTACTTCATTTTAGCAATTCTGAGTCCCCTTCTCACAGTGAGTTTGTGAGGAGAGAGCTGGGTCCTCTACTGATGGAATTTTCTTCTCTTCTTATAGGTTTCTAAAGATGAAAATGGTGGCTAGAAATGACTCCTTAGTGACTGAATTTATTCTTGCTGGATTAACAGACCACCCAGAGCTCCAGCAACCCCTCTTTTATCTGTTTCTCATGATCTACATTGTCACGGTGGTGGGCAACCTTGGCTTGATCATTCTCATTGGCCTTAACTCTCACCTCCATACCCCCATGTACTATTTCCTTTTCAATCTGTCCTTCATTGACCTGTGTTACTCTTCTGTTTTCACCCCCAAGATGCTGATGAACTTTGTGTCAAGGAAGAATATCATCTCCTATGTGGGATGCATGACTCAGCTGTTTTTCTTCCTCTTTTTTGTCATCTCTGAATGCTATATGTTGACCTCAATGGCCTACGATCGCTACGTGGCCATCTGTAAGCCCCTGCTGTATAAGGTCTCCATGTCCCGTCAGGTTTGCTCCATGCTGACTCTCGCTGCGTATGTGATGGGATTCGGTGGAGCTGCTGCCCACACAGGGTGCACGCTTAGACTAACCTTCTGCAGTGTGAATGTCATCAACCATTACCTGTGTGACATCCTCCCTCTCCTCCAACTTTCTTGCAGCAGCACCTACGTCAATGAGGTAGTAGTTCTCATTGTCGTGGGAATTAATATCACAGCACCCAGTTTTACCATCCTGATTTCTTATATCTTCATCCTCACCAGCATTGTTCATATCAAATCTGCTCAAGGAAGATCAAAAGCCTTCAGTACCTGTAGCTCTCACATCATTGCTCTTAGTCTTTTTTTTGGGTCAGCAGCATTCATGTACCTTAAATATTCCTCTCCTGGATCTATGGAGCAGGGAAAAGTTTCCTCTGTTTTCTATACTAACATAGTGCCCATGCTCAATCCCCTGATCTATAGTTTGAGAAACAAGGATGTCAAAGTTGCATTGAATAAAATGCTGTTTAAAATACAAAGGGGAAATAAATTCTAGTTAGAAGCAGCAGCAGTGTAAAGAAATTCAATTTTTTAATTAAATTTTACTGGTGTTTTCCAAGATGAGCCTTTATCTGTAACCATTTTACTTGTATAGATTGTTTTAAAAGTGGTGTAACAGACTTCTCTTAGCATTTCCATTTGTCTTATTTCTTTGCTTCTGTGTGTCCATCACCTTGCAGGAGTTAACTAAGTAACTAATAGTATGTTTATTAAACTAACACATGCACCAAATTTTTAAAAATTTTTTAGTACTGCTTTTTGTTTCCTGAGATATTCATAATCTTAGAGAAATATGTTGAGTTTCATATGTTACATAAGTTAAAATTAGAGCTTGCTCATTTAGACATAGATGTGCAAAATACTGCAGAAATATTCTCATTTTTAACAATATTGTTACTGTTGGGCAGCAGTATTCAAAAATGGCTTTTTTTCTCATCATGCAGACAACTTAAAGCAGGAGCAGATCCCTGGATGTTGTCCTTTTGCTCTATTTTTCTTACCAGTTTTCCTTTTATTACTCTGACTTTTCTTGTTCCCCTTGAGAATGGCAAAATCTATACCACATACCACCAGCTTCTGAGAGCTCCTGTCAGCCCAATGTATTTAATATTCAAGAGAATACATATAACTCCCCCATTCATCGCTGATCACAGCCATAAGAGAGGATTAATGGAATATTACATATGTATTTTATGGTCCCAATAAGGTGGGGTGGATGTTGCATTATAAAACTTGCATTCATTACTGTCTGAAATGACAGTAAATGTGTTGAAGGAGATCATACAGTTCTTAGTATAAATTTTGTTATCATTTAAAAGAAAACACTATATTTAGTGTTGAACAAACATTTTAGCCATTGTTTTCCTTATGCAATGAGGTTCATGAAAAAGGTGTATGTTAATGATAAAAAACTATATGCCTAGCAACATTTTGCAAATTTACTTAAAACTTGTTTCATCAATAGACAATAGATATATTTAACAACACGCTTTTCTCCTCTTATTTTTCTATTTCTTCAATGAATTTCCCATTTGTATTGGTAGCATATGAAATAGAGTTGGGGGGTGAACAAATACTCGTAGAAGTGGATTATCTTGTTTGACTAACAACAGTAATCAGTATAATGTAAAAGTGATTAATGAAACAATTACAGATAACAATAAATAATCAGAAAGAATTTTGGAGTACAATTTCTTTTTGTGAGTAGACTATTAGCAGTCAGAGAGGTGCTGCTAACTGCCCTTCAAGAGAAGCCCCTGCAGGGAGCATCCCTCACTGGACGTCTAATGCTGATAGTCTGTTGGATTCACCATAGTGTTCAGGGTCCATGCTCACTCTGCCATGTGCCCAGCCAGGGCATTACCATGGTCGGTCATGCACTAGCTGGTGAATTTCTGTGAAACACAAGCCTCTTCTGATAGGAAATCTGCTTTGGGACTTTCTATCAGAGACGTTTTAGGACCGCACTATGGTCTGAGATTTTTCCTACCCAGCTTTTCCTTCAATTTCTCTGTCAGGTGACAGACTTTCATCCTGGTCTGAAGGCCTGTATCACTGACTCGCACTACCTCCTATTTTATCCTTCCCAGGCATTTACTACATTGAATGTATTGTGAGTTTGTTTGTTGGCATCTACTGCTTGAGGGATTCTATATGACACAGGGAATTTACACTAACTGATTTTAACACTTAGTTTTAGGCTTTGAAAATCAAGACAGATTGGGTTTTTTGTAAAGATAGAAAAATAAATCCATAGGACAGAATAAAATATTCAGAAACAGATCCTCCAGGATATAGCCAATTGATTTTTGACTATGGAACAAAATAATTCTATAGGCACAGGAACATCTGATCAAATGCTGGGAATACTAACTATTCATGAGGAAAACACGAATTTTGATCTCTACCTCACACCATGCACAAAAATTAATTTTAAATGGATCAAAACGGTATACCTAAAAGTAACATAAATCTTCTAGAATAAAGCAGAAAATTATGTTGTTGTAGGTGTAGACTTCTCAGATGCTAGGAAGCACTAAATAAAGAAACAAAAAAACAAAATGAACTTCATTTAAATTACAACATACGTTTATCTGAAAAATTTCACAGGCAAGCTACTGACTAGAAGAATATTTGCAACACTTATATCTTTAAAAGGTACTTTATCAGAAAATATAACAACTTAATAATTATATCTCAGTGATAAAAGGACCTTTTCATAAGTGGACAGATGATTTGACAGACACATCCCAAGAATGGTGTGCAAAGAGCCAATAAGTACATGAAAATGATCCATACCTGCTGCAGCCCCCAGATGTATAGTCAGGTGGACAAGACCCCATAGCCACTGTAATAACCCCATTGCTTCATTGCTTTGGGCTGATCCCTTGAGTGGCTCATGCCCTTAGGCTTTATTGTATTTCATTTTTTTCAATGATGTTTAATTTATATAAAGTAGAATATACAAATATGAAGTATACCATTTGATGGCTTTTCCATAAGTATTAGCTAATTTAGTTACCTAGAAAATGTTAGGGAGCATTTCCACAACCTCATAAATTCCACTCTTGAACCTTCCAGTCAATAGCCAATCCCTATCCACCACCTGAGGTAACCATTGCCCTGATTTCTATTACATATATATCAGCAGTTCTCAAAATACATGACTTTGTCACTCCAGGGACATATGCCAATGTTTGGAGAACATTTTGATTGCGTCACAGGTGAGGTGAGAACACTACTGGCATCTAATGGGCAGAGGCCAGGGTTTCTTACAGCCTGTAATACACAGACCATCTCCACGGTAAAGAATGATTTAGTCCACAGTGTCAATAGTGACAAGGTTGAGATACCCAATATAATGAGTGGATTAGGGGCATGGGGAGGGGTTGGAACACTTACCAGGCTCTTTTTATGCATCAGGTATGTTTGTGCACATATGTTATGTGAGTTCATTGATTCAATCCCCCACAACCTTATATACTGCTCCTTTTAGTAGTCTCATTTTAGTGATATGCATAGGTAAAATGAGATGCAAATATATATATATGCATATATATTTATTTATATAATAATATAATATTTTACTACTGCAGTCCCAGAAGCTTTCAGAAAGTGCTAGAAATGGCAAGTGACAATGCCCCAGACCTTCCTCCTTCATAGACCTGTGAATGGACTCCAGGAATGATGAAGGAATCGACAGAGGGAGGCACTCAACCCTCTGCCCTGGGGAATAGGAACTCCTCGTGTGAAATTATAAAGTGCGTAGAACATTGAGTCTCCAAGGATCCAATGGCAGGTCTGTGACACAGGACGGAAACACAAGCTCCCTATTTTCTACCCTTGGTAGGCTCCTTTTATTTGGAAAGAGATCACCGGAGAGAGAGTATTTTCTGCTTTTCTAATCAATTTTCCCAGAGTTATGGGGCTAGGAATAGATTCTCATTTGGGTCAAATGGTTGTTTTGGAGCTCATAGTTGTTTTTTGCTGTCCTTGCAAGTGAAGGAGCCCTTCATGGCAAATTCTCCAATAGAAATAGTGACCTGCTCCCGGAATACCCTTCTCACCATGTCAAAGACAGGCTTTTTTTCTTTTTTCTGACTCTTTCATTGTCAGAATCTTAGACCACTTAGGACTGTAGACAAAAGGGGCCCTGAACCCCAGCAGCAGTGAGGCCTCCAGGTAAAGGAGAGGTGAGGGTTAAGTCAGCTCTGTCTTGGTGATTACCTTTCAAACCCGAAACTACATAAATCAGGGCTTGTGGGGAACACTGCCTTTTTATTGCTCTTTTCAGCACTGATCCTTAATGGAGACACAGAAGATGGACGAATGATGTGCAGAGACACTCATCATCACTCTATCAATTTACAGCTGGTGTCTCCTCTTAGTATGATCTACACTAGTATAATTGCTTGAAGAATTCACAAGCATTCTGCAAATTAGGACTTCATCGCTATTTTGAAGTGTTTGAACAAAAATGTGAAATTGGCTCCGATTGGTTCAATATCAAGTTTGTCAATGAAAGAAAAAAGCTCTGATATTATTTGAATGATTTCATGTGTAAACTTGGGGGTGGTTTTAGAAATGATTAAAAACTGTTAATTTTACATTGGATATTGTTTATTATGGTGCCTGTAAAACAGTATGGCTATAATTATTAAGAATTCTTAATTGTTGCTTAATTCACTAAATCTGATAGAAAAATATGTTCCAGAGGTTTCTGAAGATATTTTATCTGTGAATATTATCCAATAAGTAAATATTCACAATTCTGTTCTCAGTGTAAATATAATTTTTGAGTTATAAATGATTTATGTTTATATGGCATGCACTGAAAATACTGATTTTTTAAACTCTACCATCAAACATAACACATTATTGAAAAGTTCACAGAACATTCATTTATAGTTTAATAAATAATGAAAACAAGTCAATATCATCTCTACCCAGGTCATAAAGTATTGCTGAAATAGGTTATTCAATATTTATACCTACATTTTTCCCCATGTGGCCCCCAAAACCTAGTCCAAGAATATGATGATATACGTTAAGTTGGTAAATAGTTTAGTTAGTCCAATGCGGACCAGTGAACTGTGTCCACTCAGTACCTAGGTCAACTTTTGTTTGATGTCTTCATTTTTGTTGAACTATTTGTATAAACACATAATTAGTGTTAGAAAAATGAGGTGCTATATATTTTAATTTTGTGAGATTTTGCAAGTTTCCTTCAATTAAATGTTTGGTAGACTGATGTTAGTATTACATAGAATCATGTAAATAATGTACTCAAAATGTTTTGGAGAGAAAATACCTAAATAAGTTTAGAATGCTGTTCTGGTCTTTCCCTCTAAGTTTTTTCGTACTTCTCAGATTTTTGATTCCTGTACCTATCCCGTAGCACCGAGCCATTCAAAATAAGTACCGGCCTTTTTTGTCTCTCCAAGACCGTACTTTTGTATTGTTGGTCCCTTCCAAACAGCTCTTTTTGTGGGGAGGGGGAATTTTAAAAAGATAACCATTGGAGAAACTCTGAAAAGTAAAGATAAATATATACAACTTAATATAATCAATTTTCCAAAACTGAAGAATTTTTTCAGTTTCTGGTGGACTCACTCAGCTTTGCAAGTGCTTAGAAATATTCTTTGTACATACTCATTGCAACTCCATTAGCCACGTGGCAGAGTTCTTCCCGACTGAAGAGACATAGAGGGAAGCCATCTGTTGGCTTGTGGAGAAGATTTAGTTCATGAGAAAGTAGGAGAGAGAGATGGGAGGTGAGTTCTTTTGCCTTGTTGTCTTGCTTGCTTTGTTTGAAAATAGTTGCTTTTAAATGTGATTTTCGGAGCGATGGCAGTCATTTTGTGACCATAAGGTGAACAGCTTCAGGACAAAGGCCAACAGTCTGAGGAGAATGGAATGGAAGGGCCTGGGTCCTTGAGAGTGTTTATTTCTTGAACCAACCCTGGACACTGCAGCTCCAGATCTATTAGTGTGTGAGAAGAGTAAGAACCTCTCTTATGAATTTTTAATTGAGCATTCTGGAAGCTGAAAGGAGAAACTTTCTAATTAACATGAGTTAAAGCCTATATTTCTGAGATATTAAATAGTATATTATTTTAACGGATTTTATTAAATTATTAAATTAATTTTATATTAATAATTACTTTTAATTAATTGTTAAATAATATATTATTTTAATGGTCTATTGTGGAATAGTCTTGCAGTTTTCTAGTAAGCACTGAAGAGAAAAACTGAAATTTATTATGATATAAAGTATGAACATACTTATACTTAAATGTAAAAAATATTCTTCATGTGGCCAATATGTTTTGCTTTTTATAGGCTTGTGGTCTCTGAAATGTAAATATTCTCCAACGTTCTCTTTTTTTATTTGGAGAGGAGAATTTGCACAATACTTAGTGTGCTCGAAATATTTATATCTTTCAGAATAATGCGTTCACACTATTTTTTCTATCAAATTTATCTCTCATTTGGTATCTTCTTTCATTTTCTCTAAAGCTTAATCAGAATTTTGAGACTTATACTTTTATTATAAAGTTTTAGTTACTCATTGGGTTGAGACCCAGTAAAAGTTCTTGAATTAGGGAAGAAAACTGCTTTCCAAGCTTATTTTACTATTATTGAATATGGCCACGTATGAGGGATATGTGGGAAAATGCTAGGGTAATAGGAGCCACTGTAGTTCACCAGTACAGTTCACATAAAAGCTGAAAAGGCTGGAACAGTGTGGTGCTGAGAGAAATGGATGGAAATCAGTGCTGGTGTGGACTCTATAACACTTAGCATGTGAAAAATGCGGGAAACAGTCTGAAGGTTTTCACCAAAGAACAATATAATTTATAGGATTATTTGTGGAGTACCTGCTGTGTGCTCTGCACTATACACAGTACAACGAGAAGAGCCATAAACAAGACAGAATATTTATACTCACATAGCTTAACAGTTTATAGGGGAACATGGGAACTAAAGAGAAAAAATGTGTGATGCATGTCTTGATGGTCTATCCACTGTTAGTTTTGTGTATGTAAATAAGGATATTGATTTACTGTTTACCACAGCCCAGGCACTGTTCTAACATTTTATATATATTTTTCATAATTATCAAATGAACCTAATGAAAGAGATTTACATTTATCACTGCTTTTGAAATCATGAACCCGAGGCATAAGCCGTTAGGTAGCTTGTCCAAGTTAGTAACCACGGACGTAGTTCTCAAATACATGTTGTCTGGCTCCATATCCCAAAGACTTTTCTGTGATGAGATGGAATTAATGACTTCATTTAATGAAATGTTACATTTAAGGACATAGCAGGATCCTCAGGTAGATATTTTCAAGAAGTGTTTACAAGGAAAAACTTGAAAAGGGAGAAAGGCATCAATGTTTTTTTCAGGGTGGAGGAGATAAACGAGAGGAAACAAATGAATTGAGGTGGTACAATTTTTTGAATATTCAGGTGACAAAATCAAGAAGCCTCTGATCAGACTCTGTAAAATTTCCATTTTAAGTTTTGGAAGAAAGACATAAGGAATCTCTACAATAAGATTTTCCTTTAAAGATGATGACAGAAGGGAGGGAATTTATTTCTGCCTCTACCTTTGGGGACCAACAAAACTAAAGATAGGTATAAAGTAGCTTAAATATTGAGTCCCTAAGGAACGGAAGACAGATGATGGTCCAGAGGGTAAATACAATCCCCCTATTTCTCTTTTACACATAGACTCTATTCCTCGGGGAAAAGACTGAGCAAGCATCTACCCTGTTTATAAGCAAGTGCACTTTATCATTAAACTCACATTTAATCTCCTGTGTCTTACCAAGTGGTGAGTGTGATGATAACAAAGGTTATATTTGGCTCTGCTGCTTTTGAGGTTTCAAAGTCACAATGAGAAGTTACGGTGTGTAGTTTGGAAAGATTTCCAGGGCATATCTGCAATAAGTCTGGGCTGCATACTTTTATAATTAAAAGAACCAAAGTCTCAAAGCCTGAAATTGCCTTTATAGGACAAGGGTAGGTACCAAAGATAAGGGAGCACTGATGTTTTCTGGCAGAAGGAGGGTGAGGTGAGTTTCTGAATTCCGTTTATGTCAATGTCCTTGTTGTTGTGAGATGGGTGTCCTGAGATCTGAGATATGCCACTTTCCCATTGGCTGAAGTTCTGAGATTCAAGGGAAACTGCTTGGGAGCATGTGTTGGAGGGGGCGGTGTCAGGTGATGTGCAGAGTTCAGAGAATTTGGGGGTGCAGAATCCCAGGTTAAGCTCCCTCCCCATGGGAGGACCTCTCACTCTCTGCGTTTATGGGTCTTACCTTGGCACGGGCAGTAACAGCCCCTCCTAGACTCTGGTCCTTACTTCTGGGATAGAAACAGCCTCCTTAGTTCTCATTCCAACAAGGTTAATGTGTATAGAGGTAGCACCAGGCTGCTAGGTTCTCTGCCTCCAATTTTACTGGTGAGGGGAGGGCTTCAGTGAATGAGAGATGGTGAGACCAGAGAAGGGAAGGTCTGTCTTGGCCCACCTTTCTTCTGTCTCATCCCTTAGGTTTTCCAGTAATCTGTTTTGCCTATGGTAGCACTGACCTCTGTACTTTAAATATGTGGTGCCCATTAGCTCTATCTAGATTATTAGTGCTGTGTCAGTGTCATTCAACATAATGTTAATGGTAAAGGCAGATTCTATATGTACAGATTGGGCTATTCTTCGATATTCCCAGTATATAGCCTCTCATGTCAGATGAGATATTGCAGGAAAAACTGAGTTGTCCTTTAATATAACACTTTTCCTCTTGACCACAGATCCCCTTAGAGAAGAATGGCTTTTGGAAATGGTTCTTCAGTTACTGAATTTATTCTTCTGGGATTAACAGACCAACCAGATCTCCAACTGCCCCTGTTCTTCCTGTTTCTAGTAATGTATATGGTCACTCAGTTGGGAAATTTGGCCTTGATAACTCTAATTGGGCTGAATTCACACCTGCACACCCCCATGTACTTTTTCCTGTTGAACTTGTCCTTCATAGACATCTGCTATTCTTCAGTATTTACACCCAAAATGCTGATGAATTTCTTATCGAAGAAGAACATTATCTCCTACATGGGGTGCATGACCCAGTTCTGTTTTTTCTGTTTCTTTGTCATTTCTGAATGCTATGTGCTGACATCAATGGCCTATGACCGCTATGTGGCCATCTGCAACCCACTCTTGTATAATGCTGCCATGTCCCCTAAGGTGTGTGCCACCCTTATGCTTGGTTCCTACTTGATGGCCTTTTCTAGTTCCATGGCCCACACTGGATGCCTGCTGAGACTGACCTTCTGTGATGCCAACACCATCAACCATTATTTTTGTGATGTCTTTCCGTTGCTCCAGCTCTCCTGCACTAGCACCCGGGTCAATGAGCTGGTGGAGTTAATTGTGGCGGGCATCAACATCGTTTTTCCCTGTATCACCATCTTTGTCTCCTATGGTTTCATCATCTCCAGCATCCTCCAAATCAGCTCCATTGAGGGCAGGTCCAAAGCCTTCGGCACTTGCAGTTCCCACATCATTGCTGTTTCTTTGTTCTTTGGATCATGTGCATTTATGTATCTCCAACCTTCTTCTGCTGAATCTGTGGATGTGGGAAAAATCTCCTCTGTCTTTTATACCAATGTGGCCCCCATGATGAACCCCATAATCTACAGCTTGAGGAACAAGGATGTTAAACTTGCTCTGAGAAAGACCTTGAGCAGGAGAAAGCTCTGATGCAAAACAGTATCTCAGCACCGGTAGTCACAGGACAGGAAGATTTTGCATGTTTATTTACAATATTTTTAGTGGCAGTTTTTTTATCCTATTTCTTTTTCACCATAGCACAGGAAATTTGATGAGTCTTCCGTCAATTTGTTTCCAATTTTTTAAGTATATGTTCATCAACAGTTTCATAATTTCTTCTCCTTTTTCTCATTATTCTTATTTAAGAATAATGTTATGGAAGGAATTCATCAGTTTTTTGCATTGTGATTCTGAGGATTGTTCTCTTGGAAAAGATGAGTCTGCAAATGATCAATAAAGTAACACTAGTGTGACCTCGTGTATTGCGACGTGACTTGCCTGCCTCTTCTAATATGCTATTGGAAGTGTGAGTAAGGTGATCTGTCCCTACTCTTTCAGCCTCCCATGGGCAGAAATGTGACTCCTGCATATGCCAGTGTTTCACAATTACAGCAGATTCCATGAAAAATCATGAAATATTGCTCACTTTGTATCTGTAAATTCTGTGTGTTGAGGTTCTTTTAGCAGAAATTTCATTTTTGTTCTTACACTCAAAGTAGCACATAATGAATTGTCAGTGTACATTTATTAGGTTGATAGAATACTGAAACTCGGATAAATGGTTTACTTAAAGTCACACAGCTTCTTGAAGAAACGTCTAGAACAGACTATTAGTCCCCTGATTTGAAAAGTACTCTTTCTGGTATGCATTCTACTATATTTTTATTTTCATAAACATGAAATATGAGAAAACATTTCTATTTTCAGAGCTGACTTTTTGTGCAAAAAAAAAAGAGTGTGGCAGTTTCTCCAGAACATGTCATTAGTCCATGACTCATAGAGACACATGGACAATAAATAAGAGGTCTTCATTAGAGAAAGGATTATGGCATTTTGGAAACTACACTTCATTCTGAATGTATTACCTTTTCTGTAAACTACTGTAATTATCCTCCACTATCCATAATGCTTTATTGAAACTTACAATACACAGTGACATACTAATGGTCCCATGAATGCAGAAGCATGGCTGTGGCTGTATTTGTGGGGGTTCAGGGACTGAGAGGACAGCATCCTAGGAAGGTACAGCAGTGAGTGGTAATCAAAACTCATGAAGAAGGAATGGAAAATAGAGGAATTAAAGAAGGAAGCCCTTTCTATAACTCTCTTTTCTGAAAGTCTCTAGAAATATTATGGGAATGACAGGGAACCTGTGGATAAGATAAAAGCTGAAGTCATTTGGTATAGAAACAGTTAAACTTACTTGCTCGTGGACCTGGGAACAACTAGATCAGCGCTGTTTTAGTTGTTTTCCATGTGCTACTACCATGTGGATTTTGATGTACAAAAGCCTCAAATTGTGGCTGGGAGAGTAATGAGAATGACAATAAGCAAATATGTGGTAAAGGAAATAAATTGTTCAGTGTATTTTCTGTAATTGGATGTTGATTATTTTTCTCCTGAGCAAACAGGCAAAAGGAGGTTGCTCAAAAACTTTCATATGACATGTTAAGTGGCGATTTAAATGTTCTCAGATAATTGTAATAATATTTACTAGTTTACTCTTTTTCTAATTTCCACTCAATATATAGGTATTTTGAAATTTGGCAAAGCTGGATTGATGGCCTTTTTGTGCTTTTTAGATATTCACATTTCTAAATTCTTGTCTTATGGCTTTAAGTGACCTCATATTCCCTGACTCTAATATTAACATACTTGATTTTCACTTCTCTAGTTTATTTAATATGCAATAGCTGATCTTGGTCAGAGTTTAAATTTCCTAACTGCTTGTTTTGATAAAACTGCTCTCCGTATTGAAAAACACATGTATCTCAGTAAGTAAATAATATCTGTGCTATTTGGGAATTTTTTAGACATTGCAGAGGTGCATTCACACTTTCATGTACTTTTCAGAGGTTGTGTATTTTATAGTTTCATTTGTTATCTTCCAAATGACCCAGCTACAGAGATGGTCAACAGGTTAATTGTTGCCAGAAGACAGAGATGAAGGCTGGGATGTGGTGTTGAGTGTCACTATAAAGGGTGGTGTAAGGAAGTTGCCCTGTGGTAGTGGAGCAGTTCTGTACCCTAACTGTGGCAGCAGCTGGATTAACAGATGCACAAACACAGTGACACAGGACACAAACACACGATACTGCTGAAAGCTGAATAGAATCTGTGATCCTGTTATACAGTAACACCAATGTCAGTTTCCTGGCTTTGCTATTGTACTACAGTCATTGAAGATGTCACTATTTTAGGAAGTTGTGCGGATTTCAAGGGATCCTGTGCATTATTTTTACAATTTCCTGTGAACCTATAGTAATTTCAAAATTAAGAAACAATAGTTTCTTTCTCAGAAGCATCATCATCACATTAATACATACTTGGGAATTCTAAAGCCATATTTTCCTGAAATGATAGCTTAATAACATTATTGAACAATAAAGTCTGAAATAAATGAAAAATATTCTTTTCTTTATGTCTGTAAAATTTGTGTTAACACTGATTATTTAAGGGAGTCAAATACCTAATAAATACACTTCACTGAAATGTTCATATATCTTTATAAGCTTAAATTCTTCTTTTTAATTGCAGTATCTTGATACACAATCTTATATTGGTTTCAAATATACAGCACCGTGATTCAATAGTACCCATATTATTAAATCCTCACTCCTCTAGTGCAGTTACTATCTATCAATGTGGAAAGATGTTACAGAATCATTGACTATATTCTACATTCTCTACTACAGTCCCCATGTCCACCTTATATTGTTATTGTGAATTACTGTGCACATTTGTCCCCTTCTCCCTCCCCCCATGACCTGCCCCAACTCCTTCACCTTGTTACTACTAGTCACTTCTCAGTGTCTAAGGCTCTACTACCGTTTTGTTTTGAACTTAATTTTAACTAATATGTTACCTAGATTAGTAATTAAAGAAATTTTCAGTGACATCCATTCTTTGTACCTTCCTAGGGAATGGCAGAGCATTCCTTCTCCTATGCCCTGGGGAACGTGTAATCCTTGATGGGTTATGGACATTTACTGTTGCAATTAGGGTTTAAGTATAGACACCAACTTCTTCCCTGTAGAGCTCATCATGATGAGAAGGTCCCAGGGGACAACTATAACTGCCTTTCTGATCAGGTCCCAAGAAATATAAGCTTTGAGCCAGTGCCATGTGTTCTGTGACATGGTGACTCAGGTGTCAAGTCTGTGGTTTCCCTTCATAGTTTCTTAGTAAATTTATAAAGACAAGTTTGAGTTTCACCTCAGACTGACTCTTGGAACATTCAGGTTTTGAGATCTATTCTCTGACTCTTTTGCTAATAAAGAGAGAAGAATATTCTCTGACTGCAGCTCCTTGACTTTGATACCACAAAAGCCAATTCTTCTTCCAGGATAGTGGAGATGAAATGCATGGAAAAGGTCACCACTAAGTTGTCTCAATGAAAGATGAGTGAGTGAATCAAGTTTCTATTTTTCTTTCACTGCTGCTGAAATGAGAACTGTGTATGTTGAATACGAAGAAACTCCAAAGTACGGAGCTCTGACTCGACTCCCTGCATTCCTGTCAGCATACCCTCTCTGTGGTGGCACCATCCGCATTCTGGTAGCGAGGAAGCTGTCAGTATATAGCAACACCCTGGATATAGCAAGTGACACATGTAGGATATGGCAAGATCAGAGGAAGAACAGATATATCTCGTTCTTAAGAAAAGTTTTTAACCGAAATACACTATACATATAGAAAAGTTAAAATGTTGTCAGTTTTCAGCTTGATACATTTTCACAAACTTCACAAGTAATTAAGTCAGTGCCCAAATTAATTATGGTTCTCTTTCATGCGCTCCTGCAAAACCAAGGAAAGCTCATGCCCCTTCCTTTCTTCATTCTCTGTCCAGCTAGGATGGAACAAAGGAGGGGAACGTGTAGAAACACAGGAATGCATGGTTAGGTATAAACTGTAGGCTACCCAGGTTCTCCTCAATACCTGTAACAATTGCTGGTTCATGAAATCTTGTACCTGGAAGTCTGTAGATTATCATGAATTCCCTTTGGGGAACAGAATTACACATGCTGTCTGCCCTGGAGGAATCCTCTTTTTCTTGATGGTCATCAAGGAGATCTGAGGTTTCTGGTAGTGTGATGGAAACATGAGTAGGAACTGGAAAGGGCAGAATCAGAGGAATAGGAGGGAGAGACGGGGATGCATCCCCACAACTGAAGCTTCTCAGTAGGTAGGCTTGTAACTCAGCTCCTCCATGCCTTCTGTCCTCAAGGAAAGACAGGAGCCATTGCTTTGAACATGCAGCTCATGCAAACAAAGAACAGGTGTGTGTGTGGCAGCCTATGCAGACTGTATGATGCAAAGGAGGACTTAGTTGATTTTTGAAGTTCTGAGTCCCCTTCTCACAGTGATTTTGTGAGGAGAGAGCTGGGTCCTCTGTTAATGGAATTTTCTTCTCTTCTTATAGGTTTCTGGAGATGAAAATGGTGGCTGGAAATGACTCCTTAGTGACTGAATTTATTCTTGCTGGATTAATAGACCGCCCAGAGCTCCAGCAACCCCTCTTTTATCTGTTTCTCATGATCTACATTGTCACCGTGGTGGGCAACCTTGGCTTGATCAGTCTCATTGGCCTTAACTCTCACCTCCATACCCCCATGTACTATTTCCTTTTCAATCTGTCCTTCATTGACCTGTGTTACTCTTCTGTTTTCACCCCCAAGATGCTGATGAACTTTGTATCAAGGAAGAATATCATCTCCTATGTGGGATGCATGACTCAGCTGTTTTTCTTCCTCTTTTTTGTCATCTCTGAATGCTATATGTTGACCTCAATGGCCTACGATCGCTACGTGGCCATCTGTAAGCCCCTGCTGTATAAGGTCTCCATGTCCCATCAGGTTTGCTCCATGCTGACTCTCGCTGCATATGTGATGGGATTCGGTGGAGCTGCTGCCCACACAGGGTGCATGCCTAGACTTAGCTTCTGCAGTGTGAATGTCATCAACCATTACCTGTGTGACATCCTCCCTCTCCTCCAACTTTCTTGCAGCAGCACGTATGTCAATGAGGTAGTAGTTCTCATTGTCGTGGGAATTAATATCACAGCACCCAGTTTTACCATCCTGATTTCTTATATCTTCATCCTCACCAGCATTGTTCATATCAAATCTGGTCAAGGAAGATCAAAAGCCTTCAGTACCTGTAGCTCTCACATCATTGCTCTTTCCCTTTTTTTTGGGTCAGGGGCATTCATGTACCTTAAATATTCCTCTCCTGGATCTATGGAGCAGGGAAAAGTTTCTTCTGTTTTCTATACTAACATAGTGCCTATGCTCAATCCCCTGACCTATAGTTTGAGGAACAAGGATGTCAAAGTTGCATTGAAGAAAACACTGATTAAAATACAAAGGGGAAATATTTTCTAGTAAGAAGCAACAGCAATGTGAAGAAATTCAGTTTTTTAATTAAGTTATATTGGTGTTTTTCAAAATGAGCATTAATCCATAGCCATGTTGCTTGCACAGATTGAGTTACAATAGGTGTAATAGACTTGTCTTAGCATTTCCCATAAAGCTTACCTTGTGTCATGTCCTTGCTTCTGTGTGTCCATCACTTGCAGGAGTTAGCTAAGTAACTAATAGCATGTTTGTTAAAGGAACACATGCACTGAATTCTTTTTTATTTTTTAATATTACTTTTTGTCTACTGACTCCTAATCTTAGACAAATATGTTGAGGTTGATACGTTACATAAAGTTAAAATTAGAGAGATCTGAGGTTTCTTATCTAGACACAAAAGTGGGAAATACTGCAGAAATATTCTCATTTTTAACCATATTGTTTCTGTTGGGCAGTATGAGTAGCTTTTCTTTCTAATCATGCATACAACTTAAAGTAGGAGCAGAGCCCCAGATGTTGTCCTTTTGTTCTATTTTTCTTATCAGTTTTCCTTTTATTACTCTAAATTTCCTTGTTGCCACTGAGAATGGCAAAATCTATATCACATCCCACATACTTCTGAGAGCCCCTGTCAGCACAATGTATTTAATATTCAAGGGAATACATATAACTCTACCATTCATTAAGTATCACTGCTGTAAGAGGGGATGATTAGTAGAATATTATATAAGCATTTTATCAGGGTGGGTGGTGTATTATAAAACTTGCATTCATTATTGTGTAAAATGATACTAAATATGTTGAATGAGAACATACAGTTCTTCATATAAATTTTATTATTTATCACTTAAAGGAAAATGGTGTATCTAGTGTTGGAGAAATATTTTAGCCATTGTTTTCCTTATCCAATGAGGTTTTTCATGAAATAGGTGTATGTTAATAAAGTATATTCCTAGCAACATTTTGCAAATTTACTTAAAACTTGTCTCATCAATAGACAATAGATGTATTTGACTACATGCTTTTCTGCTATCATTTTTCTATTTGTGCAGTAGTTTTCTCATTTGTATAGTTAGTGTATAAAATAAAGTAGTGGGTCAAGATATACCTGTAGAAGTGAATTACCTTGTTTGACTAACAACATTAATAAATATAATGTAAAAGTGATTAATAAAACAATTATAGATAGCAATAAATAATGAATCAGAAAGAAATTTGGGGTATAATTTTTTTTGCAAGTAGATTGTTAGCAGACAGGGAGGTGTTGCTAACTGCCCTTCAAGAGAAGCCCCTGCAGGGAGCATCCCTCACTGGACGTCTAATGCTGATAGTCTGTTGGATTCACCATAGTGTTCAGGGTCCATGCTCACTCTGCCATGTGCCCAGCCAGGGGATTACCATGGTTGGTCATGCACTAGCTGGTGAATTTCTGTATAACACAAGCCTCTTCTGATAGGCAATCTGCTTAGGGACTTTCTATCACAGACGTTTTAGGACCACACTATGGTCTGAGTTTTTTCCTACCCAGTTTTTCCTTCAATTTCTCTGTCAGGTGACAGACTTTCATTCTGGTCTGAAGGCCTTTATTATTGACTCTCACTACTTCCTATTTTTATCCTTCACAAGCATTTACCACAATGAATGTCTTGTGAATTTGTTTGTTGGCATCTACTGCTTGAGGGATTCTATATGACACACAGGATTTACACTAACTGATTTTAACACTTAGTTTTAGGCTTTGAAATTCAAGACAGATTGGGTTTGTTGTAAAGATAGACAAATAAATCCATAGGACAGAATAGAATATTCAGAAACAGATCCTCCAAGGATGTAGCCAATTGATTTTTGACTATGGAACAAAGTAATTTTATAGGTACAGGAACATCTGTTCAAGTGCTGGGAATACTAACTATTCATGAGGAATACATGAATTTCGATCTCTACCTCACACCATGCACAAAAATTAATTGTAAATGGATCAAAACTATATACCTAAAAGTAACATAAATCTTCTAGAATAAAGCAGAAAATTATGTTGGTGTAGGTGTAGACTTTTCAGATGCTAGGAAGCACTAAAGAAAGAAAGAAAAAAAGACAAAATGAACTTCATTTAAATTACAACATATGTTTATCTGAAAATTTTTCACAGGCAAGCTACTGAGTAGAAGAGTATTTGTAACACTTATATCTTTAAAAGGTACGGTATCGGAATATATAACAACTTAATAATTATATCTCAGTGATAAAAGGACCTTTTCATAAGTGGACAGATGATTTGATAGATACATCCCAAAGAAAGGTGTGCAAACAGCCAATAAGTACATGAAAATGATCCATACTTGCTGCAGCCCCCAGATGTATAGTCAGGTGGACAAGACCCCATAGCCACTGTAATAACCCCGTTGCTTCATTGCCTTGAGCTGAGCCCTAGAGTTGCTCATGCCCTTGGGCTTTATTGTATTTCATTTTATTCAATGATGTTTAATTTTTGTAAAATCGAATATACAAATATGAAGTATACCATTTGATGGCTTTTCTGTAAGTATTAGCTAATTTAGTTATCCAGAAAATGTTAGGGAGCATTTCCACAACCTCATAAATTCCACTCTTGAACCTTCCAGTCAATAGCCAGGCCCTATCCACCACCTGAGGTAACCATTGCTCTGATTTCTATTACATATATATCAGCAATTCTCTAAATACATGACTTTGTCACTCAAGTTACATATGCCAGTGTTTGGAGAACATTTTGATTGATTCAGCTGGTGTGGTGAGAACACTGTTGGCATCTAATGGGCAGAGACCAGGGTTCCTTGCAGCCTGTAATTCACAGACCATCTCCACGATAAAGAATGATTTAGTTCACAGTGTCAATAGTGACAAGGTTGAGAAACCTAATATAATGAGTGTGGATTAGGGGCAGGGCAGGGGGAGAGGGTTCTAACACTTACCAGGCTCTTTTTATGCATCAGGTATGTTTGTGCACATACTTTATGTGAGTTCATTGATTCAATCCCCCACAACCTTATATACTGCTCCTTTACTTATCTCATTTTAGTGATATGCATAGGTAAAATGAGATGCATATATATATATAAAAGGTCAAAGAAGTTATATCCCAGTCTGCAGTCTCATGTGTAAGGACTTTTAAGTCCAGTTTTAAACTCATTCAGACTTGATGGTCCCTCCTGCTCTCTTTACCGCTCTGCTTTGGGTAGGTGAATCCACAAGCACGGGGAGTGCCAAAACCATGATTTGATATTTTACTATTGCCATCCCAGAAGCTTTCAGAAAGTGCTAGAAATGGCAAGTGACCATGCCCCAGACCTCCCTTCTTTATAGACCTGTGCATGGACTCCAGGGATGATGAAGGAACTCACAGAGGGAGGCGTTCATCCCTCTGCCCTGGGGATTAGGAACTCCTGGTGTGAAATTATAAAGTGCGTAGAACACTGAGTCTCCAAGGATCCAATGGTAGGTGTGTGACCCAGGACGGAAACACAGGCTCCCTAATTTCTACCCTTGGGTTCCTTTTGCTTGGAAAGAGATCACAGGAGAGGGTATTTTTGGCTCTAATCAATTTTCCCAGAGCTACAGAGCTAGGAACAGATTCTCATTTGGGTCAAACGATTGTTTTGGAGCTCATGTATGTTTTTTTCTGTCCTTGCAAGTGAAGGGGACCTTCATGGCAAATTCTCAAATAAAAATAGTGACTGCTCCTGGAATACCCTTTTCACCATGTCAAAGACAGGCTTGTTTTTTTTATTTTTTTCTGACTCTTTTCATTGTCAGAATCTTTGACCGCTTAGGACTGTAGACAGAGGGGCCCTGAAACCCAGCAGCAGTGAGGCCTCCAGGTAAAGCAAAGGTGAGGATTGAGTCAGCTCTGTCTTGGTGATTACCTTTCAAAAGCCAAAGTGCGTAAATCAGGGCTCGTGGGGAACACTACATATTTATTGCTCTTTTCAGCACTGATTCTTAATGGAGACAGAGAAGATGGACGAATGATGTGCAGAGACACTCCTCATACCTCTATCCATCTACAGCTGGTGTCTTCTCTTAGTACAATCTAAGCTAGTATAATTGCTTGAAGAATTCACAAGCATTCTGCAAATTAGGACTTCACTGTTATTTTGAAGTATTTGTATGAACATGTGAAATTGGCTCAAATTGGTTTAATATCAACTTTGTCAATGAAAGAAAAAAAGCTCCTACATTATTTGAATGATTTCATGTGTAAACTTTTGGGTGGTTTTATAAATTATTTAAAACTGTTAATTTTACATTGAATATTGCTTGTTATGGTGATTGTAAAAAATTATGGTTATAATTATTAAGAATTCTTGTTCTTTAATTACTGGTTAATTCACAAAACTTGATAGAAAAAATATGTTCCAGGAAAGCAGAGATTATCATTAAGGTTTATGAAGATATTTTATCTGAAAATATTATCTGATAAATAAAATGTTTGAAATTCTGTTTTCACTGTAAATATAATTTTTGAGTTATAAATAAGTTATGTTAATATGGTATATATTGAAAATACTGATTTCTCCTATTCTACAATCAAACATAACCCAGTATTGACAAGTTCACAGAACATTCATTTATAGTTTAATAAGTAATGAAATCAAATCAACATAATCTCTACGCAGGACATAAAGTATTGCTAAAATAGGTTATTCAATACTTATATTTTTCCCCAAGTGGCCCCAAAAACCTAGTCCAACAATACGAGATATGTAAGTTGGCAAATAGTTTAGTTAGTCCAATCAGGGCAATTGGACTGTGTACACTCACTACCTAGTTCAACTTTGGTTTGATGTCTTCATGGTCGGAGAAATATTTGTATAAACACATAATTAGTGTTTAAATAGTGAGGTGCTATATATTTAAATTTTGTGAGATTTTGCCAGTTTCCTTCAAATAAATGTTTGGTAGACTGATTTTAGTATTCACAGAATCATGTAAATAATGTACTGAAAATATTTTGGAGAGAAAATACCTAAATAAGATTGGAATGCTGTATTGGTCTTTCCCTCTAAATTTTTTCATAATTCTCAGATTTACATCTTTTTGATTCCTGTGCTTAAACTGTTGCACCTAGCCATTCAGAATAAGTACCAACTCTTTTTGTCTCTTCATAACCATACTTTTATTTACTTTGTCACTTCCAAACACGTTTTTTTTGCTGGAATTTTAAAAAGATAACCATTGGAGAAACTCTGAAAAGTAAAGATAAATATATACAACTTAATATAATCAATTTGCCAAAACTGAAGATTTTTTTTTCGGTTTCTGGTGGACTCACTCAGCTTTGCAAGTGCTTAGAAATATTCTTTTGTACATACTCATTGCAACTCCGTTAGCCATGTGGCACAGTCCTTCCCGACTGAGGAGACATAGAGGGAAGCCATCTGTTGGCTTGTGGAGAAGATTTAGTTCATGAGAAAGTAGGAGAGAGAGATGGGAGGTGAGTTCTTTTGCCTTGTTGTCTTGGTTGCTTTGTTTGAAAATAGTTGCTTTTAAATGTGATTTTTGGAGTGATGGCAGTCATTTTGTGACCATAAGGTGAACAGCTTAAGGACAAAGGCCAACAGTCTGAGGAGAGTGGAATGGAAAGCTTGGGTCTTTGAGAGTGTTTATTTCTTGAACCAATCCTGGACACTGTAGCTCCAGATCTATTAGTATGTGAGAAGAGTAAGAACCTCTCTTATGAATTTTTAATTGAGCATTCTGTAACCTGAAAGGAGAAACTTTCTAATTAACATGAGTTAAAGCCTATATTCTTGAGATATTAAATAGTATATTATTATAAGAGATTTTATCAAATTATTAATTTTTAAATTAATAATTAAGTTTTAATTATTAAATAGTATATTATTTTAATAGACCCTTGATGAATGATTTACAGTTTTCTATTAAACACTGAAGAGAAAAACTGTAATTTAATATGATATGAAGAATGAGCATATTTATACTTAAATTTTAAAAATATTCTTCAGTTCATGTGGCCAGTGCTTTTTGTTCATTATAGTCTTATGGTCTCTCAAATGTAAATATTCTCCAATGTTCTCTTTTTTTATTTGGGAAAAAGAATTTGCACAATACTTAATGCTTATATCTGTCTGAATGATGCTTTCACATTGTTTTTTTCAATCAAGTTTAACTCTTACCTGATATCTACTTTAATTTTATCCAAAATTTAATCAGAATTTTGAGACATAATTTTATTATAAAATTTTAGTCATTCATTGGGTTGAGAACCACTAAAAGATCTTAAATTAGGGAGGACAAGTCTGTGCTTTCAGAGCTTATTATCTTATCATTGGATATGGCCATGTAAGAGGGAGTATGTGGGAAAAAGCTAAGATAATAGGAGCTATTACAGCTCATTAGTACAGTTTGCATAAAAGCTGAAAAAGACCTGAACTTGTGTGGTGGCTGAGGGCAATGGACGGAAGTCAGTGCCGGTGTAGACTCTATAGTACTTAGCATGTGAGAAATGTGGGAAGCACTGAATGGTTTCATCAAAGAAAAATGTAATTTATGGAATTACTTATGGAGTATTTGCTGTGCGCTCTGCACTATACACAGTACCATGAGAAGAGTCAAAAACAAAGTAGAATATTTATCCTCATATAACTCACAGTTTATAGGGCAACATGGGAATTAAAGAGAAAAAAATGTGTGATAAGCATCATAAAGGTCCATCCACTGTTAGTTTTGCCTAAGTAAAAAAAGATATTGTTTTACTGTTTACCACAGCCCAGGTACTATTCCAACATTTTATGTGTATTCTTTTCATAATCATAAAAACAACCTAATGAAAGATGTTACAATTATCAATAATTTTGAAATTGTGAATCTGAGGCATAAGAGCCGTTAGGTAGCTTGTCCATGTTAGTTATCATGGATGTAGTTCTCAAATACATGTGGCTCCATATCCCCAAGTCTTTTCTATGTTGATATTGAATTAATGACATTATTAATGAAATGTTACATTTAATGACACAGCAGCTCCTTCAGGTAGAAATTTGCAGGAGGTGTTTAGAAGAAAAACTTTAAAAGGGAGAAAGGCATCAATATTTTTTGCTGCATGGTGGAAATAACCAGGAGAGAGAACAACTGAATTGAGCTGGTACAATTTTTGAATATTCAGGTGACAAAATGAAGAAGACTATAGTCAGACTCTAAAATTTCCATTTCGAGTGTGGGAAAAAAGACATAAAAAAATCTCTAGAGGGGTGGAAGATGGTGGCGTGAGTAGAGCAGCAGCCATCTCCTCCCAGAACCACATATATCTATGAAAATATAACAAAGACAACCCTTCCTAGAATAAAGACCAGAGGACACAGGACAATATCCAGACCACATCCGCACCTGAGAGAACCCAGCGCCTCGCGAAGGGGGTGAGATACAAGCCCCGGCCCCGCGGGAGCCGAGCGCCCCTCCCCCCAGCTCCCGGCGGGAGAAGAGCAGGCAGAGCGGGAGGGAGACGGAGCCCAGGGCTGCCGAACACCCAGCCCCAGCCATCCGGGCCAGAGTGCAGGGCGCTCGATACTAGGAAAACAGGGCAGCAAGAACAGTGAGCGGGCACCGGAGGCCGGGCACTGAAGGACACCAGAAAAGTGAGCGACCAATTTTTTTTTTCTGTTTTGTTTTGGTGAGCGCTTTTTGGAAGTCTTAAAGGGTAGGGACCCCAATACTAGGGAAACAGGGCAGCAAGACCGGTGAGCAGATGCCTGAAGCTGCCGCCGGAGAATAAAGAAAAACGAGTAGCCACCTTTTTTTTTTTATTTTTTGGTGGTCGTTTTGTTTTGGCGGGTGCTTTTTGGAAGTCTAAAAGGGGCAGGGCAGGTCACTTAATCCAGAGGTAGGGAATCCTGGGATTTCTGGGCACCCTAACCCCTGGGCTGCAGGGAGCAGGGAGGCCCCTTACGGAGATAAATAGCCTCCCAGCAGCTCCTGCTCCAATGCGACTCCACCACTTTGGAGCAGCTGCCCGAGCCAGGCCACGCCCACAGCAACAGCGGAGATTAACTCCATAGCAGCTGGGCAGGAAGCAGAAACACTGTCTGCACGCAGCTGCACAGCACAAGCCACTAGAGGTCGCTGTTCTCCCAGGAGAGGAGGGCCACAAACCAACAAGAAAGGAAGTCCTTCCAGCCGTCACTCGTCCCAGCTCTGCAGACTATTCCTATCACCATGAAAAGGCAAAGCTACAGGCAGACAAAGATCACAGAGACAACACCAGAGAAGGAGAGAGACCTAACCAGTCTTCCTGAAAAAGAATTCAAAATAACAATCATAAACATGCTGACAGACATGCAGAGAAATACGCAAGAGCAATGGGATGAAGTCCGGAGGGAGATCACAGATGCCAGAAAGGAGATCACAGAAATGAAACAAACTCTGGAAGGGTTTATAAGCAGAATGGATAGAATGCAAGAGGCCATTGATGGAATTGAAATCAGAGAACAGGAACGCATAGAAGCTGACATAGAGAGAGACAAAAGGATCTCCAGGAATGAAACAATATTAAGAGAACTGTGTGACCAATCCAAAAGGAACAATATCCGTATTATAGGGGTTCCAGAAGAAGAAGAGAGAGGAAAAGAGATGGAAAGTATCTTAGAAGAAATAATTGCTGAAAACTTCCCCAAACTGGGGGAGGAAATAATCGAACAGACCACGGAAATACACAGAACCCCCAACAGAAAGGATCCAAGAAGGACAACACCAAGACACATAATAATTAAAATGGCAAAGATCAAGGACAAGGAAAGAGTTTTAAAGGCAGCTAGAGACAAAAAGGTCACCTATAAAGGAAAACCCATCAGGCTAACATCAGATTTCTCGACAGAAACCCTACAGGGCAGAAGAGAATGGCATGATATATTTAATACAATGAAACAGAAGGGTATTGAACCAAGGATACTGTATCCAGCATGACTGTCATTCAAATATGATGGTGGGATTCAACAATTCCCAGACAAACAAAAGCTGAGGGAATTTGCTTCCCACAAACCACCTCTACAGAACATCTTACAGGGACTGCTCTAAATGGGAGCACTCCTAGAAAGAGCACAGCACAAAACACCCAACATATGAAGAATCGAGGAGGAGGAACAAGAAGGGAGAGAAGAAAAGAATCTCCAGACAGTGTATATAACAGCTCAATAAGCGAGCTAAGTTAGACAGTAAGATACTAAAGAGGCTAACCTTGAACCTTTGGTAACCATGAATTTAAAGCCTGCAATGGCAATAAGTACATATCTTTCAATAGTCACCCTAAATGTTAATGGACTGAATGCACCAATCAAAAGACACAGAGTAATAGAAT
The DNA here is from genome assembly GCF_030020395.1 of Manis pentadactyla. Classification (NCBI taxonomy): domain Eukaryota; kingdom Metazoa; phylum Chordata; class Mammalia; order Pholidota; family Manidae; genus Manis; species Manis pentadactyla. The sequence goes on along the minus strand of NC_080031.1, from coordinate 10,460,976 downwards.
GGATAAAAAAGCAAGACCCATCTATATGCTGCTTACAAGAAACTCACCTCAAACTCAAAGACATGTACAGACTAAAAGTCAAGGGATGGAAAAACATATTTCAAGCAAACAACAGCGAGAAGAAAGCAGGGGTTGCAGTACTAATATCAGACAAAATAGACTTCAAAACAAAGAAAGTAACAAGAGATAAAGAAGGACACTACATAATGATAAAGGGCTCAGTCCAACTAGAGGATATAACCATTCTAAATATATATGCACCCAACACAGGAGCACCAGCATATGTGAAAGAAATACTAACAGAACTAAAGGGGGAAATAGACTGCAATGCATTCATTCTAGGAGAGTTAAACACACCACTCACCCCAAAGGATAGATCCACTGGGCAGAAAATAAGAAAGGACACGGAAGCACTGAACAACACAGTAGAGCAGATGGATCTAATAGACATCTATAGAACTCTACATCCAAAAGCAAAAGGATATACATTCTTCTCAAGTGCACATGGAACATTCTCCAGAATAGACCACATACTAGGCCACAAAAAGAGCCTCAGAAAATTCCAAAAGATTGAAATCCTACCAACCAAGTTTTCAGACCAGAAAGGCATAAAACTAGAAATAAACTGTACAAAGAAAGCAAAGAGGCTCACAAACACATGGAGGCTTAACAACACGCTCCTAAATAATCAATGGATCAATGACCAAATCAAAATGGAGATCCAGCAATATATGGAAACAAATGACGACAACAACACTAAGTCCCAACTTCTGTGGGACACAGCAAAAGCAGTCTTAAGAGGAAAGTATATGGCAATCCAAGCATATTTAAAAAAGGAAGAGCAATCCCAAATGAATGGTCTAATGTCACAATTATCGAAATTGGAAAAAGAAGAACAGATGAGGCCTAAGGTCAGCAGAAGGAGGGACATAATAAAGATCAGAGAAGAAATAAATAAAATTGAGAAGAATAAAACAATAGCAAAAATCAATGAAACCAAGAGCTGGTTCTTCGAGAAAATAAACAAAATAGATATAAGCCTCTAGCCAGACTTATTAAGAAGAAAAGAGAGTCAACACAAATCAACAGTATCAGAAACGAGAAAGGAAAAATCACGACGGATCCCACGGAAATGCAAAGAATTATTGGAGAATACTATGAAAACCTATATGCTAACAAGCTGGGAAACCTAGGAGAAATGGACAACTTCCTAGAAAAATACAACCTTCCAAGATTGACCCAGAAAGAAACAGAAAATCTAAACAGACCAATTACCAGCAACGAAATTGAAACGGTAATCAAAAAACTACCAAAGAACAAAACCCCCGGGCCAGATGGATTTACCTCGGAATTTTAACAGACATACAGGGAAGACATAATACCCATTCTCCTTAAAAGTTTTCCAAAAAATAGAGGAGGAGGGGTACTCCCAAACTCATTCTATGAAGCTAACATCACCCTAATACCAAAACCGGTAAAGACCCCACCAAAAGAGAAAACTATAGACCAATATCCCTGATGAACGTAGATGCAAAAATACACAATAAAATATTAGCAAACCGAATTCAAAAATACATCAAAAGGATCATACACCATGACCAAGTGGGATTCATCCCAGGGATGCAAGGATGGTACAACATTCGAAAGTCCATCAACATCATCCACCACATCAACGAAAAGAAAGACAAAAACCACATGATCATCTCCATAGATGCTGAAAAAGCATTTGACAAAGTTCAACATCCATTCATGTTAAAAACTCTCAGCAAAATGTTAATAGAGGGCAAGTACCTCAACATAATAAAGGTCATCTATGATAAACCCACAGCCAACATTATATTGAACAGCGAGAAGCTGAAAGCATTTCCTCTGAGATCGGGAACTAGACAGGGATGCCCACTCTCTCCACTGTTATTTAACATAATACTGGAGGTCCTAGCCACGGCAATCAGACAAAACAAAGAAATACAAGGAATCCAGATTGGTAAAGAAGAAGTTAAACTGTCACTATTTGCAGATGACATGATACTGTACATAAAAAACCCTAAAGAATCCACCCCAAAACTACTAGAACTGATATCAGAATACAGCAAAGGTGCAGGATACAAAATCAACCCACAGAAATCTGTGGCTTTCCTATATACTTACAATGAACCAACAGAAAGAGCAATCAGGAAAACAACTCCACTCACAATTGCATCAAAAAGAATAAAATACCTAGGAATAAACCTAACCAAAGAAGTGAAAGACCTATACCCTGAAAACTACAAGTCACTCTTAAGAGAAATTAAAGGAGACAGTAACAGATGGAAACTCATCCCATGCTCGTGGCTACGAAGAATTAATATCGTCAAAATGGCCATCCTGCCCAAAGCAATATACAGATTTGATGCAATCCCTATGAAACTACCAGCAACATTCTTCAACAAACTGGAACAAATAGTTCAAAAATTCATATGGAAACACCAAAGACCCCGAATAGCCAAAGCAATCCTGAGAAAGAAGAATAAAGTACGGGGGATCTCACTCCCCAACTTCAAGCTCTACTATAAAGCCATAGTAATCAAGACAATTTTTACTGGCACAAGAGCAGAGCCACAGACCAATGGAACAGACTAGAGAATCCAGACATTAATCCAGACATATATGGTCAATTAATATTTGATAAAGGGGCCATGGACATACAATGGCGAAATGACAGTCTCTTCAACAGGTGTTGCTGGCAAAACTGGAGAGCTACATGTAGGAGAATGAAACTGGACCATTGTCTAACCCCATATACAAAAGTAAACTCAAAATGGATCAAAGACCTGAATTTAAGTCATGAAACCATTAAACTCTTGGAAGAAAACATAGGCAAAAACCTCTTCGACATAAACATGAGTGACCTCTTCTTGAACATATCTCTCCGGGCAAGGAAAACAACAGCAAAAATGAGTAAGTGGGACTATATTAAGCTGAAAAGCTTCTGTACAGCAAAAGACACCATCAATAGAACAAAAAGGAACCCTACAGTATGGGAGAATATATTTGAAAATGACACATCTGATAAAGGCTTGACGTCCAGAATATATAAAGAGCTCACACGCCTCAACAAACAAAAAACAAATAACCCAATTAAAAAATGGGCAGAGGAACTGAACAGACAGTTCTCCAAAAAAGAAATACAGATGGCCAACAGACACATGAAAAGATGCTCCACATCGCTAATTATCAGAGAAATGCAAATTAAAACTACAATGAGGTATCACCTCACACCAGTAATGATGGCTGCCATCCAAAAGACAGACAACAACAAATGTTGGCGAGGCTGTGGAGAAAGGGGAACCCTCCTACACTGCTGGTGGGAATGTAAACTTGTTCAACCATTGTGGAAAGCAGTATGGAGGTACATCAAAATGCTCAAAACAAACTTACCATTTGACCCAGGAATTGCACTCCTAGGAATTTACCCTAAGAATGCAGCAATCAAGTTTGAGAAAGACAGATGCACCCCTATGTTTATCACAGCACTATTTACAATAGCCAAGAATTGGAAGCAACCTAAATGTCCATAGGTAGATGAATGGATAAAGAAGATGTGGTACATATACACAATGGAATACTACTCAGCCATAAAAAGAGGACAAATCCTACCATTTGCAGCAACATGGATGGAGCTGGAGGGTATTATGCTCAGTGAAACAAGCCATGCGGAGAAAGAGATATACCAAATGATTTCACTTATCTGTGGAATATAAGAACAAAGGAAAAACTGAAGGAACAAAACAGCAGCAGAATCACAGAACTCAAGAATGGACTAACAGGTACCAAAGGGAAAGGGACTGGGGAGGATGGGTGGGTAGGGAGGTATAAGGGCGGGGGAGAAGTAGGGGGGTATTAAGATTAGCATGTATGGGGGGGTAGGAGAAATGGGAGGGCTGTACAACAGAGAGAAGGCAAGTAGTGATTCTACAACATTTTGCTATGCTGATGGACAGTGACTGTAAAGGGGTTTATAGGGGAGACCTGGTATAGGGGAGAGCCTAGTAAACATAATGTTCGTCATGTAAGTGTAGATTAGTGATACCAAAAACAAAAAAACAAAAACAAAGAAACAAACAAAAATAAGGGCAGTTCCTGTGTGGTAACCTCCAATGAGTTCTATGCAAGGGTATAAAGGGCATATAAAAGTGTAGGCAACGGGTCTGTTTGTGTTTATACAGAGGATCAAAGCCTAATTGGCCTACCCCAAAAATGAACTAAGATATGATATGAAAGAGAACTTCCAACATCAGCACTCTCTGGAAGACTCATGCCAGAAGATGATCATCAAAAAACTCCAGCAATGATCCACGCACTGCTACAGCTGTAGATGCACTCATCCCACCACCTCCTGGACTTGCCATGGGAATGAAGGAGATATTTAAGCTCGCCTGTGCATACAGTAAAACAACAAATTTGATTGGATTTATACTGTTGGAACTCAACCAAGAATTAGGAGAAGTGCAAATTGTAGCGCTCCAAAGTCTTACAACTACAGACTATTTACTGTTAAAAGAACATAAGGGATGTGAACATTCCCCAGGAATGGGTTGTTTTAATTTGTCTGATTTCTCTCAGACTGTTCAAATTCAGTTGGACAATATCCACCATATCAAAGATAAGTTTTCACAAATGCCTAAGGTGCCTAACTGGTTTTCTTGGTTTCACTGGAGATGGCTGGTAATTACAGATATGCTTTGGTTATGTAACTATACTCCTATTATGTTAATGTGTGTGCGCAATTTAAGTAGTAGCTTAAAACGTATACATGCTGAAGTTACTCTACAAGAAGATATGGCAAAGAAATAATCAATCTTCCCATGTTTCCTTCTGCCTGCTACTTCTATAGCTTTTCTTCTTCCTTCCTAATTAGAACCCTTAAATAGAATTCGTGCCTCATATCAAATTTACCGTGTATCATAATTCTTCCAAGTGGTAAAGATACCTTAAGACAAATGCTGGGCATAGAAGCTACAGGGCATAAATATGCAAAGAAATAAAAAGCTAACCATTTCAAACAATAAGGCTTCTCTCTCACTTACCAACTTTACATTTCCCTGTATGGCCCCGGAAGATGACTGGTTAGCCAGAGTTGGGTAAGATTCCTCAAGGGAGGAACAACCTAAGACAGGCACAGTTGCAGGGGGGTCATTCAGGTGAGAAATTGGGGATCAAGAGAGGTGAGGCTTAGAACCTCACCCCCCTGTTCTGAGAGAAATCTTCTGCATACGTGGATGTTTTATTGCCCTTGTCTATCTTGGATTAACACATAGTCTGCAGGCACACACCTGATCATCTACATTTGCTCTCTTACAACACTAAACTATGTTTTCTACCTTTATCTTGTATCTACCTACCACTTCAGCATTTTATTAAAAATAATAATAATAAAGAGAGAAATGTGGTATCCACATATAAATCAAGTATAAAAACCAAATGAGTATTCATATTTGAACTGACTGTTTATAGTTCATAATGCATTAGCAAAACCGAAAGTTTCTGTGATGACTGCCCTTGTACTGTTCACTATGTAACTTATTCACTCTGTAAGAATTTGTTCTCCATGTAAGAATTTGTTTGTTATGCCTCAGAAGATTGGAGAGTGACGAGAATTAGGCTTGGGGTGGATTAATGATTGTGCATTGAGCATTGACTCTCCTATACAGAATTTTATTGTTGTTCACAACCATTTGATCAATAAATATGAGAGATGCCCTCACACACACACACAAAAAAGTACACACTTCCAATTGTAAAATAAATAAGTAACCGGGATGTAATGTATAGCATAAGGAATATAGTCAAGATATTTTAACAGCTTGGTATGGTGATAGCTGGTACCTGGAATTGTCACGTATATAAATGTTGAATCACTATGTTGTACACCTGAAACTAATGTAATGTAATACTGTGTGTCAACTACCCTTCAATAAAAAATAATTATCTACAAAAAAAAAATCTCTACAGTAAGAGTTTCCTTAAGAGATAATGACTTGGAGAAAGGAAACTTATTTGCCTCTACCTTGGGGGAGCTACAATCCTAAAGCGAGGTGTAAAGTAGCTTAAATATTGAGTCCCTAAGGAACCGGAGACAGATCATGGTCCAGAGTGCAAATACAGTCTCCTTAATACTCTTTTACATGTAGAATCTATTCCCCGGGGAAGAGACTGAGCAAGCATCTACCCTGTTTATAAGCAAGTGCACTTCATCATTGAACTCACATTCAGTCTTCTGTGTCTTACCAAGTGGGAGTGTGATCACAACAAAGACTTTATTTCATTCTTCTGCTTGTGAGGCCTCAAAGTCACAATGAGAATTTATGGTGTGTAGTTTGGAAAGATTTCCAGGGCATATCTGAAATTAAGTCGGGGCTGCATACTTTTATAATTAAAAGAACCAAATACTCAAAGCCTGGAATTGCCTTTATAGGACAAGGGTAGGTACCAAAGATAAGGGAGCACTGATGTTTTCTGGCGAGGGTGAGGTGAGTTTCTGAATTCCGTTTATGTCAATGTCCTTGTTGTTGTGATATGGGTGTCCCGAGATCTGAGATATACCACTTTCCCATTGGCTGAAGTTCTGAGATTCAAGGGAAACTTCTGGGAGCATGTGTTGGAGGGGGTCAGATGATGATCAGGGATCAGGAGACTCGGGGGTGCCGAATTCCTGCTTAAGCTCCCTCCCCATGGGAGGGCTTCTCACTCTCCACATTTATGGGTCTTACCCTGGCACAGGCAGTAACAGCCTCTCCTAGACTCTGGTCCTTAATTTTGGGTTAGAAACAGCCTCCTTAGTCCTCAGTCCAACAAGGTTAATGTGTGTTAGAGGTAGCACCAGGCTGCTAGATTCTCTGCCTCCAATTTTACTGGTGAGGGGAGGGCTTCAGTGAATGAGAGATGGTGAGATCAGAGAAGGGAAGCTCTGTCTTGGCCCACTTTTCTTCTGTCTTATCCCTTAGGTTTTCCAGTAACCTGGTTTGCCTATGGTAGCACTGACCTCTGTACTTTAAATATGTGGTGCCCATTAGCCCTATCTAGATTATTAGGATTCTGTCTTTATCGTTCAATATAATGTTAATGGTAAAGGCAGATTCTATATGTACAGATTGGGCTATTCTTCGATATTCCCAGTATATACCCTCTCATGTCAGACGAGATAGTATATGAACAACTGAGTTGTCCTCTTATATAACCCTTTTTTCCCCTGACCACAGATCCCCTTAGAGAAGAATGGCTTTTGGAAATGGTTCTTCAGTTACTGAATTTATTCTTCTGGGATTGACAGACCAACCAGATCGCCAACTGCCCCTGTTCTTCCTGTTTCTAGTAATGTATATGGTCACTCAGTTGGGAAATTTGAGCTTGATAACTCTAATTGGGCTGAATTCACACCTGCACACCCCCATGTACTTTTTTCTGTTGAACTTGTCCTTCATAGACATCTGCTATTCTTCAGTATTTACACCCAAAATGCTGATGAATTTCTTATCAAAGAAGAACATTATCTCCTACATGGGGTGCATGACCCAGTTCTCTTTTTTCTGTTTTTTCATCATTTCTGAATGCTATGTGCTGACATCAATGGCCTATGACCGCTATGTGGCCATCTGCAACCCACTTTTGTATAATGCTGCCATGTCCCCTAAGGTGTGTTCCAGCCTTATGCTTGGTTCATACTTGATGGCCTTTTCTGGTTCCATGGCCCACACTGGATGCCTGCTGAGACTCACCTTCTGTGATGCCAACACCATCAACCATTATTTTTGTGATGTTTTTCCATTGCTCCAGCTCTCCTGCACCAGCACCCATGTCAATGAGCTGGTGGTGTTCATTGTGGCAGGCATCAACATCATTGTGCCCTTTCTCACCATCTTTGTCTCCTATGGTTTCATCCTCTCCAGCATCCTCCACATCAGCTCCACTGAGGGCAGGTCCAAAGCCTTCAGCACCTGTAGCTCTCACATCATTGCTGTTTGTTTATTCTTCGGATCAGGTGCATTTATGTATCTCCAACCATCTTCTGGGTCTATGGATGTGGGAAAAATCTCCTCTCTCTTTTATACCAATGTGGTCCCCATGATGAACCCCTTAATCTACAGCTTGAGGAACAAGGATGTTAAACTTGCTCTGAGAAAGACCTTGAGCAGGAGAAACCTCTGATGCAAATCAGTATCTCAGCACCAGTAGTCACAGGAGTGGAAATTTTTGCATGTTTATTTACAATATTTTTATTGGGAGCTTTCTTATCCTATTTCTTTCTCACCATCACACAGGAAATTTGAGTGTTCCTTCAATTTGTTTCCAATTTTTAAGTAGATGTTCCTTCATCAACAGTTTCATAATTTCTTCTCCTTTTTCTCATTTTTTCTTATTTAAAAATAATGTTAAGGAAGGAATTCATAATTTTTTTCCATTGTCATTCTGAGGGTTGTTGTTCTCTTGGAAAAGATGAGTCTGTAAATGATCAATAAAGAAACACTAGTGTGACCTCATGTATTGAGGTGTGACTTGCCTGCCACTTGTAATATGCTATTGCAAGTGTGAATAAGGTGATCTTTCCCTACTTTTCCAGCCTCCCATGGGCAGAAATGTGACTCCTCGATATGCTAGTGTTTCACGGTTATAGCACATTCCATGAAAATTATGAAATCTTACTTTGTATCTGTAAACTCTGTGTCTTGAGGTTCTTTTAGCAGAAATTTCATTTTTGCTCTTGCTTTCAAAGTAGCACATAATGAATTGTCAGTGTACATTTATTAGGTAGATAGAATACTGAAACTCGGGTAAATGGTTTACTTAAAAGTCACACAGCTTCTTGAAGAAACGTCTAGAACAGTCTATTAGTCCCCTGATTTCAAAACTACTCTTTCTAGTCCGCTCTCTTCATAGTTTATTTTTATTTTCGTTAAGATGAAATATGAGAAAGCATTTCTATTTTCAGAGCTGACTTTTTATGAAAAAAAGAGAAAAAACTTGACAATTTCCCCAGAACATGTCATTAGTCCATTAGTCAAAGAGACACATGGACAATAAATAAGAGGTCGTCATTAGAGAAAGGATTATGGCATTTTGGAAACTACACTTCATTCTGAATGTATTACCTTTTCTGTAAACTACTGTAATTATCCTCCACTATCCATAATGCTTTGATTGAAACTTACAATACACAGTGACACACTAATGGTCCCATGAATGCAGAAGCATGGCTGTGGCTGTATTTGTGGGGGTTCAGGGACTGAGAGGACAGCATCCTAGGAAGGTACAGCAGTGAGTGGTAATCAAAACTCGTTGTGAAGAAGGAGTAAAAAATAGAGTAATTAAGGAAGAAAGCACTTTCTATAACTCTCCTTTCTGGAAGTCTCTAGAAATATTATGGGAATGAGAGGGAATCTGTGGATAAGATAAAAGCTGAAGTCATTTGGTATAGAAACAGTTAAACTCACTTGCTCGTGGACCTGGGAACAACTAGATCAGCGCTGTTTTAGTTGGTTTCCATGTGCTACTACCATGTGGATTTTAAAGTACAAAAGCCTCAAATTGTAGCCAGGAGAGTAATGAGAATGACAATAAAGAAATATGTGGTAAAGGAACTAAATTGTGACAGTGCATTTTCTGTAATTGGATGTTAATTATTTTTCTCTTGAGTAAACAGGCAAAAGGAGGTTGCTCAAAAACTTCCATGACATGTTAAGTGGCAATTTAAATGTTCACAGATAATTGTAATAACATTTACTATTTTGTTCTTTTTCTAATTTCCACTCAATATTTGTGCATTTTGAAATTTGGCAAAGTTGGATTGAGGACTTTCTTTCTGCTTTTTTGATATTCAACATTTCTAAATCCTTGTATTATGGCTTTAAATGACCTCACATTCCCTGACTGCAATATTAACATACTTGATTTTCACTTCTCTAGTTTATTTAATATGCAATAGCTGATCTTGGTCAGAGTTTAAATTTCCTAACTGTTTGTTTTGCTAAAACTGTTTTCCATATTGAAAAACACATGTATCTCAGTAAGTAAATAATATCTGTGCTATTTGGGAATTTTTTAGACATTGCAGAGGTGCATTCACACTTTCATGTACTTTTCAGAGGTTGTGTAATTTATAGTTTCATTTGTTATCTTCCAAATGACCCAGCTACAGAGATGGTCAACAGGTTAATTGTTGCCAGAAGACAGAGATGAAGGCTGGGGATGTGGGGTTGAGTGTCACTATAAAGGGTGGTGTAAGGAAGTTGCCCTGTGGTAGTGGAGCAGTTCTGTACCCTAACTGTGGCAGCAGCTGGATTAACAGATGCACAAACACAGTGACACAGGACACAAACACACGATACTGCTGAAAGCTGAATAGAATCTGTGATCCTGTTATACAGTAACACCAATGTCAGTTTCCTGGCTTTGCTATTGTACTACAGTTGTTGAAGATGTCACCATCGTAGGAAGTTGCGTGGATTTCAAAGGGTCCTGTGCATTATTTTTACAATTTCCTGTGAACCTATAGTAATTTCAAAATTAAAAAGCAATAGTTTCTTTCTCAGAAGCATCATCATCACATTAATACATACTTGGTAATTCTAAAGCCATATTTTCCTGAAATGATAGCTTATTGATAGTGATTTTTTTGTATAGATGTGATTTTAGCCTATTAAAAGTAAAGGCATATTGACTTAGAACATCTTAAAGTCACTAAATATCCATGAAACAATGGATAATTCTTATATTAAATAACTTTTTATTAAACAATAAACTCTGAAATAAATGAAAAAGATTTTATTGTTTATGAATATAAAATTTTCATCGACACTATTTAAAGGGACTCAAATATTTTGAAAAGACCTAATAAATATACTTCACTGAAATGTTCATAAATCTTTATAAACTTAAATTCTTCTTTTGAATTGAAGTATCATTGATATACAATCTTATATTGGTTTCAAATGCACAACACCGTGATTCGACAGTACCCATATTATTAAATCCTCACCCCTCTAGTGCAGTTACTATCTATCAATGTGGAAAGATGTTACAGAATCACTGACTATATTCTGTATTTTCTACTACAGTCCCCATGTCCACCTTATATTGTTATTGTGAATTACTGTGCACATTTGTCCCCTTCTCCCTCCCCCCATGACCTGCCCCAACTCCTTCACCTTGTTACCACTAGTCACTTCTCAGTGTCTAAGGCTCTACTACTGTTTTGTTTTGAACTTAATATTAGCTAATATGTTACCTAGATTAGTAATTAAAGAAATTTTCAGTGACATCCATTCTTTGTACCTTCCTAGGGAATGGCAGAGCATTCCTTCTCCTATGCCCTGGGGAACGTGTAATCCTTGATGGGTTATGGACATTTACTGTTGCAATTAGGGTTTAAGTATAGACACCAACTTCTTCCCTGTAGAGCTCATCATGATGGGAAGGTCCCAGGGGAGAACAAAACTGCCTTTCTGATCAGGTCCCAAGAAATATAAGCTTTGAGCCAGTGCCATGTGTTCTGTGACATGGTGGCTCAGGTGTCAAGTCTGTGGTTTCCCTTCATAGTTTCTTAGTAAATTTATAAAGACAAGTTTGAGTTTCACCTCAGACTGACTCTTGGAACATTCAGGTTTTGAGATCTATTCTCTGACTCTTTTGCTAATAAAGAGAGAAGAATATTCTCTGACTGCAGCTCCTTGACTTTGATACCACAAAAGCCAATTCTTCTTCCAGGACAGTAGAGATGAATTGCATGGAAAGGGGCAGCACTAAGTTGTCTCAAAGGAAGATGAGTGAGTTAATCAAGTTTCTATTTTTCTCTCACTGTTGCCGAAATGAAAACTGTTTGTATTGAATACGAAGAAACTCCAAAGTACGGAGCTCTGACTCGACTCCCTGCATTCTTGTCAGCATACCCTCTCTGTGGTGGCACCATCCTCATCTGGTAGCAAGAAAGCTGTCAGTATATAGCAACACCCCGGATATAGCAAGTGACACATCTAGGATAAGGCAGCATCAGAGGAAGAACAGATATATCTCGTTCTTAAGAAAAGTTTTTAACTGAAATACACTATACAAATAGAAAAGTTAAAATGCTGTAAGTATTCAGCGTGATAGATTTTCACAACGTTCACAAGGAATTTAATCAGTGCCCAATTTAATTATGTTTCTCTTTCATGCCTTCCTGCAAAACCAAGTAAAGCTCATGCTCCTTCCTTTAGTCATTCTCTGTCCAGCTAGGATGGAACAAAGGAGGAGAACGTGTAGAAACACAGGAATGCATGTTTAGGTATAAACTGTAGGCTACCCAGGCTCTCCTCAGTACCTGTAACAATTGTTGGCTCATGAAATCTTGTACCTGAAAGTCTGTAGATTATCATGAATTCCCTTTCTGAAGCAGAATTACACATGCTATCTAACTTGGAGGAATCCTCTTTTTCTTGATGGTCATCAAAGAAATCCGAGGTTTCTTGTAGTGTGGTGGAAACATGAATAGGAACTGGAAAGTGCAGGATCAGAGGAATAGGAGGGAGAGACGGGGATGCATCCCCACAACTGAAGCTTCTCAGTAAGTAGGCTTGTAGCTCAGCTCCTCCATCCCTTCTGTCCTCTAGGAAAGATAGGAACTGTTGCTTTGATCATGCGGCTCATGCAAATAAAGAACAGGTGTGTGTGTGGCAGCCTACGCAGACTGTATGACGCAAAGGAGGACTTAGTTGATTTTGCAGTTCTGAGTCCCCTTCTCACAGAGAGTTTGTGAGGAGAGAGCTGGGTCCTCTGTTAATGGAATTTTCTTCTCTTCTTATAGTTTTCTGGAGATGAAAATGGTGGCTGGAAATGACTCCTTAGTGACTGAATTTATTCTTGCTGGATTAACAGACCGCCCAGAGCTCCAGCAACCCCTCTTTTATCTGTTTCTCATGATCTACATTGTCACAGTGGTGGGCAACCTTGGCTTGATCAGTCTCATTGGCCTTAACTCTCACCTCCATACCCCCATGTACTATTTCCTTTTCAATCTGTCCTTCATTGACCTGTGTTACTCTTCTGTTTTCACCCCCAAGATGCTGATGAACTTTGTATCAAGGAAGAATATCATCTCCTATGTGGGATGCATGACTCAGCTGTTTTTCTTCCTCTTTTTTGTCATCTCTGAATGCTATATGTTGACCTCAATGGCCTACGATCGCTACGTGGCCATCTGTAAGCCCCTGCTGTATAAGGTCTCCATGTCCCGTCAGGTTTGCTCCATGCTGACTCTCGCTGCATATGTGATGGGATTCGGTGGAGCTGCTGCCCACACAGGGTGCACGCTTAGACTAACCTTCTGCAGTGTGAATGTCATCAACCATTACCTGTGTGACATCCTCCCTCTCCTCCAACTTTCTTGCAGCAGCACCTACGTCAATGAGGTAGTAGTTCTCATTGTTGTGGGAATTAATGTCACAGTGCCCAGTTTTACCATCCTGATTTCTTATATCTTCATCCTCACCAGCATTGTTCATATCAAATCTGCTCAAGGAAGATCAAAAGCCTTCAGTACCTGTAGCTCTCACATCATTGCTCTTTCTGTTTTTTTTGGGTCTGGGGCATTCATGTACCTTAAATATTCCTCTCCTGGATCTATGGAGCAGGGAAAAGTTTCCTCTGTTTTCTATACTAACATAGTGCCCATGCTCAATCCTCTGATTTATAGTTTGAGGAATAAGGATGTCAAAGTTACTTTGAAGAAAACCCTGATTAAAATACAGAGGAGAAATATATTCTAGTTATAAGCAGCAGCAATGTAAAGAGATTTAATTTTTTAATTAAATTTTACTCTTATTTTCCAAGGTGAGCCTTTATCCATAACCGTGTTACTTGTAGAGTTTGTGTTACAGTTGGTGTAACAGACTTCTCTTACCATTTCCCATATAGTTTACCTTCTCTCATGTCATTGCTTCTGTGTGTCCATCACCTTGTAGGAGTTAACTAAGTAACTAATAGCATGTTTATAAAAGAAACACATGCACTGAATTCTTTTTTATTTTTTAATACTTTTTGTGCCCTGTGCTATTCCTAATCTTATTCGAATATGTTGAGTTTGATACGTTATGTAAAGTTAAAATTAGAGTTTGCTGATCTAGACACAGAAGTGTGAAATACTGCCGAAATATTCTCATTTTTACAATATTGTTTCTGTTGGGCAACAGTAGTCATGAATGCCATTTTTTCTCATCATGCAGACAACTTAATGCAGGAGTGGATCACCGGATGTTGTCCTTTTGTTCTATTTTTCTTAACAGTCTTCCTTTAATTACTCTAAATTTCCTTGTTCCCTTGGGAATGGCAAAATCTATATCACATACCACATTCTTCTGAGAGCCCTGGTCATCTCAATGTATTTAATATTCAAGAGAATACATATAACTCCACCATTCAATAAGAATCACTGCTGTAAGAGATGATGATTAATGGAATATTATATAAGTATTTTATGGTCCTAATAAGGTGGGTGGATGGTGTTTTATAAAACTTGCATTCTTTATTGACTAAAATGATACTAAGTATGTTGCAAGAGAACATACAGTTCAACATATAAATTTTATTATTTATCACTTAAAGGAAAACAGTATATCTAGTGATGGAGAAATACTTTAGCCATTGTCTTCCTTATCCAATGAGATTTTTCATGAAATAGGTGTATGTTAATCAAGTATATTCCTAGCAACATTTTGCGAATTTACTTAAAACTTATTTCATCAATAGACAATAGATAAATTTGACTACATGCTTTTCTCCTATCATTTTTCTATTTGTGCAGTAATTTTCTCATTTGTATAATTAGTGTATAAAATAAAGTAGGGGGTCAAGATATACCTGTATAAGTGGATTATCTTGTTTGACTAACAACATTAGTATATATGTGAAAGTGATTAATAAAACAATTATAGGTAACAATAAATAATGAATCAAAGAATTTTGGGGTATAATTCATTTCTTTAAGTAGATTGTTAGCAGACAGATAGGTGCTGCTAACTGTACTTCAAAAGAAGCATCCCTCACTGGACGTCTAATGCTGATAGTCTGTTGGATTCACCATGGTGTTCAGGGTCCATGCTCACTCGGCCATGTGCCCAGCCAGGGGATTACCATGGTCGGTCATGTACTTGCTGGTCAATTTTTGTGTAACACACGTCTCTTCTGATAGGCAATTGGCTTAGGGACTTTCTATCAGAGACGTATTAGGACCGCACTATGGTCAGATTTTTCCTACCCAGTTTTTCCTTCAATTTCTCTGTCAGGTGACAGACTTTCATCCTGGTCTGAAGGCCTTTATCACCGACCCTCAGTACCTCCTATTTTACCCTTCACAGGCATTTACCACAATGAATGTCTTGTGAACTTGTTTGTTGGCATCTACTGCTTGAGGGATTCTATATGACACAAGGGATTTATACTAACTGATTTTTAACACTTAGTTTTAGGCTTTAAATATCAAGAGAGACTGGGTTAGTTATAAAGTTAGAAAAATCAATCCATAGGACAGAATAGAATATTCAGCAACATCCTCCACAAATAGCCAATTGATTTTTGACTTTGGAACGAAGTAATTCTATAGATACAGGAACATCTAATCAAATGGTGGGAATACTAACTATTCATGAGGAAAACATGATCTTTAATCTCTACCTCTCACCATACACAAAAATGAATTTTAAATGAATCATAACCATATACCTAAAAGAAACATAAATCTTCTAGAAGAAAACAGAAAATTATGTTGGTGTAAGTATAGATTTCTTAGGTGATAGGAAGCACTAAAGAAAGGGAAAAAAAGACAAAATGAACTTCATTTAAATTACAACATTCGTTTATCAGAAAAATTTTCACAGGCAAGCTACTGACTAGAAGAATATTTTCAACACTTATATCTGAAAAAGGTGCTTTATCAGAATATATATCAACTTATTAATTATATCTCAATGATAAAAGGATCTTTTCATAAATGGACAGATGATTTGACAGACACATCTCAAAGGAGGGTGTGCAAATAGCCAAAAGTACATGAAAATGGTCTGTACTTGCTGCAGCCCCCAGATATATATCAGGTGGACAAGACCCCATAGCAACTGTGGTAACCCTCTCACTTCATTGCCTTGGGCTAAGCCCTTGGGCTCATGCCTTTGGGCTTTATTGTATTTCATTTTATTCAGTGATGTCTAGTTTATATGAAGTAGAATACACAAATATGAATTATACCATTTGATGGCTTTCTCCTTAAGTATAAACTAATTTACTTATCCATAAAAAGACAGTGACCATTTCTACATCCTCATAAATTCCCCTCATGACCTTTCCACTCAACCACCAACCCCTATCCACCACCTGAGATAACCATTGCTCTGATTTCTATTACATATATATCAGCAATTCTCAAAATACATGAATTTCTCACTCCAGGGACATATGCCAATGTTTGGAGAACATTTTGATTGCTTCAACCAGTGAGGTGAGAACAGTATTGGCATTTATGGGGCAGAGGCCAGGGATGCTTGCAGCCTGTAATACATAGACCATCTCCATGATAAGAATGATTTAGTCCACAGTGTCAATACAGGCAAAGTTGAGAAACTCAATATAATTGGTGTGGATTAGGGGCAGGGGGAGGGGTTCTAATAGTTATCAGGCTCTATTTATGCATCAGTGATGTTTATGCACATACTGTTAGTTTTGCTAATGTAAATAAGGATATTGATCTACTATCTACTGCAGCCCAGGCAGTGTTCTAACATTTTATGTATTTTTTTTCATAATCATCAAAGAACCTAATGAAAGAGATGTTACAATTATCACTGTTTCTGAAATTATACCAGAAGCATAAGCCGTTGGGTAGCTTCTTCAAGTTAGTAATCATGGATGTGTTTTTCAAATACATGTCGTCTGGCCCCGTATCCAATCACTTTTCTATGATGAGGTGGAATTAATGACTTTATTTAATGAAATGTTACATTTAAGGACATAGCAGCACCCTCAGGTAGATATTTTTAAGAGGTGTTTACAAGGAAAAACTTTAAAAGGGAGAAAGGCATCAATATTTTCTGCTGTGCATGGGAGATAACTAGGAAAGACAACAACTGAATTGAGCCGGTACAATTTTTGAAAATTCAGGTGACAATATGAAAAAGCCTATAGTCAGACTCTGTAAAATTTCCATTTTCAGTTTTGGAAAAAAGACATAAGGAATCTCTACATTAATATTTTCATTAAGAGATGATGATTGGAGAAAGGGAATTTGTTTGCCTCTGCTTTGGGGGACCTATAATCCTAAAGTGAAGTGTAAATTAGCTTAAATATTGAGTCCCTAAGGAACTAAAGACAGATCATGGTCCAGAGGGTAAATACAGTCCCCTTATTTCTCTTTTACACGTAGAATCTATTCCCCGGGGAAGAGACTGAGCAAGCGTCTACCCTGTTTATAAGCAAGTGCACTTTATCATTAAACTCACATTCAATCTTCTGTGTGTTACTAAGTGGGAGTGTGATCATAACAAAGGTTTTATTTCACTCTGCTGCTTGTGAGGCCTCAAAGTCACAATGAGAAGTTACAGTGTGTAGTTTGGAAAGATTCCCAGGGCATATCTGAAATTAAGTCGGGGCTGCATACTTTTATAATTAAAAGAACCAAAGACTCAAAGCCTGGAATTGCCTTTATAGGACAAGGGTAGGTACCAAAGATAAGGAAGCACTGATGTTTTCTGGCAGAAGGAGGGTGAGGTGAGTTTCTGAATTCCGTTTATGTCAATGTCCTTGTTGTTGTGAGAAGGGTGTCCCGAGATCTGAGATATGCCAGTGTCCCATTGGCTGAAGTTCTGAGATTGAAGGGAAACTGCTGGGAGCATGTGTTGGAGGGGGTCCGATGATGTTCAGAGATCAGGAGACTCGGGGGGTGCGGAATCCCAGGTTAAGCTCCCTCCCCATGGGAGGACCTCTCACTCTGCATTTACGGGTTTTACCCTGGCACGGGCAGTAACAGCCTCTCCTAGACTCTGGTCCTTAATTTTGAGTTAGAAACAGCCTCCTTAGTTCTCATTCCAACAAGGTTAATGTGTGTTAGAGGTAGCACCAGGCTGCTAGATTTTCTGCCTCCAATTTTACTGGTGAGGGGAGGGCTTCAGTGAATGAGAGATGGTGAGATCAGAGAAGGGAAGCTCTGTCTTGGCCCACCTTTCTTCTGTCTTATCCCTTAGGTTTTCCAGTAACGTGGTTTGCCTATGGTAGCACTGACCTCTGTACTTTAAATATGCGGTGCCCATTAGCCTTATCTAGATTATTAGGGCTCTGTCAGTGTCATTCAATATCATGTTAATGGTAAAGGCAGATTCTATATGTACAGATTGGGCTATTCTTCAATATTTCCAGGGTATATACTCTCCTGTCCGACAAGATATTGCAGGAAGAAATGAATTCTCTGATGTAACCCTTTTCTCCCCTGACCACAGATCCCCTTAGAGAAGAATGGCTTTTGGAAATGGCTCTGTTGTGACTGAATTCATTCTTTTGGGATTAACAGACAAAGCAGATCTCCAGCTGCCCCTGTTCTGCCTGTTTCTAATGATGTATATGGTCACTGTGTTGGGAAATTTGGGTTTGATAACTCTAATTGGGCTGAATTCACACCTGCATACCCCCATGTACTTTTTCCTGTTGAACTTGTCCTTCATAGACATCTGCTATTCTTCAGTATTTACACCCAAAATGCTGATGAATTTCTTATCAAAGAAGAACATTATCTCCTACATGGGATGCATGACCCAGTTTTGTTTTTTCTGTATTTTTGTCACTTCTGAATGCTATGTGCTGACATCAATGGCGTATGACCGCTATGTGGCCATCTGCAACCCACTTTTGTATAATGTTTCCATGTCCCCTAAGGTGTGTGCCAGCCTTATGCTTGGTTCATACTTGATGGCCTTTTCTGGTTCCATGGCCCACACTGGATGCCTGCTGAGACTGACATTCTGTGATGCCAACACCATCAACCATTATTTTTGTGACATCCTTCCTGTGCTCCAGCTCTCCTGCACCAGCACCTATGTCAATGAACTGGTGGTGTTCATTGTGGCGGGCATCAACATCATTGTGCCCAGCCTCACCATCTTTGTCTCCTATGGTTTCATCCTCTCCAGCATCCTCCACATCAGCTCTACTGAGGGCAGGTCCAAAGCTTTCAGCACCTGCAGCTCCCACATCATTGCTGTTTCTCTCTTCTTTGGATCATGTACATTTATGTATCTTCAGCCATCTTCTTCTGGGTCTATGGATGTGGGAAAAATCTCTTCTGTCTTTTATACCAATGTTGTCCCTATGCTGAACCCCTTAATTTACAGCTTGAGGAACAAAGATGTTAAACTTGCTCTGAGAAAAACCTTGAGCAGGGGAAAGTTCTGATCCAAATCAATATCTCTGCACAGGTAGTCACAGGGTAGGCGGATTTTTGCATTCTTATTTACAATATTTTTGATGGCAACTTCCTTATCCTTTTTCTTTCTCACCATAGTCCATGAAATTTGAGTCTTCTTTCAATTTGTTTCCAATTTTTAAGTAGATGTTCCTTTCATCAACAGTTTCATAATTTCTTATCCTTTTTTCATCTTTCTTATTTAAGTATAATGTTAAGGAAGGAATTTATCTGTGCATTTCCATTGTCATTGTGAAGTTTATTGTTATTCTCCTGGAAAATATGTTTCTGCGAATGGTCAATAAAGTGAGTAGTGGGACTTTGTTTATTGGGGCGTTTCTTGCTTGCCACTTGTAATGTGCTATTGGAAGCATGAATAAGATAATCCGGCCTTTCTCATTTCTTTATAGCATATAATGGGCAAGATTATGACTCCTTCCTATGCTAGTGTTTCACAATATAACAGATTCCATGTAAACTACCAAATATTCCTTATTTGTATCTGTAAACACTGTGTTAAGCTTCTTTTCATATAGATTTCATTTTTGCTTTTCTATATGCAAAGCAGCACATAACAGTTTGTCAGTGTACATTTATTAGATAGATAGAATATGAAACTCAGGATAATGGGTTAAAGTCACACAGCTTCTTCAAGAAAAGTCTAGAATAAACTATTAGCCTCCTGTTTTCAAGTCCTCTACTCTTTCTAGTATACTTTATAGTATACTTTCTGTCTACTTTATTTTTATTTTAGTAAAGATCAAGTACAGAAAAACATTTCTATTTTGAAAGCTCACATTTCTGAAAAAAAAGTATGAAAGTTTCCCTGGAATATGTCATTAGTCCATGACTCAGTGAGACATACGGACAGTAAATAAGAGGTTCTCTTTAGGGAAAGGGTAATGCTATTTTCATACTTCCTACCCATCCACCCTAACTGCTCCCCCATGGTAACCACGAGTCACTTTACTGGCACATTCAGGTACATGGCTTCTGGATCCAGCTTCAGAGAGGCAGGGTTGAGCAGGAAATACTGCTGAATCCAGCAAGAGGAAGTGGTTATTTCTTCTGTCATGCATTTAACTGTGTAAGAATAAGAAAAATACCAGAAAGAGATAAAACATATTTTATACCTACTATGTGTCTGTCACAGTGTGCACTGTGCTGCATGTCACAAACCTAAAGAAGACACAATAAAGGAAAGAAAAGAGGTACATTTTCATATTATAGCAAAATAGAGTTACGTACTACACATGGGTAGAATCTAAAATCAGTCTTATATTATCAAAATGATTACTGAAAATGGGCTGTGGTGAATTAGTGTCCATGTTGGGGACATACATAGTATTTTTCTATAAATCTGGCACAGATTTTCTCTTGAGCATTGGGATTTTTCACTATGTATCAGCTGAGTAAATAGTTAATGTATATGCAGGGCTTTGTCATAAAATATATATACCTTTGAACATTAAAATCACTCTCAGCATGGGGAAATTTTGCATTCTGAGACAGACTGTCATCTTTTTGAGTGAGGGAGATGGCTGGTGGATTCACAGGGGCTGTTTTAAAGTCTCCCTCTGACATAAAATTGAGTAGGTATACTTCCAATATTAATATAGAGAATATACAGTGGGTTATGATTGTGCTCTGAAGTGTGGTTACTGTTTTCTCTGCACTGTCACATCTGTCTGTCCATATGCTTCTCTGGGAAGAACTGTGGACTCAATGGGGAAGGGAATTCCTCATCTCAGAGGGGATGAAACTGATTCTCAGAAATGTCCATGGTTTGTTTCAATAAAACAATTTATGAACAAAATGAAAATATTAATAAAGAAAACGAAAACCAATGAACTAAAAAACAAAATCTGCAGCTAAAAATTGCAATAACTGATAATTCACCAGAGGAATTCAAAGGTGTATTTGAAAGACTGAATAAACCTGAAAGATAGACAATGGAAATGATCAATCTGAGGAACAGAAATAAAAAAATTGAAGAAAATTGTATACAGAGCCTCAGAGATTTGTGTGATACTATCTGGCTGACCAAATACTCATTATGAGAGTCCCAGAAAACAGAAAGAGTGTTCAAAAAAATAGTTTGAATGCATATGACAGATATAGCATCAGTGTACATTATATTATGCAAATGAACAAGAAAAGAGATACAACCCCAGAGGAAATGGGGAAAAAAGAAATCACAGAAAAGTGAATCGCCAGAGTTTACAGAGTTATGGAGACACTCAAGCTCATTAGTATTTAGTGGAATGCAATTTAGAAATGTTAGGAGAAGAAAGGCAGTTTCACAAATTACTTCTGGGAATATGAATTATAAATTTTGGGAATATATACCATAGTCTTTGGGAAACTCATCTGAACATATGTATAAAAATGAAAGATAATATCCTAAGAATTTATGTCATTGAAATAAAATTATTATCATATATATATATGTATCCCTAATAGTGATTATTTTAGCATTGATTAATGGTAAGAAACTGGAAATAGAGAATTTCCATTGACATAGAGTAGAGGGACAAGTTTTGATATATCTATGACATACAACATTGAGGAGATTTCAATGAAATGTTTTTAAACGACAAAAACAAGAGATCAAAAGTATTTCTTTGTAAATTGAAGATACAACCCCTATAAATGCATTTGAATGTATGAGCAAGTAGGAAATTATGAGAGGGTGTGTGCTAGATTTAAATATTAATAAACAGCAATGAAGAGTGGCAGAAATCTGTGACAGGAAGGCAAATGCTGAGAAAAAGAAAAGAGGAGGAATCTGGGAACATGGCAGAGTATGAAGCACCAGGAATCTATCACCCTTCCTAAACAACAGCTGCACTTGTAGAATCTCTGACACAACTATATTGGAACTGTGGAGTCTACTGAAGGCTTGCAATTTCCAATAAAGCCAAAAGTTGGTTCTTTGGAAAAATCCCCAATCTGAAAAAGTTTGATCTAGAAGGACAGAGAAATAAAGAAGACTCAGTAATATTAAAACAAGGTATTGTTGACAAGAACAAAATGATCATGAGTAGTGTTAAACCCTGGGTCAGAGTAAAAATTTCTACCTTATTTCTGCTGGGAAAACATTTGCCACCCTTTCTATGCTTTCTTCTCTATATCACTCTCCTCATTTCCCCCTGATACCTATAATTTGTTAGAGGGACTGAAGTGATGGTTGAACTATACAGCTTTTCCTTGTTTCCTTTACTTTTTATATCTATAAAGCATGTTAAATGCAGAATGGAACTACAACAGTTACTTGCATGTGAGAATCCAAGGGAGCGATGGCTTTTATTGGAGCAAATTTACATTTAAAGAGTTTATGACAAAGGATGTTGCAGGGGAAGTTTTTCAGAGTGGCCCAACTATATCCACTAACTTTATCAGACATCTGTACCTCAAACTTTATTGTAGACCTGTATGAAAATCCTAGCCTCACAATTGGGGAAATCCAGATACTTAATTAGACATTTGATCATATTAAGGATTTATTATTTTAATGTAGGAGTGAAGTAGTGTTATGATACAGTTTTAATAAATATTTATCTTTGGGAAATACATACTAAAACATGATATCTGGGATTTGCTCCAAGATAACCTAACTGGGGTGAGGGATTGAGTAAGGGTGGTAGAGATGAACATCACCCCTGGTAGGGCTGTGAGCTGATAAGTGTTGAAACTTGGTGATTGGGTCAGGACAGTAAATTGTAACATGCTTTCAACTCTTCTATATGTATGATAATTCCATAATAAAATATTTTAAAATGTAAAAATAATCAGAAATGAAAGTGGGTATATTACTACTTATTCTACTGAAATAAAAAGGGTTATAAGGGTACTGTGAATAATTATATGTCAAGAAATTGGACAACACAGGTGAAATGGATAAATTCCTAAAAATACAAATTATACTATAACTAAATCAGGAAGAAATAGAAAATCTGAATAGATCTATAACTAGTATGGAGATCGAATCAGTAGTGAGAAATCTGTCAGTAGAGAAAATCTCAGGACCTAATGGCTTCACTGGTTACTTCTACTAAACATTTAAAGAAGAACTAACACCAATCCTCAAACTTTCCAAAATATTGATGATAGCACCGTTCATGAATCATTCTTTGAGGCACCATTACCCTGACTAAAGGTAGACAGAAATGTTAAAAAGAAAGAATCTATAGACCAATATCCCTAATAACCACTGATGAAAATATTCTAAAGTATATGAGCAAATCAAATTCTGCTGCATATTTAAATGATTATAACAAAGTGGGATTTACTCCTGGGATCCAAGGATGTTTCAACATATGAAAACTGATCAGTGTAACACACAAAATAATAAAATGAACAGAAAAAACAGAATCATGTCAATTGATCCAGAAAGGCTTTGGGCCAAATTTAACATCATTTCATGATAAAACTTCTCAACAAACTAGGAATAGAAGAAAATTATTTCAACAGAATAAAAGCCATGTTTGAAAACCCTACTGTGAATGTGATACTCAAGGTAAAAAATAAAACCTGAATGCTTTTCCTTAAAGATCAGGAATAAGGCAAAGATCCTCACACTCAACACTTCTACTCAACATAGCACTGGAATGTCTAGGCAGAGAATTAGGAAAGTAATAGAAATAAACAGTATCCAAATTAGAAAAGAAGTGAAATGATCTCTGTTCAGAAATGATATAGTCTTATACATAGGAAATTCTAATGATTACACAAAAAAATTGTGAGAACTAAAATTGAGCTCACTAATGTAGCAGGATATAAAGTCAGCAAGAAAAATCCTTGCATTTTTATACACTGACAATGAAAACTCCTATAAGAATTAAGAAAACAATCCCATTTACAACATTATCAAATAGGATTAAGGAGGAAAAAGCCATAAAATGCAAACTAAGAAACATTTCTGAAAGAAAATACAAAAGACATAAATAAATAGAAACACACTTCATATTCACGTACTGGAACACTTACTATTGTGAAGAGGTCAGTACAACCCAAAGTGATCTACAGATTCAATGCAATCCAAATCACAAGTATATTTGTTTTCCTGCAGAAATTGAAACATTCAAAAATTCATATGGAAACTCAAGGGACTCCAAACAGCCAAATCAAACTTGAAAAAGAATAAAGCAGCAGAGCTCACAGTTCTTGGTTACAAAACTTACTACAAAGCGGCAGTAATCAGAAGAGTATGGTATTGGCATGAAGACAAACACAATGATCAATGGAATCAATTTAAAAACCTGGATATAAACTCTTGCATATATTACAAAACGATTTGACAAGGGCTTCATGTCCATTCAATGGGGAGAGGACAGTTTTTTCAACAAATGGTACTGGAAAATAGGATATCCATTTATGAAAAGTGTGAAATTGGACCCTTAACACTATATGCAAAACTAACTCAAAGTAGATCAATGACCTAAATGTATAAAACTCTTAGGAAAAAATGGCAGATTCACAATATTGAGTCAGGCAATCATTTTTTGAGTATGACACCAAAGGCACAGTCCATTTTTCTAAAAGAAAAAATAAAAACAATTTTATGAAAATTAAAAATATTTTTGCATTAAAAGATGTTATCATTAGAATAATAATGCAATCAAAGAATAGGGGGCTATATTTGTAAATTACATGTCTGATGAGGAATTAATAGCCAGACTATGTAAAGAACTACTTAAGCTCAACAACAAAAGGCCAACAACCAGATTCAAAAATGGTCAATGGACTTACATAGATAATTCTCCAAAGTAAACTTGCAAATGGCCAATACACACATGAAAAGATGTTCAACATCACTAGTCATTATCAAAATGTAAATCAAAACTATGATGAGATACCACCAACACTCATTATGATGGTTTCTTTCAGAAAAACAAAACAAAACAGAAAATAACAAGTGTTGGCAAAAATGTGGAAAATTACAACTCAGGCACTCTTGGTAGGAATGTAAAATGGTGCAGCTTTTGTGTCAAACAGTATAGGGTTTCTTCAAAATATCAAAAATAGGTATGATCCTGCAATTCCACTTCTGGGTGTATATCCCAAAGAATTGAAAGTAGGATATCCTAGAGCTATTTGTGCAACCATGTTCATAGCAGTATTATTCACAATAGCTAAGAGATGGAAAGAAATCAAGTATCCATTTAAATGAATGGGTAAGTAAAATGTGGTATATATGGATGAATCTTGAGGATAATTTGTTAAGTAAAATAGGCCAGTTACAAGACAGATACTGTATGATTCCACCATATGAGGTAGTAAAGTACTCAAAATCATAGGTGCAGATAGTAGAATAGTGCTTGATATTCTTGGAGGAAAGGAGTGTTACAATATGAAAAGAATCTTGGAGTTAGATAGTGGTGATGTTAGCACATTATGACTATATTTAAAATCACTGAATTGTACACACAAAAATCGTTAAGATGGCAAAATTTATGTTTGTGTATACTGTCAAAATAAATAAAATGAAAAGAGGAAATGAAGCAGTTTCTTTTAAAAAATTATGAAGCATTTATTATGTATAATACGATCATGCATGTGAAGGAGACTGTGTGTGCTTGTAATATATTTTTGAGAGTTATGTCAAATTACTCACTAGCCATATGTATGTGACTGTACCTAAAAGGCAAAGTAGGAATAGGAGAAATTATTGTAAATGGTACTGCCTTTAAACGTTTTTATTTTCAAATTTTTCTTGCTAATAAATAGAAATAATATTGACATTATATTTAGTGACCTTCCTAAAATCTCTTGTAAGTTCTAGTAGGATCAATTTTTAGATTTGTTGTGATTTTTTAAATGGAGAATCATAGCATTTGCTAACAGAGGTACTATTTTTTGAAAATTTGCAATATAGATGCCATTTATTTCTTTTTATTGTCTTATTTACTGTATCTTAATTCTAGAATAAAATAGTAGTAATGAGAGTGGAAATTCTTGTGCTGTTTCTACACTTAGGTATAGGATTTATTCTTCACTTTCCAGTGTGCTGTTGTTCTTTTTAGGTGCCCTTAATCAGGTTGAAAAAAGACCCTTTTATTTCTTGTTTTTTTCTTTCTTTTTTTAATAGAAATGTCATTGATATAAAATGTTATATTGGTTTTTTCAAATACACAACAGAGTTTTCCAACAGTCACCCATATTACTAA
Source organism: Manis pentadactyla (assembly GCF_030020395.1). NCBI lineage: Eukaryota > Metazoa > Chordata > Mammalia > Pholidota > Manidae > Manis > Manis pentadactyla. The sequence goes on along the minus strand of NC_080031.1, from coordinate 10,434,360 downwards.
ATCCTTACCCCCACTAGTGCAGTTACTATCTGGCAACATAGGAAGATGTTACAGAATCATTGGCTATATTCTCCATGCTGTACTACCATCCCTGTGACCAGCTTATACTATGCTTGAGAATTTTTGTGCCATTTTATACTCCCCACTCACTGTAAGCTCTCCCTCCATGGTAACCACCAGTCAATTCTCAGTGTCTATGAGACTATTGTTATTTTGTTCGTTTTCTTTTGCTTTGTTTTTATATTCCACAAATAAGTGAAATCATATGGTATTTATCTTTCTCCACTGGTTTATTTCACTTAGCATAATACCCTCTAGATCCATCTATGTTATTGCAAACAGCAGGATTTCTTTTTTGTGGTTGAACCATATTCCATTTTATATATGTACTATGTCTCTTTTATCCATTCATCATCTGATGGGCAGTTTTGCTTCCATATCTTGGATATTGTAAATAATGTGATAAACATATGGGTTCATATATGTTTTCAAATCAGGTATTTTGTTTTCTTTGGGTAAATTCTTAGAAGTGGAATTACTGGGTTGAATAGTATTTCTATTTTTAGTTTTTTGAGGAATCTCTATGCTGTTTACCACAGTGGCTGTACCAATTTACATTCCCACAAACAGTGTAGGAGTGTTTCCATTTATCCACATCCTTGCAACATTTCTGAGAAAGAACAATGCTGGGGGTATTATGCTCCCTGACTTCAAGCTTTACTACAAAGCTATGGTAAACAAAACATTTTGGTACTGGCACAGAAACAGACCCATAGATCAATAGAACAGAATAGAGAGCTCAGATATAATCCCACTCATATGGTCAGTTAATATATGATAAAGGAGCCATGAATATACAATGGGGAGAAGACAGCTTCTTCAGTAACTGGTGTTGGGAAAACTGAACAGCTACATGAAACTGGGTTACTGTCTAACTCTGTACACAGAAGTAAACTTGGAATGGATCAAAGACCTGACTGTAAGACATGAAACCAGAAAACTCTTAGAAGAAAACAGGCAAAAATCTCTTGAATATAAACATGAGCAATTTTTTCCTGGACATATCTTCTTGGGCAAGGGAAGAAACAAATTAATAAATGAACAAGTAGGGCTACAACAACTAAAAAGCTTCTGTACAGCAAAGGACACCATCAGCAAAACATAAAACAATCTACATTTTGGAAGAATATGTTCCTAAATGATTTATCCAATAAGGCGTTAACATCCAAAAAATATTAAGTACTCATATGCCTCAACACTAAAACAAACAAATTACCCAATTAAAAAATGGGCAGAGGACCTGAACAGACATTTCTCCAAAGAAGAAATTCAGATGGCCAACAGACACATGAAAAGATGCTCCACATCACTCGTCATCAGGAAAATGCAAATTAAAACCACAATGAGATATCACCTCACACCAGTTAGAATGGCCACTATCCAAAAGACAAGAAATGACAAGTATTTTTTTTCTTATAATAGTAAATTAGCGTCAAATGTTGTTCTGTGTTATTGAGATGATCACATAGTTTTACTAGTTCACTCTTATGTCATAGCAAATTATACTGATTAATAGCAGGAATTAAGCCAACCTTGTATTCCCAATATTAAACCTTACCTGTTATAATGCATTATTCTTTTTATATAGTGTTGGATTGAATATACTAAAGTTTTGAAAATGATTTTTGTATGAATGTTTATGAAGGGTATTGGTCTTCAGTTTTCTTGTAACTACTTGTCTAGTTTTGGTATCAGAGTAAGGGTTGTCCTAATGAATGAATTGTTATATTTTCATTCTTTTAATTTTTCAGACTTTGTGCATAATGGATATTATTTCTTCTCTAAATGTTTGGCAGAAATTAATGGCAAACTCTGCCCATTTTCTTTGTGGAAATAATTTTTTAATTGAAAATTCAGTTTCTTTAATAGATGTAAGGCTACTCTGCCATCTTAAGTGGGCTGTGGCACTTGTGTCTGAATAAATTTATCCATTGCATTGGTTGTAAATTTATTGGTATAAGCATGTCAATAATATTTCCTTAAATTCCTAATGTTTGTAGCATAAATGTAGCAATGTCTGTCATATCTATGATATTGGTGGCTTGTGTCTTTTCCTCTTTATTGCCTGACCAGTTTGACTAGTAGAGTATCACTTTATTGATAATGATAGTTCGAAACACAGCTATTCAATGAACTAATTTTATTTACTGTTCTTCTGGTTCCTATTTAATTGCTTTGTGTCCTTATCTTTAACACTAAAATTTTCTTCTTATTTTGGGTTTAGTTAAATGAGTTTTTTTTGGTGGTTTCATAATAATAGAAGTTTAAATCTTGAACTTGAGACATTTCTTATATCCAAGACAGATGCTTGGGTGGAATAAATTGCCATGTAAGTGCTCTATTTAACTATAGAACACATATTTTGCAAGTTGTTTTACATTTTCATTTCAAAATATTTTTGGATTTCCTCTTTAATTTCAGTTTTCTTTTTTATACTTAATTTTTTTCATATATTTTTATACTTAATATTTTTTTCAATAGCTTCATTGATATCATTCACATACTTAATGTATTCAGCACTTAGGAGAGTACATAACAATGTGCTCAAAACCTTCAAGTTAGAGGAAATATTTTTTCATAGCTTCTCATCAAACACAATTCTGAGTTGAGAGCGACATTAACAAAATGGTGGACTGGAAGGTTTCAGTCTTCATCCCCCAACAAAAAACAATGATTTAACAACTATTCACACATAAAAATAGCTCTGGGAGAGTTCTGGGGTACAATTATAAAGGTACATTAACGTGTAGAGCACAAAGAGTGAGTATGGTTGCATAGAAAATCATATTAGATATTTTACCAATATCAACCCATTTATCAAAATATTGCGCTTAGGTCAGGAATGTTCTCTATGGGAGATGAGGAGTGCAGGAGGACTCCAGAATCCATTACCACTGAAGACCAGAAACCCTTACTGCCACCTAGAACAACCATAGCTTTTGCCACTGAGACCCCACATGGGCTTTGCAGAACTTGACGCCAAGTGACCGGAGTGCCTGAGTCTATGCTGCTGTGGCTCTCTGGATGCAGAGCCCCCCCTGCAGACGTCCTGAGCCTGAGGTGCACACCCCACCTCCAATGCTTGCACCACTGCATGAAACCTAGGCCCATGCCATCACTTCATGTATGTCATGCCCCAGGCTTTGGTGCTCTCAGCACATAAGTACATATTTCAGAGTTAGCTCAAAGAGAATACCCCTCAGCCATGACTTCTTCCAGTGCAGAAAAGGAGAGTAGAAGCACTCCAGCAGATTTCATCACTGAGTACCCCATTCAGTGTTCACTAACACTGACTACAGCTGTTGGAGCTACTCAATGTTCATACTGCTGTCTCTACATAGACAATTACTTTAGATTTAGGGACACACACAGACTAAATGCCATCAGAAAAGAAAAGATATTCCAACCAAATGGTAACTAAAAGAAAGCAGGTATGGATATAATTATATCAGGAAATAATGTACCTGAAGCCAAAAACATATATATATATATATATATATATTCCTTACCCCCAACATCAGAGCACCTATGTATTTAAGCAAATATAGACAAATCTGAAGGGAGAAATTGATGGCAAATACAATAGTGAGGGAATTTAATACCTCACTTTCGACAATGGAAAGAACTATCCAAATGGAAAATCAGTAAAGAGCTGCTGACTTGATGAATACTAAAGACAAAAGGAACTTAACAGACATATAGACACTTTTCATTCAATGGCGAAGGAATATAGATTCTTCTTAAGTGTGTGTGGAACATTCTGCAGGGCAGATCACATATTAGGTCACAAAACAAGTCATAGCAAATTTATAAGATAGAAATCCTCCCAAGGATCTTTTCTCACCTCAATGTAATACTACTAGAAATCAGAAAAAAAGGGGAAAATCCACAAATATGTGGAAAGTAAACAATATACTTCTGAATAACCACGGTGTTAAAGAAATAATCAAAGGGAAATTAAAATTATCTTGCAACAAATGAAAATGAAAGTCCAACATATCAAAACTCATAGAGTGCAGTCAAAGTGATTTTAAGAGGGAAGTTTATAGTGATAAATAGCTACATTAAAGTTTATGAAAGATCTCAAATAAGCAACCTAACCTTATACTCCAAGGAATAAAAAAGGAAAAAAAGAACTAATCCCAAAGTTAGCAAAGGACTGAAAATAAGACAGGAGCAGAAATAAATCTAACAGAGAATATACAAAGACAATAGAAAAAGGAACAAAATTAAGAGGGTTTTTGAAAATTAACAAAATTGGCAAATGCTTAGCTAGACTACTAACAAAAGGAGAAGACTCCAGGAAATAAAATCAGTGATTTGGAAAGCAGATATTACAGTAGTGACTCAAAATCAGGATTATAAGGGACTATTATGAACATCATATGAAAACAAATTGAATATCCTAGAACAAAAGGATCAGTTCCTAGAAATATAAAACCACCCAAACTGAATGAAGAATAAATAGAAAGCCTCAAGTGACCAATAGTGAATAAGGAGGTTGAATCTATAATCCAAACTTCCCAAGAAAGAAAAAGCCCATGGCTGGAGAGCTTTATGGGTGAGAACTACCAATATTCAATGAATAATTAATTCCAATTCTTCTTATAAAGGAACACTTATAAATATTTTTGTTAAGCCAGCATTATCCTGATACAAAGCTAGAAAAAGACACTATAAGAAAAAACTACAGGACAATATCCCTGATGAATGTAGATGTAAAATTTCTAAAGAAATTACTAGTAAAATGAATCCAGCAGTACATTAAAAGGATCATACACCATAACCACCTGGGGTTTACCACAGGGATACAAAGATGGTTCAACATAAGGAAATCATCAGATACATAACATTAATAGAGTGAAAGATAATAATCATATGATCATTTCATTAGAGGCAGAAAAAGCATTTAACAAAACTCAACACTTTTTCATGAGAAAAACACCCATGAGACTGAGGATAGTAAGCATGTACCTTAGTAAAATAATGGCCAGCTAGAAAAAATGCATATCTAATTCTCTCAATGGTGACAATCAAGAAAACGTGCTTCTACTATCAGGAACAGAGAAAGGATTCCCACTTTTGTCATGTGTATTTAACATAGTACTGAAAGTTCTCACCAAGGCAATTAGGAAAGAAAAAAAGTTATCCAAATCAGAGAGGAAAATGTGTAATTATATCCATTTGCAATTGACATGTTTTAAAAATCCCCGAGACTCCACCAAAATACTATTAGAACTAATAAGCAAATGCAGAGAAGTGGCAGCTTACAAAATCAACATTCAAAAATTAGTCACATTGCTGTACACAGGCAATGAACTATCCAAACAGTAATTAGAAAATAATTCCATTTACAGTAGCAAAAAAGTGTAAAATACTTAGGAATAATTTGACCTAATAGGTGAAAGACATGTGCATTGAAAATTATAGAACACTGATAAAAGAAGTTAAAGAAGATATAGATAAATGGAAAGGGATCTTAAGTTTATGGTTTGGAAAACAATACTGTTAAAATGACCATACTACCCCATCTTTAAATTCAGTGCAATCTCTATCAGAATCACATGACATTTTTATAAAAAATAGGAAAAAGCATCCTAAATTTCATATGGAATCTCAGAAGGTGCCAAAAGCCAAGGCAATCTTGAACAATAAGAACAAAGCTGGAGGCATTACTACTCCTGTTTTCATAGTTTACTATAAATCCAGAATAACCAAAACTGTATGGTAGTGGAATAAAAACAGACACATAAACCAACGGAATAGACTAGAAAGCCCAGAAATAGAATCACTCGTCTATGGTCAACTAATTTTCCATATTGGTGCCAAGAATCCTCAATAGAGAAAGGATAGTCTCTTTAAGGAATGGTGTTGGGAAGACTGGGTATCTACAAACAGAAGAATAAAACTGGACTGTTATTTCACAGCATATACAAAAATCAACCCAAAATGGATTAAAAGCTCAAACATAAGACTTGAATCTGTAGGGAAACTGCAGGGGGAAAACTCCCATGTTGATAATGGCAGAGGCAATGTATCCATGGTGGCAGTGGGTATAAGGAATTTCTGTATGTTCCTTTCCATTTTTTTAACCTTTTCTAAAAATAAAATCTTAAAGAAAATTTATTGTCTTTGGTCTAGACAATGTGTTTTTTTTTGGATATGACATCAAAAGCAATGGTAACAACAGCAAAAACAGCCAACTGGAATTACTTCAAAGTGAAAAAGCACCCTACAGACTGAGACAGGTGTTTACAAACCATGTATCTGAAAATAGGTTATATCCACAATTTATAAGGAACACCTACAACATAATAGCGAAAATATCAACACAAAACAAGTAACTTTACATTGAAAATGAGCCAAGAACCTGAATAGATATTTTTCCAAAGAAAATATATACAGGTGTCCAACAGGTATATGTAAAAGTAGTCCACATCCCTAATCATCAGGGAAATGCAAATGGAATCCACAGGGAGACATACCTCACACCTGTTAGAATGGTTATTACTAAAGTGTCAAGACATAGTGTTGGTGAGATTGTGGTGAAGAGAGAACTCTTATACAGTGTTGGAGGGAACGTAAAATTTTTACGGCCATTATGGAAAAATCTATAGAGGTTCCTGAAAAATTAGAAGAACTGTCGCATGATCCAACAATTCCACTCTGGATATATAATCCAAGGAAATAAAAACTATTCCTCAAAGAGATATTGATCCTTATGTTCAATGAAGCATTATTGGAATCAAACTAAATGTCTATGGGTGGATGAATGCAAAAAGAAAATGTGATATACACAAAAGATGGAGTATTATTGAGCCTTAAAAATAAAAATGTGCACCATTTGCAACAACGTGGGTGAAACTGGAGGGCATTAAGTGAAATAAGTGAGGCAGAGACAAATTCTATATGATCTCCCTATAATAATGAGAAATCTATAATGTCAGACTCACAGAAGCAGAGTTGTGTGGTGATTTCCAAAATCTAGAAGAAAGTGAGTAAAGGAGATGATGGCCAAGGTGTATAAATTATCCTTCAGGCAAGATGATTAAGTTCTGGAGATCTAATGTACATCAATGTCAGTATAGTTAACAATACTGTATTGAATACTTAAAATTTGCTAAGAGGGCAGATCTTAAATGTTCTTACCACTAAAAAAAACACAGTATCTATGTGATGTGAAGGATATTTTAAATAGCTTGATTATGGCAATTATTTCACAATGTTTTCAAATATGAAAAAATGTCATGTACATTAAGTATATAAATTTATTTTTCAGTTATACCCTACAAGATGGAAGTAAAAATTACCTGTGATTCAATTCTTTTTTAGTTTTTACAGAGTTTGAATCATAGTTTTGAGACTTATCCCTTTATTACAAAACTTCAATTGCCCACAGTAATGGAGGACCATTGAAATTTCTTGAACTAGGGAGTCACAGATCTGTGCTTTCGAGACTTATTCTAGATGCACCATAGATGGCTAAATTAGAGGAAGTATGAGGGAATGCTAGAATAATAGATAGGAGCCTCTACAACTCATCAGGACAGTTTAGTTATAACCTAAAAATGTCCTGGATTTGTGTGTTGGCTGAGGGAAAGTAATAGAGGTAGTGTGGTTATAGACCCTCACAGACTTAGCATGGGAGAATTGTGGAAAAAGTACTGAAAGTTTTCAGGTAGAGAACAACATAAATTTCAGAAATGTTTATTGACTTCTTTCTATGTACAGTATATTGTACTTATCAAAAAAGAGAAGTGATGTATGTTCTTAGAGAACATATAATTTATTGGATAATGCAGGGATTAAGAGAAAACGAAGACTGATGAGCATTATGATGGAGGATCTGCCAAAATTGAAGACAACACAAATAACGACACCTGACATTGACTGTTAACCATGGACCAAGCACTTTTCTAACTATTTCACTTTCACTTTTTCATTTAATAGTCATAACAACTCAATGAAAAATGATCCTGAGGAAGAAAGAAATTAAGTAATTTGCCTAAGGTGATGTAGTTAGTAAGAGTGGGCGTAGGACTCACACATATGCCATATAAGTCTATAATCCTTATTCTTTTTGGTAATGAGAAGGAATAGATAATCTCAGTCACGGAACTGTTTCATACAAAATCTCAGCATAATGGTGAGGTAGAAATTTCCAGTAGGTGTACAGAAGTTAAAACCTCAGGTGAAATACACGACATTTCAAATTATTGTAGAGACATCACAGGAGAGAGACAACTGAAGTAATATAGTGCATCTTGAAAATTTTCAGATAAACCAAGAATCCTGAAATTAGAACCTTTGCAGAAAATCTCCACGTAGGACCTGGGAAGAAAGAAGAATAGAGACAGAATAGATTTCTCTTCCAAGATGAAGATGACAGGGAGATGGGAGGGCAGTTTTGGTTGCATCTTGGGAAACAGTCAATCCCAAGAGTGACAGGAAAAATAAGTAAATATTGATCCCTAAAGAATTAAAGAGATATTCATGGGCCAGGATGTAAATACAATCCTCTTAATTTCCTTTTGCACATAAAATGCATTCCCAAGGGAAAAGACTAAGCAAGCTTCCACCCTGTTAATAGCCAGATGCGTTATATCATTAAATCCACATTTAATCATCTGTATTTTAACAAGTGGCGAATATGATAGTAATGAAGACTTTTTTTCCTCTGCAGTTTGGGAGGAGTCCGTGTCTTATTCTGAAATTATGGGCTGTAGTTCAGAAAGATTTCCAAGGTGCATCTGAGATAAAATCTATAGCATCCTCTTAGAATCGAAAGAACCGAAATCTCAGAGCCTGAAATTGCCCTCCCAGGACCGCAGGGGTGAATAACGATGAGAAGGAAGCACTCAGGTTTTCTGGCCTAAGGAGGGTGAGTTGCTGAGTTCCATTTACATGAGGGTCCTTATGTTGTGAGGTGGATATGCTGAGATCTAAGATACGCCACCATTCCATTTTGCGCAGTTCTGAGAGTCACGAGAACCTCAGAAGAATCTGTTTCAGGGGAGAACAGGGAAAGTTCAGAGACATTAAGGGGATCTGGGAGTGCAGGATCTCAGTAAGTTCCCTCTACATGGAAGAAACTCCCGCTCTTGTGCCTTTATGGGTTTTACCGTGTGCCGTGTGCAGTAACTCTCCGAGGTGCTGATTCTTTAGGTTTCTATTAGCAACAGTGTTCTTTGTCACCGCTCCAGCAAGTCTGAGTTGCATTATAGAGCAGCACCAGATTGTTGGGTGGTTTACTTCCTATTCTGCTGCTGAGGGGAGAGTTTAAGTGAATGAGGACGTGGTGAGATGGCAGTAGGACAATCTGTCCTGGTATATTTTTCTCATCCCTTTTCTCCTGGTTTTCTCAGTGGCCGTGTTTGTGTATGGCAGCACCGGCCTTCCCTCTGCTGTTCCATGATGTGACCCGTTGTTACATTGATCTTATAAAAGGCTCTAATAAAGAGAGAATTAGTGTCACTCGGTATTGTGATATTGGTAAAGACAGATTTTACAGGCTATGATTTGGTTATTTTCAGATATTTCCTGCCCCTATGTCTTCTTATAGGAGGAAATATTATGGGAAGATCCCGGCTTTCCTGTAATGTAAACCCTTTTTCTCTGTGCTCACAGATTGCCTTGGAAAAGAATGGCTTTTGGAAATAGCTCTTTTGTGACTGAATTCATTCTGTTGGGATTAACAGACAAGCCAGATCTCCAGCTGCCCCTGTTCTGCCTGTTTCTAGTAATGTACATGGTCACTGTGTTGGGAAATTTGGGCCTGGTAACTCTAATTGGACTGAATTCACACCTACACACCCCCATGTACTTTTTCCTGTTTAATTTATCCTTCATAGACATCTGCTATTCTTCTGTGTTTACACCCAAAATGCTGATGAATTTCTTATCAAGGAAGAACATTATCTCCTACATGGGGTGTTTGACCCAGTTCTTTTTTTTCTCTTTCTTTGGTATTTCTGAATGCTATGTGTTGACATCAATGGCCTATGATCGCTATGTGGCCATCTGCAACCCACTTTTGTATAATGCTGCCATGTCCCCTAAGGTGTGTGCCAGCCTTATGCTTGGTTCATACTTGATGGCCTTTTCTGGTTCCATGGCACACACTGGATGCCTGCTGAGACTGAGCTTCTGTGATGCCAACACCATCAACCATTATTTGTGTGACATCCTTCCTGTGCTCCAGCTCTCCTGCACCAGCACCCATGTCAATGAGCTGGTGGTGTTCATTGTGGTGGGCATCAACATCATTGTGCCCTGTCTCACCATCTTTGTCTCCTATGGTTTCATCCTCTCCAGCATCCTCCACATCAGCTCCACTGAGGGCAGGTCCAAAGCCTTCAGCACCTGCAGCTCCCACATCATTGCTGTTTCTTTGTTCTTTGGATCAGGTGCATTTATGTATCTCCAGCCTTCTTCTGCTCAGTCTATGGATGAGGGAAAGATCTCTTCTGTCTTTTATACCAATGTGGTCCCCATGATGAACCCCTTAATCTACAGCTTGAGGAACAAGGATGTTAAACTTGCTCTGAGAAAGACCCTGAGCAGGAGAAAGTTTTGATCAGAAATATTGTCTTTGTGCATGTAGTTTTAGGACCTGTATAATCTCTTTTATTACAAGTTTAGTGGGAGCCTTCCTGCCATATATCTTCATTACTGTATTGAAGGAAATTTGAATATTGTCTCAAATTGTTTAATAGTAGAAATTCTTGCCTCACATTTTTCACAATTTCTTCTTTCCATGTTTTTAAGAATAACATTAAAAAATAAATTTATCTTTGATTTTTCCACTGTCAAAATTAAAAAAAGATTTTATCCTGGAAAAAAACAAATTCTGCAAATGGTCAAGTAATGTAACACTAGGGTGTTGTTAGATCTTTGGAGGTTTCCTTACCTGCCATTTGTTATGTCCTGCTGGAACCAGAAAACAAATAAATCTGTTTCTGTCCCTGTTTTACATGTCCCATTGGCCAGTGGGGTGCCTCCCTTAAATACCAGTGTTTCAGAGAGCTAGCAGGTTCCCCAAAAACTGTCAAACATAATCCCCTTCCCACAAGTAAACACAATGCATTAAGTTTCCTGTGGTAGAGATTTCATACTTATCTTCGTAACTATCAGGGTGACACATAATTAATTGTAATACATATTTATTGCATAGCTTTAGGCTCAGAGAAGTTAATGATGGAAATTTACAGGTTCTTAATGAAAAATCTACATAAATTGTTAAAAATCCTGATGCCAGTTCTACTACTCTTCCAAATACACTTTTCATCTACTTTGTTTCATAGTTTTTATTTCAGTAATAAAGAAATATGAGGAAATTTTTATTTTTTTGAGAGTTGACTGTGCTTTGTTGGCTTATGCATGAAAATCTCTCAAGGTAGTAGTTGTTTGAGGTTTTTTTTTTGGCTTAGGGAAATAGTTTGATGGAAATTTCTCTGGTGAAAGAGGAGTCCTAAGATAGTTAAGAGATGATTGTCTCAAATAGGGACTTTTACTGCAAAATAATTTTAAAAAATTTACAGTGTTTACAAATGTTTGTAATTCAGAGAATAGTGCACGGGAGAGAAAGGAACCAACAATAAATCATTATGGCAGGACCCAAAAAACACATGGGCAATAAGCAAGAAGTCTCCCTTTAGAGAAAGGACAATGAGGTTTAAAACTGCATTTCAAACTCAACTTGTTTGCTCTTCTGTAGGGTACTGTAATTAACTTCCACTCTGTGTACAGCTTTGATAAAATTTATAATGCACAGTGATCAGACTCTTGTAGTGTTTTGGGGAATGAAGGTAGCCATATTTAATGGGAACCAAAAAGACGGAGGACAGTAATTCAGGAGGTAATACAGGATGTGGTAACCAAATTCCATTAGGATGAAGGCATTTAGAAAGCAAAATTATAGGGAAAAGATAGCCCTTTTTATGACTTTCACCTCCTTTCTGGGAAGGCTCTAGAAATGTAAAGATCATAGGATTTCTCTGGACAGGATAAAAGCTCAATTTATTTGATATTAAAAAGTTTAAACTCACAGTGCTGGAAGCCCTGGGAACAACTAAATCACTCCTGTTTCTGTCGCTCTGCTTCCACGAGCTACTTGCACAGATGTTGAGATAACAAAAACCTGAAATTGCAGCTGGGAGACCAATGACAGCTTGAGAGAAACATTTGATGAATAAATCAAATTGCAAAAATGGGTCTTTTGTAACAGGATGTTGAATTACTTTTTTTTTTTTTGAGAAAAAGGCGAAAAAGATGACTAATTGAAGTCTTTGATCCTTAATGAAGACATTTTAAATATTTCTAAGATAACTTTAATAATATTTGCTATTTTTACCAGTACTCTAGTTTCTGTATCTTGTATTTGTATTTGTAAGATTTATGTATTGTGAAATTTGGCATATCTGGTTTGTTGGTTTGTTTGTTGTAGATGTTCAGCATCACTAAAACCTTGACTTAATGGTTTTAAAAGACCACTCATACCACATCCCCTGATCGCATGTTAACATGCTTGATTTTCATGTAACGAGGTCCATATATATGAAATAGCCGGTATTGGTTGGAGTTTTCCTTTAACTGTTTTTACTGTCTTTTTTTACTTACTGTCTGTTTTGGCAAAATTGTTTTCCTTCCTGAAAAGAGTGTAATGTCAATACATAAGTAGTATCTGTGCTATTTGGGGACCTTTATAGATACTGCAAAGAGGTGTCTACTCTGTTATGTACTATGTCACTATGTGAGATGCCCCAAAGAGTATATTAAACCTGGTCACTAATCTCTCACTTGACACACCTCAAAATACAAATGAAATCTGTTTCAGTTTCAGAAAAACACTTCCAGAAATTATGAACTTTTATTGTGAAAATGAAAACCTTTCTTTCAAATTAAGTTCTATTTTTTTTTTCAGATTATTGGGGAGAAAGTTGATTAAAAGTGTTATATTAGTATAAAGACAGTTAATTAAAGTTAAGGTTTACAAATTTTAGTAGAAGTAACTCAGCTGACAGCTTTTTGGGTAGTAGTCTTGAGCACTGTGTATGCACTGAGACTCCTTTAAAAGGAGGGGAAGCAAGTCAGGTATGTTACATGCACAGCAGAGTAACTTTTGTGGTTTTTGCTTTTCCAAGTTACATGAATGGCAATAAAAGTAGCTATGAGAGGAAATGTAATTATCTTGAAGTTGTCACGGCTGGGAGTCAAGCAGGTAAGCAGGCCTCTCCCATGCTGTGTGTGCTGAATCAGAGCTGTTTCTCAGTCAGTGTGAAAGCTTGAGCTTTCTGGGCAAAAACAGGAAAAGTTCCTAGTTCAGGATGAGAAGCAAAGGTCCCTGATTATGTGGCAAATTTGTTTAATGTAAACTTTCTCTAAGTGCCAAGCTGCTGATGCTCAGGATCAGGGTTGGAATGAGCATGATCAGGGTGCACTATGATGAAGTGCTGATGGAAACCAGAAATGAAAGAGGTTCTGAGTTTTAGATCCCTTTAATTGCTTAACCCTCAAGTTTATTGAACCCCATGGTCCACCGCTTTATTCTGCTTCCTTATACACACACACACACCACAGCATCTTCAAGTCTCCTGTTCTATGAGACCCCTGCCTGACATCTGCAAGATAGTCTGCTATCCACTTTGAATCTTTGTGAGGACATTCATGTACAGGTTACTGGTTCCAGATCTGAATTGAAGGGCTGAGCAGAAAATACTTGCTGAATGCAGAAGGAGGAAATTATTATTGATTCAGTCATTTGCTTGTTTATGTAAACACATACACACGCACATGGCTATATACCTGCACACAGACACACACACACACACACACACACACACACACACACACACTGGCATGTCCACACACACAGTTGCATGCAACCACACACAAGGATTTTTTGCCTGGAATTTTCTCACAGTGAGTGGCTTTGGGCCTTTTGTCACAAACATGCATAAGGCATGGTAAGAGGAAAGATATACATGGAGATTCTCATAATGCAACAGAATAGAGCTGCATACTACATGTAGATAAGTCCTAAAATGAGTCTCATCTGATCAAAATTACTTCTTAAAGTAGATTTTATTGGCTCCATATGCGTGTTGAGACAGATGTGGTGCTTCTCCATGAGTCTGTCACAATTGCTTCTTCTCTTGGACATCGGGACATTTCACTGTATGGTCAACACCAGAGGATGTAGCTGGATTATATGCAGGTTTCTCTTGTACAAAATATGCACGTAACTATTAAAATCACACTCAGGGGGAAGGCTTACTTTGTGAGGCAGAGTCTCATCTTCCTCAGAGAGTGGGAGGGCTGGTGGGATCACGTGGGCTTTTTGAAGTTTCTCTCTGACACAAAGTTAAATTAACTCATTTTAAATATTACTATAGAGAAGTGGAGAGTGTTGTAATCACTTTTATCGTGTTTCATCTTTGCACCGTCACATCTGTCAGTTTGTGTTTTCTGAAGGCAAGCAATGCGAGATGAGTAAGCGGGTATCCTAGTTCTCACTTTACTGGTGATGAAACTGATGCTCAGATGTGCTCATGGGTTGGTCCAAGACACAACTTTTACCTGGTGGAGCAGAGACGAGGACATGGGTGTCTTTTATAGATTGAAGTGTAGTTGATATACAATATTATACCTTTCAGGTGTACAGCATACTGAATCAACTATTTATATATGTTACAAACTGCTCACCACAATAAGTGTAGTTAGAATCTGTTCACCATTTAAAGCAATTATAATATTATTGACTATATTTGCTATACTGTACTTTCATCCCTGTGACTTATTTATATTATAATTGAAATTTTGTCCCTCTTTATCCCCTTCACCTATTTTTGCCCATCTCTTCAGCCCCTACCTTATGTCAGCCACCAGTTTGTTCTCTATATTTATGAGTCTATTTCTGTTGTGTTTACTTGTTTGTTTCTAGATTCTATGTATGAGTGAAATCATATGGTATTTGTCTCTCTCTGAGTTATTTTATTTAGCTTAATACTCTCCATGTCTATCCATGTCATCACAGATGGCAAGATGTCATTCTTTTTCATGGCTGAGCAATATTCTTCATGTACCACATCAACTTATCCATTCATCTATCACTCAACACTTGTTGACTATTGTAAATATTGCTGCAATAAATGTAGGGTGGGTATACCTTTTCAAATTAGTGATTTTATTTTCTTTGGGTAAATATCTGGACCTGAAACTGTAAAATTCTTAATAGAAAATAGAGGCAGTTTATCCTTGAACATTGGCATTAGCAATTTTTTTTCTGGATATGTCTCTCTAAGCAGGGGAAACAAAAGCAAAAATAAACAAATGTTTATTTGGGACTTCATAGAACTAAACAGATTCTGTACAATAAAAGAAGCCATCAGCAAAAGGATTGGGTGTTCTGATTCTAAATATATCAGAGCATTATTATCCTACAAAGTTTACCATACTTTTAAATATCACTGGAACATGAACAATGGTTTATGGTAATAAAGATGCCTCACAATACAAATAAAAGCAGAATCTTAAAATAAGAAAAATGTCAAGAAATTATTTTTCATCTTTTCTATTTGACAGCTCTACTGCTTAGTCTAGAATATGTGAACATGTGCTTCTTTGATATGGCCTGCTCAATAAAAAGAAATACAAACTATAATCATCTTTCCTTATTCTCTTGATCCTTCTGAGGGTGGACACAGATCACCATGAAGCTCTATCTAAGTGATGGAAAATGGAAGAATACATGGAGTTACATTCAGTAGGAGCACCTGCAGGGCACTGGGGTGCTGGCAATATTCTATATATAGATGTGCATGTTTTTCAAAGATGTTCATTTTATAATAATATTTGACTAGTATAGTTTATACAGCTTTATATAAGTATTTATGTGAATTTCTCGGCAGAGTTTCAAACTTTGATTATCCCTCTATTTTAATTAAATATTAAACTAATCAATAAGCAAAGACTGCAAATAAAGGCCCAAGTATGTGGGAACAGCCTGCCCAGTACAGAATGACTCATACAAAGAACCATCAGAGGTAGAGTAACATGCAGGGTGATCCAGACCAGTCTGGGGCAGAGACAGTCCTTTAGTAAAATCAGTGAGGGATTTCCACTAGTGTCTGGGAGAAAGGAACTCAATATATAGGTTTGTAGTAGGTTATATGTCATTATGTTTAGGTTAATGTAAAAGGTAGAGTGTAATTTTCATTCCACATTATATTTTTCATTTTCTGAACCCTTTCTACTTTTTTCATAAGGTTTTTCCTTAAAGCACTTCTTTAGACATTATTTTTGACAACGATGTGATTATAATGTTTGGGATATAGATAAATGGATATATTTAGACATAGAGAAAAGACTGGGCTTCAGGCATCAGAGGTATTAGGAAACATAAGGATTGAATCAGAACCATGTATCACAATATCAATGGTAATTCATGTTTAGAGGTGATTCAGCAGTAAGTATACATTTGTGTTGAGTCTGGGAATGTTGGGTTAGAGCATTGTAGGTCTCACCTGCTTGGATAAGCATTGTGGCCAGAGATCAGAATAGATGTGATTCTGTACATAGAAGACAGGTTGGCTCAGTTTCGTCAAGTGGAAAGTGAATAAGTAACTGACCCTCGGTCTTTCTATGTGTGTAGTCATAATGCTATTAGTGTGGGTTTTATTTTTCTTTAAATAGGTGACATATTGGGAAGTTGCCATGATTTGGGAATCTTTCAGCCCCTTTTTCCTTGAGTAAGCTTTCTGGTCCTTTCTCTCTCTTCTCCTGCTGGAATTTCTGAAATGCATGCATTGGTCCACTTGGTATTACCCATTAAGTCCCTGGGCTTTTTTCACTGTTTTCATTCTTTTTTCATATTGTCCCTCTCACTGAACAATTTTCAATGACCTTTTTCAAATTCATTGAAATTTTTTGGTTTGATCTAGTTTGCTCTTGAACCACTATAGCGAATATTTCAGCTCAGTTACTGTATTCTTTAGTCCATGATTTCTGTTTAGTATTTCAAAGTTTACCCTCTCTGTTGTGTCACTAGATGCATGGGGAATCTTTTCCCACACCAGGGAGAAGTTGTAAGAGAGGATTTGAATTGGTTGCTCTGTGCTAAGCAAGGGGAAGGTGCT
This sequence comes from Manis pentadactyla, assembly GCF_030020395.1. Classification (NCBI taxonomy): domain Eukaryota; kingdom Metazoa; phylum Chordata; class Mammalia; order Pholidota; family Manidae; genus Manis; species Manis pentadactyla. The sequence continues at coordinate 10,417,165 of NC_080031.1, read as the reverse complement.
ATGGTGATTTCTAGCCCCAAACACCATACTGGTTCCCCCTCATCCTGGACAGCTCAAGTGTGCTGTGTCCTGGGTCCCCCTGCCTTCCAATATAAGCTATCCAGAAACCAGTCTTTCGGACAACCCTAAGAAAAGTTGGGACATTAAACACATGGTGTACTTCTTTCACTCCTCTTGAAGAAACTAGGACCTTGGGGCTTTTGTCCCACTTGGAAGGTGCTGGGTCAGAGAAGTATTATGGCAGGAGAATATATTGAATTTCCCTAAGAGCTTCAATATGACTGATTCCATGCTTAACCCATATCAGGGCCCCCTTAACTAGTGTCTGGATTTCTTACAAAGGAATTCTATACATGAAATATTTTTTGAGTCAGAGTGTGTGTTCATGGAGGTTAAGAGGGACAAGGGCTTCCTTTTCTGCCATCTTCTGAAACGGGAGTTAATTTTTGGCTCTCCACTGGGGAATGTACAATCCCTACAGTGAAGAGAAAACTTAAGTAAAGTTTTGAGTCTCTAAGGAAGTAAAGACACATTATGATCCTGAGTGTGAATCCAATCCCTTCAGTACCTTGTTACACCAAGAATCTGTTCCCTGGGGAAGAGACTGAGCAAGCTTCTGCCCTGGATAACTGAGTGCACTGCATCATTAACCTCACATGAGCTCTATGACTTACCACGGGGCAAAAATGATGATATTAAAGACTGTTTATTTTTGTCTATGGATTGAAAGGACTCATACTCAGAAACTATGAGCTGTAGTTCTAAGTAGAGTGAGTTTCTGAATTCTGTTTATTCTGATGTCCTCATTTTGTGATGGAAGTCCGGAGACTGAAGATATGACACATTCCCATTTTTTAGTCCGAGTTTCACATTTAAATTAATACAAGAGTGTTCAGTAGGGGGAAGTGCAGGGAAGGTTCAGAGATCTATGGAGCTCAAAGGATGAAATACAGAAGTTCCATGGATGGAATTCTCACTCTTCTATGTTTATGGCTTTAGTCTGTGACATGGGACAATAACCTAACCTCTCCCAGGTTCTGGTGTTTGTGTTTTGGAAGGCAGAAACATGTTCCGGGTTCCTACCCGCCAAGTCCAATCTGCATAGAGACCAGCACCAGGATGCTGGGGGTGTTGCCTCCAAGTTTACTGCTGTGGAGAGGGGACATGTGAGTTAAGAAATTGTGAGATGAGAGAAGAATGACGGTTCTGGTTAAACTTCTTCCCCCTCAGACTCTTATTTTCAGGTAGGCATGTTTTTAAATGGAAGCAGTGACCCTCATGCTGTTGGTCAAGTTTTGACAGTCTTACATATCTTAAAAAGGGGGTATTCATGTCACTCAGTTTAATGGAAATAGGAAAACTGATTCTCTGGGTTCAAAATGCGTGAGTCTCAGACCTTCTCAGGGCCTACACCACTCCTTTGAGAGGAGATACTGTGGGAAAGCTTAATGTTTCTCTTATAACTTTTTCTCCTGTGTCCACAGATTTCCCTAAAGAAGAATGGCTTCTAGTAATGGCTCTTTCATTACTCATTTTGTTCTGTTGGGATTAACAGACAGACCAGATCTCCAACTTCCCCTGTTCTTCCTATTCTTAGTAATGTATATGGTCACTGTGCTGGGAAATGTGGGCATGATAACTCTAATTGGGTTGAATTCACACCTACATACCCCCATGCACTTTTTCCTCTTTAATTTGTCCTTCGTAGATTGCTTTTTGTCTTCTGTTTTTACACCCAAAATGCTGATTAACTTCATATCCGAGAAGAATATTATTTCCTATGGGGGATGCATGACCCAGCTTTCTTTTCTGTGTTTTTTTGGTATTTCTGAATGCTATGTGCTGACATCAGTGGCCTATGACTGCTATGTGGCCATCTGCAAGCCACTTTTGTATAATGCTGCCATGTCCCCTAAGGTGTGTTCCAGCCTTATGCTTGGTTCATACTCGATGGCCTTTTCTGGCTCCATGGCCCACACTGGATGCATGCTAAGACTGGTCTTCTGTGATGCCAACACCATCAACCATTATTTGTGTGACATCCTCCCTGTGCTCCAGCTCTCCTGCACCAGCACCTATGTCAATGAGCTGGTGGTGTTCATTGTGGTGCGCATCAACATCATTGTGCCCTGTCTCACCATCTTTGTCTCCTATGGTTTCATCCTCTCCAGCATCTTCCGCATCAGCTCCACTGAGGGCAGGTCCAAAGCCTTCAGCACCTGCAGCTCCCACATCATTGCTGTTTCTTTGTACTTCAGATCAGGTGCTTTTATGTATCTCAGGCCATCTTCTGCTGGTTCTATTGATGTGGGGAAAATTTCTTCTGTCTTTTACACCAATACAGTTCCCATGATGAACCCCTTAATCTATAGCTTGAGGAACAAAGATGCTTGCTCTGAGAAAAACCCTGAGTAGGATAAAGTTTTGTTCAGTAGCAGTATGTGTCTCTGCTGGTGGCTGCAGGACAGGAAAATTCTGTGCATTTATTTAAAGTATTCTTGGTAGTTACCAATTTATCCTAATTTTTCCTTGGCATGGTGAAAGGTATCTGAGTCTTATATCACAAATTCCAATGTTTATAGGTTAGATCCTTTTTATTATTATTGTTACCTCAAAATGTTCTCCTTTTTTCCCCTTTTTTTGTAATAGCATTGAGTAAAAAATATATTATCTGCTTTTTATTTATTGCATTTTTTAATTGTTTATTTATTTTTTTGCTCTGGAACACAATGAACAGTCTTCTAATGTTTAAAATTGGTAACACTAGAGTGACATTGGATTGTTGATGTTGTTTTTACCTGTGACTTGCTCTTAGGAACATGAATCAGATTATCCTGTTAGTACTCTCATTCTTCTATCCTGTGATTAGCAAAATATGTCTCCTTTAAATGCCAGATACTGAAGATTCCTTAAGGACTATCGAAGAGTCCAGTTTGCAATGTTGCATCAAGCTTATTGTCACAGTTTTCTTTTTTACTTTAAACACTTACACCAGCACATCACTGATAGTCAAAGTAGTTTTATTTTATGGCTGAGAAACTGGAGACTGGTTAGTGAGTTCCCTAAAGTCATGTGGCTTCATAAAGAGAAAGTCTAGACTAAACTCTTAGCCTTCTGACCTCAAGCCTACTACTCTTTGTAGTCTACTTCGCTTCTGCTTTTTCTTATTAATATTGGCTCAGTAAGCATGGAATATGAAAAAAACATTGCTACCTTCAAAGTTGAGTGTGTCTTTGTCCCAGGATGACACATGAATTTCCCTCTGTGTGGATATTACATTTTTTCAATTTTTTGTTTAGGAAAAAACTTGTTGATTATTTTGGTTGTAAAAGAGTGAGACCTTTTGGACCAGTGTGGTGGAGAGATGATTGGTTTAAGTAGGGAACTTATTTTTGATGCAAATTTTTAAAAAACCGTTAATTTGGTATATTTGCAAGTATTTGTAATTCACAGAAGAGAGCACAGGAGAGAAGGGAGCCCGGAATTACATCAGCAGGTGAGGACTCAATACGACACATGGTCAATAAGTAAGTGTTTACCCTGTGGGGAATGATCATGAAGATTAGGAACCGTGTTTCAATCTGAATTGGTGTCCCGTTCTGTAGAGCGCTGTAAACGTGTTCCACTGTCCGCACGGCTTTGTGAAGACTGTAATGTACAGAACCTGCACGTTAGTAGTTGGGAATGAAGGCAGAAGAGCTGTGGCCATATTTGAGGATTCAGATGGAGAGAGAGCAGAAGCCTCAGGAGATAAAGTAGTGTTAGGTAATCGGAACTCAAGTTAGAAAGAAGAAACTTACAAAGTAAAATGATGGCTGATGAGAGCCTCTACCTACAACTCTCTCTTTTCTAGAAGGCTGTAGAAATGTTATGGAGATTACAGGGTTTCTCTGGATAGTAAAAGCATAAGTTAATTCGGTGTTTATAAATAGTTAAACCACACTGTGGAAGACATAGAAACAAATCACTCCTGTTTTTATTTGCTTCCATATGCTAATTTCCTATCGAATTTTAGGTACAAAAAGCTCAAATGGCTGCTGGGAGAGGAGTGACACTAAGGAGACATTGGGTGAATAAACCCAATTGTGACAGTGTCTTTAACTAGCAAAGATGTATGTGGGATATTTTTTTGAAATTAAGCAAAATATGCTAGTCTAAAAATCCTCAATTTGGTGTTTCATGTGACAATTTAAATTTTTTCTATGATAACTCTAATAATATTCACTAGTCATCATTTTCCTAATCACCACTGAACATTTAAGTGTTTCAATTCAGCATAACTGGTGTGTTGAAATGTCTGTTTTTTACATGTTCAGGATTGCTAAATCCTTGTTTTAGGGTTAAATGGCCACTTGTTTGCCATTCCCTGATCCCACTATCAACACGCTTCATTTTCACTTGACAAGTTCTATTTGTATATGAAATAGTTGGTCTTTTCGGTGTTTTGTTATGCCTTTTTTATCTTAACTCATCTTTTTGCAAAACTTCTTTTCCTTATCGAAAGACATTTATATAAATCAATAAATAATGCCTGTGTTATTGAAAACCTTTGTAGACATTGCAGAGGTGTGTCTACTACATTATGTATTTTATCATGATTTGAGGTGACCTGAGAGGTGGCTTAAACCTGGTCACTAACCTTTAATTTTATGAGCTTCAAAATTCAAATGAGATGTCTCATGTACCCAAAATATAAACTTTCTTTTAAATTTACTTTTGACAAATTGTAAAAAAAATTTTTTTAAATTGTTTAAGTATACTTTGTGATATTTAAAAGTGGTGATATTTTAAAAGAGTCATCTTAGCAACTGTTAGGCATCTTAAGCCCTTTGCAGCAAGAACCCCTGTGTCTATGTCTTAGGATCTTTTTCAGAGGGAGGCAAACCAAGTCAGGGTATTTTTATTTGCATACATAGTTATCCTTAGGTTTTATTCTTTTGTGTTATGAAAATGACACTGACAGTTTTGAGGGCAAGTATGATTCTATTGAAATTATCACAGCTGCGTCACCCAGCTGAGCCATGGGATTCTCCTGTTCTGTGTACCAGGACAGGGCTGTTTCTAAGTCAGTGTGAAAGCTTTGATTTTATAGGCATAACAGAAAATGATCCTTTTAGTTAAAAGTCGGAAAGGTCTGTGATTACAGGCTGAATTTATTTAGTGTAAGCTATTTGTAGGTGAGCGACTATTGTTGCTCAGGATCAGGTTTGGAATCAGCATGATCAGGGTGCACTATGCATAAGGTCTGAGGAAAAGCAGAAGTAAAATATGTTCTGAGTTCTGTTTCTTGAATTCCTAAAGCTCCCAAGTGAACCCTATTCTGTACTTTTTTTTCATGGCCTCCACACACACACACACACACACACACACACACAGTTCTTCAGTTCATTTTATGAGATCACTGCCTAACTTCAATTGCATGTGATCCACTTTTGATCTTTGCAAGCACCACCAAGTAGCACAAACAAGGCAATGTAAGACTGATGTAAAGGCAGATTTTCATATAAAAGTAGAGTTACACTGTACATGTGGAAAGATTCTAAAATTGGTCTTATATGGTCTTACATTCTTCCTGAAATTTGATTATGTCAGCAAGTGTCCATGTTGGGGACAGTTCCTTAAAGGTGGCACAACTGGTTTTTCTCTTGAGCATTGGGACATTTCTTGGTATATTCAGCCTGGCACTAGGTGAAGTAGTTGGTTTATATGCAGGGCTTTGTCATACAAAATATGAACCTCTAAACCTTAACTTCTCACTCAGGGTGGGAAGTTCTAAGTTCAGAGACCGAGACTCCCATCCTCCTCAGTGAGTGGAAGGGTTGGTGGAATCACCTCTTCTGTTTGGAGTCTCTCTCTGACATAAGGTTGAAAAGACTCACTCGGAAAATAGAGATGTGTGCAGGGTTTACATTTGCTTTACGGAGAGTATTTTGTTGCAGTGTTCTCTGCATGCCACATCAGTCAGTCTGTGTGCCACTTGGGGAAGGACTTTGAGGTACATGGGGAAAGGGATCCTGTTTCCCATTTCAGAGCTGCTGAGACTAATGCTCAGAGATGTTCATGGTTGTTACAAATCACAATTAAATGGAATAGCTGAGACTAGGACTTGTATGTTTTGATTCTAAACCTTTGAGGATCTTTTAAAAATAGTTATTATTATACTTTATTATTATTTTATTATGATACTTTATTTATTATTATACATTATTATGGTCTTACTTTGGATAAATCAGTGAAAGTTGAACCATTGTTTTAGTGAACAAAATACCTCTGAACACCAATAAGGACACAATACTGAAATAAAAATGTCCATAAAGTATCTTTCACAATCCATCTTTAATAGCCCTTTTGCCTAATTTAAAATGTGTTATTATATTGTCCTTTGATAAAGGTTTATACAGTGAATGGGAACACATAAGGATAGCCTGTAATAACCGTTATTATTAGCTGTTTACAAAATCCCAGCACCATCACATATTCAGTATCTTATTAATCTTCACACCTGGGATGTCTGATAGCCATAAAATTGGTTAACCCAGTATGGCAGAGGTTGCTAGCTGTTCACCTCTTCTTCCAGAACATACATTTCCCAGTGTTTCCTGCAGTGAGATGTGACATGTGACTGAATTCTAGACATGATGGACAAGCTGTACCTTTTCCACATTCTCTTCCATCTTCTGTGAGTGAGTAGCAGGTGACAATGAGGTGCTATGTAGGTGATGAAACTTTAAAGAAAAGACAGGGAGTGGTTGCAATGGGCATGATGGAGAATGGAAGAATGGACAGAGCAATCATCTAGGAGGGCACATAGAAGGCTTTCAATACATCAAAGATTTTATTCTGAACTTATGGTAATTTCCTAATACCGCAATCTATTTTAGAAATATAAAACCCATAATAACTGCATTATGAATACACACATACACAGACCTAGGGTCAACTGCATATTACTCGCCACTTTACTTAAGTATAGATGACTACTACCTTGAGACTGAGGTCTATGCTGATCTCCAGGAATAATACTTAGCCTATTCTTAAATGTGCATGGTGGTTATAAGCTGTTATTTTTGTAATAATTGATGAAGTGTAGTTTTACAAGCTTTATTCATTGAAATTAAATTTCACAATAAATTGAGGTTATAAAACTTTTGTTAGAGCTCTATTTTAATAGAACACTGATCCATAAGCAAAGACTGAGACTAAAGCCCCAAGTATACAGGAACAGCCTTCTGAGTTCAGAATGGCTCCCATTGAAGAGGACCACCATATGCAGGATAATACTTAGGGTACATTACGGACCAGTCCAGGCAGATCAATTCTATTTAGTTACCCAATGAAGAATTTCACCAGCATCTGCGGGAGGAGGAAACCTGATATATAATCTCAGTTTGCTGATTTGTATTATGCTATGTATCATTACGCTTAAGTCAGTGGTATAATAAAGAGCATACAGTTCTCATCCCATATTATGTAATTCCATTTTCTGAGTCTTGTCTACTTTCTTCATAAAGTCTTCCCTTAAGGAACTTCTTCAGGCATTATTTTGGATATCTGTTCCCCCCAGAATTAGGAAATTTAGATATATGGCAATATTTAGGCATAGAGAAAAGACTGGGCTTCAAAAATAAGAAATATTATAAAACATAATAATCATTGAATCAGAATCAGGTATTACAGTTGTAGTTCAAGTTTGGAGGTGACTCAGCAGTAAGTAAATTTGTGTGGAGTCTCAGAATATTGGATATGCATTGTTCTTTGAGGTAGGTTAGACCTCAGTCTGAAGACAGACGTCAGCTCTTCTCAGTCGAGTAAGTTGGAGAGTGAATAAGAGTTAACCCTTGGTTTTTGTGTGAATATATTCATAATGCTATTATTGAGGGTTTTATCTTTCGAAAATTGTTCACAGTATTGGGAAATTGCCGTGAGTTCGGTATAAATTATTTGATTTATTAAAGTAATTGTTAACTGTGGTGATAAAAGGGGATTAAAATAAACATGTGAGCACTTATGATAGGAATGATAAAGATAAAAGAAACATAAAGAAATAGAACTAGAGAGACTATTGTAAAAGAAAAAAGAAAAAAAAAGGCCAAGTAGAAGTGCTTACTCATCACTGATACTGGAATTTGGAAATGTGTAACCATTAATAGTATTTTGACAGAATTCTGACTTGAGTATATGATTGAAGCTCCAAGCTAGTAAAGTCTGCTGAACAGTGACTCAATAATATTTTTTCATTTGTGTTTTCATTATTTAGGAAAGAATCTTCTGATAAACAAGGAAATAAACATACCCCAAACAGGCATTTTATTAGTCTTTAAATTTCTTAAACCCTCATTTCTATCCAAAGAAATCTGAAGTTACAGATATTTCTATCAATGAATTGATGATCATTGCTTATTGAAAGTGAAGTTTGGGATTGTAGCTGATAATGGAATTTGTTAACTATGGTAGAATTCTAATTAGTAGATAAGCAAATGTGTACACAAATGTGGACAAAAAATCTGTAGAGTGAAAAATTATCTTTTGTATCTTAGAACATTTGTTTTTTAGTTGATGTAAATTCTGAGACTCAAACAATTCTTTTCTCCTGCCTGGAATTACTAACTACTATTTTTCCCTGACCTGTTACCCGTGGGTCCTACCTTCTTTGGAGCATTTTCTATTGCATAATATTGGTGGGGATTTCCATCTTTGGTTTCATCCTATGGGTGTTTGTTCTACTATAACACTTATATTTTATTATAAATATAATAAAATATTTTTACATTCATCCATCAATCTCAATAAAGAAGCAATACTACAATAGGATTCTTTTCCCTTTTACAATAAGGCAGTCTAGAGCACCAATTTAAAAAGTACCAGTAAAGCAAAACCAAGTTTTAATGCCACCAACTGTGTTCCAGGCCTGGGTAAGAAGACGGAACTAAGTAAGACTTTACACTTTCTCACCATGTAGTATGTAGATACACTTTCTCACCATGAGCAGTAGATACATGCTCAGTGAGAATGGTTAGTGGAGCTGATCTGACGGGCTGCAGAAACTCATCTTGTCTGTCCCGGAAGGAAAGCTACTATTCTCGGCCAATCTTGGCATATAGAAGACTTGCTGTGTTAGATACCCTGGGGACAGATATCTGCCCTGATTATTTTGGGCCAGCTAGATATAGTCCTGACCCTTGTGGAGAGTTGAACAGCCACTCATGTTCTGACATGTCCAAGTGTAAGTCATATATATATACATGTATATGTAATGCATATACAAACATATATACATTTACATCCATATTTATATATATATACATTTATGAATAAAACAGATTGACATGCTTATATTTCAAAACTAGCATTGCTGTCTAACCTCAAACCCATCAGTCATAATCCATATGTATTAACAAGTTTCATTTTTAAGGTGAGTGGGCTTCAGTGAATGAATATTTGATTGATGAGTCCTAGCATCTAACTGGAGACGGTTCTGGACTTCTCTACCTAGAATAATCTGTATATCTTACTGATGTATAAGATCTTTAAGGGTGTAGTATTGGTTTGTTAATTCATAGATAATCATCTAATATTATTTTAGCAAATTAGTGGCTGTGCATTAGGTATGGGGCCAACTGTGGTCATAGTGAGTTACAGGAGTCTAGTGTGTGAAGCTGGTTTACTTGAGTTTCAGCATGGTGTCTTCATGATTTAGTAATTTCAGATTTTTTTTTTTTGTATATTGGATTTATTTGGGAGTTTTAAATAAATACAGAGATTCATCAGATTTTTAAACATCTTAAAATAGAGTATATTATTTTATTCAAATAAATAAGCATTAGTAAATCTTTAGAAGCTATACAATGAAAAGATAAAAACATGGCTTTTGAATTTAGATTTTTAGTCAAACACCATCAAAAAGATATGCAGCACTATTTGTTCTAGTTTGTTGAAGAATGCTGTTGGTATTTTGATAGGGATTGAGCTGAATCTTTAGATTGCTTAAGGCAAAATTCAAATGGAACCCCTAAAGACCCTGAATAGCCAAAGCAATCCTGAGAAAGAAGAACAAAGCTGGGGGAATTATGCTCCCTGACTTCAAGCTCTACTACAAGGCCACAGTAATCAAAACAGGTTGGTACTGGCACAAGAACATACCTATAGAATAGAATAGAGAGCCCAGATATAAACCAAAGCATATTTGGCCAATTAATATACAATAAAGGAGCCATGAATATACAGTGGGGAAAAGACAGCCTATTTAACAATGGGTTATGGGACAACTGGACAGCTACATGTAAGAGAATGAAACTGGATTATTGTCTAACTCTGTACACAAATCTAAACTCAAAATGGAATAAAGACCTGAATGTAAGTCATGAAACTATAAAACTCATAGAAGAAAACATAAAAATCTCTTGAATATAAACATGAGCAACTTTTTCCTGAATATATCTCCTCAGTCAAGGGAAGCAACATAAAAAATGAACAAATAAGACTACATCAAACTAAAAAGCTTCTGTTCAGCAAAGGACACTATCAGCAGAACAAAATGTCATCCTACAGTAGGACAGATTATATTCGTAAATGATTTATCTGATAAGGGGTTGACATACAAAATACATAAAGAACTCACGTGTCTCAACACCCAAAAAACAAGTAACTCAATTAAAAAATAGGTGGATTATCTGAACAGATATTTCCTCAAAGAAGAAATTCAGCTGGCCAACAGGTACAATGAAAGATGCTCCACATCACTAATCATCAGGGAAATGCAAATATCACCTCACACCGGTTAGGATGGTCTATATCCAAAAGAAAAGAAACAACAAATGTTGGTGAGGATGTGGAGAAAGGAGAACCATCCTACACTGCTGGTGGGAATGTAAATTGTTTTACCCATTGTGGAAAGCAGTATGGAGGCTTCTCAAAAAACTAAAAATAGAAATACCATTTGACCCAGTAGTGTCACTCCTAGGAATTTACCTAAAGGAAACAAGATCCCTGATTCAAAAAGTCATATGCACCCCTATGTTTATAATGGCAGTATTTACAATAGCTAAGATATGGAAGCAACCTAAGTGTCCATTCATAGATGAATAGATAAATAAGATGTGATACATATATATAATGGAATATTATTCAGCCATAAAAAGAAAATAAATCCTACTATTCACAACAACATGGATAGATCTAGAGGGTACTCTGCTCAGTGAAATAAGCTGGTTGGAGAAAGACAAATACTAAATGATTTCACTCATTTGTGGAGTATAACAACAAAGCAAAACAAAAGGAAAAAGATAGCAGTAGACTCACAGATACTGAGAATGGACTAGTGGTTACCAAAGTAGAGATTGGGGGTTGTGGGTGGGGAGGGAGAAGGGGATTTAGGGACATTATAATTAGCACTCACAATACAATATATGTAGGTCATGGGGAAGGCAGTACAGGGTGGAGTAGACAATTAATGACTTTCTAACATCTTACTACATTGGTAGACATTAACTACCATGGAGGGGTTGAGGTCTAGATAATATGGGTGAATGTTGAAACCACTGTGTTGTATATGTGAAACCATCATAAAAATGTATATCATTGATACCCCTTAATTAAAAAATGAGGTAAATCTATAGGATCTTTTGAAAAAAACGTATGAAGCAAAAACAGATAGAATTGGCCTGAAAAATGGAAAGTTCTAATAATTGGAGAACTTAATAACCCATTCTTAAAACACAGATAACACACCAGACATAAGATAAGGAAGGAAATAGAAGAATTGAATTACATAATAAAGCAAATAAATTTATTAGACACATACAAAGCATCTACCCCCAAACAGCAGGATACACATTTCCTCAAGTGCATCTGGGATATTTTGTAGGAGAGATCATATATTAGGACACAAATTAAATCTCAGTAGATTTAAAAATAGAAATGTCATATAAGGTATTTCCTCTGACTCCAATGGGATAAAGACAGATAGAAATCAATAACAAGGAAAATTAGAAAAAGCAAAAATTTGTGGAAATTCAAAAACACAATCTAAAATAAACCAATGCATCAAAGAAGAGATCACAAGGAAATTTAGAAAACACTTAAAGATTAATGAAAACAAAACCACAACCCACCAAGGCTTATGGGATGTTGCAAAAGCAGTGGTAAGCTGGAATTTTGTAGCTGTATAAGCTTACATAAAAGAAGAGGAAATATCTTAAGTAAACAACATTATCTTAAAATGTAAAGAAGTAGGAAAATAAGAGCAAACTAACCTCAATCTATCAGAGAAAGGATATAAAGACTAAGGCAGAGACAAATAAAATTGTGGATAGAAAAACAATTCTGAAATCAGTAAAACCACAAGATGGTTCTTTGGAATAATTCACAAACTTGGAAAACCTTGACCTACATGGACTAAGAAAAAAAGAAGGCTCAAATTAATGATGTCAAAACAAGATATTGTTGACAAGAACAAATTGATCATGAACATATCATTTCCTGTTTAGGAGAAAAAATATCTACCTCATTTCTTCTCAGGAAAGATTTATCCCTTCTCTACTTTGCTCTCTGTAACTGTCACCTCCTCTAACCATAATAGATATTCATAAGTTGTTGGAGGGACTGAGGTGAAAGGTTATGTGATACCTTTTCCTTATTTCCTTTACTTTTAAAACCTATAAAGCATGTTAAATGCAGAATGGAACTACAACAGTTACTTGCATGTGAGGATCCAAGGGAGTGATGGCCAACATTTGAATGAATTTCTATTGAAGAATTTATGACAAAAGGATGCTGCAAGGAAAGATTTTCAGAGTGGACCAAGTATATCCACTAATCTTATCACACATCTGTACTTCATACTTTTAGTGTAGGCCTATGTTAAACTTCTAGCCCCACAATCAGGGAAATTCTGATGCAAATAGGACATTTGATAGTGTTACGATGTTATTGTTTAATTTGGGAGTAAAGTAGGGTTGTGATATCATTTTAATAAATATTTATCTTTTGGAAGTACATATTAAAATATGATATCTTGGATTTGCTCCAAAATAACACAATTGAGGAGAGGGATTAAGTGTGGTAGACATGATACAATTAGTTAAGAGTTGACAATTTTTGAAATTTTATGATGGGTTCAGGGCAGTAAATTGTAATATGCTTTCAACTCGTCTATATGTATGACATTTTCCATAATGAAAGTTTTTTAAAATACAGAAAAAGGAAAACCAGAAATGAACCTGAGGATGTAACTGTTAATTCTCCTGAAATAAGAGTTATAAGAAAGTGCTTTGAGCAATTATAAGCAAACAAACTGTATAACAGATGAAATTTATAAATACCTTGAAATGCAAAATCTACCATGTTTAAATCATGAAGAAATAGTAAATCTGAATAGATATATAACTAGTTAAGGAGATTCAATCAGTAATCAAAAATCTCCCTCCCAGTAATGAAAAACACAGGACCTAAAGGCTTCACTGCTCAATTCTACCAAATATTTAAAGAACTACCAATAATACCAGTCCTTCTCACACTTTTCCAAAACAATGGAAGGACAGCACACTTCCTGGATCATTGTTTGAAGTCACCATTACCGTGCTACTAAAGCTATGTAGAGACACTGCAAGAGAGGATTCTAGATCAATATCCCTAATGATCATTCAGACAAATAACCTCAACAAAATACTAGCAAATCACATTTACCTGCAAATTTAAAGGATTATACACTATAACAAAGTGGGATTTACTCCTGGAATGCATGGAAAGTTCAACAGATTAAAACTTGTCAATACAATACACATTAATAAAATGAGGGGAAAACATACAATCATGTCAACTGATTCAGAAAAGGTATTGGACCAAATTCAGGATCCTTCCTAGGTATACATTCTTAACAAACTAGGAATAGAAGCAAAGTATTCAACAGGATAAAAGCCATATTTGATAACCCTATTATGAAAGTGAAACTTAATGGACAAACCTGAAAGCTTTTTCTCAAAGATCCAGGGATAAGACCAGGATGCTAACACTCAGCAGTTCTATTCAACATAGCACTGGAATGTCTAGGCAGAGAATTAGGAAAGTAACAGAAATAAAAATTAGAAAAGAAGAGGTGTAATTATCTATAGTCAGAAATGATATGGTTTTATGTGTAGAAAATTCTAGAGATGCCAAAAATATTGTTAGAACTAAAAATGAACTCACTAATGTTGCAGGATATAAAGTCAACACACAAAACTCACTTGCATTTCTATACACTGACAATGAACAATTCTATAAGGAAATTAAGAAAATTCCATTTGCAACAGCGTCAAATGGTAAAAGCCTTGTAAAGTGAAAACTAAGAAATATTTCTGAAAGAAAATAAAAACGATGTAAATAAATTGAAACCAAGTCCATGAATATTTTAACGAAATTTAAATAACTTTCAATAAAAATTAAAGAACAGTTAATATTTTAAAGATGTCAGTACTACCCAAAGTGATCTACAGTTTCAATGCAATTTATATCAAAATTCCAAAGGCTTGTTATTTTTTTTACAGAAATAGAAAAACTTCTGTTGAAATTCATATTTAAAATCAAGGGACCCTGAAACCCCAAACAATCTTGAAAAATAAATAAAGCAGCAGGACTCACTCTTTCTGGTTACAAAACTTAGTACAAAGTTATAGTAATCAAAGCTACTGGCATAAAAAAACATAGAGACCAGTGGAAAAATTAGAAAGCCCACATATAAGCTCTTGCACATATGATCAGATGACTTTTGATAAGGATGCCACATAATTTCAATGGGGTAAGGATAGTGTTTTGTACAAATGGTGTTGTAGAATTATGTACAAACTATGTACATAATTAATTGGATATCCACACGGAAAACAGTGAATTTGGACCCTTACCTAACAATGTATACAAAAAACCTAATAAACATGGATCAAAGTTCTAAATGTATAAAACTGTTAGAAGAAAACATAAGAGGTAAGATTCACAATCTTGGACTTGACAATGAATTCTTGGATATGACACCAAAGGCACAAGCATCAAAGAAAAAAACCACACAAACTGAACTTAAGGAAAATTAAGAACATTTTGTGTATCAAAATACAATAATTAAAATAAGAATGCAACCTAAGAATGGGAGACTATATTTGCAAATTATATAGTGGACAGCAATTAATAGCCAGAATATGTAGAAAACCCTTTAAACTCAACAAAAATAGAACACATAACCAGATTGAAAAATGTACAATGGGCTTGTCTCCAAAGCAGATGTACAAATGGGTAATAAGCACAAGAAGTGATTCACAGTTTCACTGATTATTGCTGAAATGTAAATCAAAGCTACAGTGAGATATTGCTCACCCATTAGGATGGTTTCTATCAAGGGAATAAAAATAAACAAGTATTGGTAAGAATGTGGAGAAATTGGAACTCCTATTCACTCTTGGCAGGCAATTTGTGTCTTTCAGTGAATTTCTCCATTGCATTAGTTGTCAAATTTATTAGGTATACATTCATTAATAATATTCCCTAAGTTTCCTTTTAAGATTTTTAGCATAGGTAGGAATGTCCTGTCATATTCGTAATGTTGGTTGGGTTGTGTCATTTGCCTTTTTTGCCTGACCAGTGTGGCTAGCAGAGGATCATATTGTTGATCTCCGAAATGCAGCTTTTGGATGAAGGTATATATATTATTATTCTGTTTCTTTATTGTATTGCTTTGCCCTTATCTTTACCATTAAAATTTTCTGGGTTTTTTGGGGGTTTAATTTGATGGTGGTTTTGTTCTACTTTCATAACAAAGAATTTTAAGTCTTTAACTTGAGACATTTCTTTCCAAGATAGATGCTTAAGTGGAGCAAATAACCACAGCTCTACTTAACTGTAATGCACATTTACTACAAGTTGTTTTACATTTTCACTTCAAAATATTTTGTGACTCCCATTTTTATTTTGGTTTCTGGCATTTAGTATTTTTCCTGGAAATATATTTATTGATATGATTCACATACCATTTAACATGCTCAACACCTTAGAGAGTACATAACCATGTGCTCAAAATCTTCAACTCTGAAGAAATATTTCTTTATGACTCCTCATCATGTATAACTCTGAATTGAGAGTGACATTGACAAATGGTAGCCTAGGAGATTTCAGCCCTCATCTCCCCACAAAAACAATGACTTAACAACTAACCATGCGTGAAAATAGCTCTGGGAGAGCTCTGGAGTACAATTATAAAGCTACATCAAACCTGTGGAGGACAGAAACTGAGTATGGCTGTGGAGAAAAGCACAGGGAACATTTGACCTATATCCACCCAGCCCTCAGGCAAGCATACCTTGGTGGCAAGAGGGGACCCGTGGTAGACGAGGCACGCAGGAGGACTCTAGCAGCCTTTGCTACTGAGGATCAGCGACCCCCACTGCCACATCCAACAACAATAGCTTTCACCACCAAGAACCTGGATGGCCTTTGCAGAGGCTGACCATAGGTGACTGGGCTGCTTGGAGTCCATACCACTGTGGTTCCCTAGATGGAGAGCCACCCCACGTACATCCCAAATTTGAGTGGCTGCACCCCTAACAACATTCCCTCCCACAACCACATGAACCACGTGCCCTGGCATGCCATCACTGCATGCACTTCATGTCCTATGTCTAGGTGTAGCCAATACCTATGTACATATAACAGAGCTGACTCCAAGAAGAATCCCCTCAGCTGTGACTTCTCCCAGTAGGGAAAAGGAGAGTAGAAATTCATTGGAATTCATCACTGATGACAGTTTCATCTTCACCAGTGACCCTAGCTGATGGAGTTACTCAGAGTCCATGAGTGCAATGTCTAGATAGAGTTGCCTAAGATTTAAGGACACATATAAGCTGAATGTCATGCAAAGGAAAAAATAATTCATGGAAATTGTAACCAAAAGAAAGTAGGTATGGCTATTATATCAGGAAAAAATAGTCTTTAAGTCAAAATCTGTCAAAAATATACATAGAAGATTATTATATATAGACAAATTATATTCTACAGGAAGACATAATAATTATAAATCCATGCATACCCACACCAGAACACCTATATATACAAAGCAAATATAGAGATATTTCAAGGGAGAAATTTATAACAATGCAGTAATAGGGAACTTACTACCCCTCTTTCAACAATGGAGAGAACATCCAGACAGAAAACCAGGAAAGAGCTGCTGACTTACCCGTATCTACAGACCAAAGGGACCAAACAGGCATAAGAGAACTTTTCACTCATATACATTCTTCTCAAGAACATGTGGAACATTACCAAGGATAGATTGCATATTAGGTCCCAAAACAAGGCTTAACAAATTTAAGAAGATAAAATCCTTGCAAGTATCTTTTGGACCACAGTGGAAAGCCACTAGATATCACTAATAGTAAAAAAAAAAAAAGGGAATATTAACAAATATATGGAAAGTAAGTTATATAATCCTAAAGAAGCACTAGGTCAAAAAAGAAACCAAACTGAGTCTAAAAGTATCTTGGTACTGGTGAAAATGAAAATATAGCGTTTCAAAACTTACAGGATGGATCAAAGCACTTCTAAAGGGAAAGTTATGGTGGTAAATAGGTATATTAAACATGAAGAAAGATCTCAAATAAAAAATCCTAACTTTATACATCAAGGAACAACAGCAAAAAAAGACTAAACCAAAGTTAATGTGGACAGCAAATAACAAGAGCAAAAATAAGTCAAATAGAGAAAATAGAGAAAGTAACAAATCTAGAGTAAATGTTTTTGAAAAGTATCAAAATTGAAAACTGCCTAGCTAGACTAAGTAAAAAAGGGAGAAGATCCCACTAAGTAAAATAAGTGATGAAAGAGGAGGTAATAGAGTAGATGACTCAGAAATCAGAGGGATCAGAATAGACTATTCTGAACATTATATGACAATACCTAGAATAACTTAGAACAAATGGATCAGTTTCTAGAAATACACAACCGACTAAACTGAATAATTAGAAAGCATAAAAACACATTAACAAATAAAGAGACTGAATCTGTAATCAAAACCTCCCAACAGGTAAAACATTCCAAGAAGAAACAATACCAACTTTTCTTATACTCTTCCAAAAAACAGAAGACAAGGGAACCCTTATAATACATTTTATTAGGCCAGCATTATTCTGGTAGCAAAACTAGACAAAGACACTACAAGAAAAGAAAACTACAGCCCTTGCTTGTGATGAATATAGATGTAAACATTTTCAACAAAATACTAGGAAAATGAATCCAATGGTGCAATCATAAACCATGATCAGCTGGGATTTATCTCAGGGATACAAGGATGGTTCAACATAAGGAAATCATGAGATATATTACCTTAATAGAGAGAAAGATAAAGTCATAGGATCATCTAAATAGAAGCAGAAAAATCATTTAACAAAATTCAACCCTTTTTCATGATAAAACACTTAGCAAAATGAATATAACATCAATATACTTCAGTACTAAAGGCCATGTAGGAAAATACACATCTAACATACAGTACAAAAAAAAAAGTTTCCCCTAAGATCAGCAACAGGGCTAGATTCCCACTCTTATCACTTTTATTGAATATACCACTAGAACTTCTAGCCAGAGGAATTAGGACAGATAAAAGGAAAAAAAGTTCTCCAAATCACAAAAGATGATGACATATTACTTCTGCTTGCATGAACATGATCTGAAACTGTAAAGAATCTACCAAAAACTACTAAAACTAAAAAAGGAACTTTGTAAGGTAGCATCACACAATATCAATGTACAAAAATCTGTCACATTTTTATAACAGACAATGAGCTCTCCAAAAGGAAATTAAGAGAGCAATTTCACTTGCAATAGTAAATAAAAATTCTTAGGAATAAACTCAACCAAAGAGGTGAAAGACATGTAAACTGAGAATTATAAAATGTTCTTGAAATAAAGGCAAGAGATAGCACGTGTTGTTCTGATTGTAGAGAAAAGTGAACACTTGTAGTGTTGGTGGTAATGTAAAATTGTTACAGCCATTATGGAGAAAAATATAGAGATACATAAAAATAGTAAAATAGAAGAACTACTTTTTCATCCAGTAATCCCAATCTGGGTGTATATCCTGCAGAAATAAAATCTGTTTCTCAGAGATATTTGTACTCCATTGTTCACTGAAGCATTTTTCACAATAGCCAAGATATAGAAACAAATTGTCTGTCAACAGATGAATGAATAAGAAAATTGTGTTATAGATAAAAAATGGATTATTGAGCCTTAAAAATAAAAACTGTCTTCTGCCATTTGTGTCCATGGGATGAACTTGAAGAACATTATGATAAGTGAAATAAGACAGATACAAAGAGACAAATACTGTGTGATCTCTTTTAAATGATTATTCTATAATCATCAAACTCATAGTAGCAGTGAGTAGAATGTGGTTTCCAGAATCTGGGGGTAGGCGGAAGCAGGAGATATTGGTAAAGGTATATGAAGTTTCCTCCATGCACTATGAATAAGTTCTGGATACATAATGTACATAAATGTGACTATAGCTCAAATTACAGGAGAGAGACAAGTGCAGTGCTGTAATGCATCTTGAAAAATTTCAGGTAAAGAAGCAAAAAATCCTGGAATCAGAACCCTTGCAGAAAATGTTCCATTTAGGATCTGGGAAGAAAGAAAGAATAACATACATTTCCCTTCTGAGATGATGATGGCAGGGAGATGGGAGTGCAGTATTGACTCTGTATTGGGAGATGGGCAATCCCTACAGTAATTGAAAAAATGAGTAAATATTGAGTCACTAAGGACGTAAAGACAGATCCATGACCCGGGGTGTAATATACAATCCTCTTATTTCCATTTTCCCTTATTCCCTTGGGAAAGAGACTAAGCAAGCATCTAACCTGTTTATAACCAGATGCATTATATCATTAAATCCACATTCAGTCATCTGTATCTTAACAAGTGGCAAATGTGATAGTAATTAAGACCTTACTTTTTTCTGCTGTTTAAGAAGACCTAAAGACTTATTCTGAAATTGTAGCCTCTAGTTCAAAAAGAATTCCAAGGCACATCTGAGATGAAATCTGTAACATCCTCTTAGGATCAAAAAACCAAAGTCTCAGAGCCTGAACTTGCCCTTCCAGGACCACAGGACTGAATAATGAGGATGATAAGGAAGCACTGAGGTTTTCTGGTGTGAGGAGGGTGACTTGTTGAGTTCCATTTACATGAATGTCCCTGTTGTTGTGAGATGGGTATGCAGAGACCTATGATATCCCACTTTCTTTCTCATTATGTGCAGTTCTGAGATTCAAGTAAAACTGGAAGAAGAACCTGTTTGAGGCAGGGCTAGTGAATATTCAGAGACATTAAGGGACTCAGGAGGTGCAGTATCTTAGGAAGATCCCTCTCTATGCAAGGACCTCCTGCTCTTCTGTATTTATGGCTTTCACTTTGACATAGGCAGTAGCTTAACCTCTCCTAGGTGCTGATCCATCAGTGTTAGATTAGAAGCCGTGTTCTTGGTTTCCTCTACCAACAAGTCTGAACTCCATTATAGGGCAGCACCTGGATATTAGAGTCTCTGACTCCAATTTTACTGGTGAGGAGAGGGTTCAAGTGAATGAGGATGTGGTGAGATGAGAGAAGGACAATCCGTCCTGGCGTATCCTTCCGCATCCCTTCTCCCTTGCTTTTCTCAGCAGCCATGTTTGCATAGGGCAGCACTGGCCTTCCCTGTGCAGTCTCATTTTGTGATCCCTTGTTACATTTTTAGGAAAGGCTCTAAAAAGGGAGAGTTAGTGTCACTTAGTATCATGATACTGGTAAATGCACATTTTACAGGTTCAGATTGGGTTATTCTCAGATATTCCAAGACTGTATGTCTTCTTGTAAGAAGAAATATTATGGGAAGAGCTGGTTATCCATTAATTTAACCTTTTATTCCTGTGCTCACAGGTTACTTTGGAAAAGAATGGCTCCTGGAAATGGCTCTTTCATTGCTGAATTTATTCTGTTGGGATTAACAGACAAACCAGATCTCCAGCTGCCCCTTTTCTTCCTGTTTCTAGTAATGTATGTGCTCACTGAGTTGGGTAATTTGGGTTTGATCATTCTAATTGGGCAGAATTCATACCTGCACACCCCCATGTACTTTTTCCTCTTTAACTTGTCTTTTATAGACTTCTGCTATTCTTCAGTATTTACCCCAAAAATGTTGATGAATTTCTTATCAGAGAAAAATGTAATCTCATATGTGGGGTGCATGACCCAGTTCTTTTTTTTCTGTTTCTTTGGTATTTCTGAATGCTATGTGCTGGCATCAATGGCCTATGATCGCTATGTGGCCATCTGCAACCCACTTTTGTATAATGTTGCCATGTCCCCTAAAGTGTGTTCCACCCTTATGCTTGGTTCATACTTGATGGCCTTTTCTGGTTCCATGGCCCACACTGGATGCCTGCTGAGACTAACCTTCTGTGATGCCAACACCATCAACCATTATTTGTGTGATATCCTCCCTCTACTACAGGTGTCCTGTAAGAGCACCTATATCAATGAGCTGGTGGTGTTCATTGTGGGGAGCATCAACATTGTTGTGCCCTGGGTCACCACCTTTGTCTCCTACGGTTTCATCCTTCCAAGCATATTCCGCATCAGCTCTACTGAGAGCAGGTCCAAAGCCTTCAGCACCTGCAGCTCCCACATCATTGCTGTTTCTTTGTTCTTTGGATCAGGTGCATTTATGTATCTCCAACCTTCTTCTGCTGGTTCTATGGATGTGGGAAAAATCTCTTCTGTCTTTTATACCAATGTGGTCCCAATGATGAACCCCTTAATCTACAGCTTGAGGAATAAAGATGTTAAACTTGCTCTGCGAAATACCCTGAGTAGGAGAATATTTTGATCAGAAACATTGTCACTGTGGAGGTAATTATAGAACTGGTGTGTTCTGTTCATTACAGCAATTTAGGCTTAAGCCTTCATGTAATCTCTTTTTAATATGTTGTAGGAAATTTGAAGCTTATCTCAATTTGTTTCCAGGTTTTTAATGGTACAACTTTCTTTTTCACTGTTCCCGCAGTTTCTTCTTTTTCCTCTTTTACCTGATTAAAAACAACATTAAATATGTCTTTTTTTCCCATGGTCATTATGAAGTTTGTTTTTCATCTTGGAAAAAAATGAACAATTGTGAAAATGATTTAGAAAAGTAACATTAGGGTTATATTGGACCACTGAAGGTGTTTTTTTTGAAGGATTTCCTATCTGCCATTTATTATATGCTCTGCATCCAGAACAGAGATGATCATCTCTTTTTACTCCTGTTTTACATCCCCCATTGGCCAGGGATGTGCCTCCTTTAAATGCCAGTGTTTCACAGAGAGAGCAGGTTCCCCAAACACTATAAAACAATCCCCTTTCTAGGTTTAAACACTATGCAGTAAGCTTCTTTTGGCAGAGATTTCTTATTTGTCTTTGTAACTATGCAACTGACACAATGGATTGTCAATGTATATTTATTGTATAGACAGGATGCTGAAGCTCACTTAATGATTTAATTCATACACATTGTATGTATGTGTGTGTGCAATCATTTGCTTATTTATGTAGACACAAACGCACGTACTCTCTCCTGTATACACCCACACACACACAAGTATTTTGTACCACTGGTTGCCTGACAATTGTGGCTTGGGGCTATATGTCACAATCATACATAAGGTACGGTAAGAGGAAGATATACATGGAGATTCTCATAATGCAACAGACTGGAGCTGCATACCACATGTTGATAGGTCCTAAAATCAGTCTTATATGGTCAAAATTACTTCTTAAAATAGATTTTATTGGCTTAAAGCCCATATTGAGACAGATATGTTGCTTCTCCCTAAGCCTGGCACAGTTGGTTTTTCTGTTGCACACTGGGACATTTCTCTTGTAAAAAATAGGCACCTTTAAATATTAAAATTACACCCAGTGGGAAGGTTGGTTTAACTTTCTGAGGTGGATTCTCTCATCTTCCTGAAAGAGTGGGAGGGATAGTGGAATCCCATGGGCTGTTTGAAGTCCCTCTCTGACACCGAGTTAAATTGAACCACTTTAATTATTACTACAGAGAAGAGTATTGTAATTGTTTTTATCATTTTTGAACTTTGCACTGTCACATCTGTCAGTTTGTGTTGTCCAAAGATAAGTGATGTGAGATGACCAGGAGAGGGAATCCTTGTTCTCATTTCATAGGTAATGGAACTGATGGTCAGATGTGTTTGTGGTTTGTTCCAAGACAGAACTTTTACAAAGTGAAGCAGAGACTGGAACTTGGGTGTTTTTTGTTTTTGTTTTTGTGTGTGTGTGTTGAAGTATAGCTGATATATAATATTATGTTGGTTTCAGGTATACAACACAGTGATTTGACAGTTTATGTATATTATGAAATGCTCACTACATTAAGTGTGGTTACAATCTGTTACCATACAAATCTTTTAGAATATCTTGTACTGTATTTCTTACATTATACTTTCATCCTTGCAACTTACTTATTTTATAATTGAAAGATGTCCCTCTTTATACTCTTCATGTATTTTGTACCTTACCCCACCCCTACTTAGGGCAACCATCAGTTTGTTCTCTGTATTTATTAGTCTATTTCTCTTTTGTTTGTTTTTAATTTTTTTTGATTCCACATATGAGTAGAATCATATGGTACTTATCTTTGTCTTACTCATTTGATTTAGCATAGTATACTCTAGGTCTACCCATGTTGTCAGAAAGGCAAGATTTCATTCTTTTATAAAAAAAGAATATTTACGAAAGAGTAATATTTCATTGTGCATATGTTTCATATATTTTCTTCCATTTATCTATCAGTGGACACATAATTTGCCTCTTCCTTTCATCTGTTGATGGACACACATGACTTTTGTAAATAATACTGCATTAAATAAAGGGTGCATATATCTTTCTGAAATAGTTTATTTTCTTCAGGTAAATTCTCAGGACTGAATACTTAAAACTCCTAAGAGAAAATAGATCATAAGCCCTTGCACACTGGCATTAGCAATTTTTTCATGGATATGCCTCTCCAAGGAAATGAAATGAGTGAAAGTAAACAAATGGCACTACCTCAAACCACAAAGTTTCTGTGTAGCAATGGATACCATGAAAAAATAGTACATGGGTATTCTGATTCTAAATACAGCAAGGAATCAATCATAACATTAATTAGTCATGGGGATGAAAGTATAGCATTGAAAATATAGTCAGTATTTCTGTTACATGTTTTTATGTTGACAGTAACTACAGTAGTTTTAAAAATTTAATAATGCTTAGAATTGTTGAACCACTGTGTTGTATACTTGAAACCAACATAATACTGTATATAGATTATACTTCAATTAAAAAATAAATACAATCCAATAAATATATCAAGGTGGTATTATTATGAATATACTAAATTACCAGACTTTTAAATATCAATACAACATGAACAATGAGTTATGGTAATAAAACTGCCTCATAACACAAATAAAAGCAAAATCCTAAAGTAAGAAAAAATTCAAAAATTTGTGTTTCACATTTCATATTTGACAGTTCAGCACATTTGAGTATGTTCTTCCTTCATACTGACATACATAATAAGTGGAAACACGTGACAGTAGAGCATTATAATCATTTGCACACTAGTTGGTCTTCGGTGGGTGGACACAGATTATTGTGAAGCCCTACCTAAAAGTTATAAATTATAAAGAAAATTTAGAGAGTGATCACAGCAGTGTCAGGATGGAGAAGGGAAGAATAAACGGAGGTTTTATCAAGTAGGGCTAAAAACAGTGTGCGGGGGGCTGACTGTGTTCTATTTATAGAACTGCTTGATTGCTATGACCTGTTCATTTTCAAGTAAACTATGTGCATATTTTGTAGAATTGTATGTATATTTGCCCTTTCACAAACTGAGTTTTCAAAACATTGATTATACCCCATTTAAACCAAATATTAAAACTAATTACTGCAAATAAAGGCCCAAGTATGTGGAAACAGCTTGCCTAGTATGCAGTGACTCATACAGAAAACCATCATATGTGAAGGAGACTGCATGTGCTTTTAATATAATTTTTGAGAGTTATTCCAAATAAGTCACTAGTTATGTGATGCAGCTGTACCTAAAAGTAAAAAGGCAATAGGAGAAGGGATAGTGATGTTGTAAATGGCACTGGCTTTTATTTCCAAATGTTCATTGCTAATAAATGAAAATAATTTTTAGCTGAATTCTTCTATAGCTTTTATGGGTGCTCAATCACAGTTTGAGTTTTATTCCTTTGTTACAAAATTTTTATAGTCCATGGTAATGGATAACCATTGAAATTTCTTGAACTAGGGAATCACAGATCTGTGTTTTCAGGACTTATTCTAGAAGCAGTGTAGATGGCTAAATCGAGGGAGTGTGTGAGAGTGCTAGAGCAACAGATAGGAGCCTGTACAATTCAGCAGGGCAGTTCAGTTACAACCTAACAACCTCCTATATTTCTGTGCTGGCTGAGGGGAAGTGATGGAGGTCATCGTGGTTTGTAGACTCAACTGTTACATGCTTAGCGTTGGAGATGTGGAAAATATCCTGAAGGTTTTCAACCAGAGAAAAACATAATTTTCAGGAATGTTTTTGAGTTCCTCCTATGTACATTCTATTGTACTTATCAAATAAGACAGAAATGAAGTTTGGTATTTTAGAACTTTAGATTTATTGGAAAACACAGGATGTAAGGGAAATGAAAGTGTGATGAGTGTCATGAGGGAATATCTGCCAAAATTCATGAGAACACAACAAATGACACGTGACATTATTGACTATTTACCATGGACCAGGAACTGTTGTAAGCATTCACTTTCATTTTTTCATTTAAAGATCTTAAGAACTCAACGAGAGAGATGCTATTTTGACCTCGTCTATTTTACAAAGCCAGAAGAAGAAATTAATCAATCTTCCCAAGGTGTCACTGTTAGTAAGATCAGGAGCTGGACTCATACACACACCCTCCTAGTCTTTAGCCCCTATTCATTTTTGTGATGAGAAGAAATAGATGATCTTGGTCACTGAAATGTTACATATAAGGGTCCAGTCGAATAGTGAGGTAGAACTTCCCAGTAAGTGTTCAGAAGTTATGACTACAAGGGACGCATGACATTGCAAGTTATTTTGGAGACATCACAGGAGAGAGACATTTGAAGTGATCTACTGCCTCTGGAAGAATTTCAGATAAGAAACAAAGAATCCTGGAATCAGAATCCTTGCAGAAATTATTCCACTTAGGAGCTGGGAAGAAAGAAAGAATAGCATACATTTCCCTTCTGAAATGACGCAACAGGGAGATGGGAGTGCAGTTTTGACTCTGTCTTGGGAGATGGGCAATCTTTACAGTGATCTGAAAAATGAGATAAATAATGAGTCCCTAAGGAAGTAAAGATGGATCCATGGCCGAGGGTATAATATACAATCCTCTTATTTCCCTTTTCCTTTATTCCCACAGGGAATAGACTAAGCAAGGCTCTTCCCTGTTTATAACCAGATGCATTATAACATTAAATTCACAGTCAGTTATTCTTAACAGTTGGCAAATATAGTAACAATAAAGACCTTATTTTTGGTGGCTGTTTCAGAGGACCCAAAGACTTATTCTGAAATTGTAGCCTCTAGTTCAGAAAGAATTCCAAGGCACATCTGAGATGAAATCTGTAACATCCTCTTAGGATCAAAATAACCAGTCTCAGCCTGAAATTGCCCTGTGAGAACCACAGGGGTGAATAAGAATGATAAGGCAGCCCTGAGGGATTCTGGCCTAAGGAAGGTGAGTTTTTTTGTTTTTTGTTTTTTTTTGGTATCATTAATATAAAATCACATGGG
Organism: Manis pentadactyla; assembly: GCF_030020395.1. NCBI lineage: Eukaryota > Metazoa > Chordata > Mammalia > Pholidota > Manidae > Manis > Manis pentadactyla. The sequence goes on along the minus strand of NC_080031.1, from coordinate 10,390,293 downwards.
CAACATTGTGGTTACTACATTCCCCCCATTATCAAGTCCCCACCACATACCCCATTACAGTCTCTGCCCATAGGAAGTTGAGTTTTTGAGTTCCATTTACATGAACGTCCCTTTTGTTATGTGAATGGTATGCAGAGATCTGTGACAGGCCACTTTCATTCTTTTTGCGCAGTTCTGAGATTCAAGTGAAACTGGAAGAAGAATCTGTTTGAGGCAGGACCAGTGAATGTTCAGAGACATTAAGGGGCTCAGGGCGCGCAGTATCTTAGGAAGATCCCTCTCTATGGAAGGCACTAATGCTCTTCTGTATTTATGGCCTTCATGCTGGGACAGGGGGCAATAGTTTAATATCTGTAGGTGCTGATCCCTCCGTGTTAGAGTAGGTGCTGGGTTCTTGGTTCCCCCACTGCCAAGTCTGAGCTGCACTACAGGGCAGCACCTGGACGTTCGGATCTCTGCCTCCAAGTTTACTGGTGAGGAGACGGTTCAGGTGAGTGAGGACGTGGTGAGATGAGAGTAGGACAATCCATCCTGGCGTATCCTTCCGCATCCCTTCTCCTTTGGTTTTCTCAATGGCCATGTTTGCATAGGGCGGCACTGACCTTCCCTCTGCAGCCGCATTTTGCGATCCTTTGTTACATTTATCTTATAAAGAGCTCTAAGAAAGGCAAAGTTAGTGTCACTTGGTATCATGATACTGGTAAAGGAAGATCTTGCAGGTTCAGATTGGGTATTCTAAAATATTCCCAGCCTGTATGCCTTCTTGAAGGAGGAAATATTACAGGAAGAGCTGGTTTTCCTTTAATTTAACCTTTTATTCCTGTGCTCACAGATTACCTTGGAAAAGAATGGCTGCTGGAAATGGCTCTCTCGTTGCTGAATTTATTCTTTTGGGATTAACAGACAAACCAGATCTCCAACTGCCCCTTTTCTCCCTGTTTCTAGTAATGTACATGCTCACTGAGTTGGGAAATTTGTGCTTAATAATTGTAATTGGGCAGAATTCACACCTGCACACCCCCATGTACTTTTTCCTCTTTAACTTGTCTTTCATAGACATCTGCTATTCTTCAGTATTTACACCCCAAACGTTAATGAATTTCTTCTCAAAGAAAAATATTATCTCCTATGTGGGGTGCATGAGCCAGTTCTGTCTTTTCTGTTTCTTTGGTATTTCTGAATGCTATGTGCTGACATTAATGGCCTATGATCGATATGTGGCCATCTGCAACCCACTTTTATATAATGTTGCCATGAACCCTAAAGTGTGTTCCACCCTTATGCTTGGTTCCTACTTGATGGCCTTTTCTAGTTCCATGGCCCACACTGGATGCCTGCTGAGACTGACCTTCTGTGATGCCAACACCATCAACCATTATTTTTGTGACATCCTCCCTCTACTCCAGCTCTCCTGCACCAGCACCTATGTCAATGAGCTGGTGGTGTTCATTGTAGGTGGCGTCAACATCATTGTGCCCTGTCTCACCGTCTTTGTCTCCTACGGTTTCATCCTCTCCAGCATCCTCCGCATCAGCTCCACTGAGGGCAGGTCCAAAGCCTTCAGCACCTGCAGCTCCCACATCATTGCCGTTTCTTTGTTCTTTGGATCATGTACATTTATATATCTCCAACCATCTTCCTCTGGGTCTATGGATGAGGGAAAAATCTCTTCTGTCTTTTATACCAATGTGGTCCCCATGATGAACCCCTTAATCTACAGCTTGAGGAACAAGGATGTTAAACTTGCTCTGAGAAAAACCCTGAGCAGGAGAGGCTTTTGTTCAGAAACAGTGTCACTGTGCAGGTAATTATAGGACTAGTATATTCTCTTTATTATAGCAATTTAATAAAAGACTTCATGTCATCTCTTTTTACTCTGTTGTAGGAAATTTGAATCTTGTCTCATTTTTTTTCCAGTTTTTTAATAGTACATCTTCTTGTCTCACTGTTGTCACAATTTCTTACTTTTCCTTTTTTACCTGATTAAAAACAACATTAAAGTATACATTTTTTTCCCAGTGGTCATTATGGACTTTGTTTTTTATCTTGGAAAAAAATGAACAATTGTGAAAATGATATAGAAAAGTAACAGTAGGGTGATATTGGACCATTGAGGTGTTTCTTTATTTTTTTGAGGAGTTTCTTCTAATCCATTTGTTATATGCTACTGGATCCAGGAAAGATATGATCACCTCTCTCTACTCCTGTTTTACATCCTCCATTGTCCAGGGATCTGCCTTCTTTAAATGCCAGTGTTTTACGGGGAGAGCAGATTCTCCAAAGACTATAAAACGTAATCTCCATCTCAGGTTAAAACACTATGCAGTAAGCTTCTTTTGGCAGAGATTTATTATTTACCTTTGTAACTACACAACTGACACAATTGATTGTCAATGTATATTAATTGTATAGACAGGATACTGAAGCTCAGGTAATAATTGTGGCTTGGGGCTATATGTCACAATCATATATAAGCTACGGTAAGAGGAAGATATACATGGAGATTCTTATAATGCAACAGAGTAGAGCTACATACCACATGTCGATTGGTCCTAAAATCAGTCTCATATGGTCAAAATTACTTCTTAAAATAGATTTTATTGGCTTAAAGTCCATGTTGAGACAGATGTGTTGCTTCTCCCTAAGTCTGGCACAGTTGGTTTTCTGTTTAGCATTGGGACATTTCTCTTGTAAAAAACAGGCACCTTTAAATATTAAAATCACACCCAGTGGGAAGGTTTAACTTTCTGAGGTGGATTCTCTCATCTTCCTGAGAGAGTGGGAGAGCTGGTGGAATCCCATGGGCTGTTTGAAGTCCCTCTCTGACACTGAGTTAAATTGAACCACTTTAATTATTACTACAGAGAAGAGTATTGTAATCGCTTTTATCATTTTTTTACTTTGCTCTGTCACATCTGTCAGTTTGTGTTGTCCAAAGATAAGTGATGTGAGATGACCAGGAGAGGGAATCCTTGTTCTCATTTCATAGCGAATGGAACTGATGGTCAGATGTGTTTATGTTTTTTTCCAAGACAGAACTTTTACAAGGTGAAGCAGAGACTGGGACTTGTGTGTGTGTGTGTGTGTGTGTGTGTGTGTGTGTGTGTGTGTGTGCGTGTGTTGAAGTACAGTTGATATGTAATGTTATATTGGTTTCAGGTATATAACACAGTGATTTGACAATTTATATATATTATGAAATGCTCACTACATTAAGTGTGGTTAGAATCTGTTACCATACAAAACTTTTAGAATATTTTTTACTGTATTTCTTATGCTACACTTTCATCCCTGCAACTTGTTTTATAATTGAAAGATGTCCCTCTATATACATATACCCTTTACATATTTCACCTTATCCCCTACTCCTCCTTTATGGCAACCACAAGTTTGTTTTCTGTATTTATTAGTCTATTTCTCTTTTGTTTGCTTTTAATTTTTTTAGATTCCACATATGAGTGGAATCATATGGTACTTATCTTTGTCTTACTCATTTGATTTAGCATAATATTCTCTAGGTCCACCCATGTTGTCAGAAAGCAAGATTTTTTCTCCTTTTTAAAAAAATTTTTGTATCATTAATATACAGTTAAATGAGCAACATTATGGTTACTAGATTCCCTCCATTATCAAGTCCCCCCCACATACCCCATTACAGTCATTGTCCATCAGCGTAGTAAGATGCTATAAAGTCACTACTTCTCTTTCATGTGTTATACAGCCTTCCCTGTGCCACTCCTGCTACATTATGTGTGCCAATATAATGCCCCTTTTCCCCCTTCTCCCTCCCTTCCCACCCATCCTCCCCAGTCCCTTTCCCTTTGGTAACTGTTAGTCCATTCTTGGGTTCTGTGAGTCTGCTGCTGTTTTGTTCCTTCAGTTTTTGCTTTGTTCCTGTGCTCCACAGATGAGTGAAATCATTCAGCACCTGTCCCTCTCTGCCTGGCCCACTTCACTGAGCATAAGATTTCATTCTTTTTTATGGCTGAGTAATATTTCTTAGTGCATAAGTTTCACATTTTCTTCCATTCATCTATCAATGGACACATAAGTTGCCTCTTCCTTTCATCTATCAATGGACACACATGGCTTTGTTAAATAATACTGCATTAAATAAAGGGCGCATGTATCTTTTTGAATTAGTTTGTTTTCTTCAGGTAAATTCCCATTACTGTATCCATAAAACTCCAATTGAAAATACATTGTAAGACCTTGAACACTGGCCTTAGCAATTTTTCATGGATATGTCTCTCCAAGGAAACAAAATGAGTGAAAATAAATAAGTGGCTCTACATCAAACTACAAACTTTCTGTGTAGCAATGGATACCATCAAAAAAACAGTACATGGGTGTTCTGATTCTAAATATAGCAAGAAATCAATCATAACATAAATTAGGCATGGGGATGAAAGTATAGCATTGAAAATAGAGTCAATATTTCTGTAACATGTTTCTATGTTGACAGATAGTAACTACACTACTTGTAAAATGTAATAATGCTTAGAACAGTTGAACCACTGTGTTGTATACTTGAAACCAACATAATACTGTATATAGATTATACTTCAATTAAAAAAAATAAATTCAATAAATATATCAATGTGGCATTATTATAAATATGCAAAATTACCAGACTTTTAAATATCAATACAAAATGAACAATGAGTTATGGTAATAAAAACGCTACATAACACAAATAAAAGCAAAATTCTAAAGTAAGGAAAAAGTCAAAAAGTTGTTTTTCACATTTCATATTTGATAGTGCAGCACATTTGAGTATGTTCTTCCTTAATCCTGGTATACATAATAAGTAGAAACAAGTGACAGTAGCCATTGCAATCATTTTCACATTAGTTGACATTCAGTGGGTGGATACAGATTTTTGTGAAGCCCTACTTAAAAGTAATAAACTGTAAAGAAATTTTAGAAAGTGATTGCAACAGTGTCAGGATGGAGAAGGGAAGAATAAATGGAGGTACTATCAAGTAAGGGCAAATAGTGTGCAGGGGGCTGACTATGTCCTATTTGTAGATCTGCTTGGTCGTTATAAGCTATTCATTTTCAAGTAACCTTTGTGCATATTTTGTAGAATTTTATATATATATTTGCGCTTTCACAAACTGAGCTTTCAAAACATTGATTATACCCTAATTTAAACTGAATTTTAAAACTAATCAATAAGCAAAGACTGCAAATAAAGGAGCCCAAGTATGTGGAAACAGCCTGCCTAGTACACAGTGACTCATACAGAAAACCAGCATATGTGAAGGAGACTGCATGTACTTTTAATATAATTTTTGAGACCTATTTCAAATAAGTCACTAACTTTGTGATGCAGTTGTATCTAAAAGTCAAAAAAGCAATAGGAGAAGGGATGATGATGTTGTAAATGGCATTGCCTTTTACAAGTTTCAGTTTCTAAATGTTCATTATTAATAAGTGGAAATAACATTGACCTTGTTTCCTGTGACTGCCCTAAAATCTCTTATGGGTCCCAGTAGGATTGATTTTTAGATTTGTTTTGAGTTTTAATGTATCACAATCATGGCATTTGCTACTAGAGATACTCTTAAAACTTTGTTTGCAATACATCTGTTGTGTATTTCTTTATCTTGCCTTATTGCATTGTTTATTAATTCTAGCACAAAATAGTCATGAGAGTGGAAATTCTTGCATTGTTTCTACACCTTGGGGCCGAAGATTCACTATTCACTATTTTCCTTTAAATGTAAAGCTAGTTACAGTTTTTAGGTGCCCTTAATCAGGTTGATGAAGGTTCTTTTTATTTCCAGGGTTATTTTTTAAAAACAGTACATAAGCATTGTATTTTATTGAATGTTTTTGTATTTGTTGAGATGATAATGTAGTTTTTAGTACTTTACTCTTTGGTGTTGGAAATTATACTGATTAATATCAGATATTAAAAATATGCATTCTGAAGATTAAGCCTGTCTGGTTATACTGTATTTTGCTTTTTATATACTATTAAATCAAATATACTAAACTTTTGAAAGTAATTTTTGCATATATGTTTATGAAGGCTATTGGTCTTCAGTTTTGTTTTTTTGAAACTACTTTGCCTTGTTTTGGTTCAGGATAATGCTTGTCTGAAGGGATGAATTCTTATGTTTTCATCCTATGAATTTTTGAGAATTTCTATATAATTCATATTATTTCTTCTGTAAAGTTTGTTAGAAATTAACTGCAAACTATCTGTGCCCAGATTTTTCTTTGTGGGAAAATGTTGCACCTTAAAATTTAATTTCTTTAATATCTATAAGCCCCTTTATCTACCAACCCACTTCCTCATTGAGCTACAGCAACTTGTGCCTCTCTGAGAATTTCTCCATTGAATTGGTTGTCAAATTTATTAGGTATAAGTTTGGCAAATATTCCCTTAGTTTCCTTGTAATATTTTTAGCATATATAGCAATGTCCTGTCATATTTGTAATGTTGGTTGTGTCTTTTTTCTTTTTTGCCTTGCCAGTCTGTTAGTAGAATATCACATTATGGATCATAAAAATATAACTTTTGGAGGACTGATTTTACATATTATTCCTCTTTTTCCTATTTTATCTCATTGCCCTTATCTTTATTAATTATAATTTTCAGTTTAATTTGATGGTGTTTCTTTGTAGTTTCATAATATGGAAGTTGTAATCTTTAACTTGAGATTTCTTCTATCCAAGATAAGTGTGCAAGTGGAATAAATTGCCACATAAATGCTATATATAAGTACAGTGCATATATTTTGAAAGTTCTTTTACATTTTCACTCCAAAATATTTTCTGATTCCCTTTTTTTATGATTAGCATCTATTTCTGCTAATAGATTTATTTACATAATTCACATACCATTAAATGTGCTGAACACTAAAGAGAGTACAGTATAATTTGATTATACTGAGAGGAAATATTTTTTTCATGTCCTCTTATAAAGTATAACTGACTTGATAGTGACACTAAGAAAATAGTGGTCTAGCAGGTTTCAGCTCTCATCTTCCCACAAAAACATATTGACTTAACAACTACTCAAGTATGAATATAGCTCTGGGAGAGCTCTGGAGTACAATTATAAAGGTACGTCAAATCTGAGGAGGAGAAAAAGTGAGTATGGCTGCATAGAAAAGCATAGGAAATATTTGCCTTTTATCAGCCGAGCCCTTAGGCCAGCATACCTTTGAAGGCAAGAGGTAGCCCAGTGTGAGAAGAGGAGTGCGGGAGGAATTCAGCAGCTTTCGCCACTGACGATCAGCAACCTCCACTGTCACGTCAACCGTATCATTCACCATCAAGAACCTGGATGGCATTGCAGATGCTGAGCCTGGGTGACAGGGCTGCTTGGAGTCTGTAGCACTGTGGTTCCCAGGATGGGGAGCCACCCTGTGCACATCCCAAACCTGAGTGGCTGCACCTGTAACCACCCTCCCTCCCACAACCACATGAACCATGTGCCCTGGCATGCCCCTACTGCATGCACATCACGCCCTGTGTCTTGGTGTATCCAACACCTGTATACATATTACACAGCTGACACCAAGAGGAATCCCCTCAGTGGTGACTTCTCCCAGTAGGGCCAAGAGTAGAACTCCCTCAGCTTTCATCACTGATGCCCCCTCCATCTTCACCAACAATGACCTCAGCTGATGGGGCTACTAGAGTCCAAGCCTTCTGTGTCTACACAGAGAGTAACTCTAGATTTGAAGATACTTATAGGCTGAATGTCATGGAAGGGAAAAAATATTCCATGGAAATGGTAACCAAAGAAATCCAGATGTAGCTATAGTTATGTAAGAAAAAAATAGCCTGTAGGTCAAAATCTGTCAAAGACACAAAGAAGATTATCATACATAGATACATTAAACTTTACAGAAACACATAATAACTATAAATATATGCCTACCCAACAACATAAAACAGTAGGGAATTTAACTACCCTCTTTAACAATGGAGAGAATATTCAGACACAAAATCAAGACAGAGCTGCTGACTATATCAGCTCAATAGATAAATGGGACCAACAGACATTAGAGAACTTTTCACACAACAACAAATGAATATACATTTTTCCCCCATGCCTATGGAATGTTTCCTGGATAGATTGCAAGTCAAAAAATAGAAGAAAATAGAAATCCTTGCAAGTATGTTTTTGGACTACCATAGAATGCCACTACATATCAATGCAATCCCTATCAAAATCACAATGTTATTGTTGTAGAATAGACAACAACCATCATAAAAGTCATATGGAATCACAGAAGGTGCCAAATAGCCAAATCAATCTTGAGCAATAAGAACAAAGCTGGTGGCATTAGTCCTCCTGTTTTCATAGTATATTGCAAACCTAGAACAATCAAAACTGCATGGTCATGGCCTAAAAGGAGACAAATAAACCAATGGAACACACTAGAGAGCTCGGAAATAGACCCATTCATCTGTGGTCAACTTATTCTCCACATTGTTGCCAAAAATGCACAGTGAGGAAATGATTGTCTGTTCAAGAAATGATGTTGGGGAAACTGAACATCCTTATGGAGAAGAATGAAATTGGGCTCATCTCACACTATATATATAGAAATCAATCTTAAATAAATTAAAATTTTAAACATAAGATGTGAAAGTGTTGGGCAAATGCAGGGAATAAGCTTCCATATTGATGAAAGTGGAGTTTCTTTATAACTGTTAGCAGAGGATATGTGCAAATTTCTGTACCTTCTTTCCATTTCCTTGAGAACCTAAAATTTTCTAAAGTTATGGACTTAAAAAATTCTTCTTGATTTTAATCTGGGCAAAAATGGTGTTTTGGATATGACAACAAAACCAAAGCAAAAAAAAAAATAGGCATGTGGAATTTCTTCACCATGAAAAGCTATTTCAGAACAAAAAAAATAATCAGTAACATGAAAAGGCAACCTACATAAAGAGAGAAAATATTTGCAAACCAAATATCTGATAAGAGTTTGTATCCAGAATATATAAGGAACACCTACACCTGAATAGGGAAAACATCAACACAAATCAAATAACTCCATTTAAAAGTGGGCAGTGAGCCTGAACTGACATTTCTTGTAGGCAACATACAAGTGGGCCAGCAGTTTTATGTGAAGGTAGTCAACATCACTAATCTTCACAGAAATACAGATGAAAGCCACAATGAGAGAATATCTCACAGTTAGAATGGTTACTATTGGAAAGGCAAGAGATAGCAAGTGTTGTTCAGATTATGGGTAAAACAGAGCCCTTATAGTGTTGGCAGGATTATAAAATTGGTATAGCCATTATGGAAAATACTATAGACATACCTAAAAATAATAAAATAGAAGAGCTACCTTATGATCCATAATCCCAATCTGGGAATGTAATTTACATAAATAAAATGTGTTTCTCAAAGAGATATTTGCACTCCATTGTTCATTGAAGCACTTTTCACAATAGGGAATCTATAGAAACAAAGTAAATGTCTGTCAATGGATGAATGGATAACGAAATAGTGGTATAGGTAGAAATGGAATATAACTGAGCTTTAAAAATAAACAAAGTATTCTGCCATTGTGACAATATGATGAACCTGGAGAACTTTATGATAAGTGAAATAAGCCAGATGCAAAGAGACAAATACTGTGTGATCTCTTTTAAATAACTATTCTATAATTATCAAACTCATTGAAGAGGAGAGTAGAATGTGGTTGCCAGAATCTGTGCATAGTTGGAAAAGGGAGACATTCGTCAGGGTCCATGCACAATGAGTAAGTTCTGAATACGTAATGTACATAAATGCTAGTATAGCTCGTAGTACTGTACTGTATACTTGAAATTTGCTAATAATAAGGTCTTAAATTCTCCTACTACGAAAAAAATCCTCCTACTCTGATGTGATTGATATTTTAATTAGATTCATTTGGATGATTATTTCAAGTGTTCATAAATATCAGAAAGAGCCATGTATTTTAAATACATAAAATTACTATTTTTCAATTGTATATTGTAAAGAAGTGTGGGTGAAAAAGAAAATAACTGTTAACCAAATTCTTCTATAGCCTTTATGGAGGCTGAATCACAGTTTGAGGCTTATTTCTTTATTACAAATGTCTACTGCCTGTGGCAATGGAGAACCATTGAAATTTCTTGAACTAGGGAATCACAGAGTTGTGTTTTCAGAACTCATTCTAGAAGCAATGTAGGTGGCTAATTCAGAGGGAGTATGTGAGAATGCTAGAGTAATAGACAGGAGCCTGTACAATTCAGCAGGACAGCTCAGTTAAAACCTAACAATTTCTATATTTCTGTGTTGGCTGGGGGGAAGTGATAGAGGTCATTGTGGTTTGTAGACTCAACTGTTACATGCTTAGCGTTGGAGATGTGGAAAATATCCTGAAGGTTTTCAACCAGAGAAAAACATAATTTTCAGGAATGTTTTTGAGTTCCTCCTATGTACTATATTGTACTTATCAAATAAGACAGAAATGAAGTTTGGTATTTTAGAACTTTAGATTTATTGGAAAACACAGGAAGTAAGGGAAATAAAAGTCTGATGAGTGTCATGAGGGAATATCTGCCAAAATTCATGAGAGCACAAAAATTCACACCTGAGACATTATTGACTATGTACCAAGGACCAGGAACTGTTGTAACCATTTCACTTTCATTTTTTCATTTAATCATCAAAACAACTCAGTGAGAGAGATGCTACTTTTACCGCATCTATTTTACAAAAAGACAGAGGAGAAAAGAAATTATCTTGCCCGAGGTGTTTCTGTTAGTAAGAGCAGGAGGAGGATTCATACACACAGTCTGCAAGTCTATATGCCTTATTCGTTTTTGTGATGAGAAAAAAATAGATGATTTCAGCCAATGAAATGTTACATATAAGGGTCCAGCAGGATAGTGAGGTAGAAATTGCCAGTAGGTGTTCAGAGGTTAAGACTTTATGAGGAATATATGACATTGCAAGCTATTTTAGAGATATCACAGGAGGGAGACATCTGAAGTGACATACTTCATCTTGAAAATTTTCAGGTAAAGAAACCAAGAATCCTGGAATTAGAACACTTGCAGAAAATGTTCCACTCAGGATCTGGGAAGAAAGAAAGAACAGCATACGTTTCCCTTCTGAGATGATGATGACAGGGAGATGGGAGTGCAGTTTTGATTCGGTCTTGGGAGATGGGCAATCTCTACAGAGACCTGAAAAATGAGATAAATGTTAAGTCCCTAAGGAAGTAAAGACAGATCCATGGCCCAGGGTGTAAAATACAGTCCTCTTATTTCCCTTTTCCCTTTTTCCCATGGGGAATAGACTAAGCAAGCTTCTACTGTGTTTATAACCAGATGCATTATATCACAAAATCCACATTCAATCGTCTGTATCTTAACAAGTGGCAATTATGGTAGTAATTAAGACCTTATTTTTCCCTGCTGTTTAAGAGGACCCAAAATCTTATTCTGAAATTATGGCCTCTAGTTGAGAAAGATTTTCAAGGTGCATCTGAGATAAAATCTGTAGCATCCTCTTAAAATCAAAAGCACCAAAGTCTCAGAGCCTAAAATTGTCCTTCCAGGCCCACAGCGGGGAACAATGATGACAAGGAAGCACTGAGGTTTTCTGGCCTAAGGAGGGTGAGTTGCTGAGTTCCATTTACAGGAACATCCCTCTTGTTGTGCGAATGATATGCAGGGATGTATGATATGTCACTTCCTTTTTCATTTTGCGCAGTTCTGAGATTCAAGTGAAACTGGAAGAAGAACCTGTTTGAGGCAGGACCAGTGAATGTTCAGAGACATTAAGGACTCAGGGCGCGCAGTATATTAGGAAGATCCCTCGCTGTGGAAGGAATTCTCGCTTTTCTGTATTTATGGCTTTCACTTTGGGACATGGGCAGTAGCTTAACATCTGTAGGTGCTGATCCCTCAGTGTTAGAGTAGGTGCTGTGTTCTTGGTTCCCCTATCAGCACGTCTGAGCTGCACTATAGGGCAGCACCTGGATATTAGAATCTCTGACTCTAATTTTACTGGTGACGGGAGATTTCAAGTGAATGAGGACGTGGTGAGATAAGAGTAGGACAATCCGTCCTGGCGTATCCTTCCTCATCCCTTCTCCCTTGGTTTTCTCAGTAGCCATGTCTGCATAGGGCGGCACTGGCCTTTCCTCTACAGCCTCATTTTGTGATCCCTTGTTACACTGATCTTATAAAGGGCTCTAATAAAGGAAGAGTTTGTGTCACTCAGTGTTATGACACAGGCCAATGCAGATGTTAACAGCTTCAGATTTGGTTATTCTCAGATATTCCCAGCCTGTATGCCTTCTTGTAGGAAGAAATATTGTGAGAAGAGCTGCTTTTCCTTTAATTTAACCTTTTATTTCTGTGCTCACAGATGACCTTGGAAAAGAATGGCTGCTGGAAATGGCTCTCTCATTGCTGAATTTATTCTGTTGGGATTAACAGACAAACCACATCTCCAGCTGCCCCTTTTCTGCCTGTTTCTAGTAATGTATATGGTCACTGAGTTGGGAAATTTGGGCTTGATGATTCTAATTGGGCAGAATTCACACCTGCACACCCCCATGTACTTTTTCCTCTTTAACTTGTCTTTCACAGACTTCTGCTATTCTTCAGTATTTACCCCAAAAATGTTGATGAATTTCTTAGAGAAAAATATTATTTCCTACGTGGGGTGTATGACCCAATTTTATTTTTTCTGTTTTTTTGCTCTTTCTGAGTGCTATGTGCTGACATCAATGGCCTATGACCGCTATGTGGCCATCTGCAACCCACTTTTGTATAATGTTGCCATGTCCCCTAAAGTGTGTTCCAGCCTTATGCTTGGTTCATACTTGATGGCCTTTTCTGGTTCCATGGCCCACACTGGATGCATGCTGAGACTGACCTTCTGTAATGTCAACGTCATCAACCATTATTTTTGTGACCTCATTCCTGTCTTCCAGCTGTCCTGCACGAGCACCTACATCAATGAGCTGGTGGTGTTCATTGTGGGGGGCATCAACATCATTGTGCCCTGTCTCACCATCTTTATCTCCTATGGTTTCATTCTCTCTAGCATCTTCCACATTCGCTCCACTGAGGGCAGGTCCAAAGCCTTCAGCACCTGCAGCTCCCACATCATTGCTGTTTCTTTGTTCTTCGGATCATGTGCGTTTATGTATCTCCAACCTTCTTCTGCTGGTTCTTTGGATGTGGGAAAATTCTCTTCTGTCATATATACCAATGTGGTTCCCATGATAAACCCCTTAATCTACAGCTTGAGGAACAGAGATGTTAAAGTTGCTCTGAGAAAAACCCTGAGTAGGATAAAGTTTTGACTGGAAGCAGTGTCATTTTGCAGTAATTATACGACTGGTATATTCTGTTTTTTTAGCAGTTTATGAAAATGCCTTTTTACCGTGGTGTAGGATTTTAAATCTTACCTCAATTTGTTTACAGTTTTTGAGTGGTACATCTTCCTGCTTCACTGTTTTCATAATTTCTTCTTTTTCCTCTTTTACCTGATTGAAAGCAACATTAAATATACATTTTGTTTCCCATGGTCATTATGGACTTTGTTTTCTCTTGGAAAAAATTGAACAGATTTGGAAATAATTTAGAAAAGTAACAACTGGTTGATATTTGATTGGTGAGCTTTGTTTTTTTTAATTGAGGATTTCCTATCTGCCTTTTATCATATGCTCTGGATCCAGGAAAGAGATGATCATCTCTTTCTATTCCTGTTTTACATTCTCCTTTGGCCAGGGACATGTCTCCTTTAAATGCCAGTGTTTCGCAGAGAGAGCAGGTTCCCAAAGACCATAAAATATAATCCCCTTCCCAGGTGTATGCAGGTGAATGCAGTAAGCTTCATTAGCAGAGGTTTCATATTTACCTTTGTAACTCTGGAACTGAAACAAAAGATTGTCAATGTAAATTTACTATATAGACACGATACTGAGGCTCCGTTAATTATTTAATTCGTGTACATTGTGTGCATGTGTGTGCAATCATTTGCTTATTTATATAAACGCACACACAGCATAAACTCCTGCATGTACACACACACAAGCAGTTTGTGCATCTCATTGCCTAACAGTGACTTGGGGCTCTATGCCACATTCATGAATAAGGCACAGTAAGAGAAAGATATACATGGAGATCCTCATAATACAACAGAGTAGAACTACATACTTCATGTCAATAGGTCCTAAAATCAGTCTCATATGGTCAAAATTACTTCTTAAAATAGATTTTATTGTCTCAAAATCCCTGTTGAGACAGATGTGGTGCTTCTCCCTAAGTCTGGCACAGTTGGTTTTTCTGTTTAGCATTGGGACACTTTTATTGTAGAAAATAGGCACCTTTAAACATTAAAATCACACCCAGTTAGAAGGTTTACTTTGTGAGATGGATACTCTCATCTTCCTCAGAGAGTGGGAGGGCTTGTGGAATCACATGAGATGTTTGAAATTTCTCTGTGGCATAGAGTTAAATTAAACCACTTTAAATATTACTATTAAGAAGAGTGTTGTAATCGCTTTTATCATGTTTCATCTTTGCACTGTCACATCTGTCCATTTGTGTTTTCCGAAGGTAGTGATGTGAGATGAACAGGAGAGGGAATCCTCGTTCTTATTTCATAGACAATGGAACTGATGGTCAGATGTGTTCATGGTTTGTTGCAAGACACAACTTTTACACGGTGGAGAAGAGACTGGAATTTGGGTGTTTTTTTATATGTATTGCAGTATAGGTGCTATATAATATTATATTGGTTTCAGCTGTACAACACACTGATTTGATAGTTTATACATATTATGAAATGTTCACCATATTAAGTGTGGTTAGAATCTGTGACCATACAAAGGTTTTACAATATCTTTTACTCTATTTCCTATGCTATACTTTCATTCCTGCAACTTTCTTAATTTATAATAGAAAAATATCACTCTCCTTCCCCCACTGCTCCCTTATGGCTATCACCAGTTTGTTCTCCATATTTATTAGTATATTTCTCTTTTATTTTTTTAAGTTATTTCAGATTCCACATATGATTGGAATCATATGGTATTTGTCTTGTCTGACTCATTTAACTTAGCATATATTCTTTAGGTCCATCCATGTTGTCACAAAGACAAGATTACAACTTTTTATAGGTGATTATTATTTCAATGCACATATGTACCACATTTTCTCTCATTCATCTATCAATGGACACATAGGTTGCCTCCATAGCATGGCTATTGTAAATAATGCTGCATTAAATACAGGGTGCACATATCTTTCTGAAGTAGGTCATTTTCTTCATGTTAATCCCCAGGCCTGAATCCATGAAATTCTTAAGAGAAAACCTTTGTAGTAAAGCCTTGAACTTTGTCATTAGCAATTTTTTTGCTGGATATGACTCTCCATAAAAGCTAAATAAACAAAAATAATCAAGTGAGAGTATATCAAAGTAAAAAGTTTCTGTACAGCAAAGGATACCATCAAAAAAAGTACTTGGGTATTGTGATTCTAAATATAGCAATGAATAAGTCACAACAGAAATCTGTTACAGGGATAAAAGTACAGCATTGAAAATATAGTCAATATTTCTGTAACATTGTTCTATATTGACAGATGTGTCTACACTACCTGGGAGGAGGATTTAATAATGTTCAGAACTGTTGAACCACTGTGTTGTATACTTGGAACCAGTATAATATTGTATATTGACTATACTTTAATTAAAAAATAAATAAAATAAATATATCAATGTATTATTTTATTATTAATATACAAAATTGCCATACTTCTAAATACCAGTGGAATGTGAACAATGGTTTATGGTAATAAAAATGCCTTGTAACACAAATAAACACAAAATCCTAAAGTAAGGAAAAAGTCAAAAAGTTGTGTTTCACATTTTATTTTTGACATATCAGCATGTTTGAATATGTTCTTCCTTAATACTGACATACATAAGGAGTGGAAACCTGTGACTGTGGGACATTATAATCACTTCCACATTATTTGGCTTTCTGTGGGTGGATACAGATTTCCATGAAGCCCTACCAAAAGATGATAGAACTATAAAGAAAACTAGAGTGTGATTGCAAGAGTGTCGGGATGGAGAATGGAAGAATAAATAGAGGTACTATCAAGTGGGGGCAAATACAGGGTGAGGGGGGCTGACAGTGTTCTGTTTATAGATCTGCTTGGTTGTTATAAGCTGTTCATTTTCAAATAACCATTTTGCATATTTTGTAGAATTGTGTATATATATTTGAGCTAACTTTCACAATAAACTGAGCTTGTAAAACTTTGATTATACCCCGATTTAAACTGAATGTTAAAACTAATCAATAAGCAAAGACTGCAAATAAAGGCCCAAATATGTGGAAAGAGCCTGCCTAGTACAGAAGGCCTCATACCAAAGAGCCAGCAGAGGCAGAGTAACACGCAGGGTGATCCAGCCCAGTCCAGGGTGGAGATGATCCTTTACTAAAATCAATGAGGGGTTTCCACCAGTGTCTGGGAGGAAGGAATTCAATATATAGTCCAACTGTATAGGTTTATAGTAGCTTAAATGTCAATGTGTTTGCATTAATGAAAAAAGGTAGGCTGTAATTTTCATCCCATATTTTATTTTTCATTTTCTAAGCCCTTTCTACTTTCTTTTGAAGCCTTTCCTTGAAGAACTATTTTAGGCATTCTATTTGACTTGTATGTGATGATAGTAATTTCGACTATAGAAAAACAAATATATTTAGACATAGAGGGCTTCAATCATCAGTAGTATTATGAAACATAAGAATTGAATCAGAACCAGATGTCACAATGGTAATTCATATTAGAGGTGACTCAGCAGGAAGTACATTTGTGCTGAGTCAGGGAGTATTGGGTGAGAGCATTGTATGTCTCCTCTGCTCGGATAAGCATTGTGGCCAGAGATCGTAGAGAGGTAATCGACACATGGGATTCAGGTTGGCCCATTAGTCAAGTGAAGAGTGAGTAAGTAGTTGACCCTCGGTCTTTCTGTGTGTGTAGTCATAATACCATTATTGTGGGTTTAATTTGTCTATAAATAGGTGACAAAATTGGGCGGTTGCCATGATTTGGGAATTTTTGAGCCATTTTTTGTTTGAGTAAGTCTTCTGGTCCTTTCTGTCTCTCTTCTCCTGACAGAATTTCCGAAATGCATGCATTGATCCACTTCATACTGTCCAGTAAGCCCCTGGCTTTCTTCACTATTTTTCATTCTTTTTTTCATATTGCCCCTCCAACTGAATGATTTTCCATGCCCCATTTCACAGTCAATTATCTGCTTGTTTGTTTGATCTGAGTGCTTTTGAACCACTTTAGTGAATTCCTCAGTTATTACAGTATTCTTTAGTGCATTTCTGTTTAGCATTTTAAGTTTTCTGTCTCCGTTGAAATTTTCACTTGATTCATCTGTTATTCTCTGAGCACAGTGAGCATTTTTATGACAGTTATTTCAATTTATTCATCATGTTAATCTCATATTTCCTTTTTATTAGATTCAGTTTGCAGGCATTTATTCCTTTCTAGAAAATATTTCAACTTGTCTTCATTTTCAGTGACCTTCTGGTTTGGTGTCTGCACGTGAAACACAGCACCCATCTGTCCTAATCTTCATGGACTGGCCTTGTCCTGGAGAAGTCACCAATAAGCCTGGTGGGAGAATCAGCTATCTCTTGACCATCATTTAGCCTAATTTACATCATTGCAAGTTAATGTGGAGATACCCAGCAGGAGAGAAAAACTGAAATAGGTCATTACATGTTTGAAAAATTTCAGAGAAGAAAAATGAAGGCTGGAGCTAGAACCCTTGCAGAAAAAAATTCCATTTAGAATATGGGAATAAAGATGGAACAAAAAAGACAGTAGGTTTCCCTTCAGAAATTAAGATAATAGACACATGGAAATTTAGGTTGGATCTGCACTGAGGGAGGTACAATCCCTAGAGTGAAGTGAAAATGAGTGAAGTGCTGAGTCCCTAGGGAAATAAATGCATATCATTGTCCAGGAGATGCGACCTCCTTGCTCCCCCTTTGCACAAGAAATCTGCTCCCTGAGGAAAAGCTGAGCAAGCTTTAACCCTGTTTATAACCAAGTGCATTGTATCATTGTCTGTGTCTAATCAGGTAGCAAATGGAATCATAACAAAAACTATATTTTTCTCTACTGCTTGAGTCAATTCAAAGTCAGAATGAGGAATTAAAATCTGTAGCTCAGAACGATTTCCAATGCATATATGAATTTAAGTCTGGGCTTCATCCTCTTAGAATCGAAGTTATCAAAGGCTCAGAGCCTGACGTTTCCTCTCCAGGACCATAGGGGTAAATACCGAGGATACGAGAACACTGACCTTTTCTGACCTCAGGAGGTGAGTTTCTGAGTTCGGCTCATAATCATATGGTCCTTGTTTTGAGATCGGGCCAGGGCCCTAAGGCATGCCACTTGATTTCCCAGTTAGTGCAGTTCTGAGGTCAGGTGAAAGCGATAGAAGAATCTATTTGAAGTGAGAACAGGTAACCTTCAGAGACATTAAGGGCTGAGGGGGTGCCGTATCTCAGTCAGTAGTTTCTTCTCCTTGCTAGAAATCCTTGCTCTTCTACATTTATGGCTTTACCTTGTGGCATCAGCAGTGACTTAACCTGTCCAAGAGTCTGGTTTCTTATTTGTAATAGAAACGGTGTTCTCGGAAGAAATGGTGAGATGAGAGAAGGGTGGTTCTGTCCTGGTCCAACCCTGTCCCTTCCTCTTTGGTTTTTCCAGCAGTCGTGTTTGCATGTTGAAGCCTGGCCTTCCCTCTGGGGGCTAGGTTGTGATTCTCTTTGCTATATCCAGCTTTTTTCAGCTCCAATAAGGGCGAATTAGTGTCACTTGATTTCATGGTAGTGATAAAGCCAGATGCTCTTGGTTCAAGTTGGACTATTCTCAGGGATTCCCCATTTATACCTTCTCTTTCAAGATGAGACAGTGCAGGAATTTTTGAATTGTTCCCCAATGTAACCCTTTTTCCTGTATCCACAGACTCCTGTAGAGAAGAATGCCTACTGAAAATGGCTCTTTCCTGACTGAATTCGTTCTGGTGGGATTAACAGACCAAGCAGATCTCCAGTTCCTCCTGTTCTTCCTGTTTCTAATAATGTATTTGGTCACAGTGATAGGAAATCTGGGCATGATAACTCTCATTGGGCTGAATTCACACCTCCGCACTCCCATGTACTTTTTCCTCTTTAATTTGTCTTTTATAGATCTCTGCTATTCTTCAGTATTTACACCAAAAATGTTGATGAATTTCTTATCAACAAAGAATATTATTTCCTTCATGGGGTGCATGGCCCAGCTCTACTTTTTCACGTTTTTTGCTATTTCTGAATGCTATGTGCTGACATCAGTGGCGTATGATCGCTATGTGGCCATCTGTAAACCACTTTTGTATAATGTTTCCATGAGCCCTAAAGTGTGTTCCAGCCTTATTCTTGGTTCATACCTGATGGCCTTTTCTGGTTCCATGACACACACTGGATGCATGCTGAGACTGAGCTTCTGTGATAACACCATCAACCATTATTTTTGTGACCTCCTCCCTCTACTCCAGCTCTCCTGTACAAGCACTTTCGTCAATGAGCTGGTGGTGTTCATTGTGGGGGGCATCGACATCATTGTGCCCAGCATCACCATCTTTGTCTCCTATGGTTTCATCCTCTCCAGCATCCTCCACATCTGCTCCACTGAGGGCAGGTCCAAAGCCTTCAGCACCTGCAGCTCCCACATCATTGCTGTTTCTTTGTTTTTTGGATCAGGTGCGTTTATGTATCTCCAACCTTCTTCTGTGGGGTCTATGGATGAGGGAAAATTCTCTTCTGTCTTTTATACCAATGTGGTCCCCATGTTGAACCCCTTAATCTATAGTTTGAGGAACAAAGATGTGAAATTTGCTCTCAGGAAAATCCTGAGTAGGAAAATGCTATGATATGAAATATTCTCTGTCTGTGTAGGGTAGACACATAACAGAGAGTTTTTGTGTATTTAGTTAAAATATTTTTAGTGATAGTCTTCTTATCCTCTTTCTTTCTTAATATGATGAATGATAATTGAGTCTCCTTTTAATAATATATTTCCAGTCTTTATATTTAAGTCTTCTTTTTTTCTTACCATTTGTACATTATCTCCTCCACCTTTTTTTCTGTTGAGTAATAACTTTAAATAAGAAAAATAATGTCTTTTAAAAATTGGAATTTGTGCTTCTTGTTTCCACTAAAAAAGGAATGGTCTACAAATGATCAAATTAGGTAAGAATTGAGTGACTTTGTGTCACTGGGGTGTTTTTATCTGCCAGTTGGTATTAAAATCCAAGTCAGATACTGTGTTTCTACTCGTATATCTGTGTCATGCAGTTAGGAAGAATATATATATTTTTAATGCCAGGGATGATTGTTGCATAAAAACTATATATATGTAATCCATTTTGCATCATTTTATAATAAGCTTCCTTTGGAAATGAGTTTCCTTTTTTTACCTTTGTACTCAAATCACCACATATCTAATAATGAAAATACATTTATTGTATGGATGCAAAGTGAGTGTCAGAATGGTTAATGACTTACTCAAAGTCACACAGCTTCGTAAACAAAAGGTCTAGAGTAAGCTCTTAGTCTTCTGATTTCAAGTCTAATACTCTGCAATAGGCTTTGCTTCTCTTTTATTCTTTTTGTTTCCATAAGCATTGTGTTTTAGAAAACATTTCTAATTTGCAGGTTGACTGTTTTGTTCCAGGATAGCACATGAATTACTCTCCAGTAGATATTATTTTATTTGTTTGTTTAAGAAAACCAGTTGTTGGCTCTTTTTGTTGGGCTAGTATGTTGGGGAGGTGGTTGACTCAGATGAGGTTATTTTATTTGCAGGATTCAAATCCCGAATTGGGAATGTGTGCCAATGTTTGTATTTCAGAGAACAGGGCACAGGAGAAAGGAGCACAGAAACCTTTAAGCCAGGACTCAGTGAGACACATGACCAGTAGATAAGAGGTCCCTGCATGTGGGAGGGTCACAGTGAGTTTTAGTCACCTCATTTCATTCTGAAATTCTCTCATTTCTGTACAGTATTTTCAAAATAGTCCACTGCCCATCTCTGTGATAGAACTGTAATTCACAGTGAGTGTGCATTAATAGTGTTTTGTGGAAAGAATCTGGAAATCTGTGGCCACATTTAGAAATAGGTAGAGAGAGGGCAGCAGCCTCAGGAAATAAAGCAATGAGATATCATTTAAATGCAGTTTAAGAAGAAGGAATTTACAAAGTAAAAGGATGGATAATGTAAGGCCCTACCCATCACTCTCTCCCTCTCTCCTTTCTGGCAGTCTCTAGAGATATGGACATCACAGCATTTCTCTGAATGAGATGAAACTTATGTAATTTTTGATATTTGAAAAGTTAAAACCTCAGGGCAGGAGAATCTGCTGTCAATGAAATAATTGCTGTTTTTTTGTTTCCACATACCACTTCCCATGGATTTGAAGGTACAAAAACCTCAGATTGTAGCTGGGAAAGCCAGGACAACTTGAAGGAAACATTTGTTGAATAAACCAAACTGTGACAATTGCTTTAGAGTAAAGGAGGATGGATTATCATTTAAAAAAAAAATGCTACTGTAATTCCTCCATTTGTTTGATCTGGACACACTATAAATATCTTCCAATGTACCTTTAATAATATTCATTATCGTCACCATTTTATTCCCATACTCCCACATTATCAAAATTTTTACAATTTTCTGAACTCCACCCAATATTTAAATACTTTGAAATTTAGCATGGGTGCTTTTTTGGTTTGTTTGTGTTGCAAAGTTCTGTATGTGAGAAACATAAGACAGGCAATGTAATAGATTGATAAAAAGGTAGACTTTCATCATGGAACATAGTAGTTACATCTTACACTTGGACAGGTTCTAAAATTGGCCTCACACAGTCAACATTACCCCTGACAGTTGATCATGCCATCAAACGTGCAATTTGGGGATAGATATGGTGTTTTTCCCTAAATCAGCAGAATTGTTTTTTTTTTTTTTTCTTGAGCTTAGGTAAATTTCACTGTATCTTCAGCCTGGCCCCAGATCAAGGTGTTGGTTTATATGCAGGGCTTTGTCTTATAGACCATGCAGTTTTAAATATTAAATGAGACTCCATTTTGTGCAAAGTGTTCCATTCTGAGGCAGAGTCTCTGCCTTCCTTAGTGATTGACAGGGCAGGTGCAATCACCTGTGCCCTTCAGAGCCTCACTCTCCCATATAGGTGAATAGAACCACTCAAAAAATGGATGTGTGCAGGGTTTACATTTGCTCTTGGGGGTGTGTTGTGTTGCAGTGGTCTCTGCGTGTCACATCTGCCTATCTGTGTGCTCTTCAGGGAAGGACTTTGAGGTACATAGACAAAGGGACCCTATTTCCCATTTCAGAGATGGTGAGATTAATGCTCAGAGATGTTCATGACTTGTTCCAAATCACAATTTATAAGTGGCACAGTTGAGAGTAGGACTGGCTGTTTTGATCTCAATGTATCAGGGTTTTATTACTATTATACATTCTTTACATTCTTTTAGGACTCAGTGAACATTGAACAATGAGTTTTCATGAATAAAGTACGTCTGAACACACTCTAAAGGGAAAATATTCAAATAAGAAAAATGTTCAGAAAATTATCTTTCACATGTCACATTTGACAGTTCTCTTTCTTAATGTAAAGTGTGTGTACATATTCTCATTTGATGCAGGTGTGTAAAAGAAATGGGAATGTGAAAAGCACATACATACTATGATAATCATTATAATCAGGTGTTTATACAAGGTCCCATGTTCAGCAGTCCGTTCACACATTTATTACCATGTTTAATATTCACTTCAGCGATGTTTGTTAAGCACCAAGATGATTGGCCCACTGTGGCTGAGATTGATAGCTGCTTACCTCTTCTCCAAAAACATACATTTTCTCCTTTCACTGTGGGTTGGCATGTGACTGAGGTCTACACGTGATGGGCTCCATTCCAGGGTCCAGGTCTGTCCTTTCCACATTCTCTTTGACATACTGTGGGCTGGATGCAGGGGATGATTAGGCCCTATATATGTGATGAACCTGAGAGAAAAGTGAGAGAGTGATTGGCATACAATCAGAATAGACAATGGAAGAATGGACGGAGGTACCATCAAGTAGGGAGACTCAGAGGGCTCTACTGTGCTGGTAATATTCTGATGTCACCTGCATGGTGGTTATAAGCTTTTAATTTTATGATAATTGGTGAAGTGGAATCTTACAAAATTTTAATGTGTATTTAAGGTAAATTTCACGATCAAGTAAAGTTACAAAAGTTTTTGATTTGAGCATCACTTAAACCATCAGCTTAACATAATCCAGAAGCAAAACATGAGAATAAAGTCCTTGCTATTGGGGTGCCTCCAAGTAGACTGGCTCACATAGAAGAGGACCACCATTTTTAGTGTAATGCTTACAGAACAATACAGACCACCACAGAGCAGAGACAATTCTCTTTATCAGCCCAGTGGAAACTTTCTAACAGTGTCTGTATGAGTAGGAGAGTCAGTGTACAATCCCAGTTGGTGAATTTGCAGTATATTATGTTTAGGTTATTGGTATGTAAAGATGGTATAGTTCTTATCCTATGTTATATAATTCGATTTTCTGAATCTTGCCTACTTTCTTCATAAAGTCTTTCCTTAAAGACCTTCTCCAACCATCATTTTTGATATCTTTAATGAAAAGAATGTGAAAGTGCATAATATGGAAATATTTACTTACAGATAAATGACTGCTTCAGTCACCAGAATCATTGTAAAACATCAGGATTAAATCAGAAGCAGTTATCACAATTGCTCAAGTTCAGAGGTGATGCTGCAGTAAGTCATCTTGTGTTGTTAGCCAGAATTTGGGGTTAGAGAATTTTATATTTCAGTTGCCTGCATAAGAATTGTTCCTGGAGATCAGCAGAGACTTAAGCCTGAAGGTAGAAATCAGCTATTCTCAGTTAAGTAAAATGCAGAGTGAATAAGTAGTTGACCATTGGTCTTTACATATATAGACCTGAAATTATTTTTACTTTCATAAAAATAGGTTACTATTTGCACTTGCGAGGAATGTAGTATAGGTTATTTTTTTGTTAAAGTGGTAGTGATATGTGATAATTAAAAAATGTGAAAATGAAAAATGTTAGCAATACTCTTTGCAATAATAAAGGAAACACTACAAGCAGATAGGGGCAGTCATTTAAAATAAGGACCAAGGAAAAGATGTCATTCACCATTGAGAGTAAGATTAGGAAATTTGAAACCATTAACATTACTTAGACAGAACCAGTCTTGAAACTATGAATTGACATTCCCAAATTAGGAATGTCTGTTCAAATTGAGTTTCGATGCTATTTTTCTCATTTGTTCTTGAATTATTTAGGCAAGAACCTCATTATGCACTGTCATTGAGGGAAAAAAAGAAACTCTAAATTTCTAAAATTCTTTATATTCTTTATGGAAAGTTCATGTTGCCAGGCAGCTGTGTCTGAGGAGATTTCTTCCTGTGCACCAGGTGAAATCTCAACCTGGACCGGGGAGGGTTCTTGACTCTAGACGCAAAAGAAATCTAGAGCAGGTTAGAAGAGTGTAGGTATGGAAGGAATTCATTAGAGTGAGAGCAGCAGAGAATAGCAGCTGCCTTGCAGTCAGCTGAGAGCAGGAAAGTGCAGAGGGAAAGAGGGAAAGTTCACTGAGCTCCACAGCAAAGGGCAGAGTCCTAAAGCCAGGGTCACTTGACATCCCGTGTCCATTTGGTTCTGCACAGAGTGGGGACTATCTCCTACTATCTCAGGATCTGAGGGAGCTGTGGAGCACTGGATGGGGTGAGATTATGTTCTGAGAACTTCCCAAAGAGAGGAGATTTTCAGAGCAGATCATGCAGCTGCAGTTCTCTCCGGGTCACCCAGGTGATGGGAACTTGCAGGCCCAAACCAGAGCTCTCAGAAG
This sequence comes from Manis pentadactyla, assembly GCF_030020395.1. Classification (NCBI taxonomy): domain Eukaryota; kingdom Metazoa; phylum Chordata; class Mammalia; order Pholidota; family Manidae; genus Manis; species Manis pentadactyla. The sequence goes on along the minus strand of NC_080031.1, from coordinate 10,365,273 downwards.
CCCCTCTCTGCTCATCAGGAGTAACAGAGACAGAGTGAAGACTTGGAAATAGAATGAAATAGGAAAGAGACAAAGACGCTTAGCACTGAAAGAGTGCAGAGACAAAGCACAGCAAGTTAAGCAGTGAGAAGGCTTTATTTGAAAGTACACACATAGAGAGGAGTCCAGGTGCCACAGAGACAAGGAGCACTTAAGGGCTTAGGATTCTGACTTTTTTTTTTTGAAAGAGAAATATATGTATATTTTTTGAGAGGGCATCTCTCATATTTATTGATCAAATGGTTGTTAACAATGAAATTCTGTATAGGGGACTCAATGCTCAATGCACAATCATTAATCCACCCCAAGCCTAATTCTTGTCAGTCTCCAATCTTCTGAAGCATAACTAACAAGTTCTTACATGGTGAACAAATTCTTACATAGTGAATAAGTTCTTACATGGTGAAGAGTACAAGGGCAGTCATCACAGAAACTTTCGGTTTTGATCACGCACTATGAACTACAAACAATCAGGTCAGATATGAATATTCGTTTGAATTTTATACTTGATTTATATGTGGATCCCACATTTCTCCCTTTATTATTATTATTATTTTTTTAAATAAAATGCTGAAGTGGTAGGTAGATGCAAGATAAAGGTAGAAAACATAGTATAGTGTTGTAAGAGAGCAAATGTAGATGATCAGGTGTGTGCCTGTAGACTATGTGTTAATCCAAGCTAGACAAGGACATTAAAATATCCATGGATGCAGAAGATTTCTCTCAAAACAGGGGGGTGAGGTTCTAAGCCTCACCTCTGTTGATCCCCAATTTCTCACCTGATGGCCCCCCTGCAACTGTGCCTGTCTTAGGTTGTTCCTCCCTTGAGGAATCTTACCTGTCTCTGGCTAACCAGTCATCTTCCGGGGCCATACAGGTAAATGTAAAGTTGGTAAGTGAGAGAGAAGCCTTATTGTTTGAAAAGGTTAGCTTTTTACTTCTTTGCATATTTATGCCCTGTGGCTTCTATGCCCAGCATTTGTCTTGAGGTATCTTTACCACTTGGAGGAATTATGATACTCGGTAAATTCGATATGAGGTACGAATTCTATTTAAGGGTTGTACTTAGGAAGGAAGAAGAAAAGCTATAGAAGTAGCAGGCGGCAGAAAACATGGGAAGATTGATTATTTCTTTGACATATCTTCTTGTAGAGTAACTTCAGCATGTATAGGTTTTAAACTACTAATTAAATTGCGCACACACATTAACATAATAGGAATACAGTTACATAACCAAAGCATATCTGTAATTACCAGCCATCTCCAGTGAAACCAAGAAAACCAGTTAGGCACCCTAGGCATTTGTGAAAATTTATCTATGATATGATAGATATTTTCCAACTGTACTTGAACAGTCTGAGAGAAATCAGACAAATTAAAACAACCCATTCCTGGGAACTGTTCACATCCCATATGTTCTTTTAACAGTAGATAGTCTGTAGTTGTAAGATTTTGGAGCGCTACAACTTGCACTTCTCCTAGTTCTTGATTGAGTTCCAACAGTACAGATCCACTCAAATTTGTTGTTTTACTCTATGCACAGGCCAGCTTAGATATCTCCTTCCTCATTACCATGGCAAGTCCAGGAACAGGTGCAGCTACAGCTGTAGCAGCGCCTGGATCTTTGTTGGGGTTTTTGATGATCATCTTCTGGTATGACTCTTCCAGAGAGTGCTGATGTTGGAAGTTCTTCTTCATATCGTATCTTAGTTCATTTTCTGGGTATCCCAATTAGGCTTTGATCCTCTGTATAAACACAAACTGACTCTTTGCCCACACTTTGATATGCCCTTTATACCATTGTGTAGAACTCATTGGAGGTCACCACACAGGAACTGCTTTTTTTTTTTTTAAGAGAAAGGAATATTATCTGAAAAATGTACCTCCATAGCCGATCATCTGACACCCTTTAAGTGATCAAAATTAAGGATATTTAAAGCATGCATTAATCGTTGATTTACAGTTAGTTTTATCCTATCAGGGAGTAATCCCCCTTTTCTTCCTTTCTTTTTTTTTTTTCATTAATCTACACTTACATGAAGAATATTGTGTTTACTAGGCTCTCCCCCATACCAGGTCCCCCATATAAACCCCTTTACAGTCACTGTCCATCAGCATAGCAAAATGTTGTAGAATCACTACTTGTCTTCTCTGTGTTGTACAGTCCTCCCCTTTCTCCCACCCCCCCTATTATGCATGCTAATCTTAATACCCCCCTTCTTCTCCCCCCCTTATCCCTCCCTACCCACCCATCCTCCCCAGTCCCTTTCCCTTTTGTTCCTGTTAGTCCATTCTTGGGTTTTGTGATTCCGCTGCTGTTTTGTTCCTTCAGTTTTTCCTTTGTTCTTATACTCCACAGATGAGTGAGATCATTTGGTATTTCTCTTTCTCCGCTTGGCTTATTCCACTGAGCATAATACCCTCCAGCTCCATCCATGTTGCTGCAAATGGTAGGATTTGCCCTCTTCTTATGGCTCAGTAGTATTCCATTGTGTATATGTACCACATCTTTATCCATTCATCTATCGATGGACATTTAGGTTGCTTCCAATTCTTGGCTATTGTAAATAGTGCTGCGATAAACATAGGGGTGCATCTATCTTTCTCAAACTTGATTGCTGCATTCTTAGGGTAAATTCCTAGGAGTGCAATTCCTGGGTCAAATGGTAAGTGTGTTTTGAGCATTTTGATGTACCTCCATACTGCTTTCCACAATGGTTGAACTAACTTACATTCCCACCAGCAGTGTAGGAGGGTTCCCCCTTCTCCACAGCCTCGCCAACATTTGTTGTTGTTTGTCTTTTGGATGGCAGCCATCCTTACTGGTGTGAGGTGATACCTCATTGTAGTTTTAATTTGCATTTCTCTGATAATTAGTGATGTGGAGCATCTTTTCATGTGTCTGTTGGCCATGTGTATTTCTTTTTTGGAGAACTGTCTGTTCAGTTCCTCTGCCCATCTTTTAATTGGGTTATTTGTTTTTTGTTTGTTGAGGCATGTGAGCTCTTTATATATTTTGGACATCAAGCCTTTATCGGATGTGTCATTTTCAAATATATTCTCCCATACTGTAGGGTTCCATTTTGTTCTATTGATGGTGTCTTTTGCTGTCCAGAAGCTTTTCAGCCTAATATAGTCCCACTCCTTCATTTTTGCTGTTGTTTTCCTTGCCCAGGGAGATATGTTCAAGAGGTCACTCATCTTTATGTCTAAGAGGTTTTCACCTGTGTTTTTTTTCCAAGAGTTTAATAGTTTCATGACTTACATTCAGGTCTTTGATCCCTTGTGAGTTTACTTTTGTATATGGGGTTAGACAATGGTCCAGTTTCATTCTCCTACATGTAGGTGTCCAGTTTTGCCAGCACCATCTGTTGAAGAGACTGTCATTTCGCCATTGTATGTCTATGGCTCCTTTATCAAATATTAATTGACCATATATCTGGGTTAATGTCTGGAGTCTCTAGTCTATTCCACTGGTCTGTGGCTCTGTTCTTGTGCCAGTACCAAATTGTATTGATTACTATGGCTTTATAGTAGAGCTTGAAGTTGGAGAGTGAGATCCCCCCTACTTTATTCTTCCTTCTCAGGATTGCTTTGGCTATTCGGGGTCTTTGGTGTTGCCATATGAATTTTTGAAGTTTTTTCCAGTTCTTTGAAGAATGTTTCTGGTAGTTTCATAGGGATTGCATCAAATCTGTATATTGCTTTGGGCAGGATGGCCATTTTGACAATATTAGTTCTTCCTAGCCACGAGCATGGGATGAGTTTCCATATGTTTGTGTCCCCTTTAATTTATCTTAAGAGTGACTTGTAGTTTTCAGAATATAAGTCTTTCACTTCTTTGGTTAGGTTTATTCCTAGGTATTTTATTCTTTTTGATGCAATTGTGAATGGAGTTGTTTTCCTGATTTCTCTTTCTGTTGGTTCATTGTTAGTGTATAGGAAAGCTACAGATTTCTGTGTGTTAATTTTGTATCCTGCAACTTTGCTGTATTCCAATATCAGTTCTAGTAGTTTTGGGGTGGAGTCTTTAGGGTTTTTTATGTACAATATCATGTAATCTGCAAATAGTGACAGTTTAACTTCTTTTTTACCAATCTGGATTCCTTGTATTTCTTTGTTTTGTCTAATTGCCGTGTGTAGGACCTCCAGTACTATGTTAAATAACAGTGGGGAGAGTGGGCATCCCTGTCTAGTTCCCAATCTCAGAGGAAAAGCTTTCAGCTTCTCGCTATTCAATATAATGTCGGCTGTGGGTTTATCATAAATGGCCTTTATTATGTTGAGGTACTTGCCCTCTATTCCCATTTTGCTGAGAGTTTTTATCATGAATGGATGTTGAACTTTGTCAAATGCTTTCCCAGCATCTATGGAGATGATCATGTGGTTTTTGCCTTTCTTTTTGTTGATATGGTGGATGGTGTTGATGGATTTTCGAATGTTGTACCATCCTTGCATCCCTGGAATGAATCCCACTTGGTCATGGTGTATGATCCTTTTGATGTATTTTTGAATACGGTTTGCTAATATTTTGTTGAGTATTTTTTTTGCATCTACATTCATCAGGGATATTCATCTCTAGTTTTCTTTTTTGGTGGTGTCTTTGCCTGGTTTTGGTATTAGGGTGATGTTGGCTTCATAGAATGAGTTTGGGAGTATCCCCTCCTCCTCTATTTTTTGGAAAACTTTAAGGAGAATGGGTATTATGTCTTCCCTGTATGTCTGATAAAATTCCGAGGTAAATCCATCTGGCCCGGGGGTTTTGTTCTTTTATAGTTTTTTGATTACCACTTCAATTTAGTTGCTGGTAATTGGTCTGTTTAGATTTTCTATTTCTTTCTGGGTCAGTCTTGGAAGGTTTTATTTTTCTAGGAAGTTGTCCATTTCTCCTAGGTTTCCCAGCTTGTTAGCATTTAGGTTTTCATAGTACTCTCTAATAATTCTTTGTATTTCTGTGGGGTCCGTCGTGATTTTTCCTTTGTTGTTTCTGATTCTGTTGATTTGTGTTGACTTTCTTTTCCTCTTAATAAGTCTGCCTAGAGGCTTATCCATTTTGTTTATTTTCTCGAAGAACCAGCTCTTGGCTTCATTGATTTTTGCTGTTGTTTTATTCTTCTCAATTTTATTTATTTCTTCTCTGATCTTTATTATGTCCCTCGTTCTGCTGACTTTAGGCCTCATTTGTTTTTCTTTTTCCAATTTTGATAATTGTGACATTAGACCATTCATTTGGGATTGTTCTTCCTTCTTTAAATATGCTTGGATTGCTATATACTTTCCTCTTAAGACTGCTTTTGCTGTATCCCACAGTAGTTGGGGCTTTGTGTTGTTGTCATTTGTTTCCATATATTGCTGGATCTCCATTTTGATTTGGTCATTGATCCATTGATTATTTAGGAGCGTGTTGTTAAGCCTCCATGTGTTTGTGAGACTTTTTGCTTTCTTTGTACAGTTTATTTCTAGTTTTATGCCTTTGGGTTCTGAAAAGTTGGTTGGTAGGATTTCAATCTTTTGGAATTTACTGAGGCTCTTTTTGTGGCCTAGTATGTAGTCTATTCTGGAGAATGTTCCATGTGCACTTGAGAAGAATGTGTATCCTGTTGCTTTTGGATGTAGAGTTCTGTAGATGTCTATTAGGTCCATCTGTTCTAGTGTGTTGTTCAGTGCCTCTGTGTCCTTACTTATTTTCTGTCTGGTGGATCTGTCCTTTGGAGTGAGTGGTGTGTTGAAGTCTCCCAGAATGAATGCATTGCATTCTATTTCCTCCTTTTGTTCTGTTAGTATTTGTTTCAGATATGTTGGTGCTCCTGTATTGGGTGCATATATATTTATAATGGTTATATCCTCTTGTTGGACTGAGCTCTTTATTATTCTGTAATTTCCTTGTTTATTTTTTGTTACTTTCTTTATTTTGAAGTCTGTTTTGTCTGATACTAGTATTGCAACACCTGCTTTTTTCTCTCTGTTGTTTGCATGAAATATCTTTTTCCATCCCTTGACTTTAAGTCCATGCATGTCTTTGGGTTTGAGGTGAGTCTCTTGTAAGCAGCATATGGATGGGTCTTGTTTTTTTATCCATTCTATTACTCTGTGCCTTTTGATTGGTGCATTCAGTCCATTTACATTTAGGGTGATTATTGAAAGGTATGTACTTATTGCCATTGTAGGCTTTAAGTTTGTGGTTACCAAAGGTCCAGGGTTAGCTTCTTTACTATCTTACTTTCTAACTTAACTCACTTGTTGAGCTATTATAAACACGGTCTTATGATTCTTTATTTCTCTCCCTTCTTATTTCTCCTCCCTTCTTCATATGTTGGATGTTTTGTTCTGTGCTCTTTTTAGGAGTGCTCCCATCTAGAGCAGTACCTGTAAGATGCCCTGTAGAGGTTGTTTGTGGGAGGCAAATACCCTCAACTTTTGCTTCTGTGGGAATTTTTTAATACTTCCTTCATATTTAAATGATATTCGTACTGGATGCAGTAGTTTTGGTTCGAGGCCCTTCTGTTTCATTGCATTAAGTATATCATGCCATTCTCTTCTGGCCTGTAGGGTTTCTGTTGAGAAGTCTGATGATAGCCTGATGGGTTTTCCTTTGTAGTTAACCTTTTTTTTCTCTCTCGCTGCCTTTAATACTTTGTCCTTGTCTTTGATCTTTGCCATTTTAATTATTATGTGTCTTGATGATGCCCTCCTTGGATCCCTTGTCATGGGAGTTCTGTGTACCTCTGTGGTCTGAGAGGCCATTTCCTCCCCTAGTTTGGGGAAGTTTTCAGCAATCATTTCTTCAAAGACACTTTCTATCCCTTTTTCTCTCTCTTCTTCTTCTCGTACCCCTATAATGCGGATATTGTTCCGTTTCGATTGGTCACTCAGCTCTCTTAGAATTCTTTCATTCCTGGAGATCCTTTTACCTCTCTCTGCATCAGCTTCTCTGCATTCCTGTTCTCTGTTTTCTAGTCCATTAATGGTCTCTTGCATCTTGTCCATTCTGTTTTGAAGTCCTTCCATAGCTTGTTTTATTTCTGTATTCTCCTTCCTTAGTTCTTTCATATTTCTCTGCAAGTCCATCAGCATGGTTATGACTTTTGTTTTGAATTCTTTTTCAGGAAGACTGGTTAAATCTATCTCCCTAGGGACCTTCTCAGGGGAAGATCTAGGAGATTCCAAAGCTGTCTGGGTTAGTCTTGTCTGGATCATATTTTTTTTTCCTTTTTATGTTGGTAGGTGCTATTGACTGTCAGCTGGGAGGGCCAAACTTTCTGCTTGCTACTGGCCTTTCTTTACTGGGACAACTGCGACCCCTGGTGGCTTGTGTTGGGTAATTGTGTGTAGAGTGGGTCTTTGTGTCTTGCCCGGCCGGTATGGAGGAAGCTCCCTTGCTGAGGGCGTGACCAGCCTTAGGCTGCTTCTCTGCTTTCGCCGCCCTGGAGTGGTAATGGATGGGGGGGCTGTTTGGCTGTTTACCTCTGTGAGGGGTGTCAGAGCTGTTGCCCAGGGGGTTAGTGTGCCTGGTTTTCCCCTGTAATTTCCAGCTGCTGGACTGTGACCTGTGTTGTTCCCGTCCAGCTGTTGCATCCCTGTCCCTTTAAGACTTTCAAAAAGCACTCACTTTGCTTTGTCACAGGGACATCAGCCTCGGGACCTGCTCAGAGGTCTTGCTGCCCTGTTTCCCTAGTATCCAGGAACCCACGCATGCACTGTGTCTGCGCTCTGGCCCGGATGGCGGGGCTGGGTGTTCAGCAGTCCTGGGCTCCGTCTCCCTCCCGCTCTGACTCCTCTCCTCCCTCCAAGAGCTGGGGGGAGGGGCGCTCGGGTCCCACCGGGCCGGGGCTCGTATCTTACCCCTTTCACCAGCCTTGGGCTCTCACACGTGTGGATGTAGTCCGGCTGTTTTCCTGTGTCTTCTGGTCTCTCTTTTAGGATTAGTTGTATTTGTTGTGTTTTCAAAAATGTATATATTTTTGGGAGGAGATTCCCACTGTCCTACTCAGGCCACCATGTTGGCTCCAGTATTCTGACTTTTAAGGCTTTCAAGAATGGGACAAAGGGTGAGGGTCAGGGGTTTGGATGTCTCATCATGTCTGTCACCAGTGAAGTACACTCTGCCCTCACCCACAGCCAGTCCTCCAGGTAATTATGCAAGATAAACTTAACTCAAGGAATTCATTGGTCCCTTTCCTCTCCAAGATAGTAGTTACCAGGCACTGGGAACATATTCGTTAAGAGTGCTTGCCTTGCCTTAAGGTAGGGTGTTGGCTGATTACCAGATAATATGTTAAGCATCTTACTTCCCTACATCCTGCTTTTATAATGGAATCTTGGCATTAAGATGGAGTCCCTCCTGTTGTTTCTATGCTTACTATTTATATCTCATCATCTTTTGGAAAATTAAGAATGATGTTTGCTCCATGTCTCTCACCTACATCACTCACATTATAGGTAATTGTATTCATGAATTGTGAATTTGCTTATTGAAACTGAAATTTGAAATTGTAGCTCATTAAAAATATTTTGATTGAATTCAAAGAATGAGATAAGTGTGGATTAAACTGTACAGAGTGAAAGATTGCTTTTCACATCTCAGAAAATGGGTATTGTAGTTGATGTAATTTTGATCCTTGACCATTCTTTTCTGCCTATCTGAAATCAGAACCTCCTGCTTTTCCCTATCCTATTTTCTCCTGGTCCTTCCTTTTTGCAGGAGCATTTTCTGATTCCTTAACACTGAGTGAGGGTTTCCTTCTTTGATTGCATCCCATTGGTGTTTGCATCTACTGGAGTGTGTATCCCAGTGTATTTAAATACTTTTTGCATTCATGTGTCAGTCTCAATAAAATGGATTTCTTTCCCTTAAAACAGGTGGGTCTTTGCATAGAGCACATATTTAGTAAGTATGGGCAAACAAAACCACATTTAATGCAGGCTTAGAGCAGAAAATGCAGTTACATAAGACTAGACTTTCTCACCATTCTAAGATGGGTAGATAATAGTCACTGATGATGACAGGTGGAGTTGGTCTAGCAATCTGAGGGTCTCAAGAATCTTGTCTTTCCTTGTCTTTTCAGTCAGGAAATGTCCTGCTATAAACCTTGTTATCTTAGATACCCTGGAGACAGATGTCCATTTTGATTCTAGATATCGTCCTCAGTCTTGTGGAGTGTTCAGGGCTCATGTGTCCATGTAAAAGTCATACATTCATATACATGTACATACACAAACACCTATTTATACATATACATATGTGTGTGTGTGTGTGTGTATATATATATATATATATATATATATATATATATATATATATATATATGTATGTATGTATTTACAAAACTGTTTGCCATCCTTACATTTCCAAAAAAGCATTGATGCCTATATTCAAATAATATACCATATTGTAAATGTGTTAGCTAGTTTTAAATATCTGCCAATGGAGTTTCAGTGATTGATGGGTCTCAGCTCCTGGTTGAAGAATATCCTGGGCATCTCCTGCCAGAAAATATCTCTATTCCTCACTAATGTGTAAGAGCTTTAAAGGTAACAATTATTTTGCTAACTCTTAATATTTTAGGTTTTGGTACCTCATGAGTGTTCAGTGTATTTATTTGAATAAATAGTGGCTGAGCTATGGTGCTTCTAGTGGTTGTAATGAGTCTCAATATTTTGGTGTTTGATATCAGTTTACAGATTTAATAGGGTAACTTCCTGCTTCTATCTTGCACTTTATTTTTTTCTTTGTACATATAAGAAATTGGCTGCTTTAAGTAAGTACTGAGATTCACGAGATGTAAACAGGAGTTTTATCTTTAGTCAGAATGTACTATTTTATTCAAAATATAAGCATAAGTAAAACCATAGAAGCTTTGCAATGAAAAAAATTGCATTGGTATTTATTTTTACTTAAACACCACTAAATTTAGCATTATTCATTTTATCAATGCACTGAGTTTCCATAGCTAGGCCATTGCTAATTTTACCCTGTCCTCCCATGCAAAGCTGATTTAGATCTATGCTTACAAAATTTTTCAAAGTGTTTACATAGAATTTAGCAAAAATTTCTCAGAGCCTAGAGCTTCTTTTCTAGAGAAACATTTTTTCATTGTTTTATGTTTCTGTAAGACTCTAATTTTTTAGAACTGTTACTAAATTAGTAATTACAAAGGAGCACCCACCCTCTAAGTCTGTAGGTCCTAATCTTGTATATGATGAGAAAAGCAGATAACATTAATTATTAAAATATTACATACATTCACCCAGCAGGATTGCAGGTAGAAATTTCCAGTAAATGTTTAAAGTAAGGGATACACAATGTCTCAAATTCCTCTAGAGATATCCTAGCAGACAGAGCAACTGAAGCAGTTTATTGCATATTTGAAAAATTTCAGAGAAGAAAATAGAAGGCTGGAGGTAGAAGCCTTGTAGAAAAAATTTCCATTTAGGATATGGGAATAAAGTGAGAATAAAGCAAGGTAGTAGGTTCCCCTACAGAGATGAAGAAAATAGACACATGGGAATTTAGGTTGGATTGGCACTGAGGGATGTACAACCCCAGAGAGAAGTGAAAATGATTGAAATACTGAGTCCCTGAGAAACTAAAGGCTCGTGATGGTCCCAGGTATGTGATCTCTGTTCCCCCTTTACACAGGAAATCTGTTCCCTGAGGGAAAGCTGGGCAGGCTTCCACCCTGTTTATAGCCAAGTGCATTGTAACATTGAATTCATATCCAATCTGTGTCTAATCAGGTATCAAATGTATTACTAACGAGGAGTACATTATTCTCTGCTACTTGAAACGATTCAGTCATTGTGAGGAAATATGACCTGTAGCCCAGAAATATTTCCAAGACAAAGATGAGTTTACGTCTAAGCTTCTTTCTCTTAGAATCACATGTATCAAAGGTTCAGAGCCTGACAGTTTCCCTCCAGGACCACAGGGTTAAATACCAAGGGGAGAAGAACACCGAGGTTTTCTGACCCAAGGAGTGGAGTTTCTGAGTTTTGCTTATAATAATAGGTTCCCTGTCTTGAGACGGCAAGGCCAGGGACCTAAGGCATGCCACTTGCTTTCCCATTTTGTGCATATCTGAGTTTCAGGTGAGTGCGATGGAAAATTCCATCATAAGGGAAAGTGGGGAAAGTTCAGAGACGTTGGGTGCTCTGGGGTTGCAGTATCTCAGTTAGTAAATTCCTTCTCCCAGGAAGGAGCTCTCACTCTTCTACATTTATGGCTTTTCCCTGAGACATGGGCAGTAACTTAACCTGTCCTAGACTCTGGTCTGTTATTTGTCATAGAAACAGTGTTCCTGGAAGAAATGAGAAGAGTATGATTCTCTCCTGGTCTAAACTTATCCCCCTTCCTTGTTTGTTTTCAGCCTTGGTGTTTGCATATTGAAACTCTGGCCTTCCCTCTGCAGGCTGTTTGTGATCCTCTCTGCTATGTGAGCTTATTTAGGCTCCTGTAAGGGAGAGTTTGTGTTAGTCAATATCATGGTAGTGGTAAGGCCAGATTCTATGCGTCCAAGTTGGGCTATTCTTGGGCATTCTCAGCTTATGTATTTTCTTTTAAAACAAGAAAGTGTAGAAATTATTAATTGTTCTCTAATGTAGTCTTTTTCCTGTCTACAGATTTTGTAGAGAAAAATGCCTACTGGAAATGGCTCTTTCCTGACTGATTTCCTTCTGGTGGGATTAACAGACCAACCAGATCTCCAGCTCCCCCTGTTCTTCCTGTTTCTAGGAATGTATTTGGTCACGGCAATAGGAAATTTGGGCATGATACTTCTAATTGGGCTGAATTCACACCTCCACACTCCCATGTACTTTTTCCTCTTTAACTTGTCCTTTATAGACTTCTGCTATTGTTCTGTGTTTACACCAAAAATGCTGCTGGATTTCTTATCAAAGAAGAATGTTATTTCCTACATGGGGTGCATGAGCCAGCTTTACTTTTTCTGTTTCTTTGCTATTTCTGAATGCTATGTGCTGACATCAATGGCCTATGATCGCTATGTGGCCATCTGCAACCCACTCTTGTATAATGTTTCCATGTCCCCTAAGGTGTGTTCCAGCCTTATGCTTGGTTCATACTTGATGGCCTTTTCTGGTTCCATGGCCCACACTGGATGCATGCTGAGACTGACCTTCTGTGATGCCAACACCATCAACCATTATTTGTGTGACATCCTCCCTCTACTCCAGCTCTCCTGCACCAGCACCTACGTCAATGAGCTGGTGGTGTTCATTGTGGTGGGCATCAACGTCATTGTGCCCTGTCTCACCATCTTTGTCTCCTATGGTTTCATCCTCTCCAGTATCTTCTGCATCAGCTCCACTGAGGGCAGATCCAAAGCCTTCAGCACCTGCAGCTCCCACATCATTGCTGTTGCTTTGTTCTTCGGATCATGTGCATTTATGTATCTACAACCTTCTTCTGCTGGATCTATGGATGAGGGAAAAATCTCTTCTGTCTTTTATACCAATGTGGTCCCCATGATGAACCCCTTAATCTACAGCTTGAGGAACAAGGATGTTAAATGTGCTCTGCACAAAACCCTGAGTAGAATGATATTTTGATCAGAAGCAGCATCTGCCTGTGCAGATAGTCAAAGGAGTGGCAAATTTGTGTTTTTAGTTGTAGTAATTTTATTGGTAACCATCTTATCCTCTTTCTTTCTTATGTTGAAGGAAATTTTAATATTCTGGAAATAATTTATTTTTACATTAGAAATGTTTACATTTTCTCTTTTGTTTTTCAATGGTTTTTATTTTCTTTTATTTTTATTTTTATTTATTTATTTATTTATTTATTTATTTATTTTTTTGAGAGGGCATCTCTCATATTTATTGATCATATGGTTGTTAACAACAATAAAATTTTGTATAGGGGACTCAATGCACAATCATTAATCAACCCCAAGCCTAATTCTCAACAGTCTCCAATCTTCTGAAGCATAACGAACAAGTTCTTACATGGTGAACAAGTTCTTACATAGTGAATAAGTTCTTACATGGTGAACAGTGCAAGGGCAGTCATATCACAGAAACTTCCGGTTTTGATCACACATCATGAACTATAAACAATCAAGTCACATATGATTATTCATTTGATTTTTATACTTGATGTATATGTGAATCCCACATTTCTCCTTTATTATTATAATTATTATTTTTAATAAAATGCTGAAGTGGTAGGTAGATGCAAGATAAAGGTAGAAAACATAGTTTAGTGCTGTAAGAGGGGAAATGTAGATGATCAGGTGTTGATGGTTTTTATTTTGTAATTAAATATAAATTATATGCAATATTATATTGGTTTCAGTTAAACAATTTAGTGGTTCATCAGTTATATACATACTAAATGTTCATCCTGATAAGTGCAATTATCTTGTCACCATACAGAGGTATACAATATTATGAAATATTTTCACTGTGCTGTGTACTGCATGCTTGTGACTAAATTATTTTATAATTTGAAGTTTATACCTAATAGATCTCTCTTTCACTATTTTAACCCTTTCTTCTCACCTTTATGTTAATAGTAGTAATAATATTAACAAAAATTTTTATCTCTATACCGTTTTCATTATCATTTTGAATTGTTTTTCTCTCTAGAAATAGAAGTCTTATGTATAAATGATAAAACCAAAAAAACTAGGGTGACATACTGCTATTGGGGATGTCTTATATCTGGCACTTGCCACCGGAGGCATGAATCAAACGATGTGTTTCTCCTATCTTTCCAACATCCCTGAGTGACAGTGCATCTCTTTTAATGCTACAGATGGAAGGTTCTATAAAGACTGTTAAGGGCAACGTATTTTGCATCTGTGAACACTGCACTGTATTTCCTTTTACAAATGATTTCCATACTTTTACACATTCCAACACTGCACATAATTGTTTGCAGAACATACTTTAGCATGGATTGTAAAGTAAAACTCAGAAGGTTAGTGATTTACAGTCGCAAATCTTAACAATAAAATCTAGACTAAACTCTAACTGTTCTGATTGCAAGTCTCCTACTTTTTCTAGTATACTGTACTTGTGCTTCATTATAGTATTTTTGTTTCGAAAGCATGGAATATGAGAAAACATTTCTTATTTGGAAGTATACTGTGTTTTGTTGCAAGATGATACATAAATTTCTCTCAGGCTGTGTATTGCTTTTTTTTGTTTGTTGTTTAGGAAAACAGTTTGATGGTTCTTTTTGTTGCAAAAGGGGAGGTGTTTTGGGCCAGTACAGTTGGGAAATAATTGGCTGAAATAAGAAAGTTTCTTCTTCCACAGAATCAAAAAAAAAGTGGGAATGTTTGCAAGCATTTGTAATTCAGAAAATGAGGCATGAGAGAGAAAGGATCCCAGAATATATAATTAGTCCAGGATTCAACAAGATATGTGGCCAATAATTAAGAGAACCCTGTGTGCAGAGTGGACATGAGGATTTAAAAACACATTTCAATCTGAATTTTTATCCTGCTTTATATGATACTTTAAATATACAGTTCCTGAAGCTTTCATAAAACTTATAATGCAGTGACCATACATTGGTAGTGTTTTGGTGAATAGAGGTGTAAAGCTGTGGCCACAATTGAGGAAGTAGGTGGAGATGGGACATTTTTCATGAGATAAAATAGTGAGTAGTCATCAAAACTCAAATTGGGAAGTAGGAAACCTCAGGGAAGATGATGGGCAATAAAAGCTCATTCTAATGATTTTCTTCTCCTTTCTGGAAGACACTAGAAATATTATGGGGATCAAGGGATTTCTCTGGGGAGGAGAAATTCTCAATTTATTTGATATTTAAAATCTTGTACCCACTAGACTGAAGGACCTGGGAGTGACTAAATCAGTCCTTTTTTTTTTTATTGGCTTCCTTATGCTAGTTTCTAATGGATTTTAAGTTATAAAACCCTCAAATTTTAATTAGAAAAGCAATGATAATTTGAAAGAAATTTCAGTGAATAAATTAAATTGTGGTTGTATTTTCTGGAATATGATGATGGATTTTTTTCTTTTGAGGAAACAGGAAAATCATTATTTTACTCCAAAAAGCCTTAATCTTAGCCAAGAGACAATTTCAACATTTTGTAAGATAACTTCACTTTCAATTTTACTTGGTTTCTAATCTCCACATAAGGTTTAGATATTAAGAAATTTAGCAACACTGGTAAGTTATCTCATTTGTTTTTTTAGATGTGTGGCATGGCTAAATCCTTAACTGACGGTTTTTAAATGATGACTCATAGCACATCCCCTGACTCCAATATTGGTAGTGTTTTGCACTTAAGTTCTATTTACCTAAAACAGTTGATCTAGGTTGGTGTTTTCTCCTTGTTTTAGTTTTTTCATTTACTCACTGTCCCTGTTGATAAAGTTGTTTCCATTATTAAAAAAGAAGTGTATTTAAATAAGTAAATAATTTCTAGTGCTCTTCAGGAATCTCTGTTGATTTTGCAGAGGAACATCTGCATTGTTATTTACTTGCTCACTATTTGAGGTGGCCCAAAGTGCGTGTTAAACCTAGTCATCAACCTTTTATTTGAGAAGTCTCAAAATCAAATTTTTCAATTTCGGAAAGACAAACCTTTCAAATTGGCTTTTATTCTTTCAGATTGTTTTGGAAAAAATAATGAAAAAGCTTACATACAGCTTGTGAAACTTATGTTTGACAAAGTTTTAAAAGATTCAACTTAGCTGTAACATTCAATTCGCAACTCAAGTGCTATTTGGACTTCTCTCAAAGGAGGGGAATCAAGTTAGGCCGTTTTACATGTACAACGTAGAGTCATCCTTTATAGTTTCTGCTTTTTTGTGTTATATAAATGATGCTAAGGAAGTAAAGAGAGAAAGCATGATTCTATCGAAGCTGTTCAGCTGAGAATCCAGCAGACAAGCCTGGTCCTGTGTACTAGGACAGAGCTGTTTCAGGTCAAGATCAGTGTTCCATTAAAGTAGAGCTCTGATCAAAGTTGTATAAGCTTTATTCATTGCAAAATTTAGCTTCAAAAAATGAAGTGTATGAAAATACACTACATCAATGATTACCAAATTAAAAGCTTATAACCACTATGCATATACTAGAACAGATCAAGCATTTTTCCTGGAGATAGGATACACCTCATTTTAAAGGTAGAATTCTGCTATACTCAGCTCAAGAGAGTGATTAAGTAGTTAACCCTTGCTCTGTGTAGTGTATACTTATAATTGTATTATTCTGGGTTTTATCTTTCTAAAACTGGTCATTGCCACAGCATTAGGAAATTGCCATAAGTTCTAACTTCTTTCACATATTGAAAGCCCTCTATGTGCCCTCCTAGATGAGTGCTCTGTCCATTCTTCCATTCTTCATCATGCCCATTGCAACCACTCCCTGTCTTTTCTTTAAAGCTTCATCACCTCCATAGCACCTCATTGTCACCTGCTACTCACTTGCAGAAGGTAGAAGAGAATATGGAAAAGGTACAGCTTGTCCATCATGTCTAGAACTCAGTCATACATCACATCTAACTGCAGGAAACACTGGGAAATGTATGTTCTGGAAGAGGAGGTGAACAGCTAGCAACCTCTGCCACACTGGGTGTCAGACATCTTGAATGTGAAGATTAATAAGATACTGAATGTGAGGTGGCCCTGGAATGTTGTAAAAATCTAATAATGATGGTTATTACAGGCTACCCTTATGTTTTCCCATTCACTGAATAAGCCTTTATCAAATCTATTCACAATTTAAACTAGGCAAAAGAGCTATTAAATATAGAATGTGAAGGATACTCTGTGCACATTTTCCTTACTTTAGAATTTTGTCTTTATCGGTGTTCGGAGTGTTATGGTGTAGTCAAAACCTATATATACATATTAAAGAGCTGACATCAAGAGGAATACCCTCAGCTGAGACTTCTCCCAGTAGGGAAAAGAATGGAACTCCAACAGCCTTCATCACTTATGACAGTTTCAGCTTCACCAACAATGACTCCAGCCGATGGAGCGACTCGAGTTCATGCCTTCTGTGTCTATATAGTCTCTTTAGACTTAAGGACACACATAGGCTGATATCATGTAAAGGAAAAAATATTCCATGAAAATGGTAACCAAAGGAAACCATGTATGGCTATAGTTATATCTGAAAAATATAGTCTTAAAGTCAGAATCTGTCAGAAAGACGCAAAGAAGATTATTATATATAGATCAATTATATTCTACAGAAATACATTATATTTATACATACATGCATACCCAGCAACAGGTCACGTATATTACAGAGAAAATGTAGACATATTCGAAGGGAG
Source organism: Manis pentadactyla (assembly GCF_030020395.1). Taxonomy (NCBI): domain Eukaryota; kingdom Metazoa; phylum Chordata; class Mammalia; order Pholidota; family Manidae; genus Manis; species Manis pentadactyla. Next base: position 10,347,955 of record NC_080031.1, on the reverse strand, counting down.
AAAATTATAGCAATACAGTAACAGTAGGGAACTTAACTACCCCTCTTTCAACAATGGAAAGAACATCCAGACACAAAATCAGGAAAGAGCTGCTGACTTGACCAACCCTATAGACAAAAAGGAACTAAGAGACATAAGAGAACTTTTCACCAAACAACAAATGGATGTACATTCTTCCCAAATCCCTGTGGGACGTTTCCAGGATAGATTGCATATTACGTCCCAGAACAAAGCAACAAATTTAAGAAGATAGAAATCCTTGCAAGTATCTTTTGGACCAGAATAGCATGCCACTAGATATCAGTAATAGTGAAAAATGGGAAAACTCACAAATATATGGAAGGTCAGTATACAGTCCTGAAGAACCATTAGGAAAAAGAAGAAATCACATGGAACCTAAAGTATCTTGGGATAGATAAAAATGAAAATATAACATGCCAAAAATTATGTAATCATTTAAAAGCAGTTCTAAAGGAACGTTCTTAGATAGGTATACAAAAGACAAAGAAAGATCTGAAATAAAAAAGCCTAGCTTTATACATCAATGAACAACAATCAAAAGCCTAAAGTTATGTAGACATCAAGTAATAAAGGTAAGAGCAGAAATAAATCAAATAGAAAATAGAAAAAGCAATAAATCTAAGGTCAGATATTTTTAAAATGTATCAGAATTTAAAATTGTTTTTATAGACTGATAAAAAAAAGGGACAAGACTCCAATATATTAAGTGATGAAAGAGAAGGTATTATAGCAGATGACTCAAAAATCAAAAGGATCACAATGTACTATTATGAACATCAGATGACAACAAGCTGGATAACCTAGAACAAACGGATCAGTTTCTAGAAACACACAACCTACTGAAACTGAATAATAATTAGAAAGTCTGAAAACACCAAACACTGAAAGATTGAATCTGTAACCAGAATGTCTCAACAAGAAAACCCCAGGCTCATATGGCCTGAGTGAATAGTACCAAACATTCCAAGAAGAAATGGTACTAAATCTCTTTAAACTCTTCTAAAAAACAGCAGACAAAGGGACACTTCTTACATCTTATTAAGCCAGCATTGGAAAATTTCTGAGATTCAAATGAAACTTGAAGAAAACAGAAGACTTCAGGAAAATAAAAGTCTGATGAGTGTCATGATGGAAGATCTGCGAGAATTTATGAAAACACAGAAAATGACAGCTGACATTAGTTGACTATTTACCATAGACCAGGCACTGTTGTAACCTTTTGAGTTTCATTTTTTCATGTTATCATCATAACAGCTCATTGAAAGAGATGCTGTTTTACCATAATTATTTTACAAAAAAGAGGCAGAAGAAGAAAGAAGTTAATTTTCCCAAGGTGTTAGTGTTAGTGAGAGCGGGAGGACTCATACACAACACCTTTTAAGTCTTTAGTCCCTATTCTGTTTGTGTTGAGAAGAAATAGATGATCTCAGTCACTGAAATATTTCATAAATGGTCTCAGCAGGATAGTGAGGTAGATATTTCCAGTAGGTGTTCAGAAGTTAAGACTTTACAATGAATACATGACATCACAAGTTATTTTAGAGATATCACAGGAGGGAGACATTTGAAATGATATACTGCATCTTGAAAAATTACAAAAAAGAAACAAAGAATCCTGGAATCAGAACCCTTGCAGAAAATGTTCCACTTAGGATCTGGGAAGAAAGAAAGAATAGCATGCATTTCCCTTCAGAGATGATGAAGGCAGGGAGATGGGAGTGCAGTTTCAGGAGACAGGCAATCCCTACAGTAACCAGAAAAATGAGTCAGAGTCCCTAAGGAAGTAAAGACAGACCCATGGCCCAGGATGTAGTACACAATCCTGTTATTCTCTTTTCCCTTATTCCCATGGGAAAGAGACTAAGCCAGTTTCTACCCTGTTTATAACCACATGCATTATTTCATTAAATCCACATTCAATCATCTGTATCTTAACAAGTGGCAAATATGGTAGCAAAAAAGAAGTTATTTTTCTCTGTTGTTTAAGAAGACCCAATGTTTTATTCTGAAATTATGACCTCTAGTTCAGAAAGATTTACAAAGCACATCGGAGATAAAATCTACAGCATTCTCTTAGAATCAAGAGCCAAAGTTTCAGCCTGAAACTGCCCTTCTAAGACCACAGGGATGAAAGACGATACTAAGGAAGCACTGAGGTTTTCTGGCCTAAGGAGGGTGAGTTGTTGACTTCCATTTACATGAGGGTCCTTCTTGTGAGATGGATATACAGAGATCCATGATAGGCCACTTTCTTTTCCATTTTGTGCGGTTCTGAGATTCAAGTGAAAATGGAAGAGGAATTTGTTTGAGGCAAGACGTCTGAATATTCAGAGACATTAAGGGGCTTGGTGGGGGGGCAGTATCTTAGTAAGATCCCTCTCTAGGGAAGGAATTCTTGCTCTTTTATAATTTATGGCTTTCTCTCTTTGACATAGGCAGTAGCTTAATCTCTCTAAGTGTGACCCCTCAGTGTTAGATTAGAAGCTGTGTTCTGGTTCCCCAACACTAAGTCTGAACTGCATTATAGGGCAGCACCTGGATGTTGGGACCTCTGCCTCCAATATTACTGGTGAGGAGAGGGTTCAAGTGATATGAGAATAGGACAATCTTTCTTGGAATATCCTTCCTCATCCCTTTCCCCTTGGTTTTATTACCAGCAGTGTTTGCGTTGGTCAGCACTGGCCTTCTCTCTGCAGCCTCATTTTGTGATTACCTGTTACATTTATCTCATAAGGGCTCTAATAAAGGGAGTGTTAGTGTCACTCAGTGTGAGACTGGTAAAGGCAGATTTTACAGGTTAAGATTGGATTATTCTCAGATATTTCCAGCCCATATGTCTTCTTGTAGGAAGAAATATTATAGGAAAAGCTGATTTTCCTTTAATTTAACCTTTATTGCTGTGCTCACAGGTTACCTTGGAAAAGAATGGCTGCTGGAAATGGCTCTCTCGTTGCTGAATTTATTCTATTGGGATTAACAGACAAACCAGATCTCCAGCTGCCCCTTTTCTGCCTGTTTCTAGTAATGTATATGGTCACTCAGTTGGGAAATTTTAGCTTGATAATTCTAATTGGGCTGAATTCACATCTGCACACCCCAATGTACTTTTTCCTCTTTAACTTGTCTTTTATAGACCTTTGCTATTCTTCAGTATTTACACCGAAAATGTTGATGAATTTCTTAACCACGAAGAATATAATCTCATATGTGGGGTGTATGACCCAGTTCTGGTTTTTCTGTTTTTTTGCTATTTCTGAATGCTATGTGCTGGCATCAATGGCCTATGACCGCTATGTGGCCATCTGCAACCCACTTTTGTATAATGCTGCCATATCCCCTAAAGTGTGTTCCAGCCTTATGCTTGGTTCTTACTTGATGGCCTTTTCGGGCTCTATGGCCCACACTGGATGCCTGCTGAGACTGACCTTCTGTGATGCCAACACCATCAACCATTATTTGTGTGACATCCTCCCTGTGCTCCAGCTTTCCTGCACCAACACCCATGTCAATGAGCTGGTGGTGTTCATTGTGGCGGGCATCAACATCATTGTGCCCAGCCTCACCATCTTTGTCTCCTATGGTTTCATCCTCTCCAGCATCCTCCACATCAGCTCCACTGAGGGCAGGTCCAAAACCTTCAGCACCTGCAGCTCCCACATCATTGCTGTTTCTTTGTTCTTTGGATCATTTTCATTTATGTATCTCCAACCATCTTCTGCTGGGTCTGTGGATGTGGGAAAAATCTCTTCTGTCTTTTATACCAATGTGGTCCCTATGATGAACCCTTTAATTTATAGCTTGAGGAATAAAGATGTTAAAGTTGCTCTGAGAAAAACCCTGAGTAGGAGAAATTTTTTTATCAGGAACAGTGTTATTTTGTAGGTAATTATGGAACTGGTATATTTTGTTCATTGTAGTAATTTAGTGAAAGCCTTTTTACCATGGTGTAGGAAATTTGTATCATTTCAATTTGTTTCCAGTTTTTTAATGGTACATCTTCCTACCTCACTATTTTCATCATTTCCTCTTTTCTTTCTTTACCTGATTGTAAACAACATTAAAATGTACATTTTGTTCCCCATGGTCATTATGGTGTTTGTTTTTCTTCTTGGGAAAAAATTGAACAGAGTTCTAAATGGTTTAGAAAAGTAACATTAGGGTAATATAGGACCATTGAGCTTTTTTTTTTTATTGAAGGATTTCCTGTCTGCCATTTATCATATTCCACTGGATTCAGGAAAGAGATGATCATTTCTTTCTACTCCTGTTTTACATTCTCCCTTGATCAGGGATGTGCCTCCTTTAAATGCCAGTTCCACACAGAGAGCAGGTTCCCCAAAGGCTATAAAATATAATCGCCTTCCCAGGGGTAAACACTATGCAGTAAGCTTCTTTTGGCAGAGATTTCTTATTTACCCTTGTAATTATGCAACTGACACACACAATAGATTGTTAATGTATATTTATTGTATAGACAGGCTGCTGAAGCTCAGTTACTAATTCAATTCATAAACATTATGTGCATGTGATCATTTGCTTGTTTATGTAAACACACACAGGCACACCCTTCTGCATGCACACACACACAAGCATTTTGAACCTTAAGTTGCCTAACAACTATGGCTTGGGGATATATGTCACAATCATTAGGTCATGGTAAGATAAAGATATACATGGAGATTCTCATAATGCAGCAGAGTAGAGCTACATACTATATGTTGATAGGTCCTAAAATCAGTCTTATATGGTCAAAATTACTTCTTTTCTTTATTTTGGTATTATTAATGTACAATTACATGAGCAACATTATAGTTACTAGACTCCCCTATTATCAAGCCCCCACCACATACCCCATTACAGTCACTGTCTATCAGTGTAGTAAGATGCTATAGAATCACTACTTGTCTTCTTTGTGGTCTGGTGCCTTCCCCGTATCCCTCCCCCCACTACATTATGTGTGCTAATCGTAATACCCCTTTTTCCCCCTTATCCCTCCCTTCCCTCCCATTCTCCCCAGTCCGTTTCCCTTTGGTAACTGTTAGTCCATTCTTGGGTTCTGTGATTCTGCTGCTGTTTTGTTCCTTCTGTTTTTCTTTATTCTTATACTCCACATATGAGTGAAATCATTTGGTATTTGTCTTTCTCTGGTTGGCTTATTTCACTGAGCATAATACCCTCTAGCTTCATCCAGGTTGTTGCAAATGGTAGAATATGTTTTCTTCTTATGGCTGAATAATATTCCATTGTGTATATGTACCACATCTTCCTTATCCATTAATCTACTGATGGACACTTAGGTTGCTTCCATTTCTTGGCTATTGTCAAAAGTGCTGCGATAAACATAAGGGTGCATATGTCTTTTTCAAACTGGGCTGCTGCATTCTTAGGGTAAATTCCTAGGAGTGGAGGTACTGGATCAAATGGTGTTTCTCTTTTTAGTTTTTTGAGGTACCTCCATACTGCTTTCCATAATGGTTGAACTAATTTACATTCTCACCAACAGTGTAGGAGGGTTCCCCTTTCTCCACATCCTTGCCAACATTTGCTGTTTTTTGTCTTTTGGATGGTGGCCATCCTAACTGGTGTGAGGTGATATCTCACTGTGGTTTTAATTTGCATTTCTCTGATGACTAGTGATGTGGAGCATATTTTCACATGCCTGTTGGCCATCTGAATTTCTTCTTTGGAGAGGTGTCTGTTCATCTCCTCTGCCCATTTTTTAATTGGCTTATTTGCTTTTTGTTTGTTGAGGTGCGTGAGCTCTTTATGTAATTTGGATGTTAACCCCTTATTGGATATGCCATTTATGAATATATTCTCCCATACTGTAGGATGTCTTTTTGTTCTACTGAGAGTGTCCTTTGCTTTACAGAGGCTTTTTAGTTTGATATAGTCCCACCTGTTCATTTTTCTTTTGTTTCCCTTGCCCGGGGAGATATGTTCATGAAGAAGTTGCTCATGTTTATGTCCAAGAGATTTTTGCCTATGTTTTTTTCTAAGAGTTTTATGGTTTCATGACTTACATTCAGGTCTTTGATCCATTTGGAGTTTACTTTTGTGTATGGGGTTAGACAATGATCCAGTTTCATTCTCTTGCATGTAGCTGTCCAGTTTTACCAACACCATCTGTTGAAGAGACTGTCATTTCCCCGTTGTATGTCCATGGCTCCTTTATCATATATTAATTGACCATATATGCTTGGGTTTATATCTGGACTCTCTAGTCTGTTCCATTGGTCTATGGGTCTGTTCTTGTGCCAGTACCAAACTGTCTAGATTACTGTGGCTTTGTAGTAGAGCTTGAAGTCAGGGAGCATAATTCTCCCTGCTTTATTCTTCCTTTTCAGGATTGCTTTGGCTATTCAGGGTCTTTTGTGGTTACATATAAATTTTATAACTATTTGTTCTAGTTTGTTGAAGAATGCTGTTGGTATTTTGATAGGGATTGCATTGAATCTGTACATTGCTATAGGCAGGATGGCCATTTTGACAATATTAATTCTGCCTATCTATGAGCATGGAATGTGTTTCCATGTATTGATACCTTCTTTAATTTCTCTCATGTGTATCTTGTAGTTTTCACAATATAAGTCTTTCACTTCCTTGGTTAGGTTTATTCCTAGGTATTTTATTCTTTCTGATGCAATTGTGAATGGAATTGTTTTCCTGATTTCTCTTTCTGCTAGTTCATTGTTAGTGTATAGGAATGCAACAGATTTCTGTGTATTAATTTTGTATCCTGCCACTTTAGTGAATTCAGATATTAAATCTAATAGTTTTGGAGTCGATTCTTTAGGGTTTTTTATGTACAATATCATGTCATCTGCGAACAGGGACAGTTTAACTTCTTCCTTGACAATCTGGATGCCTTTTATTTCTTTGTGTTGTCTGATTGCCGTGGCTAGGACCTCCAGAACTATGTTGAATAAAAGTGGGGAGAGTGGGCATCCTTGTCTTGTTCCTGAACTTAAGGGAAAAGTTTTCAGCTTCTTGCTGTTAAGTATAATGTTGGCTGTGGGTTTGTCATATATGGCCTTTATTATGTGGAGGTACTTGCCCTCTATTTCCATTTTGTTGAGAGTTTTTATCATGAATGGATGTTGAATTTTGTCAAATGCTTTTTCAGCATCTATGGAGATGATCATGTGGTTTTTGTCCTTTTTTTTGATGTAGTGGATGATGTTGATGGATTTTTGAATCTTGTACCATCCTTGCATCCTTGGAATGAATCCCACTTGATCATGATTGATGATCTTTTTCATGTATTTTTGAGTTCAAAAGTACTTCTTAAAATAGAGTTTATTGGCTCAAAGGATGTGTTGAGACAGATGTAGTGCTTCTCCCTAAGTCTGGCACTGTTGGTTCTTCTTTTGGGCATTGGGACATTCCTCTGGTACAAAATAGGCCCATTTAAACATTCATATCACACCCAATGGGAGGGTTTTCTTTGTGAGGCTGAGACTGTCATCTTCCTCAGAGTGGGAAGACTAGTGGAAGCACATGGGCTGTTTGAAGTTTCCCTCTGACTTAAAGTTAAATTAAACCACTTTTATATATTACTACAGGGAAGAGAAGAATGTTGTAATTGTTTTTATTGGGTTTCATCTCTGCACCTTCACATCCATCAGTTTCTCTTTTCCAAGGATAAATGATGAGAGATGAACAGCAGAGGGAATATTAGTTCTCATTTCATAGGTAATAGAACTGATGGTCAGATGTGCTCATGGTTTGTTCCAAGACACAACTTTTATGTGGTGGAGGAGAGACTGGGACTTGGGTGTTCATGTGTGTGTGTGTACAGAAGTATAGTTAGTCTATAATATTGTATTGGTTTCAGGTGTACAGGACAGTGACTTGACGATTTATATGTATTATGAAATGCTCACCACATTAAGCGTGGTTAGAGTCTGTTAACATACAAAGCTATTAGAATATCTTTTACTGTATTTCCTATGTTATACTTTTATCCTTGCAAATTACTTATTTTATAACTGAAAGATGTCACTCTATATACCCTTCACATATTTCACCCTTTCCCCCACCACTCCATTATGGCAATCACCAGCCTGTTTTCTGTATTTTTTAGTCTATTTATCTTTGTTTGTTTTTAATTTTATTAGGTGCCACATATGAATTATCTTATCTAATGCATTTGACTTAGCATATATTTTCTAGGTCCATCCATGTTGTCACAAGGACAAGATTACAATCTTTTTTATGGCTGATTAATATTTCATTTCACATAAATACCAATTTTCTTCCATTCATCTATGAATGGACACATAATTTGCCTCCATATCATGGCTATTGTAAATAATGCTACATTAAACATAGGGTGCATATATCTTTTTGAATCAATTTATTTCCTTCAGGTTAATAACCATGGGTGAAGTCATAAAACTCGTAAGAGAAAAGAGGTAGCTAACCCTCGAACATTGGCATTAGGAATTTTTTCCTGGATATGTCCCTCCATGAAAGCTAAGTAATAAAAATAATCAAGTGGGAGTACATCAAAATAAAAAGTTTCTGAATAGCAAAGGACATAATCAAAAGAAATACTTGGGAGTTCTGATTCTAAATATAGAAAGGAATTAGTCACAGCATAAATAAATGTAATACCCATTGTGCATATTGTGTAGATTTGTATGTATACATTTGTGCTAACTTTCACAATAAACTGAGATTACAAAACTTTGATTATACCCCCATTTAAACTGAATATTAAAACTACTCAAAAAGCAACGACTGCCAATGAGGGTACAACTGTATGAGAAGAGCCTGCCTAGTACAGAAGGCCTCATACCGAAGAGCCAGCAGAGGCAGAGTAACACGCAGGGTGATCCAGCCCAGTCCAGGGCAGAGATGATCCTTTACTAAAATCAATGAGGGGTTTCCACCAGTGTCTGGGAGGAAGGAATTCAATATATAATCCAACTATATAGGTTTGTAGTAGCTTAAATGTTAATATATTTGGGTTAATGAAAAAGGTAGGCTGTAATTTTCATTCCATATCATATTTTTCAATTTCTAGCCCTTTCTACTTTCTTCATAAAGCTCTTATTTGAATAATTTTTTTAGGCATTATTATTATTTTTTTTAATTGAAGGGTAGTTGACAACAGTATTACATTACATTAGTTTCAGGTGTACAACACAGTGATTCAACATTTATATACATGATAATTCTAGGTACCAGCTATCACCATACCAAGTTGTTACAATATTTTGACTATATTCCTTATGCTATACATTACATCCCGGTTACTTATTTATTTTACAATTGGAAGTGTGTTTATATATATATATATATATATATATATATATATATATATATATTTTCTGAGGGCATCTCTCATATTTATTGATCAAATAGTTGTTAACAACAATAAATTTCTGTATAGGGGGATCAATACTCAATGCACAATCATTAATCCACCCCAAGCCTAATTTTCGTCAGTCTCCAATCTTCTGATGCATAATGAACAAATTCTTACATGGAGAACAAATTCTTACATAGTGAATAAGTTACATGGTGAACAGTGCAAGGGCAGTCATCACAGAAGCTTTCGGTTTTGTTCATGCATTATGAACTACACACAGTCAGTTCAAATATGAATATTCATTTGATTTTTAAACTTGATTTATATGTGGATACCACATTTCTCTATTATTATTATTTTTAATAAAATGCTGAAGTGGTAGGTAGATACGAGATAAAGGTAGAAAACAGAGTTTAGTGTTGTAAGAGAGCAAATGTAGATGATCAGGTGTGTGCCTGTAGACTATGTGTTAATCCGAGCTACACGAGGGCAATAAAACATCCACGTATGCAGAAGATTTCTCTCAGAACATGAGGGGGGAGGTTATAAGCCTCATCTCTGCTGCTCCCCATTTTCTCACCAGATGGCCCCCTGCGACTGTGCCTGTCTTAGGTTTTCCTCCCTTGAGGAATCTTACCCGTCTCTGGCTAACCAGTCATCTTCCGGGGCCATACAGGGAAATGTGAAGTTGGTAAGTGAGAGAGAAGCCTTATTGTCTGAAATGGTTAGCTTTTTACTTCTTTGCATATTTATGCCCTGTGGCTTCTTTGCCCAGCATTTGTCTTGAGGTGTCTTTACCACTTGGAAGAATTATGATACTCGGTAAATTCGACATGTGGCACGAGTTCTATTTAAAGGTTGTGATTAGGTAGGAAGAAGAAAAGCTATAGAAGTAGCAGGCAGAAGAAAACCTGGGAAGATTGATTATTTCTTTGACATATCTTCTTGTAGAGTAACTTCAGCATGGATAGGTTTTAAACTACTAATTAAATTGTGCACACACATTAACATAATAGGAATATAGTTACCTAACCAAAGCATACCTGTATTTACCAGCCATCTCCAGTGAAACCAAGAAAACCAGTTAGGCACCTTAGGCATTTGTGAAAACTTATCTATGATATGGTGGATATTGTCCGACTGAACTTAAACAGTCTGAGAGAATTCAGATAAACTAGAACAACCCATTCCTGGGGACTGTTCATATCCCATATGTTCTTTTAAAAATAAATAGTCTGTGGTTGTAAGATTTTGGAGTGCTACAATTTGCACTTCTCCTAATTCTTGGTTGAGTTCCAACAGTATAGATCCAGTCCAATTTTTTGTTTTACTGTATGCACAGGCCAGCTTAGATATCTCCTTCATCATTCCCATGGCAAGTCCAGGAACTGGTGGGATGAGTGCATCTACACCTGTGGCAGTGCGTGGATCTTTGTTGGAGTTTTTTTTTTGCTGATCATCTTCTGTCATGAGTCTTCCCGAGAGTGCTGATGTTGGAAGTTCTTTTTCATATCATATCTTAGTTCATTTTCGGGGTAGCCAAATTAGGCTTTGATCCTCGGTATAAACACAAACAGACCCTTTGCCTACACTTTTATATGCCCTTTATATCATTGTGTAGAACTCATTAGAGGTCACCACATAGGAACTGCTTTTTTTTTTTTTTTTTAATCATTAGTCTACACTTACATGACGAATACTTTGTTTACTAGGCTCTCCTCTATACCAGGTCCCCCCTATATACTCCTTTACAGTCACTGTCCATCAGCGTAGCAAACTGTTGTAGAATCACTACTTGTCTTCTCTGTGTTGTACAGCCCTCCCCTTTCTCCCACCCCGCTATGGATGCTAATCTTAATACCCCTCTTTTTCTGCCCCCCCTTATCCCTCCCTACCCACCCATCCTCCCCAGTCCCTTTCCCTTTGGTACCTGTTAGTCCATTCTTGAGTTCTGTGATTCTGTTGCTGTTTTGTTCCTTCAGTTTTTCCTTTGTTCTTATATTCCACAGATGAGTGAAATCATTTGGTATTTCTCTTTCTCTGCTTGGCTTGTTTCACTGAGCAAAATACCCTCCAGCTCCATCCATGTTGCTGCAAATGGTTGGATTTGCCCTTTTCTTATGGCTGAGTAGTATTCCATTGTGTATATGTACCACATCTTCTTTATCCATTCATCTATCGATGGACATTTAGGTTGCTTCCAATTCTTGGCTATTGTAAATAGTGCTGCGATAAACATAGGGGTGCATTGGTCTTTCTCATACTTGATTGCTGCATTCTTAGGGTAAATTCCTAGGAGTGCAATTCCTGGGTCAAATGGTATGTCTGTTTTGAGCATTTTGATGTACCTCCATACTGCTTTCCACAATGGTTGAACAAGTTTTCATTCCCACCAGCAGTGTAGGAGGGTTCCCCTTTCTCCACAGCCTCGCCAACATTTATTGTTGTTTGTCTTTTGGATGGCAGCCATCCTTACTGGTGTGAGGTGATACCTCATTGTAGTTTTAATTTGCATTTCTCTGATAATTAGCGATGTGGAGCATCTTTTCATGTGTCTGTTGGCCATCTGTATTTCTTTTTTGGAGAACCATCTGTTCAGTTCCTTTGCCCATTTTTTAATTGGGTTATTTGTTTTTTGTTTGTTGAGGCGTGTGAGCTCTTTATATATTCTGGACGTCAAGCCTTTATCAGATGTGTCATTTTCAAATATATTCTCCCATACTGTAGGGTTCCTTTTTGTTCTATTGATGGTGTCTTTTGCTGTACAGAAGCTTTTCAGCTTAATATAGTCCCACTTGTTCATTTTTGCTGTTGTTTTCCTTGCCCGGGGAGATATGTTCAAAAAGAGGTCACTCATGTTTATGTCTAAGAGGTTTTTGCCTATGTTTTCTTCCAAGAGTTTAATGGTTTCATGACTTACATTCAGGTCTTTGATCCATTTTGAGTTTACTTTTGTATATGGGGTTAGACAATGGTCCAGTTTCATTCTCCTACATGTAGCTGTCCAGTTTTGCCAGCACCACCTGTTGAAGAGACTGTCATTTCACCATTGTATGTCCATGGCCCCTTTATCAAATATTAATTGAACATATATGTCTGGGTTAATGTCTGGATTCTCTAGTCTGTTCCATTGGTCTGTGGCTCTGCTCTTGTGCCAGTACCAAATTGTCTTGATTACTACGGCTTTATACTAGAGCTTGAAGTTGGGGAGTGAGATCCCCCGTACTTTATTCTTCTTTCTCAGGATTGCTTTGGCTATTCGGGGTCTTTGGTGTTTCCATATGAATTTTTGAACTATTTGTTCCAGTTCATTGAAGAATGTTGCTGGTAGTTTCATAGGGATTGCATCAAATCTGTATATTGCTTTGGGCAGAATGGCCATTTTGACGATATTAATTCTTCCTAGCCATGAGCATGGGATGCGTTTCCATCTGTTAGTGTCCCCTTTAATTTCTTTTAAGAGTGACTTGTAGTTTTCAGAGTATAAAGTCTTTCAGTTCTTTGGTTAGGTTTATTTCTAGGTATTTTATTTTTTTTGATGCAATTGTGAATGGAGTTGTTTTCCTGATTTCTCTTTCTGTTGGTTCATTGTTGGTATATAGGAAAGCCACAGATTTCTGTGTGTTGATTTTGTATCCTGCAACTTTGCTGTATTCCGATATCAGTTCTAGTAGTTCTGGGGTGGAGTCTTTAGGATTTTTTATGTACAGTATCATGTCATCTGCAAATAGTGACAGTTTAACTTCTTCTTTGCCAATCTGGATTCCTTGTATTTTTTTGTTTTGTCTGATTGCCGTGGCTAGGACCTCCAGTACTATGTTAAATAACAGTGGAGAGAGTGGGCATGCCTGTCTAGTTCCCGATCTCAGCGGAAATGCTTTCAGCTTCTCGCTATTCAATATAATGTTGGCTGTGTTTTTTTCATAGTTGACCTTTATTATGTTGAGGTACTTGCCCTCTATTCCCATTTTGCTGAGAGTTTTTATCATGAATGGATGTTGAACTTTGTCAAATGCTTTTTCAGCATCTATGGAGATGATCATTGTGGTTTTTATCTTTCTTTTTGTTGATGTGGTGGATGATATTGATGGACTTTCGAATGTTGTGCCATCTTTGCATCCCTGGGATGAATCCCACTTGGTCATGGTGTATGATGGTTTTGATGTATTTTTGAATTCGGTTTGCTAAAATTTTATTGAGTATTTTTGCGTCTACGTTCATCAGGGATATTGGTCTGTAGTTTTCTTTTTTGGTGGTTTCTTTGCCTGGTTTTGGTATTAGGGTGATGTTAGCTTCATAGAATGAGTTTGGGAGTATCCCCTCCTCTTCTATTTCTTGGAAAACTCTAAGGAGAATGGGTATTATGTCTTCCCTGTATGTCTGATAAAATTCCGAGGTAAATCTATCTGGCCCGGGGGTTTTGTTCTTTGGTAGTTTTTTGATTACCGCTTCAATTTCGTTGCTGGTAATTGGTCTGTTTAGATTTTCTGTTTCTTTTTGGGTAAGTCTTGGAAGGTTGTATTTTTCTAGGAAGTTGTCCATTTCTCCTAGGTTTCCCAGCTTGTTAGCATATAGGTTTTCATAGTAGTCTCTAATAATTCTTTGTATTTCTGCGGGGTCTGTCGTGATTTTTCCTTTCTCGTTTCTGATACTGTTGACTTGTGTTGACTCTCTTTTCCTCTTAATAAGTCTGGCTAGAGGCTTATCTATTTTGTTTATTTTCTCGAAGAACCAGCTCTTGGTTTCATTGATTTTTGCTATTGTTTTATTGTTCTCAATTTTATTTATTTCTTCTCTAATCTTTATTATGTCCCTCCTTCTGCTGACCTTAGGCCTCATTTGTTCTTCTTTTTCCAATTTCGATAGTTGTGACATTAGACCGTTCATTTGGGATTGCTCTTCCTTTTTAAAATATGCTTGGATTGCTATATACTTTCCTCTTAAGACTGCTTTTGCTGTGTCCCACAGAAGTTGGGGCTTAGTGTTGGTGTTGTCATTTGTTTCCATATATTGCTGGATCTCCATTTTGATTTGGTCATTGATCCATTGATTATTTAGGAGCGTGTTGTTTAGCCTCCATGTGTTTGTGTGCCTTTTTGCTTTCTTTGAACAGTTTGTTTCTAGTTTAATGCCTTTGTGGTCTGAAAAGTTGGTTGGTAGGGTTTCAATCTTTTGGAATTTACTGAGGCTCTTTTTGTGTCCTAGTATGTGGTCTATTCTGGAGAATGTTCCATGTGCACTTGAGAAGAATGTGTATCCTGTTGCTTTTGGATGTAGAGTTCTGTAGATGTCTATTAGGTCCATCTGTTCTAGTGTGTTGTTCAGTGCCTCTGTGTCCTTACTTATTTTCTGTCTGGTGGATCTGTCCTTTGGAGTGAGTGGTGTGTTGAAGTCTCCTAGAATGAATGCATTGCATTCTGTTTCCTCCTTTAGTTCTATTAATATTTGTTTCAGGTATGTTGGTGCTCCTGTATTGGGTGCATATTTATTTATAATGGTTATATCCTCTTGATGGACTGAGCCCTTTATCATTATGTAATGTCTGTCTTTGTCTTTTGTTACTTTCTTTATTTTGAAGTCTGTTTTGTCTGATACCAGAATTGCAACACCTGCTTTCTTCTCTCTGTTGTTTGCTTGAAATATCTTTTTCCATCCCTTGACTTTAAGTCTGTGGGCGTCTTTGGGTTTGAGGTGAGTCTCTTGTAAGCAGCATATGGATGGATCTTGCTTTTTTATCCATTCTATTACTCTGTGTCTTTTGATTGGTGCATTCAGTCCATTTACATTTAGGGTGATTATTGAAAGGTATGAATTTATTGCCATTGCAGGCTTTAAGTTTGTGGTTACCAAAGGTTTAGGGTTAGCTTCTTTACTATCTTACTGTCTAACTTAACTCGCTTGTTGAGCTATTATAAACACAGTCTGATGATTCTTTATTTCTGTCCCTTCTTATTCCTCCTCCTCCCTTCTTCATATGTTGGGTGTTTTGTTGTGTGCTCTGTTTAGGAGTGCTCCCATCTAGAGCAGTCCCTGTAGGATGCCCTGTAGAGGTGGTTTGTGGGAGGCAAATTCCCTCAACTTTTGCTTGTCTGGGAATTGTTTAATCCCTCCTTCATATTTAAATGATATTCGTGCTGGGTACAGTAGTCTTGGTTCGCGGCCCTTCTGTTTCATTGCATTAAGTATATCATGCCATTCTCTTCTGTCCTGTAGGGTTTCTGTTGAGAAGTCTGATGATAGCCTGATGGGTTTTCCTTTGTAGGTAACCTTTTTTTTCTCTCTGGCTGCTTGTAATACTTTGTCCTTGTCTTTGATCTTTGCCATTTTAATTATTATGTGTCTTGGTGTTGCCCTCCTTGGATCTCTTGTCATGGGAGTTCTGTGTACCTCTGTGGTCTGAGAGGCTATTTCTTCCTCTAGTTTGGGGAAATTTTCAGCAATTATTTCTTCAAAGACATTTTCTATCCCCTTTTCTCTCTCTACTTCTGGAATACCTATAATTCTTATATTGTTCCTTTTCGTTTGGTCACTCAGCTCTCTTAAAATTCTTTCATTCCTGGAGATCCTTTTATCTCTCTCTGCATCAGCTTCTCTGCGTTCCTGTTCTCTGTTTTCTAGTCCATTAATGGTCTCTTGCTTCTCGTGCATTCTGTTTTGAAGTCCTTCCAGAGCTTGTTTTATTTCTGAATTCTCCTTCCTTAGTTCTTGCATATTTCTCTGCAAGTCCATCAGCATGGTTATGACTTTTGTTTTGAATTCTTTTTCAGGAAGACTGGCTAAATCTATCTCCCCAGATTCCTTCTCAGGGGAAGATGTAGCAGATGCCAAAGCTGTCTGGGTTAGTCTTGTCTGGATCATATTTTTTTGCCTTTTCATGTTGACAGGTGCTATTGACTGTCAGCTGGGAGGGCCAAAATTTTCACTTGCTACTGGCCTTTCTTTACTGGGACAACTGCGACCCCTAGTGGCTTGTGTTGGGTAATTGCGTGTAGAGTGGGTCTTTGTGTCTTGCCTGGCCGGAAGGGAGGAATTTCCCTTTCTGTGGGCGGAATTTGTCTCAGGCTGCTTCTCTGCTTTCGCAGCGCCCGGTGGGGTAATGGATGGGGGGGCTGCTTGACTGTTTGCCTCCGTGAGGGGTCTCAGAGCTGTTGCCCAGGGGGTTAGTGCACCCGGTTTTCCCTGTAATTTCCAGCTGCTGTACTGTGACCTGGGTTGTTTCCGTCAAGCTGTTAAGTCCCTGTCCCTTTAAGACTTTCAAAAAGCCTCCGCTTTTCTTTGTCTCAGGGGCATCAGCTTCGGCACCCGCTCAGAGGTCTTACTCCCTGTTCCCCCAGTATCCAGGGCCCCCTGGGCACGTACTGTGTCTGCGCTCTGGCCCGGATGGCGGGGGCTGGGTGTTCGGCAGTCCTGGGCTCCGTCTCCCTCCCGCTCTGCCTGCTCTTCTCCCGCCGGGAGCTGGGGGGAGGGGCGCTCGGGTCCCGCGGGGCCGGGGCTTGTATCTCACCCCTTTCACCAGTCGCTGGGTTCTCGCTGGTGTAGCTGCAGTCTGGCCACTGTCCTGCGTCTTCTGGTCTCTCTTTTAGGGCTATTGTGTTTGTTGTATTTTCAAAAGTATATATGTTTTTGGGAGGAGATTTCCACTGTCCTACTCACGCCGCCATGTTGGCTCCCTTTAGGCATTATTTTTGACTAGTATGTGATAACAGGAATTTGGACTATAGAAAAATGAATATATTTAGGCATAGAGAAAAGACTGGGCTTCAATCATCATACGTATTATGAAACATAAGGATTGAATCAGAGCCACATATCCCAATGGTAATTCACGTTTAGAGGTGATTCAGTGTTAGCAAATCTGCACTGAGTCAGGGAGTATTGGGTGAGAGAACTGTACATCTCCCCTGCTCGGATAAGCATTGTGGCCAGAGATCGTGTAGAGGTAATTCTGCACATGGGATTCAGGTTGGCTCATTAGTCAAATGAAGAGTGTGTAAGTGGTTGCCCCTTGGTCTATGCGTGTAGTCATGATGCCATTATTGTGGGTTTTATCTTTTGATAAATAGGTGACACAATAGGGAAGTTGCCATGATTTGGGAATTTTTCAGCTATTTTTTTCTTTGAGTAAGTCTTTTGGTCCTTTCTCTTTTCTCCTGCCAGAATTTCTGAAATGCATTGATCCACTTCGTACTTTCCAGTAAGCCCCTGAGTTTCTTACCTATTTTTCAGCCTTTTTTCATATTGCCCCTCCATCTGAATAATTTGCAATGCCCCATTTCACAGTCAATGACCTCTTTGTTTGATCCTGGTGCTCTTGAACCACTGTAGTGAATTCTTCTGTTGTTATGTTATTCTTTAGTGCATGATTTCTGTTTAGCACCTTAAGTTTTCTTTCTCTGTTGAAATTTTCACTTCATTCATGTGTTGTCCCCTCAGTACAGTGAGCATCTTTATGGCAGTTATTTTAAATTCTCTGTCAGGTTAATCTCATATTTCCATTTTATTAGTATCAGTTTGCAGACATTTATCTTGTTCCTTTCTGGAAAATATTTCAACTTGTCTTCATTTTCAATGACCTTCTGCTTTGATGTCTGCACATGAGACACAAGACCCATCTGTCCTAATCTTCATGGACTGGTCTTGTCCTGGAGAAGTTACCAGTGCCTGTTGGGAGACTCGACAATCTCTTGAACTTTATATAGCCTAACCCTCTGCAATCTCTAGACCTTCATGCATCTTAATTTATATCATTACAAATTAGTCTACAGATACCCTAGGAGAGAGAACAACTGAAATAGGTCATTGCATGTTCAAAAAATTTCAGAGAAGAAAAACGAATGCTGAAGATAGAACCCTTGCAGAAAAAAATTTCCATTTAGGATAAGGGAATAAAGAGGGAACAAAACAAGGTAGTAGATTTCCCTTCAGAAATGAAGATAATAGACACATGGAAATTTAGGTTGAATCTGCATTTAGGAATGTACAATTCCTAGAGTGAAGTGAAAATGAGTGAAATGCTGAGTCCCTAGGGAAATAAATGCATATCATTATCCAGGGGATGTGATCTCCTTGCTTGCCCTTTGCACAAGAAATCTGCTCCCTGAGGAAAAGCTGAGCAAGCTTCAACCCTGTTTATAACCAAGTGTGTTGTATCATTGAATTCACATTAAATCTGTGTCTAATCAGGTAGCTAATGTGATAACAAAAACTAAATTTTTCTCTGCTGCTTGTGACGGTTCAAAGTCATAGGGGGGAATTACAATCTCTAGCTCAGAAAAATTTCCAATGCATACATGAATTTAAGTCTGGGCTTCAGTCTCTTAGAATCAAAGTTATCAAAGGCTCAGAGCCTGACATTTCCACTCCAGGACTATAGGGGTAAATATCAAGGATAGGAGAACACTGATATTTTCTGACCTAAGGAGGTGAGTTTCTGAGTTCTGCTCATAATCATATGGTCCTTGTTTTGAGATGAGACCAGGGACCTAAGCCATGCCACTTGATTTCCCAGTTAGTGCAGTTATAAGATCAGGTGAAAGCGATGGACGAATCTATTTGAATTGGGAACAGGGAATGTTCAGAGACATTAGGGGCTCAGGGGCTGCATTATTTCAGTTATTAAGTTTCTTCTCCCTGAAAGGATCTCTCACTCTTCTTCATTTATATCTTTTCCTGCTGACATGGACAGTAACTCAACCGGTCCTAGACTCTGGTCTGTTATTTGTGACAGAAACAGTGTTCTTGGAAGAAATACTGAGCTGAGAGGGATGATTCTGTCCTGGTCCAAATCTGACCCTTTCTCCTTGGTTTTTCTAGCAGTCATGTTTGCATGTTGAAGCCCTGGCCTTCCAGCTGTGGGCTAGTTTGTGATTCTCTTTGCTGTATCCGACTTTCTTCAGCTCCAATAAAGGAGAATTAGTGTCACTCAGTATCATGGTAGTGGTAAAGTCAGATTCTCTCGGTCTGAGTTGGGCTGTTCTCACTGATTCCCCATTTATACCTTCGCTTTCAAGATGAGACAGTACTGTAAATGTTGAATTGTTGCCTAATGCAACCCCTTTTTTCTCGTATCCACAGACTCCCGTAGAGAAGAATGCAAAAGGGAAATCGTTCTTTCCTGACAGACTTCATTCTGGTGGGTTTAACAGACCAGCCAGATCTCCAGCTCCCTCTGTTCTTCCTGTTTCTAGTAATGTATTTGGTCACAGTGATAGGAAATCTGGGCATGATAACCCTCATTGGGCTGAATTCATACCTCCATACTCCCATGTACTTTTTCCTCTTTAATATGTCTTTTATAGACTTCTGCTATTCTTCAGTATCAACACCAAAAATGTTGATGAATTTCTTACCAAAGGAAAACATTATTTCCTTCATGGGGTGCATGGCCCAGCTCTACTTTTTCACATTTTTTGCAATTTCAGAATGCTATGTGCTGACATCAATGGCTTATGATCGGTATGTGGCCATCTGTAAACCACTTTTGTATAATGCTGCCATGTCCCCTAAAGTGTGTTCCAGTCTTATGCTTGGTTCATACTTGCTGGCCTTTTGTGGTTCCATGGCCCACACTGGATGCATGCTGAGATTGACCTTCTGTGATGCCAACATCATCAACCATTATTTTTGTGACCTCCTCCCTCTACTCCAGCTCTCCTGTACAAGCACTTTCGTCAATGAGCTGGTGGTGTTCATTGTGGGGGGCATCGACATCATTGTGCCCAGCATCACCATCTTTGTCTCCTATGGTTTCATCCTCTCCAGCATCCTCCACATCAGCTCCACTGAGGGCAGGTCCAAAGCCTTCAGCACCTGCAGCTCCCACATCATTGCTGTTTCTTTGTTCTTTGGATCAGGTGCATTTATGTACCTCCAACCTTCTTCGTCTGTGTCTATGAATGAGGGAAAATTCTCCTCTATCTTTTATACCAATGTGGTCCCCATGTTGAACCCCCTAATCTATAGTTTAAGGAACAAAGATGTGAAATTTGCTCTGCAAAAAACCCTGAATTTTTCTTCAAATTTTATGAACAGAAACAGTCTCTGTCTGTGCAGGTAGGTACAAGACAGAGATTTTGTGTAATTAATTAAAATATTTGTAGTGATAGCCTTCTTGTCATATTTCTGTCTTAACATGATGAAAGATAATTGAGTCGTGTCTTAGTATTTCCAGTCTTTGTATGTAGGTCTTCTTTTTTACTTACCATTTGCCTTACTTTCTCCGCCTCTTTCCTGTTTAGTAATAACATTAGTTAAGAAATATAGTGTCTTTTTCAAAATTGGAATTTGTGCTTTTTGTTTCCACTAGAAAAGGAATGGTCTACATTGATCTAATTAGGTAAGAATAGAGTGATATTGGGTATTGTTATCTGCCAACTGGTACGAAAATCTAAGTCAGATACTGTGTTTCTGCTCATATATCTTTATCATCCAATTATCAAGAATATGTATGTTTTAAATACCATAGATAATGGTTCCATAAAAACTATGTATATATAATCAAATTGCATCATTTTGCAATAAACTTCCTTTGGAAATGTGATTTCTTTTTACCTTTGTACTCAAATCACCACATATCTAATAATGAAAGTATATTTATTGTATGGATGGAAGCGAATCTCAGAATGATTCATGATTTGCCCAGAGTCACACAGCATCATAAACAAAAGGTCTAGAGTAAGCTCTTAGTCTTCTGATTTCAAGTCTTCTACTCTGCAATAGGCCATGCTTCTTTATTCTATTATTTTTGTTTCCATAAACATGGATTATTTGAAAACATTTCTAATTTGAATGTTGACTGTTTTGTCCAACAATACATGAATTTCTCTCAGATAGACTTTATTTTGTTTGTTTGTTTGTTTAGGAAAACAGGTTGTTGGCTTTTTTTGTGTATGCTAGCATATTGGGGAGGTGTTTGTCTCAAATAAGGAGGTTGTTTTATTTACAGAATTCAAATCCTGAATTTGGAATGTGTGCCAGTGTTTGTATTTCAGAGAACCGAGCACAGGAGAAATGAGCACAGAGACCATTCATTAGGTCAGGACTCAACCAGACACATGGCCAGTAGAGAAGAGGTCCTTGCAGGTGGGAGGGTCATAATGAGTTTTAGTCACCTTATTTCATTCTGAAATTCATTTCTGTACAGTATTGTCAAAATAGCCCCTTGTCCATATCTATGATAGAACTATAGTGCACAGTGAATGCACATTAATAGTGTTTTATAGAATGGATGTGGAAAATCTTTGGCCACATTTAGAAGCAGGTAGAGAGAGGACAGCAGCTTTGGGAAATAAAACAATGAAATTTCATTGGAATGTGGTAGTAGAAGGAGGAATTTACAAAGTAAAATGATGGTTAATGAAATGCTCTACCCACAACTCTCTCCTTTCTTGCAGTCTCTAGATTTATTATGGACACCACAGGATTTATCTGAATGGGATGAAACTTTAGTAATTTTTGACACTTGAAAAGTTAAACTCATAGGGTGGAAGATCCTTGTAACAATGAAATAATTGCTGTTTTTTTTTCTACTTCCACGTTCTACTTCCATATGGATTTGAAATACAAAAACCCCCAATTACAGCTAGGAGGGCAAGGACAACTTGAAGGAAACATTTGGTGAATAAACCTAACTGTGACAATTGCTTTAGTGGAAAGGAGGATGGATTATTATTTTTTTGAAAAATGCTACTGTAATTCCTCCATGTGATTGATCTGGGCACACTATAAATATCTGCCAGTGTATACTTTTCATAATATTCATTATCAACATTTTATTCCCATATTCCCATATTACCAAAATGATTACCATTTTCTGAACTCCACTCAATATTTAAATATTTTGAAATTTAGCACGGGTGGCTTGTTTGTGTTGAAATGTGCTGTATGTCAGTAACATAAAAATGGCAAGGTAACAGACTGATAAAAAGGTGTGCTTTCATCATGCAACACAGTAGAGATACATCCTACCTTGGACAGATTCTAAGATTGGCCTAACACAGTCAGCATTACTCCTGACAGTTGATTCTGCCACCAAACATGCAGGATGGAGACAGAAATGGCTGTTTTCCCTAAAAGCATGGGAACACTTCATTGTATATTCAGCCTGGCCTAGATGAAGGATTCAGATTATATGTGGGGCTTCGTTTTACAAAACATGCAGTTTTACACACTATATGTGACTCTTGTTTTGTGAGAAGTGTTGCATTCTGAGGCAGAGTCCCTGCCTTCCTCAGTGAGTGACAGGGCAGGTGCAATCACCTGTGCAGTTCGGAGCCTCACTCTCACATAAAGGTGAATAGAGGCACTCAAAAGATAGATGTGTGCAGGGTTTACAATCGCTTTAGGGGCAGTGTGTGTTGCAGTGTTCTCTACATGTCACATCTGTCAGTCTATGTGCTCTTCAGGGAAGGACGTTGAGGTACATAAACAAAGGGACCCTGTTTCCCATTTCAGAAATGGTGAGATTAATGCTCAGAGATGTTCATGACTTGCTCCAATTCACAATTTATAAGTGGTACAGCTGAGAATAGGACTTTGGTGTTCTGATCTCAATGTATCAGTATTTTTTATTATTACTATACAGAATTCACCATAGTTTTAGAATTCAGTGAGCATTGTACAATGAGTTTTCATGATTTAAGTCCCTCTGAACACAATATGAAGGGAAAATATTCAAATAAGATTAATGACCAGAAAATATCTTTCACATGTCACATTTGACAATTCTCTTGCCTAATGTAGAATGTGTGAACATACTCTCATTTGATGCAGGTGTGTACAAGAAATGGGAACATAGAAACCACATATATCCTATGATAATCATTATAATCAAGGTCCCATGTCTAGCAGTCAGTTCACATGTTCATTACCATATTTAATTCATTAGTGATGTTCATTAGTCACCAAGATGATTGGCCATTGAGTCGAGATTAATAGCTGGTTCCCTCTTCTCCCAAAACACACATTTCCTCCTTGCAGTGAAGCTTGTCATGTGACTTAGGTCTACACTTCATGGGCTCCGTTCCAGGGCCAAGCTCTGCCCTTCCTGCATTGTCTTTGATATTCTGCGGGTTGGATCAGGGTGGTGTTGAGACCCAATGTATGTGATGAAGTGGAGAGAAAAGTGAGAGAGTGATTGGCACACAGTCAGAATAGAGAATGGAGGAAGGACGGAGCTACCATCAAGTAGGGAGACTCAGAGGGCTCTAGTGTGCCGGTAATATGCTCTCACCTGCATGGTGATTATAAGCGTTTAATATTATGATGGTGGGTGAAGTGTAATTTTACACACTTTTTGTATGCATTTTGAGGTAAATTTCACAATCAAGTAAGGTTACAAATATTTTTTATTAGAACTCTACTTAACCACTAAAATAATCCAGAAGCAAAACATAAGAATCAAATCCCTGCTGTTGGGGTACCTCCAAGTACAGGCTGGCTCACACAGAAGAGGTCCACCATTTGTAGTGTAATGCTTACAGAACAATACAGACCACCATAGGGCAGAGGCTATTCTCTTCATCAACCCAGTGGAAACTTTGCAACAATGTCTGTGTAAGTAAGAAAGTCAATGTGCAATGCCATTTTCTGGATTTGTATTATATTATGTATCATTATGCTTAGGTTATTGGTAAAGTAAAGAGGGTGTAGTTCTTATTCTATGCTATATAATTCCTGTTTCTGAATCCTGTATACCTTCTTCATAAAGTATTTCCTTAAAGATAAACTTTCCAGGCATCATACTTGATATCATTAATGAAAAGAATGTGAAAGTGTATAATATGGGAATGTCTACTTAACGAGAAAAGACTGCTTCAATCGCAAGAATTGTAGAATGTAAAGATTGTATCAGAACCAGGTATCACAATTGTTCTTCAAGGTGAGAGGCAATGCAGCTGTAAGTAATCTTATGTTGTTGCCCATAATTTTGGGTTAGAGCCTTTTATATTTCAGCTGCCTGCCTAAGAATTGTTCCTGGAGGTCAAGAGAGACTTGAACCTGAAGGGGAAAGTCAGCTATTCTCAGTTAAGTAGAGTGGACAGTGAATAAGTAATTGACCCCTGGTCTTTGTATGTGTAGGCACTAAATTATTTTTATCTTTCTAAAAATAAGTTTATTTGGACTTCCCAGGAATTTAGTATAGATTATTTGATTTGTAAAAGTGATAGTGATATGTGATAATGAAAATTGGTGAAAATGAAATTGGTAGCCATTCTGTTTGGAATAATAAAGGAAACATAAAACACTATAGGCTGATAGGGACAGTTATTTAACAACTGGCCAAGGAAAAAAGTTCATTCACTACTTATGCCAAGATTAGAAAATGTGAAAACATTAACATTACTATGACAGAATAGGTCTTCAGTCTAGGAATTGACATCCCCAAATTTGTGAAATCTGCTCAAGCTAGAGTCAATGCTATTTTTTTCATTTGTTCTTGCATGTATTCAGCCAAGAACCTTCTCGTACCCTGTCACTGAGGGGAAAACAGGAGCATTTAATTAGTCCCTACATTTTTGAAATTCTTTGCATTCAAGGAGAGCTCTCATTATAAATAATTGTATTCATGAATTGTAAATCTTGCTTATTGAAACTAAAATTAGGGATTGTAGCTCATTATAAAAATTGTTATAGAACTTAAGGTATTAGATAACTAGTTGTAGATTTAAGTGTACAGAGTGAAAGATTGTCTTTCACATCTCAGAAAATGGCTATTGTAGTTGATGTAATTTTGATCGTTGACCCATTCTTTCCCTCTGCCTGAAATCATTACCTCCTGTTTTTCCCTACCCTGTTTTCCACTGGTCCTTCCTGTGCAGGAGCATTTTCTGATTCCTTAACACAGGGTGAGGGTTTCCTCCTTTGCTTGCATCCCTTTGGTGTTTGCTTCTACTGGAGTGTGAATCCCAGTGTAGTGTAGGTAAGTGCTTTTTACATTCATGTGTCAAACACAGTAAAGTAATTTCTTTCCCTTAAATGAGTGAATCTTTGCATAGAGAACATATCTAGAAAGTATGAGCAAAGAAAACCATATTTTAATTCGATGTGCAGAAGAAAACAGAGTTAAATAAAACTAGAGTTCCTCATTCATCTGAAAAGGGTAGATAGTTGTCACTGATCATGGTGGGTGGAGTTCATCTAGGAATCTGAGGCTCTCAATAAACTTTTATTTCCTTGTGTGTTCAGTCAGGAAACCTACTGTTATCTGAGGTACTCTGAAGCCAGATGCTCAGTTTGATTCTGGATATTGTCCTCACCCTTGCAGACTACTCAGTGCTCACACGTCCACATGGAAGTCATAACACATATACATGTACATGTACAAGCATGTATATATATATATATGTATATATATATATATATATATATGTACAACTGTTTGTCATACTTTCATTTCCAAAATATCCCTAGGGCCTATACTCAAGCAATATATCATATTATAGATGTGTTAGCTAGTTTTATATTTCTGCCAAGTGAGCTTCAATGAGTGAAGAGTCTCAGCTCCAAACTGAGGAATGTCCTGGGCATCTCCTTTCAGAAAATATCTCCATTCCTCACTAAAGTGTAAGATCTTTAGAGAAAATAGTTACTTTGCTAACTATTAATTCTTCAGGTTTTAGTACCTCTTATGTACTCAATGAGTTTCCTTGAATAAATAGTGGCTGAGCTATGGTGCTTCTAGTGGTTGTAGCGAGTCTCAAGATTTTGGCGTTTACAGATTTAATACCGTGGCTTCCTGATTTCATCTTGCACGTTATTTTTTCTTTGTACGTAAAAGAAATTGGGAGCTTAAGGAAACACTGGTATTCATGAGATGAAAATCAGGCGTTTTATCCTTAATTAACATGTATTCTTTTATTGAAAGAGGTAAGTATAACTATAGAAGCTTTGCAATGAAAAGAAAAAACCCATGGTTTTTGTATTTGTTTTTACTTAAACACCTAAAATTAGCATTACCCATTTAGGTCTCTTTAGGAACTATTCTCACCATTTTATTTACATTTTTTCCCATTTAATTATCATAGTAACCCACTGAAAGAGTTGCCATTGTTACCATCCCCATTTGACAAAAATGAGCCAGAGGAACAGAGAGATTAAGTAACATAATCTCAATGTATTGTACAAAAGATTGAGAGAAGGGAGGTCAGATTGATACAAACACCCTCTAACTCCATAGCTCCTGATCTTGTCTGTGATGAGAAAGGCCGATAACATCTGTAACTGAAATGTTACTTATATTCATCCAGCAGGACTGTCAGGTAGAAATTTCCAGTAAGTGTTTAAAATGTAAACTGTAGAAGAGATACCCAACATCACATCTGGAGATATCTCAGGAGAGAGAACAGCTGAAATAGGTTACTGCATATTTGAAAAATTGCAGAGAAGAAAAAAGAAGACTGGAGGCAGAACCAGTGCAGAAGAAAATTTCCATATAGGTTATGGGAGTAAAGAGGACACAAAACAATAGTAGGGTTTCCTTCAGAGATGAAGATAATAGACATATGGGAATTTAGGTTGGATCTGCAGAGAGGGATGTACAATCCCTAGAGTGAAATGAAAATGAATGAAACACTGAGTCCCTATGGAACTAAAGGCATATCATGGTCCAGGTATGTGATCTCCTTATTGCACCTTTACACCAGAAATCTGTTCCCTGAAGAAAAGATGAGCAAGCTTCTACCTGTTTATAACCAAGTGCACTGTCTCACTGAATTCACATTAAATCTATGTCTAATCAGGTAGCAAATGTGATCATAACAAAGACTCTGGTTTTCTCTGCTGCTTGAGAGGATTGAAAGTCACAGTGAGGAATCACAATGTGTAGCCCAGAAAGACTTCCAGGACATACCTGAGTTTATGTCTTACATAAATTGCCTTCCTCTTAGAATCAAAGGCATCCAAGACTCTGAGCCTGTAATTTCCTTTCCAGGACCACAGGGTTAAATACCAAGGATACTAGGACAGTGAAGTCTTCTGACCTAAGGAGGTGAGTTTATTAGTTCTGCTTAGAAAAATATGTTCCTTCTTTTGAGATTAAGTTTAGGGACCTAAGGCATGCCACTTGCGTTCCCATTTTACTGCATTTCTGAGATTCAGGTGAATGTGATGGAAGAATCTTTTTGAAGGGAAAACAGGGAATGTTAAAGATTTCCGGGGCTCAGGGGATGCATCATCTCAGTAAGTTCCCTCTCCCTGAAAGGAAGGCTCACTCTTCCTCATTTATGGCTTTTACTCTGTGACATGGACCGTAACTTAACCTGTCCTAGACTCTGCTCTCTTATTTCTCATAGAAACATTGTTCTTGGGAGAAATGGAGTTGAGAGAAGGATGATCCTATCGGGGTCCCAACTTGTCCCTCTTCCTTGGTTTTTCCAGCAGTCGTGTTTGCATATTGAAGCCCTGGCCTCCCCTCAGTAGGCTAGTTTGTGATTCTCTGTGCTATATTCAGCTTATTTCGGCTTCAAAAAGGGATATTTAGTGCCATTCAATATCACGGTAGTGGTAATATTCTATGTGTCCAAGTTGGGCTACTCTCAGGCATTTCAAGTTTATACATTTTCTTTCTGGATAAGACAGTGCATAAATTGTTGAATTGTTCTGTGATGTAACCCTTCGTCCTGTGTCCACAGATTGCTGTAGAGGAGAATGCCTACTGGAAATGGTTCTTCCCTGACAGAATTTATTCTGGTGGGATTAACAGACCAGCCAGATCTCCAGCTCCCCCTGTTCTTCCTATTTCTAGTAATGTACATGGTCACTGCACTGGGAAATCTGGGCATGATAACTATTATTGGGCTGAATTCACACCTCCACACTCCCATGTACTTTTTCCTCTTCAATTTGTCCTTTATAGATCTCTGTTATTGTTCAGTGTTTACACCCAAAATGCTGATGAATTTCTTATCAAAGAAGAATATTATTTCCTACATGGGGTGCATGGCCCAGCTCTACTTTTTCTGTTTTTTTGCTATTTCTGAATGCTATGTGTTGACATCAATGGCCTATGACCGCTATGTGGCCATCTGCGACCCACTCTTGTATAATGCTGCCATGTCCCCTAAAGTGTGTTCCAGCCTTATGCTTGGTTCGTACTTGGTGGCCTTTTCTGGTTCCATGGCCCACACTGGATGCCTGCTGAGACTGATCTTCTGTGACGCCAACACCATCAACCATTATTTCTGTGACATCCTCCCTGTGCTCCAGCTCTCCTGCACCAGCACCCATGTCAATGAGCTGGTGGTGTTCATTGTGGGGGGCATCAACATCATTGTGCCCAGCATCACCATCTTTGTCTCCTATGGTTTCATCCTCTCCAGCATCCTCCGCATCAGCTCCACTGAGGGCAGGTCCAAAGCCTTCAGCACCTGCAGCTCCCACATCATTGCTGTTTCTTTGTTCTTTGGATCGTTTGCATTTATGTATCTCCAACCTTCTTCTGCTGGGTCCATGAATGTGGGAAAAATCTCTTCTGTCTTTTATACCAATGTGGTCCCCATGACGAACCCCTTAATCTACAGTTTGAGGAACAAAGATGTTAAACTTGCTCTGAGAAAGACCCTGAGGAGAATCTTTTGATTAGAAACATCATCTGTCTGTGGATAGTCACTGGACAGGGTGACTCTGTTTTAATGATGATAATTTTATTTGCAGTCTTATCCAATTTTTTTATCATGTTGAAGGAAATTTAAATATTCTATCAATGATTTCTTTTTATTTTTAAAAAGTTTTACGTTTTCCCTTTCATTTTTCTATTGTTTTTATTTTGTATTTAAATATAGTTTAAATACAATACTATATTGGTTTCTGTTTAACATCTAGCTATTCATTAAATATATACACTACTAAATCTTCACCATGAAAAATATAATTACCTTATCATCATACAAAGATATACAATATTATGGGCTATATTCCCTATGCTGTAACTAAATTCTCTATATATTCCATGCCTGTAACAAAATTGTTTTAATTTGAAGTTTATACCACATAGATCTCTCTTTTTCTCTTCACCATTTTCACCCTTTCTTATCTCTTTTTCTTTTATTTTCACCTTTATTTAATTCTAGTTATAATATAACAAAATTCTCTATCACTGGTTTTTTTCTTCAGTGTGTCTCAATTCCAGAGATGGAAGGTCCCAAAAGACTGTTAAGTGCAACCCATTTTGCTTCTGTAAAGACTGCACTATGTTTTCTTTCACTAAGTATTTTCTACTTTTGCACACTCCGACCCTGCACGTAGCCATTTGCAGAACATGTTTATTGCATGTATCATAAAAAGTAAAGCTCAGGTTAATGATTTATAGTCACTAATATTCTTAACAAAAAAATCTGAACTCTTAGTGTTCTGATTTCAAGTCTCCTACTTTTTCTAGTATACTCTGTTAGTGCTTTATTATATTATTTCTGTTACAAAAGCATGGAATATGAGAAAACATATCTAATTGAAAAGTTGACTGTGCTTTGTTCCTAGATGATACATAAATTTTTCTCAATCTGTGTATTTCTTCTTTTGTTTGTTGTTTAGAAAAATAGTTTGATGGTTCTTTTCATTGGGAAGGGAAGGTCTTTTGGGCCAGTACAGTTGGGAAATAATTGGCTGGAATAAGAAAGTTTCTTCTTCCACAGAATTAAAAAAATATTGGGAATGTTTGCAAGCATTTGTAATTCAGAGAATGGGGCATGAGAGGGACAGGAGCCCAGAACATGTAGTTAGTCCAGGACTCAACAAGACGTATGGCCAATAATTAAGAGATTCCTGTGTGCAGAGGGGTCATGAGGATTTAAAACCACACTTTCGTCTGGAAGTTTATCCTGTTCAATATGATACTATAAATAAACAGTTCCTGAAGCTTTCATGAAACTTATAATGCAGTGACCATACATTTGTAGTATTTTGGGGAAAAGAGGTGAAAAGCTGGGGCCACATTTGAGGAACTAGGTGGAGATGGGACATTTTTCACGAGATAAAATGAAATGAGTAGTTATCAAAGTCAAATTGGAAAGTAGGAACCCTAAAGTAAGATGATGGACAATAAAAGCTTATTCTTATGATTCTTTTCTTTCACTAGAAATATTATGGGGGCCAAGGGATTTCTCTGGAGAGGATAAAAGCTCAAGTAACTTGAAATTTAAAAAGTTTAACTCACAAAATTGGAGGACCTGGAAATGACTAAATCACTCCTGTTTTTGTAGGCCCCTGTACACTACTTCCTAATAGATTTTAAGGTATAAAACCCTCAAATTTTAATTAGGAAAACAATGGTAATTTCAAAGAAATTTCAGTGAATATATCAAGCTTGACAATGTCTCTTCTGGAATAAGATGCTGGATTATTTTTCTTTGAGGAAACAGACATAAAAGTATTTTACTCTAAAAAGCCTTAATATTAACCAGGGGACGATTTCAACATTTTATAAGATAACTTTAATAATATTTTGTATTGTACTTGTTTTCTAATCTCCAATTAAGTTTTAGATACTATGAAATTATTAACATGGTATGTTGGCTTGTTTGTTTTTAGGTGTTTGGCATGGCTAAATTCTTAACTTACAGTTTTTAAGTGACCACTTACATCAAATCCCCTGACTCCAATATTAATATGCTTCATTTTCACTTAAGTTCTATTTTTATAAAATAGTTGATCTAGGTTGGTGGTTTTAGTTTTTTTGTTTTTTCATTTACTTATTGTCCCTGTTGATTAAGTTCTTTTCCTTATTAAAAGAGAGGTGTATTTAAATAAGTAAATAATATCTGTGACCTTTGGGAATCTCTGTAAACATTGCAGAGGTGCTTCCACATTGTTACTTATTTGCTTATTATTTGAGGTGGCCCAAAGTGTGTGTTAAACCTGGTCACTAACTTTTATTTGAGAAGCCTCAAAATTAAATTTCATTTTTGAAAAGATAAATCTTTCAAATTAGCTTCCATTCTTTCAGATTATTTTGGGAAAAATAATAAAGTTTAAATACACCTTGTAAAACTTATGTTTGACAAAGTTGCAGAAGAATCAACTTAGCTATAACTTTCAATACGCAACTCAAGCTCTGGACTTCTCTCAAAGGAGGGGAATCAAGTTAGGGTGTTTTACATGTACAACATTAACTTATTATTTATAGTTTTTAATTTTTTGTGTTTTGTGAATGGCTCTAAGAAAGTAGTGAGAGAAAGTATGATTCTATTAAAGGTGTACAGCTGAGAGTCAAACAAAGAAGCCTGGTCCGTGTACTAGGACACAGCTGTTCCGAGTCAGTGAGAAAGATTTTATTTTCCAGGCATAAGAGAAAATTGTCCTCCGAGTTAAAGAAAGTCCCCTAACTATGTTCTGAATTTGTTTAATGTAAACCTTCTCTAAATGAGCTGCTCTTGTTCGGGATCCAGTTTGGGATGAACATGATCAGGGTGCACTGCGGTTGAGGGCTGATGACAGCCAGAAGTGGAAGGGTTTTGAGTTATTTATCCCTTTAATGCCTGAACCCCCAACATTATTGAACCCCATCCTCCGCTCTTCTTTACCCTGCATCCCTACACACACACACACACACATGCGCACGCACACACACACACACACACACATGCACAGTGTCTCAACTCATATCTTATGAGCTCCCTGCTTAATATCTAAAGCATGGCATACAACCCACTTTTAATATTTGCTGTGCACATTCATGTATTCAAGTAGATGGTTTCTAGTTATAGTTCCCAAGGGCAAGAGCTGAACAGAAAGTATTTGCTGAATCTGAGAAGAGGAAATGGTTATTGCTTCAGTCATTCCTGTGTTCATGTAAAAAACAATATAAAACAGAACATATTTTGTAACCACTAAATGCCATCAATGTGTGAACACAGAAGGAAAAAACCATAATAAAACACTTTTAACCAAACCATGAATACTTGTGTAAAAATGACAATAAGCAATAAAAGGTATTAACTTTCACTTCCTGCTATATGGTGAACTAGATATTCTAGTGGGTCCCATCCCTATAAAGTAACTGGATCCTGCATAAAATATAATATACATTGAATTGTTGTGCAAAAAGGATATATGGGAATTGCCAAGGAGAACAAAAAAGAAGGAAAGAAGGAAGTAAGGAAACAAGAGAGAAGGAAAGAAGTCAGACAAACTTAAAATATATATCACTGGAATGGGAACAACATTCCATACACATAGGGGCTCACATGAGGAATGATATCATTTAATCAGATTAGCAAGCAATCAGGAAAATAGTCTGACCAGGTAAAGAGAAAAGATGACTCACTCACCTTGGAAGGAATGACAAACCTACAAGGTCGAAACAAGCAAATGTAAATACATACTGAAGGAAAGCATCATTAGTGCCCCCAGTTTAAGTCCGTAGGCTTTCTAATGCTAAATATAAACCAAATACAATTTTATAGTCAAAGATCACCAAACACACAGTGGGAAAAACAGAACAACCTCTAAGTAGTCATTAGAAATACCAATTAAAGACAGAGTCTTTCAAGGGTTTAAGACATTTGAACTGTTAGATAAGTAATTATAAACAATAATGTATGAAATGATAACTAGAAGATAGAGTCATAGAAATGAGCAAGCAACAAGAGAATACACAAAAATTCAAAATAAAACTTTTAGAAATATAATTTCTGGCATAAAAATAAACTCAATTCAGATCAGGCACAGATTAGAGGAAGAATCTGAAGAAATTATTTAGAATGCAGCACAGAGACCCTAGAAGATAAGAAATATGAAAGAGGCTAAACATTGTGCACTCATAAATGGCAAAGTGCAGCGCTAGGAAGAGAGAATAGAGAACAGGTTAAAGAGAAATAATCTGAAGAGGTGAATGCTGAGCATTTTCCAAGATTTGTAAAATATATGAATTCACAGGCATAGGCTAATTTTGCTGAACAAAGGTAATGAGGGAAAGGTAATAAATTAGAGGTCCTAAATGGCAAAGGGAGAGGAACAGATCCTGTAGGGATACAGGAGCCACTGCATATATAAAGTAGAACAAACACAAATAAACCCATCCCCAGACACATTACAGTACTATAGAGCAACAAAGACCAAGGAAATAGTCTGACCAGGTAAAGAGAAAAGATGACTCACTCACTTTGGAAGGAATGACAAACCAACAAGGACATTAACCACAACAATAAACCAGAAAACAGCAAAATAATCCATTCATTCATCCACATGACAAATATTTACTGTTGTTCCTTACAGTTCTTCAGGTACTAGAAATAAGACAGGAAATATAGCACACCAAATTTTCTACCTGTGTGTTGTTTACCATGAGCAAAATAAGTCAATTATGTGATATAATAGAAGATGATGATTATGGAAATAATAAAGCAGAGAAGAAATAGGGAATTCTGGGAGTACATCTTTCAAATAGATGGTCAGAGAAATTTTCACTAAGTTATGATTTGAGTGAAGTCTTGAAAATGGTACGGAAGTGAGCCAGGTAGGTATCTGGAGAAGAATATTCTAGAAAGTGGAGTCAGCTGGTACAAATGTCCTGAGATGGAAAAGTGTTTGGGTAATTAGAGGAAGAAAGAGGAGAGAGAGGGACTGGAGCAGAGTGAGAGAAGGGAAATAGATTTAAAAAATCCAAGGGGTAGGGTTGGAAGAAGGGATTATTTAGGGACTTACAGACCACTGTAACATCCAGCAATAGGGTATTTACCCTAATGACTTGAAACTATATATGTTGAAACTATAATGACTTCAGCTCTTAACCTGAGTGAAATGGGGAGCCTCCAGAGGGTTTGGGACATAAGAGTGACATGATGTGGCTTCTAACAGGTTCACTCTGGCCACTGGTGGTTTGGCAAAGGTGAGGCAGGGAGAACTGTTCTGAGGCTGTTGCAAAAATTCAAGCAAGAGACCGTGAGTCTGGACTGGGACCACAGTGGAGGTGGTGACACACGGCTGGATGCAGGTAGCTTTGAAGGATTTTCTATTGACTGGATTTTGTGTGAGAGAGAAAGGCCAGGCCAACAGTGACTGAAGTTTTTTGCTTGAATAACTGGAATTGAATTTTCATTAATTTAAATGGAAAATATTGCCGGAGGAGTGGGAGCCGATTGGGAAAGCAAGATCAGAATTTCAATGCAGGACAAAATGAGTTTGAGATAATTGTTGGATATGAAAGTAGAAATCATGAGACAAATTTGGATATAATCTATGAAACTTGGAGGGGAAAAGTCAACCAGGGACATCTTATGCATAGGAATTAAAAATACCTAATATTAAAGAATAATAAAGAGCACACTTAAAATGAGAAGAGTATTCTAAAATATGAGCCACCAATAAATATTCTTATAAATTCTTACAAATCAATAAAAATGAGACACCACTACACATCTATTAGTATGTTTAAAACCCAAAGCTCTAATAGCACCAATGCAGACAAGATCTCAATCATTGCTGGTAGGAATTCAAAAGGATATAGCCACTTAAGAAGTCAGTTTGGTGGTTTCTTACAAAACTGAAACTACTTGAATCATATAATCCAGCAACTGCACTCCTTGGTACTTAGATAAAGGAATTGAAATTGTATGTCTACACAAAACCTGCACATGGTTGTTTATAGAAGCTTTATTCATAATTGCCAAAACTTAAAAGAGACCAAGGAATTTTTCAGCCAGTGACTAGATAATAAATTGAAATACATTTATACAATGGAAAATTACTCAGCACTAAAAAGAAATGAAATCACACCACAAAACAAACTGCATATTACTAAGTGAAAGTTTCCATACTGTATGATTCCAAATATATAGTTATCTGGAAGAGGCAAAACTAGAGACAGTAAAGGATTCAGTGATTGCCAGGATTTCAATGGAGGGAGAGATGAATAGGTGGGGAACAGATTTTAGGGAAGTGAAACTATGTGTGATACTATGTTGATGGATACATGCCATTACACATTTGTCAAAACCCATGGAATGTACAACACAGAATTGCTCT
Organism: Manis pentadactyla; assembly: GCF_030020395.1. Classification (NCBI taxonomy): domain Eukaryota; kingdom Metazoa; phylum Chordata; class Mammalia; order Pholidota; family Manidae; genus Manis; species Manis pentadactyla. The sequence continues at coordinate 10,312,659 of NC_080031.1, read as the reverse complement.
GATATAACTATGGACTTTAGGTGATGATAATATGTTAATCTTTGTTCCTGTATTGTAACAAATGCACTACTCTAGATTGGCATGTTAACAGTGAAGGAAGGGGTATTTGAGTTCATAGCTGAGATATACATTCCCTCAACATTGCTGTGAAGCTAAAACTCCTCTAAAAATATAGCCTATTAAAAAAAGTCACCACCACCACCAAGACTGCATAGGATAAAAGTGAGATGAACTTGAATCTGGCAATGACATTTTAGCTGTGATACAAAAGGCACAATCCATGAGAGAAAAAATTGATAAGTTGGACTTTGTCAAAATTAAAACTTCCTCCCTGACACACTATTAAGTGAATGAAAAGACAAGCCACATACTGAGAGAAAATCTTTGCAAGACACGTTTGATAAAGGACTGGTATCAAAGAACCCTTAAAACTCAACAGTAAGAAAAAAAAATCGATTCAGTCTTTAAAGTGTTAAAGATTTGGACAAGACACCTCACAAAAGAAGATATATAGATAGAAAATAACCATATGAAAACATATTCAACATCATATGCCATCCTGAAACTACAAATTAAGACAATGAGATACCACAACATACATAATACAAAGGTAAAATAGAAAATATTGACAACACAAAATGTTGGTGTGGATATGGAACAACAGGAACTCTTACTCATTTCTGGTGGAAATGCAAATGGTATATAGCAATTGTGAAAGATAGTTCCACAATTTTTAACAAAACTATATTCCTACCATATCATCCAGCAACAGGGTATTTACCCTAATGACTTGAAAACTATGTCCACATAAAAACCTTTTCATAAATGTTTATAATAGTTTTATTCATATTTGTCAAAACCTGGAGGCAATCAAGATGGCCTTATAAGGAGAATAGATTAACTGTAGTACCTTCATATGATAAAATATTATGCAATATAAAAGAAATGAGCTATCAAACCATCAAAAGACATGGAGGAAACTTAAAAGCATATTGTGAAGTAAAAGAAGTCAATTGGAAGGGCTTTGTTCTATTTGAATCCAACTAAACACTCTGAAAAAGGCCAAAGTGTGGAGACAGTAAAAGAGCAGTGGTTTAGGGGCTTGCGGAGAGAGAGGAAGAAATGAATAGGTGGAGAACAGGTGATTTTTAAGACAGGGAAAGTATTTGTTTTGTTACTATCATGGTGATACATATTATACACTTGTTAAAACTCACAGAAAGTAACACAGTGGACAATGGAATTTAGTTAAAAATATAGCATCAATTGCAACAAATGAACCACACCAATGCAAGATACTGCTAATTGGAGAAATTTGCTGGGGTAGAGGGGTGGTGAGAAGGGGTGTATGGGAACTCTGTACCTTCTGCTCAATTTTTCTATGAGACTACAGCTGCTCTGAAAAATGAAATCTACTGAAAATTGTATATCTTTTGTGTGTTGTGTGTATTTGTGTGTGTGTCTGTGTGGGGTTTGATATTTCATTTTTCTTTCAGGTCACTAATGAACATCTGAATAGTAACTGTTCCCCGCTTCAGTTTATCTACTGATTGTTCTAATTATTTTAGTACTTTTTAATGAGCCCCTTCAGTGTAGTAAAAGTTAAGGAGACAACATATATAGTGGTACCTTGTTGCATTTTCCAGCACAACCCATTTCTTGGCTCAATAATCTGAAAAACAACACAAACATTAGCAAAAAATTACTGAAAAAGCAAACGAATAAGAAGCAACCCTCAGACTCCAGGCATGTTGCACAAGGAAATGATGACAGCATTTTACTTTCTCTAGTTGCATCTGTCAGCATTTTATTTTTTTAGAATAACTTCATTTTTATGAAAATTAATTATGCTAATTTCAAAGGTATTCAAATAAGAGAAGTAAAATAGAAAAGCAACAAAAGCCATCTCTCATTTGATTACACATGCAACGTAAAACACCAGCAAGTAATCATATACAGAGACAAACGTACACACAGAGTATTATTACACAGAAGAACAAATAGAAATCATTTTATTAAAATAGATTTGTGCTGTGCAAGCTTTCATAAACAAAAATCGTCTGTGAATTTTCATCATATATTTTGTAGGAATTTCTTGAATTCTTTGTTAACACAGAAATAACCAAGTCTTAATCAACATGATAGTAAAAATGTTTGGGCTTTAGATTCCAAAGAACTAGGTTTGAAGACATCCTTGTTCTGTCATTTACTAGCTGAAATCTTAAGCAAGCTACTTATTCTCTTGGTGTCTAAAATTTCCCATTTATATACCATAAAATACAAAAACCTTGATCACAGGACTTTGGTAAGAATGACATGAGGTAATTTCTATAAACGTGGTAGTTAATAAATTATTAGTTAATATTTTTAAAAACTCAATTGTTGAGGAACAATGTGTTCTTGTCTTCCAGCTGCCTTTATTCACTGTGGCCTGAGAATCTTTACACATCTTGCTTAGGAGGCCAGTGGAAAACCTTTGAGAGGTTTAAAAGGTTTAAGAACCAGAGACCAGACAGGAAGATTCCTAGAGGAGAGAAATATATGTATAGAGGAGTTTGCAGCATACATTCCCTCTATTTGCTTTACTTACTTATTTTTCCCCTAAAATTCTTATTCATAGAAACTCATTTAGTTATTCAATAAGTATTGTTTGGACAACCACATGCCGTTTATTGCTCTAGGTTTGGAGATAGAAAGGCATGTAAGAGAGACATGGCCACTATTGCCTTAGGCTTTTATTACAGGGGGTGGACAGATACTACCTGATAACTTCCAGAGTTAAATATTTAATTAAAGTTGCAATAAGTACTTTAAAGGAGATGAATAGGTTTCTATGAATTCATTTTTCAGAATGCTTTCCCTATTTTGTTCCTAGGAATCTGCAAGAAAAGAATGTATAGAACTTAAGGAAACCCACCCCCAGAGAGACACATAGAAAGCTGTCCAAGATTACAAAGCTATTTTGGAGCAAATCTGTCCAGATTCCCTAAATCCCAGTACGGTGATTTTCTTGTGACACATTTTAGAGTGAAGAGCTCAAACACTAGAGGGAGAGTCTATTATTTCAATTTTATCTCTTTCTGCTATTTTCAACACTGGTCCAACTGAAAAGCCTTGTGTGAGTCAAATCTGCTTGCAGAAGAGCTCAGTGTTGCATGTGAAAGCTGACTCAGTAATACAGCTCATCCCAGATTGTGTGAGTAGGTGTTGAAGTCCATGTCTTCAGTCATTATACACTCACTTTCCTTAGTTCTCCTGCTACTGTTTATGTTTACTTCTTGAGATCCAGAATCTTTGCTTAATTTTTTGGCAAACATTTTTAACAGTATTGTTGGTCTACAAATAAGGTATACAAAACTCTTTGTACCTCAAAGGGGCCTTTTTTCTAGTAAAGGAGACTTGAGACTCCTATGTGGAGTAAGTGTACTCTTGTCTAAGCCACTCTCACAATTTTCCATCCTTGGAAATTGCAACTCTATCTTGCTGGTTGCTGAGGCCAAAAACATTGGAGCCATCTTTCATTATGCTCTTTCTCTAAAAACCTACATTGAGTCTGTTAATAAACATTGTCTTGATCTTCAAGATACAGCCAGAGTCATATTTCTTCTCACTGCCTCTACTGTACCCATCAGACCCCTGATCCTCTGGTCTCCCACCTGGGTTAATGTAATCACCTCATAAGTGATATCCTTGCTTCCAGCCACATCCTACTATGTTTCATTTGCCAGAGAACAAACAGAGTGATTATTTAATTCTCCACTTCTTGTTTCAAACAGTGTGCAACTACAGAGAAGTCCCAAGAACAATGATCACCCATACTTTCTCCATTGGGTTCACCATTGCTAACATTTTGCCTGATTTGTTTTACTGTTCTCTTTCCCCACACCGCACTACATGACACTAACATACATGCACACACACAGTACCATACTATTTCAGAGATGATTATACTCATCATGGCACTTCAGCCTTATATAGTTGATCATCTTCCATATAACCAACTTACAACAATTACATTCAGGTAATTTAACATCGATTCAATTCCATTGATAAATATACAATCTACATTTAAATAGCTTCAATTTCCCCAATAACATGTGCTATAGGTTCTTTTTCTTTGTCTTTTTATCCATACCTAACTAAGCATGACACTTAATTGACATCTCCCTTTAGTGTACATACTCTAGAATCATTCCTCAGCCTTTTTCTGTCTTTTATGACATTGACAGTTTAAAAAATACATGGTTAGCTATTTTAGAGATTATCCCCCAGTTTTGATTTCTCTGATTTTTTCCTCATGATTCAATTCAGGTTAAACATTTTTGACTCATATGGCTACACATGTGATATTGTGCTTTGTTTTTTTTTTTTCAGAAAAATAACACCAGAAGGCACATGATGTCATTTTTGTCCCATCATTCATGTTAGATTTAACCATTCATTAAGATAGTTTGCACAAAATTTTACTAATATAAGTGTGCTTCCTTTTCTTTGTTATTAATAAGTGTTGTGAGACAGGGTACTTTGAGATTGTGGGTCTGTCTTGTCCTTATTCCCCTATAAATCTGTACCTATGGACTTTAGTTTCCATTGAAGATTTATCTGATTCAATTATGTGGTCATTATAATATAATATTGTAATGATATCATTCCTTTTGCACTTACTACCTGATATTTTATGTAAGAAGAGCTTTCCCTTTTCAATTGGTTCTTATTTTATTAGGCTCATTATCATTGTATCAGTAAGAACTCAAAGATTCTCATGAGCCTTCCATTTTGATGTTCAAATTGTTTTAAATTTGTACAGTAGAGTTGTTTACTTTTGACCCATGTCCATAAATATTGGACACTTATTTACCCAATGGGATACTAAGATGTGCTAGGCTAATCTTGAAGTTTAGATACTTCATCATGGAATGCATTTGCCACTTCTCTCTGAAGTTCTGTTTCTTTTAGTGGGGTATACTATTTAGAAAAGATTGTCAGTGGATGATAGGTGTGAGCTGTGTTACTAGGATTTCATTACTTTGAACCCATGCAATGAAAAAAACAAGAGTAATAATCTATCAATCAGATAATGTCACTCTTCTACTCAAACACTTCAGTGGCTTCCCATTCACTTAAAGGAACAGCAAACCATTCAAATTGCCCTTAAATTCATACAGATTTTGCCTCTCTGACTCCAACATCCACAAGAAAGCACTATTTCTTACTCTGATCCTGGCTCACTCTATTTAAAGGACACTCTGTCTAAAGTTCATTCTGTTTGAAATTCACTCATCCAAAAAGGAAGTGAGGGTCACCAAAAATATATCAGACATTTTAATTTAACATGACCCTTGATTTGAAACTAATTAGTTACTCCTAAAATCTGGCAGAAACAAAGCACAAGATTTATGTTTAGAAGTGTTATTTCTTTTTTTTAAATGCAGTTTTCTACATAGACCCAGAAAGTTTCCCTCCTTTCAGAACTTTTTTTAGGGATTCTTTGACATCCTTGTTCCTAAGGCTGTAGATAAGGGGGTTAAGCATGGGAATCACTGTTGTATAAAACACAGAGGCCACCTTCTCCTGCTTGGTGTCACTCTTAGAGGTTTTAAAATACATGAAGATGATGGAGCCATAGAAGACGCAAACAGCTGCAAGGTGTGAGCTGCAGGTACTGAAAGCTTTGGACCTGCCCTCAGCTGAGCGGATGAACAAGATGTTGATAAGGATGAAGGTGTAAGAGATGAAGATGGCGAAAGCGCATGCAAATACATTGACTCCAACCAAAACCATCAGCAAGCGCTCTTTGCTGTAGTCTCTCGAGCAAGATATAGTCAGAAGAGGAAGGATGTCACAGAAGTAATGGTGGATGACATTAGTTCCACAGTAGAGGCACCTAGATATGTAGCCGGTGTGAATCGAGGCTCCAAATATCCCCACTGTATACACACTGGCAACAAGTTGGAAACAGACTCTTTCAGACATGGTGACATTGTAGAGCAAGGGGTTGTAGATGGCGACGTAACGATCATATGCCATGGCGGCCAGCATGTAAGACTCATCAATAACAAGGAAGCAGAAGAAAAACAGCTGGGTCATGCACTCAGGAAAGGAGGTGAAATTCTTCTCTGACACGAAGTTCACCAGCATCTTGGGAATTATAACCGAGGAGTAACAGAGATCTATGAAGGACAAATGACTGAGAAAATAATACATGGGCATTTGAAGCTGATGACTGATCCTGATTAAAAAGATCAAGCCCAGATTTCCCACCACAGAGGCCATGTAGATCGATAGAAAGAGGAAGAAGAGGGGAACCTGGAGTCCTGGCTGGTCTGTTAACCCCTCAAGAATAAACTCAGTGACCAAGGAATGATTTCCTGTTTGCATTCTTCTCCACTTGTGACAGGCTGAGTGGCTCAGGGAAGATGTTCTCATTCGGTGAACATTGACATTTTACAGGATTCAGTCATCAGAGACCTGATTAAAGACATTATATTTAACTTATTATGACACAGAATTTCTGAAAACCAAGAGACAAAATCTACTTGTAACTGAAGCCTTTATCAAGATATTAATGCTTCACTTGGCTTCATGTGATATTTAGAAATGAAAATCATTTTGTCCTCAGAAAGTGAGTTTTGGAAACTCTTATAAATCAAAGATAAGCTTTCAGTTATTCAGTCACCTTTAGGGAGACTGCACGGTGTTATTCTGCTGATTTTCATCTGCAGCCATCCTCACCCGCTTCTGATGCCTGGGAGCTTAACCTCTCCCTACGGCTGTCCCTTGAACGTCCCCACCGGCTTTGACAGCTTCCCTTTGCTCATTCAGACCCTGACTCCAGTCACAACGAACTTGGGTTTCCTCCAAGGTTTCCTTTCCCCTCTCAATTACTGGTTTTTGCCTTGCCTTTTCTATCCTCTACCCAGGTTATGACACAGATAGGAGAGGAATGAAAGTGTGCTGGGGGCAGTGGGGGGAGGGCAGTGGTGGAGGGAGAGCTGGTGCCATGGGCTGTAGTAAGAGGAGAAGAGTGATGACAGGAAGAGCTGGTTTGGGGCATTTATTGGGCATCTATCATGTGCCATGTGTTAAGAAGATTTTATTAAGGATCTGGTTTAATATTCTTATTAACCCTGTGAAACAGATACTGTGTCTTACCTCTATTTTGTAGATTGACTGAGGGACAGAGAAAGAGGTTAAGTAAATGCGTGCCCTACATCACATAACATGTAGGCAGTATTATTGTCACTCTTTTATAAATGAGATTCTGTAAATATTCCAAGTTTACATGACTAGAAGGGTTGGAGCCAGAATTCATGTTCTTGTCTGTTTTGTTACAAGTCAAACAATGTGTCAAGTTAACTGATATTTTTTCCTAAACCTGACCACATTATCATAACTTCTCTGCAGCTTTACTTAATATGCCACTCATTACTCATCATTATTATAAATCTAAATAATAAGTACTGACATACAGTCCAGTGCTATTCCAAATTTGACACATTTCAGATAAATATTAAGACATATATCTGTGTGGGCTGTGACATCAACAAAATACTTTGATCCTTCTTCCTTGACAAACTATTAGATACAGAAATTCTTTAACAACTTGTAGCACAATAGGATCTCTGAGTGATGGTGCCTCTGAGGAGAAGTTTGAGGATCGGGGTGTTTAAGTCTCAAGAAAAATACATTTAATCTCAGTTAGTAGAAATGTTTAATGTAATTCAAGTGCTGAAAGAAGATTCTTATTCCTGAATTACAATCAGGAAAGGAAATCAGGCATAAAACAAATGAATAAAAATGACAGGCAATGCCGGGGGTTCCTGCCTTTCATTTTTAAGATTGGCTTTTGGGAACCCTTGTGAATCCACTCTTGGAAAAGTGTTAAGTGGGGAAAGAGACCATTTTTGACCCTGAATATAGCAGTTTGTGAGGTGGGATAGAAGTAGGAGTTTGAATTTGTATTGCTGGGTTGACCCACTTCTAACTCAGATGTTGGAGAGTAGGTAGATAAAGAGGATTTCCTGGCATAACCCTTTTCCTATTACAGTGTGAATGTGTGTGCAAATGCTCTTTAAATTTCCAAGATCAATATAAATGAGAGATATATTAATATGACTGGACACATCATGGGGAAGCCAAGCGCTTGAGGTCAGAAGATACAGGTATAGAACTAGCGGAAGGGGAAACGTTTCCATGCACTGCGCTCTGTGTCCGCCGGTCAGGAAGCAGACACTGCCCGGCTGTGCAGCCTTGTCCATATAGCATGAGTAGTAAGAATTTTTAACTTCCTTACAAAGCTTGATTACAACTACAGTATCTTATCAATGATAAATAGAATCATTTTATGACTTACCTGAATATTGCCACCAGGGAAGGTGCTGCTGGTCTGCATGATTTTTTATCTTTGGTCTCATATAGTGCATGTGTGCACACACACACTTAGAAGATAATTCTATCAGCAAACACTAATGGGCCAGATTTACTCTGATTCTGGCAAAATTATGGAGTTGAATCTGCATAAAAAATTCAGAGAGTACTGATGAAGAGTAACAGTTTTCGACTGACCAAGCAGAACAAGATAATCTTACTGACCTTAGTCCTCTATCATTAAAGGGAATTTTATTTGGGTGTATTTGTAAACAGACGTCCTCCTTAGGGGCTTGTTGCCTCAGTAGTTGGGCTCTATAGGGAAGAAACAATTACAAATAAATATTTGTTGGCAGTGCAGTGACATTCTTATTGATCCTTGGGGTATTCAAAGAAAACATCAAATTTATTTCCCTGAGTCTTAAGAAGATTAATAATGATTCCATAGTAAATACACAGCTTTTGACACATTAAAATTAAAGTGCTTTATCAAGACTGCAAAACACCATTTTTGTAAGCATTTTATGAATTCTATAATCCAGCCAAATCCATTCCATCATATCCAAACATAGACAAGCTTTTTTATTCCTAACTTATCTGGATGTTTTGGGGGATTATACATCGAGAAAAAGAATAAGTGATCTGTTTCTCGTCTGTGATTTCAGAAAGTGTAAGCTGGGCCCCACAGGATTTTCTTGTAAAGTCACATGTCTATGGAAAGCATATATCCCTACAATTTTCCTGGGCAGACCTGATTTCAAATACATTAATTTTTTCCATTCTAAACCATCATGAACTGTCTGTTCATATCTTTATCAAAATTGTAGATAAAAATCTTTATTGAAGTATAATTGTCCTACAATAAATTGCACGTTTAAAGTGTATAATTAGGTAAATTTGACATATTTACTCATGAAACCATCAGGAAAATTAACCTATCCAACCCCCTTTCTAATCCTTTCCTCTGAGCTTTCTTCCATTGATCCCCAGGCAACCATGAATCCACTTTCTTTCACTGTAGATGAGTCTGCATTTCCTAGAATGCTTTACTTATAGAACCATAAACAGACATGCTTTCCTTGGCTTCTTATATTCAGCATAATTATTTTGAGAATCACTTATGGTTTTGCAAGTATCAAAAATTCTTTTTACCTCTCTCCACTTCATTCTTCTTTTTCTTCTTTTCCTCTTTGCATAAGGATGTTATTTTTTTTAAGAACCATCATATTGCCTTAGAATGAAACTTTGTTGAGATCAACTGACCATCTATGTGTGTGTCTATTTTGGTGCTTTTTATTCTACTCCCTTAATTTACTTGTCTATCTTGATCCCTAAACCACACTGTCTTGTTAATTGTAGCCTCATAATATGTTTTAAAGTTTATAACATAAATTCTTGACTTTTGTTCTTGTTTATCAAAGCTGCTTTTTAAATTCTTGTCATTTTGCATTTCCTCATGAACTGTAGAAAGTTTATCAATCTTCATAAAATGCCTGCTGTGAGTTCGAATGGGATTATACTGAATCTATAAATAAACGTGAGGAAAACTGATGCAGGAACACAATATATTCAGGTTTTCTTTAATTTTTCTCAAAAATATTTTGCTTGTAAAGATTTTACATATATTTTGCCAGATTTATCACTAAGGATTTCATGTTTCATGTTTTTGCAAATGGTATTTTAAAATTTAATTTCCTATTGTTCATTGGTAATATATTGAAAATGATGGATTTTGTATAATTCATCTTGTTTCCTACCATCTCGCTAAACTCAGTTGCTATTTATAGAAGCTTTACTTGTAGATTCCAAACGGTTTTCTATGCAGGCAATAATGTATTACTAAAATGTTGTATTTCTTCCTTTGCGGACTGGATGAACTTTTTAGTATTTTGTTATTGTTGATATTTTGCCTTATTGCCCTGAAGTCTACTTTAACTGATATGAAGACATCCACACTTTATTTTTTAGAAGTAATGTCTGCATGGTATACGTATTTCCATTGTTTTACTTTCACCTACTTACATTACTCTTTTTGAAGCGAGTTTCTTATAGTGTATAGTTGAGCTGTTATTTTAGCCAATCAGTGGATAACTGGTGTATTTAATAATTGATTTTTTTATTTAGTTTACTTTTTTATTTTTATATTTATATGCTTTAATTTAATTTAATGATTAAATAGAATAGTCAGATGTGAAAAAAGAAGAAATTACATCCAACACCACAGAAATTCAAAGAACTATAAGAGAATTCTATGAAAAATTATATGCCAATATATTGATAAAATTTATTGGCAACCTAGATAAAACAGATAAATTACTAGAAACATACAATCTACCAAGACTGACCCAGGAAGAAACCTAATATCTAAACAGAACAATTACTAATAATGACATTGAACTGGTAATAGGAAAACTTCCAACACACCAAAGTCCAGGGATGGAAGGCTTCACAGGTGAATTCTACCAAACATTCAAAGATGAGCTAATACCTATCCTTCTTAAGATACCTGAAAAATAGGAGGGAATACTTTCAAACTCATTCTCTGAGGTCAGTATTACACTAAAACCAAAACCAGAAACATACACTACAGAAAGAAAGAAAATTCATACCAAAATCCCTGATGAGCAAAGATGTAAAATTTCACAACAAAATATTAGCAGACTGAATTCAAAAATAGAGAAACTCATCATGACCAGCAGAGATTTATTCCAGGGATGTCAGGATGGTATAATATCCATAAACCAATCAGTATCATATCCCACATTAACAAAAGGGATAAAAAACAATGATCATCTCAATAGGTGCTGAAAAAGAATTTGACAAATTTCAACATCCATACATGATAACAACTCTCAACAATATGTGTATAGAGGATACATACATCAACATAATAAAGGCTAAATATGACATACCAACAACTAGCATCATAATAAATGGCAAAAAGCTGAAGCTTTTTCACTGAGATCAGGGACAAGACAAGGATGTCCTCTTTTACCACTTTTATTCAACATAGTACTGGAGGTCCTAGCCACAACAAGGAGACAACACCAAGAAATAAAAGGCATCCAAATTCGTAAGGAAGAATTACAACCGTCACTACTTGAAGATGACACGTTATACAAAGAAAACCCAACAACTGCACCAAAAGCTATTAGAATGAATGACTGGATTCAGCCAAGTTGCAGGGTACAAAATTAATACACAGAAATTGGTTGTATTCCTGCATGCTAACAACAAAATAGAAGAAACATCAATCAGGAAAACAAAATCATTTACAATTACAACAAAAGTAATAAAATACCTAGAAATAAAACTAACCAAGGAGGTGAAAGACCTGTTATACTCTGAAAAGTATAAGACACTGGTAAAAGAAGTTGAAGAAGACATAAAGCAATGGAAATCTATCCCATGTTCATGGATAGGAAGAATCCATACTGTTAAAATGGCTATCCTGCCCAAAGTAATTTCACAGATTCATTGCAATCCCTATCAAAACACCAATCATATATTTCAATGCACTAGTGGTAATAATCCTAAAACTTATATGGAACCACAAAAGACCTTGAAAATCCCAAGCAATATTGAGAAAGAAGAACAAAGCTGGGACTATCACACTCCCTGATTTCAAGCTATACTGCAAAACTACAGTGATTAAAACAGGATGGTACTGGCTCAAGAACAGACCCACAGGTCAACAGAAGTGAATAGGGAGCCCAAAAAGAAGTCCATACATATATAGCCCATTAATATATGACAAAGGTGGCTAGAATATAAAATGGGGAAAAGACAGTCTCTTCTATAGACAGTGTTGGGAAAATTTGACAGCTATAAACAAAGGAATTTAACTAGATCACCCTTTTACACCATACTCAAAAGTAAAATCTAAATGTATGAAGACCTAAATGTAAGATGTGAAACCATAAATCTCTTAGAAGGAAACAAAGGCTAGCATCTAATGAACATCACCATGAAAAATTTCTTGGTGGATATATCTCCACAGACAAGGGTAACAAAAGCAAAAATAAACAAGTGGGACTTCACCAGACTTAAAAGGTTGTTCACCACAAAGCAATCCCTCAACAAAACACAAAGGTAATCTACTGTATGGGATGATATATTTGCAAGTGATATATCCAATAGCTGGCTAATACCCAAAATATATAAGGAACTCATATAACTCAACACCAAAACACATTCCAATTTAAAATGGGAAGAGGACCTGAACAGGCATTTTTCTTAAGACAGCATAGAGATGGCCAAAAGACATATGAAAAGATGCTCTACATCACGAATCATTGTGGAAGTGCAAATAAAAACCACAGTTAGGTATCATCTTACACCAGTCAGAATGGCTGCTGTCCAAAAGACAAGAAATAACAAGTGTCAGCAAGGATGCGGAGAAAAGGGAACCCTGCTACACTGTTGGTGAGAATGTGAATTGGTCCAGCCAATGTGGGAAACAATATGAAAGTTCCTTAAACAACTGGAAATAGAAATACCATATGACTGAGCTATTCCACTTCTGGGAATTTACTGGAAGAAAACAAAATCTCTCATTCAGAAGGATATATGCACATCTATGTTCACTGCAGTATTATTTACAATATCCAAGATACGGAAGCAACCCAAATGTCCACTGATAGTTGAATGAATAAAGAAAAGTTGGTACATATACACAATGGGATATTACTCAGGCACAAGAAAGAAAGAAATGTTGCCATTTGCAACAATATAGGTGGACCTAATGGGTATCATGCTAAGTGAAATAAGCCAGGTGGAAAAAGACAAATACCATATGGTTTCACTTACATGTGGAATCTGAGAAGAAAACAACCAAAAATGCAATAGACCCATTCATATGAATAACAGACTAACTCTTGGTTACCATAGGGAAGGAGGTTGGGTGATGGGTGAAATCAGTGAAGGGGATAAAGAGGTAAAAACTGCAAATTGTAAAAGAAGTTACTTATTGGAGTGGAAGTACAACATATAGAATATAACCTATAATACTTAATATCCTGGTATTGGTAACAGGGGGAACTACACTTACCTTGGGAAGCATCTAGTAATGCATGTAATTATCAAGTCAGTATGTTGTACTTCTGAAACCAATATAATATTGCATATCAACTTTATTCCAATAAAAATTAATAAACACTAAGTGTTGACAGGTATTTTTCTGTTATTAAGATGATCACATAGTTTTATTACTCATTTGATATGGTGAATTATATTTATTGATATTTATCTGGATATTTTTGTGGAGCAGAAAGAGAGAGCCCCTCAAATTGTTATAATAACATTGATATCACAACAAAAAGAGGATCATATGATAAAGGAGTATTAACATGTTTGCAAGGGTCTGAAATTTACTCTCATTGTTATGCTACAGAAATATTTGAATTGCCTAACATTATGGCACAAAGTAGGAAGTTGGGATTTGAACAGGTGGCCTAAACTTCATTCATTACACAAAAGGATATTTTAATTAGATTCATTCCAGAAACAAGTTTATTTCAGACCCTGTGTATCTTTATTGAGTTTATGACAGAAAACGGGTAGACTGTTATTATTATTATTCTTGTTAACTTTTTAATTAAGCTTTTATTGATATACACTCTTATGAAGGTTTCACATGAAAACACAATGTGGTTACTACATTTACCCATATTATAAAGTCCCCACCCATAACCCAAAGCATTCACTGTCCAGCAGTCAAGTAAGATGCCACAGATTCACGATTTGCCTTCTCTATGCTACACTGTTTCCCTGTGACCCCCCACACCATGTGTACTAAACATAATGCCCCTCAATCCCCTTCTCCCCCTTCCCTACCCACTGTCCCATGCCCCTCCCCTTTTATAACAACTAGTTCTCTCTTGGAGTCTCTGTGTCTGCTGCTATTTTGTTCCTTCAGTTTTGCTTCATTGTTATGCTCCACAAACGAGGGGACTCATTTGGCACTTGTCTTTCTCTGCCTGCCTTATGTCACTGAGCATATCCTTCAGCTCCATCCATGTTGCTGCAAATGGTAGGATTTGTTTCTTTCTTATGGCTGAATAGTATTCCATTGTGTATACATACCACATCTTCTTTATCCATTCATCTACTGATGGACACTTAGGTTGCTCCCATTTCTTGGCTATTGGAAATAGTGCTGTGGTAAACATAAGGGTGCATATATCTTTTTGAATCTGTGATCCAGTTTTCTTAGGGTAAATTCCTAGGAGTGGAATTCCTTGGTCAAATGGTATTTCTATTATGAGTTCTTTTTTTTTTTTTTTGAGAGGGCATCTCTCATATTTATTGATCAAATGGTTGTTAACAACAATACAATTCTGTATAGGGGAGTCAATGCTCAATGCACAATCATTAATCCACCCCAAGCCTAATTCTCTTCAGTCTCCAATCTTCTGAAGCATAATGAACAAGTTCTTACATGGTGAGCAAATTCTTACATAGTGAATAAGTTCTTACATGGTGAAGAGTACAAGGGCAGTCATCACAGAAACTTTCGGTTTTGATCACGCATTATGAACTACAAACAATCAGGTCAGATATGAATATTCGTTTGATTTTTATACTTGATTTATATGTGGATCCCACATTTCTCCCTTTATTATTATTTTTATTATTGTTTTTAATAAAATGCTGAAGTGGTAGGTAGATGCAAGATAAAGGTAGAAAACATAGTTTAGTGTTGTAAGAGGGCAAATGTAGATGATCAGGTGTGTGCCTGTAGACTAAATATTAATCCAAGCTAGACAAGGGCAACGAAACATCCATGGATGGAGAAGATTTCTCTCAAAACAGGGGGGTGAGGTTCTAAGCCTCACCTCTGTTGATCCCCAATTTCTCACCTGATGGCCCCCGTGCAACTGTGCCTGTCTTACGTTGTTCCTCCCTTGAGGAATCTTACCCGTCTCTGGCTAACCAGTCATCTTCCGGGGCCATACAGGGAAATGTAAAGTTGGTAAGTGAGAGAGAAACCATGTTGTTTGAAAAGGTTAGCTTTTTACTTCTTTGCAGATTTATGCCCTGTTTCTTCTATGCCCAGCATTTGTCTTGAGGTATCTTTACCACTTGGAGGAATTATGATACTCGGTAAATTCGATATGAGGCACGAATTCTATTTAAGGGTTGTAATTAGGAAGGAAGAAGAAAAGCTATAGAAGTAGCAGACAGAAGAAAACATGGGAAGATTGAATATTTCTTTGACGTACCTTCTTGTAGAGTAACTTAAACATATATAGGTTCTAAACTACTAATTAAATTGTGCACACACGTTAACATAATAGGAATACAGTTACATAACCAAAGCAGATCTATAATTACCAGCCATCCCCAGTGAAACCAGGAAAACCAGTTAGACAGCCTAGGCATTTGTGAAAATTTATCTATGATATGATGGATATTGTCCAACTGTACTTGAACAGTCTGAGAGAAATCAGACAAATTAAAACAACCCATTCCTGGGAACTGTTCACATCCCACATGTTCTTTTAACATTAGATAGTCTGTAGTTGTAAGATCTTGGAGCGCTACAACTTGCACTTCTCCTAATACTTGGTTGAGTTCCAACAGTATAGTTCCAGTAAAATTTGTTGTTTTACTGTATGCACAGGCCAGCTTAGATATCTCCTTCTTCATTCCCATGGAAAGTCCAGGAACCGGTGGGATGAGTGCATCTACAGCTGTAGCAGCGCCTGGATCTTTGTTGAGGTTATTTGATGATCATCTTCTGGTATGACTCTCCTAGAGAGTGCTGATGTAGGAAGTTCTTATTCATATCGTATCTTAGTTCATTTTCTGGGTAGCCAAATTAGGCTTTTATCCTCTGTATAAACACAAACAGACCCTTTGCCCACACTTTGATATGCCCTTTATACCATTGTGTAGAACTCATTGGAGGTCACCACACAGGAACTGCTTTTCTTTTTTTTTTTTAAGAGAAAGGAATATTATCTGAAAAATGTACCTTCATAGCCGATCATCTGACACACTTTAAGTGATCAAAATTAAGGATATTTAAAGCATGCATTAATCGTTGTTTTGCAGTTAGTTTTATCCTATCAGGGAGTAATCCCCCTTTTCTTCCTTTCTTTTTTTTTGTTATCATTAATCTACACTTACATGAAGAATATTATGTTTACTAGGCTCTCCCCTATACCAGGCCCCCCTATAAATCCCTTTACAGTCACTGTCAGTCAGCATAGCTATATGTTGTAGAATCACTACTTGTCTTCTCTGTGTTGTACAGCCCTCCCCTTTCTCCCACCACCCCCATGCATGCTGATCTTAATACCCCCCTTCTTATTCCCCCCCCTTATCCCTCCCTACCCACCCATCCTCCCCAGTCCCTTTCCCTTTGGTACCATATACTCCATTCTTGGGTTCTGTGTTTCCACTGATCTTTTGTTCCTTCAGTTTTTCCTTTGTTCTTATACTCCATAGATGAGTGAAATCATTTTTTATTTCTCTTTCTCCACTTGGCTTATTTCACTGAGCATAATACCCTCCAGCTCCATCCATGTTGCTGCAAATGGCAGGATTTGCCCTCTTCTTATGGCTGAGTAGTATTCCATTGTGTATATGTACCACATCTTCTTTATCCATTCATCTACCGATGGACATTTAGGTTGCTTCCAAATCTTGGCTTTTGGAAATAGTGCTGCGATAAAAATAGGGGTGCATCTGTCTTTCTCAAACTTGATTGCTGCATTCTTAGGGTATATTCCTAGGAGTGGAATTCCTGGGTCAAATGGTAAGTCTGTTTTGAGCATTTTGAGGTACCTCCATACTGGTTTCCACAATGGTTGAACTTATTTACATTCCCACCAGCAGTGTAGGAGGGTTCCCCTTTCTCCACAGCCTCGCCAACATTTGTTGTTGTTTGTCTTTTGGATGGCAGCCATCCTTACTGGTATGAGGTGATACCTCATTGTAGTTTTAATTTGCATTTCTCTGATAATTAGTGATGTGGAGCATCTTTTCATGTGTCTGTTGTCCATTTGTATTTCTTTTTTGGAGAACTGTCTGTTCAGTTCCTCTGCCCAATTTTTAATTGGATTATTTGATTTTTGTTTGCTGAGGCATGTGAGCACTTTACATATTTTGGACGTCAAGCCTTTATAGGATCTGTCACTTACAAATATATTCTCCCATACTGTAGGGTTCCTTTTTGTTCTATTGATCGTGTCTTTTGCTGTAAAGAAGCTTTTCAGCTTAATATAGTCCCACTTGTTCATTTTTGCTGTTGTTTTCCTTGCCCGGGGAGATATTTTCAAGAAGAGGTCACTCATGTTTGTGTCTAATAGGTTTTTGCCTATGTTGTTTTCTAAGAGTTTTATGGTTTCATGACTTACATTCAGGTCTTTGATCCATTTTGAATTTACTTTTGTGTGTGGGTTTAAACAATGGTCCAGTTTCATTCTCCTACATGTAGCTGTCCAGTTTTGCCAGCACCATGTGTTGAAGAGACTGTCATTTCGCCATTGTATGTCCATGGCTCCTTTATCAAATATTAATTGACCATATATGTTTGGGTTAATGTCTGGAGTCTCTAGTCTGTTCCACTGGTCTGTGGCTCTGTTCTTGTGCCAGTACCATATTGTCTTGATTACTATGGCTTTATAGTAGAGCTTGAAGTTGGGGAGTGAGATCCCCCCCCACTTTATTCTTCTTTCTCAGGATTGCTTTGGTTATTCGGGCTCTTTGGTGTTTCCATATGAATTTTTGAATTATTTGTTCCAGTTCATTGAGGAATGTTGCTGGTAGTTTGATAGGGATTGCATCAAATTTGTATATTGCTTTGGGCAGGATGGCCATTTTGATGATATTAATTATTCCTAGCCACGAGCATGGGATGAGATTCCATTTGTAAGTGTCCCCTTTAATTTCTCTTAAGAGTGACTTGTAGTTTTCAGAGTATAAGTCTTTCACTTCTTTAGTTAGGTTTATTCCTAGGTATTTTATTCTTTTTGATGAAATTGTGAATGGAGTTGTTTTCCTGATTTCTCTTTCTGTTGGTTCATTGTTAGTGTATAGGAAAGCCACAGATTTCTGTGTGTTGATTTTGTATCCTGCAACTTTGCTGTATTTCGATATCAGTTCTAGTAGTTTTGGGGTGGAGTCTTTAGGGTTTTTTATGCTCAATATCATGTCATCTGCAAATAGTGACAGTTTGACTTCTTCTTTACCAATCTGGATTCCTTGTATTTCTTTATTTTGTCTGATTGCCGTGGCTAGGACCTCCAGTACTATGTTAAATAACAGTGGGAAGAGTGGTCATCTGTGCCTTGTTCCCGATCTCAGAAGAAAAGCTTTCAGCTTCTTGCTGTTCAGTATAATGTTGGCTGTGGGTTTATGATATATGGCCTTTATTATGTTGAGGTACTTGCCCTCTGTACCCATTTTTCTGAGAGTTTTTATCATGAATGGATGTTGAATTTTGTCAAATGCGTTTTCAGCATCTATGGAGATGATCATGTGGTTTTTGTCTGTCTTTTTATTGATGTGGTGATTGATGTTGATGGATTTTCGAATGTTGTACCATCCTTGCATCCCTGGGATGAATCCAACTTGGTCGTGGTGTACGATCCTTTTGATGTATTTTTGAATTCTGTTTGCCAATATTTTGTTGAGTATTTTTGCATCTACATTCATCAGGGATATTGGTCTGTCATTTTCTTTTTTGGTGGGGTCTTTGCCTGGTTTTGGTATTAGGGTGATGTTAGCTTCATAGAATGAGTTTGGGAGTATTCCCTCCTCTTCTATTTTTTGGAGAACTTTAAGGAGAATGGGTATTATGTCTTCCCTGTATGTCTGATAAAATTCCGAGGTGAATCCATCTGGCCCGGGGGTTTTGTTCTTTGGTAGTTTTTTGATTACCGCTTCAATTTCATTGCTGGTAATTGGTCTGTTTAGATTTTCTGTTTCTTTCTGGGTCAGTCTTGGAAGGTTGTATTTTTCTAGGAAGTTGTCCATTTCTCCTAGATTTCCCAGCTTGTTAGCATATAGGTTTTCATAGTAGTCTCTAATAATTCTTTGTATTTCTGCAGGGTCCGTCGTGATTTTTCCTTTCTCATTTCTGATACTGTTGATTTGTGTTGACTCTCTTTTCCTCTTAATAAGTCTGGCTAGAGTCTTGTATATTTTGTTTATTTTCTCAAAGGACCAGCTCTTGGTTTCATTGATTTTTTTCTATTGTTTTATTCTTCAAAATTTTATTTCTTTTCTGATCTTTATTATGTCCCTCCTTCTTCTGACCTTAGGCCTCATTTGTTCTTCTTTTTCCAATTTCGATAACTTGACATTAGATCATTCACTGGGGATTGTTCTTCCTTCTTTAAATATGCCTGGATTGCTATATACTTTCCTCTTAAGACTGCTTTTGCTGTGTCCCACAGAAGTTGGGGTTTTGTGTTGTTGTTGTCATTTGTTTCCATGTATTGCTGGATCTCCATTTTGATTTGGTCATTGATCCATTGATTATTTAGGAGTGTGTTGTTAAGCCTCCATGTGTTTGTGAGCCTTTTTGCTTTCTTTGAACAGTTTATTTCTAGTTTTATGCCTTTGTGGTCTTAAAAATTTGTTGGTAGGATTTCAATATTTTGGAATTTACTGAGGCTCTTTTAGTGGCATTGTACGTGGTGTATTCTGGAGAATGTTCCATGTGCACTTGAGAAGAATGTGTATCCTGTTGCTGTTGGATGTAGTGTTCTGTAGATGTCTATTAGGTCCATCTGTTCTAGTGTGTTGTTCAGTGCCTCTGTGTCCTTACTTATTTTCTGTCTGGTGGATCTGTCCTTTGGAGTGAGTGGTGTGTTGAAGTCTCCCAGAATGAATGCATTGCATTCTATTTCCTCCTTTAGTTCTGTTAGTGTTTTTTTCAGATATGTTGGTTCTCCTATATTGGGTGCATATATATTTAGAATGGTTATATCCTCTTGTTGGACTGAGCCCTTTATCATTATGTAGTGTCCTTCTTTATCTTTTGTTACTTTCTTTATTTTGAAGTCTGTTTGGTCTGATACTAGTATTGCAACACCTGCTTTTTTCTCTGTTGTTTGCATGAAATATCTTTTTCCATCCCTTGACTTTAAGTCTCTGTATGTCTTTGGGTTTGAGGTGAGTCTCTTGTAAGCAGCATATGGATGGGTCTTGCTTTTTTATCCATTCTTTTACTCTGTGTCTTTTGATTGGTGCATTCAGTCCATTTACATTTATGGTGATTATTGAAAGGTATGTACTTGTTGCCATTGCAGGCTTTAAGTTTGTGGTTACCAAAGGTTCAGGGTTAGCTTCTTTACTATCTTCCTGTCTAACTTAACTCACTTGTAGAGCTATTATAAACGCAGTCTGATGATTCTTTATTTCTGTCCCTTCTTATTCCTCCTCCTCCCTTCTTCATATGTTGGGTGTTTTGTTGTGTGCTCTTTTTAGTAGTGCTCCCATCTAGGGCAGTCCCTGTAAGATGCCCTGTAGAGGTTGTTTGTGGGAGGCAAATTCCCTCAACTTTTGCTTGTCTGGGAATTATTTAATCCCTCCTTCATATCTAAATGATAATCGTGCTGGATACAATAGTCTTGGTTCGAGGCCCTTCTGTTTCATTGCCTTAAGTATATCATGCCATTCTCTTCTGGCCTGTAGGGTTTCTGTTGAGAAGTCTGATGGGTTTTCCTTTGTAGGTGACCTTTTTTTTCTCTCTGGCTGCCTTTAATACTTTTTCCTTGTCTTTGATCTTTGCCATTTTAATTATTATGTGTCTTGGTGTTGCCCTCCTTGGATCCCTTGTCATGGGAGTTCTGTGTACCTCTGTGGTTTGAGAGGCCATTTCCTCCCCTAGTTTGGGGAAGTTTTCAGCAATTATTTCTTCAAAGATACTTTCTATCCCTTTTTCTCTCTCTTCTTCTTCTCATACCCCTATAATGTGGATATTGTTCCGTTTCGATTGGTCACTCAGCTCTCTTAGAATTCTTTCATTCCTGGAGATCCTTTTACCTCTCTCTGCATCAGCTTCTCTGCATTCCTGTTCTCTGTTTTCTAGTCCATTAATGGTCTCTTGCATCTCGTCCATTCTGTTTTGAAGTCCTTCCACAGCTTGTTTTATTTCTGTATTCTCCTTCCTTAGTTCTTGGATGTTTCTCTGCAAGTCCATCAGGATGGTTATGTCTTTTGTTTTGAATTCTTTTTCAGGAAGACTGGTTAGATCTATCTCCCCAGGTTCCTTCTCATGGGAAGATGTAGCAGATGCCGAAGCTGTCTGGATTAGTCTTGTCTGGATCATATTTTTTTGCCTTTTCATGTTGATAGGTGCTATTGACTGTCAGCTGGGAGGGCCAAACTTTCCGCTTGCTACTGGCCTTTCTTTACTGGGACAACTGCGATCCCTAGTGGTTTGTGTTGGGTAATTGCTTGTAGACTGGGTCTTTGTGTCTTGCCCGGCCGGTATGGAGGAAGCTCCCTTGCTGAGGGCGTGGCCAGCCTCAGGCTGCTTCTCTGCTTTCGCCGCACCCCAGAGGGTTAATGAATGGGGGGCTGCTTGGCTGTTTACCTCAATGAGGGGTCTCAGAGCTGTTGCCCAGGGCGTTAGTGCACCCGGTTTTTCCTGTAATTTCCAGCTTCTGGACTGTGACCTTTGTTGTTTCCGTCCAGCTGTTGCGTCCCTGTCCCTTTAAGACTTTCAAAAAGCACTCGCTTTTCTTTTTCACAGGGGCACCAGCTTTGGAACCCGCTCCGAGGTCTTGCTGCCCTGTTTCCCTAGTTTCCAGCCCTCCATGCATGCACTGTGTCTGCACTCTGGTGCTGATGGCTAGGGCCGGGTGATTAGCAGGCCTGGGCTCCCTCTCCCTCCCTGTTCCGAGTCCCCTCCTCCCGCTAGGAGCTGTGGGGAGGGGTGCTGGTGGGGTCCCACCGGGCTGGGGCTTGTATCTTACCCCTTTTACCAGGCACTTGGCTCTCGCATGTGTGGATGTAGTCTGGCTGTTGTCCTGTGTCTTCTGGTCTCTATTTTAGGATTAGTTGTATTTGTTGTATTTTCAAAAGTATGTATGTTTTTGGGAGGAGATCCCCACTGTCCTACTCACGCCGCCATTTTGGCTCTGCCTCCTATTTTAAGTTTATGAGGAACCTCCGTACTGCTTTCCACAATGGTTGAACTAATTTACATTCCCATCAATAGTGTAGGATGATTCCCCTTTCTCCACATCCTTACCAGCATGTGTTGTTGTTTGTCTGTAGGATTGTGACTGTCCTAGTTGGTATTAAGTGTTATCTCATTGTGGTTTCAATTTGCATTTCTCTGATGATAAGCAATGTATAGCATCTTTTCCTGTGCCTGTTGGCCATCTGAATTCCTTCTTTGGAGAAGTGTCTGTTCAGATTCTCTGCCCATTTTTAATTGGGTGATTTGCATTTTGGGTGTTGAGGCACATGAGCTCTTTATATATTTTGGATGTCAGCCCCTTTTAGGATTTATAATTCATGAATATATTCTCCCATACTGTAGGATGACTTTTCATTCTACTGATGGTGTCCTTTTCTGTACAGAAGCTTTTTACTTTGATATAGTCCACTTGTTCACTTTTGCTTTTGTTTCCCTTGCCCAAGGAGATATGTTCATAAAAAAGTTGCTCATGTTTATATTCAAGAGAGTTTTGCCTATGTTTTCTTCTAAGAGTTTTATGGTTTCATGACTTACATTCAGGTCTTTTATTCATTTCAAGTTTACTTTTGTGTTTGGAGTTAGAAAGGAATCCAGTTTCATTCTCTTACATGTAATTGTCCAGTTTTGCCCACACTAGTTTTTGAAGAGGCTCTCACTTCCCAACTGTATATCCATGATTCCTGTATCATATATAAATTGGCCATCTATACTTGGGTATATACCTGGGTTCTCTATTCTGTTACATTGGTCTATGGGTCCGTTCTTGTTCCAGTACTAAATTGTTTTGCTAATTGTGACTTTGTGGTAGAGCTTGAAGTTGGGTAGCATACTCTCCCCAGCTTTGTTCTTCATTCTCAGGATTGTTTTGGCTATTTGGGGTCTTTTGTGATTCCATATGAATTTCAGAACTATTTGTTCTAGTTCATTGAAGAATGCTGTTGGTATTTTGATAGGGATTGCATTGAATCTATAGATTGATTGGGGTGGATGGCCATTTTGAAAATATTAATACTTCATACCCATAAGTAAGGATGTATTTCCTTTTATTAGTTTCCTCTTTAATTTCTATCAAGTGTCTTATGCTTTTCAAGGTATAGGTCTTTCACTTCCTGGGTTAGGTTTATTCCTAGGTATTTTATTGTTTTTGATGCAATTATGAATGAAATTGTTGTCCTGAATTCTTTCTGCTTATTTAGTGTTATGGTATAGCAATGCAGCAGATTTCTGTATATTAATTTTGTATCCTGCAACTTTGCTCTATCCAGATATTAGTTCTGTAGTTTGGAGTCAATTCTTTAGGGTTTTTATGTACATTATCAGTCATCTGCAAACAGTGACAGTTTAATTTTACCTTTCCTGTCTGGATGCCTTTTATTGCTTTGCATTGTCTGATTTCTGTGGTAAGGACCTCCAGTACTATGTTGAATAAAAGTGGGGAGATTGGGCATTTCTGTCTTGTTACTGATCTTAGAGGAAAAGCTTTGTTTTTCACTGTTAAGTGTGATGTTGAGTGTTGGTTTGACATTTATGGCCTTTATTATGCTGAGGTACTTGCCCTTTATATCATTTTTTGAGAGTTCTTATCATGAATGGATGTTGAATTTTCTGAAAAGCTTTTTCAGCATCTATGGAGATGATCATGTGATTTTTGTCCTTTGTGTTGATGTGGTGTATGAGATTGATCGATTTTCTAATATTGTACCATCCTTGCATTCATGGACTAAATCCCACTTGACCATGATTGATGATGTTTTGATGTATTTTTTAATTCAGTTTGCTAATATATTGTTGAGGATTTTTACGTCTCTGCTCATCAGGGATGTTTGTCTGTAATTATGTTTTTTTGTGGTGTCCTTGCCTGGTCTTGGTATTAGAGTGATGTTGGCTTCATAGAATGAGTTTTTAAGTATTCTCTCCTCTTCTACTTTTTGGAAAACTATTAGAAGGATGTGTATTATGCCATCACTAAATGTTTGGTAAAATTCTTCCGGTTAGCCATCTGGTTCAGGCATTTTTTTCTTAGGCAGTGTTTTTATTTCCAATTCAATTTCACTGCTGCTAATTGGTATGTTCAGATTTTCTGTTTCTTCCTGAGTCAATCTTGGAAGGTTGTATTTTTCTAGAAAGTTGTCCATTTCTTCTATGTTATACAATTTGTTAGCATATAACTTTTCATAATATTCTTAATAATTCTCTGTATTTCTGTATCTATAGTGATTTTTCCTTTTTTCATTATTTCCTTTTTATGTTAAGCATTTATTTCTGCTAATAGCTTTATTCACATAATTCACATACCATTAAATTTGCTAAACACTAAAGTTATTACATGATAGTTTGATAAATTCTTCCACTTAGAAGAAAGAGTTTTTTAATGGCTTCTTATCATATATAACTGAGTTGGAAGGGACACGAACAAAATAGTGGTCTAGCAGTTTTCAGCCCTCATCTTCACATAATAAGATATTGATTTAACAACAGGTCAAGCATAAATATAACTCTGGGAGAGCTCTGGCATACAATTATAAAGCTTCATCAAATCTGAGGAATCCAAAGAATGAGTATGGTTACATAGAAAAGCATAGAAGCCATTTGTGCTTATCAACCCAGCACTCAGGTAAGCATACCTTGGTGGTAAGTGGGATCTCTGTGGGAGATGAGGAGTGCAGGAGGAATTGAGCAGCATTTACTACTGAGGATCAGCAATCCTTACTGGTTTATCAAACATACATATCTTTCACCACCAATAACCTGCATGACCTTTGTAAATGCTGAGCCTAGGTGACTGGGCTGCTTGGAGTCTGTACCACTGTGGTTCCCTGGATGAAGAGCCATTCTTTGCACATCCCAAACCTGAGTGGCTCCATCCATAAGCATCCTCCCTCCCACAACCACATGAACTATGTGCCCTGGAACCCAACACAGCATGCACTTTATACCTAAATCTTGGTCAACACCTGTATATATATAACAGAGCTGACATCAAGAGGTATCCCCTCAGCTGTGACTTCTCCCAGTAGGGAAAAGAGCAGAATTCCAACAGCCTTCATCACTTATGACAGCTTCAGATTCACCAACAATGATTCCAGCTGATGGAGTGACTAGAGTTCATTCCTTCTGTGTCTATATAGTCTCTTTAGACTTAAGGACACACATAGGCTGAATGTCATGTAAAGGAAAAAATATTCCATGGAAATGGTAACCATAGGAAACCAGGTATGGCTATAGTTACATCTGAAAAATATAGTCTTAAAGTCAGAATCTGTCAGAAAGACATAAAGAAGATTATTATACATAGATCAGTTATATTGTACAGAAATACATTATAATTATACATACATGCGTACCCAGCAACAGGTCACATATATTACAATACAGATGTAGATGTATTTGAAGGGAGAAAATTATAGCAATACAGTAACAGTAGGGAACTTAACTACCCCTCTTTCAACAATGGAAAGAACATCCAAACACAAAATCAGTAAAGAGCTGCAGACTTGACCAACCCTATAGACAAAAGGGAACTAAAAGACATAAGAGAACATATCACCAAACAACAAATGGGTGTACATTCTTCCCAAGTTCCTGTGGGATATTTCCAGGATAGATTGCATATTACATCCCAAAACAAGTCAACAAATTTAAGAAGATAGAAATCCTTGCAAGTATCTTTTGGACCAGAATTGTATTCCACTAGATAGCAGTAATAGTGAAAAATGGGAAAACTGACAAATATATGGAAAGTCACTATACAATCCTGAAGAACCTTTAGGTCAAAGAAGAAATCACATGGAATCTAATGTATCTTGGAATATATGAATATAAAAATATAACATACCAAAATTTATGTAATAATTTAAAAGCAGTTCTAAAGGAACATTCATAACAGGTATACAAAAGGTGAACAAAGATTTGAAATAAAAAAGCCTACCTTTATTTATGAATGTACAACAAAAAAAGCCTAAAGTTAATGTAGACAAGTAATAAAGATAAGAGCAGAAATAAATCAAACACTGAATAGAAAAAGCAATAAATCTAAGATTAAATGTTTTTTAAAAGTATCAAAATTTAAAATTGCTTTTGTAGACTGAGAAAAAAAGGGAGAAGACTCCAATATATTGATAGAAGGTATTATAGTAGATGACTCAAAAAGCAGAAGAATCACAATGTATTATTATGAACATTAGATGAGAACAAAATGGATAACCTAGAAAAACAGATCAGTTCCTAGAAACACACAAGCTACCTAAACTGAATAATAATTAGAAAGTCTGAAAGCACCAAACACGGAAAAATTGAATCTGTAATCAGAACCTCTCAACAAGAAAAGCCCAGGCGCAGATGCCCTGAGTGAATAGTACCAAACATTTCAAGAAGAAATGATACTAAATCACCTTAAAATATTCTAAAAAAATAGGAGACATGGGAATATTTCTTACATCTTATTAGGCCAACACTGGAAAATTTTTTGGAAAACACAAAAATTAGAGGAAATAAAAGTCTGATGAGCCTCACAATGGAAGATCTGCCAAAATTTATGAAAACACAAAAAATGACAGCTGACATTGGCAATTTACCATAGACCAGGCACTGTCATAACCTTTGTTTTATTTTTATTTTTTAATTTTATTTATTTTTGAGAGGGCATCTCTCATATTTATTGATCAAATGGTTGTTAACAATAATACAATTCTGTATAGGGGAGTCAATGCTCAATGCACAATCATTAATCCACCCCAACCCTAATTCTCGTCAGTCTCCAATCTTCTGATGCATAAGGAACAAGTTCTTACATGGTGAACAAATTCTTACATAGTGAATAAGTTCTTACATGGTGAACAGTACAAGGGCAGTCATCACAGAAAGTTTCAGTTTTGATCACGCATTATGAACTACAAACAATCAGGTCAGATATGAATATTCATTTGATTTACATACTTGATTTATATGTGGATCCCACATTTCTCCCTTTATTATTATTTTTATTATTGTTTTTAATAAAATGCTGAAGTGGTAGGTAGATGTAAGATAAAGGTAGAAAACATAGTTTAGTGCTGTAAGAGAGCAAATGTAGATGATCAGGTGTGTGCCTGTAGACTATGTGTTAATCCAAGCTAGACAAGGGCAATAAAACATCCACGTATGCAGAAGATTTCTCTCAGAACAGGGGGGGTGAGGTTCTAAGCCTCACCTCTGTTGATCCCCAATTTCTTACCTGATGACCCCCCTGCGACTGTGCCTGACTTAGGTTGTTCCTCCCTTGAGGAATCTTACCCGTCTCTGGCTAACCAGTCATGTTCCAGGGCCATAAAGAGAAATGTTAAGTTGGTAAGTGAGAGAGAAGCCATATTGTTTGAAAAGGTTAGCTTTTTACTTCTTTGCAGATGTATGACCTGTGGCTTCTATGCCCAGCATTTGTCTTGAGGTGTCTTTACCACTTCGAAGAATTATGATACTCGGTAAATTCGATATGAGGCACGAATTCTATTTAAGGGTTGTAATCAGGAAGGGAGAAGAAAAGCTATAGAAGTAGCAGACGGAAGAAAACATGGGACGATTGATTATTTCTTTGACATATCTTCTTCTAGAGTAACTTAAGCATGTATAGGTTTTAAACTACTAATTAAATTGCACACACACATTAGCATAATAGGAATACAGTTACATAACCAAAGCAGACCTATAATTACCAGCCATCTCCAGTGAAACCAAGAAAACTAGTTAGGCATCCTAGGCATTTGTGAAAATTTATCTATGATATGATGGATATTGTCCAACTGAACTTGAACAGTCTGAGAGAAATCAGACAAGTTAAAACAATCCATTCCTGGGAACTGTTTACATCCCATATGTTCTTTTAACAGTAGATAGTCTGTAGTTGTAAGATGTTGGAGCGCTACAATTTGCACTTCTCCTAATTCTTGGTTGAGTTCAGACAGTATAGATACAGTTAAATTTGTTGTTTTACTGTATGCACAGGCCAGCTTAGATATCTCCTTCTTCATTCCCATGGAATGTCCAGCAACCGGTGGGATGCACGCAGCTACAACTGCAGCATCGCCTGGATATTTATTCAGGTATTTTGACGATCATTTTCTGGTAAGACTCTTCCAGAGATTGCTGATGTTAGAAGTTCTTATTCATATGGTATCTTAGTTCATTTTCTGGGTAGCCAAATTAGGCTTAGATCCTCTGTATAAACACTAACAGACCCTTTGCCCACACTTTGATATGCCCTTTATACCATTGTGTAGGACTCATTGGAGATCACCACACAGAAACTGCTTTTTTTTTTTTTAAGAGAAAGGAATATTATCAGAAAAGTGTACCTCCATAGCCGATCATCTGACACCCTTTAAGTGATCAAAATTAAGGATATTTAAAGCATGCATTAATCATTGATTTACAGTTAGTTTTATCCTATCAGGGAGTAATCTCCCTTTTCTTTCTTTATTTCTTTCTTTTTTTTTTGTTCTCTTTAATGTACACTTACATGAAGAATATTATGTTTACTAGGCTCTCCCCTATACGAGGAACCCACTATATATACCCCTTTACAGTCACGGTCCATCAGCATAGCTAAATGTTGTAGAATCACTACTTTTCTTCTCTGTGTTGTACAGCCCTCCTCTTTCTCCCACCCCCCCATGCATGCTGATCTTAACACCCCCACTTCTTTTTCCCGCCCTTATCGCTCCCTACCCACCCATCCTCCCCAGTCCCTTTCCCTTTGGTACCGTATACTTCATTCTTGGGTTCTGTGTTTCTGCTGCTGTTTTGTTCCTTCAGTTATTCCTTTGTTCTTATACTCCACAGATGAGTGAAATCATTTTTTATTTCTCTTTCTCTGCTTGGCTTATTTCACTGAGCATAATACCCTCCAGCTCCATCCATGTTGCTGCAAATGGCAGGATTTGCCCTCTTCTTATGGCTGAGTAGTATTCCATTGTGTATATGTACCACATCTTCTTTATCCATTCATCTACCGATGGACATTTAGGTTGCTTCCAAATCTTGGCTTTTGGAAATAGTGCTGCGATAAAAATAGGGGTGCATCTGTCTTTCTCAAACTTGATTGCTGCATTCTTAGGGTAAATTCCTAGGAGTGGAATTCCTGGGTCAAATGGTAAGTCTGTTTTGAGCATTTTGATGAACCTCCATACTGCTTTCCACAATGGTTGAACTAGTTTACATTCCCACCAGCAGTGTAGGAGGGTTCCCCTTTCTCCACAGCCTCGCCAACATTTGTTGTTGTTTGTCTTTTGGATGGCAGCCATCCTTACTGGTGTGAGGTGATACCTCATTGTAGTTTTAATTTGCATTTCTCTGATAATTAGTGATGTGGAGCATCTTTTCATGTATCTGTTGTCCATTTGTATTTCTTTTTTGGAGAACTGTCTGTTCAGTTCCTCTGCCCAATTTTTAATTGGATTATTTGATTTTTGTTTGTTGAGGCGTGTGAGCTCTTTACATATTTTGGACGTCAAGCCTTCATAGGATCTGTCACTTACAAATATATTCTCCCATACTGTAGGGTTCTTTTTTGTTCTATTGATGGTGTCTTTTCCTGTACAGAAGCTTTTCCGCTTAATATAGTCCCACTTGTTCATTTTTGCTGTTGTTTTCCTTGCCCGGGGAGATATGTTCAAGAAGAGGTCACTCATGTTTATGTCTAAGAGGCTTTTGCCTATGTTTTTTTCCACAAGTTTAATGGTTTCATGGCTTACATTCATGTCTTAGATCCATTCTGAGTTTACTTTCATATATGGAGTTAGACAATGGTCCAGTTTCATTCTCCTACATGTAGCTGCCCAGTGTTGCCAGCACCATGTGTTGAAGAGACTGTCATTTCGCCATTGTTTGTCCATGGCTCCTTTGTCAAGTATAAATTGACCATATATATTTGGGTTAATGTCTGGAGTCTCTAGTCTGTTCCACTGGTCTGTGGCTCTGTTCTTGTGCCAGGACCAAATTTTCTTGATCACTATGGCTTTATAGTAGAGCTTGAAATTGGGGAGTGAGATCCCCCCTACTTTATTCTTCTTTCTCAGGATTGCTTTGGCTATTCGGGGTCTTTGGTGTTTCCATATGAATTTTTGTATTATTTGTTACAGTTCTTTGAAGAATGTTGCTGGTAATTTGATAGGGATTGCATCAAATCTGTATATTGCTTTGGGCATGATGGCCAGTTTGATGATATTAATTCATCCTAGCCACGAGCATGGGATGAGTTTCCATTTGTTAGTGTCCCCTTTAATTTCTCTTAAGAGTGACTTGTAGTTTTCAGGGTATAGATCATTCTCTTCTTTGGTTAGATTTATTCCTAGGTATTTTATTCTTTTTGATGCAATTGTGAATGGAATTGTTTTCCTGATTTCTCTTTCTATTGGTTCATTGTTAGTGTGTAGGAAATCTACAGATTTCTGTGTGTTAATTTTGTATCCCTCAACTTTGCTGTATTCCGATATCAGTTCTACTAGTTCTGGGGTGTAGTCTTTAGGGTTTTTTATGTACATTATCATGTCATCTGCAAATAGTGACAGTTTAACTTCTTCTTTACCAATCTGGATTCCTTGTATTTCTTTGTTTTGTCTGATTGCCGTGACTAGGACCTCCAGTACTATGTTAAATAACAGTGGGGAGAGTGGGCATCCCTGTCTAGTTCCCAATCTCAGAGGAAAAGCTTTCAGCTTCTTGCTGTTCAGTATAATGTTGGCTGTGGGTTTATGATATATGGCCTTTATTATGTTGAGGTACTTGCCCTCTATTCCCATTTGGTGAGGGTTTTTATCATGAATGGATGTTGAATTTTGTCAAATGCGTTTTCAGCATCTATGGAGATGATCATGTGGTTTTTGTCTGTCTTTTTGTTGATGTGGTGATTGATGTTGATGGATTTTCGAATGTTGTACCATCCTTGCATCCCTAGGATGAATTCCACTCGGTCATGGTGTGTGATCCTTTTGATATACTTTTGAATTCAGTTTGCTAATATTTTATTAAGTATTTTTGCATCTACATTCATCAGGGATACTGGTCTGTATTGTTATTTTTTGGCGGGGTCTTTGCCTGGTTTTGGTATTAGGGTGATGTTGGCTTCATAGAATGAGTTTGGGAGTGTTCCCTCCTCTTCTATTTTTTGGAAAACTTTAACGAGAATGGGTATTATGTCTTCTCTGTGTGTCTGATAAAATTCTGAGTTAAATCCGTCCGGCCCGGGTGTTTTGTTCCTGGGTAGTTTTTTGATTGCTGTTTCAATTTCTTTCCTCGTAATTGGTTTGTTTAACTTTTGTGTTTCTTCCTTGGTCAGTCTTGGAAGGTTGTATTTTTCTAGGAAGTTGTCCTTTTCTTCTAGGTTTTCCAGCTTGTTGGCATATAGGTTTTCTTAGTAGTCTTTAATAATTCTTTGTATTTCTGTGGAGTCTGTCATGATTTTTCCGTTCTCATTTCTGATTCTGTTGATTTGTGTTGATTCTCTTTTTCTCTTAATAAGATTCGCTAGAGGTTTATCTATTTTGTTTATTTTCTCAATGAACCAGCTCTTGGTTTCATTGATTTTGCTATTGTTTTATTCTTCTCAATTTTGTTTATTTCTTCTCTGATTTTTATTATGTCCCTCCTTCTGCTGACTTTAGGCCTCATTTGTTCTTCTTTTTCCAGTTTCGATGATTGTGATGTTAGTCTATTCATTTACGATTGTTCTTCCTTCTTCAAGTGTGCCTGGATCACTATATACTTTCCTCTTAAGACTGCTTTCACTGCGTCCCACAGAAGTTGGGGCTTTGTGTTGTTGTTGTCATTTGTTTCTATATATTCCTTGATCTCTATTTTAATGTGTTCATTGTTCCTTTGATTATTTAGGAGCATGTTTTTAAGTCTCCATGTGTTTGTGAGCCTTTTTGTTTTCTTTGTAGAATTTATTTCTGGTTTTATACCTTTGTGGTCTGAGAAATTGGTTGGTAGAATTTCAATATTTTGGATTTTGCTGAGGCTCTTTTTGTGGGCTAGTATGTGGTCTTTTGTGGAGAATGTTCCATGTGCACTTGAGAAGAATGTATATCCTGTTGCTTTTGGATGTAGAGTTCTATAGATGTCTATTTGGTCCATCTGCTCTACTGTGTTGTTCAGTACTTCCGTGTCCTTACTTATTTTCTGCCCGGTGGATCTATCTTTTGGCGTGAGTGGTGTTTTGAAGTCTCCAAAAATGAATGAATGCATTGCAGTCTATTTCTCCCTTTAGTTCTGTTAGTATTTGTTTCACATATGCTGGTGCTCCTGTGTTGGGTGCATATATATTTAGAATGGTTATATCCTCTTATTGGACTGAGCCCTTTATCTTTATGTGTGTCCTTCTTTATCTCTTGTTATTATCTTTGTTTTGAAGTCTATTTTGTCTGATATTAGTACTGCAACCCCTGCTTTCTTCTCGCTGTTGTTTGCCTGAAATATGTTTTCCCATCCCTTGACTTTTAGTCTGTACATGTCTTTGGGTTTGAGGTGAGTTTCTTGTAAGCAGCATATAGATGGGTCTTGCTTTTTTATCCATTCTATTACACTGTGTCTTTTGATTGGTGCATTCAGTCCATTTACATTTAGGGTGACTTTGGAAGATATGTACTTATTGCCATTGCAGGCTTTAAATTCATGGTTACCAAAGGTTCAAGGTTAGCCTCTTTAGTATCTTACTGCCTAACTTAGCTCGCTTATTGAGCTGTTATATACACTGTCTAGAGATTCTTTTCTTCTCTCCCTTCTTATTCTTCCTCCTCTCTTCTTCATATGTTGGCTGTTTTGTTCTGTGCTCTTTCTAGGAGTGCTCCCATCTAGAGCAGTCCCTGTAAGATGTCCTGTAGAGGTGGTTTGTGTTTAGCAAATTCCCTCAGCTTTTGCTTGTCTGGGAATTGTTTAATCCCACCGTCATATTTAAATGATAGTCGTGCTGGATACAGTATCCTTTGTTGAAAGCCCTTCTGTTTCATTGCATTAAATATATCATGCCATTCTCTTCTGGCCGGTAGGGTTTCTGTCGAGAAGTCTGATGTTAGCCTGATGGGTTTTTCTTTATAGGTGACCTTTTTCTCTCTATCTGCATTTAAAACTCTTTCCTTGTCCTTGATCTTTGCCAATTTAGTTATTATGTATGTTGGTCTTGTCCTCCTTGGATCCTTTCTGTTGAGAGTTCTGTGTATTTCCGTGTTCTGTTCAATTATTTCCTCCCCCAGTTTGGGGAAGTTTTCAGCATTTATTTCTTTCAAGATACTTTCCATCCCTTTTCCTCTCTCTTCTTCTTCTGGTACCCCTATAATACGGATATTGCTCCTTTTGGATTGGTCACACAGTTCTCTTAATATTGTTTCATTCCTGGAGATCCTTTTGTCTCTCTCTATGTCAGCTTCTATGCGTTCCTGTTCTCTGGTTTCAATTCCATCAATGGTCTCTTGCATCCTATCCATTCTGCTTATAAACTCTTCCAGAGTTTGTTTCATTTCTTTAATCTCCTTTCTGGCATCTGTGATCTCCCTCCGGACTTCATCCCATTTCTCTTGCATATTTCTCTGTATCTCTATCAGCATATTTATGAGTTTTATTTTGAATTCTTTGTCAGGAAGACTGGTTAGGTCCGTCTCCTTCTCTGGTGTCTCTGTCATTTTGGTTTGCCTTTAATTTTGTCTTTTCATGGTGATAGGAATAGTTTGCAGAGCTGGGACGAGTGACGTCTGGAAGAACTTCCCTTCTTGTTAGTTTGTGGCCCTCCTCTCCTGGGAGAACAGCGACCTCTAGTGGCTTGTGCTGGGCAGCTGTGTGCAGACAGGGCTTCTGCTTCCTGCCCGGCTGCTATGGAGTTTATCTCCGCTGTTGGTGTGGGCGTGGCTTGGCTCGGGCGTCTGCTCCAAAGTGGTGGAGTCGCGTTGGAGGGGGAGCGGCCTCTAGGCTATTTATCTCCATAAGAGTTGTCTGTGCTCCCTGCAGCCCCTGGAATTAGGGTGCCCAGAAATCCCTGGATTCCCTACCTCTGGATTAAGTGTCCCACCCTGCCCCTTTAAGACTTCCAAAAAGCACCCACCAAAACAAAACAATGACCACACACACACACAAAAAAAGTGGCCGCTCGCTTTTCTTTTGTTCTCCAGCACCGGCCTCCGATACCTGCTCGCCGGTCTTGCTGCCCATTTTCCCTAGTATTGGTGTCCCTGTCCCTTTAAGACTTCCAAAAAGGCACACACCTCAAAAAAAAAACAAAAACAACAAAATGGCCACTCGCTTTTCTTATGTCCTCCAGCACCAGGCCTCCTGTACCTGCTCACCATTCTTGCTGCCCTTTTTCCGTAGTATCCAGGGCCCTGCACATGCACTGTGTCTGCGCTCTGTCCCGGATGGCTGGGGCTGGGTGTTCAGCAGTCCTGGGTTCCCTCTCCCTCCTGCTCTGCCTCCTCTTCTCCTGCCAGGAGTTGGGGGGAGGGGTGCTCGGGTCCCGCTGGGTGGGGGCTTGTATCTTACCCCCTTCACAAGGCGCTGGGTTCTCGCAAGTGTGGATGTGGTCTGGATGTTGCCATGTGTCCTCTGGTCTTTATTCTAGGAAGAGATGTCTTTGCTATATTTTCATAGATATATGTGGTTTTGGGAGGAGACTTCTGCTGCTCTACTCATGCCACCATCTTGGCTCCGCCCCCTATAACCTTTTGACTTTCATTTTTTCATTTAATCATCATAAGAGCTCATTGAAGGAGATGTTATTTTCACCACACCTTTTTGCAGAAAAGAGCCAGAGGAATAAAGAAATTAATTTTCCCAAGGTGTTACTGTTAGTGAGAGCAGGAGCAGGACTCATACACACACCCACTAAGTCTTTAGCCCCTATTCTGTTTTGTTATGAGAAGAAATAGATGATCTTGGTCACTGAAATGTTTCATAAATGATATCAGCATTGTGAGGTAGAAATTTCCAGTAGGTGTTCAAAAGTTAAGTTTTTGGAAGAAATATATGACATTGCAAGTTATTTTAGAGATATCACAGGAGACAAATGAAGTGATACCCTGCATCTTGAAAATTTTCAGGTAAAGAAACAAAATTCTTGGAATCAGAACCCTTGCAGAAAACGTTCCACTCAGGATCTGGGAAGAAAGAAAGAACAGCATACATTTCTCTTCTGAGATGATGATGACAGGGAGATGGGAGTACAGTTTTGAGTCTGTCTTGGGAGATGGGGAATCCCTCCAGTGAATGGAAAAATGAGTAAATATTGAGTCCCTAAGCAAATAAAGACAGATCCATGGCCCAGGGTGTAATATACAATCCTGTTATTTCCATTTTACTCCCAAGGGGAAAAGATACAGCAAACTTCTACCCTGTTTATAACCAGATGAATTATATCATAAAATCCACGTTCAATCATCTGTATCGTAATAAGTGGCAAATATGATAGCAATAAAGACCTTATTTTTCTCTGCTCTTTAAAAGGACCCAAAGTCTTATTCTGAAATTATGGTCTCTAGTTCAGAAAGATTTCCAATGCACGTCTGAGATAAAATCTATAGAATTCTCTAAAAATTAAAAGAACCAAAGTCTCAGAGCTTGAAATTGCCCTTCCAGGCCCTCAGGGGTGAATAACGATGATAAGAAAGCACTGAGGTTATCTGGCCTAAGGAGGATGAGTTCTTCATTTCCTTTTATAAGTGACACTATCTCTCCCTTTACAGGAGACATCCCTCTTGTTGCGAGATGGATATGTAGGGACACTTAATACACCACTTTGCTTTTCCATTATGTGAAGTTATGAGATTAAAGTAAAAATGGAAGCAGAATCTATTTGAGGTGAGACCTCTGTTCAGACATTAAGGGGCTCAGGGTGTGCAGTATCTTATTAAGGTCCCTCTCTTCTATATTTATGGCTTTCATTCTGTGATCTAAGCAGTACCTTAACCTCTCTAGGTGTGATTCCTCAGTGTTACATTAGAAACCATGTTCTTGGTCCCCCCACTGCCAAGTCTGAGCTGCACTACAGGGCAGCACCTGGATGTAGGGATCCCTGCCTCCAATTTTACTGGTGAGGGGAGGGTTCAGGTGAATGAGGACGTGATGCGATGAGAGTAGGACAGTCCATCCTGGCGTATCCTTCCGCATCCCTTCTCCCTTGGTTTTCTCAGTAGCCATGTCTGCATAGGGCAGCACCGGCCTTCCCTCTGCAGTCTCATTTTGTGATCCCTTGTCACATTGATCTTATAAAGGGCTCTAATAAAGGAAGAAATAGTGTCACTTGGTATGATATTGCTAAAGGAAGATTTTACAGTGGTTCAGATTGGATTATTGCCACATATCCCCAGCCTATATATCTTCTGTAGGAAGAAATGTTATGAGAAGAGCTGGTTTTCCTTTAATTTAAACCCTTTTTCCTGTGCTCACAGACTCGCTTGGAAAAGATTGGCTGCTGGAAATGGCTCTCTCATTGCTGAATTTATTCTATTGGGATTAACAGACAAACCAGATCTCCAGCTGCCCCTGTTCTGCCTGTTTTTAGGAATGTACACGCTCACTGTGTTGGGAAATTTGGACTTGATGATTCTAATTGGGCCGAATTCACACCTGCACACCCCCATGTACTTTTTCCTTTTTATCTTGTCTTTTATAGACTTCTTTTATTCTTAAGTATTTACATCAAAAATGTTGATGAATTTCTTACCGGAGAAAAATATTATCTCCTACATATGGTGCCTGACCCAGTTCTGTTTTTTCTGTTTTTTTGCTAGTTCTGAATACTATTTGCTGACATTAATGGCCTATGATCGCTATGTGGCCATCTGTACCCCACTTTTGTATAATGTCTCCATGAACCCTAAAGTGTGTTCCAGCCTTATGCTTGGTACATACTTCGTGGCATTCTGTGGTTCCATGGCCCACACTGGATGCCTGCTGAGACTGACCTTCTGTGATGCCAACACCATCAACCATTATTTCTGTGACATCCTCCCTGTGCTCTAGCTCTCTTGCACCAGCACGTACATCAATGAGCTGGTGGTGTTCATTGTGGGGGGCATCAACATCCTTGTGCCCAGCATCACCATCTTTGTCTCCTACGGTTTCATCCTCTCCAGCATCTTCCACATCACCTCCACTGAGGGCAGGTTCACAGCCTTCAGCACCTGCAGCTCCCACATCATTGCTGTTTCTTTGTTCTTTGGATCATTTGCTTTTATGTATCTCCAACCATCTTCTGCTGGATCCATGAATGTGGGAAAAATCTCTTCTGTCTTTTATACCAATGTGATCCCGATGATGAACCCTTTAATTAATAGTTTGAGGAACAAAGATGTTAAACTTGCTCTGAGAAAAACTCTGAGTAGAAGAAAGTTTTGATCAGAAACAGTGTCACTATGTAGTTGATTATAAGATTGGTATATTCTGTTTATTATAGTAGTTTATGTGAAAACCTTTTTACCATGTTGTAGGAAATTTGAATCTTGTCTCAATTTGTTTTCTGTTTCTTAATGGTACACTTTCCTACCTCACTGTTTTTACAATATCTTCTTTTTCCTCTTTTACCAGGTTAAAAGGAACAATTAAACATACTTTTTTCCCCCAGTGTCATTATGGAGTATGTTTTTTTCTTGTGGAAAAAATTAACAGAGTTGGAAATGATTTAGAAAACTAACACTAGGTTAATATTTGATGTTGAATTCTGTCAAATGCTTTTTCAGCATCTATGGAGATGATCATGTGGTTTTTGTCCTTTTTGTTGAAGTGGTGGTTGATGTTGATTGAGTTTTGAATACTGAACCATCCTTTCATCCCTGGGATAAATCCTACTTGGTCATTATAGATGATCTTGATGTTTTTTGAATTTGGTTTGCTAATATTTTGTGGGGTGTTTTTGCATATATGTTCATCAGGGGTATTGGTCTGAAACTTTCTTTTTTTGTAGTGTGTCCGCCTGGTTTTGGTATTAGTGTGATGCTGGCCTCATAGAATGAGTTTGGAAGTATTCCCTCCTTTTCTTCTCTTTGGAAAACTTTAAGTTGGATGGGTGCTAGGCTATAATTAAATGTTTGGTGAAATTCAGTGGTGAAGCCATTTGCTACAAGCATTTTGTTTTTAGGTAGTTTTTTTTATTACCAGTTCAATGTCATTGCTGGTATATTGGTGTGTTCATATTTTCTGTTTCTTCCTGGGTCAGTCTTGGAAGGTTGTATTTTTCTAGAAAGTCGTCCATTTCTTCTAGGTTATCCAGTTTGTTAGCATATAATTTTTCTTTATTCTCTAATACTTCTTTGTATTTCTGTGATATATGTGAAGAATTTTCCTTTCTCATTTTCATTCTGTTCATGTGTGTAGACTCTCTTTTTTTCTTGATGAGTCTGGCTAGGGATTTATCTCTTTTGTTAATTTTCTCAATCGCACCTGGTTCTATTGATAATTTCTATTGCTTTATTCTTCTCAATTTTATTTATTTCTTCACTGATCTTTATTGTGTCCCTCCTTCTACTGTCTTTGGGCCTCTTTTGGTCTTCTTTTTCTACTTTCAGTAATTGTGAGTTTAGACTGTTCATTTGGGATTGTTCTTTCTTTGGGAGTAAGCCTGTATTTCAATATGCTTCTTTCTTAGCACAGCCTTCACTATGTGCCACAGATATTATGTTGTTGAATTATCATATTTTTGTTTGTGTCGATATATTGCTTGATCTCTGTTTTAATTTGTTCATTGATCCATTGATTATTTAGGAGCATGTTGTTAAGCCTCTATGTATTTGTGGTTATAAATGCTTAATTTTATGATAATTGAAGAAGTATAATTTCACAGAATTTTTATATGTATTTTAGGTAAATTTCACAATCCAGTAGGGTCACAAAAATTTTTGATTAGAGCTCTACTTAAACCAGAAGTGTAAAGTAATCCATAAGCAAAACATGAGAATTAAATATCTGTTATTGGGGTGCCTCCAAGTACAGGCTGTCTCACACAGAAGAGTACCCCCATATGTAGTGTAGTGCTAACAGAACAATACAGACCACCACAGAGCAGAGACAATTCTTTATTAAACCAATGGAAACTTTTCAACAGTGTCTGTGTGAGTAAGAAAGTCAATGTACAATCCCAACTGATGGATTTGTAGTGTATTATGTATCACTATACTTAGGTTATCGGTATAGCAAAGACGGTATAGATCTTACTCTATGTTATATAATTTTTTATTTCTGAACCCTGTCTACTTTCTTCATAAAATGTTTCCTTAAAGATAAACATCATCATAATTTATATCATTAATGAAAAAAATGTGAAAGTGTATAATATGGATATATTTACTTAATGAGAAAGGACTGTGCTTCAATCACGAGAATTGTTGCAAAACATAAAGATTGCATGAGAAGAAGGTATCACAATTGTTCTTCAAGGTGAGAGGCAATGCAACCATAAGTAATCTTGTGTCGTTGTTCAGAGTTTTTGGTTAGAGCCTCTTATATTTCAGCTGCCTGATGAAGAATTGTTCTGGAAGATCAGGAGAGACTTGAGCCTGAAGGGGAAAGTCAGCTATTCTCAATTGAGTACAGTGGACAGTGAATAAGTAGTTGACCCCTGTCTTTGTATGTATAGGCACTAAATCATTTCTTATCTTTCTAAAAGTAGGTTTGTTTGGAATTGCTAGGAAGTTAGTATAGATTATTTGATTTGTAAAAGTGATAGTGATATGCGATAATGAAAAGTTGTGAAAATGAAAATGTTAGCCATACTGTTTGGAATAATAAAGGGAAAAAAAAGAAGCTGATAGGGACAGTTATGTAAAATAAGGGCCAAGGAAAAGAGCTCATTCACCACTGACTCTGAGATTAGGAAATGTGAAAACATTAACATTACTTTGACAGAATCGGTCTTGAATCTATCAACTGACATTTCTAAATTAGTGAAGTCTGCTATTTTAATTTGTTCTTGCATTATGTAGGCAAGAAGCTTCTCACACCCTATCATTGAGGGTAAAGCAGGAGCATTTAATTAGTTCTTAAATTTATGAAATTCTTTGTATTCAAAGAGAGCTCACGTCATATGTAATTGTATTCATGAATTGTGATTCTTGCTTATTGAAACCGAAATTTGGGATTGTAGCTCATTAAAAATATTGTGATTTAATTCAAACAATGAGATATGTAATTGTGAACTAAACTGTACAGAGTGAAAGATTACCTTTCACATCTCAGAAAATGGATATTGTAGTTGATGTAATTTTGTTCCTTGACCATTCTTTTCCCCTGCCTGAAATCAGTACCTCCTGCTTTTCCCTACCCTATTTTCTACTGGTTCTTTCTTTTTGCAGGAGCATTTTCTGATTCCTTAACACAGGGTGAGGGTTTCCTTCTTTGCTTGCATCCCTTTGGTGTTTGCTTCTCCTGGAGCGTGTATCCCAGTGTATTTAAATGCCTTTTGCATTCATGTGTCAAATGTAATAAAGTGATTTCTCTCCCTTAAATGAGTGGATCTTTGCATAGAGCACACATTCAGAAAGTATTGGTAAAGAAAATCATGTTTTAATGCAGACATACAGAAGAAAATGAGTTAAATAATACTAGAGTTTCTCATTGATCTGAGATTGGAAGATGATAGTCACTGATAATGGCAGGTGGAATTGATGTATAAATCTGAGGGTTTCCTTGTGTGTTCAGTCAGGAAACCTCCTGCTATAAACCTTGTTATCTTAGGTACCCTGAAGCGAGATGTCTATTTTCATGCTACATATCATTCTCACATTTCTGGACTTCTCAGGGGTAACATGTCCATGTAAAAGTCATTATATATATATATATATACACACACACACATATACAAATATATATGTCTGTGTGTGTGTATACATGTACAGCTGTTTGTCATACTTTCATTTCCAAAACAGCCCTGGGGCCTGTACTCAAGCAATATATCATATTGTAGATGTGTTAGCTAGTTTTATATTTCTGCCAAGTGAGTTTCACTGAGTGAA
This sequence comes from Manis pentadactyla, assembly GCF_030020395.1. Taxonomy (NCBI): domain Eukaryota; kingdom Metazoa; phylum Chordata; class Mammalia; order Pholidota; family Manidae; genus Manis; species Manis pentadactyla. Next base: position 10,271,169 of record NC_080031.1, on the reverse strand, counting down.
GAGTCTTAGCTCCCAACTGAGGAATGTCCTGGGTATCTCCTCCCAGAAAATATCTCCATTTCTTCTAAAGTATAAGAGCTTTAGAGAAAGCAATTACTTTGCTAACTATTAATTCTTCAGGTTTTAGTACCTCATGAGTGCTCAATGAATTTCTTTGAATAAATAGTGGCTGAGCTATGGTACTTCTCATGGTTGTAATGAGTCTCCAGACTTTGGCGTTTGATGTCAGATTTAATATGGTGGCTTCCTGATTTCATCGTGCACTTAATTTTTTTTTATTTGCCATATAAGAAAAGTGCAAAAAAATATCTTTAAGTAAGTTCTGAGATTCACAAGATGGAAAACGGCATTTTACCCTAGTCATAATGTATTATTTATTGAAAGAATTAAATATAAGGAAACCATAGAAACTGTGCAATGAAAAAAACATGGTATTTGAATTTGTTTCTACTTAAGCATTATCCATCTTTATCACTACATGGCATTTCCATATCTAAGTCACTGTTAATTTCATTCTTTCCTCCTTTTCAACTTTGACTCAGAAGTAGCCTTAGAAAAATTTTCAAGGTGTTTATACAGAGTTAGTATTAATTGTCTCTAAATATTTGGTAGAATTTAACAGAATTTAGAAAGAACTTCTCAGGGCTTAGAGTTTCTTTTCCAGACAAAAGTGTTTTTTTGTTTTATGTTCTTGTAACTCTCTAATTTTTTAGACCTGTTGGGGGTCACAGAAACATTGAGAGGAAGTACAGTGATTTTCCATATCCTCATGCTCCCACATGCACAGTCCCCCATCCTCAACCACCAAATCGTAAATGTTACAATTGATGACCATACATTGACACATCACAATCACCCCACATCCATACTTCCTCTGGGGGGGCCACTATGGTGTTTTATATTAGATGGGTTTGGACAAATGTATGCTGATATGTATCCTTTATAATTGTATCATGCATGGTATTTCACTGTCCTGAAAATACTCTGTGCTCTGCCTATTCTTTCCTGTCCCACTGTCACCACTGGTAACCAGTGATATTCTGTCTCCATAGTTTTTCATTTCACAGAATGTCATATAATTGGAATTATTCAGTATGTAGTTTTCTCAGATTGGCTTCTTTCATTTAGCGATATGCATTTAGGCTTCTCTATGTCTTCTCATGGCTTAATAGCTCATTTACAGTTAGTAATGAATACTAGTTCCATTGTCTGTATGTACTATAGTTGATTTATCCCTTCACTGACTGAAGGCCATATTGGATGCTTCCAAGGTTTGACATTTATGAATGAAGTTGCTATAAATATAATGCAGAAGTTTTCAAAAAAAATCTTGTGGGTAAATTTCAAGGTGCACCACTGCGGGACCACAATTTTGTTTAGTTTTGAAGGGAAGTATCAAACTCCTTCCGGAGTGTCTATTCCATTTTCCCTTCCCATCAACAGTGAATGGAAGTTTGTGTTGCTCCATATCTTTGTCAGCATTTGCTGGTGTCAGTGTTTTGGATTTCAGGCCACATAATACATGCATAGTAGTATCTCCTTCTTGTTTTATTTATCTTTCCCTGACAAAAAGAGAGGGAAAAGGTGGCAGTGTGGGAAGTGAGGAAGAAACCTCCTCCCCAAACCTCATATAACATGAAAATACAGCAAATACAACAAATCCTGAAAGAGTGAACTGAAGACTGCACAAAAGACTGCCTACATCTGGGGAAAAGAGAAGACCTCACAGAAAATGTTGAAGTAGCAAAGTCACAATCTGTCAGGACCTGTGCCCTGCCCTTACCCCAGCTCACAGGAAGGAGGCACAGAAATGGAGTAGGAAGGGAGTAGAAGCCTAGGACTCCTGAAATCCAGCCCTGGAGATCTACTCTGGGAGTGTGAAGCCACATTACATGGTGCTCTGGAGATCAGTGGGGCTGGAAAGCAAAGACAGAATACTCAGGTAGACTGAGATTCCAGCCACTTGTGGAATACCCATACCCAGCAGCTCTGGGACAAAACAAAGACAAGCACTTTGCAAGACTTCCCAACATCAAGAGGGGTGCTAGACAGGCAAGGATTACTTTGCCCTTTATCTTGCTGCTCAGGAGAATGGACAGGTGTACAAAAGCATCCCGGCACACTCAGCCCAGCAGGCTGGGAAATTTTAGGAGCTTCAGATGCTCCACCCCCTTGCTGGCAAAAAAAGTAACAAGGTTCCCCACTGTGAAAGGCTGTCTTACACTCCTTCCTCCTGGCACACACCAGTCCACACACATGCTGCCCACGCCATTGCACCATATCAGCAGAGGGTGAGCTGCTAATGGTAGCTACAGGGGGATAATGCAGAGGCTCCTCTCTGTGTGCTTAGCCCACTGGACCTGGCAGTGAAGGCAGGCTTTGCAGCTGGCAAGCAGGAAAGAGCTCTTTCCTCCTGCAAGGATTCAGTGTTGTATGCCTGCTACCCCTGACATTTATCCAGATTCTGCACAGCTCCAAAGAGTAGAGTTTCAGGGAACTAGAGGGCACAGCCTATACAAAGTTATTATTCTGTAGAAATCATTAGAAATATGAAATGACAAAAAAATTTTGTACAAACAAGAATTCAACAGGCACCAGAAAGAGGGTTTAGTAAATCTGAAATCACCAATCATTTTCATAAAGATTTCAAAATAAAAATCATAAACATGCTCATGGAACCACAGATGTTATTCAAGATATCAGGGAAGACTTCAAGAAAGAGATAGAAACTTTGAAAAATACAGTATCTGAAATGAAACATACAATGGGTAGATTTGAATGTAGGTTAGATGAGGTGGAGGTGATAGTAAATGAAATAAAAGTTGGAGAACAGGTAATCAAAGGAAGTGAGGTAAAGAGAGATAAACTCCTTGTTTATCTCTAGGAATAAAACTATAATAAGAGAACTGTGAGACCAATTCAAGTGGAACAATATTCATGTTATCTGGGTACCAAAAAAAAAAAAAAAAAGGATTGAAAGTCTCAGTTAGGAAATAACTGCTGAAAACTTCCCCAATCTGGGGAAGGAAATAGTCTCTCAGGTCATGGAAGTTCACAAATCTCCTAACACAAAGAACCCTAGGAAGAGAACACCAAGAAATATAATAATTAAAATGGCAAAGACCAAGGACAAGGATGGAGTATTAAAAGCAGCAAGAGAGAAAAAAGGTCACATACAAAGGAAAATCCATCAGGCATTGTATTTAAAGGACACTCTGTCTAAAGTTCATTCTTTTTAAAGTTCACTTGTCCTAAAAGGAAGTGAGGGTCACCAAAAATAAATCAGACATTTTAAGTTAAGATGATCCTTTATTTGAAACTAATTAGTTACTCTTAAAATCTGACAGAAATAAAGCATAAGATTTTTGTTTAGAAGTGCTATTTCTTTAAAAAAAAAACATTTTTCTACACAGACCCAGAAAGTTTCCCTCCTTTCAGAACTTTTTTTAGGGATTCTTTGACATCCTTGTTCCTAAGGCTGTAGATAAGGGGGTTAAGCACGGGATTCACCGTGGTATAAAACACAGAGGCCACCTTTTCCTGCTTTGCAGCACTCTTAGAGGTTTTAAAATACATGAAGATGATGGAGCCATAGAAGACGCCAACAGCTGCAAGGTGTGAGCTGCAGGTACTGAAAGCTTTGGACCTCCCTTCAGCTGAGCGGATGAACAAGATGCTGGAAAGAATAAAGACATAAGAGATGAAGATGGCGAAAGCGCATGCAAATACATTGAATCCAACCAAAACCATCAGCAAGCGCTCTTTGCTGTAGTCTCTTGAGCAAGATATAGTCAGAAGAGGAAGGATGTCACAGAAGTAATGGTGGATGACATTAGTTCCACAGAAGGGGCACCCAGATATGTAGCTAGTGTGAATCAAGGCTCCAAATATCCCCACTGTATACACACTGGCGACAAGTTGGAAACAGACTCTTTCAGACATGGTGACATTGTAGAGCAAGGGGTTGTAGATGGCGACGTAACGATCATATGCCATGGCGGCCAGCATGTAAGACTCATCTATACCAAAGAAGCAGAAGAAAAAGAGCTGGGCCATGCACTCAGGAAAGGAGGTGAAATTCTTCTCTGACACGAAGTTCACCAACATCTTGGGAATTATAACCGAGGAGAAACAGAGATCTATGAAGGCTAAATTACTGAGAAAATAATACATGGGTATGTGAAGCTGACAACTGATCCTGATTAAAAAGATCAAGCCCAGATTTCCCACCACAGAGGCCATGTAGATCGATAGAAAGAGGAAGAAGAGGGGAACCTGGAGTCCTGGCTCGTCTGTTAACCCCTCAAGGATAAAGTCAGTGACTGAGGAATGATTTCCTGTTTGCATTCTTCTCCACTTGTGACAGGCTGAGTGGCTCGGGGAAGATGTTCTCATTTGGTGAACATTGTCATTTTAGAGGATTCAGTAGTCAAAGACCTGAATAAATACATCATATTTAACTTATTATGACACAGAATTTCTGAAAACCAAGATACTAAAATCTACTTGTAACTGAAGCCTTTATCAAGATATCAATGCTTCACTTGGCTTCATGTGAAATTTAGAAATGAAAATCATTTTGTCCTCAGAAAGTGAGTTTTGGAATCTTGCATAAATGGAAGCCAAGCCTTTGGTTATTCAGTCACCTTTAGGGAGACTGCACGGTGCTATTCTGCTGATTTTCATCTGCAGCCATCCTCACCCGCTTCTGATGCCTGGGAGCTTAACCTCTCCCTACGGCTGTCCCTTGAACGTCCCCTCTGGCTTTGACAGCTTCCATTTGCTCATTCAGACCCTGACTCCAGTCACAACGAACTTGGGTTTCCTCCAAGGTTTCCTCTCCCCTCTCAATTACTGGTTTTTGCCCTGCCTTTTCTATCCTCTACCCAGGTTATGACACAGATAGGAGAGGAATGAAGGTGTGCTGGGGGCAGTGGGGGGAGGGCAGTGGTGGAGGGAGAGCTGGTGCCATGGGCTGTAGGAAGAGGAGAAGAGTAATGACAGGAAGAGCTGGTTTGGGGCATTTATTGGGCATCTATCATGTGCCATGTGTTAAGAAGATTTTGTTAAAGATCTGATATAATATTCTTATTAACCCTATGAAACAGATACTGTGTCTTACCTCTATTTTGTAGATTGACTGAGGGACAGAGAAAGAGGTTAAGTAAATGCCTGCCCTACATCACATAACATGTAGGCAGTATTACTGTCACTCTTTTATAAATGAGATTCTGTAAATATTCCAAGTTTACATGACTAGAAAGGGTTGGAGCCAGAATTCATGTTCTTGTCTGTTTTGTTAAAAGTCAAACAATGTGTCAAGTTAACTGATATTTTGTTCTAAACCTGACCACATTACCATCACTTCTGTGCAGCTTTACTTAATATGCCACTCATTACTCATCTTATTATAAATCTAAATATTATGTACTGACATACAGTCAAGATTTAATTCAGTGCTATTCCAAATTTGACACATTTCAGATAAATATCAACACATACACCTGTGTGGGCTATAACATCAACAAAATATTTCGATCTTTCTTCCTTGACAAACTATTAGATACAGAAATTCTTTAACAACTTGTAGTACAATAGGGTCTCTGAGTGATGGTGCCTCTGAGGAGAAGTTTGAGGATTGGGGTGTTTAAGTCTCAAGAAAAATACGTTTAATCTCTGTTATTAGAAATGTTTAATGTAATTCAAGTGCTGAAAGAAGATTCTTATTCCTGAATTACAATCAGGAAAGGAAATCAGGCATAAAACAAATGAATAAAAATGACAGGCAACGCCGGGGGTTCCTGCCTTTCATTTTTAAGATTGGCTTTTGGGAACCCTTGTGAATCCACTCTTGGAAAAGTGTAAAGTGGGGAAAGAGACCATTTTTGACCCTGAATATAGCAGTTTGTGAGGTGGGATAGAAGTAGAAGTTTGAATTTGTATTGCTGGGTTGACCCACTTCTAACTCAGATGTTGGAGAGTAGGTAGATAAAGAGGATTTCCTGGCGTAACCCTTTTCCTATTACAGTGTGAATGTGTGTGCAAATGCTCTTTAAATTTCCAAGATCAATATAAATGAGAGATATATTAATATGACTGGACACATCATGGGGAAGCCAAGCGCTTGAGGTCAGAAGATACAGGTATAGAACTAGCGGAAGGGGAAACGTTTCCATGCACTGCGCTCTGTGTCCGCCGGTCAGGAAGCAGACACTGCCCGGCTGTGCAGCCCTGTCCATATAGCATGAGTAGTAAGAATTTTTAACTTCCTTACAAAGCTTGATTACAACTACAGTATCTTATCAATGATAAATAGAATCATTTTATGACTTACCTGAATATTGCCACCAGGGAAGGTGCTGCTGGTCTACATGATTTTTTATCTTTGGTCTCATATAGTGCATGTGGGCACACACACACTTAAAAGATAATTCTATCAGCAAACACTAATGGGCCAGATTTACTCTGATTCTGGCAAAATTATGGAGTTGAATCTGCATAAAAAATTCAGAGAGTACTGATGAAGAGTAACAGTTTATGACTGACCAAGCAGAACAAGAAAGATAATCTTACTGACCTTAGTCCTCTATCATTAAAGGGAATTTTATTTGGGTGTATTTGTAAGCAGACGTCCTCCTTAGGGGCTTGTTGCCTCAGTAGTTGGGCTCTGTAGGGATGAAACAATTACAAATAAATATTTGTTGGCAGTGCAGTGACATTCCTATTGATCCTTGGGGTATTCAATGAAAACATCAAATTTATTTCCCTGAATCTTAAGAAGATTAATAATGATTCCATAGTAAATACACAACTTTTGACACATTAAATTAAAGTGCCTTATCAAGACTGCAAACACCGTTTTTTTTATTTGAGAGGGCATCTCTTATATTTATTGCTAAAATGGTTATTAACATAAATCAAATTCTGTATAGGGGACTCAATGCTCAATGCACAATCATTAATCCACCCCAAGCCTAATTCTCTTCAGTCTCCAATCTTCTGAAGCATAAAGAACAAGTTCTTACATGGTGAACAAATTCTTACATAGTGAATAAGTTCTTACATGGTGAACAGTACAAGGGCAGCCATCACAGAAACCTTCGGTTTTGATCACTCATTATGAACTATAAACCGTCAGGTCAAAGATGAATATTCGTTTGATTTTTATACTTGGTTTATATGTGAATCCCACATTTCTCCCTTATTATTATTATTATTATTATTTTTAATAAAATGCTGAAGTGGTAGGTAGATGCAAGATAAAGGTAGAAAACATAGTTTAGTGTTGTAAGAGAGCAAATGTAGATGATCAGGTGTGTGCCTGTAGACTATGTGTTAATCCAAGCTAGACCAGGGCAATAAAACATCCACAGATGCAGAAGATTTCTCTCAAAACAGGAGGGGTGAGGTTCTAAGCCTCACCTCTGTTGATCCCCAATTTCTCACCTGATGGCCCCCCTGCGACTGTGCCTGTCTTAGGTTGTTCCTCCCTTAAGGAATCTTACCTGTCTATGGCTAACCGGTCATGTTCCAGGGCCATACAGGGAAATGTAAAGTTGGTAAGTGAGAGAGAAGCCATATTATTTGAAAAGGTTAGCTTTTTACTTCTTTGCAGATTTATGCCCTGTGGCTTCTATGCCCAGCATTTGTCTTGAGGTATCTTTACTACTTGGAAGAATTATGATACTCGGTAAATTCGATATGAGGCATGAATTCTATTTAAGGGTTGTGATCAGGAAGGGAGAAGAAAAGCTGTAGAAGTAGCAGACGTAAGAAAACTTGGGAAGATTGATTATTTCTTTGACATATCTTCTTGTAGAGTAACTTAAGCATGTATAGGTTTTAAACTACTACTTAAATTGCGCACACACATTAACATAATAGAAGTACAGTTACATAACCAAAGCATACCTGTAATTACCAGTCATCTCCAGTGAAACCAAGAAAACTAGTTAGGCATTCTAGGCATTTGTGAAAATTTATCTATGATATGGTGGATATTGTCCAACTGAACTTGAACAGTCTGAGAGAAATTAGACAAATTAAAACAACCCATTCCTGGGGAATGTTCACATCCCTTATGTTCTTTTAACAGCTGATAGTCTGTAGCTGAAAGATTTTGGAGCGCTACAATTTGCACTTCTCCTAATTCTTGTTTGAGTTCCAACAGTATAGATCCAGTCAAATTTGTTGTTTTACTGTATGCACAGGCCAGCTTAGATATCTCCTTCTTCATTCCCATGGAAAGTCCAGCAACCGGTGGGATGAATGCAGGTACAACTGTAGCAGCGCGTGGATCTTTGTTGAGGTTTTTTGATGATCATCTTCTGGCATGAGTCTTCCAGAGAGTGCTGTTGTTGGATGTTCTTCTTCATATCGTATCTGAGTTCATTTTCTGGGTAGCCCAATTAGGCTTTGATCCTGTGTATAAACACAAACAGACCCTTTGCCCACACTTTGATATGACCTTTATACCATTGTGTAGAACTCATTGGAGGTCACCACACAGGAACTGCTTTTTTTTTTTTTAAGAGAAAGGAATATTATCAGAAAAGTGTACCTCCATAGCCTATCATCTGGCACTCTTTAAGTGATCAAAATTAAGGATATTTAAAGCATGCATTAATCACTGATTTACAGTTAGTTTTATCCTATCAGGGAGTAATCCCCCTTTTCTTTCTTTCTTTTTTTTTTGTTATCTTTAATCTACACTTACATGAAGAATATTATGTTTACTAGGATCTCCCCTATACCAGGTCCCCCCTATAAACCCCTTTACAGTCACTGTCCATCAGCATAGCAAAATGTTGTAGAATCACTACTTGTCTTCTCTGTGTTGTACAGCCCTCCCCTTTCTCCCACACCGCCACTATGCATTGTAATCTTAATACCCCTCTTCTTCTTCCCCCCCACTTATTCCTCCCTACCCACCCATCCTCCCCAGTCCCTTTCCCTTTGATACCTGTTACTCCATTCTTGGGTTCTGTGATTCCACTGCTGTTTTGTTCCTTCAGTTTTTTCTTTGTTCTTGTACTCCACAGATGAGTGAAATAATTTTGTATTTCTCTTTCTCTGCTTGGCTTATTTCACTGAGGATAATACCCTCCAGCTCCATCCATGTTGCTGCAAATGGTAGGATTTGCCCTCTTCTTATTGCTGAGTAGTATTCCATTGTGTATATGTACCACATCTTCTTTATCCATTCATCTATTGATGGACATTTAGGTCGCTTCCAATTCTTGGCTTTTGTAAATAGTGCTGCGATAAACATAAGGGTGCACGTGTGTTTCTCAAACTTGATTGCTGTGTTCTTAGGGTAAATTCCTAGGAGTGAAATTCCTGGGTCAAATGGTAAGTCTGTTTTGAGCATTTTGATAAACCTCCATACTGCTGTCCACAATGGTTGAACTAATTTACATTCCCACCAGCAGTGTAGGAGGGTTCCCCTTTCTCCACAGCCTCACCAACATTTGTTGTTGTTTGTCTTTTGGAATGCAGCCATCCTTACTGGTGTGAGGTGATACCTCATTGTAGTTTTAATTTGCATTTCTCTGATAATTAGCGATGTGGAGCATCTTTTCATGTGTCTGTTGGCCATGTGTATTTCTTTTTTGGAGAACTGTCTGTTCAGTTCCTCTGCCCATTTTTTAATTGGATTATTTGATTTTTGTTTGTTGAGGCATGTGAGCTCTTTATATATTTTGGACGTCAAGCTTTTATCAGATGTGTCATTTACAAATATATTCTCCCATACTGCAGGGTTCCTTTTTTTCTATTGATGGTGTCTTTTCCTGTACAGAAGGTTTTCAGCTTAATATAGTCCCACTTGTTCATTTTTACTGTTGTTTTCCTTCCTGAGGAGATATATTCAAGAAGAGGTCACTCGTGTTTATGTCTAAGAAGTTTTTGCCTATGTTTTTTTCTAAGAGTTTAATGGTTTCATGACTTACATTCAGGTCTTTGATCCATTTTGAATTTACTTTTGTATATGGGGTTAGATAATGGTCCAGTTTCATTTTCCTATATGTAGCTGTCCAGTTTTGGCAGCACCATCTGTTGAAGAGACTGTCATTTCGCCATTGTATGTCCATGGCTCCTTTATCAAATATTAATTGATCATATATGTTTGGGTTAATGTCTGGAGTCTCTAGTCTGTTCCACTGGTCTGTGGCTCTGTTCTTGTGCCAGTACCAAATTGTCTTGATTACTATGGCTTTTTAGTAGAGCTTGAAGTTGGGGAGTGATATCCCCCCTAGTTTATTTTTCTTTCTCAGGATTGCTTTGGCTATTTGGGGTCTTTGGTGTTTCCATGTGAATTTTTGAATTATATGTTTCAGTTCATTGAAGAATGTTGCTGGTAATTTGATAGGGATTGCATCAAATCTGTATATTGCTTTGGGCAGAATGGCCATTTTGACAATATTGATTCTTCCTAGCCATGAGCATGGGATGAGTTTCCATCTGTTAGTGTCCCCTTTAATTTCTCTTAAGAGTGACTTGTAATTTTCAGAGTATAGCTCATTCACTTCTTTGATTAGATTTATTCCTAGGTATTTTATTCTTTTTGATGCAATTGTGAATGGATTTGTTTTCCTGATTTCTCTTTCTATTGGTTCATTGTTAGTGTATAGGAAAGCTACCGATTTCTGTGTGTTAATTTTGTATCCTGCAACTTTGCTGTATTCTGATATCAGTTCTAGTAGTTTTGGTGTGGAGTCTTTAGGGATTTTTATGTACAATATCATGTAATCTGCAAATAGTGACAGTTTAACTTCTTCTTTACCAATCTGGATTCCTTGTATTTCTTTGTTTTGTCTGATTGCTGTGGCTAGGACCTCCAGTACTATGTTAAATAACAGTGGGGAGAGTGGGCATCCCTGTCTAGTTCCCGATCTCAGAGGAAAAGCTTTCAGCTTCTCTCTGTTCAATATAATGTTGGCTGTGGGTTTATGATATATGGCCTTTATTATGTTGAGGTACTTGCCCTCTATTCCCATTTTTCTGAGAGTTTTTATCATGAATGGATGTTGAATTTTGTCAATTGCTTTTTCAGTATCTATGGAGATGATCATGTGGATTTGTCTTTCTTTTTGTTGATGTGGTGGATGATGTTGATGGATTTTCGAATGTTGTACCATCCTTGCATCCCTGGGATGAATCCCACTTGGTCATGGTGTATGATCCTTTTGATATACTTTTGAATTTGGTTTGCTAATATTTTATTAAGTATTTTTGCATCTACATTCATCAGGGATAGTGGACTGTAATTTTCTTTTTGGAGAGTTGTTTGCCTGGTTTTGGTATTCGGGTGATATTGGCTTCATAGAATGAGTTTGGGAGTATTCCCTCCTCTTCTATTTTTTGGAAAACTGTAAGGAGAATGGGTATTATGTCTTCACTGTGTGTCTGATAAAATTCCGATGTAATTCAGTCCGGCATGGGTGTTTTGTTCTTGGGTACTTTTTTGATTACCATTTCAATTTCTTTGCTCGTAATTTATTTGTTTAACTTTTGTGTTTCTTCCTTGGTCAGTCTTTGAAGGTTGTATTCTTCTAGGAAGTTGACCATTTCTTCTAGGTTTTCCAGCTTGTTGGCATATAGGTTTTCATAGTAGTCTTTAATAAATCTTTGTATTTCTGTGGAGTCTGTCGTGATTTTTCCGTTGTCATTTCTGATTCTGTTGATTTGTGTTGATTCTCTTTTTCTCTTAATAAGTTTGGCTAGAGGCTTATCTATTTTGTTTATTTTTTTCAAAGAACCAGCTCTTGGTTTCACTGATTTTTTTCTATTGTTTTATTCTTCTCAATATTGTTGATTTCTTCTCTAATCTTTATTATGTCCCTCATTCTGCTGACTTTAGGCCTCATTTGTTCTTCTTTTTCCAGTTTCGATAATTGTGATGTTAGACTATTCATTTGCGATTGTTCTTACTTCTTCAGGTGTGCCTGGATCGCTATATACTTTCCTCTTAAGACTCCTTTTGCTGCATCCCACAGAAGTTGGGGCTTTGTGTTGTTGTTGTTATTTGTTTCTATATATTCCTTAATCTCTATTTATTTTGTTCATTGATCCATTGATAATTTAGGAGCATGTTGTTAAGTCTCCATGTGTTTGTGAGCGTTTTTGTTTTCTTTGTAGAATTTATTTCTAGTTTTATACCTTTGTTGTCTGAAAAATTGGTTGGTTGAATTTCAATATTTTGGATTTTGCTGAAGTTTTTTTTGTGGGCTAGTATGTGGTCTATTCTGGAGAATGTTCCATGTGCACTTGAGAAGAATGTATATCCTGTTACTTTTGGATATAGAGTTCTATAGATGTCTGTTTGGTCCATCTGCTCTACTCTGTTTTTCAGTGCTTTCGTGTCCTTACTTATTTTCTGCCCGGTGGATCTATCCTTTGGCGTGAGTGGTGTGTTGAAGTCTCCTAGAATGAATTCATTGCAGTCTATTTCCCCCTTTAGTTCTGTTAGTATTTGTTTCACATATGCTGGTGCTCCTGTGTTGGGTGCATATATATTTAGAATGGTTATATCCTCTTGTTGGACTGAGCCCTTTATCCTTATGTAGTGTCCTTCTTTATCTCTTGTTATTTTCTTTGTTTTGAAGTCTATTTTGTCTGATATTAGTACTGCAACCCCTGCTTTCTTCTCGCTGTTTTTTGCCTGAAATATGTTTTTCCGTCCCTTGACTTTTAGTCTGTACATATCTTTGGGTTTGAGGTGAGTTTTTTGTAAGCAGCATATAGAAGAGTCTTGCTTTTTATCCATTCTATTACTCTGTGTCTTTTGATTGGTGCATTCAGTCCATTTACATTTAGGGTGACTATTGAGAGATATGTACTTATTGCCATTGTAGGCTTTAAATTCGTGGTTACCAAAGGTTCAAGGTTAGCCTCTTTAGTATCTTACTGCCTAAATTAGCTCGCTTATTGAGCTGTTATATACACAGTCTGGAGATTCTTTTCTTCTCTCCCTTCTTATTCCTCCACCTCCATTCTTCATATGTTGGGTGTTTTGTTCTGTGCTCTTTCTAGGAGTGCTCCCATCTAGAGCAGTCCCTGTATGATGCCCTGTAGAGGTGCTTTGTGGGAAGCAAATTCCCTCAGCTTTTGCTTGTCTGGGAATTGTTTAATCCCACCATCATATTTAAATGATAGTCGTGCTGGATACAGTATCCTTTGTGGAAAGACCTTCTGTTTCATTGCATTAAATATATCATGCCATTCTCTTCTGGCTTGTATGTTTTTTGTCGAGAAGTCTGACAATAGCCTGATGGGTTTTCCTTTATAGGTGACCTTTTTCTCTCTAGCTGCCTTTAAAACTCTTTCCTTGTCCTTGATCTTTGCCATTTTAATTATTATGTGTCTTGGTGTTGTCCTCCTTGGATTCTTTCTGTTGGGGGTTGTGTGTATTTCCGTGGTCTATTCGATTATTTCCTCCCCCAGTTTGGGGAAGTTTTCCGCAATTATTTCTTCCAAGATACTTTCCATCCCTTTTCCTCTCTCTTCTTCTTCTGGTTCCCGTATAATACTGATATTTTTCCTTTTGCATTGGTCACACAGTTCTCTTAATATTGTTTCATTCCTGGAGATCCTTTTATCTCTCTCTATGTCAGCTTCTATGCATTCCTGTTCTCTGGATTCAATTACATCTATGGCCTCTTGCATCTTATCCATTGTGCTTATAAATCCTTCCAGAGTTTGTTTCATTTCTTTAATCTCCTTTCTGACATCTGTGATCTCCCTCCGGACTTCATCCCATTTCTCTTGCGTGTTTCTCTGCATCTCTGTCAGCATGTTCATGATTTTTATTTTGAGTTCTTTGTCAGGAAGACTGGGTAGATCTGTCTCCTTCTCTGGTGTTGCCTCTGTGTTCTTTGCCTTTTCATGGTGATAGGAATATTTTGCAGAGCTGGGACGAGTGACGGTTGAAAGAACTTCCCTTCTTGTTGGTTTGTGGCCCTCCTCTCCTGGGAGAACAGCGGCCTCTAGTGGCGTGTGCTGGGCAGCTGTGCGCAGACAGGGTTTCTGCTTCCTGCCCGGCTTCTATGGAATTTATCTCTGCTGTTTCTGTGGGCGTGTCCTGACTCGGGCTTCTGCTCCAAAGTGGTGGAGTTGCGTTGGAGGGGGAGTTATATTTCTTCCTCTGGGGACTGGAGGAATATTTTAGTATTTTTTTATTGTTGGTATTTTGCCTTATTGCTCTGAAGTCTACTTTACCTGATATGAAGACACCCACTCTTTATTTTTTAGAAGTAATATCTGCGTGGTATATGTATTTCCATCATTTTACTTTCACCTACTTACATTACTCTATTTGAAGCGAGTTTCTTATAGTGTATAGTTGAGTTATTTTAGCCATTCAGTGGATAGCTGGTGTATTTAATGATTTAATAATTTAACTTTTTATTTAGTTTATTTTCTTATTTTTACATTTGTATTCTTTAATTTAATTTTATGATTTAATAAAATGGAGTCAGATATGAAAAAAGAAGAAATTACAGCCAACACCACAGAAATTCAAAGAACTATAAGAGAATTCTATGAAAAATTTTATGCCAATAAATTTTGGCAACCTGGATGAAACAGATAAATTACGAGAAACATAGTCTACCAAGTCTGGCCCAGGAAGAAACCTAAAATCTAAACAGACCAATTACCAGGAATGACATTGAACTGGTAATAGGAAAACTTCCAACACACCAAAGTCCAGGGATGGAAGGCTTCACAGGTGAATTCTACCAAACATTCAAAGATGAGCTAATACCTATCCTTCTTAAGATACCCGAAAAATAGGAGGGAATACTTTCAAACTCATTCTCTGAGGTCAGTATTACACTAAAACCAAAACCAGAAACAGACACTACAGAAAGAAATAAAATTCATACCATAATCTCTGATGCGGAAAGATGTAGAATTTCACAACAAAATATTAGCAGACTGAATTAGAAAATAGGGAAACTCATCATGACGAGCAGAGATTTATTCCAGGGATGTCAGGATGGTATAATATCCATAAATATATCAGTATAATATACCACATTAACAAAAAGGTTAAAAAACAATAATCATCTCAATAGGTGCTGAAAAAGAATTTGACAAATTTCAACATTTATTCATGATAACAACTCTCAACAAAATGTGTATAGAGGATACACACATCAACATAATAAAGGCCATATATGACATATCAACAACTAGCATCATACTGAATGGCTAGGAGCTGAACATCTTTCTCTGAGATCAGGGTCAAGACAAGGATGTCCTCTTTTACCACTTTTATTCAACATAGTACTGGAGGTCCTAGCCACAACAAGGAGACAACACCAAGAAATAAAAGGCATCCAAATTCGTAAGGAAGAAGTACAACTGTCACTACTTGAAGATGACACGTTATACAAAGAAAACCCAACAACACCACCAAAAACTATTAGAATGAATAACTGGATTCAGCAAAGTTGCAGGGTACAAAATTAATACACACAAATCAGATGTATTTCTGTATGATAACAACAAATTAGAAGAAAAATCAATCAGGAAAACAATTCCACTTACAATTACAACAAAAGTAATAATATACCTAGAAATAAAACTAACCAAGGAGGTGAAAGACCTGTTATACTCTGAAAAGTATAAGACACTGGTGAAAGACGTTGAAGAAGACATAAAGCAATGGAAATCTATCCCATGTTCATGGATAGGAAGAATACATATTGTCAAAATGGCTATCCTACCCAAGTAATTTCACAGATTCATTGCAATCCCTATCAAAACACCAATGGTATATGTCAATGCATTGGAGCTAATAATCCTAAAATCTATATGGTACCACAAAAGACCTTGAAATCCCAAGCAATATTGAGAAAGAAGAACAAAGCTGGGACTATCAAACTCCCTGATTTCAAGCTATACTGGAAAGCTACAGTGATTAAAACAGGATGGTACTGACTCAAGAACAGACCCACAGGTCAATGGAAGCAAATAGGGAGCCCAAAAAGAAGCCCATACATATATAGTCCATTAATATATGACAAAGGTGGCTAGAATATAAAATGGGGAAAAGACAGTCTCTTCTATAGACAGTGTTGGGAAAATTGGACAGCTATAAACAAAGGAATTTAACTAGATCACCCTTTTACACCATACTCAAAAGTAAAATCTAAATGTATGAAGACCTAAATGTAAGATGTGAAACCATAAATCTCTTAGAAGTAAACAAAGGCTAGCATCTAATGAACATCACCATGAAAAATTTCTTGGTGGATATATCTCCACAGACAAGGGTAACAAAAGCAAAAATAAACAAGTGGGACTTCACCAGACTTAAAAGGTTGTTCACCACAAAGCAATCCCTCAACAAAACACAAAGGCAACCTACTGTATGGGATGATATATTTGCAAGTGATATATCCAATAGCTGGCTAATACCCAAAATATATAAGGAACTCATATAACTCAACACCAAAAAACATTCCAATTTAAAATGGGAAGAGGACCTGAACAGGCATTTTTCTTAAGACGGCATAGAGATGGCCAAAAGACATGTGAAAAGATGCTCTACATCACGAATCATCATGGAAGTGCAAAGAAAAACCACAGTTAGGTATCATCTTACACCAGTCAGAATGGCTGCTGTCCAAAAGACAAGAAATAACAAGTGTCAGCAAGGATGCGGAGAAAAGGGAACCCTGCTACACTGTTGGTGAGAATGTGAATTGGTCCAGCCAATGTGGGAAACAATATGAAAGTTCCTTAAACAACTGGAAATAGAAATACCATATGACTGAGCTATTCCACTTCTGGGAATTTACTGGAAGAAAACAAAATCTCTCATTCAGAAGGATATATGCACATCTATGTTCACTGCAGTATTATTTACAATATCCAAGATACGGAAGCAACCCAAATGTCCACTGATAGTTGAATGAATAAAGAAAAGTTGGTACATATACACAATGGGATATTACTCAGGCACAAGAAAGAAAGAAATGTTGCCATTTGCAACAATATAGGTGGACCTAATGGGTATCATGCTAAGTGAAATAAGCCAGGTGGAAAAAGACAAATACCATATGGTTTCACTTACATGTGGAATCTGAGAAGAAAACAACCAAAAATGCAATAGACCCATTCATATGAATAACAGACTAACTCTTGGTTACCATAGGGAAGGAGGTTGGGTGATGGGTGAAATCAGTGAAGGGGATAAAGAGGTAAAAACTGCAAATTGTAAAAGAAGTTACTTATTGGAGTGGAAGTACAACATATAGAATATAACCTATAATACTTAATATCCTGGTATTGGTAACAGGGGGAACTACACTTACCTTGGGAAGCATCTAGTAATGCATGTAATTATCAAGTCAGTATGTTGTACTTCTGAAACCAATATAATATTGCATATCAACTTTATTCCAATAAAAATTAATAAACACTAAGTGTTGACAGGTATTTTTCTGTTATTAAGATGATCACATAGTTTTATTACTCATTTGATATGGTGAATTATATTTATTGATATTTATCTGGATATTTTTGTGGAGCAGAGAGAGCCCCTCAAATTGTTATAATAACATTGATATCACAACAAAAAGAGGATCATATGATAAAGGAGTATTAACATGTTTGCAAGGGTCTAAAAGTTACTCTCATTGTTATGCTACAGAAATATTTGAATTGCCTAACATTATGGCACAAAGTAGGAAGCTGGGATTTGAACAGGTGGCCTAAACTTCATTCATTGCACAAAAGGATATTTTAGTTAGATTCGTTCCAGAAACAACTTTATTTTAGATCCTATGTTTCTTTATTGAGTTTATGAGAGAAAGCAGGTGGACTGTTTTTATTTTTTTTAATTTTTTAATTAAGATTTTATTGATATACACTCTTCTGAAGGTTTCACATGAAAACACAATGTGGTTACTACATTTACCCATATTATCAAGTCCCCTCCCATAACACAATGCAGTCACTGTCCATCAGTGAAGTAAGATGCCACAGATTCACTATTTGCCTTCTCTATGCTACACTGTTTTCTCTGTGACCCCCTCACACCATGTGTACTAAATATAATACCCCTCAATCCCCTTCTCCCCCCCCTCCCCACCATCCCACACCCTCCCCTTTTATAACCAGTAGTTCCTTCTTGTAGTCTCTGTGTCTGCTGCTATTTTGTTCCTTCAGTTTTGCTTAATTTTTATATTCCACAAATAAGGGGAATTATTTGGCACTTGTCTTTCTCTGCCTGTCTTATATTACTGAGCATAGCCTTCAGCTCCATCCATGTTGTTGCAAATGGTAGGATTTTTTTCTTTCTTATGGCTGAATAGTATTCCATTGTGTATACATACCACATCTTCTTTATCCATTCATCTACTGATGGACACTTAGGTTGCTCCCATTTCTTGGCTGTTGGAAATAGTGCTGTGGTAAACATAAGGGTGCATATATCTTTTTGAATCTGTGATCCTGTTTTCTTAGGGTAAATTCCTAGGAGTGGAATTCCTTGGTCAAATGGTATTTCTATTTTGAGTTGTTTGAGGAACTTCTGTACTGCTTTCCACAATGGTCAAACTAATTTACATTCCCATCAATAGTGTAGGAGGGTTCCCCTTTCTCCACATCCTTACCAGCATGTGTTGTTGTTTGTCTGTAGGATCGTGGCTGTCCTAGTTGGTATGAAGTGTTATCTCATTGTGGTTTCAATTTGCATTTATCTGATGATAAGCAATGTGGAGCATCTTTTCCTGTGCCTGTTGGCCATCTGAATTCCTTCTTTGGAGAAGTGTCTGTTCAGATTCTCTGCCCTTTTTTAATTGAGTGATTTGCTTTTTGGGTGTTGAGGCACATGAGCTCTTTATATATTTTGGATGTCAGCCCCTTTTAGGATTTATAATTTATGAATATGTTCTCCCATACTGTAGGATGACTTTTCATTCTACTGATGGTGTCCTTTTCTGTACAGAAGCTTTTTACTTTGATATATCCACTTGTTCACTTTTGCTTTTGTTTCCCTTGCTCAAGGAGATATGTTCATGAAAAAGTTGCTCATGTTTATATTCAAGAGAGTTTTGCTTATGTTTTCTTCTAAGAGTTTTATGGTTTCATGACTTACATTCAGGTCTTTTATTCATTTCAAGTTTATTTTTGTGTTTGGAGTTAGAAAGGAATCCAGTTTCATTCTCTTACATGTAACTGTCCAGTTTTGCCCACACTAGTTTTTGAAGAGGCTCTCACTTTCCCACTGTATATCCATGATTCCTGTATCATATATTAATTGGCCATCTATACTTGGGTTTATATCTGGGTTCTCTATTCTGTTCCATTGATCTATGGGTCTGTTCTTGTCCCAGTACTAAATTGTTTTGATTATTGTGACTTTGTTGTAGAGCTTGAAGTTGGGTAGCATACTCTCCCCAGCTTTATTCTTCCTTCTCAGAATTGCTTTGGCTATTTGGGGTCTTTTGTGATTCCACATGAATTTCAGAACTATTTGTTCTAGTTCATTGAAGAATGCTGTTGATATTTTGATAGGGATTGCATTGCATCTGTAGATTGCATTGGGCAGGATGGCCATTTTGAAAATATTAATACTTCATACCCACGAGTAAGGATGTATTTTCTTTTATTAGTTTCCTCTTTAATTTCTCTCAAGTGTCTTACGCTTTTCACGGTATAGGTCTTTTACTTCCTGGGTTAGGTTTATTCCTAGATATTTTATTCTTTTTGATGCAATTGTGAGTGGAATTGTTTTCCTGATTCCTTTCTGTTCTTTCACTGTTATTGTATAGCAATGCAGCAGATTTCTGAGTATTAATTTTGTATCCTGCAACATTGCTGTATCCAAATATTAGTTCTAGTAGTTTGGAGTGGATTCTTTAGGGTTTTTATGTACAATATCATGTCATTTGCAAACAGAGACAGTTTAATTTTCCCTTACCTGTCTGGATGCCTTTTATTTATTTGTGTTGTCTGATTTCTGTGGTGAGGACCTCCAGTACTATGTTGAATAAAAGTGGGGAGAGTGGGCATTTTTGTCTTGTTACTGATCTTAGAGGAAAAGCTTTGTTTTTTACTAAGTATGATGTTGACTATGGGTTTGACATTTATGGCCTTTATTATGCTGAAGTACTTGCCCTTTATATCATTTTCTTTGAGTTTTTATCATGAATGGATGTTGAATTTTCTGAAAAGCTTTTTCAGCGTCTATGGAGATGATCATCTGATTTTTGTCCTTTGTGTTTACGTGGTGTATGAGATTGATCGATTTTCTAATATTGTACCATCCTTGCATCCATGGCCTAAATCCCACATGACCATGATTGATGATGCTTTGATGTATTTTTTAATTCAGTTTGCTAATACATCATTGAGGATTTTTACATCTCTGCTCATCAGGGATGTTCATCTGTAATTTTGTTTTTTGTGGTGTCCTTGCCTGGTCTTGGTATTAGAGTGATGCTGGCCTCATAGAATAAGTTTGGAAGTATTCTCTCCTCTTCTACTTTTTGGAAAACTATTAGGAGGATGTGTATTATGTCATCACTAAATGTTTGGTAAAATTCAGCAGGGAAGCCATCTGGTTCAGACATTTTGTTCTTAGGTAGTGTTTTTATTACCAATTCAATTTCATTGCTGCTAATTGGTATGTTCAGATTTTCTGTTTCTTCCTGGGTCAATCTTGGAAGGTTGTATTTTTCTAGAAAGTTGTCCATTTCTTCTAGGTAATACAATTTGTTAGCATATAACTTTTCATAATATTCTTTAAAATTCTCTGTATTTCTGTGTCTATAGTGATTTTTCCTTTTTTCATTATTTCCTTTTTATGTTAAGCATTTATTTCTGCCAATAGCTTTATTCACATAATTCACATACCATTAAATTTACTAAACACTAAAGATAGTACATGATAATTTGATAAATTCTTCCACTTAGAAGAAAGTGTTTTTTAATGGCTTCTTGTCAAATATAACTGAGTTTGAAGGGACACTAACAAAATAGTGGTCTAGCAGTTTTTAGCCCTCATCTTCCCATAATAAGATATTGATTTAACAACTGGTCAAGTATAAATATACCTCTGGGATAGCTCTGGCATACAATTATAAAGCTACATCAAATCTGAGGAATCCAAAGAATGAATATGGTTACACAGAAAAGCATAGGAGACATTTGTGCTTTATCAACCCAGCACTCAGGTAAGCGTAACTTGGTTTTGAGAGAGATCTCTGTGGGAGATAAGGAGTGCAGGAGGAATTGAGCAGCGTTTACTATTGGGGATCAGCAATCCTTACTGGCATATCAAACAACCATACCTTTCACCACCAATAACCTGCATGACCTTTGCAGATGCTGAGCCTAGGTGACAGGGCTGCTTGCAGTCTGTACCACTGTGGTTTGCTGGATGGAGAGCCATTCTTTGCACATCCCAAACCTGAGTGGCTCCACCCGTAAGCATCCTCCCTCCCACAACCACTTGAACTATGTGCCCTGGAACCCAACACTGCATACACTTTATGCCTTACATCTTGGTGTAGTCAACACCTATATACATATAACAGAGCTGACATCAAGAGGTATGCGCTCAGCTGTGACTTCTCCCAGTAGGGAAAAGAGCAGAATTCCAACAGCCTTCCTCACTTATGACAGCTTCAGTTTCACCAACAATGACTTCAGCTGATGGAACTACTAAAGTTCATGTTTTCTGTGTCTATATAGTCTCTTTAGACTTAAGGACACACATAAGCTGAATGTCATGTATAGGAAAAAATATTCCATGGAAATGGTAACCAAAGGAAACCAGGTATGGCTATAGTTATATCTGAGAAATATAGTCTTAAAGCCAGAATCTGTCAGAAAGACATAAAGGAGATTATTATTTATAGATCAGTTATATTCTACAGAAATATATTATAATTATACATACACGCATACCCAGCAACAGGTCACATATATTACATTGCAAATGTAGATGTATTTGAAGGGAGAAAATTATAGCAATATAGTAACAGTAGGGAACTTAACTAAATCAGGAAAGAGCTGCAGACTTGATCAACCTTATAGACAAAAGGGAACTAAGAGACATAAGAGAACTTATCACCAGACAACAAATGGATGTACATTCTTCCCATGTCCCTGTTGGATATTTCCAGGATAGGTTGTATATTACATACCAGAACAAGTCAACAAATTTAAGAAGATAGAAATCCTTGCAAGTATCTTTTGGGCCAGAATAGCATGCCACTAGATATCAGTAATAGTGAAAAATGGGAAAACTCACAAATATATGGAAAATCAATATACAATCCTGAAGAACCATTAGGTCAAAGAAGAAATCACATGGAACCTAAAGTATCTTGGGAAAGATAAAAATGAAAATATAACATGCCAAAAATTATGTAATCATTTAAAAGCAGTTCTAAAGGAACATTCATAACAGGTATACAAAAGGTGAACAAAGATTTGAAATAAAAAAGCCTACCTTTATTTATGAATGACCAAAAAAAAAAAGCCTAAAGTTAATGTAGACAAGTAATAAAGGTAAGAGCAGAAATGAATCAAACAGAGAAAAGAAAAAGCAATAAATCTAGGATTAAATGTTTTTAAAAAGTATCAAAATTTAAAATTGCTTTTGTAGACTGAGAAAAAAAGGGAGAAGACTCCAATATATTGATAGAAGGTATTATAGTAGATGACTCAAAAAGGAGAAAAATCACAATGTACTATTATGAATATCAGATGAGAACAAACTGGATAACCTAGAACAAATGGATCAGTTCCTAGAAACACACAAGCTACCTAAACTGAATAATAATTAGAAAGTCTGGAAACACCAAACCCTTAAAGATTGAATCTGTAATCAGAACCTCTCAACAAGAAAAGCCCAGGCTCAGATGGCCTGAGTGAATAGTACCAAACATTTCAAGAAGAAATGATACTAAATCACCTTAAAATCTTCTAAAAAAATAGAAGACATGGGAACATTTCTTACATCTTATTAGGCCAACACTGGAAAATATTTTGGAAAACACAAAAATTAAAGGAAATAAAAGTCTGATGAGCCTCACAATGGAAGATCAGCCAAAATTTATGAAAACACAAAAAATGACAGCTGACATTGGCAATTTACCATAGACCAGGCACTGTCATAACCTTTTGACTTTCATTTTTTCATTTAATCATCATAACAGCTCATTGAAAGAGATGTTATTTTCACCACACCTTTTTACAAAAAAGAGCCAGAGGAAGAAAGAAATTAATTTTCCCAAGGTGTTACTGTTAGTGAGAGCGGGAGCAGGACTCAGACACACACCCACTAAGTCTTTAGCCCCTATTGTGTTTTGTGATGAGAAGAAATAGATGATCTCGGTTGCTGAAATGTTTCATAAATGATATCAGCATCGTGAGGTAGAAATTTCCAGTAGGTGTTCAAAAGTTAAGTGATACTCTGCATCTTGAAAATTTTCAGGTAAAGAAACAAAATTCCTTGCAGAAAATGTTAAACTCAGGATCTGGGAAGAAAGAAAGAACAGCATACATTTCTTTTCTGAGATGATGATGACAGGGAGATGGGAGTGCAGTTCTGAGTCTGTCTTGGGAGATGGGCAATCCCTACAGTGAATGGAAAAATGAGTAAATATTGAGTCCCTAAGGAAATAAATAAAGACAGATCCATGGTCCAGGGTGTAATATACAATCCTGTTATTTCCATTTTACTCCCAAGGGGAAGAGACTCAGCAAGCTTCTACCCTGTTTATAACCAGATGAATTATATCATAAAATCCACATTCAGTCATCTGTATCTTAATAAGTGGCAAATATAATAGCAATAAAGACCTTATTTTTTTCTCTGCTGTTTAAAAGGACCCAAAGTCTTATTCTGAAATTATGGCCTCTAGTTCAGAAAGATTTCCAACACACGTCTGAGATAAAATCTATAGAATCCTCTTAGAATCAAAAGAACCAAAGTCTCAGAGCCTGAAATTACCCTTCCAGGCCCTCAGAGGTGAATAACGATGATCAGAAAGCACTGAGGTTTTCTGGCCTAAGGAGGGTGAGTTCTTCATTTCCATTTATAAGTGACACTAACTCTCCCTTTACAGGAGACATCCCTCTTGTTGTGAGATGGATATGTAGGGACACTTAATACACCACTTTGCTTTTCCATTATGTGCAGTTATGAGATTTAAGTAAAAATGGAAGAAAAATCTGTTTGAGGTGAGACCTCTGAATGTTCAGACATTAAGGGGCTCAGGGTGTGCAGTATCTTAATAAGATCCCTCTCTGTGGAAGGAAATCCCTCTCTTCTATATTTATGGCTTTCACTCTGTGAATCATAATGTTTTTGAAAAATAGTACTGTAAATTTCCTCCATATGATTGATCAGCATACACTGTATATAGCTGCCAAGGTACCTTTAATAATATTCATTATCCACATTTTTTTTTTTAATAATTATTTTTTATTGAAGGGTAGTTGACACACAGTATTACATTACATGAGTTTCAAGTGTACAACACAGTGGTAGAACATTTATATACATAATTCTAGGTTCCAGCTATCACCCTACCAGGCTGTTACAATATCTTGACTATATTCCTTATGCTATACATTACATCCCGGTTACTAATTTATTTTACCATTGGAAGTCTGTCCTTTTTTTTTTTTTTTTTTTTTGTGAGGGCATCTCTCATATTTATTGATCAAATGGTTGTTAACGACAATAAAATTCTGTATAGGGGAGTCAATGCTCAATGCACAATCATTATTCCACCCCAAGCCTAATTTTTGTCAGTCTCCAATCTTCTGAGGCATAACAAACAAGTTTTTACATGTAGAACAAATTCTTACATAATGAATAAGTTACATAGTGAACAGTACAAGGGCAGTCATCACAGAAACTTTCGGTTTTGCTCATGCATTATGAACTCTAAACAGTCAGTTCAAATATGAATACTCATTTGGTTTTTATACTTGATTTATATGTGGATACCACATTTCTCTCTTTATTATTATTATTTTTAATAAAATGCTGAAGTGGTAGGTAGATACAAGATAAAGGTAGAAAAGATAGTTTAGTGTTGTAAGAGAGCACATGTAGATGATCAGGTGTGTGCCTGTAGACTATGTGTTAATCCAAGCTAGACCAGGGCAATAAAACATCCACGTATGCAGAAGATTTCTCTCAGAACGGGGGGGTGAGGTTCTAAGCCTCACCTCTGTTGATCCCCAATTTCTCACCTGATGGCTCCCCTGCGACTGTGCCTGTCTTAGGTTGTTCCTCCCTTGAGGAATCTTACCCGTCTCTGGCTAACCAGTCATCTTCCGGGGCCATACAGGGAAATGTGAAGTTGGTAAGTGAGAGAGAAGCCTTATTGTTTGAAAAAGTTAGCTTTTTACTTCTTTGCATATTTATGCCCTGTGGCTTCTATGCCCAGCATTTGTCTTGAGGTATCTTTACCACTTGGAAGAATTATGATACTCGGTAAATTTGATATGAGGCACGAATTCTATTTAAGGGTTGTAATTAGGAAGGAAGAAGAAAAGCTATAGAAGTAGCAGGTGGAAGAAAACATGGGAGGATTGATTATTTCTTTGATATATCTTCTTGTAGAGTAACTTCAGCATGTATAGGTTTTAAGCTACTACTTAAATTGCACACACACATTAACATAATAGGAGTATAGTTACATAACCAAAGCATATCTGTAATTACCAGCCATCTGCAGTGAAACCAAGAAAACCAGTTAGGCACCTTAGGCATTTGTGAAAACTTATCTATGATATGGTGGATATTGTCCAAATGAACTTGAACAGTCTGAGAGAAATCAGACAAATTAAAACAACCCATTCCTGGGGAGTGTTCATATGCCATATGATCTTTTAACAATAAATAGTTTGTAGTTGTAAGACTTTGGTGCGCTACAATTTGCACTTCTCCAAATTCTTGGTTGAGTTCCAACAGTATAGATCCAGTCCAATTTTGTTGTTTTACTGTATGCACAGGCCAGCTTAGATATCTCCTTCCTCATTCCCATGGCAGGTCCAGGAACTGTTGGGATGAGTGCATCTACAGCTGTAGTAGTGCGTGGATCTTTGTTGGGGTTTTTTGATGATCATCTTCTGGCATGAGTCTTCCAGAGGGTGCAGATGTTGGAAGTTCTTTTTCATATCGTATCTTAGTTCATTTTCGGGGTAGCCCAATTAGGCTTTGATCCTCTGTATAAACACAAACAGACCCTTTGCCTACACTTTTATATGCCCTTTATACCCTTGTGTAGAACTCCTTGGAGGTTACCACACAGGAACTGCCCTTTTTTTTTTTTTTTTTGCTATCACTAATCTACACTTACATGACGAATATTATGTTTACTAGGCTCTCCCCTATACCAGGTCTCCCCTATAAACCCCTTTACAGTCACTGTCCATCAGCATAGCAAAATGTTGTAGAATCACTACTTGCCTTCTCTGTGTTGTACAGCCCTCCCTTTTCTCCTACCCCCCCATGCATGTTAATCTTAATACCCCCCTACTTCTCCCCCCCTTATCCCTCCCTACCCACCCATCCTCCCCAGTCCCTTTCCCTTTGGTACCTGTTAGTCCATTCTTGAGTTCTGTGATTCTGCTGCTGTTTTGTTCCTTCAGTTTTTCCTTTGTTCTTATATTCCACAGATAAGTGAAATCATTTGGTATTTCTCTTTCTCCGCTTGGCTTGTTTCACTGAGCATAATACCCTCCAGCTCCATCCATGTTGCTGCAAATGATTGGATTTGCCCTTTTCTTATAGCTGAGTAGTATTCCATTGTGTATATGTACCACATCTTCTTTATCCATTCATCTATTGATGGACATTTAGGTTGCTTCCAATTCTTGGCTATTGTAAATAGTGCTGCAATAAATATAGGGGTGCATCTGTCTTTCTCAAACTTGATTGCTGCATTCTTAGGGTAAATTCCTAGGAGTGGAATTCCTGGGTCAAATGGTAAGTCTGTTTTGAGCATTTTGATGTGCCTCCATACTGCTTTCCACAATGGTTGAACTAGTTTACATTCCCACCAGCAGTGTAGGAGGGTTCCCCTTTCTCCACAGCCTCACCAACATTTGTTGTTGTTTGTCTTTTGGAATGCAGCCATCCTTACTGGTGTGAGGTGATACCTCATTGTAGTTTTAATTTGCATTTCTCTGATAATTAGCGATGTGGAGCATCTTTTCATGTGTCTGTTGGCCATGTGTATTTCTTTTTTGGAGAACTGTCTGTTCAGTTCCTCTGCCCATTTTTTAATTGGATTATTTGATTTTTGTTTGTTGAGGCATGTGAGCTCTTTATATATTTTGGACGTCAAGCTTTTATCAGATGTGTGATTTACAAATATATTCTCCCATACTGCAGGGTTCCTTTTTTTCTATTGATGGTGTCTTTTCCTGTACAGAAGGTTTTCAGCTTAATATAGTCCCACTTGTTCATTTTTACTGTTGTTTTCCTTCCTGAGGAGATATATTCAAGAAGAGGTCACTCATGTTTATGTCTAAGAAGTTTTTGCCTATGTTTTCTTCCAGGAGTTTAATGGTTTCATGGCTTACATTCAGGTCTTTGATCCATTTTGAGTTTACTTTTGTATATGGGGTTAGACAATGGTCCAGTTTCATTCTCCTACATGTAGCTGTCCAGTTTTGCCAGCACCACCTGTTGAAGAGACTGTCATTTCGCCATTGTATGTCCATGGCTCCTTTATCAAATATTAATTGACCATATATGTCTGGGTTAATGTCTGGATTCTCTAGTCTGTTCCATTGGTCTGTGGCTCTGCTCTTGTGCCAGTACCAAATTGTCTTGATTACTATGGCTTTATAGTAGAGCTTGAAGTTGGGGAGTGAGATCCCCCCTACTTTATTCTTCTTTCTCAGGATTGCTTTGGCTATTCGGGGTCTTTGGTGTTTCCATATGAATTTTTGAATTATTTGTTCCAGTTCATTGAAGAATGTTGCTGGTAGTTTCATAGGGATTGCATCAAATCTGTATATTGCTTTGGGCAGGATGGCCATTTTAACGATATTAATTCTTCCTAGCCACGAGCATGGAATGAGTTTCCATCTGTTAGTGTCCCCTTTAATTTCTCTTAAGAGTGACTTGTAGTTTTCAGAGTATAAGTCTTTCACTTCTTTGGTTAGGTTTATTCCTAGGTATTTTATTTTTTTTGATGCAATTGTGAATGGAGTTGTTTTCCTGATTTCTCTCTCTGTTGGTTCATTGTTAGTATATAGGAAAGCCACAGATTTCTGTGTGTTGATTTTGTATCCTGCAACTTTGCTGTATTCCGATATCAGTTCTAGTAGTTTTGGGGTGGAGTCTTTAGGGTTTTTTATGTACAGTATCATGTCATCTGCAAATAGTGACAGTTTAACTTCTTCTTTACCAATCTGGATTCCTTGTATTTCTTTATTTTGTCTGATTGCCGTGGCTAGGACCTCCAGTACTATGTTAAATAACAGTGGAGAGAGTGGGCATCCCTGTCTAGTTCCCGATCTCAGAGGAAATGCTTTCAGCTTCTCGCTGTTCAATATAATGTTGGCTGTGGGTTTATCATAGATGGCCTTTATTATGTTGAGGTACTTGCCCTCTATTCCCATTTTGCTAAGAGTTTTTAACATGAATGGATGTTGAACTTTGTCAAATGCTTTTTCAGCATCTATGGAGATGATCATGTGGTTTTTGTCTTTCTTTTTGTTGATGTGGTGGATGATGTTGATGGACTTTCGAATGTTGTACCATCCTTGCATCCCTGGAATGAATCCCACTTGGTCATGGTGTATGATCCTTTTGATGTATTTTTGAATTCGGTTTGCTAATATTTTGTTGAGTATTTTTGCATCTACGTTCATCAGGGATATTGGTCTGTAGTTTTCTTTTTTGGTGGGGTCTTTGCCTGGTTTTGGTATTAGGGTGATGTTAGCTTCATAGAATGAGTTTGGGAGTATCCCCTCCTCCTCAATTTTTTGGAAGACTTTAAGGAGAATGGGTATTATGTCTTCCCTGTATGTCTGATAAAATTCCGAGGTAAATCCATCTGGCCCGGGGGTTTTGTTCTTTGGTAGTTTTTTGATTACCTCTTCAATTTCGTTGCTGGTAATTGGTCTGTTTAGATTTTCTGTTTCTTCCTGGGTCAATCTTGGAAGGTTATATTTTTCTAGGAAGTTGTCCATTTCTCCTAGGTTTCCCAGCTTGTTAGCATATAGGTTTTCATAGTATTCTCCAATAATTCTTTGCATTTCCGTGGGGTCCGTCGTGATTTTTCCTTTCTCGTTTCTGATACTGTTGATTTGTGTTGACTCTCTTTTCTTCTTAATAAGTCTGGCTAGAGGCTTATCTATTTTGTTTATTTTCTCGAAGAACCAGCTCTTGGTTTCATTGATTTTTGCTATTGTTTTATTCTTCTCAATTTTATTTATTTCTTCTCTGATCTTTATTATGTCCCTCCTTCTGCTGACCTTAGGCCTCATCTGTTCTTCTTTTTCCAATTTCGATAATTGTGACATTAGACCCTTCATTTGGGATTGCTCTTCCTTTTTTAAATATGCTTGGATTGCTATATACTTTCCTCTTAAGACTGCTTTTGCTGTGTCCCACAGAAGTTGGGGCTTAGTGTTGTTGTTGTCATTTGTTTCCATATATTGCTGGATCTCCATTTTGATTTGGTCATTGATCCATTGATTATTTAGGAGCGTGTTGTTAAGCCTCCATGTGTTCGTGAGCCTCTTTGCTTTCTTTGTACAGTTTATTTCTAGTTTTATGCCTTTGTGGTCTGAAAAGTTGGTTGGTAGGATTTCAATCTTTTGGAATTTTCTGAGGCTCTTTTTGTGGCCTAGTATGTGGTCTCTTCTGGAGAATGTTCCATGTGCACTTGAGAAGAATGTATATCCCGCTGCTTTTGGATGTAGAGTTCTATAGATGTCTATTAGGTCCATCTGCTCTACTGTGTTGTTCAGTGCTTCCGTGTCCTTACTTATTTTCTGCCCAGTGGATCTATCCTTTGGGGCAAGTGGTGTGTTGAATTCTCCTAGAATGAATGCATTGCAGTCTATATCCCCCTTTAGTTCTGTTAGTATTTGTTTCACATATGCTGGTGCTCCTGTGTTGGGTGCATATATATTTAGAATGGTTATATCCTCTTGTTTGACTGAGCCCTTTATCATTATGTAGTGTCCTTCTTTATCTCTTGTTACTTTCTTTGTTTTGAAGTCTATTTTGTCTGATATTAGTACTGCAACCCCTGCTTTCTTCTCACTGTTGTTTGCTTGAAATATGTTTTTCCATCCCTTGACTTTTAGTCTGTACATGTCTTTGGGTTTGAGGTGAGTTTCTTGTAAGCAGCATATAGATGGGTCTTGCTTTTTTATCCATTCTGTTACTCTGTGTCTTTTGATTGGTGCATTCAACCCATTAACATTTAGGGTGACTATTGAAAGATATGTACTTATTGCCATTGCAGGCTTTAAATTCGTGGTTACCAAAGGTTCAAGGTTAGCCTCTTTAGTATCTTACTGCCTAACTTAGCTCGCTTATTGAGCTGTTATATACACTGTCTGGAGATTCTTTTCTTCTCTCCCTTCTTGTTCCTCCTCCTCGATTCTTCATATGTTGGGTGTTTTGTGCTGTGCTCTTTCGAGGAGTGCTCCCATCTAGAGCAGTCCCTGTAAGATGTTCTGTAGAGGTGGTTTGTGGAAAGCAAATTCCCTCAGCTTTTGTTTGTCTGGGAATTGTTTAATCCCACCGTCATATTTGAATGATAGTCGTGCTGGATACAGTATCCTTGGTTCAAGGCCCTTCTGTTTCATTGTATTAAATATATCATGCCATTCTCTTCTGGCCTGTAGGGTTTCTGTTGAGAAATCTGACGTTAGCCTGATGGGTTTCCCTTTATATGTGACCTTTTTCTCTCTAGCTGCCTTTAACACTCTTTCCTTGTCCTTGATCTTTGCCATTTTAATTATTATGTGTCTTGGTGTTGCCCTTCTTGGATCCTTTCTGTTGGGGGTTCTGTGTATTTCCGTGGTCTGTTTGATTACTTCCTCCCCCAGTGTGGGGAAGTTTTCAGCAATTATTTCTTCTAAGATACTTTCCATCTCTTTGCCTCTCTCTTCTTC
This sequence comes from Manis pentadactyla, assembly GCF_030020395.1. Classification (NCBI taxonomy): domain Eukaryota; kingdom Metazoa; phylum Chordata; class Mammalia; order Pholidota; family Manidae; genus Manis; species Manis pentadactyla. Next base: position 10,240,035 of record NC_080031.1, on the reverse strand, counting down.
TTCTGGGACCCCTATAATACGGATATTGCTCCTTTTAGATTGGTCACACAGTTCTCTTAATATTGTTTCATTCCTGGAGATCCTTTTGTCTCTCTCTATGTCAGCTTCCATGCGTTCCTGTTCTCTGATTTCAATTCCATCAATGGCCTCTTGCATTCTATCCATTCTGCTTATAAACCCTTCCAGAGTTTGTTTCATTTCTGCGATCTCCTTTCTGGCATCTGTGATCTCCCTCCGGACTTCATCCCATTTTTCTTGCGTATTTCTCTGCATCTCTGTCAGCATGTTTATGATTCTTATTTTGAATTCTTTGTCAGGAAGACTGGTTAGGTCTGTCTCCTTCTCTGGTGTTGTCTCTGTGATCTTTGTCTGCCTGTAGCTTTGCCTTTTCATGGTGATAGGAATAGTCTGCAGAACTGGGACGAGTGACGGCTGGAAGGACTTCCTTTCTTGTTGGTTTGTGGCCCTCCTCTCCTGGGAGAACAGCGGCCTCTAGTGGCTTGTGCTGCGCAGCTGCGCGCAGACAGGGCTTCTGCTTCCTGCCCGGGTGCTATGGAGTTAATCTCCGCTGTTGCTGTGGGCGTGGCCTGGCTCGGGCAGCTGCTCCAAAATGGTGGAGTCGCGTTGGAGCAGGAGCTGCTGGGAGGCTATTTATCTCCGTAAGGGGCCTCCCTGCTCCCTGCAGCCCAGGGGTTAGGGTGCCCAGAGGTCCCGGATTCCCTACCTCTGGATTAAGTGGCCCGCCCTGCCCCTTTAAGACTTCCAAAAAGCACCCGCCAAAACAAAACAACGACCACAAAAAAAAACAAGAAAAAAAATTTTTTTAATTAAAAAAAAAAAAAAATTTTTAATTAAAAAAAAAAAGGTGGTCGTTCGTTTTTCTTTATTCTCCGGTGCCAGCCTCAGGCCTCTGCTCACCGGTCTTTCTGCCCTGTTTCCCTAATATTGGGGTCCCTGTCCCTTTAAGACTTCCAAAAAGCGCTCGCCAAAACAAAGCAGCAAAAAAGCAAAAAAAAAAAAATGGTCGCGCGCTTTTCTTATGTCCTCTGTCGCCCAGCCTCCAGTGCCTGCTCACTGTTCTTGCTGCCCTGTTTTCCCAGTATTGAGGGCCCTGCACTCTGGCCCGGATGGCTGGGGCTGGGTGTTCGGCAGCCTTGGGCTCCGTCTCCCTCCCGCTCTGCCTGCTCTTCTCCCGCCGGGAGCTGGGGGGAGGGGCGCTCGGCTCCCGCGGGGCCGGGGCTTGTATCTTACCCCCTCGCGAGGCGCTGGGTTCTCTCAGGTGTGGATGTGGTCTGGATATTGTCCTGTGTCCTCTGGTCTTTATTCTAGGAAGGGTTGTCTTTGTTATATTTTCATAGATATATGCTGTTTTGGGAGGAGATTTCCACTGCTCTACTCACGCCGCCATCTTCCGCCCCACGTTCATTATCCACATTTTATTCCTGTATTCCTAGTTTACCAAAATAATTACCATTTTCCAAACTCCACACAAAGCTTAAATATTTTGAAATTCAACATAGGTGGGTTTTTTTGCTCGTTTGTGTTAATATGTTCTTTATGTGAGAAACACAAGAAGCCCATGTAACACTGATATAAAGGTAGACTTTCATAATGCAGTATAGTAGACTTATATCCCACCCTTGGACAGATTCTAAAATTGTTCTTACATGGTCAACGTTACTTATGAAATTTAATTATGCCCTCAACTGTGCAAGTTGTGAGGAGTTACTGTAATTTTCCCTAAAAGCAGCACAACTGTTTTTCTCTTGAGTATGGCAATATTTCAGTGAACAATCAGCCTGGCCACAGATCAAGGAGTCAGTTTATATGCAGGGCTTTGTCTTACAAATCATGCAGTTTTAAACACTAAATGTGACTCCATCTTGTGAGAAGTGTTGCATTCCGAGGCAAAGACCCTGCCTCCCTCAGTGAATAGGAGGGTAGTGCAATCACCAGTAGCCCTCAGAGTCTCCCTCTCTCTTAACAGTGAATACAGCCACTCAAAAAATAGATTTGTGCAAGGTTTACATTCACTTTAGGGTCAATGTTATGTTGCAGGTTCTCTGCGTGTCACTATTGTTAAGTCTTTGTGCAGTTCAGGGAAGAATCTTGAGGTATATAGAGAAAGGGACCCTATTTCCCATTTCAGAGATGGTAAGATTAATGTTCAGAGATGGTCATGACTTGTTCCAAATCACAATTTATAAGAGGCCCAGCTGAAAGTAGGACTGGGTGTTTTGATCCCAATGTATCAGGGTTTTATTATTATTATACATTCTTTACCATAGTTTTAGGACTTAGTAAACATTGAACAATGAGTTTTCATGAATAAAGTGCCTATAAACACAACATAAATGCAACATATTCAAATAACAAAAATGTCCAGGAAATATCTTCCACATGTCACATTTGTCAGTTCTTTTGACTGATGTAGAATGTATGTACATATTCTCATTTAATACAGGTGTGTATAAGAAATGGAAACACATAAAGCACATATATCCTGTGATAATCATTATTATCAGGTGTTTACAATGTCCCATGTTCAGCAGTCAGTTTATTACCTTATATCATCCTCATTTCAGTGATATTTGTTAGGCACCAAGATGATTGGCCCAGTGTGGCAGAGACTGATAGCTAGTCCCCTCTGCTCCCCAAACATACATTTCCTCCTTGCACTGAGGATTGGCATGTGACTGAGATCTGCACATGTTGGGCTCCATTCCAGGACAAAGGTTTGCCCTTTACACATTCTTTTGATATTCTGCTTACTGGATGCAGGGGATGTTGAGGCCCTATGCATGTGATGAAGCTGAAAGAAAAGTGAGAGAGTGATTGGTACACAGTTAGAATGGAGAATGGAAGAATGGGTGGAGCTATGATCATGTAGGGAAACTCAGAGGGCTCTATGTGCTTGCAATATTCTGCTTTCATTTGCATGGTGGTTATAAATGCTTAATTTTATTATAATTGAAGTATAATTTCACACAATTTTTATATGTATTTAAGGTAAATTTCACAATCCAGTAGGGTCACAAAAATTTTTGATTAGAGCTCTACTTAAACCAGAAGTGTTAAATAATCCATAAGCAAAACATGAGAATTAAATCTCTGCTATTGGGGTGCCTCCAAGTACAGACTGTCTCACACAGAAGAGTACCCCCATATGTAGTGTAGTGCATACAGAACAATACAGACCACCACAGAGCAGAGACAATTCTTTATTAAACCAATGGAAACTTTTCAACAGTGTCTGTGAGTAAGAAAGTCAATGTACAATCCCAACTGATGGATTTGTAGTGTATTATGTATCACTATACTTAAGTTATCAGTATAGCAAAGATGGTATAGATCTTACTCTATGTTATATAATTTTTTATTTCTGAACCCTGTCTACTTTCTTCATAAAATGTTTCCTTAAAGATAAATTTCATCATAAATTATATCATTAATGAAAAAATGTGGAAGTGTAGAATATGGAAATATTTACTTAATGAGAAAGGACTGTGCTTCAATCACGAGAATTGTTGCAAAACATAAAGATTGCATGAGAACCAGAGAACCAGGTATCACAATTGTTCTTCAAGGTGAGAGGCAAAGCAACCATAAGTAATCTTGTGTTGTTGTCCAGAGTTTTCGGTAGAGCCTTTTATATTTCAGCTGCCTGGTGAAGAATTGTTCCGGGATATCAAGAGAGACTTGAGCCTGAAGGGGAAAGTCAGCTATTCTCAATTGAGTACAGTGAACAGTGAATAAGTAGTTGACCCCTGTCTTTGTATGTATAGGCACTAAATCATTTTCTATCTTTCTGAAAGTAGGTTTATTTGGAATTGCTAGGAAGTTAGTATAGATTAATTGATTTCTAAAAGTGATAGTGATATGCGATAATGAAAAGTTGTGAAAATGAAAATGTTAGCCATACTGTTTAGAATAATAAAGGAAAAAAAAGAAGCTGATAGGGACAGTTATGTAAAATAAGGGCCAAGGAAAAGAGCTCATTCACCACTGACTCTGAGATTAGGAAATGTGAAAACATTAACATTACTTTGACAGAAGCGGTCTTGAATCTATCAGCTGACGTTCCTAAATTAGTGAAGTCTGCTATTGTTTTAGTTTGTTCTTGCATTATGTAGGCAAGAAGCTTCTCACACCCTATCATTGAGGGTAAAGCAGGAGCATTTAATTAGTTCTTAAATTTATGAAATTCTCTGTATTCAAGGAGAGCTCACTTCATATGTAATTGTATTCATGAATTGTGAATCTTGCTTATTGAAACCGAAGTTTGGAATTGTAGCTCATTAAAAATATTCTGATTTAATTCAAACAATGAGATAAGGAATTGTGAATTAAACTGTACAGAGTGAAGAAATGCCTTTCACATCTCAGAAAATGGGTATTGTAGTTGATGTAATTTTGTTCCTTGACCATTCTTTCCCCCTGCCTGAAATCAGTACCTCCTGCCTTTCCCTACCCTATTTTCTACTGGTCCTTTCTTTTTGCAGGAGCATTTTCTGACTCCTTAACACTGAGTGAGGGTTTCCTTCTTTGCTTGCATCCCTTTGGTGTTGGCTTCTACTGGTGCGTGTATCCCAGTGTATTTAAATGCCTTTTGCATTTATGTGTCAAATGTAATGAAGTGATTTCTCTCCCTTAAATGAGTGGATCTTTGCATAGAGCACATATTTAGAAAGTGTGGGTAAAGAATACTATGTTTTAATGCAGACATACAGAAGAAAATGAGTTAAATAATACTAGAGTTTCTCACTGATCTGAGATTTGTAGATAATAGTCACTGATAATGACAGGTGGAATTGAGGTATTAATCTGAGGGCCCAAGAAACTTTTCTTTCCTTGTGTGTTCAGTCAGGAAACCTCCTGCTATAAACCTCATTATCTTAGGTACCCTGGAGCCAGATATCTATTTTCATGCTACATATCATCCTCACATTTGTGGACTGCTCAGGGGTAACATGTCCATGTAGAAGTCATAATACATATATATATATATATATATATATATACACATATACAAATATATGTGTGTGTGTGTGTGTATACATATATATACAACTGTTTGTCATACTTTCATTTCCAAAATAGCCCTGGGGTCTAAACTCAAGCAATATATCATATTATAGATGTGTTAGCTAGTTTTATATTTCTGCCAAGTGAGCTTCACTGAGTGAAGAGTCTTAGCTCCCAACTGAGGAATGTCCTGGGTATCTCCTCCCAGAAAATATCTCCATTTCTTCTAAAGTATAAGAGCTTTAGAGAAAGCAATTACTTTGCTAACTATTAATTCTTCAGGTTTTAGTACCTCATGAGTGCTCAATGAATTTCTTTGAATAAATAGTGGCTGAGCTATGGTACTTCTCATGGTTGTAATGAGTCTCCAGACTTTGGCGTTTGATGTCAAATTTAATATGGTGGCTTCCTGATTTCATCGTGCACTTAATTTTTTATTTGCACATATAAGAAAAGGATCTCTAAGTAAGTTCTGAGATTCACAAGATGGAAAACAGGCATTTTATCCCTAGTCATAATGTATTATTTATTGAAAGAATTAAATATAAGGAAACCATAGAAACTGTGCAATGAAAAAAACATGGTATTTGAATTTGTTTCTACTTAAGCATTATCCATCTTTATCACTACATGGAGTTTCCATATCTAAGTCACTGTTAATTTCATTCCTTCCTCCTATTCAACTTTGACTTAGAAGTAGCCTTAGAAAAAGTGTTTCCACAGAGTTAGTATTAAATGTCTCTAAATATTTGGTAGAATTTAATAGAGTTTAGAAAGAACTTCTCAGGGCTTAGAGTTACTTTTCTGGACAAAAGTGTTCTTTATTTTTTATGTTCCTGTAACCCTCTAATTTTTTAGACCTGTTGGGGGTCACAGAAACATTGAGAGGAAGTACAGTGATTTTCCATATCCTCATGCTCCCACATGCACAGTCTCCCATTCTCAACCAGCAGATGGTAAATGTTACAATTGATGACCTTACATTGACACATCACAATCACCCCACATCCATACGCTCTCTCGGGGGCCACTACTGGTGTTTTATATTATATGGGTTTGGACAAATGTATGCTGACATGTATCCATTATAATTGTATCACGCATAGTATTTCACTGTCCTGAAAATCCTCTGTGCTTTGCCTATTCTTTCCTGTCCCACTGTCACCACTGGTAACCAGTGATATTCTGTCTCCATAGTTTTTCATTTCACAGAATGTCATATAATTGGAATTATTCAGTATGTAGTTTTCTCAGATTGGCTTCTTTCATTTAGCGATATGCATTTAGGCTTCTCTATGTCTTCTCATGGCTTAATAGCTCATTTACAGTTAGTAATGAATACTAGTTCCATTGTCTGTATGTACTATAGTTGATTTATCCCTTCACTGACTGAAGGCCATATTGGTTGCTTCCAAGGTTTGACATTTATGAATGAAGTTGCTATAAATATAATGTAGAAGTTTTCAAAAAAATCTTGTGGGTAAATTTCAAGGTGCACCACTGCAGGACCACATTTTTGTTTAGTTTTGAAGGGAAGTATCAAACTCCTTCCGGAGTGTCTATTCCATTTTCCCTTCCCATCAACAGTGAATGGAAGTTTGTGTTGCTCCATATCTTTGTCAGCATTTGCTGGTGTCAGTGTTTTGGATTTCAGGCCACATAATACATGCATAGTAGTATCTCCTTCTTGTTTTATTTATGTTTCCCTGACAAAAAGAGAGGGAAAAGGTGGCAGTGTGGGAAGTGAGGAAGAAACCTCCTCCCCAAACCTCATATAACATGAAAATACAGCAAATACAACAAATCCTGAAAGAGTGAACTGAAGACTGCACAAAAGACTGCCTACATCTGGGGAAAAGAGAAGACCTCACAGAAAATGTTGAAGTAGCAAAGTCACAATCTGTCAGGACCCGTGCCCTGCCCTTACCCCAGCTCACAGGAAGGAGGCACAGAAATGGAGTAGGAAGGGAGTAGAAGCCTAGGACTCCTGAAATCCAGCCCTGGAGATCTACTCTGGGAGTGTGAAGCCACATTACATGGTGCTCTGGAGATCAGTGGGGCTGGAAAGCAAAGACAGAATACTCAGGTAGACTGAGATTCCAGCCACTTGTGGAATACCCATACCCAGCAGCTCTGGGACAAAACAAAGACAAGCACTTTGAAAGACTTCCCAACATCAAGAGGGGTGCTAGACAGGCAAGGATTACTTTGCCCTTTATCTTGCTGCTCAGGAGAATGGACAGGTGTACAAAAGCATCCCGGCACACTCAGCCCAGCAGGCTGGGAAATTTTAGGAGCTTCAGATGCTCCACCCCCTTGCTGGCAAAAAAAGTAACAAGGTTCCCCACTGTGAAAGGCTGTCTTACACTCCTTCCTCCTGGCACACACCAGTCCACACACATGCTGCCCACGCCATTGCACCATATCAGCAGAGGGTGAGCTGCTAATGGTAGCTACAGGGGGATAATGCAGAGGCTCCTCTCTCTGTGCTTAGCCCACTGGACCTGGCAGTGGAGGCAGGCATTGCAGCTGGCAAGCAGGAAAGAGCTCTTTCCTCCTGCAAGGATTCAGTGTTGTACGCCTGCTACCCCTGACATTTATCCAGATTCTGCACAGCTCCAAAGAGTAGAGTTTCTGGGAATTAGAGGGCACAACCTATACAAAGTTATTATTCTGTAGAAATCATTAGAAATATGAAATGACAAAAAAATTTTGTACAAATAAGAATTCAACAGGCACCAGAAAGAGGGTTTAGTAAAACTGAAATCACCAGTCTTTTTCATAAAGATTTCAAAATAAAAATCATAAACATGCTCATGGAACCAGAGACATTATTCAAGATATCAGGGACGACTTCAAGAAAGAGATAGAAACTTTGAAAAATACAGTATCTGAAATGAAACATAGAATGGGTAGACTTGAATGTAGGTTAGATGAGGTGGAGGTGATAGTTAATGAAATAAAAATTGGAGAACAGGAAAAAAAGAAGGTGAGGTAAAGAGAGAAAAACTCCTCTTTATCTCTAGGAATAAAACTATAATAAGAGAACTGTGAAACCAATTCAAATGGAACGATATTCACATTATACAGGTACCAAAAAAAAAGGATAGAAAGTCTCAGTTAGGAAATAACTGCTGAAAATTTCCCCAATCTGGGGAAAGAAATAGTTTTTCAGGTCATGGAAGTTCACGAATCTCGTAACACAAAGAACCCTAGGGAGATAATACAAAGACATATAATAATTAAAATGGCAAAGACCAAGAACCAGAACAGAGTATTAAAAGCAGCAAGAGAGAAAAAAGGTCACATACAAAGGAAAATCCATCAGGCACTCTATTTAAAGGACACTCTGTCTAAAGTTCATTCTGTTTAAAGTTCACTTGTCCAAAAAGGAAGTGAGGGTCACCAAAAATAAGTCAGACATTTTAAGTTAAGATGATTCTTTATTTGAAACTAATTAGTTACTCTTAAAATCTGGCAGAAATAAAGTATAAGATCGATGTTTAGAAGTGCTATTTCTTTAAAAAAAAACGTTATCTACACAGACCCAGAAAGTTTAACTCCTTTCAGAACTTTACTTACGGATTCTTTGACATCCTTGTTCCTAAGGCTGTAGATAAGGGGGTTAAGCATGGGAATCACCGTGGTATAAAACACAGAGGCCACCTTCTCCTGCTTGGTGTCACTCTTAGAGGTTTTAAAATACATGAAGATGATGGAGCCATAGAAGACGCAAACAGCTGCAAGGTGTGAGCTGCAGGTACTGAAAGCTTTGGACCTGCCTTCAGCTGAGCGGATGAACAAGATGTTGATAAGGATGAAGGCGTAAGAGATGAAGATGGCGAAAGCGCATGCAAATACATTGACTCCAACCAAAACCATCAGCAAGCGCTCTTTGCTGTAGTCTCTTGAGCAAGATATAGTCAGAAGAGGAAGGATGTCACAGAAGTAATGGTGGATGACATTAGTTCCACAGAAGGGGCACCTAGATATGTAGCTGGTATGAATCAAGGCTCCAAATATCCCCACTGTATAAACACTGGCGACAAGTTGGAAACAGACTCTTTCAGACATGGTGACATTGTAGAGCAAGGGGTTGTAGACGGCGGCATAACGATCATATGCCATGGCGGCCAGCATGTAAGACTCATCAATAGCACAGAAGCAGAAGAAAAAGAGCTGGGCCATGCACTCAGGAAAGGAGGTGAAATTCTTCTCTGACACGAAGTTCACCAGCATCTTGGGAATTATAACCGAGGAGAAACAGAGATCTATGAAGGCTAAATTACTGAGAAAATAATACATGGGTATGTGAAGCTGACAACTGATCCTGATTAAAAAGATCAAGCCCAGATTTCCCACCACAGAGGCCATGTAGATCGATAGAAAGAGGAAGAAGAGGGGAACCTGGAGTCCTGGCTGGTCTGTTAACCCCTCAAGAATAAACTCAGTGACCAAGGAATGATTTCCTGTATCCATTCTTCTCCCTGTTGTGATAGGCTGAGTTGCTCAGGGAAGATGTTCTCATTCAGTGAACATTGCACTTTATAGGATTCCGTCGTGAAAGACCTAATTAAAGACATTATATTTAACTTATTATGACACAGAATTTCTGAAAACCAAGAGACAAAATCTACTTGTAACTGAAGCATTTATCAAGATATCAATGCTTCACTTGGCTTCATGTGAAATTTAGAAATGAAAATCATTTTGTCCTCAGAAAGTGAGTTTTGGAATCTTGCATAAATGAAAGCCAAGCCTTTGGTTGTTCAGTCACCTTTAGGGAGACTGCACAGTGCTGTTCTGATTTTCATCTGCAGCCATCCTCACCCGCTTCTGATGCCTGGGAGCTTAACCTCTCCCTACGGCTGTCCCTTGAACGTCCCCTCTGGCTTTGACAGCTTCCGTTTGCTCATTCAGACCCTGACTCCAGTCACAACGAACTTGGGTTTCCTCCAAGGTTTCCTTTCCCCTCTCAATTACTGGTTTTTGCCCTGCCTTTTCTATCCTCTACCAAGGTTATGACACAGACCGGGGAGGATTGAAGGTGTGCTGGGGGCAGTGGGGGGAGGGCAGTGGTGGAGGGAGAGCTGGTGCCATGGGCTGTAGGAAGAGGAGAATGGTGATGACAGCAAGAGCTGTTTTAGGGCATTTACTGGGCATCTCCCATGTGCCATGTGTTAAGAAGATTTTATTAAGGATCTGGTTTAATATTCTTATTAACCCTGTGAAACAGATACTGTGTCTTACCTCTATTTTGTAGATTGACTGAGGGACAGAGAAAGAGGTTAAGTAAATGCCTGCCCTACATCACAAAACATGTAGGCAGTATTATTGTCACTCTTTTATAAATGAGATTCTGTAAATATTCCAAGTTTACATGACTAGAAGGGTTGGAGCCAGAATTCATGTTCTTGTCTGTTTTGTTAAAAGTCAAACAATGTGTCAAGTTAACTGATATTTTGTTCTAAACCTGATCATATTACCATAACTTCTGTGCAGCTTTACTTAATATGCCACTCAGTGCTCATCATTATTATAAATCTAAATAATAAGTACTGACATACAGTCAAGAATTAATTCAGTGCTATTCCAAATTTGACACATTTCAGATAAATATTAACACATATATCTGTGTGGGCTGTGACATCAACAAAATACTTTGATCCTTCTTCCTTGACAAACTATTAGATACAGAAATTCTTTAACAACTTGTAGCACAATAGGATCTCTGAGTGATGGTGCCTCTGAGGAGAAGTTTGAGGATCGGGGTGTTTAAGTCTCATGAAAAATACATTTAATCTCTGTTATTAGAAATGTTTAATGTAATTCAAGTGCTGGAAGAAGATTCTTATTCCTGAATTACAATCAGGAAAGGAAATCAGGCATAAAACAAATGAATAAAAATGACAGGCAATGCCGGGGGTTCCTGCCTTTCATTTTTAAGATTGGCTTTTGGGAACCCTTGTGAATCCACTCTTGGAAAAGTGTAAAGTGGGGAAAGACACCGTTTTTGACCCTGAATATAGCAGTTTGTGAGGTGGGATAGAAGTAGGAATTTGAATTTGTATTGATAGGTTGACCCACTTCTAACTCAGATGTTGGAGAGTAGGTAGATAAAGAGGATTTTCTGGACTAACCCTGTTCCTATTACAGTATGAATATGTGTGCAAATGCTCTTTAAATTTCCAAGATCAATATAAATCAGAGATATATTAATATGACTGGATATATCATGGGGAAGCCAAGTGCTTGAGGTCAGAGGATACAGGTATAGAACTAGCGGAAGGGGAAACGGTTTCCATGCACTGCGCTCTGTGTCCACCGGTCAGGAAGCAGACACTGCCCGGCTGTGCAGCCTTGTCCATATAGCATGAGTAGTAAGAATTTTTAACTTCCTTACAAAGTTTGATTACAACTACAGTATCTTATCAATGATAAATAGAATCATTTTATGACTTACCTGAATATTGCCACCAGGGAAGGTGCTGCTGGTCTGCATGATTTTTTATCTTTGGTCTCATATAGTGCATGTGGGCACACACACACTTAAAAAATAATTTTATCAGCAAACACTAATGGGCCAGATTTACTCTGATTCTGGCAAAATTATGGAATTGAATGAGCATAAAATTTCAGAGAGTATTGATGATGAGTAACAGTTTAAGACCAAACAAGGAGAACAAGTAAAGTAATCCTACTGACCCTTAGTCCTCTATCATTAAAAGGAAATTTTATTTGGGTGTCTTTGTAAGCAGATGTCTTCCTTAGGGGCTTGTTGCCTCAGTAGTTGGGCTCTATAGGGAAGAAACAATTACAAAGTAGATATTTGTTGGCAGTACAGTGACATTCCTGTTGATCCTTGGGGTATTCAAAGAAAACATCAAATTTATTTCCCTTAATCTTAAGAAGATTAATAATGATTTCATAGTAAATACACAACTTTTGACACTTTAAAAATTAAAGTGCTTTATCAAAACTGTAAAATAACATTTTCCTTAGCATTTTATGTTTTCTATAATGTAGGCAAATCCATTCCATCATCTCCAAACATAGACAAGCTTTTTTGTTCCTAACTTATCTGGATGTTTTGGGGGATTATACATGGAGAAAAACAATAAGTGATCTGTTTCTCTTTTGCAATTTCAATAGGTGTAAGTTGGGCCCCAAGGGATTTTCTCATTAAGTCACATCTCTATGAATAGCATATATCCCTACAATTTTCCTGGTCAGTCCTGTTTTCAAATATATTAATTTTTTCCATTCTAAACCATCATGAACTGTCTGTTCATATCTTTATCAAAATTGTAGATAAAAATCTTTATTGAAGTATAATTGTCCTATAATAAATTGCACATGTTTAAAGTGTATAATCTGGTAAATCTGACATATTTAGTCATGAAACCATCAGGAAAATTAACCCAACTCATTTTCTAATCCTTTCCTCTGAGCTTTCTTCCACTGATCCCCAGGCAACCATGAATCCACTCTCTTTCACTGTAGATGAGCCTGCATTTCCTAGAATGCTATATACTTAAAGAACCATACAGCATATATGCTTTCCTTGACTTCTTATATTCTGCATAATTACTTTGAGATTCACTTATGGTTTTGCATGTATCAGTAATTCTTTTTTCCTCCCTCCACTTCATCCTTCTTCTTTTCCTTTTTTTCTTCTTCTTTGCATTAGGATTTTTTTTTTTTTTAAGAACACCATATTGCTTTAACATGAAACTTTGTTAGGTCATCTGACCATCTATGTGTGGGCCTATTTTGGTGCTTTTTATTCTACTCCCTTAATTTACTTGTCTATCTTGATCCCTAAACCACACTGTCTTGTTAATTGTAGCCTCATAATATGTTTTAAAGTTTATAACATAAATTCTTGAGTTTTGTTCTTGTTTATCAAAGCTGCTTTTTAAATTCTAGTCATTTTGCATTTCCTTACAAATTTTAGAAAGTTTATCAATCTTCATAAAATGCCTTCTGTGAGTTCGAATGGGATTATACTGATTCTATAAATAAACGTGAGGAAAACTGATGCAGGAACACAATATATTCAGGTTTTCTTTAATTTTTCTCAAAAAGATTTTGCTTGTAAAGATTTTACATATATTTTTCCAGATTTTATCACTAAGGATTTCATGTTTCACGCTTTTGCAAATGGTATTTTAAAATTTAATTTCCTATTGTTCATTGGTAATATATTGAAAATGATGGATTTTGTATAATTCATCTTGTTTCCTACCATCTCACTAAACTCAGTTGCTATTTATAGAAGCTTCTCTTTTAGATTCCAAAGGGTGTTCTATTTAGGCAATAATGTATTACTAAAATGTTACATTTTTTCCTTTGTGGACTGGACGAAATTTTTAGTATTTTGTTATTGTTGATATTTTGCCTTATTGCACTGAAGTCTACTTTACCTGGTATGAAGACATCCACTCTTTATTTTTTAGAAGTAATGTCTGCGTGGTATATGTATTTCCATCGTTTTACTTACACCTACTTACATTACTCTATTTGAAGCGAGTTTCTTATAGCATATAGTTGAGTTGTTATTTTAGCCATTCAGTGGATAACTGGTGTATTTAATAATTTAATAATTTAATTTTTTATTTAGTTTATTTTCTTATTTTTATATTTATATGCTTTAATTTAATTTAGTGATTTAATAGAATAGAGTCAGATATGAAAAAAGAAGAAATTACATCCAACACCACAGAAATTCAAAGAACTAAAAGGGAATTCTATGAAAAATTATATGCCAATAAATTGATAAAATTTATTGGTAACCTAGATGAAACAGATAAATGACTAGAAACATACAATCTACCAAGACTGGCCCAGGAAGAAACCTAAAATCTAAACAGACCAATTACTAGTAATAACATAGAACTGGTAATAAGAAAACTTCCAACACACCAAAGCCCAGGGATGGAAGGCTTCACAGGTGAATTCTACCAAACATTCAAAGATGAGCTAATACCTATTCTTCTTAAGATACCCGAAAAATAGGAGGGAATACTTTCAAACTCATTCTCTGAGGTCAGTATTACACTAAAACCAAAATCAGAAACAGACACTACAAAAAGAAAGAAAATTCATACCAAAATCCCTGATGAAAAAAGACATAAAATTTCACAACAAAATATTAGCATACTGAATTCAAAAATAGGGAAAGTCATCATGACCAACAGAGATTTATTCCAGGGATGTCAGGATGGTATAATATCCATAAATAAATCAGTATCATATACCACATTAACAAAAAGGATAAAAAACAATGATCATCTCAATAGGTACTGAAAAAGAATTTGACCAATTTCAACATCCATTCATGATAACAACTCTCAACAAAATGTGTATAGAGGATACACGCATCAACATAATAAAGGCCATATATGACATATCAACAACTAGCATCATACTGAATGGCTAGAAGCTGAACCTCTTTCTCTGAGATCAGGGACAAGACAAGGATGTCCTCTTTTACCACTTTCATTCAGCATAGTACTGGAGGTCCTAGCCACAACAATGAGACAACACAAAGAAATAAAAGGCATCCAAACTGGTAAGGAAGAAGTACAACTGTTACTATTTGAAGATGACATATTATACAAAGAAAACCCAACAACTCCACCGAAAACTATTAGAACTAATAACTGGATTCAGCAAACTTGCAGGGTATAAAATTAATACACAGAAATCTGTTGTATTCCTGTATGCTAACAATAAAATAGAAGAAAGAACAATCAGGAATAAATTCCATTTACAATTACATCAAAAATAATAATATACTTAGGAATAAAACTAACCAAGGAGGAGAAAGACCTGTTATACCCTGAAAAGTATAAGACACTGGTGAAAGAAATTGAAGAAGACATAAATCAATGGAAATCTATCCCATGTTCATGGATAGGAAGAATCCATACTGTCAAAATGGCTATCCTGCCCAAAGTAATTTCACAGATTCATTGCAATCCCTTTCAAAACACCAATGGTATATTTCAATGCACTAGAGCAAATAATCCTAAAACTTATATGCAACCACAAAAGACCTTGAAAAGCCAAATCAATACTGAGAAAGATGGACAAGCTGGGAGTATCACACTCCCTAATTTCAAGGTATACTACAAAGCTACAGTGATTAAAACAGTATGGTACTGGCACAAGAACAGACCCATAGATCAATGGAACAGAACAGAGAGCCCAAAAATAAGTCCATACATATATGGTCAATTAATATATGACAAAGGTGGCTAAAATATAAAATGGGGAAAATACAGTCTCTTCTTTAGACAGTGTTGGGAAAATTGGACAACTATAAACAAAAGAATGAAACTAGATCACTCTTTTACACCATACTCAAAAGTAAAGTCTAAATGTATGAAGACCTAAATGTAAGATGTGTGAAACCATAAAACTCTTAGAAGGAAACAAAGGCTAGCATCAAATGAACATCACTATGAAAATTTTCTTTGCAGATATATCTCCACAGGCAAGGGTAACAAAAGCAAAAATAAACAAGTGGGACTTCACCTGACCTAAGAGGTTGTTCACCACAAAGGAAACCCTCAACAAAACAAAAGGACAACCTACTTTATAGGATGATATATTTGCAAATGATATATCCAATAGCAGACTAATACCTAAAATACATAAGGAACTCATATAACTCAACACCAAAAAAACAATCCAATTTAAAATGGGAAGAGGACCTGAACAGGCGTTTTTCTTAAGAAGACATACAGATGGCCAAAAGACACATGAAAAGATGCTCAACATCACGAATCATCAGGGAAGTGCAAATTAAAACCACAATTAGGTATCATCTCACACCAGTCAGAATGGCCACTATGCAAAAGACAAGAAATAACAAGTGTCGGCAAGGATGTGGAGAAAAGGGATCCTGTTGGTGAGAATGTAAATTGGTCCCGCCAATGTGGAAAACAATATGAAAGATCCTTAAAACTCTGGAAATAGAAATACCATATGACTGAGCTATTCCACTTCTGGGAATTTACTGGATGAAAACAAAATCTCTCATTCAGGAGGATATACACACTTCCATGTTCATTGCAGTATTATTTACAATATCCAAGATATGGAGGCAGCCCAAATGCCCATTGATAGATGAATGGATAAGAAAAGGTGGTACATATACACAGTGGAATATTACTCAGCTGTAAGAAAGAAGGAAATTTTGCCTTTTGCAAAATATAGGTGGACCTAATGGGTATCATGCTAAGTGAAATAAGCCAGGTGGAAAAAGACAAATACCATATGATTTCACTTACATAGAAAACAACCAAAAAAAATAATAGACCCATTAATATGAATAACAGATTGTTGGTTACCATAGGGAAGGAGATTGGGGGATGGGTGAAATCAGTGAAGGGGATATAGACATAAAAATGTCAAATTGTAAAAGAAGTTACTTATAGGAATGGAAGTAAAACATATAGAATATAACCAAAAATACTGTAATATCCTGGTATGGTAACAGGGGGAACTACAATTACCTTGGGAAGCATCTAGTAATGCATGTAATTATCAAGTCAGTATGTTGTACATCTGAAACCAATATAGTATTGCATATCCACTTTATTCCAATAAAAATTAATAAACATTGAATTTTGACAGATATTTTTCTGTTGTTAAGATGATCACACACTTTTATTACTTACTCATTTGATATGGTGAATTATTTTATTGATATTTATCTGGATATTTTTGTGGAGCAGAAATAGAGAGTCCCTCAAATTGTTACAATAACATTGATATCTCAACAAAAAGAGGATAGTATGATAAAGGAATATTATTAAGGCAACCTAACATGTTTGCAAGTGTCTGAAATTTACTCTCATTGTTATGCTACAGAAATATTTGAATTGTCTAACATTATGCCACAAAGTGGGAAGTTGGGATTTGAACAGGTGGCCTAAACTTCATTCATTACACAAAAGGATATTTTAATTAGATTCGTTCCAGAAACAACTTCATTTCAGAACCTGTGTTTCTTTATTGATTTTATGACAGAAAACAGATGGACTATTAAATAGAAAAAGGTCAGGAGCTTTCTCAGACAGCAAATTTCTTTGGACTGTCTGAGAACAGCTAGAGTAGAGGTTTACACAAAAAGTTTTGCTAGGAGGAATAAACTTGGCAAAGCCCTTTGCAAATTCTAAAGTGCCATAGTGGTCAAAATATATTTCATTATTGTTTTTTAGTAACAGAGACAAATCTCTTGGGTGATGAGATCATTTTACAGAGCTCTATATTTTTTCACTAATTGTGTAATGAGCACAGAGCCAAATCTTGAGAGATTTATATGCCTTTGGGAATTAGTTATTTGAAAGTCCCGTCTCAACTTTTCAAGTATCAGGATCCCATGTTTGAAGGTACATGTCTTAAGATAAGTGGATATCAACTTCTTAACAGGTCACAGAAGAATCTCTATGTGATGTTTGGATTGGTTTTTCTTAACTGCTCTAATTAATCATTTCTTTTTCAAGATATTAGATAATAATGTAAAACAGTTACATAGCACTTAATTCGTACCAGATTTTTTTTATAACCTCTATTAACTAAAATTCTTATGGGATAGGTTTTGCAGATAAAGACATTGAATCAGAGTGGTATAATTTGCCCGAAGTCACAGAACTCTAAGTGGCAAAGCCAAGATTTGATCCTTGGTAGATTAACTCCAAAGAGGCATTATTCTCTAATCACTATTCATTCATTGAGATTGTATTCATTTATTTTTTAAATAACTGCAAAAAAAACCTGCATTGCAAGACAGGCCAACTGCTCTGAATATATTCCTGGAGGAAGGTAACTCTGAATTTTACTTGTACATATTCATTTACTTTCTGCCTCTTGTATACTGGATTGCTTAACTTCTTTGATTTCCCATTAATGGATGGCTTTAATTTCCCATTATCTGCATTTCACTTTCAGTATTTCCTATCAGAGCATCCAATGGGCCAAACAATTTCCATAGAGCCCAATATTTTAATGCCCTCGTGTCCTGAAATCTGTTACATTGGGTTAACTGGAAGGTAAGCAGATAGCTTTTGCTAGTTAAATAGTGTTCAATCAAAGGCACAATTGGGAAATGCAATACTAAATTGTCAAAGTTTAGTTGCTGGGATGTTGACCATAATTGCTATAGTTTAAGAAATTAGTGAGACTATTTCGATATGGAAAAGTAAACATACTATGTTATATTGGCAGCATTTAACGACCTCATCCTCCTGTTGGTACCAGTGGGTGTCTGGGCAGTTTGCTGCAATAGCTGTTCCTGAGAAAGCAAAAACAAAGTTGGCTTAATTGCCAATACAACTCTTTATATGAACACTTGGCAATTCTTCTGAGTCACTGTAGGAAACTCCAGGAATCTGCTGCCTTTGTTTCTCAAACTATAACTTTTTAAATTTTTTGCTTTTCTGATTCGAAGAGAGTGCTTTTGTCAATGAGACCCATTGCTCTTCTCACTGAATACACTCATCTGCTCTCCCATCCACTCCCCCTGGGTAAGGTTGCCTATTCTTTGGGGGATCTTTGAGTGATACAAAGAAACTCAAAATATTTTATGAATGTAAGAAATAAAAAATAATAACTGATAAGTTACATAGTGGCTTAAAGTTTTCAAAGTTCAGAATAGATTTTTTCATCATCATAACTGCTCTTTTTTTATAGATGAGGAAAACAAGGATTCAGAGAGGGTAAATGACTTGCCCTGGTCACAGAGGCTGCACCAAGCCCTCTTAGTCCATTCTTCTGACTCCAAATACAATGCTTTTCTATCATTATACAATCAAAGGGTGTAAAATTTGAAATTAACAAAGATTTTATTCTGATGAAAGTCATAGGGATGCTTTGTAACATTTGCCTTGGATATAGTGGCATACACAAGTGTATCTCCTTTCCACAGTGTTTGAATCCCATGAAAAATTGAACTTCATTCTCTACCCTGAAGATCGAACTTTATGAATTCCATTTTCTTGACAAAAATACCCACTTGATCAGAGCACAAATGAACAGCTGCATTCCCAATAACGTTTGAGATTCTGATATCTAGCTAATTTTATTCCTGTGTCTTCAGTGAAGTTGCATTGTGAAAAAGACTGTAAAAATGGGATTTCTTCAATAATTATAACTCTGTATTTTAAATCCTACAATACATTAATATAAATAAATGTCATTACATATTATATTTTTTATTGAAGTATAGTTGATATGCAATAGTATATTATTTCAAAGTATATGACACAGTAGTTCAACATTTACCCATATTATTAAATCCTCATCCCTACTAGTGCAGTTACTATCTGTGAACATAGAAAGATGTTACAGAACCATTGACTATATTACCCATGCTGCACCTCCATCCCAGGGACCAACTTATATTATGATTGAGATTTGGTGCCTCTTTATCCCCCTTACCCTTCCTACCAACCCATCCTGACCCCTCCCCAGTGATAAACACCAGTCACTTCTCAGTGTCTATGTGTCTACTGCTGTTTTGTTTTGTTTTTAGATTCAACATGTAAGTGAAATCATCTCGTAGTTGTCTTTCTCCACCTGGCTTATTTCACTTAGCTTAATACCATCTAGGTCCCTCCATGCTGTCACAAACTGTGTGTATGTACCATATCTTCTTTATCTATTCATCTTTTGATGGACACTTGGCTTGCTCCCCTATCTTGGCAATTGTAAAGAATGGGGCAATAAACATAGGGGTGCATATATCTTTACAAATCAGAGATTTTGTTCTCTTCAGGTAAATTCCTAAAAGTGGAATTATATTATCTTTCTAGTGTGACACAATAACAGATAAATATCTGCCCTAGATAGCCCTATGTTTAAGAAGTAAAGGATTGCCAGGATTGTCTTAGATTTGTGTGTCTGTTAAATAAAAGAATCAAAACTTTGAAACTGTATTTATTTATTTTTTTGTAATTAGACACACGGATACACACACACACATAATTTAAATTTTATTTCTGGATGTGTTACGGGTAACTTGAAAGATGTGGTGAGCCATATTCTTATATCACTGAATAGCTAATAGTACATACAACTAGCTATTTTCCTTAAATACCCATTTATGCTTCTCAGGGATGGGAGCTGGCACTTTTCTGTTCACACTAAGGTCACATTATAAAACCTAGAAACAATAGCACCATAGTCACTAGCCATGGGTGAGAAAAATTGGGAGGGAAACAAAGTGGTGTCTTTTTTCCCTCCCCATAGAGAAGTATACAGTCTATGTAAATTATGATTGTCACTTTCATTTGATGTAAAAGTGGTTCATTTTCAATGAAATTTCACATGCATAATTACCTTACTATTCTTGCTTAACTCTAAAGTGCTCCATTTACTGAATTATAAATTTGGTAGGAAATTTAAATACTGCATTTCACACTCCCCTGCTTTCTGCGTTAAAAATATTGAAAATAAATAAATGTTCCTTTGGTGACTTAAGGCAATCATTAAACCCTTTTTATACATGTGAGCTACTGTGTGTATGTATCTATGTTTTTGTTCAGATTTTCTGGAGTCTTAGATAACTATGAAGTTTGAGGATTTTTTTCTTTACTTTTGTTTATATGGTTTTCTCGAGGCTTCTTGCTGTTAAACTGCTCTTCCGGCTATCCTTCACTTCTTTAATGGCTTTCTTATGTCTTTTTAAATTTGACCTCCTCAGATTCTGATCTCCTTCAGGTGCATTAAAAATTACTTCCTAAGAAAAAGAAGATCATGGCACTAAGAGAGGACCAATGTGGACTGATAAGTGAATAAAATTTAATCAATCGGTATCACGACATTTATACTGATGTCTTAAAGGTGTTTTAATTACTTTTCTTGGTAATATTGAAAATTTTATGTCAGTAGATAAGTATTTGCAGAATAAATGAAATATGTCTGTATATTGTTGCTCTCCTCAAATATTGGGCTCCATCAAAGAATAACCTAAAATGGGTTTTGTTTACTCTGACAGTTCAGCAATTTTAGTCTCAAAATCAGTGAGAATATCGAATATCTCTACAGTCATAGGGAAGTATATCTGTTCTGGTCCTGATCTCTGGGCAGCCTTCTTAACTGTAATGATCTCAAAATAATTTGTTATTATAAAAATAATTTTAGTCCATTTATGTGTGAGTCTATTAGAAGAGCTGTGATACCCACTAAATGGATCTCAACCCCAAATGCCCCACCTTTCTTCCTGCTGAATTTCATGGAAATTTGGCTTTTGTATGAATAACAAAACTGTCGCACATCAGTCTTATTCCAGTAGATCATTGGACAAATTGAGAAAATCTATCTGGAGGTGGCCCAGTCTCATGGTCATGGCTGATAGGATTGTCTAGAGATGAATCCTGGCATCTCTGACATGCTTTCTCATAGAATATTATCTAACTTCCCAAATTCAGAAACATGGCTCTCTTCTTATGTGTTCTTAGAGATAGTAATATCCTCTGTAGTTAAGCGTTTGAATCAGCACATACATTAAGCAGCGTTAATATGTTGTAGAAGGCATAGAGAGAAAATAGATTGCAGCAAAGTTTCATAAATTTTTCTTTGTGGTCATGACAAATGACCACATGTTGTATATTGTTCATGCAAAATAAAAAAAAACTGTATATCACTCTACGTATGAAATTTTTCCTCCTTTGATAATTTTCCTCATCTTGGAAAATGGAATTTAAAGTCAGGTAGAGGTCTAAACACTGTGTATGTTGTCTCTTGATTATCATGAGTTCAAGAAACATTTTGCCCATTCAACATTACTCATTGCAAGATTATCAAACTTGATTCCTTAGATAGCATATAATGTATCAGCTGAAATCAAGAAACCATTTCACCTGAATCCTCTGCTTGGACTTTAAGGGAAAATAAGTCAGTGACGGATGAAGCCTCCCCTGTTCTGTTTAAGAGCCTTGAGAGAGAAAGGACAATGAGAGTGTGGCCTCTAATCATGGAGAGCAGGGAAGAGTCAGGGAGGGAAGCACCATATCATGTTATGGTCCAGGTACTACCCCTGAAAGGCAAAGTGATTTTGCTGTTTCCTGAGCAGGAATGGTTTAAAACATACTCTGAGGACAGCCTTTAGCATCACATTTCTGTTAACCACATCTACCTTGAAAACAAGGATTTCCTGGCATTCTAATTGTTTTCCATCCAGTGGACAGAGGTGGGAGAATGAGGATCTGAACTGATTAAAGCCATTCCTATGATTTCTTTTTGTATTCAGTCTCTTAATAGAAGTCAGTATGTTTCTAAGCTCCTGCTTTTAGAGAATATTATGTTGACTCATAGATTGGTTGAGAAATTGAAATGGACTACTTTTATATTATCAGAGCCAGATCGGAAGCCGTATTGCAGACAAGTCTGGAGGTCCTACTATCATATGTCCAGAGAAAGAGGGTGAGAAATCTTCTTCCATCAATATTTTAAAAATTACTTTTGTTCCAAAAATGTCATTTATTGGAAAGTTGTGGAAACTTACATTGGTGTACATTTTTTTTTACCCTTCCCAGAGTATTTTGCACGCTGTACATTTTAAGCAACATCTCAGTTTTATCTTTTTGAGACAGAAAATTCTTGTATCTATGTACGCAGTTTGATTCACTGTTCTTATGGTTTCAAATTTTCACTACTACTTTCCAAAAACTCTTTTACCCATCATAATTCACTCTATGCTTTCTATGTCTTCTTCCCTCCTCTTTCCTACTTGTGGCATTTGTAATTCCACGTCAACGCCATATGAGAAGATATCAAATTATGTTCAATTTCCTCCTAGTAAATTACTCTGAAAAATTTGGCATAGCTACACAAAAATAACGAACTCATTTCAAAAAAAATCTCAGAGTTGATGTGCAGAAGTTACTCTAAATCATAGGGTTTTTTTTTTTTAAGGACTTCCTGAAAGAGGCCAATTCCTTCTCTTAATGACATTAATGAAAAACTAATGAGGTCTTGAAAACTTGTGCTTTCTTTCAAAGTGAGATAGAGGTTTAATATTTTGCTTAGGAACAAAATAAAACATCTCTGACTTACGGAGGAGCATTTGTCAGTTTATGTGTGAGCCTATACCACATAAACCATGTTGGGTGGACCCAGAGCTCCGAGTTACACTGGTGGTCTTTGCCCTTGGGTTTCCAAGAGGCCCACTGACAAGATCAAGTCATGGGACAGGTGAGGAAGCGAATCAAGAAGTAGCATACCATTCTGCTTTGGGAATCAGAAAATAACTTTAATACACCTATTTTCTCTTGTTTCTTTTTACAGAGAGTATCTTGTAAGATATGAGTGCTTCAAATCATTCCTCAGTAACTGACTTTATTCTTGAAGGGTTAACCAAACGCCAGGAGCTTCAATTGCCACTCTTCCTACTGTTCCTTGGAATATATGTGGTCACAGTGGTGGGGAACCTGGGCACGATCTTCTTAATTGCTCTCAGTTCTCAACTTCACTCTCCAATGTATTATTTTCTCAGTCATTTGTCATTTATTGATCTCTGCTACTCTTCTGTCATTACCCCAAAGATGCTGGTGAACTTTTTGTCAGAGAAGAATGTTATCTCCTTTCTGGAGTGCATGACTCAGCTTTATTTCTTCCTTATTTTTGTCATTGCAGAAGGTTACCTTCTGACGGCCATGGCATATGACCGTTATGTCGCTATTTGCAGCCCACTGCTTTACAATATTGTCATGTCCCATAGGGTCTGTTCCATAATGACGGTTGTGGTATATTCACTGGGTTTGTTTGGGGCCACAGTTCATACTACCCTCATGTCAGTGTTGTCCTTCTGCAGGTCTCATATCATCCGTCATTACTTTTGTGATATTCCCCCCTTGTTGACTCTCTCTTGTTCCAGCACTCACATCAATGAGATCCTGTTGTTTATTATTGGAGGAGTTAATACCTTAGCACCTATGTTGGCTGTAGTCATCTCTTATGCCTTCATCCTCTCTAGTATCCTCTGTATTCGCTCCACTGAGGGACGGTCCAAAGCCTTTGGCACTTGTAGCTCCCATCTCATGGCTGTGGGAATCTTTTTTGGGTCTATAACATTCATGTATTTCAAGCCCCCTTCTAGCAATACTATGGACCAGGAGAAGGTGTCCTCAGTGTTCTATACCACAGTGATCCCCATGCTGAACCCCCTGATCTACAGCCTAAGGAATAAGGATGTGAAGAATGCACTGAAGAAGGTGGTTGGGGGCACGTAGTTATCCTGACAAACGGGATTCTTATAGGGAGCAAGAAAAAATGAACCAGATGAAGATTCATCATGGCCTTTGTGTAATTTCTTTCTCTCTTCCTGAGATAAAATGCATCATTATTTACAAAACATGTATTTTATACTTGAGAATGACTGAGGCATTTTTGGAGACTAGCAAACAATAAGAGTTTCTATTAGCCCATGTCATCTTTGGAAATTTTACATGTATTAGAGGAACAGGAGTTGTCAGCAGGAGGAGGAACAATAAACATAAAAGGAACATATTGAAGATACTTATTATTAATATCAAATTAAATATTCATTTTGAAATCGCTTGATAATGAGAGAGTGAGTTAAGGGTTGTGTTTGAAAAGGGATTATGTTAATTGATCCAAAATTCCTGGAGGAGAGAAAAGAGGTGTCTTAAACTTACTAAAAAAGGGGTTCTTTTCAGTCCCTAAGTCTTTATATTGAGATACTGAGAATACCAACACAGAGCTGTGAGGAGTGTAGCTTACAATGAAGCACAACTTGTAGGTGGATGGTGAGGGTGTGTGTGAGTGTGTGTGTGTGTGATACAGAGAAAGAGAGAGAGACTGGGTTTAGGATGAGGGTTAGGTTAAGCAACGTCAAAGTCTCTAATCTCTTCTAATCAACAACATAAACACATCCAGTAAAGATTAATAATAGTTATTCTGAAGTACACATTGCCTCTCTTTGGAGGCCATCAGGTAGGCTATTGGCTACCCAGCAAAAAGTCTATTAGAGTGTGGCTCCTCATGTAGAATTAAATTAAGTTTTGTATTTTGCACTAAAATAATAATGATTTTAATGGCAACAGGATTTCTTTTTCTCCCTGAATTTTATAGCTCTTCTCTACCCTCTGTATGAGTCCCAGTTTTTTAGCACCCTTTGGTTTGCCCATACCCACCATTTCTCCTGGTGCAGAGGCTCACCTGTCTTTGAGACCAGAAACACAATTTTATTGGGGGTTCTTTGCCCTGGGACATCATTCCGGGCATCAGGGTGTAACTTCCAGATCACTGTACTCTTAAGCATAGAGCTCTGTCTTAGCGATATGTGCACGAATAGCTTGGAATCAATCTATATTTGATTTAGCAGTTCTGGTTCTTGTCAATGACTGGAATGAGAATTTCTAAGAAGTTTTCATCAGATTTGCAGCTGATGTGAAATTGTGAGACATTCATATAATGGAACAGAATCATGATCCACAAAGACCTCTAGAAGCTGGAGTTGTGAACATATTTAATGAGGTTGAAATGTACATGGGTAATATGAGATTCTATACTTTTACAAAATTGAACAGATTTGAAAAGACACTGGTTAATCACAGAGAATTAAGGATTTTTAATGACAATAGAGTTAATGTAAGTCAGTAGTGTCGCTGCCTAAAAACAATGTTACCTTGCTTGTCTGCATTAACCACATTTTAGTATTTAGAATGAGAAGAATTCTGGTCATGATTTGCCCTATAGTAATTAGACAACTTCCATTTGAATGTAATTTATTCAGTGGATATTTTTCAAGGGCCATTGACCTGCTGCATATTCCAGGATTTTATTATTGAAGGAACATGACAAAGGGGCTTGGAGGCATACATTCATTGATTTATTCTCAACAATATTTTTAAAAGCCTGGTACATGGCTGGCAACATTCATCATACTGGTGATAAAAAGAAGAACAAAACCACAAAGTCCATGCCTTCATGAGATTTATGTTTTAGTTTCAAATAAAGACAATAAAGAGGGAGATAAATATATACTATATCAGGTCACAAAATGCTTCATAAAGAAAGAGCAAGAAAAGAGAACAGAGACAGATACAAATATGGGGGTGCTTAGCTTACAAATAGAGGGGCTGAGGTTAGTTGTGGAATTTGTAGTAGATTTTTCCACAGGGAAGAGCTGGTGAAATGGGAGAAAGCTGCAGAGAAGCACACTTTTTCTCAAATTATGGAAGACTTTTTCTCACATCACACACTTGCATACCATCACCATTTGTACGTGGGATGAGATCCTACACTGCTTCCAGTCTCACTGCTAATTTCTTGGCCTACACAGTTTATACCTTGGGCTGCGACCTGTGTGGGGAAATCTTTCTTGCAAGGAGCTGATAACAAATCTTTGTCTTAGGCCCTAGATTAGTTACCTGTGACTACTGTAACCAACTACCACAAGAGAAATGGTCTGGAAGTGAGACATCCAAAAATAGTGTCAATGGGCCAAAATCAAGGTGTTGGCAGAGTTTTTAGTTCCTTCTGGAGGCTCTTAGGGCGAAAGTTATCCTCACTTCTCTCAGCTGCTGTTGGCTTTCCTGGGCTTGTGGCCACATTACTTCCATTTCCACCTCTGTGATCACATTGCTTCCTCCTATTTTGTGTGAAATTTCCCTCTGCTTTCCTTTTATAAGCGTATATCTGATTGCATTTAGGTTCCACCTGGATAATTTAGGATACTCTCTCCATCTCAAGATCCTTAACTTAGTCACCCCTGGAAAGTCCTCTTGCCATACAAAGTATTATTCACAGGTTCCAGGGGTTAGAAGATGCATTACCTTTGGGAGACATTTTACAGTCTCCTATAGCCCCAGGGAAACAGGGACCTATGAGATTAATTTAAAATTATATATATTCTCTATGGGATTTTCAGAGTATTGACTGAGGCTATAACATGGAATGAATGACTCTTGAAACTCTATTAGACAAAAAAACACAAAATGTTATTGTAATTCTTTCAGGGTACATGTCTAAATGCCTGGAAAAAAGTTATTCATAGGGGTCAAGTAATTATCAAGGTCTGTCAATATATAAAAAATGATGCCTTTATGTTTCATATTCTGAATTCTGGCGACTCATTAGAAGCATTTGTAGGTTCTTAATGTCAAGTACCAGTCTCGTAGTCAGCCACAATGATCTTATTTCTCTTTGCTTGTGGAACAGTTTGATTCATTAGATTGATTAAAAACACTCTTTTCACTATATCTGAGCTTCTCTATTATAGTCAGCTATGTTCCAAGTTGGCAGAAATAGGTGCTACATGTCACACCTGGCCAACAAATCTAACTCCAGAACTATTTACATACGGAATAATTATTTTGTCCAGGAAAATAATTGCGTGGGTGAGAAGAGAGAACACCCATGAACTGCAGAACATCAGGTGTTCAAATGACCTGGGCTGTGTTTGAGGTGGGTTGTGGAGTTTGTTAGTTCCTTACTTCTTATAGTGCTTCATAAATTGCAGAACATGTTTTGTATTATGTATTATCTCATTTTATGACTTTCTTGTGAAGCAGATGGGGCTATTTTACAGATAAGAAAATTAAAGTTCAGGAAATGTGAAGTGACTTGAACATAAAGAATGAACGAGGACTAGAGTTGAAGTCTCCTGGATACCAACCCAGAGCTCTTTCACCTCTTCATCATGAATAATTATTGGAATGAAATCAAAGGGATTTTTAACATGACTTCTAAATTAAAGACTAAGTGGACCTCAAAGAATGCCATTGTGCTTTTGGCATTGGTCTTCCTTATTATAAAAGTTATACCACTAAGAAATTTAGAAAATAATTTGGTTGAGTCTTGTTACCTTATGCATGAGAAACTGAGGCTCAGAGAGTCTCAATGATTTCCTCTGCATCACACAGTTATTTTAATTAAAGAAAACATTATATAAGGAGAGTTCCTACTCTATGTCTGCTACAAATTAGCATCTATAAATAGTATTGCTAATTCTAATACTTCAAAGAGTAGTTGTTATAGTCAGTGTTACATTTTAAAGTTGAAGCAGATTTGGCACACAACTACTGGGACAATCCACCTTTGAATCAACTGTGCTAATATATTATTTAAATGTGATCCTAGGATGCTTTACATTCACTTAATTAGAAAAGGCAGTTCACGTGGGACATGCTGGTATTTCTAGGAGACTCAGAAGAAAGCTGGAGGTGGCCCTTAAGTGTCACCATTCTCTTGGATGGTGGCTCTAAGTCAGAAGAAGACATTCTTCAGTTATCCTGGAATAAGAAGTACCTTGGGAGGGTCTATAATGATGAAAAATGGATTAAATCTACTCAAGCCACTGAGTGACATAAACCTCTGTCACAGGAAACAGTATAGGAGCAGAAGTACAATAATTGAATTCTGGTAATTCAAGGTTGGTGCAATAGGAAAGAGATTGTGGAGACTCTTTCTCAGGGTCTTGGGAGATTTCTACCTTAAAGGCTCTGAGTGCTTGGACAGGAAAGACAAACAGAACTTCCGTGTTTGTTACCAAACTCTACATCTCTTGGACTTGAATTTCCTGGGACACTAAAATTCCAATTATGGCCCTTCATAGAGTTGCCAAAATTTTAGTTTGCCAAGTAAAGGCATTCACTCAAAATGAACAAACAAGCAACTAGCCAAGAAATAGAACTATCATCTACTGTCAGCACCATATCATGAAATGGTAGGTTATTTTGAATCCCAACAACATCAAAAAATAAAGTGTTGGAAATGACAACCTCAAAAAAAATAGGCAGGGAATGTCTGTACACCCATGCTCATAACAGCATTATTCACATTAGCTTAAAGGCGGAAGCAACCTAAGTTCCATTGACAAATAAGTGGATGAACAAAATGTGGCAGAGACATACAATGGAAAATTATTCAGCCCTAGAACAGAAGGAAATTCTCACCCTTGCTACAACACAGATGAACCTTGAAGACATTATGTTATAGTGAAATAAACAGACACCAAAAGAGAAACATGGTATGATTTCACTCATGTGGCACCAAGAATAATCAAATCCATAGAGACAGAAAATGGAAAGATGATTATCAAGGCCTGGGGAGAAGGAGCATGGGGAATTATTGCTTAATGAGTACAGAGTTTCCATTGAGGGGGAAGAAAAAGTTCTGGAGATGGAGGGGGATGGTGATTCCATAACAGTGTGATTGTACTTAATGCCACAGAATTGTACCCTTAAAGTGGTTAAAGTGGTAAATTTTATGTTTTTTTATGATTTTATTACTATAAAAAAAGACAATTAAGGGGTGGTCTTTACTTTGAATAAATAAACTTAGTGTTAGGAAGTGAAATAACTCAGACAAAGAAAGAGCAATTACCACATGATTTCACATATTAAACAAAAATAGACTCAGAAGCATGGAGAATAAAATGGTGGTTGTCATGGGAGAGGAGAGAGGGGAATGCATGAAAAAGGTGAAGGAGATAAATTGGGATAAACATACAATCAATAAATAAATAAGCTGCAGGGATGAAAAGTACAGCATAGGGAATAGAGTAAAAAATATTGTAGTATCTTTGTATGGTGACAGTAGATAACTACACTTACTGTGGTGACTATAATTATTGAATCACAATGTTGCACACCTGAAATCAATATAATATTGTACATCAACTATACTTTGATAAAAATAAAATTTAGCATTAGGAAAAATTTACATTTCATTGTTTTTCTTCACTTCTTTTTTTGGCTGAGTGATGAAATAATAGAACAAGTAACTGGTTGCATGCAGACTCACTTTTGGGATCATTGATCTAATTTCTCTGTGTTTCAGAATCTTCATAGTATCAAGGAAATATAAAAGAAAAAACATCTTTTAGGACATTTGCTATTTTTTTTTGAGAGGGCATATCTCATATTTATTGATCAAATGGTTGTTAACAACAATAAAATTCTGTATAGGGGAGTCAATGCTCAATGCACAATCTTTAATCCACCCCAAGCCTAATTTTCATCAGTCTCCAATCTTCTGAAGCATAACGAACAAGTTCTTACATGGAGAACAAATTCTTACATAGTGAATAAGTTACATGGTGAACAGTACAAGGGCAGTCATCACAGAAACTTTTGGTTTTGCTCATGCATTATGAACTATAAACAATCAGTACAAATATGAATATTCGTTTGATTTTTATACTTGATTTATATGTGGTTACCACATTTCTCTCTTTATTATTATTATTTTTAATAAAATGCTGAAGTGGTAGGTAGATAAAAGATAAAGGTAGAAAACATAGTTTAGTGTTGTAAGAGAGCAAATGTAGATGATCAAGTGTGTGCCTGTAGACTATGTGTTAATCCAAGCCAGACAAGGGCAACAAAACATCCACGTATGCAGAAGATTTCTCTCAGAACAGTGGGGGTGAGGTTCTAAGCCTCACCTCTGTTGATCCCCACTTTCTCACCTGATGGCCCCCCTGTGACTGTGCCTGTCTTAGGTTGTTCCTCCCTTGAGGAATCTTACCCGTCTCTGGCTAACCAGTCATCTTCCGGGGCCATACAGGGAAATGTAAAGTTGGTAAGTGAGAGAGAAGCCTTATTGTTTGAAAAGGTTAGCTTTTTACTTCTTTGCATATTTATGCCCTGTGGCTTCTATGCCCAGCTTTTGTCTTGAGGTATCTTTACCACTTGGAAGAATTATGATACTCGGTAAATTCGATATGAGGCACGAATTCTATTTAAGGGTTGTAATTAGGAAGGAAGAAGAAAAGCTATAGAAGTAGCAAGCGAAAGAAAACTTGGGAAGATTGATAATTTCTTTGACATATCTTCTTGTAGAGTAACTTCAGCATGTATAGGTTTTAAACTACTAATTAAATTGCGTACACACATTAACATAATAGGAGTACAGTTACATAACCAAAGCAGACCTATAATTACCAGCCATCTCCAGTGAAACCAAGAAAACCAGTTAGGCACCTTAGGCATTTGTGAAAACTTATCTATGATATAGTGGATATTGTCCAACTGGACTTGAACAGTCTGAGAAAAGTCAGACAATTTAAAACAACCCATTCCTGGGGACTGTTCATATCCCATATATTCTTTTAACAGTAGATAGTCTGTAGTTGTAAGATTTTGGAGCGCTACAATTTGCACTTCTCCTAATTCTTGGTTGAGTTCCAACAGTATAGATCCAGTCAAATTTGTTGTTTTACTGTATGCACAGGCCAGCTTAGATATCTCCTTCTTCATTCCCATGGCAAGTCCAGGAACTGGTGGGATGAGTGCATCTACAGCTGAAGCAGTGCGTGGATCTTTGTTGGGGTTTTTTGATGATCATCTTCAGGTATGAGTCTTCCAGAGAGTGCTGATGTTGGAAGTTCTTTTTCATATCGTATCTTAGTTCATTTTCGGGGTAGCCAAATTAGGCTTTGATCCTCTGTGTAAACACAAACAGACCCTTTGCCTACAATTTTATATGCCCTTTATACCATTGTGTATAACTCATTGGAGGTCACCACACAGGAACTGCTTTTTTTTTTTGTTATCATTAATCTATACTTACATGACGAATATTATGTTTACTATTCTCTCCCCTATACCAGGTCTCCCCTATGAAACCCTTTACAGTCACTGTCCATCAGCATAGCAAAATGTTGTAGAATCACTACTTGTCTTCTCTGTGTTGTACAGCCCTCCCCTTTCTCCCAACCCCCCCATGCTTGCTAATCTTAATACCCCCCTTCTTCTTCACCCCCCCTTATCCCTCCCTACCCACCCATCCTCCCCAGACCCTTTCCCTTTGGTACCTGTTAGTCCATTCTTGAGTTCTGTGATTCTGCTGCTGTTTTGTTCCTTCAGTTTTTCCTTTGTTCTTATACTCCACAGATGAGTGAAATCATTTGGTATTTCTCTTTCTCCACTTGGCTTATTTCACTGAGCATAATACCCTCCAGCTCCATCCATGTTGCTGCAAATGGTATGATCTGCCCTTTTCTTATGACTGAGTAGTATTCCATTGTGTATATGTAGCACATCTTCTTTATCCATTCATCTATCGATGGACATTTAGGTTGCTTCCAATTCTTGGCTATTGTAAATAGTGCTGCGATAAACATAGGGGTGCATCTGTCTTTCTCAAACTTGATTGCTGCATTCTTAGGGTAAATTCCTAGGAGTGGAATTCCTGGGTCCAAATGGTAAGTCTGTTTTGAGCATTTTGATGTACCTCCATACTGCTTTCCACAATGGTTGAACTAATTTACATTCCCACCAGCAGTGTAGGAGGGTTCCCCCTTCTCCACAGCCTCGCCAACATTTGTTGTTGTTTGTCTTTTGGATGGCAGCCATCCTTACTGGTGTGAGGTGATACCTCATTGTAGTTTTAATTTGCATTTCTCTGATAATTAGTGATGTGGAGCATCTTTTCACGTGTCTGTTGGCCATCTGTATTTCTGTTTTGGAGAACCATCTGTACAGTTCCTCTGCCCATTTATTAATTGGGTTATTTGTTTTTTGTTTGTTGAGGCGTGTGAGCTCTTTATATATTCTGGACGTCAAGCCTTTACCAGATCTGTTATTTTCAAATATATTCTCCCGTACTGTAGGGTTCCTTTTTGTTCTATTGATGGTATCTTTTGCTGTACAGAAGCTTTTCAGCTTAATATAGTCCCACTTGTTCATTTTTGCTATTGTTTTCCTTGCCCGGGGAGATATGTTCAAGAAGAGATCACTCATGTTTATGTCTAAGAGGTTTTTGCCTATTTTTTGTCCAGGAGTTTAATGGTTTCATGACTTACATTCAGGTCTTTGATCTGTTTTGAGTTTACTTTTGTATATGGGGTTAGACAATGGTCCAGTTTCATTCTCCTACATGTAGCTGTCCAGTTTTGCCAGCACCATCTGTTGAAGAGACTGTCATTTTGCCATTGTATGTCCATGGCTCCTTTATCAAATATTAATTGACCGTATATGTCTGGGTTAATGTCTGGATTCTCTAGTCTGTTCCATTGGTGTGTGGCTCTGTTCTTGTTCCAGTACCAAATTGTCTTGATTACTATGGCTTTATAATAGCGCTTGAAGTTGGGGAGTGAGATCCCCCCTACTTTATTCTTCTTTCTCAGGATTGCTTTGGCTATTCGGGGTCTTTGGTGTTTCCATATGAACTTTTGAATTATTTGTTCCAGTTCATTGAAGAATGTTGCTGGTAGTTTCATAGGGATTGCATCAAATCTGTATATTGCTTTGGGCAGGATGGCCATTTTGACGATATTAATTCTTCCTAGCCACGAGCATGGGATGAGTTTCCATCTGTTAGTGTCCCCTTTAATTTCTCTTAAGAGTGACTTGTAGTTTTCAGAGTATAAGTGTTTCACTTCTTTGGTTAGGTTTATTCCTAGGTATTTTATTTTTTCTGATGCAATTGTGAATGGAGTTGTTTTCCTGATTTCTCTTTCTGTTGGTTCATTGTTAGTGTATAGGAAAGCCACAGATTTCTGTGTGTTAATTTTGTATCCTGCAACTTTGTTGTATTCCGATATCAGTTCTAGTAGTTTTGTGGTGGAGTCTTTAGGGTTTTATATGTACAATATCATGTCATCTGCAAATAGTGACAGTTTAACTTCTTCTTAACCAATCTGGATTCCTTGTATTTTTTTATTTTGTCTGCTTGCCGTGGCTAGGACCTCCAGTACTATGTTAAATAACAGTGGGGAGAGTGGGCATCCCTGTCTAGTTCCTGATCTCAGAGGAAAAGCTTTCAGCTTCTCGCTGTTCAATATAATGTTGGCTGTGGGTTTATCGTAAATGGCCTTTATTATGTTGATGTACTTGCCCTCTATTCCCATTTTGATGAGAGTTTTTATCATGAATGGATGTTGAATTTTGTCAAATGCTTTTTCAGCATCTATGGAGATGATCATGTGGTTTTTGTCTTTCTTTTTGTTGATGTGGTGGATGATGTTAATGGACTTTCGAATGTTGTACCATCCTTGCATCCCTGGGATGAATCCCACTTGGTCATGGTGTGTCACCCTTTGGATGTATTTTTGAATTCGGTTTGCTAATATTTTGTTGAGTATTTTTGCATCTACATTCGTCAGGGATATTGGTTTGTAGTTTTCTTTTTTGGTGGGGTCTTTGCCTGGTTTTGGTATTAGGGTGATGTTGGCTTCATAGAATGAGTTTGGGAGTGTCCCCTCCTCTTCTATTTTTTGGAAAACTTTAAGGAGAATGGGTATTATGTCTTCCCTGTATGTCTGATAAAATTCCGAGGTGAATCCATCTGGCCCAGGGGTTTTGTTCTTTGGTAGTTTTTTGATTACTGCTTCAATTTCTTTGCTGGTAATTGGTCTGTTTAGATTTTCTGTTTCTTTTTGGGTCAGTCTTGGAAGGTTGTATTTTTCTAGGAAGTTGTCCATTTCTCCTAGGTTTCCCAGCTTGTTAGCATATAGGTTTTCATAGTAGTCTCTAGTAAATCTTTGTATTTCTGTGATGTCCGTCATGATTTTTCCTTTCTCGTTTCTGATTCTGTTGATTTGTGTTGACTCTCTTTTCCTCTTAATAAGTCTGGCTAGAGGCTTATCTATTTTGTTTATTTTCTCGAAGAACCAGCTCTTGGTTTCATTGTTTCTTGCTATTGTTTTATTCTTCTCAATTTTATTTATTTCTTCTCTAATCTTTATTATGTCCCTCCTTCTGCTGACCTTAGGCCTCATTTGCTCTTCTTTTTCCAATTTCGATAACTGTGACATTAGACCATTCATTTGGGATTGTTCTTCCTTCTTTAAATATGCCTGGATTGCTATATACTTTCCTCTTAAGACTGCTTTTGCTGTGTCCCACAGTAGTTGGGGCTTTGTGTTGTTGTCATTTGTTTCCATATATTGCTGGATCTCCATTTTGATTTGGTCATTGATCCATTGATTATTTAGGAGCGTGTTTTTAAGCCTCCATGTTTTTGTGAGCCTTTTTGCTTTCTTTGTACAGTTTATTTCTAGTTTTATGCCTTTGTGGTCTGAAAAGTTGGTTGGTAGGATTTCAATATTTTGGAATTTTCTGAGGCTCTTTTTGTGGCCTAGTATGTGGTCTATTCTGGAGAATGTTCCATGTGCACTTGAGAAGAATGTGTATCCTGTTGCTTTTGGATGTAGAGTTCTGTAGATGTCTATTAGGTCCATCTGTTCTAGTGTGTTGTTCAGTTCCTCTGTGTCCTTGCTTATTTTCTGTCTGGTGGATCTGTCCTTTGGAGTGAGTGGTGTGTTGACGTCTCCTAGAATGAACGCATTGCATTCTATTTCCTCCTTTAGTTCTGTTAGTATTTGTTTCAGGTATGTTGGTGCTCCTGTATTGGGTGCATATATATTTCTAATGGTTATATCCTCTTCTTGGACTGAGCCCTTTATCATTATGTAATGTCCTTCTTTGTCTTTTGTTACTTTCTTTATTTTGAAATCTGTTTTGTCTGATACCAGAATTGCAACACCTGCTTTCTTTTCTC
This sequence comes from Manis pentadactyla, assembly GCF_030020395.1. Classification (NCBI taxonomy): domain Eukaryota; kingdom Metazoa; phylum Chordata; class Mammalia; order Pholidota; family Manidae; genus Manis; species Manis pentadactyla. The sequence goes on along the minus strand of NC_080031.1, from coordinate 10,204,524 downwards.
TATTGTTTGCATGAAATATATTTTTCCATCCTTTGACTTTAAGTCTGTGCATGTCTTTGGGTTTGAGGTGAGTTTCCTGTAATCAGCATATGGATGGATCTTGCTTTTTTATCCATTCAGTGACTCTGTGTCTTTTGATTGGTGAATTCAGTCCATTTAAATTTAGGGTGATTATTGAAAGGTATGTACTTATTGCCATTGCAGGCTTTAAGTTTGTGGTTACCAAAGGTTCAGGGTTAGCTTCTTTACTATCTTACTGTCTAACTTAACTCGCTTGTTGAGCTATTATAAACGCGGTCTGATGATTCTTTATTTCTCTCTTTTCTTATTCCTCCTCCTCCCTTCTTCATATGTTGGGTGTTTTGTTCTGTGCTCTTTTTAGGAGTGCTCCCATCTAGAGCAGTCCCTGTAGGATGCCCTGTAGAGGTGGTTTGTGGGAGGCAAATTCCCTCAACTTTTGCTTGTCTGGGAATTGTTTAATCCCTCCTTCATATTTAAATGATATTCGTGCTGGATACAGTAGTCTTGGTTCGAGGCCCTTCTGTTTCATTGCATTAAGTATATCATGCCATTCTCTTCTGGCCTGTAGGGTTTCTGTTGAGAAGTCTGATGATAGCCTGATGGGTTTTCCTTTTATAGGTAACCTTTTTTTCTCTCTGGCTGCCTTTAGTACTTTGTCCTTGTCTTTGATCTTTGCCATTTTAATTATTATGTGTCTTGGTGTTTCCCTCATTGGATCCCTTGTCATGGGAGTTCCATGTACCTCTGTTGTCTGAGAGGCCATTTCTTCCCCTAGTTTGGGGAAGTTTTCGGCAATTATTTCTTCAAAAACACTTTCTATCCCTTTTTCTCTCTTCTGCTTCTTCTGGTACCCCTATAAGGCGGATATTTTTCTGTTTCGATTGGTCACTCAGCTCTCTTACAATTCTTTCATTCCTGGAGATCCTTTTATCTCTCTCTGCATCAGCTTCTCTGCGTTCCTGTTCTCTGTTTTCTAGTCCATTAATGGTCTCTTGCATCTCGTCCATTCTGTTTTGAAGTCCTTCCAGAGCTTGTTTTATTTCTGTGTTCTCCTTCCTTTGTTCTTGCATATTTCTCTGCAAGTCCATCAGCATGGTTATGACTTTTGTTTTGAATTCTTTTTCAGGAAGACTGGTTAAATCTATCTCCCCAGGTTCCTTCTCAAGGGAAGATGTAGCAGATGCCGAAGCTGTCCGTGTTAGTCTTGTCTGGATCATATTTTTTTTCCTTTTCATGTTGACAGGTGCTATTGACTGTCAGCTGGAAGGGCCAAACTTTTCACTTGCTACTGGCCTTTCTTTACTTGGACAACTGCGACCCCTAGTGGCTTGTGTTGGGTAATTGCATATAGACTGGGTCTTTGTGTCTTGCCTGGCCGGAAGGGAGGAATTTCCCTTTCTTTGGGCATGGTCTGCCTTAGGCTGCTTCTCTGCTTTCGCAGCGCCGGGAGGGGTAATGGACAGGGGGGCTGTTTGGGTGTTTACCTCCGTGAGGGGTCTCAGAGCTGTTGTCCAGGGGTTTAGTGCGCCTGGTTTTCCCTGTAATTTCCAGCCACTGAGCTGTGACCTGTTTTGTTTCCATCCAGCTGTTATGTCCCTGTCCCTTTAAGACTTTCAAAAAGCACTCGCTTTTCTTTGTCACAGGGGCATCAGCTTCCGAACCTGCTCAGAGGTCTTGCTGCCCTATTTCCCTAGTTTCCAGCCCTCCACCCATGCACTGTGTCTGCGCTCTGGTGTGGGTGGCTGGGGCTGGGTGTTTAGCAGTTCTGGGCTCCCTCTCCCTCCTGCTGGGAGCTGGGGGGAGGTGTGCTCGGGTCCCGCCGGGCCGGGGCTTGTATCTTACCCCTTCCACCAGGCGCTGGATTCTCACTGGTGTAGTTGTAGTCTGGCTGTTTCCTATATCTTCTGGTCTCTCTTTTAGGATTAGTTGTATTTGTTGTATTTCCAAAAATATATATGTTTTTGGGAGGAGATTCCCACTGTCCTACTCACGCCACCATGTTGCCTCCGCCCCTTGGACATTTGCTATTTTTGAGAAATAAAGTAATAGGTGGGCCCAGAGGATGATGTGATTATTTTTGCAAAGGGTTCTGAAATACTGAGTGCTCCAGCACTCCCTAGCCTCCAGTGGTCTTGGGGGACCTGTGCATACAGAGCAATTACATCTTTCTGATGATGTCCCTAAGCTCAATAAGCCACAAATAAAGTTGCATATTACATCACCCTCTTGCTTTTAAGACTGATGACATTAAACCTGATTTGCTTCCAGAGCCAGAGAGTTTGTACTCTCAGATGAATTTCATTTTTGACTTTCAGTCAACAAAACAGTTCAATCACAGATATATAAACACAAAAATCGGGCAGTAGAAGTGGCTTATTGGCTATAGCAGGACTCTGTGACATGAGAAAAGAAAACAAGTCCTAAGAACTTCAGTCTCTGTGTGGTGTCGGGGTAAGTGTCCAGTTTCATTTATGGTCATGGTGCTTTGCCTACCAGAAGGGCAGTTGGTGATTAGCAAGAGGACTCACTATGTACAATGGCTTGGCTTTACCAGGGAGCACTTCCTGCACTATTCTTCCCTCTCAGTTATGTCTTCCCTTCTCCTCTCCTGTTAACTTGCCTTGTTGCTTCTTCCTAACTTGGGTCACAGCCCCCTGCAGGGGTGGTTCGCAGGCTAAGCTCACCCAGCTCTGGTGCCGAGAGCATCCCTGGGGCTTCCGCGGGACTCTTTCCATATAACATATAAAGCTTCAGCTTTGCTTCCTCTAAGTGGTTCTGGCTTATGTATTTATTAATTTCCCTTGCCTTGTTATACACCCACCTATACCAACAAATCTCTAAGAGATGAAGATACAAGAGCAGATACAATCACAGGCAGAGTATTAATTATTGGACAGAATGTTAAACATAAATTCTACCTCTCATCTACCTGGAAGGAATGTTCTCAGGCCAAAAGGAGATGGATTACAAGTCCAAGCAGACTGCCTAGACCTATGATTTTCCTCCTGGTCTCACAAGCACTTGTCAGAGGTAAACCGTTTAGGATGAGGAGCCTTGTATACATCAACTTCCCCAAGAAAGGCTTGGCACTTCCAGGCCCTCTCCAAATTTCCAGTTCTGGAGACAGAAATGTTTAAAAACCTAGCCACCCCAAATGCCTACAATATTTTCACCATTCATACCCAGGTGAAATTTCTAGGATGAAGAAGAAACACATCTGTCTTTTCTTCATAGCAAGGTAATGTATTTCTTTGTCCCCATATTGTGTTCCTTTCTACATTGAGTTACATTTCTTTTAAAAAACATTACATTGTGATTAGTGTTTTTAAATAATGGCTTTATGTTCATTAGTTTAGTTATTACAATAATCCTTTGAAACAAATATTATCATTCTCGCTTCATAGATGAGAACACTGAGATTTTCACTGAATGACTGCCCAGTGTTGAAAACTGGTCTACAGTGAATCCAGCCCTTGATATAAGCCTCCTTTGACATCAAAGCTTCTCCATTGGGTTGCCGAAGAGGCTATCCATTCTCTTTCCCTTGTTAAACTCATTTAACATTTTTGTTATCAATAAAAACAAGAAGCTGAACAGATTTCTTTCTAGCTGGACTATTTAAAGCTTTTAGTGCACAAATGTTCACCAAAGACTCTGAGACAGGTGTATGGAATTCCTTCCTTGGAAATGGAAGCACATTCACCTGCTTTGTTGTGTTTTATTCTTTTTATTCGCAGAACATCATGAGCACTGCCTGGAAGATGCTGCCCTAGGCAGTGGGCACACAACGCCTCAGTACACCCCTCTTAGGGTGCCGTGGAAAACGTTCTTTAAGCAATTGTAACTTTTTCATGGAATATTTGATTAAATAACAGACTCTTCAAATGCCAAAAAAATTTTTTTTATCTTTTCCCTTATTTCCTCCAAGTTTGGTAAAATTTCAAGATCAAGAACCTTGTGGTGTATCTTTTTTAGCCAAGTATGGAAATCTAGAAGGTATAAATTAAAAAGCCAAATATTTCCATCTATTGAAATAATTAAACTTTTAATATTTAAAAATCTTTATAGCACATTGAATATTTAAAAAATTTTACAGCAAGATACCATAAGTAAAATCAATAAAGTTGACCAAAAAAATAGTTCAGAAGACAGGTTAATTTCTATAATAGAAAAATTAAAAAGAAATTGATAAACAACAGAATAGGCAACTTATAGAACAAATTCAAATGCCCCAAAATGCATGAAAATATCCTTATATTTATTGGAGAACAAAGATAAATTAATGTAGTAATGACCTATCATATAATATCCAACTGGCAAAAATAGGTAATACGTACTGCTAGTGAGGACGCAAGAAAAAGGGTACTCATGTAGTGTTACCAAAAATGTGCATTATTATAGTTATTTAGAAATAAAATGTGACACCATTTATATGAAGTAAATATTTACAAATTCTTTGAGCAGTAAGTATTTCTCCTGGGAAATAATTTCATAGCAAAAAACATTAGTATGTATATGTGTGTGTATATGTTTAAATAACATATTTAATATAGCAAACATTTTGAAAAATCTAGAAAAGAAGCTAATGCTTATTGATAGGATGCATATATATATATAGTGGTATAGCATATCCATCTCACTGAGTATTATGCTGCTATTTAAGATAATGAATTAAAGCTACCCATTTCCCTCGGAGGAATATTCTAAGGGTATTTTTGAATGAGAAGGGAAGATGCAAAAATATTATAGGTAATAGTATTATACATTCTAAGCAAATTACAAAACTGTGTGTGTGTGTGCTAGTGTGTAAAATTGTATGAAAACTTAGAAAGTTAACTGGGGAAAAGTTAAAGGTCCTATGAAATGGGAGGGTGGAAACAAAGGAAAAGAAAAAATAAACTCATAAAAATAGTACACACATTCATATTTAGTCATCTATGTGTAGTTACATACTTGTGTTTGAAAAGTAGTAATTTAAAAATTCAGGATCTAAAAAAAGAGAAAAAAACATTATTTTAATTAGGTCTTAACTGGACTGAAAGATGGTAGAGAGTGAAGTGTAAAAAAAATGTTATTGGTAATTTTCCCCACTCCTTCAAAAAGCCCCATTATCTTTGAGGAATGACTATGAACATCATACATTTCTCCAACAAATATATACTTGTTTCTATTTTGTATATTTTATTAGTTGTATAGTTTAAAAAATTATATGTGCTTATTGTGATTTAGGCAGTAGGGACACAAAGATGCGTAGGTACAGTCCCTGTCCTTGGAGAACTGAAAGCTTAGTGCAGAGAGTTTGAGAAGAAGATAGACAGCTGTCATTGATATACTACACGGTGAAAAAAAAACGTGTACATATAATATTAATGCAGACAAAGAGGGTGCCAGGAATTTCAAGAGAAGGTGGTGCCTAAGTTGAGCTAATAAAGATGAATGATACAGTGCAGATGATATACAGAGAGAGGCAAAGGAAATAGCATTGAAATGGTGGACAGGCCCAAAAACTTTCCGGTGCATTTGTGATATGCAAACTATCTTACATGGATGAGCATGACATGCTTGAGTGGACGTATGGTGTTGGGAAATAGAAGCATAAAAGTTAAGCTGGGGCTTCATTATTATAGGTCTTAAATATTGGGTAAATAATCTGGATTTTTCATGAAGGCAATGAGGAACACAATGTTTCTAAATGGGGGAACACAGTAAGTAGAATACTACCACAATACCCATCCATCTAGAGGTCCATATTGCAACAGGATGGACTAACCAGAGTCCACCACTCCTTCAGGGAAAAGACCTAGCATTACTTCTCTTTCTTCAGATCCAGCGGTCACACCACCAAGGACACTGAGTTCTGGAAAGGTCAAGGTTTACACCAATCGCAACATTCATCTCAGACATGCTGAGAAGCACTCTTTTCTTCCACAGTAAGGGCTTGCAGTTGGGTTTTGGTTCTTAGAAGTAAAGAGCTAGTAGTTCGCTGCTAGGGTTCAGGCCAGCTGGCATTTCTGAGTATAGCTGAGGCCATGAGGAGACTCCCATTGTGAACTTCACAGGGTCACAGGAAATTGTCCTTCATCAGTGGTCCCAGCAGTGAACTCTGCCTTCTCCCCCATCCTTGCCCTTCTTAGTGGCGGGCCAGGGGTGCGGTATGAGTAGTTCTTCTGCTTCAGTGCAGACATTTTTGTTCATAGAATGATGATTGGACACCTTACACCCAACTCCTCACCTACTGCCACTCCAACTGGATAGGAGGTCATCACGCTGGGGTCATTGTCTTCTTGACTGCAGATGCTATGAGATATGCCTGCAGGCTTTACAGTTTGAGGAGACTGGGGAAATTGAGTGATTAGAACCTTCACGAATCTTTTCTTCTATTAAACTGTCAGCAAATGGTGTTAGCAATTCTCACGACAAAAGGGGCTTTGGTTTAGTTGCCAAATTCAAGGGAGAAGATTCTAAGTCGGGTAAGGGGCACTTTAATGTGACCGAAATGCTGGGACCAACTTGGAGGGGACCCAGGGTGCATTAGGGAGACAGGACGAGGGATAACGAGAGTGGTCGTTCAGTTTCTCTGCTCCAGCTGATCCCCCGTATGCAGGTCCGGTTTTGTTTGGACAGAAAGTAAAGAACCCTCTTAAAATAATTCTTATTTTCCATTTTCACAGAAATCTTCAGAGAAGAATGGCAGCAGGAAATCATTCTACAACAACCAAGTTTGTGATAGTGGGTTTAACACAGCAGCCAGAGTTCCAGCTGCCCCTCTTCCTCCTCTTCCTAGGAATCTACGCGGTCACGGTGGTGGGCAACCTGGGCATGATCACGCTGATTGGGCTCAGTTCTCACCTGCACACCCCCATGTACTACCTCCTCAGCAGCTTGTCCTTCATTGATTTCTGCTCTTCCTCTGTCATTACCCCCAAAATGCTGGTGACCTTCTTGAGAGAGAGGAATGTGATCCTTTATTCTGAGTGCATGGCACAGCTCTTTCTCTTCGCGGTCTTCGTGGTGGCTGAGGGTTACCTCCTGACTGTGATGGCATACGACCGCTACGTTGCTATCTGCAACCCGCTGCTTTATAATGTGATCATGTCCTCTCGTGTCTGCTCACTTCTCGTGCTGGTTTCCCTCATCCTGGGCTTCCTCTCTGCCTCGGCCCACACAAGTGCCATGATGAAACTGTCCTTCTGCAAATCCCGTGTCATCAACCATTACTTCTGTGATGTCCTTCCTCTCCTCAATCTCTCCTGCTCCAGTACACACCTCAATGAGCTTCTGCTTTACATCATTGCGGGATGTAACACCTTGGTACCCACCCTAGCTCTCTTCATTTCCTATGCCTTCATCTTCTACAGCATCCTTGGCATCCGATCATCAGAGGGCCGGTCCAAAGCCTTTGGAACGTGCAGCTCCCACCTCGTGGCTGTGGGGATCTTCTTTGGGTCTATCACATTCATGTATTTCAAGCCCCCTTCCAGCGACTCTCTGGACCAGGAGAAGGTGTCCTCGGTGTTCTACACCACGGTCATCCCCATGCTGAACCCCTTAATCTACAGTCTGAGGAACAAGGATGTGAAAAGAGCACTGAGAAAGGTTTTGGTGAAGAAATGAGCCTTGCTTTTGGATATGTGAAGATGGGTGAAATGAATGGTTCCACTGAAAATACATTCCTTCTGTTCATTTTTCCTTGTCTATCTGTTGTAATATATACAATATCTGGATTTTAAAAGTACTTCCCCATCCATAATTGATTTAATTTCCTCAATGAAATGAAAAGACATTTAGTAAAGCAGGAATAATGTTCATGTTTTTTGACAGAAAACTGAAGTTGAGATAGGTTTTTTTTCCTAACATACTGGGTAGAAGAGAATAAGAATTCCTATTTTCTCCAACATTATTCTTTTTTCCTAGCATCCTCAGTTTGCTAATCGAGTACCAGCTATGTAAGAAGCACTGAGTTGTCCACCTATATGAATGCTAAGAGACATGTAACTTGATGCCGGGTTCCCAGTAATTCTTGAGGAATGAGACAAATACACCAGAAAATAAAAAAAGAGAGAAATAAGAAAGGAAAAACAGTTGTAAGAATGGCAATTCTAGTCAGTAGGTCTTCCTCAAAATGCTTGTACTTTTTTTTCTATTGTATTCAGCACATTCAGAATCTCTTCATTTCCATTTCTTTGTTGACCTTCAGTTTTTTTGTTTTTTGTTTTTTAACACCATGGTTCTGTGCTAAGAACCTCTAAGCAGGCATTTTCAGGATGGTGTCGCAGCTAGGGTTTCCCCTGCCAGTTGCAATGAAGTTTGCAAAACCTGCTCTCATCTTCACATGGAGATGGCGCCCAGCAGATTCCTGCCTGAGGCTGTGGGTGACTGACATTTCTGGGCACGCCATCTTACGGCGTAAGTACATGCCACAAACCCGAGACATCTCTCCTGGGTTTTCACACATCCCAAGTCTCATGTAACATTTTTTCTGTCTTTTTGTTTGTTGTTTAAGGGAAGGTTGTAATGAAATATGCCTCTAGTATTTTGCATCCCTCAGCTGTTTCCCTCTTCCTCCAAGGAATGTTCTGTTGAATTTCTGAAAGTGTAACTTCTCTCTCCAGTGGTGGCTTTTCACTCATTGTTACATGTTATATAGCAGCGGTGGTTGTTGGAATTAGGTGCCTTTCTCCCTTTACTTCTTTTTTTTTCTTTTTTTGCCTTTGCCAGTATAGTTTTTACATTGTTCTCTAAATTTTATTTTGGAAAATTATTCCAATTGAGATATATAAAATCAGTACGTTGGGTCTTTCAAAACCCCACCGTTCTAACAAAGTTTATCTATCTTTAGCTCATTTTTTGTTAATTCTAACAAGAATGTATCTTTTTCTACCAGTTTGTTTAACCAGATCTTGGGTTTCTACCATGCCCTTGTCCACCTGTCTCTTAATGTATCTCCCTTCTTCTATGCCTTCCTCCATTTATTTCTTTAATATGTTTTCTCAGCGTCTGTCTTCTCAAGTTTTCCCATTCCTTATGATCTTTCAGTCTTTAAGGAGAATATAGCACATATTTATTCTTCTCAGTGGCTTTAATATCGCAAAGAATAGTTACCTGGCTCCTGACCTCCACATTATCATTTTCTACCCCACTGATTTGTAATCTCTCCTCTTCTCTCTCTGTCTTATTGCAGTTTAGTTAACTTGTTTTACTTTATTTTGTTTTCTTTTTACTACTGCTCCTGTTACAATTATAAAACTGAAGCAAACTTTATACATCACTCAATTTCCTAAGAGGAATTGATTCCTGGAAACAATGTAGTTTCAGTCCAGATCTTTAAGCTAATTTCTTCATCTTTAGCTCTGTAGTAATTTAATTGCTCTATTTCTTTTTCTCAGTATAGTAAGATACAATATTCTTTTTGTGGTAACTGCACCCCCATTTTTATTGCTTCAGTAAAGGGAAGCTCCAGATTAGAAGATGGAAATAATATTATGAAATAGAATATTAGCATCACACCCAAAGGCTTTCTCTTTCTCAGTTAATATCCAACCCCAACAGGTAACATTTTACAATTGGATAGTTTTGTCTTATTTTGAACTTCATGTAAATAGAATCAGACAGTATATACTCTTCTACATCTAGCTTATATTACTCAAAATTTTTTCTATAAGACTCGTCCATGTTGCAACATGTTTTATGGTCTCCATTGTATAAATATGGCACATTTTATTCATCAGTTATCCTGTTTGATGGACATTTGGCCATGTATTCATGTAGGGGCTATTGTGGCTAATGTTTCTATGAATATACTTTTGCCTGTCATTGGGTTGGTCTGTAGCCTCATTTCTCTTGGATATATACCCAGTCCTGAGTATATGCCTACTATGTTACAAAATAGGTTAGTATTTAGCTTTATAAAATAATATCAAACTGCTTTCCAAGGGGTTGGTAATGCTAGACTGCCACCAGCCATGTGAGAATTCCAGCTCTTCTAGATCCTTGTCAGCACATAGGATTGTGAGTCTCTTTAATTTTAGCCCTTTGAGTTAACATGTGATGATATCTCATTATATGCAATATCCTCATGTTTGCTCATGTTGAAAATCTCACTATGTATTATTTGACTATTTGGCTACCCTCTTTTTATTGCAATGTTTTCTCTAGAACTTTAGAGTAGCTGAGATGACACCTCATATAAATATAAGACACCTGCTCATATTTACAACTCTCCATACAGCCTCCTTAGAGCTACACAGATCAACTACAAGAGCATGTACAACCGCATAATCACTGCACCTGCAGCATAGCTAGAGAGCAGCACCCACTTCATATCACCTGTAAGTAGAAAAGTAATACTAGATTCCAGTGAAGGGATTTAGTCCCAGGAATGAAAAGGTCCATCTTCAATGCAAAAATATTGAAACAGTAGGCTTGTATAGCAGAACAGTGACTACACAAAAGAAATTTTAAAAGTGCACATAAGACTCAAGGAGGTTATCTTAGAGAGGCAACACTTCTAGGGAGAAAGAGATTAAATCAAGGGAGACAAAGGGTTTGGAGTCAGGATGGAAGGCAGGGGAAAGAAAAGCAAGCAGGGAAATGTAAAATCATGGAATAAATCGAAAAGAAAAAAAAGACAAAGATGGACACCCAGTCTCTTCCCCTTGCTGCTTCTGTAGAAAAATAGACATCCATTAAGGAAACTACATGGTCCTATACCTATGGAAGAGGGCATAGATGAATTAAGATTATAGGAAATTATCTCAAAGAGTAAAATTTGTCTATAAAATGCATATGAAGACCTACCACAGGCAAAACTAAATATGTTAACAGAAATGAAAGCAGCACTGATTTAGAGATGGGTGGTGGTGATGAGCAGTGGGCAAGAGGAGCATTCTCAGTAACAGAAATGTACATTTTGCTCACATGTGGGTTACAGTGCTTTCATTTATCAGTTCATACCACTCACTGCATGACGTGCCAGAAAGTTGAGAGACAAGGTTTTGAGGCAAAGAAGCCAGCAGACCAAGATGATGGCAGACTCATGTCCTAAAGCGCCGTCTTAACTCAGTGATTTTTACAAGCTTCTTTTATGCTAGGGAAAGGGGAGCTGGTTAGGGAGGGACAGAAGGTGCAGACCTCTGGGCACCAGTGAGGGTCTGAGGAGAGCTGTGAAACTCCACGTGCTTGGTTAGTTGATGCTCATCGACCTAGGACCACGTCATGATGCTCCTGTAAATCTTTGACAGAACTATCATTATACTCAGATATATTTCCCTTTCTCCTCCTGGAAGGCAAGCTTTGTGTAAGGGGGTATTTTCAGAAATCTCAACTGTAAGCAGAATTCCTCGTGATGATGAACAAGCCTATGATTCATGGCAAGGCTGAGCAGAAGCCTCATTATTTTCTTTTGGAAAAAAGGTTAAAACAGCAAAGGAGACAAATACAATATGGAGGCACAGATGCCAAGCATTTTCTGTATGTTCACAATGTGAACAAAATAGACAAAAAAAAATAAACAAAGGCAATCAAAAGAAGAAAGTAATAGAGTAGAAAAGACATAACTTAAAAATCAAAATCCTATTTTTTAGAAAAACATACAGCTGTATGACTGTATTAATCAAGATAAAGGAGAATACATAAAATGCAAAGTGAGAAAGACACACAAATAAACCATTTAAATAAAATAAAGTAAAACATGAGAAAATGTTTTGAGATCTTTCTGCAAGTAAACTTTAAAACCTAGTTAAAAGGGATAGTTTACTAGATAAGTACTTTCACCATAATTGTATTACCAGGGGTAAAAGATTAAATACATCATTTTCCATTAAGGATGAACACTATCAAGAAACTATCCCACAGGGAAACACGGGGCCCAGATTGTTTCAGTTCTAGAAAACCTTCAAAGGAAAAATAGTCCCAATACTTCAAAAATTCCATAGAATAAATATAAGGAAAATTTTCCAAATCCTTTTTATGGAAAAGCATAACCTGATACTTAAAACTGATAAAAACATAAAAGACTGTTATAGATCAATAACATTTAAGAATGTCAAAGCCAAAATACTAACTACTGTATTAATAAATTTATTCTAGCATCAGAATGAGAAGATAATGTGCCCTGAGTAAACAAGGTCTATAAGAAATGAAATGATTTTTAATAATGGAGTCCTATGACATGATACCTAATAACAAAGAAGTGTAAGAAAAGATAAAAACTATGAAAACCTCTGTAATCTGAAAAAGCCATTGACAAAATTCGAATTTTATTAGGTCTGATAAAAACACTCATTAAAATAGAAATGGAGACTTCCTTTTCATAATAAAACAAATATACTTTGATTTCATAATTTTCATTTGTTTAATGGGAAACACTAGAGGTCTTTCTACTAAGATCCAGAACAAGGGAAGTGAGTTTGTTACCCCATCATAATTTATTATTACCCTAAAATTATTAGTCAATGCAATTAGATATGAACAGTTAACTAGCAGCATAAGAAAATGTAAAAAAAAGCATAAAATTATCTGTATTTGCAGATTATATGATAATATACCTGGAAAACCCTAGAGATAAATAATAAAATTAACAAAAGGAATTCAGTAAGGTAATGGGAGGTAAATTTTTATTCAAATATCAATACAAAAATGATTACCAGTTACAGAGCGTAATAATGCAGAAAAGCCTCATTTACCCTAGGAAACAGATAAAATATGAATGAATTTAACAAAAACATGTGCAAAACGAAATATAAGAGAAGTATTCAAATGCTATTAAAGATACTAAAGTAGATATGAGCAAATGAAAAGACGTATATTGTTCTTGGATAGGCTGACTCCACATTTAAAGATGTTAATCCTCTCTAATTAACTTAAAAAATTTAATGCAATTCCAATAAAATACCACAAAGATATTTTATGATTCTTGACAATTTTTTAAACTTTATTGAAATATAGGCATACATCAATTGATTAAATATAATTGAAATACATTGTACTGCACATATGTAAAATATACAACTTGACAAGTTTTGACACATGTACACATCTGCTAAACCATCACCACACTCAAGAGAACAAATATTTTATTCACTCTGCATGACAACATGGAAATTATGTGAAGTAACAAATGTGTTACCAACTTTATGTGGCACACATTTTGCAAAATGTACGTGTATGGAATCATCACATTGTATACCTTAAGCTTAGATAACATTATGTGTCTATTATATTTCAGTAAAGCCATTGGAACAATGAGAATACATTGATAAATTGGACTTTTCACTAAAGATATTTCATTAAAGAAGATATACAGATAGCAGATGTGAGAAAAGGTGCTCAACAATATTAATCATTACAAAAATGCAAGTTAAATCACTATTACACACTTTAAAATAGTTAATATTTAAAAGGAATGATCATGCTAATTGTTAGTAAAGCAAGGCAGAAACTGACATTTTCATAAACTGTTGGAAGGAAGGTACTTTTTATTACTAATAATAAATATTTTATTAGTTTATTATTTAAATATTAATAAAATAACTTAATGATTTGTTTTATTAAATTATCTTTAAGTAATTTCTTCATTCCTTTTTGTAAAGGTCTATTAATTTGGTAATTATACTTTTCTGGAGAAAGATAAATAGCAGAACAGAAAAGGAGGACTTAAGAAAAGACCATCACATCAGCCAAGTATACAATTTAGTTGTGTATTCATCCCATGATAGTTAAGATTATTATTTTTTATCACAGCCTAGTTTGATACTATTTACCATGAGACAGATAAATAGATAGGTAGGTAATAGATATGGGAAGCAGAGGTAGATGAATACCAATGCACCCTACCTAATGGGAAAAAATATTCCACACCAGATTTTCTCAATACAGAAGGAAAAAGGACTATGAAAATTTATCTAAGAAAATTTCAAGACAAAGCTCATCAACAAACCACTGAATCATAAAATCAAGTGATGGTTTGCTTAAGGGATAGAGGCATGTGTATGTGTGTGTGGCATAACATCTGGCAGCTATGGTAGAGGGAATGAGAAGGGGATGTTACGTTTAAGGAACAAAGAGGGAAGTTAGTTTATGAAAAGGAAATAAGCACACCATTACCACGACTTTTCGTGGTTCTACGTCTACCCTGGAGTGGTCCACACCAGCTCTCCAGGACCTTTCTTAGCACTTTCTTTACATCCTTATTTCTCAAGCTATAGATCAAGGGATTCAGCATGGGGATCACCGTGGTGTAAAATACAGAGGCCACCTTCTCCTGGGCCATATTGCTACTATTGGAGGTTGGCTTAAAGTACATAAATATCATGGATCCATAAAAGACCCCAACAGCTGTAAAATGAGAGCCACAAGTAGTAAAAGCTTTGGACCTGCCCTCAGCTGAAGGTATTTGAAGAATGGTGGCGAGTATGAAGATGTAAGAGATGATGATGGTTGTAGTTGTTGCCAACAGATTGAATCCACCTACAAGTACCACCAGGAGCTCGTTTAGGTAGGTGCTGGAGCAGGAGAGCTTTAGGAGGGGAAATATGTCACAGAAATAATGGCGGATGAGGTTGTCCCCACAAAAAGGAAGCCTGATCATGGAGGTTGTATGGGCTATAGCTCCAAATGTTGCCACGGAATAGACGCCGGTCACCAACACATTACATACCTTTGGGGACATGGTGACATTGTAGAGCAGTGGACTACAGATAGCTACATATCTGTCATATGCCATGGCAGACAGCATAAAGCACTCAGCAATAGCAAACACGCAAAAGAAAAAAAGCTGTGTCATACATTCAGGATAGGAGATAACATTTTGTTGTAATACAAAATTTCCTAGAAGTTTTGGGGTAACGACTGAGGAATAAAAGAGATCTAGGAATGACAAGTTACAGAGAAAAAAGTACATGGGAGATTGGAGCTTGGAACTAAAAGTTATTAGGAGGATCATACCCAGGTTTCCCACTACAGTGATCCCATAGACCCCTAGAAACAGTAGAAAGAGGGGCAGCTTGAGTTCTAGTTGGTCTGTTAATCCTTCAAGGACAAACTCAGTCAGGGTGGAATAATTGCATCTGGTCATTTCCTTCAGGAAACAGGAAATGGGAAACTAGAAAAAGAAAAATCACAGGAAGTAAGAAAGCTGTGTTCCCATGCTTGGTGATTGTTTTATTACTGTTGCATCAGATAACAAAACTGATTATCAAATAAAAACAGGTTGTGAATAACAAATTGGTGAATTATAATTGTTTCATTATATTATAATTATATTTAGAGTTATGATTATATTTTTCATGTCAGGATTGTGTTACATTTAGCCAAAGAAGATCATAAGAAACAAAACTAATAGGATATGATCTTGAAAATTGTCGGAAGTATCTGAGTGGGTCAAGCCACCAAGAATTTGATTACCTTCAAAGATTATAAGGTGCCTGGTACAAAAGGAGCTCAGCAATTATGGACTGAAGTGGCCAGTGCTGGAGCCCTCAGTTCTGGTGACATCAAGGTTTTATTCAATATTAAGAAGGTAATTTCAAGGTTAGGATCAGTCTTTCTCTGAATTGTTATTTACCATGCAACTCAGCATACTCTTTCAAAAGTACTGGAAAGAGAATACATAGCTTGGGGTCACAGTCCCAGAGTGAAGCTCAGAGGCTTCTTCCAAATTAAGGTGGTCTTCACCTTAGTTCTGGAGTTCTGTGATTCAATGATTGCACACCTAGTTATATAGTTTTCTTTCTCAGAAGAGGTTTGGAATGTATTATGGGTGAATCTAAGCAAATCTATGATTTAGGAAGAGGAGAAGAACTTTTCTTATTGTTCCACCACTGAACACATATAGGCAATAGAAAACCCTGTTCTTCCAATTCAGTTGTACTGGGTTAAGCAATAGCTGTATATATTTGGACTAACTATAGTTTTATTGGAATGTAAATTTATAATTCTCCCTAAGTAATTCCATTTCACAGTGAATACTCAGAATTTGTAGACTTACTTGAATGCTGTCAAGAGTTTACATTTTCTGTTTTGTAAAGTGACATAAATTCCCACAGTTAGCTGCATGACAGACATCTGTCCAGTGCTTTGCTGATTTGTTTAGAGTATGATGTTACTAGCCCCCACCATTAAAAAAATATCAAGTAGCAACTATTAGAAATAAAGAAGAAAGAAAGTCTCACTCTTACCAGATTTTTAAGGCCAGGTTTCTGCTCCAAGTGTGTCACTAATGAACTGTGTGACTTTGGGAAAGGCAATCCATGTTTCCTTTTCTATAAAAGGATAGTGTTGGGTGGATGATCACTAAGTTCTAATACTTGGTGACGCTAAATGAGTAATAAGATCTCCTTCAAGCCCTATATCTTGAGCTATCCTTTGTCAGCAAGGGAATATTTTGATTTATTTTTTTCAGTACTTTGACTTCCAAGGAAATAAATGAGTATGATATTCTCCTAGGAACACATCAGCCAATGGAGATTCCCAGAGGTTAGCTTCTCCTGAGATGAAGAAAAGCAATAAGTTATATTTGCACCCAGAATAATGACACACACAGAGTATTGGAATTTCCAATGTACAGAATTACATTTTTTATTTTACTTCTTAGAAGGAGAAATATTTTTGCAGAATATGGGTATGACTCCCATCTGGAATGATTGTGAGATTATCCCAAATGTACATGCAGCAGTTTGTTGTATGGATTCACTCACTTCAGTGAGTAGAGGTCCTAACTCTCATCTCAGTGCTACAAAAATGGAGCTTAGTAAGTCTTGCTTTTAGATTTGTAACTCTTTGTGCTATAATTCAGGTCAAATAAGATCTAGTCTCATGGACTATAGTGAATACGTATCCTAGTAGCAGCAAGGATGATCCAGATAGGAATCCTTCCTAAATATATTATATCCAGAAAGAATCTTTTCTAAATATATTCCTTAGTGGTTTTGATGTAGTTGTATGGGGATGTTTTCACCAGAGCTTATCAGAGCCTCCTGGTGGCTCTGATGCACAAAATGCTGAGAAACTAGATGCTCTTCTGCCAAGATTATGAACAAGGCCTGGATGTCTGCTCTCTCCATTCCAGTTAAACACCATATGGAAAATACCAATGCAGTAAGACAAGAAAATGAAATAAAAGATAAAATAATTGGAGGGAAGAAATAAAACTGTTTCTGTTCATAGATGACATGATTGCCTATGAATAAAATTACAAAAATCAACCAAAAATCTCTCCCATACCTAATAAGTAATTAAAAGGTTAATATACAAAAATCATTTTCCCTATATTCTAAAAATAAACCATTAGAATTTGAAATTTAACACACATTACCATTACATTTGCACCAACAAAAAATGAAATACTTTGGTATAAATCTATCACAATAGGTACAAGATTGATATGAGGAAACTATAAAACTCTGATGAAATCAAGCAAGATCTAAATATATGGAGAGATAGTCCATGAACATCTTTAGGAGTCAATATTGTTAAGATGTCATTTCTTGCCAACTTGATCTATATCTCCAATGCAATCTCAATCAAATTCCCAGTGAGTTACATTTTAGATATCTACAAACTGATTGGAAATTTTATATGAAAAGACGTAAGATCAGGAACATCAACCCAATACTGAAAGAGAATAAAGTCAAAGCACTGACATTAACTAACTTCAAGATTGCCTTGAATCTACAGTGAACATGAAAGGGTGTTATTAGCAAAAGAACAATCAAAGAAATGGAGCAGTATAGTAAATTGATTTTGACAAAGGAACAAAAGCAATGCATTTGAAGAAGGAAAGTCTTTTCAACAAATGGTGCTGAAACAACTGGACATTCACATGCAAAAGAAAAAAAAACAGAACCTAAACACAGATTTTACATCTTTCAAAAAAGTTGACTCAAAGTGGATTATAGGAGCCAAGATGGCGGCGTGAGTAAAGCAGCAGAAATCTCCTCCCAAAACCACATATATCTATGAAAATATAACAAAGACAACTCTTCCTAGAATAGAGACCAGAGGACACAGGACAACATCCAGAACACATGCACACCTGCGAGAACCCAGTGCCTCATGAAGGGGGTAAGATCCAAGCCCCAGCCCGGCGGGACCCGAGTGCCCCTCCCCCCAGCTCCTGGCGGGAGGAGAGGAGTCAAAGCAGGAGGGAGACGGAGCCCAGGACTGCTGAACACCCAGCCCCAGCCATCCGGGCCAGAGCACAGACAGAGTGCATGCACGGGGCCCTGGATACTAGGGAAACAGGGCAGCAACAATGGTGAGCGCGTGCCTGAGGCTGGCGCCGGAGAACAAAGAAACGTGAGTGGCCTTTATTTATTTATTTATTTATTTTTTGTTTTGTTTTGGCGAGTGCTTTTTGGAAGTCTTAAAGGGGCAGGGCGGAACACTTAGTCCAGAGGTAGGGAATCTGGGGATCATTGGGCACTCTAACCCCCTGGGCAGCAGGGAGCACGGAGGCCCCTTATGGAGATAAATAGCCACCCGGTCGTGCCCCCTCCAAAGGGGCTCCACCATTTTGGAGCAGCTACCTGAGCCAGGCCACGCCCACAGCAACAGCGGAGATAAACACCATAGCAGCCGGTCAGGAAGCAGAAGCCCTGTCTGTGCACAGCTGCCCACCACAAGCCACTAGAGGTCGCTGTTCTCCCAGGAGAGGAGGGCCACAAACCAACAAGAAGGGAAGTCCTTCCAGCCGTCACTCATTTCAGCTCTGCAAACTATTTCTATGACAATGAAAAGGCAAAATTACAGGCAAACCAAGATCACAGAGGCAACACCAGAGAAGGAGACATACCTAACCAGTCTTCCTGAAAAAGAATTCAAAATAAAAATCATAAACATGCTGAAGAAGATGCAGAGAAAAATGCAAGAGCAATGTGATGAAGTCCGGAGGGAGATCACAGATGCCAGAAAGGAGATTACAGAAAGGAGAGTTTGGAAGGATTTATAAGCAGAATGGATAAGATGCAAGAGGCCATTGAAGGCATAGAAATCAGAGAACAAGAACGCATAGAAGCTGACATAGAGAGAGATAAAAGGATCTCCAGGAATGAAACAATATTAAGAGAACTGTGTGACCAATCCAAAAGGAACAATATCCATATTATAGGGGTAGCAGAAGAAGAGAGAGGAAAAGGAATAGAAAGTGTCTTTGAAGAAATAATTGCTGAAAACTTCCCCAAACTGGGGGAGGAAATAATCGAACAGACCATGGAAATACACAGAACCCACAACAGAAAGGATCCAAGGAGGACAACACCAAGACACATAATAATTAAAATGGCAAAGTTCAAGAACAAGGAAAGAGTTTTAAAGGCAGCTAGAGAGAAAAAGGTCACCTATAAAGGAAAACCCATCAGGCTATTGTCAGACTTCTCGACAGAAACCCTACAGGCCAGAAGAGAATGGCATGATATATTTAATGCAATGAAACAGAAGGGCCTTGAACCAAGGATACTGTATCCAGCATGACTATCATTTAAATATGATGGCGGGATTAAACAATCCCCAGACAAGCAAAAGCTGAGGGAATTTGCTTCCCACAAACCACCTCTACAGGACATCTTACAGGGACTGCTCTAGATGGGAGCACTCCTAGAAAGAGCACAGAACAAAACACACAACATATGAAGAATGGAGGAGGAGGAATAAGAAGGGAGAAAGGAAAGAATCTCCAGACAGTGTATATAACAGCTCCATAAGCGAGCTAAGTTACGCAGTAAGATACTAAAGAGGCTAACCTTGAACCTTTGGTAACCACGAATTTAAAGCCTGCAATGGTAATAAGTACATATCTCTCAATAGTCACCGTAAATGTAAATGGACTTAATGCACCAATCAAAAGACACAGAGTAATAGAATGGATAAAAAAAGCAAGACCCATCTATATGCTGCTTACAAGAAACTCACCTCAAACCCAAAGATATGCACAGACTAAAAGTCAAGGGATGGAAAAACATATTTCAGGCAAACAACAGCGAGAAGAAAGCAGGGGTTGCAGTACTAATATCAGACAAAATAGACTTCAAAACAAAGAAAGCAACGAGAGATAAAGAAGGACATTACATAATGATAAAGGGCTCAGTCCAACAAGAGGATATAACCATTCTGAATATATACACACCCAACACAGGAGCACCAGCATATGTGAAACAAATACTAACAGAACTAAAGGGGGAAATAGACTGCAATGCATTCATTTTAGGAGACTTCAACACACCACTCACCCCAAAGGATAGATCCACCCGACAGAAATAAGTAAGGACACGGAGGCACTGAACAACACAGTAGAACAGATGGACCTAATAGACATCTATAGAACTCTACATCCAAAAGCAGCAGGATATACATTCTTCTCAAGTGCACATGGAACATTCTCCAGAATAGACCACATACTAGCCCACAAAAAGAGCCTCAGTAAATTCCAAAATACTGAAATTCTACCAACCAATTTTTCAGACCACAGAGGTATAAAACTAGAAATAAATTCTACAAAGAAAACAAAAAGGCTCACAAACACATGGAGGCTTAACAACATGCTCCTAAATAATCAATGGATCAATGAAAAAATTAAAATAGAGATCAAGGAATATATAGAAACAAATGACAACAACAACACAAAGCCCCGACTTCTGTGGAACACAGCGAAAGCAGTCTTAAGAGGAAAGTATATAGCAATCCAGGCACACTTGAAGAAGGAAGAACAATCACAAATGAATAGTCTAACATCACAATTAACGAAACTGGAAAAAGAAGAGCAAATGAGGCCTAAAGTCAGCAGAATGAGGGACATAATAAAAATCAGAGAAGAAATAAACAAAATTGAGAAGTATAAAACAATAGAAAAAATCAATGAAACCAAGAGCTGGTTCTTTGAGAAAATAAACAAAATAGATAAGTCTCTAGTGAAACATATTAAGAGAAAAAGAGAATCAACACAAATCAACAGAATTAGAAATGAGAATGGAAAAATCATGACAGACTCCACAGAAATACAAAGAATTATTAAAGACTACTATGAAAACCTATATGCCAACAAGCTGGAAAACCTAGGAGAAATGGACAACTTCCTAGAAAAATACAAACTTCCAAGACTGACCAAGGAAGAAACACAAAAGTTAAATAAACCAATTACAAGCAAAGAAATTGAAGCGGTAATAAAAAACTACCCAAGAACAAAACCCCGGGGCTGGACGGATTTACCTCGTAATTTTATAAGACACACAGAGAAGACATAATATCCATTCTCCTTAAAGTTTTCCAAAAAATAGAAGAGGACGGAATACTCCCAAACTCATTCTATGGAGCCAACATCACCCTAATACCAAAACCAGGCAAAGACCCCACCAAAAAAGAAAATTACAGACCAATATCCCTGATGAATGTAGATGCAAAAATACTCAATAAAATATTAGCAAACCGAATTCAAAAGTATATCAAAAGGATCATACACCATGACCAAGTGGGATTCATCCCAGGGATGCAAGGATGGTACAACATTCAAATATCCATCAACATCATCCACCACATCAACAAAAAGACAGACAAAAACCACATGATCATCTCCATAGATGCTGAAAAAGCATTTGACAAAATTCAACATCCATTCATGATAAAAACTCTCAGCAAAATCGGAATAGAGGGCAAGTACCTCAATATAATAAAGACCATATATTATAAACCCACAGCCAATATTATACTGAACAGTGAGAAGCTGAAAGCTTTTCCTCTGAGATCGGGAATTAGACAGGGATGCTCACTCTCCCCACTGTTATTTAACATTGTACTGGAGGTCCTAGCCACGGCAATCAGACAAAACAAAGAAATACAAGGAATCCAGATTGGTAAAGAAGAAGTTAAACTGTCACTATTTGCAGATGACATGATATTGTACATAAAAAACCCTAAAGACTCCACCCCAAAACTACTAGAACTGTTATCGGAATACAGCAAAGTTGCAGGATACAAAATTAACACACAGAAATCTGTAGCTTTCCTATACACTAACAATGAACCAATAGAAAGAGAAATCAGGAAAACAATTCCATTCACAATTGCATCTAAAATAATAAAATACCTAGGAATAAACCTAACCAAAGAAGTGAAAGACCTATACCCTGAAAACTACAAGTCACTCTTAAGAGAAATTAAATGGGACACTAACAAATGAAACTCATCCCATGCTCATGGCTAGGAAGAATTAATATCGTCAAAATGGCCATCCTGCCCAAAGCAATATACAGATTTGATGCAATCCCTATCAAATTACCAGCAACATTCTTCAGTGAACTGGAACAAATAATTCAAAAATTCATATGGAAATACCAAAAACCACAAATAGCCAAAGCAGTCCTGTGAAAGAAGAATAAAGTAGGGGGGATCTCACTCCCCAACTTCAACTTCTACTATAAAACCATAGTAATCAAGACAATTTGGTACTGGCACAAGAACAGAGCCACAGACCAGTGGAACAGATTAGAGACCCCAGACAATAACCCAAACATATATGGTCAATTAATATTTGATAAAGGAGCCATGGACATACAATGGCGAAATGACAGTCTCTTCAACAGATGGTGCTGGCAAAACTGGACAACTACATGTAGAAGAATGAAACTGGACCATTGTCTAACTCCACATACAAAAGTAAACTCAGAATGGATCTAAGACCTGAATGTAAGTCATGAAACCATAAAACTCTTAGAAAAAAACATAGGCAAAAACCTCTTAGACATAAACATGAGTGACCTCTTCTTGAACATATCTCCCCAGGCAAGGAAACAACAGCAAAAATGAACAAGTGGGACTATATTAAGCTGTAAACCTTCTGTACAGTGAAAGACACCATCAATAGAACAAAAAGGAACCCTACAGTATGGGAGAATATATTTGTAAATGACAGATCCGATAAAGGCTTGACATCCAAAATATATAAAGAACTCACCCACCTCAACAAACAAAAAACAAACAATCCACTTAAAAAATGGGCAGAGGAACTGAACAGACAGTTCTCCAAAAAAAAAAATACAGATGGCCAACAGACAAATGAAAAGATGCTCCACATCACTAATTATCAGAGAAATGCAA
Source organism: Manis pentadactyla (assembly GCF_030020395.1). NCBI lineage: Eukaryota > Metazoa > Chordata > Mammalia > Pholidota > Manidae > Manis > Manis pentadactyla. The sequence goes on along the minus strand of NC_080031.1, from coordinate 10,181,421 downwards.
ATTAAAACTACAATGAGGTATCACCTCACACCAGTAAAGATAGCTGCCATCCAAAAGACAAACAACAACAAATGTTGGTGAGGCTGTGGAGAAAGGGGAACCCTCCTACACTGCTGGTGGGAATGTAAATTAGTTCAACCATTGTGGAAAGCAGTATGGAGGTACATCAAAATGCTCAAAACAGACTTACCATTTGGACCCAGGAATTCCACTCCTAGGAATTTACCCTAAGAATGCAGCACTCAAGTTTGAAGAAGACAGATGCACCCCTATGTTTAGCGCAGCACTATTTACAATAGCCAAGAATTGGAAGCAACCTAAGTGTCCATCAGTAGATGATTGGATAAAGAAGATGTGGTACATATACACAATGGAATATTACTCACCCATAAGAAAAAAACAAATCCTACCATTTGCAGCAACATGGATGGAGCTGGATTGTATTATGCTCAGTGAAAATAGCCAAGTGGAGAAAGAGAAATACCAAATGATTTCACTCATCTGTGGAGCTTAAGAACAAAGGAATAACTGAAGGAACAAAACAGCAGCAGAATCACAGAACCCAAGACTGGACTAACAGGTACCAAAGGGAAAGGGACTAAGGAGGATGGGTGGTTATGGAGGCATAAGGGGGGGAGAGGAAGGGTGGTATTAAGATTAGCATACATTAAGGTGGGGGTGGGAGAAAGAGGTGGGCTGTACAGCACAGAGAAGACAAGTAGTGATTCTATAGTATTCTGCTATGCTGGTGGACAGTGACTGTAAAGAGGTTTATAGGGGGGACCTGGTATTTGCAAGAGCCTAGTAAACATAATATTCTTCATGTCATTGTAGATTAATGATAAAAAAAAAAAGCAGTTCCTGTGTGGTGACCTCCAATAAGTTCTTCACAATGGTATAAAGGGCATATCAAAGTGTGGGCAAAGGATCTGTTTGTGTTTATACAGAGGATCAAAGCTTAATTTGGCTACCCAGAAAATGAACTAATATACGATATGAAGAAGTTCCAACATCAACATATTCTGGAAGAGTCTTTCCAGAAGATGATCATCAAAAAACGTCAACAAAGATCCTTGCGCTGTTGCAATTGTAGCTGCATTCATTCCACTGGATCCTCGAATTGCCTTTGGAATGAAGAAGGAGCTATCTAAGCCGGCCTGTGCATACAGTAAAATAACAAATTTGACTGGATCTATACTGTTGGAACTCAACCAAGAATTAGGAGAAGTGCAAGTTGCAGTGCTCCAAAATCTTGAGACTACAGACTATCTACTGTTAAAAGAACATATGGGATCTGAACAGTTCCCAGGAATGTGTTGTTTTAAATTGTCTGATTTTTCTCAAACTATTCAAATTCAGTTAGAAAATATCCATCATATCATAGATAAATTTTCACAAATGCTTAGGGTGCCTAACTGGTTTTCTTGGTTTCAGTGGAGATGGCTGGTAATTGTAGGTCTGCTTTGGTTATGTAACTGTATTCCTATTATGTTAATGTGGGTGCAAAATTTAATTAGTAGTTTAAAACCTATACATGCTTAAGTTACTCTACAAGAAGATATGTCAAAGAAATAACCAATCTTCCCATGTTTTCTTCCATCTGCTACTTCTATAGCTTTTCTTCTTCCTTCCTAATTACAACCCTTAAATAGAATTCATGCCTCATATCGAATTTACCGAGTATCTTAATTCTTCCAAGTGGTAAAGATACCTCAAGACAAATGTTGGGCATAAAACCCACAGGGCTTAAATCTGCAAAGAAGTAAAAAGCCAACCTTTTCAAACAATATTGCTTCTCTCTCACTTACCAACTTTACATTTCCCTGTATGGCCCCGGAAGATGACTGGCTAGCCAGAGACAGGTAAGATTCCTCAAAGGAGGAACAACCTAAGACAGGCACAGTTGCAGGGGGGCCATCAGGTGAAAAATTGGGGATCAACAGAGGTGAGGCTTAGAACCTCACCCCCCCTGTTTTGAGAGAAATCTTCTGCATCCGTGGATGTTTTGTTGCCATTGTCTAGCTTGGATTAACACTTCGTCTACAGGCACACACCTGATCATCTACATTTGCTTTCTTTCAGCACTAAACTATGTTTTCTACCTTATCTTGCATCTACCTACCACTTCAGCATTTTATTAAAAATAATAATAATAATAAGGGAGAAATGTGGGATTCACATATAAATCAAGTATAAAAATCAATCGAATATTCATATTTGACCTGATTGTTTATAGTTCATAATGCGTGATCAAAACCGAAAGTTTCTGTGATGACTGCCCTTGCACTATTCACCATGTAAGAACTTATTCACTAGGTGAGAATTTGTTCACCATGTAAGAACTTGATCGTTATGCTTCAGAAGATTGGAGACCGATGAGAATTAGGCTTGGGGTGGATTAATGATTGTGCATCGAGTCCCCTGTAGAGAATTTTATTGTTGTTAACTGTTAACAACCATTTGATCAATAAATATGAGAGATGCCCTCTCAAAAAAAAAGTGGATTATAGACTTAAAGGTAAAATACAGGCAGAAAACTCCTAGTAGAGTGCATAGGATAAAAATGAGGTGAAGAACTTGAAGTGGGCAATGACTTTTTAGCTACAATACAAATAGCACATTCCATGAGAAAAAAATTAAGTTGGACTTTGTTAAAATTAAAATTTCTTCCCTGATACACTATTAAGTGAATGAAAAGACAAGCTACAGACTGGAAGGAAATCTTTGCAAGACATATACCTGATAAAGAACTGGTACTGAAACATACAAAGAACTCTTAAAACTCAACAATAAGAAGAAAAACCAAGCCAATCTTTAAAAGAGTAAAAGATCTGGACAGACACCTCACAAAATAAGATATATAGATGGAAAATAACCATATGAAAACCTACTCAATGTCATATGCTATCATGAAATTACAAATTAAAACAATGAGATACACAACATACCTAATAAAAGGATAAAATCCAAAATACTGACAACACAAAATGTTGCTGTGGATATGGAGCTACAGGAACTCTTACTCATTTCTGGTAGAAATGCAACATGGTATATAGCTATGTAGAAGATAGTTTGACAATTTTTAATAAAACTATATTTGTACCATATGATCCAGCAAGAGGGAATTTACCATAATGACTTGAAAACTATGTCCATATAAAAAGCCTCACATAAATGTTTATAGTAGTTTTATTCATATTTGCCAAAACTTGGAGGCAATCAAGGTGGCCTTATAAAAATAGATTAATTCTCCATACATTCATATAATGGAATATTATGCAGTGTAAAAGAAATGAGCTATCACACCATAAAAGGACAAAGAGGAAACTTAAAAGCATATTGTTAGGTAAAATAAGTCAATTTGAAAGGCTTTCTTCTATTTGATTCCAACTGTATAACATTTTGAAAAAGGCAAAAGTGTGGAGAAGGTAAAAAGAGCAGTGGTTTGGGGGTTTGGGGAAAGGGAGGAAGAAATGAATAGGTGGAGCACAGGCAATTTTAAGGACAGGGATCCATTTTGTGTGCTACTGTAATGGTGATACACGTCATACCACTCGTTAAAACCCATAGAAAGTACAGCACAAAGAGTGAAAACCAGTGCACACAGTGAAATTTAGTTAATAATATAGTATCAATTGCCACAAATGAACCACACCAATAAAAGACACTGCTAATCATAGAAATTTGCTGGGGAAGAGGGGTGGTGAGAGAGGGTTATGGGAGCTCTGTACCTTCTGCTCAATTTTTCTGTAAGTGTAAAGCTACTCTGAAAAATGAAATCTACTGAAAATTGTATCTCGTGTGTGTGTGTCTGTGTGTCTGTGTGGGGTTTGATGTTTCATTTTCTCTTCCAGGTCCTTAATGATCTCAATAATAACTGTTCTCCCCTTCAGTTCATCTACTGGTTGTTCTAATTCCATTAGTTCTTTTTAATGTGCACCCTTCCATGTAGCAAAAGTTAAGGAGACAATATATAGTGGTATCTTGTATTTTTCAGCACAACCCATTTCTTGGCTCAACAATCCAAAAATCAAAACAAACATCAGCAAAAAAATTACTGAAAGAAACAAACAAATAAGACCCAACCCTTAGATTCCAGGCACATTACACATGGAACAGATGACAGCATTTTATTTTCTCTGGTTAAATCTATCAGTGTTTACTTTTTTTAGAATGACTTCATTTTTTATGAAAATCAATTATGCTAACTTCAAAGACATTCAAAGAGAAAGAATTAAAATAGAAGAGCCATAGAAGCCATCCCACATTTAATTACACATACAAAGTAAATTACCAGTAAGTGATCACAGAGACAAGTATACACACAGACTATTAAGGAAAAACAAATATAAATCATTTTATTCAAACGTATTTGTGCTGTGTAAGCTTTCATAAATAAAAATAGCCTATGAATTTTCATCATCATATCAGAAGCAAAATGACCCAACTTTAAATGAGCGAAATAGCTTAGCTTCAAATTATTATACCCGATGTCACACATATCTGTGGTGTTGTGGGGGTATCCCAGACATATCCTGCTGAACAAGGTACCTGCTGTCTCTCTAGAAAGATAAGATGGTCTTGGGAGTGTTCAGTAGTCCTTCCTGACAAAAACTGCTTGTTTTCTCTGTTTTGTTCAGTTTTCTTTCTCTCCTTCACTTTTTTTTACCATGTTTGGGGGGCCATGTGGTATTTTTTTACTTGCTCATTCCTAATGCAGTCAATTTTGTCTGTGATGTACATGGTGCGTGAATTCACATGCAATCCCTTCTCTATTGTCTGAGAGTTTTGAATTCTCCCCTTTGAGGTGTAATTTAAGTAAGTGGTATGTTTTTATCCACTTTTCTTTACCCTGGGTGTGTAGGGGCAGAGTAAAGGAGAGAACTTTGTGTGTGCCTTCCATCGGATGAATAAGGTTGTGTGCACTTTTTCTGAGAGTTGGTTTTATGTGTTGAATCTGAGTTGTCTCAGTAATATATCTCATTCCAAATTGTGTAAGTAGGTGTGCAAATGGGTGTCCTCGGTCATTATACATTCAGTTCCCTTAGTTCTCCTGGTACTGTTTGTTTCCTTATTGAGATCCAGAACCTTTGCTTTATTTTTTTGACAAATATATTTAATAGTTTTGTTGGCCTACAAATAAAATACACAAAACTATTTGTACCTCAATGGTGCTTTTTTCTGGTAAGGGAGACATGAGGAGTAAGTGTACTCTTGTCTAAGCCACTCTCACAATTTTCCATCCTTGGAAATTGCAACTGTATCTTGTCGGTTGCTGAGGCCAAAAACATTGGAGCCATCTTTCATTATGCTCTTTCTCTAAAGACCTGCATCCAGTCTGTCAATAAACATTGTCTTGATCTTCAAGATACAGCCAGAGCCATATTTCTTCTCACTGCCTCCACTGTACCCATCAGACCCCAGGTCCTCTGATCTCCCACCTGGGTTAATGTTATTACCTCATAAATGATATCCTTGCTTCCAGCCACATCCTACTATGTTTCATTTGCCAGAAAACAGACAGAATGATCACTTCATCCTCCACTTTTTGTTCCAAACATGTATAACCTACAGAAAAGTCCCAAGAACAATGATCCATGTTTTCTCCACCTGGATTTGCCATTATTAACTTTTTGAAATCATTGTTTTACTGTTCTCTTTCCCCGCACCACACTGCATGACACTAACATGCATGCACACACACAGCACCATACCATTTCAAAGATGATTATTCACATCGTGGCACTCGAGCCCTAAATAGTTGAACATCTTCTACACAACCCCATACAACTATTACAGCCAGGTAACTAAACATTGATTACATTCCATTGATAAATAAATAATCTACATTTAAAAAGCCTCAATTGCCCTAATGATGTATAATATAGGTTTTCTTTGTTTTGCTTCTTATCCAAGATCTAGGTAAGAATAACACTTAATTGACATCTCCCTTTAGTATACATATTGTGGAATTGTTCCTCACCCTTTTTCTATTATGGCATTGACAGTTAAAAAGAAATATGGTTAGGTATTTAAGAAATTATTTCTCAGTGCTGATTGTTTCCTCATGATTCAATTCAGGTTAAACATTTTTGACTCACATGACTACACTGATGATACTGTGTGTGTGTGTTTTGTTTTGTTTTCAGAAAAATCACAGCAGAAGACACATGATGTCATTTTTGTCCCATTATTGGTGATGTTACATATAATCATTTGTTAAGATGGTTTGCACAAAATTTTACTATTGTAAGCATACTTACTCCCTTCCCTTTGTGACTAATGAGTACTCTGAGACAGGATACTTTGATATTGTAGGTCTATTTTGTCCTTATTCCCCTATAAATCTTTACCGAAAGATTTTAGTTTCCATTGATGATTTATCTAATTCAATTATTAGCATGGTCATTAAAGTATGAGTTTCTATTCATATCATTCCTTTTGCACTTATCAATTGATGTTTTGTATAAGGAAGAGCTTTCCCTTTTCAGTTGCTTCTTAGTTGTTGTCATTACTATTTTTGTATCAGTAAGGACTCATATATTCACATAAGCCATCCATTTGTATGTTCAAATTGTTTTCAATTTGTGCAGTAGGAGCGCCTTCCTTTTGAAGTCCATACATTTTCAGCCCTTATTCACCCAGTGGAATATTACCATGTTCCAGGCTGGTCTTGAAGTTTAGATACCCCATCTTGAAATCTGCCATTTTCTCTATGAAGTCCTGTTTCTTTTAGTAGGGTGTGATATTTAGAAACCAACTGTCAATGGATGATAGGTATGATCTTTGTTATTAGGATTTCATTGCTTTGGGCCCATTCAATGGAAAGAGCAAGAGTAATTAATCAGATAAGGTTACTGTTCTACTCAAACCCTTCAGTGGCTTCGCGTTCACTTAGAGGAACTGTCAGACCTTTCAAACCTGCCCTTAAGTTCCTACAGATTTTGCCTCTCTGCTTCCACCGTGCCCCTGACAACACCATTCATTACTCTGTTCCTGCTTCACTGTCTACAGTTCACTCTTCCAAAAAGGAAGTGAAGGGTCACCAAAGATAAATCATTCAGACAATTTAAGATGACCCTTGATTTGAAACTAATGACTATTCTTAAAATCAAGCAGAAACAAAGCATAAGATCTAAGTTTAAAAGTTTATTTCTTCCTTTAAGAATGCTGTTTTCTACATAGACCTAGGAAGTTTTCTTTCTTTCATAACGTTTTTTAGGGATTCTTTGACATCCTTGTTCCTAAGGCTCTAGATAAGGGGGGTTAAGCATGGGAATCACCCGTGGTATAAAACACAGAAGCCACCTCCTCCTGCTTGGTGTCACTCTTAGAGGTTTGTTTTAAAATACATGCAGATGATGGAACCATAGAAGACGCCAACAGCTGCAAGGTGTGAGCTGCAGGTACTGAAAGCTTTGGACCTGCCTTCCCCTGAAAGGATGAACAAGATGTTGATAAGGATGAAGGCGTAAGAGATGAAGATGGTGAAGGCACATGCAGCCACATTGAATCCAACAAAAACCATCAGCAAGTGCCCTTTTCTATAGCCTCTTGAGCAAGATACATTCAGAAGAGGAAGGATGTCACAGAAGTAATGGTGGATGACATTAGTTCCACAGAAGAGACACCTAGATATGTAGCCAGTGTGAATCAAGGCTCCAAATATCCCCACTATATACACACTGGCGACAAGTTGGAAACAGACTCTGTGGGACATGGTGACATTGTTGAGCAAGGGGTGGTAGATGGCGATATAACGATCATATGCCATGGCGGTCAGCATGTAAGACTCATCAATAATAAGGAAGCAGAAGAAAAACAGCTGGGCCATGCTCTCAGGAAAGGAGGTGAAATTTTTCTCTGACACAAGTCCACCAGCACCTTGGGGATTATAACCGAGGAGTAACAGAGATCTATGAAGGACAAATGACTGAGAAAATAATACATGGGCATTTGAAGCTGACGACTGATCCTGATTAAAAAGATCAAGCCCAGATTTCCCACCACAGAGGCCATGTAGATCAATAGAAAGAGGAAGATGAGGGGAACCTGGAGTCCTGGCTGGTCTGTTAACCCCTCAAGAATAAAGTCAGTGACCAAGGAATGATTTCCTGTTTCCATTCTTCTCCCAGTTGTGATACACTGAGTAGCGTGGGGAAGATGTTCTTATTAGGTGAACATTGTCATTTCAGGATTCAGTGGTCCAACACTGGATGATTAACATAATTTTTAACTGACTCAGAATTTCAGGATACCAAGAGACTAAAATCTACTTATAATAGAAGCCTTTATCAAGATATCAATGCTTCATTTGGCTTCATGTGATATTTAGAAATGGAAATCATTTTGTCCTCACAAAGTGAGTTTTGGAAATTCTATAAATAAAAGATAAGCCTTCAGTTATTCAGTCACCTTTAGGGAGACTGAACAGTGTTTTTCTGTTGGTTTGCATCTACAGCCATCCACACCCACTTCTGATGCCTTGGAGTTTAACCTCTCCCTAATGCTGTCCCTTGAACGTCCCCTCTGGCTTTGACATCTTCCATTTGCTCATTCAGACTCTAACTCCTATCACAAAGAACTTGGGTTTCCTCCAAGGTTTCCTTTCCCCTCTCAATTACTGGTTTTGACTCTGCCTTTTCTTTCCTCTACCCAGGTTTAGACACAGATAGGAGAGGAATGAAGGTGTGCTGGGGACAGTGGGAGGAGGGCAGTGGTAGAGGGCGAGCTGGTGCCATGTGCTGTAGGAAGAGGAGAAGAGTAATGTCAGCAAGAGCTGGTTTTTGGCATTTATTGGGCATCTACCATGTGCCATGCATTAAGAATATTTTATTAAGGACCTGATTTAATCTTATCAACCCTATGAAACAGATATTGTTCTTATCTATATTTTGTAGATTGACTGAGGGACAGAGAAAGAGGTTAAGTAAATGCCTGCCCTAAGTCACAAAACTTGAAAGCAGTATTATTTTCACTATTTTACAAATGAGTTTCTGTAAATATTCCAAGCGCACACAGTTAGTAAGTATTAGAGCCAGAACTCATATTCTTTTCTGTTTTATTAGAAATAAAATAATGTGTCCTGTTAACTGACCTTTTTTCTGAGCCTGACCACATTATCATAAATTTTGTGCAGCTTTACTTACTATGCTACTATTATTATTACTGTTAAATCACATTCTCTAATGTTTAATCCTGTGCTTAGTAAGGGAATACTAGAATGGTCTATTGATGATTTTGATAAATATTTAAAGCATTTTATCCTGTACATTTTTCTGTACCTCCATGAGCGTATTTATGATTTTTATTTTGAATTCTCTTTCAGGAAGATGGCCACGGTCTGTTTCATTTGACCCTTTCTCAGGTGTTTGTGAGATTTTGGTTTGAACCAGTTTCTGTTGGTGTTTCATATTTGCATGTGGCGCCCTCTAGTGCCCAGAAACTCTACTCTGTGGAGCTACTTGGCCCCTGGAGTGATGTTGGCGGTCACAGGGGAGTAGCGTTCATGCCTTGTTCCATGAGGTCTGTTCTTTTCTCCAGGTGTATGCAGTCTGGCACAGCTGTCTTTCCTGTTGCTCTTTCAGGATTAGTTGTATTAACTGTATTTTCATATTATATGTGGTCATCTTTAAGTAAGATTTAGTTGTTCCTTCAATATCTTTTGGGTGGAGAAATAGAAAGATTTACATGTGCACCTTTATACAAAGTCACTTATACACATTGTTCTGGGAAGAAAAGACTCCTAAATACCCAATTCCTTATAGTATAAATTTGTTAGATAAAAATAGCATCAAAAACAGTTAATTATGCAAACTCTTCCACCTAGCTTTTCAATTTGTGGATATGATGTGAAATAAAAATATTTCCTCTTTGATAAGAATAATGTTCTTTCATTCCTAGAGATCCTTTTCTCTCTCTTCTTTTCTCCCTCAGCTTCTTTGTATTCCTCTTCTCTAATTTCTATTTCATTTATCATCTCCTCCACTGTATCTAATCCACTTTTAAAACCTTCCATTGTATTCGGTTATGATTGGATTTTTGACCAGAATTCATTCTTGAGTTCTTAAGTATTTTTCTGTACCTCCATGAGCATGTTTATGATTTTTATTTTGGACTCACTTTCAGGAGGATGGCCAAGGTCTGTTTCACTTGGCCCTTTCTCAGGTGTTTGTGAGATTTTGGTTTGAACCAGGTTCAGTTGGCATTTCATATTTGCATGTGGCGCCCTCTAGTGTCCAGAAGCTGTACTCTCTGGAGCTGCTTGGCCCCTGGAGTGATGTTGGGGGTCACAGGGGAGTGGTGCTGGTGCCCTGTTCTGTGAGGTCTGTTCTTTTCTCCAGGTGTATGCAGTCTGGCGCAGCCATCTTTCCTGTTGCTCTTTCAGACTTAGTTGTATTAATTGTATTTTCATATTATATGTGGTTTTAGGAGGAGGCCTCTGTCTCACCTCTCATGCCACCATCTTTAATCCAATCTCTAAGATTTTATTTTAAAAATGTATAGTTTGTGGATACATTATCAAAAACATTGCTCTCTGATCTAGTAATTCTGCTACGGTGTAGGGGTGTGTATGTGTATGTGTGTTTGAGTTTGTGTTTGTGTGTGTGTGTTTTTGTTGTAGTTCAAAGAAATAAAGAAATAGTTGTTTAGGTAGAGAACTCTTAAGATGATATTCCTTAGTGCCCTTTAATCACTAAGCACATAATATGTTTTTAATTATTTTGTGTAATTAACTTTTAAGCACATGTTTAAAATAAGCACATTAGTGTACTTCAGTCACTAAGTATGAAATATATGTGTTTCAGGAGACAGATGAACTGAGTTACATCTATACCACATACTCTGATGGAGAGAATCAACAAGTATCTGGTAAACATAAGATGAATCCATTGCTCAGTTTCATACATTGAATTCTCTGTATCCTCTCTCAAAATTCATTCTGAGGCTCAGTTTACCCCAGCTCTGCTGCTCAGGTTACCTTCCTAGTTACTCATTTTACCCTTCATTATGTACTGGGCAAATGCTGCTCTGAGCACAGACAGTGCCTAATAGAAATGTGATTGGCAGATTTCATCTTTGCTCCTTTGCCAGTGAGTTGATACACCAAACATGCAGCCATTTGGAGCCCCAGAATTAAGAAATCTATTTTCACTGTTGCATTTTGTCAATCAACAAATGCTATTTAAAACTTGTGTAAAGCATTTTTATTACTAACATCTATGAGGGAGGTAAATGCTTTAAGGTTTTATTTTTCCTTTTTAATTCAGTGGTTAAGAGGTTACTTCATCTTGAGGGTGCTAGAGAAATATGATTGGCAAATGTGTTGTATGTGTGTGAGTAAAATGTGTGTGTGTGTTACACTTATGCTCAGTTTTGCATTAGAATACTATCAGGAAGAATTCAACACCACATATTTTAGCAAAGATCCCCAAACTGCCATACCCAATTCCCAAGTGATCAATCTGTTTTGTCCCATTATGAAACTCTGAAGGCAGAGACAAACATTAAAAGGTAAAAAGTAAGATATCATAATGAGGCCAGGGAGAATCTAATCTCTGCATGATATGTGAATGAGGACCTTTGAGATTAACTAACTGCAAAGTTATTTTCTCAGAGATTACCTAATTTAGAGTTCTTACAGGATGATAAAAGTGGTAACAAAAGTTACTTTCAATTTCATTTCTCATGTGAAAATTATCATGGCACTAAATTTAAGAAACAAAGACCCTTTTCGGAAGAGTCTTACTGAAAGGGTGTTAATCCGCACAAGTATTGCTTGTTATATATCAGGTTGGAATGAACCTAGAAAGCATACTTTGTGATCAACAGTATATATCACGTGGTTGCCATCACAGAAACTGTAGAGATCCTGTTTTCTGAAATTAGACAAATGTGGAGGTGAGTCCCAGCTAGCTAGGAGTATAACTTTAAAAACATTACTGAACTGATCAGCCTCAGCTTTCATATGTGTAAAATGAGGGACATGCTTACTTCATAAAAATATTGTAAGGATTAAATAGATGATGAATACAAAGGCTTCACTGCAGAGCTGTGCACAAGCAGAATGATGTGTATGTATTAGCTCCTACCTTATATTAGTCAGAACTTTAAAAAACTGGAAACAACTGAAATATTCATCAACACAGGTAAATTGTCATATCTATGAAATCACATATTTCTTAACAATAAAAAGGGACTTAAAATACACATCAACCATGAATGAATGTCAAAAGCATTATGCTTAGTGAAAGAATACAGACACCAAAGTACTTACATTATGGATCCCATTCATACACAATTCTAGAAAAGGCAAAACAAACATACGGTGACAGAAGGCAGATGAATTATCTGGGCTGGGGGTGTTCAAGGATTGACTGCAAAGAAGCCTGAGCAAATTTTTGTCCTTAATATTGGTAGGTATATCCTTAAACTTTCACAGCCCTCTTATAGTTAATAATGTACTTCATAACCTACTTCACATAAAATAGAGAAATATTAACATTTTATAGGCCAATACCTCCCCCAACACACATATCTGCACTTTGGTATAGTTGTTATATAAATGGAACAACTGAAACCTTGTTAAATTCTCTTTTTATTTTTAGTAGCTTCTTGGTAGATTCTATAGGATTTTCCACAGACCCTCCCCATCTACCCTCTCCACACTCTTTCATCCACTGTCCAGCTCCCATCCGAAACCTGTTTCCAGCTCTAAGGAAAACAGGTTTTGCAGGTGATAGAGCACACTTGTGCTTCCCAGGTCTGCCTCAGGTCTCACCTGAAAGTTCTTTTCCTTTGCACAATTCTTTTGTGTTTCAGAGGGTCACATAATGCTACCTGAAGATGTGTTGAAACTCTCCCAGTTTTCAACAACTCCTGAACCATCAAATGAGGGCTTATCTGATGCAGGCATTTGAGGGAACAGTTAGATCCTCCAGTCAAGGTGAAGAGATGCTAATGTTTAGGGAAAAGAGAAGAGAATAGAAAAATGTAGGAAAAGTGAGAGACAGAGGACCTAGGCTCTTTTGCCAACTGGGAAGAGAAAACCATTCCTGGGAAGGATCATTAATTCGTTGTGTAACCTCGAGCAAATCAGTTATGTCTTCAAATCTTAGCTTCTTCATCTGTAAAGCAGGCAGCACTGATTTCTGTACTCTCTGTCACACAAAAGCAAATACTTTTAGTAAGCAATGTGGTTTTGTTAAAGTGTGGCTGTTGATCTCTATCACTTCTCAGGAAGGAAGGCCACCTGCTGCGGTACCTTAATCAGAGAGCATTTCACTTCTTTATTTCTCAGGCTATAGATCAAGGGGTTTAACATGGGGGTGACCAGGTTATTCAAGACCTGCACAGTTGCATTAAGCCAGGGGTTGGGAGTGGGCTGCAGATAGATGAGGACCACTGGCATAAAGGAGAGGAGGATGGCGGTGAGGTGCGCACTGCAGGTAGAAAAGGCACGGCGTCGGCCCTCTGCAGAGCGGATCTGCAGGATGGAGTAGACGATGCGGCTGTAAGAGGTGAGGATGAGAAGGAAGCAGCTGAGGGGCATGAGGCCCACACTGATGAGCCCCACCATCTCCAGGGCTGAGGTATCTGCACACGCCAGCTTCAGCATCACCGGGATGTCACAGAAGAAATAGTCCACCTCACTGGGGCCACAGTAAGGCAACTGGCAGGTGAGGGTGGTTAGAAAGGTGGCCTGAATACAACCAAAAAAGGAGGTTCCCACGGCCAGGATGGCACACACCCTGCGGCTCATGATCATCGTGTAGCGTAGAGGGTGACAGATGGCAACAAAGCGGTCAGAGGCCATCACCGTGTGCAGGAAACACTCGGTGCAGCCCAGGAAGTGGTAGAAGAAGAGCTGGGACGCGCAGCCTGCATAGGAGATGGCTCGGCTGTTCCCTGCGAGGCACAAGAGCATCTCGGGGGAACTCACGGAAGGGAAAAACATGTCACACACAGACAGTTTGCACAGGAAGAAGTACATGGGAGTGTGAAGCCGGGTGGAGGAGACGATTGCCAGTAGGATGAGCAGGTTCCCCGCGAGAGTGAAGATGTACAAGGACAGAAACAGGACGAAGAGCGTGGTCTGCAGACCCTCTGTGTGCGGGATGCCCAGCAGGATCAATTCGGCCACGACTGAGGCATTACTCATCTTTATTAGAAGTTGGTCTTTAAAAAGGAATACAGGTCTCCAAAGTGTGAACACTGATGTCAAACTCAGAAGCTCCCTGATGAATGTGTTGGTTTCACACTTTAATAGCCAACAATCAACTTTGTTATGGAGGGACCTACCTACATAAAATCATAGAGAAAAACATTTTTTTGCTATATTCTGGAACTTTGGGTTTTGGCCATGTTAGAATAAGCTCACTACAATCTATTTTTCCCCATGAATTACAATTAAAAACTCTAGATAGAATTCAAAAAGAGTATTTACCTAAGAACTCTGAAATTAAACAGAGAACAGGAAAATTGTAGAGAGAAAGCAAAACCTAAAGGAGAAACCCATACAGACACGATCTACTACTTTTTCCTCCTCTTTTGTACTTCTGAGCTGAGTGTGAGTAACAATTATAAAGCTGTGCAGTGACTGCTCCAATAATTAACTTTTTTTTTTTTACTGGAAAAATTGATACAAGATATTTCCATGATCGAAGAGTGTCGGGGAATCAATTTTTCCCCTTTCTCTCTTGTTTTTCTTCCAGCTCTATCTCAAGGATATTTTCAGTTCTGGAATTATGTGGAAGCAGTATTAGCAACAGAAACTTGGAGACAAATTCCAAGTTCTGGACAGAGGATCCTTGCACAAAGGCCAGGGGGAGAGATGGTGTGTGTGTTGTGTGTGTGTGTGTGCGTCTGTTTCTGGAAACAACAGAGCTGGGAAAGGGGACAGAGCCAAGACTCACTGCTAATGCGGGATGGACCCAAGGAAGTATCACTGACATACAATTCAGAATACCATCCCAGCTTCAGACTAACCCTAGAGGTAAATTTAAAGTACAAACACAATGGATATTAAAGGCTTCAAAAATTGAGCTGATGTTGTAAACACTGCCCAAGAAGGTAAAAAGACCTGATGCTAACTGGATTGAGAATTTGTTAAAAAAAAAAAAATCAATATTCTCCAGAAAATGTTAACAGAATCCAGACTATGAACAGCATAACATCAAAGTGTCCAGGATGCAATCTAAAATTATTTAAAATACAACCAAGATAATGTAACCAATTCTTAAGAGAAAAGATGATCAATTTCTCAAGAGAAAAGATGCCAAATATACTTTGGAATTCAGACAAAGATGTTAAAGCACATGTTATAACTATGCTCCAGGAGGTATAGATAAACATATTTGAAATGAATAGAAAGTTCTCAGTACAGAAATATAAAGTATAAAAATGTAGCAAGTAGGTATTTTAGAAAAGGAAAAATATTGATGCTTAAGGAATTAGAAACATTTAACATCATACTGAGAGTCCTAGCCAGTGCAAAACTGAAGAAAAAAAATCAAGAAGATAAAAATTAAGAAACAAAACTCTTTCTAGTCACAAAAATATACAAATCGATCTACATAATAAATCCCAAGGAATCTACAAACAAAGCTTCTAGAAGTTTGATGCAGTCACTGTGCAAAGTCACGGTATTTTCATGTGATAGCAACCAAAAAATGGAAATCGAAATAAAACAGGTATTACCATTTACAACAGAAACAAAAATGCATCGTTTTATGTTTAAGAAAATATGTACAATTTATTAAAAATAAGCATTAATAAAAGCAGTCAAAGACACACATATATATATAGGGAGAAATAAAATGCATTCATGGATTTGAAGATTAAATGCTGCTAAGAAATCAATTATCCCAAATTAATCTATGTAATTAATATAATCTCATAAATCCTAGTGAAATATTTATAAATATTAAAAAGCTAATTCTCAAGTTTATATGAAAAAGCAAAAGAATTAATGGAAAAGTGGAAAGTTGGAGGCTGTCACACTACTTGATTTCAAATCTTGCTTTATTTGCACATTAATTAAGATCATGTGGTATTGGTGAAAGAAGAGATTCCTAGCTTAATAGAACAGAATAGAAAACACCCATTTTTAAAATGTGAATTAGAGTTAGTATATTCTAAAGGGTTAATGGGTTCTAAATTGTTAAGTGGTAAATAGAAAGGATTCATCATGGATCTCCTAGGTACCCACTAAAAATAGCAAGAAAGCATTAAAATAACCATTTATGAGGAGAAAAAGATGTAGATTACATAAAATAGAAGAGCAAAATATATTGGATTAATAAAAAGATCAAGATATGTCAAGAATAAAAGAAGGAATAAGCAGATTTTGGTATATTCATTCAGTGAATTCACCAATGAGTTCCCATGTGTGGAACTCTGCATGGAGCAGCGTAAGTGAGTAGAAGTGGGAACAGTAGAATCCAGACACAAAAGGCCACATGTTATGTGCTTTCATTGATATACCATTCACAAGCAGGCAAAATCAAGCAATGGAGATAGAATTCAAAATATTCACGTTACCTTTACAAAAGTAGTGTCTGAGGGAGAATATTGGGGTTTTTTTTTTTGGGTGCTTATAATGTTCAATTTCTTAATTTGTAAATAATTACATTGCTCAGTATGTGTGTCCATTTTGTGAAAGCACACTGGGCTGTACATTTATGATGCTACTAATTTAAGGAGAGAAAGAAAAAGGGATAATTACCCAAAATCAGAGCAAGCAGTTACAATGCTAGATGTGGGGGAAAAACGATGACTCCAAAGAAAGAATCAGAGACACCTGAAAGAAACAATCTATATTTAACGGCTGCTTGTTTCTTGTTATTTATTCTATTCATGCTAGAAGATTCTCTGTGTAAACTTCAGATTTATCTGCCTTCTGTCCATAAGGAAGGTTCACTGTAGCCTCTGCCTAGAAAGCCATCTCTGCAAATTCTCCTTTGGTCAATGGAAACTGTCCGGGTCCTCTGATCCTTGCCTGTCACCAGGCACAATAATTAATTTGTCCTTCCAGGTACCATCTCTAAGACAATGAGTCCATCTCTCTGGTGGAAGTGGGGAAAAGATGCTAACCAAATTTGCTTTGAAAACTGAAGGCAAAAAAACAAAAACAAAAAACTGTACATGAGCATTGTCCTCTAGTTGATAAAGTTGATTCTCATATGGGTATGGGGTAACAATTCTGATATGACAATACACATATACTGAAATTGAACACTTAAATTAAGCAGTTCTCTTGATTCGAAGTCCTTTCCAGCAAAGAGTCATCTCCAAGAACTAGAAATATGGAGCTCCCAACATTTGGATCCCAGTACTTCGGTGAATAAGAGACAAAAGGTGTCAGGGAGAAGTAAGAAAAAATATCTGAACGCTCACATTGTTCACAGGGAACATGGTGGAATTTTCTGCAGTATAACAAGGTAACCCAAGTCACATTCTCTGGTTCCCAGAAGAGCACAGAGTGTCCCAGGCTCCGGAACGAAGCTGAGGTGTTATCATATAAGAAGGTGCAAAGAGCATATACAGTGACTTGAACACACTCATTTCCCCTTGGATCACTTCCTTGAGATCCTCTTGGGCATTTCTCAGGACTCAATCAGTGGTAGCTCTGAGGGAGCAATTAGATGAACGGTAACTACGTTTAACCCCACAATAAAATAACAGTTGCTTTGAAATGGAAAATAACTAAATCCCTTCCAAGTCCACTTGCCTGGAAAATGGTCCAACCCAGACCTCAAGGTCTTAGGCTAAATACTTCTTATTTTTTACTCTCTTTACATGCCTGTCTGCACGTGGTGGATACATGATACATGACACTACACATTAACTGAAACCACTCAATTTTGCAACACAGTGTAAACTTCAATGTAAGCAAATTCTAAAACATCAATTAGGAAGTTGAGAATCTTGGTATGATTCTCATACAATCTCCTACAATCGAAATATATTACAAATGTATGAAATAAGCTCTCTGGTGGAAGCGGGGAAAAGATGCTAACCAAATTTGCTTTGAAAACTGAAGGCAAAAAAACCCCAAAAAAACTGTACATGAGCATTGTTCTCTAGTTGATAAAGTTGATTCTCATACGGGTATGGGGTAGCAATTCTGATATGACAATACACATATACTGGAATTGAACACTTAAATTAATGGATGGAAGATGACAGGTATCAGAGTCCTCACTATTTAAGTTGGAGTTTACAAATTAAGCAAGGAGAAGAGGCTAGAATAATCATGTGGTAATGGAATAGAGTTGTAGACAGAATTAACTCATTGAGCTTGACATAGATAAAGATCATCACATGTAGAAATATTTATGGATATGAGTAGCGTCATAGGTCATTGTGCATATACATATTTCCTGGCTCTGTTAGCTGGGAGGACCTAGAAGCAATGACACCATCGTAGCAAGAAGCACACCACCTAGCTCCCAGATCCTGGTTTCTAATACCATTCTCCAACAAAAGGAAGCAGGGAGAAAGAGCCGACTCTAGGAAGGAAGTAATATGAGCCTAGGGCATCTTGTAGTGCCAGAAATTCAGAAAGTTATCATTAAACACAATCACATTGATGATTGATGGAGGTTTGTTAAATGGACGCAGAAGCCAACTGAAAGAGCTCCTAGTGGCCAAAACTAAAATAATCTGAGCAGCAAAATAAAGTTGTATAGAATTAAAACTCTAAGTATAAAGTCAATGTTCATGAGTCTATACTCATACTTTAAACACATGGTTATAAATAAATAAATAGAGAAAGAGAAAAACCCCACAAAGAACACTTCTGAATGATTTAAGTAAGCTCTTCCTCCCTGAATAAGTTGGAATGTAATTTCCCACCCTGTGTTTTGGGCTCTTTATAGTGACTTCTTTCCAAACAGTATATTAAAGAGTGGGAAAAAAGAGTAACTTTTCAGGGCAGAAACCAAGCACTACCTCAACCATCAATTGTTGACAGTATCTTTGATATGATACAGTAAAATTGCATTTTAAGTTTGTAGGCTTCCCTTCAGAAACCCATAGATGCTGCATAATAATAAGAAAAAAGTCAGAAAATTCCCAATTAAGAGACATTCTACAAAATGTCTAACTGGTACTCTTCGAAAGTGCCAGCATCCTCAAAACGAAGGAGAATCTGAGAAACCATCACAGCTAAGAGGAACCTAAGGAGACATGATGATTCTGGATGGATCATGGAGCAGAAAGGGACATAAAGAACAAATATGGACTCAGTTAATAATAATGTATATATAATATTTTGCTAATTGAAAAGAATGTAACATACTAACGTAAGCTGTTGATAATAGGGGAAACTAGGTATAAGTAAATAGGAATTCTGTATTTGTCATTTTCAACAAATTTAAAACTTATCTAAAATAAAGTTAATATAAAAATATGAAATGAAAATCGTGGTTGAGACTTAGGATGGAATTCTGTCAATTCAAGCTGAGTTTGGCCTTGAACAAAAACCGTGTATATGAACCTGAAATGAGAGGCAGAGGATGTGAAGGGGAATCCCAGAGAGGTGTCTGTTACAATCGTCAATCAATATTATTTGAGTGCTTACTGAATTACTTAAGTCAATTCAGCAAAGGGAGATAAAAAGAATAAACATTCAACTTACACAATTACCATACACAGTAAATGCTAAGAAGAAAAGGAGACAATGTTGGCAAGCTGGAAGAGTAGAATGGTGTAGAAAGTCATGTCGTTTGAGTTGCAAAGATGAGTTCTCTGAGGATATGACATTTAAGTTCTTACAGACTTTAATGGTGTATTTTTAAAGTCAGATTCTGGCACATTTTACATTGGCTACTGTGAAGTACACTGGTAAAAAGAAGTAAGTCAATAGTTTGGTTTATCTTAGAGAAATCATTTAACTCAACTTCAAGCAGAAGAAATAGATTCACACTAGGATTTTTGTTGGCTCAGGAATGCGGAATCCGTGATTGATGGAGATCCTAACCTCTCTACTTGGTCTGCTTAGTGTAATGTGTTAAGCATTTTTAGAACTCCCACGGGACAGCCCATGGGAGCCAAGACTTATTCTCCTACATTTCCTCCAACTAAAGATTTGGATTAGGTATAAATTGGAGAACCAGAAGACTACAAATAGACATATAGATAAAGCAGGCTGCATAAACTGGAAGTCGAGCAAAGAAACTTAATCACTTTCACTAAAAAATTAAAAACAAAGAAGGATATGTAAATGTATACGCTGGAACCCATAACTTCTTGTTTGTATAATAATTATTAAAAATAACTAGGGTTCCTTTTATCCTCAAGATGTTATTCCTAGTATTTGTCCACATAGTCACTGTTATACAGGTTCAAAAGTGGTGGCATGTTGGGGCACTTTGAAGATGTGTTACATGGGTCAGTGTCACAAAATTTCCAAAACTTAGAACAATAAGCCTAATATATAAAACAAATGTTTGTTTCCCATATGACATAATGACATTGATTCTATTCATGAACATTTTCTACTGTCCAGTACTTTCTTCAGGGCAGATTTGACATCTTTATTCCGCAGACTGTAGATCAGGGGGTTCAGCATGGGCACAATGATGGTATAAAACACAGAGGACACTTTCCCTTGGTCCGTGGAGCTGGCTGATGATGGCTGCAGGTACATGAAGGCTGCAGATCCATAGAAAATAGCAACAGCCAAGATATGGGAGCTGCAGGTGCTGAGGGCTTTGGACCTGCCTTCCGTGGAGTGGATGTGGAGGATGCTGGAGAGGATGAAGATGTATGAGGCAAGGATAGTTAATGCAGGAGTCAGGATGTTAAATGCACTCAGGACTAGAACCAGTAATTCATTGATGTAGATGCTGGAACAGGAGAGCTCCAAGAGTGGAAAGAGATCACAGAAATAATGGTTAATCACACTGGTTTTGCAGAAAAAGAGTCTAATCATAAAGCCTGTATGGAAAGTAGACCCAATGATGCCCAAAATATAAACTCCCACTGTGAGCCAGAAGCAGATGTGGTAAGACATGATGGCATTGTAAAGCAAGGGGCGACAGATGGCAACATAGCGGTCATATGCCATTGCGGCCAGCATGTGACACTCTGAGATAGCAAAAATACTGAAGAAATAGAGCTGAGCCATGCATTCAGGGTAGGAGATGGTGTTCTTCTCTGCCACAAAGTTCACCAGCATTTTGGGGGTAACGACAGTGGAATGGCAGAGGTCAATGAAGGACAAGCTGCTGAGGAGGTAGTACATGGGGGTGTGCAGGTGAGAACTGAGCCCAATCAGCGTGATCATGCCCAGGTTGCCCACCACCGTGACCACGTAGATTCCTAGGAACAGGAGGAAGAGGGGCAGCTGGAGTTCTGGCCTTTCTGTTAGCCCAGCGAGGATGAACTCGGTCACCGCGGAGTGATTTCCAGGATCCATTATCCTCCAGCAGGTTCTAATTTTAAAGAAGAGTCAAGGAGTGTATGTGTGTGGGGGGGTGGGGGTCTGAGGTTGCGCATATGTATGCGGGACTGTTGTGAGGGGGAATAATTCTGTGAAGACCCTGATGTTATTGCTCTTCAGAGGAGATTCATAACGCAGGGATCTCTCGCGTCTCTCCTGATACTCTGGGACAATCAATGATTCTGGTGAACGAGAGAAGGAATTACAAACTTCAAGAACCTTATAATGAAGATATTTTGTTACCATTTAAAAGAAAACTCCAATTTCTAGATTTTTAAAGTCAGTGTGAAGGACCATTACTGTTATTTCTGAGGACTCTTTTCTTTCCTTCTATGTTCATAATATTGTTCACATCAAATGGCATAATATTTTCTTTTCACTCAGAAGTGATAGTAAGATATGCTTTCTTTAATTTATAAACAAAGCATGTGTACATCTGTGGAAAGTAGTTATACTGATCTGAGCTGCTCTCCATACTAATATCCCAAATAAAAATACCTGTCAGGCTGGACAACTACCAGTATCTTTCCCCCAAGCATCTGCTCTTCTGCATATGTCAGCCTCCTTCTCCAGGCCTCCTACCTCCAAGGCAGGAACATAACTGCTGGGCAGACACCATGCTATTTCTCAGCAGCTTTTCCCAGAACAAGGAACCAGCCCCCTCACTCTAATTTGGATAATCCCAAGGCCTGTAATACAAGGGACTAAATTTAGATCACGTGTTCAACTGCTGTGACCAATAATATTTATGCTGGTCTTTTTGTTTAATAATCATGATTTGCATGTGCTCTTTGTAGAATCAAAGATGGTGGATATCAGGTTTAATAGAACACATACAAAATGCAAGCAGAAATTTCAGTTTAATTTTAATACTAGTTGACAGTATGATTGTTTCTTTTTAAAGGCCCAATTTCCTTTAGAGTTGCAAGATATATGAGTATATTCCAGAAAATGGAAATACATATTCGTACTTTACACTCAAGCATCAGTTAGATAAGTGTTTTGAATTTGGGGTAGAATAGGGATGACCCTTTAACGGTGTGGGAATTAAGGTCACAGAGCCCGGTGCACTCAGAAACTTCATGTATACATTTTGACTCCACAGAAACCTGACTGCAGAAACCTTACTGATATATAAAGAGTTGATTAACTCACATTTTGTATGTTATATTTATTATATGCTGCATTCTTACAAAAAAGTAAACTAGAGAAAATAACATGTTTTTCAAATTGCCACAAATCTCCAAAAATTTTTCCAATATGTTTATTGAAAGAAATCCACTGTTCAGTTCAAACCTGTGTCCTTCAAGCATCAACTGCCATAATGAAAATCTGTACAATTTCAGACAAAATATCTACAAACTTGTCATTACAGGATGGCCAAACACCTGAGAATATTTTCCTAGCAAAGCAAAAATTGATGTGGCACATGACAGGTGTCTCAATGTTCAACATGTTGCTCTGTATAAGATGCATTGGACTCATTGTATAGGTCTCCAAGACAGGAGAGTAAAACTAATGGCTCGAAATTCTGGGGAGAAATATTTGGTTTCACAGCAAAGATGAACTTTACAGCCATCAGACATACCCCGATCTTACAGTCAGAAATGTTTGAGCACAGGCTGAATAACCACTTTCTCAGAAAATATTGTTTAAAGACACAAGTACCGGATGGGTGGGTTGGATTAACTCATCTTTAACATCTCTTCCGGTTCCAATATTTCATAATTTTTATAATTCTAACCAGTCCTGATATGAAGTTAGATAGGAGTTGAGTCAAATCTCAATTCAAACCCATGCTTGCTGTGTGACCTTGGGATAAGGACATCCATTCTCCAACCCTCTGGAATACAAAATGGAATACAAAAGGGCTAATATCTCTCTCAGTGAAAATTAAGTTAAATGATGCTACTAGGTGCTTAGCACATTTCCTGGCTCTTGGTAAGAACTTAATAATGCCAATGCTATATTATTTTAGTCTGTTGAGTTTCACTCTGTTATATCATTTGTTACTGACATTTTTATTTCTTAGTGAAGGCCAGCGTTTTAAATATTCATTTCCCTAGCCCGTCCTCTCGTTCCTCCTTTCTACGTTAATGCTACAATAATACGGAGATTTAGAATCTGTACTGAATAATAACGTCCTGAAATCATCACTTTGCATGGCTTCCAAATAAAGTTCAAACCTCTTTGTCATTCAATGATTTATACCATTAGATAACAAAAAGTTTTATTTTTATATCCCAGAAGTATCACATGGTTTAGCTTTTTCACAAAGAGCATTCAGTAGACTCATTGTTGATTCATATATCCCTTCAGCTTTCTCCCGTTCAAACCCCTCTCTCCTATGCATCACATTGGGTTGTCAGGGCCCTTTAGTTAAGTGCTTAAATAGTGACACCCCCAGTTAAGGCCACTTCTACATACCCATGAATATGTTTCTTTTGTTAACATTTAGCACATACTTAATTCTGTATTAATTATTATGAGTATTTATTGTTTTTTCTTCGGTACCAGACTGTAAATTGAGTATACTATGTCGTACAGTGGCTTACATACAGCAGGTATCAGTAAATACATGTTTTTAATAAAATTATTAAAAGCAGATTAGTGACAAGCTAACATAGCTGCAGTATAAGTAAGCAACAGCCTCACACTGCCTGAGTTGAAGTGAATAAACAAAGAATTGTTTGCTGTTATTTTATTCAGCAGAGGACATGGGGATGATAAGGGACCATTTGCTCATTAAGGAATGTGAGTATTAGAGTGTGAGCAATAAGTGGTAAAAAAATATGTGCATCTCTAAGTTCACTGGGAGGGATTTAGTGTAGAGGGCTCTACAATTTTAGAAGTCAAGGCCTGAGATTCAGACATACCCCCCGTTTCTCCCCCTAAGTTCAGCCGTGTGCATTTTTCTCCTCCATGTCTCTGGAGGGAATAATGTTTCTGATGAGGTGGGCAGACAGTTCCCAGGACTTACCTGGGTAGGACTCTGTGGTGCTGAGGGGCTGTAGCCTGCAAGTTCTGCGGCAAAAATTTGAGTTACTTTCTGAACTCGAATGAAAGCAATAGCCCTCTGCAAAGTTGGTTATATGATATAATAATTGCATACACTGTGTATTGACACTAAGACAAATAATGATAATGATGTCCCACTAGAATCTTATTCCACAAGTACCAACTCTTGGGAAAAGAAACAATTAGGATTTCCTTTTACCCCATTAGCTCATGAGTGTTTGATGGTATCACATAGGTGTGATCCATTACTCTGTTAGATTATGGATTGGAAACCAAAGTGTTAAAGATTTTGTTAGAGTTCCAGGGAATTTCAGGCCAAGCTATTTCAAACTTCAAAATTTCAGAAAAATTTAAGATATACACTAAAGGAATTTTCTAAGGTGATTTCTTTAAAGAGATAAATAGAAAATCAGTAAAACAACCCCCTTGTAAGATTTGAAAGCTTCTATTTTCATTGATCTCTATATTGATAATACATTGATTATGTTAGATATCATCAGGTACTTATAAAATACTCTAAATAATACTTGGAATATTTTAACTTCTGGCTATATGAAAACATCTGCCAGATATCGTCATAAACTCCAAAGATGTTCCTAGCAAAGCTAACAAGTAAGTTAATGACTTTACTTTCCTCTAAAGTTATAAGAAAAATGTGAAATAACAGCATAGAGTACTATGTCCATATATATAGTCATATGCAGATATTATTTTCATTCCATATAAATATTACATTTTATGTGTTAGGAAATAAAAATATATTTAATGTTTTTATTCAATATTCATTGAATGGGATACCATTTTTGAGATCATAATTATGACAGTAAAATTGACATATAAACTTATGGAAGCTAAAGGTGTACAAAATGTTGATTTAAAACAACTACATATTGCAAAATGCTTACTACCACAGATTACTGTACTTGGCCATTTCATAATTACCATTTCCTTTTTGTGATGAGAACATTTAAGAACTTTCTTTTAAAACTTCCAAGTTTGTTAACACAGTACTATTAACTATAATCATTGTGCTGTACTAGATCTCCAGAATTCATCTTATAACTGAATATGTGTGCCCTTCGACACACATCTCCCATTTCCCCATCACTATTTTACTCTGTTTCTATGAGTTCAGCTTTTTTAGATACCAAATATAAGTGATATCATACATTATTTCTCTTTCTCTTTCTGAGTTATTTCACTTAACCCAATGCGTCCAGGCCATTCCATCATTCCATGCAGTCCCAAGGGACAGGATTTCTTGCTTCCTCATAGCTGAATAATATTCCATCGATATATATATCCCTTCATTTATGTTGTTTCCTTATTTTTCAAATCAAATTTACATTGAAATGCTTTAAATTATTACTACATGTAAGACTTTAATCTTTTTTTTTAAAGGTACTTTTAAAAATTGCTACAGAAAGGGGGAAAAATCCAGAAAAGGATCATCCATAAACACTATGGAAGTTGTTCATCAAAAATTGTCAAATTTTAGAACACGATGTATGGTGTTATGTAAAAAAGAGTAGTTGTTCTCAAGATTTTGGCAATTTTGGTGGAGATAATATCCACAAGCAATGCCACCAGAAATGATAAAATTGTTATAGGACATGTGATGAACCAGAAGTGTGCCTGACAGACAATAGCTTGGAGTGGTCAGAAGTGCATGGAGAATTGAACACTTCTGCTTGTCATGGAAAAATGTGTAAAACTGAAAGGTGAGTAAAGTTTGGAAAAGGAGAACGGAGTCACGAGACTATTTCAGGCTGGGGGAGGAGCATGAATGTAGACAAGGCCATAGGAATGAAGACAGCCTTGCTGAGATATCACAGGAACTACCCCACCCAGAACGACATCCAGCTTTCCAGCAGGTCTTAATAGATCTTAAAATATCAATATATTTTATTTATGCATGATGTTTTATTTTAGTCACATTCATATTCTTCTTCTTAGATACAAAGTTAAATTTAAACATTAAACTCTAGAGAGAACAACACTGAATGATCTATTACTAAATATAAATATTTGAAAGAGTGGTAGAAAGTGATCATTTTCATTCTCCCTTTCTTCCTTAATAATAATTCCTTGGTTGTCACATGGCTACATAGGCAAAGACATACAGACAATCAACAGGTAAATGGAAAGGTGCTCAACATCGCTAATCATCAGGGAAATGCAAATCAAAACAACAATGAGATATTACTTCACAACTCTTAGCATGGCTATTACCAAAAAGATAAGAAGTAAGTGTTAGCTAAGATGTGGAGAAAAAGAACCTTGTACACTCTTGGAAAAAGAAACAAAGGAATTTCCCTTTATCTCCATTGGTTCTCAAGAAGTGTTTAATACTGTCACCTAACTGTGACCTACTTCTAATACTAGATTATGGGTTGGAAATGAGGATGTTTCATGCTCAGCCCTTTAAAAATTCAGAATTTTAGGAAATTTTGAAAGCAGAGACTAAGGGGATTTTCTAAAGTGTTTCCCACAGGGAATGAATATAAAATTGGGAAAAATAATTTTGCATTGTGTTATAGCTTGAATTGTGTACCCTCAAAATTATGTTGAATTATTCACATTCATTATGTGTGAATGGGATCTCATTTGGATGTAGAGGCTTCACTGGTGTAATCAAGTTTAGATGAGGTTGGTAGAATGCACACTAATCCAGTATGACTGATATCTTTATAAAAAGAGGAAAATTTAGACACAGACCCACAGGGAGAATAACACGTAAAAAACAGAGGTAGAGATTGGAATAATGCAATTCCTATGAAATCAGTGTAAGTGGTTGCTGGGCATGCCCCATAGGGGCAAGGAGAAAGTTCCAGAGTGAAATTGAAAGATATGTTGCAGATTTGAAGTGAACTGCCCCTAATACAAATTGAGTCTCAGCTTGCACAGCTAACGTGTGTCTGCTGCTGAAATGAGAGGCAGTCTGAGAGAATGTGACATGGGTACAGTACAGGTGTGACAGCTTGTGAATGTCTGTGTACTATGGATGCTGTACAATCAATGAATATTTGAGTGTGTATGCTTTGCCCTTCTGGAAGGAAATTGAAGTGAGAGAGATAAAAAGAATATGCTTTCAAAGTATCATATAATTGTATAAGCACTGTAGGCTAAGAAGAGAAAGACCCAGTTAGTTTCTCTGAGAGAAAATAGAGGATGACATGAAAAGCAATTTACATGAAGTTTCAAAGATGAGTTTTCTGAGGAAACAACTTTAAGACCTTATAGGCTTTAGAGGTATATTTTTTTCTAAATCAGATTCTGGCAAATTTTTCACTGATTATCCAGAGGTACAGTGGTAATAGTAAATAAACCACTAGGCTGATTTAGCTTAGAGAAATCATTTAACTTAGTTTAAAGTGAAAGAAATTGATAGACAGTAAAGTCTTCATAAGCTCAGATTAATAAAGGTTGATTGAGATCTTACACAGGCAAGGAGGCCAACTACTTGGTGTCTTCAATTGGATATATGACACATGTTTAGAGTTCTAGAGGACAGCACAATAGAGCTAAGACCCATTAGCCACCCTCCCTCCAGCTAAAGATCTGAATAGACTGTGGTTTGGATAGTCAGGAGTCTATAAATAACATTTATACATAGACTAGACTGCATAAACTTGAATTAGACCAAAGTAACTTAACCAGCCCCACCAAAAACAGGCAAATATAAAGATTCCTCTGGCTGTAGCAATACAGGTCCTTGTATGCAATTCTTTTGTGCTCTCTCTTTCTCTCTCAATTTTATTGAATTGTATTTTACATATAATAAATATCTACTTACCAAGTAATTTTATCAATGCCTGCATAGATGAAGTTGCACTCTGCTCAGGGTACAGACAGCATTGTTTGGGTTCCATGTATCACTTTACCCAGATTTGCTATGTTGACCCATCAACTAACAAACATATTCATTACTTCATAGTACCTCTCCATGTTGCTCACTTCAATTTCAAGGAAAAATAAGTCTTGCTTCAGAGACTCTTGGATTTAATGGCTTAAGAAATCAGGGACTCACAACTTATCACACCTGTACTGGGGTTTGACACACAAGGAGCTCAGGTTGAATACTTCTAAATTTTTGTGCAGAAATAAGGCACTAATCATCAATTATCTTGCAGATCTTGGAAGAACCCTCCAAACATAAACGTAATTGATATAAACCCAAAATACAAAGAAAAAACAAGTAACAGAAAAACATGTACCTAATTGGAGAGATCAATGGAAGAAGACAGAATGAAATACATGTGGTTTTTCCATTAATATTTTGCAAGAGGAACTGAATAACAAGAAAGTTATCAAGGACCTAGTAGGTGGCAGGAACTATACTACATTCTGGAGATAATGGCAGTGAAATATACGTATAGGGAGCTAGCTTCCAGGAGATTACGGTCCATTATACATCTGGACAACAAGCAGGTGTGCACAAACTAGAAGCATAAATGGCAAATCTGGGGGTAGATAGGACTGAGCACCATCGCAGCACATGAATGAGTCCTTAACTTAGATTTTAAGTTCTGTAAGCATTCTGTAGTAAAAGATGGAAGAAACAAGCCAGACAAGTAAGGTATATGGAGGAATAGGACAGAAAAAAATATGTTCCAAGCTACAGTTTGCAAAAAGCTAGAGACCACAGCCATCATATTCCTATGATTTATGTTGTTTCTTGAGTGATTGAAGAAAGGAGGCAGGTAATCGCTGCAGGAAGGTAGTATTTCCATTATGGCTGATGATTGGGTTTTTAATTGTATGGAAGAAAAGGGGAAGAGGTGATGGTGATGGAATTAGTGGGTCAGTATATCGAGGTTATCCTTAGGATTTCTTCTAATCTGCATCTCAAAAACACTTAGGAGAGAAAAATCCAGAAAAAGTATAACCAAATATACCATGGAAATAAAAAATAGGGTCAATAGAATACCATCAAATAAGGAAAAATTTTGACAGATGGACTAAATGAAACATATCAATTCATGCAGCTTAACAGATGATCACTTAATATATCATCCTCACATTATATTTTGGATCACAATAATATTCTTCTCTCTAGCATTTTCTTCAGGGCAACACTGACATCTTTATTCCGCAGGCTATAGATCAGGGGGTTCAGCATGGGCACAATGATGGTATAAAACACAGAGGACACTTTCCCTTGGTCCGTGGAGCTGGCTGATGATGGCTGTAGGTACATGAAGGCTGCAGAGCCGTAAAAAATAGCAACAGCTAAGATGTGGGAGCTGCAGGTGCTGAAGGCTTTGGACCTGCCCTCCTTGGACCGAATGCGGAGGATACTGGCAATGATGAAGCTATAGGAGCTAAGGATGGTCAGGCTGGGGGCAAGGATATTAATTGCACTAAAGACAAGAATCAGTAACTCATTGACATAGGTACTAGAGCAGGAAAGTTCTAAAAGAGAAAGAAGATCACAGAAATAATTGTTGATCACTTCAAATTTGCAGAAATGAACCCTAAACAGGCAGCCTGTGTGAGCAAATGCACAAACAATGCCTATAGCATACACTCCCCAAATCAATGAGAAACAGGCCTGATGGGACATGATGACGTTATAAAGCAATGGGCGACAAATGGCAACATAGCGGTCATACGCCATTGCGGCCAACATGTGACACTCTGAGATAGCAAATACAAGGAAGAAATAGAGCTGAGCCATGCATTCAGGGTAGGAGATGGTGTTCTTCTCTGCTACAAAGTCCACCAGCATTTTGGGGGTAATGACAGTGGAATGGCAGAGGTCAATGAAGGACAAGCTGCTGAGGAGGTAGTACATGGGGGTGTGCAGGTGAGAACTGAGCCCAATCAGTGTGATCATGCCCAGGTTGCCCACCACCGTGACCACGTAGATTCCTAGGAAGAGGAGGAAGAGGGGCAGCTGGAACTCTGGCTGCTGCGTTAGCCCAGCGAGGATGAACTCGGTCACCGCGGAGTGATTTCCCGCTGCCATCTTCCTCTGGGTGGCTCCTGAAGGGGAGAGAGTGAGGCACAGTTTGGGAGACATTTCCTTCTAATTCCATATTGTAAAAAATACCCCTTACAGGAAATGAACGGCTTAGATATTTCCTTGGTTTTGTATAATAATTTTATTCTGGATAAATTCAGCTATGTAGTTCTGATCCTTATTTACTATATTATGCCATAATATCAAATACATAAAATTACTGCACTTAAAATATTTCAGACATAATGGTGATCATGAGTCTTATCAACACTTCAATTATCTCTATGCCAATTTTTTCTAAAGTGAGGTTTGCAGACCTACAATTCAGAGGAAACATTTACAATGTATGAAGCTGGCTGAAAGGCCACCTGGAGGAACAAATCCTACTGAAGCGCCATCTTTGTCACCCAGCAGCTAATCTCTGCTAGGAGTGAAAAGAGGCACATGATTGCTAGGTCACTGGAATTTTTTTAACGAAATCAGAAAATTTGGGTTACTTGGTGAAATGATCAGATTTTTAATATGATTGTGAAAATTAAATCACAAAAACAACATTCACTGGGCAGCTGTTCTGGGGATCGGCCCACTGTCAGTTTGTGGCCCTTTGGCCAAATACTTCTGCGTTCACTTCAGGGAAGGGCGGTGAGTACGGGTCACGGCAGTCGGCCTTAAAGTCCAAATGCTTGTGTTCACATGCTGACAAACCTGGACAAGTGAAATCACCTCATTAAGTAATCAGCAGATGATTAGCACTCTGAAAATGACCACTGCTGTCTTTGTTTTACAACATGCTATCACTTGGAAAACAAGGGATAATTATACACTTCATAATACAGAAGCAGCAGTTAAAATGTTTAACCCTTTCTTTCATCTCTTTTTTCTTTCGTTAAGTATGAGGCTATGGAAAACAGTCATAAAATTATGGGATATAGAATCATAAACACAGTTCCTTGCCCTCCTTAACAGTAAACAGATTATTTTATCATTGGAAACCACAAAATAAAATTCTGAATGAAATCCTCCTGAATAAAAATAAAAGAGAAGGAACAGAAATCTAATATGTTCTACCTCACAGCAAATGAAAATCAACATGAAATAAAACTTAAATCCAAGTGTAAATGCTAAATCTGTAAACTTCTAAAGAAAACACTCAAGAAAATCCTCAACATATTGGGGTAATCTAAGATTTCTCAGGCAGGACACACATACAGACTAACCACACCAAAATAATAAACTGTGCTTCATCCAAAATAAAACTTAAAAATATACACCAGTAGAAAATTACAAGCACCACTTACTACAGATTTTTTTCAAAATATGTAACTAACAATGGCAAGACATAATAAGAATACAATCTATCAAATTTTTAAAAAGGGAAACTATTGAATAGATATATTTGAATAGATATGTCACAGAAGATGAGAAAGGAATAGTTAACAGGTAACTGAAAGACACCAGAGTCTTTATTCAACAGGGAAATGAAAACTACGATGAAACCATAATGACAAACTACTATACACCTACACTGAAATAGCCAAAGGAGGGGTGGAAAAAAAGGAAAAGAAGCAAAAACTTACCATACCAAAGTTTTGAGAGGATATGGAGCAACTAGAGTTCTCATGCATAGCTGGTGAGGAAGGGGATCAAGTTGTCCAACCACTTGGAAAACTTTCAGAATTTCTTAGAAAGTCAAGCTTGCACTTAGAATGCAACCTAACTTTATGCTCCAAGTATTTACCCAAGAGATATGCAAACACATCGCTACACAATGCCTTGTACAGAAGTGCGCATGGAAGCTCTGTTATTAATAACCAAAAGCTGTCAACACCCGAATATTCAAGCAATGAGTCAACAAAGAAATCATAATAGAGACATCGAGTGGAAACCACTCAACAATAAAAAAGTAATACATGACAGATACATCCAACAACATGGTGTTAATCTTGAAAGCATTGTGTTGAGTAAAAAGGAGCCAGACAAAAGATACACAAAGTACAGCCCCCTTTATATGATATTTCAGAGATGCAGAACTGATCTATAGTGATGGAAATGTAGTTGGAGGCTGGCAGCAGTGGGACCTGGGGGAATGACTGGGAAAGGAGCTAAGAGAAGCTTTTAGGATGACACTATTATGTCATGTAATTGGTTTTACTGGTGCAGAGTGTATGCATTTGGCAAAACTCTGTAGGTGTACTTTATTCTTAGAATGGGTATATTGGTATATTCATTCTGGATGTGATGTTGATAAAAATATGTCTTGGCATAATATTGATAAAATACTAATATAGTTAAACATAAAATGAATTCATAATATAAACTTAAAAATAGACACTAATAAAGAGTCATTAAGGATAAAAAAGATCTGAAAGAGATTCATAAATTTGAATATAAGTATTATTATGTATTCATTATGATCACTTTGAAAATGTGTATAACATTTTACACAGATAAAATAAAGCATGCCTCCACTAAATGACAGATTCTTTTTAAGGGCACAAAAAACCTTTTCAGAATTATTGATATGCTGATTCATCATGCAAGCTACAATACCTTTCCAGATGTTTTCATTAGTGCTCACATTTAAGAAAGTAAAATTTATCTTATCTTACAGATTTAGACCTAAAATATAAGAAGCAACATACAATAGTAATAATAAAATATAATAACCTATTAGAAAATGATAGACAGTATGTAGTTAAAGCTGTTTAAAAAATATGCTTCAGGTGGAGCCAAGATGGTGGTGTGAGTTGAGCAGCAGAAATCTCCTCCCAAAACCACATACATTTATGAAAATGTAACAAAGACAACTCTTCCTAGAAGAGAGACCAGAGGACACAGGACAACATCCAGACCACATCTATACCTGCGAGAACCCAGCGCCTCACGAATGGGGTAAGATACAAGCTCTAGCCCGGCGGGACCTGAGCGCCCCTCACCCCAGCTCCTGGCAGGAGGTGAGGAGGCAGAGCGGGAGAGAGAGGGAGCCCAGGACTGCTGAACACTCAGCCCCAGCCATCCGGGCCAGAGTGCAGACACAGTGCATGCATGGGGTCCTGGATACTAGGGAAACAGGACAGCAAGACCTGTGAGCAGGTCCCTGAGGCCAGTGCCCTGGGGACAAAGAAAAGTGAGTGGCTTTTTTTTTTTTGCGAGTGCTTTTTGGAAGTCTTAAAGGGACAGGGACCCCAAAGCCAGATGGAAGTGTCCTGGGACACTTAGTCCAGGAGCAGGGAATCGGGGGAACTCTGGGCACTCTAACCCCCTGGGCAACAGGGAGCACAGAGGCCCCTCATGGAGATAAATAGCCTCCCAGTCATTCCCCCTCCAACGCGGCTCCACCATATCAGAGCAGTAGCCTAAGGCAAGCCACGCCCACAGCAACAGCAGAGATAAATAGCAGCCTGGCAGGAATCAGAAGCCCTTTCTGTGCACAGCTGCCCAGCACAAGCCACTAGAGGTCACTGTTCTCCCAGGAGAGGAGGGCCACAAACCAACAAGAAGGGAAGTTCTTCCAGCCATCACTCGTCCCAGCTCTACAAACTATCTCTATCGGCAAGAAAAGGCAAAATTTTAGGCAGACAAAGATCATAGAGTCAACACCTGAGAAGGAGACAGACCTAACCAGGCTTCCTGAAAAAGAATTCAAAATAAAAATCATAAACATGCTGACGGAGATGCAGAGAAATATACAAGAGCTAAGCGATGAAGTCGGGAGGGAGATTACAGATGCCAGGAAGGAGATTACAGAAGTGAATCAAAGTCTGGAAGGATTTATGAGCAGAATGGATAAGATGCAAGAGGCCATTGATGGACTAGAAACCAGAGAACAGGAATGCATAGAAGCTGACATAGAGTTAAAAGGATCTCTAGGAAAGAAACAATATTAAGAGAACTGTGTGACCAATCCAAAAGGAACAATATCCATATTATAGGGTACCAGAGGAAAAGGGATAGAAAATTAATTTGAAGAAATAATGCTGAAAATTTCCCCAAACTGGGGGAGGAAATAATCGAACAGACCACGGAAATACACAGAACTCCCAACAGAAAGGACCCAAGGAGGATAACACCAAGACACATAATAATTAAAATGGCAAAGATCAAGGAGAAGGAAAGAGTTTTAAAGGCAGCTAGAGAGAAAAAGGTCACCTATAAAGGAAAACCCATCAGGCTAACATCAGACTTCTCAACAGAAACCTTATAGGCCAGAAGAAAATGGCATGATATATTTAATGCAATGAAACAGAAGGGCCTTGAACCAAGGGTATTGTATCCAGCACGATCATCATTTAAATATGATGGAGAGATTAAACAATTCCAAGACAAGCAAAAGTTGAGGGAATTTGCCTCCCACAAACCACCTCTACAG
The DNA here is from genome assembly GCF_030020395.1 of Manis pentadactyla. Taxonomy (NCBI): domain Eukaryota; kingdom Metazoa; phylum Chordata; class Mammalia; order Pholidota; family Manidae; genus Manis; species Manis pentadactyla. Next base: position 10,146,621 of record NC_080031.1, on the reverse strand, counting down.
GGTATTTTAGAGGGACTGTTCTATACGGGAGCACTCCTAAGACTAAACAGATGTCACCAGATAAAATAAAATAACAGCAAAGAAAGCAGACCAAACAAATAGTAACTAAAGGCAAAAAAAAGAAAATCAACTACCCATAAAAGCAGTTAAAGGAAACACGAAAGAGCACAGAATAAAACAATCAACATATAAAGAATGGAGGAGGAAGAATAAGAAGGGAGAGAAGAAAAGAATCTCCAGACAGTGTATATAACAGCTCAATAAGCGAGCTAAGTTAGGCAGTAAGATGCTAAAGAGGCTAACCTTGAACCTTTGGTAACCACAAATCTAAAGCCTGCAATGGCAATAAGTACATATCTTTCAATAGTCACCCTAAATGTAAAAGGACTGAATGCACCAATCAAAAGACACAGAGTAATAGAATGGATAAAAAAGCAAGACCCATCTATATGCTGCTTACAAGAAACTCACCTCAAACCCAAAGACATGCACAGACTAAAAGTCAAGGGATGGAAAAACATATTTCGGGCAAACAACAGAGAGAAGAAAGGAGGGGTTGCAGTACTGATATCAGACAGAATAGACTTCAAAACAAAGAAAGTAACAAGAGATAAAGAAGGACATTACATAATGATAAAGGACTCAGTCCAACAAGAGGATATAACCATTCTAAATATATATACACCAAACACAGGAGCACCAGCATATGTGAAACAAATACTAACAGGACTAAAGGGGGAAATAGACTGCAATGCATTCATTTTAGGAGACTTCAACATGCCACTCACCCCAAAGGACAGATCCGCTGGGCAGAAAATAAGTAAGGACATGGAGGAACTGAACAACACAGTAGAACAGATGGACCTAAAAGACATCTATAGAACTCTACATCCAAAAGCAACAGGATATACATTCTTCTCAAGTGCACATGGAACATTCTCCAGAATAGACCACATACTAGCTCACAAAAAGAGCCTCAGTAAATTCCAAAAGATTGAAATTCTACCAACCAACTTTTCAGACCACAAAGGTATAAAACTAGAAATAAACTCTACAAAGAAAACAAAAGGGCACACAAACACATGGAGGCTTAACAACATGCTCCTAAATAATCAATGGATCAACGAGCAAATTAAAATAGAAATCAAGGAATATATGGAAACAAATGACAACAATAACACAAAGCCCCAACTTCTCTGGGACGCAGCGAAAGCAGTCTTAAGAGGAAAGTATATAGCGATCCAGGCACACTTGAAGAAGGAAGAACAATCCCAAATGAATAGTCTGACATCACAATTATCAAAATTGGAAAAAGAAGAACAAATGAGGCCTAAAGTCAGCAGAAGGAGGGACATAAAAAAGATCAGAGAAGAAATAAACAAAATTGAGAAGAATAAAACAATAGAAAAAATCAATGAAAGCAAGAGCTGGTTCTTTGAGAAAATAAACAAAATAGATAAGCCTCTAGCCAAACTTACTAAGAGAAAAAGAGAATTAAAACACATCAACAGATTCAGAAATGAGAATGGAAAAATCATGACAGAATCCACAGAAATACAAAGAATTATTAAAGACTACTATGAAAACCTATATGCCAACAAGCTGGAAAACCTAGAAGAAATGGACAACTTCCTAGAAAAATACAACCTTCCAAGACAGACCAAGGAAGAAACACAAAATTAAAGCAAACCAATTACGAGCGAAGAAATTGAAACGGTAATCAAAAAACTACCCAAGAACAAAAGCCCCAGGCCAGATGGATTTAACTTGGAATTTTATCAGACACACAGAGAAGACATTATACCCATTCTCTTAAAATTTTTCAAAAAACAGAAGAGGAGGGAATAATCCCAAACTCATTCTATGAAGCCAACATCACCCTAATACCAAAACCAGGAAAAGAACCCACAAAAAAAGAAAATTACAGACCAATATTCCTGATGAATGTAGATGCAAAATATTCCATAAAATATTAGCAAACTGAATTCAACAAAAATATATCAAAAGGATCATACACCATGACCAAGTGGGATTCATCCCAGGGATGCAAGGATGGTACAACATTAGAAAATACATCAACATAATCCACCACATCAACAAAAAGAAGACAAAAACCACATGATCATCTCCATAGATGCTGAAAAAGCATTTGACAAAATTCAACATCCATTCATGATAAAAACTCTCAGCAAAATGGGTATAGAGGGCAAGTATCTCAACATAATAAAGGCCATATATGATAAACCCACAGCCAACATCATATTGAACAGCGAGAAGCTGAAAGCTTTTCCTCTGACATCAGGAACAATACAGGGATGCCCACTCTCCCCACTGTTATTTAACATAGTACTGGAGATCCTAGCCACGGCAATCAGACAAAACAAAGAAATACAAGGAATTCAGATTGTTAAAGAAGAAGTTAAACTGTCACTATTTGCAGATGACATGATATTGTACATAAAAAACCCTAAAGACTCCACTCCAAAACTACTAGAACTGATATCGGAATACAGCAAAGTTGCAGGATACAAAATTAACACACAGAAATCTGTGGCTTTCCTATACACTAACAATGAACCAATAGAAAGAGAAATCAGGAAAACAACTCCATTCACAATAGCATCAAAAAGAATAAAATACCTAGGAATAAACCTAACCAAAGAAGTGAAAGACCTATACCCTGAAAACTATAAGTCACTCTTAAGAGAAATTAAAGGGGACACTAACAAATGGAAACTCATCCCATGCTCGTGGATAGGAAGAATTAATATCGTCAAAATGGCCATCCTGCCCAAAGCAATATACAGATTTGATGCAATCCCTATCAAATTACCAGAAACATTCTTCAACGAACTGGAACAAATAATTCAAAAATTCATATGGAAACACCAAAGACCCTGAATAACCAAAGAAATCCTGAGAAAGAAAAACAAAGTAGGGGGGATCTCGCTCCCCAACTTCAAGCTCTACAAAAAGCCATACTAATCAAGACAATTTGGTACTGGCACAAGAACAGAGCAACAGACGAGTGGAACAGATTAGAGACTCCAGACATTAACCCAAACATATATGGTCAATTAATATTTGATAAAGGAGCCATGGACATACAATGGTGAAATGACAGTCTCTTCAACAGATGGTGCTGGCAAAACTGGACAGCTACATGTAGGAGAATAAAACTGGACCATTGTCCAACCCCATACACAAAAGTAAATTCAAAATGGATCAAAGACCTGAATGTAAGTCATGAAACCATGAAACTCTTAGAAAAAAACATAGGCAAAAATCTCTTAGACATAAACATGAGTGATCTCTTCTTGAACATATCTCCCCAGGTAAGGAAAACAAAAGCAAAAATGAACAAGTTGGACTATATTAAGCTGAAAAGCTTCTGTAAAGCAAAAGACACCATCAATAGAACAAAAGGTACCCTACAAGGTGGAAGAATATATTTGTAAATGACACATCCGATAAAGGCTTAACATCCAAAATATATAAAGAGCTCACCCACCTCAACAAACAAAAAACAAATAATCCAATTAAAAAATGTGCAGAGGAACTGAACAGACAATTCTCCAAAAAAGAAATACAGATGGCCAACAGACACATGAGAAGATGCTCCACATCGCTAATAACAGAGAAATGCAAATTAAAACCACAGTGAGGTATCCCCTCACACCAGTAAGGATGGCTGCCATCCAAAAGACAAACAACAACAAATGTTGGCGAGGCTGTGGAGAAAGGGGAACCCTCCTACACTGCTGGTGGGAATGTAAATTAGTTCAACCATTGTGGAAAGCAGTATGGAGGTTCCTCAAAATGCTCAAAATAGACTTACCATTTGACCCAGGAATTCCACTCCTAGGAATTTACCCTAAGAATACAGCACTCCAGTTTGAAAAAGACAGATGCATCCCTATGTTTATCGCAGCACTATTTACAATAGTCAAGAATTGGAAACAACCTAAGTGTCCATCTGTAGATGAATGGATAAAGAAGATGTGGTACATATATACAATGGAATATTATTCGGCCATAAGAAGAAAACAAATCCTACCATTTGCAACAACATGGATGGAGCTAGAGGGTATTATGCTCAGTGAAATAAGTCAAGTGGAGAAAGGGAAGTACCAAATGATTTCACTCATCTGTGGAGTATAAGAACAAAGGAAAAACTGAAGGAACAAAGCAGCAGCAGAATCACAGAACCCAAGAATGGACTAACAGGTACCATAGGGGTAGTGACTGGGAAGGATGCGTGGGTAGGGAGGGATAAGGCGGGGGAAGAAGAAAGGGGTTATTATGATTAGCATGCATAATGGGTGGGGGAGAAAGGGGAGGGCTGTACAACACAGAGAAGACAAGCAGTGATTCTACAACATTTTGCTATGCTGATGGACAGTGACTGTAAAGGGGTTTGTGGGGGGGACCTGGTATAGGGGAGAGCCTAGTAAACACAATATTCTTCATGTAAGTGTAGATTAATGAAAAAAAAAAAAAAGAAAGAAAGAAAAGGGGGATTACTCCCTGATAGGATAAAACTAACTGTAAATCAACGATTAATGCATGCTTTAAATATCCTTAATTTTGATCACTTAAAGGGTGTCAGATGATCGGCTATGGAGGTACATTTTTCAGATAATATTCCTTTCTCTTAAAAAAAAAAAAAGTAGTTCCTGTGTGGTGACCTCCAATGAGTTCTACACAATGGTATAAAGGGCATATCAAAGTGTGGGCAAAGGGTTTGTTTGTGTTTATACGGAGGATCAAAGCCTAATTTAGCTACCCAGAAAATGAATTAAGATACGATATGAAGAAGAACTTCCAACATCAACATCCTCTGGAAGAGTCATTCCAGAAAATGATCATCAAAAAACTTCAACAAAGATCCTGGTGCTGTTGCAGTTGTAGCTGCATTCATCCCACCGATTCCTGGACTTGCCACTGGAATGAGGAAGGAGATATCTAAGCTGGCCTGTGCATACAGTATAACAACAAATTTGACTGGATCTATACTGTTGGAACTCAACCAAGAATTATGAGAAGTGCATGTTGCAGTGCTCCAAAATCTTGCGACTACAGACTATCTACTGTTAAAAGAACATATGGGATGTGAACAGTTCCCAGGAACGTGTTGTTTTAATTTGTCTTATTTTTCTCAAACTATTCAAATTCAGTTCGACAATATCCATCATATCATTGATAAGTTTTCACAAATGCCTGGGGTGCCTAACTGGTTTTCTTGGTTTCACTTGGTTTCACTGGTAATTGTAGGTCTGCTTTGGTTATGTAGCTGTATTCCTATAATGTTAATGTGTGTATGCAATTTAATTAGTAGTTTAAAACCTATACATGCTTATGTTACTCTAGAAGAAGATATGTCAAAGAAATAATCAATCTTCCCATGTTTTCTTCCGTCTGCTACTTCTATAGCTTTTCTTCTTCTTTCCTAATTACAACCCTTAAGTAGAATTTGTGCCTCATATAGAAATTACTGAGTATCATAATTCTTCCAAGTGGTAAAGATACCTCAAGACAAATGCTTGGCATAGAAGCCACAGGGCATAAATCTGCAAAGAAGTAAAAAGCTCACCTTTTCAAACAATATTGCTTCTCTCTCACTTACCAACTTTACATTTCCCTGTATGGCCCTGGAAGATGACTGGTTAGCCAGAGATGGGTAAGATTCCTCAAGGGAGGAACAACCTAAGACAGGCACAGTTGCACGGGCGCCATCAGGTGAGAAATTGGGGATCAACAGAGGTGAGGCTTAGAACCTCACCCCCCTGTTTTGAGAGAAATCTTCTCCATCCATGGATGTTTCGTTGCCCTTGTCTAGCTTGGATTAATATTTAGTCTATAGGCACAGACCTGATCATCTACATTTGCCCTCTTACAACACTAAACTATGTTTTCTACCTTTATCTTGCATCTACCTACCACCTCAACATTTTATTTAAAAATAATAATAATAATAATAAGGGAGAAATATGGGCTTCACATATAAATCAAGTATAAAAATCAAACGAAAAATCATGTCTGACTTGTTTATAGTTCATGATGTGTGATCAAAACCGAAAGTTTCTGTGATGACTGCCCTTGCACTGTTCACCATGTAAGAACTTATTCACTATGTAAGAATTTGTTCACCATGTAAGAACTTGTTCGTTATGCTTCAGAAGATTGGAGACTGTTGAGAATTAGGCTTGGGGTTGATTAATGATTGTGCATTGAGTCCCCTATACAGAATTTTATTGTTGTTAACAACCATTTGATCAATAAATATGAGAGATGCCCTCTCAAAAAAATAAAATAAAATAAAATAAAATGTCTAAGAAAATGTAAAAAATATATATATATATGCTTAGCAAACAGCAACTTAATAGTAAAATGGATAAAACTTTAAAAAAATCAACTCTTTGCATACCGGATATATGTTTTGAGTAGAATCCATAGGGAAAAAAAGGGGTGGGGTGGCTCAATTCCTTATTAACTCAAAAGAAAACACAATAGAGTAAGTGGATAGTTGATAAAGCAATTTATTTCAGATTGCATTTATACAACTACAGTGCCTGAAGTCTATTCAGTGATAATCCCCATCAGCTTCAGAACATAGCTTCCCATCTCGAGTTCCCTGGACCAGAGTGCCATGAATGGCTCATAACAGTGCTGAAGTCTTGGTCTTCTTAGTCCTTAAGGTAGTAGGGCTCAGCCTGTGGCAGCCACAGACTTCTAGCTGGTCACGACCACAAACAGTCTGATCCATTAGCCCCTTTACATCACTCAAATATTACTACTTCCTATGGGTGCTGTTAGGTTAAGAAGCACTGTGCTACTTAAACTCCATCTGTGCTTTTGTGTTTATTTATGGATAGTCTTTTCAAGAAGAGACATTGACAAGAGGGAAGGCAAATGAAAGTGGTGAAGAACATGGTAAATATTTAAAGGTAATAGGGTCATTATTAGCAGGTATCATCATATATCTGGAGGTAGTCTAAAGGGAACAAAGACATTTTATGTGCTATGTTTGAAAAATCTAAGAATATACCCTGTATTGATATAAAAAAAAATATTCTAACAATTTGAGTTCTTAGAAATGCCATGAGCTACTAATTCCTAATCATTGAATACACACAACCATAAATCAAAAGATGATCCAATTTCTGAGACCCTGGAGAAAGGATTTTCTTCCCTGCTTTCAAGATAAGTATGAATATCCACACTACCTCTTGCCACTCTGCAGACTTGGTACCCATCTGGTTCCTTTGCATTTCAGAGACTTTCCTTTCATATCAGAAACCTTGCAGTTTCTGGAATGTGTCACATCTCTCAGTTATCTGCATTTTTATTTGCTCATCTTTCCACAGGAAGCAGTAGTCTTGCAAAACTAGTTCATGTTTGTTATCTTATAAATATATTTCTTTTCAAATCTTATTTAAATTTAATGTCATCACATTAAATCCTTGTATTTGATCAGAACTTCCCCCTATTACATGCTCAGAAAACTGCCATTTCTAAATAGTACATTTTCAGACTTCAGCTTCCCCATAAACCAGATGATGGACCAAATCCGACTTATTCTCTTTATTCCAAGTGAAGAGCACAGTGTTTGGCACATTAAAACAGGTGGTTTTAAAAAGATTGTATGAATTCAATAAATTGATGTATTGAGAACATTTGCCTGAAATTTTACAGTAACTATTCCCAGACCTAGTAGTCTCCAATCACAAGCAATTCATTTCAGATTGCATTTATACAACTACAGTGCCTGAAGTCTATTCAGTGATAATCCCTATCAGCTTCAAATCACACTCACCTTTCCTCTTCCTGGAAACCTCAGTTCCAGACTCTGTTTGCACCATGCTCTCAGAGGAGAACAGTGTGACGTTGGTGCTGGGGGCCCTGGGGGCCAGCACCCTGCTCTCTTCAGTGCCCAGAGGCAGGCACAGCACTGGGTCTCAGAGCCGCTTCTGAAGCTGGTCTGTGGCCCCGGCCCCCATCTCCAGTTGGAAGTCTTCCTCTGTGTTTCTCCAGCTTAGGATGCAAACACCCTCACCTTCCCAGTCCCCTGAGCAGGTCTGGCTGCCATGCTGTGCAGGCTTCCCCTGGAGTTCGATTTTTCAGGCCCCAAATACCGCAGAGTCAAATACCCCCAAGGATTTCCTTTCCTCAGGGAACAGGCTCTTGAGAAAGAAGCAATCGCAGTTGACATTTCCCAGTTGTCTAACCTTTTCCTCCTAAAGGGATTCTTTGTCAATCCTGAACTTATTAATTGGTGATAAAGATTTATTCATAGTATCACATGAGGATTTATAATTTTTAAAATTCATATTCTGATCCAGCAAGTCTGTGTGGGATTTGAGAGTCTGAACATCTTACCCGCTCTTAGCCATTGCTGCTCATCATACTCCATACTGTGAACAGCAAATTTTTGAAGACCAGGATATATCCTGATGAGATAGCTTATGACTAATAGGGCTAGAAATTTTGAATAATGAATTAAAACATTTATTTCCCCAAAAATATGTTGTAATTTATTACACGTCAAAATAGGTAACACATCTACTTAATTCAAAAGCTGTATCTACATATAATTGGATATTAAAATTAAATGTTAAAGCTTCATAATATTAATGCAATATTTGACTATTTGACTTTTTGATGACATCCCAATTAAAAATTCTACTTGCTAATTTGAATATTCAAGGAAAATATTTTACTATTAAGCACCTATATTCCATATTACTTTTTTTCTTACATATTTTCATTTTTGTAAAAAATACAAGAATAATTGGAAGAGCTTTTAGATTTCATTTTAAGTCATGATAAACTGGATGGTCCCATCAGGAGAATTTTGGTTAGGTATATAAAATATGGTTAAATATATCGAGTTTGATTCTCTTTAAATGTATTAGATGCACATTTGAATCATTGAGTGAGTTCTTTTTTTTTTAATCTCAATACCCAGGGTGCACCCATATTAGTAAACCAAAATCTTGGGTCTGAGGTCAGATCAATATTTTTTACAAGTTTCTCAAAATGTAATCTGCACAGGAATAACCTAGGTATCTTGTTCAAATGAAGATTCTGATGTAGTGGGTGTGATGTTTGGGTGAGAATATGCAGTTTAACAAACTGTCAGGTCGTCCCATTGCTGCTGGACTCTGGACCGCTCTGAGGTACAAGGTGGTAGATAATCTCTGGTTTTGAATCCCTTCCATCATAATTCTTGCAGATTCGGGCAGGGCCCCCATACCAATGCATCAGAAAACTTTCTTCTGCCTTGAATTGCAGTGGATGCAGGATTCTGGGATGATTACAGGGGAGGACTGTGTGTCTGGAATGCTGCTTACAGAGGAGCCGACGAGACTGTTCCTTCAGTGTGCTGAGTTATAGAAATGAGAAGGAGAGCTGGAGCTCCATTAAGGACAGAAATGGGAAGGACATAAACAGGCCTTTCCAGAAATGATTCTACAAAAATGATAACTAAGAGAGTCATAGAAGTCATTCTTTCTTATCTATCAGGGTATGTGTTCTTGATCCCTGAGGCATGCCAATATTTTATAAGTCCCAGCAATTCAAGGGTCTACCCTCCAGGACTCTTTTTGTCTGTGCTCTGTTAGTTCACTTGTGTCTGTTGCATGGTGCCCGGGACTAAGAATCATGCCCAAGAGAGTGGTTGCAATTGTCACAATATAAGTTGGTCAAGTTGGTCATGGAAGGGAAGTGCACTGTTGAGAATATAGTCACTGGCTCTGTAATATATTTCCATGCTGACAGACAGTAACTGTGGTGAGGATTTAATAATGTGTGTAACTGTTGAATCACCGTGTTGCATACTTGAAACCAATAGAATATTGTATATTAACTATGCTTCAATTTTAAAAACTGAAAGTCCCTTTCTATCATCACAATTTGATTCATAGTGTTTCTCCATACACAGTCATCATAATACAGGTTCAAAAGTAGTGGCATGGACAGCAACATTGGAGATGTGTTATATGGGAAAGTGTCACAAAATTTCCAAAAATTTGACAAATAAGCCTAATACGTAAAACAAAGGCTTGTTTCCAATATGACATAATGACACTGATTCTACTAATGAACAGTTTGTACTATCTAGTATTTTGTTTGGGGCAGATTTGACATCTTTATTCCACAGGCTGTAAATCAGAGGCTTCAGCATGGGTACAATGATGCTGTATCACACAGAGGACACTTTCCTTGGTCCGTGGAGCCAGCTGATGATGGCTGCACGTACATGAAGGCTGCACAGTCAAAAAAACAGCAAAACCTGAGATGTGGGTGCTGCAGGTTGTAAGCTAACGGTGTACAGAATGTTCATTTAAAACAAATATATATTGCAAAATGATTACTTCCATAGCATTAGCCTACATGGTTATTGTATAATTACCATTTCCTGTTTGTGATAAGAACATTTAAGGTCATTCTTTTAGAAACTTTCAATAGTACTGTTACACAGTACTATGAACTGTAGTCACTATGCTCCCCAGAACTTATTCACCTTATAACTAGATGTGTGTATCCTTTGACACACATCTCCCCATTTCCCCAGTGACTGTCTAGTAACCACCAACTCTGTTTCTAAGAGTTTGGCTTTTTTAGATTCCACATATAAGTGGTATTATACATTATTCATTTTTCTCTTTCTGAGTTATTTCTCTTAGCCTTATGCTGCCAGGTCATTCCATGTAGTCCTAAGTGGCAGGATTTCCTGCTTCCTGATGGCTGCATAATATCCCATTTTGTGTGTGTGTGTGTGTGTGTGTGTGTGTGTGTGTGTGTGTACACCCCTTCATTTATGTTGTTTCCTTGTTTGTCAAATCAAAGTTACTTTGAGATGCTTTAAATTATTATTATATGTAAGACTTTAATGTGTTTTTTAAGGTCTTTTAAAAAAAAAGTCTACAAAGAGGAGGAAAAACCCAGAAAAGGATAATCATAAACCCTATCAAAAATGTTCATCAAAAATTGTCAAATTTTACAGCCTCTTCAACAGCTGGTGTTGGCAAAACTGGACAGCTACATGCAAGAGGATGAAATGGATTATTGTTTAACCCCATACACAAAAGTAAACTTGAAATGGATTAAAGACTTAAATGTAAGTCATGAAACCATAAAACTCTTAGAAGACAACATAGGCAAACATCTCTTGAATATAAGCGTGAGCAACTTCTTCCTGAACCCATCTTCTCGAGAAAGGGAAACAAAAGCAAAAATGAACTTATGGTACTACAACAAACTAAAAAGTTTTTGTATGGCAAAGGACATCATCAACAAAACAAAAAGGCATCCTACAGTATGGGAGAATATATTTGTAAATGACATATCAGACAAAGGGTTAACATCTAAAATATAGAAAGAACTTACACACCTGAACACCCAAAAAGCAAAAAACCCAATTAACAAATGGGCAGAGGATATGAAGAGACAGTTCTCCAAAGAAGAAATTCAGATGGCCAACAGACACATGAAAAGATGCTCCACATCACTAATCATCAGGGAAATGCAAATTAAAACCGCAATGAGATATCACCTCACACCAGTAAGGATAGCCAGCATTGAAAAGACTAACAACAACAAATGTTGGCGCGGATGCGGAGAAAGGGGAAGCCTCCTACACTGCTGGTGGGAATGTAAGCTAGTTCAACCATTGTGGAAAGCAATATGGAAGTTCTTCAAAAAATGAAAAATAGAAATACATTTTGACCCTGAAATCCCACTCCTTGGAATATACCCAAAGAATACAACTTCTCAGATTCAAAAAGACATATGCACCCCTATGTTTATTGCAGCACTTTTTACAATAGCCAAGATATGGAAGCAACCTAAGTGTCCATCAGTAGATGAATGGATAGAGAAGATGTAGTACATATATACAATGGAATACTATTCGGCCATAAGAAAGAAACAAATCCTACCATTTGCAACAACATGGGTGGAGCTGGAGGACATTATGCTCAGTGAAATAAGCCAGGCAGAGAAAGACAGAGATTTCCCTCATTTGTGGAGTATAACAATGAGGCAAAACTGAAGGAACAAAATGGCAGCATACTCAGAGACTCCAAGAATGAACTAGTGATTACCAAAGGGGAGGGGTGTGGGAGGGCAGATGGGGAGGGAGGGAAAAGGGGACTGAAGGGTATTATGTTTAGTATACATGGTGTGAGGGATCATGGGGAGAACAGTGTACCACAGAGAAGGGACATAGTGGATCTCTGGCAACTTGCTGCACTGATGGACAGTGACTGTGTTGGGGTATGGGTGGGGACTTGATAATATGGGTCAATGTAGTAACCACATTGCTTTTTCATGTAAAACCTTCATAAGAGTATATATCAATCATACCTTAATAAAAATTTTTTTTAATTCTCAAATTTTAGAACAAGCAGTATGGTGAAATGTGTGACAGAATAGTTCTCAAACTTTTGACAATTTTAATAGAGATAATATCCACAAGCATTCATTCATAGTAAACACCATCAGAAGAGACATCATTATTATATAAATTGTGATGAACCAGAAGTATACCTTATAATAGACTGAAGTGGTCAGAAATGCATGGAGAATTGAACACTTCTCTTTGTCATTTAAAAGTGTATAAATATGAAAGATGAGTGAGATTTGGAATATGAGAATGGAGGCAAGAGGCTGTTTCAGGTTGAGAAAGTACCATGGCCATAGAAATGAACCCAACCTATGTGGAGATATCATAGGAATTATGCTTGGCATGACATCCAGCTTTTTAGCAAGTCTTAATAGATATAAAAATATTAATACTTTTTACTGATGCATTATAAGTTTTATTTTAATCATATTCATATTCTTTTTCTTAGATACAATGTTAAATTTAAACATTAAACTCTAGAGAGAACAACACTGAGCAGTCTACTAATAAATATGAATATTGGAAGAGTGGTAGAAAGTGTTAATTAATGCTAATTTTCATTTTCTCTTTCTCCCTTAAAATTAATTCCTGGTTTGTTTCACAGCTCCATAGAAAACCAATGTATTTCTTAGCCCATCTTATAGCTGGGTTTGGCCATATGACTAAGTCTTTGCAAATGGAATTAGGTGGAGGTGAAGTCTGTCACTTTTAGGTAGCATTCTTCAAATTAAGGAACATTCTCTTCTTCTTCCATATTTTTCTTTCTGATAGCTGGCTGGATGGAGTGAAGGATAGAATGGAGTCATTATGAGAGACCAAAAGATAGAAACTACATGTTATAACCAGAAGAATATTTATTTAAAAGAAGCTTATGGCCTTGATGAGCCACTGTACCAGCCCTAATCATCTGGTTTAGGTAACATGGTCCATGAGTTTGTTGATGTATGTGTGTAACACACAGCCAAACTGTAATCGATATATTTTATTTATGTGTTACATATTTTAGTTCAATCACATTTTGTATCATTATTTTTCTTAGATAGAATATTAGACTCAAATGCGGAACTCTAGAGGGAGCATCGAGTTGCCTATTACTACAGATACTTGAAAGGCTGGTAGAAGCTGCTACTTATTCCATGTTTTCATTCCTCCTCTTTTTCCTCAATAATAAAGGCAGTGAGTTTTAGTCTGGCACAGGGCTTTATAGATATCCATGGTACTTACTAGATCTGGCCATATGACTAAGTCCTTAGCAAAGGGAAACAAGTGGAAGTGAGGTCTGTCAACTTCAGGTACTGTTCTTCAAGTTAGAGGACATTCCCTCTCCTTCCATATATTTCTTCCTGAGGGTGGGTCGGGCCATTATTTGGGACCAAAAAAGGAAGCTACATGTTGTAGCCAGCAAAGCATTAATTGGAATGAAGCTTATGTCCCTGATGAGCCACTGCACCAGCCTGAATCATCTGATTAAAGGCACCATGGTTCAGGTGTATATTGGGGCATGCATGTATGTGTGTGTGTGTGTTTGTGAATTACACATCCACAACTAACTGTAACAAGAAGAGAAGATAAAAAATGATACTGTCTAAAGTTCAGATCTGTGACAAATCTGATGGTCCTTGAAAATACTAATTGTATACAAGGAACTGTTTTCTTTTAGAAATTAGTATATCCTTGTTCAGAGTTAATGAAAGACAAACTTTCTATGAAAATATTATGCAGCTTTATCATAGTGAGCAAAGAGAGCAACTCTCTTTCAGGAATATTAATGAGTTCAGTTTCACTTGGCCTTTTTTCTGGTGTTTGCAGGATTTTGGTTTGAACCAGGATCCATTGACATTTCATATTTGTATGTGGCGCCCTCTAGTGCCCATAAGCTCTACTCTCTGGAGTTGCTTAGCTCTTGGAGCATTGTTGGGGGTTGTAGGGGAGTGGCACTGGTGACTGGGGGGAGGAAAAAGCTGTTTCCTTCCTCCCGGCTGTTGTGCTTATTTCCACTGCCAGAACCAGTGGGCTGAGTGCACAGGTGTAAGCCTCTATGCTTTGCATTTGTAGCTGCTTTAGGCAGGGCTTCCCCTGGATGGCCTGATGCCAGGGCAGGGGCTGCTGGTTTGCGAGGCAGTGCCAGCCAGCAAGGAAGAAGGCACAGCAGGCTACCTATCACTACCTATCAAGGTGGAGCCTTGGAGCTGTGTAGCCAGCCAGAGGATGGAGCACCTGAAGCTCCTGAAAGTGCCCAACCTTCTGGGCAGAGTGCACTCTGGCTATTTTGTCCACCTGTCCTTTCTCCTGAGCAGCAAGCTCTGTGCAATTCTTGCCCCTTTAGCAGCCCTCTCACTGTCAGGTAGTCTCTCAGACTGCCCGTCCTTCTTTTGTCTCAGAGCAGCCAGATGTGGATCTCTATTTTCCACAAGTAGATGGAATCTCAGTCTCCCTAGGTATTCCAACTGTCTTAGGTTTCCAGTGCCACTAATCTCCAGAGCACCATGCAATGTAGGTTCTTGCTCCCAGAACAGATCTCCAGAGCTGGCTATTCAGCAGTCCTAGACTTCCACCCACTCTCATCTCCTTTTCTCTTCCTCCCATCATGAGCTGGGGTGGGAGAATTGCTTGTGCCCCACTGGATCACAGCTTTCGTGCATTACCCTGTTTCATGATGTCTGTTCTTTTCTCCAGGTGTATGCAGTCTGGTGCAGCCTTCTTCCCTGTTGCTCTTTCAGGGTTAGTTGTATTAACCATATTTTTGTATTATATGTGGTTTTGGAAGGAGGCCTCTGTCTCTCCTCTCATGCAGCCATCTTTAATCCTAGATTAAAAAGCCAGAATGGACTGTTATGAACATCAGATGACAACAAATTGAATGACCTAGAACAAATGGACCAGTTCCTAGAAATACACAACCTACCAAAACTGAATAATAAGTAGAGAGCCTGAAAACACCAATAACATAGAGATTGAATGTTTAATCAAAACCTCCCAACAAGAAAATCCCAGGCTTAGATGGCCTGAGTAAATAGTACCAAACATTCCAAGAAGAAATAATACCAACTCTTTTTAAACTCTTCCAAAAAATAGAAGACAGGGTAATGCTTCTTAATATATTTTATTAGGCCAGCATTATCCTGGTACCCAAACTAGACATAGACATTACAAGAAAACTACAGGCCATGTCTCTGATGAATATCGATATAAACATTTTCAACAAAATACTAGCAAAATGAATCCAACAGTCCATTAAAAGGATCACAAACTATGATCAGCTGGGATTTTTTACCAGGGATGCGATGATGGCTCAATATAAGGAAATCATGAGATACTTCACATTAATAAACAGAAAAATAAATTCATAGGATCATCTCAATAGGTACAGAAAATCATTTCACAAAATTCAACACCTTTTCACGATAAAACACCCAACAAAATGAATATAGCAGCAATGCACCTCACCATTAAAGGCCGTATAGGAAAATCCACATCTAACAGACTCAATGGTGAAAAACAGAAAGTGTTCCCTCTAAGATCAGGAACAGGACTAGATTCCCACTCTTGTCACTTCTACTGAATATACCACTCGAACTTCTAGCCAGACAAATTAGGAAAGAAAAAGCAATAAAGGTTTTCCAGATCACAAAGGAAGATGTCAAATTACTTCTGCTTGCAAGGACATGATCTGAAACTGTAAAGAATCCTCCATAAAATATTATAATGAATAAATGAACTCTGCAAAATAACAGCATACAATATCAACATACAAAAGTCTGTCTCATTTCTATACACAGACTGAGATCACCAAAACGAAATTAAGAATGCAATTTCACTGACAGTAGTAAAAAGAATATAAACTCAACCAAAAAAGTGAAAGACATGTAAACTGAGAATCATAAAATATTGTTGAAGGAAAGGCAAAAGACAGCCAGTGCTGTTCTGATTGTGGAGAAAAGTGAACCCTTATAGTGTTGGTGGTAATGTAAAATTGGTATGCCATTATGGAAAAAAAAATATGGATATACACAAAAATAATAAAATAAAACTACCTTACGATTCAGTAATCCCAATCTAGGTATATATCCTGCTGAAATAAAATCTGTTTCTCAAAGAGATATTTGCACTCTATTGTTCACTGAGGCATTATTCACAATAGCCAAGATACAGAAACAAATTAAATGTCTGTCAATAGATGAATGGATAATGAAATTGTGGTATAGGTAAAAATGGAATATTAGTGAGCCTTAAAAATAAAACCCGTATTCTGCCATTTGTGAAATTGGGATGCACTTGGAGAACATTATGATAAGTGAAATAAGGCTGATTCAAAGAGACAAATACTGTGTGATCTCTTTTAAATGATTAGTCTATAATCATCAAACTCATAGAAGCAGAAAGTAGAATGTGGCTGCCAGAATCTGGGGGTATGTGGAAAAGGGAGATATTGGTCAAGATGTACCAAGTTTCCCCATGCACGATGAATAAGTTCTGGATACATAATATACATAAATGTGACTATAGCTAATAATACTGTATTGCATACTTGCATTTTGCTAAGAATGAGGTCTTACATCCTCCTACTATAAAAAGATCCTTCTACCTCATCAATATGTGATATGACTGAAATTTTAATTAGCTTGATTTTGATGATAATTTCAAATGTTTACAAATATAAAAAAGATCCATGTATTTTAAATATATAACATTATTCATTTTCAATTGTGCCTTTTAAAACAGTGGGTGGGGAAAGAGAAAATAACAGTCAAATTCTTCTCAAGTTTTTATGGAGACTGAAGCATAGTTTTGAAGCTTATCCCTTTACTATAAAATTTCTATTGCCCATGGTAATGGAGAACCATCAAAAGTTCTTGAACTAGAGAATCACAATCTGTGTTTTCAGAACTTATTCTGGAAGCAGTGTAAATGGCTAAATCAGAGGGAGGATGTGAGAGTGCTAGAGTAATAGATAAGAGCCTCTAAAATTCAGCAGGGAAGTTCAGTTAAAACCTAAAAATATCCTATATTTCTGTGTTGGCTGAGGGAAAGTGATGGAGGTCCTGTGGTTGTACACCCTCATAGACTTAGAATGGGAGAAATATGAAATATACATTCAGAAGTTTTTCAGAGAACAACATATTTTCAGAAATGTTTATTGTGTTCTTCCTATGTACTCTTTTGTACTCATCAAATAAGTAAGACAGAAATAATGTTACTTTGTTTAGAACTTATGAATTATGGGAAAACACAAAAATTAAGGGAAATAAAAGTCTGATGGGTGTCATGAGGGACGATCTACCAGAATTCATGAGAACACAAAAAATGACACCTGACATTATTGACAATTTACCATGGACCAGGAACTGTTATAACAGTATCACTTTCATTTTTTCATTTAATCATCATAACAGCTCATTGAAAGAGATGTTATTTTCACCACATATTTTTACAACAAAGAGCCAAAGGAAGAAAGAAATTAATTTGCCCAAGGTGTTACTGTTAATAAGAGCAGGAGCTGGACTCATATACACACTCGCTAAGTCTATAGTCCCTATTCTGTTTTGTGATGAGAAGAAATAGATGCTCTCAGTCACTGAAATGTTTCAAAGAAGGTCTCAGAAGAATAGTGAGGTAGAAATTTCAAGTAGGTGTTCAGGAGTTAGGACTTTAGAAGGAATATATGACAATGAAAGAGGTATCACAGGAATGAGACAACTGAAGGGATATGCTGCACTTTGAAAAATTTCAGATAAAGAAACAAAGAATCCTGGAATCAGAATTCTTGCAGAAAATGTTCCACTTAGAATTTGGGATGAAAGAAAGAAAGAAAAAAAGAAAGAATGGCATACATTTCCCTTTGGAGATGATGATAACAGGGAGATGGGAGAGCAGTTTTGGGAGATGAGCAATCCCTACAGTGAATGGAAAAATGAGATAAATGTTGAGTCCCTGAGGGAGTAAGGACAGATCCATGGCCCAGCGTGCAATACACAGTTCACTTATTTCTCTGTCCCTATTCCCACGGGGAAGAGAAAAGCAGATGTTTATAACCAGATGCATCATATCGTTAAATCGACGTTAAATCGACATTCAATCGTCTGTATCTTAACAAGTGGCAAATATGATAGTAATGAAGACCATATTTTTCTCTGCTGTTTCAGAGGACCCAAAATCTTATTCTGAAATTATGGCCTCTAGTTCAGAAAGATTTCCAAGGCACATCTGAGATAAAATCTGCAGCATCCTCTTAGAATCAAAAGAAACAGTCTCAGAGCCTAAAATTGCCCTTCCAGGCCCACAGCGGGGAACAGCGATGATAAGGAAGCACTGTGGTTTTCTGGCCTAAGGACGGAACATTTTTGAGTTCCATTTACGGGAATGTCCATCGTGTTCTGAGATGGATATGCAGACATCCATCATAGGCCACTTTCTTTTCCATTTTGTGCAGTTCTGAGATTCAAGAGAAACTGGAAGAAGAATATGTTTGAGGTGAGACCTGTGAATGTTCAGAGACATTAAGGGACTCGGCGGGGGGGAGTATCTTTGTAAGATCCCTCGCTATGGAAGGACCTCCTGCTCTTCTGTATTTATAGTTTTCACTCTGTGACTTAGGCAGTAGCTTAACCTCTCCTAGTTGCTGATCCCTCAGGGTTACATTAAGTGCTGCGTTCTCGGTTCCCCCACTGCCACGTCTGAGTTGCACTAGAGGGCAGCGCCTGGATGCTGGGATCCCTGCCTCCAATTTTAGGGGTGACGGGAGGGTTCAGGTGAAGGAGGACGTGGTGAGATGAGAGTAGGACAATCCGTCCTGGCGTATCCTTCCACTTCCCTTCTCCCTTGGTTTTCTCAATAGCCATGTTTGCACAGGGCAGCACTGGCCTTCCCTCTGCAGCCTCATTTTGTGATCCCTTGTTACATTTATTTTATAAAAATCTCTAATAAAAAGTTAGTGTCACTCGGTATCATGGTATTAGTAAAGGCAGATTTTATAGGTTCAGACTGGATTATTCTCAGATATTCCCAGCCTGTATGTCTTCCTGTAGGAAAAAATATAGGAAGAGCTGCTTTTCCTTTAATTTAACCTTTTATTCCTGTGCTCACAGGTTACCTTGGAAAAGAATGGCTCCTGGAAATGGCTCTCTCGTTGCTGAATTTATTCTTTTGGGATTAACAGAAAAACCAGATCTCCAGCGACCCCTTTTCTGCCTGTTTCTAGTAATGTATACTCTCACTGAGTTGGAAAATTTGGGCTTGATGATTCTAATTGGGCTGAATTCACACCTGCACACCCCCATGTACTTTTTCCTCTTTAACTTGTCTTTTATAGACTTCTGTTATTCTTCAGTATTTACACCAAAAATGTTAATGAATTTCTTATTCAAGAAAAGTATAATCTCCTACATGGGGTGCCTGACCCAGTTCTTTTTTTTCTGTTTTTTTGCTATTTCTGAATGCTATGTGCTGGCATCAATGGCCTATGACCGCTATGTGGCCATCTGCAACCCACTTTTGTATAATGCTGCCATGTCCCCTAAGGTGTGTGCCAGCCTTATGCTTGGTTCCTACTTGATGGCCTTTTCTAGTTCCATGGCCCACACTGGATGCCTGCTGAGACTGACATTCTGTGATGCCAACACCATCAACCATTATTTTTGTGACATCCTTCCTGTGCTCCAGCTCTCCTGCACCAGCACCCATGTCAATGAGCTGGTCTTGTTCATTGTGGCGGGCATCAACATCATTGTGCCCAGCATCACCATCTTTGTCTCCTATGGTTTCATCCTCTCCAGCATCCTCCGCATCAGCTCCACTGAGGGCAGGTCCAAAGCCTTCAGCACCTGCAGCTCCCACATCATTGCTGTTTCTTTGTTCTTTGGGTCAGGTGCATTTATGTATCTCCAACCATCTTCTGCTGGGACTGTGGACGTGGGAAAATTCTCTTCTATCTTTTATACCAATGTGGTCCCTATGATGAACCCCTTAATCTACAGCTTGAGGAACAAAGATATTAAAGTTGCTCTGAGAAAAACCCTGAGTAGGAGGAAGTTTTAATTAGAGGCAATGTCACTGTGGAGGTACTTTATAGGCTTAATATATTCTGTTCATTATAGTAATTTATGTGAAAGTCTTTTCACCATGGTGTAGGAAATTTGAATCTTGTCTCAATTTGCTTCCAGTTTTATAATGGTACTTCCTCCTGCCTCACTGTTTTCACAATTTCTTCTTTTTCCTCTTTTACCTGATTAAAAAGAAAACTAAAGTAAACATTTTTTCCCCATGGTCATTATGGAGTTTGTTTCTCCTCTTGGAAAAAAATAAAGAGTTTGAAATGAATAAGAAAAGCAACACTAGGGTAATATTGGACCACGGAGTGTTTTGTTTTTTTATTGAGGGATTACCTATCTGCTATTTATTATATACTGAATCCAGGAAAGAGATGATTACCTCTTTCTACTCCTGTTTTACATTCTCTCTTGATCAGGGATGTGACTCCTTTAAATGCCAGTTCCACACAGAGAGCAGGTTCCCCAAAGACTATAAAACATAATCTCCTTCCCAGGTGTAAACACTAAGCAGTAAGCTCCTTTTGGCAGAGATTTCTTATTTACCTTTGTAACTATGCAACTGACACAATAGATTGTCAATGTATATTTATTGTATAGATGGGATACTGAAGCTCAGTTAATGATGTAATTCATAGACATTGTATACATGTGTGTGTGTACTCATTTACTTGTTCATGTAAACTCACACACACGCACACACTCCTGCATACACACACACACAGCATTTTGTACCTCTAGTTGCCTAACAGTTGTGGTTTGGGGCTATGTATGTCACAATCATAAATAAGGCCTGGTAAGAGAAAGCTATACATGGAGGGATGCAACAGAGTAGAGCTGCATACTGCATGTCGATAGGTCCTAAGATCTGTCTCATATGGTCAAAACTACTTCTTAAAATCGAGTTTATTGACTCAAAGTCCCTGTTGAGACAGATGTGGTGCTTCTCCCTAGGTCTGGCACAGTTGATTCTTCTGTTGGGCATTGGAGCATTTCTCTTGTACAAAATAGGCATCTTTAAACATTAAAATTATGCCCAGTGGGAAGGTTTACTTTGTGAGGCTGACTTTCATCTTCCTCAGAGAGTGGAAGGGCTGGTGGAATCACATGGGTTGTTTGAAGTTTCTCTGATAGAAAGTTAAATTAAGCCACTTTAAATCTTACTACAGAGAAGAACGTTCTAATCGCTTTTATCATGTTTCATTTTTGCTTTCACATCTGTCAGTTTGTGTTTTCTGAAGGTAACTGATGTGAGATGAACAGGAGAGGGAATCCTCATTCTCATTTCATAGGCAATGGAACTGATGGTCATATGTGCTCGTGGTTTGTTCCAAGACACATCTTCTACGTGGTGGAGCAGAGACTGGGACTTGGGTTTTTTTTTTTTTTAAGTATAGTTGTCAAATAATATTATATTGGTTTCAGGTGCACAACACAAGTGATTTGACAATTTATACATGTTATGAAATGTTCACAATGTTAAGCATGGTTAGAATCTGTTAACATACAAAGCTATTAGAATATCTTTAACTGTATTTCCTATGTTATACTTTCATCGTTGCAACTTACTTATTTTATAACTGAAAGATGTTGCTCTATAAACCCTTCATATATTTCACCCTTTCCCCCACCCCTCCCTTATGGCAACCACCACTTTGTTCTCTGTATTTATTAGTCTGTTTCCCTTTTATTTGTTTTTATTTTATTAGGTTCCACATATGAGTGGAATCATATGGTATTTGTCTTATCTAACTCATCTGACTGAGCATATATTCTCTAGGTCCATCCATGTTGTCACAGGACAAGATCACATTCTTATGGCCGATTAATATTTCACTGCACATAAGTACCATATTTCTTCCATTCATCTATCAATGGACACATAATTTGTCTCTGTATCATGGCTATTGTAAATAATGCTGCATTAAATACAGGGTGCACATATCTTTTTAAATTAGTTTTTTTTCTTCTGGTAAATACGCAGGGGTGAATCCATAAAATTCATAAGAGGAAACAGGTAGGAAACCCTCAAACATTGACATTAGCAATTTTTTCCTGGATATGTCCCTCCATGAAAGCTAAATAACAAAAATAATCAAGTGGGAGTACATCAAAATAAAAAGTTTCTGAATGACAAAGGACACAATCAAAAGAAGTACTTGGGAGTTCTGATTCTAAATACAGAAAGGAATGAGTCACAGCATAAATTAGGGGGATGAAACAGCATTGAAAATATAGTATTTCTGTAACATTGTTCTATATTGACAAATAGTATCTACATTACTTGTGGTCAGGATTTAATAATGCTCAGAACTGCTGAACCAGGGTGCTGTATACTTGAAACCAATATAATATTTGATATACCACTATACTTCATTTAAAAAAATATGTCAAGAAATTATTTTCTGATTAATATACAAAATTGCCATTCTTCTAAATATCAGTGGAACATGAACAATGGTTTATGGTAATAAAAATGCTTTTTAACACAAACAAAAGCAAAATCCTAATGTAGGAAAAAGGTCAAAAAGTTGTGTTTCACATTTCATATTTGAAAGATCAGTGTGTTTGAGTATGGTCTTCCTAAGTACTGACATATGTAATAAGCAGAAATGTGATTGTAGACCACTATAATCATTTCCCCATTAGTTGACCTTCTGCAGGTGGATACAGGTTACCATGAAGCCCTACCTAAAAGTGATAACAAAACTGTCAAAGAAAAGTTAGAGAGTGATTGCAACAGTGTCAGGATGGAGAATAGGAGAAGAAATGGAAGTACTGTCAAGTAGGGGAAAATACAGTGTAAGGGGGGCTGACAATGCTCTGTTTATAGATCTGCTTGGTTGTTACAAGCTGTTCATTTTCAAATAACCATTGTGCATATTTTGTAGAATTGTATATATATATTTGAACTTACTTTCACAATAAACTGAGTTTTCAAAACTTTGATTATACCCCTATTCAAACTGAATATTAAAACTAATCAGTAAACAAAGATTGCCCAAAAAGGCTCCAGTATGTGGGAACTGCCTGCCTAGTACAGAAGGCCTCATACCGAAGAGCCAGCAGAGGCAGAGTAACATGCAGGGTGATCCAGCCCAGTCCAGGGCGGAGATGATCCTTTACTAAAATCAGTGAGGGGTTTCCACCAGTGTCTGGGAGGAAGGAATTTGATATATAATCTGACTATGTAGGTTTGCAGTAGCTTAAATGTCATTATGTTTGGGTTAATGAAAATGGTAGGCTGTAGTTTTCATTCCATATCATATTTTTCATATTCTTAGCCCTTTCTACTTTCTTCATAAAGCTCTTCCTCGAAGAATATTTTTAGGCATTATTTTTGACTAGTATGTGATTATAGTAATTTGGACTATAAAAAATGGATATATTTAGGCATAAAGAAAGGACTTCAATCGTCAGAGGTATTATGAAACATAAGGATTGAATCAGAACCACATGTCTCAATGGTAATTCAAGTTTAGAGGTGACTCAGCAGGAAGTACATTTGTGCTGAGTCGGGGAGTATTGGGTGAGAGCACTCTATGTCTCCCCTGCTCAGATAAGCATTGTGGCCAGAGATCGTAGAGAGGTAATTTCACACTTGGGATTCAGGTTGGCTCATTATTCAAGTGAAGAGTGAGTAAGAAGTTGAACCTTGGTCTTTCTATGTATGTAGTCATGATGCCATTATTGTGGATTTTATTTTTCTGTAAATAGGTGACAATATTTGGAAGTTGCCATGATTTGGGAATTTTTCAGCCTTTTTTTCTTTGAGTAAGTCTTCTGGTCCTTTCTCTCTTCTCCTGCCAGAATTTCTGAAATGCATTGATTCACTTCGTACTGTCCATTAAGCCCCTGGCTTTCTTCACTATTTTTCATTCCTTTTTTGTATTGCCCCTCCAACAGAATAATTTGCAATGCCCCATTTCACAGTCAATGATCTGTTTGTTTGATCCAGGAGCTCCTGATCCACTGTAGTGAATTCTTCAGTTGTTACGGCATTCTTTAGTGCATGCCTTCTGTTTAGCACTTTAAGTTTTCTGTCTCTGTTGAAATTTTCACTTGGTTCATGTGTTGTTCCCTAAGTACAGTGAGCATCTTTATATTTTCTGTCAGATTAATCTCATATTTCCATTTTATTAGTGTCAGTTTGCAGACATTTATCTTATTCCTTTCCAGAAAATATTTCAACTTTTCTTCATTTTCAATGACCTTCTGCTTTGGTGTCTGCACATGAAACAAAACACCCATTGGTCCTAATCTTCATGGATGGGCCTTGTTCTGGCAAAGTCCATTTACATTTATGGTCATTATCAATAGATATGTACTTATTGGCTTTGCAGGCTTTAGATTTGTGGTTACCAAAGGTTCAAGGGCAGCTTCTTTACTATCTAATAGTCTAATTTAATTTGCTTATTATGCAATTACAAACACAATGTAAAGGTTCTTTTTCTTTCTCCTTCACTCTTTATATGTTAGGTGTCATATTCTGTACTCTCTGTGTATCCCTTGACTAACTTTGTGGGTAGCTGATTTAATTTTGTATTTGCTTAGTAATTAATTGGTATACTTCATTTACTGTGGTTTTATCTTCTCTGGTAACAGCTATTTAGCTTTAGGAGCACCTTCATCTAGAGCAGTTCCTTTAAAATACACTGTAGAGATGGTTTGTGAGAGGTAAATTCCTTCAACTTTTGCTTATCTGCAAATTGTTTAATCCCTGCTTCAAATTTAAATGATAATCTTGCTGGGTAGAGTATTCTTGGTTTGAGGTCCTTCTGCTGCATTGCATTAAATACATCATGCCACTTCCTTCTGGCCTGTAAGGTTTCTACTGAGAAGTCTGATGATAGCCTTAGGGGTTTTCCTTTGTATGTGATCTTTTTTTTTCTCTCTGGCTGCTTTTAATACACTGTTCTTGTCCTTGATCTTTGCCATTTTAATTATTATATGTCCTGATGTTGCCTTCCCTGGGTCCCTTGTTTTCATAGATCTCTGTACTTCCATGGCCTGACAGACTATTTCCTTCCCCAGATTGGGGAAGTTTTCAACAATTATTTCATCAAAGACACTTTCTATCTCTTTTTATCTCTCTTCTTCTAGCACCTCTATAATGCAAATTTTGTTATGCTTGGATTGGTCACAGAGTTACCTTATTATTCTTTTATTTCCAGAGATCCTCTTTTCTCTCTCTGCCACAGCTTCTTTGTATTCCTGTTCTCTTATTTCTGTTCCACTTACTGTCTCCTCTACCTCTTTTAATCTGCTTTTAAATCTCTCCATTGTTTCATTTCAGATACTCTATTTTTCAAAGTTTCTATCTCTTTCTTGAAGTCATCCTTGAGATCTTGAATATTTTTCTGTAGTTTGGTGATCATGTTTATTACTTTTATTTTGAAATCTTTATAAAGAAGGTTGGTGATGTCAGTTTCACTGAGCCCTCTTTCTGGTTTTTGAGGGATTTGGGATTGAACAATTTCTTCTGCCTTTTATAGTCCTCTTGAATAATATGGAATAATAGCTTTGAGTAGGCAGCACCCTCTTGTGCCCAGAAGCTCTACTCTCTGAAGCACCCAGCACCTGGATTGATGGTGGGTTTAGCAGGTGAGCAGTACCAGAGCCTGCCAGGATGAAAGAGTTCTTTCCTGCTTCCCAGCCTCAGTGCCTGCCTCCACTGCCAACACCAGTGGGCCAATCCCACAAGGGGCAGCATCTGCATTAGGGCCCACTGCATTAGGCCCCTAGGACATAGGTGGGGCTGCCCTCTGTATGGCCTGGCATTATGGTAGAAGAATCAGGTTTGTGAGCCAATGCTGGCTGTGAGGAAGAAACGGCATGCTGCATACAGCAGTGGAGGGCCTCGGGCTGCACTGCCAACCAGGGAGACATGTGAAGCCTCTGAAAGTTCCCAACCTGCTGAGATAAGTATGCCGGGACAATTTTGTCCACCCTGTTCTTTCTCCTGAGCAACAAGATCTATGTAATCCTTGCCCTTTATCAGCCCTCTGGCTGTTGGGAAGTCTTTCAAAGTGCCCACATTTCTTTTGCCCCAGAGCAGCCAGTTGCGGATACCTATTCTCCACAAGTGGATGGACCATCAGTCTCTCTGAGTATACCACCTGTCTTTGCTATCCAACTCCTCTAATCACCAGAGTACAATGTAATGTGGGTTTGTGCTCCCGAAGAAGATCACCAGGGATGTGTCTTTAGGAATCCTGGGCTTCTACTCTATCCCGACTCCATTTCTCTTCCTCCTGCCAGTGATCTGGGGAGGGGGAAGGGCTTGGGTCTCACCGGATCAAGACTTTGCTATTTTACCCTTTTCCATGAGGTCTTCTCTTTTGTCCAGATGTAGGCCATCTGTTTAAGTCTTCTTTCTGGTCACTCTATCAGGATTAGTTGCTGTATTTTCATGTTATATATGATTTAGAGAGGAGATGTCTGCCTCACTTCTCATGCCACCATCTTTATCCATATTTATTATTTCTTAATACATCACCGTTTTGCTCACTTGAAATTCAAGGAAAAATAAGTCTTGCTTCAGAGACTCTTTGCTTGTTGGCAGAATTTAATGGCTTAAGAAATCAGGTGCCCACAACAGATCACACCTGTACTGGGTTTGACACACAAGGAGCTCAGGTTGACTTCTAAATTTCTGTGTAGAAATAAGTCACTATATCATCAATTATCTTGCAGACCTTGGAAGAACCCTCCAAACATAAACTTAATTGATATGAACCAAAAAAAAACACACAACAAAAACAAACAACAGAAACACTTGTACCTAATTGGAGAGAACAATGGAAGAAGACAGAATGAAATACATATGGCTTTTCCATTAATATTTTGCAAGAGGAACTAAATAACAACAAAATTATCAAGAACGTACTAGGTGGCAGAAACTATAGTACATTCTGGAGATAATGGTAATGAAATATATGTATCAGAGGCTAACGTCCAGGAGATTACAGTCCAGTATAGATTAGGACAAAAAGCAGGTGTGTACAAACAAGAAGAATAAATAGCAAAGCCAGGGGTATATTGGACTGAGCACCATCGCAGCACATGGATGGGTCCTTAACTCATATTTTTAAGATCTCTGAGGCTTCTGTAATAAGAAATAGAAGAAAGAAGTCATGCAAATAAGGTATATGGAGGAATAAGACAGAAAAAAAAACCATTCCAGGCGGCAGTTTCCAAAAAGCTAATCATAGTCCTACAATTTATGTTGTTTCTTGAATGGATAGAAGAAAGGAGGCAGGTAATTGCTGTTGGAAGGTGGTATTTACATTATGGTTGGGGACTGGATTTTTATCAATTGTATGGAAGAAAAGGGGATGAGGTAATGGTGGTAGCATTGCCGGGTCTATATATCGAGATCGTCTTCAGGATTTCTTTTAATCTGTATCTAAATGATACTTATGAGGGAGAAATCTTGAAAGAAATATTATCAAATATACCATAGAAATAAGAAATAATTTTAATAGAATACCATCAAATGAGGAAAAATTCTGACAGATGGACTAAATGAAACCTATCAATTCATTCAGTTCAACAGGTGATCACTAAATATATCTAATATATCATCCTCACATTATTGTTTTTCAGAATAATATTCTTCTCTCTAGCATTTTCTTCAGGGCAACACTGACATCTTTATTCCGCAGGCTGTAGATCAGCGGGTTCAGCATGGGCACAATGATGGTATAAAACACAGAGGACACTTTCCCTTGGTCCATGGAGTTGGCTGATGTTGGCTGTAGGTACATGAAGGCTGCAGAGCCAAAGAAAACAGCAACAGCTAAGATGTGGGAGCTGCAGGTGCTGAAGGCTTTGGACCTGCCTTCCTTGGAACGAATGCGGAGGATGCTGGCAATGATGAAGCTATAGGAGCTTAGGATGGTCAGGCTGGGGGCAAAAATGTTAAATATACCAAGACACAGAATCAATAATCTGTTGACATGGGTACTAGAGCAGGAGAGCTTTAGGAGGGGAATGAGATCACAGAAATAATGGTTGATCACTTCAACTTTGCAGAAATGAACCCTAAACATGCAGCCAGTGTGAGCAAATGCACAAACCAGGCCTATAAGATACACTCCTAAAATCAAGGAGAAACAGGCCTGATGGGACATGATGACATTATAAAGCAATGGGCGACAAATGGCAACATAGCGGTCATATGCCATTGCAGCCAACATGTGGCACTCTGAGATAGCAAAAACAAGGAAGAAATAGAGCTGAGCCATGCATTCAGAGTAGGAGATGATGTTCTTCTCTGTCAGAAAGTTCACCAGCATTTTGGGGGTAATGACAGTGGAATGGCAGAGGTCAATGAAGGACAAGCTGCTGAGGAGGTAGTACATGGGGGTGTGCAGGTGAGAACTGAGCCCAATCAGTGTGATCATGCCCAGGTTGCCCACAACCGTGACCACATAGATTCCTAGGAAGAGGAGGAAGAGGGGCAGCTGGAACTCTGACTGCTGTGTTAGCCCAGCGAGGATGAACTCGGTCACCGCGGAGTGATTTTCTGCTGCCATCTTCCTCTGGGTAATTTCTGAAGGGACAAGAGTGAGGCATAATTTTGGAGATATTTCTGTCTAATTCCACATTGTAAAAACTATATCTTATAGGAAATTAATGGCTTAGATATTTCCTTGGTTTTGTATAATAATTTTATTCTGGAAAAATGTAGCTAAGTAATACTGACCTTTATTTTGTATATTAAAATACCTTAATATCAAATGCATGAAATTATGTTTCTAAAAGTATTTCAGACTTAACGATGATCATGGATAGCTCTTCTAAACATTTCAATTATATTTATGCCAAATTTTTCTGAAGTGAGGTTTGCAGACTTACAACTCAGAGAAGCCAGTTAAAATGTAAGAAGCTGGTTGAGAAGCAGCCTAGAAGGAGCAAATCCTGCTGAGCGCTGTGTCCTTGTCAGCCAGGAGCGAGTATCTGTCGGGACTGAAATGAGTCACGTGATTGCTTGGTCCTAGGAATTTTTTTAAGGGAAAATCAGAAAATTTGGGTTTCTAGGTAAAACGTTCAAATTTTTAGTATTATTGTGGAAATAAAACAAAAAAAACAACATTCACTGGGCAGATGTTCTGGGAATTGGCCCACTGTCAGTCAGTTTGTGGCCTCTGGATGAAGTATTTCTGCCTTCACTTTAGAGAAGGACAATGAGAACTGGTTATGTCAGTGGGTTGTAAAGTCCATGTGCCTGTGTTCACATACTGACTCGTCATTTACTAGTTGACAAACTTGGACAAGTAAAATCACCTCGTTAACTAATTAGCAGAGGGTTAGCACTGTGAAAATGACCACTGTTATCTTTGTTTTACAACTTGCTATCACTTGGAAAATAAGAGGTAAGTATACACTTCAAAATACAGAAGCAGCAATTATAATGTTTAGTCCTTTTTTCTTTCATCTCTCTAACTTTC
This sequence comes from Manis pentadactyla, assembly GCF_030020395.1. Lineage (NCBI taxonomy): Eukaryota > Metazoa > Chordata > Mammalia > Pholidota > Manidae > Manis > Manis pentadactyla. Next base: position 10,116,712 of record NC_080031.1, on the reverse strand, counting down.
ATTAAGTATGAGGGTATGAAAAACAGTCATAAAATTATGGGATATAAAATCATAAACATAGTTCCTTCTTTTCCTAAGCAGTAAACAGATTATTTTATCATTATAAGCTTCAAAGTATAATTCCAAATGAAATCCAACTGAATAGAAATAAAAGAGAAGAAACAGAATATCTAAAATGTTCTACCTCACAGCAAATAAAATAAACTCTAAATAAAACTTAAATCCAAGCGTGAAGGCTAAACCTTTAAACTTCTGGAAAAATCCTCAAGAAAATCTTCAACACATTGGGATAGTCTAAGATTTCTCAGACGAGACACACATACAAATTAACCTCACCAAAAACAATAAACTATGTTTAATCCAAATTAAAAACTGTTCTTCAAAAGACACCAGCAGAAAATTAAAAGGAAGTCACAGACCAAAGAATTGTATACACAATGTATAAATAACATTGAAAAGACATAATATGAATACAATCTAGCAATTAAAAAATAAGGAAACTATTTCAGAAGTTATATCACAGAAGATGAGAAAGGAATAGTAAATAAGTGCTTGAGGAGAAACCAGAGTCATTATTTAACAGGGAATGAAAACTAAACCAAAACCATTAGACAAACTACCACACATTTACACTGAAATAGCCAAGGGGGAAAATAAAAGAAGGAAAGAAACAAAAAACTTACCATACCAAAGTTTTGAGAGGATATGGAGCAACTAGAGGTCTCATGCATAGCTGGTGAGGAAGGGGGTCAAGTTGTCCAACCACTTGGAAAACTGTTTCAGAATTTCTTAGAAAATCAAGCACACACTTAGAATGCAATCTAATCTTATGCTCCAAGTATTTACCCAAGAGATATGCAACCACATCACTACACAATGCCTTGTACAGAAGTGCGCATGGAAGCCCTGTTACTAACAACCAAAAGCTGGCAACACCCAAATATTCAAGCAATGAATAGAGAAAGAACCTGTGATAGATGCATCGAATGGAAACAACTCAACAACGAAAAAGTAATAAATCACAGATACATCCAACAACATGGGATTAATCTTGAAAGCGTCTTGTTAAGTAAAAGGTGCCAGACAAAAGATACACATAGTAGAACCCCCTTTATATGACATTCTAGAAATGCAGAACTAATCTGTAGTGATGGAAATGTGGTTGGTGGCAGACAGCAGTGGGTCATGGGAGAATGACTGGGAAAGGAGCTGAGAGAGCTTTTAGGATGACACTATTGTCATATATTGGATTCACCAGCGCACAGTGTATGCATTTGTCAAAACTCATGTAGGTGCACTTTATTCTTAGAATGGGTTATTCATTATTGATGTGATGTTGATAAAAATATATCTTGGCATAATATTGATAAAATATAAATATAATTAAACTTATGTTAAATGGATTCATACTATTAATTTAAAAACAGAGAATCTAATGAATATTCCTCAAGGATAAAAAAGATCTGAAAGAGATTCATAAATTTGAATATATGTATCCTATATATTTATTATGATCAGTTTGAAAATGTGTATAATATTTTATGCAAATAAAATAAAGCATGTATCAACTAAATGACAGATTATTTTTAAAGGCACATAGAACCTTTACAGAATTATTTATATGCTGATTCATAATTCAAGCTATAATACCTTTCCAGATGTTTCATTGATGCTCACATTTAAGAAAGTAACATTTATTTTATCTTAAAGATTTTCTCCTAAACTATAAGAAGCAATATCCAATAGTAATAATAAAATATAATAATCTCTTAGAAAATCACAATACATAACAAATAGTTAAAGCTGTTTAAAAATCATGTATAGCAAACAATACACTTAATAGTGAAATGGGTAAAACTTGAAAAAAAATCAACTCTTTGCATACTGGATATACTATTTGGGTGTAATTCATGAGAAAAAAATATAAGCGCTCAATTCCTTATTAACTAAAAAAACCTACAATGTAACTGACAGGTTTGTAAAGCAATTCATTTCCGATTACATTTACAGAAATACAGGGCCTGGAGCACCATCAGTGGTAATCCCCGTCAGTTTCATAACATAGCTTTCCATCTAGAGTTTCCTGGAAGAATTGCTCATAACAGTGCTGAGGTCTTGGTCTTCTTAGTCCTTGAGGTAGTGGGGCTCAGCCTGCGGCAGCCACAGACTCCCAGCTGGTCACCACGACCATTGTCTGATCCATTAGCCCCTTTATATCACTCGAATATTATTACTTTCTATGGGCGCCATCTGGTTGGGAAGCACTGTGCTACTTAAACTCCACCTGCAGTTTTGTGTTTATTTACGGGTAGACTTTTTAAGGAGAGACATTGACAAGAGAAGAGGCAAATAAAAGCTGTGAAGACCATGGTAACTATTTAAAGGTAATAGGGTCATTATTAGCAGGTATCATCACGTATCAAAAGGGAGTCTACAGGGGAGAAAGACATTTTATGTGTTATGTTTGGAAACATCTAAGAATATACCCTCTATTGATAAAAGGAAAAATATTCTAACAATTTGAGTTCTTAGAAATGCCATGAGCTACTAATTGCTAATCACTGAATACACGCAACCATAAATCAAAAGATGATCCAATTTCTGAGACCCTGGAGAAAGGATTTTCTTCATTGCTTTCAAGAAATGTATGAATATCCACACTGCCTCTTGCCAGTCTGCAGACTTAGTCATATCTGGTTCTTTTCCATTTCAGAGACTTTCCTTTCATATAAAAAACCTTGCAGTTCCTGGAACATGTCACATCTCTCAACTATCTGCCATTTTATTTGCTCATCTTTCCACAGGAAGCAGTAATCTTGCAAAACTTGTTTGTTCTTGCTATCTTCTAAATACATATTTTTTCAAATCTCATTTAAATTTGATGTTATCAGAAATATTTTCTAATTCCTTGCGTTTGATTAGAACTTGCCCTAATACATGCTCAGAAAACTGCCATTTCTAAACAGCACATTTTCTGACAAGCGACCCCATAAGCCAGATGATGGACCAAATCTGACATGTTTTCCTCTGTATCCCACCTGCAGAGCACAGTGTTTGGCACATTAGAGGAAGTTGTTTTAAAAAGTGTTTTGTGAGCACACTCACCTTTCTTCTTCCTGGAAACCTCAGTTCCAAACTCTGTTTGCACCATGCCCTGAGAGGAAACCAGCACTGATGTTGGTGCTGGGGCCCCTGGGTGCCAGCACCCTGCTCTCTTCAGTGCCCAGAGGCAGGCACAGCCCTGGGTCTCAGAGCTGCTTCTGAAGCTGGTCTGTGGCCCAGGCCCACGTCTCCAGTTGGAAGTCTTCCTCTGTGTTTCTCCAGCTTAGGATGCAAACACCCTCACCTTCCCAGTCCCCTGGGCAGGACTAATTGCCATGCTCTGCAGGCTTCCCCTGGAGTTAGATGTGTCAGGCACCGGATACGGCAGAGTCAAATACCCTCCAAGGATTTCCATTCCTCAGGGAACAAACTCTTGACAAAGAAGCAATTGCAGTTGACATTTCCTGGGTATTTAACTTTTTCCTCCAAAAGGGATTCTTTGTCAATCCTGAATTTATTAATCAATGATAAAGATTTGTTCACAGTATCACATGAGGATTTTTACTTTTTAAACTCAGTTTCTGATCCAAAAGTTTCTTATGGGGATTTGAGGTTCCTGACAAGGTAACTTACCATTAATAGGGCTAGAAATTTTAAATAACAAATTAAAACATTTATTTCCCCATGCAAAAATAAGTTGCAATTTATTACATGTGTAAATAGGTAATACATCTATTTAATTCAAAAGTCAAATCTATATATAATTGGATATTAATGTTATGGGTTACAGATTCAGAATATTGATGCAATATTTGACTTTCTGAGACCATCCCTTAAAAACTCGTCTTGCTAAATTGAATACACAAGGAAAATGTTTTATTATTAGGCTCCTATATTTTATATTAATTTTTATAACATATTTTCACTTAAAAAAAAAGAATGATTGGAAGAATTTTCAGATTTCATCATGATAAACTGGATGGTCCCATCACATGTACTCTTATGAAATATGGTTAGATATGTCAAGTTCAACTCTCTTTGTATGTATTAGATGCACATTTGAATTATCAAGCAAGTTCCTCTTTTTAATCTCAATACAAAGGGTGCACCCATATCAATAAACTGAAATCTTGGGTCTGAGGTGAGGTATCAATATTTTTCACAAGTTTCTCAAAAATTTAATCTGCACAGGAATAACCTTGGTGTCTTGTTCAAATGAAGATTCTGTTTAGGAAATATATATATATTAACAAACTGTCAGGTCGTCCCATTGCTGCTGGACTCTGGACCGCTCTGAGGTACAAGGTTGAAGGTAATCTCTGGTTTTGAATCCCTTCCATCATAATTCTTGCAGACTCATGCAGGGCCCTCATGTCAATGCATCAGAAAACTTTCTTCTGCCTTGAATTGCATGCACTGGCTGCAGGATTCTGGGATGATTACAGGAGAGGACTGTGTGTCTGGAATGCCACTTACGGAGGAGCCAATGAGACTGTTCATTCAGTGGGCTGAGTAACAGAGGTGAGAAGGAGAGCTAGAGCTCCGTGAAGGACAGAAATGGGAAGGACGTAAACAGGCCTTTCCAGAAATGATTCTACAAAAATAATAACTAAGAGAGTCATAGAAGCTATTCTTTCCAGTCTGTCAGGGTATATGGTCTGGTTCCCTGGGGCATGCCAATATTTTATAGAGGCTCTCAAGTCCTAGCAATTCAAGGGTCTACCCACCAGGACTCTTTTTTGTCTGTGCTGCTAGTCCATTTGTGTCTGTTGCATGGTGCCCTGGACTATAAATCACACCCAGGAGCATAGTTGCAATTGTCGTCATTTTCCCTTCTTTTATTGGATTGGTGAAAATTAAATGCAATAAATTTGTGGACTATTTTAAATAAATGTCTACCATCAATGAATGAATGGATAATGCATTAGAAGAGTAGTGAAGATACACACATATTGTCCCATGTTTGGGAGTGACAGGCATACACTGCAACTTGTTATACCAGGTGGATAGTAAAGTACAACATCCAAAGAACATTAATCTGGCAATAATGAGTAGATGGTTTCAACTGGGAAGAGACACATGACAGATGCATACTTAGAATATCATGTAAATCTATAGCTACCAGATGTGAAATGTGCAGAAACAGAAAACAATGTAAGGGAAGGGGTATTTCAAAGTGAAATGGACATGCAATGGCAACTATTTGTAAATTATGGGGCAAACAAGTATGAACCACATAACAGAAGTACAACTTAGCAGGATTTTGAGTTTTCATGAGCACTTGTTTCATATGTAGCTACAGCAACACTGGTGTAAAAATAGGATAATGTTGTTTGGGCTGCTCTTATACTAATTATTGAAAACAAGTATAATAGTTTGAATTTCTTTAATGAGTCTGTATAATAATTATCCACTTTTGTCTTTTTTTCTTTAATCAGCACAGGTTTGAAAGATGGTGATGTTTTGGATTACATCCAATGAAATAAAGGTGAAAATAGCATTGATGATATGTATAGGAAAACAATCATCTGGGAAACTAGGTATGTTATATGCGTAGAAGGAAGTCCTCTAGGAAGTTTTAGACCTGTTCACATTGCCTGGGGCCAAAAAAACACTTTGAATAAAATTGTGGGTCCTGGAGTTTAACTCTCTAGAAGAGATTGTTTATTATATTTGGGAAGAGGGCATTTACTCAAAGTAAAGGAGCTTCTATTTCTTCATCTGTCAAAGGGAAATAATACTAGAGCTTCCCATGAGGGAATAATGTAAATACTAAATAAAAACCATTTCAAATAATGGATACGGTGCTTAATATTTTGTAGAATCACAATAATGTGGCAATTATTATCTTCATTATCATTTTTTCTTGTAGTAGTCTTAAAAATAAAACCAGGGCTCCACAGAATATTACTCAACCATAAAAAAAGAAAGAAATCCTGCCATTTGCAACTAATGGACCTAGACGGTATTATGATAGGTGAAATAAGCCAGGCGGTGAAAGACACGTACCATATGATTTCACTTATGTGGAATCTAAAAGCAAAACAAAAACAAAATAAAATAGACACAGAGAAGTTACCATGGGGGAGGAGCTTAGGCGGTGGGTGTGGTAGGTGAGGGGGATAAAGGGGCACAAAATCTCCATCACAATATAAGTTGGTCATGGGGATGGAAGTGCAATATTGAGAATATACTGACTGGTTCTGTAACATCTTTCGATGTTGACAGATAGTAACTGCAGTGAGGATTTAATAATGTGTGTAACTCTTGAATCACCGTTTGCATACTTGAAACAAATAAAACATTGTGTATCAACTATACTTCAATTTTTAAAATTGAAGCACCCTTTCTACTGTCACGATTTGATTCGTAGTGTTTCTCCATATAGTCACTGTAATACAAATTCAAAACGAGTGGCATGGAGTGCAATATTGGAGGTATGTTAAATGGGAAGTGTCATGGAATTTTCAAAAATTTGACAAATATGCCTAATACATAAAACAAAGGCTTTTTTCCCATATGACATAATGACATTGATTCTATTCATGAACATTCTCTACTGTCCAGTATTTTCTTCAGGGCATATTTGACATCTTTATTCCGCAGGCTGTAGATCATCGGGTTCAGCATGGGCACAATGATGGTGTAAAACACAGAGGACACTTTCCCTTGGTCCATGCTGCTGACTGATGGTGGCTGCAGGTACATGAAGGCTGCAGACCCATAGAAAATAGCAACAGCCAAGATATGGGAGCTGCAGGTGCTGAAGGCTTTAGACCTGCCCTCAGTGGAGCGAATGTGGAGGATGCTGGAGAGGATGAAGATGTATGAAGCAAAGATAGTTAATGCAGGAGTCAGGATGTTAAATGCACTCAGGACTAGAACCAGTAATTCATTGATGTAGATGCTGGAACAGGAGAGCTCCAAGAGTGGAAAGAGATCACAGAAATAATGGTTAATTACATTGGTTTTGCAGAAGAAGAGTCTCATCATAAAGCCTGTATGAATGGTGGATCCAATGATGCCCAAAATATAAACTCCCACTGTGAGCCAGAAGCAGATGTGGTAAGACATGATGGCATTGTAAAGCAAGGGGCGACAGATGGCAACATAGCGGTCGTATGCCATTGCTGCCAACATGTGGCCCTCTGCAATAGCAAAAATGATGAAGAAATAGAGCTGAGCCATGCATTCAGGGTAGGAGATGGTGTTCTTCTCTGTCACAAAGTTCACCAGCATTTTGGGGGTAACGACAGTGGAATGGCAGAGGTCAATGAAGGACAAGCTGCTGAGGAAGTAGTACATGGGGGTGTGCAGGTGAGAACTGAGCCCAATCAGCGTGATCATGCCCAGGTTGCCCACCACCGTGACCACGTAGATTCCTAGGAAGAGGAGGAAGAGGGGCAGCTGGAACTCTGGCTGCTGCGTTAGCCCAGCGAGGATGAACTCGGTCACCAGGGAGTGATTTCCAGGATCCATTATCCTCCAGCAGGTCCTAAGTTTAAAGAAGAGTCAGTGAGCGCATGTGTGGAGGTGTATTTGAGGTCTGCACATATATATGTGGAACTGTTATTAGGGGGTGTAATTCTGTGAAGACCCTGATGTTATTGCTCTTCAGAGGTGATTCGTAACGCAGGGATCTCTCACGTCTCTCTTGCTATTCTGGGACAATCAATGATTCTGGTGAACGAGAGAAGAAATTACAGACTTCAAGAACCCTATACTTAAGATATTCATTACTTGTTTTTATTATTTTGCAAATAATCCAATTAAAAAATGGGCAGAGGACCTGAACAGACACTTCTCCAACGAAGAAATCCAGATGGCCAACAGGCACATGAAAAGATCCTTCACATCACTAATCATCAGAGATATTCATTACTTTTTAAAAGAAAACACCAGTGTCCAAATTTTTTAAGTCAGTGTGAAAGACCATTCCTGTTATTTCTGAGGACTCTCTTCTTTCCTTTCATGTTCATAATGATTGAGCACAGCAAATGGCATATTTTTTTTCACTTGGAATAAGTGATAGTAGTGTTTGCTTTCTATAATTTATAAACAAAACATTCATACATCTTTGGAAAGTAGTTATACTGGCCTGAGCTACTTTCCTTACTAATATCCCAAGTTAAAATACCTGTCAGGATGGGCAACTACCAGTATCTTTCCCCCGAGCATCTGCTGCTGCTCTGAATGTCTCAGCCTCCTTCTCCAGACCTCCCACCTCCAAGGCAGGAACATAACCTCTGGGCAGACACCATGCTTGTATCCTTGCAGCTTTTCCCAGACAAAGGAACCAGCCCCCTTACTCTAATTTGGATAATCCCAGCGGCTAGAATACAAGGGACTAAATTTAGGTTGTGTGTTCAACCGCTGTGACTGAGGGAACAGTGCATTATGATTGGCTGTGCTATTTGGGCTCCATGGCTGAAGTGCTGGGGGAGCAGAAAACTATTCATAATCTCAAATATGAGAAGGATTTTGAAGACAAACTCCAGGTAATGTTTATGTTGGTCTTCATTTTTTTATAATCATGATTTTGCACATGCTCTCTAAAGAATCAAAGATGGTGGAAATGTGATTTAGTTGAGCACATACAAATACAACTAGAAATTTCAGGTTAAATTCAGTGCTAATCACAGTATGATGTTTTTATTTTTAAAAAAGGCCATGTTTCTTTGGTTTAGATTTAAGGAATCTACATTCCAGTAGAATGGAAATTCATATTCTTACTTAACACTCAAGCATCATTTGGATAAGTTTTCTGAGTTTGGAGATGAATGCAGCTAACCCTTGAACAAAGCAGAGGGGCACCAACCTCCACGCAGTCTAAATATCATGTATAAGTAGTGACTCCCCAAAACATAACTCTTAATAGCCTAACTTTGACCTTAGAAACCTTACTGATAACATAAACAGTTGATTAACACACATTTTGCATGTCATATTTACTTTATACTGTATTCTTACAATTAAGTAACTAGAAAAAACCATGTTTTTCAACTTGTCACAAATGTCTGGAAATTTTTACAATATATTTATTGAATAAAAGCCATGTACAAGTGAACATGTGCAGTTCAAACTCATGTTGTTCAATGGTCAACTGTATTTTACATGATATAGACCAACTGTACATTTTCATTTTAAAAATCTAGAAATTTGTCACTTAACAATGGCTGAAACACCTGAGATTATTTCCCTAGCAAAACAAAAATTGATGTGGCACATGACAGGTATCTCGATGTTCAACATATTTCTCTATATAAGATGTGCTGGACTTTTGTATGTCTCCATGACAGTGAAGTTACTCTAATTGCTTGAAATTCTGGGGAGAAATAATTTGATTTCACAGCAAAGATGAACTTTCCAGCCATCAGACATACCCTGATCTTACAGTCAGAAATGTTTGAGCACAACCTAAATAACCAATTTCTCAGCAGATATTGTTTAAGGACACAACCTACCTGATGGGTAGGTTGGATTAATTCATCTTTAACATCTCTTTGAGTTCCAATATTTTGTGATTTTTATAATTCTTACCATTCCTGATATAAAGTTAGAAAGGAGTCAATTCAAATCTCAATTCAAACCCATGCTTGCTGTGTGACCTTGGGATAAGGACATCCATTCTCCAACCCTCTGGGATACAAAAGGGCTAATATCTGTCTCAGTGAAAAGTAAGTTAAATGATGCTACTAGGTGCTTTAGCAAAGTTCCTGGCTCTTGGTAAGAACTTAATAATTCCAATGCTATATTATTTTAATGTGTTGAGTTTCATTCTGTTACATAATTAGTGACTGACCTTTTTATTTCTTAGTGAAGGCCAGCGTTTTGAATATTTATTTCCCTAGCCTGTCCTCTCATTCCTCCTTTCTATATGGTTAATGCTACAGTAATACGGAGATTTAGAATCTTTACTGAATAATAACCTCCTGAAATCATCACTTTGCATGGTTTTGAAATAAAGTTCAAACTTCTTTCTTTGTCATTCAATGATTTATACCATTGGATATCAAAAAGTTATATTTTTATATCCCAAGAAGTATCACATGATTTAGCTGTTTCACGAAGAGCATTCTGCAAACTCTCACTGTTGACTCATATGTCCCTTCAGCTTTCAACCATTCAAACCCCTCTCTCTTATGCAACACATTGGGTTGTCAGGGCCCTTTAGTTAAGCACTTAAATGGTGACAGCCCTGGTTAAGGCCACTTCTACATGCCCATGAATATGTTTCTTATGTTAATTTTTAGCACATAATTAATTCTGTATTAATTATTATGAGTATTTATTGGCCTTTTTCTTCTGTACCGGACTGTAAATTGAATATACTGCTTGGTACAGTGACTTACATACAGCAGGTATCAGTAAATATGTGTTTTTAATAAAATTATTAAAGGAAGCTTAATGACAAGTTAACATAGACTCAATACAACTGAACAAGGCCCTCACACTGCCTGAGTTGAAGTGAATAAAAAATAATTCATTTGCTATAGTTTCATTCAGCAGGGAACAGGTAGATATGATGAGGGAACATTTGCTCATCAGAGAGTGTATTAGATTATAAACAGATAGAGAGAAATAAATATGTGCATCTCCAAGTGCACTGGGTGGGACCTAGTGTAGAAGACTCTACATTTTAAAACTCAAGGCCTGGGGTTCAGACATAACCCCATTGGTCTCCAGAACTTCAGCCATGTGATTTTTCTCCTCCTTTTCTCTGAAGGGAATAATGATTCTGATGAGGCTGGTGGAGAGTTCTGTGTACTAACCTTGCAGGATTCCTTGGTGCTGAGGGGTCATATTTTGTAAGTTTCCAGGGCAAGAATTTGGGTCACTGATCCTATGTTTGATGAAGCAAATAGCTCTCTGCAAAGGTTGGTTGATACAATACAACGATTTTATACACTGGGTATTGTTGCCAAGGTCTGCTCAGGAACAAATAATGATAATGACCTCCCAGTAGAATAATATCCCTCAAGTTGCAACTCTTGGGAAAAGAAACAATTAGAATTTCCATTTTCCCCTATTGACTCTCAAGTGTTAAATGGTATTATATAAATGTGATCCATTCTTCTTCTTAGATTATGGATTGAAAACAAAGAGGTTGTAGATTTTGTTATAGCTCCAGTGACTTTCATGCCAAAGTATTTAAACAAATGAAAATCAGAAAAATTTAAGATAGACAATAAAGTAATTTTCTAAAGAGATTTCCTATAAGAGTTAAATAGAAAATCAGGAAAAATAACCTTTGTTTATAAGATTAGAAAGTTTTTATTTTCACTGATCTCTGTTAACTGTATTTAGATATCATGATATACTCATAAAACAGTAATACTTGGAATATGTTAACTTCTGGGCTATATGAAAACATCTGCTAACTATTGCCATAGACCTGAAAGAAGTTCCTAGCAAAGCTAACAAGCAAGTTGGTTGCTTTGTTTTCCTCTGTAATTGAAAGAGAAGTGTCGAAGAATGATAAGAAGTCATTGTGTGTGTATTTAGAGATTATTTTAGTTCTACATAAATACTAAATTATTTTATATGTTTAGAAACAGAAATTATATTAAATGTGTCTCTTCCAGTATTCGTTGAATGTTGCATCGTTTTTGAGATGATAACTGCGATATAGTTGACATAAAACTTGTGTAAGGTTGAGGTGGAGCCAACATGGCGGTGTGAGTAGGACAGTGGGAATCTCCTCCCAAAAACATATATACTTTTGAAAATACAACAAACACAATAGCCCTAAAAGAGAGACCAGAAGACGCAGGACAGTGGCCAGACTGCAGCTACACCAGCGAGAACCCAGCGCCTGCTGAAAGGGATGAGATACAAGCCCCGGCCCGGCGGGACCCGAGCGCCCCTCCCCCCAGCTCCCGGCGGGAGAAGAGCAGGCAGAGCGGGAGGGAGACGGAGCCCAGGACTGCCGAGCACCCAGCCCCAGCCATCCGGGCCGAGACACAGTACGTGCCCAGGGGGCCCTGGATACTGGGGGAACAGGGAGTAAGACCTCTGAGCGGGTGCCGAAGCTGATGCCCCTGTGACAAAGAAAAGCGGGGGCTTTTTTGAAAGTCTTAAAGGGACAGGGACTTAACAGCTTGACGGAAACAACCCAGGTCACAGTACAGCAGCTGGAAATTACAGGGAAAACCGGGTGCACTAACCCCCTGGGCAGCAGCTCTGAGACCCCTCACGGAGGCAAACAGTCAAGCAGCCCCCCCATCCATTACCCCACCAGGCGCTGCGAAAGCAGAGAAGCAGCCTGAGACAAATTCCGCCCACAGAAAGGGAAATTTCTCCCTTCCGGCCAGGCAAGACACAAAGACCCAGTCTACACGCAATTACCCAACACAAGCCACTAGGGGTCGCAGTTGTCCCAGTAAAGAAAGGCCAGTAGCAAGTGAAAATTTTGGCCCTCCCAGCTGACAGTCAATAGCACCTGTCAACATGAAAAGGCAAAAAAATATGATCCAGACAAGACTAACCCAGACAGCTTTGGCATCTGCTACATCTTCTCCTGAGAAGGAATCTGGGGAGATAGATTTAGCCAGTCTACCTGAAAAAGAATTCAAAACAAAAGTCATAACCATGCTGATGGACTTGCAGAGAAATATGCAAGAACTAAGGAAGGAGAATTCAGAAATAAAACAAGCTCTGGAAGGACTTCAAAACAGAATGGACGAGATGCAAGAGACCATTAATGGACTAGAAAACAGAGAACAGGAACGCAGAGAAGCTGATGCAGAGAGAGATAAAAGGATCTCCAGGAATGAAAGAATTCTAAGAGAGCTGAGTGACCAAACGAAAAGGAACAATATAAGAATTATAGGTATTCCAGAAGAAGTAGAGAGAGAAAAGGGGATAGAAAATGTCTTTGAAGAAATAATTGCTGAAAATTTCCCCAAACTAGGGGAAGAAATGGCCTCTCAGACCACAGAGGTACACAGAACTCCCATGACAAGGGATCCAAGGAGGGCAACACCAAGACACATAATAATTAAAATGGCAAAGATCAAAGACAAGGACAAAGTATTAAAGGCAGCCAGAGAGAAAAAAAAGGTTACCTACAAAGGAAAACCCATCAGGCTATCATCAGACTTCTCAACAGAAACCCTACAGGACAGAAGAGAATGGCATGATATACTTAATGCAATGAAACAGAAGGGCCTCGAACCAAGACTACTGTATCCAGCACGAATATCATTTAAATATGAAGGAGGGATTAAACAATTCCCAGACAAGCAAAAGTTGAGGGAATTTGCCTCCCACAAACCACCTCTACAGGGCATCCTACAGGGACTGCTCTAGATGGGAGCACTCCTAAACAGAGCACACAACAAAACACCCAACATATGAAGAAGGGAGGAGGAGGAATAAGAAGGGAGAGAAATAAAGAATCATCAGACAGTGTTTATAATAGCTCAACAAGCGAGTTAAGTTAGACAGTAAGACAGTAAAGAAGCTAACCCTAAACCTTTGGTAACCACAAACTTAAAGCCTGCAAAGGCAATAAATTCATACCTTTCAATAATCACCCTAAATGTAAATGGACTGAATGCACCAATCAAAAGACACAGAGTAATAGAATGGATAAAAAAGCAAGATCCATCCATATGCTGCTTACAAGAGACTCACCTCAAACCCAAAGACGTGCACAGAATTCAAGTCAAGGGATGGAAAAAGATATTTCAAGCAAACAACAGAGAGAAGAAAGCAGGTGTTGCAATTCTGGTATCAGACAAAACAGACTTCAAAATAAAGAAAGTAACAAAAGACAAAGAAGGACATTACATAATGATAAAGGGCTCAGTCCATCAAGAGGATATAACCATTATAAATATATATGCACCCAACACAGGAGCACCAACATACCTGAAACAAATATTAATAGAACTAAAGGAGGAAATAGAATGCAATGCATTCATTCTAGGAGACTTCAACACACCACTCACTCCAAAGGACAGATCCACCAGACAGAAAATAAGTAAGGACACAGAGGCACTGAACAACACACTAGAACAGATGGACCTAATAGACATCTACAGAACTCTACATCCAAAAGCAACAGCATACACATTCTTCTCAAGTGCACATGGAACATTCTCCAGAATAGACCACATACTAGGACACAAAAAGAGCCTCAGTAAATTCCAAAAGATTGAAACCCTACCAACCAACTTTTCAGACCACAAAGGCATTAAACTAGAAATAAACTGTTCAAAGAAAGCAAAAAGGCTCACAAACACATGGAGGCTAAACAACACGCTCCTAAATAATCAATGGATCAATGACCAAATCAAAATGGAGATCCAGCAATATATGGAAACAAATGACAACAACAACACTAAGCCCCAACTTCTGTGGGACACAGCAAAAGCAGTCTTAAGAGGAAAGTATATAGCAATCCAAGCATATTTAAAAAAGGAAGAGCAATCCCAAATGAATGGTCTAATGTCACAACTATCGAAATTGGAAAAAGAAGAACAAATGAGGCCTAAGGTCAGCAGAAGGAGGGACATAATAAAGATCAGAGAAGAAATAAATAAAATTGAGAAGAATAAAACAATAGCAAAAATCAATGAAACCAAGAGCTGGTTCTTCGAGAAAATAAACAAAATAGATAAGCCTCTAGCCAGACTTATTAAGAGGAAAAGAGAGTCAACACAAATCAACAGTATCAGAAACGAGAAAGGAAAAATCACGACGGACCCCACAGAAATACAAAGAATTATTAGAGAATACTATGAAAACCTATATGCTAACAAGCTGGGAAACCTAGGAGAAATGGACAACTTCCTAGAAAAATACAACCTTCCAAGACTGACCCAGAAAGAAACAGAAAATCTAAACAGACCAATTACCAGCAACGAAATTGAAGCGGTAATCAAAAAACTACCAAAGAACAAAACCCCCGGGCCAGACGGATTTACCTCGGAATTTTATCAGACATACAGGGAAGACATAATACCCATTCTCCTTAAAGTTTTCCAAGAAATAGAAGAGGAGGGGATACTCCCAAACTCATTTTATGAAGCTAACATCACCCTAATACCAAAACCAGGCAAAGACACCACCAAAAAAGAAAACTACAGACCAATATCCCTGATGAACGTAGACGCAAAAATACTCAACAAAATTTTAGCAAACCGAATTCAAAAATACATCAAAACCATCGTACACCATGACAAAGTGGGATTCATCCCAGGGATGCAAGGATGGCACAACATTCGAAAGTCCATCAACATCATCCACCACATCAACAAAAAGAAAGACCAAAACCACATGATCATCTCCATAGATGCTGAAAAAGCATTTGACAAAGTTCAACATCCATTCATGATAAAAACTCTCAGCAAAATGGGAATAGAGGGCAAGTACCTCAACATAATAAAGGCCATCTATGATAAACCCACAGCCAACATTATATTGAACAGCGAGAAGCTGAAAGCATTTCCGCTGAGATCGGGAACTAGACAGGGATGCCCACTCTCCCCACTGTTATTTAACATAGTACTGGAGGTCCTAGCCACGGCAATCAGACAAAACAAAAAACTACAAGGAATCCAGATTGGCAAAGAAGAAGTCAAACTGTCACTATTTGCAGATGACATGATACTGTACATAAAAAACCCTAAAGACTCCACCCCAGAACTACTAGAACTGATATCAGAATACAGCAAAGTTGCAGGATACAAAATCAATACACAGAAATCTGTGGCTTTCCTATATACCAACAATGAACCAATAGAAAGAGAAATCAGGAAAACAACTCCATTCACAATTGCATAAAAAAAAAATAAAATACCTAGGAATAAACCTAACCAAAGAAGTGAAAGAATTATTTTGAAAACTACAAGTCACTCTTAAAAGAAATTAAAGGGGACACTAACAGATGGAAACGCATCCCATGCTCGTGGCTAGGAAGAATTAATATTGTCAAAATGGCCATCCTGCCCAAAGCAATATACAGATTTGATGCAATCCCTATGAAACTACCAGCAACATTCTTCAATGAACTGGAACAAATAATTCAAAAATTCATATGGAACCACCAAAGACCCCGAATAGCCAAAGCAATCCTGAGAAAGAAGAATAAAGTAGGGGGGATCTCACTCCCCAACTTCAAGCTCTATTATAAAGCCATAGTAATCAAGACAATTTGGTACTGGCACAAGAACAGAGCCACAGACCAATGGAACAGACTAGACAATCCAGACATTAACCCAGACACATATGGTCAATTAATATTTGATAAAGGAGCCATGGACATACAATAGCAAAATGACAGTCTCTTCAACAGATGGTGCTGGCAAAACTGGACAGCTACATGTAGGAGAATGAAACTGGACCATTGTCTAACCCCATATACAAAAGTAAACTCAAAATGGATCAAAGACCTGAATGTAAGTCACGAAACCATTAAACTCTTGGAAGAAAACATAGGCACAAACCTCTTAGACATAAACATGAGTGACCTCTTCTTGAACATATCTCCCCGGGCAAGGAAAACAACAGCAAAAATGAGCAAGTGGGACTATATTAAGCTGAAAAGCTTCTGTACAGCAAAAGACACCATCAATAGAACAAAAAGGAACCCTACAGTACGGGAGAATATATTTGAAAATGACACATCCGATAAAGGCTTGACGTCCAGAATATATAAAGAGCTCACACGCCTCAACAAACAAAAAACAAATAACCCAATTTAAAAATGGGCAAAGGAACTGAACAGACGGTTCTCCAAAAAGAAATACAGATGGCCAACAGACACATGAAAAGATGCTCCACATCGCTAATTATCAGAGAAATGCAAATTAAAACTACAATGAGGTATCACCTCACACCAGTAAGGATGGCTGCCATCCAAAAGACAAACAACAACAAATGTTGGCGAGGCTGTGGAGAAAGGGGAACCCTCCTTCACTGCTGGTGGGAATGTAAACTTGTTCAACCATTGTGGAAAGCAGTATGGAGGTACATCAAAATGCTCAAAACAGACATACCATTTGACCCAGGAATTGCACTCCTAGGAATTTACCCTAAGAATGCAGCAATCAAGTATGAGAAAGACCAATGTACCCCTATGTTTATCGCAGCACTATTTACAATAGCCAAGAATTGGAAGCAACCTAAATGTCCATCGATAGATGAATGGATAAAGAAGATGTGGTACATATACACAATGGAATACTACTCAGCCATAAGAAAAGGGCAAATCCAACCATTTGCAGCAACATGGATGGAGCTGGAGGGTATTATGCTCAGTGAAACAAGCCAAGCAGAGAAAGAGAAATACCAAATGATTTCACTCATCTGTGGAATATAAGAACAAAGGAAAAACTGAAGGAACAAAACAGCAACAGAATCACAGAACTCAAGAATGGACTAACAGGTACTAAAGGGAAAGGGACTGGGGAGGATGGGTGGGTAGGGAGGGATAAGGGGGAGCAGAAAAAGAGGGGTGTTAAGATTAGCATCCATAGCGGGGTGGGAGAAAGGGGAGGGCTGTACAACACAGAGAAGACAAGTAGTGATTCTACAACAGTTTGCTACGCTGATGGACAGTGACTGTAAAGGAGTATATAGGAGGGACCTGGTATAGGGGAGAGCCTAGTAAACAAAGTATTCGTCATGTAAGTGTAGATTAATGATTAAAAAAAAAAGCAGTCCTATGTGGTGACCTCTAATGAGTTCTACACAATGATATAAAGGGCATATAAAAGTGTAGGCAAAGGGTCTGTTTGTGTTTATACAGAGGATCAAAGCCTAATTTGGCTACCCCGAAAATGAACTAAGATATGATATGAAAAAGAACTTCCAACATCAGCAATCTCGGGAAGACTCATGACAGAAGATGATCAGCAAAAAAAAAAAAACTCCAACAAAGATCCACGCACTGTCACAGGTGTAGATGCACTCATCCCACCAGTTCCTGGACTTGCCATGGGAAAGATGAAGGAGATATCTAAGCTGGCCTGTGCATACAGTAAAACAAAAAATTGGACTGGATCTATGCTGTTGGAACTCAACCAAGAATTAGGAGAAGTGCAAATTGTAGCGCTCCAAACTCTTACAACCACAGACTATATATCGTTAAAAGAACATATGGGATATGAACAGTCCCCAGGAATGGGTTGTTCTAGTTTATCTGAATTCTCTCAGACTGTTTAAGTTCAGTTGGACAATATCCACCATATCATAGATAAGTTTTCACAAATGCCTAAGGTGCCTAACTGTTTTTCTTGGTTTCACTGGAGATGGCTGGTAATTACAGGTATGCTTTGGTTAGGTAACTATATTCCTATTATGTTAATGTGTGTGCACAATTTAATTAGTAGTTTAAAACCTATCCATGCTGAAGTTACTCTACAAGAAGATATGTCAAAGAAATAATCAATCTTCCCAGGTTTTCTTCCGCCTGCTACTTCTATAGCTTTTCTTCTTCCTACCTAATCACAACCTTTAAATAGAACTCGTGCCTCATGTCGAATTTACCGAGTATCATAATTCTTCCAAGTGGTAAAGACACCTCAAGACAAATGCTGGGCATAGAAGCCACAGGGCATAAATATCCAAAGAAGTAAAAAGCTAACCTTTTCAAACAATAAGGCTTCTCTCTCACTTACCAACTTTACATTTCCCTGTATGGCCCCGGAAGATGACTGGTTAGCCAGAGACGGGTAAGATTCCTCAAGGGAGGAACAACCTAAGACAGGCACAGTCGCAGGGGGGCCATCAGGTGAGAAATTGGGGATCAACAGAGGTGAGGCTTAGAACCTCCCCCCTCATGTTCTGAGAGAAATCTTCTGCATACATGGATGTTTATTGCCCTCGTCTAGCTTGGATTAACACATAGTCTACAGGCACACACCTGATCATCTACATTTGCTCTCTTACAACACTAAACTCTGTTTTCTACCTTTATCTCGTATCTACCTACCACTTCAGCATTTTATTAAAAATAATAATAATAGAGAAATGTGGTATCCACATATAAATCAAGTTTAAAAATCAAATGAATATTCATATTTGAACTGACTGTGTATAGTTCATAATGCATGAGCAAAACCGAAAGCTTCTGTGATGACTGCCCTTGCACTGTTCACTATGTAACTTATTCACTATGTAAGAATTTGTGCTCCATGTAAGAATTTGTTCGTTATGCATCAGAAGATTGGAGACTGACGAAAATTAGGCTTGGGGTGGATTAATGATTGTGCATTGAGTATTGACCCCCCTATACAGAAATTTATTGTGGTTAACAACTATTTGATCAATAAATATGAGAGATGCCCTCACAAAATATATATATATATATATATATATATATATATATATATATAAACACACTTCCAATTGTAAAATAAATAAGTAACCGGGATGTAATGTATAGCATAAGGAATACAGTCAAAATATTGTAACAACTTGGTATGGTGATAGCTGGTACCTAGAATTATCATGTATATAAATGTTGAATCACTGTGTTGTACACCTGAAACTTATGTAATGTAATACTGTTGTCAATTACCCTTCATTAAAAAAAAAAAAAAAAAAAACTTGTGTAAGGTTGTATAAAATGTTGGTTTGAAACTATTATATTTTGCAAAATGATTACTACCACAGCATTGGTGTACTTGGCCATTTCCAATTTACCACTTTCTTTTTGTGATGAGAACATTTAAGTTCTTTAAGAAACTTCCAAGTTTGTAACATAATACCATTTACTATAATCACCATGCTGTACATTAGATCCCCAGAACTTATTAATCTTATAACTGGATGAGTGTACCCTTTGACACATATTTCTCCACTTCCCTGTCACTGTTCTACACTCTGTTTCTATGAGTTTGGCTTTCTTAGATTCCACATCTGAGTGATACTGTACAG
Source organism: Manis pentadactyla (assembly GCF_030020395.1). Classification (NCBI taxonomy): domain Eukaryota; kingdom Metazoa; phylum Chordata; class Mammalia; order Pholidota; family Manidae; genus Manis; species Manis pentadactyla. Next base: position 10,096,780 of record NC_080031.1, on the reverse strand, counting down.
TATTTATCTTTCTCTTGGTGACGTATTTCACTCAGCCTAATGCTCCCAGATCATTTCATGTTGTCCCAAAAGGCAGGATTTCCTGCTTCCTGGTGGCTGAATAATTCCACTGCTAATCCAATTTACTCTGAATACTCCAAACTATTATTTGATGTAAGACTTTAATTTGTGCTTTTTAAAGGCTTATTTTCAAATCGCTATAAAAAAGAAGGAAAACCTGGAACAAGCCAACCCCTATGGGAAACCTTATTCATCAATAACTATCAAATCTTAGAACAACAAATATGGTGCAATGTAAGACAGACTAGTTGTTCTCCAGATTTTTACAATTTTGATAGAGATAATAAGCACAAGCATTCATCCATAGTACACCACCACCGGAAAAGATGTCATAATTACAGAATGTATGATGAACTAGAAGTGTGCCTGATAATAGCTTGGAGTGGTAAAAATACATGGAGAATCGAACACTTCTGTTTGTCATTGAAAGGTGTGTAAAATTGAAAGGTGGGCAAAGTTTGGAAAAGGAGAATGGAGTCAAGAGGCTATTTCAGGCTGGGGAAGGAGCATGAATGAAGACAAGGCCATAGGAATAAATCCAGCCTTGCTGAGATATCACAGGAACTACCCCACCCAGAATGACATACGGCTTTCAAGCAGGTCTTAATAGATATTAAAATATTTATATATTCTATTTATACATTATGTTTCATTTCAGTCACATTCATATTCTTCTTCTTAGATACAATGTTAAATTCAAATGTTAAATTCTAGAGAGAACAATATTGACTGGTTTATTACTGAATATAAATATTTGAAAGAGTGGTAGAAAGTGCTAAATAACCCTAATTTTCATTCTTCCTTTCTTCCCTAATAATAATTCCTCATTTGTCACATGAGTACGTAGATAACCATTGTATTTCTTAGCCCCTATTATAGCTGGGTTTGGCATATGACTAAGTCCTTAGCAAATGGAATTAGGTAGAGGTGAAGTCTGTTACTTTTAGGGAGTATTTTTCAAGTTAGGGGACATTCCCTCTCCTGAAGGCTGGGTTAGGCCATTATTTGAGACCAAAAGATGGAAGCTACATGTTGTAGCCAGCAAAGCACTAATTCAAATGAAGCTTATGTCCCTGATGAGCCACTGCACCAGCCTGAATCATCTGGTTAAAGACACCATGGTTCATGTGTATATTGGGGTGTGTATGTGTCTGTGTGTGTGTGTGTGATTGCATAATGTACATCCCCAAATAATTTAACAAAAATAGAAAAATTAAAATGATTCTGTCTAAAGTTCACACCTGTGACAGACTGTCCCTGAATGCTAATTCTACACGAGAAGTAGTTTTCTTTTAGAAATTAGTATATGTTGTATCAGAGTTGATGAAAGACAAACTCTGTATGAGAATATTTTCCAAGAATATAATAGTGCCTTGTATTATTATACATTTACTGTACTGTCCTGCTTTCAATTAGTAAAATATTTCATAACGTATATCCTCCTCTAATAGTATCTAACAAATACTAACTTTGTGCTATTTTTTTCTTAATTGTTTAAGGTCTCCTTCTTCAAGGTCATTTATCTCTGTTCTAAGATAGAGTTCCATCTCTACTTTCAAATCTATCTTATGTATATTTTAATATTTTATTAACATGTCTTCCACCAGTTCTCAGATCACTGGAGGCAGTACATTTTTTATCCTTCTGAATACATTTTAACAAATAAATGCTTGAAAACACACAAAATTCTCATAAACATTTATTTCTGTCCCTTATCAATATGAAAATGTTTCTGGAATATTTGTTTAATGTTAGAGTAATAAAATAAAAATTACACAGGAACTTGAGTTCTGGGTCAAGATGGCAACATAGGAACCCCCTGAACTTACCTTCTCCCATGGACACATCAGATCCACAGCTACATACAAAAACCTTTCTCTGAGAAAAGCCCCAAGAGCTAGCTGAGCAGCTCCCGTACATGGGATGAATGAGGAAAAGCCCACATCAGAGCACGTAGGAGAGGCTGGAATATAATCTCATCACAAACCCTAACCCCCACATGTTGACCCACAACTGGTAAGGAACTCAAAACCCTGAGCTTCTCCCTGAAAAGCAAAGGGTTTGAACCCCACATCTGGCATCTCAGCTTTTAAGACCTGCACCTGAGAGATGAGTCCTTAAAACTTCTAGCCTTGAAAGTCAACAGGGCTTGTGTCCACAAGACCCATAAGGCTGTAGAATTAGAGAAAGAGTTCGTGAAAGTCTCGTGCGTGTGGACTCAGCCACCCAGGGCCCAGAGTCGACAGAAAAGTGCCCAGACTGTGTGTGAAAGGCACTTACTTGCCTATCTTAGAGCACTGGCCTGAGGGCAGGCAATCTAACTGAACACACCTAAGCGGTCTGGTGAATCATTCTCTGGGGCAGAGGCCAGCAGGCACCAGCCTAGGGCTCCCCCTCTACCTTCCTCCAGCTTGCTGGGATCCCCCAGGAAGGAGCTGGCACCTTGTCTGGCAACCCAAGCTTGCAGCTTCCACCCAGGGGACACCTGTCACCTGGCGATGGTGGCCATCCAGGCTTATACTCCCAGGTCACAGGACGGTAACCAGCAAAGAAAGAGTCCTTAGTGATCCACCAGCGCAGGACGTGGCAACAGCCCAGACCCCCAGCCTCTCTGTGGAAGAGGCCTGTTTGCTTATCCTCACAGCTGCCGCCGGAGGGACGGGCCTCCAGTTAAACACACACAGGTAGGGGCCAAGTGCTTTCCTCTCCAGGGACCTGAGGTGGGTCTGATCTTCACTCTCCCTCTGTTGTTCTCAGGGACCAGTATGTGTTGGAGAGCAGGGTGTAGTACACACGTCGGGTGCCCCAGTTTCTTGTCTGGTGCCATGGTTATGTGGCTGCCACCAGAAAGGAAGCCCCTTGCTCACCGGAAGCTGGTTTCTAGCAGGGTTTCCATTCTTGGCTACCAGAAGACCACGACAGGCAGAGGGGCAGCTCCAGGACGGTACCACGCCATTGGTGCAGTGCAAAGAGCACACTGAAGCACCCCCCAGTCTTCCTGGGAAACAGGCCTTCTTACTTGTCCTGGTGCTTTGGCGTGACGTGCAGGCTCCTGGAGTGGCACACATCCAGAGCTTTAGTGGGATGCTCTCTGCAAACAGAGGCTGGCGGATGCCATCTTCGGGTTCTCCCTCTGCCTCGCTCCAGCTTGCAGGTATCTCCCAATGAAGAGCTTACAGATTCATTTGTTTCCCCTATTTTTGCAGCTGGTGCCCAGGGGACATCACCTCTAGATCACCTGGCTCTAATGGTCAGCAGGACTTAACCTGGCAGGTCCCCCAGGACTGTGCATATTAACATACATCAAAAGCTTTTGCCTGAGGATCTGGCATTCAATCAGCCTGTATCAGCTGATGGAGATCCTTCTGTTTAGGACACTGACATTTCTTGGCACAGTTTCAAACACTGGATGCCACTAAAAATAAAGCAGGCTGCTTGGATGATTGGGAATGTTTGCACAATAGCCAAGACTAAGGCAGGTTGCATAATAGTTCATCTCTTATGGAGGCAACTCTTTCAAGACTGGAAAAAGGGGGTTGTTTTATTTAATGCATTGAAATCCTTTGGCTGCATCAATACCAGTTATTGTATGCATTTCTTTTGTGCTTTCTCTCTCAATTTTATTGAATTATATTTTACACAAAAGAAATTTCTCTCAGTACCTACTTATCAAATCATTTTCTCAATGCCTACAGAGGTGAAGCTACTTTCTGCTCAGGGTACAGAAAATCAAGGGGAAGAAGAGGTGGTTGTTTGTGTTCCAGGTATCACTCTACCACCAGATTCACTATGTTGACTCATGAAATAACAAATTATTTCTTAATATTTCTCCATGCTGCTCACTTGAAATTCAAGGACAAATAAGTCTTGCTTCAGATACTCTTTCCTTGTTGACAGGCTTTAATGACTTAAGAAATCAGGTACTCACAACTTCTCACACCTACACTGGGGTTTGACATACAAGGAGCTCAGGTTGAATACTTCTTAATTTTTGTGTAGAAATAAGTCACTATATCATCAATTATCTTGCAGATCTTGGAATAACCCTCCAAACATAAGCTTAGGCGATATGAACTCAAAATAAAAAGCAAAAAGCAAACAACAGAAACACATGTACCTAATTGGAAAGATAAATGGAAGAAGACAGAATGAAATACACATGGTTTTTCCATTAATATTTTACAAGTGGAACTAAATAACAAGAAAATTATCAAGTACCTACAGGTGAGGGGAACTATACTATATTCCAGAAATAATGGCAGTGAAATATATGTATAGGGGCTAACTTCCAGGAGAATACAGTCCAGTATACATTTGGACAATAAGCAGGTGAGTACAAACTAGAAGAATAAAAGGCAAATCTTGGGGTGCATTGGACTAAGCACCATCACACCACAGGCATGGTCCCTTAACTTAGAGTTTAAATTCTGTAAGCATTCTGGAGTAAGAGATGGAGGAAAAAAGTCATTCAAAATAAGAAAGGAAAAACCTTCCAGGCTACAGTTTGCAAAAAGCTGGAGATCATAGTCATTATATTCCTACAATTTATGTTGTTTCTTGAGTGATTGAAGAAAGGAGGCAGGTAATTGCTGCTGGAAGGTGGTGTTTCCATTATGGTTGCAGATTGGGTTTTTAATTGTATGGAAGAAAAGGGGAGGAGGTGATGGTGATGGCATCAGTAGGTCAATATATCCAGGTCATCCCTAGGATTTCTTCTAATCTGCATCTCAAAGACACTTCTGAGTGAAAAATCCAGAGAGAATTAACACCAAATATGCCATAGAAATCAGAAATAATGTTAATAGAATACCATAAAATAAGGAAAAATATTGACATATGGACTATATGAAACAATTAATATAGTTTAATAGTTGGTCACTTTAACAAGTCATCCTCATAGAATTTCTAATCACAATAATATTCTTCTCTGTAGCATTTTCTTCAGGGCAACACTGACATCTTTATTCCGCAGGCTGTAGATCAGGGGGTTCAGCATGGGCACAATGATGGTATAAAACACAGAGGACACCTTCCCTTGGTCCGTGGAGCTGGCTGATGATGGCTGTAGGTACATGAAGGCTGAAGAACCAAAGAAAACAGCAACAGCTAAGATGTGGGAACTGCAGGTGCTGAAGGCTTTGGACCTGCCCTCCTTGGACCGAATGCGGAGGATGCTGGCAATGATGAAAGAGTAGGAGCTAAGGATGGTCAGGCTGGGGGCAAGGATATTAATTGCACTAACGATTAGAATCAGTAACTCATTGACATAGGTACTAGAGCAGGAGAGTTTTAAAAGGGAAAGAAGATCACAGAAATAATGGTTGATCACTTCAAATCTGCAGAAATGAACCCTAAACATGCAGCCAGTGTGAGCAAATGCACAAACCAGGCCTATAAGATACACTCCTAAAATCAAGGAAAAACAGGCCTGATGGGACATGATGACATTATAAAGCAATGGGCGACAAATGGCAACATAGCGGTCATACGCCATTGCAGCCAACATGTGACACTCTGATACAACAAAGAGAAGGAAGAAATAGAGCTGAGCCATGCATTCAGGGTAGGAGATGGTGTTCTTCTCTGCCACAAAGTCCACCAGCATTTTGGGGGTAATGACAGAGGAAGAGCAGAAATCAATGAAGGACAAGCTGCTGAGGAGGTAGTACATGGGGGTGTGCAGGTGAGAACTGAGCCCAATCAGCGTGATCATGCCCAGGTTGCCCACCACCGTGACCACGTAGATTCCTAGGAAGAGGAGGAAGAGGGGCAGCTGGAACTCTGGCTGCTGCGTTAGCCCAGCGAGGATGAACTTGGTCACCGCGGAGTGATTTCCCGCTGCCATCTTCCTCTGGGTGGTTCCTGAAAGGGAGAGAGTGAGGCACAGTTTTGGAGACATTTCCTTCTAATTCCACATTTTACAAAGTACCCCTTATTTAAAATGAATGGCTAATATAGTCCCTTGGTTTCTATATAATAATTTTAACTCCTCATGAATTTACATAAGGACTTATCTTCATTAAAAATTGTATAGCTTATAACCTTTTCAAAGAATATTGCTTCTCTCTCACTTACCAACTTTACATTTCCCTGTATGGCCCCGGAAGATGACTGGTTAGCCAGAGACGGGTAAGATTCCTCAAGGGAGGAACAACCTAAGACAGGCACAGTCGCAGGGGGGCCATCAGGTGAGAAATTGGGGATCAACAGAGGTGAGGCTTAGAACCTCACCCCCCCTGTTCTGAGAGAAATCTTCTGCATACGTGGACGTTTTATTGCCCTGGTCTAGCTTGGATTAACACATAGTCTACAGGCACACACCTGATCATCTACATTTGCTCTCTTACAACACTAAACTATGTTTTCTACCTTTATCTTGTATCTACCTACCACCTCAGCATTTTATTTAAAAAATAATAATAATAATAATAATAAGGGAGAAATATGGGATTCACATATAAATCAAATATAAAAATCAAACGAAAAATCATGTCTGACTTGTTTGTAGTTCATGATGCGTGATCAAAACTGAAAGTTTCTGTGATATGACTGCCCTTGCACTGTTCACCATGTAAGAACTTGTTCACCATGTAAGAACTTGTTCGTTATGCTTCAGAAGATTGGAGACTGTTGAGAATTAGGCTTGGGGTTGATTAATGATTGTGCATTGAGTCCCCTATACAGAATTTTATTGTTGTTAACAACCATTTGATGAGTAAATATGAGAGATGCCTTCTCAAAAAAAAAATTGTATAGCTTTATATCAAATGCACAAAATTATTTCACCTAAAAATGTTTCAGACATAATGGTGATCATGGCTTTTTTCCACATTTCAATGATCTTTATGCCAATTGTTTCTTAAGTGAGGTTTCCAGGCTTACAACTCAGAGGCGCCATTTAAAATGTAAGAAGCTGGTTGAGAGGCAGCCTTGAGGGCGCGCTCCTACCGAGCGCTGTGTTCCTTGTCAGCCAGGAGCGAATTTCTGCCAAGAGTGAGAAGAGTCACATGATTGCTAGGTCACAGGAACTTTTAAAATGAAAATCAGAAAATTTGGGTTTCTAGGTAAAACGTTCAGATTTTTAGTATTATTGTGGAAACAAAATCATGAAAACAGCATTCACTGGACAGATGTTCTGGAAATTGGCCCACTGTCAGTCGGTTTGTGGCCTCTGGACAAAATTCTTCTGCCTTCATTTTAGGGAAGGACAGTGATTTCTGGTTATGTCGGTTGGTCTTGAAGTCCATGTGCCTGTGTTCACATGCTGACCCATCATTTACTAGTTGACAAACTTAGACAAGTAAGAAAAACTTTGTTAACTAATTAGCAGAGGGTTAGCACTCTGAAAATGACCACTATTATCTTTGTTTTACAACATGCTATCACTTGGAAAATAAGGGATAAGTATACACTTCAAAATACAGAAACAGTAGTTATAATGTTTAATCCTTTTCTTTCATCTCTTTTGTCTTTCTTTAAGTGAATGGTACAGTCATAAAATTATGGGATATAGAATCATAAATATAGTTCCCTCTTTTCCTAAGCAGTACACAGATTATTTTGTATTACAAGCCACAAAGTAAAATTCCAAATGAAATCCACCTGAATAAAAATAAAAGAGAAGAAACAGAATATCTAAAATGTTCCACATCACAGCAAATGAAAATTAACTTTAAATAAAACTTGAATCCAAATGTAAAGTCTAAACCTTTAAACTTCTGGAAAAACCCTCAAGAAAATCTTCAGCACTTTGGGCAATCTAAGATTTCGTAGGACACAGATAAAACTAACCACACCAAAATGATTAACTGTATTTAATCCAAATTAAAACTGTTCTTCAAAAGACACCAGTAGAAAATTTAAGCAAGTCATGGACAATAAATTTGTATTCAAAATGTGTAAATAACATTGACAAGACATAATATGAAGACAATCCAGCAAATTAAAAAATAACAAAACTATTTGAATAGATATATCACAGAAGATGGCAAAGGAATAGTTAATAGATGTTTGTAGATTCACCAGAGTTCAGTATTCATAAAGAAACAAAAAAACTACCATACCAAAGCTTTGAGAGGATATGGAGCAACTAGATGTCTCATGTATACCCAGTGAGGAAGGGGGTCAAGTTGTCCGACCACTTTGAAAAACTGTTTCAGAATTTCTTAGAAAATCAAGAATGCACTTAGAATGCAAACTAATTTTATGCTCCACAGTATTTGCCCAAGAGAAATGTAAACATATAACTATTCAATGACTTTTATGAAAGTGTGCATGAAAGCTTTGTTACTAACAAAGAAAAGAAACAACATCCAATAATAACCTTAGAAAACCAGAATAGATTGTAAGTAGTTAAATCTGTTTTAAAAAGCATGTATTGCAAACAACAAACTAAACAGTGAAATGGGTAAAACTTAAAAAAAATAAACTCTTTGCATAGTGGATATATCATTTGAGTGCAATTCATGGGAAAAAATATAAGTGTTCAATTCTTTATTAACTCAAAAAACCCATAGTGTAAGTGACTAGTTGATAAAGCAATTCATTTCAGATTACATTTACAGAAATATAGCACCTAGAGTATGAATCAGCAATAATCCCCATCAGCTTCAGAACATAGCTTCCCATCTCGAGTTCCCTGGACCAGAGTGCCATGAATGGCTCATAACAGTGCTGAGGTCTTGGTCTTCTTAGTCCTTGAGGTAGTGGGGCTCAGCCTATGGCAGCCACAGACTCCTAGCTGGTCACGACCACAAACAGTCTGATCCACTAACCTCTACATCACACAAACATTATCGTTTTCTGTGGGTGTCATCTGGTTAGGAAACACTGTGCTACTTAAAACCCATCTGTAGTTTTGTGTTTATTTATGGATATTCTTTTTAAGGAAAAACATTGACAAGAGGGAAGGCAAATAAAAACTGTGAAGCACTTGGAAAATATTTCAAGGTAATAGGATAATTACTAGCAGGTATCATCATATATCTGAAGGGAGTCTAAAAGAGGGAAAAACATTTTATGTTCTATGTCTGAAAGAAATCAGAATATACCCTCTATTGATATAAGGAAAAATATTCTAACAATTTGAATTCGTTGAAATGCAATGAGCTACTAATTCCTAATTGTTGAATACATGCAACCATAAATCAAAGAATGCTCCAATTTCTGGTACCCTGGAGAAAGGACTTTCAAGGTTTACAGAAAAGGTATGAATATCCAACTAAGGGGCATGTGAAGATAAAGATGGCAGAGTAGGAAGGCAACATGGAAACCTCCTCCAAAAAACACAGAAAACATGAAAATAAAGCAAATTCAACTAAACCTGAAAATAACCTGAAGACTGCAGAACAGACCACCTATATCTGGGGAAGAAGAGAAGACCTCACAGAAAAGGGTACAGAGGCAAAGCCCTACTGAGAAGGACCCAAGTCCTTTCCCAATCCCAGCCCACAGGCAGAAGAAAGAGGAATGGAGTGGGGAGGGGTTAGGAGCCCAGAGTCACTGAACATCTGGCCCTGGAGACCTGCTCCAGGAACATGAGCCCACATTGCATGGTGCTCTGGTGAATTGCAGGGCTGGACAACAAGACAGGTGGTATACTCAGGGAGGCTGAGATCCCAGCCACATTTGAAAAACAGTCACATGCCACCGATCCCCCCAAGAAAAAAGCAAAGTAGGAAGTTTGAAAGACTTCCCAGCAGTGGTAACAATGCCAGAGGGCTGGTGTTAGACTGAGTGATCTCTTCAGGACAAAGGGCAGGTGGACATTACCTCTCCAGCCCATCCTCAGCTCAACTTGTCAGGAACTTTTGGGGGATCCAGACATTCCTTCCCCCTCACTGGCAACAGAGCCCCAAGGCTCCTCCTTGCACACGCAGCCAGTAGCCAACCCACTTGGCCTGGCAATAATGTCAGACTTTGCTACCTGCTAGTCAGAGAGAGAGACCCTCCCAGCTTTATCAGCTCCATTTCAGCCCAACCAGGAGGTACATGCAGGAGCCACCCCCAAGAGCTCCTTCCTCCCTGCACATGTCTAAGCTAGGTGCTGTGTCTCAGGCCTGGCAAGAGCTGCACATCAGCCTGCCCACCCCATTAACCCTGCAGCTTTGCCATTGCTGCAGGCCAGGCAGAAGGCAGCCCCACCCACAGCAACTCCGGCAGGGACTTCTGCACTGATCACAAAGGTGTGGTCAAAGCATCCTGCCCACCTAGAATCAGACCACTGCAAGGAAGACAGAAAGGCAGCCCCACCCACTGCATGCCAACAGCTGGGGATCCCTCACTGGAAGGTAAAGAGTCTTGAGCTTCTGGACGCTAGAGGGAGCCTCCTTCATAAAGCTATTACTCCGTAGGTTAGGAAGCAGCAGGGCTACAAAGGAAGAAACACAGAAACCCTGACAAAATGAGGAGGTAGAGGAATATGTTCCAAACAAAACTGTTCCACAAGATGCCAGAAAGAGGGCTAAATGAAACAGAAAGGCCATATATGACAAAGCCACAGACAAATTCATACTAAACAGTGAAAAGCTGAAAGCTTTTCCTCTAAGATCAGAAACAAGACAAGGATGCCCACACTCACCACTTTTTTCCAACATAGTACTGGAGGTCCTAGCACGGCAATCAGACAAACAAAGAGAGAAAAGGCATCAAAACTGGTAAGAAAGAAATTAAACTGTCACTATTTGCAGTTGACATGATATTATACATGGAAAACCCTAAAGACTCCACCAAAACAACTATTAGAATTAATAACTGAATTCAGCAAAGTTGTAGGATACAAAATTAATACACAGAAATCTGTTGTATTCCTATATACTAACAATGAATTGGCAGAAAGAGAAATCAGAAAAACAATTCCATTTAAAACTGCAACAAAAAGAAACAAATACCTAGGAATAAACCTAACCAAGGAGGTGAAAGACCTATACCCTGAAAACTACAAGACACTCTTGAGAGAAATTAAAGAAGACACTGATAAATGTAAATACATCCCATGCTCATGGATAGGAAGAATTAAAATTGTCAGAATGGCCATCCTGCCTAAAGCAATCTACAGATTCATTGTAGATTGAATTGTTGATTAAATCCCTATCAAAATACCAACAGCATTATTCAATGAACTAGAATGAATAGTTCTAAAATTCATATAGAACCACAAAAGACCCTGAATAGCCAAAGCAATTCTGAGAAGGAAGAATAAAGCTCCCCAACTTCAAGCTCTACTACAAAGCCACAGTAATCAAGACAATTTGGAAGTGGCACAAGAACCCATGGATCAATGGAACAGAATCGAGGCCCATATATAAACTCATGCATAAATGGTCAATTAATATATGATAAAGGAGCTATGAATATACAATGAGGAAAAGACAGCCTTTTCGACAACTGGTGGTGGCAAAACTGGACAGTTACATGCAAGAGAATGAAACTGGATTATTGTCTAACTCCATACACAAAAGTAAACTCGAAATGGATCAAAAACCTGAATGTAAGTCATGAAACCATAAAACTCTTAGAAGAAAAGATAGGCAAAAATCTCTTGAACATAAAAATGAGCAAATTTTTCCTGAACATATCTCCTTGGACAAAGGAAACAAAATAAAAAATGAACAAATGGGACTATATCAAACTAAACAGCTTCTGTACAGCAAAGGCCACTTTTAGCAGAACAAAAAGGCATCCTACAGTATGGGAGAGTATATTCATAAACAACTTATCTGTAAAGAGTTAACATCCAAAATATGTATCATATTCCTCAACACCCAGAAAACAAATAATCTGATTAAAAAATGGGTGAAGGACCTGAACAGACACTTCTTCAAAGAAGAAATGTAAACAGCCAACAGGAACATGAAAAGATGCTCCACATCACTAATCATCAGGGAAATACAAATTAAAACCACAGTGAGATATTACCTTACACCAGTTAGGATGTCCACTATCCAAAAGACAAGAAATAACAAATGCTGGCAAGGATGAGGAGAAATGGGAACCACACCACACTGTTAGTGGGAATGTAAATTGATGCAGTTATTGTGGAAAACAATATGGAGATGCCTCACAAAACTAGAAATAGAAATACCATTTGACCCAGTTATTCCAATCCTAGGAATTTACACAAAGATAACAAATCTGTTATTCAAAAAGACATAGGCACCTGTGTGTTTATCACTGCACTATTTTCAATAGCCAAGATGTGGAAGCAAGCTAAGCACTCCTCAATAGATAAATGGATAGAGAAGATGCGGTACATATACACAATGGAATATTATTCAGCCATTAAAAAGAGAAATACTCCCATTTGGAACAACATGGATGGAGCTAGAGGGTATTATGCTCAGTGAAATAAACCAGGTGGAGAGAGAAAAAATACCATATTATTTCACTTATTTATGAAGTGTAAAGACAAAGCAAAACAGAAGGAACAAAATAGCAGTAGACTCAAAGATGCTGAGAAGGGAATAGTGATTACCAAGGGGAAGGGCTTATGGTGGGAGGGGGTGGCTGAAGGGGATAAAGGGGTACAATAATTCACAATCACAGTGTAAGTTGGTTATGGTGATGGTAGTACAGCATGGGGAATATAGTCATGATTCCATAACATCTTGCTACAAGAGACAGTAAATGAACTATAGGGGGTGAGGATTAATAATATGGGTCACTGTTAAACCACTGTGTTGTATATTTGAAACCAACATAAGATTGTATATCAATGATACTTTAATAAAAAAAAATAGTATGAATATCCACACTGCCTCTTGCTACTCGCCAGACTTAGTTCGCATCTGGATATTTTCCATTTCAGAGGTTTTCCTTTCATAACAGAAACTTCAAAATTTCTGGAATATGTCACATTTCTCAGCTCTCTGCATTTTATTTGCTCATGTTTTCACAGGAAATAATAGTCTTGCAAAATTTATTTATGTTTGTTATCTTATAAATATATTTTTTTCTTTTCAAATCTTTTTTAAATTTGATGTTATCACAGAAATATTCTCCAGTTTCTAGTTTTGATCAGATCTGCCCCCAACTCCATGTTCAGATAACTGCCATTTCTAAACAGCACATTTTTAGACTTGATCTACCCCTACCCCATAAGCCAGATGATGGACCAAATCTTACTTATTCTCCTCTGTATCCCAAGTGAAGAGAACAGTGTTTGGTACATTAGAGGAGGTTTTAAAAAGTTTTTTATGATTTTTATAAATTGATGTATTGAAGAATATTTGCCTGAAATTTTACAGTGATTACTCCCAGACCTAATAGTCTCAAATCACAGGTATGACATGAGCACACTCACTTTTCTTCTTCCTGGAAACCTCAGTGCCAAACTGTTTGCACCATGCTCCAGGAGACCAGCGCTGATGTTGGTTCTGGGGTCCCTGGGGGCCAGCACCCTACTCTCTTCAGTGCCCAGAGGCAGGCACAGTCCTGGGTCTCAGAGCCACTTTTGAAGCTGGTCTGTAGCAAAGGCCCTCATCTCCAATTGCAAATCTCCCTTTGTGTTTCTCCAGCTTAAGTAACAAACATGTTACCCTTCCCAGTCCTCTGAGCAGGTCTGACTGCCATGCTCTGGAGGCTTCCCCAGGACTTAAATGTGTCAGAAAACAAATACCATAGAGTCAAATATCCCCAAGGATTTCCATTCCTTGGGGAACAAGCTATTGAGAAAGAAGCAATTGCAGTAGACATTTCCCAGTTGTCTAACCTTTTCCTCCAAAAGGGATTCTTTGTCAATCCTGAACTCATCAATCAGTGATAAAGATTTGTTCATAGGAATACAAGAGAACTTTAAAAAAAAATTCAGATCCTGATCTAGCAGATCTGATGGGGATTTGAGATTCTGTGTGTCTTACCAGCTCTTATTCACAATCCACACTGTGAACAGCAGGTTTTAGAGAATCAGGGAATTTCCTGACAAGTTATCTTACCATTAATAGGGCTAGTAATTAAAATAATGAATTTAAAACATTTATTTCCTTGTGCAAAAAGTTTAACTTGTTTTACATACAAATAGGTAATATATTTACTTGATTTAAAATTTCAATCTATGTAATTGAATATTAGAGTTAAGGAGTAAGAATTCAGAATATTGTAATATTTTATTTTTTCAGGTCCTCACTAATACTTACTTAATTCTACTTGCTAAATTGTATAAAGAAAATATTTTTTTATTAAGAACCAATGTTCCCTATTTATTCTTTTTAACTGAAGTATAGTTGATATACAATATTATATCAGTTTCAATTATATGATATGTGATTTGACAGTTATCTGCATTATTAAATCTCACCCCAACTAGTGCAGTCACTATCTGTCAGTGTAGAAAGACACCACAGTATTAATATCCATTCTATTTCTTGTACATTTTCACTTTTTGTCCAAAGCTGGAATAATGGGAAGCTTTATTAGACTGCAGTATGATTTAATAAAAATTGAACACTCAGGGGAACTCTTATAAACTATTGTTAAATGCATTAGGCTCAATTCTTCTTAAACGAATTTACCTTTATATTAGTGTTGGGTTACTTCAGTGTTTCTCATTTATGGCAGCATATTTTAAATCACCAAATCATTTTTTAAATCTCTATCTAGGCTAGCCTACATCAATTAAATCAAAATCTTAGGGTCTCAGGTCTGATATTAATGTTTCTTAAATGCTTCTCAGAGTTTAATGTGCACAGGAATAACCCAAGGACCTTGTTTTAATGCAGATTCTGATTTAGTAAATCTGATGTATGGCTTGAGATATGCATTTTAACAAACTCTTTCATATTTTGCCCATGCACTCTGGGGAACAAGATGGTAGATGATCTCGTTTTGAATTCCTTCCTCTATAATTGTTTCAGATTCAAGCAGTGTCCTCCATGTAGATCTATCAAAAAGATTCCTTTAGCTTTGGAATTGCAGTGGCTGCAGGATTCTGGGATCATAGGAGAACACTATGTGTCCCGAATGTTACCTTACTGGGGAGCAGGCCAGGACTGACTGTTCCTTCAGGGTGCTGAGGAAGAGAAGTGAGAAGGAGAGTTGGAGCTCCATTAAAGACAGAAATGGGAAGGACATGAAGAGGCTATTCCATAAATGATTATATCCTAATGAAAATTATTAAGATTCATAGTAGCCATTGTTTCAATCTGTCAGAGTATATTTACTGACGCAAGAGAAAAAAATGGAGAGATAGAGGAAGAGAGAGGAAAAGAAAAGAGACAGAGACAAAGACAGAAACAGAAAGAGACGGAGAGTTTGAATTTTCCCATGACTTGTGTGACCCAAATGCTTCCCTGTGAATTCTTCCCTGGAGTTAATGAGTTGCTTGAGGGTTCTACCAGCATCCATCGTTCTGTTTAGAAATCCAAGCTGGAAATTTGCATACATCCTCGTGATTTTTAAACTTCCAACTCACTTCAATTTAGCCATGTCTAACAACCCACCTTTTCAAAAATCCTTTGAAAGTCTCCTTCCTTTCTAGCTTCACTATCACTGACCTGCAGTGTCTTGCTTCGAATAATGAAACGGCTATTGACTGATTTGAATTTAGCCTTATTCTCCTTCCATCCATCTTCCACACCAACTTAAGTGTGATAGCACTAGCATGCAAAACTAATTGTGTTACTTCCCTGCTTAAAAAATATTTAACAGTTCCTTTTACTAAAATAAGGAGTGATATCTTACAATGACCCACAGGACATTCATCAACTGTCTTATATGTGTTTTTCTATTCTTGTAGCTTAATTATATGACCTTAGATATGACCTGATTTTCTGGGTCTATACAGGCTTTTTCCCTCTTCCTTAATGAGATTGTTACCTTTCACTTTGTCTATATTTTATAAAGGAGCTCAAGCCCCAGTAATTAAGTAGAATAAAAAGGGTCTACCCACCAAGTCTTTTGTTGTTTGTCCTTTGTTGGTCCATTTGCGTCTGTTGCATAGAGCGTTGGACTAGGAATCATGACTAAACAAGAGTTGCAATTATAGCTATTTTCCCTTCCTTTATTGGACTGATGAAAATTAAGTCAAATAATAAATATGAGGGCTCTTTGAAAATAAATGTTTTCCATCAATGAATGAATGGATAATACGATACAAGGATGGTAAAGGTATTTATGTGGTCCTTTGGAAATGATAGGTAGACACTGCAACTCATTTTATCAGGTAGGTAACACAGCACACTATCCAGAGAACATTGATCTGTCAATAATGTGTAGGATGGTTTGAATTAAGAAGAGACAGCAGACAAGTGAGTATATAGAATATCATATAAATCTATACCTATAAGATGTTAAATGCCAAGAAGTAGAAGAATGATGATATGTGGGAAGAGAAGAAATGCTTTAAAGTTAAAACTGACATGAAATGACAACTATTTGTAATAATGGGGCAAAAAAACACAAGCCACATGACAGGGATACAACTCAGCAGGACTCTGGGATTGCATAAGCAGTTGCTTCATAACTAGCTACAGCAACTGGTATAAAATAAGACGATGTTTGGGCTGCTTGTGTACAAATTATTGCTATCAAGTACAATACTTTGAATCTCTATAATGAGTCTCTATTATACGACCACAGTGAGTCTCCATTTTGCTCTTTTTTGCTTTGAGCAGGAAAGGTTTGAAAGATTTTGGTTACTTACGTTATATCAAAAAAAATAGAAGTGAAAATAACACTGAAGATATCTAGAGGAAAACAACGCAGTCATAAGAAACTGGGGATGATACTCATAAGAAACGGGAATACTCAGGGAGGCTGATGTACGATGACCTGGGATCACCAAATCCCTTTGAGTAGAGTCACGGTTCCTGGAGCCAAATTTTGTAGACAGACAGCTTCTGACGTTTGGGATGTAGGGCATTTGCTGAAACTAAATAAACTTTTAGTTCTTCATCTTTCAAAGGGAAATAATACTGGAGTTTGCCCTCAGGGAATACTGTAAACATTAAAGTTCTCCATTTAGACTGATGGGCAACATACTTCACTTTCCTATATTCATAAAATCTCAGTGATACAGATTTCTATTATCAACTTCAAAATCACCATTATCATTATTCCTATTATTTGGACTATAGCATAAAAAATAAAGCTAAAGCTCTTTTAATCTTCAAGAGTCTTTCACTTATTATTTCTCTATACATAACCATTGTGATACAGGATCAAAAGTGGCCTTCAGGGAATTTTGGAGATGTGTTATATGAGGAAGTGTCATAGAATTTCCAAAACATTGGGCAATCAACCTGATACATACGATATCTCAGAAAGGCAAAAGCCTGTTTTTATACAACATCATAATAGTGATTTTATTCATGAATGTTTTCTACTGTCCAGAATTTTCTTCAGGGCAGATTTGACATCTTTATTCCGCAGGCTGTAGATCATCGGGTTCAGCATGGGCACAATGATGGTATAAAACATAGAGGACACTTTCCCTTGGTCCATGCTGCTGACTGATGATGGCTGCAGGTACATGAAGGCTGCAGATCCATAGAAAATAGCAACAGCCAAGATATGGGAGCTGCAGGTGCTGAGGGCTTTAGACCTGCCCTCAGTGGAGCGAATGTGGAGGATGCTGGAGAGGATGAAGATGTACGAGGCAAGAATAGTTAATGCAGGAGTCAGGATGTTAAATGCACTCAGGACTAGAACCAGTAATTCATTGATGTAGATGCTGGAACAGGAGAGCTCCAAGAGTGGAAAGAGATCACAGACATAATGGTTAATTACATTGGTTTTGCATAAAAAGAGTCTCATCATAAAGCCTGTATGGAAAGTAGACCCAATGATGCCCAAAATATAAACTCCCACTGTGAGCCAGAAGCAGATGTGATAAGACATGATGGCATTGTAAAGCAAGGGGCGACAGATGGCAACATAGCGGTCGTATGCCATTGCAGCCAGCATGTGACACTCTGAGATAGCAAAAACAAGGAAAAAATAGAGCTGAGCCATGCATTCAGGGTAGGAGATGGTGTTCTTCTCTGCCACAAAGTTCACCAGCATTTTGGGGGTAACGACAGTGGAATGGCAGAGGTCAATGAAGGACAAGCTGCTGAGGAGGTAGTACATGGGGGTGTGCAGGTGAGAACTGAGCCCAATCAGTGTGATCATGCCCAGGTTGCCCACCACTGTGACCACGTAGATTCCTAGGAAGAGGAGGAAGAGGGGCAGCTTGAGCTCTGGCTGCTGCGTTAGCCCAGCGAGGATGAACTCGGTCACCATGGAGTGATTTCCAGGATCCATTATCCTCCAGCAGGTTCTAAGTTTAAGAAGAGTCAATGAGTGTATGTGTGTGGGGGGGGGTGTCTGAGGTTGTGCATATGTATGTGGGACTGTTGTGAGGGGGAATAATTCTGTGAAGACCCTGATGTTATTGCTCATCAGAGGAGATTCATAACACAGGGATCTCTCACATCTCTCCTGCTAGTCTGGGACAATCAATGATTCTGGTGAATGAGAGAAGGAATTATAGACATCAAGAACATTATAATTACGGTATTTCATTATCTTTTAAAAGAAAACTCCAATTTCTAGATTTTTTAATCAGTCAAAAGGACCCTTACTGTTATTTCTGAGGGCTCTTTTCTTTCCATGTTCATAATGATATCATGCATATCAAATGCATATTTTCTTTTCACTCAGAATAAATGATAGCAGTGTATATGTTTCTATGATTTATAAACAAAGCATTCATATATCTGTGGAAAGGAGTTACACTGGTCTGAGCTGCTTTCCTTACTAATATCCCAACTCAAAATATCTGTTGGACTGGGCAACTACCAGTATCTTTCCCCTAAGCATCTGTTGCTCTGCGTGTCTCAGCCTCCTTCTCCAGTCCTCCCACCCCCGAGGCAGGAAAATAACTGCTGGGAGGAAACCATGCTTAATATCTCAGCAGCTATTCCCAAAACAAGAAATGGTCCTCCTTTAATCTAATTTGCATAATCCCAGGGGCCATAATACAGTGACCTAAATTTGGGTCACATGTCCAACCAGGAGAGCAGTAGACTCTAATTGGCTTATGCAATTTGGGCTTCATGGTTAAAGTGGTGGAGGTCAGAAAATTGACAATATTCCTATTCTCAAAATGTGACAAGGGTTTTGAAGACAAACACTGGTTTTCATTTTTGCAGGTCTTTTTTATAATCGTGTATTTTACATGTGCTCTGTTTGGAACTGAAGAATGGTGGAGAACTGAATTAGCAGAGCATAGGCAAAATACAACTATAAATTTTAGACAAAATTCAATACTGGTTGACAGTGTGATGTTTTCTTTTAAAATCAGTGCATCTTTTCCTTAGATTTTCAAAGAAACTGACTAGATATGAAAAAATGGAAATCCATGTTTTCACTTCGCACTCAAGCAAGAGTTTGATTAGTATATTCAGGATGGGGTAGAATATTTTGTGTGATATTAAAAAACCTGAAGAATTTCAGAAAAAATGATCTAGAAATCTGTCATTTGAAGAATGGCTGATATACTTGAGGACATTTCACTAGCAAAGGAAAAATTCAGTTTTTTCTTGAATAACTGGCTCTTGACAGTTATCTCAATGTTAACACATTGTTTAAGAGGTATTGGACTCATTGTCACTAAGAGACTGAAGTAAATCTTACTGCTTTAAACTTTAGGATAACATTTGGTTTTGCAACAAAGGAAAACATTCCAGCCAACAGACATACCCTGATCTTACAGTCAGAAATGTTTGAGTACAGCCTGAATAACCAATTTCTCAGCAGATATTGTTTACGGACATAAGCACTAGATGGGAGTGGGAGGATGGATTAAATCATCTTCAACATTTCTTCAGTTCCAATATTTTATGACTTTATAGTTCTAATAGGTCCTGATATGAAGTAAGATAGGAATAGATTGAAATCTCAGTTCAAGCCCATGCTTGCTGTATGACCTCATTTCAAGTGCGTGTGTTTAATCCCCTGGAAAAAAACCCCACTAATATCTGTCTTGTGTGAAAGTAAGTTAAATGATGCCTACAGGTGCTTAGCACAGTTCCTGGCTCTTTGCAAGAACTTAATAATGTCAATGCTATTTTGTTTTAAGAGTATTGATTTTAATTCTTTTAAATAATTAATTAGACTGACAATTTTGTTCCTTTATGATGGTAGGAGTTTTTCATTTTTTTTCCATAGCACATCTTGTTGCTGCTTTCTACATTAACACTTACAATAATACATAGATTTGGAAATACTTTTACTGAATATTAACTTCCTAAAACCATTGATATTGTCCATGGTCTCCAAATAAACTTCACACTGCTTTCTTTTTGTCACTCAATGATTTGTATAATTAGCTAACAAAGAGAAAAATTTTATTTTTTTATGTCCCAACCAGTATCACACGGTTTAGCTTTTTCACAGAGAGCATTCAGTAGACTCCCATTGTTGACTCATATACCCCTTCTGCTTTCTCCCATTCAAACCCCTCTATCCTACGCAACATATTGGGTAGTCAGGGCCCTTTACTTAAGGGCTTTAATGGTGACAACCCCAGGTAAAGTCATTTCTACAGGCCTACGAATATGTTTCTTATGTTAACATTTAGCACATACTTAATTCTGTATTAATTATTATTAGCTATTTACTGGTTTTTCTTCTGGACAAAACTGTAAACTGAATATACTGCTTGTCACAATGCCTTACATACAACAGGTATCAGTAAATATTTGTTTTCAATTATTAAAAGAAGTTTAGGGACAAGTTAACATAGATTCAATATAAGTGAACAAGGCCCTCACACTGCCTGAGTTGTAGTGAATTAAAAAAAAGCATTTGCTCTAAAAATTTTATTCAGCAGGGGACAGGGAGATGATTTGCTCCTCAGGGAGTGTGAGTATTAGAGTGTGAACAGGTAGAGAGAAATAACTGTGCATCTCTAAGTGCACTGGGTGAGACCTAGTGTAGAAGACTCTACAATTTTAAAACTCAAGGACTGGGGTTCAGACACACCCCAGTTGCTCCCCGAAAGTTCAGCTATGTACATTTCTCCCCCCATTTCTCTGAAGGGAATAAAGATTCTGATGATCTGGGTGGAGAGTTCTGAGAACTGACCTTGCAGGATCGCTTGGTGCTTGAGGAGGTTATGGGCTCACAGCTTCCATGGCAAGATGTGGGTCACTGGTCCTGATTCCTGTTGAAGCCAATGGCCCTCTGCAAAGGTTGGTTCATATAATGTGATGATTTTATACTCGGGGTTTTGATGATAAGGTCTGATTAGGAACAAATAACAATAATGACCTCCCACTAGAATCATATCCCACAAGTACCAACTCTTAAGAAAAGAAACAATTAGAATTCCCCTTTTCCCTGTTGGCTTTCAAGTGTTTATGGTGTCACAGAAGTGTGATCTGTTACTGTTGTTAGATTATGGATTGCATGCAAGGACATTATAGATTTTATTAGAGCACCAATGGATTTCATACCCAGGTTAATTAAAATTTCAAAATTTCAGGAAATTTTTAATATTTCCTTCTAAAGGAATTTTTTTAAGTGATTTTACACAAGGGGAAAAATAGAAAACGAGGGAAACGAACTTTCTATGTAAGAATTGAAGTTTTTTATTAATTGATCTCTCCTAACCATATTTTGATATCATGATATACTCATAAAACAGTAATACTTGGAGTGTTTTAACTTAGGGGCTGAATGAAATCATCTGCTAGGTATTGCGATAACCCTATGAGAAGTTTCTAAGAAATCTAACAAGGAGAGATGAGGACTTATTTTCTCACAAAATTAAAAGAGAAATGTTGATGAGCAATTAGAGACATATGTGTTATGAAGATCCTTTTAGTTCTATGTAAGTATTACATTATTTTATTTGTTTGGAAATAAACATTGCATTTAAATGTTTTTTATTCAAATATTCATTGAATGTTCTATAATTTTTGAGACAAAACTTACAATAAAATGTGCTAAACAAATTTACTTTTTGCAGCTTTGAAATATAATTGACATATAACATTGTGTAAACTTAAGGTGTACAACAGGTTGATTTGATACGTTTAAATACCGTAAATCAACTACTGCCTGAACTTAAGCTAACAGTGCCATCCTGTCACTTCTTTTACCATTTATTTTTGGTGGCGAGAACATTCAAAATCCACTCTCTTAGAAACTTACATAATAAACTCTAATCATCATGCTGTACATTAGAGCCCTAGAACTTACTCATCTTTAAACTGGAAGGTTGTACCCTTTGACCAAGATCTCCCCGTTTCCCAGTGACCATCTGTTAGCCATCATTGTACTCTGTGTTTCTATGAGCTTGGCTTTTCTAGATTCCAGATATTAAAGGATATTATACAGTTTTCATCTTTCTCTTCCTGACTTAACTTCACTCAGCCTAATGCCTCTAGGCAACTCCCTGTTGTCCAAAATGGCATGATTCCTTGCTTTCTTCATGGATGAATAATACTTAAATATATTTCATATCACAAAATATCTTATCACTTTGGTTGTTTCCATATTTTTCTTGGCTAACCTAATTTTCTTTTAAATGCCTTAAATTTATATTATATATGACATTTTAATGGATTTTTTAAAGGCATTTTTGAAAATTCCTCTGAAAAGGGCAAAAAACCTAAAACAAAATAATCCATAAACCCTATAAAAAATGTTGCTCAACTATAATCATTAATCCTTAGAAAATAGGGTATAATGTAAGATGTAATAGTTCTCAGAATTGTGCAATTTTGATCAAGATAATATCCACAAGCAGTCATTAACAATAACAAATATCACAAAAGAGGTCATTATTATATGATATGTGACTGGCCCAGCAGAGTGCTCGTTAGTAGCCTGGAGTGGTCAGAAATGCACGGAGAAGTGAACACTCCAGTTTGTCATTGAAAAGCACGTAAAGTGAAAGGAACTGTAAACTTTACAAAAGGAAAGTGGTGTCCAGAAGCCATTTCAGAATGAGTAAGCAGCATGAATGCTGACAAGACCATAGAATTGAACTCAACATTGCTAAGATATTATTGGAATTACCCTACCCAGAAAGACATATAGCTTTCTAGAACATCCTAATAGGTATTAAAATACAAATGTTTATTATTTATGTATTACTTGTTTTATTTTAATCTTATTTCACATTATTACTCTTCATAGATACAATCTTAAATTCACATGTTAAGCTCTAGAGAGAACAACACTGCGTTGCCTATTACTAAATATAAATATTTAAGAGAGTGGTAGAAACAGCTAGTTATTCCTAATTTTCATTCTCCCTTCTTCCTTAATAACAAACGCAGTGAATTTTAGTTTGGCACTTGGCTGTATAGATAACCATAGAACTGCTAGATTTGGCCATATAATTAAGTCCTTAGCAAAGGGACACAGGTAGAGATGAGGTCTGTCACTTTCAGAGTGTGTTCTTCAAGTTAAGGAACATTCCATCTCCTTCCGCATCTGTCTGCCGGATGGCTGGGCTGGGCGGATGAAAGATGGGGTGGAGCCATTACCTGAGACCAACAACAGGACGTCGTATGTTGCAGCCAGCACGATGGCTCGCTGTTCCAGCCTTCACACATCTGGCTCAAGGCACCATAGTGAGCGTGTGTGTGTGTGTGTGTGTGTGTGTGAGCGCGAGAGACACCCACACACATTCAAACTTAATTGTAAGTAAAATAAACACAAAAAAATGATTCTAAATTCCACTCCTGTGACAAGCTGATGATCCCTGAAAGTGCTAATTGTACCCGAGGAACTGCTTTCTTTTAGAAGTTAACACATGTCTGTATAAGAGTTAATGAGAGACAAACTCCACAGGAGAACGTTATCCAAATTTATCACGGCACCCAGTGTTAGAATACATTTGCTCATTTACTCTATTGCACTCTTTTCCGTTATTAAGACACTTGGTAACATGTATCCTCTGTAATGGTATCTAATAAATCCCACGTACTTGTTTTCTCATTTGTTTAAAGTCCCTTCTTCAAGGTCCTTTATCTCTCTTTTTTGCAATAAAATTCCATCTCCCCTTTGGAATCTGATATCTATTTTAATATTTTAATAACATCTTGAGGCAGTACAGATATATTTTATCCTTCTTAATATTTTAAGTGCTTTTATACACAAATGAATGTTGGGATACACAAAACATTCTCATAAAGTTATTTCTATATATCAGCCATCAAATTTATAGGACGTTGTTTTATAACAAAATAAAATAAAAACTACATACACACACATAAGCCTCAAAGAACATATCCTGGCAATAAAAATGTATAGCAGTATATAATACGTACATATGCGTGTAAGTTACACATAAACATATACATAAGTATACACACATATGCACATATGTGGAGAGATATACACATACAAATATTTTTATAAGATTAAAAAATGGCATATGAAGCTAAGGACTGATTAGCTCATAGGAAACCAAAAGGGAATTTTTCCCTACCTTTCAAAGAGAGGAATAACCTTTACCACTTGTTCCAAATTTGGTTTCATGGGGTAAGATAAAGGGTGAAGTCTCACCAAGTGTTAATGTCACGTGTTTGAAGGTAGCCAGATGACAAAGGAAGCACTGGGCTATGCCTGTTAGACAAGACCGATGGTTTTTAAAATACACTTTACGCAGATGTAAATGATTGAGCTGAGTGAAGGGGTCAGTAGACCCATGCCCAGCCTCTTGGCCCAGCATAACACAGAGGAGTGGTCAAGAGTGTGACGTTGGAATATCCGTGCTTGTTCCCATCATGCAACTTTCAGAGGCTTAGGAACTCAGAGGCACCGCGAAAACACAACCATGACTTGTCATCTGGCGGTGCTTCCAAGACAAAACTGAAATACCTGCTCTCCAGGAGTCTGGGGAGCTATTCTAGGGAGAGAGGTGCTCCTACCATAAGCAAGAGAAGATGTGGGAGCTCAGATGCTGGCAGATATCACCAAGAGCTGTGAAACTTATGGGAACTACCTATTTCTTTCTAGGAGAAATTGCAAGATTTTTCTACCTGCGATTCCCAAGAGCACCAATAGAAATTCTTGAGAGGTGGGGGAAGAGGGAATTTATTGCTTATACACCCCTTTCCCCACATCTAAGAAACTGATTTTTTTCTCAGAATGGTTACAGTTACCTATAGTTACCATTATTCAGAAAACAATTTCCAATGTTAACTGTCTATGTGAATAAATGATCTATATGGTTGTAATACTAAAAGAATGCCACTTTTAAATCGGAGACTCTAAAAAAATGCTAAAAGAGAGAGAAATATCTTTTAGGGATAAGAGAAAACAAGTATAGGATAGTCAGGAAAATGAAGATGATAGCATTATCCCAAAACTGTGGAGCAAGGAATATTGTATAAAGATGTAAGTCAAAATACACATAATGTGTTTCTTACTGCTGCAATATAGTTTTCCATTACAATATAATCTCCTATAGTATAGGAATTATGTCTTATCACCCATCAAATGCTCACATATTCCCCAGTATGATGCTATGCACATAATAAGAACTAAGGATTGAACTTTGTAGATTCCAAATAATTTAAAGGATTATTTATTTCAGAGGTCACACTTTTAGAAATATGTGTCCATGTACTTTTAGCCCAGGAACACGAAGGATGAAGAATATTAAAGGATACTGACCAAAAGGACTTTCCCCTGAATTAAGTTAAATAAGTCTTGCTTTATCAAGTGCTATATTCCAGGCAAATAAAGTATAATCACCCACATAGAGCCTTTGAAGATTTTTAAGAAAATGATTAGAGGTAATAGAGATTATTATGGTAGCTGGACTCGGGGACATCAAGAAAAGGTACTGCTCTGCATGTGGCTAACTCTGATTCCAGGCCTCCCCCTAGCATTTTTCTTCCAAATAACCGATGAGTAACAATAACCTCATTACGTGTAGGCATACATTGCTGTCTCTGAACTTTCCTTACAAAATCTTCATAGGAAATGATACACTTTTGCTAAGACAAAATACACAGGAAACTTCTTTTCTCAAGGATCTTATTTAGGGCAATTTTGACATCTTTATTTCTGAGGCTGTAGATCAGGGGGTTCAGCATGGGCACAATGATGGTATAAAACAGAGAGGGCACTTTCCCTTGGTCCATGGAGCTGGCTGATGATGGCTGCAGGTACATGACTGCTAAAGAGCCAAAGAAAAGAGCAACAGCTGAGATGTGGGAGCTGCAGGTGCTGAAGGCTTTGGACCTGCCCTCCGTGGACTGAATGCGGAGGATGCTGGCGATGATGAAGACATATGAGCCAAGGATAGCCAGGGTTGGGGTAAAGATATTAAATGCACTAAGGCACAAAACTACCACCTTATTGATATAAGTACTGGAGCATGAGAGCTCCAGTAATGGGAAAAGATCGCAGAAGTAATGGTTGATTATATCAGCCTTGCAGAAAAGTACTCTTAGCATGCATCCTGTGTGAGCTGTGGCACCAGTCAAGCCCATGATATACACCCCAACTACCATCCAGGAGCAGACCTGATAAGACATGATGACATTATAAAGCAATGGGTTACTGATGGCAACATAGCGGTCATATGCCATTGCAGCCAACATGTGGCACTCTGATATAACAAATACAAGGAAGAAATAGAGCTGAGCCATGCATTCAGGGTAGGAGATGGTGTTCTTCTCTGCCACAAAGTTCACCAGCATTTTGGGGGTAATGACAGTGGAATGGCAGAGGTCAATGAGGGACAAGCTGCTGAGGAGGTAGTACATAGGGGTGTGCAGGTGAGAACTGAGCCCAATCAGCGTGATCATGCCCAGGTTGCCCACCACCGTGACCACGTAGATTCCTAGGAACAGGAGGAAGAGGGGCAGCTGGAGTTCTGGCCTTTCTGTTAGCCCAGCGAGGATGAACTCGGTCACCAGGGAGTGATTTCCCACTGCCATTTTCCTCTGGGAAGAAAAGAAGAAAATTTGCAGTATTTGTGTGTTGTCCCACCACACAATGAAGTGGGAAACAGAATTTAAGTCTTTTTAGTGATGCAGTTCCAGTTCTCTGCCTGTCCTGATCTTTATTAGCAGCCAAAGACTCTGAGATCTCACTAATCAGGGACATGAAAGTAAATATCAAATAGAACTCCCATTTTTCATTCTATCCTACAAGAGTAGGTCTTAGTACTGCGTAGTCCCTGAACATTCAAAGAACTCATCTGTTACATTTAAGTATTATAAGAACTTTTATGACTTGTTTGTATTCCTATCAACTCTTCTGCAGTGCAAATACTGGTATGCCTAATTTAGATATCAAGTGGCTGAAGCTTATAGTGGTTAGATATTCACAGCAATTAATGTGAGGGGAAAAATTTAAACTACCAAAGACATGTAAAGTGTTGACAATAGTGTAACAACAACTGGTCAGGGCTGGATTCCATGTAGGGAGTATCTTGATTACTGGCACCTCCTCAAAAATACAGAAACAGTGACTCTGGAGAGTAACTGGATGGCTCACTATAAGTCTATCATTCAACTTGAGCTCCACATTCAGGAAGGTCATGAGTTTCCTAATAAGAAAAATTCAGAAGTGTGAAACATTGAAATCCAAATCCATTCATCCCCAAAAGATGTATGGAGTATTCACAACGTGCTGAGCACTTTGTATGACCTCATGTGGTCCACGAACCTTTGGGACCTATGTTCTGAGAGACCAGACCTACAGAATATCTATTTTGCAGGATGCTTAGACTATAATAACAATGTGCATGTTTTCTTGGCATCTGTACTCACCTTTCAACCAGAGCTTTTAAGAGAACTCCCTCAGGGCACAAGAGACCAAAAGAGAGAGAATTTCTGTATCTCTGCGATATGGGCTTGGAAGAAAGCTGATGATTCTGAGCACAGCACACCTCGATGACTATTCTTTCTTCAAAATAAAGATACCAAGAGATACCATCAGGGATTATTGGTGTGTCCAAAAACAAGGGTATCCATATTTGGAAAGGAATGAAAGGGTTGGAGATATTGCTATTCATTCAGTGCATACCACGCACTGTCCAGGCACTTCTACAAATGGTGTCTGACTTTTTTCCCTCAGAAATCTCATAAATGTATCATTCCCACTTATAGTTGAAGAAACTGAAATTCAGAGACTTAAATGATTTGTTAGTGGTGACTCTGTGGCTTTTCAAAGTAGATGTTGATTGCTTCCTAATAATATACATGAAAAATCTGACAAAGCCACAGAAATAAAAGTGGAAATAATGCACTTGAGCTAATATTGATATTCTTTTGGAAATACTATTCTTTTAAAACCAAAACATGCATAGAACACATGCTAAAGTCAAAAACCATAACAGCTTGAGAAAAATAATAAGTGATACTAACATTTATTGAGTGATTCCAATTAGACCTGAGTGTAATTAAGATCCTACAGAGATGAATCCTATACTAGTTACTTATCAAAGCATATTGCTTGATGAATAATGTATAGATAAAGGGACACAACTGGGTTCCCAGAATGAAATAAAGAAAAGAAAAGGTCTTTGTCTTTCCAAAACTGTCAATTACAAATAAAGTGTCAGTAAGCACTCAGTGCCATTCTGCTACTAAAATGTCTGCCTGTGGTATTTATGCCCACACTGTGTGAATCATGGATTGAAAAAGGTAAATACAAAGCCAAAATTTAATTTTCTGTATAGTACTGTGTCTCTTGGTTCCAAGACTTTTCTAGAATAATATTAATGGTTATTCTATAGTAAATAATCTCTATCTTTGGAATTTACAGTGTTCACATGCTTACTAACTTCTTGATTATTGCTTAATGATGTGGAAAGTGTATTTTGGAAGTTTTTTTTAATAGGTAATGGTTTTCTGCCACTCTCTTATTGTTGACATTGTTTGTCTATAGGCATAGAGTTCCCTCATGACTGAAGACTTCTCTCAGAGTGAGAACCTTAATCTTTAGACAGGAGGACACTGAAAAGTTGTGATTTTTATGTCATTTTATCTAGAGTTCAGTGATAGCACCAAGTCAGATGGGTTGCCTTCTTAGGTAAAAATTAATTTAATTAAAAACATTGTTAACTGATCGATTAGGTGTGCTTCTAACACTTAAGGCTTAGGTAATGTTAATATTTCCATAAAATGTTTTGAGCTCTTATAAAAGAAATGCTATGATTCATAGCCAGAATAAGATCATTAAGGCATATCCTAAACTTTTGCTTCTTTAGTTTTACTAGATTAATAGAGTAAAAGAATGTTATAGTTTGGGGTTATTTTGATTTTAATAAAATATTTTTTTAATTTCTTGGAATAACCTATGAACATGATAAAGGTATATGTGCAGTGGGTAAAAATACAGATCAACACATCATAGTTGTATGAACTCATGGGACATCTAAAGGTTAATCATAAAGTAAGAAATTTCGAGTTATTATTCAAAATAATATATAATGTATACTTAGTCTTATCTTGAACAGCATTCTGTCAATAACTTGGATAATTCCATGAAAGAAATTATTAGGAAACTCATGGGTAATGTTAGCAAAGAAAAGAGTAACAAACACTTGTATGATAATAATGATTCAAGGAGATTTAGGCTCTGATTGTGGACTGATATTTAAAAAAGGAAGTTAACTGTTATAAGCATGAAGTTGTTTATGAGCACTCAGAATGGAAATGAATAACATAGGTGCTCTTCAGAATATGGCAATCTGGAAGGTGTGGGGAGGGAGACAGGCAATGTGATGTATTCATGACTGCACAGGACCTATGGGGACAGAGTGAATGTGGTGCTAACCCAGAATAGAGGTCAGTGAAGGTTGCCAAAAGAAACCTGAATAGGAAGAATGAGTAGAATTAAGCCAGGTCTGGATAACACTCAACATTAAGAAGATCGGCTCACAGCTCTTTATGTTCCAAAGATCTGAACTAAGAGGAAAAAACACCTAAGAATGCCTGGAAGTTCATTAGAAGGAACATAATATCCAAATGAGAGAAGGGATAGTCACGCAAGAGAAACTGCATCTGGTGAGTTGTTCTTAGTTTTGGGGACTGTATTTTATGGTAGCAATTTCCAAATTATAATCATCCAAAGAAACTGAAGATTTGGATCAAAATAATTTATCCCAAGTATCTCTATGACTAAGAACAGGAACTGGGATTAGATTTATTGTGTGTTACCTCCAAGGGAAGTGTTACAGCCAATGAGATAACTGTCTCACCATCAAAGATCTTGTTAAACATGCCTGAAAGTAGTATGGGTTGAATTATGAAAAAGATAACTGCTCTGTCTGCCCCTTTAAATCCTTTGACATTTTACAATTAAAAAGTTGTAGAAGAGATGGAAGTCACATACTCACCCTCTACTTGAAAACTTAGTCTGGATTACATGTATGCTTTAGACCGAGCAACCCTAAGGGAAAGAGCTCTTGAGTATGATGGTAGCGTAGGCAGATCAAAATAGAAATTCCTGGCCTTTTACTTATGAAATCAAATGCAGATATTAATTCCTGAGTTGTTTACACAGTTACTCTTTATCAAAAAACATGATTTGTATTGTGGCTTCTTCATAATGCTACCAGAGCCACTT
The DNA here is from genome assembly GCF_030020395.1 of Manis pentadactyla. Taxonomy (NCBI): domain Eukaryota; kingdom Metazoa; phylum Chordata; class Mammalia; order Pholidota; family Manidae; genus Manis; species Manis pentadactyla. The sequence goes on along the minus strand of NC_080031.1, from coordinate 10,066,192 downwards.
GCCAAAGTGACACGTTTTTACCTAGGGTATCAATATATGAGAGTTATCACCAAAAATATAGATAGAATTGCCTTTGAGATTTTCTCTCACCAGGGATGAGCTATTTGGGCAGAGATGCAATTAAAATTTACCTTTTTAACCCTTTGTTGATACTCTCATTAGCTCCCTTGTGTATGATATTCTCTCTGCGTTGAAACAGTACCAATTATTAGGTTAAGGGCTAGAAATGAAAGCTTTGCAGGCATTTTTTTCCTAGAAAGTCTTTATGACAACAGTTTCTTATCTGAATATAATTTCTGAAATATTTGAAGCCATGATTTCAATCTTTTTCTACTTATTTAAGGTTTGGAGAAATCATTAATTATATATAATTGGTAGTTGCTCTTTATAGTTTTCAAGACAGTTGATTTTTAGGTGCATAAATCATTGTTTACAATGACAATAGCTGGGTTTATTGAACACTTATTATGTGGCACATGTAATTCTAATCTTGTTACATTTGCTGAGTTATTTGATTCTTACAACAGCTTAATGTGGATACTATTAGGTTGGATCAGGTAGCAATTTCATATGATTCAGCCTAATATTCAATATTTAATATTTAAAAAGCAAATGAGCTGAGGCTCGAAAGTTAAGTAATTTACCCAAGCTTACCAAGATGGTAGGTTGCAGTTCAGTTTGTTCATAAAATAATTACATTTGGCATATTTCATATATGTTAAAGTATCAAACATTTATTTATTCACTTAATCAACATACAATATGCCATAGTATATGTTAGGACATAAACTCAGAAATGCAACCTGGATGTTTTAAAACATGTTTACAACAGAATTTAATGCATATAGCAAACAAATAGTACTTACATAATTTCAAATCATTTTTAAGCACTCTCCTGCTTTATACTTAATATATTTATATGCACTAGAATTATTCTCATTTTAGGGATAAAGCAAATGAAGCCCAGAAAGGTTCATAAAGACACTACAAATAATTAAGTATCAACAACAGCTATAAACAAAGACCACCCCTGGCAAACTGAGAAGTGGTTACCCTATGTAGAAAAAACTGATCTGCTATGACCCAATACTGGTAAAGTCATTTAAGCATTCATTTGTTCATTCAAAAATACTTATCTTCCTGTTGCACAAAAAGCTTTATGCTGGGTTCTGGGGGAATAATGATGAATAAATTAAATATAAAAGAATTGCTTTCCAGTGTTACGCTATGCTTCCAAGTATGATAACTACTATGCCTGTGTGGCTATTCACTTTCTTTGTTACACTGGCACATTTCAATAACCAATAGCCACCTGTAGCTAATGACTATTATATCAGAGAAGGCAGCAGAGAACATTTCCATCACTTCCAAAAATTCTATTGGATTTTGCTGAGTCAGTGGAAGGGGGAGAAATTGATGAAAAATTCACCAAATGTAATATCATTAAAGTGGTAACTGCTAAAGAAGACAGGTCTATTGCTGGAAGGAATACTGGAATAATTATTTCAATGAACTGCTGGGGGCTGACTGCAGACTGGCAAGACTGTGAGCAGTCCCTGGGGTCCTTAGTCATCAGGGCACCCACGCTGACAGGCTTTCCCTTTTAGGAGTCTACCAGGCCTCCATGGTGATGATATGAAATGTGCCCTGTTGGCCCTGGCAGGGGATACAGAGTAACCACCTTGGTACCCACTCAATCTCTTCTCCCCCAAGAGATCTAGCCTCCAGAGGGAAGGAATTAGACAGAGAGACTCTGAGAAACTTTCCCCCATGGGAGGAAGGAATTCCGCCCTAGTTCTGGTCTTCCTGTCTCATTGAAGGGAAATAAAAATAGGCCAAAGGGAGAGGTCTTCAGGAATAGACTGGGAATGATGCAGCTAGGTATGGGAGGAGTAGGTAAACTGTGACCCCTGGTGGAGGTCACATCCTTTGGAAGGTCACATCCCTGAGAGACAGGCCACAATGAGCCTCATTCAGGAGATTAGGGGACTCTCCCTCATGTGGCACCCACCACCCCAACAGCCCTGCAGCACGCTAAAGGTGGGCTACAGAGCAAAGGGGTCATGACATGGATTATCTCTGAGGAGCAGTGCAAAGAGAAGACCCAAAGCCAAGAGAGCAGACAAAAACAAGGACAATAGAGAAATATGAAGTCTCTGATACGTAGAACTACAACACACATCACACAGCCTCATTTCCAGTCAGACTAATACAAATCTCCACACTTAAAGGCCTATTTACATCAAGACCTATTAAAAGATATGATATGCTTGGCTTTCAACAAAATCACAAGACATTCCAGATGGAAGAGAACAAAAACCTTCTGCAGAAACCAAGCAAGCATGACAACCAAATGTCGATATAATGGGGAAACTGGAATTACCAGAGAATTTTTAAAAATTAAAATGATTTACTTAGCCCACAGCTTTTTTCTTTTGAATGTGTTACTGAAGTTCTGAAGCAGATTATTTCTTGAGGTCTCTTAATGCCAAGATTTGTAACTACCCATACACACAAAACTATGATTTATTTTGGAGTCTATATTATTTTTGTGGCGTTTTTCTAATGGGCTTTTGCTGTCAGGAACTATAAAGATAATGATCAGTGAAGGTGAGCCAGCATGGATCTTACAGATGTCAAATGACAACATGGTGCCTCCTGGGCATTCCATTTCTTAAAAGATGTAAGTTGACACCCAGAGAGTGAAGTTCATCCATGATTTTCTGTTAACTCCTAGGTGGGTTTAAGAGTCTCACATGTGTGTCATCAAAAGCTCGATTCTTCATGAACAGTAGATCAACAAGGAAAGAAAGATGTTTGCAGTAGGAAGTGTGTAGCCCACCAAGACCTTCCAAAGTCTGGTGATCCAGCCTGGGCAGGAGCATACCATAGCCAATCACCATATTGTCCATAACTTTGCCAAATGAGTCCAAGAAGAAGGAAAAAACCAGGGCCTCAGTCTGGTTCAGTGTTCTTTATTTATTATATTCTTTATTGTGTATTGCTATGGACATTCAAAAATGAACAATATTTCTTTCAAGGTTATTTCCATTTTTTTTCAAGCATTAAGAAAATTGGAATCTGCAGAACAAGGGGTTGAATTATACATGTAAGGACTACCCACTGGTCTAGGTGACGAACAGAGCATATGAATGTCTTTCTTGGAAAGCTTGACAAGGTTATAACAGATGATTTAGTTTTCAGTGGACTGGCTGGCAGCCATTTGTTGCCTATGTGGTTCTAAGCATTTTAAATTAGGAACTTGCCATTATCCCTGCTCTGTAGACTTTGCCACATCCAGTCTCAGCTTTGTTATTTCCTTGGACTGAAAATGTACCCAAGACCCACAATTCCTCTGCAAGTCCTGTGTTTCAAGACACTCACTGCAGGGGTCTGTTCATTCTCTCAGGAGCTGAGGGGCTCTGAGATTAATTATAAAGTTGTGCTGTCTCTTAGAGGATGCTTAAAAAGTTAATCGTTGAGCAAAAATAAGTCTGGTGTTGTATTAATCATAATCTCCACAGGCTCTAATTCTCTCAGGGTATGAATTCAGTTCAGGAAGGAGCATTTAAACTGAACCTAAATTATTCTCAGTGCCTATCATTGTACAGCAACCACGTCTTTATTTTGACTCCTTTTCTGTTCTTGAGAGCTAATTTAAAGCCAGCTCCACATAGACACGTCATTTAGAAGCAACATCAGCCTACGTATCCACAGTGGTATCAGATTCACTCTTGCTCTTGGACGGACTCACTCCCTTTTTGTATGAAAATACTATTTCATTCTCCATTTTAGTTGAGCCCAGCAAGAGTAGCCAAGAGTTTGCATTTCATGTCAACTTCAGGCCACGGGTTGACCTCCACCACCCTTGACTCCTGGGTTATTGTTTTCAGAAATAGTTCTGTCTGAGAGAGGAAGGAAGAAAAGATATTCCGGCCACGCCATGAACAGTGTGTACACCACACCCAGGCTCGGCGTGACTTCTACTTCTCCCAAAGGCTGTGCCTTGTGATGGGCTGTTCAATTACAATTATTTCCTCCATGCGAGCAGAGCTTTGCCGTATATAAAAACACATTCTTGTGTATTACTATTTTTAGTGAAACCCTGTGAAGGCTTGATATGAATTGTGAGTCCTGTTTTACAGGTGAATAAAATAAAACTATGTGAATATTAGTGATTTTTCTCTCCACAGTTACCTTTCATGAAGTTTGATTTGTTTGTGTGTTTGTTGTTTTTCACAAATTCGATTTCTTTAATAGATATCCAGATTGCCTATCTTCTCTTATATGCACTTTGATAATTCATAAAATTGGTCTTTTTCCACATAGGTTATTTAGGCTTGCCATTAACAAAAGTCAGCTTGCTAATAACATCGGGAAGGCTGAGGATGACAAAAGTACACACAGAGAACTTCCAGATTATATTCTATTTCCTATATCCTATATCCTATAAGTTTTCAAAACCAACTGTTTTATAATGTTAACACTACTTTGCTTTAAGTTTGCTTTCGAATTATTTTTAAATAATGCTAGAAAGTGAAAGATTTAGGCTTACCTTTGTAAACAATCCTCAATTTTTTATAATCAGGTACATGGCATGCATATTTAGGAAAACAAATAAAAACTTGGATATAATTGATATTATATACTTTCACATTGTTCTGAAATATCAGAATTTGATATTTCATGAATATCTTTGATGAATACAATTTCTTAAGTTTAATATGGGCCAGACATGAACTATTAATGTCAATCCATTTATTCTTGTTATTAAATTGGATCTCAACATCATTTTCCCCATGTTTCTTATTTTAACAATTAGTTCAATATGTGTATAATTACATTTAAGTCATGAAGAAGACAAACAGTTTCAAAGTTCAGTTAAAATAACCAGTGATGTTATTTAACATATGACCAACAAATCAGTGACTGAAACATGAACATATATTCCCATGTCCCTAAATAGCTGAACTTGTCTGCTCAAACCACACATGGAGGTTTTTAAAGGTTTTATTTAAAGAAAGTGTGTTAAATTTTTTCATGAACGTTTTTGTGTTTAAAAATCATATTGAAACAAGTGCACCATTGCTATCCTTATTGATATGAAGTGCTGGGATCATTTTTGAGAATTTCTGGGAGTTTTCAAATTCCCAATTTGAAAATGTCACCGAGTAACTCAGAATATCTTCTGTAATACTCAGAATCCACCCTAACATTTCAAGGAGCAGGAAGGACACTCTTTACAACCATTGCTAATGATCTTCAGTTAAAGCCTGCCTTCTTGGGTCTTCTAGCAAATGTGCTCTGTTTTGCTCTTTGTAATCTACCAAATTAACTGAATCCCTATTTCATTCAGCACCCCTTTGTAAATTTGCAATCATCTGTCTTTTCTGCCTTATCTTTATCTCAAAAGTCTAATTTCCAAAAGTCATTCCTCATGTACCCTGTGTCTCTGGATTCTTAACAAGTCCCCATGCTGGTTTGTCAAAGTGCCCCTGGAAGTGTGATCTTAGACTTGGAGGCAATATTTCAGGTACAGTGGCACTTAGATTGTGCCTGGGACATAGAAGTCTCAACAAGTGTCTATTAATGAATGATTTCTCCTTTCCTCAGTCTTTTCTTCTTTTCTTTGTTACTGTCAATTTTCTCTTCATGCTCAGGATTCGTTCCTTCTATGCCACCTCTTCCAGCTGGGGAGATGAGATAAGGAGAGTATTAAGGGGGAAATACACGACTCTGCAAACGAATTCTACAGGTTCCATATAAGAAGCCAAATAATAGAATGATATTTGGAAAAAACAGGAGAGTGGCATTGTTTAGATTTCTTCACTAGTAGTTCCTCTGAGAGAGCATGACCTGGAAGAGATAGAAGAAAATGGTGCTTCCTTTGCATATGAGAGTAACTGAGAAAAAGGACTCTAGTAATAAAATGCTGTGATGGGCTGAGGAGAATATGGGAGGTAAAAGCCTAATAATTGCCAGGTGCCCCTTTTTCCTCTCTGTCCTCTTTTGCAACACGAGAACCATTTTCTTCAGTTATTCTTTGGTTCTTTTCTTTCAATTCCATAGACCAGATAACAAGGTTTCACACATGTCAACCTTTTCCAATTGTCTGTTGGATAATTACAAAAGTATAAAGGAATATGCTTAAGCATCAATAAAGAAAAGTAGTATTGATTTAAGGGTAACAGTTACAGGGTAACAGTTACACAATCATCTACCTAAGACCACAACAGCCATGATTATTGACTACTTCTCCAGAAAAGATCAAAATCAGTAGTTGTGTGATTATGCCAGAGTGTTCTATAACTTCTGCCTCTTGTCCTTTGGAATGAATGTGTATCTTACATTCTTCCAGAGAATACAGAATGGTGAAAGAGGAGCTCTAATATTCTAGCCCTTTGAATGTTCTGGGCCCTTGAAATCATGGCATTTTCTTGGGTGTGATTTTATGGGTAAACAGGAGAGAAGTTAGCCCAATACAGCTAGAAAGAAGGCTATATATTGATATATGTATATAACTATACCTCTATCTCTCATCTATCCATCTTATCAGACCAAGACCAACTCTAGAAGCCAAGCTCACCCTAATAGCCTGTTAGCCCAGTTGGTTAATAAGGACTAGATGGTTCCCAGAAGGTCTGGAGTAGGACTGAAATGTGTAGGGTACATGGAGAACTACCACCACTAGCTGCCAGAGTTTGCGTATCTGTGAAGCATAGGGGAGTCAAAAACTCCATGACTTATGGCACTAATATTTTGCCCTCCCGGCATTCTCAGAGGCCTGTTCCCAAAACTGCATGAGCCACAATAACTCACACACACACACACACACACACACTCCACATAGTATCCTTTAGTACTGAGCAGTCAGACTAAAGGCAGCAGGAGGAGATTCCTGTCTAGTACACTGCTAAACTGATTAAATAATCATATCTTGTGGTTGAGTTTGATACTGTTGTCAAAAGAATATTCCAAGGTGCCTACCCAAGTTCCCTGGGTGCTTTATGGGTGGAAAGCCAATGGAGAGATTCAATACTGATGGGGCAGCTCAGAAACTTTTGAGGTGAGTGGAGATTGTTTTCATGGAACAAGAATAATGACCACTAACCTTCATGCCCAAGAAAATTGGCTACAAAGGCATCTCTGTTACAAGAACCAGAGGAATCGGTACATTTCTGGGCATTGGCATGGATCTTTTCCAGATGGACCTCTGGTGGGAGCCATGCTACTCAGGCTGTTGGACAAAGTCCGGGCCCAAGGAGGGCCCCGCAAAGCAGGGGTCCTGGCAGCTGGCTCCCTCTATTACCTGCCTTCATAGCTTTTAATAGCTGTAATAGTACTGGGTTTTTTCTTACCTGTATTCATACCCAGGGCTCAATCTTTCTTTGATAAGTTAACCAGAACCGATGGGGACACTGATTTCCCAGCAGGTTTGCAGAATAATAATTCCGAGAAACATAATGGAACATAGAGAGAAAATGAGATGCAGAAAGAACAAAAGTAAAAGGTTAATAATTACAAAAAAGCCTAAAAAATTATGCCCCCCTTTTTGTAATAGCACTAATGTGAGTAATGAGGAATTCTTAAAGAAAATTCAGCATAAGGAAATCATGGATCCAGGCCCTTGGAAAAGCCCCCTGATGCAAGAGGCTAATAAAGGCCTAGGTAATATAAATAGAGCTGTTCCCACTGTAGCAGGACCACATGGCCCTGCTTCTTTTATAGGAGGAAGATTTTGGTATTTCCCTAGAGGAAGAAAATTCATGAGCAATATAGAGAAGTTTACTTTGTTTCCCACAGCACCCTATGAAGGAGTATATGATGAAGATATGAATTTGTGGTATTGGATTGATTATAAGATGGTTTGATTTAGTTTTGTTTCATTATGGGAAAGAATTAAAAGAGGAAAGAAACCTTGGTGTCTTTGGACAAGCCAAGCATGTAAAGTGTGGATAGAAATATGGAATAAATGGTATAGAAAAATTAAGTGTAGTTATAAGGCCTTTAGAAGATGAAAATTGTAATGTGAATTATTATAGTAAGTGAACTTTGATTGAACTCTTGCACCTGTTCTTTCCCCATTGCACGCCATCATGTATTCTGGTGAACATGATTTGCATAAAAATGAGACAGTGTTTAAAAATAATTATATTAAGAATTGCATGTGTAAGGAAATAGAAAGACCAGCAGTCTGTAAATGAGGGTGGTCACCCAGAATAAGAAAGAAACAGAAAGGAAAAAAGATCGTATCATCACTGATCAAAGGATAAATAAACATTGTAACATTATTGATCAAAGAGTGAATGTCTAGAAATAATCATATAAATAAAACCACTATTGGCACACTCACTAGGAGCTGTGACTAAGAGATGATTCCAGCTTGACTCCGGGTCTGACTCCTTATTTCCCCTCACCGTTTCGCCGACTCTGTCCTGTGCCTTTGGGCATCCCACCCGTTAGCTGGAGCTGGACTCCAGCAGACCTCATGCAATGAGCAGTTGTCACTGGTGTGCTTGGGCTGCAGAGTCATCCTGAACGTTGTGCTCACTGTGTCCTAACATACAGCCGGTCAGTGCACACCTTCGATCAATAAGTCAATGTGTGCACTGGTGTGAACTAGCCTACATCGGCATCCTCTCTTAAACCATTATCAAAATAGCCTTGAAAAAAGTGTTTTTGAATTCAGCTAAACTCTATGACAGGGTTTACCAAACTATGGGGGATATCCCGACTACTGCCTGCTTTTATGTAAATTAAGTTGTTTGCACCAAGCCTCACCCATTTACTTCTGTATTTTTCTGTGGCTGTTTTCACACTACTGTAACAGAGTTTAGCATTTGCCATGGAGATTGTATGGTTCAAATCCTAAAAGATTTACTGTCTTTTCCTTTATTGAAGAATGTTTGCTGATGCCTGGTCTTTTATTAGAAGGAGAAGATGTCACAGGATTGGAATAATAGGAATCCTTTTGCAACTGCATTTAAAAAAGGAAGACCCTTATAACTGTGATAGATATGTTTTTAAAAATTAATTTAATGCAAAAACGGGAAGAAAAGCATCAGCTTTACCCCCAGGAGAACTAGAAACCTTCTGAGAAAATCTGTCCCCCGGCCAGGTTCTTCAAGGCTCCCTTGACATCTTTGTTTCTCAGAGTGTAGATGGTGGGGTTCAGCATGGGGGTGACAACATTGCCAAAGATTTGTACTGGAGTTACTAGCACCTCACTCAAAGAGGGCTGGGTATAGATGAGGGCACAGGGCCCAAAGAACAGTGTGACCACTGAGAGGTGGGAGGCACAGGTAGAGGCTGCCTTGCGCCTCCCTTCTGCAGACTGCATCTTTATGACTGCAAGGACAATACGGACGTAGGAAACAAGGATGAGCAGGAAACATGTCATGGGCACAAGGCCAATGTTGGTGAAGCTCACTGTCTCAATGATGACGGTATTCCCACAGGCCAGTTTGACTACAGGAAAGATGTCACAAAAGAAATAGTCTACTTTGTTAGACCCACAGTATGGCAGTTGGAAAGTCAGCGTAGTTAGAATCGTGGCATGAAAAGAGCTGGTAAACCAGGTGCCAGCAGCCAGCAGGGCACACACCCGGTGGTTCATGATGATGGTATAGCGCAATGGGTGACAGATGGCAGCAAATCGGTCATATGCCATCACCGTGTAGAGCAAGCACTCAGTGCTGCCTAGGAAGTGGTAGAAAAAGACCTGACACATGCAACCACCCATGGAGATGACTTGGTTCCTCACCAGCAGGTTAGCCAACATCTTTGGGGTGCTCACAGAAGAGAAACTGATGTCCAGCACAGAGAGGTTACCAAGAAAGAAATACATAGGAGTGTGGAGGTGAGAATCAGACACCACAGCGACAAGGATGAGCAGGTTTCCTAGTAGAGTGCAGAGGTAGAAGATCAAGAACACAGCAAAGAGCACAGTTTCCCATCCCTCTGTGTGGGGGATGCCCAACAGGATGAACTCTGTAACCAAAGTCTGGTTCTTTATCGCCATGGAAGTTAGATTGTATCCTGGAAAGGAGGAAAAATGAGAACAAGTTAATTAATCAAGGCATGAAATTCCACTGCTTGCTACCAATATATTGACAAAAAACAAGAAAATCATGCACTGTACCAGCGAAAGTACAGTGTTTATTGTGGCTCAGACTGCAGGAGCAGCGTGCACCCCAGAGGGAGGTGCAGTCTCAGGTGAAGACTGAGTTCAGGCAACTTGACTAGTTTATGCACAGATATTATTTTTCTATTATCTAATAGAAAAAATCAAATTACAAAGGGAATAGAAGTAATGAGAACTGGAAAGAAAGGAAAAGTCCGTGAGAGGACAATGAAAAGAGAATAGAAAAGAGGGAAAAGATTAGGCACATTTATAGTTTACATAGAATTTTCATAGCCATGTTTTAGTTAAGCCTTAATTGAATCCTGCAAGATAGGCACAGCAGCCCCCTCTTATCTTCACTTTTTCTTTCTGCAATTTCAGTTATTCTTGATCAGTCACAGTCCACAAGTAGAAGATCCACCAGATGTATTGTCAGAAGTTGAATAGTAGCCTAACAACAATTCATAGGCCCCACTTCATCTCTTCACATAAGCATTTTATCATCACCCATCGTCACAAGAAGAATGTGGATACAGTATAATAAGATATTTTTAGAGAGAGAGATGTTTGCTTTTACATTTGGATTTCTTCATAAGCATCCTTACCAAGTTATGTTGAGTTCCTCCCTAATAATTCTTGTATTCACTCCATCCATTTTGTCTGTTATTGTTAAACCCTCCAACCAGTTATACAATGAGGAATGCTACCATTGCATTCCTTACTCAGTCTTGCCGAGGCCCTCAAGTACTTCATGATTATTCAGAAAACACTGAGAATGCAGTGATTGTAAACTGAACTTTTTCATAAATAAACTATAAGGATACTTTCATAATTGGAGTAGCTGGAAGTTAGGAGGGGGTCTCTTCTTGACCATAACTGCCCAAAGCAATCCACAAATTCAGTGCAATCCCTTTCAAGATACCAATGGTATTTTTCACTGAACTAGAGCAAAAATCCGAAATTTGCATGGAATCACAAAAATAAATAAATAAATAAATAATCCAGCAAACTTGAGAAAGAAGAGCAACGTTGGAGGTGTGATGCTCCTAATATCAAACTATACTACAAAGCTACCAAAATCAAAATGGTATGGTACCATCACAGGAACAAACCTGTAAACCAGTGGAATGGAGCAGAGAGCCCAGAAAGAAGCTCACACCTATGTGGCCAACTAATATACAATGGATATACAAGGATATACAATGGGGAAAAGATGGTCTCTTCAATGACTGTGTTGGGAAAACTGGGCAGCTACATGCAAAAGAACTAAACTGGATCACAGATATTTGGACATCAGATGCCATAAACTCCTCTCCTCTTTCAAAAATGGGACAAAACGCCTCAAGTTCCAGCCTCTCTCAGTGGAGAGAAACAGTTGGAAAGAGCTTTCAACAACCCACCTTTTCTGGGGGACTGCCAAAGGAACTGGCTTTCAGGCTCACTTGCCTCAGTGCACGGACATGAGCTGGCATACCCTGGATACCGAGGGGCTCCAAAGACCAAAGAAAACCAGTGGGACTGTCATGAAGACTTGAGAGGCCTCAAGAAGGTCTGATTAAAGTGATTATTTTCAGGCTTCTCCTCTACAAGGCAGTCTGTGAAGACTAAGAGGGGTGACTGCTTTCTCTAATATGCAGATACCAATACAGTGAGTCAAGGAAAATGAAGAATCAAGCAGAGATGTTCGAAACAAAGAAACAAGATAATTCTGGAGATATTGCACCTAAGAGAATAGAGATAAATAAATGATTTACCTAATGGAAAATTCAAAGAAATTCTCATGGAGTTACTTACCGAGGCCAAGAGCACACACATGAACAAAATGGGAATTTTAACAGAGATAGAAAATATGGAAAAAGTACCAAACAGATACCATAAAGCTGAAGGACACTATAATAGAGCTGAGAAATTTACTGAAACGAGATCATAACAGATTATATCAAACAGAAAAAGTATCAGTAAACTAGAAGACATGTCACTGAAAATAATTCAGTCTGAGGGTTAAAAGTAAAAGAACAAATAATTAATGCAAACAATTAAAGAAGTATGATACAGTATACTAATTATAGCATTAGAGTTATATGTATAAGTTATAAAATGATTTATGTTTCCTATTGGGCTTTGAGACAACTCTTGGGGTCTGCACTGTGAAAGGTCCTATACGCAGGAATAAATTTTGGGATTATAATCAGTGGTACAAAATTTGAGCTTCATATTTGAGATAAATTATTTTGCTAGCAATTTATAGGGTATTACTGGGTGAACAGTCCAAAGCTAGAAACACAGATAAGTTTCTAAAGCAACCCACCAGGCAATGGAGGAATAAATGATATATTCACATTCACTTGTCAAGTAGAAATAGTGTCTTAGTAAATAATAAAAAGACTAGGGGATGGTAGTGTTATTAAATGAGATACGGATTTATGTCAAATGTGGAATGAAAATTTAGTCTTTTCAATATAAATAATAGGACTGCTTTTGTATCTGTTGACTTTGAAAAGCCAACTGATCAACTGTTGATAATGCCAGAAAGTAGTTCGATACATGACTCTCAATTGCAAAAAAGTTCGACACTAGACATGTAACTTAAAAAGATGGAAGATTGCACCTTGAGTTTATGAAGAAAGAAATGTTTGGAAGACAGAACACAAGGAAAGAACTGAGAAGGTTAGCAAAGTCTGGGAACTTAGGAGTCCCTCCTTCACTCCTCTTCCTCACCATTCCCTAGAATGCACACAGAAGCACTGTTAAAATTAGTAGATTTAAATGAATAAATAAAAGTAACTAATACTTATTCAGACTCAGTCTGAACTAGAAAGACATTATTCTGAACTAGAAAGACATGGAATGCACCCATATCCATGAGAACAATCACGCCAGGGGATACGGAACAGTCCAGGAGCCCAAATCATAAGGTTCCTGTGGGTAGTCCTATGGCACAACTCCTTAACTATGCACATGTCTTTAACAAAATTAGACAAAAGAGAGCCAGAAAAACAGACTTACATATAGGAGCTTGTGTAGAATAACTCTTAGATGATTAAATCTGGAAGGAACCAAAAAAGATGATCTCAGTTTGTGCTTCAACTATTGTAGGAGGAGATGAAGGTCAAGAGAAAGGATACTTGCCCCATATCACAGATGCAGGATCAGAACTTAGGTCCAAGGTATGCTGTAGTAATTCTGAATCCGTTCTACCTAATCCCTTGACATCACTTTCATCATTTTATGGAGAGGGAGAAACACACACAGACACACATACACACACATTTTCTGGGGAAAGTTCTAATGGTGTTCTTATGTTCCTAAAAAGGTTCACAACTATCGAAATGGGGAAGGATAACTACTCAACTAACTTAACTAGAAAAATGATACATGACACCTACGATTGAGCAAGTTAACACTAAGGTAAACACATTTTTGTTTATTTTCTATAAAAAATAGTGAAAACTTGTAATTAGACCACATAGAGCAATTGGTGAAAAAAAATAAAACAGAGTATGGAAGAGATGCAGCAGGGAGAGCAGAGAGGAGAGAGACTGATGAGAAGAGAGAAAGGGAAAAAGAAAACAAAGTATATAATGAAGTGTGGGCTTACGACCCTCGTGTGAACAGTGTCCTGGTCCAAGATCAAATGCAGGCTTATTCTCTTCTGTTCTTCTGGCACCACTGTGGAGGTTTTACTGGGTCAGCTCATTAAGAAAGGATTCTGAAGCCTGCCTTAGTCTTGAGTCCTTAGACTTGTGGTGTTTCTATGTTTCTGCCCTTGAACTAGGCAATGTCTGTACAAACCAGCTCCCAAAGTAGAGCCCTCTATTCCCTGCTCCCTCCTACAGGCTCTAAAGCCTCCCTCAAGAGTATGTGTCAGAGGCTTAAATAAGATGGCATCCTGTGGGGACCAGATTCCCTGAGGTCTATTTTGAGTCCCTAAGTTAATAGTGTTTTCTCAGTAATTAGTTTGGGGAAACTAGTAATTTTTTTTTTTTTTAAGAATGGGACATAATCAATTGGTCCTTGGACACAGGATGAGAAGCTTTTGCCAAGGACCATTCTGGAAGAGCTACCAGATCCTTGGAGAACATTTGACTTAGTATCTCTGAAAAGGAAAGAGATAGTGCTACCTAAAAAGTTTTCGTTTGTGGACATTAACTCAACTCTCAATAGTTGATTCTTCCCCAAACCAATTAAAGGGTTCGTGATTGTTGCATGAGAGCCAGAGAGTAAGATTTTTAATCATAAGAAACATTTGGGTTCAAATCCTGACCACTGAATGACTGATGTATGAGAACATACAAGTTACTTAAATTGTCTGATGCGCACCAAATTTATTTATCTATAAAATTAAGTGACTACTTCTCACATTATATTTTTATAAATTTAAATGAGACACTAAGTGTGCAAAGCAGTTTTAGGAATGTAAATCTCTTTAAAAATGAAGAATTAACACTACTTTGATTTTTTGTTGTTTAATGAGAACTATTGAAAACTGTAAGTTCTATGGCTGGCATAATAACTTGGTGACACTTAGACTATTGGTATTTTTAAGAACATGTTTATTGAGGTATAACTTAGCGATTTTTAGTAAATTTACAGTTTTGTGACCAATACCACCACAACCCAGTTTTAGAATTTTTCCATCACTTCAGAAAGACTCTTCATCCCCACTTGCAGTCATTGCTTATTCCCATCCAAAGCTGCAGAAATCCACTAATCCTCTTACAGATTTGTCTTTTCCAGACAGTTCGTGTGTGTAAAATCATATACTATGCAGCCTTTTGTGTCTGGCTTCTTCCATTCATAATTTCAGTGTTATCATTGTTTTCAAGGTTTATGCATGTAATAACATCTATCAGTAGTACTTCATTCCTTTTTATGATCAAATAACATTCCGCTGCATAGATACATGACATTTTGTTTAGCCATTCACCAGATTTATGGAGAAATGGGTTGTTTCTACTTCCGACTCTTATTAATAATACGGCTCTGAAAATGTATGTACAGATTTCTGTGTGAACATGTTCCCAATTATTCTGGGTACATACACTGAGGTAAAATGCTGGATCGAGACTATTGGTATTTCAACTTGAGTTATACTCAAAAGAGAAAAAAAGATTCATACTGACTTATGCATTATCCTATGTGTTATGTTATCTCAAATATAAAACTCGTTATGAGCTTTTGCTTACAATCCTTCTGCAGTAATTAAGCAAAAATGAACTAACTATAGAAAGATTCCTACAGACCCAATAACATTCTAATAGCATTAATGTGAATCAAATGGTTGATGCTGTTTTTCTGGAACAAAATAACTGATACTGAATTTAATCAAAGACATATATTTATATTTGTGAGTTGTGTGTATTTCAATTTGATTCTATAATTTAAGATATATTAAGCTGTTATTTGAATCATCCTTTTTCCTTGATGGATAAAGGCTAAAAAGTGAAAATCAAAACTGCTAAAAAATTAAAGATAATATGTGATTTCTAAAGAACACAAATAATCTTTTAAAGACAGCATGAAGGAAGTGTTTGATAAATCATTCACATTAAAATGAAGACATTGATTTCATAAACAATGCCTTAAAACTAATAAGGAGATAAGCCACAAACTAAGAAAAAATATTTGCAGTGCATATCATGAACAGAAGAGTAGCATCTAGAATATACAGAACTGCTCTATTATCCATTTTATAGTAGTCAAAATACTAAAAAGAAAACTAAAAAGTAACATAAATTTCCCAATGGGGGAAACTCAAATTACCATTAACATATGAGAAGCTGCTTAACTTTGTTAGTCATTAAGTGTTGCGGTTTAAAAACATAATAGTCACAATTTTGCAACATCAGATTGGCAAATATTAAGAATCATGTTAATATAGTGTTGACAGGAATGAGAAAAGCATGAATTCTCATCCACTAAAGGTATAGATGTAATTGTTACAATCAATTCAGAAAGCAGTTTGGCATTACTTAGTGAAATTGCTATTTACATGCACTCTAATTCAGTCATTTCACTCCTTCATGCATTTTCTAGAAAAACTCATGAACCTGTGTCCTAGCGACATGCAGGAGAATATTTGTAATAACAACTAGGTAGAAACCACTACATGGCTCACAATAGAAAGAAAAAAGAATATGATGTAAAATTACAGTCATGTGCATCAAGAACAATGAACCTCAAAAGTAAGTTTGAAAGAAATAAAGATGATCAAGTATGAGTCTATTTAATCAAATTTCAAAACAGAAAAAAAAATCTGTTGTTTAGGTATGCATATATAGTGCTGAATCCATAAATTAAAGAAAGGTATTACTTTAACAAAAACTCAGCTTGCTAATAACTTCTGGAAGTCTGAGGCTGAGAGAAGTATGCAGAGAGAACTGGATTATATTCTATTTCTTGACCAAAAAGCACACATGCATTTATTAATATCCTTTAAATTTTATAATACTTTAAAAATATGCAAAAAATACCTCAATAAAAATAATTTTAAAAACTGCAGTAAATGAAAAACTCTTAAATGTATTTTATAAACATAGCTTAAATAATATATAAAACAGATATGTATTTTTTCTTAATCAGTGAAGAATATGCCCCGTTCAGTTTATCCTGAACTGATTATGGAAAACAACACATAATTTATTGACACGTTTTTAAATGTTGTGTCAAGTTGGGTATGGTTTGTTCACAGAATATATATTAAAATACAGATTAATACATGTTCACACATGCAAATTGGCAAGAAAAGTTTCCAAAACCCATTGTTTTAGAATTTTAGCACTACTTTTAGTGTTTTAAATTTGCTTTCAATTTTTTATAAAATAATGTATAAAAGTGAAAGATTTGGACTTCTTTTTATAAGCAATTCTCAGTTTATAAAAACCAGTTCTATGGCCTGTATCTTTAGAAAAATAAATAAAATTGGATATAATAGCCAATACATAGTTTGACATCCTTTTGAAATAACAGAATTTTACCTTTCATGAATATCTTTGATGAATACAATTCTTACTGATTTTCAGAGTGCAAAGGTTAATATAACCAATCATGTTATTTAGCATATTACCAACAAATCAATGACTGAAACATCACATATACTCCCATGTCCTTAAATACCTAAATTTGTTTGTTCAAACCACACATGGAAGCCTTTAAAGGTTTTACTTAGAGGAAAGTATGTTAAAATCTTTTCATGAATATGTTTCTGTATAGAAATCATATTGAAACAAGTGCACCATTGCTATCCTTATTGATATGAAGTGCTGGGATCATTTTTGAGAATTTCTGGGAGTTTTCAAATTCCCAATTTGAAAATGTCACTGAGTAACTCAGAATATCTTCTGTAATACTCAGAATCCACCCTAACATTTCAAGGAGCTGGAAGGACACTCTTTACAACCATACCATTCCATTGCCGATGATCTTCAGTTAAAGCCTGCCTTCTTGGGTCTTCTAGCAAATGTGCTCTGTTTTGCTCTTTGTAATCTACCAAATTAACTGAATCCCTATTTCATTCAGCACCCCTTTGCAAATTTGAGATCATCTGTCTTATTTGCCTTATCTTTATCTCAATAGTCTGATTTCCAAAAGTCATTCCTCATGTACCCTGTGTCTCTGGATTCTTAACATGTCCCCATGCTGGTTTGTCAAAGTGCCCCTGGAAGTGTGATCTTAGACTTGAAGGCAATATTTCAGGTACAGTGGCACTTAGATTGTGCCTGGGACATAGAAGTCTCAACATGTGTCTACGGAATGAATGAATGATTTCTCCTTTCCTCAGTCTTTTCTACTTTTCTGTGTTACTGTCAATTTGCTCTTCATGCTCAGGACTCCTTCCTTCTATGCCACCTCTTCCTCCTGGGAAGATGAGATAAACAGAGTATTAATGGGGAAATATGCAACTCTGCAAGAGAATTCTAAAATTTGCATATGAAAGATGACATTATAAAATGGTATTTCAAAGAATAGGAGAAGGGTGTTGATAAGAATTCTCCACTACCAGTTGTTTGAGACAGCATCATATTCTAGGAGAAATAGAAGAAATGGTGCTTCCTCTGCAAATAAGAGTAACTGAGAAAAAGGACTCTAGCAATAAAATGCTGTGATGGGCTGGGGAGAAAAAGGGGAGTCAAAATCCTGATAATTGCCCTGTACCTCATTTTCCTCTCTGTACTTTTTGCCACATGTGAAACAATTTCTTCATTTCTTTGGTTATTTTCTTTCACTTGCTTAGACTAGATACCATGATTTCATACATGTAAACCTTTCCAAATGTCCATTGGATAATAACAAAACTAGAAAGTCAGGAAATGTGTATGGGTCAATGAAGAAAAATAATATTGATTTAAGGGTAATAGTTACACAGTAGTCTGCCTAAGACTACAGCCATGATTAATGACAACTTCTCTAGAAAAGGTCTAAATCAGTCACATGTGATTATGCCAGAGTGTTCTGTAACTTTTGGCTTCTGTCCTTTGGAATAACTGTATGTTATATTCTTCCAGAGAATTTGGAATGGTGAATGAGCAGCTCCAATATTCTGGACCCTTGATATCAAGGTGTTTTCTTGGGTCTGATTTTATGGGTAAATAGGAGAGAAGCTAGCTCAATGCACATAGGAAGAAGGCTATATATTAATATATCTATAGCTATACCTCTATCTCTCATCTTTCCACCTTGTCAGACCAAGATCAACTCGAGCAGCCAACCTCACCCTAATAGCCCATTAGCCCAGTTAGTTAATAAGGACTAGATGGTTCCCAGAAAAGATGGAGTATGACTAAAATATGCAGGGTGCATGGAGAACTATCACCACTCGCTGTCAGGGTTTGCTTTTCTGTGAAGCTAAGGGGAGTCAAAAACTCCATGGCTAACAGAATTAACCTTTTGACCTCTCAGCCTTCTCAGAGGCCTGTTTCCACCTGTGAATGAGCTTTAATAACTCACACACATACACATACACACACCACACATTCTGTCCTTTACTACTGAGCAGTCAGACTAAAGGCAGCAGGAGGAGATTTCTGTCTAGTACACTGCTAAACTGATTAAATAATCATGTCTTGTGGTTGAGTTCTATACTGATGTCAAAAGAATATTCCAAGGTGCCTACCCAAGTGTCCTGGGAGCTTTATGGGTGGAAAGCCAATGGAGAGATCAATACTGACAGGGAAGCTCAGAAACTTTTGAGGTGAGTGGAGATTGTTTTCATGGAGCAGGAATAATGACCACTGACCTTCATGCCCAAGAAAATTGGCTACAAAGGCATCTCTGCTACAAGAAACAGAAGAAACAGCACGTTTCTAGGCACTGGCATGGATCAGATCCAGATGGGCCTCCTGCAATGAGCAGTGGTCTCCAGGTGTACTTGAGCTGCAGAGTTATCCTTACATTGTGCTCACTGTGTCCATAACAACCAGCCCGTCACTGCCTACATTTGATCAATAATTCAGTGTGTGCACTGGTGTGACCTAGCCTACTTTGGAATCCACTCTTAAACCATTATCAACATAGCCTTGAAAAAAGTGTTTTTGAATTCAGCTAAACTCTATGACAGCATTTAGCAAACTTAGGGGACTACACTGACTGCAGCCTGCTTTTATATAAATTAAGTTGTGTTGGACCAAGCCTCACCCATTTACTTCCATATTTTTCTGTGGCTGTTTTCATACTACCATAGAAGAGTTTAGCATTTGCAACAGAGATTTTATGGCCCTCAAAACCTAAAAGATTCACTGTCTTGACCTTTAATGAAAATGTTTGCTGATCCCTGTTCTTTTATTAGATGAGAAGATGTCACAGATTTCTAACAGAATTGCTTCTCAGCTGCCTTTGTGTCAGAAAGACCATTATAACTGTGATGGATATGTTTCTTAAAAATTAATTTAATACACAAATGAGGAGGTAAAAAAATCAACTTTACTCCCAAGAAGACCAGTGACCTTCTGAAACAATCTATCTTCCAACCAGTTTCTTCAGGGCTCCCTTGACATCTTTGTTTCTCAGAGTGTAGATGGTGGGGTTCAGTGTGGGAGTGATGACATAGCCAAAGATTTGTAGTGGTGTTACCAGCACTTCACTCAAAGAGGGCTGGGTATAGATGAGGGCACAGGGCACAAAGAACAGTGTGACCACTGAGAGGTGGGAGGCACAGGTAGAGGCTGCCTTGCGCCTCCCTTCTGCAGACTGCATCTTTATGACTGCAAGGACAATACGGACATAGGAAACAAGAATGAGCAGGAAACATGTCATGGGTATAACGCCAATGTTGGTGAAGCTCACTGTCTCAATGATGACGGTATTCCCGCAGGCCAGTTTGACCACAGGGAAGATGTCACAAAAGAAATAGTCTACTTTGTTAGACCCACAGTATGGCAGTTGGAAAGTCAGTGTAGTTAGAATTGTGGCATGAAAAGAGCTGGTAAACCAGGTGCCAGCAGCCAGCAGGGCACACACCCGGTGGTTCATGATGATGGTGTAACGCAGTGGGTGGCAAATGGCAGCAAATCGGTCATATGCCATCACCGTGTAGAGCAAGCACTCAGTGCTGCCTAGGAAGTGGTAGAAAAAGACCTGACACATGCAACCACCCATGGAGATGACTTGGTTCCTCACCAGCAGGTTAGCCAACATCTTTGGGATGCTCACAGAAGAGAAACTGATGTCCAGCACAGAGAGGTTACCAAGAAAGAAATACATAGGAGTGTGGAGGTGAGAATCAGACACCACAGCGACAAGGATGAGCAGGTTTCCTAGTAGAGTGCAGAGGTAGAAGATCAAGAACACAGCAAAGAGCACAGTTTCCCATCCCTCTGTGTGGGGGATGCCCAACAGGATGAACTCTGTAACCAAAGTCTGGTTCTTTATTGCCATGGAAGTTAGATTGTATCCTGGAAAGGAGGAAAAATGAGAGCAAGTTAATTAATCAAGACACGAAATTCCATTGCTTGCCACCAATATATTGACAAAAACTAAGAAAATCATGCACTGCACCAGCGAAAGCACAGTGTTTATTGTGGCTCAGACTGTAGGGGCAGCATGCACCCCAGAGGAAGATGCAGTCTCTGGGGTGAAGACTGAGTTCAGGCATCTTGACTGGTATATGCACAGATAGTACTTTACCATTACTTTACCATTATCTCATAGAGAAGCGCAAATTACAAAGAGAGTAGAGTGTTGAGGTCTGGGAAAGGAGGGAAAAGTCCCTGAGAGGACAATGAATAAAGAATAGGAAAGAGAGAGATTAGGCACATTTATAGTTTGCATAGAATTTTCATAGACATTTTCTAGGTAAGCCTTAATGGGATCCTATATGATAGACACAGCAATCCCCTCTTATCTTCAGTTTCTCTTTCAGGTTCAGTTACTCTTGGTCAGCCACAGTCCAGAAGCCTAAGATCCTCCTGATATATTTTCAGAGTTGAACAGCAGCCTAACACTAAGTCACAATACCCACTTCATTCACCTACTTCATCTCACCACATAAGCATTTTGTCATCCCCCATTATCAGAAGAAGAATTTGGGTACAGTACATAAGATATTTTGAGAGAGAGAGATGTTTGTTTTTAAATTTGGATTTCTTCATAAACATCCTTGCCAAGTTGTCTTGGGTTCCTCTCTAATAATTCTTGTACTAATTCCAGCCTTTTTGTCTTTACTGTTAAACCCTCCAACCAGTTATACAATGAGCAATATTTCTATCACACTCATTCCTCTATTTTGCCAATGTCCTCTAGCATTTCATAGACTTTTAGAAAACACTGAGAATGCTGTGATCTGACATGGAAATATTTCATATGTAAAACCAAAAGGATGCTCTCTTAATTGGAGAGGTTGGAAGCTAGGGGGTCTTGACCATACTGTCCAAGGCAGTCTACAAATTCAATGCAATCCTCATCAAAATACCAAAGGCATCTTTCACTGAACTAGAGCAAATAATCCTAAAATTTGCATGGAACCCCCCCCCAAAAACAAATAATCCAGCAATCTTGAAAAAGAAGAACAAAGCTGAAGGTATCATGCTCCCTAATTTCAAACTATACTACAAAGCTATCATAATCAAAATGGTATGGTACCCACACAGGAACAAACTCATAAACCAATGGGACGGAACAGAGAGCCCAGAAAGAAGCTCACACCTGTGTGGCCAACTAATATATGGCCAAGAAGGCAAGGATACACAATGGGGAAAAGACGGTCTCTTCAGTGGATGTGTTGGGAAAACTGGGCAGCTACATGCAAAAAGAACTAAACTGGGTCACTGTCTTACACCATATCCAAAAATAAACTCAAAATGGATTAGAGACCTAAATATAAGACATAAAACTGTAAAGCTCCTAGAAGAAAACATAGGCAGTAAACTCTTGAACGTCCACATTAGCAACTTTTTTCTGGATATGTGTCCAAGATGTCTAATGCAACAGTATTTCTGGATGCTGCCTAAGACCTGGCTTCTGACTTGTTTATGGTAGTGCTGATGGTACGTGACATTATCTAAGCACCTGGGAACAAGTGAGAACAAAAACAGATACACGGGCTGGCAGTTGCCAAGAGCCTCACTCTCCTTTTACTATGGGAAAATTTCCACAGCTCACAGCTTCTCTCAGTGGAAAGAAACAGTTGGAAAGAGCTTTCAATAACCCAACTTTTCTGGGGACTACCCAATGAACTGGCTTCAGTCTCATGTGTCTCTAATAGGCAGATACTAACACAGAGAATCAAGGAAAATGAAGAATCGACCAGAGATATTCCAAACAAAGAAACAGGATAATTATGGAGAAACTGAAACAAAGACAATAGAGTTATATGATTTACCTAATGTAGAATTCAAAGTAACTGTCATGGAGCGACTTACCAAGGCCAAGAACAAAATGTATAAACGAAATGAGAATTTCAACAGAGATAGAAAATACGAAAAAAATACCAAACAGAAATCATAAAGCTGAAGAACATTATAACTGAACTGCAAAATATATGGGAAGGAGTTCGTGACAGATTACATTAAACAGAAAAAATGTCAGCAAAGATGTCATTGGAAATAATTCAAACTGACGGAAAAAAGTAAAAGAACAAATAATTAATGCAAATTAAATATATATAATATATAGTGTTCTAATTATAGCATTAGAGGTATACATATGGTATAGTTATAAAACGATTAATGTTTCCTATTGGGCTTTTGAGAGAAGTCTTCACAAAAGAGGAAGTTCCAGGGTCTGCACTGTAAAATGTTCTATAGGCAGGAATAAATTTTTGGATTGTAATCAGTGGTGCAAAATTATGAGCTTCGTATTTGAGATAAATTATTTTGCTAGCAATCTGTAGGGTTTTACTGGGTTTTAATGTGTAGTCCAGGGCTAGAGAGAGAGATAAGAATCTAAAACAACCCCCCAGGTAATGGAGGAATAAATGATGAATTTATGTGAAGTAGAAATATCTTAGTAAATAATAAAAAGACAAGGTGGATAGTAGTGCTATTAAACAAGATAAATAATTAAGTGAATTATAGAATGAACATTTAGTTTTTTCAAGGTAAGTAATAGGACTGCGTTTGTAATTGTTGACTTTGAAAAGCCAATGGACAAACCACTGGTAATGCCAAAAAGTAGTTGGATGCATGACTCTCAATTGCAAAAAACTTCGAGGCTAGACACGTAACTTAAAAAGATGGAAGATTACTCCTTGAGTTTATGAAGAAAGAAAAATTCTGAAAACAAAACACAAGGAAAGAACTGGGAGCATTTGCAAAGTCTGGGAAGTTAGGAGTCTCTCCTTCCCACCTTTTCCCCACCATTCCCTAGAATGCACTGAGATGCATTGTTAAAATTACCAGATTTAAATAAATAAAAGTAACTAATACTTATTCAGACTCACTCTGAGCTAGAAAGACACTATCCTAAGCCCTCTGTGTGCATTAATATATTTAGTCCTCTTAAGTACCATCTGTAGTGGATATTATTATTATTCCCAATAGTATTTCTGGAGCTAAACAGAGAACTTGTGAGGTCTTGGGCTAAGTGTGTGTCACAGGATTACAATTAGTCTATTTTGAGACACAATTCAGTTTTTTAGAATCTCAGTCCCTATTCCATGTTAGAGTCAAGGAGAGCCTCATACAGTGCTGTGGCTGCAGTTTTATAGGATGAATCAAACACTAAACTTGACATGAAAAAGACTATCAGGATGAGTATTTACTTCAGGTATGATAGTATTGAAGAGAATCCCAGAAAATGACACCTTGAACAATGCTAGTCATGTGAATGACTATTGAGGGACACGAACACTATAAATGTGTCAAGATGGTGACTTTAAATGTCTTCTTTAAGCAAGTACCCAAATCCATGAAAACAAGTATGCCATGGGATACGGAACGGTCCAGGAGCCCAAATCGTAACGTTCCAGTGGGTAGTCCTATGGCACAACTCCTTAACTACAGACGCGTCTTTACCATTATTAGACAAAGGAGGGCCAGAAAAACAGACTTACATATTGGAGCTAATGCAGAATAACTCTTAGATGATTAAATCTGGAAGGAACCAAAAAAGATGATCTCAGTTTGTGCTTCAACTATTGTAGGAGGAGATGAAAGTCAAG
This sequence comes from Manis pentadactyla, assembly GCF_030020395.1. NCBI lineage: Eukaryota > Metazoa > Chordata > Mammalia > Pholidota > Manidae > Manis > Manis pentadactyla. Next base: position 10,041,476 of record NC_080031.1, on the reverse strand, counting down.
AGAGAGGAAACTTGCCCCATATCACAGATGCAGGATCAGAACTTAGGTCCAAGGTATGCTGAAGTAATTCTGAATCCGTTCTACCTAATCCCTTGACATCACTTTTATCATTTGTGGAGTGGGAGAAACACATACAGACATACATACACACACACATTTTTCTGGGAAAAGGTCTGATAGTATTCTTGAGTTCTTAAAAAAGTTCACAACTATTGAAATGGAGAAAGATAACTACTCAACAGAGTAAACTAGTAAAGCAATACATGATACCTATGACTGAGCAAGTTAACACTAAGGTAAACAAATTTCTGTTTATTTGCTATAAAAAATAGTGAAAGTTTGTAATTAGTCCACTTAGAGCAAATGGTGAAAGAAAAAACGAGTATGGAAGAGATGCAGCAGAGGGAGCAGAGAGGAGAGAGATCGGAGAAGATAAAGGAAAAGAGGGAGAAAACAAAATATGTAATAAAGTGTAGACTTAACACCGTCATGTGAACAGTGTCCTGGTCCAAGTCAAATGCAGGCTTATTCACTTCTGTTCTTCTGGCACCACTATGGAGGTTTTTCTGCGTCACTTGATTAAGAATGGATTCTGCAGCCTGGCTTGGTCTTGGGGCCTTTAGACTTGTGGCATTTTTATGTTTCTGCCCTTGAGCTAGTCAAAGTCTGTGCAAATCAGCTCCCAGCATAGACCCCATCATTATCTGCTCCTTTCTGCAGGCTCTAAAGCCTCCCTCCAGAGTATGTATCAGAGGCTTAAGTAGTTGGCATCACAAAAGGACCAGATTCCCTGAAGTTTACTTTGAGTCCCTAAGTGAATGCCATTTTCTCACTAATTAGTTTGGAGAAACTAGTAGGGTTTTTTTAAGAAATGGATATAACCAATTGATTCTTGTACATAGGATGATGAAACTATTGCCAAAGACTATTCTGAAGAGCTACCAGATCCTTGGACAACATTCAACTTATTATCTCTAAAAAGCAAAGAGACAGTGCTACTTAAAAAGGTTTCATTCCTGACATTAATAAAACTCTCAATGGCTGATTCCTGCCCAAACCAATTACAGTTTGTGATTGTTACATGAGAGCCAGAGAGTAAGATTTTAAATCATAATATATGGTTTCAAATCCTGACCATGCAGGATTTAAGAATGAGTCAGTTACTTAAATTGTCTGATGCTCACCAAATTAACCTATCCATAAAACTGAAATGATAATACCTCTAACATTACATTTTAATGAATTTTAAATGAGATACTATGTGTGCAAAGCAGTTTTAACAATGTAAATATCTGTAAATATGAAGTATTAACACAACTTTGATTATTTTTATTTAGTAAGTACTATTAAAAACCTTAAGTACTATGGCTGGTATAATAACTTGATGACAGACTGTCGACCTTTTTTACTAACACATTTATTGAGATGCAATTCAGTGTTTTTTAGGGAGATTAACAGTTTCATGATGGATACCACAATTCAGTTTTAGAACTTTTCCATCACTTCAGAAAGTCCTTCATCCCCATTTGTAGTCATTGATTGTTCCCATCCACAGCTGCAGGATTCCACTAATCTACTTGTCAGTCCTTGCAGATTTGTCTTTTCCAGACAGTTCATGCAAGTAAAATAATTTACTATATAGCCTTTTGTGTCTGGCTTTTTTCATTAATAATTTCAATGCTACAATGTTTTCAAGGTTCGTCCATGTCATGGCATCTATCAGTATTACTTCATTCCTTTATGATCAAATAATATTCCACTGTATAGATATATGACATTTTGTTTATCTATTCACTAGTTTATGGAGAAATGGGTTGTTTCTACTTTGGGCTTCTACTATTAATAATACTACTATGAAAATTTATGTATAATTTTCCAGTTAATCTGGATATATACCCTGCGGTGAAATGCTGAATCGAGTCTATTGGTATTTCAACTTGAGTTATACTCAAAAGGGAAAAAAATTCATACTGACTTCTACGTTTTCCTATGTGTTATGTTATCTCAAAAATAAAACTAGTTATGAGCTCTTGATTACAACCCTTCTGCAGTAATAAAACAAAAACAAACTAACTACAGAAAGATTCCTACAGAACCAATAACATTCTAATAGCATTAATGTGATCAAATGGTTTATGCTGTTTTTCTGAAACCAAATAACTGATACTGAATTTAATCAAAGAAATACATTTATATTTGTGAGTCATGTGTATTTCAGTTTGATTCTATAATTCAAGATATATTCAGCTTTCATTTGAATTATCCTTTTTTCCTTGATGTCATCTTACTTTTTAAAAAAATGACCTTTTGACCTTACAATATATTATTTTTACCGGTAAATTAATTACATTTTAAAGGAATCATAACATTTAAATTTTGAAGGCGAGTCATCACTTCAAAGTGGACTCCAGTTTGTGGCAGGGAATTCTCCAAGGGCAAATGGTCTTGAACGTCAGTGTGGGGGCCACAGTGGAGCAGGTTAATCCCAGCAGATGCTGAGATAGACACAGATGACCAAATGCCATCACAGGCCATTGCATACGTCAGGAGGCCAAGGGAAGGTGTGTCAAAGTGGACATTCCTTTTCACCAATGCCGTAGTGTTGTGTAAATCCCAGAGTTTAGAATCAGCTCTGCAGAAATGAAAAATGAGGGCAGAAAGTTCAAAATTGAGTGGGTTTCCTACTTGAATGTAACAACTTTGTGACTTGAACATGACAAATGTAACTTGAATCTCATTGACCTGAATTTAAGTAGAAAACTGTTTCCTATCATTTGGTATAATGGAAGCTCAAGATAAAAATAAGCTAAGTTATAGGGGTGAAAAGGAAGTTACATCTTGCATGTCAGAGTTTGTAGCAAATGAACAATAATTTATCCACTACATATTCTGAGTGTGTTTTAAATCACCATAAATTGAGGCTCCTCATGAAATACACAGTGACATCAGTTACACATATTTATCAAGGTGTGAATGAAGAGCCTGAAGGTATGAGGGCTGGGAGTAGAATTATGGTTGGAAGATAATAGACCTGATTGCATTTAATGGACTTTGAAAATTATTAGACCAGTATATTATTTTACCTGCAACTTTTCCACTGAGCTAAAGTTTATACCTCATTTTTCATAGGACTCAGAAACCAGCTTTGGCCTGTGGTTGACTCACTGGGGCCTGTCTTGAAGGTCTCCATGGAAACCAAATGCAGACAGAAAGTAGAGCCCAGAGACAGCCTACCAATTTTAAGCCTTGTGTTTCTTTTTCCTTAGATTCTGACAAAAGAGCCAATGCTTTTAATATGGCTTATGCCAAATGAATATAAAGGTATGTTATATGATGTTATGCTATAAACATTTTAAATAGTACAAAAATACTGTTAATAGTATAAAATAAAAAATGCATATTATTTTATATGCATATTATATATACATACACATGCATACATATGTATTATATATAATACATTATATATAATAATATGCTATTAATAACATATATAAATATACAATATTTCATTTATAAATTGCTGATTTTTTAATGGCATTTTTCTAATTTTCTTGACATTTCTGTGCCTTAGCTTCCCCTATTTTCCTCTAATGACCATCCCCATTCCCAAATTTTCAAATCCTGTGAGACAAAAAGGCTCAGTTCACATGTTCTTTCCTCCTACAGGCTCACCCTGATATTCCCAGATCAAACTAACCTCTCTCATTTGAATGCACTTCATGTACTAACTATATATTTTTTGACAGGTAATACATAATTTGTTTCATAGTTAATTATGTAAAGACCTCTGTCTGACTAATTTTCATTCCCCATAGCCCCTAGCTGACTTAGTCGCCTCAATAAATGTTTGCTAAATTAATATGTCGATGAATTAAAATAGGAGGAAAACGAGTTCAGCTTCCAATCCCTTGATGGAGAACAGAACTGCTAATGTGGTATCTCATTTCCATGCATTCATTTAGTAACATAGGCCTCTTTCCTTATTTTTTAAGAGAGTTGTTTATGTAAAGGATATGTGAGGTACCTGCCAGATCAAAGGTTCTATTTAATAATCACGATATAAAAATAATGTATAATTATGGTACATGTAGACTGGGATGTTTTATGGGCCTCATCTACATCTTTTCCACTAGTTTTGTTCACCATTGGCTTCCAAGTAGATGGCCTGAGCTCTGTAAGTAATGAAACCAGCAGAACACTGAGGGTCTGGCTACATAAGGGTATCACTTACAAGAGGCTATCCAGTTCAGTATTATAAATAGTGATGGACTTCCAACTATGCTAAGGCCTGTTCTGAACCACAGCAGGGAAAATAAAGATGGGGTTAACAGTACAAGATATACGTCATACAGTGCCTGTTCTCAGGGACTTTGAAGTCTGTGAGATGGACAAGTACAAAGTGAATAGCAAAAACTTCTTCAAAAGCAGACCAGATCAGTAGAAGATTTAAATCCCAAAGTAGATACCAATCCATTGCTTTAAGTGAAGTAACACTGGATCGCAGAGTAGCTCACTTGGTTCTTACTTGTCCCGTGTTATTTTATGTATGCTGTTTGGCCTCTCTGAGGCCTGTTGTTTCCTCATATACAAAGTGAGATCAGTGCTTTATATGCTATTTAAGGTCTCGTCCATCTAAAAGGACATAAGAATTTATCTCTTTGTTTTGATACAGAAGGTTTGTTTATTGGGGATCCTACAGGATTTTTATGGTATTTAATTAAAAACAACAGAATTCATTTTTTCAGTATGGTCATCCCCACTCATTACAGTGTGTGTGCGTTTCTTTGTGTGTAGTTAAGGTAATTAAATATTCCTCAAAATAAGAATGTGAAGTATTTGGAAATTTTAGATTTCAAAATTGAGGGCGGGGGAATATGAAATATGATAAATCTTCACTGCATGCAACTCTGGAAAGAATCAGCAAGTATCTGGTTAATTTAAGCCATGAGAACCATCATGGTTGATAAATTGAGCCTTCTGCATTCCCTTTGCAAATTCATTCTGAATCTCAAATTGCTAACCCTGGCCCTGCTACTCAGTCTAACTGCCTTGTTTTAGTTATGCTTTTCACCACGTGCTGGGCAAAGCCAGCTCTGAGCACTGAAATATGATTGACATGTTCCACTGCCAAATCTTTGGGAGTGAGAAGATCCCACACTCAGAGTATGTAGTCATTTGAAACCTTGACATTAAAAGCTCCATGTTTTCACCAGTCTCTTAAGGCTATTTAATTGCACTATAACTGGCAGGTAGCATCTTTATTACAAACTTTTACTGGAAAGGTAATATCATGGGACTTCTCTCTCTTCTTCAATTCAATGTTATAGGAAGAATTGGCCCCATCTTGGAAATGCTAGAAAAACTGATGTGAATGAAATTGTGCATGAACATATGTGTGGAAAAGGGGCTGTGTGTTAATATGTGTGTGTATCTGCATACACACACACAGGTGTGTTACATTCACACTTAGTTTTTCTCTGGACTAATAATCACAGAGAGAAATCCAGACCATAAACACTTTAACAAGCCTTCTTGCGCTTCATAAACCAATTCCCAATCTTATTAATCCACTTTGCCCCATTACACAACTCACAAGTGGGAACCAAGAATTTGAGGGCAAAAAAGCCAATGTCATAATGAGCATAAGAAATATCTCATAGGATGAATACCTTTGAGATTAATTAACTGAGAAGTTTTCTTCTCAATAACTACTTTAGAGAAATCTTATTGTTTGATGAAGTGGTAAGAGAAGTTTTGTAAATGTGTTTCTTATCTGAAGTTTTCCATGACCTACTTTGAAAAAAAAAGTCTGAATTTCAGTAATGTTGATAGGAATGAGCATAGAAAGAACATGCTATTCTCAGTAGCGTAAATCATACATTTTATATGATAAGCATTGGGGATTGCTGGGCTTGAAAGTGTTTTAGTTTACTAAGGCTAGCCTAACAAAATATCACAAACTATGTGACTTAAACAACAAAAACTTATTTCCTCACAGTTCCAGAAGCTAAAAGTCTAAGATCAAGGTGTCAAATGACTGGTTTCCATTGAGGGGACAAGGGACAGATGAAACGTCCTAACACCGTCCATAATCAGACAGACCATCTCAACTATCAGGGTCTGATTTCAGGCCAGATTTTAACAAACCTTTGTGCCTCTATCATGCCCATCCAGGTAAGGTTATATGACACATGAAACTTCCACTTTATCCCTAATTGCTGCACCCATTCTTGAAAATGGGTGTCTCGATCACTCTCAGTTACCTGAGGTTGGCCGTAGGATGCAAAGAGACGACTAGGCCTCTTTTGGTCTAGAAGTCCAGCAGCTATGTCCACACAAGTCATGGCATATCAGTACTCTTCTGATATGGGCAGAGGTCTGATACAGCCTATCTGCCACCTGACAAGGGGTATCAGCCCTTTAGCTATTGTCCCAGGTTGCTGGGAGACTCAGTGTAAATCCCTTTCAGAGCACACAACACACTCCTGCCAGGCTTTGCTGACTTCTTCAAAGGTTAAAGGCAGGCACAACCATCAGGGCCCACATTGTCCTTTGTCCTGCATGCAGCAAGTGTCAGTGTAACCACTGGGGCACACCAGAGGCAGGCTTCCCTTCTAACCAGTGTACCTGGGCCAATTTATCTGCTTCATCACTCCCCGGCGATGCCAGTGACAAATGGCCTGTCACATGATATACTGTTTTAGTCTGGCCAGAGGCCCATAAGTCTTGTCACAACTCTTGCCGCCAAAGGGGTCAGTGCCCGACCAACCAGTTGGCATATTACCATGTCAGTAACCACAGAGTCAAGCCCAAACAGACGGTCCAGCTGTTAGTGCAAACAACTAGTAGGGAGGACTCCTCAGTGATCATGAGCCACACTGCCCATGACTCTGCCCATTGACTGCTCTTCCCCTCACTGTCTTCCATCCATATTGTTTCAGTCTGAGGACAGAAAGCCACAGCCCTCTATCTCAGGAGCTGTGCATGGCTGAAGCCATCTGTAAACCATGCATCTTCGGGGATAGGGGTTCTTCCCTCCCAGTAAGGGCTCTCTGCTACTAGTGGTTTTAAGGCAGGTTCCTCCTGCCTGTCACTTGGTGTATGTCATTGGCTCCAGAAAGTGTTGGCGTTCTCTGCTCAAGGGGCTAGTGGATAAGGTGCTACACTGCTGTCGGTGTGTGTGTCCCACTTGGCCAGTGTAGGTGTCTGTGCCATGCCACTCTACAGTTGTCGGGTCCAAGTAATACCCTCCCTGTAATGGGATAGTTGTTTGTCACATTTATTGGAGCCACGCTGGTAATGGGCTCCATAAAGCCATCAAGTCATAGTACACGGCCGCTAATTGTTTCTCTATTATGGTGTCCTGTAACTCTGCTCCTTTCCAAAGTTGTGACCAGAATCCAATAGGTCGGCAGGTTCATTCAAGCCACAGCCAGAGGCTGCTGCCATAACCATCTTTGGTCACATGGACATCCAGCTCACAGGACCTTGATGGATTTACCACACTCAAGGCCTGCACAGCCTTGACTGCCCATTTTGCAGCAGTAAAAGCAGATGCACATGTCACATCCTAGTCCCACCTGATGCCTTTTTGCACCAAATAGTATAGGGACTTTAGAATTTGGGCCAACTATGGGATAAACACTCTCCAGTAGTCTTAAAGACCCAAAAACTCTTGCAGTAGTGTTACAGTCATAGGGCTAGGAAAGGCCTGGATTTTATCTATGACTGCTTCTGGTATAACTTTAGTCTTACCAAACCAAACAACTCCCAAGAATTTGACTGACAAACCAGGTCTGTAAACACCACCACATAACTATCCTTGTCCTCCTCCACCAATGAACTGTCCGCAGCTTCCGGGGCTGACAGCAGCTCTCTTGCGGCTATGCAGAGTGCCACCACCTTGGCCTCCAATACCCCCTTACCCTCTCCCCAGTGTCTTGTGTTTCGCATCCTCATGCTAACTCTTTTTGTGCTTCTTGCAGGAGTGCATCCTTCTCACTATAGCCTTCCTCAATACTATGAGGAATAGCTGACCCACGATTCCCACCACCATACAGTCACTCCATTTCTTCAAGAATTCCCTAATTTTGTGCAGGACCTCCTTAACTGCCTTAGGCATGCCCTCCACTTTCCCCCAGTCCTGGGAAAGGGCCAACACCTCTAGGAGGATTGCCACCTTCGACCACATGCCCACTGGGGGATATCTGAATATCCCCCCCACCCATAGGGAAGCCTACAGTATTCCCCCATCCACAGGGGCAACCTGCTACAGGTTTTCAGTCTGGGGTGAATCCTGCCAGCTACACCAGCTGTAATGCAGGAGCCCAGCTCCTGGCAGGCTCACAGTAGATTCAGCAAGACTGAGAAATGACAATGGAGCATTGGAAAGAGGGTTCATACCAAACTTTATTCTTGCAGCAGCAGGTTGAGTACTGAAATCACATCCACATCTGTGGATCTGCTCACAAGTGCCCAGCGGTCACCCTTTATTACAGCACAGACAATACTGGCTCATTGTCAGCATGTTTGCAAGCATGTACCTGCACAATAGGCCAAGTATTATATAAGCATGAGACAGCGTTGCACCTGAGTAGTGGGTACAGGCATGAGACAGCATAGTGTGTGTGCAGTGGGTCAGGTGAGCATCCTGGCAATAGTGTCTCCATTTCCCCTATGAGGGGTAATAACAAGCATTTACCTCCTAGTGTTTCTGTGAGAATAAAACAAGGTAGGAATGCAACGGACCCAGCACAGTGCTAAGCATGTGAAACTGTAAATCTCTGCTGACCATGACAAAACTTTACATTTTCATGGTACCAAACACTTCCTGCGTGTAGCTTCAGTTTATTCTTTCCATCTGCAGAGATAACTTCATAAGTCTTTCTGTTTGATTCTTTAATCTAAGTCATATTCAATCTAACATAAGCCTTAATCTTATACTTTTGCTTCTTTTAAATTGCTTTGATGAATTCTTAATTTCCATTAGTAGTTAAAAGCAGCAACAGCAGATTTTCTGATATTTCCTGAGAACTTTGTATCTTGTTTACTTTTTTTTTTTTTTTTTTTTTTTTTTTTTTTTTAGATAATTATTTTTTATTGAAGGGTAGTTGACACACAGTATTACATTACATTAGTTTCAGGTGTACATCACAGTGATTCAACATTTATATACATGATAATTCTAAGTACCAGCTATCACCATACCAAGTTGTTACAATATTTTGACTATATTCCTTATGCTATACATTACATCCCGGTTGCTTATTTATTTTACAATTGGAAGTGTGTACTTTTTCTTGGTTGTTGTTGTTAGGGCATCTCTCATTTTTATTGATCAAATGGTTGTTAACAACAATAAAATTCTGTATAGGGGAGTCAATGCTCAATGCACAATCATTAATCCACCCCAAGCCTAATTTTCATCAGTCTCCAATCTTCTGAAGCATAACGAACAAGTTCTTACATGGAGAACAAATTCTTACATAGTGAATAAGTTACATGGTGAACAGTACAAGGGCAGTCATCACAGAAACTTTTGGTTTTGCTCATGCATTATGAACTATAAACAGTCAGTTCAAATATGAATACACATTTGATTTTTATACTTGATTTATATGTGGATACCACATTTCTCTCTTTATTATTTTTAATAAGATGCTGAAGTGGTAGGTAGATACAACATAAAGGTAGAAAACATAGTTTAGTGTTGTAAGAGAGCAAATGTAGATGATCAGGTGTGTGCCTGTAGACTATGTGTTAATCCAAGCTAGACAAGGGCAATAAAACATCCACATATGCAGAAGATTTCTCTCAGTACAGGGGGGGTGAGGTTCTAAGCCTCACCTCTGTTGATCCCCAATTTCTCACCTGATGACCCCCCAGCGACTGTGCCTGTCTTAGGTTGTTCCTCCCTTGAGGAATCTTACCCGTCTCTGGCTAACCAGTCATCTTCCGGGGCCACACAGGGAAATGTTAAGTTGGTAAGTGAGAGAGAAGCCTTATTGTTTGAAATGGTTAGCTTTTTATTTCTTTGCATATTTATGCCCTGTGGCTTCTATGCCCAGCATTTGTCTTGAGGTATCTTTACCACTTGGAGGAGTTATGATACTCGGTAAATTTGATATGAGGCACGAATTCTATTTAAGAATTCGTTGTAATTAGGAAGGAAGAAGAAAAGCTATAGAAGTAGCAGGCGGGAGAAAACATGGGAAGATTGATTATTTCTTTGACATATCTTCTTGTAGAGTAACTTCAGCATGTATATATTTTAAGCTACTACTTAAATTGCGCACACACATTAACATAATAGGAGTATAGTTACATAACCAAAGCATACCTGTAATTACCAGCCATCTCCAGTTAAACCAAGAAAACCAGTTAGGCACCCTAGGCGTTTGTGAAAACTTATCAATGATATGATGGTTATTATCTAACTGAATTTGAATAGTTTGAGAAAGATCAGACAAATTAAAACAACCCATTCCTGGGCACTGTTCACATCCCATATGTTCTTTTAACAGTAAATAGTCTGTAGTTGTAAGATTTTGGAGCGCTACAATTTGCACTTCTCCTAATTCTTGGTTGAGTTCCAACAGTATAGATCCAGTCAAATTTGTTGTTTTACTGTATGCACAGGCCAGCTTAGATATCTCCTTCATTCCCATGGCAAGTCCAGGAGCTGGTGGGATGAGTGCATCTACAGCTGTAGCAGTGCGTGGATCTTTGTTGGGGTTTTTTGATGATCATCTTCTGGCATGAGTCTTCCCGAGAGTGCTGATGTTGGAAGTTCTCTTTCATATCGTTTCTTAGTTCATTTTCGGGGTAGCCAAATTAGGCTTTGATCCTCTGTATAAACACAAACAGACCCTTTGCCTACACTTTTATATGTCCTTTATATTATTGTGTAGAACTCATTAGAGGTCACCACATAGGAACTGCATTTTTTTTTTTTTTAATCATTAATCTACACTTACATGACGAATACTTACGAATACTTTGTTTACTAGGCTCTCCCCTATACCAGGTCCCCCCTATATACTCCTTTACAGTCACTGTCCATCAGCGTAGCAACCTGTTGTAGAATCACTACTTGTCTTCTCTGTGTTGTACAGCCCTCCCCTTTCTCCCACCCCCCCATGCATGCTAATCTTAATACCCCCCTACTTCTCCCCCCCTTATCCCTCCCTACCCACCCATCCTCCCCAGTCCCTTTCCCTTTGGTACCTGTTAGTCCATTCTTGAGTTCTGTGATTCTGCTGCTGTTTTGTTCCTTCAGTTTTTCCTTTGTTCTTATATTCCACAGATGAGTGAAATCATTTGGTATTTCTCTTTCTCTGCTTGGCTTGTTTCACTGAGCAAAATACCCTCCAGCTCCATCCATGTTGCTGCAAATGGTTGGATTTGCCCTTTTCTTATGGCTGAGTAGTATTCCATTGTGTATATGTACCACATCTTCTTTATCCATTCATCTATCGATGGACATTTAGGTTGCTTCCAATTCTTGGCTATTGTAAATAGTGCTGCAATAAACATAGGGGTGCACTGATCTTTCTCATACTTGATTGCTGCATTCTTAGGGTAAATTCCTAGGAGTGCAATTCCTGGGTCAAATGGTAAGTCTGTTTTGAGCATTTTGATGTACCTCCATACTGCTTTCCACAATGGTTGAACAAGTTTAAATTCCCACCAGCAGTGTAGGAGGGTTCCCCTTTCTCCACAGCCTCGCCAACATTTGTTGTTGTTTGTCTTTTGGATGGCAGCCATCCTTACTGGTGTGAGGTGATACCTCATTGTAGTTTTAATTTGCATTTCTCTGATAATTAGCGATGTGGAGCATCTTTTCATGTGTCTGTTGGCCATCTGTATTTCTTTTTTGGAGAACCGTCTGTTCAGTTCCTTTGCCCATTTTTTAATTGGGTTATTTGTTTTTTGTTTGTTGAGGCGTGTGAGCTCTTTATATATTCTGGACGTCAAGCCTTTATCGGATGTGTCATTTTCAAAGATATTCTCCCATACTGTAGGGTTTCTTTTTGTTCTATTGATGGTGTCTTTTGCTGTACAGAAGCTTTTCAGCTTAATATAGTCCCACTTGTTCATTTTTGCTGTTGTTTTCCTTGCCCGGGGAGATATGTTCAAGAAGAGGTCACTCATGTTTATGTCTAAGAGGTTTGTGCCTATGTTTTCTTCCAAGAGTTTAATGGTTTCATGACTTACATTCAGGTCTTTGATCCATTTTGAGTTTACTTTTGTATATGGGGTTAGACGATGGTCCAGTTTCATTCTCCTACATGTAGCTGTCCAGTTTTGCCAGCACCAACTGTTGAAGAGACTGTCATTTCGCCATTGTATGTCCATGGCTCCTTTATCAAATATTAATTGACCATATATGTCTGAGTTAATGTCTGGATTCTCTAGTCTGTTCCATTGGTCTGTGGCTCTGTTCTTGTGCCAGTACCAAATTGTCTTGATTACTATGGCTTTATAATAGAGCTTGAAGTTGGGGAGTGAGATCCCCCCTACTTTATTCTTCTTTCTCAGGATTGCTTTGGCTATTCGGGGTCTTTGGTGGTTCCATATGAATTTTTGAATTATTTGATCCAGTTCATTGAAGAATGTTGCTGGTAGTTTCATCGGGATTGCATCAAATCTGTATATTGCTTTGGGCAGGATGGCCATTTTGACGATATTAATTCTTCCTAGCCATGAGCATGGGATGCGTTTCCATCTGTTAGTGTCCCCTTTAATTTCTTTTAAGAGTGACTTGTAGTTTTCAGAATATAAGTCTTTCACTTCTTTGGTTAGGTTTATTCCTAGGTATTTTATTTTTTTTGATGCAATTGTGAATGGAGTTGTTTTCCTGATTTCTCTTTCTGTTGGTTCATTGTTGGTATATAGGAAAGCCACAGATTTCTGTGTGTTGATTTTGTATCCTGCAACTTTGCTGTATTCCGATATCAGTTCTAGTAGTTCTGGGGTGGAGTCTTTAGGGTTTTTTATGTACAGTATCATGTCATCTGCAAATAGTGACAGTTTGACTTCTTCTTTGCCAATCTGGATTCCTTGTATTTTTTTGTTTTGTCTGATTGCCGTGGCTAGGACCTCTAGTACAATGTTAAATAACAGTGGGGAGAGTGGGCATCCCTGTCTAGTTCCCGATCTCAGCGGAAATGCTTTCAGCTTCTCGCTATTCAATATAATGTTGGCTGTGGGTTTTTCATAGATGGCCTTTATTATGTTGAGGTGCTTGCCCTCTATTCCCATTTTGCTGAGAGTTTTTATCATGAATGGATGTTGAACTTTGTCAAATGCTTTTTCAGCATCTATGGAGATGATCATGTGGTTTTTGTCTTTCTTTTTGTTGATGTGGTGGATGATATTGATGGACTTTCGAATGTTGTGCCATCCTTGCATCCCTGGGATGAATCCCACTTGGTCATGGTGTACGATGGTTTTGATGTATTTTTGAATTCGGTTTGCTAAAATTTTGTTGAGTATTTTTGCGTCTACGTTCATCAGGGATATTGGTCTATAGTTTTCTTTTTTGGTGGTGTCTTTGCCTGGTTTTGGTATTAGGGTGATGTTAGCTTCATAGAATGAGTTTGGGAGTATCCCCTCCTCTTCTATTTCTTGGAAAACTTTAAGGAGAATGGGTATTATGTCTTCCCTGTATGTCTGATAAAATTCCGAGGTAAATCCATCTGGCCCGGGGGTTTTGTTCTTTGGTAGTTTTTTGATTACCGCTTCAATTTCGTTGCTGGTAATTGGTCTGTTTAGATTTTCTGTTTCTTTTTGGGTCAGTCTTGGAAGGTTGTATTTTTCTAGGAAGTTGTCCATTTCTCCTAGGTTTCCCAGCTTGTTAGCATATAGGTTTTCATAGTAGTCTCTAATAATTCTTTGTATTTCTGCGGGATCTGTTGTGATTTTTCCTTTCTCATTTCTGATACTGTTGATTTGTGTTGACTCTCTTTTCCTCTTAATAAGTCTGGCTAGAGGCTTATCTATTTTGTTTATTTTCTCGAAGAACCAGCTCTTGGTTTCATTGATTTTTGCTATTGTTTTATTCTTCTCAATTTTATTTATTTCTTCTCTGATCTTTATTATGTCCCTCCTTCTGCTGACCTTAGGCCTCATTTGTTCTTCTTTTTCCAATTTTGATAGTTGTGACATTAGACCGTTCATTTGGGATTGCTCTTCCTTTTTTAAATATGCTTGGAGTGCTATATACTTTCCTCTTAAGACTGCTTTTGCTGCGTCCCACAGAAGTTGGGGCTTAGTGTTGTTGTTGTCATTTGTTTCCATATATTGCTGGATCTCCATTTTGATTTGGTCATTGATCCATTGATTATTTAGGAGCGTGTTGTTTAGCCTCCATGTGTTTGTGAGCCTTTTTGCTTTCTTTGAACAGTTTATTTCTAGTTTAATGCCTTTGTGGTCTGAAAAGTTGGTTGGTAGGATTTCAATCTTTTGGAATTTACTGAGGCTCTTTTTGTGTCCTAGTATGTGGTCTATTCTGGAGAATGTTCCATGTGCACTTGAGAAGAACGTGTATCCTGTTGCTTTTGGATGTAGAGTTCTGTAGATGTCTATTAGGTCCATCTGTTCTAGTGTGTTGTTCAGTGCCTCTGTGTCCTTACTTATTTTCTGTCTGGTGGATCTGTCCTTTGGAGTGAGTGGTGTGTTGAAGTCTCCTAGAATGAATGCATTGCATTCTATTTCCTCCTTTAGTTCTGTTAATATTTGTTTCAGGTATGTTGGTGCTCCTGTATTGGGTGCATATATATTTATAATGGTTATATCCTCTTGATGGACTGAGCCCTTTATCATTATGTAATGTCCTTCTTTGTCTTTTTTTACTTTCTTTATTTTGAAGTCTGTTTTGTCTGATACCAGAATTGCAACACCTGCTTTCTTCTCTCTGTTGTTTGCTTGAAATATCTTTTTCCATCCCTTGACTTTAAGTCTGTGCGCGTCTTTGGGTTTGAGGTGAGTCTCTTGTAAGCAGCATATGGATGGATCTTGCTTTTTTATCCATTCTATTACTCTGTGTCTTTTGATTGGTGCATTCAGTCCATTTACATTTAGGGTGATTATTGAAAGGTATGAATTTATTGCCATTGCAGGCTTTAAGTTTGTGGTTACCAAAGGTTTAGGGTTAGCTTCTTTACTGTCTTACTGTCTAACTTAACTCGCTTGTTGAGCTATTATAAACACAATCTGATGATTCTTTATTTCTCTCCCTTCTTATTCCTCCTCCTCCCTTCTTCATATGTTGGGTGTTTTGTTGTGTGCTCTTTTTAGGAGTGCTCCCATCTAGAGCAGTCCCTGTAGGATGCCCTGTAGAGGTGGTTTGTGGGAGGCAAATTCCCTCAACTTTTGCTTGTCTGGGAATTGTTTAATCCCTCCTTCATATTTAAATGATATTCGTGCTGGATACAGTAGTCTTGGTTCGAGGCCCTTCTGTTTCATTGCATTAAGTATATCATGCCATTCTCTTCTGGCCTGTAGGGTTTCTGTTGAGAAGTCTGATGATAGCCTGATGGGTTTTCCTTTGTAGGTAACCTTTTTTTTCTCTCTGGCTGCTTGTAATACTTTGTCCTTGTCTTTGATCTTTGCCATTTTAATTATTATGTGTCTTGGTGTTGCCCTCCTTGGATCCCTTGTCATGGGAGTTCTGTGTACCTCTGTGGTCTGAGAGGCCATTTCTTCCCCTAGTTTGGGGAAATTTTCAGCAATTATTTCTTCAAAGACATTTTCTATCCCCTTTTCTCTCTCTACTTCTTCTGGAATGCCTATGATTCTTAAATTATTTCTTTTATATTGATCACTCAGCTCTCTTAAAATTCTTTCATTCCTGGAGATCCTTTTATCTCTCTCTGCATCAGCTTCTCTGCGTTCCTGTTCTCTGTTTTCTAGTCCATTAATGGTCTCTTGCATCTCGTCCATTCTGTTTTGAAGTCCTTCCAGAGCTTGTTTTATTTCTGAATTCTCCTTCCTTAGTTCTTGCATATTTCTCTGCAAGTCCATCAGCATGGTTATGACTTTTGTTTTGAATTCTTTTTCAGGTAGACTGGCTAAATCTATCTCCCCAGATTCCTTCTCAGGGGAAGATGTAGCAGATGCCGAAGCTGTCTGGGTTAGTCTTGTCTGAATCATATTTTTTTGCCTTTTCATGTTGACAGGTGCTATTGACTGTCAGCTGGGAGGGCCAAAATTTTCACTTACTACTGGCCTTTCTTTACTGGGGCAACTGCGACCCCTAGTGGCTTGTGTTGGGTAATTGCGTGTAGAGTGGGTCTTTGTGTCTTGCCTGGCCGGAAGGGAGAAATTTCCCTTTCTGTGGGCGGAATTTGTCTCAGGCTGCTTCTCTGCTTTCGCAGCGCCCGGTGGGGTGATGGATGGGGGGGCTGCTTGACTGTTTGCCTCCGTGAGGGGTCTCAGAGCTGTTGCCCAGGGGGTTAGTGCACCCGGTTTTCCCTGTAATTTCCAGCTGCTGTACTGTGACCTGGGTTGTTTCCGTCAAGCTGTTAAGTCCCTGTCCCTTTAAGACTTTCAAAAAAGCCCCCGCTTTTCTTTGTCACAGGGGCATCAGCTTCAGCACCCGCTCAGAGGTCTACCCCCTGTTCTCCCAGTATCCAGGGCCCCCTGGGCATATACTGTGTCTGCGCTCTGGCCCGGATGGCTGGGGCTGGGTGTTCGGCAGTCCTGGGCTCCGTCTCCCTCCCTCTCTGCCTATTGTTCTCCCGCCGGGAGCTGGGGGAGGGGCGCTCGGGTCCCGCCGGGCCGGGGCTTGTATCTCACCCCCTTCACCAGTCGCTGGGTTCTCGCTGGTGTAGCTGCAGTCTGGCCACTGTCTTGCGTCTTCTGGTCTCTCTTTTAGGGGCTAGTTGTGTTTGTTGTATTTTCAAAAGTATATATGTTTTTGGGAGGAGATTCCCACTGTCCTACTCACGCCGCCATGTTGGCTCCGCCTCTCTTGTTTACTTTTTTTGGGCAAACTAAGGATAGGGTATTTAAAAATTTTTTTTTCTTTTTCTTTTCCTTTATAATCTTTGCTTATACCTGCTTACATCTTGGTAGCTATGGCTGAAGCCCAAATATGTGTTCGGGTGAGATAAATTTTGTAATTCCAGTATTGATTCCCTTACCCATTACCTTTGAGGGACCATATAGTCAAGGATTCAGCACTTTGGTGACTTCATACAAAGGAAAATTAATTTTCTTCCTGGGAGGAAACTGGCCCAGGAAACAAAGCCTCATCCAATTTTTGTCTAAATCCAAAATATTACATAAGTATAAATTAATGTATAGAATGAGTATTTTATATTAAATTAAAATGTGTTTTTTTGCACAACACTAACATTTACCAGGTGTTTATTCTATAAATGTATTTATTATTATAAATTCAGTGCTTAGCCCTGCACTAAGCCCTTTACATGGATAATGTCATTTAATCTTCACAGGGACCCTCTGAGTTGGGTACTTGTGTCCTTTGCATAATGCCTTTGAAGAGAGTGGACTCAGAGAGTGTGCCCACCACCACATGAATGACAAGCAGCCAAGGAGGAATCTAAACTCTGATCCGTCTGGCTGCAAAGCCTAGCACACTCTTGAACACTGTTCTCTGTCTCTTCAATATTCTTGAAGAACTGTTTCCAAAGAGAAATCTTTAAACTGAACGTTGCTTTTCTATTGCATTTTCTTTGACTCAAAGATGTATATTTCTTAGGATACAGAGAAGAGGAGAAGGTAACATGCTTATCAAATCTCTATTATGTTCAAGATACAGTGTTAGGTGCTTTCAAGAAACACCTAAGTCAATCTTTACAATTCAGTTAAGTAGGTTTAAATATCTCCATTTTGACAATTAAAATATAGTAATTTAAGATCGTTAAGTAATTCGTTAAAAGTCATAAAGTGCATACATGTGAAGGTCAAATTCAAACCATATATCTGTCTGATTTTCTTACTTCTCTCAGCATAAACTATTACCATTATCCCCAAAGTAGAACATGGATCTCTCCCTAGCAAATGCTTTATCATATTTAACAACTATAGACTGATGTCCTCACCATCAACAAAATGTCATTAGAAGTCACACTTTCATTTATTCATTCAACAAACAAAGGGTTGGACAATGCTGAAATTTAAGTACCTAACTGTCTCCCTTTCTCTACTTCTCTGCACCTGTTTAACTGTTACTCTTGAGAGTCTCTTTGCCAATTCTATTTTCACATGATGAATTGATGCTTTATGTCATGATATAAGATAGAAACACAAGAGAGTAAGAACTTAATGTGTTTGAGGTAAGGAAATTCACAATGAAAATAATTGTTCAGCTTGGGTTTTGAAGGATGAGGAGAAGTTTTCTACCAAAGGAGTCAGGGAAGGGCACACCAAGAGGAAACAATAAAATTTATAAAAGTACAAAACTATGAATGAATATGATGTAAATGTAATATTTTTTGAAATCATCTTCAACCTCTGCAGGATTAATAACTGGTTTTCATTTTACTAGTCCATTTTACATATTTTCGTTAAATTTTTATTACATTTTATTTTAGTCATGTGTACATCTGCCTCCCATGCTTAACTATAAGCTTCTTAAGAATTGGACTCATAGATATTCGCAACTCCAGTGCCTAGTATAGCAATTACTCAGTAAATATGTTTATTAAAATAACAAGGCAACAAGTGAATAAAAAAATGCAAAGAGGCACCTTTAGGGAATGGTAACACAGTTAGCTGTACAGCAGAGTGTGAGAGAGATGCATGTGTTGCTGGGTCAACACATGGCTTTGAGAAGATGAAAGAGGTAGTTTGGGTCTGATTGTTAATTCCACCGATACTATGGTAAGTTATTAAGTTATTTAAATTCAGCCAATAAGCAACAATCATTGAAGATCCTAAAGAAGCAGAGTTGTATCATGTAGTTCACATTTTGGAAAGATACTAGTTCAAGAAGTGAATGAATTATGACCATAGTATTTCTTAGGACTTCTGTCTGCATCCCCTGAGCCCACTCCAGAGGTCATCTTCGGAGATGGTCCTTATGTCCTGAGGGCTCTGCATGTTGTTTGCCTGGGAGTAGTCTCTGACCAGGGAAGTTTTGTCAGTCTACATATGTGGGACATGCCAGAAATGTTTGATAATTAATGCTGTCATGAACATCCACCAACCAGTGTGGGACAGGAGTTGGCATAAAAATACATTTCTTTTGTAGCCAAGTGGGACAACGTGGGGTTGTTAAACACCATTTTTCAGAGGATCCCTGGTGCAAATGAGCACTAGGTCCGCGTGATGGTAAATCATCACTTGCTTAAGTGACTGCCGTTTCCCTGTCTCACTTTCCCACTCCTTTATCCTACTTCCTGGGATCATCTTCTAAATACATTGCTTTTACCCAAAACCTCATCTCAGTTTTTCCTTTGGGACAAATCCAAACTAAACAAGAATTTCCATTTTCTTTTTTCCCTAGTTAAAGGCTGGTGATGGTATCTCTGTATCATATCTACGCATGTTTATAAGTATGAAGAATCCATGGAGACATTGGGGCTATTTAAAAGAAAAGAGTCCTTACATTCTGGAAATTCATATTTATTTATCAATAAAATAAGAACAGAAAATAAGTGCTCATATATTCACACTGTGGGATACTATGATTTGGTGGTAATGAATTAATTTCAGACACATTCAATGAAATAAATGTAAAAAAGAAGGGCATTTAACTGAAAAAAAGAAAATTTCAGTAGAATTAAATTGATATAAAGTCCGAAAACTTGCCATATAGTGTTTAGTGACACAAATGTGAAGTCAAACTTAGAGAAAAACAAGGGAATAATAACCCCAAATCCAAGAGAGTGATGATATCTACAGAGAGTGGAGGGTATGGAATTGTGCTGGGGTCTACTCGGACCATCCAGCACACTGACATTGCTCTCTTCCTTAAACAAGGTGGACCCAGGTGGTCATTGTATCACAGTTCTTTATACTTTACATATTTTTTATTAATATAATTTTCTAATCACTTACTACTTAATAAAAAACACACATCAGGACTTTGAAGAATGCCTTGCTGATGTTGTCATTGTAGAGTATTATTGAAACAAGCATTAAAATTATATTTTTAAACAACAGAATATAAAATAAAGGGATGATAAATAGTACAGTAGATTATTTCTCAACAGTTTACCATTCCAGTAATCACAGGAATTATTGTACCTCTTACCCTAAGTGAACTAGCAAAATGTAAATAATGCCATTCCCTTAGCTTGAGTAGTTATTTTTTAAAGGTGAAGTCAGTATTCTTGAGCCCAAAAAAGTGCAAATCAAATGTTGCAAACATTAATTTCTGACTAGTTATTCATTCATTTCAATCAATTTGATTTAGAACAAATCAGCAGGGGGCCAGGGAGAGAAAGGAATGCCCAGAACAGGCGTGTATTCCTGGGAATACTCCCTTCACAGTCCTCCCCATGTGAGTAGCCATTATTTCAGCTCTACTGTTAACGTCTATGTCAGAGTTTTCCACATTAGATACCCACATCATATTTTCTCTCTTGGGCAGCTGTAGGTAAAACAAAATACTTGGGTAAAATTCAGAACCGGTGTTGGTTATGTAACACATTTAGGGAGGAGCAGTAAGGATCAGTGCCTGGAGATGACAATGGATGTTACAAAAGTGTTGGGATGAACAGAGACTCCTTCACGGGAACTAGAATCCACCTGGAGTCAGGTCTTGGGTGCCATGCCTAGACCATGCCTGAACCCTGTGTTCCAGGAAATGCTGTTGCCGTAGCCCGCTCTGCTCAAAACACACTCTGAACCTCTGCTTCAATATTTTTGTTCTTCTCTGGCCTCCTTGGTCTTGAGCCTTGATTCTCTGTCTTTGCTCAACCACTGCAGAGTAAATATCCTGCTACATGATCTACCTGGTCTGGAATTTCTCTGATTGACATTTTTTTTCAAATTCTTCTTACATGTCCCTTTAGTTACAGAACCCAGAAAAGTTTTATTCCACCATCAAACCCAACCTGGGCCTCCACACTGGAGGCTAGGCTTCACATTCCAGATTCCTGCTGAGATCAAAAAAGAGCTTAGACACTACCTGGAGACATGAGACCTGCCAGCATCTCTCAGAACCCCTGGGACAGGGGATCAGTTATTTAAATATCAATTTCAGGATTGAGGTCCATTTATTTAAGGAGATAGAGATATAGACTTCGTTTGTGCAAAGCATTCCTCCAATCCAGGAATGCTCCCAGGAGCTGAGTTGGAGGGAGAACCTGAAAACAGTTCAAATAATTTTTGTTTTTCCTGCAAGAGCATTTGCTCATAGAAGGCAAAGATTACGAGGTACCCACCCAGGGAATTGTCTCTCACAACCAATCCCCTAAACACAAAACAAGAGTGCAAAACATGTTTCATGTGGTTTCTTTATTTGGGGTGGGGGGATACAAAGAAACAAAAATCGCTTCCAAACTTCAGCACCTCTTCTGTGAGGTCCCTCACCAAGCCCAGAAAAATATACTCCAGAGAAATTTTCCTGCTTTATTTCAAATCTTGATCACAGTCTTTATCACAGGCTATCCTAGTCAGCTCTATATCTGTTTATTTTCTCCAGCAGACTATGATTTAATTCAGGGGGTTCATGTCTGTTCCCCTTGGCATTCCCTGCTCTGAAATAGAGATTCCTCAGATGACATCCCAATGAATGAAAATGAAAGGGAATTGGATCCCATCTTTTATCCTTACAAATTGTTCTGTTTTTACCATCTGAACAGCAACAACCAGGCAAAATTGACGAATAGGAAGAGCTCTTTAAATGGACTCACAGAGGCTTGGGGAGGGCTTGGGATATATGAAATTTGAAATGATTTGAGATATATTTCTACCTTGCTCTTTAGGCTCTTGTTGACTGAGAAACAAGGGGAAAACAGTACTGAGAGTTTGTAGGGGCTCCAGCGGGGTGAAGAGGGCAGTGTTTGCCTCTGCACCAGGAGCCTGGCTGGCTCACCCGTGGCCGGGGGTGCAGACCCTGGGAGCTCCCGTGCTGGTCTGGCCTGGCCGGCTCCTCGGATGCTGTTTCTGAGAGGTACAGACAGGAGAAAAAAACTGGTCTCTGCCTCTGCCCCCTCCTCTTCCATCGCCTTCTCTCCATTGTTCAGGGTCCTTCACTCTCTCCATCACTGCTAGAATAAACCTCATAGCAACTATGGGTCCTAGTGTTCTCAAAGAATTCAGTCATGAAAACAATAGTTAAGAGGACATCTTTCATTCTTAACACATTTCAGCCAAAAAATAAAGAAATTTAAGAATGGGAACCAAAGCCAAACCGTTTCCGTAAACAGAGAAGCCAAAGACACACGCAGCAGTGACAGCTGGGGACCAGCATCGCCTGCCTGGTTGTACTGAGCAATAGAAAGCCAAGTCTGTAGTTTCTACCTGCAGTGCGGTCACCTCTCTGTGTATTCCCCCATTTGCCTTTCCCATGTTCTCAAACCACTGCCGCATTCTATAACCTGCTTCCAGGTCCAAGCCCAACAGGCCTTCATAGGTGGGATGGCACACCAGTACCTCAGCTTCACTCATAGAGATCTGCTTCAGGTCTCAGCCAGAAGTCCTTCTTGTTACACAACTTCTTTATGTATCTTAGGGTGCTACTTGAAGTCTTGGGAATGCACCTCTCCTGTTTTTTTTTTCCTAATAACTCCTAGACCAATAAAATGAGGGCTTATCCAAAGCAGGCATTTGAGGGAAAATCACTGCAGGTAAGGTGAAGAAGTACCAGGGAGAGGGGGAGAAGTAGAAGAGGAGACATAGGAGGATGAAGAAAATAAATATCGGAAGGCAGAAAGTCCGGATTGTACCTACTGGGGAGACCTACCTCCTTCTCTCAGCAGCAGTTCAATATCCTCAAGGAAGCACGGGTCCCAGATTCAGAAAACCAGCCCTAGAGTTTTCACTCTGCCATTCAGTCCTTACATGTCCTTCAACAAGTCACATTAATGCTTCAAATATAAGTCCCCACATTGTAAAATGGAGATAATCATAATACCTGCACTTTCCAATTAAAAAATATCTGTGCAAACCACACAGAAATGTTTTATAAGCTATGCAGGGAGGGTGAAATGTTAGCTACTGTCCTTTCTCCACAGCTGCTCAGGGAGGAAGCCCACCTGATGCAGGACCTTCCTCAGAGATGATTTTACCTCCTTATTCCTGAGGCTGTAGATCAAGGGGTTCAGCATGGGAGTGACAAGGTTGTTCAGGATCTGAACAGTTGCATCCAGCCAGGGGCTTGGGGTTGGCCTTAGGTAGATGAGGACCACTGGCATATAAAAAAGCAAGATGGCGGTGAGGTGCGCACTACAGGTGGAGAAGGCACGGCGTCGGCCCTCTGCAGAGCGGATCTGCAGGATGGAGTAGACGATGCGGCTGTAAGAGGTGAGGATGAGAAGGAAGCAGCTGAGGGGCATGAGGCCCACACTGATGAGCCCCACCATCTCCAGGGCTGAGGTATCTGCACACGCCAGCTTCAGCATCACCGGGATGTCACAGAAGAAATAGTCCACCTCATTGGGGCCACAGTAAGGCAACTGGAAGGTGAGGGTGGTTAGAAAGGTGGCCTGAATACAACCAAAAAAGGAGGTTCCCACGGCCAGGATGGCACACACCCTGCGGCTCATGATCATCGTGTAGCGTAGAGGGTGACAGATGGCAACAAAGCGGTCAGAGGCCATCACCGTGTGCAGGAAACACTCGGTGCAGCCCAGGAAGTGGTAGAAGAAGAGCTGGGACGCGCAGCCTGCATAGGAGATGGCTCGGCTGTTCCCTGCGAGGCACAAGAGCATCTCGGGGGAACTCACGGAAGGGAAAAACATGTCACACACAGACAGTTTGCACAGGAAGAAGTACATGGGAGTGTGAAGCCGGGTGGAGGAGACGATTGCCAGTAGGATGAGCAGGTTCCCCGCGAGAGTGAAGATGTACAAGGACAGAAACAGGACGAAGAGCGTGGTCTGCAGACCCTCTGTGTGCGGGATGCCCAGCAGGATAAATTCAGTCACGACTGAGCGATTCCTCATACCTGTTGGGAAAGTCAGACTTCAAAAAGGGACCCCAGAGACCAATGTGCAAACACCAAAATCAAATAATCAAGTTTTTGGCTGGTGAGTGCTTTGGCTATGTTTTTAACAGGTAACAGCTAGCCTTCTTGTGAATTTATATAATAATGTCTGGTACAAAGAAATGCCTATGGCAGAGCCATTCTCCATCCGGCCGCTGGAGGGTATGTTTGTGAGTCTGATGGCTGTCATGACAAGGTCAGAAGTTCAGAGATACATCCAAAACAGTCTCATGTTAAGTTAAACACCTTTCAACAGTTACTTGAATCATGGATTTACTCTCTTTATTAGGCATATTTATATTTGGAACTCTCACAATAGCTTTGAATAACAAACTCCCATTATTCCTTCTCCTCTGAAAAATATCAGGAGGAGAAAAAAAACCTCATCTTAGATATCAGATCACTTAATTTGAATCCTGGCTTTGCGACTTGTTAGCTGCAGTAGTTAAAACAACTTATACGACATCTTCCATAGATAGAGTATCATTGTCCACAAAATGAAAGTCACATAACAGCAATAATATTAACAACAAAAAATACCCTGGTGTCACAGTAAAGCTCATGAAGGGCCTGTGAGCTTATATCTGGCAAAGACATAAATCCTAATGAGAAGCGTTCCTTTGTGTGATGCATCTTCAGCTTGCTTTTTAAAGTGCCTTCCTATATAATGTTGGTCTTCCAAAATTATTTGCAAATAAATATTTTACCAAGTGACGTTTTTGAATACACTTAGATGATTTCCTCTTCAGAGTACATCCTTCCAGACATGGGAGGTCTCCTATCTCCAGTCTATCAGGAGGTGCTGCTCTGGGTCTTCTCATGCCTTTCACCTTTTCTGACTCTGAAATATTAAGCAAGAGAAATAAGAGCTGCAAAGAAAACATCAAATTCAGGTTACTGTGACAGAGGGAAATACAGTGACCCATAGGGCAGAAAGTCAAAGAGCAGCTCTAAGGAGTAAAGTTAAACAGTTCAAGAGCAGGGTATATGCCTGGAAGACCTCTTCCTCTCGTTACTTACTTTAATAATCATAATGTTAATACATAGATACGTGTATATATAGATACCATTTAACAAATATGTACTGTGTTCCAAAGACTGGGCTCAAACCTTCAAAAGGTGTTCCTTTTTAAAAATAAGCCTGTAAGAAGAAACTATTATTACTATTTCCATCTATAGATCAGGAAACAAACATAGAAAATGAAACATGTGGCCCAACATTTCAAAGGCAGAATGTGACAGAGCCAATACTCAGACCTGTTTTGCTCTTCCGTCCATGTCCTCGGCTCGCCACCGCTTTCCGAGACAGTCTGTTCCACTGCGAGGCAATGACACCCCTCTGGGTGGGTTCATATCCTGATTTTACCCTAAAATGGGAAAAGTCTTCTTGCCTTACTTCTTCCTGGCCATTTCCAGGCTTGACTTTAGAGAACACCTAGTTGATGTCTCATTGAGTTTTAGAGATCAAACAACAGGCTTTCTCCATCCTTTTGACACTGATTCTTAGTATCAACTCCAGTATAAGAGCTGTCAAGTTATAGAGCCACATTCAGCATAGGGATTCTCATCACAGACTGTGGCAAGTGTCTAAAGGGGATAACCAAGCCAAAATGAGTCACTCATGTACCACCTTAGAATCAGGCACAATGAAGACGGCAGAGGGAGAAGCAGTGACACCCTCGGGGAGCAATGCTGCAAAGACCTGCTCCTTGTTGCTCTTCTAGCCACACCTGGATTGTGTCTCTGAGCAATGCCAATTTCTGTGAGCTGGCGCCCACCTCCCTAGGCCACCAAAGGCTCTCAGAGGTCTATGGTCCTTGCCCATGATCAGACACCATAATACTCTATAATCCTGCTTGAGTTTTGAAGGAAACCCCAAAGACCCAGAAGGTCCCTGCATGTGAATCCATCAGGATGTGACGGAAGAGGCTAACAGTGACACATGGGTAGCAGTTTGAACACACATATAATCCACCTGAGAACACAGCCACATCTTCCAAAGTGTCATGACAATACCTCACATCTTCTGTTTCTGAGCAGAGCACAGAGTGCTCCAGCCAAAGGAGCTTCGATTCTGCTTTTATAAAGAATGGAGTCTCCCAGGGTTTGTACAGTCAGGAGCTGTACACACTCACTCTCTCTCCCAGGGTTAATTTCTTGGAAACTTTTTCAGATGCCCTAAGCCCCACCTGGGACTCAGATGATAGCTCTGAGGGGGCACTTAGCACATCGACGTTCATCACCCAGCTATGAAATAATAGCAACAAGAGCATCGGAAAAGGATGCTCTAAAGTGGAAATATCTGCATTGCTCCAAAATTATTGACAGTAGAATGGGTTCCAATTCTAACTTTAGATAACCTGTAATGCTATCCCTTTTTTTGGTTGCCTTATATACCTTCAAGCCTTTTTGCTTGTGATACCATATATCCATTGTTTTTTAAATTATCCATACATCCCTGTGGCTATATAGTTATCTCCAATAAACAGCACTATTCAAGACAGAAACCTTAACTGTTGGTAATCATTTATTATGCAGCTCCTATTATTATATGTCCTTCAGGTCGGTTCTCCTAAGGAGAGATGGTTCATAACCTGGGCACATTCGCAGGCAGACGACCAGTATAAATAAAGGGACAGGTTGTACACCTTCTCAAAAGAAAATGATTAACTGAATAATTAATCAGTTAATTCAAAGTAAGCATTTTATCACAAGTTATTGTATGCTAAATTTTTTAATGCATTATGATAATCTCCAAAAGAAACCTTTAAAGTAGGTGGTATTCTTTGACGTACAAAGAAACTGGAAAAGCGATGAAATAACTTCAGGATTACACAAATAACAAATGGCTGAGTTGAGGCTTTAAATTTCAAAGCCAAGGCTTTCAAGCACTAAGGTGAGGTGAACTCTAGAGAGTTGAGTTTTGCATGAAGGGAGAAACAGAGAAATAAGGTGGTCTTCAAATGCTGGCAGGGCTGGTAGACAGACTTGAGGCGTGGCGGCTCAGGGACCATGGGGTGATGTGATAGAAAGATAGATTTATTTTCAATGTAGAAAGAAAGTGTGCAATTACTAGAAAATGTACACTGGTGAAATAAGTAATCTTACGATGTAGTTAGCTTCTTGCCACTGGATATATCCAAGAAGGTATAAAGAGAATCATCTTTTAGATGTGTCATTAAGGATAGTCTCAATTTGAATGAATAACTTGAGCTAAAGTTCTTACTAATTCTGAAAGTATTTGATTTTATTTATATGGTAAAACTTTTCAATGATACTGACCTAACACCATGAAAGTGGAGCCTTAATGATATCTAATTCTACTCTAATCCCTACACAAAAGAAACTATGAATATGAATATGATCATAGTGGTTATAAAAGTAACTATAGTAATGCCAAGACTGTTATGAAAATAGTTTTAAAAGAGGAGAAACGCAGGAAATGGTGGGAGTCCCAATGGTACTCAGACAGTGTCTCACAAGATGAGTATCCTGTTGAGATGACTTAGTGAATAAGCTGTAGTTTTAATAACAGTCATTATTTATTGTGCATTTGCTATATACTGGAATTTTCCTGAGTCCCCTATATCTAGTCTCTTTCAATTCACACTAGAAATCTATCAGGCAGATAGCATTATTTCCCTTATTTCTAGTAGGAAATTTTCAAAGAGTTTAAGCAACTTAACAGAGGTAATAGAGTTGGTTAATTGTTTCTACCCAGAAAGGAAAGAGGATAAGAATTACAGCAGATTTCTTGCCAAAAACTATACAAGCAAGAATATTTAAACTGTTGAAATATCTAAAATATAGGATATAAAATTCTATATCCAGTAAACTTATCCTTCAAAAGTGAAGAAATAAAGACTTTCCCAAATGAAAATTAAAGACCTGTTATCCAAGAAATGTTAAAAGTAATTCTCTAGGAAAAAGAAAATGATACAGGTCAGAAACTCAGATTGACATAAAGAAAGGAAGAGTGTTGGAGAAGAAATAAGTAAAAATGAAATAATCTTTCTTAATTGATCTAAAAGATAACTTTTCAAATTAATAACAAAGCATTAGATAATTATAACATACGGTAAGAGAAATGAATGGTAGCAATGCCACAATGGATGGGAGGATAGAATTAGGAAAACTGTCATAAGGTACTGGTACTACAAAGAAAGTGGTATAGTGTTATTTGAAGATGGACTTAAGGTTAGTTTTAAATGTAAATAGTAAATTATTCTAATATTACAAAAATTAAGAAACACAATTGGTATATTAAAAGTGGAGAAAAAATAACACCACATAAAATGCTTAATTAAAATCAGAGAAGGCAAAATGAGGGAAAGATTAAAAAATAATAAAGTTAAACATGGTAGATATAAATCCAATATATTAACAATTACTTTAAATGATATAAGCACATCAGTTAAAAGATATTGTCTGAGTGGATAAGGAAGTATATGTTGTCTATAAGAAATCCACTTTAAATATAAAGATTCAAATAGGTCAAAAGTAAAGAGATGGAGAAATTTATACCATGCTAACACTTATCAAAAGAAAGCTGGAGTGGCTATATTCATTTCAGATGAAGCAGATTTCAGAACCAGGAAAAATATCAGAGATACAGGTAAATATTACATAATGATAAGAGAGTCCGTTCTCCAAGAAGATATAATCATCCTAAGTGTGTGCGCACCTAACAAGAGAGCATCGAAATACGTAACGCCAGAACGTAAAGAACTGAAAGGGGAAATACAGTACATGGAGTTCGCTCTTCGCATGGAGTTTTTCTTGGTTTTCTGCCGGTTGACCAGATATGAGCAGATGAACTATTTTTAAGAAAGCAATGAGTTGGGAGAACAGCAGCACATGCTGAATGATCCCCAGGGTGCTTATGTTGGAATTGGGGAAAACAGGCGATAGGTTTCATTCCTAAGTCTAGGTGGCCCAGAGTACACCGCGCTGGAGGCACCGGGCTGTTTGAGTGGGAGAATCGAGAGGCATCGCTACCTGCCGTCCTACTTGTGACCGAGTCTGCAGCAGCCAGGACTGCAGGGTGAAAACAACCAGAGGGAGATGATGGAAGCAGCTTCCCTCCCGGGCTCCCTGCCCACATCATCAGCTCCTGAGAGCACAGATGGCTGCTTTGTATGTTTTTAAAACATGGAGCACCAGCCGTGGAAGCGGGCTTCAGTGAATGCGCCGGAACATGCTGCTGGTTATGGAGACCAACACTTGTTTAGGTTTGAGGGATGTACAGTTGGCACAATATTTTCTTTCATGAGCTCAGACGGAAACACAAAACCATGCTGCTTTAAAACTGTCGTTGGGTCTGCATTTTAAGAGACAAAAGGAAGAATTGTTGTTGTTATTGTTTGTGTTATTTTTTGCTTTAGAAGTCCCCATGCCCAAGCATAGTCTGGAAGCTGAAGGGTGAGAAAAAGGGAGATGAACAATAAATATAATGTGATCCACATAATAAATGCAAAGGGTCATCTTTCTGTGGGCAGAGGGCAGTTCTACAAGTTTCATGGTCCTTAGGAAGCTGTCTCTTCTGCCATTACATTGAGAGGGCCAGTCTATGTGGCAGACCTGGATACAAGCCTATTTCATGAAAAGATTAAGCCCTCACTTCTCAAATTTCAATGTGCATAAGAATTACCTGGAGACCATGTTTAAAAAGCAGACTTTGACACAGCAGTCCTTGGAGTTTTCTAAAGCCCTGCATTTCTAACAAGCTTCCAGGTGATAACAGAGCTCTACTCTACAGGGCACACAGCCATAAGCAAACTTGAAAGACAGTTTGGGCACCTCAGTCGCCACTACGCAAGTCAGGCAAGTGTTCCAGATGCCAGCATCCTCAGCGGTTTAACAGAGCTCAGGTCCAGATCCTCTACCTGAGTGAATGCATGCGGAGGGCCCTGCTCAGAATCTTTGAATATTCAAGATGAAAGTGATGGTGAGTTCTAGTTTAGTCCCTTGTTCTACAGATGGGGATACTAAACTCATTTCGTCTGTCCATCATCACATGACTATTTTAGTGGATTGTCAGGATTTTCTGACCACTGCCCTTTATTTGCCTCATATAGAACAGAAAAAGCAGCCTATGCCAGGAGGTGTGGGCAGAACACAGTATGAACAGTGGAGGCATCAGGAAAGATGGAAGAAAAAACAAGGACTACAAATTTTTTTAAATGCCAGTTCAGTAAATAAATCTGTAATAGATCAGATACAAGAAAGTGCAGTGTATAGATAGTCACTTTAACATTGATACAATAGTATTTTAGGAGACAATACATCAAATAGGGTCATTTCCAGTAGGAGAGAGTATGTGGGACGTAAGGGTTCAGATGTAATCACAGGCGCTCGTTGCTTCATCATGGGATAGTGACCCAGGTTCAGGTCTTAGGCAAAGTTGCCTTTAAACCCACATTTTCCTTTATTTTACTAGATCAGAAACTGACTTAGGGGCCTCAAGGTTTTATGCTAGGACTAAGATATCATTATCGCCCTCTTACTAAGAGTTTAAAGATTACAGGGAAATCTCTCTCTCTCTCCCAAGTATGAGTCAACCCAAGACGCCTTAGGCAGGAGAGGGGAGACCTGTAGAATTGGCTAGTAAAGCCCCAGAGAGCCAGTCAAGAAGGTCCCCAACAGTGCCAGCTCTCATAGCAGATCCCTCAAATCTCTCTTTGTGATCTTGGGGTTATATTGATCCCGATTTTGGCTTTCAACCTCCCCTCCAACTCTTCATTCTATCTAAGAATAGATAATGGCATAGTTCACCAGTCTGGTCCTGATAAGTATATTAGATCAAAAGTGAAGCAGTGAGTCTACAGCATCTTACTACGCTGATGGACAGTGACTGTAATGGGGTATATGGTGGGGACTTGATGATATGGGGACTAGATGATGGGGACTTGATGATGAACCACAATGTTGCTCATATAATTGTAGATTAATGATACCAAAAAAGGAAAAAGTGAACAGGCAGTTATAAGGCAGAGGATTCTTTGATTCAGGCATATTCCCTAACATTAATGTTGCAACCTTTAGTCTGAAGTCCTTGTCACCTGTTTAGCATGTTGCTTATAACTCTGGAAAACCTGGGAGGAACAGTACTGCCTGTGAATGCTTTGAAATCCTCCAAGAATGGGAGCAGGTCTGGGAGCACTGACACCCGGCTGGAGGACATGATGGGAGAGGAGGATCACATCCAAAGGGAGTCCGAACAGAGCAGCTCGGTGGTGTGGGCATCCTTTACTTTTGTGACAAGCTGATGGGATTGGTGGAAACAGGAAACACATCGCAGCAGAAGGCAGGGGGAAGGGGAGGACAGGAGCAAAGGAGAGGCACTTGTGAGTGTGGACAGTGTGTTCAAAGGCTGAAGACAGCAGGGTCCACCGATGACTTGAGGAAATCAGTGGCCGCTTTCACGAGCAGATGTACGACGGCGCCTGTTACAGGGAGAAAACAGAATTGGAGCTGAGACACAGTGGAGAGTGCAAACGCTCTTCTCCCAGGCTCCCCTAAACTTCCCTGGTCATCTCCCCTGAGTCCTGCATTTATCTTCCCTCAACTCCCTGACTTTTCCATTCTCCTGCTCAAATTCCCCTTAATCTCCTCTGGCCCCAGAAATACTCAGCAGCCATGAGATAATCGACACCGAAGGGGTAAGTGCTCAAGTCCACTCTTGCCCTCAGCATGGTACTGAGATGGGGAGGAGGGTGGGTGCCACTTCACATCCCTCTCCCAATTCACACTTCCCACCCATGCCCCCCTTCCCCTCTTTACTCCTCTCCCCATCCCCAAGGAGGGGAGACTGCACCCACATCCTGCCAAGGAAGGAACTAGCTGGGAGACCAGCAAGGGGCTGCACCAGGAGGGATGGCAAAGGGGCTCCGGGGACCCTGTCTTGGCCACCCTTTATCAGGCCTGAAGGCTTCGTGCTTGGGAAGATGGCTAGCTTCTCAAGGAGGGAGGGAGATGGGTCTTGGGATCACATTCTTACCTGTGTGGCTGTGAAGCCAGGCCACAGCCTTCCTTTCCAGAAGCTCCCACTCACACTTCACGTCCTTACCGTTGGCATGCAGCCAGAGCACCGCCAGGACCGTGGCCCAGCTTGAGGAACCCACACTCTGTACAATGGAAAGAGCCACCTGACGCCTCTAGACTGGGGCATGAAGTCCCTCAAGGGCTGCAAAGACTTTGCTCTCTCCTCACTTACAATCCTCCCAAGTACTACTAAATAGGACCACCTGCTCTCTCTTTACCTCAACTACTAAGTGCAAGGCAGAGGGCCAGGCCCTGGACCTCAGGGCAATAATCCATCAACTCTTAGGGTAGAAAGGTTTGAAATCCAGTGTAACCACCAGGACAGTGCTTAAAACTCCTAAAACACTCCCAACAAGGATTATCCCTGTGACAAGAGAAACACATGCATAGCTGCTTGATATGTTAGAAAGTATCTTCACGTTTTTTTTTATTTGAACCCTTACGAAAACAAACAAACAAGAATAAGGAATTATCAATAACCACATTTTTAAGAGAGAAAACTGATTCCAACAAAAGTAAAATGATTTGCACAAAGTTAGCCTTCTAGAAAATGATAAAAATGGAACTGGAGGCCAACATTCTGATTCGAGTCATAGGGCTCATGACACTCAATAGGAAGTCTCCACCATAGGACAGGAAACAATCTCCTGTGAGTTTTCACCCACACTCCCAACTTCAGTTTTTAGTGTCAACAGATCAAGAGAAATTCCTCTTTTATATCATGACCTTAAAATTTGGAAACAGCTATCATGTGCTGAGTAGTCTTTTTTTAGACCAAAATTCTCAGTTGCTTTACTTCTTTCTCAAGAGAACTTTTTATGTTAAAGCAGTAAAAATTGCCATGTGCTCATTCTCCTAGTCTAGAAATAAACACCACAGTGATTTTTTAAAAAAATCTCCTTAACTGTCATATCTGGAGATGAATGTACTTATGAAATTCTATGGCCACAGCCCCCAAATACATAATACAGACAGCTTAGTACGGTTGCCCTCCACTAATCATGTTTCAAATATGCTGATTCATATTGCTTGCAATCATCTAAGAATCTCTGATTTTCACATACAACAGCTCTTAAATCATTTTGTATCTGTTTTCTGTACTTGAGATTTTAGAATCAAACACTGTATTTTTATTTCTAAGTTGTTGTTATTGTTTTTTCAGGAAAATTGCAAGTCATTGCTCAAGGTCTTTTGGGTTTCTGATTTTCTTGCCTAATACTCCCAGTTCTGTCCTATACAAATGGGAAGCAGACGCTTCTTTTTCTAAATTTTTATTGAAAATTGGGACTTCCAGAGAATTCAGAGGCAGGGGGATCTAAAAATCTCTTTCAAGTTTGAGTAAATTCATTATTTGGTGTGGTGGGTTTTCAACTTGTTTGTATTCAGTGTATATACTGATCATTAAAAAAAAAAATTCAAATTCCTTACTGAAATTCAGATACACCATGGCTCTTGGCTCCCTGGACTTTATTGGCCCAGCTGCCATGTCAGAGGAGGACATATTAGTCTGACATGTCTTATTCTCAGAAACCAACTTAGAACTTCATGATTCTTGTATCGTCTTTCAATTGTTTATAAATAAATCATCTTTTAAATTCTTTGTTCTAGAACAGCGTTCTTTGATAGAAATATAATGCAAGAAGTACATGTAAGTTTCAACGTCCTGGTAGCCATATGCTAAAATGTAAAAATAAAGAGGTACAATTATTTTACTAATTATTTGTCTAGCCTAAAATATTAGCATGTCATCCAATAAAAATAATTATTGATGAAATATTTTACATCTTTTAAAATATTTAAATTGTCTTTAAAATCAGTATGCATCTCACAATTAGAGCATACCCCAATTCAATTCAAAGAGCAGCTCCTCGTTTGTACGAGCCACATTTCAAGTACTCGACCACCATATGTGACTAGTGGATATTATATTGGATGGTGCAGTTATCAGATATCTGAAGTTAATTTAAGCACCTTCCACATTTTGAAACTTCAGAATGACACCTGTCCTTCAGGCTTTGGCATCTGTCTCACATGTAATCATTTCTCAATTTGAAGGCTTATTTAAGCTGCCTTGAAATTCTGGAATGTCATTTGTTCTCATCAGCTTACTTGAACACATTTGAAATAACTAGTTCATCCCTATTAATACTTCACCTAAACTGACTTTGATGAAATTTTGCTAATTTCTGGCCTCTTCCTTTAGTATGGATAGGAGCAATAATGTTGAGTTCTGAAGATAGACAGTCCTAGATTTGCATCCAGCACTGACTGCCACCCCCAAAAAACATACCCAATCCTTTTTCTTCTCTGAATCTCACCTCAACAGGGATTGCAGCCAGTATGTTTTCCACACTCATACCTAGGACCATAGCCAGACCTTCGTTCAGATCCCAGGAACCATCTGCCCTTTGGAGGGAAATCAGCTGCACGAGATGATTATCTCCGAAGACTTTGGGGAAGAAAAAAAGAGAGAGGATAGGAAATCATGGAGCTCCTGGCCCCTAAGCATACCTGAGAGAGACAGGCCTGAATTCAGAGACAGGCTGTATAGCAAGAGTGCAGGCCAAGCAGATGCTACCAACATCCCCACTGCAGTCCCTCCCCCAGGTGACTTGCATTTTCTCTGTGACAATGTAGGCCACCCTGAGTGATATACTGACCCTAGCTTCACTTAAAAATCCAGCAACAAGTGAAAGATATGGGGTACTATGGGACCCATGTGACAGTGTTACTTCAACTCTGACCCAGTCCTTGAAATGGGCCTCAAAACTTTAGGTATTAAGTTCTAGATAAATAAAGCTTGAATTTTAATTATCAAAAAATGTCAAAGGGAAGGAGATATAAATAAAGCAGTCAGCAGTCTACTTCAAAGGAGAAGACTAGTGTCTAATCCTGATGGTAGGAAAATCGCTTTTTAAAGACCACACTTCTCATAGACAGTAGCTTCCATCTGGTTACCTATCATACAGAATGATGTGCTTAGAGCAACTTAGAAAGGAATAGGCAAGAAAAAGTGTAACTAGAAAAACAGTGCTACTCTAATTGGAAAAATAATCTAAGGCTCTGAATTTCTAGTCTTAGGTTGATCTCAGCTGTGCTAACTCAGAAAATGCAACAGTTATTTAACCAATGGGAATCTACAGCCTCCGCTGTGAATTCAGAGACAACGATGCCTAATGCAGGGAAAGAATGTAAAGTACCCAGAAGGCCCCTAAATGACTCCCTAATAGTAGTTAGTAATTCCTAATCAATTCAAAAAAATCCAGCAGCATAACACTGCTGGGTAATTTCCTTCTGCTTTGGTAAGGGGATTCATGCAAAGCTCCGAGTGGAGATATTCTCAATTCCTGGGATCTGGGACAGTACAGACGCACACACAGAACCTGCACTATGGGCAACAGTCAGAAGGCTCTCATGACAACCCTATGAGGTCAGTAGTCGTGCAGCTGAGGGAACTGAGGTTCTGGAAGTGAATTAATTTGCCCGAAACCCCAGAGGATTTAGGAGTATACAGATATCTGAGTCCACTGTAGACCTCGAAGTCCTTGCTCTAACTGGCAGCCTGAGGAGAAAGAATAAGTAGAGTACGTGGCAAAGGAGATGCTTAAACAACTAAACAATTGTGCACCACAAACTCTTGCTACAAAAATTGGACAGACTAGAAAGAAGTTGTCTTTAGCCTACTTTAGTACAGAAGGCACCCCTGAATGGTGAAATGAATTGTGACCCGATTTGTCGCATACACGAGAAAGCCCACTGCTTGGAATACAGGGCAATGACCTGAGAATGCCCTTTGGTGACAGAGAGAAAGTCATCAGACAGCATCAGGAGGATCTTTCTTCAAACCCAACCTGTAAAAGGCTGATCAATGCAAGAGAGGCCCAAACAGGGGGAGCAGAGCTCTGCAGGAGGAGGGACCAGCCCCTAGCAAGGTGTGTGTGCTGAGGTGCAAAGGGGGTTTGTTTAACTAGAGCTCAACCCAAACTCCCCTGGGATAGATCTCAGGCTCCTCTGCTGTAGACTAATGAAGCTGACCCGACCCTGGCAAATATAGGGACTGGATAAATCCCACCTTCTGCTTGGCATTTGTCAAAGAGATTACCTCCTGGGTAAAGAAAGGCACAAGACAACAGAGGGTTGAAGATTAGTTGTTCAGTCCCCATAGATCAGAGAACTGAGGCCCTCGCACCTGTATGGTGAGTTTCCAAGTTGGTCCTGTTGGTGGGAGAACAAACCCTTTCTATCTCAGGAAAGGTCTTCTTGGGAGACATGCATTTCTTCTTTGATCTATGACCAAGAGCTTGGGGTTTGCATAGTCCTATATGTGTGACAGATAAATACTGGTGAGAAAAAATTACTGGTGAGAGAAAAATACCTGAAAAGATACTCATCTAGAGAGTATAAGCCCTTGTTAATCACGGATCTAGAAGAATCATAACTCTGTTGGTATGACATGTCCAAGCAATGAGTGCTCCTTGTGGGCCAAGATGCAGGACAGTAGGATGAGGCCTTTGCATGAGCTGAAAAACACCAGCAGAGACACTGACAGTGAGCTTCCCTCTGCTCTCTGCTGCAGGCAAAGGGCCCTGACAATTTAGAACACATACCCTCTCATCCATGTCAGCCTCAGCCACCATCTTTACTGTGAATTTTTACTTCTCCCACAAGCCCATCTGCACATACCCTCACCCTCTGATCCCTTATCTACCGTGTCCTCTGGAACCTTTGATCCGTGACAATGGTCTTTTCTGCATCTTAAATTTCATTGCAGCAGGCTTCTCCCAGTTACTCATCTTAACTTAAAACTAATGTTTCCTTGCATAAACCTGTTCTCCTTCTACCCTCAAATGGTGGTTTCTCAAGGTACCGTATCCCAAGCACCCATATTTGGGAGGGGGATTGGCAGCCTCTTCAATTCCAATTGCCATATTCAGACCATCACACCACCACCCTCACCTGGCTTACCAACCTCATATCCTCACTGCTGTCAACCTCCAACCGCTTTGTCACCTTCCATTAGTCACTAAAGTATCTGAAAGCTCGATTCCAGACTTCATTACAAGGCCTGCCATCATCTTGACAGATTTCAGTACCATGTAGATAACCTATCCAACACCCTAATTCAAAGCTTCTTGACCTCCTCCAGTTAAATGCCTACAGCCTCCATTTTACTTGAGCCACTCCCTCCCAAGCCAGGATCTTGTTACCAAGCAGAACTGTTGCACCTGTACAAAACAAACCAAAAAAAAAAAAAAAAGACAACTACTTTTTTAATACAATAACTAATTTTTCCAGGTTTCTTACTCAGAGATTTCTATTCCACTTGCTCTTTGACCTTATCTGGATTTTTGTCTCCTCTGCTTTTCTTCTAATACATCAACTTCCTTCTCTTTACTTTCTTCTCTAACCTAAATCTAAGGCCCCACACTTTATCACTCTCTTACCAATATTGTCAATTCCATGGTCCTAATTCCCTTTCCTGCACACCCAGCTGGCAAAACCTCAAAATTGAGCCAGCACTCTTCACTCTACTCCCCTCTTCCTCCTGCCAAAGTTGCTGAGTACGGAAGAAATGACTCGTGCAAACTGTGATTATCTTTTGTAGTTTGGTGCCACTAAAAAAGTCAAGGGATTGAAACTACCCCAGACCCTCAACACTCCTTGGCAAATGCTCTATTTCTCCCTGGGCATTTCACTCTCCAACTGTCCACATGGCTACTTCAAACCCTTCCTCAAATTCTCTCTTTTACCACTTCTAGGCTCATACTCATTCTCATCTTGCTGTCTCCCTCATTGAAATTATAGAAAAACTGTCAGACAGAGACCCCAAAACCTTGCTTCTCAGCCACGGAATTAAAATCGAATCCCATCACCTTTTCTCCACTTCCTGGGAACAGTGGGAGAATATCTAATACTTGCCTTTTCAGAGGCTAGTCTCTCTCTTCCTGTTCTTGGTCTCATCCTCTCTCCATCCTCACCCTTCTCAGTTCACGACCCTTTTTTCACTCCAATATTGTCAACTTTCTCTACTGGCACTTTCCTATTAGCCTGACAACATCCTCAAATCTCTCCCTTTCTGAAATTTTAAGAGATAACAACCCATCAAAAAAACCCTCTACTCCACGATCTCTTCTGTAGACACCATCTCTATCCTTTCCCATTTTCAGCTTAACGTTTATAAAAAGTGTCTATACCTGCTGTCCTTCATTTCCTGCCTCTCATTTACTCTTTAACAATTTATGTGCGATATGGATTCTTTCTTGATCTAACCCAGTGAAACTGTTCTTGGGTACATTAGCAAGGATGTCTTTGGTGTTAACCCAGTAGTCCCCTCCCAGTATTTTTACTTCTCTGCAGTATCTGATATTTCTTAATTCCCTTTGTATCTCATAGTTTCCTTTTCCTTTTTTTAAAAAAATATGCATCCACTTCTTTCCTTCCTGCTTTACTCCTTTTCATTCAGGTTTGGGGAATCCTCTGCTATCCATCCCTAGATACTAGGTATGCGTCAGAGTCCTCTCATCATTTTCATCTCACTGTACACCGGCCCTATGAATAACTCACCCATTCTTGTGGCTTTAGTCATTACCTAGATGCTGAATATTGCCAAATGTGTATCTTCACCCCTGACCTCACTTCTGAATACCAAAGCTGTCTATTTCCCTTTCTGCTGGACACCTTCATATGGCTGTGCCATAAAGATTTCAAGTTTGAAATGCTCAAAAATAATTCAACATTTTTACCCCCTAAACTTGTTGCTATTCTTTAGTTACTCTATTTAAATAAAGAGTACTATCATCCACCCACATGCACAAACAAAAATCTACGTGGACCTTGAAGCCTGCCTCTAGAGTTGACATCATACATTCCCCTCCAGCTACACAATCCCGACCAGAGAATTTTTCCACCTGATGAGTCAGGGGCCCCTGGACTGGCTCCTGGAGATCCTTGTTGATGGCAAACCTCAAGCCCCTAATATCTGTAATAGGCCTGTGTGACTTACATCTGAGACAGTCCCAGCCATCAGCACCCATTCCTTAAACTACCAGGTTGTTCATCAGCCATCTGTGTAATTATTCACCATCTAATCATTAGCCATCAAAGGATAAATCAGCTTCAGATTGAGACGGTGTGACTCCTCAGTGTTTATGTGCATTTTCCATTTTAGTTTTCTGTGTTTTCCATTTAGTTTTCCTTTTTTTTTTCCCCTTGGACTATTTTAAATCTTGCCAGTGGGATACAGTCTACTTGCCTGGGACTGAAAACTTTAATACCAGCCAGAAATCCAAGGAAAAAAAATGCAACTCAAAGACCTTTTACAAACTCTTCCTTTAAATTATGTGTTCAGATACCCAGGGCACCTTACTTTGTCTGAGCTTAAATGGGGTTAAACTCACCACTTCCAAAGGATTGTGTCATCATAGCAGTAGCGCTGAACAGAATTGGCCTTGGAATATCCCGATGGGCCAGGGGCCCCTGGACTGGCTGGTTGAGCTCCTTGTTGATGGCGATGAAAGCTGTGTGGGAGCTTATGACTCCACACTCAATGCTGACATTCAGCACATCTTTTTTATCCTTTGCTGGAGTCTTCTGGAAGCCCATGTCCTTGGTCTGGAGGAATGATTTGGCAGCAAGGCGGTGAATGGTAAGGCTAAAAGAGAAAACCTCCTGTGACTTAGGGAAAAGCACACATGTACCAATTACTCAGGGACCTCAGAAGGTAGGATGGCAAACGGGAAGAAAATGCTGGAGAAGGGGACAGACAGGACTTGAGTGGGTGAGAAAGGAAAAGGGATTGTCAGGAAATAACTGAACCCAAAATTAAGAGAAGAAAACCAACCCCCAAGGATGGCAGAGAAGAGAAAAGGAAAGGAAAGGCAAAGGGTAAGAGTAAGGAAAAAAGGGAGGAAGGGAGGAAGGAAGGAAGGAAGGAAGAAAATAGCAAAGGAAAATTGAATTCTCTTACTTGTCATCAAGCTTAGGTTGTAGAGGAAATGTCACCTTATTCTCAAAACTCTTGCCCTGGAGCGTGTACTTGAGGCAAACTTCTCCTGTTGCCTCTGCAGACTACAAATTAAAGGAAAGTAAAAATGATGGAAAGCAGAGGTTACGGAGAAAGGTCAGGATGGGGGCAGCTCCCCAACCCAACACATTATAATTTCTAACTAGGAGCCAGGTAGCTCAGGAGAGCAGAGACTTGAAATGCTGGAGAAGAGGGTAGGCGGGCTCCTCCTAGCATGGGTGATCTCTTGAGGAGACTCAACCAGCTTTAACTCTGCTCTGAACGGAACGTACCTCAGAGAGGGAGCTGCTCGCACTAGAGGTACAAACAACAGGAGCTCACCGGCATCACCCCAGTCAGCTGGGCATAGACGATCAATCTCTGGCTCCTAAAGATGACGGTTTGTTCTGGGGAAAGCATTGTAGCAGACAAGCCAGGAGGCAAATCCCATCTCAGAGAAACGTCGTCTACCACAGGCTGTAGAGAATGTTTCAGGGCCCTAAGAGCCTATTGTCGGAAAGAGAACAGAATACATACAAAAAATAATAATGGCAACAATAACCAGGTGCTCTGCAAAACAATATATATTATGCCTATTCCTTTGCAGACCAGGAGATGGGCATTACTGCTCTTGCTTAACACATGAGGAAGAGAAAGCCAAGAGATTTAATAGCGAATGTGAAGGAAGGAAACGTCTGGGAAAGGAGACCCTGGGGAAGTAGGAATTAGATCAGAGATGGCACCACTGGGGATGAAGGACTTAGAAATAAAACCAGAGGTGGAGGATGCCTTCCCTCCTGCATGCTAATCAATTGGAGTTGCGATTTACCCCCTCTGCCAACCTACCAAACACATTACAATTGCTCTTTCTCATTTCCTTTGTATCATTTGCATGGAGGACAGGCTATAGTACCAAAGAGTACAGCCTACAATTTCAATCGTGGCAGTTAAAATTCTTCGTTTCTCTGCTTCTAGTCTTGAAGGCCCTAAGCTCTTCCACCATCTTGTTTCTGGGCTTCCAACTACTGGGTGTGCGATTTCTCCAGAAACCACTGGGGGGCCCCTCTTACATAAGACCAAAACAAGCCCCACCAAGTTTACAGCCAGAGGCTGTGGGTTTTAGAAAATGAATCCTGATAGCCTGTGGCTGCGTCTACCCTTGCAGCAGCGTCCCCCCTGCTCCACACTTATTCTGGATCACCCCTCACCTTGGACTGCATCCTCTCCTTGCCTGTGATGAATTCTGAAGTGCCCCTTGCTACCCGGGCAATGCCTTTTATTAGGCTGGTGGAGGCTCCTTCTCCAATCCCAAATGAAAAACATCTGTGATTGAACAAGAATAAGAGGTTAGAGATAGGCACTAAAGAGTGAAATTATGAAACTAATGCATAATGGTAAAAACACATTGTCTACTTCTTAACTCAAAGCACAGTAACTACCATTTATTAACCATATTCTATTTATCAGGAGGCCAAACACCTTAAATTAATGATGCAACTTAATCATTAAAAGACTCCTCAGAGGCAAGCTTATGCTTCATTTTGCAGATAAGGTACCGAGGCCCAAAAAATTTAACAAATCTTGTCCAAGATCACACATATATAAATGGTAAGATGGCATTTGAGCCCTAGTTTACCTGACTGCAAGATCCCCCTGGCAAACCATTATATATTATGCTGATTCTAAAAGCAGAAAAAAACCAAATAATACTACATACTCATCAGTTATCTTAATAATCAAGCCAAAGAATTGGTTAATCAAAAAGTGGGACAGTTAGGAAATAATATACTATCAGCAGTGCTTGGCTAACATTGTTCTGGAACCACAACTGCCCTGGCAAGGCTGGTCTTAGGGTGGGCAAGAGCCCCTCCTGCTCTTTTGGCTGAAGAATCGCCCCCTGCCCTAGTCCATGAGCACCAAGTTGTTTTTTTCATCACAATTTGGCTTCCCCAACAGAACTGCCTATAAACAGAGAACGTGTTGGCAACACTAAGACAAGCATTTATAGAAGGCACAACAAAGATAGTTTCCATTGTAAACTAATACACTGGCTTATCTCTTTTGAACTGGGTTAGTGCGAGTCATTATCCCCAGACCTAGCGACATCAGCATCAAAATCAATGCTCTAAACTTGTCAAGCTAGGAATCAGACCTCTAATTGTGGGGACCTAACTGTGACAGTGCTCCCTGGAGCCCTTAGCCTGCCAGCATCTTGATATTATCACCTTTAAGTTCCCAACATTACCTTTAGACTGTAACTTATGCTCTTCATGGCTTATAAAGGGCTTTAATGAATGTGTTTAAGTGTTTTTATGTATAAAATTAAAGCTAAACAATATTATCGATAGCTTACTATATGTCCAGTTTCTACTTAAGAGCTTCATGCAGATAATAATAAGGATAATAAATTACAATAATGGCAAAAATTTGTACAGCACTTCTTTTATGTCAAGCACATTTCCTAATGCTTTACCCTCACAGTAAACCTACAAGTAATACTACTATCTCCCTTTTCAAGTGAGGAAACTGAGGCTTAGAGCATTTAATTTAGTTGATTTGTCCAAACAGCTGGCAAGCGGGAGAAGTGAAACCTAAATACAGGATATCTGACTGAAAGTGTAACACCCTGGAAGGTTCTGCTCACAGCAAGGCTAGAGTAAATTGTTTCAAGCTGGTAGAGAACTAGAAAAGTGGTATAGAAAATTTTAATCATCTCTTTGGAAACATCAGTATGTTACCAAGATGATACGAATCTATGGGCATAGAAGTGGGACAGAAGAGAAGTCAGGAGAGATGAGCCTGCCATGGGTATTCCTTTACCCCTTGGAGCAAGTGCCAAGGACAGATGGATGGCTAAAACGTGGAAAAGTCAAGCAGTTTCACTTCGGGTTTTCCAAAGAAAAGTTGCCCTTGTAGACACCTTAGGTTTTTTAATACAATGTTATAAAACTACACCCTAGAGGTAGAGGTGAATCAGAAGTAAGTCAGCCATCAAACGGCTGATGCTCATTATAACTGGACTAAGATTATCTGCTTTGGTCAGCAACCTGCCAGAAGCAAAAAGTGAATCCTCACAGAGGGAAAAATAACATCATCCATGGGCTCAAAGTATTTGTATAATTTTTCATATAAAATATCTGACCACTGACAAACAGGAGGCCCCCAAATACTAGAATATTATACAACATACCTCTGAATAACATAGGCTTTAAAGAAAAATAAAACATAATGATAGTTAGACAATATTCTCAAGTGGATACCAACGGAAAATGACATATCCAAATTTAGGATTCAGCTGCTGATATGCCTACATTAGCAGTTCTAAATACATATATTAGAAAAGAAGAAAGAAGTCTAAAGGTCAGCCATGTGGGCCTCCACCTCCAGATGTTAGAAGAACAGAAAAGAAATCCAAAGAATTTAAAGTAAAGAAAATTATAAGCATAGGCACAGACATCATCAATGGAGAATCACATGATAGGGAGGGGTGACAACTCACATGATAGGGAGGGGTGACAACTCAGAAGTGCTGGTGTTTTGAAAAGATTATTAAAATTGAAAAACATTTAGGGCCAGGAAAAAATAGAGAAAGTCCAAATAACCAACAAGAGGAATGAAAAAGTAAGACTATCAGCAAGTCCTACAAAATGTAATGACATCATAAGGCAACATCAGAGACAAACTAATGCAATGAAATTTGAAAATTTGTGTGAAACATACAAACTCCCATAAAAAGCAAGAACATAAAATAGGAATAGTTCTATTTCAATTAAAGAGATTTAAAAACCTTCCCCCAGAGAATGTCTCCTGGTAATGTCTAGTAAACATCTTAAGAAAGAAAATCAGATAATAGAACACAGACAGGACTTCTCAACACATTTTATGATGTCATCATAGTGTTGATATCAAAACCTGACAAGAATATTAAAAAAGAAAATAGTCATGAAAACAAATTTTAAAATCCTGAACAAATATTTGCCAGATGAATACAAAAATACATGAAAAAGGTTAATAGATCACAACTAACTTGGGTTTATTTCAGAAATGCAAAGTTAGTCTAACATTTAACAATAGTCATAATTCACACATTGAAAAAATAAGGGATAAAATTATAGACGCAACTCAACGCACACATAAAGTG
The DNA here is from genome assembly GCF_030020395.1 of Manis pentadactyla. NCBI lineage: Eukaryota > Metazoa > Chordata > Mammalia > Pholidota > Manidae > Manis > Manis pentadactyla. Next base: position 9,997,160 of record NC_080031.1, on the reverse strand, counting down.
TATTTAATGAAATTCAACAACCGCTCATTATTAAAAAAAGAAAGAGAAAATAATGTTCAAAACATAAACCAAAGGAAATTTCCTTAATCTGATAAAGAGTATCTACAAAAACAAAAACAAAAACAAAAAGCCCTACAGCAAATAATCACAGTTGTTGACACAATGTTGAACACCTTCCTTCTGAGGTCCAAAATAAGATATGGATGCCAACCACGACCATTTTTTTTCAGGTTTATACTAGAGTTCCTTTCCAGGGCTTTACAGAAGGAACACAAATAAAGATATAAGGATTGGAAAGGAAAAATTAAAACTGACATTATTTGCAGACATGATTACCCATAGACAATCTAAAAGAATCTACAAATATACCATTTGAATTCATCGAAAGCAGGCAAGGTCATTGATGACAAGGTTAATGTAAATTTAAAAAGCTATTGTAATCAATTTCTATAGAAATAAACATCCAAAAAATAAAATGTTTAAAAAATAATACTTAAAGTACCATCAAACACCTAGGGAAAAATATCGAATGAAAAATGCATGAAGACCAATACACAGAGAATTATAAACCATTATGAAGACATTTTGTGTGTATTGTTAGGTTAAGGAAATGATTAAACTCACTGATTTTTGTGGGAAACCAGGTTTCTCACCATGAAGGAAAAAAGAGACAAATATTTGAGTAAAGATTTAGGTTGCTTTCTTGGAAGTCAGGGTATCAGGAAAAATTTGTGTATTTTTAAACATCTGAGAGTTCTGTCTGCTGAAATGCCTAGAATTAATAACAGCCCAGTAGCAAAGAGTTATACCAAACAATTCAAATATTGACTTTGATTTATCATTTTTCTAAAAAGAACAAGGCTCCTTGTAGAAATGGTTAACTACAAGGATGGGAAAGACAGATAAGCCTGAAACATTTTTTTTTGTAAGAAAGAAAGGAAATATTCATAAACCAAAGAGACATGAAAAGACATAGGAGCAAGTTAAAAGGGGCTTGCATTGGCCAAATCTGGAAATTTTGAGAATCTAAATGAATAATGAGAATAATGCATCTTAAAAAGTTGAAAAATAATGAATGAATCCAAAAGTATATTGGTACATCAAAATGAGAGAGGGAAGGGAGGAAGGGAAAGTTCTTTACAGTAGGATGCCAGCCAATATAGAAAAGTTGACAGAATTTAAAAATCACTATTTTGTAACCACTGACAGTAATAACATATGGATAATAACCATCAGTGAATGTTAAAACTACCGGCAAATTGTTTGTTGAGAACAAGATGTTTACAAATATTCCAAGTTATCTGTCAGACACCACCTTTAACTAAGTGGTCAAATTTACCACCAAGCACATTACTTTGGAAAATCGCTTCCAAAAATATTTAATATTCATCTAAACATGAATTTAAATGGTCCAACATAAATTGAGATTCTACAAGAATAACTAGCTAGTACCCTTTCATCTCTTACACGTCATTTCAGTGTCATGAAAGAATGAAAAGCTAAGAAACTACCTGTGATTAAAGGAAACTAAAGAGAGGACAATGAAATAAAATACTTGTTTTTGGATTTGCTCTAAAACAAAAACAGAAACAAACAAAAATCTATAAAGGGCATTATTAGAAAATTGGATAACATGGCCTGTGTTTAGATAACAGTGTCAACTCAACATTAAATATCCAGAATTTAGTAGTTTTATTGTTATTTATCAGAATGTCCTTGTTCTTAGAAAATGAGTGCATAATTACTTGCATATGAAGTGTCATATCTGTGGTCTGGTCTCAAATATTCCAGACAAAAAAATTACAGGTGAAGCAAACATGGTAAAATGTTGATAATTGCAGACCTGGGTGAAGGGCAGATGAGTGTCTATTCTGTTTTTGCAACTTCTCTATAGGTTTAAATTTTTTAATTAAAATACTGGAAATACACATCTAGAAAAATCAAGAAAGACCTAAATGAATGGCAGGATAGGCTATGTAAACAGATTGGAATACTCAACATAGTAAATGCTAAATTCTCCCAAAACTGATTTATAAAGTCAATGTACTTTTAATCAATATGCCAAGAGTTACCCTTTTTTGGTAAAATTGATAAGCTAATTCTAAAATACAAACACAGTTAAGTATAACTAAGACAATCCTGAAAAACAACAAAGTTGAGAAATTAGTCTATTGGAAATTAAGACTTATCAGAAATATGGGGTAGTTCTGGCATATGTCTAGATACAGAGACCAAGGAAATGGAATACAGGATCCAAAAACAATCTACACATGTGTAGATGCTTATCTGTGACAAGAATGACACTGTACATCAGTGAGGAAAGGAAAAACTTTACAATAAATGGTACAGGGTCAATTCGATATCCACAGGAAAGGAAATGAAACCTGACCCCTACAACATACTAGCAAAGTGCTTATATCTGGACCACAGAATGAACTACAGGTCAGTAGAAAAAGAAAATCTAATAGAAAAAAAAAATAGGAGAGACTTGAAGGTCTATCACAGAAGAGGACATTCAAGTGCCAGTAAATATGAAAAGATGCTCAACTTCATTAGTCACCAGGAAAATGCAAATTCAAATCATAATTAGATGCCACACACACCCACAAAGTTAACTAAAATTTAAAAAGACAACAAATGCCAAATTTTGGATAAGGAAACTTGCAATTGGAACCCTCATACAATACTGCTGTGAATTAAATTAAAACTTGGAAAACTGTTTGGCATTCCCAGTAAATTCCACAATTACAGCAACTCAAAGAAATGTATATGTGTATGAAAATAAATATGTATACATGTACATATATGTACACACATGTGTGTGCAAAAAAGACATGTACAAGAATAGAAGCATTATTTTTAACAGCTAAACTCTACCAGCAGTAGAATCAAACAATAAATTACAGTATAATCATCATATAGAATACTACACACCAATGAAAATTAACCACGGCTCCATGCCAAATATGTATGAATCTCAACATACTGCTGAGGGAAAGAAGCAAGATACACAGAAACAAAAACATACTGTATAGCTCCTTTATTTTCATTCAAAAACAAGAAAAAATAATCCATAGTGTTCTATGTCAGAAAAGCTATTTTCCTTTAGTGAGGAAAAGGTAGATAGTGGTTAAAAACGGGATGTGATGGAAAAGGTAGAGATGGAGAGGTACTGGTAATACTCTAGTCCATGACCTGTGTGGCAGTTACACATGTGTGTTCACCTTGATAATTCATCCAGCTGTATATTTATGATTAGCATATTTTCTCGAGTGTTTTACTTTGATAAATACTTTTATAGAAAAAAATAATAATATCTTACTATTCAGTTTTTGCCTCCATTATGATTTACAGAGTATAAGGGACAATGATCTTGCTGTATTGTTATTTAGAAAATTAATTTTATCTTAGTAGAGAGGGGAAAATGACATAGAAAAAATTTGTCAGCTGGTAAAATCAAAATTCTTGAATTAGTCTGTCTTCTGAGAGGTATATCAACAATGTCATCACCTGGATTACAAGTGGCACTGGATTACATGTGGCACTCCTTGGTCAGTCACCCAGAAATCACATTCTCTTCTTACCTGTGCCTCAGACCGTTGCTCTTAACTTCTTTAATTACACTAAATGTGTCTGTAACTTCTCCATCTGTGAAGACAAAAAGCTGCAGAAAGAAGAAAGACATTCATCAAGTCTCTGTGAAGTTTGTTTTTAAGACACCAGAATCTGCCCTTGAAAAACCCAATTATCAGCCACTCGGATGCCTCCTGAGACAGGCAGGAGATCCTTATTAATATTCCGTCACCTGCACCATGTTCTTACGTGGTTTGCTCAGAAACCTGGAAATGTTCATCGCTTCCTCCTACGAGTTTCATCTAAGGCTTCTGTGGCACTCCACAAAAAAAGTTTCCATTGCCCACAGTCAAGGAAGAGGAATTCTAGTAAATGCACGTCATCTTTTTCTCTTTATTATAGAAGATGCAAATTATATATCATATTTCAACAATCCTACAGTGAAGCTCAAGGTTATGGATTCTTGAACGGAGATTTGATTCTCTGTCTCCTGTTAGATCTGTTCCAACTCTTACCTGCAGGGGGTGGCCTGGGACGGAAGGACCCCTATAAATGGTCTGGAGTGGTGTCAAGATTTCCGTTCCGCCTAGGTCAGCCCGCAGAAGCTTAACTCTCTTCAGTGCCTCCTCCATGGTATGCTGACTGTACTGCACACTATTGCTGAGAAAAACAGACACACCCAGTGACCTGATAGCCACTTGACTTTGTCCCATACTGAGACCCTGAACTGAGACACTCTTGTTGTCAACAATTTCACCAAAAATCCCTAGTGCCAAAGTCAAGTCTGCATTAACCTTTTTAACAACCTAGTCCATTCTTTAACTCTCCTTTTGGACTCTATGGCCTTTCTAGAAACTTACGGAAAGAATGCCTCATAAGAAGATCCAAATCCATAGACATTGAAATAACAGCCTACAGGCAAACTCTTCAGCAGTAAAATCAGCGTTTCCTGAAGGAAGCGAGCACAAGGAGACAGTGAGAGAGACCCTGCCACACGCAGACCCTGCCAGTCTAACTCGAGGATGTGGGCCCTCACCCCTTCCCACCTCCAGGTCCCCATATTGCAGGGCCAGCTTCAGAGTGGTCATGTTAGCCGCAGCTCAGACGGGGAACGGACCCAAAGTTCCCAGTGGAACCTAATTTAAGCATGAGGTTCATCCTCACTTGAGCATGTGACCAGGAAAAGGAAGGAGCCGGTTTTACCTTGGCGGCATCTATGCGCAGCTGAGATCTATCCTGTTGACTCATGGGGCACTGCATGCTTCCTGAGCGGTCCATGAGGAAGACGAACTCCCCGCAGGTAACTGGTGGCTGAGCTTCCGGGATGTTCGGGTAGAAGCTCACCATTGCAGATGGATCTCCCATCAAACAACCTACTCAGAAAGGATAAGATGAAAAGGAAATCAACAATACTAAAGACCAAGAATCAACTACAGCCAGTTACACGGGGAACTGAGAAAACCCGCGTCTAAAACACTGTTTGGTCTTAACGAAATCTGATCTTATCTCTATCTGCTGGCAAAGGGTTCGAGATAAGTTATAAACACATTAAAGATATAGAAGCAGAACAGAAGAAAGAACGCAGAGGTTACCGGGCACAAGCAACAACTGAAATACTTATAACTGGGTGCTAGTTTCCCAGCAGCTAGGCAAATGAGTGAAATACACGAAGGTAAAATGTTCCATCGTTGGCCAGAAATTTTAAAGCTAGTTTATTTGCCGAGACACCCTCTCTTCATATCTAATCAATGGGAAATTTGTAACATGGGTCCTTGTTTAAGTCTCTAATTACAGCTCTGGAAAAAGGATGCTCCTGTGGACAATTCTTATGGTGACAATTTATAAGAGCACAGAGTGTGTCTCTTGCATGAAGGAAAATCCATCTGCTTTGGAACATCCATCAGTAAAAAGCACTTACTGATATTCTCCAGAACAAAGAAAGAAGCCCAGAGACATGTGCTGGACCCTAACAGTATCATCCAAACAATAATGTGGAGGAGATCACAGGATTCTAGCCTATGTCACCATTCTGTCAAAGCCATAGCTGTGACTGTATTTTGACAAGCTTGTAAAATCGACTTAGGAATTGAAATGTGAGTATTGAGACAGAGATGAAATGAGAACGGCTGAGTTATATTAACTCTAGTTTTACAGTTCAGAGACTATAAGAGGTCATAGAACTAAATTCCAATATCCTATTTTAATGAAGTGATGCCAGGATTATAGGTCCAAATTCTTGGTAGCCTTGAGATTCTTTAAGACTACACGACCTACAAAGTTTAATCTCTTATGCATGGGATACCCCAATAATCAAACTTGCTTCCAATTAAAATGACTGTGACTTAGCAAGTATTTAATAGAACACTGACTGAAAAATAGCTTCTACAGAGATCTCTGGATATAAGGTAGAAGAGTATGGGTTTTTAAATTTTGTTTTGTTTTTTAATAAATGAGGTACATCCCTTTCCATTCTGAGAGACAATTATAGTGGGACTGGCTTCGTACTGTTAAGTCGGAAAGGTTGTCATGAGAATGAAACAAATTAAATGTCTAAACTGCTTAGAACAGTGCCAGATATGTTGTAGGCACTATGTATTATCTATCATAATTCTTTTTTCCTGGCTCAAATTATTTTCACCTCCATGAGTCTCTGCTTCCTTACTTTTAAAAGAGGCATTTAAAGCCGTAGCGCCTCTACTTAGCCTCAAATTTCCTTATCTGAAGAATCCAGGTAGAAATACCTACTCAAGATGATTTTAAGGGTTAAGTGATACAATGTTTTTAAGGAACACAATCTAGGGTTCAGCTTGAATGAAACTCTCAATAATTTTATGAAATCACTTAAGATTTTTGTTTTTATACTATTTTTATTAAAAATCATGTTCTTAATAGAGTAAGTGCATTCCAAGTTTTTAAAAAACATATGTTGTATTTTCATCATGTAGTGGTATGCGTCCTTGACAGAACTCTTGACATTTTTAGTGAGTGCAGCCTGCCAGTTGTCATTTGTTTCTCTGTATGAATGGGAATAACCAGTCATCTACACCAAATATATGATCGGAAAAGCGGGTCTGGCAGCCCCACTGGAAGGGATTCACAAGACTCCTAAAGGCTTCCCCTGATGTCTCCCTGTGGCCTGCATCTGGCCAGGGAAACTTCCTGGAAAGAAAGAGACTGAAATCCCACTCCTCAACCTTTTACAATCCAACCTTATAAAACTTTCTCTGGTGAATTATAATAATCCTGACCGAAGACCAGGCTATGCTTGTGGGCATATTTCATGGGCACCCGAGGGGGGATTCACCAAAACCAGACAACTAAGGCATAAAGACAGGGCATGTTGCTGCATGGAAGAGGACCTGGAGCAAACCTGGCTGAGGCTGGGAGCCCCTCTAACAGCTAGCATGGACACCTTGCACTGAGGAAAAACGGCCGAACAGGACAGCAAACTAAGGCGTTTCAATGTGTGAGCTCCAGTTTGAAGCTACGTCGCCAAACGTTAACAATGGAAGGGAAGGATGGCCTCCTGAGGACCAGCCACAGAGAACTGCCTAACCCAAGGCACAGCATTTACTCTGACTGTCCCGAAGGATGCTTCCACTCCACCAACGTGGGAAATGCTTCAGGAGTGGCTGTATCTTTCCAGTGATGCAATCCAGGGGGCATGGCCGCCCAGGAAGGCCCCAAGAGAGCAGCAGACTGACATGGGTTACAACCAGTTACATCCCAAGAAAGAGTACACGTGTATTAAGGAAAATTTAGAAAATAAAAGAAACTGGAGAAATTAAGAAGCTAAACTTATTAAGAAACTAAACTAAGTCTTAGAAGTATGATGCTAGAGCAAGACGAAAAAGCTCTGGACATGGATGGTGCTGATGGCTACATAAAAACGTGAATGAGACTTAGGGCAACAGAACTGTATGCTTAAAAATAGTTGTAATAGGAAAATTTATGTTATATATATAAATTTTACCACAACCAAAAAAAAAAAACTCCAGATGAGATTACATGTGAAATGAATCAATCAATCAAAGGCATGTATAAGATTAAAAAGGAAATTAAGAAAGCACACTTAGTTTTAATCTAATAACAATTAGTACTTAAATACGTCCTTTGTTTTTAAAAGGTTTTCCTAATGCATAGGTTATTTTCTCATGGTAATTTGTCTGTGTAACTTAGTTTCTTTCACTTAACATTTTTTGAAAGGCTTTTTCCATATTATTTCAATCTATCAATACGCATGATTTTGGTTCTGCGTAACAACTCATCAACTATACCTAGTATTGTGAATTTAGCTTCTGTAAGACATTTTGACTGTTTACTAATCCTTGATATTACCAAAATGGCAGAGGATATTTCAGTGCATATTTTTATTTACATTTAAATTTATTTTCTTAGGTAAAACTCTCAAAATTGGAATTAATAAAATGAAAACTTATTTTAACACATATGGCCCAATTTCTTCTTAAAAGTTTGATACCAAATTATTTTGCTACAAGCAGTCTACAGAGTGCCAAACCTGCCACACCTTGTAACACATGAGGCATTATCAGATTTGGAAATCTTTGGTATTTTGAAAAGTGAAAAGGTGACATCATTATTTTTATTTTTTTATATTTTGCATTTGTAGAGACTGATTGTTACCATGTTTGTGAACTAGCTGCGTTTCCTCTCGTGAATCATTATGTCCATTGTCCAATTACCTTCTTACCCACGTAACTTTGCCCACAAGACATAACCACGTGATATTCACTGAACCTAACCATTTTTGCATGCCAAAATGTAAGCTCCTTTAATGCTTTCCCCATTACTGGATAGAAGGGAAGAAAAGTGAGGGTAATTCGAGGAGTTTCCCTTTCAAAGGGAAAAAGAAAATACCTGGCTTGGTTTTAGGCTTCCCCATCTCCACAGCTACACTGGGCATATGCACCTCACTGTAGTAAATCAGGAGTTCCACATCTCGATCAAATTTGTGCCCACCAGCCAAGGAAACCTGAGTTGGGAACAAGCAAAAGAATGGTCACTGCTTGCTGCCAGGGGCCAAGGTCAGAGCTGAGGACTACAGACTCCTTCCACACTGGGCATAGTCAGCAGCGGGGGCAAGACTGCACAGCAGGCTCTGGAGATTAAACAGGGATAGAGAAGGAACACAGTGCAATTCCCTCTGGTGGATGGGGCAAAGGAAGGAACATTTAGGAAAGATTGAGTGGGGAACAAGGTCAGGACCCAAAGAAGAGGGATGCTGACAATAGTTAGTGCTCTTGTGAATCACCTGAGCAGCAGTCTTATTATCTCCAAGGTACTCAACAGGCCCCAAGGGAGAGTTAGACTGGATCCTCTCGATGCCGTGCTGGGAACTGACGGTGGCAACCAGACTGAGTGTGTAGGGCAGGTCCTCCAAAGGGACTGCAGGAGTCTTCATATCAAGGCAACTGTCCTCAGGAGATCCTGCAAAGAGCTTCCTTCATTCTGTTTTTCCCTTCCCACAATTTTTGGCACCCCTACAACCTTGAGGGGCTTTTGCCAATTAAGTCACCCACCACTAGAATTTGAAGGGACAGGTGACTCACCAGAGAGGTGGTATCGAGGATTCAGGATTGCTGGGAGCACGTAGCGCAGGGCCCCGTCTGCTTCCAGGGGCAGCTCCTGCACATACTTCAGGGTGAGGGCCACCTTCGACCCAGGCAAGAGGTTCCCCACATTGCAACAGAAGACATCCCCGGACCACTTGTCCTCCTCCAGCAGGAAGGCTTGGTGGCCCTGGCTGATGGCATCCTCATACTTGGCATGGGCCTAAGGAGAATGAGGAAAGGAAGGTGGTGTCAAAGGTGACATGTTAGATGAAGAGAGAAGTGGTACAGCAAACAAAGGCTGATGGGGAGGAGCTGTGGCTGGTCCTGCCAAATTCACAGCTATCCTTTGACTGCCTCTGATTGATTTTTTACCCTCCTGATGACTTTAGACAAATAATGATTACAGAGGAATGGAAGAGAGAGCGTTCAACATGAGCATTTTTTGTGAAGTTGCATTTTCTAGAGACCCTAAAGTGTATGCATTAAGGAAATAAGAAAGGAGGTGATAACACACTCATCTCTATACCTTCATTTTGTCCTGCAATTCTGCCACAATTTTCTTCCCATCCACCAATGCCTCAAAGCTGTAGATGGCTGAGTCTTCATCCATGGGGAACACAAAGAAGGCCTCCAAAGGAACGCTCTCTTCATTCTCATAGTTTAAGGTGGCAGACACACCAGCCACAAATTCCCAAATGGATACGGTCACAGAGATGCTCTTCAGTGGTACTGGAAATAGACCGGAGTTTGAGTTCAACAAACTTTAATAGAATGAATGCCTCCAGCAGACCAGACACTGCGCTAGGAGCCAATGATACAGAGGCGAGTGGGAGTCACAAATCAGGCTCACCTGGCTCCTCTTGGCACGTTAGAAGGCCACTGGAGCGCACCATGGTGAGGCAGGGCCACTGCGGGAAAGACACATCGTGAGCAGAGTGACATGTTGGGGATCATTTATTCAAATGGTAGTAACTTATGTGCTTCCCTCTGGCATAAGAATACAAAGAATGAATGATGGAGCTAGGAAGAGGCAGCAGAAAAGGAAGAGACAATGGTGCCAGTAGTTAGGCTCCTGCTAAGTGCCAGACCCAGGCAGAGAAGCCGTAAGATTCACTAAGTGCCCCCTAAACAGGAAATCTCTCAAAACACACCGAGGCTGTTCAAAAACTGGCTCCACTTTTTGCAAAGTATAATATACTCCTCCTTAGGTAAATTGAGTCAGTGGAATTAGTCCCTCTGAACCTCAGTCTTCTGTCTAAAATGAGCACCAGAATACCTATACATGACATACACATGTATGGTTTAATGTATGTAAAGTCCCTAGAATAGTGTCTACCCATGGAAGGCATGTAATCAACAATGACAGACATTAGTATTGGTCCGTTTATTGTTGTTTCTGTTGTGAAAGAGGCCTTGGCTGTTGCTTTAGATCATGCTATTCAGAGACCTGCAAGTAAGAAGCTGCCTGATTCAAATGGATCCCTGCAACTGAGATCACTGACCTTGTGACTTTATTTTGGACTTTATTTCATAATTTAAACCACTGTTTGCTTCCTCTGCTCAAGAGATTCTAATATGTATCATATATGCACCATGGCCTCTATTTTAAATCAGGCCAATCTAAATATCTTCCAAATTTTATTATGATCTTAGACAACCATTTCATGTGATATGGTAACAAAGAGATAAGTTCATGCACCTAGATTATGACTTCCATATGATTCTTTTATCCAGAGAATGAATCATCAGGCGGATCTGACCCAAGTCACTGGCCCTAATAACACTGGCTGGAAGCCACCTTTGACCACCTGAACTGACTCACCGGGGACCTTACTTCTCTCTGTTCTATCAAAGGGTGACCTGAACCGGAATCTCCAACACCAGGCAGGGGAGTTTTCACTGAATATACACCTTGAGCTAAAACAGAATTGCCTGGTGCACAGAGAATGCTGAAAGAAAAGTGAAACTGATTTGCTTACCTAGAATCCCAGGGGCAGATGAGTCACTGGGAACCACAACCTTCACTCACGAACCTACAGACCAGAAAAACATGTGGGCTCTCGAGAAAGGGAATTCTCCTGCCTCGAACAATATCCCCTTCAGGGATTCTCAAACTTTTGGCAGGACTATTTCTGGGCCTTCCCCTCTCATCCCAGTCACCACTTAAAACATCATACCCTACTCCAGTCCAGGGCAATGTCCATGGTGTTCATCCACCTGATAGCAGTGGTGTTTCCTACATAACGTGCCCTGTCCCCACAGATGAAGGCCTGTAAATCAAGCTTTGCATTCCATGTTTGTTTGTGTTTTGAAGAACTGGATAAAAACCGAATGTGGAAAAATGGCTCACATTTAATAGAGACACAGAGGACAGGAGCAGCTGTGGGGAGAGACTCGCTCAGGGAAAGGGTTTCGCATGCAGACGCTTGACTAGGGTAAGGGCTCTGGCAGCACAGGCTGGGCTGGGGGAGGGAAGAATGCCTGATAGCACCAGCAGGGAGTTTATGGCAGGGGAGGAACCACTACAATACAGAGTGCAACAGCTGGACAAATGTGTCAGGTAGCCCACACCCTAAAGGCTCTGCCTACTCCCCAAGGGGAACTTGCAGTCGCAGAGACAGAGTCCCAGGGGGGTCTCCTAGAGAGAGCCTTAGTTCCTGACTCGAATCCCAGAACAAATCCCTCACTGAGGGAAATGTGCTATTCTGCACCCTTTCCTTCACCCTGGTACAAACTATGCTGGGTCAAAATTAGTTCTCCTTCATCAGGATGGCATCTCTGGAATGCACAGAGCAACAGGTAGGCAAAGACGGGCACAGCAGCTGACGATCGTCGAAGTCGAAGTCCTGAGTCTGAGGCAGCTGGGAGAATAGGGGGCGGCTCGCTGAGCTAGGGGTCTGCCTGCTAGGTGGACCCTCAGGAATTTCGGGCGCCGTGGAGACTAGCGACAAGCAGGGGGAAAGGGGCACGCGGCGGGGGCAGGGGCACAGGACCACACCCCAGTAGCCTGTTGGAGGGAAGAGTAAAGCCCAGGATCCAGACTAGGAGCCCACCTGAGTGCGGAGTGGGGCTTGGACAGAAACGGAGGCTGATTTAATCTTCAAATTTTCAGTCCTAGATTTTTATGGTCCACGTATTAATGTCGTATTAATGTAAGGGATCAGAGTCGGTCCCTTGAATATCTTTTTATAAGGGCGTAGGGGCTGCATTCAGATGGGGGCTGGGGGTGTGGGATGCCTCGAAGCGCCATTTCCATAGCATAAAATGACAAAAAAGTGAGAAACCATCAACTATCCATATGAGCGGGAGAGAAGGAGCTGAAGTAAAAGAAAAGCAGGAAAAAAGACCTTGAGATTATTAGGATGGCTTAAATCCCCTTCCTAGACCCCGCCAGATGCCCTTAAACTGCTAAGCCTGCAGCAGGGACCCCGCCCCGTCCCGCAGGGGATCACACGCTGGGACTGAAATCCCCACCCCTAGGGAATATGCAGTCAAAACCAGCCCCACGGATATGGAGCCGGGGCTAGGGAGTTAGAAGGGGCGGCTCTTAGTCCCCAGGAGCCAGGGGTGACCTGCAGCCCCAGCACGGCGGCCGGGGCACCTACCTGCCCTTGCAGTCCCCGGGGCTCACGGTCGCAGCGCAGAGAAAACAGTGCCGTCAAAATTTCCAGGAAGACCCGCCTCCTTCTAGGGATCGGTTATAAAGTAGCGACTCCGCGACTAAGGGATCGATGGCAAATTCTTGAACAAGTTTTCTAACTTTCGCTTTTCTCTGGACCAAAAAAGAAAATTCTTCAACCCTGGAACATCTGCTGTTTTCCTTTGCCTGGTATCGTCTAAGGAAGAATCAGAGGATAGGCAAAGGGAGGAGATTTTTTCTTTTTTCAAGCGAAAATGCCTTTAGAGCAACATCCACAATGATATCAAAAACGACATAATTCCTTAATAGACTTAATTACCAAGGACTTACAGTGCATCAGGCCCTACTAATAACACTGCGCTGGGCCCTGAACTTCACGGGCCTTATACCAGGAACTCTCATCTCTAGTTTGAGTCATTTGTCCCAAGACTGTACCCTCCCTACAGCCCTGAGCCGGGGAAGACGAGGAGTCAGAGCAACCCAGACAGGGACCAAGTCTCCCAGCCACGGGTCACTTGTGGGTTTTTCATCAGGATCCTAAAATCAAGTGTTGGCGGGTAAGAAACTGAGAGAATCTGTGCTCATTTCCCTGGCTAAAGGGCCCCAGAAATGATCCGGTTTCCTTTACCTTTTCCGTTTCAAAATAACCTATTAAATCCAAGGCTTAAAGAAAAAGTCCTCTTGCTGTTGAGAATCTGTATAGGGTAAGGAAGGTATGATATGTATGGAAGTCTCAGCTTGATATTGGTGTCTGCAGTGTAATCGTTGTGGCAAGTTTACTCTCTCAGAGTTTGTTCTGCCATCTGTAACATGGGGGTAATGCCATACCTACCTCCCTGGATTGTTTTTTAAAGATCCACTGTATCTTAATGGATGTGAAGTATACACACACTCATGTACGCACATGCACACACACACACACAGTAAAGCACAAATTCTATTTCATCAGTATTAGGCCCCAGAACCATGTTCTTTACTTGTACCAAACCAATCGTAAGAGGGAAGGATCCTTTTCTCTTGGTAGGAATCACATCTGTCACTGTCTCTCCCGGATGCACCGTCTGTCTGCTGGCTGAAGCACCTGGGCAACAACAGGGAGAGGCTGGAAGGGCGGGCTGAGCCCCTCATCTGACCCAGCCAAACTGCCCGGGTGAGAAGCAGAGTCGGCCGCAGACCAGACCCAGCAGCTTGGTTGGAAGGAACTGTATCAGGAAACACACACACATGATGCTGGTTATTGGAAGGACAACGATACGAAAAATCACCGACTGGCACAACATACACCATTGAACAGACGTTTCTAGCTATTAAAAATATGGAAGCATTTCATTTATCTGTTTGTTCATATTTTGTTTAAATACAATGAATATTTTCACTCTTCATTTCAACTATTTAATGAATCCAGTGGTCAAACTCTTGAAAAAGAAATATGTAATTCTTATTTTAGTCAGCATTTATTTCTTTGGCTTCTACCATATGCGAGCCAGTGTTCTAGACATTGCATTACAGCAATAACAAGACATATCAATACGGAAGCTTACATTGCAGGGTCAAGAAATACTCAATAAACAAATAAGCATATCAGTACACAAGAAAATATCTGGTAGTGAAAGTGCTTAAAGGAAACAAGATACATGGTATAATAGAGAATGAAGAGAGGCTACTTCAGGTTAAATGTCTCCACCCAAAAATCTGTCCTTGCGACCTAATGTTGCTAAGTATTCCCCAATATCACCTCCCAAGTTTAGCCAAGTCTACGGCTTTTCAGAATAAGGACATTTCCCAGCCTCCCTTAAAGCTAGGTGTGTGGACCTTATGACTAAGTTCTGGCCAATGGGATACAAGAAATGATGTGTGCAACACCACATTCTGCCCTTCCAAAGAAAGTGTGTGGCCTCCACCTCCTCTTGCCCTCTCCCTCCTCTCTGGTGGGAATGCAGATATATGCTGAGCCATTTTGGAACAAGGGGTCTAAGGCAATGACCATAAGAATGGAGAAGCAACAACATAGAAGGACCCCAAGTCCCTGAGGCTTTCGTGAGTAGAACCACTGTATCAGCAGACTTTTACATGAGAAATTTTCTCAATGATTCATTACAGTTACTTAGGCTCTCTGCCACACAACGCTTACCCTACGTAACAACTAATTATGATCAATGAAAAGAGTAAACTTTTAAGGAAAATATCCTCTTTGGAATATAAAAGCATATTTGCATAAAATGGAAAGAGAGATCTGTGCATTATGAAAATAGCATCCAATTCATTTCACCACCCACCAGTGTAACACATATGCCCTAAATTATGCCAGGGTATGTTGATCACAGAATACTGCTAATTTTCATCCAGTTCTTCTGAGAGTCATTTCCCTTCCTGAAATAAGAGCTATTTGTGTACCACATAGAAATATGTAACACTGGTTCAGAACAGACTTTCAATAAGTTTTTTTCTCATCTTCTCATTTCCTGCTGCTCTCTCACTATCTTTATCAGCATGGATTTTCATTTAAGTCCCTGTTCTGTTTGTTCTCTGTCTTCTGATGTCTCCATAGCAATTCATCTAAAATTTCCTATTGTCCTTATCATGCTTGAGCCCTTTATGTGTTCTTAAAACTTATAAACCAATAGAGAAATACCCAAGATGCATACGATTAACACTGGTGGTTGTATATACCCTTAGGCCTGGTGATTGCTATGCAGTGTAGATGTGTAAGAGGGATCCCAAAAATATCAAATTAATAAATGCTCAGAAATGTACACAAGTCTTATAAGCATTTATTCTCACTTGTTAGTGAAAACAATTACAATCACTAGCTATCATTTTCACATGATCACTGGTTACTTAGAAATTTTGTTTGGAAAGTTCACATGAAAACTCAGCTCACCAGAAATGTACCATGGATGGACGAACAAAAAAGGACAGATGGAAAAACAACACATATCTACCTACTATGTATATAGATCTTCCTCTATATACAGATCTTCTTCCCTGTATGCTGTGCCCTGATAAACCCACTGTAAATTGAGTAGGATTATTCTAAGTTGAAAATGCATTAATACACCTAACCTACTGAACATCATAGCTTTGGCAGCCTACTTTAAATGTGCTCAGAACATTTACATTAGCCTACAGTTGGGTGAAATCATCTAACACAAAGCCTATTTTATGATAAAGTGTTGAACATTTCATGTAATTTCTTGAATACTGTACTGAAAGTTAGAAACAGAATGGTTCTATGTGCACAGATGCCTTTAACTGTATCAGTTGTTTGCCCTAGTGATCATGTGGCTGACTGTGAACTGTGACTCACTGCCCAGCCCCGCATCATGAGAGAAGATTGTATCTTGCATTCCTAGCCTAGGGTAAGATCAAAGTTCAAAATTTGAAGTATGGTTTCTAGTGAATGCAATATCACTTTTGCACCAACGTAAAGCCAATCATCTTAAATGTAACCATCATAAATTGGGGACCCTCTGTTATTGAGTTCTTATTAGAAACCAGTGATAGGCATTTTACATGGTAAGACAAACAGCTTTAATTTCAGACAAGAAAAATGGCTTATTATTCATCACAAAAACCACTTAGTTGTTTGTCAGAAATTCCTTAGAAGTTGCTAATAATTGCTTGGAAGTAACCAAGTGCCATCCACTACAAGCAAATATACTTTGGGCAAATCAAAAGTAGATAAATAAATGAGAAAGGAAATCAGAAGGAGGAAGCCCAAGGCTCTAAATCTCTGAGGACTGCTGAGGGGCATCCCTTGCTCACCCAGAGGGTCCAGATTTGTAAAGAATCTAGGAACCAGGTTTTGATATACAGCTGACCCTTGAACAACATGGGTTTGAATTGTGTGGATCCATTCATATGCAGATTTTTTTCAATAAATGTGTTGGAAAACTTTTTGGAGATTTGTGACAATTTGACAAAAACATTTTCTTTTCCCTTTGTTGCAAGAATAAAGTATGTAATACATATAACATACAAAATCTGTGTTAACACATAAGCAAGGCATCAAAAGTAGGCTATTAGTAAGCAAGTTTTGGGGGAATCAAAACTTAGATGTAAATTATTTGCTATATTGGGTGTCAGTGCTCACAAACCCCCACATTCAAGGGTCAACTGCATTAGCATCAGCTTGGTTCTCCCATAGGTCAGTGAGCTTTAGATTCAGTTTCTGGGGCTCAATTTCTACTTTCTCTACTTAATGATTATGTAATCTTGGGAAAACTACTTACCTTCTCTCATGATCATGTCATCATTTGTGAAGTGGACTAATAATACCTACCCTGTATGCATGTTGTAAGAACTAAATGAAATACTATTTTTTAAGACATTTGTCAGAATTAGGCACTCTTGAAATGTTAGTTCCACTTTCTCTTTCTTGTTTGGCCTGATATCTGAATCCCAAAAATTTGGAAATCTCATATCATTTGGATTCCATAGAGAACCAGCTATTATTATTAGAAGGATTCCAAGTCTCTCATTATTTTTTTCTAACTCTAGAATATTAATTTGCTTTGTTTTGTTTTTGTTACTCACCATCTCTTTCCCTATAATTACTGCTAGTTAAACAAACAACACTAAAACCAACCAACCAGTCAAAGAAAAAAAAATATTCACCTTAAAATTGAGCAGAGAAGGAGTAAGAAAAAAAAAAAGAAGAAAGATTCTCACAATGAAGAGAAATCTGTGTTCCATCCAAATTCAGTAAAAATCATAGAAGTGAGTAGCATGTGTCAGGAAATGTATAAGCATTATCTCATTTAATCCTCACAATCACCCTGTGAAATACTTTTGTAAATGACAAATATAAGGTTCAGAGAGGACCACTGACTTGCCAGGGGACTTACAGCTAATGAGAAACAGACTTGTCCTTGATACCAGAGGCTTCTGGGTCCAAGGTGGGTCCTCTTTTCATTATGTCACAATTTCTTCCATAATAGATAAGGGAACAGATGGAAACTGGAAAAAATGCCAGAGAAGCAGGCTGAATCCCTTGTCTATAGACAACAATAGGTCCCCATGGGAAGACTACCCAGAAGAGAAAACTGGGGTGGCCAAGGGATCCGCAAGCTCTTCAGTTCCCAGCTCCTTTAACGATTGTCTTGCTTATTGCACACTCTTCACCCCCCAAAGGCTCTCAATTCCCAGCACTTCCTTGCCCCCTGTGCTCAGAGGGTTCCTGCTCCCTGAGTCTTGTGATGTCATGGATGGCCTCCCATGGGACTATGAGACCATTTGAAACTCTACAAAAGGAGGTCTTGTTACTTCTGCTGACTCTGAGGAAATCACCGTGGTCATGGGCCAGCCATCACATGTGTAGCATCCTCTCTCTGTGGGACTCTGAGTGAAAAAGACTATTTGAGTTTGCAGTTAGAGGACCCAAGTCCAGCCCCATGGGGCTAGGGAAGAGAGAGGTTTGGGATGGAGAAGTCACAATTCTTATGGAAGAAACTGAGGATAAAGGAGGGAAAACTATTTATTTTCCTCACTTGAGCCATTATGACTCTTTTGTCCATGGAAGTGCTCAGAGCATTCCCCCATCTATTCTCAAATTTGGCTTTTTACCTCACCTGGAAGTCCTAGGGAGTAGGGATTGTTGGAATAAATCACAATTAAAGGCTTCCTTCTCATTTTATGTAATGACTAGAGGCCTTTCCTTCGTGCATGCTATCCAACAGCATCAGGAATGCATCGCTATTCTTTTTTATTCATTATTAATTCAGCATCTATCATGTTCCAAGAACCACATAGTTGCTTAGGATTAAGAAATTAGATGGATGTATTCCCTGACATGGTAGAAATATATTGCTTTGGCATGGAAAAAAAGAATAATCTTTATAATACAAAGACATGTAAAAGGCATTCAAAATTCTTTGAAGAATGGATAAATTTCATCATGTATGGCTGCCTTTCTTTCCCCTTTTCCTACAATGTAGTGTTTCTCAAGGTTTTGGCCTCCAGTCCTATTCTTTGCCCTGTCTCTTCTAGTGACCTCATTCAGGTTTAAGGAACTGACTATCGTCTTCATACAGGTAACACCTTCTCAAATTTTTAGCATGGGACTCTCTGTAACAAATAAAATGATAATGAATGATTATATAGCATCATATTATGTATCAAAACCTTTGAGTAGCAAATATAATAATGAATGAGTATATAGCACTATTATCTATCAAAATCTTTCACAAACATCATCATCTTTGATCTTTATGGTAATTCTGTAAGGTGAATATTATGTCAGCTAATCAAAAAGAAATATTTAGTGGGTATCCACCATCTGCCCAGAATAATTATAAGAACATCCCACATTTTCAAGGAGCACAATTTTGGTGAAATATCTCAAAATACAATGAGAGGCAACATACTAAGGAGGTTATTCAGTGGTGTGTCGGGAGCTTTTCTATTTTACCCTTACTGTCCTACTGTAATTATTAATTCCGCCTTTCCTCTCACAAGTGTCCTAATCAGAATGAAAACTTTAACTGACTAGTTAAGGCTAAGGCTACTGTTATAGGAAATGCTTTCTTCTTGAAAGATGAGAAGCTTGGTTTCAAAGATTTTAAGTTACTTGTCCATAGTCAACAACACCAAAAACAGAACTGGAACTTTGGTGGTTAGACCTATAATCGATGTTCTTTTTTAGTGTGCTTGTTGTCTGTTTCCTAGACAAATGTTTGAATTTGAGCTTAATTTTCTAGGAAAGCTGTGTCCATTTCTATTCAGGTGCAACCCTAAACTGTTATTTGAATTGTCATTCTTGGTTCCATGTGTGTTTTTGGTGCCTACAACCCTTTCTGGATGTGGGTCTATAAATGCTGACGAGTTTGAATGTTTAAAGTAATGAAATCTCATTCTAAAATGGTGTTATTGTTATAGGATAGTTCTCATAGTTTTTCTTTGCTTTCATTTTTTATCTTATAGAAGATAATCTTTATTTTGCTCTAGAACTAACAGAAATGTCTTGTGTTTCCCCCTGCATATCATTGATGTCATGCATTAGCATGAATCATATTTTACTGTGATTTGAATGGTTTAGAGAGGTGGGTGCTTTCTCATAGAGTGCAGGAGGAAGACGAAGATATGTAGGTGTGGTTCCCAATCTCCTCCATCCCATGTTTTATTTCTGGACCCCAGTAAAATTAAGAGGAGGCCACCATGAGTACCCAGGGGTATTTTATAAACTCTTCCCAAAACTGTTAGCTATTTGCACTGGCTATGCTCATAGTAACATTAAGTCAGTACACAGAAAGAGTGATTTTACTCTCGCCCAGAGCAGAGGAGTAAATCACATTTACTGGGTACCTGCAAAATGGCAGACACCAGATTATCTGCCTTATGCTTCATTTCCCCTTAAACTTACCCAACAATTCTTAGAATGTAATACCATCCTTATTTTACAGATAAGTAAACAGAAGCAGAGCACGAACACAAATAGTGAGCAAGAACTAGATTTATAACTAAAGATGCCTGGCACAAAAATCTTGTTTTTTGCCATGATCGCCATTCCCTATAGCAGTTAGCCTATCAGCCCTCTCTGGTCATTGAGCCTAAGTGAACCTGTTCACAAGCCGGGAGAGATGCTTATGCAGAGAGATATTTAATCCAGGGCTTGGGAGCCACCCAGTGGCCATGTATGATTTCTTTGACTTCAGCACAATTATAAACTATCTTCAGGACCAGATGACCCCTCACTAGAAGCAAATAGTCTGGGAAAAAGGTGATGAAAACTGGCTTTGCCCCCAAAAGAAACCCCAAAGGACCCAAAGACTCAAATAACTGAATAAAAAATAACAGAATCTCTATTGAAACTTGATACTGTAAAACAACAATAACAAAATCTATCAATTGCATCAATATATTGTGATAATGCTATTCCGACTCTAATTATCACATAAGTTAAGATGCATGATCTAAATCTAGGACGTATGGTTGTGTGAATAATTTTTTGTCCTATTCTAATAATTTTTACACTAGTTCCTTTTTACATCCTTTTGTTTTTGCTACAGAACTTTCCACTAATCATGACTATCTCCTTTTGAAATACTTCAGGATTCAGAAATTCCAATAGTTAGCAAAGAGTAATCTACATTTTTATATAGGATATAATCTCACTAAAATATACCAGCTACATAATGCACCTTAGCTACAAACCTCTAAATAATTTAAAACCTCAGCATAATATCCAGATTGGTCACTGTTGCTTTCTTTTCAGTCAAATGAATATTGTCAGATAAGAAAATGCTCAAATTAAGGAATATATCCAATTAGAATGATAGCAATACAACCCAAATCTTAATGCTCATTGAATTTTATTACAATCCATTGTTCTCAGCAGAGGTGAGGGTGCCCAAATTGACTTTTGATGGATGCTTAGGGTATTTGAGCACATCTGTGAGTCACTGTGGACATGCTCTGAAAAAGGAATCAAGAGGATCAGACTTTCAGTTTGGCTTTTTTTAGGGCATTTATTGTTGTAGAGTTGGTGGTGAACATTAAACTGCATTATGCCCATCTGCGCACTATTGTGATCTTTGTTCCCTTAGCACATCCAGTCTTGAACCATGTCAATGCTTCCTTTTACTTTGTATCCATATTCATAAAGATGTATGATATCTCGAGAGCTGAAGGCAGAGATTTGCTTTACTAGCCCTTGGAAGAAATTAGAATTCTCACTTTCAACACCATCTTTATATTTAAACAAAGACTGGTAATGATGAATGTAATAGTATTACGTCTGTCACCGATCAGCCTGCGCATTCATGCTTTCGTGTCTTCTGCCCCTACCAGACCTCCTCTCCAGGAACATGAGGAATCACACAGAGCTGAATGAGTTCATTCTCCTGGGGATCCCTCAGACAGAGGGACTGGAGACTGTGCTCTTTGTCGTCTTCTCATTCATTTACCTCTTCACCCTGCTTGGCAATGTGCTCATCCTGACAGCGATTGTTTCTTCCCCCACCCTTCACACCCCCATGTATTTCTTCCTGGGACTCCTATCTATTTTTGACATGTGCTTCCCATCTGTGACCTGTCCCAAGATGCTATGCTCTCTCTCTGGCCTGAGCCAAGCCATTTCTTACAAGGGATGTGCTGCACAGCTCTTCTTCTATCATTTCCTGGGTTCTGCCGAAGGCTGCCTCTATTCTGTGATGGCGTACGATCGCTTTGTTGCCATCTGTCACCCACTGAGGTACAAGCTCATCATCCGACCCGGAGTCTGTGTCGGCTTGGTCATGACAGCCGGGTTGGTGGGCTGCCTTTTGGCCACTGTCCTGACCTCCTTCACCTTTCAGTTAACCTACTGTGGCACCAATCGGGTGGACTACTTCTTCTGTGACCTTCCTGCTGTCTTACCCCTGGCTTGTGCATACAGCTCCCTGGCCCAGAGGGTGGGCTCCACTAATGTTGTCTTTCTGGCTTTAATGCTTTGGCTCAGTGTTTGTATCTCCTACACCCGCATTGGCGTTGCCATTTTGAGAATCCGATCAGCGGAGGGCAGGCAGAAGGCTTTCTCTACCTGCGGTGCCCACCTCACTGCCATCCTCTGTGCCTATGGACCCGTAATCATCATCTTTCTGCAGCCCTCACCCAAGCCCTTGCTCGGTGCTGTGGTGCAAATATTAAATAATATAGTCTCACCCATGCTGAACTCGTTGATCTATTCCTTAAGGAACAGGGAAGTGAAAAGTTCTCTGAA
This sequence comes from Manis pentadactyla, assembly GCF_030020395.1. NCBI lineage: Eukaryota > Metazoa > Chordata > Mammalia > Pholidota > Manidae > Manis > Manis pentadactyla. The sequence goes on along the minus strand of NC_080031.1, from coordinate 9,974,677 downwards.
AAGAGTGTTGCACAATGTAATACTTAATTCTGTGAATTAAAGGATATGTTCTGTAATGGATATTAGAAATTGATTGCCTCTTAACATCATTCTGTTTCATCTTTTTAAAAAAATCAGACAGTAGAAAATGTTTCCTCTAAAAATTGTATTTTATTTGCCTAATTAGATTTTTATGTTTGTGTGTCTCTATAATCTCTGATGGCCCATATATAACTATAATTAATATTATCCTCAGTGCCTTATATCTGGGTAAAGAATCCAAAGGAAGTGGCAAGCAGAAGGGGACAGTTTTCTGCTCCTTAGAGGTGTAGCCAGTTTTGTCTGATTGGGAATAATGAGGCAGCCATCCAGGAATCAGTTTTCAATCATCCTCTGTGCCGAATCGCCTTGCATTTCATTTTTCTTGCTCTGGGTGGAATGTTCCCCTTTCCTCCCTATAAACACTTCAGTTCCTCCAGGTCGCTAAGAGCAGTAGTGACATACATTCATAGAGGATGACCTGTTCTCCAGGCAACATGATGAACATTTTATAGATACTGTCTTACTTAACCTTCATGTCACCCCCATAAAAAAGAGTTTCCATTTTATAAAAAAGAACATAGAGGTTTAGGAACTTCAAATAAAGAACCTAAGTTTGCACCTTAAACAGCAAATCAGTCCTTGCACTCAGATCATTAGCTCCACAGCCTCTACTCCTAGTCCCTCTACTACACAACTGCCCAAGACCTACTTGGCAATTTACTCATCCTCATTACCCCTTTCCAGAGCTCATGATACATAGAAGGTGTTCAATAAATAACTGGTAAGATACGCACTGACAGGTCATGTTTTTATGTTGACTTTACTGCTATCTCCAGTTATTCTGTGTCACTATCACTGTACCCATCTTTAGATGACAGCACTGAGGTATAACAATAATTGTCTTGCCCTTTACAACACATCTAATTATGCAAAGCCAGACCTAGACCCCAGCCCTCCTACCATGTACTGTCATGGTTGTTCTGCCCCATCCTGCCAACATCCCAAACTACTCCTTAGTGTGAAAGGATTGGGAAAGCCTTCCTGTCTGTGTTGTTTGAAGAGAAAATGGCCTAATTATGGGGGTCAGTATCCATGCTGATCTGGGTGTCCCACTGAGTTACATTTTCCAAGTCGACCTCCAACAATATGGAGTTGCTAATTATCTCTCAACTTTCTCCAGAATCCAGAGAGAAACAGAAGGGAGATCTCACAGGTACACCAACCTTTAGTTTTCAGGACACTTTAGTGATTTGTAGTTTGGTATTCCATTTTTACTCACAAAAGTCTCCATCTTATTTGAAACCACCAAAACAAAACAAAAAAATTGAACATCCCAAATAAATAAATTGCTATGCTTATAGATGCTTGACAGAAAAAGTACCAAAGGAGGCCCTCTGAAGCATAGGTAAATGGTCTGATTGCAACGTGAGGGTTCTATGGCCCCTCCTAACCCACCTAGCACCATCTAAGATCACACGGAATCTCATTCCCATGATAGATGGCATCAAAGCGTCTCTGGTACCAGTTTGCTGTCCTACTAATGCTGGGCATCGGTGGAAGGACCCACATGCCACAATATCTGGTAAAGCCTGAATAGTGTTTATGGGCAGATACTTATCACACTAATAGTTAACTTGTTCAATGAATTTCTTTTCCATAAAGTGGAAAACATTCCATAAGAGTAGAGATCATGATTGTCTTATTCACTGTTGTGTCCACAGGACACAACCTAGTGACACAGTAAGCATCCCACTTAAGTTGGTTGAATGAATGAATGGACATGACTTAGACTTTCAATGATGGTGTAACTGCACATATATTAACATTAAAAAAGTAACCTGAGCAAAGTGATTAGGATACAGAACATGTACTAATTTAAGTATATACATCCACATTTAAGTAAAATTGAAGATATATAAAAGCTGGAGCCTGAATGAACTCCAACCACTCTCTGGTCCCTTCTGAATCAATGTAATGGTGGGGGTGGGGTGCAGAAGGGGACTTTTAAAACAATCTTTTCTATATCTAAAACTTTAGTAAAATACCCAACATGTTATTTAAAATATATGTGCACATACACACCACTTCTTAAAATCTTACCCCATCAATAATAAAACAACAAATAATTAAATTACAGCCAAAGGACTTAAAAAGACATTTTTCCCAAACAAAACGACCAATAAGCATATGAAAAAATACTATCCTTAATCATATGGAAATGCAAACCGCATTCACAGTGAGATATCATCTCACACCCACTAGAATGGCTATTATTATTTTTAAAAGGTAAGGAAAAAAAATGCTGGCTAGGATATGGAGGAACTGGATCCATTGTGCACTGTTGGTGGGAATGTAAAATGGTGCAACTGCTGTGGAAAACAATCTGCTGCTTCTTCAAAAAATCTAAAAATAGAATCACCATATGATCCAGCAGTTCCAGGACTAGGTATACATCCAAAAGGGCCTTGAAGAAATATTCACATTCATAGCATAAGCACAGCAGCATATGCACAAAAGCCAGGCAGTGGAAGCAATCCACGAGTCCATTGATGATGAATGGATAAACCAAATGAGGTCCATATATACATGGAATACTATTCGAATGTTTTAAAGGGAGGAATGTTTAACACATGCTTCAACACAGATGAACCTTGAGGAGATTATGTTCAGTGAAACAAGCCAGTTACAAAAAGACAACTACTATATACTTCCAGTTAAATGAGATGATTAAAGTAGCCAAATTATAGAAAAAGGAAGTAGGGTGGTGGTTGCCAGGGACTGGGGGAGGGGGAAATGGGTACTTGTCTAATGGATATGCAGTTTCAGTTTTATAAGAGGAAAACTTTCTGGAGACTGGTTGTTCAACAGCATGAATATACTCAACAGTACTGAACTATATATTTAAACAAGGTTACACGGTTAAGATAGTAAGTTTTAGGCTATGTGTGTTTTACCACAGTTTAAAAATAAGGCTGCTTATCTAGCATTTGCATATCCTATGGTTTTTGAGTTTGCATGTTCTCTATTTCCTTATAACTGTATCTACTATTGAGCTATCTCAAATCACCAGTTCATTGTTAAATGCCTTAGTTTGAGGTGGGCAGAGAAGAGTGTGAGAAATTAGCCTATGGGAGCCCTCAGTGGGTCTGCCTAGAGTTACCGTTTATCCAGTCCTTACTCCTTATCAAGCACTGTGCAACTGCTTCTATCTAATATTATACTATTTATCTATATAAGAATGCTGTGAGATCATTTATAGAAGGTTTAGGAATGTCAGGTAAACTTCCCTAAGTCATGGGATTGGTTTGTAGGTAGAACTAGGAGTCCTGTGCCGATCCTCATGCAGCTATACATAATACAAAACTTTGCTGAAGCTTTGGAAATAAATAATTGACCATCTACACACACATCTCCAAAAATCTGACCTCAGCTCATTTTCCTTCCAGTTTCTCGGATGCTTGATATCAATCCCTGCTTTTATTATTTCTTATCCTTGTCTTCAAGCCCTTCAAATGTCCTTTCTCTTAGCCAACTGTAACTCTGCTTTTTATTTTTCCATAAGTCACTTTCTGCCTCTTCTATATTTCATTGATCTTTCCTTCCTAGCTTCTCTGGTTCTCTCCTTATTTAGCACATAGATTCTATAAAGTAAAGGCCTAGGGAATATGACAAAGATAGATCCCTATAGCAGGTGGAAGCAGTAAAGAGATTGGAATACTTATGCCTTATTCTTCTTATCCATACAAATACATATGTGTAAGAAAGGATGACTGAGATTTCTAGTGTTCATACAAATGTTAAAAATGGGTAATCCAATGTCAGTTGATTTTTACTTACTTCATTCTATTTTTCTGCATTACTTTCATGATTTTGCAATGGGATTATAGCATTTATTTTTCAAAAAGCAATTTTCGAGGGTAAAAAAGGACACCTCAGTATGGGAATTATCTGAACCAGAAAGTTTAAAGGAATAAATAATCCAGAGCAATTACTTAGGAGGAAAAACCAGACAGTATTATGTATATTATGTTGTTTATAAATTATGCCTGAACTAGTATGTAATGAAATGTTCTAATCCCACCAAGTGGGGTTCTATTATTTGTCATTCTCATTTTGTCGCTAATCTTGGTTGTTTGTAATCTTCTACGCAGAAGATATCTGTGCAGGTGACTTATTTGATAATTAGAATCAGTGGTTCCTAGTGTACTTTCAGGCATAGAAATTTAAGCAAAAAATGAAGTTCTGTTTGATGTCATCAGGCTAAATTAAAACAGGGCATTAATCCACACACATTCCCAGTAATGTTCCTCTGACCTATTACCCTTTCTCCTTTTTTCCTGACCAAGTATCTCACAATGCTAAGGATCTTCCTGATTTGCTCCCTGAATATATTCGAGTTCCCCCAACCACTGTCCCCACCTTAGCTAGGATTGTCTCTCCACATTCCTTCTCTCTCACAATACACCCCAGTACAATGCTGCTTAAAACTCTCGCCAAGTTTCTGACAGCTCCTAATATAGAGACCGTTATCTGTAAAGTGAACATCCGGGCCCTGAGTAATTATTCACTTTTCGATCTCTCAAGCTTTATCGTGAAATTCTGACGCAGGATTTAGCTGGGACGTAGGCAGCTTTAGAATCTGTGACCCCGGATTATGATTAGCACACGTAGTGTAGGTGGTTCACGAGGAAGGCAGTACAGCACAGAGAAGACAAGTAGTGACTCTATAGGATCTTACTACGCTGATGGACAGTGACTGCAATGGGGTGCGGTGGGGGCTGATAATATGGGTGAGTGTTGTAACCACAATGCTGCTCATGTGAAACCTTTATAAGATTGCATATCAATGATACCTCAATAAATAAGTAAATAAATACATAAAAATATAAATTCTGCTTAAAAAGAAAAAAAGAACTTGTGGCCCCAGTAAGGGGAAGGCAGGAGAGAGTAGGGACAAGGCCTCACAGTACAGAAGGAACCACATCCTTGACATGCAGAGAAATCAGCATGAGGAACAAGGGGCTACATCCTGAAAATCTGGAGAATTCAGCCTGAAAAACAAAGGGATCTTTCTAGCAAAGAGGTCCTGCCAATCCTGTGAACTTCCATCTTTTTGACTTAAAAGCCCTGGACACTGCAGCTCTTGGAGCCCCTCCTGTTTAGAGGAACTCTCTTTTTTTTTTTTCCTTTTCCTCCTTCTGAAAACCTTTGCTGGTTGCTCGGTACTCTTGTCTGCTGGCTTTATTCTTTGTCACCTCAAAGACAGAACCCTGGAAAAAACAGCATCTCAGCCGGTAGCAATTCCTGTCCTCTCTTCGCACAAGTTCTCACCATGCACGCTCCCCTCCAAAGCCTTACTCACACTGTCGCCTGCTTAGCATGGGTTTTGCTTTCCCTTCCTCGCTCTCTTACCCTTCAGGGCTCAGCTCTGATAACAGTTCTAAGAGGAGTCCCTCAAGGAACACCACCTTGCTGTACACATCATGACGTGAACGCATACGTATTTACTGACATGAAAGAGGAACGCAAGTGACCTACAACACAAATACACTCCCTTTATGACTTTTCAATCTGTTGAACTTTTCTTCCTAGCATTCACCACATTAAATAATTATAGCTTACACGTATGTCTATTTGATTAATGCCTTTTGTCTACTAGACTGTAGGCCACTGAGGGCAGGGACCATGTGTAATTGCTCTTTTTCCCCAGAATGCAGCAGTTTGGGCATATCACACAATTGGCTAATACATTCTTGAAGAATGAATAAATGGGAGGTGGGGCGGAAGATGGCGGCGTGAGTAGAGCAGCGGAAATCTCCTCCCAAAACAACATGTATCTATGAAAATATAACAAAGACAACCCTTCCCAGAATAAAGACCAGAGGACACAGGACAATATCCAGACCACATCCGCACCTGAGAGAACCCAGCGCCTCGCGAAGGGGGTAAGATACAAGCCCCGGCCCCGCGGGAGCCGAGCGCCCCTCCCCCCAGCTCCCAGGGGGAGAAGAGCAGGCAGAGCGGGAGGGAGACGGAGCCCAGGGCTGCCGAACACCCAGCCCCAGCCATCCGGGCCAGAGTGCAGGGCCCTCGATACTGGGAAAACAGGGCAGCAAGAACAGTGAGCAGGCACTGGAGGCTGGGCGCCAGAGGACATAAGAAAAGCGCGCGACCATTTTTTTTTTTTTTTTTTTGCTTTTTTGCTGCTTTGTTTTGGCGAGCGCTTTTTGGAAGTCTTAAAGGGACAGGGACCCCAATATTAGGGAAACAGGGCACAAAGACCAGTGAGCAGAGGCCTGAGGCTGGCACCGGAGAATAAAGAAAAACGAACGACCACCTTTTTTTTTTTAACTAAAAATTTTTTTTTTTTTTAATTAAAAAAATTTTTTTTCTTGTTTTTTTTTGTGGTCGTTGTTTTGTTTTGGCGGGTGCTTTTTGGAAGTCTTAAAGGGGCAGGGCGGGTCACTTAATCCAGAGGTAGGGAATCCGGGATCTCTGGGCACCCTAACCCCTGGGCTGCAGGGAGCAGGGAGGCCCCTTACGGAGATAAATAGCCTCCCAGCAGCTCCTGCTCCAACACGACTCCACCATTTTGGAGTAGCTGCCGAGCCAGGCCACGCCCACAGCAACAGCGGAGATTAACTCCATAGCAGCTGGGCAGGAAGCAGAAACCCTGTCTGCGCGCAGCTGCTCAGCACAAGCCACTAGAGGCCGCTGTTCTCCCAGGAGAGGAGGGCCACAAACCAACAAGAAAGGAAGTCCTTCCAGCCGTCACTCGTCCCAGTTCTGCAGACTATTCCTATCACCATGAAAAGGCAAAGCTACAGGCAGACAAAGATCACAGAGACAACACCAGAGAAGGAGACAGACCTAACCAGTCTTCCTGACAAAGAATTCAAAATAAGAATCATAAACATGCTGACAGAGATGCAGAGAAATACGCAAGAAAAATGGGATGAAGTCCGGAAAGAGATCACAGATGCCAGAAAGGAGATCGCAGAAATGAAACAAACTCTGGAAGGGTTTATAAGCAGAATGGATAGAATGCAAGAGGCCATTGATGGAATTGAAATCAGAGAACAGGAACGCATAGAAGCTGACATAGAGAGAGACAAAAGGATCTCCAGGAATGAAACAATATTAAGAGAACTGTGTGACCAATCTAAAAGGAGCAATATCCGTATTATAGGGGTCCCAGAAGAAGAAGAGAGAGGCAAAGAGATGGAAAGTATCTTAGAAGAAATAATTGCTGAAAACTTCCCCACACTGGGGGAGGAAGTAATCAAACAGACCACGGAAATACACAGAACCCCAAACAGAAAGGATCCAAGAAGGGCAACACCAAGACACATAATAATTAAAATGGCAAAGATCAAGGACAAGGAAAGAGTGTTAAAGGCAGCTAGAGAGAAAAAGGTCACCTATAAAGGGAAACCCATCAGGCTAACGTCAGATTTCTCAACAGAAACCCTACAGGACAGAAGAGAATGGCATGATATATTTAATACAATGAAACAGAAGGGCCTTGAACCAAGGATACTGTATCCAGCACGACTATCATTCAAATATGACAGTGGGATTAAACAATTCCCAGACAAACAAAAGCTGAGGGAATTTGCTTTCCACAAACCACCTCTACAGAACATCTTACAGGGACTGCTCTAGATGGGAGCACTCCTAGAAAGAGCACAGCACAAAACACCCAACATATGAAGAATCGAGGAGGAGGAACAAGAAGGGAGAGAAGAAAAGAATCTCCAGACAGTGTATATAACAGCTCAATAAGCGAGCTAAGTTAGGCAGTAAGATACTAAAGAGGCTAACCTTGAACCTTTGGTAACCACGAATTTAAAGCCTGCAATGGCAATAAGTACATATCTTTCAATAGTCACCCTAAATGTTAATGGGTTGAATGCACCAATCAAAAGACACAGAGTAACAGAATGGATAAAAAAGCAAGACCCATCTATATGCTGTTTACAAGAAACTCACCTCAAACCCAATGACATGTACAGACTAAAAGTCAAGGGATGGAAAAACATATTTCAAGCAAACAACAGTGAGAAGAAAGCAGGGGTTGCAGTACTAATATCAGACAAAATAGACTTCAAAACAAAGAAAGTAACAAGAGATAAAGAAGGACACTACATAATGATAAAGGGCTCAGTCAAACAAGAGGATATAACCATTCTAAATATATATGCACCCAACACAGGAGCACCAGCATATGTGAAACAAATACTAACAGAACTAAAGGGGGATATAGACTGCAATGCATTCATTCTAGGAGACTTCAACACACCACTCACCCCAAAGGATAGATCCACTGGGCAGAAAATAAGTAAGGACACGGAAGCACTGAACAACACAGTAGAGCAGATGGACCTAATAGACATCTATAGAACTCTACATCCAAAAGCAGCGGGATATACATTCTTCTCAAGTGCACATGGAACATTCTCCAGAATAGACCACATACTAGGCCACAAAAAGAGCCTCAGAAAATTCCAAAAGATTGAAATCCTACCAACCAACTTTTCAGACCACAAAGGCATAAAACTAGAAATAAACTGTACAAAGAAAGCAAAGAGGCTCACAAACACATGGAGGCTTAACAACACGCTCCTAAATAATCAATGGATCAATGACCAAATCAAAATGGAGATCCAGCAATATATGGAAACAAATGACAACAACAACACTAAGCCCCAACTTCTGTGGGACACAGCAAAAGCAGTCTTAAGAGGAAAGTATATAGCAATCCAAGCATATTTAAAAAAGGAAGAGCAATCCCAAATGAAGGGTCTAATGTCACAATTATCGAAATTGGAAAAAGAAGAACAGATGAGGCCTAAGGTCAGCAGAAGGAGGGACATAATAAAGATCAGAGAAGAAATAAATAAAATTGAGAAGAATAAAACAATAGCAAAAATCAATGAAACCAAGAGCTGGTTCTTCGAGAAAATAAACAAAATAGATAAGCCTCTAGCCAGACTTATTAAGAAGAAAAGAGAATCAACACAAATCAACAGTATCAGAAACGAGAAAGGAAAAATCACGACGGACCCCACGGAAATGCAAAGAATTATTGGAGAATACTATGAAAACCTATATGCTAACAAGCTGGGAAACCTAGGAGAAATGGACAACTTCCTAGAAAAATATAACCTCCCAAGATTGACCCAGGAAGAAACAGAAAATCTAAACAGACCAATTACCAGCAACGAAATTGAAGAGGTAATCAAAAAACTACCAAAGAACAAAACCCCCGGGCCAGATGGATTTACCTCGGAATTTTATCAGACATACAGGGAAGACATAATACCCATTCTCTTTAAAGTTTTCCAAAAAATAGAGGAGGAGGGGATACTCCCAAACTCATTCTATGAAGCTAACATCACCCTAATACCAAAACCAGGCAAAGACACCACCAAAAAAGAAAACTACAGACCAATATCCCTGATGAACGTAGATGCAAAAATACTCAACAAAATATTAGCAAACCGAATTCAAAAATACATCAAAAGGATCATACACCATGACCAAGTGGGATTCATTCCAGGGATGCAAGGATGGTACAACATTCGAAAGTCCATCAACATCATCCACCACATCAACAAAAAGAAAGACAAAAACCACATGATCATCTCCATAGATGCTGAAAAAGCATTTGACAAAGTTCAACATCCATTCATGTTAAAAACTCTCAGCAAAATGGGAATAGAGGGCAAGTACCTCAACATAATAAAGGCCATCTATGATAAACCCACAGCCAACATTATATTGAACAGTGAGAAGCTGAAAGCATTTCCGCTGAGATCGGGAACTAGACAGGGATGCCCACTCTCTCCACTGTTATTTAACATAGTACTGGAGGTCCTAGCTACGGCAATCAGACAAAATAAAGAAATACAAGGAATCCAGATTGGTAAAGAAGAAGTTAAACTGTCACTATTTGCAGATGACATGATACTGTACATAAAAAACCCTAAAGACTCCACCCCAAAACTACTAGAACTGATATCGGAATACAGCAAAGTTGCAGGATACAAAATCAACACACAGAAATCTGTGGCTTTCCTATATACTAACAATGAACCAACAGAAAGAGAAATCAGGAAAACAACTCCATTCACAATTGCATCAAAAAAAATAAAATACCTAGGAATAAACCTAACCAAAGAAGTGAAAGACTTATACTCTGAAAACTACAAGTCACTCTTAAGAGAAATTAAAGGGGACACTAACAGATGGAAACTCATCCCATGCTCGTGGCTAGGAAGAATTAATATCGTTAAAATGGCCATCCTGCCCAAAGCAATATACAGATTTGATGCAATCCCTATGAAACTACCAGCAACATTCTTCAATGAACTGGAACAAATAATTCAAAAATTCATATGGAAACACCAAAGACCCCGAATAGCCAAAGCAATCCTGAGAAAGAAGAATAAAGTAGGGGGGATCTCACTCCCCAACTTCAAGCTCTACTATAAAGCCATAGTAATCAAGACAATTTGGTACTGGCACAAGAGCAGAGCCACAGACCAATGGAACAGACTAGAGAATCCAGACATTAACCCAGACATATATGGTCAATTAATATTTGATAAAGGAGCCATGGACATACAATGGCGAAATGACAGTCTCTTCAACAGGTGGTGCTGGCAAAACTGGACAGCTACATGTAGGAGAATGAAACTGGACCATTGTCTAACCCCATATACAAAAGTAAACTCAAAATGGATCAAAGACCTGAATGTAAGCCATGAAACCATTAAACTCTTGGAAGAAAACATAGGCACAAACCTCTTAGACATAAACATGAGTGACCTCTTCTTGAACATATCTCCCCGGGCAAGGAAAACAACAGCAAAAATGAGTAAGTGGGACTATATTAAGCTGAAAAGCTTCTGTACAGCAAAAGACACCATCAATAGAACAAGAAGGATCCCTACAGTATGGGAGAATATATTTGAAAATGACACATCCGATAAAGGCTTGACGTCCAGAATATATAAGGAGCTCTCACGCCTCAACAAACAAAAAACAAATAACCCAATTAAAAAATGGGCAGAGGAACTGAACAGACAGTTCTCCAAAAAAGAAATACAGATGGCCAACAGACACATGAAAAGATGCTCCACATCGCTAATTATCAGAGAAATGCAAATTAAAACTACAATGAGGTATCACCTCACACCAGTAAGGATGGCTGCCATCCAAAAGACAAACAACAACAAATGTTGGCGAGGCTGTGGAGAAAGGGGAACCCTCCTACACTGCTGGTGGGAATGTAAGTTAGTTCAACCATTGTGGAAAGCAGTATGGAGGTACATCAAAATGCTCAAAACAGACTTACCATTTGACCCAGTAATTGCACTCCTAGGAATTTACCCTAAGAATGCAGCAATCAAGTTTGAGAAAGACAGATGCACCCCTATGTTTATTGCAGCACTATTTACAATAGCCAAGAATTGGAAGCAACCTAAATGTCCATCTATAGATGAATGGATAAAGAAGATGTGGTACATATACACAATGGAATACTACTCAGCTATAAGAAAAGGGCAAATCCAATCATTTGCAGCAACATGGATGGAGCTGGAGGGTATTATGCTCAGTGAAACAAGCCAAGCGGAGAAAGAGAAATACCAAATGATTTCACTTATCTGTGGAATATAAGAACAAAGGAAAAACCGAAGGAACAAAACAGCAGCAGAATCACAGAACTCAAGAATGGACTAACAGGTACCAAAGGGAAAGGGACTGGGGAGGATGGGTGGGTAGGGAGGGAAAAGGGGGGGAGAAGTAGGGGGGTATTAAGATTAACATGCATGGGGGGGTAGGAGAAAAGGGAGGGCTGTACAACACAGAGAAGGCAAGTAGTGATTCTACAACATTTTGCTATGCTGTTGGACAGTGACTGTAAAGGGGTTTATAGGGGAGACCTGGTATAGGGGAGAGCCTAGTAAACATAATATTCGTCATGTAAGTGTAGATTAGTGATAGCAAAAAAAAAAAAAAAAAAAAAAAGGGCAGTTCCTGTGTGGTAACCTCCAACAAGTTCTACACAAGGGTATAAAGGGCATATAAAAGTGTAGGCAAAGGGTCTGTTTGTGTTTATACAGAGGATCAAAGCCTAATTGGGCTACCCCGAAAATGAACTAAGATACGATATGAAAAAGAACTTCCAACATCTGCACTCTCTGGAAGACTCATGCCAGAAGATGATCATCAAAAAACCCCAACAAAGATCCACGCACTGCTACAGCTGTAGATGCACTCATCCCACCAGCTCCTGGACTTGCCATGGGAATGAGGAAGGAGATATCTAAGCTGGCCTGTACATACAGTAAAACAACAAAATTGGACTGGATCTATACTGTTGGAACTCAACCAAGAATTTGGAGAAGTGCAAATTGTAGCGCTCCAAAGTCTTACAACTACAAACTATTTATTGTTAAAAGAACATATGGCATGTGAACAGTCCCCAGGAATGGGTTGTTTTAATTTGTCTGATTTCTCTCAGACTGTTCAAGCTCAGTTGGACAATATCCACCATATCATAGATAAGTTTTCACAAATGCCTAAGGTGCCTAACTGGTTTTCTTGGTTTCACTGCAGATGGCTGGTAATTACAGATATGCTTTGGTTATGTAACTATGCTCCTATTATGTTAATGTGTGTGTGCAATTTAAGTAGTAGCTTAAAACCTATACATGCTGAAGTTACTCTACAAGAAGATATATCAAAGAAATAATCAATCTTCCCATGTTTTCTTCTGCCTGCTACTTCTATAGCTTTTCTTCTTCCTTCCTAATTACAACCCTTAAATAGAATTCGTGCCTCATATCAAATTTACCGAGTATCATAATTCTTCCAAGTGGTAAAGATACCTCAAGACAAATGCTGGGCATAGAAGCCACAGGGCATAAATATGCAAAGAAGTAAAAAGCTAACTTTTTCAAACAATAAGGCTTCTCTCTCACTTACCAACTTCACATTTCCCTGTATGGCCCCGGAAGATGACTGGTTAGCCAGAGACGGGTAAGATTCCTCAAGGGAGGAACAACCTAAGACAGGCACAGTCGCAGGGGGGCCATCAGGTGAGAAATTGGGGATCAACAGAGGTGAGGCTTAGAACCTCACCCCCCCGTTCTGAGAGAAATCTTCTGCATACGTGGATATTTTATTGCCCTGGTCTAGCTTGGATTAACACATAGTCTACAGGCACACACCTGATCATCTACATGTGCTCTCTTACAACACTAAACTATGTTTTCTACCTTTATCTTGTATCTACCTACCACTTCAGCATTTTATTAAAAATAATAATAATAAAGAGAGAAATGTGGTATCCACATATAAATCAAGTATAAAAACCAAATGAGTATTCATATTTGAACTGACTGTTTATAGTTCATAATGCATGAGCAAAACCGAAAGTTTCTGTGATGACTGCCCTTGTACTGTTCACTATGTAACTTATTCATTATGTAAGAATTTGTTGTACATGTAAAAACTTGTTTGTTATGCCTCAGAAGATTGGAGACTGACAAAAATTAGGCTTGGGGTGGAATAATGATTGTGCATTGAGCATTGACTCCCCTATACAGAATTTTATTGTCGTTAACAACCATTTGATCAATAAATATGAGAGATGCCCTCACAAAAAAAAAAAAAAAAAAAAAAAAGAATGAATAAATGACCTCCCTGGAACGTCTAATCCATTTCACATAACATTCTCTTCCCTTGTCAGCCTTTTCTTATCTGTACTTTGCTTCTTATCTGGGTTAGATTTTTTTTGACCACTGGTATAATTAGCTCCACATCAGGAAAGTCCTTCCTGTCATGCCTTCCTGCCCAGTCTTCAGCGAGCGCACCTGCCTGCTCTATTCCTGCCCGTCATCTGTTGGGCTTCCTTAGAGCAAAGCCACAAGCCAGGCAGTTCAGGAACACTGTAATTCATTACTACCTACGTCAAGTGCTTGTTAGTGATCATAATTCCCTTTCCTGACTGGTTGCCCTCATTCCCTATTGGAATGACTGTTGCTAATGGGCTTGGTGCCTAGCTTGCTACTCAAGTCTTGGGTTCTCCAGCTCAGAAAGCGTAGAAACAGGATCACCTTCAAGCACACTGAAGACCAAAAGATCAGCAACATCTCAATATTCCTCATCGCAGGATTCTCTGGAGAGCTGAGTGGGAAATACAGTTTAAACTGAGTCCAAGTGGAGACTGCTCCTCTTTGCCCTCGGAATTGGAAACGGCAGGGCCTGATTACCCACCCAGTGACGGGCAGCTGAGCTGAGGAGAGCACGGGAGGGTGGCTTTCTTGTCTCACAGGTGCCCTTGCTCCTTGCCCTTCCTCTTCCCATACCGAGGACCTAGATCAAGCACATCACTCTTCAATTTAGTGCTCCATTTGACCTTTACTTTCAAGCACAGCGCTGTATGCATTGCAAGCTTTTCTGAATAAATGTTAGTCTTTAATAAATTAAATTTCCTAAAGGGTGAAATGTTTTTTTATATGATCATTCCTTAATGTGCTCTTCATTGCTGAAGAAAATAAAACCCCGAGTACATATACTCAGCCTTGCAAAGTAAAATATCAATGAAATACTAATCTCGAAAGTTAAATTTCATTACTATAAATATGTGATATATTCAAGGTCTGTATAGAATCAACATTTAACACAAATAACTTGGGTACACAAATTTAGTTATGTAATATGAAGTTTTAGAGACCTAATCTATGGCATAGAGACTATAGCTAACAATGCTGTATTGAATACTTGAAATTTGCTAAGAGGGGTAAACCTTAAGTATTCTCTCCACATAAAAAAGAAAGAGAAAGAAAGAGAGGAGGAAGGAAGGAAGAAGGAAGGAAGGAAGGAAGGAAGGAAGGGAGGAAGGAAGGAAGGAAGGAAGAGAGAGAGGGAGGGAGGGAGGGAAGAAGAAAGGGGGGAAAAAGAAAAGAAAAATTGGTTACTCTGATGTGATAGATATATTTATTAGCTTCATTGTCATGATCATTTCACAATGCATATATCAAAACATCTAATTATATACCTTAAATATATATATATTTTATTTGTCATCCATACCTTAATAAAGTTGTTTTTTAAAAAAGGTTGAATGAAAGCTGCCTTTACACTTTCAGCTTCAAGGCCACTAATTAATGTTCAGTTAACTATTGCCACACAAAATACAAGTACAAGATATAGTGGTTAAAAATGAGAAGTTTTATTATTTTAAAAAATGGAACGTTTGCTTAAAAATTGCAGATGAAAATCACTTGCAATCATACTGTTGTTCATGATAATCACACTCTGGAAGAAATTATAAACAAAAATAAGAAAACTTCCTGAGTTACTTTGTTACAGTCTGCCCTCCTGATACCTGATCACTATTTGTTCCGTAGCAGATAACATCACTGAAGACAGCTGACCTTTTGGGAATGTGGGACATTTGCATTTTCACTGTGATCATGACATTAATTTAGCACATGCCACCTTGATTCTAAAATGCCTGGGTGGACATTGAAGAGAGTCCATGACTTATGTCTTTCCAGAATAGAGTTTTACCTGACCAAGGTAACTGCAATGATATTTTACTTCCTAGTCAAAAGTGTTTATCAACTTTTTTATTTGTATGAACTATTGTTTCAAGTCAGTCATCATGCTGCAAAACATAAAGATAATCAAGAATCATAAGATAGTAGAATTATTAACTTTTACATCCTCTTATTAATTAGATGCACAGCAAAAGCTTTAAGTTAACTTTTAAAATCCAGATGTATTTGGAACAGTATAACTACCTGAACACAGCTTGAACTCTGAAACTTGATGATCATAAACTTCATGGCACAAAGTCCTAAAGATGAGGCCAAATCCCAGTCCCTTCAGAGTAAGCTCCACAATTGAGGGCAAATTATTTAAGTACCTTGATCCTAATCTCATCTGTAGAAGATT
This sequence comes from Manis pentadactyla, assembly GCF_030020395.1. Classification (NCBI taxonomy): domain Eukaryota; kingdom Metazoa; phylum Chordata; class Mammalia; order Pholidota; family Manidae; genus Manis; species Manis pentadactyla. Next base: position 9,958,681 of record NC_080031.1, on the reverse strand, counting down.
TCATCAGAGGTTTATGAGGTTAAATAAGAGTATAAAACACTCTTTTCCTTTGACTCTAAGGTTTGTGAGGACCTATGTCTAACCACCCCCTTCCAGACCTTTCTGACTCTCCTGGCAAATAACTAATGTCCTGCCTGACATCATTAAGACTCAGTATTTGTTGAAGTAAATGAATCCACGGATGCAAAAATAAGCAAGTGAATGAAGGCATTCAATAAGGAATCTGGTAGCCTGCTCCCCACCCACAAAATATTTATTGAGTATGCAGGGCATTTAACTTAGCAGCTTGAACAGAAGCCATGTAATGTAAGAGATTCTTCAAGTGGTAGCTTAACAGTCTTTTTGGCCTCTTAACATGTTTCTTCCCCCTTTCTCCTGGCAGTAGGCCTTCCCTTGCCCTTTGGAGAACTGCTGTCTCCAGTCCACTGTATCTGGTACCGTGGCCACAGAGGAAGGCACGTGACCCAGCAGGGAAACCAGATAGGAATCTGGAGCTGAGCCACAGAAGACAAGGCAGCTGAGGCTGAATCATCTGATGGTGGTGCCCTGGGGCTGCTGCACGTGAAGCCTTCCTGCTGAGGCCCCTGCAGCTGCCCTGGGTTCCAGCCTTCCAGGAGCCTGTTTTCATCACTTTTACTTCTCTAAGCTGCCCCAGTCACTGGTGCTTGCAAGAAGTCAATCCCCTTGGTACAGTGTTTTAAAATTACATAATTTGTTTATTTATTAAAACAACACATATACATGAAAAAGCAGTAAATATGTGAATGTGCATCTAAATATGTGTCATATATGTGCCAAATCAATGTTTTCAATTACTATTCCACTGAAGTATATTTTACAAGGGATGTCATTAAAGATTTTATCTTTAATTAACAGCTTCCTCTCTCTCTCTGTCTCTCTCTAAGGTCTCTTTCTTAGATCCAGTTATACCAAGTGGTTAATTGCTCCCTTGCTCAATATAATCCCTGACTTGAGGGATTAATACCCAAAGGAAGACCAAGATTATCTAAAATCTCCTGTGTTTGAGGATTATTGCAGTTCCTAGAGTCAGAGAGGAAATTACTTACTGTAAGGGAGCTAAGGCACATGTAGATTGGTGACATTGTATTTGAAAGAGATTAAAAAAGAAAAGAATTGATGCTATTTGCCAGCACACTACAGGCTTTGGGGTGTTTAGGTGGGGAGGGTGCCTTCCTTCTGCTGAAGAAAGGAAGGAAAACAGCATGTGGTAACACCCGGGGCCCCCGTGTTCCTGTTTGCCAGGTAAGTGCCCAAATCTGTCCTTCACATGTTTGTTTGGCTGTACTCTTTCCCTCCACTCACAATCAAGAAAAAGAAAAAAAGAGAGAGAGAAGGTCTTAGGCGATAAAAGTCAAGAGTTGATCTATCATTTCAACACCTCACTGTGTTGGAAAAGTTAAAGCAATCCGGAAAGGATACCTGAATTTTTCAAAACATGGACATTGGAAAGGAACCTCTACTATCCCTACTAACCCTGTGCCTTCTACTGCCATAAAATCAGATTACTGCTTGGATCTGGTTACACAATTACAACCTCTGGAGACTGCAACGGAGGCTGAAGTTACTCACGTGAACTAAGATCCAGAGCATTCAGGCCCTGTGAATGCAATTCCTGTCCATCAAGAGCTATGTGAGACCCTTCTTTTCGGCTCATTGCTCATTGTTGACCCTCATGGGAGAGAACATGGAAAAGATGCTGTGTCATTGTATGTGTGGCTTATAGACACTGTATATATATTTTTGTAGAGCTAATGTAACCAAATTGTCCTGGATGAATATAGGAAAAGTGGATGGGACCTTGTTTGTAGTAAAGGCATTGAGTTTTTATATTTGTCCTTTTAAGATCACAAAGCAGCATTCAGAATCAATGCAATTTACTAGCGTACATAAGGAATGGAAAATAGGAGACTGGCCATGTAAGGCTTCTTGCTGAGGTGGTAATGGGGGGGTCTATAAGTAGAAATTGCTCTGCAAAGAGATCTAGTGTGGAAAGAACTGGGCAGATCAAGACAATTCTATCAGAAAATTCTGCTCCATAAACATGGAGATCATTTGCTCCTTCTCCATTTCACGGATTTAAATTCAAATCATTTAAATGCATATTAAATTTAACCACACATTTTTTTTCACAGACAGCCAAGAGCTGTTTCTTCCATAACAATGAGAAATCACACAGCGGTGACTGAATTCATTCTGCTGGGAATCCCTGAGACAGAGAGCCTAGAGACGGTCCTGTTTTTCCTGTTCACAGCAATATATTTATGCACGCTCACGGGAAATGTGCTCATCCTGACAGCTGTCATCTGGTCCTCTCAGCTTCACACACCTATGTATTTTTTCTTGGGAAACCTCTCCGTGTTTGACCTGGGTTTCTCTTCAACAACTGCTCCCAAGATGCTATTCTGTCTGTCAGGGCAGAGTCGAGCTATCTCTTCTCAGGGCTGCGTGTCCCAGCTCTTCTACCATTTCCTGGGCTGCACCGAGTGTTTCCTGTACACGGTGATGGCCTCTGACCGCTTTGTTGCCATCTGTCACCCTCTGAGATACATGGTCATAATGAGCCACAGGGTCTGCTCCGTCTTGGCCGCAGGGACCTGGGTGGGTGGCTGTATCCATGCCATCATCCTGACCTCCCTCACCTTCCAGCTGTCCTACTGTGGCCCTAATGAGGTGGGCTATTACTTCTGTGACATCCCTGCGGTCCTGCCTCTGGCCTGTGGTGATACATCTTTAGCCCAGAGGGTAGGTTTTACAAATGTTGGTCTCTTGTCTCTCATTTGCTTTTTCCTCATTCTTGTGTGCTACACTCGCATTGGCATCTCCATATCGAAACTTGGCTCAGCAGAGGGCAGGCAACGAGCATTCTCCACCTGCAGCACACACGTCACCGCGATTCTTTGTGCGTATGGGCCAGTTGTCATCATCTATCTGCAGCCCAATCCCAGCGCCCTGCTTGGTGCTGTGATTCAGATAATGAACAATCTTGTAACCCCCATGTTGAACCCACTGATCTACAGCCTGAGGAATAAAGATGTAAAATCAGCCCTGAGGAATCTGTGTCTTAGGAGAAGCTTTGCTCTGGAGAATAAATGAGAAAATCTAAAGCGTTGCTGGATGAAGTTTGATTCTCCATTTCTTAGAAAAAATTCTCATCTGAAGCTTCTGAGGCATGTCGAAATTAAATGTATTCTGAATCGATCTCCCACTTGACCTAGCTAAAGTTTAAATATATGTCTGTTGTCACATTTCCCTGTGTTTTTTAATGAAATATAATTAATAGAATGACTTGGCAGGCATTGAACTGATTGCTATGCTCCATGAATTCCCCTCCAAGCATCACCATACTTCCCAAAACATTTCTTAGTTATTTAAATCTTTGAATCAGAATTAAGAGGACATAGTTTCTTTCTCATAATCTCATTGAAAAGCATATTCATGTATATCTAGAGGGAAAGGAGAATGGGAAAAAAATCAAGAAAGCTCAGTTTGTACAGAATATCAGAACTCAATATCCTTTCGTTTTGTAAATTATAACCTCCAAATTTCTGCCAGTCAACACCAAAAGTCAAACTAACTTAAGTAATGCTTGAAGTAAGATCTTTCTCAGGTGCAATGTACTGTGGTTTTAAGATTTTTCTGGTATACCCATTCTTTTGGTATCTGTTTATCCTTCTTGCATCATTAGATGCCTGGAAGGCTAATTTGAGTAATTTCTCACTAGCCCCTAAAAGAATCAGCTCTGGTTTTTTAAAAGATAGTAAAAAACAAGCAAACAAAAATAATCAAGTTTTATTATGTTACTACAAGCTTTTCCAAAACAAGGAACATTGATTTTTTTTCTGTCACAGAAAATCCATGTGAGAAATTTCATTCTAATTCAAGTATCAATGATAAATTCACTTCTCCATTGAAATAATATGTTTCTTCTTTTCTCATGATAAGATCTGTGCAAAATAAGACAAGTTTCTTAATTCCTCCAACATTTATCTTGCGAAATGCCAAGGGGGAAAAAAAGAGTAAACTTTATTTGTAGAAACTATGTTAAATCTTATAACTAACATATTCTCATTCTTTGTTTCCTTGATTTTGTTTCCTGTTTCTTTGATATTTTGCCTCCCATTTGCTTATGGTGTTCCTGTAAGCCATATGAAGTCCTTTTGTAAAGAAGCAGATAATATACAATACCCTAAAACAAAATAATAATAATAATAATAAAGCTGTGTCTTAGATGTACAACAGCATTTTTCATAATGGAACGATTATTTTCTGCCTTCTCTCACCTTCAGGACCTATCTATCAATGCAGGTGATTGAAATTAACTTCTCCAGGGAGAAGCTAAAAGCATCACACTGAGTGTGAAGTGAGCTCTAAGAAATATTGAATGGGCTCCAGTAACAGGAGCTGCCAATCACCAGAGTTTAGTGGTTTGCCTCACAAGAATCACTAACGTGAGATGCTCCAATTGTACCTTATGAGCAATTAGTCACTGAAGATCTTTTCAGATAAATAATTGAACTGAAATATTAAACATGTCAAACAATAAAGCATAAAATGTCAATAATATCTCAATTTTCCCTTATGTCTTTAATATAAACATCCACAAAATTAATGGCTTCCATTACAGCAAGGTTGCTACCATTTTAAATGTTCTGTTAACCAGGAAACACAAGAATCACTCCTGTCCTTTAAACCCTGCCTTGATTCTGTGGCTGCGTTAGTACTGATTCACCTCATTCTTCCTCTAGACTCCAAAGATTCATAATTGCCTTTCATCTTCCTAAATGTAAACACCCATGTTTTCTTCGCTGAATTCCCCCTTTGGCAGGCAAATGCTAAGTTAGGCATATGTTTTGCAACCTCTGTGCTTCTGTTCCTTAAACATACATACACAGACATCTGTAGTAAAGCACAACATAAGAACAAAATCTATTTCATCAGTATTAGGCCCCAGAACCATGTTCTTTACTTGTACCAAACCAATTGTAAGAGTGAAGGATCCTTTTCTCTTGGTAGGAATCACATCTGTCACTGTCTCTCCCGGCTGCACCGTCTGTCTGCTGGCTGAAGCACCTGGGCAACAACAGAGAGAAGCTGGAAGGGCGGGCTGAGCCCCTCATCTGACTCAGCCAAACTGCAGGGGTGAGAAGCAGAAGTCGGCCGCAGACCAGACCGGGCAGCTTGGTTGGAAGGAACTGTATCAGGAAACACACACACATGATGCTGGTTATTGGAAGGACAACGACTGGAAAATCACCGACTGGCACAACATACACCATTAAACAGACCTTTCTAGCTACTAAAAGTATGGATGCATTTCATTTACCAGTTTGTTCATATTTTGTTTAAACACAAAGAAAATTTTCATTCCTTTCATATAAACTAATGAATCCAATGGACAAACTCTTGAAAGAGAATTCATTCTTTTAGTCAACATATGTTTCTGGGGCTTTTCCCATATGCCAGCCATTGTTCTAGACATTGCATTATGGCAATAACAAGACACATTAATAATTTGCCTTCCTGGAGCTTACATTGCAGGGTCAAGAAATACTCAATAAAAACATAATCATACCAATACACAAGAAAATATCTGGTGGTGAAAGTGCTTAAAGTAAAAAAGTTATGTGGTACAAGAGAAGATGAATAAAAGCTACTTTAGATTAGGTGTCTCCACCCAAAAATCTGTTCTTGTGACCTAACGTTTCTAAGTATTCCACAATATCACTTCTCAAGTTTAGCCCAAGTTTAGACAAGTCTATGGATATTCAGAATAAAGACATTTCCCAGCCTCCCTTAAAGCTAGGTGTGTGTGACCTTGTGACTAAGTTCTGGCCAATGGGATACAAGAAATGATGTGGGCAACACCACATTCTGCCCTTCCAAAGTGTGTGGCCTCCACCTCCTCTTCCCCTCTCCCTCCTCTCTGGTGGGAATGCAGATATATGCTGAGCCATTTTGGACCAGGGGGACTAAGGCAATGACCATAAGAATGGAGAAGCAACAACATAGAAGGACCCCAAGTCCCTGAGGCTTTCATGAGTAGAACCACTGTATTAGCACAGATTTTTACATGAGAAAGTAATGAATTCATTATATTGAAAGTAATGAATTAGTCACTGATTCATTATAGTTATTTGGGCTCTATACCACAAAACTTGTATCCTACCAACATCTGATTATTATCAATGAAAAGAGTAAACTTTTAAGGAAACTATCTTCTTCTTAATATAAAAACATATTTGCATACAATAGAAAGAGAGATCCATGCATTATGAAAACAGTATCCAATTCATTCTAGCACCCACCAATGTAAACACAGACTTTAAATTATGCCAGGGTATATTGATCATGGAATGCTGCTAAATTTCATCCATTTCTGAGAGTCATTTCCCTTCCTGAAATAAGAGCTATTTGTGTACCACATAGAAATATGTAACACTGGTTCAGAACAGACTTTCAATAAGTTTTTTTCTCATCTTCTCATTTCCTGCTGCTCTCTCACTATCTTTATCAGCATGGATTTTCATTATGATCCCTATTCTGTTTGTTCTCTGTCCTCTGATGTTTCCATAGCAATTCATCTAAGATTTCCTATTGTTCTTATCATACTCTATCCCTTTATGTGTTAAAGGACGATGCCGTGTAATTTCTTGCATACTACACTGAAAGTAAACAACAGAATGGTTTTAAGTAAAAGGGAGGTACCGAGCAGTTACAATTACGTGGCTTGTCTGTTCTCTTTTGATTGTGGGGCTGGCTGGGAGCTGTGGCTCGCTGCATCATGAGAGAGGATCACTCCTCTTATTCCTCGCCTGAGAAAAGATCAACCTTCAAAATCTGAAGTATGGTTTCTGTTGAATACATTATCATTTTTGCACCACTGTAAGGACGATAAATCCTAAATCGGACCGTGTAAGTTGGGGACCATCTGTTACCGAGTTTTTATTAGAAAACAGTTCTGAGTATTTTACATGTAAGATGAATCAGCTTTAATTTCAGACAGGTATAATGGTTGTCATCACAAAACTGCTTAGTGTTTGTCAGAAGTTTCTTAGAAAACGCTGATTATTTTTTAACAGGAACAATTGCCATCCATTACAAGCAAATATGCTTTGGGCAAACCAAAAGTAGATATAAGTAGATAAATGGGTGAGAAAGGAAAGCGGAAGGAGGAAGCGCAAGGCTCTAAATGCCTGAGGACTGACTGCCCCAGCTCATCTGGAGGGTCAGACTTGTAGAGAAAGCTGGGAACCAGGCTCTGATGTCAGCTGACCATTGACCAACAGGGGTTAAACTGCATGGGTCTACTCGTCCATGGGTTTTTTTTTATTAAATATATTGGAAAATCTGTTGGAAATTTGTGACAATTTGAAAAAACATTTTCTTTTCTTCCACTTATTTTATTATAAGAATAAAGTATACAATACATATAACAAACAATATCAGTGTTAGTAGACTTATGTTATTGGTAAGGCTTCCGGTCAACAGTAGGCTATTAAAAGGTAAATGTTTGGAAGTCAAAAGTTACATGCAGATTTTTGACTGTGTTGGGAGTCAGTGCCTCTAGCCCCTAACGTTGTTCAAGGACCAACTGTTATTAGTATCAATTTACTTCCTCCGTAGAATTCAGTCTGTGAGCTTTAGATTCAGTGTTTTGAAATTACATAATTTGTTTATTTATTGAAAGAACACATACACATGAAAAAGCAGTAAATGTATGAATGTACATACAGATATTTGTGATTTATGTGCCAAATGAATTTTTGAAACTGTTATTCCACTGAAATACATTTTACAAAGGAAATTATAAAATGAAATTTTCATTCATTCTTATTTTATAAAATACATAACTTTTTCTAAAATGTATTACTTTATACTAAAATTTATTTATTAAAATAAACAAAATTTTCTAAAACTTCTTTTAAAAAAATTAGTTATCAAACTAGGAAATTAACATTGATACAATCTTATTTTCTATTCTAGCAGGCATTCTGTAGATTTTATTACTTATTCTAATAATGTCCTTAAAAGAAATTATAGGATTATGCATTCCATAAGGTTATTTCCTGTTGATGTTCTTCAGCTAAAACAGTTCCTAAGTCATGCTTTATATTCCAGGACATCAATGTTTGTGAAGATTTCAGGTCTGGTATTTTATAGAACATCTATCAGTTTGAGTTTGTGTGATGTTTCCTCCTTGTGAGATTCAGGTTATGCATTTTGGGGAGGACTAACTCAAAAGTGGTGTTTTGTTCTTCCCAGTATATATCAGGAGGCGCTTGCCGCAGGCTGGTCCCATTGCTAATGGGGCTTAATTTTGATTATTGGGGTAAAAAGGTGTCTGCCAGACTATTCAAGTGTGAAGTTACTATTTTATTTTCTTAATTCATAGTGATCTTTCTTTGGGAGGAGGGGTACTTTGTAAGTATGTAAGTATCCTGTTAGTTCTCATATTTTTACCTGGTAGTTTTAGCATTTGTGGGTGATTCCTGCGTGAATCAATTATTATGACAGTTGTCAAATAATGATTTTCTAGTTTAATCATTCTTAACTATATTACTAATTGGCTTTCTAATGTAAGGAAGAGCTTTGCCTTTACCCCTATGTATTCATATAAAACAACATTTTAACAAACTGAATAAAGCATATGATACCTATCTTGTTGAGAATATGACTAGGTTGTAGGCTGGAATCATGGGGTAACGTGATCAAACCAGGGCCTTATCTCACAGAGAGGAGCCTCCTTTTTAGGAGATGAGATGTGAAGGATATCAAAAGAAGGATTTTTTGCCACTGGACTAGGTGACTTCTAAGTTCCCTTCTGACTCTGAAATACTAATTCTGTGATTTGATATAGCTGTATCATAACTGTGGACCAACTTGTCTTGTTTGGGAAATGGGCGTATGGATAGAGGAAGAAATGCAAATGCAAGATGATAATGGCACAGAAAGAAACATTTTTTCTTGGCATGAAATCCTTGCTGAATTATCTAACCAAAAAAAAATTTCTCTTTCACTTGCTTTGTAGTTGCAAATATTAGATAGGAAACATTAGGCAAGGATACCAGCCAACCAAATACCCAGATTTATTTATTTAAAGTATGTAGATGGCAAATGGCAGGATCAGGATATATCTCAGGGATAATAGCAACATATTTGAAACCAAAGATACAAAGTTTTTGGACCTAACTATCACCATTGACCACAGGGATGTACATGCTAATATAGGAATGACTAAGTTTACCTCTGGAGACATCACTGACTCCTTCAGACCCAGACTCATGGTCATTTTAACAGAAGGTGAGACCATTCCTGTATATATATGCTACCAAGTACCTTGGCCTGGGACACTTAGACCTCATCAATCTTAGCATTATACAAGTACACAGTATGATTATAGGACAGAGAACACAGTAAATTCAGACCATTATGGAGTCTTCAACCATTGCTTTCAGACTATGCAGTCTGGGGAGTCTCCTGTGAGTATATTCTGAGCTAGGTGCAACATTGTAAAAGGAATTGTTTCCCAGAATTCATAGGGCATCACTTCAAGAATTCTGTCCATCTCACTCAGCAGTTAGTCTCCATCTCCATTCTTACACCACCTGATGCTGCTTTGGAATTTCACATTTTCTACAAAACAAAATCAGTCTGTACTTGCCAGAAGTCCTGACATCAAATGGCCTGGGGCCAGAAAACTTCCAAAACATGATGGCTTTTCCCATAAACATGTAAATATTAAGTCATGGTTTTTGTTTAACTGTCACCCATGAGCACATGATATGAAATAACTTTCTTTAAAACTCACTTAAATGAGCAAGAAGCAATTAAATTGCAAACCTCTAGCAATTTTGGAACATTTGTATTGGATGGACACTGAAGAGCATTGGATACAATGTTGTATGATCATATTTAGAGCAAATATCTACAAAGTGAAGGAGATTTTGACTGGGTAGGAGGCAAGGCCAGAAGCTTATTTACAGTGTTATAAAGGTGGGGTAACCTGATTTACAAGATGAGCTACAATGTACTTCATTCATAATTGCTGTGACAGAAACTCAAGCATCAAAAGAAATGGAAATTACTAGGTTAAGCATATACTGGATTGTGTGTTATTAGTCAACACATATTTGTTGATCACATATTATGTACAGTACTTAGAATCTGTATAATAGTTAGGAAATGAATAAAATGAACATGGACCCCATCTTTAGGAAACTTACATCAAAGAAGGGAGTCTTACATAAAACCTGGAGACTATGTGGTCAACAGTATACATTTCTGAATATTACAAAACAACAGGAATCTCTGAAATTCCTCTACCAAAAAGAAGTATCTGTCAGTGAATTGTTTCCCAGGATACGGCAACCTAATACCACAGTAGATCTTGCAGTAAGCTATTTCTCAGAAAATGAGTTTTAAATCCAGATTCACAGTTAGGGGCTCCAGGGAACCCGTACAGACTGGCTGGCATTCTGACAAGGCTAATGGCAAGATTTTCTCTATCCGCTCACATCTCTCCGCCTACACTCCTTCACCCCAGAACCACTAGGTCTGCCACATAGCTTTTGATTGTCACAGCATTTGGGTTGAAGTTATATCATTTACTGGGTCTTGGGAATTTTATTTTGCTTGAGATCTTACTATATGGCTAGGCATCTGCTTTTGTTTTTAATATTTTAGGTATTGGACTGGGTTTGTGAAAATCATATATTTCCACTTGGGAAGGTGGATTAATTAAGGTCCTTTATGGTAGGGAAATCCAAATTGGACAGCACTAAAGGAACCTCACCCCGTTCCATTAGGTGAGAGCCCAGAAATTAGCCACAGAACAAACCATTACCCCAAATCAGTCCCCTCAGCCTTAGAATAAAATGAATATGAAATTTTGGAGACAAGAATTTTGGACTGTTAATTCTTTGCACTTTAATAGAAAACACAAGGGTGCTTCATATTTATATTTTAATTTCTGAATTTTACTAATAAAAAAATTCATATTCAGAATTGATATTCATATGCGGTTTAATTTTGTTGGCATTATGTTATGGGCAAATTTTCACATTATTTTGAGATCTCATTTTACAGCTTCATCTGTTGAGTTATTGAAAACGTGGCTAGACATAATTTGTGATGAGAAATAGATTAAAGTATAAATTTTTGACTGAGGGTGTGGTGTGTCCTTGATATGAAATCAGTTTATGTTATGCTCTGGAGACAGACCCGCAGGGTCATCCTCTGGATGAGCCAGGCAGAGATGGGTGGGTTGCCTAGCAACCACCTGGCTGAAGTGTCCCGCTTGCCCCGCCAGCAGAAGGGGGAGGATACATCAAAATGCTGCCGGTTCCAAGGTTGTAGAGGGAGAAAGATAGGATACACTCTTGCATTCTTAATCCAGCTTTATTAGTAATAAAACCAACATTTTGTTTTGACCCTCAATTGGGTCCTTATATTTATTCATTAGTTTTAGTATTAGAGATGAGAAAGTGGGCAGAAAGATGATTGATTAGACTCCCTCAATATACATAATTACATTATTCTATCCTCTGGTTCTTATGATACTTATATAAGTCCAAGCTGCCTATAGATGAATTCATGAATTTATGAAATATGGTTCAACAACCTTGTTTAAAATTTTTTTCTAACCTCAGACTAGTATGTATAAAGAAGCATCACAAATACTTGCCAAGTGCATGCCAAGCAAAGCTTTATACTGAGCGCAAGACAGTAATTCCTTACCAATTTTCAGAGCCTTTTAAAGAGAAACTAGCATCTCTGCTGTACCCACCCATCTTTGAGTAATGACATTACAAAGTGCTCAAATGCAGAAGTCAGAAACAAAGAGCACAGCCTACTTTTCATACCCTCTCACCAGTGTGTCCATGAAGTTTCACTACTCTATTTGTTAACTATCTTTGCCCTACCCATCTGCTCTCCTTCCTAATTGCCACCACCTCTTTCCCACCACATCACACCCTGATGGCCTCCTAAATGGAATCCCAGCCACTACTCGAGCCTGATCAAATCTCCTGTCCACACTGATTCAATAAAATCAGATCATAGCACTCACCACTGCCTCTCCACATTCTGCAGAATGAAGTGCAAACTGTGTCACGTATCATATAAAGCCCTTTTCAGACTAACTTCTGCAGACCTTCCTATTCACATGCCCATGTATGAAAAGAGTTGTGGCTTTCAACACAGTGTGCTGTGGGTCCAGGAATGTTTGAGAAATCACTACTAAATTCTGCAGTCTAGACTCTTCTCAGATAGTTGGATCTTCCATGATGCCAACGTGGAGATGATTTCTCCTCCCTGTTACTGCAGCTTGTAAACATATTTACTGATGAACTTCCCTCAGCACATACTTTAGAGACTTTGAGAAACACAGACTTGAACTGACTCCCCAGAAACAGTGTTTACTTGCTGTGTGACTTTGGACCTGTTAAACTTCCTGGGCCTGAGTGTTTTCCCCTTCTGTTCTGAATAATGACACCTCCCTCATGTGGATATTGGCAGGATTAGGTACACCTATCATAACTTTCTCTTTCTTTTCAACCCAGGTTGTAATGATTCCTTGATGCAATTGTAAATCTTAAGTACCTGGCTCAATGTCCTCACACAATGGATATTTAATAAATGTTCACTAAAGAAATGAAATATGTCATTAACAAATGCATTTATAAAACTCATGGCAATTAACAAACATTTATTGATTGTGATATTCAAGGAATTAATTTCTGTGCTTTCAGAAATATAAAGTAACTTAAATTGGCCTCAGAGAAACAAGAATCATATAAAATGTTCATAAATGTCACATTATGACATATACCAACTAAACTGTTCTGACAACAAGTCATGGTCTCCAATTAAAACTGATTTTATAAGAAAATCAATATTAGTTTTCATCCCAGAATTAAGTGTTTCATTGTTGCCAAAGTCTATGGTAAGAACTACTTAATCAGTCTTTCCATAACCATAACTATGATTATAGAGAAAAAATCTCCAAAGGAGTATCAAGACCCAGTTCATTTAAATACTCCTATGCTTGCAGAGATTTGTTTCTTTCAAAGCAAAAATAAGCAGAAACAGACATCTATCAAAATCCGAATGAGATGCTTTGTGAGAAACCTTTCAGCTTTGTAGATCCTAATAATGACACTTTCTGGTCATTACATGTTTTGAGACAGTGTTCTTGTCTCCTCCATCATCTCTGATGCTTCCATGTAATGGGATGAATTTAGAGGTAGGATAAAATAAATGTCTTGTCTGTATGTATTTTTCTTTCATTGTTCTCAGAAAAGAGTCTAGTTTTAATGAAATCAGATAAGCTTGGAGATTGAGAACAATGCCGGAGTGGAGGCAGAAGACAATGGGCAGGGACTGTGCCGGTCCACGTGGTAAACGGAGGGAGAATGAGAAGAAAGTATTTGCTGACTTTATGAAGATTTATAAGATGAAAACATATGGAAAATAAAGTGAATCCAAGACTTTATTCAAAGAGTTTCTCTTGGGAAAAGTGTTAATAAAGGTTACCTAAAACTAGAAACCTCAACTTAAGAGATAGACAATATAAAAAACAGTGAACCAACCCAAAACAGAAATAATAATGCTTTGTTATGTGTGGCCTTTTACCATTTGTATCTGAAATCTCTTTTATTTAGACAGATCTTCATATGAAGCAAAAGTTTCCTTTAACCGATATCTTTCTGTTGACTCTTCTCTAAAATGCAGTCAGAGTGATGTCTGAGTTTATCCTACAGGAAATCATGAAGGGCTGGCAACTGTATTTTATTATCTGATTCTTGAATGTTTGTTTCACTATGCGCCCTCTTGGGAAATAGTATATTCCCCATTAATGTTTGTTCCTTTGGACTTCACACCTCCTAGGTTTTGCTGCTGTTTGCCTTTAAAAACCTTCTCTCTATGTTTGACATGAGTTTGTTTTCAATGATTGTTTTGCCTTTCAGGCAGACGCAGGTCAGCTATTTCCAGTGTTCCGCCACCCACGTGCACTGAGATTTTCCCGCACACAGGCATGTGGAGCCACCAGTTTCCTGCCTCGGTTATCCGCTGCAGTAGCTGGTCACCATGAAGCACAGGCTGTATATACTGCACATCCCAAGGACTTGGGTAGAAGCCTGGTTACACGTCCATCTCCTGTCTCTTCACCTTATATTTACCATAATCCAGTGCCACGGCAGTGGGCTGCCATTGCTGGAACATTCCTGGAGCTAGCCTGTGGCCAGGGGAAACACATAGCAAGCCCAGAGGTTAGGTTTCCACATGTTGGTGGCCTTGTTTCATTATTCTTACACTTGCAATGGAATTGCCATACCAAAAATCCTTTCATCACAGGCCATGCCTGGACCTTTCTCAACCTGCATCTCCCACCAGACTGCAGTTTTTTGTAGCCATGGACAGAAACCCAAAGCAGACTCTGATTCAGATGCTAAATTTGCATGACCCTCTCACTGAACCCCCTTGACATAGAGCCTGAGAAATGAAAAAGTGTGAAACGAGTTCCAAGTAAAATATTTAAAGGACAAACTTTATTTATGAAACTAAATGAGAAGACTCAGAACCTCGAGAGGACTCTATTTTTGTCTGAGCAGCTTTTAAGGAACTGTGCTTTCTTTACTGCTATGTCTTTAACTTCATTCCTAAATCCTATGTCATAGTGTATTTGCACTACTCATACTTTAAAAGTAAATATTGTTTATTATGTGAATAGCCGATATCCAATTGCTATCCATCATTTGATTTGTCCCCCAGAATAAACAATTTTTTATTATGTCCTCAATTCTATGGAGAAAGCATAGGAAGGGAGACTATATTCCTGAAAAAATTCAGTAAAATGCATAATCTCTCTAATCTTGCGTTAGCATGCAAACATTTTTTATAATACTTAAAAATTAAGTATTTTCCAGTTGCTATACCTGAAGGAAAAATAGATAAGAGGATTCTTTTTTAACATAGAGCAAAACACATAGGGAAAAATTCATTTCACTTGGCATAATAGGATAGTATCTCTTTATGCTCCTGTGAGTGAGAATTATACACCATCTTAGTTCCAACCCTTTTCCTTTTCCACTGAGCAAAATTCAAGAACTATTGTTTAAAAAATGCTATTTTTTTATGCATGCTGAGTCTATTACCGACATAATATAGCCATTAGTGCCCGAGGATTCAATCATGTACTTTCAAAGCAGCCAGTATGAAGTAATTGAAAATTATATGACTCACTGCTAAGCCTGTTCCTTATTTTTATGAACAATAATGCAACAGAACTGAAAGGGAGAATGTAGGGAAAAAACACTAGCGTTCTGTCTACTAACGCAGAATACTAATTCCATTATGAAAGAGACAATCATGCAAATTATGACAGTTGTAAATATATATTTTTTCTTTCTAGTCAAAATAGACCGCATTGACAGTAAAATTAGTGTTTTCACATGGGAGACTTGTAAAGCTCTGATTCAACAGTTAGCCTATAGATATTAAGCAAAGAGGAATATTTGAAACTGGCGGGAGACAATACCACTGAAGGCAGGGTGATGTATGTCTGGGTGAGACTTATTTCTAGGGGTAAGCATTAGGGGTTTTAGAAATTTGATTACCAGTTTGATGATAGAGTTAGAAGAAGAATTTTCAGAACAATGTGTGGGCCCAAAGGGAAGGAAGTGAGATGAATTAACTGGGAACATCCAGAGGGGGACGACTTACCTGCCAAGGGTTTATTTAACTTCTTCAATGAATTTCTTTCCCTCGTACTCTGAAAAAATTAATATTGCATTGTAAACTCCTATGCTATTTATCCTGCCCATTAAAAAGTCAGGTATACCCTCACAACTTGTGGGACACACTGTACAGAATAAAGGAAAAAGGAACAGGAAGGGGAAACGTGGCCTGTCCCCCTGGAAGGAGGGGCTTGACATCTGGACTGTCAAAATCCAGAGATGAACATAGATCACACTACTCACATAAAGAGCACCCTAAACTGACCACGAATGAGGAATGTCTCTAAGCTTGCCCAGTTCTTTGCAATGTTCCTCAGAGCAACAAGAACCTGGTTATTGAGATTCCCTATTGTATAATATAGGTAATATGATCCGGCTGCAGGAAAAGTGAGAGCAAGGTGCTCACCCATGCAGAGCCCACATGATTCACAGGGGATGCCAGCCTCTGTGCTCCAAGGAATCCTCATCCATCTTGCCTCACCTCTGACAAACCACCTTGGCCCATGCATGGTGGGGTCTGGAAGCTGAGCCTGGGCTGCTCTATGGATTCTCACCAGGAATGGACCTGCTGTGTGTGCTCTACTTCCTCCCCTGCATCAATATTTAAAGCTAGATAAGCTTGGTGATTAATGGTGTCCTGTGAGTTTGCTTATCAAACTCTGAAGTCCTTAGAGCTCTACTGGTCATAGCTCATTCATATCCTCTCCTCCTCAGATATCCTGTGGAAAGAGAAACTGTCTCTAGGGAACGCTGTCCAGGAGTCCCAGGTGTTGGAATGATTAGAAGGCCCTAAAAAGAGCTCAGAGTGGCAGAAAGGACACACAGTACTAGGATGAAAGCCTCCAGGATGATAACTGAGAGCAGACATTAGATAAAGCCTCCGCTTCCTAGCGCGTGCTGAAGAAGACGACCCTCAGCAAGGCAGAGGGAAGGCTGATGGGGACGTCAGGCTGGGGCCTGAGGAGCACAGACCTTAACACAGTCAAAGAACTTCAAGATTAGACTCTCTATGCCTTTAATTCTCCTTTTTTTTCCTCTTCTTATCACCCAGTCAATATTGTCAGTCGAGTTTCTCAATGGAAACTAGATGGCCTTCACTGAAGAAAGAGTGAAAATTCAAATGCTGTTAATGACAGTTATTGCGTCAACAGTACAAATCATAAAAGAACTCTCAGTTTTTGTAGCAAAATCTACACAGGAACAAAATAACCAGAGAGATGATGAGAATTAAAAATTTACCTAATCATATGTGATATTAAGGGAACCAGAAGTCTCAGAGATAAATGGTAATACAATACACAAGGAGATATCTTGTCAAACAGTGAATGTAGAATTAAAATGCAGTCAATTTCCTCTTATCTCTTAAAGGCACACACGAGATTTTCTCACACTTGTGTGATGGAGCACAGTTGTTATGTTTTCCAATGGTATGTTCTCGGGGACCCACATTGGCCTCTGGCCCTTTAACATTGTCTTATGTCTACTTCTACTGATATAGCTTGCTATATAGCCTTTTAAAATTATTTAAAAGCCCGATATAGAGTCATCCTGCTTTCTACTCTCATTCCCAACTTTCAGTCTTCACTTTTTCCCATCTCAGTTTTATTCACTTTAGTTAGAGAATATGACATGACACAAAGTCCCCAGTGTATTTATGCTCCAATGAGTCATACCCACCACTGGGTACCCTTTTATTTCCAAGGTTTAACCACACATCATTACAGAGTATTGGAGAAGCCAAAGTATCAGAAGTTAAAAAAGTTGTAGTGTAAAATATGTTTAATCTTGGGCTTCTGATTCTAGAAGAACAAGTACATACTGAAACTGTGAACTCTTTAATCATAGAGAAATTATAGAAAAAAACATAATGAATATATAACTTCAGATAAAAACAATAAAGAAGAATTCTGTATGAGTGAGAAACAGAAAATACTCAGCCAGGACATTCAAAGCAGCCATGTGAGGCTGGGGACCAGGGCTGCCCTGTCCAAACCAGCCTAAGGTCAGAGCGGTACAACCCAAGCAAGCCCCAGGCCAGAGCCACACCTCACAGAGGGCCGGTGTCAATGGTGCAGAAGAGTCCCCACCCAGGAGCGACTGACAACGGAGAGCTGTTGTGTGGGAATTATCATCAACTACTCAAGGAAACCAACATTCTGAAAAGATACACCAAAACTCAAAAAATCAGGACTTACAGGTCAGGAAATAAAAATAATAGGGCATGTAAAAGAATTTAAAGTGTAAGTTATAACATTAACTATTAAAGAGATATAATATATTATTATTATTATTATTATTATGAAACAAGAAGAGGAAATTCTGGAAGAGCAAGAAAACTATGAAGAGAAATCTAATAAATAAATTACTGATTAAAAAAAAATCTATTTGCTACATGACTGAATAGTAGATGAAAGAAAATAGTTCTGAGCCAGAAGATTTAACTCTGAAAATCATCCAGAATGTAGCAGAAAAAAATTTCAAAAACAGAAAACAAAAATTTGTGATTTTTACCATTTTCTCTTAGAAGTTATTCAGTTTTCTGAAATTCTAGAATTTGGTGTGCTGTCGTCCCCCATCCTCCAATTTTTATCTGATATCGTCCTTTGGGAGTCTCTTTTATTTTATCATTTTTATTTTTGAGAGTGTGCTGACAGCTCATTGAGCTTTCTTCCCTTTAATGTGTCTTAACTTTTAGTGAACCCAATGGATTCCAATCACTTCAGGTGAAAACGATTACCAGAAGAGTCATTCAAGAGGATTGCTGGTCTTTTTTCCATTACAAACTACATAATGTTTTTATAATGAGTGCTAATGATACAATAAGTAAAGAAAAATACAAAGAAAAAATTATGTTTTAATGCACTGAAAGTCTCACTACCCAGAAATAACCACTGATAATAATCTGGCAGACATCTTTCCACCAAACACACATATATATGCCCACACGTACACAGATATATACAAGCAAAATAATATTGCAGTTATTATTCTATACTCTTTCTATTCCCCAAGCATTTTTCCACATCAGTAAATACAAGTAACCATCTTAATTAAAATGACCACCCCTCCCCCTGAAAAATCCATGTTCTGGCCTCAGAATAGAAATAATTGTCTTAACTGTTTACTATCATGAATGATCATGTTTAAGAATCCTCTCAGTTGAAACACTTATTTTCATCAGGGTATGTCATCCATAGGAATAAAATCTTAGTTTCTTTTCTGCTTTAGAAAGGCAATGCAACACAGCTGTATTCTCACATGCTTTTGCAGAGTATTTTTGCATTATCTTAAAAGGAAAACTTCCAATTTTATTACTTAAAAAAAAAATTGGGGGGGGTTATAAAATTTCAGAGTGAACTTTCTATCATACAAAGAAAAGAAACCCAAATTTAAAAACTGAGCAGTTAAAATAAAGATATATGAAAGAATATTCTGAAAGAAAGAAAATTATAGATATCCTTTCCTCACAGGGCTATGCATTTAAGATGTGGGGAGAAAAGGCAGAGAGATTCACCCCACCTTCGTGGCTCACACAGTTATTTATATTTTTCCAAAAGCAAAGGAGAGGGATGTAAGGCCCTACAGCTACTTTTTATGACTTGGATAAACTAAAAAGAGGTAAAGACTTTGCTTATATAAGAGACATATATAGGTCATATTATACTTTTATGAATACAAGGAGAAAAGGAAAATAATTCTGTCTAATAATAAGTATTTTGAGAATTTATACTTTCAGAAAGATACAGATTTATGTTTAAATACTAAAATCAATGCAACAAATTATCAACTAAAACAACCAAATAGAAAACCAGACATTTTAGGCATTAGAAGTTACATTTTAGAGGACTAAGAACAATTCCTCCAGTACAAGTGGGTGCCCTGAAAGTTTCTGTTATTAAAGTAACGTTTACAAGGGCAGTTTAATAAAAATAAAAAACAGAAGTACAGCACTATACATTTTCTCAAGACTCAAAGCTTTGTGACTGTTTCGTTTATCATTTCTTTTTCAAAAGGGGCTTGACCATATAGAATTTTATCTATTGCTTCCCCTTCCATTTTATATCTATTGTATCTCCCTTCCATTTTCCTGAGATTCTTTGGCTAGTGATTGTTAAAACGAGACAAATTTTTCAAGGCTAAATTCAAGAATTTAACATGTTAGCACAGATTTGAATATGGGAAATGAAAAGGGCAGGAAAAGTTTTAACAAATGAAATATGAGAAAGGTAATAATCTGTTTACTTGCTACCAAGAATTAAAATGAGGGAAAAAGTAATTGTTGCTTCCATCTGTTAGTTCCAAGTCTACTCAGCAGTTTGGGCTCAGAGAAGAAAGAGGAAGATATATATCAAAGATATTTTAGGAAAAGCAGGCTCCTCCCCCTAAAATAAGAACTGGTTATGGGAAACCAAAAAAAGAAAATCTAATGGGAAAGGTAGAAACAGTTCACTTTAACCACTGGAATTAAATAAGGTAAAAGAACAGCTGCCTCTTTCTTTCCTCTTATATCACAAAACTTTCAGTCAGATGTAGCATAAATTTTATCAGCATTTATGACAAGCAATAGCGATAATGTCCTGTAGCTAGGAAATTCCCTCTATTGTTCACTTTGCTGAGATTAAAGCTTATTGTCCTGTTATCATCACACAATTCCCAGGCTAAAATTAATCTCTGGCGCTTCTTGATAAAGGAGATCAAGTCTCTTTCTATGATGAAGAAAATGACCAATTCCCTTCTTTGGCTAAGAGGGGAGATAATGAGGCAGATATGTGCTTCAGCATCAGAATAGTTCTTTTGCATTCTGTAGGTGCAGTGCGGGGTCCTGTGACCTTTCCCATATTTCCATCAAGAATTTCTCTCTTCTTACCTCAATTACCTCTTGGATACAATCCTATAGCACACAGCACAATGCATACAGTGGCACCAACATGAAAAAATGACAGTAATTTGAACCTGTTTTTCCAGAAAGAGATTCACACATGTCAGTGTCATCAGAAATCCCTGAGCTTCACAAACCTCTCACACAGTTCTAACCATTTCAATCATTCTTTACCGTATCAATTCATCTGCAAGATCTTTTTACAGCCTGTCTTCGCAGACATGAGTCTAGTTTGTTGGTGTCCCAATAGTGCCATCTGCCGGCCGATATGATGCATTTATTTCCCCTTAGAGGCTAATCTCTAGGGCAGGATTGATTCAAAAGAGCAGTAATTGTTCTCACCACAAAGAAGAAATAATACTTCTGTGATGTGATAGAGTGACAGCTAATGCTACAGCGGTAATGGTATTGCAATATGTAAATATATCAAACCCACATATTGTACACCCTAAACTTACACCATGTTATATGTCAATTATATCTCAATTTTTAAAAAGTCAAGAAAATAAAGCAGTAATACTGCAAAAGATAATCATTACTCACACCAAAGTCAGATATCCAGAGACTCTGGATAATTTTTTTTCCCCAAGCCATGACCAACTGCTTTGAAATAAGTCACTACAGGGCTACACAACTTATAGATGTGAAAAGAAACCTTCAAGTTAATCTAGTCCAACCTCTTCATATCAATAGGTAATTAAATGATAGCTGGGTAGCAATCTCTGAATTAGTCTTTACTGACTTTCCATAAAGTATCTATAAAAAGTCAGAAACTCAAAAAATCCCTAGGAAGACTAAAATTTTCTAGCAACATTCAGATTATTTCATAATTTGGAAGAATATCCTCTAAATCTAAAATTTATGGAGCTAAATTGTGAATCAGTCAGTGACAGAGCATGCAATCTTCCAGAGATAATAATCATGCCACATGCTAAAAGTGGGGATCAAAATGTTACCAGGCCCACAGCTGTTAAGTGTGAGATTAAACATAAGGTGAAAAAAATCATGTTTTCTACAACTAGGGTTTCATTGTGTTTATTACCCCAATGACTTGGTTATTAATCCCAGAAATTTGCATTTTGTTATCTAATTTTGAAATGGAAATCTTTTTCTGGTCTTTAATAAACTTCTTAACATAGTAAGTATATTGGGGAATTTTGTAAGGTGAGAACCATCTCTTTGCCCATATGAACTGATAGTAAGGTTAAACTGAGCTTATCCAATCAACACCTAGCTATTAAAACTGACCTAGAAAGCCTGCACCCACTCTCAATGCTCTGTGGTGCAGCTGACTTCTATTCTAGATTTGCCCTTGACCTGCTGTTCTCATGTTCTTGTCTTTTTTATTTTTTTCCAAATGTCTTTCAATCATTTTGATACAGGAATCAAATTTTAGAATCTCGGGAACCAGTTTAATCTCCTTTAGATGGCTTACTAAATTGACTCAACTTTCTACTTTTCTTGCCTACCTTCTTTCAATGTTTTTTTCCCTCATCTTTAAGGAGATATGCCTTCTCCCAAAGCTAATGGATCTAGAAAGGGAAGAAGATTTATAGAATACCAAAATCTAGATTTTGTTTATCTTGGAAAAAGGTAGACACCTAGATTGAGTTTATACTTCCTTCTGTTCTGTCCCTTATCTTTTCCCTTGTTTTATGATAAACATTCATCTCTTTTTGCTGAATGCTAGGAATCCCCAGATCATTTCCTATGCCACGATCCCTAACCCATATTTCCTCTCTCTTCCTGCATCGGATGATTGCTTTCTATTCTATTTCCAAAGCAAAGTACATTCCCTGGCATTTAGCCTATTCCCTTAGCATGTAGCCCCACCACCACCCAGGACATCTGAGCTTGGGGCAAGGAACTTGGAAAATCAACTCACTGAAACCTCAAATGGTTACTAGGACACAGAAGTAACTGTGTATATAAGAACCAGTGTCTAGCCCTGGACACATGACCCTGGAATTGGGAGAATGTGGCCAGAGAGAGTTTTGGTTATCCACACAGTGGCATGTCAGATCTAACACCTTAATCTATTACCGGAAAGAAGTGTGTTAATATGTGGGTTGTGTAATTATGCTCATTAACCCATTCAAGTTATTAAAGATACTGTTTATTGGACCTAAAATGATGTGAAGTGAGTAAACAAAACCAAGTTGGATGATGATATTAAGATACAATTAATTCAATTATTTCAAAAATACATTTAGCTCCTTCTGTGTTCCAAGGACCATGAGAGATGCCTGAGATACAGTCTGTTCACAAGGAATTCACAATATAGTGTTTGCATGAATGAGAGTTGGAGAGGGTTACATTAACAAATTTCATGTTACTATTTTAAGTTCACACTAATTGAATACTAAACACAGTGATTGCACAAAGCAAGGAGACATCAATGCAGTTAGTCTGGATTAGGGAGAGTTTCCCGGAAGAGAAGATAATTGAGCTGTGCTGGCAAGAATGGAAATGATAAAAAGTTATCTCTTTGAAAGCCTGCCAGAGTCCTGATATTGTGTAAGATGCTTCCTTCAAATTATCTCATTTAATTCTTACAACAGCCAGAAAGCTATGAATTTTTATGGCAGTTTTACAGATGATAAAACTGACACTCAGAGCGATGAGGCTCGAGTCGGAAGCCAGTCTCCGGTCTCCAGATCACAGGACTGTCCTACTTTATCTGTAAAATGGGAGCTTAAGAGGGGACGTGAAGGATGCTTGTGGGAAGATATAGATACACAAGTCATACAACAGCTCTTTTAGAGCGTTAGTGTTGCAAAATGGCTGAAGCCTGGGTGTGTGCGGAAAGAGCGGTCATCCGTGGGAACAGAAGAAAAGACAGGAGGCTGAGCTTCTCAGAAGTTGGAACAGTTAACTTTGGGTCAGAGTTTTCTCTGTGATATATTTATGAATAGCTAGTGGACAGGATGCTCTAGAAAGACATCCGACTGAGGGCGCTGAAGGTGATGGGAATAGGCACCCATAACCCTATGCCAAACACGGTAGATGTATGGGACCCAGATATTCAAGGTAAAAACCAGGAGACAACTGTGAGGAAAAATTTATGGACAGGAGATTTCAATGAGTTCAAAAAGAAAGTCTAGTGGTAAAATGGAAGACAGAGAATTATATTCACCAAGGACCATTCATATTTGAAGGTTCAGAAGTGGGGCAGGTGAGGGTGACGGCAGGTTCCAAGGACTGGCCCCAGGTCAGGATTCTGGAGTAAAGCGGAGGTCAGGGCGCATGCATGGAGCGTTGAGGTAAGGGTGGTCAATGGTTCATCACTGAAGACTTTCAAATTACCTGAGACTGGAGTAGACTTGGGTTGAAGAGAGAATATTCTCTTGCTACCAAAGCTCTCAGTTAATATTTGGGCATGAGTGTGAGAATAGCCAGTGATAAGAACTGAGTACAGAAGAGCTGTTAGGACTTCTACAGGGGTAAAGGTTTTGCAGAACAAAGGAGGTAATAAACTAAAGAAGTTCCAATCAGACTCTGTAAGAAGGCTTTGAACATTAATTTTTTTCTATTATGTTAGCTGCAACATTTAAAAATAATATAAATATTGATTAATGTAAATATCAATCAAATATCTGTATTTCCAGGTTATTTGAAAATTCAGAGATACTATCAGCAACTAACTTAGTAACATGTTAACTAAAACAGCTAGTTTTTTGCTACATATGAAATTTTCAGATGAAACAAACCCAAATTCTGCTGAAAGAAAGAACCTTCTTTCAGTTAAGAAAGGATGTATATGTAACATTCTAAAGAAGGTAAGGAGTGCAAGCCTTTATTTACAATAAAATACAAGGAGAGTTCTATTTGTCAGCATAGAATAGGTTATGCCATGATAATAAGTAAATGCAAAATTTCAGCAGGTAAATACAGCAAATATTTATTAGTCATAAAAAGTCCTGGATACAAAACTCCTCCAATGGCTTCCAGAATCATCATGTCAGGGAAAGAGGTGAGGAAGGTCACTTAGCTTATTTTTATAAGCTATTTCTACATCAGATAAACCCACACCCCATTTGTCAAAACCCAGTAAATGGGCATGAGTGTGAGATCCAATCCAACCACTATCAAGCAGTCAGAAATACCTCTTTTTTGTTTGTGCTAAGGAAAATAAAATAGAAGTTGGTGTACCTATAGCATAGCCTTTGTCCTAAGAGATTTTGAGAAGACAGTGAGAAGAATTAAGAAAGAGGTCTTAGTGCATGAGACAATCATTATGGAGAAAGCACAGAGCAGGTTGAGTATGTGAGCATGGGAGAAGGTACACAGCTTATGGAGTGGGTGGGGGTCTGCATCTGTGGTGGCAATTGAGAATGACTAGGACAAGAGTCATGGTAGGATTAAATGGAACTAAGGCTTCATGCAGATGCAAACAGGTGATACTGGAGGCTTGGAACAATGGGAGAAAATAGCCTAATCTGTGTAAGCCTGAGGTTAATAAAAGCTGAACCCTTGGGAGTGTCAAAGCCCAGGTGATTCTCAAAGACAGAAGTTTTCCCTTTCATGCACAAATACTGTGAGATTTCATATACTATTGGCTTAAGAAACACATTTGCTTTTATATTCATATAGCAATTCATAAGCATTTGTTTTTGCATATGATTATGTTAAGACGGAAGAAGACATTTTCCTACAGTTTCTAAAGAGTGACAAATGGTTGAGATTCTTATTGGTCTCACAAACTGAAATTCACAAATTGAGTAACAGAGAATAACTAATCTATCTTATATCATGTGACTCCTCCACTGTCATTTTAACCAAAATGGATTAACCATTTACAGTGAGTTTAATTTCACTTTTTGTGCTTAATTGATATGTAGAAATGCAACCTAAGCACAAATAATGCAAAAAAATTATTTTATTAAGGAAATAGATTGATGATTTTTTGTCATTTTTAAATGAATTATATATATATATATATATACACATTCTGGTACAGAAAATTGGCACATTTCCCTTCAAAACCAATGTGGAATAAGTCCAAAATTGTTAAGATGTATAAGTAACAAAGTTAAGGAAGTCCACACCCCATATGGAATAAATCCACTAAGAGAAAGTACTTATATAACGTATTTCCATTTGGGGAGGTGGATCTGGTGATGTACAGGCCACATCTTACACAGTATCTCCTAATTAAATTGCCCATAAAGCAAAACTTGTAATCATGCCAGAAGTCAATAATGTAGAATAATTTTGAAAGAGATATCCCAGAATTTGGGGAAATTTTCCAATAGAAGGACTATAGATGGGAATCATTTCAAACTGAGAAGAGAGACCAAGAGAGAGAAGAAATTGTGACCTAAGAATGAATTCATCTTTAATCAAAAATGCAGTTAAGGAACCAGAAAGAGTGAGGAAGAGCAGGCCCGTTGCCGACTACTAATTCCATCACCTGACTCCTCTTACGCCTCATCCTGTGCATACTCTTCGCCATCAATGTGCTTTCTACAGCACTGAGTAACTCCTAATATGCAGCATAGCTGCACAGTGGAGTTAGAAGGGAAAAGGAAATTGTCCCTTAGACACTTAGAACAAATAAAGAGAAAGTATTTGTAAATAATGATAAAAAACAATAGATGATAAAAGAAAGAAAGGCAGGGTCTCTAGTAAGAGGAAAATGAGAGTCATGGAGTGTTGATTAAGATTTAAAAAAACATGCCCATTTAGAAATCCAGTAGTAAATTTAAACGTTCTTTTTTCTCTCAACTACATTATAAGTGTTAATCATTTCTATGGCCCAGATTATATATTGTCGTAATTTAAGATTCCAAAACCATTAAATATTATAGTGTCAGGAAATACTAAAGCAAAACACAAGTTGTGAAGTTTCAAAAATCTAATTATAAAGTTTAAGTTGGTTTTAGAAATTTGGTACATTATGAGCCTGTTTTTGATCCTGGGGTATATGGACAATGACACAACTTGATCATGTGTTAGAATATAAAAATATCTTTAATCAATTCCAAAATGCAAAATACATCATTCATATTTTCTAACTATGGTATAATAATTTTAAAAACAAAGTTTAAAAAATCTAAAAATATTTATAATTAACCATGCAGGTAAGACATCATAAATGTACTTACAATTTTATACAAAGCGAGAGAAAAGACCCAAGCTTTTCAAAAGAGAAAATTATCAATGACATTGGAAGGAAAGAATAATAAAGATACAATGACGTCTTTCACCTCAAAACTAAATGTCAATATAATTGAACTGAATTGAATGTAATAAATTTAAAAGGTTTTTTCAAGGAAATAAGGAATAAAAGGCAAACTTTTGGTAGACATAATTCTATAGAAAGGGTAAAAGTGCAAAAAAAGAAAATGCACAATGAGAATGGAAATCAGATACCAGAAAGAAAAAAGTGAACGCAGTTATTCTGGTAAATTTGAAAACCCAAATTAATCCCCTGAGTGTGCTTGTTAAAAATATGGATTCTGATCCTCTCTTCAGACTTCATGAATCAGAATCTCTGGAGGATGACCCACAGGAAATGGCATTTTTAAATTACAACCTCTAACCCCACAGACTCAAGCCACTTAAAGTACTAAAGTGTGAGAGTCACTGATTTAGACAAAATGAAATTTTTCATTAGGAAAGTATTCATCACAAGAGCAACTCAAGAAAAAATAATAGAAAATCTGAATAGATTAAGGGTCATGAAAAAACTGAAAAGAATTTTTGAAGATTACTTATAAAAAGCACATTCAGCTGCATGACTTTATAGACAGTTTAAAAAAAATAACCAGATAATCTCTCCTGTATTTTTTCTAGAGAATACAAAATTTAACCAGTATATTTATCTTATTTATTTTATAATAGTAACAAGTGAGACTAAAAATTAATTTCAAAACATGCCACAAATTGATTTTAAATAAAAATAAAATCCATAATTAAAATAGATGTGAATCTCTAAATGAAATCCAAGCAAATAATAAAAATCCCAGTCTCAGTAACTACTTCACTTATTCTAGGATTCCAAACATACATTAATATTGGGAATGCATTTAAATATTAAATAATAGGACAAAAAATTAGCTATTATGAACATAAGCAGAAATTAAATTCCCAAACTGTAATCAAATTTCAGGTATGTTAATGAGTTTAGTTTTTCAAAGAGCACCCAGAACTCATTATTAAATATTTGTAAGAGGAATTACAAGAATTTCTAACTTTATACACAACAGGGAAAAATTAATAAAAAAACAAAAACAAAAAAAAGGTTAATAAATTTGATTGTAGATAAAGACTTCTGTACAAAACATATTGCAAATGAAAGCAAAAGGTAAATGCCAAATTCAGTAAAAGTATAACACGTATGAGAAGTTCAGTATTCTAAATTTATGAAGAACACAAGATAATAAGAAAATTCCCAAGATCCTATATCAAAAACAATATTCAAACAAATATGTACAACTATATGCCTCATTTGAAATAATAATGATCATGCCAACAAAAAATTATCAATTTAACAAATTTTGTGACAATATTATGAAGGGAAAATTTATTTCTAAGAGTAGTTATAAACATTTCTGTAAAGTGTTTTGGAAGGGTACATAAAACAAATAGATTAAAAAGTTCATATTCTTTGGCTCAGTAATACTGTTTTTCTATCTGGCTTCCTATAATGAACATAATGTTTTTGAGACTCATCTCTGTTTTTGCATGCATTATTTTGTTCCTTCATACTGATGAATAGTATACTATTGTATGATATTTCTACATAGATGATAGGTATATATGGTAGATGTAGACATAGACATAGATCTCCAACGCTTTGTCTAGTTTCAGCTTGTCATCTCAATCTCTTCCTTTTGAGTCGCTCTGAAAAGTAGTGCTGAAATGGTGAAAATCAGCCCAACATTGAAATAATTTATTAATTAATGTGCCCCAATCTTCCCTTTTACAATTGCCCTTATTATAAATTATTTGTTTTACTTTTCAGCTAAGTAATTCCAACAATCAATTCTTCAAGGAGTTTATATATATATATACCTCATAATTACTATTCTTATGACTCATTAACACACACACACACACATGCACACTAGAAAAAGGTACAGCCATAATGAATCCTATATATACCTTCTCATTTCAGCTTCCCAGAACTGCTGTTCTTGGCAAAATATTAGGCCATTAAAGTAGCAAATAGCATGAATTGTACCATTCTTTATATTAAGTGTTATCCCTGAAATTTCCATATCACTAACTCACTCAATAATATCTTTTGAAGAACTTCTTTTATCACCCAGCCAGATAAAATCAATTTTACAGGACATTCACTTAAAAAAATTACTATATATGTAATTTATACATGAAATTATGAATACATGATTATACATGATGTATATGAATATTAATATAGAATTTTACAGAGAGAAAACATGATATTCTCTAAAATGCATGTGTTATTGGGCCAACATACTCATTTTCCAAACAGTGAAATTTTACATTAAAGTAAAATATTCCCTCAGGAGGCTGTGAGTGAGTGGAATGTAAGTTAAAACAGAACAAACTGGATGATTATAACCAAGTGTTCTACAGTAATTTGACACATTTTTCTTTACTGTACCAGTATACCTGTCAAGCAGGCTGAAATGTCCTTGTTAGCTGGTATTTCCTCACTTCTGGACAGGAAAGATATGCTATCCATTTGTTCAACATTCTCAAATTTTTTTCAACAGCTTTATCAAGATAGAATTTACATATTATAAAATTCATCAGTTTTAAGTGTACAATTTAGTGGCTTTTCAGTAAATTTATGGAGCTCTGCAAACACTGTCAAAATTCAGAACATTTCCATCATCCCCAAAATTTCCCTGGGACCAATTTGCAATCAATTCCCACTCTGCAGGGAACCAACTATGAATTTGCTTTTTGTCTCTGTACATTTGTCTGTTCTAGGCATTTCCTATAAATGGAATGATATAAATAGATAGCCTTTTGAATGTGGCTTTTTCCATTAACAAATGGTGAGGATTATCCATGCTATTACATGTAATAGCCGTGCTGTAAGAAGTAGTTTGTCCTTTTTTGTGTGCCAAATAATATTCCACAGTATGAATACAGTGCATTTTGTTTATCCTTCACCAGATGATGGATTTGGGACATTTCCAGTTTTGAATATTTTGAACAATACTCCTATGAACAGTCATATACAAATCTTTGTGTATATCCACTTTGTGTGTATCCACTTCTATCATTAAATATTGTAGAATCTTTGAGATTTTGATAAGGTTATCACAGTATCTTCTTTCTGGTCAGTGATAAGCCTCATAAAATCAAACTAAATTTTAGAATATTTGTAGAATCCAATCTCACCATGTGTATTTTTATTCATATTATTTACTATTTCAAAGGAGCTCCTTTCCTGATCCTTTTGAGTCAGCCGACTGCAGCCCTTTGTATGTGAATAGAGCTAATATCTTTCAAAGATAAGTTATTTCAAAATAGCTTGAAGCCACAGCAATTCTTTGGAAATTGAAATACTTCACTTTGAAAGGGTAGCTATCGCTGTGTTGCCATTTGGGGTCCTCCCTACTCTTCCCTTTATCCCCTCAGACCACAGCAGCAGGTGTAGAAGCATGCATCGACGCCTCGCTTGTTCTCGAAGAGTTGGGCTGCCATGCTTCCATGCGCCTTGGAAACGGATAAACCAGCTACAACTACTGTGGGATATATTGCCCATGCCAGCATATAAGAAAAATGGAAACATGAGCTAAATTCTTTGAAGGAGAGTCCCGACACAGAAAAAAGGGAAACCAAAGGCAGTCACTAAAGAAAAGATTAAGAAACATATTTATTTGGCCAGATGTCTAAGCTATATTCCTTAATTTAGTAATTATATAACTTAATTATCAGTAATCAAGTGGCTATTTTGATGTAGCCTAACACCTTTGTCTTTTATCTCAATTATTTCTGGACTTGGGAGGAAAATGCAAAAGTGTGGTTGAGCAGTCCCCCTTGCACATCAATAGGTAGGAGGTAACACCACACATTGGTGATTGCATAAGAAATGGATCAAGTTGTGGGCAGCTCAGGAAGAAAATCAGTGAGAGTAAAAGATGAATTTGAATTTGTGAATACTTCTGGGTCACAGTGAGCTGACTTAGTGAGTCTCATGATGTGTCTGTGGTGGGCTGATATGAAGGATGTTGATCGAGGTAGCAAAATGTGAAGGGAATCTCTATTCCAACAGTTGCAGAGGTAGCTATGACTTGTTCATCCCTTCATACATTTAATAGAACAAAGCTGTTTCCATGGGTAAGATAAATGCCTTTCTAAACTTTGATTCAGAGACAGTAGTTGCTGGGTCTTTCACTGGTTTGAATAGGGGTAGAACTTCTAAAGTTTATAACAGATTGGAGAAAGTATCTACAAAGCAAAGAACACTATTTGAATTGCGTTAGAGACCTAAAGAGATCATATTCACACATTTTTACCTCAGGAAGACTGCAGACCAGTTGAGAAGGTAAGCTGTTCATTAAAATTGTTATTTTACTTCTAAAATAACATGCTTATTACAGAGAAGACCCTTGTCAGTAGAAGCCTTCTTTTCCTAGAAAACAACAACACTGAGTAACTGGTCTCCTAGATGGAGAAAGCACTTTTTAAGTATTCTGAGCCATAGTCATTGGAATTCATTTCTGATACGCCATTCCATTCATTGCAAGAGTGCCATATCAGTTCATCTCACAGGGCCAGCTAAGAGGAGGAATGGGGCTCGAGTTAGCCAAGGTTAGCATTAAAAAGCAGAAATTGAATGACATTTTTGATGATCCTTATGTCCAGGCAATTAGCATGGGTTTCTTCTTTTGCTAAATTTTCTATTTTCCTTCCTTCTCTGGCCTTGATGCTTTCATTGAAACTTGAGTTTTCATAGTCTCATCTATTTTTAGTCAAAGCCTTTATCCCAATTGTACTGTTTGTTCCATGTCTGTCCTGTCCAATGTGTTTTACACTCCATAAGGGCAGAGATCATATTTATCTTGGTCACTACTATATCCTCTTTGGCTATCACTATGTAAACACAGAAATAATAAACTCCCAATAAATATTTGATGACACATTAATGGCTGCCCTTCTGATATAATTGTGTTCTAGGCCAATAATTGATTAAAATGTTACATGACAACTTCTGAGTCATGAAACTATTCACAATGATGATATAATAACTGTGGTAATTTATATTTCTTTATGGAAAAGTGAGTAATTTAAGCAATAAGAACTACCTGTTGATGGAAGGGATCACTATGGAATAGGATGTTTGGAGAAAACATTATGGAAATCGTTCAGGAGATGAACAAAAACCCAAAAGATATGTGGTCCTCATAAAGGCAGGAAGAATGATAGTGGACATTCTAAATTAAGAAAGCCATGTGAAGAAATACATGGTGCAAGATTCAGCTTTAGTATAAGAAATACTCCTAAATGAAGAGTTCTGATAAAGAAAAAGTTTAAATAAGCTGGACATATCTGTGGTGGGTTAGTTAAAATATGTTGATTAATTTGTTGACACTCCCTCATTCGTCTTCCACTGAGTGTGGGCTGAAGCTTCTAACAGAAAGAAAATAAAAGCAGGACTGATGGTGTGTAACATTGGAGACTAAGACAGAGAGGGCTCTGCAGCTTCCGTTTAGACTTTTCCATGGATCACTCACTCTGGCGGACGCCAGGTTCCATGTAGTGACAACATGTCAGTGACTCTACGGACAGGACCACTTGGTGAGTGAGGAAATGAGGCCTTGTGCAAAAAGCCATGTAATTAATGAGCATCTTGGAAGCGGATCTTCAGCCCCACCTGTGCCTTCAGATGACGGCAGCCCTGGCCACTGATGTGGCTGCAACCTCGTGACAGTTCCCAAGCCACGACCTCCCAGCTAAGCTACTCCAGGAGTCCTGACCCTCTGAGACTGTGTGAGACAATACGTGATTTTGTTTTAAACGGCTGAGTTTCAGAGTAATTTGTTGTACTACAAATAAATCACTAGTAGACTACCATCGACTGTGCTGGGGCTCCAAGAACATTCAAATAAAGGAAACAAGGTAGCCCTTGAATAATGATACTAGCCACTGTTGGACTAAATCTGGTAGTAGCATATAAATGCTTGATTAATAGCAATAGACAGGTAGATGTCATACCCCCCCAAAACGCTTTTCCCTTTTATTCTTTGTGTAGATTATTTAGTGAACACTCTACTGTGATCCTGATACCAGGTAGATACACGGTTTTAAGTTAATCAGCTACTGATTGAATGAATGGCTATTACAAGAGAGTGGAAAAAAGATGATGTTATTATTTCCCATCATTACTTATTTCTAATTATATTACCCAGAGTGCTTCCCTAGTGAGGTCCAATGTCATCACTGTTTTCCTATTTTACAGTTACTTCACATCCCTGGGCCTTCATTTTCTCACATATAATCGAGGAGAGTACTTGTACCTACCTAACAGGGATGTTGCTTAAATTATATTACTTAATATGTGCAGAATTGTTAGAATTGTTAATGACATATAGAAAGCAAGATATAAGGATCCCTATTATTATACAGAATTTATGAATCTTCAGTTTTTCTTATTAGATAATAAAAGTTCAGTTTCTAAATTCGGACTCCCTGGCTGCGAATACTTCTCTGTCCTTAGTTTTCTCATCTACAAAAGGAGGGCATCATAATATCTAGATTTTAGGGTTTTGTCAGGTAACTTAGTACATGTAAGGTGCTTAGAACACTATCATACACACAGGAAGATTTCAAATGTTAGCACTTATTCTAGGTGTTTGAGTGGATAACTAAACAGATAGCAAATTGGCCTGGAATTTAATTTTAAAATTTAAATGTTCAAAGATTCAAAATAACTGAATATTGTAACTGGCTCAATTTCAATTAATTACAGATATATTAGATTTTTCAAGAAACAGAAAATATATACAATGGATAGAGAACTCTGGCTCAAAAAGGCTTTCCTCTACACAAATGTACAGGAATCCACTCTCCCATTTTCTATGAATAGATTAATAGCCAGTTTCTCACTTGGGTCATAATGAGCAAAGTCCATGCCAAACTTTTCTCAGGGCCAGAGGAATAAAGGTCTAAATGGATTTGTTTTATAATGGGAGTAACTAGAGCCCAAGAAATTACAAGCTGAGTTTAAACTTAAACTGTACAATCCTACCTTAAATTTTAAACCTTATTTATTATAAAGCTTAGCTTTATTGAATGGCCAGAAAGAGACTATAATAGAATAGAGTAAAGTATATGTTTTGGAAGGAAGGAAGGAAGGAAGGAGGGAAGGAAGGAAGGAGGGAAGAGGGATGTGGGAGGGAGAAAAGGAAGGAAGGCAGACAATCCCTGACCTTCAGGAACTTGCAGCTTTGTGATTAAGTGATCAAAACAGAGTTCCAACAAGTACAGAGAGTGTGATACAGAAAGGATACATTGTTTTGGCAAATTAAAAAAGATAAAAGTCTGGGTTAATCTGGAAAGTTTCCTTAAAGGAATTGATCAGTGGCTCAGTGCATGCATTCTCACCATGTGACCTTAAGGAATCCCAAGAAACACATGATAGTTACTTTCCCATCTCACTATTTAGCAACAATCCTGCTCTAAGAGTAGCGGCTCTGAAGCAACTCCCCAGCAAATTCCAGAAAGGAATTGCCTCATGCCTCATACCCCTGAAATGTGGACCACTTGAGTTAACACTTTCCTCAGAGCCCATTTCACATCCTTGTTTCTCAAGGTGTAAATCAAAGGATTAAGAGAAGGAGTGACAATATTGTTTAATACCTGAATAACAGAATCTAGCCAGGGGCTGGAAGCAGGCCTGAGGTAGATGAGCATCACAGGCCCATAGAACAAGAAGATGGAAATCAGGTGGGCACTGCAGGTTGAAAATGCTCGGCGCCTGCCTTCGGAGCTGCTGATTTTCAATATGGAAAGGACAATGCGGCCATAGGACGTAAGGATAAGGAAGAAGCATGTAAGGGTCACAACATCCACGTTAGTAAAACTCACTGTCTGAGCTAGAGAGGTGTCTGCACAGGCCAGGGGCAACATCACAGGGATATCGCAGAAGAAATTGTCCACCTCCCTGGGGCCACAGTAGGGCAATTTAAAGACCAGAAGTGTGAGGATACTTCCGTGCAGACAGCCACCCAGCCAAGTGCTCAGTGTCAAGCTCGCACACACCCTGTGGTTCATGATGACCGTGTAATGCAAGGGGTGACAAATAGCCACAAAGCGGTCATAGGCCATCACCGTGTAGAGGAAACACTCAGTGCCCCCCAGGAAGTGGTAAAAGAAGAGCTGGGAGGCACAGCCCTGGTAAGAGATGGTCCGGCTCTGCCCCATTAGGTAGAGCATCATTTTGGGGGAACTCACAGAAGGGAAAAATATGTCAAACACTGACAAGTTTCCTAGGAAGAAATACATGGGGGTGTGGAGGTTGGCAGAAACCAAGATGGTGAGGAAGATGAGCAGGTTTGCCAGCAAGGTGAAGAGGTAAAAGGCCAAAAACAGGACAAACAGCATGTTCTCTAGCCCTTCAGTGTTAGGGATTCCCAACAGGATGAACTCGGTCACGGGAGTGTTGTTCTGCATGTTTATGCATCAGGCAATCCTAGAAAAGCCAGGCAACAATCGTGATACAAGACCACAAAGAATGGAAAATATCTGCCTATAGGAGTTATTTCTATCTAAGGCAGTGGCCATGTGCAAAACGAGGCCAGAAGGTGAAAGGGAGACCAGGAATAAGTCTGGGATGAAAAATATTCTGTATGATACTATAACGATGGATACCTGTCACTATGTATTTCTAAACCATGGATGTACAACACTGGGAATGGACCCTGATGTCAACTATGGACTTCAGATGATTATGATATCTGTAACAAATGTATCCCCTGGTGGGGGTGTTTGATAATGGGGCAGGCTATGAGTTTGTAGAAGACTCGGGTATCAGGAAATCTGTGAACTTTCCACTCAATTTTGCTATGAACTTAAAACTCCTTTTAAAAATTATTTTTTTAAAGGACAGAGGAAGATAAACAGGTCTGGAAAATGTTCTTTTCATCAGACCCACAGCAGAGCATTATGTAAATATACTAGCAGAATTAAAAGGTCTCTCTCTAGGCTGGAAGTACATAAAGTGGCCCTTTAATCTGAACCTTTAAGTTTCTAACTCAGCAACCAGATTGACAAAGGTTTTTGGCCAAACTTGCCCTCGATGAAAGTATAAATTTCACAAATTACCTTAGATACACTTTGAAAATCCTTCACATTTCTCCTCTGCATTCAGTACTCAGTGCCTTGTCTCCAGCCAAACTTGTTCTCTGCAAAGAGTCTGACATGAGTCCAGGAAAAAAAAAATCTGAGAAAAGATATTGCATAATCACAAAGTCATTTGGAAAAGTACTGAATTTCCACCACAGATTTTCAGGCAGAACCTCATAGCTCATCTCTTAGGGAAACAGAAGAAGGAATTACTCTTCTGCAAAGGAGGGTAAACCAGATGTTTTTCTTCCAACTCTAAATTCTAAAAGTTTATATTTTTTAAAAAAGTTTATATTATAGCTTCACAGAAATTCTGTGAGCTTTACTATCACTGCATTTACTTATATTTGCATTTCAACTCTTAGCCTTGTAAATTATGGAATGAAAAAATATATATCCATTAAATGCAGTTCTTGTATTGATAAGTAAATTGCTATTGATAAGGAAGTATATTATAGATTGAGGGGTATTATGTTTAGTACACATGGTGTGGGGGGTCACGGGGAAAACAGTGTAGCACAGAGAAGGCAAATAGTGACTCTGTGGCATCTTATAACACTGATGGACAGTGACTGCAATGGGGTGTGGGTGGGGACCTGATAATATGGGTAAATGTAGTAACCACATTGTTTTTTCATGTGAAACCTTCATAAGTATATATCAATCATACCTTAATGAAAAATTATTTTTTATGCAATATAATTGTTATACAATATTATGCCAGTTTCAGGAACACAGCAGTGATTTGACAATTTATACACACTATGAAATGCTCATCATCATAAGTACAATTATCATCTGTAACCATATAAAGTTATTACAATATTATGGACTAAATTCCTTATGCTTTCTTTCATCCCCATGACTTATTTATTTATAGTTGGAAGTTTGTCCCTCTTAATCCCCTTCACCTATTTCACTCATCTCTCTACCTGCCACCCTTGTAACAACCATCACTTTATTCTTTGTGTTTATGAGTCTATTTCTGTTCTGTTTGTTCATGTGTTTTTTTAGATTCCACATACAATTGAAATCATATGGTATAATTTCTAACTTTTATACTAACTGCAAAATAGAATTCATAAACAAAGAATCTATCCCTTTCAAAATCACCACCTTCCCGCCGCAGACTGTTCTCCGGCCACACAACACACACGCACACTGATCCCCGAGACCCCCCTTCATTCCAGTCTCAGTGCTGACTTCCTAACGCATCACTGAACCCAGCGACACATTTCCTTAAATGCCGCGCCACGATTCTCCTTCTTCAGTTTGTTGAGCAGCGGAATGACCAGGACAACTTTGACAGTAGAAATAGGACAGAAGAAATAAAAAAGAGAGTCGTATAAGCAGAACAAGGATTCAATACCATCAGGGAAGGTTTTAAACACATACCAGCTAATGGAAAGCACATCTAGCATGCAGAGGCTTTTTTTTGAAGTTTGTAGGTGAGAAGAATGTGTTCCTAAAGCCAGAACTCTACTCTGGTGGGAGATGCCACAGCACAGAGTCAAGGCTTTGAACCGCCTGCTCTTGAATCCAGCACGTAGATTCCACACTTAGCCCTGCTATGGGATCTGGCTCTGAACCTCTGGGTGTGTATTTCCAAACTGAAGAGTTTATTTAGAGACGCCATCCCCAGTGGTCCAATCCTTAGGCTTCAGATGCATGAATGAGCCAAGGGAGTAATTATAGGCCTTCCCCTCTTTCCTCATCTATTACCTATTTCATTATTTCATAATACTATATATTCCCTATAAAAGTCACATTGCAACTTCAAAAACTATTTGGTAAATATTCAAAAAAGAAAGAAAAAAATACCATAGTTCCTTTACCTTAGCATTACCAATGTTAACATTTTAGTGTTTTCTCCCCATTTGCCATACCACATGGTTACAGTATATTTTTAA
The DNA here is from genome assembly GCF_030020395.1 of Manis pentadactyla. Classification (NCBI taxonomy): domain Eukaryota; kingdom Metazoa; phylum Chordata; class Mammalia; order Pholidota; family Manidae; genus Manis; species Manis pentadactyla. The sequence continues at coordinate 9,920,840 of NC_080031.1, read as the reverse complement.
CTGGTTACAATCATATTGTATATGTAGTTTTGCCCTTTTAATTTTAATTTGTTAATTGATAGTTTTCTTTATGTTTCCCAAAGTAAAGAAGTATAGGTTAGGTAGGTACATAGATAGATAGATATGTGCATATAGTACTATGATGAATCTTAATTAATGCAGTTAACCGTATTTGGGACTTCATTAATGATAAGCTTACATAAATAGAAATGCTATACAAGTGACAAATATTATGGTTTTTAAGATTATTGTCAAATTACTTACTTTGTAATCAGTGGGGCTTATGGGGGCCAATTTTACCAACATTATATATTAACATATTTAATAGTTTTAAAGGCTATTTCATAAGAATTGACAATGAACTATGTTTTAATATTTGTTTTTAGTAACTCCTAAGGCTAAGTGTATTTACAAATGTCTATCATTTTTCCTTATAACTAAGACAAGGTGGCATTGCGATAGGGTTAGACGAAGAGACAAACGGAATCAAAAGGAGAACATAAAACACACCCCCTGAATATATGGATATTTGACTTTCAAAGGTGGCATGGCAGATCACGAGGAATTTTTTTTCTAATTATGCTTGGACAACTGGATCAACAAGGAAAAATATATAATTAATCTCATGCCACATACCATATACAAAATCAAGTCCAGAGTTAATATGAACCAAAAACTTCTCAAACAATACAGGTTTTACAAGTTAAATTGGGGAAAATAGGTTTGAACCAGATATAGAAAGTAGTAACAGTAAGGGAAACATCAATAATTTTGGTTGCTTTAAAATTGAGAATAATATTAAAAGAGTAAAAAAGAAAAACAAAAAAGAAGAAAGTGCATTTCAGAGGTGTTATTTATAGCACATGTTACTAATAAGAATGAATATTCAAACTATGTAAAGATCTCCTAAAATGTATATTAAAAAAAAACAAGCAATCTACTATGAAAGTAGACAAATGACTTGACCAGTCTTCACAAAAGAAGAAATTCAAATAGCCAACAAACATGAATGAAAAATCTACTCATTCTCTTTAAGAAATAGAGAAATGAAAAAATTCTGATAAGATTTTGCTTAAAGTAAATGTCAAAATCATCAATTATTAGAACTTATACATTGTTGAGTGGAATACAAATTTATAGAACCATTTCAGAAAATGGTTTATAGGTTTGAAATAAGGTGGGAGTTATTTTCCTTATGATACAGAAATTTCTCTGTAGAAACCCATGCGCATGTGTCTCAGGATAATGTATAAGGATTCAAGGCAGAATTCTTGTTATAGCTAAAATCTGAATGCCCAAATATCTACCAAGAATATGTTTTGCAGTGGAATAATATACATCAATAACAAGAATGGGTTTGCAACTATACATATCAATATGTACATGTCTTTCAAACAAAAATTTAAATAGTAGAAACTAGACATTAAGTAAGTAGATATTCCACAAATATAAATTTTAAAAAGACAAAGTGAAACTATTGTTTAGATATAAGTTCAAAATTAAAAAGAAAGCAGAATTACCATATAAATTGTGATAATGGAACAGAAAATGATTGGCTTCAGGAAGGATTTGTGAGAGGTCAAAGATGCTGGCAACATTTAATGTCTTAATTTGGGTGGCGGTAGCATGATTGTTTGCTTTATAAAAGATTTTAACTACATTTATGCTTATACACTTTTATCTTATACTTCACAACACAAGCAAATGACTAAATTAAAAATAGTTGGATTAGAGGTTTTCTGTTCTGGCCTATGATGCAATAATAGGAATTGAATATTATCTTCCCACCACAAATAAATAGAGTTTAGCCAAGTTGTAGGATATGACTAATATATAAGAATCAATTGTATTTCTATTTATTAGCAATGAATAATTAGAAACTGAAAATTTTAAAACTAACATTTAAAATAGCATCAAATTAGAAAATAATGATGAATCTGACTAAAGATATGCTAGACCTGGACACTGAAATTGTACAACATCGTTGAGAGAAAAGAAAGAGAGATCTGATGTTCCTGGGTCAGATACAGTATTGCTGATACATCAATTATCCCAAAGTCATCTATAGATTCCATGCAATTCTAATGAAAATCTCAGCAGGTCTTTTCTGTACAAATTGGCAAAATGATTCTAAAATTTATGCAGAAATGCAAAATAGCAAGAAGAATTTTGAAAAATGCCATTGGAGGAATGGTTCAGTGGCATAGCAGGCTCAGTGATGGAGGAGGTGGCAAGGTACGTGACGGTCTTCCCTTATCTAGTCTTTGTTAGAGCATCAACAGAAGTCACAAGAATGTGTGGCTGGACCCAGCTGTGTCTTTTTCCACGTGCAGAGGACTATTATCCAGAATTCTTCATGATGTTGTAAGTTCTGGCTCATTTATCACCTAAAACACCATTGGATTTCAGCAAAATATAGCCTAGAAAGATGAATTACTCCTTTTTTTTTGTCCCTGAAGAAGGTAAAAGTCAGCGAATGTCATTATCTCTTGAAGGAAAAAGGAATTAAACAAGTTGTGTAGTGCTCTTAAAATCTAAGCAATGCCTGAACCGTAACAGCGAGGCAACAATAGTAGTTTTGGTCCATGCAGCAAGATAGGAAAGAAAATTAATGTGTGTTTACCTTTGAAAAGGAAAAGACAAAATTAATATTTTACAAAGATAAGATGACTGTAAACCTACATAACCAAAACAATCAAATAGAAATTAATAGCATTCATAAAGGTATGTAAAAGTAGTTGGATACAAGTTTAAATTAACAAAATTATTAGTATGTATTTTATAAAAAGATTTTAAAGTGTATTAACTGGAGCTAAATTGCAAATAATTCTTAAAGTAGCTTTTCAAGGTAGTATTGTTATTTTACACTGATTCTACATGACTTATAATAAAGGCAGACAGCCCACATAAGAACACTGGGTAATATGATAGGTTAACTGAAAGAGATATTAATGTAGAGGGCTTCAATTCCTCAAAATCCATCCGATGGAGAGTGATGTTTTCTACATATAAGTGAGAGCATTTCTATTAGCATAAAAGGCTTTTGAAGTTGATATTTTCTTCCTCAAAGACTAAGGACTTTGGGCTTCTATTTTATTGGCCCAGGTTTTCTCTTCATTTTCATAAAACCCTTTTCCTGATAATTAGGATATATATTAGTTCTAGAAAAGCATATTTCCCTCCCTTTAGTTAAATTAATTCAAGGTTAAAAATCAACTTTCACAAGAAATCTAAATATATTCTAAGTTTAGAGGATAGAAGGTACAAAAAGAGAAGTCCCTGAACAGAGGAAATCTCTGAATCAGACAAGGGGAGGGGGCATCCATTCTTGACTAGAAACTTGCCCAGTGTACAAAGCCCCAGAGGCAGAAAGTTTAATTAATAAGGTGTTTACCTGGAATAATACTTGGATCATCCCTAGAGAAAAGCTCCAGAGCTCCTTTTGGTGACTGACTATAATCCCCAGAAAATAAAGGATTCATCAAAGAGACTATGAGCCTCACCAGAGAATTGTTCCTTTGGGGATGAAAGCCCATATTTTCTACCTCTGAATTTAAAGAAGAAATCAGAGAGGAGAAAAACCTGAATCATTTCCAGCACAAGGAATTTTCAAACCCAGAGTATCATGGGTATTTATTTTGGTAATTCGTTTTTGGCTAAATAAAATTCCTTTTGGAATCATGGACCATCAAATGCAAAAACAACTAAAAACAAAGGCGTTTGGAAAACAATCCTGAGTACTTACAAAGTGGAAACATTAGCCTCCATAAGGACTCATGGGCAAAGGCAGAATCTCCTGAGATATCAAACCAATTTAAGATCTATAATTAAAAATGAGTTTATTTCTACAGTTTGTTCTTGTTGTATTGCCTCTGCAAGAAAAACAAGCATCCTACACATCAAAGACTGAGAGTTTCTTTAAATCTTGTATTTTGTCTATGATCCAAAGCTTAGTTGTAAAATTGGTAAATAGCAAACATTGACAAAACCTTAGCATTTTTCATAGTTCTGAATTTTGAGATGATTACAATGTAGTTATGGTCATAGTTTTGTTTTTCTTCTTCAGCTTCAGTTTACAGTGCCTTAGTCACGCCTACATGACAACATACGATTTGCATCATTTTATAACACAAAACAGTCAAAATTCTATAAAACCACAGTCAATAAAGTGCTTCCTCTATAAACCTGAGCATTACGACTCTGAGCTGAAACAACAGAAAAGCCTGTATTTATCAGATACCCCAAAATGGAAGCATATTCCTGATATGACTCTATATGACAAAAGTATCTCATAAATTAGTGAAAAAAATGCTCCTTTTCTATCAGAGAGGACCAGATGTCCAGGTTTCTCTTCTTTTTTTCATACCTTGTATTTCTTGTTGAATTTAAAATCTGGAGAATATTCAGATAGAAAGAAAGAAGGAATCAAAGAGAAAGGAAGGAAGGAAAAAAGGAGGGAAGAAAGGAAGGGAAGGGAGGAGATAAGGAAGACACAGAGAAAGAAAGAAACTTACAGTCTGAGCCCTGGAAAAATAGAAATCCTGGCTTGGGTGGATGAAATAGGTGAAGTAGATGAAGAGGCACACACACAAAAAAATAAATTATAATAAAAATCCTACAAACAATAAAAATGATTTTAGACCACATAGTTTTCTTTAATTTTAGAAGAACATTTCTGTCTGTTTTAAAGCAAATATACTCACTCAGTCCTGAAATTCAAACTCCAGAGATACAGTTGAGTTCTCCTCAGTGCTGAAGCAGACCTAGTTCTTCACGGAGAGATGATTCTATCCCACCTTGAACAAAGTCACAGCCCCCTTTGCACGCGGCTGTTCCCTCTGTAGCAGCCATTCTGGACACCCTCAGCCATGAGCTGGAAACGTTATCATTATATTGTGGACCTTGCTAATGCTTTCTTCTCTATGGACATAGCACAAGAAAGTCAAGAACAGTTTGCCTTCACGTGGGAAGACCAGCAGCAAACACTCACTGTCCTTCCACAGGGACACCTCCACAGTCCCACCATTTGTCATGGACTTGTAGCCCAGGACTTGGCCACATGGAAGAAACCACCAATGGTGTGGCTATATCACTACATTGATGATATGCTCACATCTGATTCTTGCGCAGGTTTAGAAGGGGCAGTTCCTAAACTGCTGGAACATCTACAGGAGAGGGGATGGGCTGTGAACTGCACCAAAGTTCAGGGACCTGGTTTGTCTATAAAATTCTTGGGGGTTGTCTGGTCGGGTAAAACTAAAGTTGTTCCTGAAGCAGTCAGACAAGGTCCAGGCTTTCCCCACCCCTACCACTGTGGCAATCTTACAAGAGTTTTGGGATCTGTTGGGCTACTAGAGAGATTTTATGCCACACTTGGCACAAATTCTGAAGCCCTTATGCCAGTTGGTATGAAAGGGCACCAGGTGGGACTGAGATGAAACATGTGCCGCTGCTCTTACTGCTGCTAAGCAGGCAGCCAAGGCTGTTCAGGCCCTGAGTGTAATGGGCCCATCAAGGCCCTGTGAGCTAGGTGTTCATGTGACCGAAGATGGTTATGGACGGGATCTTTGGCAACGGCTTGAACAGACATGCCAGCCTATTGGATTCTGGTCACAACGATGGAAAGGAGCAGAGGTCTGGTACACCTTGACAGAGAAGGAACTGGCTGCTGTGTACCATGCCTTGCTGGCTACACAGCCCATAACCAAAACAGCTCTGACCAAGGTAATAAAACTACCTATCTTATCATAGGGTGGGTGAAAGACTGGACTCAAAGGCCACAGAGTGGCATGGGCAGACCCCTACACTGGCCAAACAGGGCACATACTTACAACAGAGTACTGCCCTGTCTACTAGCCCCTTAAGTGGAGATCTCCAAAGCTTCTTGGGGCCAGTGACATACACCAGTGGAAAGCAGGAAGAACTTGCTTTTGAGCCATTGGTAGCCAAGAGTCCTTATCAGGAGGGAAAAGCCCCTATATCTGAAGATGCTTGGTAAACAGATGGGTCCAGCTGTAGGCCGACCCTGAAGTTGAGGGCTGTGGCTTTCCATCCTAAGACTGAGACAATACAGATGGAGCACAGAGAGGGGAAGAGGACAATAGTAAAGAAATGGATAACCCTTGTCAGATGGCAGATAGACTGCATTGGGCCTCTGCCCATATCAGAAGGATATCAGTATGCCATGACTTGTGTGGACATGGCTACTGGACTATTGGTTGCTTTTCCTGCACGTTGTGCAGATCAGCAAACCACCAAAAGGGGCCTAGAGCATCTCTTTGCAGCCCATGGCCAGCCGCAGGTGACTGAGAGTGATCAAGGCACCCACTTTACTGGATATGTGTTACAAGAATGGGTGTATCAATTAGGAATAATGTGGAAATTTCATGTACCATAGACCCCTACTGGGGCAGGCATGATAGAGAGGTACAAGGGTTTGTTGAAATCTGGCCTGAAGTCAGACACCAGTATTCTATGGGGCTGATCAGTTAGCTTATGGACAGTGCTATGGCTTTTGAATGAGAAGCCTCAAAAAGACGCCTTGAGCCCTGTGGATAGGCTAACACACCTTGCTGCCTCTCCTGCACAGCTATAGGTGCGGACTGAAGAGGAGTTACTGAAGCCAGGATAGGGCCAGCAGAGCAACACCCTGCTGCCAGCCCCGACTGCGTTGAACTCTGGAGACTGTTGAGTGGACGTGGCTCTGGAAGTTTTGACTCATGGGCCCATGAAGGCTGGCCTTTCTGCCACCTTAGGGAAAAGGCCTAGAAGTTGGCCTCCTGTGTGTTCCTGGAGTAACAGTAGAGTGGCCCCCAAAGATCACAGTAGCATATCCAAAACACAGTTGTGTCTGGGAGGTAAGAGCATCTTACGGGGAAGTTTTGTTTTATTTTTATGGCCAGTGCATGTAGCTCCCATAGCCCTATATGTTGACCCCTCTGTAAGTCCCACAGGGACGTGGGTGAAGGTCTGGTGTACTAGACCTGGACGAGATCCCCTTCCTGTCACTGTCCTATCGCAGGACCACCCTCGTGATGCATCCTACCTGTTGAACAAGATTTGCCTATGCTGGTGTCATTAAAACATACCTTATCACCCTTAAGGGCATTTTCTTCTACAGTTCCTGTGGCCTGGACCTGCCCCCTGGCTGCAGCTGCAGCATGATGATTGCTTTGAACTTCCTACCTGATAAGCTACTGACGGCCTGCGGAATGGGTGAGCTATGGACTTAATCTGAACAGGACTTTGAACTTCTGGCTTGAGGATTATCATGATTTTATTGCTGTTGTTATTGTGCTGTTAGTATGGTTACAATGCTCCAGTTTTCTCTCACGGGGGCCATTGCAGAATATGGGGAGCAAGTAGATTGTGAGGCAAGATTCCTGGAGGCATGGGCTGTTGGTAAAATTGCAGTATTTCCAAAATCTCTCACCTGGCCTTAGTGTAGCTCCATATCAACAGGTGTTTCCAAGGGCTGGAGAGAAGTGGTCCATCTCCATATCAACAGGTAGTTACAAGGGGGGGCCAGGGCATATCTGGACCAGAGAGTTTGGGTGGGGTCCTTTTTTGCAGCTGGGTTGTGAGAGACCCAGGCAAGCAGAAGTGGACGACTGCTTGTAAATGGGTTTCTCCCACTTTATTTCTCCCTTTGACTGATTTTGGCTTCAAAGGTAATTTGCCTCTGGCTGGAAATGTATTTTCCCCCAAGAGTTACATCCACTAACTAGGCAGTTTTCACATTTGGAAAAGTCCCTATTCTCTTTAGAACTCAATTTTTTAAAAGTGTGAAGTGGGATATGTTTTATATGATTTCTTCAAAGAGCCTCCAAGATCTGGTCTAAGTGTGCTTGACTTTGAAGGGATGGTCAAATGTGTTGCACTCCGTCTAGCTTACTCTCCTACTTACATACTGGATTATCTAGACAATTCTGCCTCAAATAGTTTTGCCTATTCTGGTGCCATGTCCTAGTAATTTACTCTTTAAATCCAAGTTAAAGTCAAATGGCAATTTTTAAGTAATTAACAAAGGCACTCATGTGGCATTTTTGGCTTTAAATTTCTTTCCAATTCCATCCCCATGCTTTTGTGGGGTAAGTAGGTAAGGCTGGTGTTACATCCAATTTATAGGTGAGGAAATGGAAACCCAGAGAAATGGAGGATCTAACCCTTCCTAACTCCTGATCTGTACACTCTAAGCAGGATCTTATGCTACAGGAACACTACTAGGAACTAAGGGAACTTCCTAAAATAGACAAGGTTTATGTTTTGCTGTTAACGAAGCCCACTGCTACTCACTTTCAATCAAGTTAATTGCCCCTAAAGGACAAAGCAGAAGTGATGTCAATCCTCCACCCCCACCCCACTGGGACCATAGGAACAAAGAAACTGCTTGCCAGAAATGGGGACCCTGGATGTCAAAGTCCAGGGACATCACTGCCAACACTCAAAAAGGTTAAGAAGAGGGAGCCCAAAGAAGTGTACAGAAAGAGAATAGATACAAAATCAAGAAGGGGCTTGTCAGAGGAGGGGACCAGGGAACCTGTCCAGCTCAAAAGGGGGCCTCCGCCAGAAACAGCAAAGAGCAAGAGGAATCTGAGGCACGCGGCAGACCATGGCCTCACGGCAGATTCCCATCCAGGTAGTGGCCATCAGCAGAGAAGACTCCATAAGGAAGGCAGAGGTGTAGTAATGCAAATTCTTTTGAGATATATATTCATTAAAAGTATGTTAGGGCCACTGGGGACAGAGAACGCAGCCCAGATCTCCTGATAGCGTTATGCTTTACAGATAAAAGGTGAGGAGGGAGGACCTTTATACTCTGCTCACCAAAGGCCAATTGACCTCTTAGTTTTTTGACCCAGGTGAGTTTCAGGTCTAATCTTAAGCCTGGTTCAGTTCCTACAGGGTTTGCATCAGGCAGATAAAGCTTATATATGGGTACTAATGTCCATTCCCCCAAATTGCTTGTGGAAACTGCTTCCTTTACTATTACACAGATGAATATGCCATATGTTGATTATACAATGTGGCCCTACTACATTATATATGCCACATCACTGACATAGATTTAGTTCTTAAAGGGTAAACTAGGGGTATTTTTCTGTCTTCCCAGGGGGAAAAATGACTATTTCTATGCAGAGAGAACAATAAATTATAAAAATAAATGAGGACAGATTTCAAGGCAGCCGGAAGACAAGACAAAAATATATATAATACAGAAATGGACTGGGCCCAGGAGGAAAACTAATTTTCTGTGTGTAAAAATAAAATTTAAAATGTGAGCTGCTACAGATGCAAAAGAGATTGCTATTTCTTTTTCAGTGGGAATCTATACCAAGTCTCCTCTCTTTCTCTCTCTTGTTGTTTTTTTTTTACAGTTGAGACCTGAGACTAGCAATATTAACAGATTTGTTCAAAATACTATAACTAGTAAATAGTGACAGCCTCAGTGTTGGAATTCTTACAATTTGGGGATCTAGATTATAAGACCTAACTCGTATTTTTCTGAATTCAGTGACTATATATTAGGGACATCCAGAGAGAAGAGACTGTGTTTATTCAGTAAGAGTTAAGCATCTTTCTGCGAAATGTGTGCTGCAAACTTGGGATGAGAAGAAAAATGAGACAAAGTCCCTGTAGGAGTTCACAGTCTAATGGGAGAAATCAGGCACATAGAGGGGTGAACTGCAACATCTTAGTAAGCCTGTCATGGAAATATGAACGAGGTCCTTTGGAGGCTACCAGGAATGAATGACCATTGGGGAGAAAGAGAAGAAAGGCTTTATTCAGTAGATCACATGTGAATGGGATCTCGAAAGATTAGAAGAAAATGTTCAGGCATCAGAATAAAGCTATTCTACATTAAGGGTCTAATATAAGGAGGCAAGAAAGAATGTTCGGTTACAGCATGAATTTGTGGGATGGAGCTCAGACAGAGGAGGCTAGAGCCTTAGGCAGACACCAGGTAGTGAGGCTCTCTGTTCCTATAAGTCATGCCAGTAAGTCTGAACTTTCCCCTTGAGCCCTTTAGTACCAAAACAGTTGGTAATCAAGGAAGTGTGTAGGAAATCTCTAAGAATTTCCTCTGGAATTGTTTCAGAATAGATTCTGTACTGCCTGTTGAGAGATTATTTACCTTCTATGTGGTATAGACCTTTACATTGGGTGACCACCTGTCAGTTTGCCCTGAAGTCTCCTAGGTTTAACAAAGAAAGTCACATAACCCTGGAAATTGCTCAGTCCCCCAAAAAAGCTGTTTTCACTGATGAAAGTGGTCTCTGTGGCACTGAAGAAGATGGAAAGGAGTAAGATTCTAGCTATATGTGATTGGTGGTGTAGAAGGAAGACAGGAAGGAGCCAGAAGGCAGTCATAGCTGCAACCTTGGTTCTTTTGCCCACTGGCAGTCCAGCTGGAAACCAAATTTCAATCCACACCCTCTGAAACCTTCCGAATGATCCTAGGTGGCCCCTGAGCCCTCAGGAAAGGGCTACACTACTATGGATGTTTGCCTTCAGTTGGTAAACAGACTAACAGAGCAAAGATTGGTGGAAGGAAGGATGCACCTCACCTGCCCCCTCAGAGTCTGGAAGAGCTCTGGTACCCGCTAGCCGCTTCCCTGGTTTCTTTCTTTCACTGCAGCTAATGACAGTCACCGATGGTTCTGGGAGAAGAGGCTCTTTGTGATGCTGCTTCAAATTTGAAGGGCTCAAATCTGCAATTAGCCAGCTCACTGGAAGTGACAGGTTCACTTCAGACCTGAAGCATAAACACAATGACTGAATTTGCCTAATAACACAGGACCACCACACATAGTTGACAGAAAATAATAGCTAATATTTATTGAGTGCTACTGTGAGTTTGCAAATTGTTTAATCCTTGCAACAATCCCATGAAGGAGGCAGTATGATGGTCTCGACTTACAGAAGGAAGCAAAGAAAGGTGAAATGGTTTTTCCAAAATACCAATGAGTGGAAGTGGAAGAGCTAGGATTTTTAAATCCAGTCTGACTTCAAAGACCATGTTCTTAAGATACAAAAATGCTACCTTACTGAATGGACAAATGGACAGGCTGATGGATGGATGGACAAATGGACTGTCCTTAACCAGAAGCAGAGAGAAGAGATGACAACAGGTGCCCTGAGGCTGAGATTTTTATATCACTTTGCTATCCTGAAAGGTTTAAAGTGGCATCTGTATTATTGAAATAGAATTTATGAAAATAGATATTTCTAGCTACAACTTCAAAGATTCTGAATATTTCATGTTTGGTGTGCAGTCTGGACAGTGAATTTTTTTTTAATCTACACAGATTGTTATTGGACACACTTACATTAGGAAATACAGATCCAACTCTCATGTTCTTAACAAATAAGCTGTCACCTAACTCTGTTACATAGATGAGAGCTCAAGTGAAGAAAACAACAGAACAGCCATTTTTTTCAGATTGCTTTAGGTTTTAGGCTCATTTATACACACATAATCCGTTGCACGGGTTTTAACCGTGGAGAGAACAATGGCCCCTGAAACTAAGCAGGATCTCAGAACCAGGAGTTGTGGGGAGTGCGGGGAGAAAGCATGATTAAGAACAGGAGCCAGACCAAGAGCACACCTATCTTTCTGAGATCCTTTTCTTTCCATGTTTGGGAATGACCCAGAATACATGTCCCATGCCTAGAGAACGGAACGAGCATTGAGCTTTCCCTTCTGCTGCTTCTTTTGAAAGACGTGAACAGCCAGGAAATGCAAAGTGGAAATCAGACTTCAGTGTCTCACTTCGTTTTGGTGGGCCTGCACCACCCACCGCAGCTGGGCGTGCCGCTCTTCCTAGCCTTTCTCGTCATCTATGCCCTCACTGTCTCCGGCAATGGGCTCATCATCCTCACGGTGCTGGTGGACAGCCGGCTCCACCGCCCCATGTACTGGTTCCTATGTCACCTCTCCTTCTTGGACATGACCATTTCCTCTGCCATTGTCCCCAAGATGCTGTCTGGCTTTCTCTTGGATAGTAGGGTTATCTCCTTTGGTGGCTGTGTAATCCAACTTTTTTCTTTCCATTTTCTTGGCTGCACTGAATGCTTCCTCTACACGCTCATGGCTTATGATCGTTTCCTGGCCATTTGTAAGCCCTTGCATTATGCCACCATCATGACCCATAGCATGTGTAACTACCTGGCTGTTGGCACCTGGCTGGGAGGCACCCTCCATTCACTTTTCCAAACAAGCTTCATGTTTCGTCTGCCCTTTTGTGGTCCCAACCGGGTAGACTACTTCTTCTGTGACATTCCTGCCATGCTACGTCTAGCCTGTGCTGACACCACCATCAATGAGCTGGTCACCTTTGTGGACATTGGATTCCTGGCCCTCACCTGTTTTGTGCTTATCCTCACTTCTTATGGTTACATAGTGGCTGCCATCCTGCGAATCCAGTCTGCCGATGGGCGCCGCAATGCCTCCTCGACCTGTGCCGCCCACCTCACTGTTGTCATGGTTTACTACGTGCCCTGCACCTTCATTTACCTTCGTCCTGGCTCACAGGAACCCCTGGATGGATTGGTAGCTGTCTTCTATACTGTCATCACTCCCTTGCTCAATCCCGTCATCTACACACTCCGCAACAAGGAGATGAAGGCAGCGCTATGGAGGCTGGGAGGGCGCAAGGATGTTCGGCTTCACTGACTCCATGCATTGCAGGCATGCAGTAGACATTAAAATACGGGGCATCATATGAGACACCAGATAATTAGGGAGATTTAAGACAGAAAGAGATAGTAGGATTTATGCAGAGCACAGAAGACTCCTAGGTACAGAGGTGGAAACCCTGAAGAACACCATATTGCTGGCTTTCCAACATGATTTTCCATATTTCTTCTTTCAATTTCAATAGAAATCAATCAATGCAACTCAGCAAGAATGGCATTCTTGCAGAAAATATCCAAAATAAGTAAAATATCCATACGAACACTCTGTTTCTCTGTGGCATTAATCTACATGAGTATTATTGCTTCTAATTCCTGAGTCAATGCCCATGCAACTTTTTATAGGTCACAAATAGCCTTCATGCAAACCATGTGATTTGACCGGGACAACAATTACGTGAGGTAGATGTTATTTTTCCTATGTAACTGTGGGGAAACTAAAGTTTAAGGAAGTAAGCGGCTTTTGCATATACTCTCTAATCTCACCTTTTACTTTGACAAAAATAGTAGATGAGCTTGAACTTCCACCATAATGTGAGGGAGCTGCTACATATGCACTGCACATATGAGTGGCTCTAGCTGCCTGAGTTTGCCTAAGACTCCAGTTTAGTAAAACTGAGATAGATATGTCAAGAATAAGCTTCTTTGCTCCACAAACATAGACTAGATCTCCTTAATGATCCCATGAATATTCATGAGACAGTTCACATGAGAAGGTAGAAGAATGTATGTGCTACGACATTTTTCTCCAGAAGTGTTGAGTATGAATGTGGAGTAGGATGGGATGGGGCAGGTACCTGGTTGCAAGAAGATGACCTGAAGCCTGTTCTGTCGATCTTTCTTGTGAGAATGTAGCCAGTATCTAAATGGGAGCTCTTCTAAGTTTTTGGATACAGGATGCTAGATACACTTGATGTTTCTAATGTACATGGCTGAGTACAGCCTAAGAAGGATCACTATATTCTCCAAATCAATTCTTGTTGTTAAAGAAAAACTGGAATAATAAAGGCAAACTTTTTTCTAAAGACCAGAAACTTTCTGAGATGAAATGTGTGTGGCCAATGGCTTTTCTTGCTTTCTGCTGTAATAGCAGATATGCAAGGTTAAACATCAAAATATGCATGAATAGGCAATCCAATTCAATTCAACAAAAATGCATTCAATATAACTGTAAAACTATGACATTGCTATCTATTCTAAATAAGTTTATAATCTTATTAGAAGAAAATGCATTTTATATGAGTATAAAGGTGGAATGTATGACTAGAAAATGAGTAAGAAACCATTGGTATAATTCAGTGGGTATTAAGTATTGTGGTTCAAGCAACAGAGACTGATAAAGATAATTAGATCTACAATTTTTAAAGCTGGCATCCTGGGAAGTATAGGGTGATTTATGGTTTGAAGGTCTTATAAAATCTAGTCAGTCAGAGTAAAGTAGTAGGTAGAATTTTTCAAGTGATAGGAACAACAAAAACCCTGAGGATAATCCTAGGAGAATGCTCTAGAGAAGTCTAATTTAGTATTTTAGGATGAGCGGCCCTGGGGCTAGGAAAGGGCAGTTAAAAACTCTATTTGGCAAATATACAAAACCACAGTGCCCTCAGCACCTTACAGGTTCTGAGGCAAAAAAAAAAAAAAAGGAAGCAGAGCTCAATTAATAGCCTCCTGAGCTGGAACAGAGACTACCTAGAAGTCAGATTAAAGCAAACAGGAGGACCTCTCTTCCCATCAGGGCCAATGACACATCATGCACAAACGTGAGGGTCACATATGTTAACCTTAAAAATAAGACAGCCAGTTATTTTACCAACAAACAAAGAGTTTATTTAGGAATTACAGAGAATGGCAATCTGGGACATGCAATCTACAGCAGAACTATAGGCATGTATGGAGAGCAAAGGAGAGAAACATTATTTTATAGAGGAGAATGGCCAAGTTGGGAGCTCTGTTTCTAAGAAAAAGAGTCCATTGGAGTAAACTGAAGGTGTCAGGTAGAGTGGCTGTCCCACACACTGTAGCTTCCTAGTGGCTGAGTTTTGAGAGTGTCATTGGCTGGGCTGTAGCAGGCAGCAAGAAGGTGGAAACCTTGGTCTTCCTCCTGGGTGGGCAAGTAGCAAAGGCATGGTGCCCGACTCTTGCAGTGGGATCTGCTATTTACAAGGCATGATGCACCTGAGAGTTTCTTCTGCAGGCCTCCTTGTGACATGTCAGTGAGGTTTCCCTTAATTCATTTTCACACATAAAAGCATGATGTGTTGTTTAACTTTCAATAGAGAAACATAGTTAAATAAATCAATTAAAGAATATCATTTAAAATTAAGACATCTACACCATTAAAAACAAGCAACCAACTTTACTTTATCCTCTATCCACAGTTACAACAGTTGCAAAGCTCATATGTGAACTTAAATCTAAGTCCAGAATTTGACCCCCTCCAAGAAGAAATGCAGAAGTGATTTTTTTTGCAACTCTCTTCTTATCTTCAGAAAGTGTTTGTTTTCACGTGCTTTTTGAGGTTACCTCGCCTTGAAAATGAAAAGGAGATAAGAGCAGAAGAGAAGAAGTAGTTAGTCTGAGTATTTCTCCAGTGTTGAAAATAGTAACAAAGAACACACTACTGTTTAGAGTTTGAATATTTAGTATGCTTTGACTTCTTTCTAATCTTTGGCTTATATTTTTTATATTGTTTTTATTGAAGTATAGTTCATATACAATACTCTATTGGTTTCAAGTATACAACATAGTGATTCAACAGCTAGGTACATTAATAAACCCTCACCCCAACTAGTATACTTACTCTCTGTCAACATAAAAGATGTTACCGAACCACTATTTTCTTTACACTGTACTTTCATCCCCATGACAAATTTATATTATGGTTTAGAAAAGTTAGAATGCTGTGCAGTGTCAAATGTTGTCCCAGGGGTAAGGTTACTATTAATAGAACACTCGTCATGTATTATTATTCCCATTTTAAAGATGTGGAATTGGCATACTGAGCATGAGATGAGGAACTCAGCTATTTGCTAAATATCCAAATATCCTTCAACCAACAGGTGATTGTGATAAGACACAAACCCAAGTCCATCTAACTACAAAGTTCACACCCTTTTTGTGGTGCTTTTTCAAAGATGCTTATGGAAAACACTAAAAATGACATAGCATAGTCTTCCTTCATAGGGGACTATGACGATTGATACATGAAGAAGGGTAAGTAGCATTCTAAGCCAGTTTCTGAATAAGATATCTATCAGAATACATAAAAATGCCACTGGAGTCAGAGAGGAGCTAGAGCATGCTTAGGGGAGAAAGACCTCACAGAGGAGATAAACCTGACCTTAATCTGAAATAGTGGCTTAGATTCTTGCTTCTCAAAGTGCAAATCCATGAAATAGCAGCCTGAGCATCTACAGGAGAGCTATTAGCAAGGCAGACTCTCAGGTCCTTCTTTAGGCCTGATGATGTAGTATCTTAAGATTCTCAGGTGATTCATATACACATTAAAGTCTGAGAAGCTTTGGGTATGTTATCAGATAAAAATGAAGGTTGATTTCTTCAAGGTGGAGTAGAGCAGAGGGGAAAGGAGAAAACTATAGTCAGGTTAGGAGACAGTGAGAGCATCTATCTGAATAGAGAAATGTAATTGAATATAAGAAGGTTGTAAGAAAGGAGACTATATGGATAACATCAATCAGATTTTAAATAGTCTTGAATTATAAAGAGAACATTTTATGTTGCATAGTAAATAAGTATGTGAGGTTGGGTGATGAGCATTTCTAAGAGGGACCAGTGAGACAAAATCTCTTGAGATCTGACAAGTGATATGAAGGATAGAGTATTTCATTAAAGTAGAGAGGTGAGAATTGAGAAAACCTTGTAAGAAACTATTTTTCAATCATCCAGGTATGATGAAATTAGAAAATAAGGAGAAAGATTGTAAAAATTAAAGGATGGATACAGATAGGAGATACATTTCAGGTTTAAGGGCTAATTATACTTAAAGGAAAAAGATACAAAAAAAAATCAAATAGAACTTTGGTACTGAAAAGACTAGAAAGGGTGTGTATAGGAAGATAATTCCTAAAAATGTGAAGAGACAAAATCCAAAGAAGAACATACTATGAACTACAGAAATAGCCTTTCTGATTTTGTAGTGAACACACAATCTCAAGCTGTGGATGAATTTGTGGAGCTCAGGCTCCAAAAGGCTCACTCTGGATGTATGGTAGGACAATTGTATTTCTACCAAAGTAATGAAATGCAAACTCCAGGGAAGACTTCATAGGAATTTGATAAAATTTCCTATGACTTGCAGAAATAAGGCCTTGCCCATCCCCACCTGTGGCTTTACAAAACTTTATTTTAAAAAGTAGGAATAGTAAAAGTGGAGGAAACCAAGTTTTGTAAGACCTTCAGTAAGAGTTGGATTTTCCAGGCTCTCTTGGAGACACTGCATCTTTTTGGATAGTACAGGAAGACTTATATGACCTCGCTATACTTTGTGTGGTCCATGCAATTAGCAATTTCTCCACTGGATGATTTACACAAAAAAAATCTGGCAACAATAAAATTCTACAACCTTTGAACACATACAGAGTAGTCATATATACGTTTGTATGTTCCATGGAGCAGATTGCCCTCGGAAGTGACCTCTTAGAAAACAGAAATGTCCAAGTGAAAAAAAAATGTACTCATGTAAAAAGACAGGTAGCTAAACAGCCACTATAATTGATAAAATCAGGTAAATCACTTCTTCCTGAGCTTCATACCCAATGTCACTGGGACTGAGAATATCTTATCCTTTGACTGTGGGCTCTAAAGCCCAAGCTTTCTCTCCTGAATCTCTTCCTGTTTCACTCTTGTATGGGTCGAGTAGAATTGCCATGTCATATGGTTACTCTTTGTATAACCTTTTGAGGGAATGGCAAACTGTTTTCCAGAGTGGCTGAACCATTTCACCTTCCTACGAGCAATATGTGAGGGCTCCAATTTCTCTACCATCTTTGCCAACATTTGTGATTTGTTGTCTGTTATAGCCATCCTAGATGGTTTAAAATGCTATCTCATTATAGTTTTGATTTGCATTTGCCTAATTTCTTGCATTGCTTAGTGACTAATGATGGTGAATATCTTTTAGAAACCGGATTTTCTATGTTATTCAATATTGATCTTTTGATCATTTCTAACACTACATCTCCAAATTCACTGACATGAAATACCCTTGTGAAAATCTATGCATCCAATATGCAGAGGCAGGTTAGATAAAATTCATGGGAATTGAAGATACAACAGAAATTAGTGGTTTAAAGAAAACTTTCACATAGCGCAACATTTAATTAGGTTTAAGAAGTAAAGAAGGGAAAGAATCAAAGAAAACTTAAATTTCAATTTAGGTTCCACAATAAATAGGCATAAGGAAACATTTCTCAAAAGGTTGAAACAAAGCTTTACAGGAAGATATTACAATATTATTGACTGTATTCCCTATGTTGTACTTTCTTCCCCATGACTAATGTATTTTATGTTGTATATTAACTATATTTCAATTAAAAATAAAAATAAAATAGACATATATCAAAGACTATTTAAAGGGGAAAAAAAGCTTTCTAAGAAGAGCATGAAAGGTCCTGAACAATTTGCTCTGATAATTACGCAGTCATTCCTCTAAGGCTCCACTGTCACGCACTTGAGGATTCATTGTGGGCAGGTGAGGTTCCAAATAGCTCCCTCTGGGTAAGAATGGATAGGACTACTGTGCCCCTGGCTGATGCAATAGTACCCAAACTCTGGGCTAAACTCCCCAGAAGATGGGGTACAACTCCCTGATGACAATGGCAACAAGAATCTGCGTATCCACATCTGCACTATGGCAGAGAACATTAGGAGAGTGAGGTACCACAATTCTGAATATCAGGAAAAATGTGTGCTCTGTGAGAGTAAGGTTTATAATCCACATTTATATTGTCATTATTCGGGGCGCACATTTCTCCAAATAATCATTACAGTTCTTTATGTGCCTTAAAAAGAATGTGGATCTCATCGAAAGATTCATTTGGAAAGTGGCACGAGAAAACACTAGAACAAGTCAAAAGAATGAATTGGGCCTGAATATCTTTCTCTCATTTATGGAACAAGACCATGACAGCATGGCCTAATGGTTAATGACATTTCAGGAAAGGGGAGCAGCTGTTTAGTAAGTCTGTTGATGTCAGATCTGTTGCAAAGAGGATAAAGGAACCATTGTGTGTATGAGAAGATGGCCATGGAGACGGAAGACTCCAACCAGACAGTGGTGAGCCACTTCTTCCTGGAGGGTCTGATGTACACAGCTGAACACCCTGGGCTCTTCTTCCTCCTCTTCCTCTTCATCTACAGCATCACGGTGACTGGGAATCTCCTCGTTCTTGTAACTGTGGGCTCTGACCCTCACCTCTGCTCCCCTATGTACCACTTCCTGGGGCACCTCTCCTTCCTGGATGCATGCTTGTCCTCAGTGACAGTGCCCAAGGTCATGGCCGGCCTCCTGGCTCTGGAAGGGAAGGTGATCTCCTTTGAGGGCTGTGCTGTGCAGCTTTACTGCTTCCACTTCTTAGCCAGCACCGAGTGCTTCCTGTACACAGTCATGGCCTATGACCGCTACCTAGCTATCTGCCAACCCCTCCACTATCCAGTGGCCATGAACAGACGGATGTGTGCGGGGCTGGCCGGGATCACGTGGGCCATAGGGGCCCTGCACTCTGCCGTCCACACCTCCCTCACCTTTCATCTGCTCTACTGTGGGCCCCACCACATTGCCTACTTCTTCTGTGACATCCCCCCCGTGCTGAAGCTGGCCTGTGCAGATACCACCACTAATGAGCTTGTCATGCTTGCCAACGTTGGCATTGTGGCTGCAGGTTGTCTGATCCTCATCCTCGTCTCCTACGTCTTAATCGCGAGGGCGGTGCTGCGGATCCGCACCGCTGAGGGCCGGCAGCGCGCCTTCTCCACGTGCACCTCCCACCTCGCGGTGGTGCTTCTGTACTACATGCCACCTGTCTGTATCTACCTGCAGCCTCGCTCCAGTGGGACAGGGGCTGGGGGCCCTGCTGTCTTCTACGCGATAGTCACTCCCGTGCTCAACCCTTTCATTTACACTCTGCGGAACAAAGAGGTGAAGCGGGCTCTGCGGAGGCTTCTGGGCCCGAGCCCCCGAAAGCCTCCAGCAGGCAGCCCACTCCCCTAACCTGCACAGCAGCTCTATTAATGCGTCTACCGGGAAAGCAACTATTTATTCCCATATCAAAACGGGGAGGGAAGAGCCTTCAAGTGGAAATCAGTGTAACGTGAGTTTCAGCTCAGCCACCAACCTTTCCCCCTTCAGTGGGCCGAGTGACCTGCCTCAGGGTCTCAGTCACAAACTCCATCTATAAAGGAAAAGACTGGATTAGGGGATGTCTAGCCTACCTCTAAGATCTAAGTTCTATGGCTCACAGGTATGTGAACTGCTACTCATATTCTCACTTATTTTAATCAGTGATTTTTATTTTTATGAAATAATTTTATTGGATATATAACACATACTAAATACTTCTAATAACAAAAAATAGAATAAATAAACTATAAATGGAACTTTGTATATGTACCACCTAGCTTAAAGGAAAAATTCACACTTTTAGGATGACAAAATACAACCACAAGGAGAAAAATGACTTGTGCACAGTTAGAAAGAGTCATTATTTTTATTTTCCCACTCAAGACGGTACATAACTAAGTGGTAAAAGGATGTAGATTTTGCAGTGAGTTGGACCTACCAATATTTATACCTGGTCGCATAAGTCACTAGATATAGACTCTTCTGCAAATTTTATCATACTTGGTGTTTAAGTGTCCTCTTTAAATAGTAAGGTTAAAAATAGCTACTTTGTGGAATTCAATGAGGACTAGTCACATAATGAGGTTAAGTCCTGGTGCAATATAGATGTTCCTGTTTCTTACCAACCAAGCTAAAGAAGTCCAAGAGAGGTTATTATACAAACTAAGGTTCAAATTGTCTTTGAAGAATTAACAGGGTTTTGATATCATCAGTGAACATGGAGAAAGCAACTACCAAATTAAAAAAAATCACTAGACTCTAAGATGACAAATGATAAGTCAAGGTTCTAGCTAAAGTAGCTTGCCATGTAAGTGGGAGGAGTTGTCAGGTTCAAAAACTGAACCAATGACCCAAACTATGGACTAAAAAGTCTACAGAATAAAAAGGGCTATGAACGACAGACCAAAGGGTTTAGTTTATGTACCAGGCATTCTACCTCTTTATTTCTCTTCTTCTTCAGCTATTAGAAGAAGAAGAATCCACATTCTTTAAATGCTAAATAATGGGATCAATGAGAAGAGAGAGGAAAAACGAGACAAGTGGTAGAATGACCAGTGAATAGACAATCATCCTCTCATTGTTTAACTTGGGTGATGACACTGGCAATGGGGAGACCTTGTACAGAATTATATTAGAGGTGTTTTAAACAAAAAAAAATAAAGAGAAAAAGGGAAATTGTTGGAGACTGCCAGAACTGTAATAATATAATATGTAATAACTGTAATAAGGTAATATCATGTTTGACACATTTATGTGCAAGACACTGCATCCTTTCCCTATATTATTCCTCCTTAGAACCACATTTTAAGACAATGTTATTATTTATATTATACAGATAAGAGATGAGACAGAACGAGGTGAAGTAACTTTTCCAAGGCAACCAGAAATAGTTGAAGCCAGGATTTCAACTCAAATACCTATGGCTTCAGCGACCACACATTCCGATTATACCATAAAATATTAGAGAGAATCAAATCCAGCTCCTGCCATTTAAGAACTCCCAATTACATCAGAGTTCTCAAAGTTACTTTAGACTTTTAACCACGGGCAGTCCTCTTTGAGATAAGGATTGGTTGACCTTTAAATAGTGCCTTAGTCCTCTGTCAATGCAGGGTGTGAAACTGGCACTTGTGAGAGGGAAAAGTACATCAGAAAAAGAAACAAACGCAGTGAGGATACAACATTCATTCAAAATTCAGAGCTGATCTTCCTTGGTCTAGTATCTTGGAGTTATTGATATGTCTGTAGGACAGCCACTCGTAAACCAGGTGAACTCATTATTCCACCAGAATTATTCAGCACACGTAGAATATACGTAAAACCAAATACGGGATGGGAGATGGTGCTAAAACAAGCTATGGTCCTGTCTCGAAGCATTCGTCTATTTTACCATATGGATGCCTTCTTGAGGTGATAGGAAAAATTATGGAAGACGATTGTGGCTATGCAATGCCAGTCTTAGATCATTCCCTTCTTCTCCACTTTGACCCCAGCAGTTTTCTATCCGGCTACCCAGTAAGAATCCTTTACTGTCTAGAACTCTACTCCTCCACCTTCACATCTGACTCTGGCTACATGGATGTGTGAAACCCCTTCTTGCTGGGCTCATCTTTAGTTGACTTGACTCACAGCATTCTCAGTGAGAAAAGCAGGTCCCCAGAATGTTTGCCAGAATCAGTGACAATTGTTCAACATTGCAGCTGCCTGAGGTGTTGGTAAGAGTTGAGGCAAATAAGAAGCTGACCAAAATTTTAAAAGGGAAAGCTTGGAATGAGAAGTGCATGCAGGACTTTGAAAATCTCTAATAAATTCCTTGGAATCTACAAGGCTATACACATATGCAGGGTTGTGTTCATGCCCAAAAAAGATCTAAGAAAGCCCTAATTTCTCACTCTGGCTGACCTTGAGGTTATGTGCACATAGGAAGTGAAAGTTCAGAAAGAGTTTTACACTACCTCCTGGGACATTGAAAACACACCCACTGCAAACACATAGCTCCTTACAAAGACTTGGAGACTTCGTGGCACAAGGTGTTTAAGGACATATGCACCTGATCGTTAGCTAACTATATCTTAAAATAGCAAAAGCCAAATTGTCTATTCTTGCAATCCTAATGGTGCTCATTTTTGAAGCACATTATTTGATATGCTTTGACATAGGTATACACTCTTGAGACTATCATCACAATGAAGACAATGAACATTTATTGTCCCAAAAAGTTTCCCTGATACTCCTTAATAACCTCCTTCCCATTCCTCCATATCTCCCTACATTCTCAGGTAACCATTGATCTTCTTTCTAACACTATATATAAGTTTGCATTTCCTAAAAGTGTATATAAATTAAATCATGTAGTATGCAGTCTTTTTCACTGACTTCTTTCACTCAGTGTAATTATTTTGAGATTTGTTCTTGTTATTCTGTGTATCATTAGTCCATTCATTTTAAGTGTTGAATGGCATGTCATTATATAAATATGCCACAACAATTTTTCTATTCACCTGTTGATGAACATTTTGAATGTTTTGAATATGCCTATTAAAAATAAAGTTGCTAGGAACATTTGTATACAAGTGTATACATGGGTGTATGCTTTCATTTCTCTTGGGTAAATACCTAAATAAATTATTGTTGTTATAAAATACTAAGCTTTAGAATGTTTAGTTACACAACAAAAACTTAATGAAATGGCTGTGGAAAGGAGTGAAATGGAGTGAAATGGCTTGATCATATCATGGGGAAGAAAGTGGAGCACAGAGAAGACAAGTAGTGACTCTGTGACATCTTGCTACACTGATGGACAGTGACTGCAGTGTGTGTGGGGGGGACTCAATAATATGGGTGAATGTAGTAACCACATTGTTTCTCATGTGAAACCTTCATAAGAGTGTATATCAATGATACCTTAATTTAAAAAAAAAAAGAAAATAAAGAAATGGATTGATCATAGGGTAGTATGTCTTTATTTACAAAACTAGCAAAATATTTTCCAGAGTGATTTTTTCCATTGCACATTCCTAACAGTACTGCATGAGAGCTTTGATTGCTCCAAATCTTTGCCAACACTTGGTATGGTCAAGCTTTTTAATTCTATACATATGATCATCACACATACACACACACACAAACACATTCACACACACGAAGATGGGGTTATATCATAGAGACACAGGAGCCAACTGAAAGCATTCTCAATGACCAAAAC
Organism: Manis pentadactyla; assembly: GCF_030020395.1. Classification (NCBI taxonomy): domain Eukaryota; kingdom Metazoa; phylum Chordata; class Mammalia; order Pholidota; family Manidae; genus Manis; species Manis pentadactyla. The sequence goes on along the minus strand of NC_080031.1, from coordinate 9,897,081 downwards.
TGGAATAATTTGAGCAGCAAAATAAATTAAGTATTATTGGATTATTATTTAAAATATAAAAATATCCATGAGTCTATAGTGATACAAACAAATGGTTGATAAATAAATAAGAAGGATGAACAAATCCCTGTTGCAGAAGCCCAGAGAACTTGAAAGAAAAGAAATAATAAAGATAAGAGTAAAATTGAGTGAAACTAAAGCAATAGAGAAAAACAATAAAACATATATCTGGCTATTTGAAAAGGTCAGTAAATTAGAAAAGCCACTACTAAGAATGACAAAGGAAAAGAGAGTTGCATAAATTACCGACATGATGGGGGGAACAGCAAATGTCACTACAACATCAAAACAATAATTAGGAGACATTTAAGAAAAAATTTTACACATAATCCTGACAATTTAGATGAAATGGATTAATGCCTTTAAAAAAACTATCACAACTCAACCAAAATGGAATAAAAAAGTTGAATAGACCTATAACTAAGGAAATTGAAATGACAACTTAAAAACTTCCCCAAAAGAAATCTGCAGGTCTAGATGGCTTCACTGAAGAACTCTGCCAAACATTTAAAAATTAGCACTAATTCTGCATAATCTTTTCTAGGAAATAGAAGTAAAGAGGACACTTCCCAAATCATTTTATGTAGCCAATATTATCCTGATACAAAAACTAGCCAAACACAGTACAAAAAAGAAACAATAATATCCCTCTTGAACATATCTGCAAAAACCCTTACTAACTGTTAGCAGACAAATTCAGCAATATAGAAACATAATTGTACACCACAACCCAGTATTTTTTATTCCAAGGAGTGAAGGATGGTTCTATATTGGAAAATCAATAAATGTAATCCATCATATGAATAAGCAAAAGAAAAAAGAACACATGATCATATCATTTGAGACAAAAAAATTTGACCAAATTTAACAACCATTCATGATTTTAAAAAACCAAAACTCTCAGAAATTAGAAATAGAAGAAAATTCCATTAACTTGAGAAAGAACATCTACAAAAATCTTCAGCTAACATTATACTCAATGGTGAAAAACTGAATGCTCTTCCCTTATGATTGAGAATAAGACAGGGATGTCCACTATCATTTTTATTCAACACTGTGAGCATTGGTCATTGCAATTAGGCAAGAAAAGGAAATGAATGGCATACAGATCAAAAAAGAAGTAAGTGTCCCTAATTTCAGATAACATAATTTTCTACATAGAAAATCCCAAGGAATCTACTTTAAAACTTCTAGAACACATAGGTGAGCTTAGCAAGGTCACAGGATCAAAGTAAATTATAATTCTATACACTATCAATAAACACATGGACATTGAAATTAAAACAATACCATTTAGAACTGTCAAATAAATGAAATAGTTAGGCATAAAGGTAACTAAATGCATACAGGGCTAACATGCTGAAAACTACACAATGTTGATGAAAGAAATAAAAGAAAATGGATAGAGGGATCTATCATGTTCATGGATTGGAGGACTCAATATAGAAGAGCTGCTAAATCTCTCCAAAATAATATATAGGTTAAAAGCAATCAAATCAAAATCTCAGCAATACATTTTTGTAGATATAAACAAGTTTGTTCTAAACTTTAAAAAGCAAAGAAACTAGAATACCAAAAAACTTCAAAAAGGAAGAATAAAATGGTAAAAATCACACTCGCTGACTTCAAAACTTATCTATCTACAGCTGCAGGAATCAAGACTGTGTAGTATTAGTGAAGAAACAGAAACATTGTTCAGTGAAAGAGAATAAAATAGACCCACAATATAACTAAGTTTCAGTTTTGAAAAAACAACAGCTATTCAATAGAGGAAAGACAACCTTTTCAACAAATGGTGCTGGAGCACTTGCATACTCATAGCCAAATAAAAAACCCTTCAATCTAAGTCTCACACCTTATTTAAAAAATTAACTCAGAATGGATCACAAACATAGGCTGAAGCATAACCTTAAATCTTTTAGAAAAACATACAGGAGAAAAATCGTTAAGATATAGGGCTAGGCAAAGATTTCTTAGACTTTACACCAAAAGCAAGATCAAGAAAAGGAAAAATTGATAAATTGGACTTCATTACAATTAAAAATTTTAACTCTATGAAAAACCTTGCTAAAGGATGAAAAGACAAGCTACATAAAATACCCAGCAAAGAACTTCTGGAATGTATCTAGAATGTATATTTTAATAACTCTCAAAATTCAAAAGTAAAATATCACTAATCATCAGGGAAATGCAAATCATAACTAGAATGAGATATCACCTCACACCAGTCAGGATGGCCACCATCCAAAAGACAAGAAAGAACAAGTGTTGGTGAGGATGTGGAGAAAGGGAACTGTTGGTGGCGATGTAAACTGGTGCAGCCACTAGGGAAAGCAATATGGATGTTCCTCAATACACCAGAAATAGATAAAAGATATGACCCAGGAACTTCACTTACAGGAATTTGCCCAAAGGAAACAAAATCTTTGATTCAAAAAGATATATGCACCCCTGTGATTATGGCTGCTTTACAGAAAATAGAAGCAAGAGAAGTGTCCCTCAATAGGTGAATGGATAAAGAAGATGCAGTACATATACACAGTGGAATATTATTCAGCCATAAAAAATAAATAAAACTTTTTATTTTCAAGAACATGGACGGACCTGGAAGGTATTCTGCTAAGTGAAATACGCCAGAGAGAGAAAGGCAAATACCGTATGATTTCACTTCTATGTGGAATCTAAAAACAAAACAAAATGAACTAAACAGCAGTGGATTCATAGATACCGAGAAATGACTGGTAGTTACCATGGGGGAAGGGCTAGAAAGGGTGAGTGAAATAGGTGAAGGGGATAAAGAGGCACAAAATCTCAATCACAATATAAATTAGTCATGGGGATGAAAGTACAGCATAGAGAATATAGTCAGTATTTCTGTAACATCTTTCTATGTTGACAGATAGTAATCACTCTAATTGGGGTGAGCATTTTGTAGATAACTGTGGAATCACTATGTTGTATATATAACTAATATAATATTGTGTATCAACTATAGTTCAGTTTTTAAAAAATCAGTGGTAAAATCACCCAATAAACAATCCTATTAGAAAATGGGCAAAAGATATGAAGAGCCAGGTCCCTGAAAAGGATCTATACCAGGCAAATAAACACATAAACATATACTCAGTATCATCAGGAATTAAAGTAACCAAAATTAAAATCACACTGAGATATCACTTCACATCTATCAGAATGTTTAGAAGAAATAGTGACAATACCAAATTATGGCACATATGTGGAGAAACTGGATCATTCAGATGTTACTGAAAGGAATATAAAATGATACGATAGCCACCCTGCAAAGCATTTTATCAGTTTCTCTCTTTTTTTCTTAATCCAAATTCATTTTCTTCTTCTTTATTTTTGTATTGAGATATAATTGACATTTAACATTGTGAGAAAAATTATATAACAAGTTAATTTTATCCAATTAAATATTGCAGTATGATTAGCACTGTAGCATTAGCTAACACCTCTATCACATCACAGAACTATTTTTTTATGGTGAGAACAATTAAAATCTAGTGTCTTAACAACTTTGAAATTTATAATGAATATTGCTGACTGTATATCACTATGCAGTACACTAAGTCTCCAGGATTTATTTGTTTATTAGTTGCAAATTTGTACCCATAAACAACATCTCCTAAATCCTTCATCCCCCAGCCCCTGGTAACCACCACTCTACTCTGTGAGTTCAGCTTTTTTATTTTATTTTATTTTATTTTATTCCACATATAGAATTCAGGGGATCCACAGGTGAAATCATATGGTATTTGTCTTTCTCTGTCTGACTTATTTCACTTAGTAGAATACCTTTGAGGTCCATAACTTGACAAAAGAGCAGAATTAATTTTTCTTCTTTCATAAAATGCTAATCATGCTACTATTCAACCCAGCAGTTACACTCCTGGGCACTTATCCTAGAAAAATGACTTATTTTCACATAACACACTATACACAAATGTTAATGTAGTTTTATCCATAATAGCCAAAAATTGGAACTACTGAGATCTCCGACCCAGTGCATCCATATCATGGTGTACTATCAACAATTAAAAGGAACAAACTGCTGAAACAATCGAGTGTGTACAATCTGTATAATATTCAGAGAATTATACAGAGTGATACAAAAAAGGTCAAAAGGTTACGTACGATGTGATTCCATTTATATAACATTCTTGAAATGACAAAATTGTAGAAATGGTGAACAAATTAGTGGTTGCTAGGTGTCAAGGAGGAGATGGAGGTGAGAGAGAAGTGGGTATGGTTATAGAAGGGGAGTATTAGGATCCTGGTTGTTAGTGTGCTACTGTTTTGCAAGCTGTTACCATGGGAAAGAAACTGGGAAGAGGTACACAGGATCTCTCTTTATTACTTCTTACAGCTGCATATGAATCTATAGTTATATCAAAGTACAACCTTAATAAAAAAAATGGGCTACATAACTCCAGCAACGAGTTACAATATTTAAAACAGTTGAATAAATATATTAACCTAATAATCTTTAGCTGGTGTCACTAATACTTTGAACTTGATGCATCTAAGTTTTTCTTCAAATACAAATTAAATTTTAATTTTTGAAAAAGAACCAAAGGGAAAAGGAAATGACAACAGAAGGAGGCTTGGAATGCCAGGAAGAAAGAACTATGGAATGTGTAAAAACAGAAGAAAATATAATAAGCTATCTTCATGACTTTTTAAAATTATTTTTGACATTTGAAGCAAAAGTAGGAACACCGTCTGGTGTGGTACTCACGGTATGAAGAGGAAATACTTTAGATAATTTTTTTTTAAGTGCAAAAGGGTAAAAGGAAGTAAATAGAGGCAAGTTTTCTACACTTTACTCCTAGTAATAAAATATTAATACCCATAGACTCTAAAAGTTACATGTGTATATTGTGATAAATAGAGTAACCACTACAAAGTTATACAGAGAGATATATATTTCAAACCACTATAGATAAATCAAAATTGAATTTGGAGAAAGACCAAGTTAACCCATAGGAAGGCAGGAAAGGGGAGACAGTGGAACAAAAAAACAGTAGGGGCAAATAGAAAATAAATAATATAATGATAGAGTAAGCCTTCAGTTAATAGATCGATAATGGTCTAAACAAATTAAACTAAGAGGCCAAATAAAAGACAGAGATTATCAAAGTGCATTTTAAAATGGCCCAACTATATGCTGTCAATAAGCACAACAATATAGACAGGATAAGAATAAAAGAATGGAAAATAATAAACCATGCAAACAAAACAAATTGTAGTTACATTTCCTTAGTACAAGCCCATTATCAGGTATATGCTTTGAAAATATATTTTCTTGGTTTTTTGACTTGACATTTCATTTTCTTCATTATGTCTTACAATTTAATAATGAAGAGAGAAATAAAAATCAGAAAGAAGTCACGATATTTAAGCAGATATTTCACCAAAGAAGACATACAAATGGATAATAAGCATATGAAAAGATGCTCAGTATTATTATTCTTTAAGGATGTGCAAATTAGTCAGCTACAGAAATTTTAATTTAAAAATTAATTCAAAGTAGATCATAGACTTAAATACTGTAAAACTTAGAGAAGAAAACATAAGAGAAAAATCCTTGGGGTTTTGGGATTAGCAAAAAATCTCTTAAATATGACACCAGAAGCTAACTCTATAATAAAAATTTGAGGTATTAGAATTCATCAAATTTCTGTTCTTTGAAAAACAGTAGCAAGAGAATGAAAAGACAGACTAGGAGAAAATATTTGTAAATCATATGTCTAATACAAATTGTATTCATAATACATAAAGAAATCTTAAAACTCAAAAATAAGAAAATATACACAATCCTGTGTGCCCTTTGAGAGCACAGATATTGCCTTATTCAGAACTGCATCTATAATGTTTAAAAACAGAGCCTAGTACAGAGCAGATGCTCAGTTTCCATTTGTTGATTATGCAACTGCATCTTACATGCCATTAAAGAAATTAGAGATTTTAGGTCTATGTTAGAAAAGGATAAAAGTTCTACTAATAATTGGCAAATATTTTTAATAAAATTAGTGTAGAATATCCTGGTACCCATATTTCGTGCCCTGAAGTCCCAGGAAGTAAAGCTCAGTGGAGGTTCCCTTAATAACTGACAGCTCTAAATGGTTGCTCAGTTTCCTGTCCGTAGGACCTGGGACCAGAAGGAAATCTCCCTTTACCACATACCCTTGAGACTGAAGTGAGAAGAAACCAGAGACGAGAGTGAGAGTAGCATCTCCCAACACATAACCCTCCTTTGGGAAAGAAAAGAATCTCCCTAAACCAAATGCCCTACAGGCACTCCAATAGACCGCCCTCAGTCCCTCAAATGCAATGGTCTTTCGGTGGCAGTTTCCTAAATGAATTAGTTAAGTGGCTGAATCTAAAGTCCACCAAAGGATACATATCCATCACAAAGCTTTGCAAGAATTCCAGACATGCCTCAATCAAAATCGTACAACATTCCCATTTCTGAATTTATTACCATTGAACCTTTCTACTTAAAACCTTATGATCTCTGAAAATAAGCTGGAGAAGGACAGACTGAACTACTTTCCCTACCTTCGATGACAGGATGAAGGACTGCTCCTCTTCCTTCTATTGTCTTTGGGAAAGGATTTTTTAATGTAATTTATTTAATTGGCCCTGTTATTTAAATCATCTGCAGTTCTATTTTTATTTCTTTGTATTCTCTCCATATCTTTATACATTGTATCCCCTTATGAGGCTTTGGCATCAATAATGAACACAGATCCCATTCAGAAGAACACTCTTTTCTTCAAAGTTTTGTTCAGTGCAATTTTGACATCTTTGTTCCTCAAACTATAGATGAAAGGATTCAGCATTGGCCCCACAATGGTATAAAAACTGTGGATACTTTATCTTGATCCAGAGACCCTGCAGGAAAAGGCTTAAGATACATGAATGCTGATGCTCCAAAGAAAAGAGAAACAGTAATTATGTGGGAGCTGCAGGTACTGAAGGCTTTGGACCTGCCTTCTGTAGACTGGATGCGGAGGATGTTGGAGATGATCAACGTGTAAGAAATGGAGACGGTGAGACTGGGCACTATGACACTGATGCCGACCACAGTGAAAACCACCAGCTCATTGATGTAGGTGCTTGAGCAGGAGAGCTGGAGGAGAGGAGGTATGTCACACATGTAATGATTGATGACATTGCCATCACAGAAGGTGAGTCTCAGCATACACCCAGTGTGGGCCAGGGCACCCACAAACCCCATGCCATATGCACCCACCATCAGCATGAGGCAGACGTGATGGGACATGGTCACTTTGTAGAGCAGGGGCTTACAGATGGCCACATACCGGTCATAGGCCATTGATGTCAAAATAAAGCACTCATCAATGACAAAGAAAGAGAAGAAATAGAGCTGAGCCATGCACTCTGCATAAGAGATGGTGTTTTCTTCTACGAAACAAATCAGCATTTTGGGGGTTATGACAGAGGAATAACAGAGATCAATGAAGGAAAGGTTAAAGAGAAAGTAGTACATGGGAGTGTGCAGGTGAGAGTTCAGACCAATCAGAATAATCAAGCCAGTGTTCCCCACCGTGGTGACCACATAGGTTCCTAAGAAAATGAAGAAGAGAGGCAGCTGGAGTGCTGGCTGTTGTGTTAAACCCAGCAGGATAAACTCAGTCACCGAAGCGTTGTTTCCTGAGGCCATTCTTCCCTAGGACACGTCTTGGGAACAGGGCAAAGGGCGACATTAAAAGGAGTACTGGCTCTGTGCATGCGATCCACTACAATGAGACTGAGACCCAGGAAGGGAGAATGAAGTCAAGCCCACCCTTCTGTGTACCTTTGTTGTCCCCACTATATAAAGGCTGTATAAAGAAACGTTTAAAGGTTCATATCAAAAAAATATAGAAGGTGACTTCTATAGAGGTAAGATCCAGGAACCCTGTGATTCCTCCTGACCCCACAGCATCTCCACTGCCCTTACACACGGACGGTCTGTAGGCCCACCTCAGGGGCAATGGTTGTCTCAGCAGAGAACATACTGCATTTCAAGGCATCCACGGCTCCCACAGAGGAGGTTTGGAAGAAGAGTAAGAGGACAGATAAATTCAACACTCACCCTTCTGCTCTGGGACTTCGATGTTGAACCTTGTCAACTTTTCTCCATTATTCGCCCCAAGGGGCAAGTGGCTCTGATGAATTTTAGGGGTGAACATCCCAAAACAGAGATTTTTTTTTGGTATTCCTTTTGCTCTGAGTCAGTTTTAGACTAAAGGAGACAGAGCACAGACCGCAATACCCCGTGTTCTGAGAGGCCAGGAGTTACAGGTCATGATTTCTCATAGTAGCTTGGCTCAGACTTCGTTCTTCAGGCTAGGGAGTAGTAAAGAGCATCTGCTGGTGCCAAAGAGCCACCTGCTAATATGACTCTAGGGTTTTTATGAATTGGGAAATCCTAGGGACCTGATTAAAAGTGGAACACCTATGTTTCCCCAGAGATCAGGCTTTGTAGCAAAAGGATATTACCTGCTCTGCTAGTTCATGACAGCAACATTGACTTACTGGAAGTAAGTACACCATTTTGAAAGTGAGCCAGCATAGGGAAGAGCAACAGGGACTCCATTTTAAGCTAACTTCCATTTTGAGGTTACTTAAAAAATAATATTGATTTATGGTAAACCACTAACTGCCTTATGATCAACAATCAACTGACCATATCTTAAACCAAAACAAAACACTGCCAAGGATCTATAACCACTCCCTGTTTGCACATGGAGAATCATTACCTTGAGGAGAAAGAAAATTTACAAAATTCTTTTTATATCAGCCTATCTTATAGAAACATCCAAAGAAGGAGGTTCCTGACCACGTTTTGGGAAAGCCAATGAGTCAGCATCTGCTAACCATGAAGTTGCACCACCAGAAGCTGAGTAACAGAGATAACATCACGAGATGATTCGCCAGTGCCATTCCTCCCAGCCTCTCACCCTCTGGAACTGCCCTTATAAGCCCTATGCATACCCCCTTCAAGGAGTGCAATATCCCTCCTTCCTGTGGGCTCCCTTGTTTACAATCTATCTCTAATAAACTCTTCCTGCTTTCTTTCTTTCAAGGTCAGCGTTCACTTCTATAACACTAAAACTCAAGAGCCTGGTCTTTGGGGGGTCCAGTAACAGTGTTATGTACATTTTTAGTTTCTTACCAAATGTTTAGTACACTCCCAAATAAAAAATCAGGATGGTCTTTTCTGCATTCACAGTGGTTTCTTCCTAGGAACTATCACTATATGAAATATTACACATTTATTTATTTGGTGTACATTCCTACCAACATAAACAGACATTCGTGCACCCATATACATTTGAAGCTAAGCTTCAATGTATAGATTTTTTCTATTTTCTTTAGTGCTTTTTATGCATCATCTTAGCACAAAATTTGGTGTAGATAGTAGGTACTCAAGAAATATCTGTATAATGAAAGAATAAAGGAACAAGGATCCCCTTCCCATCTTTCCTGAACCCTGTACTGGATGCTACAACAGGATTCCTGTCCCACAGGAAAAGGCTTATGTGGCATCAATGTTTTTCTTTGTAGACCTGAGTGCGGTGCAGGAAAACCAACAGTCAGGCATGTAAAGGCAACTGCTGAACTCTTAGATGCTATCTAAGGGCACTCCAGATTGGAGTTACTGAGCTCAGAGAATGAATATTTTCCCTCCACCCCGAATGTCACACAGAGGGCTTAGACAGCTCTCAAGGACATCTCAATGCCTCTCCCACTGGACTGCACATAGTCATTAAGCCACTCAAGATTTTATTTCTATTTTGACATAGGATTAAAATTTATCAAAGTGCAGACTTAGGAAAACTAATATGTTGGCACCAGCAGAATGGACTGGTGTGAGAGAAATGAGACAGGAGAGATGTGAGAAGCAACTGCAATAGTCAAGGAATGATTTTAAAAAATTAAACCCTGAATTAACAGTGCTACTGTGAATAATTCTAAGAAACAAACACATGCCAGAGATATTGCTTGGAAGGATTCACCTGGACCTCTCACAAGAGGATAGAAACAGACAACAAATTCCCAAGTGTACTAGCCCAGGTATTAGGGTAAATTACGGTTTTACTACAAACAGAGAGAACACAGAGACAGTGGAAATATTTGAAAACATATGCATTCACTTCTGAACATGGTGGGATTGAGTTTCCAACAGGCATCCAAGTAGAACGCAGCCTATGGTTAAATAAAGCTCAAGAGAAAGACCAGAATATGAGACAAAGATTTGGAGGTCATTTCCAGAGAGGTTAAAGCCATGGGATTAGGTGAACTCAATGAGTACTGAGTAAAAAAGAACAGAGGTCAAGAAAAATATTTGGGAAATCCTTCATACGAGCTTTATACACAAAATAATTCAAAGCACAACCATTACTAAAATGAGTCCCGATTATTATTCTCAGACTCCTCAAAATTACAAGGGAACAAAAATTCCTCAGGGCAAATTTGAAATGTGCCCCACAAGATTGACATTCCTTGGGCTGAGCAGTGATACAGCACCTTGGAGATTCATTAAAATGTGTGTTTTCAATGGAAATGTTAAAAACTCTTATGTAGCTACCGTGAGAACCAGAAAGCTTATATTATATCAAATCACATTGCAAGAAGGGTTTTATGCCAAGGTTTTAGGCTAGAGGTGAAGGACATTTCACGGTTAGTATAACCACTGTAAATATGGGTGAACAAAGAGGTGAGTGCAGAGACTCTGAGCTCACCCTTACATTGCAGAACTATCTCATGCCTTTCCTTTCTTCCATCTAGTTAAGTGTCACCTTAGCCTATAACTCAGTTATAACAAAGTAGGTCAAATGAACATCCTTTTCACTGACATAGAACACAACATGTTTTGCTCATTCCTGACTCCTTTCTAAGTAACTCAAACCCAATATTCTCTAAGTTGTCAAAGCCAGCAGTAGTTTAAATTTTTCATTATACTACATTATCATGAAGATGCCGAAAAGGAAAGTTTTCAGAACCAAACAGATTTTTAATTTGCAGGATTGTGTCACACTGAGCGAACCTGCTACGAGCACCACAAAACATATTTTAAGTGTAAACATATAACTGAGGTAATAAAAAACAAATTAAATCTCCAAGTGCCAGGAAGGAAAAGGGAAGGCCTAATTTAACTCAGTAGATCTGGGGTGGGATCCTAGATTCTACATTTCTAATAACCTCCCAGGTTGTGTTTTTTTTTTCTTTTTTAAAAAGTGTAAGGTCTGTGTCTAAATTCATGTTTTTTCATATGGACATCTAGTATTTCCAGCAACATTTGTTAAAAATCAATTGGATTGTAAAGACCATCGTTTCTCAGTTGAACTGCCCTTGGTCCTTTGTCAAAGATCAGTTGGCTATATTGTGTAGATTTATTTCTGGGCTCTCTTTTCTGATCCATTGGTCTGTGTATCTTTTCTTTCATCAATATTAGTCTCTTGATTATGCAGCTTTATAAAGGTCTTGAGCTTGAATAGTGTCTGTCCTACAACTTTGTTCTCCTTCACTCTTGTATTTGATATTCTGGGTGTTTTGCATTTCCAAATAACCTTTACCATCAATTTGCTGATATCCACAAAAACTTGCTGGGATTTTGATTGGGATCATATTGAATCTACATATGAAGATGGTAAGAATTGACATCTTACCATTATTGTCTTCCAATCCATGAACTTCAATATCTTTTCATTTATTTGGATCATTTTGAATTACTTTGTTACTTTGGATTGCTTTTATTAGAGTTTTGTACTTTTCCACACATAGCTCCTGTATATATTTTGTTAGATTTGTACATAAGTATTTCTTCCTTGTGATTGTAGGGGCTAGGGTAGTATGAACAGTATTGTGTCTTGCATTTCAAATTCCAATTATCCAATTGCTGGTATATAGGAAAGCAATTGACTTTTAAATGTTAATTTTGTATCCCGAGTCTTTCCCTTAGTAATTTAATGCTACCAGGAAGCTTTTTTGTTCCTTTCTTTTTGCAGTTGTTGTTGTTAATGTCAAGGGATTCTCTACAGAATTCCAATCACTTTTTTCTTTTTTTCCAGATTTTTTATTGAAATATTGTTGATATACAACATTGTACTGATTTCAGATGTACAACATAGGACTCAATAATTATATGCAATACTGTTTGCCAGGGTAACCATAGTTAGCCCATTACCACACCAAGATATTACAGTATTTTGGGTTATATTTTCTATGTTATACTTCAATTCCTATGACTAATTTCCAGCATCATTTTTATAATTTGAAGTTTGTACCTCTTTATCCCCTTCACCTACTTCACCTACCCCATCCCCCACATCTCCTATGGTAACCAGCCATCCATTGTGAGCATTGATGGGTCTATTTCCTATCTGTTTGTCTTCTTTTTTAGATTTAAGTAAAGCCTAAAGTATTTTCATGGTAAAATCATGGTATTTCTTTTGTCTGACTTATTTTGCTTAGGAGGTCCTTCCACATTGTCTCAAATGTCAAGATTTCCTTCTTTTTTATGGCTGAGTAATATTCTATTGTGGATGTGTAGCACATCTTCTTTCCCTTCATCTGTCAATGGGCCCTTAGGTTGCTTCCATATTGTGGCTCTTATAAATAATGCTGCAGTGAACATAGGTGTGCATGTGCTTTTGAATTAGTGATTTTGTTTTCTTTGGGAAAATTCCCAGAAATAGATGGCATTTCTATTTTTAGTTTTTTGAGAAACCTCCATAGTGCTTTCCACAGTGGCAATTTACATTCCCACCAAATGTGTGGGAGAGTTCCTTTTTTCCACATCCTCACCAACACTTGTCATTTCTTGTCTTTTGGATAGCGGCCATTCTAACTGGTGTGAGGTGATACTTCATTGCAGTTTTGGTTTGCATTTCCTGATGATTACTGATGTAGAGGATCTTTTCATGAGTCTGTTGGCCATTTGTAGGTCTCCCTTGGAAAAGTATCTAGTCAGGTCCTCTACCCATTTTTAAATTGGGTTTTTGTTTTTCTGCTGTTGATGTGTATGAGTTCTGCACATATTTTGGATAGTAGCCACTTAGACAACATATCCCCTGCAAATATATTCCCTAAACAGTAGGTTGCCTTTTGTTTTCTGGATGGTTTCCTTGGCTGTGCAGAATTTGTTAGTTTGATGTAGTCCTATTTGTTAATATTTGCTTTTTTTCCCCTTACCTAAGGTGACATATCCAGAATAAATTTGCTCCTGTTGATGTTCACAAGATTCTTACCTATGTTTTATTCTAAAGTTTTATGGTTTCATGTCTTACCTTTAGGCCTTCAGTCCATTTAGAGTTTACTTTTTTGTGGATGGTTTAAGACTAGTTTCATTCTCTTGCATGTAGCTGTCCAATTTTCCCAACAACATTTGTTAAAGAGACTATCTTTTCCCAATTGTGTATTCTTGCTTCCTTTGTCATGTATCAATTGACCATGTATACATGGGTTTATTTCTGGGCTCTCTATTCTGCTCTGTTGATCTATGCATCTATTCTTGTGCCAGTCCCATACAATTTTAATCACTATGGCTTTGTAGTATACCTTGAGATCAAGGTGTGTGATACTCCCCAGCTTTGTTCTTCTTTGTCAAGATTTCTTTGGCTGTTTGGGGTCTTTTGTGGTTCTATATAAATTTTAGAATTATTTGCTCTAGTTCATTGAAAAATGCCATTGGTATTTTTATGGGACTTGCACTGAATCTGTAAATTGCTTTAGACAGGATAGAAATTTTCACATTATTAATTCTTTCTATCCATAGGCATGGGATAGACTTCCATTTATTTGTGTCTTCTTTAATTTCTGTCACCAGTGTCATCTAATTTTCAGAGCATAGGTCTTTCACCTCCTTGGTTAGGTTTATTCCTAGGTATTTTATTCTTTTGGATGTAATTGTAAATGGAACTGGTTTTTTTCTCTCTCTCTCTTTCTGCTAGTTGATTTTTAGTATATAGGAATGCAACAGATTTCTGTATATTGATTTTGTATCCTACAACTTTACCTAATCCAGTTGTTAGTTCTAATAGTGTTTTGATGGAGACTTTAGGCTTTTCTATGTATAGTAATGTGTCATTTACAAACAGGAACTGTTTTACTTCTTCCTTACCAGTTTAGATACCTTTTTTCTGCTTATCTTGTCTCATTGCTATGGCTATGACTTCCAGTACTATGTTGAATAGAAGTGGAGAGTGGACATCTTGTCTTGTTCCTGATCTTTGAGGAAAAGCTGTGAGATTTTTGCCATTGAGTATGATGTTAGCTGTGAATTTGTCATATATCTGTGGGTTTGTCATATATACTGTCATATATGGCCTTTATTATATTGAGGTATTTCCCTCTATACCCATTTTGTTGAGATTTTCTAGCATGAATGGATGTTGAATTTAGTCAAATTCTTTTTGAGCATTTATTGAAATGATCATATTGTTTTTATCCTTCTTTTTATTAATGTGGTGTACCACACTGATTGGTTTACAAATATTGTACCATCCTTACATCCCTGGGAAAACTCCCACTTGGTAGTGATGATTATCCTTTTGATGTATTTTTGAATTTGGTTTGCTAATATTTTGTTGAGGACTTTTACATCTATGTTCATCAAGTATATTGACGTTTAAGTTTCTTTTTGTTGTTGTTGTTAGTATCTCTGCCAGGTTTTGGAATTAGTGTAAATCTGCCCTCACAGTGTAAGGTATTAGCTCTTTTTCAAATGATTGGTAGAATTCACCTGTGAAGCTGTATCTGGTCCTGGACTTTTGTTCACTGAGAGTTTTTTTATTGCATATTCAATTTTGTTACTGATAATTGGTCTATTCAGATTTTCTGTTTCTTCCCAGGTCAGTCTTGGAAAGTTGTATGTTTCTAGAAATTTATCCATTTCATCTAGGTTGTCCAATTTATTGGTGTATAATTTTTCATAGCATTCTCTTATAATTCTTTGAATAATTATGGTGTTCATTATAACTTCCTCTTTTTCATTTCTTATTTTATTTGTGTCCTATCTCTAATTTTTTTTATAAGTCTGGCAAAGGGTTTGTCTATTTTGTTTATCTTCTCAAAGAACCAGCTCTTGGTTTCATTGATCTTTTTTTCTATTGTTTTCTCAGTCTCTATTCCATTTATTTCCACTTTGATCTTGATTATGTCCCTCCTTCTATTAAATTTGGGCTTCTTTTGTTCCTCTTTGTTTAGTTCCTCTAGTTGTAAGGTTAGATTGCTTATTTGAAATTGCTCTTATTTCTTGATGTAGGCCTGTATTGCTCTAAACTTCCCTCTTAGAACAGCTTTTACTATGTCCCACATATTTTGAATCATGTTTCCATTTTCATTTGTCTCTATGTATTGTTTGATTTCCTCTTTGATATGTTCCTTGATGCATTACTTATTTAGGAGCATGTTGTTTTGTCTCCATGTGTTTGTGTTTTTAGTTTTTTTCTAGTAATTGGTTTCTAGTTTTGTACTATTGTGGTATGACAAGATGTTTGACACAATTTCAATGTGCTTAAATTTGTTGAGACTTATTCTGTGTCCTAATATGTGGTCTTTTTAGGAGAATGTTCCATATGCCCTTGAGAAAATGTGTATTTCCTACTTTTGGGTGGAATGTTCTGTATATATCTGTTAAGTCCATCTGGACTAATTTGTCATTCAATGCCCCTATTTCCTTATTTATTTCCTGTCTGGAATGATTTATCCATTGATGCTAGTGGGGTGTTAGAGTCTTCTACTATTACTATGTTGTTGTCAACTTCTCTCAGGTGTGTTTGTATCTAGTTTATATATTTAAGTGTTCCTATTTGGGGTGCATAGATGTTTATGATTGTTATATCCTCTTGTTGGACTGATCCTTTTATCAACATGTAATGGCCTTCTTTGTCTCTCATTACTCTCTTTGATTTGAGGTCTATTTTGTTTAAGTATTACAACGCCAACTTTTTAAAATCCCTATTTGAATGGTATATATTTTTTCCATCCCTTCAGTTTCAGTCTCTTTGTTTTTAGATCTGAAATGAGTCTCCTGTAGGCAGCAAATAAATGTGTCTTGTTTTTTATCCATTCAGTTGTCTTGTGTCATTTGATTGGAACATTTAGGGCATTTACACTTAAAGAAACTGTTGATATATAATGTAGTTATCGACATTTTGTTCAATGTTTCCTGGTTGTTTTTGTTCTCTGATTCTTTCTTCCTCTCTTGCTGTCTTCTCTTGTGCTTTATGACTTTAGTGTTGTGTTTGGGTTCCCTTCTCTTTCTTTTTGTGTATCTATTATAAGTTTTGGGTTTATGGTTACCATGGGATTCTTATATGACATCCTATGAAAATAACTATCCATAATAAGCTAATGGTCATTTAAGTTCAAACACACTGTAACATTTCTACATTTCTTACTTTCCCTTCTCCATGTTTTATGTATATAATATCTTCTTTCATACCTTTTCATTAAGTGATTCCTTAAGTAATGTTTAGATGCAATTGCTTTTGTTACTTTTGTCTTTTTGACCTTCATAGAGGCTTTTAAGTAATTGATCTACTACTTCTGCTATTTTTGCTTTACCAGTAGAAACTTTTCCTATCTTAAATTTCTTGCTTCTAGTTAGGGTCTTTTCTTTTCCTCTTAAAGAAGTTCTAAAATGCCAATCCCTAACTCTACTGCTCACTAGGTAAATGTCCTTAATTCCCTTGTTTGTAGGATGGGGGTAATGCTGACCTGATATAGTTGCTGAGGAACTTAACCGTAAAATGAGTATAAAATTCCTGATATATACTCCATAAGTGCTAACTGTTATTACTATGAGGCATTATTACATTGTGACATTTTAAAATATAGGTAAAATGTCCTTTATACCCCCTGGCAAGTTCAAGTTTCAAGTTCAAATAGCCATATTTACTAGTGCCATGGTCTGACACAGGATCAGATTAGCTTAAATGTGCATCTTCACTCTACCTCTGGGGTTTTTTAATCTGCTATAGTCCTAATTTGTTCAAATGTAAGGTAGACAATAATAATAGCTGTTGAATTGTGTAAATTAAGTCATTCTGTAAATTGGGGGCAAAATGTGTGTATGTGTGTGTGTCCCTCATAGTTCTAATTCCTTTTATTGATTCTCTCCTTGCTAAGCAGTGTTTTTAGTGCAAAGTACATGGGAACAAGACATAATTTCCAACAATAACAATTCCTAAATATGTGACTTCAGGCAAGTCTACCTAAACATGAAGTAGGCCAAGCAACAACATTATTTTGAGTTTCACATGACAAATTTTAAACATATATACATAGGGACTATGTTGTGATTATCTGGAGTAATTAGAGAGACAGCCAGACAACTGATAAAGTTATTCAGGAACTTACAAGTAGTTATACAGGTCAACTATCAGTGGAATGCTGTATAATACACTTAGTGTATGGATTTCATAACAGTAACTAAAAGTTAATATGAAATGTTGGACAGCTAGGCTTTATAGGCTACTTCTAATCATAATACTTATCTGGTATGTTGACAAGATCCACAGTTAACACATTTTTCTTATTTGAAATCATTATATTATTCTGAAACAATAGTGTGCTAATCTAGCACACTTTTCTGGCATTTATTGAGGTATTTCTTTGATTTTGACATATGGACTTTAGGTTAGCAGAATGAAGCTTTATTATTAGCCAACTACTTAAATCCCAGGACTTAATCCTGGCAAAACTGCCATACACAGAACATGCCCTCACTGTCTCATCAACCGTGGAACCAGGATTCCTTGCCTCAGCTGACAGCCTTTGTTAGGGTTGATTCAGGCAGAACTGAGGAATTAATGTGTTCCCCATTTTTAATGCTTGAATTCTGGAATAATAAATGATCCTGTTCTCAACACTTCATTCCTTGTCAATCAAAGTACCATAATGACAATTTGCATCCTCTCTTCTTGAAACATTTTCCACCATTTTCCCCTAACTGATGTCCAGGATCCATGAAATTTTGAGCAGTTAATGCCTAATTTGAGAAAAGGTTCCTGGAACCAAGATGTCCAATGAAACCTAACCCTTCAAAACTTACAAATTTTACAAGATACCTAGAGCTCCAAGGACAAGATGAACATATATCCAAATTAAGGCAAATGTTGAGAAGGCAAGTTGATACTTTCTCCTTCAGTAATGTTCCCCTCCCTCCCTGCCTTCCATCATGAGCCTGCTGGGAGAGCCGAGGTTGAGAGAAGGCTAGTAAATATAACAGTAGGAAGAGAGGTCTCTTACAACCTACAGAGGGAAGTCTTGGTAAAAAAAAAAATAAAACAACAAAAACGTCTTATAACAGGACTGAGGCTGTGCATAGTGGATTTTCATTTGGCTCTCTGACTGATTGAGGAAAATAAAATCTCTAATGATATGGAAAGCCTGGATTTTTATTCTGTTATTTTATATTAAGCCAAGACACAGAAGGAACACAAACACTAAGAGTTTTAGTGATACTGATGCGATTTTTCTCATGACGCATTTGTTCTGTAAGGTCTTCTCCCAGCCTTCCGCTCTTCTGGATTCCTTAAGGCCATACCACTCATGTGGTACCCAGTCCAAGGGAAACAGAAGAAGTGGTATGCACGTTAGAGCCCCAGAGGCTTGGCATGGAATCTTGCCTCTACCCCCTGCTTCTGTTTGATCATACAAGAGTGCCTTAACTTCTTCAGTCATCATTTCCTTATCTAGAAGATGAGAGCAGTCATGCCTGTCTCTAAGGGCAGCTGCGAGAGGAGCAACTGCATATACATTTTCTAATATGTAATTGATATTCCATATCACCCATGTTATTATTGGCATGCTGCTTGCTATCATAATTTGTTTCTCTCCCCGTAAGCCACTTGCAGGCACAAAGATGGATTAATATATTCTCAGAATGTAAGGAAGTGCTAAGTGCTTATTGTTTTATTGCTTGATTAAATGGTGATTGGTGGCGGTGGACCCACTTACAAACTTCTGTTTCATTTCTCCTGCAGGGGACTGAAGATGAGTCCTGAAACCTGGCCCCAGGTAACAGGATCTGTGCTGGGTTTCCCCAGTAGCCACATCCTGCAGTCCCTGTTGTTCCTGGGGCAGATGGCAATGCACATCCTTCCTGGAGCTGATACTCATGTCTGTTGTGGTTCCCAAGATGCTTGCCATCGCTCTCACGGGGGATCACTCCCTCTCCTCTGCCAGCAGCATCATGCAGTCCTACCTCTACTCCCTCCTAGGTACCTCTGACTCCTGCCTCTTAGCTGTCACATCTCTCTGGATCGTTCTTGGCAAACTGCTGACTTCTCCACTATGAGACCCAACTGGTGCTGGCCTCTAGTCAGCTGAATCCCTCTGGGTCCTTTGCCCTGCCCTCCTCAAGGCCAGCCTGCCTTCCTGTGTCCCCACTGCTATTGGCCAAAGTCCTGTGCTAGTTGGCCCCTCCCTACTCAGGCTCTCTGGGAGCTGGAGCCAGTGGCTTCCGTGCTGTCCAAATTGGCATTTCAGGGCTCACTGGCACTAACCTCAGTTTCCTATGCCTTCATTCTAGCCACTGTCCTCAGGGCCCCCACAGTTGCTGAGCCTGTCATGTTACAGTGGTCATCGTAGTCTACCGCAGCTCCAATTTTGTCTACATTCATACGTCAGAGGCTCAAGCCGTGCTTCTCAATTAAAGGTACCTTAGCCCTGAGTTTATCATCACACTCATCCTGAAACCATTCATCTTCACTCTCCACAATGACAAGATGATGCAAAGCCTGAAAGATGTCCTAAGGTAGCACAGACCCATGGCTGCAAGAGAGATAAGGGTCACAAGTAAAAGGACACATTCTTATTAGATGGGGGATTAAAAATTATTCAATTTTTAAAATGTATTTGTTCTAATCACTGAGGCAACACCCTGCACTTCTCTCAGATAATAAAAGAATAGTCTTCACATATGTGCAATACTCAACGAGGAGAGTGAGACTTCTTTTAACTCTGGTTAGGACACATGTCCTCTGGGGCGGGTAAGCATGTGGCTTCCATGCAGTGAGGTTGTCCCTCTGCTTCCTCACGTGTGTGCTTAAGCACACTCACACTTA
Source organism: Manis pentadactyla (assembly GCF_030020395.1). Taxonomy (NCBI): domain Eukaryota; kingdom Metazoa; phylum Chordata; class Mammalia; order Pholidota; family Manidae; genus Manis; species Manis pentadactyla. The sequence goes on along the minus strand of NC_080031.1, from coordinate 9,876,910 downwards.
CTATTTCAGTATCCTGTGTCATGAAGCCAGTCAGGGGATGCTGAATTTTGCAGATTCAGATTTGGATCTTGGAGAGAATTAAGAGGCTTTCAGAGACCTTCCATCCAGACTAGATATTACAAACAAGATTTACCAGAACCTTGATATTGGGAAATTAAATTCTGGCTGTAATAATAAGTGGTTCTTGGATTGCTGTTTACTATTGCTCTTTGACTAGCAACTCCCATAGGAATCTCATAAAAGAAAAATGCTGAGACCAATGGAATATTTGGATATTCCTAATTCCCAAGTCAAGTTCCACTCAAAAGACTCTAAATGGGAACAATCAGTCATCATTTCTTTAAGAAACGTTAAATACCTAATATGTTTTGGGCATGCGGCAGGAACGGGACTAGGGTAAGCCAAGGAAGATATCTAGGGCACGTATTTTAAAAAGAGACGCACCCACATGGTCACGCAAGTCCAGGGTCAAGCTATGCACACACCTGAGAATAAAGCCTCCTCAATGCTGCACCCAAGGCAGCTCTCCTGCTCCTTCCAAATCTAGGTTCTGGAGCTACTACTGTACAGCAGTAAATAAGGTAGACTTAGCTCTCACTTCTATGGAATTCATACATAGTTGGGATGATGGCAAAAAGGAAAAATAAACCCTAAATGCATAAGCCAGTGGGTAGTTGTAATTTGTGATAAATGCTCTTGAGTTTATTAGAGGGAAAGAGTTGAGTTTTGTTAGAGAGGATGAATAAGGAGAAATAATTTGGATCAAAGATCAGGTGAAGTGACCTCTAACCTGAGGCCTGACATTGAGCAGGAGTCAGTCAGGCAAAAAATAGGAAAGGAGCAGCCCAGAGAGTGAGTAGTATTTGCAAAGACATGGAGTGAGGCAGCAGGGACTGAGAGGACCAAGTGTAAACGTGTAGTGAGCTGAGGTCACTTCAAATAGACCTTATCTGTAAGGTTTGTGTGGATTTTTCTTTCTCTTTTTAATGGCAATGTGAAGCCTTGAAGTGTTTTAAGCATGGGAGTTATCAAATCATATTTTAAAAGATCAATCAGAGGTTATAGAGACAATTTCCCAAGATAATTCCCTTTCTCTCCATTGATATTATATTCAATCAGCCTCCTGAAATCAGGACTCGGTGTCCAACATTTATCTTGGCCTCCAAGTCCCTCCTGTCTTCAGGAAGCTTCGAATTGTCTTCAGCTCCTCCAATATATTTTGTATCCAAGAAGCAATAATAGGAAAGAAACTCTTGATGAACCACCTCCATGCATCTCATTCTGGAGCTAGAACTTTCTCAACAGGGCCACCATGCTCATATGGGAAAGGACCACCTGAGTCAAACATCATTTCTGTGTAGCACTTGAGGCATTTTCTCTAGGAGGCACTTGGGAGAAGTTCTAAGATTCTCATCCCATGTTATACCTTAGTTAAAATTTCAGATCGCCAGAATTTGATTCCCATTAAGAACAACAGAGCAGCAGTAGACAAGGAGTTTCAGCTCCTCTGTGAGTCTCCTCCAGCAGGCTGGTACACCGAAGCCCCTCTCAGATCCTCAGGTCCCTGCCTCTCCTAATCTGAGGGTCAATGGTCCAGGGGCCCCAGTGGGTCCTTTTGCATCCTGCACAGCTTCCTCATGGCCCTGACCACTTCCTTGTTTCTCAGAGTATAGATGGCAGGATTGAGCATGGGCGTGACCATCGTGTACAGCACAGAGACCACTTTGTCCATAGGGAATGTCCGAAACGGCCTTGCATAGATGTAGATGCAAGGCACAAAGATTAAGGTCACCACAGCAATGTGGGAGGCACACGTGGATAGGGCCTTGCTGCGGCCCTCCCGCGAGTGGCTGCGGAGCATGACTAGCAGCGCTGTGTAGGATCCCAGGAGCACCAGGAAACACATCAGGGTCACCAGGCCATTGTTAGAGACCATCAGAAGCTCTAAGACAAAGGTGTCTGAGCAGGCCAGTTTGATCAGCTGAGGCACATCACAGTAAAAGTTGTCCAGCTTGTCGGGCCCACAGAATGGCAGCCGGATAGTCAGTCCAACCTGTACGATGGAGTGGATGAAGCCCCCCAGCCAGGAGGATGCCATGAGGAGCCCACAGACTGTCCGATTCATAATAAGCGTGTAGCGCAGGGGCTGGGAGATGGCAACATAGCGGTCATACGCCATGACGGTAAGCAGGAAGATCTTGGTGCCTCCGATGAAGTGGAAGAAGAAGAGCTGAGTCAGGCAGCTGCCGAAGGAAATGGTGGGGTTGCCTGAGAGCAGGTCAACCAGCATCCTAGGTGCTGTGATGGTAGAGTAACAAAAATCTAGGAAAGAGAGACTGCCTAAGAGAAAGTACATGGTGGTGTGCAGACGTGGGTCAGAGGTCACTATGGCCACGATAAGGAGATTTCCAGTGATGGTCATGAGATACACAACAGAGAAGACAATGAAGAAGAAGAACCGAAGCTGCCATACCTGAGAGAGCCCCAGGAGGACAAAGTTTGTCACCTGGGAATGATTCGCTGGATTCATCAGGGTGGTGTGACCTGGTAAGTGAACCTGTGCGAGAAAATGGGCATATTCATCCCGGGATCTGCAAGCTTCTCCAGAATAATTTCCCCTGCCCTCTCTGGGCAATTCTCCCCTATCTCACAGGCTAGAAGAAGAATGTTGCAAGTGGGTCTATAGGACTCCAGGCATTTGAACATCACATGTTGGTCTAATCAAATGCCAGGAGAATAAAACTCAGAATGGCACTGATCCCATCTATAGTTTTTGAGAATCAAAAATTACCTGCCCTCAAAAATTAAAAAGTGGTACATCAAGGAAATACTGCCAAACTATGAGTAAGTTTCAGTTTTCCCAGTAACTAGTTGTGTGAACTATGAGACTCTAGTTGAGTAACTAGTTGTGTAAACAAACAATCCTCTGAAATTCTCAAAGCCTTACTTCCCTCATCTATGAAATAAATTAGTCAAAATGTCAGCAAAACCTCCCGTACTAAATATTTTATAAATACATATGGACTTTACTGAAAAAACCTGATAAATTCCTATATGCCAGATATTTAGATAGTTCCTATGGGATGATATATCTCATTTATATCCCAGACAACAAAAAGTGCCAAGTTCCCCATTATACCCCTGGGCAAATATCCAGTCGCCTTCTATAGCCCTACTTTTGATATATATTTTTTCAGCCCTACAAGGATGCTAAAGTCATAGGCAAGGAAACCAAATAGAAAACACATTTCCTGTACTTTATAAGGGTGGGAAATTTCTGTTTCTCTAAAGTTAAACGTTTCTTTAAAGAAAAAGTTTCCTATCTTGTGGCTCTGAGAAATGCAGAGAAACTATAGTTCCTGGGGAAATATAAGGAAGGATATTAAACAACATCCCTAAATAATTTGAGTACTGATATCAACTTCAGGGACATTATTCAAAGAATAATTTCTTATTCATATTAATAAGAGGAGGTAATAAACATTCATTGAGGTTTAAAAATAACTAAATACAAAGCTACTTCAACATTTGAAAATCTTAAAAATAAAAGGATATTTTTATGTATTTAACTATTTTTTAAAAATACTAAGAAAGCTGGCTACTTACAAGAACCCTAGAATGAATTTCATCATATCCTTTAATAGAAATATGAATTATAATTCCAAACCTAGCTTAAAGTATGACTTTTCCAATTATATTTTCCTTGCTTGGTTCTCTCTTCATTCAATAAGCATTTATTAAGCACCTTCTACTTATTGGTTATGCTAAACACTGAGGATTTTTAAAGAATAAGATACAAATGACTGAATGCAACTCAAAAGTTGTCACAAGCTGCATACAACCTTGCCCATTTCTCCATCTTCATTATTTTGTAGGTAGCTTCCTCACGCATGCACCATGACCATGCACACCATGCTGCCTGAAGTTCCTTGAACTTGCAACCCAGGTATTTTTTATTTTCTTTATTAATTTCTATGTATTTTTTTGGTTTGATTTTAATGAAATATTTCAAATAAACAGTTTAAGAAAAATAATATACATAAGTAAATGAATGAGTTATGGGTAAGTAAAATGAGTGACAGCAATGTCGTCATAAGGGATGGAAGTGTATTCGTTCGTTAGGGCTGCTGTGACAAAGCACCACAAACTAGGTGGCTTAAAGAACAAAAATGTGTTATCTCATAGTTCTGGAGGGTAAACGTTCAAGATGAGGGTGTTGGCAGGATGGGTTCCTTCTGAGAGCTATGAAGCAGAATCCGTTCCTTGCAGCTTACCTAAGCATCTGGTGGTGCGCTGGCAATCTTTGGCGTTCCTTGGCTTAAAGGAGCAGCAGCATCTAGGTCATCTGCCTTCATCTTCAAATGGCATTCTGTGTGTGTGTGTGTGTGTGTGTGTGTGTGTGTGTGTGTGTGTGTCTGTGAGTGTGTGCGTGCTAGTTTTCAAATTCCCCCTTCTATAAGGATAGCACTCATAGTGCAATAAAGTCCGTCTAATGACCTCATTTTAACTTGAATATCTCTGTAAAGACCGTATCTTAAAATAAGGTCACATTTTGAAGCTCCAGGGATTATGACTTCAGAATATTAATTTGGGGGGAACATAATTCAATCCATATGAGAAATGGGAGGAATTGGGAATATGCCATAATAAGGTACCTGCAGATGAAGTTGTACAGTGTTATTTGAAAGTGGACTTAGATTAGTTAAAAATATATGTGACACATCCTAGAGTAACCACGAAAACATTTTATAAAGAAGTATGTATTCCTCAAGATGGTCTACAGATGAACACAATCCTCAGCAAAATTCCATAAGGCTTCTTTGCATAAACTGACAGTTGATTCTAAAATTGCTGTGGAAACTCAAGAGGCTCAGAATAGCCAAATATATATATATGTATATATATATATGTATACATATATATATATATTTAAATAAAAGGACAAATGTAGAAGACTCATACATCTTGATTTCAAAATTTGACACAGAGCCACAGTATTCAAGGCTGGGTGGTACTGTCATAGCATAGACATAGAGATCATTAAAATACAACTGCAAGTCCAGAAATCAACCCTCAAAAGAATGGTCAATTGATTTCAACAAAGATTACAAAATATTCAAAGGACAAAGAATAGTCTGTTGAAAAAGTGGTGTTGGGACAACTGGATATCCACATGCAGAAAAACGAAAACCCCTACACACACAAAATACACATACATGCAATACACACATGCACACACACAATACTTAAAATGACTAAACACCTAAATGTAAGACCTAAAACCATAAAAACTTTTAGAGGAAAGCATAAGCATAAATCTTCGTGAACTTGGATTAAGCAATGGTGTCTTAGCTATACCACCAAAAGCACAAGCACCAATATTAAAAACTATATAAATTGAATGTCACCAAAAGTTGTACAGTCATATTAATTGATATTGAAAGAGCACTTCTAAAAATCCAACACCCTTTCATAACAGAAACTCTCAGGAAACAATAAAGGGAGCTCCCTAACTTTCTCAAGAACATCTACAATAAACCTAAAGCTAATATCATACCAATGGTGAGAAACTGATGTTTTCTCCCTGGCTCTAATAAAAATGTGAGGCTCACCACTCTTATTAAACATCGTGCTGGAAACTTTAGCTACTGCAATAAAACAAGAAAAAAATTAAAGTTATATAAGTTGGAGAGAAAAAAAATAAATTCTACTTGTTCATAATTGGCATGTTTGTCTATGTAGAAAATCCTAAAGAATTGACAAAAAAAAAAACACTTGAAACTAATAAGCTATTATGGCAAGGATGCTAAGTATAAGTTTAATATACAAAAGTCATATGCCAACAAAGAATAATTGCCATTTTAAATTTGAAGAAAATACTATTTACAATAGCCCCCAGAAATGAAATATTTAGGTATAAATCTAACAAGATATGTACAGGATCTGTTTGTGGACTACAGTGTTACAGTTGTAAGCTACAATACTGATGCAAAAAATCAAAGATCTTAAATAAAGAGACATTCTGTGTTCATGGAATGGAAGATTCAATACTATTACCATGTTAAGTCTTCCCAACTTGACTCATATTAAACAAAATCTCAATCAACTTCCCAGGAAGTGGTTTTGTAGATATCAACAAGTTGATTAAAAAATTTATATGAAAAACAAAAAGCCTAGAACACAATACTGAAGAAAAACAAAGTTGAGTGACTGTCACTATTACTATAATCAAGGCAGTGTGATAATAGAAGAAAACTAGACATAAATCAATGGAATATTATAGTCAATCCAAAAAAAAATAACACAGACAACTGATATTTGAAAAAGGAGCAAAGGAAATTCAATGGGGAAAAGATTGTCTTTTCAACAAATGATTCTGGAACAATTGGACATCTATATGCCAAAAAAAGTTGTACATAGATTTTATACCTTCCATGAAAGTTAACATGAAATGAAACATACACCTAAGTGTGAAATTCAAGCTATAAAATTTCTAAAAAATAGGAGAAAGTTTATATGACTGGGTTTGGTGATGAGCTTTTAGATGCAACATCAAAAGCATAACCCATGAAAAAAAACCTGATAAATTGGATTTTCTTAAAATTAGGAACTTCTCTACAAAAGACACTGTGAAACAAATCAAAAGACAAGCTACAGCTGGAATAAGATATTTGCAAAAGACATATGAAATAAAAGATTTGTATCCAAAATATACACAAAACTCTTATAACTCAAAAGTCAGAGAACAATCCAATTAAACAGGTAACTGATCTGAACAAATATCTCACCAAAGAAGAAATACAAATGGCAAATAACCACATTAAAAAATGAAAAACATCATTTGTCACTGGGAAATTACAAATTAAAGAACAAAAATACCACTACACACTTATTTGAATGACTAGATAAAAAAAAAAGCAGACAATACCAGTTGCTGGTTATGATGAAGAGCAACAGGAACTTTCATTCATTGCTGATGGGAATGCAAAATGCCGCTTTGGGAAACTCATTAGGAATTTCTTCCAAAGCTAAACTGTCTTGATATACAATTCAAGAGTTACACTCCTGGGTATTCATCCAACTGATTAGAAAACTTACGTCCACACAAAAACCTTCCCATGCATGTCTATAGCAGCTGTATACATGATCACCAAAATTTGGCAGCAAATGAAATCTCCTTCAATAGATGAGCAGAGAAGCAAACTGCTGGAGATCTGTACAATGGAATACTATTCAGTGACAAAATGAAATGAGCTATCAAGCCACAGAAAGACATGGATGAATCGTTAGTGCATAATGCTAAGTAAAAAAGCCAGTCTGAAAAGGTTACATAGTGTATGATTCTAATTACATGATATTCCAGCTGATTCTGGAAAAGACGAAAGTATAGATACAGATGACAAAATATTCAGATGACAAAAGAAAGGGGTGTTGAATAGGTGAAGCACGAGGTATTTCAGGGTACTAAAAACTACTGTTTGATAGTGTAATAGCAGATACAGGCCATTGTGCATTCTTTAAAACACACAGGCCTTTATATTATAAAGAATTAATCTTAATGTATATGAATATTTTTTTAAATCACATAGGTGTCATGGGACCCTAGGATGAAATGCAGAGTGTAACAAAACAATGCAATTATATCAGATATATGAAACAGCTCATTGAGGAGGACAGGGGAGAAAGGTGCAGACCTGAGTTAAAATATTTTTCTCTATTACTTGCCTCTAAAATGCATTACATAATATACAAACGCATAATGAGTCTGTCAATAGTCAATGTTCAAAAGGCTACTTCACTTATAAAATTTCCAGAAATTCTTTAAGCAGTAGCATGTGCAGTTATACTGTTTACTGACGGTTGTAGGCAATATGTCACTTCGGCATATTGATTATCTTGAATTAAAGCAACTAGAAAAATAGTGGTGTAAGATTACTCTGACCCTCTCTGTTCTCCGGAAATCAGGAAATAAATATACCACATAAAAGGAACCTTCTCTTACACCAAGAGGGAGAAAGACTTCCTTATCACCAGACACAGGGAATTCAGAGCTGAGAGGGCTGCATAACAAATTTTGTTATTTTTTCACTAATTACTACCCCAGCCCAAATGCTTTTCAGAATTCCTTACTAATTAAAGCTCCTAAATTTAACTCTTCTTTGACCTGTCAGTTCCTCACAGATTTATAGTCTCTGTCTAAAACGTATAAAAACTGACTGGTTTGGTCATTTCTTTGGGTCCCCATCTCATTATTGGGCTTCTGTGCACACATAATTAAACTTCGATTTTTTTTCCCCTATTAATCTGTCTCATGTCAGTCCAGATCTTAGACCAGATCGAAGAATCTTGAAGGGTAGAGGAAAATTTTTCTTCCCCAACACAGTCAATCATGCTGAAATTTCCTTTCAGCTGGTAAAACAGGCATTTGAGTTATCTTCTGCTCTCAAGGGAGATTGGAAGGACCCCACCCATAGTTGAATCTACCATGAACAATAAATCAAGATTTTAAAAGATGTATCAGTTTGGTAAGTTGCATTTTTCAAGGAATTTTCCCATGTCAAATGTATTGGTATAAAGTTGCCCATGATACCCTCTTGCCACTCTTTAGTATCTGTAACATTCTGCTTGCTAAGCAAAAAAAAGTTAAGGAAAATGAGTCAGGTCCATCTGTTAGGGCTAATATTTCTCTTGCCTGATGAGTAGAATGAGACATTTGGACAGACAAATGTCCCGTAACTTAAATACTCAAACATTTAAATAATAAAATGGTGAACCAAAATGAAATAATTAATTAATTTCAATGCTAGGAAAATATACAGGCAAATGCTCTGAAAAGAATTGTGATAATATTATCATATTTATCAACAGATGATAAACATTAGTAGCATATGTTTTTCCATAGATATTGATAAAAAGTGCCATCTGACAAGAAAATATAACAGTCTTGGAGATCTATAAAACTACCAATATAGTTTCAAATATCTAAAGAAAAACACATTAAAATTACAAGAAGAAGTAAATGGCAAGTCCAGTTGTCCAAAACTACCAAATCATATAAATAAAAAATATGTAAGGCTACAGACAATTTGAATGACACAGTTAATGAGCTTGAACTAAAAAATATATAAAACATTATACTCCCCCAAACAGAAAATAATATTATTTCCAAATATATGGGGTTTTTCCCAAAAATTTTCCATGTATTTTTTCACAGAAAATTACAATAAATTCTAAATGACAGAACTGATGAAATATTATTAAAAATTAGCAGTGAAAAAGTTATCAAAACAAATCATCTACTATGAAACTTAAAAATATATTTTGTAATTCTTCAGTTCAAGAACTCGAATGTAAACTTTAAATATACTCAAAAAATAACAGTGAGAGAATTATGTATATAATTTGCAAGCAGGCAGCAAAGCAGTAAGAAGAAAATGTCAACCATTATTTTCCATACATGAAAATGAAAAGGAGGAAAGTATATGTATTAAGAATCCAACAAAAGTCACTATAAAAAGGAAAAATACAGAGTCAAAGAGTAGAATACCATCCCCATTCCAGCACACACCCCAAAATAAACTATAGGCATAATCAATAAAACAAAAAGCTTTCTTTGAAAAAAATAATAACCCAGAGCAAATATATAGCAAGTCTGAGCAAAACAAGGAGATACATATATATATATATATATAAGGAGTAGTAGGAATTATCAAAGGAACAAACTATAAGCCAATTGCATGTTTGAGAAAATTATGTGAAATTTACAAAAATAAAATTTTAAATCTAGTGGAATAATGTTCTAGGAAAAAATGAATGAAACAATTTCTTAAGTGTGAAAAATATGATTGTGTAATCATAAAATAAATTATAATGTTAGGTTAAAGATTCTCCCTTAAAAGCAAAATGTTCTATAGGGAAGATCTATCAAAACATCAATATTACTCCTACACTGTTATATCTCCAGAACTGAAAACAATTTCTGGCACACAATAGACCAATAAAAGTTTTATGAGTGAATGTAAGTTCTATCAACTGCTGGCTTCAGTAAAAATGATGACTGTCCTTATTTTTTCAATGACACTAATGTAGCCCTAATACTACAACCAGTTACTACCTATTCAATAAAGAGGAAACTATGAATTAATGTCAATGTGAACAGAGATTTAAATTCCAAATAAAATAATGGAAAATCAAATTCAGGAATAGTATTAAAGTAGGTAGAAGTCATGTGTATATGGTAAGTAAGTAGCTTTCCTTTCTTCCGAAGAAATTTTAGAAAACATAAAAAAAGATTATATCCTCATTTTCAATAACAATAAAAACTACCAAAATACTGAGGATAAACCTTATGAGAAATGTCTTAGGTCTATCTGAAACAAAATTTAAAGCTTTACTAATTTATTTACTGACTTACTTTAAACATGCACCATATTTTAAAGGCTAAGAAACCACAATAGAGTTCAAAATTTTTCAATTTCCCCCAATACATTTATAATTTCAAATCATTTTAACCCAGATGTCAATAGTCATTTTTAAGTTATTTGACAAGCTATTTCTAAATTCATCTTAAAAAATATTCCAAAAGAGGAGTATATTTTTAAAAATTAAGGTGAATCTTGCATTACCAGATAAATTGAAAGTATGTCTAGAGTGATTAAAGTGATGCAGTGCTATTGTAGAAAAAGATATAATGATAAATGGAACAGAATAGAGTTCCAAAACATACATATATACAGAAACATATACTATATTTAGGAAATTAACATGTGCTTAAAAAAAGGTTTAAATTAATGGACAGAGCATAGACTACTGAGAAAAGGGTTCCTGACAAATCTGTTTTCTTTAGGAAGAAAATGAAATTTATATACACTGTACACCAAAAGTAAATTCCAGGTGGATTACACATTTAAACTTAAATAATATGTAAAATATAATAAATGTTCTAGAAGAAAATACTGGAGAGTTCTATAACCTGAAAGTGGGAAGGCCTTTCTAAGCAAAACACAAAAGCCCAAAGTCATAAAGGAAATGATAAACAATAAAAGCTGTATACAATTAAAACCTTGGGTATGTCATGCACATTATGAACAAAATATAAAAGGAAACTTACAAATGTAGCAGAAATATGATCAACACAGGATATCAAGCCATACAATAAAGGATTAATACCTATAAAATATAAAGACCCTACATATTGATAAGGACAGAAAACCCAATAGAAATATCTACAGTGTGTGTGTGTATGAATATAAATACCAATAAACATGTGAAAGTATGCTCAAATGCAAAGGTAGTCTAGAAATATGTGGCTTAAAACAATGATATGTTCATTTTTATCTATCATTGAGACACAAGATTTAAAAGGCTGATAAGAACCATTGTAAAAGTGTGGAGAAATGGTCACTCATGCATCGTTTATACGTAAACTCATACTGTCTTTTGGTAAGTAATTTGGCAGTTCCTATCCAAAATTTAAATGAACATACCTTGACTGAGCAATTCTAAGTACTTAACATACAGAAATCTTAAGAAATATGAACAAGAGTGATTATGATAGACTATTAAATGCAATCTTGTGTGCTAATGAAACATTCTTATCATTAGGAAAAAATTTAAATAAAAAAATAGTATAGACATAAGGGGCAGAAGATGGCGGCGTGAGTAGAGCAGCGGAAATCTCCTCCCAAAACAACATATATCTATGAAAATATAACAAAGACAACCCTTCCTAGAATAAAGACCAGAGGACACAGGACAATATCCAGACCACATCCGCACCTGAGAGAACCCAGCGCCTCGCGAAGGGGGTAAGATACAAGCCCCGGCCCCGCGGGACCCGAGCGCCCCTCCCCCCAGCTCCCGGCGGGAGAAGAGCAGGCAGAGCGGGAGGGAGACAGAGCCCAGGACTGCCGAGCACCCAGCCCCAGCCATCCGGGCCAGAGTGCAGGGCGCTCGATACTAGGAAAACAGGGCAGCAAGAACAGTGAGCAGGCACTGGAGGCTGGGCGACAGAGGACAAAAGAAAAGCGCGCGACCATTTTTTTTTGTTTTTGCTTTTTTGCTTCTTTGTTTTGGCGAGCGCTTCTTGGAAGTCTTAAAGGGACAGGGACCCCAATATTAGGGAAACAGGGCAGAAAGACCGGTGAGCAGAGGCCTGAGGCTAGCAGCGGAGAATAAAGAAAAACGAACGACCACCATTTTTTTTTAATTAAAAATTTTTTTTTTTTTTTAATTAAAAAAAATTTTTTTCTTGTTTTCTTTTTTGTGGTCGTTGTTTTGTTTTGGCGAGTGCTTTTTGGAAGTCTTAAAGGGGCAGGGCGGGTCACTTAATCCAGAGGTAGGGAATCCAGGGATCTCTGGGCACCCTAACCCCTGGGCTGCAGGGAGCAGGGAGGCCCCTTACGGAGATAAATAGCCTCCCAGCAGCTCCTGCTCCAACGCGACTCCACCATTTTGGAGCAGCTGCCCAAGCCAGGCCACGCCCACAGCAACAGCGGAGATTAACTCCATAGCAGCCGGGCAGGAAGCAGAAGCCCTGTCTGCGCGCAGTTGCGCAGCACAAGCCACTAGAGGCCGCTGTTCTCCCAGGAGAGGAGGGCCACAAACCAACAAGAAAGGAAGTCCTTCCAGCCGTCACTCGTCCCAGTTCTGCAGACTATTCCTATCACCATGAAAAGGCAAAGCTACAGGCAGACAAAGATCACAGAGACAACACCAGAGAAGGAGACAGACCTAACCAGTCTTCCTGACAAAGAATTCAAAATAAGAATCATAAACATGCTGACAGAGATGCAGAGAAATACGCAAGAAAAATGGGATGAAGTCCAGAAGGAGATCACAGATGCCAGAAAGGAGATCGCAGAAATGAAACAAACTCTGGAAGGGTTTATAAGCAGAATGGATAGAATGCAAGAGGCCATTGATGGAATTGAAATCAGAGAACAGGAACGCATAGAAGCTGACAGAGAGAGAGACAAAAGGATCTCCAGGAATGAAACAATATTAAGAGAACTGTGTGACCAATCTAAAAGGAACAATATCAGTATTATAGGGGTCCCAGAAGAAGAAGAGAGAGGCAAAGAGATGGAAAGTATCTTAGAAGAAATAATTGCTGAAAACTTCCCCACGCTGGGGGAGGAAGTAATCAAACAGACCACGGAAATACACAGAACCCCCAACAGAAAGGATCCAAGAAGGGCAACACCAAGACACATAATAATTAAAATGGCAAAGATCAAGGACAAGGAAAGAGTGTTAAAGGCAGCTAGAGAGAAAAAGGTCACCTATAAAGGGAAACCCATCAGGCTAACGTCAGATTTCTCAACAGAAACCCTACAGGCCAGAAGAGAATGGCATGATATATTTAATACAATGAAACAGAAGGGCCTTGAACCAAGGATACTGTATCCAGCATGACTATCATTCAAATATGACGGTGGGATTAAACAATTCCCAGACAAACAAAAGCTGAGGGAATTTGCTTTCCACAAACCACCTCTACAGAACATCCTACATGGACTGCTCTAGATGGGAGCACTCCTAGAAAGAGCACAGCACAAAACACCCAACATATGAAGAATCGAGGAGGAGGAACAAGAAGGGAGAGAAGAAAAGAATCTCCAGACAGTGTATATAACAGCTCAATAAGCGAGCTAAGTTAGGCAGTAAGATACTAAAGAGGCTAACCTTGAACCTTTGGTAACCACGAATTTAAAGCCTGCAATGGCAATAAGTACATATCTTTCAATAGTCACCCTAAATGTTAATGGGTTGAATGCACCAATCAAAAGACACAGAGTAACAGAATGGATAAAAAAGCAAGACCCATCTATATGCTGCTTACAAGAAACTCACCTCAAACCCAAAGACATGTACAGACTAAAAGTCAAGGGATGGAAAAACATATTTCAAGCAAACAACAGTGAGAAGAAAGCAGGGGTTGCAGTACTAATATCAGACAAAATAGACTTCAAAACAAAGAAAGTAACAAGAGATAAAGAAGGACACTACATAATGATAAAGGGCTCAGTCAAACAAGAGGATATAACCATTCTAAATATATATGCACCCAACACAGGAGCACCAGCATATGTGAAACAAATACTAACAAAACTAAAGGGGGATATAGACTGCAATGCATTCATTCTAGGAGACTTCAACACACCACTCACCCCAAAGGATAGATCCACTGGGCAGAAAATAAGTAAGGACACGGAAGCACTGAACAACACAGTAGAGCAGATGGACCTAATAGACATCTATAGAACTCTACATCCAAAAGCATCGGGATATACATTCTTCTCAAGTGCACATGGAACATTCTCCAGAATAGACCACATACTAGGCCACAAAAAGAGCCTCAGAAAATTCCAAAAGATTGAAATCCTACCAACCAACTTTTCAGACCACAAAGGCATAAAACTAGAAATAAACTGTACAAAGAAAGCAAAGAGGCTCACAAACACATGGAGGCTTAACAACACGCTCCTAAATAATCAATGGATCAATGACCAAATCAAAATGGAGATCCAGCAATATATGGAAACAAACGACAACAACAACACTAAGCCCCAACTTCTGTGGGACACAGCAAAAGCAGTCTTAAGAGGAAAGTATATAGCAATCCAAGCATATTTAAAAAAGGAAGAGCAATCCCAAATGAATGGTCTAATGTCACAATTATCGAAATTGGAAAAAGAAGAACAGATGAGGCCTAAGGTCAGCAGAAGGAGGGACATAATAAAGATCAGAGAAGAAATAAATAAAATTGAGAAGAATAAAACAATAGCAAAAATCAATGAAACCAAGAGCTGGTTCTTTGAGAAAATAAACAAAATAGATAAGCCTATAGCCAGAATTATTAAGAAGAAAAGAGAGTCAACACAAATCAACAGTATCAGAAACGAGAAAGGAAAAATCACGACGGACCCCACGGAAATGCAAAGAATTATTGGAGAATACTATGAAAACCTATATGCTAACAAGCTGGGAAACCTAGGAGAAATGGACAACTTCCTAGAAAAATATAAACTTCCAAGATTGACCCAGGAAGAAACAGAAAATCTAAACAGACCAATTACCAGCAACGAAATTGAAGAGGTAATCAAAAAACTACCAAAGAACAAAATCCCCGGGCCAGATGGATTTACCTCGGAATTTTATCAGACATACAGGGAAGACATAATACCCATTCTCTTTAAAGTTTTCCAAAAAATAGAGGAGGAGGGGATACTCCCAAACTCATTCTATGAAGCTAACATCACCCTAATACCAAAACCAGGCAAAGACACCACCAAAAAAGAAAACTACAGACCAATATCCCTGAGGAAAGTAGATGCAAAAATACTCAACAAAATATTAGCAAATCGAATTCAAAAATACATCAAAAGGATCATACACTATGACCAAGTGGGATTCATCCCAGGGATGCAAGGATGGTACAACATTCGAAAGTCCATCAACATCATCCACCACATCAACAAAAAGAAAGACAAAAACCACATGATCATCCCCATAGATGCTGAAAAAGCATTTGACAAAGTTCAACATCCATTCATGTTAAAAACTCTCAGCAAAATGGGAATAGAGGGCAAGTACCTCAACATAATAAAGGCCATCTATGATAAACCCACAGCCAACATTATATTGAACAGCGAGAAGCTGAAAGCATTTCCTCTGAGATCGGGAACTAGACAGGGATGCCCACTCTCTCCACTGTTATTTAACATAGTACTGGAGGTCCTAGCCACGGCAATCAGACAAAATAAAGAAATACAAGGAATCCAGATTGCTAAAGAAGAAGTTAAACTGTCACTATTTGCAGATGACATGATACTGTACATAAAAAACCCTAAAGACTCCACCCCAAAACTACTAGAACTGATATCGGAATACAGCAAAGTTGCAGGATACAAAATCAACACACAGAAATCTGTGGCTTTCCTATATACTAACAATGAACCAACAGAAAGAGAAATCAGGAAAACAACTCCATTCACAATTGCATCAAAAAAAATAAAATACCTAGGAATAAACCTAACCAAAGAAGTGAAAGACTTATACTCTGACAACTACAAGTCACTCTTAAGAGAAATTAAAGGGGACACTAACAGATGGAAACTCATCCCATGCTCGTGGCTAGGAAGAATTAATATCGCCAAAATGGCCATCCTGCCCAAAGCAATATACAGATTTGATGCAATCCCTATGAAACTACCAGCAACATTCTTCAATGAACTGGAACAAATAATTCAAAAATCCATATGGAAACACCAAAGACCCCGAATAGCCAAAGCAATCCTGAGAAAGAAGAATAAAGTAGGGGGGATCTCACTCCCCAACTTCAAGCTCTATTATAAAGCCATAGTAATCAAGACAATTTGGTACTGGCACAAGAGCAGAGCCACAGACCAATGGAACAGACTAGAGAATCCAGACATTAACCCAGACATATATGGTCAATTAATATTTGATAAAGGAGCCATGGACATACAATGGCGAAATGACAGTCTCTTCAACAGGTGGTGCTGGCAAAACTGGACAGCTACATGTAGGAGAATGAAACTGGACCATTGTCTAACCCCATATATAAAAGTAAACTCAAAATGGATCAAAGACCTGAATGTAAGCCATGAAACCATTAAACTCTTGGAAGAAAACATAGGCACAAACCTCTTAGACATAAACATGAGTGACCTCTTCTTGAACATATCTCCCCGGGCAAGGAAAACAACAGCAAAAATGAGTAAGAGGGACTATATTAAGCTGAAAAGCTTCTGTACAGCAAAAGACACCATCAATAGAACAAAAAGGAACCCTACAGTATGGGAGAATATATTTGAAAATGACACATCCGATAAAGGCTTGACGTCCAGAATATATAAAGAGCTCTCACGCCTCAACAAACAAAAAACAAATAACCCAATTAAAAAATGGGCAGAGGAACTGAACAGACAGTTCTCCAAAAAAGAAATACAGATGGCCAACAGACACATGAAAAGATGCTCCACATCGCTAATTATCAGAGAAATGCAAATTAAAACTACAATGAGGTATCACCTCACACCAGTAAGGATGGCTGCCATCCAAAAGACAAACAACAACAAATGTTGGCGAGGCTGTGGAGAAAGGGGAACCCTCCTACACTGCTGGTGGGAATGTAAGTTAGTTCAACCATTGTGGAAAGCAGTATGGAAGAACATCAAAATGCTCAAAACAGACTTACCATTTGACCCAGGAATTCCACTCGTAGGAATTTACCCTAAGAACGCAGCAATCAAGTTTGAGAAAGACAGATGCACCCCTATGTTTATTGCAGCACTATTTACAATAGCCAAGAATTGGAAGCAACCTAAATGTCCATCAATAGATGAATGGATAAAGAAGATGTGGTACATATACACAATGGAATACTACTCAGCTATAAGAAAAGGGCAAATCCAATCATTTGCAGCAACATGGATGGAGCTGGAGGGTATTATGCTCAGTGAAACAAGCCAAGCGGAGAAAGAGAAATACCAAATGATTTCACTTATCTGTGGAATATAAGAACAAAGGAAAAACTGAAGGAACAAAACAGCAGCAGAATCACAGAACTCAAGAATGGACTAACAGGTACCAAAGGGAAAGGGACTGGGGAGGATGGGTGGGTAGGGGGGGAGAAGTAGGGGGGTATTAAGATTAACATGCATGGGGGGGTAGGAGAAAAGGGAGGGCTGTACAACACAGAGAAGGCAAGTAGTGATTCTACAACATTTTGCTATGCTGATGGACAGTGACTGTAAAGGGGTTTATAGGGGAGACCTGGTATAGGGGAGAGCCTAGTAAACATAATATTCGTCATGTAAGTGTAGATTAGTGATAGCAAAAAAAAAAAAAAAAAAAGGGCAGTTCCTGTGTGGTAACCTCCAACGAGTTCTACACAAGGGTATAAAGGGCATATAAAAGTGTAGGCAAAGGGTCTGTTTGTGTTTATACAGAGGATCAAAGCCTAATTGGGCTACCCCGAAAATGAACTAAGATACGATATGAAAAAGAACTTCCAACATCTGCACTCTCTGGAAGACTCATGCCAGAAGATGATCATCAAAAAACCCCAACAAAGATCCACGCACTGCTACAGCTGTAGATGCACTCATCCCACCAGTTCCTGGACTTGCCATGGGAATGAGGAAGGAGATATCTAAGCTGGCCTGTGCAAACAGTAAAACAACAAAATTGGACTGGATCTATACTGTTGGAACTCAACCAAGAATTTGGAGAAGTGCAAATTGTAGCGCTCCAAAGTCTTACAACTACAAACTATTTACTGTTAAAAGAACATATGGCATGTGAACATTCCCCAGGAATGGGTTGTTTTAATTTGTCTGATTTCTCTCAGACTGTTCAAGTTCAGTTGGACAATATCCACCATATCATAGATAAGTTTTCACAAATGCCTAAGGTGCCTAACTGGTTTTCTTGGTTTCACTGGAGATGGCTGGTAATTACAGATATGCTTTGGTTATGTAACTATACTCCTATTATGTTAATGTGTGTGTGCAATTTAAGGAGTAGCTTAAAACCTGTACATGCTGAAGTTACTCTACAAGAAGATATATCAAAGAAATAATCAATCTTCCCATGTTTTCTTCCGCCTGCTACTTCTATAGCTTTTCTTCTTCCTTCCTAATTACAACCCTTAAATAGAATTCGTGCCTCATATCAAATTTACCGAGTATCATAATTCTTCCAAGTGGTAAAGATACCTCAAGACAAATGCTGGGCATAGAAGCCACAGGGCATAAATATGCAAAGAAGTAAAAAGCTAACTTTTTCAAACAATAAGGCTTCTCTCTCACTTACCAACTTCACATTTCCCTGTATGGCCCCGGAAGATGACTGGTTAGCCAGAGACGGGTAAGATTCCTCAAGGGAGGAACAACCTAAGACAGGCACAGTCGCAGGGGGGCCATCAGGTGAGAAATTGGGGATCAACAGAGGTGAGGCTTAGAACCTCACCCCCCTGTTCTGAGAGAAATCTTCTGCATACGTGGATGTTTTATTGCCCTGGTCTAGCTTGGATTAACACATAGTCTACAGGCACACACCTGATCATCTACATGTGCTCTCTTACAACACTAAACTATGTTTTCTACCTTTATCTTGTATCTACCTACCACTTCAGCATTTTATTAAAAATAATAATAATAAAGAGAGAAATGTGGTATCCACATATAAATCAAGTATAAAAACCAAATGAGTATTCATATTTGAACTGACTGTTTAGAGTTCATAATGCATGAGCAAAACCGAAAGTTTCTGTGATGACTGCCCTTGTACTGTTCACTATGTAACTTATTCATTATTTAAGAATTTGTTCTACATGTAAAAACTTGTTTGTTATGCCTCAGAAGATTGGAGACTGACAAAAATTAGGCTTGGGGTGGAATAATGATTGTGCATTGAGCATTGACTCCCCTATACAGAATTTTATTGTCGTTAACAACCATTTGATCAATAAATATGAGAGATGCCCTCACAAAAAAAAAAAAAAAAAAAAAAAAAGAAGGACAGACTTCCAATGGTAAAATAAATTAGTAACCGGGATGTAATGTATAGCATAAGGAATATAGTCAAGATATTGTAACAGCCTGGTAGGGTGATAGCTGGAACCTAGAATTATGTATATAAATGTTCTACCACTGTGTTGTACGCTTGAAACTCATGTAATGTAATACTGTGCGTCAACTACCCTTCAATAAAAAATAATAATTAAAAAAAAAAAAATAGTATATTATGAAAGTTGTATAAGTGTGTGATATTACCCCACTTCAGTTTTTAAGGTTTTGTTTTTGTATATTGATGTATATTTATATTTGCGTGTGTTTACATATATTTACATATATTTATATTACATGTATTTATGTAAATACACAGACAGAAGCCTTCTGAGGGCACAAAATTGCTGAGTGTTTACCTCTAGAAAGGCAAATGACATTATAAGGAAAATGAGCTGGGGAATTTCTATTTTTTATTCTGTGTTTCTATAGTGTTCAATTATTTTGTTTTTATAGATTAAGATTAATATATTACTGGTGTAAGTAAAAACCTAAAAGAAATTTTTAAATTAACAAAACAGAGCTCATATTCTATCTTTGCAGTGACCCTACACAATATATGACACAGCTCTGATTGCTCCATTTCACAGCTAAGTTAGATGAGAAACACAGTAATTATGTAAGTAATTAGACTGGCTTCCTGAGAAACCACTCATCAGTGGTGGGCTAAAGACTGGAATTAAGCCTTCTGATTCCTAGTCTTAATCTTTTTTTTTTTTCCAAAGAAATTTAGCACATTTCCCCCATGGATTTTAACAACACATGAGTTTCTGAAACCACAGGTTTTAATAAAAGAAAGCCTTATTTTATCAGGATAAATCTGAAAACTAGTGTTTCCCAATGTCCTTGCAGGAAAAGACTGCCTAATATGAAACAGGAAATTATTGGTTTTTTGTCCCACCTGCTTTGCTTCCTACCTGTCTCTACCTGCCAAAATGAAATGAAATACCTCTGCTAATTTCTCCAGCAGATTCTCCCAGCTCTCTCCTCACTCTCCAGTGCCCAATCTTCATTTCCGATCACCTTCTATTTTGTTTATCACAGGCATCCAGCTTAGTATTCCTTCCTTTCTAGAAAACATTATAGAAAGGCCTTGCCCAATGTATCTACCAAGTAAATTCCAGAAACCACTTCTTGGTTAAATACATAACCCTATAAACTTTTCATGTAAACAGGGTCAGATCAGAGTACATGTCAAATAGAGACAGTATATTCATATCCCCCAAATCCTTCCTCTCCAATTGCCTGCACAACTTATAACTACAATGGCCACTAATTCAAACTGATGCATGAACGGTAGGTACAACTTAATATGTTCACGTGGCTTTACCCTGCAGGGAAACATTATTTACGTTTTTGCCTCTTCCACCAGCATATAAGACCGTAAAGGCAGAGACTGTCTAATTGATCTTCCTAACCCAGAACCTTAAAGGTGCTTGACACATAGTAGAAAAGCAATAAATATTTGTTTTAGAAAGGAAGAAGAAAAATAAGAAGGAAGCTAGAAGGGAAGAAGGGAAGGTAGAAGTTCTGGCATTGGTGCCTGACCACAGGGAAGTATTTAGGGTGTGTCATTTTCCGGGGACCCCTTTCATCACACATTCAGACAGTAGATCTTGCTTCCCCTTCATCACACATTTAGACAGTAGATCTTGCTTCTCCACTTCAGAGATGAGTTACACAATCAGTGAATAATTAAACCACTCAAAGGTAGATCAGGATCAATTCATTCATTCAGTTATCTAACAGGGCTCATCTCTCATCTCTCCAGGGTCTCCAGCGAGAGTACAAATGGAGACCAAGATAAATGGCTAAATATTAAAAGGTGTAACTCAAGCTAATAAACTGTTAAATGAAATATATTCTTGCTCACTTGATGAATAGACCTTCAGAATAGCCCAGAAAGCCAAACTTGATTTTGGAATTCCTGGTCACTTCGGAGCTCTGCTCTGAAATAGAGCAGCGTGGGGAAAGGCGACTCCATCCTCCTTGCTCTCTCTTCACTCCAGCTTCATCCCGCACACGAGGGGCGTCCAGTCCATGTGCGTGTGCACCCAGGTTTGCACATTCAAAGCTGTGCTCTGCCCCACCGCCCAGGAAACAGCAGTTATCCCTCGGCTGTCCCTCAAGCCTACGTGTGCACTTCCTTATGTCACCTTCCATCCTTGGGAATGTAGCCCCAGAAAAGACCCTGCACATGGGTTTCAGGTCTTTGTGATAGAGTCCTAAGCACTGGAAGCATGACGGGGAGTAAACGGGGCTCCTGAAGGGCACTTCACCTTCATCCCTCTGATGCCTTTCATGACGCAAAGGTACATGGTCCCGGGCAAGAGCCCTTCTGACCTAGGTCTAAAGGTAATACTGCATGCAACAAGCCAAGTGCCTAGTTTATATAAAATTGTGCTCTCTGGTATGCATTCTTTTTGTAGTAAATGGGTTTCTATGACACCTAAAGAAATATTAAAAGAGAAAAGAAAAATCAAACTCCAGAAAAATGTAGGAGGTGGGGAAAAACTGGGGGAAAAAATAGCTGGGAAACATTTTCCTTTTTAATTCCCTCCTTTTTAAAATATGTCAGTTCCACTGAGAAAAGTCAAATTCACTGCCCCGTACAGTAGCCCCTAAGCACATGTGACAATTTAAAATTAATTAAAATTTCATTTAATTTAAAGATGAGTTTTCGAATTATACTAACCACCTTTCAAATGTTATCAATAGTTGCTTGTGGCCAGGATACTATACTGGCTGAAACAGACACAGAACATTTCTATCATCACAGAAAATTTTACTGAACAGTGCTGAGGAAAAAAAGAAAGGTCCGTTTTGACCTTCAAATGATTTTCAGTCATGATATTGATGTAAACGAGCATTAACCTTCAAGGTTAATTGTGTTGCAATGATTTAGTGCCACTTTTGTGTTCCCTGTCGAGTCTCTCTTATTCTAAATTGCTACTTGGAACACTGTCATTTAGACAATAGCTTCACATAATCTTGTTCCTGATATGAAACATTTTGTAAGATCAGCTACAAAACCTGGAGGTAGTGGACAAGTTGTTCTATGTGAGCCGCCAGAAAATACACTAATTTGGATTCAAGATCCTATGAACAGCCTGACAAAACCTATATTCTTACGGTAACTCTTTCAGAGAACCTGGATTCTAGTTCTAGTTTTGCATTAACATATATGTAACCTGGGAAAAGTTACTTAACTTCTCTCAACTTTGGTTTTCCTGTTAGGAAAATGAAAATGAAAACAACATGTCCAATTGCCCCACTGAGATATTTTAAGTATGATATGTAAATGTACTTATAAGGTATGATTTTTTTTTCCAACTTCGGTCTGGTTTTAAGCAGATTTACTTTAAAGAGGAGACTAAGATAGGAAAGAGAGTTTGCTCTAGTTCATCATACCTGAAACCTTTCCTTAGATTCAATGGGATCTTCACTGTAATATATATTATAGCTAGAAATTTAGATGTAGGTTTTAGGTTTTTAACTGGCATGGTGGGTCTTTCCGCAACATACATTCTTAGGTATAATTCTGTACATGCTTGTTGTGAATTTTCTATTCAAGTCAACTCAGTGATCATTTATTCTCAGATTATTTTGTGTAAATCAGGGAGTACTAACACCTAAAAAAATAATGAATAAGCTATTTAAGAGCTCTACCCTCTTGTATATTATTTTAAATGCCAAGATAAGGGAGCAATCAACTTGTAAATTAAGAATGAAATAAAAATTGAGTACATTCTAAATGTGAAAATGTCTCTGAAAGATTATAGATACAGTGTTATTGGGAGAAAAAAAAATCTTTCTGCTAGAAGGACTGAGGAACTGTGGGATCACAAGGACAGAAATATGTTTCATTCGTTTTGGGATCTCTACTGCCAGGCACCTAGCAGGTGCTCAGTAGCTATACCACATACTGACATTATACAAACAAGCTTTGATAGAGGGGGAAGTGGGTGCCCAGCACCATCTATGCGCACCCTGGCTTTGCACCCACTAACTGTGAACACTCGGGCAAGGTCTCTCTGTTGTTTTGAATCTAATATGCGTAATGTGGGCAATGTTTCCTATATTGTAAAATGAAGATAATAGCATCCTGTAAGGTTGGGTTAAGCACAAAATTAGATGATAATGCATAGGAAGCTTTTAGCCCAATGACTAAAAGAGTGTTACATAATAATACCTTGAATATAAATAAACCATAGCTATCTTTTGAAATTTGGAAAGGATTTTTAACTGTTGAGATAGGAAAGAACAGAAATGGTGCATTTCAGAGGAAAAGGACAGGTTAAGAAAATACGTAGAGATGGGGCAGTGGTGGGAATGTCTGGGTGAAGTGAGAATGTCCACCTTGAAATAGAAATCAGGGTAAGAGATAACACTGGAAAATTAGAGGGTATATTGTGACCTCAACTTCAGATTAATGTTAAGTTGAAGAGTTCCTATTTTAGATAGTTTATGAGCAGAGGAGTGAAGAATCAAATAGCATTATTACTGCCTAGTACTGGTATTTAACCATTCAATTTCAGTAACAATTTAAAATTTTATGAATTTTTCTTAGCTAGGAGAATTACAGATGCTTAGACCAATTACTTTAAGTAAACATGTATGACTATTTTAAAAGGAAATATTCTAATTTTAAATCTTTCCTCATTCTTACTATGAAGACAGCATAGCAGGAAGAATGTTCTTAAATTCCAATACAAAGTCACTCAGAGCTGAGGCCCAGAGAAGTGAGATGACTTGCTAAATTCTCAAGATAAGCCAGTAGCAGAGCCAAGACTTAGTCTACATATGTCCTTCGAATGGATAATTTAAGGCTTGAACACCTCCAGTGAATGAGAAAAAGCCTAAAAACTATATGAAACAGCTGTGGTTCACTTACCTGGAGCTTCTCATTTAAGATATCCCAATAGTGATCCTAGGTATATAAATTCAGGTCAAAATATTTCAGAATTCAAAGATTCCATCAGGCCTTCAAGAGGACCTTAGGGAATGGAAGTTGGCTAGTTTTAGTGCAAAGGGATTATTGACAGAGCAGGAGGTAAATACCAGGCACTGGGTAGGCAGACCCACCAGGTGCTCCCTGAAGCCGAATGTCCCTGGGCACCACATTTGGGACCAGATAATGGAAAGGCGATGACTCAATGGAAAGGCGATGACTCAAGGAAACCACCCCTGTTGGATAAATTAACTGCTCTCGCTCTAGTTTGGAGATTTTTCTGTACCACTACATCCTGGTCCCACAACTCAAAGACTAAATTTGTAATTATTTGTCTAAAAAATTCTTTCCTATCTTTCTCTTGCATCCTGTTTTATAACCATGCCAAACCACTATACAGAACAAAGATTAAAATGCAAAAAAATAAACCAATGAAAGGTTTACTGAGAAAGTGAGTTCAAGCCAACTACCTCAACCCTGCACCGCAATCTGACTTTATCTGTATGAATTCTTTTTTGCACAATTATTCTTCTTAAAGATTTTAAAAGGTCATTGATATATTTGAGATACTTTATGCACATTAATAAAGAAAATTATATACTGTACAAAAGCCTGACATCTGTGGCTGTCTTAGAATGTATCCCTCAGAAATATACAAATTTTACAGGATGCTTATTATATATTGATTTTCAGAAAATTGATTCCAGTTGAAGACACAACATGCAAACTCACCACACTCTTGCCATCAATAGATATCAATTCTTAATCATTTACAATTAAATTTTCCTGAAATCTAATTTCAATATGCATTTTAATTACAGAGTTTAAATATTTCTTTTGACTTTGCAAAATTCTTCCACGACTTTCATGTTGATATTTGTGTCTTTTCTGCTCTTTGCGCAGGTTTCCCATGTGTTGTTTTGTAGTCTTTATCTTATTTGTGAATGATTTATTAATAATAGAAACTGCATTTTCATATAAACAAGCACATATTTACATGTGCATATGCATGTTATGTATATATAAATAGGTATGCATAAATTTAAATATATATGTGTTAATATGTTTATAATATAAATTATAATGTTCTTGATTCTTTTAGTGGTCACTTCTTTTATCTTTTAATTATACCACAGTTTGTTGCCTATGTTCAGAAAGGTCTTTCCCATTCCAATAAGCATCCCATATTACCTAGATTTTATTCTAGCTTTTATTCCTTTATTTGTTTCTATTTAAATTCATAAAGGATCTGGACATTTCTTAGGTGAAAAACTAACATTTCTAAGAAGCTAAATTTTCAAACTATTCATTGTGTAAGTTAGCCGTTTGCTATTAGTTTGGGGTATTAGCATGAGTTTTAGGACTTCTGCATCTGCTATTAAGCATTAAAATCAGTGTTTAGACTTGACTTTAGATGCTGACTTGGTGAAATAGCTACCTCGCCCAGACTTGTGCTGGAGATAACCCATGGGGCCCAGAAGAGCAATCCCCCCCTCCAGCCTCCAGGGCCAGGCACCCCAGGTGCATCGCTTGTGAGGACTGCACGTGCCCACTGGCTGTAGGAGGACTGTAGCTGTAGGCCGGGTGGGCAGGATGCTTGCCCAGCCCAGCAGGGGACACCACTGCTGCCTGAGGAGGGCAGTGTGCAGAGTGCTTGCCTGGTGGACTGTGGGGGCGCTGCTGCCTGGGGTGGGCAAGGCTTGGTGCGCTCTCCCAGCCCTGTTGTGCTGTGACTGCCGTGCGGGTCAGAGCACGGGGCTCTCGCCTTCCCAACTGTGGTGCAGCGGCCATGTGAAGTTGGCAGAGTAGAAGCAGGTGAGCACCTGCCACCTGTGCTAGAAAGCTAGAGGGAAGGCACCAAAACCAGTGTCTGCCAGCTCCAGCCCGTTAGAATGAAATGCAAAAAGTGCCTGCCTGCCAGCATTTCCAGCTCCAGAGCCACTCTGGATCCTGTCAGCAGCCCAGAGCCCGGTTCCAAAGGGCAGTTCAGCTGCTCATTGCTCAGAAGGCCAGGACTCGAGAGACGAGTGATGGTGGAAAGGGAAGCTTGCTTCATTCAGGAGGCCAGCAACCTGGAAGATGGTGGACTAACATCCCAAGACCATCTCCGAAGTGTCGTTCAGAGTGAAGGTTTTTAAGGAGAAATGGGAGAGGGCTGCCTGCAGAACCAGTAGTTAATCGTTCTTTTTATCTCCGATTTCACAGGGACTCCAGGCAAAGTTCCTGAATCTCAGAAAGATCTGGTACAGATTCCTTGCTCTCCAGTAGCCGCTGTGGGATTAGTAATTGGGTCGCCCTCACTTACAATCTAAGTGCTTTTCAACTGTTGCTTTTGTGCCGGATCTCAGGGCAGTGGTTCTGCACGCAAACCCTTTAAGAGTGGGTTCTCCACTCCCTACATCCCTGTGGCTCCCCTGGACTTAATTCCTTTTCATTTTCAAAACCAAGCACTTGGGGGGCACGTCTTTCCAGTGCAGAATCCAAGGCTCAGGGCGCCTGATATTGGGCGCAGTCTCTTTATTCCTCAAGGGAAAATTCTGTATTTGGGGAATCTTTCCCGATTGTGGGTCACTGTGCCTTGGGTGTGATCCTGGGTGAGACTGAGTCTCTGCCTCTCTGGCCCTTCTCAATGCATCTCTTTAATCTATTGTAGTATAAGTACTGTTCTCTAGTTCTTAGACCCTTTTCAGAGGAAAATTATTCTATATGTCGTTATAAATTTGTTGTGCTCATGGCATGAGTTCAGCGTCACCCCACACTGCCGTCGTGAACCCCTCCCCAGCTTTTCGCTTTCTTGATAATGTTCTTTGATGCACAATAGTTTTTAATTTCGATAAAGTCTAAGTTACCCATTTTTTTCTATTATTTCCTGTGCCTATGGTGTCATATCTAAGAAATCATGGCCAAATCCAATGTCACAAAGACTTTCCCTATTTTTTTCTTCTAAAATACAAATCATTTTAGATCTCTTAGTTATATTAAGATCTTCAGCCCATTTTGAGTTAATTTTTGTATATGGTATAAAGGATCCAAATTCATTCTTTTGCATGTAGATACTCAATTTTCCCAACACCATTAGTTGAAAAAACAGTCTGTTCTCTATTGAATAGGTTTTGCACTCTTGTCAAAAGGCATTCATGGATTGGAAATATATTTCAATATAATAGCAATAAAAGATAAAAATGTATTTGTAAAATAATACCATTATCAGTATATTTTTTAAAAACCCACACATGCATTTATTAAAAGATGTAAAAGGTCTCTATGCTGAAAACAACAAAAAGTAGTATTTAGAAGTATTAAAGATGATTTACATAGCTGGAAGGATATTCCTGTTCATTGACAAAGAAATTCAATATTGTAAAGATATCCTTTCTCTCCAAAGGGATGTATATTTTTAACACAATTCCAATCTTAACAAATTTCCTTATGTAATTTGAAAAACTAAATCTAAAACATAGAAATTAAATATTTCAAAATTATCCAAGAGATTCTTGAAGAAGTTGGAAGATTTACCTTACCAGAAATCAAGTATAAAACTCTAGGAATTAAGGAAGTGAGGTGTATTGGCATTAGAAAAGCCCTCTCTCTCTCCCTAAAAAAGAGAATAGTCCAAAAACAGACTTACACAAATATAATCACCTGATTTGTGATAAAATGTGATAGTGCAGGGAAAATATTTTTTCAGTAAAAAATGTTAGATCAAATGGTTATTCACTTAAGAAAAATAAATATTGATTTCTATCTTAGAGCATACATAAAAATCAATTCTAGGTGAATTGAAGATCTAAATGTGAAAAGTGGAACAACAAAACATTTTATAAAAAAAAAAAGGAGAATATCTTCATGCGTTTGATTAAGAAAAGATACCTTAAATAGAATACAGAGAGCCCTATCCATTAAAATGAAACAATTGATAAATAGGGTTACATCAAATAAGAACATCTGTTCATCAAAGAGTCCATTATAAGCATAAAACGGCAAGTTACAGAGTGGAATAATGTATTTACAATGTACATATATTTGACAAAGGACTTCAACCAAATATAATTAAATGTCAGATAATAGATAAATGGGAAAATATTTGAACAGATAGTCAAAAAAGAGGCTATCCAAATGACCAATAAACAAATGAAAATCACTTCAGTCGAAAGGGAAATGCAAATTAAAATCACAGCTTTGATTTTTACTTTTTTTACTTTTGCCATATTGTTACACATCACCAGAGTTCCTTGGCTACATGAAAGACAACATTAAGTCAAGATATAGGGCAACTGGAACTCCCTTACACTGCTGATGGGAATGTGAAATTGGTACAACCACTGTGAATAATCATTTGATGGTTATGACTCAAAGCACATCTGGTTAGCCTATGACTCAAAATTCCCTTGTGGGTGGATGACCCGCAAAATTATTTACTATGTACATGAAAATATATTCACAAGCATTTTTATGGTTTCCAAACTGGAAACAACCTAATGTTCATAATAGTAGAATGGATATATTGTAGTATATTCACAGAACAGAATTCTCTGTAACAATGACTATGAGTGAACTGCCACATGTGCAAATCATCAATCATTTCACACAGATAATATCTCATAAAAGAAGTCAGGCATGGAGAGTACACACCAAGTGACTCCCTCTCTATGAAATGTAAAATCAGACAAAATCAATCTGTAGCTCTTGAAATCATACAGTTAATGCTTTTGTACTCAAATGGCATGTAGATGTCTCAAATGGAGACATTCAGGGTGCTGTTAACATTCTGTTTCTTTATTTGAGGACTGGTTACACAAGTATGTTCTCTTTGTAAACATGCATTTACCATTTGTGAACTGTTTTGTATTCATGTTATATTTCAAAAAAATTTACTTGAATCTTCTTCCAAAATAAAACACAGTTAAACAAAATAAAATGGACAAGGAAAGTGCATGAAGAGAAATTATAGCCAAATTTTACTTAAAGAAATAGTTTCAAGAATTCTAAAATGATTAGAAAATTTATTTCAGCTGTATATCAACTATATGACTAAATAGAAATTTTTCTAAATACGTAAAGTGTTTTGCAATGAGAAGCAAGAGAGGAAAATGAGTTCGATGATATGTACAGGCACATCAGATGAGTCTGTAAATTTAATTTAAAATAATTTAAAATAAATAGGGCTTAATGTTAATATTGTATAAGGTTAGGCAATGAGTACACAGGTGTTTACATTGTTTTCTAGTTTTTTTCTGTGTATTTGAAATAGTTCATAATAAAATACAGAAAAATCTCCACAAATTATAATTTAAATATGAAATACATCTTATTATTGGACTAGAGAAAAAATCATTTCAATAGATGCATAAAAATACTCAATAAAATTAAGTGTTACTTTGAGTAAATACATTCTGCAAATTAGCTATATAAGGGGAAGTCCCTCAATTTGATAAGGTAAATATGCCAAATTCTACAGTGCATACATCAACTGTTAGGTTTATAAAGGCATGCTCACTTAAATAAGAAACAAGGAAAGGATTCTTACTGTCTTTTTCCCATTCAACCTGATATCATGGAGGTCTGAGCCAAAGAATAAGACAAGATAATAAAAAAGAAGCAAGTGATAGTAGTATTGAAAGAAAAAAAGCACTTCCTATTATGCAGGCAATATCTTTTCCTCCAAGGATAATCTAAGAGAATCTATAGATAAGTTATTAGAACTAAAATAATAGCTGGATAAAGTTGCTTGATTCTAAAAAAATCAGTAACTTTACACTAGTAATAAGCAACTAGAAAATATTAAAAAGTGTTCCAATTCACAAAAGCACAAAACAGCGAGTTATCTGTGAATCAACTAAACAAAAGATCTCTCTGCAAAGAAATCACAAAATGTTATGGTAGAACATTTTGATCTGAATAAATATGATCATATTTTTTGATTGAATAACTAAATATTATTAGCATTACTAATTCTCCCCAAATTAGTTAATAAATTGATATGATTCTAATGAAATCATGACTGGGATTTTTGTGGAAACATAGACACTAATCCTACTATTTATATGGAGACCAAAAGACAAAGAACAAATCAAAATAAAATTTTAAGTAAGAAAAAGGACTTGGGCCTATGAAATATCAACACTTTCTTTTTACTGCATGGTACTTATATCCATGTTACAATGCATGGATATAAAAATAGACCAATGGAATATACTAGAGAGATCAGAAACATACTCAAATGTATGAATACTTGATATACCATGCACCTTATGTCACAAATCAGTAAGATATGAAATTAAGTCATAAAATGTTCTGGAAAAATGGTTACCACATGGAAAGTAGATTTGGATTTATATCTTAAATAACTCACAAAGATCATTCCCAGTTAGTTTGAGTAAAGAGTAGGGAAGGATTTCTTAAACAAGAGACAATAAAACAGCAACTAAAAGGAACAGGTAGATGCATTGTGTTATACTTCATTTGAAGACCTCTGAAAAACAAGAAGACATCATAAACAAAGTGAAAAGTCATGGCACTATCAATTAGTATTAGTTTCCAATATATGAGAACTACAATTCAATAATAAAAATAATTCATTAGGAATTGGAAATTCATTAGGAAACAATTCATTAGGAAAATGGTCAAACAGTAATTCACAGAAGAGGAAATCTAAGAGCTCAATAATGAAAAAGCACACAAAGTCAGTGATAGCTCAAATAGTAAGAGATTGAAAAGACTAATCATACAGGGCACAAAGAAACTAGAACTTTCATACACAGCTGGCGAAAGTGTAAATTTGTACAATGATTTTTTTATATCATATCATTTAGTCAATATTTAGGTGACTTCAAAATGAATATATTCTCTGCTCCAGCAATTCCTATTCCTAGATAAATACCCTAGAGAAATCTAGCTCAAGGACAGAGGGAGCCATGAATAAGCACATTCTAGCAGCATTGTTTGCCACAGAATAAAACAACCTGATTTCCATCAACTGGAAAATGAGTATTTTACACTTCCATCTACAATGGAAAGCTCAACAGTCATTTCAGTGAATAAAGTAGAACAAAATAAATCACAAAACCATAGAGTTGAGTGAACAAAATTGCAAAAAAATGATCTGTATAGTATGACATTTAATAATCTCTGAACACTTAGAAAGCTAATCTACGTAACTGCTGCACATGTATAAAGTTGTAGTAAAAATGCCAACGTGAATGTAATATGATCAGCAATGCTGTTTTGTTATTTTTTGTGTTTTGTGCTGAGCAACAAGAGAGGGAAATGAAATTAGGGAAATTTTTAGAAGACCATCAGATGTGTCTATAAATTTAATTTGAAAACATCCAAAGAAAATAGGGCATAATGTTACATCTTCATAAAGTTGGGTGATGTGTACACGGTGTTCATCTTATTGCTTGGTAATCTTTCTGAATGTTTGAAATATTTCACAATAAAATAAACAAAAGAAACAACAGGTAGTATGTATTATTCTAAATCTTTGTGATGTATAAAGTTAAGAATACAGCAAGTATTGGTTATATGATAATATTTATTAGGTTAATAACAAATGTTATTAAATAGTGAGAATGAACAGAAGAAACTTTGTTCAGCAAGCCAGGATTTGAAAAAAAAAAAAGCCACCTTCTGGATCTTCTTACAGACCCCAGCCCAGTCACAGTCATTTACATAATGCCACACACACACAACAGAGTTAGAGAAACACAAAGCTATTTCCATTAAGATGAGTATATACTGAAAGGCAGGCTGTCAAATCCTACAGTCCAGGTTACCCGACATGCTTGGACATGTGATGTATTTGGAGAATTTTCCGTTCTATGTGTAGCGTGCACATGGACAATACTTCAAGGCATTACAGTGCGTTCTGGTAACAAGACAACTGTGACAGAAGTCCCAGATGGCTCCAAGTCCTGGCTTTCTTTGACAGGTTTATCAATGGTGGTCAGGCAGGCACAACCCCTGATGGACTGCTTGTGCTCTAGGAGAGAGAGGAATCCTGGGGAAAAGAGAAGCCAGGGAGGGTGATGAGGGAACAAGGGACAGTCACAGAAACAGTCCTCTCCAAGTTGATAGGGAGACCCTGACCCAAAGCCTAGTGGGTCTCTTTGAACTGCCACAGCCATTAGGGATGCTACTCAACTCAACAAAATTGAGGATTCTTTTCGAAAGAGGACATTCTTCTGAGTTAGGAACTATAATTTCAAATGCAATTTTAAAGACTTCTTAGAAAAGGAGGGTCTCCAGTGTTGGTGACTGGCAATTTAGTATCAGATATTGTTTCTCCCTGACTTCAAACTGCTGGATACTACACTGTATGCCCAGTGTCACTGTCCCTCTCCATGTAAGAGAGCATTCGGTATCAGCCACTCTCCCTAGTCATGTCTTTGAGGGGCGTCTCTGCCCTGAAGTGGGGAGCATGGGAAAGATAGAAAGGGCAAAATTGAGGAGCTGCCCCTGGAAACAAGCATATTGAACATTTCACACAGCCCTAATCTCCAATTCTATCCTTGTACAAACTGTTCTGAAAGAGTAAGTCCACCTGAACATTAATCCTTTAAAATGCAATAGTTGGCACTTTTCCCTACTCCTGTTTCCCATCCATCCTTTCACTGTCTCCTCTATTGGAGGTGGATTTGTTCTTATCACCCATCAAAGGCCCTGAGGACACTCACCAGAGACAATAAAGAAGAAAACACTTAAGTAGGCAGTAGAAATGATCCAGGTGATCTTGTAACTAGAGTAGTACACGGATTCACCTTGCCTTAGCTTGTGCTGGTACAGTAGAAGTGCACAGAGCAGAAGGATACCTGAGATTCAGACAAAAAGGAGACACGAGTCCCTTCTGAGGACCTTTTGCTCTTCTGCTCAAGTCTGAACCCAAGATATGCCTGACGTCCAAGCCTGCGCCCCGTACAACCATACTTTGTCCAAAGACTGATTCTACTCAGGGTCACATCCAGTTCAGAAGCTGAGCAAAAGAACTGGAAAGGCCAAGGTAGGTAGAGGCTGCAACCTGGACCCACAAACAAGCGTGCATCCAAGCCTGAGTTAGGGGAGCTAGGAAGTTACCTGTGAAGAAACTGAGGAAGACCATGATGTAGAGGACGTGTATAGTTTGACGAATCCGATGGGTGATTTGCAAACCCAGGAAAAAGATGTAGATGAAGGAAAGGCTGAGCACCAAAACCATCATGATCCTGACCACTTCCAGGTTTTCTGTGGGAAAGCAGAAGGTGTGTTAAGAGAAAGACGATTATTTCTTCTAGGCTCACTTCCACCTCTGAGCCTCAAATCTCTAGGCAAAAATAGGAGTGAGATGAAAGATTTGATTAAATAATAATGAAGAAAGGGAGGGTGGAATAAAGAGACAGCTGAATGGGAGAACCAGAAGGAACTCTTCTCCATCTTGGCGTCTCTGTAAGCTTCTACTTTTTCCTCTGAACCGATTTCTTGTTAAATGCTCCAATTCATCCTGTCCTCCTCCAGGGGCAATGCAAGCTTTTTCAGGTCAGTTACCTTGATGTTACTGCCAAGATTTCTGAAACATCCAACAGTTAAGTCTGTGAGCTTCTAAGATTTTCTCCCAAATACACAAAAGGGTGAGATTTTCAGCCACCTTGACTGGAACTAGGCACACCACACCCGAGAATAATGGGTAAGCTGGTGAGATGAATGGAAGTCAAGGGAAGAAGAACCCTCCCTCTCCATCCATGGGTTTCCATAGTATAGTTCTGACCTTCTGGCCAAACTGAACTGCAGCATATCCATGGACTGTGGCTTATCGGATTTGTTTGTGTTTCCAACTTCAGTACAACCCATTCTTCCATGATGATTCCTGCTGCCAAGAAGACTAAGGCAAAGGAGGAGGAGATCATGTTGGTGGCCCGGATATTTCTGGCCAATATTCGCACCATTGCGATTGGGGGATTTCAAGCTGAGACCATCACCAATATCTTACAAGTTTCTTCTCTGATTTGGTTGGTCATGGGAAGAAGGGCAAAATCTATTCTTGTAGTGACTGCTGAGACATTGGCAATGGGTGAGCTGGAGTAGCCTGTGGAACAGAGGAGTTAAGTCCCACTCTTCACCAGTCCTATCTGCTGTCAGAGCAGCCAACTGCCATGGAATCCTCTACTGGTTTTTACCGTTGACCCCTGGGGGCTACTAGCACAGTGGAAGGATCGAGGGGCCCAGAGGTCCTGAGAGAGTTATCAGATATAAAGGGAGATATGGTATCACATAGACAGGGAACTATCAGATATAGGAATAGATCTAGAGGCCTTGAAAAAGGTAGCCAGGCATGACTAAAGAGGTGCAATTTTAAAGCTACAATGGTATGTTCCAAGATTAGTTGGCATTAGGTAGGAACTGGTGAAGAATAGAATTCAAGACCACGGACATGAGTAGTCAGCCAGCTGGCATCAGAAAAGGAAATGACTGTTCAAAACATAGGATGTTTTAGAGAAACTTGGGTCCTCATTTGGAGAGCCTAGAGAAGTTTAGTCAGGCAAGCACCTAAGAAATAGATCAGTGCCTTGAAACCACAAAAACTGACCTGATACAATAGACCACTATAGTTCAAAATCATCTATAAGGCAGGTTTTCTTGTCAGAATTGCCTTTGTAATTTGGCAGAGAAAACGTTCTTGGATTCCTTGAACAGGCAGCTGTGGTATGCCCTGATCAGAGTCAGACTTGTACTGAAATCCAAAAGAAGCACCTGCTACTGAACTAAGATGAAAGTGATCTACACAGGCTTCTCTCTATTTCCTTGACCTCATTGTAGACCACTTTCCATGAGTCAAACTGTATTGCTTTCATTTCCTCAAACAGACTATGCTATCTCTCTTCCAAACCTCTCTACACATCTTGTTAAATTTATCTTTTCAGTCTTTTGAAACAGTGCTCAAAATATTTAAACTTCATGATTAAGAAAATGGACTTCAGGATCCTGGCCTCAAATCCTGGCTCTACCACTGAGCACCTCTGTGGTTATAGAGATAATAACGCTTCTTACTACATAAGGATTTTGTACAGATTAGATGAGTTTAGAGATGTAAAGCACTGAAGAGTTCCTGGCACATAACACATGATATGTAAGCAATTACCACAGTATTAATTTGGATTCCCTGGGCAAGGAGGCAGAGATCTGTATGTAGGGAGTTTACTGAGGAGTACATACACCTGGGAACCACATCTGTAAGTGTCTTTGAGCAGGGAAACAGCTTTGAGCAGATGTTGAACTGAGAATTAGTTGCAATGGGAGAAATGTTAGCCATTCCCACCAGAAGCTCTGGGGTGGCCCTTCGGGGTCATCATGAATGCAGCAAGAGAGCTCGGCCTGTCGAAAACAGGCTGCCTCTGGAGTGGCAACTCCCTTCTGTCTCGAGGGCAATTCTTTTGTCTCTCGGGACCTGCAAGCCCCAGCAGTCAACACTGTGAAGCTAGAGAATGTGCGCCTCCCCCTCACCACTCCTGCACCAGGGCCAGCTTGCTGTTAGGGGTGCCAACTGCTGTGGAATCTTCCATCAGTTTGACCCTCGATCCCCTTTATGTATTTATTCATTTCAAAATATTATTTTTAATATATTTCACTACTTTCAGTTTTTACCTCATGATTTCTCTTTTCCTATTAATTTTTGTTTGTTCCTACCCACTGAATTTCTTAAGATAGTTTAAAATTCTTCTTGAATATGCCAGGATGTAAGTCTATATATTTTTCTTCCTGTACTGAGTTACTGAGTTTGTTTTCTCATATGTGTTTTCCACAAAGTTTTTAATTTTTGAAAGTGAACTTTTTAAGAGCACATTTAGGTTCACAGTAAAACTGAGCAAAAAGTACAGAGATTTCCCATATGCTCTCTGTCCCCAGCCATGCAGAGCCTTCTCAACTGTCAACATCCCCCACCAGTGTTACATTTGTTAAAACTGATGAATCCACGTTGACATATCATTATGCACCCAAACTGCATAGTTTACATTAGGTTTATTCCTGGCTATGTCTCATACATTTTCATGTGACTTTTTTCTCCATGTTGTTTCTTATTAGACAGTTTTTGATGTTGGTTATGATTTCATCATTGATTTAGGAATTATACGGGATGGCGTCTCTAAATTTCCAATTAAGAGACTATGGATTTAATTACTAATTAAATTACTTGATTAAATTACTTGATTACCAAATAAGAGCTATGGATGTTAAGTCACCATTTTTCTAACTTTTTTTCCTCTGTTAAAAAATGAATTAGGAATACAGCCTGAAAATTTTTAGTTTTGTAATTTTGGAAGGTTTTCTTTGAGGTCAACCACATGATTAATTAAGAATATTCTATGGACAAACAGTAAAATTAATTGTTTATATGAAGAATGGCCTTTATATATGATGTAACTATATGAACCACTTTGTTTATTAATTTGCTCCTTTATTCTGTGTTATTATGTTTTGATTTGCCAGAATATGTCTGATTTTGAAAGAAATGTATTGATATCTCTCTATGGCTCTAGTTTGAATAGATGTTCTCTGCCACTGAATTGTACTGGCTATAGTTTGTATATGCAGTCTATTGATTTGGGTAAGTCAATTTTATATCTCAATCTTCTGAATCCTTTTATTGTAATTCTCTTAACATAAATGATTTTGACTTTCTTCTAGTTTTTCATGTTTCATATGTTCTTAATATAGATACAGTTTTGCCTCTTATAATTCTCATGCCTATAATTGTTCCTGCTTGGTTCTTTGATTTGGCAGAGAACTCTATTGCAAAGCTTAATAGTGACAACAGCAGATTTCAGTGCCCTTTTCCTGACAGTTGGAACAATGTTTCTCCATTAAATAAGACATACTTTATCTTGTCAGGGAAGTAGCCATTGATTTCTATCTCATTGATTTTTTAAAAATCAGATTAGATGTTGAATTTCAACAAATGACTTTTTGGCATCTATGGACAGGAACATGTAATTCCTTTCCTCCTTAGATCTATCAATACGATGAACAATTTAGGGCAAGGCCGACTGGTGGAGGCTGTGGTAGGAGGCTATGTCTGCATGCAGTGGTTCTTCCTAAACCTAAATGCCTCAACTAAAAAGCCTCAGAAGGCCACAGCTTAAAAAGGGTTAAAATTGAAAATAAAATCAAAAAAACAAAAAACATCTCTCTAGCTGTCCTGGCTTTAGCTCACCTGACTTTACAATGTTCTCATGTCTCCACTGTGTGCCAGCACCTGAATCTTGGTATTTGATGAAAATGAAAGGAGACTTGATGTAAGAAACTTGGTGTAAGAAAATGAAAGGAGAAAAGAAAGACTTGCTCCCAAATCATGTTCTGTCTTAACTGTAAGCACGTACATCCCTGTGTGTTTTCTTGATCCCTAAGTTTCATTCCTTTAGAGAAACTTTCCCAGAGGAAGCAAGGAAGAGTAACAGCATAGTCACTAAAATCTTCACTTTTATCCCCAAAGCAGTTGAGTTGGTTTTCACATCATTTACTTTATTGGGTCCCAATACCCCAAGTCCTGGATCCTTTTTTATCTATGAATTAAAGAGAATTAAAAGGCATTTTAGAAAGAATTAAAGGGTTTAATTTAATTGTACCAGATAGCATTTTTTCAGATAATGACACCATGCCAGTAGTGAAAAATAAATAATGTTAATTCTGTGCATGGGAATGCGGGTCAATGATCTGCAGGACCCTTCAGAGAAGGTTTGATATACTGGGGATGATTTTTCTAAGTCAAATAACAGTTATTAGGGCCTCAGGTCATCTTTAATTCAACAGTGATGAAGTTCCAACACAGAGCAAATCACTTAGATCGACCCCCTCCACCCCGGGAGGAACTCCTGGCATAACTGTGAAGACACTGCTGTAGCTAAGTCAGCTTTGTTCCACCCACATTACAAAGAGGAACACCAAGTAGTCTGAACATCTCTCTTTGTTTTGGGATTGCATTTATTCATTTGTTTTTTGCAATCAGATATACCACCCCCCACAACAATACCTGTTTAACAAATTACAATTACTTTTTAGTTTCAAACAGATTACACACTGAAGTAGTCACACACAACACACACACACACACACACACACACATAAACACACACATGATCATAACAGGATGATCTGAGATTTATTCACTCATGGGATTTATTCACTCAATGAAAATGTATTATTCATAGGCTGGTAATGGGTATCTTTACTAAACTTGAAGTTTTGTGTTTAACGTACTTGATTCCAGTAAACTTTTATGCAAAAAACTTGCTAGGACAAGTATAAACAGAACAGAGGATTATCTATAATATTCAATTTTAAGGATAAGCAAGAGTACTGTGCCATAAGTACTCACTCTTTTAATACCATAAACCTCATCATTCATGACTGATTTTTTTTTGGTTAAGAGTTGACCTCTGAGCAAATTTCAAATACATGATCCAGGATTATGAACTAGAATTACCATGTGGTACATTGGATACCCAGAACTTACTCATTTTATAAAAGAATATTTTTTTTAAAAGGGGGTAACTAAGAGTTGATGAATGTATTAATTGGCTTGATTGTGGTAATCATTTCATAATGTGTAGGTATATTAAATCACCATCTTGTATACCTTAAATATGTAAAATATTTATTTGTTAGCTATACTTCAATAAAGCTTGGGGCAAAAAGTTGATTTTGTTTTGTGATTTTTCTAGTAAATGAAAATCCTCCCTTGTAAGTCAGTCTATTTTTACCCGTTCTCAGGTTATGATTTTCTAGACAGGAGAGAACAAGTATTCAGGTTGAACTAGATGCCTAATGGGGATGGTGAAAAGAAATTCAACTGTATGCCAGGCATTGTGATAGGCTCTAGAGACACAGCGATGAACAAGAAATTGTCCTCTTCCAACAGGCTCTCAAATAGCCTTGAAGAGCAGCACATGTGTATGTTTGATGGAAGAAGGGCTACCCAGGGAAAATAGCCAGGGGCAGGTGACACCAAAACCACTTTTACCCATGAAAATTAATTGTTTCAGGGTATGTCTGTAATATAGCAGGCACTTAATCATTATGAAATAATCTAAAATATTGTCAGAGTTTCCACCAACACCAGACCTGAATCCAGTTGTTTGCCCCTGAAAATTTGGAGATCTCAAGTGTTGGTTAAGGGTGCCACTAGTGGCTCATCCAAAGATCACCAGGCACCTTCCGCCCAGAGTCCTGGACAGTCATCACTTGGGACGGCGGGACTCCAACGTCCCTGACTGACTTGCACCACGATTGGGAACTAGACACAATGACTCTGCTGTCCTCACCCAAGAAATGCTCAGCCATTCCTAAAGTTCTTCACACACTCCTTCTGCTTCTCAGCCTCGGTGCTTATGACCTTTCTACATCTTGAGAACCCCTTCAAACCCTCTCAGCTTAAGCGAATTCTCCTCTTTCGAAGACACAGTTTAAAATGTACTTTTCCATAAAGATTGTCTTATTAGTATAGACAGTAGTGGTCTGTTCCATCTCTGACCCCAAACACTACACAGGGCAGTGGACATGGTGCCCGCTTCATTCATTCACCACTTTACCATGGCAAGTGATGTGTTGGACAGTACTTTGCCTCGCTAGATTGCAAAGTTCTGAAGGAACTAATGTTGAATCATCTTTCAGAATTTAATGTGCCTAATCCATGGCCTAAATATAATTAATGAATAAATTTTAAATATTAGATCACTTATCATTCGAAATTATGCAACTGGAATTCTACCTCTGTAGTTTAAAAAGACTTTCTATGAGAAAATGATATCCCTTTTCTCATCCATTCCATATCTTTACCATTGTTTTCTAAATACATTCCTAAGGTTGGGCTGTACTAATTACATCACTGGAAGCAGGACCACATTAAATGGCTGGTTTACCTGAAAAGAGTATGATAGGCCCTCTCAGGGGCAGTTCTTACAAACACATAGGCTGCTAAACCTCAGGAGATAAGAAACCTTTGGGAACTACTGGTATTTATAGTTCCAGACACAAGATACTTGAACTGAGAATAGAAGTCACAGATTCATTTAAAGGTGCTTGTTAGCTGTGGTTGTTTAAATGCTTACAGATGAAAAGGTACAATTAACCCATCTTTATTCCTAATGTGAAAAGGATAGAAGAGACCCTTTGCTGGAGCCTCCAGAGGAGGGAGGTGAGTTTCACAGTTTCAATGTTCACATTACATGGACACTAAAGGATGTTCTACAGTCAGCTCCTGATTATCCACCCAAGGTGGAGGTTCTGATATTTGCTGGCCACTTGGCCACAGGAATGGAGGGAAGGGGCTGTGGGCAGCCATCTGTGATTCAGCTGTGCATTGGCCACTCACCTTATGCACATGCTTAGTGTCTAATCTGCAAATTAACTTGTGAAACCAAGGAACTATAATATTACAAATGTATTTATATAGACTTGACAATGCACAACATGTGCTTACACTTATTGTCTTATTTAATTTATATGACAGCCCCTTGAAGTATCTACTATTTTTTTATAGATGAAAGCATGAATCTCCAAGAGAATTTATGAGGAGTTAAATATCAAGCTGTTATTGAAACTAAATCTTGTGACTCATTGTTCAGTGCTCTTTCTGCCATCTCTTTGCTAATTTTCTTCTTTAAAAGGGGTCAACTGAGATTTGACAATTAAGTCAGATTTAGAGAAAACAATTATATTCTAGCCCTGTGCTGTCCAACACTGTAGCCACTAGCCACCTGTGGGCATTGGGAAAATACTGAAATGTAGAATACTGTTTTATCCTTCATTCAAGAAGGATATTCTTGAGAAGATGTTTCCAAAGATGGGTTTTATTGTAATGCTTTCTGGCAAGGAGAAGCCGAAAGAGAGGTTCAGAGGATGAAAGAAGAAAAGAGAAGAGAATTCCATCTCTCAGAGAGAGAATAACCTGAAATACGGCCTGTCAAACTTTAATGTGTACATTCATCATGTGGGGAACTTGATAAAATGTAGGTCCTGGTTTAATTGATATGGGTTAGGTTTTGAGACTGTACAATTCTGGCAAATTTCCACATAATGCTGGGTCTGTGGACTGCACATTGTGTAACAAGGACATAAAACACAGAAATGTTTGGGAAGCAGGAAATACAGGAAAGAGAAACCTAAGTAACAGGGCAGAGAGGTGCACAGCATGGAACAGAACAAGGATTGTGAGCAGGATGGAAGAAGTCTTACTTTGATAGTGAGCCCAGTAGGAATTGGGGAAACTGTGGGTGAATTAGATGCATAATGAGGCTAGTTAGAGTGTCTGGGATACTCAGAACAGTTTGCAGGCACTCATGAAAAGAGATTAAAAGAAAAAGCTGAGTATGTAGGTCTTCTTGACCATCCTTTGATATTTCTTTTGTGTTGACTCTGTGACTGTCTACACCTGTGCATGCTAACTGGTAAGGGATAAAGGGAAAGGAAGACTCCAACAACAGGTTGAAGGCGACTGGACAATCTCTCCTTTGCACATGATCCCCCTGCCTTCATCTCTCAGGATGTGAGAAGAGCAGATACAAAAGTCAAGTATTCTGTATAATTTGGATACCTGCTCAGAGAACAGCTGTTCAGTGTGATGAAGCTTCTTTGTTTTAAACTAACTTGGGGGGAAAAAATCCATGAGACAGCAGCTGCATACTTGAAAATGCAAGTGGCCAAAGGAAGTGTGCCTTGTCCTTATATGGCAGTAACAGATCGGATGTAAGAAGACATGAACAGCTTCTTGAAGAGTCAGGGAGAAAGACAGATTCTGGGCTGAGCAGGCTGAGAACAGGCTAAATCGGACGTCTGAGCAGGGCTTTGCATAAACTCTGGGTAAACATGAGAGTCTATAGAGGGCTCTGCAAGTAGCCCAACACTAAAAGGAAAATGATCAGATTTTTCAGAGATAAGGCATTGGCTGACCCCAGGGCATACAACTCCAAGTCATATGCCATCTTTGGACCCTCCTGCGAGAAGTGTGGGTGGCAGAGGCACTACATGGAAGCTTGCAGCTGAAAGACGAATCGGGGTTGTTGGCATTACCCAGAACGGCAGCGCCAACGGTCTATTAAGTCATGCTTGCTGGTCTTGGTGAGAGAGGTGGGCGTAGCCCAGAGGATGGCCAGAGATTCAGAAGGCGTAAACTGGGAGGTCCTCGACCTACCAACCTCCTGCTGCACTGAAGTGTTCAAGAGAATAAGCTTCCCACCTGGAAATCACCTTATGATTGGATTAAAAATTAAACAAACACACAAATCAAACTACAGCTTCCTAAAATGTTCTGAGGCACACTAGGGCTACCATACATTTTGTTAAAAAGTAGGTGAGAGGGTCTATCATCAAATAAGTGTGGAAAATATTATGTTACATAACCCTCTAGGAGAGTATGAAATATCCTGCAGTTAAGAAACCTGTTGAACTTTGTGTAATTCTGCATGTCTGAAATCATATGATGCCAGGCTATTTATTTTATATAACACCTATTAACATCTCCTTAGAATTAATATTCTGCTGAGCACCCTCAGAAA
This sequence comes from Manis pentadactyla, assembly GCF_030020395.1. Taxonomy (NCBI): domain Eukaryota; kingdom Metazoa; phylum Chordata; class Mammalia; order Pholidota; family Manidae; genus Manis; species Manis pentadactyla. The sequence continues at coordinate 9,833,843 of NC_080031.1, read as the reverse complement.
CTTGACGTGGAAATCAAAGTTGACCTTTACAATGAACACCTTCTCTGTAGGAAATCCTGGGGGGAGAGTCAACCCTAGGCAGGTGTGTCAGGACAAGTGTATTTTCTCAGTCCACAGCCTCTTTAGCCTCTTTAGCTTTATGAGCCTCTTTAGCTGATTTGCTTTAGAAAAACTCTCCATGCCTTTCATCTTATCAAGTCTGGAATTAAAGATTTTGTACTTGGCAAAAGAATTTGAGATACTGAAGAGCATGTGAAAGTTTACTGATAGTTAAAACCTTATATATACTTATATATAAATTCTGTGGACAAAAACAGGATCACTGTTTTATCTGAGTGCCGACTTTTTGTTGGGCCAAAATCCTTGCACATCAGTGGAGGCACATGCTTAGTGTCAAAGGGATGAAATAACGTCCGCTCAGTGTTTTCATAGGTAAAAATACATGGGCTGCAGGGAACTGGAGACCATCTAGGATCCTGCCTGTCTAATTTGACTCTCTCCTCTCATCTCCGCAGATTTTTCAGAGGAAAATGGATGTAGGAAATCATTCCACAATGACGGAATTCATTCTTCTGGGATTAACTGACCAGCCAGACCTTCAGCGGCCCCTGTTCTGTCTCTTCTTGGGAATTTATATAGTTACTGTGGTGGGAAACCTGGGCATGATCTCAATAATTGGGCTGAGTTCTCAACTTCACACCCCTATGTACTACTTCCTCAGTAGCTTGTCTTTTATAGACCTCTGCTATTCTTCTGTCATCACGCCCAAAATGCTGGCAGGATTTTTATGCAGTGATAAAGCTATCTCCTATTCTGGATGTATGACTCAGCTTTTTTTTTTCTGTGTTTTCATCATTTCTGAATGCTACATGTTGGCAGCAATGGCCTATGATCGCTATGTGGCCATCTGCAACCCGCTGCTCTACAAGGTCATCATGTCCCCCAGGGTCTGTTCTCTGCTGGTGGCTGCTGTCTTCTCAGTAGGATTGACTGATGCTGTGATTCACGGAGGTTGCATATTAAGGTTGACTTTTCGTGGCTCAAATATCATTAAACATTATTTCTGTGACATTCTCCCTCTTATTAAACTCTCCTGCTCCAACACTTATATTGATGAGCTTTTGATTTTTGTCATTGGTGGGTTTAACATGGTAGTCACCAGCCTGACAATCATCATTTCTTATGCTTTGATCCTTTCCAGCATCCTCCACATCCACTCAAAGGAGGGCAGGTCCAAAGCCTTCAGCACCTGCAGCTCCCACTTGACAGCCGTTCTTGTATTTTATGGGTCTCTCATGTCCATGTATCTCAAACCTGCGTCTGCAACCACCCAGGAGAAAGCGTCCTCAGTATTTTACACCACTGTGATACCCATGTTGAATCCCCTGATATATAGTTTGAGGAACAAGGAAGTGAAAAATGCACTGTTGAAACTCTTAAGGAGAAAAATATCTTCATAAGGAATAGGTTTTCTATTAAGATGTATGTATTTATGTATTCATAAGCATATTATGTATGTATGTATACCCTGACTCTTTAAAAGTAATTTGAAGTGAGATGAAATAATATATATATATATATATAACATATATTTCTGAATGTGTGTAAGTCCAGATTACTGAATATACTCACACATAAGATTAATAAAATATAAGACAACAATGACAGTGAGAAGTAGCAAATATTTTAAATTTAAAGTGTAATGCCATTCCTGGGATTGAGCTTCAATGTATGCCTTTAGTTTCCAGAATCTAGGCCAAAAAGGAAAACAAAATCATGATGTACTGCATAGTCATATCAGGAAAAAAAAACACCAAATTCTTTTGGGGAAACCAAGTCTTTCCTCTTGTTTATCTCACTCAAAAAGAGATTTAGCTGATGGCAATATTGAGCAGAATGGTGGGAATCATGACAACAACTTTACAAAAAATGTGGAAGAAGTTTTCTTGTTTCTTGTAAAAGATTTCTTAAAGGTCAGTGTTATATCAAAGTGGATTCAATGAAGAAGATGCAGCAAAGGACTAAGTTAATACAGTCGCAGTGCTTGACATCAGGTGATCCAAGGATAAGATTTAGAACATCTAGATGAGAAGATCATACTTATACAGACTGAAATAAATATGTTTTTTCAACTTGACTAGTATATATGCAGTAGTTTACCTCTCTATTTCTCTGGAATTGGTATTTTCTCTCTAGGCTGAGAGTTAAGTGCCTTTAATTTCCTTCTTATAGTATGTTTTAAATTAAACATAATGAAAAAGTTTATGGCTTTCAAAAATAAACTCTTACACAATCAGTGATGATGATACACTGTATAGGAAATACAATATGCTAATTAATTCATTTTTAAACATGTGCTTATCATGGACTCTGATAAGATATCATCTTATGTTCAATTGATAGGCAAGGTGAGTGGAGGAGTAGCAGATAATACAGAAGTAACTAAGTGAACGTGAAAATTACAGAAATAGGTAGATTTTGAAAAAACTGAGCCATATAACTCTGGGTTAAGAGCAACTCTTGATAGAGATTCTTGAAGAAGAGACATTTGAGATGAAACCTATATGAAGAGAAAAGTAAAGTTATGCAAAAACAGAAGGACAGCAACAATTACAAAGTACCAAGGCTGGAACAAACTTTGCCATATTCCAAAAACACAGAAGGCAATATGGCTGAAGAATAGTCAAAGAAAGGAAACAGATATGAGAAGTAGTTATGTAAGTAGGCAAATGCCAGATAATGTAAGGAGTTTAAGTACAAAAAGGAAGGCAGTGGTATGTTTTAAAAGCGCAGTGATATAATCTAGTTTCACTTTTTAAATATCTTCTAATTTTTTTATTAGAAAATATACAGGGGTGTGTGTGTATTTGTGTGGGTTTGAGAAAGTAGTACTACAGAGGAAGGAGGGGCTATTGGCTAGACTGAAAACTCAGAGAACACTTTGAGTCTATTGAAATTAATAATTGGTGAGCTTTGAAATCAATTGATTGGCAAGAAAAGATGTAATTTTAATTAGAGTAATGGCAATAGAGATGGAAAAATATTGGATGGGTTCAAAACACATTTCTGACATTGAATCAGTAATATTTGCTGTTGAATTCAAAGTGGGATGCCTGTGGATAAATTTGGTAAGATTAAAATAAAATTTAGAAAATAGGAAAATATAATAGTAAACCAAGACCATTCAAAAGAAAAAAGCAGAACTGGATGATAAAAGCCTAAGTAGTTGCAAATGTTTGAGCTTCATATCTGTTTGTGTTCCTAAGCAACCAAAACAAAGACAAATATATTAATAGAGTTAGTGTACAACTATCATTATTAGAAAAAAAACTCATTTCAAGTATTCATTGTAAGCAAAGTTTTCTTATACAATTAAAAAAAAACCCTCTAACGCCTTCCCCATCCCTCAAAGAAACCAAAATTTGCAAAGCAATTATATAGACATTACTAAAAATGCTAGTATCTTTTAAAAGAAGAAGGTAAGTTATGTTTTATTTAAAGCGTTTATAACTCTTTGGGCTATACCTCCCTCATGGAATGTGTCTCCCACGCGACTGATAGGATAAGCTGGGTTTGGAATCATTTCCTACATAAACGATATCCCTCACCAATGTGCAGAAGATCAATTGAGAAAATTGAGAGGAGGCACGAAACAGGTTAAGCCAGCGATGAGACATAGTTGGCACGCATGATTTAATCTTATGCATAGCCCTGGGGACCTTGCTTTTATACTGTGGTACTCCAATAAATACAGATGCAGCTTCCAAATTCTTTTAAATGGTGCTCCAAAGCTGTCACTATCATTAAGCAATAATGAGAAATAAAAAGAAACCTAATTTCCTTGTAGATTTTACTGACTTTTCCTGATTTTCCTTGGAGCTCGTACATAGAATAGTACAGTTCTCTAGGTTGAGAAACTACATAGTGACTTGAGGACAAAATCCTAGCTATGGCTCAAAAGCACTTGTATCTTGGATGTTCTCTTTGTATTTATCTGAGTTTAAATTTTGGAGGCATTGAGACAGCTGCTGGGGCAGTCAGAGATTCAGGATTATAACCGTCTCTGCTTTCTTTTGAAAGTATGATAAACATAATTTTAAATGTTACATATATATATATATATATATATATATATACACACACACACACACACACACACATACACTCCTGGGAATACCTCTTTGTTTTCTAGCCACGATGTATAAAAACTAATTATATAATTTTCTAGCTGCGTCTGTTTTCCGGTTTTCTATCTCTTACAACTTCTTGACCAGAAATCACTTGACCAAAAACAACCTGACGGCCATCTAAATGAGGAGTTGGTTTCGTTGCTATGAAGAATTGTGAACCATTTGTATCCTTCCCTCTGTTGGCCATTGACAAGAGAAATTGTTGTATTTAACAGTAAAACTTTCATCTCCAAAAAATCCGCTGTAAGTAGATTCTCCTCCTCGTCCATTTCCTTCACTGAAGTCACCACCTTGAACCATAAAATCTTTGACAACTCTGTGAAAGAGACAACTTATAGTGTAATGGCTTCTGAGTAGATTTCCATGTCCCTTTTTTGCCTGTACAAAGACAACGAAAGTTCTCACATGTTTTGGGGCACACATCAGAAAATAATTCAAAGCCAACTCTTCCAGCAGGTTGATTATTAGTGGCAATGTCAAAAAAGCATCGAGGACACTGAACCTTTATTCCCATGGCTTCAGTACTTCAATCTTTAAATAGAGAAAAATCAAGGATAAACCTATCCAATCTTTTTGCTCAATTTTGAAGCATCAGAAACCACACCGGTTCCTCGGAATTCAGGCTGCCATTGCTGCCACCATATTGCAGCTTGTCTATTTATGTAAGTCTCTGAAGGAAAAAAATCAGTAAATTCACAAAAGCAGAAAACTCATTAACCACAACACAATAAAACTGAAATCTGTAGGTGTAGTTTGAGCACAAAAAAACCAAACTCCTCTGAAATAGCCTCTAAGTCAAAATAATTTGAAACTCTAACAAATGAGAAACTTCCACACCAAGGATGATAAAATAACTGAGATCAGGGTTAAGTTCTAAAAAAACAAAATACCTTTTAAAAATGTTTTGAGACTTCAGGCAGTAGGTATTCCAGGAGTTTGATCTCAGATAGAAGAGCAGCATATGACCCATATAATCACCTTGACTTTCTGTCTGCAGGCATTTCCATACCCCACCATTCAGAGAAGGGGATCCCACGCAGAACTCTGTAATGTTACTGTGTTAGGAGACAGACTTTGGGAAGGTGAAGGTATTTAGAATATTTGGTATACAACATCAGAGAGCATGGCTGTCTTACAGAAAGAGATGGCTCCATAAATCACAGGGAATTAATTACCTTGAGTGATTGAAGGCGAATGCATAGGAAGGCACTCAGCAAAGCTAGGAAAATAATACTTGGTGGGAAGCTATAAGGTGAACACTTCTCAAGGCTCACAGAGATCTGGCAGGTGTTCCAAATGTATCCAACCAGAGAAGAATGGTCTTTTTGAACAATTAGGAGAATCAGAAATGTCATGAGTAAACAAGAAAGCTAAATTTTCCCTGCAGCAAAGGCTCTCCGAGACCTGCCTTTTTAAAAAGGATGTAAAAGTAAAGCCTGAAAATGTTCAAACTGATCAACAAATCATTGTCTCAAAAAATAAATCCAACACTTGTTAAGGTAACACAGTACAATCCAAATATGCAACAATGCAATACTAGCAATGTTGGCATAGAATAGAAAATCCCCAGACATGCAGGGGGTAACAAAACATGTCTCATCAGCAAGCACCTGATAAAATCCATTAGTGGAAACAGACACAGAAATAATAGAGATCATGGAACTTGCAGAGAAGAAATTTGAAACAGCTCTTATGAAAGGATGTAAAGGTGAAAGCAAGCCTGAAGAAAAGAAAAATCAAATACACTACAAAGACCCAAATGGGAATGACATCAGTGAAAATGACGAAATAGCTCCAACGTCCCATCCCTCCACAGAAACATTGAAAAATCATCATACACTGTCAGAATCACTTTTGTTAGAACTATGATAAACAGTCAAATGTTCACAGCCACCATGTGAACGTGAGTCAAGAGACAACTTTGCCATGGTAGTAAGGCTCTGGGACATTTCTTGCCCTCCATACCCCTCCCTGGCTCACTGACGGACTGGAAGATGACAGCCCATGTTCTCCGTGTAGTCACAGTTCCTGGTCCTGAAAGAAACAGACCAGGTAATATTCTCAAAGACCTGTGTTTGTCTGTCCTAACCTCTGGTGGCTACTTGAAGGACAGGTGATAGAAAGTGCTCGACTTTGCTTTGCCCAACTCAAAACAGGAGAAAAGGGACAAGAATTCCTTGAAAGAATTGTATATCACTGTATTCAAAACTATCCTATTTTTATATTGTTTTCTTCCTTAGACCACCCTGTTGTTCAGAAAAGTTTCATTTAATTTCTAAGAAGTTAGCGATTTTGTAGTTATTTTTGATATTGACTTTTAGTTTACTGCCTCTACAGTCAACACAGGATCAGTGTTCTCCGTTCTTTGAAATGTGTTGACTTGTGCTTTCTGGTCCAGAACATGGATAGTTGTAGGAAATATTCCACAGATCTCTTTTTAAAAATGTATCTTGTCATTGGTGGTTGCAATATGAAGTGGATTATTCGTTAGATCAGATTGCTTGTTGTATTATTCAGGTCTTATTTACACTCACTAAACTTTTTTGGCCTGCTTATTCTATCATCTCTTACAGAAATATCATTAAACCTCCCACTAGAAATATGAATTTGTCTATTTCTCCTACTTATTCTACCAGCATTTGCTTGCTATATTCGGAAGCCAGAGTTTTTGGTAGGTACAGATTTAGAATTGTTATATTTCAAAGTATCCATCTTTAGGTCTAGTAATTTATCGTCATTAAGTCCACTTCATTTTATATTAATATAATTACACTTACATTTTCTCTCAGAGTTTGCATTGTGCATCTTTTTTTCAATTCTTTCACTTTCAACAAATCTGTGCCCTTATAGTTAAGGTCTTGTATAACAGCACATAGTTGGGATTTCTATCTATTTTAATGATTTACATATTTTAATCAGAAAATTTAGCACATTAACATGTAACACACAACCTATTTGGGTTTGGATCTACCATCTCACTGCTGTTTTCTATTAACCAACCAGTTGTATGTTTGTTGTTCTTCAACGGCTTAAGCAAACTATTTTAGTATTTTATTTTTCCCTGTATTAACTTCCAGTCATACATGGTTTTACCATATTCTTGGTGGTTATGACAAAACCTAAAAACATGCATCTTTGGTACAAATAATTATTCATCAATTCCCCAACTGTGTTAGAATTTAGAATCCTTAGTTTCATTTGACATTAATTTACCATGAATTTTTAGTATAAATTATTTAAGCCTTTATATAATCATCATGATTGCTCTGTAAAGACAAAATTCATTCATATTGCCCAAATATTCACCTTCTAGGTTACTATTAATTTTTTTCTACGTATCTAAATTATTACCTTAGATCTTTTTCTATATTATAACTATCATTACTATTTCTTTTTTTAGTGCAGATGTGCCGACAATGAACACTCTCAGGGTTTTTTGACCTGAATCTTTATTTCACCTTTATTTTTTATGGATTTTTTTTTTCTGAACTTAGATTCTAGGTTGGCAGTTGCTTTCCCACCCTACACCAAACATTAGTATATTAGTCAGTTTATATTATGTTGCATTAACAAATTTCAAAGGCTAATACACACAAAAAAAGTTTTCTTTCTCATCCATAATACATGTTGATGGCTCCCAATCTGCTCTGTCTCTGCTCCACAGAAGGTCCCAATTCAGATTCAGGTTGAAGCAGAGCCCCTAGCAGAGACACATGGTTCTTGTGACAGAGGTGATAGAACAATAGCTCACACTTTAGCTTGGACAATGAGTACTTTAGGTACATTCACATACCATTTCCTAAAGCATGGCACATAGTGTGAAAACGGGATGGAATCCTCTTATTTAAAAAAAGGGTGCATATTCATTGGGAACTATAATATATATCAAGTTTGGTTAATGTTTGCCTTGTATATTTCTTTTCTACCCTTTTATTTTTCGATAATTATTTCTGCTTCTGTTTTCGATGTTTCTCCAGTAACTAAAATATGGTTGGATTTTTTTTAACCTACTCCAACAGTTGATTAAAAATAGACTTTTCATAGGTAAAAATGTACAAGTTCCAGGACTTGGATAGGAGGAAATTGATGGTTTCCATAAATTAGGTTTGTGATGTTCAACTAAATGGAGTAGACAAGAGCCCACAATGCAAAGCGCGCACACAGGGCACACAGTCAGCACGCAAACGGGCACATGGTCAGCGTACACACAGGGCACACAGTCAGCACACAGTGCCAGCTGGGCTCTTTGCTCCACGTCTGGCTGCTTGGGAATGTCGCTGCCTCGTGCCTTTTGGAAATTCCAGGTGGCCTATATAGAAACTGTCTGTGCTCATTTATTACCACCTAACCATCACCCCAATTCACAAGCCTAATATTTTTAGGCTAACATAAGGATTATGTACAGACTACTATAATATAGAAAGAGAAAGTCACCTTTTATTGGTTTGGGCACGAATAGAAGAATTTTTCTCTATTTTAACAGAGAAAGAGGAAATTTTACCATTCTCAGAACATTGGAAGGACCATTATTGCCAGCATTCCAGGGAATGGAAAGCATGACACAACTTTGTCAATTATTTGGGGATATCAAAAGTTTTCTGTTTCAGTTTTCTAAACCTGTAAAACTGGCCACTAAGCTTTTATTAACTGAATTTAAAAAAACATGAGATAATTCCCCTGGAGTCCTGAACATACTATTTGGCATCTCCAACTAAACTTCGTGATTGATATTTCAGAGTTAACATTCTTGATTACAATAATAGTAATTAACCTCTTTCACCTCATATTCCCAAGAGCTATTCTCAATTAAATCCTTAAGAGCAAGCAAATCGTCAAATATCACTGCTTATTCATGGTCTGTTTTCGTAGAGGGATGAATTCACATCACATCCCAGATATAGGAAAAGAGGTAGAATTTCAAAGTTCCAATGGTTTGGAGGTTTCAGGGTAAACACATAGAAACAACCATCAAGTAGATTCCAAGTCAAGGTAATGATGGATTTTGTGACAGAGCTGTACAATGATGCAACAGGCCACCCACAGTGAGACCTTCAGGCTAGAAGGATATTGATATTGATTGATATTGGTACTGATATTTAGACCTTGATAGAAATACATGATTTTAGAGCTTTGAATTCCAGTTACTCAACTACTCAGTTACTAAAACAGCATTCCCAAGCACAGAACATGGAAGTGAAATGAACATTTCTGTATTGATAAAACTAGAGGGCTGAGTCCTGAATCAGCTTTATGTGACTTATTGCTCATTTAGACCATAAGCAGGGACTTTGTGACTTTAATTCATCTCTCTACAAAAGTGAGGTTAGAGACTGTAGCATGCCCATATCTGAGAATGCAAGTATTTGGAGTCCGTCAGGACTGGAATTGAATCTGGATGTACCACATACTAGCTATGGCAGTTTAGGTAAGTTATTTAATCTCTGCTAATTTCCATTTTTTCCTGTGCAAAATGCAGACCACAGTAATACCTACTTCCTACTTCAAACACTTGCTGAAATTATACTTAAGAAATAGCAGGGCCTTAAAATAGTTCAAAACCTTTACTGATAAAACCTTTACTGAAATAGTTTAAAACCTTTACTAACAAAAGTATGACATTCAAAATCAATCATAAAGATGATTTAATACACATGTATCAGAAACTGATAGCTTTAAAAAAAGGTGGTATGGAAACAAAAACTGCAAGTACAAAAATCACCAAGAAAATTTTGCATCTAATAAATAGATGATGCATATTCTTTTGGTGCCATTTAAATACTTTATGCACCTTAGGGCAGAAAGACAGAAAACCTAAAGATAGAAATCAAGGCCTTTGAGAAGATGGGAATGCTAAATTTTCCTCTCTTTATTAACAATCATTTTGATTTTTGTTTTCCATGTTATTGATTTCTGCTTTAATCTATGTCTGTTTTCATCTACATTTTATGTTACTTTTAATAATTTTTTCTAAGATTTTCTAATTCAATCTATCTTCTTTCAGAAATGAATTTTAAATCTATAAAAGTCCCTCATAGAATCACTTTGCTATATTTTACAAATTTTGATATGTATTCAGTTTTGGTTTTTATTTGCATTGTTATTTTCTTTTTGATCCCTGAATTTTCTGGAAGGGTATTCCTTAATTTCCAAAATGTGAATATTTTTAACATATAATTTTGTTTTTAACTAATTAAGTGTTTTGGGATTTCTGGTACCTAGTCTGAAATTTTTGGAGGCATACTTTGTGGTGAAGTGTATGTTAATGTCTTTTAATTTTTCATGTGTGTTTGATAAGCATGTATATTTTGTATTATCTGAATGCATAATGTCATAGAAGTCCATTATATCCAATTTCTTTACAGTGCCGTTCATACTATCTATGTTTCCTGATTTTTTGAGAGATGGTTTTATTGAAATTGTCCACTATAATGATACATTCTTCTTACAGTTCTACATTTTTTTCTTTCTGTGTGTTGAAGATGTTTATTAGTTACATACATGTTTGGAATTGCAATGTCAGCATGAATTGAAGCCTTCTTTTAATCATAGAGTTGCCCTGCCCATCCCTAAAGATGTGTTTTTGTCTTAATGACTTTATTGCCAGTTACTAATACAGGTTATCCTGCTGTCTGAAAGTAGAGTGTTCTTATTAAAACTTTCGTAAGGCAAATTGTTGTAAAACAAGGAAGCAATTATCTTTATTTTATACGGAAAAATTTTTGAGTGTTCCCAGGTCCAAAAATAACCTTTCTTAGGCTTTTCTGATACCTAAGGACACATCTTGCTAATGGATGCGCAAAATAAATCAAGACAAAGCACAGGTGCTCACAGACGCAGGTCAACGCTATGGCAGCCTGAGGCTGAGATGCCGAGTGCAGATCTGGGGGACGGAGCTTCGTGGGGCCACTTCTGCGGCTCAACATGTGTGTTGCCTCTACAGCAGCTCAGCTCACTGAGGACCAGACACTGAACACTATTTTCGCTTTTCACCTTTTCTTTGAAAAAGTGAACATCCTCTTCAGATATCTGGCTTTCTTTCAGTTAGCCAAGCAAGTGCAAAGGCAGATGTTTCATAAAAGTGAAGTAGCATAACATAAACTTTCAAAAAGTAGGGGATCCTTGTACAACTAAATCAGCTTATTTGGGGTTAGTGTGGGCTTGACATACATTTTTTTATCCTTTTATTTTCAGTTTTTTCATGTTCTTGCCTTTTCTGTGTGTCTCTACTAAGTAGAATACAGTTGGAATTATTTTTAACATAATATTACAACATCTGCTTTTTAACTAAATAAAGTAGTCCAATTTTCCTTATTGTGAAATTTATATTTTGGAATTAGATTCTACATCTTAGTTTTTATTTTTATGTCTCCCAATTTTCTGTTTCTTTTTCCATAATTTTCTCTTTTATTTGGGATTAACTGATAACTTTGACTGTTGGTATTTTTGTATATTTGTTATAGTGGAGTTTTGTTTCTCAGATATCTCGCTTCCCTTTTTACAAGCTTGGAAATTTTATTCCATTTCTATTGTTATGTTCATCACCCTAGAAAACTTATTAGGCTTATTTAACTTAAATCTAAGATAAGATAAAATCCCTTTTCAAAAGATATAAGAAGGCATTAGCTCCAATTTTTCCTTTCTACACTTATTGTCATCCACATACCAATTCTAGCTTACCTTCAAATATTTAATATTGGTACTCCTCTTTACAAAGAATTTCTATTTAGATTGATGTACATGTTTACCATTATGCTTATTTACCCTTTTATATATTAAATTATCTCAAGATTATTTTCTCTACGCTTGGGTGATGCTACTTGGAAATCACTTTATATTTTCCCTTGAAAGTCAAGTCCTGAAGATTTTATATGTGATATGTTTATTTTGCAACAGAAATAATCTTACTGGATGTACATTTCTGAGTTCCAACTGACAGTTATTTTCCCACCACACTTTAGAGATGATTTTTAATTAATTTTTGGCTTCCAAAAGCTGGCTCTCATTGTATTTATTTTTGATTTCTTTATTGAAGCATAATTGATGCACAATATTACATTGGTTTCAAGTACACAAAATGGTGAGTCAACAGTTATCTACATTATTAAGTGCTCACCCCAAATAGTGTGGTTACTATCTGTCAACATAAAAAGATGTTAACAGAAACCACTGGCAGTTGTTTTAATGGATGTTCCTCATGTAGGAGATCTATCCTTTCTCTCTGGCTGTACTTCCTATCCTCCCTCTCATGTTTTGAATCTCAGTATCTCTTAAATTTCTGATATTCTCCTCCATGACATGAACTACACATTCAAATTTCCTGTACAATCTTCCAGTTCTTTGAACACTTCCATATTTTCGAAATCTACCTCTCTTTGCTTCATTAAAGTCACATTCTCTTGATATATCTTCCTATTCACTAATCCTATTTCAAAGTGTATCTAATCATTGTTTATCCCATCTCACCTCACTTGAAACAATTGAATGGTTGCTTCACAAACTTCACAATAATCTTTTTCTTTTTAATTCTGTAAGTTCCATTGGGTCTTTCTAAAAGTCAATTTGGTCATTTTTAAGAGCCTTATACATTTTTGTAACATTCTCACTTTTAATTTTGCATCCTTTATTTATTTATGTAAGTATTTCACACATAAGACTTCTCTATTATACATCTGACAATTCCAAATGCTGTTATCCTTGTAATAAATATCTTATTCTATTCTTGCTTTTTCCTGCCCACTCTCATTTACAGTAGTGTACTTGTTAGTGTGTTTGGAAATCTTTTGCCCAAAGGTTCTTTGCTTCCTACTATCTGAGCGTTCTGAGGGCTTAACTTGGGGAACTGTTCCTCTGGAAGGGATCAGCTTCTCCTCCTGCTGGCTTGGGGCCTGACTCAGCCTGGGACACTTCTGCATCTCAAGGATTTGGGTTCAGAGAGAAGGTCTCAGGATTTGCTATCCAGCTTTACGGATGTTCCATTGATGGGTGTTCCATAGAATGTGTCTATAAAAATATGATCCACAGGTTAGCCCTGCTCCTCACTGACGCTTGCTGGTACAAACCAAATCTTTCTGCTTTGGTTCCCTGCTCCTTCAATTCTCTATCCCTCCCTCACCAGTTCTCAGGTGACTGAGGACCCAGTCACCCTCGGCTTGGGTCCCAAGTCCTCATGTTCCAAGTCCACTGAAGCTTCGACATCTGACAGCCTGGCCTCGGTCCTGGTACTCTGAGATCAACTCATGCTAGTTTATTTATTTAGAAAATGGATCCAGACACCTTTCCTAACTTTTGATACACTCAGCAACATCTCCGAGAGTGTGTCCTATCCAGTTCTTGCTGTTTCAGAGGATCCTTCAGATCAAGACACCCTAGTCAATCTCAATAAAAGAATAATGAGAGAATTTGTGTCTCATGGCTTCTCTTTGCTCAATAAATTATGAGGTGAGGTGAGGTTATCAGCTAAGATATCCATATTATTGAGGATTAAACTATAGTATGACAAAATTAACTTGACTGATACCCAGTTAATTATACATTTCAGCTACCTGGAATGGATTTGGAGTTAAGGATCGCAATAGAGAGAAAAAATATACAAGAATAGTATAAATAAAAAGTCAAAGTTTAAAGGGACCTCAGGAAATTTTTTCCAACCCATTGATGATAAAGATGAGAACTGAGGCCAAGTGAGGTCATTTGATGTGCCCAAGACCACATAATACAGTTGCAGACAAGACCAGGACCCCTCTTTCTTGAACGTTCTGCCTGTTCTATACTCAGCAAGAACATAGGAATGTTGAAAGTTATCTTAAAACTGCCCTATTGCCTTTGTTTATTTCTTCACCCCTCAAGCAGATATGGCCGGGAGAAACCAGACTCCTGTGACAGAATTCACCTTGGTCGCCTTGCCTGTCATCCGGGAGCAACAGATCTTTCTCTCTGTCATTCTCCTGCTGGATTACACGCTTACCATGACGGGAAATATCATCATCATTTCTTTAATATGGACTGACAATCGTCTCCAAACACCAATGTACTTCTTCCTCAGTAATTTATCATTTTTGGACATTTTGTTCACAAGTACTATTGCCCCAAAGTTGCTAGCTTGTCTCTTAGGAGAGAAGAAAACCATATCCTTTGCTGGATGCATCACTCAAATTTATTTCTACTTCTTTCTGGGGACAGTGGAGTTCATCCTCTTGGTTGTGATGTCCTATGACCGCTACGTGGCCATCTGTAACCCCCTGCGCTACACCGTCATCATGAACAGCAGGTTCTGTCTCCTGCTGGTTCTGGGATGCTGGGTGGGGGCCTTCCTGTCAGTGCTCTACCCAGTTATTGTGGTGGCCACATTGCCTTTCTGTTATAGGGAAATTAGTCACTTCTTCTGTGATCTCGCCCCTCTGCTACACGTGGCCTGCATCGACACTCATTTCATAGAGATGTTAAGTTTCGTATTGTCCACTTTGGTCATCCTGACTTCACTGTTGTTGACCACTGTGTCCTACACCTACATCATCTCTACCATCCTGCGCATCCCGTCAGCCCAGGGACGTCAGAAGGCCTTTTCCACCTGTGCTTCTCACATCACTGTTGTCTCCATCGCCTACGGGAGCAACATCTTCATGTATGTGAGGCCCAGCCAGAGCCAGTCACTGGATTTTGACAAAGTGTCAGCTGTCCTCATCATAATGGTGACCCCTCTTCTGAACCCCTTCATTTATAGTCTGAGGAATGAGAAGGTAAAGGAAGTTTTGAGAGAGTCAATGAGAAGGATAGCTCTATCACATTCTGAAAGATCATGACACTAAACATTTATTTAGGACATCTATATGGTACCTTGTTCTGTGTCAAGAGTGCACAGAAGTGTGGCTGAGGTCTTAAAATCTGTAGGCAGATTAAAAAGCATCATACATTATCAGTAGTGAGTATTATAAATTTTCTATGGAAAACTAGAAATAAATGAGGATTCAGTGTCCCATCAGTCCTTGAAATATTTTTCATCATAGTAATAGAGGGTTGCAGAAACACTCCAGATCCTGAGTCATAAAAGCCAATGTCTAATATTTGTTCAGGCACTAACTTCAATAAGTTTAGTTGCATTGCTTCTCTAAGCTTCCATTTGCTGATCTGTAAATGGTGGCAAGAATTTCTACTGTGCATCTCGTAGGGCACTTGTGGCTATAAAATGAGATTAGTTGAATAAAAGTAACATTGTCATCACATGTAGAGATTGGTAGAGTGGAAAGCAGGAAGCTTTCCTCAACCATAAGAAGCTTCCCCTTTGATGATCTTCACCATGTGAAGAGGAAATATTTTTAACTCTGCAAATAATATGGCAAGGAAACAAATTTAAAAACTGATGGATGAAGAGTGTCAAATGCCACTTGTAAGAAAAGGATCTATTCTGCTTCAAGTCAGGTGTATGCCTGCTGTGGTAGTGTCAGCCTCGGGTTCTCTTTATCCTTACCTGCTTCTATTAAATGTGGACTAATTTGAGTCACTAGCTTTCTTTGTTCTGAGACAAGGTTCACCAAGATTATTAGTACTTTTTTTTTGTATTAAAGTGTTCATATACAATATTACATTGGCTTCAAATGTACATCACAGCAGCTCAACAGTCTCTATGATCAACTTATAGTGAGACTGTGAATTTTTGTGCCCCTTTATCTCTACCTCTTGCCACCCACCCACCTACCCAACCCCTCCCCCTTGGTAAGCACTCATCACTTCTCAGTGTCTATGTGTCCATTGCTGTTTTGTTCCTTTTGTTCTGCATTGTTTTTATACTCCACAAGTAAATGAAATCATTTGGTACTTATCTTCCTCCACCTGTCTTATTTCATTGAGTATAATACCCTCTACATCCATCCATGTTGTTGCAAATGGCAGGATTTATTTTCTTTTTATGGATGAATAATATTCCATGTGTATATGTACCACCTCTTCTTTATCCATTCACCTATTGCTGGACACTTAGGTTGCATCCATATCTTCACTATTGCAAATAGCGTGGTGATACACATAGGGGTGAATATATCTTTTGGAATTAGGGATTTTGTTTTCTTCAGGATATATTAGTATTAGTAGATTATTGGGTCAAATGGTATTTCTAGTTTTAAATTCTGAGGAACCTCTATACTCCTTTCCACAACAGTTGCACCAATTTACATTCATACCAACAGCATAGGAGGGTTCCTATTTCTCTGTATCTTCACCAGCATTTGTTGTTTCTTCTCTTTTGGATAGTGGCCATTCTAACTGCTGTGAGGTGATATATCTTTGTGGTTTTAATTTGCATTTCCTTGATGATTAGTGATGTGCAGCATCTTTTCATGTACTTATTGGTCATTTGTATTTATTTGGAGAAGCATCTGCTGAAGTCATTCACCCACCTTTGGAGGGGGGGCTATTTTAATGTGGTTCTGACTTGGATTTTATTTTATATTTTTACTAAAGTATCATTGATATGCAATCTTATGTTGGTTTCAGATATGTAACACAGTGGTTCAATAGTTACCCATATTATTAAATCCTCACCTCCCTGGGGTGCTATCAACGAAGTACGATGTTACAGAATCATTAACTTTATTCTCCCTGCCACACTACCATCCCCATGATCAACTTAAATTGTGGTTGTGAAGTATTGTGCCCCTTTATCCCCTTCCGCCTCCCCACTATACCTCCCCTCCTTCTCCCCCTTGGTAACCCCTAGTCCCTTCTTGGTGTTTGTGAGTCTACTGTTCCTTCTGTTTTGCTTTGTTTTTATACACCACAAATAGATGAAATCATTTGGTATTTTTCTTTCTCCATCTGGCTTATTTCACTGAGTATAGTACCCTCTAGATCCATCCATGTTCTTGTAAATGGCAGGATTTCTTTTCTTTTTATGGCTGGGTAATATTCCATTGTGTGTATATACTACATCTTTATCCATTCATCTACTGATGGACAATTAGATTGCTTCCATATCTTTGCTACTGCAAATAGTACAGTGATAAACATAGGGGTACATATGTATTCTTGAATCAGGGATTTTGTTTACTTCAGGTAAATTCCTAGCAGTGGAATTGCTGGGTAACATGCAAACGGCCAGTTGGTACATGAAAAGCTGCCAATCACTAATCATCCGGGAAATGCATATTGAAGCTTCAAGGTGATATTATCCCACACCTGTGAGGTAGGACATGATAAAAAAAAACAACAGATAACATTTATTGACAAGGATGTGGAGAAAGGGAAGCCTTCAGCATTATTTGTAGAAATGTAAATCAGGCACAGAATGGAGTTTCCTGAAAACAAACAAAAACATCCAGCAATTCCATTTCTGGGAATATAGCCAAAGGAAATAAAATCAGTTCAGAGATATGTGCACTCCATGTTCACTGCATTACCATTCACAATATCCAAGAGATGGAGATGACTTAAATATCCAAGGGTAGGTATATGAGTGTGTGTGTGTGTGTGTGTGTGTGTGTGTGTGTGTGTGTGTATAAAATAGAGTATTATTCAGCCTTAAAAATAAGGAATTCCTGCCATTTACTACATGGATATACCTAGAAGGCGTTATGCTAAGTGTACTTAGTCAGAAAGAAAAACAAAAATACTATATAATCTCACATATACATGGAAATTTTTAGAAAGTCAAACAAAGAGTAGAATGGTGGAATCAGGGACTGGGGAGTATAGGGAACATGCTGGTCGAAAAGCACAAACTTTCAGTTATAACATGAATAAGCTCTGGGGATCTGATGTACAGCATGGTGACTATATTTAATAATACAGTATTTTGTGCTTGAAATTTGCTAAGATAGTAGGCCATAAACATTCTTACAAAATCAAACAAATGGTAATGATGTGAGGTGAAAGATGTGTCAATTAACTTGATCATGATATCACATAATCATGTATATAATATCCAATCTTAATGCATCAAATTTTATTTATCAGTTATACCTGAGAAAACTTAAAAAATAAAAAATAAAATGCATAACATGATTCCACTGTACATGCGCTAGAATGCCAACATTTAAAGGCCTGACAGCACCAAGTGTTGGCATGGATGTGGAACTGTGGGACTTTCGTGGATTCCTGGTACAAATTTAAATGCTACATGACCTTGGAAAACACCTTAACACTTCCTTATATATTTAAATGAATACATACCATAAAACACAGTAATTCTGCCTCTCTGAATGTATCCAAAAAAATGAAAACAAATATTCACTTGAAAACATGAACTCATATGTTCATAGCTTTATTCATAAAAGACCAAAACTGAAGACAACTCAAGTGTTCATCACTTGGTAAATAAACAAACAGTGATGTATCTATACCATCTATACACATAATCTCAGTAATACAGAAGAAGAAACTACTAATGCCTGAAACAGTTGGATTAACCTCAGAGCATCAGATTAGGTGAAAGAAACAAAAACACAGAAGACTACATGCTGTGAGATTGCATTTATATAAAATTCTGGAGAATTCAAAATTGCACTGAAAACATCACTGGCTGTCAGGGGCTGGGGTATGGAGGGGAGAGCATTGCCTGCAAAAGGGCATGAGGGAACTGTTTAAGATGATGGAACTATTTTAAACCAAGGCTGCATGAGTGTATATGTTTGTCACAACTCAACAAATTATTGCATTTTGCAATAGACAACTTACAGTTGTCTATTGTAAAATACTACATAGACAGATATATTAGTAAATAATCTCAGCTTTGGAAGTGCTTTCAAGCTTATTTCAATACACTATGAATATTTCAGAGAAAAGCATTTTTAAGTTTTCCTAGTTTTTGGTCCCAGAGGCTTTAAAGCAATTCTCTAAGTTTTTCTTAAAAGAAACAAGCACCCAAGTGTATCTCCTAAGAGACCTTCACCTTGTAACTGTCATTAGTCACTTCAATTCTAACAGTCTGTGAATGCAATAATAATTAATCTTTTTATGCCACCATCCCAAGTGCCATTCTAAACCAAATCTCTAAAGGTGAACAAAAAATCATTAAACATCACAGTTCATCCGATTGTAGTCACTTTCATATAAGCAAGGTAATAGTATTTTCTAGGCAGTTAACAAGGTGGGTATCTAAAATCAAGTCACAATAAGCCAGATGAATGAACAGGAGGGACGTAACCAAATGATGAAAGTTTAGAGACGAACTTGATTGAATGCAAATACACGCTTTAACAATGAGGGCTTAAAAGGCAATGATGGGCCTTTAGAAATAGTGAGTTTAACATCGTTGAACAGCACCGTGGTGGAGACATTGCAGCATATTTTAGGACCAGGCTGGCTCATATACCCTTAAAGTTCTAGTACAATTTATAGCTTTGAATAATTCCAAGTTTCTGGGTGAATCCATAAAACAAATTCATTGAATAGATAAAAATTACATTCCTACAGAGAAAAAAGAATGAGAATTAGGGAGTTTTCATCATTTTTGTTAGGAATCTAAAATAGAAATCAGACGACCTGCTCTTAATTCAGTTCTTTATTACTTCTTTCATCTCCAAACTTAACCATTCTCTCCCCTTGGCAAAAATGTGATTCAGAGCACATACTACTTCTAACTCAGAAGCGTCTTAGAGATTGAGATACACTGGATTATAAAAGAAAAGATGAAATGATAGTTTAATACTTTGCATTATTCTTGCTGTAAGTCCAGATACAGTAGATTTTTTTCTGTGGGAGGAAGAAAAAGAACTGGGAAAAGTTATCAGAGGTTTATAAAAAGACAGATTTTCATTCAAAGGAGGACGAACAAAGTACTTAAGCAGAAGTTGAATTAACATTTCGGTTTTTTTTGGAAGAATTTAACTATCATAAGAAGAGTGTCAGTTTAAGAGCAATTTATTTAGAATTCAAAATTAAAGCAATTAAAAGAATTTTAAAAATAATAACTGCAAAGGAAGAAAAACACCATAATTCAAGACTATTAATATATTTGAATGAAGAAAGTACCAACTGCTCTCCAATCGGTGTGATGTAAGTATACTTTATTATGTAATTATCCATATCAATACCTTAAACAGTGTGAATCTTCCTAAAGTTCTTTACATGTTTATTTTAGAAATTGAAGTGTAATTACTGGTCTGCCAAAAATTTTAGAAAGTGATATTAAGTGTTATAGCTACCCCACGAGTATGTAAATGAAAGTTTTTAATGGATTCTACTTACAATTAAACTTTATCACATTGCACTGCAACAGCAAAGATCTCAAATTATCGCTAATGCTCACCCGCTGCCACATCTTGGTCCTTTTCTGCTCCTCCTCCCCAGCCCTATGTGGTTAACAGACACTTGTTGAAAGCAAAGTATATGTACATCACTGTGATAGGCCTTTTCTAAGGACGTCGACTACAGCACTATGACTATGTCATGTCAGAGATGAGGAAGATAAGGCTCAGAATGCTTAAAAATCATTTAAAGGTCACAAAGCCACAAGTGGACAAACAAGAAATAAAACACAGCTTCATTGATTCCAAAACCTATTGTACTTTTTTCATTGCTCCACATTTATCTGATTAAACACTGAATCTTGAAATGTGTAAGTGTGCAATTTTATGCAATTCTTAAAGGATGCACAGAAAAATGGTAATGAAAAAAAATACCAAAAAAGAAAAACAAAAGCCTGAATTTGGAAGGTTATATTTAAATTGTTAAGCACAGATTGTCGTGTTCCAGAATGTTTCCTCCCAGACGTGATGGGCTCCTAAGGACACAAAGATCAGCTAGAAAATGCTAACACAAAGAAGCCACGTTGTTTCACTCACAGCAGGTTAAGAGACTCCACGAAGGAGAGCAATGCTGCATCTTTACTTCTTCTCAAAGGAGTACATTTAAGTAAGTACAACAGAATGGAAAGCTCTAGATGTCATTGTTTCCGTGGTTATGTGAGCCTTATGACAACCATGGTGAACAGGAAGTCTGTGCTCAATCATCCCGCAATTTTTTGTTAAAAAGTGACACAAGCATCTTACTGTGCTGATGGACAGGGACCGTGATGGGGTACGTGGTGGGGACTTGACGATGGGGGGAGTCAAGTAAACATAATGTTGCTCATGTAATTGTAGATTAATGATACCAAAAAAAAATAAATTATAAAAGTGACATAATGCTTTTGATGATCCCAAATTGCCTTCCTCTTACAATAACGGAGGAGAATCAGGCTCCTATCCGGACCACCAAAGACTATAAAGGCAAGAAAAAAATACAGGACACGATGGAGGTGGTGAGACAGTTAACGAGAAAAAGTGGGAACAAAGGGATGGATGACAGGCAGCTGCTTGAGGATCCACATTGTTCTGTCTCAAAATGCCATAAAATCTCCAGTCTTGACAGTGGTGAAGGGGAAGGGGTAACAGAGAAGCCATTTTAAGCATTTCTAGGTGTCTACACAGTGTGCTCAACTGTGTTTTTACCCCAGATCTGCATAATATTGATACTTGTCCACCAGATAAGGTTATGCCTTTTTGTGCAGTGGGAAACAGCTTGGAAGTGCATTATGTGGGTGCGGGAGCCGTGGGAGAAGGAGTCAACATTAGAATAATTATGGTGGAAAGAACTGCTGCTAGTACGAAGACCCTGTTTCAATGGATGAGACCCTTTGGCGTCCTTTGGTAACAAGATTAAACAAACTGCCTTGTAACAGTTTGGAAGGTTACCGCTGGAATTGGAAAAATGCCCCCTTGCTACTGTAAACTGCTGTGCTTATCCTAGACTTTCCCATTCTTGTGACCCTCCCCATCTCTAAGCCCTGAAAGACCTGATCATTTAGGTACACGTGGTGTTTGGATCCCTTCCCCCAACCAGCATTACTATCACAGCATTCAGTCATCCAGAACTACACAGACCACAAAGAAACAGAGAACGGGCCACACACACCAGGAAGGCCCAGGTTATGATGAAAGTCTGGATCTGATATACGAAAATGCAAACTATGGAGATTATTATTGCTTAATCGTGGGATAGCTGCTACCCCATGAGTAATCAATTCTGATTTAATATACAGTTAATAAATGAGCACCTTTTGTGCTCAAAGGATGGGGGACTAAACAGATAAGGTGCCTGTCATGATGGAAAACAAGGGAAATATTTAGACTAGAAAGAAATGTGTCGATGACCAACGCACTTCTTTACCAGAGGTGGAATCTGGTGCCAAGAATCGAAGAGAAAGCAAAAGGGGCGGTACTACTAAACTCAACAGCGTGTCAGGTTATTCAGCTCCAGCTGCACTTGAAAATCACTCTTAGGTGGGTGGGAACCACTAGGCCTTTTAACGGAGTTCACTTACCAACAACCGAGAAATGTCAAAGACTTCTAAGAAACCCGTATTTCCTTAATGAGAACAGAGAAGGGGAAGAAAATCCTTATTCATAATATGATAGGGATGACTTGATTTGTGGGATAAATGAATGGTGAATAGAAATAATGAAGAAACTATAAGGATCTAAGAAATGCACAGAAAACATTGAAGATGGAAATCTGTTCAGAAAAAAAATGTCCTTAAGGCGAAAACAATTCCTAGGAGTTCGTTTTCTCAAAGACCATGAAGAAAATGACCTCCTTAAAGAGGAACTGGATGGGCTCCATGACTGAAAGAACTAATTCTGGGTTCATAAATCAGTCACTTTAATTTAAAACTACAGGATTAGCCACAAAATAATACCTCAAAGGATAATGCTTCGACTGGATATATAGACTGCAACAGATGTTCAGCAAAGTGGAGCAGTATTCAAAGGTTAAGCCGAGCATTTCAAACACCATCTCTCTACACCCACTTTTTTGCACTCTATTAATAACCTGGTCTTCAGATGGCTGCAAATAATATAACGTGTAATAGGTCTTTTTCAGAGAATCTGTAAGAATCACTTGGGAACAGTGTGGGGCAGGGGGTGGGAATGTGTGTTATTCTTCTGGATGATGCCATAGACATAACATTACAAGGAGCAAAGAACACACTAATCATTTTACCAAAAGACTTTTTAAATATTCAAGAAGGTTATGCAAGTTCTGAAGCATATATAATTGACCTACTTGTTCTGTAACAACGTAGACAAAAATCTGCCTTTATAATAAAGAGAAACAAAGGAAAATTATGCAGTCTTATGGAGCGATCCGTTTTTGTAACATCAAAATAACTTGGGTCCAACTACATAGCATGTTGATGCTCAACACAAAACCAGTAACAAAAGTGAGTAGAAACAGCCTCCTTTTTTTTGACTCTCTTGGTCAGTTTTCAGAGTATCTGCATTTGGTTTAGACAATACCTGAAAAGCTGAAATAACTTTGAGAGAAGTGACTCAATGTTGGTTAGCATTCTATCATTCCATTTCCCAAGGAGATTGACTGGGTTCTCAGTTAAGTCTGTCTCTCTTCTTCAACACAGAACTTAGCAGGAAAAATAGCAGGTCAAGTAGAGTCAAAGAAAGGGAATGAGAATTGGGTAACAGAGAACAAAATCCTAAAGATTAGAATTTTGTAGGACCATGGAGATAATTTTAAATGTGAGAATACTGAGGTTAGTATTTACCCAGCCGTGTACATATAACCATACACATGTCTCATACATGTAAATTATCCCAGTCTTACATGTATTAAAGTCAGAGGCAGGATGAAAGCATACCGCTCTCCCTCTTTACTCTAGGGTTTTATTCTATCATCTAGTCATTCATGAGAATTCAAATTTAAGCTGGTTTTCATCTCTGTTATGATTTTTTTTTCAGAGACATGCTGCCCACTAGGATTGGCCTGCAATGGACACGCACAACGGCACCGCAGTGACTGAATTTACCCTGACCGCCTTCCCGGCTCTCCACAGGCTCCAGGTCTCCCTCTTCGTGGTCCTCCTGCTCACGTACACGCTCACGCTAACAGGAAATACGCTCATCATTTCCCTCATATGGGCCGATAACCGCCTCCAAACCCCAATGTACTT
The DNA here is from genome assembly GCF_030020395.1 of Manis pentadactyla. NCBI lineage: Eukaryota > Metazoa > Chordata > Mammalia > Pholidota > Manidae > Manis > Manis pentadactyla. The sequence continues at coordinate 9,809,717 of NC_080031.1, read as the reverse complement.
CTTCCTCAGTAACTTGTCATTTTTGGATATTTTATACACAACATCGGTGACCCCAAAGCTCTTGGCCTGTCTCAAAGAAGGCAGGAATGCCATATCTTTGGCCGGCTGTATGACCCAGATATACTTCTTTTTTTTCTTGGGAACTGTGGAGTTTATCCTGTTGGTGGTGATGTCCTATGACCGCTACGTGGCCATCTGTAACCCCCTGCGCTACACCGTCATCATGAACGGCAGGGTCTGTCTCCTGCTGGTTCTGGGATGCTGGGTGGGGGCCTTCCTGTCAGTGCTCTACCCAATTATTGTGGTGTCTAGACTGCCTTTCTGTTATAGGGAAATTAGTCACTTCTTCTGTGACTTGGCCCCGCTGCTCCACGTGGCCTGCATCGACACTCATTTCATTGAGATGATAAGCTTCATATTATCGACACTTATCCTCCTGACCTCTCTGGTTCTCACCACTGTGTCCTACACCTACATCATCTCTACCATCCTGCACATCCCATCAGCCCAGGGACGTCGGAAGGCCTTCTCCACCTGTGCTTCTCACATCACTGTTGTCTCCATCGCCTACAGGAGCAACATCTTCATGTATGTGAGACCCAGCCAGAGCCAGTCACTGGATTTTGACAAAGTGACAGCTGTCCTCACCATAATGGTGACCCCTCTTCTGAACCCCTTTATTTATAGTCTTAGGAATGAAAAGGTAAAGGAAGTTTTGAGAGAAGCTGTCGAGAAAATTATGTTCTCATTGCACAGGAGAACTTAATGTTTGTTTGTTAAGAGTGGCTAATTTCTACTCTTGGGCTCAGTGTACACACAGGCATGCTTCAAGACCAGAAAATCAAAGATAGTAAGTTAAGATATTGACAAGGCATTGTGAACATCAGATACAAAATATTGTAGTCAAGGCCCAAGGAGAAAATTCTGCCTTAGAGAGAATAAAGTGCTCCGAACTCTATTTTTGGATCATCTCGCACAGAGAATATCATGGAAAACAAAAATGCTGAAGTCAGAAAATCTGAATTTCAAGCCTGGTTCTATCTCATTTTCCTATCACATGATACTTTTCCTATCTGAATCTTATTTTTCTGATCTGTGAAGTAAGGAATACAGTTTGTGGTTTTACTTTTTCTTGTTGTTATTGGAGACTTAACCAGAATGCTCTACGAAATGCAACCACAAAAGCACATGTAATTAAATGTGAATCCTTCTTACTGGGTCTTTTAAGGTGTTGGAAGATGATTCCCTATATCTCTGAAAGCCAAATACTTAAATAATAATAACAAGGAAAAGGAGACTATACCTCAGGATTTGTCCAGTGTCCTAAAATATGTACATATATTAATATGCATGTTAATATACACAGAATATATATGGATATATATTTAAAACTATCTGAGTTCAAAACTAATTTTCCTGTAGGGGTATCTCATTGTTCCAATTGGAATACTGATTTACTTATTTATAAGAGGAAAATGTTATCAAGGAGTTTAATGACCTGTCTCCATGAAGCCACTGAGCAGGTGATATGCAGATAAGCACTCTAAAAGCAGAGCATAGGAACAGAAGTAAGACAACAGGCATCTCTAAGATCAAAAAGGGTTACTACCAGTGTGGTCATTGACCTTCTAGCTGCATGGACACCTGGATAAAGATGGAGGCCTAAAAAATTGACATGGAAAATATCAAGTGCCACCTTACAGGATTCAGAATGCTGCAAAAGAGCACAGTCCATCATAATACAGTGAGAGGACAAATATTTAAAGATCAAAAGAAGGTGGAACAATAGCACCAAGACTAAAGCTGTTGTATAATTTTCTGCTCATAATCAGACACTAACTAAAATAGAATTTTGAAAATACTATATTAATTTCCTATTGCTGCCACAACATATTTAGCAACTTAAATCAGTAAAAGTGTACTATTTTATACTTCTGTACATCCAGAGTCAAACACATTTCTCACCAGACTAAAATCAGCAAAACACATTTCTCTCCAGGGCTCTAGGAAAACCTACTACCGAGACATTTAGGTTGTAGACATAATTTAATTCCTTGAAGTTGTCAGATCAAGGTCTATCCTCTTGCTGTCTATCAGCCTAGGGCCATCTTAGTTTCTAGAAGGGGCTGCAGCCCTTGGCCCATGGCCCCTCTTCCTCAACCGTCAAGGCCAACAACAACGACATGAGTCTCTCTCAAGTCTCAGATCTCTGCTCTTGCTTCTCCCTTCTCCTCTGTGACAGCTGGACACATTCTCCCCTTTTAAGGACCAACTTGATTGGACTGAGCCCACACTGCAATCCACATAATATCACCAACTCATAGTCCATATCCTGAATTACTTCTGCAAAATGCTTTTCTGCCAAATAAAATAACATGCTGACAGATTCTGGGGATCAGGATATGGGTGTATTTAAGAACCATTATTCTTCTCACCAAAGTTACATTGGTTGTGTTGATAATCCAAGAAAGGAAAAATGAACAGGACTTCGCACGTGTTTTTTTAAAACTCTATATTGAATCTTCAACTCTTTCTTTCATCACTGCAACCAGAATTTACAAGCCTCAGAATATGAAGGACTGTGGAAAAGCAGCGAAATATCTGGAAAATGTCTTTTTTAGTTAGCTATATTTACTTTCATGGAAATTATTATTATTTGATAAAAATGGATAGAGTTGTCCTTTGTGCTGTTTGAACTTTTAAATGAAGTCCCATGTTACTCAAAAGCCCCTTTCTGGTATCATTAATGCAGAAAAGAAAATCCTGGACAAGTAAGGTTATTTAAATAGCATTTTGGTATCCTACTAAAACTGACCCCAGGTTGGGTCAATCTCGAGACTGAAAATATGAAAAACTTCATGAAATATGAAAAATCACATATATACTATTGTGCCTAGTGTTGATTATTCTATGATCAACATTGTTATAACAGCAAGTAAAAACAGTTTTTACATTAACTCTAGTTATTTGAGAAATGGGAACTAATTTTTCTGAATTTGGGGACAGCTGGAAAGTCCTTTACTTTTCCTATATTCAAGGAGGACTAGACATTTCAAACTATTATTTTTCAATAATGAGGATGGTTGGGGAACATGCCAAAATAACCTGTAGAGACCATAAAAAACATCCACTTGATAGATAAATTACATCCCTCCATCCATGAGTGCAGATCATTTCAACAGGAGAACCACTGTCTCATGTAATGAATTCATTGCTCCTTCCCTTTACCAGCAGATTCTCAGGTATTCCTTCCTCTTGACTCAGTCATAATAAGTTGTTCAGTAAGAACAACTATTAGCATACATTCCAATTGCACCAGAGGAAGTCTCAAGAACTCCAGGGAAATGTACCAATTATTTATTTTGGGTATGTCAACAGTTTAGCTAAGCTGCTCCATGGTACTGCTGCCTGGACATCCATTTTGTCTGGCCAAGAAGTTTACATACACCTCCAACTGACACTCGCCCCCTCATGCAGGTGTGTGCCACAGGGCCACCTGCAGAGTCTCAAGTTAGTGTAAGTTTTTCATATGACTTCCCCATAGCCCTTGGGCTCACAGTGCCTTTCCCTTATGCACTCCTTAGATGAGACCCCCATGTAACTTACCAAACTCCAGTTTTGGTTTGAATTGACCAATCTGGAACTCCAAAGCACTCCACCCCTGGATCCAAATAAAGGCATGTGCCCCAGGTCCTGCCCCTCTCCGTCTGCACTCTGCCTTGACCTACACATGGGGTCCGACCCTCCTGGTGTACCAGGGACTTCCTCCAGGGCCTGTTAGGAGCAAACTTCTCTTTTTCAAGTCTTCCTGTGGTGTAGCAACCACAGCTCACCAACCATCACCCTTAAGAAATGTCTACTTAATAAATGCTCACTTGACAAATTTTTACCTGCTTGGTACAATGACATACAGCTATTTGCTTTATTCTTGAACTGGACTAAAATGTAGATTTTGTGTTTTTGTGTTTGTGTGTGTGCATGTGTGCTGTACTTTTCAGTGGTGTGTGTTCCTTTGAGCTTTAAAAACTCTCTTTTAAAAAGTTCTTTATTGTTGAGAGTTGCTGGCTAACTCCAAGCATGTTTGAGGCAGGTGTTAGTAGGATGCAGGCAGATAGAGTTCAAGGCTCCTGTAAGTCTGAAGGCCCCTTGTGGGATAAATGACAGAATTTCCAGAATCTGCCACCTGGCCTTAGTCCATTTGTGCATCAATAGGTGTTTACTGTTGCAGCCTCCTGCAGCCTCTGGGGCAAGGGAAGGAGAGATAATGACCATTTTCTCCTGACCTTGCCTGTATTCCTGGTACATAATTGGTCTGGTGTCTGCCAGTCACCGAGGACCCATCAGTGGAGTTCCTCCCAGAAGGGGCAGGCAGGAAGAAGAGAGCTTGCTGTGGCTGCAAAGTGTCGCCAGTGGCCAGAGGAGATTGATGGGGGCCGGGCCTAGCTAGGGAATTCAAGCAAGCTGTGAGCAATACAAGCTTTTCCCCAAACTACTCTTTCCCTTGATTTATTTTGGTTTCATCCGTTTCACAGAGGATTCGTCCGGGGCCAGGAACACCCTTCCCCGCGGAGCTATATGACTGTAGTATTTCAAGGCCCCAGTAAGTTGCAGTCAGGAAGAACGTAGGGTGAAGGCTTTGCAGTAAACAAGAGGCTACAACCTGGACTTGTGGAAAATTTAGCCTGAAAAACAAGGGAGTTTTTTCTTTTGAACCCAGCTCGGCCATAGCCACAAGCTCCCCACCACACACCCACCCACCCTACCCCCCTGCCAATCATGTAAATCTCTCTATGCTTACAAACCCGAGACACTGCAGCCCTGACAGTGTCATTCCTTGGAGCCCCTCCTGATTAGCAGAATTCATTGTCTTTTCAGTCCTCATTAAAAGCCTTCCTGGATCCTCCGTACTCTTGTCTGCTGGCTTCATCCCTCATCGCTTCTGAGACACAATCCTGGGAAAAGCAGCATTTCAGCTGGTAACGTCTTAATCCGGGATCTCCTTTGGAGGATGAGGACTGGTGGTGACCAGCATCTTTCTTTTCCTCCCCTTGTAGAGTTGCACCGACTGCTGTGCATAACACTGGACAACCATCGGCCATTTGAAAGCGACCGCACAACTGCCAACCTTAAGACTTGGGTGTTAGTTCCCCCTCCCTAGTTGATCTCCCAAGACCTGGGAATGTCAGCTGAATAAGGGCCAGAATTCTCTTTCAAAGCTGCCCTTGGATGTGAGGGACCGGGGGAGACAAGCAGACAGCCCCCGACGTCCCAGCCGAGGCTAGTCCTCAGTGGACTCTGATGCCTCCTGTCAGAACTCAGACCCCAACTGCCCGATCAGGCATCCATAAGAAGCTGTTTCTACTTTTCTGTTTCACTCTCCTAGGAGGTGTGCGGGAAGTGAAGGGGAGGCTCCCCTTAGTATCCCCTCTTGTGAGAGTGACTTGGGCCACCCCCTCCGGCTCCCCGCAAAAGCCCCTTATGTCGATTGAGCATATCTTTGATTATTTCTTTACTCTCCACTGCAAAATAGGTGTTCCCTCAGTGGGACCCCTCTAGTCCCCTCTTCATTCCAAACCTTGTTACTAGGGATGTGGGAGAATTAGGCGCCCATCAATTTGGTTGGATATCAGCACGGCTACACTTACTGCTTGTCCCTGGTGTCCTATGGGAAATTGGAAGGCAGGTGTCAATTTTCCCTGGTTGGTCTCCCTCCACAAAAGGCAGTTGTCCCTTGGATCCCATCCCAGCCATGAGGCACCAACTGGGCAGGGGATTCTTACCTCGATATTATGGCAGAGGAATGACATTCTTATGTCACCACCAATTAAGGTGTCAGTGGGGTACAGGACTAGAAGACTGGGTCATGCTTGAGCGTAGTCCGACAACTCTGGTACAGCTTTGGGGTTCCACGCAGAGAAGCTATTGTTCCCACCTCTTCCTGTTCCAGCCAGAGGATTTCTCTGAATCTAACCACCAGGGTCAGAAAGGACCTACTCAGTACCCAGTGGGTCAGGTGCTCCTCCCTAGTGGGAAACACCTTGAGACATCTCTTACGGCAATGGTTCCGTCTGGCATGGGAGGCATTCCAAGATCTGTACTTCAGACTGAGAATCAAGCAGTTGCATCTCAGAGTGTGAGAGCCTGGAGTCCATCCCCAGGCGGATTGCCGGTACTGCAGAGCGACTGGCATGTCCAGAATGGGTCCTTTTCTGACATTGTTGCCAGTGCGGAAGGGGGCACAGACTTCCCTATAAGAGGGAGGGACAGGCCATAGGACACCTTTGATTTCAGATGCCAGAAACAGAAAGGGGGATGCTTTCTCTTCCCTCGTGTCTTTCAAATGGGCAATTCATAATATAAGACCACTTCAGTTACTACCCCATTGGGGTACATCAAAAATTGGGAAGATCTTAAACTAGACTCCCATTGACAGAAGAAATTAATCTTCTGAAATCACAGCCTGGCCCCTAAATGTCACTCTGAACTACTCTCCCTTAGGATATATAAAAACTGAGATACTTTTAATCAGATGAGTCAAAAAGAAAGAAACTGACACCTCCTGGAATGCCGCTTGGCCTCAATACAAACTGCCAAGCAGAGAAAAATAGCCCCAAAATGTGACACTTAATTACAACACCATTTGCAATTGAATATTAGTATCTAGAAAATATTCAGATCAGTTTCTCTGTCTGTGTACGTGTTTTTTTTGGTGTTTGTTGTTTTGTTTTGGCAGGTGCTTTCTGGAAGTCTTAAAGGGGCAGGGCGGGTCACTTAATCCAGAGGTAGGGAATCCGGGATCTCTGGGCACCCTAACCCCTGGGCTGCAGGGAGCACGGAGGCCCCTTACTGAGATAAATAGCCTCCCAGCCGCTCCTGCTCAAACGCGACTCCACCACTTTGGAGTAGCTGCCCGAGCCAGGCCACGCCCACAGCAACAGCAGAGATTAACTCCATAGCAGCCAGGCAGGAAGCAGAAACCCTGTCTGCGCGCAGCTGCCCAGCACAAGCCACTAGAGGCCGCTGTTCTCCCAGGAGAGGAAGGCCACAAACCAACAAGAAAGGAAGTCCTTCCAGCCGTCACTCGTCCCAGCTCTGCAGACTATTCCTATCACCATGAAAAGGCAAAGCTACAGGCAGACAAAGATCACAGAGACAACACCAGAGAAGGAGACAGACCTAACCAGTCTTCCTGACAAAGAATTCAAAATAAGAATCATAAACATGCTGACAGAGATGCAGAGAAATACGCAAGAGAAATGGGATGAAGTCCGGAAGGAGATCACAGATGCCAGAAAGGAGATCGCAGAAATGAAACAAACTCTGGAAGGGTTTATAAGCAGAATGGATAGGACGCAAGAGGCCTTTGATGGAATTGAAACCAGAGAACAGGAACGCATAGAAGCTGACATAGAGAGAGATAAAAGGATCTACAGGAATGAAACAATATTAAGAGAAATGTGTGACCAATCCAAAAGGAACAATATCCGTATTATAGGGGTTCCAGAAGAACAAGAGAAAGGAAAAGAGATGGAAAGTATCTTTGAAGAAATAATTGCTGAAAACTTCCCCAAACTGGGGGAGAAAATAATCGAACAGACCACAGAAATACACAGAACCCCTAACAGAAAGGATCCAAGGAGGACAACACCAAGACACATAATAATTAAAATGGCAAAGATCAAGGACAAGGAAAGAGTTTTAAAGGCAGCTAGAGAGAAAAAGGTCACCTATAAAGGAAAACCCATCAGGCTAACATCAGACTTCTCGACAGAAACCCTACAGGCCAGAAGAGAATGGCATGATATATTTAATGCAATGAAACAGAAGGGCCTTGAACCAAGGATACTGTATCCAGCACGACTATCATTCAAATATGATGGTGGGATTAAACAATTCCCAGACAAACAAAAGCTGAGGGAATTTGCTTCCCACAAACCACCTCTACAGAACATCTTACAGGGACTGCTCTAGATGGGAGCACTCCTAGAAAGAGCAGAGCACAAAACACCTAACATACGAAGAATCGAGGAGGAGGAATAAGAAGGGAGAGAAGAAAAGAATCTCCAGACAGTGTATATAACAGCTCAATAAGCGATCTAAATTAGGCAGTAAGATACTAAAGAGGCTAACCTTGAACCTTTGGTAACCACGAATTGAAAGCCTGCAATGGCAATAAGTACATATCTTTCAATAGTCACCCTAAATGTTAATGGATTGAATGCACCAATATAAAGACATAGACAGTAATAGAATAGATAAAAAAGCAAGACCCATCTATATGCTGCTTACAAGAAACTCACCTCAAACCCAAAGACATGTACAGACTAAAAGTCAAGGGATGGAAAAACATATTTCAAGCAATCAACAGCGAGAAGAAAGCAGGGGTTGCAGTACTAATATCAGCAAAATAGACTTCAAAACAAAGAAAATAACAAGAGATAAAGAAGGACACTACATAATGATAAAGGGCTCAGTCCAACAAGAGGATATAACCATTCTAAATATATATGCACCCAACACAGGAGCACCAGCATATGTGAAACAAATACTAACAGAACTAAAGGGGGAAATAGACTGCAATGCATTCATTCTAGGAGACTTCAACACACCACTCACCCCAAAGGATAGATCCACCGGCCAGAAAATAAGTAAGGACACGGAAGCACTGAACAACACAGTAGAGCAGATGGACCTAATAGACATCTATAGAACTCTACATCCAAAAGCACCGGGATATACATTCTTCTCAAGTGCACATGGAACATTCTCCAGAATAGACCACATACTAGGCAACAAAAAGAGCCTCAGAAAATTCCAAAAGATTGAAATCCTACCAACCAACTTCTCAGACCACAAAGGCATAAACCTAGAAATAAACTGTACAAAGAAAGCAAAGAGGCTCACAAACACATGGAGGCTTAACAACACGCTCCTAAATAATCAATGGATCAATGACCAAATCAAAATGGAGATCCAGCAATATATGGAAACAAACGACAACAACAACACTAAGCCCCAACTTCTGTGGGATGCAGCAAAAGCAGTCTTAAGAGGAAAGTATATAGCAATCCAAGCATATTTAAAAAAGGAAGAACAATCCCAAATGAATGGTCTAATGTCACAATTATCAAAATTGGAAAAAGAAGAACAGATGAGGCCTGAGGTCAGCAGAAGGAGGGACATAATAAAGATCAGAGAAGAAATAAATAAAATTGAGAAGAATAAAACAATAACAAAAATCAATGAAACCAAGAACTGGTTCTTCAAGAAAATAAACAAAATAGATAAGCCTCTAGCCAAACTTATTAAGAAGAAAAGAAAATCAACAGTATCAGAAACGAGAAAGGAAAAATCACGACGGACCCCACAGAAATACAAAGAATTATTAGAGAATACTATGAAAACCTATATTCTAACAAGCTGGGAAACTTGGGAGAAATGGACAACTTCCTAGAAAAACACAACCTTCCAAGACTGACCCGGAAAGAAACAGAAAATCTAAACAGACCAATTACCAGCAACAAAATTGAAACGGTAACCAAAAAACTACCAAAGAACAAAACCCCCGGGCCAGATGGATTTACCTCGGAATTTTATCAGACATACAGGGAAGACATAATACCCATTCTCCTTAAAGTTTTCCAAAAAATAGAGGAGGAAGGGATACTCCCAAACTCATTCTATGAAGCCAACATCACCCTAATACCAAAACCAGGCAAAGACCCCACCAAAAAAGAAAACTACAGACCAATATCCCTGATGAACGTAGATGCAAAAATACTCAACAAAGTATAAGCAAACCGATTTCAAAAATACATCAAAAGGATCATACACCATGACCAAGTGGGATTCATACCAGGGATGCAAGGATGGTAAACATTCGAAAGTCCATCAACATCATCCACCACATCAACAAAAAGAAAGACAAAAACCACATGATCATCTCCATAGATGCAGAAAAAGCATTTGACAAAGTTCAACATCCATTCATGATAAAAACTCTCAGCAAAATGCGAACAGAGGGCAAGTACCTCGACATAATAAAGGCCATCTATGATAAACCCACAGCCAACATTATATTGAACAGCGAGAAGCTGAAAGCATTTCCTCTGAGATCGGGAACTAGACAGGGTTGCCCACTCTCCCCACTGTTATTTAACATAGTACTGGAGGTCCTAGCCACGGCAATCAGACAAAACAAAAAAATACAAGGACTCCAGATTGGTAAAGAAGAAGTTAAACTGTCACTATTTGCAGATGACATGATACTGTACATAAAAACCCTAAAGACTCCACCCCAAAACTACTAGAACTGATATCAGAATACAGCAAACTTGCAGGATACAAAATCAATACAAATAAATCTGTGGCTTTCCTATACACTAACAATGAACCAACAGAAAGAGAAATCAGGAAAACAACTCCATTCACAATTGCCTCAAAAAAAATAAAATACCTAGGAATAAACCTAAGCAAAGAAGTGAAAGACCTATACTCTGAAAACTACAAGTCACTCTTAAGAGAAATTAAAGGGGACACTAACACATGGAAACTCATCCCATGCTCGTGGCTAGGAAGAATTAATATCGTCAAAATGGCCATCCTGCCCAAAGCAATATACAGATTTGATGTAATCCCTATGAAACTTCCAGCAACATTCTTCAATGAACTGGAACAAATAATTCAAAAATTCATATGGAAACACCAAAGACCCCGAATAGCCAAAGCAATCCTGAGAAAGAAGAATAAAGTAGGGGGGATCTCACTCCCCAACTTCAAGCTCTACTATGAAGCCATAGTAATCAAGACAATTTGGTACTGGCACAAGAACAGAGCCACAGACCAATGGAACAGACTAGAGAATCCAGACATTAACTCAGACATATATGGTCAATTAATATTTGATAAAGGAGCCATGGACATACAATGGTGAAATGACAGTCTCTTCAACAGATGGTGCTGGCAAAACTGGGCAGCTACATGTAGGAGAATGAAACTGGACCATTGTCTAACCCCATATACAAAAGTAAACTCAAAATGGATCAAAGACTTGAATGTAAGTCATGAAACCATTAAACTCTTGGAAGAAAACATAGGCAAAAACCTCTTAGACATAAACATGAGTGACCTCTTCTTGAACATATCTCCCCGGGCAAGGAAAACAACAGCAAAAATGAGTAAGTGGGACTATATTAAGCTGAAAAGCTTCTGTACAGCAAAAGACACCATCAATAGAATAAAAAGGAACCCTACAGTATGGGAGAATATATTTGAAAATGACACATCCGATAAAGGCTTGACGTCCAGAATATATAAAGAGCTCACATGCCTCAACAAACAAAAAACAAATAACCCAATTAAAAAATGGGCAGAGGAACTGAACAGACAGTTCTCCAAAAAAGAAATACAGATGGCCAACAGACACATGAAAAGATGCTCCACATCGCTAATTATCAGAGAAATGCAAATTAAAACTACAATGAGGTATCACCTCACACCAGTAAGGATGGCTGCCATCCAAAAGACAAACAACAACAAATGTTGGCGAGGCTGTGGAGAAAGGGGAACCCTCCTACACTGCTGGTGGGAATGTAAGTTAGTTCAACCATTGTGGAAAGCAGTATGGAGGTACATCAAAATGCTCAAAACAGACCTACCATTTGACCCAGGAATTGCACTCCTAGGAATTTACCCTAAGAATGCAGCAATCAAGTATGAGAAAGATCAGTGCACCCCTATGTTTATCGCAGCACTATTTACAATAGCCAAGAATTGGAAGCAACCTAAATGTCCATCGATAGATGAATGGATAAAGAAGGTGTGGTACATATACACAATAGAGTACTACTCAGCCATAAGAAAAAGGCAAATCCAGCCATTTGCAGCAACATGGATGGAGCTGGAGGGTATTATGCTCGGTGAAACAAGCCAAGCGGAGAAAGAGAAATACCGAATGATTTCACTTATCTGTGGAATATAAGAACAAAGGAAAAACTGAAGGAACAAAACAGCAGCAGAATCACAGAACTCAAGAATGGACTAACAGGTACCAAAGGGAAAGGGACTGGGGAGGATGGGTGGGTAGGGAGGGATAAGCGGGGGGAGAAATAGGGGGGTATTAAGATTAGCATGCATGGGGGGGTAGGAGAAAAGGGGGCGCTGTACAACACAGAGAAGGCAAGTAGTGATTCTACAACATTTTGCTATGCAGATGGACAGTGACCGTAAAGGGGTTTATAGGGGGGACCTGGTATAGGGGAGAGCCTAGTAAACATAATATTCATCATGTAAGTGTAGATTAGTGATACCAAAAAAAGGGCAGTTCCTGTGTGGTAACCTCCAATGAGTTCTACACAATGGTATAAAGGGCATACAAAAGTGTAGGCAAAGGGTCTGTTTGTGTTTATACAGAGGATCAAAGCCTAATTGGGCTACCCCGAAAATGAACTAAGATACGATATGAAAAAGAACTTCCAACATCAGCACTCTCTGGAAGACTCATGCCAGAAGATGATCATCAAAAAACCCCAACAAAGATCCACGCGCTGCTACAGCTGTAGATGCACTCATCCCACCAGCTCCTGGACTTGCCATGGGAATGAAGGAGATATCTAAGCTGGCCTGTGCATACAGTAAAACAACAAATTTGACTGGATCTGTACTGTTGGAACTCAACCAAGAATTAGGAGAAGTGCAAATTGTAGCACTCCAAAATCTTACAACTACAGACTATTTACTGTTAAAAGAACATAAGGGATGTGAACATTCCCCAGGAATGGGTTGTTTTAATTTGTCTGATTTCTCTCAGACTGTTCAAGTTCAGTTGGAAATATCCACCATATCATAGACAAGTTTTCACAAATGCCTAAGGTGCCTAACTGGTTTTCTTGGTTTCACTGGAGATGACTGGTAATTACAGGTATGCTTTGGTTATGTAACTATACTCCTATTATGTTAATGTGTGTGCGCAATTTAAGTAGTAGCTTAAAACCTATACATGCTGAAGTTACTCTACAAGAAGATATGTCAAAGAAATAATCAATCTTCCCATGTTTTCTTCCGCCTGCTACTTCTATAGCTTTTCTTCTTCCTTCCTAATTACAACCCTTAAATAGAATTCGTGCCTCATATCAAATTTACCGAGTATCATAATTCTTCCAAGTGGTAAAGATACCTCAAGACAAATGCTGGGCATAGAAGCTACAGGGCATAAATATGCAAAGAAGTAAAAAGTTAACCATTTCAAACAATAAGGCTTCTCTCTCACTTACCAACTTAACATTTCCCTGTAAGGCCCCGGAAGATGACTGGTTAGCCAGAGACGGGTAAGATTCCTCAAGGGAGGAACAACCTAAGACAGGCACAGTCGCAGGGGGGCCATCAGGTGAGAAATTGGGGATCAACAGAGGTGAGGCTTAGAACCTAACCCCCCTGTTCTGAGAGAAATCTTCTGCATACATGGATGTTTTATTGCCCTTGTCTAGCTTGGATTAACACATAGTCTACAGGCACACACCTGATCATCTACATTTGCTCTCTTACAACACTAAACTATGTTTTCTACCTTTATCTTGTATCTACCTACCACTTCAGCATTTTATTAAAAATAATAATAATAAAGAGAGAAATGTGGTATCCACATATAAATCAAGTATAAAAATCAAATGAGTATTCATATTTGAACTGACTGTTTAGAGTTCATAATGCATGAGCAAAACCGAAAGTTTCTGTGATGACTGCCCTTGTACTGTTCACCATGGAACTTATTCACTATGTAAGAATTTGTTCTCCATGTAAGAATTTGTTTGTTATGCCTCAGAAGATTGGAGACTGACGAAAATTAGGCTTGGGGTGTATTAATGATTGTGCATTGAGCATTGACTCCCCTATACAGAATTTTATCGTTGTTAACAACCATTTGATCAATAAATATGAGAGATGCCCACACACACACCCACACACACAATATATATATATATATATATATATATATATATATATGTATATGTATATGTATATATATATACACACTTCCAATTGTAAAATAAATAAGTAACTGGGATGTAATGTATAGCATAAGGAATATAGTCAAAATATTGTAACAACTTGGTATGGTGATAGCTGGTACCTAGAATTGTCATGTATATAAATGTTGAATCACTATGTTGTACACCTGAAATTAATGTAATGTAATACTGTGTGTCAACTACTCTTCAATAAAAAATAATTATCTACAAAAAATAAAATAAAATAAAATAAAAAATGACAATAACTTTTGAAAGAAGAAGATATGTTTTTATTTTAAGTGTTTATACCTCCCTCATAGAAAGCCTCTCCCATGCTATTGATAAGGGAAATTGGGTTTCGAATCATTTCATATGTAAATGATATCCCCACCAATGTACAGAAGATCAGTTGAGAAAATTAAGAGAGAGGAAGCAAGAAATAGGCTAAGCCAGGGATGATACACAGGTGGCATGCATGCTTTTAATCTTATGCAGAGTCATGGGAGATAATTACTTTTATTTTGTGGTACTCTAATAAATCCAGATGTAGCCTCCAAATTATTTTAAATTCTAGGTTGGCAGTTGCTTCCCCCCCATGCACCAAACATTAGAATATTAGTCAATCTACATTATGGTGTATTAACAAATAAATTTCAAAGGCTAATAATACATACACAAAAAGATTACTTTCTCATTCATAATTCAGGCTCCCAATCTGTTCTTTCTCTGCTCCACATAAGTTCTCGTTTTGGATTCAGGTTGAAGCAGAGTCCCAGCAGAGACACATGGTTCTTTTGACAGAGTTCATAGAGTAATAGCTCACAATTTAGCTTGGACAATGCACGCTTCAGGTCCATTCACATGCCATTATCTCAAGCATGTCACATAGTCAATGTGAAAATGGGATGGAATCCTCTTAGAAAGAAAAGGGGTGCATAATGATTGGGAGCTATACCACATCTACCAAGCTTGATGAATGTTTGCCGTGTATATCTCTTTTCTAGCCCTTTATTTTTCAATAATTATTTATGCTTCTGTTTTCAATGTTTCTCCAGTAACTAAAATGTGATTGTATTTTCAACCTACTCCAACAGTAGATTAAAAATCGACTTTTCATTGGTAGAAATGTCCAAGTTTCAAGGCTTGGATAGGAGGAAATTGATGGTTTCCATAAACTAGGTTTGTGATGTTCAACTAAGTGGAGTGGACAAGAGCCACAATGCAAAGCGCGCACACGGGGCACATGGTCCGCGCACACAGGGCACATGGTCAGCGCACACAGTGCCAGCTGGGCTCCTTGCTCCATGTCTGGCTGCTTGGGAACGGTGCAGCCTCATGCTTTTTGGATATTGCATGTGGTCCATCTGGAAAAATGTCTGTGTGCATTTATTAGAAGCTAACCACCAACCCAATTCACCAGCCTACATATTTTTAGGCTAACATAAGGCTTATGTACAGACTATTATGATAAAGGAAGAGAAAGTCACCTTTTATAGATTTTGGCAAGAATGGAAGACTTTTTCTCCATTTTCACAGAGAAAAAGAGGAAATTTTACCATTCTCAGAACATTGGAAGGACCGTTATTGCCAGCATTCCAGGGAATGGAAAGCATGACACAACGTGGTCAATTATTTCTGGATATCAGGTTTTCTGCTTCAGTTTTCTAAAGCTCTAAAACTGGCCACCAAGCTTTTATTAATTGAATTAAAAAAACATGAGATAATTCCCCTGGAGTCCTGAACATACCTGTTTGGCATCTCTAGCTAAACTTTGTGATTGGTTCAGAGTTAACATTCTTGATTACAGTGATAGTAATTAACCTCTTTCACCTCAAATTCCCAAGAGCTATTCTCAATTAAATCCATAAGATCAAGCAAATCTTTAAATATCACTGCTTATTCATGATCTGCTTTTGTAGAGGAAAGAACACATCACATCCTAGACACAGGAAAAAAGAAGTAGAATTTCAGAGTTCCAATAGTTTGGAGGTTTCAGGGTAAACACATAAAAACAACCATCAAGTAGATTCCAAGTCAAGGTAATGATGGATTTTGTGACAGAGCTGTACAATGATGAAACAGGCCACCCACAGTGAGACCTTCAGGCTAGAAGGATATTGATATTGATTGATACTGGTATTGATATTTAGAACTTGATAGAAATACATGCTTTCAGAACTTTGAGTTCCAGTAACTCAATTACTCAAATTAGTAAGGGCACCATTCCCAAGCACAGAACATGGAAGTGAAGTGAACATTTCTGTATTAACAAAAATAGAGGCCTGAGTCCTGAATCAGTTTTATGTGACTTATCGCTCATTTAGACCATAACTTTGTGACCTTGATTTTCCTCTCTGCAAAAAGTGGGGTTAGGGTCCGTAACATGCCCATATCTGAGAACGCAAGTCTTTGGAGTCAGACAGGACTGGAATTGAATCTGGCTGTGCCACACACTAGCTATGAGAGTTTAGGTAAGTTATTTAATCTCTGCAAATTTCAATATATTTATGTGCAAAATGTAGACCACAGTAATACCTGCTTCTTATTTCAAAGGCTTGCTAAAATTACATTTAAGAAATAGCAGGGCCTTGAAATAGTTTAAAACTTTTACTGACCAAACTGGCAAGAGAATATGACAAATTCAAAGTCAATCATAAAGTTGATTTAATGTACATCTATCAGAAACTGATAGCTCAGAACAAGAAGGGGGTATGGAAACAAAAGCTACAAATACAAAATCACCAAGAAAATTTTGCATCTGAGAAATAGATAATGCATATTCTTTTTAATGCCATTAAATTTTTAATGCACCTTAACCAAGTGTCTGGCACACAAAACCAAGAACTTCATGTATGTTAGTTACTATCACGGCTCTTCCTTTAAACCTGAAAACAGAATTCAAAGCCTTTGAGAAGATGGCAATGCTCAATTTTCTTGACTTTATTAATCATCTTTTTTATTTTTGTTTTCCATGGTATTGATTCTGCTTTAATCTATGTCTGCTTTCATCTACATTTTTTGTTACTTTTTCTGGTTTTTTCTAAATGTTTCTAATTGAACCTATCTTCTTTCAGAAATGAATTTTTAAATCTCTAAAAGTCACTCCTGGAATCACTTTGCTATATCCTACAAATTTCTATATGTATTCTGTTATAGTTTTTATTCCCACTGTTATTTCCTTTCTGATCCCTGAATTATCTGGGAGGGTATTCTTTAATTTCTAAAATGTGATTATTCTCAACATACCATTTTGTTATTAACTATTAAGTCTATTGGGATCTCTGATACCTAGTCTTTCAAATTTTTGGAGGCATGCTTTATGGTAAAATATATGTTAATGTTTTTAAATTTTTCACTTGTGTTTGACAAGTATGTATACTCTGTACTATCTAAACCCAGAATTTCATAAAAGGCCATTATATCCAGTTTCCTTACTGTTCTGTTCATACTATTTATGTTTTCTGATTTTTTGAGAGATGGTTTTATTGAAATTGTCCACTATAATGATATTTTCTTCTTACAGTTTTATGTCTTTTTCTTTCTGTGTGTTGAAGATATTTACTAGGCATATACATGCTTAGAATTGTAGTAAGTCATCATGAATTGAAATTTTTTTAAATCAGACTGGCCCTGCCCATCCCTAAAGATGTGTTTTTGTCTTAGTGTCTTTATTGCCAATGACTAATACAGGTTTCCCCTGCTGTCTGAAAGTAGAGTACTTCCACAAGCCAAAATGATGTAAAACAAGGAAGTAATTGCCTTTACTTTATATGGAAATATTTTTTAGTGTTCCCAAATCCAAAAAATAACTTTCTTAGGCTTTTCTGATACCTAAGGAAACATCTTGCTAATGGATGCACAAAATAAATCAAGACAAAGCACAGAGGCTCACAGACGCAGGTCAACGCTACGGCAGCCTGAGGCTGAGATGCCGAGTGCAGATCTGGGGGACGGAGCTTCGTGGGGCCACTTCTGCGGCTCAACATGTGCGTTGCCTCTACAGCAGCTCAGCTCACTGAGGACCAGACACTGAACACTATTTTCGCTTTTCACCTTTTCTTTGAAAAAGTGAACATCCTCTTCAGATATATGGCTTTCTTTCAGTTAGCCAAGCAAGTACTAAGGTAGATATTTCATAAACAAAGTAGCATAGCACAAACTTCAACAAGTAGGGGATCCTTGTACAGCTAGGTGGGGTTAGTGTGTCCTTGACATACAATTTTTTATCCTTTAATTTTCCATTTTTTCATGTTCTTGCCTTTTGTCCATGTCTCTAATAAATAGAATGCAGCTGGAATTATTTTTAACATAATATTACAACATCTGGCCTTTAACTAAGGAATTTAGTCCAGTTTGTCTTCATTGCGAAAACTTACAAATTAGAATTAGATCCTCCATTTTAGTTTTTTTTTATTTTGCCCAATTTTCTGTTTCTTTTCTCATAATTTTCTTTTTTATTTGGAACTAACTAATTGCTTTGACTGTTGGAATATTTGCATCTTTGTTACAAAGGAGTTTTGTTTCTTATATGCCACTGTTTCCTTTTTTACAAGATTTGATATTTTACTCTATTTCTATTCTTCCTATGAGTATCCTGGAAAATTTATCAGGCTTATTTAACTTGAATCTACAATGAAACAATATTTTAACCCCTTTGTCCCTTGCAAATGATACAAGAAGGCTTTAGATCCAATTTTTCCTCTCCACACTTATATGCTACTGTCATTGACCTACCAATTCTAGCTTAACTTCAATTATACAACATTGTTATTATTGTTTTCAAAGAACTTTTATTTAGATTAATGTACATGTTTACCATTTTCCCTTTTATATTTTATAATCTGTATTTCCACTTTTATACATTAAATTATCTCAAGATTATTTCATCTATGCTTGAGTTATGGTACTTGGAAATCACTTTTCATTTTGTCTCTTCACAATAAATTCCTGAAGATTTTATCTGTGATGTGTTTATTTTACAACAGAAATACTCTTACTGGATGTGCAGTTCTGAGTTCTAGGTGACAGTTATTTTCCCTCCACTCTTACAAGGTATAATTAAACTAATTTTTGGCTTCCATTGCTGTTGTTGAAACCAACAGTCATTTTATTTATTCCTTTATTTTTGTAATTGAAGCATAATTGGTACACAATATTACATTAGTTTCAGTCATACAAAATAGTAATTCAACAGTTATCTACATTATAAAGTGCTCATCCCAAATAGTGTGGTTACTATCTGTCAACAAAGAAAGATGTTACGGAACCACTGGAGGTCATTTTAATGGCTGTTCCTCTTGTAGGAGATCTTATCCTTATTCTCTGGCTGTATTTCATATCCTCCCTGTGTTTTGAATCTCAGTTAATTACACACTTCAGTTACCTGAAATGGATTTGGATTTAAAGAATGCAATAGAGTAGAAATATGTAATGTGGTATAAATTAAAAAGTTAAAGTTTAAAGGGACCACAGAACATTTTTTTTTCCAACCTATCACTCATGGAGATGAGAACTGAGGCCACGTGAGGTCACTTGATGTGCCCAAGGCCACAAAATACAGTTGCAGACAGGACCAGGACCGCTCCTTCTTGAATGTTCTCCCTGTTCTATACTCAGGAAGATCATAGGAATGTTGAAAGTTATCTTAAACTGCCCTATTGCCTTTGTTTATTTCTTCACCCCTCAAGCAGATATGGCCGGGAGAAACCAGACTCCTGTGATGGAATTCACCTTGGTCGCCTTGCCTGTCATCCGGGAGCGACAGATCTTTCTCTCTGTCATTCTCCTGCTGGATTACACGCTTACCATGATGGGAAATATCATCATCATTTCTTTAATATGGACTGACAATCGTCTCCAAACACCAATGTACTTCTTCCTCAGTAATTTATCATTTTTGGACATTTTGTTCACAAGTACTATTGCCCCAAAGTTGCTAGCTTGTCTCTTAGGAGAGAAGAAAACCATATCCTTTGCTGGATGCATCACTCAAATTTATTTCTACTTCTTTCTGGGGACAGTGGAGTTCATCCTCTTGGTGGTGATGTCCTTTGACCGCTATGTGGCCATCTGTAACCCCCTGCGCTACACTGTCATCATGAACAGCAGGTTCTGTCTCCTGATGGTTCTGGGATGCTGGGTGGGAGCCTTCCTGTCAGTGCTCTACCCAATGACTGTGGTGTCCACATTGCCTTTCTGTTATAAGGAAATTAATCACTTCTTCTGTGATCTGGCCCCCCTGCTCCACGTGGCCTGCATCGACACTCATTTCATAGAGATGTTAAGCTTCATCTTTTCCACCTTGGTCCTCCTGACCTCACTGCTGCTCACCACTGTGTCCTACACCTACATCATCTCTACCATCTTGCGCATCCCCTCAGCCCAAGGACGTCAGAAGGCCTTTTCCACCTGTGCTTCTCACATCACTGTTGTCTCCATCGCCTACGGGAGCAACATCTTCATGTATGTGAGGCCCAGCCAGAGCCAGTCACTGGATTTTGACAAAGTGTCAGCTGTCCTCATCATAATGGTGACCCCTCTTCTGAACCCCTTCATTTATAGTCTGAGGAATGAGAAAGTAAAGGAAGTTTTGAGAGAGACAATGAGAAGGATAGCTCTATCACATTCCAGGGAAACATGACATTAAACATTTATTGAGGACATCTAAGCTGTGCTTCCTCCATATGGTAACTTGTTCTATGACAAGAGTGGCACAGAAGTGTGGCAGAGGTCTCAGAATCTGTAGGCAGATGAATAAGCATCACACATTATCAATAATGAAGTATTATAACATTACTATGGAAAACCAGAAAAAAATAAAGATTCAATGTCCTGTCAGTCCTTGAAATATTTTGCATATAGGAATATAGGATTACAAAAACACTCCAGACCCTGAGTTATAAAAGCTAATATCTAATATTCATTTAGGCACTAACCTCAATAAATTTAGTTACATTATTTCTCTAAGCTTCCATTTGCTGATCTGTAAATGGTGGCAGGAATTTCTACTGTGCATCTTCTAGGGCACTTATGACTATAAAATGAGATCACTTGAATAAAAGTAACATTGTCATCACAAGCAGAGATTCTAATGTGGAAAGCTGGAAGGTTTCCTGAGCCATAAGAAGCTTCCCTTTTGATGATCTTCACCATGTTAAGAGGCAAGATTTTTAACTCTGCAAATAATATGGCAAGGAAACAAATTTAAAAGACTGATGATGAAGAGTGTCGAATGCCACTTGTAAGCAAAGGATCTATTCTGTATCAAGTCAGGTGTATGCCTGCTGTGATAGTGCCAGCCTCAGGTTCTCTTTATCTTTACCTATTTCTATTAAATGTGGTTTTCTTTCTAATTTGAGTCACTAGACTAGCTTTCTTTGTTCTGAAACTAGGTTCACCAAGATTATTAGTACTTATTTTCTTATTAATAACACTCATTAAAGTGTTATTAATATACAATATTATGTTGGCTTCAAATTATCAACTTATAGTGAGATTGTGAATTTTGGTGCCCCTGTATCCCTCTCTCCTGCCACCCACCCACCCACCCAACCCCTCCCCCTTGGTAAGCACTTGTCACTTCTCAGCGTCTATGTGTCCATTGCTGTTTTGTTCCTTTTTTTCTGCTTTGCTTTTATACTCCATGAGTAAGTGAAATCTTTTGGTACTTGTCTTTCTCCACCTGTCTTATTTCATTGAGCATAATACCCTCTACATCCATCCATGTTGTTGCAAATGGCAGGATTTCTTTTCTTTTTATGGCTGAATAATATTCCATTGTGTATATGTACCACCTCTTCTTTATCCATTCATCTATTGTTGGACACTTAGGTTGTACCCATATCCTCACTATTGCAAATAATGTCACGATAAACATAGGGGTGAATATATGTTTTGAATCAGGGATTTTGTTTTCTTCAGGTAAATTCATATTAGTGGAATTATTGGGTCAAATGGTATTTCTAGTTTTAATTTTTTGAGGAACCTCCATACTCCTTTCCACAGCAGTTGCACCAACAGCATAGGAGGGTTCCTATTTCTCCGTATCTTCAACAGCATTTGTTGTTTCTTCTCTTTTGGATAGTGGCCATTCTAACTGTTGTGAGGTGATATATCTTTGTGGTTTTAATTTGCATTTCCCTGATGATTAGTGATGAGGAGCATCTTTTCATGTACTTATTGGTCATTTGTATTTATTTGGAGGAGTGTCTGTTCAAGTCATCCACCCATTTGGGGGGGGGGTATTTTAGTGTGGTTCTGACTTGGATTTTATTTTATGTTTTTACTAAAGTAACATTGATATACAATCTTATGTTGGTTTCAGATATATAACACAGTGGTTCATATTAAATCCTCACCTCCGTAGTATGCCATCTATCAACGAAGTGCGATGTTACAGAATCATTAACTTTATTCTCCCTGCCACACTACCATCCCCATGATCAACTTAAATTGTGATTGTGAAGTATTGTGCCCCTTTATCCCCTTCCGCCTCCCCACTCTACCCCCCGTCCTCCTCCCCCTTGGTAACCTCTAGTCCCTTCTTGGTGTTTATGAGTCTACTGTTCCTTCTGTTTTGCTTTGTTTTTTACACCACAAATAGATGAAATCATTTGGTATTTTTCTTTCTCCATCTGGCTTATTTCACTGATATAGTACCCTCTAGATCCATCCATGTTCTTGTATGATAGGACTTTCTTTTGTTTTTATGGCTGGATAATATTCCATTGTGTGTATATACTACATCTTTATCCATTCATCTATTGATGGACACTTAGGTTGCTTCCATATCTTTACTACTGCAAATAATACAATGATAAATATAGGGGTACATATGTATTCTTGAATCAAGGATTTTGTTTTCTTCAGGTGAATTCCTAGCAGTGGAATTGCTGGGTAAATGGTATTTCTATTTTTAGTTTTCTGAGGAAACTCCATATTGCTTTCCACAACAGTTACACCAATTTACATTCCCACAAATACTGGAGAAGGGTTACCATTTCTCCGCATCCTCACCAACATGTTATTTCTTGTCTTTTGCATGGTGGCCATCCTAACTGGTATAAGGTCATACCTCATTGTGGTTTTATTTGAATTTCCCTGATGATTAGTGATGTGGAGCATTTTCATTTTCCTGTTGGCCATCTGTATTTGTTCTTTGGGGAATTGTCTGTTCAGGTCCTCCACCCATTTTTTAATTGGGTTATTTGTTTTTTTGTGTGTTGAGGCATATGAGTTCCTTATGTATTTTGTATGTTAACCCATTATCAGATATTTCGCTTATGAATATGTTGTCCCATACTGTAGGGTGCCTTTATGTTCTGCTGATAGTGTCCTTGGCTGTACAGAAGCTCTTTAGTTTGATGTTGTCCCACTTTGTTCATTGCTTATTTGGTATCCCTTGCCTGAAGAGATGTGTCAGGGAAAAAGTTGCTTATTTTTATACTTAAGATATTTTTGCCTATGTTTTCTCTTAAGAGTTATATGGTTTCATGATCTATTTCAAGTTTATTTTGTGTATGGAGTTAGACAATAATCTAGTTTCGTTCTCTTACATGTAGCTGCCCAGTTCTCCTAACACCATTTGTTGAAGAGGCTGTCTTTTCCTCATTGCATATTCATGGCTCCTTTATTAAATACTAATTGACCACATTCCTCTAAGTTTCATATGGAACATTGTCCAGAATATATCCCACATTAAGCCAAAAAACAAATCCCAATAAATTGAAGAAGATTGAAACTGTTCTAAGCACCTTTTATAATTACAATGATATGAAACTCAAAATCAGTTACAAAAAGGATACTGTAAAAACAACAAATTCATGGAGAAATCAATAAGGCAAAAACTGGAAAATACACAAATGAACTATGAATTAATCAAAGATGAAATCAAAAGGAAAATCAAGAAATATAACAAACAAAGATAGAAACACAACATACCATACCAAAATAAATGATGGCAGCAAAAGCAGTAGTAAAAGGGAAATTTACAATAATAAATACCACATTTAAAAAAATTTTAAATAAATAACCTAATTCACTTCAAGGAAAAAGAAAGCAAATTAAGTCTAAAGTAAGGAAAAGGAAGAAGATTATTAAAATTAGAGCAGAAATATATGATACGGAGTCCTGAAAACACTAGAAAGATCAATGAACACTAGACTTGGGATTTTGAAATGACAAACAAAATTGACAAAACCTTATTTAGATGAAGAAAAAACAAAGAAAATTAAAATACAATCAGAAATTAAGGAGGAGATGTTTTAATAGATACTGAAAAACTACAAAGGATCATAACACAGTACTGTGGACAATTTCACAACCACAAATTGAACAATCTAGGAGAAAATGTATGCATTCCAGAAGCATATACCTACCAAGACTGAATGACAATAAAACAGAAAATTTGAACAGGTCAATAAGAAGCAAGGAAATGGAATCAGTTATCTAAAACTGAAACAAAGAAGCCCAAGACCTCATGGCTTTATGGTGAATTTTTCCACCCATATAAAGAAGTATTAATGCCAGTCCTTCTCAAACTCTTCCAAAGAACAGAAAAGGAGGGATCACTTCCAAACTCTTTTGATGAGTCCAGCATTACCCTGATACCAAAGAAAAATCATACAAGAAAAGAAAATTAGAGGCCAACATCCTTGATGAATATTGATGCAAAAATTCTCAACAAGATACTAACAGACAGAATTTTAAAACACATTAAAAGGATTATATAGCATGATCAAATTAGATTTACTCCTGGAATGTGTGGATGGTTCAACACACCCAAATCTATCAAGGTGATCCACTATGTTATCTGATAAAGAATCAAAATCATAAGATCATATCAGTAGATGCAGAAAAAGCAATTGAAAATATTCAACATACTTTTATGATACAACTCTCAATTAATTAGGCAAAGAAGGAATATACCTAAATATAATACAAGCCATGTATGACAAGCACACAGTTAACATCATGCCCAGTGAAAGCTGAGAAACTTTCCTCTACAATGAGAAACAAGACAAGGGTGTCCTCTTGCCATTTCTATTCAACAAAATACCGGAATTGCTAGGCAGAGCAATTAGATAAGGAAAAGAGATAAAAGGTATCCAAATCAGAATAGAACATCTAAAATTACCTTTCCAGATGACATGATCTTATATATGGAAATTCCTAAAATCCTAAAGATTCTACCAAAAAACTGTTAGAACTAATAAAATCAGTAAAGTTGCAGGATACCAAACCAATAAACAAAAATCAATTGTATTTCTCTATACTCCCAGTGACTTATCAGAAAGCAAAATTAAGGAAATAATCCCATTTACAATAATATCCAAAAGAATAAAATACTTAGGAATCAATTTAACTAAGGAGGTGAAAGACCTGTACACTGAAATCTGTATCAAATATATAATAATATATTTTGTGTAATATAATAACAATGTTGTACACCTATATATTATTTATAACATTTAAAATTTTATATATAACTTTTCAAACTATGAGTTAAACAATTAAGGAAGACAAATAAAAGATAGCACATGTTGATGGATTAGAAGAATTAATTTTGTTAACATGTTCAAACTACCAAAGCAATCTACAGATTCAATGAAATCCTTATCAAAGTTCCACTGACTTTCCACAAAAGTAGAAAAACTATCCAAAAATTTATATGGAACCACCCCAAATAGCCAAATCTTGAGAATGATGAACAAATTGGAAGCATCACATGTCTTGATTTCAAGCTATCTTGCAAAACATAGTAAAACAGTCTAGTATTGATATAAAAAAAGACACATAGACCGACCGGTGAAACAGAATCCAAAACCCACATATAAAACTACGCATATATAGTTGACTTATCTTTTACCAGAGTGCCAAGATACACAGTGAGGCAAGGATAGTCTCTTCTACACAGGGTGGTGGGAAAACTGGATATCTAAATGAAAAAGAATGAAACTGAGCCCCATCTTATACCACTCACAAAAAATAACTCAAAATGGATTAAAGACTTAAATGTAAGTCCTAAAGCATCTACAAGAAAAAAGCTCCTTGAAATTGGTCTTGGCGATTATTTTTTTTGCATGTGACACCTAAAACACAGGTAATGAAGGCAAAAATAAGCAAATGAGACTATATCAAACTAAAAATCATCTGTGCAATGAAGGAAACAATCAACAGAGTGAAAAGGCAGCCTATGGAATGGGAGAAAATATTTGCAAATCATATATCCACTCAGGGATAAATACCCAAATTATATAAGAAAATTTTATAGCTCAATAACAAAAAGAAAGAAAGAAGTATTTAACCTAATTTTGCATTGGACAAAGAACTGTAAATAGACATTTCTCCAAAGAACATGCAAATGGCCAGTTGGTACATGAAAAGTTGCTGATCACTAATCATCTGGGAAATGCATATTGAAGCTACAAGGTGATATCATCTTACACCTGTGAGGTAGGACTTGATAAAAAAGACAACAGATAACATTTATTGCCAAGGATGCAGAGAAAGGGAAGCCTTCAGCATTATTTGTAGAAATGTAAATCAGCTCAGGCACAGAATGGAGTTTCCTCAAAACAAAAACATTCAGCAATTCCATTTCTGGGAATATAGCCAAAGGAAATAAAATCAGTTCAGAGATATGTATACTCCATGTTCACTGCATTACCATTCACAATATCCAAGAGATGGAGATGACTTAAATATCCAAGGGTAGGTGAATGGATAAAGAACACACACACACACACACACACACACACACACACACACACACACACATATAACAGAGTATTATTCAGCCTAAAAAAGAAGGAATTCCTGCCATTTACTACATGGATGTATCTCGAGGGCATTATGCTAAGTGTACTTAGTCAGAAAGAAAAACAAAAATACTATATAATCTCACATATACATGGAAATTTTTAGAAAGCCAAACAAAAAGTAGAATGGTGGAATCAGGGACTGGAGAATAAAGGGTGTGGGGAGATGTTGGTCGAAGAATACAAACTTTCAGTTATAACATGAATAAGCTCTGGGGATCTGATGTAAAGCATGGTGACTATATTTAATAATACAGTATTTTGTGCTTGAAATTTGCTAAGATAGTAGGCCATAAACATTCTTACAAAATCAAACAAATGGTAATGATATGAGGTGAAAGATGTGTCAATTACTTGATCATGGTATCACTTACATAATCATGTATATAATGTCCAATCTTAATGCATCAAATTTTATTTATCAGCTATACCTGAGAAAACTTAAAAAATAAATAAAATGCATAAGATGATTCCACTGTACATGCGCTAGAATGCCAACATTTAAAGGCCTGACAGCACCAAGTGTTGGCATGGATGTGGAACTGTGGGACTTTCGTGGATTCCTCATACAAATTAAAATGCTACATGACCTTGGAAAACACCTTAACACTTCCTTATATATTTAAGTGCATACATACCATAAAATGCAGTAATTCTGCCTCTCAAAATGTATCCAAGAGAAATGAAAACAAATATTCACTTGAAAACATGAACTCAAATGTTCATAGCTTTATTCATCATAGCACAAAACTGAAGACAACTCAAGTGTTCATCACTTGGTAAATAAACAAACAGTGATGTATCTATACCATCTATACACATAATCTCAGTAATACAGAAGAAGAAACTACTAATGCCTGAAACAGTTGGATTAACCTCCGAGCATCAGATTAAGTGAAAGAAACAAAAACACAGAAGACTACATGCTGTGAGATTGCATTTATATAAAATTCTAGAGAATTCAAAATTGCACTGAAAGCATCACTGGCTGTCAGGGGCTGGGGTATGGAGGGGAGAGCATTGCCTGCAAAAGGGCATGAGGGAACTGTTTAAGATGATGGAACTATTTTAAACCAAGGCTGCGTGAGTGTATATGTTTGTCACAACTCAACAAATTATTACATTTTGCAATAGACAACTTACAGTTGTCTATTGTAAAATACTACATAGACAGATATATTAGTAAATAGTCTCAGCTTTGGAAGTGCTTTCAAGCTTATTTCAATACACTATGAATATTTCAGAGAAAAGCATTTTTAAGTTTTCCTACTTTTTGGTCCCAGAGGCTTTAAAGCAATTCTCTAAGTTTTTCTTGAAAGAAACAAGCACCCAAGTGTATCTCCTAAGAGACCTTCACCTTGTAACTGTCATTAGTCACTTCAATTCTAACAGTCTGTGAATGCAATAATAATTAATCTTTTTATGCCACCATCCCAAGTGCCATTCTAAACCAAATCTCTAAAGGTGAACAAAAAAAATCATCTGATTGTAGTCACTTTCATATAAGCAAGGTAATAGTAATTTCTAGGCAGTTAACAAGGTGGGTATCTAAAATCAAGTCACAATAAGCCAGATGAATGAACAGGGGGGACTTAACCAAATGATGAAAGTTTAGAGACAAACTTCATTGAATGCAAATACGAACTTTAACAATGAGGGCTTAAAAGGGAATGATGGGCCTTCAGAAATAGTGAGTTTAACATCGTTGAACAACAGCATGGTGGAGACATTGCAGCATATTTTAGGACTAGGCTGGCTCATATACCCTTAAACTTCTAGTACGACATATAGTTTTGAATAATTCCAAGTTTCTGGGTGGATCCACAAAACAAATTCACTGAATAGACAAAAATTGCATTCCTACGGAAAAAAAAAATGAGAAATAGGGAGTTTTCATCATTTTTGTTAGGAATCTAAAACATAAATCAGACGACCTGCTCTTAATTCAGTTCTTTATTACTTCTTTCATCTCTAAACTTAATCATTCCCTCCCCTTGGCAAAAATGTGATTCAGAGCACATACTACTTGGAACTCAGAAGCGTCTTAGAGATTGAGATACACTGGATTATAAAAGAAAAGATGAAATGATAGTTTAATACTTTGCATTATTCTTGCTGTAAGTCCAGATGTAGATTTTTTTTCTGTGGGAGAAAGGAAAAGAACTGGGAAAAGTTATTAGAGGTTTATAAAAAGACAGATTTTCATTCAAAGGAGGACGAACAAAGTACTTAAGCAGAAGTTGAATTACCATTTGGTGTTTTTTTGGAAGAATTTAACTATCATAGGAACAGTGTCAGTTTAAGATCAATTTATTTAGAATTCAAAATTGAAGCAATTAAAGAATTTAAAGAATAATGACTGCAAAGCAGGAAGAAAAAATACCATAATTCAAGATTATTAATATATTTGAATGAAGAAAGTACCAACTGCTGTCCAATCGGTGTGATGTAAGTACACTTTATTATGTAATTATCCATATTAATACCTTAAACAGTGTGAATCTTCCTTAAGTTGTTTACATGTTTATTTTAGAAATTGAAGTGTAATTACTGCTCAGCCAAAAATTTTAGAAAGTGATATTAAGTGTTATAGCTACCCCATGAGTATGTAAATGAAAGTTTTTGATGGATTCTACCTACAATTAAACTTTATCACATTGCACTGCAACAGCAAAGATCTCAAATTATCGCTAATGCTCACCCGCTGCCACATCTTGGTCCTTTTCTGCTCCTCCTTCCCAGCCCTATGTGGTTAACAGACACTTGTTGAAAGCAAAGTGTATGTACATCACTGTGATAGACCTTTTCTAAGGACGTCGACTACAGCACTATGACTATGTCATGTCAGAGATGAGGAAGATAAGGCTCAGAATGCTTAAAAATCATTTAAAGATCTCGAAGCTACAAGTGGACAAACAGGAAATACAACACAGCTTCATTGATTCCAAAACCTATTGTACTTTTTTCACCACTTTTATCTGATTAAACACTGAATCTTGAAATGTGTAAGTGTGCAATTTTATGCAATTCTTAAAGGATGCACGAAGAAATGGTAATGATGAAAAATACAAAAAAAAACCCCTGAATTTGGAAGGTTACATTTAAATTGTTAATCACAGATTGTCGTGTTCCAGAATGTTTCCTCCCAGACATGATGGGCTCCTAAGGGCACAAAGATCAGCTAGAAAATGCTAACACAAAGAAGCCACGTTGTTTCACTCACAGCAGGTTAAGAGACTCCACGAAGGAGAGCAATGCTGCATCTTTACTTCTTCTCAAAGGAGTACATTTAAGTAAGTACAACAGAATAGAAAGCTCTAGATGTCACTGTTTCCATGGTTATGTGAGCCTTATGACAACCATGGTGAACAGCAAATCTGTGCTCAATCATTCCACAATTTTTTTTGTTAAAAAGTAACACAAGCATCTTACTATGCTAATAGACAGTGACTGTAATGGGGTACGTGGTGAGGACTTGATGATGGGGTGAGTCAAGTAAACATAATGTTGCTCATGTAATTGTAGATTAATGATACCAAAAAAAATAAATTATAAAAGTGACATAATGCTTTTGATGATCCCAAATTGCCTTCCTCTTACAATAATGGAGGACAATCAGGCTCCTATCCGGACCACCAAAGACTATAAAGGCAAGAAAAAAATACAGGACACGATGGAGGTGGTGAGACAGTTAACGAGAAAAAGTGGGAACAAAGGGATGGATGACAGGCAACTGCTTGAGGATCCACATTGTTCTGTGTCAAATGCCATGAAATCTCCAGTCTTGACAGTGGTGAAGGGGGAGGGATAACAGAGAAGCCATTTTAAGCATTTCTAGGTGTCTACACAGTGTGCTCAACTGTGTTTTTACCCCAGATCTGCATAATATTGATACTTGTCCACCAGACAGGGTTATGCCTTTTTGTGCAGTGGGAAACAGCTTGGAAGTGCATTATGTGGGTGCGGGAGCCGTGGGAGAAGGAGTCAACATTAGAATAATTATGGTGGAAAGAACTGCTGCTAGTACGAAGACCCTGTTTCAATGGATGAGACCCTTTGGCGTCCTTTGGTAACAAGATTAAACAAACTGCCTTGTAACAGTTTGGAAGGTTACTGCTAGAATTGAAAAATGCCCCCTTGCTACTGTAAACTGCTGTGCTTATTTATCCTAGACTTTCCCCTTCTTGTGACCCTCCCCATCTCTAAGCCCTGAAAGACCTGATCATTTAGGTACACGTGGTGTTTGGATCCCATCCCCCAACCAGCATTACTATCACAGCATTCAGTCATCCAGAACTACACAGACCACAAAGAAACAGAGAACGGGCCACACACACCAGGAAGGCCCAGGTTATGATGAAAGTCTGGATCTGATATACGAAAATGCAAACTATGGAGATCGCTATTGCTTAATCGTGGGATAGCTGCTACCCCATGAGTAATCAATTCTGATTTAATATACAGTTAATAAATGAGCACCTTTTGTGCTCAAAGGATGGGGGACTAAACAGATAAGGTGCCTGTCATGATGGAAAACAAGGGAAATATTTAGACTAGAAAGAAATGTGTAGATGACCAACGCACTTCTTTACCAGAGGTGGAATCTGGTGCCAAGAATTGAAGAGAAAGCAAAAGGGGCTGTACTACTAAACTCAACAGCATGTCAGGTTATTCAGCTCCAGCTGCACTTGAAAATCACTCTTAGGTGGATGGGAACCACTAGGCCTTTTAACGGAGTTCACTTACCAACAACCGAGAAATGTCAAAGACTTCTAAGAAAACAGTATTTCCTTAATGAGAACAGAGAAGGGGAAGAAAATCCTTATTCATAATATGATAGGGATGACTTGATTTGTGGGATAAATGAATGGTGAATAGAAATAATGAAGAAACTATAAGGATCTAAGAAATGCACAGAAAACATTGAAGATGGAAATCTGTTCAGAAAAAAAATGTCCTTAAGGCGAAAACAATTCCTAGGAGTTCGTTTTCTCAAAGACCATGAAGAAAATGACCTCCTTAAAGAGGAACTGGATGGGCTCCATGACTGAAAGAACTAATTCTGGGTTCATAAATCAGTCACTTTAATTTAAAACTACAGGATTAGCCACAAAATAATACCTCAAAGGATAATGCTTCGACTGGATATATAGACTGCAACAGATGTTCAGCAAAGTGGAGCAGTATTCAAAGGTTAAGCCGAGCATTTCAAACACCATCTCTCTACACCCACTTTTTTGCACTCTATTAATAACCTGGTCTTCAGATGGCTGCAAATAATATAACGTGTAATAGGTCTTTTTCAGAGAATCTGTAAGAATCACTTGGGAACAGTGTGGGGCAGGGGGTGGGAATGTGTGTTATTCTTCTGGATGATGCCATAGACATAACATTACAAGGAGCAAAGAACACACTAATCATTTTACCAAAAGACTTTTTAAATATTCAAGAAGGTTATGCAAGTTCTGAAGCATATATAATTGACCTACTTGTTCTGTAACAACGTAGACAAAAATCTGCCTTTATAATAAAGAGAAACAAAGGAAAATTATGCAGCCTTATGGAGCGATCCGTTTTTGTAACATCAAAATAACTTGGGTCCAACTACATAGCATGTTGATGCTCAACACAAAACCAGTAACAAAAGTGAGTAGAAACAGCCTCCTTTTTTTTTACTCTCTTGGTCAGTTTTCAGAGTATCTGCTTTTGGTTTAGACAATACCTGAAAAGCTGAAATAACTTTGAGAGAAGTGACTCAATGTTGGTTAGCATTCTATCATTCCATTTCCCAAGTAGATTGACTGGGTTCTCAGTTAAGTCTGTCTCTCTTCTTCAACACAGAACTTAGCAGGAAAAATAGCAGGTCAAGTAGAGTCAAAGAAAGGGAATGAGAATTGGGTAACAGAGAACAAAATCCTAAAGATTAGAATTTTGTAGGACCATGGAGATAATTTTAAATGTGAGAATACTGAGGTTAGTATTTAGCCAGCCATATACATATAACCATATACATGTCTCATACATGTAAATTATCCCAGTCTTACATGTATTAAAGTCAGAGGCAGGATGAAAGCATACCGCTCTCCCTCTTTACTCTAGGGTTTTATTCTATCATCTAGTCATTCATGAGACTTCAAATTTAAGCTGGTTTTCATCTCTGTTATGATTATTTTTTCAGAGACACGCTGCCCACCAGGATTGGCCTGCAATGGACACGCACAACGGCACCGCAGTGACTGAATTTACCCTGACCGCCTTCCCGGCTCTCCACAGGCTCCAGGTCTCCCTCTTCGTGGTCCTCCTGCTCACGTACACGCTCACGCTAACAGGAAATACTGTCATCATTTCCCTCATATGGGCCGATGATCGCCTCCAAACCCCAATGTACTTCTTCCTCAGTAACTTGTCATTTTTGGATATTTTATACACAACATCGGTGACCCCAAAGCTCTTGGCCTGTCTCAAAGAAGGCAGGAATGCCATATCTTTGGCCGGCTGTATGACCCAGATATACTTCTTTTTTTTCTTGGGAACTGTGGAGTTTATCCTGTTGGTGGTGATGTCCTATGACCGCTACGTGGCCATCTGTAACCCCCTGCGCTACACGGTCATCATGAACGGCAGGGTCTGTCTCCTGCTGGTTCTGGGATGCTGGGTGGGGGCCTTCCTGTCAGTGCTCTACCCAATTATTGTGGTGTCTAGACTGCCTTTCTGTTATAGGGAAATTAGTCACTTCTTCTGTGACTTGGCCCCGCTGCTCCACGTGGCCTGCATCGACACTCATTTCATTGAGATGATAAGCTTCATATTATCGACACTCATCCTCCTGACCTCTCTGGTTCTCACCACTGTGTCCTACACCTACATCATCTCTACCATCCTGCACATCCCATCAGCCCAGGGACGTCGGAAGGCCTTCTCCACCTGTGCTTCTCACATCACTGTTGTCTCCATCGCCTACGGGAGCAACATCTTCATGTACGTGAGACCCAGCCAGAGCCAGTCACTGGATTTTGACAAAGTGACAGCTGTCCTCACCATAATGGTGACCCCTCTTCTGAATCCCTTTATTTATAGTCTTAGGAATGAAAAGGTAAAGGAAGTTTTGAGAGAAGCTGTCGAGAAAATTATGTTCTCATTGCACAGGAGAACTTAATGTTTGTTTGCTAAGAGTGGCTAATTTCTACTCTTAGGCTCAGTGTACACACAGGCATGCTTCAAGACCAGAAAATCAAAGATAGTAAGTTAAGATATTGACAAGGCTTTGTGAACACCAGATACAAAACATTGTAGTCAAGGTCCAAGGAGAAAATTCTGCCTTTCAGAGAATAAAGTGCTCCGAACTCTATTTTTGGATCATCTTACACAGAGAATATCATGGAAAACAAAAATGCTGAAGTCAGAAAATCTGAATTTCAAGCCTGGTTCTATCTCTGTTTTTTAATCACATGATACTTTTCCTATCTGAATCTTATTTTTCTGATCTGTGAAGTAAGGAATGCAGTTTGTGGTTTTACTTTTTCTTGTTGTTATTGGAGACTTAACCAGAATGCTCTACGAAATGCTACCACAAAACCACATGTAATTAAATGTGAATCCTTCTTACTGGGTCTTTTAAGGTGTTGGAAGATGATTGGCTATATCTCTGAAAGCCAAAGACTTAAATAATAATAACAAGGAAGAGGAGACTATACCTCAGGGTTTGTCCAGTGTCCTAAAATATGTACATATATATATAGGCATGTTCATATATACAGAATATATATGGATATATATTTAAAACTATCTGAGTTCAAAACTAATTTTCCTGTAGGGGTATCTCATTGTTCCAATTGGAAAAAGATGGCTTCTACTGATTTACTTATTTATAAGAGGAAAATGTTATCAAGGAGTTTAATGACCTGTCTCCATGAAGCCACTGAGCAGGTTATATGCAGATAAGGACTCTAAAAGCAGAGCATAGGAACAGAAGTAAGACAACAGGCATCTCTAAGATCAAAAAGGGTTACTACCAGTGTGGTCATTGACCTTCTAGCTGCATGGACACCTGGATAAAGATGGAGGCCTAAAAAATTGACATGGAAAATATCAAGTGCCACCTTACAGGATTCAGAATGCTGCAAAAGAGCACAGTCCATCATAATACAGTGAGAGGACAAATATTTAAAGATCAAAAGAAGGTGGAACAATAGCACCAAGACTGAAGCTGTTGTATAATTTTCTGCTCATAATCAGACACTAACTAAAATAGAATTTTGAAAATACTATATTAATTTCCTATTGCTGCCACAACATATTTAGCAACTTAAATCAGTAAAAATGTACTATTTTATACTTCTGTACATCCAGAATCAAACACATTTCTCACCAGACTAAAATCAGCAGCAAAACACATTTCTCTCCAGGGCTCTAGGAAAACCTACTACCGAGACATTTAGGTTGTAGACATAATTTAATTCCTTGAAGTTGTCAGATCAAGGTCTATCCTCTTGCTGTCTATCAGCCTAGGGCCATCTTAGTTTCTAGAAGGGGCTGCAGCCCTTGGCCCATGGCCCCTCTTCCTCAACCGTCAAGGCCAACAACAACGACATGAGTCTCTCTCAAGTCTCAGATCTCTGCTCTTGCACATCCCTTCTCCTCTGTGACAGCTGGACACATTCTCCCCTTTTAAGGACCAACTTGATTGGACTGAGCCCACACTGCAATCCACATAATATCACCAACTCATAGTCCATATCCTGAATTACTTCTGCAAAATGATTTTCTGCCAAATAAAATAACATGCTGACAGATTCTGGGGATCAGGATATGGGTGTATTTAAGAACCATTATTCTTCTCACCAAAGTTACATTGGTTGTGTTGATAATCCAAGAAAGGAAAAATGAACAGGACTTGGCACGTGTTTTTTTAAAACTCTATATTGAATCTTCAACTCTTTCTTTCATCACTGCAACCAGAATTTACAAGCCTCAGAATATGAAGGACTGTGGAAAAGCAGCGAAATATCTGGAAAATGTCTTTTTTAGTTAGCTATATTTACTTTCATGGAAATTATTATTATTTGATAAAAATGGATATAGTTGTCCTTTGTGCTGTTTGAACTTTTAAATGAAGTCCCATGTTATTCAAAAGCCCCTTTCTGGTATCATTAATGCAGAAAAGAAAATCCTGGACAAGTAAGGTTATTTAAATAGCATTTTGGTATCCTACTAAAACTGACCCCAGGTTGGGTCAATCTTGAGACTGAAAATATGAAAAACTTCATGAAATATGAAAAATCACATATATACTATTGTGCCTAGTGTTGATTATTCCATGATCAACATTGTTATAACAGCAAGTAAAAACAGTTTTTACATTAACTCTGGTTATTTGAGAAATGGGAACTAATTTTTCTGAATTTGGGGACAGCTGGAAAGTCCTTTACTTTTCCTATATTCAAGGAGGACTAGACATTTCAAACTATTATTTTTCAATAATGAGGATGGTTGGGGAACATGCCAAAATAACCTGTAGAGACCAGAAAAAACATCCACTTGATAGATAAATTACATCCCTCCATCCATGAGTGCAGATCATTTCAACAGGAGAACCACTGTCTCATGTAATGAATTCATTGCTCCTTCCCTTTACCAGCAGATTCTCAGGTATTCCTTCCTCTTGACTCAGTCATAATAAATTGTTCAGTAAGAACAACTATTAGCATACATTCCAATTGCACCAGAGGAAGTCTCAAGAACTCCAGGGAAATGTACCAATTATTTATTTTGGGTATGTCAACAGTTTAGCTAAGCTGCTCCATGCTACTGCTGCCTGGACATCCATTTTGTCTGGCCAAGAAGTTTACATACACCTCCAACTGACACTCGCCCCCTCATGCAGGTGTGTGCCACAGGGCCACCTGCAGAGTCTCAAGTTAGTGTAAGTTTTTCATATGACTTCCCCATAGCCCTTGGGCTCACAGTGCCTTTCCCTTATGCACTCCTTAGATGAGACCCCCATGTAACTTACCAAACTCCAGTTTTGGTTTGAATTGACCAATCTGGAACTCCAAAGCACTCCACCCCTGGATCCAAATAAAGGCATGTGCCCCAGGTCCTGCCCCTCTCCGTCTGCACTCTGCCTTAACCCACACATGGGGTCCGACCCTCCTGGTATACCAGGGACTTCCTCCAGGGCCTGTTAGGAGCAAACTTCTCTGTTTCAAGTCTTCCTGTGGTGTAGCAACCACAGCTCACCAACCATCACCCTTAAGAAATGTCTATTTAATAAATGCTCACTTGACAAATTTTTACCTGCTTGGTACAATGACATACAGCTATTTGCTTTATTCTTGAACTGGACTAAAATGTAGATTTTGTGTTTTTGTGTTTGTGTGTGTGCATGTGTGCTGTACTTTTCAGTGGTGTGTGTTCTTTTGAGCTTTAAAAACTCTCTTTTAAAAAGTTCTTTATTGTTGAGAGTTGCTGGCAACTCCAAGCATGTTTGAGGCAGGTGTTAGTAGGATGCAGGCAGATAGAGTTCAAGGCTCCTGTAAGTCTGAAGGCCCCTTGTGGGATAAATGACAGAATTTCCAGAATCTGCCACCTGGCCTTAGTCCATTTGTGCATCAATAGGTGTTTACTGTTGCAGCCTCCTGCACCCTCTGGGGCAAGGGAAGGAGAGATAATGACCATTTTCTCCCTCCCTTGCCTGTATTCCTGGTACATAATTGGTCTGGTGTCTGCCAGTCACCGAGGACCCATCAGTGGAGTTCCTCCCAGAAGGGGCAGGCAGGAAGAAGAGAGCTTGCTGTGGCTGCAAAGTGTCGTCAGTGGCCAGAGGAGATTGATGGGGGCCGGGCCTAGCTAGGGAATTCAAGCAAGCTGTGAGCAATACAAGCTTTTCCCCAAACTACTCTTTCCCTTGATTTATTTTGGTTTCATCCGTTTCACAGAGGATTCGTCCGGGGCCAGGAACACCCTTCCCCGCGAAGCTATATGACTGTAGTATTTCAAGGCCCCAGTAAGTTGCAGTCAGGAAGAACGTAGGGTGAAGGCTTTGCAGTAAACAAGAGGCTACAACCTGGACTTGTGGAAAATTTAGCCTGAAAAACAAGGGAGTTTTTTCTTTTGAACCCAGCTCGGCCATAGCCACAAGCTCCCCACCACGCACCCACCCACCCTACCCCCCTGCCAATCATGTAAATCTCTCTATGCTTACAAACCCGAGACACTGCAGCCCTGACAGTGTCATTCCTTGGAGCCCCTCCTGATTAGCAGAATTCGTTGTCTTTTCAGTCCTCATTAAAAGCCTTCCTGGATCCTCCGTACTCTTGTCTGCTGGCTTCATCCCTCATCGCTTCCGAGACACAATCCTGGGAAAAGCAGCATTTCAGCTGGTAACGTCTTCATCCGGGATCTCCTTTGGAGGATGAGGACTGGTGGTAACCAGCATCTTTTTTTTACGCCCCTTGTAGAGTTGCACTGACTGCTGTGCATAACACTGGACAACCATCGGCCATTTGAAAGCGACCGCACAACTGCCAACCTTAAGACTTGGGTGTTAGTTCCCCCCTCCCTAGTTGATCTCCCAAGACCTGGGAATGTCAGCTGAATAAGGGCCAGAATTCTCTTTCAAAGCTGCCCTTGGATGTGAGGGACCGGGGGAGACATGCAGACAGCCCCCGAGGTCCCTGCCGAGGCTATTCCTCAGTGGACTCTGATGCCTCCTGTCAGAACTCAGACCCCAACTGCCCGATCAGGCATCCATAAGAAGCTGTTTCTACTTTTCTGTTTCACTCTCCTAGGAGGTGTGGGGAAAGTGAAGGGGAGGCTCCCCTTAGTATCCCCTCTTGTGAGAGTGACTTGGGCCACCTCCTCCGGCTCCCCGCAAAAGCCCCTTATGTCGATTGAGCATATCTTTGATTATTTCTTTACTCTCCACTGCAAAATAGGTGTTCCCTCAGTGGGACCCCTCTAGTCCCCTCTTCATTCCAAACCTTGTTACTAGGGATGTGGGAGAATTAGGCGCCCATCAATTTGGTTGGATATCGGGCACGGCTACACTTACTGCTTGTCCCTGGTGTCCTATGGGAAATGGGAAGGCAGATGTCAATTTTCCCTGGTTGGTCTCCCTCCACAAAAGGCAGTTTTCCCTTGGATCCTATCCCAGCCATGAGGCACCAACTGGGCAGGGGATTCCTACCTCGATATTATGGCAGAGGAATGACATTCTTATGTCACCACCAATTAAGGTGTCAGTGGGGTACAGGACTAGAAGACTGGGTCATGCTTGAGCGTAGTCCGACAACTCTGGTACAGCTTTGGGGTTCCATGCAGAGAAGCTATTGTTCCCACCTCTTCCTGTTCCAGCCAGAGGATTTCTCTGAATCTAACCACCAGGGTCAGAAAGGACCTACTCAGTACCCAGTGTGTCAGGTGCTCCTCCCTAGTGGGAAACACCTTGAGACATCTCTTATGGCAATGGTTCCGTCTGGCATGGGAGGCATTCCAAGATCTGTACTTCAGACTGAGAATCAAGCAGTTGCATCTCAGAGTGTGAGAGCCTGGAGTCCATCCCCAGGCGGATTGCCGGTACTGCAGAGCGACTGGCATGTCCGGAATGGATCCTTTTCTGACATTGTTGCCAGTGCGGAAGGGGGCACAGACTTCCCTATAAGAGGGAGGGACAGGCCATAGGACACCTTTGATTTCAGATGCCAGAAACAGAAAGGGGGATGCTTTCTCTTCCCTGGTGTCTTTCAAATGGGCAATTCATAATATAAGACCACTTCGGTTACTACCCCATTGCGGTACATCAAAAATTGGGAAGATCTTAAACTAGACTCCCATTGACAGAAGAAATTAATCTTCTGAAATCACAGCCTGGCCCCTAAATGTCACTCTGAACTACTCGCCCTTAGGATATATAAAAACTGAGATACTTTTAATCAGATGAGTCAAAAAGAAAGAAACTGCCTCCTCCTGTAATGCCGCTTGGCCTCAATACAAACTGCCAAGCAGAGAAAAATAGCCCCAAAATGTGACACTTAATTACAACACCATTTGCAATTGGATATTAGTATCTAGAAAATCTTCACATCAGTTTCTCTGTCTGTGTACGTGTTTTTTTTGGTGTTCGTTGTTTTGTTTTGGCGGGTGCTTTCTGGAAGTCTTAAAGGGGCAGGGCGGGACACTTAATCCAGAGGTAGGGAATCCGGGATCTCTGGGCACCCTAACCCCTGGGCTGCAGGGAGCAGGGAGGCCCCTTACGGAGATAAATAGCCTCTCAGCCGCTCCTGCTCCAACGCGACTCCACCATTTTGGAGCAGCTGCCCGAGCCAGGCCACGCCCACAGCAACAGCGGAGATTAACTCCATAGCAGCCGGGCAGGAAGCAGAAACCCTGTCTGCACGCAGCTGCGCAGCACAAGCCACTAGAGGCCGCTGTTCTCCCAGGAGAGGAGGGCCACAAACCAACAAGAAAGGAAGTCCTTCCAGCCGTCACTCGTCCCAGTTCTGCAGACTATTCCTATCGCCATGAAAAGGCAAAGCTACAGGCTGACAAAGATCACAGAGACAACACCAGAGAAGGAGACAGACCTAACCAGTCTCCCTGAAAAAGAATTCAAAATAAGAATCATAAACATGCTGACAGAGATGCAGAGAAATACGCAAGAGAGATGGGATGAAGTCCGGAAGGAGATCACAGATGCCAGAAAGGAGATCGCAGAAATGAAACAAACTCTGGAAGGGTTTATAAGCAGAATGGATAGAATGCAAGAGGCCATTGATGGAATTGAAATCAGAGAACAGGAACGCATGGAAGCTGACATAGAGAGAGACAAAAGGATCTCCAGGAATGAAACAATATTAAGAGAACTGTGTGACCAATCTACAAGGAGCAATATCCGTATTATAGGGGTCCCAGAAGAAGAAGAGAGAGGCAAAGAGATGGAAAGTATCTTAGAAGAAATAATTGCTGAAAACTTCCCCACACTGGGGGAGGAAGTAATCAAACAGACCACGGAAATACACAGAACCCCCAACAGAAAGGATCCAAGAAGGGCAACACCAAGACACATAATAATTAAAATGGCAAAGATCAAGGACAAGGAAAGAGTGTTAAAGGCAGCTAGAGAGAAAAAGGTCACCTATAAAGGGAAACCCATCAGGCTAACGTCAGATTTCTCAACAGAAACCCTACAGGCCAGAAGAGAATGGCATGATATATTTAATACAATGAAACAGAAGGGCCTTGAACCAAGGATACTGTATCCAGCACGACTATCATTCAAATATGACGGTGGGATTAAACAATTCCCAGACAAACAAAAGCTGAGGGAATTTGCTTTCCACAAACCACCTCTACAGAACATCTTACAGGGACTGCTCTAGATGGGAGCACTCCTAGAAAGAGCACAGCACAAAACACCCAACATATGAAGAATCGAGGAGGAGGAACAAGAAGGGAGAGAAGAAAAGAATCTCCAGACAGTGTATATAACAGCTCAATAAGCGAGCTAAGTTAGGCAGTAAGATACTAAAGAGGCTAACCTTGAACCTTTGGTAAGCACGAATTTAAAGCCTGCAATGGCAATAAGTACATATCTTTCAATAGTCACCCTAAATGTTAATGGACTGAATGCACCAATCAAAAGACACAGAGTAACAGAATGGATAAAAAAGCAAGACCCATCTATATGCTGCT
Source organism: Manis pentadactyla (assembly GCF_030020395.1). Taxonomy (NCBI): domain Eukaryota; kingdom Metazoa; phylum Chordata; class Mammalia; order Pholidota; family Manidae; genus Manis; species Manis pentadactyla. Next base: position 9,768,202 of record NC_080031.1, on the reverse strand, counting down.
TACAAGAAACTCACCTCAAACCCAAAGACATGTACAGACTAAAAGTCAAGGGATGGAAAAACATATTTCAAGCAAACAACAGTGAGAAGAAAGCAGGGGTTGCAGTACTAATATCAGACAAAATAGACTTCAAAACAAAGAAAGTAACAAGAGATAAAGAAGGACACTACATAATGATAAAGGGCTCAGTCAAACAAGAGGATATAACCATTCTAAATATATATGCACCCAACACAGGAGCACCAGCATATGTGAAACAAATACTAACAGAACTAAAGGGGGAAATAGACTGCAATGCATTCATTCTAGGAGACTTCAACACACCACTCACCCCAAAGGATAGATCCACCGGCCAGAAAATAAGTGAGGACACGGAAGCACTGAACAACACAGTAGAGCAGATGGACCTAATAGACATCTACAGAACTCTACATCCAAAAGCAACAGGATATACATTCTTCTCAAGTGCACATGGAACATTCTCCAGAATAGACCACATACTAGGCAACAAAAAGAGCCTCAGAAAATTCCAAAAGATTGAAATCCTACCAACCAACTTCTCAGATCACAAAGGCATAAACCTAGAAATAAACTGTACAAAGAAAGCAAAGAGGCTCACAAACACATGGAGGCTTAACAACACGCTCCTAAATAATCAATGGATCAATGACCAAATCAAAATGGAGATCCAGCAATATATGGAAACAAACGACAACAACAACACTAAGCCCCAACTTCTGTGGGACACAGCAAAAGCAGTCCTAAGAGGAAAGTATATAGCAATCCAAGCATATTTAAAAAAGGAAGAACAATCCCAAATGAATGGTCTAATGTCACAATTATCAAAATTGGAAAAAGAAGAACAAATGAGGCCTAAGGTCAGCAGAAGGAGGGACATAATAAAGATCAGAGAAGAAATAAATAAAATTGAGAAGAATAAAACAATAACAAAAATCAATGAAACCAAGAATTGATTCTTCAAGAAAATAAACAAAATAGATAAGCCTCTAGCCAAACTTATTAAGAAGAAAAGAGAGTCAACACAAATCAACAGTATCAGAAACGAGAAAGGAAAAATCACGACGGACCCCACAGAAATACAAAGAATTATTAGAGAATACTATGAAAACCTATATTCTAACAAGCTGGGAAACTTGGGAGAAATGGACAACTTCCTAGAAAAACACAACCTTCCAAGACTGACCCAGAAAGAAACAGAAAATCTAAACAGACCAATTACCAGCAACGAAATTGAAACGGTAACCAAAAAACTACCAAAGAACAAAACCCCCGGACCAGATGGATTTACCTCGGAATTTTATCAGACATACAGGGAAGACAATATACCCATTCTCCTTAAAGTTTTCCAAAAAATAGAGGAGGAAGGGATACTCCCAAACTCATTCTATGAAGCCAACATCACCCTAATACCAAAACCAGGCAAAGACCCCACCAAAAAAGAAAACTACAGACCAATATCCCTGATGAACGTAGATGCAAAAATACTCAACAAAGTATAAGCAAACCGATTTCAAAAATACATCAAAAGGATCATACACCATGACCAAGTGGGATTCATACCAGGGATGCAAGGATGGTAAACATTCAAAAGTCCATCAACATCATCCACCACATCAACAAAAAGAAAGACAAAAACCACATGATCATCTCCATAGATGCAGAAAAAGCATTTGACAAAGTTCAACATCCATTCATGATAAAAACTCTCAGCAAAATGCGAACAGAGGGCAAGTACCTCGACATAATAAAGGCCATCTATGATAAACCCACAGCCAACATTATATTGAACAGCGAGAAGCTGAAAGCATTTCCTCTGAGATTGGGAACTAGACAGGGATGCCCACTCTCCCCACTGTTATTTAACATAGTACTGGAGGTCCTAGCCATGGCAATCAGACAAAACAAAAAAATACAAGGACTCCAGATTGGTAAAGAAGAAGTTAAACTGTCACTATTTGCAGATGACATGATACTGTACATAAAAACCCTAAAGACTCCACCCCAAAACTACTAGAACTGATATCAGAATACAGCAAAGTTGCAGGATACAAAATCAATACAAAGAAATCTGTGGCTTTCCTATACACTAACAATGAACCAACAGAAAGAGAAATCAGGAAAACAACTCCATTCACAATTGCCTCAAAAAAAATAAAATACCTAGGAATAAACCTAAGCAAAGAAGTGAAAGACCTATACTCTGAAAACTACAAGTCACTCTTAAGAGAAATTAAAGGGGACACTAACAGATGGAAACTCATCCCATGCTCGTGGCTAGGAAGAATTAATATCGTCAAAATGGCCATCCTGCCCAAAGCAATATACAGATTTGATGCAATCCCTATGAAACTACCAGCAACATTCTTCAATGAACTGGAACAAATAATTCAAAAATTCATATGGAAACACCAAAGACCCCGAATAGCCAAAGCAATCCTGAGAAAGAAGAATAAAGTAGGGGGGATCTCACTCCCCAACTTCAAGCTCTACTATGAAGCCATAGTAATCAAGACAATTTGGTACTGGCACAAGAACAGAGCCACAGACCAATGGAACAGACTAGAGAATCCAGACATTAACTCAGACATATATGGTCAATTAATATTTGATAAAGGAGCCATGGACATACAATGGCGAAATGACAGTCTCTTCAACAGATGGTGCTGGCAAAACTGGGCAGCTACATGTAGGAGAATGAAACTGGACAATTGTCTAACCCCATATACAAAAGTAAACTCAAAATGGATCAAAGACCTGAATGTAAGTCATGAAACCATTAAACTCTTGGAAGAAAACATAGGCAAAAACCTCTTAGACATAAACATGAGTGACCTCTTCTTGAACATATCTCCCCGGGCAAGGAACAACAGCAAAAATGAGTAAGTGGGACTATATTAAGCTGAAAAGCTTCTGTACAGCAAAAGACACCATCAATAGAATAAAAAGGAACCCTACAGTATGGGAGAATATATTTGAAAATGACACATCCGATAAAGGCTTGACGTCCAGAATATATAAAGAGCTCACATGCCTCAACAAACAAAAAACAAATAACCCAATTAAAAAATGGGCAGAGGAACTGAACAGACAGTTCTCCAAAAAAGAAATACAGATGGCCAACAGACACATGAAAAGATGCTCCACATCGCTAATTATCAGAGAAATGCAAATTAAAACTACAATGAGGTATCACCTCACACCAGTAAGGATGGCTGCCATCCAAAAGACAAACAACAACAAATGTTGGCGAGGCTGTGGAGAAAGGGGAACCCTCCTACACTGCTGGTGGGAATGTAAGTTAGTTCAACCATTGTGGAAAGCAGTATGGAGGTACATCAAAATGCTCAAAACAGACCTACCATTCGACCCAGGAATTGCACTCCTAGGAATTTACCCTAAGAATGCAGCAATCAAGTATGAGAAAGATCAGTGCACCCCTATGTTTATCGCAGCACTATTTACAATAGCCAAGAATTGGAAGCAACCTAAATGTCCATCGATAGATGAATGGATAAAGAAGGTGTGGTACATATACACAATAGAGTACTACTCAGCCATAAGAAAAAGGCAAATCCAGCCATTTGCAGCAACATGGATGGAGCTGGAGGGTATTATGCTCGGTGAAACAAGCCAAGCGGAGAAAGAGAAATACCGAATGATTTCACTTATCTGTGGAATATAAGAACAAAGGAAAAACTGAAGGAACAAAACAGCAGCAGAATCACAGAACTCAAGAATGGACTAACAGGTACCAAAGGGAAAGGGACTGGGGAGGATGGGTGGGTAGGGAGGGATAAGGGTGGGGGAGAAGTAGGGGGGTATTAAGATTAGCATGCATGGGGGGGTGGGAGAAAAGGGAGGGCTGTACAACACAGAGAAGGCAAGTAGTGATTCTACAACATTTTGCTATGCAGATGGACAGTGACCGTAAAATGGTTTATAGGGGGGACCTGGTATAGGGGAGAGCCTAGTAAACACAATATTCATCATGTAAGTGTAGATTAGTGATACCAAAAAAAAGGCAGTTCCTGTGTGGTAACCTCCAATGAGTTCTACACAATGGTATAAAGGGCATACAAAAGTGTAGGCAAAGGGTCTGTTTGTGTTTATACAGAGGATCAAAGCCTAATTGGGCTACCCCGAAAATGAACTAAGATATGATATGAAAAAGAACTTCCAACACCAGCACTCTCTGGAAGACTCATGCCAGAAGATGATCATCAAAATACCCCAACAAAGATCCACGCGCTGCTACAGCTGTAGATGCACTCATCCCACCAGCTCCTGGACTTGCCATGGGAATGAAGGAGATATCTAAGCTGGCCTGTGCATACAGTAAAACAACAAATTTGACTGGATCTGTACTGTTGGAACTCAACCAAGAATTAGGAGAAGTGCAAATTGTAGCGCTCCAAAATCTTACAACTACAGACTATTTACTGTTAAAAGAACATAAGGGATGTGAACATTCCCCAGGAATGGGTTGTTTTAATTTGTCTGATTTCTCTCAGACTGTTCAAGTTCAGTTGGAAATATCCACCATATCATAGACAAGTTTTCACAAATGCCTAAGGTGCCTAACTGGTTTTCTTGGTTTCACTGGAGATGACTGGTAATTACAGGTATGCTTTGGTTATGTAACTATACTCCTATTATGTTAATGTGTGTGCGCAATTTAAGTAGTAGCTTAAAACCTATACATGCTGAAGTTACTCTACAAGAAGATATGTCAAAGAAATAATCAATCTTCCCATGTTTTCTCCCGCCTGCTACTTCTATAGCTTTTCTTCTTCCTTCCTAATTACAACGAATTCTTAAATAGAATTCGTGCCTCATATCAAATTTACCAAGTATCATAATTCCTCCAAGTGGTAAAGATACCTCAAGACAAATGCTGGGCATAGAAGCTACAGGGCATAAATATGCAAAGAAGTAAAAAGCTAACCTTTTCAAACAATAAGGCTTCCCTCTCACATACCAACTTCACATTTCCCTGTATGGCCCTGGAAGATGACTGGTTAGCCAGAGACGGGTAAGATTCCTCAAGGGAGGAACAACCTAAGACAGGCACAGTCGCAGGGGGGTCATCAGGTGAGAAATTGGGGATCAACAGAGGTGAGGCTTAGAACCTAACCCCCCTGTTCTGAGAGAAATCTTCTGCATACATGGATGTTTTATTGCCCTTGTCTAGCTTGGATTAACACATAGTCTACAGGCACACACCTGATCATCTACATTTGCTCTCTTACAACACTAAACTATGTTTTCTACCTTTATCTTGTATCTACCTACCACTTCAGCATTTTATTAAAAATAATAATAATAAAGAGAGAAATGTGGTATCCACATATAAATCAAGTGTAAAAATCAAATGAGTATTCATATTTGAACTGACCGTTTATAGTTCATAATGCATGAGCAAAACCGAAAGTTTCTGTGATGACTGCCCTTGTACTGTTCACCATGGAACTTATTCACTATGTAAGAATTTGTTCTCCATGTAAGAATTTGTTTGTTATGCCTCAGAAGATTGGAGACTGATGAAAATTAGGCTTGGGGTGGATTAATGATTGTGCATTGAGCATTGACTCCCCTATACAGAATTTTATCGTTGTTAACAACCATTTGATCAATAAATATGAGAGATGCCCTCACACACACACACACACACACACACACACACACACACACACACACACACAATATATATATATATATATATATATATATATATATATATATATGTATATATATATACACACTTCCAATTGTAAAATAAATAAGTAACCGGGATGTAATGTATAGCATAAGGAATATAGTCAAAATATTGTAACAACTTGGTATGGTGATAGCTGGTACCTAGAATTATCATGTATATAAATGTTGAATCACTATGTTGTACACCTGAAACTAATGTAATGTAATACTGTGTGTCAACTACTCTTCAATAAAAAATAATTATCTACAAAAAATAAAATAAAATAAAATAGAAAATGACAATAACTTTTGAAAGAAGAAGGTATGTTTTTATTTTAAGTGTTTATACCTCCCTCATAGAAAGCCTCTCCCATGCTATTGATAAGGTAAATTGGGTTTGGAATCATTTCATATGTAAATGATATCCCCACCAATGTACAGAAGATCAATTGAGAAAATTAAGAGAGAGGAAGCAAGAAATAGGCTAAGCCAAGGATGATACACAGGTGGCATGCATGCTTTTAATCTTATGCAGAGTCATGGGAGATAATTACTTTTATTTTGTGGTACTCTAATAAATCCAGATGTAGCCTCAAAATTATTTTAAATTCTAGGTTGGCAGTTGCTTTCCCCGCCATGCACCAAACATTAGAATATTAGTCAATTTATGTTATGTTGTATTAACAAATAAATTTCAAAGGCTAATAATACATACACAAAAAGATTACTTTCTCATTCATAATTCAGGCTCCCAATCTGTTCTTTCTCTGCTCCACATAAGTTCTCGTTTTGGATTCAGGTTGAAGCAGAGTCCCAGCAGAGACACATGGTTCTTTTGACAGAGTTCATAGAGTAATAGCTCACAATTTAGCTTGGACAATGCACGCTTCAGGTCCATTCACATGCCATTTTCTCAAGCATGTCACATAGTCAATGTGAAAATGGGATGGAATCCTCTTAGAAAGAAAAGGGGTGCATAATGATTGGGAGCTATACCACATCTACCAAGCTTGATGAATGTTTGCCGTGTATATCTCTTTTCTAGTCCTTTATTTTTCTATAATTATTTCTGCTTCTGTTTTCAATGTTTCTCCAGTAACTAAAATGTGATTGTATTTTCAACCTACTCCAACAGTAGATTAAAGATCGACTTTTCATTGGTAAAAATGTCCAAGTTTCAAGGCTTGGATAGGAGGAAATTGATGGTTTCCATAAACTAGGTTTGTGATGTTCAACTAAGTGGAGTGGACAAGAGCCACAATGCAAAGCGCGCACACGGGGCACACGGTCCGCGCACACAGGGCACATGGTCAGCGCACACAGTGCCAGCTGGGCTCCTTGCTCCACATCTGGCTGCTTGGGAACGGTGCAGCCTCATGCTTTTTGGATATTGCATGTGGTCCATCTGGAAAAATGTCTGTGTGCATTTATTAGAAGCTAACCACCAACCCAATTCACCAGCCTACATATTTTTAGGCTAACATAAGGCTTATGTACAGACTATTATGATAAAGGAAGAGAAAGTCACCTTTTATAGATTTTGGCAAGAATGGAAGACTTTTTCTCCATTTTCACAGAGAAAAAGAGGAAATTTTACCATTCTCAGAACATTGGAAGGACCGTTATTGCCAGCATTCCAGGGAATGGAAAGCATGACACAACGTGGTCAATTATTTCTAGATATCAGGTTTTCTGCTTCAGTTTTCTAAAGCTCTAAAACTGGCCACCAAGCTTTTATTAATTGAATTAAAAAAACATGAGATAATTCCCCTGGAGTCCTGAACATATCTGTTTGGCATCTCTAGCTAAACTTTGTGATTGGTTCAGAGTTAACATTCTTGATTACAGTGATAGTAATTAACCTCTTTCACCTCAAATTCCCAAGAGCTATTCTCAATTAAATCCATAAGATCAAGCAAATCTTTAAATATCACTGCTTATTCATGATCTGCTTTTGTAGAGGAAAGAACACATCACATCCTAGACACAGGAAAAAAGAAGTAGAATTTCAGAGTTCCAATGGTTTGGAGGTTTCAGGGTAAACACATAAAAACAACCATCAAGTAGATTCCAAGTCAAGGTAATGATGGATTTTGTGACAGAGCTGTACAATGATGAAACAGGCCACCCACAGTGAGACCTTCAGGCTAGAAGGATATTGATATTGATTGATACTGGTGTTGATATTTAGAACTTGATAGAAATACATGCTTTTAGAACTTTGAGTTCCAGTAACTCAATTACTCAAATTAGTAAGGGCAGCATTCCCAAGCACAGAACATGGAAGTTAAGTGAACATTTCTGTATTAACAAAACTAGAGGCCTGAGTGCTGAATCAGTTTTATGTGACTTATCGCTCATTTAGACCATAACTTTGTGACCTTGATTTTCCTCTCTGCAAAAAGTGGGGTTAGGGTAAATAACATGCCCATATCTGAGAATGCAAGTCTTTGGAGTCAGACAGGACTGGAATTGAATCTGGCTGTGCCACACACTAACTATGAGAGTTTAGGTAAGTTATTTAATCTCTGCAAATTTCAATATATTTATGTGCAAAATGTAGACCACAGTAATACCTGCTTCTTATTTCAAAGGCTTGCTAAAATTACATTTAAGAAATAGCAGGGCCTTGAAATAGTTTAAAACTTTTACTGACCAAACTGGCAAGAGAATATGACAAATTCAAAGTCGATCATAAAGTTGATTTAATGTACATCTATCAGAAACTGATAGCTCAGAACAAGAAGGGGGTATGGAAACAAAAGCTACAAATACAAAATCACCAAGAAAATTTTGCATCTGAGAAATAGATAATGCATATTCTTTTTAATGCCATTAAATTTTTAATGCACCTTAACCAAGTGTCTGGCACACAAAACCAAGAACTTCATGTATGTTAGTTACTATCACGGCTCTTCCTTTAAACCTGAAAACAGAATTCAAAGCCTTTGAGAAGATGTCAATGCTCAATTTTCTTGACTTTATTAATCATCTTTTTTATTTTTGTTTTCCATGGTATTGATTTCTGCTTTTATCTATGTCTGCTTTCATCTACATTTTTTGTTACTTTTTCTGGTTTTTTCTAAATGTTTCTAATTGAACCTATCTTCTTTCAGAAATGAATTTTTAAATCTCTAAAAGTCACTCCTAGAATCACTTTGCTATATCCTACAAATTTCTATATGTATTCTGTTGTAGTTTTTATTCCCACTGTTATTTCCTTTCTGATCCCTGAATTATCTGGGAGGGTATTCTTTAATTTCTAAAATGTGATTATTCTCAACATACCATTTTGTTATTAACTATTAAGTCTATTGGGATCTCTGATACCTAGTCTTTCAAATTTTTGGAGGCATGCTTTATGGTAAAATATATGTTAATGTTTTTAAATTTTTCACGTGTGTTTGACAAGTATGTATACTCTGTACTATCTAAACCCAGAATTTCATAAAAGGCCATTATATCCAGTTTCCTTACTGTTCTGTTCATACTATTTATGTTTTCTGATTTTTTGAGAGATGGTTTTATTGAAACTGTCCACTATAATGATATTTTCTTCTTACAGTTTTATGTCTTTTTCTTTCTGTGTGTTGAAGATATTTACTAGGCATATACATGCTTAGAATTGTAGTAAGTCATCATGAATTGAAATTTTTTTAAATCAGACTGGCCCTGCCCATCCCTAAAGATGTGTTTTTGTCTTAGTGTCTTTATTGCCAATGACTAATACAGGTTTCCCCTGCTGTCTGAAAGTAGAGTACTTTCACAAGCCAAAATGATGTAAAACAAGGAAGTATTTGCCTTTACTTTATATGGAAATATTTTTGAGTGTTCCCAAATCCAAAAAATAACTTTCTTAGGCTTTTCTGATACCTAAGGACACATCTTGCTAATGGATGCACAAAATAAATCAAGACAAAGCACAGATGCTCACAGACGCAGGTCAACGCTACGGCAGCCTGAGGCTGAGATGCCGAGTGCGGATCTGGGGACGGAGCTTCGTGGGGCCACTTCTGCGGCTCAACATGTGCGTTGCCTCTACAGCAGCTCAGCTCACTGAGGACCAGACACTGAACACTATTTTCGCTTTTCACCTTTTATTTGAAAAAGTGAACATCCTCTTCAGATATATGGCTTTCTTTCAGTTAGCCAAGCAAGTACTAAGGTAGATATTTCATAAACAAAGTAGCATAGCACAAACTTCAACAAGTAGGGGATCCTTGTACAGCTAAGTGGGGTTAGTGTGTACTTGACATACAATTTTTTATCCTTTAATTTTCCATTTTTTCATGTTCTTGCCTTTTGTCCATGTCTCTAATAAATAGAATGCAGCTGGAATTATTTTTAACATAATATTACAACATCTGGCTTTTAACTAAGGAATTTAGTCCAGTTTGTCTTCATTGTGAAAACTTACAAATTAGAGTGAGATCCTCCATTTTAGTTTTTTTTTTTGGCCCAATTTTCTTTTTCTTTTTTCATAATTTTCTTTTTTATTTGGAATTAACTAATTGCTTTGACTATTGGAATATTTGCATCTTTGTTACAAAGAAGTTTTGTTTCTTATATGCCACTGTTTCCTTTTTTACAAGATTTGATATTTTACTCTATTTCTATTCTTCCCATGAGTATCCTGGAAAATTTATCAGGCTTATTTAACTTAAATCTACAATGAAACAATATTTTAACCCCTTTGTCCCTTGCAAATGATACAAGAAGGCTTTAGATCCAATTTTTCCTCTCCACACTTACATGCTACTGTCATTGACCTACCAATTCTAGCTTAACTTCAATTATACAACATTGTTATTATTGTTTTCAAAGAACTTTTATTTAGATTAATGTACATGTTTACCATTTTCCCTTTTATATTTTATAATCTGTATTTCCACTTTTATACATTAAATTATCTCAAGATTATTTCATCTATGCTTGAGTTATGGTACTTGGAAATCACTTTTCATTTTGTCTCTTCACAATAAATTCCTGAAGATTTTACCTGTGATGTGTTTATTTTACAACAGAAATACTCTTACTGGATGTGCAGTTCTGAGTTCTAGGTGACAGTTATTTTCCCTTCACTCTTTCAAGGTATAATTAAACTAATTTTTGGCTTCCATTGCTGTTGTTGAAACCAACAGTCATTTTATTTATTCCTTTATTTTTGTAATTGAAGCATAATTGGTACACAATATTACATTAGTTTCAGTCATACAAAATAGTAATTCAACAGTTATCTACATTATTAAGTGCTCATCCCAAATAGTGTGGTTACTATCTGTCAACATAGAAAGATGTTACGGAACCACTGGCGGTCATTTTAATGGCTGTTCCTCTTGTAGGAGATCTTATCCTTATTCTCTGGCTGTATTTCATATCCTCCCTGTGTTTTGAATCTCAGTTAATTACACACTTCAGTTACCTGAAATGGATTTGGATTTAAAGAATGCAATAGAGTAGAAATATGTAATGTAGTATAAATTAAAAAGTTAAAGTTTAAAGGGGCCACAGAACATTTTTTTTTCCAACCCATCACTCATGTAGATGAGAACTGAGGCCAAGTGAGGTCATTTGCTGTGCCCACGGCCACATAATATAGTTGCAGACAGGACCAGGACTCCTCCTTCTTGAACGTTCTCCCTGTTCTACACTCAGGAAAATCATAGGAATGTTGAAAGTTATCTTAAACTATTGCCTTTGTTTATTTCTTAACCCATCAAGCAGATATGGCCGGGAGAAACCAGACTCCTGTGACGGAATTCACCTTGGTCGCCTTGCCTGTCATCCGGGAGCAACAGATCTTGATATCTGTCATTCTCCTGCTGGATTATACGCTTACCATGACAGGAAATATCATCATAATTTCTTTAATATGGACTGACAATCGTCTCCAAACACCAATGTACTTCTTCCTCAGTAATTTATCATTTTTGGACATTTTGTTCACAAGTACTATTGCCCCAAAGTTGCTAGCTTGTCTCTTAGGAGAGAAGAAAACCATATCCTTTGCTGGATGCATCACTCAAATTTATTTCTACTTCTTTCTGGGGACAGTGGAGTTCATCCTCTTGGTGGTGATGTCCTTTGACCGCTATGTGGCCATCTGTAACCCCCTGCGCTACACCGTCATCATGAACAGCAGGGTCTGTCTCCTGTTGGTTCTGGGATGCTGGGTGGGGGCCTTCCTATCAATGCTCTATCCAATTATTGTGGTGGCCACATTGCCTTTCTGTTATAGGGAAATTCATCACTTCTTCTGTGACCTGGCCCCCCTGCTCCATGTGGCCTGCATCGACACTCATTTCATACAGATGTTGATCTTCATCTTATCCACCTTGGTCCTCCTGACCTCACTGTTGTTCACCACTGTGTCCTACACCTACATCATCTCCACCATCCTGCGCATCCCCTCAGCCCAGGGACGTCAGAAGGCCTTCTCCACCTGTGCTTCTCACATCACTGTTGTCTCCATCGCCTACGGCAGCAACATCTTCATGTACGTGAGACCCAGCCAGAGCCAGTCACTGGATTTTGACAAAGTGTCAGCTGTCCTCATCATAATGGTGACCCCTCTTCTGAACCCCTTTATTTATAGTCTGAGGAATGAGAAGGTAAAGGAAGTTTTGAGAGAATCAATTAGAAGGATTGTCCTACCACATTCCAGAGAAACATGACATTCAAGATTTATTTTAGGACATCTAAGTTATGCTCCCTTTACATGGCACCTTGTTTGTGTCAAGAGTGGCACAGAAGTGTGACCGAAGTCTCAGAATCCATAGGCAGATGAACAAGCATCACACATTATCAGTAGTGGAGTATTATAACCTTACTATAGGAAAACAGAAAAAAATAAGGATTCAGTGTCCCATCAGTCATTGAAATATTTTTCATCATAGTAATAGAGGGTTGCAGAAACACTCCAGACCCTGAGTCATAAAAGCTAATGTCTAATATTTGTTCAGGCACTAACTTCAATAAATTTAGTTCCATGCTTCACTAAGCTTCCATTTGCTGATCTGTAAATGGTGGCAGGAATTTCTACTGTGCATCTCGTAGGGCACTTGTGGCTATAAAATGAGGTCAGTTGAATAAAAGTAACATTGTCATCACATGTAGAGATTGGTAGAGTGGAAAGCAGGAAGGTTTCCTCAGCCCTGAGATGCTTCCCCTTTGATGATCTTGACCTTATTAACAGGCAAGATTTTTAACTCTGCAAGTGACATGGCAAGTGAACAAGTTTAAAGGACTGGTGGGTGAAGACAATCAAATGCCACTTTTAAAAAAAGGATCTATTCTTCACCAAGTCAGGTATATGCCTGTTGTGGTAGTGTCAGCCTCAGTTTCTCTTTATCGTTACCTGCTTCCATTAAATGTGGTTTTTTTCATTTAAGTCACTAACTTCCCTTGCTCTGAGTCTAGACTCACCAAGGTTCCTGGTACCTATTTTTGGTTTTCCATGTAACTTGCCTATTTGGAGAAATTATTCTAGCCAAAACAATAGGTGTCAAGTCATGTAGTACTATCTCTGTCATTGTGAATTAATTACTATTATATTTTGATTAATATGAATCTGATATCTGACTCTGTGATGAAAAGAGAAATGTGATGAGTTTATCAATGTAATATGACCCTACGAGAATTTTATCTAGAAAACAGGATCACCTTTTAAAGTTATTATTTCCATAACTAATTTTCTTCAAACTCTTATAATCTGTTGAGTCTATATTGGCTAGAAAGCGAAACTGAGCAGAATGCCCAGTGTAACCAAGAAGAGACAGGAAGAGGAGGGCTGTAGGAAGCTAGATTAGAAAGAGAGCTAGAACCATGGGTGTTTGGACCCTGTTGCTTTAGATGAGAAAGCCTGATTGACCTCAAAGGGGAATGAGGTGTCCAACAAATAAATATATCTAAAGAACAGAAAAAGGATTCAACCCAAATGTGGGAACAGCACATTGCCACTCTAAGGAGAGCTGTAATGGCATAACAGAAGAAAGCAGCCCCCGATTTCTGTAACTGATCTGATGTTCACAGATAGGTCTCAATGTTACTACAAACTGATACGATGCTTACAGACAAGTCATGTTTTTCTCCTGTTGGACATAAACAATTTCACAGAATATCCATTTCAGACAAGGTCATTGGGCAACACAAAATACCAGACCTTTCCTTTTCTTGCCAAATTGAATGTCTGCTACCTCTTTACCAGTTACAGCTTTACCTCCACTGTGCTGTCACTATAAATAAGATGGACTGAGATACCCAATCATAAAATAACCCCATCTTTCTGACAGCATCCAATCCAGAGAAGACCCTCACTTCCTCAGACCCTCCCCAAATACCCAACCAAAGCCTAAATCCTATAATAAGCACACTGTCTTACTGAGATATTCCACATTCTCTCCATGCACGTTCACTCTTACTTGAAGAATAAAAAACCCAACTTTTTCAACTATACATTGATTCCTGAGTCTTTTGTGTAAGCGTAGTGACACATGGCACAACTTGAAACTCTGATAAAGCCTTAGAGTCACCCGAATCCAGTTCCCGGGACATCTGAGGAAGTCAAAAATAAGAAAAAGTGGATAATAACTCTGAATAATGTAAAAAAAAAAATAAAAGACCAAGAATCTACCTGAAGCTCATCACCACCTAATGAGTTTCCAATGAGAAGGGCTTGGTGATTAAGTCCAGATGTAGATCATGTGATGCCTCTACATGCCTGAATAAAGGGTATATAAAGCTGTGTTTTTCTATGCATAAAATCGGTTTTGTTCTCTCCAGAAATTCCCAGGCTGAGAAAGCACTCCATTCTGGTGTTCCATGAAAAAATCTAAACGTGAACCAGCACAGCCAATTTTTGTTTATGAGGTTGGTGCCAAAGGCCCATGAGGACATCAGTTAGGGAATAATTGTAACCCAGAAGCTATGAAAGGAGGATGGCCCCCAGGAAGGCTTTACAAATAAATCTGTGTGTGACACTGTGATCAGAAAAGCCCCATTTTTATTGTTTTCCCCAAATACAAACTTTATTTTTATTTTTCCTTTAGAATTCCCCACTCTTAAAATACTATTGTCTTTTGGTCATAGGTCCAGACCCTACACTCAAAGAACTCTGTTTGAATTCATTTAAGAATCCAATTTACTAAATTACCCTCATTTACTAGATTTTCTCATGCAATTTTGTGATAGTCAGAAAATATTGTTATCTAAGGCCTTGCCAGTTATTAAATCAATTATTAAATTTTTAAATGTCCTTCCTTTGATATTTTTCTCCCACTTTTCTCAATTCTCCATTGGTCTAAGAGAGAGCAGTCAGTCAGTTGAGCACTTCAAATCTCTTGGAGTACAATCCTTTAAACACAAGCTTTGTTCCTGTACACTAAAAGACCAAATTGAACTTACTTGTGTTAATATTTTTTTTGCCTATCAATGCACATGGTTTTGACATCCTGGAAGAGACTGGACTCAAGTAGCAGTAACGGATTGTAGCCAAGCACTTAAAAATATCCAGGATGGTCACATTTTCCTTGTGAAAATCTATATCCCATTCAACTTGCATGGTGGAGGCCTGGGGAGGGGAAAACTTATGTTCTTATGAGAAGTACGAGGTACTTTCACTTGTATACAAAGTAAAGCCTGTAAAGGCATTTATGGAACTAAATATTTAGAAAAGTAATTTTTAAAATATTTTAATTCATTCATAGTTATCTGGCACTTAAAAATTTATTAAAGGCTGAAAGGAAATATGCCAATAGTCAATGCTGACTAATCTGACTGGTATTTAGGTGACTTTTTAAACACTCTACTTTTCTACATTTCTTGTAGAAATTCTAATTTATAAGGAAATGCATGCATTTAATTTATAAAAATTGAATAAGAATAGTTTGGAAGATGCTAAATTTATTTCTATACCGATACACAGGAATCTCTCTAAGGAGTGACTCCCATATCTAGTATATAAGTAAGAAATTGTTTTATTCCATGTGTCTTAAACTCTCATAAGCCATGCTCTTAAATTTTTGATGTCCATCTTAGGAGTTAGAATAAATATATAAAATTTAGTCCTTTTTTCAAACCAATTATTTTTTTACTTTTGTTTTTATAGTTAAATGCTCTAAGGAATTCCTTTTCATTTGCTTCAAAGTTTGAAAATTAATCCGGAGGGAAATATATTGAGCCAAAGTGAACTGCTTGCAACATTCACTGTTTTCAGACTATCTCCACCTGTAGTAAGTTAGTGCTGAAGCTTCTAATTGGTCATAGTAACTAAGGAATATGGTAATTAATCTGGAATTCTAGATCCCATGTCCAATATAAATAAATCATAGCTTTGGAATAGAACTGAAATTAATATAAATGTCATAAAATAACCCATCATCAAAGTTTAAGTGTTGTAATATTTAGGATTGCAGTAATACAGAAGAAACTACTGATACCTGAAACACAGGGATTAACCTCAGAGCATCAGATTAAGTGAAAGAAACAAAACAAAAAGGACTACATGCTGTGAGATTGCACTTATATAAAATTCTAGAGAATTCAAAATTGCACTGAAAACATCACTGGTTGTCGGGCTGGGGTCTGGAGGGGCGAGCATTTCCTGCAAAGGGCATGAGGGAACTGTTTAAGATAATGGAAATATTTTAAACCATGGCTGCATGAGTGTATATGTTCATCAAACTCAACAAATTTAGACAGATATATCAGTAAATAATCTCAGCTTTAAAAGCACTTTGAAGCTTATATCAATACTTTATGAACATTTCAGAAAAAAGCATTTTTAATTTCTCCTAGTTTTTGATCCCAGAGGCTTTAAAGCAATTTTCTTAAGTTTTTCTTAAAACAAATGAAATAAGCACCCAAGTATATCTCCTAAGAGACCTTTACATTGTAACTGTCATTAGTCACTTCAATTCTAACAGTCTGTGAATGCAATAATAATAATTAATCTTTATATGCCACCATCCCAAGTGCCATTCTAAACCAAATCTCTAAAGGTGAACAAAAAATGATTAACATCAGAAAGTTCATTCGATTGTAGTCACTTTCACATAAGCAAGGTAATAGTATTTTCTAGGCAGTTAACAAGGTGGGTATCTAAAATCAAGTCACAATAAGCCTGATGAAAGAACAGGAGGGACGTAACCAAATGATGAAAGTTTAGAGACAAACTTCATTGAATGCAAATACAAACTAACAATGAGGGCTTAAAAGAGAATGATGGGCCTCAAGAAACAGTGAGTTTAATATCACTGGACATAAATGTGGTGGAGACATTGCAGCATATTTTAGAACCAATCTGGCCCATATGCCCTTTAATTTCTAGTACAACATATATGGTTTTGAATAATTCCAAGTTTCTGGATGAATCCACAGAACAAATAGGAATTCACTGAATAGACAAAAATTACATTCCTAAAGAGAATGAAAAAATCTGAGAACTGGAGAGCTTTCATCATTTTTGCCAGAAATCTAAAACAGAAATCACAGCACCTGCTCTTCATTCAGTTGGGTATGATTTCTTCTTTCATATCCAAACCTAACCATTCTGCTCCCTTTAGCAAAAATATAGTTCAGAGCACATATTACTTGGAACTCAGAAGAATATTAGAGATTGAGTTACACTGGATTATAAAATAAAAGATTAAATGATAGTATTATATTATGACTTATTCTTAGTGTAAGTCCGGATGTAAATTTTTTTTCTGTGGGAGAAAGAGAAAGAACTGGAAAAGTTACAGAAGTTATAAAAAGACAGACTTTTTCATTCAAAGGAAGAAGGGCAAAGTACATAAGCAGAAATTAAATTACCATTTGCTGTTTTTTTTAAAGAATCTATCATAAAGAGAGTGTCTGTCTAAGAGTGATTTATTTAGAATTCAAAATTGAAGCAATAAGAATTTAAAGAATAATGAGTGGAAAGCAACAGGAAAAAATAACCACAATTCAAGATTATTAACGTATTTAAATGAAGAAGGTACCAACTACTCTTTAATTGGTATTATGTAAGTACACTTTATTATGTAATTATCCATATTAATACCTAAACAGTGTGAATCTTCCTAAAGTTATTTATATGTTTATTTTATAAACTGAAGTGTAATTACTGGTCTGCCAAAAATTTTAGAAAGTGATATTGCTATAACTGCCCCGTGAGTATGTAAATGAAAGTTTTTAATGGATTCTACTTACAATTAAACTTTATCACATTGCACTGTAACAGCAAAGATGTCAAATTATCACTAATCCTCACCCGCTGCCACATCTTGGTCCTTTTCTGCTCCTCCTCCACAGCCCTATGTGGTTAACAGACATTTGTTGAAAGCAAAGTATATGTACATCACTGTGATAGGCCTTTTCTAAGGACGTCGACTACAGCACTATGACTATGTCATGTCAGAGATGAGGAAGATAAGGCTCAGAATGCTTAAAAATCATTTAAAGATCTCAAAGCTACAAGTGGACAAACAGGAAATACAACACAGCTTCACTGAGTCCAAAACTTGTTATACTTTTTTCATTACTCCACATTTATCTGACTAAACACTGAATCTTCAAACATGTAAATGTGCAATTGCATGCAATTTTTAAAGGATGCACAGAAATGGTAATGAAGAAAAAAATGCCAAAAAAACAAAAATGAAAGCCTTAGTTTAGAAGGTTACATTTAAACTGTTAACACAGATTGTCCTAGTCCATGGCCTTTTTTCCTAGACATGATGGGCTCCTGAGGGCACAGACATCATGTAGAAAAGGCTAACACAAAGCTACATTGCTTCACTATCATAAAGTCAAGAGACTCCACAAAGGAGAGCAATGCTACTGTCTTTAGCTCTTTTCAGTGAAGTACATGTGACTGAAATACAATGGAATAGAAAGCCGTAGAAGACAGTTTCCACGGTTACACGACCCTTGTAACAACTATGATGAACAGCAAATCTATTTGTGTTCAAATTTCCCAGTTTTTTGTTAAAAAGTGTCGTAACACCTTGGAAGATCCCAAATTGTCCACCTTTTACAATAATGAGGGGCAATCAGGCTCCTATCGGGACCAGCAAGGACAGCACAGGCGATAAGGAAAATGGAGGACACGATGGAAGTGGTGAGACACTTAACTAGAAAAAGTGGAAGGAACAATGGAATGGATGACAGGCAGTTGCAGGAGGATCCGCATTGTTCTGTCTCAAGATATATATTAAACTCTGGACTTGACAGTGATGGAGTGAGAGAGGGAATACTTTGGTCCTCCTGTCCTCACTGCTGCTCACCACTGTGTCCTACACCTACATCATCTTTACCATCCTGCGCATCCCGCCAGCCCAGGGACGTCAGAAGGCCTTCTCCACCTGTGCTTCTCACATCACTGTTGTCTCCATCGCCTACGGGAGCAGCATCTTCATGTACGTGAGGCCCAGCCAGAGCCAGTCACTGGATTTTGACAAAGTGTCAGCTGTCCTCACCATGATGGTGACCCCTCTTCTGAACCCCTTCATTTATAGTCTGAGGAATGAAAAGGTAAAGGAAGTTTTAGGAGAAGCAGTTTTCAAATTATGCCCTTATTGCACACCTTGCTGCACAAGAGAACTTAAAGTTTGCTAAGAATGGTTAATTTCAGCTCTTGGACTCAGTGTGCAGAGGGGCATGCTTGAACACCACAAAATCAACGAGATGTGATAAGATATGAAGAGGTTTTGTTCCACATGAGGGACAAAGTATTGTAGTCAAGGTCCAGAGGAGGCGATTCAGCCTTAGGAAAAAATTACATGTTCGAAAATCTATTACTGGGCCATCTCACACACAGATACCACGGATTAAACAAAAATACGGAACTCAAGTCAGAAAACCTGAATTTTAATCCTGGTTTTATCACTTTTTTACACCATGACTTTTGCCTCTCTGAATCTTATTGTTCTCATGTGTGAAGTAGGGAACATAGTTTGTGCTTTCACTTTTTCTCGTTGTTATCATAGACTTAACCAGAATGGTCTAATGAGCAACCATATAACCACATGTAATTAAATATGAACCTTCTTACTGGGTCCCTTCAGTGGTTTGAAGATGATCAGCTTCGTGACTGACAGCTAAAAAGTGTAGATAATAACAATAATGAAAACAAGGAAAAGGAGTAACATATCCCAGGGTTTGCACAGGGTACTGAAAAATGAACATATATTGATATATGATTATATAAGGTTCTATTTAAAGCTATATGAGTTCAATTCCATATTTCTTGAAGATGGATCTGATTGGTCTAATTGGAATGAGATGGCTCTCCTGATTTACTTATTTGTAAGAGGAAAGTGTTATCAAGGAGTTTAATGACATCTCTCCAGGCAGCCATTGAGCAGGTGTATGGGGACAAGGACTCTAAATAGAGAGCGTAAGAACAGGAAGAAAACAATAGACATTTCAAAGATCAAAAAGGGTCACAACTCATATGGTCATTGACCTTCTAGCTACCTGGACATGTGGATAAAGATGGACCCCTAAAGAACTGACACGGAATTTATCAAGGGGCAACTGGTAGAGAGAGTGCTACTGTAGAATGGATTCTGAATGTTACAGTAGAGCACAATCCATCATAATATAGTGCAGTAGACAAATGTATAAAGATCAAAGGAAGGTGGAACAATATATCACCAGGAATGAAACTGTCATATAATTCTCTGCTCTGTACTCATAATCATGCACAAAATAGATAAGATTTTAGAAGTTATTATATTAGCTTCCAATTACTGCCACAACAAATAGCAACTTGAACAATATAATTTATTATCTTATACTTCCATAGGTCCAGAGTCAAATACAGGTTTCATCAGGTTAAAAATAGCAGAACACATTCTTCTCTAGGGACTCTAGTAAAACCCATTACCAGCCCATTTAGGTGGTTGACATAATTCAGGTCCTTGAGGTTGTAAGACCAAGGTACCATTATCTTGCTATCTATCAGCCTAGGGCCACCCCCATTTCTAGAAGGGGCTGCAGACCCTGGATCACGGTCCCCCTTCCTCCACCTTCAAAGCCAACAGCAATGACATGAGTCTCTCTCAAGTCTCAGATCTCTGCTCTTGCTCCTTCCCTCTCCTCTGTGACTCACCTGGACAAGTTCTCCCCTTTTAAGGATTTATTGGACTGGACTAAGCCCACACAATAGCCCAGGATACAGCTCATGGTCTGTATCCTGAATTACTTCTACAAAATCCTTTGCCAATTAAAGTCTATATTGACAAATTCTGGGGATTAGGGTATGGATATATTTAGGAACCATTATTCTTCTCACCAAAGTCACCTTGCTAGTGTTAATGATCCAAGAAAGGAAAAATAAAGAACAGGACCCAGTAGGTGTTTTTTTTTCAAACCCAACACTGAATCCTAAACTCTTTCTTCTATCATTTGCAATGAGAAGAACTTACAAGCCCCAGAATATGAAAGACTGGTGAAAAGCAATGAAATATCTGGGAAATATATTTTTTAATTAGCTATACTTTCTTTTATTTAAATCATTATTAGGTAAAAATGGATATAGTTGTCCTTTGTGCTGTTTTAACTTTTTAATGAATCCCTCTGTTATTCAAAAACCCCACTCCGGTTTCATTAAAACAGAAAAGAAAATCCTGAGCAAATAAGATTATTTAAATAGCATTTTGGTATCCTGCTAAAGCTGACCCCAGGTTGGCCCGGTCTTGAGACTGAAAATACCAAAGACTTCATAAACTCTGAAAATCACATATATGCTATTTTACCTGATGATTATTCTCATGATCAACATTGTTATAACAGCAGATAGTAATATTCAGTTTTTATGGATTCTGATTAGCTGAGTTACTTGGAAAACGAGAACACTTTTACCAAATTTCAGGACAGCTGGAAAGTCCTTCACTTTTCTTACACTCAACAAGGAGTAGACATTTCAAACTATTGCTTTTCCATATGGGGGATGGTGGGAGAGCACACAATAACCTGTAGAAATTGTTAACAATATCCACTTGCTTGGTAAGTTGTATCCCTCCAACCATGGATGAAGAGCAACCCAACCAGAGAAGCGCTGTTTTGTGTAATGAATTCATTGATTCTTTCCCTTTGCCAGCAGATTCTCAGGTATTCCTTCCTCCTGACTCAGTCATAATCAACTACTCAGTAAGAACAACTATGAACATACATCCCAACTGTGTCACATGAAATCTCAAGGACTGCAATGAAATATACCAAATCATTTACTTTGGGTATGTGAAGAGCTTAACTAAGCTGTTCTGTGGTATTGCTGCCTGGGCATCCATTTTGTTTAGCCAAGGAGTTTGCACAGACCTTCACTGACACCAGCCACTCATGCAGGCGCATGCCGCAGGGCCACCTGAAGAGTCCCAAGCAAGTGTAAGTTCCTGATATGACTTCCCCAACAGCCCTTGGGCTCAACAGTCTTCCTATTCTCACAGCACCTTCCGCTTATGCACTCCTTAGATGAGACTCCCATGTAATTTGCCAAATTCCATTCTTTTGGTTTTAATTGACCAATCTGGAACCCCAAAGCACTCCACCCCTGGATCCAAATAAAGGCATGTGCCCCAGGTCCTGCCCCTCTCCGTCTGCACTCTGCCTTGACCTGCACATGGGGTCCCTCATGGTATACCAGGGACTTCCTCCAGGGCCTGTTAGGAGCAAACTTCTCTGATTCGAGTCCTCCTGTGGTGTAGCAACCACAGCTCACCATCCATCATCCTTAAGAAATGTCTACTTAATAAATGTTCACTTGATAAATTTTTACCAGCTTAGTACAATGACATATGACTATTTGTTTCATTCTTTAACTGCACTAAAAAGTAAAGTTTTGTGTTTGTGTGTGCCTGTGTGCTGTACTTTTGTTTCTTTGAACTTTAAAAATCCTCTTTTTTATTTTTTAACTCTCTATCATTGAGAATTGCTAGCTAATTCCAAGCATGTTGTCTAAAGTTAAATAGAGATCCATTTCCTAACCAACTTAAAACTTTTCAGCATTTGACAGCAAACACACCACCCCTTTTTTAAAGATGATGTTGAAGGTGATAATGTAAATACTCTTTCTAGTTATAAAATATTTAGTAGTTAATAATTTTTTACTTTTAAACCATTTTAGATTTTTTATGCATTCTGAGTACAGCTCCTGGAAAGAACTGACCATCATATTACCATATATTGTAAAGGGGAGGGCTTGAGATAACCTGTTAAAGAAGAGAACTACTATAAAGCACCAACAAATAAAATACCAAGTTATTCTATTCCTATTAGTAATTACACAGTCTCTTCATGTGCTAAGACCATAAAATTCCAAGGAAAAGAAACAAGAAGAAAATCTGGTGTTGGAGTAACAGACTTCTCGGAAAACAAAACAAACAAAAAGGAATACTAACCTTCAGAGAAAACAATTTTTAAATTATATTCCATCAAAATCAAAATTTTTTTCTTATCCAGTGCTCAACTAAGTAAATAAGACAGCACACTAATGACTTAGTATAAAATGGATCAGTTCCTAGAAACACACAAACAGCCAAGACAGAATGGTAAAGAAATAGAAAATATGAACAGACTGGTAACAAGTGAAGAGAATGAGTAATCTAAATCTTCCCACCAAAGAAGCCCAAGACCTCGTGGCTTTACTCGTGAGTTCTAACAAATATCTAATAAAGTATTAATACCAAAACTTCTCAAACTCTTCCAAAAAATTGAAGAGAAGGGGACACCTCCAAACTCATTTTACAAGACTAGCATTACACTGATACCAAAGCCAAACTCCACAAGAAAGAAATGACAGGCCAGTATCACTGATGAATATAGATGTAAGAACCTTCTACATAATACTAACAAACAGAATTCAATGGCACATTAAAAGAATCACACACTATGGTCAGATTGGTTTTCTCCATCAAATGGAACAATGGTTTGACATATGCAAATCAATGTGATACACCACATTAACTAACAAATAATAAAAATCATATCATCTCAGTAGATGAAGAAAAGCAATTTTAAAAATTCAATATCCTTTCATGATGAAAACTCTCAACAAATAAGGTTTTGATGGAATGTACCTCATCATGGTAAAGCCTGTATATGACAAGCACACAGTTAACACCATGCCCAATGGCAAAAATTTGCAAAATTTTCCTCTACAATCTGGAACAGAACAAGGGTGCCCACTCTTCCCACTACTATTCAACGTAATGCTGGAAGTACTAGGCAGAGTCAGACAAGAAAAAAAAAAAAAGGCATCCAAATAAAAAAGGAGTAAAATTGTCTCTGTTTGCAGATGACATATTCTTATACATCATAGAAACCCTAAAGACTCCACCAAAAAACTGTTAGAACTAATAAACTAATTCAGTAAAGTCATGGATACAAAATCAATATGTGAAAATGAGTTGCACATCTATACACTGCCAATGAACTATCAGAAAGAGCAATTAAGAATATGATCCCATTCACAATAACATCCAAAAGAATAAAATGGTTAGGAATAAACTTAACCAAGGAGGTGAAAGATGTGTATGCTGAAACCTCTAAGAAATTCATTTTAAGAAGTGAGAGAGACACATATAAATGATATCTCATGTACGTGTTTACAAGAATCAGTATTGTTCACATGTCCATATTAACTAAAGTCATCTACACATTCAATGCAACTTTATCAAAATTCTGTTAGCATTTTTCACAAAAATAGAAAAACGATCCCTAAAGACCCCAAGTAGCCAAGTCAATCTTTAAAAGAGCAAAACTGGAGTTGTCACATGTCCTGATTTCAAGCTATCTTACAAAGTTACAGTAATCAAAACAGGATAGTACCAGCATAAAAAGAGACACATACACAATGGAAAAGAATTCAAAGCCCACATATAAGCATATGCATATACAGTCAGCTAATCTGTTTAAAGGATGCCAAATAACACCCATATGAGGAAAGGACAATCCCTTCAATAAAACATCATGGGAAAACTGGATACACCCATGCAAAAGAATGATACCGGACACCTATCTTATACCACTTACAAAAATTTGCTTCGATCAGATTGAAGACTTAAATGAAAGACCCTAAACCATAAAACTCCTAGAAGAAAATATAGGGGGAAATCTCCTTGACGTTGGTTGTGGCAATAATTTTTTTGGATATGACACCAAAAGCATAAACATTAAAATAAAAAAATAAATGAATGATACTATATCAAACTAAAAGTATTTTATACAGCAAAGGAAACAATAAAGAGAGGAAAAAAAGGAAACCTACAGAATGGGAGAAATCATTTGCACATCATATTTCAAGAAAGGATAATATACAATCTATATAAGGAACTTATACAACTTAATAATAAATATATATATATACAAACTAACGGAAAAATGAGCAAAATACGTAAAAAGACATTTCTCAAAAGAAGAAATGTAAATGGCCACATGCACACAGAGTTGAGAAACATCACAAATCATCAAGGAAATGCAAATCAACACCACAAAGAGATATCACTTCGCACGTGTAAGAAAAACTTTCATATAAAAAAAGTAGATAGTAAGTACTTCTAAGAATGTGGAAAAAGGGGCCCATTGATCATTATTGATGGGCATGTAAACTAGCTCAAACTTTATGGAAAAACAGTATGTAGGTCCCTCAAAAACATAAAAATAGAACTACCATAAGATCCAACAATACACTTCTGGGTATATAATAAAAGGAAATGAAAACAGTATCTCAAAGAGATATCTGTACTTTCATGCTCATTGCAACATTACTCACAATAGCAAAGATAGGGAGACAACTTTAGTGTCCATTGGTGGATAAATGGATAAAGAACATGTAGTAGATATACAATGGAATACTATTTCAGCTTTAAAAAGGAAATCTTGACATTTACAACAACATAGATGAACCCGGAGGACATTATGCTAAGTGAAATTAGCCAGAAGGAGGAAGAAAAATACTGTATGATCTCACCTACATATGGAATCAAAAAAAGTTAAACTTACAGAAAGTAGAAGGGTGGTTATCAGAACTCAAGAATAGGGAAATGGAGAGGTGCTAGTCTAAGGCTACCAACTTGCAGTTGTAAGAAGAATGAGCTCTGGGAAATCTAATGTACAGCATGGAAACTTCATAAATACTATACTGCGTGCTTGAATCTGCTAAGAAAGTAGACTTTAAGCATTCTCACCAAAATAAATAAATAAAATTGGTAAAAATAAGAAATGCAGGATGTATCAACCTGGTTGAGATAAACATTTCACAAAATGTATGTGTGACACATAACAACACTGTACATTTTAAGCATATATTTATTTCTCAATTATACATCAGTGAAGAAAAAAATTAAAATTAATTAGATGATTCCACCATACATGCACTAGAATGCTAACATTTAAAAGCCTGACAACACCAAATGTTAGCATGGATGTGGGACTATAGGACTCTCACCTAATACTAGCATGCAAGAAATGGCAAATGACCTTGGAGGACACCTTGACAGTTTCTTATGTAGTAAAACATGTACTTACATAAAATGTAGTAGTTATGTCCCCAGAAATGTATCCAAGAGAAATGAAAACAAATATTCACTAAACAACATGAACTCAAATGTTCATAGAAGCTTACTCATAATATGAAAATTCAAGTGTCCATTATTACGTGAATGGAAAAACACATGGTGATATATGCATAGAATCTCTATAAGAGATAAGAGTGAGTAATGCACAGAAAGGAAGGACTCATACTTGAAACACCTAGATTAAACTCAGAGCACCTGATTAAGTGGAAGAAAATGAATACAAAAGACTGCATGCTCTGAGATTACATTTACTTGAAACTGTAGAGAATTCAAAATTAGGCTGACAGAAAACACATGACTGGTTGTAAGGGGCTAGGTAGAGAGAGGACGGCATTTACCACAAAAGGGCACATGGAAATATTTTTAGATAATGGAAATATTTTAAACCATTTTTAGAGTGTTGGTGGCTACATGACTGTATATATTTCTCAAAACTCAGCATAATAACTAATTCTTTTGTATGCAAATCACTGCTCAATAAAATGGATTTTTTAATGTACATAATATATAGATAGATAGATATAGATAGATAGATAGATAGATAGATAGATAGATAGATAGATAGATAGATAGATAGATAGATGATAGATCTATGTAAATATCTCAGTTTGGAAAGCACCTAACAGCTTATTCCAATACATTATGAACATTTCAGAAAATACAGAAAATTTTTTAAGTTTTCCAAGTTTCTACTTCCCTGAGACTTTAAAGTAGTACTGGAACTTTTTCTGTAAGTAAAATAAGCACCCAAGAGAGTTTCCCAGGAGACATTAAGTTTATAAATGTAATTAGTTACTTCAGTTCTAAAATTCTGTGGATGCAATAATAATAATTAACCTCTTTTTATACCACAGTCCCAAGTGCTATTCTAAATCAGTCTCTAAAGGTAAGCAAAAAAATCATTTAACATCACACTTTATCCAATTGTAGTCACTTTAACATCGGCAAGGTAATAGTTTTTTTCTGGACAAAGCAAACAAGGTAGATATATCCGAAATCAAGTCACACTATGCATGATGAATGAAGAGGAGGGATTTAACCAAATGGTGAAAGTTTAGAGATATTTCAGTGAATGTAAATGCAAATTTTTCTAATAATCATGCTGTTAAAGTAGAATGATGGACCTCAAGAAATAGTGAAGTTTCCCATCACTGGACAGAAATGTAGTGGAGAAATTGCAGACTATTTTAGAACCAGGCTGGTTCATATGCCCTTAAATCCTATTCTAATCTAACACTCTATGGTTTTGAATAATTCCATGTTTCTGGATAGACTTGCCAAAGAAATAGAAAATCCCTGAGGAGACATGGAATTACATATTTACAATGAAAAAAAAAATCTAGGATTTGGAGAGTTTTCATTTTTGCCAAAATCTAAAATAGAAGCCAGAGGACCAGCTCTTAATTCAGTTGTATGACTTCTTGATTCATCACCACACCTAATCATTGGGCCTTCTTTGGCAAAAATGTGGTTCAGAATACATGTTACTTGAAACTAGGAGAAATATCAGAAATTGGGATACACTGGATTGTAAAATGAATTACTTAAAGATAGTATAACACTTGAACTTATTCCTGGTGTAAGTCAACATTTAGACTTTTTCTGGGGTCATCTGAAAAAAGCCTTGGAAACGTAGTCAGGGATTATAGACAGCTTTTCATTCAAAGGAAAGAAAATGACATACTTAGGCAAAAATCGAACATGAATGTGGTGTGGTTTTGAATGGGATTAACTATACTATTTGGAAGTGTGACCGTTGAATCTGAGAGAGATTTATATATAATCAGAATTGAAGCAATAACAGAATTAAAGAAAAATGGATGGAAAGTAGTAGGAAAAAAAAATACCCATAAAATACCAACTGTTCTACAATCGGTATGTGTAAGTACACTTTATTATGTAATTTTCCATATTATCCATATTTATACGGTAAGCAGTCTGAGATTTAATATTTGTTTACAGGTATATTTTATAATTAAAGTATAATTACCCCTCTGCCAAAAATTTTAGTGAGTGCAGACGTCAAGTCTTACAGCTTTACCACAGGTATGTAAATGAAAGTGCTTAATGCACTTCGGTTACAATGAAACTTTTTCACATTTTACTGATAGCAGCAAGGATTTCAAATTACCATCACTAATCCTCACCCCCTGCCACATTTTGGTCCTTTTCTGCTCACCCTCCTCCATAGTTTCTACACTGATTCTAATTAGTTGAGTTACTTGAAAAGTGACAACTACTATTCCCCGAATTCGGGAAAGGTAGAAACTCCTTCACTTTTTCTATATACCACAGTGACTACGTGTTATAAACTATTGCTTTTCCATGTGGGATTGGTAGGGGGAACATACCACAAAAACCCTCAGAAATCATGAACAATATCCACTTGCCAGACAAATCACATGCCCCCAGCCATGGATGAAGAGCACCCCGACCTCAGAACCACTGTCTCATGTAATGAATTCATTGCTCCTTCCCTTTGCCAGCAGATTCTCAGGTATTCTTTCTCCTGACTCAGTCATAACCAATTATTCAGTAAGAAAAATGAAGAAGATACATCCCAATTACATTACATGAATTCTATGAATTGCAGTGAAATGTACAAAATCATTTTTCAGATGTTTCAAGAGCTTAGCTAGCTGCTCCATGGTTTTGCTGCCTGGGCCTCCATTTTTTTTGGTCAAGAAGTTTGCAGGACCTTTCAACTGACACGAGCCCCTTCTGGCGGGTGCATGCGCACAGAGCCAGCTGCAAGCCTCACGTATGTACAGATACCCAATAAGGTTCTACAATATCTCCTGTGCTCAACAGCCTCCCACACCTCAAGGTGGAAATTAGCACAATGCACAACATTTTTAACCAATTGTGTGCTGAAGGGTGGCACTATGAGCACTGTCATGGTTCACATTGTGTGTCAACTTGACTGGGCCACTGGTCCCCAGACTGCTGAAAGATGTCATGCCACAGGTTCAAGAAACTCAGTGAACCCCAGATGAATCAACTCAAAGAAAATCACTCAGATGCACATTATAGTGAAATATTGAACATAAAGTTAGGAGTAAATTATTATAGCACCTAGAGCAAAATAGCACCTTCTCTGTGAAGGACCAACAATGTGACTGAAGGGAAGGCTGGTCTCCAGTTCCTCCACATCCTCACCAATGCTTAATAGTATCATTTTCAAATATCCTTTCAGCCATGCTCACAGGTGTGTAGTGGTATTTCGTTGTGGTTTGAATATGCATTTCTTTCCCTCATGGCTAGTGATGCTGATGTGACTGTTTTTTCATTTCCTTATTTGTACTTGTAGATATTCCTTGGTAAAGTATATGTTCACATCCTATGCTCATTCTGTAAACTGAGCTATTTGTTTTCTTATTACTGAGTTATGGAGACTTCCTTGTTTTCTGGTTAAGATTCTTTTATCTTATACCTATTTTGAAAACACTTTTCTCAAGATGTGGCCTATCTTCCTTTTCAGAAGCACAATGGTGTCCTTGAAAAAGCAGATATTTATTGTTTTGATAAAATCTAAATAGAAACTTTTAAGTGATTCATAATATTCATAATATTATGTAATAATATCCTTTCCAGAAAACAAGATCACAAAAATTGTCCCCTTTGTTTTCTTCTAGAAATTGATAGTCTTAGATTTTACATTTAGGTCTTATCCATGTTGTGTCATTTACTTTATTTATTTTTATTTTTGCATGTGGACGTCTAATTCTTGCAGCACCATTTGTTGAAAAGGCCGCCATTCTTTTACAGAACCGTAGTGTATTATCAAAAATTAATTGATGATACAGTTATGGAAAAACCAAAAGCAAATATATCAAATATTATCATAGACCATTTTAACATACCGGTCTCAGAAATTCAAAGACAACAAGAAATAGATATTTAGAAATGAAATTAGTAAGCACAATCCATATAATATACAGAGAATTCTGTACACAAAAGAACATATTTCATTATTTTCAAGCAATGAAATTGACGAAACTTGGTCATACACTTGGTGACAAATTGTGTCAAAAGAATTTCACAATAACCAATAGAGTTAGGTTTGTCATGCAGCAAAAGAATTATAAATCAATAGCAAAAGAGAACTAAACAAAATCTCACAGAACTCAAAGTTAAGTAACACAAGGTTTAAATAATATTTTTACTAAAACTGGCATTTCAAAGGAAAATTTGTAATTTTTAAAATTGAATAAAAAGGGAACTATAATGTAGCTATTTAGTGCCTATGGAATAATTTATACATCTAAATCCATATACCACAAATTAAAAGACTTTGAAAATAAAGAAAATGAGCATTAAACTCAGAAGAATGGGTAATGGTGTACAGAACAAATGAACAATGAAAGAAGGAACAGTGTAAATGATAAAGATATTTTCAGGTATAACTGAAAGAGGAGTAAATACAAATGACAAAAAATGAACACAAACCAAAACACAGCTGAGAAAGTTTCCCAAGATAAGCAGATGACTACCAAGATTTATCAAAGGGGAAGTGGAAAAAAAGATAAAAGAAACAAAATATGGTATGAAAAGTAGAAAATTAGTTATAGCAACAATGGAATAAATTTTAAAAGACCAATGAATATTAAATAAAGAAGTTAAAATCTAATCTGAGTACATGAATTCCCAGAATTTTGTGCAGAAAGGAATAGAAAACATAAGTAAGCATTAAAAATTAAAATAAAATTCTCAGCAATCTAGGAGTTCAATATGTACAGATGACTCTTAACCAGTTTTGAGGAAGAAGGTAATACCTATCTAATTCAAGAGGTATAGAACATGTCTAGAATTGACAAAATAGTCTTAAACAGAAAGAACAAAGTTAGGGAACATTTACAACTGATTTCAGGATTTCAAAACTATATAAATTTGGAATTTGATCATGATTATTAGGAGAATATATTGAATTATCTCTGATTTTCCTCAGTTCAAGATCAGTTTCCTCTCCCATCTATGATCCAATCTACAGGGAACAACACACTAGGCTACAAGGAATTCTGACAGACGAGTAAGAGTGGAAATACTTTCAAAGAGGTGTACCTTAGTGAGTACCAAGAGAATTCATATAAAATTAAGCTATTTCTGTCTTTAAGGAAATGTCCATGTAGATAATGTCTCGTTGAAGTCATTACACAACAAACACACACACACACACACACACACACACACACACACACACATTTTAGCCCATTGATGGATGACTGGGTAGGGAACATGGAGCATATACAAAACACGGTATTATTCAGCCTTAAAAAGGAAGGAAACCCTGACATGTACAATACGGGTGAACTTAGAGGACATTGTGCTAAGTGAAATTAGCCAGAATAATAAAGAAAAACACTTTATGATCCACTTAGGTATGCAATCAAAAATATTTAAATTTGTGAAAACAGAGAGCAGAGGGT
Source organism: Manis pentadactyla (assembly GCF_030020395.1). Lineage (NCBI taxonomy): Eukaryota > Metazoa > Chordata > Mammalia > Pholidota > Manidae > Manis > Manis pentadactyla. The sequence goes on along the minus strand of NC_080031.1, from coordinate 9,736,497 downwards.
GTTTATCAAGGACTAAGGAACGCGGAAAATGGGGAGATGCTGGTCAAAGGGTACAAGCTCCCAGTTCTGAGTTGATAAGCTCTGGGAAATCCAAAGTACAGCGTGGCAACTTCAGTTAATGCTTTATTGTGTGCTGGAATTTGCTAGGAAACTAGACTTAAACATTCTCACCAAAACAAGAAAAAATTAATGATGATATGAGAAGGATGTCAGTTCACCTGCTTTTGATAAACATTTCACAAAACTTGTATATCAAATCACCACACTGTACACTTAAAACATAATATTTCATGTCAATTATACCCAATATATCAAAAAAATTAAAAATAAGATAACTTAGATGATTCCACATCACATGCCCAAGAATGCTAATGTTACAGATAGAAAGAGCTTGGCGTCTCTGCCTCCATACTGTATTTTCTCCGTTGCTGTCTTCAACTTTAGGCCAAAAGGGAAAAAAAAAGAAAGGGCTTCTGCTCAGTCCTACAGCCCTGCACTCAGGCTTCTTGGTCACCAAAAGGAATCTTACTTACAGTTTAAGATTTTTGCAAATAGCTCCTTACCGGACCGTGCCTCCCCCTAAAAATAGGGAAATATGTATGAAGATAATGCTGCCCCAGCAAAGGGTTTATGGGCATGGTGAGCAGACCTGGGTCAACAGGCATCAACAGAGCGTCTGGGCTCTCCTCTCGGACCCTCGCTGGTCCCCAGATCTCTACAGCCTTCTGTCCCTCCCTAACCTGCTCCCCTTTCCCTAGCATAAAAGAAGCTTCCAAGCAACCCTGAGTTATTATGGGGCTTTAGGACATGAGCCCTCCATCTTCCCAGTCTTCTGGCTTCCTGAATAAAGTCACTTTCCTTCCCCAACATCTTGTCTCTCATTTTATTGGCTTCTCATACAGCAAATGGCACGAGCTTGGCCTTGGTAACACTAATATGTAAAAGCCTGACCACACTAAGTGCTGGCATGGATGTGGAGCTATGGGACTGTCATGGATTACTGTTAGAAATAAAAAAAATTGCTAAACCTTGGAGGACACCTTCACAGTTTCTTATGTTGCTAAACGTATACTTAGGTAAATTGTCGTATTTCTACTCCCAGGAACCTATCTAAGAGAAATAAAAATGAATATTCACTTAAAAACATGAACTCAAATATACATAGCAGCTTTATTCGTAATAACAAAAGGTGTAAAAACTCAAGGGTCTCTCATCTGGTGAATAAACAGTGATATGTCTCTAGAATCCCTATAATGGGTAATTCTCAGCAATACAAAGGAAGAAACAACTCACACTTAAGACACTTGGATTCAGATCAGAGCACCAGATTAAGTGAAAGAAAACATACACAAAAACTATAGGCTGTGAGACTGCATTTACATAAAATCCTAAGAATTCAAAGTGACACTGAAAGAAAACCCATGACTGCTTATGAGGGGCTGACGTACAGAGAGGACAGCACTTACTGCAAAGGGCACCTGGGAGCATTTCAAGGTAATGGAAATATTGTGACCTACTGTAGTGGTGGTGCCTACATGACTGAGTATTATTCAAACTCAACATATTCAATGTAAAACATTCTATGTATAAATCATATCAACAAAATGGGGTTCACAATATGGACATGGACATATACATTCTTGGAAATAATCTCAGTTTGAAAAGCAGCTAAATCTTATTTCAATACATCATCAACATTTCAGAAAATACATTTTTTAAGTTTTCCAAGCTGATAGTTCCCTGCTTGCAAGTAGTTCTCTAAACTTGTCTTTAAATAAATAAATCAAGCACCCAGGAGGGACCCCAGGAGACTCTCTTGGTAACTTTGTGATTTGATTAGTTACTTCAATCCTAACATTCTGTGATCACAATCATAATAATTAGCCTTTTCTTATGCTATGGTCCCAAGAGCCATCCTACACCACATCTCCAAAGGTGAACAAAATATCATGAAACATCACACTTCATCCAATTGTAGTCCCTTTCATATAGACGATGTAATAGTATTTTCAGGAGAAAGTTAACAAGCTGGATAGATCTAAAATCAAGTAACAATGGGCCTGATCAGAGATCAGACTGACCTAAACAAATGACGAACGTTGAGAGACACATTTCGGTGAGTGCAAACACAAATTTTTCTAACAATCGGGGCTGTTAAGTAGATGATGGGACCCAAAAAGTAGTGAGTTGAAGATCACTGGACAGCAACGTGGTGGGAAACTGCAGAATGTTTTAGGACCAGGCTGGCTTGTGTGCCTTTTGAATGCTCTTCCAATCTGATGCTACAGTTTTGAATATTTCAGAGTTTCTGGACAGACCCACAAAAGAAATAGAAATTCCCTGATGAGACATGAAATTACACCTACAACAACAACAAAACACAGATTTATGGTACCTTCAGCCATTTTGGTCAGTAATCTAAAGTATCAATCAGAGGACCTGCTCTTAATTCACCTGTGTATCATTTCTTCCTTCATCTCCAAACCTAATCATTTTGTTCCCTCAGCAAAAATGCCAACTGTTATACATATTACTTAAAAATCTCAAGAATACTTGAGATTGAGATATACTGGATTATGAGGTAAAAAATTAAACCAGAGTATTATACTTGGACTTATTCCTAGTGTAAATCAACACTTAATGCTCTTTCTGTGGGAATAAGAAAAAGGACTGGGAAAGGGATTCAGGGATTATAAAAAGACAGGTTTTCATTCAAAGGAAGAAGGATAAACTCTTTAAGCAGATATTGAATATGCATGTGGTGTGGCTTTGAATGGTATTAACTGTCATATGGGGAAGCGCCACAGTTGAATCTTAGACAGATTTATACAGAATCAAAATTGAAACAATTAACAGAATTAAAGAGAAACGGATGGAAAGCAGTACGAAGAAAAATACCCAAAGCTCAGGTTTCTTAACATATTTGAATGAAGAAAATATAAACTGTTCTACAATCAGTATGATGTAAATACACGTTATTGTAAAATTATCTGTATTTATATGGTAAGCAGCCTGAGACTTCAATACTTGTTTACACTTCTATTTTATAAGGCACAGTGTAATTACTCCTCCGCCAAAACTTTTAGTGAGGGTAGATGTCAAGTCTTACAGCTTTAAAACGGGTTTGCAAATGAAAGTGTTGAATGCACTTTGGTTAAAATGGAATTAGTTCTGTGTACATAAATTGGTCATTTTAACTTAAGACTGCAGGAGTAGTCACAAAATAAAAAAGGAGAGCGCATCAGCTGTTGAGCAAAGGGGAACAATACTCACAGATTGAGCTGAACATTTCAAACACCATCTCTCTGCACCCACTTTTCTACCCTTCTGTTAATACCCTGGTCTTCAAATGGCAGCAAAGAATACAATGTATAAGAGACCTTTTTGATAGAACCTGGAGGGTCAGCTAGGAGTCAGGGAGAGAGGAAAGGTGTGTTATTTTTCTGGATGCTCCCTGAGACGTAACATCCCAAGGAATAATGAAGAAACACAGTGACCTTTCCCCCAAGAGACTTTTTCTATGCTTAAAAAGATTGTGCAAATTATGAACCATATGTAATTGACCTAGTTGTTCTGTAACAATGTGGACAAAAAAGTTTATGTCACTATCAAAAATAGAAGCAAAGAAAAACTATGCAGCCTTATGGAGAGATCAATTTTTATGACATCAAAACAACTTCAGTCCAAGTTATTGGGCTTCCACATAGCACACAGACACTCCACACAAAACCAACAACGGAAGTGAGTAGAAACAAACACAGGCTCCCTTTATTTGACTCTCTTGGCTGGTTTTCATAATTTCTCCTCTTTCATATAGACAACACCTGCAAAGATGAAATAATGTTGAGAAAAGTGATTTAGCAGTGGTTAACATTCCCTTATTCCATTTTCCAAGTATATTGACTGGATTCTCAACTAAGTCTGTCTCTCCACTTAGGAACAGAATTTACCTGGGAAATAGAGGGTCAGGAAAAGTACATGAGAAAGGGAACGAGAATTGGGTAAACAAAACCATGAAGACTAGAGTTTTGTGAGACCAAGCAGATAATTTCGTCCTACCAAAAATTTTAAATGCTAGAATACTGAGGTATTTTCTCACAGTCGTGTACGTATCCCAGACATGTAATTTATCCCAATCCTACATGTATTAAGGTCAGAGGCAGGGAGAAAATATATCACTCTCCCTCTTCACTCAAAGCTTTTTCTACATCTTCTAATCATTGGTAATGCAAGCTGACACTTGTTTAAGCTGGTTTTCATCTCTCTATATTATGATTCTTTCAGAGACACGCTGCCCACCAGGCATCGCCTGCGATGGACACACACAACCGCACCGCAGTGACTGAATTTACCCTGACCGCCTTCCCGGCTCTCCACAGGCTCCAGGTCTCCCTCTTCGTGGTCCTCCTGCTCACGTACACGCTCACGCTAACAGGAAATACTGTCATCATTTCCCTCATATGGGCTGATGATCGCCTCCAAACCCCAATGTACTTCTTCCTCAGTAACTTGTCATGTTTGGACATTTTATACACGACCTCAGTCACCCCAAAGCTGCTAGCCTCTCTCCTAGAAGGCAGGAATGACATATCTTTGGCTGGCTGCATGACACAAATGTACTTTGTATTTTTCTTGGCAACTGTGGAGTTTATCCTCTTGGCAGTGATGTCCTATGACCGCTACGTGGCCATCCATAAACCCCTGAACTACACCATAATCATGAACAGCAGGGTCTGTCTCCTGCTGGTTCTGGGATGCTGGGTGGGGGCCTTCCTGTCAGTGCTCTGCCCAACAATTGTGGTTACCAGACTCCCTTTTTGTTATAAGGAAATTAAGCACTTCTTCTGTGACCTGGCCCCCCTGCTCCACGTGGCCTGCATTGACACTCATTTCATACAGATGTTGAGCTTCATATTATCCACATTGGTCCTCCTGACCTCACTGCTGCTCACCACTGTGTCCTACACCTACATCATCTCTACCATCCTGCGCATCCCGTCAGCCCAGGGACGTCAGAAGGCCTTCTCCACCTGTGCTTCTCACATCACTGTTCTCTCCATCGCCTATGGAGGCAGCATCTTCATGTACGTGAGGCCCAGCCAGAGCCAGTCACTGGATTTTGACAAAGTGACAGCTGTCCTCACCACGATGGTGACCCCTCTTCTGAACCCCTTCATCTATAGTCTGAGGAATGAAAAGGTGAAGGAAGCTTGGAGAGAAGCTGGCAACAAAATTATGTCCTTATTGCACAGGAAAACTTAAAGTTTGCTTGCTAAGAATGCTTCATTTCAACACTTGGACTCAATGTACACAAGGCATGCATCAAATATACATGGTAAGAGATGAAGGAGTTCCATGCCACATGAGACACAAAGTATCGTAGTCAGAGTGCAAGGGTGCCATTCAGCCCTAGAAAAAATAACATGCTCTGAACTCAGTTTTTGGATCTTCTCACACACAAAGTTATTATGCATTAATGAAAAATACTGAACTAATATCAGAAAACCTGAAGTTCAAACCTGGTTCTTTCCTGCTTTTATCAGGTGACACACTTTCTGCACCTGAGCTTTCTCATGCCCACAGAGGGAAAGATAGTTTGTGCTATTCTTTTTTCTTTTTGTTTTTGTAGACTTAACCACAATTGTGTAAGTGGATGCTACCACACAACCACATGTAATAAAATGTGAAATATTTTTCTCACTGGGTCTCTTCATTTGTTTGAAGGTGATTGGCTTCATGCCTGACAGTTAAGTGCTGAAATCAAAATAAGATTAAGAAAATAATAACAACTAGAATAAGCTAGAGAAGTAACATAGCCCAGGGTTGGACAGTATACTGAAAAATGAATGTATATTGATAAATATGGAATGTATATGGAAATATATTTTAAATTATATGAACTCAAATCCAAATTTCTTTAAGGTAGATATGATTGTTCCAATTGGAATGAGGAGTTCTCTCCTGATTTACTTGTTCCTAAGAGGAAAGGGATGGGAAAGAGTTTAATGACCTCTCTCCATGTCACCACTGAACAAGGGCTCCTAAAAGGAAGCAAACGAACGGGGAGAAGACAACAGACATCGCTGAGGTCAGAAAGGGTCACTCCTCGTTTGCTCCTTGACTTCTACCTACATGGACACTGGACAAAGCAGAGGACGTAATACCTGACATGGAATATATCCTGGGGCAACAGTTAGAGGAAGTGCTGCCTTAGAATGGGGTCACAATATTTTAATTAGCACAGATCATCATAGGTAAGTGCAGTGGACAAAGGTTTTAAAGATCAAAGGAAGAAACTGCAACACCACGAGGCATGAATGTGTCATATAAGATAGGATTCTGGAAGTTGCTATGTTAGTTTCCAGTTGCTGCAACAACAGACTTGACAACTTAAAACAATAAAAGTTGTATCTGACAGCTCTGCAGGTCAGAATTTCAACACTGGTCTCACCAGGCTGCATTCCGTTCTGGGAGCTCTTGGGGAAAATCCATACCCTACTCATGCGGGCTGCTGGCAGAATTCCGCCTCCTGGACATGTAGCACCCAGGTCCTGCTTCCTTGCTGACTATCCAGCAACAGCCGTTTCCTGGTTTCTAGAAGGAGCAACAGACACTGGATCACGGTCCCCCTTCCTCTAACTTCAAAGCCAACAGCAATGGGGCAAGTCTCTCTCAAGCCTCAAATCTCTGCTCTTGCTTCTTCCGTCTCCTCTCAGAATCAGCTGGGCAAGTTCTCCCCTTTGCAGGACACATTAGACCGGATTGGGCCCACACAGTAATCCAGATAATATCACCAACACAAGGTCCACATCCTCCATTACTTCTGTAAAATCCCTTCTGCCAAATAAAGTTACATATTCACAGATTCTGGGGATTAGAAAGTGGACACATTTTGGTGCCATTTTTCTGCTTAACAAAGTCACACTGCGAGTGTTAATGATCCAAGAAAGGAAGAATAAAAGACAGCACACAGTATGGTGGATAAAACCAATACCAAATCCTAAAGTCTACCTTCCTTCTCTCACTAGCCCCCGAGTATGAAGGACTGGTGCAAAGCAACAAACATCTGGGAAAACATGTTTAATTAGGTATGTCTCTCTTACTCAAGTCATTATCAGGTAAACAGGAGTATAGTTGTGCTGTGTGGTGTTTTAATTTTTTACTGAATTCTCATGTCTTCAAAAGCCTCATTCTGGTATACTTAATACAAAAAAGACAATCCTGAATGAATAAAATAATTTAAACATCATTTTCCTATCTAACTGGGGCTGACATTAGGTTGAGCCCCTCTTGAACCTGACAAAACAAAAAGACTTCATAAACTCTGAAAAATCATATATACTTTATTTAGCATTGATGTTAATTATTCTAATGATCCACATTCTTATAATTGCAGATAATATTATCAGTTTCTACACTGATTCTAATTAGTTGAGTTACTTGAAAAATGACAACTACTATTCCCCAAATTTGGGAAAGGTGGAAAGTCCTTCACCTTTTTATATACCACAAGGATTACACGTTATAAACTATTGCTTTTCCATGTGGGATTGGTAGGGGGAACATACCACAAAAACCCTCAGAAATTATGAACAATATCCACTTGCCAGACAAATCACATCCCCCCAGCCATGGATGAAGAGCACCCCGACCTCAGAACCACTGTCTCATGTAATGAATTCATTGCTCCTTCCCTTTGCCAGCAGATTCTCAGGTATTCTTCCTCCTGACTCAGTCTTAACCAATTATTCAGTAAGAACAATGAAGAACATACATCCCAATTACGTTACATGAATTCTAAGAATTGCAGTGAAATATATAAAATCATTCTTTGGGAGTGTCAGGAGCTTAGCTAGCTGCTCCATGGTTTTGCTGCCTAGGCCTCCATTTTACTTGGTCAAGAAGTTTGCAGGACCTTTCAACTGACACTAGCCCCTTCTGGCGGGTGCATGCGCACAGAGCCAGCTGCAAGCCTCACGTATGTACAGATACCCAACAAGGTCCTACAGTATCCCCTGCGCTCAACAGGCTCCCACACCTCAAGGTGCCTTCCCCTTATGCACCCTTTAGATGAGGCTCCCATGTAACTTACCAAAACCCCACTCTTCTGATTTTAATTGACCAAAATGCATTTGGCCCAGGAACCCCAAAGCACTCTACCACTGGACCCAAATAACGGCATGTACGACAGCTCCTGCCCCTGTCTGCACGCTGCCTTGACTTCCTTCTGTGTCCCTCATGCTGAGTCAGGGACTTCCTACAGGGCCTGTAAGGAGCAAACCTCAATTTCAATCCCTCTTGTGGTCTTGCTATTAAACCATACTTCACCATCCACCATCCTGTTCTACATTTTGTAATGTACTTAATGTTAACTTGATAAATGTATGACAGAATAATACAACAATATACAACTATTTGTTTCATTCTTGAAGTTCACCTAGTTTCTGTGTGTCATGTGTGATGTACTTTTCAGAGATGTGTATTTCTTCCATGAATGTTAAAAACCCCTTTAAAGAAAACGTTTACTGTCTGGGATTGCTGGCTAACCCAAAGAATGTTGTTTAATGTTAACTAGGAAACCATTCATTTATATCAAGTTATTCTATTTTTATTAGTACTTGTATAGTCTCTTCATGGGTAAAAATTTATGCACATGCCCTCCTGACCTAGATTGGGATTCAGAGACATCACCTGCCTTTAGAAGAGCATACAAAATAGGCAGTGTGTCATTTTACTTGTTTAAGCAAACACGCCTCATGCTGTTTATGTAGCAGGGGTAAGAAAGGATTAGACAAGGCTATAGATGCATCCTTAAAATTTGTTTCATCCAATTACTAAATTTATCTCACTAAATAGGAAAGAAGTTATTCCATTATAGTTATAGCATTGAATTAAGTGGTGGAGATAAAACGGTGAAAAAGATTTCTGTTAAATTACACATTTTAATCTCTTGAAGCACTACTTTCAAGAATTTCTTAAAACCTTAAACATGGATCACATTTATTGTAAAAGTCATTTGAAAAATGGAAAGTAGCACAATGCACAACATTTTTAACCAATTGTGTGCTGAAGAGTAGCCCTATGAGAACTGCCATGGTTCACATGGTATGTCAACTTGACTGGGCCACTGGTCCCCAGACTGCTGAAAAATGTCATGCCACAGGTTCAAGAAACTCAGTGAACCCCAGATAAATCAACTCAAAGAAAATCACTCAGATGCACATTATAGTGAAATATTGAACACAAAGTTAGGAGTAAGTTATTATAGCACCTAGAGCAAAACTGAAGGACCAACAATGTGACTGAAGGGAAGGCTGGTCTCCAGTTCCTCCACATTCTCACCAATGCTTAATTTTTTTCTCATTTTTAAATATCCTTTCAGCCATGCTCACAGGTGTGTAGTGGTATTTCATTGTGGTTTGAATATGCATTTCTTTCCCTCATGCCTAGTGATGCTGATGTGACTGTTTTTTCATTTCCTTATTTGTACTTGTAGATATTCCTTGCTAAAGTATATGTTCACATCCTGTGCTCATTTCGTAAACTGAGCTATTTGTTTTCTTATTACTGAGTTATGGGGACTTCCTTGTTTTCTCGTTAAGATTCTTTTATCATATACCTATTTTGAAAATATTTTTCTCAATATGTAGCCTATCTTCATTTTCAGAAGCACAATGGTGTGCTTGAAAAAAAAGATATTTATTGTTTTGATAAAATCTAAATAGAAACTTTTTAAGTGACTGATAATATTATGTAATAAAATCCCTTCCAGAAACCAAGATCACAAAAATTGTCCCCTTTGTTTTCTTCTAGAAATTGATAGCCATAGATTTTTCATTTAGGACTTATCCACTCTGTGTCATTTACTTTATTTATTTTTATTTTTGCATGGGGATGTCTAATTCTTCCAGCACCATTTGTTGAAAAGGCTGCCCTTCTTTTAAAGAATTGTGGTGTATTATCAAAAATTAATTGATGATACAGTTATGGAAAAACCAAAAGCAAATATATCAAATATTATCATAGACCATTTTAACATACATGTCTCAAAACTCGAAGACAACAAGAAATAGATATTTAGAAATGAAATTAACAAGCCCAGTCAATATAATATACAGAGAATTCTGTACACAAATTGAAATGTTTCATCATTTTCAAGAAATGAAATTGACAAAACTTGGTCATACACTTGGTGACAAATGGTGTCAAAATAAATTCATGCCAATAGAGTTAGGTTTATCATGCAGGAACAGAATTAAAAATCAATAGCAAAAGAGAGCTAAACAAAATCTCACAGAACTCAAAGTAACACAAGGTTTAAATAATATTTTTACTTAAACTGGCATTTCAAAGGAAAATTTGTAATTTTTAAAATTGAATAATAAGGGAACTATAATGTAGCTATTTAGTGCCTATGGAATAATTTATACATTTAAACCCATATACCAGAAATTAAAAGACTTTGAAAATAAAGAAAATGAGCATTAAACTCAGAAGAATGGGTAATGGTGTTCAGAACAAGTGAACAATGAAAGAAGTAACAGTGTAAATGATAAAGATACTTTCAGGTATAACTGAAAGAGGAGTAAATACAAATGACAAAGCATAAACACAAAGCAAAACACAGTTGAGAAAGTTTCCCAAGATAAGCAGATGACTACCAAGATTTATCAATGGGGAGGTAGAAAAAAAGATAAAAGTAACAAAATGTAGAATGAAAAGTAGAAAATTAGTTACAGCACAGTAGAATAAATTTCAAAATACCAATGAATATTAAATAAATCTGAATTCATGAATTCACAGAAGAATAAATCTAATCTGAATTCATGAAATCACAGTAGAATATAAAAGTCAACGTTGTGCAGAAAGGAATAGAAAACATAAATAAGCAAAAAAGCATCAAAAATTAAAATAAAATTCTCAGCACACGAAGAGTTCAATATGCACAGATGACATCTAACCAATTTTGAGGAAGTAGGTAATACCTATCGAATTCAAGAGCTATAAAACATATCTAGAATTGACAAAACAGTCTTAAACAGAAAGAACAAAGTTAGGGAACATTTACAACTGATTTCAGGATTTTAAGACTATTTAAATTCGGAATTTGATCATGATTCTTAAGAGAATATATTGGATTATCTCTGATTTTCCTCAGTTCAAGATCAGTTTCCTCTCCCATCTATGATCCAATCTACAGGGAACAACACACTAGGCTACAAGGAATTCTGACAGACGAGTAACTGAAAATACTTTCAGAGAGGCGTACCTTCATGAGTACCAAGAGAATTCATATAAAATTAAGTATTTCTGTCTTTAAGGAAATGTCCATGTAGATAATGTCTTCTTGAAGTAGTTACACAACACACACACACACACACACACACACACACATTTTAGCCCATTGGTGGATGACTGGGTAAGGAACATGGAGCATATACAAAACACAGTATTATTCAGCCTTAAAAAAAGAAGGAAACCCTCCATGTACAACAATACGGGTGAGCCTAGAGGACACCGTGCTAAGTGCAATTAGCCAGAAGAAGAAAGAAAAACACTGTATGATCCTCTTAGGTATGCAATCAAAAATATTTAAATTTATGAAAACAGAGAGCAGAGGGTCTTTATCAGGGGCTAAGGAAGGCGGAAAATGGGGAGATGCTGGTCAAAGGGTACAAGCTCCCAGTTCTGAGTTGATAAGCTCTGGGAAATCTAATGCACAGCGTGGCAACTTCAGTTAATGCTTTATTGTGTGCTGGAATTTGCTAGGAAACTAGACTTAAACATTCTCACCAAAACAAGAAAAAAATTAATGATGATATGAGAAGGATGTCAGTTCATCCGCTTTTGATAAACATTTCACAAAACTTATGTATATCAAATCACCACACTGTACACTTTAAACATAAAAATTTCATTTGTCAATTATACTCACATATATCAAAAAAATTAAAAATAAGATAACTAAGATGATTCCCCCTCACATGCACTAGAACGCTAATGTTACAGATAGAAAGAGCTTGGCGTCTCTGCCTCCATACTGTATTTTTCTCCTTTGCTGTCTTAACCTTTGAGCCAAAAGGGAAAAAAAAAAAAAAGGCTTCTGCTCAGTCCTACAGCCCTGCACTCAGGCTTGTTGGTTATCAAAAGGAATTTGACTTACAGTTTAAGATATTTGCAAATAGCTCCTTACAGGACCATGCCTCCCCCTAAGAAATAGGGAAAATGTATGAAAATAATGACTGCTGCAGCAAAGGGTTTTATGGGCATGGTGAGCAGACCTGGGTCGGCAGGCATCAAATAACCAAGAACACAGAGCGTCTGGGCTCTCCTCTCGGACCCTCGCTGGTCCCCAGATCTCTACAGCCTTCTGACCCTCCCTAACATGCTCCCCCTTCCCTAGCATAAAAGAAGCTTCCAAGTAACCCTGAGTTATTATGGGGCTTTAGGACATGAGCCCTCCATCTTCCCAGTCTGCTGGCTTCCTGAATAAAGTCACTTTCCTTCCCCAACATCTTGTCTCCCAACCTTGGTAACACTAATACGTAAAAGCCTGACCACACTAAGTGCTGGCATGGATGTGGAGCTATGGGACAGTCAGGGATTACTGTTAGAAACAAAAATGCTAAACCTTGGGGAACACCTTCACAGTCTCTTATATAGGTAAACATATATTTACATAAAATATCATAGTTCTACTTCCAGGAACATATCTAAGAGAAATGAAAATAAATATTGACTTAAAAACATGAACTCAAATGTTCATAGCAGCTTTATTCATAATAGCAAAAACTGAAAAAACTAAAGGGTCACTCATCTGGTGAATAAACAGTGATGTCCCTAGAATCCCTATAATAGATAATCCTCAGCAAATACAAAGGAAGAAACAAGTCATACTTAAAACACTTGGATTCCGATCAGAGCACCAGATTAAGTGAAAAAAAAAAATACACAAAAACTATAGGCTGTGAGATTGCATTTACATAAAATCCTAAGAATTCAAAGTGACACTGAAAGAAAACCCATGAGTGCTTATGAGGGGCTGACGTACAGAGAGGACAGCTCTTACTGCAAAGGGCACCTGGGAGCATTTCAAGGTAATGGAAATATTGTGACCTACTGTAGTGGTGGTGCCTACATGACTGAGTATTATTCAAACTCAACATATTCACTGTAAAACATTCTAGGTATAAATCATATCAACAAAATGGGGTTCACAATATGGACATGGACATATACATTCTTGGAAATAATCTCAGTTTGAAAAGCAGCTAAATCTTATTTCAATACATCATCAACATTTCAGAAAATACATTTTTTAAGTTTTCCAAGCTGATAGTTCCCTGCTTGCAAGTAGTCTCTAAACTTGTCTTTAAATAAATAAATCAAGCACCCAGGAGGGTCCCCCAGGAGACTCTCTTGGTAACTTTGTGATTTGATTAGTTACTTCAATCCTAACATTCTGTGATCACAATCATAATAATTAGCCTTTTCTTATGCCATGGTCCCAAGAGCCATCCTACACCACATCTCCAAAGGTGAACAAAATATCGTGAAACATCACACTTCATCCAATTGTAGTCCCTTTCATATAGACGATGTAATAGTATTTTCAGGAGAAAGTTAACAAGCTGGATAGATCTAAAATCAAGTAACAATGGGCCTGATCAGAGATCAGACTGACCTAAACAAATGACGAACGTTGAGAGACACATTTCGGTGAGTGCAAACACAAATTTTTCTAACAATCGGGGCTGTTAAGTAGATGATGGGCCCCAAAAAGTAGTGAGTTGAAGATCACTGGACAGCAACGTGGTGGGAAACCGCAGAATGTTTTAGGACCAGGCTGGCTCGTGTGCCTTTCGAATGCTCTTCCAATCTGACTCTACAGTTTTGAATACGTCAGTGCTTCTGGATAGACCCACAAAAGAAATAGAAATTCCCTGATGATACATGAAATTACACCTACAACTAAAAAAAAACAGATTTGTGGTACCTTCAGCCATTTCCGTCAATCATCTAAAATAGCAATCAGAGGACCTGCTATTAATTCACCTGTGTATCATTTCTTCCTTCATCTCCAAACCTAACCATTTTGCTCCCTCAGCAAAAATGCCAACTGTTATATATATTACTTAAAACTCAACAGTACTTGACATTGAGATATACTGGATTATGAAGTAAAAAATTAAACCAGAGTATTATACTTGGACTTATTCCTAGTGTAAATCAACACTTATGCTCTTTCTTGGGAACAAGAAAAAGGACTGGGAAAGGTACTCAGGGATTATAAAAACACTGTTTTTCATTCAAAGGAAAAAGGGTGAACTTTTAAAGCAGGTATTGAACATGCATGTGGTATGGTTTTGAATGGGATTAACTATCATGTGGGGAAGAGTGACAGTTGAATCTTAGAGAGATTTATGCAGAATCAAAATTGAAACAATTAACAGAATTAAAGAGAAATGGATGGAAAGCAGTACAAAGAAAAATACCCAAAGCTCAGGTTTCTTAACATATCTGAATGAAAAAAATATGAACTTTTCTTTAATCAGTATGATGTAAGTACATGTTATTGTAAAATTATCGGTATTTATATGGTAAGAAGCCTGAGACTTCAATATTTGTTTATATTTCTATTTTATAAGGCACAGTGTAATTACTCCTCTGCCAAAACTTTAACTGAGGGTAGATGTCAACTCTTACAGCTTTAACACAGGTTTGCAATGCAAGTGTTGAATGCACTTTGGTTACAATGGAACTAGTTCTGTGTTCATAAATTGGTCATTTTAACTTAAGACCGCAGGAGTAGTCAAAAAATAATACCCCACAGGAGAGTGCATCAGCTGTTGAGCAAAGGGGAACAATACTCACAGATTAAGCGGAACATTTCAAACATCATCTCTCTGCACCCACTTTTCTGCCCTTCTGTTAATACCCTGGTCTTCAAATGGCAGCAAAGAATACAAGGTGTAAGAGACCTTTTTGATAGAACTTGGAGGGTCGGCTGGGAGTGGGGGAGAGAAAAAAGGTGTGTTATTATTCTGGATGCTGCCTGAGACGTAACATCCCAAGGAATAAAGAAGAAACACAGTGACCTTTCTCCCAAGAGACTTTTTCTATGCTTAAAAAGATTATGCAAATTATGAGCCATATATAATTGACCTAGTTGTTCTGTACCAACGTAGAAAAAAAATTATGTCACTGCAAGAAATAGAAACAAAGGAAAACTAGGCAGCCTTAGGGAGAAATCAATTTTTATGACATCAAAACAACTTCAGTCAGAGTTCCACACAGCACACCAACACTCCACAGAAAACCAAAAACAAAAGTGAGTAGAAACAAACGCAGGCTCCCTTAATTTGACTCTCTTGGCCAGTTTTCATAATTTCTCCTCTTTCATTTAGAAAATACCTGCAAAGATGAAATAATTTTGAGAGAAGTGATTCAGCAGTGGTTTACATTCCCTTATTCCATTTTCCAAGTATATTGACTGAATTCTAAATTAAATCTGTCTCTCCACTTGGGCACAGAATTTAGCTGGGAAATAGCAAGTCAAGAAAAGTCAAAGAGAAAGGGAATGAGAATTGGGGAACAAAATCATGAAGACTAGAGTTTTGTGAGACCAGGCAGATAAGTTCATTCTACCAAAAATTTTAAATGCAAGAATACTGAGGTATTATCTCACAGTCGTGTATCTATCCCAGACATGTAATTTATCCCAATCCTAAATGTCTTAAGGTCAGAGACAGGGTGAAAATATATCACTCTCCCTCTTCACTCAAAGGTTTTTCTACATCTTCTCATTGGCAATGAGAGCTGACACTTGTTTAAGCTGGTTTTCATCTCTCTACATTGTTAGTTTTTCAGAGACACGCTGCCCTCCAGGCATCGCCTGCAATGGACATGCACAACCGCACCGCGGTGACTGAATTTACCTTGACCGCCTTCCCTGCTCTCCACAGGCTCCAGGTCTCCCTCTTCGTGGTCCTCCTGCTCACGTACACGCTCACGCTAACAGGAAATACGGTCATCATTTCCCTCATATGGGCCGATAACCGCCTCCAAACCCCAATGTACTTCTTCCTCAGTAACTTGTCATGTTTGGACATTTTATACACGACCTCAGTCACCCCAAAGCTGCTAGCCTCTCTCCTAGAAGGCAGGAATGACATATCTTTGGCTGGCTGCATGACCCAAATGTACTTTGTATTTTTCTTGGCAACGGTGGAGTTCATACTCTTGGCAGTGATGTCCTATGACCGCTACGTGGCCATCCATAAACCCCTGAACTACACCATAATCATGAACAGCAGGGTCTGTCTCCTGCTGGTTCTGGGATGCTGGGTGGGGGCCTTCCTGTCAGTGCTCTGCCCAACGATTGTGGTGGTCAGACTGCCTTTTTGTTACAGGGAAATTAAGCACTTCTTCTGTGACCTGGCCCCCCTGCTCCACGTGGCCTGCATCGAGACTCATTTTATAGAGATGTTAAGCTTCGTATCATCCACCTTGGTCCTCCTGACCTCACTGCTGCTCACCACTGTGTCCTACACCTACATCATCTCTACCATCCTGCGCATCCCATCAGCCCAAGGACGTCAGAAGGCCTTCTCCACCTGTGCTTCTCACATCACTGTTCTCTCCATCGCCTACGGGAGCAGCATCTTCATGTACGTGAGGCCCAGCCAGAGCCAGTCACTGGATTTTGACAAAGTGACATCTGTCCTCACAATGATGGTGAACCCTCTTCTGAACCCCTTCATCTATAGTCTGAGGAATGAAAAGGTGAAGGAAGTTTGGAGAGAAGCTGCCAACAAAATTATGTCCTTATTGCACAGGAAAATTTAAAGTTTGCTTGCTAAGAATGCGTCATTTCAAAACATGGACTCCATGTACACAAGGCATGCATCAAAGATAGATGGTAAGAGAAGAAGAAGTTCCATGCCACATGAGACACAAAGTATCGTAGTCAGAGTGCAAGGGTACAATTCAGCCCTAGAGAAAATGACACGTTCTGAACTCAGTTTTTGGACCTTCTCACACACAGAGTTATCATGCATTAATGAAAAATACTGGACTAACATCAGAAAACCTGAAGTTCGACCCTGGTTCTTTCCTGTTTTTATCAGGTGACACTCTGTCTGCACCAGAGCTTTCTTAGGACCACAGTGGGAAAGATAGTTTGTGCTTTTCTTTTTGCTTTTTGTTTTTGTAGACTTAACCACAATTGTCTAAGTGGATGCAGCCACACCACCACATGTAATAAAAAGTGAAATTTTCTCACTTGCTCTCTTCATTTGTTTGAAGGTGATTGGCTTCATGCCTGACAGTTAAGCACTGAAATCAAAATAAGATTAAGAAAAACAATAACAAGTAGAACAAACCAGAGGAGTAGCATAGCCCAGGGCTGTACAGTATACTGAAAAATGAACATATATTCATATATATATAATGTATATGGAAATATATTTAAAATTATATGAGTTCAAATCCAAATTTCTTGAAGGTAGATATGATTCATCCGATTGGAATGAGGAGTTCTCTCCTAATTTACTTGTTCCTAAGAGAAAAGGGATGGGAAAGAGTTTAATGACCTCTCTCCATGTCGCCATTGAACAAGGGCTCCTAAAAGGAAGCAAACGAACGGGGAGAAGACAACAGACATCGCTGAGGTCAGAAAGGGTCACTCCTCGTTTGCTCCTTGACTTCTACCTACATGGACACTGGACAAAGCAGAGGACGTAATACCTGACATGGAATATATCCTGGGGCAACAGTTAGAGGAAGTGCTGCCTTAGAATGGGGTCACAATATTTTAATTAGCACAGATCATCATAGGTAAGTGCAGTGGACAAAGGTTCTAAAGATCAAAGGAAGAAACTGCAACACCACGAGGAATGAATGTGTCATATAAGATAGGATTCTGGAAGTTGCTATGTTAGTTTCCAGTTGCTGCCACAACAGACTTAGCAAATTAAAACAATAAAAGTTGTATCTGACAGCTCTGCAGGTCAGAATTCCAACACTGGTCTCACCAGGCTGCATTCCGTTCTGGGAGCTCTTGGGGAAAATCCATACCCTACTCAATCGGGCTGCTGGCAGAATTCCGCCTCCTGGACATGTAGCACCCAGGTCCTGCTTCCTTGCTGACTATCCAGCAACAGCCGTTTCCTGGTTTCTAGAAGGAGCAACAGACACTGGATCACGGTCCCCCTTCCTCTAACTTCAAAGCCAACAGCAATGGGGCAAGTCTCTCTCAAGCCTCCCATCTCTGCTCTTGCTTCTTCCGTCTCCTCTCAGAATCAGCTGGGCAAGTTCTCCCCTTTGCAGGACTCATTTCACTGGATTGGGCCCACACAGTAATCCAGATAATATCACCAACACAAGGTCCACATCCTCCATTACTTCTGTAAAATCCCTTCTGCCAAATAAAGTTACATATTCACAGATTCTGGGGATTAGAAAGTGGACACATTTTGGTGCCATTTTTCTGCTTAACAAAGTCACACTGCGAGTGTTAATGATCCAAGAAAGGAAGAATAAAAGACAGCACACAGTATGGTGGATAAAACCAATACCAAATCCTAAAGTCTACCTTCCTTCTCTCACTAGCCCCCGAGTATGAAGGACTGGTGCAAAGCAACAAACATCTGGGAAAACATGTTTAATTAGGTATGTCTCTCTTACTCAAATCATTATCAGGTAAATAATACAGTTGTGCTGTGTGGTGTTTTAATTTTTTACTGAATTCTCATGTCTTCAAAAGCCTCATTCTGGTATCCTTAATACAAAAAAGATAATCTTGAACACATAAAATAATTTGAACATCATTTTTCTATCTCACTAGGGCTGACCTAGGATAAGCCCGTCTTGAAACTGAAAATACAAAAAGACTTCATATACTCTGAAAAATCATATACGCTCTATTTTGCTTTGATGCTAATTATTCTAATGATCCACATTCCTATAATAGCAGATAATATAATCAGTTGCTACACTGATGTTAATTAGTCCAGTTACTTGGAAAATGACAACTACTATTCCCCAAATTTGGGAAAGGTGGAAAGTCCTTCACTTTTTCTATATACCACAGTGACTACATGTTATAAACTATTGCTTTTCCACGTCAGATTGGTAGGGGGAACATACCACAAAAACCCTCAGAAATTATGAACAATATCCACTTCCCAGATAAATCACATCCCCCCAGCCATGGATGAAGAGCATCTCAACCTCAGAACCACTGTCTCATGTAATGAATTCATTGCTCCTTCCCTTTGCCAGCAGATTCTCAGGTATTCTTCCTCCTGACTCAGTCATAACCAATTATTCAGTAAGAAAAATGAAGAACATACATCTCAATTACATTACATGAATTCTATGAATTGCAGTGAAATGTACAAAATCATTTTTCAGGTGTTTCAAGAGCTTAGCTAGCTGCTCCATGGTTTTGCTGCCTGGGCTTCCATTTTTTTTGGTCAAGAAGTTTGCAGGACCTTTCAACTGACACTAGCCCCTTCTGGCGGGTGCATGCCCACAGAGCCAGCTGCAAGCCTCACGTATGTACAGATACCCAATAAGGTTCTACAATATCCCCTGCGCTCAACAGGCTCCCACACCTCAAGGTGCCTTCCCCTTATGCACCCTTTAGATGAGGCTCCCATGTAACTTACCAAAACCCCACTCTTCTGATTTTAATTGAGCAAAATGCATTTGGTTCAGGAACCCCAAAGTGCTCTACTACTGGACCCAAATAACGGCATGTACGACAGCTCCTGCCCCTGTCTGCACGCTGCCTTGACTTCCTTCTGTGTCCCTCATGCTGAGTCAGGGTCCTCCTACAGGGCCTTTAAGGAGCAAACCTCAATTTCAATCCCTCTTGTGGTCTTGCTGTTGAACCATACTTCACCATCGACCACCCTGTTCTACATTTTGTAACGCACTTAATGGTAACTTGATAAATGTATGACAGAGTAATATGTACAATATACAAATATTTGTTTCATTCTTGAAGTGCACCGGGTTTTTGTGTGTTATGTGTGATTTACTTTTCAGACATGTGTATTTCTTCCATGAATGTTAAAATACACTTTAAAGAAAACCTTTATTGTCTAGGATTCCTGGCTAACCCAAAGAATGTTGTTTAATGTTAACTAGGAAACTATTCATTTACATCAAGTTATTCTATTTTCATTAGTCCTTGTATAGTCTGCTCATGTGTAGAAATTTATGAACATGCCCTCCTGAGCTAGATTGGGATTCAGAGACATCACCTGCCTTTAGAAGAGCATACAAAATAGGCAGTGTGTCATTTTACTTGTTTAAGCAAACACGTCTCATGCTGTTTATGTAGCAGGGGTAAGAAAGGATTCGACAAGGCTACAGATGCATCCTTAAAATTTGTTTCATCCAATTAGTAAATTTATCCCACTAAATAGAAGAAAGAAGTTATTCCATTATAGGTATAGCATTGAATTAAGTGGTGGAGATAAAATGGTGAAAAAGAGTTCTGTTAAATTACACATTTTAATCTCTTGAAGCACTACTTTCAAGAATTTCTTGAATCCTTAAACATGGATCACATTTATTGTAAAAGTCACTTGAACAATGGAAAGTAGCACAATGCACAACATTTTTAAGCAATTGTGTGCTGAAGGGTGGCACTCTGAGCACTGCCATGGTTCACATTGTATGTCAACTTGACTGGGCCACTGGTCCCCAAACTGCTGAAAGATATCATGCCACAGGTTCAAGAAACTCAGTGAACCTCAGATAAATCAACTCAAAGAAAATCACTCAGATGCACATTATAGTGAAATATTGAACACAAAGTTAGGAGTAAATTATTATAGCACCTAGAGCAAAATAGCACCTTCTCTGTGAAGGACCAACAATACGACTGAAGGGAAGGCTGGGCTCTAGTTCCTCCACATCCTCACCAATGCTTAATAGTCTCATTTTCAAATATCCTTTCAGCCATGCTCACGGGTGTGTAGTGGTATTTCGTTGTGGTTTGAATAAGCATCTCTTTCCCTCATACCTAGTGATGCTGACGTGACTGTTTTTTCATCTCCTTATTTGTACCTGTAGATATTCCTTGTTAAAATACATGCTCACATCCCATGCTCATTTTGTAAACTGAACTATTTGTTTTCTTATTACTGAGTTATGGGGACTTCCTTGTTTTTTGGTTAAGATTATTTTATCATATACCTTTTTTGAAAACATTTTTCTCAATATGTAGCCTTGCTTCCTTTTCAGAAGCACAATGGTGTGCCTGAAAAAAAAAAATTTATTGTTTTGATAAAATCTCAATAGAAACTTTTTAAGTGATTCATAATATTCATAATATGATGTATTAATATCCTTTCCAGGAACAAAGATCACAAAAATTGTCCCCTTTGTTCTCTTCTAGAAGTTGATAGTCTTAGATTTTACATTTAGGTCTTATCCATTTTGTGTCATTTACTTTATTTATTTTTATTTTCGCATGTGGATGTCTAATTCTTCCAGCACCATTTGTTGAAAAGGCTGCCCTTCTTTTACAGAATTGTGTTGTATTATCAAAAATTAATTAATGATACAGTTATGGAAAAACCAAAAGCAAATATATCAAATATTATCATAGACCATTTTAACATACATGTCTCAGAAATGCAAAGACAACAAGAAATAGATATTTAGAAATGAAATTAGTAAGCTCAATCCATATAATATACAGACAATTCTGTACACAAAAGAAAATACAGATTTTCATTATTTTCAAGCAATAAAATTGACAATACTTGGTCATACACTTGGTGACAAATGATGTCAAAATAAATTCACAATAACCAACAGAGTTAGGTTTATCACGCAGGAACAGAATTATAAAACAATAGCAAAAGAGAGCTAAACGAAATCTCACAGAACTCAAAGTTAAGTAACACAGGTTTAAATAGTATTTTTACTAAAACTGGCATTTCAAAGGAAAATTTGTAATTTTTTTAAGTTAATAACAAGGAAACTACAATATAGTTATTCAGTGCCTATGGAATAACTTATACTTTTAAATCCATATACCAGAAATTAAAATGCTTTGCAAATAAAGAAAACGAGCATTAAACTCAGAAGAATGGGTAATGGTGTTCAGAACAAATGAACAATGAAAGAAGTAACAGTGTAAATGATAAAGATACTTTCAGGTATAACTGAAAGAGGAGTAAATACAAATGACAAAGCATAAACACAAACCAAAACACAGTTGAGAAAGTTTCCCAAGATAAGCAGATCACTGCCAAGATTTATCAATGGGGAAGTAGAAAAAAAGATAAAAGTAACAAAATGTAGAATGAAAAGTTGAAAATTAGTTACAGCAACAATGGAATAAATTTTAAAATACCAATGAATATTAAATAAAGAAGTTAAAATCTAATCTGAATTCATGAAATTCCAGAATATAAAAGTCAACATTGTGCAGAAAGGAAAAAAAACATAAATAAGCAAATAAGCATTAAAAATTAAAATAAAATTCTCAGCACACGAAGAGTTCAATATGTACAGATGACTTCTAACCAATTTTGAGGAAGTAGGTAATACAAATCGAATTCAAGAGCCATAAAACATATCTAGGATTGACAGACTAGTCTTAGAAAGAACAAAGTTAGTGGACATTTACAACTGATTTCAGGATTTTAAGACTATTTAAATTTGGAATTTGATCATGATTCTTAAGAGAATATATTGGATTATCTCCAATTTTCCTCAGTTCAAGATCAGTTTCCTCTCCCATCTATGATCCAATCTACAGGGAACAACACACTAGGCTACAAGGAATTCTGACAGACGAGTAACTGAAAATACTTTCAGAGAGGCGTACCTTCATGAGTACCAAGAGAATTCATATAAAATTAAGTATTTCTGTCTTTAAGGAAATGTCCATGTAGATAATGTCTTCTTGAAGTAGTTACACAACACACACACACACACACACACACACATTTTAGCCCATTGGTGGATGACTGGGTAAGGAACATGGAGCATATACAAAACACAGTATTATTCAGCCTTAAAAAAAGAAGGAAACCCTCCATGTACAACAATACGGGTGAGCCTAGAGGACACCGTGCTAAGTGCAATTAGCCAGAAGAAGAAAGAAAAACACTGTATGATCCTCTTAGGTATACAATCAAAAATATTTAAATTTATGAAAACAGAGAGCAGAGGGTGTTTATCAGGGGCTAACGAAGGCAGAAAATGGGGAGATGCTGGTCAAAGGGTTCAAGCTCCCAGTTCTGAGTTGATAAGCTCTGGGAAATCTAATGCACAGCGTGGCAACTTCAGTTAATGCTTTATTGTGTGCTGGAATTTGCTAGGAAACTAGACTTAAACATTCTCAACAAAACAAGAAAAAATTAATGATGATATGAGAAGGATGTCAGTTCACCCGCTTTTGATAAACATTTCACAAAACTTATGTATATCAAATCACCACACTGTACACTTTAAAAATAATAATTTCATGTCAGTTATACCCCAATATATCAAAAAAATTAAAAATAAATAACTTAGATAATTCCACCTCCCATGCACTAGAACGCTAATGTTACAGATTGAAAGAGCTTGGCATCTCTGCCTCCATACCGTATTTTTCTCCTTTCCTGTCTTAACCTTAAGGCAAAAAGGGAAGAAAAAAAAAAAAAGGCTTCTGCTCAGTCCTACAGCCCTGCACTCAGGCTTGTTGGTCATCAAAAGGAATTTGACTTACAGTTTAAGATTTTTGCAAATAGCTCCTTACCAGACCGTGCCTCCCCCTAAGAAATAGGGAAATATGTATGAAGATAATGCTGCCCCAGCAAAGGGTTTATGGGCATGGTGAGCAGACCTGGGTCGGCAGGCATCAAATAACCAAGAACACAGAGCGCCTGGGCTCTCCTCTCGGACCCTCGCTGGTCCCCAGATCTCTACAGCCTTCTGACCCTCCCTAACCTGCTCCCCTTTCCCTAGGATAAAAGAAACTTCCAAGCAACCCTGAGTTATTATGGGGCTTTAGGACATGAGCCTTCCATCTTCCCAGTCTGCTGGCTTCCTGAATAAAGTCACTTTCCCTCCCCAACATCTTGTCTCCCAACCTTGGTAACACTAATACTTTAGTAAAAGCCTGACCACACTAAGTGCTGGCATGGATGTGGAGCTATGCGACTGTCATGGATTACTGTTAAAAACAAAAATGCTAAACCTTGGAGGACACCTTCACAGTTTCTTATGTTGTTAAACATATACTTATGTAAAATGTCATATTTCTACTCCCAGGAAAGTATCTAAGAGAAATGAAAATAAATATTCGCTTAAAAACATGAACTCAAATGTTTATAGCAGCTTTATTCATAATAACAAAAGCTGAAAAAACTCAAGGTTCTCTCATCTGGTGAATAAACAAACACTGCTATGTCTCTAGAATCCCCATAATAGATAACTCTCAGCAATCCAAAGGAAGAAACAATTCATACTTAAAACACTTGGATTCAGATCAGAGCACCAGATTAAGTGAAAGAAAACATACACAAAAACTATAGGCTGTGAGATTGCATTTACATAAAATCCTAAGAATTCAAAGTGACACTGACAGAAAACCCATGACTGCTTATCAGGGGCTGACGTACAGAGAGGACAGCACTTACTGCAAAGGGCACCTGGGAGCATTTTAAGGTAATGGAAATATTGTGACCTACTGTAGTGGTGGTGCCTACATGACTGTGTATTATTCAAACTCAACATATTCAATATAAAACATTCTATGTATAAATCATATCAACAAAATGGGGTTCACAATATGGACATGGACATATACATTCTTGGAAATAATCTCAGTTTGAAAAGCAGCTAAATTTTATTTCAATACATCATGAACATTTCAGAAAATACATTTTTTAAGTTTTCCAAGCTGATAGTTCCCTGCTTGCAAGTAGTTCTCTAAATTTGTCTTTAAATAAATAAATCAAGCACCCGGGAGGGTTCCCCAGGAGACTCTCTTGGTAACTTTGTGATTTGATTAGTTACTTCAATCCTAACATTCTGTGATCACAGTCATAATAATTAGCCTTTTCTTATGCTATGGTCCCAAGAGCCATCCTATACCAAATCTCTAAAGGTGGACAAAATATCATGAAACATCACACTTCATCCAATTGTAGTCCCTTTCATATAGACGATATAATAGTATTTTCAGGAGAAAGTTAACAAGCTGGATAGATCTAAAATCAAGTAACAATGTGCCTGATCAGAGATCAGACTGACCTAAACAAATGACGAACGTTGAGAGACACATTTCGGTGAGTGCAAACACAAATTTTTCTAACAATCGGGGCTGTTAAGTAGATGATGGGACCCAAAAAGTAGTGAGTTGAAGATCACTGGACAGCAACGTGGTGGGAAACTGCAGAATGTTTTAGGACCAGGCTGGCTTGTGTGCCTTTTGAATGCTCTTCCAATCTGATGCTACAGTTTTGAATATTTCAGAGTTTCTGGACAGACCCACAAAAGAAATAGAAATTCCCTGATGAGACATGAAATTACACCTACAACAACAACAAAACACAGATCTGTGGTACCTTCAGCCATTTCGGTCAGTAATCTAAAGTATCAATCAGAGGACCTGCTCTTAATTCACCTGTGTATCATTTCTTCCTCCATCTCCAAACCTAATCATTCTGTTCCCTCAGCAAAAATGCCAACTGTTATGCATATTACTTAAAACTCAAGAACACTTGAGATTGAGATATACTGGATTATGAAGTAAAAAATTAAACCAGAGTATTATACTTGGACTTATTCCCAGCGTAAATCAACACTTATGCTGTTTCTCCGGGAATAAGAAAAAGGACTGGGAAAGTATTCAGGGATTATAAAAGGACAGGTTTTCATTCAGAGGAAGAAGGATGAACTTTTTAAGCAGATATTGAGTATGCAGGTGGTGTAGTTTTGAATGGGATTAACTATCATATGGGGAAGCGCAACAGTTGAATCTTAGAGAGATTTATGCAGAATCAAAATTGAAACAATTAACAGAATTAAAGAGAAACGGATGGAAAGCAGTACGAAGAAAAATACCCAAAGCTCAGGTTTCTTAACACCTTTGAATGAAGAAAATATAAACTGTTCTACAATCAGTATGATGTAAGTATACATTATTGTGAAATTATCCGTATTTATATGGTAAGCAGCCTGAGGCTTCAATATTTGTTTAGATTTCTATTTTATAAGGCACAGTATAATTACTCCTCCGCCAAAACTTTTAGTGAGGGTAGATGTCAAGTCTTACAGCTTTAACAAGTGTATGGAAATGAAACTGTTGAATCCACTTTGGTTAAAATGGAACTAGTTCTGTGTACATAAATTGGTCATTTTAACTGAAGACTGCAGGAGTAGTCACAAAATAATACCCCAAAGGAGAACGCATCAGCTGTTGAGCAAAGGGGAACAATACTCACAGATTAAGCTGAACATTTCAAACACCATCTCTCTGTACCCACTTTTCTGCCTTTCTGTTAATACCCTGGTCTTCAAATGGCAGTGAAGAATACGATGTGTAAGAGACCTTTTTCATAGAGCCTGGAGGAGTCGGCTGGGAGTCGAGGATAGAGGGAAGGTGCGTTATTATTCTGGATGCTCCCTGAGATGTAACATCCCAAGGAATAAAGAAGAAACACAGTGACCTTTCTCCCGAGAGACCTTTTCTATGCTTAAAAAGATTATACAAATTATGAACCATATGTAATGAACCTAGTTGTTCTGTAACAATGTGGACAAAAACGTTTATGTCACTACAAGTAATAGAAACAGAGGAAAACTATGCAGCCTTATGAAGATATCAATTTTTATGACATCAAAACAACTTCGGTCCAAGTTACAGTGCTCCCACAGAGCACACCAAGACCCCACACAAAACCAACAATGAAAGTGAGTAGAAAAAATGCACGCTCCCTTTATTGACTCTCATGGCCAGTTTTCATAATTTTCTGCTCTTTCGTTTAGACACTAGCTGCAAAGATGAAATTATTTTGAGAGAAGTGATTCAGCATTGGTTAACATTCCCTTATTCCATTTTCCAAGCATATTGACTGGATTCTCAATTAAGTCTGTCTCTCCACTTGGGCACAGAATTTAGCTGGTAAATAACAGGTCAGGAAAACTCAAAGAGAAAGGGAAAAAGAATTGGGTAATAGAAAACAAAATCATGAAGACTAGAGTTTTGTGAGACCAATCAGATAATTTCATTGAACCAAAAATTTTAAATGCAAGAATACTGCGGTATTTTCTCACAGTCGTGTACGTATCCCAGACATGTAATTTATCCCAATCCTAAATACATATGTATTAAGGTCAGAGGCAGGGAGAAAATATATCACTCTCCCTCTTCACTCAAAGGTTTTTCTACATCTTCTTATCATTGACAATGAGAGCTGACACTTGTTTAAGCTGGTTTTCATCTCTCTATATTATGATTTTTTCAGAGACACGCTGCCCACTAGGATTGGCCTGCAATGGACACGCACAACCGCACCGCAGTGACTGAATTTACCCTGACCGCCTTCCCGGCTCTCCACAGGCTCCAGGTCTCCCTCTTCGTGGTCCTCCTGCTCACGTACACGCTCACGCTAACAGGAAATACGGTCATCATCTCCCTCATATGGGCCGATGATCGCCTCCAAACCCCAATGTACTTCTTCCTCAGTAACTTGTCATGTTTGGACATTTTATACACGACCTCAGTCACCCCAAAGCTGCTAGCCTCTCTCCTAGAAGGCAGGAATGACATATCTTTGGCTGGCTGCATGACACAAATATTCTTTGTTTTTTTCCTGGTAACTGTGGAGTTTATCCTCTTATCAGTGATGTCCTATGACCGCTACGTGGCCATCCATAAACCCCTGCACTACACCGTCATCATGAACGGCAGGGTCTGTCTCCTGCTGGTTCTGGGATGCTGGGTGGGGGCCTTCCTGTCAATGCTCTGCCCAACAATTGTGGTGGTCAGACTGCGTTTCTGTTACAGGGAAATTCATCACTTCTTCTGTGACCTGGCCCCTCTGCTCCACGTGGCCTGCATCGACACTCATTTTATAGAGATGTTAAGCTTCGTATCATCCACCTTGGTCCTCCTGACCTCACTGCTGCTCACCACTGTGTCCTACACCTACATCATCTCTACCATCCTGCGCATCCCGTCAGCCCAGGGACGTCAGAAGGCCTTCTCCACCTGTGCTTCTCACATCACTGTTGTCTCCATCGCCTACGGGAGCAGTATCTTCATGTATGTGAGGCCCAGCCAGAGCCAGTCACTGGATTTTGACAAAGTGACATCTGTCCTCGTCACGATAGTGACCCCTCTTCTGAATCCCTTCATTTATAGTCTGAGGAATGAGAAGGTAAAGGAAGCTTGGAGAGAAGCTTGCAACACAATTATGTCCTTATTGCACAGGAAAACTTGAGACCGTATTACATAGGAAAACTTAATGTCTGTTTGCTAAGAATGTTTGATTTCAACACTTGGACTCAATGTAAACACAGGCATGCTTGAAGACCATAAAATCCAAGATATGTGGTAAGACATGAGAAGGTTCCAGTCCACATGACATACAAAGTATTGTACTCAAGAGGCAATTCAGCCATAGAGAAAATAACATGTTCTGAACTCTGTTATGGTCTGTCTTATATGCAGTTATCATGGATTAAACAAAATTACTGAACTAATGTCAGAAAAATTTAATTTTAAGCCCGGTTTTCTCCTGTTTTTTCAGATGACACTCTATCTGCACCTTAGCTTTCTCATGCCCACAGTGGGGAAGATAGTTTGTGCTTTTCTCTTTTCTTTCTGAGTTTGCAGACTTAGCCACAATCATCTAAGTGGAGCAACTGCACAACCACACGCAATTAAATGTGAACTTTTCCTACTGGGTCTCTTCATTTCTTGAAGGTGATCGACTTCATGCCTGACAGCTAAGTACTGTCAATCATAATAAGATTAACAATAACAAGAACAATCAGAACAAGCAAGAGAGGTAACATAGCCCAGGTTTGTGCAGTATACTGAAAAATGAACATGTATTGATATATATGGAATTAATATGGATATATATTTAAAATTTCTTAAAGGTAGATATGGTTTTTCCAATTGGAATGAGGAGTTCTCTCCTGATTTATTTATTGGTAAGAGGAAAAGTTTGGTAAAGAGCTTAATGACCTCTCTGCATGCAGGCAATGAGCAGGGGCTGTGGGGACAAGGACTCGTAAAAGGAAGCAAACGAACAAGGAGAAGACAACAGGCATCTCTGAAGTCAAAGAGGGTCAGTACTAGTTTGTCATTGACTTTCTACCTATGTGGACACCTGGACAAAAGTGAAGACTTAAGAACTGACATGGAAAGTATCCTGGGAGAACAGGCAGAGGAGGTGCTACCTTAAGAGTACATTTAGACTGTTATACAGGAGCACAGTCCGTCATAAGGAAGTGTGGTGCACAAATATTTAAAGACCAAAAGATGGTACAGCAATATTACCAGGGGTGAAGGTGTCATAGAATTTCCTGCTCTGTACTCACAATACAACACAAAAGAAAGAGGAGTTTGCAAGTTACTCTATTAGTTTCCAATTGCTCCCACAACAGACTTAACAACTAAAACAATAAAAAGATCTTACCTGACAGCTCTGTAGATCAGAATTCCAACACTGGTCTCACTAGGCTACATTCCTTTCTGGGGGCTGTTAGGGACCCTACTCATGCGGGCTGCTGGCAGAATTCCATCTCTAGAACATGTAGCACCCAGGTCCTGCTTCCTTGCTGACTATTCAGCAAGGGCCGTTTCCTGGTTTCTAGAAGGAGCTGCTTATCCTGGATCATGGTCCCCCTTCCTCTTCCTTCAAAGCCAACAGCAATGGGGCAAGTCTCTCTCAAGCCTCCCATCTCTGCTCTTGCTTCTTCCGTCTCCTCTCAGAATCAGCTGGGCAAGTTCTCCCCTTTGCAGGACTCATTTCACTGGATTGGGCCCACACAGTAATCCAGATAATATCACCAACACAAGGTCCACATCCTCCATTACTTCTGTAAAATCCCTTCTGCCAAATAAAGCTACATATTCACAGATTCTGGGGATTAGAAAGTGGACACATTTTGGTGCCATTATTCTGCTTAACAAAGTCACACTGGGAGTGCTAATGATCCAAGAAAGGAAGAATAAAAGCACCACACAGTATGGTGGATAAAACCAATACCAAATCCTAAAGTCTACCTTCCTTCTCTCACTAGTCCCCGAGTATGAAGGACTGGTGCAAAGCAAAAAACATCTGGGAAAACATGTTTAATTAGGTATGTCTCTCTTACTCAAATCATTATCAGGTAAATAGTATAGTTGTGCTGTGTGGTGTTTTAATTTTTACTGAATTCTCATCTCTTCAAAAGCCTCTTTCTGGTATCTTTAATACAAAAAAGACAATCCTGAATGAATAAAATAATTTAAACATCTTTTTTCTATCTAACTAGGGCTGACCCTAGGTTGAGCCCGTCTTGAAACTAAAAATACAAAAAGACTTCATAAACTCTGAAAAATCATATATACTTTATTTGCATTGATGCTAATTACTCTAATGATTGACATTGCTATAATAGCAGATAATATTATCAGTTTCTACACTGATTCTAATTAGTTGAGTTACTTGAAAAATGACAACTACTATTCCCCAAATTCGGGAAAGGTGGAAACTCCTTCACTTTTTCTATATACCACAGTGACTACATGTTATAAACTATTGCTTTTCCATGTGGGATTGGTAGGGGGAACATACCACAAAAACCCTCAGAAATCATGAACAATATCCACTTGCCAGACAAATCACATGCCCCCAGCCATGGATGAAGAGCACCCCGACCTCAGAACCACTGTCTCATGTAATGAATTCATTGCTCCTTCCCTTTGCCAGCAGATTCTCAGGTATTCCTTCCTCCTGACTCAGTCATAACCAATTATTCAGTAAGAACAATGAAGAAGATACATCCCAATTACATTACATGAATTCTATGAATTGCAGTGAAATGTACAAAATCATTCTTTGGGAGTGTCAAGATCTTAGCTAGCTGCTCCATGGTTTTGCTGCCTAGGCCTCCATTTTACTTGGTCAAGAAGTTTGCAGGACCTTTCAACTGACACTAGCCCCTTCTGGCGGGTGCATGCGCACAGAGCCAGCTGCAAGCCTCACGTATGTACAGATACCCAACAAGGTCCTACAGTATCCCCTGCGCTCAACAGCCTCCCACACCTCAAGGTGCCTTCCCCTTATGCACCCTTTAGATGAGACCCCCATGTAACTTACCAAAACCCCACTCTTCTGATTTTAATTGACCAAAATGCATTTGGCCCAGGAACCCCAAAGCGCTCTACCACTGGACCCAAATAAAGGTATTTACGCCATCTCCTGCCCCTGTCTGCACGCTGCCTTGACTTCCTTCTGTGTCCCTCATGCTGAGTCAGGGTCTTCCTACAGGGCCTGTAAGGAGCAAACCTCAATTTCAATCCCTCTTGTGGTCTTGCTGTTGAGCCATACTTCACCATCCACCATCCTGTTCTACATTTTGTAACGCATTTAATGGTAACTTGATAAATGTATGACAGAGTAATATATACAATATACAACTACTTATTTCAGTCTTGAAGTGCACTGAGTTTTTGTGTGTCATGTGTGATGTACTTTTCAGAGATGTGTATTTCTTCCACGAATGTTAAAAACCCCTTTAAAGAAAACCTTTATTGTCTATAATTGCTGGCTAACCCAAAGAATGTTGTTTAATATTAACTAGGAAAACATTCATTTAGATCAAGTTATTCTATTTTTATTAGTACTTGTATAGTCTCTTCATGGGTAGAAATTTATGAACATGCCCTCCTGACCTAGATTGGGATGCAGAGACATCACCTGCCTTTAGAAGAGCATACAGAAAAGGCAGTGTGTCATTTTACTTGTTTAAGCAAACACATCTCATGCTGTTTATGTAGCAGGGTAAGACAGGATTAGACAAGGCTATGGATGCATCCTTAAAACTTGTTTCATACAATTAGTAAATTTATCCCACGAAATAGAATAAAGAAGTTATTCCATTATAGGTGTAGCATTGAATTAAGTGGTGGAGATAAAATGGTGAAAAAGAATTATTTTAAATTATACATTTTAAACTCTTGAAGCACTACTTTCAAGAATTTCTTGAATCCTTAAATATGGATCACGTTTATTGTAAAAGTCATTTGAGAAATAGAAAGTAACACAATGCAGAACATTTTTAAGCAATTGTGTGCTGAAGGGTGGCCCTATGAGCACTGCCATAGTTCACATTGTATGTCAACTTGACTGGGCCACTGGTCCCCAGACTGCTTGAAAGATGTCATGCCACAGGTTCAAGAAACTCAGTGAACCTCAGATAAATCAACTCAAAGAAAATCACTCAGATGCACATTATAGTGAAATATTGAACACAAAGTTAGGAGTAAATTATTATAGCACCTAGAGCAAAATAGCACCTTCTCTGTGAAGGACCAACAATGTGACTGAAGGGAAGGCTGGTCTCCAGTTCCTCCACATCCTCACCAATGCATAATAGTCTCATTTTTTAATATCCTTTCAGCCATGCTCATGTGTGTGTAGTGGTATTTCGTTGTGGTTTGAATAAGCATTTCTTTCCCTCATACCTAGTGATGCTGATGTGACTGTTTTTTCATCTCCTTATTTGTACCTGTAGATACTCCTTGGTAAAATACATGCTCACATCCCATGCTCATTTTGTAAACTGAACTATTTGTCTTCTTATTACTGAGTTATGGGGACTTCCTTGTTTTCTCATTAAGATTCTTTTATCATATACCTATTTTGAAAACATTTTTCTCAATATGTGGCCTATCTTCCTTTTCAGAAGCACAATGGTGTCCTTGAAAAAGCAGATATTTATTGTTTTGATAAAATCTAAATAGAAAATTTTAAGTGATTCATAATAGTCATAATATTATGCAATAATATCCTTTCCAGGAAACAAGATCACAAAAATTGTCCCCTTTGTTTTCTTATAGAACTTGATAGTCTTAGATTTTACATTTAGGTCTTATCCATTTTGTGTCATTTACTTTATTTATTTTTATTTTTGCGTGTGGATATCTAATTCTTCCAGGACCATTTGCTGAAAAGGCTGCCCTTCTTTTACAGAATCGTAGTGTATTATCTAAAATTAATTAATGATACAGTTATGGAAAAACCAAAAGCAAATATATCAAATATTATCAAAGACCATTTTAACATACATGTCTTAGAAACTCAAAGACAACAAGAAAAATATATTTAGAAATGAAATTAGTAAGCTCAATCCATATAATATACAGAGAATTCTGTACACAAAAGAACATAGGGATATTTCCTTATTTTCAAGCAATGAAATTGACAAAACTTTGTCATACACTTGGTGACAAATTGTGTCAAAATAATTTCACAATAACCAACAGAGTTAGGTTTATCACGCAGGAACAGAATTATATATCAATAGCAAAAGAGAGCTAAATGAAATCTCACAGAACTCAAAGTTAAGTAACACAAGGTTTAAATAATATTTTTACTTAAACTGGCATTTCAAAGGAAAATTTGTAATTTTTAAAATTGAATAAAAAGGGAACTATAATGTAGCTATTTAGTGCCTATGGAATAATTTATACATTTAAATCCATATACCACAAATTAAAAGACTTTGAAAATAAAGAAAATGAGCATTAAACTCAGAAGAATGGGTAATGGTGTACAGAACAAATGAACAATGAAAGAAGAAACAGTGTAAATGATAAAGATACTTTCAGGTATAACTGAAAGAGGAGTAAATACAAATGACCAAAAAATGAACACAAACCAAAACACAGTTGAGAAAGTTTCCCAAGATAAGCAGATCACTGCCAAGATTTATCAATGGGAAAGTGGAAAAAAAGATAAAAGAAACAAAATATAGTATGAAAAGTAGAAAATTAGTTATAGCAACAATGGAATAAATTTTAAAAGACCAATGAATATTAAATAAAGAAGTTAAAATCTAATCTGAATACATGAATTCCCAGAATTTTGTGCAGAAAGGAATAGAAAACATAAATAAGAATTAAAAATTAAAATAAAATTCTCAGCAAACTAGGAGTTCAATATGTACAGATGACTCTTAACCAGTTTTGAGGAAGTAGGTAATACCTATCTAATTCAAGAGGTATAGAACATGTCTAGAATTGACAAAATAGTCTTAAACAGAAAGAACAAAGTTAGGGAACATTTACAACTGATTTCAGGATTTCAAAACTATATAAATTTTGAATTTGATCATGATTCTTAGGAGAACATATTGAATTATCTCTGATTTTCCTCAGTTCAAGATCAGTTTCCTCTCCCATCTATGATCCAATCTACAGGGAACAACACACTAGGCTACAAGGAATTCTGACAGACGAGTAAGAGTGGAAATACTTTCAAAGAGGTGTACCTTAGTGAGTACCAAGAGAATTCATATAAAATTAAGCTATTTCTGTCTTTAAGGAAATGTCCATGTAGATAATGTCTCGTTGAAGTCATTACACAACAAACACACACACACACACACACACACACGCACACACACACACACACACACACACATTTAAGCCCATTGATGGATGACTGGGTAGGGAACATGGAGCATATACAAAACACAGTATTATTCACCCTTAAAAAGGAAGGAAACCCTGTCATGTACAATATGGGTGAACCTAGAGGACATTGTGCTGAGTGAAATTAGCCGGAATAATAAAGAAAAACACTGTATGATCCACTTAGGTATGCAATCAAAAATATTTAAATTTGTGAAAACAGAGAGCAGAGGGTGTTTATCAAGGACTAAGGAAGGCGGAAAATGGGGAGATGCTGGTCAAAGGGTACAAGCTCCCAGTTCTGAGTTGATAAGCTCTGGGAAATCTAACACACAGCGTGGCAACTTCAGTTAATGCTTTATTGTGTGCTGGAATTTGCTAGGAAACTAGACTTAAACATTCTCACAAAAAAAAAAAAAAACGTTAATGATTATATGAGAAGGATGTCAGTTCACCTGCTTTTGATAAACATTTCACAAAACTTCTATATCAAATCATCACACTGTACACTTAAAACACAATATTTCATGTCAATTATACCCAATATATCAAAAAAATTAAAAATAAGATAACTTAGATGATTCCACATCACATGCCCAAGAATGCTAATGTTACAGATAGAAAGAGCTTGGCGTCTCTGCCTCCATACTGTATTTTTCTCCGTTGCTGTCTTCAACTTTGGGCCAAAAGGGAAAAAAAAAGAAAGGGCTTCTGCTCAGTCCTACAGCCCTGCACTCAGGCTTCTTGGTCACCAAAAGGAATCTTACTTACAGTTTAAGATTTTTGCAAATAGCTCCTTACCGGACCGTGCCTCCCCCTAAAAATAGGGAAATATGTATGAAAATAATGACTGCCCTAGCAAAGGGTTTATGGGCATGGTGAGCAGACCTGGGTCGGCAGGAATCAAATAACCAAGAACACAGAGCATCTTGGCTCTCCTCTCGGACCCTCGCTGGTCCCCAGATCTCTACAGCCTTCTGACCCTCCCTAATCTGCTCCCCTTTCCCTAGGATAAAAGAAGCTTCCAAGCAACCCTGAGTTATTATGGGGCTTTAGGACATGAGCCTTCCATCTTCCCAGTCTGCTGGCTTCCTGAATAAAGTCACTTTCCCTCCCCAACATCTTGTCTCCCAACCTTGGTAACACTAATACTTTAGTAAAAGCCTGACCACACTAAGTGCTGGCATGGATGTGGAGCTATGCGACTGTCATGGATTACTGTTAGAAACAAAAATGCTAAACCTTGGAGGACACCTTCACAGTTTCTTATGTAGGTAAACATATACTTATGTAAAATGTCATATTTCTACTCCCAGGAACGTATGTATCTAAGAGAAATGAAAATAAATATTCGCTTAAAAACATGAACTCAAATGTTCATAGCAGCTTTATTCATAATAACGAAAGCTGAAAAAACTCAAGGGTCTCTCATCTGGTGAATAAACAAACACTGATATGTCTCTAGAATCCCCATAATAGATAACTCTCAGCAATCCAAAGGAAGAAACAATTCATACTTAAAACACTTGGATTCAGATCAGAGCACCAGATTAAGTGAAAGAAAACATACACAAAAACTACAGGCTGTGAGATTGCATTTACATAAAATCCTAAGAATTCAAAGTGACACTGACAGAAAACCCATGAGTGCTTATGAGGGGCTGACGTACAGAGAGGACAGCACTTACTGCAAAGGGCACCTGGAAGCATTTTAAGGTAATGGAAATATTGTGACCTACTGTAGTGGTGGTGCCTACATGACTGTGTATTATTCAAATTCAACATATTCAATGTAAAACATTCTAGGTATAAATCATGTTAA
The DNA here is from genome assembly GCF_030020395.1 of Manis pentadactyla. Lineage (NCBI taxonomy): Eukaryota > Metazoa > Chordata > Mammalia > Pholidota > Manidae > Manis > Manis pentadactyla. The sequence goes on along the minus strand of NC_080031.1, from coordinate 9,700,015 downwards.
CAAAATGGGGTTTACAATATCGACATGGACATATACATTCTTGGAAATAATCTCAGTTTGAAAAGCAGCTAAATCTTATTACAATACATCATGAACATTTCAGAAAATACATTTTTTAAGTTTTCCAAGCTGATAGTTCCCTGCTTGCAAGTAGTTCTCTAAATTTGTCTTTAAATAAATAAATCAAGCACCCGGGAGGGTCCCCCAGGAGACTCTCTTGGTAACTTTGTAATTTGATTACTTACTTCAATTCCAACATTCTGTGATCACAATCATAATAATTAGCCTTTTCTTATGCCATGGTCCCAAGAGCCATCCTACACCACATCTCCAAAGGTGAACAAAATATCATGAAACATCACACTTCATCCAATTGTAGTCCCTTTCATATAGACGATGTAATAGTATTTTCAGGAGAAAGTTAACAAGCTGGATAGATCTAAAATCCAGTAACAATGGGCCTGATCAGAGATCAGACTGACCTAAACAAACGACAAACGTTGAGAGACACATTTCGGTGAGTGCAAACACAAATTTTTCTAACAATCGGGGCTGTTAAGTAGATGATGGGCCCCAAAAAGTAGTGAGTTGAAGATCACTGGACAGCAACGTGGTGGGAAACTGCAGAATGTTTTAGGACCAGGCTGGCTCGTGTGCCTTTTGAATGCTCTTCCAATCTGATGCTACAGTTTTGAATATTTCAGTGTTTCTGGATAGACCCACCAAAGAAATAGAAATTCCCTGATGAGACATGAAATTACACCTACAACAACAACAAAACACAGATTTGTGGTACCTTCAGCCATTTTGGTCACTAATCTAAAGTATCAATCAGAGGACCTGCTCTTAATTCACCTGTGTATCATTTCTTCCTTCATCTCCAAACCTAATCATTTTATTCCCTCAGCAAAAATGCCAACTGTTATGCATATTACTTAAAACTCAAGAATACTTGAGATTGAGATATACTGGATTATGAAGTAAAAAATTAAACCAGAGTATTATACTTGGACTTATTCCCAGCGTAAATCAACACTTACGCTCTTTCTGTGGGAATAAGAAAAAGGACTGGGAAAGGTATTCAGGGATTATAAAAAGACATGTTTTCATTCAAAGGAAGAAGGATAAACTCTTTAAGCAGATATTGAATATGCATGTGGTGAGGTTTTGAATGGGATTAACTATCATATGGGGAAGCGCAACAGTTGAATCTTAGAGAGATTTATGCAGAATCAAAATTGAAACAATTAACAGAATTAAAGAGAAACGGATGGAAAGCAGTACGAAGAAGAATACCTAAAGCTCAGGTTTCTTAACACCTTTGAATGAAGAAAATATAAACTGTTCTACAATCAGTATGATGTAAATACACGTTATTGTAAAATTATCTGTATTTATATGGTAAGCAGCATGAGGCTTCAATACTTGTTTACATTTCTATTTTATAAGGCACAGTGTAATTACTCCTCCGCCAAAACTTTTAGTGAGGGTAGATGTCAAGTCTTACAGCTTTAACACGGGTTTGCAAATGAAAGAATGCACTTTGGTTAAAATGGAACTAGTTCTGTGTTCATAAATTAGTCATTTTAACTGAAGACTGCAGGAGTAGTCACAAAAAAGGAGAGCGCATCAGCTGTTGAGCAAAGTGGAACAATACTCAAAAATTAAGCAGAACATTTCAAACACCATCTCTCTGCACCCACTTTTCTGCGCTTCTGTTAATACCCTGGTTCAAACGGTAGTGAAGAATACGATGTGTAAGAGACCTTTTTCATAGAGCCTGGAGGAGTCGGCAGGGAGTGGGGGAGAGAGGAAGGTGTGTTATTATTCTGGATGCTGCCTGAGACGTAACATCCCAAGGAATAAAGAAGAAGCACAGTGACCTTTCTCCCAAGAGACTTTTTCTATGCTTAAAAAGATTATACAAATTATGAACCATATGTAATTGACCTAGTTGTTCTGTAACAATGTGGACAAAAAAGTTTATGTCACTATCAAAAATAGAAGCAAAGAAAAACTATGCAGCCTTATGGAGAGATCAATTTTTATGACATCAAAACAACTTCAGTCCAAGTTATTGGGCTTCCACATAGCACACAGACACTCCACACAAAACCAACGAAAGTGAGTAGAAAAAATGCACACTCCCTTTATTTGACTCTCTTGACCAGTTTTCATAATTTCTCCTCTTTCATTTAGACAACACCTGCAAAGATGAAATAATTTTGAGAAAAGTGATTCAGCAGTGGTTAACATTCCCTTATTCCATTTTCCAAGTATATTGACTGGATTCTCAATTAAGTCTGTCTCTCCACTTGGGCACAGAATTTAGCTGGGAAATAACAGGTCAGGAGAAGTCAAAGAGAAAGGGAACAAGAATTGAGTAATAAAAAACAAAATTATGAAGTCTAGAGTTTTGTGAGACCAAGCAGATAATTTCATTGTACCAAAAATTTTAAATGCAAGAATACTGAGGTATTTTCTCACAGTCGTGTACGTATCCCAGACATGTAATTTATCCCAATCCTACATGTATTAAGGTCAGAGGCAGGGAGAAAATATATCACTCTCCCTCTTCACTCAAAACTTTTTCTACATCTTCTAATCATTGGTAATGCAAGCTGACACTTGTTTAAGCTGGTTTTCATCTCTCTATATTATGATTCTTTCAGAGACACGCTGCCCTCCAGGCATCGCCTGCAATGGACACACACAACCGCACCGCAGTGACTGAATTTACCCTGACCGCCTTCCCTGCTCTCCACAGGCTCCAGGTCTCCCTCTTCGTGGTCCTCCTGCTCACGTACACGCTCACGCTAACAGGAAATACTGTCATCATCTCCCTCATATGGGCCGATGATCGCCTCCAAACCCCAATGTACTTCTTCCTCAGTAACTTGTCATGTTTGGACATTTTATACACGACCTCAGTCACCCCAAAGCTGCTAGCCTCTCTCCTAGAAGGCAGAAATGACATATCTTTGGCTGGCTGCATGACACAAATATACTTCGTTTTTTTCCTGGTAACTGTGGAGTTTATCCTCTTGTCAGTGATGTCCTATGACCGCTACGTGGCCATCCATAAACCCCTGCACTACACCGTCATCATGAACGGCAGGGTCTGTCTCCTGCTGGTTCTGGGATGCTGGGTGGGGGCCTTCCTGTCAGTGCTCTACCCATTTATTGTGGTGGTCAGACTGCCTTTCTGTTACAGGGAAATTCATCACTTCTTCTGTGACCTGGCCCCCCTGCTCCACGTGGCCTGCATTGACACTCATTTCATAGAGATGTTAAGCTTTGTATCATCCACCTTGGTCCTCCTGACCTCACTGCTGCTCACCACTGTGTCCTACACCTACATCATCTCTACCATCCTGCGCATCCCGTCAGCCCAGGGACGTCAGAAGGCCTTCTCCACCTGTGCTTCTCACATCACTGTTCTCTCCATCGCCTACGGGAGCAGTATCTTCATGTATGTGAGGCCCAGCCAGAGCCAGTCACTGGATTTTGACAAAGTGACATCTGTCCTCGTCACGATAGTGACCCCTCTTCTGAATCCCTTCATTTATAGTCTGAGGAATGAGAAGGTAAAGGAAGGTTGGAGAGAAGCTTGCAACACAATTATGTCCTTATTGCACAGGAAAACTTGAGACCGTATTACATAGGAAAACTTAATGTCTGTTTGCTAAGAATGTTTGATTTCAACACTTGGACTCAATGTAAACACAGGCATGCTTGAAGACCATAAAATCCAAGATATGTGGTAAGACATGAGAAGGTTCCAGTCCACATGACATACAAAGTATTGTACTCAAGAGGCAATTCAGCCATAGAGAAAATAACATGTTCTGAACTCTGTTATGGTCTGTCTTATATGCAGTTATCATGGATTAAACAAAATTACTGAACTAATGTCAGAAAAATTAAATTTTAAGCCCGGTTTTCTCCTGTTTTTTCAGATGACACTCTATCTGCACCTTAGCTTTCTCATGCCCACAGTGGGGAAGATAGTTTGTGCTTTTCTCTTTTCTTTCTGAGTTTGCAGACTTAGCCACAATCATCTAAGTGGAGCAACTGCACAACCACACGCAATTAAATGTGAACTTTTCCTACTGGGTCTCTTCATTTCTTGAAGGTGATCGACTTCATGCCTGACAGCTAAGTACTGTCAATCATAATAAGATTAACAATAACAAGAACAATCAGAACAAGCAAGAGAGGTAACGTAGCCCACGTTTGTGCAGTATACTGAAAAATGAACATATATTGATACATATGGAATTAATATGGATATATATTTAAAATTTCTTAAAGGTAGATATGGTTTTTCCAATTGGAATGAGGAGTTCTCTCCTGATTTATTTATTGGTAAGAGGAAAAGTTTGGTAAAGAGCTTAATGACCTCTCTGCATGCAGGCAATGAGCAGGGGCTGTGGGGACAAGGACTCGTAAAAGGAAGCAAACGAACAAGGAGAAGACAACAGGCATCTCTGAAGTCAAAGAGGGTCAGTACTAGCTTGTCATTGACTTTCTACCTATGTGGACACCTGGACAAAAGTGAAGACTTAAGAACTGACGTGGAAAGTATCCTGGGAGAACAGGCAGAGGAAGTGCTACCTTAAGAGTACATTTAGACTGTTATACAGGAGCACAGTCCATCATAAGGAAGGGCGGTGCACAAATATTAAAAGACCAAAAGATGGTACAGCAATATTACCAGGGGTGAAGCTGTCATAGAATTTCCTGCTCTGTACTCACAATCCAACACAAAAGAGAGAGGAGTTTGCAAGTTACTCTATTAGTTTCCAATTGCTCCCACAACAGACTTAACAACTAAAACAATAAAAAGATCTACCTGACAGCTCTGTAGATCAGAATTCCAACACCGGCCTCACCAGGCTACATTCCTTTCTAGGGGCTCTTAGGGAAAATCCATATCCTACTCATTTGCGCTGCTGACAGAATTCAGTCTCTTGGAGAGGCAGCACCAACGCCCTTTTTTCTTTCTGGCTATCAAGCAAGAGCCATTCCTGGTTTCTAGAAGGGGCTGCAGACCCTGGATCATGGTCCCGCCTCCCTCCATCTTCAAAGCCAACAACAATGACATGAGTCTCTCTCAAGTCTCCCATCTCTGCTCTTGCTTCTTCCGTCTCCTCTCTGACTCAGCTGGGCAAGTTCTCTCCTTTGCAGGACTCATTTGACTGGATTGGGCCCACACAATAATCCAGATAACATCACCAACACAAGGTCCACATCCTCCACTACTTCTGTAGCATCCCTTTTGCCAAATAAAGTTACATATTCATAGAATCTGGGAGTTAAAATGTGGACACATTTTGCTGCCATTATTCTGCTTAACAAAGTTACATGGATAGTGTTAATGATCCAAGAAAGGAAGAATAAAGAACAGCACACAGTATGGTGTTTTAACCCAATACTAAATCCTAAACTCTATTCTCCATCACTTAGAAGCCCCAGAATATGAAGGATTAATGAAAAGCAACAAATGTGTGGGGAAAACATATTTTAATTAGCTATATTTCTTTTATTTAAATCATTTCCAGGTAAAAATTAATATAGTAGTGTTGTATGGTGTTTTAAATTTTTAGTGAGTTCTTGTCTTTAAAAACCTCATTCTGGAATCTTTAACACAAAAAAGATAATCCTGAACAAATAAGATAATGTAAACATCATTTTGGTATTCATTTACAGCTGACCCTAGGTTGAGCCTGTCTTGAAACTGAAAATAAAAAAAGACTTGATAAAGTCTTCACTTTTCCTGTACTCAACAATGACTAGACATTTCAAACTGTTACTTTTCCATGTGGGGGATGGTGGCGGGAACATACCACAATAACCCCCAGAAATTATAAACAATATCTACTTGCCAGATAAATCATATCCCCCCAACCACGGATGAAGAGCATCCCAATCAGAGAACCGCTGTTTTATGTAATGAAATCATTGTTCCTTCCCTATACCAGCAGATTCTCAGGTATTCCTTCCTACCTTGTATATGGTACAGCCATATACAACTATTTGTTTAATTCTTGAAGTGTACTAAGAAGTAGTTCACAGAGTTTTTGTATGTCATGTATTATGTACTTTTCATAGATGTGCATTTCGTCTGTGAATGTTAAAAACCCTCTAAAAAAAAAACCTTTATTGTCTAGGATTGCTGGCTAATGCAAAGAATGTTGTTTAATGTTAACTAGGAACCCATTCATTTATATCAAGTTATTCTATTTTTATTAGTACTTATATAGTCTCTTCATGTGTAGAAATTTATGCACATGCCCTCCTGAGGTAGATTGGGATTCAGAGACATCACCTGCCTTTAGAAGAGCATACAAAAAAGGCAGTGTGTCGTTTTACTTGTTTAGGCAAACACATGTCTCAGGCTGTTTATGTAGCAGGGGTAAGACAAGATTAGAGAAGGCTATAGATGCATCCTTAAAATTTGTTTCATCCAATTAGTAAATTTATCCCACTAAATAAAAGAAAGAAGCTATTCTATTCTAGATAGAGCACTAAATTTAAAACTGGAGATATAACGGTGAAAAAGACTTCTGTTGAATTACACATTTTAATTTCTTGAAGCACTACTTTCAAGAATTTCTTAAATCCTTAAACATGGATCACGTTTATTGTAAAAGTCATTTGAAAAATGGAAGATAGCACAATGTACAACTTTTTAAGCAACTGTGTGTTAAAGAGTGGCACTATGAGCACTGCCATGGTTCACATTATATATCAACTTGACTGGGCCACTTTTCCTCAAACTGTTGAAAGATATTATTCTACAGGTTCAAGAAACTCGGTGAACTTCAAAATAAATCAACTCAAAGAAAATCACTCCTATGCACATCATAGTGATATTACTTAACATAAAGTTAGGAGTAAATTATAAAAGCAGATAGACAAGAATAGCACATTATCTATGAAGGATCGACAATATGGCTGGACTCTATTCCTCCACATCCTCACCAATGCTTGATATTCTCATTTTCTAAAATTCCTTTTAGCCATTCTCATAGGTGTGTAGTGGTATTTCATTGTGGTTTTTAATATGCATTCCCCTCATTCCTAATGATGTTGACCATATTTTCATTTCCTTATTTGCCATTTATAGATATTCCTTGGTTCAAATCCTGTGGCCATTTTTAAACTGAGCTATTGTTTTCTTATTACTGAGTTTGGACACTTCTTTGTATTCTGGTTAAGATTCTTTTATCATATATCTATCTTGAAAACATTTTTCCCAGCATTTGGACTGTATTCATTTTCTTAATGCTATGCTTAACAAAGCAGACATTCACTATTTTGATAAAGTCCAATAGAAACATTTTTAATGATTGATAATAATTTTGTCCTTTCTGAGACACAAGATCACAAAAATTTTCTTCTGTTTTCCTCTAGAATTTTATTTGTTGTAGATTTTACATTTAGGTCTTTCACATTTGTGTTACCTTATTTATGTATGTATTTATTTATTTATATTTTTGCATATTAATGTTTAATACTTCCAGCACCATTTGTTGAAAAGACTACCCCTTATCTGCAGAATTGAGATGGAACTTTTTGTCAAAAAGTTTGATACTTTCATGAAACACCAAAAATTATCTTAGAATATTTTAACATACTTGTCTCAGAAACTTTTAAAAAAATAGCAAAAATAAATGTGTTAAGAAATGAAATTAATAAGATCAACGTGTGAACTATACAGATAATTCTGTACACAAAAGAAAAGAAGGATGTCTCATTATTTTCAAGTAGACATGAAAAGTCACAAAACTAGGTCATATACTTGATGACAAATGAAGTCAGAATAAAATCATAATAACCAATACAGTTTGGGTTATCCCAAACTGTATTGGTTATTATTATATATGTATATATACACACACACACACACACACACACACATAATCTTATCATGCAGAAAGAAAAATGTAAACCAATGGCAAAAGGTAGCTAAACAAAGTTTTAATGAACTGGGAAGTGAATAACACAATGTTAAATAATCTTTTATTGAGACTGGCATTTCAAAGGAAAATTTTTTAATATTTAAAATCGAGTGACAAGGAAAATATAACACATCTGTTTAGGACCTATGCACATTTAACACCATTTATCAAGAAATAAAAAGAAAACTTTAAAATAAATAAACTAAGCATTCAATTCAACAGAATAAGTAAAGAGATATAGAACAAATGAGTTACAACAAAAAAGAAAAAGTAGAAATGATAATTTCAGACATAACTAAAATAAGATTAAATATAAATTACAAAAAAGAAACACAAACCAAAACAATATTGAGAAAAGTTTTCTAAGATAAGCAGATCACTGCCAAGATTTATCAATGGGAAAGTGAAAAATAATAATAAAAGATAAAAAGTAAACAAAATGTAGAATAAAATGTAGAAAATAATCAGTTACAACAGTAATGGAATTTAATAACACAAATGAATACTAAATAATTAAAATCTGAAATGAATACATGTATTCCTAGAATATAAACTGTCAAAAGTTGTGCAAAGAGAAACAAAGACATACATAGGCAAATAAACACTATTTATATTAAAATAATCATTTAAAACTCCCAGCAAACTATAGAACACTGTATAAATGACCTCTAAGAAATTTTGAGGAAGCAGATAATTCCTAGAAATACATAACCTGCCAAGGTTGAATCATGAAGAAATAAAAAATCTGAACAGACCAGTAACAAGTGAGAAAGAATATTGAATCAGTAATCTAAAACCTCCCAAGAAAGAATCCCAAGACCTGCTGGCTTTACTGGTGAATTCTACCAAAAATATAAAGAAGTATTAATACCAATCCTTCTCAAACTCTTCCAAAATATCAAAACGATATTCCAAGCTTATTTTAAAAGGCCAGAATTATCCTGATACCAAAGCCAGACACTATGAATATAGAAAAATATGGGCCAAGATCCCTGATGAACATAGATGCAAAAACCCTCCACAAAATACTAACAAACAGAATTTAACACCACATGAATAGAAGCATACACTATGGTCAAATTAGATTTATACTTGGACTGCAAAGGTGGTTCAATATACCCAAGTCAATCACTGTGATACACCATATTACCTGTTGAAGAATAAAAATCATAAGATTACATCAGTTGATGCACAAAAGCAACTGAAAAAATTCAATACCTTTTCATGATAAAAACTCTCAACAAATTAGGTACAGAAGGAATATAGCTCAGTATAATAAAGTCCATACATGATGAACACACAGCCAACATGTCCAATGGTGAAAAGCTGAAAAATTTTCTCTATGATCAGGAACAAGACAAGGGTGCCATCTCTTGCCACTTCTATTCAACGTAACACTGGAAGCCCCAGGAAGAAACAGATAAGCAAGAAAACGAAATAAAAAGCATCAAAATCAGAAGGGACAAAGTAAACTTATCTTTGTTTGCAGATGACATGCTCTTATAGATAAAAAATTCTGAAAACCTTAAAGATGCCACAAAAAACTTTTAGAACTAATAAGCTTATTCGGTAAGGTTGTAAGATTAAAAAATCAGCTGTATTTCTATACATTACCAGGAACCTATCAGAAATCTCAATTATGAAAATCCCATTTAAATAATACCCAAAAACTAAAGTATTAGGAATAAATTTAACCAAGGAGGTGAAAGACCTGTATGCTAAAAACTATAGGACATTGATTATAAACATTGAGGAAGACACAAATAAGAGATATTTCATGAACATGGGTTAGAATAATTAATATTGTTAACATGTCCATTGTAACCAAAGTGATCTACAGATTCAATGCCATCCTTAAAAAAATTCCATTGCATTTTTCACAAAAGTAAAAAAAAATTCTAAAATTCATATGGAAACATGAAAGACCCTGAATAGGTGAAGCAATCTTAAGAATGAAACACAAAGCTGGAGTTGTCACACATTCTGAGTTTAAACTATCTTACAAAGTTACAGTAATAAAAAGAATATTAGACCAGCATAAAAACAGACACTTAGGGAAACAGAATTCAAAGCCCATATATAAACCTACCCATATATAGTCAACTAATCCTAAAAGCCAAGAACACACAACTGAAAAAGGATGATCCCTTCAATAAAGGATTATGGGAAAACTGGATATGCACATGCAAAAGAATGAAACTGAACCCCATCTGATACCATTCACAAAAATTAACCCAAAATGGATTGAAGACTTAACTCTAAGACCTGAAGCCACGGAACAAAAGAAAGAAAGAGAGGGAATAGCTCCTTGACGTTGGTTTTGGCAATGTTTATTTGGATATACCGCCAAAAGCATAGGCAATAAAAACAAGTAAAAAAGTGATACTATATCAAACTAAAAATATTCTGCACAGCAAAGGAAACAACCAACAGAATGAAAAGGCAACAATGGAGTGTGAGAAAATATTTGCAAATCATATGTCTGATGGGGGTTAATATCCAAAATATATAAGGATACAGATCTAGCAAAAAAAAAAAAGAAAAAGAAAAAAATATACATATAATGCAATTGAAAAATGGGCCGAGTAGACATTTCTCCAAAAGCACACAAATGGCCAGAAAAAATAGGAAAATATCACTAATCATTAGAGAAATTAAAATTGAAACCACAATGAGATATTACCACACACCACAAGGATGACTTTCATAAAATAAATAAATAAAATACCCCAACAACACAACGGATAGTAAGCGCTGTCAATGACGTGGAGAAAAGGGAACCCAAGCTCACTGATGGGAATGTAAACTGGTTGAAAAACAGTATGGAGTTTCCTAAAAAACATAAAAATAGAAATAACAAAATATCCTGCATTTCCACTTCTGGGTATATATCCTAAGGAAATATAATCAATAACTCAAATAATTATTGCTCTTCCACGTTCATTGTATCATTATTCACAATAACTAAGAGAGGAAAATAACCTATGGGCCCACTGATAGGTGAATGGATAAGGAACTTATAGCATATATGCAATAGAAAATTATTCAGCCTCAAAAAAGAAGAAAATGCTGCCATTTACAACAACATGGTTGAACCTAAAGGATGTTGTACTAAATGAAATTGCATAGAAAGAGGAAGAAAAGTACTGCATAATCTCATGTGCATATGGAATCCAAAAAAGTCCAACAATAGAAACAGAGAGTAGAAGAGTGGTTATCAGGGGCTGTGACATGGGGGGAAGGGAAAGATGCTGGTCAAAGGGTACAAAGCTTTCAGTTACAAGGTGAATAAGCTCTGGGGATCCAATGAAGAGCATGGTGACCATAGTTAATAATATTGTTCTGTATGTTTGAATTTGCTAAGAGACTAGACCTTAAGCATTCTCACTGAAAAAAGAAAAAAAGAAGTTTAACTATTTTAGGTGAAAAACGTGTCATTAACTTGATTGTGATAATCATTTCACAAAATGTATGTCAAATCATCACACTATACAACCTAAATATGTACAGTTTAATTTATCGATTATACCTGAGTAAAAATAAAAAATAAAAATAAGTTACATGATTTCACTATACATGTACTAGAATGCTAAAATTTAAAAGCCAACACTACCAAGTGTTGACATGGATGTGGAGCTATTGGGCTGTCATGGATTACGAGTACAAAGGAAATTCATAAATGACTTTGGAGGACACCTTCACAGTTTCTTGTACAGACAAACATACTGAAATAAAATATAATACTTTTACTACTAGCAATGAATCCAAGCAAATGAAAATAAATATTCACTTAAAAACATGATGTACTCAAATGTTCATAGAAGCTTTATTGATAACAACAAAAACTGAAAAAATTCAAGAGTCTTTCATCTGGTGAATAGATAGTGACAAATCTCATAGATAAACCTCGGTAATGCAAAAGAAGAAACTATTCATACTTGAAACACTTGGATTAGTCTCAGAACACCAGATTAAGTGAAAGAAAACAAAGAAGACTACATGCCGTGAGATTGCATTTACATAAATTCTAAAAATTCAAAATAACTCTGGCAGAAAACATATGACTAGTTGTCAGGGTCCGACATACAGAGATGAGAGCATTTACTGCAAAAGGGCACGTGGAAACATTTTAAGGTAATGGAAAAATTTAAACTGTTGTTGCAGTGGTGGTGGCTACTTCAGCATACCTATTCGTCAAAGCTAAACAAATTAAACAGAATTTTCTATTATGTGTAAGCCATATCTCAATAAAATGGGTTTTAGAATATGAACATTGTCATATATACCTATGGAACTAAGGTTTGAAAAGCAGCTAAAGCTTATTTCAACACATGACAGACATTTCAGAAAATGCATTTTTCAAGTTTTCCAAGTTTCTGGTTCCCTGAGGCTTTAAAGCAGTTGTCTTAAGTTTGTCTTTAAATAAATAGAATAAGCACCCATGAGAGTTCCCCAGGGGACTCTCTTTGTAACTTTGTAATTCTGATTAGTTACTTCAATTCTACCATTCTGTGACTGCCATAATAATAATTACCTTTGTCTTATGCCATGGTCTCAAGTGCCATCCTAAACCAAATCTCTAAAGGTGAACAAAAAATAAAGCATCATACTTCATCCAATTGTGTCCCTTTAATATAGGCAAGGTAATGGTATTTTCTGGTAAAAGTAAACAAGGTGGATAGATCTGAAATCGAGTCACAATATGCCTGATGAATGAGCAGGAGGGATTTAACCAAAGGATGAAAGTTTAGAGACAAACTTCAGTGACTGCAAATATGAACTGCAGCTATCAGGGCTTAAAGTAGAATGATGGGCCTCAAGACATAGTAAGTTTCACATCACTGGAAAGCAACGTGCTAGAGAATTGCACAATATTATAGGACCAGGCTTTCTCATATGCCCTTTGAATTCCCTTCTAATATGACACTCTATGGTCTTGAATCATTAAACCATAGAGGATAGACCCACAGAAGAAACAGAAATTCCCTGGACATAACATTACATATCTACAATTGAAAATAATTCTAGGATTTGGGGAACTTTCAGTCATTTTTGACAGAATCTAAAACAGAAGTCAGAGGACCAGCTCTTAATTCAGTTGTGTATGACTTCTTGATTCATCACCAAACCTAACCATTGGGCCCCCTTGGCAAAAATGTGATTCAAAATACATATTACTTGAAATCCAGAAGAATATTTTGACTGAGATACACTGGATTATAAGGTAAAATATTAAATGATAGTGTAATAACTGGACTTATTCTTAGTGTAAGTCAACACTTAAACTTTTTCTGGAGGAATAAGAAAAGGTAATCAGAGGTTCTAAAAAGACAGTTTCTCATTGAAAAGAAGAAGGATGGAGTATATAAGCAAAAATTGAATGACTGCGTGGCATGGCTTTGAAGGGGATTAAGTATCGTATGAGGAGGAATCTCAGTTAAGATTAAAAGAGATTTATACAGAATTCAAAATTGAAGCAGTTATAGAATTTAAAGAACAACAAATGGAATGCAACAGGAAAAATAAAATACCCAAAGTTGGAGATTCTTAACTTATTTGAATGAAGAAAATACCACCTGTTCTACAATCAGTATGAGGTAAGTATACTTTATTATGTAATTATCCATTTTTATATGTTAAGCACTTGGAGTCTTGTTAAATCTGTTCACATTTTATAAATTAAAAGGTAACTACTCTCCCAAAGATTTAGACGGCAAATGTCAAGTCTTACAGCTTTACCATAAGTATGTAAATGAGCGTGTTTAATGTACTGCAGTTACAGTTAAACTTTTCCATATTTTACTGGTAGCAGCAAACATCACAAATTACCATCACTAATCCTCACCCCCTGCCACATCTTGGTCCTTTTCTGCTCACCCTCCCCCGGCCCTATGTGGTTAACAAACCCTTGTTGAACATCAAGTACACAGACATCACTGAACTAGGCTCTATCTTAGGACCTTGCATCTGGCTTGATGGCTCCACTCCTTTCAGAGATGAAGAAGATAAGACTCAGAGTGCTTAACAATCTTATTAAAGGTCAAAAAACTACAATGGCCAAACAAGAAATACAAGACAGGCTCATTCATTCCACAAACTGCTATACTTTTTCTATTATTCCACATTTTTCTGACCAAAATCTAGAAACTAGAAATACATAAATGTGCAATTTTATGCAGTTTTTAAAGTATGTACAGAAATGGTGATGAAGAAAAATACCCCGAAAGAAAAAGCCTTTGTCATTGTCCAGAACCTTTCCTTCTGCACACAGTGGGCTCTTCAGAGTAGAGATCATCTAACAAAAGCCAGGTTGTTTTCCACTCTAGCAAAAAATTCTAAATATAATAATACTGAGGTTAGAAGTCTTGTTTTTTACCCAAATCCTACATGTTTTAGGATCAAAGGCAGATGAAAACAAATAACTTGCAACTCTTTTGCTACTTTACCTTATCGCTGATATTGAGAGTTCAGATTTGTTTAAGTTGCTTTTCATCTCTATATTTTATTACTTTTAAGAGACGTGCTGCCCACCAGGCATCGCCTGCGATGGACACACACAACCGCACGGCAGTGACTGAATTTACCCTGACCGCCTTCCCGGCTCTCCACAGGCTCCAGGTCTCCCTCTTCGTGGTCCTCCTGCTCACGTACACGCTCACGCTAACAGGAAATACGGTCATCATTTCCCTCATATGGGCTGATAACCGCCTCCAAACCCCAATGTACTTCTTCCTCAGTAACTTGTCATTTTTGGACATTTTATACACAACCTCAGTCACCCCAAAGCTGTTGACTTGTCTCCTAGAGGACCAGAAGACCATATCTTTTGCTGGTTGTGTGACGCAAACATACTTCTTCTTTTTCCTGGGGACAGTGGAGTTCATTCTCTTAGCAGTGATGTCCTATGACCGATACGTGGCCATCTGTAACCCCCTGCGCTACACCATCATCATGAACAGCAGGGTCTGTCTCCTGATGGTTCTGGGATGCTGGGTGGGGGCCTTCCTGTCAGTGCTCTGCCCAACAATTGTGGTGGCCAGATTGCCTTTCTGTTCCAAGGAAATTAGTCACTTCTTCTGTGACATCGCTCCTCTGCTCCAGGTGGCCTGCATCGACACTCATTTCATAGAGATGGTAAACTTCCTCTTATCCTCCCTAGTTCTCCTGACCTCTCTGCTGCTCACCACTGTGTCCTACACCTACATCATCTCCACCATCCTGCGCATCCCGTCAGCCCAGGGACGTCAGAAGGCCTTCTCCACCTGTGCTTCTCACATCACTGTTGTCTCCATCGCCTATGGGAGCAATATCTTCATGTATGTGAGGCCCAGCCAGAGCAAGTCACTGGATTTTGACAAAGTGACAGCTGTCCTTACCACAATGGTGACCCCTCTTCTGAACCCCTTCATTTATAGTCTGAGGAATGAAAAAGTAAAGGAAGTTTTGAGAGAAGCAGTCAACAAAATCATGTTCTTACTGCACAGGAAAACTTGAGACCTTATTGCACCAGAAAACTTAATGTTTGTTTGCTGATAATGGCTAATTTCAACTCTCAGACTCAACATGAGCCCAAGAAAAGCATGCTTGAAGACTATAAAATCAATGAGACATAGTAAGTTTTGAAAAGGGCCTGGTGCCACATGAGCTACAAGGTATTGTAGTTAAGGTCCAGTTAAGGAGGAAATTCCACCTTAGAGAAATAACATGTTCTGAACTCTGATTGGGCCGTCTCACACAGATACTGTGGGTTAATGAAAAGTACTTATGTCAGAAAGCATGAATTTTAAGTCTGGTTTTATCACTTTTTTATTAGGTGACACTTTGCTTATCTGAACCTTATTTTTCTCATCTGTGAAATAAGGAATATAGTTTGTGCTTTTCCTTGTTCTTTTTATAATTATAGACTTAACCAGAATATTCTAAAAATGTAACACATATAATTAAAAGTGAACCCTTCTTACTGGGTCTTTTCAGATGTTTGAAGATGGTCAGCTTCATCTCTGACAGTTAAATGGGGCAGATAATAATGATAATAACAATAATAAAAAAAACAAGCAAGAGGAGTACCGCAGTCGGGTTTTATATCTCATTTAACTTCTTAACGACCATAAAGGCTGGTATTATTATCTCCATTTCACAGACATGCAAACCAACGTTCACAGAGGTTAAGCATTTTGCCTCAAATTACACCACTGGTAAATGCCAGAAATTTAGAGTATGTGAACTCCAGTCTCCTTCAGCATGTTACTATATCTGAAGTATGGGATGGAAAGAAACTTTAAAGAGGAGAAAAAGAAGTTAACTGGGAGTTTCCACTTTTTCTGGAACCAGAGAATACCCTGTCTGCTCTAACAGTCTGGTGCACCTGCTGAGCAGGGCAGAACAGGATGCCATCAGGCTAGCCTGTGAGAGGCTATTGGATTAAAGGAAAACAATTTTTAAGAGGCCATAACTGACCATGAGTCTAGATTGATCTGTGGCAATTGGCCATTGTGACCATCATCATATGCAATATCATAGGATTCATTTGGTTGGGGGAAATAAAAACAGAAAACTAATCAAGCAATCTTAAGTAAAATATCTATGTATAATAATAATAATAATAATAATAATAAAGAGTAGCACATGGAACCCCAGAAAAGAAGAAATCATAAGACCTGCTAAGGGACTAGAAACGGAAGCCTTACAACACTAAACTATGTTTTCTACCTTTATCTTGTATCTACCTACCACTTCAGCATTTTATTAAAAATAATAATAATAAAGAGAGAAATGTGGTATCCACATATAAATCAAGTATAAAAATCAAATGAATATTCATATTTGAACTGACTGTTTATAGTTCATAATGCATGAGCAAAACCGAAAGCTTCTGTGATGACTGCCCTTGTACTGTTCACCAAGTAACTTATTCACTATGTAAGAAATTGTTCTCCATGTAAGAACTTGTTCGTTAAGCTTCAAAAGATTGGAGACTGATGAAAATTAGGCTTGGGGTGGATTAATGATTGTGCATTGAGCATTGACCCCCCTATACAGAATTGTATTGTTGTTAACAACCATTTGATCAATAAATATGAGAGATGCCCTCACAAAAAAATATATATATAAATATATATAAATAAATAAATATATATATATATATGCACTTCCAATTGTAAAATAAATAAGTAACCGGGATGTAATGTATAGCATAAGGAATATAGTCAAAATATTGTAACAACTTGGTATGGTGATAGCTGGTACCTAGAATTATCACGTATATAAATGTTGAATCACTGTGTTGTACACCTGAAACTAATGTAATACTGTGTGTCAACTACCCTTCAATAAAAAATAATTATCAGAAAAAAAGAAATGGAAGCTAGAAATCCTTAAGGAACCAAGGTAAGTCCTCTCCTCCCTCTGAGTCTCTGATCTCTCTCTAGCACTCTCTGGGGTCACACAGTCTCTGTATTACTGTTTTTTCCCGTATGTTCTGTGAGAGGCTGAGGAGTGGCCCCCAAAGATATCCAGATTCTAATCCCTGAAACTTGTAAATAACATTTAAAGTGAGTATGGTAAAGGGACTTTGCAGATGTGATTAAAGAGCTTGAGAGAGGGAGGTTACCCTGGACTATCCTGGACTATCCAGGTGAGTCCTAATCATAATCACACGTGTCACTACTTGAGAGGTAGAGGGAGGTTTGTGCACAGAAGTAAGGTGACGATGGAAGCCGAGAGAGGTGGGAACATGCTCTGCTGCTGGCTTTGAAGATAGAGGAAAGAAAAGCCAAGGAATGAACCTCTAACAGCTGGAAAAGGCAAGGAAATCGATTCTTTCTTCCCTAGACCCTCCCGGGGTGGCCTGGCAGACACCCAAGTATAGGCCCAATGAAAGTGATCTCGGATTTCTAGTTTCCAAAACTGTAGGAGAATACTTTAGCATTATTGTTAGCCAACAAGTATGTGGTAATTTCTTACAGCAGCCACAACAAATTAATACACATCTGACTCATGTTTCTCTGAAGACTATTTCCCTCCCCATCTCTGTGCACACAGAAGAGAATGGCTACTTCAATCATTCTCAAATGTATGTATATAGCTACTCAATATGTACTTATTATGCAAGTATATATATGTACATATATTATATATATGATACATTTAAATGTGTTGATTTGCATGGAATTTATTTGGATATGTATTTAAAATTTATATGGATATGTATTTAAGATACATATTTAATTTTAAATACATACATTAAATACATCTCAGTTCAAATCCAAACGCCTGGAAGGAGAATCTGATTGGTCTATTTGGAGTGAGATGCCTTCTCCTGATTCACTCATTAGTTAAGAGAAAGAGGTTAGCAAGGAGTTAAAGGGCCTTTTGTCTATGCAGCCACTGAGCAGGAGCTGAGGGGACAACAGTCTAAAAAGAGACCATAGGAACAAGGAGAAGACAACAGGTAGCTCTAAGGTCAAAAAAGGCCACTACCAATGTGGTCATTGACCTTCTAGCTACATGACACATGAATAAAGATGAAGATTTAAGAACTGACATGGATTATGTCATGAGAGAACAGTTTGAGAAAGTGCTACCTTAAGAATAAATTCAGAATATTATAAAGGGTTACAGCCTTATAAGTAAGTGCAGTAGACAAATGTTTAGAGATCAAAATAAGGTATAAAAATATCACCAGAAATGAAGCTGTCATATAATTTTCTGCTCTGTACTCATAATCAGACACTAGAGACTAATTACAATAGGAATTTGAAAGTCCTGTATTAGTTTCCAATTGCTGCCACAACAAATTTAGCAAATTTAAAACAATGCAAATTTTTTTGTCTTGTAGTTCTACAGTTCATAAACCCAATATAGGTCTTACCAGGCCAAGATCAATGGGCTTCATTACTTCCTAGAAGTTCTAGGGGAAAATTCATATCCTACTCATTTGGGTTGTTGACAGAATATTTCTCAAAGGTCCTGTTCTTTTGTAGGCTATCAAGCAAGGGCCAATCCCAGTTTCTAGAAGGGGCTGCAGACTTTAGATCATGGTCCCCCTTCCTCCACCTTCAAAGCCCATAAGAGTGGGGCAAGTCTGTCTCATGTTTCAAATTTCTCCTCCTCCCTGCAAGTCCTTTCTAATTCAGCTAGACAAAATTCTTCCCTTTTAAGGACTCATTTGGTCGGGTTGGCCCACCCCAAAATCCAAGAGATCACCAGTTCGAGATCCATACGTTGAATTACTCATGCAAAGTAACATATTCATGGATTCTGGGAATTAGGATGTAGACATCTTTATGTGCTGTTATTCTGCTTAACGAAGTTGCATTGCTAGTATTAATGATCCAAGAACAGAAAAACAAAGAACAGGACACAGATGGTTTTTTAAACCAATACTGAATCCTAAACAGTGTCTTTGATCACTTGCAACCAGAAGAATTTAGAAGCCCCAGATTAGGAAGGACTTGTGAAAAACAATAAATTATTAGGAAATACATATTTTAATTACCTATATTTCTTTTTTATTTGAATCACTAAGATGTAAAAATGAATATAATTCAAAAATGAATATAGTTGTGTTTTGTGGTGTTTTAATTTTTAAATGAATTCTCCTGTCTTCAAAAGCCTGTTCTAGTGTCATTAATACAGAAAAGATAATCCTGAAAATAAGATCATTTAAATAGGATTTTGGTATCCAGCTAGTGCTGGCTGCATGTTGGGACAGTCTTGAAACTGAAAATACAAAAAGACTTCAAAAAATCTGAAAAATCACCTAAATACATTCTTTTGCTTTGATGTTGATTATTCATAAAGATAACAGGAAGTAATAAAAATAACTTCAGATGTAAATGAAATTAACTACATATAAATTTTAAAAAAATAAATACAAACCAAAATCCAGTTCTCAGGGAAGTTTTCTAAGATAAGAAGACCACTGCCAGAGGGGCGGAGCCAACATGGCGGCGTGAGTAGGACAGTGGGAATCTCCTCCCAAAAACATATATACTTTTGAAAATACAACAAACACAACTAGCCCTAAAAGAGAGACCAGAAGACGCAGGACAGTGGCCAGACTGCAGCTACACCAGCGAGAACCCAGCGACTGGTGAAAGGGGTAAGATACAAGCCCCGGCCCGGCGGGACCCGAGCGCCCCTCCCCCCAGCTCCCGGCGGGAGGAGAGCAGGCAGAGCGGGAGGGAGACGGAGCCCAGGACTGCCAAGCACCCAGCCCCAGCCATCCGGGCCAGAGCGCAGACACAGTACATGCCCAGGGGGCCCTGGATACTGGGAGAACAGGGAGTAAGACCTCTGAGCGGGTGCTGAAGCTGATGCCCCTGTGACAAAGAAAAGCGGGGGCTTTTTGAAAGTCTTAAAGGGACAGGGACTTAACAGCTTGACGGAAACAACCCAGGTCACAGTACAGCAGCTGGAAATTACAGGGAAAACCGGGTGCACTAACCCCCTGGGCAACAGCTCTGAGACCCCTCACGGAGGCAAACAGTCAAGCAGCCCCCCCATCCATCACCCCACCGGGCGCTGCGAAAGCAGAGAAGCAGCCTGAGACAAATTCCGCCCACAGAAAGGGAAATTTCTCCCTCCCAGCCAGGCAAGACACAAAGACCCACTCTACACGCAATTACCCAACACAAGCCACTAGGGGTCGCAGTTGCCCCAGTAAAGAAAGGCCAGTAGTAAGTGAAAATTTTGGCCCTCCCAGCTGACAGTCAATAGCACCTGTCAACATGAAAAGGCAAAAAAATATGATCCAGACAAGACTAACCCAGACAGCTTCGGCATCTGCTACATCTTCCCCTGAGAAGGAATCTGGGGAGATAGATTTAGCCAGTCTACCTGAAAAAGAATTCAAAACAAAAGTCATAACCATGCTGATGGACTTGCAGAGAAATATGCAAGAACTAAGGAAGGAGAATTCAGAAATAAAACAAGCTCTGGAAGGACTTCAAAACAGAATGGACGAGATGCAAGACACCATTAATGGACTAGAAAACAGAGAACAGGAACGCAGAGAAGCTGATGCAGAGAGAGATAAAAGGATCTCCAGGAATGAAAGAATTTTAAGAGAGCTGAGTGATCAATATAAAAGAAATAATATAAGAATCATAGGCATTCCAGAAGAAGTAGAGAGAGAAAAGGGGATAGAAAATGTCTTTGAAGAAATAATTGCTGAAAATTTCCCCAAACTAGGGGAAGAAATGGCCTCTCAGACCACAGAGGTACACAGAACTCCCATGACAAGGGATCCAAGGAGGGCAACACCAAGACACATAATAATTAAAATGGCAAAGATCAAAGAAGACCACTGCCAAGATTTCTCAGTGAGAGAGAAAATGAATAATTAAAAGATTTAAAAAATCAACATGTAGAATAAAAAGTAGAAAATAAAGTTACAACAATAATAGAATAAATTTTCAAACATATCAGGTACAGTGGGAAACAGTCATGAGTTGTAAAGCCAAAAAGAGCAGAGGAGAATAAATAAATAGAAGAAAATTAATTACTTTTAGAATTATTTCCTGGAAAGCTTAATGTGACTAAAAATATTTAAGGTGGGCAGCACATTGAAAGATAAAATATCATGACTCAACTTGCAAAATTCCTCCCAGGTCATATTTCCTGACTCGTCTTGACATATCAAGGCAAAGATGTATAATTACTTCTTTAGACCCTGTGTTCGGGATCCCCTTTCTTCTTTGCTCTCCACTTTCTTCCCTTTGTAACTATCCCACACGCACTGATCTCCGGCTTGCCTGAGGCCACAAGGACTAGCCTGGAGGAGGCACTGTGATATGATTGATGAGTTCAGTCATTGACAATATCGTGTTTGGGTTCCTGCCATTTCAGAGTTAGAATATAAGATACCAGCAAGATAATTCAAATAAAAGCAGCATCTGAAATACAATCAAGTAAGTCCTACTGGGAAAATCTTATACCCAGAAAAAATGCACATATATTCAGAAATTTAAATTGTTTCATGCAAGTGTAAGTTCACAAACCCCTTTAATATGTAGGAGAGGTCTAGAAACCTCGGGCTAAGCAGCTTAATTCTAGACAGAAAGGTATTTCTCCACAATCTGTATAGATAAAGGCCTATCACAACTCCAATTACAAATCTAACCTCAGTCCATTCTAGGCATGAGTTTCAGGACAAGCGATCATATTTTAGGAAACCCTAAGCATTGGTACTTCTTCCTGCAAACACTAACACTCAGTCACAGCTAACTCAAATGCTGGGCACTCACCATGTGCAGAGCAACCTCCAAAAATCTTCCACGCTTCATTTTATTTCTCTTTTAGATAACTTCACAGAGGTAATATCCCCACTTTGCAGATGAATTAACTGAGGCGTTGAGAGATTAAATAACTGTTGCAGAGCCCCTCAGCTAGTAAGTGGAGTCCAACCAAGAACTCTGACTTTAAAACCCATGCTCTTATTCCTATGTAATACTGGTCCCCTTTGCAGTAAAAACTGCAGTAAGGGCATTTGTGGTATTTCCCACAGACACAGACGTTAAATCATAGACGTGAGGTGGGAGGACTTTAGAGAGCATCCTGCTAATATCATTTTACAGACGAGAAAACTGAGGTCCATAAGAGATTTCCTAATCACAGCTGGAAATAGAGCCTACCTATTCTGTTGGCCAGTTTTAGATTATTTCCTCTGTGGCATCAAGCTTCCCATTCAATCAACGTTTATCGAGTGCTTACTAAATGTTAGGAGAATGTTCTGTAAATATAATACAGGAGGTAGCAGGTTATAACAAACTCTATGTGATAAGACACAAGATTATTTGTAGAATTGGGAGAGGGAAAATTCAGGAATGCTCATGAAAATTTTTCTAAAATCACATATGTTCATTATAAAGTAACACCCTCGGCTTGTCTAAATGAAAAGGTTTGCTCTGAACCCCAGACCACCCCTACCCCTATTTTATCCCCATTAAGGGGCTCCTTAAAACAAATTGTCCTGTTGTAAATGGTTAAGCATAGGGAATTTGTTTTAGGTTTTGGTGGCTGGGGTATTTAAAGTGATGAGCGTGGAGAACAAAAAGTTTAAATGGCAATCATGAAATGCCATCCTGTCCAATTCACTGTTTCCATTTATTATTTCTTATACGTTTCCTCACAAGAAATCCCCTAAACAGCTCCCCAACTTACAGCACTTCTGGGTACCCCAAATAGAAACACATACACACACACACACACACACATGGCTGAAGAGAAGTGTTGCACCTGCCAATCTCATGTGCCTACTCTTCTTGCCACATGACACTTGACATGGGACAGGTAAGATCAACAGGACTTCATTAGTCACACATGTTCACAGCTGAAAGAGGAGGACGCCTCGTATCATGCAGGCCCACATGGGGCTTCGCTCTGGAGTCAAGTGAACTGCTTAGCTGGCAAGGACTAGGGTCCTGTAAGTTGAGGACTAGGCACAAGGCAGCTGGTCTGCCTCTTAAGAGAGTAGCCAGGACGGAGCCTTTCCTGCTGGCGGGAGTGTATCTGGCAGAAGCAGGGGAACTCAGTTAGGCATTTGGGGCCCTATGAGGCTGTAAGATGTTTCAAGGCTGCACAAAATTTTAGCCTTACATCTCCCCAGGATTACCTGAAGTATATTTTTAGATGTTGCCCCCGGGCTCTTGTTTTCATGTCAGCTTCCATTTTGGAGGTGTCATTCCGCTGCAGGGACCTGTATATTCTCTGTCTCTCTCTCCCCCTTTTTCTCTCTGTAGAATATATATGTTTGTAGGCACACATATTTTTCATAAATATATATTAATAATGTATATATGCATTTTAAAAACACATATTTCTTTTATAAACATATATATACAAACATGTATCTTTTACAAATACAGATATACATAAGTATCTTTTACAAATATATATGTATATAGGTATATATCTTTACAAATACATATACATATAGATACATATACATCAGGCAGAAGGGCTCATGGAATAAAAATGGGGTCATCCATAGGCTGGAGATCTGGATGAGGTCATGGAGTAAATGTACAGGGACAAAAAATAAACTGTAGAATTGGAAGATGATGGTCCAAGATTGAAACCTTGGAGTTTGGGATTTCAGAGACTGAGTGAGTCTGTGTAATGGCAAATTCAAGTTATAATGCAGCTGATAATGTAAGAGCAATGCAGTTCATACTCATTGGAAGTAAGATAAAGGAATTCAAATTTTAGGATATGTTACGAGCTGTTCACAGGGATATTAAGTTTTCCTACAATGACAGCAATTCTTAGGGTGAAGTGCAAAACCATGAACCAAAGAAAACTTCTGTGTCGCCAGTGATTTTCATGAAATTTCAAATGAATTCAGTTAAAGAAAGTCCTCCATCATTGCCTTCTCTGAACACTGTATGATGCCTGTTTACTTCTTTCTCAAAAGTCAGGCAATAAATGCAGAAACAAAGAAAATGTATAAGGTTCTATAATATGAGCCTTGGAGGAGTTTCATCAAAAAGTAGAGAAACAGTGATTTGGACAGGAAACTGGGAGCAAAATAGCACCTCCACCACCAGCTACACTAGCAAAGAGCCCATTCCTCCAGCCAGGCACCCCAACCCTCTGGCACATGGAAAGGACCTCGGTGCAATCAGTAGCCTCACATGAAAGTCATATTTTTGTTAAGATCAAAAGGTACAGCATTTTTAGGTAAAGGGAGAATGAATGTTTAAAGGAATTTTTATTTTAAAAATATAAATATTAGAGAATATAGTGGAAGATTATGGCAAGCTTGTGGCTAGAGATAAGTCAGAAGGACGGAAGAAGACAGCTGAACCAGACTGAGTTCTGTACAAGGGCTTACCTTTTTGAACAGACACAGGACAGAGGTGGAAAACATAATAGAATTTACTATAGCTGTCTGGAACTTTTTAAAAAACTTTTTAGAAATTCTATGCTGACATAGACACAGAGGTACTAGATGGTATCTGAAACTCTAGAATAGTCATTGTTGGGGATTGCTTCCCATTGTATCAATAACTTAAGAAGGATTAAGTTCCCTGTTTTTAGCTTCCCTGTCAATTTTTTAAGTATTATTTTGCCTCTAAATGGATAAAGCAAAATACCTGAGGAAATCCCCAAAGAGCCCCTAACAGATCTAGTTGACACCTTCTAAAACTTTGTAAAACTTGTGATTAGGTAGTTCAGAACCAACATTCTTTTATAACAATATTATTAATCAACTTCCTTTGACCTATATCCCCAAGAGATGCTCTCATCTAAATCTCTAAGGCAAATAAGCCTATGAAAAAAACCAGTTCATCCACTTAGGAAAAAATTCATGCAAAAAAGAAAGCTTTGCTTTATAGAGAAAAGGAATGGGGCAACTTTTTAAAAAATATTCAAATCACCTTTAATCTGGTGACTCAGAGTATTCATGAGCATTTAGTAAAAGTTTCAATGTTAAGATCAATATTCTAGTAACCATGAAGGTGGAGTGAGAAACCAAACAGAATACTGAGTTCCCTTCAGTGGGCCATCGCTTCGCAAGGATGGCCTAAGAAGGATTCTGCAGGTAAAGGGAGAATGAATTATATTTTACATATAAATTTATACATACATTTAGACATTCTACATATGAAACAGCCTGCTTACTAAATAATTCAAATGATTGGGTATTAACCAAAGAGACAAAATATAGCCTTCCTGTATGGGGAAAAAATACCTGAGACTTAAGAATCAATTATTTTCTAGGATAAATTTTTTTAAAGGGAGTCAGAGAAGATCTACTCCAATCCTGCTATGACTGATTCATTTCTGCAACTTTTTCAAGCCACTTAACATGACTACCATGCTCTCTGCAAAAGTAGACTCTAGACTTTGTGTTATGCTGAAATTACTGGGAGGTTGTGGGCAAGGAGGAGATCTAGACTGCAGAGGTGTTTAAGGGCTGTCATGGTGAAAAAGGTTAGTATTTGGTCTGTAAGGTCAGTACCTGAATATGTATTTGGAAGTTACACAGAAAGAATTTTCCATTCAAGATAAGAGCTTTCCATTCAGCCAGTGCTAGAGCAAGACAGTGATTTCCCAGTCACTGAAGTCATCAAAGCAGTAGCTGGATGGGTATATGGTGAGGATGTTAATCAGAAGGACACATTTTGGAGTTAGGTGCTTCAGTGACCTAATAAAGTTTATATTGTCTTTAAGAGTGTTTTCAATGAGCCAGAAATATGAATAGAATTGGCAAAAAAAATTAAAATGCAACGTTTAGAATTAATTCATATGCATAATAATCAAAGTTTGAGCCTCTTACTATGTCTGCAAATTCAAAATGTGTTGAGAGAATTTTACAATATCTATACAATCAGTGAAATGTAAGTACGCTTTTTCACATGTTTTATTTATTAATATATCACTTTTGATAAGGTTATTTCCTTGTGTATAGTTTCTGATCTGTTATATTCTTAGTGCAGTCAGATGCCCATCTGGGGAGAGTCAGATGAAGTGTGCACTGAAACGTAATGTAAATCCTCAGTTATAAATTAAAGCTTTTCATAATTTATTATTTATTCAGATAAGAAACAATTATCGTTATCTCTCTTAACTCTACCTCAGCCCTTTCTGAACACAGCCATGTCTTGTTAGCATGAAATTGTCACATATATTATTTAATTTAAATCTCCCAGAAGCTCATTTTGCATGTTATAATTATCTCACTTCTCAGATGAAGAATTTAATCTAATACAACCAAGTTAAATGGTAAAAACTAGGACTGGAAATCTTTCAAACTCTAATGTTAATCTAATTAATGCTTGAAACTTAAAAACTGAAATAACATTTGCCTGTTGCATACCCTCATGGAAATGATAAGACAAAATACACACAAAACAGACAACAGAATTCCTCAAGCAGACAGTCCGCATGAGATTTCATTTGCTACTATATTGGTACATGTAGTTATGAGCAGCTACTTATTAGGTATTAACAGAATGGTTTGGGAAAACCTGTTCACCAACGAATAAGATATTAGAATGTTTGAAGTGGAGAAGGGAATTGAAAAGGGACAGTTAGCAGGAATTACAGATTTTCAATGGATCTTATAAATGTGTAGCCAATGATTCTAATTTTTCAGATGAGAAAATTGGAGTCCAGAACATAAAAAGAGATCTAAAAAACAGAAAAGGGCACAACAGCTGCATCTCATTGAAGTATCAGCCATCTAGCCTTAGGTACGATGTAGACCTATTACCTCAGAAAAAGAACCCATAAAAGATATGTACAAGGGATTTTACATGATCAGTTGTTCTAGTACAGCAAAATCTAATGTAAGAACGTTCAAAATTGGGAGACTCCGGAGATCACCAAATACCAGAAAAAACAAATTAACTTTCATCTCTCACTCGGGGCAGGTCACCAAGGTCAACTACCAAAGTGCAAGAAAATTTATTATAGAAAAGGCTAGAAAATATGTAAGATTTCAGTGTCTATGGACAGCAGAACAATAGAAAGGAGGTCTAGTTAAAGTATGAGTCAGGAATTCTAGTTAAAGTATGAGTCAGCACTTCAGCACATTTTTACCTGGGAATATGAAGCTGGATGCATTGAACAGAACAGAAATTAATGAGGATGAATAGAATTTTATGACTCGAAGGAAACAAGAGTTTTTCTTATCCATTTTTATCCCTTCATTTTATAAAATTGTGAATTCTTGGATTTTTATTTGATGACAGAAATACAACAAACAGCCTATTGGAAAATAAGAGCATTCTAAGGAATAATAAGACAACTACTCAAGAATTTATCTGCAAAAATATTCATTGAATCACTATCCATCTAAGAAAGAAATGTTGACCATCTAAATTACTCACACTAAGCAACTAGCTAAACATACCATGGTCCCAACGACTGTGCAAAGGAAACTCTAGGAGGTGTTGGATGTCTGCTATTTTGATTGTTGTGATGGTGTCATGGCTGTTTGCATAGGTCCAAACTCATCAAATTGTGCACATTAAATATGTGCAGTTCTTCATCCATCAGTTATACTTCATAACAGCTGTTTTTTTAAAAATATATAGATTTCTAGTAATTGACATGGAAGGATGATGATGATTATCAAAGAAGAAAAAGTTTGTTACAAGATAGTATTTAGTATGATTTATTTCAGATACATATGAATGTAATTTAACTTTGAAACAGTCTGGTGATACAGTCACCAAAATGTCACTATATCTCTAACAGATTTGATTACAGGTTATAATTTCCTTTCTTGCATTTTCTAGTTCTTTGCGCTAGAAAATGTGTTTTTTGTAATAGGAAACATTTCAAATATAAAAGGAAATTGGAAGGCAAACCTTTTAATCTTGGAGAGGGAGTAGGGCAGGTGGGAAAAGGAAATGAGGGGAGTGGCCGTCACTTATTTATTAAGGAGGAGCTAAGTGAAACGGAGACAAAGAAGCATCGAGATCAAAATTTAAAAATGGGTAGTTTTCATCTGAAATGGGAAAATCTATGCAAAAGAACCACTTCTCAGATACTGGGATAAAGAACAAAATGGATAATCTTGATGTACAATATTATGATCTCAATTGAGCAAATGAATGAAGTAAGCTGAATTACCCCTATTTTACCTTCCTGTATATAATTTGTACCTGAGTTCATCACATTGTATAATGTCCTCTTAAGTAGCCAGCTACATATGTGATGTATATATTGCATACTTCTAAAACTTAAAGGAGTTAGTTTTAGATATAGGGCATAACCTACAGAGAAGATACCCATTATTCCCTTTTGACATGTCATCTAAAGTGATTAGTTGGAACTATGAGTCATTGTCCCTTTCAGATACATTGGTCTGTTCCCAAATTAGAGAAATACTGGGAAAAAAAATCAACCTTTATCTCTCACTCAGGGCAGGTCACCAATGTCAACTGCCAAAGTGAAAGAAAATTTGTTATAGAAAAGCCTAGAAAATATGTAAAAAAAATTCCTCCCTGGTGACTGTAACCTACAGAATAGAAGGGAGCTCTAGTTAAGAAGGAGTCTGCATTTTAGCACATTTTTCACAGGGAAAATGAAGCTGGATGCATTGAACAGAATGGAAATTACCTTTAATGAGAATGAACAGAATTTTATGAGTAGAAGGAAACAGTTTTTCTTATCCAGTTTTATCCTTCATTTTATGGAAGAAGTTGTGTCTGAATGGTATTTTGACTTTCTCAAGGATGCAAAATAATGACTTTCAGATCAAGGACTATATCCCATGACTCATTTCCCAGTTTAAGGCACTCTCCACAATACATTCTCAACAGATATGTGGAAAACTACCTCCTAAGCTGATTTTCCTTTTCTTGTTTCTTAAGGGAGACCCCACCCGTCATGCGCCAGTGGCCATGGGAAATCGGAGTACGGTGACGGAATTCACTCTGATTGCCTTTCCAACTCTCCTGGAGCTTCGAATATTCCTTTTTGTAGTTCTCTTGTTGACTTACACGTTAACAGCAACAGGAAACATTATCATCCTCTTCCTAATATGGACTGATTATCGCCTACAAACCCCAATGTACTTTTTCCTCAGTAATCTGTCCTGTCTGGATATTTTATACACCACTGTTGTTACCCCAAAGCTGCTAGCCTGCCTCCTAGGGGAGAAGAAAGACATATCCTTTGCTGGCTGTATCACTCAAACATATTTGTACTTCTTTCTGGGGACAGTGGAGTTTATCCTCCTGGCGGTAATGTCCTTTGACCGCTACGTGGCCATCTGTAACCCCCTGCACTACACCGTCATCATGAACAGCAGGTTCTGTCTCCTGCTGGTTCTGAGCTGCTGGGTAGGGGCCTTTCTGTCCGTGTTGGTACCAACCATTGTAGTGACAAGGCTGCCTTATTGTAGAAAAGAGATTAATCATTTTTTCTGTGACATTGCCCCTCTTCTACATGTGGCCTGTATAGATACTCGCCTCATAGAGAAGATAAACTTCCTCCTATCTGCCCTTGTCATCCTGAGCTCCCTGGCATTCACTACTGGGTCCTACACCTCCATTATTTCTACCATCCTGCGCATCCCATCAGCCCAAGGACGTCAGAAGGCCTTCTCCACCTGTGCTTCTCACATCACTGTCGTGTCCATTGCGTATGGGAGCAACATCTTTGTGTATGTGAGGCCCAATCAGAACTATTCCCTGGACTTTGACAAGGTCGCTGCTGTCCTCATTACAGTAGTGACTCCTCTTCTGAACCCTTTTATTTATAGTTTGAGGAATGAAAAGGTGAAGCAAGTGTTGAGAGAGACAGTGAACAGAATCACATCCTCGATACTAAGGAAAACGTGGCAATAGTGTTCAGTACATCACACAGCATTTCTTATCTTCCACACATTCAGTCTGTGTGACTATAGCGCCATGCTGACATTCCAGAAACCTGAGGAATGACAGGATGAGCAAGGAGCATACCAAACTGAAGGAAAACTGTACTTAGGTCTGCAGAGAAAAACTAATCCTTGAACTATGTTGGATGTTCGTAACTTTTAAAAGCATGAAATAGTACCTCACTGGGATTCAGAGGTCTCCAAACCTAGTCTTGGCTAAATTGGTTTATCTTCCAGGTGATTTTGTCATGTCACAATGTATCTGAGCCCCACTGTCTCCATCTCCAAATGAAATTGTAGATAATAAAGAATCAGTAGTTGTGGTGAGACATGTAGGTTAGAGAATTTTAGCTTCTTGTTAGGCACTCTTGAATATTTCAGGAGACTCAGTTTTCACTTCTATTACATCAGGTAAATATGACATAAGGAGTGAGGGAAAAAGAGGTAAGACTCAGGAGATATCAAGTCTCCGCCTGCTCACCCGAGTGAGTGCTCACCTCAGCAGCACATGTAATAAAATTGGAATGATGTAGTGATTAATGGGGCCCCAACACAAGGGTGACATGCAGGTTCATGGAGCGTTCCATATTTTTAGGTGACAGGTGGCAACTAGACTTATTGTGGGGATCATTTTTAGATTATAAAAGTATTGAATCACTCTAATGTACACCTGAAACTAATAGGATGTTATACATCAATTATTGTTCAAAAAAAAAAAAACCTGAGTGAAAAGTGGATATATTCAATGAGAAACAGAACACAAGAAGCACAAGAAGGGCAGGTTATTGAATCAGACACTCCTGTGGGATACCCAATTACCAACCTTCAGTTGGATTATTATATGAAGGTTAGACAAGAGATATGGGCTAGAAATGTGGTCTAAGGTATCATCAAATATATTAATGATACTTAAAGCCACAGAAGTGGCTGAGAGCACCAGGGGGGTAATGAATGAAGACAGCTCACAAGTTAGATTAAGAATGGGTGGCAAGAGAGAAAAAACACAGGAAAGTATGATAGCATGAAATAGGATGACAGACAAAGGGGAAATGTTTCGTATAGCATGATCAAGACATAAAAGCATCTTATATATTTGGTACATGAATGATTTTGGCAATAAGTTTAATAGGGTTTGGAGGGTAAAAGCCAAAATAGAGTGGGCAGAATGGTGCATAGATATAAAGAACTGGAGAATATAAATACAGACACCACTTTCAAGAACTATGGCTGAGAATATGAACACTATTGTAATATGAAGGAAACATGGGTTAGAAAATGGTGTTTTCTAACAGGAGATGTATTTTCTTTTTAAAATGTTGATTGGAGGAATATAATAGTAGAGGCTACAGGGTAGTGGGTCATGACCAATATAATGGGTTACCTGAGATGGCAGAGGCGAGGACACTGGGGACATCAGGATAGATGTCAGCAGAAGTTTATATTACACACTTATAAGTAGGAATGGATGAATTCAGAAGTAGAAACATGCCAGGTAACAAGGTGGAATTTGTCACAGTCCCTCCTAATAGAAAGCCCAATGCCCTCCTTAAGAAGTTAGCACCTAACTTCAGGTAGAAAATGACCACAGAAAAGTATAAATTTGATAATGTGTGCAGAGTAGAGCAAATGAACTAAATCCTTCCTTGAGTAATACAATGTGTTAATGCTGGGGGGAGTTCGGTTCAGAAATGCAGGGAAGTCAGAGTACAAGGTGGGGAAGGAATTCATTAAAGCGAGTGTCAGGGAATGACAGAACAGAAAAATAGAGGTTCGTTGAACTGCTACTCAGCATGGGGCACTTCCCCTGCTAACTCCTTAAGCCAGTGTCACCTGGCATCCAGTGTCCTCTTGGATATGCGTGGCATGGGAACTGAGTCTCTACCACCCCAGGATTTGGGGGAGTCCCAGAGCACTGGATGGAGTGAGATGATGTTCTGCAAACGTCCTGTAGGTGAAGAAAGGAGACTTTCAGGCAGGCTACTAAAGAGCATGACAGTAAGCTGCAGTTCCCCGTCACCTAGGCGACAGCAATTTGCAAGCCCAGGTCTGAGCTCTCAGAAGCCCCTCCCTACTTGTCTGAGATAGGACAGGGAGAGTGAAGGTTTGAGCTGAAATCCAGAGGATTAGAATGACAAAGCAAAGTAACAAAGACACCACTGGAAAAGCGCAGAGAGAAAATGTTTAAGTTGAGCAGTGAGAAGTTTATTTAAGGCAAAAAGGAGCACATTCAGAGAAAGGGAAGTGTGGGCTACCCCAGAGAAAAGGCACCCCTGAAAGATTGGGAAAAAAGTCAAAGACATGCTTACAAAGTGCTGGCGACCTCAAAGAGAGGAACACCCCAAAAGGTTTAAGTTTTATTGAAAGAGAGAAAGTCTACCCATTTAGAAAGTGTGGACAACCTCAGAGAGAGGTACATGCTGAAAGGTAAGGAGTTCCCCCTTTTAAGGATTTTTCAGGAATGTGACCAAGGGCTGGGGGGTGCAGACTTTTTTAAGTGATCTCTGAATATTTAAAATTAACTTAACACAAGAAATTTACTGCTCTGATTTCTCCCGGAGATACTGGAGTCTTGGTCTGGGAGCAGAGCAAACAGACAATAGCTCAGCCCATCAAAGAGTAAGTTAAGAATCTTACTTCTTAACTTCCTGGATGTTAATATGCAATCTTATCTTTAAAATGGAATCCTTCCTGCCTTTTACTATGTTGTTTACGGCTGGGCCTGCATGCTTAACACAATAAAGACAAGAACTATGCTGAGGTCCCCTCCTTTATCTGGGGAATATTCAAACATTCCGGCCAACTTACACCTGGCTTTCTGAGCTTTAACTGATTAACTCTTTCAGTCCTTTGTAGTGGGCTTTACTGGCCTTAATTCCCTCTCCACCCAGCTCATATCTATTTTCCTGCCTAACATTAAGGTACATAGCTCAAAGGAAATTACTCATTCATTCATCCATTAACTAAATATTGCTTGAGTGCCACAAAGAACAGAACAGACAAATCTCTGCCCCAGTGGGCTGAGATGACAGAGGGGGAGGACACACAGTAAGTAAAATGTAGAGAGAGATTAGATGAGAAGCTACACAGTGACAAACGTTGTGAAGAAAAATTAAGCAGGGAAGGGGAATAGGGAGTTTGAGGGCAGAGTTTCCGTTGTAATTAAGATGGTTCCGAAAGCCTTCTCTGAGAAGGTGAGCTGGAATAAAGATCTGAAGGATAGGACAGTGGGAACCTTGTGGCTATTTGGAAGAAGAGGATTATATGAAAGCACAACAAAGCCCCCAGTCTGTGGTAAGAGTGAGGGGAGCAAACACGGTAGCCGTCAGCCACTGAGAGCAGAGATCATTCGGGAAATTGTGCCACCAGGTGCCCGTGCAAGTGCCAGGCGGGGAGCCCCATCGTCAGCACAGTGCACTAGAATGAACCACCAAATCAGCGAGTGTTAGGCAGGAAAATAGATATGAGTGGGGCAGAAAGAGAATAAGGCCAGTAAGCCCACTAGGAGGGACTCAAAGGGTTAACCAGTTAAAAATAAAAAGCTCGAAGGCCAGGAGCAACTCGGCCTAGAAGTTTGAATACTCCCCAGATAAGGAAAAGTATTTCAGCATAGCCTGTGCTTTATTGTGTCAATTAGATCATGCCATTGCAAGATTTACTTGAGCCTGCTCAAAGGTCCAGCTTGTTCAGGAAGAATTCTATCTTAAAACTAAGATGGCATTTTAATCAAATAGACAGTGGCTCAGCCCACCTTGGAGGCAGGGCAGACAGTCTTGATTGATATGCTTCCAGACAGAAGCTGATGTCCTGGAAAGGAATCAAAGCAGTGCTTAGTGTCTTATCAAAGAAACTTAGTGTCTTATCAAAGATGAACATTCTGGGACAATTTGGCCAGTCCGCACCTGGCCCTGTGTCACTTTCTTGAAGATCCTCAACCACCTATAACACCCCAGACCCTAAACCTTTCAGTGTGCCTCTCTCTCTGAGGTCGCCTGCCTCAAAAATTTATCTTGACCTTTCAGCGCGCCTCTTCTATGAGGTCGCTCACAGCCCCCTTTCTCCAAGTGTGACTTGCTCTCTTTAAATAAAGCTTCAACCTTTCAGGGCGCCTCTCTTCCCTGAGGTCGTCCACACTTTTCTCTCTCTTCAAGTAACTTTAAATAAAACTTTTACTCTGCTTCATGACCGCGTGTCTCTGCCCTTCAGTTCTTTTTGAACCAAGGAATATACACAACGCTGCCCCCCAACAAGAAGACTAAACTAATCCCATATCCTAAGGAAATGGTAGTTAGCCACATAAAAGCAATATGTATTGATTACATGTAAGTAAAACCACACGTGATTTACCCAGGGGTTATTTTTTACTTCATCCAATGAATTCCTTTCATGACAAGTTTAAAGTTAGAGACTCTTTATATATATATTTTTTAAAGGGAACCTCTGAAATCAGGACAAATGAAATGATAGTGTTGCTTAGTATTCTGATTCTCAAAAGTTGGTTCCCAAACCAGCAACATTAACATCATTTGGGAACATATTAGACATGAAAATTCCTGAGCACCACACCAGGCCTACTGCATCTGAGATATCGGGGGGCGGGGGGTGAAGCCCAGTAATCTGTGTTTCAACAAGCTTTCCAGATGACCCTGAAGTGAGCCAACATTTGAGAACCATGGACTTAGGGAAACTCAGGCAGGTCATCTGTTGAGACAGGGACCGTGGGTTTAGGCAGAGTAAGGGGAGGGCCTCCAGAGAAAAAGCAGAGCAAGATAATTACAGTCAGTACAACGTAGCAATGTGCAAAGAAGTCCCTATTCAAACTCTGTGATAAGCATTACTGCAAATTCAGAGTCACACTAATTCTCTAGGGCAAAGATACCAGACTAGGAATATAGACATCTTCAGTGAGATCAGTTAAAACTCAAAAGGTCAGCAGCAACTTAGCCTGGAATGTTTGAGTGTTCTGCAGATAAAGAAAAGTGTCTCAGCATAGCCTGTGACTTCACTGTATCAATTTAAATCATGACACTGTAAAATTTACCTTAGCCTGCTAAAAAGCCCAGCTTATTTTAACTGTACCTATGCGCTATATTTCCTTCTCTGATCCTAACCAAGTAATCTGCAACCTAGGAAAAAGACTATAATTTAGTAAGCAAGCCCAACTATAAACAGCCCAAGAAGTTAAGAAGTAAGATTCTTAACTTACTTCAGCAAACAGGCAACAACCCAGCCCACCGTAGGGGCAGGGTAGGCGGTCTTAATTGACATGCTCCCAGAGGGAAACTGCTATCTTGAGAAAGAATCAGAGCAGAAAATTTCTTCTATTACTCATCAAAAATGAGCATTCTGGGACCACTCAATAAGTCTGCACCCCTAACCTTTTACCCTCATTTCTGAAAATCCTCAACCGCGCATAAAACCCCTAGACAATGAGCCAACCACAGACTCCCTTGTCCCCTCCTGGCATGAGCCGGGAGCTCTGTCCTCTCACTTTATCTCTAAATAAAAGCCTCTACCTTGCTCTCCTACCTTGAGTGTTTGTGAAGCTCATTCTTAGGCTTTGTGAACAAGAACCCCAGCATCACTGTTACCAAAAGATGTATATCATTGTTCTTGCTCAAGAAGACAGGACAACAAACTGGTGGTTGCTGGGAGGCAGGAGAGGGGAATAGTTGAGGTAGGTGAAGCAGATCAAGAGGTACAAGCTTGCAGTTTTAAAATAAATAGTCACCATGGGAATGAAAAGTACAGCATAGGGTATATAGACATTAATATTGTAATAACTTTGAATAGTGACTGATGGTAACTATGCTTACCATGACAAGCATTTTGTAATGTATATATGAATGTTGAATCTTTATGTTGTACACCTGAAACCAATATAATACTATGTCCATGATACTTCAATAAAAAATATAAAAATAAAAAAGAGCCTTGACTAAATGTTGTATGTTGCCATAAAGTTGCCTTAAAATGTAGTTGATACCTGTTTTTTTTAATCGTGTAAACACACAGTATGATTAATATGATCATTGTTATTATAATTACCATGATTCTTATCATAGGGACTTAATTATATCTGTTAGTATATTGGAATCAAATGATTGAATTAGTCACTAAAATGAAGTTTGTTCCCCTCTGTGGAGAAGTACTTTGCTCCAGAACAAAGGATAGCTGCTTAAATGCTGTGCTTTTTATGAGCCTCAAACATCTAGCAATAAAACAAGGAGGACTTACAGGGTCCCAACAAGTGAATTAAAGGCCAAATTTGTTGGTCCTTTTCTCAGTCACCTGAATTGTCTGTGATCTAAACTTCTCTCAGGTTTTACTTTGGCTCTGGAAGGAAGAAAAGCAACTCTTAGTTTCATGCTATGGTTTAATGACCTCAT
Source organism: Manis pentadactyla (assembly GCF_030020395.1). Taxonomy (NCBI): domain Eukaryota; kingdom Metazoa; phylum Chordata; class Mammalia; order Pholidota; family Manidae; genus Manis; species Manis pentadactyla. The sequence continues at coordinate 9,663,323 of NC_080031.1, read as the reverse complement.
GTACATGATGGTCATTTTTCCTCAGATACTAACAACTCACTCTTCAGATAGGTATGTATTCCTACAAGATATGTTAAGTATACGTATTGAATCAATGTATCAGTCTCTGGATTAGTATCTTCATTCTGACATTTTCTACCAGTACAATCCTGGGCAGGTTACTTAATGCCTCTATACCTCAGTTTCCTTACCAATTAAATGAATTTCATAATAATGTCTATGCTGTAGTGTTGTTCTAAGGTAAACTTCAAGACACTCTATCAGTAATTCATTGACTAAATATTAGCTATCCTTTCAGGACCCTGTATAGAAGTCTATGGGGAGTGTTAAAGCACAAAGATAAACAAGATGTGATCTCTACACCTAAGTAATTCACATTGTAATTTCAGGGGAAAAAAATAATATATAAGAAAATATTATGAATGATATGACACATTCTAAAAATAAAGGAATTAATACTTATGATTTTGGACATGGTAGAGTATGCAGTTGAGATTTTATTTAATCCTTTGACTAAGGCAACTAGAAAATGGCAAAAATAAATGAAGCAAGAATTTTCAGACATTGGGCAACAAATAGTGTGGGGCTATGATCAGTGAGAGAAGGAAAATAAAAATAAAGAACCCTACCATTGCCCCAGCCAGGAGCCTGAAGGCAGTTTCTGGGCAGCAATGTTTGGGCACAGGGTGTTCCACCAGAGCCTGGCAGCATCTCTGAACTGAGCAGAGATCAGAGCTTGGGGAGGCCAGGTAACTTGCATTTGCAGGGAAGAAAACCAGACATGAGAGAGTTACATGGAAAAAGAACTGGAGATACACAGAGGGACCCCCTTGAGACTTTGGCTAAATACAGATCTAAGCACGCATGAAAGAAAATTACCTGAAGGTGTGAAAGGACCTTCTAGAAATTAGTCAGCCAAGGAATTCCCAGTGACCACATGGGGATGGAACCAGTTTTTGTTCCTACCAGCTACAGTGGAAAGACCTTTTAAGATGTGGGGCCTTAGAGTAATGGGGATAAGTTATCTCTAGGGCAAAAGCAAAGCAGGCTCCTTCTTAAGCATGTTAAGGCAAGATTCAGAGGATCAACCTGGCCCACAAGTAACTGAAGGCCTAGGAGAACGATCTAACATACCCTAAAAGGACACAACCAAAGCTGTGACTTAACAATGCAAAATACGTACCATCCAGCATCCCAAAACGGGATAGTTTTTGGAAGCAGAGTGTTGTGATACATAAGCAGGGGGACAGCTGTCAAAATAAACAGACCCAGACTGATGGGAATCATCAGCAAAGAATATTTAAACAGTTATTATAAATATGTTCCATGTGCCTGTCCAATGATTTAATGATTAAATCATTAAAAGGATTAAAATTAAAAATGATTACAAACATTTATAATGCAAATATTCTCAAACAGTAGCCTTTTGAGGCTATCATCATCATCGTGGCCATTCTCTTTGTCCTACACTTTATGACTTTTCCAAGTCTTTGTTTGCATTGCTTTATTTTTTGCTAAGAACCATTATTATAAGAGTTGGCCGTGATGCTATCATTATTCAAGGTATTGGACAAAGAGTTTTGTAGGAAATGCTTTTGCCCGAAATTCAATATGCATGAACAATAGATGAAATGCCCATAACAGTTTCCATTAACTCGTCTACCTTTTCTTTTGCATGCAGGATCCCATGTAGAAGGTGGGTCCCAATTTCCGCTTGACCTCACCAACCTGGAGACACAAAGACAGTCACAACAGAAGTCCAAATGTCACTGGCTCGTTCCCTTCTCACCCAGATGCATACCACAGGCTCTCACTCTCCCACGCGGTTACTACCAACTGTTTCCCCAAGGGATGATCTGTGTATAGTTACGAACTGTCACTTAATATCACCTGGTTCCGGCTGTCCTGTGCCGATTTACACCATCTTTGAAACCACTTGAAGGCATAGCTTTCTCGTAGTCACTGCAGTCTACCTGCCAGAAAGCAGATATCAGTGACAAAGGAGCCATTTTCCAATGAACCCAAAACAGACCTTTGAAATGGTAGACATGCTGCTCTGTTCTCTGACATCCCTGCAGCAGAGGCACTAAGCTGTATCCTGAGCAGAAATTAAGAAAATCCCCATTATCCTGCAGATGTAAGACAGTTGATATTCCATCACTTTCTTCATACTGCCTCTCTGTTTATAAGATTTAAAAATGAATCCACATGGCTTGGGTAGATAACCGATATCTGAAACAGATACCATTGTTATCTTCCCCTCCTCCAGAGCTTCCCAAAGGTGCCCACTATCTCCAGCCAAAATTCTCATATAAATTGACTGAATTCTTTGCCCACCAGTGTGTCACACATCTTAGCCTCCATTTGGGCCCCTAATGCACATAAGTCAGACCGAATTCAGGCAGCATCGATTCATCAGTTCAGTAGATTTGACTATCTGAGATGACTTTGGTGCCCTTAAGAACTGCCGCATCCCTTCCAGTTCATGCAACTGTTCTCTGCATAAATTCAAGAAAGATCCAGGGACAGAGTGAACTTGGGCTTGGTACTGCCTGACATAACACAAAGATATTAAAATTCTTGGAAATGGACTGTTCAAGAATGCCTTAGAAGTTTGAAAGTGACTAATACATGTTAGAAAAATTCTCTGATACTGCTGTATTTACCAATTTAGCCCATGGTTTTTCAATGTAATCAAACAGAAATAAAAAGGATTCAGTAATAGATATATCCTAGTGGCAAACTAAAAATCCATGAAAATCCATTATTTTAATGTAGTAATTTACCAAGTCCCTTACTCCTGGAAATGCCTTTTAAATACCTTTAAAAAATCACTTTTTTGTTTGTTTTCAATATTAAATACCATAAAGATGTTCCTGATCCCCTTGGGGTGAAATCTGAAAATTAAGTTTCATTAGTAACACACTCCAACCACAAGGGGGGGTGCAAGACACACAAGCCACCCCCACCCCATCCAATGTCCTCCCTCCTCTAGTCAGCGGGGGAGCAATCAACAAATTCACTGTATTAGCAATTCTAGAGGGTCACTGCTCACATTGTACTCCATGACACATTTCAAATCAGGATCTATTAGGGCCTACGTGTTGGGGTGCTGTGGATGTGATAGGTGAATCAGTTAAAATATTTGAGTTTAAGAAACTTTGGATTCCCTTCTTCACATACATGTGGCTAGTGCCATAAGAGAAGGCTGGAGTCTCCCACTTCTGAAGATGAGGGCCCCTCCGCTACTACAATTCCCACCTGAAGACATTACTGTTTCAGGGCACAGGGCCGTGGAGCCCCTCACTGCAGGCCTGTGGCACTAGGTCTTACAAATATTTCTTCTTTCTCTGGTGTGCTTTCTCTTGGAGTCTTTCTGTATTTCTTTTCTTTGTTTAATCTTCAAGGGCTTTGAAATATTTATTTTTTGTAAACTTTAGACAAAATATTTCTATTTAAAATGCATATTCACAAAGCAATTTTATAAAAGTGTAAGATAATTTATGCTATGTACATTAAAATAACCTATTATCCATTATCCAAATATTGAAAATATTCAATAGAATGAATATTTTCATATGTACCCATGTACTTTAATCAATTTTTTCAAAAAATGCATTTTCTTCAGTTCAGTGTCACTTTTTAAACATTACAACAATAAAAAGACCTACAATTTGTTTCAAGTTTGCCTTTTTTGTTAATTTTAAAAAATTGATACATACACAGGGAGAATAACTTAAATACAATTTTTCTGTCAAGAGCTAATCATGAATATACATAAAAAATAATTCAGCAGAATTATTGTCTTATTTCTGTTGTCAGTTTGATTTTTCACTGTTTGAAAAACCTTTAAATTTTGGTTGCATTTTGTTCAGAACAAGCCAGCAATATTCAACCAAACTTTTAACAAATAGAGTTCCAAATGCTTCCATGTTTTAAGGCATTAGAAGTAGCAAATACTGAAAATGGGGCTTGTAAGCACTAAGACATTTAAATTTATACCTCCTAAAGCAAGGGAGAAATTAAATAAACTAAAAAATGAGAACTCTGTGGGTAAAACTATAATATTTGAGAATATCTCACCTGCCTTTAGTGCATCCTCAGGGGTGGAGAGAAGTATGGCTTTAGTGTGTCTGCATATCAATAGGCATTCCTCAGGGGTGGAGATAAATTCATCTCCATATCTGTTGTTAATTACCTGGGCAACCTAGGGCTTATCTGAACCTGAGAGTTTAAGGGGAGGGCTGGTTAGCGTCTGCTAGAGCAGGAGAGAGAAATAGCCCCAGACTGCAGTTTGTAAGCAATAAGTGGGTTTTTAACTTTATTTCTCCCTTTGACTGATTTTGATTTTAGAGGCATTTTGCCCCAGGATTTCCTTTCCCTGGACTTACAACTCCTAAGGTGTACAACACTTAATTTTAAAGTTCTTTGAATATTTTAGGGAAATTTTCTGCATATGTTAGTTTCTTTTTAGGAGAGACATTTCTAGAATTAAAACTATTTAGTCTTGAAAATATGAAGTTTTTTTTAGATTTAAATTGCCCTCCAGAAATTTTATATTAATTTTTACTAGGAAATAATGTTTACAGAAACTGCCTGAGTTTAAAAGGGCCCTTGAAAGAATATTAGGGCTATCAAGATGTAATCTCAGAAAATCAGTGGAATTGTTAGGCAGGAAAATAAATATGAGCAGGGTGGAAAGAGAATAAGGTCAGTAAAGCCCATTAGAAAGGACTAATAGTTAACCAGTTAAAACTAGAAAGCCAGAAAAGACTCAGTTAGAGTTAATCAGTTAAAGCCCAAAAGGTCAGGAGCAACTTGACCTTGAATGTTTGAATATTTCCCAGACAAAGAAAAGTATCTGAGCATAGCCCATGTCTTCATCGTGTGGATAAATCATGCCATTGTAAGATTTACTTTAGCCTACTAAAAGGCCCAGCTATGAACAGCATAATAAAGACAGGAAGATTCCATCTTAAAGCTCAAATTGCATTTTAAAATCCAAGAAGTTAAGAAGTAAGATTTGTAAGATACTCTTTAGCAGACAATAACTCAGCCCACCTTGGAGGAAGGGCAGACAGTCTTAAGTGATATGCTTCCAAACCAGGAAGCTGCTATCCTGGGGGTGGGGGAACCAGAGCAGTAAATTTCTTGTGTTTAGCTAATTTTTCAGAATTACCCAGAGGACTGATAAGAAACTTAATGTCTCATCAAAGATAAACATCTTGAGACCACTTAACAAGTCCACACCCCTAGCCCTTTGTCACATTCCTAAAAAAAATCCTTAAAAGGGGGAACCCCCAACCTTTCAGTGAGCACCTCTCTCTAAGGTCACCTGCACTTTTCTAAGTGCATAGACTTTCTCTCAGTAAAACTTAAACCTTTCAAGGCGCCTCTCCTCCCTGAGGTCACCTGCACTCTTTCTCTCTTTAAGTAACTTTAAATAAAACTTTTACTTTGCTTCACTACTGTGTCTCTGCCCTTCAATTCTTTGTTGCGGTGGGGACAAGAACTGAGAAAAACACACAATGCCCCCCTAACATAATCATACAGTTCTTGTGTAAATGGCTTATTTCATGTCCTCTAAGTTCAACCATGTTGATTCATCTCTTATGGCAGAATCTTCTTTTTTGAGGCTGAATGATACCCCACTGAACTGATATCGTGCAATTTTCTTTATCCATTCATCCATCAGTGAACATTTAAGTTAGTCGTTTATCTTGGCTATTGTGAATAACGATGCAATGAACATAGATTTGGAGGCAAGTTATTCCCTTCTAGAGTCTTTGGCCTAATAATTAAATTGACATAGGACATATTAACAAGAGAAAAACAAATTTAACATTACATGTGTGGGTAGGATTGTAATATTTGCAGAATCTCTCACCTGCTTTTGTGCATCTGTGTATCAATAGGTGTTTCCAAGGGGTGGAGAGAAGCTGTCCATCTCCATAACTTTATTTCTCCCTTTTGACTGATTTCAGTTTTAGAGGTATTTGGCCCCAGATTTTCCCCCCAGAGTTACAACATGACATACTGGAGCCCCATAAAGCCATCACAAAGTCTCTGAGGGTCAGGCAGTTGAGGTTCACAGGCCATCCTGAGTTAAGAAGAAGGTAGGCGTCTGAGACTTCAAAGGGGAGGAGTTCAATGCACAGGAAGATGGGAAGAGCAAATGTTTGGTGAACAAATGTTTGCCATGCCCTGTGGAGAAGTCTTTCTTATGAAAAAATAGTTATCTTGGGTAATAGCTCTCTTCCTGGTACATTTCTCTATCTAAATTATTTTAGGCAGTGAAAGGGAAGGTAAAAAGCTCTTACTGAGTCTGTCAGCCCTTGATTGAAATAATCCACATGCCAAAGTGACACATTCTGGGGTGGCCTGCCCTGAGCTCCATCAGAGTGCAGCAATCTCTTCAAGTCCTGAATTCAATTCTTTTGGGTATATACCCAGAAGTGAAATTGATGGATCATATGGTAGTTCTACTTTTAATTTTTTGAGGGACCTGCGTAATTTTCCATAGTGGCTGCAGCATTTTACATTCCCATCAACAGTGTTCAAGGGTTCCAATTTCTCCAGATTCTCACCAACATTTGTTGTCTTTTGGGTTTTTTGATAACAGCCATTCTAACTGGTGTAAGATTTTATCTCATGGTTTTGATTTGCATTTCCCTGTTTACCCTGAACGTTAGTAATGGTGAGTATCTTTCCATGTACTTATTGACCATTTTTATGTCTTCTTTGGAGAAATGGTTGTACAGTCCCTCTGCCCACTTTTTAAGCAGTTATTTGGGGTTTTTTACTATTGAGTTATAGGAAATAGCATGTTCTTATCAGAAAGGTGGCTTACAAATTTCTCTTGCACTCTGTTTGTAAGATAAATTCTAGCCGAAATAAGCAGGCAAAGAGAGGCAACAAAGGGCCAGGTAATTTATTTGAATGCCCCGGGCGAGGTTCCGTGGCCTGGCTGTCACAGGCTGGGGAAGTCACGTGAAAGTAGACAGGCAGCGAGTTTTTAAAGAGGGTAGGGGGAGGCAGAGCTTAGATTTACAGCAGCGCGAGGATTGGCTAGCCTAAGGCACATTTTTCAGGTTGGGAGGGGGCAGGATTTTGGCACGTCATCAGTGTCTGACGTGCTCACCCCTCCCCCCAGTGCCTTCAACCTTACACTGTTCATTGCCTTTTCACCCTATTGATCATTTCTTTTTCTGTGCAGAAGCTTCTTAATTTGATAGACATCCACTTGTTTATTTTTTTATTTGTTGCCTGTGTTTTAGGTGTTGCATTCAAGAAGTCATTGCCAAGCCCATGTCATGAAGCTTTCTCCTGTTTTCTGCCAGGAGTTTTACAGTTTCACGGCTTATGCTAAATCTTTGATGCATTTTAGTTGACTTTTGGTATGGTGGTGATACTAGTGGAAAAGTTACTCTCTCCTTCCCAGAATCATGTCTCAGAGGCACTGAAGAATGAAGTCAGCAGATCAGAGTATGGAGCAACCAACAAAGCTTTTAATGAGGAGTGACAAGAAAGAGGATCCTGCTAATCAGGAAGGGCTTCAAGAGAGGATGATGTTGGGGCTGCAGCAGGTAGGGGTTTGCAAGCACCTCAAGAAGGAAGTCCACATGGTTGCCTGGGACTTGTTGCTCGGGCTGGACTGTGGGATCAGAAAACGCCCTTGTTTCTCAGGCTGGCCATTCCAGGGAGTGATTTCTTACGTGTCAAGCTTGGCCAGCTGACCACAATGCCTGGTATCAGCGTCCTGCCTGGCCAATCTCTACCAGGACGACATGTCCTGTTCTACCTACCACTGGCCACCTCCTGACTCACTGTAAGAGTCAGTTTCATTCTTTTGCATGTGGGTATCCAGTTTTCCCAACCCCATTTGCTGACGAATCTGCCCTTTCCCTTTTGTGTATTCTTGTCAAAGATCAGTTGAGTGTACTTCTGTGGGTCTATTTCTGGGCTCTCTGTTCTGAACTGGTCTATATGTCTGTTTTTATGCCAATACCATACTGTTTTGATTACTGCGGCTTTGTGATATATTTTGAAATCAAGACATGTGATACCCCCAGCTTTGTTCTTCTTTCTCAAGATTACTTTGACTATTTGGGGCTTTCTTTGTGATTCCACATGAATTTTAGGATTTTTTTTTTCTTTTAAAAAAATGCCATTGAGATTTTGATAGGGATTGCATTAAATCTGTAGATCACTTTGAATAGAATGGACATTTTAATAATATTAATTCTTACCATCTGTGAACATAGATGGCTTCCCAGTTATTCACATCTTCTTTAATTTCTTTCATCAAGTACTTTCAGCTCTCAGCATATAAGTCTTTCACCTCCTTAGTTAAGTTTATTCCTAAGTATTTTATTTTTTTTCATGCTCTTATAAATGGGATTGTTTACTTAAATTTTTTTTGGATAGTTCATGGTCAGCGAATAGAAGTGCAATTGATTTTTGTATGCTGACTACCTTTTGTGCTTCTTTAGGCTATCAGAGTGGTAAGATATCAAAGACCAATATTAGAGTGTTAACTCAAGGTGTGAACTGAACCTCATTTTATTCATGCATCTACCTCTTCAAACAGGCAAGAGGAGTCTTGGCAGATCTCACATCATCCAAACCAGCCCATCAAAGAAGTACTTTGAGAATGGACTCCAAGGCAAATAACAAAGAGCATTTTCTTGGGTTTTCTCTCTAGGGACTCATAGGAGAGGCTGCAGCTGCTGCACAGCTGGTCACAAAATGTGAGTATTTGTTATCATGGGTCCCAGCCATCATTCTCTCTAATGATTTCCAACTTAAACCCAAGTCCTAAAATTCTGAGAGAAGTGTATTGAACAAACATGAGCAATTTATTGTGTCCAGATTGTCTACTGGATAACAGCAATTTAGTGATGAAGACTTTAACGCTTAAAATAGCTGATATTTGAAATATTCAACAACTTAGTTCACACAGCAATTTATTTCCAACTGCCAACCTAAAAGGGTTCTGGTTTTGGAGCAGAATTGGGTTCACAGACTGGAAGACTGAAATTTCATTTACCAAAGAATAATTTTCAAGTAAGTGAAAAACAGAAGTATCCTATTTTGAGAGTGACTACGAGGGCATTCATGAGCCAATTCTATAAACTTATTAAGGTATTCCCATTTCCATAAATATTATTAAGGCATAGGTGACATAAACTTGCGATTCAGGTCTGAGTCACGTGGCATATTGATAGTATATCTAAGTGTGCTTTCTGTTCCTTATGCATGAGAACATACTATAACTATACAATGCCAGAAAGGGCACTGGCAGAAGGAACACACAGCTGTCTCCTACATATGGACCAAAACAGAGACTGACTGAAATAAGAGCAGCTGACAGGAACAGCTGAGGCTGATGACAAACTGATACAAATTAGAAAACTAAAGACCTGAGAAGAGATTAATTCTGGGAAACCTGGAAATGACAGACTACAATGTGGGTTAGAAAAAACCCTTAAATGAGAATCAGCTATTCTGGGTTCCAATCACAGTCCAGTGACCAGTAAGATCAGTGACTTCATGCAAGTCACTAAATTTCTGTTATTCAGTTGCTTCAATTCTAAAAATAAGTTGGTTGTGTTTTCCATGGTATCAGGGTTTCACCCAAACTGATAACATTGCTTCACAAACTTTAATACTCATACAAATTACCTAAAGAACTTGTCAAAAATGCATATTCTAATTTATTAACCCTTGAGGGGGCTCAGTGTTTTGCATTTCCAATAAACTCCCATAAGACGCACTGCTATGTATTTGTGTATCATATGTTGTGTAGTAAGGCACTAAAATTTTCTGGTTCAATATTTATAGGCAGGATTAATCAATAAAGGAATAGTTAGATGTCTGATTGACCCTCTTAAGTAATGGGGTGAAGAAAGCAAGTGAGTGGAACATAGGCTGGGCCAGGAAATTTGACAAGGAACAAAGCACAAAACTATAAGAAATAAAACCAGGCTTTGTTTTACAAGTAGGTGATGGAAAGTTTTGTTAACTCTCAAAAGGTATCAGCATTACTAAGAGCTTTTGAGATACTAAGGAGCAACAACCCTAGGGAAATTTTACTATAAAGTGGGCTGTGCTGCTATGGTTAACAATTGGAAAACCAATTTATCACGATGTCCGTTAACACCCAAGAGAAACTGATAGCACAGTATCACTGAAACCATCCAAATATTCTGGACTGCTTTTTTCTTTTTTTCTTTTCTTTCACCTTCCCTCCTTTTTTCTTTCTGCACCCCACCACCCACCTTTTTTATTCCCTCAGATGGAGAAAATTCATTAGTTAATCATATGCATCAGACCAAGACACACTGTCAGCACTGTTGTAGGTAAGGTTCTTATCTGCCTCATTCCCTACCCCCATATTTTTTGCCTCTCCCAACAAGCAAGAATTACTTTTCTGGTTCCTTATAATATTGTCATTTGGTGCTGATCAGGATGGCCTTAATGTTCTCCTCAGCTTCATGTCACTTTATGTGGGCTTCCTCCACTGAGAAATGCACTCACTGATCCAAACTTAGTAAGTGGACATGGAGTCAAAGAGAACAGTGGAGCAAGGCTTTAATGACTGTCTTGCAAGACCAGTTGTCTGGTGAGCAGGCACCAGGGGGTTACAGCAAGCAATTTATTCCTTAGCACGTGAGTCCCTCCCTTGGTTCCTCCCTGGCTGAGTACTGCAAAGTTCACATTCTTTCCTGGATGTCACCTAAGCAAGTTATATCCATATTAGGTTTTCTTTACATTTGTCTTAACTTTATTGGCTGGTTTAAAACTTTTTCTGCTTTTTTAAGTGACCCACAGCCTGCTTTCTCTTAATCTCCCTCCCACTCCCAGCCGGAGTGACTCCCTGGTGCATGTTCTGACATGTAGTTTCTTGTTAACACCCTTTTGTTTAAACATTAATTCCTCTGGGAATAAATCACGTTTAGTTTTATGCTATGTCCAACACTCCTAACTCTAGAGCCCCATTTCCCTTTTCCTAGAGCATTTACTTTAGAAAATTGTAATAGTAAATTCTTTCTCTACCCCCTTTGAAACCTAAATCTTCATAAAAGCTTCTTGCCAGTTTTACAACACAGGAACATCCTTTTCAAGGACCTGGGAGCCTTTCCATTGAAATGCAAGCATCAAAGAACATTTTCCCTATCTCCCCATCTCTGTGGAAGCCTATTTCAAAGGCGGCCAATTAGCAAATACATATGGCCTAAGCCCAGACAAAACATTTGCAAACTCAGGAATAATTCTATGTGCTTGACCTATCCCGCTGATCAACCTGCCCCCAACATTCCCTTGTATTTTTTCACTACTTCACTCTTGGGCTTAGGACCCTTCAGCCCTTTGTTTCAGCTGAATTGACTTCAGACTGGGTACTGGCATTTCTCCCCTATTATATGTCTTCAATGAAGTCTTCCTTGCTGTAGGGAAAATGAAGTCACTATTGCCAGGATACTTGCCTGACCCACCGTGCACCCGCTATGCCGTCTCCTGCCTGTATTCACTGCACACATGCAATGCTGTCTCATAGTTATATAACACTTGGCCTATTGCACAGGCACAAGCTTACAGGCATGTTGGCAATGAGCCACTATTGTCTATGCTGGTATAAAAGGGTGTCTACTGGGCACCTGTGAGCAGATCTACAGATATGGCTGTGATTTCAGCCCTCAACTTGCCACTGTGAGAATAAAGTTTGGTATGAACCCTCTTTCCAGCACTCCATGGTCATTTTTAGGTCTCGCCAAATCCAGAGTGAACCTTCCAGGAGCTGATCTCCTGCACTACACTCATCTTTAAGTACAATTTTTACTTTGACACTGTGCATATTTTTAATTTACATAAATCACATTATTTTATATAGCATATTATGCTTTTTTTTCCTGCTGAGAACTGTTTCATGGATATAAGCATATTTTTATATCTAGTCCAATTCTCCCAACTGTGGCTTAATAATCTACTAGACAGTCTGCCTAACACCATTATTCTGTCTACTCTTACTTGTTTTGCTTTTCATTTCTCTGATTATGGATCAATTTGACAATATCTTTGTATGAATACTATTCTTTGGATTTCCTATAAATTACCTGTTCCTATTTTTTTATTCGTTTCCTAATGGGGATCCTTTGCACATTCTTGTTGATTTGTAGAAGTTCCATAAGTACTCTGGATATTAATTCTTTATTGTTTGTAAAAATTGCAAATATCTTCTCCCAGTTGGTCATTTATATATAAACCTGTCCTTGAACATAGGGTACATTGTTGAAAAGAAATCCTTAATTTTGGTGTAAATCTAATTTATCAATTCTTTACCTTATGATTTTGAACTTTAGTTTGACATCAGAACAAAAGTACCCACTTCAGATTACAAAGTCATTGTGGGTAAAATTGCAGTATTTCCAGAATCTCTCACCTGGCCTTAGGGCAACTCCATATCAATAGGTGATTACAAGGGTGGGGGAAGCAAGGGTATATCTAGACCAGAGAGGTTGGGTGGGGTCCCTTTTTACAGCTGGGTCACTAGAGACATGGGCGAGCAGAAGTGGACAACTGCTTGTAGGCAATAAATGCATTTCTCCCACTTTATTTCTCCCTTTGACTGATTTCGGCTTCAAAGGTAATTTGTCCTGGGCTAGGAACTTATTTTCCCCACAGTTAGTCATTCTCCTACATTTTCTTCTATTAGCTTTACAGTTTTGTTTTGTTTTGTATTTTCAGTAAGAACTTTAATCTATCTGGAGTCTTCCTTTTCATGAGGTATTTCCTATGAATAGAGTTTCAATTTTCTCTTCTGCTTGGTACTCTATAAGCCTTATCAATTAGAGATCATTTATTTATTTATTTCTATATCTGGGGATTGTGTCTCCATTATTTCCTTAATTACAACCTCTTTCCACTTTTTTTTCTCTTCCTACTGAGATTCCTCTGTATTTCTTAGCCTTTTTTTTTTTTGCTTCATATGTTCTGTCTTGTCATGCTTTCCTGTTTGTTGTTTCTGGAGTCCTTAATGTGACCTTCCAACTCATCCGTGTTTTATTGGGGATTATTTTTGGTTTTATTTATTTATTTATTTTGGTTTTAATCATTGTGTTTTAAATACTAACATTTCCTACTTGGTTCTTGCTTGTGATTTCCTGTTCCTTTTAATCTTTCTAGTGTATTCCCTTATGTTCCTGTGTATTCTTATTTTGCATATTTTAAATTCCATTCTATCAGTAATTCTACTTCATTGGTATATATTCAGTTTATCTTTTTTTAAATAGAATCTTAACTCCTCCTTGTCTTTTTTTTTTTTTTTTTTTTTTTTTAATAATTATTTTTTATTGAAGGGTAGTTGACACACAGTATTACATTACATGAGTTTCAAGTGTACAACACAGTGGTAGAACATTTATATACATAATTCTAGGTTCCAGCTATCACCCTACCAGGCTGTTACAATATCTTGACTATATTCCTTATGCTATACATTACATCCCGGTTACTAATTTATTTTACCATTGGAAGTCTGTCCTTTTTTTTTTTTTTTTTTTTGTGAGGGCATCTCTCATATTTATTGATCAAATGGTTGTTAACGACAATAAAATTCTGTATAGGGGAGTCAATGCTCAATGCACAATCATTATTCCACCCCAAGCCTAATTTTTGTCAGTCTCCAATCTTCTGAGGCATAACAAACAAGTTTTTACATGTAGAACAAATTCTTACATAATGAATAAGTTACATAGTGAACAGTACAAGGGCAGTCATCACAGAAACTTTCGGTTTTGCTCATGCATTATGAACTATAAACAGTCAGTTCAAATATGAATACTCATTTGGTTTTTATACTTGATTTATATGTGGATACCACATTTCTCTCTTTATTATTATTATTTTTAATAAAATGCTGAAGTGGTAGGTAGATACAAGATAAAGGTAGAAAACATAGTTTAGTGTTGTAAGAGAGCACATGTAGATGATCAGGTGTGTGCCTGTAGACTATGTGTTAATCCAAGCTAGACCAGGGCAATAAAACATCCACGTATGCAGAAGATTTCTCTCAGAACGGGGGGGTGAGGTTCTAAGCCTCACCTCTGTTGATCCCCAATTTCTCACCTGATGGCCCCCCTGCGACTGTGCCTGTCTTAGGTTGTTCCTCCCTTGAGGAATCTTACCCGTCTCTGGCTAACCAGTCATCTTCCGGGGCCATACAGGGAAATGTGAAGTTGGTAAGTGAGAGAGAAGAAATATTGTTTGAAAAGGTTAGCTTTTTACTTCTTTGCAGATTTATGCCCTGTGGCTTCTATGCCCAGCATTTGTCTTGAGGTATCTTTACCACTTGGAAGAATTATGATACTCGGTAAATTTGATATGAGGCACGAATTCTATTCAAGGGTTGTAATTAGGAAGGAAGAAGAAAAGCTATAGAAGTAGCAGGCGGAAGAAAACATGGGAAGATTGATTATTTCTTTGATATATCTTCTTGTAGAGTAACTTCAGCATGTATAGGTTTTAAGCTACTACTTAAATTGCACACACACATTAACATAATAGGAGTATAGTTACATAACCAAAGCATATCTGTAATTACCAGCCATCTGCAGTGAAACCAAGAAAACCAGTTAGGCACCTTAGGCATTTGTGAAAACTTATCTATGATATGGTGGATATTGTCCAAATGAACTTGAACAGTCTGAGAGAAATCAGACAAATTAAAACAACCCATTCCTGGGGACTGTTCACATGCCATATGTTCTTTTAACAATAAATAGTTTGTAGTTGTAAGACTTTGGAGCGCTACAATTTGCACTTCTCCAAATTCTTGGTTGAGTTCCAACAGTATACATCCAGTCCAATTTTGTTGTTTTACTGTATGCACAGGCCAGCTTAGATATCTCCTTCCTCATTCCCATGGCAGGTCCAGGAACTGGTGGGATGAGTGCATCTACAGCTGTAGCAGTGCGTGGATCTTTGTTGGGGTTTTTTGATGATCATCTTCTGGCATGAGTCTTCCAGAGGGTGCAGATGTTGGAAGTTCTTTTTCATATCGTATCTTAGTTCATTTTCGGGGTAGCCCAATTAGGCTTTGATCCTCTGTATAAACACAAACAGACCCTTTGCCTACACTTTTATATGCCCTTTATACCCTTGTGTAGAACTCGTTGGAGGTTACCACACAGGAACTGCCCTTTTTTTTTTTTTTTTTTGCTATCACTAATCTACACTTACATGACGAATATTATGTTTACTAGGCTCTCCCCTATACCAGGTCTCCCCTATAAACCCCTTTACAGTCACTGTCCATCAGCATAGCAAAATGTTGTAGAATCACTACTTGCCTTCTCTGTGTTGTACAGCCCTCCCTTTTCTCCTACCCCCCCATGCATGTTAATCTTAATACCCCCATACTTCTCCCCCCCTTATCCCTCCCTACCCACACATCCTCCCCAGTCCCTTTCCCTTTGGTACCTGTTAGTCCATTCTTGAGTTCTGTGATTCTGCTGCTGTTTTGTTCCTTCAGTTTTTCCTTTGTTCTTATATTCCACAGATAAGTGAAATCATTTGGTATTTCTCTTTCTCCGCTTGGCTTGTTTCACTGAGCATAATACCCTCCAGCTCCATCCATGTT
Source organism: Manis pentadactyla (assembly GCF_030020395.1). Classification (NCBI taxonomy): domain Eukaryota; kingdom Metazoa; phylum Chordata; class Mammalia; order Pholidota; family Manidae; genus Manis; species Manis pentadactyla. The sequence goes on along the minus strand of NC_080031.1, from coordinate 9,647,686 downwards.
GCTGCAAATGATTGGATTTGCCCTTTTCTTATAGCTGAGTAGTATTCCATTGTGTATATGTACCACATCTTCTTTATCCATTCATCTATTGATGGACATTTAGGTTGCTTCCAATTCTTGGCTATTGTAAATAGTGCTGCAATAAACATAGGGGTGCATCTGTCTTTCTCAAACTTGATTGCTGCGTTCTTAGGGTAAATTCCTAGGAGTGGAATTCCTGGGTCAAATGGTAAGTCTGTTTTGAGCATTTTGATGTACCTCCATACTGCTTTCCACAATGGTTGAACTAACTTACATTCCCACCAGCAGTGTAGGAGGGTTCCCCTTTCTCCACAGCCTCGCCAACATTTGTTGTTGTTTGTCTTTTGGATGGCAGCCATCCTTACTGGTGTGAGGTGATACCTCATTGTAGTTTTAATTTGCATTTCTCTGATAATTAGCGATGTGGAGCATCTTTTCATGTGTCTGTTGGCCATGTGTATTTCTTTTTTGGAGAACTGTCTGTTCAGTTCCTCTGCCCATTTTTTAATTGGGTTATTTGTTTTTTGTTTGTTGAGGCGTGAGAGCTCCTTATATGTTCTGGACGTCAAGCCTTTATCGGATGTGTCATTTTCAAATATATTCTCCCATACTGTAGGGATCCTTCTTGTTCTATTGATGGTGTCTTTTGCTGTACAGAAGCTTTTCAGCTTAATATAGTCCCACTTACTCATTTTTGCTGTTGTTTTCCTTGCCCGGGGAGATATGTTCAAGAAGAGGTCACTCATGTTTATGTCTAAGAGGTTTTCGCCTATGTTTTCTTCCAGGAGTTTAATGGTTTCATGGCTTACATTCAGGTCTTTGATCCATTTTGAGTTTACTTTTGTATATGGGGTTAGACAATGGTCCAGTTTCATTCTCCTACATGTAGCTGTCCAGTTTTGCCAGCACCACCTGTTGAAGAGACTGTCATTTCGCCATTGTATGTCCATGGCTCCTTTATCAAATATTAATTGACCATATATGTCTGGGTTAATGTCTGGATTCTCTAGTCTGTTCCATTGGTCTGTGGCTCTGCTCTTGTGCCAGTACCAAATTGTCTTGATTACTATGGCTTTATAGTAGAGCTTGAAGTTGGGGAGTGAGATCCCCCCTACTTTATTCTTCTTTCTCAGGATTACTTTGGCTATTCGGGGTCTTTGGTGTTTCCATATGAATTTTTGAATTATTTGTTCCAGTTCATTGAAGAATGTTGCTGGTAGTTTCATAGGGATTGCATCAAATCTGTATATTGCTTTGGGCAGGATGGCCATTTTAACGATATTAATTCTTCCTAGCCACGAGCATGGGATGAGTTTCCATCTGTTAGTGTCCTCTTTAATTTCTCTTAAGAGTGACTTGTAGTTTTCAGAGTATAAGTCTTTCACTTCTTTGGTTAGGTTTATTCCTAGGTATTTTATTTTTTTTGATGCAATTGTGAATGGAGTTGTTTTCCTGATTTCTCTCTCTGTTGGTTCATTGTTAGTATATAGGAAAGCCACAGATTTCTGTGTGTTGATTTTGTATCCTGCAACTTTGCTGTATTCCGATATCAGTTCTAGTAGTTTTGGGGTGGAGTCTTTAGGGTTTTTTATGTACAGTATCATGTCATCTGCAAATAGTGACAGTTTAACTTCTTCTTTACCAATCTGGATTCCTTGTATTTCTTTATTTTGTCTGATTGCCGTGGCTAGGACCTCCAGTACTATGTTAAATAACAGTGGAGAGAGTGGGCATCCCTGTCTAGTTCCCGATCTCAGAGGAAATGCTTTCAGCTTCTCGCTGTTCAATATAATGTTGGCTGTGGGTTTATCATAGATGGCCTTTATTATGTTGAGGTACTTGCCCTCTATTCCCATTTTGCTGAGAGTTTTTAACATGAATGGATGTTGAACTTTGTCAAATGCTTTTTCAGCATCTATGGAGATGATCATGTGGTTTTTGTCTTTCTTTTTGTTGATGTGGTGGATGATGTTGATGGACTTTCGAATGTTGTATCATCCTTGCATCCCTGGAATGAATCCCACTTGGTCATGGTGTATGATCCTTTTGATGTATTTTTGAATTCGGTTTGCTAATATTTTGTTGAGTATTTTTGCATCTACGTTCATCAGGGATATTGGTCTGTAGTTTTCTTTTTTGGTGGGGTCTTTGCCTGGTTTTGGTATTAGGGTGATGTTAGCTTCATAGAATGAGTTTGGGAGTATCCCCTCCTCCTCTATTTTTTGGAAGACTTTAAGGAGAATGGGTATTATGTCTTCCCTGTATGTCTGATAAAATTCCGAGGTAAATCCATCTGGCCCGGGGGTTTTGTTCTTTGGTAGTTTTTTTATTACCTCTTCAATTTCATTGCTGGTAATTGGTCTGTTTAGATTTTCTGTTTCTTCCTGGGTCAATCTTGGAAGGTTATATTTTTCTAGGAAGTTGTCCATTTCTCCTAGGTTTCCCAGCTTGTTAGCATATAGGTTTTCATAGTATTCTCCAATAATTCTTTGCATTTCCGTGGGGTCCGTCGTGATTTTTCCTTTCTCGTTTCTGATACTGTTGATTTGTGTTGACTCTCTTTTCTTCTTAATAAGTCTGGCTAGAGGCTTATCTATTTTGTTTATTTTCTCGAAGAACCAGCTCTTGGTTTCATTGATTTTTGCTATTGTTTTATTCTTCTCAATTTTATTTATTTCTTCTCTGATCTTTATTATGTCCCTCCTTCTGCTGACCTTAGGCCTCATCTGTTCTTCTTTTTCCAATTTCGATAATTGTGACATTAGACCATTCATTTGGGATTGCTCTTCCTTTTTTAAATATGCTTGGATTGCTATATACTTTCCTCTTAAGACTGCTTTTGCTGTGTCCCACAGAAGTTGGGGCTTAGTGTTGTTGTTGTCATTTGTTTCCATATATTGCTGGATCTCCATTTTGATTTGGTCATTGATCCATTGATTATTTAGGAGCGTGTTGTTAAGCCTCCATGTGTTCGTGAGCCTCTTTGCTTTCTTTGTACAGTTTATTTCTAGTTTTATGCCTTTGTGGTCTGAAAAGTTGGTTGGTAGGATTTCAATCTTTTGGAAGTTTCTGAGGCTCTTTTTGTGGCCTAGTATGTGGTCTATTCTGGAGAATGTTCCATGTGCACTTGAGAAGAATGTATATCCCGCTGCTTTTGGATGTAGAGTTCTATAGATGTCTATTAGGTCCATCTGCTCTACTGTGTTGTTCAGTGCTTCCGTGTCCTTACTTATTTTCTGCCCAGTGGATCTATCCTTTGGGGTGAGTGGTGTGTTGAAGTCTCCTAGAATGAATGCATTGCAGTCTATATCCCCCTTTAGTTCTGTTAGTATTTGTTTCACATATGCTGGTGCTCCTGTGTTGGGTGCATATATATTTAGAATGGTTATATCCTCTTGTTTGACTGAGCCCTTTATCATTATGTAGTGTCCTTCTTTATCTCTTGTTACTTTCTTTGTTTTGAAGTCTATTTTGTCTGATATTAGTACTGCAACCCCTGCTTTCTTCTCACTGTTGTTTGCTTGAAATATGTTTTTCCATCCCTTGACTTTTAGTCTGTACATGTCTTTGGGTTTGAGGTGAGTTTCTTGGAAGCAGCATATAGATGGGTCTTGCTTTTTTATCCATTCTGTTACTCTGTGTCTTTTGATTGGTGCATTCAACCCATTAACATTTAGGGTGACTATTGAAAGATATGTACTTATTGCCATTGCAGGCTTTAAATTCGTGCTTACCAAAGGTTCAAGGTTAGCCTCTTTAGTATCTTACTGCCTAACTTAGCTCGCTTATTGAGCTGTTATATACACTGTCTGGAGATTCTTTTCTTCTCTCCCTTCTTGTTCCTCCTCCTCGATTCTTCATATGTTGGGTGTTTTGTGCTGTGCTCTTTCTAGGAGTGCTCCCATCTAGAGCAGTCCCTGTAAGATGTTCTGTAGAGGTGGTTTGTGGAAAGCAAATTCCCTCAGCTTTTGTTTGTCTGGGAATTGTTTAATCCCACCGTCATATTTGAATGATAGTCGTGCTGGATACAGTATCCTTGGTTCAAGGCCCTTCTGTTTCATTGTATTAAATATATCATGCCATTCTCTTCTGGCCTGTAGGGTTTCTGTTGAGAAATCTGACGTTAGCCTGATGGGTTTCCCTTTATAGGTGACCTTTTTCTCTCTAGCTGCCTTTAACACTCTTTCCTTGTCCTTGATCTTTGCCATTTTAATTATTATGTGTCTTGGTGTTGCCCTTCTTGGATCCTTTCTGTTGGGGGTTCTGTGTATTTCCGTGGTCTGTTTGATTACTTCCTCCCCCAGTGTGGGGAAGTTTTCAGCAATTATTTCTTCTAAGATACTTTCCATCTCTTTGCCTCTCTCTTCTTCTTCTGGGACCCCTATAATACGGATATTGCTCCTTTTAGATTGGTCACACAGTTCTCTTAATATTGTTTCATTCCTGGAGATCCTTTTGTCTCTCTCTATGTCAGCTTCCATGCGTTCCTGTTCTCTGATTTCAATTCCATCAATGGCCTCTTGCATTCTATCCATTCTGCTTATAAACCCTTCCAGAGTTTGTTTCATTTCTGCGATCTCCTTTCTGGCATCTGTGATCTCCTTCCGGACTTCATCCCATTTCTCTTGTGTATTTCTCTGCATCTCTGTCAGCATGTTTATGATTCTTAGTTTGAATTCTTTGTCAGGAAGACTGGTTAGGTCTGTCTCCTTCTCTGGTGTTGTCTCTGTGATCTTTGTCTGCCTGTAGCTTTGCCTTTTCATGGTGATAGGAATAGTCTGCAGATCTGGGACGAGTGACGGCTGGAAGGACTTCCCTTCTTGTTGGTTTGTGGCCCTCCTCTCCTGGGAGAACAGCGGCCTCTACTGGCTTGTGCTGAGCAGCTGCGCGCAGACAGGGTTTCTGCTTCCTGCCCGGCTGCTATGGAGTTAATCTCCGCTGTTGCTGTGGGCGTGGCCTGGCTCGGGCAGCTGCTCCAAAATGGTGGAGTCGCGTTGGAGCAGGAGCTGCTGGGAGGCTATTTATCTCCGTAAGGGGCCTCCCTGCTCCCTGCAGCCCAGGGGTTAGGGTGCCCAGAGGTCCCGGATTCCCTACCTCTGGATTAAGTGGCCCGCCCTGCCCCTTTAAGACTTCCAAAAAGTACCCGCCAAAACAAAACAACGACCACAAAAAAAAACAAGAAAAAAAATTTTTTTTTAATTAAAAAAAAAAAAAAATTTTTTTATTTAAAAAAAAAAGGTGGTCGTTCGTTTTTCTTTATTCTCCGGTGCCAGCCTCAGGCCTCTGCTCACCGGTCTTTCTGCCCTGTTTCCCTAATATTGGGGTCCCTGTCCCTTTAAGACTTCCAAACAGCGCTCGCCAAAACAAAGCAGCAAAAAAGCAAAAAAAAAAAAATGGTCGCGCGCTTTTCTTATGTCCTCTGGCGCCTAGCCTCCAGTGCCTGCTCACTGTTCTTGCTGCCCTGTTTTCCCAGTATCGAGGGCCCGGCACTCTGGCCCGGATGGCTGGGGCTGGGTGTTCGGCAGCCCTGGGCTCCGTCTCCCTCCCGCTCTGCCTGCTCTTCTCCCGCCGGGAGCTGGGGGGAGGGGCGCTCGGCTCCCGCGGGGCCGGGGCTTGTATCTTACCCCCTTCGCGAGGCGCTGGGTTCTCTCAGGTGCGGATGTGGTCTGGATATTGTCCTGTGTCCTCTGGTCTTTATTCTAGGAAGGGTTGTCTTTGTTATGTTTTCATAGATATATGTTGTTTTGGGAGGAGATTTCCGCTGCTCTACTCACGCCGCCATCTTCCGCCCCAGCCTCTTTTGTTTGCCTATAAACTCATGTGTGCCTAGACACACCAACTTCTCTTTCCGATAATGCTTTTTAGTGAAGTGCCAAAGGCCTTGCATTAATCTATTTCAATCTGATTAATGTAAATCTGCAAACTTTGGCCCAAAAGCCAAATTGGACCCACTGCCTATTTTTTGTAAATAAAGTTTATTGGAGCACAGAAGCTCCCATTTATTTACATGTTGCCTATGGCTATAATAGCACTACAGGGCACAGCTGAGTAGTTATAGGAGAGACCCTTTGGTGCACAAAGTCTAAAATATTTACTAACTGGTGAAGAGTCCTGACTAAAGAGTCTTGACATAAGCTAATCCATTTTATGAGTGACTTCATTTTGTAAAAGACAGGTCACATCAAGAAGAAGTTACAAGAGTTACAAAAATTTAACCAACACAGTTGCCAGGGCTGGCCGGATGCTCCTGGCCAGTGGAAGGTAGATGGCTCGCCCACCCAGCAGTCAGGAGTGTCACTCCACCTAGAAGGAACTGGTCCAAATGGTTGGTGAACAAGTTGAGACCAATTGCAGTGAAGGTCAGGTCATATCTAGGCCCGTTCTGCATACAGCCCGCTCTGCACACAGCCCACTCTGCACATAGCCCACTGTGCACACGACCCCATTCCTGAGTATAAAAGAAGAACGAACTTGTACTTTGGGGTCTCCACCTGCGAGTGTGAGACCCCAGCATGCTGGCTACCCAATAAATGCTCTTGCTTTTGCATCCACGCGTCTCCCGGTTATTTGGAGGTCAATTGCACGGACCCAACAACTGGAACTCTACAGGAAAAGTTAATTGACTTCTGATTTTAGAAGTGAAAATTGAGACCCTAAGGTGGACAAGAACAGCCAGCATGAACTACTATCTTCTCTTCTAATTGCTGCTGTTCCATCAGGCAACACCTCTGATCTGGATTTCACTTAAGGTGGCTTCCCTAGGCTGTCATACACAAGGCTTGATGGGTGCAGGGAAGCGATGAAAGCATGAAGGCCTCTATGCTGCTGCTCAGTTCACACCTGTTTCCATTAGCTCCTCAGTCCAGGTTTTTGCACTGCCTTATATTTCATGCTTCGGCTGTTATTTATATCTGTCATAGAAAACAACTGTCCAAAGACACTGCAGAAGTGTTAGAAATGGCATAAAACTAAATGTGATTTATTCCCAGAGGAATTAACGTTTAAACAAAGGGGTATTAACAAGAAGCCTATGTGTCAGAACATGTACCAGGGAGTCACTCGGGCTGGGACGGGGAGGGAGATTAAGAGAGGGCTGTGCATCACTTTTTAAAAAATGCAGTTTTAAACCAGCCAATAAAGTTAAGACAAATGCCTAATATGGATATGACTTGCTTAGGTGATGTCCAGGAAAGACTATTAACCCTGTAATACTCTGCTAGTGAGGAACCAGGGGAGGGACTTGGGTGCTAAGGAATAAATTGCTTGCTGTAACCCCCAGTGCCTGCTCACCAGACACAGGGTCTTGCAAGACTGTCGTTAAAGCCTCACCCCGCTGTTCTCTTTGACTCTGTGGCCACTTATTAAGTTCAGACCAGTGAGCACCTTTCTCACAGGAGAAAAGCAAGAGAGAATTTACAAACATTCTCCCAATCTAACCTCACAATGCCTCCTCTTCCTACCCTAGGGACAAAGTCTATTACCCACCCAGGAAAAAAAGACAAACTTGTCTCCCCTGAGTTTGTCATGCTTTATTGTTGTTTTCTGGTTAATTCTTGTTGTATTGTGAAAACTATGCCTCCCACTTGTTCCTTGAGTTTCTCCTGGACTGGTTTTTGTGAGGGAGTCAGAAACACAAGTTGCTTCACCCTCTTGACAGAAAGCAGAAGTCTGATGTTTATAGAGATTAAGCCTATCTCCTTGGCAACATCTTTTCCAAATCCTTCTCCACTCACCCCTAGTTCCTCCCAACTTGCAAAAACCAATAACCTAGAGAAAATAATGGAGCCAAGAGATAAGAAAAGTAAAACTTTCAGTGATTTTCTTCAAGAGTTTTATCTGTGATCTTTTCTTCTCATGGGCTCAGGAGAGCTTATGGCATATATCCCCTGTTATTATGGAAACAAAATTCAAAGGTTGACTCCCTAATCCTCAGTGTGACTATATTTGGAGATAGGGCCTTTAAAGAGGTAATTAAGGTTAAATGAGGTCATCAGGGAAGACTTAATCCAATATGACTTGTGTCCTTTGAAGAAGAGACACCAGGAGTGTGCACAGAGAGGAAAGGTCATATGGGAAAGTCACAGCAAGAAGGTAAAGTCTACAAGCCAGGAAAAAGGATCTCACCAGAAGCCACCCCTGCCAACATCTTGTCCTTGGACTTCCAGCCTCCAGAACTAAGAGAATATAAATTTCTGTTGTATAAGGCACCTATTCTGTGGTATTCCACATGGCAGGCTGAGCAGACTAATATACTTGCCAATTAGCACCAAAAAGTGCACAGAGGACTCTGGGGGCTTATAACATCTTTGGGGAAGATATGTCTTTCCCAATATCTAGCATATATGTGTATAAAACACCAAATTTCATACATCCTATACCACAAATGCAGAGAAGGAAAAGAACTCCAGGTGTAACTGTTAGAGTAGGCAGTTAGTTAGACATAAGCAGGAAAAAGGGGCCAGCCCATCACCAAGGAAGACTCCTCCCTGGCCAACCCATAAGCCCTTAGTTTCAAGTTCCACAGTCAAGGATACCTAGTTTATCAGGAGGTCCAGAGAGTCAAGGGTACCTAGACTGTCAAGAGGCCCAGGACCACAGGGGCTTCCCTGATTACAGGCCATGAGCAAGGTCTGAAGCCCTTGTCTGAAAGTAACCCCACCTCATTAAAATAACATCTAAATTGAATTAGCACTGTGGTTTTAGCCCCACTGTGGACTTTGCTTAGGTACTTAAGGGTAAGGTTCCTGCACTCTGAGAAAAATATAAGTATACCATATGTAAATACCACAAAAATATATGTATACCATAATATATGCATATCTATAATATATATATGTAATATGCATATATACATGGTATATGTATTTTATATATACACACATACCCCAGCATGGTTATGTAACTGAGAGCTGTCAATCAACCTGTCAATCAAAGGACCATACAGGGCAGGACTTCCTACCATCTTAAGAAAAAATGAAACCAAACCTAACCCTAATAGCAGGGCTGCTTCTGACTTCCAGACAGCGTGCTCTCTTTTCTTGAGAATGTTATTTTTCTCTACAACCCAATAAATTCCTTGCTGCTTTTTTTCTTGCTATCTGGTCTCTCAACTGAATTCTTTCTTTTGAGAAGACAAGAATCAGGGAAATATGACACGTCCCACCAGTAACATATCCATCTAACTATATTCCAAATGGGTACCATAAAAATACTGTAGGCAAAAAAAATGTCTTCGGTAGAGAAATGGCTATTCCTCCATGCTCTGACCCCATCTGGCCAGACAAGGAATGTCCAAAACATAAATAAGAAATGCAAGTTAAGAGAAAGAATCATCCACTGTCCAAGCACAATTTGAGAGGACCAGAAGAACTTGGGAGGCATTTAACGAACACATCCTGTGCTGATCACAGATAGAGAAAGTAAGACATTCAAAAGCTTGGAAAGAGCAGAGGTTAAAAAAATACAGTGAAGAGAGATTTACCTGTTGGACCACTGTGTTATTTATATATTTGAAACCAATATCAGCTTGTATATCAACTGTACTTCAATTAAAAAAGAGAGAGAGAGAGGTTTACATATTTCATTTACATGTGGGTGACCCTTCCCAGCTCCCTCAACATACTGCATATAAAGGGATCATTTTCATGAATCACCTTCACTTTACTTAAATCCTTTAGATGAGGATATTAATTCATATGAGCCCCTAAATATATGAGTTGATTGCCACATAGAGAAAAAATAAAAAATTAAGCCAGATAAAATTTCCTTACCTGAAAAATAAAATTCAGCATACCAGTTACCCATATTGCATCATACTACACCCATTCCCCCTATAGGTTTTTGTTCACATGACTGCTGACATCAGAAATCCTCCTCTGACAGAGACAGCGGGATGCTAATTGGCTGCCTCCACCTGCCATGAGCTCACTTTTCAGAATAAGGCTAAACTACAATGCAAAGCAAACGCCATGGAAAGAAGTGTTCTTTGTCTAAATGTATTCCTCATGACACCTACAACGATTCCCTGCACATAATTCCCACGTCATAAATACTGGTCAAAAGAAAAAAATAAAGGCCATTTACAGCATGAAACCAAGAGACCATTGGACATGGAAATATGACCTTTACTGCTGATGGAGTTGATAAGAGAACATGTCTTTGGTTTGCCTATACTTCATTTAAGAATTAGAGGTCACGTGGTCCTGTCACTAGCAGTGCTGTGAACAGAGATGGGTGCCTCAGCAGAGGTAACGTTTGCTCAAAGAAGCTTACAGGTGGTGAGAAAGCAGACTGAAACACAGTGCACCCTCTCAGAAGGGAGCAAGGTGGAAAAAGAGAACTCCAGAAGGGCTCTGCCAAAGAGCTCAGTTCTTTCTCCCAAACTTCTCGTCAGATAAATCAATTTCCCTTCTTTGAATAAAGTATCTCACAAGATAACATGCCTCCAGGAATTCTTTGTTCTTTTTTCGCCCCCATAACTACTTAAATTGGTTGCTTGCCACATTAATTTTTCATCTTTTTCCTTTCCTTCAGAGCATTTCTAAGCATTTAAATCATAAAATTGCCTTTATATAATAGTTTAGCTATATTTCATATATGTTGGTATGTAGCATCTTCATTATTATACAGTTCCAAGCATTTTCTGCTGTACCTTATGATTTCTTTCTTCAACCAAGTGTTTCTTAGAAGTATGATTTTAAAATTTCCAAGGTAAGGGATGTTTTTAGTTATCTGGTTTTTTATTATCTTTTATTTCCTTCTAATTTCATTATAGTCTGAGAAGGTGTGATCAGGTATAATCCTGATTTTTTAAGTATTTTTTTAGAACTTGTTTTATAGTCTAATTTATACCTAAATGTGCTATGAGCATCCAGAAAGAATATATATTCTCTAATATGGGTGTGAAGAGTTTTATATAATGTTAATTAAGTCAAGCATATTGTTGTATTATTCTAATGTTCTATAATCTTATCATTTTTGTCTTCTTGATCTACTGATTATGGAGAGAGATGTTAAAATTTCCCACCATAATGACCAATGTACTTTCTCAAGTTTTATTTACTTACATATTTGGTGCATGAAAGTTAAGATTCCTGTTAAATCTATCTTCTAGTGAATTAACTGTAATATCATTATATAGTTAATATATATTTTGCCTTAAATTTTATTCTGTCTCATATAAATAAGGCTACACTTGTTTTCTCTTGTATTTGCCTAGTATATCGCTTTTGAATTTTCTTTGTCCGTATATTTTAGGTGTGTCTCTTGCAAATGGCAAATATAGTACGTTCTTTTTTTCAGATCTAGTCTGTTACTCTGTATCTCTTAGCTAAAGGGTTTAATTCATTTACATTTCTTTTTATCATTGACACATTTGAATTTATTTTTATTTACATCCTTTGTTTTTCATCTGTCCATTTCAGTGTTTCATTTTTCCTTCTTTGCTTTGTTTTAAATTAAGGTTTCAGTTTGGTTTGTTTTTTTTCCCACCTACTGATTTTAAAGTTATTGCACTTTATTTGTGCCTTCTGCGGGAATCCCTGAAATTTTTAAATGCACATTTAGAATGTCTAAACCCATACCCCTCCTCTCCTTAACACAGACATTAGACCATCTTATCTCCACTTTCTCTCCTGCCTCATCTACTATTGCTAACCTGAGAGCTTTGTCTTTTTTAAACCGTCACATTTGATGTTTTATTAGAGTTTCCTTTAGTGAGGGCTTTGGTGGCAAATGCACTATTTTTTATTCATTTGCAAATGTTTCTTTTTTTCTTTTTAGTTTGTTGGGTGTAAAATCCTAAGATGGTATAATTGCTTCTCATACTTTGGCCACCATTGTGCTGTGGAATCGTCAAGAGTCTGTTTTTCCTTCCTTCATGGCTAATATTTTCCCTGCTCATTTTATGACCAGTTATCCTTGGTGCCCTGCAGTTTCACTCTCCATGTCTGTGCATTATTTTCTTTTTATTTAACCAGCTTGGGCATCACTGGGATTCCTGAAATGTGAGAACTGGTGTCTTTCATCTTTCAATGATTTAATGATGAGTTTCTTTTAATGTTACCTTTCCCCCATTCTCTTGATTCTCTCATTTTATGTCTGTAGTTAAATGGTTGTTAGCAAACCCTTGGGTACTCCTGGTTTTATATAAATTACAATTGAAACACAGCCACACCAATTTATAAGTTGTGTATAGATACTTCCAGGCTACATTAGCAGACTTGAGTAGTTGTGGCAGAAACCAGAAAGTCCACAAAACCTACAATATGTATTATCTGCCCCTCTAAGAGAAAGTTCGCAGATCTTTGCTTCCAGCCTTTGTGTCTTTTATTTACTCTTCCATGTTTTCCATTTTCTTATCTCTGCATTATGAGTATTTTTTTTCCTATCTTCCAATTCAGTAACCTATTCAGCTATATTAATCCCCTCTTTAACTCAGCCCCTAATTTGCTAAACTTCTTTTCCTATAAGCCTCATCTATGTCTTTTTCATATATACTTGATCATTTTTTCATTGTTTCTAGCTCTTTACCCATGTTTTTGAATCCCTCTCATTTTTTAATACATACCACACATTCTTCTGAATCCAATAACTCTTGACATTTTAATGCCAACGTTCTTCTGAGGCTGGTTCTGCTGCTTATTGTTTCTGTTCACTCTTATTAATGGTGCCTTGTACTCTCATGAGTCTTACAGCTTTTCTACTACAAGGTTATATTTCTTTTAGGCCCGCTTTGAGAATGTCTTCTTCTACAGAGGATTTGCATTCACTCTGCCAGTTGCCTGGATCACTACACTATCCACCCAGGTCTATTTGAAATTAACATTTACTGCTTATCTTCTTTCAAATAAGAATAATGATGTAGGTAGGGTCAGTCATTCACAAATGACTATTTTCCCTCAATCCATAACCAAGGTCAAAATAGACAAGTAGAATGGATTTCTTATCTAGCTCACTCTTTTCCAAAAGTGTAGCCCTTCCTTGGTCTCAGTCCTGCCACCATGCCCTACACAGGTGCAAGGCTTTGTCTCCTCTACTTTAGGGCACTTCCACCAAACTAAAACTCAAGGCCACCTGGTGTCAAGAGGTGCCAGAAACGCAGCTGGTCTAGTGTGCCCACTTTTCCCTGGCCTCAGAGGGTTCCCCTACTTTCTGGCAAGTTCATGCACGCGATTAAAAGAGTAGATTGTTAACTTAATATTTTATCCAGCTATTCAGAGGTTTGTAGCAGGGGACTTTCAAAATACCTGGTCTGTAATATTACCAGAAGGAGTAGATCAAGGTTAATTATATTTTTTATCTTAAAATTAAAACTTTCGTGTGATAGAAGACCCCATTAAGTAAGTGTGAAGTAGGAGAAAATGTATAGACCAGTAGTTAATAATATTTGCAACACAAATAAAAAAAATTGTGTGCAGATTATACTAAGAATTATTTTTAAATGGTCAAGCAATCTGACAGAAAAATAGGCACATCTTACAGAATAAAACAGAGGTAAAACACCGTAAGAAAAGATGTTAAATTCAATAGTAATCAGGAAAATAAGTACTTATGTCTTAGTCCATTTGTACTGCTATAACAGAATACCACAGATGGGATGGCTTAAATAACCAACACTTATTTCTCAGAGTTCTGGGGGCTTGGAAGTCCAAGATCAAGATGCCAGCAAATTCAGACTCTAGTGAGAACTACTTCCTGGTTCAAATATGTCAATCTTCTTGCTGTGCCTTCATGTGGCTCAGGGATGAGAGAGCCCCCTGGGGTCTCTCCTATAAGGCACTAATCCCATTCATGAGGGATCCATCTTCATGGCCTAATCATCTCCCAAAGGTCACACCTTTGAATATCTTCACATTAGGATTTCAACATGGACTGGGGGAAACAAAAACATTCAGACCAAAGCAACCTAAAAAACAGGCAAATCTACTTCAAGATGTCTTACCTATAAACACACTCTGCACAAGAATTGGGCAAAAAAAAGAAAAAAACGGGTACAATAATTTTCATTGCTATATGAGTTATAATCCTGTAAAATTGAAAAGGATCTATCTGTTCAGCAGTGATTAAGTAAATGACTCTATTTTATACCTATCTGGAATGTCATGTAGTAGTAGTTAACATGAATGAATGATTTTTATGTACTGGCTTCAAAAAATCTAAAAAAGACCATTGAGTAGAAAAAGACAAGTTATAAGAATAACAGTTGTAATAAAATATCACTTGTTTAAATTTTAAACATACAAAACAACACTGTATACTATTAACAGATACGTATATATCTACAAAAATATAAAAACGTGCATGAGATTGATGTCCTTCAATTTTTGGGAAGTAGTTCTCCCAGCAAGAGAAGCAAGAAATGAAAACATGTATAATTATCCCATTCCATTTGAACTCCAATATAGATAGACATTCATTATAAAAACACCAAATAAACTATTTTTAGTGATGAACTTTTGTTTAAATAACTGCATTGCTAAGAATGACACTCTTATGCCACAGAATCTGAGGGATGAAAACTATTTTCAAGGAGAATTTCAGTTTCTTTGTAAATAATGATAAAGTAAAAAGAAGTGTTTTAAAGAAATGATACTCGTATTACAAGCCCAACTTCCCTTTCCCAGTCCCTCCTTTTCCCTTATAATTAATTTTTAAAAGAGGAGGAACAAAATTGATGAATATAAAAATTGCCAAATATTTTTTGACAAGAACACCTATGAAAACACGTTTTACAAAAAAGAAAGATGAAAGCCAAACTGAAAAATATTTATGCCATAATGTGCCATGAATACATAGAATATAAAATTGTTGGCATTTCTTCAAAAATTATAAAAAGTGTATTTGTTTATGGCTTAGGATTAGAAAGTAACATGGACCAATGAAAACCTTGATTTTGCTAGAAGATGGGACTAGAACAATTTTGTTTTAGATTCCCATTGTTGCTTAAATACTTTTTCAATACATAACATTAAATAAGAGAAAATTAAATATTGAAAGAAAGTTAATGAACCTCAGGTGAAGGAAAACATTCCTAATCAATTCAAGGAGCACAGAAGACTTAAAGAAAATATTCAGTAGATTTAAGACCATAAAAATGTAAAACTTCTGCATGGTTAAAGAAAATACAATCCAAGGCAAATTATAGAGCAGAGACAATATTTGCAAAATTCATAACAGGAAAAAGTTAATATTTCTACTATTTTAAAGTTACCTAACAATGAAAGACTACCTGTCAGAAAAAAAATGTCCTAGCTATATGAACCAGCAGGTCACAGAAGAGAAATTGCAAATGGCCAACAAACATATGAAAGCATAGGTACTTTATTTATAAATGAGGGAGAATCAATTGAAGTAGTAACTTCTCTACATATCAAACTGGCAAAATTTTCAAAAGATGGGTAATACCTAGGATTGCCACTGGAACAGGGAAGCCGACACATTTACAAACAGTTCATATGGTAACAGCAACAGATGGTGGAGCTCAAAATATGCACATAAATTTCCCTCAAATCATTATCTGACTCCAAAAATACGCATGTGCAGGGCATACTCCAAGAAGCCCGGTGAAGAGCAACATCTGGAAAGCTAAGAAACTGAAATTTGAGCTTCTGCTCCCGACAAAGAAAGTTTGGAGCTTAAATTCCATCAGGTTAGATGGGTGGGTAAAAAAGTTGAGTTTCCACTGAAATTCCCAAAGGGCCATTAGCACAGGATTAGAAGCTATGGCTCAAGACTCAGGAGTTGCTCTAAGAATAAAGGCAAAACCAAAACAGACCAGCCCTGAAAATGCTCAAAATAATGTGTCAACAATTTGTTTTCTTGATGGAACAAAACTAAATGCTCTTCAGGGAAAGATTATAGAATCCAGACTCTTTAAGTTATCATTTTCCAGTACACACCATATATGACAATACAAGCAAAACTCCCTAAATCTATGAAAAATGTGATCCATAATCAAAAGAAAAAGTGATCAATAGAAATTGACTTATAGATGAACCAGACGCTGATGTTACAGTTTTAACAGATGCTATAAATATAATATTTTAACTAAAGGAAAAATGTGGTCATAATGAATGAACAGATGGGAAATTTTTTACAGAGAAATCAAAATATTCAAAAGAAAAAATGGGAACTCCATAACTGAAAAGCAAAATGTCTGGAATAAAAAATTTTTTAAATTATATGAGTTTAACAGTAAAAGGGAATGGTAGAATAAAGGATCATTGGCCTTGAAGACAAATCAATAGAAATCATTCAACTTAATGAAATAGACATTTTTTAATAAAAAATGTATGAAACCTCAGTGACCTGTGGAATAATATCAGGCAAACATGTATAATTATCCCATTCCATTTGAACTCCAATATAGATAGACATTCATTATAAAAACACCAAATAAACTATTTTTAGTGATGAACTTTTGTTTAAATAACTGCATTGCTAAGAATGGCATTCTTATGCCACAGAATCTGAGGGATGAAAACTATTTTCAAGGAGAATTTCAGTTTCTTTGTAAATAATGAGAAAGTAAAAGGAAGTGCTTTAAAGAAATGATACTCTTACTACAAGCCCAATTTCCCTTTCCCAGTCCCTCCTCTTCCTTTAATTTTGGCCATTAGATCACTGTGTGATTTGCTTTGTCATTATAAATGTTAATGTGAGGTTTGTCTAGTTCACAGTGATCAACTATCTTTGGTGGGGGAAGGTAGAGGATAGAAGAGTTTAAGGTAATTGCTACCTGGAAACTAATTAACATCCTTGATGGCACTCTACCATCAAGGTCCGTTCCCTCCATTCCAGGCCCCTCCATTTCTTTTTCTCTTCCAATATATTCCCTCTGAACTTTACTGCAGCCTCAAATACGTGTGTGAACACTCACACGTGAAGATAAAATTAAGAGACCTTTGATAAAATAATGTAATCATTAAAATATTCATTGTGTCTACAGCTTCATTTTTTTACATTCCATAACCTTCTTGGGTCCAACAATTTCTTCACAGGACTCCTAGTGCCCTCTCCTTATGTCCTAATAGTTGCATATCATGTACTTTGGAAGAAATGCTTATGGTCCAAGTAAAAACCACTCTTTCAAAGCTATTTGCTTGCTCAACTTCATTTCGTAGGAAACTCAACCCAGTCAGATTTTATACAGTCTCTTAAAGTAAGACCTGAAGATGTAGATTTTAAAAACATGGGCCACCAAACTCCATCATCCTCAAAGTCTGCAGGCTGCAGGGCCAGCTTGGCTGAAGTAAGCCTGCCTGCAGCTGTTGGAAAGATATTTCCAGAAGTTTCTAGGGCTGAAGTTTCTTCCTGCCAAGTTCTCAGGATGTGACTCCTCTCCTGCCAGAACACAAATCCACCCAAAACATTCTTTTCCACCAGTTTTCACTCCTTCCCACTTTCCCCAAACCAGCCACTCTTCCCCTCCCTGCAATTTCATGATTCTTGTCTTTTAAGGCTTTTGCCAACTTTTGAAATGAGATTTCTTTCCCCTTTTTTCAACATATTTTCCAAGAATTAATGCATGGTCATCATAAGAATAATTGTAAAACTGAAGAGGTATATAAAATCCCTTTACCTCTCTCACTAGAGACAACTGATTTTAGTTTTTTAACTGAGTGGTTCCTTTTGGGTTCAAATCCTTTGGAAAGTATAATCCCAATAGTGTGTGAATGAATTACATAGCCAACAATGACTTTGTATTGTATGTGTAGGGCCCTTATAGAGAGGCATTGCAGTGCAAGGCGTGAGGGACATATTTCATAGAGAGTTCTGGAAGTCTTCAGGAAACCAGGATCAAGTCTACCCATTAAATCACTGTACAGCATTGACTAAAATTATTTTATCTCCCTGTGGTCAGTTTCTTATCTATGTAACAAAAGGGCTAGACTGGAATAATCTTAAGTTTACTTCCAACCAGCACTGTTATTTATTTTCTTGTTGTTTCACCCCAATTTGCAGTAACTTTCCTGTACATTTGTGTTTTGTGATTATTTGTATCTATGCTCTTTTGTTAAATTAATAAATTTGTCCTGACGGAGTTCAGGGCAGGCTGCCCCAAAATATGCTACTTTGGCATGGTGATTATTTGAAGTAAGGTTACATAAGAAACAGCTAGTTCAAGAAGGACACTGACTCTCCTTTGTACCCCTGAAAGCAGGAAATAAATCTCCCATGTGAAAGGTACCCTCCCTGTACCAGGAGGAAGACAGATATCCTTATTATCAGAGATAAGGAATTCAAGGCTGAGAAGACTGTATAAACAAACCTTGTTACTTCTTCACCAGTTTACTATCCCAAGCCCAAACTTCTTTGTCTTGTCAATTTCCTTACAAACGTATTGTTTCTTTGTCTAAAAGGTATAAAAGCTGCTCCCTTTGGTCATGTCTTTGAGTCTCCTATCTGTATGAATCCCCATATACATGAATTAAATACAGTGTATAGCATCCAATAGGTGTGCAATAAAGAAAGGAAGGATGGAAGGAAGGGGACCCCTAAGAAGAGTGAAGACAGTTTTTACCCTGTCAAAGAAGGACTCAGACAAGAGCTTTTAGAAAATTGTTAGGAATGTTAGGTAGCAAAATAGACAGGAGCAGCCAGAAAAGGGGAAGACACCAAAGGCTTCGCAGGGAGACAACTTCCTCCCCAACCGAATTCCAATAGGGGCACAATGGTAGAGAACTCAGAAGTGCCCACAGCACACCTCAGCACGAGGAAAGGACATGTGCACTGAGGGGATGACTATATAGAAGACCTGTACATCAAACCCCACCTCATCAGTCACCTCCTAACCAGAATGCAATATACAAGCCTGCCGTCTACCAGACCAAGGACTTTGCCTTGACTCTGGCCTGCTCCTCGGCTTGGAGTGGATTCAAATAAAACTTTCACTCTGCTTTGCTACTGTGTTTCTGCCTTTCAATTCCTTATTTCGGTAGGGACATGCACGAAAGAGGAAAAAAAAACAACCCATAACCAAATGAAACACATTTACTTGCAAACTTTACTAGAGAGTCTAGACTTTTAAAGAACTGGCTCACTAAAGAAAAAATACAACAGACATTTCAAGAAAAAATAAATACCAAAGTTACCAAGTTTACAGCTAACCTGTTCCTAGTGGGAAATGACAATCTTCTAAAAGAACTATTACATCCACAGATATCACCACATATCTTTACACATCAACATTGCCAAGGCTAGGAACAAAGTTGGTTTTGTTAGGGAGTCAGTAATTTTTAGGAATTGCTCCAAGTTTCATTTATTTTAAGGGACAGATGCAGACGCGATGATCTCGTTTGCGTTCTTGTGGGCAGGTAGGAGGGATTGTTTATTCATCTCAGGTGCAGGTGGTGGTGGTGGTGTCCTTGGTTATTGCCTTTGCTCTTAATTACGGAGGTGATGTGCATATCTACCCATAATTTAACAGGGAGGGTGACAGTTTTACTCCTACATCCTGCAAAAAGAGAATTACACAGGGTGAAGTGAGCCAGAACAAGTGTAAAAGGCAGATTTTTCCTATAAAGACATAAGAAGGAAGAGTTTCAGGAAAGAGATTTCCCAGGTTCAATTTCCTTGTCCTTTATTTGAAAACAGTTGAAAATATAAGGCTCCGTCATGTAAATCATTAGGAATGTTAGGTAGAAAAATAGACAGGAGCAGCCAGAAAAGGGGAAGAAAAGGCTCAAAGAAGCTGCCCAAACTCTGCCCAGGTAGGGGAGGGTCCCATGTGAAGACACCAAAGACTTTGCAGGAAGATAAGTTCCTCCCCAACAGGATCCTGATGGGAGCATGTTCTGTCACGTAAATCATTTCACTCTCAAATTCATTTATTTGCAAATGACAAGTTAAATGTCTAGACTACAACATTAAGTATCCTGTGAAATAAAGCAAGCCACTGTCCCACAGAAAGGCAGGAGAACTGGGTGGTGAGGGAGGATGCAGAGGAGCGCCCAGATGCAGGATGAATTTTTCTTTACACTCACATACTTTTCCACCTCCCCACGCATCCTCCAGTGGTCTTTCTTTTTCAATCTGATTTTATTTCACTTATTTATATTTTTGAGATAACTCTGAATGAACTGTATGCCCTCTATATATCAGGCTTGTTCAGTCAAACTTTGAGATCTGGAAGGGATGGTAGGGTCAGGGATTATTTGCCTGAAAACTATCTGGAAGGAATGTAAGGGAGGGCTTAAGTTCTTGCGGAGCAGATGTTTGCTGAACCAGCGTCTGGTTGTGTTTAGTGACCATTACCATGTCCCTGTGTTGTCCAGGATTGCGACCACATGGAGCACTTGGCTTTGGAGATGTTTATGTTTATTTACGAACTCATGAAAACTAATGTACAGATAGTGTAGATGGGAAATTTTTGTGAAGAAAATGAATATTGATTGGAGTCTTCCAGGTGGTAGACTCTTCATGTTTGGGATAAGACAGCTTGGTAAAGGAGAAGGACATTTCAGACCCCATGTATATCATATACCAAAGCTAACCGATGAAGTAAAAATAAACCTCATGTATATAGAAAAATTACTATTACTAATGGTTAAATATTAGCTCTGAGGCCAATGAAAGGAATGAGGTTTACCTGCTTGGTTTTTGGTTCTTTGGGAAGTTAGAGCTGAAGACAAATTTACTTTCTTATCTGACAATAATATAGTATCAAAAATGCTGTAGCCAGGGATGGTTCCTTAAAAATGTCCCTTCAATTTCTAAAACTATTTAAAGTTCATGTTTCTGTCACCTTTGGATTCCTCTTACCACTGTTGTTTACCCTACACTTTGGGCAATACCACGTGCTTATTTTCCTTCCCTGACTGCTAAAATCCTCATTAATATATCTGCAAATAATAACTTTAAGTGTTACCTACCCAATTCGTTGAATTTAAAGGGGAACTACAGAAGACTCAGAATAATCCAAGATCAAAAATGATTACTCTCCAAAAGTGGGTTTTCAGATAGATACCAGAGGTAGATGCTTTGGATTGGTGACCACCAAACTTCTAACACATATAACATTTTATAGTCTTGACTTTATTTATGGAAGGCAATCCCTGGACATCTCTCTGTAGTCAAACATAGTAGTATGATTGACAATTGTAGGCTTACCGATTCTGATTCCTACCACTTACACTAAATTTGACCAAGACTACTCTACCTGTGACCAACTTAGAGCGCAAGCAAATTCAAAACCACAAGAAATGATGATTCGTTACAAAAATACAAAGATATCATTTGTGCCTAATATTTACATATCATAGAACTACACTATAGATTTCTGTCTTATAAAAATATTGACTTTGTACCTTCTTTACTTCACGGAGTTGTTATGGAATTAACTAGAGACATAGCTTGGAAAGTGGGAAATTAAAGTCACTGTACATATGTTGTGAATGTTTTGTCAGCTTTATATAGATCACTGTGATTCCAAACATTTTACTAAATACGTGCTGCATCTTATTTATCTCACTTATTTTTTCTGCCAGACTGCAGGAAATAGTAGTGATCTGTGGTCATTGAGTGCAGAAAGAATAAGCTGGGAAGAATTTGAAGTTGGCAATTAACCTATCCTTTGATGGAATGACAGGCAGAACAAAATAAAATTTCAGAGGACCCCAAGAGATGAGAATAGAGCATAACAGAGAATCTGAGGCAGGTGATACTCAGGGAGCCAAGCAGGTAGACACTCCGCATGCAGGTAGATAATCAACGAGTAGGAAAATTTCCAGCTACCAGGATGGTATTGGAGCAAGACTCTAAACCTGAGAGGGGATCTAACAGAAGCCCAGTCATTAGAGATGTAACTTTGGGTCGGTGGAAGGTTGGGAAAGGAATTAAAAATACAGGCCTCAGGATTCAGCCAGAAGCTCAGTCCTCAGAACTTTTGAGCCTAGAAACTGAACCACTTGATCTTAGGAGCTTACCTATTTCCTGCTGCAGGTGAGGTACGGCTATGGAAATAAGATGAAGAATGAGATTCTCTAGCTATGGCAAACAGGCATGCCGAAGCCAGGAATATATTTGGACCTGACATTTTCTTCTGTGTCAGTACCTCTCTGTGGCTCCTTTTATACTTGTTAATCTAGAAATGTTTCATCTTCTTGCAGCAATGCTATTTTCTCAAACTCAAACCATGTTTTCTGGGTTAAGATTTGTCATTTACTAGCCCTATAGTCTCGGTCAAGTTACCTCACTATTGTGTGTCTGTTTCTTCACCTATAAGATAGAAATAATAATAATGCTACCGCACAGTGTTTTAAAAATTACCAAGACTTAAAACTCAGAAGAGCACTTGGAATAGCACCTGGTACACAGTAAGCACAATGGCAATATTTGCTTTATTTATCTGTATCTTTATTTTTTATTTTATTTTTCATTTTTTTATAATTAAAAAAGTATTCTTCATCTGTACTTTTTTACTTTGAGAAATTCATATTTCCTCCTAACTTGCATCAACCACACATTTTGTACTCAAATTTGTAATCTCAGCTGAAGATTTGCAGGGCAGAAACTTGACACATCAGAATAATGCTCTGAGCCTGGAAATGTGGTGATTACCTGATCCGACTTTTAAACATGCACTGGGACATTTCCTAAGTCCCTCCTGTTTCTATACACCATTTCCCATTTCTGTACCTGAAAATTCTCTTCAAACCCCAGAAATTTCATGAGCCACTCTGAGACACTTGATTTCTGAAACAAAAGATGGCATTTTATGATTGGAGAGCTAGGGAGAACCCAGATATTTTTCTTAATGATGGCTGCCCGCTCACAGGCAACTGTAGCACAGGTCATTTTCCTGGGAGCTGATGGTCTAATCTTTTTAATGTTTGTATGATGGATCCACACTTGTGGGACCTTAAGCATATACTCTAGGGAGACCAGCCTTAAGAAAAAGAAGACTGATTCACAAATACAGGCTAGGTTAAAAAAATTAATACATGTTTTAAACTGGGGGGAGGCAACATAACAAACCACAGATTTTAAAAGCAACAAAATACTGACTGATGAGGGTAAAATCTCACTTCTCACTCAGTACACTTTTGGCTCTGGACATATTAAGTCTTGTTTTTCCTCCACTGCCCACCGTTGGGGAAATAGTAAAACCAAAAATCTCCCAACCCAAGAAAATATCACCCCAAAGGTCGTAGAGAAAGAAAATACTCTTACTGTTAAGCAAACATTCAACCAGAATGCAATGTATATCACGGGCAATCTGCTAAGAGCCTGCAAAGACAGAAAGAAATCTCGCCCTTTCACATAACCAAGCAAACAAAATCCATTTTTATTACATGTGTGTTTTCAAGATAAATAATAACAGGTCCTCAAGTAAGAGGACTTGACAGCACTATTTGGAACACACAGTTCTTCCTAGGTTCATCTGGTAATTGGAGTGGCCATCTGCATTAGCTAACTGGCTTTAGCCAGAGGAAAAATAAACTTCTCCTATCTTTATGACTGGAGATAGTTTTGCAACTTGGAGCAAGGTACCCAGGAAAGTTAGACTCCTACACTCCCACAGACACTGTGAGACAGAGTGCTGTAACCCTTGATGTTTACATTTCAAAGATATAGCTCCCAGGCCCCTGAGAAAGATATTTCTGAGTCATAAAGTTGGCAAGAGGCTTATTTAACGTCTACAAAAATTTACACACATTTTAAAAAGACAAAGAAAGAAATTACAATAAGAAGTTTTCTAAAGTAAGTGCTCCACATCTTTCTACGCTGATGGACAGTGACTGTAATGGAGTTTGTGAGGGGGACTTGGTGAAGGGGGGAGTCTAGTAAACATAATGTTCTTCATGTAATTGTAGATTAATGATATCAAAATAAAATAAAATAAAATAAAAAAGTAAGTGCTCCAACATAAGGGAGAAAAGAGCAGTCCCTTCCCTTATTTTCAGCAGGGAGAATTAAGTCTCTTATTTTTTATTTGTTTTTGTCCTTAGACCACATATTCCAGGGCTCACTAGAAAAATCTCTAGTTCTGTTCTTTTCATTACAACCAGGTGGTCAGCCTACTGAGCATTCCTAGAAACAATGCCTAGCGCTCTTAGCATCCCTCGTAACAAAATTCTCCCCTTAGCCCAGTCCTCTCATTCCCGGCGTGCACAATCACACTGGACTGGAACATGAGGACAGGGAAAAGATTTCTGGGTCAGCAGGGTAGACAGCCACAGCTCCACCCTGTATGTATTGGAGCCTCCCTGTCTCCTCTACAATTGCCCCACTGATAAGAAAACCCACCTAAACAGATTTCTTACATGCAGTAATTTTTCTCAGAGTTTGCAAAGTGTTCCCCTGTAATTCACTTCATTTCAGGGACCACCTCAACTACCAAATATATTTATAAATATTCTAATTATAAATGGGTTTCAAGTTGGAACTCCCAGACCTGAATTATATCAAGATATGTGATCCAGGAATCTGATTTAAATATCCAAATATTACAAGACAGACAAGAAGTTTGCTGAATATAATCATATAACAAAAGGATAATCTAATCCAAACATATAGATGAGTTCAGTAGGGTGTTATTATCTTATTCCACTCACGGACCTAAAGAATTTTCATTTGAACAAGATAGCTAATTGAATACATTTTGGTCATTATTAGGGTTGACTAGCTTTACACAAAAGAAAGAATAAGTTAAGAAAAACTGAGAGACTTCCCTCAAGAATGAAAGACAAAGGGATGGAGAAGACAAGAGCGTGTAATGTCATAAAAGACAGGGGAGAAGAGAGCTCCAAAATGGAGGGAGTCAGTGGGATCAACATTACTATACGGTAAGTCAGTACCATACTGACTCGGTTGGGGGAAGGGAGGTGTAGTCACCCAAGAAAGCAGAATATTTGAGAGATGACAAAAGAAAAAAAAGAATATCAGTAACACTAACAAAAAACTAACACTAATAACTGCACACATAAATAAGGTATGTGATTCCTCCTCTAACTTCTGCCTCTGAAAATCTTCTTCTCGAAGATCACCATCTTCTCCTCCCCTCACGCTGCCTTCCTTACTTTGGAATCATCTCAAGTCTCTCCAATTCTGAATAAATCATCTGTTAGGGACCGCCTCACTTTCACATTTCCATTCCAATATTTTGGAAGAATTCAATAAATAGCCATAATAAATTAACCCCACTAAACTAGCCCTCTCACCATAAGCACTTAAGAAAAACTAGACAAAATATATGAAGCAACTATTTTCAGACACTGGACAAGAAGTTGTTGATCCACGAGACAAGGGAAAGAAATTAGCTGAGTGCTAAGATAGCCAGGGCTTTCTGCCTGGAGGTGTCTATTAGACACAAATTACAGAGAACAAACCAAGGAGGGTGCAGCAGTCTCACTGAGGTGGAGAGACAGAGTTCAGAGTTTAAAGATGCTGAAGCAGCTAAGGAGCAGAATACAAAAAAGGAGGGATCTAGGTAAAGAAAAATCACCATAAACACGCAAAGGAGTGTCTTCCAGTTTATAGCTGAAAATAATAAGCTGTATGCATATGCAAAGATTGAGACTCCACAAGCCCAGGCAAAGAACAACTACTGAGAAAGACAACTATGCGAAAGAACATGTACTAGGGATGTGAAAACTGAATAAAACTACTGAGCTTGCAGAGGGTTAGATGTTTGAGATCCAAGAAACCAGAATGAAAGGACCTCTTGAACCCTCATTGCCTTAGGGAACCTCATGCCTTAGCAGTAGAGAGAATTTAGCCTTAAAATAAAATCTACTCTAATGTGCTCTACCAAAGCTCTCAAAGAAAATCTTGAAATAATCAAGTAAATCTACAAATAAATTGACAGCCTTTCAGAACAAATAACAATACTCATAAAGAAAAAAAAACAAGACACAGACATTCAACCTTTTTTTTGGAATATAGTTGATACACAATATTATATTGGTTTCAGGTGTACAAGATAGTGACTCAATGATTATATAGCTTGCCAGGGTAAGTGTAGTTCCCCATTACCACGCCAAGATATTATAATACTAATCGTTATATTCTCTACGTTGTTCTCCCATTCCTATGACTAATTCATAATGTCCAGCATCCAATCAAAACTTACTAGAAAAAATAAAAAGGAAATGTGATCCAAAATGAAGAGGAAAATCAGTTACTAGCAATACACCCAGAAGTAACAGAGATGATAGACTTATCAACAAGGTATTTGAAATAGCTGATAAGATTTTGTTAATGTGAATATAATGAGGAAGGAAATGGAAGATATAAAAAAGTGGAAACGTAACTGAAGAACATATAGAGCTGAAGTGAAAAATTTACTGGATGAGTTTAATAGCTTAGTACGCACTTCATAATAAAACGATTTGAAGAATAAGTGTAAAAACTATCCAAACTGCATGTCGGTCAGAGAATTAAAGTTAAAAACAAAATGAATAGAGTTTTGATAGCTTTTGGGACAATATCCAGAAATCCAATGATTGTATAATGGGAGGACAAAAAAACAGAGTGCAAGCAAAAAAAATATTTGAAGAAAATATATTCAAGGAAATAATGAGAAAACTTTTTCAAAATTGATAAAAATATAAATTCACGTTTGTGGAGCTCAATAAAGACCAAGCAAGACAAATTTACACCTACACATATCATAATTAAATTTCCAAGAATCAATGATAAAAATTTTAATAGCAATCAGAGATTAAAACACACAGACACATTACAACACACCCATAGGGAAATATACCTAATATATCACTGATGTCTCACTAGAAGCTCTATAAGGCCAAAGACAATGGAATAATATTTTAAACTGCTTGGAGTCATGACAGGTGGAGGTTGGAATAAACTGTCTACCTACACTTTTTTAGGCAGTAAAAATAACCTTTAAAATGAAGGGCTATATGAATAAATTTCAACCAAACAAAAAACCTGAGAAAAATCTTTGCCATCAGACCTTCACTGCAAGTAATGTTAAAAATTAACTCAAAATAAATCATGGACCTCAAAATCTAAAACATAGAATAATCTTGAGGGTAGATAAAAATTAACTGTATACAAAAAAATGAACCATAAGAAGAAAAAATGATAAGATTTCAAAAATCAAAAACATATGTGTATCAAAATATAGTATAAAAAATCAATAGTAAGCTACAGACTGGGATAAAATATTCTCAATTTTTTTATCTGACAGAGGACTCATGCCTGGAATAAAGAACTTTTACAACAATAACAAAAGGAAAATTAATCTTATGTTTTAAGTTGATGAAAGATTAAATTAATCCTTCATAACAAATGATAGTCAATAAGCATATGAAAATTTGTTCAATACCATTAGTCATCACAGAAATTCATATGAAATTAATAATGAGAAAACCCTACCTGAATAAGCTGGGCCTTTTAGCAGGTGCTAAAGTAAATCTTACAATGGTATGTTCTAATTGTCTTTTTTTAATTGATAATAACAAAGTTGGTGAAATGTGGAGCAACTAGAACTCTCATGTGTTTGTTGACAGGACTATAGAATGGTACAATCTCTTGGGAGAACACTTGGCTCTTTCTTAAAAAATTAATTGTATACTTATTTCATACACTCAAAATTCCTTTTTATTATTTACCCAAAACAAATAAAAACATATGCTCACAAAAAGATTCCTACCAGAGTGTTCACCACAGCTTTATTCATAGTAATCAAGACTGAAACAACCCAGCAGTTCATCAACTAATAAATGAATAAATAAGGGGTGATATATTCATACAATGGAATATAGGAGGAAGGAAAACTTTTCCTTTCTTCCCTTCTAGATTCTTTCATTTGTCTGATAATTAAGTTGATACAAGACAGATTAACAGGGAAAAAAAACAAATTTTAATTTCATATGTATAAGAGCTCATGGAAATATTAAACTCAAAGGGACCAAAACAGCTGCTTTTATACTTCCAGAGAAAGAAACGATAAATTTGTGAGGAATTGACAAGACAACGAAGTTTGGGCTTGGTGTAGCAAATTGGTATAGAAGTAACAAGGTTTGTTTACACAGCCCCCTCAGCACTAGACTCTCTCTTCGATTCTAAGGATGTCTTTGTACCTCGAGGTACAAAGACGGTACATTTCACATGGGAGATTTATTCCCTGCTTTCAGGGAGAACAAAGGACAG
This sequence comes from Manis pentadactyla, assembly GCF_030020395.1. Classification (NCBI taxonomy): domain Eukaryota; kingdom Metazoa; phylum Chordata; class Mammalia; order Pholidota; family Manidae; genus Manis; species Manis pentadactyla. The sequence goes on along the minus strand of NC_080031.1, from coordinate 9,619,543 downwards.
TCAGAGTGTCCTTGTGCCAGCTATCTCTTAAGTAATTTTAATTCAAAATAATCAACAAGCCAAAGTGTTATATTTTGGGGCAGCACGCCCTGATTCCCATCAAATACTACTCACCAATTAGGCACAAAAAAGTGTACATCCTGTATGGTTTCATTCATATAAAATCATACAACAGCCAAGACTAATCTATAGATAGAGAAATTAGATCAGTGGTTGTTGAGTTATGAGAGAGGCATCTCAGGTAGACTGGGTACAAAAGAACTTTTTGTTGTGAGTGTTGGGGGCAGCGTTGTGTATTTTCCTCAGTTCTTGTCCCCGCCACAACAAAGAACTGAAGGGCAGAGACACAGTAGTGAAGCAGAGTAAAGATTTTATTTAAAGTTACTTAAATTCAAAGAGAGAAAAAGTGTAGCAGGCGACCTCAGAGAGAGGAGTGCACTGAAAGGTTTAGGGTCTGGCATTTTACAGGAGGTTGAAGATTTTCAGGAATGCGACACAGGGCCAGGTGCAGACCAGCCAAATTGTCCCAAAATGTTCATCTTTGTTAAGACATTAAGTTTCTTTTTTTTTAACTTAACACAAGAAATATATTGCTTTGATTCCTTTCCAGGATATCAGCTTCTGTCTGGAAGCATATCAATGAAGACAGTCTGCCTTGCCTCCAATGTGGGCTGAGCCACCATCCATTTGATTAAAATGCAGTCTTAGCTTTAAGATAGAATTCTTCCTGAATAAGCTGGGCCTTTCAGCAGGTGCTAAAGTAAATCTTACAATGGTATATTCTAATTGACACAGTGAAAGCATAGGCTATGCTTAGATACTTTTCTTTATCTGGGGAATATTCAAACTTCTAGGCCAAGTTGCTCCTGGCCTTCTGAGCTTTCTATTTTTATCTGGTTAACTCTTTGAGTCCCTTCTAGTGGGTTTTCCTGGCCTTATTCTCTTTCCACCCCGCTCATATCTGTTTTCCTGCCTAACATGAGAACATCCTAAATCTTACTCAAAGTGGTGGTAACATGGGTGTGTACATCTGTCAAAACTCATTGAACTGTATACTTCAAATGACTGCATTTTATTCTATGTAAATTATCTCATTAAATTTTTTTTTAAGTTACAACTCCAACTTTATTTTCCTTATTTTGCAGAGAGTTTTCCCCAACAATTAGTTTATACATACAATACCCATCAACCTCTCTGTATGACCCTCAACACTTTAGGACCCTGATGTTTCATTTATCACTGTAAGATAGTTCACAAGAAAATCAAATACAATTCCATTCAGTTCACTCTTGCACTCCTGCAAGCCATTGTTCATATTGTTAATCAAATATCTTATACTTGATTTGATTCATTTCATTAGAGGATCCCATTTAATTAGTAAGATACTGCTGATTTCTTGGAGTAACCGAGAACCATAAAAAACATGGCTTCTCAGACTTTGATTAATTGTCCCAGGAGTGCAGGGCCATTGGCACCAATTAGAATTCAGAAAACTGCAAATTCCTCAGCTTGACTTACGAATAAACTTTTAGCAAGACCTTCCTTGTCTCCCAGGAATCTCTGGAGCACGTCCATGGAGATCGATGTCCCAGAGGAAACTATGAAAGTGTCCCACTAACAAGTCATTATTTTGAGAGAAGAAATCTTGACCTAGTGTAAGTTGACTCATTTTTTTACTTTCAACACAATTCTCCTAAACGCTGAAGAAATCTTGCCATTTCTTGAAAGCTTTATGAATAAAATTCAGTGATGCGCAACACTACTTGTCTTAAATTCTAGGTTCATTTTCCTAGTGCAAAAAAAGGAAAATTTTCTGCTTCAGTGATGCCACCTTTATATATATAACCAGTCTCTCCTCTTCTTTCAGCCCACTTTTGGACAAGAACACACCTCAGGACCAGAAGTGTTTCCCTGGGAATCATTAGTAATGTAAGTATTGCTTTGTCACAGAGAGGGAAGAGTACTCTTTTGAATAAAGTTTTGCTCTTCTCCAAAGTAAACAGATATAGCTAGCCTTGATGCCTTGAAGCCTGGAAATAAATCCTAAAAATAAATTTCAGTCTCATGTAGAAAAGTCATACCAGTGACTTGGACCTGGACCTTCCAGAATAAAAGGAATCTTAATTCACTGCCTCCTAACCAGAACCATCAACCCTTGGGATTGACTCTCTTTATTCACGTTCTAGCTTAGCACAGCCCCCCACCTAGGGATTCCTGATGCTCTTCCCTTTGTGAATCTCATAGTATATGTTCTGGCTCTGCTTTGAGGTTATACACTATTGGGCATCTTCAAATTGACCACATGATCAAAGTCTTGAAAAATTGAAATTGGCTCCTATCAACAATTAAAATGAGTAAACAAACCAAAAAAAAAAAAAAAGGCTTGGGACATATTGCCTGTAGCCCAAACCCAGAAAAGAAGCATGTTAATTCTTTTCTACTTTTTTTTCTTCTTTTGAGACTATGAAAAGTTTAAGGAAAATGAAGGAGGCTTGATTGCAACTACAAAGCTCAGAAAAAATCACTCAACTCCATCTCAGAACCACTGAGCATTAAGTGTTTAAGTGGGTTAAGAAAGCTATCTGTCCTCGGGGAAGTCTGGAGAGCTGGGAGAATAGCCAGAACAGTAAGAAACACGTATCTCTGCTCAGGAAAAGATGGAGCAGAAAGGTTTGCATGCAGCAAAATGTATATAAAGAAAAGCTGGAGTCAGCAGCAAAGTTGGAGACAAATTATTCAGCAAACAGTCCCTATTATAACATTTCACCAGCATTTGAAATAAAATAGATAGTAGCATTTTATAAGCTTATGGGTAACTGAATACACAGTGTCAGCAAACTACTATGTATATAATCATTAAGAAAATAAATTGAGGATTTATTTTGTGCTGAGCCCTATGCTTAGGCCCTACAGATACTTTGCTGTCCTCGGGGCCTTAGAGTTTATGGAGGAAGACAGGCAAACATTAAACACAGTTCTGTAAGTGTTCAGATATCAATATGCCCCAATGTATGGAAGCGTGTAGGAACAGCCCCCCTTAAATAGACTGGAGATGGAAGGCAGAGAAGGCTGCCCATGAAGTGGCTCCTCAGCTGAGATTTAGACGTCAGATAGGAGTTAGCCAAATGACGCAGAGATTGAGAAGAAGGGGAACCACAGGCACAATGACTGGAGACAAAGAAAGGAGGCACCTTCTAAAACAGAGGTCAGCAAATTGTTTCTGTTAAGGGCCTGATAGGAAATATTTTAGGCTGTAGGAGCCATGCAGTCTCTGTTGCAACTACTTAAATGTGCAGTATAGCACAAAAGCAGCTACACCCAGTATGTAAATTAATTACTGTGGTTCCAATAAAACTTTATTTACAAAACAGGGTCATAGTTTGCTGAAGTCTGAACCTGGATAATTCAGTACGTATGGATTTAATAGAATGGGGAAAGAGGAAGGGAAAACGGCAGATCAGGTTGGAAGATCAAGTAGGTAAGACCAGATCTTCACTGGCCTTGAATGTTATGTTGAGTTTGAACCTCAAGATTCTTGGAAGTGACACGGTCAGAAGTGTTTTAGAAGGACTGCCCTTGCTACCGTTTGAAATATGAACAGGAAAGACTTTGGCAGGAGGCTGTATTCTTATCCTGATGAAAGACAGTGGAATGAACAAAAGTAGCCTAGGCCAGATAGAAAGAAGGAAAAGACTGGAGACAAATAAAGAGGTACCTGAACAGGGCCAGGTAACTGACTGATATGGAGAAATGAGGAGGAACACGATTTGACTGTATGTTGTGACTCTTCTACAGGAAGCAAGAGTCTAGAATAGGCAATTAAATGGGGTGAGCATATAGACCACACTGCTTGATGCAGGATTTTAACTCTATAACCTTCGCTTCCTGAGGTTACTTTCCTGTATTTCTCTAAGTACCGCTTTTACCTGCTAAACTTCAGACATCTAAAGTCCCCTAAAATTCACACACAACTTCACATGTGCTCACCTCCGAGTCCAGGCATCTGTCCAGACTGCTAGCCTGGCTCCCACAACCTCTCTTTCACTCTCCATCCCTCCTGCTGGGCCCTACTGCCAATTCTGCGGGTATGGTTTCTGTTCACACCATCGCCGCTGCTCCTGGGTTTTCACGGTGCCAAAACCAAACCCCATTCCTTACAAAAGTAGAATCTGTATCTCCTTGTATGTGCCTTCCCTTTGTCACCTGGATACCAGCGCTGTCACTGACCAGACTCTCACAAGAGCTCAGTCACCACATGCAGCCCCTTCCTCCATAACATATAGGTAACTGTGTACAGGTGTTGGGGAAGAAGGCTGACACCATATTTTACACACACATACACCTGCCCCGTGTTAGCAAACTCCCTAACACAAGATTCTACCCTCCAAAAGCTTCATGAATCCATCTTATAAACTAACCCACAGGAGGCGTGCCCCACCTGTTAGCTCATCAGAAGTGCCTAGACAAACCTGACTCCCAGCTTCAATGCAAATTGGATTCTGTGTCCTAATTCTATTTCACAAACATTGGGTCCTTGTCTGCCTTTCCCCTCCCTACCCCACTCTTTTCCTATTGAACTCCTCTAGGACTCAACTTAGGAACCTCTTTCCTGGAGAACATTCCAGACTGGCTAAGGGGTCCCTTCTGGGTGCTCCCTAAACAATCTGTGCACAACTCCACACTTCACCCACTGCGTTTTACTGTAATTATTACATATGGTTTATCTAAACAAGTTTCTTAATCCTCTTGTAAGACTTGCTATGTAATAAGACTTCAATAAATGCTTATGGAATAGATAGATAATTCTCGAAATGGTGGAATGCTTAGCCCTTAGAGATTTTTGTATTGGCCCAGAGAGATGGTCACTCTCCCCTGCATGGGGAATGAAGATGAATCTGTATCTGCCCCATTTAAAGGGATGAGGCTCATGGCCAGTTATACTGACCATTAGAACAAATTTAAATACTTCTCTGTCTCTTTTAGCTTCACAGAAAAGAACTGGAGCTGTGACATTATAAACAAAAAAATAATCTTTTCCTGGTCTACAAAAGAGGTGGGAGGAAGTGGAAATATTTAAGAGAACTAGTGTCCCTCATATGGAAAGAGAACTAAGCAACATGTCAATGAACTATGAGCTGCCCCTTTCATGCTAAGTTTCCTATATATTTTGAAAACTGAGCGATTCATTTCACAGTAATTTATCTTACCCATTGCAAAGAAGAACCATATGGCAGAATATCTTCAATAAGATAGGAGGTAGTTTTTACTATTTTCCACTGAATTTTTAGTAGGCTGAAAGTTCTCAGCCTATGAATTTGCATATCCAGCTAGGAATGCTTTATTTGGCATGGAAAGATATTTAGTCACAAAGGAAGTTTTTGCTAGAACTGTATGCTCTAGGATTTCCAGTTTGCTAATTGCTAACCTTTTCACTTTTTTAGAATAGTGACTACCATTCTTTATCCAATGTACATTTGTTAGGTGCTTCTCTATAAAAAGCCCCTAATTTGCCTGGTTTTTGAATTTTGAATTAAAGTTTACTACATTTCCCTACTCGCTAAGCAATTTTATCCATTTTTTTTGAATATTTTTTAGTCTACTTTAAAAAAAAGTCTGAATTTGAATTTGGAAGTGGATTCTTCAGAAAAACATCTAAGTTGCATCTTACCACTAATATATAACAGCAATGATTTTTAGTTATATAAATACACACACATATATGTATAAAATCAGCTTTCTTAAACATATCTGTAATGTAAGCCGAGAATTTTCTTTCAGAATTTGAGAGTATGGATGAACTTCTTATGAACCCACAGCTGGGCTTATGTAGACAGATCATTATATATACATTGGTCATTTGAAATAATCATCAGGGTTATTGACAGATAAACCATCACATTGCATTGATTGTTCAGTGTACCTAGTACGTTCAAAGTCCATTCAAAACTGGTTTAGCTGACAGAGGAACAAGCCAAATCATTGTTAGAAAGGAGTACTTGGTGTGTAGCTGTATGTGAAGGGAGGAAGTGCCCTGCAGGACCTTAAATAGCATCAGAATCCTCCTTTTTGTGTGTGTGGCGGACCTGTATTTAAGTGTGAGATTCTAAGGGACTACCTTCTTGTCTCTTTCTAGTACATCAAGCACCATGAGAAATGGCACAGCAATCACAGAGTTCATCCTCCTAGGCTTTCCTGGTATCCAAGGACTACAAATCCCTCTTTTTATAGGGATCTTTTCCATCTACATACTAACCCTTGCAGGCAATGGGCTCATTATTGCCATTGTCTGCACTGAGCCCAGGCTACAGATTCCAATGTACTTCTTCCTTTGCAACTTATCCTTTCTTGAGATCTGGTACACCACCACGGTCATGCCCAAACTGCTAGAAACTTTTGTGGTGGCTAGAACAGCTATCTGCACCACCTGCTGCCTGCTGCAGGCTTTCTTCCACTTCTTTCTGGGCACCACGGAGTTCTTCATCCTCACTGTCATGTCTTTTGACCGTTATCTGGCCATCTGCAAGCCCCTTCGCTACCCCATCATCATGACCAGCAACCTCTGCCTGCAGCTGGCCCTCAGCTCCTGGGGGGTGGGCTTCACCATTGTCTTTTGTCAGATGCTGCTGCTCATCCAGCTGCCGTTCTGTGGCAACAATGTCATCAATCATTTCTACTGTGATGTTGGCCCCATCCTGAAAGCAGCCTGTGCAGACACAAGCATTCTGGAACTCCTGGGTCTCTTGGCAACCATCCTGGTGATCCCAGGATCACTCTTCTTCACTGTGATTTCTTACATCTATATCCTATCCACCATCCTACGGATTCCTTCAGTCGCTGGCCGCCGGAAGGCTTTCTCCACCTGTGCCTCTCACCTGACGGTCGTCTCCCTGCTCTACGGGGCTGTTCTGTTCATGTACCTGAGACCGACAACACACTCTTTCTTTAAGATTAATAAGATGGTGTCAGTGCTGAATACTATCCTCACACCCCTTCTGAATCCTTTTATTTATACAATTAGAAACAAGGAGGTGCAAGGAGCCCTAAGAAAGGCAATGTCTTGTCCAAACACTCATCATCAAGAGTAAAACATCCAACACATCAAAATAAACTTAATGCAGATACAAAAGTTAAATAAATGTGAGAGAGGATTGTGGAGAAGATAAAGATGTGAAAGCGACCTATAAAGGTCAGGGTCCCCTATAACAAGGAGTGACTTAATTCTAAAACCGGGAAATTCCAGAATACCCTTGGATGCATGAGGTAGAACTCTGGACTTTCTCAATCACAAGCTGAAAGTAGACATCACTGAAGTCAGGGACAACTGTTGGTGACTTAAAAAAAAAAAAGTAAGGGAACTCATCTCCCTTTTTTTGAGAACAACTCCCTCTGCCTCATCTCCTTCTCAAAGGCATATGGCATCCCACACCTGATCTTCTTAGTCCTCATCTTCTTCATAGTAGGAGAAAGCCCCTGGAGTCTGCTAATCATTTCTAATGGTCTTCCAAAAATGTTTGAAAGGAATCAGGTCTTTGTTTGAGATTGTCTCAAGGGTAGTTTCATCTCAAGGGGACTACAGTACAAATTTTTAGATACACCTAAAGGTGTTTATGTCCAGATAATATCAAAACTTGAGGGCATAATGAGAAAATTTCCTATTGGATTATGCCAGCTTCTGTGCTTCAGTCTAGGTGGGCCACATGCCTAGAAAACCAACAGGACTCTCAGAGCCTATATAACTAGGGGGGCTTCCTCGCTGGAAAATTCAGTCCCAAGTTTACATTAAGTTCAGGACGTGAAACTAGGGTTAGCATGTAAGGTCCCTCAAGGCAGGTGACGAACCTATGGGTTTAACCTTGTTCTCTGGCAAGACATCTGGCGGGAAACGTTTTTTATAGAATGATGGTGCAGGAGTCACAGTTTGTAACAATGAGGGTTATACATGTCCCTCTTCCAACAACACAGAAAGGCTACCATTAAAAGCCCATTAAAACTATGATTTTTTTTAAAAAGGATTGTTGAACATTCCTTTAATATTGAACTGAAAATTGCAGATGCAAAACAAAGGGTAATGAGGTGAAAATGTGATTATCTAAACCATCTACCTGATTTTCTCTTAGAGAGAAATGTCTTGGTGCTGGGCAGGGGATCCCATCATTAGAAGGCAAAGAGAAAGACCATAAGGACATGAGTATTATCAAGAGCCCTGTCATCAAAAGAATGGCTTAAATTGCCCTGAATGAGTTTTTTTTAAAAGGGTAATATCTAATGCTCCTCCGAGAGGAAAATAGCAGAAAAAAGAGGAGAAAGGCCAAAACTGTGGTTGCCTAAGAAGCATTTTAAGAGAGGGGATGCCTAATACTCAATTTGAGGCCATCAACATTCATTCTACAATGTTAATCTGTCTTCCCCCCAAACCCTCAGCAAAGTCTCCTACATTGCTGAACATGTATATGAACAGTATGTCTGTCACACACATTTGTGAGTGTGTGCATGTGTGTGTGTTGCATGTGAAAGCCAAGAAAGACTGGAGTTTCACGTCTGGAATGATGTCATTTGATTAGAGACAGCCCATAGAAAAGCTCACAGCAATGGCGACAGAATATGCAGAAACTTCAGGAAGAACTTCAGACTCTCAGTGACTTGGGCTTGGACTCCAAGTAACCTAGATCTCCAGAGTTGAAACACCTGGGTTATATTATTTAAATATTTTATATTTAAATACTTAAAAATATTTTTTAAATTTGCCTCCAACTTTCATAAGCATTAGTTTTCCTGGGTCTAGCCTATTGTCTTAAGCATTACCTGTTTAATGGCAGACAGAGGGTGACATGAAGTTACCTTATCAAATTCTATAAAGGAGAGAATAAATGTGAAGAGTATCATTGGACTTCAATTCATGAAACTCAAAATAGATACCATTTTTTTCATGCATTTCTCATGTTTTATTGATGTGTTGGTATCCTGTACCAAGCAGTGTGCCTGGTATTGATTCTGCTAGAAAAAAAGACAAACATTTTTTTGTAGTCTGCTGAAGAATCAGCTGTGGGAGGTGGAAATACCGGACCTAAGAAGCCTGTCCAATGGAGAAGCTTCAACACCTGGACATCAAGAATGACATGCGTTACAAGTTTTGTAGGCAGCCCTGCCTTAGATCTGACTTTCCTTCACCAACAGGAGAGTCAGCAAAGCCACGAAGGAGAGTGTTGTCTACCTGCAGTGCCTGCAGGAGCTGGAGAGTTGTACTGAGGGAAAGGACCCTGGCCGCAGGGCCAACAGGAAGAGCTTGAGATTTCACATCGCACCTTAGGGTTCTAGAACCCAAATGTCTTTCCAAAACGTACATATCCCAACCTGCTCCAAGAGAGTAAGAAATTATCGGGACCCATCCCAACAATACCATAAACAACCTCCTACTCGGATCCCTGGATGTTAATTACTTTCTCACCATTGGTAATTCTAATGACAAGGTTGTCCGGGATACATCTGAGCCAAATCCTTGGCAATGAGCTCTGGAGTTAATTTGTAACTGAAAACGTATACACTTAAGTAAGGCAGTGTTTCCAAGATGTGTTCCATAATACGTAGAAGCAGGGCTCGGTATTCAAATTGGGGGTCATGCAGAGTTAGACAAGGTTAAGCAGCTCCTTCACTACTCAATTTCTCAGAATCTTTTCGGAAATCATTTTCCAGCTCAAGTTTATGTATATGAAGTGCCTGCAATATCATCATGGCTTTATTAGGAACTGTGCCCTTAAATACTGATACAAACCAGAGCAATGACCATTGCAAAAGGAAACTGTACAAAAATCTTCTCCTTAAGGAACTAAATGATGGCCTCACAATCCTCCCTTATTTGGGCAAAACTGCCTCTCCTTATCCTAGACTTAGGTCTGCCCTTTTTAACTCAGAAAGACTGAAGTCACCCTTGAGTGATACAGTTCTCCTGTACTTGTTGACTAATAAATTCAGTTTTACTTTTTCAGTTCTAATGATCTTCATATTCACTATAAACCCCAAAGAGGATAGTGTATGCCTTTCCCAAGTGTATCCAGATACAGACCACTTGTCTCAACAAGCCTTAGACTTAAGATTTCCTGCTGTCTTTCTTAAGGCATATGGCCTCCAAAGTTATCTCTGTTGTTATCAGGATCTTATAACTCCATGATATGCACAGACGCCCAACTAACTTGGGAGATAAATTTTAAAAATCTAATACAAGAAAATCTGAAGTATAATACAGAAAAAGTTGGAGATAATTAGATATTTACCAAAGTATCTAGTGCCTGACCAAGTAGCTGACCAACACTTGGAATTAGAAATTCTCCCTGCAAATTTAAATAATGTCAATTATAAAAATGCCATTTACACATAACTCTTGCAGAGCTGGGCACTTTCAATGCCTGGCATTCATCTAGTCTTGGACCTAACACCTAGAAGAATAGCACTCTTAAACACACACCGTCAGCTGACTCAGTCCTCTAATTACCCCTGCCATTTCTTTCATATTTGGAAAGTAATTCATTCTGTCCTAAGTTCAGAAGCAACTTTAGGGCTGAGTTTTCCATCAAGGAAGCCTTCATAGTTATATTTGCTCTGTGACGCCTATTGGCTTTGTAGGCACATGGCCTATTCAGATTGAAGAGCAGAAACTGGTATAATCCAAACGGAAATTTTAAATGAGCTATAACACATCTAGCACACAGTAGGCTTTCATGAACTATATAGTCCCCTCCGTCTGCTAAAAGTGATGAATACCTTAGTTTCAAAATACAATAAACAGATCCCAGCAATGGTCCAATGAAAATGAAATGTGTAAGGCAATCAGGGAAGAGAAGGCCTTCACATGACTGTGGAGAGTGATAACTTGGGGATTGAACACACATAAGAGAGAGTAAAGAGGAAAATGGCAGGTATAGTAAAAAATGAGCAAAGGAGCTCAGGGAAGACGGTCTCAATGTAAAGAAACAAAGAAATGCTCAAAGGAAAATAGAGAACAATGATATCATAACTATTCTATTACTGAGCTTCTAGGTTCCAACCAGCGTGCAACGTTTATCATTGAGCCCTCGGAGCAACGTTATCATTAGCCCGGTTTGGAAGATGGACCCTGAAGGTTCAGAGTGGTGGGAGAATCTGCCCAAAGCCCTACAACTGATGGAGAATGCCAGGGTCAGTATTCAAAGCCCAAACTGCTGTCTTTTCTACAGTGCTTCGAGGACGAAGAAAAAAACAAAATCAAGAAAAACAACTGTAAGTACAGGCACAAAAATCAAACCAAACAAAGATCAATAACAGAAAAACTAAAAGAAAACCCCTGCAGCAGGTAAGCGTGTACATTGAAGGTCCCTAGCTGCACAGAGAGGCCGGCGTACGGGCAGAAGCCGTCTGGCCCGAGGTTTTCCGCACGCGGTCCCAGGGAGCAAGGAGCCTCAACCCGCGCCGGGAATAGAGAGAGCCAAACCTCCGGGAGCCTAGAACGGCTCCTGCGCGGCGAAGAGGCGGGGGAAAGGGCGGCTTCCGGTTCCTGGAGCAAAGGCCCCACGTGTTCCGACCCGCCAGGCCCCGCGCGGCTCGGATCCGGCGGCGCTGCTTCAGCCGGGAGTGGGTGGGGGAGAAGCCGGGGCAGGGGAGGAGCCGCCGGAGCTGTCGGAGCCGTGAGTGCCGGGGACTGGGCCGGGCCGGGCCGAACCGGATCGGGCTGAGCCGGGCAGGGCAGGGCAGGGCTGGGAGTAGGGGGAGGGGTCGGAGACCCCGCCCCCTAGAGCTTGGGGAAATCTTACCGCCCCGGAGAAGGGGCGGCGGCTGTGCGGCGATGGGGGCCCGAAGCGTTGTGGCGCGGGTCTGCTGGTGGCCGGAGCTAGAGCCTCCGGGGGGCGCGGATGGCGCCCCAGCTTCTTTCTTCCCAGCCACCGCCCTCCGCCCCCTCCCGAGGCCTGCAGAAGCGCAGTTAGTCGGTGCCTCCCGTTGCTTCCGCGCCAATTGCACCCCCCACCCCGGAACCGAGGGAGGAGGGGTCTAGGTCCCTTTGGTTCCCGTAGCTTTTTCTTACCCCATTGAGATTGTACGAGTGCTCCCCTCCGCAAGCACCCCGCCCAGGCGAGGCCATCTCTTTCCACCACTCACCTCCCACCCCCAAACACACATGTAGATACACTCACCCGTGATCCTTTCACCCGTGCTCATACTGGGCCCTGCAGTCCATCTAGGCCTGTAGCTTTTCAGCTCGACTGTGAGCGACCCCGATCTTCCCCTCAAGCTAGTGCCTGGGGCTGCTGTCTCCACTGCAGCTTCCCTCCCCCACCCCCTAATAGCCAAGTTAGGGCCCTATTTCTCAACAGCACTATTACCCTCCGCAGGAGTGTATGGGCCCCAGCGTTTTGTCTGGGTTGACTAAAAGTTTTGTTAGTTTGTATGGCATAGATATGCGATGTTCTCCCAGACGGGTGTCAGCCCGATTTTTATCTTACTGGACATCGGATGTTTGCTTTGATAACCCTGTCTGCCTTGGTCCCCTGCACTAACTTCCCTCAGCTCTTCTTCCACCACGTTGGCCCTGGAAAGCAGTGCCATATCCAGGCTGTTGCTCAGAGGCTAGGGTTAGAACTGTTGCTTTTTCTCTGTCCACACTGCAGGTGACACCCAGGGCAGCCTCACTCAGAAGCCACAAGGAATGCTAGTGGAGTCCCTCATCCCTCCTCCCAAACTTCTCTTCCAAGCTGCCCCATGGGCCTTGATCCAGAAAGCCACTTCCGAAAGGTTGTGGGGTAGCCAGGGGAGGCTTGTTGGTGGGAAATGTGTGACAGCAGAGTAGTCAGGGTTTATGGCCATTTGTCCTGGGTAACCTTCTGCTATTACCATGTAGCTAAGAGGGTGGGCAGGGTTGGAGGGAGGAAGGGATGTTTGTTTCCTGGTAGGACCAAACACCTGGGATTCATAATCTTTCCTCCTTTCTCCTCCAGCTATATCCCTTTTGCACTCTTTCTATATACTATTTTGCAGTAGACAGTCATTTCAAGGGCACAGCAAGGTTTACTCCGATGTGAGGGACTCTTGGTCATTACAAACTATACAGATGCGGTAAGTTACAGGTTTACAACATTTTTTTCCAGTTAATTTGGCACAGGCATAAAAAATGTAACAGTCCTAGACTCTTTCTACTGTAAACCCTCCCTTAAATTTGGCCAACACTGGAATAGATGGGTCCCTTCTGCTTGAAGCTCAGCCTTACTTGCTTTGCCTAGGTACTTACTCTCAGTTTCCCGCATCCGAAGCACCTGAAGAACTTGTGAAACAGATTGCTGGGGCCACCCATGAGTGCGGATACTAGGGCTGGTCTTGGGCTTGAAAATGCGCATCTCTAAACAGTGCTCTGGTGCTGTGCTCCTTCTCTGGGTTGCTCACTCTGAGAACCTCTGCCTTTGGCCAAACTTCCTCACAAACATTACAGGGGCTTGGGAATCAAAAGACCTGTGTGTAAGTACTTCTGTGCTGGAAACTAGTAATCGGATCTTGTGTGGGTGACTTAACCACTGAGGTCTGAGTTCTTTGTAAAACTTCAGAGTTTGTCAAATTAAGAAAGTGCATTGTAAAGAATCTCCCAATGCTGTGTTATCTTATGCCAAATTGAATATGAAATGTTGATAAGTCCTTGTGTTGATTTTCTTAAATTCTCTTGATAGGAGCTTCCATTTTGAACATATAGCTTACATACATATTTAGGTTTTTACGGTGAATGCCTAATATGCTAACATCCCTACTATTTCTTAGCTACATGTTACAAGGTAAAAATCTTTAAGGTAAAAAAGACTGTGGTTTTTTTCACCTTTCTGTGCCCAGCACCTTGAATTGGGTAGGACACACGGTTGATGCTCAGTAGGTATTGGTAGAATGAATAACTCCCATCTTCTCCCCACCTACCCTCTTGAAGTTGTTTTTTTCCACTAATCCTATGCCACATAGTAAAACAGCATATGGCTATGCCACCTGATTCCCCAGGAGATTGGAATAAATGCTTATGCCAAATTCCCATAACTGTCCCTGTGAGTGGTTTATTGCCCAGAAGCCCTAGCACCTGCTGATTCTGAATTTCAGTGCTCTGTCTAAGCTGGGGGGGAAGAGAAATCACTTAATTAAATTCAGCATGCAATTATTAAGCACCTTTTTTTTCCTACAAAGTGTTTGGCACTGGGAATACAAAAATGAATAAGGAGGCCCTGACCCTTAGCGTCCAGGAGATAAAGACACTAACCAGTGCCCACAGCAGGAATGGCATCCTGGGATTACTTCTGCTTTGGACAGTGATATAATCTGCAGTGGAAACCGGAGACTCCTCAGATTCTTCTGGTCTAGCAGGGGAGGGTCCCCTCCCTTATCATCTCATCATTTCAAGGGAGCTTCGGCAAAGCCAGAAGGAGGTCATCTAGCTCCAGAGCAAGGAGTATCCTGTCAGAGAATATTAATTACAAAACTGAAAACATAGTAATGACTTTTTAATTGACTGTTCTCAATTACCAATTTTTATACCTAAGATCAGGATAATATAAATTATCCTGTTACTTTTCATTAAGTAATGATTCCTCTGACTCTCTGTATGGTTGACATTGACCATGTTCATTGTAGTAATTAATTGGATTCAGTTAGTTATATTCTGGCTGCCAAATGAAAGCCCCTGCCCTCATCAGGGTGAGTGTCAGATTTGATGTCCTGCCTTTTCCTACATTAGATTAGTTTGTGATGTTCTGTTTTAAACTGAGACATACATAGATTGACCTGCTTTGTTGAGGCCAACTACCACCTCTAAGTAATAACTCTTAGGGTAAAAAGCCTAGCTTTGGGTTAACCAGTCATGACAACCAGATCCTTAATTCTGTATCTGGCTCCCAGCCTTTCTCCACACTTGAATAAATGATTCTCACCACCCCTAGGCTAATACATCATGGCCCAAGTGCTCAATAAAGAACCCACATATCCTTGGTCCTCTCAAAGCCTCTCCTTTATCACCATCAGAAAGCTGGATGGTTTCTCAAAAGATGATCCAGTTCTTTGCCTTTATGTAGAGAATTACCGCCATTTTCAAGATGAGTTGATGTGACTCACCCTAGATGGCACATCTTAGGAGTAAAACACAGTTCATCTACCTCTGAAGGCAGAACTGTCAGTAGTCCAACATCGCCTCCTGGGCTGGTGGTACATACCTATGGAGAATGTTTTAATTAAAGATAAAGTGAATTGTTAATGAATTTTAGAGGTTTATTTTATATATTTTTTTGTGTTTACATTCACTCTCAGTGATATTTTTATGCCAAGTCTACAAAAATTCAGGGCAGAAGATATCCATGTCTTAGCTGACTTCCTGCACTACCCACTAGTCATTTAGCCTCTGTTTTTACTTCTTGCTGTCTTCCCCTTCGCTACACTTCATTCTGTTTCTTTGAAACCTATTGGTAATGAGGTTAGTGCCACTTCTCCCCATACTACTCAGGTATTTTATACTGAATCTAACAAAGGAAGAAATTAAAATGGGAAAAATACTTTAATTTAAGCAATAGTGTTTAAAATGGCTTGAAGCTTACTGACTATGATGTGTTAGAGACCAAATGTCAGTGAATGCCTTCCCTCTCATTTCTTTTGCCTTCTGGGTTAAGCTTCACTTTCTGTGTATCCTAACTGGGCTTGCCTCAGACCGCATCCTCCCTGTTGGAGGGAGGAGACAGGACTGGGATATTAGCAAGGAGAAGCGTTGCTTATAGGGTCCTCGGCAGGAGAACTTAAAACTTTATGGTTCCATCCCATCTGTGTTCCAAGGATTGTATTTACTCTTAGCATCTAAGTGTCTTCAAAGCAAGGACTCTTCTTTTGATTTAACACTTTACTTCTGATACAACAGTAAACAGACCAAGATTTTTCCTGTGCATTTAAATTTTTTTAATTATAATGAAATAAAAGACTGTTCGCATGTTTATCGTTTAAATCTTGCCTTCTTCCCAAAAAGATTTAAAGCAGTTTGAATGAAAGAGCACAAAATATATTGAACATTTACCTTTGGCCTGGCTCTTTGCTGAATGATTCTGTATGTCACTTCATCTACTCCTTAAAACAACCATGTGAGGTCGGTAGCATTAGCCACATTTTTGAAGATGAGACTGAGACTTAGGGCGTGTCACGTGGCCGATAAGTGAGGGGCGGGATCCAAAGGCAGGGCTCCAGAGCCCCTACGCGAGATGTGGAAGCATGGGTAAGCGTTTGTCGCTAGGATAATAAACAAAAAGAGTCTTTCCAGTAGAAGGATCTTTAAAGATAATCTTTAAAGAACTATGCAGCATTGGAAAAAAGGTCAGTTAACAATTTTTATTAGTCGATTTCTATTGTAGAACAACGAGAGTTGCTGTTGCAAGTTCTGCTTGGCAGTCGCATTCACATTTCCAGGTCATGGGCCTGCATTGGGGTCATAGGAATAGAGACTGGAAGAGGTCCAGATATCTGCTAACTATAATCATTTGACCCTCACTGTCACTACTTTCTTCTGAAGATTATTTGCCAGTAAATAGATCACCATCTCTCCCTTAGTTAGATCTTATATGACTATAAAGCTTGTTCATTTAGGGTACAGAAAGATCTTCCCAAGTAGCAGTCTTTTAAGGTAGAGAACTAATGTCCTTTCTTGGCTGAAGTTTTCTGTTTTGTCAATAGAATTGAATTAGGGTCTGCACTGGCATGTGACACGTTCAGATAAGGAGCACAGACAGCTGGACCAAAGGTGACTGGAAAAAGGTCTTGGCCTTTTCCACTTCTCCCCGATCCTGCCCCATATGTCGTAGAAACACATACTCAAAAGACAAAGCCATAGGGCCTGCCCAGGCCTGGGCTTGTGAGGTGTTCTGCAGACATTGTTTTCTATGTACCTTCTGGAACCACGTCTCACTTTTCCTGGCCTGGCTTTACAGTCTCTGTATAGCCTGTTGAGTTTTTATCTGTCACTGTGGAACCCTTCCAAGGACAGACATTGGTGGAAGGTGTTAGAATAGCAAAGGTAACAAATACCAAGGCAGACTTTGCAGTATAGCAGATCCCATGAATTGTACAATAAAACACAACATTCATTTTCTGTCTAATACTGATACCTAACATTTGCACCGCTCATTCTAGTTTATTAGTTCTCACAGATTTTAGCTAATCCTGTGAGGAGAGTGGTTATCTGCAGAGGGTGTCACCCTTTACAAGGGCTCTTGTGTATGTTACCC
The DNA here is from genome assembly GCF_030020395.1 of Manis pentadactyla. NCBI lineage: Eukaryota > Metazoa > Chordata > Mammalia > Pholidota > Manidae > Manis > Manis pentadactyla. The sequence continues at coordinate 9,602,303 of NC_080031.1, read as the reverse complement.
TATGACACCCTTTGAGCAGCTGCAGTCACGTGGGGATCCAGGGTTGGAACACACTTCTTTGGGTATGTAATTCTGGTGCACCTTTCTTCAGCACCACCAGCCTCCTGTTCCTTCCCATCTCCACCCCCAAGGACTCCTCTTCCTTCCTTCATTCTGCTCTTGCTGGTCTGTTTGCCTTCATCTCATCTTCCTAGGCTGTCAAACTAAATAACAGAACAAGCAATGGAAATTGCAATTCATGATTTCTGAAGGGCATTTAAAAATGGCAGGTTTTATGTGGTGATGATACACCCTTTTTCCTTTGGAGATCCAAGCCCTGTGAGAGCAGGAACCTTACTGTCCATTCATACTTAATAGTAGGGAATCTCTTGCAGCTGGTGCTACATGAAAACAGGGCCTATGGGCTTCACTGGGCATGGGCTCTCAGACCCTTAGGGTAATAGATATCCCGTCATTAAGCCAAAGAACTCTGTGTATCAATTCCATCTTCTCTCAGGACTCCCAAAGAAAAAATCTCACTGAAATGGGCATAAAATTTTAAAAATTATAAACCACATGAGAAAATAAAGCACCATCAGACAGACGCAGTAGAGTCAGGAAATAGGAAAATGAGCACATTAAGATCTAGAAACTACGGAGCTATCTAAAGACAGACTATGAAAGTATGTAGTAAACGGTTGAGGATAATGGAAGAGAAATAACATGAATGAAAATCAACTTGAGATACAGATAATAAAAATGAATGATGTGGTCATTGAAAGTACACTCATTTGGTGGGCAGTAGCACATTAGACCCAAGTGTTAAGAGTGGACTGACGGCCTTGCAAATGGACGTGAAGCACAAAAGATTGAAAAATGGAGACTCTCCAGGTTGCATGGGGAGAGTGGTTTAGAAGGAGCAGGACCAGGAAGAACAGTGGTGTAACTTGAAGTTGTTCATTCATGTAAGTTCCTACTATGTGCCAGTGTGTATAGGGGCTGAGGATAGTGTCACTTTTTTAAAAGGTCCTGTAGTACATTTTAGTGGGTCATGATGGCTCCATCAAGAATGGCAGTGGAGATTGGTTAATTTAAAAGACATTTATTTTAAAAGGTAGAATTAACAAGATTTGTTAAAAAGAGAAATATGGAGGAACAGACTGATTCTGCCTGTTAAAGTGGGAAGAAAACTTCAAAGTGGAGGTTTATTCACTTGAGTGCATTTATTGTGCACTTTATTATACATATTAGAGATTGATGAAAAGCACAGTCTTTAACTTCAAGGAGATTGGCAGGAAAGATAAACAGCAGCTATGTGACAGGACAAATACTGTGGTAGAGATGTGCCAGGTTGCTGTGGAAGCAAAGTGATTTCTAAGTGTCTAAGGGTAGGGAGAATGGGATCAAAGAAAACGGCATAGAAGATATGGACCTGAGCTCTGTCTTGAAAGATAAAGTTTAGCCTAATAAAGGATAAAGAGGAGGAACAGCATATTCAGAAGCCAAAGGGCATAGGACTTTTGTGTGTTTCCCATGCACACCAATTTGTGTGTGTGTATGAGTGTGTATAAGGACTGGAGAAGGAGGCACAGGGAATAAGGTGAGAGGTGACCTACTGTGCAATACTTAGCAGCTTGTATTTCACTTACAAGACACGGAGGAGTAGCCGAGGATCTTAAATGCGGAAGGAACATGACCAGATTTGTCAAGAGCTCTCATTCGTGTGACACTGAATGGTAACTTGAAAATAGGAATCTGGAGGCAGGTGGCTCACATTTGGAGGCAGTTGCGGTAATCTGGACGAGAACTGAGGAGGACCTGAACTGGAAAGCACGGGAGTGAAGATGAGGGGACCTGTTACGAAGAATAGGAACACACCCTGCAGCACCAGGGGTGGGGGTGAGTAGTCCAGGCAGAAGGAACCGCACCACACAGGCACAGAGGCCTGGAAGGGCACCCTGTTGTAGGGAGATCAGCAGTGCATTCATGACAGCAGGTGATACAGAGAAAGGGGCAAGGTAAGAGGCTTGAAAAAGAGAGGGCGGGCTGATTATGAAAAGCTTTATGTGCAGTGCCAAGGATTTTATAACTGGTCTTAGAAGTTATTTTTAAATGTTGAATGTACAGTTGAAACTGTAATTTAGAAAGGTAATAGTTAACACTGGGATGCCATCACTCGAAGCACTTCATACATAGTGATACACGGACTCCTCACAGTCACCCTGTCAGATGGATGTGCCATTCTGACCTCTATTCCGCAAATGGGAAACAGGCATAAGGGGAGTAAGAACTTGCCCAAGGCCCCGTACCTAGTAAGTAACAGAGTCAGGGTTCAAACCCTAGCAGCCTGACTCCAGGACTCTCACCCTTGGGGTTTCTCAACTGGGATGCACATGAGGACCACATGTAGCATTTCTAAAGGTACAATTGCCTAGATTGACTGGCTGAGAATCCACAGAAGAATGGTGTGTGATGCTTGTTTTGCAAAAGTTCCACAGGTGATTCGGTTGCACTTTGCTCATGGTCCAGTACAGCAGGGGTCCCAGTCGGGAAGTTAGGGCAGTCGACCAGGTGAGACAAGGGCCTAGACTAAAGCCGTCTGTGGGAAAGAAGACGAGGAGCAGATTGGGAGGCTTAAGAGTAGAATTGGGTTAATGAGCTGTGAGCAATAGGGAAGAATCCAAGTCCCACCCAAGGATTACAAAGTCAAGTGTGTTCTTAACAAGTGATCCCAGCCAAGACAGGATTCTTGGAAGAGGGGTGAATTTGGGAGTAAGGATAATGATGCCGTTTTGAACACTTGAGTTTGAGGGCCTGTAGGTCTTCCAGAGAAAGATGTCTTAACAAGAGGAAGGTTGCTTTTTGGGTGCCTGTGTGCTAGCCACTGTGTAAGCGGCTTTCCTCACCACGCAATCCTGCCCTCACACCTCAGTCCCCATTTTACAGAGGAAATTAATACTGAGGGTAGTTCAGTTGAACATGAATCTCCATAAAGCCTGTCCTGTCTGTTTCAGCCCAGCTGATGTGTCTCTTCTCAGAATATAGATCCTAGTAATAATACATGTTAAGCAGGGGGTGTGAAATAGACCGGCCGGCACCATGTTTTTTAGCAGGTGATTGATTATCAGTCCTTTCTCCTCGCCATCTTCCTTTAGGTTCACAGGTCTCATGAGGTAGGAATACAGAGGTTTTTTTCTATTTTTCTATTAAGTGTAAACCTTGTTTGAAAAAAGGGTGGGAGAAGATACCTTCAGGCATAGATTATGCCATTCCAGCCCCATCTCTTTAAAACATGCAGTTACGGAGATCAGGGGACATGGGATTTAATGGTTTGAGAAGTGTTATGTATGTATGATTATGGTTAGCTCAGAACTGTTATTCCTTTGTTTGAGTTCTTATACTGTTGTTTGTCTTCACTTCTCTCCCCCAGGTCCCATGGGAGGAACTCGTCAAAGTGTCCCGGCAGAGCCCTGGAGGCAATGACTGTGTGAGCGCCAGGTGGTGTGAGGCCTCCCCAGAGCCAGACCATGGCTGCCGCCGTGGAGCCAGAGACCCAGGACCTTTGGGAAGAAGAGGGGATTCTAATGGTGAAACTGGAAGATGACCTTCCCTGTGGGCCGGAGCCTGTCTTACAGAGGGATGACCCCGTGCACGAGACCTCCCACCAGAACTTCCGTCGCTTTCGCTACCAGGAAGCAGCAAGCCCTCGAGAAGCTCTCATGCGACTCCGAGAACTTTGCCATCAGTGGCTGAGGCCAGAGAGGCGGACGAAGGAGCAGATCCTGGAGCTGCTGGTGCTGGAGCAGTTCCTCACGGTGCTGCCCGGAGAGCTGCAGAGCTGGGTGCGCGGCCAGCGGCCAGAGAGCGGCGAGGAGGCCGTGACGCTGGTGGAGGGTTTGCAGAAACAGCCCATGAGACCAAGGCGGTGGGTGAGGAGGGGGAGTCCTGACCTGTGTGATGTGGAGGGGACGATACTGGCAGCGTGGGTTTGGGGTAGGGCTTACAGGACCCCTACAAGCTACCCTCTCAAAGTGACTAGGTCTGCCCTTGGGGTGTGCCCAGATGTGTGAGCTGCGTGGGGCAGAGGGGTGTACGTGTGTGTGAGTGTGACTTCCTGGTGTTTGAAACACCTGTCTGGGGACCATCTGAGGGGACTCAGCAGCTGCGGTTCATATGGCTTTGATTTCCCTTCTCTGGGTGTTGAATCTCCAGGCCCAGGGGAGAATTTTGTAACTTCCTCAAAGGTTCTCATAGACCCTCAGCCACAGGTCCCCCTCCCGGGAGGGTAAGACAGAGGCAGACCAGGAGAGTCACAGGGGGGATGGGGTCATGGGAAGGATGGGTGCCTTAAAGCCCTGAGTGGCAGCAGCAGGGTTGAGGGGAGCAAGAGAGTGTCTGAACGCGCCCTGCCCTCTCCCAGTGAGGACAGCCTCGGGCCCCAGTGCAACAGGAGTTTGCCCTCATCTGGGCCCCTCTGGGAGTTTCTCCGTCAGCAGCTTCTCCTAAAACAAGCCCTGATGACAGCCAAGACTCCCCTCCCAACTCCATGGTGACTGGAAGTTGGACTTGTTCCCAGGTGACGGTCCATGTTCATGGCCAGGAAGTCCTGTCAGAAGAGACAGCGGCTGCAGGAGCAGAGCCTGAGTCACCTGGGGAGCTACAGGACCCTGTGCAGGCCTCCCCACCTGAGGAGGCCCAGGAGGAGACCCCACCGAGCCCAGATCTGGGGGAGCCGCAGGAGCAGAGCCCGGGCCGCGAGTCGCAGTTGCAGCCCCTGCAGGAGAGCGGTGGGAAGCCTCAGCAGGAAGGGGGCTTCGTGGCTGAGCGCGGGGAGGGGTATTTCTGCTCTGCCAAGGAGCCTGGGTTGATCATAATGGGAACAAATCATGGAATCTGGGGTGTTGGGAGAAGACAGTCTGAGCTGGAATCCCCGGGCCAAGCTTAGGGAGCAGTAATCTTGGGCCTTCCCTTGGCCTGCTGACAGTGTAACAGGTGGCGGCGTTGGGATTCCCACCTTCCCACCAAAGGCCGTGCTTAGGCCAGTGTCTTGATTCCCACCTTCCCACCAAAGATGAGGGGACACTCAGCTTTTGCCAGTTTTGGGGGTACACTGCATATTGCTGACTTCTGCTTCTTTTTCTAGAGGTTCCAGTGCCCCAGCACCCAGACCTTCCTGAGGAGAGGAACTCTGGAAATGCAGATATGGTTGCCCTCCTGACGGCTCTGTCCCAGGTGCACCTAGTTTCCCCTGTACCACACAGGGAAGGCAGGGGGCCCCTGAGCAGGCCAGACAGGACACAGACTTCCACCCGCCTCCTGCCATGTCTGTCCAAAGGGGGGGGTGTCTAATGAGATCGGTTATGATAGTCCTGGTTAGGTCTGCACTGGCTTGGGAGGACTAACAAAATGGGATTACCTTGTAACACTCCAGTACAGCTTCAAAGCTGTTGAACGAGGGTTTGTTTTGCTTTTAGAAGTAAATTTGATAATCATTTGTAAGAACGGCCATCTGTGCCGCAGAGACGGTGTGCTCTTCGGGGGACTGCATTCAGTCAGCCACGATGCTTACGAAGCCCTCACCGCGGTCAGAGCCCTGAGCTCAAGCCACGTGGCTGGAGAAAAAAAGAGAAGGATTCTTGCTTGTTTTTACATTGTATCAAAGGGGAAGGAAGAAGGTCCTGTTGATGCTATATATTCCTTGTAGGTGATCCTGTAATTAGGTCAATCAGGAAAAGCTTCCTAGAAAATACAAATTTCTACCGAAATGTGGGCAGCATTAAAGCGCCAGCTAGGGGGCTGAATGGTGGCTTTTTATCCTCCGGAAGGAGAACGTGGGCTGATCCTGAGAGCAGTGGGGGGAGGGAACCGGAAGGAGAGCATCAGGGAAGAGCAACAAAGGGCTAGACAGCTTTCCTGAAAGGGAGTGGAGTGTCCCATTTCAGTTCTTTTTGTCTCCTGGATGACCTTCATTCTGGGAACAAAATAGGAGGCTCTGTGAAGCCTCCATTGTTAACTGACTCCTGTGTTGTTTCAGGGATTGGTAACTTTCAAAGATGTGGCCGTGTGCTTCTCCCAGGACCAGTGGAGTGATTTAGATCCAACACAGAAAGAGTTCTATGGAGAATATGTCTTGGAAGAAGACTGTGGAATTGTGGTCTCCTTGTGTAAGGAATTTCGAGTATTTCTAGAGTGTTCTGAGCACAGAGATCTTTTTCCCTTTGGAAAATTATGGACAATCTCAGGCTTTAGACTGTATGTGATACACTTCTCTTATGCCCACCACACCAGTGAGACATCTTTCCAAGGTAAAGGGAAGAGAAAGTGCTTAGAAAGTGGTTGGGAACATCTAATAAGAAAATTGTAATATTTAAATATTATTTTATATATTTATTATTAAGTATATAAATCGTAAATTAAAATGTTAAATATTGTAATTTATTAAATAATGTAAAAGTTGCAGTGTTTTTGAGGTCAGCATATGAGTTTTGAAACAAGCAGTATAATCATATTCCCCTGGATATGGGAAAAGAGGGTAGCTTTTACAGTTGTGTAATTATTATTGAGTCACAGATGAGAGGGAAGAGATACGTACGTAGTCCTTGGTTACAGGTGCTCAAGCTAAAAAGGACCAAATATTTGATCAACTGACCTGGCTAAATAATTGTTTTACAATCTGCCAGACAGAAGAGGTGTGCTCTTAACCCAGGGCGTTGGTGAGCCAACCGTCATGTCCCGTCTCCCTCTCTTGAGCAGCATTTCCAATCCCCAGACTAGATGAGACCGTCCACGGAAGACAGGAAGGGCCTCTGGTCCCGGAAATCCCCGGGCCGCAAGAGCCTCAAGAACCAGAAATCCTGAGCTTTACCTACACAGGTGAGGAACGACCAAGGGTCGCCCCCGCCCCGAGCTGACGCGTCCTCCTGTCAGCACTCTCTGGCCTCCAGGGAGCCCCTCGTTGGCTTTTCTAACACGTCAGCCATTCCTGCTGTCTCCCTCTGAACCCCAGATTCTTCTGTCCTTTTCCTCCTCTTCACCCCTCCCGTCCTTCATTGGAGGGATACGTAATGCCACACGGTGACAGAAACAAAAAACAATGTTTGGAGTTGCAGCTAAACCATTTCCTAAGTAGGTCCCTTAAACTCTCCATCTTCAGTCTCCACGTTTGTGAGGTGAGGATGGGAGTATCTGTCTGTGCTCCGGTTTGCTGGCGGCACGAGGCAACCTGAGACGGTACCTGGCACACGGCAGGCGTCCAGCTGGCTGGTTACTTCCTTCTTTCCCAGCCTCCACAGTTACGAAAATGGGCTTCCGGCTCTATGGTCTGGCCCTTCTAAAACTGTTTAAAAACCCCCTCTGTGTGGAAGCCGTCACTGCCTTTCTGATTTCCCCCTTCCTCCCGTCACCCTCTCTGCAGGAGACAGGAGTGAAGATGAGGACCAAAGTCCTGAGCAGGAAGATCTGAACGTGGAAGACGTCAGCAGGTCTGTTCTGGGAGATCCAGAAATTCACCAGACTCCAGACTGGGAAATAGTCTTTGAGGGTGATCCAGGTAGACTGAATGAAAGAAGATTTGGTACAAATATTTCTCAAGTTAATAGTTTAACAAATCTTCAGGAAACCATGCCTCTCCACCCCTTGTTAGGGAGACATCATAACTGTCCTGTCTGTGGAAAAAGCTTCACTTGTAACTCCCACCTTGTCAGGCACCTGCGGACTCACACAGGGGAGAAACCCTATAAGTGTATGGAGTGTGGAAAAAGTTATACACGGAGCTCCCACCTTGCCAGGCACCAAAAGGTTCACAAAACGGGCCCTCCTCATAAACTTCCTGTAAACCGGAAGAGCCTGGACGAGACCTCCCCTCTGGTCCAGACTAAGAGAACTCAGCCTGTTGAGAAACCCTACAGATGTGACGACTGTGGAAAACACTTCCGCTGGGCTTCGGACCTCGTCAGGCATCAGAGGACACATACAGGAGAAAGACCCTTCTTCTGTACTATTTGTGGCAAAAGCTTCAGCCAGAAATGTGTGCTGACGACACACCAAAGAATCCACCTGGGAGGCAGACCCTACTTGTGCGGGGAGTGTGGCGCGGACTTCAGCGACCACAGGCGGTACCTGGCGCACCGGAAGACTCACTCGGCCGAGGAGCTGCATCTCTGCAGCGAGTGCGGCCGGTGCTTCAACCATCGCGCCGCATTTGCCAAGCACCTGCGAGGACACGCCTCGGTGAGGTCCTGCCGATGCAACGAGTGTGGGAAAACCTTCAGTCGGCGGGACCACCTCGTCCGGCATCAGAGAACACATACTGGCGAGAAACCATTCACGTGCCCGACCTGTGGAAAAAGCTTCAGCAGAGGCTATCACTTAATCAGGCATCAGAGGACCCACTCAAAGACCTCCTAGCTAGTTGCCCATGGAAAGAAAGCTGCCTTCACCCAGGGATGGGCTAGGAGAGGCCATCTTGTCAGCCTGGGAGGATTTTTTCTAGGGAGTCTCCCTGACTTGCCCAGATCTGCATAGCCTCTTCCCACAGCTAACGAAAACCCCCGGGGCAGAACCTCTCAACCTTCTTTAACTCCTTGAGGAGAATTGTTGCTCAAGGACATCCTGAATCGAGGCTCCTCCTTGACAGGAGTGCCCCAGCCTCCACCTCGTGGTTGTGAAGTAGGGGAATGAGAAGACATGAGAGGTTGTGGTCATTACCTTTCCCCCAAGATAGGCTGTTACGTATCCTAAAGACTACTTAATAGCCTCAAGCTCAAAGTGGCCCAGGCCAACCCCTTAGGTTGGGTAAGGGACCAGCCTTTAGGATTCTGTCCTTACCAGGCTCAGATCTTAAAGCGCACAGCCCTGAACTCAAGGCAGGAGATTCGCATCCTGATGGCCTTGCCACATGTTGACAGGATAACTACAACTCTCACTGATCCACTCCCCCGTGGTGGGGATAGGGGAGAGAAGTGTTTGATGCTGAAAACCTCGAGGCCGCCGTCAAAAGTGATACCAGGTGCCAGACACTGCTAGGAAGGAGGACGTCGTCACAAGCGTCTTTCCTTGTGGGTTTTCTCCCTGTTAGAACACTCAATGCCTCCCCTTGATACCATTCTACCAGCCTCTTGGTCTTGTCCCTGGCACTTCTACTACAAGTCAGATGTAGCATTTGGGTGCTGAGAGAGTCAGTAAGGCATAATTAAATCATGAAACAATTTACATTCCCACATACGTACAAGCCCACCCATCCCACCCTCTGCATGGGCTTGTGAGGGGATTTTGGAATAGTGTCAGCTCACAGAGGCACTAGAATAATTATAGAATCATGATTGACTAAGTCACTTCATTCACGTGAAGAAAACTGGAGAAGACCTGAGATGGTTATGGAAAAGTTAAGAAAGATATATGGCTGCTGGCTAAGGTTATCAAGACTATTTTCCTGATACCCAGCACCCCAAATCCTTGCCTCAGTTCTCTGATACCAGAGAAAGTTGTGAACCCCAGCAATTGGGATCCTGAAGAATTTACCAGGAGTAAATGGCTTTCATGTATTTGTGGTGGTTGCTTTTTCTTACATGATTTCATTTTCATGTAATTAAGAAGTAAATAGTAGTATCTCATGGCCCAAGGATCTCTGCTGCCTGATCAAGGTTCCGAGGAGATGAGGCTGAGTAATTGTGAACCTCAGTTGCTCTGACTGGGGGAGAGGCAAGGACGGGGGAGACCGTCCTCCGTAAGTGGAGCACAGGGTGTGGGATCATAGCATGAGAAGGGAGACTCTTCTGTGCCTGCCTTCTGCTCTTTCTCAGTCCGTTACATGCCAACGTGCACCAAAGGGGTATGGGTGGGGTAACAAGGGCTCAACCACCATCTCAGCAAGGAAATACTCATTTTGGTCAGTAAAATACTCTAGTTAACTGGTTTGGTTTTAATACCAGTCAGCCATTGTCCTGGAAATACACACATACGAAATAAATAAAGTAATGCTGGCCGCCAAGTTCCCTGGTTTCTGGGACTTTCCATTTTATGCATTCACTTTCCAGGGCCCAGGTTCCTGATTCTTTTGAACATATTCATCATTCACAGAAACGTCAGGAAGTACAGAGTAGTTTTCTGTAAGGATAGAAAAGGCCTGGCATGGTTAGCAGAGCCACAGGTGGGATTTAGGCACACAGAGGTCAGGTCTGAGCCTGGCATTTGCAGAAGAGACTATCCTAATGTGCAGACATTCTGAACCATAGATGTAAGGTGTAAACACAGTTTTTCCTGGGCAAAATGTCGCAGCCTCAAAAGATATTCTCCCAACCTATACCTTTTTATGGAAAAAAATTCTGGAGATACAAATTGATCAGTTTGGAAAGCAGATTGTATTTGTTCCTTTATCTGCATTATTGCCATAAGTGAAAATCTGTCGACAGAATTGTGAATAGGGGAAAGTTTGGCAGACAGTTTGTTGGTATATCAACTAGTTCCTTTATTGCCGATCCCCCTGCAAAGATTCATATGCTGACAATCTCTGTTCTCATAGAATACTGTTTTCTGAGGTTCCTGGAGGGACATGGTGTCTTCTGAATATGAACATGAGCAGAACCAGTTTGCAGCCTTAGAACCAGTACAAGCACCTGGGATGGGCAAAAAGTACAGCCGAGCAGGGGAGACACTGGGGTGCGGGATACCCCTACCCTTCACAGGGGGCTCCCTGCAGGCTGGTTAGCTTTAAGCACCGGTGTTCTTGAATACAGCTAAATAAAAGTTCCTGAAGAAGAGGCAGGATTTAAAAGATTGGGAGGAAGCTCTAAAGCAGTCTAAATTAATAGACAAGAGAATTGCTAGATGGTTGGAAATGATGAAATGATTCGCTAATGAAGTTATGAAATTAATAGAGTTTACCCATTAGTTCAGGAATAACCAAGGAATACTCTGCATCTTCACCTCAGAGTCCCAAGAGGCATAAATGGAAAGAGAAAGGCAAAATATATTTTTATTATGGGAAACAGCCTTCAAACTCTAGAGCAGAATCTAGTGAACTCAGATGAACCCCGTGGAGAATTTCATTTATTGGATTTATATCAAAGTACTAGGACCAAGTCAGGCTAAAAAGCATTCCCTCATTCTCCAAAGTCCAAGTCAAATGATGGAGACATTAGAAGATGCATTCTTTCCACTGAGCAACAATATAGTGAACAAGAAACACCCCTCTGAGTCCTGAGAAGTCGGCAGAGACCATTTGCTCCAATCCTCTCACTCAGAAACCTCTAGGTTACCCCTTTGCAAGAGGAGAAAGATACTATGTTCTCCACAGTAAGTCATGATTCACCAGGCTCCAGTGAAGGATGGCAGCCCAAATGAGAGTTAGTTTGGCTTAATGATAGTTTTTAGAACTAAAGCTGCACTGAGAATGAGTGAATTGTAATATGCTACATGCAGATTAGTACATTGGCGCTCTTCCACACAAGTATTTTTAGCTTGTTTGACCTCTGACATCTCTCTCAAGCAACCTGTTTCTCGCCACAGAAACTCTCCCTGAAAATACACCTGTAATGTTTTCTCCCTTCTTACAGTGCCAGTGATGTTGGTCGGCTGACCCATTAGTCAAGTTTGTGGGGGAGGAAAAGCCAAAAAATAGTATATGCCCTACCCATGTACTCGCCTTTATTTTGGCAGAATACAGTATCCTAAAGTAAGTACATCTCCTTGGAAGTGGGATAACTTGATTCTGCCTTGGGAAAGTTTGAAGAATCAGGGAAGGAAAAGTCTCGAACTCTCTTCAGAATGTTAATCTCTGAAAATTGTCTAATAATGAGACATGGAGAACAGTAGAGCAGCAAAAGTAAGGCCATCCCAGCAAGTGCAATTCCGTTCCTTTTATTGTGTATATGCTCGTGGGGTTTCGGGTAGAAGGAGGAGATGGAAAGCAACTTGAATCCTTGAAAAAGAGTCTGTCAGCAGCCTCGACATGGTTATCTGTAAGGATGGGGATTCTTGGGAGGAGATGGGAGCTAAAGGACAAAATTGTAGGGATTACATAAGAATGTCCAGAAGCAGCAGCAGTAAGTGACTGAAACAGGAAGATCAAACCCTGTGCCAAAGGGTATGAGGAAAATAACTAAATCCGCATTTAAACAGAGTATAAATCTCAGTAATTCTATGTGGACTATGACCAGGCTTCAAAAAGGCCATTTGTACAGGCAGATAAATGAAACAATTCTCGGGATTTCTGTAAAACTACTGCCCTAAGTCTTTTATCTGGGGTTCCATCAATAGCTGTACATCTTATGTTCCCTTAGAAGAGTCCAGAAGACTACCTGTCAAGTGATTTCAGGAAGAGGACTAGAGCAGTTGTTTGGTGCCTCAGTTCATTTACTGCCTCCCTATGAAAGCTCTACAGAAAAGCAGTTCCAAGGCAAAAGAACTGGGGGCAGCTGGAAGAGAATACCCGAACAATGAGGAGCTCACCCTGAACCAGGAAACACCCGTGCAAAAGCAGAAAACTGGATCAGCAAAACAAAGGAGGAAGATCTCCCTCCTTCTTTACCCCTGACAAGATATTCTGAAAGGGCCTCTACTAAAATGAAACTACATTTTGGATAAATTACTAAAATCGAGAACAGAGACAGCATGGAAGTTGGGATAGGGTGATTAGAACTTGAGTGTTTTAGGGTTCATGAATTACCCAGGACAAAAGCTATAAAGTTTTGGTGAACTTTGGACATTGTGTATCCAATACAAAATTGTTATATTAGGTAAATTATTAAATATGCACTGTATGGTATCAAGAATATTCATTACAAATAAATAAAACAATAAATAATATCCTAAATAGTGGAGGGGAAATAGGAAATAAGAATTTAAAGCAAAGAAATGGGAAGGTAACTGTCCAAAGGAGAGCAAAAAATAAGCCTCAAAAAGGTGGGACAAATTGAACTACAAAGATGACAGCCCAAATATATGGATAAAATAGACTAAATAGTGGTTAACTTGTAGAGATTGTTGGCGTGGGCTAAAAAGTAAATTATAGCAATAGGCTATATACCAGAGAGACATAAAAATATAAGGATAGTGAAAAAGTAAAAGAATGGGAAGAATATACCAGGGAAATACTAACCTAAAGGAAGTTAAGGGAGTCATCTTAATATTGACCAAAAAAACTATACAAAACATTATGAGAAGATTTCTATGTAATTAAAAATGTAATTCACCAGGAATATTCAACAGGTCTAAATTTCTATGTGCCTAATGCACAGAAGGCTGTAGGGATCTAGATACCAGGTGACATTTTCAGCCAGTCAGAAACACAGACAGAGGAAAAATGCATGAGAGAAAGACTGAGTTCAGTTTTGGTCATGCTGAGGATGAGTTGCAACACTGGATTCCTCAGAAAATAGAAATACATCTCTTGTGGGAAATAAAGGTCTGGAAAAGAAATTTAGATTTGGGAGTAATCTACAAACAGGTGTGAGTTCAGGCCATGGGCATGGATGAGGAAGATGTATGCCTTAAGAAAAACTTGCTAAGGACAGAAATCCGGCTTTTCCAGCAATTATGGAACAAAATAGGTGGGGACAAACTATTCACTAAAGAAAAATGAAGCAGAGTGGTTGAAGAGGAGAATCAGGACAGAGAAGTGTTGAAAAAAATCCAGGAAGAAGAACATTTTAAAAGGAGGAAGTGGTCAGTATTGTCAAATGCCATAGAGGGGTCCAGTTGGATGACGAATAAAAGGACACAGGATTTCATAATCAGGTCAGTTATGAAGAGGAGGGGGTGAAAATTAGAAGAGCCAATAGAAATGGAGAAAGACTGGGAAGACAGGGTGTTTGTGTAAGAAGCTTGAAAAAGGAGCGTGTGGGAGTTTGAGGAGATTCTGGTGTCAAGAAAAGATGTCAGCTTTTCTCAGGACAAGGAGGACATGAAGCACCAGAGGAGATGAACTAACATTTATTGACCTCTTGCTATTTTCCAGACACTGTGCTAAGTATACATACTGGCAAGTTGTATAAGCTGAGAAGGAACAAGGGGAGACAAACATCAAAAACAGAAAGGGGGGTAATTGAGGAAGCACATCGTTAAGAAGAAAGGATCAAAAGTACAGGTGGATGGATTTGCTTTGAAAAATATCTCTTTCTCAGACAGAAAGAAAAGCATGTTCGGGTGGATACAAAATGTGACCAGCTTGTAGATGGGAAAGAAAAGGGGATCCTAAGTGATTGCTTTCCCCTCCTGCAGAAAGGCTGCCTTCATGATCTGAAAATGAAGATGTGGGAGTAGGGAAAGGGGCTCAGAAAGAGTAGGGAGGGTTGGAGCCTGTAAACTGAGTTGGTTAACAGCAACCAGAAGAACTTTAGTGAAGATCTGAGGGTCCCACTAAAGTTCCCTTGGGGAGGGCAGGATGGAATGTAGCTCAGATCATTGCGTCTCACTGGGCTACAGGCTGCAGAACGACCGGCCAGGCACATCCTCCACTCAGGAGCCTCTCTCTGACCTCCTACAGCCACTTGAAGCCCCTCAGCTTCATCCTAAACGCTGCTGATTTTGTCAGCATGGATTGATACAAGCCTACAAATAACAGGTGTGGAGCCAGAGTGAGCTAGGAAATACTCTCAGCTCCCCTTGGTTATCTGTTGATTTTTCTTTTAACTGTGGGTTTGGGAGCTACATTTCAACCTGGCTTTGATCATTTGAGAGGACATGGTGGGAAAGGAATCATTCCGGGTCAGAGAAAAACTGTAAAGAGCACAGCTATACTCCACACGTCTCCCGTTCTGCCTGAATAAACGTCCTGCCCAATCAGCTATGCTTACTGTGGAGAAGACAGTTACATAAAGGAAAAGCGATTGTATAGACCTGCTAGTTGTAGAAAGTTGTTACTAAACAGACCAACAAAAAATTATTTAAATAACTATTGCTCTACGTAAATAATTGTTATGGTGAATTTTCTTAAGGAAAAAGCTTTTTTTAATGGAAAACTATGTAGGGGGCTTATCAATGAGAAGGCCATACAGTCATGGAATCGTAGACTGTTAGAGCTGGAGACATCTAGTCCAATAGATAGAACACACAGTTCCTAAACTACATGATGAGTTTCTTGACCTTTTCTTTCACAACACCCAGAAAGTATTTAGAAATACTTATCATGTAACAGATACTATTTCTAGGTGGTGAAGAGCACAGGCTCTGTATACACAGACCTATCAGGGACCTAGATTCGAATCCTATCTCCGTCATGTAGTTCCTGTATGACCATGGGCATGTAAGTGGCTTAACATCTCTAAGGTTTCTCATATGCAAATTGGAATATTATAAATCCCTTAGAAGCCAACATTTTTATTAGTTGTCATATTAACCCAAATTACTTAGGGACTGGACATGTGACAAGCCAGGCTACACCACCCTTGTGTGAGACATCTGTATTTCGGGAAAGCCCTGGCCACATTTTCATGATGGCTTGACTCTGGTTCCTTCTACCACTCCTGGGATCACTAAGAAAATCAGCTTGGCTCCTCAAGACTGTTATGAACGCCTCTGTTCTTACAACTCCAGAGCTCACTGAGGGTGACAGTGTTCCTTCATATCAGTGTTCCCTAAAGCACAAAATACACCGAGAACAAACACTTTGTCTTAACTCAGATTTGTTCAGTAGGTCCACCTAAACTTGCCAGACATGGGTATCTAATGTGAATTAGATGATAGCCCCCAAAACAGTATCAGCCTTAAAATACCCTGAAATTTTGAGGCCATCCTATAAAACCAAATCATATGAACCCCTTGCATTTTCAGTAAATCTTCCATTGCTAAAATTAAGTTCCCCAAATAATCTTACTTCTGTCTTTTTCCACAAAGGAAATTAAGTCTCCCAACTCTGAGTTGAGTCTTTTCACTCTAGTTCCCATATGATGCCCACTTATCTTTTCCAACCACGGGTCAGAAGCTGCCTGCTCTTGGTACCTAAAGTGGCTCCACCCTACATCTCTCATTTGCCTTCCAGGAATCCCAAGTTAACATAAAGAATTATCCCAGCACCAGCCCCACACTCACAAAGTTTAGAAAACTCAAGGATGTCCCAGAACCAGCAAGACCTCTGCAGCATTGCCGATTCCACTGGACAATGATATTCCCAAATAAAAGCTGTGTTCTTAGATTCACATCGCCTTCTAAAGCCACGTTGCTATTTCCAGGTGCAAATAATAGCCGAGATTTGTGGTAACAAAAGAAAAGCCATGAAGAAAACGACTATGGTTTTGGCCTCTCTGGAGTTCAAATCAATCCAAGTCCATAATTTACTAACAAAATCTCCCTTAAGAAGCATCCCACATCCCAGGAGAAAGTTTATCTCCCATGCAAACTGCCTGGTCTCTTGAATGGCTTTTCAAATTCTCTTTTCTTGCGTGAAGTTCCTGGAAGTTTAAGTTTGTTTTTGTTTGTTCTAAATAACACCTTCTTTTAGAACCCATACTATGTATTTCAGATCTCTTAATTTCCCTTCCCAGCTCTCATTTAATTCTTGCATCTCTGGCTTCCCATTGATGAATTCTTTGGCGTGAGGGGTAGTGAGCGCCTCTGCCTTGGTTTACAGCCTCCACTCCCCTGTGTTCCAAAGTCAACCAAGAAGAGTCCATTGGCCTGTATCCCTACCTACCACAAATCCCCATCTCCTACTCTTAAATCTGTATTTTTCCAGTTTTAGCAAAATCCCAAGTCTTTCCTAGCCCTGTCAAGAGGCTGATGGTTATTTCTAATCTTGCTACGCAGGACCTGAAAAAAAAACAACATGGTATATACTTGCTTATCCAGTGTGATTGGGATCAGTAATTTGTCAGTTAATCTACAAAGCTGACAAACCATTTTTTTAAGGATACATTCATGCTATAAATTATAATCCCAAACATGTAACTCTGTGCATATTCCCTATTTTGCAAAGTCGGTATTGCATGGTGGAGTTTAAATCCAGACCCACTATTTACTACTTATATGATCCTGGGAATTAATGAGAGCAAACACTTAATATAGCACTTACTACATGCCAGCCAATTTCTTACATGCTTCACCTATGTTCAATCACTTACTTTTTAAAGAACTCAGTTGTATTACTCTTCTAGGGATGCCCTAACAACTACTACAAACTGAATGGCTTAAAACAATAGAAATTCATCCTCTGAAAGTGGTCGAGGCTCAAACTGTCAGCAGAGCAGCCTCCCTCTGAAGGCTGGAAGGAAGAATTCTTCTCATCTCTTCCCACATTGTGGTGGTTTCTGGCAATCCTTGGCATTTCCTGGCTTGTAGCTGTTTCACTCCATCTGCCTTTGACTTCACATGGCAGTCTTCCCTCCGTGTGTGTGTGTGTCTGTCTCCACATGTTCTTCTCACCTTAAAAATTCATTCTATCTGCAAAGGCCTTGTTTCCAAATAAGGTCACATTCACAGGTGCCAAGGGTTAGGACTTCAACAAAGGAAAAATTACTATCTAATTTCACAAATACGGAAAGTGAGGCACAAAGAGGTTAAGTAACTTGCTTATTATAGTCACACAGCTAAAAACTAGTAGAACCAACATTTAAGTCCAGGCTACCCACCTGGCTGCCAATTCTTTGCACTCAGCCATTATGTGAGACCCCCTCTAAACAGATGAAGGAGGGTACTGAGTGCTCTGCCCGACACCACCACACCAGAGCTTAAATAAACTCTGGGCTGCCCTGGCCTCACAAATGGATCCGAATCCCCCAAGGTTAGGATCTGCTCTCCGGCAGCCCCGCAGTGCAGTTGCGATTTAAGGAATTACCACTAGAGGGCAACTTCCGACGCCGGAGGCTCCTTCCCGCCACAGGGCTCTAGGTCTGTAAAACTAGGTGTTAGGTAATAGGGCAAAGTCTGGGATTGCATATAGTTCAAAGCTCCCCACTGTTGCCTCAAATTTCCAAAAGATACATATCCAAAAGCTGGGCTGCTTCTGACCAGCCAGATCTTGATTCTTGAACTCTGATAGCAGTCAAGCAGGATGGGAATGTTTTCACCTTCTTGTGCTCCGACCTGAGCAATGTTAACAGGTACGTGAGTGACCAGGTTGCCTGAGGAATGCCATACAAGCATTCTGCACCACGCCCATGGACCTTTTTCCTTCTTACACCAAAAACCCATAGTGCTCCTCACAAAGGAAAAGAAGTTGGGATAAGAAGAGGGAGGGAATCATGTTCCCACTAAAACTGGTACCCCCGCATCTATTGCTCTTCCTGAAAGTGACTCGCCCCCAGCTACTTAAGCCAGAAACCCTTGATTTGTCCCAGATCCTTTCCTCTCCTTCCTCTCAGTAGCCCATCAGTCCTGCTAATTCTCAATCATCCTCAGTGACCCACATCTGTCCCCTCCTGTCGTTTCCCTTCCTCCCACTCCACCACTGCAATGGTTCAGGCCTCATCACGTGAGTTCCTGCAGTGGCATTCCAACAGATTTGACCCCTTCCATTGTCAGCCCTCCATAACTCATCCTCCACACGATTGCCAGCAAACACTCTAAATATTAAGTCCCATCCTGTTACTCTACAGCACCAAATTGCTCAGTGGCTCCCAGCACATTCAAGATGGAACACAAACATCTGAGCTTTGCCTGCAGGCCCCTTCCTCATGCGATGTCTTCTGTCCATCCCCCCTTCTGCCCTTGGGCCACTCTTACTCTTACCTGCTAATTGCTTTTCATTTTGAAAACTCCATTCATGGTTCACCTCCTCTAAGAAGCATGCTCTTATTTTCCCTCCATGTACTTCTCTCATCACCCTTTGAACATTGTATTGTACTCATCTGTCAACATGTCTGTTTTTTTTTCTTTGCCCAATACCTAGCACAATTCCTGGTACTCATTAGAAATCAATACTGAATTTAAAATCGTATTGATACCAAGGTCTGTGTGTCATTCATTTATGAATTCCTATGAAATAAAGTAATTTAGTTTCTGCAAAAGTGTAGGAGAATGCGTAAACGCTGGCTGATATGGTCAACAGCATTATGTGTGAACTGGTAAAATGGAAGATAATGGTAAAAAGATGGAGACATAGTCCCTGACTTACCAACTTAATGAAGATTTTGGGGGGAAGAGCAGAGAATGCTTCCTTTGACCAGTTGTCATGTACCACAAGCTCCCCAATGGAGATACAAGCAGAGAAGAAAGTAAGACAACTACTTGAGACCCAAACCACATCACAGAACTTGAGTGAATCTGGCTGAACTCCATGTCCTATCTTCACCCCAAACCCTAATCTGAGTCTCAGATCTTATTCTGTGCAGAAATTCTAGAATATGTCTGCTCACAAGAAGCACAAGAGGAAAGGTACTTCATCTATGGGCAAAGGGGCACCATCACGTTTCTAAAGCCAGCTGATCGCAACTGTTCTTCCTGGCAGCAGGTTGTTGAGGAATGGTGAGCAGAGGGGGAACAGAACTGAGGAGGGCCATGTACTCTGCGGCCTCCCTTCCACCTTAGTGTATTTCATGGAAAAGTATTCTAATCTAGGACCATCTTGTTCTACATGTAACCCTAATACAGACTTGGCTCTCATGGTCCACTGTCTGCAGGGATTTGAATTCAAAGGAAAACCATTTCTACCCCCAGCATTTTTGAAAAATGACATATATTTTTAGTATGAGTTTTCTTAGAGCAGCCCAATTTTAGAGCAACACATTTGTGTTGTTAGTACCAGGCACATAGTAAATGCTCAATAAATATCTGTTGCCTGATGAATGAATGAATGAATACCTATTTTAAGGCATTTTTTCTAATATGGCACCCTGATTTTTTTTGTTTCTCCCTTACTTGCCTATGAGCAACCAAAGTCCCTGAAATATACTTCAGGGGGTGTATGCTAGCACCTACCCCAGGACTGGCTTATGGTAAGCACTGATTAACCTTTTATCTATGGATATCACAATTTTTTAAATGTTATCACTGAAGGATTTAAGGAAAAAGTCTCCCAGATCTAAACTCTAAATAGATTTGAATAAATGAGAGTACATATGGCAATTTAAAAAAATCAATTATGCAAAAGCGAATGTAAAAATAACTTTAAAAAACTCATATATAAGGGAAAGGAAGCTCAAACAGAAAGCCTAATAAATTATCTAGCCAGCTGGCTTTGCGTCCTCCATTTCTCATTCACTCCATTGGCACCAGATGGCGACATTTGATTACAATCAACTGAGTCTTGACTACTAGTTAATTTGTTCAGTAAATGTACAGCGGGAGGCTTATACAAGGCACTAAGAATTCACAAATGAATGAATGACACGTAGACCTTGATATCAAAAGGTTATAATCTCCTGGGAGAGCAGATAGCTCTAGGCAATTAAAAAGTCCAATGATAATGGAAAATAATAGCTAATATTTTTTAAGAGATAAAAGACCTAAAAAGACATTTCATAAGCAAGGATATCCACATGGACAAAAAGCACAAAAATGAACATTATTAGTCGTCATAAAAATGCAAATTAAAAGCTTAGTGAGATACTGCTACACCTTCAATAGGACAACTGAAATGAAAAGGAGTCAGAAAACCAAGTAATGATGAGGGTGCAGAACACATAGAAATATTCCACCCTGCCGTAGGGAACGTACGCTGGTATAGCGTTTGAAGAACTGCATGGTTTTTCCACTAAAACTAACCTTACAAATACCCTATGACCTAGAAGTTCTGCTTCTGGGTACATACCAACAGAAATGAGTGGTTATTTGTATCAAAGACATGCACAAGTATATTCACAGCAGATTATCTATAATAACAATATTGGAAACAACTCAAATGTCCATCAGTTATTGATAGTGTACACATGATATATGCAATAAGCTGAATATCACACAGCAATGAAGGACAAAATACTGCTACTTATAGCAACATAGATGAATCTCACTAAAATATAATGTTGATTGAAAGAAGCCAGACCCTAAAGAGCACATACTATATGGTTATACTTATGTGAAGGTCAAGAACAGGAAAAACTAATCCATCATGATGAAGGTCAGAATATTGGTTACTTTGGATATTAACAGGAAGGTGCAAAAGGGAGCTTTCTATTGTGCTAGAAATGTTCTGTATGTTCTTCTAGGGGTTGCTAATCTAAGTGTAAAACTGTATACAGCTGTGTAAGATTGGTGCACTACCCCACATTTAAGATATTCCTCCATAAACAAGTGAATAAAAAGAAAGCAGTAGTTAATACCATTGAATGTCAATTTTAAGGGCAAGGCATTTTGTCAATACCTTTATTTTCTCATTTAGTCATCATTGTAATTCTTTTCCCCACCTCTATTGAGCTATAATTGACATATAACACTGTGTACCTTTAAGGTGTCCAAGGTGATGATTTGGTGTAAGTGTATGTTGTAAATGATTACCACAATGAGGTTAACACTTCCATCTTCTCACATAGTTACCTTTGTGTGTGTGTAGATGGTGAGAACTTTCAGGATCTACTCTTTTAGCACCTTTCAAGTACATGTACAATACAGGATCGTTAACTACAATCACCATGCAGTAAGTACCTCAGCGCCCAGAAGTTACCCATATTGTAACTAGAAGTTTTTACCCTTTGACCACCTTCCCCCATTTTCCCCATATGCTCACCTCCTCCTTGCCAGTGACAACCACAGATATATTCTCTATTTTATGAGTTTGCTTTTTTTTTAGATTCTACATGTAAGTGAGATCATAGAGCATTTACCCTTGTCTGATTTATTTCACTTAGCAAATTGCCCTCAAGCTTTATCTATGTAATAGTTTAATTACATATATATATATATATATATATATATATATATGTACATATATGTATCACATTTTCTTTATCCATTCACCCATTGAAGCATGTCTTGGCTGTTGTGACTAATGCTGCAATGAACCTGGACATGCAGATATCTCTTCAGGATATTGATTTCATTTCCATCCTAGAATAGAAGTAGATATATACCCAGAAGTGCAATTTCTGGATTATATGAAGTTCAATTTTTAGTTTTTTTTAGGAACTTCTATACTGCTTTCCATAGTGGCTGCACCAACGTCCAGTCCCACCAAGGGCGCATGAGGATTCCCTTCTCTCCACCTCCTCGCCAACACTTGTTATTTTTTGTCTTTTGGATTCAGCTCTCCTAACAGGCGTGAGGTGATAACCTCATTGTGGTTCTGATTAACATTTCCCTGATGATTAGAGTCATCACAATAATTCTAAGAGGGATGCCCAGGTACCAACCCCGGTGTACGGATCAGGAAGCTGAGGGTGTAATTTGCCCCGTGCACATCCCATGCACGTGTGGAGGAAGAACCTAGATCTCTCTGGTTATAAAGCCCAAGCTCTAGGCCATGACTTAGTGGTTTCCCCATTTTATGCGGCCCATTAGAGTGGTGAATTCTGTCTTATGAGGGAGTAGATCAGCAAAGACTCCAAAGAAAAGAATGATACATTTTGAACCAAACAAGCAAACAGAAGGGTTATCAGTTTCCTTGCTTCCCACTGGAAGTATGGGATCCTGGATTGGGAAGCGTGTGTACAGAGCATCTGGTCTAATCCAATCCTTTATTTTATCTGTGGAGCAAATGCAGCACAGAGCAGCAATGACACTCAGTGCTAGGAAACAACAGTGCAAAGGTCAGTTAGAAAACAGCTGACCTTAACCAGAGAGGTTAAGTAGCTGCCTGTGGTCGTACAGAAGTGCTAGAGCCAACATCTGAACCCAGGCAGTGTGACTGTGGAGCCGGGTCTCTTACCCACTGTGCTATACAGGGTCCTGACTCCCAGCCCATGTTCTGTCCATTGCCCCAGCCTGCTGCCACCACGTGCTCAAAAAGTCAGCACTTAAGGAGAGATTGGAGTGAGCATTGTTCACTGGGGGTGGGGAGGCAGACGGGGGGACTGCGGTGCTTGCCATGCCAAATCAGGATGAACCAAAATGCAACCCCGTCGGGCAGATAATTGGGAATTGCTGGCCAATCAAAGTCAACTTTGTTGGAGCAGAAAGATAGCAGCATTGGGTAAACCATCTAATTTAAACAAAGGGATGTTTCAAGATCTGTATTTGGACCTGGAAGAAGAAAAGCCCAGTTTCAACAAAGCTCAATTAAGCCATAAAAAATCCAATTTGGATCGAATTGGTAGGTCTGTCTCAGCACTGGGGCAGATGCTTATCTGGCCAAGACGCCAGAGCCCAGAGCCTGCAGCTTATCCCAGCCTTTCTCTCTCCTTCTTTCCCTGCCCTCCCTCTGCCCCAACCAAAGCTCTATCTAGTTTTTCCTGGGACTTGTTCTTGTCTGCTTCTTGATGTTCCGTTTCATTTATCAGTGGTCTAGTATACTGACCATCTTTGTCTTAGCACAGTTGGGCTTGTTGCCTCTTTCCTGCATTGTATCAATTTGCCATGGCAGCTACAACACATTTCTCAGGGGCTTTAAACAACAGCAATTTATTCTCTCATAATTCTGTAGACTAAAAGTACAAAATCAAAATCCACCTGTTGGCCCAGCTCTACTCCCCCGGGGACTCTGGGGAGAATCTGTTCCTTGTCTCGTGGCTACATGGCTCCCCTCCCTGCCTGCTGCTTCCCAAGACCTCCTGGGAGTATGTCAACTCCCTTTGCCGCTTTCTAACAAACACCCACCCAGATAATCTCCTTACTACAAGGTTCTAAATTCAATCACGTCTGTTGCCGTGTAAGATAGTATTCACTCTTTTTCCAAGGTACTATGCATAAGTTCCAGGAATTTGGACTTGGTCTCGTTGGGCGGCCATTATTCAGCCTACCAGTTTCCAAGCCCTAGAACTTCAGAAAGGCAGATTGTAAAAATAAAGAAACCCTCTCTAACCACACACTAAAAATATCACCACCGTCGAGGAGAAGTCCTCTGTTAAACCCTCTTCAATCTGCCTGTCTGCCTCGCCATCCTCTGAAAATACCCCTAGGTAAGCCAGCAAATCCAGTGATCCTTTCTCTGTTCCTATGTGATTCCAGCAGCATTTGACACAGTAGGGACATCCTCCTAGAACTCACATGCCTGCATTTCCTCCTCCTCTACTGGCTACTTATTTTCTGTCTTCTCTCCTGGATCATCTTCATACAACTTCTGGGCTTCCGAGTGCCCGCGACTCAGCCCCCGGCCCTCGTTCCTGCTTTATCTGCCCTTATTCCCCGAGTGATGTCATCTAGGCCTCCAGCTTTAGAGTCACTGATACCCTGAGGATTCCCAGACTTACTCCTTGGTGCCAGTCTCTCCTCTAAACATCCAGCTTTAATACAGAGCCATGGACTTGACATGTCCATTTAATCATCTCACGGGGATCTCAGGGCTAACTTGTCCCAAACAGAGCTCTGTATTCCGCTGCCCTCCCCAAACCTGCTCTTCTCTCAGGGGTCTCCGTGTCAGGAGGAGACTATATTTGCCCATCACTGAGCCCAAAGGACTGGGGGTCATCCCTGACCTCTCTCTCTCTCACATATCCTACAGCCCATCTATCAGCAAATGTTATTAGCTTTATCTTTTAAAAAACTGCAAATTCAACTACGTCTGGCCCCCTTGACCACTATCACCTAGTCTAAGCCACCATGGCAACTACAGCCTCTTAATCGATCTCCCTGCTTTTCCCCTTGCCTCCTGACAATCTGTATAACCACGGGGATTATCTTAAACACAAACCTCATCATGTGTTTCCCTTCTTAAAATGTTCCCATAGTTTCCCACCATATTTAAAATGACATCCAAAGTCCTTCCCACGGTCACGCTGTGATCTCCTCACTTCCTTCCGTCTTATTTCTGCCCTTGCTCTTTGCACTCCAGGCACCAACCACCCTTATAACATGTAGTCATCAGTCTCACTGACTGATTTCTTTCTCGCCCACTAAAATATTGATTTTCTCAGAGCAGCGAATGTTCCTATTTTTGCTCACCCCCAGATCTCCAGTGCTTAGAACAGTGACTGACACAGAATAGGAACACATTCAATATTTTTTTAATGAGTGAAGGAACAAATGAGAGATTTAAAGATTTCAGAGGGTGGACGGCTGGGACATAAAAGGTAAGCTCTTGGAAGAGAGCTCCCTCCGCCACCACCCGAACACAAACTCAGATCCTCGGAGCCGCGTCCTCCCTGCTTGCCCACGCCCACCTGCTCTTGCCAGAGGCTCTGCAGAGGCAGCAACTGCCTCCACCCCGAGCTCAGCTTTCAGCCCAGCCTCCCAGGGGGAAGTGGGCAGGCAGCCACCAGGCAGACAAGCTACCTAGGAGAGCAGAGCTAATAATGGACTGTTCTCATGTCACAGCAGCTGTCGTGACACACAAATGCTATGTGCTTAAAAAAAATAAATAAGAGTAACTTACTGATTCTTTTTAAGTTCTTAGCAGAAAAAGCTTCATCTGAGGCCCAGCTTGGAGCAGCCGTCGAGAAAGCAAGTTCAGCCGCGGCATGAATCCTGACCACAGTCCTCTCGGGCTTCCGTGGGTCACAGGCCCAGACACAACGCCTGCCGTCTACCCACCACCACCTCCACAATCCCCAGGGACAATCAGTATGTGCCCAGTGGCCAGGGGAATCCCACATAAAGTAGAGAAGCAGGACAACATATTAATGAACAACTAAAATTCAGAGGCAAGCCTCAATCGGAATTCCCGATGGATATTGCTAGCTGTGTATTCTTGGGAAAGTCATTTACTGAGCCTCAGTTTCCTTATCCATAAAATCAAAAGAATGTCTCCCTCTTAGGGTTGTTATGAGGAGGGTATGGTTGAGCCAGCGCTGGGTCTCGGTGACTTGTAGTTACCATGACTACCGGGGGTCACCTTCAGGGAGGAGGAGAGCGGTCGTGGTGAGGACATCCTATGACATGATCAGCATCCGAGAGTGACCCACCTGCTCTGTGGAAGCCACAGAATCACGGAGCCATAGGGTTACAGAAGACTTTGGAGGTATTCAAACAAACAGAAACTTGCACTTCACAAAAAAAGGAAGTGCGTCTAGAAAGACGAACCTATTTGCCCAGAATCACACAGCTAGTTAATGGCAAAGCCAGAGCTGGGGCCCAGCCCTCAGACCGCCCATCTCAAGCTCTTACCAGGGCTTCTTGGTGTTTCGACAGATGGGGCGATTTATAAGCCGCCTTTTACCCCTTCCACTGCCGGCCTCAAACCACATGGCAGGCCCAGCAGTTACGCAGAGGAGCCCAGACAGCCACAGTTCATGAGGCCTGCAGGGGTCTCAGACCCCTTGCCCGCTGTGCCCATTCTCTAATTTCCCTTCCTACATTCATTACAACCTCTGACCCCAAACGCCCTGTTCCCCAGTGCATCCCAGCAGAACACCTCAGCCAGGTGGCCCCCTGGCCTGTTGCAGAGTAGGAAGTTCCTGGAGGTGCAGCTTCGGGGGACTGCAAGGTCCAGCTGAGGATCCCCAGGGTTGCACGGCAGCCAGCGCACTCCAGGTAATGGCTTCCCAGGCTAGGCTGTGGTTGGGCCTCTGACTGCTTCCTAATCTCTGAAGCCCTTCGTTAAGCTTGTTAGTGAGGCCGGGTTTCCGTAAATTAAAAACGTAGACAAACGCCCAGATCTCTTAGGACAAAGTCCCCATACCTGGATCCCTGGCCGACCCCTTTCATCCCTGTTCCTTTTCCTTCAAACATTTTCTGAGATACCCCCTCCTCTGCTGAGCCCTTTAAATGAAGGAAGTCTTCAGCCAGGGTCAAACCTTATTTGCTTCTCACCAGTAATGAGACACCTCTGTGCCTCAGTGTCCTCACCCATAAAATGGAGATAATCATGTCATCTCTCTAATAGGACTACTGGGAGACTGTGAACTGATACGTGGACAATGCTTACATTAATATCTGGAATAGAGTAAAGTTTATCTCAAGAAATATTGTCCATTGTTATTATTATGAAGATTGACCTCTCCCATTTTGAACAGGAATTCACCATGGGACTCCCACTGCCCTACAGTATATATTTCTCCCTCTTTCTGTCCATAACTAAGTGTATTTTAGTGCATTGCCTAATGCACTCCTCTTCTCTGTTGCTTTCTTTTGTCTAGTGGCCAGTGTCTGATTTAGGGAGGAGGTCCCCACTGGGAAGGGACCAGACCTGGTTCGGTCTCTGAGCCTTACTGTCCTCCTCTGCTGAACGGATCTAATCCCGTGCACCTTGTACTGCTAAAAGGGCTAACCCAAACAGCATCTGGAATAAATGGAAGATAAAACTGTCACACTGATTATCTGTCTGTGTTATCTGACTAGTATAAAGTTTGTTATAAGAAATCATCCATTTTTGTAGGTTAAAAATAGTCAAATGTCATATGGTTTGATCTTACGATAGTAACAATGATTATAATAAAAACAACAGCACACACCTTTTTTGAATGCTTCTGTGTGCCAGGTACTATCTTTTTTGGTTCATGTAGATTATGCCATTTAGTGTCTATGAACCTATGAAGCATGGACCATTATCTCCCCCATATATCAGATGGAGAAACTGAGGCACTAGGAGTTTAGTAAATATCCAGAGGTAACCTAGGTAGGAATGGGATGCAAACCTAAGGATTTCATTCTGACCTCATACACCCAACAAATACTCTCTACGGCTAGGCCTTCGGAACCCAGGCTCTGCCGTGTTCTTGTAGATACATAGCTCAGTCCTCAAGGACTGGAATCCTGTGCTTAACATCCAGGCAGTGGCCACGCTCCTGCTGCCTGGTGAGAGAGGGCCCTGATTCTGCTTTTTGTCTGCTTGAGTCCCTGAATCTGACTCCCTTCTAGCTTCTCCATCACTGCGTTCTGTGTATCCAAGGAACACTCAGCTGTTATTCACGGGTGACTATATGTTGGACCTCCCTGAAGAAGAATGCTTTACTGAACATCTCCCCGTAACATGTGCTGCCCCGTTAATCAGAAATGCCATGTTCTACGTACCATATAGTACTTGCTCCTTCTTCTAAGTCTGTCCCCTCTGTCCCTTCCCCATTTCCAAGCTGGTTCTGGTGTCATACCCATGCCCACCCTTCTGTCTTTCCTGCTGTCTTATGCAGATTATACCTAGCCCTACTCATGCATAGGACGCCACGGGGAGAATCCTGGGGATGCAGAATGCATGAGAATGAGACCTGGTCTCAGCATGCAAAGGGCTTGCAATCTCATTAGCACACAGAATATAGAAAAAGAAATGCAAGGTAGTGCCTACCGGGTGACGATTAAGCGGCATGAACATTTATTATGCAGTAAAGGCCCAGCATTAAGCAAAGAGTGAAGAATTGTGATCAGAATATC
This sequence comes from Manis pentadactyla, assembly GCF_030020395.1. NCBI lineage: Eukaryota > Metazoa > Chordata > Mammalia > Pholidota > Manidae > Manis > Manis pentadactyla. Next base: position 9,574,064 of record NC_080031.1, on the reverse strand, counting down.
ACCCAAACATTCCTGTGTATCATCTGCACCAAGCCTGGTGTCCCAGAATTAAAGGGAGCCCATAGGGCCACCTTTAGGAGCTACCTGAAAGGGCAGGGTTAAGCAAATCCCCTCCCCTCCAGCCCAGTCCATGCAACGGCAGTGCTGAGTCCCATTTATGCACCTCACTGCAGATGATCCTAAGGCTTTCGTCCAGTGACCACAGTTTAGTTCCCCCCAGTGTCTAGCCTGCCTGGGCCACAGCAAATTGCAGCCTAAAAGGGCACATTTATTTTTTCTGGACCCACAAAAACCATGCCTTTTTAGGTGATTTTTTTTCAGCCTCCCTTCTGCTAGCTGAATAAGCCTCATTTATCTGCAGCCATTAAGTCTATGCACAAGCAGGTATCAGGCATGACCAAGAAATCAATATGAGCTGGTGAAACAAGATATTTCCTCCCTCTTTTGTTCATCTAAATGAGGAAAGCTTCCAGTGGTGACCAGGGAGCAGCTGGCTGCTCAGCGCCCTTTTCTCTGTCCATGCATGGCCAAAACAGAAATCACTCTCTGCCAAGAACATGGTCCAAGGCTAAATTCAAAGACTTAATAGTGTGATGGAGCCAGTCTACAGTCTCCTTCTCATCTTGGAAGCTTTTAGAGAATCTGTTCGGGAAAAGGGTGGGAAGGAGAGATCAGAGGCTCATTGGGAAGAGATGCATGAGATCATCAGTCCCTCTATTTCCAGAAAGAACTATATGGTTCTCTAAAATTCTTTTCCCTCTGAAATTCTCAGAAACCTTTATTTCCAAAACCTATTCTTGAGACTTGTATACCTGTATACATCAGGACTTCTTTACTACATTTAGCTTTTATTCATGTAAGATAATTTATTATTGATGAAAGCCTTTATTCCTGAGCCTCGGTTGTTCAATGAGATTTTGGAACTTAGCAGCTTTGTGACTAAAGAGCAGGCCCCATCCATCATCATGCTAGAAGCAGACACTGGCTAAGGTTGAGGAGGTCGGCAATGGATAAGGCACTCATCTTCGTCTGCTTGGTACCATCTGCTTGGTGCATAGACTGTGGTGCCATCGACTGTGTGGCTTAAACAGCAGATGTTTGTTTTCACGGTCCTGGAGCCTGGAAGTCCACAAGCAAGATGCCAGCATGGCTGGTTTCTGGTGAGAGCTCTCATTCGGGCTGCTGATGGCCACCTTCTCGCCGCATGCCCACATGACTTCTGGGTACAAACACAAGGACAGCGTGCAGAGCAGGCAAGCCTGGTGTCTCTCCTCGTGAAGACACTGATCTCATCATGAAGGCCCCTCCTTCCATGCCTCATCTAAACTATCACCTCCCAAAGGCCACGTCTCCAACACGATCACATTGGGGGTTTAAGCTTCAACATGCGAACTGGGAGGGCAGCGGTCTGGAGGTAGGGAAGAGATACAATTCAGGCCATGGCAGCATTGTACTGTAGATACTCTCTGCCACTGTGGGAACCATCCCGATCAGGGGCAGGAGAGTCCTTCAGGCACAGGGCCACATATTTCTGATGGCTTCTCCTGTGGTTTCTTAGGCAGCTGTGGTTGGTGTGAGAGGGTGTAGTATCTATGCTGTGGTGTGATCTCTACTGGACTTGTAGCGGAAAGACAAGTTTCAGCCATCATACACCCATTAGGATGGCTCCTATCAAAGACACAAGAGACAAGAAGTGTTGGCGAGAATGTGGAGAAATTGAAACACTCATGCAATGTTTGGGGAATTGTTAAATGGTGCAACCACTATAAAACCAGTATGGCAGTTCCTCCAAAGATTAAAAATAGAATCACTCCAAGATCCAGCCGTTCCACTTCTGGGCATATATTCAAAGGAATTGAAAGCAGGGTCTTAAAGAGATATTTGTACACCCACGTTCATAGCGGCATTATTCACAATTTCCAAGAGGTACAAGCAACCCAAATGTCCATCAACAGATGACTGGGTAAACAAAATGCTTGTTTATGTGCATACAGTGAGATATTATTCAGCTAAAGGGAAGAAAATCTTGTCACATGCTATAAAATGGATAAACCTTGAGGACATTGCACAAAGTGAAATAAGCCAGTCATGACAAATACGGTATGATTCCACTCACAAGAGACATTTAGAGTAATCAAATTCATAGAAACAGAAAGCAGAATGGTGGTTCCCAGGGGATAGGGGAGGAGAAAAGGGGGAGTTGTGGTTTGATGGGTGTAGAGTTTCAGTTTTGCAAGATGAAAAATTCTGGAAATCGGTTATACAGCAGTGTGAATATACTTAACACTACTGAACTAGGCACTTAGAAATGCTTAAGGTGGTAGATTTCATGTTACATGTTTTTTACGACAATTTTTCAAAAACATATGTTGTAAGTCCAACCTTAAGCAGGTGTTAGCAATGAGAGAGTCACTGAAACTTTCTAAGCTTCAGTCCCTTCATCTGTAAAATAGGAGGGAATGATGTCTATCTCTTAAACTTGTAGTGAAATTGAAATAAGGTAAAGTAGATGGGAAACTTACAGATGATTAAGTGCAATACAGAGAGAGTCACTCACATTTTTGTTGCCTGGAAATCACTCTGCCTCAATGCCAATCATATTAAATGCATTAGCTGCCTACAAGTGTTTGAATGCTGGCCTCTACAAGGAACCATATGTGACGTAGGCACAAGACCTGCCTGTCATATCAATTCTCAGTGTGAGAGGACGGTGCAAGTTTTCAATGACATTTTGAGATTAACATTACATCACCAAGGCAGCAGAAAACAGAATAAGTTAGTTGGGTCTAAAAGCACTCAACTAGGATTTGTAAATAGCAACGTAGACTCATTAATGATTTTGGTTTATTAGAGAATGGTCAAGATGACTGGTTTTGTGTGATTCATTTTTCAGCTGCTACTCAGGAAAACATAAGCCAGTAAAATCCATTTGTGGGCTGTGAAATACTTAATGCTCATTTGCACTGTTTTATCATGAAAAAAAGCTCCTTCATAAAGAAGGCAGCAGGCAGCAGGAAGTAGCACATTCATATTAACGTGCCTGGGCTTCTTCAGAAAGCTCTGCTCCCAGGTTCCTGGATTTTGGGTAAAACACAAGGGGACAGAATATAAGCGCCCCACTATACACCCAGACTAGAAAGCCAAGATCCTTTTACCAAAACCAGAACTTAGTTCTCCTTCAGACATCTTCAGAAGAGGCTAGAAAAATGTTTTAAGAGAGACTTCTGGTACCCCATCATTCACAGACTGTGCCCAGAAGGGATGGGTCACAAAACCAGCCAATGGCTGTTCAGACCGTCCTGCTGCCCGCTGTAGGTCTTTGAGGAGGGATAGGAGCAGCATCCAGGTGGGTTCCAGAATGTCGGTGACGTAGGGATGACATATCTACAGGGCAGTTAACTGTCATTCATCTGTCAACATGAGAGAACAACGAGCAGTGATGGGGCCGACTCCAACAATAAGGCGATACTTTTTTAAAAGCCAGATTTGCCTTTTGAATGTTGCTATTTCTTTTAGAGAATTGATTTGGTGGGAGTAACTCAAGGGAGCTTTTCTCTCTTTGTTTGGCCCATACTTCCTGGTGTCTGAGGCCAAATCAAAAGCACTTTTTATCTCTAGGAAAATCTTGGATTTTCCTTTCAGTTCACATCCTAGTAGCCTGACTATTATGGCAAGAATCCTGAGGTAGACAGACAAGTGAGGTACCCTGCCAAAATACGGTCACCCACTCATGCAGCCCACACACCTAGACCTCACTAGGATTTTTGGTCTGTTCACTATTTTATTCCCTTTATCACATGGAAGAGCTCTGAGCGCTCTGAGCTCAATAACTATTTTCCAAATGAACAAATGATAGTCGCTGCTTGTGCATTCACGTGACCTTAAGCATTTGGTGAGAACGGAGCAGGTTCTCATGCGAGTGAAGCACAGGCATAGGGTATGTCACTGAACGTGTGACTAAAGATGATTAACCTTCTTGATATGATAATGGGGTCTGACACATACGCAGCTGGAAAGAAAATATGTAATAACACTTACAGTTATATAACAAATATAGTTATATACAAATAGTGTAGGACACTAAGAATGTATGTAGTTCAGGGAATCTTAAAATTTGAGAAAACAAACATGTAGGTAATGGGAACTAACAAAATTACTAATATGATATTTAGACTAAGCAGCTAAAGGATGTTGACATCTTAAAAAGTAATAATATCGTGATGGTAGACATTCCATCATGAATCATGTCTTAGGGTCCAGTTAAATCATTTTTGTTACTTTCATTCTTGGTCTTAATTTATAAAGATTTTATTTGACTTGACTGAATTTATGACCTTCTTGTGAGTCCTTGTAAAGTTACACACTTTAGATTCTTTTAAAGATAGCTTCTAGCCCATTACACTTTTTGAAAGAATCTTTATATGCATTACTCAGTTTAAAACATCTGTGCAAAGATTGAAGAAGATCAAATTTCGGAAGTCCAGAAAGCCTGAGAGCTCATCAAGTTTAAATTCTTTTCCCTCCACAACTTGCCTTTAGATCTCGACTCTCTGAGGCTTCCCTTTAGCACAAAGATAAATGGAGGAGGACAGGTAGAACTGAGATTTCTTATCCCATAGGTAACTGACATCAGGGTTCTGGAGAGTGTGCCCCGTCGTGTTCGTGAGGTCGCTAGTGGTTCAGAATGGAGCAGAAAGTGGAAGTCAGGGCAGGTAGCAACAGCTCCAAGTGGTTCGAACATTCCTCAAAGTCAGGCATGGACAACTTCGCATAGGAAGACATGAGAAAAGTGTGTGTGTTTGTGTGCACGTGTGTGTGTGTGTGTGTGTGTGTGTGTGTGTTCTGCAAGGGTCATCAGACTTTGGAGGCAAGTGCTGAACGTTCAGTTACTACCTCCCCAGCACGACCACCTCCCCTGGGCTACCACACTATTGATGCTCATGCCAAGCTACACATCAGAAAAGCTGATTATTTACTGGGTTATCAGAATCATAGGGATTCTATGAATTTGGTCTGGTTGAGGTTCAGGCATAAGCATTTTTCAGAGTTACATAGATAATTCTTACATTTGACCAGAGTGGGTCGTGCATGGCAGCAGGGTAGACTGAAGTTAGATAGACTTTACCATCGATGAAGTTGTTTAATCTTCAATCCAAGAAATTTATAAATACCATCTTCTGGGCTTTAGAGAAGAAAGAAGAATTTGAGTTATATATAGTTAATTAAACATGAGTTTACCTACACTTCCTCCAGAGTTCACACTAAAATGAGAGTAAAAGTTATAAAGCCAGAAGGACAGATAGAGCAATAAGGAGAAAACAACAGAAAAGAGATATCAACAAAGTTTTGGAAAATGGAATAGAGGCTGACTTCATAGAGCAAGAAAAGATACAACCCAAGGGTTTGCAGAGGGCAGGTTGATGAGATTCAAGGTGATTTGTGGCCCAGAAAACTTGAGAGGCTCAGAAATTGGATACACCAGCTAGAAAAATGGGGAGATGGTGGGACTGGAACCAGGGGGACCAGCCTGAAATGATAGGTAGTTGGTCCCTCAGGGCCTCTCCCTCCCCCTGTAAGATGCCAGACTCACTCCCTCTAGTAGAGAAGGAGCTTGGTGAGTCTCTGGAAAAAGCCAGATCAAGAGTCTGCAGACAGGATAGGGGAGAGAGGCACTGCACCAAAAGGGGGGAGTTCACTGGAAGCCGGACCGGCAGCCTTGGGAATCCAGCCCTTCTCAGCGGCTTCACCCCAGCAGTGCTGACTGCCAAGCAAATTCTCCCCAGGCAAACAACTGGGAGATCTTTCTCTATAGAAATCAAAGACCCTAAGAGAAAAACTTCTGAAAAAGACATTGAGAATACCCACAGTAAAACAGCAGGTTCTCTGCCCCATCACCACAGAGTGCAGGCAATGATTTGATAAGCTGCACCCATTAGTCCTGAGACTCCAGTTAGCTTTTTAGATCCTTTTCAATGGATAGCTAAGGATTGCCAGACTTAAGGAAAGCTTCTATTCAACTACAAAAGGCAGAAGAAGTAGAAGTCAAAGGAAATAGAGACAAAAAATATTAAATTTATAATTAGTATTCTTGGAGAGAAAAAGGGATACTGCACCATTAAGCAGAAGGCTATACAGCAATCAGGATGGTGTGGTATTGGTGAAGTAATAGACACACAGCTCAAAAGAACAGAATAAAGAACCCAGAAATAGATGAACACAAATATACATAATTGATTTTTGACAAGATACACAAGCAATTCAACAGAGAGAGGATAGTCTTTTGATAAGTGATGATGACACAATTCGACATCTATGGGCAAAAATAATGAACCTTGATTCAAACCTCACACCAAATACAAAAATTAACTCAAAACTTATCACAGATTTAAACATAATGTGAAACTATAAAATTTTCAGAAGAAAAGATAGGATAAAATCCCTGGGCCAGGCAAAGACTTATTAGATATGACACTAAAAACACAATACATGAAAGGAAAAATTGGTTGGACCTCATGAGAATTAAAAACTTTGCCCAGATGGAAAAAAACCCTGTTAAGAGGATGAAAATGAAAGCTACAGACCAAGAGAAAATATTTGTAAACCACATATCTGACCAAGGCCTTATATCTAGATTTATATAAAGGACTTTCAAACATCAATATAAAAAAAAAAACAGAATAATTTAAAAACATACAGAGGACATGAGCAGACATCTTCCCAACATGGAGATATAGATGGCAAATAAGCATATGAAAAGATGTTCAACATCACAGCCGTTAGCAAATTAAGATCACAGTGAGATCAATGAGATATCATTATACAACTTTTAGAACAGCTCAAATAAAAAGATAGTGGTAACACCCAAACTGTCCAGGATATATTGAAACTAGGTCATTCATAGATTGCTGGCGGGAGTGAGAACATTACAACCACTCTGAAAAATATTTTGGCAGTCTCTGATAAAACTAGACATGCAACTGCCAAATGACCCAGCAATTTCCATCTTGGCCATTTATCCCAGAGAAATGAAAAACTTAGGTTCACACAAAAACCTACACTTGAATGTTCGTAGCAGCTTTATTCATAATAAAAAAATACTGATAACAACCCAAAAGTCTTCTCTGAGTGAATAGTTGAACAAACACTGGTATATCCTTACAACTGAATACAAACTTATCAATAAAAAGAAATGAACTATTGATACATGCAATAACTTGGACAGACCTCAAGGGCATAATCCTTACTGAAAAAAAGCCCATCTCCAAAGGTTACATACTATATGATGCCATAGATAGAACATTCCAGAAATGGCGAAAAAATAGAGATGGAGAACAGATTAACAGTTGTTAAGGGGACAGGGAAGGAGATGGAGTCGGATGGGTGGGTGGGTATCCATACAAAGATGGAGCATGTGTGTGCTCTTTTGTGGTGGTGGAACGAACAGTTCTGGATCTTAATCATGGGGGTGACTATGCGAATTTGTACATGGGATGAAAGTGCATAGGACTATACACACAAACACATAAATGAATGCGTTTTAAAAATATTGAAAACCTAATAAGATCTGTAGTTCAGCAAGGCTTATGCTTCTTATTAACTTAGATGCATAAATACTTTTTAGAAGTTAAGGTACCAATGTCAGTTTTCTGGTTTTGTTTTTGCATTACAGCTAAAAAAGATGTCACCATTGGAAGCTGGCTGAAAATTGCACAGGACTATTCATACTATTCTTGCAACTTCTGTGGGTCTATAATTGTTTCAAAATAAAAAAGTTTAAACAAAACAGGGAAGCTTAAAAAGTGAAAATTAGAAATATATTTTTTTAAATGACCTACCTCCTTAAAATTTTAAAGACTTTTTGGTCTGCTAAAGCAGAATAAAGTAACTGTAAGAGAGCCATTTCCTAATGAAAAGATACATGTGGTCATGGAAAGAAAGCCCCAAAGGGAGGCAAGAGCTAAAGCAAACAGAAGTAAAAAGCGAACATCTGGAATTTACAGAAGAAAAATAATATGCCTTGAGCAGAGAAGTGGGTACAGAATTTAAGTTATAAGGAAGCTGTGAGTTCACTGACACTCACGCACAGAGGAAATAATAGAGACAGACAGGCTGGAGCAAATCTGGATCTGGGGAGTTGGAGGAGAACATCTCTGTGCAGCCAGATGGAGCGGCAGGGGAAGGAAATCACTTTGGAATGGTAATACAGAGACTACACCTCCGGTGCTTGGGGGCACTGATTGAGGCTGAAACAACGCCATCCTGACGGAGAACCAGAGCCACTGCCTCATATATAAGTTCTACTTGTCCACTGAAGCCCGAGGCATATTAATAAGAGTTCTCCTCACAACCTACGTATGCATAGAAACTTCATTTTTTCAAAAATGTTTCGTATCCATCACCTCACTTGAGCCTCTTCATTCATGAGGTAGTCATGGAAGACTTTTTTTTTTAAGTAAGAGAATTAAGAACCTCTGAGGTTTCACTGACTCACATGAGTATGGTGCTACATTTCAGGTATGGGGCTGTGGCAGTCAACTCTGAACTCCGAACTCTGAACTGTGTTCGCTGTTTTCCTGTTGGACCAGGTCATCTCCCAGTACACAGACGCCTGTGCAGTATGGTGTCCAGACAGTGAGAAATTCAGAGAGAAAAGCTACCAGCAAAATCCAGCCTCATAGAAAGACCTCTGCTATTCAAGGAACCATGATAACAAAGAAAAACTGTCAGTGTATTTGTGGGTTTTATTTTTCTTCAAAAATAGAAATGAAAATATGCAAATTTCACCCTGACTGGCTATATATTTTCAGGTAATTCCTGGGTGTTAGTCATACATGGGTCCTGTATTAAGCAGAATTTATTTTTATCTTCCCACCTTCCAGCTGAAGCTTAGAGAGCTGTTCTTTGCCTGCTGGATGGTGTTGCCATAGAAACTGCTTCAGGGGAAGCAGAATCTCTCTTTATAATGTTGTGACGGCAAGCACAGACTGAAGCCGACCAGCCACTCCCAGACGACTAGTATTCTGGGACTCAGAAAGGGCTCCATCTCCTCTGCTCCAAGATTTCTTGCTGCTGGGATGTGAAGTATTTCCCAAACAGATCAGTGTCCAAACACATAAAAAAAAAAGTGTCTTTTGCCCCCTGATGCCCGATCTTCATTAGCCCCTTGTTAGAAGTTGGCTGAGAAATGCAGGTTAGAATTAATGAGGAATACTCCAGCTCTCCTCTGGAGTTGGCTTCACAAAACCAATGTGTGCATTTCTTCCACATCCATGTTCATGGATGTCACACTGGTAGCTTGCAGTTAGCACTGGTAGGAGTCTTTACAACCCAGAAACTGGTAAATCCTACAGATCAGGGCTTTATAGGTATCCCTGAGTCCAAAAGCAATAAAGTAACTCAGATTTACATCTGAGACTAGAACCCAGGTCTCTTCTCCAACTTGTACCACCCTTGTAACTTTTATATACTCCTACTATCATACTGTGCAGTTATATTTTAAAGGCATGTCACTTTGGTTAGACTATATCTTCTTGAGAGCAAGGATTCTTACATATCTGTGTATCACTAGTTCCAGGTATGGTGCCTGGTATGTGGAAAGTGTTCAACAGATATACGGTGAATGAATTACTGAATGAATAAATGAATGTTAGCTCTGGAAGAGCTGAGAAAGAATCTAACACAGTCAGTATACTGGTAGGAAATGACTCCGAAAAGTAACAGTAACTTGCCCAAGGACACAATCATATCAACAATTGAGTCAAGATGGCAATTTAGCTGATACCTTTTTAAACTATGCCATGTAGTCACCTAGTTCCAAATGCCCAGTCCTTGTGACAAATATCACATTTGATTTGTACCCTACGCCTTTCCTATTACCTTAGGCTTATTATATGGTGATTCCCCTGCACTGGAATTTCTCCATCCTTGTCTGGGTGTTGCCATATCCCTAATGCCCCCTTTCCTGCCCCAGTGAGACAGAACTACTAAGAGCAGGAGCTTCAGGACCTTTACATCAGACCACAGCGCCTCTCCTCTGCCTCCCTTCCCTTCCCTTCCCTTTCCGTCCCTCCCTTCTCTTCTCTCTCCTTTTCTCTCCACCCCTAGTCCTAGATTGGCTTCTTCCCTTGAAGGGTAAGAACCTTTCATAAGTTACACCTTGAGGTCTTTCTCTACAAATCTTTAATGTAACTAAATCTCATCGATGCTCTGGATATACAGGAGGGATGTCACCTACAAGGTAGGGTAAAAAAGAAAACCACATCAATGGATTTTTTTTTTTTAAATATCACCTCTGCAGATGTCAGTATTTCTAATAAGGTGTTTCTCTAAATGTATCTTTTCTCCCCTGCTTCCTTCCTTATGACCTTGACTCAAAGCTCTTCTTTCTCTCCCCCTCTTTCTCTTCCAGGTCCCTCTGCTTTTTCATAAAACAAAACATAATTATTAAAGGTATGGAGTGGTGTGCTGATGCTCAGTAGAATACTGGTTTATCAAAATGCTAATATGTTTTGGGCAGCTTTTACTAACAGGTACTGAGTTAAAAAAAAAAAAAGCTGTTTTCCAGATCAACAGCCGCACACCAGGTCCTTGGTGATATGTTGATTGATTTGCTCCAGTACAGAAATCCCATCTGACACAGCAGCTGCAACTGAAGGCACTGCCTGATTAGGTTTCAACAGTCGATCATTGGTCAAGGTGAACCTGTCTTCTGCACAGGTAAAAAAGTCAGCCATGAAAGGAAATTCGAGCGACTCCCCATCATTGAAACTAAAGCGTTGAACACAGACTGTCTGGTCAGGGCATCCATACCCATAAGCTTACCCTGAACCAGCCATTCTCATACATGTGCCTCAGACTTTTTTTTTCTTCAAATTTTTGGTATGTGTGGTATCTTGCATTTTTTTGGTATATATGGTTCCTTCTTCTTGATCACACTTCTCCTGATCCCCCAGGCCTGCCAGAATGTCCCTGTAGATCTCTAAACATAGAGATAATAGATGAGAGGTGGTTCCGGTGAGCCTTGAGGAGGGTCAGCACTCCCCTGCAAGACAAGCTCTGGAGAGCTTTTAAAGCGCCTTCGGGCAAGGTAAGTGAAAGTCCTCGGAGAGGAAGAAAAGCTATTTCTACACACAAAATTTTGGGGTTAAGCTTCTCAGGTTCATCACAATCTGCCCACTTGCTCCTGGCCTAACTTTTCGGGTCCTTGGTCTTCCCTATCAAAGCTCTAAACTCATCCTGAAAGAATTCAGTTTGTGTTGTAATTCAGCCCTTGAAGCATTAAACTTTGCATTTGGTCTCCAGAAATCTCAACCTTAAGGCTAAAGGTTTATTTCAGGGAAGTTATAGAAACTCTGGGGTTTTTTTGTCTGGAACTTCAGCTGGGAATTTAAGCCCTGATCTCATTATTTTCTTTCTCCGGTGAACTTGGAAGACGCCAATCAATACCATAGTCCTTAATTTATATTTAAATGTCTATGGAACCATCTTAGTCATCAGAGCCTCCCTTTCTATAAACACTTCACTCCAGGTGACCACAAGTGATAACTACATAATTTTTTGACCATTATATGTCCTTGACTACTGGTATCCTATTTCCCAGGGGCAACATAGCCCCTGGTGGCTTTAAATTTAACCAGATCAGAAAAGCGATTCAGATTCTTATCTTTCAAGTTCAGCTCCTCTGGAATCACATTTGGTTCCAATATTGTGTCAGTCAGAGAAAGAGAACCGCTGTGAGTATTATGGATATAAAAGACTTTCAGACCTTACACTTTATTATAGGAATTAGGAAAGTGCAAGGAGCTAAGGAAGTGAAGGTCTGGAAGAAAGAGTTGGAGAATCAGGAAAAGAGTGTTGCAGGGAATTCTGAGAAGCAATCATGTCAACCCACTGAAGTGGGACCACAGAGGAGACACCTGTGGGGAGGTCTGTGGGCAGCTGCCGCCTTGATGTTAGCCACTGCCTCAGTGGGTGCACGGCCAGGCCTAGGGCTCCTGTTGGCATTCGGGGCCAGCTGTCCGGAAGACAGGCTGCATGCAGGGCAGAGGAAAGCAAGAACAGGCAGGGGCCCACAGGGCACCTCTGTGTCTGTCTGACTGATGAACTTCTAAAAGTGAAGCAGCTTTGACCTTCCGAATCTCATGCACGTTTTGCTTTTGGCTAGCTCTAAGCGGAGCCATACAGGGTAGGCAATTCTGAGAAATACGGTTCCCAGTTTGAACACATCAACACAGCAGAATCTTTGCCCATGGAAGAAAGCGACATGAAGTGCAAACCCAGAGAAGAATGTGGAAATACACAAAGACCCATATAACCTGCTGAGAGACAAGAACAAACGTGTGGCGGCATTTGCACCGCGGTCAGCTTGTATCTGTGGGTCTGAGGCTGAGATGGCAGAAGGTGGGGATCGAGAAGAAGAGAATCATCACTTCCCTCCCTTTTTACTTAGACAGGCTATTAAGTTAGGTTTTCCTCTACTCCATATTTTAAATATTTAGTCATCAAAAAGCAAAGAAAATGGAAAGTTACAACTCAGTTAATCCTCCAGGGAATCTACTCTCAGGGGATCTATTCACTAGACATTGTCATTCTAATCCCATTTTCTATAAAATTTCATGGTTCTTTTTACTGTAAAGAACAATTAATATTAAGAAATTTTCTCCACACAATTTATTAAAGTGCTGTCCCAGAGCTTCCTTCCTGGGCTGATTCAGTAACTCATACTGGAATTACAGAAATTGGTGGATGAGCTACATTATTTGTCATTGTCCCTCCCACTCTTCATGCTATAATTTTACTTAAGATACAATCTCCTTCCTTGCTATTTCCTAATAATACAGGCACGCAGGGTAACTGCAGGTGGATCTGAAAAGCTGAAACACAGGCCTAACAATTTGCATCAGTAAGGAATTTGGCCATTTACAAAGCACTTTCAAATGTGTTTTCACGATTGAGTCCCAAAACAATCCAATGAATTGAGCAAGGCCAATGTCATATCACCATGTTTATGGATGTGGAAACTTAGTCACTGGGCTTTTTTTTAAACCCCTTGGTCTTCCCAGAGCTCTTTCAGTTCATGTGCACGATGTGACACAAATTATGCAACTGACTACGGTTATTGAGTCACTTGCTTTTTTCTGCGGGAGTGACTGTAGAAGATTCCACTCCATCGATACTCTATCACCTGGTAGTTTGTATGATCAATACACAGATTTTGAGGTGGTACTGAAGAGAGAATGTGCTTAGATAAAAGAAAGACCTGGATTTGAAGAACCCATCACTTCCTAGCTGTGTCACTATAGGCAAGTGATTTAATCTCTCTGAGCTTCAGTTCTCCTATTTTAAAAATCAGAATAATGTTTGCAGGTTGTAAAGATGACATTAATAATGCTCATTGTTAGAATGCCTACTGCAATGCCAGGTACAGAGCAGGTGCTCGACAAATGCCATATTTTCATGTGTAAATCCTTCTTATCCTTTAAGTCCTAGTGCAGTTCTATATAAAGCACTCCCTAACCTCGCTATCATTTTCCAATTTCATTCTACCCAAAACCACTCCAAGCTCTTCTTAATTGTTCTCAAGCTTTTATATTCTGCTCTTTTTTATCCATTTGACAAACATGTACGGAGTGCAAACTATTAGCAGACACCATACTAAACTCTGCCTATAAAACAGTGAAGAAACCAGGCCTGTTTCTGCCCTCCAGGAACTTACAATCAAGTAGAAAGCCAACCTCATTCTAGTAAACACATAGACTTGCTGTGCAGTAACAAATGGTGATTAAATGCTATGAACACAAAGACCAGGTTGCAGTGTGGAAGGCTGAGTTTAGCTTGGGTGGTGAAAAAATGTTCTCTTTGGAGTGACATTTAAGCAGAGACCTGGGGATTCTAAAAAGCCACATTTTTTTCATGTGATGATGAAAAAATAGCATCTCACTGGGGAGAGAACAGCAAATGTGGACACCCTGCTGGGGGAGAAAACACTTAAAAAGCCAGCGTGGCTGGAGCACAGTGAGCGAAAGGGATGATGAGGTCAGAGAGGCAGGCATGGACCAGACACAGACATTCTTTGGCTTGAGTTGGACTCTCCCAAACACCAACCCTGAGACACAATTTTGGGTACCGAGTGCATTTAGAAAGTAGAGGGGTGGGGAAAGAGAGGGGAGGAAATGAAGGCGGCAAAGGGTGTGTGATTGCACATGCACAGGTCACCACTGGAGACTCATGCATCTCAATCTCCCTGGGAAACTCCAACACGCAGTATATAGTGAACACACGCCCAAGAAGCTAGGAAGCAGGGCTCTTCATCAGCCACATTCCTAAGTTTGTATGCACTAAATCCCTGGTACTTCCAGCTTCCTATGTGCAAGCCTAGACACTCACAGGCAGAAAAACAAGCCCAGGAGCACACATTTATATGCAGAAAACAGCCTCCAACATGTGGAGGGGGATGCGGAGGAGATGGAGTGGGAAATGAAGGAAGCCACTGCCGTTACAAAGTTCACCCACAAAGGCAGCTCCCCCTCCACAGTTCTGGTGGTGTCTTCCTTCCAGCTCCAGCCTAGTCTAGCCAGGAACAGATACTCATGCAAGTTGCGGCGGGAGGTGACGTTTTCAGAGAATCTAAATACAGCTCCTGAACTCAGCAACTGTGAGAACACTCGATGGCCCTCACCGGTTCAGCATGAATTCTGGGCGGCTGGGGAAGAACTTCTAGGAACGCTGCAAATATGCTGCTACTCTCTCCACAGAGTGGTGTCAAGCCAGCTGAGCCTGCGAGTTGAGAAGTGAAAGCTGGGGCTTCTCAATTCCACGTCATGAAACAAACAAACCAAAAAAGAAAAGATTATGTCAGCTGGAACCGAGCTGTGGCTGTTCTGCCTGCTTCTTGCCAGCAAAAAATGACAGGGAGAGAGAGAGAGAGAGCAAATGAGAAACAGAGGAGAAAAAGAAAAAGAAAAAAGAAACAGAAAATACCTAATCCGTCCCACCAAGATGTGTCTACCCTTGATTTCCATTAAGTCCTGAGGAAGTTCTTTCTTAGCTCAAACCCAAGTTTTCTTATTGCCATTGAATCTCATCTTATATTTACTTTCTCTGAGAAACAAAGCTTCTGGGTACAAAGAAACGTGGTGTAGGATGTGCCGTAAGGGCTCTGCTATTGGAGTCAGACAAACTGGAGTTTGAATCTGAGACTCTCCACTTATGAGCTGTGTGACTTTGCAGAGCTTTTCCTCATCACTGCACTGCACTTTCCTCATAAATAAAATGGGCATAATAATAACACATCTATTTAGGTTGTTGGGAAGATACACTGAGATAATATATGCAATGCTCTACAATTACAAACTCAATAAACACCAGTTACAAATATATTAGTAGCCCACCTTTGTTAAGACATTTATTTGCAAAGTCTCCAGCACTGTAATATAACTTTTAAGCTGAGTATGAATTAGACTCTAGTTCTCTCTCTCTCTCTTTTTCTTTCTTTTTGAAGTCATCTTTTGTTTTTTACATAGCTTAGAGGGGATTTTTTTAGTCACTTTCTGATTGGTCAAAGTAGAATTTAAAGGAATCTAAAATCTTTCACTAATTTGCTTTAAAACTCAAGACATCGCCCTCTACTTGGTAAATCTCAGAAGAGGCCAGAATCCTCTTCTCTCTTTTCATTTTGTTCCTGGAGACCCAAGCAGGGGACCATTAGTGATGAGATTTAAAGCAGCAGCAGCTTTCTTACTCTTAGTTTCCACCTCAACCACACACAAAAACAGGGCCAAGGGTATTTCCCTTCCCTTCTGCACAAAAACAAGAGGCATCTTCTTCTCCCTCTGAGATTTGATTTCCCCCTTGGGGATGGCTGTCAATGCACAGTGGCTTACTTATTTGCTGTTACATTTATGCAACATGAATACCAGTTGCAGAGGGACTGTGATGCTGCTAAAACTCAGCTTTGCCCTTTTATGGACAAACTTGCCCCCCCCCCACCCCGCGTTTGGACTTTCATGTCCTTCATTTCTATTAACTGAGTCTTTTTTGACCCCCTCCCCCAGTCCTCCACAACACTACATCTCTTAAAATCCTACCAAGGAGGTACTATGCTCCATTTTCTTCTGGAAGAGTGGCTTTCATTATCCTCGCTCCCCATTGCCATACTCAGACCATAGTTTTGTCCACGTGACTAAACTAGCTCTTCCTTTGAAGACTTGGTGCAAGTCACCATGTTGCTTTGGTTGCATCCTCCTCAAAGCTCTCTGCCAACTTCCTTATCATTTGCCCATCTTACTCAGTGGCTGTTCATCTGAAGAATGATTATTCTCTCTTCCTATCCCCAACATCACCTCCGGGAGTGCCAGTAATCCATATTGAAAATGCTTCTCATATTTGGCCTCATGCGTTCTTTACCCTTTGTGGATAGAGTGAAGGTTTCTATGGCCAGGATTCTCACCTGACCCTGCTTGGCCAGCTTACTACACACACATGGGCAATATGTTGCTATTGACTCCATATGAAGAGCTCTGCCCAGTGCTCTGGGCTGCATGGCTGCAGGGCTGCAAGGCTGCAGGAAAGCAGAGACTGGAGTGGTGGCAGCGCTGAGGACAGAGACTGAGACGGCTGCAGGGGTAGAGAGGCCTGGAGGTAGAGATTGGCTTGCTGCATGCAGACTCGCTCTGAGTGGACGGGATTCTAGTGATTGACCTGCCCCCGTGGGAATAAAGTTGGATATAAACCTTTCATCCTAAGAATGTTCCGTTGTCGTTCCTTGGTCTCATTGAATCCATAGTGAACTTGCCCGGCCCCGAAACCCATTGGTAAGACATCTTTCTTTTTAATTCCAGAGGCCTGCAAACACCCACCAACTTTAAATCCAGTCCAGCTGAACATTTAGTGAGTTCAGTAAAGAACTGTGGACTCACTGACTCACTGACCTGGATATGAACCTGAAACTTCTCCCTCTGTTTTATCCCTTTGAAGGCTAAAAATGCATTTGGTTTGATTTTATTGCTTTTAAAAAAACCTGGCACTAATATTTGCATGCATGGAAAAATAATTCAAACTTTTTCATTACTGTACCAATTGAAAAATTACATATTCCCCATCTCCTAATGCCAATCCCCTCTGTCTACAATGTACTCAGTTACTTAGCAGGATCCCACAATACAGACTTGTTTATCCTTTAAAGTGGCTTCACATTGAAGATGCCAGTCCCCAAAAGATCCTGACAATTATCTCTTGCTCTTCCATCTCTCCAAGCTACCAGTACCCCTAAAATTGCTTCTTATGCCTATTGTCATCACCAGTCACCCTCTGATTCTTTATTATTCTTTCCTATTACATCTATTAGACTTGGCCTATAATTAACCACTTCACACACATACTTGCTACCACTCCAGGATGCTTCAAAACCTTGAACTTCTACTCCACCTTGCCATTCTCCAGCCTTCAGGAATGGCTGCCAAGTGTTCCTGGAGAAACCCTTGAAGCCATTTGGATGGCATCCACCACAAAGCCATTCTCTGTTGCGTCTACTCACAACTGCTTCCATTCATTGCTTTTTTCAAATTTTTTATTAAGATATGATTGATATACACTCTTATGAAGGTTTCACATGAAAAAACAATGTGGTTACTACATTGACCCATATTATCAAGTCCCCACCCATACCCCAATGCAGTCACTGTCCATCAGTGCAGCAAGTTGCCAGAGATCCACTATGTGCCTTCTCTGTGCTACACTGTTCTCCCCGTGATCCCCACACCATGTGTACTAAACATCCCCTTCTCCCTCCCTCCCCACCCGCCCTCCCACACCCCTCCCCTTTGGTAACCACTAGTTCATTCTAGGAGTCTCTGAGTCTGCTGCTATTTTGTTCCTTCAGTTTTGCTTCATTGTTATACTCTACAAATGAGGGAAATCATTTGGCATTTGTCTTTCTCTGCCTGGCTTATTTCACTGAGCATAATGTCCACCAGCTCCATCCATCCTGTTGCAAATGGTAGGATTTGTTTCTTTCTTATGGCCGAATAGTATTCCATTGTGTATATGGACCACATTTTCTTTATCCATTCATCTAATGATGGACACTTAGGTTGTTTCCATATCTTGGCTATTGTAAAAAGTGCTGCAATAAACATGGGGGTGCATATGTGTTTTTGAATCTGAGAATTTGTATTCTTTGGGTAAATTCCAAGGAGTAGGATTCCCGGGTCAAATGATATTTGTAGTTTTAGTTTTTTTGAGGAACCTCCATATTGCTTTCCACAGTGGTTGAACTAGCTTACATTCCCACCAGCAGTGTAGGAGGGTTCCCCTTTCTCCGCATCCTCACTAGCATTTGTTGTTCTTAGTCTTTTCGATGCTGGCCACCCTTACTGGTGTGAGGTGACATCTCATTGTGGTTTTAATTTGCATTTCCCTGATGATTAGTGATGTGCTTCCACTCATTTTTAATCATCCTCTTTCTAGAGACTTTTCCATCTCTCATTCTCTTCAAGGCCCTGGTTTTGTCCAGCTTCCTACTCGTAGAAGTTGTGTTTATTGCCTGTTTGTCTGACATATAATCTGTGTCATCTGAGCAACTTCAAGTTCTTTTCTTCCTACTTCAACATCTTTGTACATATTCCTCTTCCTCCTCCCCTAAGTGTGAGCTTAGCCCCAGTCAGTGCTTTTGGTCTGAGCCCCTCCTGTTTGGTATGAAGCTCCTCCATCCGTTATCTGCATCTTTGGTCTTCCGCTCTGAGTTGACGTCTAAAGCTTTGGCCTGTATGACCTTCCCTAAGAAAGTGCTTACATATCCTACGGTTTCCTCTCATCACTTTCATGTCACTCTTTCATTCCCACTACCAAATATTTTGCAAGTATAAAAACAAATACAGAGAAAACCTGGTGGTTGCCATAGGGAAGGTGGGGGGAGATGGACAAAATAGGTGATGGAGATAAAGAGGGACAAACTTCCAATTATAAAATTAATTGGTCATGGAAATGAAAATACAGCATAAGGAATATAGCCAATATTTATAATATAATATAAAATATAATATTTTAGTACCTTTGTATGATGACCAATGGTAACTGCACTTACCATGGTGGGCATTTAATAATATATAAATTGTCAAATCACTATATTGTACACCTGCAACTAATCTAATGTTGCATATCAACTGTACTTCAATAAAGAAAAATCACATCGACTAGTTCTGCACAAACAGTTCGTAACCTCTTCCATTCTATTGCCTCCTCTCCTTTCTGCTGAAACTCCTCAAGTCCATCAGTGATTTCCTAATCACCAAGTCTCCCAGCCAAGTTTTCTCCCAATTAGTCCTCTGCCACCGCCCTTGCTGTTGGCGTGAACATTCCCTCTTTCCTCCCTGACGCAGCACTATTTTAATCTCCTCCTGTCACTTTGATCACTCTTTTTCCATCTCTGTTACTGGCCCCACTGCTTCCTATACCTCCTAAATTTAGGCATCCTTAGATCTCCTATCACTTTATAGTCTCTCTTTCAAATATCACCCATTTTCATTGCTTTAATTATCACTCCCCGAGAATGCCTCTTAAATCTTGATCACCAACCCACATTTAAATTTCTGATCTATCAGTATCTGAAACACAAAATACACCACATTAGAATCAAGATTCATCATTTTTGTCCCCAAATCCCCACTCCTGCTATCTTTTCTGTAACGTGTAATGGCATAAGCATTTTCCCCACCAACCTTGACTTGAGTGATCTTTCCTCCCTTGCCCCACATTGGTCATTTGCCAAATGCAGTGTATTATATCTTCACGTTTTCTCCAGAATCAGACAATCCCCACTCCCACTGCCCTACATCAATCCTTCCTTCCTTTTACTACAACCACTGCAATCGTTTCTCCTATTTTTCCCACTCCATGTCTCCTATTCTGCCAGATTCATTTTCCTAAACCCATTTCATACCACCTTACTCTCATGCTTGAAAATTTCTGATGACTCCCAATTATCTATCAAACTAAGTCGAGGTTCCTTGACAGGCATTCAAGACTACTCAGTTCACTTCATTTCCAACATTACCCAGCATTATTCCTCTAAATATGCCCGTTTAGATGAACTAAATCATTCACTTCCCTTATCTCAGGTCTGAAACTTGACTGCCTCTACGCTTTTGTTCATGTTGTTTTGTTCATGTTAAAAATGCCATGCTTTTCGATCACATCCTATTGAAATCCTATCTTTGCTTCAGGAAGGTTTTTAATGTACCTTCTTCGGGTACTTTTTAGTGTTCAAGATGTAACCTACCTTTCATCTGATCTCTGTGTCTTACCCTGAATCTGCGCTGTATCACAACCATTTGTGAATGTGCTATCTTCTCACCACTGACATCTTAGCCTCACTATAGATTGTGTCTTTAATACCACTTTCCAAGTACTTTGTTCCTGCAGATTGAAAGATGAATAAAAATTTTCCTGATTTCCCAGTCAAAACCTCCTTACCCAACGGAAGCCTGTATTTACATTTCTTATCCCTATTCCCTAATGTAGGCTTCTCCTTCACCCAGAAGGTGGGTGTGTCCCTGCTGCCACTCCTTAACAGGGGGAGAGCACAGAGAAAGTGGAGCCTTGATTCCCTCTATGGCAAGGGAGAGTGTATGTTCTCAAATCCCTATGTTGGAATTCAGAATACAAATCTTTGCCCTGGATGGAGACAGACCCCAAAGCACCTAGTTACAAGGTTATCTGACAAGAGCTAAGGTAGACGCGTGTGCTGGGGGAGCTGTGGGGGGTCTTCTGTGGAGGGACACCAGGGAAGAATAAGTCTGAGGGCAGGGTGAAGGAGCTTGGCAGCTGCCCAGCTCAGTCAGGTTTTCTCAGCGAGTGGGACTTCATGAATCACTCTGAAGTGCAAAGTCCAGCACAACATCTTTCCCAAATACTAGACACAGTCACATTCTCTCACACGTACTTACAGAAATGCAATAATTTTTAAGAGCTATGTTATTGTTTCTTACGGTTTGGATATAGGCGCCCTTCTCTTTCCTTTTTCAAGTCCTGGAATTGGTGTGTTGAGCTCTTCCTGGCCACACACAGCTGCTGGGGGAAGTCGGGGTCCATGGGAGAGGTAAGTGAAGGACATCAGAGAATACAAAACAAGGATGGCTCTCACATGCAAGTGGGGCGGCCGAGTCATTGAGCTTCTCTTGAATTTAGTTTCCTAAAAAATGAAGATCGTAATAATGCCTACTTCTTATTTATGAAGAAGGGGGAGGAAAATATTTATTAAGTTTATGCTAAGAGCCAGGCATTGTACCAGGTGATTTATATGTTTAATCATTTAATCCTCATAAGTAGCTACACAGTATGTATTTTTCAGCCGAAGAACCAAAGGCTCAAAGGAATTCAGTAACTTGCCCAAAGTTACAGAGGCAAAAGGCAGAGTATCAGTGATAAACCCCAAAGATATCACTCTTTTTCTTTCACTCCATTCAGCCTGTCTAAACCATACCCTTACCTGAAAATGGCAGTGCCGTCCTGTGAAAGGTGCCCAGTTAAGAACCAGGAGTGAGCCACCTGCCTCTACAAGGTGAGCCTCTCAGAACACCCATTAGCCCACAATCTACCCTTCCTTTCATTTGGGAAATTTTACTCATCTACTCAAATATTACCTCTTTCGAAACTTTCCCAGCTGTCCCCCTGATCTGCAGCCCCAAAGCATAACCTGTGGCTCCATCTTCCAGGCCACCTGTATACAGTAGCACTTACCACACGATCTCACAGTTCCTTGTTCTAAAGCCAGAGACGAGTTCAATACCTGCCATACAGTAAGGACTCAGCAAAAGTTTTCTGAATAGATGAATCAATGAACGAATGAAATACAGCAGTACACACGTCATTTAACCTCTCTACATACCTTTAAAACAACATCTAAACTAGGTGGCTGGTCTCTCACATCTCACAGGGGTATCATGAGAATTCAGTGAAATAGGTTGTGTTCTTAATAATACAACTGTTGGATGAGGCCGAGCCATTGTTACTTTTACAAAAAACAAAAATAGATCAACAGGGAAGTTTTCATTCATGTTAACCCATGTGAACTCTCTAAATGATAAGTGATTGTAAGTATTAAAAACAAGGAGGAAAAAGAACACAAATTCTATTGTGTTTTCTCATGCCTATTTACTTAGGTTCCATACTTTTCCATCATACTAGATGTTGTGTTGTGAGTAAAGGGGTTATGCCAGTTTTTCTCACATATAAATACACATATGCACACAGCATCCATCTTAGAATCTTACGTTGTATAATGAGTCACTAACTTTCTGACTGATTTAAACATGAATGTGTCTTTTGACGGCAAATATATAGGAAGAAACCTTAGTTCCTTAAGGTTTTGGAGAAAAAAAGTCTTGGGTTGAGTTATAGTTCTGTCACATACAAGTTGAATGAGCAAGTCATTTAACTTCTCTCTTATTTATTCCAAAAAAAAAAAAAAGAATGGTGTCTACTTAAAACTGTTGCCAGGATTAAATCAGTTAATCCATATACAGTGTACGGCATTGTTCTGGGGCTAAAGCATGCCCTCAAATACGATGATGATGATAATGATGTGGATGATAAAAACGGCAACAGAGGTAATGATAAGCATGAAAAGTTTATTATTTCTCATCATGCAGAAGTTCACAGCTTTGCACATCTCTGTAAGAATTAAAGAAATAATCTAAACAGGAGCCTAACACCTCTTGGTTTTAGAGGACTATTCAAGACACACCCACACATCTACGCAACATTATTTCCTGTGTGCTCCCAGCAACTCTGGAGACTGACAATTAGAGAGAGAGAATTGGCTCAAAAGATTCACGGGAATGTCAGTGCAGTCTCAGAGTGGAGCTAGGCCTGGCACATAAGCCTCCTGCACCCCACCCTGGAATCATTTTGTAGTTTAGTTTTCACCTTCAATAATGTTTCTGATGAGCACTGAGTTAGCCAGGCCTCAACTGTTGCTGCTCCTGCCCCAAACACCAAAACAAGAAGAGTATTTACATCAGCAGCAAAGGCAGTAATGACACTCACTTCACTAAGAGGCTTTCCTCCTGCCGGGCCTAAGAGCTTCAGCCATTTACGTGCCAGAAAGGCACAGAAAATCTTTCCAGGCTAACAGCAATATTTGAAAGACTACTTTCTTCTGAGAAGCTTGAAGTACCTTATCAGCAATTATATCTTTTTTGCCATTCAAATGTTTAGATTATATTGGATTTCATAATTACCTATGGACAGCATTCTCATGGATGTGTATCCATGGGCTTCCTGAAGAGTAGTTAAGAGTAGTGTGATGTTAGCTTCTGTTGTACACAGTGTGTGCTGGGTTTGGGGCACTCCTGGGTGTCAGGAAAGTTCTAGCTTCCCTAATCATTCAGATGGAATTCAGTAAAATTCAACAGACAATTTTGGCCCCATCTTAACCTGCCAGGTTCTCTGCCATGTGCAGCTCCGGGAAGGATCACATAGTCTGGCCATCATGTCACTGTTTCCTGTTCTAATCCCAAACTTCCCTTGGCTGGTGACAGAAACCACGCAGCTGGCGAGCAGAGTGAGGGAATGGTTCGAGGGAGCCTGATATCTCTCAGCCCCATTTGTGCTCTTTGGCCACAGTCTAAAATAAACATGTTTCTTCCCTCTCCGTGCCCCATGAGTGTGCACTACATTTCAAAATCCATTTATAATTTTTAAAAGCAGGCACTTGACTTGCCCACATTGGGCTCCAATTTCTGCATCTTGACTCTTAGCTCAGGTAAGTGTTAATCTTGAAATGCTTTCTTCACATTCTTCTATGCATCAAGAAGGGGCGCACAGTGATGCCAGACCATCTCCTTGGTCCCTAGTTATCCTGTCCTTCCACACCCCCTATTCCCAGTGGGTAGTTTGCTTGCTGCTTTACCAAAATCCATATGTATGTCTTAAGGTCTCATACTTGATTTTGTTCCCCATCAATCTTAGTGAAATGTGTTTCCTTCCTTAGGAAAACTGACCTCTCCATGCACTCCTTTTCCCATCAGGTGCCATTCCTTTTCCCTGTCAGGGTCATTCCTTCCCCTCCACCTCAAAATCTCTGAATACATCAGGTCCCTTACTTCTCCCTCCTCCTCCTCAATCCCTGTGCATAATTGGCTGGAGTCCCCTCCTAGGACAAAGGTCCCCACGTCTAGAATTCTCTCTCCTTGTCCACTGTGGCATTGCTTCTTCCTGGGTCTTCTGCCATTCCTCTGGCTGTTCTTTTCTGTTCCCTCTGTGGATGGTGGCCTGGAGCTCTTCACCATTCCCACACTATCCTGCTTGTTCGTCCTTCCACTTACTCATTCAAGATTAACAGAAGGTCTAATATCTGCCTGGAACCAATGCAGGCAGAGGAGTACGGCAGAGCCAGAACAAATAAGCCTGCTTTCATGGCGCTTACATTCTGATAGGAAGAAACAGAAAACAAGCAAATGCATAAATTTCAAATAAAGTAATTGTGGATAACGAGAGCAGATATGAAGAACAAGAAACGGGGTAATAAATAGCTGCAGGTGGGGCAAGTGGGCAGGAAACCAGTTTAGCAAGCATGGCCAGGGTGCCACTCTAAGGAGAAGGCATTTGAGGCAAGACCTGAATGAGAAGAAACCATCCTTGGGATGAAGAGCATGCTGGGCAGAGGGAACATCTGCTGCAAATACTCTATCAGGGGAAAAGCTTAGTAAGTTCGAGATGCATTTTTTTAAAAATCAAGTGCAATGAAACATTGTTGACAAGACAGGGAAAGGCAGACATGTGTGTGAAGAAATAGCCAGGACTCAGGGCAGACCTTGCAAGGCCATGGTGAGGAGTCTAGGCTTTATTTAAGTTAAATGAGATGCCATTGAAGGGCTCTGGGCAAGAAAGGTGCATGATTTATAAAATACAAGCGTGCTGTGGTGGCCACTGTTTATGGACTAGAATGGATGGTTTTGCCCAGCAACTGTGGGAGAAGATGATCATCAAATTTTAAAAGGTTAAAAAAAAAAACAGCAAAAGAAAGTTAAAGCCAAAATGGCAGAAAGGAGGAAGAGGTAATGTAAACAACTTAAATGAGTCAAAACTCTCAGAACAAGGCCAGATGTACCTCAGGGAACTTAACCTACTTGCGAAAGTGACTGAGAGCCACTGCCCACAATCAAAGGAAGTGTCAGAAGGCTGAAAAGACCAAGGGCTCCTGTTTTCAATAGCAGAGAGACAGGGGAAGTCACTTATGCAAACTGGAGGCAAGCACCTTGTTCCTAAAAGCTCATGTAAAATCTTCACAGTGACTATTTAAAATGGGATTGGTAAGCATTTAGAAAACCATATTGTGATTATTAGGAGTCAACACAGACATAAGAAAAAATTATGCAAAATTGGGCCAGCTTCAACGGGGTAGTGGTGGTGAATTGTCAGACTGAAAATATCTTGGTTACTCTATGTATTTGGGTGACACTTTCAATAAAATCACAGAATCTTAAAAGATGATTGGAACTTTATGGAATGACATATTCCAAATATCTAACCTATGGAAGATTTTTTTCCTATAATCAGTCCTAGTAACTCTTCGGCTGATCACTGCTTAAACATAACAAAAGGTGACTCATTCCTGTTTGGAACGGTTTGAGATATATTGTTGAAAATGTTTCCATGTAAATGTAAACCATTGATCCTGCCTTGTTTCTCTGGATCATTGTAAGTCTAATTCCTCTCACATTTTTCTGTCGTTTAAAATTTTCAGAATGTGTCATTGCTACAAATATGAAAAATAGGGAGGCATGTTTGGATATTTATTTGTGATTGAGCAACCATACCAAAGTCTAATTAGTAGCTCATTGTCAAGCTAGAGTAAGGTCTTTCAAATCATGGGAAAGGATCCTTCTTTGTTTTTTTCTATCCATAAAAATAAATCTATTCTGGGATCAAGTGATTGTCAAGCGGACAGATGAAAATTGAAGAAAGATATGTTGGATGAGTGGAAATGGATTCATTAACAGTATTAGGATGTGCCACTTGGTTGAAACTAAAAAATTTTAACAGCAGTAAGTGCAGAGTTTCATAATAATTTTTCCAAAATTGCCAAGTGTAAGTAAAAATGACTGCAACAGGTTGGGTGAAAAATACTAAGGGATTTTAATTGACCATAATAAGCTTGTTATGAATTAGACATAGCTGTTAATGTAGTTGATTAGACACACTTTCTAAAGCAACTGTGACCATAATTCCCCTGGATTTATACTGGTCAGACCACACAGGCAACATCAGTTCCTATTCTTGATGTCACTATGAGAATCATGCTAACAAACTAAAAATCCTCCTGAGAAAGTGAGCAAGGTGGTTAAGGGTTGGAAACTACTGGGAAATATACTGCAAGAAATTCATAGTTCCAAACAAAAAAGACTTGGGGGTGGTGTACAGACAAGCATAGCTTTTTAAAGAAAACAGTTTGAGGACCACTTAATGGAATTTGGTGAGAGAGGAAATGTGTACAGAGTTGAAAAGAATATAAAGACTTCTTCAAACAACAGAAGGGACTGACTTGCCAAGTGGTAAGCTCCCATCACTGGAAAAGGTCAAGTCTGTTCATCAAGAATGTTCTTAGGGGATACATGAATTGGAAAGGAGATTAAGTCAAGTCAACTTTAGCTTCTCATCCAAGTCTAATACATTGTGCTTTGAGGGCTGGTCTTCAAAACAGAGTTTATGGCCTGGTGGCTCCCTGCCAAGGAAGAAGATCCTGTTTTGTAGACTTCTCTTGCCCTGCGATGTGTTAGGAAGAATTTCCTGCCTATGGTTCACTTACGGTCAGCTGTTACTCTGCCCATTCTTTTTTGGAATATCAGTGTCAAGCTTCCCCTTTTGGAAAGGGAGCAGGAGAAGATGAGAAGAGGGTGGGGAGAAAGGTTCTTGTATTAATCTTTCACTTCAGGTCCAGGCATTCCTAACCCGTTATGTCAATTGGAGTTTATAACTGGTTTTAAAGGTTCATATTTCCCTTCCAGAGACGAGGCAGGGGCACTGAAACAGCTGTTAGGACTAGGGAGTGGCTAGGAGGGAGAAGCCAAACCACAATCTATCTGCTTTTAAACTAAAAAAAAAAAAAAAAAGATTAGAGTGAGAGGGAGTTGCCGCCGCCCCCAACACCGCTGTTGCGCCTACATCTGGGTCGCCGCACTGGGCGAGGAGGTGAACGTGGGAACAGGTGCGCCTCACTCCTAGTCCCTTTCCTAAGCAGGGATTATTATCTCGCTGCGTTCTGTGTGCCCGGAACCAATTAATCAAGGCTAGACAAAGGATAGACTGGGAGAACAGGAGGGGACGGGGTCGGGGGGTAGAAGCCCGGAGCTTCTCCTGTGCAGTGTACATTGCAGATGACATCATTGCCCGAAAGAGATTTGGCCCTGCCCTTCCCGGAGCCGGAGGCAAGCATGTCCGTGCGCCGGCAGGAGTGGTGTGAACTGGTGGGAGGGAGTGTGCCCGTGCTGGGTAGAGGTGAGGAGATGTGGAAGGGAGACCCGGAGACAGCCAGCCAGCCGGCCAGCGGAGCAATCACGGGAGCCGGAGGTGTTCGTGCTGCTCCGAGCTCCGCCCCCCTCTCGCAGCCGGGCTGGGCCCTGGGAGGGGCACGCCTGTTTGGGGGTGGGGAGTGTGTGCACGAGGGGTGGGTCCGTGGTGACTGCGGGGGCGGACGGCCGCCTGCGCATGTCCAGGTTGACTGCACACGCGGTCGGGGGGCCTGAAGAAGGAGAGCTGGTCACCCGCCACCCAGAGTCAGGCCTTGGCGCGATCTGGGGTCGAGCTCCGGGGAAGGGGCCCACCCTTCCCACACTCACCCCGCCCCCCACCTCTGAGCTTGCCGGCCGAACCGGAGCCTCTTCCTCCTTCCAGGCCCCCCCGGACCTCCCCGGGAAGCCGAGGGCGGGTGTGGACAGGACGAGGTTGAGCAAATTTTGTAGCTCAGACGGCGGCCCCGGTGGCTTCGGGAGTCGGGGCACGCCCAGCTAGCGAAGCCGGGCGGGGCGGATGCAGCCCGAGCTCCATCTCGGAAGGATCCCGTGTCTTGGTGGCTGCTAATTGGAGCGTAGCAGCTCCTTGGGAGGTGAGAGGGTTACCAACATGGACCCCTTCGACAGCCCAGCCGCCTAGAGCCAGTCTAGCTGCTCCCTGAGAGCTGAGCTTTCCCGAGGCGCAAACAAGCCGAGCAGCGGAGCAACTGGCATTCGAAGTTCCGGGGTGGGCGGGGAAGGTGCTGTCCGTGGTGCTGAGCCGGATCCCAGCAACGGGCTCCGGGGAGAGCGCGCCAAGCTGCTGATCTGCTCCCTCGAACAGGGGCGGTTGGCTACAGTTAGCTTGGAGCTGAAACCCCCCCGCCTGGCTCAGAAAGCCCGTAGAGCCTCCCCAGTTACCGGCGTCTGGCTCTTATTTCAGTCAGAAAGTCGCCCCGTTGGGGGCATTTCATCCCAAAGGGTTTCCTCGAAAGTACCTGAGAGGGTGCAGTTCTTGACCAAGGGAATCTCTCTGTTTAGCCCCTTCTGAAACCACCCACCGAAAAAGATGCCTGCCTGCAACAGATTGTTTTCCCTCTTTTCTCTCGTGCTCATCTTCTGGGGTAAGTACCAGCACCTGTCATGCGAGACGCAGATAACAGTAATCATGCTAACAATAATAATTACTGATGTCGTTGGTGACAAACAGGAGCCGGGGTTGGCTTCCCTCTATGCATGTCGGCCAGACATGGAAATCCATAGGGGTTCCATGAGAGCTGGGATTTTGAGATTGGAAAAATACCTCCCCAGTCCTCTGCTGCTTCATTCCTAAACCAAGGTCCCTTGGTGGTTTTCCCACCCTTCTTCCTGTTTCCTGTTAGTTCCAAAATATTTTTTTCCCTTTCCCTTTGCTGAAAGGAAGTTCAGTCAGGTTCATATATATGTATATAAAAAAAATCTTGGTTGCATTTCCATTTCATTTCTCAATGGGGAGTCAGTGGGTTTTCAAATTAATTTCTCTATTTTTTTAAAGCTGGATGCATGCATTTTAAGAGTGAAAATACTTTAGTTCCATCTGTTTGATTTTAATTAAACATTCAGCCATTTGCAGCATGTATTAGACAAATAGGCACCTGAGAATTGCATCTTTCTTCTTTTTCATGAATATATGGAGCTAAGATGTTTGATGTTTGGGGAACTGAGTTTTTAGCCTTCCAAGATGAATAGGTTCTTGTTTGTATTCTGTGAGGGAGTGAGGTGACCTTCTCCCTCCAAATAAGGAAGACCTACAAGAAGGCTAAGCAGAATGGTGTCAGAGACGGGCTTGGAGTGGGGTGTGTGCATGTGTGTGGAAAGAGTTTAATGAGTCTACATGATAATGTCCGAATATGTGATTGAGAGAATGCTTTACTGTGTCAGTGTATGCCTAAGTGTTTGAATGTGTGTGCTAGCGTATGTGTGAGCATGTTAGTATCAGCATCTGAATGGATTGGTGAGGATGTAGTAGTGTGTGTGTGTGTGTGTGTGTGTGTGTGTGTGTGTGTGTGTGTGTGTAGTTGTATGGTTCTGGGCATCTCTGCTTTTGACGACTTTGATTAAGTCCTCAAGTCAAAAAGTGTTTTTCACTTGATATATTGCTTTACATGATCTTAGCTAAAAAAATCAATGACCAGGATAATTAGAAGTGATTGTGCCTCCCTTGTGTTATTGAAAGTAGGCGTGTGAGATTATGCTTCCATGGTTGACATGAACCTCATTCTGCCTGTGCAGTGGCTAATATGCTAACAGGAATTGCCTGTTTGCCTTAGTATCACCTTATTAAGCCTCCAGGACTAACTCTGGCTGCCAGCATTTCCTGGATTTTTCATGTGACCAGAAGCAGAACCAAGCTTCCTGTTGAATAAAATGCGTGATAAGACAGACTAGGAAGGACAAAGGGGACAGTAATGCCAGTCCCAAAGGCACACTTACCGCCATCCATTCCCAGTAGAGTGGATCAGACCTGAAGATGAAACAGACATAATAGGTTGCCAATGATCTCACCTTCCTTGAAGATTAAGGCTGAGATTTCCACAGGGGAGGCTAAAACTAGGGACATGAGGCATAGGAGAGGTTAATCTGGCTGGTAAGAAAGAGTGTGGGTAAAGCATTGAGGTTGGAGTGAGATTCTAGAGAGCTTTTCTTACCAAACTCTAATTTAACTTATTAGCATTCCTGCCTGAATTCCAGTGGAGGGGGGGGAACATGCTATATAGTCCAAGGACTTTTTGACTAGGATTTACAAAGCCTGGATGGGAGTCCGTGCTGCCACTAGCTCATTTTGTATCAACAGTAGAGTATCTGTTTACTCACATGTAAAGTTTGGAAGGTGGGGCAGATGATATCTAACATCCCTTTCAGCTCCACAACTCAATGGTAGGGAAATATTTACAGAATATTGCTAAAATTGGTAGGGTCCATTCCTCTCCCCACCTTCACTCCCCTCCCTCACAAAAAGTAACCTTTGGAAGAAGTGTTGTACATCACCCCCACCCTTGCTCATTCTCAGCTTCTGTGTAACCTGAACATTGGTTTACCAAACTGAAAGGCTGCAGAAGGGAAAAGAGGGATGGTTCAGGAAACCTGGTCATTAAATTTAAGAGAAAGGGCCTCAAATCACAAGTGAATTTCATTTTATTAGTGTATAATTCCATTCTTAGAAAGCACTTAGCTTAGATGCATTCTCCCTTCCCACATTGATTTTTCATATGATGCAACTATGACTGGAAAGAATCTTTTCCATTCTTTTATTTTCTGCATGTGTTGAAAAAAGTTCCCTTATTTCCTTCAATACAGTATATAATAATAATAAAACCCTACACTGGCCTGGTGATCTACAGTTTACAAAGCAATTTTCAATCCATTACTTCTTTTGGTCTCCATATCAATCCTATGGGGTAGACAGGGGAAGTAGTAATATGTTCAATTTAGAGATGAGAAAATGAGCTCAGAGAGGGGAAAGGACTTGCTGGAGAACCCTTGTCTTCTGATTTCAGTCTTCTAGTGCTCATTCTAGCTCCTCTTTTGGACACATGTGCTGCTATGCAGGATTGCCAGGGAAACATCTGTCCTCTCATCCCTCTTGTGAGCCACCCTTCCCCCCTCTGCCATGCCATTGACTTTCCTAGGACCTCACTCATCCTTTAGTCCCTGCTCTTCCTCTCCAGGTCTACTCTACCAGATGTCTGGTGTTGGGGAATGTTTTCCTCCCTTCCCCCAGGATCCTGACTTAGATCTCATTCTTTCAAGGCTCTGCTAAGTGACTGGCTAATCTGATAGACCAAGTCATTTCAAGCTGTTAGTATCTACAAAAAACTTCAGTTATTACCCCCCTTGTGGAAACTATTTGCATTCTAATCAAAGCCTTTATTATTCTTAACACAAAGGAAAGGATTCTAATCAAGCTCAGGAGGGGAAATGTAGCAAAGCCCTAAGGAGAAAAAGATGTGGTGGTATTAGAGGAGTGGTTTCAACACACATTACTACCTACCCACCTCATAATAAATTGATGTTATAACACAGTTAAATATAATCATCATTACTACATCATATTCTCCCTTCTTACAAACTTCTTCATTGTTACTATGGAAATTAAAGAGCTGACCAAAGGTCAAATGATTCGACCAAGATTATTCCAAGAGTTTATTATTTATAGTCAGCAATGTGGGTTGAACACCTACTATATGTTCAACCTTTTCTTAGACATCTAGAGAATTTCATAGAACGAGAGGCAGCAGAGTACTGACTGGGGACTCATGGGTTGGAGAAACAGACTTCAGCCTTTGACGAAGGAGCAGCAAGTCATGTTGCAAAAGGCAAGCAAACAGTTGTGGCCATTTTACAATGTACTATCCAGGACCTCATGAGTAGAATTCTTACACTTTGAAACTGGGCTCTGGTTGGAAGGGAACCATGGGACTTGCTCTCTGATGCTACCTTGGAGTAGTCCCATCTCAGGGGCAACTCAGAAAACAAGAGAGGCTGCCATTTCACCACACTGACTGCATATATTCTGCCCTCCCTCCTTTAACTACAAATGACCTAACTATGCTCCTATTTTTAAGACCAACTCACCTGCTTGTACACTAAAGTACGTCACCTCCTACCTATTCAAGGATGTTAGTCCAGCAAAGTATTCCCATTCAGACCCCAATTGCTTCACCACCACCTTCATCCAAGCAAAACCATTGAACCATCTCTCAGTTTGATCACTGAACCAGCCTCTCAACTGTTGTCTTTGCTTGCACTCCTGTCCTTCCTCACCTCCTCAGTTTATTCTCAACATGGCAGTTTTATGTAAATCATGTCCTCCTTCCTCTCAGAACCCTCCAGTGCTCCCCATGTCACTCTAAGCCAAAGCCAAAGGTCTAATCATGGCGTACCAGGTCAGCCATGATGTGGCCCTGGCTTATCTCTCCTATCTTGCCTCCTATCCTCGCTTTGTTCCCTGTACCTTATTGTGTTCTTTGCTTTGGCACCTGGGTTGTTATTTTCGCTGTCTGGCATGCCTTCACACAGATATTCAACATAACAGCTTGCTTCCTCATTTCCTTCAGTGCCTGCTGTCTGCAGTGGTCCTATGCACTATCGCCTCTACTCTGTTTTATTTTTTCTCATAGAATTTATTACAATTTAATGCTGCTTGTTTTCTCTCTCCCTGCACCGTGAGATCAGGGATGGTTCTGTTGTGCACCCTATTGTGTTCTTAGGGCCTAAAACAGTGCCGGGCACACAGTGAGCCCTCCATTCATATGTTGAATGACTGAGCAAATAAATGAAGGGTAAAATAATATTCACAAGTGATGTTTGTACAAAGCACATTCTTATGAGTTATTCCATAAATGTTCAAGACCAATCTATTAGGTAGATACTGTTTTTAGCATTTTGTTGGTGAATAAGCTGAGTCTCAGAGAAGTTAAATAGTAGATCAAACCCAGTCCTTTAGTTGCCAAATACCTTCTTCATCCTGCCTAATTGTAACCACACATTCCTTGGTACATTTGCTTATTCTGCTTTTGAAGTTAACATCATCCAACTAACTTACCTTTAACATGTCTCCTTAAATATGAGGTGTGCCCTCATGAAAAGATGCTCCACATTGCTAATCATCAAGGAAATGCAAATTAAATCACAGTGAGATATCACCTCACACCAGTTAGAATGGCCACTATCCAAAAGACAAGAAATAACAAATGCTAGTGAGGGTGCGGAGAAATAGGAACCCTCCTACAATGTTGGTGGGACTGCAAATTGGTGCAACCTCTGTGGAAAGCAGTCTGGAGATTCCTCAAAAAACTAAAAATAGAAATGCCATTTGACCCAGTAATTCCATTCCTAGGAATTTACCTGAAAAAAACAAAAACCCAGGATTCAAAAAGATATATGCACCCCTATGTTTATTGCTGCACTGTTTTCAATAGCCAAGATACGGAAGCAACCTAAGTATTCATCAGTAAGTGACGGGATAAAGAAGAAATGGTACATATACACAATGGAGTATTATTCAGCCATAAAAAGAAAAGAAATCCTACCATTTGTAACAACATGGATGGAGCTAGAGGGTATCATGCTCAATGAAATAAGCCAGGTAGGGAAAGACAAATGCTATATATTTCACTTATTTGTGGAATATAAAAACAAAGGCAAAAAACAAAACAAAACAACAACAAAAAAAACAAAGGCAAACAGAAGGAACAAAACAGCATTAGACTCCTAGACACTGAGAAGTGACTATTGGTTACCAAGGGGGAAGGGAGTGGGTAGAGGCAGAGGGAGGGGGAGGGGAACTGTTGAACCACCGTGATATACATTTGATAAAAGAAAGAAGAAAAAAAAATAAAAAATCTAAATGTGCCCCCAGGCTTCCTACTGCATAGAGCTCTCAGTATACACTCTGTACCTCCATCCACTCCCAAACTTCTGCACAGAGCACACCTTCTCATTTTTTTTCAAACCAGGCTTATAATCAAGATTTCAAGCTCATCACATTCTGAAAATGTTTCTGACGGTTCTCTCTTGATTGGACCCTCTGTCCTTTAGAGTGATGGTCCATGTGCAGAAGCAAGAGACCCTCTTGTAGGCTGGCCAGTAGCCCAGCCCTAGTTTGCTTGGGAGCTTCAAAACCAGTTAAATTTATTTTTCCTTGCTAATTTAAACCTTATCATAGTGCCACTAGTTTTTAAACAGTGTTTTAAAGTGAACTTTGCTGCGTTCTAAGTCTATCACGCATTTTTTTTTTGACTCAAAATTAGTGTTATTTTAGCTCTAAATAAAGCTTTCTTCTGGTTTTAGAAAGAACCGTCTGCTAATAGAGGAACAGACTGACTATTTACAGTGGACCACTTTCTAAACATCAATGTGTATTGTTTCGCTATTTTAGAGGTTCTGTCTTTATTATTAATTCATGAGAAGGTAGCATCAGAAGGGAGTTTAGAAGTCCTGATATAAGAATCCTTGGCGATCGTCCCTTTTCTGAATCTTCCATACAAGAGGTATAAACTCTCTTGTCAAACAGATTTTTTTCCATGTGTGAACAGCGTCAGCACCAGAAAAAAAATTTTTTTTAACTTGAGGTAAACTGCTTTCTTGTAACTTTTGGAGGTGGACAGAATCTCTTTTTCTCTCCCATATGCCAGCCTTCATATTTGAAAACAGATTAATTCTGCACCTAAGCTAGCACCCCTGTTGCCCCCAGTTGTTGCTCACCAGACTTTGTCCCCAGATCCTTCTCCATCTTGCCCCTCTCTGGGCATGAACTCAGTGAACAGCTACCTTTTGTAGAATGTGACACCCTGCACTGATCATAACAGTCCAGATTTGTTCTGAACAGTGCGGAGGAACTGTTTCTCCCTTGTTCTGCACAGTGTGCATCTGTTAATATGGCCCACGTTTGCACTTGACTTATTGGCAGCCACATCCCACGTTTTGACTTATTCTGAATTTGCAGGCTGATATCTTTGCCTTTTTTTGGAGCTGTGAATTTGTAGAGGGCAGGAACTATAAGTTCAGACCTCCATGCAACGTGTAAGCTGTCCCCCAATCTGACCTCTCTCCAGGTTTTTAACTTTGTCTTTCTACTCCTCTGTGTAAAGCCAGCACTCCAGCCTAAAGGTCAGCTCAGCCTTTTTCTCATTGCTGTTCCATCCTCCACCCTGCATCAGAATTACCTGAATTTTTCATAAAAGACAGATATAATTATATCAATCCATGGCTTTCAAACATTTGACCCTCATACTGTGAAGGACATACAGAGTTCTTCACAACGTAGTCAGATCTATCCTTTCAGCCTCAAGACTCACCGTCCTTCTCTTCCTCTGTCCTCAGCCCAACAAGGAATAATTAATTGCCCCTCCTCTGGGAACAGAGCACGTTACTGTGTGTTCCCTCCTAGATGATAAATGCCTTTATGCCATGGTTTGTATTTCATTCATCTTTGGGTCTCAGCCTAGTATCAGGCCTCACATAGAGTAGGTTTCAGAGCACGTTGGTTGAATGAAGAGGGCATGTTGACCAATGGGTGGATGCGTGTATGCCCTGCCTCCCACCTCGACACTTAAATCTTTGAGGGCAGAGTTCAAAGTGCTGCACCCCACCCCCACTGCTTCCGGGGAGGCTCTCAAGTCGGTTCAGTCATCCATGGCTCCTCTCCCTACGTCCCTGCCAGCTCCGAGCATGCGTACTGGGAGAGCGCAGGGGAGGGTGTGCGCACATCTCTGTGCTGCTCACGAGTTTGTCTCATATTCTTCCTTCTCGTCCCTTCTCCCTCCCTCCCTCGTTCTCCGATGCCTCTCTCCTGGTGACCCCCTTCCCAACACCTCCTGCTCCTGCCCTGTCATCCGGCCTCTCTCCAGTCAATGTCTGCTTCCCCGTGTGTGTGGAAGTGCCGTCGGAGACGGAGGCTGTTCAGGGCAACCCCATGAAGCTGCGCTGCATCTCCTGCATGAAGAGGGAGGAAGTGGAGGCCACCACGGTGGTGGAGTGGTTCTACAGGCCCGAGGGCGGTAAAGATTTCCTTGTATGTCTGACTGCTGACTCTGGCCTTTCTTTTGCTTGCTTCTGCTATTATGTGCCTGGCTCCTGAGAGTCTAGGCGATGAGGATTGACAGACACTGGCTCTTTCTGTTCAAAGCACTGACAGCTCCTCAGCAGGTAACTGACATCCTCGGTTTAGCGCAGCCTCTGTGACAGGAAGGGCACTGGGCCAGCTGCAAGCATTCCTGGACACAAGCAGGAGAAGGAAGAGAGAGAAGTAGTCCTTCAAGCCTACTGTGTGCTGGTCATCCGACGAGGCACCGTGCAGGGGTTTTCAATGAATCTTCTGCACCATTGTGTTGGGAGGATTAAATTAGTAGAAACATGGATTTCGCATCATTGTATAGCATAACATAGGTCAGCCCAACTGACTTCCACAATCCCAGTGAAACAAAAATGATAGAGATGACCAAGGCTGATGCTCAGCTGGTACACCGAGTACAGCCACATCGATGGTAAAATATTTAAGTAATTCTATAGCAGATACTTGCTGTGGCCGGCCTCCCAGTGGCCTCCCCACCATCCTTCCTCCTAGGAACCTCCAGACCTCCCTGTGATCTAGAATCAAAGGGATAGGCCTGACAGAGCAGGGGGCCTCTGAGACTCTGCTCCTGGGCCATGGCCATTCTCCACTGAAGTGTTTGGTGTCAGTGTCCATACGCTTGTTGCATACTTTGAATGCCACCCTGGGGATGACCATTATTCACACTTGCGCTCACTTTGGAATCAGTCTACCTGGGTTTGCTTCTTAACTTCACAACTTTATTAGCTCTGGGTCCTGGAACACATTGTTTAACCTCGCTGTGCCTCAGTTTCCTCATCCCTAAAATGGGGATATAAAGCCATAGCTACCTCATAGAGTTGCTCCCCAGACCCTTCAGCCTCAATTTTTAATGCATTTAGAATAGCTCTGGATTTTAGGAAGCATTGTATCAATGTTTGCTAGCGAAAAGATACATATAACATGCAAATGAAGCAACTGAAGCTCCAAAAAGTTAAGTTAGTGAGAATTTAGGTTTGAGCCAGCTCATCTAACAACAGATTCAAAGCCTTTCTTACCAAACTACCCCACCTACCTGGAGGCAAAGTTCTTCCCCACGAAGGCTCGATGGAGACGACAACAGCAGGGTGAAACTGAGCTTCTCTTACTCTTCAGTTTAGCTTCCTAAGGCTGAACTCATTTCTGCCTCCAGGCTGATGTAGGTCTGCTCCAATCAGGGGCCAGAACTATAGTCGGTAGACTTGCCAGAGCCTGGCTCGGGGTTGACCGTGACTGAGGCTGATCCCCCAAGTTACAGGAACCTCGTTATCTTGGCCACAAGTGAAGCCCCCCATTTGCCTCAGGTTATATGCAGTTGCTTCCTCTACTTCCAGGCTTGCCCAGAGTGAGGAGAAGGTGTCTCAGGAGGAGGAAAAGAAGCTTTAAAAATTGTAGTGGAAATACAGAACAATGCTGTCTGGTAGACAGTTTGGTGGGGGTGGAAATGTTCCGTATTTGTAGCCACTAGCCACATGTGGCTGTGGAGCCCTTGAAATGTGGCTGGTGCAACCGAGGAACAGAATTATACGTTGTATTTGATGTCTACTAATTTAAATTAGTTAAGTAGCCACACGTGGCCATTGAAGACTAGAACGGACAGCACAGATGTAGTGAAAACAAAGGTGTGTCAGAAGGTGGAAGTGCTTGAGAAAAGAGGTTTAGAGACCAGATTTTGTTCATCATTTAGCCCAGAGGCAAAGACCTGATGCTGTGCATGTGGGCTGGCAGTTCTTGACTCAGAGAGAATCCAGTTCTGAGGCCAGGGCTTTTGGCTGTCCTCGTGACGAATTAAGCTACCTCTCGAGTCTCTGAGCCTCACTCTCACTGGCGGCCCCCATGGCACCTCTTATGCTCTTGTTCTTTCCCCGTCCTTCTGATATTTCTTGCTCTCAGTCTCCCCCTCTTGTTCTCTCTGTGCTTCACTCACCTTCCTTTTCTTTTTCTTTCTGCCTCTGCTTTTCTGCCAAGCTCCTTCTCACCTCTTACCTGCGTCCATGTGCTTTTTGCCCTCTTCCTGGTCTTCGCTCTCTTCCTTCCCCCAAGCCTCCTAACCCCACTTCCACGCTCAGGATCCCCTCGTACCGTGGCCCCTACTGCCCTGCCAGTTCTGTTTCTTTCCTCGTCCCCATCCCCATCTCAGCTCCCCTGCCCACCCCTGCTGTTTTCTTTCCTGGCCCTACTGCCCTCTGCTTCTCTACCTGCAGATCTACGAGTATCGCAATGGCCACCAGGAGGTGGAGAGCCCCTTCCAGGGACGCCTACAGTGGAACGGAAGCAAAGACTTGCAAGATGTGTCCATCACTGTACTCAACGTCACCTTGAATGACTCTGGCCTCTACACTTGCAACGTGTCCCGGGAATTTGAGTTTGAGGCGCATCGCCCCTTTGTGAAGACTACACGGCTGATCCCTCTCCGAGTCACCGAGGAGGGTGAGGCTGGGCAGAGGGTCCCCAGGGTGTCTTGTTCTTAGAGGTAGGGGGCTGAGCTGTTGGTTTCCACACAAATAAGAGCACTTAGGGTATGCAAAACCCCATGTACTGGGAGTGGTGATATTTAAAAATGTCACCATTGACTTGTCTTCCTTAAGTGGCCAGCTTACTGCACACTGCCCAAGAGCTTGCCCTCTGTGCCTTTCCTCAAAGCAGAAAGGCTGGGAGATCACAGTAGAACGACCTCTTCCTGGTCCCTTGACCTCATCCTTACAGAAAGAGGACCACAGCCTCCGTGAAGCCTAAGGCTGCCAGATCAGCTACGCCTTCTTCTCTGGCCTGGGTTGAACCCCTGACTCACTGGGCTCAGAGAAACCTCCTGAGTTACCTAGATGTCTTCTACCCTCCTGTCTCTAAGTCATACCTACCTCTAACCCAGTGGTGCTCAAACTTCAGCCAGCCTCGGAATACCCTGCAGGACCTCTTAAAACCCAGACTTTCTGATTCTGTAGGCTTAGCCTGAACATTTGCATGTCTAATAAATTGCCAGGAGGTGCTGATGCTGCTGGGGATCACACTTCAGGAACCGCCTCTCCAAACCAAAATCTGACAGCCTTTGGTGTCTTGTCTTCCTCCACAGTCTTTTCCATGTATGGCATCTCCCATTACATCACCTCACTCTCAACTGGGAGAAGGGGGAACACTGATAGCTCTGCGGTCTTTAGTTTAAAATCTTCTGATTCCCCACAGCCACTTCCTTGTTACGATGGGAAGTCTTCCCATCAACAAATGTTTCTGGTGCAAACAAATCCAGGATCTTGAGCGTGACCTTAGAGTGTTCTCACGCACTGTCCCACTTTCAATGGGCTCAGAGAACTGGGGCTCCTATCTCATTACAAATGTTCTTTCACATGTCAGAAGCGTGATATATACATCTCCCTGGCTAAATGATTTTCTCTCCCAGGCTAAATGATGATTCCATCTTACTTAGCCTTTTTCAGACCATCTATTTCTAGCATGTTCTTAGCATTATCTCTGTCCCAAGTTGTAGGCTGGTGAACAGGTAAGGGGTGTAGGACATGAAAGCGGAGGTCATATGAAAGGTGGCACTCTTCCTAGAAAAGAATCCCAGGAGTCTCGACTTCTGGCCACAAGTTTATTTTGTATCATATTATTGTGATTAAATTCATGAAACAAACTTGAACGTGAATGACCGAGTAGATGTCGTGATTTAGTCATGATTTAGACAGCAAGACTCAAATGGAAAGTGGGTCGGTCAATCCTGAAGGTGCAGGACTCTCAGACGACTTGAATCCAGACCGGATGGTTGAGCCACTCCCTCTTCGAGCCCATTTGCTCTTGTATGAAATGAAGAGGTTGGCCTGGAAGCTCTCTAAGGTATTTTTCTGTTCTGAATGAAGTTCCATTATCCTCTGTTTACACACCTCTCCTCCCTGGGGGACACGGAGCCTGGCGCCCTCTACTGTCCAATATCAGGAACTGTTGGCTGGTGACTGCCGGGCGCTAGAAAGGCACCTGGTCTCCACCTCCTGATCTCTCAGGCTTTTGCCTCCAGAGACCCTTGCGCAGCCGCTGGGAAGTGTGGCAGAGCTGAGCCAGCCTGCCTGCTGGGCACTAGAGGAAGACATGGGTAAACACGGAAGGAAACCCAGTTTGTTATCAGAGTCCAGAGTCTCTCGAGATGTTCGGGCTGGAAGGAATCTTGGCGGTCATTTAATGGGATTCTGAACCAGGAGCAGGCATCGGAATCACACGGGGGTTTTCCTTCGGTGTAGACCACCCCTTACCAGTCTTGTGGGTGTGTGTTCTGGCAGTAGGGTGGAGTGAGGTCTGCTGTACGTAAGCTTAGGTGACTCCCCAGGTGACTAGAGGTGCGGTTCTGGTGCCCCTCGTGGTGTGGCTGGGGGAACAGAGCTCTGGAAGGGCAGGAAGCCAATTAGCACCCGGAGCAGGACTCCAGTGCGGATCTTGCACCTGTCGGACTAGCTCTGTTCCCCCTACATCTTCTCCTTCTCCCACCATTTTCTCCCTGCTACTCTTTCTTTCTTTTTTTCCTCTGTGACCCCTTGGCAGCCCTCCCCTCAATACTCTCTGTTCTCAGATTGCTGAAAGCCTCAACCTCTTCCATGACTCGCCCACCCCGGGGCCTCCATTCCTGTGGTCCCTGGGAATCTCTCTGGTTCTCTTTGCTGAAGCTGAACTTCTCCTGGCTAAATCTCTGGCCTCTTGGGTCCCAGTCAGAAATCTGGGGTCTTTCTCCTAGAGGCAACTAAATATACTAAGGATGGTTTCTTTTGCTACCACAACTAGGCTACTGCATTTAAAATGAGATAGTGCACTTTAAGCTGAGCACATCACAAATCAGGGAGTAGCAAGCCCGTGAGAAGACATCCGATGTATATGGCAGCCCTTGGACTGCTTCTCTGAGCTGCAGGTCATGGCTGCAGCCATGCTATGCTTTTAATGAGTGAGACCTTGGGGATGACTTGGGCCCTATGAGTAACCAAGGACTATGAATCCTATTTACTAGTGTAAGCTAGCATGGGGATCTGTGGCTGCAACCTTTCTTCCCACTACGAAGGACTAATCTAAGACATTTGCCACGTATCACAATTGTCATTTTTGTTGGTCATGAAACAAAGATCATTTATATTCTCATTTAACAAAGGTTTATTGAGTACTTAAAATATTCTGGGTTAGAAAATAGGCTAATTCAGAAATACGTTCTTAATAAGCACACAGACAGCAGAGAAGAGAAATAAACACAGTACAATACAGCCCGAGAAGTGTTATAATAGATGAATGAAAAAAGTGTATGGAGGAGGATGGGAAGAACTGTGCACGAGGAGTCGAGGAAGGCTTCGCAGAGGAGGCAACCTAAGGGGAGTCTAGGGAATGATCGGGAGGCTGAAAAGCAGGAGGGGATGTTGGGACAGAGGTAGCAGTGGGGTGTGAGATATGTTCTAGGACGGGGGAAAATGACGAAGAAATGTTCACAGATTTCCAAAAAACACATTACGTATGAGGACTTTTGCTGACCAGTAAGACAGGAATGAGGTGAGAAAGGCTAGATTGTGAATGGCCTGCGTGCCATGTTAATAGACTTCAGTCTTTATCACAAGTGCAGCATGGGACACTGAAGGGTTTTAGGCAGGAACATGGCAGGATCATATATGTTTCAGAAGTGGAACCCTGAGGACAGCATGGTTACTACATGGAATACTCCAGTAATCCTTTGTGTCTGGGTCTGGGATGACCTGAAAGGTGGATAAACTGGGACGGTCCCTGTTTGTAATCCAGACTTGGAGAGGACATGCCCAGGTCATGTGGTGGGCTGACTGCAATGGCCCCTGTCCCTTTTCCAATGCTCTCTCACTAGGGAGATCACCCTCTGCCAGCCTAAACTCAGAGGACATTAGCTTTGAGCTAAGACATGTTCCTCACATCTGTGCAGACTTTACATCTCACAAGATACTCCTAAATATATTAGCTAGTATAGTGGTGTAAATTATTATCCTCACTTTTCAAATTGAGAAACTGAGTCTTATATAAGGGAAATGACTAGTCATGCAAAATTGGGACCAAGATATTATAACTCACTTAGTTCCTGGATCTACTCCTTCTGCCCATCATTCTCCGCATCCCTCCCTCCAGAGCATCTGAAGAAAGTCAGTGAGAAAGCTGACAGACAGGAGAGTCAGACAGCATTAAATCTCTTTGATCCCTTCTTGCATTCCTTTGGACCCAGTGGTTATTCAAGCCATACTTAAAAATAGGCCTCCCCTGTTTCAGACCCCAGTCACGGCCCTGGGTTTGTCGGACATGCCCATTCTGAACTTACTCTCCCCCTTGCAGCCGGAGAAGACTTCACCTCTGTGGTCTCAGAAATCATGATGTACATCCTCCTAGTCTTCCTCACCTTGTGGCTGCTCATCGAGATGATATATTGCTACAGGAAGGTCTCAAAGGCCGAAGAGGCAGCCCAAGAAAACGCGTAAGTCCAAAGATGCTAAAATAGTGGTAAGCGCCTTCGGAGTCCTTACTCTCACAGATGACATGCCAAGCAGTTTACACTCTCCCCCAGTTTCCTCACGACAACCTTCAAGGTAGGCAGCAGTAATATACCCATTATGCAGATGAGAAAACAGCCTGGGAGAATTTGCCTAAGACCATGACAAAAGGCAAAGCAAGATTTGAATTCGTACTTCCTGAATAACTCATAGCCTATTTTCTTAACCCTAATGTAAAGCCCATCGGCTGTCACTACAGTCCCATGAAATTAGCATTATCATGACCATTTAAAGATGCCGAAGCAGGCTCATAGAGGTTACATGGCCTGCTGAGGCCACACAGATGTTCAGAAAAGAGTCTGGGATTTGAACCTACACCTCTCTGTGTCTACCATCCATGCTCTGTCACACCCAACTATTTGTTGTACACCACAGAGCTTATCAGGCTCCCTGGGCACTGCCCTTTATTAGCTAAGGACCTGCAGGTAACACATTCTACCCCCTTGCAGCAATTGAATACCCAGAGTAGGGGCTCTCGTTCAGTGTCCAGCCTGTACTGCACCCTGGCCATTTCTGCCAAGGCCCTCGTCACTCAGGAGCAAGCACATGTGGGAAATGACAGGGTCAGAGGGTCTAAGAGGCCACGTGGGCCTGCTAATTGTGGAGAAGAGAGAAAAGAACCCTCATGGGTGTACAAGGCTAGTAACATTGCTGAGGTGATAACCTGAAAGTCCTGGGCCATTAGAAGTTGGAAATGCTCAATAAAATAAATTTTCGTCTTGTATATGATCTCAGTGAAGCAAAAAACTATAACTGACAACCTATAAGGATAGGAAGAAATTATATGCTGGGGGAGCTATCATTCCTGGTAACCTAATGCATGGATGGATTTTAGTGCATAGACAGGAAGTGCCCACACTTGGACAGGGAGATCCATGCTTGGACAGGAAGTGCCTACAATTGGGTTTGCACAGGAAACAGAGCTGGAACTGAGGCCCCCATCAGAGTCAGGATCCTCAGAGGGCTACAGCTCACACAAAGGATAGATCAGAAAACCAGTCCACTCACCCAGAGAAAAACCAAGGAGATGTATCCATCTTGGCCCGACTCCAACTAGAAACAAAAGACTCTCTAGAATTAGTAACCACAAGCCAGCTCTCATAATATTTGGGATTTAAATTTATGCTACCCACATGATCCAAGAACCTGTAAGCTGAGAAATTCAATTAAAAAATTCGTCCCCAGACAGTGATAACCATGTAGCAGCAAATGAAAAATCACTCTGAAGGGACCCACTTTCAGCTGAGGCTTAACCGGATCCCCCAGATAAAAGCACTGCCAGATTTCACAATTTAATTTCACAATCTAATTTCACAATCTGATCCAAAGATAAAGACAGAGCAGGAAATTCAGCA
The DNA here is from genome assembly GCF_030020395.1 of Manis pentadactyla. Taxonomy (NCBI): domain Eukaryota; kingdom Metazoa; phylum Chordata; class Mammalia; order Pholidota; family Manidae; genus Manis; species Manis pentadactyla. The sequence continues at coordinate 9,530,089 of NC_080031.1, read as the reverse complement.
TGAGCAAGAAAAGTTACCCACGGCAGGATTAAATCCTTGCAACTTCAGACACAAGAAGGGCTGATCGGATATAGAAAATAAGTTTGTTTAAAAGAGTTAAAGCAATACATGGAGGAACCAAAAGCATAAGAATAGAATAAACTGCGAAGGAAAAAAGAACAGGCAGGTTTGAATAAGAATAAAAAAATCCAAAGATGAAAAATATAGTCAATAAAAGGTAAAGCTCAATGGATTCGTTCACTACAAGATGGGAACTGCTAACCAGGAGATAAATGTAAGAAAGTCACACAGGATCAAGCACAAGAGATATAAAAAGATGAAATATTATAAAGAAACATGAAGAAAAAAAATGAGAAGACCCATTAGAACAGAACAGAGGAAACGGGGGCCAAACAATATTCAGAAAATCAGAGGCTAAGGCAGGCCATGGCTGTTCAGAATCAGGACTCACAAAATGCCCTGAGCAGGATAAACACACATAAATCTTAAGCCTAAACACCAACCACCTTTAAACTGATAAATGGCAATTACTAAGATAACCCACAATAAATATCTAAAGTTGCCTGTTCTCACTTTAGAAGAATTGCCTATAATATGAGAAACCTTTTGGGGTTCTACTCAAATATTATATTGGAGATCCTGGGTAGTGTACTGAGTTAAGACAAAAGCAAAAGAGCAAAGATTGGAAAGAAGGAAACTAAATTATCATTATTCATCCCCAATATATTTATCTGCATAGAAAACCCAAGGGAATCTATAGGCAAACTAGGAGAGCTAGCGAGAACATTCCACAAGATTGTTGATATGAATCAAAATATCAAAATCATCTATATTCCAGCCACAGAAATTTAGAAAAACATTTAAATATTTAAACTGTTTTTAAAAATTTCAATTACAATAGCAACAAATACTCTCCAGTACCTGGGAATAAATTTGATAAAAGTGCAGGAGAAAATGACAAAACTTTACTGAGAGACTTAAAAAAAGAACTTAAATAAATGGAGAAGAAAACCTCACTGTTACAAACATGGTCATTCTCTCCCAAATTAATCTGCAAATTCAGTGAAGTTCCAACCAAAATACCCATTGGATTTTTCAAGGAAGTTGATAAGCTGATCTTACAAGTCACATGGAAGACCACAGGGCCAAAATGAGTCTAAACCAAGGGACAGCCAGATAGTAAATATTTTAGGCTTTGCAAGCATCCTACAGTTTCTGCAGCATATTGTTCTTTTTTTTCTTTTTCATTTGTTTGCAACCCTTTAAACTAGTCATAACCATTCTTACTTAGCTCATGGGTCATAGCTTCTAGCTTTATATCACAGAAAGAACCCTAAGTTTGTGGGAGGTGGCTGGTAGGACTTTTCCTGTAACATCTGAAGATTTCTTACAGAGCAGTGAAAGAGTTTGTGATCCTGACATTAGCATATAACATGGACAAACAGAACAAAACACAGAACCCCAAACCGGTTAATGCATATATAAAAGACTAGTGTGTGACAGAGTTGGCATTACAAACAATGAAGGAAGAATGCACTGTCCAGAAAGTGTTGAAATGACAATTCTTTTATCCATAGGGAAAATGCCATAAAATTTGATTCCCCATTTCTCACACTAAACAAAAATAAACTGTAAGTGGATTTAAAGACAAGGTAAAATGTAAAACTTGATAATTCTAAGGGAACATACTAGAATATGTAATAAAAAAGGAAAACATGATACATAGTTTTGATTACACTGTATGTTAAAACCATTTGTTCATTATAAGAATCCATAAGCAAAATTTAGAGACAAGCAACAGACTGGGAGAAGATATTTTTAAGACATGAAGCCATCCAAGAAAGATCAATGAGAAAAAAAACAAATATCTCCGAAGAAAAATTGGCAAAGCAACAGTCAAATTACAATAGTAGGAACCCAAATAGTAGTCTGTACACTTATGAAAAGATGTTCGACTTCAGCAGTACTCAGGGAAATGAAAAGCAAAACAACTATAAAATATAATTTCACATCCATCAGTTGGCCAACATTCTAACCTAAGTCCTGAGAACAACATGGATAAATGAGAAGATTCATATACTGCCGAGACCCCAACTCCTATTACTCTAGTCCGCTGAAAGGCCATTCTAGTTTTCTCTTGGGAAACACAGCCAGAGGAAACACAAACCTGTTCTGGAGACATCCTTGTCCGTGCGCCTTCGATCCTTCCTTTTCCTTGTTCCCACTCTGGGTACAAAAGTCCTGATGCTCTTCCCATGTCTGTCCTCCTGCAGGTCGGACTACCTTGCCATCCCATCAGAGAACAAAGAAAACCCTGCGGTACCAGTGGAGGAATAGAGGAGAAGGGATGTGACTTGAGGTGATGTTCAGAGATGGGGAGGGGAAGGTGGCTAAGGATGTGGCAGGTGTACAAGTGACTGTCAGCCACAACTGCAAGTGTCTTTAGATTTGGTCCCTTAGATTTCTACTCTACCCAGTGTCCTCACCCTCAGGGTACTGCTTGAAGTTGATTCCCAAGTCACAAAGCTCCATGTGATGTCAAGTCCTTTAGAAAGTGAACTGCTTTGGCCCAACTGTAGGGGCAAGTGAGCTCCTGACCCATAGTGAGAGAAAGTATTTCCCCCACCCCTGCCTTTGCAAGAATCATTTGTCAGAGAGTCCTTGGCTGGGCGGGACTGGGCTAGGCTGGAAATTCTCAGTGAGTTGTTTTATCATTGGTAGGTGGCCTGAACCCTGAGGGACTGGAAAGCCCAGGTTCAGTGATGTCAACAGCATCAGGCGGGTGCCTCAGGGGCCACCTTGCTTCCCTTCACACATCCATCCTTCTATTCATTCATCACACATCCACTCACCTCTGAACATCCACCTCCTGACTTCCCAACTCCATCAGACCTCTGCACACCATAAGACTTGGCCAGAACCGAGGAGCCAGCATTTCTACATGGACTCAAGCTCCCCCTGTCCTAGCTTTCAAGGAAGCAGCACCCACACCAACTGGACTTCTCCCCTGTGCTCCACATGACTTTGCACAAGTGCTGGGGGTGGCACATCCCTCCGTGGCCCCCGGCTGGCGGAAACTGGCTCATTCTCCATGGCTGGAAGTGAATGGATGTCTTAATGGAAAAAGCAGGATGATTAATTTGGGTTAAAGCAAAAGTGTCATGAAGTGAGGATTCCTGCAAGTCAGTTGTTTTATATTCCTGGCCCACTCGGCTAAACATCAGAGCAAAGCATGCCTTCCTAGGTTCTCCAATGATAGGAAGTCCACTGAGCAGTGACTGAATAGCTCTCTGAAGTGTGGTACTCAAGGGCCGTATCCCGGTAGGTCTGTAAGGCCTAGGTTGGTCTCAGTTCTTCAAGCCAAGGCCAGGAGAGTTGAGAAGAACTGATAGCAACTTAAGTAGCTCCTTAAAGTCAACCAACATGTTGGTGATCTTAGGGTAACATCTACGTGCCCTTCCCAGGGAACATACCATGAGAGCTAGGAGGCATTATTTTCCCGTGGGTGTTGGAACTGAAATTCTGAAGTTCTTCCTCTCCAAATTTCTGTGGATCAGTATTATTCCTCATTTTACAGGAGGCAACTGAGACTCAGACAGGGCTCACTGAGCAAAAGACTTCAGAGGATAAACTGAGGCAGAGACAAGCCTTAGGTGCTGCCCAGCGGACACTTTGGAGATGGGATGATTGTTCTTTAGAAAGGCTTTGAAATTGAGTGTGGATATAGCCATGCCTCTTCCAAGCACAGATTGAGGTGGATTACCTGGCTGAGGTTGACTCTGATAGGTTTGGGTAACTAGAAACTGACTAGGAAAGGCAGAGAGAAGGATGAGGTGGACTTGAGGAATTTCGTTAGTGAAAAGATTTATGAATCTGAAACACCCTCCAGAAGGCGACTGCCTCTAGGAATGACATTTAAACTAGGAAACATGCTTCTTAGTCTGACATGGATAAGTGACTGAGTGAAATGACAAGGGAGGGATGGGCTAGTGGCTTCCAAATATTTCACCTGTGAATCATAATGCCTAAGTTATTTTTTTCTTCTTCTAGATTTTGGGAGAGCAGAGGTACACTGGAAACATTTCAGTGTCTTGTGTTGCATTTTAATTGAGTGACTGGTCCCAGTGATAAGGGAGGGGGGGTGCTCTATGAGATATGACGACAGTTAAGGGGAGTCGATGAGCTAGTTACCCTCAGATCTGGGGGAACTAGTAGCGAAAAGATCATACCTCACTGGCCTTGGGCCTCACTTAACAAGCTCAATTTCTTTTTTCTTCATCTCTTCCATCCCTGGGGAAGTACTTGAGATAAGTCCTTGTTCATATATTCAAAAGTCTAATTTTATTGAAGAAAAAACTTTGTCAAGAAATTCAAGACATTTCTCATTGGTAATTTCCCACACAATCCCTCTGAAATAAGGGACAGAACATAGATCATTTTTCTTACTTGATAGTTAGGAGAACAGGCCTGGGTTACTGTGAGGTTTTCCCAGCCACATGGCTGGTTGATGGCAGAGCTTAAAGTAGAAGCAACCTACTTCCTACCACGCCACCTTCCTCTTGCTTCCAGTAGACAATGCATCTAAGTTATAATGTAGTAATATGCACGATCGCCTTTTTTTTAAAAAAAAAAGTCCAACTCAGATGTTTCCTAATTTCTAATGAGCTTTAATTTCTTCTTACCTTTTACAAGCAATCTTTTCCTTTTTCTAACTTCTCAACTCTTCTCATCCTTAATACTGTCATCTGAGCCATACAATTTACAAAGCATTTTAATTTCACCTATTTCTTCTTCACAACTGGCCCCATGAGGCAGATACTGCTGATATGTAGGCTAGGTAGCTTTACCAAATCCTGTGTTCATAGTTGGCAAATGGAGAGCTGGAATCCAGGTCTACTGACTGCCTGCCCATCTCTCTCTCCACTTAGACCATAGCTACTCTTTCATTTTTTAATTTCTGCCTAGTCGCTGCCTCTCATCTGTCCTGAGATGTTCAGCATCTCCCACCCCCTGTTCCTGCTCCATGGTCCCTTGTCCACTTTGTTTCATGGCAGATGCTAGACATGTGCTTTGAGGGTCAATCTCACTTTGGTTTTGCCTTTCTAGTTGGTTGATACACCATTATTTCTCCTGAATTACAGTTAAACTCCTTCCTGGGAGACTTGATCATGACTATCAGTCTACAAGGTACTGTGAACACCAGCCTACTTCAAATCCTCAGCCACTCCGTCTCTCCCCATATTCCTAAAAAGGACCCAGACTAAACATGCGTTGCTCCAGAAGCTTCATTGGGCATGCTCTTCTTGTTAAAGGGCTTAGGAGTGTTCTCAAGGGCTATTATCACTTTAGGAACCCCACCTGTTGTCTTGGTGCTGGATATTTCTCATGACTGATCCTCAGTAACACAATTCACTGAAGGCCAAGCTAGGCTGGATCTGATTTTTCTTTTCTTCCTGCTTAATAGCCATGAACTTGATTGCTCAACTTAGGTGGCCCTGAAAGCATCTTGCCCTACTCACCTTCTTACTGCCTGCTCAGTCTTATATCACAGCCCCATGTCCTTTGTGGAAATATCTTGAGAGTCAGTGCCTGCCTCTCCCCAACCCTTATTTTCAGATGAAGCAATATCTTTTAGTATTTCAGTCACAAATATCCACACACCCAGATTTCTGATTCTTTGAGTTCCCGGTTTTCCTTAGATACCAAACTAGAAAGGTTAGTAGGAATTTTTCAAAGCAGAAATATATTCAAAATATGTGTTAAGCAGTGAATGGTTAAGAGACAATAGCTCCCCCCCGACCACCACCACCAAACTATATCAAAAAGGGAAAAACACCATCTCAGAATCTGTGAGCCCATTTGTCATAAATCAGAGAGGAAAGGCTGTGTAATTGCATCTTTGTAGGAAGAAGAGCTAGACCCATTTCAGAAATATCTTAGTTCCTCTTTCCTAGGTTAACTTGGAAATGGAAAAATGAAGGAAAAAGAAGAGTCTTCCTTTTTGTAAATGAAAAATCCCTAACCCAGGGAATTCACCTGGTCATTGCAAATATATTTGAATAGTCCTTATATTCATTAGTCCCACTGTCATGCATCTACATTTCAGCACCTACTCTGTGTCAGGCACCAATCTAGACCCTTGGTGTGCCCCATGGTGTTAGGTATGGAAAATATTACCCAAGCCTTTGATAATTTCTAAAACTCTACTGTGGCAGATAACTCATGTTTAGTTCCCCACCACCACCACTTGAGTTTCTAGTAGGGCTCAGTAGATTAGCACTTTAAGCAACTCTGAGCTGTAGATCAGATTCAGCCACTGCGATAGGCCAGCTAAGCCTCAACATCGGTAACACTCTTGTTTTTTCCCTGAGTCACCATTTGGCAAGAGCTGCATCTGCTGGGCAGTGTGTGTGACGGGGAAGGAGGTCTGTGACATGCCCTCAAACACAATGAGCAAATACAGTCTTGCAACAGATGGGGCTCTTTACCATGCTGTTACCTTCATATTGCTTTTTCTTGATTTTCCTCAGCCAATCTTTTTCTGAACTCTGTAGAAATGTTCCTGACCACCCCAAGCTCTCAACAACCTAATGCCAGTATGTAGTGTTTTTCAGTAAATTCCCTGTTATGTCAATAAAGTCTCTCTAAACACTGCTTGTTGTTTGCTCTCCTATGTGTGTCTGCTACATACACTATGGCTTCTATGTACCTCCTTAGCCTACATCAATTCCAGAACCCACCACCAGGGGGTGCATGCCCAGAGAATGACAAATACATTTAATAGTCTAGAATTAAACTTATGGTAAGTGTGTGGTCTGGCCTCTCCCAAATACAGAGGAATACAAACGTCACTTGTGTTCTCACCTGCCTGATATCACACAAGTTTCCTACCAAGTGGCAGGGGCTACCTGCAAGGCAGGCCTGATGAAGGAAGGGGTCACACTCCCTTACCGGTTTAGGGAACATTAAGGAAATTAAGCAAAGCTGGCTCCCAGTGGCCAAGGCTGCAAAAGGGAAATAGAAAATTGTCATTGGGATTCCCAATCCATCATATGCCCCTGCAGTAACAATAGTACTGATTAATAACAAAATAAAAATTATCTTAGTATACTACCAGCCACTGTACTAACAAATACACACACACACACACACACACACACACAGAGCCTCTAAAAAGGCTGAGGCTTGGAGTATTAGTTGGGGGTCAAAGGTCACACTACTGGTCAATAGTGATGCTGTAGTTTATACTCAGGTCTGACCCCAAAACTTCTTGTCCATTCCACTTCATCAGGCTGCCTTCCTCCCCAGATGTTGAGTGGATGGCTGTGTGTAGGTGCAGGAGGGTGCCTGTGCGAGTGCACACACGTGCACACACGTGCACACACACACACACACAGAGGTGTGCCTTCAGGACTTGTCCTGTCCACATCCGGAAAGGCCAGCAACACCTGGGATGATGAGCACTAATGAATGATGCAATAAACACACACACCATTTATTTTGTAGTTCAATACTTGTTTAATTCATACTGTACTTCCATGGCTCTAGCTACTTTACATTAAGATTTGGCTGGGAAGCCTTGTATGTTTCTAGGTACTAGCAGTAAGTTTTCAGACCTTGCGCACAGCGCCAGGCAAAGTACAGTTATAGATCCAAATACAGATGGCCAGACAACTCGACTGCAATCAACCTGTGTTCTTTCCCATGTATGGCCCAGTGCAGGTGTAGGGGGCTGCTCCCCCCGCCTTCCCCGACTCCACCCCATGTCAGGATTATCCAGGGGCCACTAAGGCCTCTGACCCGTCCTTCCCCACCTTGGAGTCTAGGTTGAGTGGGGGAGAAAGCACCATGGGTTTGGGAAGATGATCTGGTCCATGCAGAGAGTGGTCTGGCTCTAGAGTGCAGGATAGAGAAATGTGGGGAGCCACACACTACTGTTGGCAAAAAGGGTTGCTCTGACTATGCAATCTCAGCATGAGGAACCCAAGCCCAGGGGCCAACTCCCCAGACACAGCCAGCTGTCTTGCCTGGGGCAGAGGCCACCATTTTGCTTCTGGAGTGTCTCACTGCATTGAGAGAAGCCAGGAGGGCCAAGAGGCAGAGGTGATAATGTCCTTTACATCTTCGCATGTCAGGTGGATCGTCTGGCATCAGCCCCTCTTGGCAGGCAAGGTGCTTCTCGCCAGCAGTCAAGGCTCCAGTCCAGGCTCCCAGGCCTGCTGAGGACCTCAGGTCACAACAGAAAACAATCGCCAAGACCCCTGAGAGGCCGCACAGAACACCAAAATGAGGAGCTGGCTGGGTCCATCACAGCTGTGGCCGGAGCAGGAGTGAGGTAACAAGGCTGGGCAGAGAGGTGGGAAGGGGAGCTCTCTACACCGTGTGCAAATTCCTGCTCCACATCGGGAAAGCAGGGGTGTTAAAAGGTGCCTTCCGGAAAAATGCTCCTCTCAGACCCAAAATGCATCTTCTGGAAGAAAACACAGAAGTGGAGGGGAGCGGGGCCAGCCTGCTTGATTTGGGGGGATGAGGATTGGGGAGGGCAAGTGGTGAATGGGGTGATTGTCCCACAGCCTAGAGACAAGGGTTGGGGAGGGGAGAATCCAGAAGAGAGAGTCTCCAGTTTCCTAGAGAAGCAGGCAGGTGAGTCGGGCATGTGGGGAGGGAGACCACAGCCTTGCCACCTGGGGAAAGAGAGAAGAGGGTGGCCCTCCGCGCGGGGCCTGGGGAGGAAGGCCTGGCTCTGGCTGCCCTGCAGAGCTAAAGCAACAGCATAGCGAGCGCGGCCCAGAAAGGATCCTTCTGAGACCACAAACAGTCCAGAGAGATTCTTCCTCCAGTTCTTTTTGCAAGATTTCACCCCAGAGATGCTGCCTGCAAATGTATTCCACGTGGTCCAAGCCTGGGCTGGGGACACGGGCGTGGAGAGGATCCACTTCTGACGAAGCATTCCTCCTGAGGTTTCCTGATCCTCCTTCCTCCTTGACATCCCAGGGTCCTAGTTAGCGTCAGCGCTCTGGCACCAGCCAAGGATCTGAGCCAAAGCTGCACACATAATCCAGACGCCAGCAGGTTTGGGCTGAGCCAAAAGAGAAGAAGTGCTAGAACCAGGAATGCCTTTTCTTCACTGATTCTTCTCAAAAGGAGGAGGAAGGATGGGTGAAAGGCTTCTTCGCCTTCATCTAAGATGATGCCCTTTTTGCCACTACTTCCTTCTCTTAGTGGAAGTCCAAAGGCAGGTCCCTTCCCAAAGGAAGACCAAGCCAGTGAGGGAAGAAACACCCTCCTAGGTTAACACTGAGCAACGCAGCCCCTCCCTCCTTCTCCCCTCCTCTCACTGTCTCGTGGCCTCCCCAGCCCTTCTAGCCCACAGAGAAGAAGTTTAACTACCCTGCATTTCCCGGGACCCCAGGCCCTGCCCTGCCACTCATCTCTAACCCGGAAGGCTTGTTCTTCCCTGGCAGGGCCTCTTTTAAGCTTGACAAAGCCCAGCCTTGCCCGCCTCCCAGACAAGGCCAAAGCTCAAACAGTCCCTCCCTGTCACCCGCTCGTCCCTGGAGTGGGCCTGAGAGGTCAAGCAGAAGCAGAGCAGCAAAGCCAGGTCTCCCTGTATCACTGTACTCCCAGCAAAGAACCCTCTTAATGTCGACCCAGAGGTCCTACCAGTGGGGCCTCTAATAATTGGATAGTTTAAATAAATAAGTAATCATGTATGTATGGAATAACTTAGATCGTTTACTATCTTTGCTTTTCAAGTCTCTGGGAATGATTTTGGCCCCCGGCTACTCCAACAGGGATGTTTCCAGCACCCTGCACGCCCCCCTCCTCGGGCTGCGGGCCCAGGAGCCTCGACCCTCACCAGGGTCTCCTGCTCCAAATCCTGGATCAGAATGAGCAGCGAGCGCTGGCCGGGGGCACATCCCCCCTTCATGAGGATGACCCTCACCTCCACTTCCTCACTGCTGTTCTAGGGGAGGGATATGGATTCTGGCGGATCCCATGGGGCCCTCCCACCCACTGCCCTGGGTGGTGGCCTAGGCATGGATCTTTCCGGCTTGTTATCCTGCCCTTAAGGCAATAACAACACCATATTCTCAGACCAGAAAGTCAAAAAGCTCTTCTTTCATTGCCAGAATAGGATGCTCAGGCCATCCCAACAGAAGAAGATGCCCTGCTCTTCTCCCAGGTGAAATGACCGATGAGCTCTGCCTTCCTTCTGCCCCCTGCCTCAAGAGGATCACTAGGAGACCAAGCCATAGGGGAGAGCTCTCCTTGCCAAACTGGTGCAGTGCTTTCCTGATCAAGAATCCCTGCGAGCTCTGTGAGGCTGGCAGGATTCTTTTGGTCAATACAAGGAGAAACAGGGCACGAAGGATGGTAAGCATGCCCAGAAGGGCACCACCGGGTCAAAGCCCTGAGCAACTCGCTTTCCTAAACCAAGGTCGTCTTCCTACTCCTAAGGGATTTCATTTCTCTCTGGGGCCAGAGACCACAGAAGGCTTTGCCTGCTCTGCCAGAACTCCCACTCCCATATCTGAGCAACAGGATTTGGAATGCTCCCATGGGGCAGAGTACTGATCTGGCTTTCTACCACCCAAATGAATGCACCGTTGCCAAATCTGTTCCCCCCAAGGGCTTAGGTCTCCTTCGACGTGCAGTGTGTCCCAGACAGCTGTCCCCCTTGGGAGATGTGGGCCCTTCACTGAGAGTAAACGATGCTGGCAGCCAAGCAGATGCTGGATACTGGTGCTCACCACTCACACAGCAGTCTCTGGTTGGAACCTACAGCCTGTTCCATGCTGGGACATTCACCCTGAACCCTGGACATCCTAAGACACCCTGATTTGTCCTGACAGCTCAAAGTGAAGGAATTATAGCCACAGACCTGGCTTGCTTATAACCACTATAAGAGGTTTAGCAAGATCAAAAATGCTCTGCCCTGGCTAATAGACAATGTGCTCTTAGGGCACAGAGAAAAAAATAGGGCTTTAGGCACTAAAAATGTGGCGCTTTACCCAGATCCAGCCTGGGAGAAGACCAGAGAGAAGGGGGGTGGGAAAGGAAGAAATCTCTAGCCCTTATTGGGTCCCTGCCCTACACAGGTCAGAAGGAGGTGCGAGGCGTGATGGAGCGGGCTGACCTTTGGAACAGGGGTCCTCGGGGGGCCTGCAGCTACAGAGCCCGGCCCCACAGCGCAGGCCTCCGAGCTTCCCAACTGCTCTCTCCACCTGGCTTTTGGCGGATGGTCCACAGAAAGGGGGTTGCCTCGTGGGGTGGGGTTCAGAATGGGTGCCTGCCCTCAATGCTTCCTCGTTCACAAGAGAACACCTGGGGAAGCGTGGCGTAGGGAAGGAAAGATTCTCTTTTATTTTGGAAATGAATCAAAAGGGAATCAGGGAATGAAGCACCGTAAGCAATGCCCCTTGAGACTTCTTTTTAAGACCTCAGGGTCTTCACAGGCATTAACTTTGGCTCAATAACACTTCCCTTCTCAGAGCCAAGAACGGCGAGCAAGGGAAAGGGTGCGGACGAGGGGATGGAGAGGAGGAGGGTCAGGGGAGGTCGGTGCTGAGCGGTGGTCCCTGCCCTCCTCCGCCCCTCCGCCGGCCGGCACAGCAGGCGGCCCTGCTCCCTGGTACATAGGCATTATCTCTTTTTAAAATCTGTATAGAATATATATATATTTATATTCTGTATATATATATATATATATATTTATATGATCTATGTACATGTATTGCACAGGCCTCCGGCGGCCGCCCCCGCCCCTGCCTTGTCAGTGATAGCGGCTCCTCTTCTCTTCGCTTTCTGGCGTGTGGTCCCGGGACCTGATGCCGTTCTGAAGGTTGATGAGGGAGTCCTTCATCTGTAAGACAGGGAGCCCGCCACAGCCCCGGGTGTGTGCCCTCCGTGGGCTTCTCCGCCCAGCAGTGCCCCCCACGCCAGCCAATGGCAGGGCCCTTACCACGCCAGGGAGCTAAAGGGAGCCGGGCTCCTAAGCAAGGGCAACACTCACGGGACACAGTCTCGGGCAGAAAGGGGAAGCCAGTCTAGCACAGGGAACCCCTGGGGTAAGGTTTGCCACGTGTCGGTGATCTGTGGCTCTCGCACAAGAATTCAGCTGTCAGGAGGAGCCACGTGTGGCACTGCCACTCAACCTGGTTTTCGACTCAGCCAACTTAGCTCCCCACTGACCCTGAGGATCCTGTACTTCCTGCCTTTGTACCCTCTGCCACATCGTTCCACAGCCTGGCGCCTCTTCTTTATCTCGCCTGTTCCAGCCCCACCCACTGCTAAGGTCCCGAACAAACCCAGTCTCTCTGCTCACCATCACCTTCCTTCACCCGGCCTCTCATACACCCCGTGTACCCCTCGGGCTCTGAACGAGTCATCTTTAACTTTTGTTTCACGGCTGTTTGGCCTGCGATGAGTCTAAATCCTTCCCTTATACACCCTGGGAGCCAAGCAGACAAGGGCAGGCATCTGGTTGTACCCACATCACTTAATTAACTTAACCTTAACTGAACTGCTTAACCTCCCTTAAGAAACAGACACAAACATTATTAGTCATGGCGTGGCGTCTAAATGGGGCAGTTCCAGCAGTAAAATCCTGAAATGGCCAATCATGCCACAACACATTTAAAACATTGTAAGTAATTAGCTGTGTTCCACCTCAGTACAGTTAACATTTCATAGGTAAATGGTTATGGATTTTGAGCACCTCTGGTCTCTCTGCCTAATTTCCCACTTTCTTCTGTTTCTTCCACATCCTCTGCTTTAATGGGATAAGGGGGCCCACTCCTTTTCTTTTAAAAGCTACTTTTAAAGGGAATAAAACAAAACCCTAACCTAATGCTCATGGAGTCGCATCTACCACACTATGAATCTGACATTCCCAAGTTCCAACCTACAGGGACCCACTTGAAATAGAATTCTAGAGTTGGGAAGAGAACTGAGTCGTCCAGTTCAACCCCTGCTCACCCCGCTTAATTCCTAAATTCCTTATCCCACATCATCTCACCACCCCTTGAGCCCTTTCAGAAATGGAATCTCAGTCCTTTGCAGCAGCTGGCTCCAGCGCCCGGCGGCTTTCACCGCAGCAGGCTGTTTTTATTTGATGACTCAAAAACCCACCTTCCTGTAATGTCTAGCCAGAACCCATGCTCTGGAGCTTCCCAAGCAGTCCATCCTGCCTGTTGGACCTCCACGTCTGCGGACATCCCTTCTCCTGAGTGTATCTTCAACTCTATCAACCCGTTTTTATATGTATAACAGGGCCTCTAAACTCCTCGCTATGCCACTTATCCTCCTTCAGGTAAAAAAAAAAGTTCCTCCTTAAATGTGGCTCCAAAGCTAAACAGCTATACATTAAACTGGATCCTGATAGCTGTGCCAAAATGCTCTCTCCTTAATTTAGAGCTAAGACCAAACTATGGAGGGGAAATAAAGTCTGATATTAATGAGCACCTCCCATGTGTCAGCAAACTCTGAAGCAATGAGTTCAATTCCCATTTTGTATGTGAAGAAATAGTATATCCTTCTATATACTATATACTAGCTTGGGGTCACAAAACAAGCTCGGGGCAGGGTTAGGATTGCAGCTCAGGTCTGGCTGACCACAAGACCTAAGGAACTCTTTAGGGACAGAACTGTCAGGCAAATCTGCAGTCTCCTATCCTTCTAGTTGTCTTGCATAACAGAGGTAGGTGCCTGCTGTCTTGGCAACCACTTGGGAGCCTTTTGTAAGATGCTAAATTCTCCTTGGGGAAGGAAGCAGCTCCTTCCCCTGAAAAAAAAGTGGGCCTAGTTGTTGATTTTGCCCCAGGATGATATTCTTAAACAGAGGCAGCTAGTTTTCAGAAGGGACACAAGCAACTGTACCAGGAAGATGTTAGGAAAAGGAGACGTGGTCCAGCCACCTTCCCAGCATTTCTGGTGCTGAAAGTGGTGTGTCTGTGTGATGCTCTGAGGGTGGCATACATCAAAAAGAACTAAAGACAAATCTAAAAAGGGGGTTCTCTCTTGAAATGCCTGTCAGGTGACTATGGGTTACCAAGAAAAGAAAAAGCACTCCTCCCTTCTGACTACAGCTTTCCTGCTGCTAATCCAGCGTGTGACTCCATTGCTATTACTTCCTTGTTATTACTTCCACAGCCCATTACTGGATGGCTTTAAAGTTGGAACAACAGGTGGCCCAGGAGAAGCATGCAGAGGAGGATGAGGCCTGGCGGGTGCTGGTGGAGATGGAGCTCCTTTGCGGAGCACAGAGAAGGAATTCCATGTCCTCGTGACTAGGGCAGGGAGGGCAGGGAGGGCAGCTCACCTGGTCAAGGAGCATCACCGAGGATTTGATGATCTCCCGCCACTTTTGCAGCTCGGTGTCGTGGTACTTTTGCTGGGACTCTAGGAGCTGGGCCCACTCTGTCTGAGACTGGGGTAACCTGTGGGGTAGAAGAAGGGGCACCCCAGCAGCTGGAGTTATGCTCAGTAGCTTGTTCTGTGCTCCCAGATCCCTAAGGGGCAAAGAGTCACATCAGAGCGCTTCGCCCTCTGCTCACTGGGCCTGGTCCCCTCGTGCCCAAACCAGAAGCCAACTAAAATGACAGGGACAGTTTCCAGACCTCGCCTGCGGGCTCACCCCGAAGGGTTATCCCTGGCCCAAGGCAGCAGGGCAGTCCCAAGGAGACTGGGGGGCAGGAACCAGGGCGCGTGGAGGTCGTGGCGAGGGGCAGAGGCCAGGATTACCTTTCCTGGAGCCGCAGACCCTGCCAGGCGGTGAGGGTCTGGGTGGTGTATTCCAGCATCCAGAGTTTGTAGAAGAGCATCATGTTAAGGACGACCAGCAGCACCAGACTAGGAAGGAGACAAGGAGGGAAAGCGACAGCAGTGAGATGTGCTCTGGGAAGGCATGCTCCCTCCCAAAGCGGGGTATCCGCCGCCCCAGGGGCTGCTGCTGTCTGTGACCGCCAGGTCCCCTGAAGCACTGCAATGAGTGCACAGGTGAGCGGGGGCAGGGGCGGGCGGCTGGGGGGCGGGGGGTGGCAGCAATGGGCTGGGAGAGAGACAGAGAGAAGCACTCTAGTGCGGAGCAGCCAGGACACAGCAGGAAAGCGATGGAGAGGTTGGGGGGTGAAGGCATTGGCAGGAGAGACGCACAAGTCACAAGTGACCCAGAACCCGGGGTCTGCAGTAAGAGAAGAGATGGAGAAGAGAAGCGATGAGGGGGTAAAAGAGGCCATCACAGAGCCAGTACCTGAAACAGATCCTAATGGGAGCAAGGAAGAAAATGGGGAGGAGGCAGAGGTTAGAAAGGCCTGGTGTGGGAGGTCAGAGCCCCACTCCAGTCAAGCCAGTGTCGGTGAGAATGAAATACTCCAGCAAAGACACAGGGTGAGGGAACCCCGCAGGGAGGGAGAAGAGCCAGCAGCTGCCAACAGACTCCTCCTAGTATGTCAACGATGAAAAACCTCGCTACGTCCCCCGATCAACCCAACTTCAGGACATAATCAAGGAGCTGAAATGGTGGGAGGGACCCCATGGGATCTGGGCTCTGCCTCCCCTGCCTCTCAGATGCTAGAACTGCCCTAGTGCTCCAGGCCCCACAGGGGTCCCAGAGCTTCCCAGAGTCCGTGCTGGGACTCGACGGAGACAGGGAGGTGACAGGGCCAATCCAGGACAGCTCCAGAGGCTGGAGGGACTGGGAAAAATCTCCTCTCTCCTCAGTGGCTGCTACAGATCATGAAATGGAGAGAAGACCCAGTAAAGAGGATCCAGAGACACAGAACTGGGCACAAATCCTGGCTGTTTCTTCACTTTCTTAAAGTTTATAAACTTTTGATGAAGTTGCCTGGCTTCTCCAAAACCCAGCTTCCTGGACAGGGACAGTATAACTCCTACTCTGCTGGTCTTGTTATTGGAATGAAGGAATGTATGCAAAGCGCCCTCCACCCAGAAGGCCCTGCTCAGCAGGAGGCACAGACACATGCAGGGACATGCGTGGGGAAAAGGAAGACAACAAAATGGAAAGAAAAAGATGGAAGAAAGACCGACCAAGGAAGAAAATCTTATACTGTGCCTTCAACCTTTCTGTGTGTGTGTGCACACGACATGTGTGTGATACTGTGTGTCTCACCTGTGCTTCCAGCACTATGAAATGTAGTCTTGCTTAAACTGGCAGCTGCAAATCCCTGGGGCTACTAATCTAGCTGTGTTCTCGGAGCTCTCTCAGTTCTCTGCGAGAACTTCTGAACTCTGTGTTGAATTCAATGCCCCTGTCTCTAGTGGTACGAGCACACAGATCATCTGAATGTGTGCTGCACACAATCTAAGCACCTGTGCTTACAATCCTGCCTGTGCTCAGTGAAGGTCAAGGGACTCTGCAGTTCACTGGGGGAGAGCCCTTCAGTGGTCTAAACAGAAAAAAGAGGTGGGTGGGCTGGGCTGCCAGTGCAGGTTTGTGGGGGGATTGCTGGGGCCTGCCAAACACCATGTAGTCTGTGTGTGCCCGTCCACACGCGCACACTGCCAGTAGGCTCACTGCCAGGGCCTCCTAGTATTGAATGACGAGGTCTGATGATCCTAAAGTAATGAAGCCCCAATGTTAGTAAAGGCCATGGTGAACAGGCCTTTTCTACTTAAGTCAACATGTGCAAGGAGCTTAAACACAGAATTAACCCGAGGGTAGAGTATTCTATTTATCAAACCCAACTGCAGATTTAACAGAACACAAATCACATTAAATTGCTGCTGCTGAATGCACATTTTACTGGTTTTACGGTTGTCTTTGCATTTAATTTTGTAGAAGTGTCTTGGCTTCTTATGCCAAGGTCAGAAGAAGAATCTTACATCAAGGACGGTCAGTGAGAGGACCCTCCGCACGACCGTCGCGGGCTCCCTCCTGTCAGAGGCCCCCGGTGCTTGTCTTCAGCCCCTTGCTTCTCACACTATACTGATAATCAAACCAGCACCTGCAACCTAAACGTGCTCCTGAGCTCCAGGTCCGCATCACCAGGACCTGTCTGTTCTCCACCTGGATTACCTAAGGTGCTCAGATGCATCTCCAACTGCCAGGGTCCCCACTGACGACTTTTCACTAAGTTCCAGACAGTTAATGATACAACCATCTATGGACACTCCGATCAGGAATTCATCTTCCTTCACCGCATAACCAGATGGTTAGCGAGTCCTTAGATTCTAGGATCTCCCAGCCCCAGAGCCTCATCTCGGTCTGACGGTCACTCACACCTGGATCACTGCAGTTCCCTGACCTGCCTGCCTCCAGCCCTTTCTTTTCTAGTCCATTTGCCATATTGCTGTCAGTTATTATTATTTTTTTAATGCAAATCCAACCACGTCACTGGGGCTTCCTTCACCATTTCCTAAAAATTCTTTAGGGGAGGTGTACAGGCCTGAAGGGGTAAGGTGGGGCTGTCACAGAAGCGGGACTGAACGCAGAACAGTCTAGTGCTGGCATATAGCTGGGAGAGCCGCATCTGGGCAGCTCCTGTGGCCCCCACTGGTGCCCCCACATTCTCACAGCACCGGACCACCACAAGGACCAGAGGGGGTGCCGGGCAGTGGGCTGAACCCAGCATTAGAGCTGTCTGCACTTTGCCCGAGCTGCTCCTGCTCACCGTGGCTTAGGGAAGCCCTGATAGGCGGACACTTCACATGGCTGTGTTCTCTTCCATGGCAGACCATTTCTTTAACTCCCTTTTTCCCTAGCCCAGCATCTTTCTGTGAAAGTCACAGAGCCTACCCCTTTGTAGTGTTATGGTGATTATTAGAAATCATTTACATTAAAATAAGCATATACTCCTCCAGGACTGCGGTCATTGATTTTGTCTGGCTAGCCTGCCAAAGCATGGGCCCGTGGAGGCCCGGTCCTCATGCCTGGCACAGAGCTGACCCCCAGATCATCACTCATAGATGACCGCATGGGCTCCTAGCATGCGCTGCAGCATCTGTGTTAGCATTTACCCAACTGTGTAGTGGCCTTCCCCACTTAAAACTGAATTCCTGAAGGGTATGGATGCTGCATACAGCATTTTCTTCTAATCCTGAAGGCCTAGCATGCATACAGTAAATGCTGAATAAAACAGAGAACAAGAAGCAGGGGCAAGGGATGACAGTGATCCGGACAGAGAAGGCGGGAGGACCAAACCCCCAAAACACAAAAGCCCAGGGCAACAGTCAGGGTGCTCGCGGGCCTGAAGACAGCAGGGAGGAGGCAGGGGCTGCAAAGGGTGGGGCAAGAGAAGAACCTGGAGTGCCTTACACACAGCTGATAACCAGCAGCAGCTTGGACACGCTCTGCAGGTGGAAACCGTTGGGGGTGTCCTCGGGGATGTGCCGCGTCTGTGTGGAACCTGAGGGGAGAATAGACAGGCCATCACCCCTGCACTGACATGACCCTGGTCATGCACAGAACTTCAGGGCATGGCAGAGAGCTGCCCGTGCTGATGCCCTGGTATGCTAGATGGACCTGGCCCTCCACAAGTAGAAGGTCTGCTCCTCAAGGGCAAGGGCACGGGTTGTGTCAGGCAGGGTGGACTTTAAAGTCACCAAAAAATGAGGAAGTCAACAGGCCTCTGTAGCTGGGACATACAGATGCAGGACAAAGTGGAGGGAGACAGCACTGGGCTGGGACTGGAGCTTTCCACTCTGGCCTTCCCTTAACTGGCTGCATGATGCTGAGCAAGTCACATAACTTCTCTGAGAGTCACTTTATTCAAATGCAGTGCTAGTGAGAAATGCTCTAAGTAAAACATGTAACATGGGAGTCTGGTTAAAGCCTGGAGTGACAAGAGGGCTGGCACACTCCTCTCCTGCCCCCATCCAGGGGCATGCAGACGTCTTTTAGCCTCACGTTTCCATAATTGAGCAAAGACACAGAGTAGTGAGTGGCTAGATGAGAAAAGGGAGACACAGCAAAGAAGGCCACTGCCTGGCAGGCAGAGCAAGTCTCTGGTGGGCCGGTGAGGGCCAAGTCAGGGCGGGGCTGCCGTGGACTCCCTGATCTTTGTGTTATAAGGTAACCCTCTGAGGTCTGAGCTTCCACTACAGGTATAAACCCAAAGGCAACTTTTGCTTAGCAGCACACACATGGATCAGCAGGGACTAAGAAACTTATAGGCAAAGGGAAACAGAGCATCTGGAGCGTCAGATTTAATGAGCTATGCGCACATTATACACAATCTCTACCCACCATGCAAAGTGAGTGTGCACGTGTGTGGCACAGGCCTGCAGCCCCGGGCCACCCCGCCCGTCCCTGCCGGGCACACACCTGCCACGTGCTTGATCCTGTGGCCCACATCTTCATCAGTGGGCGTGGTGACAGGGCTCATCACCCCCTCCAGGTGAGGCACCCGCAGGTGGGCGTGGGGGCGTTTCCTCCTCCGCACCGTCGGGGGCTTGCTGGCCTTCTCTTTGGGGGACTGTCTGTGCATCTCAGCTAGGTAGCTGCTCTCCGTTTTGGTCAGCTCACTCTCTGCCAGAGACCAGAGGCCTCATGAGAGCTCATCTGCCCAAACCTCCAACCCCACACACACTGGCCTCCAGAGGAGACTCCATCTACGCCTAGCTGAGCCCTCTCTAAGTACTCTGGGACCCAGCCTGGGAGGGAGAGGCCCCCCGGGGACACCCTGAGCCTCAGGAAGTACTGCCAGGACCCAGCCCAAAGCCACCCTCTGGGTCGATCCGCACTGAGTAGAGACATAGGTTCCCAATGTCATGTACACGACTTGGGGCATATCCCACTTTCTAACAGATGCATTCACAGGTCGTTTCCTTTCCATGCCACAATCACCACCTGTGTGATTAGATCTGAGGCTCATTATTTTCTTCCACAGAGAGTCAAGGATCCCTTCATGATCTCATAAAAGTTACAGGCACCACCTCTTGAAAAATGCACATGTTCACACACGTCAGATTTTGTACCTCTGTCTGGGGCAGACTTGAGGACCCCACACACCCCTTCACTGTCTCAGTGTGCCCACCGTTCTCCAGTTGCCCCTCCCCTGGGCGGGGACAGCATGCAGGCCACCCCACACAGCGCTCACCTAAATGGCGGAAGTAGTCGTCCAGCCCACTCCAGAAGTTCTTCTCGATGAAGGTTTTCACTAACCCCCAGGGCTGTTTTCGGTAGCGCAGCTCTGTGGAGACCCTGAGGAACAAGCCAGAAAAAAGATCAACCATTTCCTGGGCAGCCTCCTCTCCTCTGCTGGGAAAAGGGGAATTCAGGCTTGAGGCCCACACAGCTTCAAATCCATGCCATGCTTTACAAAGTAAAAGGTCCTTTCGCATCCAGCATGCCATCTGATCTCCCCGGTGGCCGTGGAGCTAGGATTCATCCTCATTTTATAGGTGAGAAATGGAGCTTTAGAAACTGGGCAGACTTAAGGCTAACAAGGGCTCCTGACTCCAAGCCAGAGTTCTTTCGTGACGCCACGCTGCCTCGCCCCAAGAGGGTCCCAGATGGTGCCAAGCAGCCTTCCAGCCAGCCATGGGGGTCCTTCCTGCCTCTCCACAGAGACTTTTAGTCCAAGGCAGGCTCCAGGGCATCGTCATGTCCACCTGCAGGCGTATCACCTGCCCCTCCACTGCGCCCAACACATTGCCAGGTCTTGATTTTTCCAAATATTCTCTCTCCCAACGATGAGTCTCTCTGCTGCCCGTGTCCACTGCAGTACCAGCTCCACCCTCCCCTACACTCTCTGCCTCAGCTCTGCTCTCACCGCCCTCACTCCTCCACCATGGCCCCGTGTGAGCACACTGCATCTGTAGCCACCTCACCCCCCACCCAGCTGCCTCTGGGACTGAGGGTGGGCACCTCCCCATGAAGGTCGAGCTGAGGTTAGTCAGCCGCCTGTGTGTGAACCAGACAGAAAGGACATCCCAGCTTCTAAGGAACTGGAAGTGAGAGACCTACATACTGGAGGGAAGGGGCCAGGGGACAGAAGGGAGAAGAGAGGAGGAGGGCAAGGGAGGAGGAAGGAAGCGATGGGGAGGAGGGGCAGGTGCTCAGGGAGCAGCAGAGAACCAAAGAAAAATGTTTATATTTGGAGAAGATGAGAAAGGTGCAGGCCCCTTCCGAGGTGTGGGCACTCTGACCTTCCCGACTCCTGAGAGAGCTCTCTGTGCCTTCCACTCAGCCCCTATTTTCTTTGAACTATGCAAGTGAATTTCTGCTCCATACAGCCAGAAGCACTTGGTCTGAGATACACAATCTGATTATTTTCCGATGGGTGTGTGTCTTGACTTTTCACTTGGTCTATAAGCTTCTTAAAATGTCAGGATCTAAATTTCTTCCTTTCTTGAATGGTCACCACAGTGCCTAGGACAGGACTCTACCTGCTAACAACATTCTAGCGCTCCATCCAAACAACAGTTCCTGGACTCTGATGTGTGCAGGACCCATGTAGTGAGTGGAACGAGATTCCTGATCACCAGGAGACGAATGGTAAATAGCAGTACACATGGCACAGTGCCAAGGGCACAGGGTTGCGCTGCTAGGACCCAGTTTCAGCACTTAGTAGGGATACGACTCTTGGCAGAGTTATTTAACATACATGACTTTCAGTTTTCCTATCTGAGAATGGAGGATGAATCCACCTCCTTGGGTCACTTAAAAATTCCAGTTCATGTGGCTATGTAGTAAAGCACCTATGTAGTACTTTATAAACTACAGACACTAAATAGCACTAGTTATAAAGGTTTTACTAAAGAGACGTGCAGAGTGGTAAAGCGGACACATCAGGGAGAGAATAATGAACCCTGTCAGGACGGGGGAGGTGGGGGTTCAGAAAGAAGGCAGAATGCAGAGTGAGTGAGTGGGCAGGCCAATATGTCCAGTCTCCCTCTCCTCGGCAGCCAAGGGGTGTTCTTGGTGAAAGGGCACCAGGAGCGTCCTCGGGACCCATGCACGCCCTGCACCCCACACCTGAGTCGACTCTTGTTCCGAGCCACGCGGGTGAGCGTGTAGCGGTTGATGGTGTAGAAATAGTCGTGGTATGGCACGTCGTGGGTGAGGACCTCGGCGTCGATCACGTAGCATTCGCTCTCCTGGCTCGCCTTGTACATGGTCTGAGGGGGGAAAGGCCTGTCAGACAGACTGAAGAGAAGCATGATGGGAAAAGCACCGGCTGCCCCAGGCTCCCCCACCCCAACCCAGCTTCCAGACGGAGGGCCCAGGGCCGCAGGAAACGGTGGCATCCAAGCACAGAAGATGCCCCTGTTCAGGGACTGAACTACACCTGCGCCCAGAGACTCTCCCCGCGTGTGGCCGGAGCCCTCCACGCGGAGTGCGGCCCTCCCAGCCCCCCTCACCTGGGTCTCCCTGACGGTGGCCGTTTTGGGAGCCAGAGGGTGGGTCAGGGTGATGGTGTAAAGAATCACTCGGCTCTGGTTTCCGTTCTCTTCCTTTTTCCACGGATGGAAGATGATATCTGAGGGCAGAGGAGAGCTGTGGGGTGAGGGAGGGAGGGAGGCTCGCTCGCCCCACCTCTGGAGCTCCCCTCTGGGTGAGCTTCCCTTGACTGTACTGAGCCCCGAAAGGAAGCCAATGGGAGCCCGAGGGCCAGGAAGAAGGGGCGGGAGGAGGGGAGTCCAAGCAGAAAGAGGCTTATTGTGGCACTGCCAAAATTCTACACAGGGCTCCAGAATGCCGATTGTCCCTGAGGCTGGGGCAGGAGGTCCTGGGGCCACCTACGGGGGTGCTGGCAACACTGGAGTTACTGTGGCAAGGGCCTGGGATCCCTGGGAACAAGTCCTCTCCTCAAAGGCGTGACCTCCGCATGCCCTCTGCATGCCCTCTCCTTCGGGTACAGGGGCTGACTGAGGCCCCCGTGCTCCTTCACAGGCTGGGATGCTCAGCAGCTCTACTAGGCCGGAGCCCCAGGCCCTGCTGTGGGGCAGAACAGGGGCAGGGGGCCACACGGGAGCACAGCGGTGCAGGGTATAAACACGGCACCTTAAACTTGAATCTCAGCTCAGCCTCTTCTTAGCGCATTACCTTGGGCAAGGAATGTCAAAGTTCCTGGTTGTTTATCATTACTGTGAGGATCACGAAACTTGCACACAGGGCAGATGAGGAATAAATGAGATAATGGAATGCATGTGGCATACAGTGGGCACCTACAGGAAGCGGTGCAAGTGGCCGCTATTCCGTACTAGATGGTGAGCCCTGTGAGGCCGTGATGGCTGGTGCGCTTCAGGGCCCAGCACTTTACAGTGGGCAGCGTTGGGGAACGAGTAGCAGGCGGGGCCCGAGCAGAGCTTGGGAACAGTCTAAGGCCAGAAAGAGGGCGCCCCGGCCACCAGGGGGACCTGGAAAGGGAGAGCACATGGGAAGAGAAGAAGGGTGGCAGAGACAGAAGGAAGGAGAGGTGCCAGACCCAGGGAGAACTGACCCGAGAAGCGTCTCTGCTCCATGAAGTCCCGCTGGAAGGGCGAGTCAGTGAACAGGAGGTCATAGAGCTTGTCCACGCTGAAGTTGAAGACTTCATTCATGTACTGCCGGCCGCTCAGGTCCTCGTAGAAGGCCTGCACCTCGCCTGGAGGGTGAGGAAGTCGTGAAGGCTTTGAGGCAGGTGACCCAAGGGGCATCCCCCCAGAGCACCGAGGTTTCTGTGACTAATGTGGGAATGGCCACCAAAGGTCAAGGGAGGCCGCGGGGTGGGACGTCTGGGCCCCTGGACCCCGTGGTTTGTGACCTGGCATCAGTGTCCTCCTTTCACGGGCACACACACTATTTACTCTGGATGGCTCTCTATGGATTCATCTGTAAGAGTCTGGGGATGCACTATTTGCTTTTCCACTTTTAAGCCTTCCTAATTAAGGTGATCTTAGACTAAAATGTAAACAAATGACTTCTTTCTGAGCTTTCCTGAGCCCAAAGGATCAGTTATCAAGAGTCTCTAAGTTCACCACAATGACAACAAATGGCACTGCAACCCATGGTGTGTTCAAGGGACACTGACATCTGGAACAGTCTGTTTCTATGAAAGCTTCTAAGGAGGCTGATCTGCAGGGCCACGGTCTAACTATACAAGGTCTGCTCTCTTTCCATGATGCAGCCTATATCCCCCATTATTTCAATAACCTCTAATTTCTGAAGTTTCTGTCTGCTATAGGACAATGTGCCTGAAGGTACAGGTGAGCTACTCAAGCCCCAGCATTCCTCTCAAGCCCTCGGCACCCCACAGTCTCTGATTCCTGCACCCACAGGGGCTGGTATGTCACCTCAAGCAGGATGCAGATATTTCTGGAATCCCTATGACTCTGAGAAGGCCAGAGAGGGGCACAGGAGCATCCTACAGGGCCAGTGCCTATGACAGGCAGTACTGCGTGCGCACAGTCGGGGAGAGAGTCACTTCTTAGTTTACGGGAATGGCACCCCTGGTGTCACGCAGTCATCTGCACAGGCTCTGCATCCTAGATGGGAGTGGGGAACCCAAACAAAGATGAGAAAACCCTACAGGGACCCAGAGGAGGGACTGTCCTCAGATGGATAAATGAGCATCACCTGCATATACTCACTAGTTATCACCTCCCACCAATTCGGTGGAGGTAAACCATCAACCAGTTTTATGAACACTAAGAATTTCGTTTCTCTTCCTGGAACATGAGAAGTGGTGTGTTCTCCCAGTGAAGTCCTAGAAGCTAACCCCACGCAGGTGAGAAGTAAGAAGCTATCTTAGAAATGCTAGAATCTAGTGTCTGTCTAACCCAGCAGGACCTTTTCTTCTCCTGGGCCTACAGACCCTACACTGGGGCACTAGAGCAAGTTTCCACTAACATCATATTATCTCCAGGGAGCAGCTGGCTGTCACTTTCTTTGTGGCATATAAACATGACCTTGCCTTGCAGCCCTGTGAGGGACAGAGCTGTAAGGCCAGCCAGCATCAGCAGGGGATGCATTTACTGACAAGACTGGATGGCAGGACACGGCATTATCTGCTGAACAAAGAAAGATGAATGTGGAATGAGGAGACTCCCACACTAAGGACCTGAAGAAAGGAATGCATCCTATCATAAATGTGCCTTTTTCTAAACAAAGCTGTGTCCCAGCCCCCTTTCCACCAGGGACCCAGAGACTGACTCTAGTCATATAGGGACCTCCTTTCATCCCTCCTAAGGGAGAGGGGAAGGGCTGCTCTGCCACCCATTTTCAAATGCTCACCTTCATCGTGGGTGTCGGAAGAGTCACTGAGCTCGGTGGGGATGTCCTCATTGTCATTGAAGTCCAGGGAAGGGGAGTTCACGGGCGCAATGATCTCAATCTTTTCCCCGATGATGTTGTCAATGGCGAGCTCCTTCTCCAGGGACCCATCGCCCTCCAGCACCTCCTCCTCCAGGGGAAGGCCATCAAACTGTGGTGGAGACAGAGCAGTCACCCAACAGGCGCAACCTGCTCCGCGTCTACTCTCCAAAGGGAGATTAGGGACCCGGCCCCAGAGGCCCCCCCACATTCACAACACAGCTGCTCTGAAGCTGGGCTGCAGTTGGGCTCTGGGGGTCTTGCCCAGCTCCACCACGGAAGATGACAAGAGTGTGGTACAGGGTGCCACCTTTTCCTGCTTGCCACTAAATAATACACCGAGCCCAGGTTGGCAATCAGCTCCTCTGGCCACGGCTCTGGAGCCACACTCCACAGCACCACAACAGTGCGCGCCTGCCTCTCACTAGAAGCTCAAAAGGCTTCATAAGCAGTTTTTGATTCATTCTCCCATTAGTCCTGGAAGGGAACACATACAATTCTTTACATTTTAAAGATAACTTCAGAGACAGAAAATGGAGACTAGGCATCATATAAATGATGATTTCATTCAATGGCCCGGGGACCTGACCTCTAAGCCACAGGAATACAAGGCTCCCTTTTCTGGGAATCCTTTCTGAGGAAGCCTACCCATCTTCTGTCTGCCAGCTGACACTCCTCCTTCATCAAGCTTCTATTCCCTCTGTGACTGGGCCCCAGAGGACAAAGGTCCCCCTTTCACACTTTTGATCTCTCAAAAAGTCTAGCACAGTGGGAACATAAAATCAGAGTGTGTATACTAAGAACTCAAAAACTATTTATTGAGTGAATGAATAAACAGACAACAGTTCTTTAGCCCTACATGCATGCACACCTTTGACTTCAGATCCAGGCAGTGAAGAAAAAGGCCTAGAACAGTGGCTCCCCCAGAGGGGCTGATCTGCAACAGCCCACCAACAGCAAAGCTCACACAGTGGGCTTCGAACAGTTTTCATCTGCTGAGAAGTCAAGCAGAAACTTGTACCTGAACTGCTAAGAACCCGGCTCTGGACCCCTGGGGCCACACCGTCGGATTGCACAGAGCCCCGTGTGCTCTGGGAAGCCCCCCTGAATACACCGACCGCAGCGTAGCCCATGCGCCCTCTCCCCGCTGCCAGGTGGGGGCCTGCGCAGCTGGAAGGCAATGGCTTCCCACGTACCGAGACGGGGGCCTCGCTGCTCCCTGTGGACGTCAGGGTGCTGTTGGTGAAGGACTTCTTGGGCAGCTGTGGGCTGGCGTCCGGCTTGGTCTCTACACTGCTTTTGGATGAGCTGTCGTTCACTTCATTCTCTTCTACGGGGATCTCCTCGCAGTAGCTGAGGACGCCGTGAGTCTGTGTCAGTCTCGGGGGCCAAGACCCCCTCAGACCTCTCCACCCATCCCAAAAGACAGGCGTTCCCACTGCTTCGCTCTGCAGGTGACCTTCCTCTGCACCCCCCCTGGCCCCCACACTGCTCTCCTGAAACCTCCTTCCCACCTTATGCCCCCCACACCCATGCAAAATTCCTGGCTCCAAACTCATGCTTTCTAGGCACCCTCCTTAGATTTATCCCCACCCTAAATTTGACTGTTATTTGCCTTAAATTTTTTTTTTGTCCCATCAGCATCCCAGCCTGATCACTTGAATCTAGTGTCTGGCCTCTGAGCACACAATTTATTTCCCACATGGTGACTTGTACCCCGGACTCTGGGGAGAAGTGCCCTTCAGTGGCACCACCCCAATTCCGGATCCTAACTAGTGGCCTTCTCCCAGTTGTGCACCTGAGGGGTAACCCTCCTTGAGATAAAGGTGGGTGCCCTTCCAGGGACACTTTGGGATGCCACTGTAGCCTCTCCCAAGGGAGAAAACCACCATTGTCAACATCTCACTTATACTTTACACATCACCTCATCTGGGTGTGTGACAGCTCTGAGTAAATCACTGCATACATTTTAAATATAATCGAACAGATATTCACAGAGGTTAAGTGATGCCACGATTATGTGTCAGAAATCATACCTGAGCCCAGGTCTGCACACTACACACTCAATACCTTCCATCTCTCTGTGCTTCTCACTCGACCCCCAAGCCTCCACCTACCTTCCAGCCTCAAGCGTGTTGTGTCACTTTGCAGTCCCATCTTTCTTAATCTACCGACAGCATGTGACGCAGTGACACTCCCCTCTCCTTAAAAGGTCCTTCCCTTGGCTTCTAGGAGATGCAACTCTCCTAGTGTTCCTCCCACGTCCCTGGATGTTGTCTCATGATTTCTTTTGCTGCTCCTTCCAAGGCCCTGTCTCTGAACCTCTGATTCTTTCAGTCACTTGGTGGTTTTGGGCAAACTTCTGACAATCTACTAATAGTCCCCAAGTTTAAGTCCCTAGCCCAGACTTCCCCAGTGAACTCCACACTCACACACACCAATGCCCATGTGACATCTCCACTTGGCTAACAGTCATCTCAAACTCAACTTGCTTAAAACCAAGCTTCTGATCTTCCCCCAGATCTGCTCTGCCTACAGTATTGTCTATATCAGTTCAGAATAATTCTACCCTTGGCATTGGGAAACCCAAGAAAACTTTAAAGCCATCTTGGATTCCTTTCTGATTCATAAGCAAATCCTTTAAAATACATCTGGTACTACCTTCAAAATATATCTAAAAAGTAACCTGTTGTTGCCATTTTGACTGCTGCCCTGCTGGTCCAAACCACCATCCCTCTCTCATCTAAATGATCTGAATTATTCAACAGCCTCTTAGCCAGTCTGTCCTTGCACCCCTTTAGTCCATTTTCAACCCAGGAGCCAGAGTTGTCCTGTTAAAATGTTAAATCAAAACTTACGTATTATCTGTTCAAAGCCTTCCCATGGTTTCTCATCACGACTGAATAAAAGCCAGTCATCACTTTGGCCGAAAGGCCCTCAGACTCCAGCCCCCACCTCCATGACCTCACCCCTTTTCAAGACCTTTGCCTTTTGTTCATTCCACCCAGCCACGCGCTCTCTGTTCCCTCCACCCAGGAGGGTCTCCCCACAGGCACCTTCTGGTTCACTCCCCCCCTCCTCCTGGGCCTTGCTTAGGTGTCATCCACACCCCTCCTGGAGAGGCTCCCTGGACAGCCCTCCCTCTGCCCTGCTCACCCCATCGTATTAAAGTCGTCATCAGGGGGCACGTAGTCCTCATCATCACTGGTCAGGCCCAACTCGTTCCCATAGCACTGGTGAACAAAGTGCCAGAGCTCCTTGGGGCACAGGGGCTGTGGAGACAACACAGGGACCCTTACTTACCCTTCCTGCCTTGGGTTGCCACTCCACACAAGGCACGGAGCTGAGCTGGCCTCCCTCGAGGGTAGGAGAGGCCAGGCTCTGCTCTCCCTAGAGGACTAAGAGGACACCAATGCCTCTCCTTCTCTCCTCTTGGGATCTCAGCAAGACATCGATCTTCAGCGGAAGAAAATGGCTTTTAGCAAAGCTGGGAACTCGGCCTGGTGCCCCAACTCCAGTTTATAAAATGGGACCAACTGGCCCCTGGAGGGCGGTGACTGTCCACCTTTCACCCCTACAGATGAGGTCCAGCATTAAGCAGCATAAACTGCTGTTACTCGGGGGCCAATAGGATCACAGAACTTCCAAGACTCAGACGAGCACCAAGGCCCCTGAGCCAGTCTCCCCTACACAGCAGAAACCTCCTTACAGCAACAGTGGCCACGCACGCCCTGCTGGATCATGTCCAAGAATGAGCCATGACCTCAAAAGTGGCCCACTGCGTAGCTGGACAGACCCTGTGGTTAGAAAGAAGCCGACAGTCTCCTAGTTTAAGGGGCCTCAAGGATCGACTGCATCCAGCCCTCTCAACTACGCGAACACGTCCTTCTTTATTGATTAGTACAATCAGCTTGCCTGCAGCTCTATGTAGTTTCAGCGTTTCTGATTTCACCACCTGTCTACACGCTCCTCTCAAAAGCACTGTCCTAAGGAAAGTTAGCCTTCACGAGGTTCAGAGTTTTGGGAAAGAGGCAACAGAATGTCAAAAAACTAAGATCAGAAGTGGGGACCATGAATGGGTGTTGGCGGGGGGCAGGGGGAGAAGGCGGTAGGGATAAGTATGTGAAAAGGAGGGCAAGGGGTGTCAAGCAAACCAGATGCAGTCAACATCTTAAAAAAAAAATCATATTTAAAGACTGTTAGCCAATAGAATTGATAAAGAATCTGAGGACGTTCCAAGCCCTTCCTTTCAAGGTATGGTTCAAGCAGCAGGTACTCAGCAGGGAGAATGAGCCAGGCTTCTGGTTTTCCAGCTAAAGAAACTGGCCCAGAAAGCATGGCTCTGAGCCGGCAGGGTGTGAGGGCAGCTCAGCGTGCCGGACCTCACGGCGCCAGAGGGAGGCGAGCAGCTCCTGCTCCTTTATGAGGACCTCCTCCTTGCTGTCCTGGCCTTCATGAACACCGCTCTCCCTGCCTGGGGCACACTCGCCTCTCCGCCAAGCCACGGTCCCCAGCACCTTCACAATTCACCTTTTCCATGCGGCCTTCCCTGACCAACTCCACCTGGCTCAGCTTGTCGTACCACTGGGGGACAAGGACCATCAGCAGACCCTGTTCATCAGGCCGAACTCTTTTTTGGTGAAAACTTTTTGTGAACCTTATGGTTGACCCTCTTTCTTACATTGCTTGTGAACTGAAAATTCAACCCTGTCAGTCAGAGATTCAAACACACTGTCATTTTACCATTGTCACTGGCTAATAAAAAAGGCAGAAGATCTCAGCTCATATAAATGATCAGGATTTATACCAGGGCTTAGACTGTCGGGTCAGAAGAAACTAAATAATAAATCTCAATTTTCTTTAGATAGTACTACGTTTGGGCTAGAGTCAAGTTGGAAGCACACCAAGAGCTAAATACATGCATGTCACATACATGACATAGTGATGATTATAATTATGTATATATAACTTTATCTCTTATGTCTCTTTCTCTGGCTTGGAGGCTGTTTCTCAACACCCTGCAGCCTCTGAGGGGCAGTTCTGCAAGGCTTACCGCCGCAGTATCGCCCTCTGCATCTCCCCCCGGAGCCCTGCAGACGCTCGAGTGGTTAACCGGGGGCTGGGTGAACTCTCTTCCTGTCCTCCGTATTTTTGCTGCTCTGATCTGAGGCCCTGCTGACCTGGGAGGGACGACCCCTCACCCCCCATGGGCAGCAACAGAAACCAGCTTGCCCAGGAGTTCGCCTCTCATGTGTGACCAGTCAATCCAAAGCCCATTCCCCCAACCACCTCCTTTCTCTAGCTCTCACACTCCCGGCTGATACTCCCCTGTACCAGGGACAGGTACCTGGCAAGTACAGACTCCACACCTGGAAGCCTGGAGAATTCACGTAATATTAGCCAATTCTCAACCTGCTTGTGAAAACAGGGAAGGCTCTCACCCGAACTTTCCCTCTGCCTCCCGACTGGCCGGGGGGCTGTCCCACGTGGCCCTGCGTGGCATGACGCACCTCTGCCTCTAGGGAGCTGTGCTGGTGTAAATGCCTTCCTTCATGACAGTCATTCCATGCCCCTGTGTCTTACCGTAGCAGATTTAACTCCTGGCACATTTTTTAAATAGTGGAACTGGCATGTGTGGAGTCAGGAAGGCCCTGCTCCAGGCAGCCACGGGGCCATTCACAGGGGAGGACACACTGCTTTCAGGACTCAGCACCATCCTGGGAGACTGTATTACTCACCGCAGGTCTGGGGACTTCCAGGACCTGAAACAATGGGCTTCTTGGGAACCGGCCAAGGCCAGAGTAAGAGCAATCTCTCCATGGGGCCCACACAGCGGGGGAGAGAACATTCTAGGTGGATGTGCGTCCTGAGGCCAAAGGAAGTAGCTGGGAACACTTACCTTTTCCAGGAGAGCATTCTGCCAGAGCCGGAACATCATCATGTACGTCCTATCCCGGGCCCCAAATGAAGTGAAAAAGTGCTGGATTGGAAGAGAAATGGCAAGATGTGTCTGTTAAGACCTACCCCATAATTAATGGAGACATTGTGCTTCGTGCTTTAGAAAAAGTTACGGATTTCATCCTCTGATACCACTGGCTCAGTGATGGATGCGTGATCACAGCCAGGTGCTCTAGGGACGGGTTCAGCACACTGGGGGCCGGGGGCCTGTGGCCTCTCAGTCCCCACTGAACCCACGTCCTCCATACTCACCCACGCTTTCCTGGGTGCTTCTCACTGGGGTGACACATTCACCTTCGCTAAAACGTCCTTTACCTCCCTCGGGAACTGGTGAGCGGTGAGCTGGGAACCAGCCTCAAGGGAAGGGGAGGCTTAAATAACCCCTTCCCACTCACCCTTTCAACCAGCATTCATTATTTCAACAAATATTTGAAGAGAGTATGTGCCAGGCATGACTCTACACACTGGGGCGACAATAGCAAACAAAACAGAGACCCTGCTCTTAGGGAGCTTACACGTGAGTGCGGACCTTTTATAATACATGGAAAGAACACAACGGAAGAGCAGATTTTACTGAATATGTTCTAGATGCTTCATTTACACCACACCACAGCCTTGGAAAACAACTGTAACTAATACCTAATAGCTAGTACCTAAATAAAGAGAAAGAGGCTGGTGAGACTAGGCGACTCTGTAATCACGTAGCTGATTTGTGCCAGGAACAGAATTCAAACCAAAGACTGATTCCCTGACTCCAAGTCTCTTAGTCCTTGCCCAGGTCCAAGGTAACTGTAGACCTTGTGTTCAGCATAAACCTAATACCTCTATCCCCAAAGCTCCTAGTCTTCAGTCTCTGGTTAAAGGTCAA
The DNA here is from genome assembly GCF_030020395.1 of Manis pentadactyla. Lineage (NCBI taxonomy): Eukaryota > Metazoa > Chordata > Mammalia > Pholidota > Manidae > Manis > Manis pentadactyla. Next base: position 9,498,005 of record NC_080031.1, on the reverse strand, counting down.
AGAGCAGTGTCTTCTCTGCCCTCTGTTTTATCTACTGCATTTTCCCCATCCCAATCCGTTTCCTATGAGATTCCTCTTCCTCTTTCCCCTCAATAAGCTATGCTGACACATGATGATAACACTTTACATTTGTATAGCACTTTACAATTTAGCGTTTTCATACAACTATGTCATTTCAGGACCCTGTTAAATAGGTGTTGCTGGCTTCATTTCACACATGAGAAAACTGAGGCTCAGAGAAGTTACATAATAGGCCTACAGTCACAGGACTCAAACTCATGTGTTCTGGTTCCAAGTTCAACGTCCTGCCACTCTCCCAGCGCCCCCTGCTCAGACCCCAAACATGCAGCACACCACGGAGGTGACCCTGCAACCTGCGCCACCTCCCGTCTCTCCCCCTGATCCTACTGGACTCCATATTAATGCAACTGAAGGGCAGAAATACAAAAATACGGGGGCTGAGGTTTGGGGGAGCAAAGTCCAAGAGCAGACCCCACTAACCTTTTCCGAGTCAGTGCAAACTTGGATGGCATTGGGAATGAGGCGAGCTGTTTTTTCTTTAGTCATGGAGCAGATGTCTTTCAAACGGACAGTCAGCTGGCACCCCCACAGGGGCAGAGAGTGGACAACAAGCAAGAGGAGGCATTAGGAGGGCTGGTCGTGTTCACATGGCATCAGAGAGGAAATCAGATCAGATCACAGTCTGCCTACTTCTAAGCCTGTAAGGCCTCCCTTAGAGATCATGTGGTTTAGCCTCTTAGGTCAGACCGCCCCTCACCTAGAGCCCAAGGGTGCCTTGATTCTCGGTCCAAACAAATTTCTTTCTCATTTGTGCACTGTCTGATAAATGTGCAGACGTCCCCTCATTAGGTGCCACTTACAGACGCACACAGCACTGGCACTGAGTGGGACCACTGAAGCTTGACCTCCTCTCACTTTATAAGGCAAGGAAACAGAGGCAAAGAAAGAATAAAGGACTAGACTAAAACCATACAGCCAATTAGTTCCAGAAGCCAGAATGTGTATAAGCCAATTCCAACTCCCAAGGCCAATGCCCTTTTTACTACTATTCTGCCTCCTGTGAAATATTTACGTGCATCTGCCAAAAGCAAATGCTGCTAACACTCCGTTCCACACCCGCGAGGAAGGCAGGGGAAGACGTGGGACAGGAGATCAGTCCTTCAAGACTCAGGCGTGTGCTTTTGTTAATGATGCAAAGGCTTGGGTAGAGCCTCAGGTCAACGAGAGGAGGGAAGTGGGGACAGCTTGCTCAGCTGCAGCCACGGGGACAGCCCAAGGGACCAGCCCGGGTCTTTACCAGCGTTTCCCAGCGGAAGATGTTGCTGTAGAAGCAGATCCAGTTTTCAGAGAGGTAGAGTCGGCCCTGAAGAAGAATGTCTCTCTGGAGTGCGCAGGAGTAATCTGCGGTGGGGTGGACACAGAGGAGCTCGGGGCGGCGTTTCCAGCAAACCACTACAAGTGAGGCATGCTCCCCTTCCGCCAGCACTGGGGGAACCCGCCCGCCCGCCACTGACCAGGTGCGAGAGACACAGGAACTAGCGTCAAGGGAGTCCCTAGCGCCTGCTCAGGACCGGGAAGGATGTGAAACAGGCAGGCTACCGCCTAGAGGCAGAGCAACGGACGAGACAGCAAGCAGAGTGGGGCAAGGAAGTTAGAGTCGGAAAAGGGTAATGAAATTCATCTGGCGCCCTCTCCCACCCAGAGTGGCCCCAACCCCTCCCGGCCAGGCCGTCTGCACAGATAAGAGCGGCACCGACTCCGTCCAGACTGGGCCGTCTCCCCAGGCCACCGCTTAGCGTGTGCTCAGCCCTGAGCCCGGACCACTGGGGTCAGCGCCCTGGACATCCTCGCCCCCTGTGCCTGGAGAGGTGTCCTCCCTCGGCTCTCATGTGGGGAACCTTTAGACACAAACAGCCTGAGTGCTGCCCCTGGGACCCCAGGGCCCCCAACTCACCAACGATGAGGCGCTCCGTGTCTGGGAGTTGCTTAAAGAGCTTCCTGAAGTCTTCATTTCTCTGTTTGTAGGTGGGGCTTAACACCTGCATGACAATGGTTATGTCAATGACCAAGGTTAGCGGAGGATCTCAGGTTCGGTGGGCGCGTAGGGGAGGAGGGGCAGGAGCAGCGGCTGCCCCAGTGTCAGAAAGGGTAAGATGAGGCACAGCGTGGGGACCAGGTCAGGCAAAGGGGGCGGGGCATGGAAAAACACCGGACAGAATCTGATGCTGCATAAGCCTCTGTATCCAGCGTCCATCCACGAGAAAAACATCAAACATACAAACAAAGCAGGGCCCACATCACATCCCAAGATGGGACACCTCCAGGGAGCTTCCCGGGTATGTGCTTTCCCCATGTGGCTTCCCCAAAGCAGCGCCATATTCTGCCTTCTTCCAGCAGAAGCACCACCTTGACAGTAAGGCAGAAGCCCAAGGGGGCTTCCTCCAAGCCCCCACAGGACCCAGGATGTGAGGATGCCCAGCGCATCCCCCACAAGTTTTATCATGACAAACAGTAAGCACTTGGGTGTGTGTGAAATTCATGACTAGAAAAAAAAATCATAAAACCAATATTCTATCTGTTATGTATCAATAAAACTGGAGGAAAATTGTACTTTACAAAGACTGGATTAAAAAAAAAACATAAAGCTAGTACTAGAGTAGGCACACACACAGAGAATTTAAAAGCACATTAGAAGCACCCACTCTTCATTTCCTCACCAACCCTTACAAGATGATCGAAGCCAACACTTACATGACAGCTAAGGAAACTAAGGCAGAAAGAAGGCTCCTTCCCAAGGTCCCCAAGCTGGTCAGGGGCAGATCTCTCCATCCCTGGTCCTGCTCACCTGCCCGCCACCACCTGTGCCACCAGATGCCCTGTGCCCAGTGTGGACTCATACACATCAACTGCCTGAGCAAAGCCTCCCGGGAAATCCTATGAGCCACTTGAAGAGACAGGAATTTTGCTCTTTCCAAGCTTACAATCTTAAAATTAAAAAAAAAAAAAATGTGCCCTGTACATAAAAGGCACCCAAGGATGATACATGAAGAAGGCATGTGCTCAACCCCAAGGAGCCAGGCATTGGGACCCAGAAACATCTGCACTCCACCCAGGCAATTCGTTGGCCTACTTGTGCCAGGAGCGCAGGCATGCAGACATTGTCCTGGCAATGGGGACAGACAGGACTTGGCCATTTACACTTTCTCACTCACTTCCCAGGGAATCTACAGGATAAGGCTGTGGCCAGGATGGGATGAGCTTCGAACTGTTCGTTCTTCTTGGCTTTCTGCAAAGCTAAATGGCCCATAAGGAAGCCGAGGCTGGGGCCTGATCACATGCTCAGCAGTGAGTGCCTGAGCTAAGGGGCCCAATGGCTTTTGGGGTAGAGGGAATAGGAGCATTTCAGGATGTTGCAGAGAAAATGGCATGAAGTCAGTTCGGGGAGGTTTTCCAGCCAAGACAGGAGAGTGTTTCCAATTACTTTGTCTATAGTCAATGTGAACTTTAAGTCTTTGTTTTCGCTTATTTATGAGATAACCTGCACTAGTGGGCACCCTGCTACCTACCCCAAAGCAATGCCATGTTGTAGGATCCCAAAGTTCAACAATCACCTACCATACACTTAAACCAAGCACCAAGGACAATGGGAGGGAATATTGGCAAGCCAGCCCATCCTGTGACTTCTACGGCTAACAAAGACCTCAGGATACAAAGACCCTCTGGCCCATATGTAAATTTCAGGCTGACAGTGAGATAACCAAATCAAATGGTCCCCTGGCCTCAAAGGACAATCTTTGAGGACATTGGCAATGCTTGCCTGGCTGTCAGTAAGTTCCCACCTGCCTTCTGGAGCTATAATTAAGCTAGCACGGAATGAGTTATTGCTACAACCCAGGCAGTCACAAGCCCATCAAGTATGGCGCTGCAGTTGACACAGGATTGTTCTATTATCCCATTTCATGCCTGAGGAAGTTAGGGCACAAGAGGTTAAGCAACCTGCCTGAAGTTACTAAGTGGGAGAGTGGGATATGAAGCTAGGTGGTGGGACCCAGCGATCCTGGAAGGAGCCAGCACTCTGTTGCCCCAGGGTCCTTGCGTCAAGAGGGAAACAGCAGGGATGCCCCCAGCACCGCACACACCCTTGGGGATAAGATGTATATCTACTAGCTTGGGGCCTCCAGCTAGCTCTCCATGCCCACAAAGGGGTATCTTTTTTTTTGTGTGGGGTCAGGCAGATGATAGAAAGTGTCAGTTTTACAAGATGAAAAAGTTCTGGAAATTGTTGTACAATAAGGCCAATGCACTAAATGCTCCTGAACTGCACATTCAGAAATGCTGGAGAGGATAAATATGTGTTACAGGTGTTGTATCGTAATTAAGGGTTTGTTTTTTTAATGTATCATCCGCGGGTCTTTATATTTATGAAGTTCCAAAATCAGCCTGGGGACCAGCCTACCAGGTGGCCCCAAATGCCCTTTAGGAGAAACCGGGTATCAGGCACCCAATTACCTGAAGCCTGGAAGTCCCCCTATTTTGCATGTTCCTCCCACATGGCTTGCTCACCCTTGCCTCCCTCATATCCGACAGGAACTCAGACGTCTACAGAGATGGAAGTGCAGGGAGGCTGGCCATAATTTCCAAACCAAATTTCTGGCAAATGAAGGGGGCGGCTCCTCTCCTCGCCTTGGAACAAAGCAGTAGCTGTGGGAAGAGGAGGGCAAATCCCGCCTGACCTCTGAAGTCAGCAGGTCCACAGGGACTGGCTTGGGTGCAGGGACTCCTTAACCCAGGCTCGCAGATAAATGCCCTGAATCCACCAGGTTACCCACATCGATGGCAGGCCAGTCTCTGCCCCCTAGAGTCTACAGTACAGAAACGCATTCCATCGGCCTGCCACCATGTATCCTCTTGACGTAAGAGACCATGATCCTCTGCCTACCACCCCTGCACTCTTAAATTAACTTCCTCCAAAGGTGAGACATGGCTCACCTATTTTAATTCAAAATGGCCAAAGAATTTTTGGTTCGATTATCAAATCGGGGGCCCTTAGTAGTGGGGCCAAGTGGGGAAGGACAAGAGTGAGGAAGGGCTGTCACACAGAGACTGGGTTGCACACTCACAGCTGGGACTTCTTCAGATCCATGCCAGTAACAGAGTTCCGCACCAGCAGGACCTTCTGTCACCTTCTTCAGGTACCACTGCAAAGGCTGGCTTTCCGGGTCCAGCAGGAGGCTCCAGAGGACCCCAGATTCCGTCAAAGATTCCATTGCCCCCTCTCCCCACAACAGCTCCACTTCCCAATGAAGCCCAGTTCCTGGAGTTCTGACTCCCTAAGTCCCCACAGGATGAAAACAGCTGGTCGTGCCTGGGCTGAATGCAGATAGGTGATGGCTGGCTTCTCGGCAGAGGGTCTGTGAGACCCTGGCTGGCCTCCTTTTTCCTCCTTGAGCTTTGTTCCCAGTGAAAAACCTTGCAAATGGGAGGGTGTGATCAGCAAGGTTCTTGGAACAGGCTGGCTGGCCAGTCTCCCATGACCGGGTGCTGCTTTGTCCCACCAGTTCCCACAGTAGGGTCGGTCTTCGGGCTGTGGGTGTCCCAGAGGGGATGTAGTGAAGTGTGAAGTTCCTCCTTCTGGTCAGTACAGACAGCCACTCCAAGAGGCCAGCTGAGGCCAGAGGGTACAGAAGACACGGCAGGTGCACAGGGCCAGCTGAGGGCTCGGAGCAGCAGGCCCCTGGGGGACAGGAAAACTGCACGGGAATAGGTCAACCCCACAGCCAGGCCCAGAGGTCCACCCCACCAGCTACTCACACACAGCAGAGTGGCTCACAGTTGGCCTGACATTCCGAGGAGACAATGAATGCCCGGCTCCCCAGCTCCCTGGCCTGTCCTGTAAGCAGCCCGTTCAATGTGCAAGCTCTACCCTGGGCGGGCGCTGGTCGCTGTGACTCATATTCCTCACCCAGGCGGAGCGGCCACCAGGGGCTGGGACAACGGGGCCTGCTCTCACCCCACCCCCTACACACACCCCTTTGCTTCCAGACTGTGCTCCTCTTGGCTGACCAGCAAATAACTTCTTTGTTAGAGTCACCCGTGGCAGGAGGGAGGGAGAGACACAGGGTGGATGGGTGGGCGGTCAGGGCCAGAGCCCTACACATGCTTCACGTTACAGGATCTGGGTGATGGTCCTGGCCAATGTCCTCCAGTAACCCCCAGCCTAGCCTGGCCTCCCCGGCAGATGTTTCCTGCAATGGAAAGAAGCTGGCCAGAGATCCCCGTGGAAGAGGGGGAGGGGGTGTCAGGGACACTGCTGTTATGATGAAATCTTAAATTGGACACTCCAACAGCCAGGAACTTCTTGGAGACACACTCTGCCCTCACTGACCCATCCATCCACCAATTTCCCTGTAGCAGGCAGCGGTGGCAGATTTGGAAATTTCCCTCATCTCCTTTCAGACGTGCTGGTGGGGAGAAGTTGGGCCAATCGCCCAGACAAGCTGAGGTCAACAGCAACAGGGTCTGTCTGAGGCACCTCCTTCCTCTCCAAAAACCCTGAGGGCTGAGCAGCAATGCAAGATGCAAGAAGCAGAAGATTTGGCCCCAGGTGCACAGGAGGCAAACGCAGGGAAGTTGAGATCTCTGGGAGAGGAATGGGAGCCAGGCCAACAGGGACAAGAAGAGCTCCAGACGGAGAAGTGGCGAGCGGGCACTAGACAGCAGTGGGGCTGGCCACACGTGGATTCCCAGTTAAAGTCAGACCTTTGAAACAAATAGGGCACCTTCCTCACCATCCCCAGCTATGCCCACCTTGCCGGGAGGGCCTCAAGTCCGACCATGAGGATGAATGGCCCCTCTGCCCTAGGAGTCCCACAGATGTGACACAGCAGCATTCAAACTGGAGCACACTGAAAAATGACCTAATGAGGGCAAGAAAAATGGAGAGACTTGACTCCCCAGCTCAAAGGTTCTGGTTCAGAGGAACCCGGGATCTCTAGGTTGAGCTGTGCTGGAGAAAGTAGAGGAAGAGTCTGCATCTTTCCCCACACTCCTTAGCCCTCTCTCAATGTCCACAGCCTGGAAGCAGCCCCCGCCTCCATCCATCTTATCACGCAGGGTAACTACTCCCTCAGACGCCACTCCCCGAAGGATCTACACCTCCAACGGCTTTTTATCTTCTATGGCACTCAGCACAAGGTGTTTCAAATATCAGCTGCTCAAAATCTGTTTACCAAACAAACGCATTCCTTATTCACCTCTAAGACCGCTCCTATTGACATGGCATGTTACGTGCACACACGCACACAGATCCCCACACCTCTATTCTATGCGAGGCTTCCCAGGGCCCTGTCCCTGCCGACGCTCCGCAAACCACACAGCCACACAGCCGAGCTTCTCCCGACGCTGCGGGTGTCAGTGGCCCTGTCCTCGGCAGCACGGGAGGAGAACTCAGCAATTCCATCGGCCGGGGTGACCAGACCGCCTCTCTCTGGGGCCACAGCAGGTCCCAGGCCCTACGTGGTCCACAGACCCAGGGGGGCTGAACCCTTACAGTGATTCCCCAGGAACACTTGAGCGCTGCTGCAGGTCAGAGGAGGGGGTGACTGTGGGCTGTACTGGGGAGGGGCAGGATACACCCAGAGCGATAAGTCCCTGGGAGACCGTCTCCCTGGGCTCAGCCTTTGTCTCCTACGCCCCCTCACTGCGGGCTGGGCTGGGCTGGGCTGGGCTGGGCTGGTAGCTTGACTCTGGGAAGAGGGAATCAGCCCTGGGCTAAACATTAACTCTACGGCAAACACTGGGAGCTGGGACCAAGTGGTACCCCCCTGGTACAGCAGTGGGGAGGGAAGGGGTGGAGGAGCCAGGAAAACAGGTGGATTTTGATGGAGTATCAGCCTCAGCCGGAAGAAACCAATTCAGACCTTCAGAGGAAACCCCAGCCCTCCAACCAAATCTGGGTAGGGAGGAGCCAGATGGGGCATAAGGGGACAGTGGAGACATGGGAGGGGACTGAGCAAAGGCGAGAGGGTGGCTGCGGGGGTGACACAAAAAGTAGAGTCAGGATTGGCCTTGGGAGTAGGTCTCGTGTGCAGATGGGGCCTCTCTGGAGAAACTGAAGGATGACTACTGGGGGAGCAGCTCAGGAAGGCTCTTCAGGATAAGGGGTAATAACACAGGGGAGATGGACACAGGTAGAGTCCCCCCAAAAACATGCCAGACTGCAAGGTGGCCATCGGCAGTCCCCCTAAGCGCCCCAATGTCCTCACTGTCCCCCTAACATCCCAACTTCGTTCCCACAGAGCTTTGTTCTCTTGCTCCCAATCACATGGGTTCCACAGGATTGGCACTACCCTTCCTAACCCCCCAGCCAGCCAGCACCCTAACCACAGGGCCTCGGGCAACCTGGGCACTGAGTCTGGGGTGGCTGCCAGGCCCGGCCTCCTAGCTTCTGACCTCAGAAATGCTGCTGCCCTGGGAGCCACGGAGAGGGCTGGCCTGGGAAAGAGGTGAGGCAGCTGGGGACAGCGCCTGTGCCCACCTGGGGCACCCGGGAGGTGACTCCTGCGACTGTCTGATTCAATTAAGATGCAAACCCACTGCACCCAGGGGCCATCTTCAGGGCGTGGGTTGCACCCCTCCCACCCCTTGGGTCCTGGTCTCCCTACTCAAGGCAAAGCCCTGGTCTGCATATTCCTCCATCTCAGTCTAGTGGAGCCTTAATGAATAAACTCGATGGTCATGAGGGAGGGGGAAGGAGAGAGGAGTGCAATCAGGCCTGGGAGGGGCTCAGAGCAGCTGTAGGTGCACAGCCTCCAAACCCCACTCTTGGCCTGAATATCCCTGGGCAGAGACAAGAAGCTCTCCACTCAGCCTTGCTGCATGTTGCTTGGGCTCAGCGCTCCCCCCAGGGGCTCACTCTTCAGGCCAAGGTGGGGTGTCATCACGGCGACAGCTCCTGTCTCACTACATAGGGAAAAGTAAATTGCAGGAGAGAGCCAGGCAACCGAGGGGGCTGGGAGGGGGGCAGGGAGGTGCTGGGCGGGCTTCCCAGTAAACCCAGGCTACTCCGCCGGCCTGAGATGTTTGCGCAGCGGTCAGCGAGTCTGCGCTGGCCATCGCCGGCCTGAATCCAAACGTTCCCACGCCTGGGGGCTGCAAGGCCTTTACCTTCTGCAGGGCTTCCCGTGCAATCACAGGGCCTGATGGAGCAGCCCAGGCAGAGAGGCACAACTAGAGTCAGGAGACAGACTGTACGGAGGGCCGTCAGCAGGGCTGAGGAGGGAGACGAGGAGAGATTCCCGAAGGCCAGAGTGCAGCCATCTCAGGGAACACCGAGGCGGGGGGGAGGGCCACAGAGAACCAGCTCAAAGAAAGGGGCTCCTGAAAAGCCATGAATGGACTATTGGGGGGCAGTGCTGGGGAGCTGGCGGGGGGACACTGAAGTCTGAGGCTGCCTGTGCACACGAGAGCATGGACACATGCGTGGCACCCTGCAGGAGCACCGTGTCCCGCCACCCAAGGGTGGCCGTGGGCATGATGCCGGTGGTCTGGGGAAATACCCATGGCACCACGGCTTCTTGAGCAAGCCAGGGCAATTGTGCTTAGGGGAATGTCCACACGCAGGCCTGTGCCACGGACAAGAGCACTGGTACATGAGAGTGAGCAGATACAGGGTAGCGCATCTTGCTTCCTCCACAGATGCCCGCACGTGGACAGGCCTAGGATCTGGGTCTCAGTCTCCGCCTCAAGAAGAGAGCAGGGGGGACGGGCAGGGGTCCCGTGTCACCGGAAGCTGGCCTCTCCAGGGCTCTACTCACTGTGGCAGCTGCCAATTACCCTCTAGGTGTGGAAACGTACCAAGAAAAATGGGAAGATGACCCAGACACAGCTCCTGACATCTGGAGCTCAGGCCCACTGGAGGGCCCTTGTCACCTCTTGGCTTCCCACTCTTCGCAGAGTTTCTGCCTCTGGGGGATAGGGAAAGATGGCATCCACCCAAGACAGGCTCAGAGAGGGGAAGACGTGTCCTGAGGCTGGGCCACGGTCCCAGAGAATGCAGCACAGTGTGGCAGAGACCAGTTGGGAGACGTCAGACAGCAGCTCTTCAGGAGAAAAGCTCGAAGTCCTGTGGCTCAGGCTATGTGACCTGACCACAAGGCCTTCGAAAGGACTGCTTACTCCACAATCCTGTTTCTGGGTATAAAGCAGCCAGCTGACCACCCCCGGACAACCCCAGGCTACGTGCATGTCCATCACATACTCCAGAGCTTTGGATGTCTCCTAGAAGCAGCACGCCCATGGGGCTACGAGGTAGCCACGGAGCAGAAGTCAAATCGCATCACTTGGGGCAGCCTTTCCACAAAGGGGGAAAGTTTTCTGGCCTCATTTCCCTCAAGATGTGAAGGAAAGGACTCTTTGGCCCCAAAATCAGGCCCCAGGGCTCTCCCAGTTCCAGAATTCTGCTTGCCGTGGATGTTCCCCCTTACTGGTCGCTTCCAGTAGGGCTGGAAAAACTTTGTCCGGGAGTCCAGGGGAGGGTGAGACGGACCACCCTTCATGGTCTCCGTGAATCAAATCCTTCCTTACCAGATGGCTGGTCCCACTACAGAAGACAACCACGGTATCTGGTTTCTGAGGGAGGAGGCTGGCCAGGGAGCATCCCACCTTTCAAGGCCCCTCAATTTGCTCAAGCTCCCGAGGGCAGCCAGAGTGTAACCCCACAGGGCTCCACTCCCCTGACCACTGCATCCCCCACCCACCGCACGCCAACGCAACAAAAAAAGAAACAGCGATACTTACATTATACCAACTCTGGCTTTTCTGAAAGGACAAGATAAAAGAAAAGGTACAATTAGTCAGGGAAGAGGTGGTGGGAATGGCCAGGGTTTTCCTGGCTCCAGAGGGAGGGCGACACAAACAGCAGAGGGCGGGCAGGGAGGAGGAGTCCAAATGCAGCTGGATGCTTCCCGTGTGGCTGCTCGGGAGGGTCCCCCTTTCTCAAGACAGCCCCAGAAAGGAGGCCCAGTGAGCAGTCCATGCTGGAAGCGTCTCCGTGGCTGGGGGGCAGGCAGCGCAGCGCCAGCTAGAGCTCAACGGCGAGGGAGTCGGAGCCCCATCACAAGGTTCTTCTGATGGGGGCAAGGGATGCACTGCAGGCATCCAGGACCCAGTCCCCAGCGGGCCCTGCCCAGAAGCCAAGTGCGGATGGGATCAACCCAGCCTTCTGCTCTGAGTCGGCCCCTTGTAGAAGGCAGGGCAGGCCCTTTGGTAAAAGGGAAGAGAAGGGACTGTCTAGGAACTTCCTCCAACTGTGCTCTCAGTGGGCAGATGAGAAAATTCCTCCCTCTGCTCACCTAAGCCACCAGCAGGGGAGTTGGGGGGGCTCTGCACTGGGAGGAAGGTTCAAGCACAGGACTGCTAACATCCTTCCCCACCTGCAGTGCCATAACTCAAGGTCAACAAAACCGGACTCCGTCTCTGCTCCAGAACTCAGAGGCTCTCCAGTCCCAGCCCTGGGCAGAAGGGGCACATCTTCAGATAACTGAAAGTGTTTCAGGGATAGAGATGGGGTGGCTAAGACTGTGCCTTGTCTACCTCCCATCTCTATGGTCAGGAGACCTTTATGCACATCCCACCTGGAAGGCAGGCCGACTGGAATAGACACACACACACACATGCACACACGTGTCTAGGCCCCATCCCTTGAGGCTCTGATCCAATAGGTGACGACTGGGGCTGGGTATTTTCATTTTAAAAAGCTTGGCACTCAGGCAGAAGATCCCTGGGTAGAGAGAAACTTTCACCTGCAGGTCAGCATCTTAACTGTGCAAGGATGTGAGTCCAGGCACAGTTAGCAACCTTTACCCCATCCACCTGGTCTTAAGGGGCCTGACTTAGGAAAGAGGTGGCCTCTGTCTCAGAATATCTGCTGAGAGGGTGTCTGTCAGGGTGGAAGGCTGGCGGGGGTGGGCGGTGACAGCAAGGTGATGTGATCCCCTCCCCAACCCCAGGGCCAGCTCTCTCATTCCACTGGAACTCAGGAGACCTACAGCCTTCACTCCAGAGGGGACACTTCACGCAGCAGGGGCAGGAGTGGGTGGTGCTGCCTCTCAGTGGTTTGATTTCATCCCCCCACCGGCTCTCCCCAGCCAGGATATGGCCGAGGGGGCAGATGGCAGGGCAGACTCTGGACCCGCCTCTGCATCTGGACATTTCCCAGCAAAGGCTGTCACCGTGGCCCACCCGGAAGTCACATGCTCCCATCAGAGCCTCACCTGCCCCTCCAATCCAGGTCTCAGAAGAAAATCCAAATGTTCAAAAGCAAGTATTTCAATTGTTGAGGGAGCTATCCCTACCTGCGAATCCTGGACCTGAAACTGAAAATTAACCTGCAAGCATTGCAGCTAAGGCAACCTGCACCTGGGGGGCAGTACACAGGGCAAAGAGGCTGCATGTGACTCTGTCTGCACCTTGAGACATCTTCATTCGTTAAAATACATTTCGCAACAGTGGGAAGGCACAGTCCAGCAGCTGCCTGCCTCGATGGCCCCATCATCAGCCTGCATTCATGAAGCTAAAGCCAGGTCTTCAAACACCTGCTTCACAGCTGAGAAAATTCCCTGTCACCCACCCTCAAGCTCCCCACCCCATGGCCACTGTTCTGGCTTTTATGGGAGACCCTAGGGGGAAAGGGGAAATGAGAACTTGGACTGCAGAGGTGATGGGGTGGCAAATGACAACCCAAGACTCCTCCTGACTGCTCCTAGGCCACACTCACGTAAAACAGAAGTGGCTTTTCTCTTTTCATTATTGCCACACAGATTCGTGTCCCTTCTGCATCTATCTGGAACAGAGAGCTTCAGAATGACAAAGAGCCTCAACTGGGGAAACTGTCCCATCTCTAACCAGCTGTGTGACTCCTTTGTGTGCAGTATTTGCTCTTTCATGAAGGGGAGATAAGAATGTGTCCTCGAGTACTGAGATGTGAAATAGGGTACCAAGAGCAAGGAGTCTGACTTGCCCCTCGGCGGGAGACTCGACCCCAACCAGCCATCTCCAGGCAGCTCCTGGTCTGCCACCACGGGGACGCATGGGCCCCCACCCTCCAGCCAGACCCATGGTGGCCCCCAAGGACACCCACTGTGGGCAGGAGTCCCTGAATTCCCAGCAGCCTCTTGGAGGCAGTCTGATGCGCCCGCCCCCATTCTCCCATGGAAGTCAGAGGGGCTGGGAGTGAGGCTGCCCGCCCGGTAGGCTGGCTGAAACGCCCCTCCTTGGCAGAGAGGGCCAGAGGCAGGGAAAGAACAGGACTAGGGGTGGGGTGAGGGCTTTTCTGACAGGTTGCAAATGGATTTGGCTAAAAGGGGAGGATGGAGTCAGGAAAAGTACCCAAGGACAGAGTTGTTGGGGGTGGGGAGCTGAGCAGGGCACATTTCTATTGCCTCCTGGAAGAGGTCTGAAGAGCAAGTGCCTAAAGGAATGCTGGGACCCTGGAAACAAACCCAAGTAGCTAAAAACATCTCTCTAGTGCAAAAGCTCTGGGAGTCTGGAAGGTGGGGGGTGGGACACAGAGGGGACCAGAGGAGTGCTACGTATAGGAGTTAGGGGAAAAAAACTTCTTACTTTGATCAGGTTAAGTCTGTCATACTGGAAAGAAAACCACAAAAATTAGGATCAAAACACAGTGGAAACGACCAAGGGGGAAAGGAGCATCAGAGCCACAGAGCCCGGCGACGCAGCCCACGCAGAGCAGGGAGGACCGGCCGGGGCTCCTGCGCACAGCCCGCAGGGACCGCGGACCAGAGCGGGTCAGAGCAGCAAAGGGCCGAGGGCTCCCTCTAGTGCTCCCAGCCAGCACTGCAGGGCGGAAGCCGGGCAGGGGCGCACCCTGCAGGGATCCCGGGAAGCGCAAATGGGCCTGGGCAGCTTCTAGCCCACTGCCCCCCGGGCGGCTGCATCTAGCAAGGGTCAGCCTCAGCAGTACAGTTTTACAGACTCACAGGAGAGGATCAGAGAGACCCTCCTGATCCTACAGATGAACACACGAGGAAGCAGAGGCCCTGAGCAGGCAGGACAGACACTGCGAGGGCTTTGAAAAATCTCCTTAGTGAAGACTGGAGGTACCCTCCAGCTTGCCTGAAAAACACGAGGCCACCTCCTTCACAAGGTGGCTGCGAGACCAGGAGTGAGGTGCGCTGGCTGGGGTACGCGTGACCATGGCTCTGGCTACCAGGGCCCCTGGTCCACCTGAGCCTGAGACAGGGACCATGGGTGTTGCCAGAGTAGGGTGAGCGCCTCGGGAAAAAACAAGGCAGGATATTTACAGTCAGAGCAATGTAACAATGTAAAGTTCCTATTGAAACTCTGTGTTCAGCATTATGCAAAGTCAAGGTCACACTGATTCTCTAGGGTAAAGATACCAGACTAGGAATATGGACATCTTCCGTGAGCTCAGTTAAAGGTCAAAAGGCCAGGAGCAACTTGGCCCGGAATGTTCGAGTATTCTGCAAGGGTATCAGCATAACCCATGACTTCACTGTAAACAGCCCTAGCAGACAGACAACAACCCGGCCCACCGTGAGGGCAGGGCAGGTGGTACAAGTCCACACCCTAAGCACTCAGTTACCCCAAATCTTCAACTGCCTATAAATCCCCTAGACAACGCACCACCCTGGGCTCTCTTGTACCCTCCTGGCATGAGCCAGGAGCTCTATTCTCTCACTATATCTCTAAATAAAAGCCTCTCCCCTGGCTCTCCTACCTTGGGTGTTTGCTAAGTTCATTCTTTGACTCTGCAAACAAGAACCCCAGCATCAAGACCACATCCCGTCAGGTGGGGCATCCCCACCACGGGAGCACGCCTCCTCCTTTCCTCGCCTCGCCTCTGAAGCTCTCCAGCACCTTCTGCTCCAGGCTCTCACCTGTGTAGAACCCAGGTCCTGTGTGGGTTCTCATGTTTCTTTTCTGAAGTCTGTGCTTCCTACATACGCATCTCCCAGACTGACCACTGCTACCATCACTTCTGCCGGCGGGATAGGGTGTCCCGCTGCCTGCAAGGCTGTCCTGTTTTAACTGCATTTGGAGGGAGGTGGGTCAGTGGCCATGGTCACAACTGGTGAGAGATGGGGGTGGGGGCAGGCTATCTAAGCCAGGGAACTCAGAGGGCGTGTGTGATGGGGACAGTCTCACCCGAGCTTCCACGGGAAAGAAAACCTAGACTCTGTCAGTTGCCTCCCTCATCAGCTCCCAGGGTGCCAAGATGAACTCCCAGTTCACTCTCGGCTCTAGGTCCCTGCATAATGCCTCATTTTTGTCTCTCCAAAATCTCACTCAGGGTTTTGGCTCTGTGCCTGTTCCCAGAAACGTGCCCCCGCTTCCCCACTCATAAATATTCTCCTGCTCTGAAGTCCTGTAACATCCCCAACCACCCATGAGGTTCTAAAAGACAGGTTTGGTTTGTGGATAATCTGGGCACGTTTCTTATCCCCCTTCCCAGACTACACTGCCTAGGGATGGGAACCTGGTCTTTGCACTTGTTTCCCAAAGAAGACCTACCAGTTAGGAGATTTTTAGAAGTCCTCATTTCTGGGTGCTCACCTCAATCTGTCCCCTGACTGAAGGAGGCACTCTGTAAGTGGTGACTAACGGCTACAAACAAATCCTGCTCTGCTCATGGCCTGTCTTGCTAGGCATGGGGGTAAGAGGCTAAGGAAGCTTCGAGCTTCGGCTTAGGATGGACAGGTGTGCAAAGGCTGGGCAGAATCAAAGATGGAATAACCTGATGCCTGTGGCCGGCGACATCTGCCCTCTCTCCATCCAGAGGTGGAGGGCCTCGGGGGGGCTGGCAGTGGTCATCTCAAAAACCTGTCACCAGACATGCCTACCACCGGTGGAGCCTCCTGAAACCCCAGGAACTCCTGCTGGCATCCCCCCTGTAGGCAGAGTCCCTCCGCCCCTACCCACAGCCAGCAACAGTCATTTCAAACCCTCAGAGCCTAGATATACTCTTAGCCCGAAGGTCACGGGCTGTCGGATTAGACCTGTAGCCTGTGTTCTTCCCTCAGGGAGGAGAACAGCTGTTTCCCCCTCCTCGCCAAATCCCTTTCACAGAGGCTGCAGACTGTTATTAACCAACCCTCAGCCTCCTTCTCTTCAGGCTGTGTCCCACCGCCTTCCCTGTGGGCATAATTTCCTGAGACCTGCGATTCTCAAACACCCTTTGCTCACCCGCCCCTCCCTCCAAGTTCTCCTCTGGCCTCTGAGACCCTGGTATCCCAGGAAGACTGGCACTGCCTCCCTGACTTGAGCACATGTCTTTAGGGCCTGGCGGGGGCTACTGCAGACATCCACCAACCTCTGGGTGCTAGCAGCATGCCCTTCTTGGAGAAGAGCGCCCCCTCTGACCACCATTCAGGATCCTAGGACCACCACGAGCTCCTGGGCTGGGCAGTGGGTGCAGTCAGGCTGAGCAGCCCCCAGTGGGCAGGCAGAGGACAGAGGGGTGCCAGGTAGAACTCCTGAGGTGCCTCTGCTGCAGCAGGGAACTCACCTATGGGAATCTGTGACCCTCTATGTACTCCTCCAGGGAATCAGGAGTCACCCACCAAAGCAGGTATAAGCGGGTATCGCACCTGAAGCTCAACTGGATGGGGCCTCCCTTCCCCAAAGGAATGACACTAAGCCCTGGCATCTGCTTCTAGATGGCACCAAGGAAGGAGCAGACAGGTTCCCAGCCCAAGGCAGTGTTTGGGGAGCAGGCAGAGACGTTGGGGGGTGGGGTGGAGGGCGGGTCTGTTCTCTGACTTTGGGTGCAGTGGGAACGGTCCCTCGGTGACATCAAGCCAGCCTGCCAGGGGGGCAGTGGGGCCGGCCCTTCTGGGAAAGGGACCAAGCAAGACATGGGCCAGAACGGGCAGGGTGGAGGGAGGGGTGCGGAGCTCTACAAACAATTCAACACCGGAGGGCAGACCGAAGACAGAGACAAAGGATGGCTTACTTTTGAGAGGCGCTTGTGAGACTAAGACCATGCATGCAAAGAAGGTATTTGAGAAACGGTGGAGAAGAAGAGGAAGAACAAGAAATCAAAAGACAAATTCAGGTGGGAAGCCAGCTCCCGAGCCTCCCAGGGGTCCCCCCTCCTCCCGGGCCTATGAGTCCAGCAGGAAGGAGCTTTTCAAAGGAGCATCTAGGAGAGTTGAGGAGAAGAAAATCTCTAGGGAGCCGCAAGGAGCCCAGGCCCCTGTGGGGCTACTTTTATGCCTATCCTTAGGCAAAGGCCCTGGCAGCGCCGACACACTTGGGAGGGCGGAAGGGCCCTGTCACCATCCTCTTGGCCAGAAGAGTGCCAAGTGGGTTATTACCAAAGGTGAGGCAGGTGATGGCCAGGGCAGGGGTTAAAACAGCGCTGGCACTAGAATCGCCCCAGGTAATTTCTCCTTCTACCCCAAATTTGAAAAAGGTAGCAGGGCCAAACAGACGAGCCCTCCTGATCCACAGAGCAACCCTCCTCCAAAGCGCAAGGGACATGATGCTCTCTAGGTCCTAAAGAGAGAGAACAGTCACACGGAATCATTTTCCCAGGACCTGGGCCCCGAGTGCTTAGCTGAGAAGATGCAGTATACCTGAGGTCCCCCCTGCCTGCCCCACTTGCCTTACTGCGTAAAGGCTGTCTCCGGACCAGGGCCAGTCAAGGTTCCTTAAGGAAGGGATTTTCTACCACCCCCGCTACCCGCTTCCCTGCATCCTGCTAACAAGGAAGAACAGTCCCCCGCGAGGCCCAGCTCACCTTGGAATTTTTGCCACCGCTCCGGCCGGACTGTGAGGAGCAGCTGCGCTGCACCCCCTGCTCTGGGGTAGACGGGGACTTGTCCGAGGAGTGATCTGAGCCCTTCTCCACCATGGTGTCACCGTCCGCGTTCTGCGGGGTTGGCGAGCGAGACCGCTTCCGGAGGATGGGGGAGCAGGCCGGCGTGCTGCGGTTTGAGTTACTGGCAGTGCTGCAGGGGCAGATGGAGAGAGGGAGTGGGATGGGAAGGAGGGAGGGGGAGGGAAAACAGGCAGTTGGTGACTGAAGGCCAAGGACGGGTTCCGAGGAGCCAGCCAGCTCAGGGGTTCGGGGCTCGGGGCTCGGAGAAACAGGGACAGAAGGGCCCACTGCACCGTAATACCACCGATGGCCAGGAGAGGGCGGTGGTGCCAACGTGAATTGGAAATAGGAATGGGAAGGGGTAAGTAGGGCAATTAGACATGTAGACAAACGTCCATCCATCTGACCATCTGTCTGTCCATCCATCCAAATACTGTTAGGGCCCCTGGTATATGCTAAGAAGTGGCTAGGAATAACAGAACTTAGTAGCTGAAAGACTCGTTAGGGACCATCCCATACTATCAGCCCATTTTATACATGCTGCAAATCCAGTCTCTGTGTTTTGCTTTGTAGATCTACAAAAGAAATAACAAGAATCCTACTTTTCAAAGCATCCACATACATATTATATCATCAGGTTCTTAAAACATGCCTTCGAGGTAGCAATGACAAGTGCTATAATCCCTATTTTTAAAATGAAGACCAATGCCTTGACCAAGAGCAGGGTCAGGCTCTGGGAACAGCCCAGATTGAGGCCGTCACAGAGAACCTAAGCATCCTCTGATCACAGAGGATTTAGAAACAAAATTTGGGTCTTCTGACTTGTAATTCACCCACACCATACGATTTCCCTGTCAGCCATACTGGCTCCTGCTTCCCCTGCCCCGGGTAAAGGTGAGCACTGTGGGAATTCTCACAGCCCTTACGCCCCCTCCTCCAAAAGTCATTTCCACCGGGTAGCTTCTGTGCCCCACAGTACCCAATCCACTCGGAGCAAGGCTTCTAAGCTGAATAAATATTTACTATGGGATGTTTAGCTTGTGCTCTCAGTGGAATACAAAGAGAAGAGATGATCAAGGAGGAGAGGAAAATTAAGTGCAGTTAAGTTTTAACAGGTATTTGCTTTGCTCTGAGAGAGTGGAGGGAAGGAGGAGACAGAAAAGGAAAAGGTTAAGTAGGAAAGAGACAGGAGAAATGGGAAAGGAAGCAGGTAAGGGACTGGAAAGCCAAAGAAACCCAAGGGCAGGGGGAGCTGAAGGGCTGAGGGTCCCTCTCACCTACTCAAGCAGTCAGAGAGCAGGGCAGGCTCTGGAACAGCCCAGATTGAGGCTGCCAGGGCCACTGCATCCCGACCTTCCCTAAGGGAGTGGAGTAGAGCGTAGGGAACACTGTCATTTGCATCAAGGTCCAGCTGTGACCTGGGCCCATTTGCAATGAAAACCATGTTCCTTTCAGCAGAACCTTCCACCTGCAGAGAGATCCTCAGCAGAGAGAAAGGGAAGAAACCCCAAAAGCCCACACTGGCAAGTGTGGGGGCGGCAGGGGGCAAGAGTAGTGTTCACACTTTCGGAAGGAAAAAAAGAGACCAGAGAAAAGAAAGACAAATGAGACCAGGTGATGGATGGACACATGTGAGAGCCCGACGTTCTGCTTCATCCTGGGACAGAACTTACATTTAGACTCACTTAAAATGCTAACAATAACTGGGAGTTTGGCAAAAGATGTTCTTCAAGCTTTCGCTCCATCCCCACCACCCTTAACCTCTGACTCCCTTAACTTTTTTCACTACTACAAACCCTGGAGGAAGGAAATTATGTTGCATTCCTTCAGCTGGAAAAGCTGAGCCTCAGACTGGTGGCAGTAGATGCCCGGGACATGACTTGGCGGGGTGTGGGGAGCACTGGGAAACTCCAAAGAGCAGATTCAGATGCTCACCTTTCTGGGGTAGTCACCTAGCTCTCCATCAAACCATTGCCAAGTACTCCAAGGCTCAAACTGTCTTCTAGGATTACTTTGCTGGAGGAACGGCCATGAACTTGACCCCTAACCTCAACTACTTCGCTCAAAGACATGCTAGAGTGTGGATGACACCTAACATGTTCATTTCTCATACAACAAACCACAGGTCCCTTCCAGTCTTTTCCTTAAATAAAGGACCTCATCACACATGGTGATTCCAGATGCAGGAACGGAAAGAAAACCCTTTTATCCTTCTCCAGACTTTTTCTCATGGCCTAGTGGCCCCACGTCAGCCAACTCTACCTATTCTAACCAAGGATACATCAAATTCTGCTGTTCAACACATCAGTCAATAAACAAGTTATACTGTCATTTGTCACTTTAATCTTTGTGCTTCTAAGGCTACTGCTCATCTGTCGGTCTTGAAAATCTCTCCTCCTCTCCCTGAGGACACATACCTCTCTTACATTCCTCTTCCTGCCTTATTCCTCACTGGCCCCTGTCTTGCTGCTGGGCTAGAAATGTAGTGCCTCCCCAAAGGTGAGGCAGTCACCGTCCAGGCCTCTCCTGCTTCCTCGATGTCACCTGTCCCTCAAAGCAGATGCATACTCTATACCTGGTGCTACCTGCTCCCAGCCCTGATCACACTTGCTGGCTTCGGCCCAACAATCTGCTGCCAAGTGGGCATGTCCTCCAAATGGCATCTCACACCTCAGATTCAAAACTGAGCTGGCCACCTTTCCTCCCAAGCCCTCTCCAACTACTGCCGGTTCCCAGTGGCACTGTCATTTCCTAGTCTCTCACCCCAAACCAGTGAGCCACTGGATCCCATCAATCCTGTGCCCCTAGAGCGCCTTAACCCCTCCTTCCTTTCCCCTCCTCAGAGCCCTGGTTCAGGTCCTGTGCATCTTGCCTACTCTTCCAAGAGCTTCTAAGTGGTCTCCTCCATCTCCTTTTCCTCTTCGACCCTCAGGTGCACCTTTTTCCTGAGATCCTCCTAAATACAAGCCCAATCTTACCTTTCTACCCCCTGCATTCATATTGAAGTCCAAAATCCTCAGAATGGAATTCAAAATTCTCTACTGAACTTAATTTGGCACATCAAGATTTCAAACCTTTCTCTCGCCTTATACTCTCTTGGCGTCCCTATATGGCAGGGACTATATCTCCCCCACGTTTCCTTAGTCCACATTCTCATTCTCCTGCCTCTGGATGGCCACACCTCTCAGTGCTCACACGTGAAGAGCCTTTTCCCTCCATGTCTACCTTCTGGACATCTTCATTCCTCAAGACCCATCTCAAAGCACACCTTCTCCAACACTTCCGCCTGGTGTAAGGTTAAGACCCCCAAACTCCCAGAAGCGCACACCTCGGCCCCTCCCACCGCACAATGGGCTGCTCTGCATGAAGCAGGCGCTCAGTGGGGCCTGCTGAACTCAGTCCCAATCCCGTGAACGTCTCCAGGCCCACTGCTGCAACAATCCCCAGGATCACGACAGCTCCCAAATGTGTGCCTCCAAGCCGTTCACACCAACAAAAACAGCTACAACTGTATGAACGTTTATGAGTTCCTGCCACAGTGCCAAGCGGTTATTAAGCATTATCTCACTCCTCCAACCAGCCTATGATGCATTAGCAGATATTATCAGTCCTTATTTTTCAATGATAAAATTTACTTATTTGGCAGATGAAGTCATTCACCCAAAGTCACACACAAGGGTAAGTGGCAGGACCGGATTTGAAACAGAGCCCTATCTGATTATACAGCTCTTTCTCAGAATCAAATGTTTCACTAATGTTTTTCTGCTGGGTGAATAGGCAGAGAAGGATGACGGTGGCCAGGTGGATGGGAGGACGGGAGGAGTAAATGTCCTGCTTCCAATTTTCAAACCATCTCTATGTGGCTGTCAAAATGAACTTTCTAAAAAGTAAACCTGTCATGCTGGCGAGGATGCGGAGAAAGGGGAACCCTCCTACACTGCTAGTGGGAATGTTAGCTAGTTCAACCATTGTGGAAAGCAATATGGAGGTTCCTCAAAAAACTAAAACTAGAAATACCATTTGACCCAGGAATCCTACTCCTTGGAATTTACCCAAAGAATACAACTTCTCAGATTCAAAAAGACATATGCACCCCTATGTTTATCGCAGCACTTTTTACAATAGCCAAGATATGGAAGCAACCTATGTGTCCATCAGTAGATGAATGGATAAAGATGGTACATATATACAATGGAATACTATTCAGCCATAAGAAAGAAACAAATCCTACCATTTGCAACAACATGGATGGAGCTGGAGGGTATAATGCTCAGTGAAATAAGCCAGGTGGAGAAAGACAAGTGCCAAATGATTTCCCTCACTTCTGGAGTATAACAACGAAGCAAAACTGAAGGAACAAAACAGCAGCAAACTCAGAGACTCCAAGAAGGAACTAGTGGTTACAAAGGGGAGGAGTGAGGGAGGGCAGGTGGGGAGGGAGGGAGAAGGGGATTGAGGGGTATTATGTTTAGTACACATGGTGTGGGGGGATCACGGGGAAGACAGTGCAGCACAGAGAAAGCAAACAGTAACTCTGGCATCTTACTACACTGATGGACAGTGACTGCATTGGGGTATGGGGGGTGGGGACTTGATAATATGGGTAAGTGTAGTAACCACATTGTTTTTTCATGTGAAACCTTTGTAAGAGTGTATATCAGTAATAACTTAATAAAAAATTTTTTAAAAAAAGAAGTAAATTTGTCATCTTTGACCATCCACTCCTCTGGTTAAAGCCCTCTATGCTTTCCTATTCCCTTAGAATAAAATCTGAACTCCAAACTCTGGTGCCAAATTCTTCAGTCACACTCCAAGCTACCTCTGACATCTCCTTCAGTCAGTCCCCAGTACAGCCTCGGCCTCGGCGGCCAGGCCTCCTCACAGACCCCGGGGCCATGCCCTCCCACTCTGCCTGTCTTCTCAGTCTCACTCACTCTGAAATACCATTTCCTCCCCCAAGCACCCACCCAACATTACCCTTGAAGACTAAGCCCAGCGCCCCCCACGTGCCCTGCTCCACCTCTGCTCTGGTCCTTCACTGTATATACAAGGAGACATGTTTGGAGCTACAGTTCTAACTCAGAAAAATGACTTCTAACTCAGAAAAAAAGATTCTTAAAAGCTCTTTATCCTACAGATTAAGATGTCCTATGGAGCAAATAAGACTAACTCTTATGTGTCTTCTGATCTATAGAATTGCATCTTTCAAACAAACTCTGTGATATGCCATTAGTCTGACTTTGCCACCATAGGTAATAAATGTACTGCATTATATTTCAAAACCTTGGTGGGGGGGTTATGCTAAAATTTAAATTAAATTTAAATTTAAATAATAAAGCTTAGATTTGCTATATAAAAAGGGAAAAAAGACTGATAATAGAAGGGCTATTGGACTAAGACCCTTTCCAGAGTTTATAATTAATATAGCCAACACTTAATTTCACATATAGGAAACCCACGAAATCAGAAGGCCTGTCCAGGGTGGTGTGACTTCATATCTGGATCTTCCATTCCACAAACATTTACTGAACAACTGGCATGATGCTAGGCATTCAAGTTCATGGTGAGTAAGAAAGGGTCCTTGTGCTTGGGACATTATAGCCAGAAGAGCTAGATATGCATTCCTCTCATTTTAATATAAGCAATGGGTGGCGTGCTAGGAGAGAGTAAAGTGATCTTAGCCAGACTTCTTGAGGGATCAAGAAAGGCCTCCTTGAGAAAATGGCACTTAAGACTTGAGCTGGATTTCTGAAAAAAAACCTAGTGTTAGCCAGGTGCAGGGCAAGGTGACAGAACAGAAGAGAATGTTCCTGAAGTAGGGGAGAAACCCAGTAGGAACAAAGGTGCAAAGCCCTAAAATAGCATAGAATACACAGAGCAAGACACTACATGTTTTTGAAGTATAACATGCTTAAGCTGAGGTATTAGGGATTCCTGCAACTCTCCCCAATAGCAGGTCCACTAATACCCCCACCTACTACCTTTAACCCACTGCAACAGGGCCCAGAGGTCATTCATTCACTTCTTCTCTTATTTTCAAGACCTTCAACAGAGACTATTTCACTCCTCTCCTGCTTACCTTGCTAACAAATAGTGCTTCCTTAAGTCTGACCACAGTACCTCATGCTACAGATTGGTCTTTAGTCTGGCTGAAGTCCTTGAGAAACAGGGACACATGGAAAGAGGACATAGGCTCATGGGGCCTTCTGCAGTGACTCTGCAGCAACGCTCACCCTCACTCCAGAGCCACCACACTACTTTGCTTGGCTTTCTTTTCCCACTCTCATACCCGGTGTGGTCCCGTGGGCCCAGGCGGTTTGTCCGCAGGCCAGCTCCCTGATCAGCCACCCATATATTTTCGGAACAAATAGTTAGCTGGTGTTCCAGTGTTCCTCATTCAAGCTAGCTTGCTTGCCTTCAGAGAAATCAATCGTTTCGGCCCCAGAGATTGCAAAATATGTACCTGTGACTCCACACACATGCACCTCCAACCTGCTCAGATTATAGCTGCCCCTTTCCCACTCTCTGGCCAGTGTTCCACCACCGTCGTGGCTCAGTCCCAATCCGATTCCTGCCCTTCTTCCCCCATCTGGACACTTCATGTTCATTCACTGTTTGCCCTAAGCCCAGCCCCGCAATGACTGGTATGGTCACATGTACGGCACTAATAGTCAGCGCCGGGGCACCGCTAAGTTTTTAAAGACTGCCTGATACATTCCAGAGTACCCTAATCTAATAGAACATGTTACTACACATTTAGAAAGCCACTTTCCGATGAGAGGTTTGCTGAAGGCCTGGTTGGGCCATAGAGGCTAAGAATTAACCACCAGTCTATGGTGTCAGCAGGCTGAGGTTTAAGCCCTAACTCCTCCAACTTGCTGATTGGCCCTAGCCTCTGGGCCTCATTTGCCCCATCAAATGAGAATACCAATACTTATAGGATTGTTGTGTTAAGTGAAATTACACAAGTGAAATATTTAGTGTAGTGCCTGATACACAATGAATGTTCAATAAATATCAGTGAGACGCTGCTATTACTAAGATTTTTGTTCTTCTCTGTAAAACGTGGCATACATACTTTGCCCTCTTTCTTCAGAGGGTTACACAGACCTGCTTTGAAGGCTCCCAACTATTACTTCCCACAGCCAACTGGGGTGCTTCCTTAAAATGCAGAAGCCAAGCGCCCCACTTCTACACGATACATGACAATTTTCAGGGGATGGTCTTACAAAACTGCATTTTAAACAAGCACCACAGCTGATCCTGCACTCTTAAACTGCCAGGACCACTGCTCCCAAGGACTAATCTTTTACGTATCAAGGGATGTGACATATCTGCCCATGATGACAGAAACTTGTTTACAACTCTGCACGTATCGGTTGTTACTGATAGACACGTGTCGGTGTCTACCAGGTGAGTGGACTTGCTAGAACAGAAAATTAGTTGAGTTTGTTGTAAGAACTGTCAGTGAGAAGAAACTATAGTTGATGGGGAGAGGGCATGAGGATGTGGTTCTCAGTTAAGGCTACAACTCAGTGTCGGATGGGGTAATGGCACCTCCTTTAGAAGCTGGACAACGATCACCAGACTCCATAGCCATGTTCCAAGGCCCTCATCCCTCCCTGCCTTTAGTAGCATCTAGTTAAAGCTGATTCTGATGTCTAGTGGGCCCTAATTCCTAACAGATGGCTGCTCTGTTATCCAGCTATCCATTCCCCATGCCTGAAGTTTCATCAATAACCCTCCTCGGTTCTTTTCAATAACACTGCAAATACCCATGTGAATTAGCCAGCTCCCTTTTGAATTTTCCCACAGCACATGCTCAGGCATCTGAGATAGAAAAGACCGCAGGTGAATTTGAGTAACATTTGCTTGAAACGTCCACGCTGCCGGCAAATGCCTCCAGTAGCTCTGTCCGCCTAAACTGGTTCCAAATTCAACATATGAGGACTCCCTGAACATGGCTGTTTTTCTGTTCCTCTCTGTATCCCTGCTTGTCACTCAGCAGCATCTCTGTGCCCTCCTGAGACCACAGCTCAGCAGTGGAAAGCACAGAACCAACCAAAGGAGGGGGCTTTGTAGAGAAGGGAAACAGCACAAATCACAAATCACAGCAGGGCCCCAAATTCCTCTTGGACTCTTATCCTTAGAGAGTAAAATACCAAGTCACTGAGAAAAAAATCTTACTAGGCTTGCTTCACTCCTTGTTATATTGTCCTGGTTTTGATCCCCTTTACCCATGAAAATAAAACTAGTCTAGGTCCCCAAGAGATGGCTGGTGCAGAGAAGCTAGAAAGGTTTACCCAGCCCGGTTCTCTCATTGCTGTGATAGGGAAAGCACAGGTCCAGGGAGATGGTGTGACTGTCCACCAAGGGGTTAACAGGCACCTGGATGTCTCGCCACCCGGGCCCCAGGGTGCTCAGCAGTGCAAGGCTTGGTGGCTTCCTCCTCACACACACATTGTGGAGCACTGGATGGAGAGGAGGCTTGAAAGGAGGAGAAATGGACAATTGTTCCCCCAACTGGAGCTCCCTGTGACCACATGTGGACCCAGTCTGGGGGCCTATCACTTGGAATCAACCTGGCACATCTCTGCGATTGAGTCTAGCTCTTCTCTAAGGGAGAAAACCAACTGTATCTTTGGTGTCAAACTGTTTACTTGGTTGAAGATAGGCACCAGGCAATTTCTAAAGAAGATGCTTTTTCTTGTTTTTTTTTGTTTTTTTGATGGCGTAGATTAAACGTACCCAGCTTATAGAGCCTTGGCATGGTCCCAGCATGCCACTCTTTGGCCCAGAAGGAGCAGTGGGCTGCATTTTCTTTTCTATCACAGTTCATACAATGCCCACTGCAAAGCTTGACACAGAATAGGCCTCCCTCAAGCACAGCAAGAACAAGATTTGGACAGAGATGAACATCTTGTTCCCTCTCCTCTGTCTGGGTAACTTGCTCACATTTCCTGGGGCCTTTGCTTGAAGGAGACAGGGTGGTCAGGGACAGGTTCTGTCTGAAATTTGGTATCAAGAAGGTGGAACTAGACTGTTAACAGGTCAGACAACCAATAGAGACAATTCACAGATGGAAGCCTGATGAGGATCACTAGCCACTGGCCATCCACACACCGGCTCACAGGGTTCCCAGGGGCCCAGGCCTACCTTCTGTCTGCTCCCTGTCCCTCCCTGGTACCCATCTCTGCACACATATTGTGTAGATAATTCAGGGCGCTTCCTATAGCCAGCAAACCTTACTTACCCATCCCCCCTTCCCTACCTTGTTCAAGTACCTATGCAAAGCTTTTTTCTTAAATTCTTTTAAATCTCACAAGGGGAATGAAAGGTGGCAGAGTCCATCTAAAACATTTGCAGCCAGCTGACTTATTTAATACCGAGGTATATTCTCATTACAGATCTACTTAAGCCTGGAAGGAATTTTTCATTGTGGGGAAAAGTCCTAGCAGTGACTTCAGTCGTTGAGGAATTTATTAATTGACCAGTTCGCAGAAGGGTAAGGACCATGCAAGGTCTTTGGCCAAGCAGAGAAAAGCAGGACTCCAGTTACCCTTCTCCTGGTTGTTCTCAGTCCAGGGAGGTGATGGGTGGAGAGAAGCTGGAGGCTGGGCCAATGTTTGCTGCCTTTCCTCCTCAAGCCAAAGAGAGGAGATCCCTAACTCAATGGCTGGAGCCTCCATCCATCCCACTCCCCCATGCCCTGGCTTTCTGGTAGCTTCTGTTCAGCCCAGAGTTTGGAATTCAATCCAGGAACAAGCATGACAAACACTATTTTTCATTTCCATGGAGACCAGAGCCTGCAATAGAACCAGGACTCCATGCCTGAAATGCCAAAACAGCCTGACCCACTTTTCCCCCTTCCTACAAAAAACAAAGGAAGTTTGTTTGGGTCCTGCCAGAGCTGAGGGAGAAGCCATGGCACCTATAATCTCTGTTTTGAAGAGGAACAAATACGGTAAC
The DNA here is from genome assembly GCF_030020395.1 of Manis pentadactyla. Classification (NCBI taxonomy): domain Eukaryota; kingdom Metazoa; phylum Chordata; class Mammalia; order Pholidota; family Manidae; genus Manis; species Manis pentadactyla. The sequence continues at coordinate 9,470,152 of NC_080031.1, read as the reverse complement.
CTTTGAATCTGCTGGTGCTACAGAACCAATGTCAGAAGTCAGACATGAATTGTTTTACCCAAAGGGCTCACAGGCTACGCCAAATCCATTCTGCGTGGTCGTCCTCACCTTCTGGAGGGAGACGTTCAGAGTCCATAAAAGATGTACATAATAACCATGATCCAGCTCTTAGAATCCAAACTCAGGAAACTGCCCCAGGATATCTGCACTTTTTGGTCCCTCTACCTGGAACTCTTAAGTTTAGAGTTTTGGGTTCTGGTGCCTTTTGCACCTTCAGATCGAAGTTCAAATGTCACCTCCCCAGAGCGGCCTGTCTTGAAGGACCCCTCCGCCTGAAGCAGCCTTCCACTCCCCAGGCAATCATTATCATTCCAGGCCATTTTCCCTTCTTGAGAAACTTATCAGGAGCTGACACTGTCTTGTAGTTGTCCTAGTAGTTGAGTTGTTTATCACTGGCTTGGACACTCCCTGTGGGGTTGCAGCCTTATCTGTTGTGTGGTTTCCCACCACCTCCAGTACAATGACTGGCACACACTAGGATCACAGATATGTATTACATGAATAAAGAAATAGCTCTCTTTAAAGCCATTCATTGTTGAGCCACTCTGTTGGAAAGATCTTTCTTAACCATGCCCCAAATCTGCCTTCTTTGTAACACCAGCCCATTGGTTCTTATTCTGACTTCTGCATACATAAAAACTAAAATATAACATCACTTCTGAACTCTTTGCTGGCCTAGTCACTTTGTCTAGACATCAGTGTATATGTCTGAGTTTAAATTCTGAGCTGTTTAGGCCCTTGAGAAAAGTCACTTTATCTTCCTGTGAACGTGTGTTCCCCAACTGCTCCTTACTAGGGCAAGGAGCAGAATCTTTAAAACAAACAAATACCTAATCAGACAGTGCATCTCCAAAGTAAAAGGCTTCCTATAATGGTTCCTTGAGTGCAAAATGTGTTAGAAGTGGGAAGTGAATTCTCAGTTCAGAAGCTTAATCCTGTTTTCTAACATTCTGTCCTTTTCACAAGGCAAAGACAAGAGGTGAGCACATAGCTTGCTGCTATTCACATATCCGTCTAGTCCCTACTCCCGAAGGACTCAGAAGAGGATAAAGACTTAAAATGAAGCAGAAGAAACTGAAATCAAACGTAGCAACAACTGGTGTTGCCCACTTCCCTTTCCCTGAGATCGTTCACAAGAGGACAAACACCTAACTTCTGGGAGACAGCCCTGCTGGGTTCGCAGGCACTGTTGGCTGAACTGATCTATAATAATAATAATAATCTGTAGTCTGGAAGGGGCCTGAGTGGTCATGTAATCCAAACTTCCACCAGACGTAGGAATTCCCTCTGCAAGGCCCTGAAAACAGCCATTCAGCCTTGGCTTCGGATTGCCAATGACAGCACTCACCAGGTGGTGACATACGTGTGTGCACATCTCTAAGGGAACTCTTAGGGGCCATGGTCCTTATTTCTCCATGATTCCTGGTGATCATTATCCATCTAGCTGTCTCTGAGCTTCTCAGTCTAGAAATTAAGCTGACCTTGCTGATTTGACATCATTAAAACAGGCATTTACTGAGCATCTACTATGTGCCTCTAACTTTGTGATACATATTCATCCCAAGGGTGCACAGGGCAGTGACCATGTGATGGTTTTTTGTAGATGCACAAAAATAAAATAGGCGATATTAAACATGGCATCAGGCACACAGTAGGGACTCTTTTTAAACTTGGCTCACTATCAATCTCAGCCAAATCTAAGTCCCATCCCTCCCAACGTATTTCAGAAGCGTCAGCGCTCAGGAGGATGGGACCTTGTGGGAGCAGAAAGGTGCTAAGCTATCCCAGGAAGCCCATTCCTTGGAAGAGATTTCCAGTGCACTGGGAGGCCACCAGTCACTGGAACAAGGCAGAGAGGAGTTAACCGAAAAGAACTCCTAGCTGCTTCTAAGCATAGCCATCAAGGGTGATGTCGCTCCTAAAACTGTAAGGATCTGGTGCAGGATCCACCCAACAAACAGGTGAAGTGACCATGCTTTGTGCCAGGTGATGTTCTAGGCATAAGGGTTACAGGTTCTACCTCTAAGGAACTCACAAACCAGTGGGAGAAACAGACATGTAATTAGCACCATATGGATTGGACCAAACATCTCCCCACACCACCACCTGCCAAGGGAGCCAGGCAGTCCTGACTCAGCACCTTCCCTGGGTATGACTGGGGGCAAACATGAGCTTCAGCCACAAATGCCACCTAATCTCCACAAAGACTCGAAAGGAGGATGACAAGAAGTGTATAAAGCATACACTGTGAACCACGGAGAGGGCAGCTTCTCTGAGACAGCGGGAATCAGACCTAAACATGATCCAGGCAGTCTGGGCTCCTAGTGGATTCAGCAGCACCAGCTTTTCTGCTGGTTAATTCAGTCACACCATCTCAGACACCAGAGATTGCTGCCATACTGTCAGAATAAAGTTCCCAGCCAGGCAGTCAGACTCAGGGGTGTGGGGGGGGGATGAGAAGCAAATGACAGCATTCAGAACACCCGTCCCTCTTATCACGGCTGCGTGACCTTGCTCTCAGAGCCAAGTGTGTGGCTAACCTCTTCCAGACCGTATGGGTTCAAACCTAGTTATGACTTACTGTGTTGCTGGAGCTCAAACAGAAACAGGCAGAAGAATAGCCATTATGTTAAAATCATAGAATTTAAGAACAAAGAGGACTGTAAGCTGTCAGCCAGGCTGCCTGACTGCAGGCAGATACCTAGGTCACCCAAGAGAGGATTTACCCTAATTTACAACTATTCAAGGAACAAAGGACCAGGGTTTCCCTTTGTGATCCTTCTCATTGTCTCTTGCTACCATCAGAAAGTTCCTTATGATTAAAACAACTCTGTAACAATGCACTTAATACCATTCTCTTTTAATCCAGCTTTCCCAGGCTTGAGGTCAGTTTCTTAGCTATAACCCTCTTCTGTTCCTACCTTCCTTTCTTTGGATGGGATGATTGAAACGCCTCAAACCTATTTTCTGAAGTTAAAAATCGTTTCTCCTACAATATCTCCACCAAATCTTTGTTTAGATTATGCCTCAAGTGACAGAGAAGTAGTTCACCCATAAAGTAACTCATTTCACCTTGGACAACTCTTACTTGACGCTCAAACTGTTTCATGTGGCTTCCTACCAAAGGTCCTATTTTTACCACTTTGGCAGCCATAGAGTAAATCTCATTCCTCTTTCACGTGCAGTTGAAACATGGCTCTCCTGTTCCTTCAGTCCTTTCTCCTCCAGATTTGCTGGTCCCTCCAGCCATCCTTCCATAGAATAGCTACGGCTCCCTCAGCCATTGGGTTCACTTTCCTCTGAATGAATTCCAGTTCATTTCAATCCCCCTTAAACTGGGGAGCCCAGAAATGGGTGTATACTGCAAGCAGTGCTCCGACGAGCTCAGAATAGAGCATAGCCATCACCCCATTGCTTTGCTAATCAGACAGCAAACATATATTTTTGGAGTCATCTTCTGAGTCAGGGCAATCTGGAATTAGTCACTGTCCTCTTACAAGTCCCTGGCTATAGTCTATAGGCTCAAGAGAGAGTGTGTGTGTGTGTGTGTGTGTGTGTGTAACGTATGTGTGCAGATCCCTACAAGGACCACCCCCCGCCTTCCCCCAATCAAATGAACCTGAGTTTCAGAGGGATGATAAAGAATCTATCCAGTTTTCACAGCAACTCAGGTTATCCTACAATTCTGGACATTTATATGAACATCTCCAGTCTAGATGTAAAACCACAGCCCTTAGAGATTCTCTTATTTCTTAGCAAATGTTTTCCCTCTTTCTAGAACAAACATTCTTTTATTGGACCCTATACTGCCTGGCTTACAGAAAGGCTGAGGTTTTCACTGAAGAGCCCAGAGCAGTACTGGGAGGTTCCCAGGTCATTAGGAAAACTGAATCCAGCCCTGTCTTGTAACTGGGAATAAAAGAGTGCACATATGCAACCATGCTTAGGAAAGGCTGCCTGCACACTTCTCTGAGGTGATCATCAGAACTTTCTAATCAGGACTCTGATTCAGGGGCCAACAAACTACGACACACCAGCAAAATCCAGCCTGCAGCCCATTTTTATATGATCCACAAGCCAAGTAGAGTTTTTACATTGTGAAATGGCTAAAGCACAAGAAGAGCTTGTGACTTGTGAAGATGATATGAAGTGGAAATTTCAGAGTCCAAAAATAAAGTTTTATTGGGAACACAGCCACACACATTTGTTCATATATTGTCTGTGGCTGTTTCCACTGTCCAAAGCAGAGCTGAATTGTTGCACCAGAGACAGCATGGACCACAAAGCCTAAAATATTAACTATCTGGCCCTTACAGAAACAGGTGGCCAACCCCTGTTCTAACAATGCAGGACCTTGACAAGGTCTCTTCTGTGAGCCTGCTTCTCTTCTGTCAAGTTGGGGAGGAGGGTGCCTGTGTCCCACAGACAAGGAACCTGTGCTCGATGACTCCATAAGTTGAGGGAAGGGCCTGCAGAGGAAATGTGGAGGGCCAGGAAAGAAAGACTTTTTTTTATGAGTTCCTCATTCTCTCCCTATGGGGTACTACCTTCCATGGCCTTGACCCTGACACTCTCCTGACAGGGGCAACTTCTCAAAACATCCCTTTCTCCTTCCTTTCTCCAAGGCCAGCTTTTTCCATCCTGGTCCTAAACTTCTCTAACCTGTCGAGTGCTAGGCAAATCACAGGAGAAAAACATGCCCGCCACTGGGGCCTAGCTGGGGAGAGAGGAGAGGTGCAAAGCAGAGGGTCAAGGCAGGGTTCAGAGAAGCCCAATCTGCTAACAAGTGCTGGAGAAGGCAAAGATGCCTTTCCCCAGCCCTGGCTGAGCGCCTGGCTGAGTCCCCAGGGAGACAGAGCTCCAAGTCCTCCCCCACTCCTCCACTTGCCTAAATCAAGCAAATAACTAACAATGCAAGGAGGTGTGGGGGAGTAAGGCCCAGCCACTGGGTATCTATTTTCTGAAAACACATGGTAAATCTCTGAGCCAAATGCCAGCTAAGTCAAAGAATAAACAAATCCCTTCATTTCCCTGAGACAGGAGCTATGGACTTCCCCTCCTCATCCCCTCCTTCCGCTAGCCAGACCCATCTGTCCCATGGCTCTCCCTCTGTGGGAAAAGCACTATCTGTCCATATTTGAGAGGGTGGCCTGCCTTATAACCCCCCAGCCTGCCTCCCATTCCTTGCTGACCACTGCTTTGGTCACTTGTCCCCCACCAAGGACACCCCAGAGCTCAGTCTGTGGGTGAAGAACAGGGACACATGGCCTGTCCATACCTCCCCCAGAAACTCCGGCCAGCTCTCCATGACGCACCACTAATTCACTCCTCTGCCCTCCTTTCTCCAAGTCAGAGGACCCTGACTAAGTCTCACTGGCCTAGGGGAACCCGTCAGCCCCAACCCAACCCCTTCTTCCACCTGACCAGCGCCCCCACCCTCAGTGCTCCAAAGCTCAGCTCAGGCAGTGCTATGATGATGGAGGGAAGGATGGGGGTGAGAGGGAAAAGAATGTGGCATCTCTGCAGCATGATGTCACGCCGGCTGCTTTCAGATCCCCCAACACAGAACAGAAGCAAACAACATGGACTCCGGCTTTACTCAGCCTTGAAAGGCTTGTGTTCTCAGCATCTCCGAGCAGCCTGCACGAGCTGGAAAAGGCACGCGAGCTGATAGATAGGTGCTGACCAAGGCCCCCAGGGCTCCAACCCGACCCCTGGGCATAGCCACCCCTTCAAAAAAAATATAATCCCCGGAGGAAACAAAGATAGACTGACACGTACACACACACAAGCGTCAGCACAAGTTAGCACTAACCTGGAAGCCATTAGGAACGGTAGTGGAGTGCAGTGCAGAGAGGAACTCATTCATTCATGCATTGGGCAGTGGGGGGCGGGGGCGGGGAGCGGGGGCCCTGAGGACAGTGGAGGGCACTCACCTCCATGACCAGCCCACGGCCCCCTGTTTCTACCGGGGAAGGGAGCGGGGGCAGGGTTCTCATAAGCTGGGGGAGCTGCCTTTCTCTGCCGTTTTGCACCGCTCGGGAATTTTAAGCATGACTCCCCTTGATTTTCCTTTCCCCCACCCCCACCCCCCGCGGCTGTTGTTTGGTGTGGTCGTGCAGCCTACAGAAGTCCCTCTCGCCCTCGCTTCCTTTCTCTCTCCCTCCGACTCGCTCAGACAGCTGTTCCCCAGCCCTGCACGCACGCGCACACACTCAAGACACGCGCCCCTCTCCGCGCAGCCCCGCGCGCGCACCCTGCGCGCCCGCCGCTTTACATAATGCAACTCTGGTGCAGCCGGCCTGCCGGCTCTCAATTATTCATGCCTGCTCCGGGGCCAGAGCCACTGGGGCTGCGGGCATTATGTCCTCTTGGTCCCCAAATTTGACAAAACACAAGGCGATGCTCCCGAGAGATTCTGCTCCCTTTGGGGCACCAAGGATTGCCCAGGTGTGGCCTATTAGGTCTACCTGTATCAAGGAGGTGACGCTATGTCAAAACACAAGCGCCTGGCTCAAAATAGAGCCTTGCATCTTTCAAAGGATGACAGCTGTACTCACTGCCTGAGCCTTGGGAATAGAGGACAGGAGGAAGGTGGCACTGGAGACCACGAGCTGCAAAAGAAAATGGCTGGGGGCCTGGGTCTCTTCAGGGTAGACTCTCCCAGACTTTCAAGGCAGGATCAGGCATCAGAGGGCGGTACTCACTTCTCCAGCACGTCAGACTCTCACACATGAGAAAAACAGCACTCAAGTAAAGCACTTAGTCACGAGAAAGCAGTGTTTTCAAGCTCTAAACTGCACTTTCTGAAATTGTTTTTTTCTCCTGTCCATTCACTGAAATACAGTATTGGTACTGAAACAGCCCCCAAAGGAATGTTCTTTCAGATGAGAGGTATTCCATTCAATAATGGTATTAATGAACATTTTGAGTCATTGATGGCTTACAAAGCACCTTCACTCACATTAATGTATTTCATTTCCACAACAACCATCTATGTTGGCCTAATTATGAGCACATCTCATAAGGATGGTGACCCCTAGAAAGGTGGGAAGTCCCACATCAAGAAAGGCTAAGCTGGGAATCCAGACCATCGGGCTCGAAATCCAATGATAATTTGCTGCATAATACCCCAAACATGACTGAGTCTTTGGGGTGCCACTGTCATCTTTTGAGGAGAGCAGCAAGGGAAGCCAAAACCTGGGTCAAAATAAACAACAGTGCATCTAAGGGCAATGGTTCGCCCAGTGCTCCCCAAGTGCAGTCACCTGAGGATCTTGTTAAGCCACAGATCCTGACCTAGTGTGTCTAGAGGCGGGCGCTAGAGTTGGCCTTTCTAGCAAACTCCCAGGTGATGCCTGTGTTGCTTATGCCACGGACCACACTTTGCACTTTTTGGATGTTCCTAAAGGACAGAGTTTTGTCTGTCTGCTGCAGCTGCAGAGAATAACATGCTGAAGGTGAGTGATTATAATCCACTGAGTGACCTGCGATCTGCTCACCAGACTCAGGCTGGGAGCTAACTAACACTCCTTAGACTTCTGTTGGTAAAAATTCTCATACTGGGATCACCAAAACCTACAAGCTCATCATGAATGGCCTTTTCAGGATTGTTTCTGTCTGCAACCTGTTGATAGAAGACCAGCCTCACTCTTCTATCTAGGAAGCACGTGAGTTCGGGCTGTCTGGCTCCCACCTCATCACCTAGAGGAATTTTAGTTCCAAAGAAAGGTTTACTGACAATTCCCTGGGACATGAGCACTGCCCCACCTCTGCAAGTCTGACTCAAGTCCTGCCTCTTCTGAAATGCCTTCCTCACTTTAGACTGCCCACCTGTCTCTTCTGTTATTCCATGGAAAGATCTTGGACTTTGGAGTCAGATCTGCATTCAAAGCTAAGTTTTACTGTTTTCTGGCTTGTGATCCTGACCCAACTACCCCAACCTTGGACTCAGTTTCTTCATCTGAAAAAGCCACTAATACATGTTTCCTCTCTTACACTATTGAAAAAATGATGGAATAAAATGAAGGCATGGTCATAAGAAAGAAACAAATCCTACCAGTCGCAACAACATGGATGGAGCTGGAGGACATATGCTCAGTGAAATAAGCCAGGCAGACAAAGACAAGTGCCAGATGATTTCCCTCATTTGTAGAGTATAACAATGAAGCAAAACTGAAGGAATAAAACAGCAACAGACTCAGAGACTCCAAGAAGGGACTAGTGGTTACAAAGGGGAGGGGTGTGGGAGGGAGGGAGAAGGGGATTGAGGGGTATTATGTTTAGTACACATGGTGTGGGGGGTCACGGGGAAGACAGTGTAGCACAGAGAAGGCAAACAGTGAATCTGTGGCATCTCACTACACTGATGAAGAGTGACTGCAATGGGGTATGGGTGGGGACTTGATAATATGGGTAAATGTAGTAACCACATTGTTTTTTCACGTGAAACCTTCATAAGAGTGTATATCAATCATATCTTAATAAAACATTAAAAAAAGAAAAATGAAGGCATGGCCTTGGAGAAGCACCTAAGAAAAGTCAGTGGCCTCATCCACCCTGCCCTTCCAAACTACAGTGCACAGTTTAGAACTCCATTGCAGATTCTGTTGTTCAACTCTGTTGGTTTTATCTCCCTAAGAATATTGTAGGCTGCTTGTCCATGTCCCTTTGACATGTAGGAGTACTGAGTCAGTAAGTGCCTTTGTACTAATTGTCCTGTCCTCCATTAAGACAGTAAACAAAAGGGTTGGTGCAGTCAACAAGCCAGCACCCGGTCTTGGCTGACCCACTACTGTGGGATATTGGACAAATCACACTAACTTTTCAGAGACTTTGCACATCCCACTATAAAGTACACAGATTCATCTTTCTTCCCAAACAGCTCTACATGGCCCTACAGTGTATCTTCATGGTTTGGATGGATAGCATTGGGTTAAAATGCTGACTTCATACGCTGATTCTCTTAATTTACTAATTTTGAGACCTTAGCAAAGTTAGTCTCACTCAGCTCCAGACTTAATCTTCAGTCACAAAAATAACAGAATCTCACTGGATTGTGTGAGGATTAAAAGATATAAACATCTGTACCAAGCTTTTCATTGTATCTGACACAAGAGTATCTGTTCAATAAATAAAAACGACTGGTATTATCAATATTGGCCCAAAACACTAGCTACTTTTGAAAAACATAATGAAAGATATCATCTAGTAGTGAGACAAGTACTAAGAAACCTTCAACTGAGTCTGGAGCTAAGGGAAATCTCAGCTCCTTAAGATACATGGGGATGCATCCATGTCATTTCCTCAATCACAAAAATATTCTTTGCCACCTGCCCCTCCCAAACTGGACCTCATTAAATAGGAAGAAAGTTACACAGCAATCAAATCAGAAAATCTGGATTATGTCTACTGTGTTATAAATGTAAGCCTTCCTTTTATGATTAGAAGCTCCTCACTTGAGCTACATGAAGTCAAAATTATCCTAATACTAAATAGAAATAGACATAGAGTATTTTCTATGTGCAACGTAATTTGCCAGATCTCTGATGTGAATGATCTCATTTACTCCCGCCAATAATGTTAAGAAACACGGACTTATCATCCCCATTTTTTCCGATGAGGAAACAAAAGAGGTAAAAGGTTTATTAACCATATACTATGGGAAAGTCACTAAACAGTAGGGCACATATCTGAAACCTAGACTGGCTAACTCTTGACCTACTCTTAACCATTCCACTGCATATGAAAAGGTGCTACTGACTGTCACAGCAGAGCAGGGCCTGTTTTTCCCTGTGTTTATAGATTCACACCACCCCCCACATCCTCCTTAAAAGTCACAGCACAAACTCTGAAGAGGCCAGCTAGCGTAAGAGCGCATTAGAACAAAGCTAAGCAGACTTCCGCACATGGAACCGATGCCTCCACAGTTTAACAGCTCAGCTTTTTGGTGCCTAAATTCCCAAACTGCTTTTCTGTAAATGGATTTAGGAAACTGACGTAAAAGTGGGTACTTTTTTCTGAATTAAACTGTTCCCTTACAGACACAAAAAACTGACATTAGCGTCTATTTCTGGAAGGAAAAGAGGTGTCTGAGAGTTCTGTGCAGTATCAAAAAGGCCTTTGGAAGAGGACCTGCAGGAATCAGAGGGCAGAGGAGAAATTAAGACACACCGGAAAATCCAGTCGCACCGAACAGTCCCAGTCAACCCCGACCGTCCAATCACTTTCTACAAAAAGAAGGTCGGTGTCTACACAGTGCTTATTCACCTGGAATGCTGGATGGATACTGCTGACAAGAACAAGGGACAGCAACGATGAAGGATGAGGTCTTCTTATTTCTTTGAATCCCACTCCCATCCCGACAAAAACAAAAGGCTTCCAACACAGTAGGTACTTCAAACATTTTAACTAAATCTGAATTTGTTGAGATACGGGGAACAACAGGCAAAACTGAACCTGACTCTGTTAGTACTGCCACTGTCCAAACCACAGGTGTTTTCACGGCACATAAGCATCGAGCAGGCTTCTGAAGTGTGGGTAAGTCACAGAAGGAACGGAACAGAGAGCTAACGTTTACTGAGAATCGATCATGTGCAAGGCCCATATTTTATTTATTAGAAAACTCTTTTTTAATCAAACTAAACAAGAAACGGAGCATGGAAGCCTATCCTTGCCCAGGGTCACACATGCTAAAATCTAGATTTTCACTGCACGTGCTTCTTCCATCCATAAACACCTGTGAAGTGAAAGGCTCTTCCAGGGCTACTGTGTTTAATCATAACCCGTGGCAATTGTAGTGGTGCATTAACCCTCAACAACCCCACAGGGTAAGTTCCACTGTCCTCCTTATTGCTCCTCAGATCCAAATCCACCCTTCTCGGTCCTGCCTTGGGAGGCTGGAGCTGTGCCCTGAGGCCATTTTGCTAGCTTCCTGGTGTCACTGGCACCCCAATGGGCGGTTTGCAGGCTATCTGTCCCACCCCGTGGCACCTCGGGATCCTTCCATGCCATACACTGGGCCAAGCCACAGCCCCCCTAATGAGCCCTGAATCTCTGCCTCAGGCGGGGGCCCCCTTACAAATTCATCCCGTCACTGGATGTCCTGCCTCAGCCCTAGAGGCGGTGGTGCTCCCACATCCTTTACTCCTGCACGCTTCTGAGTCCCCTGCATGCTTTTACTTATTAACGATTCTTAATATTACATCTTCCCTGTTCAACTTATTGATTTGGTTTCTGTCTCCCAACTGGATGCTCACCGACACACTGTTAGAGCGATGAGCCAAAAAGCAGCCCAGGTGAATAAGACATCAACCCTGCCCTCCAGTTATGCAGTAATAATACAATGGCTGAAAGAACTAGGGGGTTCTATGAGCCAGACACGGTTTTTATACATGTAATATTGTATTCCCTCATTTAACCCTTACATCAGTCCTACTTTACAGATGAGGAAATTGAGATATCTCAGAGATTAATTTCTGCACATCACAGAGAGAGCGGATTTGTCTGCCAGCCCTGTGACTCCGGAGTGCATTGTGCATCCTGCTGAAATGCTGCTTCCGTCATGCTGCAGGCAAGGAGGGGAGGAGGGGCAAGCACACATGGGACATATAAGCACAACAGTGTTTCATGAAGTTTGGAAGAGAAAAAAGAAATTAAATAGTTAGGTATAGTGATCTGCGTATATCCAAGGAATTCACGATATGAGAAGGTGCCAGTGAAGGTCTCTTAAGTCAGTCTGCAGTGTAAAGGAATTGGTGTACGCGGGTCCTCAGGTACTTGGGAGACCCTATGAAATAACTCTTGCCAGAATTAATGCTCAGGATATCGACCGTGTTTCATGAACCATTAATGCAAGATAACCAATGGTCCACAGATTTCCCCTCTGCCCTGAGTTCCCTAACCCAGACTTGAATCCATGGGAACTGAGTTTGGGGTGTCCGAATGGGTGTATTGATTGCCTCTGACCCAGCTGTAACCCAAGACCTGTCATTAATACTGCATCTCTCACATGAGGAACAGTGATGTCTACATAATTAAAACCTGAAGCAGGGAATGGCCAGAAGCATGTGGGGGGAGGGAGCTGAGGATTCAAATGGCTCTAACCCAAGCTCACCTTACGGTAAACCACACTGCCTCCAAACCAACGTCCATCCTCTAGGGCAAACTGTAGCCTTCCCTAAAGCCAAATGCAACCGCATAGGACAAAAAGCCTTAGCTCCTAGTCCACTGGGAACACAGCTGGCTGGGGTTAGGGTTCCTACCACAGGTTAGTCAAAGCCCACTTCGCCAAGCATGCCCAATTAGCTCCTGAGTATCACCTTTTTCTTTTCTAAATGTTCCCCACCATCAACTCTAGATATGCAGCCAGAATCAATTCTAAATTCCCTGAACAGTCTATGCTAGTGGTTCCTAGACTTTGGCGCACCTAGAAGTTTTATATATCCCAATGCTCAGGTCACACCCCATACCAATTAGATCAGAGTGTCTGGGGGTGAGAGTCAGCCATCAGTGGTTTTTAAAGATGTCCAGGTAATTACAAATGTGGAGCAAAAGTTTAGGAATCACTGGTCCATACAGTTTTAGCCTTAACTCTCTAGTAATGAAATTACTTACAGAATTTAGTTCAGAAAGTATTGCCAAATACTCTGTATTTTCTAGAAGTCAAACTGTTTTTGTAACCCAAGACATTTTTCCTCTTTTATGATTTCCCATATAATAATCAGACATAACATTCATTGAGAACTATGTGCCAGGCCTTGTTCTAGGCACTTTATGAAGGGTGCATTGGCTTTTATCTCATTTACTCTTTTTATCCCAATTTCACAGGAAAGACACTGAGTCAAAGAGATTATGAGCACATATACAAGTTTACTGAGTACATCTCAGATGTCACTCATGAGGGACTAGAGACCTTAAAAGGTCAGATCCTCCTGTGTTGTCTTTTCCCTGATTTGGGGGTTTTAATTCCACCCAATTACATTAGCTCTACTCCTCTGGTTTTGAAAATTGCTGTCTTTGAAAGGTAAGACAAGCTCGTGTGGGTGAATTTGGTGATATTCTAAAATGCAGTGAGAAAAGAGAATGAAGATTCCTCCTTTTCCTAGATCTTCAGAATTAGAGTGGGTGCTCTGTGGCCGTGGAAAGAAGCCACACAAGGTGGCAGGCACTGCAGTGTTCTCCCCAGAGAGAAAGCACCGACCCCCACAGGTGGGCAAGAACATTACACCTCATATGTGGGACGGTCCAGGCAGGGACTGCAGTTGACTTCTGGGGAGGAAAAAAATGGGACTGGGGAAAATGAGCATAAGCCAAATCATCTACGGGAAGCAGGTGGTAGCAGGAGTGTAAGTGGAGCCCAAGAGCTGCAGAGAGGCATAACGGAGTGACAGTGGAGACTGTGAAGAGGGTGACAGCTGGACCGGCGGCTCCAGGACAGGCCTCAGAATCTCACCCAACACAGGCCAGTTGTCTTCTTTCTAGGCAATCCTAACCGCCATGTGGGAAGGCCCTGAACCAAGAAACTGCCAGGAGGGTGGCTACAAATGAGGCTTAAAACATGGGCACATATCTAAACATTTAATTACAGAAGTTAAGGTTGTTACCCACAATCCCAGGGTTATCACAGCTAACATGAAAGAGGATCCACCCAGGGTCACCAAGTTCTGGATATGGTCTGCCACTAGCTCCCCTCAGACATTCCCCATGTGCCTCTCCCTCTGTCAAAGGCAGATAACACCTGCTCTCTAGGAGTGTGATCGTGAGGAAGAAAAGAGTAAGGCCACGCACCACGTCCTACAGTCCTAGACATGTAGCAGTGTTGTAGTGTAATGGCTACCTTACTGCACTGCTCTCTGCCAGAAGGAGGCACCCATTTGCACAGCTGCCTGGCTCACAATTGAGCACCTCTTTGGGAACTACCCTGCACCAAACAGCCGCCTCACTGAAGAGGCGTCCCCTCCCTAAAGACAGACCACACCTAAAGGCAAGTCTGCAAGGGGATCCAAACACCGGTCCCTTTCCTCTATTTAGGATAACTCTCTGGGGCCATTCCAGAACCAGAGCTTTCTATGGGATTAGCCAAAGCCTCTTGCAAGTGCATCAAAATTTAAGTTCTCCCTCTCTCTGATCCTGATTCCCTCATTTACAGGTTGGTTCCCAAGAGCGCTTCCCAATAAACCTCCTGCAGGCAAATCCATGAGTCTTTTCCAGGGTCTCTTTCCAACCTAAGGCACGTCCTGATCACCATGAAAGAATGTGTGTGAATAGGGAGACACTGTAGGAAGCATTACTGAGGTTTAAGAAAGAGGCTGAATCTGACTCAGGAATTCTGTACCAGTCTGGAATTTCTACAGAGAATCCTGGGCCCTTGGGACAAGCAGGCGCCCATGCTACGGCTTCTATCTCAGTCTAGTGCAGGGTATTAGGAGAGACTAAGCCCCTCTTCAAATCACCTATTTGTAGAGGTAACTGACCCCTCCTTAATCCTGGATAAAGGTCTTAAAGAAGGAAGCCAGCTTGCTGGTGCCCCAGTTAAAGATGTTGACATGTTGGATCTAAGAACAGATCTTGAATCCCTTTGGCCATTGGTGGAAGGATTGGGCCGTGTGACCAGTCCCTCCATCTCCCTCCACCCCCTGCCCACTCTCCTTTAATCTACAGAGAACCAGCCAGCTTTGGCAGCTAATAAAGCTCACAATGTGGAAACACCACTGTTAGGCCCCTGCACTGCCCTGGGAGCTGGTGTGGAAGGGGGGACAAGCACTGTGTTGGGGTGGGGGGTGTGGGGAGGGAGATCATGAGGAGCTGGAAGGAATCCTAGGTGCAGCAATGACTGTCTCCCCAGCTGGGGTCCTTGGTGTGTGCCAGAAAGGCTGCTGTGGCCTCCTGGCCCCTCTCCACATGCCTGCGTGCCTCAGGAGTTTGGGTGGTCAAAGGGGCCAGCCAGGACAGAAAACCCAGATGGAAAGCAAAGCTCCAGAGCTCATTTTTCAAGCACGCTGACCACTCCTCTTTAACCCAGCCCAGACTCTCCAGGGGGCAACCGAAGGGGCTCTCACACGGGCACACAGAACATCCCCGCGATGGCACAGAGGCCTGGCCCCCGGGAAGGGCCGTCTAGTGCCTGGCTTTCTGCAGGGGCACCCACGCTGCTTGGTCAGGATGCCAGGCCCCGCTCCGGCTTACCTTCTGCGTGGTCTTTTCTCTACGAACGTCCACTGTGACAGTTAGCCTGCTCAGGCCCCCTCCTCAAGAGCAGCTCCTGCTTATGCTTTTGTTCCCAAGACAGGCCTCCTCCTAGCTAGGGGCACAACAAGTACCGGACTCTTAAAGAGGATGATTCAGCTAATGGAGGAGCCACAATCCAAAACTCACTTGATAAGAGAGCGTCCACCTTCATGAGGTGCAGGCGCAGAGGTGACACTGATGTGTGACCTTGGACACGTCCCACTCTTTCTCTGGGCCTCGGCTTCCCCAGTGTCATACGTAGGGGCTGGTCTAGAGGACCCCCCGAATTATTTCCTGCTCTGAAGTCCATGATCACTCTTCACACATCTCCCAGGGCTAATAAGAAGCAAAGTGATGAGTTGAGCTCTGTGGCCACAGAGAGAGAGGCAGTAAAATGCAGCAACACTGCCCAGGCAGACAGGGCCAAGGACACAGGCCGTGAGCTACTGGGTCCTGTTCTCCTTCTACCTTCTCTCTTCTGACCACCTCTGCGTCCTGTCTCTCCAGAGAAGAGGGGAAAACAAGTTATCAGAGCACCTGTGCTGGGCAGCTGGGAGGTATTGTTACCTTTTAGACTCCAAGCCATTCCTCAGTAAAGAGTTTTGGCATGACCCAACTCTTCCAGTCAAAGCCTGGCGGAGGCCGGGAGGGAACAGGAGAGCTCTGACTATGGAGATCAGACACAAAGTGGCAGGCTGGGGACACTGACTCCCCATGTATATATGCTAGGACATCCCGGTCACATGACACTCTCCAACCGAAATCAAATCTAACCAATATCACATTCCCTTCCTAAAGTCCACAAGCTATCAATTATTCCGACAGGCACCCCAGCCTGACCAATGGAAGGTGTACTGCAGAATAAGCCCCTGACCTTCGGGGAGGAACCTTTCTTGTACAAAGCTTGAAGAAGTGTGGACGTGTGGTTCCCACTGGGCAAGGACCATGAGGCTCAGCATGAACCAAAACTATAATAAGGTGGCTGTGAGCGGAGCTAAAATACAGTGGGATCTTATTGACAGAAGCAGGTGAAGGAGATGATAAACCCACAGCAAATAATACTAGCGGGAGCGTGCCCAGAATCAGGACCCCACTGTACGAGGTGTTATTGTTCAGATACGATAAAGAAGACAGTGAGGGTCTGGAAACCCTGCCCTGCACAAAACTGTAATGTAACAAGGGATGTATAGGTGGAAAGACAGATGTCTTAAAGTAAAACAAGAGGCCAAATGTTTGAAAAAGAAGAAAAGAGAAAAGGCCAAAGAAGACAGGTCTTTTTGTTTCTCAAAAGGGAAGTGATCTGATGGCACAACTGGGTTTGAAAGCATAGGCACTGGGAGTTCAGGCAGTCACACATTGTAAGTGGCTAGCTCCTAGCAGGTGAGCTCCTTGTAAGGGTCAAGAGGCTGGTTTCCTGTCTCCATTTCCGGGTAGGTCCAGAGCCTCCAACTTGGAGACATCATCTATGGCTGAGCAGTGCCCCACTGCAGATGACACCCAGTGAGGCTCCAGGACAGGAATAAGCACAGGGTTTCTGATTTTTGTACTGAAAGCCCATAGGGAATCTCTGCCTGCTTCTACTCTGTAGCTCCTTCTTCCCTGGAGTGAGAGGCAGGCTCTTCCCTCCACTGTTGGAGGCCAGAAATGCATCCACAGACTCCAAAAATCTCTAAGTAGAAAAGCCTTTTGATTTTAGCCCAGTTTCCCACCCAGAGAAGTGATCTTCTCTGCAGCTTCCAAGTAAGAAGAGAAAGAAAAGAAACCAATGGATCTTTACCATTAGTATCTAAAATAATCAATCAGTATTCTTAAGTAATGGGGCAGGTAGCCAAATCCTTCTCCCAAGAGAGGCTGATAAAATGTCTTTTAATCCACCGAGGTCCTGTTCCTGCCCATCACCATGGATCTCAGAGCCACCAAAGGTATCAAAACCCTGACCAAGAACAGAAAAGTCCCTGTGAAGTTTCCTGGAAATCTTATAAAATATGTTCAAGTGGGAGTGAGTGGATGCTAGGAAAACTCTGCCCACTCCTGGGTTCCCTGTATGCTGACATTTGTAATCAAGATGGAAAATATCCATGAGACATGCCCTAGAGGACTCGCTTGTTTTCTTCTAAATAATCTAGCATTTGACTCACCAAACACCCTTGTATGGGGATCTATAAAATACCAGTGCCTGGGTGGGGTGTATGGCATCAGAATTCTCCAGGCAACCAAGGGCCTTTTGTTCAGCAGCGATTATTTCCCAGAACACCCTAGGGGGCAGGTAGAGATGTCCGCTGCCAACAGCTCAGCCCTCCCAGGTTGGATGTCTCTCACCCAACCTCCTCCAGCCTCATGTCATGTCCAAAGGCAGCTGAATAAATGTGACTCCTGAGTAATGAATGCAAACAGAAATTAGAGAGCACAGGGAGAAAAAGAAGCCTTGAGCTGGATGCTAAACATGGAAAAATTTAGTCCAACAGGATCATTTTCAGAAAAGTAATGGTTGAAGCAAAACCAAAATGTTATAATAAAACTTGGATGCATGGCAAACCGTAGTGCCCCATTTTGGTCCAACAGTGCTCCAGAGAGTAACGCCACCCACACACCCTCGGTTACACCCTGTCCCCCCTGGAGCCCCCACAGACACTCTGTCCATTCTCCTTGAGGTCAGGAAGGCTATGCGGAGGTCCCATTTAACTCAGGGATCGAGTTGGGTGTGGACAGTAATTACAATACCTTGTATTTATGTCTAGCTATTTCTGGCCTATAGCTTGTTTTCTCTTTCCTCAATTCCCTCTGAAGAGGGCTTTCAGTCTTACAGATGCAGCTTCTGGCCTTCTGACAGCATTCCAATGCTCACCAACCTCACCTCGAGGTGGTGACTAGGCAGAGATATTTCTCCTCACTCTATAGGCCAACAGATGGGGGGTGGGGGGGTGGGGTAAATGGTAGGGCTGCCTCCTCAGAGAATCACACAGACGCACCTGAGAATTGCTAGTCATTTACTAAAGCATATAAGGCTTCTCTTCCCAGGGCCAGCTTAGCCAGGAGACCTTGGCACTGCATGACTACTCCAATCATGATCTCCAACCTGGATGATTAGTTTACCCAAAAATAAACAAAAAGATTTCACAAAAACGTAATACTTTCGATGTGCTAGGCTGCGCTAAGAACTTAATACATACAACTCCTTTAAATCCCCATGAACACCCTATTCACTAGGGACTGAATTATCCCTACTTTACAGGTGGGAAAACTGAGGCACAAAGAGGTTGAGAAACTTACCTAAGATCACAGAGATAGTAGCTGGTGGGGCCAGGATTCAAACCCAGTGGGTATCTGTTTTTACCCACGAACAAGAAGCAGCTGGGCTCAAATTCACGAGCCCCTCGCAGATACACTGATTCGGTACGTCCCCACATTGTTCTGATGCCCAGGGATGGAACGACCAAGTTGTGGTTCTCCAACTGCAGTGTACGTGTTGACACTGAGATTCATGGGCCCCAGAGGTTCTGAAATTGGAACCAAGATTCTATGGTTTTCACAAGCACCAGAGATGATTCCGGTGCAGATGGTTCACAAAAGGCACCTGTAGAAAATCGGCCCTGTCACCTCGCCCCACTCACCTGGGACAAATAAACAACGCACGGGGGCACTTCAGTGCAGCCCGCAGGGCCCATTCATTCTCCAGTGGAGCGTGGCCCTGGGGAAGAGGGAGTCGGTGGCTGTGTGAGGGCTATTCTGTTCTTTAGCCTTGGCGACCAGGCTCCGTCAGACAACGGAGGGGGGGGGGGTGACTGAAGAGAGCTCACGGTCCCTCCACCCTTAACAGGGTGCACATCAGAGGGGACACGCAGTGGTAACGGGAAAAGAGAAAAAGACTGGGCGGTCTGGGCCCTGTCTCCCATTGTAGAACAATGGCCTCTTCAAATCCCTGGCATCTGAACTGGCAGTCAGCCACGAGGAAAGAAAAGAGCTCGCTGTCCCTTTAAGGACGCCCTCTCTCTGCAAAGGTCAGAGATGCCAGCTCAGCCTGCCCAGCCACTGCCTTCTAGCCACTTTGGTGCCTGGAGCACTGGGCCATACTGCCCCTTCCAGCTGGTTGTCCGGGTACCTGCTGTCTTTGAAAAGGGCAGAGCACCTAAGCGAAAGCCACCGCTCGAGGCAAGGGTCAGTGATCAGGCAGGAGCTGCTGATGTGGAGGGAACCCAAGACTTCATTTGCTTCTCAAAATCAGCCTCCCAGGGAGAGTTGGCCCCAAGGAAGTTGGGCTTGGGGAGCAAGGTCAGAAATGACTACTGGAGGAGGGGTAGAGGTCAAAAAGAAACTGACTAAGGAACAGCAGCTCCAAGAGAAACATGGTATTTCATCCCGAAGAGCACAGGCTGACAGATCCACAAGTCACAAGAGATGGGAGTAGGGGGGAGAGGTGGGGAGGGAAGGCTGAGTCAGGGGGGGACAGCAGGAAATACAGGGGTGTGGTTAGGGCAAGAGCTTTTCTCCTGCAGACTGGGTTCCAATCCTGCCACCTAATGGGACCTGGGGCACCTTTAGTAACATTCCTGAGCCTCAGTTTCTCTGTAATATTGACATACACTGAACAGCAAATTCATATTAGAAACTAATATCACCTATTATTAGGGTGCTAGCCACTCCATGTGGGCCTCATACGCAGCTCAGATGGTCAGAGAATGTCCTTCAAGAAGCCTGAATCCCAAACCACATGACCGGTGCTAGCTAAGTCATCTTGCAAATACGTGCCATGAGAAAAAGGGTCACTCTTTTAGAAAACTGCCTGGGTTGATGCAAATCATGATTCTCATGGAAAAACAGCTCAAAATTAGTCATGTATTCATACTATAAAGCACAGGTCAGCAAACTTTTTTGGAAAAGGGCCGGGAAGTAATTATCATTAGGCTTTGCAGACCATACAGTGTGTTGTAACTCCTGAACCCTGTCGCTGGAGAGTTAAAGCTGCCATAGACAACATGTGAATGAAAGAATGTGGCTGTGTCCCAATAAAACTTTATTAAAAAAAAAAACTGTGAGCAGGCTCAACCTTGCTGACCCCTGAAATAAAGGCTGACACTAATGGGAGAAATGGTGAGTCCTTATGAGAGATGGAGGCGGAAGCCTATTTCTTGTTCTACTGCTCTGGGGCTGTGAATATTCTACCCAATTACTTGACTTCCAAGAAAAGTTTTTGTCTCATACTAGCCAGGTGCAGTGGCTCCTGTATGCTGGTTTTTTCAGCATCTATGTCCAGAGTCTGCTCAGTACCTCTTTGTACTTCAAAGCCTTCTTTTTCTTGTTCTTCTGTACTCCTTCTATTCCTTGAGACTGCAAGCTTACAGGGGCTAGGATCTCCTCCTTTAGCAAACTTAGTGAGGAACTTACTGAATGGCCACCCTCTCAAAGCGTCCTCTTCAGCATCCACCCTCCACCTGCTTCCCAGGCCACAGCAGGTTTATCTCTGTTCATCCGCGTCCTGAACAGCTACGCATCTCAGGGAACCCATGCATGTTTTCACTCATTCACTGATTCGTTTAAATAGGGAAGTCCCTACTATGTGCTGGGTAACCTTGAAACAATACAAACTTCTTCTCCACCTCGAGTGTAGCTGGAGAGAGGTTGCTATGACTGAGTCTTCTCATAAGGCTGCTGAGTCAAATTTATTTCCTACTCCCCGGTGTCTTTCTACCCGAGAGCTTAGGCACTTCAAAAATAACTTTCTCAACTGTACTAACAACTTTCATCATGACAATTTCTAAATGGCACTAAAAGCAGATAGGATAAGAAAAGCTGAGAATAAGGGGAACAGTGAGATCAAAAGCAAAGGAGGTGGAAAAGGAAGCACACACAAAAAAGCACTATTTCAAATTTAAAAAAAAATACCACTTGCTTACATCATTCTCTCTGCATAAAATGACCTCATTCCCTAAGTCCTCCCTATATGGTGCCGGCCTTCCTTCAAAGTGCTGCTTCCCATGCACCTTCCCCAGGAAGATTTCCCTGACAATCTCCCACAAATCTGGTTGCCTTCAGAATCCCTAATCCTCCAGGATGGCTCACACTTGCTTCTGTACGTTAGGCGTGATATATGAGCACCTACAGGCTCTGTCCTAATCCTGAGACTGTCACCCTCTCAAAACCTATATAATGACATTTCCTTCTCCCATATTGCCCTTGGTGTAATTGGCATGTGCTCTTCCTACACTGCTGTTTGGCCAAGGCCCTGCATCAATGGGAGAGCTGCTGCTATCTTAGAATATCCTCAGTGACCTGTTATCACTGTTCACACCGTCATTCACATATGCATGCATTCACTTTATTCACACATTCATTCACTTACTCACCCAACAGAACATATGGAGTGTAGTATATACCAAGAAGTGTGCTGTAGATGGTCATATATCTCATTTGTGAATTTAATCCTCAAGCCAGCCTATTATTAATATATAACTGGCACACAATAGCAGAGGTGATTCAGAGGGAATTATGGAAAATGTGGTGACTGACCAGAAGTGGTAGACCATCATGCTTTGGAAAAGAGACACTCATCAGCCTGGGCTGGCGCTCTAGAGCTAGGAAAATAGACACGAGCTGTTAAGAGTCCTTTCTAGCCTCAGGAGTGAAAATTTGGTCACTGGGTTTTATAAAAGTAGATACCATTTCATATCAAAATGAACCAATGTATGAAATTTAAAAAAAAATTGCAGAAGGACTGAAAAAAAGCATAGGTGAATATGTACACTCTTAGGATTGGAACTTTGTATGAATATTACCAAACACAGGAACCACAAAAGGAAAGAGTGATTGACTTGATAACATTCAAACAAACTTCCATGTGCCAAAAATCAGCCTGAAGTTAAAGGACAAAAATTCCCAGGACAATACTTACAGTATGTATGACCACGGATAATACCCTTATTATATTAACGAGCAATGAAAAAGACACATCTCAACAGGAAGGTGGGCAAAGAACAAAGAAAAGGCAATTCACAAAATAAATAAAAATGGGTAATAAGGACATTAAAGCATGTCACCAATGATTAAAGCACTCAAATCAATGCAACTCTGAGATGCCACTTGTAGCATATCAGATTGGCAAAGACTAAAAGGAATGATAATGCAGAAGCAGGCAGGGACAGGAGAAGAAACAAACACTCTCCTAATTTGTCACTGGATGTGTGATTCAGAACCACCTTTCTGAAGGGCAACTTGGCACTATGTATTACAAGTCACTGACCTGGGAATCCGGCTTCTAAGTTTTTATCTGAAGAATGTTATTATGACATTTCTAATCTGGATTTAGAAATAGCTTAAATGTTAAATATAAGGAGAATGATCAAATACTTGCATACATGCAACACTACCCTGAAAAGTCATTATGGAGATCCATATTTATTATTGTAGAGAGACCAGATATTGTTAAAGAATTTTAGGGCAGTATATAGAATGAGCGAGTAGATTCTATGAATAAAAATAACTCAAAGGACATAAACCAAAATGTTAATAAGCAATTATCTCTGCGAGGTAGAATCATGACTGATTTCTTTTTCTGAGACGTTATGTTTTCTGATTTTTCTAAATGCTGAGACAATTTGTGTTGCCAAAAAAAAAACAATCAAATGAGTTAAATTAAAACTAACTGGTAGGTTTTTCCTCAAAAAGTTTTTAATTCTGATGTTCCAAAGAGAAGAAATCTGTAAATAACTTTGAAAAGCAAGGACTAATCAAATGCAAAGGTGCAATCAATTACCCAGCAAATACTTTCTGAGCACCAGTAAGCCTTGCAGATGGTACAATGAGAAAATAAAAATTAGAATAACTCCTGAGTGTCAGAGAAGACATAACATGTTATAAAAGACAGAATGACATCTAGTCCGAGACAATGCATATGGGAATCCAGGCAAAGTGCTCAGGGAATGGAAAAGGACTAATTAATCCCTACTTGGAGGTGAGATAAATCTGGATGACTTCCTCAAGGAGGTGACAGTCACACTAAATTCTGAAGGATAAACAGGATTTCCATAGGCAGAGAAAGGAGATGCATAAGCAGAGGAGAGGCACAACCAAAGACTAGTGACTTGAAAAGCTGTGTGACAGATTCAGTGAAGGACAGGTGTGTCGGGATGTCAGGGCCAGGAGAGTCTGTGGAAAGATTCAATGGAGAATGAGGCTGGACAGTCAGGAGGGAGCCCGTTGAAGAAGGCCTGGAGTGCCACGCTAGGTGTCAACTATATTTTTTAAGCAATAAGAAGCCAAATTCAGGTTTTGAAGAAAAGCTGGGAATCTGACCTGGGTGACTGCAGAATGAGAAATGGCCCTATGAAAAGAAATGAAAAATTGACACATGCTACAACTTGGTTGAACCTTGAAATATTATACTAAGTGAAAGACACAGCCAGTCACAAAAGTATGTATATATATATATATATGATTCCATTCATGAAAGTCCAGGATAGGGAAATATACAGACAGAAAGTAGATTAGTAGTTGCCTAGCTAGGGTTGAAGGATGCTAGCTAAAAGGCATGGGGTTTCTTTTTGCTCATGAAAATGTTCTAGAATTGACTGTGGTGGTGCTCATACATATCTGTGAATATACTAAAAACCACTGAATTGCATACTTTAAATGAGTTACTCATATGATGTGTGAATTATCTCACAATAAAGCTGTTAAGAAAAGAAAGAGAAATCAGCCAGGTGGCTATTGCAATAGTCCACACAAGACATTAGAAGGTTATTAATTAAGGCAGTGGCAGTAATCACAGGAAAGGACAGAAGACAAATCAGAGAGACACTGAAGAGAGACAGAACTAACTGTGTGAGAAATGAGGAAGAACAAGTAAAAAATATAGCTCAGAGGTTTCCAATGTGAGTGACTAGGGGAGGAGGATGTGTAGAGAAGGTTGGTTGGGAGACTATTATAAATTTGCTTTTTATGTAGTGAGTTTGAGGAGCTTTCTGGGAATTAAGGAACAAAGAGGGGTGCAGAACTGGAGTTAATAGTCCTTCTGGCATTGGTAGCTAAAGGTCTTTTGTGACTGGTGTTGACGATTATTGACTATATTTTGCACTCATGACCAGCTCAAAGTGGTCGTAACTTAGAAATACACTTAGGAGAATGTAACCAGGGAAAGAAGTTAAGATTGCAGCAAACAAGAAAAGCCAATTCTATAGCCGCACACACAATACTCTCTCACCATTTAACAGAGCTGAATATTTGCTACTCCAATACAGATTTTTGTAAAACAGGACTACTATCACCGCAGCTATAAATGTAATGGTTTAAACAAAGTGACCACTAGTTAAATGGCAGTGGTTGGCTCCTAGTACCAACGGGCCTGACAAAGGTACAAATTAATTTTGCTTGTTTATATCAAAGAAGGCAAGAACATGATGTAGAAACCCTTGGTTCATGAAATCAGAGGGTTAAAAAAAATCATTTGGCCATGCCAGGGTCAATAGATGCAAAATAAATAAACATAAAAGGTACACTGTAGACCAAAAATACGGTTGAGGGGAAATAATGTGCAAGCAGCAAAGCAGATCGATCACCTTCAAAAGCCCAATGCTCACTGTTATTCCCACTCATCTGACACCAAATAAAATGGTGTGTTCTTTTCCTCCTGCATATATATATAAAAATAACAATATTAAACACAGCAGTAACAGTAATATATACAGCTCCATGCGGGTTCCCGGAACCAATTCCAATGTGTGTAAGTATGTATGAAGGGTTCTTCCAACACATACCAACACCAAGCAACTCTCAAACACCAGCAGGGTGTCTGAGAACTCAGCTCAATTCTGATGCTGTCTGCCTGGAGACAGCACCAGATTCCCCAGGTGAAGGGCTCCGTCCTACAAGACTGGCGTCCACCCCCGACTCCAGACACCAGTCCCAAGCCCCAGACAGTTCCCTGTGCTTCTGACCTACTGGCTACAGAGTGACCCACGACCTCCTCCTTGGGTTCAATTAATTTGCTAGAGCAGCTCACAGAAGTCAGGAAAACATTTACGTTCACCAGTTTAATAAAGGATACAAGTTAACAGCCAGATAAAGAGCTACATCGGGCAAGGTCCCACATGAAGGAGGTTCTATCCTCGTAGAGCTTGGGGCCTGGCTCAGTGGCACACGGAGGCATTCTCGTTTACCAAGCCTAGAAGCTCTCTCCCACTGAGAAGCAGGATCCAAGCAAGCAGAGCAGGCAGAGAGAAGCAAAAAGCTCTTCTCAGGGCTTTTTGTGAGGGCTTCATTGCATAGTCATCATTGACTAAATTACTGGCCATTGGCTGATTCAGCCTCCATCCCCTGCCCTTGGGTGGGGGTCTCAAAGTCTCTCATTAACATGACAAAACACCTGTTTCACCTTTAAGACTAGGCAGTGTTTTCAGAAACTGTGGGTGAAGATCAAACATACCTGGGAAAATATATATTTGGTGATGATCAAATATGTATTTCTTCTAACTCATTATATCACAGTCACAGTTCCCAAAATTTGCATCCTGAGGTTTGCCAGGTCAAGCCTCTGGGAAGCAAAGGGGTTTTGCATGTCACGTCGTAACACTATGGGATACAGACTATGACCATTCAGTAAGGACGGAAGGTTGGGGCCTTTACAGGGAAGCTGTTATGAAACCAGGGGGCTCCCAGTCTCAGGAGAAAGGATCCAAAAAAAGATCTCGACTGAAAGAGAAATCTATTTGTACTACAGCAAGAGAAGCATCTGAGTCCCTCTGTGGAATTTTCCTGTAAGATGCAGCCCCAAGGAGACCCTACATAGGAGTCCAGTTCTCGCTCCTCACCACCCCAGGCATCGCCTCCAGGGCAAGCACCAGCTGTCACTCATCTTGTGTTCCTACCGCCTAGCCCAGTGGGTGCTCCAGAAATGTCCACTGAGTCAACGGTGAATACATCAATTAAAGGGAAGACAGAAGCATCCATGGGAACTTGGCAAGAACATTTAAGGGTCTTATACTCCAGAGATCTTCAGCCTGAAATCCATGATCGGCTTAGAGGTGAGGGCCCTGGTGCCTTACAACAGGTCAGAGAGCCGGAAAGTGGTAGACTAAGTCCCTGCCTCCAGTTAAGTGACCAAGTGACCATATCCATGTGGGACAGAAGAGTTCCAGCAATGAGACCAGAACATACAATTTGGGAGGTGGTTCATTTGAAAGGAGGGGTAAAACTGAGTGATAGTGGCCTAAGACTGTTTTTCCTGGCTCCTCCAGGACAGACAATGAGCAATTCTCTGTATCCATCTAGCACATGAGAATCAATTGTGGATTTTAAGTGTGTGGGGAGCAAGGACTATAACCATGCTCTCTTTGAACAATGCCAAACATAAAATAACAATTTGAATAGCAGCTTAAAATTTATAATGTGGCTGCAATGTACCAGGCCACCTCCTAAATGCACTTATAGGAATTACCTGATTTAATCCTCCCAATCTTTCCAGCCACTCTCAAACATAGGTGTGATTTTGCCCCTTTGGATAGAGGAGAAAAATCACGGCTTGTGGAGAGTAACTTGCCTCAAATCATG
This sequence comes from Manis pentadactyla, assembly GCF_030020395.1. Classification (NCBI taxonomy): domain Eukaryota; kingdom Metazoa; phylum Chordata; class Mammalia; order Pholidota; family Manidae; genus Manis; species Manis pentadactyla. Next base: position 9,443,326 of record NC_080031.1, on the reverse strand, counting down.
CAACTAGGAAGCAGCAGAACCATCTGCATCTGTCCCTGGGAGTCCAGCACATTGCTGAAGGGAAGGAGGCTCTGTGTTATGGGGCAGCCATTTACGCCAGCATTCAAACAGGCGCCAGCCAGGAAGCACAGCCCACCTCCACCAAGTGCGAGCGTCCCTAGCCCAGACTCAGGAAACCAGCCAGGGCTCAGTCCCAAGGATTTGCATTTTCTGGGGCTTGCCCTCCCAGCCTTTGAATATTCTCATAAATCTTATAAAACAAACAAACAAACAGAAACACCAAATGGTTTCCAAAGATTCAGGTTATGTTCAAATGCTTAACAGGTTGGTAAACAATGTTTAATTCTTCTTTCAACTGCATGGATACATTATGTACTTTCTTTTGCATGCCTGATACCTTTCACAAAAATTTTTTTGAACTTTTAAATCAACTCTGACTGAGTCCTGAGATGACAGCCGCCAGATCAGCGGTAACTAGGGTCATGGCTCAGCCACAGGGGTGAATACACTGGGGAAACAGTCCGCTGCACAACTGATGGATAAAGAGAGAATCACCATCCAGAGACACTGCCCCACCTCCTCAGCAAACCTTTTCCGAATTGCTGAGTTTAAAGTTCCAGATTTCTACCAAATAAACACTCTTCTTACTAACTCAAGGACCAGAGTGTATAGATTAAGAGCAGAGGCTTTGAAGCTAGACATTCAGTTTTATCCCAGTTCTGCAGCTTACCATGTGGTCCTGGGCCTGTCCCTCAAGCCTCTTTGAAAGGCAGTTTCCTCACCTGTAAAATGGGATAAATACCACCTTTCCTGTTGGGTTGCATGAGCCTTATATGTTTTTTTTTAATGGAAAGCTCATAGAATAATTGTTATTGTAATTTCTCATGCTGTTCACACATGTTCCCAGACTGTGCACCTACTCCAGTTCTCACCCCAGAGCATGCTGCCCATCAGGCTGGCAAATGCATCTCCATGCTCTTTGGTCATCCTGGCCTCGGGGCTTCACGCAGGCCCCAGGCCTCGGCCGCACATTTGAAGCTGTCTGTAGGTAAGTCCTGTCTTGCCCCTAAGTTTCTACCCCAGCGTCCCCACACACCCCTGTTCTGATGAGGCTGCTCAGCTCTCTCTCCCTTCCACTAGGCCCTCATTCTGGTTTTTGTGGCCCAGTTCTGACCTGCAAAGTCCCACTGAACTCTGTTGAAATCTCAGTGGCCTCCATCCTTTAAGGACCAACCCACATCCCACTTCCACCATTCAGCCCTTCTTCATTTATTTTGCCCTAACTGCTCTCTCCCCCTCTCTGTTCTGGTATATCTCTGGTGGTTATAATTCGTATCATTAAATGTCTTCAGAAATTACCTTAGAGTAGTTCTCCAACTTTTCATGGGTATTAGTTTTCTCTCTTCTCATGGGTAAAAACCTGTCTTCCAATTGCTCTCTAATCATCCTGGCTGATAGCATGGACACTGGGGTCCGACCGCCAGCTCGAACACCCCTGGGCTGTGCGGCCTTAGGCTAATTACTTGTTTCTGTGCTTGAGTTTACTGATTTGTGAAACCCACGTAATAATAGTACACAGCTCAAAAATCTATGAATATATGGAACACATTTAAAATATATGTCATACAGTACATTGTTATGTAATATTAGCTATGACTATTAATATCCTTATCATCCTCACTAGCACTAGTACAGTACCCAGAACAAGACAGCCAACTAGGAAGTATCGAGTGAAAACATACCACTTCATTGCACTTGAGAGGCATCTCTCTTTGCTGAACTAGAGGGCAGCAAACTGTGGAAAGGGCCAGATTGCAAATGTTTTAGCTTTGTGGGCACACGTCTCTGGCACAACTATTCATCTCTGACATTGCAGCATGAAACAGCAGCCATACACAGTGTGTAAACAAACATGGCTGTGTTCCAATAAAACTTTATTGATGGATACTGAAATCTGAATTTCATAGTTTTCATGCCATGAACTTGCATGCTTCCCTTGATTTTTTTCAACCATTTAAAAATGTAAATGTCCCCCAGAAGATGCCTAAAATCACGGATAATACCAAACCCTATATATACTAAGTTTTTTTTATGCATACACACCAATTATAAGATTTAATTTACAAATTAGGCATAGCAAGAGATTCACAACTACTAATAATAGAACAATTATAACAATATACTGTAACAAACATTACATGAATGTGGTGTCTCTCTCTCAAAATATTTTATTTGTACTATATTCACCCTTCTTATGATGCTGAGATGCTAAAATGTCTAGGTGATGAGATGAAGTGAACAATGTAGGCACTGTGATGTAGCATTAGGCAACTACTGCACTGACCCTACTGACCCTCTGATGATACATCTGGACTGTAGCTGACCGTCAGTAACGGGAACCACAGATAAGGGGATACTATTGTACCCATAATCTGATTTGTTTGACACAGTCTCAGCCATCCAGAACAGATGCCATCCCTCTTACGTTCTAACATGGTAACCCTCTTTCTTATTAAAGGAATAATGATGATTACAACAACAGAAAAAAACAAGCAAATAATGTTTATTGCTGCTTATTTCTAGCCAGGTGGGTCTCCCAAAGTGGAAACCTGGGTGAGAGGTGGGAAGGGCCTATCCTTTTAAGAAATCTGTAGAGTCAGAAGATTCAGTCACTGCCCTGAGCTGTCCTGATCACTCAAGAGATTTAAATGCTTAGATGACCAGCACTTGGTGCCCTGGATTTACCAGACCAAAGGAAAACTCCAATTCCCATCCCAACAAATAATAAAGGAAATCTCACACTGTTAAGCAAGAGGGTGTGCCTGCTGGGGGATGTTTGTAAATGAATATTTAATGTTTTCAAATGCAGGTTTATTTTTAGTGTCTCCTGTTGGCCTGAGAAGTGCACCAGCAGTCCACAGCTCAAGGGATCGTCCTATCAGGGCTGCGGCCTTTGTCTAAACCATTAGTGATAAGGACACAGAGAGACTGACTGATCTGCCCAATACTGTTATTTAATCCTAATTCCAAAATAGCTACCACCCCTACCGAGGCCACGCAGCAGGTCAAGAGGTAGTTACAAGATTCTGATTCACCAGCTGGCGCGCCAGAATTTCAAGCTACTGAGAGACCCCAACCTTCACTGCAGCTCACCTCCTGATAACACTGCAATAGCTGGGAAGCTTGGCTCTAAAGGAGATGTGCAGAGGCCATAACCTGGGCTTCCTCCTCTAGAGTAAACTTTTCATAGGAAGAACCCTGAAAGATAAATGCATGTTCTGATCTTCACACTCCAGAGACAGATACTCCAAACTTTCTCCTTATGTCTAATCTAGTTCCTCCCTGCTACAACCTACCCCGTTTCTTCTTTCACGGGTCAAAACCAGAGTTGAGTTAAGAACAGCACTCCATTCGTTAGCAGATGTGAAGAAAAAAAGTACATAGGACAGCTGACTTCCAGTATCAAATACATTTGGCTGACCACGCATCTCCATGAACTACGGAAGACTGCAAAAACGAATTTTTGTCCCAGTTACCTGGCAAGCACCTAAGTGAGTAGGTCCTCTCACACAGCACTCATATTCCTAAATACACAGTGTGAAAATAGCACGATTGCTCACACCCACTTAAACACAAAGAGAAAATCGAAATTCCTTTCATCTGTGCACCAAGACCTGACCACAGAACTACCTAAACACTCCCTTTATTCTGTGTTTTCCCAGAATCAATCTCTTCTAGCACACTGACTTTCCTGAAGGTCTGTCACAGCCTCCAGGCTCTGTGGAGACTGTACCAGCAACCCCCAGCAGATGTGAAGAGCAGGAACATGAGGACAGAGAAGCAAGACAGATGTCACCACAGTCTGCCAAGTCCTGGGGGTGGGGACAAAATAATCTGTACAGGGAGCAGCCCCACGAAACTGGAGGCCTTCTCGGTGTTTGACGTTCTGAAGCTCTCACAGGAATTAGGAATATCTTTACATCACACACATGTACCAAAGAATATTTTTTTTAAACCATGAAGAAGCTAAGAAGAGCTGGTGAACTGTTCTTCAAAAAATTATTTGGCTACCAAATTGCATGGGTCCCACTGCCTTGTTTGCCTGCACCTCCTCCCCTCTCAGGCTCCTCCAGCTCTGCCCTTACCTTGCTCACCCAGAGATAGCATCAGAGAATCACCTTTTGAGAAGAACCTAAAGTCCCTACTCAAACAAAGGGGAAGCCAAATCTGGGGGAGGATTTCTATCTTATCATCTAGCCGTTTGTCAATCACAGACACATATCTTGACCAGCTGCATTCAAAGGCACGTCAGGTGATAACCTCATAACCAGATGCGGTGTGGTATTTGTGCTGCACCAAGTCCAGACCCCACTCACCAAACACTGGCCAGCCCGCAAATCCCCACGCAAGTGCTCCAAGCTTCTCAGCTTTGCCAGTTGAAATGAATCCCAGCCTCCTCTGAATTTCTAGAGTGTTGTTCATTGCCAGTATCTCTGTCCCTTAGCATTCACTGACTTGTCATATAGGGTGAGTGTGTGTATGTATGCAAGGGACTTGGGTCTCATTCTATCTATGAGGCTACCAGACTCCAGGAGTTGAAGGGTAAAGTCCTTTACATTTTTTAACCTCCACAACTTGTAGGCTCAAGGCTGTGAAAATAACAATGAATTGGTCAACATTTGTAGAATGAAGGGCTAGATGGAAAATGTATTGACCTTGACCCTGCCCTCTGGACAAGTAGGTGCAGCATAGACACACCTCGCTCTTGCTGGGGTAGCGGCAAAATTGAAATGAAGGCCAAGTAACAAGAGTTTGCACCCTGGCTTTTGGATACATTTAGCCAAAACCCTTTACCTCTCTGCACCTGTTTGCCTAGCTTTCAGATGGAGATACAGCTGCTTCATGGGATTTATAACAAAGACTGAATGAGATGATGCACTTCCATACACTTTTAAAAACCAAAGTAACTGGCCAAACAAATATAAGGCAGAGAAATGCAGGGAAAAAAAGCCAATATATAGTATGGTGTTACAAACAGAGGAAAACACACTCTGGAAGAGCGACCAGGAACAGATGAATCATGAGAATATTACCTGCAAATCCAAAACCTGATTCCTATCTGTGTGCCCTCAAGCAGGCTACTTAATCTCTGTATCTCGGTTTCCTTGCTCTGCAGAACAGGGGTCCCCATCATAACATCGCAGGCACTGTGCGACTTCACACCTGCCAAGTGTCTACCACGTGCTGGACACATGGACACACTCAATAAATGTTAGTTGTCATTATTAGCATCAGGTTTTAATATCACTGGCACACAGTAGGCATTCCAGAAATGTTTCTAGAAATGATTCAAACATTAGAATGTGAATTAATTCCAACCCCTTCCATAGATAGACAGTGTTATCCAGAACCAGAGAACCAATGTTTTTGGTCATCCTATGTCTACCAAGTTTCCCTGGTGGGAGAGTAGGGTGTACCCTGACATGGGACACTGGCAAAGGGAGCTACATGTCAAGCCCAAATATCCACAACACAACTACAAGGTTTGGCCCCTGGGCCGAAGTGGACCCCTATATGTGTACCTAATGAGATGGTGAATTGCAAGAGCTAATAGTATCCAGGCGGGTAGAAAATACAACCCCATCCTCAGAACACTTTATTTGGCGGGCAAGGACAAGGTTATCCAAGTACAGTTCCAGCCTAACTCTGCTCTCCTGTTGAAAAGCATCGAGAGACCCTCAAAGCAGATTTGTAAAATCAAATGTCTCTGCATGTCCCTGAAGGAACCAACCGGAGCTGAGCAGGGCAGCATTGTGTCAAAGCGATGGCTCATCCTGAGTGACAGCAGAACCCCTCGGCTGCGGCCCGCGTGTGCTCACAGCCGGGCTCGGAGGGACGCAGTGATTTCTGATGAGCCCAGCGTCCCGGCTCTCCCAGCAGCACCTGGGCTCTCCTTGGAGGCCTCACCCAAGTCCCAGGCATAAAGGGCAGCTTTGGATGCAGACCAGGCCTGGGATTCCAAGTGACAATAGCCTCTGCTAACGACTCCAACACAGAGGGAACAGGGAACCTGGCCCCAAGAGAGGCAAGGGCAGGAACGGCCCTTTAATCCCTCCACCTCCCTTACCCAAACTCAGAGGGGGCTTTCAGCACAAGGGCCAGCCATCAGAGGGAAGGATGGCCAATCAAGAGAAGAAACTACCAGTCACTGATGCTCCCCGGTACTCAGGACCTCGGAGTCTTTCTGAGTCAAGCTTACAGGAACGAAGCTCCTCCCTTTCCCTTCCACAGAGTTCCTATTCAGGACCCCCAGAGGGCCCTCTTGCAGAAAGGAGGAGGGCTGGGCTAGACTAATTCTACCAGAGTTTAACCTAGGGCTGGTAGGGGTTTCTGGAAAGCCAGATGTGGTCTAGAGCCAGGCTAGGACTCCATGCATTAAGCTGATCAGTATCTGCCCCCGACTCTGAACATCAGCTTTCCATCCAGAGAGATGACCTGCCACCGTCCCTGCAGGGGGCTCCCCACCCCACGACTCCTTCTCCTCCACCCAGCCCCCACGGTCTTCAAGGAGAGAAAGCTGCACCCCAGCCCAAGAGTCTCGCCCCTCTGAGCTGCCCACACCATCCTGCAGAAAGAACCAGACCCCCGCTAGGACAAAGTTTTCTCAGAAAAAGCTCCAGTGTCTCAACCAGATAAAAAGCCAGTTCCCCCACCCACCTGATTCAAAGGAGAAAATGGAGAGGTGAGGGGTTTATTCTCTAAATGGAAGGTAAATATATTCTGACTACTTCTGGGGCTACAGCACAGCTACCCCACACCCCAAGCAAGAGGAGGCTTTATAGCCCAACCTTAAGCCCAGGAATATACAGCCTGCATTTGCAAAGCCCCAAGGTGTGGGTGTGGGCGTGGGGACAGCCCACCCTCCCCTGGAGACCTTCCGCTAGAGGCTGCAGCCTGCCTTCCTGAGTCTATCCTCTGAGAAGCGTCCAGGTCAGAGATGCCCACTGGGGATGAGGATGCCCTGAGGAGCAGGCTGAGAAAGGCCCCTCGGATGTCTGTCTGTCTGTCTGTCGGTCTATCTGTCAGGGTAGGGACGCACAGCCACAGAGCTCCAGCCTGATGTGGACACACAGGATGTTCACCAAGTTCCCCCGCTGTGCACCACCCTCAGCCCCCTCAAAGTTGGAGGTGCTTTTCGGCTGCAGTTTGATTCTCCCCACAGCCCCCCACCCCGCGAAGATGCCGGCAGGAAACACTGCAGTGGTGCAAGAAAAGCTGGGAAGAGCCCGAGAGGGTGGCTCAACTTTGCAGCATGTGTGGCTCCCACCCAAGCCCCTGGGTACTGGACTCGGGAGTTGGGCCTGCGGGAAGGAGACCTGAGGTTTGAGGTGCTGGGGGACACAGGCTGGGGAAAGACCAGGGAGAGCAAGGTGCCTACGCCTTCTCTACTTACCAGGACAGCTTGAATCCTTTCATTAGTACAGTCACGATAATCCACTGACCGTGTCCTTAGCATCCCTGTGACAGCGCCGGAGGTCCCAGGACATATTTGAAAAGATGACCAAGTCCCAAAAGAACAGAATCCCATGTAATGTGTGACTTGAACACAGAAAGAAAAAGAAGAGAAAGAGAGACAGAGAGAAAGCGCAAGCCGGAGGAACTGCGGCTGCCTTCCCGGCTGAAAGCTGGGCTCCCAGGCGGAGGACGGCTCCTGCAAACCCGGCCCTGGGCTGAGCTGCTGAGCGCGGCTGCTGCTGCCAGTTTCTGCTGAGGATGGGTAACGCTGGCAAGGCTGCAAGACAAGCCCTGGAGGTGCTGTCAACAGGCAGGCTGCCGGCCACCCACCCACCCTCACCTCACGCCACCTCCGTGGGCTCAGAGCAGCCTTGGCACAGGGACCCAAGGAGAGCCGGGGAGGAGAGCAGAAACCTCGCGGAACCTGCACCTCTCTTCCCCCAGGCGGCAGCTCCCGCAGCTCCATATAATCTCCTAATCAATGCAGTACCCAAGCTAAGCACTGCCAGCCACTTCCGCCCATTTAAAGACACAGCACATGTTTTGTCCCAAGATGGGACATAAAGTCAGGGAGAGGGTGGGTGCACAGTGCTGTGCCCGAGAAGAGGGGCAGAGGACCTGAGGACAAGCACTTCCCTGTGCTGCCAAAGGGTTCAAAGGCCCCACCCCTGGGGGGAGGGGAGCTGTGACCCCAGGCCCTCTGCAGACCTGAGCGTCGGAAGCAGCCAGCAGAGCAGGCCCGAAAGGCCAGTGGGAGGTCTAGGTGTCTGAAGGCAGCCGAGCTGCACAAGACCACCTTAAATAGGATCCTCACCCTTTCCCCAGCCAGGCGGGGCGGCGCGGCCGAGAGATCCCGAGCAGTTTTAGGCACACAGAACACACAGTTCCCTTCCCTGCTGGGAAAGTTGCCTCAACCGCGACTAATGGGGCGCGGGGGTGAGGCAGCAACTTCCGGTGGCCCAGCAGCGCCCCCAGTCACCTGGGGCAGGGATCCCTTTAAGGTGGCCACAAAGGCCAGGTGTGGGATTTAAACACTCTTTTATCACCAACCGCGGGCTCCAAGGGGATTCAGACCAGGCACAGCATCTGAGGAGGGGCTGAGATTTTCAACTTCAACTTGAACATAGAAAATGCACAGGAAAGGGGGTACGGGTGCCTCCTGAAATCCTCTAAGCCAGCCATAAGTTTCAGCCCCAACGGTTTCCTGGCTGGGATTCCGTTTTGCCCTCCCCTAGCTCACTGACTATCTGGGCCAGCAACGGGAATGGGCAAGAATGAACAAAGAGGAGATTAATTGCAAAATAGCAACCCTCAACTGAACCATAAGCCTTTACCCTGTAACTTGCCCCAAAGCAATCTACAGACCTGCTTAGGTGCTGTATGCAAAGCATCTATCCTTGACCCTCTATAAAGTGATACTCATGAAAAACTAGCGCAGATCCCCTTTGGCAGCACTCACTGGACTTGTAATTACTTACTACCTCCCCTCCTCTTTTTAGACGGTAAACTCCATGAAGGCAGGGACTGTGTACCCTGTGCAGTTCTAGCTCTCTGCTAACTGGAGGGCTTACACACAGCAGGGGTAGTAGAAGGAAGTGTTCCATTCAAGTGACCTTATTCAGGCCTAACTAAAGATGTGCAGTCCCTCTACCTCGAGCAGGTCCAGAAGGCCCAGCAGGAATACTCTTTAAGGTATCCTGAGCTTGCAGAAGTAGTCCCAAAGCAGCCCCAGGCTATGGAACTTCCCTCTACACACAGCCCCCACGCCCCTTAAGGCTTTCAATTCTTCAGAACACATCTCTAGTTGTTTTTAAAGCTCTTTGAGCCAGTACCCAGGCCCTACTTTCAGTACAGATATTGCAGGGATACAACAGGATTCCAGACACAACATTCTCCTTTACGACCTAGAGAACCACTCAGAAGGCCTCCCAGGACATCGATCCCCTAGACAAATGTCACTTAGCCTACTCCAAGTAGATGAGAGTATTCTCATCCTGCCCCACCTGCTCTGACCACCGGTAACACATAAAACCTGGATGAATGCTTTCCAAGTACTACACTGGAAACACATGAGAAATGTTAAAATTCCTTAGCTTTTATTCTTTACCTGTTTCTTTTTTTAAAACCTCCTTCAAAACTATGAGTAAGAATTTACTGAGGGCTTCCTATGTCAGGCATTATGCTAAGCATTTTACATGCATTATCTTACTTAATCCTCATATACATTTTATAAAGTGGTAACTATCACTATTTTTGAGGTAAAGCAACTGAAAAGAAAAGATGTACCATCTTGGTTTGCCTAATGCCCAACAACCAACAAGCTCTAAGCTTGGGATTCAAATGCAGGCATGTCCAACTCCAAAACCAGCCTCTACACCACGATGCATGCATACAAAAAAATCTGTATCAGACAAGCTGATTTTTAAGCGCCCACAGTCTCCCAGGACAAAAATAATCCAGGCAACAGATAACAACAACAACAAAAGACTAAATCGAGTCAACTTTTTTCTGATGCTGCCAAGTGAGTGATGTGAAGAAAAAGAAAAGGGAAGGACAAAGGATGGCCAAGTTGGTTGGGAGACAATCATTTGCCTTAAATTCCCCCTTGGATTTTTCTTCTTTCCAAAACCAGCATCCTCACAGGGCTCGGGAACTTGGATCCATTTTTGTGGTCCCTAAAGAAAACTCTCAAAATACAATTCAAAGGTGGTTCTAAAACGCCGTGGGATCCCTGTCTTTCCCTGCAGCAAATTAAAGAATAAGACCAAGGAAAAGGAAGAAGCATTCCTCATTTAATGTATTTTCCCTCTTTGATTTTCTACAGAGAGCAGTCTGTTTGGTGTGTCTTAAAAAGTTCCCTGACTGGTAAACTGTCAGCACTGACATAATTCTAGAGTTCTCTGGGGGTGGATGTACAGATTCATGTTCAGGCAGACACATTCAGTCTTCTGCTTTTGCTTGGCTCTGCAATCTGGGTGCTCCTTGATATTTGTATTTCTGGGAGGGCAAGAATTTTTAGAAAAAAACTAAATTCTGAAGACTTCCATTTCTGGCAATATGGTAGACTAGATAGCATGACAGACCTTACTGTTAAAAACAACTTAAAATGCTGGGTAAAATAAAACATTTAGAAAGGAAAAGAAAGAAAAAAAGAAAGACGTTCTTTTAAAATGCTTGATGAGCTAGCACAGCAGCAAAGAATCTTTAGAGGCCACAAATTTAGTGAGGGCAGAAATCCAGAAAATTAAAGAAAGCCTTGTGGATGCAGTTTTTATAGAGGACATGTACAGAACCCAGAACCTGTGAAACAGGCTTCGGTTTTCATGGCCTCAAAGAACACAGTGGATAAGAGACAACACAAAAGTCCACTAAGTGAGCAGTATAAGGGGAGACGTTCTCATAAAGTGGGCCCTGATGGCTGTTCCCTCATCCTGAGGATGAACTTGGAAGGAACTCACCTACTGAAGAACTAGAAGGAAATCTGCCTGTCTTAAGCCTTGGTAGTAAATGAAGGAGAAGAAATAATGATAAATTATCATTACAAACTGATTCTCACACAGATTTCCGGAGGATTTCCTAAACAATTCACAGAACACAATGTCCAGAAAGGAGAAGAATAAATCCAACCACTGTAAAATTAAGAACAAAGAAAGGGAAAAAGACAGGGCTTTTCTGGTAGAAGAAAATTGCAACATATGTAATTGAAAAAGGAACTGTTCACAGAATTTATAAAAAAAAAAAAAGTTCTACACATCAATAAGAAGAGGAAAGACACTTAGAAAAATAAGCAAATGACTTGAGTAAGCACTTTCAGAAAAGCAAATGATCAATAAATGTATGAAAAGGTACCCAACCTCGCTAGTTCTCAGGAAAATGCAAATTTAAACTTGAAAAAGATGTTATCTCATATTCATCTGATTGGCGAAACTGAAATGTCCAACAATGTCAAAGTTGAAAAAGAGCTAGTTTTGTTCAACCACCTAAGAAAACTATTTGGTATTATGTAGTAAAGTTGAAGAAATGCATCCCCTCACTAATGACCCCAGTGATGAGGAAATTCACATTAAGGGCCATACAAGAGAAACTTCATACAATGCTGTAGGTGACAACATGATTTGCAGAAACAAACCAAAAAAAAACTAGAAACAAAACTAATGTCTATCAACAGCAGAAAGAACAAATAACTGTGGTATTTTTTTAAAGTGGGATTTGATATAACAGCAGCATACGCAAAATTTATAAATTACTGTCATGTGCCACAAACTAGATGAATCTCAAGAAAAATGATGAATGGAGAAAGCAAATAATGAAAAAAATGCACAGCATGGTTGCATGTATCCTCTGTATAGCTACAGAACACAGACGGTGATAGGTATTTTATATCCATGTAGATACAGAATATCCAGCTATCTGTACAGATCGATATCCCATATTCATAAAATAAAAAATCAAGGGGATAGCAAATGCAACATTGAGAAAGGCGGTCCCTCTGATGGGTGAGGAAGACCGTGGGGCCAGCAGGACAGAAAAGTATATGGTGTCTGTTGTTTCTTCTTTCTGTATACTTTAACAAAAAATAATTTTAAAAAATCAGAAAATGCCTGACACCCCTCTTCTCCTTTGGGTTTTGTGAACAGATTTGTTGAAAGGGCAGGATGGTGGCTGGAGAAGGATGGACTACGATAATGGTTTGCATTATTTTCATTTTCACAAATCCTAAGTTAAAAAAAAATGGGCCTTCCCAGGCTCACTGATATTCCAAAGTTTGCTACGTTTCCAAGGTTGGATTAACGTAAGGTTGGTTTGTATTGCTCTAGGCCTCTTGCCGCAATGGTATCTTCCAAACTTACAGGGTTTGGAATGCTGGCTGAAAAAAAAAAAAAGTTTCTTTTTGATTTAGCTGTTTTGACTGTGTCACAGCCTTTTAGGAGCCTGCCTGTCTCATCGCCCTGGTACTCTTCCTCTCCCAGTCCAAGAAAAACATGATTGGCGCTTCTTGCCTCATGCATAAGTAGGACTAGAAGGGTGAAAGGTCTTTGAACCAGAGCACACTGCTGGTACGCAGACACTCCAGGCCCCCAGCCAAAGGAAATCTGGAAGCTGTGGTCCCAGGGCAGAATTCAGCCTCCCTGACTCCCACCTCCCCAGGGGTGGCTCTTTCCACTGCCAGAGGGGCAGACCTCCTCATGACCTTGGGATGTCCCTGGGAGCCTATGGAAGCAGCAAAGAGATGGGGGACATGATGCCTGAGGCTGTCCTTCTATTGCAAGGTCTTGGATTCTGTGCTGCTCTCCCTCTGCCCCTCTTTGGAGGAGAGGAGAGCCGCAGTACCAGGCTGGAGCTGCGTGCCTCTAGGAGCCGGTAAAACTGGGGCAGAGCAGAGCTGCAGTCCCACGCTGGGGAATCAGAGCTCCAAGCCCAAGCAGGCGCGTCGTCAGGCGCTGAGGGTGTTATATTTAAGGAGCCTTTTGGAGGTCAGAAAGCAAGCAAGAGAGGAGCAGCGGGGGGGAGGAACAGTCTCCTAAACACTCCATTTTAACAACAAGCCTCCTCCTGGTCCTCCAGCCAGAATCCTCCTCCAAATTCCAAACTGCAGTCACTAGAGCCTGTGTGAGGGGACAGCAGATGGCCAGAGCTGCACCCGCTCAGGTGCTCTCCACCACTTCCCTGTCCCCACCCCCCTTGGCACTCTCCCCTCCCCACCCTCTGCCACTATTAGTCACTGGCTCTGGGGTGACAGTGTGGGCTGCTCGCATTGGCCTCGCCTTCTGGTCTGTTCATCTGTGTCAGCGCCCAGCTGGGAGCCTCCAGAGCCCTCCCCTCCCCTCCTAACAGGGGGACCCACGTGCACACCCCCACCTCGCAGCCACACCGGTCCACTGCGAGGAGGGGCGAGGAGGGCAGCCCAGGCCGCAGGGCAGCTGAGGTTGGGAGGCTTCTGTGGCGAGTCCCAGAGGCTCTGTTGGTTTCAAGAGTGCTTCCTTCTGCCTCTATGACACAAGGGATATACTGAAGGTGCTGGAGTTTTTTGTGTTTTTATTTTTTTTTAAAAAAAGGACAGACTTATCCCCTGACCCCTACCCATCTTTGCCCCTCCTTCACAATCTGCTAATCCAGAATGTTCTCTCCAGGCAACCAACAGGATGGACAAGGTCAAAGCCACGCTCCAGGAGGCTCCACCATGCTCCCAGCGGCTCCACCACTGCCTGGGGAGGGAGGAAAACAGGATGGGGGATGGGGGAGGGATTGGCAGGGGCTTCCACAGGTGGCTGTCTGTCTGCTCCACAGTTTAAGGTGGTCTCCCCTACATCGTGTCATGTGACTCTCACTGAGGCCAGTGAGGTATGGCCGAACCACATTTAAGGGAGGCAGAAACCGAGATCTGGGGAGGTCTAGCTCTCTTCCTACTGCTAGTAGCTGCTCCTGCTGTGAGATAAGGTGGCAGCTGGTGCAAAGAGGAAAAGCTAAAAGGTAAAGCCTTTACATGCCTGGGATCCACAAACCCACTCACCTCACTCTAGCCCAGGGACCTCTCCTTCTCAGCCAGGCCAGGATGAAACTGTCTCCCTTGATCACCCCAGCACAGAACCCAGCTAAGCTGTCTCCCTCTTCCCAAGCAGCTCCGGAGATCCCTTCTCCATGGAGACTTCCTAGATTGATGAAAGGAGACCGGGGTTTCCCTGGCCCTGCTCGGTCTGCCAGCAGAAATCCCAAAGAGGACTCCCTCTCTCCATCCTACCTTCCCCTCCACCTCCAATGCCATTTGAACACATGATGGCCTGATGCAATGATGCTGGTTTGATTGTCTCCTTCAGCAGTGCCTCCTGGATCACAACTCTCTCTGCTGCTAGACAGAGAAGGGTGGCCCCTAGGAGGTAACGGCCCCCCTGTCAGGAGGGCCTAACACACGCACCTCAGAAACCCACCCCCAACCAGGAGAGGGGACCTGCCTGATTTCACTCACTCTAATTATATGCATAGTGAAAGAAAACATTTCCTCTGCCAGATGGAAGAAACAAGGCAGGTTTCTAATGACCTCCCCCTGCTCATCCTGGTTTATTTTCAGGAGAAATTCAGGGTGACTGATGGTGTCGGGCACCCAGGAGGGTGCTTATAAACTCAGGTTTCCTCAAGGAGGGAGCACCAGACACCCACAGCCAGCTGCTTCTTGCTCTCCTCCCACCAATGGGAGATTTCTCCTTTCTCAACTAAGTTACATATAAGAACTATCATGAACAAATAGAGGAATTGTGTTAACTCACTCGAGCCGTGAAAATCTCCTAGCCAAGGACAAGACAAGAAACTATTGTTGGCAGCAGAGAAACTGCTTGCTGATATACCAAGCCTAGAAAAAAAACACATTCTTATCCGACTCGGGCCTGACACCAGTCTCAGAGGTGTGTGCTGTGCTTTAGCGCAGAGACTCTGGCATTAGACTGGGTTCAAATCCATACTTAACAGCTATGTGACCTTGAGAAAGTAACTGCCTTTTCTCTAAGCCTCAACTCCATCTATGAAAAGGCGATGATAACAACGCCAAGGTTGTTAGCAGGAATCAATGACCAACACATGACATAATGTCAAAAAAGTGCTCAATATATTTTAAACATTATTATGATTATTCTCAATCAGTGTCCCCAGACCAACACTACCTGTTGCAAGAACCATAGGCTCCATCCACTTTATGCCTCCTAATCTACATTTTCTCCTTTACCTAAACAAAGATACTAATTTTCCTGTTTCATTGGGGATATTTTGGTATTTTTATATTTTGTGATATTTCTGTTAGATCAGTCAGCTATTTATTGATTCCACAATAACTATATTGAGTGCCTAATATATTCATGACCTGGGCAAATCATGATGATATTTTTTTTTCATGATGATATTTTAATGATAAGTGTAATCTCCTCCTTGATCTCTAGAAGCTTATAAGACATAGGCATTAATTATATTAAATAATTCTAACATAAATTTTAAAGCACTAAGTCCTATCTATAAGAGAGGGACAATCAGAAGGACACAGTACTTGTTTTTCAAAGTGAACATAAGTTTGTAATCCTTATGCCTAGTTTTCAATCTACTAATGAGGAATGGTAAACATTCTTATCTAACCTCTGTCTGTGGTAAGTATTTCTTGATTAGTCTAGTCTTAACACCAAGAGTTATCCAGAAAAAAGGATCCAATATCTGTCACCATCCTTTATGGAGACAAAAAACTTCCTGTTTGCATGACAGGTGCCCAGAAATAGTGCCTTTGGAACATATTGCTACTGTCCCTGCCAATAAATACAGGTTTATTTGGATGGAGCAGACTGCAACTAATGGGTTGAATTTTGAAGTTTAATTTCCTACCATCAGGACATTTGCTCATCAGCACCTTAAGGTTGGGGAAAAATAAAAATGCTCAAAGGTGTTTCAGGCCCTTATGTACCTAGTATATTCTCTTAACATAACAGATATGAGATTGGCATCATCATGAGTAAACCTAAGACCTCAAGCTCCATCTGTCTTGGGTGCAGAGCTAGTCAGTAAATGCACTGAGTCCTTCCGGACTAAACCCAGCGACCTTCGTTGTTTGGGGCACTCAGGCGCTGGTGTGTCATGAAGTATTTATGTGGATCCGTGGATAACGGAGAGAAATAAGGGCAACATGGTAAGTTTAAAAACAGCTAAATATACTGAATTTTTAATTTTTTATAACATGTCTTTTCAAAGGTTGTGTTAAAATATTCTTTAAATCTAGACCATAGGTAGTGGTAGTTCTAAATTTCAGTTCTGTTCTTCTGCCTTTTTTAGGTACAATAACTATCTGGCAATGCTGTTCAGTCTACCAAACCTTTTCAATTTCTCTACAAAGCCCACAAGTTCAGACTCCCCTCTGAAGAAAGCCTCAGTTCGAAAGTCTCACATTCCACAATCTCTTCTCCGCTCAACTCCCTTGTCTTTAGGTGCTCCTCTGGGTCACAGAAGTTCCTAACCTAGTATTTTATTTTTAATTGAGATATAATTGACACATCACATTAGCTTCAGGTGTACAACGTGTTTGGCTATATGTATATATTGTGGAATGGTCACCACAATGTCTAGTTACCATCCATCCCCACACAGAACTTTTTTTCTTACGGTGACTTAATCCAGTCTTGAATGCTCTGACCACGGCTTGCAGGTATGCCTGCACCTCCCGTACACATATGTGTACGACTGTTGTCGTTCTCCTAACCTCAGACACATTTCCAGTTGTTCCCCAACACCTTCGCCTGCATGTCTCATGGGCAACTCAAAGCCAGCATGACTCGCTGAAGCTCCTCACCGTCCCTGTACATCGCTTCTGACTCTGACCTCCTGTGTCTCTCCCAATGAATGACATTACCAGCAACCCCATCACCCACGCAGACATTCATCCTACCCACTCCTCCTCATCCACCTCCCATTCAACTAGTTATAAGACATACCAATTTAGCTCCCTAAATCTGACAAGAGTTTGTTTCTTGCTATCAGTTTTTACCTGCCTTTCAATTTTCATCTTCAGTTTGCATCTGTACTTACCCTCCCCTATTTGTTTATTCACCAAGTATTTATTGAGCATCAATCATCTATACTAAGTAATATGCTAGATGCTAGGGGTTTTGTGGCCTAGAAGGCAAAAACACACTACCCCTGTCCTTAAAAAGCTTATAGTCTAGTGGGGGGAAAAAAGACATGTAAAAAGTGTCAGAGATGGTACAAAATGAGGAAATGATAAATTCTTTGTCTGCCTTGAAGCCAGAGAGCACATTTTCAAAAGCGAATCTGATGATATCATAAAATCCTTCGAATGTTCCCAGTATCCACATGATCTTAACACTGTATTAGGCTGTCCAACGATGTCAGTTCCCACTTAAGTCACCAGGTCCATCATCTGCCTCCAATCGTCCATGCCCACTGCACCCACGCTCATGCCAAACTAGTCATAGTGCCCTGGGTGGTGCCAGGTCGGTGCTGTCACCTTCCCCACCTAGCTAGTGTTCAGTGAGCACCTAGGTACACCAGGCATTTATCTCATTGAATCCTCACAATGACCACGCACAGTCAACGCCCTTGCCCTCATTCACAACTAGGAAACTGACTAGGAAAGGCTCAAGTTCACAGAGCCAGAAAGTGGCAGTGCCAGTATTTGAACCCAGGTATGTCCAACTCCAAATCATAACTAGATCACCTCTCTTTTCTTGTCTGCCTAATAAACTCCCACCCATGCTTTAGGTCTCCAATAAAATGTTACTTACTTCAGAAAGCCCTCATGCCTGCCTGGGCAACATTAAACATCTTTTGTGCTTCCCTAGTGACTCAAATGTCTAGTGCAGCCCATGTGCCATCATCATTTGTTTACACATCTGTCTCCCCTAAGAACCTATGAGCAACTGCTCACAATGATCATCTGCTTTTCATATACAACCTCCATATTGAATTCTGTTGGAACATAATTGGCATTTAATAAACATTCATTGGATGAATGGATCAATGAGTGCTTACCAATCTCTTTTCTCAAGATTGGGACAAAAACTCTCGGGACACAATTTATCACCAACCTATCTTAACACAGTCATGTCGGGATATCAGACGGCCTCAGTCTGAAACTGCAATTAAAAAAAAAAAAAAAAAGCACCATGGCATACATATCAGAGCCTCAAAATCCAGACTCCTGGAGATGAAATCACACCTCCGACAGCCCTCCTACAGGGTTTGGACACAGTCTAAATGGGCAGCGTTTCATCAAGAGTACCCACACCTCCAACAAATGGCTATTTCATTTTGGAAAACTGAACCCAATATGTTGGGGACATGAGGAGTTCCTGGGAACAGAATCTCAAATAAAACTGGGAAGGCCAAGATAGGCGGATGCACTTACATGTTGGCAGACATTTAAAATATGATATCCAATTCATATGGAAATGACTTACCAATGAGTCACAATAGGAATTTCTGCCATATCTACACACTATCAGAGATTCAGTACATCAGCCATAACATATAGATTCTTTTGTACCTGGGCTGCAAAATGCAAACAGGCTCTTTATAGGAGCATCTTGATCAGTTACAAGTCCTAAACTGTTTTGAGTTATAAGCCCTCTGGAGATCTGATGAGAGCCATAGATACTCTTCATAGAAAAATGCAGAGATACAGAATTCTGCCTACAAATGATAGAGGTTCACAGACCTCTCCTAAAGTCTATCCAAGGGCCTTAAGGGTTCATGGGCCCAGCCTGAAAACACCTGAACTAATCTCCCTCCAAAGAGTTTAGGCTAGAGAAGCTTAAAGAAAATCATCACAGCTCTGGGGTTAAACGCATCTGTTTCTGTGACTAATCAGATTCACTCTTGTGGTCATTTCTAGCTGCGGGAATGGTCTGGCTCAAAGGTCTGATTGAGATAATCTGTAATCTGGACTAAGGAATGGCAAGAGCCTAAGAAAAATGAAGCTGTTTCTACTTCCATGGGCACATGCAAACAAACACACATCTACCAACTAGCTGCACAGTAACTCCCCAGTCCCCCCACAGCGTGCCATTCCCAGAGCACTCACCACCCTGACAGCCAGTTGGCTGATACCATATCACTTTCAACTTCAAGAGCTCATTGACTGGCAGGTTTGTAAGAGGTAAGCGTGGCGAGAGGTGACACTCAACATCACCAAGGGCATTCCAGCCAGACAGCAAACGGCTTGGAGCAAACTTTCACATCCAAACACAGTGGCAGATGCCTGCACACCGCCAAGGGGGGATGGCACCTGCCTCAAAGGAGGCACTCAGATGCTTGTGGGACGCAGGGAAAAGAGAGAGGAAGGGGAGAGGTGCGTGTGGTGGGGGGCGTTCTGGGGAGGCCTGTTTCCATTCAGTTTTGCCCTCCCTAGCTCCTTTCTCCAAGCAAATGAGGTATTTGACAGATCTAAGATGGTTAAAAGAACAGATGTGCATGATTTTCACCACTGTGCAGACTAGGAGATGAAAGCCCAAGGAGGCCGAGGAACTTGGATGAGATGACAGCGCATGTGGGAGTGGGAGCAAGGAGCTGGGAACCTAGTTCTGTGACTCCCAGAGGCGGGTTCCAAGCCCTGTACCAGATCACTGCCTGCAGTGCCAGGGCTGTTTGGGCATCCCACCTCATTCTGTCCTCCACACGCACATGGGGTAGCCAACCTGCCTGGAAGTCTGACCCTCACCCAGTCTTCCATCTCAGAGAGAAAGGAGACCTTGCCACCTGGCCAAGAAGGAAGCCCCCCCCCCCCCCCCCAGCCAAACCAAGAGCTGAGATATTCTGGAAGGACTACAAGTCTCTTCCTGCACACAGCGGTTGGGGTTGGGGCTTGCAGGCTCAGCTTCCCTAGATACCCCCATCCACTCCCAATGGCTCATGCTCCTTGTTTGGAAAAAACCTTACAGAAAAAAACTTCAAACTGCCAGCAGGACTCAGGAGAGGTGAGAAACCTATCTCAGGAACGCCCTCTAGCGTGCCTACAGGGTCCAGGCAACCACAGCACCCGGGCACCACTCCCCAGAGGTGCCCAGACCGCACTTCCATTGGGGCATCAGCAGAGCGGAGGGAGGGCACAGCGGCAGAGCTGCCACTCAGAGACAAACTCTCGCCAATCCCAAGGCCAACATCTGCTGCAGGATGAGAGGCAGTCTCTGCTCTCAAGACTGTCCAGCCCACACCGACCCCACCCATTCCTTATACAACAGGCAGAGGGGAAAGGAGCAGCGGCCACAAGGTGAAAAGAACGTGTGGCAATGGCACAAAGGGACTGAGAAAGCACGGTGGTGCAGGGAAGAGGCAGCGGGAGACTCAGAGAGACAGGCTGAAGATAACTGGAAAACAGGGCAAAGCTGACGAGAAAGACAGACACCCAAGTCCGCTAGAGACCAAAGCCAGAGACCACCCCGCCCACCCGCTCAGCCCTCCAGGCACAGTGAGGCGTGCGCCCCCGAGGGCCCAGCCATCCTCCCTCTCCTGAGGTCCTCACGCTCTCGGCGTCCCCGCCGCTCTGACACAGCCCCTGGATGCTCAGGAGTGGTGGGCCGAGGGGGAGGAGGGGAGAGAAAAGGGAACCAAAGGCAGAACTTGGCAAGCGAAGCCACTTACGCACAGTGAGGCCGGCAGCATTTCCATCCTACCTTTGCTGTCGCCACATCGGCCGGCTCCATGATCTCTGCTTGGCCTAAGGAGCAGCGGCACCATCCAGAGAGAAAAGGCAGAGTCACAAACGTCCACCCAGAGAGAAGAAACCACCCTTCGGGAAGATCAGGGAAAATAAGAGACCGAGTTCTACTCTGTGGCCCCCTGGGACGTCCTCTGTCGGTGGGGAGAGGACAGAGCCTTGGGGTCCCAGCAAGTCAGGGGCCTGTCTGTGGGCCCACAGATGCCCGTCAGGCTGAGTCAGGGGGCGTCTCCCCTTGCCTGGGGCTTCTTCCCAGGAGGTGAGTGAGGGTCTCAGCAGGGCTCCCCCTGCCGGGGGAGAGCACACAGGGACGGAGGCCCTGCCCTCCCACCACCCGGCCAACTGGTACCCCACGGGTCAGGCAGACGGGAGCATGTGGGAAGAGGCCAGCTGGAGGGTGCTGAGCAAGTGCTGGGGATAGCAGGAAGGGAGCAGGCCGGGGCTGGTGGGGGGTGGGTGTGAGAACCTCAAGAAGAAGGTGCAGGGACTCAGATGGAAGCAGAAGGTCCTGTGCAAGGAGGTGCCCAAGCCACAAAGCCGGGGCCAGCTCGGCAAGGTCGAGAAGGCAGAGGGAGAGGAATTCGCCCCGTGAAGCCACTCACCTTGCAATAACATTCAGACTGACTGAGGCCTACACAGGAGCCAGGAGCGGGCGGTTCACACCCCCCCACTGCACTCCCAGACTCACAGCCTCGGTCTAAAGGTACATGAGAGCAGCCGGCAGCCCGGCTGGATCTGCAGAGGCCCCTGGCTCTGAAGCAGCAGCCTGATTGGAGGAGCGGGATGACTTCATCCGGCCCCATTCATCACTCTAGGTTTCCTGCCCAGCAGGGACAGGCTGCTCTGCTTGCAGTGACTACAGCTTCCTCTCTGGCCCGTTTTGCTCAGGCAGCCTGGGTTAAACTGTGTCACCGGGCAGCGGCGGGAAAGGGATCAGAGCACCCAAGGTCCTAGAGGGAATTAGGGAGCAGGCCGCTCCGTATTTGAAATGCACAGAGCCTCCACTGCCAGCACAGTGCATACATTCACTGTGTGCACTTGCTGAGGCGGCGCCAGCGTAAATGCGAAAGAGCAGCATCCCTCCTCAAAACCAGCAAAGAGACCCGGCTGTGCGCCCTGGGGAACCCCTGATCTGCCTGCCAAAAAAGTTAAACATATTCAAGTCTTTAGAGATATTTCTCCCAACAGAGAATCACCCATGGGAAAGCAGATGGATGTCCTCAGGCCTTCCCATTCCTGGGCCTTCCTACTCTCCTGTCCCCCTCCCTGAGCGCCAGCTCTACCAGCTCCTCTCCTGGGCTAACCTGGGCTTGCCATTAAGAACGCTGATTTCTTCATGTCTATGGTTACAGGTGGCTGGGACATTAAAGTTTCAGCTTCATGTTATAGATGAGCAAACCCAGGCCCAGGAAAAAAAGGAAAGGGGAAAAGGAAGGCCTCCCAGCACTCCTTTCCCAGCCCCACCCAGATCGACCCCTCAGGAAGGGTGAGATCCTGAGGGAAAGGACGCCCCCTCATTTCCTCGCTCCCTATCCAGCCCCCAAAACCCGGCAAAGCAAGGGTTGAATAGCAAGATTAAAATCTAAGAGAATAAATGAAGGCACAGATCTTGAGATCACTCATTCATTCCCGCCTACATGTGCCTGGTTCTTTTTTATGATCCTGCTCTGCTTCAAGCCTGACATCACAACTAAACTTAACGTTCAGGTAGGCTAACACGGAGCAGGAAAGAGTTTTCCAAAAGAATGACGACACCCACAATTCTACCAGTGTGTACAGCACACATGGGTGTGGCTTAATAACAGGAACAATAATTATAACACAGGACCTGCCATTTATATAGCCCTCCACAATCTACACCCCATTTTCAAATCTATCACCTCATTTGGTACCCACAGGAGCCCTGTGAGGTAAATATCACTTCTCTCATTTCAAAGATAATTAAACCAAGAGTCAGAGATGTCAAGTGACTTGCCCAAGGTCACACAGCACAGAGGAGCTGGGACTCAAACCTGTATTCACTGACTCCAAATCCCTTTCCACTAATATCATAGTACCAAATTCCCCACCACTTCACTTTGTCCCCCTCAACCTGCCCCCAGCTCCTGTTCCCCATTACCATAGACTCAGAGAATGTAAAACATTAATTAATTTAATATTTCTCTTTGGGACCACTTTTTTTTTTTTTGAAGATGGCAAATTATAAGAAAATGCATTATCAAATGTTAGGGGGCAAAAAAAAAAACCTTGTGCCTATCCAGAGGTTAATATATAGATTTAGTGCATCACCTGTGTCCAGTGGAAACTACTTTTAAGTAGACTCAAAGACTCACTCAATGTGTACTTTATTTAGGCAGAAAAGTAGACCAGGATACATGCCCAAACTGGTCAATTATTAAGACTAAAATTAAGGGGGGTGGAGGGAGATGTACCTCATGGTTCCCAGAGGTATATTCTTTTTCCCAGCCATCTTAAGCACAGAAGATATTCCTTCTCCCTTTCCTATCCCATCTCACTCTATTAGCCAAGGGGCATCAAGTTACATAAAACCAAATATAAAAAAAGAGAAGAGCAGCAGAATATCATTCAAGCTAATGGACTGGTTTTCTTTAATTCACATAGACAAACAACTGAGAAGGGTAAGAGGCTTTGCTAGTAGTGCAGGAGAGGTACTCCATCATACCCCCACCAAAACAGAAAGCAGAGGTATGCAGGCCACCCCAGTTCCAGGCCTGCCATCTCTGCTCAGTGGCTATCATGTTCCTTCTAGCTATTGCTCTGGCCTGTGGTCCTCTCTGTTCTCAGGCTGACAGTCAAACGTACAAACAGATGGAGAGCAGAAGGCTAGTACCCATGAAGGAGGATGTTCTGTTTCATCAAAAACACACAGAAATCAGACCCATGTCAATGGGACTCCACCCCATCTCCCAAATGACCAAATATCTCTACCTACTCAGTTCTTCAAGGCATCCAACTGTCACACAGCCCTGGATGGTGAATAGAGCAGACAGCACTGAGGTGAGCTGCTCAGTCCACAAGCACCCATGTATATTTTACAAAGCAATTCATATGGCTTGAATGCAAAAGCAGGGAGAATGCTGTTAGCTAGAGAGAAGACAACCTAGAAGATAGGGCACGGCAGGAGGTAAAGGAAAATGCTAGGCTTTAATGAGAAAAGAGGGAAAAAGATAATTCCTGGAAGAGAGACAGAAAAAAAGAGTGACACTGAAAGGGGCGGGGGGGGGGGGGGGGATTTAGGAAAGTTCTAATGAAGAGCCCCAAGCCCACACCTCTGCTACTTAGCAGGAGGAAATCAACCTAAATAACTCGTTATAGAATAAATTACTCTTCTATTTATGCATTTGCTTTTTGAACTACAGAAAAAGAAGCTCTTCTGCAAGTTCATCTCACTCCATTTTGCCTAATATTTATTTAAAAGATAGACCTCTTATAATATCATTATATCATATTCTGTCAAGGGCAATTATTTATACTAATTACTTTACCCTAGGTGTGATAGTCTAACTCCTTTATCACTGTATTTATGTACCAAGTGAAGGAAAGAAAAAGAAAAACAGCTAGATACTTGAAAAGAGGGTAGAGTGAGTTTTGGCAGGAGATGGTTCAGGTGTGGTGGGAAGTGTGGGCATTCGGCTCCCTGAGGACTTCCCAGAGGCTGGGCACTGCATCTGCTTCTGGAGCAA
Organism: Manis pentadactyla; assembly: GCF_030020395.1. Classification (NCBI taxonomy): domain Eukaryota; kingdom Metazoa; phylum Chordata; class Mammalia; order Pholidota; family Manidae; genus Manis; species Manis pentadactyla. The sequence goes on along the minus strand of NC_080031.1, from coordinate 9,418,912 downwards.
GAGCCTCCTATAAGGCAGCTGCCTCTGGGTGGGAGGGGCTGCAAGAAAACCAAGTCAGGCTGTTTCCAGCCCCGGGATGGACGTCCCCTGCTGCACTGTGGGAAATGTAGTTCTCCGAGTAAGGGCCAGTGGTGCGGCCATATTTGCATTGCTTGTAAAATGTGCAGCTGGGTCGCACTGCCTGTCCTGAGGCTACAATTATGGATCATATGCCTTTGCCAAAGAGGTGAAATGCCTTCTCTCTGGAGTCTGGGTAATGACTGTACACCGAAAAGATGGTGATGGAACCAGGAGATTCACAGAACTACCCGAGACTAGGAGTACAGAAGACCTTGAGAGGTCACTTGATGTCTCTGCTCCCTGTATACAGAAAACGACAGCTTCTCTTGAGAAGGGAAGGGACAGAAAAAGAGGAAGGGAGAGAGGGAGAGTGAAGGAGGAAAGGGCACTGTGTGATTGGGTGTCTGAGTGACTAGAAGGTGATGTCTCATCTCTTTTGCTTGTTAACTGTCAACTCTTTGAAAAGGCAGCTGAGAAGGACGTGCCTCTCCAGGCATTGTGCTTAACTTTGAATTCTTAACTGCCTGGTACCATCTGTGTGATGTCAGGCAAATTACTTAGCCTCTCTGTGCTCCCATTTCCTCATCTGTAAGATACAGAGAATAACACTGCTCAACTCAGGCTGCTGTGAAGATTACATGAGATAACATACATAAGGGCCTTAGAATTATGTCTGGCACACAGTTAACACACCTAAGTGTTAGGTGCTTTTGCTAGTAGTAGTAGTTATTATAATTCTTCTTCTTGAGTGGTGCACCTCCTGTCTTCCCCTGATCCATGGGACTCCCTTCACAGAACATGACATTTTAAGTGCCTTACAGAGCTGATGGAGGTAGAGGTACACTGGACAGAAATCAAGCCCACCTGCTCTTAGATGAATAAAGACCTAAAAAGGAGGGAGTGACAGTCATTAGGAAAAGGAAAAGGAATAAGGGAGAGAACTACAGCATGAGACACTTTTGGGTGAGGCAGAATGGTGGTGGATGTAAAGGGGATGTGTAGGGAGCTTTAGAGAGAAAAGCCATCAAAGAACAATGAGAGTCCAAACAGAAACACAGAAGGGAAAGACTCACAAAGAAAATCGGGGACACTGATCAGATGGGTAGTGGAAGGAGAAAGGAGACTAAGCAATTAAAAACGTAAAGTGGACATTTCATGAGAGGATTTGACTAAAGCCTCTGGGAAGAGCTATGGATGGAGAGGAACGGCCCAGCATGGGGAAAACTAGACAGATGGCAGCTAACACGGCAAAGTGCAAGCCTGAATTGGTCTCGATAGCTGATCTGCTCTCTGGAGAAGTCAGGGTGCTGTGGGAGGACCGGAGTGGACAAGTTTCTGAAGCATCAGGACATGGAGCAAGTGTGATGCATGGTAAGGATTCAAGTTCAGGTTCTAGGAGAAATAGAGCCAGAGGGAACAGATGCCTACAGTACAGCACCCTCAGCTGTGAGGGAGATGGCAAGAGGCGGGGGGGAAGGGCTATCCAGTGCAAATCCTGGCTGGCTGGATAAAGGGACAGTGCAAGGCTGTGAGCCTCCCATGGGGGCTGGCTTAGGGAAGCTCATACCTCGGCAAGATTCTGAGGGTCTTTGCTGGTACCAGTGTTGTTCTGAGTCTCTCGAGGTAAAACAAGAAGACAGGGAAAGGGGAGACCCACCTCCCTTAGCTACTGGCAATTCCTGTGACCTTCACAAGCAACAGGAAAATCAGCGATCATCAGCCTCTACAACTGGACAGGGCAGTGTGGCATAATGATTAAAACCTAGAGTCAGGTTACCTGGATTCAAATTTCAGCCCATCGTTTAATTGCTGTGTGCTCTCAAAAGTTACAAGCCTCTCTAAGCCTTGGTATTTTTTTGATCAATAAAATGGAGATAATAGTAACACTGTTTCATAGAAAAATGATGAAATTTAAATGAACACAGTGAATGGGCACATTCAATAAATGTTAACTAAAATAACGTAGTCTTTATAATGACTACCTTAAGGGCACTCTGAGAGGTTGGGAAAGTGCCCTTCACGACCTCTCTGATCTCCAGGAAGCCACACTTGGTGCCAGTGCAAAGCTCGCACCTCTCCGCCTACACAATGCCTTCCCTTACCTACCACCTCCAGGCCCAATCGCCACCTCTACATGGCAGCTGGTCCCTGTACTGTACTTTCAAATGACAAATTTGTGCATGTGCTTCAAAAGTGGAGAAGGTCATAAATCCCTAAGGCACATAATTCTCCCTCTCCCTGCCCTGGAGGTTCACCTTAGATCTGTACCAATTTTCAGAAAGACCTAGAGCTGGGCTCCAGAGGACCTCAGAGCCTTCCAAACAGAGGTTCAGGGTAAGAATATATGAGAAGCCACAGGATTAACTGAGCAGAGGGTCGGCAGGGATGGAAGAGAGGTGCACGGGAAACAGGAGCTGCATGTGTCTCCACTGTATGAGCAGCAAACGCTCTATGCAGGCTGCAGAGGCCGCTGCTGGCAGAAGCATTAGGGTGGAAGATGTGGGGGTTGTCCAAGTGCCACTGGGACATCACTGGGTGCATGCAACTGCAGAGACCCTCTAGTGACTACTGCTGAAGCTCAGAGGAACAGGTCATGGCCACAGGGTGCTGGCCAGCCCAGTGAGAGGCAGTAGCCTCGGGGCTTCACTGCCTCATGCTTCTCTGGAGCTGCCCAACAGACAGTGGGAGAGGTGAGAGGGAAGCCAGGGGAAAGCCTCCAAGTCCGGGGCTCTCCTCTTGGCTCTCAGCTCCTTCTAGGGAGCTGGGGACGAGGTTGGAAGGCACAGCTACAGATCTGCACTGGTTCAAGGACTGGGGGTAGCGGGGAGAGCAAAGCAGGCAGTACAGGAAGGCAGAGTGCGGGCAATGCCTCCAGAGACCGCTGCCCTCTCCAGGCTGGCCTCAGGTCTTTTCTTCTGAAGGATGCGGGTCCGACATGGAGGTCTGCGGGAGCACTTACATCGGGAAATGGTCTGGTTTTGTTTTCCAGCTGTAAATGCTACTGCAGACCTCTAAGACATCTAAGAACATACCAGCCCTTCTGCACCACTCCCGTACCCAGCAATTCTTCCTTTCCTGGGCATGTCCCGCCTCCTAGAGTTCCCTCTCTTCCTAACAGGTGGGAGCTGTCCCACCTGGTGGACATCCTCCCCTCCAAGGTTGAAGGACGGGGGTCCCGGCCACTCCCCTTGCCTTCCACCTGACTCACGTTGACCTCAGGACTGAGGGCTCAGATGGCCACACCCTCCTTCTGGCAAAGCCACCACCAGCAGGGGGTGCTGGTGAGCCCAGGGGAGAAAGAGAGGAATGGCTTCCCCGGGTACCTGCAGAGAGGTGAGGGTGACAAAGTTCTATTCTGTGGTTTAGGCATAGTAGGGAAACTGAAAGAAAGCATTATTAGGAAGAGATACCGTCAAAGAGATGTACTGGAACTTTCCCACATATAGCATGTTAGTTAAAATTCCTTAAAGCACTTCTCAGAATCAAGGAGGCAAATAAGAAAATCTATTTTTTTAAGTACGGATTATTCAGAATCACTGGGGTCTATTCTCTCCTTGCCAAATTGCTTCCTGTTCCGTCCGGTTTTGAAGTGTGCCAAGAGATAACCTTCATTAATAGACTGGCTCACACGACGCCATGTCTGGAGCTTCAGTTCCAGGAAGCTGGTGAAGAAAGATCCATCAGACATAAGGACAAGCAGAAGGTTCGGCACTGGGCCCCAAGTATCCTTTCCTAAGGGGAAGTCATAAAACTTGCAAACACAAACCAGCTCCAGAGTTGAATCTCAGCTCTGCCACTTACAAGAAATGACAGTGAACAATCTAGCCTCTGTTTCCTTATCCAGAAAATGGATAGAATAGTAATGGCCCTTATAGGACTGCTATTATGATTAAGTAAGGTAGCACATATAAGACACAGTGTTGAGCACATAATAAGCTCTCAGAATAACAGCTATCTTTAGTAGTAACAAATACTGACTCAGAACTTACATTGTGCCCAGACACTGCATTATCTTGAGTTTGCTCTTCAGAGTTGTAGATTTGCTGGAGTTTCCTATAACTATAGGTTTCTTTCCTGATGGGAACCCCAATGAATTTCCCTAGCAAATACCCGTTATGGAAGTTATTTACAGGCAGGTAACCACTTGATAGAGTTATTGAGGAATAAATGCATGAATTAGGAAGAAGTGAAGAGTATTTGACCCCTTAAATCCCTTCTTAAGGGTCTTTTGCTTAAATCTATGTTCCTTACCTTTATTACAACAGATAGAAACGCTCAGTCGTATACGAATCCACCCAGAAAAGGAAACCCAGGTGCTGGTTGTGTTTTACTTCTAGAGGAAAAGGACTTGAGCAGGTGAAATTGTTGACTTTGTGGATCTCAAAGCAAGTCTGTCATGGGGCCAAATTAATAAACTAGGAGTTTCTAAAGTCCAACCCTGAATTCTTTGTAACTCCCCCATCATGCTCACCTAAAGAATGACACAAAGGAACTTTCATGTTTGTGGGTTTTGGGGGCTAGAGCTGACATGAGGGGGGACTCGGAAGTTCTCCTCTCCCTCAGCTCAGACTATCTTTGAACCACGGTGCCAATGGGTTTCTCTGCATCTGCCTGGAAGAGTTTCACCTTAAGATTAGGAGGAACGTCAGTGGCACAGAGGCAGAGGCAGTGCAGCAGTTAACTGCTCCAGCACATGCCTGAGCCTAAGAAAGAAGCATTGAGCTTGGAGGAAAGGTGCTGACAGGCAAGATGACATGATTAATTTAATCACACATTCCCTAGCCCGCCTACCTTTCTCCTTGCTGCAGCGTGGGGATTCCCGGGTCATGCAGAAGACAGGTAAGAGAAAAACAGAAGCTATGCATCAATACAAGTATCCCCGGGCTAGGGGCAAAACGGCCCCCCGAGGGCCTGCCAGAAGGCTCCCTAAACTCATGTCACAGGCCAGGAATGAGACACCAGGCCCTATTAAACTGTGTGCTTGTTTCTACCTAGAGCAGGGATAGCAGAAGCTTTGGCCTACAGGGCATGTTTCTCAAAGAGTGGTTGGAAACCACCCGAGCCAGAGTCACTTGGGATACGGTTAACTACAAATTCCTAGCCCCACCCCCCCAGTCCACATGACTCAGAACTGGAGGAACCCAAAAATCTGCATACTGAATAAGCTTTGTGTAATTTGGAAACCTATTTAAAGGTTGAGAACCACTGTCTTAGAATCCTGGTCTCCCAGATAGGTTGCTCATTTGCTCATTATCAAGAGACGCGAATGCTTACCCATGCAGTGCGGGAAGATAATATTAGAGCTTACATTTCCTTTTATTTCACTCTTTAAAAATTTCTGCTCAATTATATAATATACAATATTTGGCACAGTAGTGTACATATGTAACTTATATAAATACATTAGTGGAAATTGCTCAAAAAAAGCTTTACCGACAGGGATTTAAAACCAAACTAAAATACAGTAGTCCCCTCTTACCCACAGTTTCATTTTTTGAGGATTCAGCTAACCACGGTCGACCCAGTCCAGGAGCACATGATCCTCCTTCTGACATATCATCAGAAGGTCAATAGTAGCCTAATGCTACATCACAATGCCTACATCATTTGCCTCACTTTACCTCATGGTAATTTTATCGGCATTTTATCATCTCATAATCATCCTAAGAAGGGTGAGTACAGTACAAATGAGACAGTTTGAGAGAGACCACATTCACATAACTCGTTACAGTATATTGTTATAACTGTTACATTTTATTATTATTGTTAACCTCTCACTGTGCATAATTTATAAATTAAACTTTATCACCGGTGTATACACATAGGAAAAAGCAAAAGTATACAGGGTTCAGTACTTTCACAGTTTTAGGCATCCACTGGGGCTCTTGAAATGTGTCCTCCACAGATAAGGAGGGACTACTGTATCAGCTTCTAGTTCAACAACTTCTTCAGCTCCTGCAGAAAGCAGGGAGTGGTCTCTACATGGGCTGCCCCGAGCTTACATTACTGATCAGTGACATGTGGAAGAGAAGCCCAGGGTTTCAGCCCCAAGCTGCATCTCAACCCTGGGGTAAGAGGGAGACAAAGAATACAGTACAGAGCAGGGGAGGCCGCTGGAGCCCTCAACTTGTCACCCACTCGCATTCCTTTTTCCCCCAGGCTGGTAAGAAGATGAGATTTCACCCAGCAGGAGGGAGGGGAAGCTGGACAATGAAATTTACCATCCATCCTGCCAGTTGTCCAAATCTAAATGCCAACTATGGCATCAGCAGAGACAGAGCAGTTCGCTGAGCTATAATTAATACCCCCCACCTTTCTCAGGCAGAAAAGGAGAAATGTTGGGAGTAGGAGAAACACAGAGCAGGTGATGGTTCAACTTGCAGACAGTTCTGCTGACAGCAACAGAAGCCGCCAGGACTGCCAGGGAGGAGCTGCAAAGCGGGAACTCGGGAGGGAGGGGGAGAGAGAAGGATCCACCTGCTTCTCTGCCCTGCCCCCGAGGCCAGAGCTCAGCCCCACCTAAAATAAAGTTCCTCTCCGCTGGCCAAACGCCACAGGTGCTGTCTCTCCAAGACCGTGTGATCCCCTAAGTACATGTGCATGTGAAACAGAGAAAGGAGAGCACATGAGGGGCAGTCGCCAAACCATTTCCATGACCATAAAGATGTCACAAAGATTAATAGACATATACAAGGGCTAGTCACTGGACCTCAGTTTGGGGCAGAGTCACAGAATCTCAAGACCACAGAATGTGAGTGTTAGCAAAAAGTATAGGCAATTATGTGTGTTCACTGACTTGTTGCACAAGTACTTATTGAGCACCTACTATGTGCAGGCACTGAGCTAAGAGTTAGGTACACACTAGTGAGTAAATCAGAGGCAGGCCCTGCTCTCATGGAGTTTAAAGACTACTAGGGGAATCAGACGACAACCAAGTCAACAAATAAACACAATCACAACATGCTTAGTGCTGAGACGGAAAACAAACTAGGAAAGTGAGGGCAGGAGTTCGTGGGACTGGCTTCTCCTGGCAACCAAGGAGTCACCAAACATCGCCTCTCCTGGGCTCGCTGGTGGCTCACCCCAACCAGATTCTCCAACCCACAGTCCTCCAGCAGCTCAAACTCACCTCCCACTTCCCTCACGGCTGAGCCAAGTCTACTGATGGCTGACAACGGCAGCAAGGGCCAGAGTGCTACGTGCTCTTCCCACCCGAGCTCATCTGGATCCCCAAAGGAGGTACAGCCATCTCTGTTTTTAGGGAATGGAACAGATTCAGGGAGGGTAAGATGATTTCATGACAGCACGAAAGCCTGGAAGTGGCGGAGCCAGAACTTACACTAAGGTCCTTCGGTCATCAGAGTGTTCCTGAGCTCCACACGACCACTGCAGGGACTCCTGGCCCAGCACGGGACCACAGGGTCGGGGAATCTGTCACTGCCCGCCGGGTGCCCACCGTGAGCACACACAGCACGGGGGAGTCAGTACTGAGAGGTCATCTCATAGGAGTACGGACTTGGTCTCTGCCCACCACTCCCAAAACTTCTTCCATAAGAAAAGCCCTGGAGAGAGAACTCTTGTCAGTAGATGGCTAACTCATGGGCATCTACACGTGCGTGCATGTGTGTGTGTGTGTGTGTGTGTGTGTGTGTGTGTGTGTGTGTGTGTGTGTAAGACAGAGAGAGAGAATCCAGATCAAGCCACCACCTCTGGCCGCTACCTACCTTCAAAACCCACGTAGCCTCTCTCTCTTCCTTCCTTCCTTCTTCTTCTCTCCTCAACCCATCTGCCCATCTTTCCTTTTTCTTACTGGTGTGTTTCTCTTCACAGGTATCAGTGACAACCTGCCCATAAGCTGACTTTACCACCCAGACTCCCCACCCTCAGTGCCCGCCAGCCTCCGAATTTAGCTCTGATCCTAGGGCTGGAGTCTTTTTCTCCTCCAAAACCTCTTATCCTCCACTTGTCACAAAAGCCTAGGCCCCGCATGCTGGGCCAGGAGCCACGGCGCCACAGATCTGCCGGGTACGGGGCCCACGTCCCACGCCTGCTCTATGCTCAGGTCTCCCAGCAGCCCGCTCAGGCTGCCTGCAGTCAGAGCGAAGTCCCAGACAAGAGGGTATGACAAGCGACCACACAAGGTCAACATGCCCGGATCTCCGTTCACAGGAGGTCCCGACCACCGGAAGGGAATTATCAACACCCCCAAAGACACCAGTAAACTACACCATTCTCTACAGCACCTCAAGTTCTCTACCAACTGAAGTAAGTTACCAAGAAAGAGCAAAATAATGATCTCCAGCCACTTGTGAAGAACCCAGAGAGCCAGGCAACCTCCTCAGGAGACACAGAGTGGGGCCCAGTCCACCATCTCATCCACACGGAAGGGCCAGCCACACAGCCGCATTTGGCGCATCCCCTCTATCCTTTACCTTCAGCCTCTGCCACAGATCACTCCTTCTCCCTCTGGGGGGCCTGGCACTTGGCAAGGATCTGCAATATCCCCAAACACGGGAGCCAACCCCCCGCAGAAGCACTCCCACCTCTGCCAACAGCCGTAGGTAAGTCCAGACAAGCCAAGGGCCAACTGCTCCTCGTGCCCTGATCAGGGGCCCCCTGCCACCTACTTGGCTCGCAGAAAGGACAGCTTCTTCCTCAGGGAGGAGGCGTGGTGGTGACAGGCCTGCGTACAGCTGTGCTGCAAGAGACAGTCTCAGAGTGCAGGTTCTGCACCATGCTGGGCTCAGGGGAGGGCCCGCCACATGGCCGCTGGGCCCTCCGGGGCTGGGGGCTCCCTCTGGAGCCGCAGGGACTTGCTGCCTCTGCAGCCCCTGCAGCTGTCAAGCACAGCTCCTGCACAGGAGCTCTCCCTCAGGACAGACCCCAGGCAGGTGGAGGCCCCAGGGCGGAAGAGCCTGAGGCTCCCCCCAGCCTCTGGCCCGGGGCCACAGCTCCAAGCAGAGCCCTCCTCCATCTTGCAACATGTGGCAGCGCGCTGGGCACTTGGTGAGTGTGCCCTCCTGCTCTGTCCCCTGCTCTGTCCTCAGACAGGGAGGATGGAGCTGCACCTGCCTGTGATGTCAGCTGCTGCGCTGGGCAGAGGGGGGCAGCGGGCGCCGCTCCCCCAGGGCTCGCTCCTCGGCTCCTTCCTCGGGGTGAGGGCGCTGCCTGGAGAGATCACTGAGTGTCCCTGGGGCGGATGGAGCCAGAGTGCTCTGGAAATATGCTATTTGGGGATGATTTCCGGGACAGAATAAGCAGAATTGAAAACACCTTTCCTTCTGATGGGAAGCTATCTATTCTAACGGCCGCACCTTGAGTTGGAAGTAGTGGGCCTGTATTCGGGCCTTGCTGCAATTCCAGAGGCTCACCCTGTGGCCTCCAATTCCATTACTTTGTTTTTTCCATTTGTTCATTCATGAATTCCACAAACATCTGCTGAGACGTACTCTGTGCCAGACATGAGAGATGCGGTCTCTGTGCGGCAGAGTCTCATGGGCTGGAGGGGAGACAGAGCACTGAACTGCAGGGTGCACGCCATGGGGCAAGTGCTTGGATGGGATTAGCCACCACCTGCAACTACTGTGCCTGGACCAGGGGTGGGGAAGCTTCCCCTCCGTACCCCAACTGCAGGAAGTGATGGTGAGTCCTAACAGGACATGGACGACATGAACATCTTTTAAGCTAGTGTAGGTAAAATTATCACATTTCCAGAATATCTCGCCTGGCTTTAGTCATTTGCATATCCTCAGGGGTGGAGAGTTCATCTCCATGTCAGTGGGTAATTACCTGGGCAACTGAGGGCGTGTCTGAACCTGAGCGGTTAAAGGGAGGGGGCTGGTTTGCTGGCTGGCTTCTTCTGGAGCAGAGGCGAAAGACAGCCCTGGACTGCAGTTTGTAAGCAATAAATGGGTTTTAAACTTTATTTCTCCCTTTGACTGATTTCAGTTTTTAGAGGTATTTTGCCCCGGGATTTCCTCTCCCCGGACTTACACTAGTCAGAGACAAAGTGATACAAGAAATTTCCAAATTATTTATGGCCATTAAAAATCTATTATTCCAAATCCACCTTCCTTGATCTTAGGAGATGATAATTTCCTACTTACACAGAGAAAACAGATCCTGGTGTCAACCTTCTTACCTTCTTATGAAATCACCTATGAACTCACCTATACCCACATCCATTATTCTCTCCAATTCAAGGCTAATCCTTTCACCAGTGATCTAGATCTATCTATTCTTCCCTCCTCTAAAACATTGTTTCTTTATCTCTTATCTTTTCTTCCTAATCTTATCTTTGGAACCCCAGGACTAACTATGAAGATCTCTCTTCTCTCTCATACCCTACATCTAATATATCACAAAGATCTGGACATTTTATCCCCTAAATATATCTTGAATTCATCCATTTCTTTATCTTTTTTCATAATCACTATCGCAAGTCCAAGCTAGCAATATCCTCAGACTGGACTACTGTAATAGGCTCCTAAGTGCCCCAGCTGATCTCTCCCCATGCTCCAAGGTTGCCTCCATCCTTTCTCCAATCTTTCTAGAACACAAATGTGGTCCTATAGCCTCCCTTCTTAAAGGCTTGCAATAGTCTCTTGATGCTCTTAGCTTAAAGACCCAAGTCCTTGTCCTGGCCGCCCCATCTCCTGTCCATCCTATCTCATCTCCTCTGGCTCATTGCACTGCTTCCTTCTCATCTCAGACTCGTCCTTCTGGTCTTAGCTCAACCAGGACACCCTCATTCCCACCCCCTTCTGTGTAAGTCCAATTTCTTTGATACACACTCTCATGGAACCATGCTCCCTTCCTTAAGTACACATGCCTAAGTTTGTTTTTCCTGCCATATGCTCAGTTGTGTTAATATTATCCCCTTAGTAAGACTGGAAAGTTGATGAATTCACAGCATATAATTGATGTGTTGGTTGAGTGAATGAACAAATGCATGATATCCTCTCTGATATTCTCATCCTTGACTTTCAGTTTCTACATCAGAGACTAAAGAATATTAAAATACAAATTCTCCCCAGCCATTGCTGCCTATTCCTCTAGGCATCATCTCTATTTCTCTTCTTTGCAGTCAAACGTCTAGAATGAATTTTCCATGTTCAGTCTTTCTTCCTCCCCTCATATATTCTCTTCTAAAACTGCTGAACAGTGGGTCAACCAATGACCTCCCAAGTGCCACTGCTTTAGAACCTTTTTAGTTCTTATCTTAACCTATCTCCATCCTCTGTGACTCTTCTTTCTGGCTTCTAAGGTATTTCTATCTCCTCAAGCTCCTAGCTTCAGTGGGCAATGCTTTGCAAATTCTTCCTTCCTTTGCCTTCTGCTTAAACTCTGTTAACCTTTAAACTCTTGCCTCAACTCCATTCTCATCTCTAAACAAGGAGTTTCAGTCCTGCTCCTGAGCTTCAAATGCGTATAGCCAATTGGCTAGATCTCTCTCCACTTGCATGCTCCATGGGTAGACTCCACATGTCTAAATTAAACTCACTATCACCCCTGCTCTTCAAATTCTTCCCTTTCCCCAACATTTTAATAATAATAATAATAATAATAATAATGTTAGTAATAATAATAGCAAGCACATATGTAATACTGGCCATGTGACAGGCACTATTCCTATTCTAGTCATCATGCACACAATACATTCAATCCTCTCAACAACTCTATGAGGTCTGAACTATTATTACAACCATTTTATAGACGAGGAGAGTGAGGCACAGAGCTGAAGTGATTTGCACAGGGTCACACAGCAAGCAGCAGAAGCATGATCACAAGCCAGGCAGGCACTTACCTGTGGACTCTGCTGCAGTGTATTTGCTGACTGAGCTGGAAGCCTTAGGTTCACACCAGGCACCCTTTCTCAACCCAGATGGAAGACTTGTCAAACCTACTTAACAAATTCCTTCAATTGGTTCCTCCTTTTCTGCTCTCACTTCTGTAATTCAGAAATGTGCTCATCTGGTCTCAGCTTAAATACCACCACGTCAGGAAACTGTCCCTCCCATCCAAATGAGGGTAGGCCTAGTAAAGAGTCACCCTTTTCTTTATAGCACTTATTACCTTGTTTGTTTATTATCTATCTCCCCTCCCTAGAAAGTAAGCACCACTAGAGGAGATACAATGGTTATCCTCATAGCTGTAGCCCCCAACACCTGCAAGAGTAGCTATCCTGCAGTATGTGCTCAATAAATTCTTGTTAAATGAGGGAACAAATGGGTCAGCAACTGCCACGGTTTCCTTCCTTGTCTGCCTGCTTCCAGTGCTTGCCCCTTAAATCCATCTCTCACACTAGGACCAAAGTAATTCTTCTCACGAGAATACCTGGGAGTCACCTGGGTACCCCCTGTCTCAAAATCCTCACTCATCTCCCCTCATCTGTAATCAAAGCTTACTCTCTCGTGGCAGGATGTAACATGACCAGGCACCTGCCTACCTGTGCAAAGATCCTTTCCTGCCACTCGTGAGCTACCCCTCTCCCGCGACTTGACTGGCAGCAATACCCAAGTATTTGTAGTTCTGAACGCGGCTTGCTTTCTCACGCCTCCATGCTTATGCACATCTTGTTCCCTCGCCTGGGAATGCTACCCATGTGACAGACTCCTACTCATCTCGCAGCACTCGGCTGAGGCACAGCCCCTTCTGTGGACTCTCTCTGGAAACCACCCCTGTTCCCTCCCCTCATCCTCACCCCCAAGCAGAGTAGCTGTGTTACTCAGGCAAATTTCTTAACTCCACTGAGCCTGTTTCCGAAACTCTAATATGAAGATAATAGCATCATTTGGTGGGATTGTTGAGAGGATTATATCTAAAAGTGTGTGCAAGATTGCAGATGGTCAAGCACATAAGTAAACAAATCCTTTCATTTTAGTACTTTATACAAAATTCCACATGTATAAATTATTACATATTATACTTACATACTTGTATATATGGCTCATCTGTTTGAATTTAGTGTGTATATATGCCTTTCTGCAGGTGATCAATATTCTACACATTCTTTGTCTCTGTTTCTTCAAGGACAGCAAAGCATAGATCCGCTAAGAAACAGAGTACAATCTCATGAGAGCCAAATTCAGAGTGCTAGTAGCTACCACTTCCTAAGCACCTGCTTAGTACGAGGCACTTTATCACGTGCTCTCATTTCATCTCTGCAAGAAAAGACTTTTACGAGTGAGGAAACTAAGGTTGAGTAAAAGTAAGTAAATTGCCTTTAAAATGCACTGTTAATAAGGAAGAAAGTAGTCAGAACTTAAGTCTGACTCTTAGGCTTCGCTCTTCCCAATATACTAGAGACCCACCGGCAGGCAGCGAGCCTCCATTCCCCTTGCAGCCTGGACTCCAGAAGTTCCCAGTAGTTTGTAGATGTGCAATAAGGATTTGTGGCACCTGAGCCTGCATGCAGGACCGTCTACGTGCGTGCATGCAGCCCTGCCCTGGTACTCGGTCCACCCCGGCCTGCCCAGCACCCAATCCTCCCACCACTGAAGGTTTCCTGGTTAACTGAGACCATGTTCTGTTCAAACGAACATTGCATAAGATCCTTAGTGAAACAGCTCCTTTTTCCACAGTCCTGGCTTTGTTTGCAAGTTCTTGCCATTGGATGAATGTACCAAATAGAGATCTGGAGACTTGAGAGACCCTTATGATTGGTCCGGTTTGGGCTGGGAACTGATGTTCTTGAAGCATACCCCCAGCTTCACTGACATGCATGAAAATGGATTAATGACCCATATTGCATTACACAGCCACACACATACATACTTCAGGGAAGTTAAATCTATTTTGCTTTCTCCTGGAAACCGGAGGAGAATATTGCTATCTTTCAGACAATCCCCATTTAACCAATAAATGGATTCTTGCGTAAATTCAACACTGCTCCCTGAGGCACACCCACCCAGGAGAGGCGTATCTCTCCCTGAACCCACCTACCCTCTGCCCCTACCATGGTCCCAAAGGCCTTTTTCCTTCAGGACAGAACAGGGATGGGAAGGAGGAGAAAAATTCTCAGGAGTCCTGAGGTTTGGACACCATACTGAAGCATTTCCCCCTTCGCCATAATGCAGACTTTTAAAATATAACAGTGGGGTGGCTATTTTGTCTCTAAGTATTACATCCTTCTGAACCTTGCACAAGAAAAAGAAAAATCAATGTTTTATTTAATGAGTTGAAAGTGAATCTCACCCTCAAGGATCATAATTTTCATCTTTAAAACAGAAGAAATCAGTGTGACTTTTTCCCCCCTGCTCTCTGAAACCGTCCTTCATCCTATCATTAACTACGCGATCTGGGGAATTAGGAGCAGCCACAGAAAAGGGTCCATATCACCCACCTCATGCATGAGCATCTTCAATCTATGATAATAGTGCCTGCTCTACCTGCCTCCCAGTGGAGTGGCAAAGAGCGGATGACGTGGGCACACTCAGGTTCTACCTGTGTAGGAAATGCCGCGATAACCAGAAGCTGTGCTGCCCATCAGATGGGGCCCAGAGCAAGAAGCCTGCGCCAGATCCTCACCACTGCCAGAAACTCTCCCCAGGATGCGGATCTCACATTTGCCCCATGCCAGGATATCTCAGACCAACATCCCAAAAGCCGCAGAGCATCTCTTAATTGGGTAAAAACATTCGAGTAAGGATGAGGTACAGGGTGTAAGGGTTTGTTCCAAGCTGAGGCTGGGTGATTAATTAGTACTCTGGGGATTTAATTCTCTCCAGGAGAACCCACTGGCTGAGAAGAGAGAGAAGACTTCATTCAGAAAGGCCCCGGTGAACACATACCAGTGCTGAGTTTCAGAGGGGAGGAGTCCAAAGGGACGACCATGTACATGAGGCACACTTGTGATAACAACCCTTGCTTCCCATACTGCCCAAGGTAAGTGGACTGATAGCCACCGTCCACCAGGAAGAATTCAGGGCCAGGCAGAGGACCAGTAAACAGCAGGGAAGACATGTGGAGGATTCTTTTGGGGAGAGGTTTAATGGGAGACCCTTCGTGACATTTCATTTGGTTGGCAGAGTGGGCAGAGAAGGAGCTAGAATATAATTTATATCAATATACACCCCAAAGAGCGAACAAAAGGCAGGGCTCTACCCAGTGAGCAAACGGCCACGTCCTAGAGTAAGAGATGAAGCTGCCTTGGGCAAAATGTATTAAAGTCTGTGCAAATCAGCACTTATCTCTCCTAGGAATGCCCAAGCTGCAGAGATAACATAAAGGGAGTTGAGAATTTGCCAGTCATGGAGCTCATAGCCATATTCTGAAAATATGAGCAGAAAAGGGCAGCGCACTCCTCAAGCATTTCGCGCATGAGCACAGGGAAGGGAGCTGGGCTGACAAGCTCCATGGCCCCTTCTCATTTTGAGAGTGTGGTCGGTGAAACCAGAAAGCACTGAAAAGAGAGCGTAGGCCACTCTAGAGACTGAGGGAGCTGCCATCGGATCATAACTCATTAAACATCTTGACAAGAATGATTAATCTTTGCCTCTCGGGGGCCCTGGGCCTCCGTATACATTTTGTCTAAATTGACGAGCTGAACTGTTAATTTTGGTTAATAATGAGCATAAAACTGCAAACTAGGGCAGAACTCACAAAACTTAATAATCTACAGAGCTAAGGATTACAGGGGTCCCACCGTCTCACCCAGGCCGGAATCCCTGTTGACACACTATCTAGCTTCTGCTTGAACACTTCCGTGGAGCGGATCGGGCATTACTTTGCACGGCCTATCCACTGCAGCGCAGCTCTAAGCAGGGAAAGCGCTTCCTTATTCTGAGCTGAAATCCTCCCGCTCGGCCTTCTACCCTTCTAGTTCTATTTCCTGGGCTGTCAGGTAGCTAAAGAGAGCTGTTATTGTGATTCTAAACCGTCCCTTTTCCAGGCTAAACCCTTTTCCCAGCTGATCCTTATGATGATACAGTTATCATCCCGATCATTCTTCTCTAATTTATCCACACCCATTTCTGAAGAAAAATTGGGCGTAACACACCCGATATGTGGGCAAACTAGACCAGACTACAGCAAGAGTTTATTTTTTTCTTCGTAATCCATGCGCCACACTTCCATGAATGAGTTCCGACTTTCAAGGATTATTTGGTACCTGTGTCCTATTCCCAGCTCGTCTGGCTGGGAAATAAAACCTCCAAGTTCTTATTCCCATGAAATCCTGTCAAGTTAGGCTCCTTGTGGTAATCCTACACTTGAGGAACTATTCTGATATAAGTGTATAAACATATAATGCAAATACAGAATACCACATCTCCTTTAAAAAAAAAAATCTCCCATCATTTCTACACATTGATCTATTTGAAATCCTACTACCTCCTGACTCTATCATCCTTGGTATTCTCTGCACCCCCTCAGCTGCATATCTGGTAAGAGAGGCAAAAGCACCATCTGCTTTTTCATCCAGTTTGTTGATAAAGATGGTAAACAGAGCTGGACAAGAGCAGAGCCCTGAGATGACCTCGCCTGAGTGAACCGCAGCGCAGTCAACTGTCTCTGGACATAGAGGTTTAAAGTATTGCTCTGTCCACCACTCAGAGGTGCTACATGAAGTGGATGGGGGCTGGACCTCAGCTAATTCACTGACCTAGTGGAACCAGTGGAACCCCAAATCTGGAATCAGGCATTTGGGAGTGTCCTTATTGGCGTGCTGCCCATCAACCTCCGACACCCGCAATCCATGCCAGTCCTGGTGTTCTGCTGACACCCGGTGCCATTCCTTCCGTCCCAGGCCAGGCAGCTGTCCCGAGGCGTGAGAGGCCCTTTCCCCTCCTGATCCACACTGCACCCTCACTTTGGGGGTGCCTCAATCCTAAGCTGCCTTTGACGCCTCCCCTACATATTTGGTTTGCCACACACTGACTTCTCCCCTTGCTGAACACTGAGAGCCCTTGCTGTCCTGCCCCCTCACTTCCTGGTTGAATGTCCTGGCTTTCTAATCAGTCTCAGAGCAGAGGCCTGGTTGCCTCGTGTTTCCCTCCAGCTTCCCACAGTTCTCACGTGCCCCCAAAGGGCAGTCTCACGCAGACGGTTCCTCTTCCCTGGTGGTCACTGCAGCCATGCCCCCCATTGATCTTACCTCTCTTCCAGGGCCCGAGGACTCAGGAACCTGCTGGAATCATCTTCATGGCTGCTCTGCTGGCTGCTCTGCTGGCTGCTCTGCTGGCTGCTGAGGGAAGACACAGGATGTGAACCGTTACCGTGTGCTTCTTTCTCAACCCTTGGGGCAGTCATTTAGACTTCAGCCAGACAAAGAAATGGGATTACAAAATTTTAAAGATGCAAGTTCCTGTGTAAGTTTACACAGCATTCCTGACAGACAGTGGCTCTGAGGAATGACACAAATGTGCTGAAAACCCCACCTGCCACACCTAATGCAGACAAGGAAGACTGTCACCTTGTTCTTCCCCAGCTCTGTAATCTCAGTGGGAATGCCCCCCAGCTTTCTATGCACCCAGGGCTCTTAATCTGCATGACAGGATTACAATCCCATTCTTCTACCTCTGGAGACTCTGCAGGCGCTGGGGCAGCCTGGGGCTAGGGGAGGGGGCTCTCAGCAGGGAGAAAGGCTGGAGGGGTCAGGCTTCACCTGGCCCACCTCTCTGCCTCCAGGGAAGGCTGAGGAGGGTGAGGGATAAAAGAGGGGTTCCAAGGTGGAGTCCCTCGGCTCCTTAAAGCCCTGTGGGAAGATGATTATAGAGTCTCAGTGTAGATTTCTTGAAGATGCTTACATTGAAGTCCTGTGGAATCAACTGTCTTCCATCTCACTCAGAGAAAGAAAAGCCGTTCACGCACCTCACGACACTAACTGAACACAGAGCTGATGAACAAATAATTTTTATTACTTGCTAATTATTAACTAGTCCAGGCATCTAATCAGGAGTCTGCAAACTACGGATCGCAGGCCAAATCAGGAGCCGCCTGTTTTTTTACAGCCCCATGAGCTAAGAATGGTGTTGACTTTTTTAAATGATCGGGGAAAAAATAATAGGGAACGAGTATTTCATGACACTGATCCTCAAAACTCAGTGTCATAAAGATTTATTGGCACACAGCCACACCCATTCATTGACACAGTATGGCTGCTTTTTGGCTATAATGGCAGACCTGAGTAGTTAAGACAGAGCTGAATAAGTTAAGTGGTCAGACCATTAGACCCACAAGCCTAAAATATTTATTACCTGGCCCTTCACTTAAAAAGTTAGCAAATCCCTTCTTTGCCTAGATTCTATTAATAATAAATTCCTACTACCATAATGTCACTTTCTAACCGAGGCACCAGTATAACCAAAACTGTTTCTTTGCTCTGGTGGGTTGTCCACTGCAATAAAACATTGATCACCATGGAGGGTATTCCTTAGCCCAGATCCCCAGTGGACTGTAAACTCTGAACCATCTTGTAGGGTAAGTGCTTGTACATGATATTCTGTGGTCACAGTTATAACCATGCTCATATGTTCTATTCCTTCAGCACAAATAAATGAACTTAGAAGCAATTTACATAAAATTTTCAAACATACACGCACACAAGGAACCAGAACAGCACCAAACACAAAGCACCCGGCTGCTTGGCAGGAAGAAGTGTGCACACAATCCTTTTTTCTTCCGTTTACTCTACACAAAGTGCTTTTTGCCACTTGTTCACTGTGGAGGGGCTACTTATCATTTCCCCTTTGCAAAGCCTCACAAACTTGCTTATTATAAACTCCTTATAACAAAATTACGCTATTGTTTGTTGACCGATGGGGTTTCTCACGTCGGGAGTGACCTGTTACGTCCATTAGGCACAGTCTTTTACACAATCTGGAGTACGCGTTTTACTACCGGAGGTGACACAGATGATCGGAACTCAAATTCCCAAGCAGACACAGCTCCAGAGGCGAACGTGAGCGAGAATAGCAGTCTACACTGTTGGCAGCACACGTGAGAAGCAGGAGGGAGGGGGTCTGGGGCCCAGTGTTTTACACTAATAGCCAATGGAGCTCAACCAACCCAAAAGACCACAATCAGCATTGCAGCCTCTTCAAGGAAGAGATCAAACTTGACTCCATTGAAGCCCTCATGGGCTGGCTCTTCCTTCTCCCCCTACCCTCCCTCTGGCAATCAAAATTTACAGTTAAGCTAATAATCAGGTTTCCCAGAACTAAATGACAATCGGCCAGGGTTCCAGAAAAATAATTTTGAGCTGTTATTAGCAAGTTATCCCACTAGATGACACTGTTGGCTTCCAAACCAGAACCTCAAACAGGCCAACCCAGCCAGGGCTTTAGAAACCAAAACTAGAACCACCCTCTGGTGTCCCGTTTGGCCTTCCCATTGCTCAGTAAACAGTTCAGAGGGTGCACATGAAAGCAACAATGGATCACCTTCAAAGTGGATATTGGTTCTAATGAAGACATATCACCCTGCATGCATTCGACAAGCATTTCTACAATGCCCTCTGCATGCACATGGAGGCAACATCAAGAACACAGTTAAGTCCAGACTCGGCAATACGCTGCCTGGGACTGATTCCAAGCAATTCCATTTCCTAGTTATTGAATTCGACCCTGAGCAACTTTTAACATCATTTTCCTTACCTAAAGAATGAAGATAGATGTTAATGATCCTTCTTACCTTGCAAAGCTGTTGCAAGGATTAAAGAATGAACATAGGGCGGACAGTGACTGGGACCTAATAACTGCTGTACCAATGACATTATTATTATATGTGAAGCATTGTTTGGTGGGTCACAGAAAAGAAAGATATGAATCAGACAGAGATGCTGCTCTCCAGGCACTTACAATCTGGAAAGTAAGAATTAATATAAATAAGTACATTTAAAAGTAGAAAAGAGTAGCTCTTAGAAGTAAATATTAAATGCTACAGAAACAGAAACTACAGAAAGATTACTTCCTTCTGGGGAAAGTAAGAGAAGTCTGTCTTTACAACAGGGTTTTTGTGCTGATATTTGAAATTGGATAGATTTAGGACAAGCAGAACTGAGAAGAAAAAGCATTCTAGTTCGGCTCCATTTGCCACACGCTTATCATGGGCAGACACTATGCTAGATGGTGATGTAAAGAACTCCCTGTCCAGGACTGGAAGGCACCAACACTAGAAGGATGGACGGGATACAGATGGCACTCCTGGTTGGGGGCTTTTCAGGGATCGTGTCACAGAGCCAAACGCTGAACAGGAGGGACTGCAGACAAAACCACTGTGGCAACAGCCTTTGGGTACATGGGATCCTACCTCCTCTAGAGCCCTCAGGAAGGCCTGGCCCTCTCTCCTCCCATTTTCGGAACTTGTGTTTCAACAGGCTTAAATGAGTGAGATAGATGCCAACCCTTCTCCATTCAACCCCAAGAATTAATATTGAGCAGAGTTCCCAGAGATTCAGACACTGCCTCATTCACTCATATAAACACCTTCAATCCTTCTCCCATATGGGCCTTTTCAAATGGTACCAGCCACCTGAATACCAAGCAGCTCACCCTGCTCCATAAATGAACCTGTCTGCCAGTCCCTGAGGTCATGAAGAGAGACACCACCATACAAAGTGTTGACAGAGGAGTATGAATGCCAGAAGGTCAAGGGCTACATCCCCAACCACTCGGTTCCAGTCAAGGCCTTGGTGAGATGGGGTGCCTAGTCTGGGCTCTACAGCTTAGAGAAGTTGAGAACTTGAAGTCCAGCAGAGGGCACTAGCAGATGAAAATGCCTGTTAGAAAGCCTTAAAAAAACTTAACAAGGACCTGGACTGACTTGGCCTGGGCTCCAGATAACTGAAAATCGGCTTAACATTGCAAGGAAAGGGCCTTGAATAAGCAACTGCTTGCTGTTCCCCAAGACAGCTAGAGAAGGCGTTAGGATGACTTAATTCTGTCCTTTCGTGAATTCAGACTTCAGATGAAAATCGCCATACAAATTAAATTTGGAAACGCTAGACTGTGTTACTAAATAAGGTGGGGAAGTGCATCTTTAAATTCCGGAATATTCCTGAGGGGAAACCCGCTGAAGCGAATCGAATCCGTAATCCTCATCTCATTCTCCCCTGCAAGAGAGTGCTGGGAGCTTATCCTAGAAGGTCACATTAAACCAGGAACATTGGGGAGGGCTGGGGAAAATCGGCTGTAACCTGAGCCAATGCACATTTCAGAAGGCAGAAATTCATCGGCTATGCCAGGGAACTGGGCCACGCGGGCTGGGTAAATTCCCATGATGCCCCTGGTGCCCCACCTCCCTCCCCAACCAGGGACCCTTCCAGAAAAGCACAGGCTAACCCCACAAGCCACCAGGAAGGTGTCCTTTTGCCCTCTGGAAAATACAGCTTCACTGCAAGGAAGACTGAATTTGGCATCTTTTCTGCACTGGTGCTTCCTAAGCAGAAATAGTTCTTTCTCTCCCAGACAACACGTAAGGGGCAATGCCCCTTACGCCCAGAAGGGGTTTGGAGAGATCCAGGGGATTCCAAACAGTTATGGGGACATGCAAGCTACAATTTAATATTTCTAGAGCCTAACACACTGTACATTTACCCACACTAAGGCTGTGCAGACTAATTTATTACATTTCTTTGCTTTTGGCTATAATCAGAACAACCTTTTGTGTTAGCAATTATCATGACTGGAAGTGTCAAAAGTCTCAGAGTGGCTCTGATGATCTATGTCTCTGATTAATAATAACAGGGAAAGAAGTTATTTTAGGCAGTAGATGTAGAAATGGCATGGAGACAAATCTAGATTTGCCCCCAGCTTTGTTTCTTATTGGCGCTAAACTTTGGCCAAGTCATTTTTCCTCTCTTAGCCTTTTCCCCCACAAAAATGGGGACAATAAAATAGCACTTATAGAACTGCATTGGGCATTAAATTGTGAGTTCAGGATTTGAAGGTAGGAAGACAAACTCTAGTCCTGACTCTGCCACTTAGCAGGGTGATACTGGGCAAATTACTCGACTTTCCCAAGTGTCAGGCGTGGGTATTCCACATGCCATATTAAATGACAGTGAGGCTTAGGAATGGTGCAAATCATCTATAGAAAATATCTAGGGCAGTATCTGGACCTTGGAATGCGTACCATAAATGGTGGACATCAGTTGTACTTAATAGTCACTATTAGTTGGGCAGATAAATATTTTGAAACATTCAGCGTGCATGGGGAGAAAGACAATAGGAATGGTAATTTCTTATGGTAAAAGTTTTGGGTGCCACTGACCTCAAATGTAGGGTCACACCATCACTGACAAAAGAGAAGGCTGGGTTTTCATGCTGAAACTGTACCCTCCTGTGAAATGACTCTGGCCTTGACTATTTAAGTAGGAAAGGTGTACAGGGGAAGAAAGGCAGGTAGCAAAGAAGAGAATAATGGGAGAATAGCTTGCTTGTGTTTACCATCTGGCAAGCGAGTTTGGTAAGGTCTAATAATAGAAAATAAGTAAACAAAAGTGATTTGGGGCACTGCCAATAACTGCCAGCTTCTTACACAACATGCCTGAATATTATCCAATACTACTTAGAAAATAACACTTTCTGGGTGGAAATTGATTTATCTGTCCACAAAGTTAATAGGACTGCTTCTGTTCAATGGCTCCCATGGGAACCTGCAGGAAGGTGGGGAGCTGGTCAAAGATTAAGGGGTTCAGAATCCAGCTAAATGCATTTTAATTCATTCCAACTCAATAATACTTCTCTATTTAACTGTTCTTTCAACTCTACGCCTGTCCGCATCTTTGTCTTTAAGTTTATTTTTTAAAAAAAGAAAGGCTCTCCCTCAACTCCTTTCTTTCTCCTTCTTTCCCTTGAGGGCCATATTTTAGTGAAAGAATATACTACTTGGTGAATGACAAACTTTCATCAAAACTATCAGAATAAGCCAGGAGCTTTACTATGCAGATTTCCTGGCCCCTCCCCAGACTTACCAAGTCAGCACCTGAGCCTGTCCGGGAATGTGGATATTTAAATAGCTTCCCAGTGATTCTGGAGGGCAACCAGGTTTGAGACCCACTGGGCATGACACTGCCTCTGCTTTCTCCCCTTTGACGTGTGAGTCTGTCCATTGTAGGCTGGACCACACACCGCCTCTCTGCGGTTTCATCAACCAGGACCCCTTTCGCTGCCAAAACCAATGGCAGCTGTTAGGTACCAATCTTACAGGACCCTCTCGGGCAGGTTTGACACTAATGATCATTTCCATTCTTTAAACTTCACCCTTCTTGCCTTTTATGACACCACTCTCTTCTGGTTTTGAGATTTTCTCCTATTTTTGTTTTTCTCTTCTTTTTTAGGGAGCTTCGTGGACTCTTGTGCTTCAGCCACTCACTCAATAAGCCATCAACTACCTACTATGTACTAGGCATTGTTCAAGAATCTAGATACTAGAGAGGGGAGGGGCGGAAGATGGCGGCGTGAGTAGAGCAGCGGAAATCTCCTCCCAAAACAACATATATCTATGAAAATATAACAAAGACAACCCTTCCTAGAATAAAGACCAGAGGACACAGGACAATATCCAGACCACATCCACACCTGAGAGAACCCAGCGCCTCGCGAAGGGGGTAAGATACAAGCCCCGGCCCCGCGGGAGCCGAGCGCCCATCCCCCCAGCTCCCGGCGGGAGAAGAGCAGGCAGAGCGGGAGGGAGACGGAGCCCAGGACTGCCGAGCACCCAGCCCCAGCCATCCGGGCCAGAGTGCAGACACAGTGCGTGCCCAGGGGACCCTGGATGCTAGGGAAACAGGGCAGCAAGAACAGTGAGCGGGCATCAGAGGCCTGCCACCGAAGGACATAAGAAAAGCGAGCGACCATTTTTTTTTTTTTTTTTTTTTTTCTGTTTTGTTTTGTCGAGCGCTTTTTGGAAATCTTAAGGGATAGGGACCCCAACACTAGGGAAACAGGGCAGAAAGACCGGTGAGCAGATGCCTGAGGCTGGCGCCGGAGAATAAAGAAAAACGAGCGGGCACCTTTTTTTTTTTTTTAATTAAAAACTTTTTTTTTTTTTTTTAATTTAAACATTTTTTTCTTTTTTTTTTTTTTGGTGGTCATTGTTTTGTTTTGGCGGGTGCTTTTTGGAAGTCTTAAAGGGGCAGGGCGGGCCACTTAATCCAGAGGTAGGGAATCCGGGATCTCTGGGCACCCTAACCCCTGGGCTGCAGGGAGCAGGGAGGCCCCTTACGGAGATAAATAGCCTCCCAGCAGCTCCTGCTCCAACGCGACTCCACCATTTTGGAGTAGCTGCCCGAGCCAGGCCACGCCCACAGCAACAGCGGAGATTAACTCCATAGCAGCAGGGCAGGAAGCAGAAACCCTGTCTGCGCGCAGCTGCTCAGCACAAGCCACTAGAGGCCGCTGTTCTCCCAGGAGAGGAGGGCCACAAACCAACAAGAAAGGAAGTCCTTCCAGCCGTCACTCGTCCCAGATCTGCAGACTATTCCTATCACCATGAAAAGGCAAAGCTACAGGCAGACAAAGATCACAGAGACAACACCAGAGAAGGAGACAGACCTAACCAGTCTTCCTGACAAAGAATTCAAAATAAGAATCATAAACATGCTGACAGAGATGCAGAGAAATACGCAAGAGAAATGGGATGAAGTCCGGAAGGAGATCACAGATGCCAGAAAGGAGATCGCAGAAATGAAACAAACTCTGGAAGGGTTTATAAGCAGAATGGATAGAATGCAAGAGGCCATTGATGGAATTGAAATCAGAGAACAGGAACGCAAAGAAGCTGACATAGAGAGAGACAAAAGGATCTCCAGGAATGAAACAATATTAAGAGAACTGTGTGAACAATCCAAAAGGAACAATATCCGTATTATAGGGGTCCCAGAAGAAGAAGAGAGAGGAAAAGAGATGGAAAGTATCTTAGAAGAAATAATTGCTGAAAACTTCCCCACACTGGGGGAGGAAGTAATCGAACAGACCACGGAAATACACAGAACCCCCAACAGAAAGGATCCAAGAAGGACAACACCAAGACACATAATAATTAAAATGGCAAAGATCAAGGACAAGGAAAGAGTGTTAAAGGCAGCTAGAGAGAAAAAGGTCACCTATAAAGGGAAACCCATCAGGCTAACATCATATTTTTCAACAGAAACCCTACAGGCCAGAAGAGAATGGCATGATATATTTAATACAATGAAACAGAAGGGCCTTGAACCAAGGATATTGTATCCAGCACGACTATCATTCAAATATGATGGTGGGATTAAACAATTCCCAGACAAACAAAAGCTGAGGGAATTTGCTTTCCACAAACCACCTCTACAGAACATCTTACAGGGACTGCTCTAGATGGGAGCACTCCTAGAAAGAGCACAGCACAAAACACCCAACATATGAAGAATCGAGGAGGAGGAACAAGAAGGGAGAGAAGAAAAGAATCTCCAGACAGTGTATATAACAGCTCAATAAGCGAGCTAAGTTAGGCAGTAAGATACTAAAGAGGCTAACCTTGAACCTTTGGTAACCACGAATTTAAAGCCTGCAATGGCAATAAGTACATACCTTTCAATAGTCACCCTAAATGTTAATGGGTTGAATGCACCAATCAAAAGACACAGAGTAACAGAATGGATAAAAAAGCAAGACCCATCTATATGCTGCTTACAAGAAACTCACCTCAAACCCAAAGACATGTACAGACTAAAAGTCAAGGGATGGAAAAACATATTTCAAGCAAACAACAGTGAGAAGAAAGCAGGGGTTGCAGTACTAATATCAGACAAAATAGACTTCAAAACAAAGAAAGTAACAAGAGATAAAGAAGGACACTACATAATGATAAAGGGCTCAGTCCAACGAGGATATAACCATTCTAAATATATATGCACCCAACACAGGAGCACCAGCATATGTGAAACAAATACTAACAGAACTAAAGGGGGATATAGACTGCAATGCATTCATTCTAGGAGACTTCAACACACCACTCACCCCAAAGGATAGATCCACTGGGCAGAAAATAAGTAAGGACACGGAAGCACTGAACAACACAGTAGAGCAGATGGACCTAACAGACATCTATAGAACTCTACATCCAAAAGCAGTGGGATATACATTCTTCTCAAGTGCACATGGAACATTCTCCAGAATAGACCACATACTAGGCCACAAAAAGAGCCTCAGAAAATTCCAAAAGATTGAAATCCTACCAACCAACTTTTCAGACCACAAAGGCATAAAACTAGAAATAAACTGTACAAAGAAAGCAAAGAGGCTCACAAACACATGGAGGCTTAACAACACGCTCCTAAATAATCAATGGATCAATGACCAAATCAAAATGGAGATCCAGCACTATATGGAAACAAATGACAACAACAACACTAAGCCCCAACTTCTGTGGGACACAGCAAAAGCAGTCTTAAGAGGAAAGTATATAGCAATCCAAGCATATTTAAAAAAGGAAGAGCAATCCCAAATGAATGGTCTAATGTCACAATTATCGAAATTGGAAAAAGAAGAACAGCTGAGGCCTAAGGTCAGCAGAAGGAGGGACATAATAAAGATCAGAGAAGAAATAAATAAAATTGAGAAGAATAAAACAATAGCAAAAATCAATGAAACCAAGAGCTGGTTCTTCGAGAAAATAAACAAAATCGATAAGCCTCTAGCCAGACTTATTAAGAAGAAAAGAGAGTCAACACAAATCAACAGTATCAGAAACAAGAAAGGAAAAATCACGACGGACCCCACGGAAATGCAAATAATTATTGGAGACTACTATGAAAACCTATATGCTAACAAGCTGGGAAACCTAGGAGAAATGGACAACTTCCTAGAAAAATACAACCTTCCAAGATTGATCCAGGAAGAAACAGAAAATCTAAACAGACCAATTACCAGCAACGAAATTGAAGCGGTAATCAAAAAACTACCAAAGAACAAAACCCCCGGGCCAGATGGATTTACCTCGGAATTTTATCAGACATACAGGGAAGACATAATACCCATTCTCCTTAAAGTTTTCCAAAAAATAGAGGAGGAGGGGATACTCCCAAACTCATTCTATGAAGCTAACATCACCCTAATACCAAAACCAGGCAAAGACACCACCAAAAAAGAAAACTACAGACCAATATCCCTGATGAACGTAGATGCAAAAATACTCAACAAAATATTAGCAAACCGAATTCAAAAATACATCAAAAGGATCATACACCATGACCAAGTGGGATTCATCCCAGGTATGCAAGGATGGTACAACATTCGAAAGTCCATCAACATCATCCACCACATCAACAAAAAGAAAGACAAAAACCACATGATCATCTCCATAGATGCTGAAAAAGCATTTGACAAAGTTCAACATCCATTCATGTTAAAAACTCTCAGCAAAATGGGAATAGAGGGCAAGTACCTCAACATAATAAAGGCCATCTATGATAAACCCACAGCCAACATTATATTGAACAGCGAGAAGCTGAAAGCATTTCCGCTGAGATCGGGAACTAGACAGGGATGCCCACTCTCCCCACTGTTATTTAACATAGTACTGGAGGTCCTAGCCACGGCAATCAGACAAAATAAAGAAATACAAGGAATCCAGATTGGTAAAGAAGAAGTTAAACTGTCACTATTTGCAGATGACATGATACTGTACATAAAAAACCCTAAAGACTCCACCCCAAAACTACTAGAACTGATATCGGAATACAGCAAAGTTGCAGGATACAAAATCAACACACAGAAATCTGTGGCTTTCCTATATACTAACAATGAACCAACAGAAAGAGAAATCAGGAAAACAACTCCATTCACAATTGCATCAAAAAAAATAAAATACCTAGGAATAAACCTAACCAAAGAAGTGAAAGACTTATACTCTGAAAACTACAAGTCACTCTTAAGAGAAATTAAAGGGGACACTAACAGATGGAAACTCATCCCATGCTCGTGGCTAGGAAGAATTAATATCATCAAAATGGCCATCCTGCCCAAAGCAATATACAGATTTGATGCAATCCCTATGAAACTACCAGCAACATTCTTCAATGAACTGGAACAAATAATTCAAAAATTCATATGGAAACACCAAAGACCCCGAATAGCCAAAGCAATCCTGAGAAAGAATAATAAAGTAGGGGGGATCTCACTCCCCAACTTCAAGCTCTACTATAAAGCCATAGTAATCAAGACAATTTGGTACTGGCACAAGAGCAGAGCCACAGACCAATGGAACAGACTAGACAATCCAGACATTAACCCAGACATATATGGTCAATTAATATTTGATAAAGGAGCCATGGACATACAATGGCGAAATGACAGTCTCTTCAACAGGTGGTGCTGGCAAAACTGGACAGCTACATGTAGGAGAATAAAACTGGACCATTGTCTAACCCCATATACAAAAGTAAACTCAAAATGGATCAAAGACCTGAATGTAAGCCATGAAACCATTAAACTCTTGGAAGAAAACATAGGCGAAAACCTCTTAGACATAAACATGAGTGACCTCTTCTTGAACATATCTCCCCGGGCAAGGAAAACAACAGCAAAAATGAGTAAGTGGGACTATATTAAGCTGAAAAGCTTCTGTACAGCAAAAGACACCATCAATAGAACAAGAAGGATCCCTACAGTATGGGAGAATATATTTGAAAATGACACATCCGATAAAGGCTTGACGTCCAGAATATATAAAGAGCTCACACGCCTCAACAAACAAAAAACAAATAACCCAATTAAAAAATGGGCAGAGGAACTGAACAGACAGTTCTCCAAAAAAGAAATACAGATGGCCAACAGACACATGAAAAGATGCTCCACATCGCTAATTATCAGAGAAATGCAAATTAAAACTACAATGAGGTATCACCTCACACCAGTAAGGATGGCTGCCATCCAAAAGACAAACAACAACAAATGTTGGCGAGGCTGTGGAGAAAGGGGAACCCTCCTACACTGCTGGTGGGAATGTAAACTTGTTCAACCATTGTGTAAAGCAGTATGGAGGTACATCAAAATGCTCAAAACAGACTTACCATTTGACCCAGGAATTCCACTCCTAGGAATTTACCCTAAGAATGCAGCAATCAAGTTTGAGAAAGACAGATGCACCCCTATGTTTATTGCAGCACTATTTACAATAGCCAAGAATTGGAAGCAACCTAAATGTCCATCAATAGATGAATGGATAAAGAAGATGTGGTACATATACACAATGGAATACTACTCAGCCATAAGAAAAGGGCAAATCCAATCATTTGCAGCAACATGGATGGAGCTGGAGGGTATTATGCTCAGTGAAACAAGCCAAGCGGAGAAAGAGAAATACCAAATGATTTCACTTATCTGTGGAATATAAGAACAAAGGAAAAACTGAAGGAACAAAACAGCAGCAGAATCACAGAACTCAAGAATGGACTAACAGGTACCAAAGGGAAAGGGACTGGGGAGGATGGGTGGGTAGGGAGGGATAAGGGGGGGAGAAGTAGGGGGGTATTAAGATTAACATGCATGGGGGGATAGGAGAAAAGGGAGGGCTGTACAACACAGAGAAGGCAAGTAGTGATTCTACAACATTTTGCTATGCTGATGGACAGTGACTGTAAAGGGGTTTATAGGGGAGACCTGGTATAGGGGAGAGCCTAGTAAACATAATATTCGTCATGTAAGTGTAGATTAGTGATACCAAAAACAAAGCAAAAAAAAAAAAAAGGGCAGTTCCTGTGTGGTAACCTCCAATGAGTTCTACACAAGGGTATAAAGGGCATATAAAAGTGTAGGCAAAGGGTCTGTTTGTGTTTATACAGAGGATCAAAGCCTAATTGGGCTATCCCGAAAATGAACTAAGATACGATATGAAAGAGAACTTCCAACATCAGCACTCTCTGGAAGACTCATGCCAGAAGATGATCATCAAAAAACCCCAACAACGATCCACGCACTGCTACAGCTGTAGATGCACTCATCCCACCAGTTCCTGGACTTGCCATGGGAATGAGGAAGGAGATATCTAAGCTGGCCTGTGCATACAGTAAAACAACAAATTTGACTGGATCTATACTGTTGGAACTCAACCAAGAAGTAGGAGAAGTGCAAATTGTAGCGCTCCAAAATCTTACAACTACAGACTATTTACTGTTAAAAGAACATAAGGGATGTGAACATTCCCCAGGAATGGGTTGTTTTAATTTGTCTGATTTCTCTCAGACTGTTCAAGCTCAGTTGGACAATATCCACCATATCATAGATAAGTTTTCACAAATGCCTAAGGTGCCTAACTGGTTTTCTTGGTTTCACTGGAGATGGCTGGTAATTACAGGTATGCTTTGGTTATGTAACTGTACTCCTATTACGTTAATGTGTGTGCGCAATTTAAGTAGTAGCTTAAAACCTATACATGCTGAAGTTTCTCTACAGGAAGATATGTCAAAGAAATAATCAATCTTCCCATGTTTTCTTCCGCCTGCTACTTCTATAGCTTTTCTTCTTCCTTCCTAATTACAACCCTTAAATAGAATTCGTGCCTCATATCAAATTTACCGAGTATCATAAATCTTCCAAGTGGTAAAGATACCTCAAGACAAATGCTGGGCATAGAAGCCACAGGGCATAAATATGCAAAGAAGTAAAAAGCTAATCTTTTCAAACAATAAGGCTTCCCTCTCACTTACCAACTTTACATTTCCCTGTATGGCCCCGGAAGATGACTGGTTAGCCAGAGACGGGTAAGATTCCTCAAGGGAGGAACAACCTAAGACAGGCACAGTCACAGGGGGGCCATCAGGTGAGAAATTGGGGATCAACAGAGGTGAGGCTTAGAACCTCACCCCCCCTGTTCTGAGAGAAATCTTCTGCATACGTGGATGTTTTATTGCCCTTGTCTAGCTTGGATTAACACATAGTCTACAGGCACACACCTGATCATCTACATTTGCTCTCTTACAACGCTAAACTATGTTTTCTACCTTTATCTTGTATCTACCTACCACTTCAGCATTTTATTAAAAATAATAATAATAAAGAGAGAAATGTGGTATCCACATATAAATCAAGTATAAAAACCAAATGAGTATTCATATTTGAACTGACTGTTTATAGTTCATAATGCATGAGCAAAACCGAAAGTTTCTGTGATGACTGCCCTTGTACTGTTCACTATGTAACTTATTCATTATGTAAGAATTTGTTCTCCATGTAAGAACTTGTTTGTTATGCCTCAGAAGATTGGAGACTGACGAAAATTAGGCTTGGGGTGGATTAATGATTGTGCATTGAGTATTGACTCCCCTATACAGAATTTTATTGTCGTTAACAACCATTTGATCAATAAATATGAGAGATGCCTTCACAAAAAAAAAAAAAAAAAAAGGACAGACTTCCAATGGTAAAATAAATAAGTAACCGGGATGTAATGTATAGCATAAGGAATATAGTCAAGATATTGTAACAGCTTGGTAGGGGGATAGCTGGAACCTAGAATTATGTATATAAATGTTTTATCACTGTGTTGTACACTTGAAACTAATGTAATGTAATACTGTGCGTCAACTACCCTTCAATAAAAAATAATTATTTAAAAAAAAAAAAGAATCTAGATACTGTGTATAGTGCAGCAAACAAAGCAGTGAGATCTCCATTCTCAAAGGGTTTACATTCTATTGGGTTCCTTCCTCTTCCAGCTTTATCTTAGGGGAACCTAAGTTTCTGGACCTCTTGAATTGTTATCAGAATACTGCACAGTAATATTATACATTTATGGGAGAGGAGTTACAGCTCTTGTTGGATTCGCAAATAGGCCTGTGACCCACAGATTAAAATCCACTGCAGTGCATCTTTGGGGAATCTTTTCCACACCCAAGGTTTCAATCACAATGGCTAGGCTAATGATCCCCAAAGAGAGCAGAGAGCCGAGCTATCACTAGTCACACGTGGCTATTAAATTTTAAATTAATTAAAAATTCAGTTCATTACTTGTACTAGTTACATCTCAAGAACTCAGTCACTACATGAGGCTGTGAGCTTCCATATCAGACACTGTAGATAAAGAACATGTTTTTGGACAGCACAGAGGTTCCTAGACCAAACCCAGGACTTGAGTTCCAGCTCTGCCCCTTGTTATCCGAGTAATTCAGCAGCTTCTTTAGCTCTCTTCACATTCCAGCCCCTCATCTGTTAAAATACACTTCCTAGACCTGTTCTGAGGATTGAGTAAGTCAACTGACACATAGCACTTAACAAAAAGCTTGGCAAATATGCACCCGACAGATGTTAATGACACTTCTTATTATCGTGCATTCGCAGTGGTCCTGGACCCACTGGAGGCCAGCAGGAGTCCCACAGAGAGCACGCCCAGTCCTGAATGCACCAGCTTTTCCTTCTCCTTGCACTGCACAGGTAAGGATTCACCCAAACCAGACATGCACCCACTCATCAAGTGCACACCAAGTCCTGCAGATTCCACTTCCGTACTATCGCTCGACCCCCTCCCAGCCTCCCTCCAGCACTCCTGGCCGCTGCTCAGCTCAGGCTCCCGTCACTCCACCCGGGGATTGCCGTCACAGGCTCCTAACTGCGGCTCCTGCTGCCAGGCTGGCCCTACTTCAGTCCATCCCAACACTGATACGAAAACGAGCTTCCTGAATTGCAGAATCCATTGCGTCTCCTTCTGCCTTAACATCCTTCAGGCTTCCCGTAATTTCAGAACCAAGTTCAAACTCCTCAGCTGAGCAATACAAGTCTAACAAGCTACCTACTTGCCCAGATCCTGCCTCTTTCGGGTCCATCCCCATCACCCTACCATCTCAGGCTTTGAACACCCTCTCCTCCCAGGGAGGTGCAGTCTTTTCTCTACTCCCTTTTTCGTTTCACTCATCCCACGGGGCTGTGGTGTAGCTGAGAGACTAAGCCGGAGGTCTCTAGCCTTAGACTGCCTGCATTCGAATCCGGACTCTTCTACCTAATCTACTCAGTCCCAACCTCTATAAAATGGGATTTATCTTCTTCCTGGGGGAACTGTGAAAATTAAATAAATTAATACTTAAAAAGGCACCTGGCATCGATAGTCGTCAATACTATAGCTATTATTATCCTTCAAATACCTTCTCAGAGAAACCTTCCTTGGTAGCCACTGTCCACACTGTGGTCCTATATCGTCAGCCTGTAGTGCCTGTATCATAACAATCACTATACTCCTTAGGATATGGCAATTAATGACTCAGTTCCCTATCCTTTTACACACTATAAATTATTTGAGAGCAAAAATCCTACTTTGTCATTTAGTTCAACCCCCAGTGCCTGGAACTGTGCTTAGCACGTATCAGGTGTACAACATACGTCTGATAAATGAGTGTGCAAGTACCAAGCCTTGTCCTCTCTCCCAGGTCCCCATGGGCACTGAACACCCCTGGCCATTCCACAAGACAGCTTGCTGAGCATTTTCAAATCTGCACAGATTATACTCTCTCTCCAGATTACAATATGCCTCCAGATGTTAATCAACAATTTCTGAATACCTGTGCTGAACGCACTGGATGTGGAAAGCACGGTCTGTGACCTCAAGGAGCTCACCACTCAGTTCGCATTCCTGACGTGTCTTTCATTCATCCATGTTTCCGACGGATTGTGTTTCAGGCATTGGTGCTCTGAAGACACCGACTTGAATTAGACATATGTGAACCTTCTAAATAAAGTAGCCACTGTAAGAGAATGCTCCTAATGCCAGCCCTCTTCTGTCCCACCTCGATGCCAAAGCTGCTGTCTGACTCAGTTATTCAACATGAGAAAGCTCACCCCATGCTTGACAGAGCCTCCACTGGAGGCTGGGCAGGAAAGAATGTGGTTCTCCCATTAGGGAATATGGGTAAAAGTTAGTAGAAAAAGACTCTTTTGTCCGTTTCTTTCTTTCTGAATTGTCTGTGAGCTTCAAACTTTCACGCCCATCCTTGGATCTCAAAAATACAGATAGTCCAGCTTTGGTTGGGAAAGAAATTAATTATTCTTTCTAATGCCCTGTTCTAAGATATTTTTCACAAAGGGTAGAGGACCCTACAATAAAATCCCAGGCTTCTCACCACACGCAATTAAAAGAATTCCACTTACCCCATTACATAAATGACTTCTGACACATGGGCGGAAGAGGAACTTGGGTCAGCTCAATCTCCCTTCGATTGTTCAGACCTAAAGGAACACACTGAGTTTTTCTAGTTGCCACATTCCAGTAGCTTCTGTGGCCTCAGTCCCTACTCAGCTTCACAGTGAGAGTGTGGACCCTCTCGAAAGTAAATACAAATTAACTAGGTCACTTAGTGGTAAACCCTTACTTAGGTGGTAACGCCCCCAACCAAGCTGCTTCCAAGAACTTGAAGTCTTTGCAAAGCTGTCAGACCCTGGGGAGTGGAGGCTCCGAGGCCAGCCTCCCACACCTTCCCTCCCTCCCCAGCTCTGTCCCCAGCTCCCTCCCCAGCTCCCTGGATCTCCTCCTGCCTTTAGGAAATCCCTTGCTTCCCAGCCTAGAGCCTTCACATTGCAGGAGACGGTAAATGCTAGGAAGCTGCAGACACCTCTCAAACCCCACTCAAGCCACAGCCATTTTGGCCACAGATAACCCCAAAACCTTATTTTTGACAATCACCTTGATCCCGGTTCCTTTATCTAATATACTCAAAATGAGTAATCAAGGTTCCTTCTCCAACAAATCCTTCTCCCAGGGGCCAGTCAGGGTACATTC
Organism: Manis pentadactyla; assembly: GCF_030020395.1. Taxonomy (NCBI): domain Eukaryota; kingdom Metazoa; phylum Chordata; class Mammalia; order Pholidota; family Manidae; genus Manis; species Manis pentadactyla. Next base: position 9,384,175 of record NC_080031.1, on the reverse strand, counting down.
AGGATGTACAGAGAGCTAGTTATTTTGTTCCCCATTACGAACCCTTCAACTATGTTCCCAACTATCATTCATGTTTGAAAGATAACTGACTAAATAAAGCAGCCACCATAAGAGAGCCACTATTTGTCTCCTAGTTAGTGTGTGTGTGTGTGTGTGTGTGTGTGTGTGTGTGTGTGTGTGTGTAATTGAAGGCACAAACTACTGTTCAGAACTCAAGCCAGCATCTAAAAACATGCCTCATGCCCCTGGGTTGACAGAATTCAAGCCAAACAAAGAGAAATTTTTAGGCTGTTCTAGTAAAGAAAAATGCACGTGTGGTTTCTGTTAGACTTTAGGAAATGTTGGAAACACCTAAAGGAACCCCTCCCTCCAGGGAACCGCAGGCCTGGGAAATCAACACACAACCTCTCTTTGCTCCATCTCTTCTCTAGTACCAACCTCTGAAAGGTTGTTCCTGGAGTACTGCCCACAGACCCCTGCTCTTCCCCACACTCTCCCCCAACAACCTCACCCAAACCCGTGGCTCCAACAACCCACATGTTGATTCCAAAACCTATTATCACAAGGTTCAACTGTTCTGCCGAGAACTAGTTCCCTGCAGCCAGCTGACTGTAGGGCATAGCCCAAACCCTGCCTTCCTGGAGGTGCTCAAACCGCCTGTACTGAACAACCCCTCTGCTCCCCGCCATGCTCACCTCTTCTACCAAATAACTCTTCTCTGCCTTCCTGAGCTCAGCACCCGCACCACCGTCCACCGCCTAGTTATCCAAATGAGGAGCATCAGAAAGCCTTCCGGTGGTCCCTCTCCTCCACTCCCCACCTCCAGTCTGCCACCAGCCCTGCTGCTCCTCCCTCTGAAGCGTCTTTCATATCCATCCCATCTTCTCTAGCCCTGCTGTCCCTGTGCTGAACCAAAAGCCAGTACAACTGGCTACGTAAGAGCCTGGAAAGTTTTTCAAAGACAGGCTCCCACCTCTTCACTTGCTCTGGGGGTCTGGGCTGGGGCCTGAAGGATTTTAAACATACATCCCAGGTTTACAAACCTCTCAAGTCTGACCCTATTGAAATGGCTCCTTAACCATGCTGACAAATATTTAACAACCAGCTTGGTGGGCAGAGGGGAACGATTTATTTCATTTGCCAATTTCTGTGGTGTAAATATCCCACTGTGGTCGATTTCAAGCTATCGGTGTGATGTCCCTGAAGCTACAACTAGGAAACGATGAGCACATGGGCTGGTGTAAGCGGGCCTCAGTGCATGAATATGCCCAGACTGTGCCCCCTGCTCTCTCTCCTAAACCAGGTCTATACATGTCTCTTCCCAGGTTAAAATCCCTTGAAATTTTAGTCCAAGGAACTTTGCCTCACACACATGACCTTACATATAAAACCAACATTCTCTTCCCAACTTCTCAAGTTCCCCCACAGAAAGTCCTGCCTAAGCGCCTAATGTTCTGCTGACACAGACCCACTTGTGCTCCCCAAATAAACCATGCACCCTCATTCCTCCAAGCTTTGTTCATATTTTTCCCTCTGCTTAAATGTCTCTGCTACATGATCCCACAGGCCCTACACTTCACTGGCTGCACACCTTGGCCAGCTGAGCCCGTGTCACACAGAGGCCTGGCTAGCTCTTCCCTCTGACATGCTCAGAGCCTAATTCATTGATTTTCTTTCTTTCCCCCTGACCCGGAGCTCCGCTCCCTTTGAGCCTCAGGGCTATGACTGAGCAGTTATTCCTAGTGGCTCTGACCCTTGGAGATAACCTGTTGGTAAATCACAGAAAACATCTTTAAGTGGAAATCCTGGCTGCTTTTTTTCAGTGGATTCAAAAAACTGCATACCAACACGCTGTGTTTGACCTAACAATAAACCTTCCCTTTTAAACAGTGTTCCTGGTCTACAAAGTGCTTCCATGTACATGCTTCCATCTGATCTGTCCAACCTCCTGAAGTAGAAAGAAATGCATATACTCTGATCTCCATTTTAAAGATGAAGAAAATAAGGGTCCTTGGGGATACATGGAAAGTCAGTGAACTGTTAGTGAGCTAAGGATTTCAACGCAGGTTTTCTGCACCTGAATTCTCTGTTCTTTCCCCTGGAGAGTAGGACCACGCTGGCCAAAGCATTCACGTGGAGCTGGGAGGGGAAGAGTGGCAGAAACAGCCTCATTGATGCGACTGGGGAGATGTGAGTCTGCAGGGAGCGGGGACTGGGATGGGCCTGGTGAGACTGCCCACTGTCTCTGCCCTGCAGGAGGCAGCCACCTGCCAGAAAGCAAGATCATCTGGGAAGTGCAGTGCAGAAAAACACCTTGAAAGAAGAGAGAAGAGTTTGCCCTGACTGGTCAGTGGGCACGGATGTGAGCTGGGACAGTTGGCCAAATGTTGGCACTCCCCATGAGGTCACAAGCCCACAAGTGAACCCACAGAAAAATCAAGTGTTTAACCATATCTGAAGCAGGCAAGTTCTGCCTAAGAGCAGAGCTGTCTCAACAAGCTGGTGAGAAAGCCACAGGCAAGCCAAATCAGATAGCACCGCATGCCAGGGGAGAGGGCAGGACTCCCCAGGACTAGAGCCAGAACTAGACAGAGACTTCTAGGAGGCCAGTGAAGGGTTGGCCTGGGCCCAGCAGGGAGTCTTTGGGACCAGAGAGGCCAGCGCCAAGTGACAGCAGGAGAGCAGGACGAGGGGAGGGGAGAGGGGTAGGCCAGCTGCTGAGCAGAAAGGCTGGTGCCCCTGGGGCCTCTTCAGAGGTACATTTAGGAAACTGTCTTAATAATGGCTGTGCCAACTTGCCTCTACTGCCAGAGCAGCTTGATTTAGGAGCCAACCTAGGGTAGATTGGGGCAGCCGATTCCCCAGAAACAACTAGTGAAGTCCTGCAAGAGCATTTCAGAAGCCCAAGAAAAAGTGGCACGAGTCTATTTTACATCTGATTCAAGACCAAACTCAATTAAGAATAAGAATGTTTTCAAGGTGTTTTAATGAGTACAGCTTCCCATACGGTAGTTAATTTTGTCACTACGTGTGCGTCTCCCTCTAGTTACCAGAAGTCAAAGCCCCTTAAGCCGAAAGTGTAGGAGTCCTAAAGGTAACAGGGTAGGGAAGATACAGAAAGCCTTGGGCTCTGCCCCCCAACGCCAAGGAGAGAGGAGAGGCTGATGCACCTGGAAAGGACAAATTTGAGGGTCCTTAAAGGACAAAAGACACATGGAGGGGGGTGATATTTGTGCAGAAACCCTATCACAGTCAAACTACCAGATACCATGGAGGGACCTCGAAGCTCAAGGACAAACAGACTGCAGGTCTGCCGTTTGCCAGGAAGTCCCTTCAGCATCCCTGTCCCCCTGTTCCATCCGTCATCCGACTTCATTTGCCTCTAGCCCCAGGAAAAAACTGGTTTATGATAAAACTGTTACCTTGGGTTTTTTTTCCAATTAAAAGAATCGAAGAGCCCTCCCAAAAACTTTGATCATTTACCAACTCAACGGGAACCTCAGGGGCCTGGGGAGAGGCAGCACTGCCTGGACCTGGCGGCAGGACGTCAGGGTGCTCACAGCCTGACCTGTCCCATGCATGGTGCTATTTTCCACACAGGATTAAATGTCTCATCTTCACCAAGAACCTTGACAACTTTCTGGAAAGTTATCCACCACTCATGGTCACTTTTCAGTAGCAAGAAGGCAACAGGTACTGGTGAAAGGGTATCTCGCCACGACCCTCCTTACCCCAGAAGGACTCACAAGACACGGGCCCATGCAAGAGACTTTATTATCTGAAAGAGAAAACGGCTGTCCCCAGAGAGAGGGAGCAGCAGCTCGTGGGTGAGGAGTAGGGGTAGGGTGTGTTCTGCGTTGGTGATTGGATCTTAAGGGGTGGGCGACCATCTGGTCGGTGGTGATTGGATCTTAAGGGGTGGGGGTCTTAGCGTGCCAGAATTTGCCTTTAATTGGATAACTCAGAACACTGAACAAAATAAAACAGAAGTTGAATAACCCACAGTTTATGCCTGCCGTATCTATATCCAATCAACCTGCTTCAGGTTCAGCTCTGGGACCCACCCACATGGACAAGGGCATAAGATTTTGATGATCCACAAAGAATCCATAATTCTATCACTCAAAACTCATTCAAAGAACACCTTGAATAGCAACCTGTACAGAGAACAGATGAGAGAGCATGCTTTGGGGGGGCCAGGCACTGTGCTAGGGCACAGCAGGCACGAAGTATATCAAGATCTTGTCCTACCTTTAGGAATGGAGCTTAAAGTCTAAAGATAATTAATTACGAACAACCAGAAGTTTGCATCCTATAGTAAGAGGAAACTAACATGTACTGAGCACCCACTGTGTGCATTTTTCATATACTATCACACTTAAAAGTCAGGATTTGAGGAAAATAATATTCTTCTCTTCTGTACTCAAACTCCATTCTGTCCTCCTCCATTTCTTTGTATCACGAACACATGATAAGCGTCTCATTTTTCTGTCACCAAAGATAGCAACCTTCCCTAACTCCAAGGGCTGATCACTGGGGGCAGAGGGCAAAGAGTCACCCAAAATGGGATCGTACACTTTTTGCTTCCAGCAGCCTTTGCGTGTTGAGGTTACTGTCTTCTCCGTTTTCCTCTGATTGCTCCGCTCCGCTACCTTGTGGTCTCCACCAGCTGCATCTGCTTGCACCATATCCTCACTTCACTCCCACAATCAAGTTTCCACCTCATTGCTTAATACAAACTGTTCTCTGACCAAAGGTCACCAATGACCGCCTACCGGCCTTTTCCCTAACCTGATTCTTCCTGACATTTCTTTAGCATTTGACATGACTGTTCCTTCTTGAAGAAAAGTTAAGTATCCCACCCTTAGCTTAATTTCAGCAGTTCTCAGTGAAAGAATCTAACGCATTCAATAAGCATTTCTGCAGCACCTACTATGTGCCAGGCTCCATTTTCATCTGAACACAAACATTAAAATTAAGAGAAAAACATACTTGGTCCTTAAACAGTTACTCTCCAGGGAACGAAGAGACATTGCATTGAATTATGAGATTACCTACAGTAAGATCACTGCCTCACGGAGGTGGGATGGCAGAGTGTATGTATATACAAAGTTCAGTACCATCCAAGGGAAGAGGGGGGCTGCATGGGAGTAGGGCTAGGGCTTCACAGAGGAGGCAGCACTGGAGCTGACGTTTAAAAGACGAGTAATATTTTCCCAGACAGACCATATTCCAAGTGGAGGGACTGGCACATGCCAAGAAACAGGCATGAAAAAGAGACACAAGTTCAAGTCACGGAGCCCACGCTCCGCGAAGCTGGAGATGCAGATGGAGGCGGGAACGGCAAGACCCGAATCAGAGCAAGTAAGCCAAGTCTGCACCTTGAAGGGCCTTGCAGGTCCCAGAAACAGGCCTTGAGTTCACCTTGCAGCTGATAAGAAGGCACTGAAGATTCTGGACAGGGGAGCAACTTGTTTATTACAAGAAAGCTGAGGGTTACGTAGGAGGCCTGTAAGGAAGCCCTCTCAGCAGAGCAGAGAGGATAAAGGCTCATGCAAAGGAGGAGGTGGGAATGAGAGAGATGAGGGAGAGATTCAGGGGGCACCTGGAGACAGATGACGGCAGAAGGCAAGGGAGAAATTGAGGACGTCCTGCTTCCTCTCTTACCAGCACCTGAAGGCAGTTCGAACTCTTTGGTATCCCCACCGCTTCAGCACAGTGCAAAACACATGAGATGCAAGCAACGAATACCTGCCGACTAGTTAATTACTACCACCTTCACCAAGTAACGGGACGATACGGCAGTAGCAGCAGATACGTACATGAGGGAGGGCGGGAGAGCTGCTACGTGGGTTACAAAAAGATTTCAGGGGACCCCATCGGGGTTCCAGGTGGCATCACATATACTCATCTTGGAGTCATGCCTAAAGTAAACTACTCATCTATTAAAACTGAGCATATATGGGAAACAGTACAAGTTCAGTAGAGCAACAGCCCTGGCGCTGGCCTTGGAGGTCCAGGCCCAGCTCAGGCTCCGCACTCACTCCACAGAACACAGAGCAAAGCAGCGACCCCGTGCTGAGCCTGGGTTTGCTTCTCTGCAGAATGAACTGAGTGTGCTAGACAACCTCAAAGGCCCCTTCTGGCCTTATAAGTGCCGTGAAGTAAGGAAATCTTCCAGGAAAATCGGTTTGAAAACAAAGTGATTGGCAGAGAAGTGAGTGGTGTGAACTAAGCCAGGAGAGGTGGCTCAGGCAGGACAGTGCGGGAGGGGAAAGCAACCTGAGACCAGCTGTGGCGTAGATGCCCAGAAAGGCAACTCACAGGCACGGAGACACACAAGTGGCTTCCGGGCTCACTTCCTGTGTATGCTTTTAGATCCCTGCTTCTCTTTATTGCTATTCTGTTTCCAACTTATCATTTTATCATAGTCTGTAATTCCTTTAATAAAATCGCTGACCAACCCTTACAGCAGGAAACGGCCTAAACAATGATCTAGTCTAATTCTCCCCCTTTCAAAACAGGGAACTAAAGGCCAAAGAAGTTCGAGACATATGGACAGCCATTTAATAGTACTGCAATACTGCAAAAAGTAAAAATAAAAAGTCAGCCTACTCTTTGAGCAGAGTTCTGCCCAAAACACCCTACTGCCCTCTAGGTACCCGAATATAAACTCCCAGAGCATAAAGTATCTTGCCTTTTTTTTTCTTAATCCTTTGGTGCTATAGCTCATAACAACGTTAAGTAGTAACAGCCATTTATTCTGCAAAATGTACGTGTCATCAGAGAAGGCAAGTAGTGAATCTGTGGCATCTGACTACACTGATGGACAGTGACTGCAATGGGGTATGGGGGTGAGGACTTGATAATACGGGTAAATGTAGTAACCACATTGTTTTTTCATGTGAAACCTTCATAAGAGTATATATCAATAATACCTTAATAAATAAGTAAGTAAATAAATATATTAAAATGAAAAAAGTAATGTACATGTTGTCTGCTACCATTGAGTGTGTTCTAGGTACCAGTGTTGTTCTAACCACTGGAGACCCAGCACTGGGCCAGGCCCTTGCTCTTAAGTATCTCAAATTCTTGTAGTATAGTAGTAGGGATGCAGAGGTGGGAGGCAGATCCTCAACAGAGAGCTAAGTAAAAAAAATATGATAATTTCAAAGGCAAAAAATATTAGGAAGATAATAAAATTGGGGAGTGAGGCATCTCAACAAAATATGTTGTGCCAATAAGGTTGTGCCAATAAGTGGCAGTCTTGGACTTGAACTCACCCAGAGCTGAGTGACCAGGGCAGCAGTTTGTCTAACAAATGCTTACAGAATGAAGGATTGATTGACTGTGACTGTGTATAAGTCAGAAGGGTCCCTTGTGTATTTCTAATTTGGAAGGGAATTCAGAGGAACATTCTAGTGAATTCTGCTTTGATTTTAGTTCATCCTAATGAATCTCTAGCTAGTCATCAGGGAAACATAGTTTGTAAATTGAACCAAATATTTTTCATTTCATTCTATATCTCTATCCACGGTGACAAAATGGACTTGAACATTTGTTTTCCTCCTTTCCTAATATTTAACATGGTTCTCACACAGTACATACTCAAACAATATTTATCACTGATGTTGATGGGGATAAAACAGATTACAATACTTTAATACAAGACTAATAAGTGCTCATAAAACATTTAGACATAACAAGTTAAAGTTGTTTCTCAAAATAGGAGACTTATATATACTTAGTTCCACAAATACAGTCTCACAAAAAACGGAATAAGCATTGCAGGGTACATACAAATCCAATCTTCATCTCACAAATGTCTCATGCTTCAAAGGCTGTCTTTAAATCTTATCTTGCCTCTTTTTTATAAGTTTGTCTCATTTTTCTAAGAGTTCTCACTCTGCATCTTCTCCCCTAATTGCACCCCATTCCAAAAATGCCACTCATCTCAAACTAAGAAGACAGTCCTGCCCGCTTCCCCCATTCATTTCAAGTCTCCCACAGAGCCTCATGGCAGCCAGTACTGACGAAGCTGAAATCAAAGTTTCAGACTGCAGGAAATTCAGCCCCAGGCAAGATACGAACCACACCCTCAGGGCTCCTTACTTGGCCCCTCCCTTACCCCTGAGGGGGATCAGGCTCCAGAAGTGCCACAGGAAATGCTAAGGGACAACACAGGCTGCCACAACGTATCACACAGCCCTGACCACCCTCTGGACCAGTAGTATTTCAATGTCTGCCAATCCCAAATGACTCAGCAAAGGTGCCACAAGGAAGAACAACCACAAGCCCCAGGGCCTGCCCTTCAGATGGGATAATCTTGGCCCCAAATGACAGCAACATGAAAACATCCCTTTCCCTTAAATTTACAGGGAAAGGAGGTGAAAAGAAGTAACCAGAAAGTGAGCACCTACTGTGCATCAGGCACTGAGAGGTGCCTTACCTTTATTACCTTCAACCCAACCTACAAGGTGGGTATTACCCTGACCCCCTATTTATGCAGGAGGAAACTGATGATGCCAGGCTGCCTGACTGAAGAAACTGTGCTACAGGCTGGCATTTTACTCCACAGAGGCAGGCTAGAAATTGCTGCCTGCATAAAAGTCCAATGCAAGCCACTGAGACATCATCTACACTGGTATGGAACAGGGGTGGCCTGGGCGCTTTTGGACAGTGTTTTGCAAAGATGAACAGCCTTAGAAGTAGAAACACATGCTCTTTCTCAGCTCTTCCCTATCACTCTCAAACCCACAATCAGTAGCCACCTGTGCTCAGGTGCTCCCTCACGCAGCCCCAGCTGGGTGTACCCTGTCCTCACCTAGAAGAGGACAGGCCAGGTCTCTAAGTCTCCCTGGGGTGGATGGATTTAACCCAACTGCTGACATCAAGGCAAGTATATATTCAATAGGCAAATCAGAATTTCTTGCTGATAAGAGTTGAGCCACCATCCCATGGCCAAAAAGCACCTTACCTGCCCTAGGGAATATTCAGGGTTAAAAATATATATACTTATATAGACACGCAGAGATTGATACATATGTAAGATTTATATATGTTAAGTATATGATATATTTATTTTTAAAGCTTTATTTATTTATTTGTTATTCATTTGTTCATTCATTCTTGGGTACCTGTCCTCTTATCCTGAAATGTGTCTGGAGTTTTCAGCATAGTGCCAACTGTTTCTTACTAACCCTATGAGGATACCAGTGAGCTGATTAAGACAGTGGAAGTGAATCATCTCCAAACAGCACCCACAGGGGTCCTAACCTAGTAAGCAATTGGGGACAGATAGTCTGGGGCTCTAGATTCTCTGTGGCTAGGAGAGACAAGGTCAGGAAAATGCACAGAAAAGAACCCAAACATGTCTAAGTTTTGAATCCTTTGTATCAATGGTGCTTGTGAGAAACAAAACAGAGCTTTTGTTTCCTGCTGCCCATCCTCTGCTGGTGAAAACAAAGGAAAGTGAAACGGTGCCATGTCTAGCAGAAGCTGGAAGAGAAGCCTAAGGCCTGGTTATCCCACATCCATGGCTGGGATTCTCCGATCAGTAAGGCACGGGCCATCTCTGCCCATTCTGCAAGATGGAGGAACAAGGCTCTATGTTGAGAGTAGATTGCTTCTGTCTCCCAACACAAAATGTCCATCCAACTCCACTTAACTAAGGGAAGGCCTTCTACCAGGCAGGACATCCTTCACAATGAGGTCTGGCCAATTACCAGGATTACCAAATCTAACAGTCACTGCTGACCTCTTCTTGGATGCGCTTGTCACATTTTACATGTTTACATTTATTTGTCTGACTTGCCTTGACCGCTTAACAGATGCTCAATAAAAATCTGTTGTTGGACAAATGAAAGGACGGACAATAAATAGACTAAATTCTTCAAGAGCAGAAGGCAGTCAAAGCTCAGTGGCTGGCACACAGCAGCCAAGCTCTAGGCATTTGTGGAAGCTGGACCCTCCTCACTGCGGCAGCCTAAGTGAATGTTCAATGTGTCCCTCGGGGGAGGTAAAATCCAGCCACAGCTTTTTGCGGGCACTGCTGCTTTAAAAGAATAGAAGCACGCTGCAACAGCTGCTTATAATGTCTGGCCTTTATTTTCCATTTCCCATGGATTTTAATTACCCTTGTTGTCAGCACACATTAATAAACCTCGGTTGGTATAGAGTCAGGTATACACATGTATTACGCAATATAGAAAAAGGCCTGAATTGGAAGCACCATGACATGACCACCTCTCCCTGAGTCAGGCCGCCGCCATTACTTACTTAGCTGTGTGGGTGTGGACATGACTCAGAGTTTCAATTTCCTCAAGTGCTAAGTGGACATACTCCATGTATCTGCCCCTAGGATGCAGAGACAAATGAAGTCATGGATCGCTGTGCCATAAGCGTGTTCCTGGAAGGCTCGGTGTGTGCCAGACACTGTGGTAAGTGCCACGGCAAATTACTAAGAATAATTATCGTCTGTGCCCACCTTCCCGGAGCCCATAGTCTCGTAAATCTCTTTGAAAAGGATAAAGTGCTACCCAAATTAAGAGATTTACGATGCATTGTTATTGCCAGCATGATTTTCGTTTGTGTCCACGTGGACGTCATTCTCGGCTGCTCTGGCGGGACACTCCCCACGGCAGGTGTCAGGGTCCCCTCTTTCCTCTGTACCTCCCTGCTGGGCTCCCAGTTCAGGGCTCCACATGACGGTGCCTCAATAAATAAAGGCTACCATAAATAAATTCATGGGCTGCCTTCAGGCCTGACATTACACCGCATAAAGTAGGGCCACCATTTCTACTGACAGCGCTTTGGCTCTTGGATTCCGCGGAGCGAAGAGGAAGGAAGGAGCAAAATGCCAGCAGAAAACTGTTCTGTACTGACAGCTGCAGAGGGAGACCCAGCTTAATATCACCATCTTCCTAGGTCTTGGAAGACGTCGGAGCCACAGATGCCCACACCCCATTAAATTAAGTCCTACTGTCAATGGGAGAAGAGACAGCCTCTCACAGGCAGCCCCCAGCTCCTCCCCCATTCATCCCTCGGTTCAAAGCAGGTGGAAGACATTACAACGCCTGATGTCCAAATTTTAGAAAACAAGCTAATTCCCTTTCAGTGATATGCTCAAGTAATATGTTTTTAAATAAACAGGGGTCTATGTTGCATTGTTCATTTGCTTACTGTCTGTCTACCCCCTGCAGGACATAAGCTCTACTAGGGCAGAAACTGTTGTTTCTGGTGTCTGGAACAGTAGCTGGCGTGTAATACATGTTCAAGAAATATCTGGTGGATTCATTAGCAGGGAAAAGGGAGGTAGAAGGAAGGATGCATCTATTCCAAAATCCTTCTCTCCTGCAAGAGGAACCACCATTGCCCTAACCTGGAATCACAAGGCTGAAAAAGTATTGTGTTACCATAGCAACCACAGCATAAAATAAAAGCACCCTTCAAGGCTGCCATGGGTCTTTGGTGGGGAAAGGCTAGCCACTATTTGCAGACTATACCTGGGCCCCGGGGCATCCACCAGCCAAAATACTGTTCCCAATGTGCTCTTGCTATCAGAGCCTCATTTTGGGAAAGGTCAACCACTTTTCACCTAAATTTGCCAAATTTGACTTCTTGAATAGAGATCGCCTTTAGGAAAAAAACAGCCTCTGGTCTCTGGGCACTTACTGTGCAATGGAAGACACAGACAACACATAGGAAAAAACACAAAGGAAACCAACAGGCTTAAAACAGATAGACAAGCCAATACGTACTAACCCAGACTTACATAAATGATATATAAGGGTGTAATTATTCAGCTTCAAGAAGACTGTTTGCTTTGAAAAATGATTTACAATAGAATTCTATGAAAATCAAATTTCTTTCTGGTCCTTCATTCGATTATTTATTTCCTCAATACATGTTTAGTGAGCAGCTACTATGTTCCTTGCAAAGAGCTTAGCAGACCCTAAACAAAAACAAACACTAAAAAAAAATAAACTGTCTTCCTTTCTAGCTTATGATCCAGTAATGGACACCCTGCGACCAAGTATTCACAATTTAGGAACATAGATGTAATAAATACCTGAGTCAGGAAATACCTCCTGGAGGAGAGGAGAACTAAGCTAATACCCAAAGGAAAAGAAGGGCAGGGGGCAAAGTAGGTGAGCATCACAAAGAGGAATTCTGTCTGAAGGAATAATGTCCATGACCACCTGAAAGTCAAAGAATTCATTCCATTGCCTGCCCTGGCTGGAGGCTGAGAATCGGAAGCAGCAGTTCCTGGAGCAGGAGGTGGGGGCAGAACTGAGTTCCTCCAGTTCATTCAGGCAGCAGAGGGAAGAATTAAAGGGCAGGGGCTGCAACGGAAGCAGGAGGGCAGTTAGGAGGGTGTCTGAATAAGACATGTGAGTGATGGTGATGGTCTAGAGAGGGGGCACAGGAAGTGGAGCTAAGCAGACAGGCTTGAAGAACATTCTCTCCCGAGGGAGGGAAGCCTCATGAAATTGAAGGATAACCGATCCCCAGTGCAGGGAACAGAGGGAGAGGAGCTGGGTGGAAGGGAAAGATGATGAGTTCAATGATAGCCCAACAGCTGAGCTGTGAAGAACATCCCAATGGAAATGCCCACTAGCCAGCTGGAGGTATGAGTCCAAGGTGCAGGGAAGAGAGGAGGTCTGAGACACAGATGTGATCGACATCACCATACAGGATAGTCAAAGCCCAGAGAGTGGATGAAGAAGCCCAAGGACAGTATGTGGACTTGGGGATGGAGAGGAGGATGGGAGGAGAAATAAGAGGCATGGAGTTAGAACCTTTGGCAGAACAACACTGAAGAGACAGACAAGGGCAGCCCACAAATGATAAGACTCAGTTTCTGTCAATAGATCAGAAAAGTGACATCTCATAAATAATTGAAGAAATCACACACCACTGTTGCAGCTCACACTGACCCAGAAGCGCACTCAGAGCCCTCATAGACCACCAAAAAATCTCACTTTCCCTAATAATGACATTAGCATAACTCTTCAAATTCTTCGACTTAATTTTGTCTTACAAGACGCACAAGAAATGTATATTCTCCGTTTTATAGATGAGAAAGACAATGAGGTCCAGTGAGAGTGAGTAAGCTGCCCAGCACCACAGAGAGAAAATGAAGACCGAGAGCCTCCAGCACAAGCCACCTCAGACGGTGCCCTGAACTGGGGCTAGGGCAGTCACCCTAGTGAACACCATCACCCTGGCCCCCAAAGGCAGGCCAGGCCTGCCTGAACTCCCGGGGTTCCTAGGTGACTACAGCTCCGGCCTGGGTAAAACGGGCTCCCCAGACACAGCGTGGGCTGAGCATTAGGTGGATCTGCAGGAAACCTGTATTCTACAGCCATCAGTGCCACTCACCAGCTTGGTGGCCCTGCACTTCTCTGCTCCAAGTGGAAATGACCACACAGATCCCATCCACCATGAAGACCAGAGTCTCTGAGACGCAGAATCAGAACTGTAAGTACCAACAGGTGACATCTGGGTATGAAAGAAGGTGATGTCGTGGGGAAATCCAGGTCCTAAGGACCTTCCTCACCTCTCCCTCCAAGCAGATGTCTTCTCAGATCTATTCTTTTTTTTATGCTCTAGTCTGAATTCTATATTCTACTGAAACGTTTACATGTTGATCTCCACATGGGCTGTGAGCTCCTCAATGGAAGGGCCATTTGAATCCATCTTTGTATCCCAAGCACAAAGCACAGTCCTCGATTCCCTGTGTGTCCCCAGTAAATGTCTGCAGAACTGGGAGAATTACGTCTCCCAAGTTATCTCATTTTCCAGCCTAATCTGACTGCTGAATAAAAGGAAGGCCAATTAATAGAGGCATTTTGGGAAGTAATCCAAGCATGGAGAAGGCATCTCAGAGAGAGAGGAATCCTTCGTGTTCCTAAGAACTTCCTGACTGGCAGGCCACTTTTCCTCTGTTCACCTCTAAGGCTGGCTCTGTCTTCTAACACATGTGGCTGGCAATTTCCTCCGTAAGTCTGCAGGGCTCCCCAGCCCCCAGTGGAGCATCACTGAGACCCAAGTAATCGTAGTACAAACCCAGGGTTTCCTTTAGAATCTGGAAGAAACAGCTCAAGTTACTAATAAGTCTCGGAAGGAATATTTTCAAAGTACAATGACCAGATGGTCTCTCATCTTCAATGAGGACGAAAGAAAATGAGTTTTGATTATACCAATGGGGGATTTCAGTTAGATTTTAGAATCTAATCTTAGCTATTAGAAGAACTTCCTCAATAGTAGGACTTGAAAACATAGAAAGAAGTAACAGAGAGAGGTTGTGCAGTCTTTTCTGGGCTTTTTTTTTTTAAATGAGATCTTCCCATCAGGAAGATATTGTTTATCATAGACACAGATAGAGATAATACATACTATCACCCAAGCTAAGGGCAAACTGTTCTCTGGAGAAGTTCCACCCTATTCGGAGTAACCTTTATTACTGCCATTCTACTCAACCCTCAGAACCAACGAAAAGGTCAGAAAGAACTTCCGAGTGTAATAACCCAGCTAGGAAACAGGTGCTTGCCAGATGAGGACAGATTGCTCTGAGAGGTCAGAGGGCCCTCAGCTTAAGTTAGGGAGAACAGGAGACCTCAGCTAAACAGTATCTTCTCTGATGAGAACTCATTCCATCCTGCTGGCTGCTCCAGAAACAATGACGCCCTCTTCCTTATTTCACAGACTTACCTATCCTCAACCTGTAGACTTACGTCTCCCCCTGCCTCCTATAGGAACAAGGTATGAAAAGGCCGATGAAAAAAAGAATAGGCTCCCAATTTTTAAGAAGAGCTGAATGTCTAAAAGTACCAGGAGATGATACACCGAACATGCTCCTCGTGGTAGAACCAGCATGGGTAAAATGATGAGCTTTATCTTCTCCTCTGCTGTCCCAAACTTTTTGTTAACTAGCCATTTCATCACACACACCGTACCCATTGGCTTTTATACAAATCTCTTTCAAGACAATAAGCCAGAAGACCTCTGGAGAGACTCAAAACTGTCCCTCAACTAACTGTCCGCTGTCTTTCTGTATTTTCCGAATTGCTGAGGCAAATCACCCAGGGGTTATCACGTTCACCCTTCCCCAGGCTGGGCCCCAAGACAAATTCTTATTCCACAGTTGCAAAAGAAAGGGGAAAAACCAAGTGGGTTGTTCATTGTTTTTTCAGCCCCCTCATTTCCTGACTCAACTTGCTAACCAGAAGCAGCAAAGACTACGCAGCTCTGTGGTCAGATTGCGGAGGTAAGAGGCACCAGGCGGGGAGCGGGCATTACCACAGTGATGCGCTGACACGGAGAGACCTTAAGAAGAACAAAGAAACTCCAGAGATGTGATAGTGAGAGAGCAGCCCACACTTTAGGCCAGAGGCCTGAGGTCCAGGCCATAAACCAGATCTGCCACCGTGACAGGCCTAATCTCGTTTCTCTACCTCATCTACAAATCAGGGCTGAATAACCGGGTTCTTGACGCGGTTAGTGTGTGCAAAGGTCACACCATCCGACCAAAAAAAAGCTTCAGGCTCTCAAGTGAAGAAGCCATGGATTTCCTTACCTGCTCCTCTGCCACCACCTGTCTTAGCTAAGCGGCAGCCGCCTTTTCCTGGTGATGACTTTCAGCTCTATTATCTGCATTGAAACCCCAGACACGTGTGGTCTGAAAACAGAGGGGAACCCCCTACACTGGGACTCTCTTGAGGAGGTGGCACATGGCTGCCCGCAGTGGCCTGGGGGTGGCAGGCATCTCTTTTCACCCACTGAAAGCATCACCGTCCTGCCTCCCTCCTCCCACACGGAGGCCCACATTCGATTTTCCATTATGCCTCCCTGGCGGAAGCTTTCCCCTCTCCTCTGAGAGAAGAAAAGGCCTCAGGCTCCAAAGTCACAAGGCAAGAGCTCACAGACCCCCAAAAGCCCACCGAGATATTGAAAAGCCGGACCACCCTTCACACCAGGTACAAGAGCCTGTGGGTGAGTCACCACACGGATGTGGGCTGCAGATGAAAGAATCCCAAGTGGGCAGAGGCTCCCGGAAAAGCCCTCAGGCCTCAAAAAGCTCTTTTACACACAGCAGTCCAGCAACCACCCCCAGGCTCTCAGACCAGCTTGGCTCAGTGTCTAAACACCTGCTTCAAGTGGAGGCGGGGGGTGGGGGGAAGGCAGGAAGGAAATTCCCTACAGGCAGCTTAGCCATTCAGAGGCCATAATGAAGGAGTTACCCTAGAAGCAGTTATCAGTGACCAGCATAGCAACTGGCGGATAGTCGGTACCTAGGATAAGCTCACGAAGCAGGGCAGATCCATCACCTGGTAATCTGCCCCACGATCATCCCCGTCTCTGGCCTGACACAAACTGGCACCCCGAGTGCATAACCACCATGGAAACCCTCAAAATACCAACCCCCATAGAGGAACCCGGCCAGTGTGAATCAGCCCACAGGCTCCATCTCCACCTTCTCAGTTCCCACAAACTGTTTGCATCTGGAAACCACATCTACGGCCAAAGGCTGGCTGCTTCTCACGGAGAGTGTGCCTAGGCCAGTCAGCCTCCCCGACCCCCACTGCTGCAGCCCACAACGCCTGCCCATCTCCTCAGCGGCCTTCCCAGCCCCCTGACCTGGGCTCCTCTTCCTTCAGAAGCTCCCACTCCACGTGGATGTGTCCTCAAGCACACAAGGGCCAGCTCCTTCCAGGCCCTGGGGAGATGGTGCAGTGTAGCTGTCCAGAGCTCAGGCTCTGAAATTCAAAGAATGTGGTTCAAATCTCACTGTTGCTTCTGTTTGACCAGGAGGAAGTTAATCTCTGAACTTCAGATTCCCTGGCCATAAAACCACCTGGGGGGTTTCTTGTGAGGATTAAATGTGACCTGTATTTAAGGCGCTTAGCAGAAAACTTGGCACAAAGTAAGCGGCACTCCTCACCCGCAGGGAATTATGGGTCGGGTAGAGATTTTTGCTAGTTTAACCTTATCCAGCATGGATTATTATGTATTCTGCTGACAAATCACAGGTCTCCTTGGCATTTGTTCATTGCTTTGTGTGTGAGATTTCTTTCTCCCACACCCCTGTGTTTCTCGTACATGGCAGGGTATGTGCATGGAGGTGATGGGGGGAACATCTGGAGGCATGTGTCACCCTGCTGCCCTGGAAACCGAAGCAAGACCCCCTCCAAAGGTCAGAGGAGAGTGCTGAAGAACCAAGATAGAGATCAACAATGGATATTCATCACCTGCGAACCCACACACCAGGGAGGCTGGCTCCAGGTGACCTGTCCACCAGGCTGAGCAAGGTCAGTGAGAGGCACCAACCAAGGTCACATGTATATAGATAGCCAAGCAGAAACCCTGAGGCTCCGGGTTGGAAAGACTCTCTAGCTGCCAGCCTTCTAGACATAAGCAGCCATGACAGGATAGGAATGATATACAGAAGCGGGGACAGTGCGGCCAAGGGCAAATGGTGGTCATAAGGAGGGCACCCTGGGGAGAGAGAAGCACAGAGGTGCCCTCTGCAGCCCCTGGACAGAGAGCCTGCACTCAGCCATACATACGCACTCACCTGCCCAGTGTCACTCTCCCTCCCTGCTCCAGAGAATGATGACAAGATGCCATCCAGGAAGATGTGGCTCCACGTAATTGCTAACTTTTTGCTGTAACCCAGCAGGTCAGAGATGGGCTCTGATCCTCAGTTTGGGCTTTGATTATTTACAGCCAAGGGATAGGGAGAGATACAGGTACTAATTCTAAGAGTTTGCCCCATCAACTTCAGACTACATTATTCAGGGTGCTCCGGGGGCAACATGGACAGCAAAAAATTGTGCCATCTTATGTTACATGGTGGCTAAGACAACAATTCCGGTTAGACTGCTGGGAGAACAGTGCAAGGATCAGGTCTCATCCTCACCATCCATTCTTGGAAAAGCAAGAATTAGTTGCCTCAAATACCACTCTGAGCATGTCTCTCCCAGGTTCTGGAACCTACAATGGCTCCCCATTGAGTTGAATCCTCTTTGCATATAAAGCACACTAGCAATAGGGTCTCAATACATCTTTGCTGACTAATTGAAGTTCAAGCTCTTCAGCATAAATTAGAATCTGTCAGCCCATCAACTCACCACCTTCATTTTTCCACATCCTACACTTGGTCATCCATCCCCACCTGAAGTCAACACAGCCGAACTGCTTTTACCAATAGGCATTTAGTCCCCCTTCAAAACTCAGCTCTCCACCAGAAGCAAATTCTTGGTCACCTAAGGCTGGGGAGTGGGGGACAGGAGGAATGAAGATGAGATATAAAAGGTACAGGTTCCTTTCTGAGGACATGAAAATGTTCTAAAATTAAGCATGGTGATGGTTACACATATTTGTGAATATACCAAAAACCACTGAATGGCATACTTTAAAAATGAGCAAATTGTATGACATATAAATTGTATCTCAATAAGGCTGTCACCAAAAAGAAACTCAGTTCTGGATTCATTTCCTCCAGGAAATTTTCCTTGATTCACAAATAAGGATAATTCCATTCCAAACAGTAGAAAAAAAGAAATCATTGATTCATTCATTATTAATTTGTTCATCAACAAACATCTATTGATTGCCCTGAGAAGTCAAGTATGGTGTCAGACAGCAAGGATATAAAGATGAA
The DNA here is from genome assembly GCF_030020395.1 of Manis pentadactyla. NCBI lineage: Eukaryota > Metazoa > Chordata > Mammalia > Pholidota > Manidae > Manis > Manis pentadactyla. The sequence goes on along the minus strand of NC_080031.1, from coordinate 9,365,508 downwards.
CCAGGCAAAACGGGACTTGGAGTATTTCAGTACTGTACCCCAAGGTCCAAGATCCCCAAACCATGCAAACCTTATCATTTTCCCCACTTCTTTCTTCCTAGGGTTAAGGAGAAAAAAGGGGTCCCCTGATTCTGTTTATATTTTCAACTTTGTGCCATTAAAATCCACAAACTGGGGCTCTCTCAGCCCCCTGCCTTGTACCACGTCAGACAGGCCTGCACTGTGCTTTTCTCTGCGGTGAGAGGTAGATGTGGAATAGGGAATGGGCAGAGGAAGGATGCCATGCTGAGCCTGGAGTGCTCATGCGTCTGGTCCCTGATGTGGGGCCAGAGCAGAGTCATTTTCCAATCATTTTCAAATTGTGTAATGTGCGAGGGGTCCCAGGTGTAGCTACAAAACACGTGAGCCTATAACCTCACACTCTCAAGCACACATCCACTTCACACATCCTCTTCACCAAATAATGGCAATAGTCCTTCACCCTTGAACAAGGAGAAGTTGACAAAACGTTTTCCCACGCAGTACTCTTGAGACCTCCCATTAATCCACAGATCTCCCCCTCCACAGATGGAGACCGTGAAACCAGAGAGATAAAGTGGGGCACCCAAGGTTCCCCACCTCATACATAATAGAACTTAAATTTAAACCTTTCTCCCCTGACTGTAAGTCCAATATTCTTTGTGCTTTACTGCCTCCGAATGCCAACTCTTTCTCAGGGGTTCTTGTTGGGCATGTACGAGCACCTATTCACTTGATGGCTTCCTTTGTTTCCAAGAAGCCTTTCATTTCCAAGGCCTAAAAATGATAGGTTTTTGTCTTAGCCACAATCCAAAAACACTCCAACAGGAGGCAGTATAACAATGGTTAAGAGTAGAGATTTCAGTCAGACAAATTTGTGTTTGAATCCAGAGTTGGTCTTTTTCTACATATTCACACACACACTTCTAATCCAACAAGCCTCCATTTAAAGGCATTGCCTTGAACTACACATAGGAGGTGAAAATCCTGATTTTAATTGCATGTTCCCTGCTCCCCCCAAAAATGAAGATTCCGATTGGCTTAAAGATGGCAGTGTGAGAGGTGAGACAGAAACCTCCTCCCCAAACCACATTGATTATGAAAATACAGCAAATAGGACTAATCCTGAAAGAGCAACAGGAAAGAACACTGCAACAGACTGCCTACATCTGGGGAAAAGAGCAGACCTCATGGAAAAGGAATGTATATCAATGATAACCTTAATAAAAAGAAATTGCTACAGGGGACCCAGAACTCAGGATGAGTCAAGCCCTTCATTCAAGCAACAGAAGGAGGGTTAGAAGCTTGATGGGTGGAGAAGGGAAGGAAGGATGGCATTCCACATGGGTAGAACTTGGCTTAAGAAGAGAAGAGTATTCTCAGTTGAGAAAAAGTAAAGAGTGGAAGAAAAGTCTGCCAAGGGAGGCTGTGGGCACCTTGTAGAAAGCTACAGGCTAATAGTGCATAATCACAGAGGATCCAATGTAGGTTTTTGAGCAGGGAAATCAAATAAAGCATCCTTGGGCCATTCGTATCTCACTAATGGGGAAAATGAGATTGCTAAATATGACATCAAAGTCTCCTGTCAAACTGGCAGGACCAGAATCAAAGCTGAGCTTTCCAGGATCCCTGATGTTTCCTGGGATCACTCTTCTCAAACATACATATGTATATATTCTTGGAGTGCCTCCCCATTTACTTCCAACTACACTTTTAAGCCACAACTAGCTCTTTCCCCTCTGAGAATCTCTCATAGCATACTGCTGAATAATTTGTCTTGAACACATCCAATATCTTTCATCTGAAGATCTTAAGGAGACTTAATGACAACCAAGCTTCATTATTTCTGTTTTGGGTATGAGGAAACTGACTCACACAGGGGTACGGCAATTTTCTCATTCATGCTGGGAGTTATTACCAGAACGTAATGAAACTGAGGTCGAAACTCTATTTTATAAACCATTAAACCCTGTATCCTTTATAGTAAAAAAAAAAGATGATGAAGAAGATTCCATGCACCCTTAGGTATATCTCAAAACCAGGAGAGCCTTCCTTACACCTAACCAAATCCACCCCCATCCCCACCTGACCAGCAAGGCAAGACGCTTGTCCCCAGTTTTTGTCTTCAGTGTACATGGGAGGATCTCAAGGTCCAAATAGGGTCTCTTCTAGGGTCTTCCATATTAGAGGACAAAGCCGACAAACCATAATGAAGTTCAAGATTAGCTCCCACCCAGCTTGCCCCATTTGCCTCTACTCTGCCGAAATGGCAGCAGGATGAAATGCCAGAGCAGAAAGAACTGTCATCCTCAAGTCCCCAGACAGCCCCCCAACAACACAAGCCCTACACCGGCACCTCAGGCTTAATGACATCCCGGCCATGCAGCCAGAAAAGAGGAACCCTGGGAGGTTTATAAGGCTCATCTTCAGCATAACTGGCCCGATTCCTCAATGACCCCTCAACGACACACACATGGCTCACCCCGTTTCTTTTGTCTTTGTCCGTATTGTTTCCCCTTCCTGATCTCCTGCCCCTGGCCTCTTCGTCTTCTCTTCTTGTACAATCAGTCCCACATGGTACGCGCAGTGTATGTCTTGCAGTGGTTCCATCTCCTCAACACCAGTGAAACTCACGTCTTAATTTCTTATACCAGCTTCCTCCCATCCTCCTTCTCGAAGTCCACATCCCCTTGTTGTACCCAGCCCCTCACGTCCATGACCACATCTCCAGTGGCTGGTACCAGACTGAGCTCACAAGAACATTCAATAAATACTTGTTGAATTGAAATGAATGGAAGTGAATAGATTGTTGGGAGAAGGAGTCCTGGGGAAGGTGGCTAATTGCTCAGTTGTCCCAAGAAAAGATCACAAACTATGGCTGAACCAGGACCCTACAGTCTAAAAGTAAGTGAGTAGGGTCCATGGTATAAAAGAGCCAGAGAAGATTTTTGCCACCTCATCGGGCACCAGGCTCGCCTCAAACAACTCCTGGCCAACGCTGTATGGAACTGCCCTATGGTTTTCTATACCGAGTGGTAGGAAAAGCAGCTTCCACTGCTCAGATGCCACATTCATCCAGGCAAAAAGTAGCTGGTGCACATCACCATGGTGTAGCCCAGGCCTAGGTGTGTAAAAGACTCAAGGTGGTAGGAAGCGTGACTCACTCGACATGAATACTCCGCCTCCCCTTCTACTCATGTGGGCCAGGAAAGGCAACCTGGTGTGGCCAAAAATTAAATAATAAAAATTAAAATGCACTTCTCAAAGTCCACAGTCAGAAATACAAGTCCAGGTGGAGGCGTCACTTGGCATCCCTCCTTCTGCTCTCTCCTTCTGTTCAATGGGTATAACAGTAGTACCTAATTCAAAGAGTTCTTGTGAGAATTTGGGGACAGTGACAAGCTTACCATAACACCCCGCCAGGATAAGGGCTCATTACACATTAGATGTTAATTGGCTGCTATGGTTTTTATTCGTTTTGCCGTGAGGATGAAATGGAATGGAATGCAGCACGAAGCCCCACGGAAACGTGTTGTCAGGGAGTACCCGGGCACTGGCCCAGAGCCCTGGGCTGGGAGATGGGAGACACTAGCGGACGCCGAGGTACCTCCAGCCCCGGTGCCCGAAGCCCCCCGGGCTGAAGTTTCCACCAGAGGGCCCTGGGGCCCCGGCCGGCCCTGGGAAGGGGAGGACAGGGGAGCGAGGGGGCGGGACAGGACGTACCTGCTTTCGCTGCACTCCTTGGGCTGCCTCACCCGCAGCCACTTGCGGAGGAGGAAGCGTTTTCGGCGCGGGGACGCGCTGGGTGTGGAGCAGTTGGACCACGGGGTGTCCTCGTCGCTGGAGGGCGTGATCTCGATGGACGGCAGCTGCAGGAACTCCTTGCCGGGGGCCAGGACGCCGGGCAGGTCCCGCGCCAGCCCGGCCTCCAGGCTCTGCTCCTGCACGTTCTTCGTGCGGCGCATCTTGAAGCGCCGGCGGCGGAGCGTGGGGGTCGACGCGCTGGACCAGACCGGGCTGCCCTGGGGCGCGCCCTGCGGCCCGGGCACCTGCAGGGCGGGCAGCTGCAGGCTCTCCATCAGGTTGGCCGCCGGCATGGGTCCCCGTGAGCCCGCGCTCGTCCCGCCGCCCCCCAGGCCCGCGGCGCGCTCGGCCCTCGCGTTAGGCAGCGCGCGCGGCTCGGGCGGCGGGAAGCGCCAGGTTCCTCCCCCGGGGCGCCGCGGGGACGGGACGCGGGGGCTCCGGCGCTGTCCGGCGCGCGGCCGCCGTGAGTCCAACTTTTCCGAGCGCCGCTCCGCCGCGGGAGTGGAGACCTGGGCGCGGCGGGAGCCGCCCGGCCGCCCTCTCGGGGCTCCCCGCGCGCGCGCGCGCGCGCTTGTTTGTCTTCCGCCGCGCCGCCTCGCCGCCTCGCCTGCTGGCGTCGGTGCCCGAGCGGGATCGGCTGCCGGGGCCCCGGGGGGCAGCTCGGCAAACTCTCAGCGGTTTGCGTCGGGCTCACCGGGCTGGGGCGCCGGCTTGGCGCTGCGGGGAGGTAGAGAGCAGGAGGGGCAGAGGGCGAGAGAGAGAAAGAGAGAGAGGAAGCGAGACACTGGATAAAAGCGGAACAGGAGGAGGAGCAGCAGGGGGCTAGGAGGGAGGGGAGGGAAGGTCATCTCGGTCCCGAAAGGGCAGGCACGCGCAGCGACAGCTCGTGTAACTGTACGCGGAATCCCTCGGGGAGGGACTCTGCCTCCGAGTGGAGGCTGCTCCAATCAGCCTAATGAAACAAGATCACAGCACAAACTTTCTCAGACAGACGATTGGCCGGGCAGCTCTCTCTCGTCTAACCAGCCTGCTTTTTTCTTTCTTTCTTTCTTTGCGGGGGGATGGGGATGGTGCGGGGGAGGGGGGGGCGGGGAATCAAAAATTTGAGTCCTCGCTTTCCAAGGCCAGCCAAGGTACAGGGGTTGAGGGAAAACCAGGAGACTTCTCCGCTGGATCTCTACTAAGAAAGGTGCTTTCTTTGTACTGTTTGTGGGGCCATTGGGGGCACAGGAAGCGTGGGCATAGTCAGAGGGAGACAGCAAGGTTCCTGGAGGCTGCTTCCAAAATGACAAGCTGAGAAGAGGGGACGGTTCTCCTGTGGAATACGCTGAGGACATCAGACATGACACACCAAGGAAGGACAGACAACAGGATCCGAGAGACAGGACACACAGGGCCAATGAGGAAAGGGGACTGACCCCTGTCCCTCTTGAGCGACCCTGTCAATACCATCCGCCCCACCACAAGCACAGAATGGGGTTAGAGATGGGAGAGCACCCAGAAGGCAGAGCAGCCAGCAGAGCCCCAGCGGGCTGGGGGTGCTCCCTGGATCTTCCAGGGGGATGATAATATCAACTCTGCCTCAACCTGAAAGGCACATGGACTGGTCACCAGAAAAGTCTATAGTATGTCCCCAGCTCATGGAACCTGGGACGGCTGAGTCAGTCCTGGTAGTGTCCCACGACACACTGACCTCTCACCCCCTAAGAACAGGTACCACCCTAAGAGACTGGCCCTGAGCTCTCTACAAAGGAGAGGTGGTACCCTTCAAATAGACCAGCAAGAGCACAAAAGAATGTGCCCTGAGCTCCACAATCTAATTCAACTACTCTTCTCTGCCCCCCTCTGTGAGTCCACCTTCCAGCTGGGAGCTGATGCCCGGTGTTTCTGCCAGGACGAAGGTCCTGGGAATGATTCACAAGTGTCCCAAAGCTGAGGAAAGAAATCACAGTCCTCAAGATCACAAGAACTCAAGAAAATACATCCCTGCAGTTGAACAAGACATCATCAAGTGGGACAGCTGGCCTTGGACTCATCATGCCCTGCAATGACACGTGGTGGGGAGCTCCAGGCATCGTGACATTGCACAACTTCCAAGAGGTGGGGGAAACTGAGGGAAGTACATTTTGTTCAGGGAGAGAGATACTGTGGCTAAAAAGCCAAGGCCGGGGCCCACTGGTAAATGACTCCCCAGAATGTCAGTTCATCTTATTTTGGACTCTCCACATCCGGCCACTGGCTCTCTCAGGGGTGGTTTGGTATCACTCTGTTTGAACTCCCGGATGTGGCACAGAAAGGAGAAACCCCTTCGCATCAGGTGGCAGGCCTGGTGAGGAGCTGGATGCTTCTTCCGGCTCCGGGAATGCTGAGGAGGCTGGGCTGTAACTCCAAACTTCAGGACCCGGAGCTAGGCCGAGGTGCCACAGCTGCTCATTGCCTTGAATTTCCTCCAAGGACGAGCGCTTTGCAGGGCATTTGATAACTGAGTTCAAGGGACCTGCCTGTTGAGGGCTGTTGAAATAGGAGACTGGGCTCTCAGTTGTTTAGGGGGATGCTACTGTTCAGCTGCAAACAACAAAATGAAAACTCCAGCACGATTCCCAATACAGGGGCCAGAAACTCAAAGGGCATTTTGGGGAAAGGGAGATAGACCAGGGCCGCAGCCCCCGTGGAGTTGATCATGAGCACGCTGAATTTGAACATGTGCCTCTCAACAGGAAGAAAAGTCACCAGCTCCTTCCTCCCACATACTTTAGCCAGTTTTTCCACCCACAGTAGATTTTGGGCCTAAAATCTAAAATCCTATGAGATTTCATTTAAGCCTTCGGCACAGCAGTCGCTGAAAATGATCATTTCCATTTCACCTGGTCTGAGGGAAAATCTTCACACTAAATCTGAAATGTTTTCATTTGACAGGTAATCAGGGACCCAGAGTACCTCAAGTTCTTAGCACTGTCCTTGTTCTTTTCCACCTACAGCCCCTCCTCTTCGTCACCCACCTAGTCATCCACCGAAACCATATTCAAAACACACACACACACACACCCGAGCTGTTTCTGTTTACTTTTCACCATGGCACTGTCCAGAAAGGTGGTAAGTGGGACCCCACTTTGAGAAATGAAATCCTTGGCAACTGGGAGCCATCATAAGACTATAAACACATGGCGGGAAGAACCAAGTGTCTCTTTCCTTTGATCTCTCCTCTCCAGGGTGTTTTGTTCATATAGTAACCCTTACACCTTTGTAAAGGGCTTTCATACATACTATTTTATATTCCAGTGATGCTAGGACTGAGGTACAACTTTACCCAAAGTCATAGAAAAACAACCATGATAAAAACCAATGGCGAAACCAGAACTTGAACCCAGGTCTTCTGAAGCCAGTTGAAGCCCATCAAAATCTCATCAGTCACTTCAGCTCTGGAAAGCAGGTTTCTTCAAACACCAGGATTTTTTACCAGCCTGCCTTTCGCTGGGATATCACCTGATTACATACATCCACCCAGTTCCAGCAGTTATTTTACAAAGGGGGAAATGGAAGTGCAAAGTTTTGAAAAACAATTTTCCAAAGCAGCTGGTATTGGGGTCAGGACCAAAGAGTTTCCACGACCCCTGTCAGAATCTCAGCCCCTGCATTCCTCTCCAGGTCTCCCTGCTCCCTGCTCCCCGTTTCTCTCCTGTATGTGGCCCTCAGCAAGCTCTGTGGTTCTCTGGGAAACTGACCTCAACTCTGGCCTCCCAGACAGGTGGTGCCTGAAAAACCTGGCCCCCCTCTCCCCACCGCCGCAGCCAGGCCTCTAACTTTAAATGAAAGGCGCTCACATTACCAAACAACTTGTTTATTGTCAGCTGCTCAGGCTCCCTTTTCCTGCAGACACAAGACACCCAACACCTGTCTGTTACTTCTGGACACCACAGGCTGTAGTCCATTATTCAGCTGAAACTTCAGGAGGGAACTTAAGTGAAAAAGAGCAGCTGTGAAGCTAGCTTTCTCCTGGTGCACAGCCAGAAGCGTGAGCTAGAAGGCACAGCCCCCCCTGACACACCATGCCACCTGCCCCAGGGATGCCAAGTCTGGCAGATCCCAAGATCACAGACAGAAATGTCCCCTCTGGTGCTGTTGCTACAAGACAGACAGTCCACACCCTCGAGGCTGGGACAGTTTCTCTCCTGCACAACATCAGAACAGCCAGACCCAAGGGCTGGCCCATTCACGGGAACGAGGCAGGCAGTGGGCCCACGTACATTATCAGAGAAGCTGGAAATCTGATAGAAATGGGGATGAGCGGTGAGAGCAGGGTTATTACCTATCTTCAAGTACACAATGAAGGATGGCCTGACATTATTCTCTAGTTCTCCTGTTCCACTGCAAGAGGAAGTAAGTTTCTGTAGAGCTCAGTGTGGGAGATTCAGGTGAGATGGTAAACACTTACCAGGACTGAGACCAGTTAAGGACTGGAATGCATGACCAAAGATGGCTAGAGAGCGGTTTTCTCTGCACATCTTTAAAGGTAACTGGGGCCTTGATAAGAGGCAGCAGCAGAAAAGAGATGGTCTCTTAAAGGCCCAGTTCCCATCCTACCTTCGTGGGTCTGTAAGACCCAGATTGTCTCTCTTTAAAAAAGAGCAATTCACTTAAGCCTAAAACAAAGTCCATTCAAACTGATGCATTTCTGGCTCCAGGCATTCGATTATTGGATACTGAACACTTCCCTGACACCCACACATTGCTTTAATGCCTTGCACAGTGAAATAGAAATACAGGGACCAATCCCTAGGATGGTGAAGGGGCAAGGAGCTGGGGTGCAGAGTCCAAGGACAGGAGAAAGAATTGGAGAGAATAAGCTTCAACCCAGGCCCTGGAATCTCATTTCCATTCCTGCCATGAACCCCTACCTTATTTCCTCTTGCAGGAACTAAGCTGCTAAAGAAGTCCAAGGGAACTGCACTGAATTTGTGTGGTTAGAGGAGGATGGAGAATGCTGCCTAGATACGATCTAAGACCACTTCACTAGCTTTCCCCTTTTGAGGAAAAAGAAGACAATGCTGGGAGACTTGGGGAGTCTCAGTTCTTAAGGACAGAGAGCTGGTGAGGCCTCTGCCCCGGGGGATGCACGAGGTTGGCAGAGAGCTTCCCCTGGCCTTCGGCAGGGGCCACGGTGATCAACGACGTCACCTCAGGAGAAGGCCGGCTGCCAGATAAGCCTCTGTGGTTTTATTGCTCATCAAAAGAATGTTTTGCTCAACTGCCCCTGTTCTTGACACCAGAATACCAACGCATGGACAGACATCATCTCTTGGCCTCTGAATTTACAAGGACAGGTTGTGCAAGCTGGGGTTGGGAAAGAATTCCTAAGGCCTCTGCCTTGGTCTCCTTGCTGTCCTTCCCAAGGCAGGTAGGCAACATGCTTCAGATATTCTGCTATTTACCCAGAAGAGTCAGCAAATACCAGTGGTACTATAAACTAGGGATTGTGTGCACAGGCCCCAAAGCATGATATCTGAGCTCTGCACCCCTTTCCAGCACTTACTGGCTGTTTGATTATGTAATCTCACTGTGTCTCAGTTTCCTCATCTGTAAAAGTCAAGGTAATTGATAGATCTCCCTCTTGAGGTGGCTGTGAGCATTCGGACAGTGTATGGCACTTAGAACAGTGCTTAGCACCCAGTAAGGTCTCTGTAAACTTTAGCCTTTGTTTTCTCTAATTAAGTCACCTTTATACTATCCTTGTATTATAGGAAACATGACTTACTCATGTTGATTTTCAGTTCAGTTTAATTCTACAAGTATTTGTTAAGCTAGAGCACTAAGTGAGGCCTCTTATTAAGTGCTGAGGATCTAGCAAGACAAAGAAGGCAGTATTTGAGCATCAGAGCGCAGTCTAGCAAGGCAGGATTAATTAAGTGCTCAATGTAAGAGCAAACAAGGTGTGAATAGAAAGATCCATACATTTTAACTTGAGGGCAAGAGGTCCTCTAGGCAGTCTCTGTGGAGGGATTGGTATTTAAGTTAAGACTTCAAATATGAATTTCAATAGAAAAGAAGAATAGGGCATTCTGGAATAAAGGAATAGTCTGAGTAAAGGTACTGTGGTGTAAAAACTCATGGAGAGTTTTTGAAAGTAGGGAGAGATGCCAGGGCATATGAAAGACATAATAGATGTGGCTGGACAAACAAGAGGGTCAGACTTGTGAGTGTTCAAAGCTCAAATTTTATTCTTTAAACAAAGGAATGCTATTCAAAAAAAAATATTGGGGGTGATGGGGCAGTAAGATTACTGAGCTGTATTTGAGGAACATCAGTTCTGGTGACAATGTGAAATGTGTCCTGGAGAAGCAAAAGATGGGACACACACAGGCCAATTAGAAGACTATTACTCAATGTGTCTGTACTTTTTGAATATCAGCTACATGCATGACAAACAGTTCAAGTAAGAGATGGATAAAATCTGAAATAGGGCAGGAAAAATATGTAGAATGAGAGGAGGTGGGCAAGGAAAAGAAAAGCCCTATGAAGATTGGTTCAGAGATGCAGATTGGAGTGCAGAATGATTCAAAGTCCAGGGAGGAAAGGAGCCAATATTTATTCAATGATTCCTGCAATCCAGGCACTGGGCTAAGGGCTTCAAGTGCCAAATCCCACTGGACCCCCTGAGCACCCTGAGAAATAGATATCAAAGGCTCCATTTTAAGATGATGAGAAATTTTTAAAGGTGACTTGCCCAAGGTCACACAGCTAGCAAGGGAAAGATAAGCTCACATTTAAACAGGGTCTCTCTACTATAAAACCCATGCCTTTTCAACTGTACCACATTTTAAAAAGATAAATAATGCTATATGCTATAATGAGGCCAGGCAGGAGGAAGACTGAGATGATTCCATTAGGTTTAATAATTAGGTTATTGGTGACCTGTGAGGGAACAACTGCAGTATGGTGGCAGGAGAAGAAATGTGATTATTGTAATTTAAAGAGCAAGTAGGGGATGAATAGATGGGGGCTGCAAGATTACACTGCTCTTACCAGAAATCAGGCAGTGAAAGGAATGAGAGACATCTATTCATTCTCAAATAGTTTTTGAGCATCTACTCTGTGTTAAACACACTTCTGGGACCAAGAGTTAAATTGTGAAAAGTTGTGTGTGTGTGTGTGTGTGTGTGTGTGTGTGTGTGTGTGTGTGTGTGTGTGTGTGTGTATTATTATTACTGGTAGATCTTGTGTTTCAGAGGAACAAAACATGACTGGATAATTATGCCATTTAAAATGGAGTTTTGCCTTAATCTGCTAAGAAAAATTGAAGCTTGTTGGTATACCTGGTAATCTAACAAGTCAATCAAAACGTATTAAATTTATGCAGACTCTAGGCATACAATAATACTGGGTACTGTTAAGAGTTTCTGAAAAGTTTCTGTTAAACTATTCATTTATTCCTAAAAATAAACTTTGATTGCCTATCAAAGATGACCCTGGCCTTAGTTGCTTGAAATTTGGGGATGGGGGAGAGTAGAAAACCAATCCAAGAACTATAATTTGGTAAGGAAATCCACTTCAATAGAAGCACGTACCAAATACAGTGTGAGCCCAGAAGAGAGAGATGTTGATCTAGAGAGAACTTCATGGAGGAGACTGTACCCACCCAGGGTCGAAGGTTAGTAGAGGAGTTTCCTGGGCAGACCAATGTGGGCATGCATTCATGGGACCAAGAGGGCAGAGGACCACATGTGCAAAGGTGCTGAGGTGCAAGTGAGCAGGGTGTGTTCTTGGAATTTCAACAAGAACAGTTTGGGTCATAATGTTCAGCTGGGTGAGGGATTAGAGGAAGAGATTCTATCTACCGTAAATCTTCCTCCATGCACCCATGCAAACACTTACTGAGCACGCCCTGTTCTAGGGGCTTGGAAACAGGGGTGCACAAAAGCAAACCTGTGCTCTGGTGATCGCATCAGTCCACAGTGATGGAACAGATTTCAAAGATCTGATCCAACCATCACTTTATCTCCACTGTTCATTCTGTTTTAGAGATTAGAACATGGAGGCAAAGGATGGTTATGGACTTTTCCTAAAATCAAGTTCCAAAAAGGTGAGGCTTCGAAGATGTTGAAGGACTTCGCATACAAAGACCAAGCCAGGATCAGATGGAAGCTTAACTCAAAACTCTAGGAAATGATTCAAGTGCTAAAGCGACCACGTAAGGCTTTTATTTCTGAAAGGTACTCAGGCCGTTCTACCTCTGCTAAGTCAGAAAAGTAGCTCCCTTTCACAGACAAGCAAACAAGGGCCAGAGCAGTGGAGAAGCTTGAGCAGTGTGCTCCAGATTGCTTCGAGGGTTGAATGGAACTGTGGTAATATATTGATTACCCTGAGATAAAATGCTGCAACTGTCCAAATGCCTACTTGGTTCTGATGGGATACAGCAGTGTGCTTTCCCAGCACAGTCAGGCATAAATCAGAAATGTTCCAAAGTCCTAAAAACTTTCAGATTCACCAAAGATTTCTTGAATTTCTGTAAATTACAGCAGTGTGCTTTCCCAGCACCAGGGGGATCCTGACTAGTCTTTTCCTACCATTTCAAACAAAAAATGAGAATTGTTTCATTATGACACAGGAAGTTGCTGAAGAAGCCTGGGCTTGGTGGAAGATTTTCAGTGGCGGCTCCTGTAAACCAGGTCCGGACGGCCATTCCCACTGCAGCCTGAGTTGTTTATCTTTCTGCAAGTAATGCATCTATAGGTAGTGACTGTAAATAATTCATACCTGTAAAATTCTGTATTTAGTGTGAGCTCGTGCCTTAATTGCAAATCACACTGTCAGAGGGGCCCACTTTCCAGGAATAGTCCCTTTGCTTCTACCCTGATTATATGCTGGCCTCAAGCTCTCCTTAGTAGCTACTGCCCATGTTTGCATTCCCCCCTTACCCACTCTAGAAGCTGACAATCTGGACCGCTGCCCTCACAGTTCTCCTCAGTTCAGCGACTGCACAGTATTAAACACCCTGGCACTGGGACTTGGGGAACTGTTCTGCCAGATGATCTCTAAAGCCTCCATTACAGCCCTCAGAATCTATGAATCTGTGCTTTTAAGCAATCCTGGTGCATGAAAACACAGATTTTAAAAATATATGAGTAAGAATGATCTTATGATAGAGGTCATTTGTTTCACAAAAGGGATTCTCTGTAATAGCTTCTTTACATGTATGACCATTTTTATTCAATTAATAAACCTGAATAAGGCACATTCTATGCAGAAGCCACCTGTTGAATAACTTAGAGTCCAAATACACAAGAAACATGTCACTGACCACTGAGTGATCTGTTTCTCTACATTTCCGGGAAAAAGAAGAGAGCTCCATTTCCCATACCTTCAACCACTCACCTGATGTAAGCTGGTACTTTTGGAAGATATATTAACTCTGTCTGACAGTTGGAGCATTTCATTAGCAACAGACCTTCCTTGGGTGACAGAATTGTAGGCTTGGAAGAAATATTAGATATTTAGTCCAATTTCATTAGATAATGGGTCCATCCTTTCCTAACCATGTCGCACCCAGGTTCACAAATAAGAAACTGAGACATGGGCAAGCAAATCTTGGGCCAGCGTCATAGGGCTAGAAGTGAAACTGCTTTCTGTAATTAAACACCTGTTGCTCAAATTCTACCTTAATTGCTTCCAGTGGTTATTTTGGGGGTAGCATGTTTTACCCAAAGAATCTTTAAAAGACAAATTGCCCTAAGGAGTCGTGCTTTTTCTGCACACATTCTGTATGCATCTACTTGTCTCCTAAGCCCTCATAGAGCAAGAAGCTAATCAAACACAAATACCTCACTAGAACTAATCCCAACAATGTGAACATTTAGATTTGCACAAAAGATATAATGGGGTGTTTATCTGCTTTTGGAAAGGCCTTTTTGCTCTGCACAAATAGAATTCCTGTTTGTGGGAAGTTCTAATGTATTTTTTATGTTACTTGCGTCATACACAACTTTACAATAGTGCCATGGCTTAATTTAAGGATATCTGCAAATAATTAACTCATATGCTCATACCCTTTCAGTTCAAGGCAAATGCATGATGATAATGAGGATCTGAACCAAGCGAAAAATGTGGTGCAGTCAGACATAAATCAGAAATGTTCCAAAGTCCTAAAAACTTTCAGATTCACCTAAGATTTCTTAAGCCAGGCCCCATATTTTCTCATTTAAGTCTCATAAAAATCCAGTAAGATAAGTATCATTTTTCTCATTTTAGAGATGAGGAAACCGAGGACTCCAAGACATTAAGAACTTTAGGTGTCGAGATGTGATTCAAACCCAGATATTCTGGATCGCAAAGGAGTGTTTTCTCCACTCCACTGTGTTACTCCATTTCAGCCCCCTGTAAAATGTATTTTTTCAGCCACCATTCAAACTGGTTCTGTCTGTCATTTTTGCGAAGACTTGTATTTGATTTTCAGTTTGGCAAATAAATAAGTATGTGGAGTCGTGATTCTGCAAACCGATACACTTTGTTTCCCTGTTTAATTCAGCCAGTTTCTATTTGTTACCTAAATATACCACGAAGTTAATACCAATTTCCTTAGGAGTTCCTACTGCACATTTTAAATATTTTAAAAAGAAACACTATTTCAAATATTTAGCAAACCTTGCTTGCTAGAAATACTTGCAAGAAATACTTTTGATGGCATGTTCAGATCATATAAACAAGCAGCCCTAACGCCTAATTTGCACCCAGTGTCTCAAGTACCTCTTACCTGAAAGAAGTCTATCTGGAGGTCCGAGGTGAGTCAGCAGGGCCTTGCAGGCGCTGGTATATGGGGGTTCCTTGCACTGAGAATCAGCCACACAATGCTTCAAGCAGGGTCTTCCAGCACACCAAGGAGGGGGCCACTGACCTCTGATAAATGGGGCAGCCTGAGGCTCCACTAAATTAGTTTGCTTAAAATGAGGCTTGCTACACCCTGCTGAACTGGAAGCTTTGTGGTCTTTAGGTTCTAATTTAGCTTCCAAAGATAAATCTCACTTGTTTTCAGGGTGTAGAAAGGCAGTGACTTAAATCTTGCTAGCCAGAGCAAAGTCTCCATTCTTAAAGGCTTGCTCACATGATCTCATTCCAGGCAAGTTCACCCTTGCATCCTTGGACATTGGAACCAGGACATGAGCCTCCATCCCCAACATAATAAAATGTCCCCAGCTTAACTCAAAGGAAAACCAGTCAGCACTAGCTGGCCCACTGTCCTTCAGCCCCACTGGGATAATGAAAATCCAGGTCACAATCCTGCCTCTTTCTCCCTCTCCTCTTCTCTCCCATACCCCCCAACACAACATGCCATTCTTAGAGATACCCCAACTTCCTTTAGTGACCAGATGCTGTCAATCCAAAAACAAGTGCTGAGTTCCCTGTCAGTAGTGGTATTCAAGCATAGACTGAGCTTAGGGGGAGATTCTCATTCTGAGGCTGAGACCAGATGACCTCAGAGGCTATTTCCAGCACTAAGGTTGTACAGTATTTATTCTACAGGTTCCAAAGTTCTGTAGCAAATCCACACATCCTCTTGCTCTTCTAATCATCTTTTATGACTTCTCTTTCTTTCTCCTTCAACAATGTCCTCCATATTCATCTAAATTAACCCTTACCAGTATAAAAAGAAACCTGGGAGCAGTTTACCCACACAACTTTGCAACACACCATTTTCCACCTTGTATCATAATTACGGATATGCATTTTCCACCTCCCCTCAGACTGTAACCGCTATCAAGGCAAAATTTATGTCGCCTTCATCTTTGTTATCCTGCTACAGAGCTTACTGCACCACACAGTGCATATGCTCTGTAAATGTCAGTGAATGAAGAAATGATGGCTGGGAGGGCATGGTGAGTACAGAGGACAGGTCAGAAGGTTTAAGGGAGCATCCAGTGCAATAAGATTCGCAGCCTCGCACCTTCTAGAGGAGGCTCCTCCACTGAAAAGCCCTGCTAGAGAGGCACAGATCCGGGACACTGTCTGTCCCAGCCCTACAGCATCACGAGGGACAGCTCTGACTATGCTCACACTTCCCCTTAGATGATCGTGTCACATTTGGCCTACATCACCTAGGAGGTCTCAGAAGTCATGGAGGACTTTTACGCTTTTTGCCCAGAACATTCATTCCTGATTAATTAAAAGCTCTGATTTCTTAGGTAAAGGTGTTTGGACTATGAGTCTTTGGGGAGCAATTAAAGGAAGAAATAAGAATGAATTTGGAAACAGCTGCTTATCTATCAAGTCTTAAGAAATATTTTTTAATGAATAAATTTATAATGTTTTGCAATACAAATAGACAGTATTTTTACTATAAGAAATTGTATTTGCACAAAGAAGCTATTTAACACAAATATGATTGAACTACATCAGAAGCAGGTTAAAGGTGTTATGAGTCACACATATACAGTGTCACAGTCCACATGAAGCTTTATTGAGAATAAGTCACCTGCAGGCCGTGTCCTGGTCTGAAACTACCAAAGGTCTTTTAACCACACCTCCTGGTTCAGAAAGCTGTTCAGGAAGCTGCCCCATCAGGTTTCATCAGATCTGATGATCCCATGTTTGGCTTTTCCAGACAAGCTATAATCTAAAGACAATCAACACGAAGGACTGAGGTAAAGAGATACCAAGCAAGAAGGAACTTTCCTGTTAGCACAAAAGATTTACATGAATACTTTCCAAAAGGTTGTTATATTTGACAGGATGGGTCAGTCACACATTCATAATACCTGGCAGAAATAATACTTCAACACTCTGAGGACATAAATAAGCTATTGATACACATTAGCAAAAGCACCAATCTCTCCTTTCTTTCTCACTTCACGCCACACTGGAAGTTAATCCTCTTTGTCCTGTGATGGCCCCCGCTTAACCATTCCTGAGAAAAGGGATTTCATCCTGCTCTTTCAAAGATCTCCAGATACACAAGTCTTCCAACTTCCCCTGGGGAAACGGGGCCGAGGGGCCTACTGGTGCTCCGTGTACTCCAAAACACAACCACCCTGTCTGCAGTTTCCTCTCCAAAGGGTGTCTGCCAGTCCTGACTGTAAGGACGCCATTGGCCATAATTTAACTCCCCCAAGTGTGTTTGTACCATTTGAGTTTCAAAGCGGAAAAAAATACCTTAGAGGAAGCCAACCCACACATATTACAGATAAGAAACTAGGCCCTAGAATTGCGTGTTTCCGTGGCTGCCTTTGTTAGCCAGTTTGCTGTGCTGTGAAGATGAAGTCAATCCATTAATAGTGAAAGAGCGGAGTCCAGAAGCACATTACCGTGACTTAAAAAAAATTTTTTTTAATCAGTTTTATATTTACAGAAGTTACCTGACACGTCTACTGACCTCACCGGCCTGGTTACTGTTTTACTAACAGTGCCCTCTCATGCCCGGCCTCAGGACCACAGGACACTGTCAAAATACTCTGCCATTATTGGCACTAAGTACCATATGGATAAGTGTTTGGCCCTGGTTCCAGGAATAGATTGCTTGTTTTCTGAGGGGAAATGTTGCAAAGAGCAGCTTATAAACACAGGTTCTGTGCAGAAGGTGGGAAGAGGCTTTTATTTAATTAGATCAATATCCAAATAGGATCCTAGTAAGATTAGCTTATATTTACTGTTCACTTACTATGCATCAGCCACCATCTCAGTTAATACTCAAATCAACCCCAGGAATTCATTGGTATCCCCACTTTTCAATGAGAAAAATGAGGCTTGCAAAGGTCATTTAAAGACACACTGCTAACCAGCAGCTGGCTGGGATTCAAACTGGACAATCTGATGCCAGAGCTTATGCTCTCCCCATGGTGAGCTTGGTCTCTCCTCTGGTGTGGCATGATCTCAGTCCTCCATGTCAGCATCTTGTTCCTAAGTTGGTACCTGATTTAGTAAGTCATGTATACATCTATACCACACAGTTCTTGTATATGCCTCATACAAAATACCATGAGTTCTTGATATATATCACATGGCCTTTTTGAGATACGTGTAAACATGGTATGTGCAGATACATATCCTGGACATACGAATTCCCAAAACTGATGACATATTTGCATATCTTGACATTTACAGCATGCATTCCAAATACGTTAAGCTTATAATACTCATTTATGTCCTCACTGATGGGAGTCAGCACCTAGCAATTAAGTGCAAGGGTTCTGGAATGAGAATGTCTGGGTTCAAATCCTGGACCCACCATGTATTAACAAGTTCATCTCTCAGTGCCTCAGTCAACCCATGTGAAAAATCAGATTGATAACCATAGTGCCTGTCTCATGGGCTTGTGGTAAGGCATACGTAAGATAATATACATATAGCACCTAGCCCCTTCCCTAGGAAATGCTAAGTGAAATCTATGGTTGCATTATTTCTATGTCTGCAATCATGTGTATAAGCACGGCATATCCATCACTAATGTAATACGGACATCAGGCAGCAAGGGATGTCTGGCTGCATAGACACATCATACACACACCACAGAGCAGTATAAAAACCCTCTTTACCTACACAGTGCCCCAGAGGCCCCATGTATGAATCTGCTGATTTTTTCAGTAGCTCCCTACCCTCCTTCTCTCTTACACACACACACACACACACACACACACACACACACACACACACACACACACACACACAAAATAAAATAAATAAAGTCTGAGCTCAACCTAACAGCTTAAAACATAGGTCTATTTACTTTAAGGCCTGTGGAGAAGGGGGAAGGTCGAAAATGGCAACAATCAGTATAATCCTAATCCTCATAGTTTTCAGTCTATTACCAGTCTGAATAAAACGGATTCCAATGTCTTGGGTTTTTCTACCTGCCTTTTCTAAAGTAGCTAGTGAATGCTCCATCGCTTCCTTACAACGGGAGTGGTTTTGCCATGCCGTTATCATCTCCATCATGCTCAGTAAAAGTTAAAAGATGGCATTTAGATCTTCTATTCAAGCGCGTGATCTTTCCAACCTTTGCAGTGCAGAAGCACCCAGTCGAGCTAATGCATTGTGCTGAAACGACTGCCTTGGAAATGCCCGAAGCACAGCAGCCCTAATCCACTTTGAAGACTAACTGTATTCAGAATGCTAGCTTTTATATTAAGCTATATATTATAGTAAAATCAGCTGCAGGGACAAATCCTCTTTGAAACAGAGCTAAACCATTTTTATTTATAAAACTTACAAGAGCCTGGTGCAAGAGCACAAACCCCAAACAAACCTCAGTAATAAGATAGAGCAATGGCAGCTATGCGGGTTTTGCGCAAAGGCTATGTATGTGTGCATATTATCTAGAACCTCGTGGGTGTCATGGAGTCAAAAGGTAACAGGGACTATTTTAACAGGAAACACGAAAAGCAAGCCTCAAAGTCACTGTTCTACCAACAAAGCAAACCTTAAAAATGGCAAAAGTTAGTAATTAACAGTGACTAACAAGAAGGGAACTTCGTTGATCATGCAAGTTCTGCAGCTCTTCAGAGAGGGAACCAGTAGAGCAGAACCCCACATTTTCTCTCTGATGCCTTCCGATGCAGTTAGTGGAACATTAAGCTCACTCCTAAACTGCAAAAGAGGAGACACGGGGTGTGCAAACAGTCCCTGAATCCTCGTGGAAGTTTCCAGTGCCCCATCTCCCATAATTACATTTCCTGATGTTGGTCGGTTCTCTATTCAAGACCTGTTTCCCCTGCATAGCCACTAAAGCAATGAGGGGGACGCAGGAGAATAAAAGTAGAGTGCCCATATCTCCCATTTTGATAGAATACGCTTCGCTACTTTTCTCAGAAGGATGAAGGGGATGAAAAGGGGTGATAATAAATAAAGAAGAAAGTCTATTTCTGTCTGTTGCTGGTTTGGAGGGCAGGAAACCTTGGTGCTCAACCTTCAAGTAAGGGTGGGAGTCCAGAACTAGGTGAGTTCAGGGCAGACCATGAAATTATCCACGCTCCTTCCCAGACAGGTAATCTTCAACGTCAAGATGGATTCACTCTGAAAACAGTACTTACAAGGCAACCAAGAGAGGATTCAGATCTTTGGGTTTCTTAAAGGTGCGGGGGAAATAATCTACTCAGGGAGTGGGACTTTATATAGCAGCACAAAGCAACATGGAAAAACGTAGCCAGAGTCATAAACTAGTAATGCTGTTCGACCTTACAGCCCTGCTCCTAAGAGTTCTGGGGTTTGGAGAAATGCGGGTCTGGGAATTCAGACCTGAGCACAAATCTTGGCTCTGTATTCACTGGCTGTGTGGCTTGGCCAAGCTACTTACTTCTCTAGGTTTCAGCTTCTTTCTGTACAAAGATAATTGGCACTTCAAGGCTTGGGAAAATAAAGTGATACACTACAAGTAATGTGCCTGGCAAAAAATAGGTGCTCAACAAATTGTGTTATGCTTTGGTTCTTTTTCTAATGGTAAGAATAATTATTTCTTATGCAAGAGAGAATGTCCATTCAGCAGTGAAAAGTTGGCACAACCAAAAAGAAAAAAACAATAGAATGACAAAGGAAATCATGGTATTTTCAGTGGAAGAAGAAATACAACTATGTAAAAATGTGAGCATACATCTACTACACATTTAAATCATTGATGGTTATCTTTGTTTACATTTGCTGGAAGTGGAACAATATTGCACATCTGCTAAAATTACATTGTGTGTGTAATTTTCTATGCTGAGTGATATCATTATAGATTTTATTTGCTCATATGAATTGTTTTTAAGATAATAAAGTATTTTTAATCTAAGAAAATGTCAAGATTAATTTCATTTCTTAATTTAATATGAAAAAAAATAAGGATGTATAAATGGTCCCTAGGTACTTCTGAACCTCAGAGGAAATACAACTTAAGCTAGTAACACCAAGCCCATACTTGCCTAAATAGTAGCAAATCCATTCCGGAGCTGGTGTTATGATTTCTAGAGATCTGTTTGCTGGGATTGCTAAAAGAAAGCCATCCTCCTCCTTGTGTATTTATTAGAGATACATTGCCAATATTCGTTATACCTGCTCTGTGCCAGGAACCATGTTAGGTGATACATCTGTAAGCATCCTGCCTTCGATGAGTACGTAACCTACAAAAGAAGGTAATCTATTCAAGTACTTAAACAGAAGGCAGACGGAAGTGCCATGGGAGGTACACAAGGCACTTGAGGGGCTGTATCCCTCATCTCAATAAACCACAGGTGGGCATGAAAGAGGACATGTATCTTACAGGTGAAAAAATTAAACCTTGCCTAGAAGCCACTCAGTAATTAAGTAGCAGAGCCAGGGAACCTGAACACATGTCTTCTAATGACACTTGGTCTGATTTCTTCACTTGATCATATCCTCTCCCTACATAAAGTGATTTGGAAGTTCTCTTTGCCAGCATCTTCTTTCTAGGACTTCACGGTCCTCCTCAAACTCTGAGTAAGCACATGCAGTCCCAGGTCTCAAGAAGTGCCGCTGCGCTGCTCTTACAGGGTGTGGGGTGCAGCTGCCAAGCCGTTGGAGCAGGGGCTGGGAGCACAGGGGTTCTTGCATTGGTAGAGAGCAGGGGACTCCAAAGACGTGAATCCCCAGTAGTCTGAGCTGCCTGTGGGGCATCTCAGGGACAGCATCTGGGCACAGCTGATTTTGCTCTGAAATACTCGCGTCTGCTCTGTGTCAGGAGGAGGTTGGAGCGACAAAGTCTCCTCATGTCCTCATCTTCATCCCTTCTACCGGATCCTCACTCTTCACTCCCTTTTTCCTCTTCCATTTCCTTCTTTTCTCCTTTTCTCAGTAAGGTTTCTCCCCACCCACCTCCCCCATTTCTTCTGCTTCTCTAAACTCTTTTTCCTTGTCCCCAAAGTTTCTCTCCCACAAACCCCGGGGGGCTGGTCCCTGACCTCATAACCGTCACCCTCCCACCTGGGCCTGCCTGCTGGCCTCTGGAGTTGATTAGAATCAGAGATGTCGGCAGGGGTCAGAGAGGGAGAGGTGGGAATGGAGAATCAATTTCTAAAATCTAGTCTTGTGACTCAGTTCTGACTCCACTATGGTTTGAAACTAATTAGAGCCCAGTGAGGGTAAGTCACACACCTGTTACTGGCCTCGAAAGGAAAGCAAGGGGAGTGCCCCCTTTGGAGAAAGGAGGCTGCAAATGTTCTAAAGCTTCTTGCATTTGCTGTTTGCGGGTTTTGTGGTTGCTATCATTTTGTTCTTTGTGAACTATATTTTCTGACACCTCAGTCACCAACTCTGAAAGCAGAAATAAGGCCTATTTCTCAAGGTTCATATTTACAAAAAGCCATACTGGCTGCAGGCAGAAGTCCTTGAGTCCCAAGCCAGCAAGTCTCATATGTCTGCCGAGTAATTAGCCTGTGTATGGTAACTGGACCCAGAGGCCTGGACAATGGGCGTTATTTTAAAAACCAAAGACAAATAAACCATTGACCGTAGTGATCTCATTCTCAGAAACTCCTGTCTGCATGCCAGGGAAGGGAAGACAGGCCAAACAGATAAGGCCAAAAGTGGCCCAGCTGAGAAATGCAAATGTTCAGGGTATCAAGGGAATAAGAATGGGGTATTCCAGAGGGGCCAACCACCCCACATTTGTAGGGCTCTTGCATGTCAACACTCCTACACATATAAACAATATGATTTTTACAACACCTGGATAAAAGGAAGCTGAATAGGTGCAACATTACTTTAGAGATGAGAAAATAGGACCAGAGATATCATGACTTACTGCAGGAGTCCCACAATAAGAAGCAAAGGCAGGAAACCCAGCCAGGTGTGCCCTTTCTAAATTCCATAATTATCAAAGACAGTTGCCTGGTAGTTATGTGGTCAGACAATGACAGTGTTGGGAACCCAGGTCTTCTTATTCCAGAAATGTCTTTTTATTACCTAAAAACACCAAATTATAGAATCACATTTCTTTTTCTCTGGCTCTTTATGATAAAGATAACTCTAGCAGTGCCGCCTCTGGGCAAATACCCATACCATTAAAAAGAGGACAAGCATTATAGACCAGCTTAGTCCTTGTATTACCTCTAGTCTTCTGAAACAATAAATATTGCACTTTATCTGGAAGTTAGAGAAGCCACGTTCTGCTTTCAGCCGCGGAGCTTTTGACTAAAGGGTGCTTCCAGTCTTCGAGGGTTGGCTCAGAACGTTCAGGACTCTAACGACTGACAGGCTGGACCAGCGTTAGTGTTGGGTGGCAGAGTTATCCTGCCTGAATTCCTGCTCAGTGATTTAGAGAGAGTTCAAATCATTCTAGCAGACTCCTAGTACATCCCAGTCATTTCACTTAATTAAAAATGCTCCCTACCCATCAGTGCATAGGCAACCTTACCAAACTTGTCAAACTGCCCTATGGACAACATCTGCTGGCTCAAAGGTTTGGCATGAGAGGAGTGGGTCCCCAAATTCGTCCCTCTTCCATTGTATTTTCTTAGCTAATAGTGAGGTGTGACATGCCACCTGCTTACACACTCAACTCATCCGAGTTATTGTGAAAAAATAAAATGCATTCTGATTCCTTGGTCAGACGATTATTCACTTCTGTACTAGTTTTAATATAACCTAGGTCCTGTGTCTACACAAAATAAAAGAGGTGGCAGGGAGATCTACTGGCCACACAATTAGCTGTAAAGACATAAAGAAGCTACCAAAATCCCAGCTGTTTTCTGCACTGATGCAACACCCCATAAGATCGTTCTCTTCTGTGTCACTTAGTTTCCTGTTGGGAACAGCCTTAGTGTCCTGGCCTTTTTTCAGAGCAGCTGGGTCCGAAAGACGAATCACTCCTGTAAATTTACACAGCAACACACAGTGACTCCTGGCTCAGGACTTGCCGTGAAGCTTATGATCAACTCCACACTGATGTTCCGAAGTTTACCAACCAAAGGCATCAACAGACCACTTTCCTAAACCCGTTCACAGAGATCTATATTCTCTCATTTGAGATTGTCAAGATTATGATTCTAACACCTAGAGCCTTCACCTCACTATAAAAGAACAGCCTCACAACCTTGGATTCCCGACTGAGTGGAACCATCACGGGGCAGTAAGCCGTTCATCTGTTGTCTGTGAAAAAACCTAGACTGTGAGCTTCTGAAAAGCAGAGGCTTTACCCAGACGAGGCTGGATTCCCAGAGTCTAGCTCGGTGCTTGGTACATAATTGGCCCTCAATATATACAGGATGGATCAGTGAACAGACTCACACATTTAACTTTGGGAGATGAGAGAGACGAGAGCCAGCCCATCAATTTGCTTACAGCCCTGGCATTCAGGAGCTCTGACTGTTCACCTTGCTTCGAAAAGGTTATTCTACCGGCCCTTTTTAAAACAGCCAGTCTATAACTAGACAGAAACGTGGAACAATAGGTTCTTAATGCCCTCTGGTGGCCAAGATGATTTCAGAGGCCAAAGTCCCCGTAGCAGTCCTAAAGCTTTGAATCTAATCACCTGGCAGCCAAGAGTCTGTGCAGTTTGCATTTTACCCATTCCCTCCTCCAAACAAGAGAGTCCCTGGCCTGTGGGCCAGAAAGACACCACCCCATTGGTAAAGTCCTTGAAGGCAGATGAATACGTCAAGAAGCTGAAATTGAACCTTTTAACCATGAACTGCCTTTCAGGGAATGGTCTGTGGTTTCAAGAGCTATAGAAAAAAAAACGCCATTTGAGGAAGATAGTAATTTCCAGTCTGGAACATTCAGATTTCTATTTGAGGATTTTCAGGCCAGGTCACCATTCTGAGCAGTAAAGACCTTTCAGAAGCCCTTTCAAACCTCACATTGCTAGCATTCCATATTACATTTCCACTTCATAGAAGGAGAACCTGAGGATCCAAACCAATTTCAGAGAAAAGGACAATTATATCTGCTCAAGCCTACAGAAGCTTTTTGGTTTGTTCTGTTTTGTCTTAAACAGGTCATAGATGAGAAAGTATAAATCATTGCAGATACTTGCAAGATAAGCACCACATGCAGGGTTTGTGTGCCTTATCCCACTGTTGATTCTTCAGCACCCACAACCATGTCTGACACATCAGTACATATTTGAAGAACAAATGAATGAACTAAGCCTAAAGAGAAGGAGGTGCATCTTAGTGGAAACTATTGCTTGTGGGAGAAGATGTCATTTCCTCCTCTGAGAACCTTTGAAAACAAGTTACTTCTCACTTATCATATAAATGACAGAATTTGATGGCTGGAGGGAACCTTAGAAATTATCAGTTTGATCTCACTTGGTTCCATTCATTCACTTCATAGAAGAGAAAAATGAAGTTGAAGTCAGAGAAGTTGAACAACTCAACAAAGGTCACCCAGCTATTTCGTGGCAGAGCCTCCAGTGAATCCAAGCCTTCACTTCCAACACGTTCTAAAAGAGTAATGAGGGTCAAAGATTTTAGCTGCGGCTCACAGTAAGAAATACATCGTGATCCATCCAGTACAAACATGCACACACAACACTAAAAAGAGCTTCATGAAATACTCACCTTTCCACGTTCTCTACCCTGGTCTACTGTCCACTCTCTTTCATTTTTTTACAATATTTGGATTGCATCTCACTGAGTCAATTTCATGACTTGATAAATGTTGAAACATTCCACGATAGCACCGTGGCTACTATGCCCTCTCCTCTTATATAAGGCTGCAGTCCTCCAAAATCTCCTGCCAAGGAAGAGAAGTGGAGTGGTCAGCTTCTTGGGACTCCTTGGCCAAGGATCCCAAGCTGATGACTCAGTATGGGTATATCTCCCACTGTCAAGTTTGGTTCCACTCCAAGCAGCGTGCTCCTTTCCAGCCGGGTAACCACAACAGTGCTCTTGGGACGCAGATCAGGGCGGCTGGCAGCAGCCTTGCCCTGGTCCTTGGCTGGCTCTCTAACCCACAAGCTAGCGGGGGTTTACATCCTTACATAAGAGCATGACCTCATCTCTCAGCACCTCTCTGCCACATCACTCCCCACTAGCTTAGGAGCCTGGGAAGGGGAGAAGTAGAGAGGGGGGAGAGCCGGACAAGTAGGCGGGTCTGAGCAGGTCCTCAGCTACATGAGCAGGTGTGAACAGATGGACTGCTGAACAGCCTTCAGGAGGTGGGCAGCCTCCCTCTCTCTCGTGCACACGCATGCACAGACACATTCAGGGTTGTCTTGAGCCCATTTGATCATTTCATTTCCCCCCTCTCCCCCAGCTGCATCTCTTCCCCAGATCTTTTTCACCAAATATCTTTGGTGAGCTCTGATGAGACATGGTAGGTAGCCAGTTTCTTAGCGATTTCCCTTCTAACTGACAAGTTGGGGTCTTCCTGCTCTGATATCCCATTTTCCTGCGGAGAATCAGCAAGACCACATTTGGCAGGGGGCATACTTTGTGGCAGCCAGGGCTGAAAACCTCCCCATAGCAACCTGGACACTTTCCCATGACTCCCTGACACCGGGCAGAATTTTTAGGGTTGGCAACTCACCCCCAACCCTCAGAAGCAGTTTGCAAACTGGAAGCTGCCCCATCCCTTCCCAGGGAGTCTCCACCTGGCTGCAGGGCAGAGCAGTGAAGGCAGGAGGGCACTGGGGACAATGCTTTGAAAACCATTTCAGATATTCTTAGAGATGGGTTTGGAGCCTAGGCTCTCGGTCTGGGTTCTGCTTCTGGAAGGGGAAGATGAGAATGAACTGGCAGGCAGGAGAGCACTACCCTCACCCTAGCTCTGCCACCAAGTGCTGTGTGAGGTTAGGTCAGTTACTTAGCCTCTCTGGCTCACCATTATCTCGTTTTTTAAGTAAGTGATTAGGTTTTGAAAAACAACAAAAGTTAATCGGTCACCTTCAGTGATCCCTTCAACAGTTCAGAGAATTAATTCATTATCTTGAAAACTGACAAATAAAGGAAAAGAATCAAGCATTTATCCTTCATTCCCTATATCAACGATAACACTAGATAACCAAAAGTTCTCAAGGGGAAGCACCTCTTTCAAAAAAATAGTACAAAAAATAAGTGACAGAGAAATGATGGTGTATCACCATTTCGCAACATCCAATGAATTGATGAGTCTAGACATTAAGCATCAACATGTCACAGAAGAGACAATCGGACATTGTGTGCCTCCTGGGAACAGAGCACACCACCACCCATGACCTTGCCAAAAGGATCCATTCAGATCAAACCCATTCAGGTCAAACTTCTGGGCCCAGCAACCAATTTTCAGGAAATAAAGGGACAAAAAAATCTGTTGAATTGTATTATGAGCGTGCAAGCTGCACAATCCTGCCTGGGAGCAACTCTACAGGCCTAATGACCTGAGTGCTTCAAAACAGAAAGTTTAAGGAAAAGAAACTGCTACAAGGTGAATCTGGAGAGTAATGGAGACTTACAATCCATGCTGATCTTTTAAGTGGCAGCGACTACACTAGAACGTCAAGAGAGTCACAGGTGCGCGATAAAACTACGAGGAAATGATTGTGAGAGTCAGGAGGGTGGTGGCTTTGGGTGCGTGGGGGGGAGGGGGTTGCCTGTGGTCAGATCCGGGTACATTCAGGAGCGTCTGGAGTGGCCGGCAGAGTTTTGCTGCCTGTGTGTCATTCCCTGTATCTGCATTTTATTTTAAAATAGGGTGATTTTAAAAGTGAGAGGGCAGAAAAAACACCTTTAATTCTTCACCACCTAGAACATTGGGTTCTGGGATTCTAAATTTGGAAAGCCACAGGGGTCACAGCATGAGGCTGACCGTGAGACACCACACGGCAGGAGGCAGGAGGGCAGAAGGGTCAAGACTGAAGTGTCTGCAGAGCGGGGTAGACCTGGCCTTGGGTCCTGACTGTCACTTACTGTCTGTGACACTGGGAGATGCAGCTAACCTCTCTCAGCCCGTTTTCCTCATGTACTAAGTGGAGATAATAATAGTTCCTGCTTTGTCATTGTGACAATTAAATAACTCCCCAGAGTTCTTAGCATAGTATCTGTATTAAGTCCTCAATACCAGTAAGTTAATAATTATTATAATTATGACTACTATTGCTATTATCTATCTGGTTATTATCTCTCTATCAGGATGTGCCTAATGTGGATAGAAGTAAACCAGATAGAAGTAAACCAGGTTTCTCCTTCAAAAAAGGGGTGTGAATGAGAACCTGGCCCTGTTGGGCCACGAGAGCCTGGGGTGGCTATAGAAGTAGAGCTTCACAAGCCTTCTGGTGTCTGTCCCCAGCGGATTCCCAAGAGATATGCTGCCTTCTTGATTCATTCTTTCTCCTCCCCATTAACTACCAAACAGGCTTCCACCCTAAGCCACTGTCACCAAAAATCATGCTCATCAAATGAGTCTGGTAGCCTGTGTGCCTTGAGGTGGAGGCGACTTCAGGGCACAGATCGCTGTTCCCCTTGGTCACTGGAGCCACTCCGTATAAGGAAGCCACTGGGATGAGCAGGTGCCCATGGGAGGCAGGAGAGCCCAGTGGTGAAGACCATGAGCTCTGCACAGGGCTGACGGCCAACACGCCGCTGTAAGAACGAGGTCTGCGTGCATACAGCCTGTGGAACCTGGGAAGCACTGCACCCATGTCAGGAGTGAGTGTGATGTCTCTAGCAGAATAACCAGATGTCTTCTGCTTTTCTTACTCATTTTTGGGAGGGCTGGGGAAGTAGGAGAATGCTCTGCTATTTAGGGCTAGAGGTTAGTCTTCCTTTGAGTTATTATTCAAACAACGTCATCTTATCTGCTAACCAGGGGCAAGTTGCTTAATCTCACTGTGCGCTCATTTCTTCATCTCTAAAATGAAGATAAGACACTGTGTTGTACACCTGAAACTAATGTAATACTGTGTGTCAACTACCCTTCAATAAAAAAATAAAAAAAATAAAAAAAATAAAATGAAGATAAGAGCATCTGCTTCATATGGTTGCCATGGAGATTAAGTGAATTAAAAAATACAAATTGTGTTCAACAATGCCTGGCACATTGTCTGTTTAAAAAAAAGTTATGTTCAGATTTTCTGGATTCAAGTACTAGCTCCTTCCCTTAGTTCAGCAACCTTAGAAAAGTTGCTTCGCCTCTCCACGTCTCTGGTTTTCCATCTACAAAATGGGGATAATCGTAGTACCCAGGTTGTTGGATTGGTGTGAATATGAAGTAGGATAATGCAAGTAGAACTCCTGGCTGATACAAGATATTTAATAAATATTAGCTATTATTAGACTCAAAATGCCAGATAAAGGGCAAAGCTTTGTTCTTTCCTTTGTCCAAAGGAGAGCAAAATGCATAGGATATTGATATTGGGTAGACATTCTCTGAAGCATAATCATCATCTCCAGCCACTGAGCTTTTCTCGCAGAGGACAAAGCGGCACCCTTGGGGTCAAGGACAGGCAGGTCTCTGCAGGTCCACCACATCTAAGAGGGGGCAGGTGGGAGAGCAATGGGACATGCGGTGCAGCACTTCTAAGCCACGGAAATGGAGATGAGCACAGGGGACGAGCAAGCTGACTTTTCCAGGGAAGGGTGGTGAGTAAAGGGAGGGGGAATGGCAAAGAAGAGAGAGGCTTTGCTCGCCACTGTAGCTAAGGACAGGCATGAAACCAGCTTCTTTTTTCCAAAGAATGGCCAGGCCATGAGTATGAAGAAATAGCAGCTAGAGCTTATTTGAGTTTCCACTGGAAGGGTTGGGGGGAGTCTCTAGTTGTCTTTTCTCTCTGACACTTCACTCGATTCTCTCAACCATTCATCAGGACAGAAATATTTTGAATGGGGAGCCCTATTTCATAGATGGTCTTTAGCCAGAAGAGGTAAAAAAAAAAAACTTAACCCGAAGTCATGAGTAACTTAGGTCTCTAAGCACCCATCCAGGGCTCTTTGGTTCAACCCTGGGGTTCTCACCCTTGGCTACCCACTGGCATCACCTGAGGAGCTGGTGCCAGGGTCTCACCCATAGAGATTCTGATTTATTTGATCTGAGGACCAGCCTGGACGTTGGATTTCTAAACACCCCAGTGTAAATGTAATACAGAGCCAAGGTCAAAAGTCACGGCTTGAACATATTTGACTTCTCGGGTAATAAATAAAACTCACGTTTCACCTGGAGAAGCTGATACTTCCTTTGTCCTTTTGGGTAAGTTGGGCAAATAGGGTGCAGAAACCATGTCAAAACTACTTTTTGAGAAATGAGTTACAAAGCGGGAATGTATCTGAAGACTTCAAAGGAAAGAAGGGTCCACTGTTTCCCTGTATACATTTCCAAAATTTTACTATTTAATTTTATTTGTGTTTCAGCTAATAAAACAACTTTGAATGGAAAAGCTCTTCCTTAGTATGAAAATCACGATTATCTTTCCAGACACTTTCTTTTCCTGAATCTGTTTGACTTAATTAAACTAAAAGAAATTTTAAAAACCTCCAATGCTCAATGGCTCATGCAACATTGATTGAGATTTTGCTGAACAGGTGTGACATAGTCCCCTACTCAAGGGCTTATGCACTTGTAGGATGGACGGGACACATACACAAATAACAAGAAAAACATTCATGCTAAGTTCATGGAAGTGCATGGTGCTTAGCACATAGAAGACTCTCAGTAAGTATATGAGAAAAAAGAAGAAGGGTAGGAAAGAAGAACAGAAGGATGGAAGAGGTAAAAACATAGTTTGGGGGTTATGAAATGAAAAATCACAATGTGTCGGGAGAAAGTCACAATTGCAGCCTTGAAAAGGAGGTCGGAGTCCACGAGACTGAAGCGTACACTAAAGCGGAATGCGTGGGAGCCTACGTTTGGGAAGCACAAAGTGGTGCCATTGATAGAGCAGAAGGAATATCAACACTGATGATAAGAGAGAACGTGATGAAAGAGAACGCTGTTGCCAGTGTGGAAAAAAAAATGCACAAACTAATGTTCTTATCCTTAGAGCAACAGGATAACCATAAGTTCTGGTTTTTTTCAAGACAGTACTTAATTAATTTATATCTCTGGTTCATGCATAATTGCTAGGAGCACTATTCCGCTCTCAAAACTGCTACGGTTTGTATAATAAATTATATGATCATCTTAGCAACAAGAAACCTTCAAAGTCTTTAAGAAACCAGAGGACAAAGGAGTGGGATGAGCAGGAAGGTATCAGAGTCGCATTTTACTAAGGCCCACCGGGTGCGTCTACAGGATTTGCACTCAGTAAGGGAAGACATGAGATACAGATGGAAAGACTGTTCAGACACTACGACTTTACTCTAGGCAAAAGTGAAAAGAGCCTCAACTGGCCCACAGGTAGGAACCCTGTGAGTTAGCCCCAGCGATCCCCACCTTGTGGTGTTCAACCCTGTGTGGAATAGAGCTGATTTGTGTAATCAGCAGGACGTCACAGAAATGATGGGTGTGACTTCTGAGCCCAGCTCCTAAGAGGCACTGTGGCTTCTTCCTCGCTCTCTTTTCTTGGACTGCTTGGTCGAGGAGAAGCCACCGACGTGTTTTAAGAACCCTCAGACAGCCCCATGGAAAGGGGCATGTGGTGAGGACTGAAATCTGTCATCTCCAGCACATTGCTGGCAGCCCAGGGAGTGCACCATCTTGGACGTGAGTCGTCCGGCCCCAGGTGCTGTCTGCGTACGTCTCACAAGATATCCCAAGCCAGCGCCGTCCACCAAGCTTCTCCTGAGTTCCTGACCCACAGAAACTGTGAGATAAAAATGCTCATTATTGTTTAAACCTGCTCGGTTTTGGATAATTTGTTATGCAGCAACAAATAGTAGATCATAAAAATAAAAAAGGAAGGATAAAAATGAATTGCGTATGGAAACCCAGAGTAACCGGCTTCGGGGTCCTCCCCCCAGGTCCTCCCCTAATTAACCATGTGATGTTGGTGAAAGTACTTAATATGTGAAAGTCCTGGTTTCCTCATCTGCAAAATACTCAGGCCTAACTAATGTTATTCATGTCCCTTCTAGCCACCAAATTAAATGATTCCGTGATTCTAAAAGTACATTTATTAGTCAGAGGGCAGGGTTTAGAAATTATCACATTAGCTGGAGGGCTCTCTGTGTCTCTGACCTCATCCTGTCTTATCAAGGACTGAATTGAAGATACGAAAGACATTCTTGTCAAAATGGAAGAGGACAGAGAACACAGACGAAAAGCAATTACAGTGGTTAAAGTAAAGTGCTTAAAAGTTTTGAAATCCTGGAACAGTGAGCCAAGTCTAAGAAGACAAAATGTAACACAGACTCATAGACTGTGAACATCTGAAAATTTACCTCTGGGACCATAAGAGTGTGGTCAGAGTGTTATTCACTGTTGGTCAATAATGTGAACTGGTTGCCAAGGAATGGATTCTGTCTTTCTTTTGTTGGATTCATTAGTTCATTCAGCAGTCACCTGGCACTACAGTGGGCATTAGGGCTGTAGCAATGATTTAGACACAGGCTACATTTACACAGTTACAGAACCTGGAAGTAAGGGAGGGGAGAGTCCCGTGGTCATCCTTGCTTGGTCAAACCGTATGTGAATATTGGGCCACAATGCCATGGACCTATAGACAAACTAGGGTTTGGCCTGAGAATAGTTACCAGAATGAATATGGAATTTTAAGTAGTCACAATCAACTAATCTTATAAGGTGGCTGCTCTGTGTCCCATCCAGGAACAGTATGTCCAGAGAGAAGAAAGAATGGCTGAGGATACAATCTTATCAAACACCAATACATAAAGGACAAGCGAAGAACAGGATCTGCAAAAGAGGCTGAGTAGTAGCAAGAGAAGCAGGAGAAAAACCTGGGAACTAAAACAAGAATGACTTTCAAAGATCAAAGGGATGTGATCTGGTGATTGCCTCTCCTCTGCATCCCCTTCTGCCCTTCTAACTTGTTCGCTCTGACGTCTTTTAGTTGTTCCTCAAATATATCACACTCATTCCTAACTCTGAGTCATTGTCTTTGCTGTTCCTGCTGGTTGGCATGCTCTTCCCCCAGATCCAAGCCTGGGTCCTGTCCTTCATTCAGAGCCCAGCTCAGATGCCCCCTCTTCAGTGAGGACATCGCTGATCACTCTAACCAAAATAATAACTCTCATCTTGATTCACTTCTTACCCTGATTTGTTTCTCCTCTCAGCATTTATCATTCATCCCCTAACATTTTATACATTTTACTCCATCCTTTATCTATCATCTCTTACCCGAGCCCCCCAGGTGCTGTTCACACTCACTGATGCTACCTGCCTCTTTTCACTGGTGAATCCACATGCCCAGGACAGTGTCTGGTATCTTGTGGAAAATTTGCTTTCTGCCTAAACTGGGATCTTTTTCTGGTATTTTTCTCATGAATAGACTGGTGTTACAGGTTTGGGGGGAGGAAGGCCACAGAAATAAAGTACCATTCTTGATATATCATAACAAGCATCCATACTATCAAAATGACTTACTACTGTTGAGGTTGACCTTGATCACCTAACAAAGGTAGGATTTGTCAGGTTTCTCCACTGTAAAGTTACTAATTTTCTCCCTTTCCATAATAACCATAGGGTTTTTTTAAAAAATTATCATTATCATGTAAAATCTACATTTGTGGGCCTGGTTATTTCAAAGAAAAAAGGTTGCACATTGTGATGGTTAATTTTATGTGTCAGCCTGATTGGGCTAGGGGACGCCCAGATAGCTGGTAAAACATCATCTCTGGGTGTGTCTGTGAGGGTGTTTCTGGAAGAGATTAGCATTTGAATCTGTGCACTACGTGAAGATCACCCTCTCCAGCGTGGGTGGACATCATCCAATTGGTGGACAGTCTAAACAGAACAGAAAGGCAGAGCTAGGGAAGAGTTGCTCTCTGCCTGATCCGGGACACTCATCTTCACCTGCCCTTGAATGCTGACACTCCTAGTCAGGAGTCTTTCAACCTGGACTGGGTCTTAACACCACTGGCTTGCCCTGGCGTCCATGCCTTCAGACTAGGACTGAATCATACCACAAGCTTTCCTGGTTCTCCAGCTCTTAGACGGTGGAACTGACTGTAAACCAGGCCTGAGTCTTCTTCCTCTGTCATCTAATCATAGGGAACTCCCCAAGAGGCCATAAGTACAGGCTGGCAGAGAAGGCAGTGTAGTGTATAAGGGACGATGGGCATTTGGGCCAATCTTCATGCAACTTATTTGTGCCTTAGGGCCTGCTCAGGCCTGAGATCATATATTCTACTCCATTTGATAATGGGGTATGGCTCTGCTTGCCCAACTTTATGACTTAGTAGGCCACATAATATCCAGTACATGATGGACAGCTCAGGTCTCAAGGTAACTTGGTGTCCCATCAAGTGCTCTGTACCTAAGGCCCAGCAGAAGGCCAAGAACTATTTCTCAACAGGAGAGCAATTATCTGCAGATGATGGCAGGGCTTTGCTCCAAAATCCTTTAGGCCTGTGCTATGATTCACCCAAAAGGGCCTGCCAAAGGCTCCCAGCAGCATCCCTGTCTGCCACTAACAAAGAACTACTGGACCCACCAGATCATACGGCGTAAGTGGCGGAGCAGCTTGCAAAGCAGCCTGGACCTGCTGCAGAGCTTCCTCTTGTTCTGAGCCCCGCTCAAAACTAGCAGCTTTCCAGGTCTACGTTGAGGACTATGTTACCTCCAAAATCCAGAGAGGCCCACTAGACATTGTGTCTCTTTCTTGTTTTAACAACCGACCCTGAACCTTAGAAGAGATAATGCAATGTGCCCCATTCATGGTACCATTTTCTGTCTTAATCCATTTGGGCTGCTGTAACAAGAATGTCATAGACTGGGTAGCTTCTAAACAACAGAAATTTATTTCTCACCATCCTGGAAGCTGGGAAGTCCAAGATCAAGTTGCCAGCAGATGCTAGAGAGGGCCTGCTTCCTGGATCACAGATAGGCTGTCTCCTCCGTGTGCCCTCCCACTGCAGAGGGGTAAGCGAGCTTTCTGAGGTCTTTTTCATATGGACATTAATTGCACTCATAAGGGCTTTGTGTGCATGACCTAATTTCCTCCCAAAGGTCCTACCTCCAAACACGGGTTACAGCGGAATAAGTTTTCAACATGAATTTTGGGAGGGCAAAAATATTCAGTGTATGGCACTAGGTCGGATAGGGTAAAAGTAGGCTGGTGCTTGGTTTTATACACACTGAGGGCCAGAAAACAAAACTCTGAGACCTCTGGGGTTGCTAGAGCCTGAATCAAAGAACTCAAGGAATTTGTTACACCCCTTGCTTTATGGAGCAGTAAGTGGAAAGCAGACACTGGAGTGGGTGCTCTGTTCTTTGAGAAGCCTTCAAAACCCGCTCATCTTGTCACAAGAGCCCACACTCCCTTGGACCATCCTTTATTTGCTACAGAAAAGAATGCCAATTCAGTGACTTGGGGAGTTTTTGTTCCCCCTTTCCTTCTAAATACAGTCTGTCTGTGGTGGTAAACACTGGGCTGCACGAATGCGTGTAGGCCTGTGTGTCAGAAAACACACTGCCTTTCTGGAGTGCGTGGTGATCTGCTGTGAGCCACGACGCCACGTGAGGACTGTGCCAAATTAGTCCTTCTCTGAGAAGTCTTCCTGGGGATACTTTACATCCAGAGCCATTACTCATGAAACCAGATGATGCTTCTTAAAATGCCAGCATCGTGGTACTCAATAGTTTTGCACACCCCAGCTGGGGTATTTGTGATTCTCTGGTGAGGGTCAGAGACTGCCTCTGGCCACTTCCACCTTTCTTATCCTGGAAGGAACCCAAACAGGAAAGGACTCCACCAAAAGGCCCTCCGAACACGGAACAAGTGGTTACAACTTGGTCCAACAGGCACTCAACAAACGCACAGAGCCCTCAATCGGCGCACACAGCATGGACTAGGCATTTCTTCCTGCTTCCCTCCCACAAACCCCAGGCTGATGTTACCACCCTCCACTCACAGATGAGCCCAGGGGCATCAAGGGATCTGCTAGCATCTCGCAGCCAGTGATAGGGGTAGGCCTGGTGACTGTGCTCTGGACGGCTGCTGCCACGACCCCTTCACCAAGGCCAGAAGACACTGGGTAGCTTTCTGCTCCTTAAGACAGAGGTACATTGTGAGGCACACCCGAGCGAGATCCTAAGAATCCAGGGTTGGAGGCAGTTGACCGCCCTGAAAGCACAGAGAGGGATTCCCTTGGGGAGAGGAGGCCCCAGAGGCTGCCTGGGCAGAATGCTGGAAGTCACCCCTATAAATGAGTCTGAAACTTCTGAGAAATAATGGGGGAAATGTGACAGAGGGAAGACCAATAGAGAAGGGGAATATGTATTTGAATCTAATTTTGTTCTCATAACAACCCTATAAAGTGGGTATTGGGCTCTCACCCAACAGATGGAGAAACTTAGATGTAGTGGAGTTTAATCGTCTGATCAAGGTCAAGAACTAGGGCAAAAATGAAAATTCCAACTCAGGTCTGGAAATGTCTAAATAAGGCCTAAATAATTTTCTGATATTCCAGGATGTCTTCCTGACAGAAGCAGACAAAGAAACTGAAACAATATTTTCCAGACCTACATTGGCCCCTCCACAAAGCACCATGGTGAAGACAAGGAAGGACCTGAGGAGACAGATGCAGGAGGAAGTACAGTTGCACATGTCAACACACATAGGTGATGGAACCGCCCCTATGATCTCTGCCAACCGAGTCATCTCAGTCCATGACACACCAGTAAAGGGTTTTGGTGAAAGAGGTACTTCAGTTCAGCAAACAATACCTCAGTGTGCAAGGCTTAAAATTAAATTTGAAACCATGAGGATGACTATGCAATGGCACCTGCCCTCAAGGAGCTTGCAACATGGAGTTGAAAAGAGGTATAAGCCATGTGGGTAAAACTGTAATATTTCCAGAATATCTCGCCTGGCTTTAGTACATCTGCATATCAACAGGCGTTCCTCAGGGGTGGATAGTGTAGTCCATCTCCATATCAATAGGTAATTACCTGGGCCACCCAGGGCTGATCTGAACCTGAGAGGTTAGGGGGAGTGCTGGTTTGCTTCTGCCAGAGCAGGAAAGAGAGAGATGGCCCCGGACTGCAGTTTGTAAGCAATAAATGGGTTTTAAACTTTATTTCACCCTTTGACTGATTACAGGTTTAGAGGTATTTTGTCCTGGGATTTCCTCTCCCTGGAGTTACAAACCACCAGCCACACCACGGGCCAGGTGGGAGTGCAGCAGGATATGCCGGGGAGCCTCCAGGCAGGTAGCAGTTGATCTGGGTCCTGAAGCATAAAGATTGTCATGGTCGCAGGAGGAAGGAAGGGTCCTCCAGGACAAAAGGAAAGAAAAACAAAGGCATGAGGTGTGAGTGAGAGCCGAGAAGAGGGTGAGGAGGCTGGGGGGTATGTTAGAGAATTTAGACTGCATTCAGTAGGCAACAGAAAACCAAGACAAGTGTGAGACGGGTGAGTAGAGGCGCAGAGTCAGACCCACTCAAGAATAAAAGGGATCAGAGATCAAGAGGCGAGTAGAGTGATCAAAATGAAAATGACAGCTTGGGCTATAGCGACGACTGAGGGAGAAAAACTACACAATGAAATCGTCAGAACTGGGTCCCTGGTTGGATGGGAAGGAAAGGGCAAAGATGAAGCTAACCCAAGTTTCTGTCTCGATAACTAGAAGAATACAGATAATATGCACTGAGCTAAGAATCAGCAGGTGGACAGGCTTTTGAAGAATGAAGAATGAGAAGACAGTAATGTCAGATCAGACAGACTGAATGGGAAACATGAACCAGGGAAGGCGTCTGCAAATGCTGGCCTGGAGGCAGCATGTTTTTGTAAATAAAGATTTTTTGAGACATGGTTTCACCCGGAAGTTTTTTGTCTATGGCTGCTTTTGCTCTGCAATGGCAGAGTTGAGCAGCGGTGACAGAGACCATATGGCTTCAAAGCCTCAAGTATTTACTATCAAGCCCTTTAAGAAAATGTTTGCTGATGCCTGATCCAGGGTCCAAAAATAGAGGTCAGAAATGTTTAAGGGGGAGCATATAGTTGAGAAGAAGGTTAAGAAAGAAACATTGGAGGGATATTACGACCCATTCTTCACTCAACCAGCGTTTGTTGACTACTTCCTCTATACCAAGCATGGGGACACTGGGTTAAGTTGTGGGAATAACACAATAAACAAGATAGATGAGGTCTCTGGCCTCCTGAACTTTACAGAAGAAGCAACAAGAGGAAACAACCAGATAACAACCAATTATTAGCAACATCTAAATTTCCTGGGTGAGAAAGAAAGAGATGTGAATGGGGGAAAAATTCCTGGGCAGGGATATTGAGATAGGTAAAACAAAACAAAACAAAACAAGAAAGTATACCAGTACAGAAATGTAAGATGAGGTATATTTTAAGAAGACAGACATGACTGACTGGCAGTGGAAATGCTGTAATGTAGGGTGAGGTCCCGAAAGGCCACTGGATTGGACATTTGGGAGTTAGAGACTTCTAAGATGATTTTTGGCACAATGGTAGAAAACAAACCAGTCTGCAGGAGTTAAGAAGTCTGGAGGCAGTGCAGAAGCTGGGGAAACAGGTGTATGGCTGCTTTTTTAAGTAAAATCAGAGCAATAGCCAAGATACAGCACATTAGAGAGGTATTAAGGTTGAGAGAGATTTCTTTTTTAATGTCAGGAAGATATAAGTATGTTTATAAAGAGGAAAGACCTACCAGGGAGCATGAGATGGAAGATTGAGGGAAGAGGAAATAACTCATTATCCAGAGCACATGCAGAGGATTCATGAAAACAACAGCCGGCATTTTCAGGACACTTAGCATGAGCCAACCACCGTACTGGGAGATACAGATGTTGGTATAGACAGAGACAAGTTTTCTTTAAATTCTCAGATCAACCATGGAAACTTATCCTACCTATCTTCTACAGATGAGGAAACTGGAAGTTCAAGGTTTAGTAACTTGCCCACGGCCCACATGTGATACGTAGCAGCTATAGGATTTCAGGCTAAAATTATTTAGCTCCAGAGCCTATGTACTTTCCACCTAATCAAGATGCCACACTTTGGAAATGAGCTTTCTCCCTGCCATAGGAGGAAAGAAACCGGATGATGAAAAAAGATTCCAAAGTAGAAAACAGTCCAAGGTACAAGTCCAGGTGAACCCAGGTGAACACCTGAGGGCTCTCAAAAAACAATCTTATCTCACCTGTAATTACGCGTTTCACTCTGGCCAAGGCTGGCTGCTTTCCATATGCCCTCCAGATATATTCTCTACGTCTTTCCAATTCGCTCTGTGACCCAGGACGCTGGCCCTAGGAACATCAAACCAGCTCCCTTGCCCTCTGGCTTCTGTTGGGTCCTGCCAAGGGGGACATGGATT
This sequence comes from Manis pentadactyla, assembly GCF_030020395.1. Lineage (NCBI taxonomy): Eukaryota > Metazoa > Chordata > Mammalia > Pholidota > Manidae > Manis > Manis pentadactyla. The sequence continues at coordinate 9,326,395 of NC_080031.1, read as the reverse complement.
TGATGCCAACTTACTCCTCGCCATGTCACCTCGGGTTGACTGCATCCTCGTACCGAAGGCCGCAGCCCGGTCGGGCAGCCTCTCCTGCGGCTCTTGCCAGCCTGCAGGGTGCTTCCCTGTCCTTTGCTGATTCCCTTAACTCATTTCCCTTTGAAGAGAGTCCTTTCATTAGACTTTCCCCCATTACCCCGTCAGAGTGTGCCATCTGCGTCCTTCCAAGACCCAACAAGTCACATGGTCACATGTTCCTGGATGAGGCCTCACAAGGCACACAGTCACCCCACACACATCCATTTTCCCAAACACTCAAATAGCACATTCATGTACACACATCAACCAACTTAAAGGTCTTCAGAATGAAAAAAAACCAGGCATTTTTCACAATATAAGTGAGTTCTAAGCTGAACCTTCAAATTAGTATCAGTTTAAACCTCACAAAGTCATTTAAGAATCAATGATACTTAATCAGGAACCTTAATATTCTTAATGCCTCTAAAAATCCCCTAAAGAAATAAATCCTGGGTTTGACTTCCCAGGGTCAACAGCAGAGAGAAATGCACCAGATCTGAAGCTACAGTTAGGTTCATGTTCAAAGCTTTTCCCATTCTGGTCTTGAAAGAGAAGCTAGCCAATCTTCCCGGTATGATTCATACGCTGCGATAGGAAAGTATTTAAAATATTAATTTGCTTTTCAAAAAGATAGTGAAAAACTGGATGTTCTCAAATTGCTGCTTCCTTGTCCTCCCTTCCCTATCCCGTCCCTGACACCCCCAAGACCTTTCAGTATTTTTTTTGCTCACAGAGCATCCAAACCCAACCAGATGGTGGTTTTTCTTGTTTTTTATTTATTTTATTTTTTTTTATTTTGGTATCATTAATCTACAATTACATGAATAACTTTATGTTTACTAGGCTCCCCCCATCACCAAGTCCCCCCCACATACTGCTTCACAGTCACTGTCCATCAGCATAGTAAGATGCTGTAAAATCACTACTTGTCTTCTCTGTGTTGCACAGCCCTCCCCGTGCCCCCACACACACTATACATGCTAATCGTAAAGCCCCCTTTCTTTTTCCCCCGCCCTTGTCCCTCCAGTTTTTTAATCGATGTCATTCGCTTATACTTCTAATGCATAGTTTCTTTCTCAGGCTCTGAGCTACACTGCTAGGCACCGGTCAGAGGAGGCCTCCCTTGCCCTCGGGACAGACCTTCCACGGAGTGGAATGGGGGAGCAGAGCTGTGAATGCTGACACAAACATACCCCCACACAAAGCCTCCAGTCCTACCTTGTGACTTCAAGCCAGTGACTACTTCCCTCTTTCTATCTGGGCCCTCTTTACTTCATTTGCAAGATAACAGGTTTATAATAACTAAGTACTCTGCAATGTTTTCAAGTATGGGGGTTGCTTTTTATTATTAAAAAATAGCATGGTCCCAGGAGATGGTGGCTATGCTTTCACATCTGGCTCACAGGTAGAGCTCAGTGCACACACGGCTTCTCTGAGTCTTTGCAGTAACTCCACAGCCCCAGGAACCTCTAAGATATGTTTAACGCATGTTAGCCACATGGTAGAACTTCTGAATTCCAAAATCCCTTCCCGTTCCCACATGTTGGTTTTTTGCAAATGCCTAAGACCTGGCATTCATGTAAAGACCTGGCATGTGAGAATCTCAACATCTTTCCACCTGAGGGTTGGCCCAGAACACTATGAAGGAATGACCCAAAATCTCAGGGGTGTAAGCTCCTACTGAGAGCCAGACCTAATCTACTCAAGAATCAGGGGTCAGGTTTCCCCCAGTTTGGACCTCAGATCTAACCAAAGCTTAGATTTGAATTTGGAGAGTGAGAGATTTAGAAGGATGCACTGTAGATCCTCTCTAGGAAAGGGTTATCTAATATCAAGGAGCAGACCCCATCATAGGCCACAGGTCACACAACCACCCCAGATTTTCCCTACATCTCTGGGAGGTCAGTTGTTGATACTGAAGATTTACCTAAATGGCTCCCATTCAAAAGATTCCATTTCAAAAAAATCCTAATTGCATGGGACTAGATTCTTAATTTCATTTCAAAGTATGATTAACCCCAGTGTCACTGGCAAAGCCTAAAATGTCCCTTAGGATTTTGAGCATAGGTTTGTCTAAGACAGAGAAAGATACCTGGATTAGCTATCTTAAGCATTAGCTTAAACCCAGTGCCAACAAGAGGTTATCCCAAGTGGCTGGGATAGCTTCCAGAAGACCCTTCCTTCTCTGTCCAATAGCAGGAACACAGTGGTGATGGTTCAGGGTCTTTTAACCAGGACTTGCCTCGTGACACAATAGGGGAACTTGGCCTGACACTAGAAACCTGCCCTTTTCCTGTGAACACATGGGATTCAAGTTTTTCTGAAGCTGTCAGCCAAGCACCCAGCGGCAGCCTCCTTCTCGAGCTCCAACTCTCAGGGCCAGTGCCACCATCTGTCCAGTCCCAACACACAAGGCTCTGAGGCTCCTAGAGCATCTTACAAAACAACCCAAGAGCTGCCCAGGGAAGGGCGGGGAAAGGAGCGGAGAGAGGAGTGAGGGAGAAACTCCCAGAGCCCCACAGAAATGAGCAAAGCTTTATCATCTCACCCCTGTTCAAGAGTCCCCTGCCTCTGGCCAGGCGTTTCCATGGAAACCTCTTAAGTTCTATCTATAGGAAGAGAAAAAAATGAAAAAGAAGTATCCTGAGGTATGTTGAATTAGCTCCGAGGATGGCAGGCGGAGGAGAAGAGAGTGGGGTTCACGTGGGCAGAAACAGAGCTGATAATTATCCTAGTACATAAAAAGGCCCTGGGAAAACCGAGCTGCCTTCAGTCACAGAATCAGAGGGAGTGGGGAGGAGAGGTAGGTGTGAGGCACTAGGCACCTGAGGTGGGGGTGCACTACCATGTGTGAGCAACTACAAGGAAAAGAGGGGCCCGAGAGTCAACTCGCTAAAGGATCTCAGGGCAAAGGTTCTTCCTGGAGCAAGGACAGGACAGTAGGCAGAAAGCAGAGCTCCTGTTCTGTTCAGATGCATACAGGCAGCCCCCTTTCCTTTTTATCTTCTCAGCCCACCCGTACAGAGTCAATCAGTCTATCATCCGGATTTCCATGTTTGACCATCTCCATAATCAAGCCATGAAATAATGATAAAGTCTCTGGAGCTGTCCAGGACACCTTTGTTTTTTAAAACTGCAACTCTACGGGTCATTGTAAGAAGGACTCTGCTAACCTCTTTTTCTCCTAATTTTGATTTTCAAGATAAAGTTTGAATGAGGAGGGAGCATCTGAGTCTTAGATGTTATGCACTCTCCTTTTTAAAAATAGGCCATAAGAATCAAAGAGCTAAATGGTAAGAGCTAAAAACTATAAAACTCAAAAGAAAACATAAGCATAAATCCTCACGACCTTGGATCAGGCAATGGTTTCTTAGATATGACATCAAGAGCACAGGCAATAAAAGACAAATAAATTGGACATCACCAAAATTAAACACTTTTGTACTTCAAAGGATAGCCTTAGGAAAGTTAGGGCAACCCACAGAACAATAACATCAGTCATATCTGGTATATATGAAGAGGTCCTACAAGTCAATAATAAAGACAATAAAGAAACAATGTTAAAATGCGTAAAAGATCTGAATGGACTTTTCTCCAAAAACAATATACAAATGGCTAATGACTACCTTAAAAGACACTCAACCTCATCAGCCATCAAAGAAATACAAATCAAAACCACAATGAGATAAGACTTCACACCCATTAGGACGGTTATAATAAAAATGACGATACCACATGTTGGTAAGAATGTGGAGAAACTGGAACATTCGTTCACTGCTAGTGGGACTATAAAATGGTGTAGCCACTTTGGAAAACAGTCTAGCAGCTCTTCAAGAGGTTTTACTCAGTTACCATGTGATCCAGCAGTTCCATTCCCAGGTATAAGTCCAAGAGAAATGAAAACATACAGTCACACAAAAACTTATATTCAGAGCCACATTATTCATAATAATCAAAAAATAGAAACAACCCAAAGTTCATCAATTGATGACTGGATAAATAAAATGTGGTACAACTATACAATGAAATATTATTCAGGCACAAAAAGGAAGGAAATTCTGATGCGTGCTACAACATGGATGTACCTTGAAAACATTATGTAAAGCGAAGGAAGCCAGTCCCATATTATATGATTCCATTGCCCAGAATAAGCAAATCCATAGAGACAGAAAGTACATTAGTGGTTGTGTACAGCAGGGGAGATTGGAGGGAATTAGGGAGTGACTGTTGAGGGGCATAGGGCTTCTTCATGGGGTGATGAAATGTTCTAAAACTGACTGTGGTGTTGGTTGCACAACTCAGTGAATACACTAAAAAACGTCAGATTCTGAGTTAATTGTACGATCTGTGAATTAGAGCTCAGTAAAGCTGTTATTAAGAAAAACAAACCATGAAAAACTGTAACATACCAATCCTGCCTTAAAAGTTCTATATTTTGCTCATTGTGGATTTTTCTGCATTAGTATTAGGTCAAAAATATATTGCATTAATATACTACTTATCTTGATTACTGAATGTTTAGTCACCTTCTTAGATTTTGTGCCTGAGGCAAGTGCCCACCCTAGTGATGGCCCTGAAGTAGGTGTGGTGACAAAGACACCGTGTTTTAAAGAGCCTTCCCTGATCCCCGGGGGATGTTTGGAGGCATTCCTCCATTCTCTCCTCCTTTCTCCCCAGCCTGAGCTGTCGATTGAATGCTTCACCATTAACTCTCCTGATGCATTTGTGCTGCCCCTTCACTGATACTTCCTTCCACCGGCTTTGTACTTATGAAGATTTAAAAAAAGGTTATAAAACTGAAAATGGACAAGTATCCTTATCTTCCCAAAAGGGGAAGAAAAGAAAGAAGATTCTACAAATTACAGACCAGTGAACATGAAATAGATCTCCTAGCAAACTGCAAGACTATACTATTTCACAAGATGGCTTTATGAATTCAGAAAGCAAAGTGGTTTTCCATAGTAGCCAGTAAAGTTTTACTAAAACCAAGAAATGTCAAATGACCTTCATTGCCTTTTTTGATACAGTTATTCGACTACAATAAAAGATGAGGGAATTGCTAAACACAGTGAATATCTAGCTGTTAGCAACGCATCCGGCAGCATCTTTATATCCTTATGAATAGGATAAGGAAAAGTAGGCAAAATGATTGTATATTAGGAAGAGTTGTAGCTATTTGCTTGATGACACACAAATTCAGTTTTACTATAAGCTCAATATATGTCAAGAGAGTGAAGGAGCTGTAAAAAAAAAACAAACCCCGAATTGATCTTGGTCTACATCCAAATCCAAATGTCTGACAAGAGGCCTGTTTTCCTCTCCAACCAGCTTCTCAGGAATACCGTACTCAGTTCTGGGGGTTCCCCTTTTGAGGGGACATTAACCAACTGACGTGTCTACAGAGAAGGACACCTCAGCTGGAGTGGAGAATCAAAGGATTGCAAAACAACATTTTTTTATGAAAACTTGAGGTCAGGTAGTCAGCATAATGTAGTAAAGCCAAAAGGGAAATATGATGGCTACTTTTAAATATTTGAAGGACTTGGGGAAAAAAAAAAGGAAAAAATGAAATCAACTTAACGTAACCCAGAAAGGCAGAATTAAAGCCAGACAATATAAGCTATTTTTTCCAAATAGTCAACTCAACAAAAAGAAGATTTGCCCCCCCACAGCCTGAGCTGTTCCAGAGTCAAATGGTCTGGCTTATGGAGCAGTTACTGTTCATGAAAGCATTCAAGTTAGAAAGTCTTACTGGGACAGTGGAGATGGGATTTAAGTAAGTAGATGAGGTTGGAGCTCATGTCTTATTGGGTCTCTTCCAAATGAGCAGTCCTATGGATCTGCATTTCTTCTTTTCTCTCCCTTCTAGCCTTTCATGTACTTCCTGCGGCAGTATTTGGAAGATGTACTTCAGTTAGAATCCGTGAGCTCTACCTTATTCCATTCCCCATTCTAACTCTCCAGCCCTCCCTGCCCCCTTCCTCCCTGTCACCATCTTCCGTGTTCCCCTTTAGGCTGACACAGTACAACGCTTCATGCTCTTCCCACAGTCTCCACTGAAACTGGTGATGTGAGAAGAAAAGCATAACAGGAAGGCCGAAAAGCAAAGAGGAGAATAATAGGGAAGAAGACTGAGCCCAGGTAGCATATTATGCTGGTTTGCTCTGATGTTAAACCCCTACTGCTTGCCTGCTCTGGGACACATGCAGGTCTCTGAACTGACTGAACCAGGTTCACAGGCATTAGCCTCAGAAACGTCTACATATGCTTTTATCTTTCTGCATAGCATTCAATGCTTGTAACACATTCGGTGTCTGTTTCCCCTGCTCTGTTGGTAAGTTCCAAAGGCCAGACAGCTTGGTCTCTGCTGAATCCCCAGGGAGGCACTCAATAGATACCAATTAAACAAATAAAGAATTTCTCCATATATTCCAGACTGATGATGCTGATGCTGATGGAAGTCCTGTTTCAGACTAAGCATTAGACCATGCACAGAACTTGAGAGCTAATAGGGGTGTCAGAAAACACCTAGCTTAACCCCTACATTTGACAATGAATAAACTGGGGGTTGGGGCAATGAAATATTCAGCTAGGAAGTAGTGAGCTGGGAGCAAAAGCCAGTTCTTCTGGTTTCTGGGAGACATAAGGACATACGAGTGAAAAAAAAAAGCAGAGGCTTTAGACTCAGATGAAACTGGGTTCCAATGCCAACTCTTCCTTTCACTAATTCCCTGATTTTAAGCAAGTTCCTCACTGTCTCCAAGTCTCAGTGTCCTCAGAAGTAGATGGGAAAGATAATGGCTTTAACTACCTCACAGGCACACAGGCCGTGCTCGGAAAGTGGTGGCTTTGATAAGGATTCCAAGGTCCCGTGCTCTGCCCACTACAACACATGGGCCCTGGGCTTTGTGCCTGTTGAAAAAGAAACATATCCAAGCTAAGGGGGGGTGGAAAGGACAACCAAATACTGGTGGCTGCTATGTGCCGCTAAGCACTTTCCCACACTCGGTCTAAAACACAGAGGAGTACATGCAGAGTAGCTCCTTCCCCAGGAAGTCCTCTTTCGGCTGGGAGCTCATAACCACGGAAGGCAATCCATTGTGAGCTGAATACCTTTGGTGAGTCATCTCCTTGGATATCTAAACTTTCTCAAGTTCCACCTTTAGGGTCTTCCATACAGAAAATAACCGAGAGCCACTGGACCTTCTGAGTGCTTATTATCTGTCAACTATTCTGCATGGTACTTGAGGGCAGAGGACCAGGGAGCCTATCTAGTGCAGAGATCTGTCACTGTGGGAACGTAATAAAGCAAAGAATGAATAAACAGGGCATGGGGATGACTCGCCGCTGCCCTTACTACTTGCTTCCTTCCCTCCTCATCGACTGCTTCTGATGTTCACCAGACCAGCTCCAGCTTCCTGGGTGACACAGTCCCCTTCTCCCCTTTCTTGATGGTGTTCCTGCTGAGACGTCACACTCTAGAGATTTCTTGACTCACTTCCTCCAAGGGAACTTTCCCATTTCCTGCACCCAGCACACACTCTGCTCTGTTAGGTCTGATGCTTTGTCTACCCAGAACATCTCATCAGACTGGGGGCTGATCATCCCGTTCTCATGAGTGGGATCAATTCTGGAATTAATCTGGCTGCCAATGTATTGAGGCATTTATCTTTGGATTTTTCAAGAGCTATCATTCTGGTGTGAGGTATACAGGCAAGACAGAAGAGGTGCTTTCCAGAATAAATCAGCCTAGAGAAATGAATGCAATAATCTTGTCTTATTGGACTGATTTATCAGACTGTCAGAGGAATTCAGGAGCTGAGAGGAGGGATGGCTGAAGGCAGGTCTGGTTTGTTTGTCAGAATAGACACTTGTGTTCTTTTAGAGCAGTTCTTCGGGATGATTCAAGGTCGGGATGGATGGGAGGGGAAAGGATAATGCTGATTAACGTAGGTGGAACTTGATGTAACTGTTGTGGGTTCAAGGCTTACAGAACTGAACTACAAGAATCATGGACTACAAGAATTCCACATGTGTTCCTCTAGTTAACCAGCAGCCACTGAGTTTCCAAAATCCCATGGCAATTCTAAAACACAGCAACTACTTGGAAGACAGAGTGAGCAGAAGAGCAGCCTAAATGAATCCCCTGTGGGAAGAGAGAATCCAGATTCTAAGGACTTGGTTCCTCCACACCCCTTAACCAAGGAAGTTCCTGCTCCTTGAAGAACTGCCAGACAAAAGAGCAAGATTTAGGCAAATAGAAATGAAAAAGAGAATCACGCACATGGCCACAAGAGATTGTCTTTGTATTTACGGTAGTTCCTTTTAGGAGAGGATGGCATTACAGGACTCCTGTATTGGCCTTATCTCCCATGGCATTATCTCACTCCTGCCCATCAAGACACCAAGTCTTCTCAAGTCTTCTGATTTCACGCTAAGATATTTCCAATTGTCTATATCAGGACTCAATACTATAAAAGCAGCAGGCTGGGGAACCTGCATTGCCCCCATCTCTAAATAGAAAAAAAAAACAGAAGAAAGCCGGGGGAGGAAGGGCTTTCTTCCTCCTCTGAGAAGGAGTACATTTTGTTCTTGGGAAGACTATGCATCAATATTCATTTACTCAACACATTTTTATGAGCTCTAACTCTGTAAATAAAGCAGAAGGCAAAATTATACACACTCTGTGATTACAAGCATGCAGAAAAAACATTCTTTCCGTGCTAAGAACGACAAGAAATTACACCTCGGTTATATGAGGGAAGCAGGATTATAGGTGACTGTCCATCTTTTTCTAAACATTTTTGAAACACCACCATATTGCTTTGATATATATATATATATTTTAATTTAGAAATAAATCAGTAAGATGGATATGCCAGAGCTGTTCTCTTTCCTTCTGACATGTTGGCCAGGGAAGAGAGAGACTGGAGACAGAGCAAACTCCAGCGAGTGTGCATACCTGTGAAGGTCACTGAGGGCTGCGTCCAAACACCAATTCCGGACATGTCTGCATCAGACAGAGCAGCCAGACACCTCTGCAAAGCACTGTTGAGAGAGGTACAGGGGTGACACCTGAACTTGAATCTCCAAACCCCAGTCTATAGGAGACTTGAGGCCCAGGGCTGGGTTGCTGATACTCAGTCTGTACCAAGCCAGGGGCATTTGCACCTCTCTTCTCTTACACTCTTTTAAAATTGTTCCATAAAGAGAACATCAGCTATCTGAGAAATGACGTGGTTCTTATTCTTCTATTGTCACCTCTTCAACTCCATCCTTCAGCAGTGCCGAGCATAATTCCAGCGTGGGAATAAATAATTATTGAAGCCTAACGAGGCATGCAAAGTGGCAAAAGAGAAGTCAGTTCAATGATAGAAAGCTGCATTTTGTCAGTTTTCAGTGACCAGCCTAGGGAATGAATCGGATGTCTGCTGGTTTAGCAGGGAGAAGGCCCTTAGGTACCCGGGTCACAACCTATGCTAATGGCACCCGGGCCCCAGTGCCCTTCCTCTCTGGCTTTTTCTCTTTTAACAGATAAGATACATGTTGCTTTGAGTTGGGTGTTTTGCCTCTTCTACTGCCTGGCACAGGATGTTATTTACTGGCAAGCAGTCCAATCTCCTGATATAGATAAGTCTGTGTGGCATACACTGTTGATTGGCTAAGTCAATACTCATTTCATTTCAAATGCCATTTTTCCTTGCCCTTCTTTATTATGGAAACTGGAAAGAATAAATGTTTAGTTCCAGCCAGTAGTTCTCTTTCCAGATCTGACCAGTGAGCAGAAAGAAGTGTACTGAGAAGCTTCTAGAAAAACCTGTGCTTCCTAGGAAAGGAACACACAATGCAGGCACCTCCACAGCCCACATCTTTCTACCTTGAACATGAACATGATACCTGAGCAGTAACAGCCTTGTGACTGCTGCAAAGTAACAGTTTGAGGATCAAAAGCAAAAATGGTGAGGATGGTGTACAGAAATGAGCCTGGGTTCTCGAGCACATTGTCAAGTGTCTAAACTAATGCCAGAAACTACCTTTCTGGGCTTCTTATTGCATGAAAAGATCACATATTTGTTTAAACTGTTCTTAGTTGGGTTTTTAGCAAATTGAAGCAAAAGACATTCTTAACTGAGTCACTCTCTTGAGTCAATCATTTGCAAACAGGCAAGATCTGCACATAAATACGACTAAGACATTACCCTGCCTAACTCCTCAGGATCCCCATTGTCTCTAGAATAAACTCTAAGGGTCTTAGCACGGCTCCTGATAATCCCACCTAGATTTGCTTATATATATATAAGGTTCCCTGATAATCTTACCTTGTACACCTACCCAGGCACATCTCTTTCAAGCCATTTTTTACTTCACACTCTAGTCATTCCAAAATAGCTTAATAGTTCTATAAAAAGCACACTTTCTTTGGCCCTGTGACTTTGCTTATGTTTTCTCCATCCAAGATGTTCTTTCCATCTTTTTTTGCCTCTTCCCACTTATCCTTCAAAATATCATTGCTTAAGCATCACTTCCTTCCAGGAAACTTGTCTCCATACTCCCAGCCAGGGCGGAGTGCACCCCCTGTACATTATGGCAGCACTTGTACATACTTCTATCTTGGCACTAATCAAGTTACAGTGTCCATTTGCAAATCTGACTTCTTCCCTAAAGAGTGGGTTTCTCTGACAGCAAGGCCTATCACTTCACTATTGTTTGCAACCTAACACTGATCACAGTCTCTGGCACCATAGTAGCTGCTCAGTAGGTAACTGTTGAAACACATCATGTTCCAGATGTGCGTATACACACACAGACACCTATGTTCTTGGGTGGATGAATCTTTGTGCCAAATATTCATTCATTCATCCACTCATTCGTTCATGTATACAAAAGAGAAAAGCTTCAGTAATCCCAAAGTCTTAAGTCACAAAGACAGAAAACTCAAGAAAAACAGCCAAATACGTCTTTCAAGTGTTGTAAACACCCTCAACAGGAAACCCAACTGCTTGAGGAAAGAGAAGGCCTCTATAAAATATTGACCATCATTGACATACAGTCATCATCCAACAGCAGATGGGTTTAAAGCTATGGTTAAGGTCAGAGAACTGAGTGGGGGGTATGAAAAGAGGGGATACTGTACCAGTGAAATCATCCAGTTTTTAAAAGTTCTACCCATCTAGTTATCATTAGAATATAATGTTATAAAATCCCAATGCACAGGAAGAGTTCCCTCTGTTAAATCTTTTGTTTCCAGATTCTTCAGTTTCTTCATCTATCAAAATCCTGCATCTTCAGAAATGTACTTGATTTGCTCAGTGTGAGAAAAAAACCTTTGATCAGTTCTGTGCCCCTGTGTTATCTTCATTTCCTTCTCCTTTGGCCCCTGAACCTGTAAAATGAGTGGTCTGTACCACTGTGACCACTATCTCCCGTTTTATTTATTAATCCCCTGCAACAGGGCACTGTCCCCACTGCACTGCTGAAAATGGGTTCTCAGGATCACTGATAGACCAATTATGAAGCGTAATCGTCAAATTCAAAAGCCTCAAATTTCTCTTGGTCTGTGATCTTTGGCCTTTTCTTTGGTGCCTCTAACACCCATGAGACCTTCCCCTCTACACTTTCTTACTCTGAGCTTTGGTGACAACAGTAAGCCTGATGCCCCGATTCCCCAGTCTATCCTTCTTTCACCTTTTACTGGGCTTTCCTTCTTCCCCCGTTCCCAGACATGGGCACCCTCCACAAAGGCAAAGGATGTCTTTGTCAGTGGAATGCCCACCACCCCCAATCTGAGGTCCACAAAAACTTGGAGAAGGGGCACACGACAAAGCAACCAGTTTGGAAATTTGTCAGAGAAGGTTTTGAAATCCATCTGTAGCTCCCGGACTACTGATGGTAAACTCCGGGTCTACAAGATACAGTCCCAACACCCGAACCTGCTGTCAGCGAGGCTCTAATCTACCTTTTCACCTTCTCTCTCATCCATCCCCTACAGAACAGCTCCATGGAGAAGGCATTCAGGAAATACCTGTTGACCAAGCAGATGAATATGCAAATACTTTATGTCTGCGTAACTCACTGTCTACCCCACCCCCACCACTGTGCATCCTTCAACAATGTAACAGGCCTTATACTTGCTCATCCTTAGGGTTTATCCACATCACCTTCCTTGCATGAAATGCTTTTTCTGTTTATTTACCATTGATGCAAATCTCGTCCAGTGTGCAAGGCCCAGTGTGAATCTCACCTTCTCCAAAGGCCTCCTCCTCATTAATATAATATTTCTGATATCCTATATTGGGCATGTAATGCATTATTATTTTTTAAATGACTTCTTGCCCAGCGACATTTGAATCCACATGGAGATGGGCGGTATCATGCCTCTTTGCACCGTCCTGCCTATAAACCTAATAGAGTGCCTTACATAGGGGAGATGCCTGGGAAGTCATTCCTGGCTGCCTTCTTTCATGTAATAAAGTTGTTTTAGAAGCTCTAGCTTGAAATCAGACCTAGATTTCAATCCCAGCTCTGAACACTAGTAAAATAACCTGGGGAAGTCATTAAGTCTCTGCAGCCTTGGTTTCCTGATCTGTAAAACTGGGTAGTTCATTCAAAAACTGGGTAGAGCACTGACTCACGCCCGTGTTGTGAGCTTAGGGGGATCATGAAAGCACTGTGCTTATACAAAGTGTTTGACACACGGTAAAAGCTTCAATAAAAGGCTGTTGTTAATGATGAAGATGATGATTCTTCAGCTATAGATCAGACCTGGATCAATGCCATGGTGAAATGAGTATCTTTTTTTTGAAACTCTATGACCACTCTGAGGGAAGCTCAGTCACAGGAGAGTACTTGCTTATTCTAAAGAATAAAGAGTATCTTATTCTAAAGGAAGACAGATGCCCTCACGCCCCACCCATGCTATGGCAATGCAGCAGCAGAGCTTTAAATTATGTTTGAATATAGCCCATTTCCAGGATTGCTTCTCCCACAGCTGTCATGTCATGACCCAAGCACTCAGACAGAGGAAGACCCCATTAGCTCCTCACCAGGGTGAACAGGAAATAAAAGCAGAGGGTCACTCTCTCTCTCTATGCAATAATTTAACCAAATGGCAGACAAGTGCAGCAGGAGGCTGTTATTGAAATAAAACCTGAAGGTTGTGATGCCTATAGGGTCCCTGATCTAAAAGATGACAAGACTGTTTTTAACTTACCCTTCCTGCGTTAGACGGTAGCTAAGCTGCTCTCCAGCTTTTATTCCAAAGATAGCACATCTGTGGTGAGAAATCTCTGGACCTTAATGATACTCGTGTCTGAAAGATGGCTCTTTGAAACTCTGGACTGCGGTTTCATTTCAAAGTTCAACAGAGACGGTGGTTTATTATGAGAGAGGAAGGGGGCTGTAAGTAGTAGAGTAGTGTTTACTTTGCATCACCGTTTTCTGTCTCCAGGTCTCAGGAGTAGAATGGCCTACCTTGGAAGACTAGATTCAGTTTGACTAGAGCAGGGGAGAACTGGACAGACAAAACACAAAACTACTGAATGAGCAATTTAATAACATAGAGAAACAATAACACAGAAAACATAGGGACAATCCAGATGACGAACACATACTTTAACATTTTGGAAGCAGTTAATATCATTTGAACAGACCAGGAACATAATCAAAGCATAAAGACCATTGATATATTGAAGCCCCTCCCATATCTCACATTTCTCTTCATGGCTAGCATGTCTGAGTACATACTTAGCAAAGCTATTAACATGGATGACTACATGGCTGTTAACTGATCTTTTGTCCAGATGGGATTCTCCCTGGGCAAAGCAAAATCAGCAAACTAATTAGCAAATAGGAAACAGTTCTGCAAAATGACCATAAGTTGTGTACAGCTAAACTCAGGGACCTCAAGTCTGGCAAAAAAAAAAGCCCATATGATTTCTCCGAGGGTCCCACAGTATAACTTTTTATTAACTCATGTTGCAGGGAGGCAGAGATGGGAGACCAGGAAACTTTCTCAGATTTTCCATAATTTTCTCACAGGCTATTTGATTAGTTCCCATACATTTTCTTGTCTACAGTCAAATATCCTTCTCCCACCTACATATGTAAGAGACATATGCTGGAGGTTTTCTTCGTTCTAAGTATGATTTACCCTTTGCCAGTATGCCCTTCCTGTGGGGTGACAACAACGCCAGAGTTAGGAACATTTGCTTAGTACCAGCTTCAAAAACCCTGAGGACATAATCCACCAAACTGACTGACTACAGGCCCAGAGCAATGACTTGAGAGCTCTTTTGACAAGTCAAACACCGACACAGATGCCCCTTCTAGTACAGGTCACAGGGAGAATGCGTGCCATACCTTAGCAGACCAGAAGCTGGGTGACTGATGACTGGCAGCAAGGGAAATCCATGCCCACACTATCGAAAACTCATGCACACCCCAAACCTCGGAGCTGAGCAGGCACACTATGGCTGCTCTCCCTGCTTCTAGCTTCTCTGCTGCATAAGAACCCAGTAATGTCTTGGAAAGGGTCAGCTCTCAAGTCTTTGCCTGTTTACAGAGGGTGGAGTTATAAATCATCAAAGGTTTTTATTTGCTGCTAGCATGCATATGACTTTTAAAAGTATGGTGGTAAAATGGAATTTACCCATTCAAATCACTCTCCCTTACCTACATACAATGAGGGAAGGAAGGGACAGATTCAGTGGGTTCAGGATGAAAACTTTTTAAGATAATCTACATTTAGGGTAAACTGAGGCCTAGAAATGTTACCTGTTGCCCCACAAGCTGTCACCCAAATAGGAACACCATTCCAGTTCACTTCAAAACACCCTCCTCTAGCAAATGGAGATTTAGTTGCTGAGGCTGAATTCTGTGTCAGGAGATGGGGGTGCTGGTCTCAGATCTTCCATCAACCAGATTTAAGGATCTGGAAGATTGACTTCTCTCCCCTGAGCCTCATTTTCCTCATTTGTAAAAGGTTAAATGACCTGCTTCTAGGCTCCTAAATAGCCAGGAATATATAAAAGTGAAGCCACAGAAAGCAATGGAAATCCTAATTTTTAATAATTCTTATCCAGAAGCCACCCATAACACTAAAACTGAATCATTAGAAGGACATGTTAACAGATTATTTCCTGGCAATTGTGTCTGACCTCTACATAGAAGCCCTCATTTAATCTCCTACTGTAACAGCTGTGAAAGAAACCAGAACTGCATATAAGGAAGGATAACAGACCAACAGAAAGGATGTTTTAAAACCTGGCTTTAGGGCTCTGTAATGGAGGCGAACCAATAAACAGGCAGATAAAACACAGCCGAGACGATATTTTTCTGATTTCTAGAGCTCTTTCTGGATGACCCCAATTGGTCACAGATACCTAGAGACCTGTGTTCTTTTGGTGTTTGTATGCAGAACAGAGACACGCAGTCACACCGAACTATAGATGTTGCTATGATCCAGCAAACAACACTGAGAAATGGCCGGCCTGGAGGGTGGTAGTCAAGATAGACAAAGTATCGAGGATTCTAACAGAACAAGTCGGAAAGGGCCAGACATGCGGAGCTCATCACCTGCAGCTGCTGCTGCCTGAATGACAGAACGATCCTTTGTCTGCCTCAGCAGGCCCATCATATGCTTGGCTTCTGGTGACAACACTTGTAGGAAGCATGTGGCTCAGGGGTGAATCAACCCCTTGGAACATGCTGGATCAGATGAAAATGGAAACCGTCATGTTATCTGGCTGGAGCGGAGGTATGGGGAATGGCCTGGAAAATTCACTTCATGAAAACTAAAATTTCATGAACAGAGACAGGAAATTTTCTCTGGAAGGGACAAATTTCTTTTAAGGCATTGATGACATAAAGTGAAATAAAGCCAACTAAAAAAAAAAATTCTGTGGCTTAGACTTTTCAAAAGTCCCAGGTAGAAAAGCTTGCGATCACATTTTAGAAACTCTTCAAAATATCTGTGAATTGGGCTCTGCACCCACACGTAATCATGAGCCTTGGTGGTAGATAGATGGCAAGTTATCTAGCACAGAACTCGATTCTGTCCCCAGAAAGACCTAACTAATCCCAGACAGACAGGGACTACTGAGTGTTGAATTCTGCAGCCTTTCTTGGGCACCCATTCAGTAATAAACAACCCCATCCTTGGATAATACAAAGAAGACAATGTCAATTTAAGCTAGGTGGTCATGGACGTGCATCCTGCTGAAATGATCTTTTATCCAGATGTCAACTCCAGAATCTCAAAGGACCTCTGAGATGTGCCAAGATCTCAACTTCCAATCCTTTGAAGTTTCTCATTCTACTCCTCCCCTAATCTCTTCTTCCATCTCATCATCCTCCCAGGTTACCAGTCACCTCCTAGCTCTCCTCTAGGTCTCTGCTCGCCTTCCCCCACTAAAGTCTCCCCAGTACTCTCAATGCCTTGAGGTTTTGCCGAACTTTCCCCACGCATCTCCTATCCCACCCAAGAGAAATCCCACCAGCCACTCTCCCTGCCTACTTCCTGGGCCGTGGTGAAGACACCCAGGTGAACAGTGCCCCAACAGAGGGTGTTTGCCAACTTCACCAGGTATCGGTGCGGTGGGGAAATCGCTTTGCTTGCCCACAGTCAAGAATGTGGCTCTTTAAAAACTTCTCCATTCTCCTTGAACTCCCTATCCCACCGTACTTTACTCTCAGAAGATGATGTCTCCTCCTCTTCATGGAGGAAATAGAAGGTATCTCTTAAAGTTACCTATTGAAGTAACTCCCAGAGGTTCTTCACATATGCACTTCTGAAAGTAGCACTCTTTTTTTGTGACTTTGCTACTTTCTGCAGGAAGGGGCATTCCTTTTCTTCCCTTCTAGGGTTTTAATGAGAATTTAAATAAATCAATGCATGTAAGATGCCTAGTACAATGCTTGGAAGGTCATAAATATTGGTTCCCTTTCATTCTATATTCTTTTTTAATTTAATCCTTCCTTTTTGTTTTGCCAGATTCTGTTACCTTCTGAGTTCTAAGGGACCCTACTCTCTAAGCTTTCTTTTCTCTTTCTTTTCTCTTCAATCTCTCCCTTTCTGTCTAGCTGTTTCCTCTTTATTGACAAGTGTACTCAAGTAATTCCTCGCCGTTTAAAAATTATTTTTTCATTCTGACATCTAAGTTGTCATGTCCTCCTTTTGTTCAAATATTGAGAGGAGTGGCCCCAAACTCTCACCTGCCTTCAGTTCCTAAGCTCTGGGCAATGTTCCATTTTCATTCAAAACTTTGTTGAAACTGTGTTCACTAAGTTTATGAATGACTCCCTATATATACCCTATATATTGGTATAGAGATCTATACCAGTGGCCTCTTTCCGGTCCTCACCCTGCTCAAATTTTTATCTCATTGACCTGTTCTTTCAACTACACTTCTTTTCTGGTACTTCCTATCTCACTTTATGGCGAGTGACCTAGTTCCAATAACAGCAAGCTAGCATATTAATGCAATCTGTGGGGCCTCCTCTTCCTTTCCCCAGCCTACATCACCCACCTGATGCTTAATGACCCTTCTTTGAGCTAATTCTCAACCCTAGATAGTCCTTTCCAACCTTTTTTGCCAGAGTTCAGACCCCCATCAAATCTCACCTGGACTACTGAGCAGCCCTTTAACCATCTGGCCTTCACACCCTCCGTTTCTTTTCATCCTCCACACTGCTGCCGGAGTTCTTTTCCTAAAAAGTAATCAGTTCTTCTCATCCACCTGCTGAAAACTGCGAGGATTCCCAGTTGTCTCTGTCGCATACAAGCTGCACAACTGGACCCTCAGGATCTGCCCCAGCTCTCTGCTCCAGCCTGCACACCTCTCCTCCATCACGCCTTATGGTCTGACTAAGTTACTCTTCACCGACACATCAAACACCTCACAACTCCCTGTTTTCGCACATGCTACCCAACTGAAATGCGATTTCACTATTCTCCATCTGGAACATGCCTACTCACCTTTCAAAACTCAGCTTAAACATAACCTTTCCTGAAAGCGCCTCACAATCACCTGGGCTGGTCTGCTCACTGCTCTGAACTCGGTGTGCCTACGGCACCTTATTCTTACCTCTTGAGGACCATTAAGTCGGCTCCAACTCTTCCACCTTGTCTGCGTCATGAGGTCGTGAGCTCTTTGGAAGAAAGAAATACCCTATTCAACTCTGTATCTCCGATACCCATCTGGTTTCTTGTTTAACAAATGTTTATTGCAAGAATATAAAAAAAGGATGAGGTAAAAATGTATGTATAACAGAAGCAAACAGGAGCAGAATAAAATTGAATAAGGACTCATTATATCCTCTCCATGACTGACAGAGATAAGATACCCTAGTAGAAAAGAATAGGAGATAAGGACACTTCACCCATGCTCCAAAAACCTAGATTCTACTCCATCAACTCATTTCTTTCCAGTGCCCACACAGGAATGTAATCCAGGAGAAGTACAAATGACTGTACTCTTCTCTCTCTTTTAGGCTTGTTGATACCACTTTTTATCCTCTTCCAAGATCAACTGTCAAAATCAAACTTGATCATAGTATCATCATTTCAATGCAGGTATACAAGACAGTCCAAATTCTCTGTCCCTAAATTAAATTTGGCTGTTGCTAAGAGACATCAGGCTTCAGTCCAAAGAGTCAACACCTAGCACTAGCACTGAACTCAGGTTCATGAGGCACCCAGATATGTTAAGAATGATCATCCTTTGGGAGAAATAAAAAATATAGATGAACTATATGTAAACCCAATTTTATAAATCCTCTCATCTCATCCACAGGCAAACACTCTCAGAAAACAGACAAGCAAAAATATATCATTCAGCATGGCTTAGTCTAACTGCTCAATAAAGCCGTCAGCACAGCCTTACTTACCTGGGTTTGCACTTTCTCAGACACACAGCAGGAAGCTCACGCATGCAAAAGCCTAGCCAGGACCAGAAATCAACATTCTCTATTGATTGTTGCTGGCTGAGTTCAGATGGAGGGAATATCCTCCGCCAAGACGAGGAAATACCTCAAAAGGCTGATGTATACAGACTTGCATCCTAACAGACTCGCCTCAGCTCTCTTTTGGAAGTGGTAGTTTCCCTCAAATTCTGCTAGAATTTCTTTGCTTTACAGAAATGTATTTAGCCACTGCTTCAGCTGGAGCAGACTATGGGGCACGACTCTTCCTTCAGGATAATCTACAAGAAAAGGAGGGATATCATGGTTATAAGGAGCAGGTATAATGCCAGCTTCCATTCGGCATTTTCTTTTACTTAAATGTCAAGAAAACTCGGCAGTGATTAACATATCAAAACCTCAAAGAAAGGCAGTAGATGCAAGGAAAGCAATACAGTCTATTTTCCCTGCTCTAAATTCCTTTAATTAGGTTTGCACAGGTATCCATATTTTAGGGCATCCTTTTGTGTACCAATTACAAAGCAGTACTTATATACTCCTACTTGCAGAGATAGAGAACTAATGAAAGATTATGGGAAAGGCTATGAGAAAAAACGTGGCACTGAAAATTTAGGGTGGAATCCACAAGAGACAGAGGGGCAACATAGTATTCAAGAATGGACCATAATATTTAAAAACAGAACCCGATTTAAGTCCTGGCTCTACCACTTCCTGCCTGTGTGCTCTTGGGCCCCATGCCTCTGTGTCCCAGCTTCTGCAACTATAAAATGCGGATAATAATAATTTATTCTGCACTGGGTTCTCAAGACTATTAAATAACACAAGAGCTCTATGAGCAAAAACACCTAATAACAGGGACATTTTGGTAGTGATAAAATAATAATTAAGAAGAGTTCAAGGTGCTTTTGTTTACTGTCACACTCATGAGATGGCTAACTCATGACACTCATGAGAAGTCACCCTCACCAGGAAAGGAGAAACTTCTGGGTAAAGGCTTTGTATAAGTTCTCTACTTCTGAGCAAGTTGACGAACTCATTCTGGGGATTCACTTAAAAACAGACTTGAACATGAAAAGTCTCAGGAGCTAAGTATCAAAGTCTGGAAGCATGTGACAAAGCAGTAATGAGGACAGTTGAGTTCCACTCCAACGGCTGTGGGACCAACGCCGTGGAACTGTGCGCAGCTCTGAGCACCGCTGGGCTGAGACCTGAGTGAGAGGCAGAGGTTTTACACCTGGAATGCCATTCTTTGAACTGGATGCTGTAAGGGAAGTTCTGGCTTGGGTTTATCTTTCTTTCCCTTTTTCCCCAAGATGCATGATAAGTTTCCTCTAATTCAAAGCCATTCCTTATGAACTGCTTGGACCAGACAGCAAAGAAGAAAGAACGCCAAGAGAAAACACAAGTTGATGCATGATTAGAGCGAAGAGAAGGAAACTAGCTTCTGCTTTTACTCTTAATGGGCTGTCAATCCTTCATTTCCTCGGGTGTTTGAACACATCGTGTGGCTCATGTCAATGCTCTCAACTGCCATCATAAACGAAGATACATTTTTATAGTCATTGCAGGGAAAAGTCTCTAATTAGTAAGACTGTTTAGTTCTAGAGGGAAAGAGCAGCCTCTGCAAGGCTAGCCGGCAAGAAGAATTCCTTTCTGAGTCACACTGTCTGATCCATCGTCTTTCTGAAGTCAGAACTGACTCAACAGTAGTCCTTTTTGCTATCCCGTGTCTCTCTTGCTGCACTTGTCAAAACAGCATTTTAGAGGTTAATAGATGGGGAATCATACAAACATTCAATATGTTTGGCAAAAGAGCCCATAAATACCCAATTAAACACAAGCATGTGCATGGAAGTGACAAGCCTTTTGAATAGTCTTACATTTTTACATTTACCCAACCTTGTCTTACTAATTGGTTCCCTAAACACATACCGATGTTGGTTTTCTTTTCTTCAAAAGAAACCTTCTGTGCAAAGGGGCATGCATTTAATTGCTGCTAAGTCTCCTGGGACTTACAGAAGTAAGTCCCTTTCTACACCAACCAAACATTGTCTGCTGTGTGTCCTAAGGCAGTCCAAGGTATTCAACGTCTTTATTCTTGCTCCCTAAGTGCTGTCACATCACCAAAACACGCATGAGCTTCCAATGACCAGACTAAGTAGGGCCAATGCCCAAATTCTATGCAGGGCCTCCACTCAGGGTGGGTTCAGCCAAAGTGAACCCCTTTTTGCATCAATGAGATCTCCAAGGAGAACGGGACAAAGAAGACTCACAAGGGCTGGACTCAAACCTAACGCCACCAAAAGAGGAAAACAGAAAAGGAGTATAGGAGGGGAAACGCTAAGCTCCCCCAGAATTTTGATAACCGGAATTCGTCCTGCTAATAAGCCCACCCCAGCCAGGAGAACAACGTTCCTTTGCAGCTTCGGCCCACCTTCATCAGAGCAGCTCTTCATAGGCTGTTACCAAAGCCCAGGCTTCTCTCAAGAATGGCCTCTTATCTGATTAAGTAGAATATTATGCTAAATATTCAGCCACCCCAGCACTAGCTGTGTGGGTGTGCGGGATAAAATCTTCATGAAAAAAACGCCATCATAGGGTCATTTGTTTAATTTCGATTCTGCAAAATGTAAAAATAGAACAAACTGCCGGAGGGTTGAGGCTTGACAGCTTCAATGAGAAGGTCCCCATGGCACAAAAACCGCGGGCTCCGCCAGATCACTTGCTTTCTCCCTCTGCCAAAGGCTGAAGGGGAAGCCCACGGAGCTCAGAGCAGGCTGCCGCCGCCATGAATCTCGGGCTCTCTCCCCTCTTTCGCCTTTTCTTGTACTTAGTCTCTGCATCTGCCTCTTACTCCATCTGTTTCCTGTCTCCTCCCACTTTGCTTGCTTTCTCTCTGTCGCCTCGCTCTCCCCTCCTTCGTCATTTTTACGTGCCATTTATTTCTTTTTCTCCTTCCCAGGGACAGGCTCTCCTCCCGTGCCCCAGCACCCCCACTTGGGCTGCGCTTGCCTTCCCGGGCAGCCTGTCTCCAGGCTCTCTGGGTGATAGGATTGCTCTATCACCCCTTTCCCACCTCTGTCCCCTACACCTTCCCTGTGTCCCAGACACAGAAAATGTCTTGAAAGATGGAATTTCAGAGACCAAATTCAGAGATCAAAGGGCAGAGGAGCCCTAGAGGCTGCCTTTTTGCCTACTCCTTCATCAGCCAAATAGCTTTGTTATTTGTCAGTATGTTGGACAATATCAAGTCACTGAGCTCAGCAACTCCTAGGGGAGGGGAGCAGGCGGGTAATACCTCACTGGTCGTGTGTCCTAAGCAAGTGAATTTTAAATTTTATGGAGTGTCTTTTCAATAAATGCTCAAGTTGCACTCTCCAATTCTGATTCCTGAGGCTCAGAGCCATGCCTACATCAACCTTATTACAAGTCTGGCTCAGAAAAGGAAATTTCTCTTTTGCCAGGGGGTCCAGAGCTATACCAAAAGCCTACGTGGGTGCTGAGCATGAACAGGTGCCTCCTGTTTTGTGCCTGTGGGGGCCTCGGGAAGGTCCCACTATTTGCCCTAGTTTCAAACTAGAGGATTTGGTTGTTTCAAGTCTGTTAATATGACTGATGGAAGCAACTCAGTTCAGCACATTACTATGCCCAGAATGGGCTCCTTGACTGTGGTGTCCATGAACAAAAGGAGCTATCTTTTCCCCCTACCGTGCATTGCCAGTAACTTTCTCTCTGAAGACAGAACTTCACAGTTCATTCAGAGTCTAAGGGAAAAGGCAGATAGCAGAACACTAACTCACGGATTCACCAACATCAACCCCCTCTAGAAAAGAACTTCAATTCCTGTTGTTACTGCTCTCTTGGAGACCGGAACTAGAGTCCACTGCCAAGTGTTCTCCAGTCTAAAGAACTCTGTTTTCACACACACCAAAGAAGCCGTCACTAAATTAAGATGGCCCTCATAGCAGCATATGCCTACTCTGGATCCCATTGCCTACGTTACCCCTTCCCTTTGCTCTGACAGTGTTTCCGCCCTCCGATGCTCATTTGTTATACAGATGTGCAATGCACACCCACCAGGTACAAAGCAAAGTGGATACCGGAGTGTCCGTTAGAAGCCAGAGGCTTGTATATTCCGAAATTAAGGGTATATGGAACCCCAGCACCTAAAAGACACATGCAGTGTTTCTCCTTTGTGCACATTAGGGTTCTAGATCAAATCGAGGAAATGGTCATTTTAGAGCAATTTGTAGAAAGATCACGCCTAGGCAGGAAATGGAATGTGGTTCCTGATGTACCACTCCAGACAGGTGCAAAAGGGGGAAAGGAGTGGAAGAAAGAAAAGATCCTGATCCACCTTTTGAAAGAACAATGCAAACCAAAACAGGGTCTAAACTGTCGCCAAGCATCCCCTGGAGAAAGCAACCCCCCAGCAGGGCAAGTGGAATGGGGGATGATTCATAGCAGAATTGTAAGTAGCAGCCCAAAGCCATGAACAGCTGAAAACTACATGCCACCTGTGTAAAGGCAGCAGCCAGTGGGAGCAGAGCACTGGGAACCCCTCCGAAGCACAGCCCCGCCGCCCTGGGGCTGGTGATTTGTTACAGGCCTAGGCCCTCCAGAGGGTCTGATGGGAGGGTCCCGGCAGGGGAGTCCGCAGTGAGCTAATGTGCAAAGACAACAAACAACTGCTACTCTCCAAAAGTAAAAGCTGGAAGGAGGGGGCAAGTGTCACCTTTATCATGCGCTCTCCTTATACAGATGTGATTTAATTCAAGGCCCATGATCTCTGAATACAGCTGAGCAGGAAAACAAATAAGGCCCTCGCATTCGGTGACACTGTCAAATTGGGGTCCCACAGCAGCATCCCAACCGGGCTAGGTCTTGGTCGGTCGTTCATACTGCTTTCTTTCCAACAGTAACAACAGAGCCCAGCCCCGAATCTTCAAAACCAAAGAGCCTCTGAGTGTGAACAGGGGAAACCAGACCTTCCTTCCACATGGCCTTTGAAACCCTGAACTTCATGACCACCCATGACTCCCAGCAGAGTTCTTGGCCCAAAATGCAAGTAGAGCACAAGGTCTGCTGAGCTAGTTCCGAAGGAAAGAAGCCAAGGGGAGGGTGCCTCGGGCAATCACCGGTGACCTCACTGTACACCATCAAAGGCGGCCACTTCAAGTCGGGAGCAGCAGCGAAGGTGACATGGAGGGACATCACGTATGAGCAAGAGACACTGATCTTCAAGTAAGGAACAAAGGCAGAGGCTCTGCTACATAGAGGAAATAAATGTTAACCTCACCCAGAGCACAGGACTGAATTGCTCACCCTGGAGACACATTTTTCCCTTTAACCTTCTAAATGCTGCTTAACTACAAACAAGAGAGGGAGTAACAGGTCGCACCAGAACAGGGTAGATGCCTCTTTGAGCGTTCCACAGTTAGCCTCAAGATCGGGTTAGGGGCAAAGTGGGAGCTTGGGGTAGGGACAGAAAGGCAAGATTACCTCCTTGTCCCCCAGTGTTAGTTTCCTGAGCTCAAAGAGAGAGCCGCAGCTAAGATCTGCCCCTCAGGAAAAGCCCCGGGGCTGCGGGCTCCTCATCCATAATCCATAAAACACTCTCTCTCCAAAAGGTGATGTGCCCACACAGGCATTGGCAGAGAAGACAACTCAGCCCCCTACACAAACTTCTCTGTCCTCTCCCACAGTGGTAGGAGTTACGCATCTGCTGCTGTCATGAAAACATTTTATTATTTTTTTTACAAGTTTTTTTTTTAATTTCCTTGCATAAAGCAGGGGATCTTCCAAGTATATGTGATGAGCACAGTCCTCTCACCTCACCCCTCTTCAGTTCTGCGGGTGTGCTGGAGTCACCCCCAACAACTGCTCCAGGCCCACCAGAACTCAGAGCCTAGGACCGCGTTCAGCTCCTCACTCACGGGTGGCCCTGTGGCCTGTGCATCCTGCTAAGGAACTTTGTGAGGAATGAAGTTTCTCTGGGCATGGAGCGGGCTGATGGGTGCAGACAAGGTGTTTGGGCTCCAACAACATTCTGTGGCCACACTTTTTCCCTCCCTTCATCTACTCCATAAGAGTAAGCCCGTTTCTTCTGGAATGGGGCTCCATGCATCCCTAGGTCCAAACCAGAATTCCTCCCATTTCTAACCTCCTACCTCCACCCTAGGAGGAAATGAGGAAAAGCAGAACCTCCCCCTAGTCTTACTGGTACCTTCAGATAAACCCCATGCTGTCCAGTGCGTCTTTCTTCCAGACTTGGGCTTCCACAGTGCCAAGGGAACAGGCCTGTGGTTGATGGGGGGCCAGGTGGGGTGAGGAAACACTGCTGAGAACAAGAAAAGTCAGTGTCCCCCATCCAAACTTTTGCCAGAAGCCTGAAGAGAAGCAGGCACGACCCTGCTGCCCGCAGCCCTGCCCTCACCTCTTGCCTGAGCACATCTCTAGAACCGAATGGAGGGAAGCCAGCTCAGCCATCTCTGGAAATTCATGATTGAGGTAGTCTATCCCAGCGGTTTCCTAGGGACACCAACTTGCCGGTGTGGACACCACAGCCAGGCCACAATCCATGTTAATAGCTTTACTGTGCCCTCTGGTAACTTTAAGGCTGTACTGAGAAAAATTCAGGGGAGACCAAACAGCACCCCCACCCCTCACCCCCACGCTTCCACAGCCTCCAGTGTCACCGGGATCCTCCTCACCACCTCCAGCCGCCACCCGGCATCCAGGTGTGTCCTCCCCACCCCCCCCCGCCCCGGCTCCCGAAGGGCAGGGCGTTCTCACCTGGGTCTGCTGGGAGGGGCACTCATGCGGCCAGGCGCGCGGGGTCCGCGGCGTCCAGGACCCACGGCTGCCGGCGGCTGCTCACCACGGCGCCCGGGAGCCCGGCTTGGCGAGGAGGAGAGCGGGTCCCATCGGGAGGAGGGGCAGGAGCCTGGGGCCGCCTGCAGGCGGCGGCCGGGGCGCAGGCCGGGCGGGAGGAAGCGGAACCCCCTCCCCGGGCTCCGGCGCCCGCCGTCTGCGCGGCCCGTCCTCGCCGCGTCGCGTCCTCTCGGGCTACATATACATCTGCCCCCCTCCCTGTGCCGCCCGCCGCTCTCCGCGCCGTCCTGTCCCTGCCTCGGTGGTCTGCGCCCCGTCTCTCCGGCCCTCTGCCCTCTCCGCCTCTCCCCCACCCCCGCTCGCCCGGCCTCTCGGGGTGCAGCCTGCTGCCCGGGTCCTCCCGGTGCTGCCCCGCTCCAGCGTTCAGCACTGCAGTGTAACTCGGGGACACCAGCAGACAGCTCCTTTAAAACCGGCCGCGCCTGTGAAATCAGACCATCAAGTTTAGTGCGGAAACCGACACCAGCCTTGCTTGCTGCGGGGAGGAGACAGGAGCCCATCTGGGGACCAGATTCCCCTGTTTCACGCAAAGCTAAGGAAAGGGGCATGTGGAGGGTGAATGGCACCGAGCACGAGTCCACAGGTGACCTGCAGGGCCTTCAGGATGGGGTGGATTCGCACTGGGTAGTGTAAAAAATCTGGGCACCCGCCAAGCAGGACAGAAGCTGAGGGGTCATGAGGTTCTGTGCACTCATAATGCACATGAGAAAAGTAAGGCTCAGAAAGGTGCGTTGACTCGCCCAGATTCACACAGCCAGCTAAGGAAAGGGAGACCTGAGTTATCCGATTGTCGGTGCATCCAGGTTTCCATACCTGAAAAAGAACGCCCTGGGTGTGGAGAGTGGCCCCGTCAGTCTCCTTCATTCACACTTGCAGGTGCACCCATGTTCCTGGTAGGTCGCCTGAGCCCACAAAGAAAGCATACTCAGCCAGCTTCCAGGTTGACACTCCACTCTCACCAGAACCACGTCTGAAGTCCCCCCTTCCTCCAGGAAGGGTGTGAGGCATGAGAACCCCCAAGCTGCAGCAGTGCTGAAATGAAAAGGGGGAAATGACAAATCCGTTTTCATTGCTACCCTCCAGAAATCCAGCTAACAAGACCTATGTTACAAAAGCCCCGCGGACCACTTATTATTGCCCACACCCTTTCACGACATCTGACCACTCTCTGACACAGATATTTTCACTGTACCCACAAAAGAAAACACCTGTTCCCCACCTGTTCCTTACACCTGAAGTACTACCTGCCAGTACAGGTCAAAGGGGCTTTCTCCTTGGAAGACCGCCTTACCTCCGTTCCCAGATGTTACCCCTGGCGGAGTCTTCTCACTCACAAACGGCTTCCTCTGGGCATTTCATAACCCCGAGGACAGAGCGAGCTCCTCTGCAATGGCTTCTTAGGACAATGGCGTTTGGTGACAGCTCCGTCCCACTGGGTAGATGCCACTATTTTGCATACACTCATATAATCTCTTTGGGGAACTTATGATCCCTATTTCACAACTATCTGTACAGAGGCAACTGAGAGAATAATGAAACCTCCCCAAGAGTTATCCTGTAAATCAAGAAGAATTCCTTTGTCAAACGTCACTGAAAAGCAGGTAGCAGAAAGAGCGAGTTTGGACCCTGGCTTCCACAGTCCCACCCTTTACCAGCTTTGTCAACTTGGACAAGTTCCTGAACCTCTCTAAGCCTTAGTTACCCTGAATGAAAACTGGAGAACGTAATGGAGGCTGCCTGTGGAGTAAATGAGATTCTGAATGCAGACTGCGTGGAAGTCAGTACATCTTAGCTGTCGTGTATTGTTCACACTGCTATTCAGGGCTAGGTAGCCCTCTTAAGGACCTCATACCTGTGCTTACTAGCTGGATACCCTGCCCATTCTCTCTTAATCCAAGCTATTTTAATCTCTAAAATGGAGATAATAATAATATGTTCCTCCTAGGACTGCGGAGAGGATTAAATAAAATAATGTACATAAAACACTTAGCATGGTGCCTGATACATAATACATATCCAAAGTACATTAGTTCCATCTTATTCATCTCCAGTTACCAGATGTGTGATCCTGAGCAAATGACTTAACTTTTCTAAGCCTCATAGGGTTGCAAAGATTGACATAACATCTGTAAATTATCTGGCACATAGTAAGCAACGAATATATGTTAATTACCTTCCTTCCCTTTTGCAACTGCTCAAAATTTATTTTTACCTGGGAGCTTTCCCACCACATCTCAGTCACTCATGATCTCATTCATTCTTTAGTTAAGATCCTGATATACCCACTTTGTTTCATTTAAATCAATATACATCTTTTTTTTACCTTCTCTCACTTAGCAAAAATGTATGACTTAAGCATGTGCAGCCAGGCTCTGCTCTGATGTGCATGCATTTCTCTTTTATGACTGAAAATTTCCAGAAGCTAGGAGGGTGTTTTCCATGTGTTTTAACCTTTACAAATGTAAGAATTTTAATCCTACAAATGTAGCCAGAGTCATAGACTCATTGAGCTAGAAGGAGGCCCAGAGATTATATAGGTAACATTTTCATGTTACAGCCCAGAGAGGAAAATTGACTTACATGCATTATGAAAGCTAAAATGGTGTTGATTTCCTATCTCCTCATCCAGTGTTCTTTGAACTGCGCAAGCATTTCTGGCCATGTGTTCCATGGAATGCTGCTTAACAGGTGGCACCCCACTAAAGGGTGCTAAGACCAGTGTGTTTGATAAATAATGTTAAGTAAAGTAAACTATGTTTTATTTTGTTTGCTTAGTTTTGTTATTGTTTTTACTACAAGACTTGTCAGAGCCTGTATTATGTTTATGAGCATTGTGAATTTTCAAGGGAGAGATACAGTATATTTCACTTGTTAAATATCCAATCAGGAAATACTTTCTCAAAGAGCACTGGGGGAACTAGTGATCTAAGATTAAGGGAACACAGAGCTGCACCCTGGAAATCACCCAGAGCTAATTGGAAATCCCATCAACCAATGGGACTGCTCAGTTTGTGAGACCTCCAGAGAGGAGGCTAGTGTTAACTCATCCTAGGCATTCGCTGAGTCCTCTTTCTAGGTCTAGGAACTTGTCTTATAGATGCAGTCCTCAGATACAAGGACAACGTCATTGTGGGTCCCCTCTTCCCTGAGCAACTTCCGTGGCATGGGAAACTGGAAAGCAGTTGACAGACTATGGGGATACAGTTCTACCTTCCCTGCTGTGACTCTGGGCAAATTTCCCGACTGCTCCAGCTATAGAGCACAGTGCTAAGAGCATGGCCTTGGAGCTAGGTAGTCCTAGGTATTAATCCCATGGCTATTTTTCACTGGCTGTTGGATACTGGGCAAGTTGCTTAACCTAATCTTAAGTTCAGTTCTGTCATTTATAAAATCAACATAATAACATCAGATGAAAATATTATTCCATTAAAACTCCTGGCACCAGGCCTGGCCCAAAAATGTAAGCACCCAAAAAGTCTCTTAGTACCACCAAGAGTTATAACAGTTACTACTAATAGTAATACTATACTA
The DNA here is from genome assembly GCF_030020395.1 of Manis pentadactyla. Classification (NCBI taxonomy): domain Eukaryota; kingdom Metazoa; phylum Chordata; class Mammalia; order Pholidota; family Manidae; genus Manis; species Manis pentadactyla. The sequence continues at coordinate 9,296,983 of NC_080031.1, read as the reverse complement.
CTTCTAAATAGTAGAGGAGCTGTTATAACACTTAGTTGTCAACATACAGCATGGCGATAGAGCAGAATTTTGCTGAATCTGAGAGTCCAACCTTCGTCTTTCCTCTTTCCCTATGCCATGCTGGGCCTTCATTCGGACCCAATAACTGCTCTGCCCCCTCAGAGCTGGGAAGAAATGAGTAGTAAATACTCCTGGAGCAAACTCAGAAATAAATAGGCAAAAATGGATATTAATCACTCATAAGAAGCTTCCTTTAATTAGGCAGCAGCTGAACACCAGGCATAGAGCTAGGTGATTTTTCTTTATACTTACAATCATTATCCATCAGTATCTATATCTGTCTGCAGCCTCACAACCGCATGAAGAGGGAGGTTAGATAACGCTTGAAGAGTGTGACAAATAAAGAAAATAAAGAAACTAAGGTTCAGGAAGTTTATGGGGCAAGAGACCAAATTAATCCAATGACAAAATGAACAACTACCAACTTCCCTGAGGCCATTTCTATCCCAGGGTATCAAAGGCTTATTGTGTACTAGAACACTCTTTATGGGACATGCTGGGAGTGGGAATACTTCTCTCTTGAATGGAAGGGGAAATTGTGCAACAGATGTTAATTAACAGGTGTTAATTAATGCCCAATTAAGTAAGAAATGGAGCCAAGAAAATTCCTTTCTCAGCTGTCTCCCCAGAGGCCCACTGCCCCCCTGTCAGTCTGGACTATGTAAGGATGCAAGGCTCCCATGAGCCCACCAACAGGCACAATGTTACTGTGGGAATCATTTCACAATATATGTAAGTCATTATGCAGTTCACCTTAAACTTACACAGTGCTGCGTGTCAGTCATCTCTCAGTAAGACAAGAAAATAAATATAGGAACTATGGTATCAGCTGAGAAGAGAGGACATTTTGTATAAATAGAAATGAAGACATAATTTTCTCCCCACTGTTTGTAGGAACCCAGGCATGTGGAATCATGATGGTGAATTAATGCCCTTTCTTTCCCTCTCCCTCTCAAATATCCTCTCATACTCCTCCCCATTCACCTTACCTTTCATCCTCAGCAAGAAAGCTCCCCCTGGGGTGAGCAGGTAACTCCTTGCAAACTAATCCTTCCTAACATCTAAGACCCAGCTCCTGACCGGGTCAAGTCAAAGCTTCAGGCCCCCTTTATTGGCAGCCTCAGGATGAGAAAAGGGCTGCCTTAACCCCATCCAGGAGGCCAGAACCTTAATGGAAGTCACAGCCAACTCCAACTCCTGCCAGAAAACACAATCAGGCTATTTTTTTTCCGAGAGCGTTTGGAAAGAAACCAAGCTAATAAGAGAGAAAAAACAAGAGGAAGAAAGAGAGCAAAGCTTTGTTATTTCTCCAGGCAAAAATATAACATGAAGCTTCTGCAGCCAAAATTACACCTGCATAGCTGAGATTGGAGAGGACAAAACACCCAAATGTCCATGTTCTCTCATCAGAGGATTTTACTGTGTTTGTCCTTCTCAGAAACATCAGCTGTGTGGCTATGTATGTATTAAGGGGCTGAGGTGGGGGTGGGCAGAACCCCACCATTTTGTAACAACTAATACAGAGTATGAGATCCTGTACCGAGTGCTATCAATCAGTGCAAGATTTCCTGAAATCCTCACAATAACACTATGATGTTAGTTACGTTATCCCCACTTTATAGAAGAGAAAGTGTTAACAAAGATCCAGTAATGTCCAAAGCCACCCACTGGAGTAAGCATCTGGGATGGGAATCGAATCCCTTATCTGTGACAAATAATAATCTCAATGAGTTCACATTTGTATTTAGCATTTCAAGCATTTTCTCTTTAGATAGTGTGAAAATGGAAAAAGGGAAGCCTCCTTGAGGTGGGGGTGAAAGGCCTGCAGGGAGAGCTCTCAGGCCTACCAATCCTCAAACGCTGACCCCGTAGGAAGGAAGCCAGACACCTTACAACTCATACTATTTTGATTATGTCACCACCCAGTAGATAAGGGAAGAGTTTCTGCTGCCCCAGCAACAGCCTGGCAACAGCTCAGCCAATGAGAGACTGTTACAACTCAGCCAATGAGCAGTCACGACACATGGGACTCCCAGTTTCCTCCAATGGACTTCACCCTTATAACAGTCCCTGAACCCTTTCTCTATAGAAGAGCCTCCTCTCCTTTGGTCTCCCACATGCCTGTGGCTTTGCAGTAGCCTACCTTCCTGAATTATAATTATCTGCGGTCGTGGAATAAACCCATTTTTCTGGTAAAATAAGTGATAGCTTTATTTTTAATGTTAACAAAAGCAAACAGTCTTGTGAGATAAATCAAACACCTCTCCCAACTTACACATGGGGAATAGAGGCTTAGGAAGGTGAAGTGTCCCAACTGAAGCCAAACAGGTAGTAAATTATATATAGGTAGGTCTTGAATCTAAGGCTTATTCTACCACTCAGTCATCTTGCAAAACAAGCACTTTCCAGATTTTGGAATCTTCGTGCCCTGAAGAATCAGAAAACATGTCACTTCTGAAAAATGCCCCTGGCATATTCCCATGGCCAAGCCAGTCACTGCAAAAGGGCAAATGCTAGGGGGAAAATACAAACAACACAGAAAGGCCAGAAGAATCTCCGGGATCTCTGGACCCTAGGCAAGGGTTCCAGGAACTGGAAGCCCCTCTGCCTCCGTCTCTCATTGACCTTCAGGCCAAATGGTCAGTTTCCCTGTGTAGAAAAAAACTTAAGGATGAATGATGATAATAAAAACATATGCTTACAAATTAGGTCTTACAAATTTCAGGCACTGTTAGAACAGCTTTACATTTTACTTACTCATTTACTTGGGAGTCGTGCTATGAGGTAGGTACTATTATTATCTCCATTAAATAACACACAGAGAGGCCAAGTAATTTGCCCAAGAGACGTAGCTGGTAGGGGAACAGCTAGAATTTCACTCCAGAGAGTCTGGCTCCCAAGTACCAGCCCAAAAGGGCTAGTTAGTAGCTATCCTGGATATTGTTAGCTGCTCTGATGAGGTTCTCGGAGCACCAGCTGACCAGCAGAGGTAAGGGAGGCTCTGGGGTCAGCGCCTGCGTCTGAGGGAGGGTGCTCCGGGATGTCATTGCCCCTCCTCTGAGTTGGCCTTTGCCCATGGATGCTTGGCTAATTCCTCTGCCCATCTCTTTGCCAGCGTCACCAGCTGCCCCTTGTCAGCCCAGCACAAAGGGAAGCCAGATTGGCTGGGGGAGGGGAGGCAGTGCCGACACCCTCCGGCTTGCCAAGCAGGGGCTTCTCTTCCCCTCGCCCTTCTCCTGGGAGAGTCCATCTGGCCTGTATCAACGGCTGATTTGTGCTTTGAAAAGCCTGTTTTCAAGAGAGGACAACGGGCTTCACTTACACGAACCAAGTCCGTCAATCTGATCAGGTGTTTTTCCCCTGCCTCTGAGCAACACCCAGCCCTGCAGGGTCCGCTGCTGGCTTTGAAACGAGGCTCTACCAGGGTCCAGCCACAAAACGCTGCAGGGGCATACAGGCCTTTTTCAGGGGGCACATTTGACCTCAGGGTTTTAGAATGGCTTCCTCCATCCTCTCTGCCCACCAGATTTGTTGGCACAGTTGAAAAACACAGGCAAAGGGGCTGGGTAGGGTGTAGGAGAGTAGCAGCCTGCGGCGGTGACCAACACAAGCCTAGAGCCCAAACTTAAGTCCAAAGTTCACTGGAAGCACGCTGTTTGAACTTGGGAAAATTATTTCCCTTCTGCCCTTTACTCAAGGCACCACTTTTCTCATCTATAAAATGGGAGAGTTGGATTCGATGGACTCTGAGGCTCCTTCCATATTGTTTGGAATGGACAAACTCCTCCAGAAGACGCTTTTCCAAGGGGAGGATGGGGGAAGAGCCCAAGGCCGCCGCCATCCCCCGAGCTCCTCCCGGGGGGACGTTTCCTCTGTCGCCGAGGCACAGGACTCCCGCTCTCCACACACCCCCACTCCCACTGGCATGACCCTTGATGCAGCGGGTCCCCGCGCAGGCTGCCTGGCCAGCCTCTAGCCCTGGGGAGCGCACCCCAGAGCTGCCCTCGACCCAAAGCAGCAGACGCTCCAGTCCGGGTTCGGAGAAGGGCCCTGCTCTCAGCCTCACCAGCTGCCAATCTTAGGGTTAGGTCCTTATTTGCCTCTGACTTTGCTTTCCTCTTCTGAACCATACAAAGAAAAAGCTAATGAACCCTTACGAGGTGCCAGGCAATGAGCTAATCAGAAATACGGTTATTAAGCTTTGCAACATGAAGTGTCTCACAGAGAAAATCTCAGACTCCTCAACCACGTCAGACTCTAGCCCGGACAGGCAGCAGCTACTGAGAACCGTAGTCAGTTAGATGCTTTGTTTCTAAAGGGCTATCCTCACTCCAATGGCCTCCAAATCTGAAAGAAAGAAGACAAGGCTAAAAAGAAACCAAGTCAGAGCACACGAGGAAAGAGCAGAGTTAGGAAGCCAACCTGGTGTCTTGGGTTATGCTATAAATCTTAGGGCTGGGTGCTGAGTCTTGATTAGATGGCTTCCAGCACTATGTAGAGCACCACACACCAACAAGCCATCGATAAAGCCTCTTACCCTGAAGGCTCGTGATGAAATGCCCTGTCCTTTGTCAAAGTCCCACTGCTCATTCTCTGCCACCAGCTTCTACTGTTGGGGGTTATCGGAGTTGGAGTTCGGCTGCAGGACATTCCAAACAAAGGGTCTAGGAGTCAAAAGTCAAGTCTTCTGCCATGGATGGGACCTGTGTTCATGGACAGACATGGCAGCAGCTAATGAGAAAAACCCTTCTGGGCAGATGGCACATGACATCTGGAGAGGATGGTGACAGACACTAGGCAGTGATCCAAGCAGAGAGGTCCCCAAACAGCTGATGCTCTGAAGGTGGAGTACAAGGACACAGACAGTGTGTGGGGCAGGCAGTTAGCCACAGGGGGTCTGTGGGGAGTGTCCAGTCTCTGGATCCCACCCGTGAGAATGCTGGTAAGAATGTATGGGGTCCCTATCCCAGAGGAGCTGTGTTTGGGGCAGGTTATAAAGTCAGCACCATTTACTGATGAGAAAACTGAAGACCCAGGTTTCATCGCCAGCGCACAGAGCTGGGCTGCAGACTCAGGGAGCTGGAATCCGGATCCTGGGCACTTCACACTCTACCGCCTCCCTGAGCGAGGGTGGAGCTACACAGGTAGGCAGTTCAGGCGCCTGCTGGGAACCCAGGAAGTCAATACAGAGTCAATCCTGGAACATGTTTGCTGACTGACTATAAAGCATTAGGTGAAGTCTTTCCTGTGGGTCCGAACAGGATACTACAGACTGAAAGGAAGGGAGCGACACACAGCAGCAATTCACCGGAGAATTCCGCTTTATTGGGGAAAGGTGCTGGGTTATATAGGAAGGGGCATGGGGTGATTGTGGTGTCACTTCTACGGGGCTGGTGGCTATTGGCCAGGTGCTGGGAGTGGGAGTGGGGAGAGAGGTGATTGGTCTTTAGGTGGCGCCGTCGGGAACTGAGGACCCGGAAGAGAAGCCGGAAGTTTGCCATCTTACTGGTGGGGGCCCTTCACAGACGGGGCAGCACAAGGTGAGAACCAGGACATGAGGCCCCAAGTCAGTGAAGAGACACTAAGGAAAGCCTCTAGTCGCTCTCATTCGGTTCAAGTGTCCACGCTCAGTCAGATGCACCCCGAGCGCGGAAAGAACATGCCAAATGCAATCCCAGACCCTCAGCAGCAATTCAATTGTAGTTTCCAGAAAAGCAGAACTTGGAGAATCACTGTCAAAGTACTAGGAGAGATGATTAAACATATTACACTACAAAAGCAGAGTCAAACTAGATTCCTTAGGAACCAGTCACATCAACATAAATTAACTTACCATTTGGATAGGCTTGTTAGGGAAGTAAGATACCCATTAAATCCTTGCTTATATCTTTCATTCATTCAACAAACATTAATAGAGAATCTGCCATGTGGGACAACACTAGTTAACAAGGCAATTATACATCTTTTCTCTCACTGAGTCTGCTGGGAAAAGTCAGAAAATACACACGTAAACAAACAAAATTTCAGATAAGGAAAGATGCTGGGGGAAAAAATTTAGCACTGCCAGTAACTAGAGATTGGCTTCTAAGTGAGGGGCTCCTTAGCTGGAATGATGGGGAAGCTTCTCTAAATGTATCTGTGCTGAGACAGGGGTGATAAGGAGCCAGACACGTGGGGATATAGGGGAAAGTTGTTTCAGGAAGAGAAAAGAGTAAGTGCAAAGTTCCAGGTATGTGAGCGAATTTGTCATGTTTCAGAAACCAAAAGAAGGCCAGAGGGTCTGACCTACACAAGGGAAGGGAAAATTGAGGGAGATGAACAGGGGGCGTGGGCAGCTTCCACTGCTCTGTAGACTGCGATCAGGAGTTGGGGTTTTGTGCTCAGCGAAAGTGGAAGCCGTTGAAGAATTTAAACAGAGGAATGACTTGATTCAAATGACTTTTTAAGAGGATGGCTTTGGCTGCTCTATGGAGAGCAGTTTGGAAGTAGAGCAAGCGTGAACATGGGACCAGTTAGAGACCCAGTGCATTTGTTTAGGGGAAAGAAGTGGTGGTGTGTGCACAAAAGTGGTCCTGGTAGAGAGGGTGCAGTGAGTCAGATTCAGGATGTGTTTTGGAGAGAGAGATGATACCTTCAGCTTTTGAGCAAATACAATTTGTTTTTAATTTTCATATTTAATTCTTGTTAGTGACCTGGAGCCCTCTGGGGCAGAATTCTAAAGGAGCCCTGCTAGAGCTTTGGCCCCAGCCGTTTTGTATTTGTTAATACCATGCACGTCTCTCCAGGCTTATGACTTGCCCGGTCCCTTCTGGTGTAGTGTCTCCCTGATGGTGTAGTGTCTTCCATGTTTGTGGAACCATCCAAGCAACAGCTAATCTGGGTTCTTCTCAGGCAGCTCTGAATGGGTATAGCATGCATGCTTTGCAGTCAATCTCTAGGCTGCTCTGGCCGAGGTGATGGAGGTAGAGGCCTGGCAGGTCAGTGATGGCCTAGTGCATAATGGCTGATGCAGAGGGGACTCCAGCACCAGGTGAAGGGTTCTGAGTCTCTAGCCTATTTCACAATGTGTACAGTCTAACTTTAGTCTTCATCATTCCCATGACTTCTAAGCCACAGGTTTGGTGGACCTACTCTTTCCTTGACTGTGTAGCATTTGCATATGTGGTATTTTCCCCCTGTACTACCCAAAAAGCAGCCGGAATGCACGTGGCTTTTTCTTAAACTGGATGCAGAAAATTTAGTTATCACTAGGCCTGCAAAGTCAGCCAGATGCTGCATGAGAAGAAGGGCTTCTAGAGGATTCTGAAGGATTCATTTTCCTTTAATATGCCTGTGAAGGAGAGAAAAGAGAGTTCCAATAGGGAAAAAAATTTTTTTCATGAAGTTCAAAGACTGTAGAAATGGCCAGGCTTATGCCAAAGGACTAACTTCTAATTTCATTGGAGGTCCAATGACTGAGTCTGTACTCGAAGCCTATTTCTCTTGCTGAGGATATAGCATATTTTACACCCCCCAAAGGAGCAGTTTACTTGGGAGACATAGAGTCATGTAGAATAATAATCCCTGCAGACAGATTGGAGGAGACAGCAATAATAAATATCCTTGATGAAAGAGCATAAAGAAGTAAAAGCTTAGGGCATCTTGGGAGCACCAGTGGCTTAATAATAAAGGCAATGATGACATGATTCCTTGGCCAGGCTGCAAAAATATCTTTTAGTTACAGGTGTGAAAGCCCAAGTGTCTGGCCCTTGCTTTATTACTGTCACTTAGTATGCTGGTGGTGGTGGCTCTCAGCACAGACATTTCTCTCTGACACTAGAAACGCAAGGCATTTTCTCTCTGAATTCCCCTAGTCTCCCAATCCTGAGGCCCATTTCCTTCTCAGTTTTCTTCTAGCCCAAGATGGTCTAGTCCTTTTGCTATAGAAAGAAAGGGGACTCATTTTCCCTAGGCTTACATAATTTTATCTGTATTCATTAGACTGTTAATCCCTATCCTGTCTGGGGGCTGGGATAGGGCATACAGTTATAAAAATGATGATAGTAAGAATACGGTTTTCTTTTTTTATTCAATTCTGTCTGTTGATCAATAATAAAAATACCAACTGTTTTCTTTTGAATTCAATTCCATTTGTTGATCACAAGCCTCAAGTGTTAGAAGAAAGTGAGACAACTCCCTCAAAGACTCTGTGCTGTAGCAAGGTTGAGATAAGCACAGGATTATAATACAGGCATGAAACAAATCAAATGCAAATAAGGGATTCTAAGGGCTGCAAGGGACCCCACAGAGAGGAATAAACCCATACAGCTGAGGAAAAGAGAAAGGCCAGGGACATCTTCATGACACTGGGGGCATTTGAAGTGAGTCTTGAGAATTAGGTTTACGGTAAGGAGCAGAAGCAGAAGGCCCAGCTGAAACTAGAGAAAATCACCTTAGCTACAGAGCCTGAACCATTAAGGACACTAGGACAGTGCTGGGCCCAGTGTTATAGAACAAGAAAACTTAGATGTAATTCAGGAAAGTATTGATATCAAGAAAGCCTTCTCTTTCCTGGACACAGAAATGTGAAGTGCTAAGTGGTCCAGTAAGGAGAAAAGAAAGACGCATTATGATTCTAAGAGATCTGTTTGTTTCCAGAGAGTATCTAGAGTTACAGGAATTAGAATTCCATCTATCAGGGGAGAGAGTTGTCAAGAGCTAAGCCAAGTGGGCAGCACCAGGGCCAACATTCTAACCCTAAAGAGATTATGGGACATTATGCAGGTAGCAGACTGACTTCAGAACTGGGAGTAAGATCCAAAGAAAGAGTCCCAATCTGGGGCCTGACACAAAGTGAGGAGTTCAAAGATCTATTTCTCAGAAGTGTTGCCATCCAAACTCAGCCTGATCACATCAGACACTCATTTCAGTATAGCAAGATGTCTTAATGTCAAGCCTCACCAGATGGTAAGGGTGATATACTGACATTTTTTCTGCCCTGAGCAGACACTAGGGTTTGGGTATCCTCAGGCAATACCCTGTGTCAGAGAGGAGAAAAGCAGAGAAAAAGGGGGCAAGGTAAACTTCTTCCTCTTCTGGGAACGTCTGACTGTGTTCTCCAAAGGGGCTCCAGCTATCAAACGGCAAAGCCTGGTGGGATACATTATTTGAGATATTACTAGTTTCACAAGAGGGAAGAGATAAAAGGCAAGAAAAAAAAAGAAGTAGAAAGAAAGAGGTCAAGCCCTATCTACCAGAAGGTTAATAGTGGTTGCAACAGTACTGCCAGGATATTGAGTCTGGGACCAGCCTTGAGATAAGGAAAGGAAATGTCAGAGTTCACCATGAATAGAAGTCCTCAAGGAAGAGCAAGGTCACTGACATAGTCCCACATTGGCTGCACCATCTAGTTACTATCAAAAGCAAAAGAAAATCTCTGCAAGAAGGTTTCTCCAATCCCCAATTTAACCCCTCAGATGTTTCACCAATTATGACAAACAATGAGTTCACAAAGATCAGGAAACATAGATTGCAAGCCACTATTGCTGAGAGTTGGCAGGAATTACAATAATGGATTTAGGATCCTGTGGATTACAAATATGAGATCTGTCAGATACAGAACAGTGAGTAGCTATGCACACACAAGGTTTTTCTAACCCACAAGAGATTTGGTGACTAAAAAGACGGATTTGTGGGAAAAAAAACGGCAAGAAATGAAAGTTGTAATTGTTGATATAAAAATACTAATGAGTTAATTAGCAAATTGGATATAGCTAAAGACAGCATTAATGATTTGGTTGATATACCTGGTAGAGTTATGCAGAATTCAACACTGAGAAGGGGCTGAAAAATGTGAAACAGACACTAAGAGATTTAGGAAGCATAATATATGTACTCAGAATACCAGAGTGGAGGACATGGAGAAGAAGCATTAGTCAAAGTGATATTGGCTACAAAATTTCCCAACTTATGAAAAATGTGGAATTACAGATCTAGAATGAACAGTGAGTCAATATTTTTAAATATGCAGAGCGTCAAAGAAAAGAAGATCTTAAAATCATCCAGAGATAAGTTGAGCTGGTGGGCTCATGTGGAAATAAGAGCAGAAGCAGATATGAATGGACAAAACAAAGCCACCAAAGTGTTTAAGTCCCACAAAAAGTTCTGCCTGTCCTTGGGACTTGGCAGAAATGGTAAGTGTGAATGTTGGCCCCAGGGCTGTCTCTTTGTCTCATTCAGTGAAGTCCAGAATATTGTCATAGGCAAAAGGTTTCATTTTCTTATCTTTCAGCACCAAAACCAACTATCCTTGACTGCCACATAACATGCCAGTAAACACTGGAAATAAAAACTTAGAGAATGTCAATATCATGCCTTGCATCTTTTTCCATCCAGTTGCCAGTTTCCCCACATCTTCATCAGCAACAGAGAGGATTATGACAAGCATGGACTGCCATCCATCACTATGGAAATCCTCAAATGAATGGTGGCTCACCTTGTTGTCTGACAACTGGTCAGCCAGAGAGAGCTGGTCCCCAGACAGGGAAGCAATACCCTTGACACATTTGACCTTTGGGATGAAGTTTCCAGAGTGATAAAACCAAATAGGTGGCTCAGCAAAAAGCAGAGAAGGTCAGATCTGTGATAGAAAAGACTGACCAACAGAACACGTAGGCATCCTATCTGCCAAGGGCAACTCCAAAGCAGCTGAACTGGCCACACTCTAAGCTGCCTAGACTGAAAGCTCAGAAGACATTGTGTACCACCCTTCATATGCTTGAACCATCAGCTGCCTGCCTACCTCAGCAAGGCCTATTCTGATCCTAGGTCCTTCAGGTGACAAGACCACAGCTCCATTCTTAACATTGCCTTCCTGCAGCCCTCACCCCACCAAATAATTCTGAAATTAAATGACTGATTTAAAATGAAAGCGGAAAAAATCATTTTAAGATCTCAGATGGGGAAAAAAATAGAAATAAAAAAACAGGTTACCATGAAGGGATAATAATTAGAATGACAGAGGAACTTCCTATCACCAACCCTAGAAGCCAAAGATAGTGAAATAATATCTTCACAGTGTTGTTAGAGGGGGAAAAAAATCTTCCAACCTAAAACTTTGTACCCAGCTAAACTATCTTTCAAAAAGAAAGGTAAAATAAAAACATCTACTGATGAACCAAAAATGAGAAAGATTATACCAAGAAAACTGCCATAATAGAATTTCTGAAGGATATATTTCAGGAAAAGAGGATATGATTCCAGAAGGACAAACTGAAATGCAGAAAGAAATGATGACAAAAGCTGGGAAAACATGCCAACCTAATATTAAAAAAAATAGAAAAAAGCAGTGATAACAGGAAGGATTTACATAGCTATAAGTACAGTATTGGATTTACATAGTAGCTACAAAGAAAGTGTTGCAAACAGAGTAAATGGCCAAAAGAAAATGGAGAGATAAGAAAATCTGGACACATTGAAGGCATGACAGATCTTTATGAGAGAGTGGCCAGGTTGCAAAAGGCATCCTCTCCCTTATTTCATTATTATTAGTGTTGGTCTTAATGAGAAAACTTTAGGATCTCTCTCTGCTCTTCCCTTCTCTCTTCTGTGTCTTTCCCAGGAGATGGTCTGGTTTATCAATTCCAGATAAATCCTAGTTTTCTAGGGTCTTGCCCTCCCACCAAAAAGTCAGTGCATGAAGATTCATGTCTTCTGTCCTGATTGCTCATAAGGCTGGAATGGGAAGTCAGGCAGCTGTTGCACAGATGCAGACCAGGAATATTGCTTGTTCTTTTCCTATCTCTTCCTTTTATACAAAGTTTCTTTGAGTACTTTTCGCCATGTGAAACACTTCAAATACAGCCAGGTAAGCCTGCTGCGCCAGCAACAGCCCAAATCAATTCAATCCCCACTGTCCAAGACAAATGCATTTTCTTTTGCCAGCTGTGGCTCTCCAGTTCCACCTTCTGGAAAGGCTAGGCTTATGCTGCGCACCTTAGCAGTAAGATCTGTGGGCTAGGCACAGGAGCAAGGGAAGTAGGCTAGGAGATGGTGGGAAGGGCAAACCCCATAACCTGTCTGGAACTGGAACTCACGCTAGTTGTGCCTAACTAGCATAGCAAAAGAGGACTTTCCCATTTTATCCAGCAGAGGGCATTTGAATTCTGTGCACCCAAGGGGAAGGTTGATTGTGATTTAGAATTTAGGTATTTGGGAGTCCCTTGACTATGGCACCATATAATAGTGCCTACTTATTCTAAGAATTTTAACAATTTGTTGAGACTATTGTAATTTAAAGAAAAATTTTAAAAACTTCTTTATTGAGATACAGTCGCCATACAATAACCCATATACATTTAATATGTACCATTTGATTAACTTTGGCATATGTACATATCCATGGGGACTTAATCCGTAATAAAGAAATTGAATATATCCACCGTCCCCAAAAGTTTCCTTGAGCCCCCTCTCTTAGCCTCCCATCCTGTCTCACCTCCCCCTCCAATCCCATCCCCAGGCAACCACTGATCTGCTCTGTCACTAAGGATTACTTTCATTTTCAAAAATTTTATATAAAAGGAATCATATAGTATTTACTCTTCTTTCAGTCAGCATAATTATTTTGAGATTCATCCATGTTTTTGTGTATACTAATAATTCAGTATTTTTATTCCTAAGTAGAATTCCTTTGTATCTACTCACCTACATTTGAAGTTGTTTCCAGTTTAGGACTATTACCAAAAAACCATACTATGCACATTTATGTAAAAGTTTGTGAATGAGCAAAGAAATTTACCCATTTCTCTTTAATAAATACCTAGGAATGGAATCTGAATCATGAATCATATGATAGATTTATGTTTAATTACTTCAGAAACATCTATCTATTTCCTAAAGTGGTGAAATTTCTAGTTCCTTCACATCTTCATTGACACTTGATACAATAAGCCTTTTTAATTTTAGCCATCCTTAAAAGTGTATAGTGCTACCTTACTATGATTATGATTTTGGTTTGATTTCCCTAATGACTAATGATTTAGGGCATTTTTTTCATATGTTTATTTGCCATGTGTTTATTTCATGTGTTTATGTATACTCTCTGAGGAATGTCTGCTCTTAAGTAGAAATACTATTTTTTAGTATATTAATCTGTGTCCTAAAAATTTACTTAATTCACTTACTAGTTCTAACAGCTTTTTTGTAGATTCCATCAGATTTTCTACATAGAAAATCATGTCTTCTGCATATAAAGACAGTTTTAGTTCTTCCTTTCCAATCCAGATTTTTTTCTTATGCTTTAAGAACTTTTAATAACACTTAGTATAATTTACAATTATACAGATACAACAGAAATCCAAAGAGGTGATATTTCCAGTCTTCTTTGTTAGTGTCTAAAAGACCAAATCTGCAAATTTAATGAAGCTGACAGAACCTACCAGGTATAGCACTTTTAGGCTGGTATATCAATTATCTACTGTCATAATAATAGTATATGAAAAATAATTTCAAAATCTCAGTGCATATGGCCATAAACACTTATATATCTCATGAGTCTGAGGGGCTTACCTGATCTTGGCTGGGTTTGCACATGTGTCAACAGTCAGCTGCGATTGACTAGATCACTCTACTTACTCTGGCTGGACTCACTCTCTTGTGTGGCGTTGGCTGGCTGATGGCTGATCTAGGGTTCAGTTGAGATGACTGGGTGAATAAACTCTGTTCTACATGTCTCACTCTCTATCAGGCTAGTCAGGTCACAGTTTTCTCATGGTAATGACAGAGGCAAGGGTAGTAAATGGAAATGCACAAGCATTTTTCAAACAGTTAAAAAATTTGCAAATATTCCACTGGTCAAAGCCATGGCCAAATTCAGAGTCAGAGTGGGAACCTGAAGTTAAATGACAAAGAACACAGATACTGGGAGGCATGACGAATTGGAGCTATTGGCTTCCTGTCTATGTCTAAAGCAATTTACAAATTCAATCCAATCGCCATCAAAATACCAATGGCATTTTTTCTATGAACTAGATTGTTTAAATGATTGCTATTTAAAATTCGAATTTGTGTTTAACCTTTCAATTTTAAGGTGATTTTGAGTATTTTAGAAAAAATTAACTTTTTGGAAACCTATATGAAAATAATTTTATATTTTTATGTATTTTCTTTGTTTTCTAGATATATGTTCAAATTTTATACATTTTTATTACAATGATATTTTATTTTTAATTCCTTTAGAACAGGGGTTGACAGGCTATACAAACTTTAGCCAACAGACTGATTGCCTGTTTGTAAATAAAGATTTATTGGCACACAGCCATGTTCATTCATTTATGCATTGCCTAGAGTTATTCTCACAGTACAGTAGTAGAGCACAGTCGTTGAGATAGAGACCACACAAAACACTTAAATATTCACTATTTTGCCCTTTAAGAAATAATTTTCTGTCAATAGAACACAAATTATATGAAAATATTAATTATATATAAAAAATAGTGATTGTGCTAGGGTGAAAACAGGACAAATATATTTTGTGGAATAACTGTAATAATTTGTGAAATATGTATTTTACTACTCATCTGGACGTTGCCAGTCCATCAACATTATACCTAGATATGGAAATACAATTAAATTCAGTTGCATTTTATTCTTTTGCTGACTTTGTCATACAAAACCACAGTTTTACACCTAATTAATAATTTTGGCATCCTGAAAGTAAAACACAGCATGTGCTTTATGTTACAGTTTGTTTGCTCAATATATAACTTTATAATGTTTAGGTATATTGGTGGGGGGGCGCCTCCATTTTAACTATTGTTCCTGGGTCCTGGAAAAGTTAGTAACAGTATGAGGGAGAAGTTAGATTCCCCAAAGGATAACTAAGTTGTTGTTACAAATAGTAGGAGGCAGGGAGATTGGACTGATTAAAACAACAGTTGCTGATTAGAGCTGACAGTTTGCCAACAGTTTGCCAAATTGCCCTTTAAGAAACAATTTTCTGTCAATTGTAATATAGATTCCCCCCAGATATAACTCGATTTTCAGGGCAATTCTATCAAATGCTACTGTTCTTTGATTCCAGAACAGGAATCAGTGGGGGCTGGGAGGAAAACAGTAGACCCGTGGGACAATAAGCAAACTATCTCATGACATTTCTGGTCAGTGACATGTTTGATCGGAAGCTCAGTGTCATTCAGCGTCCTGCAGAAGGAACTCGTGCAGTGGGAAGGAGACTGGACTCGGTTAGTTTAATCACCAAGTACTTGTTGGGATCTGTTATGTCCCAGGCTCTACACTGGGTTCCAAGGTTTGGACAATTTTATGATTCCAATAACCAGCTGCAAATGCTGGAAATGAATAGACCAGTTCCCGCTTTTGCAAATGTACACAGTTCAGAAACATCCTAACAGGCAGTCTAGCTCTGCTATTAAGAAAGCTCTGGGTCTATTTATGTACCAGAGAAGCACACACTCAGAAGCCATCACTGTATGAGGTAATCTGGGAAGTTAGCTGAGGACAGTCTATGGCCTTGACATTTCAACTTCAGAAGGAAAGATTAAGCAATCTTTGTAATACAGATTCCCCCAGATATAATTTGATTTCGTGTAATCAGGCCACCAAATGCACAAGATGAAATTCTAACGAATTAAATTAAAATGCAGATAGGCCACTCAAAAGCAGAGTTCAAAACAGATTTTTCTCTGATTTCCTGTTTGAACCTGGAAGTTAAGAGGTCTGTGGAGAGAAAAGGATACAACCGCCTTGATCAAAGTTACCAAATCAATTTATTCTGTTTCTAAGGAATTAATGGAAAGAGGAGGGACACCAGCATTTTATCTCACAATAAAGGGAAAGAACAGGGCTTCATTTTCATTCCTCGCAGACTAAGGAAAGTGAAATGCCCAGCATAGCCTGTATGATTAGAACACCATACTCCCCTCCTTTCCTGCCATTTCCTCCTTTCCACAAAATCGTATCTTTGTCTTCTATCAGGCTCAGACTAAAGCTGTAGAACCCCATTGAAATATATTTAGAAATACATCTTCTAAATACAGCTATCCTCAACTGAGGATTTTTAAAACTGAAAAAGACTTAGAGATCATCTTGAAAACTTCTTTAGTACCCAGAAAAGTTAAATAAATGACCCCCAATTACCAAAACTTCTTGGTAACAGAAAAAATAGTCTGTGACCCAGATATCTCAACTTTCATTTGAACATCTTTCAGCTTCAAAAATGAATGAGATAAAACACAGGCCATCACAAATGCCATGGACTAGTAGCAGGTATATAAATGATTACAATGTAGAATGAGTATATGCGTCCAAAGCCCTGTGGAAGCACAAAGGGACTTGCTGACGTCCAGGTCCTTAGGAAGGCTGGGTAGCGGGAGTGAGATTCGGATAGCTGAATCCAAGGAGAAGCTCTCTACGCAGGAGAGGTCAGAGAAAAGATGGGTGGAAATGGGGTCGTTCCAGGCAGCTGTCATGTATTTGCATCTTTACACAAAAGCAAGTAGCCTAGAAGTGCTCGTACATAAGACATGACAACCACAACAATCTTCTAGAATGGCCTCTGAGCTCCACACTTTTCATTCACACTTAGAACCTGCACAGTGACCCTCCATGTTCGGTAGCATTGCCTAAAGATTACAGGTAAGAAAACGAAGGCTCTGAGAGGTTAAGTAACTTGACGAACATCACATAACTGATAAATAGGGAAGTCAGGTTTTGGGACTTAGGTCCCTGTACTTTTTTTTACTTAATGTACCACAGTGCTTCTCATAAACAGGGGAATGTTAAGAGATGACTGACTGGAGATGTGGGCAAGAGACAGAGTTTGCAGAACTTGGAATACCAAAGCCCAGGAGGTTGGATTTTATTCTACAGATTGTGGGAATCTATACTGAAAGATTTTAAGCAGTTTTAGAAATCAGTCTAGGGCCAGTGCATAGAATGGATGGAAC
The DNA here is from genome assembly GCF_030020395.1 of Manis pentadactyla. Lineage (NCBI taxonomy): Eukaryota > Metazoa > Chordata > Mammalia > Pholidota > Manidae > Manis > Manis pentadactyla. The sequence goes on along the minus strand of NC_080031.1, from coordinate 9,279,983 downwards.
AGGGAGGAGACCAGAAACAGGAAGATCAGCTAAGGCAATGTTACAAAAATCCAGGCAGGAGAATATAAGGATCTCTCAAACTGTGTGTTTATTTGCTCACCGAGGCATGTGTGTGGTGCAGATGATTGTTTTATTAAAAGACATTTATTATCTCACATAACAGAAAGTCCAGAGGGAGGCCAGGCCCCAGGATCATCAGAAGCCCTGGCTTCTTTCCTTCCCTCTGCTCCAGTCTACAGTTATCCTGGGGCAGGTTCCCTTGAAGACCAGTGGCAGTTAGAGATCTCCACGCTTCTTTGTTCACATCCTCCCAGAGAGGATCCTGGACGACCAAACTGCAATCAGTCTTCCCTTCGTGGGGAGAATAACTACTGCCGGTAGAACCGTGCTCTAATGGGCTCAGATGAATCCGGATCCTCCTCTGGACCTGGGTAGGGTAAGTGTCTCTGCGCCTTGTATGGTAGATGTACGACTTGAACCAAATTATAGCGTGTTAGGAAAGAGGAAGTAGATGCTGATGCCAAATGGAAAAAAAATAACATCTACAACTGTCAGCAAACTTTGGGCAACCTTGAAAGGAATGGATTTCCTTATTTATCTCTTTGAAAAACTGATCTGCCTGAGGATGGGCCAGTGGTAAAGTCTCAAAGTAGCTCCTTTCCGACTCCCCTGTCTTAATCTTCTCCTATTTTTCAAAAGAAAGGCAGACCTCTCATCTATCCCAAATATTACAGTGATGCCTTGGCTCAGGAAAAAGTTCTTCTGGGATGCCAAAAAAAAATTTTTTTTAACATTGCAGGTGGTATTGAGAAAGTGAATGATTATAATGACAACATAACAAATATTTTTGCAGGTCAGGTAGTTTCTAATTCTTGAAATTCAAAGAAGACCTAATGAAGTTGTTACCTGATAGATCACTAAATATATTTTTAATGACCAATCATAGTGCTATTTTTGTCATATAAAGTAGAAAAAATAAAAAGAATAGAGTTAGTACTGAACCTGTTTTATTCTGATAATAGTACATTACATTTAAACATAGATATGTGAACTGATTGGGAAAACAATCAAAGTCATATCTATCTCATTAAGTGATGCATTTCCAATAAAATGTACTTCATATGTTTATTAATCAAAAAAAGTCAGTATCTTTACAAGTTGATTGTGTATTGATAACAATCTCAAAACTCTTTTTGTGTACTTAGGCATCAAAATAAACATTTTTAAAACTATATTTTTGTTTCAGAGAAGTATGAAGGGTGATCAATAAAAGATTTGCAAGCATTAAAGTGGGGAAGTTAAGTGGAAATAATAAGTTCAAGGATAAAATATGGAAAATGTTTAACCATTAAAAAACAGTTTGAGGTGTGGGTTTAGGGGGAATTGGAAAAAGGTGATCATAAGGTACACATTTCCAGTTATCAGATAAGTAGGTACTAAGGATGTAATGTACAACATGGTGACTAACGCTAACACTGCTGTATGACATATACGGAAGCTGTTGAGAGAATAGAAAGAACCTAAAGAGTTCTCATAATAAGGAGAAAAGTTTTCTTCTTTTATTTTTATCTTTATTGTATCTATAAGAGAAGATAGATATTAGATGAGCCTACCTTGGTAATCATTTCACAATTTATTCAAGTCAAACCATCATGCAGTATGCCTTAAACTTATACAGGGGTGTATGTCAATTATTTCTCAATAAAACAGGGAAAATCCAAGTTTGTTCATGTATTTTCCAATGAATGAGTCTGAGAATCAAATTGATAATTGAGATCCCACTGGATAAGTTTTTAATGCCATAATAACTTTGTTTTAAATGTTAATACTTACGTTATGTTAAAAATTATATCTCTTGAAATAAACTTATAACAAAAAAAATTTAGATGTCAACTTAAAAATGCATAGGGAGAAAGACAGTTTTTCCAGATTATTTTAGGGGATCGAAATAAAAAATGTTGATCACCATTGGTTTAAAGGAGACAACCAAGATGCGTGAAAGAACAGCAGGCTTGAGGCAGTGCCGGGCAGGTCACTCATACAGTTCCATCCTAGTTGTGCTGATTTTGAGATTCCTATAAAACATCCGAGTCAAGATGCCTTTTAGGCAATTGAAATTCAGCAGAGGGTCTGGACTAGAGTTATACTATTTGGGGATAGTATAAGCAGAGGCCAAACAAAAGACATATTTGCCTTCATCAAGAGAGAATATGACAATAGAGAAGAGCACCAGAATCATATTTTGGGACATAATGATGGCAAAGGAGATGGGAGAGAGATCAGAGAAGTAGGAAGCAAGGAGAACAAAAACCAATGGAAAAAATTTAAGAAAGAAGTAGTAGGCAATAGTGCTAAAAGAGGTTCAATGAGATAAAAACTACAACATATCCATTGGATTTGGCCATTAGAAAGTCAACAGTGACCTTAATAATGTCAGTTTCAGTGGAACGGTGGGACAGAAGTGATGACACTGGCTGTGGTGTTCGGGGGAAGGGGTGGTCAAGCAAAATACAGATGAATTTGAGGCTCTAACTATGAGTGAGAGAAATAAGAAAGTCAGAAAAGGGAGCCAAGTGATTTTTCTCCTGCCTGGGAGAAAATGACAAGAGTGTAACCATCTGACAGTTAACTTACTAAATGATTAATCTGGTTTTAGAAATTTGGGGATTGAGAAGATCCAGGATTAAACAAACAGGGAGAATTGAAGGTCTAAAAAGAAGTTAGTGGCATCATATGTGAACACAAGAATTCATTGTTTTTTGACTACTACTAAATATGAGGTCTACATTTGAGTATAAATAAGACTCTGTTTGCTTCAGAGAATCATCTATGCTCTGTGTTAGTCGAAGATGTACATAGTGAATAAGATCTGAGATGGCTAAAGACCCAAAGATCACAGTAGACCCTTGGAGTTCAGTCCTTACAATGCACAAGAGAGGGGAGCAGAAGGAGAAGTGGTAGGGAAATCAGAAGAGTGAAGTACCCCAAAAGCGAAATCACATGAAGTTTCAAGAAGGTGCTGGAACTGAATGTTGCAGAGAGAGCAACAGAACTGAGGACAAAGGAAAAAGTCACTGGATTTAGTGATTAGAAAGTAATTGACAACAGTGGAGAATGAAACTTCAGCTGCAGAGGGTTAAGAAACAGGCGGATGGTGAAAAGTGGAGACTCTTGGTGTGCGCTGCTTCTTGATGACATTCCCATCCCAAATATTCCTTGTGCTGCATTTGTATTCTGGTTGGCGCATGAGTGGTAGTGTGGAGATATTGCACATTTGGTAAATTAGGCCCCCAAGAACTTAATGTCTTTGAAAATGAGAACTGTTTTGCAAATCATAGTCATATTACAGTTATGGACTCAGTAATAGTGTGCATTTTCCCATAATAATAGTGCTTATCTCATCATTTAAGGCAAAGAGGATATTTTCCAGCATAGATACACTTTCTAATCATTAGTTAAGCAAGTTTCCTTTCTGTGTGTGCACCTTCTTAAATGATCTGATTAGGCTTTTATCTTTCTCCTAGAGACCTAATCAAATATGTGGTAAAACCACTTGGAACCACATTATAAATTTCCTTTCTTCTTTACTTCTTTCTCCTTGGCTGTAAAAATTTGGTACCCATCCAAAAACATAACAAAACAAAAAAACACACACTTCACTGGCAAGAACAAGGGCTCTGTTTTCGTTATGAAACCATTAGCCTCACACTCAGAGCCTCTACCATATGGGGTGAGCCTGGGACCTTGCATTCTGGCGGCAGGTGGTGGAAGGAAGCAGAGAATGCCTTCCAGATGCTCACAGTCTGAGAACGTCGGTAAGAGCCCCAGCCCAAGGGCGTGTTTATACGAAATGATAATGATCAGAACCTGACAGGGTTCTTCCTGCTACAGATATTTGGAGACCTGAACTTGAATCGAGAAGCATAGACTCTCATGTTTGAAGGACCTCAAATTACAACTAGTCCAACTGCCTATCTATTTGTATCTGTTCCACAACATTTTTGCTAACCGATAGGAACGTACTAGCTCTTGAAGACAGCCCTGACTCCTATTAAGTTCTTCCTTATAAGGATTCAAACGCATCTCCTTGCACTGTTTGATCCTAGTTTTACCAACTCAGGCCATTCAGGACAAATGCAGTTCCTCTAAATCCTTACGTATTTTTGAAGGCAGTTTTGTTCCTCAAGCCCTTGAGGCTTCTCTTCGCCTTCAGCTTCCACCCATGAGGTGGACTCTAAGCCTCCCACTGCCCTAGCTACTCCCTCGAATCCACTGACGTTTTCATCCATCCTAAATATCACCCCGATACTGAATGCAGTTCTGACTCCCCGGCTGTCCTAGAAGGGTGTGGAGAGAGGTATAATCACCTCTCCCACTTAAGATTCAACAACCCTACCACTCTAGAGAGCAGTCATCAAGTTACACATTATATTTGTGTCCTCCACGCTGTTCCTGGCTTGGAAGCCTTCAATGTCATCTTCTTTGTTACTGAATCACATCTAAGTTTCCCTGGTTGATTTTAAAGGCTTTTCCTCATCTTTTCCCACTGGCTTCATTCAACTTTATTTTATATTCCACTTTAACGAACATCCATCACTTGGGTCAGCCTGGTTTTGTCAATATACCTCAAACAGAGCATGCTTATTCATCTCCAACTCTGGACACACTCTCATGTTGTTCCCTATCCAAAATGCTCTTCCTTTTGCCCATTTAAATGCCGTCTTCTAAGATGTAACTCAAACACTACCCCCTCTATGGAGCCCTCCTATGTTATTCCAGCCTGAATTATCTTGTATTTTCCTGATTGTTTTTATCCCTCAGAAGCTGATAGACCAGGACCCACTTTTACCCCATGACTCCAAAACATCTTGGTCATTTGTCTTGTATTATTCATAATAAACTATATGTACAGATAATACACTCCCAGGAAAACATGTACCACATTTTAAAATTCACTTTGTTGCGTTAACTGGTTGTTATGGACTGACTGACCCACAGGAGAGGATGAACTCCTCATGAACGCAATTCCAGCACCTCATAAAAGAAATCACAGAATGAGTATTTAGTAATATGGGTAACTGTCGAACCACTGTGTTATGTACTTGAAACCAATATAAGATTGTATATCAATGATACTTCAACTAAAAAAGAGAGAGAGACCCCAGAGAGCTATCACCCTCTTTCTACCAAATAAGGATATGATGAGGAAGGAAGTCTCCAGAACTATAAGAAATAAATGTTTATTGTTTAAGCCTCCTAGTGTGTGGTACCTAGTCATGCAGCCCCACCTGACTAAAACACTGGGATATTGCCAGCACCTGGAACAGTGTCTGGCACTTAGTAGGCACTCAATAAATTTTTGTGCAATGACAGAGAAGACAAGTAATGACTCCAGAGCATCTTACTATGCTGATAGACAGTGACTGCAATGGGCAGGGTGAGGACTTGATAATACAGGTTAATGTTGAAACCTCAACGTCGTTCATGTGAAACCTTCATAAGAGTGTATGTCAATGATACTTTAATTTAAAAAATGTGTGCAATGAACGAATGAATGAATACATGAAAAGTGCCTAAGAAATGCTTGCTGGTGGATTAATTGCCCTGGACTGGACAGATGATTAATCGGAACAGAGATTAAATAACATAGAAGGCCAGGATATCATTGTTAAAAATCAAACAGTACTCCACATCCTTGGGTCTGATTCAGATTTGCAGAAGGAGAGGGAAGAGGTGGGCTGTCAGCAGAGAAAGTCTCCAAGTTCTCAGGGGAGTAAGATTATGTAGGGAGCTCTGACTCATTTCAGGAAATCATCAGCAACCCTTCAACACTCTCTAAAAACAGGGGCTCCCGGTTGAAGCTTGGAGGCAGTTTTGGATCTTCTCTTGTTTTTCTCCCTTGATATTCAGGAGCTCATTTTGCAGAATGACTTGCCCAGCCTCCTGGCTGCTATGGGAGATACGTTGGGGTGGGTCCTGCTCTTGTCAGTCACCTTCGTATTCACATTTCTTCTGAAACCAGTAAAATATTGGAGGCAGGAAAAATTGAAGCAGAAAAAAAAGGGATTCAAAGAGGGACATAAACTCTAATGTACTGCCTAAACTCATTTTATCTGCCCACCTCGCCCACCTCCCAGCAACCTCATCTTACTCCTATTAAGTTTACAGCTCCACCATATCTTCTCAGCCCCAACTTCCATTTCCCATTCCTCCCGCATTCTCATTTCCGACACCCAGATGAGCACCAAATCTTGTCAGTTCTACTTTGAAATGTCTCTCAAATCTGACCTTCCCTGTGCAGCCCTACTGCTGTACCCTTTGTTAAGCTCTTATCCTTTCTCACCCAAATTATTGCAACAGCTTCCCGCTGTTTTGCCTGCCTCAAATCTCTCCCCTTCTCCACTGCATTCTTCAGTTGCCACGGGTCAAATCACAAAAGACAGAGCTGATCATGCCATTCTGTTTGAAATATTCGATGGTTCCCTACTGCCTACAGGATAAAATCTAAAACTCTTTTTTTCTAAGGTTATCATTGATAATACAATCTTATGAAGGTTTCACATGAGCAACATTGTGGCTATAACATTCACCCATATTATCAAGTCTCCCCCACACACCCCCACCACAATTCACTGTAAGATCTATAGAGTCACTACTTGTCTTCTCTGTACTATACTGCCTTCCCCATGACCCACCTACATTATGTGTGTGTGGGATTCACATATAAATCAAGTATAAAAATCAAATGAATAATCATATCTGACTTGATTGTTTATAGTTCATAATGTGTGATCAAAACTGAACGTTTCTGTGATATGACTGCCTTTGCATTGTTCACCATGTAAGAACTTGTTCGCCATGTAAAAACTTGTTCATTATGCTTCAGAAGACTGGAGACTGTTGAGAGTTAGGCTTAGGGTTGATTAATGATTGTGTATTGAGTCCCCTATACAGAATTTTATTGTTGTTAACAACCATTTGATCAATAAATATTGAGAGGTGTCCTCTCAGCATCCCTCTTGCGCTGTTATGCCTTGAGTCTCCTGGCTGGTCCTTTCAGATCTTTGATATCTCATCGTGTCTGCTCCCTTATCTGTGGGTCAGAGGCAGGGAGGGACCGACATGTGTGACTGACATGAGTCTGTGAATTTGCTGCTGTTTTGTTCCTCCAGTTTTGCTTCGTTGTTATACTCCATAAATGAGGGAAATCATTTGGTATTTGTCTTTCTCCACCTGGCTTATTTCACTGAGCATAATACCCTCTAGCTCCATCCATGTTGTTGCAAATGGTAGAATTTGTTTTCTTCTTATGGCTGAATAATATTCCATTGCGTACATGTACCACCTCTTCTTTATCCATTCATCTACTGATGGACACTTAGGTTGCTTCCATATCTTGGCTATTGTAAATGTGCTGCAATATAACTAGGGGTGCATATGTCTTTTTGAATCTGAGAAGTTGTATTCTTTGGGTAAATTCATAGGAGTGGGATTCCTGGGTCAAATGGTATTTCCATTTTTAGTTTTTTGAGGAACCTCCATACTGCTTTCCACAATGGTTGAACTAGCTTACATTCCCACCAGCAGTGTAGGAGGGTTCCCCTTTCTCCACATCCTCACCAGCATTTGTTGTTCCTTGTCTTTTGGATGCTGGCCATCCTTACTGGTGTGAGATGATATCTCATTGTGGTTTTAATTTGTATTGCCCTGACAGTTAGCAATGTGGAGCATGTTTTCATGTGCCTGCCATCTGAATTTCTTCTATGGAGAAATGTCTGTTCAGATCCTCCACCCATTTTTTAATCAGGTTATTTGCTTTTTTGGGTGTTGAGGCATATGAGCTCTTTATATATTTTGGATGTTAACCCCTTATTGGATATGTCATTTATGAAAAATCTAAAATTCATCTAGCATTCAAAGTCTTTCATATCAAATCATAACTCATCCATTTTTCTTCTGCCCATCCGTGGAAGACATCTATTTTGCCCCATTTCTCTACCTTAAGATTTCTCCAGCCAAAATTTTATTTATTTTATTTATTTATTTTTTTTTTGTAGATAATTATTTTTTTTTGAAGGGTAGTTGACACACGGTATTACATTACATTAGATTCAGGTGTACAACATAGTGATTCAACATTTATATACATGACAATTCTAGGTACCAGCTATCACCATACCAAGCTGTTACAATATCTTGACTATATTCATTACATCCCGGTTACATATTATTTTACCATTGGAAGTGTATACTTTTTTTTTGTGTGTGTGTGAGGGCATCTCTCATATTTATTGATCAAATGGTTGTTAACGACAATAAAATTCTGTATAGGGGAGTCAATGCTCAATGCACAATCATTAATCCACCCCAAGCCTAATTTTCATCAGTCTCCAATCTTCTGAGGCATAACGAACAAGTTCTTACATGGAGAACAAATTCTTACATAGTGAATAAGTTACATGGTGAACAGTACAAGGGCAGCCATCACAGAAACCTTCGGTTTTGCTCATGCATTATGAACTATAAACAGTCAGTTCAAATATGAATACTCATTTGATTTTTATACTTGATTTATATGTGGATACCACATTTCTCTCTTTATTATTATTATTTTTAATAAAATGCTGAAGTGGTAGGTAGATACAAGATAAAGGTAGAAAACATAGTTTAGTGTTGTAAGAGAGGAAATGTAGATGATCAGGTGTGTGCCTGTAGACTATGTGTTAATCCAAGCTAGACAAGGGCAATAAAACATCCACGTATGCAGAAGATTTCTCTCAGAACGGGGGGGTGAGGTTCTAAGCCTCACCTCTGTTGATCCCCAATTTCTCACCTGATGGCCCCCCTGCGACTGTGCCTGTCTTAGGTTGTTCCTCCCTTGAGGAATCTTACCCGTCTCTGGCTAACCAGTCATCTTCCGGGGCCATACAGGGAAATGTAAAGTTGGTAAGTGAGAGAGAAGCCTTATTGTTTGAAATGGTTAGCTTTTTATTTCTTTGCATATTTATGCCCTGTGGCTTCTATGCCCAGCATTTGTCTTGAGGTATCTTTACCACTTGGAAGAATTATGATACTCGGTAAATTTGATATGAGGCACGAATTCTATTTAAGGGTTGTAATTAGGAAGGAAGAAGAAAAGCTATAGAAGTAGCAGGCGGCAGAAAACATGGGAAGATTGATTATTTCTTTGACATATCTTCTTGTAGAGTAACTTCAGCATGTATAGGTTTTAAGCTACTACTTAAATTGCACACACACATTAACATAATAGGAGTATAGTTACCTAACCAAAGCATACCTGTAATTACCAGTCATCTCCAGTGAAACCAAGAAAACCAGTTAGGCACCTTAGGCATTTGTGAAAACTTATCTATGATATGGTGGATATTGTCCAACTGAACTTGAACAGTCTGAGAGAAATCAGACCAGCCAAAATTTTACCTATCTTTCAAAAATTAAGTCACATTTCACCTCCCCTGGAAATCCTGTTTTAATGAGTAAAAAACTAGGAGCATTCAGAAGTCACTCCTTAAAAAGCAGCAATAAAATTCAATTAAATCTTGGAGGCAAAAGGTAGATTTGAGGAGTAAAGCCAAGCTCAATTATTATGGGATCATGGTCAAGTGTTAAAAAGCCATAACTGGGATGAAGAGAAAGTCCAAAGGACAAGTCAGCTTTGGTCCTAGTTGGGGGATCTAAGAGATGGGAACTAACATTTGCTGAAGGCCAACAAGATGTAAGTTCTACATTAAGGACATGTACATATATTATCTTGATTAATCTTTCCAACACCCCTGGGAGGTGCTACTGTCACCATTTATTAGATGAGGAAATTCAGGCTCAGAGTGTTTTCATAGGTACAACATTATATAATGAGCCATTAGCATACCTAGAATACAAACTTATGTTCTTTGGACTCAAACTTAGTGTTCTCCCCACACACCACAGTACCCACAGCAAATGAGAGCAAATCTCACAGTCAGAGTACCAAACACATACAGTGATAGGAAGCAGTAAAGGAAAACAGGATGATGGGAAATAACAGGGCTTCTCAAAACAGCATGTGAGTGAGAGATGTGCTTATTTCCAGCAAACAGTGTCATGCTAAGACAGAATTTCCTTTCAATAGTCTGTCTTAAGGACAGTTTTTGGAACTTGATTATCTTCCCTGCTTCCCACATCTGCCCTTCCTACCCAGTTTCCACCCAAATTAACATCATGCTTTCCTTTGAGGTCCCATATTTCTGGTTCTGACACATAATTTACCTTCCATTTAAGGCATAATAATAATAATAATAAGCACCCCAAAACTTAGTGGCTTAAAACAAGACCAACCATTTTTTGATTCATTGTTTCTGCTATTTGGGCAGGCCTCAGCAGGGGCAACTTGTTTTAGCTACCCATGGTGCCCCCTGCAGTAGGTTGTCTGGGTCTAGAGGATCTAAAATACTCCACCTAGGGAGGTTGCAATGGATTAGGGCTGGCTGGACCTCTCTCAGGCAGAGTGGTTGGACTTCTTTGTATGGTGGCTGGTTTCAAAGGAAGAAAGAAGCTTCAAGACCTCTTAAGGCTCAGACACAGAGATCACACAGTGTCACTTCTGCCACGATCTGCTGGTCCAAGGGAGTTATAAGATCAGCCTAGAGTGCAAGGGAGGGGAGCAAAACTCCAACTCCAAAAGGAGGGATGTCAAAGTCACATTTCAAAGCACATGTAGGATGGGAGGGATTTTTCTAGTCATCTTCGGGAACAGTCCACCATCGTGATTTTTATACCCATCTGTTTTCTCCAGTAGATTATTTCCCTAAGGTCCAAACCCCGTTTGTACTCATATGTCCCTCCCAGTACCTAAGGTGAGCTTGCAGCTGTCCTGCTCTACTGTTTCCTCCTCTCATGGTTAAGAGCAAGGACTTTGGAGTCAGGCACACCTAGGTTGGAATCCTAGTTCTGTCACATAAATATTGTGTGAACTTGAGAAAGAAATGTGAATTTCCTACAAATGTTTCTATGTTGTAAAGTGTTTCCTCATTGTAAAATGGAAATGAAAATTTGTATCTCAGTAGTGTGAGGATTAAAGAAATTAATCTATGTGAAGAGATTAGCACAATGCAGGGATACTGTAAATGTTCCAAATAAAGTCAATATCCCTTCTCTATTTCTCCCACTCCCCCACAATCTCCACCAGTCCAGGCACTATGGTCCCCTCAAAACCATCTCTTCCTTGCAGCACAACCCTGATGGAAATGAGCTTATCACCCAAATAAGAATTTTACTTTGGTTTCTTCCCTTGTATTTTAAAAATTATATGACATAGAATTCCAGAGCTGATAGGAAATTAAATCTTGTAGTCTCATATCCTTCATTTATAAATCTGGAGAAATTCAGACCAGATGAAGCAACCTGATCAAGAACTCATACCTGGAACTGGAACTGAACCCCAAGACCTCCTCATCTTGCAATTGTACTGTGTTTTGAACCCCAAATATCTTACCATATGTGCACTAAGCCAAAGTTCCGATATGAGAAAGAGTTGTTGGAGGGGGAGTAAAGGACAAAGGCTATGGTGTTCAGTTCTCACCTTGAACCAGAGGACACCAATTCACAAAGAGGGGTGGGCTTGAGCTCACAGACGAAATGTGGCCAGCATATGTGTTTTGCTTGGTTCACATAAGTATTTATAAAAAAACATTTGAAGAACTTGCCAACATTAAAAAAAAATGTTCATATCAAAATCCAGATTATCAGCTTCTCTTGAAAACAACTGGATCATCTAGCCATCCTGAGCCTGCCTTCAAGTCTGACAACCATCTGCTGGAGCCATACAGCCGCTGCCCTGTTAAATGGGGCTGTGGTCCTGAGTGTCCTTGGTTTAGGGAAAGTGCAGCTGGCTTTCCTCACCTGTGTTAGCTGCCTGGCCATTGGGGACATGTGAGTTTATAACTCCTGCCTTAGATGAAGGCATTGAAAAATTAGACAAATATCTACTTTTGTATGACAATTATTTGCCTGCATGTTCCATCTCCTTACAAATTATAAGCTCCCCAAGGGCACTTACCATGTCTTATTGACAGAAATAATATTTGCCTAGCACCGCATACCTCCCAAATCACATTTATGTACATGATCACATGTAGTATTTAGTAACTTACTGATGCGGGTTTTATTAAGTTTATTTATCTTCTTTTAAATTTTTCTGTCAGATGAGAAAATAGAATCAGAGAGGTTGTGATCTACCAAAGCTCACCCAGCCATTAAATGTGCAGCTGGCCGTAGACAACATTTTCTGTCCATCTTCCTTCAGGAAACTATCCCTTTCCCTCACAATCCTCGTGGCTTGGGTGAAGCTGACCCCATAGGCATGTGCCTCAGGCCCACCCAGTAAAAGTTCTGATTACCCCTAACCCCAGTGATTGGTTTAGATGTGAACATGTGACCCAAGCTGGACCAATCTGAGTGCATTAGTACCAGAACCAAGACTGGTTGCCGGATCTCTTCCTTCTTTCACTAAATTGATCGCTCCTGGATTAGACTGTCCTCCTTCAGACTTCCATGGGAAGTGATATTAGAGTCCTGAGAGGTCCCCAACTCTGCAAAAGACCACCCCACCCCCCAGACACCACCAACGGGAGTCACATGGGCTCTGAGCCCTGCCTGCTCCTGTAAGAGTCCTCTCACCTCCCTCCCTCCCTCCCTCCAGCACTCACTCACCCACCACCACTACCTGCCTTGAGATGACCAGACCACAACTTATCTTGATATACTCATTAGCCATTTACATTAGTCTCCAAAATACTGCAGGACTCCCAGATCAACCTATCATCCTACCTTCCCAGAACACTCAAGTTCCTACTGCCTTATGGGCAACAAGGTGTGAGTGTGCACACACACACACACACACACACACACACACACACACACACACACACTGCCCTCACAGCCCTTGTCCCCTTTCCCTGCCATTTTCATTTTCCACAGAATTTTCATTCTGAGCATCCACACTTACTACTCTTCCCCCCAAACTTTACTGAGACATAATTGACATGTAGCACTGTGTAAGTTTCAGGTGTAGAACCTGTTGAAACACTTAAATATTCCAAAATGATTACCACCATAGCACTAGTTAACACCTGTATCATGTCACATGATTGCCATTTCTTTGTTGTGGCAAGAATATTTAAGATTTACTCTCTTAGCAAAGTGGCTTACTTCTTTTATGTCTGTCTCGCCCACTAGAATTAAAGCCTTAGGCAGGAAGGGACCTCTCCTGTTCGACTCTGCCATTATTCCCCTGTACTTAGAACCGTGTTTGGGGCAAAGGAGGAGCTTGGTAAGGATCGAGTTAATGAGACCAAGTTATCAAGACCCATCATGTCTTGACAGGGATAAGCCTGCCTGGGAAAGAAAACAATAGAGAAGAAGGCAGATGCAGGAGGAAGAAAGAAAAATACTCTTGCTACATTTTGAAAACCCTTGTGTCTTAGCCTGCTAGAGCTGCCATACCAAAATGCTATAGGTTGAGTGGCTTAAACAGCAGAAATTAATCTCCTCTTAGTTCTGGAGGCTGGAAGGCCAAGATCAGCATGTCAGCAATATAAAAGCTCTATCTCTAAATACAGTTACATTGGATATCAGGGCTTCGCTGTATGAATTTTGGGAAGGACACGATTCAGTCTGTAGCCCCTTGACCCCAGATGTGCCTTAAACTTTTCAGTCACGTGAAACATTAAATTCTTCTGTTTTGTACCTTAAACCCAGATGGAGTTTGGCTTCTGAAGTTGCATTTAAAAGAAGCCTAACCCCTCCAGAACAACAGAAAAAAACAAACAGTCCAATTTGAAAATGGGCAAAGGACTTGAACAGACATTTCTCCAAAGGAGATATACAAGTGGCCACTGAGGACATGGGAAGATGACTTTGAGGCAAGTCTTAAGCATTAAGTCACTCTTTCACGAAGCCCAGGTAACTTTTACATTCTAGATGTCTTTAGCCTCTCCATCTTCATTGCATCTCCATCATCCCCTGTCACCCCCTACTTGTAGGATCCTAACCAGTATCCTTCTTTCTCACTGCCACCCCAGCCGCCAGCATCCTAGTCCATTCCCCACAGAGCAGCCAGGCTATTTTCCAGACTATCAATCTGATTACATTCTTCTCAGGCATAAAACCTTGAATGATTTCCCACTGTGGAAGGATAAAGACAAAACCTCCTAACTGGCCTACTTGGCCCACATATATTCTGGCACCTCTGTAAACATCCAAGCCTTACAGGGAACCACCTTCTGCACCTTCTCTGGGCTCCAGCCATATGCTCTGGGTCTTCCCTGCCTAAAATGCACAGGTCTTCCCACCACAAAACTTTGTGCCCACTGGCATCCCTCCCCTGTTCAATCCTTATTTCTCCTTTCACTCTCAATAAAAATCTTTTCCTCAGTAAAATCTTCTCTGATCTCCTCCCACAGCACACGCAGGCCAGGTCAATTTCCCTTGGAATAAGCTGTCCTGCATCAGTGTCATGGGTCAGGCTTTCCTCCGGGGCACCTGCCTCAGTTACTAATTACTCATTCCTCTCTAGCGCGATTTGACCAAGGACTAGGCCCCGGGCAGGGCAGATTCTAAGCTCCGTAAAAACAAAAGCTACGTTTGCTTTTGCCCGTCACTGGATCACCATTTCCTAATAATGCCTGGTGTATGCAACAGTTGCTCAGTAATGTGTGGAAAGAGAGAAGGGCAGGAGGGAAAGAAGCAAACACTGGTGTCCCCATCTGGAACTGCAGAAAACCATTCAGCAACATGCATATTTGCACAGCCCAGGACCAGTTGGCCATAATAGCTGCAATCAGGAGACAGAGTTTCTGGTTTCATGGGTTTAGTGGGCTTAGTCAATGTTCAAATTGCCAATGTTCTCTAACTTTTTGTTTCTTCTACTTATTTCAGCTGACAGATGTAAAATTCCTACTAAGTGCAAGGCACATATTATTAGAAGAGTATGTTCTTCTAATGGAGTTCATTCTGCTGGAAGGAATGCCATCCATAGAGAGGTATACCAGAATGTCAAGGGGGCTCTTACTCAGAGTGCAAATAAACCCACAGCCAATGTGATTGGCTCTTATGAGGTGTGTGAGTGCGTGAGCAGGTAGAAGGCAAAGCCCGGAGATGAATAAGACAGTTCATGACGTCTAAAAATTACCCTCAAATGTGGGGAAGACCTGGGGCTACAACTATGCTACAAGGCATTTTGCTTAGGTTTGTTAGTAACTTCAGGAAGGCCTGGAGAGACAGACAGGTCCTTTCCAGTAGCCAAGAGGGACAGCTACCTGGACCTGTTTCCAAGGGAAGATGGGGAGGGCTAACTAGTTAAAGGCCTTGGAAGCCTTTCTCCAGAGGCTCTATGAGCATCAAGTGCTGTTTCTTGAGAGCAGAGAATTCTAATATATGTAACTACCCAGCAACTGTACTCAGCTGATATTACTTCTGCAAGTTGAATGCATCTAAGCTTTTTCCTTCACTACCCAAGAAGGTCTTGATTTAGCAAAATCAGTTTATGTCCACAATTAGTCCAGCCACCAAGAGGGGATTCCTTGGGAGGAATTTACTGGCATCTAGAACTCACTGGTAATTTCTGCTCTATTTCTATTCTTGCTGGGCAGCCAAATGTCTGGCACTCTCTGTGGCTCTAACAGTTCAGTCTGACCCCTGGAGAAATACACAAACGAGGGCCAGTCTTTCCAGAACAAGATATGGGGAAACAGAGATGGTGCTAGACAGAACCGTGACATCAGCCACATGTGTGTAGGAGCGCCTGGGCTCTTGGCTGGAGCAGAGCTCACTAGTAATAACAGTTCATCTTCCTGGGATCTGGGCATTATTCTAAATGCTTTGTATGCACTGAGTCACTGAATCCTTACCTCAACCCCAGATAGGCAGTCATCTCCAGCTACACTGGCTAGAGAACTGAAGCACAGATGGGCTGAGTAATGTGTTCAAGGTCATACAGTGGTAGGATCTGAACTCATGGCCCCTGCCTCTTAACCACCGTATTAGACTGACTCCCATCCGTAGAGTTGAAAGTAAGGACCTCTGAGTCATGCAAATCTGGCTTTATTAAGGGCTTTTTCACTTTCTAACTGTGTGATCTTGGACCTATTATCTAACTTATTATGGGCATTTGCATCATAATAAGCCCCAAAACCTTAAACTTGGGAAAAATTCTCAGCTGGAGGAATTTGCTATCCCAACCTGCTAGCCAGCTTTGCTGGCCAGCAAATCCCCAGCCCTCACCCCCAGCTGAGCCACTGCTTTTAATTCCTGCATGCTCAGCTCCACCTTTTTGCTCAGCCAGTTCTAAGTAAGGATGTACCGAAAAGAGTGCTAAGCTAACCAGATGGAGGCCGAGTCTATAAATACTCAGTCCTTTGGTCTAATCCAGGCCCCAGAGCTCTAACGTGGGCCCCTGGGCTCCCATGGGGCTGCACCCACTTTCCACTCGTGTGGTTCCTCTGTCCTGTTAATGGAACTCTGGGCCTTGTCTTCTTTCCCCGGATGCCCCCATGCACTCTGATCTGTGTGACTAGGATTCTGCTCTGATACCTCTTCCCAAGTTCTGGTCCTAGAAACCTACCTAACGACCAGTCCTGGTCTGTGGGTTGGGCCCTACCTTTCACTTACCAGCCACTTTCCCCAGTTCAAGAGAGGAGCGCAGCTCAAAAGCTGACCCTCAGAGCTGGGCCTCTGCCACCGGGGACGGGCCTTGGCTGACTGGCTCCTTGACCTCTTGCCACCCCTGCACCCCCCAAGCTGCTCTATCCACAGGCAGAAATACCTAGTATTCCTTTTTGTGTTTTGAGATATAATTCATATAACATAAAATTCACCATTTTAATCATTTAAAGGGTACAGCTCAGTGGTTTTTTAGTATGTTCGAGGTGCTGTGACCATCACAGTTATCTAGCTCAGAATGTTTTCGTCTCCCTGTGAAAAGATTCCAGAGGACATTAGATCTGACAGGACAACCGGAAGGCCAGAAGGGACCGGGCTTCCTGTGACGTGGTAGGGTGAGTCAGGGTTCACGAGCGAGAAGTGGGGAGAGTATACCAAAGTCGGTGATGGGGTTCAGGGCATCCATCCCCAAATGTGGCACCTTGACATTTTGAATGTTTCAGGCTGAAGGAATTTGAGAAAGAGCAGGTACAGGAAGGATTGTCTGACCTTCCTCTGAAGCAGGTCATAAGACCCTCAGATGAGAGGTGCCCTTCCTACACTTGGAGGAAAGCAGCACTCCAATCTCTGAAGACAGAGGGCAGCTGAAAGGAACGCAGTGGCTGGGACTTGCTGTTTCTCCTGGTTTACTACTCCCAGCTCATACTTTTCTTGTATGGTCATATTTTTCCATGACTCTCCAATCTTCAACAAACCTAGTGTTTTGATGAGTACAGTTCACAAGAAAAGAGAAAGAGAAAGAGATGGAGAGACAGAGAGAGAGAGAGACAGAGAGAAAGGGAGAAAGGGAGAAAAGAAAAAAGAAACTCCGTATTCATTACCAGTCATTCTCCATTTCCCCTCCCTTCAGCCCCTGGCATCTACTAATTTACTTTGTCACTACGGATTTGCCTATTCTGGACATTTCATATAAAGGGAATCATGTACTATTTGTCTTCTTTTGTCTGGTGTCTTTCATTTAGCATAATTTTTTGAAAGTTCATCCATGTTGTAACATGAATCAGTAATTCATTCCTTTTTCTGGCTAAATAATATTCCATGGTGTAGATAAACCATGTTTTATTCATCCATTCATCAGTTGATGGAAACATTTGAGTTGTTTCTACTTTCTGGTTATTATGAATAATGCTCCCCTGAACATTTGTGTACAAGTTTTTCTGTGAATATGCTTTCAGTTATCTTGGGTATATATCAAGGAGTGGAATTGATGGATCATATGATAATTCTATGTTTAACTTTCTGAGGAATTTCCAAACTATTTGCCAGTGGCCCTGCCATTTTACATTCTCACCAGTGATATATGAGCATTCCAGTTTCTCCATATACCTGTCAACACTTGTTAATGTGCTACCCAGGATTTCTTAGATTTTCCCCTGGCAGTGGGTGTTCTCCTAAAGTTGGTGAGTTCTTGAACAAAGTAGTTAAAAGCATTTGATTTTGATGACAGAGTCCTAAGTTTGGATCTGCTCTACAGGGCTGGGTACTAAGACAGATATAGTTCTTGAGCAAGTTTTTTTTTTTTAATCTTCCTAACTCTCAGTTTTCTCATTTGTTACAAGAAAATAATAGTGTCGATGGGCTAATTAAATGAGATAATGCATGTCAAATCCCTGGCACAATGCCTGCAAAGCCATACCTTTATTAATGATAGCTCTCATTATTATTTTTTTTGTGTGTGAGTCAAATTAAAAATATTTTTAATAAACAAGTTAAACCCATTCATACTCACTGATATGATTGAATTAGTATTAACTCTCATATTATTTTTGTGCATTATGTTCATTTGTTGTTTTTTTTTTTGTGTGTGTGTGTGAGGGCATCTCTCATATTTATTGATCAAATGGTTGTTAACAACAATAAAATTCTGTATAGGGGGGTCAATGCTCAATGCACAATCATTAATCCACCCCAAGCCTAATTTTCATCAGTCTCCAATCTTCTGAAGCATAACGAACAAGTTCTTACATGGAGAACAAATTTTACATAGTGAATAAGTTACATGGTGAACAGTACAAGGGCAGTCATCACAGAAACTTTCGGTTTTGCTCATGATAGCTCTCATTATTATCATCTTTTTCTTTTTTTTTTTCCCTGCACATCTAGGCCTCTAGTCAATAGGTCATCACCTCAGTCATTCAGCCTGTTGACCAATATGTCTGCAGAGCCCACCATGTGCTGAACACTCTTTTAGGAACAAGGAATATAGTGCCAAACAAGTAAGAGACGCCACAGTTAAGGAGCTAATATTCTGTTCAGGCAAGAACCACAGTAAATATGTAAATTCAAAAATAAAGAAGATAATTACAGCAACTAGAAAAGCCTTGAAAATTAAAATAAGGTATGCCACAGTGAGTTGGGCACGGGGTTGCTCTGCTCAGGTGGCCCAGGCCGGCCTCTTGGAGGAGGAACACTGGAGTTAAGACCAAGGAGAGGGACAGGAGGCCACGCAGGAGCTCCTTCCGGGAAGGAGCCTCAGACAAGGGTCCCTGCAGCCAGGAGAGCTTGTGGGGGCCGAGTGGCTGACAGAAGAAGTGAGGGGAGGCAAGGGGAACGGCAGTAGCTCCCTGCAAGCCTGGGGGCATGGGGGAGGGGCAGCAAGAGCCAAGGAGCTGCGGAGGCACCGTGCTGGGGACAGTGGCAAGGAAATGCAACTGACAGCAGGCCCCCAGAGAAGCACGGCAGTGAAACTGGGCCAGACCCCGAGTGTGATAGTTGGCAGGAGTTCTGGGCACGAAATGTTCTCCGTAGTTGGCAGGAGTCAGAGGGAGCCTCATCGGACAGCTTCGGCGTGGCACGCCCCCTCCCTGCACACCACTGTCACTCGCTCTTGGGAAGTCCTGTCCTCATTCAGATTTCTTTATTCCTGAGACAGAGCACCCGATCACACGTCTGCGGCTGGCGTTTCAGCCCTTGAGAGAACCATGTGCATTGATACAAGTGCTTGCATTTGGGGAAGTGGAGAGAAGGAAGCCTGCACTCCCTCTGTCTCTCTGGGAACATTCTGGTTAGGGCTAGGGGGGCTGAACACTCGTCCTGTGGTACCACAGTGTCCAAACACAGGCAGCAAGGAGTCTCAGAGAGAGCCCAACCCACAGGTGGCCTGAGAGCTGCCTGTGACCTCCGTGTGGCAATCCACACATCCGCGGGGACACTCCAGGAACATTAGAAGAATGTGTCACCAAGGGCAAGGATTTGGGA
This sequence comes from Manis pentadactyla, assembly GCF_030020395.1. Classification (NCBI taxonomy): domain Eukaryota; kingdom Metazoa; phylum Chordata; class Mammalia; order Pholidota; family Manidae; genus Manis; species Manis pentadactyla. Next base: position 9,260,069 of record NC_080031.1, on the reverse strand, counting down.
CTGGGCATGCATAGGTTTTACCTGTGCTCTGAGCTCTACCACTTCCCAGTGACCTGGCTATCAGCAATTTCTTCAACACACTCAATTTCAGTTCCCCCATTCGTGAAATAACCTGCAAGATGCTGTACAGAAAGAGCAGAGCATGGAGCCCAGCACCCAGTAAGCCCTCAGGAAGTGTCATTTATACCACTTGCTATTATTTTTACTCTTCCTCCTACTACTACTATTTTAAGTGCCTCTACCCATGAAAGGACACCATGCTTTGAAAAGTGGAGAAGTCGAAGGTATCCCAAGAAGGACAGTGATCAAACTGATAATAAGAGTTTGAAGATTCTTAGAAAAGGTCGGCCCAGGAAGGACGAGGATAGAGTCACAGCAAACGAGCATCATGAACTAGCTTCTCAGGCATGAACACTGAAGAGCTGCAAGACAGGAAAGGGGAACAAAACTAACATTTTCTTGGCATAACCTACCAGATGCCAAATTCCAGACTGGGGCCTTTGCACTTATTGTATTTAATCCCCCTTACAACCCTCTGGGACTGTTGTGGTGGTGGTTCTTACCCTTCCCATGTTATAGATGAGGAAAACGAGGCTGAGAGACCCAAGCCAAACACTAAGGGATATGCTGGCTTCCAAACCAAGAAGCTTCGAGCAGAGCGCAGGGCGGCGAGGATTCCTGCTGCTAGGAGTCTTGGGGGAAGAGGAGAAGAAAGTCTGGAGAGGTTTAGGTGAGGCCCTCTGGGCTTGTCTGGCAGGAAGGCATGGGCACGGCACTCTTTGCAGCTGGGGCCTGTGAAACCTGGTGTGGAGATCGGAAGGCACGTGGCTTGTTCAGGAAAACACAAGACCACCTGGACAGAAGCACTGAACAGGGTTCCAGGGGCAGAGGAGATGGAAGCGCAAGGTGGCACCTGAACACAAGATTCCTTGTATGATAAACTGCAGATTTTAGCCTGTCCTGTGGGCAGCGGGGGGGACACTAAGGCTTTTCGGTAGGTGAACAGCCTGATCACATGTACGTTTCAGAGCATTTCCTCTGGCTACTGTGTGAAGGATGCAGCAAGAAGAAGCCAGGAAAGTCAGGCTCCTCTAATTCACTTTGCGGTACTCCTGCCTTTGGAAGCTTGGGCCCTCTCAGCATAAATGTTGCCCCTTTGAAGGCTACACACTTTGTGATACCCCTTTTTATAGCTTCATGGAAGACCTTAGTGCCCAGCTCAGGGTCACCCCCTCCACCACAAGGCTTGCCACCACCCTGACTGCTCTGTCTACAATGGGGACCTGCCCCGTGGACACCTTCAGCATCATGCTCACGTCCATCCCACTTCAGCCACTCACACTGACACCCACACCCTGGGCTTTGTCACCCAAAATGGTTTCATCTCTGAAACCTTTGGCCCCAGGGTCCACACCTCTACCAAGTTTCTTACCCTTCCATTTTGTTAACTCCTTTATTGCCACTGCACCTAGTCTCTGATTTTAGTAAGATGTCCAACTATCCTGCCTCTCCATGTTAGCGATCTGTCTCCTTTGCTTGCTCGCAGGGTTGCTCCTGCTGACCTGTCCCATGTCATCTTCCACTGCTCCCCATCCAGAACTGCATACTCAGCTTATGCTCAGTTATTTATAGCTCCCAGAACACGTTACTATATTCACTCGTGCTTCCAGATTTTGCACATTCCATTCCATCTGCCTACGTATTATTCCCACTTGCCACACCTTGTTGCTGGTGTGGAGCTCACTCCACAATCCACTCAGATGCTTCTTTCTTTCTCTGTGAGGCTGGCCCTCCCTCCTCTGGACAGCCTAGCTGACCCTTTCCTTAACTCGCCGTAGGCTGCGTACAACATATCGTGAAGGCAATTGCACCAAACGTATGTGACTAATTATCTCCCCACTCAACAATAAGCCCTTTTTTAGAGGAAAGCATTATCTCTCTTTTTTGAAGACTTAATTTTTTTTAGCAGTTTTAGCCTCACAGCAACACTGAAGGCAAGGTACAGAGATTTTCCACATATCCTTCACTCCCAAAATGCAAAGCCTCCTTCATTATCAACATCCTGCACCAGAGTCGGACACTTGTTAAAATCCATGAAACTCCATTGACACCCCATCATCACCTGAGGTCCATCGTTTACATTAGGGATCACTCTTGGTGTCATGCAATCTGGGGAGTCAGATAAATATATAATGACATGTATCCACCACTACTGTAGTATTATAAAACTATTTTCACTGCCGTAAAAATCCTCTGTGTTCTGCCTATACATCCCTCCCTCCCCACTAATCCATGGCAACCACTGATCTTTTTATTGTCTCCATAGTTTTTCCTTTTCCAGATTGTCATATAGTTGGAATCATACAGTATACAGCTCTTCAGAAACATTATCTTTTAATGCTTACATCCAGTGCCTGTGACATCATTTAGCACAGAGTAGGCGCAAACTATTTACAGAATTAATGATTGATTTAGTGTGTGTGTGTTTAGAGAAAGGATATCCAGCGACCTGAAGTGCAGACGGTGAGAGCAGCTCTGCTCTCGGCCATTTCGAAGCTAGTAGACTGTCTGCTTCGGTTCCTCTCCAGCCCTCACCCCAGAGCTGAGTACTTTTTATATGATGGAGGCTCAATAAATATGGAAGGAGGATGCAGTCCACCAAACTATGCTCTTCCTGTCCTGCATTTTCAGCTGTAACTAACAAGTCCTACGACTCCGGTCACCTGTCCTTTCATGCACTTAGTCAACAAAGCTGTTGTAGGTCCAGCACTGTGTTCTTCTTTTTCATTGGAAACTTCTGGAAGGGCAAGGCTGTCATTAGATGGCTGGTGCTGGATTGCACAGGCTAAGCATCCCACAGGAGTAGAACCTTTTTCGCAAAGCGTTCCGTACCCAAGACCCAGGGGGCTGCGGGGAGTTTCTCCTGCCCCTGCTCCGCCCCTACCCCTGCCCTGCTGGGCGGACGGCTCCACCTCACCAGGCTTTCTCCTGTCTCTGGAGTCCGGCTGTACTCCAGGCAGAACCAGACAGTTTGGCACGAATTGCTCTCTAATTGTTTCAAGAGTGCTACTTTTATCTCCTCGGTACACTGCACTCCCCTTGCAAAGGCCTGGCCTTGGAGTTTCCCGGTGCCACTGCGCCCCCAGCGCTCCGTGAAAGCTCACTGACGGATTTCTATGAGCTGTAATTATTTCCAAGGCTGCCCTGGGATGCGGATCTCTTCGGAAACCCCGTTGCTGCTTCTACTCCCCGCGGTCCTCCGCGCCAGCCCAGCCCCGCCCGCCGACTGCTTCTCCGATGGGGTCACCAGGACCTCTTTGTTCTCCCCTCCGAGAGACCAAACCTTATCTCCCCGGCCGTCAGTGCCACTGAGGTCCTCGCGTGCTCTCCCTTTTGGCTAGTCCTCCTTTTGCAGGGGGCTCTCTTGGCAAGACATGTTATTCTTATTGGCTGCCTCATGATCCATTTTCCTGTCTCCACGCAACGTACGAAATACTTATGGGACCTGCTGGGGTGAATGAAGCTTCTGCTTTGATTAGATTTCTATGTTTCCTGCTTTATTATTTCAAGATACAGGAAGGGATTCTTGCAAGAAAGAGGGAGCTGAGGCGGGGTCAAGGGGGAAAACAGGCTTCTTTCTAAAAGGGTGAGCTGTGATTGCTGGCAGGAGGGGCGGGGAGGTGACATCCCCCTGGCTGCCAGCCCCTAGTTGTTTGGTCTCTGACAAGAAGTCAGGAAGGTGGGGTAGGGACAGCTTGGCGCAGTTTCGGGAGTGCTTCTTAGGGCTCAGAGAACTACAGAAGATTTCCTGAGACCGGCCGTTATAGCTCTCCAGAGGGTCTGACACGGCTTTGCCCACCCCAGCAGCAGACGGAATCGTAGGATCTGACAGATCTGCTGGGGCTGCAGGGGGGGCCTTGTCTGATCCCCCTCAGGGTGAGATCTCCTGACAGACTCGGAGCCATTTTGGTGACTGGGAACCACAGATTTACAAGGTCACTCATCCTATGGGGAAGAGGGCACAGTGGTGGTGATTATTTTTCACATCAATTCCACCACCCTTACTTGTTGTCTAGGATGCTAGTAGCAGAGCATCGGCATTAAGAGGCTGGGCTGGGCTTCAAATTAACCTGGGTGTGGATCACAGCTGCAGCGCTTCCTGTAAGGATTCAGGCAGGTTGCTCAGATTCCGAGCCTCAGGTTTTCCACAGATAAATGGGTGTAATAAAGCCTGCTTCGTGGGGTTATTCTGAGGCTTACTGAGACATGTAACACACTTACTGCAATACCTGGTGCATGGTAAGAGCTCAGGGGTTGGTAGCTCCTAATATTATTATCCCAAGGGCAACTCTTACCTCCTTCCTAACCATGACCCCACCCCAGTGCTCACCCAAATTCTTTGGGAACCCAAGACAAACTAATCTAAACCGTAACCAGTTCTTGCAGATTTTTCTTGTGTGTCCAGTAAGTTGGGGAATTTAGAGAGGATACTGTGAACTTGAGTCTCTTGCAATGCTGTCCTGGGAGGTGGGAGTTCCCTTGGTCTTTCTGTGAATACAGTTCAATGCTATCCAAAAATACTCCATGCCACTGTTTACCTTAAAAATAAAACTGTCAGTTGCTTTACCAGCAAAAATGGGTTTATTTGGGAATAGTAAAGAATTGCAATTCAGGACATGAAAACTACAGTAAAGCCATAGGCAAATTCAACAAGCAAAGGAGAGGAATGTTATTTTATGGAGAAGAAGGAAGTCGGAATGAAAGTCCATCAGAGAAAAGCCGGAGTTCTGGGTGATGACAGTTTCTCCCTGGCTGAGTCTCAGGGTGTGTGATCACAAGTCCCATCAAACCCCAGTGGTTGCAATGGGAAAGCACCGGAAAGACTGAAGGAACGAGCCTCCATATGAGATACGAGGGTTCACTGGGCCTTATGTACACAGTCCGGCAGGCTGGACGAGGTTGTGCACCAGGCCCTGGGCAGGGAGGGACCCGCTTATATGGGGGAAGGAGACAGAGACCCCACGTGTGCCGGGGGTGAGGGGACAGACAGTATGCTTTGCAGGAAAGGACCATTCTTGAGCAACCAGTAGCCCAGGGAAAAAACCTTGGTCAGAGGGGTCTGCCTGTCAGTAAGATGTTTCCCTAAGGCAGGCCTGGATTTGGCCAGCTTCAGGCCATCAACACACCACAGACTTAGGGTACCCCTGCAGGAGGGGCCCAGGTGGACACGTGGTTCTTCCAGGACAAAAGGTTCCAAGCTGGCGGCGCTTGTCCTCACATAGGGGTAGTTGGTTTCTCCTAGGAAATGAGTATACCTCTTTTCCCTCTTGGGGCCTGTAATTGATGACACCTTCCTGCTGAGGTTCTTTTGTTGGGGGTCTGTAATGGACACATCCATTATAATTGACTATTTTTCCTGTAATTGACCCCAAATGGTAGGGCTCCCCCTTTGAAGCTTCCCCTTGGGCTTCCTGACTCTACTTTAATTCAATTTACCTTTATTAATTTTCACACCATAAATGATTTCCCTCTCTTTGCCAGTCATTATGGTGATCTAGGTAATTTATTACCTGTTCAATGACAAACAATTTTTTAACTGGTGACAGAGAAGTGTAGGTATAAAGAGCAAATGATCAGAAGTTGGAAATCCCTGGATTCAAATAATGCCTCCATATTTACCATTATATACCCTTAGGGTAGTTATTCCACATCCCTAAAAGAGCTTTGGTTTTCTCATCTGCAAAATGAGGTAATAAAAACATGTGATTAAAAGAACATGCATGAAAAACACAGCAGAGTTCCTGGCACGACTTCACTGTTCAGTAGATGGTGGTGTCGTTGTCGGGAAAGGGTGTTGGCGGTTGAAGCTGTTGCTCCCCTACTGGAACACCTGCTGCTTTTTGCTCCTTCCTTGCAAATGTCTGGTGCTCTTCTTCACACCCAGTACTTGAAGCTCAGTTTACGCCAACCTAGACTTGAACCCAAATTAGTCTGCAAACAACCTCATCAGAGCACATCCAGTTACTGCATCTTCATCAGCTCAGCAGGTCCCAGATGTGCTCAAGAACTTGGAAAAGCTCCTTCTGGCTGACTTGGCACCACAGGAAAACAACAGTGTCAAAGGCTGCAAATGCTGCCTTTCACAATGCAGAGCAGGCGCCACACACCCAGACAAGCTCCTAATTAACGACGCATAATCAGTGTCTTTCAAATGTGCATTTGCTATTCTCTGCCCAACTAATTAACTAAACATTCCATGGTGGAAGATGGAGCCTGTGTTACCAAAAAGCCCCTTAGCACCAGCCCAGGACCAGAGCTTGGTTGATGTGAAAGTTCCGATCCAGGTCACCACCAAGCTGTGGAGTTTCACATGGTCACTTAGCCTCTCCACCCTCTCTAAGCCTGTCTGCAAGCAGGCCACAGAGACGTCCTACCTCTGAATGTTACTATGATCCGGCAGTCGTCATGACGTCCGGGAACAGGCTCTGAGAGGTGTAAAGACTTCACAAACACCCGTGAAAATCACTCCTGGCCTTTGCTGGGAATGTGGTTTTCTAGAAGGGAAGGATGGTCAGTGCTGGGTAAAAATGATGCATGTAGGTGCCTTCTAAGAAGTGGGCTTTACACAGTCTCATGTGATCCTCATGACCACCCATACCCAGGAGGAAAATAAAGCTCCTTGCAGGTGCTTCCAATGGACTCACCCAGACAGAATGGCTGAGCCACAACGTGAATCCAGGTTGGTCCGATTCAAAACACCCAGGCTTCATTCTCCTTTTTTTCTCACACAGAATGTAATACTTCTTGCATGACGCCCCACAGATGGCTTTAACCTAACCTTTCTTTTCCGTTTTCCTCTCCTCCATCCCCCTGCTCCTCCAGCTCACCCACCTTGTCCCCTGTTAAAATATACCCTCCTCCCTCAGACCGTCTGAGGGCCCTGCAGCTCCCCTTCTTCAGTGAGGTCTAGTTAACTGATGGAATATTCCATGCCGGCATGCCAGCGTAACGCTGCCTCTCTCTTCCTACCCCAAGTAATTCAATTATTTTAATAGGAACCTTCTGGAAAGAATGTGATAATCTCAAATCACACAGGAGATTACCTGCATGCCCCACCTCCCCCCACTCCCACCAAGCAATCATGCAGATGGAAACGTGTGTGACCATGTGAGGAAAGCCAGAGGCTTCGCTCGGTGCACAATTCATCAGTGAGATTAATATGAGCCAGCGTCATAAGGTTGGGGTAAGTCAGAGACACTGGGAGATAAAGTTGGCACGGCCATGATCGAAGAAAGTATATGATGGTGGAGAGCTGGCTGTACCTGGGCAGAGCAGACGGACCAGGGAAAAGCAAAAGTCCCTTCTCTTGGAAAGCCTGCATTCTCCCCCTCCCCCTGTTCTCTGTCCAGTGCCTTTCTGGTCACAGACGCATCTCTCGAGGCAGTGAGTCGCAGGTGGCTGTTTAGCGGTAATTTTTGATTTACCACCAGATTGCAGGCAGGGAAGGGGTAGCTGACAAGGCCTTATCTGAGAATTTTGCCATGGAATCAATTGCCAGAGGATGTTTATTCCACATTATTACACCCAGAATCACTTTCCAAGACTGCATAATAAATGGCAATTGGGAGGGTCTGTGTTTCAGCACATGATGGACGCCCACCATTTTGTATTCTCTTTCTCTTACACACACAAACACGTAACTATAGAAATTGGGAGCAGGTGGACAATGATCATTGTTGCGAGACATCACAGAGAAAGACAAAAATTCAGAAAAAATGATGCTACACTTTATGTATTTAGCAAGACAGTGCTGTCTCCACTTCCTGCCTGTCACACATGAGGTCTGCAGAGGGGCCCTGCAAGAAACGGCTGCTCCATGATGCTGAGTCAGGAAGCTGTAGTCTGCAGAAATGTCCTGAACCGGTACCCTGTGTGTTCAAACCTCCCACTTACTGGGGTCACTGTTATCTTAAGATTTAATTAAAATCGGGTCAGAAATCACCATTCCCTCTGTCACAAAGAGCCAGTATCCCTGTAATGTAACTGGAGCTTTTCTCTGCCCATGGGCCCTGATAGTGCTGAATTTTTTTATCTGTCTTGCCAATAGGTTTCAGCCCTGGGCAAGTTCACTATGGATTCAGTAGATTGAGGAATGACAATGGAATGTTCTTGGGGTGAAAGGGTTCATTACCAGGCTTGTTTTCCCGGCGATAGGTTGAGCACTAGAATTAGGTCTGCATCCAGCAGTCTGCAGGTCCCTAATCCTCCTTCGTCTCTGCCTCCACCCAGAGCCCTGAGCAGAGCTCTTTGTATAGTGACTCAGTCAGTAATAGCTTATTGCCTGTGGGTGTGGGAGCAGTAGCCTAGCAGCAGGCCAGTTGCATCATCAAGTAGTTTAGGGTCAGGTGAGGATCCTGGCCACAGGAACCCCAACTTTCCCCACATCATTTCTCTTCCATTTCCCTGCTGAGCACACTGTCACTTTTCCTTAACAAATCGCCCCCACTGGACACCCCCACGTCTCTCCATCTCTTCATTCCCAAATGACTGCCCCATTCAAAGAGTTGAGGCACCAGAGGAAAGTGACACTACACGAAATGACTTACGACTAAATATTAGGTATTCTAGTCTTTGTAATTCCCTTGAACCACTTCTGTCACCAGAAGGGCTTCACTGCTTACCTTCCTCATGTTCTCAGTCACCAACCTCTTGCAGTGCTGCTGGACCTTTTCTCCATCAGCCTTTCTCCCTGTCCTTCCAAGTTAGATTGCCTCATCCCCAAAATTCCTGCGCATTTTTAGGCACAACCATGTAGCTATCTCTTACTCCCTCCCAGCCATGTGCAAAGGTCTAAGAGACATTTTTCCACAACCCAAAACAATCCAGCAAGGTGTCTGCTACACCTGTGTCACCCCATATTTAAATTTTAATTAACTAAAATTAATTAAAATTTAAAATTCAGTTATTTGGTAGCTCTAGCCACATTTCAAGAGCTTAAAAGCCACATGCAGCTAGTGGCCGCTGTACTGGACAGCCAAGACAGCAGAAGGTTCTGGTGGGTGGCACTGTAGCTAAACGGAGATCAATGTCCCCTAAGAGACTGTGTCACTGGCTATTGGACCAATGCTGTCTCCTGCCTACCTCATTAATGTTTATTGAGTCTCTTTGCTGGGGGAGGCACTTTTCATGTTGTTTCATTTAATCCTCATAACAGTTCCTCAGGCTGGGTCGTTTTCCTCCTCACATACAGAGGGAACCTGAAGTTCCAGCAGCCAGTCCAGCTCATCCATGTTCCTCTAAGTCAAATGCTGAGGGATTATGGAAAGACTAATATTTGGAAGATAAATGGGACCAGAGTAACTGAGAAAAGAAGGAAAGCCCATGTGTCCTGCCAGTGGGTTTCACTATGCATGCAATGAGATCAAAAATGACAGTGGAACGTTCTTGGGGTGAAAGGGTTTATACCCAACGTTATTCCCACGGTGGCAGGTCAGTCACTAGAATCCCGTTCACTCAGAGCGAGTCTGCATGCAGCAAGCCAGTCTTGGCCTCTGGGCCTCTCTGTCCCCCGCAGCCATCTCAGTCTCTGTCCTCAGCGCTGCCACCACTCCAGCCTCTGCTCTCCTGCAGCCCTGCAGCCGGGCCACCCTGTCGCCCAGAGCACTGGGTGGAACTCTTATAGAGAGTCAGTAGCAATGTACTGCCCACACGTGTGTAGTGAGCAAGCCAACCAGGGCCAGATGGGAATCCTGGCCATAGATACCTTCACCTTATTCACACTATGTCAATCACATTTGGTATTTTTATTAAAATTTAGGAAGACTTTTCTTATTCTTAATGGCTCAGTCTGAAAATGGGATTACTGAAGGAAGCTCAAAGACTGTTTTTCCAGGGAATGGAATGTTTACTTTGCTGTGATGAATGCCGTTGCTTCTGGAGACCGGCCAGGCAGAACCACGTATGGAGGGAGAAATCAGAGGCCCCTCTGGGGGAAACCAGCTGTGAAAATGGAGACAGAGGTGGCTGTAGAGCTACTGAGTCCTCCCCCACATAGCTGCTCCCAAAGCTTCCTTCTGCTCTTCACTCTACAGAGCAGCCTTCCAGGCCAGAGCCGCCCCCTCCTGCTCGGGAAAACCTGTGTTCCGGTAGGTTGAGCCCAGAGCTGACCATTTCCATCAGCTCTAGGGGGAGGCCTGGCTTCGATGGTGGCGCCATCTTCTGGCCCTTTCTAATGCTGCAGCCCCGCTACGGGGTTCCTTCTCAAAGCTAATGCGATGATTCTCAAAGCGTGGTCTCTGGATCAGCCGCATCAGCAATACCTGGAATTTGTTAAAGATGCGAATTCTTAGACTCTGCCCCACACTTATTGAATCAAAATAGAGTGAATCCGAGCTGTGTGTGTTTTAACAAGCCCCTCAAGTGACCCAGGTGCTCTCAGAAGCTGGGGATCACTGATTGAAGACCTCCAACTCCACCATTTATTCATTCATCAAGTCAACAATTACTGATGATCATCTTCTAGAAAAACACGACACCCCCACCCCACCCCCCCACACACAAAATGGACAACTACTTACTGCATCTTTACATCTCTGCAATAGGGAAGACAAGCATTATGATCACAGACAAGGAGGAAAGAGCAGGAGACTGGCCCAGGACCACACACCTAGTAAACAGCAAGCTTGCGTCCCATGCATGTCGAAGCCTGGGTTTATTCACCAACTTTTCCAGATTGGCTTGTGGTTTATTTGAGGAGAGGAAAGAGGGAAGGAGGGGAACTCCCCAAATCATACACAACTGAAACTTGTCACACTGCCTAAGATTTCCAGCACCCACATAGGGCCAGAGATTCGTTTTAGAAGGCTCACAAATAGGCTGCCTAATTATCACTCTGCTAGAACCTTCCACTGAGCCTTCCCTTCTCCATCTCTTCCATTGACGACATAGGGTGTTATTGACAGGGAGAGCAGGGAAGAGGCGAACGTGTCGGTGGGTGCTGGCTGAGGGACCCAGCTTTAGGTATTCAGGGAGGCAGGAGTTTAACTCCAACTGCCTAATCAGTTTGAGAAGGAGAGACAGTGGGACCGAACAGGAGCAGAAAAATGCGGACGGGAAGGGGAGGTAAGATGGAAAAGACAAATTCGGTCGTCTTTGGCACTCCAGCAGTTTCGGAAGCAGCCCTTCAAGCGCTGATTGGCTGTCAGTCAACCACAAAGAGCCGAGGACCGAGAAGCACCTGTGAGCACACGCCTTGCTCGGTCAGGTCCCTGCCTTCAAGGGACCTGCTATTTTGCAGGGAAGGAGAGACACATGGACACTGTGTTTAAAATTACCTTGGCCATAAAAACAGTTTAACAAATAGCAACAGCTTTGTAATGATAACATTTTTCACGCACTTCTCTATGTGCTAGGCACTCTGCCAGGCCTGAAATGGGACCAGGGGGCGCCAAGCAAGTCACCGCCTCCTTGAAAAGTCCCATTTTTCAGGCCGCTTGCTTTGCAGGCCTGGGAATTGGATTCTATTCGTTCCCTCTCTGTTTATCTGGTTCATGCCAGCAGATACACAAGAAAAAATATTAACTGGAATGGAAATCTGTCCACTTGCAGTCAAATCTATTCCCGCCAAGTGACCGCTGGTCATACCCATGAGTCAACTCACCCTCTTTGCTTATGAAACCCTGTAGTGTTGTCACTTTGCAGGCAGGGAACCAGAGCAAGAGCAATTGGATGAAGGGATTGGGGCACTCAGAGGGCTACATGGTCTGGTGCTCTCTCACCTTCGGCCCTGCAAACACCCTGAGCTGATGGCTCAGAGCACCGACCTAAAGGGCTCAAGGGCCCAGGGGACCCGCTCCTGGGGTCGGGTGTGGAGACACGCGTCAGGTTGCCGTCTCCCTGCCTCCCTCCTCACAGGGTTTTAGCCAGGCTGCCATGGAGCTCGTCTGGTTTCAGCATTAGTCTCAAGGTTCTCTAGTCCTTTGATTGGTGTGTCTTGCCCCACTTCTAGGATCATATTCACAACTGTCTCTCAAAGCAGTTTCACCAGTAGACAGCTCAGTTTCATCTATTCTGTGCTGATTTTAAAGTTGCCCTGTCAGGAATAGGCTTTTTACTGACCAGGTCTCCCAGCGCCAAGGCTGCCCTCCGTGCTGGCTGGCCACCAGACACCCTGGTCTTCTGCTCTCAACTCCCTCTTCTCAACCCCTTGGGCTCTCCCCCTTCCTCACCTCCCACTCACACAGACACCCCAAGATCGGGAACAAAACGCTTACAGGGTGAGCCTTTGAACCATTTGCTTGCTTCTCTGTCTCTCCCAAGAACTGTTTTGTTCTTACTCATCTTTGTGTTCCCAGAGGTGAGAATAATTTCTAATGCTTGTTACCAATGAATAAATCAATAAATGTCTGTTGGATGAGTGGAAAGATTTCTGGCCTGCAGACCAGTAAGTACACTTAGGAGCATCTAAAATTGTTTCAACACCACCACTAACTTAATTTGGGACCTGACTCCTCCTCACTTCACGTCTCTGTACCCCTTTCCGCAGACACAGTGAAGGAGAGTCTTCCTTCCTGGTTCCCTCTTCAGGTGGACGTTAGGCAGAGGATCGCTGCCGGGGACTGGCACCCGGTCAAGCACGCTGTCCATCTCTGCTCCCCACCATTCCTCCACCCCGAGAAAGGTAATAAAGCACAAACGCTTCTAGGCATTCTAGGTTTTTCAGTTCCATCAAGACAGTCTTTCAGTGTTTCAAAACACAGGAATAAATATCAGTGAGACTGTGGTTTCCCCGCTGAAGATTGAGTCAGACCTCATGATGCCAGCCAGGATATAGGGTCGAAGGACTTGGACCCCCACGCCTTCTTCCCCCATGGAGAAGCCACCCCAGGGCACTGTCTCATCAGGGACATTGACAGGTCAGTCCTGAATAATGCAGAGGATGCCCCTGGTTCCTCCCGCTTGGCACTGAAGGCTGTGTGTGCTCTGCCCTCTGGCCAGCCAGGCATATACCCTTTCTTATTTCACCCTGGGAAATCTGGGTTCCTAAGGACTTTAAAAGTTATCATCAGGTTTCAGATTTCAAAGGACAGACATAATAGGCAACAATCCATTTTGAAGCCTGGGGCCCAAGTGAATAGCAGTAATAAAATGAGTTTTAGTTTTATAATTACTAAACTCCCCAAAATATTTCCTGATATCTCCCGATAATCTCTCCCCCCCCCCCACCCTCTCCCCTGCCTTCATTTTCCTGCCCACTCTATCTTCCTTGACTGAAATACATCATTGAAATGGCTTTTCTTGTTCGTGAGTTTTTAAAATAAAGTTGTATAATCTCCTTTCCTATTTTTAAAAGCAGTATAGTTGAGCATTTTCCATCGCCTAAAAGAAAAACAAGCTGTTTTCTACTTTTTGTGGGGTGGGGTGAGGGGTAGGGTGAGAGAGTTGACTGTATGAATAGAAAAACGATCCCCTGCCCTTGACACAAGTCTAAATGTTTCTGTTTGACTTTCAAACTTTTGGCTCATTTGGTGCCACCCTATGTAAAGAACTGAATTTCCCGTCCTATCCCAGCACAGCCCCTGGTCTCTAGCCAGGAGCCTCTACCTAAGGACCTTGACTTTCTACCTTGGTGGCCTCCGGAAGGACAGGAGCTAATACCAGCTGGGATGCTTACTAGCTGTGAAAAGTGAATTTTTCTGAACTTCAGTTCTCTAATCTGCAGCTTGTTGCCTGACTGGCCTCACAGTCAACGAGAGGACACAATCAGAACAAAGCTGTGGCTATGTGGACGTGTTTGGGGAAATGTGAAGTCCCCTGTGAATGGACAGCACTCTATTTCCTGGCTCCAGAATGAGTTTCCCCAATTTCCTGGTCAACCAGGTCCGACTCATCCTCCAGTGATCACTATCAATCCCCGCTCTTTTATTTTCCTCTTCTCTTTCTATTAAGAAAGAATTAAACATATTCAAAAGCAGAGAGAATAGCTTAATGAACTTTCAGGTACCCAGTACCCAGCTTCACTGACAGCAACATATGGACAATGTTGTTTCATTTATACTCCCACCTGCCCCGTGATAATTTTGGGGAAAAAAAATCTCAGACAAAAGATAAAGAACTCTTAACACACACACACACACACACAATACCATCTACCACCATGCATTTAAAAACTGCACAGTAATTCCTTAATATCTCAAATATCTGGTCAAAATTTATTCCATTGGCATCTCTCTCTCTCTCACACACACACACACACACACACATACACACACACACACACATTTAAAGTTCCTTTGTTTGAATTAAGATTTAAACAGAGTTCACTCGTTTTGGCCAGTAAGTCTCTCTCATCCCTTCTGTCTGCACTATCTATGCCCCTATTGTTTTCCTTGCCATTTTTTGTTGAAGAATCTATGGAATCTACCACATTTTGGACCTGGTTGACTGCATTCTGCATTCCTGTGCTTTTATTTGATATTTTCCTCCTTCCCCTGTGTTTCGTGTGAGCCGGTCTTTGGAGCCTGAGGCTAGACTAATTCAAGTTGGATTTCTTTGGTAAGAATATTTTGTGGTGGGTTTGGGTGCTTCCTGCTGTATCACAACAGGAGGTGAATGGCGGGCGGTGTTGCCAAGAGCTGTTAACTTTCATCGATGGGTTTGGGACAGGCCAACTGAATCCGTTACTTGGTGAAGCTCCCCATCCACTTCTCTCTTGATTTTAGCACCGCCGAAGACTGTGGTGGCTTAGTAATGTGACAGCGTGGCTAGGCGGGACTCGATTTCCGAGAATCCCCTTTTCTTGTGTTTCTGGTTAGGATGGGACACAGGGGAAACTGTCGGGAGATGTGGAGGCCGGAGGGGCAGCAGCAGCCATTCTGCATCTCACACACACGGGGCTGGACTCTCAGTCCAGATACTCAGCTTCTCCGCCATCTGGCTAGTGCGTGTGTCACCTCACCTCCAAGGCCCACACTTCTGCAGGACACCCATACCATCCACCAGAGACCCCAAGAACTGCGCCTCTTCCTGGACGCCAGCTGTTCTTGCTCTCCTGCGGTTGGCATCCATCTGCCCTTTCTAACCACCCGCCCTGGGGTCTCCAAGCTCTAGCCCCGAGGTGGAGCCATTGTTCATTAGGGATTTGCAAAATGGTGATGTTCTCATTGTAGCATTTCTTTGCATAAGTACTTGTTTCTTCCCCTTCAGTTTTCTTTACCAGTTTTCACAATAATGAGTTGGTTCCTAAGTTTCATTTATTTACTTTTTTTAGTGGCATTTTGAACTCACGGATTTTAGTATGTTTGATGTGGTGTCATAGTTATTACTATCGCGATTATTATTGCCATAATGTTCCCATCATCCCACTTTTGGCCAATGGGAAATCATTCAAGTGGGTGCCTGGATCTTTTTGACGCAGCAAATGGTCTGTGACAGCTTCATCGCCGTCCAGTACAACAGAATGTTCCAGATCCCCCTTAGATGGTTCCTGTCCCAGCCTCAAAATCAACATTTATCCGCAGAGGCATGGTTCCTTTTAGTTGGAAATTCTATTTAGAAGACACCATCTGAGTGCAGGGATGTTCATTATTTGGGGGGTAAGTTATGGTTTCTAGACCTTTCCAGAGAACAGAGCAAAGAAATATGTTTTTTTTTTAACTAAAATATGTAAGTTCTTACTATATGTTTTCAAATTTCAGGTTATAGGATTTTCCATTTGAATATTTATATACTATTCTGTTAGAAGATTTGGATCCTAAATATATATAGTTGATACATTTATTTGATGCATACTAGTACACATACACACAAATATTTAAGAGTTACAGAATAATACTAATATAGTATTATACTAACACAGTAGAGATAGAGAATATATGTTCTGAAATATATACACTTGATACTTTCAGAACAATATTAGTATAATTACTGAAAACAGTTCACGATTTAAGCTTTTATCCTTTGAATATATTCTTCTAGGATTATACAAATTATTCTGTTTTAAAATAATTGAACTAATTACTACCTCTGTGTTTAAACTTGATATATGTTTAGGTTCATTTCTTTCATTTTGTGGTCAGTGATTAGGGGTTATATTTACCTTTTTTCAATTCTATTCAATTTACTTTTTATAATTATATATGACATTAAGATGTTAATGTCTTACATAATTGCATAATTATACAATAATGTCAAATGTATAAACTTAGATACCATAGTGATTTAAAATGTCAAATGTATAAACTTGGATACCATAGTGATTTAAAATGTCCACGAGTTCTTCCACACACCCTTCCAAAGTTGGTGCCTAATTCTCCTCTCCTTGACTGTGGGTTGGTCTCAGTATCTTACTTCTAACAAATAAGATATAAATGGCAGTGTGTGACTTCCAAGGTGAGGGCATAGAAGGTATTGCAATTTCCTCTGCTCTTTTTTTGTTGTTTTTTGGAATATAGTTGATATACAATATTATATTGGTTTCAGATGTATAACATAATGATCTGATAATCACACGCATTACTAAATGCTCCCCATGGTAAGTGCAATTACCCCATTACCATACCAAGATACTGCGATATAATTGATTATATTCTCTTTGCCGTACTTTCATTCCTGTGACTAATTTATTTTATACTTTGAAGTTTGTACCTCTTTATCTCCTTCACCTGTTTCACCCCCTAACCCTCTGTAACCAACAGTTTGTGGTCAGTATTTATGGGTCCATTTCTTTTGTTTGCTTGTTGTTTTTTAGATTACACATATAAGTGAAATCATATGGTATTTGTCTTCCTCCTGTCTGACTTACTTCTCTTGGCTTGATACTCTCTGGGTCCACCCATGTCCTCTGCCCTTTATAGATAAGTAGCACTGGAGGAAGCCAGCTACCATGTCATGAGGAGGCTCAAGCGCCCCTGTGGAGAGAGGCGGTCCATGTGGTGAGGAGCTGAGGCCTCATCGTGCAGGTGGGTTCTCTGTCCACCCAGGCAAACCTTTAGGTGACTGAGCCCACATCTTGACTACAATCTCATGAAATATCCTGAGTCGGAACCACCCAGCTAAGTTGCTCCTGGTTTCCTGACCCTTGGAACTTGTGTGAAATAATAAAAATGTATTGCAATTTTCAGCCATTAAGTTTTTGGAATAATCTGGTCTGCAGCGATCAATAACTCATTCATTCAGACAAGTCTAGTTTCCATCCCTGTCTCCTTCCTGCCCCTAAAGTTCATCAATTTTCCACTTGCTAGTTTGTCCTTCTGTTGCTTTTTATTCTAAATGTAAGCTCATATGAATATATTTGTATTTTCTACCCTTTTTAGGTAAAAGTATATTATACTCTTCTGAACCTTGTGGTTTTCAATTAATTACTTATACTGGAAATCATCTGAAACTAAATATAGACAGTTTTCCTTCTTTTAAACAGTTCCTTAGTATCCTGTTCTACAACAGATTATTCAACTGATCCCCTATTGTTATGTTGTTTCTAGTCTTTAGTGTTGCAAATAGTGCATATGGAATAGGATGCATATGTTTTCTCATAGTTTTTCCGCGCATCTTTGGAATAGGTTCCCAAGTGCACTCTTTTTAAAAAGTTTTCGCTCTTGTCCCCTCTCCCCTACCGAAGAGTCTGTTCCTTATAATTGAGTATTATTTGCCCTTATTTTATTCTATTCTGAGTTTCCCATGTGCATCTTAGTTCTGTAATCACATGATTTGCTGTTGTAGCCCAAGTAAGGCAGTTACAGCTCTGACCCACTGCTGTCAGGAGACTGGGTTTAATGCTGTTTGTGGGATTGAAGATGCGACCTAGAAGGGAGGAGGAGGGGAGGGACAGGGATCAGAGTTCTCAAAAATGGGACATCATCTTTGGTAGGTGATCCACACATAAAGCCACTCTTCTCGCCAAAGGGAGAAAAATATTCTCTCCGACTCCTATCATGACAACAAGGAAGATAGTGAAGATTATCTTGAAGATTAATCTTCAAAAGTATTAAGACTTAAGATATGAAATAGAGGGGAACTCAGGACAGAGAAAGAGAATCCTTTCCTGGGCTAACCAGCAATGCAGACAGCAAACATTTTGCCAAGCACAGTGGCTGGAAATGAAGCTTTTGCAGAAATAGTGCTGCAGGAACCACGGGAACTCCAAGGAGGCAGGACACGGAGGCTTCTGGCGAGAAGCAGAGTTGGTTAGTGCCGCACAGGCTCAGCGGATTCCTATCCAAGGGCTGAGCCCTGAGCCCAGCAGGGCCGTGCCGTTCATACATTCACTACAAGGTTAAGGGAGAGTCACCACCGAGGAACCGTTGCAGTGGGAGCTATTAGGTCATTATAGGTGTAGCCAGGATGCTAGTTATATTTTAATCTATCTCTGTAAAGGTTACCCGGATGCCCTAGTATAAACTAATGGGCATGACTACCATCAACAAGCTGTTCCATATCACCGGGTCCCAGTAGGGGGGGATACACTGTGTTTCCACCTCAAGCATCCTGTAATTCCTCTATATTCCTGAAGTCTCAAAAAAGCCTTTATTTCTTTCCTTGGTTTCCTACCTCAATAGGTCATATTTAAAATGACTATGTAGAATTTGGGGAGCAAAAGTTGATTGCCTATAACTGAACAGCCATTCTCTGAGAGACAGTCACCTGACAGGTGTCACAGTTTCAGGAGAGATGTGCATGGGGCAGTGAATGACGCTGGTAACCCAACACAGATGCCATTGCCTGGCCGGGTCCCGACACTCCCAGGAGGAAGAACACATTATAGCCTGAAATAAAGAAGCAGTAGCCCCAACAAGAACTGGAATGGCACAAACCACAGAAGAATACTAAGAAAAGTTGGACAAAGCAAGTCAGCAGAAAGACAACAAATCAAGCCAGAGGTTACCCTCTGGGCCACACTGGTCTACCATTTCCTTGGGATGGAGGGTCTGGAATTCCATATCAGAGCCTCTGAGTCCCCTCTAATATTTATATTTGCATCAATTTAGTTATGCCTAAGTTAGCTACACAGAGAAATATATAGTGTTCTCATCTTAGAGTGTGGTTTGAGTCTTTCATTCTTTCATACAGCCTTTCATTGTTGCATATCTGCATGAAGGTAGATTTTATTTTAGACAAGATTCTGTTACTCACTGTGGGCAAAAGCAAGTAAGCAGTTACCCTTTAGAGTGTTGCTGTGAGGTCTTACCCTGTTGCCAAAGAATACTGACAAGCCTGTGGTAACAGCAGATCTTCAACAAACCCCTGATACACTGATCACAGCCTCAGCTCCAAATCTCCATCACATTCTATTTGTATCCTTTCCTTTCTCCCTGTCTTCATGTGAATTAAATGTCAGTGCACACGAACCTTTATATATGCAATAGACGAAATCCTTAAAAAGTTGCATACGAATCTACTTTTTATTATCACAAGGTATTTTTATACACACCATGTGCTTGTCGCAGAAGACACAAACACATGTCTACAATAAACATAATTTCTGCATTTTAGAAATTGATTGGTCAGGGAGACCGAGTGCAAATACAAAGAGAAAGACAAAAATTGTTAAATGAATTCAGCAGCATGAGAGTTCACCTAGGGCTCGCCTGCCGGAAACACCACTTAGGGGCTGGAGAACTGGCTGAATGTTGAAGGGTTTGACAACGGATGAATGGAGAAGCGGGAGGAAAGTTTTTGGCAGGAGGGACTGTGTGAGCTAAATAGAGCAACTGGTAATGTGCCATGCTGATGACATTATCTGTGGTGAGGAAGGCGTGGGGTTGCGAATCCCATGAGAACTGAGGGCTTTTCAGCTGTAGAGACGAAGAGGGCGAACCGTGGAGGAAGACGAATAGGCAGTGATGTGTGGGATGGATGGACTGGGGTGGGGGGAGTCAGGCAGTTGATTCAATGTCTGTAAATAGAACATTTTTCACACTAAGATTGGGAACCCAACAATAATTTATCATTTCAGATAAGTTTCATCCTCACTTCCCATTGAATGTTAATACTGCTTCAGCCTCAAGCATCCTTCCACACCTGTTGACCTCAGTGTCTACATATACACACTGGCCTACAGTCAGGCTTTCTATTTTTGTTTATTCTTTAGAAAAAGGTGAGCAAGTATTTAAAAGGTAACTAATGGCTGGTGAATTGGTCTCTGGCTAAGTTCAGTCTTGCATACTGGGATTGCTCAAAGTGACGCATGCCGGTGTGCCCCTCCTGTGTACAGAGGACAGCCTGACCTAGGTCCCAGGTTGCGGTTTCCCGCTCCTTTCAGGGATGTGGAAGGAATAGGAAGTAACATATAGCCTGGTTTTTAACACGCACCATCTCATTCGTTATCACAGCAAACCTAGGAGTTGTACTAGTCCCAATTTACAGATAAGAAAAATAAGACACCCCAGTGAAATGACTCGCTCTAACTATGCGCTGATAAGTGGCAAAGCCAACACAAAACCCATTTGGGGCTCCTTCTAAAGCTGACACTCTTTCCTCCAACCCACACCACCAGACTTGAAGGGGGGACTGTAGGAGACTTGGGGGAAGGTGTGGTGCCATGTTTGAAGTGAGAGGGAGTAGTTATTACTTAATGTTAAGGGGAGAATAATGAAAACAGTGCAGCCATATACAGTTCAGCAACTCCCTGCCCTTAAGTTATAAAGATTGGCTATTGCTGGAGAGAAGGCTTTTCCTGCATAGGGTTGTTTGTGGTAGAGAAAAATGTTTAAACTCTATCACTATATCACTATTACTGCTCATGTTATTAGGATTTTCTGCCTGCAGTGTCCCTCTGTCCTTCACTCAGTCTTCACAGTGAGTGACGCTCAACATCAGCTCGCCTCTGAATCCTGTCTTGGAGCTTTGCACGTGATCTAACTCCTCGTTTGGTCTGCAGCCCTTGGCAAGGGATTCAGGTGTTCTAGAAAGAGAACTCTTGCTGCCGGCCGATCACAGACCTACGTGGAGTGCAGAGATCCCTGATAAAGATTCCCTAACTTTTCTCATCAGTTTGCTTCTAGATAACCTGAGTTAAGTAGGGAGGAAGATATTTCCTCTACCCCTCGAGCTTCTTCCTGGTCTAAGAATCAAATTGAAATGAGACAAATTAACAGGAGAAGATAAAACATAAGTTTAATTATGTTCATACAGGGAAGCCATAGATGTGGATTCCAAAGACAATGGGAGGGAATGAGGTATCCACACCATCTGAACCAAGGTGTAGGGGGTGGGAGTCTGAGACTTCGAAGGGAAAGGGAAGCAGTTCACAGGAATAGGAAAGAGCAAATATTTGGTAAACAAGATACTTGATACACAGAAACAATGGGGTACAGAGAGAAATTTTAAGAGACTCTGTCACATTCCTTCCTGCCTCTCACCCCTAGTTTGCATTATAATATAGTTGACCTTGGTGACAGCTCTCCTTGGGGAGCAAGTCCTCCACCGGTGACAGCTCTCCTCGGGGAGCAGGTCCTCCACCAAAATCCTTTTTTATGCACCTTCAGGGTGGAGGCCAAACTATCTTCTAAGTCTTTTGCACCATGATGGTTTTCAGCTCAAAATAATCTGCATGCCAACCGGGCGCATGGTGGAGCAGCCTGCCCTTGGTCCCCGCAGTGGGCTGAGGAGTGTCTGATGCCCCTTTTCCTCCTTGTCTCTCTCTCTTTCTCTCCTCCCCCCTGCATCATCCTCCATCTCAACTACCCTCCGTCCTCCTGTCCAGGGCCCTGCCTCCATCCCGGAAACCAAAAGGGGAGCTCATGGTCCTGATTGTTCTTGGCCATGTTGGGCGGGAGTTTCAGTGCCAACTCTCGGTGGGGCATCCCCCAGGATGGTCCTGCACAGTTATGGGCCCATAATAAGCATGTGCTGGATAAAAGACAAAGTATTGCTGAGGCCATTTGGATTCGACTGAATAGAAAATACATTAGATTTGAAGGTTTTTTGCTTTTTTTTTTTCTGTTGTTGTTTATACCATTTCTGACCTCTTAGCACAGCTTTGAAATGTTAGTGCAGTGGACACTGTAGTTTCCTTCCACAGGGCGTACACTCCCTTTAATTCTGTAACAAAATTCAGGTTTTCCTTCAGGGAACCAATCCTACTCCTCTGTTGGCCCACTGGGTTTGGGTGGGGCTTGTTTTTGTGTGCTTGTGACCACCGTAGACTATGCCTCCCCCTGCTCACCATCATGAACTGACCCCCTCCGAGTCAATAAGTGTGACACTCATGCGTCTGTGTGAACTATTGATAAAGCAATGTTGTTCTCTTCTAGAAGGTTCTAAGCTGGTTGGATTCAAAGCCAGAGCAGCCTGTGGCCATCCTGCCACCCTGTAGGAAGGAGCTGATTAAGAATAAAGTTAAACAGGAAAACACAACAAAGACGGAGAGACAGTCTCGCTGGCTTGAGATGTATAGTCGACCATGCCTGGAGCTAGATACTCCCTGGACTTCTCAGTTTTGAGAGCCAATACAGGATCCTTTGTTACTTGGGCCAGTTGAAGTTCTTATCACCTCCACAGAAGTCCTTAGAGGACAGTTCTTATGCTAATGAAGTCCTTGACCCTTTCAGTAAAGCGCACCTGCCCCTGAGTAATGAAAAGGGGAGCTAATAAGGGCTGATGGGGGAAAGAAAGTGCGCCTTGGTGCAATCACATCGTAGCACCATGTCCACGTCTGTAAGAATAGGAGCACCGTATGAGCACACATCCCCAGAATCTAGTACCGTGTGTAAACATAAACCTCAAAAAGCACTTATTCGCTGAATAAATTTGATTTGTTCATAGTCTTTAAGCTTTGTGTTTGGATCCTGACTGTCTCATTTACTTACCATGTTCATTTTGGCCAAGTTACTTCACCTTTATGAGTTTGATTTCCTTATCTGTTAAATAAGCACAATAATAGTACCTACTTCACACGTTGTTCAGAAGAAAAGATCACGCATGGTGCATATCGCATAGTAAATATGCAATGATATGCAAAAGACTGCTATTATTATTAAAAAAAAACAAAAAAAATGATTAGAACCTAAACTTTCTCATGTGGAAATTTCTATAAAATGGTATTGACTATAATGACGTTTTACTGTATATTGGTGTGGGTGAAATTGTTGTATTTCCAGAACATCTCGCCTGGCTTTAGTGCATCTACATACCAACAGGCGTTCCTCAGGGGTGGAGAAAGGTAGTTCATCTCCATATCAATGGGTATTTACCTGGGCAACTGAGAGCTTATCTGAACCTGATAGGTTCAGCAGAGGACTTGATTGCTTCTGCCAGAGCAGGAGAGAGAAACGGTCCAGACTGGACTGCAGTTTGTAAGCAATAAACGGATTTTAAACTATATTTCTCCCTTTGACTGATTTCAGTTTTAGAGATTTTTGCCTGGGATTACCTCTTCCTGGAGTTACAATTGGCATATTATATAATTCTTTATGTGTAGCCCTGTGATCCTAGACAAGTTACTTAACCTCTCTGAGCTCAATTTACTTTGGTTGAGCGTGACTGTAGTCCCACCATGCATATCTGTTCTCAGGTTAAACTTTGTAGGGCACATTCACATGCCTCGTTGGGATGCAGCAGGGGGAGGAGGAGCCTCCAGTCTGGCCCTCAGTGGGCTCCACCCTCCTGCATTCAGGCCTCGATTTAATCCCCTCCCTTCTCAAAGGCTGCATTTCCTCCAAACTTGTTCTTTGTTCCTTGTTCCCTGCTCTGCTTATTTTCACCTTCTAGCCTTTATTCTGGTCCCTTGTCTGGCGCCCGCCCCACCCCTGGTCATCCACAGTTTCGACAGGCTAGAGTCCCATTTCATGCCGTCTGTTTCACGAAGCCTTTTCTGATCCCTCGGCTCCAATACCTGCTGCTGGAAGTCAGTTTTTCTTCCCCTGCAATTCATAGCAAGTATTTATACCTTTCTTATTACACCATCTGTATTTTTACATCATATCAATTTTCATCATGTCTGATGTCCTAGAATGTTCACATTATAGATTTGAAAGGTTAATGTCCCATTCATCTTTGCACCCCTATTATATACTAGGGCACAGTGACTTATAATAATGGGTTCCCAGTATGAGTGATGCTGTGAGAAAGCATTTGAGTGAATAGGTGATCATGAAAATAATGAAATTTATGTTCCTATTTCCTTCTTCTTGAAAGATGACGTTTTCCATTTTTGCCTTCAATATATCCCTCTAAGTCGTATTTCCAGGATTCTCACATTCCTTAATCAATTCATGAGCAACCCACCTCAAAGGAAACTCCCAATCAGCAAAAGGGAACATTTTTATCCTGTTATCAGGGTAGCATTATTACAACTATAATATTAAAGCATTTCACAATTTGTACTAATTATTTATCCTTCAGTCAGTCAGTCATTTATCCAAAAAATGTGTCTATCACCTGAAAATGGCACTGTGGAGTGGGATAGAAGCAGCAGAAGTATTAATTCCTGCTTTAGTGAAATGGGTACTAAATCAAAGGTTGGAGGACAGATCTTTGCAGACAGGAGTCAAGGAAGACTTTTAGAGGTACTGACCAAGACATTGCAAGCTAATGTACAGACAAAGGAATTCAAATCCATTATGATTCGAAGGTTCAAGATTATTTTGGGCACTGCCCTGAATTCAGTGCTCGTTGGAAGTCTGCTTTCCCTAGCCTAGTAGGAGATGGATAATATTTAAAATGTCAGTAGAACTGCTTTTGGATTTCTATCAAATTAGTACCTGTGTGGTTCTGTATTTTTCTCTCCAACTTGACCATGTAAATCTGAGAAACCATTCAAACATGATTCCTCCTCTAATAATGCTGGGGTCACTGGGTGCTGAATACACGGGCGTCAGGATGAGGGGCTCTGCTCCCAGGAGGAAAGCGAGGCCTTAGGACCCATCTCAGAGACTGGGTGCTAATGTTGAGTGGCCCAGTTCTACATCGTCCACCTCTCGATTGTCTGGAGGTTTCAGGGTACCAAGCCCAAGATGGAAAGCGCCTTAAAAATCATTTCATGTCACATGCTGAAACCTGGATGAACCGTGAGGACATTATGCTCAGCAAAATAAGCCAGTCACAAAAGGACAGATACTGTATGATTCCAGTCAAATTCATAGAGACAAAAACTAGGATGGTAGTTTCCAAGGGCTACGGGGAGGGAGGAATGGGAAAGGGTTACTTAATGGGTACAGAACATCTGTTCTGCAAGATGAAAAAGTTCTGGGGGTTAGTTGCAAAACAATGTGGATGTACTTAATACTTCGGCACTGTGCACTAAAAAATAGTGAAATAGTAAACTTGATGGTATGGGTCTTTCACCAGAATTAAAAAATAATAATTTCCATTCCTCTTCTGCCTTCAAACTGGACACAACTTTAATGTGCTCCAAACATGTGGGAGTTCCCTGTGCACTTAAGGTCTTGAGACAACACTGTCTCCTTCCTGCAATCATGTCGGCAATGGTCTGAGTACTTTTAGAGGGGTTTGTTTTTAAATATGCCAGAATACCTTTTGGGCTGCGGAGGCCTGTTTTCCAGACTTTGCCCTCCAAAAATTGAATCTACCAACCTTGGGCACATGAGAAGGCCAGTCTGGAAAGCGCTGTGTGAAATCATTTTATGGGGCCTTTCTCCCTTCCTTCCCTCCAGGCAGGAGCAGCAACGGGCTATTGACTATTGGGAGGATATCTGGTTCCACCATCATTAAGAAAGGGAGCTGTGAGGGTCATTCATGCTGAGAGCGCCCCTCAGTGCAGCCTCCTGGTAGGTGCCTTCACATGCATTGATCCATTCAGCCCATAGGACAATCCTGCAGAGCCAGGACTCTGACTGTCACCCCTGAAGGGGAAACTTTGGCAGAGATGTTAACTACCAAGATCACACTCCAGGAAGTGATGAAACCAGGATTTAATCCCAGGCAGTCCAGCTCTTGAAACAATGCTCTGAAACAGCAGTCCGCACGGCCCTTAGACCCGGTCAGGGAGGGCTCCCATTCTGTGCCCTGTGCTCTAGAGGACCCCCACCCCACCACCTGGCTTCCCCTCTCCCCGAAGGAGGAGGAATCTGCAGGCCAAGAAGCAGTGACCACCTGAATCCTGAACCACTACCCCTAACCGCAGGCTGCCATTCACAACAATCCCAAGCCTGCCTCCAGGGCCCCAACGGGCTTCCTTGTTAGATCTACCCTCAGGGTGGTCCTGTGCCCCCAGGGCATGCACTGCTGGGGGCATTAGGGGCCCAAACAGGACTGTCTGCCCGAGGAAGGATGGAGCTCAGATGTGCAGGCTGAGGTGGCCTCACAGGGTAGGTCAGAACCAGAAGTGGAAAGAGAGGGGCGAAGGCCACAGGCTGAGGGTTGGTGACCAGCCTGGCCCCCAGGCCCGCATGCTCTGACACAGAACTCCAAGGCACCTGCGGATTCTAAATGTGAACTGTGCCCTTTGGGTCATTATAAGGGTGTATTCATTAAGGTAGGAGAATAGACCATATTTCATTTAAGTTTGTTGGCTTGTTTAAAACTAAATATCCAGAGAGGCGGAGCCAACATGGCGGCGTGAGTAGGACAGTGGGAATCTCCTCCCAAAAACATATATACTTTTGAAAATACAACAAACACAACTAGCCCTAAAAGAGAGACCAGAAGACGCAGGACAGTGGCCAGACTGCAGCTACACCAGCGAGAACCCAGCGACTGGTGAAAGGGGTAAGATACAAGCCCCGGCCCGGCGGGACCCGAGCGCCCCTCCCCCAGCTCCCGGCGGGAGAAGAGCAGGCAGAGCGGGAGGGAGACGGAGCCCAGGACTGCCGAACACCCAGCCCCAGCCATCCGGGCCACAGTGCAGACACAGTACGTGCCCAGGGGGCCCTGGATACTGGGGGAACAGGAGTAAGACCTCTGAGCGGGTGCCGAAGCTGATGCCCCTGTGACAAAGAAAAGCGGGGGCTTTTTGAAAGTCTTAAAGGGACAGGGACTTAACAGCTTGACGGAAAAAACCCAGGTCACAGTACAGCAGCTGGAAATTACAGGGAAAACCGGGTGCACTAACCCCCTGGGCAACAGCTCTGAGACCCCTCACGGAGGCAAACAGTCAAGCAGCCCCCCCATCCATCACCCCACCGGGCGCTGCGAAAGCAGAGAAGCAGCCTGAGACAAATTCCGCCCACAGAAAGGGAAATTTCTCCCTCCCGGCCAGGCAAGACACAAAGACCCACTCTACACGCAATTACCCAACACAAGCCACTAGGGGTCGCAGTTGCCCCAGTAAAGAAAGGCCAGTAGCAAGTGAAAAGTTTGGCCCTCCCAGCTGACAGTCAACAGCACCTGTCAACATGAAAAGGCAAAAAAATATGATCCAGACAAGACTAACCCAGACAGCTTCAGCATCTGCTACATCTTCCCCTGAGAAGGAATCTGGGGAGATAGATTTAGCCAGTCTACCTGAAAAAGAATTCAAAACAAAAGTCATAACCATGCTGATGGACTTGCAGAGAAATATGCAAGAACTAAGGAAGGAGAATTCAGAAATAAAACAAGCTCTGGAAGGACTTCAAAACAGAATGGACGAGATGCAAGAGACCATTAATGGACTAGAAAACAGAGAACAGGAACGCAGAGAAGCTGATGCAGAGAGAGATAAAAGGATCTCCAGGAATGAAAGAATTTTAAGAGAGCTGAGTGATCAATCTAAAAGGAATAATATAAGAATCATAGGCATTCCAGAAGAAGTAGAGAGAGAAAAGGGGATAGAAAATGTCTTTGAAGAAATAATTGCTGAAAATTTCCCCAAACTAGGGGAAGAAATGGCCTCTCAGACCACAGAGGTACACAGAACTCCCATGACAAGGGATCCAAGGAGGGCAACACCAAGACACATAATAATTAAAATGGCAAAGATCAAAGACAAGGACAAAGTATTACAAGCAGCCAGAGAGAAAAAAAAGGTTACCTACAAAGGAAAACCCATCAGGCTATCATCAGACTTCTCAACAGAAACCCTACAGGCCAGAAGAGAATGGCATGATATACTTAATGCAATGAAACAGAAGGGCCTCGAACCAAGACTACTGTATCCAGCACGAATATCATTTAAATATGAAGGAGGGATTAAACAATTCCCAGACAAGCAAAAGTTGAGGGAATTTGCCTCCCACAAACCACCTCTACAGGGCATCCTACAGGGACTGCTCTAGATGGGAGCACTCCTAAAAAGAGCACACAACAAAACACCCAACATATGAAGAAGGGAGGAGGAGGAATAAGAAGGGAGAGAAATAAAGAATCATCAGATTGTGTTTATAATAGCTCAACAAGCGAGTTAAGTTAGACAGTAAGACAGTAAAGAAGCTAACCCTAAACCTTTGGTAACCACAAACTTAAAGCCTGCAATGGCAATAAATTCATACCTTTCAATAATCACCCTAAATGTAAATGGACTGAATGCACCAATCAAAAGACACAGAGTAATAGAATGGATAAAAAAGCAAGATCCAGGGAGGGGCGGAAGATGGCGGCGTGAGTAGAGCAGCGGAAATCTCCTCCCAAAACAACATATATCTATGAAAATATAACAAAGA
The DNA here is from genome assembly GCF_030020395.1 of Manis pentadactyla. NCBI lineage: Eukaryota > Metazoa > Chordata > Mammalia > Pholidota > Manidae > Manis > Manis pentadactyla. The sequence goes on along the minus strand of NC_080031.1, from coordinate 9,231,534 downwards.
CAACCCTTCCTAGAATAAAGACCAGAGGACACAGGACAATATCCAGACCACATCCACACCTGAGAGAACCCAGCGCCTCGCGAAGGGGGTAAGATACAAGCCCCGGCCCCGCGGGAGCCGAGCGCCCCTCCCCCCAGCTCCCGGCGGGAGAAGAGCAGGCAGAGCGGGAGGGAGACGGAGCCCAGGGCTGCCGAACACCCAGCCCCAGCCATCCGGGCCAGAGTGCAGGGCCCTCGATACTGGGAAAACAGGGCAGCAAGAACAGTGAGCAGGCACTGGAGGCTGGGCGACAGAGGACATAAGAAAAGCGCGTGACCATTTTTTTTTTTTTTTTTTTGCTTTTTTGCTGCTTTGTTTTGGCGAGCGCTTTTTGGAAGTCTTAAAGGGACAGGGATCCCAATATTAGGGAAACAGGGCAGAAAGACCGGTGAGCAGAGGCCTGAGGCTGGCACCGGAGAATAAAGAAAAACGAACGACCACCTTTTTTTTTTAATTAAAAAAATTTTTTTTTTTTTTTTAATTAAAAAAATTTTTTTTCTTGTTTTTTTTTGTGGTCGTTGTTTTGTTTTGGCAGGTGCTTTTTGGAAGTCTTAAAGGGGCAGGGCGGGTCACTTAATCCAGAGGTAGGGAATCCGGGATCTCTGGGCACCCTAACCCCTGGGCTGCAGGGAGCAGGGAGGCCCCTTACGGAGATAAATAGCCTCCCAGCAGCTCCTGCTCCAACGCGACTCCACCATTTTGGAGCAGCTGCCCGAGCCAGGCCACGCCCACAGCAACAGCGGAGATTAACTCCATAGCAGCCGGGCAGGAAGCAGAAACCCTGTCTGCGCGCAGCTGCGCAGCACAAGCCACTAGAGGCCTCTGTTCTCCCAGGAGAGGAGGGCCACAAACCAACAAGAAAGGAAGTCCTTCCAGCCGTCACTCGTCCCAGTTCTGCAGACTATTCCTATCACCATGAAAAGGCAAAGCTACAGGCAGACAAAGATCAAAGAGACAACACCAGAGAAGGAGACAGACCTAACCAGTCTTCCTGACAAAGAATTCAAAATAAGAATCATAAACATGCTGACAGAGATGCAGAGAAATACGCAAGAAAAATGGGATGAAGTCCGGAAAGAGATCACAGATGCCAGAAAGGAGATCGCAGAAATGAAACAAACTCTGGAAGGGTTTATAAGCAGAATGGATAGAATGCAAGAGGCCATTGATGGAATTGAAATCAGAGAACAGGAACGCATGGAAGCTGACATAGAGAGAGACAAAAGGATCTCCAGGAATGAAACAATATTAAGAGAACTGTGTGACCAATCTAAAAGGAGCAATATCCGTATTATAGGGGTCCCAGAAGAAGAAGAGAGAGGCAAAGAGATGGAAAGTATCTTAGAAGAAATAATTGCTGAAAACTTCCCCACACTGGGGGAGGAAGTAATCAAACAGACCACGGAAATACACAGAACCCCCAACAGAAAGGATCCAAGAAGGGCAACACCAAGACACATAATAATTAAAATGGCAAAGATCAAGGACAAGGAAAGAGTGTTAAAGGCAGCTAGAGAGAAAAAGGTCACCTATAAAGGGAAACCCATCAGGCTAACGTCAGATTTCTCAACAGAAACCCTACAGGCCAGAAGAGAATGGCATGATATATTTAATACAATGAAACAGAAGGGCCTTGAACCAAGGATACTGTATCCAGCACGACTATCATTCAAATATGACGGTGGGATTAAACAATTCCCAGACAAACAAAAGCTGAGGGAATTTGCTTTCCACAAACCACCTCTACAGAACATCTTACAGGGACTGCTCTAGATGGGAGCACTCCTAGAAAGAGCACAGCACAAAACACCCAACATATGAAGAATCGAGGAGGAGGAACAAGAAGGGAGAGAAGAAAAGAATCTCCAGATAGTGTATATAACAGCTCAATAAGCGAGCTAAGTTAGGCAGTAAGATACTAAAGAGGCTAACCTTGAACCTTTGGTAACCACGAATTTAAAGCCTGCAATGGCAATAAGTACATATCTTTCAATAGTCACCCTAAATGTTAATGGGTTGAATGCACCAATCAAAAGACACAGAGTAACAGAATGGATAAAAAAGCAAGACCCATCTATATGCTGCTTACAAGAAACTCACCTCAAACCCAAAGACATGTACAGACTAAAAGTCAAGGGATGGAAAAACATATTTCAAGCAAACAACAGTGAGAAGAAAGCAGGGGTTGCAGTACTAATATCAGACAAAATAGACTTCAAAACAAAGAAAGTAACAAGAGATAAAGAAGGACACTACATAATGATAAAGGGCTCAGTCAAACAAGAGGATATAACCATTCTAAATATATATGCACCCAACACAGGAGCACCAGCATATGTGAAACAAATACTAACAGAAGTAAAGGGGGATATAGACTGCAATGCATTCATTCTAGGAGACTTCAACACACCACTCACCCCAAAGGATAGATCCACTGGGCAGAAAATAAGTAAGGACACGGAAGCACTGAACAACACAGTAGAGCAGATGGACCTAATAGACATCTATAGAACTCTACATCCAAAAGCAGCGGGATATACATTCTTCTCAAGTGCACATGGAACATTCTCCAGAATAGACCACATACTAGGCCACAAAAAGAGCCTCAGAAAATTCCAAAAGATTGAAATCCTACCAACCAACTTTTCAGACCACAAAGGCATAAAACTAGAAATAAACTGTACAAAGAAAGCAAAGAGGCTCACGAACACATGGAGGCTTAACAACACGCTCCTAAATAATCAATGGATCAATGACCAAATCAAAATGGAGATCCAGCAATATATGGAAACAAATGACAACAACAACACTAAGCCCCAACTTCTGTGGGACACAGCAAAAGCAGTCTTAAGAGGAAAGTATATAGCAATCCAAGCATATTTAAAAAAGGAAGAGCAATCCCAAATGAATGGTCTAATGTCACAATTATCGAAATTGGAAAAAGAAGAACAGATGAGGCCTAAGGTCAGCAGAAGGAGGGACATAATAAAGATCAGAGAAGAAATAAATAAAATTGAGAAGAATAAAACAATAGCAAAAATCAATGAAACCAAGAGCTGGTTCTTCGAGAAAATAAACAAAATAGATAAGCCTCTAGCCAGACTTATTAAGAAGAAAAGAGAGTCAACACAAATCAACAGTATCAGAAACGAGAAAGGAAAAATCACGACGGACCCCACAGAAATACAAAGAATTATTAGAGAATACTATGAAAACCTATATGCTAACAAGCTGGGAAACCTAGAAGAAATGGACAACTTCCTAGAAAAATATAACCTTCCAAGATTGACCCAGGAAGAAACAGAAAATCTAAACAGACCAATTACCAGCAACGAAATTGAAGAGGTAATCAAAAAACTACCAAAGAACAAAACCCCCGGGCCAGATGGATTTACCTCGGAATTTTATCAGACATACAGGGAAGACATAATACCCATTCTCCTTAAAGTTTTCCAAAAAATAGAGGAGGAGGGGATACTCCCAAACTCATTCTATGAAGCTAACATCACCCTAATACCAAAACCAGGCAAAGACACCACCAAAAAAGAAAACTACAGACCAATATCCCTGATGAACGTAGATGCAAAAATACTCAACAAAATATTAGCAAACCGAATTCAAAAATACATCAAAAGGATCATACACCATGACCAAGTGGGATTCATTCCAGGGATGCAAGGATGGTACAACATTCGAAAGTCCATCAACATCATCCACCACATCAACAAAAAGAAAGACAAAAACCACATGATCATCTCCATAGATGCTGAAAAAGCATTTGACAAAGTTCAACATCCATTCATGTTAAAAACTCTCAGCAAAATGGGAATAGAGGGCAAGTACCTCAACATAATAAAGGCCATCTATGAAAAACCCACAGCCAACATTATATTGAACAGCGAGAAGCTGAAAGCATTTCCTCTGAGATCGGGAACTAGACAGGGATGCCCACTCTCTCCACTGTTATTTAACATAGTACTGGAGGTCCTAGCCACGGCAATCAGACAAAATAAAGAAATACAAGGAATCCAGATTGGTAAAGAAGAAGTTAAACTGTCACTATTTGCAGATGACATGATACTGTACATAAAAAACCCTAAAGACTCCACCCCAAAACTACTAGAACTGATATCGCAATACAGCAAAGTTGCAGGATACAAAATCAACACACAGAAATCTGTGGCTTTCCTATATACTAACAATGAACCAACAGAGAGAGAAATCAGGAAAACAACTCCATTCACAATTGCATCAAAAAAAATAAAATACCTAGGAATAAACCTAACCAAAGAAGTGAAAGACTTATACTCTGAAAACTACAAGTCACTCTTAAGAGAAATTAAAGGGGACACTAACAGATGGAAACTCATCCCATGCTCGTGGCTAGGAAGAATTAATATCGTTAAAATGGCCATCCTGCCCAAAGCAATATACAGATTTGATGCAATCCCTATGAAACTACCAGCAACATTCTTCAATGAACTGGAACAAATAATTCAAAAATTCATATGGAAACACCAAAGACCCCGAATAGCCAAAGCAATCCTGAGAAAGAAGAATAAAGTAGGGGGGATCTCACTCCCCAACTTCAAGCTCTACTATAAAGCCATAGTAATCAAGACAATTTGGTACTGGCACAAGAGCAGAGCCACAGACCAATGGAACAGACTAGAGAATCCAGACATTAACCCAGACATATATGGTCAATTAATATTTGATAAAGGAGCCATGGACATACAATGGCGAAATGACAGTCTCTTCAACAGGTGGTGCTGGCAAAACTGGACAGCTACATGTAGGAGAATGAAACTGGACCATTGTCTAACCCCATATACAAAAGTAAACTCAAAATGGATCAAAGACCTGAATGTAAGCCATGAAACCATTAAACTCCTGGAAGAAAACATAGGTGAAAACCTCTTAGACATAAACATGAGTGACCTCTTCTTGAACATATCTCCCCGGGCAAGGAAAACAACAGCAAAAATGAGTAAGTGGGACTATATTAAGCTGAAAAGCTTCTGTACAGCAAAAGACACCATCAATAGAACAAGAAGGATCCCTACAGTATGGGAGAATATATTTGAAAATGACACATCCGATAAAGGCTTGACGTCCAGAATATATAAGGAGCTCTCACGCCTCAACAAACAAAAAACAAATAACCCAATTAAAAAATGGGCAGAGGAACTGAACAGACAGTTCTCCAAAAAAGAAATACAGATGGCCAACAGACACATGAAAAGATGCTCCACATCGCTAATTATCAGAGAAATGCAAATTAAAACTACAATGAGGTATCACCTCACACCAGTAAGGATGGCTGCCATCCAAAAGACAAACAACAACAAATGTTGGCGAGGCTGTGGAGAAAGGGGAACCCTCCTACACTGCTGGTGGGAATGTAAGTTAGTTCAACCATTGTGGAAAGCAGTATGGAGGTACATCAAAATGCTCAAAACAGACTTACCATTTGACCCAGGAATTCCACTCCTAGGAATTTACCCTAAGAATGCAGCAATCAAGTTTGAGAAAGACAGATGCACCCCTATGTTTATTGCAGCACTATTTACAATAGCCAAGAATTGGAAGCAACCTAAATGTCCATCAGTAGATGAATGGATAAAGAAGATGTGGTACATATACACAATGGAATACTACTCAGCTATAAGAAAAGGGCAAATCCAATCATTTGCAGCAACATGGATGGAGCTGGAGGGTATTATGCTCAGTGAAACAAGCCAAGCGGAGAAAGAGAAATACCAAATGATTTCACTTATCTGTGGAATATAAGAACAAAGGAAAAACTGAAGGAACAAAACAGCAGCAGAATCACAGAACTCAAGAATGGACTAACAGGTACCAAAGGGAAAGGGACTGGGGAGGATGGGTGGGTAGGGAGGGATAAGGGGGGGAGAAGTAGGGGGGTATTAAGATTAACATGCATGGGGGGGTAGGAGAAAAGGGAGGGCTGTACAACACAGAGAAGGCAAGTAGTGATTCTACAACATTTTGCTATGCTGATGGAGTGACTGTAAAGGGGTTTATAGGGGAGACCTGGTATAGGGGAGAGCCTAGTAAACAAAGTATTCGTCATGTAAGTGTAGATTAGTGATAGCAAAAAAAAAAAAAAAAAAAGGGCAGTTCCTGTGTGGTAACCTCCAACGAGTTCTACACAAGGGTATAAAGGGCATATAAAAGTGTAGGCAAAGGGTCTGTTTGTGTTTATACAGAGGATCAAAGCCTAATTGGGCTACCCCGAAAATGAACTAAGATACGATATGAAAAAGAACTTCCAACATCTGCACCCTCTGGAAGACTCATGCCAGAAGATGATCATCAAAAAACCCCAACAAAGATCCACGCACTGCTACAGCTGTAGATGCACTCATCCCACCAGTTCCTGGACCTGCCATGGGAATGAGGAAGGAGATATCTAAGCTGGCCTGTGCATACAGTAAAACAACAAAATTGGACTGGATCTATACTGTTGTAACTCAACCAAGAATTTGGAGAAGTGCAAATTGTAGCGCTCCAAAGTCTTACAACTACAAACTATTTATTGTTAAAAGAACATATGGCATGTGAACAGTCCCCAGGAATGGGTTGTTTTAATTTGTCTGATTTCTCTCAGACTGTTCAAGTTCATTTGGACAATATCCACCATATCATAGATAAGTTTTCACAAATGCCTAAGGTGCCTAACTGGTTTTCTTGGTTTCACTGCAGATGGCTGGTAATTACAGATATGCTTTGGTTATGTAACTATACTCCTATTATGTTAATGTGTGTGTGCAATTTAAGTAGTAGCTTAAAACCTATACATGCTGAAGTTACTCTACAAGAAGATATATCAAAGAAATAATCAATCTTCCCATGTTTTCTTCCGCCTGCTACTTCTATAGCTTTTCTTCTTCCTTCCTAATTACAACCCTTAAATAGAATTCGTGCCTCATATCAAATTTACCGAGTATCATAATTCTTCCAAGTGGTAAAGATACCTCAAGACAAATGCTGGGCATAGAAGCCACAGGGCATAAATATGCAAAGAAGTAAAAAGCTAACTTTTTCAAACAATAAGGCTTCCCTCTCACTTACCAACTTCACATTTCCCTGTATGGCCCCGGAAGATGACTGGTTAGCCAGAGACGGGTAAGATTCCTCAAGGGAGGAACAACCTAAGACAGGCACAGTCGCAGGGGGGCCATCAGATGAGAAATTGGGGATCAACAGAGGTGAGGCTTAGAACCTCACCCCCCCGTTCTGAGAGAAATCTTCTGCATACGTGGATGTTTTATTGCCCTGGTCTAGCTTGGATTAACACATAGTCTACAGGCACACACCTGATCATCTACATGTGCTCTCTTACAACACTAAACTATGTTTTCTACCTTTATCTTGTATCTATCTACCACTTCAGCATTTTATTAAAAATAATAATAATAAAGAGAGAAATGTGGTATCCACATATAAATCAAGTATAAAAACCAAATCAGTATTCATATTTGAACTGACTGTTTAAAGTTCATAATGCATGAGCAAAACCGAAAGTTTCTGTGATGACTGCCCCTGTACTGTTCACTATGTAACTTATTCATTATGTAAGAATTTGTTCTACATGTAAAAACTTGTTTGTTATGCCTCAGAAGATTGGAGACTGACAAAAATTAGGCTTGGGGTGGAATAATGATTGTGCATTGAGCATTGACTCCCCTATACAGAATTTTATTGTCGTTAACAACCATTTGATCAATAAATATGAGAGATGCTCTCACAAAAAAAAAATAAATAAATAAAATAAAATGAAAAAGGACAGACTTCCAATGGTAAAATAAATTAGTAACCGGGATGTAATGTATAGCATAAGGAATATAGTCAAGATATTGTAACAGCCTGGTAGGGTGATAGCTGGAACCTAGAATTATGTATATAAATGTTCTACCACTGTGTTGTACACTTGAAACTCATGTAATGTAATACTGTGTGTCAACTACCCTTCAATAAAAAATAATTATTAAAAAAAAAAAAAAAAAAAAAAAAAAAAGCAAGATCCATCCATATGCTGCTTACAAGAGACTCACCTCAAACCCAAAGACGCGCACAGACTTAAAGTCAAGGGATGGAAAAAGATATTTCAAGCAAACAACAGAGAGAAGAAAGCAGGTGTTGCAATTCTGGTATCAGACAAAACAGACTTCAAAATAAAGAAAGTAACAAAAGACAAAGAAGGACATTACATAATGATAAAGGGCTCAGTCCATCAAGAGGATATAACCATTATAAATATATATGCACCCAATACAGGAGCACCAACATACCTGAAACAAATATTAACAGAACTAAAGGAGGAAATAGAATGCAATGCATTCATTCTAGGAGACTTCAACACACCACTCACTCCAAAGGACAGATCCACCAGACAGAAAATAAGTAAGGACACAGAGGCACTGAACAACACACTAGAACAGATGGACCTAATAGACATCTACAGAACTCTACATCCAAAAGCAACAGGATACACGTTTTTCTCAAGTGCACATAGAACATTCTCCAGAATAGACCACATACTAGGACACAAAAAGAGCCTCAGTAAATTCCAAAAGATTGAAATCCTACCAACCAACTTTTCAGACCACAAAGGCATTAAACTAGAAATAAACTGTTCAAAGAAAGCAAAAAGGCTCACAAACACATGGAGGCTAAACAACACGCTCCTAAATAATCAATGGATCAATGACCAAATCAAAATGGAGATCCAGCAATATATGGAAACAAATGACAACAACAACACTAAGCCCCAACTTCTGTGGGACGCAGCAAAAGCAGTCTTAAGAGGAAAGTATATAGCACTCCAAGCATATTTAAAAAAGGAAGAGCAATCCCAAATGAACGGTCTAATGTCACAACTATCAAAATTGGAAAAAGAAGAACAAATGAGGCCTAAGGTCAGCAGAAGGAGGGACATAATAAAGATCAGAGAAGAAATAAATAAAATTGAGAAGAATAAAACAATAGCAAAAATCAATGAAACCAAGAGCTGGTTCTTCGAGAAAATAAACAAAATAGATAAGCCTCTAGCCAGACTTATTAAGAGGAAAAGAGAGTCAACACAAATCAACAGTATCAGAAATGAGAAAGGAAAAATCACAACAGATCCCACAGAAATACAAAGAATTATTAGAGACTACTATGAAAACCTATATGCTAACAAGCTGGGAAACCTAGGAGAAATGGACAACTTCCTAGAAAAATACAACCTTCCAAGACTGACCCAAAAAGAAACAGAAAATCTAAACAGACCAATTACCAGCAACGAAATTGAAGCGGTAATCAAAAAATTACCAAAGAACAAAACCCCCGGGCCAGATGGATTTACCTCGGAATTTTATCAGACATACAGGGAAGACATAATACCCATTCTCCTTAAAGTTTTCCAAGAAATAGAAGAGGAGGGGATACTCCCAAACTCATTCTATGAAGCTAACATCACCCTAATACCAAAACCAGGCAAAGACACCACCAAAAAAGAAAACTATAGACCAATATCCCTGATGAACGTAGACGCAAAAATACTCAACAAAATTTTAGCAAACCGAATTCAAAAATACATCAAAACCATCGTACACCATGACCAAGTGGGATTCATCCCAGGGATGCAAGGATGGCACAACATTCGAAAGTCCATCAATATCATCCACCACATCAACAAAAAGAAAGACAAAAACCACATGATCATCTCCATAGATGCTGAAAAAGCATTTGACAAAGTTCAACATCCATTCATGATAAAAACTCTCAGCAAAATGGGAATAGAGGGCAAGTACCTCAACATAATAAAGGCCATCTATGAAAAACCCACAGCCAACATTATATTGAATAGCGAGAAGCTGAAAGCATTTCCGCTGAGATCGGGAACTAGACAGGGATGCCCACTCTCCCCACTGTTATTTAACATAGTACTGGAGGTCCTAGCCACGGCAATCAGACAAAACAAAAAAATACAAGGAATCCAGATTGGCAAAGAAGAAGTCAAACTGTCACTATTTGCAGATGACATGATACTGTACATAAAAAACCCTAAAGACTCCACCCCAGAACTACTAGAACTGATATCGGAATACAGCAAAGTTGCAGGATACAAAATCAACACACAGAAATCTGTGGCTTTCCTATATACCAACAATGAACCAACAGAAAGAGAAATCAGGAAAACAACACCATTCACAATTGCATCAAAAAAAATAAAATACCTAGGAATAAACCTAACCAAAGAAGTGAAAGACTTATACTCTGAAAACTACAAGTCACTCTTAAGAGAAATTAAAGGGGACACTAACAGATGGAAACTCATCCCATGCTCGTGGCTAGGAAGAATTAATATCGTTAAAATGGCCATCCTGCCCAAAGCAATATACAGATTTGATGCAATCCCTATGAAACTACCAGCAACATTCTTCAATGAACTGGATCAAATAATTCAAAAATTCATATGGAACCACCAAAGACCCCGAATAGCCAAAGCAATCCTGAGAAAGAGGAATAAAGTAGGGGGGATCTCACTCCCCAACTTCAAGCTCTATTATAAAGCCATAGTAATCAAGACAATTTGGTACTGGCACAAGAACAGAGCCACAGACCAATGGAACAGACTAGAGAATCCAGACATTAACTCAGACATATATGGTCAATTAATATTTGATAAAGGAGCCATGGACATACAATGGCGAAATGACAGTCTCTTCAACAGATGGTGCTGGCAAAACTGGACAGCTACATGTAGGAGAATGAAACTGGACCATTGTCTAACCCCATATACAAAAGTAAACTCAAAATGGATCAAAGACCTGAATGTAAGTCATGAAACCATTAAACTCTTGGAAGAAAACATAGGCACAAACCTCTTAGACATAAACATGAGTGACCTCTTCTTGAACATATCTCCCCGGGCAAGGAAAACAACAGCAAAAATGAACAAGTGGGACTATATTAAGCTGAAAAGCTTCTGTACAGCAAAAGACACCATCAATAGAACAAAAAGAAACCCTACAGTATGGGAGAATATCTTTGAAAATGACACATCCGATAAAGGCTTGACGTCCAGAATATATAAAGAGCTCACACGCCTCAACAAACAAAAAACAAATAACCCAATTAAAAAATGGGCAAAGGAACTGAACAGACGGTTCTCCAAAAAAGAAATACAGATGGCCAACAGACACATGAAAAGATGCTCCACATCGCTAATTATCAGAGAAATGCAAATTAAAACTACAATGAGGTATCACCTCACACCAGTAAGGATGGCTGCCATCCAAAAGACAAACAACAACAAATGTTGGCGAGGCTGTGGAGAAAGGGGAACCCTCCTACACTGCTGGTGGGAATGTAAACTTGTTCAACCATTGTGGAAAACAGTATGGAGGTACATCAAAATGCTCAAAACAGACTTACCATTTGACCCAGGAATTGCACTCCTAGGAATTTACCCTAAGAATGCAGCAATCAAGTATGAGAAAGATCAGTGCACCCCTATGTTTATCGCAGCACTATTCACAATAGCCAAGAATTGGAAGCAACCTAAATGTCCATCGATAGATGAATGGATAAAGAAGATGTGGTACATATACACAATGGAATACTACTCAGCCATAAGAAAAGGGCAAATCCAACCATTTGCAGCAACATGGATGGAGCTGGAGGGTATTTTGCTCAGTGAAACAAGCCAAGCAGAGAAAGAGAAATACCAAATGATTTCACTCATCTGTGGAATATAAGAACAAAGGAAAAACTGAAGGAACAAAACAGCAGCAGAATCACAGAACTCAAGAATGGACTAACAGGTACCAAAGGGAAAGGGACTGGGGAGGATGGGTGGGTAGGGAGGGATAAGGGGGGGAGAAGTAGGGGGGTATTAAGATTAGCATCCATAGCGGGGTGGGAGAAAGGGGAGGGCTGTACAACACAGAGAAGACAAGTAGTGATTCTACAACAGGTTGCTACGTTGATGGACAGTGACTGTAAAGGAGTATATAGGGGGGACCTGGTATAGGGGAGAGCCTAGTAAACAAAGTATTCGTCATGTAAGTGTAGATTAATGATTAAAAAAAAAAAAATGCAGTTCCTATGTGGTGACCTCCAATGAGTTCTACACAAGGGTATAAAGGGCATATAAAAGTGTAGGCAAAGGGTCTGTTTGTGTTTATACAGAGGATCAAAGCCTAATTTGGCTACCCCGAAAATGAACTAAGAAACGATATGAAAGAGAACTTCCAACATCAGCACTCTCGGGAAGACTCATGCCAGAAGATGATCATCAAAAAACCCCAACAAAGATCCACGCACTGCTACAGCTGTAGATGCACTCATCCCACCCGTTCCTGGACTTGCCATGGGAATGAGGAAGGAGATATCTAAGCTGACCTGTGCATACAGTAAAACAACAAATTTGACTGGATCTATACTGTTGGAACTCAACCAAGAATTAGGAGAAGTGCAAATTGTAGCGCTCCAAAATCTTACAACTACAGACTATTTACTGTTAAAAGAACATATGGGATGTGAACAGTGCCCAGGAATGGGTTGTTTTAATTTGTCTGATTTTTCTCAAACTACTCAAATTCAGTTAGATAATAACCATCATATCATTGATAAGTTTTCACAAATGCCTAGGGTGCCTAACTGGTTTTCTTGGTTTCACTGGAGATGGCTGGTAATTACAGGTATGCTTTGGTTATGTAACTATACTCCTATTATGTTAATGTGTGTGCGCAATTTAAGTAGTAGCTTAAAATCTATACATGCTGAAGTTACTCTACAAGAAGATATGTCAAAGAAATAATCAATCTTCCCATGTTTTCTCCCGCCTGCTACTTCTATAGCTTTTCTTCTTTCTTCCTAATTACAACGAATTCTTAAATAGAATTCGTGCCTCATATCAAATTTACCGAGTATCATAACTCCTCCAAGTGGTAAAGATACCTCAAGACAAATGCTGGGCATAGAAGCCACAGGGCATAAATATGCAAAGAAATAAAAAGCTAACCATTTCAAACAATAAGGCTTCTCTCTCACTTACCAACTTAACATTTCCCTGTATGGCCCCGGAAGATGACTGGTTAGCCAGAGACGGGTAAGATTCCTCAAGGGAGGAACAACCTAAGACAGGCACAGTCGCAGGGGGGCCATCAGGTGAGAAATTGGGGATCAACAGAGGTGAGGCTTAGAACCTCACCCCCCCTGTTCTGAGAGAAATCTTCTGCATATGTGGATGTTTTATTGCCCTTGTCTAGCTTGGATTAACACATAGTCTACAGGCACACACCTGATCATCTACATTTGCTCTCTTACAACACTAAACTATGTTTTCTACCTTTATGTTGTATCTACCTACCACTTCAGCATCTTATTAAAAATAATAAAGAGAGAAATGCGGTATCCACATATAAATCAAGTATAAAAATCAAATGTGTATTCATATTTGAACTGACTGTTTATAGTTCATAATGCATGAGCAAAACCAAAAGTTTCTGTGATGACTGCCCTTGTACTGTTCACCATGTAACTTATTCACTATGTAAGAATTTGTTCTCCATGTAAGAACTTGTTCGTTATGCTTCAGAAGATTGGAGACTGACGAAAATTAGGCTTGGGGTGGATTAATGATTGTGCATTGAGCATTGACTCCCCTATACAGAATTTTATTGTTGTTAACAACCATTTGATCAATAAATATGAGAGATGCCCTAACAACAACAACCAAGAAAAAGTACACACTTCCAATTGTAAAATAAATAAGCAACCGGGATGTAATGTATAGCATAAGGAATATAGTCAAAATATTGTAACAACTTGATATGGTGATAGCTGGTACTTAGAATTATCATGTATATAAATGTTGAATCACTGTGTTGTACACCTGAAACTAATGTAATGTAATACTGTGTGTCAACTACCCTTCAATAAAAAATAATTATCTAAAAAAAAAAAAAAAAAAAAAAAAACTAAATATCCAGAGGCAAGTGAGCCTCTGCTTGTAGTCTGGCTGGGGGCCCACAGATGGCAGGGGTGGGCCTTCACCCTGCTAATCTTCTTCTCAATAGTAGCTAATCCTACACAGCTGTCCAGACAAATGAGGCACTCCTGTGAGCACTTCACACGTACTCTCCTTCTGTCCTCAGAGAAACGCTATGAGACAGAAACCTCCATCCTTCCACACACCATTTATGAGCAGAAGCTGTCCTGTGGTGGGATTTTCTTCCCTTCCCTTATCCCCAGCAAGCCTGATCTACAGCAAAACGAAACGAAACCCTCTCCTTTTGTGGCCCTAAAATCCTTTAAAACCATGAAACGGGGAGAACTGCAGTCATATGGAGATCATTTTCAATTCATCCCTGCATTCCTTTCCTCTCCTGACAAAATGAGCAATAAGCAGGGCCATCCTGCTAGACACTGAGCCGGCCTGGGTGGCCCTCCTTGCGAAAGGGGTACGAAGCCAAATCCCCTCCGAGAGGACTAGTTCTGGGCCCTGCTGCCTAAACACGCCCAGGGGACACAGTGGGTGCTGCCTTTTCTGCAGGAGGGTAACTTCCAAACAATCCCATTTTAACCTCCTATGATCCGTGTGGTGAACAGAGTTCAGGGGTTCTTGGCTCACGTTACAGAAAAGGCAATGGGCTCCAAGGGTTCTCAAGAGACTTGCCTGGGAAATTGGAACCTGTCACAAATAAAACCAGGCCTGGGATCCAGGTAAACGTTTTATTCCCAAATTTCCATCCTTATCCTAAAAGGAATCTTCAAGGTAATAGACATTAATTCTGCCTATCAAGATGCCTTGATGCTTCCAGGTGCGCCGGACTAAAATGCCCGTGTCCCTTTCCAGGAGCGTATATCCAAAAGGTAGTTGCCAGTGTCCAAGGTCATCACTATATCAATGCTGAAGGAGAGCTCTGCTGGGGAATTAAGCATCAATTAGGATTGCAAATTGAGGATTTCCCTCCCACCAACACGAATAGGCAGTCCAGAAGCAAGGTGCGTGGCCCTACTATGCACAGAGCTACCACTACACACATTTCCTGGCACGTTTCCTTCTGCCTGTAACTGTCACAGGACATGATCACCTCATATAATGAGAGGGATGTCTTCCCCTACAAGAGACTCCCCAGTTTCTCTCCAGTGCCCCAGGCATGGCCATTAGGAAGATGGAGAGAGGGAGAGCTGCCAGAGCTCAACACTCACTGAGCTCCGGACGCTCTTGTATAATTGGCTTATTTAGATACGAAGCCATAAATGGAGTGAGGATAGGTGGGTGGTCCCTTTGCAGACCCATTATCAGTAACCCCTTGTCAACGCTGGCATGCTTTGTCCTCTTATTTAAAAATAGTAAGCGGAGGAGGAGAAGTTGGAGGAGGGAGGGTGGGCAAGGAACGTCTTTCTTTGTTCCCCCTAAAGCTTGAATCTGAGAATTTGCCTCTGGCTTTCTCTTTCCAACCAGGCAGAAAATCTTAAACATGAAGGTAAAAGACAGACAAATGACTTTAATCAAATATTTCCAATTTGAGAACTATGCAGAGGCTGGGAAGGGACATAAGATTAGATGATGATTGGAGCAAAAATATTTTTTGTTTTGAACCCACGGTTTCTCGTCACCAGATTGTCCCAAGGCTTCACCCAAGATTCTCGCCCACCTGGCCCTTACCTGGCCTTATCACATCCCACATCTGTCCCATGCTTACCATTTGGCTCAGTAATTTGCTTAGAATCTCAGGCTGGGTTTTCCCCAGTTAACAGACTCTGAGAGGCTGAACCGAGTGCAGAAGGTTAACTGGGGTGTGTGCTCAGAAACAGCACCTGCAAGGGGATGGGGGAAGGGGAGCTGGGCAGAGGGAGCAGCCAGGCAGGTGCAAGAAGGCCCACGGGCACCTCCGGGGCTGGGACGGCCCTTCAGAGTTATCCTAGATGGGAGGGGAGCTCAGGCTTCTGTGTCTCCACAAAGGCAGGTCACTGGTGGGCTGCCTCCAGTCGGGGACACAAAACCTTGGGCCAGGTAGTTCCCTGCAGCCAAGAGTGATTCCCAGAGAAGGATGGAGGTGTGAGCCAGAAACGGAGGGAATGAGTGCCTTGGCCCCAAAGGAGTAATCTGGGCCCCACATCGCTCAATGTCACTTTATTCTGCTCCTCAGAATGCAAGGTAATGAAAGCACGCATCTTGTATATACATTTCTACTATATTTGTATCCCCAGTGCCCACAGCAGCACACTTGGCACATAATAGGTGCTCAGTGTACGGTTGTTGAATGTGCTAACACTTTCTATTCTACGTACTTATTTATTGTTTTCAAGAGGTAGACAAATATATTCATGTCACAAATATTTAAACAAATATCTCCTAAGACCTGAGGATGTTCTCCTATGTGACTGTATTAAAACGAACACATTTCAGAAATTGACACTGGTAGAATGCTATGGTCCAATATACAGTCCATATTCAAAGTTTTCCAGTTGTCCCAATAATATCCTTTCAGCTTTGTCTTTGTTTCTTTTTAAGTTCAAAATCCAGTGTAGAATCGCTCACTGCATTGAGGTCATATCTCTTTAATATCTTTTAGTCTGGAAAGTTCCTCGGCTTCTTTTTGTCTGGCATGACACTGATTGATACTCTGGGAACACTCAGTCTAGTTGTTCTGTGCAAAGTCCCTCATCTGGATTTGTCTGATTGCTCCCTCATGATACATTCAGGTGACACATGTTTGATTGCATACCTGATGCGTCATAACGGCAGGCTGGTGACGCTGTTTGCTCCATTACTGGTGATGGTAAGTGGGATCATTTGGTTAAGGCAATGTCTGCCAGCCTTATCCATGTCAAAGGTCCTTTTCTCTTTGTGCTTAATAATCTGTGACATGACTCCTTGAGTTATGTAAGTATCCTGTGCCCTCAAAATTGTTCTCGCGACAATTTTAGCACCCATTGATGATTCTTGCCTAAATCAAGTATTCTTGTGATGGTTACAAAATAATGAAAATAATGTAACACCTTTGGAAATAAAAATATCTCACCTGGTTGGCAAACCGTAATTGTGGAATATCTGTAATTAGAAATCTTACATATTATAAAACCATCGGTGTGGCATATATCATAGAAGGCCTCATTAGGAGTATAATTCTGGCCTGGAAACATTTCACTAAACTGGAGAGTTACCCTCCAAAGGTTCATTTTTATTGAACCAACTAGAGGTGAGAACTAGAAACCCATGTTATTCTTGAGATCAAACCAGAATTAGGCTGTATTTAACATCAATTTTATACTCTGTTACTTTAGTTCAGGACAGAGTGGCACTAGTCCAGTGTCTAATCTACTGTATTTCTAGAAGTCTCTCAACACTATTTTTTAACTAACCTGTATATCTAGAATATCTTTGCATATCATTGGGGAGATGGCTTTTTGATTATTTGTAGTATTGGGCATAACTCACTTAGTGAACTCTCTAGTTACGGATGTCTGGATTACTCTCAAACCTTGGTTATTAAGATAATGCTGTGGGGGTGGGGGAACCTCCCTGGGAACATTGGTGAACATTTTGAGCAATGGATCTGAGCAGGGTACTCGCCTTAAGATCGGCTGCTTTCACAGGTGTGCAGGGAGCAGCAGGTACGGGTGCTTACAGGGTCTCCCTGCGCAGATCCGGTGTCCTGGGGATTTGTCCAGCCTGTTTCAGTATCAGAAACCTGATACTGAAAAACACCGCCTTTTATTCAGGATACGGATGGAGTCCTGGGGTCATGTTTAGAATGGAGTATTGATCTCAAGATTGTGCTCAAAGCTGAGTGATGTGCAGCTGAAGGTGAGGTCCCAGCTACCCTGCAGGAGTTTAAAATCCTCTGCAGTGATAAGAGAACCAGTAGCAGTGGGCAGGAACCAGCGGTACCTCCTTTGCTCTGAAGCTGGGCAGGAATAGGATCATTGCAGGATAACCAGTGTGTGTTCTGACTGCCTTGGTGGGCACCCCGGAAGACACATCTTACAGAATAAATGGAAAAGAAGAGAGTAGCACCAACTCCCCCAAGTGCTGATGAAGCCATGACTGCAGGTGTCCCACGTCTGGTGACAACCCCCCAGAGGACCCTCGGGAATGACCGCCAGCCTCTCCTCCTTCCCTGCCCAGTGATGCAGACCTCACATGGCACTAATCTAGCTCACAAGCTACCCCTACCGGGCCTGTGCCCTCCCCCTGTCCCCTTTGCAGCTGTCTGGCTGACCCTTGATGCATTTACCATTTGGGAAGGGAAGTAGATGAGGTTAAATTATTTAAATCTGTGCTCCCAACAGTCAGAGCAGGAAAGCAGCTAAAAGTCCTGGCTAAGGGGTCGAGCAAGAATTTATTTTCTCAGTTTCGTATTTATTTCGCTCCCAGAGCTGGTCACATGTCAAGGAGGGTTAAAACTCGGGGACAAAACAGAAGCAAAGCCACAGAGACAAAACAGAGAACCCAGCACCTAACATTTTCTTCTCAATGTTTTGTTTAATCCCACTTGGATCTACCAAACTCCATTAAAGAGAGTGATGATGCATCACCTGTGCACTTTTCAAAATATTGAGGTAATCTACCTATAATATATTTAAAATAGCAATCATCCCTAGTAATAGGCATCATTTGTTGACTATTTCTCAAGAGCCAAGAGCTCTGCATGCATTGTTTCATCTGGTCGCTCTCCACAATCTGTGGTGGGCTTTTGCATTATACCCATTTTGTACCCTGTATTGTATAGATAAGGATCCGAAGTTAAGGAAGTTGAGGACATTACTCAAGGTCCCAGGCTTTGGGACTTACTGAATCCCATGACTAAGTCATGGGATTTGGGCCCAGCACCCTGGCCCCTGAGCCCACACAGTTTGCCACAATACCTACCGTCAGTTCTTAAATTCACCTTCCAGCCTTAATCCTCATGCATGCAAGTATTTACAGTTACGTGTAAGTGTACAAAGTATTTTGTACTCTGTCCTCTCCCACTTACCACATCAAATGTATTTCCATGTTTTGCCATCAGTATAATTGTAATATGCACTTTCATAGGCTCAAAATACTTGATTGAATCATCATAGCATCATTTACCAAACCATTTCCTTGTGGAGGGATATTTTTGTTCTGTTTTTAGTTAGCATAGACAACACTTTAATGAACTTCTTTGAGCTCCAAGCTTTTGTTTTAAAAACATATGTTTCCTAAGGATGAATTCCTAGCTGTGGGACTTGCCCCATATTACCATATTACTTTCCAAAGTGTTGTACTAACTTAGAGTACTACCAGGAGTGAATTAAGAGACTAATTTCAATGTCTCCTCACTAAAATTAGCCCAGTGGAGCCCTTTCAAGCAGGAATATAAAATTAATGGAGTCCTGTTATGATTATTGTTGCAAAGAAAATTATTACCAGAAATCAGATTGTCCTTGGAGACTGTATCCCTCATTTCTCTGTGGTCTCCTTTCTTATCATTTTAATGTCCTCATGAAGACACAGTGATAAGTTTAACTCCATAGAGGATATCAGCAACATGGACACGCACGGAAGAGGCAATCCATTTGTCAGATACCAACAGCTGGTGCTCAAACTGTTCCTTCTCCTGCCTTCCCAATGGCTGTCTCCCTCCCATTTACGTTACTCTGACCTTGGAACATTTTGGCTCCTGCCTCCCCATTTCCTCATCAGCCTCCACAAACTTAAAACAGTCTCCCGTCCAAAGCTGGCCCATCATCCTCTCTGCTCCCAAAACCATTGCGGAACCGGCTGCCCATCGTCACCCTCCTGCACACACGTTCCATCACAAGCCCCCCTTCCTGCCCTAATCCATCCCATGTGCGGCTCCCCACTCACCCTCCTGAAGCACAGCTTGTGATCCCGTCATTCATCTGCCTCGAAGCTGGCGCCAGTCTTCAGTAGCCCTAGGAAAGACATCCAGCCTGTGGAATCCCGCATGCTCCGGAACATGGGCCCTGCCTCTGCCTGCCTTGCTTCCTCCACCGTCTCCATTCAGCCCCCAGGGTGCCCCATCAGTGCTCAAAACGTAGTCTTTCCAGGTCTACTCAGGTGCTGGGTGGGAGCTACGCGCAAAAGCTTGGGCATAGTCCTGCCACCTATGTTTATTTGCTGACTGCTTCAAATCACTCCTGGGCTGGGAGAACCTAGGAATGTCTCTTACCATCCTTAAGCCCACCAGTAAGGAAAGACCCAGGCTCTCAGCAGCTTTTCTGCCTGCAGTTTTGCCAGCGCCCTTTCCTGGTCCAGCCTCTGCACAGCTGTCAGTGGTCTCTGTAACTGCAGGCTGGGTCTCCTCCTGGTGTTAGCAAAGGCTCTTAAGCAGCTGATTCCTCTTGAGCCCTGCAGACTCATCCCAGAGCTCCACACTACTCACCTGTCCCTAGACCTGGGCCCTGGCTTCACACCTCCTTTTAGGTCCCTAAACAGAGGTGCTCTTGTGTGCCCCCAGACTACCACAGATGCTGGACTCTGCCTGGGGCGCCCTCTCCCTCCTCAGCCCTCTAGCACATTTCTATTCCATGGCTCAAGTCGAATGACACCTTCTCTGGAGAGTCTGCTGAGATCTTGTCTTGCCAGTGGGTTTCAGCCCTGGGCAAGTACACCCTTGATTTGGCGAGACCCAAAAGTGACAGTGGAACATTCTTGGGGTGAAAGAGTTTATACCCAACTTTATTCCCATGGTGGCAGGTCAAGCACCATAATCCTGTCCACCTCAGAGCAAGTCTGCATACAGCAAGCAGGTCTCTGCCTCTGGGCCTCTCTGTCCCCACAGCCATCTCAGTCTCTGTCCTCAGCGCTGCCACCACTCCAGCCTCTGCTCTTCTTCAGTCGTGCACCCCAGAACCCTGGGCAGATCTCTTTATATAGAGTCAATAGCAACATATGGCCCACACGTGTGCACAGTGAGTAAGCCAACCAGGATCAGGTGAGAATCCTGGCCATAGAAACTCTCATTCCTCTAGACCTTCTTAGACAGGGTTGGGTATTAGTGAATCCCCAACACCATCAGCATGTTTGTGCTCACATCATGTTCTACTGACTGGCTGGAATCTGTCTCTCTCCATTAGATACGAATTCCTCCAGGGAAGGAGCCTTGTTAGCTTCATTTTGGCTTTCCCCATACCTGGCATTGTTTGTGGCATAGGTACTTGCTTCTGAACAAAAGTCTGACCAGAGCCCTGCCTGCCCCAAATGGGGGAGGGGAGGCCCACATCTCCAGCCCTGTAATCTCATGGAAGGGTCTGACCGGGCCGAATGGGAAGATCTAGCTTGGAAAGAAGTAGAACCGGACCCCTGCACCTCTCTCTCCCGTGCCCCTCTTAAGGAAAGGACTGGAAACTTCTCCAGGGACCTCTTGGTTTCTTGGTAGAAAAAAAAGAGGAGGAAGCAGAGGCTGCCTGGTCACTGGGGAATGAGAGACTTGGGGTTTTCTCTAGGTCCATGCAACTTCAGAGGCAGGAAAAAGGGTGGGTGGGCAGAAAATTATCCAAACTGATTATTACTAACTGCTTGTCTATTTACAATGGGCTGATTTTCAGTTGTGAAAACAAAGATTTGCAGACCTGAAAAAAGGATACAAGGAGTGCCTGTGTTTCCCCAAAGCATTTAGCCCGCTTATGCTGGAACAACCCTGAGGTCCTGGGAATCGTGAAGAAGGGAGTCTGCAGGTGGAGAAGCTGTGGCCGTTCAGTTCCACACCCACACCCCACATTCTGCTGCATATGCTGGGTCCAGGATGCTGCAGCCTCACTTCTCTGCCAGTGGATCCCAGTTAATTCCCACAGTAGGGTCGCTAGAGGGAGACCAGAGAGCCAAAGGAGGGAGACAGATGCTTCCCATTCTTGTTTGCCTGCTCCTCCTACCAAGTTCACTGAAACAATACTACTTCACCCAGCAGTAGCAACCAGTTTCAGCAGCAACTGGTTCCAGTTTCCAGGGGTCTTCTGCTCTCCTGATGTGCCTGCATCAGCCGCCTGGACTCAGAGGTCCGGTTCCCCGCCCTTCAGCCCCTCCCTGAGCTCTTGGGGTACCTGCACCAGCCAGCCAGCGCCACCCTCCCGGGGAGTTCCAGCGAAGCCCCTCCCCTGGGTTCTGAGTCCCGACAGCCTCAATCTCTTCCCCTTGTTCCTCCAGCCGTGGGGCAGCATCGGCTTCCTGCCGTAGCTGCGTCTTACCTCACATGCCCTTCCTTTGTGTCAGTTTTCCAAGCCCTGTAACCAATTTCTCATATTAAATTCTCTCTGTTAAAATAACTGATACGCTTTCTGTTTTCCTGACTAGAACAGGGAGAACAACTGCTGGGAAGCCCCCACTAATGTCCAGCTTGATACAACTTCAGAGCCACTGCTGATCATGGAGACTATAATGCTAATAATGACTGCCATGTATTGACTTACCTGCGACTGTCATACACCATGTGACAAGCTTTGAATGCATTTTTGCCCCTTTGAAGGACAGGGGCCGGCCCATGTGAGACAACAGAACGCCGACCCACAGCCTCTGCAGCAACGGGCACAGGAAACCAGACCACAGTGATCCGCCCAGGACCAGCAGGACTCCGGCACTGGCTGCCAGCATCCCTAATTTTTGCCCGTGCTTCCAACTCAGAACCAATCAGGGAAAACCAAATATGTTCCCCAAACCAATCATATAAGAATGCCCCGTTTCTGTTTAGCCTGCCAGTCAGGGCACACCTGAAAGCCTTCCCTTTCTGCGCTGTAAAGCTTTCTTACTCCTCTGCCTGATTATGAATCTCTGTGAACTCAGCCATGGTGGCTGGTTCCCTTGCTAAAGCATGCTCTGTTCATTCTCATTTGGATGATTTCTTTCCACAATTAGGCTTATTCCTTACTATCGTCCAGCAAACCAGACATAATTATGTCCACTTTACAGATGAGAAAACTGACACTCGGAGAGGCCCAATCATTTCCCCAAGTATATAACAATTAAGTGACGGATCCAGGATTCAAGCCCGGGGAAATCTGACTGCAAATCCTGAACTGGCCCTGTTATATCCTATGTCCTGGCATTCCCCACCTATTATTGTTTCCTACTTCGGTTTTTATCTTAACAAGGCTGTCTCCCTGACCAGCCAGGGCACTTCTCAAAGTTAGGCTGTAACTCACAAACATTACATTCTCAACCCTTACTCAAGGCATGACCCATGGCTGATGCTCCTAAACGTCACTCATACGGCACTGAGGAAATGTCTCTGGCTCTCCTCCCTGGACAGGTGGTTGAGAACCACCTTGAGAAGGAAATCAGAACTGTTGAGTGAACAGTCTTGGATGTCCTGAACCCTCTCACTGTCTTCCTGGTCGGTGATGTGAACTGTGGACATGAATTTGGAGACCATCTGTGCATTGATGGGGCTTACAAGCTGGTATCAGTGGGGCCAGAGATCTGAAAGAAGCAGAAGCCAATGCACTCTTGTGCCCATATCTGCATAAGGTCAAAACACACAAAGTTGTCCATGTCCGAAAATCAACCGTCAGAGTCAGTTAGAATTTTGCAGCTATACGAAGTAGGTGGTTGCCGCATTCACCTCCTCCCCTCACCCAGACTTCTGTGCTGCTGTGAAAACGCCTGTTTGAGGACCTGGAGGAGTAAAAGACCAAAAAAGCCCTGCCCGATCCTGGAATCTGCAATGCGGGGAGGACCCTCTGACACCCCCGCCGGCCACCAGGTGGCACTAGTGCTGAGCTAACGCGGGCTCTGGCCTTCTGCCCAACCTTCCGGAAAAGGCCACCTCATTTATCAAGAGAGGCCAGTAATAGGATGTAAAATAAAAACTGGAGCTGGAAATGGGACTGCTCTTGTAATTCCACAGTGAGCCTTTTATGTCATTGCGACTTTCATCATTAATAGGACATCTGTTCCGCCCCAGAGGCCTGAATTAGCAGTGGTTTAAGGACTAAAACCAGCCTCATGTTTAGACAAGGTCAGTGGGGCTTTCAGAGAAATGTCCTGAGCTACCTACCAGCAGGATTAATGTGAGCGCAGTGTTTCTTTGATGAGCTTCTGTTGCTCTGGGCTTTCAAAGTTACAGGTTTTCTAAGGATCACAGTTTAATTACATAATTATACAAACATAATACTTAATAAAGTACCAAGTAAACAGAAATGACATCAACATTTCCCACGTTACCAGCTGTTGGAGACAGCCTGATGTAGGCTAAAGGATGGTTGTTAGCATTGAACATGGGTTTGAGTCACAGCTCTGCCTGTTCCTAACTGCACATCTCTGGCCATGTTCTTTAATCTCTCAAAAGCCTGTTTCTTTATTAAATCAGGATGGTAAGGTATATTTCATAGAACAGTGAGTGTTGAAGGATGTGACTGAGAGCTGTAAATGCCTAGTACAGTGCATGGCTCACAGTAAGTGTATAGTAAATAAAAACCTCTTTCTCTGCCCACCAAATGGCAGGTTTTCACATAGGTAATCAAAGTGGATGAGCCGCCCTTTTGCAGCCTGCATGCCCAGAATTTCATTCCTTGAAAATTTCTTATCCACCATTCCCTGTTAGCATGCAGGCTTTGAAATATAGCTACCTAGGACAGAGAGCTGTGTGGGGTGGAAGGCTTTTGTTTAAAATGCAGATTAAGGATAAATGCAGACCTCCACAATCCCAGTCTGTACTAGCACCTCCTACGTGGCTTGCTTTCAAAAGCCTCGCACTGTCCTGAAGACAAGCCCTCTGCTGAGCCCTCCACGAGGACTGGTGCACCTGCCAGTATCCTTGCTGCTTTTGCTTTATCACCTTAGAAACATGGACGTCCAATTGTGGATTTGGTCTAGTTTCAGCCAGGCAAATGGAAGGACAAGGTATGGTTTCGAAATACCTGAGACTCCTTTCCAGGTCTGCAGGAGGGCAGAATCCATGCTGGCTTCTCATGTTCTCCTAAACACACAGCCAGAAAGCCAGGTGGGAGCCAGGTGCTGTGGGTCTGGTGTGGGGCAAAGGGGAAGGCACTTGACTGGGATTCTGCGGACATGGGGTCAAGACCTGGCTCTACTTCTGTTTATAATAAACAGTTTGTCTGGTCTTTGTCGTGGGTTCCTGGGACAAAGTTTCTAAAACCTTTGGACTTTCCCATGATAGGCGGGTCTATGATCCACCTGAGTTCATGGTAATGAATTGGCTTAGGAAGAAGGCTGGTAACCAGAAAGACCAACCGCATGACTAGCAGGTTGGGGCTTTGAGCCTGGGGAGGGGTGGGTGACTGGAGAGTGAGTTATCGATTACACCTGTGTGATGAAATCCCAGGGAAAGTTCTGGACCCTCGGTGGTGAGCACGTTGATGTGTTATAACGGAGGGTGATATGATCTGATTCCATCAGGAGAAGACAAGGGTCCCAGATTCACCACCACCATCCCCACCCTCACCTTATGTGTCTTCATAGGTTGGTCCTGATTTATATCCTTTAAAATAAAGTTATAATTGTAAGTGTAAAATTTTCCCAAGTGTTTGGAGTCATCTACCGGTGATCAAACCTAAGGGAGGTAATGGGAATCCCTCAGATTTGTTAACTATTTGGTTAGAAGTGGGCTGGCCTGGGGCCCCCACTGGCAGTTGACATCTAAGTGGGAACAATTTTGTTGGGGACCATGCCTTTAACTTGTGAGGTCTGTGTGAACTCCAGATGGATAATACGGACCTGAAATGACTCTTACGAGCAAGTCCTTTCCCTCCTCATTGCAGTTGGATTCCTCTAATCCTCCAGAATGGGGTGAGGCAGGTGTCTCTCTCCAGTTCAGTATGAAAAAGCAGAACTGAAATGGGCCGCTGCCTGTTTTGTGCTGGGCTGCCAGCGTATGCAGAGTGGAAATCCTCTCCCATTCCCCACCCACCTGCTCCTCCTGTGGGAACTTGGACAGTCCCCAGTGTCAGTGGGACCTTAATGGAAGCCACTACCCGTTGCCCTGAGGAGAAACCTGGGGGTTGCTCTATTCCTTACCCCCTACTTCCAGTCTGCTAACAAGTTCCACTCATCCTGCCCCCTCAAGATTCTTCTCAAATCCCTTTTCTCTTCTCCCCACACTTTGGCGCTGACCCTTGTTCAGGCCCAGGGAAGGTCCAAGTCTGTGGGTGAGCCTCCAGCTAAATACAGATTTGTTCAGAAAACTGAGGGGCTGAGACCACAGCCTGGGGAGTGGGACATCAGTGACTTCAGCTTGAAGAGATGAGGAGAGTCAGGCTACCAGTGGCTCTGTCTCTCTGCCAAACATGTCTTGGTAAAGCGAGGGGCTACACCTGAGCCTCAGATCTTGTACCAGTTTTATTCAGAGCAGTATCACCTTTACCTTTTTTCCAATTATCCCCAATTTCGTTTCAATTATCCCTAGACTTTGGACCTGAAGCAATCAGAGAACAGATGAGGATGAACTGTGTGAAGGTAAGTGTGCAGAGGGGACGGTGGAGAGAAGCTGGAGCCCAGGACCTGCCGTCGCCATGGCAACAGAGGACCGCAGGCTCCACCCACTGGAAATCTCCTGACTCTTGGAATGAAAGGCAGATAATTCAAGGGTTTAACCTAACGTCTTTGCAATTTGAGTGATTATCTGAGCAACTTGTGAGAGAGTCAAAATGAGGTCTCCATGCTCAATGAGGCATATTCTCCAACCACACATCACCCCATGAATACGGGGAGAGAGAGAGAGAAATAGACTGGGCACCGGAGTCTCCGGACAGGACCAGAAGACAAAAGGACACGGTGAGTAAGGGAGCAGAAGGGAGCAGAATGCAGCTCCCGGGACCAAAGCTCCTCTTGATCCCAGCCACGGGGACATTCCTGTGTGCCCTCCAGAGGTCCACAAACCTGCCCTGGCCATTTAACAGATGCCTCACCCCAAACTAGGCACTGGGGCAAGAAAACAAATAAATAACTAATCTCCATCCTTAAAGTATAGTTTGGAGAAGACAAATGTGAAAAGGGATTGAGAATCTAGACGAAAGAGACAGGAACCGTTTATAATCAAGTTCCCACATTTGGGACCAGTACCCTTACCTGCTATGTTTCCTATATGGTTACTTATTTAATCCTCAGAACAGCTTGGTGAAACAATTATTGTATCTCCATTTTACAGATGAAGTAACTGAGGGCGAGAGTTTAAATCACTTGCCCAAGCCACATGGCCATTATGAGGCAGAGCTAGGATTCAAACGGAGGTCTTTGATTCCAAAACTTTACGTTCCCTTCATTATACCATTCTCCCTCCAAAATATTAAACCCTTCCCCCCTCAGCTTAATGCCATCTGCCCCAAAGCTCTGCCTGCACCCTCTGTCTTCATCTCCGTCCTCTCGTTCCAGGCATACTTCACATATTGTTATCAGTTTCCCATCCCATGCACAGGCCATGAGGATTCGTTAGCTGGAAAAAAAGCAAAGCCATTTTCCAGATAAAAAAAAATCGTTGCTCTCCCCACAGGTTTAGAATGAGGAAAAATACCTATGATCAACATTATAATATAAAGATGAAGGTGGCTGAAGGATAAGCCCTCCCTGCTGGGTGAGCTCCCTGTTCTGGAAGAAAGCCAATGGCCTTGCGGCCCAGGTGTGTGAAGCCCGAGCTACCTGCCGATGCCTATAACCATAAGCTCTCTGGGAGCCCGGCAGCTCTTCCTGCCCACAAGAGAGGAAGTCGGCAAAGAGACTGTAATCGAGAAAGTGAGAGGGTTGAATTCTGGGATGGCGAGAGATTGCGCGAGGGTAACTCAGAAAGCAGAAGGCTGAGGGGTGAGGAGGAAGTGGCTCCGGGAAAGAGACAGGGAAGGAAAGAGAGCAAAAGGGATAGGGAGTGGGGAGCAAGGAAAAGAAGGGAACTTCTCAAAACCCAGAGCGAGGGATTGATCTAGTGGTGACCTACTTTTCTGTATCGTCCAACTTTTTCTAGAGGTTATGAAGAGAAGGCATTAGACTTGGAGACACTGAGACCCAATGCCCTTCCTGGAGAATTTACTAACAATACCACAAAACCAACTATTTCTGCTTTTTCTTGTTTACTTTTAAGAAAGCATGCACATTACTGTGTTGTTCTGCTCATCAGTCTCTTAAGATCCTCTCTAAACATCTGTTTGCCAAATAACAGCACTTTGTGGCATCCCCAGTTGGACTTATTCCCAAACAAATTGGGGACCTCTGCCATGGGAGCTAAACCAGGAAAGGGGTGATCTGTCCCCTCAAGGCAGTGTCCACTGTGGGCTAGACCTGTCCTGGGAGGCAGAGGGAAATGCAGGGAAAGAGCAGGCATGGGCCCTGCCCTCTGTGGGCTTCCAGTGGGACAGAGAGCTGGGGCACCCACAGCTGTGACTGGGCGATCAAGTGAGCAGTGGTGGCCTTCACAGAAACAGTGCAGGGAGGACGAGCAGGTCTGGAGAAGATGGGGCAGGTGAGTCCCGTGTTCGACGGGCTGAGCTCAGGCGAGTGCTAAATGAAGTAGCAATGTCCAGTAGGTGGCCAGGGAAATAGATCGGCCCCTCAAGAGAGAAACGTGGCTGGAGATGAAAACTGAAGCCACAGGAATGGACCGTCCAGGGAATGAGAAAAGAAGGCAGCCTGGGAAGCAGTTCATCTCTATTTGGATGAATAATTGATTCTATGCTTAGGTACTGAAGACATCAATGGAAATGTTGAGTTGGAAACTACAGCAACAAGGTAAGTTGGCACAAGATCCCCACAGTCGTCCAAGTGTCAATGTGGCAGGGTGCCAGGCTCCCCTTGCCCCTTTGGCTGTCTTCTCAACAATTTCTAGCTTGGCAATGTCCTGCCAAAAAGTCTGCCTAGAAGTGAATACAATATCACTGGTATAGAGGCAAAGACAACCTTCCCCTCTGCCATTCTAGATGTTTATACTCCCATTATTGCAGCTCAAACTTGTGCTAAGCTTCCTGGCTACACATCACACTGATGACTCATGGTGGCTTTGCCGCCTGTATTCATTTCCTATGGTTGACATAATAAAGTACCACCCTGGTGGTACAACAGGAATTTATTCCCTCTCAGTTCTGGAGGCTGGAAACCCAGAATCAAGGTGTCAGCAGGGCCATGCTCTCTCTGAAACACGCAGAGGAGAATCCTTCCTTGTGTCTTCCTAGCTTGGGGTGGTGGCCGCCAATCCTTGGCATTCCCTGCCTGACAGCTGCCTCGCTCCGACCTCTGCCCCTGCCATCATTTGATGTTCTCCTGCTGTATCTGTGTCCAGACTTCCCCCTTCTTATAAAGATATCATGCATATCAGATTAGGATCCACCCTAATAACTTGACCATAACTTGATAACATCTGCACAAAAACCTTATTTCCAAACTAGGTCTCACTCACAGGTATGGGGTTAGAACCTGAATATACCTTTGTTGGGAGACAAAGTCCAACCTCTAACACCGCCAGATAAAACCTCCAAACTCTCACTTGCTGCTCTTTCCTTCCTAAGCCTCACTGATCACCAAGCATAAGTCTCAGTTTCCCTTGGTGCCGAGAAAGTCAGAGCCAGCGCCCTGGGGAAAGGGCGCCGCTGAGAATGTGAAAGCCGCAGGGCTTCTTGGGCGGTCGGTCGGGTCTACAACCTCAAAGTGAGGAACCAGAGGAGACGTGGCTCATTCACACTCTCAGGTTTCTAGCTTCATACCCTGCCTCTCTCCACCTCCGTCCCAGTCTCTCTTTCTGTGTCTGTCCCTGTGCCTCTCTATCTCTCCTTTCTCATCTTTCTCCCCTTCACACATGGGCTCCAGTGAGCTCATGCCCGCACACCCTCACACGCGCCACCCTGCCTGTGTCAGCACAGGCACAGAGGAGACAGGCAAGAAGTCAAACAAAGGAAACCCCAAGAGGCAGCTGGACACCCACCACGGTTTGAATCTACAGGGTCAAGAAAGCACTGGAAACTGGTGATGAAAGACACTGACACTGCTGCCAGATGTCCAACATCATGACTAATTGATCTTTTTCTCAGTTTCAATGAGGAACGGAGCTTCCAGGAGAAAAAAAAAGGCTCCTAAAAACTGAATGAGCCCTCAATTAGTTCTACAGTGTGGGATTCATGATTTTCAAAAACCCAGAGTTGTGCCAGAACACTGAGCAGGTTGCTTAACTCAAAATATTGTTCTAGTTCTTGTCCTGTGTTTTGGAGAAATGGGGAAGTCAGCCAGCGCACTGTTTGGTTGATGAGATGTGTGCAGCCCTTTGGTCTATGAAGCAAGCAAATCCAACATTAACACCCCCCAGAATTACTCAGAGCATGAGTTCTTGCTTGGAAAAGTAGTAATATTTGCTATAAATAAATACATCTATTACTTGATTATTTCGACTTAGGAAATGATTATTATTTAATTATGTAATCAGTTAGGCTTAGGAATAGGCTGTCCCTCAAACTGAAAACCATCAACAAGGTGGAAAGGCAAATATCTCTGATTCTTCATTTCTTCCCTAAATCCAGTTCTGCTGCAAGTCCCGTGAGCTCTTCCTCCACGGTGAGTCCAAAGCTCGTGCGTTTCTTCCCATCACCCCCACTGCCAGCAGCATGTCTGATCCCTCCTCCCATCCATGGTGGACGGATGCAAAATCTTCGCTGGCTTCCTGCCCCGCCCCTTCATGCTCCCTTACGCACCATTAGCCAGGGAGCAGCCAGCACAACATCTGAATAATGTAAATGAGATTATGTTCCACCCATAAAATCCTTCAGTTGCTTCCAATCACCTGTAGGATAAGAACCAAATTAACGGTGGCCTGACTGCCTCTACGGCCCTGCTGTTCTCTCTACAACCTCGACAGCCTTCATTTAGGTCCTGAGGTGCAGCAAGCCTGCTCAGATGGCAAGTATTTGCACTTGCTATTCTTTTTGCCCAGAAAGATTTTTTCCCTGCTTGACACATTTCTGGCTCTTTCTCATGATTAGTTCTCAGACTGAACACCAGCCACTCAGAGCAGCCTTATCTCCACAACCCCTACTAACACAATTTCCCCATCACCTTGCTTTGTTTTCTTCAAAGCACTCATAAAAATCTAAAATAATTCATCTGCTTTCATGTTTCTCTTCCCTCCATGAAAGCAGAAAGCCCGTCTATCTTTTTGAAATCACTGAACCCCCAGAACCTAGAACAGCATCAGACCTATGGTCAAGTACTGAACGTTTGTTGAGTGAATGAATGAAAAAGTACTTTAACTTTTATGGCAGACTGAGGGTTAATAGCTCCAGTCTGTGGGAATCTTTATTATTTAGCAAGGAAAACAGGAGGAGGCCCAAAGAAGGCTGCAGAAGCTACGAGTCAGGAGCTAAGAAAACATTCTCAGTCCAGATAACAATACTTGGACAGCGGCCTTTTTCTTTCTCTGACATTGAATATCAAGAAGGATGTTAGGCCAAAGGACAGGCGATTTGAATCTGAAGATGAGATAGATAACAAAGAAGAGGTCAAAAAAGAGGGAGACAGGGCTCTGTAGCCAGACTGAGTGATCCAAGGAGAGGAGCTGTTTCATTTTCTGACCCCTCCAGCTAGCACTAATGAGAACAGGAATAAATCAGCATTGTTTGCTTCCTAACACTGACTCATCTCCTGCTGTTCCCCTTTTCTCCCTCTGTTATCTTGTTCCTGGAAGAAATGAGTAAAATTAAAGTAGAACCAGAAGAGAGAAACAGAAGGAAGTCGGGAGATTGAGGAGGAGGGAGAATATGGCATGATACGCAACAGAGTATCTCTCTGGTAAGGGATAGAGGGTGTGATTTTTTATTTTTCTAAAATAAACATGTCACCTGTATAATTTAAAATTTTTTAAACATATTTCTGTTTTTAAATATTAGTTTAAAATTTTATATTATAACAAAAAGAAACCCGATCATGAAGTACAACCTACGTACTGCGACATCCCACAGATGCCGAATGCCATCCATCCCTACGAATGACCACCTGACCCGGGGCTGCAACGGTGTCGGCACGGTGATCCCCTTGGTATCTCCCCAAGTCAGCGTGGGGTTGATGAAAAGCCAAACGGCCACACAAGCTCAGGGCAGGAGAAAGGAGGACTCGAAAGGCAAGCCATAGGCATTTCATCTACGCCCCCGAGGAGTTCGGAGCAAAGCGGCTGACAGGCTTCCTGCTCGCAGCAGGCACTGACACCGGTTGCCCACAAGGGGGCAGAAGCCAACCAACCGCCAGCTCGGCCCAGGGGGAGCTGCGCGGACGGGGTTTAGTCCTCGCAGCACCACCCGCTCCCGAAGGAGGAAAGGCCCCCAAAGACAAGCCCACCTGGAGGACCAGAGCTGTGACTTTTGAGGTCAGATTCAGGACCCCCTCGAATCCTCAGATCCCAACAGATCAAGGGAATCAGACTGTACTTCCTCCTAAATCTCTGGTCCTCAAACTTAGCTTGACAAAGAGACAGTGCGACACTCACTGAAGATCAAATCTGAATAATCTCGTCTCCGAGCCCACCTCCGTGGTTTATTTTCTTTAGCTGTATTTGTGAACAATTCCATGAACACCCACCGCCCCACACGTACACACATGCACACGTACTCGCCTTTCCCCTGGTTGTGAACCCACGAACACACCAGGCTTGCTTTTTTTTTTTTTTAATATAGTTGATATATAATATTACATTGGTTTCAGATGTACATACAACATGGCGATTCGATAATTATATATACATTACTAAAAGCTCACCGTGGTAAGTGTAGTTTCCCCCTGCTCCCACACCAAGATGCTACAGTTTGATTCATTATATTCTCTATGCTGTACTTCCATTCCTGTGACTGATTTATTTTACAGTTTGAAATTTGTGCCTCTTTATCCCCTTCACCTGTTTCACCCCCTCACCCACCTGCTTCCCCTGGGGTAACCAACAGTCTAGTGTTAGTATTGATGGGTCCATTTTGTTTGTGTGTGTGTTTTCTATATTAAACAGAGTTGAAATCACGTAGTATTTGCCTTTCTCTGACTTATTTCACTTAACACACCATGCTGGTCTTTCTCTAGAATCAATGGTTCTCAGACTTCATATGTGTCAGAATCACCTGGAAGGCTGTAAAAACACAGATTGTTGGGTACCACGCCTCGAGTTTCTGACTTCAGAGAACTGAGTGGATATGATGCTGCTGGCTGGGGGCCCCCCACACTCTGAGAACCACCATCATCATTAACACGGTACAGAGGGATTTGTCTCTGTTCATTTCATTATCCTTAGGCACGTGAAATAGCTCAGAAACACCCACCAAATAAGGAAAAGGGACTAATGTCTGCTGAGACTACTGTGTGCTGGAAGCTCTGCATTCATTATCTGTCTGTTTAATCTGCACAAATGCCTGGGAAGTTGGTATTATTATCCCCACTTTCAAATGAGAAAACAATGGGTTATTTGACCAAGGCCATTACCTAGCAAGTGTCAGAGCCTGGATCTGATCTGGTTTCAAAGTTCATGCTGACTATTCTACCTCCCACATGAAAAGTGGATGAACTGAAATGAACAGAAGTGTCAGAATAAGTGGTGTTTAAACAAAATGAGAAAGTTAGCCGTGTAGGAAAGCTCTGCGGTTACTGTTGGTGTCAGAGCTGGAAATGAGGCTGCCCCTGTGGCCCGTGAACCACACAACTCTTGGAGGGATGGCCAGACTAAGCAAAGAGTTCACTGATGTTGCAGACGAAGTAGCTACGGGCAGGCATAACTGCCTCGCAGAAGACTATACATTATTCAGAACAGAAAGGAGTTTCTATTTTGGCCCTCTGAGAAGAAGTGGCATTTGTACGAAAGGGTGTTGGGGATGTTTGTTAAAAAGCTTTTTGCAGATCAGAAATCCCCAAGCGGAGGCTTGATGAATGCAAAAAGCGGAAGAACAAAATGTGGTACAAAGCTTAAATGCCCGAGAAACTGATTAACACCCCTCACAGATTTTAGGTTCCTGCCTTAAAATGAAAGTGTTTGTTTCCTTAAGCAGTTCCTTTCTGTTTTATTAGGCAAACAGTAAGCATTTTGATTCTGACTTTTTTGGGTAGTGTGTATCTGTGTGTGTGTGTGTGTGTGTGTGTGTGTGTGTGTGTGTGTCAGGAGGGAGACTTTCCATTCAAACTAATGTACCATGAGGAAATGTGTCTTTTGCATAAAAAAATTTTGATATCCGAAACAGACTCATGGTTGGTATGTCATGCACAACAGTTAAATGGATTTTCATTAATAGCAATAATCCGTGTGAAAAACTCTAATTTCAACATATTAGGTAACACAATTTAAATCAACCAGCAGAGCCTCCTCAAACAAGGCATTGCCTTCCAGAAATGTGCCATTTAATTGGAGTAGTCTGATAGACTGTTACTAATTATGGTAACTGTTATGGAGTGAATGTTTGTATCTTCCCCAAATTCTCATCTTGAGATCCTGACCCTCAAAGGAGTAGTCTTAGGAGGGGTCCCCTTTGAGAGGTGACTAGGTTATGAAACTAGAACCTTGATGAATGGGGTCAGTGCCCTTATAAGAAGAAACACCGGAGATGACTTTTCTCCTGGGCACGTGAGGACACGATGAGCAGGCAGCCGTCTGCAGTCAGGAAGCGAGCCCTCCCCAGACACCAGCTGCTGCCCCTTGAGCTGGGCCTTCCCAGCCCCGGAACCGTGAGGAACCCGTCTGCTGTTGACGCCGCCCAGTCTGGGATAGCTCGTTTGACGGAGACAGTAACCGTGACCCCACCAGGAAAGAAGCCCCACAAACTGCTTCTTTCTTCACATCCTCTCCTGTGTCTCCTAGTCCTGTTCTGGCTTTTCCTCTGCCAGCTGCCATTTAAACACTTCCAACTCTCCTAGTGTCCGTGTTGCACCGGACTCTCATTCACCTGACACACGGAGACCTGGTTTATCCTCTAAGTCAAAGGCAAGCTGATGCTCCCTCTCAACGCCTTTGCACGGATCTTCACTGCCCGCAAAGCGGACGTGACGCTAGCTGTCAAAGTCTTCCGCAATCCAGCAGCAAACCGCCGCCCAACTTGTCCCCTTCAGCCCCTGTGAGCCTCAACCCCAGGCTAGCTGATGGGCACTTGCTGTCCCTGAACCCACTGCAGAGCTTCCCACTTAAAAGCCAAGGGCACCAACTGCACCACTTGTTCACTGTTCAGCATAGGCTGCCATGAGATATTGCTCAGTCTCATGGCTTGTCAGGATTCCCAAGAGGAATCCTATCCAGAACAGCTCAAGGGAACTGGGCATGAAAGGCCTTCTGGCGTCTCTGCTAGGCTCCTCAGATTGATTAGGGGCTTTTCAACACAGACCTCCACTCAAATGCACCTTGTGATTACGGCTTATTTCTTTTATTCTGCCTCTTGCTTTGGCATGCCGTTTGGGTCAATTGGTACTTGTTTCTAACAAAGGTAAAATAAGAGAGTCGATTTCCTCTGGTCTCTAAACAACATTTGAGGTCATTGTTTCAGACTGATAACAATAAAGTCAAATAGCAGCATACATACAAATTGTAAAATGCTTTTCTTATTACTCTTTCTCACCACCGTAGTGGCTGATTAGCCATTCGGTTCTGTTTAGGAAAATGATTACATTTAATTAAGTGTTATTCTGAGATCAGAAACAACAAGCGCTGGCAAAGTGGGATAGGTGGGTCCCACCCTCCAATGCCGCTCCCCAGCAACAACTGCATATATACAACATATATTGTTTGTTTAAGAGCTGTTGAGCCTCAGGAAACTTCGGCCCTGTTCATCCATACTTTTGCCATAATTGATTTCCAAGTTGGCAAAATTAGAGAATCACTATCATGCTGGGTTTTTGGAACTCA
The DNA here is from genome assembly GCF_030020395.1 of Manis pentadactyla. NCBI lineage: Eukaryota > Metazoa > Chordata > Mammalia > Pholidota > Manidae > Manis > Manis pentadactyla. Next base: position 9,195,703 of record NC_080031.1, on the reverse strand, counting down.
AAATAGTTGAATGATTCAGAGAGGAATTGCTTAGAATTGCTGCTCTGGAGAGTGGTGGAGGGGTCCTCATGGGTGTTCAGGGTTTTAAATTTAGTATTTCAGACTCAGATTATTTTAGATTTCTGGATTTTAGTATTTCAGGATTTTCTTATTTTAGAAGTTTTGCTTTTACACAAATATTTCTGAAATCCTGTTGGAGACAAAACCTCACTCACATGAGTATAATGAGTAGTCAGCCTTGGTCTCCTCCTGCCACCCACTATTTCCGGTGCCTCAGTGTGTGTGTGTGTGTGTGTGTGTCCCAAATTAGGAACTTCCAAAATCTAAAAAGTCATTGATGCTGCCCTCTGCACCCTAGCCCACTGCTTCAAGTCCAAACCCTTATCCAGACATGTAAGCTCTCCAACAGATGACCTAATGGGGACCCAGGTCTCCCTGCTCAGGTCCCCTTGCTGCCTCTAGGTCCCAGTTACACAGTCCTGCCCCCTGCCCTACATACTTGCTTTGATCCATTTTGACAGTTGCTAAAAAGCTAACAAGCAATTACTGATCACCTACTATGTATCTTTTTGCATTACACTAGACATTTTCATACTCAATCCTCATGCTAATGCCACCAGGAATTTTTCAACTGAGGAATGAGATTCAGAAACTTGTGATACAATAATAAGTATTGGGTTATCTGTGACTCTAAAACTTCAAGTCTTCCTACTACGTATGTTCTCCTGCTCTTGGTGTCTCTTCAATGCTCAATTTCACCTCTACAAAGTCTACTTCTGCTCAAGGCCAGAACGCACTATCTACCTCCTGCTAAAACCTTCTCCTTACTCTTCAGAATACATTGCCCTCCTTGGAATCAGCACATACTGCTACTTTGGTATTTTACATAAGGTCTTGAATTTTCTGTATTTCATGCATGTATGTGGTACTTCGCCAGCTAGTCTGAAAGCTCCTTAAAGCAGAAACCATGAGTTGCCAGGGGTGTTTACTCGATACAATGTACAGAGTAGGTGCTAAAGGGCTATCTGTTAAGGAACATGACACTACCAGATGTATCTAAGTCACTCTTGCCGCAGTCCCTCTCCTGCAGTTGAACTAACTCAAGAGAACACCCGGCTAGCTTAAAAGAAGCAGACACATGCTTAACAAAAAAGGAGTTTTTTGGAGAGGAGAGAGGCAAAGAGTCAAACTTTGGAGGTATTTTAGAAGCTTGTTCTATCTTTAATGATTACTATAAAGGATAAAAAGTAAAAAGAGATCCATGATTATAATTCAGGGTTACATGGAGATTAGGACTAGAGCTGTGTGGCACATCCTCCCAGGAAAATGCCCGTGATGAATGGCGTCTCTGAGAACATCAGTCTCAGTTGCCTACAAACACATATTTAGCACCTACTCTGTATAGACGCCATTGGGACTACTAAGTGGTATAAAAGTCTTTGAGCAAACTTCAAACTCCGAGTGAAGGCCACAGAAACATATGACGTGCCAGGTGCATACCATCCGCCCTAGGCTGCTTACATTATGCCCCTTGTAACATCTTTGCCTTTTACAACTTTGCACTGAGGCAAAACCAGACCGAATCAAAAACAACTGAATGCAACAAATTTGTGGGTTACTAGTTTGTGACAAAAGTGACTGATAAGAATCAAAGGATATATGTTGACCTTCGTGCTAGGGATTGTAGAAGAAACAAGAGAAATTTATTTCTCAATAAGCGAAATACCTACTTTAAAGCAAGACTAAGTTTTATGGAATGTTTAAATGTGCTTTAAAAGACTAACAGAATCAGTGCAAAGTTATATCCTTCTGAGTATGATTACATAAAAGTATTTTAGAGATTAAAAAATACTAGTATGGACACAGGTGTTCAGGAGAGGTGGCGTTAACAGTAAATTCCCTGAGACGGCCCATCAGAAAGCAAAGCCAACTGTAGCTAAGGCTGGGTTTGCGCCCGTTTCTACTTTGATAATCCAGCTTCTGCCAGACACCAGGGGTCTCTTCTAAGAGTTTCACAAGTGTTCATCTTTAATCTGAAGACTTCACAATGGAGAACAATTTCAAAGCCAGGCAAGAGCCATCTGACTAGAAAAGAGCCAGCCTGGAAAGTGGGAGAAGATGAGGACACCGTTCTCCTACGGATTCCATTTCTACAGAGACCCATCCAGTGAGAGACACCCAGCCAATCTGCAGGATATTAAAAGCTGTAGACACAGTCACCCTTCGCTGTGACTCAGAGAACTGAGTCAGTGTATTATTCATGGGGCAGCTTCTAATTTTTATGGTTTTAAAGCCCACAAACGCAGCCTATGTCAAGAGCAGCTGTTCTAGGCTGCCATTGAGAAGCCTGTCTGAAATCGTACGTGTGTCTTATTTTAACAGTTCCCAAAATGTTTCAGCAACACGGAATTCAGCTCATGAGCTTGCTGAGAACTGGTCCCACACAGTCCTCGTCATTATCCCTGGAACCTGCAGGAATCCAGCAGCCCAGGCAATACCTCCCGGATGAGTCGGGCGTGTGGAACAGAGGCGTAGAGTTCCTTCGCCCCCGGAGCGCAGCGTCTCCCTGGGGGCAAGTTGACTTTCTCAGCTCTGCTGACCCCTGGAGAAGGAAATAACGATCTCTCCCAGTGACTGAAACAGAACCAGCCGTAGAAGCAAAGTGAATTCAACCACTGAAGGGTCAGCTGGCCAGTGACAAGCGTTGTCCTCTCACTGTGGGAGGAGGAAGAGCACAGAAGTCCAGGGTCTACATCCAAGTCACGGATGAATGAATGAATGAAGTCATAGTTCTCTGAAGATGCTGACTGACATGGTGAAAGAGGCATCTTAACAACACCAGCTGCCGTTACTGAACATTATTATGTGCCAGCCACGCTTTTAAGAACTTTACCTGTATTATCTCATTTTGCCCTCCCAAGCCTCTGGGGTATAGACCGTTATTATCCCCATTGTACAGAGAAATAGATAACTCAGCTCACTTGACTTGAAATCACAAGAGGCACAGGTTATTAAGATGTGAACTGAGGCATTCTTCCTCCGAGCTCTTGAACTCAGTGCCCTACAGCCAGATTCACAAAACATTTAGGACACGTACAGAGAAAGCACTGCATATTCACTCATGGCCCCTTGGGCAGGGATTATAAATGGCTTGCGTTCTAGTGGGACTGGCCAATGGCTACAGCCAGGACTGTGGCTCAGCAGGAGGAGCATGAGAGCTGTCAGCCCAGGACACAGACAGGAGGACAAAGGAGGGGAAGCTAAAACTTCCTGGAGAAGGTGCGGCGCCACGGGATTTTGAAACATAATGTAAATTAGAACTGGAGATGCATGTGGCAGATTGCTTGCAAAACTGTCCACAATCTTTCACTGCTCCCTGTATCCTCGCCCCTTGCAGCTGACTTTGCAGCTCTTCTCATGAAAAGCTTGAATCTGATTCTCTGTGTCTTGAGTCTGTGGCCAAAAGTGTGCAGTGGAAGTGTTGTGCCAGTTCCAAGCTGAGGCTTCACATGGTTTTTCTCTCTTAAACTTTGCCACTGACATGTGACAAGCCTGGCTGGCCCCCAGATGATGACATGCCACATGGTACAGTCACCCACATCACCCCAGGTAAAAGCCCATCAACCGTCAGACATAAGAATGGACCCACAGTAGACCAGCCGTCTCCCAGGCAAACCACCGACACCTCACTTGAACCCAGAGTGAGTTCAGCCGAGGTCAGCCAAGCGTGGCCCAAATTAACCGAACTGCGCAGCTGACCTCTAGTCCCTGAGCAGAAGTCAAGGTTTATGGTTATATGCCCCTGAGGTTCTGTGGTTGTTTGTTATACCGCTGTATTATCATAATAGAGGTAGGCAGGACCTCTCCATAGAACAAAAACCAGTGTGATACAAACCACATGGCGGTCTCACTACACGTTGCTCATTTTAGTAGAGAAAAAAGGATGCTTCTGTTGGCCCGCACAGCCTTTCTCAGACTTGACACTATCGGCATTTGGGGCCTGATCATTCTCAAGGGGGACTATTCTGTGCACCCTATGATGTTTAGCAGCATCCATGGCCTCTACCCACTAGATGCCAGCAGCACCCCCAGTTTTGACAATGAAAATGTTTCCACACTGTCAAATGTCCTCTAGGGGGCAAAATAACTCCCAGTGGAGACACCCTGGTCCAGAAACCAAAGCAAAGTTCAACTATCGAATGTAACACAGTCTTCCTAACCTGGTCATATTTTCTATAAAACAGTTCCAGTAGTAGAACCAAGTTCAGGCCCCGTGTGGACACAGTGCCTTCGGTGAGAATGTGTGGTATTGGACCGGTCAGAGCCAGGTGGGGCTCAACAGAGAGCCTCTGTGAGCTGTTTCAGCTCGTGTAAAAGCCTGCTCTGGGGAGGGCAGGTGTTGCTTCAGCATACCATGTGCTGTCCATACAGGGAAGTTCAAAGAAAGCAGAAACTAAAATGCAGAGAGGCAGGAATCACAAGTCAGCGCATAGATCAGACCACTGGCGTCCAAAGATTTCTTCCAGTTTCCCTGTGACTTAAACTCCTGCTCCTGGTGCATTGTTTTTCACATCTAGGTTGTTGCGCAAAAGAACAGTTCCTGATCCCATTCCCATGCATATCTGTATATTTACATGACAGTCCTTATCAGACAGTTTCTTAATTCGGGGCTAAGAAAGATGGTTAGCATTTCTCCTGTTCCAAAGCTAAAGTTTAAATGAACATCTCCAAAATCATAATTGTGATTTCCAGAAGCTAATTCCGCCTCATGAGAGAACCCCACAGCCAGGTCTCGGAAAAACTTGTGCACCCCAGCTTAATCAGCCCATTCACTTGTTCCTGACGACAGAAAACAGTGTAAGAAGAAGGCTGTGAGGACCAACGGAGGCATCCTGTTTTCTCTACTCTAACTCACCGATTACCCACACATTTCATTGATAAGCATATTTGAGACTTGTATCCTTTGGGGCCTCAAATCAATTGCTTACCTTTCCCACAACTCCATTTTCCTCTAGTTAAAAAAATAACAATAACCTTTTACTTTTCCTGCTTCACGGGAAAAACTGATAGATTCAACATAAATGATAATGTGTTCCGCAAATCCATGAAAAATAAAGAGAACATCCATTAAGAAAAAGAAGGGCAAATGCAAATTGAAGCTATCTTGAACTCTAAAGTTTAGCATCCCCCAGGCAACTCTGTCTTCCTGATTTATTTCGTTTCCCAGGGGAACTGTGCCCAGCCGTGCATTTTAGGAGTGCTTCAGATAAACAGGCGAAGTCATAGATTCTTGGTGTCTCGGTGTTGGACGCTGCCAGACTTTATGAAAGTGAGCTATTAATTCACTCTGTGATTCAATTGTTATTTTTCCTGCAGGGCTTTGTGGTGATGGTTCAGCTTTGTGAACACAGGAGTGTACTGGGGCAGAGAGGAGAGAAGAGGGTTTGAGAGTTGAGGTTCCCTCTATGGCTGTTTTGGGGAATTCGCACCAAGTCTACGTGTTAGCCAGGACCAATTAACCACAGGTTTCAACAAGTATGACTCCTTTGGTGGGACAAGCAATGCAAAGAATGTCTCCACTGGCCAATGGTGAAGAATGCTGCAGAATGCACCGTCAGAGGCAGCCGTGCATTACCTGCAAGGCTAGGTGACAACCCCAACATGCCCTGAGCCCAGCAGTCCGTCTAGGGGCAGCAGGTGATGCTCAAGGGCACTTGACACCCAGACGAGTCCACACCCACAGGGGCTGCAGACGCTAAACTGGAAAGAAAGAGGGAAGGCTTGCCCTTGCCCCTATCGTGCCCACAGTCCAATCACCCTCTCCTTGTCTCTGCAAACCTACAAATACACTGAGAGGGAAATGACAGTCTGCATGTGTACAGTGCCTTGCCAAACTCAGCACTTTTTCATAAATTATCTTGTTTGAACCTCTAACATACGTAGGAGAGAGATCATAATCCAGATTTTTTAAATGAGGAAACTGAGGTCACTGAAGACCTGGCTTGTGGTCACAGGGTAAATGCACAGAGGAATCAGGGTTGGAACACAGTTTTACTGACTCCAAACCGTGAGCTCTTCCATCCATGTTTGCTTCTCCAAGCAGACCTAGAACATTCGAAACCATGGCCTCCAGGTGATGTTTCAGAGAGGCCGCAGCCATTCACATCACCTTCACCTCCCCTCCCCTGACTCTTGTTCAACCCACGCGGCCCTAAGGAAGCTGGTGTCCACTGCTAAGGTGACCTGTTCAGAAACCTAATGCAAACAGGTGAGGCCACAGCGTTTCTTTCCCATGACGTGGAAGTCCTAGTGATCTCATCTGTTTCTCTGAGTGTCACTGACCACCCGGTAATACTACTGATAACAATGAACAAATGCTGACTGATTTAATGTGGCAAATGACACGAGTAACAGTTCACCAGCCCTAACTGGTTAAAATGCACCACGAGGTAGGTTTGCTATGCATGGTTAGGGGTTGAACTCTGTGGGGTTGCCCAGCCTGGGCATGAACAGAGCCCAAGTCCAGCCTGTGACACCCTTCAGCCAGCCTTGCCCCCTGGCACAGGGCTGTGTTCACTGTCTATAATGTTGCATATCAGTTGACCCCTTGCTTCTAAAAGGTAGCATCCACCCACAAGGTGGCCTTTTCCTAATTCACACCTATGTGCCCAGTGGGCTACAGCAGTGTGGTGCTACACCTATATCACATTTACCACAACCCTGCTGGGTAGATAACATTATCATCATTTTACAGGTGAGGCAAGCAAAGCTTAGAGGTTAAATGATTCGACTGAAGCCTCACGGCTGGTAAATAAAAAAGCCACACTACAAATCCCAGGAGCATAACCATGTTCTCAGGGTCCTTCCCAAGGATGGTCCGTCTAGCTCTCCCCCAGTGGCATGTTGACGATTCCCACACCCATCAGGTGCCATTGTGAGTGAGCTTCTGAAATTTCATTCAGGGAAGCAACCTCAAGATAATCATCAGAAAAACTACTTAAATGCTTCCTGCTTACAGATCTGAGCCAAGATCCTCAGCACAATTTTCGTAGGTGATGGCAAGTCACACTTTATCGTTCCTATTTCCCAAAAGAACTAGAGAAACAAAATTAGTGCCACTTTTTCAGTGCAGCAATGAGTTTTGGCTACCCTTCCTCCCATCTCCATAATTAAATATCCTTCCTTCTCAGCTGCCGTCACAGTAACAGCTTGGGTCACGTGGCTGTTATTGTACGATCTGCTTATGGAGCTGTTTGCAACCCTCACTCCAAGGCATCGTGACAGCTCATTTAGAATCCATGAAACATTTATTAACGGAGAGATAACCATGAGGCACAATCTCCTGATTGGAATTCTCTGGTTCCCTGGCAAGGGCGAGAGCAGGGGGCGCGGAATACCTCACAGGGACAGGCTGGGAGGCCCCGTTGTGTTGGGGAAGGAGTCCACTCTTGGAATTCCGAGCTAAGAAGCGTCAAGCCCTCCTTTCCAGCCGTGAGTTGTAAGCAAGTCAAGAAACCTCGCCGAGTCTCCATTCTTTCAAGAGGTTGTTGTGAGGCTTGAAGATAATGACAGTAAGAGGCCCGACCCCTGGGAAGGACTTAATAACTAGCAGCCGTTATAAATGAGAAGGTTGTAAAGGTGGGAAGTGGAGTGAAACAAAAAGAAAATTAAGACTTAAGGCTGCCGCTGAGGAGATAGGATTATTTAACTTAGCAGCTGTTTTGAAGCAGAAGTACTTTGAAACACAGACAGTGTGAGCAGTGGGAGAAAAGAAACAGGAAGGAAAAGATAGAGAGCTGTAGGGAATGCATGAGGGTGTTTTGTTTTTTTGTTTTTTGTTACCAAAATTGTAACTAGGGGAATGTCTTGCGATATCTTCTCTGTTGATCTTCCGTTCAGTGTATGATCTCATTTTTATGGTATAGGTGGTCCTGCTAGAAGCCAGGCAAACAGTAACCGGTATGGTGCCCGTTTTCTACCAAGACCTTGTTAAATAATTACTGAATGAATGAAAAGTAACTCTTTAACGGACCTAATGTCCCCATAAGAACACTTGGGCTCTATGAAAAAAGGGAGAAACTAATGCTTAATTTCTTCCTTCTGTGTCCTAGTTTCTGACATCTAAATGCGTTAAAGATTCGTCTTGGCAAAAGCATTTGGAAAAAAAAAAAAAAAAAGCAGAAATGTCCAGATGGATCTGACATGGGTGACAATCCCCAGAAGTGAAAAAGCTCAAAGATTGATGTATAGACCTCCTCCCTCCAGTCTCTGCCAGTGGAGTCTCATCCAACACTTTTCCATTAGATTTGTTTACAGCCAGAAAAATGAAACTGGCCCCAGGCTTATTGCAGCTCCCCTTGGCCAGCGCCGGTGGTGGCGGAGGCCGGGGCGCCCGCGGGGGGCAGGGCTCACCCCGAGCTGTGCTCTCCCGCCTTCCCTCCCTCCCTCCTTCCGTCCTTCCTTTTCTTTTTCCTTCTCTCCAACACCTTCCTCTTTTTTCTCTCTTTCCTTCTTCCTTCTTTGTCCTTTTCTTTCTCATCTTTCTTTGCCTGTGCTCTGGGATTGTCATTTGGCATCAGTGTTACTCAATAACGTGCTGCTTTTTGCTGAAGTTGCCTTGTCACCCTGGGTCCCCGAAGACCCCGCCTGTAGGTGCACATTCAAGATCCTTACATGACTTGTCCATTTAAACTCCACAGTGTGAGGGCCAGAAACATTTACATGCATTTCCCTCCTCTGGAAAATCTGCCCGAAGTCATCCTGTCCTATTTCACCTTGACCAAGATGACGCCAACTTCTCTCGTCCAAGACTTTTATTATAGACTGATGTCACCAAGGGCATTGGCCTGATTATCCCACATACAAAATAACTGCATTTTTCTCTGCTATCCTATAGCTCTGACATGTTGGTAGCAGATTGTAGCTACCAGGCATTGAGAACTTGCTATAGGCCCAGGGCTGCTCCAGGGTTGCTCACACAAATGATCTTTACTCCTCACCATCCCATTTTACAGATGAAGTAAATCATTTTACAGAGATCCCGCCCAAGGTCACACAGCTGATCGATGGTGGAGCTGGGAATTGAAAGCAGTTGTGTCAGACTCTGGATCGCTTTCTATTACATCGGGCTATCACAGAAGAGGTAAGGCCTTGGGCATGTGTATTCACAGTCATTCATTCAAAAGCATTTATGTGTGTAGAGCAGGCACCAGGCATGACACTGAGAGTCTGGTATGGGGGGGTGGACAAGTAATCCAGGGCTTAGGCAGAACCAAAGCAGCAGGTAAGCATTCGTTTTCCAACAACATCTACGTATCTCATCTGTGAGATTCTAAACTTTTTGAATGTGTGTGTGTGTGTGTGTGTGTCCCACAATTCACTTTTTGCTATGTGAGTAAGGTTTCTGCTTTAAAGAAGCAGACTGAAGTGTATATAGACTCTCCTAGTGCTTTCTGGTATTATCTTCATTGACACTATCTAATTCTTACCTTCTTTTTAAAAGTATGGAAGCTTAGCTTTGGAGAGAGAAAGCCATCTGCCAGGAGTCACCCACCAAAATAGTGGCAGGGCCAGGATGAAAAGACAGGGCTATTTTCCTCTTGCCCGCATGGAGCTAAAGACCCGGGTCCCTTGGCTGCCATCACGCTCGAGCATTTTCCGTGCATTCCCTCCCTGACTTAGTTGTCAACATTTAATTCTGGGTGGTTTCCAGGCTGCAGTCTTCAACCCCAGGTCAGCAGAAGCCTGTGAGTTGCAGTGAGAAATTTCAAATCTGACACTTGCCAGTCCCATCCAGCTCCGGGTGGGAAATGTCCCTGCCCTCATCCATGTTTAATGTCACAGTCAGTCTAGCGGAACAGATCACCTCCAGGTAAAGTCATTCAGAACGAGGGTTTGTCATTTTAGTGCCATTCAACTGAGACAGATACGAGGCCACACTCACTCACTGGCCCTGGACATCCCAGGGTGTGGGGCTTGGGACAAAGGACAAGGGCCGGTTTCCCTGCACCTCTTCCCGCCCCACCCCAGGGTAGTCAGACAAATCCCCCCATGATGACAAGCCCCTGTCAGAGTTTCCTGGGCTCAGCCCTCAAGAACACCAGACTTGCGGTTCTACTCCTGACTCTCCTGCTAACTAGCTGTGTAACTATGAACCACTCGACATGTCATCACCCCACTTTCTTTAACTATAGATGGGAGCAATAGCATTATATCGCAGCTTGACTTTTGAGTACCGAGTGAGACAATCATGAAAGTGCTTTGAAAATAACTCACTACAGAAGCATCAAGTGCCAAATTTTTAGGTTATATTAGACAAATGCCTGATTTCCTTCAGGATACAAAATACTGAGTAGGTGGTGGGGTGTTTAGTATCTAGACATAGAGAAAATAGCTTTCTTGGCAGATAGCTGTTTAGGCATCATCGCACGCGGGAAGCTTGTCATTCTTAGAGTGACCTGCCTCTCTTCATCTTCACAGAGGACAGAATGGGAGGAAGCTGTTGTCAGCAATAAACACCACACATTCCTTCCTTTCTTCCTTCAAAGAACATTTATTAAGCACTGAGGTGTAACAAGCATTGCGCTGAGTTAAGGGCTAGGAACACAGAGATTTATGTGAACTTACATCTCTAAACACTGAGAAAAAAGTCTGGAAGGAAACCCATCAGAACAGTCCTTCCTCACGCCCTTCCTTCCTTCATAAAATTAACTTCACAAAACTCGAAGCCCTGAGTCAAGGGAACTCGACGTGGGTACCTCTGGCTCAGTGGCGTCTGCTGTGCAGCCTCAGGCAGCCCGCCTCGCGAGGCCGAGACAAACACCAAACACGACGTGGACCAGCTGAAGCAGCGTAGCTCTGTCTTCCTGTCAACCCTTTTTACCTTTGAGGAAACTTTTCCACTAGATTGAAGAATTCCCTTCCTTTCTCCTTTGTCTGAACTGGTCACACGTCCATTCTAAATAAATCACTGGTAAAAGAAACAGTATCACTGGTTTAGACCAGTAGTTCTCAGAGTATGCTCCAGGGAACCCTGTGGGTTCCTCTCAGAGGGATCTGTGAGGTCAAACCTGTGTTCATAATACTACTAAAATGTTTTTCCCTTTTTCATTCTCATTCTCTCACAAGCGTACGAAGAGTACAAAAAGCTTATAGATATAATGCTACCACTTTATTATTATTTTTTTTAGATTTTGTGCCTCTCTGTTTTACCCACTCACCCCGACGACCTCTCCTCCATGGTAACCACCAGTCACTTCCCAGGGTCTATGAGTTTATTGCTGTTTTGTTTGTAGATTCCACAAATAGGTGAAATCACTGGTTGGATGCTGCTTCTCAGTCCGGGAATTTCAATTAACATGATACCCTCTAGGTCCAGCCATGTTTTGGTAAATGTCAGGACTCCTTTCTTTTCTATGGCTGAATAATCTTCTTTATCTAGTCATCTATTGGGGGACACTTGGGTTGCTTCCATATCTCAGCTGTTGTAAATAATGCAGCAATAAACATAGAGGTGCGTGCAGCTTTTTACATCAGAGATTTTGTTTTCTTCATGTAAATTCCTACTCCATACTGCTCTCCATAGTGTCTGCACCAATGTACATTCCCACCAATGCTGTAGAATTTGCCACTTTTTGAGTTTTGGTGTATCACCACATCAGAACATCAACAATTCTTTTTAAAAGTCATTGAAGTGCTCCTCACTTTTCTAACCTACCTGCAAGACCATATTTTTCCTTCCTATTTCCTTAACCAAAGTAACATTTCATAACAGATTGAATGTGGAAGCAGATACAAAAGTCCAGCTGTCTATTAAGCCAGACAATAAAAATATTTGCAAATATTGCCACTTTTCTCACCAAATACTGTTTTGGAAGATACTTTTTCTACACAAAATGTATTACATACATTAGCTTGTAATAGATTTATTATTGTTATTTTGAAATGAATTAATAGATATTTTTTAAATTTGTATTAACATTGAGTACAGTAAATGTTAGTAGATGTAACCTACTTAAACTGAAGCTCTTTGGGGTTTTCAATAATCTTTAAGAGTATAAAGGGGTCCTGAGGCAAAAAAATTTGAGAATGCCTACTTAATCAACACTAGGTATGTCCCTGCAGCACATATTGGGTGAGCAGACCCCTGCACTTTGCCAGGAAGGAAGATGTAGGAAAATAGCTGTTGGGGAAATATCCAGAAATACTGATTGCAGTTTTTTCTGAATTCCGAGGTTATTGATCATTGTTATTTTCTTTGTTTTTCTTTTTAAATTTTCTGAACTTTCCAATGAGAATATACTGCTTTTATGAGTAGAAGAATAATCAATAAGACAATTTTTACCTCAAAATATGTAAGTAAAAACAAGGATGGACAAGATCCCTGTTATTCCCACTCCTCCAACACCAAATGCACTGGTGTATATTTTCCCTACATGTATGTGTAACAGTAACAATATTATACCCAGCAGTAATGGTAGTATAACTCCATGTGGGTTCCTGGACCTGATTCCAATGTGTGTAACTATGTGGGAGGGGGTCTTTCCACACATACTTACACCAAGCAATTCTTGAACACCAGCAGGCTGTCTGAGAACTCAACTCAATTCTGATGCTATCTGCCCAGAGACAGCGCCAGATTCCCAGGTTAAGGGCTCTGTCCTACAAGACTGCCCTCCACCCCTCACTCCAGAGGCCAGTCACAAGCCCCAGACAGTTCCCTGTGCTTCTGACTTACTGGCTACAGATTGGAGGTTCCCACAACCTTTTCCCTGGGTTCAATTAGTTTGCTAGAGCAGCTCACAGAACTCAGGAAAACACTTATGTTTACCAGTTTAATAAAGGATCCCATAAAAGATAAAAGTTAACAGCCAGATGAAGAGATTCCTAGGGCAAGTTCCCAAATAAAGGAGCTTCTATCCTCACAGAGTTGGGGCCTGGCTCGGTGGCACATGGAGGCCTTCTGGTTTGCTAAGCATGGAAGCTCTCCCAGACTGAGAAGCAGCATCCAACCGAGTGGAGCAGAAAGAGAGAGTGAGCTCTTCTCAGGGGTTTTGTGAGGGCTTCATTGCATAGTCATGATTAACTAAATTACTGGCCATTGGCTGATTCAGCCTCCAGCCCTACCCTTGGGTGGGGGTCCAAAAGTCTCTCATGTACAAGACAAAACACCCATTTCACTTTTAAGACTCTGCAGTGTTTTCTGGAACTGTGGATCAAGACCAAATGTACCTGGGAAATATACACTTGGTCATATGAACGACCATATATGTATCTCTTATGACTCATTATATCACAATCCTTCATTACAGAAGCAGAGAAGTAAAAACGGAGGATAGGCCACCGTGAAGTTGTGATGTCATCTTTCAAAAAGCTTGGATGTGAAGAAAAGGGGCAGGAGTGGTGAGGATGGGGCCCAGGAAGGGTGGAATTCTTTTAAATAATAGAAACACAATCATAAGCATATGCTGAGGGTAGGATCCAGTGGAGAAGGGATGGTAGAAGGGAAAAGAGAGACAGAGACAACAGTAAAGCGAAGTCCTGTGAGAAGGGGCTTCCCAGGAGCAGCGGGGTGAGGGGCGGGTGAGCTTAGGAGGAGAAAAGGAGCCCTCCTCCAGAGGTGGGGGAGGGAAGAGCTGATGAGTTCTGGGAGGAAGTCTTCAAGTCCAGAGATGGAGAGAGAGAGAAAGCGCAGGTATTCTGATCATGTGTCTTTTTAAAGATACTGGAACCAGAAACAGAATGGCTGGAAGCACAAAGGATATAATCCTATAACCTGGGTGCACGCAGCCTGGCAAGAGATTGCCAGATAAAAATTTAAAAGGCACAAAGCCCCACTTATTTGTCATTCAGAAAATTGAGATAATGCCCTGCTATGCCATGCTGCTTGTGTAGACAGATCATTTCAATCTTTTCCAACCTCGACTTTCAAGTTACATAGGATATTGAGCTATTTAAACAATATTAACTCAAAAAGGAAGAAAAAAGTAATAGTCAATGCTGAGTTCTTCCAATAGATCTGAAGCAATGTAAAGTTCCATCATTTATTTTAAGGAAATATAAATATGATTGATAATTTAATACAGATTCAGCAAACTAAGTCTCAGGACAAATTGTGCCAGACACCTAATTTTGTTGAGCCCAAGAGTTAAAAACAGTTTTTCTATTTTTAAATGGCATGAGCAAAAAATCAAATGAAGAATGTTTCATGACATGTGAAAGTTACATGAAATTCAAATTTCAGAGTCCATAAATAAAGTTTCATTAGAAGACACACACAAAAGTTCAATTGGAACATGCAGCAAGAAAGCTAACTATAGCTCATAGAATTTTTATTAATAGATATCAGTACATAGGTGGGCTTCCAAGAGAGAGCGCTTTTCACATTTTGAAGATGATAAGGGTTGTAGTTTGGTAGGAAATTGGAAGGGGAAGCGAAGAGAAAAGCGTCTGCTGCACAAGTCCTGTGAGCTGGGATGCTGGACGCCACGGAGCAGACCTGAGGGGGACGGGGAATGGGGGGTGGGGTGAGGCCAGCCAGTCACAGAGGCGAGTCCCTGACTGTCTCCATTTCAGGCCACAGGCGTGCACCCTGGCGCCTTCAGCTGAGGTGGTACATCCTCCGTTTACCCCATTTTTGGGGTGCGTGTGGAGTGATGGAAGTTGTAAGACCCTGCAGAGGGAATACAAGTGAAATAGGGTCCTGAACTCTGCCTGAAGGATACTGTGATCTACCCGCAAGATTCATCCCCTGCAAGAAAATTAGAGAAAACTCACAGCCTACATTGTTTGGAGTAGATTGTACAGACAGTCCCCAAGTTAATGCTTATTTGACTTAAAATTTTTCAACCTTATGATGGTGTGAAAATAATACACATTCAGTAAAAACTGTACTTCAAGATTTTGAATTTGGTTCTTTTCCCAGGCTAGTGACATGCAGGGCAGTGAGCCAGCCCCAACATCACCAGGGCAAACAAGCCCTACACTGAAGTCCATTCTGCTTTTCACTTCTGATTTCACAGTATTCAATCCATTACATGAGATTCTCAGCACTTTTGATTATAAAATAGGCTTTGTGTTAGATGATTTGGCCCAAACGTGGGCTAATGTAAGTGCTGTGAGCACGTTTAAGGTAGGCTAGACCTAGCAATGATGTGCAGTGTCAGGTGTATTAAATGCATTTGCGACTTACCATATTTTCAACTTAGGGTGAGTTTATCAAGAGGTAACTCCATCGTAGTCAAAGAAGATCTGTATATACAATGGGATATAAAGAACGTCTGAACTAAATAAAGGTCTCCCAAATGATATCCCAGAATGAATGAGGGGAATTTGCAAATGGGTATCTTATATTTTTGGCCCTGCTTAACATTGTTCAGACATTACAGCCACCATGAGGCTCACCCCACTTCCCCCAAATATGTTTCCTCTTCTGTCTTTACCTTTCTCTCTCCACCCCTCCCTCCCAGTCTCTGTCCCCTACCTGCCATCTTTCCCACCTTCTTCCTTTCTCCCTCTCTCCTGATTATTTCTCTCCTCCTATTTTCCTGCTTTGTTTTCTTTGCTTGATCATAGCAATGAAGTATAGAATGTTCATATGCAACAGGAGATTACCACTAAATGAAAAACAACACCCACTGCCTCGAGAAGCAATTTTAATAATCTCTAACTACTTCTAACCCTACCATTTATATGGGCATAATTTTGCAACGTTGCTATCATAAAATCTATATCAAAGCAATGTTTGCTGAAGGCAGAAATTGGAGATGTACGTGCATTCTCTCTAGTTTTAATGGTCCACTGCTCAGTTAACCCAGACAGAGCTGTCACAAACAGCCAGGCACTTTCACTGCAATGGGATGCCAGCGATCTCTAGAAAGGAAAAAGTACAGGCAAAAAAAGCAACCACTCCAGTGCCACAGGGTAGGAGCACCTTCAGGCGTCCCATATCCTTCCCACATAGAACCACCCTGCCTGATTCGCTGAGTCCCCATTGCTGGATAAAGACCCTGGTTCTCCCCACCCTGCCCCCATCTAATAACACACTAGATAGTAAGCCTGTTCTCTTCAAGGCGTGGACTGCTTTATATGCCTATAGCTATCATTTTATGTAAGCACCAGTTTGGGAATCTGATCAGCAGACTACAAAATCACTTAGCTCAGCCTTGATATTCTTTAGAGAAAACTTATCTGCTTAGCCAGCCAACCCTCCTATTAGATGCTCACTTCTGGGGCTACGAAGTTAAGAAACAAACAAAAATCAACTCCTGAGTGACCCAGGAGGCCCTTGCACTTGTGTTTTGAATAAAGAGAAGGTGTGAACCTGGGGGTGTTCTGTAATCTTCACAGTAACTCCATGGTACAGGTAATATTAATTAGACCGTTTTTCAGAGGGAGAAACTAAGGTTTACTCACAAGCCAGAATTACACAAATGTTAATGTGGAGTCAGAACCCTGTCTCAGCAGTCAGGCTCTGGTGTTTGCACCCTGGACGCTCATATCATGCCACTTCTTAGACCTTGTTGCAGGGTCACGTCCTCTGGGGAACCTCCCAGCCCACCAAGAGGCACACACAGCATCCCAAACAAGCTTCTGTGGAGCCCTCATCACAGCACCCATTCGTTATCTCTCTGCCAGACCATGAGCTCCTCAAGGACAGAAGACATGTCATCTTTGGGACCCCACTCCCTAGCTCATGCTATTTTCTCAGCAGATGTGCGCAGGCTGAGTGGACAGCCTGTGAAACAAATTCCCTGTTACCGTGAAGGCCTTAGAGAGCAAGCGTTATGTTCTGTATGGTGCCCTCTTGTTTTCTGGACCAATATTCAAACCCCATCTTTCTCTTAGTCACTCCTTCTTCCCTCCTCTTTGTCAGATGTTGGAATTCTTTTTTTTTAATTGCAGCCTCTATCACAATTACCCTTCCTTCCTTCATCCAGCCCATCAAATGTGTTTACTTTTTTACTTTGGTTTAATATGTTTCTCGGAGATGGTGAGCTCTTTTCTTTGTTACTCATATTTGCTTGCCAGAGACATATATTCTAAAACAGAAGGGATTTTGTGATAGATCCTGACAGAGGAAATTGAACCTTGTAGGTGTATAGGTGCTTCATAAATGAGCAAATACAATTCTTCTGGAATATCTTTCAACCTAGCACCACCCATAATCCAACACCCTCTCAGGATCTGTACACTTATTCATTCATTCAGCCATTGAATAAGTGACTGTTACATATAAAGTCAGACTGAGAACATGAAGAAGATAAAACATAGGAACTTAGCCTTCAGAAAGTACATGTCCACAAGGAGAAATAGAGAATATCCAAAAATAAATAGGTAATGTACTATGATCATTTCCAGCAGGAAAGAGTAGAGAAGACTTCACAGAAAAAAAAAAGACTTTGCACAAAGCCTTAAGGATCAGTAATATTGAGAAATTTGGCAAAGAAGGAGACAGAAGGGCATTCCAGATGTTGCAAAGAATTTGAGCAAAGGCAGAAAAGTGGGAGAGCCTGGCGCATGCCCTTGGGACAGAGGGAAGGTCATTTGCTGGGGCATGAAGTGAGGAAAAGGCTGGGTGAAGAGCAGAGATGGGAATGGTTGTGAATGCTGGATGATGACGCAGTCCAAAGGACGCTCAGGGCCTCACACCCCTGGAAGACGTCCCCTAATTTGCATAGCTCCTCTGTGCCCTCTCGGTGTTGACCAATGAAGGCCATGGTGCTGGCTGCTGTGCATTTTCTAACACTAGTCATCTAGCAGAGGCTTTTTTTCTTCTAGTAGATTGTTACTTCTGCAAATACCATGCACATTATAAGCATATTTATGAATGCCTTTTGCCCTGACATAGCTTGGTGCACACAAGGATTCCATGAATTTACATGTTTTATTAGAAACTTCTATAATACCCTGGGAGGAGACTTCCCCTAGGTCCTCCCTCCCACCTCCAAATCCTTCCCCACCACCCACCTTCCCCACAGGATAGGAGTGAAGCCCCCGGCAATCTGAGCAGCACACAGCAGATTCAAGTATCCAGGGACTTGACCTCATATGTTGCAGTTGGAGACAATATTCTAGACGTAGCAAGATGGCGCCACAGGAAAAATGTATCCAGATAGGGAAGCATCATTATTGCTGCTGAATGCATCAGTACCCCGGACCTGCTGTGAGTGACACGCTGTTGGCTACTATACACAGGAAACATTCTCTGTGAGCCTAAGTAAATGGCTTTGCCTCACTAGGCCTCAGTTTCTTCATCTGTAATGTAGTGGAGAGGAAAGAAATTGCTATCACCCACTTTGCAAGAATATTGTGAGGATCTATCAGGTAATATAATGAAAGACTAAATACAGTTTCTCATATAAGGGGTGCTCACTAAATGGCAATTAAGTATGTATTGCAAAATTTTTAAGGTGTATATTTTTATCGTATGTACCTATTTACATGTGTGTAAATCCACACTCAGGCATATAGCTGCACGGTGCTTTTTCATGGTATCCTGATGAGATGGGGAGGGAAATTTCCCAAAGAAATGAATCCCATAGGACAGCTGAGGCATTTGCCCAAGGTCACATGATAAATTGATGGCTGGGCTTGGAATCCAGGGCCCCCTTTTCCTTAGACTAGGCTTGTTCCAGCACATGATGTCCAAGTCCACTTCAAGACAACCTGTGAATAAGCACAAATGAGGATCGAGACATGAGCTGCAAGGATTCTCTAGCAGAGAAGCAGAAGGAAACTGTCAACTCTCCCTCAGTTGCTCTTTCTTGACGAGGTACACCTAGTTCTCCTGCACTTCTGCATAGAGGCTGCTTCCCAAGTTCTCGATCATATTCCTCTTGTCTTTTCCAGGCTTAGAGACCTAGACTCCTGAGAGCTCCTGATGGCCAATGTGCATGTCTTTCTCATCTTTGTCTCCCCAAGACCTACCCCTTTGGGCCCTCACCAGTACTCCCAGGGCACTCTGAAGAGCGGGTGTGAGTCTAGTTTTAAGTATAGAGGTCCACAGGTCCACTGACACGGGTATTGGCTGGAGGACAGAGCCGGCCATGAGTACAGAGGACAGGCTGCAGGCAGGCAAAGAGCAAATGGGTCAAACCAGGCTGACCCAGGGTAGCAGCCAGAAAAGGGAAGAGGCCCCCCCGACTGAGGGTGTGTCTGAAAAGCGTTAAGGGCTGGGTGCACGTGATCCAGGCCAGCAACACTGCAGAACTGGGGCCGCGCGCCAGCTGGCTTTCTTCCTTCGTCCTACATTCTAATGTTTTGGTCAAGAGGAGTGTAAACGGAAAGGCATGACTTGGAAGTCTCAGAGCACTGAGGCAAATAAACCCAGGGAAAAACAGAGAGCCAGAAATCTTTGATTAGATGAACTGATGGTGGTCACGCCACAGTAGGTGGGAGTACACCAGGCCGGGCAGTCAGCTGATGAACACAGGTGCCCACTTCGGTGTGCTCTCGTCTGACCCAGCACTGTGGCTCAGGAAAGTATACAGAGGAACGGGAAACACCGCATCCAGGAGGCAACAAGATGCAAGCTGAAAAAAATCAGCTGACAGACTCAAAGGGGTTTGACTCACTTTTGAACTTGGACTGTTTTGTTTCGGACCTGGTATCTAACTTTGCTCCCAAAGGGGCAGTGCTAAAAGCATCTTTGAAAAAAATAGGAAGCCAAATCGTTCATGCTAATACCCTTCCAAAAAGCAGGCCAAATGGGGGCCCCAGAGGAGCAACAAAAGACCCCACCTCCCTCTCCGGGGCGAGAAAAAGTCAGAGGCTCAAATTAAAGCTTTATGTTGTGGGCCAAAAAATTGCTGTGTCCTTTTCTGGCAATGAAACACAAGCTCCTGTTTTCATTTTGAGGCATTAAATGTCGCCAGGGAGAGGGCATTCTAGGGGTATCTCAGTCAATGCTAGAATCTCTTTTAACCCTTTAGAATTCTAGCCAAATTTAGAGGGTGCTAAGTGGAGACTCTAAAAGCAGTACAACAAACTTTTTCTGGAACCCTAACAAAATAATCGCAATATTGTTTTTTTCTTTTAGAAAGCCCATCAGATCTCAGGCAACACTGCACTATCTCTGTCCCCCTAAAATGATCCCTGTGAGAAACTTCCATGGAACGTCACTAGTGTGTAGTAGCTCTTCCCTTCTGGTAAGGGTTAAATTCAGGCTGGATCCGCGACTGGGAAAGGGTGACCTTCCTGGCCTGATTACTCTCCAGAGAATTATTCCAGGTTTTCAGACACAGAGAAAGTCACCACTTTGCAGGTTTCTTACCCAGACACATCTCCACAGGCCTAAACCTGGAAGGTTTGGAAGCCCTAAACCTGGCACTAAAAGATGACTTTCAAAGAAGCCAAACTCAGAGAAATAGAGAATAGAATGGTAGCTGCCAAGAAATGGGGAGATGTTGGTCAAAGGATATAAATTCCTAGTTTAAAGAATAATAAGATCTAGGGATCTAGTGAACAGTATGGTGATTGTAATTAATAATACCACATTATATACTCAAAATGTTGCTAAGAGAGTAGATCATAAATGTTATCACTACACTCACACACACACACACAAATCATAATAATGTGATGGGCATGAGGTGTTAACTAACCTTATTGAGGAAATCATTTTGCAATATATACGCGTATCTAAGCATCACGTTGTACACATTAAATTACACATTATATGTCAATAAAATATCCATCAAGCTAGAAAAAAAACAAACAACAACAAAACTAAAGACCAGAATTGACAGACAAAGCCTGGGGCTGATGATAATTCCTGGGGTTTCTTTCTAGAGGAGCTCAGGGTAGAGAAATCAGTCACATTATAGTGAAAGTACACAGAACAAATGATTTAAGGGGAACCTATGGTTTCTAGTAAAATATGTTATTAATCACAGGGGTGTTTTACCTGGGAAGGGGCTGAATGACAGTGACACAATGTACACATGTGTGTGCGCTAGAAGCATGGTGGTGGTGGCAGGGGCTTGAATAAAATGGTCAATATTTTAAGCACCATTGCAAAAAAAACCAGAGTGAAGTCCCTAGGAATGAACCAGCCTGCCAAGAAATTATTGACAATCTATTCTTCATCCTGGAAAAATTATTGAAATTTTTATATAACTGTCTCTGTTTCTCCCCTGATGCCAATTGTTGCTAAGCCCTAAGAAGCTTCAGTTCCCAAAAAGGCACATGAAGGGCCACCCAGGCACCAGTTATTTATCCGAGGTGCTTGAGGTGAGGTGTTAAGAGTTAAGGAAATTCAGGAAGCTGTCTCATACACACTTATATTACAGAAATCAGGAACTTTCATATACACAAATAACATATGATAAAATGAAGGAAAAGACTTATTTTGAAACAGCTTTTAAAAAACCATAAAAATATCTGGAATAAACTTAAGAATTTTGCAAAATGAATAAAACATTAAAATGCTGAAACTAAACTGAAGGAAGACTTAGCTAACTGAAGAGGCTTACCATGCTCTTTGGTAACCAGACAGAACATTATTAAGAAGTCAATATTCCCTAACATATCTATAAGTTGAATGCACACTCAGTGAAATACCAAGATTGTTTTCTAACCAGTCCAACTGATTCTAGAGTTGACATGGGAAAAAAAAACATACAGGAATATCCTGGAAATGTCTAAGAGAAATAGAATGAGAAAAGCACTACCCTTACTAGATACTAACATACTCGAAAACTACATTAATATAAATCCTGCAATGAATAGACAGATCATGGACTAGACAAGGAAGTTTAAAAGATGAACACAAATACATATGGCAAATTACTGTATAGTCAAGCTGGGATCTCCAACAAGTAGAGAAAGACAGAGACCCAATAAGTGGAGAAAAACAGATAGATTATTTAATATATGGCTTAGGGACAATATGATAACCATTTGGGAAATGAATAAAGCTGGAATCATACTTTATACCTAAGACCAGAATAAATTCCAAATGAATCAAAGACTTAATATGAAACTTTGGACCATAAACATACAAAAAGAAACCAGGAAGGGTTCTCCTATAATCCAATTGAGAAAGGCCTTTCTAACATGACATAAAACCAGAAGCCATAGAAGAAAATATTGACAAATTGAACAGCATCAAATAAAAAGTCCATGTATTATAAATCACCACTTCTGGGAATTTATCTTACATAGATGTACAAAATGATGTATGTACATAGTTATTCAATGCATCATTGTTATATCAAGTGATTGGAAACAACCTAAATATCTAACTATTAATACGAGAATGGTTACATAAATTATTAGATTAATCTAGTGGAATAGTATATAATTATCAACAATGAGGGAGCTCTTTCTGCCCTATAATTGAGTAATCTCCAGGATATATTGTTAAATGAAAAGGCAAGTTAAATGACAAGGCAGGACAGTTTGAAGACTATTCTGCCATTTATTGAAAAAACAAACAGAAAAAGAATATATATGTATACATTTTTGACAATATATGTAGAGAAACACTGGAAGTTATGTAAATTGCCTTTGAGGAGGAAGACCGGGTGTCTGGGATAGTGGTGGGAGATAAAATCTTTGCTATATACCCTTTTGAACTTTTCTTTGGTAACCAGACAGAACATTATTAAGAAATTGAACCAAGTTGATATATTACCTATTTTAGAAAATCAACAAATACAACTTTAAAAGCGTTTAAAAAATACAAAGAGTGACAAGACAAAAATTAACAGATGTGCCTAACATGCATAAATATCAGTTCAGGAACAGAAATCAATGTGCACTCTCAGATTAAAGAGCAACGAATGACTTTAGTAGTGTGGTATGATGGGAAGAGCTTGGACTATGGAATGTCAAAACAAAATTTCTGAAAAAGTTAAAAATGTGATTCTCTTACAAAATATAATGAATATTTGTCAAAGATTTTATTTAAATTATTAATCCACAAGGAAATCAGTAAGATGGGAATGCTGATTCCAAGAGCAGTTGGGGAAGTGGGTTTATATCACTCCTACGGAAAGGCACACCAAAATAAGTATTTTAAGGTTAGAGACAAATCTAACTAATGTTCTGCACAATAGGCAATAAAAACATAGGTTATCTTTTTTAATGGGCAGAATTTGCACATCTACTTAACCCATATCTACACATTCACATGCACCCTCACAGAGCATGAGCCTTTACGTAATTGTAAAGAACAAAATCAAATGTCAGCTTATTCTCCTAGAGACAGAGCTGGCTACATCGTTTGCTGACCCCAGTGCAAATGAAAATTCAGGGCACCTCGTTCAAAAATTATTAAGAATTTCAAGACAGCAGAGCGTTAGATCAAGTTAATGGGCCCTTCTGTGGGGGGTGGGGGTGGGGGTCCAGACTGCAGCCCAGGAGACTCACCTCGCCTGCAGAACGAAGCAAACTTTAGGAGAGCTTTACACAGTGCCCCACCATGACACTGAGAGGATAGTAGCCACCCTCTTACTTTATTTTCCAAGTTTCAGATAATTTTTCTTTACAGAGTCAAAAGAACCACTTCAAAGTTGTGTGGTTTGGGGCAGGTTTCTTAACTTCTATAAAGCTCTGCTGCCTATCTGGTAGGTGAGGATTAAAAATAATCCTTGCCTGGGTTTGGGACAGTGGGTGAAATGGGTGAAGGGGGTCGAAATGTACAACCTTCCAGTTAAGGGGATGTATTGTACATTGTGGTGACTATAGTGAATAATACTGTCATATATTTGAAAGTTGCTGAGAGAGCAGATCTTAACAATTCTCATTGCAAGAAAAAAAATTAGCTATGTGTAACTATGTATTAACTAGACTTACGGTGGTGATTATTCACAACATATATATATATATGGATTATGTTGTGCACTGAAATTAATATGTCAATTATATCTCAATAAAAAAATTTCTTACAGTCACATTAAATGAGGTAAAAAGATGAAATTAATAAGATATTTTATTTAACCCAATATATTCAAAATACTATTTCAATAGGTAATTATATTAAAAGTATTAATGAAAAAATAATTAAAACCTTTGTCCTTATACTTCATAGTGTTGTGATGATTACTAAATAAGATGAGTGCTTGACAGTCTGATACACTAAGTCCTGTACAAAACTATTCAAATATTTAGTATCAGAAAGGAGTTTTGGCATCCCAGTCTGCTGCTTCTTTCACATTCTCTTTTGAGAGTCAATTCTCTTCCCTTACAGAAAGCTTCCTGGGAAAAATGACCTTGGGTTGCATTATAAAGGGAGGAAGAAATGTGCTCTGGCTGTCAGGAGGTGGGGGTTGTCCAGACATTAGTGACAGTTTGGGCAAAGCCTTGGCAAAAGGAAAGAGTGAGCCCATCCCAGGAGTCCACAAAATTGCCAGCCTCACAGGCTGACAGGAGATGAGAGCCGACAAGTCAGATGCACAGACCCTGCAAAATCGCAGTAACTCACCTGTCCCAGGAAGTATCAGGGCAGCGCCTGTCAAAGTTTCCCCCAAATATCTCCAAAGGCAGAAGAAAGAAAATAACTCTCCGAAGAGGCCACTCTGATTAGGACACTTCTTTATCTTCATAAATTCATAAAATGTCTGCATTCTATTCCATCCCATACCCAAGATTACTCCACAAAAAAAAAAAACCTTTGGTATTTTTCCATCAAGATGTTCCT
Organism: Manis pentadactyla; assembly: GCF_030020395.1. NCBI lineage: Eukaryota > Metazoa > Chordata > Mammalia > Pholidota > Manidae > Manis > Manis pentadactyla. Next base: position 9,171,060 of record NC_080031.1, on the reverse strand, counting down.
TATTAACTCTGGAACATTCTTGGGTCCCATAACCCAAGAGGCTGCAGTATCCATGCCTGAAAAGCACTAAATATTAGCACCTTATAGATTATTCTTCTTGACATCTGAATGATAAAGGCTACTGCACAGAAGATTGCACACTTGACTGAGGTCCACTTGGCACTTCAGGAACTGGAACTCCTTGGATGGGGGGGGTCCCAAAGAGGACATGTCCCCTGCAGAACTTTCACTCCACACCACAGTTACTTTCAGCCTCCTCTGCAGGCCTTTCTCTCTGCACATACTCACATCGTCCATGAGCCTCACCCCCTTCTTGATTTCGGACTAATTGGATTTATGACTACTTGGGTCTTTCTAAAATTCCTTTATTCTCATTCTTTTACCCCCTTTAGGTTTTTTGCTCTGTTCCTGGGGACAGAGGTACTGCAACAGGAGTGGGTGGGGCAAGAGATGGGAGAGGTGCGCTGTAGACACAGAACAGAGATTTCCAGGAGAGGGAAGAGCAGTCTTTGAAATCCGTGACTTGGAGACCACCCAGGTTCCCTAGTTCTCCCCTGCTGCACTGAGCCCCTTGACCCATGCACATATTTCTGCTCTCCAAAGCTTTGCCCCTTGGAGCAGAATTATCGTTTGTTTATGATTAGGACCAGGCTGCTGAATGCTAAAAGTACGCTAGTGAACTCAGACTGCAATCCTTCTGTTTCTAACTGGCCCCAGGAAGAGCTCACTGTGTTCTTCCTTGGTCTGAGTTCACACATGTTGCTCAGACACTTGGTGACAATTTGAAGGAGCAAAATTCATGACTGCCCCTTTGTATCTAAAAGGAGAATTAGGGGTAAGCTGATGATTCTTCCTTAATCTTTTCCTCCCATCCTCAGAGCTTGTTTTTATGACCAGCAAAGGCGCAGTAGGATTGCAAAATAGGAGATCAGAAAAGCCTATAAAAATCTCTTTCTCCCTGTTTGGGGCTTAGAGTACAGGATATGGATGAAATGGGTGAAATAGCGTAGCCTGGTGGGGCTACTTGTTGAAGTGGGGTCATGGGAACATGGGGTTGGTTATTCTATTATTCTTGTTATTCCTCTCCCATTATTCTTGTTATCCATCATTTTAATTTTTTTCAGGTTGGACATTTTTCATAAGAGGTTTTTAAGAAATCCCTGCCTTTGTGGAGCCTACACTGTCTTTTTAAAAGGAGGCAGTGTGTAGCCCTCAGCAGGAGGCACAGGGATTGCACGCAGGTCTTCTTCGCCCTCTGCTGTCCTTTGGGGTGGGTCCCCCATGGGAGCTCACTGTCACCTCTCTGCAGAGGGCCCCTGGCAGGGCTCCTGCCTCCACCTCTCTGCTGAACTCTGGCCCGTGTGAGGACCAGACTCCAAGTAGCTCTCTTCCTCCCCCCAGAAGGAGAGGAAGGGTAAGGCTCTGCGGAGGGGAAGGGGTCGTAACCACCAGGTTGGCAGCTCCAGAATCCACCCTGCAGTGAGCAGCCAGGACCGATGCTCAGCAGAGATGAGAGCCCTAATTTCCCACTAGACTAAAGCTTAGGAACCAGAATCTGAAGTGAAACTTAATAAAGATTTCCAGGCCCCACCCAGAACTAATGAATCAGGCTTCGGGTAGGGGAGGTAGGAATATATAATTTTAAAAGCTCCCCTGTGATGGTTGCGTCGCCGGGTGTGGGGACTGCCGCACCAGGCTAGCACTTAGCATCTGGTTGCTGGGACTGCCTGTCTGACCTAGATGTTATTTAACCTCCTGTTCCCCCGGGGGCACCCTGTGGCCTTACTGTTTGCCCTGACGGAACCTGGGGATCTCATACCCCCTTACCCACCGCATTTGCTCAGAAGCGTTCACTGTCTTTCAGCAGGCTTGCCCCCGGGGCTGCTCTGGTTCTGCCTGGCTCCCCGTTCCTAACGTAGAGAACTAATAACCCAAACTCGAGCTGGAACACGAGGGGACAGCCCTGCATGTCCTTACGTTTCTCAAACTCAGTGTAAATGAGTTCAATGGGGTCTCCTCTCAACCAGCTCCCTTTCCTGGTTTCTCTGTTTCTTTCTGGGTATAGAAAAAACTATTATTATTATATATACAATATATATGTGTATGTTATATGTTATAGAATTATAATTCTTCGTGTCTTCCTGGCTTGAAATCAACATTATGACTGACTTCTTTCTACCCTTGCCCCATCTCCTGTGCTCCCCTCTCATCAGTCACCAAACCTCCTTACTCTCTATTCAAACACTGACTCTCTGTCCTCTCTTCCTTGGGGGCACATGGCCTCTGTCCCAGCTCAGCCTGCCTGGCCTCTCACCTGGAACACTGAACCCTTTAAAGGCAAACTTCCCATCTCCATCCGCTCGCAGTGCTCTCCCCTTCCCACCATTTCCGATCCCACCACTTGCTTTAAGGTATTTACAAGTTAATCTGACCAATCTTCATAAATTGTTCCCCAGATCAAAGAACCTTTAATGGCTTCCTTTGCCTACTGAATAAAGCCTAGACATTTTTGTAATGATTTGGCCCAACTTCACCCTATTGGGCTTCCATCCACCTATAAGTTTCTTTTGTTCCTGAAAAATGTTACCACACATGGATCCTTCAAAACCTCTTGTATTCTTACTCCCTGAGCCTCTTCCCTTGCCATTTCTTCCTCTGGACTTCCACCTGCTTCTTACTCGTGTATTGAAAGGTTGCCCATCCTTCAAGGCCTCAACTCAGAAGTCACCTTCGCCATGAAGTTTTCCATGATCACTCCAGGCAGATGTGACCTCATGCGCCTGACCCCCAAGATGAGTATATTTTTCTTAAAACATTTTTTTATGCACTGTTCTTACTGAGATTACTTTATGATATGCCACCGGTGTCCTACTAGACCTTTTGTTTCTGTAGGGTATGTTTGTTTGCTTTTTTTTTATATCCCCCACTGTGTCTGACCTAATGTGTTGCACAAGAAGCTGCTCAAAAACTAAGTGTTGACAGACTGAATAAATGAAGAAATTAATAAAAGATTACATTGGGATATTCAGTTCATATACTTGTTATTAAATATTCTATACTAAATATTGGAATATCTCCATTCTGGATGGTACCCCTAGTCGCCATCAGCTGCCCCGGACTGTCCTCTGAGAGCCCCTGAACTCCTTGCAGGATCCAGCAACTAAAGAGGGAATACTTGATGCCGCAGCACATCTCCAGAATTAGCGGATCTGTCCACAGTAATTTCCAGTATCACCCAAGGGGAGAAGCAACATCATAATCAAACAGATTTAATGAAATTGATTTTAAGGCAGGATACTGTACTCACCAGGGCACAGAAAGAGCTAGAAACATAGACATGGCTCCTGTACAGCTTAAATAGGAATGTCCCAGGGGACAGAGGGCATATCAGGGTTTGTGTGATGACTGGTGAAGTGGGGGTGAGCACCACTCTGAGTATTAATAATACCAGCATCCGGCATTTGACAAAACATTTTTACTATGTAATTTAATTTGCACAAGAACTCTTGGAAGCAACTGCTAGTATTTCATTTACAAGTGGACTGATGTTACCAGAAGACCAGGTGGTAATGTACCCGGGTTCCTACAGTGAGAGGACAAGCAGTCAGAGTTCATAGAGCTTCCCCACTATTTCATAGTGCTTCAGTATCAGACAGCAACAGTATCGTGCCCGTAGATAGAAAGGAAGAAAGAAAGAAAGAGAAGGAAGCCAGGAAGGAAGAAAGAGAGAGAGAAGGGAGGGAGGGAGAAAAGGAGGCAGAAAGAAAGAAAAAGAGAGAAAAATTAATGTATAAGCAATGAGTAGGAACATTTAAGGCCTTCATAGGTGCTTTTAGGGGCTCCACACCATAACATATTAAGCATATTAAAATATACCCAATCTCTAATTTTTTTAACTATAAAATATTGCCATACTTTTTATAATTTTACTTTTGAAATTTGGCCCAATAATAATTTCTTGGTGATCACCGCACATAATCAAGAACCCTGCCAATGATGAAAAATGACCCCATGAATTATTTTCAAATAGGTAGAAATCTCATGATGATACACATAACAACAAAAATCATGTAACAGCTTTGCAGATGTGGTGAGATACTTACTAATTTTATTCTTATGGTTTTCTTTGTATATTGTGAAACTGATTACATTTTTTTAGATCTTCAACAGTTTTAGGTCTCCAGCACCAGCCCTAGAGATCAACAGCCCCATTTGCACATGTTTGGTGAAGTCAGCAGAGCTCACCTGTGACCTGAATGGGTGTATTTGAAGTGCCAGCCACCCTCTCCCCAGGCCATCTTTGTCCATCTTCACATGGGGTGTAGACCTTTGCTTCCGCAGTGGAGTTAACCCCAGCTCCCAGTGGCCCTCTCCCGGAAACTGCCTCCCCACTGTGGATCTGGCAGAGCCTTTGGAAGCCAGGCAGCCACCTGGTGAGCAGAGTGACACCAGGAGAGAAGTTGTTCAGCCAGAGGTCTTGAGGCTGGCGAGCTCTCTGCTTTGCCCGTCCCGGGACTCAGAGCGGGAGGCACAGAGTGGTTACTAGTGAACACTGTTTACTTGGGCCAACCTGAGCACATTCCCAGCCCAGGCTGCCGTCAGAAATGACACGAAACAGGCCTCCTTTGCTTTGAAGGTTGCTATGACAGCCGAGGAATTTGCAAACCCAACCAAACCTGGAGAAGAATTCTGTCCTTGGCCCAAAGAGTTAGTGGTTCTAAGAGGTTCTTCTTATGGTCCCTGCTGTCCCCTTTGAGACCTACCAGATGGACGACTCTTTAAACCAGAGATTTGGAAATGTCCCAAGGGAAAGGTTATTTCTAAGCCAGCTGAAGCTGTGTTAGAAGGAATTTAGGTGCGATTGAAGGAACTTCTTGGCAAGAAAAGTTGGAAAATATTATAATAGGTCTCAGAGAGAGCCTCCTCGTCCTCTTGAAAAATCTGTTGTATTTGTTTGGTGTTCTGTGGTTTGCTAAGCACAACATGCACATAATTTAACTCACTGGATCTTCACCACTGCTGAGTGAAGTAATCAAAGCTGATATTGTTGTATCTGACTAACAGTGAGGAAAGTGAGGTTCAGTAGGAATAAGTTCAAACAAGCATAGCATTTAAGATCTGAATCTGGGCTTTCTGATGTGAGGTTTAGCAACCTGAATTCTACCATGATGAGCCCCAAAAGACAGAAGAGGTCAGATCTCATCTGGACAGTATAGAAGCAGATTTTTTAAAACAGAGTGATGTTGTAGGTAAATGATTTTTTTTATCATGGTAAAATACACATAGCATAAAATTGTCCTTTTAACCATTTTTAAGTGTGCAATTCAGTGGCATTAAGTACATTCTCATTGTTGTGCCGCTACCACCATCCATCTCCAGAGCTCTTTTCATGCTGCAAACTTGAAACTCAACCCATTAAACACCACCTCCCCATTCCCTTCTGCCCTGGGCCCCCCGGAAATTACCATTCTACTTTCTGTCTATGAGTCTGACCATCCTGTGTCCTTCATATGAGTGTATTCACTGGTCATCAGGGAAAGCACTTGATAACTTGAGCAGATCCGTGACTTACTTTTAGGGAAAATGAACCCGGAGCACAGAGCCTCCTCACTGTAATTTCATATGCATTCACTATGTGAGAGAATTCATGATATGCTGTATATTAGATAAAGGCCCCTCCCTCTCTAATTAGAAGGCACGTGTGCACACCACACAGGTGAGGGTGTGCATCTCCACGGATGAAGGTGAAAGCAGAGAGTTCTAAGAAAGACTATGGCCAAGGGGGCAAACTCGCTCCCCAAACAGCTCTAGAATCTTGGGACGTCACTTTAGGCCTGTGTGTTTCCTTCTCTATTCCTGGTCCACCCCCGCCCACTGAAGGGGGATGAGTTAGATAGTATCTTTAAAGGACTTTGGGGGGAAATTCCCTGTGAGTACACGATGTAATTATCTCTGATTATATCCAGGTTATAATGACATCCGCTGGCAACAACTATTGGGTTCCCTATAATGTGGTTCAGAATAGTGGGGAAGCTCAGGGCTGATGAGATGAGGATTGGGGGACATGGCTGCCTCTCCCAACCTTGGGTGTTCAAGCCCTATCTACCTCAAATGCCACCTCGTCCATGAAGGAATCCCTGATCACTATGTAGGAAGAAATCATTCCTTCCTTTTCCATTCGACAGCACTTCCCCTATGCCTTCCTTAGGCCAAAGGCTATGTTTATCCTATGCTTATGGTTATTTAAGAGCATGTTAAATGTCCCCCTTTAAACCAGATGCCCCTTAGAAGCAAAATCCAGTTCCTGCTTGCACATGCTATAAAGCAAATCTTTGCCAAAAGCTCTCCAGCAAACTTCTCTTGTGCCTGAGTCATTGGCTAGAAATGTGTCACATGGCCTACCCTGGGGCAATGCAGGCTGGGAAGGGGTTTTGATTTTTTAGCCTCTGTGGTGGAGCTGTGCGGGGAATGGGGACAGGCGACACAGTGAACAGGGTCTTCCCAGACCTGTCTTTGTACTCGGCAACCCCCCAGGAAGTCATAGGGGAGAAGCCCCAGCGTGTGTCCTATGCGTAGGTTCCGCTTCCTCTGTGTGCCCTGCTGTGTCTGCATCTATCATGGGCTCCTGCTAAACTCCCGGATTGGCTTATTTCCTGGAATGACTCTTAGACTGATTGATACTCCACTCCAGCTGAGAGACAGGAGGCCCAGAGAAGAATGACTGACTCGAATTAGGTCATGCCATCTTCTATAACTTATAGTCGTAATAATGCTGACCTCACGTTCATAAAGAACTGAGAGTTTATGAAACACTAGCATCCCTGTTTTCTTCAGATGAAAAACGGAAACTCAGATGTTACATCATCTAGGTAACTCAGTGACAGTGGCCAAACAGGCTCAGTCCTGGTCCGATGTCACGGCTCATGCTCTGTGCACGGCTCAGGCCACGGTCGTCCTACCTCAGCCCTCCTCCTGGGAACAGTGTCGCCAGGGAGATGCAAGACAGAGGCCTGAGTTTGTGCCATGCATTTGTGGGTGTATGGTGGTCGGGAAGGTGGGGAATGTTTCTCCCTCCTCCTTCTCCTCAGCCTGGCTACCACAGACATCAGTTTTGTCACTGAACAGCTGCAAGCAGCTGGTGACAGCGCCCAGCATCTCAACCCACAAAAATACGAGTTCCCTACAGGACACCAGTGGCATATTCAGGCTTCACAGATATTATCCTCAGTTTTATTCTGTGCTCTCAACAGTCTCATCCATTTCTAGAAAAAAAAAATTCCAGCTCTCCCCTGGGCCCTGTCACACCTGTTTCTGCCAGCAGACACTGTGCAGTTTTCTGTTCTCATTTCCTGACCTTTTCGGATGAGACTGTGTGATAGTTTTCCACGCTGAGAAGAGAGAATGAAAGAGAATTGGGGCTGGTCGCTAGGCAACTGGTCTCAAGCTTGCCTCTGCCTCTAACTCAAGTGTGACCCCGAGATAGCACATCCCCTGCCTGGCTCTCAGTCTGCAAAATGAGGAAGTTCAACCTAAAGGAACTCGAAGGACCCATCCAGCTTGTTAGGGGAGACAGCAGCTGCACAGAGGTGGAACTAATGCAGGCTTACAGGCTAGAACACATCTTTCAGGCCCAGATGAATGAGAAGCACATGAGAGCTCATGCTCACTGGGGACAGGAGGCCATCTTTCCGCGGCTGGAAGGTATGAACTCTTTCTATCCTTTGGTTTGGCACTTTGTGTTCTCTGCCAGGGGCTTACACGTCACAGAGGAAAACGCTGCTGGATTCACAGAAAAAACACCTTGCTCTCTGCTTGGCTGCAGAATGAAGCCAGGTGTGGGTCTGGCCACCCATGGGCTCACAGCAGCCTTTCATGAGACAGTGGCAAATGAAGAGAACACAGAATAGGACTAGCGTTCTTATCACTTCCATGCCACTGACTAGCTGTGTGGCCCCAGACAAGCTGCTGTTGCTCTCTGAGCCTGTCCTTTTCAGTAAAATAAGGAAGTTTGACTGCATGCCTCTGATATCCCTGTCAATCGAAGATCTGAAATGTAGTGCTTAATTTTCTTCTCCTCTCATTTCACTTCCTTATAACAGCTTGTTGCATGGGTAATTCTGAGTATTATTTATCAAAGGAAAACCTGAGTGTGATCTCCACTCAGACACAGGAATGACGTGAGGAAGGGAGAAAACCCAGGAATACTTTACACGATGCCTTTTGCTGTGTGTTTCTAAGGAAGGAGATGCTATCTTCCCAGTTTGAGGGAAGTAAAAGGAACCCCTTCAGATCTGGTTACAATGCATCTTGGAGTCATGGCATGTATTGTTTCATTAACTAAGGGTGTGTGTAGGAGATCGGATAGGTGAACGCTTGTAGGGTACGAAACTTGCCCAAGTTAGGCACAGTAAGGGGCGCAGGAGGAATTTAGAATCAGCCTGTCTTCCACCAAAGAACTGCTTCTCTGAGGGTGTTACTTTAGCAGGAACTGAAAGTAGGATGTGAGGAGGAGCCAGGAGCTCCCAGATCTCAGGGAAGAAGTGATTTGTAGAGCAAAGATTCTGCCTATAAATCCTTGGGCTCAGCAGCTCCACAAACCTCTGTTTTTTGTTTTGGCTCTCGACTCTCCCATCGGCCCCCTCCAAGCCCACTGGGGTCAAGGGGCCTGCTTGTACATCCTGCGTCCTGGCAGGCAGATGGAGGCACAGATTACTTCTGCACTAAGAAATGCCCTATAGGAACACTGGCCCCCCCAAATCCCTGCCACCTGGCTGGCCACCCAGATCGCAGCTGAGGACTATCTTTTTATGGCATGAGACAGAGCAGAGCCCAGCCGTTGTCATCTCTCCCTGACTCCCAGGCCCCCTGGGAAGCAAACAGCTGTGTTCTCTACCTCTGGGACAACTCCTTGCTCCTTAGCCACTGTCAGCTCACCAGGTTCCTCAGACACAGCCGCAATAAAAGTTGTCCAGTGAAGACCCTGAAAGCCAGCTGGGACCTCTTACTGTTGAGTCAGAAAAAGGACCAGTGCACTGAATCACCAAGTCAAGAAGTGTCCTTGCAGGACAGGAAACAATATATAAAGATAACCTGGTTTTAATAGAAAAAGGAAATGAGACAGAAGTTGGCTCTTTTTCACAGCAGGGAATGGAATTCTATGAACTCCATTCAAGTTTCAGCTGGAACAAATATTTACTGAGTCTCCTGTATGTTCAACACCGGGGTAGGCACCTTCACCATCACCTCATTTCTTCCTCAGCCCAGTGATGGGAAAAGAGGGAAGGCAGGCCACGGGGAGTCACGTGAGCTGTTCAAAGCCACTGAGAACTCAATCCCTCCGCCTCCCAGCCCGGAGCTCTTTCCGTGATCCCCCAGCTGCCTTCCCTTAAATACCCTTCTGAGCGCGTATCTCCATCTGAGGCAACCGGGCCTAGGTGGACACTGGAGCTCGGAAGGTGGGAAGACATGGCCTCAGGTTTCCCAGAGTCCTAGGAGAGGAGGCTGTGGCACAGAGTCGCCCCCCCTCCCTCGGGTTCCAGGGCTTTCCGCAGGAGGTCCTCCTAGTTGTCTGCTGCCCCTGGCACGGGGTCCAGCCCACAGCGCCCCAGCTCCTGCACGTCCCCTCTCAGAGCTGTTCTCACTTCACACTGTGACGGCTCCTGTGTCCCCCACCTTCCCTAACTCACCACAGGCAACTGGGGGGCAGGACAGCTTTTGCTTTGTGCACCATTAGTTTCCCCGTGCTGGGCACATACTAGTGCATAACAGAGATTTACCGAATCATTGATTGAAAAAACAAATAGAAAGATGGGTGGGTGGTGGATAGATGAGTAGAGAGATGATGGTTGATCATCCCCTCAAAATTACCCCGTCTCAAATTAAATGTGTCTTCTCCCCCACCAATGAGTTTACTTGATTTCCCTAGTGTGTCAGTAGTAATAACACAGTCAGTCTTCTGACTTTAGAGCCTGCTTCAGTCACTTAACTGATCATGAAATGATAGGCAGTTTACATAATCTCTCTGAACCTTGCCTTCCTCCTTGTGATACGGCATTGTGGGGCTTATTGATGACGGAATGTACGAGGGCGTCAATAAATGGCTGCTATTAATCTTAGCACATGTAACGATATATCAGATCACTTTTATTTACCTTTGGTGCCTCTGCTGTTTTCCATTCCCTCCCCCGCCCACAATGAACTTGAGATATCTAACCTCTGGGATCTTTTTTCTTCCAAGTATCTTTGTATATGTGTTACACCTGCCTCATCTCATCACCCCATTTAATGCAACAGGTTCTAACCAGCTCTTCCACCTCAGGTTTTTTGTCCAATGTTTCCTGCCTACCCTGAAATCAGAGAAGTACAGGCTGTCGCTCTTTGGCTCCCCCTAGAGGGCAGAGGGTAAGGGTACTGTGTTGAAGCTGTGGGAGCAAATCACTACAAATACTGAGAAAATCGTCCACAGTGAAGCGAGAGGGCAGGGAGCTTGATGGACATGAAGGGACACTAAAGCTCTCCAGGCTTGGCCAGCACTTGGGGTCACCTCTAAGCCAAAGCCGACAATATATATTTCCTAAAATACGGTTCTCATCAAGATCCTTTCTGATATACATATATTTCTTTCTTCTTTTTTTTTTCAGTGAGTGTAGAGGAGCTGCAGAGCAAAATCCAAAATCCTTTGCCTCACATTCAGGACTTTTCACAGTTTTGCTTCACACCAGCTGTTCAGGGCATTTTGCACTACCACCAATTTTTCATTTCATGTATTTCGTTTCATTCAATGCCTTCCTGAATACAACAAAGCTCTTCCTAAGACCAGGTCATTGTCCAGGAATGCTGCCTCATCGGCCTCCCCGTCCCCTCCTCTGATGGAGTTCTATTCATCACCTGAGGCCTGGCTCAAGAACTGTCCTTCCAAGGGACCTTTGCAGCCAGCCCAGCTTACAGTGCTCCCTCCTTTCTTGGAATTCCCAATGTTTCTTACTGTCAGGATAATTTATTCTGGCACTTAACTGCATAACTTTCTTGTATTGCTGTTGAAATATCTCACATGTTGGTATTCTTTTTTCTCCCATTGGACTGAGAGGTCCATTTAGGGTAAGGGCTGTCATATACCTCTTTGGGTCCCCATGGCACCCAGACCAACAGTGTGGGACATGGCGTGGGCAGGCAACGGGTTGCTGAATTACAAGCCATCCCCAGGGGCTCTCTGCTCTTCTAGCCCAGAGATGTACAACAATGGAAAAGAGATTTCAGGTTTATGGACAGTCATCTCCACGGGCCCCAGGACTCTCCTCAAGGAATATAATATACCAACTATCTACTGTATATAGGAGTTAGGACCTGGGAAAACTGAGTGTTTATGGCCCAGTCTCAGCCTAGTGAAACCATTTCCCATGCTGCTGACCAATGATGTGGAGCTGAAGGCGTCTTGTTACCTTCATCTTGAGCAATGTGGGTTTCAACACGTCTGCCTGCACCCACACACATCTGTGTCCATGTGCACACCAGCTCTCCACAATAATTGGTGTCACCAGGTTCATGAAAAAGGCCACAGGGGTGGAGGATTAGAGATGGCACTTGAAAACTTTTGTGAAAGTATCTCCTTTAGAAAGAAAGAAAAAGGAGGAATCTGGGTGAAGAGTATCCAAGAATTCTTTGTACTATTTGTGCAACATTTCTGTAAGTCTGAAATTATATCAAAATACTAAATAAAGTGTTGAAGCAGAAATAACAAAAAGTCACCTTCTCTATATAGTTTCCCTCCCATCTTCTTCAGCCTTTTAGACGAATTAACATTTTTTTCAACACATTCACATACAAATTATAGTTGTATTTCCATTTCCTTGATTAGACAAGAAGTATATAATGGAAAATGAAAAAAAACATGAGTCAAAGAGAACCTTTAAATATTGTGTGATAAAACAACAATATTTTAGAATATTAACATTAGAAGAGAGGAGTTCTAATATTTTGTGATCTGGGGCAAGATATTTAATCTTTCTAGGTTACAGTTTCCTCCTCTTTAAAACAGAATTTAAGAAGTCTATCCCTTAACATTGTTAAAAGAATTAAATAAAAAGATAAATATTGATTAATATGATCCCTGGTCCATAGTTGATACCATGACTAGTTCCAAATGTTTTAAAAATTTTCAATAACCAAGTTCTATTCACTTGGTGTCCTCACCACCTAAAAAAGCATCTGGTACAGAGCAGATGGATCATAAATAGTTATTGAAGAAGCGGGGGAGGGGAGTAAGTAAACATTGTAATTCTACTAAAGTAACCCTACAGCCGGTCCCAAAGCCCCAACAACAGCCACCCTTCTGCTGACCCTAGGAGAGTCCCAAGCCTCTGTTTTCCTCATCTATGTAATGGGCTGCTTTTCATTGTAGCCGGGAAGGATTAGTTAGGAACTCCTGAAGAGGATAGGAAGCAGGGCAAATATGCGATGGGCAGCCTGCCTGCCGGGCGGGAGGGGTTCATCTCTCTTGCAGCCGCCCCCACCTCCCATCTCAAATCGCTTCAAGGTAAGCAACCCACAGATTGAAGGTAAGCGGTTCCTCACGCTAAGCGGCTGAAGGGGAAGCCACTGCTCCAGGGCCTTCCAGAGGTTGGGGACCAGAGAGTGCGGGTCCAGGGCTTCTCAGAGCCCCAAGACGCGTGCGCAGGGCAGGAGCACCACGCAGTGCAGACCTGAGCGTGGCGGTCCCCTCCCGCCTCCGCCGAGCTGCAGGGTCCTCGGGGGCAGAGCCCCGAAGCCCACCCCCTCCAGCCCCGGACGTCCTGCTTGGTGGGTCCCGGGGTCCCGGAGCGCCGGCCCTCGCCGGGAGGCACCTAAGTCAGTGCCCACTGCCTTCCTTGCTTGCTGAAAGGGGCTGGTGCGCATCTGGGCTCCGGCCACGCGCGGTGCGTGAGCTCCCGCTTCCCACCCGCCCCCTGGGGAGCCGGCCGGCTGCGCCTAGCGCGGCTCCGAGGGGCTGCCGGAGACCCTGACCGCGGAGAGCCGAGGGGCCCATGCCCACGGCCCAGGCAGGGCGAGGCGAAGGGTGGCTGCGGAGCCCGAACCGGCGTGAAGCCGGGAGAGCACCCGCCCGGCCCGCCGCTTAGCTGTGCTAGCGGCCACCGCCACGTCCACTGTCCTGTGGTCAGCGTGCGGGTTCCTCCGGACAAACCCGACGGGGAGGGCAGAGGCGCGGGGAGGAGGGGTGAGGAGAGGCGGCTGGAGGTGAGAGAAGGAGGCAGAGATGGCAGCGGGAGAAAGGGCGGGCTGGCGAGGGGAGTGGAAGCGGAGACTGAGCGGCAGGGATGCGCGAGAGACGCGGGCACAGAGCAGGACGGCGCGGGCGCGGGCCCGGAGGCGGAGGCGGCTGACGGGGCCTCCCGCTCGGCTCTCGGCCGCGGCGCCCCCCCCTCTCCGCCCGCAGAGCCGGTCCGACGCGGCGCCCCCGGCCTCCCCGCGCCGACCCCGAGCCGCAGCCGCCGCTGCCGCCGCTGCCGCCGCCGCGCGGGCGGCCCCTCCCCCGGCCTGGGGCCCGCGGGGCGGGCGCGCGGGGAGCGGGCGCGGGGCGGGGCGGCCGGCGGAGGCAGCCGTGTGGCCCGGCTCCCTTTTCCCCCCTCACTCGCTCTTCACTCCTTTTTCTTTCCAAACAGGGAAAAGTGTTCCCCGCAGCGGCGGCGTCCTTCCGCCTCGCCCTCTGCGCCCTGAGCCCGGCGCGAGCGCGTGGGGCCCGCGCTGGAAGCCCCCCCGGCGCCCGGGAGCGCGGGGACCCGCGAGCGGGGCGCGGGGTGGGCTCCCGCGCCGGCTCATGGCCGCGGCCGCCCCTCGCGCACCCCGAGGCGCCGCGCCCAGCTCGCCCTCGGCGCGTCGGCTGTGCCCGGCCGCCCCGGCGCCCGGCAGCGGCTGAGCCGGACCGTGCCCGCGCCCGGCCTCGGGATGACGGTCCTGCCCCTCCTCTGGCTCGGTGAGTGCTGCGGGCGGGGCGGGGGTCCGGGTGGCCCCGAGCAGGTTCTCCGCGGCCTGGAGCGCGCGCGACCCCCCAGTCCCGGCCTCCCGGCTGCGGACGAGCGCCTCCGGCAGCGCGGGGCCACCCGGTCGGCCATCGGAAGATCGCGCACATCTGGGCCCCGGAGCAGGCTTGGGGCGGTGGGGGCGGGGGGGGGGAGTGTTTCCTGGGCGAGTTTGGCCGAGAGGCGCTTGATGTGGAGGGTCCTTTTGCGGGTGGCATTTAGTTCCAGGAGTATCCGAGGGAAGGAGAATTGGAGGAGGGAAGGTTTATTCAGGGATTCTTTCTGCCAGGTTCCTGAGGGTGGGGGGAGCTTTTTTGTTTCAAACAGGCGCCTTGAGGGCTCAGATTAGAAACAGATGTGTTGAAGGGTAAGAGGAAGGGAATGGGGGAAGAGAGGGGAGGGTGGGAGGGGGACGGGGCAGAGCACAAGGAGAACCAGGCTGGTGCCAGCGCCAGCACGACCCAGGGAAGGAAGAGGTCCACCCAGGGAGAGGGTGGGAGGGAGAGAGAAAAGAGGAGAAAGGACTGTGAAGCCCAGGAGAAGGACTGAGGGAGCAGAGATGTCAAGAAGACAGAAAAAATGGAGTGAAAGAGAAGGGCAGAGAGAAAGAGATTGTGGGGCGAAAAGAGCCCCACATGCAGCCCTTCTGGGTGGCCCCAGGCAGGACTCCTGAGGCCTCGGAGGCCCTAAAGCACAGACCCCCGTGGACCGAAAGCCTGCAGCTTGGCAGACAGGACAGGACGGAACAGGTCAGGGATGAATGCCGGCAAGAACAGACAGAGGCCAGACGGAGTGTCTGAGGCCTGGGGTGGGGAAGGGCCGGTGGGAGAGCTGAAGAAGAGTCCCTGTGCACCCTGGTAGGCAGGGCCACCTGGAGACAGGACCAAAACTTAGCCGGAGTCCAAAAAAACCAGAGCCAGCCCGTGTGGTAGAGTGAGCATGGCCCTGCACACCAGGCCCCTAGAGAACTAGTTCTGGTTTTGAACTGCCTAGCTCGGTGACCTTGGACAACTCGCTCACCAGCCGGAGCTCCAGTTTCCTTAGCTCCAAAGCAAGCCACATAGGTGGTTCCTAAGTGCCTTCTAGCTCTGACAGCCTTAAACACCAGGAGTCTGACGGGGCCTGATGTCTAGAAAAACCCCCAAACAAAAATGAAGACGTACTAAGAAATAACCGTGAAATAGATGTCTAGAGCTGTCTCTCTCTCTCTCTCTCCCTCTCTCTTTTTTTTTGAAAGCTTACAAACTGGCTAGGCCATATGCACACCTTTCTAGGCCAGCCTCACATCAATAATCACCAGGTTAGAGGAGTAAAAAAAGTGGGTTAGCCTAAACTATTGCTCAAATAGGGCAGGTGGAGGACCACTATTTTCTAAGCTCTTTTAGATACTGGCCAAGTATTGCCATACTGTTCTTATACACAGCTGGCATATCTGGATGGCACCTTTGTCACCTTTACTGGGCTTGACCCTTAAGCTACCAACCAGATGTTCAGTAGACACAGAGGTAAGAGCCCCATTATTAAAAACAGCTGGAATTCATTAAGTGCTTAGCCGAGCACTTTATACCTACTATCTTGTTGACTCATTTAGTAGACCAACCCTTTTGACTACTCACCATTATCCTGACTTTACAGATGAAGAAATCAAGGTGTAAAGAGGTCAGATAACTTGCTCAAGGCCATAAACTCATAATTTACAGAGATGGGATTTGAATGCGGGTTGTTTTGCCTCCAGAGGAGATTATTCACTGAACCACCATGTGTAGAGTCCTCCTCACGGAGTGTAAGATGCCAGTGTGGTCCTGCCCTAAAGGAGGGGCCCCGGGAAGGGAAACAAAGCTCAGAGTGTTCCCACACCTGCTTTGTACCGGCACCATTTGGGCCCACTTAACAGCGGCAGGTGGAGTGACCTTGACCCACATGGTCAGTTGAAATCAGCTGGCTTTGAAGATAGTTGGCCTCCTTAGCTGAAGGGAGAGGGGAACCTACCAAGACACGGATCAAAAGGCACCATCAGGTCACTGGCCCTTCTTTACTGAGTGCCTGCTTTGTATAACCATTCCTCTGGTGAGAAGCTGACCTGCTGAGCTGATGCTCTGTCTTTATCACAGAAGCTACCGTTCATGATTTCCTTCTTGGCTCGGTCTTTATAAAATTGCTACACATTGAAGACCATGCAGGAGAGAGAAAGTGGCATAACTGACTTAGAATTCTGCCAACTGGATGTTCATCATTCACACCTACTGTCAAGCTTTTGCAACACCTGTGTCTTTGTCAGATGTATTCAGACTCATGACATCCCAGGTCTAAGTTGATTAAACTGTTAAAGTAGAAAGTCACAGAGTTGAAGAGCTGCAGGGTCTGGACAAGGAGCAAAGCAGGAGAGCTGATGTGAGCCGGGTGAACCCCTCTCTGACTGCTGGCCCTGCGTCAGTCAGAAGCCCCCAGGGAAGCACTCCTGTGGGCTGGGTGATCCTTTGTGCGAAGTGGTTTTGAACGGTGGAATGCCTAGGCACACTTTAGCAAAGCCAGAAAGAAACCCTCAGATTTGCCTGAATGCTAAAATTCTCTACTGGCCCCTTAAAGGGACAGTTCCAGGGCTGCTTTGTGTGATTTCTGGCCTCTTTTTACTAGAGAATGCACAGTATTGAAGGGGAGTTAGGAGGGCTCAGAGGTCATAATCTGAACAAAGATGCATCAGTTGACTCCATGCTTTCTGGACCTGCCGTGAGTGAAATCAAATGCCCTGCATCTCTAATGTAAATGAACTAGTGATGCTCTGAACTCCCTGGAGGAGAGAGAGGGGACTTCATAGGCTCCCCCTTTCCCAGACCCTCCTCAGTCCCCAACCCCACCCCTCTCTGGTGCTCAGATCCTCAGGATTCCACCGAAACTTCTCTCCTGGACTCCTGTAATAGCTGCCTCATTGGTCTCCTGCTTGAGCTGTCTTCTCCACCCTACACACTGCTCCAGAGTAACCTTGTGAGGCGGCTGGTATAATGCAAACAGACTGGATTTAGGAACCTGGCAAACTGTGTGGGGTTTTGTTCTGACTCCCTTGCCTGGAAAGTGTGGGTGTGCATGGGGAATCTTGAATTCAGAATTTCTGCAATTCCATGATTTTACTCTTCTCTTCCATAATCCTTTAGCATCTCCATTGCTTTATAATATCAAGTATGAACACTTCATTCTCATGTGTAAGATTTTACACAATATCATTCACAACTCCTCCCCACCCCCAACAACTCTCCAGGATATCTGGATCACTTCCTATGCCCTAAACATGCCCAATGCTTTTGTTGGTTCCATGCTTTTGCTTATGATAGCCCCTCCATCAAAATGCCCTTGAATGCTCTGCCCCTGCCCATCAAAATCTTGTTCACCTTCCCCATGTCGCCTCCCCCATGGGGCCTCCATGATTTCTTTCCTTCCTGTGAATTTCAGTAGCTCTTCTGTTACGCTGCTTTGTATTATAGTGATCTGAATGCTTATCTGGTACCCCGATGAGAGTGTAAGCTCCATGCAGAGAGGGACAGTGTCTTACTCAGTTGTGTACCACCTCCAGTACCTTGCATAAACTCAAAGCTTGTGAACTATTTGCTAAAATAATTGGATTTTCAAAACATTTGGAACATTTCAAATCAAGAGAGGTGAAAGACTTGGAGGAATATTGCTCTTTGTGGAACAACACAGTGATGAAGAGCCCTGTTTTAACTGTTTGCTTTTGTGTTAATGCAAATAGGACCAGTACTATTTTTTTTAAAAGCATACATAGAACATTACATGGACAGGGACCAGAAAATGTATTTGTTATACAAACTTATTTTGTCATACTGAGTATGTTAGTACCAGATCAACGATAGACATCTCGTTTGAAGCTTCTGCCAGGATAGGGAACGAGCTTCGCTTCCCAGTAAATGAGTCTGAGGAAGACTTGGCGGCATAGTCCGCGGGTCTGTAGTTTGATGACAAGTCTTAGCAGGACTCCACGTCCTTCCCTCATCTTCCCACATTAATGTTGATGGTCATAATAATGATATATTCCCAGTAGGCTCATATCTTGTCTCATCCTATTTTTCTCCTGTGTGTGCTGGGCAGCGTACGCATGAGCTTGTCATGAGCATACGGAGTGGTGATAAACTAAACAGACACTTTTTAAAAGTATCAGAACTAGGGGAAAGCTAAGAAACTATTTAAATCAGTGGTTCTAAGAATTTTGAATCCCAAACCACTCTGAGAATCCAGTAGAAACCATGAATCCACTTCTTAGAAAAAGACACCTATACATCAAATTTTGACTATAACTTCTAGGAATTCATTGGCAGCCCCCCGCCCCGCCCTGACCCTTCCTTGGATCCCAAGTAAATCCTTGATCCAAACCTAACCCTTCTTTTAATATGAAGAAGGAACCAAAGTTTAAAAGAATTTGGCTAAAGTTAAACAGCTAGCTTAGTTGAGGAGCCGAGACCGGAGCCCTAATTCCATAATCTGTCCTGTCACACATTTTTGAAGCAGAAAATGTCTCTCCCTCCTTTTCAGCTCATGTAGTTAAATTCCAAGATCACAGTTGTTCTTCAGATGCTTCAGTTAAATGAGCTAAATGCTGAGAATTGGCATTGATTTTTATGTTGAGACATTGCCTGAAAAAATAGGGCAGATGTTGTAACATTTCAGTTTAGCCATCATAACTGGAAATCCTGGAAACTTCTGCAGTGCCCTGTGTAATATGAAGATGTGGGTGTGTACCCAAGGAAGAGAACGGGAAGTCAATAGCTTTAGCTCATTCATAGCTGCTGGGTTGTTCTGACCAAGTCATACCACCCTGAGCGTGTTCATTTCTCTTCAGATTCAATTATTGGGCTAAGGGTATCTCTCAGTTTCCTTATACCCCTAACATTCTCTGACTTTTCTTTTTTAATTCTGAGACTGCTGGCTGGTCCAGATGCGGCTGTGATGAGAAACACATGGGTGTCAGCGTGCTTCTCTGATATTTTTCAGGCACTGTCCACTCATGGCATTGGTAGTATATGATTATAAATCCAGAAGGGCTGACTACCTACTGGGAGGAGAGCAGGAGTGACTCCATCCTGGTAGATGGATGGGTCCTGGTGGCGTCATCCAAGGTCAGGGTGGGTGGCCAGAGACCTCTGCCCAGGAAGTTGAGTAACTGAAATACTCATCAAAAGGACCTCATCCTAAGCAGAATTACCTGCAAAACAGCCCCAAGCATGGACACCCAGGGTAGCCTTCTGTATAGAGGGCCTATTGTGTGAAACAGTTTGCAAGCATTCAGCATTCTCTTCAATTTTTAAAATTAAGGCATAATGCACATATAATAAAGGGCACCCAGTGAGCATAAGTGTGCAGCTTAATGGATTCCTTGCATGGACCTGAACTTGGGGTTGGGTTTTGAAATATAAATTATCTATTATTTAGTTTATTTGTAGTATGTGAGAGGATTACATGGATAAACATATTATGATGGTAGAATTTATTTCTAACATTTGTGCAAGCTCTAGCAGTTTACAAAGTAGAGTAACATACCTCATCCCATCCTTAATCACTCTTTGAGAGTAAATGTCATTATTATGCCATTTTACAGATCAGTAAACCGAGGCTTAATGAAATAAAGTGAGTTTCTCAAGATTACTCTGTTAGTAAACAGCTGAGCCAGGCCACCAACACAGCCCTTTAGAGTCCCAAGATCATTTGCTTTCCATTGGCCAGGAAGCACGTTAGTTATTCTGAAATCAAGGCTTCCATGTTACCAAGAAGAGAGGGTCAGGCTGAGGCAGATTTCATTTACGGGATGCCAAATGATAAATTTCACAGTGGAAAATTCAGTTGGAACATTTATCACCAATGCCCTCCCCCCAACTCCATCCAAGTGGGTAACAAATGGTTTGTTTGGGTTAATGACTATTGTTTATAACTCAGAATTACTGTATATGTGGTACATGGATTACTAGTTCCTTCTAATTAATCAGGAGACTCTTGTACTCAGGGTTATAGTTGTGGTGACCTTGCTCTGCTTCGGGGTCAGAAGCATGAACCCCCTTTATTAGCACACAGTCCTGAGGCAGTAGGTAAAGTAAAGGTGTGTGTTTAGGTATGACTTGCCCTATATGTTGCTTTTCCTGAATTCCTGCTCTTAGAAATTTCAACTTCTTTGTTTTCCATCCCCCCAGAAAGAATGCAAAGTATACCAAAAAAAAGAAAAAAATTCTGGTTATCTGAGCTTCCTAACGGTCTGAATTCTTGAAAAATAAAAGTCTATTTCCTTTGGCCCCATGTAGCCCCAGATGGGGAAGAATGCTGAAATCAAACAACCTTTATTTTGTTAGTGGCAGTCAGTTGCATCACTCTTGTGTGTAGCCTCAGCCAATGTCTGTGGGTGATAAGACTGAAGGCTGCTTTGTTTCAGTAGAAGGCAGGGGAGATGGCTGTTCCCTTTGTGCCCAGACTGAGGAGAGAAAATGGGCACCCAGCTTCAGAATAGGTCCCCAGGGGGTTGTGGAATTTTGGAAGGTTTTCCGAAGGGATGCAGCCGAGGGCAACTGGAGAGTTCAGGTCACGAAAGGAGATGGAGGGACAGGAAGAAGAGGAAGGCGGAGAAACAGAAACAGTAGAGGATGAAAAAGCTAAGCTAAAACTTCGCTGACCTTCTGGTGTTTACAGAGCAGCCTCTCTGAGCTCTTCTGTCTCACGCATGGCCCGGCAGCATCTTGGCCTCCCTCTCAGGCTCGTCTTTAGCACTCACGCGTGCACTGTAACATTTTCTACTTCATTCACGCACACTCATGCACAGAACAATTACAGAGGGTTGGTGCCTCCTATAGTTCAGGCCCTGTGCGAGGTTTTGAGAGGTCGATGGGGGACGAATATTCCTCAACAAGGAATTACAGATACACCAAAGTGCTGTGATCACGGAAAGTACCCAGGTTTCTAGGAGTCCCAAGGAGGAAGCAACTTAATGAAGCACTGCCTTGTAGAAATAGGCTATTTCTTGCATCATAGGTCTTCAAGGGCTGTGTCTGATGTTCCCCTATCCCTTACAGCCCTTGACATCAGTGAGACGGGTGCTAAATAAATAGCTGATGGGTTGATGGGTCACCGCCACCCTCATCAGAAAAGATGTTTAAGTGGTGTGTGTCCTTGGCACTTAGCCAGGTGCTTCCGGGAGGGATCGAACTCCCTATGTCCTTGCCTATTAAAAGTTATGGTCTCATTCTTCACCACAACCTGCCAGCTACACAGCTATTCTATTTCCTCATCCCTCATGGGATGTTAAAACCAAAGAAAAGAGAAAGAGAAGGAAATAACACCTGATGAAATAGGATCTCATAATTAAGCGTGATGATCTGTTTGCCCACAGCTTCAGTGGTATTTGTCCGCATGGAAAGAAAATAGGTTCATGCCAAGAAGGAATTTTCTGTTCTAAAAGATGTCCATTGTGTTGAACAGGGATTCAGCCCCTGATGTAGTCTTGCTTCTTTTCTTGTTGGGAGTGGTTGCCGAGCTGGAGGGGGAATGAAACCTGGAGAGGGAAATGACTTTGTGACTGCATTGTTTAAATTTAGGCTTGGGTTTGTGGAGATGGTTCAAATTTGGAGCAATGAGCCTTCTAACCTAGCCTCTGTCACTTCTCATTACTTCCAGTGACAGTTCCAATGATTTTCAGTCACCCTTCAAAGGAAGCGCAGGGCGAAGACATGTTAGCCTTGTGTGTGGACCAGCAGTGTAGCAACTTCTCCAAGAGCACCACTCTGGGGAACTCAGACCCCAGCCTGGAAGCTCTGCCCAGCCACCTCATCATCGTGTGACCTTGGGCTTTCCCCTTCCCACCCTTAGTTTTCCCATCAGTCGTTGGCATCTAACAACAATGTCATAGTTCTGCTGTGAGAATCAAATGAGGCGAATGCACGTCAGGAATTGGTACATTATAAAGTAAATAAAAGTTGCTGTAGGGGGCCAGCCAGGGGGTATTTGAAGGGTGTGCTTGAAGTCAGCTGATCCCAGGCCAGCAGGACTAGCCTTCAGGGTTTTGGCCAGTGCTGGTCTTCCAGCTTGCAGACAAGTTCGCAGGACCCTGCCCCAGAACCCCGAGGGGTGCAGAGACCCCATCTGTGCCCCAGTAGTCTGGAACTGCTCTAGGAGAATAACTTTTTGTGTATGTAGCCCTGGGCAAGAGGCGCCCTTCCCTACGCTGCTTGGCACACTGTGCGCAGGTTGCTAAAACCCTACCCTAGCAAGCCTTCTTTTTGGACTCTGTCCCCTCCACTGCATGTTCCGGGACACCTGTGCCCGTGTGAGCTGCCCCAGCCTGCACAAATACTGGGTGATTGATTTCTGCTTTGGGTGTCAAGTCATGCTTTACGGAGCACCTACTATGTACTAGGCATTGTCCTAAGGACTTTCAAACAAGAAATTTCTCATATCCTCATGACAACCCGTGAAGCAGGACGTTCACGCCTGTATTCTAAGTCAGAAGGGGAGACTGCAGTGGTAAGGTGTCCTGTTCTAGGCTGTGTTGCTTGAGTGTAGCAAAAGGGAAGTTTGCAGCTAAGTTTGCCTAATGCTTCATCACTGATCTGGGGAAGACGGGAGCAGAAAGACAGGTGGATAACATCCATCTAGTGACACGCAGATAGGGAGCCACCAGGGACCGAGATGCCCCTGGTCTTTGAGGATTTGCCCCCACAAGGAGGTAGAAGTGCCTGCAGTCCCCACTTTTGAGGCACTTATGTGTTCTGACCAAGATTATATTCAGTGAACCCAACACCCACATTCAAGATGTGTTGAATTAGATTTCCTTTTTAGATTTGGGAAGAAAGGAAAACCTCAAGGTGAGAAGAAAAACGTCTTTTTTTTTTTTTTTTTTTTTCCCACTGACCTGAACAGCAAAGAGTGTGATTTCCCTCCCCACTCAGAGGGCTCAACTGAGTGTCCCAGATTTCTGCAGACCTAGAATTCCTACTCAGAATGAATTCTTGGGCCAGGCAGGTAGAGTCTGGGCTTCCAGAGGGGGCCTGGTCTCCATCTGCTTTCCCCTGGTGCTGTCCCCCCTTCCCCAATCCTGCTCCAGCCAATAGCAAAGAAGTGCGGCAGGTTCCACCAGACCCCCTCTCCACCCTCCAAGGAGGGGAGGCAGAAATGGGGCCACCTCTCTGCAGCCACCTTCTCTGCTCCACTGCCTCTCGCTCCCTGTTCCCGGAGTCCTACAGCTCCCCAAGCCCGGAGGGATCCAGGTGACAGTCCTTCACAGCCTGGCACCTTAGCCCGACCTTCCCCTTGCTCTTCTTCTGTCTCTCTGGGCCCAGGGCAGCCTGCTTTCAGACCTGGCACACAGTGAGAGAGAGAGAGAAACGTACCTAGACAGACATACACGAGAGATCAAGAGACAGAGATAGAAAGAGGGACAGAGACAGAAACACAAAAACCAAAGACAAAGGTGACTCTGTAAGGCTCACCTTTCACCTGCGTCTCTTCTGCTTGCTGTCTGCTCTCCCACCTCTCCAAATCCACATTCTACAACCTCCAGAGAGCCCCATCCCCAAAGGGTTTGCTCCCAGCTGATCCTAAGCTAGTGGGACTGCTCGGCCCCTGGTCAGCCCCCAGGCCTCACTGCTCGTACCCTTCAACACTCCACCATGTGGGGCTGACATTTCCCTTTGCTCGGTTACCTTTTCACTGCTTCTCCCCTGCCTGGCGCCCACTGTCCCCTCCGGACCGCAGGCTCGCCGTCCTCTGTCTCATCTGCAGGGGCTTCCCTGACTCTCCCAGGCAGAGCGTGGCCCTCCCATCTGGACTCCCATAGCGGCTGTCACATGACATTATAGTCGGGGGTTCTCTGCCTATGCTGTGGATCATGAGCAGGGGACAGTATCGTATGGTCTACAGTCCCAGGCCCAGGGGCTGGCATGTGTCAGATACTTGGAAAGGGATAAATGGGTGAGCAAGCAGCTTGGTATGAATGACCAAGCTGATAAATGTAAAGTGTAAGCTTATAAAAGTAAAGATGGTACCTCTTCTTAGAGTATGTTTAGTGGAGAGTATTCGTCATCAAAAAGATCCCAAGAAGGAATAGTAATCTTAGGCATGGAACAGAAGATGGTGGAAATATTTGCAGATAATGGGGCCTGCCTAGCGCACCTCCAAATCCTGCCACCTGGGGGTTAACCACACTTAGTTGGTCCGTGGAAGGACCGACTCCCAGCTGTTGTAAGGGGAGTGTTAGAGCCGAGCAGTCAGCAGTCGGCACGTGGGCAGGGCCACGACACCCTGAAACCCTCTGCTTTAGGTCTGGTTGTGGGCAACCTGTAGCGCTTCAGCCCTTTTAGTCTTTGATGATTTACTTTCCATGTAGTAATTTTCGGGGTATGTGGTTTCTTCCAGTATATTCTAAACGTGAGCCTCACTAGGGAACAAAAGCAGCCCAGCCGTGCTGCACAATTCCTTCCCTGGACCTTTTAGGGCTTCTCAGGGGTGAAGGGCAAGTCAGAGGGCTCCTTCCCTGGTACATGGAGTCAAAGGTCCTCTCCCCGCTTCTTTCTTTCTCCTCAGTCTCAGCCGATTCACCCTTTACATTGCTAATTATACCGAAGTATCACTGAGGCCGGGCAAGCAGGAGAAACAAGTCAGTCAGTGATCTCAGGAAGTGCTGGTGCGATTTTAACAATACTGTTTGCAGGCTTAGTGCTAATGCGTGTTGTAGCTCCTTTGCTCTTCGTGACAGCACTGTGAGGCAGGTACTGTCAGCCTCCATCTTACAGAGACGGATCAGAGAGGTTAAGAAAATTGCCCAGTGTCACCCAGCTAGTTAGTACAAGAAGCCAGTCCTTCTGGCTCCCAAAGTGTGCTTGTCACATGCCTCCCCAAGCCGGCAGCCCCCCTTGGGAGCGACAGCCATGTCCCATGGCAGGCTCTTCGCTGGCTTGCTCCTTATCCCCACTCCCCTCATTGAGTGGGCATTGCAGGGCACTGGGAAAGATCGTTACCAGGTAGGGCTGCTCTGTACTCTGGGAAGACTCGTGGTTTCAGAGGTGCAGGACTGAGGGGTTTTCTCAGCACATGGAACACAGGAGTTTAGCAAAATTAGAAGAGTCCTGAGACAAACATTCACTGGGGTCCCCCAGTAGTGAAATATCTCATTAGTCAAAGTGCGATCCTCAGACTAGCCATGGTTTTATCACGGGAGCTTGTCAGAAATGCAGGCTCTGAGGCCCCACCCAGACCCAGTGAACCAGATTCTGCAAGATCTGTGTGGGATCTCCACAGAACATAAGAAAACAGTGGAGGGACTCTAGCAGGACAGGAGACAGGGAAACAGAAGACTCGCCCCTGCATTATCTGACCTGGGAAAAGCTCTGTGATAACCTCAGCTGGTGTGCATTGACACATGAGACTGAGGTTCATAGGCTGAGGAAGAGAGGAAACCAAGGTCCCACATCTGACCCAACTGGGGTGAGAGGCTGGAGGGAGTCTTCATGCCGTATGGGCATGAAGTGATTGATGGCGAAGCTTCTGTCTACCCCTGAAATGAAGACATTCTTATAAAGGCTCTGATTCATTCTCCCTTTTACTGGGAGAGGCTGGAGCTGTCAGTAGCAGACAGCACATTAGCTGGAGTATGTGCAAGGGCCACAGCAGGCTATGCTTTTTGGAGCCAGGTGCTCAGACACTCGGATTAGAAGCATAGAAGTCAAAACAGATAATAGAGCTGTGCTTGGCAAGTAGTAGACTCTTAATAGTTATTGTTGAAGGAATAATGAGGCTCCAAAAGTGATACCACAAACCTACAGGTTTTCATTTTTATGCCTGGCTCCTTGTCACAAGAACTACCCCAGCTTTGCAAACAAGTTATCAATGGTTACCTGGCCTCTTCTTCCCCGTGACGTTTGCCTTGCTTGGACATCAGCAGAAGGGGTTGGATCTGGGCTCCAGGTGAGCAGCTGGCTGGCCAAGTCCTCCTATGCGCTGGCAGCTTCTCTAGACCTTGTCTTGTCTCAGAGGAATCCTGGGTCAGAGCAGTTGTTCCAAGTCCTTTCAATGATGGTGGCGGTGTGTCATCTTTTGTTCATCTCGTTGCTCTCAAACCTGACTGTCAGATGTTAAAATAACAGGCAGCAGGCGAGGTAGGAAAAGAGATTTGTGTTTCTGGGCTTGCCAAGCAGCCTCGTACTAAAAGAAGCATAACCCACATTTGTCAACTTTCTCTCTATTCCAAGTCACATGCCCAGCAGGAACTCTGAGCTAAGGGCTGCCCCAGGGAGGGCACGACGGGCAGGCCTGGAGATGGATGTGTTCATCCGTTCAGGTAGAGCTGTTTCGGACAAAGCTGATTTCTGCTGTGATATTCATCCCACCCTGACACCATGACATGAAACCGACACCATGAAATGAAACCATTGCTTTTCTTATAATAGGGAGAGATGGTTTTAGAACAATTTCTCCTGTGTGTGTTGTTCTCCCTGGGATCTCAAAGGGCTTGGTTTGTGGGTGGATTCTCTCAGAAGATGCAGATTTCCATTAGGCAGTAACTCCTGTGTCCTTGGCTCTGTGGGTAGAGATGGACCCGTATGTGATGCAAGACCCCACTCACTGAAGTGTGGGTGGGGGACCAGCCTGACAGAGGGAAGAGGAAATGGTGAAAGATGCCAGACAGAATGTAATTAAATGCCAAATGTTTGGAACAGACGGGAAGTGAAATGGGAGTTCAGGAAAAGAGTAGTCATTAAGGTGTAGGGTCTGACTTCAGCTAACGTGGAGCAAGAATATGTGTCACATGAGGTGATACACGATGACTTGGAGGCATTGCATCAGGGCGAGTGAGGGGGCAGGAGCATGGAGCCACAGAGCCTGGGGGCAGAGGAAGAGAGAGGGGCAAGACATGGGGTTGCGACGATTGTAAAAGGGTTGTGCAGTCTCACTCTGGAAATAACACACATTTGTAGTTCAGAGGCCAATTTGGGGACCTCCCCTGGCAGCACTGAGAAGTGACCTCGGTTGGGCGCCTCCCTCTTTGGGCCTCAGTTTCCACCCTGCACTGGGAGAAATTGAAATGGGGAATTTCTAGGTCCTTCGCACTCTGCAGGTAGAGGGCTCTGCAGTGTTCCTTTACCGGAGGCCAGGGCAGCACAGCCGGGTGATTCCTCCAAGCCTCCCCACTGCAGGCAGTGTGAGACGCTGCCCTCAGCTGCACCCCTCAGCCCCTCCCTGCCCCCAAGCTCCCTGCTGCTGCTCTGGCCGGGCCCCCAGTGCTTTCCCTTGCATGCAGAATAGACCCCATAAAGGCTCTCCCTGCCCCAGACCCTGGCCCTAAAGATGAACCTGGCTCACTGTCTTTGCCCTTGTCTCTGCCTTGCCCTGGAATGCTCTTACCCCTCATTTTTGCAAGGCTGGCTCTTTGCCTTCCAGGTTGCAGTGCAAATATTGCCTCAGTGAGACCTTGTCTGAGTCCCACCTGCCTTCTCCAGTCTAACCGGAGCCTCGCCTGCTCACTCTCACTTCGCCCTGTTATATTTTCTTCCTATCGGTCATCACAATCTGAAATAATCCTTACCTCTGTTCATACACTCATCTACTGTCTGTTTCTACAAGAGTCTGGACTTTATATCACTGACTTTTGTATCCTCAGTGCATAGAACATGTCTGACATGGAGAGAGATGCTCAGAGATTGGGTGAATAAACACATGCTCTGTTCTGTATGGCATACGTAGCAACAGAGAAATTTATAAATGAAGAAAGTCATGCAGTGAGCCCTTATTATGTGCAAAGATCTATGTACACATTATTTCATTTAATCCTCATAACAACTCTACCAAATAGATACCATTGGGATCCCATTTTACGGAGGAGGACACGGTATGGTACAGAGAGTAATGGTACCGTTACAGAAGGTTGCACAGCTGTAAGCCATCAAGTCAGGATTTGAATCTAGGCAGTCCGACTATAGAGCTGCCGGTGCCATTAGTTAATGTGCTATTAAGTCATCTAAGCCAGTGCTTCTTGACCTTGAAGGTGCTTATGAATCCCCTGGGGATCTTGCTACAATGCAAGATCTGATTTAGTAAGTCTGGGGTGGGGCCTGAGATTCTGTTTCCAGCAAGTTCCCAGCCAGTGCTGCTGACCCATGGAAAATACCTCTCAGGAAGAAAGGGAAAGAAACTGAGGCGTCCTTAGCTCATATACCTAGTAAAGGGCAGAGCTGGGATTCCGGCCCAGAGTGCTGGCTAGCAGCCCGATGCACTTTCAGCAATTCAGAACTCCAAGGTTTTTAAAGCATATATAAATCGTCAAAGAACGTTTGCAGGAATACAGCCTCCTGGATTAGAGATTACAAAGGGGGCCCATGGTACTGACCTATGCTCCCTACTGATTCCAGCCAGGGTACTTGGTTGCCCTGGGGCTCCATGCCAGGGCATGACTGTTTCTTGTTTTAAGAGACAAGAGTGATTTCCCCAGAATTTCCGAACCTGCTGCTGGCACACTCAGCCTTCCAGGCGTGTGATGTCCAGCGTACACCCCGCCACCTCTGCCTCACGGAAGGAAAGCACCATTACCTCGGGTTTTCCAAGTCCCTCTGGCTGCCATAGGGTCTGCTATTGGAGTATTGCTTATAATGAGAGTCAGCTCATCTGTGCGGCCTCCACCCTTCCCCATCCTTCCCAGCTCCTCTCCTCCTGACACACAAGATCAAATGTAGACTTGTCGAAAACTTTTACAAGTCGGTCCGTATCCCCTTCCCCTCAGCAGAAATTCCTTTGTGGAAATGATGGTCCCTTCTCCATTTGGGCAAACAACAGGATGCTAAACACTCGCACAGAGCCCTTTCCACCCTGGGACAGCTCTGAGTGCTGAGAGGGACTTTCTGCTCCGAGACGGAGTCGCCCTCCCTAGAAACTGCCACCAACCGAGGCTACGAAGATCAGGAACTGCCGCCATCGCCTCGCAAGTAAAGCGCCTTCCAGCTTATGAAGCGAGGTTTTAAATCATCTGGGCCGGGCACTGTGCGGGACATGTTCATGTACATGTCACCTCACGTAGTACAATCACCCTGAATGCAGTGTCAGCCCCCATTTAACAAACGAGAAAACTGAGGCTCAGAGGGAGGGTGTTTAAGTGACTTGCCCCAAGACAGAGGGCCAGTAAGCTTCAGAGACAGTGTCCTTTCTACTACATCATAGCCACACATCCTGCTTCTACTGAAAAGCCTCGTGGGTTGCAGAAAGTTCTTTCCTCTATGTCTTCCATTCTGCCCTTCTCTTTTAGAACCAAACCTTCCCATTTCCTTTAACCATTCTCCCTTGCTATCATAATAGGCTATCATTAACTGAGGGCATGTGACGTGCCAGGCACCCAATATATAGGCTAAATTAATCTCCATAGGAACCTTAAGATAACCTCCACGTTACAGGAGCAAAACGCTGAGACCCAGAGGAGTAATTTGTCCAATGTCAGGAAGTGATGGTAATCTAGGATTTGAGTCGGGGTCTCTTAGTCTGTGAAAATGAGAAAGTGCTGGGGTGAGGGATGAAACGAGGACAGTGGGAATCTGAGTGAGAGACCATGCAAACTTGGATGTCTCCCATTGTAACCCTCCCCTACAGACAAATTTAGCACTGAACAGGGCCCTTTAGGGGAGCCTAATCTGTGCAGGGGAGGGGAGGTAGAGCCTGGAGTTATTGACTGCATTGCCCTAGGGAGTTATTTGACACCAATTATAAGTCTTTAAAAAACAGCTTTATTGAGATACGATTGACAGACAATAAACCACATATATGTAAAGCATACAGTTTATTAAAGTGTTGGCATATGTATGTGCCACTGAAGCCATCACCACAGTCAAGATATTTTAAATATATGTCATAAATACAAAAGGATGCTATCCCTAGTAATACATTTTTGAGGTTCTTATTTTTATGGGGGGGCCAGAAGGACTCAGGAGAGATGGAAACCTGTCTCTGTTCCTGGAAAGGTTTGGGGAAGGTTCAGATCCCAGACTTAGCTGCAGACCCAATTGGGGAGGACCCTTCAGCTTCCCTTTGTGGATTTCCATACCACTTTGTAGTTTTCAGATTTATTTTGATCTTGAGGCCAGTGCCCACAGTTCCAGCCCTGTTTGGCTTCTCCAGATTCCCACAGACCTTCCATTTGTGTCCAAGACTAACTTAACCATCAAGATTTTGGGGCTGAAAATTAAGTAAGATGGAACCCAGTGGGGCTGGTCCTCCAGCTCAGAGGAGTCTCATTTTAGATTCTTAATTCAGCAAAGGTGAGACGACCCCCCAGAACCTTCAAGGGGATCTCCAGGAGGCACAGGGTCAGTGTCTGCTTGCCGTCTTCCCAGCTGCCTGTCTTTTCTCTCGCCCTCGCCTCCTGAAATCCTCCCACCCCCAAACACACACTATATCAGAAGAGCAAAAACACCCCAGAGTGGTGAGGATTTCCAGCAAGGGCTCTGAATGCAAAGAGAGAGGCTTGCTCTAGGATAGGTGAAGTGGCTTAAACACCATCTTTCCCCTAAGACCATCTTCATTCCTTTCAATCCAGGCACTCTCTGTCTGCTCTCAACTCCCATAAATGTCACCAGTCCTTTATGTCTAAACTCCCTTTATGTCACCAGTCACCCTCTACCCTTTGAAGTGTAATCATTCCCACACATGAGTTCTTTCACTCTCTGGCCTGCAGCTTTCCAAAAGCACGATCCTGGTTTGCTCCATCTCCTCGTCGTCAGCAGTGACTAACCCATAGTGTGCCACCTTACTTCTGAACAAATGAATGAATGACCCACCTTGTCCTAAACCTCAGGGGAGAGCTGGTCAGTGTGTAAGACCTCAGAGCTGAGCAGGGCATTACCCCAGGTGTCTCTCACAGCAGATGTCACACATGAAGTATTAGTATATTACATCAAAGATGGCCATTCTCACTCATGTGGTATAAATAGGATGCAAGAGGTACACGCACTGTCTTCTTTACATATGCTGTTAATTCTCAGCAAAGGTGAGGCTTGGCACGCTTGGCTTATGGAAAGAAATGGAAAGAAATCTACTGCTGTCATTGGGGAAGCTGTCCCTTGGGAGAAAATAGCTTCAGCAGATGTTAATGAGCCAGGAGAGGACAGGTACAAGTGGGAGAGAGAGTTCTGAGCAAGCCTGGAGGAATCTCAGTGACAAGGGTCCTATTTGCTCCATCTTGACCTTGGAAATAAATATACCCAGTTGTGCTGCTGTGGACCACCCATCTAATTCCCTGTCCAGAAAGAGCCATTCCTTGTGGACAGATGTGGAAAGGCCCAAGTGATTATGCCTCCTTAGGTCCACTGAAAAGAAATTCATTTATGGAGTAGACACAATTTAATTTCAAGTGTAGGCATTCCTAAATTAGCATTGCTCAGCCTTTTAGATTTCAGGGACCAGTAAAATTTCAAAAATAAATTTAGGTATGAAACCGAGGCCCATTTTTTAAATATTGCAGACTGTAGATATTAAACAGAAATACAAAGTACCATCGTGCTGTACAAATTTTTCTTAAAAAGAAATGGTATCTCAACAATAATAACAATGATAACAAACAGACAGTTGATAACCATAGAAGGACAGCCCTCTGTCTACAAAAAATATTTACTGAGTGCCAACTGCATGCCCAGCACCATTCTAAGTATTTAGAACACTGTCTCATTTTACACCATATATATTGCATTGTTTATATGTTTTCTTACTTCGTCTATGAAGCTATGAAAATTTCACCATGGACCAGTGGCACCAGTTTATACCCAAGAGTTAGGGAATCAGTAGATAAGAAAACTTCCCTCCAACAGCCCTAGGAGGGAAAACTTTGAAGAACCTTCAAGTTCCCACCTGAGGCAGAGGCCAGGATGTGATCCTTTGGAGTAATAAGCTCCTTATGCAGGATCCAGATGGCAAACATCCTGCTCTGATACTCTCTTTGCTTTGTGGGACCCATTGAGGTCTACTCCTAGCTGCTATTGAGACTCACAAGCTTGCAGCCTTAATCGACAAACGCAATGGCCCACGTAAATCATAATTCAGCCAAAGCTGAAACGCTTCCAACTACATTTTTGGGTCATGAAAGTTGAAGGAAAAGCTACCACGTTTGCAAGATAGAGCCTTCTCCCCTTTTCCCTGCCTGCACTTTCAAAAGCTTAACATCCCACTGTCATGTTTCACAATGAACACAAACCAGATGACTTAAGTCTAGGGAAAAAATGCTGGGTTGGGTAACAGGGTATGAATTAAATAACCCTTAAACAAACATAAAAAAAAAACCCTAAGTGTTTCCTAATTTCTAGATTAAAGGAAATCCATGGGGGCCTGAAATAGAAAGAGAATATGAAGGACTTCAGGATGTTGCCTTTAAACAGAAGGGCCTTCTTCAGAAGATGGACAGGCCATCAAGGTCGTCCACAGCAAAGTCTCCCCAGAGACCAGACACGTTTTCAGAAGGGGGAAGCAAGTGGGAGGCTGTGTGATTTATTTTTCCAGTGCCTAACAAATCAGCTCAAGGAGACCCACTCAGGCCTAGATGTGAAATACGACATTTTGGGAGATAGTGTTTAAGTATCCACATGGGAAAAGAGCCAGATTCAGGAAAGACGGTGATTGAAGTCCAGATGATCTTCACTTGTGCCATCCCTTCCTTTTCACCATCTTGCTTCCCTGGATAGGAAAGACAGACATGGCTGGGACTTCCCATTGGGCATAATAATGCAACAAAAAGAAATTTCAAAAAATAAATAAATAAATAAATTTCAAATTATGTCCTATTCCCAAAGAGCAGCTAGGTTTAGAGGAAAATATACTGTAGTGAAAAGAGGAACATATTGCAGTAAAAGGGGCATTGAAATAAGTGTAAGAAGAGCTTATTCTGAAGGACAAGTCCTGGCCTTGACATCAGGTGGGAAGCTTAAGGTTAGAAGTTTAGACTCACAGGGCAGGAATTTTACAAATCTGGTGGGGAGTAGGACCCCTGGGGTAGCTCCATTTTTCTATCAGCTCTGTGACCCTAGGGAAGTTACTTATCCCAGAGTCTCAATTTCTGTATCTGCAAAACAGAGATGCAACTACCATTTCACCAAGGAAGAAAGTAAGGCTCTGAGAAATTTAGAAGCTTGGCCGAAGTTGCAGCCTAGCATATATCTTGTTGCAAGCCTCTGCTCTGTTCCCTAACCACGCCAGCCCTCCAGATGAGATCATATACATTAAAATATGTGTAATGAGCCAGGACTGTGCAGTCATTCCTTTGCGGTTATGCCCAGACTCCCATCTGGCATGTACAGACGTTTCAACCCACATCTACATGTGTCTGTGAATATGTTCATGTAATATTTCTTCACAAATATAAGCAAGTTTGTGGTCTGACTAGCATGAGAATACTTGAGGAGTCACAGGACAGAACCATGGAGTCTCCCAGAAATCCAGGCTATGCGGTGGCTCTAGCCGTAGGAAAAGTCCTGGATCGTGGACAGTTGCCTGTGCCGTCATGCCAGCATGGATCTCCCCAGTATGAGGACGCGTGGCCCGCTCTGGGATGACCTTCATCCAACTGTCCTGTCCTTTGTAAGATGTTAAAGCAAAGCGTATCTGCTCTTATTGATCATTAGTCTGGAGAAGTCTGGGAAAGAGAGTGTTGGCTTTGAGGAAATAAATGATAAAGAAGAGAGGGAAGTTCCTGGTCTGTACCCAAGGGTTTGAGGGGTGACACTTCCTGCCCCCTGGAAACATGTCATCCAAACAATAAAGAAAGAAAACTGTAGCCTTTTAGAAAGTCCCTCCATGAATGGCCACACATTTATTATTGGGGTGCAAACAGCGCAAACCTACTTAAAGAACAGTTTAAAAGTCTGCTTTAGGAGTTTTAAAATTATTCATAGCCTTGGCGCAATGATTCCATTGTTAGGAACTCTATGCTAAAGAGATAATCAGATAGAATGTGCACAAGTTTGTGTACAAAAATGTTCATTGAAGTAAAAGCACTGGCACAAACTAAATGTCCCAAAATAGGGAAAGTGGTTAAATAAATTATATGTGAATCCATATGATTGAATATAATACTGTTAGGAAAATAGAAAACAAAGAATTTTCATGACTTGGATAAATGCTTGTGATATATATAACATTGAGTAATGAAAAGACTACAGAACTGGATATATAGTGAAATCTCAACTTTGTGTATAAATGTGTGAAAAAAAGACTGGAAGGAAATTTTATAGGTGATAGTTATTTTCTTCATTATTTTTGTCTTTATTTTCTAAGTTTTGTGTAGTAAGTATGTGTGACTTATTTTTTAAAGGTTACTTTAAAAATCACTTAAATAGCTAAGTGTTACTCCTAAACTGGCTTCTGTTCTGCTTAAATTAAGTACAGCGGCTTCCCAACTGCCCTCCCACCTCCCATCCCACCCGCCTCCCAGCCTAGCCTGTATTGTCTCCAGAATTATTGTCTATGACTCTAAAATGACCAGGTTTATACCTTTGGCTTAATACAAACTTGTTGCCCCTAGACTGGAAGATAGGCTTCCTATGATCTGCTCTTCCCTACAAGCCAGACGCTTTCATATCTTCCAGTCCTCATGCATCGTCTTCCCTCTGCTTAGAACACATTTTCCCTCCTTTTCCACCTGGGAAAGCCTTACCCGCCCTTTAAGGTCAAGCTCAGAGGTGAGTTTACCTGTGACCTCTTACCTGTCAGTCCCAAGCAGAGCTGGCTGCTGTTGGCTCTGTTCCCAAAGACTTTGCCCAATGTTCCGTGTTTAGCAAATATCATAAATTGTTGTAATAAATGTATTTTAATGTCTCTTGCTCCCACCCTTCCCCACTCCCCCACAATTATAAGACCATATGATTGTGAGGATGAAGTTTGAAACTCACTGGCCTTGGCTGGCATGCCCGGTGCCTGGAGTGGAACAGATGCCCAGGGTTCACTCATTAAAGAAATCAGTGCCAGAGCTGGGATACAGGAGGCAGCACTGAGTTCTAATAACAAGTAGATAGTCTTTATAAGATGGCTATTAACTGGACTTCCTTCTCGAAAGCAGCAACATAAAGCAGGCTTCGATGCTGCGAAACAGACTTCAGTTAGCCAAAAGGGGGACTTCCATAGGCTGCTATCACTGGAGCAGGTGAATGATGGAGAAAGGGCGATGCCTTCAAAATAGGGTAAAAACCTTATGATGTAAGGGGGCCTGGATCCTGTCCTTCTCAGAAACTGGGAGGTGGACAAGGTGACCCGAGCTAGACTTAGGTTTCGAATATTGTCCGAGGAAACAGGGTGGGAAGCCCTGCTGCCTCCCAGAGGCCACTGTGATTCTGCTATAGACCCAGGCAGGTGTCCATGTCAGATGCACTTCCAAACCCAGATCTGCAATTTCAACCTAAAGCCCTGCAGACCAGAAGGCTGTTAAGAGTAGGGCTGATTGTTCACAGCCCAGCAGGGTTCTTGGCTCCAAAACACTCATTAGCATCTTAAGTTCACATAAATATATATGAGGACTGTGGATTCCCCTGGGAGTCCCAGAGCCTCCTGCAGCCAAAGCAGAATCTCTCCCTCTTTGCACCTACCTCCTCGGGGACCTTCTGAGCCCAGCTCTCTCCAGGGAGCCCAGCATTGTGAGCTTTTTTGCCATCAGGGGCCAGACAGCCAGTTTTCAGGGTGCAAAAATAGACCTATCTTTTGGGGGACCAGCTCTGTTCTGCCTCTCCCCTTTTTAATGGTGGCCCATTGTCCCTGAAGACCAGGGATTTCCCCACTGTGCTCTCTATGGCCCAGTCCTGGAGACAGAGGACAAAGTGAACCCATGCAGGGATGCAGCATAGCCCTGTGGGAAGCCCAGACTGGATACTGCAAAATTCAGGGCTAAGGGAGATGAGAAAACTTGGGGCTTTTTGTTCTTAAAGGATTCCCCGATCTAGTGGAATACACAAAACAAAGAAGGAAAAGCAAAACGGAGAAATCTAAGACTCAGAGAAGTATAAATGAGAACATAATTAGGAGCATATGAGCCTTATAAATTCCACGGAGACAAGGCAGGATGAGATTGATTCTTCTGGAATCTATCTCAGAAGGCTTCTTGGAGGAGGTTGAATTTTGGCTGTAAAAGGATAGATTTGGGAAAGGTGCTGACGTGGGTAGGGACAGCAGAGCGGGTGTCCTGTCTCCCTCCCAGGGGCACCGCAGGGCAATGGAGCAGGAGAAAAGCCCTTCCAGAGGTTCGCAGGCTCCCGAGCCAGCTCCGTTCCAAGGAACTAGCCCAACTACTACAGTCGTTTCCAGGACTGGAAAGAAAGAAGGGCCTTCAGAGAAAAGCCTCAAAAAGAAGTCAGTTGAGTCCTGATGTACATGGGGAGAGGCTGCTGTGGGTGGCGTTTCCTGGCTGCAGCAGGAGGGCCCCAGCGCCCACTTAGGGGTGTGGTGCTACAGCTCTGCCCCAGCCAGATATATGATCCTCCCTCTGCAGCTGCTCTGTGAAAAAAAGCCCACGTATGAGTTAGTGGACTGGAGGAAAGCAGTGGATGAAGTGGAAAGAAGAAATCAGAAGGGCAGATTTCCAAGCTCAGACAGCATTTTGAGCTCAGATTCTTTGGAAAAGTTTTCTCCAGTCTCACTTCCTTTGCTGACCTTGGCAGGCTGGAGTCCCGTGGTCAGTTTAAGCAGTTTAGTCAGGCATTCTGCTGTCTGACGCATCTTTCCCCCTGGCAGTGGGTCCATCATTCTTCCCTGGGCCTGATAAGAGAGCCCAGGCTCTTCATTTTGCCTCCTGAGGGGCTTCATCTCCTTCCACATCTGCACAGCTTTCCCTTGGACAGGGAAAGAGGCAGATTCCTCAACCAGGAGGAGCTGGCTCCCCTTTCACTGAGTTCAAAGTCATAGCAGTTTGCACTGGAAGGATCTTTAGAGGTCGTTCATTTCAACTATCCTGGCAGGTGCCGTGGTGACCTACTCAGAGCTGGGGCTGTCATCCGCAGTCATCCCCTTGCCTCTGTGGTAAGAGGTGGCCCAGGATGGGTGCTACAGCAAAACCTCTGGAGTCCAGCCAGCCGACTGCACACTGCATCTTTCTGACTTGATGGCCATGAAGGCCTGAAAAGTTTTGAACTCTGAGTGTCTGTATCCTCAGCTGCCAAAAAACAAAAGAGAAAGAAAGAAGAAAGGATAATAATATAATACCTGTTTGTGGGATGATCTGTAGGATTATGGATAATCATAGTATCACTTGTCACATGTACCACGCGCTAAGTGTCGCACGAAGCACTATATGCACATTGCCCCAAATGGCCTAGTGCCGTGCCCCAGCACATAGTCACGTTTACTGTGATTATTGCTATGGGCAAACCTAAACGATCGGCACTAGTATGCACCTGTCTCACTTTTGGCTGCCAATTTCTGAGATGACGAAACTCCTGGGGTCCTCAGTTTCTAGAAGTCGGGAAGACCCCAAAGCAGGAGAGCAGTTATGTTCAGTCTGAGAAGTGACTTGCTGACCAGCTCTCCAGCAGTGGGGATAGGCCACCAGCCTCCCAGTCCAAACACAGCCTGCTTGCTCTTGTTTAAACAAGACCAGGGAGGCAGGCAGGCAGCCTATAGTTGGGAAGGAAGAAACAAAGGCTTGTTTGGGATTCCATGTAGACTCTGGGCTGTGGAAGCTGTCAGACTGATACACAAGCTCTGTCAGGCTAATAGCTCTTGGCATTCTGGCTGCTTCCCGTGACCATTTATAGTCAATCCCTCCGAGTCGGTGTAGCCCTAGGGTTGGGTGAAAGTGATGAAGTTGGAGCAGAGGCACCTGCCTGTGGGGAGGCAGGCAGTAACTACTAGAAGCCTCCCTACCTCCAAGTGCTGCACATTTCCCAGAACTTGGGCTCAACTGCTCCTCCTTCAGGCCTGTGAGGTAAAAACAAGCCAGTGCCAAAGGGGAAGGTGGGAGGGAGGTGGGATGACATGAATGGAAAGATCATAGCCACAAAGCATGAGTTTTTAGTGGAGTTCTAAGATAGGACAAGTCCGGATGCTTTTGTGGCAGGAAATGCAGTGCCTCTTGAATTTCTCTTTAATTTTCCCTTGAAATCGAATTCAAGAAACTTCTATACATAGTGGAAGTAGCACTTTTAGCAGTGCTTGGCGGAGGGAAGCTAGACAAAGTCCACAGCCCGTCTGGGCAGTTGACTCTGGCAAGTTCTGCCCCTCTGGTTCACTGTGATTTCCACAGTTTCTGCTGGGAGGTTGAAAGATTGAGAGGAGCGTTTGGAAATGGTCCCACGGACTTAGGGTTAGGTAAAAAGAGCCCTGTCCCCCAAGTCAGCTCAGTGAATTGCTAGTAAGCCAGCAAACTACAAATGATGATAAAGGGAGAGGGTGGCTGGCTGCCAAGGCCCAGGTAAATGGTACTTTGGGGTGGTCCCCATGGGCCTGCCTGCACCTGCGGGGAGGCGGAATAGTAGTGTCCTCATTAACCGTGAGAGGGGTAGCTGGGGGCTGGTGAGGGAAGGATGGGCAGAGGCAGGGCGTGGGCATGGAGTACTGACAGTATTGTGCTGGAGAACGATATGCTGGGTTAGGAGCTTTATGCACACTAGTTTGTTTTTTAATGTTCATGACCTTGAGAGGTTAGTTTCGTTCCTATTTTACAGATGAAGAAACTAAGGCTCATAGAAGCCAAGTCAGTTGCTCAAGGTTTCAGATTTAGCATATGGTGGAGCTGGGATTCAAACCTCTTTCTATTCTGTCAGGCTGTTCTTAGCAGCTTCTACCTTATACCAAGGTTAGTTACTCGTTCAGATCACTCCTATGGGGGCTGGGGCTGTTATATAACCTCAGGAGGCCAGATTACAGGCCAGAAGTTGCTAGAGTGGATATGGGGATCCTTCCATTAGGCTGGAATAACTGGAGAAGCTGTCTCCAGGTTGAGGAGGTGTCTGTTTTTATTGGAAGAACAGACTGTTTCCAGCACAGTGTGGAATGACACTGTCAGAATCTCGTTTTTCAGGTTCCTTTCCCTAGCATTTTACAGAGATGGCGACCCTTCTGGATCTGGTATGACATCCTTTCTTCCTTGGCCAAATGAAAACATACTTGCTTATGTTATAACATTCTTTGGTTAGTTTCAATTCTGAGGATTCTGAGGTCCCTCTTACTAACTTTAGAAAGAGTTTATTACCATGTTTTAAAAACCTTTTAGTGCAGATGCTCCACATCACTAATCATCAGGGAAATGCAAATTAAAACCACAATGAGATGTCACTTCACACCAGTAAGGATGGCCAGCATCGAAAAGACTAAGAACAACAAATGCTTTCGAGGTTGCGGAGAAAGTGGAACCCTCCTACACTGCTGGTTTGAATCTAAGCTAGTTTAACCATTGTGGAAAGCAATATGGTTCCTCAAAAAACTAAAAATGGAAATACCATTTGACCCGGGAATTCCACTCCTTGGAATTTACCCAAAGAATACAACTTCTCAGACTCAAAAAGACAGATGCACCCCTATGTGTATTGCAGCACTATTTACAATAGTCAAGATATGGAAGCAACCTAAGTGTCCATCAGTAGATGGATGGATAAAGAAGATCTGGTACATATACACAATGGAATACTATTCAGCCATAAGAAAGAAACAAATCCTACCATTTGTAACAACATGGATGGAGCTGGAGGGTATTATGCTCAGTGAAATAAGCCAGGCAGAGAAAGACAAGTGCCAAATGATTTCCCTCATTTGTGGAGCATAACAACAAAGCAAAACAGAAGGAACAAAACAGCAGCAGACTCACAGACTCCAAGAAAGAACTAGTGGTTACCAAAGGAGAGAGGTGTGGGAGGGCGGGTGGGTGGGGAGGGAGGGAGAAGGGGATTGAGGGGTATTATGTTTAGTGCACTTGGTGTGGGGGATCACAGGGAAGACAGTGTAGCACAGAGAAGGCTAATAGTGAATCTGTGGCATCTGACTACACTAATGGACAGTCACTTCAATGGCGTATGGGTGGGGGTTTGATAATATGGATGAATGTAGTAACCACATTGTTTTTCATGTGAAA
This sequence comes from Manis pentadactyla, assembly GCF_030020395.1. NCBI lineage: Eukaryota > Metazoa > Chordata > Mammalia > Pholidota > Manidae > Manis > Manis pentadactyla. Next base: position 9,131,001 of record NC_080031.1, on the reverse strand, counting down.
CATTCATAAGAGTGTATATCAATAATACCTTAATAAAAAAAAACCTTTTAGTGCAAACTACACATTGATTCATTCATCCGAACCTATTGGGCACTTATTTTACATGTCTGACTCTGGGTTCACTACTAGGAACAGCAGAATGATTAAACTTGTCTCTTCCTATATGAGGCAGATGAATAAACAAGCACAATGTGATATGTGCCAAAACATCAGATGTTTAAAGCAGTACAGATAGCTACTCTCACTCGATTGGTTTTCTTTTCTTTTCTTTTTTTATTTTGGTATCATTAATGTCCAATTACATGAGCAACATTATCGATTGGCTTTCTTCCTCATTAAAAAACACACTAAAAAAGCCCCAATGGGTTTATCATAAGGCCCTTTGTTAAGTACTGGGAAAACTAAGAAGAGTCTATTGAGGTTGACAGATGAAAAAATAGGTAAATTATATGGTAAAAAGGAGCTAAAAGAGTATAATGAATAAGGGCAGTTTTTGGTAGGCATGCTACTGTTGATGTGCACAGAAGTAAATTATTTTAGCAAGCACTCTGTTGCTAGATGGTAGTATATGATGTTACCGTTGGCAATTTGGTTTTTTTCCCTATGAAACTTATAAAATCTGGACAATATTGTCATTTCTTCATTTTACAGAGAAAATTTTATGTGATGTGATTTAAGTGGCCCCACCATACAAGGATTTGGATTAAAGACACAGGAGTGAAGCGAGTGGTCTGGCTCCCAGTTCCCTCCAGCTATGGGCCCTGAACCCACAGCTCGTCATCAGTCTGGTCTTCTCAGGCTCAAAGCAAACTTATTCTGACTCTGCCCCCAACCCCTTTGTCTTGCCAATGGGTTTCAGCCCCAGGCAAGTTCACTATGGAGTCAATGAGACCAAAAAATGACAATGGAACGTTCTTGGGGTGAAAGGGTTTATGTTCAACTTTATTCCCACAGTGGCAGGTCAGTCACTAGAATCCCGTCCACTCAGAGCAAGTCTGCATGCAGCAAGCCAGTCTCGGCCTCTGGGCCTCTCTGCCCCCCAAGCCATCTCGGTCTCTGTCCTCTGCGCTGCCACCACTCCAACCTCTGCTCTCCTGCAGCCATGCAGCCATGCCATCGTGTCTCCCAGAGCACTGGACAGAGCTATTTATATAGATTCAATAGCAACGTATTACACACACGTGTGTAGGGAGCTAACCGACCAGGGCCAGGGTGAGAATCCTGGCCAAAGGAACTTTCACTTTATCCATACCTTTATTATCCAAACCTCAGCATCTGACATTGTCTTAGCATGCCCTTCCCCTGCTCCCTGCCTTCAGTTAAGTTGCCAGGCCCAATAACAGTGCTTTTCTAACTTGCCTGAGTATTCGCATCACCCAAGGCTCTTGTGAAAATGCAGCTTCCGATTCAGTAGGGCCCTGGGGTGCAACCTGAGGTCCTGCGTTTCTAATAAGCTCCCGGTGATCCTGGCCCTGCCGTCCCAGGACCACACTGCGAGTAGCCAGCTGAAGTTTATGAACTCAAAGCCTCTCTTTCAACTCCCTTTCTTTCTCTTTCTCTTTCTCTCTCTCTGTCAGTGTCAGCTCAAGCCATCCTTGCTCCTCTGCAGATTAGACCCAAGCCCCCAAAAGGTCTCCGTACCTGTAGTCTCTGCTTCCACTCCATCCTGCATGCTTCTGCTAAATCCACCTTCCTAAAATACGGTGTCCCTCGTGTTACTCCCCTGTGGTCATGCCTTCTGTGACTCCTCGCCACCCAGCAAGCTGGACACAAATTTCTCCAACTGAGTTAAGACCCTCTAAGGTTTAGCCCCCCCACTTTTTCAGTGGGTAAAATATCATGCTTCCCAGGGATTTATCCTGCTCTTTATCTCTGTTGCTCATTCACCTTGGGGGAATTTGTGGATACTCTTCCTTCACTGATGCTCCTTCCTGCTTCCAGCTGTGGCCCTAACCTCAGCACCCAAACCCTCTCCCTCCTCCGAGGCGTGGGCGTCTACTTCCATGGGTTGGAAACGATGTCGAAACCACCATAGTTCTTTGCCCAAAAATGGTTATTTAGGTGCATTTTCACCTTCCCTATGGGCTCCTGCATCTCTCAGCAAATCCCTTAGCACCTCTCGCAGGGCCTTGCTCCCAGCAAGCCCTCAATTAATTCATCCCAGGTACCCGAAAGATGTGTCTCCCACTTTGTTGTAATGGGACCCTGTTCTCTTTGCATTTTTGATGTTCCTGTATTAGATGTGTTTTAACACTGTAAACCACCTCATATCCTTTTTGGAACTGGTAAACTGTAAGTCATAAATAATCAGCTGCAAGAGTAGACATGCAGGAAATTTTGTTCAAGGATAAATGGATGCTTTCTTCAGAGCTGGACAAAGAGCAGGCTGTCTGCTCTTCCACTCCTTCCTGCCTCTGGCCCTTTTGCTCATCTGTCCCTCTAAAAGGTCCTCCTGCAGCAATTTGGAATCCTTCAGGCTGAACTCCAGCTCCTCCAGGAACTTCCCTCCAGACAGAGCTGTTCTCTGGCCTTCAGTAGCTTTCAGTTTAACATAGTCCACGAAACTGTGAGCTCCTTCGTGTCTGGGGCAGTGCTCTCTGCGTCCTTGCATCTCTTGGGCCTCAGCACCATGATTCCCGATCCTGGCCTCACGTCAATCTCTCTCTGAAACTTTGGAAATATTCAGAAGCACAAACCCTCACATTCCACTCCAGGCCTATTGATCAGATGGTTCTCGAATTTGAGTGTCGATTCCTCATAAGCACCTCCAGGGCTTGTTAAAACAAGAGTCCTGGACCTGGCCCCAGCCCCAGGGACTGTGGGATGGGACCAAGAATTAGCATTTGTAACAAGTTCCCTGATGATGTTAAGGCTGGTCTGAAAATGGCTTGAAGGACCACCGCTCTAGAGGTGAGGCCCAGCCATTCGGTATCTGAAGAAAAGAGGTCACAGTGGTCACAGAGCTTGAGTGTGATTTCACACTTAGTGGCTGAAATTAATTTGCTCCATCTGTCTTAGTTCTACTTCCCCAAATAGATTATAAGTAACTTGCAGCTAGAGACCAAGTTTTAGGCTACTTCTTTTGCAAATTCCATCGGGCAGAGCCCAGGGCTGGGCACCAAGTTTGCACACAGGAAATACCTTTGAATGAGTAACAGCGTTTCCTGCCCCTTTTCAGTGTCACTGCCAGAAGAAAGCCAAGGAAACCGAAAGTTGCCTGTTTCAGTCAATACACAAGGGAAGGCAAGTTCCTTGTCCGCTTTCTTCGAAGGATTCGTGCCTGAGATGTTTACAGGGGAGGAGGCCAAAGCCATTCATTCTGTAGACCTTAGAAAGTCGGTAAATCAAAGACCCGCCTCTAACCTGAGCCGCCCAAATGACTCGGCATACCTCGGCTCTGTTTCCAAGGTCCCTCTGTTGCATATCTGCTGCGCTCTCTGATTTTCCCTTCAGTGTTCATGTGAGCCAGCATTTAGGAACTCACTGAAATGCATAGAGAAGCCACTCAGCAAAACCTGCTTCTAAGGACTGTCCTTCCCCAAATGTCAGTATTTATTTACCTTCACAGGGAAAAAAAATGAAGTGCCTAAGAGTATACCTGGACTACTGCAATAAATTCTTATCACCAGGGTTTGTTTTGTGACTCTCAGAGCCTTTAATAGCTTGTTAGAAAAATTAAGTTATCATCATCGCCATTAGGTAGGAGGTCTTAATAACAAAGATGGTAGATGTACTAAAAAAATAAGTAAATTCTTCATTTCTTTCTCTTTTGGACTTGAAATTGAAAAGAATTTTTGAAAGCAACAGTTATTAATCAACTGAGTATTTGCAGAGAATTATGGAAAACACCTCCTCAGCCCGTAGTCTTAGGGCGCCCCAGCCCTCCTCAGCGTGCTCCCACCCCTCACCCCCAGCCCAGGGAGCTGCCCCTCCCCGTGCCCCCTGGCACCACTCAGCTCAGCGCCTCTCCACCACAATAGCACTTACCTCACTGCCTTCTCATTGTCACTTGAACATCCCCTATTCTGTTAAGTGTGAGATAGTTAGCCCAAGATTGAAGCAGTAAAGCTACTGTAAATTGTAACCGATGGACCACACAAATTTGTTGATTCCATCCAGCAAGCTGGATATTCTCATGTTCTCACTCACCTGTCATACTCAGATGATGCCCACACTTACTTGAAGGGTGTCATTCGTTGCCTGACACCGTGGCCCAAATGAGACTCTAGAAGGTTCTATTTACCCTTCTCACCCCCTGGGTCTCTGTTTCTTCCTCCTCCTTCCTCTCATGCCCAGGCTTGCCCAAGACGGGCACCAGACAGCTCTGGCTTCACAGTGGCTCCATGTGAGCATGTTCGGGAAGTTTCGAAGCCTGATATTTATCTTGTCACTGAAAGTAGCCATTATATAGTTCCCGGGAGATACTGGGTTTTTCCTGGTCTTTCCAGACACTGTTTTCATCATTATAAAAGCAATGGATATATGTCCATATTTAAGCACATTCATGTCTCTAATGCTTTGACACATTATTGGTCTTTCCCACATCTTCCAAATGTGTTAGAACCAGGCCTGCCTAGCAACTACTTCATGAACTTCTTGAGGGAACAACTATCTTTTATATTCGAGTTCCCAGGGCCCAGCACACTTCCTGGCACATAATGGGGACTAATGAATCAGATGTAGGAGGGCAGGAGTCATGGCTAATAGTCACTGAGCATTTTCTCTGTGCCTCACTGTGAAGTCCTTTATACAATGATCCTACTTCATCTTCGTAACCACCCTGGGATCTATGTAGTACTAAGCACCACCCTTTGTAGATGAAAACAACCTGGGGCTCAGAGAGGTGAAGTAACTTCGGCAGGTCCACCAGCCAAGAAGTGATAAAGCAGATTAAAGTGTTAAAAGTGATAAAGTGTTTAACAGCAAAGCACAACACCAGGATGATTGTTGCCCTAAGCCTGATCCTCAGGACCGCAGACATCCAGGTAGTCTACTGGCTTCATGATTTATCACAAAACTAAAGTAATATACCCAACAGCGTAACGTGTATGAGAAAATGACGAGCAATGCCTTTTAAAGAGGGAGATGGTAGGGCCCAGACGGGTGCACGAGTCCACCTAAAGCCAGCAGGCCATGGTAGCTCTGTCTCTGGAGCCCCCAGGTCTGATCTGTAGCAGTGGAGATGGGCAATCAGCCTTCCACACTGCCTAAATTCCCCACCATTTTCTCGCTCCTAAGTTGTCTTCTCCGGGAGAGGCATTTTACCAAGTTTGCGGCATTAGAGCACCTAGGCACACTGAGAGTCAGCTGCTTACCCATGAGAAGGGATTGTGTTCCCTGATAGGTGAGAGGGCAGGCTGTAATCGGAAGGGTACTTTGAGGTTGAGAAGCAGTATGTGACCGGCCTGAGAGCCCAGGGTAGATCTCAGGTGGTCAGTGTCAGAACCCCAGGTGTCTAACCCTGCCTTCCAGAGCACACTCCCTTACCCCTTCTCCCTACCCAGACAAAGGCTTGCTGAGTATCACAGTTTGAGCAGGCAGCGTAGAGTATTTTTCAGGTGGAGTGACCGATCTGTGTGAGCAAGCCTTGCAGACTGAGCCTACGGGCTGTGTGCAGAAGCAACCATGTAAGGAGTGGGAAATATTTGTTTAATAAATGACTGCAGGGAAGCCCCAGGTGCCTTCTGAGTCAAGTCCACCACCTCCCTTAGGAGAAAGCGATGGCTGCTCAGTCTCTGGAGGGCATCCAGGAGGGCAATACAAACGATGTGCAGTTCAAATCCAGAGGGTGGAGCCCCCTTCTCTGCTCCCTCGTTTACACCTGGGCAAGTGACTCCGCCTCTGGGCCTTCATTTCTTTATTCCTGAAATGAAGAGGTTGTCCTGGTGATTTCTAAGTTACTCTAGTTCTGACATTCTAGGATTCTCCTGAGCTGGGATTATTTAAGGTTAGGCCTGATGTCCTAAACCTACTCAGAATATTCCGTGACAGTGACGGTCACCTCATCAGGTTCCTCTGAGTTTTGTTTTGGAATGCAGAGCCAGCTGATAAATTGCTCCCAGGGATTTAACCTTTATGATTCCTCCATTCTCCTGGGAGTCAAGTGTATCCCTCAGTGTTCTTGCTTCTAAAACTGTTAAACATTACTTTGGTGAGAAGCCTCAGTATTCAATAGAAATACTAACCAAAATAATTTATTAGCCAAGTAAAAGAGTCTTGGAAAGAGTCTAATTGGTGACGTCCTTGGAGGTTTTCCTGTGGCTGCATGCACTGGGGAACTGCTAGGGATGCTAAGCAAATCTTTCTAGGAAGAAGTAAGCATCATTTGGGAGACCTTATGGAGGGGGGTCCTAGCCTGGCCTCTGTACACCATGTCTCCCCACCATTTTGCACAGATGGAGGAGGAAAGCATTATCTCTGGGATTTGTCTGTGGCATGGCGCGTAACTGGGTTCCATCCCACAAGTCTCACAAATGGTGTGTCCTTCCTCCAGCTGTGCAAATGCTCTGTGGGGTAGACGGCCTTGGGGCGAGCAGACCTCTCCCTCACTTCCCACATTAGTTATCTGTTGTGGCACAACAAATTAGGCACCAACTTGCCCAGGCTTCACATACTTTTCCTGGACAATGACAAGACAAGAATGCTATAATGTCAGTGTTAGAGGGACTTTGTATCATCTAGCCTAATAGTTCCCAACTTTTTTAACCAACAAGGATCTTTCTGTTGTTTTTCTCCCAGGGAGCCCCATATTCTGAAATATTTTTGATCCCCAAACAAATTACATAAACTACATATTTCATTTCCCATTATCTTCATCAAAGACATGTATAACTGCCCATCAGAACTTCTGATCAGTGAGAGCCCATCAGCATTTCCACACTGCGGTGCAATACTTTCAGTGATTATTTTAGAGACCCAGAAAGAGGAAAAGGACTTATCCAGGGTCGTTGAATTAATTAATGATAGAGCTAGGGCTCAAACCTGGACCTCCGGATTCCAAACCAATGGTCATCTCGTAATTTCAATAGTCACCTTGTTCCATGTGCTGTACTCTATTTCATGATACCTGACATAAGAGTCTCTTTCAGTCTAACATTACGAAAGTCCAGAATAAAATATCCACCTTCTCAAGGTCCCAGTCACATGGATAACACAGATGGGCAAGACCTCCAAACCCACAAATGTGCTCCCCTATGTACCACAGAACAGGCGAGTGCCTGTCTGGCCTCCATGTAAGGCTGCCCTGCTAGCCAACATGCCTCTAAGTTCTAGAGCTGTCTAGAGCTTTAGGATAGGGAGCTAGTTTTGTGCCCTCAAGTTTGCTGGCCCATATTCCCATCACGAAGAGAAACCAGCTCTCACTGACAGATGGGAGTCAAGCCAGGACAGGGGGCCAGGACATCGTCCTTGACTGTGGGCGTGGAGGAGGAGGCGAGAGGGCACGGTTAAACATAGGCTCTGCCTTGCCAAGAGGGATGAGAGCCGAAGTACGAGGGCTCAGTATTCACCCCGGGGTTGGCCATCCACCCACTTTTTGGCCAGAAGGTCAGTCTACGACAGGTGTTGAATGCCACTGCCTTCTCTGAAAGGAAACAAAGAAGAACCAAAGGAAGAAAAGCAAAGGAATTAAAGAGGAATTTCTTCAGCCTAGAAGTGGAAAGAATAGTGCCTATGGGCAGATTAAGTGGGCCGGTTGTTTAAAGACCAAATAGTTCCTTGAATCTGCGGTACTCTGTATACGTGTTTCTTGCCCCTCCCCTTTTAGTTCATAGCAAAATTCCTTCTGAAGGTTCCGGGCTGCTTCTGCTTTATTAAAGGGCATCAGGGAGGAAGGTTTTGTATTTTCCATATGTGGGCCCAAATTTTAAGTGGGAGAGGTAAATCTGTAGGGCCAGATGTGGTCATGGCAACTGCACTCAAGAGAGAGAAGCTGGTAGGAGACCAAGGGAAATGCAGAGAAAAAGATCAAAGTTTTCAGTTGCGCCTTCCCCTGTAATGAGAAAATAGCTGAAACTCTAATTTGTTCAAACGCTGGAGGCAGCTGTGGGCCCGGAGAGAGGAGAAGAGTTTAGTGTTCCGGACTGTGGGCAGGCTTGAATGTCAGCGCTTGGCGCAACGCAAGCCCTGGAACCTGGGGAGCGCCATCAGCAGTGGTCCAGGGAGATGCTTCGACGTCAATTACAGTTAGTGTCATTGCTCTGTACTCTGTCAGCCAGATGCATTTCATGGCAAGAGATACAATTTCCTAGAGAAAAGCTTTAGAAAGGAGGACAGATGACCTCACTGAACTTCCTTTGAGGGCACTGTGTATCAGCCCAGTGGCTCAAACACTTTTTTCAACATGCCTTCCCTTCAGGCATTTCTTACACGACCTCTGTGCACGAAGTCCTTTACCAGGCCCCACTGAGTATGTGCAGTAGAAGAGATGGCCCTGCGCTTTAGTAATTTACAACCTAGTTGAAAAGATACAGGGGGGAATCTGGAGCCAAAGGAAAAAAAACACAAGGTAGTGGGCAAATATTTCCCTTATTTGAGCTCTGGAGAAAATAAAAAGTGGCTTCCCTCAGAGGCTGTATTAGTATTAGTTTTCTACGGCTGCCGTAACAAAGTACCACAGACTGGGTAATTTCAACAACAGAAATTGATTTTCTCACAGTTCCGGAAGCTAGAACTCCAAGAGCCGAGGTATCAGCAGGGTGGGTTTCTTCTGAGCCTCTTCTTGCTCTACTCCCAGTACCTGCTTGTGCCCTGGACCCCTCTTCTTGTAAAGACACCAGTCCTCTTGGGTTAAAGCCCACCCTTAATGACCTCATTTTTTTTTTTTTGTAGATAATTATTTTTTATTGAAGGGTAGTTGACACACAGTATTACATTACATTAGTTTCAGGTGTACAACATAGTGATTCAACATTTATATACGTGACAATTCTAGGTACCAGCTATCACCATACCAAGCTGTTACAATATCTTGACTATATTCATTACATCCCGGTTACTTATTATTTTACCATTGGAAGTGTGTACTTTTTTTTTTTTTTTTTTGTGAGGGCATCTCTCATATTTATTATATTTATTGATCAAATGGTTGTTAACAACAATAAAATTCTGTATAGGGGACTCAGTGCTCAATGCACAATCATTAAACCACCCCAAGCCTAATTTTCGTCAGTCTCCAATCTTCTGAGGCATAACAAACAAGTTCTTACATGGAGAACAAATTCTTACATAGTGAATAAGTTCTTACATGGTGAACAGTACAAGGGCAGCCATCACAGAAACCTTCGGTTTTGCTCATACATTATGAACTATAAACAGTTCAAATATGAATACTCATTTGGTTTTTATACTTGATTTATATGTGGATACCACATTTCTCTCTTTATTATTATTATTTTTAATATAATGCTGAAGTGGTAGGTAGATACAAGATAAAGGTAGAAAACATAGTTTAGTGTTGTAAGAGAGCAAATGTAGATGATCAGGTGTGTGCCTGTAGACTATGTGTTAATCCAAGCCAGACCAGGGCAATAAAACATCCACGTATGCTTAATGACCTCATTTTAACCTAATTACCCCGTGAAGACCCTGTCTCCAAATACCTTCACATTCTGAGGTTCTGAGGGTTAGGACTTCAACAAACGAATTTTGGGTGGATGTAGTTGAGCCCCTAACAAAGGGGTGTTAATTTAGAGGAGGAAACAACTCACACTCATGTGAAAAGTTGTGTAAGTCTGTCAGTATGGCTGCTGGGCTACCTGCCAGGTGTGTGGCGCCACGGGAGGAACTCGGGAGACGGAGAGGTGGCCGTGAGACAGGGTGGGGTGGAGAAAACCTTTCCTGAAGAGCTGAGAAAGGCGAGGGTTCAGTGAGGGAGCGCAGGATGGACAGACAGTGTTCCAGGTGGGAGGAGCCGCATGGCAGGTGGCCCAGATGGCACTCTAAGAAGTCACGCTCAGAGGGGCTGGCCAGACCACCTTTGTGAGATTGGAGCAGTCATTGTGTGAACGAGGAGAAGATAAGAGCTTGAAGCGGACTGTGGAGGCCTGGGCTGCAGATCGACTGTGTCCCACTGAAGGCTTTAAGCTATGTAGTAAAATGATAACAGCAATAACTGTGGATAGGCCCTTACAGTTACTAAGACTTTTCATAAACATTATCCCATTTCCTCACCACAAATATTTAATGAAATCAGCAGGGCATCGTTATAACCATTCTATAAATGTGCAGATTGAGGTGGAGAGAGTTTAAATTGCCTGAGCTGCGGACATAAGGGCTACAGTTGGAACTGTGCTCTGGGCAAATTAAACTGATGGGCTGCGAGGAATGCTATGGAGAGTGAGAGGCAGGGGGCAGGGAGCTAGCAGAAGTCAGAACGGGGTGAAGTGATGAGACCCTGAGTTAGCGGACTGGTACTAGAACTGGAAACACGTAAGCAGTCATACTATGTTGGTTTTGATTAATGAACACGCTAAAAATTAAGATGTTGCAAAATAAGTAAAAAGGCCTCTGGGAAGGGCAACATATTTGGTTCTCATCAGACTTCCATATCTCAGCCTGAATTAATTTATCAGATTCACCCCTGACTACAGTTTGCAGGGAGAACATAAGTGCAGCTACGTTCCCATATGCCCTCATAAGCACTTTGCTATTACACGGTAATTATGTGTTTGTAGATCTGTCTTCCCCACTAGACTATGAGTTTCTCCAGGAAAGTGAGGGTATTTTATTCATCTTTTATACCCAATACTTAGTAAAATAAATACCTTTGAATGAATGAATGAATGAGAGCGAGCAGGTGGGACGCCAGCACAGGACAGGGCAAGAACTTAAAAAAACAGAGGTAAAGGCCCTTGAGGACAAGTGTCAGTCACTTCACAGGTGTTTCCAGCACAGCCTCAAATGCAGTCAGGTAAATCCAACCTAAAAGAGAGCTCTGTGAAACCAAGAAACTCAAGTAAGTGGCTTGGACCCCCAGGTCACTGTAGGCAGCAGCCTTTTTTACATACGGACTTCATTGCACAGAATTGCCAGGGAAATGGCACCGATGATGTGAAATAGCTTATTTTGTAGAATAGGTTTCTAGGCAGCAACCAATGGTTTTCCTCTCCATGGCCTCACCCTGGTAGTGCTGCAGAGGTCCCTCTGCAGCTCTGGGTGGTCTCCCATCTTCCTTCCTGGTGCCATCCTCACCCTGCATCTCTGCAGGGCACAGGGCAGGGCCTCTGTTGGATGGACAAGTCTGGCTACAGGAGGAAGGTGGTGAGGAAAGGTGGAGGGCCAAATACATCAGTGGCTTGCTCTCCTCTCACCAAAGCTATCAAGAGGCCTGGGTGGGCTGGAATCTCGTGACCTGCTGTTCTCTTGTTCCCCTGAGATATAAGTATAATTGGGGGCTCCTAAATCCATTTGTTTCAGTAAGTAGGTTTTGTGAAAACTACAAAGACCAGTCACAGACAGTTCTTCCTTGCCTTCCGGGAATTTATTCTTGCCATGGGAAGAGCGGCAGCTCCCTGATGGTGTTGAATTTGTCCTATGCCCATTCTGCAATGAGTAAACATCCACAGAAGTGCTAAGATTTTGAGAAGCTAAAGAATACTTACCATGGCTCAGTGAGCGCCTCAGAGCCACGTGGTGTGGCCTCTGCGGTACAGGCATCTCCACTGCTCATCGTTTACACACCATTCCTGAAAATACAGGGCCCCTGATACCCGGCCCACCCCCACCACATCCTAGTCCACTTCCCCTTGCTTGAGCACAGGCTTTGATCATACAGGACATAGAATGTAATCCTCGCCTCACAGAGCAGTTAGCAAACGCTCTGTGAGGGTCCAGCTGTGACAGAGTGGAAGTAGTTCTTAATGTGCTATTGATGTTTCAAGGAGAAGTCAAGACATCAAGCCAACATCCTAGACCTCAGCCCCTAAGAAACAGAACAGAGGCAGGAAATGGGCAATGCAGAAAGTCGGCCATGCAACCCATTGGCTTTCTTCCCACTGTAATTGTCAGAGAAATAGAAATGGGATGAGGGCAGAAGTTTAGGGGAATCTGGCATTCAGACTTGGAGTTCTTCAGTACAGGATCTATTCATCTCTTACAAGGTCTGAATTCTAGGGGTAAAGAGCTCCACGATCCAAGGAAACAATCCTAAGCATTAGCGCCCTCCCACCTTCTAAGTCAACAGACAGTCTGTGGCTGTTGCGTGGCTGATGGAAAGTAAAACAGGAAAAGCAACTTGCTTTATGAACGTATAAACTTAAGGTGATCCTATTAGGGGGGCAAATTTTCTCCCCATTCTTTTGCTATAAGCAGGCACATTCTGCATGCAAGCTTGAAGCGGCCAGAACTTCACACCACTGACACTCTCTCCCCTTCTATTCAGATTCCATCCAAATGCCTTTGTGCAGAATTCTTGCAAATCTGCGACAGCGTGGCATAGTGGAAATAGCATAAGCTTTGAGGTCAGACAGGCCTGGGTCAAATGCCAGCTTTGAAAGCTACCCTAAAGCTCCTCAACTCTAGACATATCACACACTGTGTAGCATTTATTGTGCCCTCTTCCCCCTCTTCCCCCAAACAGCAGGTACTTAATACAAGAGGCATAAGGACATAAGCACTTAAAACATGCCAGATACTATTCTATGTATCCTACAGATAATAACGTAGTTAATTCTCAACACTAACTCATGAGGTTGTGTACTGTTATTATCCCCATTTTGTAGATGGGGATACTGAGATGTGGGAAGATGAAGTAACTTAATTCTAGGTAAGCTGCAGAAGCAAGATTTGAATGTACACAGTCTTGCTTGAGACTCAGTGTTCTACTCTATCTGCTTCCCTACATGGTAAGTCACATTACCTCCATTCATTCCTTTAACAACCATTTCCAGAACACGTTCTCTGTCCCAGCACTGCACAAGGGGCTAAAGATGCAACGAGGAAGGAGATGGCCTTGACCCTCCAGGCACTGACAGCTCAGTAGGGGAGACATCTTAACACAAAGTGCTAGGCTGGCCATATGCAGCCAGTGCTGGGGGAAGAGATGAGCAGCAGTCGAGAGGCTTGTTGGCTGATGTGACCCCCTAAGTCTCAAGGAACCAGTGGAAGGTAGACCATGGGACCACAGGCAGCATGAAAAGGTAGGGAAGGAAGCGGTGAGTACAAAGACCAAGGTGTAACGGTTCCTGTGCCGAATACGAAGCAGTTCATTGTAGCTAGAACACAGCGTGGGGATGGACCGGTTACAAGGGGTGAGGTTGGTGAGCCAAGCAAAGTCAGATCTCCAAGGATCTCTCTGCCATACTGAATGAAAGTTGAACCTAAAAAAAAAAATAGCCTTTTAGAAAATAGGTAGAGAAAAATTGGAAAGTATAAAAAACTGAAAGCAAGGAGTCCATTTTCGAGGTAACTCACTGAAGATCCTGGGGGTCTGCACTAGAGCAGGGCAGCGAGGGTGGAGAGAGGTCAGAGTCAGAGGCGTTGGGGAGATGGAATCCACAGGACTGGGGTGGGCTGAGTGTAAAGGAGGAGACAGGGATCAAGTGGGACTCTGGCTGTGGCTGAGGAAGTAGGAGACAGTGCCATTCAACCAGGTAAGGCATAGAGGAGTCTGGGGACACCCTGAGTTCAAGGTGCACGTGGGACATCCAAGGGGAGCTACTCTAACTGGATCTGTTGGATGTAGAGGAAGAGGTCTTGGAGGCAGGGCTGCGGAAGGAAGTTACCAGCATTTTGGTGCATGGAAGCCCAGGGGGAGTGTGGTAAGAGAGCTAAAGGTGGAACCTCGGGCAGCACCAGTATTCACAGGACACGCCCATGAGGAGGAGACCCTGGAGAAGCCGGGGTCACACAAACTTAAGGGCAGAGTTTTCGGAACGAGGACGTGGCCCAGAGCAGAGGGGTGGGCCTACTTCTCGTCTACATGTCTACCTGCCCACTTGACAGTGATCTGACACCAGGGTTGTGCCTGATTCACATTTCCGCCAAACAGAAGGCATTTAATACAAGAAGAAAAAGGGCATAATAAGAGGCAACATTTATTGAGAGTGTGCATGTGCCAAGCACTAAACATTTTGCATGGGTAATCTCATTTAATCCTTACAACCGCACTATTAGGTGCACACTCTTCTTTTTTTAATTCAATGTCATTCAACCTTTAAAAGGAAGGAAATTCTGCAATATGAGACAATGTGGATGAACCAAGATGACATTATACTAAGTGAAATAGGCCAGTCACAGAAGGATTTAAATGAGGTATCTAAAATGGTTATTTTTATAGAGTCAAAGAGTAGAATGGTGGTTTCCAGGGGGGAGGGGGAAATGGGTGTTGCCAACCAACGGGCATAGTTTCAGGTCAGCAAGATGAGTAAGTTCTAGAGATCTACTATATGACATGGTAACTATAGTTAACAGTCCTGCATTGTGCCCTTTAAGAGAGTCGGTCTCATGGTAAGTGTTCTTACCCACAATAAAACACAAAAATTTTTTTAAAGGTTATGATGTTCTTACCTACCATTATGGATGAGGAAAGCGAGGCACGGAGAAGTTAAGAAACATGCTCAAAGTCACACAGCTTTTAAGTGGTGGGGCTTGATTTCCAGCGCAGGCCACCTAACTCCAGCTTCCTTGCTTTTAACCACCGCATGGTACTGCCCGCCAACCAATACATGGAAGCTGATGGCTCAGTCAGTTACCCCTCCCAGGGCTATCTGATTGTCACAGGAAAAAAAATCCCTAAACCTTTATGAAACGCTACCTAAGTGGCGGAATTGTACGTTTCACTATTAGAACCGAGAGGAAATCATGCTGGGGAGGACGGGCTTTATGCGCAGTCATTGTGCACTTAGCCACGCACCAACTGTACTGAGCAGGAGAGCCTCACCCAGCTGGGAGCGACCTGTGCTCGGCCCAGAACCGAGCATGCTAGTGTCATGAATCTTCTCCTCCAGGGAGGACTAGAGGTGTGAGCTGAAGAGCGGGAGGGGACGTGCAGACTGACAGGGGTAATGCAGTCGGGGCTCGGTGTGCTCATCAAACTCACCAAGGCGCCGAAGTGTGATGTCATTCTGCATTACTGGCCCATGGGCAAAAATTGCGGCCAAGCTGCTACAGCTAATCCCTCTGGCTTGCCTTTTTTTCCCCCCACCTTATACAATTACAAATCTCATGTGCAAGGTGAAGGTAAATCTTTATATTCTAGCATACGAAAGCTTCCAAAACCTACTGAAAATAAGTTGCAAACAATACATACAACCAAATCCCTTTTTTGTTCAATGTAAAAACCAAGTTTTCCATTTCTGTACGTACACATGCGCGGACATATAACTACACAGCAGAAAGGCTAGAAGAATATTCATGAAATTAGTAAGGGGAATTCCTCGGCAGGGGAAGGGGAGGATGGAGGAAGGTGGGTCAAGGGGGGCCCTGAAGTGTGTCCATTTTCTTATAATGAAAATATATTTATGTATTAGTCCTGCAAATTAAAAGAGGGTTAACGTGTATCTTACACCAGTTTGATGGTTTTGTGTCACTGCCCGACCCCCCCGCCGGGGGTGGGGCGCGGGCCTGCGGGGAGGAGGGTCCTCCCCTCCCCGCCGTCCTGGCTAAGGGAGTTGGAAATCTCCCCAAGGTAGATAAATCTGGGTCTAGGCGGTGTCTCCAGAGGCAGAGGCCACAAGTCTTGGGGGTTTCTAGTCATCTTCCGTCATTTTGGAGACGTGCAGAGTGGGAGGGGGCGATGCCCTTTCGTTATTAAAAAAAAAAGTGAGAGAGAGAAAAGTAAAAAACAACTGCTCCTCCTGCCGGGACCCGGGTGGTCCAGGGCCCTCGGAGGCTCTGACTTCGGAAAGCAGAGGCAGGAGGGAAACGAGCCTGGGCAGCAGTTCCCGGGCGGCTGGGTCGCGGCCCGGAAACGCCCGCGCATGTGGTTTTAATCTCGCAGCCGCGCAGAAGCCAAGCAGCACGGGCGCCCCGCCGGCTCTTCTGTCTGCGCCGCGCCGGGCCCGGCGGGGGCGGCCGCCCTCGGGAGGCGGCGTCCGGCTCGGCCTTCCCGGCCTCACCGCGCGGAAATGCGGCGGCGAGCGGCGCGCCCGGGCGCCGGGGCTGCTGGGGGCCGCCCAGGGTCCCAGGGGAGCGTGACCCCGAGACCGCCGGGCCCGCCCGTCCAAGGCAAACAGGGAGCACATGTCCCCAGCGCCGCCGCGGGAGAAGCTGTTTATTCTTGGGAGATGGCCATCTGCCCTCTGGGACCCGCAGGCTCCTCCAGCCTTTCTGCCCCCACTAGCTCTCCGCCTTCCTCCTCCTGAAAGAGTTGCCTCGGAATTTGATACCACTTTGGGATCTTTAAAAAAAAAAAAAAAATGGGTCAGCAAGGAAAATCCAGCATTTCCACGTGGAAGGTTAATTTGGTTATCTAGAAAGGAAGGGTTGCACGGAAACTTCTCTGAGGCTTTGGGAACCAGGCACTGGGAGTTTACTTACCAGTTTGGAACGAGGACAAACAGCCCGACCCATCTAAAACCAAAGGCTGTTAGCGAGCCCATCAGAGAGATTCCATCAATGGCAAGTTATTAAAATTACACTTTGGGCCTGCATTGCAGAAGTACTGCCTGAAAGTCATAATCTAAGTTCCAGCCATGAAATGTTTCACTGCAAATACCAACCTATGGTTAATCATCCTGCTTCAAACAACCCGGCACCTAGCCTGCACTCCTGGAAAATCTAGGAAGGACTCTTTCATTATCTGCACCCCCTCCTCCTTCCCTCTTGGGACATAGCTGTCAGTCCTTAGTCCTGACCGTACTTACTTATAGTTTAGACTCAATACATCAGGACTGCCCTTTCCACAGGAATAACTTTTTGCAAAGGTCAGCACAAACACTGCAACAATCTTTCACAACTTCCTGGAGTATTTTGTTCTGCAGGTGAATAAGGAAAAAGGAAAATTTTACAGGATCAAAAACAGTTCATTTTGTTTATTGCTGCTCTCAGATTTATTTCAGCTGGCCTCCCTGAAACCAAGTCCTCTCCTTGCAGTCGATTGAAACATTGCTAACAGAGCTCTCTTTGAAACATGAAACACCCTTGCTGAAAAATTCCTTTGGCGCTCTGCTGCCTGTGCGTCAAAGATAAACTCTAACCTCCTGTGTCATGCAAACTTTTCCTGGTCTGGCCCTATGATACTTTTTCAACTCATTTCCAGTCATTGGGTCCTGTCGATTCTACACCCAAGTCCCTGGAAGTTTCTCATCTTTCCCTGAACATACCTCCAAGGTCATCCCAACAACACTAGAATTCCTTGGTGTTCAGTTATGACCCCATTGCACAGAGAAATGGGAAACATTGGGGTAACTGTTATTTAAGAAATTGCCTTCTCAGCATCAACCCTCTACTCAGCTTTGCATGTAAGTGGAACCATATGGTATTTATCCTGCTGATTCCCCAAAGTAATCATTCCTTTGCCAAGTTCTTACTAAGAGCTGCTGTCCACTCGTGGGCCGGCCGTGTGCCCTGGGATGGGATTGAATCAGCCTGGAGGGAGATATAAATCCTATCTTCTGCAGTTTGCTCCAAAAAGGTACTCTTTGTGCTAGCAGAGGTCCTGCCTCAGTACTTAGGGTCAGCTCTGCTCCTTGTTTAGAGGCTTCTGACATATATGTCCCTGTCTCCCTAGGATTATGACTTTCTACTTTTATGCTCTTTATAATAATAGCTAAGATATATTTCATACTATGGTTATATGCTTTAGAACAAGCATTCCTGAATGTAACCCTTACAATAGCCTTATGAAATAGGAACTATTATTATGCTCCTAATAGAACTAAGTTTGAAAAAGTTAACTATCTTACTTAAGGCCACATAGTAAAATGTCAGAATCAGGACTCCAATCTGACCCAAGCCTACTCTCCACTGTTTTAAAACCTACTATTTTAAGGGTTTGGAGGAGGTAGTTTGGGGCTTATTTTGTAGTTATTGTCCTTTTATTTTGCTTCTAATCTTAAATACATAAAATTAAGACGAGTTAAGAGTTCCCTCCATGACTCAAAATATTCTTTTCCATATTTACTTTCCAACCTCTGTGGCTACCAGGAAGTATTTCTTAGTGGAACTGATGAAGCAAGTGAAATTTCTTACCCACTATATTTGAGGGAGGAGAAGAGCTGAAACTCAATGGTCAAATTATTTGGGGGGAAACAAAAACGTTATCTAAATCCTATTTTGGAAAGATGTATATTATTTTTGAAATCCAGTGGAAGGAAAAAGATCTCTCAGGTCTCAGCACACTTTGTCTACTGTGTGAATATCATATGCAAATGTGGATCATGATGTTTAGAAGCAACTTTTAACCAACTTTTAGATTGGTGAACAGTTACTTTGCCCCCCAACTGCCCACCAGCCCTTTTCGACAGCCTAACCCTCATCATTCAAAATGCTTGCTCTCCATTGCCCCACGTTTGCAGGACACGGGACTGGTGCCAGTTACAGTGCGTGCCTGCCAGGGAAGTTGAGCTCCTTTCTGTCTGGGTGAGGGCATCGTGCAGGGAATTTCGACCTGTGGAAAAGGAAGAGGCTGGTCTTGTTCTCCCTCCTGACCTGCCCTGCTAGGCCTTAACCCGCCCATACAATTTTTCTTCCTTATTTACATTGCTCAGATTGCAAAGGGTTTTTCTTTTTTTTAACTTTGCCAGATCTTTCCAGGGAACAGGGCAAGCTCCTGAGCCTTGCTTCCCAGCATCTCTCCAGTTGGCTTTGGTGGCTATGAGTAGGAAGATGGGAACTGATCTTTGTCCCAAAAGGGCTAGTTCGAGGCCTTCCGGGGCACCTACTCCCTTGAGATTCCTCTGTTCAGGCCTCAGAATTTCAAATTCCTGGGAGAAGTATAAATACCATACAGTGATCTCTGCCCCCACTCCTACCTTCTTTACTACCTTTTCCCTTTAATACTTTCAGTTTCTCACCATCTGCATTCCTGTGAGGGGAGGATTCCACCCAATCCTGCCTTAACATGCTCTTTTCCCAGTGTGGGCAGCATCCTCTATGTGGCTTAGTGGTTTTGAGTGCTAAACAGAGCAGGAGACGAAATTCAATCCTTGACTCTCTAAATTTTATTTATTTCTCTAGTATTTTGGGCCTGGAGCATGTAGAGAGGAAAAATGTGTGTTTTGGCAAAAAGGAAGAGGTGGGAGGATTAGATGTGAAAGTAACAGAGTTTCTGGGAAAAATAGTGCCCCCGGTGTCAAAATGTCTGTCCCAGTTTTGCCATGAATTTGCAGCAGTGGGACCTGACCCTCAGTCGCCTACCTTACAAGGTAAAGTGGCTGGATGAGAAGCAGCACCAAACAATGGTTAAGACTGCAAACTCCAAGTGATGGACTCTTGCCTGTGCCATTTATTGGCTGTATTTCCTTAAGCAATATGAGTTTTATAGTTTTCCAAGCTTCAGTTTCATCATCGGTAAAATGGGAATAAAAATAATGCCTATTTATTAGGGTAATTGTAAGGATTAAGATAAGAGAATATTTGCAGAGCTCGTGGCATGTGCTCAGTAAAATGCACCATTAGCATAGAAGTTCCAGAATGTTCTTCCCACATCTATATGTTTTATGACTCAATTTGAGAAAAGATCACTGATGATTGGATTTCTAATTATTTTTCACTTTTTAACTGGTAGTTCTATTTTGGTTTTTTTTTTTTAATTAAGTTCCCTTTCTTCCAGTTTTGCTGAGAATTTTTTTTTTAATCTTGAGTAGATGCTGAGTTTTTTAAATTCTTTTTCTTCATCTACTGAAATGATACTATTTTTCTCCTTTTCTATATATACAGATAATTAAATTACAATGATTGATATTTTTAAGTTAAGCCCACCTAACCTACTTGATCTGATGCTTTATCCTTTGTATTTATTCCTTGATTTGGGTTTGTTAAGTAATGAGTGCACCTTTGTTCATGAGGGGTATTGGTCTGAGATTTTTCTTTTGTGTGTATGATATCTTTACCTGCTTTTCAAGATCAGAGTAATACTGCTAAAGTGTGTTGGGAAATGTTCCTTCTGCTCTGTTTTCTGAAACAATTTGTGCAGAATTGCTATCATTTTCTCCTCTGGAAGGTACAGCTCGGATTTTTAAATGTGAAGGAGGCTGGTCCTCTCAATGTTGCCTTCCCTGTCCATGACGTTTTATTTACCAATATGGAAAAGAAGTCATTACCTCAAGAGATGAGACGGTATCCCAATAGAGTTCAAAAGGCTTGAATAAGGAAACATTTAAAAATGAAGAATTCTCTTACAATCAAACAGTATGACTGTGTGGGATGTTAAGAAATCAAAGTATATTTAGTGATGGAATTATATGTTCATAGCTTCCTGTACTTTTCCTTGATAACATTTATCACACCTCCAGGCTTGATTTAATTAATCAATTTATCACATTTAGTATAATTAAACACTTTCAATTATTTTTTTTTATTCCTGTGAGTCTTCACACAGTCATAAGCTTTATGAGGGAAGAGGCAAATCCTATTTTGTTTAGTATTACTTTCATAAAATCCTACCTGGCTCAGTAGTAAGAAGCAGGTAAATGGTTAATTACTGAATGGATAGATGATGAGCATGTTAACTAATGCTTTCTGATCAGCTTCCCCGAGAACTTCTATGTACAACTGAAAATTTAATGAGTTCAGCCTCTGGTTTTGGAGGGGCTACTTGGCGACAAGTATTGTGTAACTTCAACAATGGAGGCATCCATGTGCCTGCTAGGGAGCTTCACGTTCTAGTGGGAGAAAAGATGAGCAAATATATATATAGATACAACAAAAGATAAAAAACTATCATGGAAGTATCTACTGAGTGCTATGGGAAACAGATAAGAGAAATGCAAAGCAACATGTTTGAGCTGGCTCCTTGAAAGAGGGAGAAAGATGTTCCAGGCAGGGCTAGCGAGTCAGTAAAAAGCCTGCACAACTCCGCGTGGCTGTGAGCAGGAATGTGTTTTGCCATATACAAACCCCCACCCCATCCTGGAGCCTAGAGGGTGCTCCAGACTTGCTCATTAATTAAAGAGCTTAGGGAATGGTCACTCCTGCTGTAGGCAGGGCATGAGGAAGCCAGGGGAGGGAGTGCTGGGAGATGGCCGAGGACCGTGTCCGGAAGAACCTTGAGTGCCCACGAAGCAGCTCCCACTCGATCCTGTGGGCCACGGGGAGGCCACTAGAGGTTGTTAAGTAGGGCAGAGCTGTGCACACTTCCCCAATGACGTGCTCCTAAAGGCAGCTGCGTCCATGTGTGCCTCTGGGGACTTGGGGACATAGCCCAGAACAGCCTGCCACAAGGTATATCTTTAAAGTCTTGCTTTAGCTTAAAAATGCTTATGAGTTTTGTATTCTACTTCCTATACAGGGCATTGTTTTCAATTACTTATTGTTAAGTAAGATGACACTCCAAGAAAATACTGTTTCCATGATTGTTCTATGACTCTATGTGGCCCTGTCACACTGTCCATGACCCCCAAGGAGATGAACATATTGATCTGAGAAGTACGAAATAAGAAGAATGCCCATTTTGTTCACTTCTGTATCCCCAGCATCTCAGTTTCTGACACTTAGCAGGTGCTCAATAAGTATGTGTTAAATGAGTGATGGACACGAAATGACATGATATGACCAGATACTCTACAAAGTGATGTAGGCAGGTGGCTGTTAGATTATTTCAGAGACACAACCCACACTTGAAGCCCCTGCCACCAGGTAGGCCTGTATGCTGAATGAAATGCCTCCACATCCTTGTTATGTCAACGCACTCACCTGTGACCCTACAGCCCGCCAAAAGCCTGGAGATTGAAGAGGGGTTGGGTGGGTGGGGAGCAAAAATAAGTCCCAAACCTCCTTTGAATTAATCTCAAAGAATGATTAACCAGGCAGCTGGGAAAATAGATAAAAACAACCATGAAAAAATACTGAGAGCTGTTCTCCAAGGGTCAGTTCAAATAGTATTTCTCTAGAAACTTCCTTCTAAATCCCACCTCAAATGGCTCCCTCCCACTCTGCCCCTCCTCTTTCCCTTGTAATCCAGCCTTGAGTGATGCGTTCACTCCTGCCCAAACCTCCAGTGCCCATTCCTGCCTCTCTGACTTGGCAAAGTTCCCCCAGCCTGTCTCCCATCCTACCTGCTGAAATGCTGTGATCCTGCAGACTGACTGGAAGTCTTATTTCCTTCACTGATTTTCATTATCCCCTAGTTGCCATCTCCTCTGAGCATGTGTGGCTTTAGAGGTTGTGCCGCTTTTGTGCTGCCTTACAGTGTTCTTTGATCCTTTCCTATAACTGAGAAGTGTATTGGGTGCCCCATGAGAGCAGGAATCAGGACTCCCGTGTTAACCCTGCTCACATGTCTTCTACAGAGTCCCTGTGCCATGCTGGAATGTAATATGTGGGGTGTGGCTCTCTGACTGACAGAGGAGCTAGCAGTCAAGGTCCTCTGCCCGCATGTCCTGTGCAGCTCTTCAGAGCGTTCACCCCCAGTTTCTCATTAATAAGAATCTTCAGATCCCTGCTAGAGTTCTAGAGAGTTCATCCACCCAGAAAGGTCAGCTGGAGGGCCATGTGATATGCCCAGAAAAGCTGATTCCAGACTGAAAACCACCGTGGTTTCTAAAGACCACAGAGAAAATGAAAGATTTAAGCAAAGATTTTTCCTGGGAAGGCCTCAGTTTCTGGTAGGGTTTCCAAGTTGCAAACACAGCAAAAGATACAAAGGCAGAGGAAAAGCTCTGGTGGGCAGAATGGGGTTTCATTTATATTGGGCATGATGGCTTCATCCCTAGGATTTCTGTACTTCTTACTGTGTTCTGAAAGACTTGGTTCACTCTGCCCCAATCTAACCAAAATAGAGGGAGGGAAGGAAGGAGAGAGAAGGGAGGGAGGGAGGGAAGGATGGAGGGAGAGGGAGGGAGAGGGAGGGAAGGGATGGGAAAAAGGAAAGTAGGAAGGGAGGGAGGGAGGGATGGAAAAGGAAAAGAAAGAAACTAAGTCATTGAAAAGATGGCCACACACTTTTTCTCTATGGGTTTCATAGGTCAAAATCAGCCAAATGATGGTCAATTTCCTCATTCCAGATGAGGCTTGCTTTCACATTTTTCTGGCACCTTTCTCCCAAGCAGAATCCTGTGGGTTAAAGACTCTACTAGGAAATAGAAGCTTCCTTTCTCCTTTTCTTTGAGCAAAGTGTGTTGCAGCAGAAATGCTTTCCCACAGGGGTGTGACCGTCCTGTCTCCAATGGGAGCATCCTGAGTACAGGGATGCGTGGTTCTGCTCCTGAAGAACTGCCCTATGGGGCATGTGGTTAGATGGCAGCGTCACAGTTGGGGGACACAGCCCTGCAAGGTGACTGTCTGTTGAACAGGGGAAGTGGGAGGATGAAAAGCCACAGACATGATCAAGTATTTAGTTGTTTTCAAAAATGGTGCAGGAAAAATGCCTACAGTATTGAAGACAACACCTGCCTGACCCACTCAACACTTGCTGATTTAAGAAGAAAGTAAAGGAATAAAATGGATGTAAATCCACAAGGACAAGAGAAAGGGATTGGGGGGGAATAAAGGTGGAAGAAACGTTGGTAGATGTTTGGGTGAAGGAAAGCAGACGGAGGAAAGACGAGGGACTTTCCAAATCACAGTGGCCGAAACCCCTCTGCTTCTGGAAGGCAAGCCAGCCATGAAGAGGCTCAAGGCCTGGAAGCTGCACAGGAACAGCAAAAAGCTGAGCCGAGGTGTGTTCCCAGAGCTGCGGGATCAGGAGAAAAAAGTATGTTAAAAAAAGATGCAAGTCTCTCCTTCTGCACCCTCTACAGAGAAACCCCAATTACCCCCTATCCCCCAAGTGACGGGAATGGGGACAACCAGATTCAGAGACATTAGGCAGAGCCAAGGGGCAGCTATAGACACAAGGATTCCCACCATCATCGGACGCCTCTCTGAGGCGGTTTCATTTGACCCTGAACTGGACTCTCCTGACCCTTTCCCCCCCAACTCAGAGATCCCTGGCAGCCGGTACCTGCCTCCCACTGACAGACGTGTGATTTAAGAATTCTCCTCTGGAGAAATACAACAGCTCCAGGGAAACAGCCTACAAACACTGACATTTGGGGTGAAATGAAAAAGCCCACAGAGAAATGCTATGTGCAAAAAGCCCCGTTCACTCATAGGGCTTTGGGACAGCTTTCCCTCTCCAGCCTGAGGCATTTGAGAGAAGCCGGCGAAACAAGGAAGCAGTGACTATGCAAGGAACCCTATGATTAATATCCTCAGATATAAGGGAAGAAATTGTATGATGTTATGCAAAAGGAACAGATTAATAATGACAATAGCAATATATATTGAGGTATGTATTATGTACCAGGCATGCATTAAAACTAAGTTAATCCCCATAACATCCTTTAATCCTCATTTAATGCCCATGAGTTGGGTATAGTTATTTTCCCCATTTTATAGATGAGAAAACTGAGGCACAGAGAAGATAAAGAATTTGTCGAAGGTTATAGAACTAGGAAGGAGTGTACAGTAAATGTGTGTGAATCCCTGATTTTTATGACTACCTGATAATGGCCCCCCAAAGAGATCCTTTGAAAAAAAAACTCCTGGAACAACTCAGTCAAACAACATGAGAAAGAGATAAGAAAAGTAGAGGTTCAATCCAAGGAACTATTTTTAGGTGTAAAATAACATTTCCTGACATTTAAATGAGTTTTCAGATTAAGCAGCCTAACAATGAAGGGATGGGGAAGAAAAGGCTAATGACCCAAAACCCACCTTAGCCAAATTTTACAACTCCAAGGGTGAAGATAAGACTCTAACAACTTCCAGAGAGAAAAAGAGAGGTGACTCACTTATGAAGGATTGGAATTAAAAACGGCTTCAGACTTCTCAACGTTAACTCTGGCAGTTACATGTCAATGAAGCAATGCCTTCTTAAATTTGAATGAAAATTATATCCAACCTAATACTTTAAGTTCAGCCAAACTGTGAATCAAGTGCGAGGCACACAATGCATGTAAACTGATAGTAAGTGTTGCCTGTAGGAGGGAAACGGGGCCAGATGTCGGGGAGAGACTTTTCACTGTATACTATTTTTGTCTTTGAATGTTTACCATATGCTTATGTTAGACTACCCGAAAAAAATTTTTTAAAGCTTTTTAAGCAATGCTAATAAGTAACTAGACTTGGGAACCACCCGTCTTAAAAAAATGCAGCAGTTGGGTAATTTCTTGTCCCTCACTACTCCACTCCCAGGAGCGCGAGGTATGCTGGGTCTGTGGGCAGGGAGAAGGGGAGGTCAACCAGGAACCTGTTTCCTTCACTGGCAAAAATGCAAAGATCGTCTGACAAGCCAAGGCCAAGACTCATCCTTAGGTCATTTGAATAAATTCATGAGTGAATGACTGAGTAAATGAGCACGAAGCGGCCCTTTGAGTCACTTGGGTGTGGGTGAGTGACAAGAAGAAAGTAAAGTTAGGGGAAATGACTTGGCATTACAAATCCTCCCTTGCTGAGACCTGACATTTTCTGCAGGGATCTATCCTGGGAGCAGGGAGCCCAATTGCAATGCTGGGTCTGTTCTTGTCGCCTTAACGTGAGAAGCTGAAGTCTGCTTTAGCCGATTTATCTGCATACCATCATTAAGTAGCATAGAGCTCAAGGTCCAGATTTTTAATGGCCATCATCTGTCTCTGGGAGCAGGGAACCTCTGAGATGTTGCTTGTGAAACATGAGCTAAGCCTGATTATAGCTCTGCTCCCACACTTGATCTAAGAGCATATTAAAGCTTATTGCAGTCCTTAAGAACTGAGCTAATACCCTAGTTATTTTAAAGCCCTTTCAAAAGAGTCTGTGTTAAATGAATGGTATGATTCATATGGCCAACTTTTCAAGAATATATTAGTAAGAATATATTCCTAACACTTTACCAAATGATCCTAGGTCAGGTGCACCAGTGTCTTGGAGAAAGACGACCATATTCTTTAATGTTGGATTTAAGTACCATACAGGGAATTACTGTCTTTCTATCACATTCTACCTGGCATAATCTCTGAAGATAATTCTTTTTCCCCACTGTGAGATCAGGATAGCACAGCTTTTATAAAAATTTCCCCATGACATATTCCAGGAAAGTCTATTGTCAGAGTGATATGAAGGTTATAGCTTATATCATTTGTGGAGCATAGGGGATCTGAAGTCAAGACAATTTGCATTGAAATCTTGGCTTACCATTTCTTAGCTCTGAGGTCTTAGAAAATTGCTTAATCTCTCTGAGTCTTAGGTTTTTCTCTGTAAAATGACACAAAACTCTACCTCATAGGTTTAAATGATTAATTTATATATTTGTATATCTGTATATATAAATGTATGCATGTACATACATACATATATATCCCATAGCATACAGTAACTGGCATATAACAGCAGTCAATAAATGCTAGATATTATTAATGTTATGAAGTATTTTTATAATTTTCAGAGTAATTTCAGATACACTGACACTACACTACAATTCCCAGTTACTTTGCATAACAAAACTGAAAATACGTTTGGGAAAGAATTGTGAAATCTGAAAAATCCTGCAATATCAGGCATATTATTACATTTCTATAAAACACATTGAAGAATTCATGTCATAACCTACTCTTAAGGTTACCAAAAACTAGTGAATTGTTAAAGAATTTTTCTGTCTATAAGACAAGGATTATCATTGTAAGAGAGAGACAGAGGAAGTTAATGTATAATTTTAAAATTTTTATTAAAGTATATGGTAGACAGCCTCTAACATTGTTCTCAGTAATTCCTACCTCCTAGTATTCCCCTCTCCTTGAGTGCAGGCTGGAATTATTTAGTTCCTTATAACAAACAGAATATGGCAACCGATTCCCCTCTGAGTTTCCATCTTAGGCATTTTCTTATGCTTCCTCTTGGGTCACTCACCCTGGGGGAGCCAGCTGCCACATGGTGATGCAGTCCTGTGGAGAGACCCAGGTGGTGAGGGATTGAGACCTGCCAATGTGTAAGCTTAGAAATGGGTTCTCCCAGCCTCAGATGACCCTTCAGATCAGACCACAGCCCCAGCCAACAGTTTGATTGCACCTTATGAAAGACTCTAAGCCAGAGCTACTCACCTAAGCTGTGACTGGATTCCTGACCCACAAAAACTATAAGATCTGTTTGTTGTTTTGGGCTGGTAAGTTTGGGGACAATTGTCATGCAGCAATAGATGATTAATAAATAGTATAATATGCATACATAAAACACAACCGTAAGTGTTCAGCTTGATGAATTTCACAAAATGAACAAATCCAAATAATAAGCATCTAATCAAGAAATGGAACATAGTTGTACTTCTAGCCCTCATGTTAGAAGCCGCTTCATGTTCCCTTCTACTCATTACTTCTTCCTCTAAGAGTAACGACTACTTGGACTTCTAACAGCATAGATTATTTTTCTTCTGTTTCTGTACCTTCTAATATAATCACATAGCATGCACTATTTTTTTGTGTCTACCTTTTGATCAACATCACATTCAACCATGTCTAGTTTCTAAGGCCCACTCTAAAATGCCATTGTTTAATCACAGAGTTTAATCTATTCCAAATAATAGTAAGGAAGAGTGTGAGTTTATATATATATATATATATGGGAGCATTAGTAAAGCAAGATTGAGAAATATTTCTGTTTATGACCAACGGTAGATGAAAAGCTTTGAGGGAAATCACAAGGTCCCTAGCATAACACTAGATCAATACAATTTTTGTTAAATATATATGCTTGGAGGCAGCATAATACACTGTTAAGGATATCGGTGTTAGAGTTAAAATGGCTGGATTTAACTGTGGCTCTACTCCTTACTATGTGACGACGGGCAAATTAATCTCTCTGCTTCTCTGTGTCTTTATCTGTAGAATAAGGATAAAAAACAGTCCTTACTTTACAGTGTTGTTGAGAAGATTAAAAATGGAAATTAATATAAATCAAGTAGCACTATGCTTTGCACATAATAAGCACTCAAAAACTGTTAGCTGTTGTTAATAAATGTTTCCATTTGGGGTTTTTAATTGGTGGCAAAGGTGTACTCTTCTTTTTTTATCATATAGGAGGTGATTTTCCTGTGAGTAGAAAATAGAGCTCCCTTGATTCTTTTTGTTTACTTTGTCAACCTTGAAAATAAAATACACAAAATGGGTTTTTTCGGGAATAGCAGAGGAATTGCAACTTGGGACATGCAAACTGTGCCAAACCATTGGCCGGTACAAAAGAGAGGAGTGGTCTTTTATAAGGAAAGGGAAGTTGGGAGGGGCTGATTGGAAGGAAAGTCTATTGGAGGAGAGCAAGAGTTCAGGTTTGTAGTGATTTAATCATCATTGAGTTGTGGCCGTTCTCATTGGCTGGGTTGCTGGTTGAGGAGAAACCCTTCCTCCTTCCTGCTGGGGTAGTCAAGTAAGCTTCCACGGGAGCACGTGCATTGAGAGCGCCCCCTGCAGGATTTCCCACTGCCATTTTGAATGAGGTTTTTCCTTTATTCATTTTCAGTTTCGTGGCTCTATGGGCCATCCCTAAAGAGGGTGGCTGAGGGGTAAAGAGATCTCTCTGAAGATTATCTTCTCTTTATCATTAGTTTTTATAGGAAGGTGGAGGGGAAGGACAAAGTTAAAAGCTGAACTGAGACCTTAATTTGTCAGTGGATTTTAATTATTGGCATCATCTTAATTCTCCATTGCCATGAATCCCAAAAATTGACTAGTACCCTTTCAGTAGTAACTCTGTGTCTATTTTTGATTTCCCCTCTCTTTTCAAATCTCTCTGTTAATGGTAATAAAAGATTTAGATTTAGAGAGGGACTTAGCATTTGGAATGAGACAGAGGCTATAAGTAGACATGTCAATGAAATAAATTAGGGAGGGAGCTGGTTCTCAGAGTTTTAGAATCAAAGGCACACATTCTTGTCTGATCTGTGTACTGACATGGGGTCTCTGGACAGGTATGTGCATGTTTTCCTGCATATGTGAACATGAATTTGTGCATGGAACATGTACTAGCACAGTATTGAGAACAGAATTCTGAGCGATGACTGATGTATTTCTGAGCAGCACGGTGATAGATCCCTGAGGACCAGGTCAGTGTCCTTTCACGGACAATTGTTACTGGAGATATCAGGATAAAACATTAGCCCCAGACAGTCAATCCCTGTCTATAGGATGGTGACACAGCTCACATGCAGCTGGTGATGTTACTGACCAGTTTAGGGTCCATGGTGATGTTCCAGTTTGTCAGGTGCTAAGGCCACCTTAGCGACAGGTTTCCTAAGCAGTCAGGCCGCCATTCCCAGTCTTTGGAATACCATCACCTCATTACTGATGCTAAAATTCTAACCTAGTCTTCAGGGCCCAGGTTAAATATTTCCTTTTCTGTGAAGCCCTCACTGATCACCTTGATGATTGTCCTCCTCTGAATTTCTGTAGCCCTTTCTGACCTTCACATTGACATTGATTTGAATGAAATAGATTTCTTTGGTGCCTGTTTTTCTATTATTGTGATCTTTTCATAGACAAAGGACAGTGTCATTTATCCTTGTTTCCAACAGTACCTAGTATGGTAACAGGGAGCCATTCATATTTGCTGAACAAATGTGCCCTCCTGCTTACTCCCCTACAGATGCCAACTATTTTGTCCATATTCCTGTTTGTGGCACCCAGAATCTGAAGCACTGAGGTTTGTTTAACGACATTGTATAGAAGTCAGTATCCCTGAATATCCTATGTTCCTTAGCTTTTTGCCTTTTCTTATTGACTCTACAGACAATACTTCATAGTGCCTGAGTAATCGATGTTTCATAATAAATTCTGCAATTAAAATCAGGGTTTTTTTTGGTCTCAAAGTAAACATTCATTTCAGTTGGAAAAAATTAAAACACTGGCCTTAAATTATTAAAATAGTCTATGTTTCTATTTCTTTGATAAATTCCTGTCAAATACCTGATCATACTTTCTAAGATTTCCACTTTTCCCATAACCCTTGAAAATGAAATGCAGATTGTTTGAAATTTAGCATATAATCACCAATGACAATAATATGCTTCGAAACTTAAACCCAAGGTAGTCTATAATTTTTGTCCACTATAATCCTTCTTACTAAGAATAGAACTGTATTAAAGGTAGACATGACTAATCCTTTCTAAGTAAATTCTGCCCCCTTGTGGATTGAAACATCCACAGATAGGAAAAAAAAGGCTGTTAACTGCATGGGGTCCGTTCCTTTCAGTTCTTTCAAAGAGCACTTCAACCATCCTTAAAGGTAATGCTGACACAATGGAAAAAAAGCTAGACATGTATAAACTGTGTAAGAGCTAGTTGATGTTCGACAAAATATGTTGGCAGATAATGGTATACATTTATATCTTATACTTTGCATCTCATTCAACTAGGAGTACCTTGAATATTGCCAATAAATATTTCATACAATATTATAGTTAAAATGGACTTTAAATACTGAGCTCAGCATCCACATAGAAGGATTCCTTTCACAGCCCCTGATATATCTCCACTTGAATGACTCCAATAACGGAAAATTCACTAAATGATACAGCTCATTCTCTTATCAGAGAGGACTGCTAGAAGTCTATTGACATTTTAAGCCTAAATGGATTTCAGAACTCAAAAAAGGTAGGAAATCTTCCAATCCATCCTTTTATGGCTGATGTTATGCCACTGGGGCCTACCTCTTCTTCTGGAGCAACACCCAGTGAACCTGTTACTTGTTTCATAGTGTCTTAAGTGTTGGAAGGTAGCTACCATGCTGCCCCTTGGTCTACCATCTTCCTAACTTTTCACCCTAATTGTGTCAACTATTCCTCATGTGACATGCTTTTCAGACCCCATTGTCTCCTAGTCACAACTCCTTGGACACCAGTGTTTTTGTCAAGTCCCCTCTCACCGTGCAGCATCGGGAACTGAGCCCAGATGCTCTGGGTGTGCTTGCTTGGTGGTATCGAGTCCGTGGAGCTGTCAGCCCCCCGTGTGCGGGACTGCAAACCTCTATGAGTGCAACCCAGGCCCCGTCAGCTCTCTCAGCAGCCATATCACGCTACTGCTCAATATAAGCTATGTAGGCTCCCAGGTCCTCTGTCTGGGTCATTCCCACACTCTACTTGCGTCTACCTGTAACTTTTTAATATTTGTCTCTATTAAATTTCATCTTGCTTTTGGCTCAGGATCCCAGCTAGCAGGTAATTACATGTCCTAAGCGTGTCTGATCGGATCAGTTCTGCTTCCTTGCTCTGTGCCATCCACATTCGATAAGCATGATGTCTGTGTTTCCAACCAGCCTGTTTCAAGGCCAAGGCAATGACCTTTGGTGTGGGGGAGAGAATGGAATAAAAATTGGCAGTGGGCTCGTGTCTCCACAGTGCCCATCTGCTGTCATGGTCCTCAGTTTCCTCTAAACAGAGACGATAACATGAGTTCAATGCGCAGTCACGGGGCTCACGTGAGACCATGCGTTTGAATGAGCTAAGCTAAATAAATGTAAAGTATTAGTCATTAGCTTGCAAATGGTTTGAGGTCAGAGAAGAGACGGGACCATCTTTGTATTCCCAGTACTGTACCTGACAGCCGAAGAACTCAGTACAGTTTTTTCATGTGGGTAAATACACACAAAGTACATACTGGACAGTTTTTCACAGAGGGGAAGGGAGGTGAGTTGATCATTTGTAATCAGTCTGTTTAGTCTGAAAACTTCTTCAACTCTCTCCTGTCAGTACCAGGCTCCCCCTTTCCTCTCTCTGCTCCTACCTCCAGCCAGTGCCCACTCCCTCCTGTGCTCAGCCTGAGGCCTGCATGACCGCATTCTGCACATGCACAGAGGCAGTCCTCACCATGCCACCTTCCAGCGCCCCTTGCCACCGTCAAATACCTCAAGAGTCCCAGATGCCCAGTGGAGACTATTCCCTTACTTGCAGTTCTGCCACTAACTAGTTGTATTACTTGACACTTCAATTCTCTGGGCTGCAGTTTTTTCATGAGTTAAATTTTAAAGGCCTGTAATGTCTTTCTTAAGGAAGGTAAGTTCTTCAATGCGCAGATAACCCAGGGCTGGCCATTGGGTGTTTGAATTAACCCCTTCCCACTTAACCACAAGATGCAGACATGCCCAGCAGCCCCCTGTGCATTACCAGGCTTGAGAGTGATACACAGAGCCCAGGCCCTGTCTGCTTGGGCTGCAGAACAGGTGTGGGTCAAAACGCACAGGAGAACCTGAGAAATTTGCAGGGATCCCATGGCCTCTTGGTCTGGGATGCTGAGGTTTAAAGAAGACAAGAGGTACATGCTCTCTAATCTTGAGGTTCCCTGCCTTGGTAAAGTCATTTGTATTCATGAGTGCCTCCCTCCTTGTACTGCTGTATTTAATTCAGGATATGGTATAAATAGAACATGGTATTCTGGCAAAGCACAACACCCACCAGCATGTTCCTTTGGGGACATCAACCAAATCTGAGCCTCTGATGCCCTCTAGCGGCTCAAATCAGCAACTTTCACAGCTGATTCTTTGCATTTACTTATTCAGTGTATAGTAAGTGCCTACTGTGTGCACCAAATTGGTGTTGGGTTCCCTAACTTTGCCAGAAGTGTTGGACACTGGTTTCCTTGAGCAGTGTGGGAGAGCCCCTGAGCTGAGGGCTATGGAACACAGTGGTGAATCTGTTGAATGGCACCTAATCTCAAGGAGCTTACAGGCCAATGGGAGAACCAGACATCCAGGAAACCACAAAAATGGGGCAATAGTATGGGTGTCAGGGCATGAGCTCTGCAGTGAGGCAGACGTGGGGTGGAGCCCTGATCTGTCACTTCCTAGCTTGTGGGATCTTGGGCAACTTGCTAACCTCTTCGTATTTCATTAATAAACTTAGATAATAATCCTTCCTCCAGAGGATGAGTGCTCAGTGTAAAGCCAAATGGGGCCACTCCTACTGCAACCTCAAGTTCTAAAAAGGAGTAACAGAAACCTTATTGAGGAAGTAAGGCCCTACAAGGGGTTCTGAAGCCCCCTTCGCATGCCCAGGAGATTTCTCAGGTTTCTTTCTTTGCCATAGAGCTTGGAAGTCCACCTGCTGCTTCTCTTGGGAGGGTGCCTCTGAGGGCCACACCCCTGCAGCTCCAGCCGGTCGGCCCCCTGCAAAGAGAACCTGTCTCCCCTGCTCCCTGCTTGCCCGTTTCATTTCTCTGCAGGCAAGGATATAGGCCCTTGTCCCTCCCACAGTTTTGCTGCTAATCAATTTTGGGAAATGAACAGGGAATAAGAGAGGTAGCTTATATGCTTCTGTTAGTCATGATCCTTAATCTTTAGTGCTTCAAATCCCTCTGGAGTGGCAGAGTGAGTTCTCTCCAGGACAGAGGAAGGACATCACATAAGCCCTGGCACTTGGGGCTCTTCCAGTCTGGAGGCTGTATGATGCTGTGACACTATAAAGGTCTCGAAAAAGACCGTTTGCGTCCTGAGCTTCCCAATTACTGTGTGAGGAGATAAAGGAGGATCCAGAGCTAAAGCACCCCTTTTATGCCAAACTCATTATACCCCTGGCATCCAGGTGAGATTTCATCATACCAGTTCATCAGTCAGCAACACTGTAGATTTCAGAGTCAGCAATGTCAGATCCTTCGCCAGGTGCTAAGAAAGATTAATAGGAAGGTGAAGAGGTGAGCTTGGCGTCCTGAATTGCTTACAGGATACCTTTCCTGGAAAAAGTTGAATGTTAGAGATAAAGGAAGCCAAAAATGGAACTGAACTCCTGTGACCAAATGGATATTGGATGCAGGGAGGGACAGGATGCCAACGTGGTAACTTGGAATTTTGCTTTGGATAAAAAGGGTTTTTTCATATTTGGAAGCCATATGAGATGAAGCTGTAGGGAATGGAAGCTGGGGGATAAGAGAATGAGTGCCCCTAAGGGAAAGAGGAACTGCCCAAAGGGGGCCACTTGATCACTGAGGCATTCCTGTAGTACTCACAGGTCTGTGGGGTCCTGGGCCTCGGAGGAGGCTCTCAGGAGTGAACCAGCCTTGAGTTTGCTCTGGGGAGGATGCCAACCCCTGCCTTCCCTTTGGTTTCTGTCCTTTTGGAAGCCTCCGCTAGTAAGGGAGAGAACACTTTAAAAACACAGTTGCTGTTGACCTGTATGATGGCATCATCATGAAAACCCAGTAAGGTCAGAAAGCCAGGAAGCCGTAGGAGTGTAATTCAGGGGGGTAATGAAGAAATGATGAATTCAGTTAATGGAGGAGGAGTGGAGACCCGGGACTTCTAGTACTTCTGGTCCAGGATTCTTCCAGCACCTTGACTTGCCTCTTGCCCCCAGGGAGACCCAAAAATCATTAGTGGTAACATTTGCTTCCCACGCTCTGCCGCCGGGTTTCTGCATTACTCATCAGAGGTTTTCCTTTTCCAGTTTCCTACTGTGTTGGAACCTTGGGGACTCATACTGAGATTAAGAGAGTGGCAGAGGAAAGGGTCACTTTGCCCTGTCACCATCAGCTGGGGCTTCCAGAAAAAGACACCCTGGATATCGAATGGCTGCTCACCGATAACGAAGGCAACCAAAAAGTGGTAGGTGTACACCAGCTGGGGCCCCCCTTCTCTGCTTTTGCCTTCCCCCCTCAGCCCTCCAGCCTTTCTTATTGGGGTGGAAAGGACTAGAATTATTTTCTTATCTAGCTTATAGCTGAAAGACTCTAGATACAAAACTATAAACAAGAAAGGGTATCTGGGCTGTGAACGTAAGAGATTCTGTGTTCTTATGGCAAGTAAAAACTGCTAGAATGGCATCTATCATTTGCCCAAGGAGGAAACTTGCACTGTTAGTGTCCTTCTTAAGAAGGGGACTAAGATGCAGTGGCTTTATTCCCTAGTCTAATGGGCCAGAACCCCTAACCTGTACTAGGAAGCCTGCTCCTCTTCCTCTTCAGAAGCCATCAGCCATCATCACCCGCCGTGCTTACACTTTGCGAAAGTCACAGCTTTGGAGCTCTAAGATTGTGTGGTGTGACAAACAACATAATGATGCAGAGGAACAGTCTAGGGCATGAATGCAAATGTTTAACACATGTATAGTTGGCCAGCAAAAGAACTGACACTGGTTCTCAAGTTGGAGAATAAAGGAGCTGGCCCTGGAGCTTGGCACCCAGGTTGGGTAGGTCCGCCACGGTGGCCCGTTGGTTTCTATGTGCTTTGGCTGTAGGAACAGGACTGGCAGGGCTTCTCTGCTGACGATCGCCGGGCTGATCTTCACTAGGGAACGAGAACTTGGTGCCCTACTGCTGTTACCCTTGCGCCTTGGCTGCGTTCAGCCCAGGGCCTCCCCCAGCCTAGCCTTTCTAGCATGACTGTTTTCATTCCCTGTTCCCACAGACTTACTTGTGAACATCCTTTTGTTGAAAGTTTCATGATTTTTTTAAACAGTCACACAAAATAACCTAGGAAGCTGACTTTAGACTTTGCTTCTTGTTCAGAACTTTACTTCTTCCCCTACAAAACAGTGATTCGCCTTACCTCTCCTCTGTCTATACTACTAATTTCCTAAGATGGTATGTACTGGAAGAAGTTAAGGTTTTCACTTTTAAAAAATTCCAGGATCTCTATTGGAGTTTAACCTGCTTAAGTAGCTGCCTACACCATCCTGTTATTTTGATACCGCTTGTCATTTTGTTCTCATATTACATCATCCTAAGACTGTTGTCTGCAGAGCAAGTTCACCTTAACCTGAGCATGTTTATTCCAACATCCTGTAAGTGGATTATGGACATGACACCGTCAGTGCTGAAGGAAGCAAACGAGAGCCATGTCCCTCTAATAACAATCCAGTGAGGACTCTACTCGTCTGATTTTTCACACAAGTGTTTTCACTTAAACTAAAGAAAGAGTTGCTTGCTTATGTAGCCAAGTAAAATGTAAGGGTTGGGAAGTCCATTGTTGATTCAAGAAGGGCACAGATATGGCTTAAATCAGTTATAGTTTCCTAGTTGTCTTCCATTAATGCTCTAAGGTAAGGATGGTCATTTATTCAGCCATTCGGATTACATGAGTTTATTTAGCACTGACTGCCACGCTAGGCATTGGGGTACACTATTCAAAAAGATATGAGTCTCTGCTTTCTTGGAGCTTACAGTGTACAGTCATTCAATAATTTTTTAAAAATTGAAGTAGAGAACTATAAATACTAGCCTTGTGCCAGGCAGAAGTCTGTTGAGCTTAATCCTCATAACCAGGATCATTAGTCCCATTTTGTAAATAAGGAACTAAGGCATGTATATATATATATATATATATATATATATATATATATACATACAAAGTGAGAAAGTTCCTTACCACCACCCATATTGCGTTTTGAAATTAGGCACTCTGACGTTAGTACCTGGGCTGTTAAACAGTAGCTATACTACCTTCATATATAATTTGAAATTATAATAGGTGTTCCATAGGAAATAAGAAGAATGTGGGGAGAAAATTATACCAGACAGAACTAATTATGCAGGGACCCTGATATTGGGGAAAGCTTGGCACAACTGGAAGTTCTAAAAGATCAAAATCCAATTTAGTTAAACTTTATAAATATTAGATTCCCACTACACACACACTCTGTTGTGAAGGAGCTAGTTGAAGAGAAAATGCATAGGTACAGTTTTAGAACTAAGTGACGAATATCATGATAAAGATGAGCAGTGCTCTAGATGAATACAAAGGGAAGAGCCCATGGCCAAGAGTGGTTGGAGGAGGAGAGAGGCCAAGGACAGCTTCCTATAAGAAGGCACACTTGTTGAAAGAATGAATTGCCCTAAGGAAATCACAAGAGCATAGACACAAAGGCTGGAAAATTCTGAGAAATCCTAAGCAGCTCATGTAGGTGGAGTGGAAAATGTGAGCCTGCAGAGACTGCAAGACCAGAAGGTGAAAGGTCTGGTGTAACATCCCAGGGAGCATTGGTATTTTCCTATAATGTCATGGAGATGGAGTTCTTGAAGGATTTTGAGAGAGAGGCATACTTGCATTTCAAATGGTCACTCTGGCACTGTGTACCACACCAAGTTAAAGGGGCCTCGAGCAGAAGCAAGAACAGTTGAAATGTTTCAGGCTATACAACAAGGGCTTAAACTACAGTCATGGGCAGCTGAGATTTCAAGAAGGGGATAATAAAAATTTACTGGGTAAGGTTGCCAAAGCTTTTTAATTGCCAGGGTGTTGGGAATGAGAGTGAGTGTGACTCAGAAAGAAAATAGAGAAAGGGTTAGAAAGGATGTGGTGCTTAAAGTAGGCTAACCAACGACCTAGTTCCCACATTTAGCTTTGCATTTCAAACTGAGCAGAAATGTTTTCATCCCTTTTGTCTAGGATGCTCAGATATTCAGGGAACATTTGGGGGTGGATAGGCAGTCTCAGGAATATTTGAATTTCAGCCTCGATAGCATGGCCACTAGAACTCTGGAACTTTCCTACTGGTCCTAAGGATGGAGAAACAGTTCATTTTCAAAGTCAGCATGATGACCTTCCCCAAGGTCAGTCAGGAACACACAACAGAAAGAAAGCTTTGCCCTCTATTTTTCAGATGGAGAAATTAAGACAGAGGAGTTCTGATTCCCATGCCAAGCCTCTCTGGCCACCCCTTTCTCACCTTTTCTTTGGTTTTGAGCTAGAGAAAAAAAATAGAGAGGGGCCTGCACCCATCTCTGCTCGAGCCAGTTTCACAATGTCTGCACAGGGCATCACACAGCAGAGCAACTGCCAGGAAGTTGAGCTGATACATCTGTTCCAGACGAATCCTAACAAATTGTCTTGACTCCTCTCTCTAAAAAATGCATCTGGGACAATTCCCCAGGAATGTCATAAGACAAAGAGCCCCAGAACAGCTGTAGTTCATACAGTTAATGTTTTGTTTGTTTGCAAAAGGATGAAATCTTTGTTCCTTGTTCTCCCATCACACCCTCATCCACTCCTTATTCTCAGCTCTACATGTCCTAGAATTAAAAGCATAATAAAACAAAGAGACACACAAGTGTCTGAGATTCAGTGTACAACTGAAGAAACTTAGCTGAATTGCTAGGCTGTAACCAAGCCCTGATCTGCATAGGAAGTGTGTGTAAAATTCTCATATTAAATAATGGTTATTTACTTATATTAAGGTTATTTTGGACTTATATAGTCTCTCCTTTCCAAAGGTGTTAAATATTTACCCTGGTTATTCATTTTCCTTCATTTCAGTATCAGAACAGGATTCTGGGGAAAGGAGAGGAAAGCAGACTAGAGTCAGCCCTACTTGGATGTGCCAAGGGCGATGGCGGAGGTGCACGCAAAGCGATGACACTCGCAGAAGCGAGTTGTGATTCTAGTGGGGGAGCCAGGAAAGGTGAAGTATGCACAAGTGGCCCTTCACTAGACCTTGAGGCCTGTGTAGGTGTTGTTTAGCAAAAATACAAGGAGAGGCATTTCAGAAGGAGACAGCTGCATGATCTAACACAAAACACAATGGAGGACATTGTTCAGAATCGAGGAACATCAAGTTTGGGGACTATGCTCTCAAGAGATGTGAGAGCAAGGGGCAAAGACGAGGTGTAGTCCGGGCTGCACCGGCCTTGGGTGCCACGTTCAGAGGGCCAAGCTCTAGTCCACAGTGTGCACAGGGGATGGGAATTGGGAGCTTTGCTATACAAATGTATGGAATGACTGATATTGGGGTGCTGGGCTGAACAGTTTTGGAAACCATAGGGGCTTTCTTGAACCAAGAATCAACCTAATAAAGGTGGTCATGAGGGCTTACTATCTCACTCCTGTAACAACCCTAGAAGTGGCTTATCCCCATTTTACAGTTGAGGACCTTAAGGTTTAGGAAGGTTAATTAGCTGACCAAGGTGCACACCTGTAAGGGGAGGCATCCTGTGTACATCCTGTGGACCACCTGACTCCCCAGCAAGCCCTCTCCATCACGGTGCCCTGGTTCAGTGTTTTTCAAAATTAGGAGCCAGTAGGAGATCCTAAGCAAGCAGATGTTTTGTTTTAACATAGACTAGAAAATACCAGAGCGTTCTACACATATTTCAGTCATATATGTGTATGCATCTGTGTGCTGGGTCATGAAGAAAAGGTATTTCTTAATGTGAACTGGTCACAAAGTTGAAGGCTCCTACTACCTATCACATGCTTCCAGCAGCCCGAAGCAGCCAGACTCAACTCTGGACCATACTTATTAAGGCTCTCCAAATCAAATGTACCTTTCAAGACAAAGGTATCTCCCAACGTTAGTTCAAATATTAAAAGGAACAAGAAAGAAATCCCCCAGACAAAAATAGGTCACCAGCCTCCCAAAGCCCACAAAATCCAAGAGTTCCTAACAATTACCCAGCTCATTAGTGATTTCTAAGTTTAGAACCTCGTCATTCTTCCTAGGAAATGCAAGCTGACTTCCTCATAGGTGACTACACACTTATGTGGTACATAAATATGAAAAAGTCAGAAAGAAAATAACATTAAGTGAGCACCTACTGTGTCTTGTCCTATCTCCAAATTTCAGCTCCTGGCTTTCAGTCTTAGGAAATAAACTTTCAAGCATCTAGTTCTTCCCTGTTGCTAATGTATCTCCTCCTGTCCCCACCGATTTGGCATTACTATGGCAGCCCCTTCCACTGCCCTCCCTGCCACAAGAGACCTGTCCATCCTATGGAGCACAGCAAGTTGTGGGGCCAAGAACACCCTGCAAACGTTCACAACAGACACATGCCATATCTGGAGAAGAACTGGGTTCCTACCTGTTCCTGGTCTCAATATAAAGCATAGTATTTTAGTTGAATGCTAGGAACCCCATGGAATTACTTGCAAAAAAAGTATGTTATGTACCTTTTTTTACAGAGTTCATAGGTTTTATCTGATTAGGAGAAAAACAAAAAGCTGTGAGGTGGGACTAAGAAATTACTCAGAAATGGTGCTGGCCACAGCCTGGCACATGAGGTTGGTTGCATTTTAAGGAGTAAGAATAGGCTAGAAATCTCTCCTATGAACTTCCAGGGATACCCAGCCTCAATGGGAAGCACAACTTTTAATTAGTGAATACAGGACAGCCCAAAAGAACTACCCCATTCTAGCGGGATTGAACTGCAGCTGCCCCAGTTTCAGAGTAAGACATGTGCCCACCTCATGGATGGCACTCTACAAATATTTATTAAACAGAAAATGGCCCTACAACTAAGCAGTTCATTAGAGAGACTAACTTCTAAATCTCCTCAACCTTTTCATTGGATCATGCTACCTTTTTTGAATGTAAACAGTTAATAATTAGGAAAGTATTTAATACAGCGCCTAGCACAAAATAAATACCTCATAAACATGTTCATTAAGAACAAAAGCCCTAATGGAATGTATTGCTTTGTGTTGATGGGTTTTCACTTCTATGTCTAATTCACATTCCCAAGCTCAGAGCCAAGCACTGGGCCTCATTAGCTCAGAGTAGTTGCTAAATGGTCACTGCGCAAAGGAACAATGCCCTTTCACAGACACCTCTTAAGATTCTTACTTTAAGACTGCAGAGTTGGTAGGATAAGAGTCGTTATCCTGATTTTCTTTTAATACATGAGGAAAATTAGCCCTTAATTCATCTCCAGAAAATTTGGACTCTATGCCTTTTAGACTTCTAAAGGTCAAGCCCTTCCCCAAGGTGGATTTCAGAGCTAGGATCTCAACTCAGTATTCCCACAGCCAAATCCCTTTCCTTCCCTCTGTCCCCTCCTCCATAGCTTGTTGCTTCTATTGAAAAGAATGCAGAAATTCAAGAGGAAACATCTATCTGGGGGTAAACACTGGACATGTCATTGAAATCACGCATTTTCTATACTTTTCAGAATATTCCTCAACGTGAAGCTGATGTTCAGGAGGCACTAGGCATCCTGTATGTAGAGAATGCAGGCAAGTTTTCAGGCCAGGTTGGGAGAGATGTGACTGGCATGATAAAGAGGGGAATTGGATCTCTTTAAGTTCATCCCCTGCCCCCTCTCTCCTACCACCTCCTCCCTTAGCATGTGGTCTCACATTTCAACCCACTGAATCTCTGAGAAAGAGGAGTTGCTATCCAGGGGTGAGGCGGGACCTGTGAGCAAAGCCTGGATTTGAATGTTCAGCGGAAGAAATCCAAGATCGCAGTCATTTGTTTTACTCTGAGGTTGGTGGTATTTTACTCTTGAGTTCTCGTCTTTGCATTTAGATATCTGCTATTTCTATAGCTTCACTTTCCCTTCTCTTTTCTTGGTCTTTTTATTCATGCCCTGAGCGATCTTATCCTCTCTCATGGCTTTAAATACCATCCACATGCTTTTAATTCCCAAATGCACATTCCCAGTCCAGACCTCACCCTAGAACGTCAGACGTGAATCTCTGCTTCCTCCACGCTCCACTGGATGCCTAACAGGTATCTCAGAGGTAGTGCGTCCGACACGGAACTCCTGGGCCCCCTCCCCACCCTACACGCTCACCCTAAACCTCAGCCCAGTTTCCCCCCTCTTGGCTGGTGGAAGTTCTCTCCTTTCATGAGCTGGATGCAAAAACCTGGTAATAGTTGAACCCTTTGCCTTATACCACAAATATACATTTGAATAGGGTAGTCAGTCCGCTGAGAAGTCCATTTGGTTCTGTCTTCACAACACGTTCACAATCCAATCGCTTCTCATCGCTTCCACTGCTGCCACCCTGGAGGCGGAGCATCTCGTCTGATCTTCACTCCAATAGACTCGTTTTCCTGTTTCCACTCTTGGCCTCCTACAGCCTATTCTGAAAACTTAAATCATATCATGATACTCTTCTGCTCAAAATCCTATTGCAGCCCTTCCATTTCCCTCTGAGTAAAAGCCAGCATCTTTACAACGGGCCTCGAGGCCCTGCCTGATCTGGTCCACCTGCCTGATCTCATCCACTGTTCTGGTACATTCCAGCTACCTAGCCTCTGCTGTTCCTCAAACATGCCAGGCACCCTTGCACCTAAGGGTCTTTTGCATTGGCTCTTCCCTATTGCAAGAACTCTCTTTCCCCTAGATAGCTCTAAGGCTAGTTCTCTATCTCCTTTAGGAGTCTGCTCTAATATCACCCCCCAGTGAGGTCTACCTTGACCACCTTATTTAAATTGTAATCTGTCCACCAGGCCCACAACCCCCTTCCTGCTCTATTATTTTTACAGGATTTCACACTGTCAGATGTACCATACAATGTCCTTCTAAGTCTGTTTTCCACCACTAGAGTATATGCTCCTCAAGGGCTGGGATTTTTCCATGTTGTGTTTACTAACATCTCTCAAGCACCTGCCACAGGTGCTGGCACACTGTGGAGGCTCAGATTTTGTTGAATAAATGACTGTCTTCTTGGATCTCTTCAGCTCAACACTGAAGTCCAAGCTTGGCTCACATTTCCAGCCTCACCTCTGGATGGCAATTCCTTTCCTGGCCACTCTCTTCTGTCTCCTAAACATTCTCTGATTGGTCATG
The DNA here is from genome assembly GCF_030020395.1 of Manis pentadactyla. Taxonomy (NCBI): domain Eukaryota; kingdom Metazoa; phylum Chordata; class Mammalia; order Pholidota; family Manidae; genus Manis; species Manis pentadactyla. The sequence continues at coordinate 9,088,471 of NC_080031.1, read as the reverse complement.
CTTACTGATTTGCTGAACATCTTTGAGGAGTTCATTTCGGCCTGCGGGAGCAGCCTAAGGTGATGTCCCGGTGAAGCTTCCTGTTCCCCCTCCACCCCTCATACCAGTCAGAAGGAACTCTCTCCCCAGTGCTCTTCCCTGCAGCCCTTCAGGTGCTCTCCCTCAGAGACTCTGAGTTCAACCAGGAGACCGCTCACCTGCTAAGAGAGGCGGCAGTAGGGGAGAGGGCGCCAGGGAGCAGCTTCAAGGGATGGGACTCCCTCAACCCACCAATGAGGCTCTCTCCCTAACCAGCCTGAAAGCTGCCTCCTGACATCATCTTCATTCTTAGAAGTTTTCTGGAGATGAATTAGGATCTAATTTTCCTCCTATATTAAATCTCTGCAGAAACAGAAATTAACCTGTGGAATGCTGATGGTGATGCCCATGTTTCCTATCCATAGCAATGCAGATGGCTCTGTTCATAGAGATGCAAAGGAATCTTGAACAAAGAATATAAATCTTTTAGTCCAACTCTTTTATATCATCTTTCTGGTTCTATCATTAATGAGTTAAAGAAAATCTCTGACAAATGTTTATTTTCTATGTATATCACAATCATGATTTTACCTTTTTTTTTTTAAGTTGCCTTTGTAGGAACTCTAGGGAAGGGAAAAATTATTTTTCCCTCCACCTGCCTAGGTTCTCCCACGGGAGAACTCCAGATTACACTGAGAAAAGGCAGTTTTTTGTTTCCTCTTTTTAAAATTTATTATACATTTTTACTGAGATATAGTTGACATGTAACATTGGTTTTGGGTAAACAACAAAAAGGGAGATTGACAAGAGAAAAACAAGAGATGGGTATTAACTTCTGTGCACCATGTATAGAACACAGGGGAGTCCCCGGGATGAGTAACTCAAAGGGTGGTTAGGATTTGGGCTCCATAAGCCTAACTCAGCAGGGGAAAGGGAGGGGGAGAAGGGGCACTTACAGAAAAGCAGATGACTTTTGGGAAGGAAAAATGGGCCCCTAGAAGAACAGATGGGAGATATGCTAGTCTGTGACAATGTCTGCCTAGGTGTGATGTTGACTTCTGGTGTCCCAGGACAATTAGAATTGCTTGGCAGATGGGGTTTATGACCCGAGTTCTTTAGGGTGGCTCTGCTTTTAGGCAGATAAGGGATTCCAAAAACTCAAATGCCTTCAGCTGAAGTTAATTCTTAGGCATATGCAAAATGGCACATTTGGGGTTGGCATGTCCGAGTCCCCAGCAACATTAACTTACATTATTACGTAGAATACATTGGAGAAGACAGACATGTGCAGTGGACAGGCAGCTGGATATATGCAACTGGATCCCAAAATATGTTAGGATAAAGATAAGGATATGAGAACTACAACAATAGTGTTGTTGGTTGAAATGAGGGGGCAAAAATACTGAAAATGTTTTAAGCTTATTACCAGTTTGAGTGTTTATTTTCTTACCTGCTTCTCCCCCAATTCTTTCCCCCACAAGACTGAGTTCCTTGGGGTAGGAACTGTGTCTTATTCCTGCTTGTTTTCCAGTGCCCATGACAGTACCAGGAATATGAGGTCAATAAATATTTGCAGAGAATATCTGAAGAAAAAGAATATATATAAATAGGAGAAAAGACTTTTTTCAGAGAGATGGTGAGGGAAAATAGGTGATACTGACATGTTCTGATAAAATGGAGAAAGACTTGATGGACATATTATAGGATGGCTTCAGATCTTACCAGGAAAGCATTTGGTGAGTTACACAGCATTATGGGGGTCACGGGTGTGAGTAGAGTGAAGCCATTTGGAACAGCTGCTGCCAGAAATGAGCTCGGGAGACTCCCGTTTGCTTGTGTACCTTTTTTTAGTGCTGTTCTGTGTATTTGGAACATGTCTGCAGCCCTCTTCACCCTGCCTCTATCGTCTCTTGGTCAGCTCATCTTTCAAAGCCTAACTCAAATGCCATCAACTTTTCTGGGACATTCCTTCTAGTAGTATTTCAAGTTAATCACTCCTTATTGTATGTTTATATTTCTCTCCTTGCTAATACCATTAGATTATAGATTAGTAGAAGACAAGAAGAGGGTTTTACTCATCTGCTTAGCCTCCTCCTGATCTGATAGGAGGCAGTCAAACATTCCATCCATGTTTGCTGACAGTTAATTCAAATGAGTTTAAGAACATGACTGCTGAGTGGCAGGACAAATAAAGCTGGCCATCTTGGGGGACTAGGTCAGCATGCTTTCTGTGACTAATACGTGTGAGGTGATGGGCTAAGGCAAGCAGAAAGGGTTAAAAAACCAGAGGTTGTGTTTTTTTTTTTTTTTTGGTCCTGTTGGGGAAATCTAAACTCTGGTCTCCCTATCTGGAAAAACAAAGGCATGAAGCTCATGTGTATTTTATGAAAGGAAAGGACACAATTCCTTCTCACATTTTATTAATCCTCGGTGAAGCCAAAAAAATAGGAAAGCTGAATGATGAAGCCTGGCTCCGTATCAGACCTGCATTTTTACCATTAACTTCTTTTCCTCAGTTCTTGTAATCCCTTCCACTGGACGCTAACCTTTTGTAAGAACAAAACAAATCAATTTCTTAGTTCCACTTTCTGTCCTTCATTTCCAAACTCTTAAAGAGGAATGAAATGAGTGGCGGTAGGAAAACGAAGCAGGAGATACCGCAGTATAGCAGAACAGTGGGCTAGATGGCTTTAGATGGATGTGTTCAAATGCAAGTTCTGCTATGAAATGGGGATGACTATTTGGAAAAATTGGGAGAAATACATGTAAAAGCAGTTGGCACAAGTTTAGTGTACTTTGAATATATCACATGCAAGAGGTGGAAAATCAAAAGTTAGAAAGGGTATATGGGGGACAGGTAAGTCTCTCCCATCCTAATCCTGTTTTCTCAATTCTCCTCAGAGCCAACTCTTGATTCCAAATGATCGTACATTTCCTTCTTGAATTAGCTTGTGACCTTGAGCATGTAACTCAAATTTAAAATCCCTTTAAAATGACATGGTTCTGAGCACTTAATGAAACAATTACTACTTTATATTAAAATGTTACACAAATATGAGGTGTCACTATTCTTACAAGAAGGAAAGCCTAGACAAACATAATGTATTTTGTAACTCTAGAATAGGGGTCTCTTGGACCCTTAGAATCAGCCCAGGCTTGACTGCTTTGCTCCATTAGCAGTGCCCCCTTTCCTCATCTTGACATCAGCAGGGAGGGAGGCAGAAAGCCACACTGTTTGACCCTGCCTTGGTCTGCCCTGCAGGTGATCACATACTCCAGCCGTCACGTCTACAATAACTTGACTGAGGAACAGAAGGGCCGAGTGGCCTTTGCTTCCAACTTCCTGGCAGGAGATGCTTCCCTGCAGATTGAGCCTCTGAAGCCCAGTGATGAGGGCCGGTATACCTGCAAGGTGAAGAATTCAGGGCGCTATGTGTGGAGCCACGTCATCTTAAAAGTCTTAGGTAAGATAGGGTGCCAAGGTAAATGTCTGCATCTTAAAGGCCTCTGCAAGGGATAGTCAATGCATCATAGTGGCACAAAACTTCTTGTTCAGTATTTTTTACTATATATTCAGAGGTCACCAAGTCCAGTTCCCTGGAAAGAAGTGTGTATGTTCAGTATTTTAGCCATAGTGAAAGAAAAAACTATCACAATTCCCCATGGTAGCCCATTATAAAATTTAAATATCCTCTAATATTTAAATGATAATCTTATATTTAAATCTCTCAGATATGATTCAAATCTATTTGTTTTTTACTAAGTTCTGTCCATCTCAGTGTTAGTAAAATCACACTCAACTTCCCTACAATTTCCAATTACATAAGTTTCTCCTTGAAAAGTGATGAGGGAGTTTCTGAGGCAGCCAGTGAAAATTACAACAGCAGTAGCGGAAGGAGCAAGACCTGGATGTGTGTGTGTGCAGGGGATGGAGGTGGCTGTATTTCTGGGGGTGATAGAAAGCGTAACCAGGTAGCAAAAGGCTGTTGAATCCCCATGCAAAAGGTGAACATAAGGGATGGCTGCTGAAAAGAACAGGACTCAAGTTCTTCCGTTGAATCTGGTAACTGAGAATCTTTGGATTTTTTTTTTTTTTTCTGCCAGTGAGACCATCAAAGCCCAAGTGTGAGCTGGAAGGAGAGCTGACGGAAGGAAGCGACCTGACTCTGCAGTGTGAGTCATCCTCGGGCACAAAGCCCATTGTGTATTACTGGCAGCGAATCCGGGAGAAGGAAGGAGAGGATGAACATCTGCCTCCCAAATCTAGGATTGGTAAGTCATCTCTCTACCGTCTATGGAGACAACAGGACCATACTCTTTCAATGAATTCCAAACCTGGATTGGCCAACAACTCACCATGACCCTGAATACACTGCTGAGCCTTTCTGCACTTCCATTTTTCATCCATAAACTGGGACAGAAAAATCTGTTTTTTCTGTCCTCAAATGTTACAGGAAAGTGGTAGAAGAGATTAGGAAGAAATGTACTATATAAGCCCATCGTATCTAATTATTATGTTTAGTATCCCTTAACTATTCACAATCTTTTGTAACATTTGAGGATACACTACAATTTAAAAGAACGTTCCCTTTTCTTCCCACATTCCAAACAGGGATCTATTCTCTCTCTATTCTCTCATTCCTACCAAACTTTATTAGAGAATCTTAGGTCAGTGATGCAATGAAGTAAACAAAAAATACAGAGCATGTCACCAAGGCAATTTACAGTCATTCTTCCTGTTTGTGTAGACTACAACAACCCTGGGCGTGTTCTGCTGCAGAATCTCACCACATCCTCCTCTGGACTCTACCAGTGCACAGCAGGCAACGAGGCCGGGAAGGAAAGCTGTGTGGTGCGCGTGACTGTACGGTGTAAGTATCCAAAAGGCTTGTCTTTGTTTTTGCATTGTGGGTCAGTGTGAAACATTTTTATTCACAATAAAGAATGAGGTCAAAGTCACAATCTTCATTTCCAGAAGGACATGGCTATCACTAAAATAAATACAGTAGTCCCAAGAACCATCCCCCAGTTGTAGCTAACTTTGTATTTACAAACATGTGGATTTACCAACCCCCTAAAAAAATTTATATCCAGAAGGGGACCAAATGGAGATTTCCTTTATAAATGTAGATTTCCCTTACTGCTCTTCAGAGCTTCTTCTGCATGTTTTCTCTAAAATAATCCTAATGTCAAAGAGGCATACTTTGGGGTGACCTATTCCCTATCCTTATCCTTCAATATCTAGAGGGAGTCATAACAGCAAGAGAAGGTAAATGGGGAACTCAGGAAGATAAAAATCTGGAAAACATCCTGTCCTGAGCTTATAAATTCATGATTTCCTAGCTTATGATTGGTTTTACTTCTGCTTTTGCTTCTGAGAAAACAGATGCACAAAGCATTGGCATGGTCGCAGGAGCGGTGACAGGCATGGTGGCTGGAGCCCTGCTGATTTTCCTCTTGGTGTGGCTGCTAATCCGAAGGAAAGACAAAGGGAGATATGAAGAGGAGAGACCTAATGAAATTCGGTAACCCTCATCCAAAATCCGCTCTTCTACTAGGCTTCCTTTCTAGGGCTAGCTGCACGTGACCAGCCAACATAAATATCCTGTTTCTTCTTAACCATGAATTTGTTAAGTTTATTCTGTTAGGTATAGAGTTCCAGCCCAGAGACAGAAGGTCTGGTTTACCTTGACTTTACTGTGAAATTATCCTCAGCAGACACTTAAAAGATCAACTTTACATGACCTCCGATTCACCTCTATTTATACAGGGAATATGCTGAAGAATGGGCCCAGTTTATGTGCCTTGAAAGTAGACGTAGACAAACCCCCAGTCAAGGGGAGTGCAGTCTAGACCTTCCCCGTGGCTGACCTCTGGGCTGACAGAACATAAATGTATTTAAGCTAAGCATTAAGTCTCAGGGAAAGGGAGTCCCATTTCCCTCAATGGCGGCCTCCCAATGGTTATTACTTGAGGTTTACCGCCGAGGAGCTTATTGGGAAATCAGCAGGAAGCAACCAGTCCTGCCAGTATTAACACTGATCTGTTTTCTCCTCTTCAGAGAAGATGCTGAAGCCCCGAAAGCCCGCCTCGTGAAACCTAGTTCCTCCTCCTCCGGCTCCCGGAGCTCCCGCTCTGGCTCCTCCTCCACTCACTCCACAGCAAACAGTGCCTCCCGCAGCCAGCGGACACTGTCCACCCAGGCGGCCCTCCAGCCAGGGCTGGCCACCCACACGTACAGCCTCGTGGGGCCCGAGGTCAGAGGTTTTGAACCAAAGAAAGACCACGATGCTTCCCTGACCAAAGCAGAACCCCACCCAGCTTGAGCCCCAGATACAGCAGAGCCTCAGGAACTGTCTAAATCAGAGTGGACTGACCCCCATGTTTTCCTAGGACTCAGGATCTTAGGACTGTTCCAGCCATTGGCACTCAGTCACCAGCCACACAGCCCCCAAACCAGATGAGAGGTTCCTTTAAGTAGCAGTGAGCATTGCATGGAACAGATTCAAATGAGCATTTATATGACAACAAACAAGGAAAAGGCTGTAAGCTGATCATCTCCAAAAGGGCATTTCATTGTGCCTGCAGACCAGAGATCCAAATCTGTGTTGCTGACCAGGACCTGTGGTAGAAAAGGTTGGGGAAAGGGGAAATGAACACACTTAAAACTTCTCACCTGAGATGTTTTGTACCAATACTTTGATTCACCATTGTCAAGAAGAAATATGGTGGTGTTCATAAATATTCTATGCATTTTTCAACCTACTGAATAATTGTGATTGTTCACAGTCAAACAGAACCCACAGCCTTATATCACACCTGTCTGCACCATGTACTGGGGCTTACTGCTTCAAAGAAACTTCAAAAAGGAGACATGTCTCTTCTATTCTGACTTGATTTTGCTTACCACAAAATTTGGATATTAACTTCAAGAGGATTTGAAATAGTGGGAGATGGAGACGAATGACTGAGTTTCTCCCATTCTGTCCACTACTAATCTTCCTACTTACACTGAACCATAGAACTAAAAAAGGAGTCCAAAATGTGCGACAAGGGACTGTAAACAACTTTCCATCTTTTTGATGTTCAGAGAGTCACTAATGAATATAAAATATATATACTGGAACAATTGTGGGCTTTCCCTCAAATCAGATGTCTTTTTAAGGACTTCCCTGCTGGATCTCTGGAGCAGGAAAACATTTACCACATGTCATTTAACAACGTCTATACAAAGAAATCTTCTAGAGTAAACCAGATCTTTAAAAGACGCTGAAAAATCATCTGACATACCATTCGTTCTATTCTCTTCTTTCTGAGAACGTAAGAAACCAGAATTTCAAGATTGACTAGACTAGACCAGTTTTCTCTTAATATGTCAAGGCGTGGAGTAAGAAGATTTAGGATGGCACCAAACTTGGAGCTTCTTCCATTTCCTTCATTTTAGGAGAAGGATGTGAACCTGGGACTTTTAATGATTCTAGGCCTCAAGTTATCAAAAAGATCAGGGACTGCCAACATTTTATAATGGCACTGCAAGTATGTCATGATCATTTCCTCCTGACAGGTTGAGACTGAGAGAAATCTGTTATTTTTCCAGCTAAGCCTCTAAGAAGTCTAGGTCTGGGCTGGAAAGAAAGGGAAATAACAGGTAAGAGTTGGTGAGGACAAGTGGTATATGACAGGAGAGGGCTGGTTGGTGACTGTTGTTAACACTGTAATTGTCAGCATCTTGGAAAGAATTAGTAGAGATGATTCACCGGGATAGCTATCAGAAGAGCTGATTCATAGAAGAAAGGTGTCTGAGAATAAAAAGCAGCCACTCCCAATGACAGTAACTTGCCTTTTTAGTAGTTTTGACTAATCTGCCAGTCAAATTCATTCTATGGCAAGGATGCTAAACCTGACATCGCCCTTCAAGGATCCTACTGCAAATGTCAACAGGTCACCATTTGTAAAGCAAAATATTTGTTATTAAAAGGACAGCAGGACAAGGAAAGGGAAAAGTAATGCTGAATATGGTGATGAAAGCAGTTTCTAAATTGGGAATCAGATGCTTAAAGGGGGAAAGACTGATCTGGGATTTTGCCTCATTTCCCTGGTTTTTCATTTCTACATTTAACCTCACAATAGAACCCTCATACAGTGCAAATGTATTTCCTTCTAAAATCCTTTAAGAAATAGGGGTTTATCCCTGGGTGAAAGTTTTAATCCGAATTTTGTCTTCCTCTAAAAAAAAAAGGGAAATGAGAGACACAGAGGAAGTAAAGAATGTCTGCTATCAGTTTAAGAGGGCTGGCATATTTGGAATGTTTCTTACACTAGCACTGCCTCATTGTAAGATACAGAACTCCTTACTTAACACCACTTTTCTTATTCTTCCGATAGTGTGGTATCTAGTTAACAAGTCACTTCTGCTATGTAATTCTGAGAAGTGTAATTTCTAGAGTACCTGAGCCAAACAAGTATAGCAGGGAGGCTGCAGCCATACCATCACAAGCAACCTGCTCTTAACACTAGTTACTCCCTTTGAACCTAAGGTTTCCCACCTAAGCCTTCGAAAGCAGGGATCAGTCCCTTACATGCAACAGAGGTTTAGATTATTTAAACCTGTTAGTTATTAGAAGACCAAAACACCAGCTGAATATCCAGATTATTTTGGGAATCTATTCACACTGGAAATATACAAAAAAATTTCACAAATCACATTACTACCTAAAATCTGAGAAGTCCTAAGGAATTGAAGATTCTGAGAGAACAGGTGCTGGGGTTTTAGCAACAACAGTGCACTTTCTCTTTGAGTCAGTCTTTTGGGTTCAGATATGAGTTTTTCATTTTGAACGAAATGGGCTTAAAATAGTTTGAGCCACTTTTGGTTTCAAACCATATTCCATTAACTTGCAAGTCAAATAAATTTAATTCTTTAATATGAAACAGAAAGGATAAAATAACTAAACGGTAGGAGGAAAAATGTTTGTAGAAAGAAGACACTGATGATATGGACGATTAGAGAATAACCACTTCAACAAAAGACGTAAACCAGACCTAAATGTGTGAAATATGAATTTGATGCCTTTGTTGTTACACTATGTAAAAAGTTTCAGAATTGCCGTCGCAAAAAGACATGTCATTTTTCTTTATTTCTGATGTTAAGCTGTTTATATTTCAATTTTAACTTTTAAGTTGCCTTGTTATTGGGACTGTTTGATCACAAAAACCAAATATTTATTACAGATGCATCTGTATCAGCAATTAAAAAATAAATAAGTAAACGTGATATTGTAGGAGAGGCTGAAGCTTATATAACCTGTACTGGAAATGTATTAGCTTTTTGCCAACTGTAAAACAGAAAAACTCAGATTTAATACGATCTATTATATCTTGATTTTAGTCACAAATATACCAAGTACTATTTTTTCACAAGGCAGTATGCTAAGCAGTACTGCAGATACCAAATTATGATAGAGTTTCTGCCCTTAAGGACTTTATCAAAGTAACAACATTTACTAAGTAAATACTTTACGCCAAGGTGAAATGCCATAAGAAAAGTACACGCTGAGGGGTTCAGATAAATCTGAAAAAAGAAGTGAACATTAAGAGATTCAAATAAATCTGAATAAAAATTCTCAGAATTAAATGGGGTAACATGTGCTGGGCATGTGACAGGCACTCAAAAATGTTTATCATGACACCATTCCCCATTAAGGAATCCTAGGCCTCACATTTCTCCTCTGCAGTCCCATGCAACCAAACTTTAATTTTAAATCCCCAATGTCTCTGAAACCCTGTGTAATTAAAGAGGTGGAGACAGGATTTTCATCATATTGGGCTTTCATTGTGTAAAACTATGAATCATTCTATTCGTAAGAGCAGAGTTCAAGTCCTAGAATGCATTTTCAGAGTGACCGGAAACTGAGGTTATCTGTTCTTCCTTTAATCACTGCTATTAGGTGGAACACCCAAAACCAGTGGATTTGGGCCTCTGTTCTATTTTCCACCGGTTCAATGGTTGAAATGTAGATAGTTCAGAAGTTAGTTATAAAAGCTGCAAAATGTTGGGAATTGTTCAGAAATTGTACTTAATATTTTGGGTGAGAAAAGAAAGGCTGCGGCTACCAAAAAAAAATTGAAAGGAACCTCCTATAATACACATCTTCCTTCCCCTTTCTCGAAGTGGAGCTGCTACGTGTTTCTGGAAAGGAAATCACACTACAGCGTTAACTATAAAACAGTCAGCTAATTATCTTTCCACAAGTAACACCTCTGAACCTCATTTTTCTCCTAATACTAGGATGACGAGTAAGTATCTCTGAGACTGGTTTTCATGATTACATGAGATAACAAATGAAAGCACTTTGTACGTTATAAAAGCATCATATATAATTAACTTCTTGGAAGATGGGAGAAATTAAGTACATGCCCCCATGGATTCAAGAAGACATTTCCTATCAAAAGACAAATATGGAAAGAAAATTCTTCCTTCATACGTTTAAACCTGTCTCTAGGCTTTACTGGGCTAGACAGGGACAGGGTGTCCTCACGCTTCTGCCCACCTTTTTGGAGGCACCGTCTGGAGACCTTTTTAATTCCAACCACCACTGCAAGTTGACAGGTAGTCTTTTATCTTTTCACGTTTCTGCCCACTTTACTAGAAATATGCCCATGGAATAGTAATATTAAGCTGTCCTGCCTATTTGAAAAAACATACGGGAAAAGGTACTGAAAACGGCTCTCAGAATGACAAGGCCTCAACTACCTGTCACCTTGCAGCACAATTTCAGATTCTAGGTGCTGCTGTTCGTGCGCTCGATCGGTCAGATTTTCAAAGCTTCTCTACATGGTCACTTGTTTCGTTTTTGAGAAAAATCAAGGCAAAAAATATACTACCTCATGTTACTGAAGATAAAACTCAGAAAACTTAAGTCAAGGGCACGAGGCTATAGGAACCTAGGTTCCCAGTGCCTGGTTTTGCCTATACGGAAAAATTCTCCACCTTTTCTAATACGGATGAGTGAGAAATGCGGGGCTTGGGCGGGTGGAGGAGCTGCGCCCAGAAGCCGAGGGGTTCTCGTCGCGAGGCGGGCAGTGGCGGGGGAGTCCGGGCTCAGAGAAGCGGGTCGGCCGTTTACTTCGCTAAGGGACCGGACACACGGTCGGAACCCGCCCAACGTCCGCGCCGGAGGCCGCCGATCGCCCGCTGCCCTAGTGAACGGCGGGCTCTGGAGCCTGCCTGGCTCTCCCCTCCCGCCCCGCGGCGGCCGAGCCACTCCCTCCAGTCCCAAATCTGGGTGCCCCCGGACGGTTGCATTAGCAGCGCCCGGCGGGGCGGTGGGGGTCCGAAACCTTCGCCCCGCCCTCCAGGGGCAGCCCTAGCCCAAAACACACTCTCTGCGTAGCGTGGGTATATGAAAACCGGGGCAGAGGGGCCTAGAGGATCGTCTACAGCGCCGGAGGGTTGACGGGAACCGAGTGCGGATCCGGGTGGGGGGAGGGGCACGACAACCTTCGCGGCCATTTTGTCCTCGCTCCACTTCCGTTTTCTCTCCCGGGCTTCCCGGTCCGGAGCCCGCCCTTCAGGCTCGGCGGCCTCCGTCCTCCCATTCCGCACGGATCCAGATCGCAGCTACCGCTGCTGTCATTAGCTGTTTCCAAGTGTGCCCGCCCCTATTCCTCCTCCTTCCGTCCTGCCCCGCCCGCGCTTTTTGGGAGCGCATGCGCAGAGGCGGGCGCGCCCTCTCCGGTGGCCTGAGGTGACTGAGGACTCCCGCGCGCGGGCTATCTGGGCCCCACCCTCCCTCCCTCTCTCTGGCCGTCCGGGAAGCGGGGGCAAGAATGAAAGTTCCAGAACGCTGCGGTGAGTGCGTCATCGCGAGGAGGAGCTGGATGGGGCGGGAGGGGGCGAGGCCGAGAGGTAGAGCCGGGTTAGTCATTGGGTCTTGTAGAGCAGCCGCGCGCCCATTGGTCAAGAAGCTATGATGGGCAGCCGGCAGGGGTGGGTCCCTTCTGGAAGGTTCTGAGGCAGGGTATAAGAGACAGAGTGGCGGGCGGAAACCGGTCTCATTGAACGCGACGGTAGTTTATTGGGTTGCTGATTTTTCTCTGATCCGAGCTGACACTCCAGGTAAGGCTTCTGCTCTAAGCCCGTGGTAGTATCTTGGGTGTGTTTCCCGTGCTGAACGTCTCCGGCGGCCCCTGAGGTTTCGGAGCCTTTAACGCAGGCAGCGCGCGGCGATCCTCCTTCCCCAATCGGAGGCAGCGGCCCGGGGCTGCTACGGCGGGGTGCGGGGTGCAGGCCCTCACTGCCGTTGGGGAGGAGGGCGGGGAGCGGGCCGGGGCCGCATCCGCGCTCGGCGTGCGGAAGCGAGCGAGCGCCTTGAAACTGGCCGTTCTTTGGCTCCCATCCGAGACGGGCTGTTCCTACAGTACCACCCGTAGAAAGGGAAGCCGCCATGGGCGCCTCCCAAGATGAGGGGGTTTCCGAGCGCGTTCAGCCGGGCGTGTTCTGTTCCTCCGGGAGCACGGGGTCGTGGGGATGGAGACCATGTGCCCCGCCGTGTCGCACACCCTCCGGGCCAGCGCTCTCCTGGCCGGGGAGGGCTCCGCTGCGGTTGGCACGGCCACCTCCACTGCAGCTTTATTCGCTGCGACCCTCGCCCGCCCTCGTGCTTTTCAGATAAGCGCAGTGCTTCTGGGGGGGATGCTAAATACCGTTTTCTTGGCCAGGCTGGTCGTATTTTGACAATCTGACTAGAGAGAGAATCCGTTTTTAAGTATTGAGTCGGTTTATAGAACTCGGACTGCATTTTTTTCCACAGCAACTATGTCTAAGGGACCTGCCGTTGGCATTGATCTTGGCACCACCTACTCTTGTGTGGGTGTCTTCCAGCACGGGAAAGTGGAAATAATTGCCAATGATCAAGGAAACCGAACCACCCCAAGTTATGTCGCCTTTACTGATACCGAACGATTGATCGGTGATGCTGCAAAAAACCAAGTTGCAATGAACCCCACTAACACGGTTTTTGGTAAGCTGCTAATGGAAGATTTGGTATGAATTAAAGTGGCTTAGGCAGCATGTAATTTGAGAAACTGACGAACGTAAGGCAGCCATGAAAGCCCTGAGAATAAAAGCTCAAGTAACTTTATAGTTTCGGTAATAATTCGAGGTATTTCTGCGTGCCAGGGAAAAAACTTAGGCTATACAGAAGTCGGATGCGTTTACTATGGCCTTGGGTTGATAGGCATTTAGTCTTGTTATTTGAGTACTGTTGGTGGACTGGGAGGATTTTATTGGAAAACTCAAGGTAACGAGATGTTTGCATTTGGTGACCTTTTACAGATGCCAAGCGTCTTATAGGACGTAGATTTGATGATGCTGTTGTCCAATCGGATATGAAGCATTGGCCCTTCATGGTGGTGAATGATGCAGGCAGGCCCAAAGTCCAAGTGGAATACAAGGGAGAGACAAAAAGTTTCTATCCAGAGGAGGTGTCATCTATGGTTTTGACAAAGATGAAGGAAATTGCAGAAGCTTATCTAGGGAAGGTGAGTGGTGCGCAATAGTGCTGGAGATTACAGCCAATCAGTACCAGGTTCCCTGACAAATGGGGAATTTTGACCAGGAGTACACAGTTAAAGCAGCTATCAAACTCGGTGACAATACCATTTTTTTCACCAGGTTTCTGTAATTGCTGTACCTGAAGTGCATGCCCAAGGAGACAGTAATCATGGGGCTGCTGACATTTACCAGATGACTATCACAGTTTGACTTTAACCTTTTTTCTTATTCCCAGACTGTTACCAATGCTGTTGTCACTGTACCTGCTTATTTCAATGACTCTCAGCGTCAGGCAACCAAAGATGCTGGAACTATTGCTGGTCTCAATGTACTCAGGATCATCAATGAGCCAACTGCTGCTGCTATTGCTTATGGCTTAGACAAAAAGGTATGGGCTGTGTTTGTGATGCATATGTAAGTTAAAGGTGGATTCAAGCCATCAGAAATTTAATCAGAGTAATTGTTTTCTGATTTAATTTGCAGGTTGGAGCTGAAAGGAACGTGCTTATCTTTGACTTAGGAGGTGGCACTTTTGATGTGTCCATCCTCACTATTGAAGATGGAATCTTTGAGGTCAAATCTACAGCTGGAGACACCCACTTAGGTGGAGAAGATTTTGACAACCGAATGGTCAACCATTTCATTGCCGAGTTCAAGCGCAAGCATAAGAAGGACATCAGTGAGAACAAGAGGGCTGTCCGTCGTCTCCGTACTGCTTGTGAGCGGGCTAAACGCACGCTTTCTTCCAGTACCCAGGCCAGTATTGAGATTGACTCACTCTATGAAGGAATTGATTTCTATACCTCCATTACCCGTGCCAGGTTTGAAGAACTCAATGCTGACCTATTCCGTGGCACCCTGGATCCCGTAGAGAAAGCCCTGCGGGATGCTAAGCTAGACAAGTCCCAGATCCATGATATTGTCCTAGTAGGTGGTTCTACCCGAATCCCCAAGATTCAGAAACTTCTGCAGGACTTCTTCAATGGAAAAGAACTGAATAAGAGCATCAACCCTGATGAGGCTGTTGCTTATGGTGCAGGTAAGAATCCCATTATCCTGGTAAATCAGTTCTAACAGGCCCACAACTGGCTCGCTGTGATGAATGATCCTTAAACATTCGTAGTTTCCACCAAAAGCTTAGCTAATGATGGCCCAACTTCCTTGGATGTCTGAGCGATAGATAATTAGGTAGTAAGATAAGTTGTTAGGCTTCTTTTTTTTAATTACTGGCTTCCTTTTTTTTATTCTAGCTGTCCAGGCAGCCATTCTGTCTGGAGACAAATCTGAAAATGTTCAAGATTTGCTGCTGTTGGATGTCACTCCTCTTTCCCTTGGCATTGAAACTGCTGGTGGGGTCATGACAGTCCTCATCAAGCGCAATACAACCATTCCTACCAAGCAGACACAAACCTTCACTACCTACTCTGACAACCAGCCTGGTGTGCTCATTCAGGTATGTTTTTATATTTATGTAAGATCCTATGAACACTGGGGGAAGACTTGTTCCTGCTGTGATGATTGACTACAAAACCATTCGTAGTTTCCACCAGAAGTCATCTTGTGTTGGCCAGTTCCTTCCTTGGATGTCTGAGCGATCAGTCTTACCTAACTAATGTTTGGACAAATCTAGAACTAGCATAGTCAGTAGCCTTTGTAATTGCCCAGTAATCTCTTTCCTACCAAGGTTTATGAAGGTGAGCGTGCCATGACAAAGGATAACAACCTGCTTGGCAAGTTCGAACTCACAGGCATACCACCTGCCCCCCGTGGTGTTCCTCAGATTGAAGTCACTTTTGACATTGATGCCAATGGCATCCTCAATGTCTCTGCTGTTGACAAGAGTACAGGAAAAGAGAACAAGATCACTATCACTAACGACAAAGGTAAGTTTAGGCACAATTTTGAATGTGTGGTACTGTTACTTAGTATTTATAATTTATAATTTGGGTCATAATGGTTCTGTTCTTCTAAACATTCCTGCCCAAGGGTATTAAGCCAGATGATTACTCTTAATTTCTTAATGGAGTTGCAGTGTAATAGGTAATGGGGTATTGAGTTTTAATCATGCTTAAATTTATTGATTAAACTTCCCAGGGCGTTTGAGCAAGGAAGACATTGAGCGCATGGTCCAGGAAGCTGAGAAATACAAAGCTGAAGATGAGAAGCAGCGGGACAAGGTGTCTTCCAAGAATTCGCTTGAATCTTATGCATTCAACATGAAAGCAACAGTTGAAGATGAAAAACTTCAAGGGAAGATCAATGATGAGGATAAGCAGAAAATTCTTGACAAGTGTAATGAAATTATCAACTGGCTTGATAAAAACCAGGTTTGTAATTACTGCTTAAAATTGAGGGTGGGGTGGTAGGGCTTTAGCAAAAGTTAAGGTAGATGGATTTACAAACTTGGGTCACAGTGATGAATGGTCCAGACATTCGCGGTTTCCACCAGAATCACCAGATGTTGGCATGTTCCTTCCTTGGATGTCTGAGTGGCCCGAATTTCATGTATAGTCAACTTAAATATTACCGCAACAGATTTCTTGTCCAGTGCCTTAGCAGATTCTGTCAGGCTTAAAGATAACCTAAGTAATTTGAAAATTTGTAATAAGGTATTTCTTTCCTTTCAGACTGCAGAGAAGGAAGAATTTGAACATCAACAGAAAGAGCTGGAGAAAGTCTGCAACCCCATCATTACCAAGCTGTACCAGAGTGCAGGGGGCATGCCAGGAGGAATGCCTGGGGGCTTCCCTGGGGGTGGAGCTCCTCCATCTGGAGGTGCCTCCTCTGGGCCTACCATTGAAGAGGTTGATTAAGCCAACCTGAATAGAATTTAGCATTGTTCCACACAAAACATTGAAGGACCCAAATTTGTAGCAGTTTTAAATGGCAGTTTTTAAGTTAAGCTGCTAAAGTTAACTGGGCATTCTTGATACTTGAATATATGCACAGGGAAAGGAAATAACATTGCACTTTATAAGCACTGTATATTATAAGTGGAAAATGCAATGTCTTAAATAAAATTATTTAAAATTGGCACCATAAAATTGTCTTGACTCCATGCTTTATAAGGGCAGCAGATAGCATTTGTTTTGGGGGTGCTAGAGCCCATTGAGTCACACAAAACTATCTGGGTCTGAAGGTGTTTGAGCTTAGACAAATGGCCAAGGAAGATTTTTAATTGGCTTTTTGGTACTAGGCGATTCCTATTTAAGTGCTGTTTGAACTTCAAATAGCAGTAATGGAAATCTCAGTATTGGGCAAAACTTGGGGAGGAAGTACAGATAGGAATTCAAAACATTTTACTATCTAGATCACAAATTCAAGGGTTCAGTTACAGCTACTTTGAGCAAGAGAATAGCCAGAATTAAGTGTATAGGATTGTGGACCTATGGTGTACAAAAGTGACAGCTAAGTAGAGGTAGTGTCACTTCTGAAGCCTCTGCTTTCTATGGGTAGGTTTTACTGTTCTCAAGGGCTGGGTAATAATGCAGAGCTGGCTATTAAGTCAGGCCAAGGTCCTTCATACCCTTGAACAAAAAGCAAAAAAAAGCATTGAGCCTTTAAATTCTGATGTCCAACTTCACAAACTTAACTCAAATGAGCTTAAGGCTAGAGGTATAGAAGCTGGCCTTGAGTGCAGTCCACCAAATCTACAGTGGACTGCTTTTTAGATAATACTGCTTTGGAGCAAAGGTCTGTATTGGTCTCTGGTGCTTTCCTGGGTTACTGTCATTGAACTTAAGACCCAGGTTATAGCAAACGGTGTTAAGCTACATGTTAAAGGTGCTCTTCCTTGGAATCAGTCCTGTGAAACAATTGGGTGTGTCACTTTGCCCTCATGGGTCTGTTTAAAGCATGAAACATGGATAAAGGTGATGGTCAAGAGTTTCTAAGGTCTGATGGGGCCAAGTGGCCCAAATTGGTCAGTTTAGAAGAATCCAACTAATAGCATGGTTAAGGTATCTTAGGTTACAGTTTATGCTCAATAACTGCATGACTGAACAGCCTTAGCCTAGCCTAGTTCAGTTTGAGTATAGCTGAAACAGCTGAAGTTGATTTTTTAACAGGTTCCCAGCATTGACTAGATGTGCCTTAGGGGCCTAACAGTGTATGTAATGTTTGGAGTCCTGGGGAACTTACAGTGCCATGTATGATAGAGGTTCTATGTGTTCTTCCAAAGGTCACAAATCTGAAGTAATGCATAATCTTTGGGGAAGGCCTAAGTATATATAAAATTTGCATGTGGTTTTTCCTTTTATTCACCTTTTTTGATGACAATTTGGCCTGGGTTTTATATTAGTTTTATATCTTTGAAATCATTAGATCTTGGTAAGCAGTGGGTGGGAATCAAATGTGATGAGTATGAAATTAGCACATGACCTAGCCCCATTGAAGATAAACGGTGGCCATTGCAAATTGAACTTCCAAGCTATATACATGAGTTTCATCAGTGAAAATGGAAGTTGGAGAAGAGCTGCAGTGTTTCCCTTATGCAGATCAGAGAAACAGTGCATTGCCAGGCCTGTATAATAGAAAATAATTGAGCCTTGGCATGAGGTTAGGAGTTTGCTTTGCCAGATTTTCTCAGTTAACCTGAACAGGAAGGTTTACAAATGACACCAAGGTCCAGAAGTTTAACCTCAAATCATACATGGGGGAGGGGATCCAGGTATTCACATTATCACAGACTTTACTCCCAAGACCCTTATTTTTACCCTCAAGTGGCAACATAGTAAGGTACGAAGCACCCCCTCATTTTAACAGCATATGGAATTCAAGTTTACAGGAAATTTTTTAAGTCCGTGGAGTTCCATAATCTTGTTTCTCAAAATACATGTAATGTGTATTTAATTGCTCTGGTAATTTCTATTTTGAGTTAATGTCACAGGTGTTTTTTTTCAGTACTTGGGGATTCACACTTGGAGTTTCACCTTTTGCAAGAAGTCTAGGAATCTGCATATTGAAGGATCCTAGCAACTCGTGTCTTTTACTTTGCTCTGTTTTGTTTTTAATTTTCTGCTGTTGGCTAAGCTCTCATAAGAGTAGATAGAAAAGCTGGGAAAAACGTGTTCTAGCTTGATTGTACGGTAGTGGGAGAGGCTGATGTGTACAAAACAGGACAATTATAAAGTACAAGGTGGCATAGTTATTGTGGGGAACGCTGGCAAGAAGTACAAGATGCTAGAGGAAGCCGAAAGATGCAGAGGAAGTAACCAGAGGACCAGTATGTTTGCCAAATTTGCACTTTCCATTCAGTTTAGAGTTAGCAAATGACTTCCATTTACTATCTAACAACCTTATAAGGGAAGAATGGAAGTATGGTCTAGCTTGTATACATCAGTCTATTTAGGATGGCAAAAACTTAATTTTGCAGAATTAATTGTAAGGAGATTGTAGTCATAAGAGGAAATGTCATGGCCCTAGATGGCTGGTTCTTAAATTTTGCACGGGGCACCAACTGGATTGGTTGGGAAAGGGAACAATTCACTGTCTTTCAATCTCCATGTCCAGTTTCAAGAGTTATGTACTGGTTTCAGCTGAACTTCCTTAGCCATAACATGGCTGTGTTTTAAAATGTGTTTCTATTACCATAGCTCAAATTTTACTCGAGTGTAAGTGTTGCATCTATTACCATAGCTCAATTTTTACTCAAGAGTTTAATTGCTGCACTTCTAAATTACTAAGGGAAAAACTGTGTTCAAAGCCATAGCAATACGTTTATTCCCAACAATATTACTGTAATATTTAAGTGCCTAAAAATGCAATAGACATAAAATGATAATGCCTGAAAACATCCCTTTGCTCAAACAATATTGAATATCTGTAATTTTCCAGGTCTAATGCTTTCATAGGAAAACTAGCCCCTTGGAGTCTGTTAAGGTGGAATGGAGTGACTGCTGGGACTAAACGGGAAAGGTTGAGAATGTTTTCTGTATGTGGTCTCTATGTGGCTGTAAAGACATCTTTGTCCACTAGATGCCAGTAGCTATTTAGGAAACGACTACCAGGGTGGCTGTTGGAGGGGAAGCTGCTGGAACATTTTCAGTAAGGTTTGTGCTTTTGTTTCACAGATTGCATAAATGACAGCATAGCAAATGCTGAGGAAGGAAGTCAGCACCCAGTATTCACGTTCACGTTCCGGACAAGCCCTCCCAGCTAAGTAAGTTAAGCAAGTGCCCTGCTTGCTCGTATGGCTTTGCAAAGAGAGCTCAGGGTACTTGGAGGTGAAGGTGGGGGTGCAGGGAGTAGATAACAGACAGAGCTTTGAAACATGGAAGGAAAAAAAGATAAGTCTCAGAAGAAAGTCTTTCCTGATCTACTCTTCCTAATTTTAAGCCTCTGTTTTTTCCCTCTTCACCACTAAACTTACTTACACTCCTGATACTTTTGTCACACTTGCATGAAATGCTAGAATTCACCACCAACCTCAAAACCAAGAAGGCAATATCCACACACTCCTATATTCCCAGTGTCCAGCACATTACAAGCATATACATCAAACAAACAATGAGAAAGGGTGGAGCCAGGTACCCAAGAGCCTAGTGGTAGAACAGGTTCCCTTCGGGCTTTGTGATGGTTCGATCGTGCCCATGGCCCCTGGAGCAGTAGGAGGGTGGCTGACGGGTTGAGCTCAGGCTCCCTGTCGCTCTTTGCCACGGTTGCTCCCTTAAGAGTTGGGGAGCTGACATAAGAGTTGCGTGAGATGAGGAAATGATCAAGCCTGGAATAGCTCTATAGGCAAGTGGAAGTTGGCAATAACAGGACTGCCAATATCTTTGGCCTAAAGGACCACCTGATGTCTCTAGGTTGCCCTGAGATGGGCAGTATGTGGAGTGAGGGGTGAGCTGAGGCAGCACAGCTGGTCTTTGCAATGAGAGGACAATCCGGGCCAGCCTGCAGGAATGGGTAACTGGGAAGAGAGGGAGGAACACTAGAATACGAGAGAAGATTCTTACTCTCAAGGAGCTAAGTAGTCATGGTTGTGCTGTTGCTTTTCTCCCCCAGCTTTACTGACATAATGGACACAACATTGTGCACATTTGAGGCCTACAACATGTTGATTTGATACATTTACGTATTGTGGGATGATTACCACAGTAGTGTTAGTTAATACCTCACATCATTGCAATTTACATGGTGAGAACATTTAAAATCTACTCTCTTAGCTACTTTGAGTAATGTAATAATACAGTACTGTTAACTGTAATCACCATGCTGTACATTGAATCCCCTGAACTTACGTATCCGGTAACTGGACATTTGTACCCTTTGACCAACTTCTTCCCATTTCCCCCACCCCCCTGTGCTGTTGTTTGCTAATGTCTGCACTTCCATTGAGACACTGTGGACTCTCAAAGTAGACACAGGATCCACACCCGGGGATTGAAAAAAATTAGATTGGACTGAAAAGAAAGGCTGCAAGCAAGTAACCACTTGAAAAGACATTGGAGCTTTTCACCGGAAACCTTTTTATTTGCTTGTTGATTTAGTATCTCGCGTTTTTCTGTCTGAGACTTGCTCTGCCATTTACTAGGTGTGTGAATTAAGCAAATTATTCTTTCTCAAGCTGAGTAGTACCTTTACCTATGAAGTGGGGATTCTAATACTCAACCATTAGGTTTGTCATGAGGATTAAATGAGCCAGCATATGCGGAGCATTTAGTTCTGTGCCTGACTGATAAGAGTATGTGTTCAGTATCGGTTATTAGTACTACTATTAACTATTAAATAATAGTTATTATTAATGTTTACTAAAGCTGTCATAATGAAGTACCAAAAACTGCGAGGCTTAAAACAACAGAAATGTGTCAGTTCTGGAGGCCAGCAGTCTGAAACCAAGGTAGTGGCCAGCCACACTCTGAGTATGCAAGGGACAGAAGTGGTCCTGTTCCTGCCCTGCCACCGATGGCTCAGGTGTCCCTTGGCTTGTGGGCCAGCACTCCAGGCACATGGTGGCCTCCTCCGTGTGCCTTCACATAGTCTTCCCTCTATGCGGATCTGTTTCTCTGTCCAAATTTTCCTTTTTAAGGGCACCAGTTACCGGATTAGGGCCAACCTCCATTACCTCATTTTAACTTGATTACCTCCATAAAGACCCTGCTTCCAAATAAGGTCACTTCCTGAGGTCGTTGGAATTAGGACTGCATTATATCTCTTTTGGGAAGCAGGAGACGCAATTCAACCCATAACAGTTGCATGCCCTGGTATCACAGAAGAGAAATCTCCTCTAGCTTTTGCACAAAAATAGAAAGTAAACCCTAAACAAAATCCAAATACCTGCTCTTTCTGGGCCCAATGAAAAAGTATTTTCCTTACAGCCTCTTTGCCAGAAGCCGGTCCCCCTGCAGGCTACCAGTTGTGGACAGTGTTCCCCTCTATCCCTTTACCGGCCCCTGTCCCTCCGGATTCCCAAACAATGCCTAATTCTATTATTTTCAGTGATTTCCCTGTGGGCAGCAGTTTATTTCTGTCATCAAGTCTCTGATGAAATCTTTAGCCATCAAATGTGTAGCCCAATCCCAACAAATCGTGTATAGTGTTACCATGTCACAAGCTGCCTGTGGCCTGCATTATGTGGTAATTTGGAATCGAGAGAAGTGGTAATACGGGGCCGGGCTTCTTTTGTGAGCTCGCATTAATGCTGTAGCTGGTGCTGTCAATTGACAGCCCATCGATTTGATCTAACAGTGCTTGGAGGGGGCAGAATTGGGGCCAGGTAGGGAATAAAGGATGGCAATGGCTGGGCTCCAGGATCCCGGCAGCTTTTAATCTATTATTGCCCTCTTTTAATGCAACTTCCCAGTCAACTGCATTTACTTCCACCAGGTCTGCCTGCTGAGCTGAACTGCAAAGCCAGTGGGACGCCACCCCCAGAGTGGCCCAAAGTTCCTCAGTATTGATTCTTTGATGCTCTGGGGTGTGAATTCTAATTATTTCATTAAGCCCTCTAATGGGTATCAACCATGAACCTTCCCCAGCCCAGGCTGGGGTGTCCAGGGCGAGGTCGGCATTATTAATCTGTGTTCATCTTTTTGCCACCGATTGTTCTACCCTCCACCCTTTTTTTTCCCTTCCTATTATCGCCTCTATGAGTTTTCAGGGGAAGCAGGTCGATCTCCTCAGTACCAGGGAAGGGGAGATGGCTGATTTGGAGAAGCCACAGTTGAGCAGACAGCAGTGTTGGCTGTTCGCACTAAGGGACAAGCTGATCACTGTCAGAGCTGCTGTGCCCAGTTCTCGTCTGCCTGTGCAGGGAGGTGATGCACAATAGCTCAGGACAAATGGAGAGATCTTGCAGCCACTTCCTTGTATGGCTCTGAGACCTGGTGTAGTTCAGAAATACCCCAGATCCTCACTTAAGTCATTCGTCAACTTTACCAGGGTGCTGTGGATACAAAGGAGGACAAATCCTGTCTTGTGCCCTCAGGGAGCTTCAACTCTGGTTAGAGGTAGAGGCATCAATAACTAAATAGGTAGCAGGAAGACTAATGAGCACTGAGGAGCAAAGCACAGGGAGTTAATGGCACCCCATGAAAGGGGGCTTGACCCAGGTTTGGGGATCCAGGAGGCCTTCCTGGAGGGGTAAATGCCTACACGGAGCCTGAAGAATGAGAAGGAGATAGTCTTGGGAAAGAGGATGGGCATGCTACTCAATGAGAACAGCATGTTTAAAAGGACTGGAGGTGAAAGAGAGAAGGCACGTGAGATTTTTGCGTCCTCATCTAGTTGAATAAGGCCAACATTTTATACGAGGTGGGGAAAAGTCTCTCTCCCACCCCACTTTCTTGTCTTTCCCCTCCTGCTGTTGCTGCTAAATCCCATCGGAAGCTTTAGGAAAGCTCAAGTCCCAGATGGCACGTCCCATCATTTTATCAGATGCTTTCTTGTTTTTTTCTGCCGTACTTTCTTTTAGGCTGAGAGTGATTTTTGCCTCTGGACCTTCACTGGCTTGATTCATGTGATGGTTTTAAAACATGTCTGCAACTTTTTTTGACACTCATGTCATCAGGGTATCCTGTTTAGTCCCTCTCCCCTTGCTGGCCTCAGGGACTGACTTCTAATGGCTAATTCTTGGCAGCTTGCAAGTCTCGACTCTTGAACCAATGCTGCCTTCCACCTGGCTCTCTGGATGTTCACTGTGGGAGTCTTCAGGGGCCCTGGGGGGGTCTGGCTGCCTTGAGGCCCTAATGTAGAAAGGCCACATAGAGAGAGACGCTTGAGGGCCCCTCGCTGTTGAGTGGTCCTAGTCTTGATATCAGACATGTGAGTGAAGATGAAGACATTATTCCAGCCCCAGCCATCCACTGCCTACATCTTCATTCAGAAAGAGACCCTGAATGAGAATTGGTCAGCTGAGCCCAGTCAACCCCCCAAAAAATAAATGATTGTTACTGTTTCAAGTTAATATTTTAGGTGATTTGCTCCACAGTGATAGATAATTGGGACAGTTAGATTTGGTTAAGATTGTGTTTGTTTGATTACTTAAGCCTTATAGTATACATCTTAAAATCAGGTAGTATGAGTTTCCCAACTTTGTTCTTGTTCAAGTTTGTTTTGACCCTTTTATTTTTCCATGTAAATTTTCAAAATCAACTCAATTTCTAGCAAAAAAAAAAAAAACCAACAAAACAGCCAGCTTGAATTATAAATGGGATTTTTATGACTATAGATTAAATTGGGTAAAGTTGACATCTTAACACTATTGAGCACCAATCTATGAACATGATATATCTCTCCATTTATTTAGGTTGTCTTTAATTTCTGTCAACGTTTTGTAGTTTTGAATGAGGAAATATCCCGTCTTTTGTTAAATTGGTTCCTAATTACATTTTTATGCTGTTGTAATTAGAACCATTTTTAATTTCATTTTTCAGTTAATTGCTCCTACTGTGCAGGAATGTCATTCTGAACTTAAAATACTGACGATGTATTGTGTGATCTTGCTAAATTCCATTTATTAATTCTAATAACAGTTTTAAGGAGTTCCTTGAGATTTTCTTCTGTAAATAATCATATTGTCTGTGAGTAAAGGTGGTCCACTTCTTCCTTTCCAGTCTATATGCCTTTTACTTCTTTTCCTTTCCTCATTGCTTTAGCTAGACCTCCAGAAAAATATTAATCAAGAATGGTGAGAGTGGACATCTTTGCCTTGTTTCTGATCTTAGGAGAGAAGCATTTATTTAATATTTCACCATGAAGTTAACCTTGGGTTTTTCATAGATACTCTCTAACAAGTTGGGTTTCAGTGTCATGTTCATATTGAGGGTAAATTTGTTGAGCATGACAAACTATCCATGACCTAACCGCCAGCATAGACAAGAATGGAAAAAGAGAACTGTTTTTCCATTTAAAGGAAAGGACTGAAACTGAAGTAACAGGAAGTGTCGCAAAAGGTGGCTCTCAGAGGTAGCCTGGGAAGAGTGGAGATAGGTAGAGCCAAGAGAGAATAAAATCCTCAGATGGGACTTGTGGACTTAGGATGGCTTCCTGCCCCCTTCCCACCTGGTGATCTATTCACTTTTCAAAAGGCAGCTGAAATCTTCCCTCTCCGGAATTCTGGGCCAAGTTGGTGACTTCTCCACTTGGTGCCCCCTATATACTTTGCACCTGTAGTATAACAGTTTTCACATATTTGGGAGATGTGTGCCTGGCATCCCGCCCTCCAGACTGTGAGATCCTCTGAGGTGGGGGCGGAGACTTCTTTGTTTTCATCTGTCCCTTCCTGTAGGCCCTGGCTCTCTGGGACCTAGGGAGCAGGGTCGGAGCTCTGTGGTCTCTCGTGCCATATTCCCCCAGCTGGGCAAACCTCAACAAGTTTTCCCTCTGAAAATGCTTTTCTTTAAAATATAACTCCCTTCTGAGAACTTGTACCAAGGTTGTTACTTACTTCTCAGAGACTCAGTTTTCTCATCTATGTAAAAGAAATAATAATAGTACCTATCTTAGAGGTAGTTGCTACCTGAGGCACCTAGTACATATTTGTCGAATGAAGGGACAAAATTTTGCATTGGAACGGAGGTGTGGCCTAGAGACGAACAAAGGGACAATCTTACGTGATCCCCAAATACCAGCGTGTGAATTTGAATGGAAACTTGATTAGTTAAATCCTACCAGGCTTTAAAAAGTGTACGCTGTAATGCACAGGTTCCCAGCCCTATTAGAGCTTGAATTACTTTTTTATAACAAATATTTTTTAATATCCTCTTTACTTTGCTGAAATGAAATTCATAGAGAACCAAAATATTCCATATAATGTTCTAATTATAGACCTGAAGGAGAATTAAAGAAAAACAACTTGCAATAAAATAATGTGTTTCAGTAGATAAATGTTCAAGTTCAGTTAAACTCGAAGACATAATGAACTAGTGAGATGTGTACATGCTCACTCCTGCCACAGGACTTTTCTGACAGCAGGTCACAAGCGCAGACCGATGCAGGCTGATGCCACGGTGCCACAGACATCCATGGCACTGCTCTCAAGACATGTTTTTCTGAAATGGCAACAAAGTCTCTGTATTGTCCCAAATGAAACAAAGGATATTCATCTCTCATTTGACATAGGAATTCTGGGAAAATTCAGTGTATTTTAAAACTGTGCAAAAATAATCATGTTATTTTTGTATAACATCATAGTCAATTATGGAAAGTTTTCCCACCTACACGAATATCTGGAGGATACTCAGAAGTCCTTTGGGATGTGGAAATTTCCTTGATGTGCTGAACTGAGCTGTGCCCAGTTGTAAGTCAGCAAACATCACTCCTAAAGGTCAGTGGTGCCTCCAGTCACACCAGACACCAAAGGTGCTTCAGCAAATTTCTTAAGTGCCCGATAGGGGGCAGTAACACCCCTGAGCCCTGATTCTGAAGGTAGCCCTGGGTTCAAAAATCCCGGCCCTGCCCCTTTTTGTGTGGCCCCTACACTTTCCGTTTCTTCACCTGAAGAAAAAGGGGGGTGACATATCCAGTTACAAGGTGTGTCAAGGTTTAAATGACGGGGTAGTAAGTGACCCTTAGTACCATGTACCTAGCACTCAGAGATAGCTAGTATGTATTGAGCATGTCTCATTTGTCATGAAGAGTAACAATCCTGTGAGTTTAATGCCATCATTTATTCTGATTTTCAGTTGAGTAAGTGAGGCATAAGTTATTTACCTGGGGGTCACATGGGAAGTAACATGGCAGAAATTTGAGCACAGGGAGGCTGATTCATGCCTGTTTGGTCACCCTCCACACTATGAGCAGTACCGGGGCAAGACCCTGTGCCTGAAAGTTGCCAAGATTTAGTTCCTCCTGAGCAGCTGCCTGTCTTCTAAAGGACCTCCCCTGGCTAGCCCTCTAGAATGCCGGCGGATCTGAGGAGGAAAGGGCAGAGAGGCCAAGCGAGAGGGAAAGGAGTGAGGTGGGATTCAGAGTTCTCATCCTGGGGGAATGCCTGGACTGGGATCATACCAGAGAAACTGAGGCCTGGAGTGGGTGGGGTGATTCGCTGTATCAGATACACCACTTAAGAAAGGCTGATATGGGCTCAATACGAGGACTAATCTCTCAACGTTTAGAACAACCTGACAGTTCTCATCAACGCTGAGAAGGCATCTGGTGTGTCCTCCGTGTGCGCGGGCTCTGGGGGGCACAGACAGGAGTCCCATAGACTCCCTGTCCTAAGAGCCCGTGGCGGACTGGACAGATCAGCAAGGGCTCTACTGGGCAGGCGAAGGAAGCCTAGGAAGGCTGGGTAGCTAGGTTAGAGCAGTTGGAGAGAACGAACGCGTCAGTGTTACTCTGGAGGTCAGAACTGCATCTGCTGCGGAGCTGAAATAGCAGAAAGCAGTTTGGGGGCTCTCGGGCCAGTCATAAGTTACTGTCGCTGTCTCCAAAACCATCTGTTTAGAGTCTGCTTCTTGATGCTGGGCCTGGGACTCTGAAAGCCACATTTCTCCTTGCAACTGGATCCCCGTTAATTCCCTGGTCATGGGCATCAGAGGGACCCAGGGAAGCAGGAGGAAGGACAAGGGACTGCCATCCTCTTGTTCCCCGTTACAGCATCGCCCAGCAATGCCCTCCGCCATGACAGTGGCAGCTGGGTCTAGTTCCCAGTATACTGGGGACTAATATCACTGTGTGCCTCAGAGGCCTGAATCCCAGATCAGTGAGGCTCTTCTCCAAGTTCTGGAGGCACCGGCCACAACCGGACCTCAGAGG
Source organism: Manis pentadactyla (assembly GCF_030020395.1). NCBI lineage: Eukaryota > Metazoa > Chordata > Mammalia > Pholidota > Manidae > Manis > Manis pentadactyla. The sequence goes on along the minus strand of NC_080031.1, from coordinate 9,060,699 downwards.
TCTGCCCCGGCCTTGCGGGCCCTCCTCCAAGCTGCTGGCTCCGACAGCCCCCTTCCCTGTGGGCCCCAGCCTTTGAGGAGGTGACTGCTCCTGAAGTTCTCTCTTACCTCCGTGTCCACTTTAGGCTTTGTCAGTTATCTAATACCTATTGAACCGGTTCCTCACAGGAAACTCTCTCCATTAAGACCCTTAAAGTGCTTTCTGGTTTCTTAACTAGACCCTGACATAATTACTATCAAGAAAGCTTTTATTACAACCACTTACACTGGTTCAAAACTAAATACATAACTTGGGAGGTTATAAAATCTTCATGTCTAAAAGTATGGAATAAATTTGTAGGCCTGAAAGTAGTCTTAGAAATCATTTATTGCACCCCATTATTTTCCTGAAGCCCAGAAAATTAACTGACTTATTGAGAAGTATGCTATTTCATTTAACAGTTATATATAGCATTGTTCTCTGTGTGAGACATTGTTCTGAACACTATGATAAATAGCTTATTTAAACCATAACAGCATCTCGGGTAAGCGCTATTATTATTCCTCCTTTTCTAGGGTAGAGAACTGAGAAAAAGAGAGGTTAAGTAACTTACCCAAGGCCACACAGATAGTAAATTACAGAGCTGAGATTTGGACCAACGATTTCTGGCTTGAGTTCCTTCTTTTACCCATCATTTCTGTGTTGTTGTTAACTTGCAGCAGTGCCCAGACTAGAGTCTAGGGCAACAGACTTCTGTTCTAGCAGTCTCCTGCGGCCATGCTGAGGGTCAGGCAGACTGCCACTGTGGACCAGACTCCCACTTGGTGAGCCGTCCAACACTCGGACATTAATTTCTATTAGATTTTTATAAATTTCCTTCCCCCTACCCCAGGAAATTCTATATTATATTTATTCACCACCTATAATTGGTAGTTCTCTAGGGCTTTGCACAGTCTGTGGCACTGTGCAGAGTGGATACTCAATACATTTTTAAAGAAAGTCTCAGTATGTAATTGCTGCTAGTATTGTAGCAGCTACATCTAATATTTATATTAAACATTTTTAAAGTTTTTTTTAAGATTTAAAATATCTGTGGTAAAACACGTAGAACTTTACCATCTTAACCATTTTTTTTTTTTTCTGACCATATGGAGACATTTTAATTCATTGATCTCATCTTTTTCCTATTAAATCTCTTGTAATTCATAACTCTGAATATACTAGATATACCTCTACATTCCATGTTTTTTTTTTTTTTAAATAATTATTTTTTATTGAAGGGTAGTTGACGCACAGTATTACATTACATTAGTTTCAAGTGTACAACACAGTGGTAGAACATTTATATACATAATTCTAGGTTCCAGCTATCACCCTACCAAGCTGTTACAATATCTTGACTATATTCCTTATGCTATACATTACATCCCGGTTACTTATTTATTTTACCATTGGAAGTCTGTCCTTTTTTTTTTTTTTTTTTTTTTTTTTGTGAGGGCATCTCTCATATTTATTGATCAAATGGTTGTTAACGACAATAAAATTCTGTATAGGGGACTCAATGCTCAATGCACAATCATTAATCCACCCCAAGCCTAATTTTCGTCAGTCTCCAATCTTCTGAGGCATAACAAACAAGTTCTTACATGTAGAACAAATTCTCACATAATGAATAAGTTACATAGTGAACAGTACAAGGGCAGTCATCACAGAAACTTTCGGTTTTGCTCATGCATTATGAACTCTAAACAGTCAGTTCAAATATGAATACTCATTTGGTTTTTATACTTGATTTATACGTGGATACCACATTTCTCTCTTTATTATTATTATTTTTAATAAAATGCTGAAGTGGTAGGTAGATACAAGATAAAGGTAGAAAACATAGTTTAGTGTTGTAAGAGAGCAAATGTAGATGATCAGGTGTGTGCCTGTAGACTGTGTGTTAATCCAAGCTAGACCAGGGCAATAAAACATCCACGTATGCAGAAGATTTCTCTCAGAACAGGGGGGTGAGGTTCTAAGCCTCACCTCTGTTGATCCCCAATTTCTCACCTGATAGCCCCCCTGCGACTGTGCCTGTCTTAGGTTGTTCCTCCCTTGAGGAATCTTACCCGTCTCTGGCTAACCAGTCATCTTCCAGGGCCATACAGGGAAATGTGAAGTTGGTAAGTGAGAGGGAAGCCTTATTGTTTGAAAAGGTTAGCTTTTTACTTCTTTGCATATTTATGCCCTGTGGCTTCTATGCCCAGCATTTGTCTTGAGGTATCTTTACCACTTGGAAGAATTATGATACTCGGTAAATTTGATATGAGGCACGAATTCTATTTAAGGGTTGTAATTAGGAAGGAAGAAGAAAAGCTATAGAAGTAGCAGGCGGAAGAAAACATGGGAAGATTGATTATTTCTTTGACATATCTTCTTGTAGAGTAACTTCAGCATGTATAGGTTTTAAGCTACTACTTAAATTGCGCACACACACTAACATAATAGGAGTATAGTTACATAACCAAAGCATATCTGTAATTACCAGCCATCTCCAGTGAAACCAAGAAAACCAGTTAGGCACCTTAGGCATTTGTGAAAACTTATCTATGATATGGTGGATATTGTCCAACTGAACTTGAACAGTCTGAGAGAAATCAGACAAATTAAAACAACCCATTCCTGGGGACTGTTCACATGCCATATGTTCTTTTAACAGTAAATAGTCTGTAGTTGTAAGACTTTGGAGCGCTACAATTTGCACTTCTCCAAATTCTTGGTTGAGTTCCAACAGTATAGATCCAGTCAAATTTGTTGTTTTACTGTATGCACAGGCCAGCTTAGATATCTCCTTCCTCATTCCCATGGCAAGTCCAGGAGCTGGTGGGATGAGTGCATCTACAGCTGTAGCAGTGCGTGGATCTTTGTTGGGGTTTTTTGATGATCATCTTCTGGCATGAGTCTTCCAGAGAGTGCAGATGTTGGAAGTTCTTTTTCATATCGTATCTTAGTTCATTTTCGGAGTAGCCCAATTAGGCTTTGATCCTCTATATAAACACAAACAGACCCTTTGCCTACACTTTTATATGCCCTTTATACCCTTGTGTAGAACTCGTTGGAGGTTACCACACAGGAACTGCCCTTTTTTTTTTTTTTGCTTTGTTTTTGGTATCACTAATCTACACTTACATGACGAATATTATGTTTACTAGGCTCTCCCCTATACCAGGTCTCCCCTATAAACCCCTTTAGTCACTGTCCATCAGCATAGCAAAATGTTGTAGAATCACTACTTGCCTTCTCTATGTTATACAGCCCTCCCTTTTCTCCTACCCCCCCATGCCTGTTAATCTTAATACCCCCCTACTTCTCCCCCCCTTATCCCTCCCTACCCACCCATCCTCCCCAGTCCCTTTCCCTTTGGTACCTGTTAGTCCATTGTTGAGTTCTGTGATTCTGCTGCTGTTTTGTTCCTTCAGTTTTTCCTTTGTTCTTATATTCCACAGATAAGTGAAATCATTTGGTATTTCTCTTTCTCCGCTTGGCTTGTTTCACTGAGCATAATACCCTCCAGCTCTATCCATGTTGCTGCAAATGATTGGATTTGCCCTTTTCTTATGGCTGAGTAGTATTCCATTGTGTATATGTACCACATCTTTATCCATTCATCTATTGATGGACATTTAGGTTGCTTCCAATTCTTGGCTATTGTAAATAGTGCTGCAATAAACATAGGGGTGCATCTGTCTTTCTCAAACTTGATTGCTGCGTTCTTAGGGTAAATTCCTAGGAGTGCAATTCCTGGGTCAAATGGTAAGTCTGTTTTGAGCATTTTGATGTACCTTCATACTGCTTTCCACAATGGTTGAACTAACTTACATTCCCACCAGCAGTGTAGGAGGGTTCCCCTTTCTCCACAGCCTCGCCAACATTTGTTGTTGTTTGTCTTTTGGATGACAGCCATCCTTACTGGTGTGAGGTGATACCTCATTGTAGTTTTAATTTGCATTTCTCTGATAATTAGCGATGTGGAGCATCTTTTCATGTGTCTGTTGGCCATCTGTATTTCTTTTTTGGAGAACTGTCTGTTCAGTTCCTCTGCCCATTTTTTAATTGGGTTATTTGTTTTTTGTTTGTTGAGGCGTGTGAGCTCCTTATATATTCTGGACGTCAAGCCTTTATCGGATGTGTCATTTTCAAATATATTCTCCCATACTGTAGGGATCCTTCTTGTTCTATTGATGGTGTTTTTTGCTGTACAGAAGCTTTTCAGCTTAATATAGTCCCACTTACTCATTTTTGCTGTTGTTTTCCTTGCCCGGGGAGATATGTTCAAGAAGAGGTCACTCATGTTTATGTCTAAGAGGTTTTCGCCTATGTTTTCTTCCAGGAGTTTAATGGTTTCATGGCTTACATTCAGGTCTTTGATCCATTTTGAGTTTACTTTTGTATATGGGGTTAGACAATGGTCCAGTTTCATTCTCCTACATGTAGCTGTCCAGTTTTGCCAGCACCACCTGTTGAAGAGACTGTCATTTCGCCATTGTATGTCCATAGCTCCTTTATCAAATATTAATTGACCATATATGTCTGGGTTAATGTCTGGATTCTCTAGTCTGTTCCATTGGTCTGTGGCTCTGCTCTTGTGCCAGTACCAAATTGTCTTGATTACTATGGCTTTATAGTAGAGCTTGAAGTTGGGGAGTGAGATCCCCCCTACTTTATTCTTCTTTCTCAGGATTGCTTTGGCTATTCGGGGTCTTTGGTGTTTCCATATGAATTTTTGAATTATTTGTTCCAGTTCATTGAAGAATGTTGCTGGTAGTTTCATAGGGATTGCATCAAATCTGTATATTGCTTTGGGCAGGATGGCCATTTTAACGATATTAATTCTTCCTAGCCACGAGCATGGGATGAGTTTCCATCTGTTAGTGTCCCCTTTAATTTCTCTTAAGAGTGACTTGTAGTTTTCAGAGTATAAGTCTTTCACTTCTTTGGTTAGGTTTATTCCTAGGTATTTTATTTTTTTGGATGCAATTGTGAATGGAGTTGTTTTCCTGATTTCTCTTTCTGTTGGTTCATTGTTAGTATATAGGAAAGCCACAGATTTCTGTGTGTTGATTTTGTATCCTGCAACTTTGCTGTATTCCGATATCAGTTCTAGTAGTTTTGGGGTGGAGTCTTTAGGGTTTTTTATGTACAGTATCATGTCATCTGCAAATAGTGACAGTTTAACTTCTTCTTTACCAATCTGGATTCCTTGTATTTCTTTGTTTTGTGTGATTGCCGTGGCTAGGACCTCCAGTACTATGTTAAATAACAGTGGAGAGAGTGGGCATCCCTGTCTAGTTCCCGATCTCAGCGGAAATGCTTTCAGCTTCTCGCTGTTCAATATAATGTTGGCTGTGGGTTTATCATAGATGGCCTTTATTATGTTGAGGTACTTGCCCTCTATTCCCATTTTGCTGAGAGTTTTTAACATGAATGGATGTTGAACTTTGTCAAATGCTTTTTCAGCATCTATGGAGATGATCATGTGGTTTTTGTCTTTCTTTTTGTTGATGTGGTGGATGATGTTGATGGACTTTCGAATGTTGTACCATCCTTGCATCCCTGGGATGAATCCCACTTGGTCATGGTGTATGATCCTTTTGATGTATTTTTGAATTCGGTTTGCTAATATTTTGTTGAGTATTTTTGCATCTACGTTCATCAGGGATATTGGTCTGTAGTTTTCTTTTTTGGTGGGGTCTTTGCCTGGTTTTGGTATTAGGGTGATGTTAGCTTCATAGAATGAGTTTGGGAGTATCCCCTCCTCCTCTATTTTTTGGAAAACTTTAAGGAGAATGGGTATTATGTCTTCCCTGTATGTCTGATAAAATTCCGAGGTAAATCCATCTGGCCCGGGAGTTTTGTTCTTTGGTAGTTTTTTGATTACCGCTTCAATTTCGTTGCTGGTAATTGGTCTGTTTAGATTTTCTGTTTCTTCCTGGGTCAATCTTGGAAGGTTATATTTTTCTAGGAAGTTGTCCATTTCTCCTAGGTTTCCCAGCTTGTTAGCATATAGGTTTTCATAGTATTCTCCAATAATTCTTTGCATTTCCGTGGGGTCCGTCGTGATTTTTCCTTTCTCGTTTCTGATACTGTTGATTTGTGTTGACTCTCTTTTCTTCTTAATAAGTCTGGCTAGAGGCTTATCTATTTTGTTTATTTTCTCGAAGAACCAGCTCTTGGTTTCATTGATTTTTGCTATTGTTTTATTCTTCTCAATTTTATTTATTTCTTCTCTGATCTTTATTATGTCCCTCCTTCTGCTGACCTTAGGCCTCATCTGTTCTTCTTTTTCCAATTTCGATAATTGTGACATTAGACCATTCATTTGGGATTGCTCTTCCTTTTTTAAATATGCTTGGATTGCTATATACTTTCCTCTTAAGACTGCTTTTGCTGTGTCCCACAGAAGTTGGGGCTTAGTGTTGTTGTTGTCATTTGTTTCCATATATTGCTGGATCTCCATTTTGATTTGGTCATTGATTCATTGATTATTTAGGAGCGTGTTGTTAAGCCTCCATGTGTTTGTGAGCCTCTTTGCTTTCTTTGTACAGTTTATTTCTAGTTTTATGCCTTTGTGGTCTGAAAAGTTGGTTGGTAGGATTTCAATCTTTTGGAATTTTCTGAGGCTCTTTTTGTGGCCTAGTATGTGGTCTATTCTGGAGAATGTTCCATGTGCACTTGAGAAGAATGTATATCCCGCTGCTTTTGGATGTAGAGTTCTATAGATGTCTATTAGGTCCATCTGCTCTACTGTGTTGTTCAGTGCTTCCGTGTCCTTACTTATTTTCTGCCCAGTGGATCTATCCTTTGGGGTGAGTGGTGTGTTGAAGTCTCCTAGAATGAATGCATTGCAGTCTATATCCCCCTTTAGTTCTGTTAGTATTTGTTTCACATATGCTGGTGCTCCTGTGTTGGGTGCATATATATTTAGAATGGTTATATCCTCTTGTTTGACTGAGCCCTTTATCATTATGTAGTGTCCTTCTTTATCTCTTGTTACTTTCTTTGTTTTGAAGTCTATTTTGTCTGATATTAGTACTGCAACCCCTGCTTTCTTCTCACTGTTGTTTGCTTGAAATATGTTTTTCCATCCCTTGACTTTTAGTCTGTACATGTCTTTGAGTTTGAGGTGAGTTTCTTGTAAGCAGCATATAGATGGGTCTTGCTTTTTTATCCATTCTGTTACTCTGTGTCTTTTGATTGGTGCATTCAACCCATTAACATTTAGGGTGACTATTGAAAGGTATGTACTTATTGCCATTGCAGGCTTTAAATTCGTGGTTACCAAAGGTTCAAGGTTAGCCTCTTTAGTATCTTACTGCCTAACTTAGCTCACTTATTGAGCTTTTATATACACTGTCTGGAGATTCTTTTCTTCTCTCCCTTCTTGTTCCTCCTCCTCGATTCTTCATATGTTGGGTGTTTTGTGCTGTGCTCTTTCTAGGAGTGCTCCCATCTAGAGCAGTCCCTGTAAGATGTTCTGTAGAGGTGGTTTGTGGAAAGCAAATTCCCTCAGCTTTTGTTTGTCTGGGAATTGTTTAATCCCACCGTCATATTTGAATGATAGTCGTGCTGGATACAGTATCCTTGGTTCAAGGCCCTTCTGTTTCATTGTATTAAATATATCATGCCATTCTCTTCTGGCCTGTAGGGTTTCTGTTGAGAAATCTGACGTTAGCCTGATGGGTTTCCCTTTATAGGTGACCTTTTTCTCTCTAGCTGCCTTTAACACTCTTTCCTTGTCCTTGATCTTTGCCATTTTAATTATTATGTGTCTTGGTGTTGTCCTTCTTGGATCCTTTCTGTTGGGGGTTCTGTGTATTTCCGTGGTCTGTTCGATTACTTCCTCCCCCAGTGTGGGGAAGTTTTCAGCAATTATTTCTTCTAAGATACTTTCCATCTCTTTTCCTCTCTCTTCTTCTTCTGGGACCCCTATAATACGGATATTGTTCCTTTTGGATTGGTCACACAGTTCTCTTAACATTGTTTCATTCCTGGAGATCCTTTTGTCTCTCTCTATGTCAGCTTCTATGCGTTCCTGTTCTCTGGTTTCAATTCCATCAATGGCCTCTTGCATTCTATCCATTCTGCTTATAAACCCTTCCAGAGTTTGTTTCATTTCTGCCATCTCCTTTCTGGCATCTGTGATCTCCCTCCGGACTTCATCCCATTTCTCTTGCGTATTTCTCTGCATCTCTGTCAGCATGTTTATGATTCTTATTTTGAATTCTTTTTCAGGAAGACTGATTAGGTCTGTCTCCTTCTCTGGTGTCTCTGTGATCTTTGTCTGCCTGTAGCTTTGCCTTTTCATGGTGATAGGAATAGTTTGCAGAGCTGGGACGAGTGGCGGCTGGAAGAACTTCCCTTCTTGTTGGTTTGTGGCCCTCCTCTCCTGGGAGAACAGCGGCCTCTAGTGGCTTGTGCTGCGCAGCTGCGCGCAGACAGGGCTTCTGCTTCCTGCCCGGCTGCTATGGAGTTAATCTCCGCTGTTGCTGTGGGCGTGGCCTGGCTCGGGCAGCTACTCCAAAGTGGTGGAGTCGCGTTGGAGCAGGAGCTGCTGGGAGGCTATTTATCTCCGTAAGGGGCCTCCCTGCTCCCTGCAGCCCAGGGGTTAGGGTGCCCAGAGACCCCGGATTCCCTACCTCTGGATTAAGTGACCCGCCCTGCCCCTTTAAGACTTCCAAAAAGCACCCGCCAAAACAAAACAACGCCCACCAAAAAAAAAAAAAAAGAGAAAAAAAATTTTTAAATTAAAAAAAAAAAAAAAAAAAACGGTGGTCGTTCGTTTTTCTTTATTCTCCGGTGCCAGCCTCAGGCCTCTGCTCACCGGTCTTTCTGCCCTGTTTCCCTAGTATTGGGGTCCCTATCCCTTTAAGACTTCCAAAAAGCACTCGCCAAAACAAAACAGCAAAAAAGCAAAAAAAAAATGGTCACGCGCTTTTCTTATGTCCTCCGACACCCGGCCTCCGGTGCCCACTCACCGTTCTTGCTGCCCTGTTTTCCTAGTATCCAGGGCCCTGCGCTCTGGCCCGGATGGCTGGGGCTGGGTGTTCGGCAGTCCTGGGCTCCGTCTCCCTCCCGCTCTGCCTGCTCTTCTCCCGCCGGGAGCTGGGGGGAGGGGCGCTCGGCTCCCGCGGGGCCCGGGCTTGTATCTTACCCCCTTCGCGAGGCGCTGGGTTCTCTCAGGTGCGGATGTGGTCTGGATATTGTCCTGTGTCCTCTGGTCTTTATTCTAGGAAGGGTTGTCTTTGTTATGTTTTCATAGATATATGTTGTTTTGGGAGGAGATTTCCGCTGCTCTACTCACGCCGCCATCTTCCGCCCCTCTCTTCATCTTAACCATTTTTAAGTGTACATTTCAGTAGTGTTCAGTGTATTTACATTGTTGTATAACCCAAACTTTTCCAGTCTTACAGAACAAAACTTTGTACCCATGGATCGATAACTCCCCATTCCCCCTTTTACCCCCAGCTGCTGGAATCTTTCTGTTCCTAAGCGTTTGACTACTCTAGATACCTCATATATGTAAAGCCTTTTTATAACAAACTAATTTTGTATTCTTAATCATATATATTTACAACAATAATCTTATAAACAGACAGGACAGAGCCTCTTAGAAAAAGGCCTGGACTGTTTCCATTTTTTTAGGCTCTCAAGATATTAAGAAATGCCAAACTGATATGACAAGAATTGTGGTACATATAAAATTTTATGTTGAATGAATGAATGAATGAATCCTTTAAAAAATACAAGATCATATTCTTATCCCAGACAAAATTTATTTTAAAAATTCCTTAGCATGTACTAAACAGAAGGTGTGGCCCAAAAATGACACCTAAGTTTCAAATTGCATAGTGAACATTTTTCAGTCTTGTGTTTCTTTGTGGTTGAATGTATGTTTATTTCAAGATAATGTCGAAATCTAAATTTGAGTTCCTTGGTTAGTGCCAGGTTCAGATGAAACGACCTCCTCTCCCTCTCCGCCAGCTCTTCGCATTGTGAGAGGCCATGGGGTGGACATCATCTCCATTTTTACAAACCAGAGGAGTCCCAGCAAGTATTGGGTTCTAGTTGAAGATAAGCCAGCAAATTTGGTGGTGGGGTCAAGACTTAACTCAGGTTTTTGGCTGTAAGCCAAACACTCCAATCACCAAGCCTAGCTGACTAGAACTGTCCACCGCTAACCCAGAATATTCATTCAGCCGTCGTGGAGGAGGCCTCTTGGTTCCACTGAGTGTGCTAATTGAAATGGCTGCCTTGCGGGTAGTGAGATCCCAGGCTCTGGGAACCATCAAGAAGAGGTTTGACTGACATGATTCAGGTTTGCTTGCAGAGGAGATTCAAGAATGCGGTGTGGGGGTGAGGAGGAGGGAGTTGCACTAGATTATTTCCCACTTCCCTCCAGACAGCCCAGCACAGGGCTAGGCCCAAACCTTCAGCACATCTCTGCTCTCCAGGGAGAGGCAGTCCAGGGCTGCACATTCATCTCCCCACCTTTTCATCTGCAGCAACCTGCCGCCGGTAGTTGGGCAGCCACAGCTTAATTTGAACAATTGGGCTCTGGTTTCCTGAGGCAAACCATCCGGGTGCCTCCGCCGTCCATCAGTATTCTCTTCAGTCCCCCGACAGCTGCTCACAGCGGGCTGGCTCAACCTGCTCTGACCTCATCTTCTCACACAGAGCAGAGGAGGATTTGGAAAAAATTAGTTATATTAGTGACTCCCCGAAACACTCCGTTTATTTGTGATATGACAAATATTTCAGCCATTAGGATCTCTCTGTCTCTTATCATCTTAAATGCACTCACTTACATTCCAAATCACTACTTAATTTAAAAGCCTATTTGTTGAGATTGTCACAGGCCCAGGGAAAAGGAGAGACAGACACTCACTCAGCTCTGGCAGGAATACAATCAAACTTGAAACTTTGATTGAACCTTTCTCCCCAAGACTTATGCTCAGTCAGGTATGATCTAAACACTTAGGAATGGAGAGACGCAAAGGAAACCCACAGTGTAGTGATTTATAAGCTCTGCTTTGCAGCAGTACTGTGGCATGGTAACCTTGAGCAGATGACTTTATTGCTGGGTGTCATGCTCCCTGACCCCTGGAGGTGGTGATTCATTCAGTAAACACTCATTGAACCCCTGTCATATGATAGGCAGCAGGACAGATTCTGAGGGTACAAAGATGAATGGCTCATGCCCCAGTGCTCACAGCTGTTCTCAGTTTCTTAGTAACAACATTTATTGAGCACTTACTGTGTGCCAGCTATGCTAAATACTATGCATGCTTTTTTAATTTAATCTGCAGCACAATCTGAGAGTTACAACTACATTTTATTTCCATTTTACAAAAGAGGAGCCTAGTCCATCCAACTCTTTAATTCATAAAATTAAACACTGTGCACTACTGTCTCCCCAAATAAAACTTCCCCCAGTGGAATTTGTAAATGGCAAGTTCCCAGAACAGACCATGTCTGATATACATGGGTTGCATGGTCAAGATAAGCTGTTGGATCTGCAACAGAGACAAGAGTACTTGCAGCACATGAGAAGTAATGACGGATAGACTCCATGATGCCCGTCAGCACACGTCAGTTGTTCTTTAGATGATAATATACTTGGTTTTTTTTTTAGGTGGTAGTGATGGGTGTTTTTTTGTTTTTGGTCTCTTTGGTTCCTCTTGAAATTTTGACAGTTTTTTTTCAAAGTTTCAGCATTTTTCAGCTGTGTTAAAAGGAAGCAAGGGAGGAGAATCACCCTATCTGGACTTGGGTTTGAAGACTGGAAGCAGAGATAGCAAAGTCCTTAGGACAGAGCTTGGAGGTGACAGATTTTACCTTGGATGACTCCTAGGTCCCCCGTCTGTGCTGGGAGACATGGCCCCTCACCCCCTGCCATAGGTGGTTGATTCAGAAGTAGACTCCAAAATTAAACTTGGAGCTAAGAGACCTGGACACCAGATTTTGGAGCACTCATGTTAATGACGACTCAGAGAGCCTTTGCGCAGCTCTGGCTGTGGAGGGCCCCCGTAGCACCTGTTTACTGCTGTGGAACAAACTACCAGCAAAATATACTGGCTTAAAGCAACAGTTGATTATTTCTCATGATTCTGTGAGTACGTTGGGCAGTTCGCCTGGGCCCACTCAGGCAGCTGCATTCAGGTGGCAGATGGACTGGAACTGAGCTCAGCAGGGGACCTGGGATGGTGTTCTTTTCATGGGTCTTGCCTGCTCATGGAGTCTAGGCCAGGCTTCTTCACGTGGCAAAGACATGCTCCAAGAGGGGAAGGGCAAGACCTTGGTCAGAGGCTGTAGCCCAGGTCTTCCCTGGCATTCTGCCATTTAAAACATGTCCCGAGACCAGTCCAGATCAAGGGGTGGAGATGTGGATTCAGTTTCTTGATGGGAGGAGCTGCAAATAATTGTGCCCAGAGGACGGATTTTGGTGGATTAAACAGAAACATAAAGTATTTATGGCCTTTCCCATTAAGAAGTGGACTCTACTTCTTCAGCCCTGGGATCTGAGATAGCCTCATGATGTTCTCTGACCAACGGAACAAAGCAGACGTGATGGTCAGCTGCCCAGACAGGGCCTGACAGCACCCTTTCAGCCCCCTGGAACATTTCCCATCCCTGTGTGAAGACGCCAGGTTTGGCCTCCTTGAGAATGAAAGACCATGTGGGATGAGAGGCCCAGTGTTCACAGCCTTCCCAGCTGAGCCCAGCCCCCAATCTGTCCGCCAGCTGAATGTTGTCCCATGAGCCAGTCCAGGGCAACCCACAGAAGAATTTCTAGCCAACCCATAAAATTGTAAGAAATAATACATTGCCATTGTTTTAAGCCACTAAGTTTTGTGGCGGTTTGTTATGCTGCAACAGATACACAAGACAGCTCCCAGAATGCCCTGCTCAAAGGCTCTCCCCAGAGAGTGACAGGCCTTTGTCCCTGGGACTAGCCTCCTAATAAGTCGTTTCCCCGCTTAGGCAGCCAGAGTCTATTTCTGTTGGTTATAATGAGTTCTCAGTATAAGACAACCCCAAGCAAAGGGAGAAACTCAGTGTATTCTGGATTCCCGGCCATGTGGAGGGTCGCTTTCCAAAATTAAAAAAAAAAGAAAGAAATTAGGATGTATTGCATTATCTCCTTATTTGCCAAGATCATTACTAGCTTTTGAAACTTACCCTTTACATCTTATTTCTTTGAAAATCTTGGTTCCTGACAACTGTAGTGTAATTATTTATTACCATTATTCTACAATACATAAAACAGTTTTAAAATAATAAACCTAATATTATTACTAACAATTATACAAACAAATGAAGTTTAAAGTTTCTCTCCAGCTTTGTCTTTAGAATACATTCCTCTATTACTGAGGCTAAAACCACTTGGGATAGTTATTTTCTCTGAGTGTTTATTCATCAATTTGATTTATAATTCTGTTCATTTTTAACTTTTAGGGATTACTTTTTATGTAATATTTTTTAATATATAAAACATGTTTCCAAAGTCAAATTGATATAAGGTATATTTAAAGAAATCTTGTTTTTATGATCCTGCCAATCCTCCCCCACTGTTATTAGATTTTTGTTGTTGTTGTTGTTATTAGATTTTAAGCAACGTTTCTAGTGCTTCTTTTTGCAAATATAAGCAAATAGGTATGTATATTTGCACTTGTTTCTTTTCTTTTTTACACAGAAAACTGACATTCTATATACACATATGTTCCACATCTTGCTTTTTCCATTTAATACGTCCTGAGATCACTCTACATCAGCATATACGCTCTACATCATTACTTTCTACAGCTTCAGTTTTCCATTGTGCGTATGTACCATACTTACTCAAGTAGTCATTGATGGGCATTTGAATTGTTTCCAGTAATTTGCAATTACACATAATGCTGCAAAAACAAAGATGAAGTTTGTGTACAAGTCATTTTGAATGTTTGCTAGTGTATCTTTGGGACAGATTCTTAGGAGAGATATTTCTGGATCAAAGGATAAATGTACCTATTTTTCTAGATGTTTACAAATCCCCTTGTAATAGGGCGGTGCCTCTGAGTCCCCATGAATAATGAATGGGTGCTTATTTCCTCACCATTTCCTCAGTAAAATATGCTCTTGAACTTTGGGACTTTTTGCCAGTGTGATAGATGAAAGGTAGCATCTCAGTATGGTTTTCTTCTGCATCGCTCTTACTATGAGTGAGGGAGCGCATGTTCTGCCTGTTCAAATCTTTGCGTGGACTTCTAAGTATATTGACATTCAACAACTTTTCATCTCACAGCCACCCAATGAGACAGTGAGCTGGTATCATTACTCCCTCTCATAAAGATGTGAAAATGGCAGATTAGTGAGGTTAAGTAATTTACCCAAAGTTACACAGCTAATACGTGGCTGAAGTCAAGCTTCCTGACCGTTAGGCTCTGTGGATTCTCTATGGATTTATTTCCAGGAGGGAGAATTAAAGTTCTTGTGTTCCGCTTTTGATAAAGAATCAGTGTCACATCTCTGACATAGGCCTGCTTCGGGAGGTCCTGGTGACTGGGCCTGGGGAAGGGCAGAGGAGCCCGTGCTTAAAAAGAGGAGGATGGTCCCCAGTGTGTCGCCGAGCAGCACCCAGGCGCTGGGGCATTTGGGATCTCAATGGTAGACCACAACGGTGAGAGACCTGCAACCTCTTTAATTCTGTTAGAGAATCAGTGAGGTGCTTGATGAAGCCATTAACTGGGGTTCGTGTCTCCATTCTACTTATAAGACTCCAGGAGGGCAGATGCTGATGGAAATTCATTGATTTCTTTTTCTGCCTTTACCGAATGGGTCAAAAACATGGTATAACACTGCTGGTTCCAATTAAAATCACCTGTTAGTGTACAAAGGTTGGCCCTTTCCACCCTCCCTGTTCTCCCCCATTTAAAAAGGGTTTAAAAGATTTTCATTTAATTGATTTGCTGTAAAATGCCCTTTACAATTACCCAGATAAACTAGGCGTCACCTGTGGAGTAAGAGCCAATTTGAGCTGTTTATCAAGACTTTGCCTCTGGCCACTTCTCACCCTGGGATCTTGAGTCTGTATTGATAGCTTGCATCTGTCAACACTGGATATTTTTAGTGGGCTGCAGAAAGCTTTTAAGGAGATGGGGATGTGGGGCTGCATCTCTGAGCAGGTGAAGAAAGCATGATGGGTTTTTTTTCTCTTTCTTTTTTTTTTTTTTTTTTTTAAATTAGAATGCACTATTGTGCTGAAAACAAATTCAGAAAATCAGCCCTGGTCCCATATGTGTAAAAATAATCAGAGTGGGCCCCAGTTAAAAACCAGGCAGTGGGCCTCAAGGAAACGGGAATGTGAGCAATGGATAAAACTGAGCAACAAATTTTGCCCAGTTTCTCTTGGTCAGGGTTTCATGTCAAGCTGTGTTTAATGTCGGGAGGGAGAAGTTGGGGCACCTCAGCAAGTTGTCTGTGAAGTGACATTTATGCTCTATGAGGTGATGGGTGGGCAGGGGGAATTATAGAGGGTAAGAAACAAAGAAAGGACTTAGCTGTATTTATTCTACGAATTGTGTATTTCCAAAACCATACACTTGAATCCACTTCATCATGGAAACAGTGCCAAATGGCTAAAGAAGTATGAAAAAAAAATGTTGCCAGAAAACAAAAGCCAGGCAAATATGGGAGAGGAAAGGTAAATTCTGGAAAGTCTAGATCAATAATCTTGGAATTGATCATGGCAAAGTTCTAGCATAAATTATGAAAAAAATGTTTTGTGAGCCTTTGAAAAAAGATTTCACTAAGAATGAGGCATGATTTCCATTCTGACTGGCATCAAATAGGGAAGTGCTCTGGACACAGCAAATCTTGACATAATAGGGTGGTTGAAGAGAATCAGTGACAAAATATTTATGAAAGCTCTTGGCACATAGTAAATATGTGATAAATATTAGTTGTTCACACCATCAGAAGAACAAAAAGGTGACTTATGGTATGGGAGAATATATTCATAAACAATTCATCCAATAACAGTTAACATCCAAAATATATAAAGAACTCATACGCCTCAACACCAAAAAAAAACAAGTAACCCAATTAAAAAATGAGTGGAGGACCTATTTTTTTAAAATGGAGACATTTCTTGAAGGAAGAAATACAGTTGGCCAATGAGCACATGAAATGATGCTCCACATCGCTAATCATCAGGGAAATGCAAATCAAAATCACAATGAGATAGTACCTCACACCTGTTAGAATGGCCACTATTCAAAAATAAGAAATAACAAGTGTTGACAAGGATGTGGAGAAATGGGAACCCTCCTACACTGTTGGTGGGAATGTAAACTGGTGCAGCCACTGTGGAAAGCAGTATGGAGGTTCTCAGAAAACTAAAAATAGAAATACTACTCGACCCTGTAATTCCCCTCCTAGGAATTTACCCAAAGAAAGCAAAATCCTTGATTGGAAAAGATACATACACCCCTATGTTTATCACCATATTATTTACAATACCCAAGACATGGAAGCAACCTAAGTGCCCATCAACAGATGAATGGATAAAGCAGATGTGGTAGATATACACAATGGAATATTATTCAGCCATAAAAAGAAAGAAATCCTGCATTGAGACCACATGAATGGACCTAGCGGGTATTATGCTAAGTGAAAAAAGCCAAGAGGAAAAAGACAAATACCATATGATTGTACTTATTTGTGAAATACAGAACAAAGCAAAACAGAATGAACAAAACAGCAGTAGACTCAGAAACACTGAGAAGGGACTGGTGATTGGGGTGGGCAGGTGGAAAGGATGAAGGGGATAAAGGGGCACAAAAATTCTCAGTCATAATCAGTTGGTCACAGGGATAGTAGAATAGTATAGAGAATACAGTCAATGATTCTGTAACATCTTTCTACGTTGACAGATAGCAACTGCACTAGTAGGGGTGAGAATTTAATAATATGGGTAACTGTTGAACCACTGTGTTTTGTATTTGAAACCAATATAAGATTGTATATCACTGACACTTCCATTAAAAAAAAAATGACAGAAATCCCGAATCCGAGGGCCTAGACAGTGCGGCTCCCCAGCACCCATCACCCAGTCCTGGGGGGCGCTCCTCTGCAGGGAGCTGGAGAATTGCCAGCTAGGCAAGGCACACACACACGCACACGCACACCATGGGCACTGCTATTGCAGTGCCCTCAGACGGAGCCCTCCGCTCATTGCACGCCCCTGTGCACTTCTGGACAGCTGCCTCTCCTCCCTCCCTGTGTGTGTGTGTGTGTGTGTGTGTGTGTGTGTGTGTGTGTGTGTGTTAGTTGCTCTCCTTCAGGCTTTTATACTATGCATCATAGTCAAAACTACTTCAAGGACTTACGTACGTCTGCCACCTCTACTTCCTCACCTCCTCCCCTCTTGCCTCTGGTATGAACCTCCACCTGTCCACTAACACCTGTGCAATGTTAGTGGATTTTCCTTTTACCCTATTACCAGTGCCACCTGAACTCTAAAATCAGTGGATACACTCGGTGCTTATTTTGCTCGAAATCTTCAAGAATTCTGACATTGCTAACTTCTCCTTTCCCTTCATAACTTTTTTCTTACCTTGGGTGTCCTCTGACCTCCCAATCGCCAGGACCTTAACTGATAGTATTGCTTAGGGTTCCTTCCTAGATTCCACTCTCCACTCTTCTTGGGAGCAGTTTCAACACAATTCCTCTCAAAATCCCATCAAGGTGGACAACTGAATATTCATATGCAAAATAAGGAATTTAGACTCATATATAAAAATTAACTCAAAATTGATGAAGGACCTGAATGCAATTGCTAAAACTATAGAACTCTTGGAAGGAAAATAGATGTGAGTGTTGGATTTGGTCAGTGGTTTCTTAGATATAACACCAAAAAAGCAAAAGCAACAAGAGAAAATATAAACAGGACATCATCTAAATTAAAAGCTTTTGCATGTCAAAAGATATCATCAAAAACATGACAGACAACCAAAAGAATGGGAGACAAATTTTGCAAATCATATATATGATAAGTGATTTACATCAAGAATACATAAAGAACTCTGACAACTCAATAATAAAAAGAAAACTCAATTTAAATATGGGGGAAAGATCTGAATCACATCTCTTCAAAGAAGATACACAAATGGCCAAGGAGCCCATGGAAAGATGCTCAACACCAGTACTCATCAGAAAAATTCAACTGCAAACCAGGTGACACCATTTCATGCTCATGAGGATGATGAAAAATTGGAACCCTTATACACTGCTGGTGCAAATGTAAAATGGTGCAGCCACTTAGGCAAAAAGTCTGGTAGCTCCTCAAAAGGAATTACCATATGGCTCCGGAATTCCACTTCTACTTACATACCCAAGAGAAACTAAAATATATATCTACACTAAAACCTGTACACAAGTGTTTATGCAGCACCATTCATAATAGTCAAAAAGGGTCAACAGCCCAAATGACCATCAGCTGCTGAATGGATAAATAAAATGTGGTATATCCATACAGTGGACTACTATTCAGCCATTAAAGAATGAAGTACTGATACATGCTAGAACATAGATGGACTTCGAACGCACTGTGCTAAGCAAAAGAAGCCAGTTGCAAAAGAAGCCAGTCACAAAAGAGCACTTACTATATAATTCTATTTATGTGAAATGTCCAGAATACAAATCCACGCAGACAGAAAATTTCCTGGATTGTGGGGAGGAGGCTTGGTGATAATTAGCCCATGTGGTGTGACTGCTAATGCATATGGGGTTTTGTTTTGGGGTGAGGAAAAATGTTCTAAAATTGTGGCGATTCATGTGCAAATCTGTGACTGTGCTAAAAGCCATTGAGTTGTATGCTTTAAATGGGTGAATTGTATCTCAATGAAGGTGTTAAAGAAATCCTCCTCTCATAGTACTCATATCTGAGTAGAAATCAAATTGATTCAGCTTTCTAAATATGTTCTGTATCTGTCCCCTTCTCCCTGTCCCACCCGCCACTCTCTCCTATTTGGATCACCATAAAAACCTCCCGGCTCTCCTGGCTCTGGTGGGGTCCTCTGTATATCTCCACTTTGCTGCCTTAGAGATCTTTTAAAAGGCAAATTGGTCACAATACCTCTTGCCTCTAAGTTTCCCATACTCTTGCTATTGTTTCCCATAGCTTTAAAGGTACAGTCCAAGCCTCTGAGCCCAGCCTAAGAGGCCCTAAGACATCTGGTCCCTGCTGATCTATCTCCCTCCCCTCATTTCTCTCCACTCCCCACTCATCACTCCAGACATTTACATCTTCTTTCAGTTTGTGCATCTCTTTGCCCCAGCTTATGTCTGGGCGCTTTGCAAAGGAGGATCATCCTGCCTTTGGGGTCTCAGCTTGCATGTCACTTGTTCTGGAATATTTTTTCTTCAATACTCCCTTTCTCCATATGTTTGGGTTAGATGTGCCCCTACCCATGTGTTTCCATTTATTTTATAAATGCTTACTATGTGCAAGACACCATCCTAACTGCTTTATAAAATTAGCTTATTTAATTTTCACAACAACCATAGATTGTAGATGCTTTTATTGTCATCTTCATTGTGCAGATGGGAAAATGGAGGCACAGAGAGGTTTATTCGCTTTCCCAAAGCCACACAGCTAGTGGTAGAACCTGGACTTGAACCCAGACAATGTAGCGCTGGAGTTTGTGCTATTATGTTATGCTGCCTGCAGCTCCTTAACACATCACAGCACTTATTATACTATATATACTGTAATCGATGGTTTAACTACATGTCCATGTGACTTTTAGTTCATTGAAAGTAAGGATTGTCAGGCTTATTCATTATTGTAGTCATAGCACGAGGTTTAGCACATAGTCCTTTAATTAAAAAAATCAATGAGTGAAAAAGTAGTTAATTAAGATACAGATACATGAAATGTACAAGAAAAGGGTTATTGGTTTTCTAGCTGGTAGACCAATGTTCTAAATGTGCTAGTATTCTAAATTTGCTAAGTGTGCTAAATGTTCTAAATTTGGTATTATGTTGAAATATCTTTATGTGTCTTGAGAACTTACATTCTGGTGAAATGCTTTATACATAGTAGATGATCAAAAATCCTTAACTTTAACTTTTCGTTTTAAATTAATGTAAGACTTAAGAAAAATTACAAAAAATAGTACATAGAATTCCTAAATACTCTCTACTTAACTTCCCTGAATGTTAACATGTTACATAACTACAGTACAATAATAAAACCAGGAAATTAAAATTGCAACTATACCATTAACTAATTATAGATCTCATTTGATTTTTATTAACTGGCCCACTAATGTCCTGTTTAAGGTCCTGGATTACACATTGCATGTATTTGTTATGTCTCTTTAGTCTTTTTAAAACTGAGGCAGTATCTTGGGTTTTCTCTATCTTTCATGACCTTGACATTTTTGAAGCTCCTTGGTCAGTTACCTTGTAGGCTATCCCTCAATTTGGGTTTGTCTGAGTTTCCTCATGATTAAATTCATGTTATGCATTTTGTCAAGGATACTACATAAGTAATATTGTGTCCCTCTCAGCACATCGTATCAGAAGGCAAGCAATACTTAGACTAACCACTTGGTTAAGGAAATACCTGCCAGGTTTTTTCACTGTGAAGTTACTAAGTTACTACATTTCTCACTGTGATTAATGAGTAGCTTGTGGAGAGAGACTTTGAAACTATATAAATATCCTGTTTCTGGTCATGTTTTTACCCACAAATTCTAGCTCCCATTGATGATACCTCCTTGAAACAGTTACTACTGTGGTGTTTACAACTGGTGATTTTCTATTTCCATCATCCCTTCTACACTTATTAATGGAGTGCTACAGTAAGAAAGAAATTTCCCTTTTCCTCCATTTACTTATATTTATTTATTTAATCATGTACTTATACCAATATGGACTCTTGAATATTTGTTTTATTCTGTGGACTATAATTCATTCTTATCATTTCTTATTTTGTTTCCCCCAGTGTCTCAGATTTCAGAGCCTGATCAACTTAGCTTGTATCATTTCAGTCTGTCCCCATCATTCTTTGAACACCTGCTATGGTACTTGCTGGTACCAGAAGATGCCCCAAGTTCACTCCATACCCTCCTTGTCCCAGTCAAATAACCAGCCACCTCTTTAAGTAAACCTGGTTCCTTTATCTTGTAGAATAATATTTAGAAACAGAGATCTGAACACTACGTGCTTTTTGTCAATAGGGCATCATTGTTTCTTCATTCAGTGGGCAGAGCTAGGAAATAAATCTCTACCCTAAATCTTAAGCATCATTCTGTCCTTTTCCTTGCTTATTTTTAATTCTTTTCTCTGGCAGAAAAAAAACCTGGTGCTTATTATTAACATATTTACTTCTTTGCTCACCCCTAGATTATACATAAAGCAGGTTTCAGAGTTGCTAACCTATAACCTACCTGAAAAACAAATTTACTAATTAGAGTATGATACCGTGTAGCAACCTTTAGTCTTAGAGTGTATAGTTTAAATTACTGTAAAAAATTATTTAGGTCATTCCTTTTTTCCTTACACCCTTTGTTGTGGTTATGTTATTGATTTGTAATAAAGTCAATACATGTTTTTAAAAGTGAATAACATTTGTAAAAATATTTTGAAATACACCATGCATATGGAACTGTTTCTTTCTCACATAACCCAGAAGGCAAGGAGAACTATTCCCACACTAGGTACTCCAGAGCCTGCAGGGAGATTCGAACTCTAATCTCTTTCCACCCCACTCCTTTCACCGTCAGCCTTGTCTATCACCTGTTTCTTTAGTGCTCAGAGAAGAGATTATCACAAGTGCTTTAAAAGCCCTGATTCAATCTACCCCACCTCCACTGAACCCCCACTGCTTTGGCTGTAGCCCAAGTAAAACCTTTCGATACCTATAACACCACCTTCATCCGCAGGGAGTTTTCTATACCAAATAACAGATCTATCTGCATCAAACATCCATTCAACCCCTTTTCCTCTCTCTGGAGCTGAAAGAGGCCACCAGGTGGCGCCCCAGCGTCTACGGCTGTCCCATTTTAAAAGTCTGCTTCTCCAGTGGTTGGGTTGACTTTAGGAATCGTTATCTTTCCTGAGAAGGGAAGAGACATTCCAGTTACATCTTTATTTAGTTAAGACGTTTTTTTGCCATTCATGTCTTCAAATCAGCTTTCAACAAAATGACAAAGGAAGCACAATTCAGTTTCTGTCTTTGCCTAAAAACTTTGGGCTCCTTTCCTTTTCCTTTCATTGTAACTTGCTCCAAGGCACTGCTGATGGGAATGTAAATTAGTGGAAAGCAATATGGAGGTTCCTCAAAAAACTAAAAATGGAAATACCATTTGACGTAGGAATTCTACTCCTAGGAATTTAGCCGAAGGAAACACCATCACAGATTCAAAAAGACATATGCACCCCTTTATTCATTGCAGCACTATTTACAATAGCCAAGACATGGAAGCAACCCAAGTGTCCATCAGTAGATAATGGATCAAGAAGATGTGGTACATATACACAATGGAATAATATTCAGCCATAAAAAGAAAACAAATCCTACCATTTGCAACAACATGGATGGAGCTAGAGGGTATTATGCTCAGTGAAAGAAGCCAGGTGGAGAAAGACAAGTACCAAATGATTTCACTCATTTGTGGAGTATAAGAACAAAGCAAAACTGAAGGAACAAAACAGCAGCAGACTCACAGAATCCAAGAATAGACTAACAGTTACCAAAGGGAAAGGCGTTGGGGAGGGCAGGCAGGAAGGGAGGGAGAAGGGGATTAAGAGGTATTATGATTAGGACACATAATACAGGTGGGGCAGGGGGAAGGCAGTATAGCACAGAGAAGACAAGTAGTGACTCTACAGTATCTTACTATGCTAATGGACAGTGACAATAATGGGGTATGTGGTGGGGGCTTGATAATAGGAGGGATTGTAGTAACCACAATGTTGCTCATGTGAAACCTTCATAAGACTGTATGTCAACGATACCTTAATTTTTAAAAAAAACTTGCTCCAAGGAAGACAGAAGTTTGTGGACAGCCATATGGGTTACTGCCAGGGTGCCTTCACCATGAGTGTGACTGAGCTCCTTGGTCTGTCTGCCTCTCTGCAAAGGAAGTTCAGACAGGACATCAAGTGGCTGGAAATCATGAAAAAAACTCCATCACTGTCAGTGCCTCCCTGAGGCATCACTTAACTCTCTTGGACTTTAGTTTCTTTGTGTGTGCAATGAAGGAATCTTTGAACTCCATGGTCTCAAACACAAATTCTTCAGGAGCCAGGGGATAATAGAAATTCTATGAAGACACTGAAGTGTGGTAAAGACAACAGGAAATTGTGCTGGCTAAACTAGAATTGGAAAGTGCACAACCTTGCTAAAATGCATTAGATTTAAACTTTTAAAAAAACATTGAATAGACTAAACCAAATATGTCCGGGCACCAAATGTGTCCAGAAGGCTGTCAGTTTGCAGTTTGTGGACTAGAGAATCTTTATCGCTAAAAGTTCTTTCTAGGACCAAGGTTCTGTGTATACTTTGTAATTTGCCCGTGCTCTTCTGCCTGGAGTATTAGCCATTGCCATTGACCTCCATCACCGCTGCATGTTCAAACCCTAATTCCTTCTCACAAAACCCACTCCAATGCCACTTTCTCTAGGGATTTCCTTTTATTTGTCTAAACTGGAAACAATTTTCTTCCTCTGAGTTCTTCTAGCATTCTAGCATACTCTTTTATTGTTGTTTTTTTTTTTAACTGTGGTATGGTTATTTATGTAGTGGTCATCAAGTCTTTCCCCACATGTATCTTTTTAAGTTCCTTGTGGGCAGAATCCTTATCTAATTGAGCTGCTTTTCCACCATCTGGAAACTTGATGAACAAATATTTACTGAGACCTACTCTGTGCTAGATATGGTTTTAGGCACTACACTCAGCACATAGTGGGGACTCCGTAAATGTTTATTGAATGAATGGTATTAAATGGCAAGCAGAATAATGAAAATGAAAGAGACAGACAATACCAAGTGTTAGGGAAGATGTAGACTTCTCCTCCTTTGCTGACCCCTGTAACGTTTGCCCACTAGTGTTTTCTGATCATTATCCCATGTTGCAGGGCAAGAGGAATTTTGCAGGTATAATGAAGGTTATTAATCAGATAACCTTAAGATAGAGGGATTATCTGAGTGGGTCTGATGTAATCATGTGAGTCCTTTAAAAGCAGAGGGTTTTCTTCAGCTGGTGGCAGAAGAGACATCAGAGAAATTCAAAGCATGTGAGAAGACTATGCATTGCTGCTGACAACCTTTAAGTGGCCTCTAGAAACTGGAAGCAGCCCTCAGCTGACAGTCAGCAAGAAAATGGGGAGCTCAGTCCTATATACTTGCAAGGAACAATTCTGCCAACAACCTGAATGAGTTTGGAAGCAGGTTCTTCCCCAGAGTCTCTACATAAGAGCCCACACCAGCTGACACCTTCATTTTGGCCTTGTAAGACCTTAACGCAGTTGAGCTCTCCTGATGTTTAGCTACAGAGCTATGAGGCAATAAATGAGTGCTATTTTAACTACTAAGGTTAGAGTAGTTTGTTATGCAACAACAACAACAGAAAACTGATAGAGATACTCAGCCAGCACTATGGAGAGACCCACATGGAGAGGAACTAAGGCTTGGAGGTAAAAGCCAGCACCAACTTGCCAACCACGAGAGTGAGCCACCAGGCGCAGAAGTGGGTCTGCCAGCCCCAGTCAAGCCTTCAGATGATGCCGCCTGGGTCAGCATCCTACTGCAACCTCACAAGAGATCCTGAGCCAGAACTACCCACCGAGCTGATCTTGAATCCCTGACTCACAGAAATCATGAGAAAAGACATGACCATCATTATTGTAAGCCACTAAGTGGTGGGGTGGTTTGCCATGCAGGAATATATCACTCCCAGAATATATCACTGCCAGTACAGTAATATATCACTAAGTACTCAGGAAATATTCAGGGCTTGACTGGCTACTGTAGGGCATTGTAACCAAGCAGGGGCATCTCTGGCCTCTTTAATCTCCGGCACCCCAGAATTAAGACTAGGCACCCACACTCCCTGAGGCAGATCCTTTGGGTCTTTAGTCTTGGAGTCTCTCCAGCCCCTGTTGGAATTCCTGCCTCGGATTGGCAGGTCTTAGAGCTGCCTCGGTGGCTCTGGTGAGCATGCTTCAGGGCAAACGAAGCTTCTGCAGGAGGCAGAGGAGAGAAACATGGTGTTTTCTAAATGCAAAGAAACATATTTATTTCACAAGAGTATTATTAATTAAAAGACAATGGTATGAAATCAAATTACTGTAGAGTCATTAGACAGAGAGAAAAAAAACTCTCTAGATGTGAAACATTGACCAAGATTGTCAACAATACCAGACAATGGATCTATTTTTAAATGAAAAGAGCAAGGTACAGAACAATGTGTACATTTAGCTATCACTCTGTTACAGGAAAGACATCTATGAGTACATACTGTATAGGCATAGAATATCTCTGGTAAACGATTGCCTTGTGGGAAGAGACCTGGATGGTTGGGAGCAAGGCTGGGTGGGAGATCTCTTTTCACTGGGCATCTTTCGCACCTTTTGAATCCATGTACATGTATTACCTATTTTTAAAAATTCCTTTCTTGGAAAGAGACAGCAGGAGCTCACCAACAGTTTCCTGCTTCCCTACTCCCTTCCTGTAACACACACACACACACAGCTAGGACTCTCTGTACACACACACACTCCTTCCACAGGTGCACTTGAATAGTAAACATATAGCTAACTGTTCTCCCTTAGAAGCACAGAGCCCCAGTGTGCACACAAAGGCAGCTATGCATTTTTGGCCACAGACATCCCCACGCATTTGCCCAACAATGCAGTCTTGTGTGTGAATATGTGTGTGCGTGTGTACATGTGCATACGTATACATGTGTGTGTCTGTGTGTGTGCATATATGTATATATGAATATGCATATGTGCTTTTGACCCAGCTTCTTTACTGTCTGCCCTCACCTGTGCCTGTTTCCTGTGTGTGTGCACCTGGATGGATGCCCCCAATTACAAGGCAAAATAGGTTAAAAGTATCCTATTCACAAGCATTAGAAGGGTCTCCTTATAGGTGACTGTAAAACTCTAATTAGGGGAGGAATCATTAGCTGCTAAAGAAAGGAGGAGAACAGAACCTAAAATTAAAAAGCCCTGAAGGACAAATGCAGCCTCATAAGACAGGAGAAAGAGGCTTAATTGTCCTTTGACAAAACAGGAATGGGGTAGACAGGAAGGAGGGGGAGGCCAATAATCAAAGGAGGGGAATCCTGCAGACAAGGCCTCTCCTGATGCACCGACTCCTCCCGCATCTGCCTGGAGGCCATTTATATGAAAACAGTCACTTCCACTGTGGGCGGACAAACAGGAGGAACTTGCTACAATCTGCCCTCTCCTTCCTCTCTCTGAGCTGCCTCTGGGCTCCTCCAGGAATCCTGGGTCCTTGGTCCCCTCCCGCCAATCTAAACCCATTCTTTGGGGGCTGCAAGCACCGCTGTGTGGAAAGGCACCCGTTCTAATCCTGACTCAGCCGCTCACTAGCTGTGACCTTGTGAGTCGCTTACCAAATGGTCTGGTGGCATCTCTCTTCCAGAGTTGTGAACAAGCACAGAATGGTGAATGAGAAGGGGCTTTGTAAACTGCAAGTTGCTACATAATTAAGAGCCATTTGGGACCAGATTGGCCAGGCCAGACTGAATGTTCCTGGACAACAGAAATCATGTTCTATTCATCTTTGCTTTCAGACTCCTGCGACAGTTACCCAACAGAGGAGAACTGGGGAGTCATTATCACTGTGGGTTAAATGGCAGACCAGAAGGAAGAGGTTCTCTCTGCCCTGGTCTGAACAAATGGACAAAACCTCTGGTAATGGGATGCAGCTGTGGTGGCCCTGCCATTAATTCTAATGCTCACTGAGCACTATTGTGCAGAAGGCACCATCCCAGGCAGTTTACATGTATTCATTCATTCATCCTCACCATGTCCTTACGATGCAGAACATTATTAGCATCATCTCCATTTTAAAGATGTGGGAACAGTCTCAGGCTTAGGAACTTACCCCAAAACTGCACTTCTAGAAAGCAAGAAAGCAGGTCTTGGGCCAAGAGAGTCAGTCTCCTGAGCCCGCAGTCCTAACTGTGTAGGATTTAAGCACCAGCTGGCAGGTGGTAAATGGTACTTGGGGTCAGTGGCCTTTCTCATGGCCTTGAATTATAGTTACAGCTGACATTTCTTGAATGCTTATAATATACCAGGCACAATGCTAAGACTTTTGCATGTTATCTCCTTGAATCCTTCCAAGAACCCTATCAAATAAGTGTTATTTCCCCCATTTTCCAGATAAAGAAAGTAGGGCCCAGAGAGGTAAAATAAATCACCCAAGATCACAGTAAGAGATGAATGTAGAGTTAAATTCGGAACCTCATCAGTCTCACTCAGAGCCTACATCCTGAGCCACATAATGTCTTGCAGCTTCTTGGCACGAGCAGCCACCTCCTTTGTTGAAGCTTTAAGATGAGTTCTGTGTGGCCCAGCTAGTCTGGTTCTGCAAGAGGACGGAAGTCTGGTGGCAGGTGCGGAGAAGACTGCCGTGGAGGGGGTAGATCCTGAGCTGGTCCTGCGGCATGAGGGCGGGAAGAGGGGGCAGGAAAGAGAAAGGTGCGGGTGACGGTGGTGGGTCTTCTAAAAGCAAAATGCTTTCCTAGTCCCTTTGGGTAAAAAGATGACACAGGCGTCCAGCGTCTGTGGCCTAGAGGTGGCGCAAAGCCACCCTCACGTGCTTATGCTCTACAGCTTATTACATGAGAGAGGCAAGGAGCTCTGGAGGCCCATCACAGGGGGTTACCCACATGGTGGGTGGACTCAGAGAAAGGGTCAGAGATGAGGGGGAATTCGACCTGGGTCTTGAAGGGAGGAGAGATCAGTAAATGGAGGCAGGTGAGGGGAGCCTTCCAGGAGCTGTGGTTGCAATGCCTAAACTTTTCTTTCTTGCAATGGCACCACATTTGAAAGATTTTCCTTATCAAAGTAGATTCAATAAGTAACACATATTCCTATTCATATGTAAAGACAATAAAACTGTCGATGACAGCTCCTGGTCACCATACATCAAACAACATTTCTTCAACAAACAAGTATTTAGCACCTTCCACGTGTGTGCGGTGCTACGCCACGCATTTGGAATACACTGAGGGTACATGGACAGAAAAGACACTGCCCTTCCATCAAGGAACTTTCTGATTTTCCAGTTGAAATTGAAGAAACTTGACATTTCTGTCCCACACTATCTTGCGTAGGGAAAATGTACATGTGTTATTAGGCCTTTCAAAATATTTGAAAAGAAAAACCATCACCATTTATTGAGAAACAACTGTGTGCCCAGCACGCACCAAGCCCTTTACATGGACTTGGTAGTATCTGTTCATGTCTGTCCTTCACCTTCACTCAAATGCAAGTCCCCACATTTTGGTCATTGCTGTATCTCCAGTGCCAAAAATGATGCCCGCCACATCATAGGTGCTCAACAAAAACTAGTTGATGTGACCACATAAATTAATCTCTCGACAACCTTGCAAGGTAGTTGCGATTATTTTTCTTTTCTGGGTGAGAAAACTAAGATTTGGATTGAATGAATGTTCAGACTCATGTAACTCTCAGTGACAGGCCTTTGCTTCAGGACCACGGCTTTAAACCAGTCATTTTCTTAGCAGAGCCCATGGCTAGTCATTTCTTCAGCAAATATTTAGGGACACATACATGCTCACCGCGGTGGCATCAGCCCGTTTGTACTTGGGGCTGAGGTCAATAAAGTGCACCAAGGCTGTACTGTGTTAGGGTTTGGAGATACAAGAAACAGCCCTGTGGGAGTCTATCAGGCTTCCTGGTTCAGTCTGTATGTAATCCTCACCTTTCAGTTTCTCCAGCTGCAAAATGGGGCTAAGAATCCCACCTATCTTAGAGGAGTGCTATGGGGATTCAATGAGTTAATGCAGGTTAAACAAACAGAATAGTGCCTGACATGTAGTGATTGGCAAGTGCTTGCTCATGTTATGTATAACAGCATGCCCTCCCCTCAAGAGCACAGTTATATAACTGGACTTATACAGTCCAGCAAGACTCTGCAATATGAAATGTATGTGCAAGGGACAGAAAGAGTTCCAAAGGGGGAGAGGCTTATGGGTACTTGGCTATTGTTCACCCCGATCCCTCCCACTGACAGACAAGCTCTTCATAAACTCCAAGGCTACTGTTTCATCCCTATTCTTCTCCCCAAACTCCTTGGTGATAAAATGACTCTCGACCCTACCCAAGCCTCCATAACCCTAGGAGTTCCCAAGGGTGTGCAAGAGTCAAAGCCCCCTGTGTAATTTTGGAGGTGACCTTTCTCCCCTTCCAGCTCAGTAGACCTGCCAGGAATTAAATCTTTGCTTGGGACAAATGAGATTATGTTCCCTTTGGAGAGAGAAAAGAAGGACAATCGTCACCTCTCCCTAGATGCAGATATTCATTTGCCTGATCACCTGCAAAGCAGATGACCCTCTGAGACGCCTTCTTTCTTGTTCACTTAGGAGTGAGAAATTACCAGCAAGAAACCAATTAGCATCCTCTACGAGCAGGTCCCAGGCCTTCTGGAGCCAATTCTTTTACTCCATCCTCTGTGCATAAGCAGCATCTGCCTTGGGATCTTGTCCTATAATTATATTGAACCTGTGCTGTTACCGTTTGTTAATTGTAGTCCCAAGAGAGAGGCGGGCAGGAGAGGGTCTCTGTCCCTCCTTTGTCTCCAGCCTAGAAGTCGATCAAGAGAGAGAGCGATGGCCAGGAAGGTAAGAGGTGGTCAAGATGGAAGAACTACCTAGAGGCCTGGGTGGTGCATTTACATGCAATGAAGAATAAAAAAAGGAATCTTTCTGGGTATTATATATCAAGCACTATTCTAAATGCCTTATAAGGGTTGGCAGATTTAATCACAACAGCTCTCCAAGTTTGGTGTTCTTACTAGTTCTCATTTGCGAAAGAGGAAAATGGAGGGGAGGCACTATGAGGTTAAGGACTTGCTCAAGGTCATGCAGCCGGACTAAAGGGGAAACCAAGATTTGGGCCTTCCTGCCGGCGCTCGCAGCCAGCGTGCTGCATATACTCTCCTCTGGCCCCGTCACCGCACTCGGAGAGCTGCATCGTCAGCTACGACATTGCCGGGAAGACCCAGTTCAGTTGTTGGTGCTGAGAAATCACCAAGCGCCAGTCTCTGTGATCCCCCGTTACCTGTCGGGAGGGCTTTGATGGGCAAAGCCCTCCCTGAAAGACAGCTCCGCTCCGGCTGCAGAGGGAGAGGCGGCCCTTGGGAAGCCCTGGTTTAATGGCGAGACAAGACGTGCAGAGGAAAGTGAACGCTGGCCGTTCAGGGCGGGGTGCCTAACACCCACAGCCCGCGCTCCCTCATCAGGGATTTGAGGCCCTTTGCCCTGGAGCTTCTGCCGACCTCCCCCAACTCCAGGTGCTCGCCTGGACCAAGCCTGGGAAGAAGCACTTCCTCCCTCGTTGCAGCTCTGCTCGTTTCCCCCCTACTGGCAAAGCCCCACGTCTCCCTCACGGAGTAAAACGGCCTGGGTTCCACTCCATGTGCCAGATTCCAGTCCTTCAGTTTCTCAGGGCACAGGGTTGGGTGTTCAAATGTCCTTGGGAGCCAGTCAGGTCAATAAGCAGATCGCAGAGGTGTGATCCAGCAGTGAGCAGTGCAGCCCGTCGTACCTGAGGAGCACATTTTGCCCAAAGGCTTTCAGAATTAAAAAAATGTAAACACAGGACGCTGAGCAGTCAAAATCCCTCTGGGTCCCTCACTACAAGGCTCTTAGCTCCCAAGGGGCAGGAGTGATGGGCGTGGACACAGAATTTCTCCTTTCGTGTGAATTCTGTTATAGTAAGGGACCTGCACAGGGTGGCTCATCCGATCCGTAAACGCTTAGATGGACTATGAAGCCAGAGGGCGTGATTTTGACCCCAGCTCCACTATGTATTGCTTCTGTGACTTCAGACAAGTTACAAGCCTCCCTCTTCCTCTGTAAGACTGGACGAATGGCGGCTCCAATTCATGAGAGCGACTGTAGGGATTGAATGAGTTATATATGAAAAGTGCTTAGAACAGCATCAGGCACGTGTTTCGTGCCATAGAAGTGTGAGCAAGGATTATTTCTGTGGTACCCATTTCACAAGTTCTGGACACTGTGGACCTATAATGATAATTTACAGTTTTGTATATAGTCTGACATCCAGAAGGTAATCAAGATTTATATTTGTGGCCATATCTCTAATTTCCTGGGTTTCCTCCACTTATTATCTTATAATTCATAATAATTAATCAGTAATATCATTAGTATTATTTATTATATAATGCAGTATATTAACAATAAATTAATTAAAAATAATCGTAGAAGTAGACTACACAGAGAGAGCTTTCTGTGAGTTGGGCTCCAACAGGCCCTGTGTGACTGGACAAACAGTGATATCACTTTCTGTTTCTTGAACATCCCTCCACAAGAAAACTGTGAGAGAGGCACTGTCATCCCCATTTGACAAATGGGAAAACGGAGACTTGGAGGGTTTTTAGGTGACTTGCCCAAGGTAAGTGCAGTGGCAGGACTCAAACCTAAACCTCAGTAACTGCCATCTAGCAGCGTTCCCCTACCCTGTGCCACCTAACAGAGTTCGTGCCTCTGCCAGTCGAGCCTCCATATTCATGACTCTGTACTGAATGCCACTGAGGAGACAGAGAGCGTCCCGACTAGATAATCCTTACCCTTAGAGTGGAGGATGCAGATGCGCACGGGGAGCTGAGTTCATGGTAGAAATGTCCCAGCTCAGTTGGAAATGAAGGGACAGCAATACTCAAATGTCAATGGGGAAATGAGATTCTGTGCATAGGAAAAAGGTGTGTGTCCAAAGTGTGTGGCACAACATGCTGACCGAAGAAGGAAGCCGAGGGGGAAAGGGGCTGCTGCCCTGCTCCGCCCCACAGCCCCATCCAGCCCTGAGCTGGACTCTCCTGCAAGGAATCCTTTATCGCCACAAAACATCTCCTGCTCCCCTTTCTCAAGCTGTGTGTGTTTCATTACGATTTTGAATGAGGGCTGGGGAATTTATGCCCTGCAACTCTTCTCTCCAGCATTCTCATCGCTTTAATTTGTTGAGCTGCCTAATTACCTAAATGCTTTTGGCCACCAAGCAGGACGGAGATGCTGGGGCTGGTGTCTCTATCACCTTCCTCCTTTTCCCCGAGCAGTGCATCCCCATCTCACTGCAAAAGGCCCAGCAGTTTCCGTCGGGGTGTAGCAGCTCCATTTCCCTCCAATATTAATAATTATGGCATTAGAAGGGTGATCTGCTGCAATCCGGCCTTTCTATTTGCAGGCTGGTGGCTGCATATCAATGGCATGATTAGGCAAATGAAATCAGATTGGCACTGTTATGAAATATTTACATGGCCAGAATGCATATGCTTCAATCTCATTGTTCCCATTATTAAGCCATTTTATAATCTCATAACATTTAGACTCACACTTTGCATTTCTAATTAACTTGAGGAGTGACTTCGCTGGGAATTAATTGCAACTTGTGCATTCTTATACACACAAACTCTCAGAGAAACAAACTGTGGTTGGCAATCATGCAATTCCCCCCCAACATGGACTGCAGGCTGACTTCTGTTCTAAACCATCCTCTCTGTCAGTTGGAAACAGTGGCTGGGGACATTGGTTTTCATTAAAATTTGGCTACAGATCACATGCAGAAACAGTCTGAGTCCCTTTGGAGGGGCTAGTTTCCACCTGAACAGCTTTTCACAAAGAAGCAGATTGATGTGGGCAGTGGATTTCAGTCTTTTGGATTTCCTGAAGCAATAACATCTCTCTAATAATAATTTATAAAGATTTGGGATATGTTTACAGCTATGATACTGAGCTATTATATTGGCTTTATTTAAAATGACTTTAGTATGAAGAATGTGGTGTTTCTCTCACTCTTCATCGTCAGTTAGTTGGCATTTGAAAGTAAAAATTCTGTATCTCTGAAGTGGCTGCTACAGGCACTTTAATGATCTTCATCTCCCATTAACATCAGTTTTGTTAATACGCACATTTGGTGTTAGGAATGATTTTTACTGGTGACATGAGTGGTGCTCAAGGTATGTAGATTGGTTAGAAATATTGATCAGATGCTTTCTCCCATGACTGAACAGGGAATATGCTCTAAGTAGCCCACACTCTTCAGAACACTGCCTAGGCCTAGAATTTTGTCTGGTCATGTTTAGGGAAACTTATACAGAATCTATCTGGTTGCCTGTCTCTGACTGGGGATTGATCTGAATCTACTGTGAGTGAAGCTTGCTTGCAAATGTTTGTTGGATTGAGTGATTCTCAGCTGGGAAAGACTTTGCACCCCCCTGCCTCCCCACCTTGTCAGCCCCCCAGGAGGGTGGGAGGGTCACGGGGAGACATTTACAATGGGTGGACACATGTTTGGTTGTCACAATTGAGTGTGTGTATTATGGAGGGATGGGATTGCTGTGGGCATCTAGTGGATAGAAGCCAGAGATGCTGCAGAGCACAGGACACCCCCCTCTCCCTCCGCAGCCCCCTATAATGACCTACCAATGCCAACAGTGTCTGTAAGAAACTCTGGGAAAGGCAGAGAGTCTTAACATAATTGAGCTCACAGAACTGCTGTGTGACTGTTGTTCTAATTGCTAATGTTTGTGTGTGTGGCAGGATTCAGTCTGTGCCTGCTTTTCACTGTGATATACTACCTCACGGTGAAGTTGTGGGGGAAGAAACCAGATCCTTTCCTATGTCACCTGTTGGGGGGTTACCAATGCCTTTCAAAAGAATCCAGCAATTGCACGTGACCAAGTTGTCTTATGTCAGTTTGACACAATAATGTAGACACTCAGTTTTTTTATTTTGGAAGCTTTAAATTTTGTTAATGCCTGACTTTAAAAAGAAACAACTACCATTTACTATCACCATGATATAATAGCAAAATAAAAAGCTTTAACCCTAAACACATAATAAAGAGCAATCCTTTAAATAAGACGTTTGACTTAAAAAGAAACTCATTTTTCTCAATTCGTTGTGTTAGGATTTGCTCCTTTCCTCCTCCTACTGGCAAGAACGTGCCCAATTTAGAAGCAAAGGTTGCTCTTGTTGCCTGTAAAGGGATTCTCTGATCCAGGTACTGCCTAGAAAGGGGAACATCTTTCCCACAGAAGGTTGAGAAAATCTTCAGGCAGCTAGCCCACTGGGACAACGTTCAAGCTCCTTCCTTCAAAGTGCTAGAAAACCACAACTAGTACAAATTCCTTTATTAGTCAAAAAGAAAAAAAGAACATTACTCCCATTTTACAGAGGAGAAAATAAGCTTCAATAACTTGCCCAAGGTCATATAGATAATATACGCTTTCTAGTTGAACCTCTGAATCTACATCTCCCTGCCTTGAAGACCTCAGATGGGAAACATTTCCCATGATTTGCCATGATTTGGCTCAAGGGATTTGAACACATTCCCGCTCAGTGTCTGATGGGTCATAGGATTGAATGGTCTTCCATGGATCATCTGGTCCAGAGAATCCCAAACTTAAACACAGTAGATCAACAGACCTCTTGAATGATAATAATAGACTTTGATTTATTTTCCCAATAAAACATATTTTTTCAAAAACCCTGACACTAGACAGTCAGCAAGTAAGAAATAGTAGCTGTAGAAGAAAGGATATTTTAATATCAGGAAAATGGAAACAATTCATTTCTTCATTCTTTCAACAAATACTTCTTAAGTGCCTATTATTTAGTACAGGGATTCTTCTGGGTGCTGATAAAAAACAGAATAAGAACAAGTCCTTGCCCTCTTGGAGCTTACACTCTAATGACAGCATCTCAGAGTAAAACACAGGTCATTAAGTGAAATATAGTGAACTCTACGAAAGCCTCATTAGACGATCCTTGTAATACTCGTTTTATCTTAATTACTAAAAACCTTGTCAGTTGTCATGTGTCTGCACTGGTCCATGGACCAGCATTTGGGAACTCTGTATCCAGCCCATTTATCTGCTCTCAGGGACAGAGCCCTGAAGTTATCTCTGAAGGAAAACAGAACAAAATATAGATGCAGTGGAGAATCTCATAGGCCCCGGATTTATGACTCAGGGGGGACATGGAGCAGGTCAGTGCACATGCAGGATAGTCTGAGCCAATTTCTGTAAGTACAACTTCTGGCGCTTTGATTCAACTGGTAAAGTGGCATTTTCTCCATCCCCTTCTCTTGCCTGCTTTGTCTATACCTTGGCTGGTAAGTTTGGAAACCCTCCCAGGCATCCCAAACCCTTTCCATCTCTCAGTTTACTGTGGCTCACTCGTAGCCCTGGGAGGCTAAGTCCATTTCACACGCAGGAAACTGAGCCCAAGAGGAGTGCAGCTGGCTTTGAGGCCAGTCCCCAGCGAGTCCGCTTTTCATCGAGGGATCTACTCATGGGGAACAAGTCAGAGAGGCATCTCTGTTCAGAACAGAAAAGGCCAGAAGCATATTCCCCAGGCCTCTGCAACAGCAACCTTATTTGTTTTTCCCCCTCTATTGTTTGGGTTCTACCTCTTCTAAATCACCCTTCCCACTCAGCCCAAAGCAGTAACCTGGCTGGCGCTCAGGGTAATTGGTGTGCGTGGCTAATATTTCTTACTTGCTGACTGTCTAGTGGGCTTGGAAATGGCAATATAATGATTCAAACACTGCACGTGGTATCTGAGAGAAAGTCTGAGGCTGGAAATCTGTTCAGTTAGCTCCTTGGGGTCACCGAAATCCCAAACGTGGAGATAAGGCCAGGATCCTGTCCTAGCTTGAGAGTTGGAAAATAAACACTGAGCGTCCTCTACTCTGCATAAGCATGGTTAGTTGGTTCTGCTTTAGAGAAAAGAAATTCTGGCTGGCAGGGATCCTTAAGTGACATCATGTCCCTCCTTCAGCTTCCAAGCCCGGCTGTGTTTGCACCATTCCTGGTGGCTGTCATTAGGCAGCTTCTCCCTCCTGGGAGGACGCAAGCCTCAGTCCCCTCCATACCAGTGCCTGCTAATAAACCTCTCCTCCCCACTCACCTCCCATGGAGGAGGCCTTCCTCGGCTGACTGGAGTGTGGAACTCTCACGAGTCTAACCTTGGTAATTCATTCTCAGTCATTCATGCTACAGCCGCAAAGGAGGGGGATCAGGTGACAGTATAAAACAGTGACTAATACCAAGGTCTTCTGCTTGGCTCAGAGAAGTGCAAAGTAACTTTTTGAGGGATACACACTGCCTTTTGTTTTATTCTTTAGGCCAAGACAAATGAATCTGTGATCTCTGAGCCCCTAAGAACTAAAAACAAAATGAAGAACCCCAGCAAGCATGGTTGGGATGGAAGCAACATCCTTGGAAGTAATGCTTTGCCATGGATGATTTTAAACAGGTGCAACCAAGAGGTAATCTTTTTTTTTATTTGTAGAATTATTTTTAAATTGAGATATATTGACATATAACAGTATATTAGTTTCAGGTGTACAAAATGATGACATCCTATTTGTATATATTGCAAAATCATCACCACAAAGTCTACTTGACATTCATCACCACACACAGTCACAAATTTCTTTTGATGAGAACTTTTAAGATCTACCTTCTTAGCAACTTTCAAATGTACAATACAGTATCATTCACTGTAGTTACAGGCTGAAGAGGTTGTCTTTTATATATATATAGCATTTATTATGGTACTTAATGTCCATATACATGATTAGCTTAGTTCTACTGTCAATAAATATCAGATTAATTAATCAAGGAATGAATTCAATATGTATTTCTATCCAGCAATATTCAGGCCACATTTGGGATATTATGTTAACTTTGGGGCTGGAGCTCAAGTTCAGAGCCCCATAATGGTGAAAGAGTTAAAAAAGGAATTGTTGCAAGAAACAGTGGGTGTATTGGGAAAGAGAATAGTCAGAGAAATAACAGTAGAGCTTTTTAAATATTTTATAATTTTTAATTTTTAATATTGGGGAGGCTTGTCTGTAGCAGTGAGTTTTCCCTCTATGTGACTGACCACAGAGGTCAGGACAGGGATCAGTCAGAGAGGATACATAGAAATAAATTAAGACTTCATATGAGGAGGTCACTGAACTGTCTTGGATATTTCAGGTGGAAGGCCTACTTTGGGTGAAGTTTGGACCAGACAGCTTTTAGGGCCCTTTCCTGCTATAAAAGTATACCATATAATATAGTATATATGTGTGTGTATGCATGCATGTGTGTGCACATAGCACATAGCTCTCCTCCTATACCCATAGGTTGTTGTTTGCTTGTTGTTTAATGGGTAAAATGTAGGTAAGACTGTTATTTCTCTGCAAGCACACTGTTGGAGGGGATGTGAACAAGGT
Source organism: Manis pentadactyla (assembly GCF_030020395.1). NCBI lineage: Eukaryota > Metazoa > Chordata > Mammalia > Pholidota > Manidae > Manis > Manis pentadactyla. Next base: position 9,023,154 of record NC_080031.1, on the reverse strand, counting down.
CATATGTAGATACACTTATAAAGATGCATTAGCACATAGCAGTATTGCCTAATTATATTTTTTACTTTTTTAATTTTAATTTATTTTTTATTTTGGTTTCATTAATCTACAATTACATGAGCAACATTATGGTTACTAGACTCCCCCCATCATCAAGTCCCCACCACATACCCCATTACAGTCACTGTCCATCAGTGTAGTAAGATGCTATAGAGTCACTACTTGTCTTCTCTGTGTTGTACAGCCCTCCCCATGCCCCCTGCCCTACATTATGTGTGCTAATCGTAATGCCCCTTTCCCCCCCTTGTCCCTCCCTTCCTACCCATCCTTCCCAGTCCCTTTCCCTTTGGTACCTGTTAGTCCATTCTTGGGTTCTGTGATTCTGCTGCTGTTTTGTTCCTTCAGTTTTTCTTTATTCTTATACTCCACATATCAGTGAAATCATTTGGTACTTGTCTTTCTCCACCTGGCTTATTTCACTGAGCATAATACCCTCTAGCTCCATCCATGTTGCTGCAAATGGTAGGATTTGTTTTCTTCTTATGGCTGAATAATATTCCATTGTGTATATGTACCACATCTTCTTTATCCATTCACCTACTGATGGACATTTAGGTTGCTTCCACCTAATTTTTAATAAGCACTTGCCATGTGCTTACACTAACCACTTTCCATGCACTGTCTCATTGAGGCTACTAACTATCCTCTGAGGAGGTAGGCACCATTTATCTATGTCCCCATTTTACAGGTGAGATTGGGACTCCTAGAGGTCACAGATAATATGCCTGAGGGCACACAATTAGGTATACAGGGGTTGAATACCCAGGTGTGTCTCATGGTCAGCCTCACAAAAGAGGATGTGTGACTTATATTTAACACAGACACACATTTAAAGACTGGGTATGAATCAGAGACCAGTGTCAAGGGGCAGAGCTGCATCAACACCTAGTTGCTGTCCAACTCAATCCCTGGCTTATCAGATGATGGGACTGGAGAGGGGGTGACTTAGCTTCCCTGCTGCGTGGGGGTCTTTCCCTTCCTCCTTTGGTATCAACGGACCTCACACTCAAAGAGTCCTGAGGCCCTTGGTCTGGCTGGGCCTTGGTGTTTCCCAGCCACGGCCCATCATGGAATGTAAAAAACCTCAGGATTCTTCAGTTGAAGCAAACCAAGTTTTCTGTGACTTTCTTGTTTTTGGTATTTGTATGTTTTGTGTCCATACGTGTATATATACATGTGGCATTTTGCTCTTATTTTCCTAATGGATGTAACTGAGTTCTTTTCAGTGGGCAGAAGCCTCCAGGTAAATGAGGTCAACTGAGAGGGGGTGCTTTCCACAATTCATCTCAAACAATCACTTAATGGGCACAGGAAATTTCTGCAAAATGGGTGAATAGCATGGGTCCATTTTACCAGCCCCTCCATGAAGTAAAGCCGGCTGGCTTTTAAGACCCAGGCAACACACAAAAAGTGGTCTTTATCCTCACACACCAAATCCGTGCATCCTGAAAGTGCAGGCTCTGACAGGAATTTCAATTATTTAATCAAAAAGAAAATGAAAGAGGTCTTAAGTGTTGTGATTCGAAGACAGCCTTTTCATAGACCAATCTAGTGTGCGCTCACATTGAATATGAAGCAAAATGGGAAGGAAATTAAGGCAGCTTCGGCTTAAATCATGTGATTGCAAATAGTAAATTAGTTTCTCGATGTTTTCATTTAAGTGTTTAAGTGGAAGGTTTTATTCCTAATGTAGTGTAGTGACACAGAAGAGAACCCTCAGCCAATTCTAGCTCCCTCGTCCTCGCTCCGTGGATGCATTTGCCCTGGGGAGGGACAGGGAGGAAGAGAGGCTCAAATGGAGAGAGAAGGGACAGCAAAGCCTGTCATGTTAAGGTGCTTTTGTTTCAAATTGGTACCAAAGTACGCTTTCACAGCAAACTCATTAATCGAGCAGATGAGTAACGTCTGTTGAAAATGTACTAAGTGAAATGCATTTAATTTGGAAGGGAAATCAGGAACTGCATTAGTCAGAGCATATAAATGGCAACATCATCCATTTGGCTGTTGTTTTGTTTGGTATCTACTCACTGAATTTGTTCTTAAGGGATAAGGGCTAGGTAAAAACAGTCAACATGGAGCTTGAGAGAAAACACGCCCTTCTTGCTTTCCAAGACCTCTGGGTGCTTTCGCCGGGGCTCCAACTAGATTTGTAGTTGGGATGGGTGAGGATGTCACAGGAATCTCTTGGGAAAATACTAATTGGGTTGGACTGAGTTAACCTCCACCAGGTGCAACAAGTAGTTGGAGGTCATTTCTTTGCAAATGAGCATCCCTTTGTGTTTGTAATGAGCTTTGATTTTTTGGCGGGGAGAGAGGTCAGGCTCTGGGGTCCCTCCATAGACCAACGAGTGGACTTTGAAAAGCAAATTAGGCAATGAAGCTGGGTGTCTCTGAGGGTCAGATTCGCCAGCATCCTTCCTGCAGCCCACTTGGTAGGAGAGTAGAGATGCCTTTAAAGTGGCAGCGTCCAGGCTCTGCTCAGATTACTGACCCTCCGCGAGGGCACATTTTGTTGCATTCATCCAAGCCTCATGTGCTCCATGAAGTATTATTCCTTACCTACCTCAGACCAAACATCTTTTTTCTCTGGACTCCAAAGACTTTGGTCTATGTTTCCATGTTGCTTTCTGGGCACTGGATACTGCGATATACTAATACTAATTTTTACCACCATCCAACTTTCTTTGTAGGCTTATTGGTATTTTCACACTTCACTTTTTATTGTGGAAGTTTTCAATAAATAGAAAAACAAAGAAAATAGTACAAGGAACTTCCATGTACTGATCACTAAAATTGAACAGTTATTCACCTTTTGTCATATTTATTCCCAACCCCCACTCCCCAGGTTTACTTAATTTCAGTCATCATGAATTTTTGTCCTAATTACTAAAGAATGCACCTTTTTTAAAAGCATATTTTCTCATATAACCACAAAGGCATCACCACATCTAACAAAATTAATGACAAGTCCTTAATACCATTTAGTACTCAGCCCATATTCAAGTGTCCCCATCCCTCTAACAGTTTTCTTTATGGTTGGTATATTCGAAGCAGCATTCAGCCAAGGACCACACATAGCATTTGATTTTGTGTCTTAAGTCTCCAATCCTCACTCCATTTTAATTTTCTTCATGGCATTGCCTTGTTGAAGGAAGGGAGGACTTGTCCCTAGAATATTGGACCTTCTCGGTTTGTCTGACTACTTTGTGCAGTGCAGTTTAGCTTGCTTTTCCATCCTTTGTATGTCTTATAACTTAGAGTTGGGTCTAAACCTGACTGGATGAGGGTTAAATATTTAGCAGGAATAGCTTACAGGTGATGGTGTCTACTTCATTTAGCATCACAACAAGGGCACATATAATGTCTACTGGTCCCACCATTAGGGATGCTAAGATGGATCACTCGGTTGACATGGTGACAGCCCGATCACACCATATAAAGTTACACTTTCTCATTTGTAAACCACAGATACTCTGTAGCGTGATACTTTGGTAGCGTGAAAAATCCAGTTTTCCCCATTCCGCAGCCAAAATCAAAGTAGCACCAAGGACCCTGCATTAGAAAGTTTCCTATTTTCTGCAGCATTGAGTTGTGCAAGATGTGGCGTAACGTCCAAAATTCCTGGCTGAAGGAGTGAGTGAATGAATCCATGGATACATGAGGTTTTGAGTGAATAAAATGAAAAATTTTACATAATGAGAAATTCTGCAGACTCATCTGTGACTGATACTTTGGTGAACGGGTCCAACAATTTTAAGAGTCGTGAAATGATAACACTTCACTGGATGTGGAGAGACTCAGGTTTTCTAGCCTCATCTTTCCTGATAATTTGCTGTGTGACTTTGGACAAATCACTCAGCATCTCTGGAACTTATTTGTACCACAAGAAATACAAAAAGGAAAAATCTTTAAGGTTCTACCAGCCTTAGCATTCTAGGATTCTACAAGCCACAAAGATCTACTTGGATCAGGTAGTTGGAGTCTGCAGATCTTGAACCCACTTGATTCTGGGTTTTTTCAGGGCACTACAGGTTTTGGGTATTTAAAAAGCTTACAGATTGTCATAGCAGCCACTCTCCCCACAGTTTGTCATCTGATAACCAGTCGTTCCAAGTCCATTGCCACCTAGGATCTCTGCCCCATTTGATACTGAATTGGAAAGCGATTTATTAGGGATTGATTAGCTTTCATGCCATTTTCTAAACAGTGGAAAACACTTGCCTCTTTCTCAAGGAAAGTAAAATCTTCCAGGCTGGAACATATAAGTGGCTATTTCACCAATGTGCTTACTTATTTATTCACTTATTTAGTCAGTCAATATTTGAGACCTTACCATGTGCCAGACATTGAATTATATGCTGATATAATTGTTTCTCGTTAGGTAGGTTTACAATTTTGAGAAGGAGACAAATGATTAAAAAGACAGCTAGAATGTAGTGGAAAAAGATGTTGTCAGAATGTGTGAGCCCAGAGGCAGGGCACCTAACACACTGGCAGGCATCTGGGAAGGCTTCTAGGAGGAAGTGCTTTATTTTAACTGAGAACTGTAAAGGAGTAAGCCAGCACTGGAGTGAGAGATGGCTACGGCAATAAATGTTCCTGGCAATGAGGGTAACATAACATGCCACTGAAGGATTTTAAGCATGGACTAACATAATGAGATTAGCACTTGTGAGTTATCACTCTGGCTAGTGAAGAAAGGACTGGAGGGAGTGACAAAAGAGGAATGGAGAGGCTGTTGGCAGTTAAGATCATGCCATTATTTTGAGATTCAAAAGTTTTAAAAGCAGAGACTGTGTGGTATTTATATTTAATATTTTAAGCTCCTACTCCCATGCCTGACATCCATAGAAAGTGACTAATAAATATTTGTTGAATGAATGAATGGTTGTTTATTGACTGATTGGCTGAATGGACTTACTTTTGGAAACACATTACTTACTTTCTGCACTTTCTAGTACCTTTCCTCTAGTTCCTCATGCATAGAGACTTGAGATAAAATTTCCTAAAACATTGCCATCCACAATCATAGCTCTGCTCAGAAAACCTTCACTGGTCCCTATGCTCACTCCACTGTCCTCCCGATTAAGAACCGTGTCTGCTGACCATCCAAGTCAAGACTATCATCAAGAAGAAAGTAACCACATCTAGAAGTCAAAGACAGCTCCAAGTCTCAACTCTAGCTTTGCTAATCTCAGTACCCTGCGAATACACTGTGTTCTACTCCACCTGTGAACATTTGCCCAGTTACTCTCCTTCGCTGGAACTCTTTCCTCACCTCCATTCCACCTGTCCAAATTCTGCCAGTCCTTGAGGGTCCAGCTCCAGCCCCATGTCTTGCACGAAGCTTTCACTCATTCGTTATAGTGGATGCATGATTTAAGTAAAATGTTATAAAAATTAAAACCATAATAGCAGTTTATTTAAATTATAAGTAAAAAAGAGGTTCAGTAGCAAGAGCCCAATCTTGGAACCTGAGCAAGACTGGGTCTGAATATACCTCCTCTGCCACTTACCAGATATGTGGCTTTGAAAGTCTCCTGTCTGAGTTTCAGTTTCTTGAAATGTGAAACTGAACTAATTATGTTTACTTTGCAGCATAGATTAGAGAGAAGATATTGAAGCATGTAATATAATGCCTGTCATGGAGTATGGGCTAGGGGCTATTATCCTATTGGATACATTTTAATGTGCACTTGTAATTTTGATGTGTATTTCCAAATTTTTATCCTGCCAGACAGTTTTTAAAGCTCTTTTGCATACTTTCCTCACAAAATAGTCCCTACGCTAGGTCTCTGAGGTAGGTGACATTATCCCTACTTTGCAGATAGAATAAGTTCCTCAAGGGTTAAGTGACCTACTAAAAGCGACAGTATCATCCTTGGGTCACTGGCAGGAGAGTCACCTGGGCTTTCAAAGATGATGCAGCGAGGAGTAGAAATTGATGCTACCTTTTTGGAGTACAGTTGGCAAAGCCAATCAAAAGGACAAACTTGATCCAGCAATTCATTGTCTCAGAATTCCTCTGGATATTATACTTGCCCGTGGGCAAAATAATACATGTGTGCGGTTATTTATTGCAGCAATCTTTGTAATAGCAAAAGATTGGAACCACCCTGAAAATCTTACTATCATCAAAGGGGACTGGTTAACTAGATCATGGTACACCCACAAATGTTATAATGTGTAATAAAAAAAAGTTGTTAAGTAAAAAAAGAAAAAAAGTGCAAAAGAATATGTAGTATGCTACCCTTGCAATAAAAAGAGGGTGAAAGGATGTATGTATGTGTGAGGAATATATATACATATGTATTTCACCTATGCATTTATTTATTCATATATACATGAACAGCAACCACTCTCCTATATATTATATATATTATATATATTATATATATATATAATATATATTATTATAACTATATATGTAATTATAAATGTATATTATTATATATAATCTGTGTGTGCTCAATATATCTCTAAAAGGATACCTAAAAAGTGTTAACAGGGATTTCCTCCACAGGGAGAACTGAGTGGCTGGAAGGCAGAGATAGGGGAGATTTTTCACTTCATAACTTCTAATAATTTTTGACTTTTGAATTATTTAAATATATTTGCTATAGAAAAAATAATGCACAGTCTGGTTGGGAAAACAGAACATGGCCACAAAAAGAGATAAAGCATATCAATGCAGTAGTTAGCCTATTCCAAGTGCCCAGTGAGGGGGACACCTGCTAATCCCACGGTGTGTAAGCACTATGGACAGGAGTGGTTTTCTGCAGAAGGGAACGAAGAGGATCTACATTTGGATGGCAATTATCTATATAGATGGGACATAATAAGGATGATCCTTCTGGAAAGAAGACAGGTCACAGCCATTTTTAATATTGAATTTTGTGAGGCTAAGACCTCACAAGGGCAAAGTGGAGGCTCTGTTTTAGTTCAGTTTTGAAGAGACTTCCCCAAATTCACAACTAGTCCCTCCCTCCGCACCCCTCCACCAAACCATGTTTTGTTTTGTTTTTTAAAGCACATGGTACTGCCACACCATGTTGAGGAGCTGCCTGCCTTCCAGCAATAGAGAGAGATCTGGTAACCAGCCTCATATTATTCTCTTACCTGGGAAGAACTGTCAAATAATACTGCCATCAATCATGGAAGTATTTTTGTGTCAATTTTGAGAGTGTCCAATAGAGTGCATTGGGAATTGATAAAGACACAGTAGATAAAATTAAATCCTTGCCTTAAAAGTGGAAGCAAGATATATACATATGAGAGAAAACCTCCAAATGGTTTTTACAACTTAAACATTCAACAAATGCTTGCAGATATGAACTGAATAAAGCACAGAATTCTTGGCTTCACTGTCTCCCAATACTCTATCTTAATTACAATTGAGGCTGAATCATCTTAGTGATGAAAATATTTTTCTAATTAAGTAAAATGTACAGAGGAGCTCTTGGTAGTTTTTGTTTGTTTTATGTGTTTTTGATTGCATGTATTTAGTTGTGTGTGTGTGTGTGTGTGTGTATTTGAAGCAGATATAAGGCTTGCACTTTTCCTATATTTCTTTGTTTCCTGCATTTTTCTACCCTATCTCTCCAAAGCACCTCACACAGAGCCTAGAAAAGGTAGGGTACCTGGTAGATATTCAATACATGCTCTTTACCTGATCGGTTCTTCCCACCTCCCATGAGAATAAAACAGACTTGCTGTTGATCTTAAAATATTTTCTGATTTAATGTTTTCAAACTCTGTTTGGGGAAAAGTATGAACACGAAAAGCGCAACCATTCAATATGATGCCAAGTTTCTTAAAATCATCTTCAAGGTATCTTCTAGAGCTAAATACATATTCCCAAGTTCTACCTACTTGTACCCAGGAAAACACTCCCTAGTACTTGTACCTCCTTCCCAATATATTTTGTTTTTCTGGGATTATATAAAACTGCTTTTATGTAGTAACATGGTATTGGATTCATTAATCACTTAAGTCCATGGAAGCCCTTGGGTTCCAGTATTGATCATTTGGGCTTGTTTTTCAGTTAGTGAGGCTATGAACACCACCACCACCACCTACACCATCACCACTACCACCTCCACCGTCACTACCGCCACCATCACCATCAGCAATAGCAGCAGTGACAGAGTTACTTACTGAGCACTGTGCCAGGCCTGAACAAAATGCTTTACATATATTTCCTTTTCAAAATGGAGATGTGATTGACATAAAACATTGTGCACATTTAAAATATACACATTATCTTAACTACTCACCAAACTATCCTATGAAGTAGTTACTACTATTCCCATTTTACAAATGAGGTCAGTAGGGCTTAGATAGGTCAGACAAAATCTCCAAGGTCAAGCTAGTAGGTAATGGTGATGGAGCCAGATTCTAATCAGTCTGTTTGACTCCAAGCCCTGTTCTTTTTAGTGCTAGTAATATGTACTGCCCTCACCACCATTAAGTGATGATGATGGTAAGTGTGTGTGTGTGTGTGTGTGTGTGTGTGTGTGTGTGTGTATTCATGTTCCAAAGTTAAAACCTTAAAACATGTTCTTCAGTGCTTTAGGTTCCTGTTACTACAGGTCATGATATATATAAATTTATAAATCCTCCAATGAGAAGAACTGGTGAGACTGACCTTTTCAAAATCAAGGGCTATAGTTTCAAGTTCCATTCCAGATGAGAAATAAGCAGCAGCTGTTACTGCTTTTCTTGTTTATTTTTCAAAGATAATGTGGTTGGAATGAACAGGGTATGGACTCTGGGGTCAGATCAATCTGAGTTCAAATCCTGACATACAAAGTTGAATGATCTTGAGCTCATGACTCCACCTAAGTGAGACTCCATTCTTTTTTACATGTAGAAAAGAAGAGCTGTGATATTCAAATGAGAAGGGAGAGCAAAGTATGTGATTTATAATAAAATGCAACAAATCCACCTCATTAGCCATAGCACCAGCACTAAAATAGTCAAAAGGCATTCTTCAGTGATCTTCAAGTGATTAAATAGATATTATCCCCAATTTCTGGATGGGAGTGGGGTGTGTGATCAAATTTTTGAAATCACATATAATTTATATGAAAGTAAAAAGCTGCAGAACTTTTTTTAAGCAATAAAAGTTTATTGTCCCTTAGAGGCAAATGTCAATGAAACAGAACCACATACTACTAATCTGGGTCTAGTAACTTATGGAAAAGGGCTAAAATCATAATAAAAATAATGTAGTGAATTTTGATTTGGACATTGTTTAGTTGAAAGAAAATAATTCTTCCCCTTTATATTTGAATATTATGTAATTTGTAAGAAATGTTGCATGCATATGATTCTTACTCAAAAGGTACAAAAGGGCATGTAGAAGAAACCTCCTTCTCAGTAAGTCCCCAGTACCGGTCTCCAAAGGCAACTACTGTGTCTTTTGTATCTTTCCAGAGGTATGCATAGCATATGTCATCACATTTGTACAGTTTTCTGCTTCTTGTCCCCTTTGAAAGAAATGTTCACATTCTGTACTTTGCTCTCTGCATGTGACAGTGCATCTTAGAGCTCTTTCCATTCTGAGTTTGTGTAATTTACCATCACATGCACGACATACCTGTTGGATACATTTTAATGTGCATTTGTAATTTTGATATATATTTCCAAATTGTTCTCCATAAAAATGGCACAAATTTGCATACTTTGCATCAGTGTATGAGAGTGATTCTTTCCTCCATGGCTTTGCCAACAGAGTGGGTAATTGTATTTAAATTTTTAAAATTTGATAAATTAATGATGATGTCTCAGCGGAGTTAAACTTTTATTGGTCTTATTTTTAATATCATGAGCATCTTTTAAAATGCTTACAGCCATTTATGTTTTATTTTGGGGAATTGCTTCTTCCTATTATTTGTCCATTTTTAAATTGTGTTCTTGATCTTTTTCCTTATTGATCTGTAGAAACTTTTTATATATAACAAATTAGCCCTGTGTCTGCAGTGTAAGTTGCAAATATTATCTCCCAATTTGTTGTTTGTCTTTATCCTTTGTTTATGATAATTTTGCTATGCAGAATTTTAAAAAATTAGTATAGCTAATCTTATCAGTGTTTTTCTTCTATGGCTTCCAGGTTTTTATGTTACACACAAAATGACTTTTCCTATTTTAAGAAAAATTCTTATTTTCCTATTTTATTTAAGAAAACCTCTCCAATATTTTTCCTTCCATTTCCTTTTAAGATTATCTGGTAATTGTTAGACAAATTCAGTATTATCTTCTTATAGTAATAACATTTGTACTTTCCACTTCTTTCTTCCACTAACTTGGTTGCATTATCAATCAGTTAGGAGAATAAACACCAATTTGGCTTCATGAATAGTACTCTCAAGCAAAATATAAACAATCCAGCATTTTAACAAAAACATACCAGATATTTAGTTAAATGCACAAAGTCCTTGTGGGAAATGTTTACAAGTTCATCTCTGTATCTCATAACAGAGCTTGAAAAGCTTTTATATTCCCTAACATCATAAATCCACGCTATATAATAGTAATAATTCATGCCCCTTTATTTTAAAAACTATGCATACTAATTTGGTATTGTTTGAAGTACATTGTATTAATAGGTGCTAAATTTTAAATTTCATAAAACTTGGGTGGCTTGGAATGGAAGAAAGGTTATCTAAAAGGCATTTTTGTTAGCTTATTGCTTTGTTTTCTTATTGGTAATATATTTGGCTTATTTTCTTATTGGTAATATATATATTTTTTATTGGTAATGTATTTGGCTATTCTTCTGGGAGATGATGAGGAAAATGGTGGAATCCCAGTAAGAAACTGATTTAAAGATCATTCTCATCCCACTACATACTTCTTAGAGGATTCCTAAATGATACATGTACTACAAATCTCTAATTCCCTGCTTCAGAGCTTTCTTTCTGTCACTTTAGGAAGAATGTTTTGAATTGAGATGCCAAAGACAGCATAGAAAACTTCAAGGGAGAAATGACCCTTCACACCGACCCAGTCCTGAGTGAAAAAGCTGGATGGATTTAGTCCTCCTTTCATAAGGAACGCTGTGATTTGCTATCTCTGAATGTGTTCTCATGCGAGTTCATATTCTAATTTCCAGTGTAAAAGCATTATTTGAAGATGCATTTGCAGGAAGCATTCAGTGGCTCCTGTTCTTTCTCTAGACATGTCATCCACTTCGGTAGTGCTTAAAATAAAGTACTCAGATAGAAGGTAAGTTGAAACAGACAACAAGCAATATAATATAAAATGTTATGAGTAAAGTGTGTTGTTCAGATCTTTCTAAAATACATTTCTCCCTTTATTTTGAAGGCCACAGTATAAGTAACTTGGCTAATGGAAGCAGTCTCTTCCTTTGATCATCAATAGGGCTATCTTTTTGGGAAACTAAGTCCCAGCTCAGATGACAGTTTTAGATGAGGCTGACATAAAAGAGAGAAGGACTGTTTAATTATTAGCTCCCTGAAGAACATGTCTTCTCCCTCTTTCAATTAATAATTTCTCAGCTGAAACCATAAGCAAGAGCTCTATTAGGTCTTGTGGGTTGGGTGGGGGAAAACTCATTTGATCTTTTATTCTTTTGCTCAGGGCAATATGCAGGATCTGGTTTTATGTGTCAGCCTGGCATACAGCTACAGCCTGCTGGCTCTGGGTGACAGATTTTTGTCAAATAACAATAAAAAATAAGTGTAATGTGAATGCATTTATTTACTCTCTTAAGGCTTGGGCAAACCTTGGGAAGGTGTGTAGTGACTAGCCTGGATGTAATAACTGCCCAGTGAATGCTCACAATAATGGAATATAATGGATGGATGAAGGGCAAGCATTGAACACAGTGCCAGGCTGGCTTCAGCAACTGCTCTCCATGTCTACCTACATTGGAGAGGGGTGAAAGGGATTATGGAAATTAACTAGACATGTGTTGTCCAATAAGTAATCACTAGCCATATGTGGCTGTTAAGCACTTGAGGGCTAGTCTGAATTGAGATGTAAGTAAATGTAAAATACACACTGGGTTTGGAAGATTTAGTATAAAAAACAATGTAAAACAAATTTCAGTATTTATATTAATAGCATGTTGAATAATATTTTTGGTATTCTGGGGTTAAATGAAACATATTACTATTTCACCTGTTTCTACTTCTTTAAATGTGACATTATATTTTATTGGACAGCTGTTAGTCTAGATTTTATCTGGAGATATTCCAGGCAATGAAACATCTCTGCTTTTAAGGTTCAAACTGTTTACAAACTATCTAAAAATATAACATTCACCCCTTCCCCAGGCTGGTGCTGCTGAGAGGAAGAACACCTCTTCCCCCTAAGGTAGGACTTGACAGAATGGCATCTCGAGAGGGGGCTGGACAGCTTGGGGGCGTCCTTCACTCTTGGAGGAAGTGGGATGGGTCTGGCCAGAGCCCCGAGGAAAAGGCAGGGCCCGGGCTCTGGTCTCCCGAGCGTTTCTCTGCGGTTCTGTTCAGTAGCTCCACGACCACTGAGAAACTTCCCAGCTTTCTTGACCTTGCGATTTCCCCGAGGGTGTGGGCCACCCACAACTCTAAGAGGAACTCGAGGCCTGGACCAGTAGGGACTTTCCAGAACAGGACCGACCCGCACAGCCCGCCCACTTTGCGCTCTGAGCCCAGACTCCACAGCCCCAAGGCGAGCCCCAGCTGTGCGGATCGGAGAGCCCCGAGAGAAGGCGGTCTCCCTCTCGGAAAAGGGCGGCGGGAGAGGCATCCCTGTCTCCGCCTCCACTTCCGATCCCCTGTTCCCGCCTCCATGCCCGCCCCGGGACCTGCTTCGGTGCTGGAGGCGGGTCACTGCCACAGAGCCTGCTTCCCAGCGTCCTTGGAAGGAAATCTGCCGTCGAGGTCCTCCCTCCCCTCTTACTTTTTAGGTTCCTGCTTGGTCCCAGGCAAAGGTGGGATAGCTGGGTTCCAGCGGGGAACGCCTTTGGGTCCCCAAGGCGGCGCTGGGCTCTCGGAAGGCAAGGCGGGTGGTGGCCTTAGCAGAGCTAGAAAAAGGAGGGCGTGAGGAGTCGGCCTCCTCCTGCCCCGTGTCTCAGCCAGGGAGCAGGGCCTGGGGAGCTGGCCTTAGCTTTTGGGGACACCAGGGTGCTGAGTCCAGGGTATATGAAATAAGGAGGAGGCTAAGGACTGCGCAGGCGGCCTACCCGGCCCCCCACCTTCCCTTCTCGGAGCCCGAAGCCTCCGGGAGATGTGCAAGGCTAAATTTTGAGAAAGGGTTCGTCTGGCCTTGGCTCAAAGATGACTAACCCAAAGACACTTTTTACTGCCCCTGCTCCCAGAGGGACCTTCGATAAGCTCTTCATTTCTGTTTCAGAAGCAGATGTTAGTCCCCGCCCCAGAGTGAAGCTGAAATCCCACCCCCAACAGTGGGCGCAAATCTATGCGCTCAGTATGGGTAAGAAGGGAGAGCAGGACGCGCGGGCACAGGAAGGCTCTTTACTAGGCCACTGTCTGTTCGTATACCCCACGTCCTCAGGGGCCACTCAGCCCTTAGGATCTTAGGAGACGGAACAGCGTGGTTTACACTCGCCAGATACCATAGGCTGCCACTGGGAGGGGAGCTGACGTCCCTAAAGTGTAGACCGTCACCCACAGCGCCTCTTCACTAGTCTCCTCCGTCTCCAGGATAGACCCCTGAGAGTCTATTTTCCCTCTCCGTGGCTGCCTGCTTTCGGGATGTTCAGTTCTTACTACTATAAACTTATTTAAAAATCACATTTCAGACTCCAAGACAAAGTGCTCTTAGTTTAGATTGGCAAGATCTTAAAGTTCTTTCCTCCCTTCTTCCTCTGCCCTCTCACCCTCCCCATCTATTTATCATTTACCAGTTCATCCGTATGGAATACAAGGCTTCCAGTTCCTGGGGCACTGTAGTTTGGGGCCTAATTGATTCTGGTAATTAATTTGTTTTACCTGCTAGATCAGATGGAAATCCTACCCGTGTGCCCAAGGATTAGCACTTGGCTTTCTAACACCTCCTCTAATTATCTAATAGCATGGGTTGTGAGGACTCAGTCTCTATTAAAACACTTTTACTATTAGCAGTAGTGATTGGAATTGTGATGACGACTAGATTTCACCAAATTAGAGCTTAAAAATGGGGAGATGGAAGAGAAGTGGCTTCTTTTAATTTCCCTGAGTTTAACAATAATTAGAGCAATTTTCGGAGATGCGAGCCGAAATTACCCCTGCTGTGCTGTAGATGATCACTTTAATTTTAGCAAATTGACTCCAGGGAAATAAATTTAACAGATTAGAAAAAGACAAACAACAACAACAACAAAAATAAGATTGGGAGGGAGAAAAATGAAAAGAAAGATTGGGAAAGGGAACAGGAGACCAAAAAGCCTAGTATGATTATTTGAGGGAGTAGCTAGGATTGAAAGGGGTAGTACAGCAAAAATAAAAGCTGTGTGTGTGGATGAAGAGGAACCAATGGAAATTGGAGAGGTGGTGAAGGCTGGCGTTAAGAGGTAGCGCTGAACATGCACATACACAGACCAAATCACTTGACTTATGTAGATTAGTTTTCCTCATACCACATTCTATAACTGACATTAAGAATGTTATGATCATCATCATTTTACTCATTTAAATCAACAGTCCAGTCATCCCTTAGCCATAAGCTTAAATTGCGTTTGGCCGATATGGACCCTCTTACTCCTCTCTTCTCTCCGCCTTTGCTGTCATTGCTCTGAAGTTCTAAAACCCCAAGCCCCAAGGCCGAAGTAAATGCCTTATCCCTATTGCTCTGGGGCTTTTAAAAAGCCTTTTTCTCTCTAAAGAGGAGTTTGTCGATGGCAGGGACCTTTTTAAAAAAATCTTTCTTTAAAAAGCTACTGGGAGCGAAGCAGCTGCTGCAGTGGAGGGGCAGAAATTGAGGTCGAGAAACCTGGTTGGAAGCAAGAACCTGAGTCGGCTCCGCTCTCCCCGGACCTGGCCCGTCCTGTTCAGCACAGCGGACAGCTCCACGCCCCGCCCCGAGCCCTCCGCGCCCTCCCCTCCGCTGCTGGCAGCCTTGTCATTGGCTCTCCCGACTCCCCTCTCCAAGCAGCCAATACTCCTACCCGTACACCCATCCTGATCCAGGAGCTTGTCTTGTCGCCTCTCCAGCGCCCGGGGTAGCCCAGGCCGGGGGAAGAGTCGCGGGGATCCGAGCCTCCGAGGGTGGTTGTCAGCTCCAGACCAAGCTTGCTGAGACACTGCCTGCTTCCTACACCGCGTCCCCGGCCCTCGTCCTGTGGAAGGAGCAGGGCTCATGATGAATCTCAACTTCACCTCTCCTCTGCACCCGGCGTCTTCTCAGAGGCCCACGTCCTTCTTCATCGAGGACATCCTGCTGCACAAGCCCAAGCCGCTAAGGGAAGTGGCCCCCGACCACTTCGCCAGCACTCTGGCCTCCCGGGTGCCTCTGCTAGACTATGGCTACCCCCTCATGCCCACACCCACCCTCCTGGCACCTCACCCCCATCATCCTCTGCATAAGGGAGACCACCACCACCCTTATTTCCTCACCACTTCGGGTAAGTAACAGGGGCCTCAAGATATGGGAAGTGAGAGAGCAGGTCTTTCAGTGCAGCCCCTAGGCCTGTGGTGGAGACTAGGAAAAGCCAGAGCTGGCTTGGCGACCTCTTTCCCTGAGTGACAGTGGAGGGTTGGGGATGTGGCTGAGAACACATGGAGCTCCCTTGAGGCATGTTGACCCATGGGAGTACTGCTGGTCCCTCCGCCCTGTATAATGAAAGAAATGTGCCTGCCAAGAGATGGCGAGGGGTTTTGAGGATGTTCTTGGTGGGCAGCGCTCAGTGTCCTTTCTCTTGGTCTTCCTGGCTCTTAATCCTGATTCCCCGCCTCTTCCTGCTCTGAGGGGGATCCCTGACCACTCCACAGCCTGGAACAATTCAACTTTACACCTCTGAAGCTCTCTCCTCCTAGGCTCTGAGCCTTCACAGGAACTGCAGGTGCTTAGAAGTGAGCGAGGGCTTGGGATATCCTAAGGACTGAGGTTTGGGCTGGCCCGAATAAGGGAGAAAAAGTAAGACAAAAAGGAGGGACGCAGCTCCTTCGACCCTCTTCACTTCCAACGTCCAGCGTTTAACTCACAGTCGTGGGCTCGGCAGCTCTGCCCTGCCCGTGTTGCTGGCATCGCTGGAGCCTAGCACCGAAGTATTTTCATTACCCAGGCATGCAAGGTGCAGGGACCTGCAAAATCTGGCTGGGGCAGGGAGATGTGGGAAAATACGGATTTTCCTTCTGCTTCTCTCTGCAAGGCCACATTCACGCTTTCTTCTCTGTCATTTTCATTCCAGCCAGAATAGAGTAATTTAATTCGTTGAGTCCAGATGCAGAGACCAGCAAGAAAAACAGCCTTGGGTTGGGACTGGGGTTGTGGAAAGATAGGAGACAGTTTGTGAAAAGTGGGTGCTGGAATCCACGACAAAAACTAAAAATATTTGTGAAGTGGGTAAAACACAGACTCTGGGGTACTAAGTTTAAAAGGGCAAATTTTAAAGCCTACATCCAAGGCCGCATCTGGGCCTTAGCTTCACCACGGGCCAGCGACGACTCTTCGGGCGGCACCCATGTTCCTCCCAAATAGCTGTGGCCAAAGCCCGGGGTTCCGGAACTGCTCGTTTTCTATTATTTGTTTTCCGGCTGCTGTTGGCTAATAGCGATGTCTGCGGCAGTTGACTGTTGCATCTCCGACGCAGTAAAGGCAGCGAGGGTCTAAAGTCTTCCCAGACCTGGCCAGGGAAAAGCTCTTCCTTCAATCCTTCTGCTTGGGGTTGGGAGGAAAGAATGGGAAAAAGAATGAGCACCAGGTTAGAGAACGGGGTCCCAGCGCGCCTCCGAAACTGATAGGGAAACGTGCGAGGCGGGAGCTGCCCCCCTTCATTCCCGCTCCGCAGCCTCTCTGGACAAGAGAGTTTCGATTTCTTTGGCTGCAGGCGGGAGAATGGGGGCGGCTCCGGAGAGAGGTGGTTTTTCGTGAGCTTGGAAGGCAAGACCACATTCGTACTTTTAGCCCCAGAACGACACTGAGCGTCGTCTGGGGTCTGGAAGGATGTCGGGGAGAAGGGGTGGGATGGGGAGGCTGACAGCTCCTGGACCATCCGAAGTTGCAAGAAAACTTCGGGAGGCGCAACCAGAGGACGGAGCGCTGGCAGACGCTACCCAAGTCGCTCCAAGACATTTTTTAAGGCCTCAGATCTGTTTTATAATTTTCTTTTCTCCTTTTTGTTTTTCCTTACTGTTTATTGTTCTGTTTCCAGATGGCCTTTCTGATAAAGATCTCCAAGCGCTATTCTTGCGATTTTTCTTATTTTTTCTGCCCTCGATTCCTGGGAGAAGGGCTCGAGAAGCTTTGGCGCGAGGAGTGGAGTGGTGGAGGCAAGAGGCGGAGGAGGCCTAGGGGTGGGACGGGGTGCAGGTTGCCCCAGTGGCGGGGCTCTGCCCACCTGGCTGCCTGTCTCTCTGCAGGGGTGCCGGTCCCGGCGCTGTTCCCGCACCCCCAGCACACCGAGCTGTCCGGGAAGCACTGCCGCCGCCGCAAAGCTCGCACGGTTTTCTCTGACTCGCAGCTCTCCGGCCTGGAGAAGAGATTCGAGATCCAGCGCTACCTGTCCACGCCAGAGCGGGTGGAGCTGGCCACGGCCCTCAGCCTGTCCGAGACGCAGGTGGGCCCGGGAGGGAGCTTCGATCCCTGCTCTGCCCTCGTCTCCTCTCCTCTCCTAATACCTTCTGGACCTATTGCGGAATTCTTAGGAGGGAATGACCCCGCTTCCTGTTATTCTAGGCTTCTCCAAAGACCCTCCAACCACACGTCAGATTTAGCGAAGCAAAAAGCACTCGAGAGGGCTATGGACATGGAGGAAAAAGTCCGCGGGTGATTTCTGAGGATCACTCCTGATTTGAGAACTATCATTTCTGAGCCTCCCCCCACACCTCTCTGATCAGGGCAAAAACCCTGGTCCGACATAAAATCATAAGAGATTAGTCAGGTTCTTGTCAGGAAAGAAGACTGCACAAGGAGTTTCCTTTCTTATTTTAACCTTTCACAGCTAGCCGCCAGTCGGCATCTCCCCTCGCCGTCACTATAATTTAAGCCACTTCTGTATCGCCCTGTCCTGAGCAGAAGGACCGTTTGCATCTTCCTCCAGATGCTATTCACCTGCAACCTCAAAACTTCTCCACTCTTACCTTCTTATATTCTCTGCACCTGGGTACCCAGCTTGCTGGGAAATCATTAGCCCTGCCAGGCCCCAGTGATCTTCTCTCTGATGAGAGCTGGCAAGTTTGACTCATTTTCCCCTCCACGAGTCTTGCTGGACCAGGTATTCAGATACTGCAATCAGAGGGAAGTAAGTTGAACTTACAGACCTTCCTCCACGCAGCACTTACTATTAGTGATTCTAGTTAATAAGTATCAGTGTTTACTAACCACATCATTCTGATTCTAATAGTTATTTTGGGACAATCACTTCTGGGAGCCTTAGGATGTTTGATTCTGCTTCAACCAAACACGGTAACTTGCGCGTAGTAAAGGTGTGCTTTAAGCAAAGGATGAGAATGTCACAGCTCTTGGATAATTCGTTAATGGGTTGCGATCCGTTTTCCTAAACCCCAGCAATAGCTCAGCCCTTAGCTCAGTACCGGTGAGTCTGAAGGAATGACGTAGTTTTTTTTTTTTCTTCTTCCCGGAACCAGGTGAAAACGTGGTTCCAGAACCGGCGGATGAAGCATAAAAAGCAGCTGAGGAAAAGCCAAGACGAGCCTAAGGCGCCGGACGGGCCCGAGAGCGCGGAGGGCAGCCCCCGCGGTGCCGAGGCCGCAGCGGCAGAGACGCGGCTGGGCCTGGCCGCCGGCACTTTCGTGCTGACCGAGCCCGAGGACGAGGTGGACATCGGGGACGAGGGGGAGCTGGGCTCGGGGCCGCACGTGCTCTGAGCCTCGCAGCCTGGGAGGCGGGGAGGCCCCGCGGGGCGGGGCGCGGCCCGGTCCCGGGGCGGACCCCGGGGATGAGCTCCTGGAAGGCGGACCACGCGCACCTGCGGAGCCTCCGTCCCGCGCCCCGCCTCCCGCCCTCCTCCCCCTCTGCCCGCCGAGCCGCGCGGTGGGTGGGCTCCTTCCCGGGCGCAGCCTCTTCAGCGGCGCGAGGAGGAACGTGGGCTCCGGGCTGAGTCGGTGGGACACGTGTTCCTCGCGGCGGGCGCGGAGCCCCTCGGCCCTCAGCTCCCAGCCACCCGCCCCAGCTCCGTGGTGCGGACTGCGCGGCCTCTCCTCCCGGACTCTGCCTGTCCTCGGCCAGACCGATGGGCTGCAGGTAAGGGACCGGGTTTCGGGGCCTTCGGCCCGGCGGGAATTCACGCAGAGCCCCGCTGACCCCCGACACGTCCAGGCCGGGACAGGCTCGCGCGCTGCTCACCACGAACCTCCCGCTCGGGTCGCCCCTCCCGCACGTGGAATTCAGACGGGGAGGCGACTCCCTCCTCAGGACTGCGCGCCCGTCCCCTCCTGTCACCGGTCCCCTAAAGCGCTCGCGGTTCTGCACCCTGGTCTCCTTCCTGAGCTTGCGGCCCCAGGCGTGAGCCCGCGCGGCGAGAAACTTGGCGGGCGAAACCCACCCAGCAACTTCTGCTTCCCAACGCTGTTGCGCGCCTGTCCCGCAGCTCTTCCCTGTCGCACGGGGTACTGATATTTTAGAAACGAGCATTCCTCGGGTTGTTTGTGGTAATGCACATTCTCGTTGCATTTTAGAGAACGCAGTTTTAGCAAGATTAAGGCTAAAGGGGAGTACGCGTCCTTGTCCGGGGGTGCACCTGTAGGGGGATCACTGAGGTGGGGAAGGAGTTTGACCCTGCGCGATGCCCCTCTCCCTCTCCCTGTCTATTCTCTTCCCGGGTTTGCAGTCTCTTTAGATAATAAAGGGCTCGCAGGGCAAAACAGGGAACAAACACGAGTTTCCGGCAACCGTTTGTTACCGCGTCCTCTTGCTCTCACGCCCCTCCCCGCCGTGCTAGGTTGTCTCCTGTTCTCGGTTGGAGCGACAGGGCTAATGACGTTCCGTTAATAGATCCCATCTTCGATTTTTCTGTTTTTAATAGTTTAATAGGCCTGAGTTCCACCAACATGGAAAAAGTCACCCAACATGGAAAAAAAAAATTTTTTTTTGCCTCTGAAAGGCTGAAAGGATAGACATCTCTTGATATTTGGAATTTGAAATTATGCTAATGAATCGCACAGCTACACTACATATCAGCACACTTATCAAATATAACAGTTGCTCCAGAGTGACCTTAGCTTCAGATCTTCCTGTCATTGCGGTTGTGTATTTAGGTAAGTGAGCCCAGGAAGGCTGAAAAAGAGTGAGTGTGGCTAGGTGGAGGCCTGACACAGGCCGGTGTGAGCTGGAGTTAAATTTCATCTTTTTGGTTCCTTATTTCTCTAATAAGAATCTTCGAGGACTGACTTCTTTGATTCTATGAATGTAGCAGTGGGCTTTGCTTTTTATTCATTTATTCTTTTTTAATACAGTAGGCTTGTTCTGGCAAACATTAAGCAAAGATAAGTGCGGAAGTACTTTATCCAATATGCATCATTTAGGAGGCAAAGCTGTTACTTTAAAAACGTAAGCATGGCATAGCTGTTTGGATTGTCCAAAGTACTCTTTATCAATCAACGTTCTTGTGAGTCACAGACAGCACCGACTGTTTTTCTCTTTCAGAGCTAAGGAAATTGAGGCTTGGCAAGATTGAAGGATTTACCCAGGAAATTAGGAGTAGCTGGGAGCCAAAGCGGGACAAAAGAGTATCTCCTCTGACTCCTTGTTCATCTCCTTGCCCAATACACTTTGTCTTCTTCTGGTAACAATGCACTGTTGGCATTCTGCCTCTATCAATGTGTAAGAACACCTCTCTTTTATTTAGATCCTGTGGATGTGCTATTAAAAGCAAACCAAGGTCAGATTTCTCCTCTCCCTGTTCAGATCATGACAGCATCATTTTAAGGCAGGAGCTTTTGGCAAACGCTTTCCAATAAGACAAAAGACTTGGTTGTAGTAAAAAAAAATAAAATGACTTGTGAATAAGAATATTCTTGGTAACCTCCAAGGAAAGTAGATACTATCACAAAGGGGAAAATCTCAAATTCTTCTAACCCTAGGAGGAGGAGCTACTAAAAGAGATTTGGGAAGAACGTTTAAAGTGAATATAAATACTATGTCTTGGGGAGAAATTTTTAAAAAGTAGATGATTAACACAAACCCCAAAACAACAGACAGACATACATCTCTTTCTTCTCCTGTCTTCACAAGGAGATGGCAGGGCTTATTTTGGATCTAAGAGAACAATTAGGTACTTTTCATACTTTTTTGAAAAGGCAGTAAAATAGGGAACACTGTTAGCATAGGCACAGCATTAAACATGGGAAGATGCTCTTTCTGCCTCCCCGTGGTCCTCCCTCTGTGGCTGTTCCTGGCTGGATCGGCTGCAACGGGAAGGGCTTAGCCGCTCACCACCAGTCACACTGGGGCAAGGTTTTCTCGTCAGTCGTCCCTGAAATGGGTGGCCAACGATTCAACGGCAAAGTTCTCCTACTTTACTTTTCTTTTTTTATACACAGGAAGTTAGTGATGATGGTAGAGGATAGGCACAATTTAGTCTCAATTTCATGTAACATGATAGCACTTTTTGTTTTTTGGCCTTCAGTACTGATCAAAGCCTCCATAGGCTGAAAAGGTATTTTGTCTGAATTACCCAGGCTTTTGCCTCAACTCCATTTCACTTGGTGGTTGAATATCTGACAAAACCACCCTCATTATCATGTATTAAAGAAAGACATACAGAAGTCTGATTCTGAAGGGGCCCAAAACCTTAAAATAGCCAAGGTGGGCAAGTAATCCTACGTGTAACCCCAAATGTAGTAAATAATTTTGTCCATATTCTTAATGCTTTTCTGATGGACTTCGTTTCATAGATTCTTAGATTGTCAATAATGTTTCTGATCACATGACATAAGAACATAAGAAATGGATCACACACCATTCAGCCTGGTATTAGGTGAAGTAGCACTACGAAATGATTAATTGGAATCCATAGCACCACTTCAAAAGATAGAGGACTTGCTCTTGTCGATGTGTTTGATAACAAGAGATAAAGATGTGAAGGCACAGAGCAAGCAGAATGCTTTCTGGTGCTAAGAGAATTGTGCAATAAACATTTAATTGAAGCAGTGATTCCCTGGTCTTCTTGTGCTGGACTCAAGCATATATGCAAAAATGAGTTCATTGAAATATTTCATGGTTCATATAATATTTTTTGTGATATTCTCGGCCTCACGTTTTGAAGAGGGTGTTGACAAACCAAAATTCATCCAGTATGCAGGAACCTAGATAGTAAAAGGTACAGAAACACAAATAGAGGATTGTGAGCTTTTTAGCTTGCAAAGCAGAGCTTTGGGGAGGAGTGGGAGAGGGGATTAGCTATGGGAATTGTATTTGAATGGTTGCAGGGCTATTAAGTATTCAGGGGTATGTATTTCTACCGTGTTGAAGAGGGCAGATCCAGAACCAACAGGGGCTCCAGGGAAGCAGATTTCAAATCAACACCTGAATAACCTTCTATAGGCCAGGTACTGCGTGTCCACTGGTAGAACAGGCTAAGTCCACACTACGCACCTTTCACCTAGAAAAATCTCAGCAGAATCTGGAAAGCATAATATTAGGGATGCTTATTATAGATGTCTTCATTAGTGAGAGGTTGGTAGGTTAGTAGATATCCTGTTTGGTTCTTTCTAACCCTTAAGATCCTGGAATTCTATCTTCTTTTTGTAGGAAAGGACCTATAAATTCCAACTTATTGAAATCACTTGTCATCTAAAGATTTGAGTTCATACACTATAAATAAATATAACCGTAACAATTAGGAGAGTTAAGAGAAAAAAAGAAAAGCAGATTTTTAAAATGAAAACATAAACCTCTTTATTCATTTTAGAGATTCCAAACACCTCATTATAGAAAGTAAGTGAAAATAAAGTGATGTCCCAGGGAGTTAAGGACAAAGATATAGTCGGGAAGGAATTGTCACTGTCAGACATTTATGATTAAGATCCAGATATAATGAATGTCAAAAGACAGTGGCAGAATTAAGGCTAGAAGCCAATTTAAATTACACTGCTATTCATACTATAAAAGTGTTGGTGGGGCTATTGTCATAGTATAATGTGGAGGAGAGAAATTTGCATACCTATTTTAGGTATGAACTTTTAAACATTTTAGCTGGAAATTAGCAAAATCTTAGATGAATTTATGGAAAGGCTTCTGATGAAGAGCAGTCCAAAACTTCAATTGGTTTTCCTAAGAGGTACCGAGTCCCTTAACCCTGTTTTCACTCAAGCCAGGGTTGAATGGCCACTTGGGGTGATGATTTAGAAGAGGTTCATGCATCCAGTAGGATGAGCTCTGATGATCTCTAAGCTACTTCAAATCTCTACACTTTTCTAGTCTAGAATTTTTGGCCTAATCTCCTTTAATTACAGACGAGTCACCGGAGAGTCAGAGAGGTTGAGTTGCTCCATGTCATATAGCCTATTAATTTGGTGAGTTACAGAATTAATACATGTAGAGGTCAGAGATAATTCCAATAAATATTTAGAAGTGAAATGGAAGTTTGAAATGATTCTCATGTTTTACCTCCAGATTCTCTCCATTGTATTTTCTGGCTTTAATCCCCCTCCCAAAGACACATTTCTTTGCAATTTTATTTACTACCCTTTCAGAATGCCCAGTGTGAACACCAGATCACCTTTCCGCCCTGGTTTCATTTATAATAATTCTGTGAGCCTGTTCATATTATTCTTTTTATAATATCGTGTAGCTGCAATCAGATTTGGCATCATAGCCCGTGGCTAGATGGCTTCACTTGGAGATTTAAATTCTAATCTTCTGCGAATGATTATATTGTTTCTATTGGCATCTGCAAAATGAGGAGACGGCCCTATGAATCGATGCAGAATGGAGCAGATGTGAAATAGACATAAAAGTACCTACTGTGAGATCTTGGATGAAAAGTGGTAGAGAAAGATAATGAATTACAATATAAATCTGAACATTATCAGTCTGGTCCTTCTTCCAAACTTCACAGGACTACAACAGTAACAACAAGGTTAATCAGAAGGTGTTAGTCTTGTCCTCCATCACCATCATTGCAAAAGGGTTATTATGTCTCTTTCCAAGGAATTTTATTTTTATCACTTCATCTTATTTTCTCTTTGTCAGTGACCTACTGTGTGGACTAAGGATGCATGAGCTCTGGATGAAAGAGGAGTCAGAAAGTTTCATTGAGGTTGCTTCATTTAGAATGCTCTTTTCTCTCCTTACCTACTCCGCCCCCAGCCTGATCCATAGTTTGTTACCCAGGGCAGATGTAATGCTGTGTAGGAAGGGAAGTTAGAATTCAAATCCAAGGGAACCCTATTAAGAAATAAATAATTGCTTAGGTTTCCAGTACAGAATCTACCAGAAAAACCCAGAATTTAAGCTACCTTGTGAAGCTTTTGAGAAAATTTTTAGTTTAAAAAAGGCACACTTTCTGAATTTATCTCTTTAACAAGAAGTAAAAGAGTTGTTTAAAAATATTAGCTAGTACAATCATTGGGGATTATCTGAACATGCCTGACATCCATTTTTCTCAGTGGCCTCCTTGGCTACAGGTAATGGAGTAATTAAGTGTACTTGGCAGTATTCTACCCAGAAGTTAAAGAATGGCCAAATAGTCTTTATTCTTCAAGGTTTGAGATGGGATGGGAAATAAACTGTAGAAAGCAATGGGAATAGGGAGAGAAGGGTGGCTCTTTATCCCAAGTTTCAAAGGGAAATAATTTGTGAGCTAAAAGCAAAAAAATGAATATGCTTACTCTGCTCCTTTGCCAGCTATTTTGTTAGCTTTCAGTTCCTAAGTTCTCTAATTTTAATTTGAAAGATTTGAGTTTTGTCATTTACCTAGGCCCATTGTTTGAAGAGTCAAATAGTTCTACAGGGTTATTTTAAAAAGGAGCAGTCCCCTGCCTACTTCCCTATTTTGTTCACTACAGAGGCAACCAGTTTGTGGCAGTGACTGATTGTTTTGGCATTTACTTTCATGTTTCTAAATGATTTCACTGAATTGCTGCTTTTGGATATTTCTGTTTCAGGAATTTTCTAGTACTTAATGCTACTAAAGATGAAGATTTAGTTCTCTTTCTCCTGGCCTCCCACAATGTATATGCACCCTGCCCACTTCTCTCAATATTGTGATTTTGGTTAGATTGTTCTTATGATATGCCTGTCTAACTCTAAGCTAAGCCAGGTAGTCAGCTCTGATTACTTTTCTTCTTCAAGACTTTTTGTTTTTCTTGGGATATTTATCTTATTCTGAATTTTTAGAGGCCTTATGACTAATTTGTCTCCAGACTCTTCACGGTTTGTCTGTACCCACCTCCCAAGAGATTCATGTCGTCTTAGCATCTCATTTTCCTGAGCAGATCTTTCCCAGAGCCTCTGGTCTGCTCCACTTTGGATTCTGTGTCTGTGTGTCTCCCTTCCCCTTCATCCTGGGGGTTCTTTCCGTGTTTCTCATATCCTTGATCTTCCCCTTTCTCGGTTTGCTCTCGTTTTGGTGGATCACAGTCTCTCTGTCTCTATTCTCGTGTCATGCTTTATTAGTATTTTGGCCAACTATGGACGCCTAAGTTGGTAATCATTTTTGAGTACTTTTGAAGGCATCATTCAATTGAGCTTAGCTTCCAGTTGCTGCTGTGAGGTCCAACAACCTCTTAGCTTCCTCATTCTGTGTGTGACCTGTTTTACTTATTTACTTGTTTTCCTTTCTTGAAGCTTTTCTGATACTCTTTGCAGCAGTGTACTGTAATTTTACAGTTATGTGCTTTGGTTGGAGATACATTTTGCCCGCTGTTCTGGTTATTTACTAGGCCCTTTTACTCTGAAAACTCATTTCTCGCAGTTATGGGAACGTTTCTTAAGATAATTCTTTGACTTCTATTCCTGTTTTTCTATGTTGTACTTTATGGAACTCCTAATATTTGGATTTTTTTTCACTTCCTGGATTTTATCTTGACATGTATTCTTTACTCTTAATTTTCTCTCTTGAGGAAGACTCAGTGTTATCTTCTAATTTTTGTTATTTATTTCTGCTGTCATATTTCTAATTGCCAAGATCTCTTTTCATTTCCTTACCCTCTATGGCATGCAGTAGAGCAGCCTCAGATGTTTGGAAGTCCTCGGGTGCCTGCTTCTATTTAAGCTGGAAAAGCTGACAGGGACCTGTGCTTGTACAGGGGGACTTGCTGACTGGGAGTTTTCCTGCAGGATAACATGGCTGAGTTATTCAGTTAGAGAACTTCTGAAGTCAGGGCTTTTAGGTCTTCTCTTATAGACTGGTCAGATACCCCAGAGAAGGATTTTCCAAACTCCTGCTTGTAGGATAAGGGCCCAACATCCTGGGAGCCACGTGAGAGAAGCGGACCAGCCCACATGGTCATGGTTGACTGTTTCCAGCCCTGTGCCCCCTAACAGAGCCACCTTTCTGCCTTCTGTAGGGAGAGAGCGATCTTTTACTGGACAGGCACAGTCCTTCATTTAGCTCCCTCTCCCCCATTTGCTCTGCTTTCAGAGGTAGTTGACATTTTCAGTTCCTGAGCATTTGGGGTATTCCGTAGTGCAAATTAGATTGATTCTTGGATTTCCCCTTTGCTAGGTTAGCATTTAGTATTTTGGAGTCTGCCTTTTCTTTTTTTTTTTTTTCCCTCAATTCTTCAGCTTTGCGGTTTTCAAAATTTTGTTATCTTGTCCCTTCTAGTCTCTGTTCTTATACATGTATGCCTTCTAAAAACCCTTTACTGTGTTCTTAGTGGGGGTTTGCCAAGGGAGCGAAGTAGGGGGTGTATGTGTATTCAGTCTACCATATTTTTCCAGAAGTGTCATAAATTGGATTTAATGTTACTTTGGTTTTTACAATGAGTAATGGAGATGTTGATCTTTTACCCTGATGTTTCTTTTATGTAACTGAATTTGTTGAGGTTCAGGAGAATTTCATTATCATTAGAGCAGATGAAAAATCTGTCTCCATTGCCAAAGCACAAAATAGCCCTTCCTACCTTACCTTCGGTGATGAGTACCAATGGCTCGGGATCTACCAGTTGGAGGGCAGAATTAGAGTTCTTAGGCCTTAGGATCTTTATCTCTGAAAGATCCTGAATAATTTTACAGGAATTTGTGGAAATGTCAAGGTGAGGAGTTTTATGTTGTTTCCTTTTCCTCGGTCTTAGATTAATTGAAAACCTAGGTCCTTAATTCTCTGAGTAGGGAAACAGAAAGGATAAACAGAGAAAGCAAGACAGAGCCACAGACACACAAGTAACACAAGCATGAACACATGCTCCTGAAAAGAATGGTGCAAACAGCACAGGGAGAATTGGAAGGTGACCAATTAAGACATTAAGTGTTTTGTGACACATGGCCGCATCTGCATTTTGCCCCGATGAGAAGGCCATCAGCTCATTTTCAGAGGGCTGCTTCCTTCTTCAGCTCAATCCTCAGATCAAAGCAAAACTGTCTGCTTGCATTTTCCAATCAGAATGGGGATGCTAATTTATACTCCTTAATGTGAGATGGTTAAGAGACTCCTTCAATTAACTGAATTCTATAGCCAGCAAAATAAAAGGTATACAAAGAGGCGCAGGCTGGAAGAGCCGAAATTCTCATTAAATCGAAAGGTCCAGTATTCATTACCTTGTGCATCTGAGGCTAAACACTAAATATGGGGATCATCAAAGTAGGTTTAATGGGTTAAATTGAGAATATAATCTAATTAAAATATTAGACATGGCTAAATAGTTCTTTGATATTCATCTAAAGGTTTCATTTAAAATAGGTGCTTGAGGTTTGTGTGATAGGAGATTATCAATTTTAAGTAGTGACAACATTCAGGGACCTCATCAGGGCTGCTTCAAAGGGTCACCATTGTGTGGAAGTGGGGGACATGGGAAAAGACAACACCGCCAGGTGACAGGTTAGAGAGACGAGGTAAGGCTCATGGTGCTTTATGATAGTGACGTTGATAGTTGGATGGCAAAAAAGAAAGCATAAGAATGATTTGGGTGACACCTTCGCTGGATTGTTCACTTCGTATTATTCACTGGATATTTATTCTGTTCTCTGTTTCCTTCTCCCTGGTAAACAGCTTCCCAAAGGATAACTGATTATCGTTTTTGATGGTTATTTTTCCCACTGTCAAACTTGCACCATAAGGATCTTTACTATTTACACACCTCTTACTAGTAATGCTTGGGATCCTCAGGGCTGAGGGTACCCTGAGAAGACAGTCTAACTGTTCCAGCATAGGGGCTGTCTCTCTGAGCTGTCAACTGAGTAAAGGATATTTATGAAATCTTACCACATTTTCCCAACGCTTTACCAACTGTATTTGCCTGAAATGCTCATATCATTGTGATCCTCTCAACCTGTTAGGGCTATTTAATAGCGGAAGACCTTTTTTTTCCTTCAGCTTATTGAAAATTAATTACATCCATTGCTCAGTTTTGCAAGGGGAAAATGAAAAGGCAGTGGAGAGGCGGCAAGGGAGATAAACCCTGCCCACCAAATTCTTTTTTTCCTCTCTTCATATTACCCAAAGAGCCCCTATATTGAAGGCTAGAGAGAGCTGAAATATCCATTCATTTTGCATCTTACCGTATCTTGCAATGTGCTGTTTCATAACACTTTGGGAAGGCCCCCAACTTCCCAGTTATTTCACTGAGCCAAAATTAAGTAACCAAGCATGAAGAATAGGAATCTGTAAGACTGGGAAGTAAAATAAATAAATGAATGAACAAACTGTCATCAAAACCTTTTGCTCTCCATTTACCTGATGTCTCCTTAGGGCATTGAGACATTTTATGTTATTCTCAGTACCTTTGAAAGAAAGACCTGTGGTTTTGCTTAATAAAGCTAGAGGGAGAGTGGAAACAAATACTGTACTTTGTCTGGAGGCAGAAAGGTAAGGGGCTAATTCTGAATATCAGATTCCTAGCTACTCTGAATCCTACTTCAGTGTATTTTAGAAAGTAGAATATCTAAATAAATATTTTACTAGGACCCATTTTCTCCCTTACTTTGCTTTTATGTATACAAATTTTGTCTATAGACAAGATAGACAGCTCCTTATAACCTGGGACGTAGAGGGAGTGAGACACTCTGAATAAACAAAATCCACAATAATTGAAAGGTTTCACTTTGTGCTACTGTTTTAAATCCTTCCCTCAATGGGAAAACAACTGAAGAGGCAAATGGAGCATTTGTGTATCTTTCTGTTTTTCTGTTTTAACCCGCTAGGAATAGAACTTAGGAAAACACACTTAGCATAGGAAGGAGAAGTCCTGTGGTCACCCTGTGAATACTTGAGGTTTGGACGAAATATGTATTATTCAAGATTTATTCTTTACTAGGAAAAGGTACTCTTAAAAAGGGCATATGTAGGAGAGCAGCCTTGATCTTCCCTTAAGAACTTTATATTTCAAATACTGCTTCTGGTATAATGGTAATACGTGTTTTAGAGAACATCTTGGAGAGAATTAGCTAAACTTGCCCTGATATGTGCAGACTGTCACCCAAATTCAACTCATTTCCTGCTATTTTTGAATAAGTAATTAAAAAAGAATCCCCCTGAGTTTACCTAGGCTGCTGTTGTAGACCATTTGCTATCAACTCAAAGTTCTCAATTAGCTCCAGTGTTGTTATAATTACTGGATGTGTTTTCAGAAAACTCCCAGCTAATAACTGTTGGGATGAAGTGCCGTTTCTCACTATAGGCTAAACTGTGCACGCTCCTCCTTGCTGTGATGTTTTGACAATGATTCATTAACCAATAATAAGGCCCTGATTGGAACTGTTAGACCTTGGTGCCTTTGCTGAGCTTACCATTTATCCTGTGCCTCAGTACTGTCTTCCCTTGAGTTGGATTTTAGATAACTCCCAAGAGACTCCTTACTACACGAAACAATACCACAAAGACAGCTGTCATTAAATTCAGCTGCTTATAAAAAGAAAAACAAAACAAAACAATAACAAAAAGAAAGCTCCCTCTAAGAGGATACTCCTGTTGGAAACTCAAGAATGAAAAACACTATAAGAGACTCTAATAAGAGGGAATGCATGGTTTAAAAGTCCTTTACACCAGTTCATTGAGATTAACCAGATTTGGCACTACATCTTTCAGTGGCATATATAACATCTGGTCAAATACAGACCTTCCATTATTATATCATTCAGGTGTAAAGTTCCTTGCTTTCTAAAGACAGATGGTTTTTACTTAAATATCTAAAACAGAAATACCATAAAAATTGGTCACTAATCCACTTGGGTCTATAAAAGACCGATATTGCTGCCTCTCGTAGTATTTACCTTAAAGGAGGGGCAAAAATGTTCTTGTCATTTACTGTTTTCTGTAGAATGTCTATCTGGTCTTAGTATTTTGGTAGCTGAGTGACTTTCCCCCCCAGGTCTTACCCTTGTGAGAGGACTCGGGACCAGCTGAAATCCTGTTTGATCCGTTCTTTGATTTCAACCCCAGCTTTTCAGCAAATATGTTGTATTTCTTTAGCCCAGATCATTTTAGATGCCACTAGTCGCTTTCAGTATTTGTTTACAATGAATTGTGATGTTCTAGAGTCATATATACTGGATGGTAAAGACTTGCTTTGGGAGTAAAGAGCCTATGAAATGTTGTTTGACATAACTGAATTTAACCTGTTTCAGCCGAGTGTGGGCTCTTGACGGTATGAGTTAAAATGATTGAAGGATTTTTACAGTGTTTAGGTTAACACAGAAATGGTTATGGGAAGGTTTTCAAATGTCCAAACTGAAACAGTATCTCCTTTATTGGTCAGCATCTGAGTTGCTTTGTCTCTTACAACTTGATCAATGTAGTAATAAAGTTCCCAGATTGTTCATGTTAACGTATAAATTATACAGTAATGCATATTTCTAAAAATGGGACTTAATGTCGGAAATTAGGTCCAAAATTGAAATTTGTAACAACTACATCATCCCTGCCCACAAAGAAAAGTAACTACCTCTTCCCACAAACTAATAATCAAATGCTGCTTTTCTTGTTATTGACTGATTGGAGTTAGACCTGCTACTCTTCCTTTTTCAGTAGGACTGATGGGCATCAGAATCACTTGACCTTTCTTGACCTCCATTTCTTCTTCTGAAAACTTGGCCAGTGAACAAGATAAACCCATTCTAAGCTCTAAATTCTTTTGCAATACTTGGATAGGAATGGAATACTAAAAGAATTTACCATGTCCTTTTAAATATGAAAATACGGAAATGTCTGTATGCATTATTTTATCATCCAGAGTAAATTTAAATTTAAGGCCATTTTGGGGGAAAAAAAATTCATTCTTGTGTTTCTAGAAAAGCCTTCACCATGTACCCTGAAGGGTCGTCATCTTATACAAATATACTTTAACAGCTTGGACTGTGATTTTTCTGAACTAACTCATGTATGATTTTCCAAATACCACTGAAACATGATTTGTCAGTTTACTATTTATCTTCAGATTCTTGTTATCTTTCTAGACTTTCCATTCTAATTGTCTCCAGCTTTAAGAGAAAGTTACGTATAGGCAGCTTTCATACCACACTGTGTATATGTAAAATGTGTATGACATAAGAGTAAATCTCCAAAGCTAGTCTTTATGCCACATGTATCGATAAAATATTTGCCTTCCATTATTGTTAAAACTGTCCACTTTAGGATATGGCTATCTAAGAATGCAATGCCCATTTAACACAAGCAAGTAAGAGAACATTAAATCCTTAAGGGGCATTATAATTTGCAATCACAATATAGGTATATAGGCCATGGGGAAAGCAGGACAGCATGGAGAAGAGACGTAGTAACTCTCTAGCATCTTACTGCGCAGATCGGCAGTGACTGCAATGGGGCTGGGGGTGAGGACTTGATAATACGGGTGAATGTTGAAACCACAATGTTGTTCATGTGAAACCTGCATAAGATTGTATATCAATGATACTTTAATAAAAAAAAAAAAGAAAACATTAAATCCTTCAGTAATTCTTTTAAGACCTGGAAATTTTACAATGTTCACTCAGTCTCAAAAGATAAGAAAATAAAATAGTTATTAATATTGACATTCAGTAATAAAATATGGAATGCTTTTGTCTTGCCTGATATTACTTTCTGTGTGAATGCACATATTTGGTAATATTTTAATATACTTGTGATTGCAAGATGCCCAACATATTTATGTACTTGGAGTGAGTAGCTTTGAGAAAGTGTATCTCTCAGAGTTGCCTGAATTGGGTGTTTCTGGACTTGTTGGAGGGTTTCTAATTAATGTCTCGATGCTCTGTTAGCACAACCTTGGGATTTGTTGTACTATAGTAGGTACATGTAGATGTACCTTCATTTTTTTCCCCACTTGTATATATAAACCCTTTGCTAAAAAGAGACTTTAGAAATATTTTGGAAATGTTATCTCAAAATACAGTGGTGATTACTCCAATTTGACTTCACTTTAGTAGAAATTGAAGTGTTGGTACTTTCTTTTTCTTATCAGGAAGGTCAGAGAGAAACACAAGTAGGTAAACTTATTTCTGGATAACTTCAAGGTTTTCATTATGCTAAGGATGGATAGTGATTGTTTAAGGAATCCAAAGATCTGATATAAAACCAAAAGGCTTTATTCCCTAGTTCTTATTTGCCCAGATTCTAACTGATTTGCAAATAAATTAAAACATTGATTTCTTCCTCAAAAGTAAAATATGGCACCATAATGTAATAGGGCCCCATATTAAATCCTGTACAAAGTGAGTATAGACTGCAGTTGAATGATGAAAACAGGTCAGCACTCTCCAAACAGAGAGGTTGGCTAGAGTTTCTTTTCTCCACGTCCATTCCTCGGGTGTGTTGGGTGTCCTGCACACATATTGTCTACACGATGTGAAGGACTTTGAAAGCAGCAACAGCCTGTTTTTCCCTTTCGTGTCTGCTCTGCAGTATTTCCAGCAGGGAGATTTCAGGTAAAGTGTCTTCTTTTCCAGCATAGGTTGGAGTGTTCTTTTCTTTTGATGTTTGACCAGTTAGATTTGAAGGTTTGGGTTTGGGGATGGTCTTAGCATATTCCAAAGCCTAAAAGCATAAAAACAAAATCTTACTTGAAATGCAAGGTGAGCCCTGGATTCTTTTAGTGAAATCTGGTCTTAGGAAATGTTTATTGGTGATAGACATAAAGACTGTTGCTGCAATAATGTACTAAGATGTGGATGAAAATGGAGATAAGATGGAAAATGCAAATAATACAGTATAACACAGTTTTAAGCAAAATAACCACACGACAATATGCTGTGAAAAAAAAGTTGAAAAATGCTATGTACAGTTGTGCCTTTGGATATTTTCTTTATAAAACTGCATTTTATTCAAGTGTTTGAAAATAGATTTCTCATGTGTTTGATCTATTTAGCTTCTGGCAGTCTTATTAAAACCAAACTTCTATTAAGGAGATGTTAACAGACCTTTCCTTCCAAAGAGGACTTGTTATAGCTTGAGACCAAAGACATCACTGTAGGTGATATAAAATTGAGTCTCCATTAGGTTCCATCAACTATACTTGTTCCTAGGCTCTTAGAACTTGAGCAAGTATTTATTAAATGTTGAAAATTATTTTTTCTTTTCTTGAGTATATCTATAGAAACCTGGAGACTGAAAAAAGACACTTTTCCCCCCAGTGATGTCAGTTCTGAAAGGCATTACAATAAAAATGAGATCACTAAATCTGATTTCTAAATCTGCCTGTATATCAGTTTTACATTTTCCTAAGAGTTTCTGGAAAGCTGGAATGGGAACAGGTAGGATATTTAGGTCCTGGTAGGGGCAAAAACTCCAAAATGGAAAATCTCCAGAACTCTCGGTGTGTGTAGGTGACTTTGGTAGGAATTTCTAATTATAGACTTGTTGCCTTGAATCTCTTCATGAGAAAATAATGGACTGGGGAGAATAGAAAAAAGTGGCACATGTGAACTCAACCAGACAGACTGAGATCTCCAAGGTCTGAGGAAGAAAGCCAACAAATGGAAAAAATGATAGTCTGTGAAAAAGAAAATGAAGTACAAATTCCTAAAAGCACCCAAGGGTCACTTGTCCCTCATGCAGAGGGTCCCATGTCCTTACTGGACTGAGGCAGAGACTTGCACTACAAAGCCTGGTGTGCCCGTGGAACAGATTTCATTCCCATCACGACTCAGCCGGATGACATCTGAGAGGGAGAATGTTCTGTACTTTACAAAATCATTTTTCTTGGATAGAGGAACTTATATATTACAATCCGTCGGGAAAAATGTTGGGGAAGAAACCTGAGAAAGATGAGGAAGTATTTTCTTTGACATGGGCAACCATAAATGGCAAAAAGTCTCTCATTTCTTTAACTTTATTTAACGGTAGAGAAGGAAATGAAGAGAGTCCATCAGGACTGCTAGTTTCTCCTCGGAAATCGCCTCATTATTCAGTTTTTATGTGTGAAACACTAGGGAGAAAACGTGTGGAAGACAAAAGACAGTAAGAGAGTTCAGGAAATAAAAGGCCAGCCTCATAGCCTTTTACACACATCGTCTGTGTGTGTGTCAGTTGTACATCAGTGTCTGAAGGACAGGTAGCTGCAGGGAAGGTAGTAACTAAAACATCCCATGGTCAAAACCTATGGGAAGTTAGTAAGTTAGGAGGGAACAAAGATCTCCTTTCAATGAACTACCCTGGGGGGGATGTGTTACCTTCTGCCGAGGGACGGCAGGTTTATTTTCAGTTTTTGCTGTTTGTGGCTTTGACAGTGTGGATAGCGCCTTCATGTTATACTGCTTCACTTGCTTTGCATATTCCTTCTGCTGTATTAACTTCTGCATCTGTTCAGAGAAACAAATTTACCATGACTCACAGGTCCTGCTGGATGCCTGTTCCCTGTTTCAAGTGGCATTAACTTTAGGGAGCCAGACATACTGTGCCGGCGGCCCAGGGGAGATGGTGCGGTGCCGGCAGTGGAATGGGGAAGTCAGCGTTCCCCCTAGAAATAGTCTTTCTCTGGAGGATCACTGCAATAGCACACCCGGTGTGCCCTTAACGGTGGCTAAATGACATTCCACCTCTTCTTTGTTGCATTTACCCAATTTATTTTCATTTTTGCTTCCAATTTTGAGCTGTACTCTCTTTTTATGCCTTGAGTGCAACTGCAGTTAAAACGCATTAGATGAAGATCTGTTGCTCAAGGTAAGAGAATAAAGTGGATGCACTTTTCATGGGCTGGGAAACTCTTACCCTGAGTGTCTTCTCTGTAGCTACTCTTCAAAATTACCCAGATAACTCTGTTGGGAAAGACCAACAACCGTGTAACACACATGCGTCTTTTCATGGGCTTGTATCCCTCTCTTCTGTTTGGGCCTTCAAGACTAACGGGAAGGTGGATACATAAAACAACATTGGCTACGTAGGTTTATTTTACGGTGGAGTGAGTGTCTGGGTCCCTATTACCGATGCTACTTCAGAAAGGGGAAGGGTCTCTATTCAGAGCGAGACATTTGAATTAGGGTTCTAGGGGTGGGGGGCATCTTTAAATGTTTCGGCTGAAAGACAGATGGACAAATCCAAGCCTGAAAACTGTGTGCGTACATCACACTCACTTTGTGTCTGATGGACTCGAGGTCAGGTCCAAGGCCGCCAAGCTTCACGTCTCTTTTCTTATAATCTTTCAGCTTGGAACTCTAAAAATACAAACACAGAGACCGTTTCTTTCAAGGACTTGTAGGCCCCCCTCCAAGTTGTCACAGCGCCTAAGAAAGGGAAGAAGGGAAATGAAGAGTCGAAGCCTGTGGGGACATTTGGAGGGTGGGTGCATTTCCAGACAATTCTTCCATTTTAAAGGTAGTGATTAGTAATAGTTTCTTTGTTCATCTGTAGCTGGTTAGCAGACATGTTTTGACTTTCCCACTCCTGCAATAAACTGAAATTCTGAAAATGAGAAATAAAAATCTTCAAGTGAGTAAAGTGCTGTTTTGTTGTTAACATTTTTAACATGACATATACTTTTCTACTTTGCATCTGCTGTTGCTATTATGTTTGGTTTTACACAGTTCACTAAATCGAACGATTTGTGTGGAGGAGGCAATCTAAATGAATCAGGTAAGCGCAGACCCTGTCTAGGGTGTCATTATTTTCAGAAGAAAGCAAACATTTGAGGTTTAAGAATCTAGGCAAGACCCACTGAGAAACTCATTTGATTCAGTGTGATCTTGGATATTTTAAGGGTATAAATTTTATGTGATAACTCTTCTTAGTACTGCATATTTAAAGGGACAGTAACAATGTGACAATTTAATTATTAGATTCTGACACTTGAGCACAATAATGGGCAGGAAAACACCAATGCTCTCCTGGCTGCAGCAGAGATTAAGCTCTTCCCCAAACTGCTGATTTTGACATTAAAACTGATGTTATGATGCTACTTTGCTGCTTGGTGGCAGACGCCCTCGTGGGGGATACCAGGTCCTTTTTTCTTGGTATTTGTGAGTTCATTTGGTTTCCTTCCTTGGGAAGGGTAGGAAGGACACTATCAAAGAGATGGCTGGATGACAGTAATTATCACAGAGTGGAGAAAGAGCAATACTGACGAGGCAGACAGGTCTGTACTAACTGCATGGTACCACCTGTCCATATGCTAATGACAAGGCTGGGCTTTTTTCTAAATTTTGAAGCTTCTTATTATGTTAAGTCCTAAGATATATAGAATATCTAATGTGCCAAAGTTGGCAGAGATAGTCCAGAGACTTAAAAAAAATTTTTTTCATCATATTAGGTATAGTTACTATATATAACTCCCCAATCTTATAAGTGAACTGCTGTAGATACAAAGTATACAGAGTTATACACATTGTTATCAACTGTTCCAAGAATGTGTTCTTTTCCAACTGGCTTATTTTGAGTATACAGAGGTCATACTAGTTAGCTTCTCCATTGCCATTTTCCACTGTAGAGGCTCAGAGTCAAATACTTTTTTTCCCCAGTGCTTAATTCTGGCCCAGGAGGTGTAAGTGAAAGTTTGCCTGGGTAGATAGAGGATGCATCTTGGGCAGCTTTTGTTCAGGCTAGTGCAGCCCCTCCCCCTTCCCTTTTTCTTGCCTGGAATGTGGATGTGATTCCTAGAGCTGCAGCAGCTATCTTGTAGCCAGGAATGAAAAAGAACAAGAGAATCATACAAATACTGGTTCTGATGTTTTGAGCTGTGGAACTACCAGTGCTAACAACTACCTACTTGTGGATTAATTGCATTTATATACAAGAAGAATGAACCCATATTTTTGAAGTTGCTTTAAATAGTAATTATGTGACTTGTAGGTGAAGGCAATGTTTTTGACATCTAGTCTTTAAAGGGTCAAAATCATGTGTTACGTAGGCAACACTGCAAGGATAAAGAGTTCTGTAAAAATTTGTAAATAGAGTGAAAAATTTATAGTCAAAACTCTTTGCATTTTATTCTGAAAGGTGAGAGATCCTTTTTAAAATAAATCTTTGGACTAAATCATTTAAAAATTATTATTAAATTATATAGAAGAAACATTGTCCATTGAAGGCCTTTCAAAATCATAAACCTCCTTTGAGAAAGCAATCACCTATAGCCACTATCCAAAAGACAAGAAATAACAAGTGTTGGTGAGGATGTAGAGAAATGGGAACTCTCCTACACTGTTGGTGGGAATATCAGTTGGTGCAGCCTCTGTGGAAAGCAGTGTGGAGGAATCCCCCAAAACTAAAAATAGACATACCATTCGACCCAGTAATTCCACTTCTAGGAATTTATCTGAAGAAAACAAAATCCCTGCTTCAAAAAGATATACGGACCCCATGTTTATCACCACACTATTTATAATAGCCAAGATATGGAAGCAACCTAAGTGTCCATTGGTAGATGAAAAGATAAGGAAGATGTGGTACATATACACAATGGAATATTATTCAGCCGTAAAAAGAGAAGAAATTCTGCCATTTGCAGCAACGTGGTTGGACGCTAGAGGGTCTTATGCTGTGAAATAAGCCAGGTAGAGAAAGACAAATGTCATGATTTCACTTATTTGTGGAATATAAAAACAAAGCAAAACAGACCGAACAGAGCAGCAGTAGGCTCACAGACACGGAGAAGTGACTAAAGGTTACCAAGGGGGAGGGCACAATAATTCACTATCACAATATAAATTGGTTAAGGGGATAGTAATCCAGCATGGAGAATATAGTTAGTGATTCTGTAACATCTTTCTATGTTGTAGTTACCATACTAGAGGGGGTGAGGATTTAATAACATGGGCAAATGCTGAACCACTGTATTGTACATATGAAACCAGTATAAGATTATATATTAACTAACCATACTTCAATAAAAAATTACCTAGCAAAACCACTATAGCTGTTCTTGCTCTTTCTGGCTGTTCATATTTTTATAATACTATGTGCTATGAATTATGGTTTTTTTGACTGAGCATTTTAGCATTACACTGCAATTTCTTGTCTAAATTTTTTTCAAAAATGTGACTTTTATGCATAATATTCTATTATACATAAAAGTGGGACAAAATCACAAGCACATGTAAGGCCATTACGGACACTTCCACAGGCAATGTATAAGAATGCCCTATGTAGCCAAACCTTGATTACGCTGGGTGTCATCACATTTAAAAATCTTTAAAAATTTTTAATAGGCGCGTGAATTCAGCAGACATTTGCAACTGCAAATTTGTTCTTTGTGTTGAATGTGCCATCTGCACCATTGTTTTGTAATCACTAAGTTGCCAAAGTAAACCAGTAACGAAAAAGGAGAACCCCACTCATATCCAAGTCATAAATCCAATGTGTTGAAAACTGAGGAGGAAGAAATGATCAGAGCACAGAAATCACATCCTTGGTCTGAAGGAGCATAACTGTAATCCTTGCACTGACTCACAAAAGATACACTGTAAAACACGAATAATCGCTCCCTGCGCCCAGGCGTAGTTGTTACTATCATGTGGGATAAACATCTTGGCTGTCATAGAAAAACAGACCTGAGCGTCTAGCATAACATCCGGATTCCAAGGGAAGAGTGTGGCCCAAAGCGGCTACGTCCAAGTGCCACTGAGCCCTTTACTGGAAAAGCTGCTTCTCGCAGAGACATTTCTCAAGGGAGAAAAATTGTTCTGGGGAAACTGGCAATGAAAAATCCTAGATTTACTTAAGTTTGCCTCAAGGAATCTGGATCGGATCTCAGCACTGTAATTCCGTTTGATCTCTTTCCATTAAAAGTCTTTTTAACAGCTTTACTGAGATACAATTCACATACCGTAAGATGCATCCATTTGAAGTTGTACGATTCAGTGGTTTTTAGTTGTATATTCATTAAGTTGTACAAACCTCGCCACAATCCAATTTTAGCACATTTTTAGCACCTTAAAAAGAAACCCATACCCATAAGCAGTGGCTCCCCACCCCCCCCAACCTCCAGCCCTAGGCAACCACTAATCTACTTTCTGTCTCTTCAAAAGGCTTTTATAGTAAAATAATCCCTAGAATTTACTTTGATTACCTCTCCTTTTGGCTGTTACAAGACTAAAAGGTCACAATAGCACAGTTCCCCCACCCCCCACCCACCAATTAAATCAACAGTGATAGTCTGCTTGGTCTCCAAACCCGAGGAGAAAATATTCATATACTCATGTTCTTAACAAATCCCTAATGGGGGTCACTGCTAGTCTTTGCATAAGGTGAACACAGACTGACAACCAACCCTGGCACCAGCCGATGATCGCTGAGACCAGACCCACCCCTCTGGACTGGTGTTCACCCTCCATCGCTTTAGCGGAGGATAACATAGGACTATGCTGATAGAAAGGTTCTGCCAGTAATTAATCACACTTCTTCTCTGGCTAGATTTTTATCCTAAACCTGGGGACAAAGTGTGCCTGAATTGAAACTGACACTGACTGCCCTGTTTCAACTCTCAAATGTTGTACTCTGTTGTGTGGCCGCTGCAGGGTTTTTCTCCAGAACATTCCTCAGATGCGTAAGTGTGAGAAACTTACTTAAAAGCAGGACACACACACACAAAAAAAACAATGCCCCAAATACTGTGGAACAGCAAGTGAAGGAAATTTGCTCTGTGGTGGCTAAACTTAATCCAAATAAACCTCTCCTTAGAGGCAGTCAAGCAGCAATACCCAGATTGTCTGTGACAATAAACACACGAGTTAATTACTGCAGCTCAGCTCAACACAGCTGCCCAACAGCTCCTTAAGCAGTTATTTTGTGGCGAGTTGTGATAGATATTTCTATACTGTTTATCATCCCTTGGTCTGTGTTAATCTCTTATTGCCTGATGACTGGATTTAATGGTAAGGACAATGCTTAGTATTCATGAATCAGTCACAACAGAACGGCCGGGACAAGGGGGACTGGTGGTTGGGCCTATTATCTTTACAAATCCTCAAATTTTTAATGTGATTCAAGTCGATTCCCTTGGAAACCACGAGATTGGCCGTGACTAGCAAATGGGCATGACCTGGATAATGATTCCCTCTGTCTGGGGCCCCAGCTACCTGCCGTCCTATACAAATAGCTCCGTTCTAAATCACTTCAGCTTCTGGAATAGCTTAAAGGACAAAGAGAGCTGCTATGTATGTGTTAGATGTAGGTTGAAGCTGTTGGACCGAGAGAATGGATACATATGGATTGTCACATTCCTGAAAGACAGCAGAAAGGAGGCAGATTTTTCAAGTTGGGAAGCGGGTGTGGAAAGCAGTCACTGGAAGTCCTCTTTCTCCCCCTTCCCTGCCCTCTCATGCTCCTAGATTTCTGGTGACACACGCTGGGGCAGCAACCTCTACCTTCTGACTGTAGGGCATGAATTCAAATGACTACAAGGAGGAAGGAAAAGGAAACTAATTTTGTTGATGTCTGTTTTTCGCTGGGCATTAAAGTAACACGATTCATTATTTCATGTAATTATCGCACCGAATCTACAAAATGAAAACACTCTGAGCATGAACGCAAGGAAAGAGGGGCTCAGATGAATTAATAATTTGCCCAAGAGACAAGTCAGAGTCTGTCTTGTAACAGAAACGTTTGGTGACAGAGCTGAGACGAGGACTTGGGGATGGCTGAGTCTGTGACTTCCACTAAACCCTGCTCACTAAGATAGAGTTTGAGAGCTTGCACTTTCCACAACAATCCACAGTTGGCAAGAACCCTGTCCCAGAAGGTCCTCTTCAGGGGTGGTGTGTTTGAGCCATTTTTAGGTCCTGTAACCTGGAAGTTCTGGAGGGAACAGGCCACTCTCACTCTTGACGTGTTAGTTCCAAAGCTCTGAATGATTTCCATATAGAAATACCAATATGCATGGTGTCTGGCTTCTTAGTCTATACAGACTCTTAGTTTATAAACTACTGGAGGGCAGTGCTAATCATGTTATGGGGTAAATGAATGACAGAATTTCCAGAATTTCCTGCCAAGGTTTAGTTCATTTCGATAGGTGTTGATCACTGCAGAGCCTCCCAAAGATCTGGGCCAAGGGGGGAGAGAAAACGGCCATTCTCTGCTCTGGTATGTGATTGGTCTGGCGTCTGCCTGTCACCAAGGACTCACCAATGGAGTTCCTCCGGGAAGGGGTGGATGGGAAGTAGGGAGCACCCAAGCGGTGGAGCGTGAACCCCGGCCTGAGGAGATGGACAGTGCTGAGCCTGGCCAGCAAATTCAAGCAAGTTGTTAGCAATAAAAATGGTTTCTCCCAACCTACCCTTTCCCTTGACTTACTTTGGTTTCACCGGTTTCATAGCAGATTTGCCCCAGGCTGGGAACACCCTTCCTCCTGGACCTACACATGCCTCAGAAGCTAACCACCCTGTGATGATGTGTCTGGAAAAAGAAGTTTCTTGTGATCTCAGAAACACATTTCTCCTTATTTAAGTGAAACTGGGCGTTATCCCAGCTCCAGCTATCGGTGGTTTCCACGCCCACACAGGAAGTGATGACCTCAGCAAAATGGAGCGCATGAGGGCGTGGAGTCAAATGAGCAGTGGAGGGCCCTCCGGTGGGGTATGTGAAGGCTTGGAGCTCACGGACAGCAGGGCGACGAGTGAGCTGAAGACCGGGGTCCTCAGGCCCCCAAACGGAGCTGCAGGGCGAAGGGTCCATATCCACCAACCTTGAGGTTGTAGCTCAGCCCCATGCCAGTCCTAGATTTCTTCTCTTTGATATGAATAAAGCCCCTCTTCAAATGACAAACAAGATCCTCTAAGACCTGGCCTTTACCCTTTTCTCTACCTGCATCTCTTAGCACCCCTACCTGCCTGTTTCAGTCATACCAGAACTTCTGGCAGCTCCCTGTGTGCATCCTGTTGCCTCAAGCTTCAGAATAGCTGCTCACGCTGTTCCCTCAGCCCGGGGTTTCCTGTTTTGTTAACTCTTGCTCCTTGTCTAAGACTCAACTCAGAATTATCTCATGAGGCTCTGCTTGACCCTCCCGCCCCTGCCTGGTTGGGATGTGTCGTCCTCTGTGCTCTGTTGTGCAACCCTTGTCAACATCTTTTAAAAATTCTTTATTGTAATATTATATGGTAGCCATTTACATGTGTGTCTTCCCTGGCTCCACATTACTGCAAGCTTCTGGGGAAGGGCCATGGCTCATTCTCTTGACAT
Source organism: Manis pentadactyla (assembly GCF_030020395.1). Taxonomy (NCBI): domain Eukaryota; kingdom Metazoa; phylum Chordata; class Mammalia; order Pholidota; family Manidae; genus Manis; species Manis pentadactyla. Next base: position 8,980,268 of record NC_080031.1, on the reverse strand, counting down.
CCTGGCACCTACCATAATTCCTAGTAAGAATTCAACAAATGTATGTTGGATTGAACTACGGCTGCATCCCTAAAACTGCCCTATAGTGGATGTCCCCTTGGACGGAGGCACTCATTCCCCCACTGCTGGTGGTGTAGTCTGCTGTGAGTCCCTCCTAAGAACTGCCTTCTGCCAAGTGGAGCTGCTATGCTCAGTTACATGCCTTCCCCAGGGGCAGCCAATAGCCAGTGGTGGGGGTGCAAAAGCCTGGGTGCCTTGCTCTGAAGGGCCACACCAACTTCAGAACCCTCAGGGGCTTGGCCAAGGCTTCTATGGTACCGACATCACAGTGCACCTGTCTCTCAGCCAGCCCCCTCACCCCCTTACAGGGGTGCTTCCCGAAGCACTCTTCAATAAACCTCAGTCTGTTCCTGGGAAAAACCCAGCTCACCACGGCCTGTTGCTTCTACCAGGCGTTTCCCTGCTGCCCTATAAAACAATGCATTTTCCTTACTATTTGACATTAGAAGCAAGTGTTCTTTCCTGAGGGGTTTGTTGTTAGTTTTTTGGAACAGTAAATACGTAGGACTTAACAAGCTTCCTTCATTTCTTCTGCAAAGATTCCACTTTACCACCTCTCTGCCCCATTTCCCTTATTTCACCTGATAGACCCAATGGGAAAGATTGGAGGGCACCAAGGTGTTTGTAATGGTGAATTTTACTGTGGATAAAGAACTCAATAGAAGATGAGGCAACATTTCAGAGGAAAGCTCGGTCATTGGCCATCCTGGGTAGTTCACTGCAGGAGCTGAGGTGAGGTTAGGATGAGGGGACTGTGGTGCATGGTGGGGACATGCAGTGGCCACAGGGGCTTTTGCTCGCTTACTCTACTTGCCCTACTCTTGGACATGAGAACGTACCTGGGGGACTCAGCCCAGCCTCAGAGTGTGGGCAGCTTTTCTGAGGGCATGATGTTTACACTGGCGGCCGGCAGAGGACCGACAGAGACCTTCCCTGAGATGATGCAAAAAGGAGGTAGATACGGGCATTCCTGGCAGTACCACCTTCTGGGAGGAAGAAGAGGGAAATTCCAGGCAGCTGTGGGGACTTGAGTAAAGAGGATCCTCAAGGCCACCTGGCTGCGGTGGCAGCTCAGGAAGGACATCCGACTCCAGGGCCATATGTAAGGGGAATGATGTGAAGGTCCATCTGTGTCATCAAAATTAAAAGGTTACTTGGAAAAATGCCTTTATTACCTTAATGCTGCTGCTTTTCCTAGGCTTTTTTCCTTTTTCCAGTTGAAGCAGATAGCCTTCGGAATTGCTACGACTCATTTTCATTTGGTTTCTTTGGCTTCTCTCTGGACTGAGGTGGGATTCACTTTCTACCCTGGACAATATAGGTGGGAACGTGACGCCGGGTAAGGGCCCTTCACTGGGCTGCACCTCAGTCAGGTGCAGTAAGGCTTGCTGGTGCTGCTCCATAATCTGCATGAGCTGTGACTCTGGAGAAGCTCCTACAGGTTGGCTGTCAGAGGAAGAATGGAATTTCCTGAAAGGAAAAACACACACACACAAATCTGTTAATAAAACTTAGATACGTAAGACTTCTAGCAGAAAAGTCTTTATGAATTGGATGTACTTACCATCCCCCACATCAAATGAATGAACTTCAGCTTAATCTTTTCATAAATACATTAGTTTCTTTTCTTAAATTCCTCCTGTTATTTTTTCTTTTAGATATTCTAGCTCTTATTTAGAACTGTCAGTGCATTCAGAATAGGAAAACCCACCATTTTGAAAAAAATCGAAGACTTTCCCACTACAAAATACCTGAAAATGTTGGGGTAACTTAAATGTCCTTTAAAATACATAGTTGAGTTTGTAAGTGAAGCAGGGACTCTTCACAGAGCAAAAACAAATATGAATTAAGACTAAAGCAGATTTTGGACAAAGCCGAAGCTATCTGTGTCTCTTTGTGGGAGTTTTGGACCCAACGGCTTGAGTCCTAACATTTAACACTGGTATGGGATATGTGAGATCTTGGCCATGTAGAAAGGTTGTGACCCAGGATGAGCTACATCCTCTGTAAAAGGGTAGATTAGTGAAAAACTCAGTTTCCAGCCATGAGAAACAACAGCATACCTCCCTGTCTCGGTCCAAATTGGAAAAAAATTTCCCATGAATTTCTATTCAGGATTCAAATTTACCTTATGCACATACTCATGGAAATCCAACACCAGGAAATTAACATAAAAATGATCCTGAAGAAGGAATACTTCTCTGTATATGGCAGAAGCAAATATAAAAATTATCTGGAGGGATATACTCTTATCTAAGCCTGCCTAGGTTTCTACAGACAAGATGGCTGAACATAAGCTCACAATCCAAAATTCTAGAACATATGAGGAAAGACTGTACCAAGTATGAGAGTCGGCAGACACACGTGCACACCCACAAAGGAGGAGATTTCTAAGAACTTCAGATAATAGAATATTAGATAGTATTCATAAAGTAAGCATAAAGACAAGAAAGAAGAAATCAAAGCCCTGAGAAACATTTTTAAAAAAAGAACTGGAAGGTTTTAATCAGGACTAAACAGAAATGGTAGATATAAAAAATAACATCGTTGAAATTTACACCTCAGTGGGTTGATCAAGAGCATATTGGACACAGCTGAAGAGAGTTATAACACTGGAAAACTTAACTGGAGGAAATTTCTCAGAAACACAGAGGTAAAAGAAGGAATATAAGTTAAAAAGACATGGAGTCTAGAGTAACACAATCTAATATACATTTATTTGGTGTTCCTGGAGGAACAATAGAGTAAATTTGGGAAATATAATATTCAAAGGGAAAATGGGTAATAACTTTCCAGAAGTTGAAAGAAATGAATCCTCAGATTAAAGGATCACAGAAGAATCACAAACAAGATGAAAAGTTTCATATCAGTGAGATATGACATTTCAATGAGACTGCAGAACACCAAAAACAAAGGAGAGACCTTGAAACCAAGAGGAAAAAAAAGACAAAAACAAAAGGAATAATAATTATATTGACAAAAGATTTTTCAAAGAAACACAGAAATGGGGATAAAAAATGATGTTTTCAAGGAGTTTATTTACCAAGTTAAACTATAGTTCAAGGTAAGAGAGTAAAGGAATTTCAGTTAAGTTTACCAGTGACACATACTTGCTGAGAGCCTGTCAATTATCTACTTCAGGAAAAAAGAATGTTAGTCAAAAGACATTGATTAAACAATTAGTTAAATCTAAAACATCATTGACTCTATATAACAACAATAAAAGCAATTAATTTTGGAGATAGTGCTGGACAAAATGCTGGGCAAAAATAATTACATATAACAGTAAGGTGCTTTAGAACAACCCATTGGTTTTGAATATGTTCTGGAGGAGAATAAAAATATTAATTGAACACTGGCCTAGTTAAGTATGCAAGTTAAAAGAAATAGATAACATGTATTTCCAAATTAGAGGGAAAAAGTAACAAAGAAATCTATTAGTTCAATAGAAGATACTTCTTAAAAAAAAGTATACAAAAAAATAGAGTGATTAGAAAGGGCAAACTAAGATAGTAGAAATAAATCCAAATATATGAGTAACACAGTAAATGTGAATTGTTTCAAGTTGAAAATCTCCCCACGAACAACAAAGCAAAGCCAGACACACATGACATAGTTTTACAGAAAAATTCTATGAAACCTTCAAGTCATAGATAATTCCAATTGTATATAAAAAATTTATATCCAGGGAATGTAAAATGGGGGAGTATTCCCCAACTTATTTTATAAGGCTGGTATAGTTTTGATAACATATCTAGATAAGGCCAGGGACAAATAGGAAGATTTTAAGCCAGGCTTACTTCATGCATGTCAATGTTAAGTCCACAAATTTGATTTGTGCTAACAAATCAAATCAATTTATTAAAAATACAGTACAAGTCGAGTTAATCCTAGGAAGAAAAGGATGGTGTAACATTAGGAAATCTGTTAATATATTTAGCCACATTAAAGGACTAAAGGAAAATTTTTAATTGGTGCAGAAAAAAATATTTGATACAGTTCCCATTTTTGAGGAAAGTTCTTTATAAATGGAATAGGAATAGGAGTAAATTTCCTATCTCCCCTCCCTAGCTACCAAAAATTAAATATTATTTCTAACGGTAAAGTTGTTAGTACTCCAAGGTCAGGAAAAAAAGACAAGGATGCCTACCATCTATCACTATCTCTTCTAGAAAGTGAACTCTGATTCCATTTATATGAACTTCTTACATATATGGAATGTATGTTCCATACTTCCGGGTGGCACATGTCTTCTGATCAGTTCACATGTGTAAAACTATCTCCCTACTTTGAATGGTACTTACCATGCATCACACTACTCTTGTATCTTCTCTAGAACCAGAGCATTTTTTATTCAGCACATATCAGGTGTGCAATAAACACATTTGATTAAATGGCATTAAGAAATGTCCCCTGAAGGGATCTTGTAAATAACTCTTTTTTTATGATTATAGAAGTAATACACCTACATTATAGGAACTTGAGCAATTCAGAAAGTATGAATAAAAAATTAAAAATAACCCCAATGTCTCTTGCCAGACATAACCACTAATGACATTTTGGTGCATGTCTCTTCTGTACACATTTTAGCATAGTAGGTCTCCTTACGTGTAATTTTATACCTTACCATATTCTTCTTGCAGAAGCATTTCCTCATAACCAGAATATTTTCATGGTTACATGATTTGCATATCATAATCTACCTAAACATTTCTGTATAGTTGGTTTTGTGTTGTCATTTCTGTAAATGATATTTTTGTGCAGACATATTTTTCTGTGTTTTAGATTATTTTCTTAGGATAGGCCATGACGGTATTGCAGACAATTTGTTTCCTCCAGACATTACTTGTAATTCAAAATATACTCAAACTGATCTTTTTTGACTGGGTCCCTCTGTCTGGGGGGTCTCCTTCCCACTTCTGGTTTAACTACAGTGGGAAAAATAGAGGAGACAGGGAAAAAGAAAAGAAATGTGTCAAAAGTGGATTATTTCAGGCAGAAACCAGAGCCAATGACATTGTTAGGTGGCTTTCTCCTCACCCATGAACCCCCTTTCCACCCTCCCTCTCCTGTCTGTCTCCGGCAGTTTCTTATTTCTCTAGAAAACCCCTTGAGAAAAGGGAATTCTTACCATAATATTTCTAAATTCTTATACTTTGTCTCAGAATAAGTCTGTTTGGGTTGCTTCTTATTTTCAGTCGATCCACTGACATTGATGCTGGACACAGAATGCAAGCCCTTCCGGCTCAGGGGCACCTGTCTCTTAGGAAGTTCATTAACGTAGTTCAAGTCCATGTTGGAAAGAGTGTTGATGTGTGGCTGCTGGTATGAAAATCTTTTCTCTTCTTGGTCTTTATGTCCTCTTTCTGTATTACCATTCATCACCGAGTGATAACCAGTAGAGTTTTTATATAATGCCTTGTCAGAAGCCTGTGGTGGTGGAATGAATTTACTGGAGGTGACTTTGGGATTCTGGCTCCGGAGAGCACGTGAGTACTGCAAGTCATTGCGAGGGGCATTCATGATCACAATTGTTTCATGCTTTACGGAAGTATCAGTAGGCTTATTTTGATTTTGTTGCTGTCTGGGAGTGCTGTTCTGGTTTCCTTGGCTGACCACCAGCTCTTCAGTCACCAAAGACTTCAGGCCAGGCTGGTGTTTATGCAGTTTTTGGATCTTGTGCTTCGCTGGTCTTCTGGAAGGTTGCTGGCCATTGCTTGGTTCAGATGACTGCCCTCTTGGTAGTACACTGCTTGATTTTGCAGTTTCATATTGAGACCAGGATTCCTGGTAATCCTAAACAAAATACTTTTGGTTAATGTAAAGTTAAAAGGTTGGCACTCTTCACAAATTTTAAATTAGTGTTTTCCAAAGTGGGAGTGGAGACTTCTGGAAAGGTGCCCACAGACTTAAAAAAGACATGCAAAGAGTTCAGAGGGTCCTTTCCAAATTTCAGGCAATGTGAGGGTGATTCTTCCTGGCAATTTCAGATGGTGGATGTTCTAGAAGAAATAGAGCACTTAGAATGGGCTTTATATTCAGGGCAGGTTTTTGACTTAAAAGGTCATAAAATTAAATGTGACCAAATGAGAAAATGAAGCTTTACCTCTAAAGAGCTGCATCCAGAGAAAGTGCAAGTCTACATCAAAATGTGCAAGCTTATTTTGACTAGACAAATGTTTTTAAAAAATCTGAACTAGAAAGAACATCAGTGATTTGGCTTACCCAACAGCCAAGTACAATTTAGTATGAAATACAATTCAGATTATCAAGGTTTATTACTCATATAGGTTAGAAGCTAGAAATGATCTCTTCAGATGAGACAAATTAGATTTTATTCAGGGGATTATAAAATTGTCTCTGCTGTGATACGACATCTGTGAAACCACAAGAGTTGTTTTGCTTCTGTTCCTTAATGTGGCCAGCACTTAGGCAATCAAACATCTGCGGGAAATATTTCAATTTCTGAAGTCTTTATGCTTTTCAAATTCTTGTAACAATAAAATATACTCCTGGTATAGTAGATACACTATGTATCTAGGTTGTGCTAAGCCAGTTAGACGTATTTTCCAAGGAATAAAGCACTCATTTCTTTGTGAAAAACTATCTGAGTCAAGAGGCCTTTGGAAAGAATGATTAAATGCTTACTTGAAACAGTAAAATGATGATATGCATCAGTGGATTATAGTTCTTCCTTTCGGAAGACAAATGTAAAAAGACCTCTGTGGCCTATATCTGTACAATGTTAATTGAAAAATGCAGGTTCCCTTAGTCATTTGAGAAAAAATTCTGGAAGTGAACAAACCCTGATTTTGCTCATACTGTTGTAGCTTTGCTATGGAGAATGATCAAATTACTGCAATGAGTTCAAACTTGTCTTACACTTTTCTGATATAATGGCTAGGGCTCCTCTTAAATGACTATTTCTATAAATTTCTATAAATAAATGGTTTTCTAATTCTAATGAAATCTCATCATGATAAGGTTGAGATTACATTTAAAACAGTAATACACAATATTACTGTTTATATGAGATTTTTTAAGTAAGAATGGCTTATCATTTGAGCTTCAGAGTATGTTCTCCTTAGAATTTGAGCTTTCTGAAGGATTGGCCAGGTTCTGGTTAGCATCCCTAAACTTTGAATTTTTACCTGAAGTGCTCTAAGAAAGAAAAATTTCCTTTCCTGTATTTCAGTTAAAAAACGTTCTTCCTTCTATGCAGTCTGAGCTGCATAGGGGAAACGTGGGCAGGAAGGCTCCGCAAATAGATAAGCCCTGGAGCACCCTTCCCTGTAGAATGTCCAGACAAAAACGTTTATTTTATAATCTGATAGGTGTATTCATGAAACACAGTAGCTCTTTCCATGGCTGCCATTACTGTTCATGAAGGCCAAAAAAGAGCCACCTTTGCTAAGATCTGAAGTACTGATGCTGACAATGTCATTTTTTTTTTCAATATTTGTACAGCCTTCTAATTGCTAGAAAAATAAGTGACCAGGAACTCTTTTTCTGCTGACACCCACCTGTACATGTCCCAGCTGTCTCTTCATTCCCACCATAAAAGAAAACAACCTATCAGGAATTTTTTTCCCTTGGGCACCAGCCCTGAAATCTTGGTTACCACTTGGTTTTAATCACGTTACACCTTTGCTGCTGACAGTTCAGATTACAATAATTCCCTTCACAGGGCGCTTTGTCAACAAGGCCAAGGACCCATCATTTTATGAAATTTCAATTGTCTCAAGTGTTAAATCCGCTATTCATATAAATATAAGTGCCCAGAGATGGCATTTCAGTCCCCAGAAAGGAAGGCATTTATGGGCTTGATGTGATTTCTCTCACCTCCCAAGCAGGCTCCTTGAGACCTGTGGTTTACTGAAGATTTATTTCCCTATAATTGAGGCATCAGGTGTCACTTTTTAGGTCGCAAGACGGGAGTTCCCTGAAGTTAATATACAAAGCCATTCTCAGGCTATTTAATCTCCATCAGCACGGAGATCTTCTATTTCATCTCGCTCTCACTGGGGTTCTTTTGTTATCAACACTCACAATCAGTCCACACTCTGCACACTCAGAATAACTGCTTAATGGCCGTAGGTTTTCCGGGCACACACAGAGTGGGGTACTTTGCCTGGAGCGTTAGCATCAGGGAATCTTGATGCCTAATGCCGGGATGGTAATTTCTTAGTAAGACCCATTCTTAGTTATTAATGTTCTTTCGTACTGTGCCATCCGAGGGAAGTTTGCCCCCGGCCCTCAAAAGGCAGCGTCCAGCTGTTTACGGCTTTCGTCTGCGTAAGGAGAGGGGCGATAGCATGCTCTGATCTCAACCAAGAAATTTGCCTGCTGCAAAACAAAAGCCATTCTTGCTCAATTAGTTATACTCTGATGAGCCCTGGAGTTCTGATCAACCCTTGACCTGGGCTCCAAGATCAGCTCTGATACAGAGAAGTTTCTGTGTGTTTATTAACAATGACACGAGTACCTTGAGCTTGGGTTTTCAATTCCACCAGATAGTACTAAGGAAATTTAGAGCACACTTATTAACCGGCTCTAACTTTCAGCATCAGGAAGGAAGGACTCTGTTCAGATGAATAAGAGAAGCACAGCTCTGTTGATAGTGTTGGAGGCAAAACCAAATTAGTAGCTCTTGGAAAGGTGGGAAGATTACTTAGGATGTGATTATAAAGACTTTTGAGATTAATTAGTCTAAAATCCTATACACCTTTCACACTATTATTCCTTTTCCTTCCCTAGAAAACTGAGTTAACAGTGGCAAGAAAGGTAAAAATTCTATTTCATCCTTTTGAAGCTTTACTTAATTGGGGAACATTTTATTTGGTCTATGGACAACATCTCCTTGCCTGGGACGGGGCTTCTGCTAGCAGGCGTGTGCTCCCCCATGCTGGTTAACAAGGTTCAGCCCCTTAGCTAAGCACTGTGTCCAGTTCTGGGTACACAGAGGCAGTGGGGTATGGAAAAACCTGAGAAGATTTGTGGGAGAGAACACAATGATTCAGGACAAGACCTATGTGGAAAGATAAAGTGCGGACTGACTGCTTGGCTTGAAGTAAAGTCTTCAGGCATCTGTGAGATGCTTACGGAGAAGAAGGTGATGGCCGTGCATTCTCGGTGTTTCTAAATTGAAAATTCATAGGCCTAAATTGTCTCACAGACCTTGTTTCCAGCATATCTTCTTTCTTTTTTTGCCCTGTCTCTAGTTTCTCATTCTTTCCAGTATGTAAATGTGTTTAAGTTTCTAGGAAGAAAAATGAAAGAATCCCTCGCTCGATCTCGTTCTCCGGTTAAACCTCATCTCTTAATGCACAGCCACGCATCCTGAGGACGCAGGCTGCGCTGGGCCTCACCTCCCCGCCCCGCATTCTGACCTCTGCACCCTGCAGTCCAGTGCTTCTTGGCACCCCTTGCCCCCCCCGACAGCTGCTCTGCTCAGGCTGCCAGTAGCCTCCTAGATGCTAGATCCATGGGCCCCTTTTTGTTTAACATTTTGGTTTTTTTTCAAGCTTACAAAATTATTTCCAACTTAGAGAAAAATGGCAAGAATAGCATAGAGAGCTCCTAAGTATTCTTAGCAAGACTCACCAATTTTTAATATTTTGCCACTTTTCATCATTGTCTTCCCATATGTGGACAGATGGACACACAACACACATAGATAATATTTCTATGAATATCATTTGTATTATTGTCATTTAAAAAAATCATTTGACACTGCACATATGTGTTGGACATATCATTCCATTTTCAGGGCACCTTTTTACTTGTCTTCTCCGCAGAATTTTACCCTGTTCACTGTTCTCTTTCTTGATATTTTCATGCCTCAGGTTCCTCGGCAGTTTCATCCCGGGCAGCTTCCTACCTCACCGGCAATCCCTTCGGTCTCTCCTCTTCTGCTCTCTGCCTCTACCTCTGCTCACCCTGAAAATTCTACCACTCTCTGCAGAGCCCTGTCCTTGACCCTCTTCTCTTCTCCCGCTCCCACACCTGGGGCATGGCAGCAATTCCTGTAGCTCCAGCCCCCCGGTGAACTCTTACGATGCAATGGTGCATGTTCACTCCCCCGTCCCTCCTGATTCTGTGCCCCAACCTGGCTGTGTCATTAACCTGCTTAAAATTTGCCAATGGCTTCATGATATCCACAGGAGAAAATATGAACTCTTTCGATGAACACACAGAAAGCCTTTCACAGCTCCTACCTCTTGCTAACCTGTGCAGCCCCACTTCACACCCCGCCCCCAAATCCTTTCTCCTTTAGCTATGGAACCATATGTGAGACTCCGAACACACCACATTCTCTTGTACTTCCATACTTCTGCTCCCATTTGTCTGCTTGACATATTCCGATATTCTGATTCGTCCTTCTAAGGTCAGCTCAAATGCTATTTCCTTTTGGGAGATTTCTCTTGTCTTTTTCAGGCAGAATAGGTGCTCTTTTAGTCCCACTATATAAAACTCATTTTCATATTATTGTATTCTAATGATTATATAACTGTCTTCCTTCTAAACTCTGTAGCTGTCTTCCCACCTTGAGCTCCTCAGGGGTAGGGGCCATTATTATTTTTTCTTTAAAAGAAAAGTTTCATCAAGTTTTATCTATTTTTTTCAAGGTTTTTTTTGTTCTTTTTTTAAAACCATGTCTATGGTCCAGGCACCTAGCCCCCAGTGCCTGGAATACAGTAAGTACTCAGCAAATATTGTTGTGTGAATTGTTTTGATTTCATGCAAAGATATTTCTCATCAGTGAGAGCTTTCTTTAGGTTTACTTAGGGATATTAGAGTCTTTTAAAATCGTCTTTTGAGAAAGAAATTTCAAATGGGGCCCATTTTCCCTTGAAAGACTTTTAAATGTTTTTTTTTAGATCAAGCAGTACATATTTGTTGAGCACCAGCTTCAGGCAAAGGATTGTGTTAGGAGATAGAAAAATAACCGTCCTCACATTCAAGGAGCTTATGGTGTGGCTGGTACAAGAGAAATACAGGCTGAAGCTAATAGGACATGGAAGTGGCCCAGACCCCAGGCAGGGCAGGAGTGAGAGGGGGCATGGGACAGGGTGGGAGAGGCTGGGGCATCCTCAGGTAGGGAGAAGGCATCAGATCTGGGCAGTTGAAGAGGAGAAAGAAGGGCGACTTGAAGTGTCTGCCTGCTGAGTGCCAGGCCAGGGGGTGGGGTGCAAATCCTTTCTGAATAGAGAAAGGGAAACATCCCTTGGGCTGCCCCGTGGTGCTGTCATGTCAGCTCTAACAGTCTCTAGCTGCTTGGCTCCTTCTTGTCTTCATTCAGCAGTGGGTTGTAAACAGAGTTCTAGCACACGCAGAATAAACAGCAGTCTGCAGCTTTTCCTATTTTCTTCCATACAAAGATTTTTCCTGGCCCTGTCTAGGGCCCTGCTATGAACCAAGCACTGTAATTTTACTTTATCATTGGCTGAGAATCCTACAGTTTTCTGTAGTGACTATCATGCAAGCTATAGGTTTAAAGAGCCTTAGGTGCTTCAAATATGTTTTCTATAATCATTTAAGTAACTAGAGGTAAATGTCACACAATCATAGATAGCATTTTGCAGCTTGTAATTCATTTTGGCCAACACTTCATTTAGTAAGGAAGAAACTGAAGTTTGGAGGAGGTTGAGATTTGTCCAAAGTTATGCACCAAGTGAAGGGCAAGTGAAGGCTCAGAAATTCATGTCTTCTGACCCAGCCCGTCACCCATAGTACCCGCCAAGCCTCCAGGAGTCTCCTTGTCATCTCCATCCTGTTGTGCCGGCATCCTGGGCTCTTATCAGGTCTGCTCATAGGCCGGTCCTTTACATCCCAGTCCCACGAGACATCAGTCCCCATCCCTCAGCCTCTGGGTGTGGTCTCCCTGGCATCAGCTTTCAGAAAGCTCTGGGTGAACGATTGTTTTCTTTCTTTTTCTTGTAAGTTTAAGACCGGCCTGGAGGCCATGTGTAGCGGAAAGAAGATGATTTGGGTGGCCCCTCATTTCTGACTTCTCTGAACCTTGAATGAACTTTATTTTTCATATGACTTTGACCACCGTGCATAGTTTTAACTGATGATGTCAGCAGGCTCTGGAGGCTAGGTGATTTCAGAGGGCTCATCCTGCTGAAGCAGGGATAAAGCCTGGTGCAAGACTGCCTGCCTCACACAACTCCACACACACGTTCAAGAAGAAATCAGCTGCTAGTGCCTTTTCTCTTTCTTCTAGAAAAAATAGTCAGTGGGGACAGTTTCACAAAAATCTCCCCTAAAACCACATTATGATTTCAAAGTAGTAAACCCATAGGCCAAAAAAAGGATGTCGTCATGCTCAGTTATTGGGTACTAGGTTTTCACATTCTGCAAATGAGGGTTCAGTGTGGGACGCTAGGGATTCCTACTTTTTTTTAGGATCATGTTCCCCATCACCTAGAGACACCCTGGAACCGTCAAGTCCAAAAGGAAACAGACTTGGGAACAGCCCAAAATTGGGCCAGATTTTGGAACTATGTCTTTCCCCCCCTGCACTTTCTCCATGCATTTCTGTGTGGGATTTTAACTCTAAATGTTTGAAGAGGGATATGATGAATTTCCTCTAGAAAAGAGAACCTTGGAAGAAAATAGTAGGATTGGCTGGCTAAGCAAGCAGTGCCCATCTGGGCAGAAGCCAGGCTTACCCATCAAAGGATGGGTAACTGTTCTCAGATGTAAGAATAAACCCTTAAGTGATAAGAAGTCAGTCATGAGCATTACTTATATTCAGCAGTAACCCTTGAGACACAGTTAACATTCAGCCTAGCAGGTAACCTTTAGCTGTTGGGCTCCATCGTGGCATCTGTCTTCATGATGGGCAGCAGCCTTCTCAGTCTCTCTGGCATTCTGAATAGACGTCTTGGCAGTTACTTTGATGGGGTAGGAAATCTAAGAGGGTAAAACATATATAACATGTTACCTGGATCCCTGTTAGTCTGAGAGCCATAGACACAAGTCTGTACTCTGGAAAGAGGTTTTGCAGGCATTTCATTTTATTTTTACTTCCCAAGGAAAATGGGAATCAACACTGTTTTCTCTTTTAGTCATGATGTGAGAATGAGGTCAAACTCTTAATTACTTTAAATGCTCAATACACAAGGGACCCAGTTTTAGACCAGCTATTTGAACCGGATGCAGCAACTAAAGTTTGAGTATGTGGAAGGAAACAATGAATATTTGGAAATAACATTGTAACATGGCTATAACAACAATATTTAATGTACACTGAATGTTCATGATGTGCCAGTCCTAAGCACATAGCATATGTCAGTTAATCCTCACCACAACCTTATCAGGTATGTACTATTATTATCCCTTTTATCTACAAATGAGAAAATTGAGGGACAGAAAGATTAAGTAACTTTCTCAGGATCAATAGCTTGTAAGTGGAGGACACAGGCAGTCTTAACTCCAGAGCCTGCCCACCTAACACATTTGCTAAACTAGCTCACTTAGAAATACCATCTTTGACTTGCAGAATTTGTAGTTTCGGCACTCACTGAATTTGCATGCTGTAGATCAGTGGTTTGTGACTTCAGATATTAGAATAACAAGATATCAGTTCCCTAGTCCCATCCAAGACCAATTAAATTAGAAATTCTAGGGATGGCCCCACATGTCAATATGCTTTTTTAAAAGCTCCCCAGGTGGATCTAATCTGCATCCAGGTTTGGGAGCCACTGATGAAGGGGCAGCTTTGTGGGACTTAGGTCCCCGAATTATTCATGGGATTTAGGTCCCCAAGTTATGGAGGCTTTTCATTGGCTCCATTAGCTACCGGTTTTAAATCAAGAAATTGGATTGTCTCTCTGCCGTGTGGCGTTCTAGCCATCAGGTAGCATTTCAGAAAGCGAAGTTACATTTATACAGTCTTCCTGCTGGTCAGAGATCCTGGATGCAATCCAGTATAAGCTCTAATACACCTGTCCCATCCCCAGGAGATGTCCATGCCCTCCTGCCTAAACACGTGCTCTCCTGCTGGCACGAGTTACCTGTCAGTGTTGGTATAAATTTAAAGACCTACCTACTATCGGTTGAGGAAGAGAAATGGAATAAGGATATTCCATGGAATAAGGCTTGTGGATATTCCCCTTCTGTTGGAGACCCGGTCCTTTCCACCATCCCTTGGGGGAAAATGGTACCTCTCTTCATCTCTGTTTCATGGATGAGGAGCATATTGTTCCATCACTGAGCAACCTAAATGCTATAAAGCTCTTCTTTATTAGAGCACAATGATGTCTTCCTGTGATTTCTATCCTTCTGCTCCATGAAATAGCACAGAATCAATCCATCTCTCAGACCATAGCCCTAAACGGTTAGAAGCTAAGGTGCCTTTCCTAAGCCTTTTCTTATTTGCAGGACCCACGGCCAGTCCTCCCGGGACAGGTTACTCAGTTCGGGCTCCATGGGCCACTCTGCTTTGTCACCTAGAAATGCTGTTTCCCCGCTTTCTAGGTGGATAGAACTACTTTTTAAACTTAGATTCAGGATTTTACACTTGTTATTAAATTTCCCCTGGTGGGCTGTGTAGTATGAACAGCAGGAAGCCAAAACACAGGATAGTAAATAAGGTTTAGAATCTCTCGTGTTGTGTTCAAATCCTCCTCTTGGTGCTGCTTACCTTTACTTTGTATCTATGCCGTTCAACAGACAGAGGCAACAATATTTGTTAAATACCAAGTAATAAACAAGTGTTTGACAATGAAGATAACCTCATTCCTTATCCCTCATTGTGTCTTCCCTGGCATAAGCAAGATAACATTTCTTTTGGGTGTAACCTGATCTCTAACTAAATACCTCCCTTTCACAATTACTGTATATATATATATATGTACTCGTTTCTATATATATAGAAAAGGCAAATAGATGGTGTGAAAGTTTAGATATAAGGATTCATCTGAAAATAGGAAACCAGGAAAATAAAATGTTTTCATGCTTGAATTTTCACTGTTAAAACGAGGAGCCTAACGTATTATTTGATCATGGAATTTTTCTGACTACAAGGAGACATAATCAACAGGTTTTCAATGATTACTCCGCAAACGGAAAGCTTTGCACCACCGTGAAACAGGTGACCTTGTGCTGAAACAGAAATGCTGCTGCCCAAGGTCAGGAAGCGTGTCTCAGGCTTCCATCTCTCCGTCCCTCTCAGAGGACTGGTGCAAGAAACATTAAATGACACCGCAAATATTAGGTTTCACAACTTTTGTCATCATTATCGCACAGAGTCCAATCCCTTACTGCCACAATGTTAAAAAGGAAACAGAACTCATATACAAGAAAAAAATCAACTCTGTCCTGGAGGAGAAATGAAGGCCAAGAGAGCACAAAAATCTAAACAGGCTCCCTAAGCAGGCAAGGAAATCATCCTTTTCCAAGCTTCCGTCAGGCGATGCCTTGGACGGACTGTTACCTGGAGCCTGGGAGAAAGAGCAGTTGGGCTTATTTCTAGATCCGCCACAAGGATGTTTGATTCCCTGGCTTTTGCAAAGGGCACTTGGTTTAGGTAATTCAGTTTTTCAGTGGCGATATTGTTTGGTTCACAACGATGAGATTCCCTTGTATAACTCCAGTAAACAGTTTACGAATTAAAAAGATCCTGTGCTTCCTTACCCCGAGAATGTGGGACGTGCAGTATTTCCATCCACAAGGCTGTTTTGGTGGCTCTCAGTGTCTGCATCTCCCCAGTGAGAGCCTCGGGGCCAGTAAAGCATACTTCTACATTATCTCTTTGAAAGTGGAATGGGACACAACCTCGGCCAGCTCTTTTTTTTTTTTTTTTTGTGAACCATTCTATTAATACCAATCAAATCGAGAAAATGATCAAATGAAATTGCATTTTGAGCATCATAAGCTGTGTAATGTCTATTCTGTTAAATTGGGATCTATAATTGCTTCTCTACTGAAAAGATACAACAAAGACAGCAATCATGGCATGTCATTATCCCAGACTAGAAAACCGGCCTTTGCTGGGAGGACTTCAAAGGCTTGTGGTTCTCGAATTGCATTTGGCTGCTATTGATGAAGCGCAGGCAATCTTGATTAGGTGTTTACACTGAGGTAAGGCGCAGAGCAGAGAGCCTGAGTGCCTGGGTCTAGAGCCATTAAAAAATCGTACATTATGTTCCTTGCTTTGAAGTGAGGGTTTGTAGGGAGGAAAGCAACTCCGATTGAGTACAGCTGAGCTAGACTGGGCTGCAACCTCTCTCAAAGAAACTCACTAGGTTCTTAGAGACTCAGCACCAAGGGAAAAAACAAAACAAAACAAAAAACCTGATGCTTTACCAAGAGCTGTATGTGAATTTGTGCATCTGCATAGACACACACTGAAACAAGCCTAAATACTGTTTATTCTGCAGTCACTGAAAGGTTTGCTCATTTTTTTCCTGGATGTTGGTTTTTGTTACTCACTTTCTATGTAGATGTTGTGGGGAGCCCCACATTAGTTTATTAGTTTCTTTGTTATTCCTTGATGATAGTAACAAGCACATATCCAAATTACAATAGGCCAGAAAGTCTGATCTTCAAATGTAGCATCTGCTAACCATCATTCCAACACCTCTGTCACTGAATCCCTCTTTTTGGGGGCAAGATTACTGGATTCAGTGGGTGTTGATTCACTGGGCTAGCGAGTGATCTGCACTATTAATTGTGTCCCATTGCTAATACATTTTTCCCTGTACCAGTCTCTGCCCGCTAACATCACTGCTGCCTGTATTTATACATGGCCAGGTGCACAGGCGGAGGCATGACAATACGGATGGCCTGTTGTCAGGCTCCCACATGGATGTTTAGCACGGTTGTTTGAATTTTTTAGAATTTGGATTTGTATTAATTATTCAGCTATTTAGAGATGAAACACATAAAATGTTTTGGCTCTGCCGTTGGTCACTTTCTCCATTTCTACGGAACACCTCATGATGTATTTAGCAAGTGTGTGGTCAGTAAGAAATTCATGATCCTGGAACCTCTGGATATATTATTTTCTGCATTCACTTTCTATATACGATGTTTGAGCTTTGAAAAGCTCAAAACTAATTATGCCAGTCCCCTGTTTAAAACCCTTCAGTGCTTTTCCACCAGCCTTAATCTTCAAAGGTTCAGAGGGTCCCGTGTCCTCTGCTTCCTTAGCCCTGGCTTCTTGCTCTCCTCAGCTGTATTTTTGCAGTTCTGCCGCAGGGCCCTGTGCACCCTTCTCTCTGGTCTGTGCATAGTCCATTCTTCGCCCGGAAATGCCTCTTCGCCTTCCTTATTCTGCCCAGTCCCACTCACTGTTTCTGTTCCAGCCTTGGCTGAAAAATAACTTTCTCCAGGCAGCCTTCCTGATGCTTCAGAGGTTGCAGTGGGAGCAACTAAACTCTCGGCCTTAGTATGTAGTACTTTCCCTCTCATAACAAGTGTCGTCCTAGTAATTATGTTCCTTTCCCCTCTAGATTGTACATCCCATAAAGGCAGGAAAAAGGGACTCTCTGTGCAGGGTTGATATGCCCTAAAGCTGCAGGGGTGCCCCTCACACAGGTGGCATGGTGGTTATGGATGTGCCTGGCACATATATGCTCCAAAGTATCATTGAGGGAAAAGACCAATCCACATTGCTCTCTGAACTGTCCATTTACACCAGACGCATGTAATGTACTTGTGTACCTGGCTAGATCTGTGCTTTCTATCAAAACCAGGTATCCACCATCAACAAAATTAGGCGGAAAGTAGGCCCTCCTCTTCCACCCCTTGTCCTTGTTCTTGAGGACCAGGTCCATCAGCCCTTCCTTCTCATCTGTAGTTCCCTCTTCTAGGAATGCTCTTTCCTCAAATATCTGCCTGGGGAGCTCTCCCCTCTCCTCTGTGACCTGGTTAGATGGTACATACCCTGACCCCAGGTCTCCGCATCCCTCTGCTCTGCTTCATGTCTCTCCTCAGCACTTGTACTGCCCTGAGAGTACAGGGATTTATCCATTTTGTCTATTGTCTGTCTCCTCCTGATAGAAAGTTAGCTCCATGAGGGCTGGCATTTTTGTCTGTTTTGTGCAGTGCTGTATTCCAAGTACCTAGGACAATGCCTGATGCACAGCAAACTCTGAGTAAATGTATGCCGATGATGAGACAATTCACCATTTTTAAGAATGCAAAAGATTTTTAGGAATGTTTTACATTGTGTAGGAATGTTACACAGCCTACATGAAGCTCGATTTAGCCAGCAACCTGAACTCTCTGAAATACAACTAAGAATATCTAAGTGTGACACTGGATGGTCACAGCATTCAAACTGCTCCAGGAGCAAAATCCTTCAGTTATTCCATGCCATGCAGAGGAGAGGCCTAACTTTTTAGCCCAAGGGTTCTAAAACTTGAGTGTGTATTAGAATCACTTGGGGGGCTTATTAAAACACAGATTGCTGGGATTCATCTCAGAGTTTCACTTCGGTCTGGGATGACGCCCAAGAAGCTGCACTTCTAACAAGTTCTCTTCTTCTGTTGATGCTGCTGGTCCAGCGACCACATTCTGAGAGCGTCCCCACCTTAAAGTGACATGTAAGGGCCTACAAGGCAGGCACCTGCCAATCCCTCTATCCCAAAGGCCCCCGCTCGCATCCTCATGACCGGTCCTACACAACGCGGCAGTACCCACCTCCTCCTCATTTAACTCCCTGGATTGAGCACCACCCTCCAGTCCTTGGAGTTACCCAATGCCCACAGCGGAAGGGCCCGCCGGCTGCTCCCTTCTATGCCTCGTTACTTCCATGTTGAGTTGAGTTACATGTTTACCAAGAGTCTTTCACATCTGTTCCCAAACCTGTTCCCCTTGTGTGTGTTGTTAAAATTATGACATTTACTTAAAGCTTTGATAACCTGAGCACAAACAGAGCATTGTTATTTTCATGAAAACCAAGTTAAATAACTAAGGATGCCCTAATAAAGCAAATGGCAAAATAACAACTCGGGTGGGGGCAGCTGTACGAGGGGGAGCGGTCATAAAAACTGAAGAAAGATTGTGTTCTTAGATTGTCTCTAAAAGGCTTTTTAAGTTTTGCTTTCAAGAAATCAAAAATGGAAGCACAGCTCTCTCAAGCTGATGTGAGGCAGATAATGTATTACCCCAGTGCTCAGGACACACACAGATGGGAAAGGCCTGGCCCTCAACAAAAGATTGGCAAATTATTGTATATTGACATTCTTTTTAAAGCAAAAATCAAGTATGGATGGTCAGCATTTTTCATATCCGCTTTAACCACTTTATTTGATCAGTTGACCGATGACCGGTTCCTGATGAGCTCCTAAGAGGTTCCTCCTGTGCCAGCAGCGTCCACTTCAACAGGTCCTTTCATGCCTTCCCACTGCTGCACATGCTCCCTTTGTACTGTCTTTGCTCCCACCTCCGCCTGCTACCTTCTACTTCTTTTTAAAGAATGAGTTCATTGATTGCCTCTTCCATGAAGCCCTCTCTGGTTTCCCCTGATAGACTTGGCCGCTTTTTCTTCTGGGTGCCTTTGGGAACTGTCCATGTCTCTAGCATAGCAAGTTACCACTTGGTACTGACTGTTTGCATGCCTGCCTCCCATGAGGCCAGCAGCTTCTGAACAGCAGATGCACTGACAGCAAGAGAAATGACTTTAGACACAGAGCAGACTGGGGCATTTCACAGAGAGGCAATAAATCATTCCCACAGCATAGCTGCCAACTTTATGATGGCAGAGGGCAATATGGTCTGGGTAAGAGAGCACGGAATTCTCTGGTACACGTTTTTCAGAGCTACCCTTAGAAATGACTAATTATGTTAAAGTTCTGGTTTTCAAAAGGGCATGCTTTACTTATGTGGAAAGTTTTCTTTTCCTGGATCCCTTATCAGTGACCCTGAATTAATGAAGTGTCACCCTCTAGATCATGCAAACTGGTGGTTAAGCAACTAAGTGCTGAATAGTACATGCAGAAAGATGCCTTCAAAGATGCATTGTATTGGAAAAAACCTTAAAGTTCAATTTAAATTATGCAGTCATAAGTAAGTGCTCTTGTGGTTGCACAGGGAAAAATAAAAAATCTATCAATCAATGAACATTACAGAGTGCCTACTCCATAGAAGAATAGTTTTTTGAGTATAACAGAAGTGGGACTCAAAAACACCACCAAACTGGAAGAATTCTATAAAAAAGAACTCTGTGTTTATAACCAAATATGAGAAAAAGATTATCATCATTTAAATAAAGGTCAAGCTTTTATAGACAACTAAAAGTTGCACTAAATTTAAAACTACAGGAAAAAAGAGCAATACGTCATTTAGATATTAATCATATCGAGTAGGAGACTAAATTCAAATCAAATGTTCAATAATAAATATAAACTTATAGAGGGCTATGTGATCATACACAGCTTTCACATACAATATCCCATTTGGTCTGTAGTAGAAGGCAAACATTTGTAACCTCACTCTAATGGGGAGAAATAATGCTAAGAAAGATGTTGTGATTTACCAAGTTAATAAATGGCTCCAAAGATAATGGTGCTCCAATTTGTCTTTTGATGTCAAATTCCAGATTTAGGTCAATAGCACAAGCTCCAGATGGTCTTTTTTCTTTATTTTCTCATTTTGAAAATAATAAAATTCTGGACCAAAGAAAAGTTCTTTAAAAATTACAGTCCTTCATCAAAGATTTCGCTAGGGCTTACTGTATGCCCGTCTGTGGGAATTCAGAGATGAGTGGGCCCTTGCCCTTGCAGAGCTCAGAGTTACACAGAGATGTGCAGACACACGAACACAATGTGCAGTGCGCTGCCGTGGGAGCTGTGGTGGATGTTCAGGTATGAGGGAGCTTGTGGGAGAGAGGATGTTCAGAGAGTCTTCATGCAGGCAGAGGCCTTTGAGCTGCATCTCAAAAGGTGGATAAGGTTTTCAAGACAAGACAGGGAAGAGTGGTCCATGACCAGTGGCCCTGGGGAGTTCTGGGAGCTGTGAGTTCCCAGAGTATGGCTGGAATAGAGGATGCATGGGTTGGGGTGACAAAGGACGAGGCTGAAGTGGCAGGAAGGGGCTCGCTCACGAAGGCCTGGTGTGCCACTCGGGGAGTCTGAGTCTGCAAGATAGCATGGAAGCGTGAGGTGTGCTAACTGCATCCCCTTTGTGGACCGTCTTTTGGGAGTCACACCATTCAATGAGCTCCTAGAGCGCACAGAAGCTGCCCTTTCAGCTGCACTTTGTGCTTATTCTACCTGAAGTCATATCCCTTTCATTTTGAGGCACTGTGGCCTGAAATAAAAACTCTGCTGAGAAGGGCAGATTCCTGGGACAGATTCCTCTCCTTTCCCATGATTTAAGGGGTGCCCAGTGGTAATAATAGCCTTCACTTATTGAGCATCTGCCATAGTATCAGGAGCTTTGCACTGATTTTTCCCACAGCTCTCCTAGGCAGAAATTGACCCCATACAATAGGTGAAGAAGGTAAGGTTTAAAGAGTCACCTGCTCAAATATCTAGTAATACTATCACCTAGTACGCTGAAGAGCCAGGCTTTAATCCATGATTGCCTGACGCCCAGACCAGTGTTGTATTTTGTTTCATTTTGTGTTCTCCCATAACACTGTTGCCCCGCTGTGTTTATCCGTACCTGAAACAATTCTACCTGCTTCTTGTCTCTGTCACATGACTGGCATGTAAGCTTGAAGACAGGGCTCTGTATGTCCTGTTTTCTGTCACATCCCAAGCAGTGAGCAGGGTACCTAGCACACAGATGGTGCTCAATAAACGTCTGTTGGCTGAGTGACTCGCTGTCTCAGCAGCAGCCACACATGTATGTTGATCCTCAAAATAGACAGTGGATTCTGTGTAGTACTTTATGTTGTCTTGAAGACTATAGATGATTGAATAACCTTTCTATATTCACATTTGCAAAGTATCTGTAATTGCTTCCCAAGAAATTGCAAGGGAAGAGAAGAATAACATATGAAAAGCACTTTCCGCTCTTTTCTGAACCTATACTAAATTTTACCTTTCTCAGCCTTCAAAGTCACATTAGAATCAAGATAGAAAGGAAGCTCATTTTTCAAGACACAATTTCTTTTAATGGTAGACGTAATTGACTCAAATTCTAATGAGTTTCAGACAAATACTCTGGCTACTGAACAAACCGCGAATAAAAGCAAGCACTGGATTTCAGCAATGGAGTTATTGGCTGACTGTGATACTGAGGTGCCCTCTAGTGTGTGTTGATTTTTATATCATTTCTTGCTTGGCACATCATGTGATAAAGATCTATCCGGTATCCAAAGGAGATTTTGCCAGTGCATGTTAATGTATGATCGACAGATCTATGAAAAATGGCAAAAACACTGTGGAACAATTTAAGAATCAATGGTTCTACTCTGACCTATTTTTTATAAGCCAAAAATGCAATTTAAGAGACCCTGAGCAGTGAGGGGGTGTGAAGTGACAACGGATACTACAAAATGTTGTATACTGTAAATACGTAGGCATGTTTCAAAAACAAGAGATATGAAAAGGTATGAGGTGAAAAGTTGTGCTCCGACCCTGTTCCCCTTCCACCCTCTAAAGTTGACCATCAAGTATCTTTCCACACTTTTTTATGCATACCAAGCAAAATATGATATGTGTTTTTATTCTTCTCCACTTTATAATGCTGTTTACATTGTTCTACACCATTAATTTTTCACTTAATCCTGATGAGTAACCCATAACAGTTCATGAGGAACATCCTCATGTTTTAAAAACAGCTATAGGGTATTGTTAGGGATGTACCTTAATTTAAGTATTCCCCAAATGATGGACATTTGGGTGGTCTTCAATCTTTTGCTATTACAAAAAAGGCTGAATTGAATATCCTTGTACAGGAGTTATTTCAAAACTGTGTACTTTTGACTAGAATGAATTCTTAAGAGTGGAATGTGTTGGGGCAAATAAAAATATAATTGCTCACACTTACCTAGTGCATGCTGTAAACAAGGCAAATTCCTGTAAGCATATTACATATATTAACCTATATATCTAATCTTCATCCTATGAGAAAACTATTTTTTAAAAATCTCCATTTTTAAGGGTGAGGAAACTGAGGTACAGAGACATTAAGCAACTTGCCCAAGGTCAGACAGCTAGCAGATGGTAGTGCCAACCAGCCTGGCTTCAATGTCTATACTCTTAGCCACTGTGTATACTTTTTCAAGGAGTATATGTATTTGTATTTTAAGTAGATATTAACAGATAGTCCCTTATACTGGTTATATCAATTTATTCTCTCACCAGCTTTACTATACTTCTTTGCCCACAGGTTTATTAAACATTTAGAATATTTTTTGGTTTAATTATAGGTGAAAAATGAAATCCCAAGGTAGTATTGATTTGTGTTTCTCTTATAATGACTGATATTGGGTATCTTTTCATGTTTAATGTCCTTATGTACCCACTTCCCTGTGAATTATCTATTCAGAGCTTTTGCGTATATTTATGTTGGGATTTTGGTCTTTTTCTTATTGATTTCTAAGTGCTTTTTATATATTAGAGATATTAGTGTTTTGTCCATGATATGAATTAGAAATATTTTCCACTTCTTTAAATTTGACTTGTGCTTTTTTCCCTACAGAAGTTTTTCATATTTATGTGGTCAGAGTTATCAATTTTTTATAGATTCTGGACTTTATATCATTTCAAGGTTATAGGCGAACTTCTCTGTTGTTTTTTTCCCCTAGTGTATTTATGGTTTAATTTTGAAAATAAAATATTTGATCCATGTGGAACTTGTACGATATGAGGTATGGATCCAACTTAATTTTTTCCTAGATGGCTACTCAGTTGTTTTATTGAATAACCCATATCATTTCCTCACTGATTTGAGATACTATTTTATCCAACCAAAGTATGGTATCATATATTCCCATATATAATTTGGCTCTGTTTCTAGGCTTTCTTTTCTGTTGTTCCATTTTTCTATCTGTATATGTATTATATATTACCCTAATATTTAATTGTTGAGGCTTTAGAATATACTGTACTATCTAGTAGGTATTGATTCTCTCATGAATCTTAATTTCCAGAGCTTTATTTTTTCTTATTTTTCATGTGAACTTAATAATCATATTTTCCAGTTTTATTTTTTTTTAAAAACTATTGACATTTTTATTGGGATATTGTAAACATTTCAGACTTATTTTCAAATCTTTCCAAATACAATACACTATTTAAGACCCTGTCTAACTCAGCTAGGCATGGATGCTTGTAAGAAATGCATTAAAAAGCTGGGTGTTCTCGGCTGTGTTATGGTAAGTGACATTTATTCACTTAACAGTAGATCTCACTTATCCTTCCAACATTTCTAGTTGTAAAACACTTGTCATCTCTTTCAAAGACATGAGAAGTGGAAAACAGAAAAATTTCCAGATGGATAATGTTTAATCTGAAACAGTAGCCTCCAAGCCTATCCCAACCTCAACTTTTTACCTCCTGTCCCATCAACAGAGCAATCCTATCAACCCCTGAAAATGCCAGTGTTCTTATGGGTACTGACTTATACCTTTGGCTTTAGGTTTCCAAAAGGCCCTTTATGTTCTTCATGCGAGGTCCTGGGCCAGCAGCCTCGGCATCACCTGCACACTCCTGAGTCTCACCCCAGACTTACTGGATCAAAATCTGTATTTTTAACAAGATCCTGAGGTGGTTCATATGCACCTTACAGTTTGAGTGAGAGAGGAAAAGAGATCAGTAGTTCTCAAAGTGTGGCCCTGACAGCAGAAGTGGCATTCCTTGGAACCATGTAAAAAACTCACATTCTTGAGCCCTGCCCTCCACCTGGCCTCGGGTTAGGTCCAGCTCTTCGCTTTAACAAGCCCTGTGGATGATTCTAATGCACGCTGATGTTTGAGAACCACTGCTCTACGTCCGTGATTCTTCATCTTGGTGACATATTAGAATCACCCTGGGGCCTTTGAAAAAAAACCCCATGCTAAAAGTACATCCCAGATGAATTAAATCAAAATTTCAAGGCTCCAGGCTGAAAAATCAGTATTTCTTTTTCATTTTTCAGGTGATCCCAATGTGAAGCCCAAGGCGAGAACCACTGTTGTTGTCTGGAACAATGCTTCTCAAACCTAGTTTGCATTAGGATCACTTCAGGATCTTAAAAAAAAAAAAATTATTGATGCTCAGGATCTCACCCAGACAGGTAAACTGGCTTGGGTGGAGCTAAGAATCACTTTGAAAAAATTGCTTTCTCAGGTCAATCTACTCTCCAGCCAAGCTTTCAAACCACTGCTCTAGAAATACCATTTCCCCTCATAAACTTCAAATCATACAAAAGAGAATCAAGTTGGGAGGTGATGGAAGACATATAGTTGTTATTTCCCATATATTTACTGAGCCTTTGCAGTTGTTAGGCAGGTTACTATGAAGATTAAAAACAAGTACAAAGTATAGTTCTTGCCTATGAGGGGAACATACAATCTACTGGCAGAAAGACCCACACATATTTCACATTTAATGATTTGAAAGGAACACATCATTCTATGTTGACTATACTTCAATAAAACAAGTTACCCACATCATTATATCACTGTAGGTCAAGCAAAGAATAAGAGTAAAATGAAAGAAACGTATGTTAGAAAATGAAACAATTTTAAATATAATTAGCAATCAGCCCTTAGACTTTGGAGGATTTGGAGGAAGTGCTAGACAAGTCAATGGCCACTTCAAAGACTTATTTACTAGCTTAAAGACTGAGCAAGACTAAAATGCTTGAAAGGTTCCTCCTTAGCACAATGAAAAGGAAATTATGCTATGGGTAATTCCATACAATCAACTCACCCCACTGCTGTTTGTAAATTAGGTTATAACTACCAAGAAAAATTAGCAATTAAGAAATCAGCAGTTAAAGAGTTTAAAATCTCTTTTTTGTTTTTATTATTGGAAGTAAAATTATTTCTTTTGGCTTACTTACCTCTCTTTCTAGAGTGGCTTCCTTTGAGAAGACATTTAAAAATAAATGAAAAGCCTTAGAAAAATGATTGGCTATAAACATTTTTCACAGATACAGAGCTGTTGATTTATATTTTAAAATAAGCTACCAATGTTGAAAATTCTGTTTGAATTCGGCTAAGTATTTGTTTTATGATTCAGCTAAATACACTATACCAATTCCTTTGTTCTATTATTAATTACAAAGGCAAGGATGTGACATCCTCTTTTAAGACTATTAAAGGGAGTTCTGAATTAAGAAAAAAATCACAAATGTTCACCCACCACAATTGTTTCCCTTGTTTTATTAGAAAATACTTACAGGTTAGAACAAGCTAGAGCACATTAAATAATACCAGTTTGACCTGGGACTGGGTCTAAGGGCATCCCATTTAATGTCATAACCTCTCCTTCATATTTGAAAATGACCTTACATTAGTCGGAGATGAATTTCAAGCTGTTTCCCCAATCAGACATATCCAACCAAGAGGTACATTGTTAGGATCTTTATGGGCACCCATGAAATACAATTAGGCTTTTACTAGCTCCAACAGGTTTTGAATTCATCATCACAGATAGAATTTACCCTCAAATTGATCAGAGGAGAAAGGGAAGACTTTTATTATTCCAGTTTTATAGATGGGGGACTACGGTTTAATCACATCATTTGTGCAGAATAAAGGATGGTGTAATGATGATCGATGGGGGTTGGGAAGGGAATAGAATCACCTGGATATTAAAAGTAAAATACCTCATATGTTGTCCTCTGCCCCCTCCCACTACCACCCTATACGTACGCAGAATGTGAGTTGAGAAGACCTGTATGTAAGTTGCTGTTACGGACATGAGTGTGTCACGTCACCACCAATGTACTGGGGGCATTTAATAGGGTTGAAAACCAGTGCTATAGTGGAAACAAAGGCAGCCAACACAGGTTCAAACCCTCAGTCCTGTATTTTGTCTACTGAAGTGTGCAATTAAAAAAATAGTGTGGTTCCTTGAACGGCAACATTTTGGACAGAATAATTGAATTGAAGCACTATAAGCCATCGATGGCTTTTATTTTGCTCTTAAGAATTTGCAGAATGATTCTCGATTCTTCAAAGAGGGGCATGGGATAGGGCACTGGCCTTTCTCAGTGGTTACAGCATCATCACCATTCTCAACGGAAGTGGTACCCAGCCATTTCACATGAACGCAAATTCCAGGGTAGCCCTTGGAAGAGATTTTTAAGGAGCCGCTACGTACCTGTTCTGGTTGAGTTTCCCCCCTCTTTTTGTTGTGAAGTCGAAGGTAAGAGTCTGTTTTAGGAGTGGGTAATCCCAAAGTCAGCTTGTTTTTCTCCACAAAATGTTGTCTGGACTTCCTCCGCCGAGGGCCACGGGATCCTGGCAGGAAAACCTCATTATGTGAACTTGAACTCTTAAAGTACCGAGAGAAGGTGCTGGACTTCGCTTCCAGGTCACTGTCGCTCAGCCCGGAAAACGGCTCGCTGCCGTGGGCGCCACGCTCATAGTTTGGGCTTAAAAATTCACTACCAAGTAAAGAGGCTTCGCTCCGTGGGCTCCCCTCCTGTTTGCCTTTCTCCTCCGGGAGTTCCATCGACGTCTCCTTGGAAGGATAGAGTGGTTCCAAAGGCAGATTTTCTGTACAGCTGTCTACAGACTCGGGTACTGCGTGTAGAGCCAATAACCTGCCCTCCCTTCTTTTATTCTTCCAGTTTGGGTCATATCGGAGGTCTGAATATTTGTCTTCTAGTGGCTGTTGGCTGCCCAAAGCAAAAAAGAAATGTCAAGTCCTTCATTAGAATAAATGTACTCATTATATTTAGTGGTCATCTTGAAATCAGTTTCCATCTTTCTCCTATGATTTTCCTTTTACTATCTGTATGTTAAAAGACATATCCCAGGCTCACAGGCCTCCACACTATACCCATAAGGGCAGAAAGGTCTTTCTTATCTAAGTTCATTGAAATACAGCATGAAAATGGGGGGATCCTTAATTTCTAAATGCTGAAAAACAAATGTTAGAATAATGTTAAGCCAGTGAATCATTGTGGTTCAAGGGAAACTATTACTTATGCACACTGTAAGTATTTTAGCTGGTGAGACTAAAACTGATTTCACACTTCGGCTGTTTATCTAGGAAGGGAAGTGATGCTCATCGCCTGAGCACTGTCTGCCTCATCCTGCCCCTTTTGTGGGGAAAGCAGTCCAGACTGAATACCCACATAGCTTCATCCTCCTTTTACTTTTACTTTTCACTTCACTTTTACTTTGTAGATTTTGTTGAATGTACTGTAGAAAAGTCCCTAGCGTTGAGAATCAGATGGAGGCTCACTGAAAAGCTCTTTGTTCAAACTGTCTTGGCTGTCAGGTCCCTGCACACTAAACTCAGCAGACAGTTCAGCGTGTGCTTTAAGCTGTAGGGCAGCCTGAGTGAATAAAAGGTTAAGCATATGGTCCTGCCAAGGGGAGTGAACCAGTCCATAATCAGTGCATAGGCCCCCCACCCCCACCCCCCTGACACACAAAATCAGGACATTCTTTCCCAATGATAATCTCAATTTGTAAAGCACCTCCCAGTCTTAACCAAAAAAAAAGAAAAAAAAATACTGGCAACATGGCATATTTAATGACCCCTTGATCTTCAAAAGCTAAATGGGAGAGATTTTCCTTCCTTGAGCACAGTAGATACAATCCTCTAATCAAAAAGGAAATGTAAATCACCTAGTCCTTTTATGTTACTTGACATTCCCAATTACAACATAATTTTATGCTGGGTAAACAAACTAATGATGCCCTTAGTGCTAATTTGCTTTTCTTAACGTGGACCTAGATTTCTTTGATTTAGTGTAAAGCAAAAAATTAGATCAAGAAATCCAAACTCCCAGGTCTTGCTAAACTGTCATTTTGAATTTTTAGTTCACATAGTAAGATGGGAGACTTCTTTGATAGGCTGCTCATCTTTTTTCCACCAAGGGAAGAGAGCTGATATTCTCTTCTGGCAAAATCCCCAAATGGAGATGGTCCATATTTGTCAGGAAATCATACATCAAATTGTGCAACCCCCAGCCTCCAAATTCCAAAGGGTTACCTGTGTCTGGGCTGCAGATGGCGGTTTCTCCTGTGTGGCTCATTGTATCTGTTGGTCCTGCCTTTCACCTGGCTGGAAGGGTCTCTCACTGGGCATGTGCAAGGGACACAGAGTGGTCCGGAGGGGTAAAGTCTGGACTTGGAACCAGACAGACCTGGGTCAGACCTGGGCTCAAGTTCTGGGTCTGCCACCACTTATCTGTGTATCAGCTGGCAAATAATGCCATCTCTGAGCCAGTTTCTCTCATCTGTAAACAGGGATAGATTATATTGGTTCTGTTTATTTCTCAGGATTACATAAGGATCAGAGTGAGACTATCTTAATTAGCGTTCTGTATTTGTGCCGATTTCACTATGAGATTCTTGCCTCTTCAGGAGGCCTGGGAGGCAGGGACCGAGGGCGAGCCTTCCCTCCCCAGCCTCTGCCCAGCTCTCAGCCCAGAGGAGTCAGTAAGTACTTTTAACCAGCCTCTAAAAATACTCTAATCAACACAGATATAGCATTGTGTATCTTTTTTAAAAAAACAATAATAGGAGCCACTGTGATGTACATTTGGTAAAATGAAATAAAATAATTAACTATAAACAAACAAACAAAAACCTCAATAGTAGTAAATTAGAATTGAAACATGCAGAAAAGCTTCTTGCATTGGACCAAGTTAGTGAATGATTTTAAGGCTTAACTTGTACTGAGTTAAACATAAGATTCAACTGTGGTTGTTTAGGTGGGAAAGGGAAGATTGAGGTGTACCCCCACATGTCTTTAATGATGAAAAAGGTGCTGTGTCCTCAGATCCATGACATGTTGGAAGGGAAAAGTGAATTTAACTTTCCTCATTCATGTGTTCACTCACTTGATTCAACAGGTATTTATTGAGCATTTACTAAGCTAGGGGGGACACAGTGGTGCACTCAGAGCCTAGCAGGGGATACAGACAAGAAAACAAAGCAATTTATAACTGGGGTGATGAGTGTCCCGAGGAGGAGCATGGGGCTCAGAGGGACATCGAGCCTGTCCTGTGAGGCTGGGGAAGGCTTTCTTGGGGAAGCTACAGCTTGGCTGAGACCTACAGCTAAGAAGGGCAGGCAGTGTATGCCAGGCTGAGGGAACAGCAGTAGAAGGCCACAGAAGGGAGACAACACAGTGCCTTCAAAGGACGTATCTGTAGGGATAAAATGGAGGTGGGAGGGAGGGAAGGTTGAGGAGAGCTCAGGATCAAGCAGAGGTGAGATCTTGAGGGGCTTCTAAACCCTTTGAAGGAATTGGCCTAACTAAATTAACATAGAGCGGCTTTAATGCAGCAAAAATAATTTAATTAGGAAAGATGTAAGCAACACATAAATACTTTTGGATCCCTGAAGTGATGAGCTTTTGGAAGGGATTATTTACAGAAGCTCTAAGGTCTTCTTTTGGAAAGTCTGAGAACAGGTAGTCATTGCACTGTTTAAAGCCGAGGCTGGCAATCTTTAAAAGTGACAGACAGGTCCCATTGGGATCACTGCTCTGCTACTGAGGGGGTGGGATGTGGAATGCTGACTTAGGGAAGACAGCACACACTACTGCCTGCTGACCTAGGGAATGCTTATAGTGACTCTTCAGTTCTTTCCTTACAACAACCCTGCAAGGGAGCTACTATTATTATTCCCATTTAACAGATGAAGGAACTGAGGCTCAGAGAGTGTATGTAACTGTCCCTGCATCACAGGGCTAACAAGGAGACAGGATAGAGACCCTGGCAGTCTGCCTTGGGACCTGGCTCCTGTCCATTAAGTTGCCCTGTATCATGCAGCTATTCCCACAGGTGGTTGTGAAGCAAGGGGTATTCCAGCGCCTGCCTTACGTGAGTTAGTCAATTGGTCAGAGTCAGTCAACCAGCCAACAAACATGTACTGAGCAGCGACCAGGTACTAGGCACTGAAGGCAGAGTGATGAGCAAAACAGAAGCAGGCTGATGGGTCTTACCTGCTAGTGAGGAAGCAGGCTTTATGCACCAGCTGTAACAACCAAGTAATAAATTAGATACATAAATATGGAATATTATGGGTATTTAAAGTAGAGGAGAGAACCTTATTTATTACTGAAACTATCTTGACCTCTTATTTCCAGATTCAGTTGCTAGATGATATGCTAAAGTCCATTCAAGCCCTATTGTTCTATGATCCTCTAATAAACTCACAAAAGAATCAATAACCGAGGAATGCCCATTACTTTTTTTTTAATAGGAAGTCTTTACTTGATCATATGGGTGAATGTTGAAACCACAGTGCTGTTCATGTGAAACCTTCATAATTCATAAGATTGTATATCGGTGATACTACAAAATAGATACATTTGTTAAGAAAATAATAGGTAGTCTTTAATGATCAGAGCAAGTGGGTTCCCTGACTTCCATCTCCACAATTATACTAAGAAACAGCACTCAGACTGGTCAAAATATTTAACCACCATCAACTGATAATGGCAAATCTACAGTCATGGCTATAGACCTTCCTGAGTTGTATATGATCTCTGTGGTGCTTGGTTTATCTGAATAATGACATGGAGCATCCTGGTCCTGAGAAATGGTACAGCGCAGTGTCTAGGGATAAGAGGCCTGGGATCTGACTGCCTGCACTTAGTTCCTGGTGCCACCAGTTAGTGGATGAGTGTGGGCAAGGTACTTAACTTCTCTGTGCCTTAGCAGCCTCATCTGTAAAATAGGGATAAGACAGTGCCTACCACATTGGGTTGTTGAGGGGATTAAGTGAGTTAATATACATTTGACCCTTGAACAACACAGGATTGAACTGGGTGCATTTTTGTCCAAAAATAGATTGCAAACATTTTAGGATATTTGTGACAACTTGAAAAAACATTTTCTCTATCTTTATTGTAAGAATACCGTGGGTCATATGTATAACATACAAAATGTGTGTTAATCAAACTGTGTTATTGGTAAGGCTTCTTGTCAACAGCAGGCTATTGGTAGTTAAGTTTTGGGGGAGTAAAAATTTATACTCAGATTTTCAAGTACACAGGCGGTCAGTGCCCCAAACCCCGTGTTGTTCAAGGGTCCACTGTATATGAATGTTTCGAGCTGTGTCATTGACACAGAGCAAGAATCCAGTAAGGGCCACCTAGGGAAGCATACGTCCATGAGTGCCGTCACAGGGCTGTCTGTGCCTGCCGTGTGTTATATCCGGTCGCCATGACATAACATTGCTGTGTATGGTGCTTCCTGCTGATGGGTCCCAAGAGGTTCTTCTCCCCAGACCTCAAGTTATTTCCAGGGCATAGAGTTGTCTCGTGATGCACTAAGTGGCACTTTAGTGGCCTGAAAAAATTAACACTTATTTTTAAAAATCCAGTTGTTTTCCATGACTTTGGCCCCATGGAGAGTCGGTTTGAACTGTAATTTAGGAAATGGTATTAAGAAACGTCATTTCATCCACATGATGAAATATTTGAAAAACTGCTGAAAGATGAGGAGGAAGGAAGGTAAAGCTGGGAGAATTAAATCACAGTAGACCATCAAAAACAGCTATAGTTTCTGGCCTCCACGGATTCCCATCCTTAAAGGCCCACAGACGCATATCACAAACTACAGAAAGACTTATGTTTTCAAGTGGAACCTACAAAATATGGAGGGCTTTGAAACAAACAAATGAATTGCTTTGGCTGAGAAAAATAGTTTTGAACCAACCATATGAAGAGAAACTCTAATAATGTAAACACACGAGATTAGAATTGGAAAAAGTGGCTCTTAGAAGAGCTTTAATTACACTGCACTATTTACACTTACAATGACCGTCTTAAAATCTCCCCTTTTCCCCCTTTCTAGATGGAAACCGTATGTTGAAACAGACAGGAGGTTGTGTTTTGCAAAATCATGAGCATGGAAAGCTGTAGTGTTTCACAGAAACAAATCTAACGATTGAAACAGAACATGATACTAAAGAACCCCATTGTTCTGAGCTTGTGTGCTAAGAAGCTCAATTATGTGTTGTGGTCCAGGTCAACACAGGGGAACAAAATGAGTGTGAAGGGCGGCTTCTGCAGCAATCATCTGTACACAAAACATGCACCTCTTCTCCTCCCCGTTTGATAGAAAGGTTATACAGACAATGAGCACACAACCCTTTTGTTACTGTTCAGACAACAGATGCCAGGTCTCCTCTTCAGATGCCTAGGTAAAAAATGAATGCATAGAGGAAGGGGAAGGTGGTCTCATATGCATATGCCATGATGTTTGCTGCCTTTAATGGACCGTATTTGAGTACTTACTGAACTCAACTTCAAACAAAATAAAATCACATCTCCATTTAATGAAAAGCCTGATTCAGTATAGCATTCAATCAAAAAATTACTAAAATTAGAGCGTGTTTCTAGTACAATTAACATGCTTTGCACTCATAATAAAATATTCAATAACTGGCCATTTTGCTTGTTGAGGGGGTGAATAAAAGCATTGCTATTAATCATTTAGCAGTTATTTATTTGCCACTTTAAGTAGGCAGTTAAATTGAAACTGCACGTTATTATTGATTTAGGTTTAATTTAATCCTTTTAAACAGAACAATTATTCCCAATTTATATGCCATTAAATCTTTTATGCATATGAACAGCAAATTCAATTTTCATTTAAGTGTAAAGTTTTTAATGCTTCTTTAAGGAACTATAAAACTGACAATTGTTTCCAAGGATTTCTGAATTCTATGCTCATCTTGGTCTTTTTATCAACGGCTTTTAAGTGAGTAAAATGAAATAAATCCAAAGGATTTAAAAGTCACTTTTGCAAGTATTAAATAAAATGGCTCTACAAATATCCTGATATGCTTCATGGAGGGTCTTTATAATGCAGAAAATTTCATTTAATGCAGGCATTTATTCTGCTAAGAAAAGTTAAACATTTTAATAGAAAAAAGTTGCTTTAATGAACTGAAGGTCAAAGACAGTCTACAGAAACACACTGAAGTGAAGGGGCTGGATTGTTACCTTGTAAATTTTATTAACAGCAATTATATAATTTGGATAATTCCAACCAATGTTCCTTCTTTACCTTTGACAGCAAATCCATGGCTGCAAAATAACCAGATATTTGCCCCAGTTTTTTAAGTACTAGTCTTGATTCAAGGACAATCTGTGAGCTAAATTAAAATAAATGATTTAAGGAGGGCATGTTAGTAATTGCAGTGTAAAATTCTAGTACCTCACTTCTATTAAGATTACCTTATGTGAAACAGAGGCTTCATCTCCACAAGGGAAATGCTGTATGACAGTATTTAGAAACATAATTACTCTCAATCAGTGAGAGTTTATGATGCTCATGCCAGACGTTTTCCATGGAAGGCTTGGATGTTCTTTTCATTCTCCAAAAACAATGGCTAAGAGACAGAGACCCAGATTTATAAAATTTCTAGGAGCTCACACTTTAGATAGAATTTCTTGTATTTTAAATGCCAGATATTAACAGCCTTGGCACTGCAAGGTAGTCATGATATCATGAAAAAAGCAAAGTGATGGATGAGCCTGGGTTTTAGTCCAGATTTTGCCCCTGACCAGCTCTCTGCATTCGGGCGAGTCTCTTAACCGCTCTAGGCTTCAGGATCCTCCTTTGACAATAAGGGGAGTCGGCTGCTCTAGGGCCCTGACGGCTCTAAGAGTCCATTATTTTATTCATTGGGTCGGGCCTGTCATGAGAAGCTTAGCAGTATATATAATGTTGGGAAAAGCGTTTTTTAAATTCGGTACACTAAAAAGTTAGTCAAGTGCTCTATGTTTCCCAGACTTACCTGGGAGTAGAAATAAATTAATATAGTCAAGTTTATGAATTCAACTATCCCTTTAGTAATTTGGTTACAATCTTTTTTAATCCTCTTGACAAACAGGATTATAGGTGATACGCACTTAAATTACACTTTGTGAGGTTTCAAATTCACTATTTACCGATTTTAACCCCATAATGCATCCCAGCTTTGAAATAAGCTGGAAAGGAACTCTTGCTTGTCTCTGAGGGCAATAAACCCCGAGGCACGGTGGCTGTATGGCATTTCTAGTGGGGATTCTGCCTGTAATAGACACAATTCATGCCCATGCACACTCTTTACTTCCTTCTCTGACTGCTCATCTGTCACAATGGCACCAGGCCTGCTCTGAGGAGTGTCCCGGGGTTTAACAACGGCACAGTTGGTCAGCACATGAATGATCATAAGACGGAAATGACTAATACTTATGACACAGTCACTTCTCTGCTAGAACTATTCTCCTGTGATCAGAAATACATAAAATGCTAGTAGCTATCCTACAAATACTGTGTGAAACCCCTAGAATAGGGATGTAGTGTAATGTGTTTGAAGAGGTTGGCTAAGCAATGGCCTTAAGGTGAAAATATATTTAATGCAATAATGCAGACAATAGAAATCAACACGGACAGATGTGGCTAGAAACCCATAGGAATGAAAGTTGACTCCTGAAAACTGTCAGAATGTTCTTAATAATACTGAAATATTAAACCTAGCCTCAAGTGTGGCCTTTACTCTCCTAATAATGCAAAAAAAAAAAAAATCTCAACATTTATGAGAGAAAGTAGCCTACCCTCAGCTTGAGTAATTTCCAATGTGTTCTAGAAAACTGGGAAATTTGAACGGAAATGAAAGTGCTGACCTTTGGTCTTTACAAGACTCTCTTTACCCACTGGTTTTGCTGTCCAGCTGTGCTACTAAGTCCTAGAAATCATCATTCAGTGCTTCACCTGATTCTTGTATTATTAATCATAAACAATATATATGAAAGTACTTGAGAGGAAAAATTATATACCGCCACAACACAATAAAAATGCAAGTTATTACTACTGAATCCCTTTCTTTCAAACATTTTCCGAATATTCAGTTTAACAAAGAATCTCGTCATTGTGCCTATGTTCCATGCAGTAATTTCTGGCATAAGGTGGTTTATCAGAGAATGGAATCTTCTGGAAAGGCTATGATTCCCAGCTGATGAGAGGGAAAGCCATCTACAGACCACACTTCTGTTTCCCAGGAGAGGTACTAGGCACATAGGGTGCTATGACCCTGATGCCCAAAGTGAAATGCAATTCATGTTTGTTTATTCTCAGGGCACAGAATCCCTTAAAAATTGTATTACTTTACTAAAAATGTGTAATTTTACATGCATTATTTACTCTGGCCTCAGTCCATACTGATGTGGACTAATATGGCCTTTAGTCCATCTTGAAATTGTTCTATCTTTAATTTTTGCTAGATAAAAAACTGAATCCTTTATCAGATCAGCCCTTGATCATCTATCTAGATGCTTATAATTAGAGGCTTGGGGTTGGAGTTAGGAGAGAGTTCATTCAGTTCAATGCCGGCTCTGCCGCTTAGTAACTATATACAACTACACAGGGCTCAGAGCCTCGGTTCCTTATCTGCAGAACAGGGTTAATAATGCCTAAGAGGCTCTTGTAAGGATAAATGAGATAGTATATATAAAGCAAATAATTCTGCAAATGGTAGCTAATTATACTTAAGTATACTTACATAAATAAGACTTTATTAAACACATATACTAGGCACTGTATGGCTGCTCTCTGATTTTTTTTTTTTTTAACATATAAGGTTTCAGAAGGCCCCAGGACTGAAGAGGTTATTTCTAATGCTCTAGGAATTATACTGATCTCTTTCTTCGTGAGTGCCAAGTGCCATAAGGCTAGTTCTGGAGTGGGGTTTAAGGACGAGGTGAGGGTCCTCCCTCCACTCTTGATTCATTCACTACGGTCAATGCTGCTCCAATTTCCACTAAGTAAAAGGTTTTTGCTAATCCATATACATTGAACTATGGCTTGATGTGGGGGAGTCACAGGGAGTAATTGCTTTCAGAAAGTTCTAGTAACATCAAAACACAAGAATAGGGCTCGAGTGCTTCATCGGGAAGCTCTTAAAACTGTTGCTTATAAAAGCAAGAAGAAAGAGATTTCCCTTGGTTTTCAGGCAGCGTTCGGACTGATATTTTTGGACTACTATTCCCAGAATGCCAGCTACCTTGCAGAAATGAAAGCTTACATGAATTTCACGTTGAGAGACTGAAATTGATTTGTCTATTTCGTGGCTCATAAACTACTCACTTCCAAGCAACCACACCTAGGAAAGGTTTCCAAGACTAAAGTGAAAGAAGCCAGTAACTAAACACTCACCTGAATAACACTTTTGAGTCATTGTTTGGCTAACGGCTTCAGTCCTGTTTTCTTCTGCAGTGGAGAACTGGCCCTCCTAGTGTTCAATATACGAAGCACTATACAGCCAGTTACTAGGGTTAATGCCCCTTCTAACCCCGAGATTATAGTCTGCCACTGAAAATTGCTAAGGCAAATCAACCTAAGGAAAACAGCATTACTTACAGATCTCTGAATCAGAAAGCCAAGTCCCTAACCATCATCTTGACTTTTGTAAGAATTATTCTCTATTTTGAAATATATCGAGTGGTATTTACATTGTCCTTGGGTAAGAAGCTAGGGTTATAGTCAGGTCCCTGAGAAGAGGAAAACTCAGCACTGGGGAGATGAGGTCATTTACAGGATCCTTGCATTGGGTTTTCATTCTGAAAGTATGACAAGGACACCTGTCTGCGGCAAAAGATCGTTCCTTCCCGATGCCCCCATTTCTGCAAATAAAACTACTGCCATTTATTACCTAGGAGACTATGGCTCTCGTAGATTACAGCAATGATAAAAATATGATTTAGGGCATAGACTCAGTGCCTGAGTTTTATGCTCCACCACTCACTAGATGTAATAAGTGGGTATAACCTCTTTAAGCTTCATATGCAACCTTTAAAATGGGATCAGTGTCGCGTCCGCCTAATGGGCTGCCGTGAGGATTAAATGATATAATACATTAAAGTGTTCAGCACAGTGGAGGGCTCATGATAAGCATCCTATAAATGCTATTTATTGTTATTAGAACCTTAAAGTAATACTTGGTTTCCTTTGTTCCTTTAGTCACCATGGCTAATTTGTCAATAGCCCTGTTAATTCATTCATTCAATCTACCTACCCACCTCTACTAATTATAAAATACCTATGAAGGAAATGAGTAAAAGATTGCTAAGGAAACACACGCACATAAGGATACGGATGGGTTATTTCTGAGAAGGAAGACGGGAATGGATTTGAGATAGGGAACAAGGAAACGCTATCTGTAAAATTTTATGCACTTTACCACCTCACTAAAAACCCTTTCTAATCAACAGCTTTTAACTGCTTCTATATTGTATCTTTATCATATCATCAGTATTTTCATTAAAACCTGAGTAATAGCACACTAACTTATATTCCCTTGTATTTTTTGGTGGCTCATAGCATAGAGTTAACTCCCCATCCATTCTGATTATTAGAAATCAAATCTTTCTATGAACGTATAAGCCCCTGGGAGGTAGACCTCTTCTAGCCCCGGCGGGATTGTACTCCCAGAATGTACTTTTCTGAAATTCACAGCCCACCTGGCAGATAGGCAGGCCAGATCATTTGACAGGTGAGAAGTGAGCTGCAAAGAGTTAAGGGTCTTACTCCAAAAATTACACACTAAACAGCAGTGCCTGGACCAAAGCAAGACCGCCTCACCTCAAGTCGTGGTGCTTTTTTATTCCAACCTTTTGAGAATTTCTCCAAAGTCACTGCAGTGGAGACACTGAAATACAGGCAGGAAATAAGCATAAGAAATGTACCTGCCCTTATTAATATCTATCCTGTCTTCTGCTTTTTTTTTTTTTTATTAAAAAAAATATGTGGTAAAACCTGGCTCTTAGCTGCCTTCAGGTGCTTGGAGACCTGTCTCTCACACGTGACAAGGTGCTCACTGTGACAGTCTGTCCTTTCTCTCACTTGGGACCATACCTGTAACTGTTTAACAGTGCCTCTCGGAACCCACTGTTATGTTACCCGAGCCAGTTCCTTACCTGGTTTTCATACCATCGTCCTGACTGTGGAGGATTTCCCTGCCTTCCGTCTGGGCTGCTCCGAAGCTGGCTTCCCCCTCTGTCTCACTCAGGCTTCCCCACAGAGGGCTTCCTCCCTCTAAGCTGTCAGCCTCCATATAGTTGTCCAGGATTCGGTCTTCAAGTTCAGACTGGGACTTAATCTCTTGCATGAGGCTTTCTGAATCAGATTCCAAGGAGTCTTTTGAAATCAGGTGTAAGTCTTCTTTCTTAAAAGGTGGCTCTCTGGACTGGATCTTTAAGCTGGTATGAAGGGTAGGAGATCGGCTAGAGAGCTTGGGAGTTAATTTACAATGACTCATCTTGAAAAAACACAGGCGAACAGAGGAGATCTTGGTGGACAGAAGCAGTTGGCTGAATATTTACAGGTGTGGTTCACAAAAGCATTACCTAAGAAAATTACATTTATGTCACTTTGTGTTTACTGAAAGCTCTTTAATTCCAGCGTTAATCAAAAAGTTTAACAGCAAGACAACCTTGTTGAATTTTCTGCTGGCTCTTGTATGTACCCTTTTGTGACTATGAGGAAGGTTTATTGGAAAGGCTATTGTGTTTTTCTCTGTACAGAAACACATCTGATGTAAAGCTGGTAATCGAATGCAGCTTTATTGAGGAAATCAAATGGCCGGATTCCTTTTTCTAGCCTCCAATGGCCTGTTACAGATAGGCCTGGGCAAAGCCAAATGGTTAATTATGGAGAATACTTTGATGACCTTATTATGGAGAATACTTTGATGACCTTATTTCAAATATCCAGGGCACCCATACAAATGTCTCATGTTCAGTAGAATTCATGGGTGGAGTAAAACTGGTTCAGGGTCTAATTTTTGGAAAGTAAAGGAGGGAAGGGTGTGGTGTCCATAGCTGGAATTGTAATGAGGGAATCAGGTTTGTTCCTAGGTGATCACTACAATCATCAGTAATAATGATTAAAATTGTTCAACAAAACATTTGGAGGCTTTGTGAATTCTGACACTGAGTGATTCTTAGCAGAGTGGGTGTTCACCTATGTGAAAGTGATGTTTTCCTGGGGAAGGTCGGGTAGGTGGAAGATTGGCCCAAATAACAGTTAGGGTCCCTTGTAACTCCCTTAAGAGTATGATTCCAAGTGAGCCTTCCCTGTCTCAAAGGGCTGTTTTATAAAGACCCAAAATGCTTATGGAAAGGGTGCTTTGAGTTCATGAAGGATTGAAAGAGACAATGATTTTGGAATGTGCTTCCTTTCATCTCTACCGAGCCTTTCTGTGTTGCTCTCTTCTATTGCACTGCCTTTATGCCATTTTTTTCCTGCAGGTCAGATAACAGAAACCTTTACCGTTAAGAGCTTCCTGTAAAATTTATTTAAGGACTTGCTCTTGTTCTTTTGGCAAATCCTAACTTAAATAACACGAACTTATTCTTATTTCTTGCGCTGCTAATAATGTTGACCTTGTTGCTAATGTTTCCAAGAAACACCATCATCAATTCCTTGGAGGAAAGCACCTTGACAAACAAAACAGACAAAGGGTAGCATTCATCTTTAAATACATATGAAGTGGGGTTTTTTTACTTCCAAGTTGTAAACTTGGTAGTAAACTGTTGGTAAACTGTTGGTAAACTACGATATTGTTGTTTACTATATTACTGTTTAATTGATTTTGCTGTGTTGTCTCTTATTTAAAAAATACATATTGCATTCTACCATATTATTTTAATATAAGCAAATTAACTGTTGCTTTTTAGGGTGTTTTTAGAAAGCAGCAAGTCCATTAAGTACTAACATATTTTAAGTGAAACAGTTT
The DNA here is from genome assembly GCF_030020395.1 of Manis pentadactyla. Lineage (NCBI taxonomy): Eukaryota > Metazoa > Chordata > Mammalia > Pholidota > Manidae > Manis > Manis pentadactyla. Next base: position 8,939,389 of record NC_080031.1, on the reverse strand, counting down.
GTATAAACACCAATTTCACAGTACAGTTCAAGTCACTGTACTTGGGATCTTAAAGAAACAGCTTAAATAATCATTATATTTCAGTTTGGAATTACTCTTTCATGAACTAGATCAGTGCCCTAGTGTCTTTTCTTAAATGAGATGATCTAGAGTTTCTTAAGAATTAATAAGTAAAAAAGCAATGTCCTACAAGAAGGTAGTGATTTTGTTGTTAACAGATGACATTCGGGAGAGTATGAAGGGCGCACAGCCAAATGCCACAAAACCTGGGTCTTTCCTAGAGGCCTGATCTTATAAAAGCTTGAGATGAAAGGAGGACAAGCCAACAGCTTGGCTAGATTAGGAAGTGGGCATTTTAAATGCGAAGAATGTGGCTCCCTAGTGGCACGACGGTTTTCACTGACATTTCTGACGGCGCGAGGCTGACAGATCCCCTGGCCAGCCCGACAGGGGTCTCCCTGACGGTATCTGGGCGCTGGGAAACGGCCAGGGCCCGGGTCTAGTCCCCTGGCGCCGGGGAAGCGAATGCCCCGCTGGAGGTGGGAGGCCAGCCCGCTCGCGCTCGCCCAGGGGAAGGGCAGGGCGGAAGCTGTGGCCCGGCCTTTTGTTTTCTCCCTTTGCCTTTCCTCTGATGAACAAGATCAGCCAACAAGGGCGGGTTGAGTCCGGGAAGTGACAGGTCGGCGGCCCTGCTGCCCTGCACGGGACTTGACGCAGGGCAGGGATGCTCGGGGGGTCCGGGAGCCAAAGCCCCTCCGGTCCCGGCCCCAGATGCCCTTCGGCACGGGCTCCCCGGAGCTCTCCCGCCCCAGTTTCCTCGGGGGTGTCCTGCTGTACCCCCACCCCAGGGCCAGCCCAGGCGGTTGCCCTCCCCGGGCGCGCGCCCACCGCGTTCAGGAGGCCACCGCCCGTCACCTGCGCCGAGCTCCGCCGCGACCTCGGCCTCCCGCATCCTCCGCACCGCCGCCAACAGGGCCCCGCCGCCTCCCTGCGCCCCGCCCCGCCCCGCCCCGCCCGCGGCCCGGCGCTGCCCTGGAGACCGCCGCCAACAGAGGCGCCCCGCGCCCGGGGCCCGGCAGGCTGCGGGCGGGGCGCCCGGGGAGGGCGGGGCCGGCGCCCGGGGACACCCCTGCCCACCCAGCTCTCGGAGAGGTGCCTGGCCGCCCTGACTTTCCAAAGTTGGAAAGCAAGGAAAGGCAGGCCGCCGGGTGGAAGGAGATTGGCGGGGCTAGGGGGGGAGCTCCTGCAAATCGAGGAGGAACAGCCACGGAGAGTGGGTCAGTGACTTCAGCAGGAACGTCACAAAAGAAATCCAAAGGACAAGCAAATAGCGGCTGTTGAAAAGATGCTTAATAATCAGAAGAGGGCACATTAAAACCACAGTGCATATCCCTCCATCCTCACCAAATGGGCATATATTAAAATATCCGAGAGTGCCCAGGGTGGGGGAGGATGTAGGACAAAGAGCCCTCATTCGCGGCCCACACAAGTGTGAAGGGGCGCAGCCACTTGGAAAAATGGTTTGATATTAGCTAAGATATAAATTCCCTATGATTCAGCGATTTCACTTTTAGGTATATACCCCCCACAATTTGTGTGCTCATGTGCACCCAGCAACTGGAAATAACTGTCCAACAATAGAGGTTGATTGTGCCATTCCACATCCGCCATACTATTCTGTACTAAAAAACGCATGAAATACAGCCTCATGCAATGACACAGAGGCATCTTAAGAATATAATACTAGTTTAAAAAAACCCAAATACATAGTGTATGATTTTGTATATAAAAATTAAAAACAGGCAAAATTAAACTTAGGGGAGACCTACTTAGTGGAGAAAACTATGAAAAAAGCCACGTAGTGGTTCTCCTAAAGTTAGGATCCAGATCAGCCCTGGGAGGCAGGATGGGAGTGTCCGGAGACAGCGCTTTGGAGATTGTATTTTCTGACTTTTAATGCCAGCTGGATACTCATTTTATAACAGTTCATCAGGCTATACATTTATGAATGTGTAGAATATTTTACTTATTCAAAAAGGCTTCAAGGAAAAGTAGAAAAAGGAAGTGTTGGGAGTTACATTTGACAGCATTAAAAACCACAAGTAGATTTGAGTAACTTTCTTCATAGAGGCAAGAATAATTCATTCAATACCAGTTGCCTCATAGGCAAGCAAACAGAAAATTGTAAATTAGCTTTATTACTCGATTTTGCTAGTTTTTATTCTGCTTTGTAGCAGACTTAGATTAAAAAAAAAAAACCTTGTTGAACAGCAGGAACCTTAAGAGTATACAGTGGGGCCTCGGTATAAATCGACATTAGAACAACTGCAACCAGACAAACAAACCTAAAGCAGAAGGTTTTATTCCTCGGAGCAGCTTCCGGAGAACGTTATGGAAGCAACACCGTGGTGCGTCCTTTGCCCCTTCGCATCTACTGGTCCGAGGAATTGATGCCGTGGTTCTTCACGCCCGTCAAGCGCTTTCTGCGTTATCCAGAAAAGATTTTATTCTGCTTTCCTGGAAATGAGGGGTTCCTGGATGATTCAGGAGTCTACCAATCCAGCAGCCGCTTGCAGAGACCAGTCACACGCAGAACGTGGAGTAAATACCCCGAGCTGGATTTTCCTCCCTTCTCCCCTGTAACGGCCGGCTGTCCTGATCGTTACCTGCAGGCTGTAGAGGCAGAAGCCACACCAAGTTATTTATTTTAACAAACAATGTAATGTGAAGATGAACTGAAAAGTCGAAAAGGGAACACAGGTATTTTGGGAATAGCAGCTACAGGAAGCAACTGGCACGGGTGTTTCTGGGGTGAATTTGGAATTACAGGTGTTTAGAAGTTTGGAGGAAGGGGCTGGAGCTGGGATCCAGGCCTCTGAGGAGGACGAGCTCCCAAGGTGGGGAAGGGCTGGCGTCTTTCAAATGTGTAGCAAAGCTGATTCTGGGAGTATGGGGGAAACTGCAATCAGCCTCTGCTACTGAAGCAAACTGAGTTTCGGGGATGAAAAAACCTCTGCTGGGGTAACACTGAGAGGACGGGGAAGCAGAGCTGTGTCCCTTTTGCCTTTCTAGCCTTGCAGGCTCCGTCTGGCGCCCCCTACTGGCAGAGCCTGACAAGGAGCGGCTGGAGAAAAAGAGGTTTGCAGAACTTGCCTGGGTCAGAACAGAACCTGAGTGTGTTTGAGAGATAATGACTTAATAAGCAACGCAGTAATACTCTGGTCTTCGGAATTCTTCAAGATTAGAGGGTGCCCAGAAAGCCATAAAGTGCATTGTTTTTATCTGCTGGTATGGTAATAATGATGATGATTTCCATATGAATAACACTTCCCCGGGGTTGCAAAGTGCTGTTCCATCTATGATCTGTTCAGAATTAAGCTGTCAGTCTGATCCTAAGCTAACTGAAACACACAGAAGAATGAGGAAAACAAGTCAGAAAGTGATCAAAGTAGGTTAGTTCAGTCATAGTGATTTTAAACCTTCCCCACCCACCCCACTGCAACCATCCCTTCAACTCCCTGCTTCTATTGACCTCTCGTCTACTGTTTGTCAAGCTCTGCTTGCAAGCCCTTTCCTCTGCTCGTTTTCTCTCCTGGTTTAACTTCTACTCAGTCCACGAGACGTAGCTCAGCTCCATCTCCTCCAGGAAGAATTTTCAGAGAGTCCCCCTGCACAGTCCTCATGGCTCTTAGATTAGGTTAGTTCTCATTCCAGGGCCATTTTGTCCCCTGGGGACATTTGGCAATGTCTGGACACTTTTTTTTATTGTCATGTCTTAAAGGAGTGCTACTGGCATCTAGTGGTTAGAGGCTGGGGTTGCTTCCAAACATCTAGCGTGCACAGGACAACCTCCAGAACAAAAACATTATCCACCTAAAAATGTCAGTAATGACAAGACCCACATCCTTGGTCTGTGGCCTCACAGTACCCAAGCGCATGCTTCTACCTGTATGCATTCCCATGTGTGGTAGTGCATTATAATCACTTGTTAATGATTCTGTTACCTCCTTGCTATATAACAAGCTCCCAGAGAGCAAGGATCGTGCATGGCACTTAATAGGTGCTCAATAAATATTAGAAAAGAGTCACAATACCTTAACAACTTAACACTTTAGTAAAGGGTTATGTAAGTGCAGCCCACCACACCTTTAATAGAAATACATTCTTATTTGGCATAAAACTAGGATGATTTGACAGTTTATTATTAAAACCCAGGACATATTCAATAATTTTAAAAAGATGCTGTTAATAGGAATGAACTGAAATTGTGGGTTGCTAGAAAATGTGGTCACTCTATGCATAACTCTTGTAAGTTTATTGTTTGGTTCCTTTACATATATGTTAAATTAGAAGGAGTAAAGTAGGACTGGGTAGAGAAGTGGACTGTGAGGGCAGGAAGAATGGCCAGTACCAGCAAGTGAAGGAACAGAAGTGTCACAAAAATAGGAGATGTTCAAGAAAACCAAAACAACCCGGGGTTGTTTGGTGCGGGCAGCAAGCAACCTTATAGGTGGAAACCCTGTGTAGGAATCACAGTGTTACAGCAAGCACAGTGATAAATTTCATAATGATTAATTTTAAGAAACTCATATAGAGTAGATCAATGTAGTAAATACTGGCTAGAAAGGTAAAAATTATGCAATATATTTTACGAGGGATTTTATCCAAAATATTAAAATGTTTAAAATTTCAAGGGATAAACTCTCAATCATCCAAAAAAAAGTATTTATTTAGAGTGACCAGTCTTGAGAAGTTTAGAAGACTGAAGTTCTAATCAGTATGTTCATATAGATAATGCAAGTCAACACGCAGAAGTAACCCTAAACCGTTCTGGAAGAATGATCGGACAGCTGGGGGAGGAGATGGGAATTCTGCATGGCTGCCAGCAGAGGCTTTAGGAACCAGGTGATCCTATAGGGTAGTTCTTACACATACAAATCAATGAATTGTCAATGAGTGCCTTATGCATACCATTATCAACTCAGTAAATTATCAGTGAGTGCCTTATGCATACAAATCAATGAAGTATCAACGAAGAATGAGTGGAGAGCTGGGGGAGGAGAGACTTTAGGAACGAGATGGATCCTGTAGGGTAGCTCTTATGCATACAAATCAATAAATGATCAATGAGTGATTTTTCTTCTTTTTTGCTTTCTTGATTTTCTTAAAAATAGTTTTACAACATTTTTATTATGGAAATTGAAGAACAAGTACAACACTAGGGAGAAAAGTATAATGAACACACCTGTAGCCCTCTCTCAACTTCAACAAAGATCAACATAAGAGTAATCTGGTTTCTACACATGCTGTGCTCTACTCCCAGTAAATTATTTTAAAGCAGATCTCAGCTGTCATATGATCTCATCTCTAAGTACTTAAGGATGTATCTCTAAGAGATAATTTTTAAATAACTGCAATAGCAATATCTAACCTAAAATTAACAATGACTCCTTAATATAATTTAGTACTGAGTCAGTGTTCAGACTCCCCACATTGTCCTCCGCATGTCTTTTTATAGTTGGTTGGTTTGAGTCAGAATCCAAAGAAGTTCTACACAGTGATTTTTAAAAATAACAGCTTTACGGAGATATAATTCACATACCACACAATTAAGCCTTTTAAAGTGCACCATTCATGTGTTACAGTATATTCTTGGAGTTGTCCAACTATCACAACTATCTAATTCCAGAACATCTCTCCCCCAAACCCCCATATCCATTAGCAGTCACTCTTTATTCCCCTCATCCCTCAGCCCTTGGCAACCATTAACTTACTTTGTCTCTATGGGTTTGCCTGTTTGGGACGTTTAATATAAATGGAATCATATGATATGTGTTTGTGTGTGTGTATATGTGTGTCTGGCTTCTTTCACTAAGCATGTTTTCAAGGTTAATCTATGTTGTAGTATATATCAGTACTTCGTTCCTTTTTATTATCAAGTAATATTCCACTATATGACTATATCACATTTTATTATCCATTCATCAATTGATGGGCATTTGGTTTGTTTCTGCCTTTTCACTATTGTGAATAATGCTGCTGTGAATATTCATGTACAAGTTTTGTACGGACATGCATTTCAGTTCTCTTGGGTATATACCTAGGAGTGGAGTTGCTGGAGCTTACAGTAAATATGTTTCATCTTTTTAAGGAACTACCAAGCCTTTTCCCAAATTGTTTGAAACCTTTTACATTCCCACCAGCAATATGAGAATTCCCCTTTCTCTATATCTTTTCTAAAACTTGCTATTGTCCATCTTTTTATCATAGCCATCCTTGTGGGTGTGACGTTACATCTCATTGTAGTTTTCACTTGCATTTCCCTAATGACTAATGATGTTGAGCATCTTTCATGTATTTATGGCCATTATTTTACTACACAGTGACTTTAATGATGTATTTCAAATTTCAATGAAAGGGTTGTTGTCTGAGCAATTTCTAAAAGCAATCAATACATTTTTAGGTATCATATAATGTATTTACATGTTGCAGGTGATCAATGAATTTTTAAAGTATTATTATGAACTCATGAGTCTTAATTTGTTTAATATGTCACAGTTTTTTCTCCTTTTGATGCTCAAATTGTCCTATTTGGGGCCAGTGGAAGTCCCTGAAGGGTGTATGCAGATTGGTTTCTGTGTCTAACACAACCATGAGAGAGTCTTTGTTTAGCTTCCTTGCTCTCTAGTACAGAAAATTTCCGGTTCATCTTCATACATTTCTTGCCCCAACCTGGGATGTGCCATTTGTTCAAGGAGCCTTGGATCATTTTATTGGGAATAATATTTAGGGACTAAAGATGCTTAATGGTTACTGGAATGGTTATTGTCTCCAGGCCTTTTCTGTGGAAAAAGGTAGAAAATACTTTTCTTTTTTCAAGAGAAAAATAAGTTATCAATGCATGTTTTTGTTTCCAATTCAAATTTAAAAATACAAAGTTTTTACTTATTTGACTTTATATTTATGTCTTTTATGCTGAAAATTGGCTCCAATGATATTAATGTAATTTATGTACTTTGACCCAATATATATGTAAATATACTTTCAAAATGGCTCTACCAATATTGTGACTAACAGCATGACTCTTGAAAACAGTTTAAGATTTGTTTGTAGTTCTTTTTCTCATTAGGGTATATCCTGATGACAATGCAGGTGAATGTCCGTTTTAAAGTAACTCAAACTAATTCTTCTCTGTGTTACAGTTTTTGAAAAAGAAGTTAATTTGACTTTCTGGTTTACTTTGGAAATGATTGTATACATCATTTGCATAACCTCAAAGTCAAAACCATAAAATCAGGTACATTTAGAGAAGTCTAGTTTCTATCCCACCTCTCCATTCAGCAACCGCTCAGCTCATATAAGTGAGGATTGTCGTTGCTTTTTAGCTTATCCTTTCTTTTAAAAAAATATAATCCAGTGTGCATATATTTATGACCCACCCCCTTCCTCAGATGAATGGAATCTGTGTAATCTCTTCTGCACCTTGTGTAATGTAATACTGCATGGTGTGCCTAACCAGTTCCCTGCTGGTAAGATACTTATGTAGTTACAGAGGTGCTACAATGAAGAACTTCTGATCTTGTGATGTAATAAAAAATATATATTTGCTCTTCATCTTGGTACCTGGTGCAGAAGTCCTAAAGCCCTTGTAATTTCCTCAGTGATAAGGGTGATAGGAGCATCTTTTATTATAGTATTTCGTCTTTATCCCAGGCTCAGGCACAGAGCTTCTAAACCCCTTGGAGTTTCCTGAGTGACAGGTGTGTGTGAGAGGAGTGTGTTTTCTTATTCTTAATAAGCCAATTTCCACCTTACCTGAGTTTATGATAATGAGCTGACCCTTGGTGGGCCGTTAGATAGTTTCAGGATGAGGGCTGGTTACTGGTGGTTAGAGGATTGGAATTTTCAGCCCCACCCCAACCTCAGTAGAGGGCATAGAGGATGGAGATTGAGTTAATCACCAATGGCCAGTGACTTAACCAATTATGTCTACATAATGGAACCTCAGTAAAGACCACTAAATAATGGGGCCCGAAGAGTTTCTAGGCTGGTGACAGCATCCGTGTTCCAGGAGAGCTGTGCAACCCGGCTCCATGGGACTGAAGCTTCTGTGCTCAGGACTGTTCCAGACCCCTGTACCTCTCCCTCTGGCTGTTCATTTGTATCATTTATAACATCTCTAATAATAAGCCAGTAATAGTAAGTAAGGTGTTTCTCTGCATTCAGTGAGCTATTGCAGCAAATTATTGTACCTGATGGGGGAACCTCAGGAATCCCTGATTTGTAGCTGGCCTGTCAGATGTACATGTGACCCAGGACTTGGGATTTGCCTCTGAAGTGGGGACAGTCTTGTACCGAGTCCTCAACCTGTGGGGTTTGTGTTAACTCCAGGTAGTTAATGTCAAAATTGAATTGAAGTTGAATTGTAGGACACCCAGTTGGTGTCTAGAGAGCTGGTGAATTGGCTGGTGTGGGAAAAAACAAAGCCACACATTTTTGTCCCAAGTATTGTGAGTAAAAAAATGGTTCATAATAGCCTTGTGATATGTCAAGTTATAATTTTGCCATTTAGCTCTGGGTTAGATTCCTAAAATAGGGATTGTCAGATCAAAACGTAAATGCTGGAATTCCATTCCTAGGAATTTACCCAAAGAAAACAACTCAGATTTAAAAAGACATATGCACCCCTATGTTTATTGCAGCACTATTTACAATAGCCAAGATATGGAAGCAACCTAAGTGTCCATCAGTAGATGAATGGATAAAGAAGATGTGGTACATATACACAATGGAATACTATTCAGCCATGAGAAGAAAACAAATCCTACCATTTGCAACAACATGGATGGAGCTGGAGGGTGTTATGCTCAGTGAAATAAGTCAAGCAGAGAAAGACAAGTATCAAATGATTTCCCTCCTTTGTGGAGTATAACAATGAAGCAAAAGTGAAGGAACAAAATAGCAGCAGACTCACAGACTCTAAGAAGGGACTAATGGTTACCAAAGGGGAGGGGTGGGGGAGGGTGCAGGAAGGGAGGGAGATGGGGATTGTGGGGTATCATGATTGGTGCACATGGTGTGTGGGGGGTATGGGGAAGACAGGGTAGCTCAGAGAAGACAAACGGACTCTGTGGCATCTTACTACACTGATGGACAGTGACTGCAGTGGGGTATGGATGGGGACTTGATAATAAGGGTGAATGTAATAACCACATTATTTTTCTTGTGAAACCTTCATAAGAGTGTATATCAATGATACCTTAATAAATAAATAAATAAGACATTATTTTACATAGTCAAATTTATCCATTTTACCCCCTCTTACTTCTGAGTCATTCTAAGGGAAGTTTATCTCACTCACAACTATAAAACCGTCAATCTGTGTTGTCTTCTAGTATTTCTATAGTTTCATTTTGTACATTTAAATCTTGCATCCATTTGGATTTTATTTCTGGTTTATGATGTGAGCAGTACCTCTAATTTTACCTTTTTCTATATGGCTGCCCAGTTAGTAAAAAGTTGATCCTTTCCTACTGATTTGAGATACCACCTTTATCACATATAACATTTTTTATTTTGTAATATTAATATTAAAACATATTCCTATAATTGCTATTGATTTTATTATGAGATGAGGTGATCAAGTTCATTAAAAGTCTTCAGCCCCACTGAGTCTTTCTTCAGTAGTAGACCCTTTGTGCCCTATTAGTTTCAAAGTTAAAATTCTGTATACCAGTTATCAGGGTGCTCTCAGTAAACACACCGGGACTCAATGGTCTCTGTGCCACTGTCTAAAACTAATATAGGGATGAAACAATGAGTCTAAGCTAGAAGAGAAAAACACGAACACTAATTATATACTTATTAGTATCTAGTACTGGCCTAGACACTTTGCTTGCATTATTTTGTCTCATTTGATCCTCATACTAATCTTGTGCGATAAGGATTGTTATCCTCATTTTACAGATGAGGAAACTGAAGATGTAAAATACTATTCATGACCTAATCCAACTAACCACAATTTGGGAATAAAGTATTTGTGGGGAGCAAAAGAGTGGGGGCATCCTTTCATTTTAAAAAGTAATATTGATTTTTTGTTTCCAGAAAAGGTGGTAATCCAATTTGAAAATTTGCTCTGGACAAACTGAGGCTTAGTCTTCTCAAACCACATTGGAAGTCACAGAATTTAGTATTTTTCTAAAGAGACACAGTTTTAATTTCACAAATCAGGACCTAATTCGATAGCAGCATTCTGTCTTAATTAAAAACTATGACCCATTGTTTCGTGGGGCTGCAAAGACCTACCAGAATTATTTTCTCTTTTCAAATGTCAAGACAGAGTGCACCTACAAAGTTAAGCCTCCCTATAATTAGGCAACATATCTTTTTGAAAAAAAAAGACTGTGAGGCATTTGGGGAGAATATAGTAATTTTTTGCTGCCTTAGTTTTGGTCTGCTTCTATCTGAAAATAAGATGTAGAGCAGAAAAGGTAGGGAAAAAATTAACATATTTCAGCAGGTCTAGAGTAAAGATCTGTGATGACAGATTTGCTCATGAACGCATTACAGGAAGGAAAATGCTCTCTTAGAAGGTGTAACATTGTAAAAACGGAGTTACATTTCACCTAGATCAAAACCCCATTATAAATAGAGCAAATTACCATGACTTCAACCAGGGGAAGTAACAGGGGATTATGTTGTTGGGTTCAGTTAGTGGACTTGTGAATGATGAGCAGTTCAAACCATCTTCTTTATCTGCAGGGAGCCTCACGACCTGATGTGCGCTCAGTCTGTGGGGAGTGTAATTTTGCTATCTGTTATGTTCACCTAATGACAGACGGTACAAATGACGCCTGGGCCTGGAAGATCTTGGTTTGGGTTTTCTCAAATCATTTGAGGGAAAATAATATAAGCATCCTTTTGACTTAGTTCCCCAAAGTCAAGATTAAGAAGGATCATTAAAGAGAAATGTCTTAGTTGTTCTTTGGCTCCATCTTCTAATGAGCAAGAAATGAGCACGAAATGTTCCCTTGGGAATATAAATTATATGGAAAAAAGAGGCAGAATCTTGTTTTGGTCTCTTTAGGAACCAGGAGATTGGAGTTCTAATCCCGAATGTCTTACTAACTAGTTGCATGGTCTTTGATGGCTGAGGAAACCTCTCTGAGCCTCAGTTCCCTCATCTATAGTACAAAAGAATTTATCGAGATCAGTGTTCCCAAAATTGTTTTTGTTAGTACACTGATGTGCCATGAAACAGCTGTTTTATAGCTCAAATGGTGCTCCAGTTTAGAGCTGGAAGTAATTCAAAATCCAGTTCACCTGGTTTAAATACAATCCGGAGTTTTTATCTCACTTTACAAGGAATTCTGAAAATTCAACATCTTAACAAAATCATCAAGGATTCCATGCCCTTCTGTCTCTTCTATGGCGTCTTCATCACATTATCTCAGATTCCCTGATGGGGTTAAAATAGCCATGGCAGTTCCAGGCATCACTTGCAATTATGACAACATTTTGGAGGAAGGAAAATGCGTTCATTCCGAGAATCTCTTTTTATCATTAAGATACATCCTTCCCAGAAGCCTCCTAGGCACTTCCATTCATGTCTCAATGGCCAGCATGTTTCATGTATCCAAGCCTAACCTGACTGCCAGCAAGGAGAAAATGGGACTGGGACTGCTTCTAGCCAGTCATGATTTCTCTTTTCTCCGGGGATGGGGCTCACCTACTCTGAAGCACAGGATTACACGGTGTGGGCTGGATACCAGAACAAAACCACAGATCCACTAGAAAGAGGGAGATGCTGACAAATGGCCAGTGGGTGGGCAGCCATCATGAATTGCTTTATAAGGTTAAGTTTGAGTTTTGCTGGCTTAAATGAATCTAGACAGATTCCTTTGCAAGAAGACTTTTAGAGCCTTTACTATGCTAATGTGCATCACCTCTATGAGAGACATATAGTTAAACATTCTGCAAACTTGTTTTGCCCCAAAAAACTTTTTTTTGTTTTTTTTTCACTGAACACCTGTTAACATTTCTAGGCCACCACTGCTTCTCAAAATACATTTTAGGAAATGATTGAAATGACCCCAAAGACCCTCGCTAATTATAATCTTCTATGATAATACATGAAAGCAGATTCAGATTTGTTGAGATAGGAGAAATCTATAAACATAGTTTTGTATTGGTTAGGGTCTCTGCAGGAGACAGGTGATACACTCAAACTGAGCAATTTGAGAAGACTTAAATGAACTAGTTACAAAATTGGGGGGAACCACAAAAGACAATGCAGGATCCCTCTAGGCTTGATGAGGTGAAAGAAGCAAGTAGATTCCAGAAGCTGAGACAGAGGACAGCCTGACAGGAGTTGGGGCCTCCAGCCAGGGGACAGTCAGTACTCAGAAACCTTACACACTGCTGGTACTCCACAGTCCCCAGCTGGTGCCAGGGAGAGGTCAAGGGAGCCCACTGATGTAGCCTAAAGTGTTGGTGTCCCAGGGCACCCAGCAGGTAGAAAAGGGTGGAGAATGGGGAGGGGCAATTGAAAGGAATTGAGCAATGACAATGGCTCAACATATTTCATCTTAAATATCCCCCAGGAATCATCCTTATATAGCAATAGAAGGAGCATAACACTGAAACCAGACAGACCCAGAGCAGCATCTGGGCTCTCTCTTTAACTAGCTAAATAATCGGTGTAACCTCCTAAGCCATTTGGAGACCCTAGAGTATCTCTTATATGTCAAATGTGCATCATAATACCTACCTTGAAAATTGTCGTGATGGTTAAATTAGCCTACTCATACCAAGTGTCTGGCTCATAGTTGGCTCTCTACAAACGTCGTTTTTCCTTTACCTGTCTTCCTTCTGCTATTTGCCAAATAAAAACTGAGAAGCTGCTACGGGCTAGGCACTATGCACGTTGCATGTTCTTCCTTCACAGGATGTGTTTGGCCTGTGCATTGGGGTGTAGTTCTACACAAGGTAGGACTAGATGACTCATAATGTCCTTCTGCCTCCAGGAGAATGTAATATCTCTAGGTATTATTTCTAATTTCTAAATTAGCTTTAATGATAATATTTCTACTTCAGCTGTGTTTTGAGAAATGTTGGTTTGCGCTACCCCGATCTGTTGCAATCACTCAGGGAGCTTTAAGGAAAAAAAAAGCAAATTCCAAAGCCCTGGCTTTAAACCTGCTAAGACCAGTCTTTGAGGATAAACCTGGGGATCCCAGTTTTATGAAATCCTCTCAGGTGATTCTGGCCATTGGCTACGTTTGCTTATCTCTGCTTTGCATGGTTCTGTGATGTTGGCACCTTAGTCTGGCCTCTTGAGTAAAAGGCACTGGAGTAATGGATACAGTCCTAGTGAACGTCCTTTGGGGGGATTAACCTGCAAGCATAGACTCAAAGTAGCAGGACACAGAAGCAAGGTTTGATCAGCCATGACCAGCACTCTGAAGAGAAATTGTTCATCTCTGGATTGTCCACAGGATATGAATGATTTGGTAAATGATTTCTGTCTCAAAGTGCTGCAAAACCATAACTGACATGTCTCACCTTGATGTCTTTACTCATTAAAACTCTTAGAAATCAGGACATCCGTTCATTCCCCTTTTCCTTTTTCACTTCCCACTCTTCCCTAACAACTCAGTCCTCAAGTCACTGAGTGGGGAACAGCAAAGTAGGCGTCCGCAGTGGCGCTGGTGGGGAAGCTGTGGAGGCTGGAGAGGGGTGGCTGAGCTTGTGTGGGTGAGGGGAGTGTGTGGACAAGTGGGTGGCCAGGCTTCCATACACTGCAGCTCCCCGGTGGGGGGCATCAGAGACCAGGCATGGTGAGGAGAGCAGCCCATTGGTGGGCTGGGGACACAGCATGGGGGCCAGACCTGTGCAGGAAGAGGAGGGCGCCTTCAAGGAGAACAGGATGGTAGCAGAGAGGAGAGACTGTTTGCATACAGGGATTGAGCAAATCAGTATACATTCAGGGTAATGGAAGCCACGTTTTCCAGAAAAGATAGTTACAAATACAGGCCAGGAGAAAACTAGAATAAAGTCATGTTTTTCAATAAATAGATTTAAGTATATGCATGCACATAGACACATATATACAGATATATGTGTGCATTCTCTTATATTCCTAAGCTTTCTATACTGAGAGCACTTGAGAACAATGATACCCACAAAACAATGCGTACACCTAGCTCTGGGGTCTTGGCTTCTAAATACCATTTTCCACTAAAAGGAACCAGGGATCCTTGGAGAAATGGCTGAGTACAGGGCTGAGACAGGAAAGTGGAAGATAAGCCTAGAATATTTTGTGCCAGAAAGGAAAAAAATTACAAACTCAAAACATGAGTGTGTGTAGACAGTTGGGGATGATATTTTAGAATTAGTTTATTTAGATCCAGACTAGGAGAAATGTTGTAAATAAATGTCTGAGTTTGCTACACCTTAAATAAACTGATAGAAAAAAAAAAAGGCTGTGTTACTTTCACATGTGAAAGTGAAAGGAGGAAGCACAGCTTAGAATATGACCTCCAGAAAAGCCCATATACATTCTGCTCTTTGTTAAATACATTCTTAAAAGCACCCATTAGGTCGGTAATCAGTATGTTAAATTCACTGTTTTCTTTTGTACATGTTTTTGTAACGAGGTGTCCTGGTAAAAACTTTGTCTACCAGATCAGCTCTTGCGACTTAGCAAGAAAATCAAAACTTTGGGCCTCCCTTGAACTCACGCTTGGGTTTTGGGGCAGTCATGTTCATTATTTAAAGCTCATTCACTGTTATGCACCACGTCTCCCTGGCACCGCATGGCTGGTTCCAGCTCCTTCAAGTCCTGCCCGAATGTAAGCTCACAGGATTAAGGAGCTTCGTTAGACCTTTTTCATCCCAAAGTTTTTTTTTTAAATCTGGAGACCAGAAGGAAAGATTAAAAAAATTTTTTTTAAGTAGTTCTAATAGGAGACTAGAGCTCAGCATCAAAAACTTCTGTTCCTTTTGCGGTGAGGTGCTAACTGGTCACGTGGACCCTGATCCTGAGGCTTAGGAGACTGCCTCCTGCTGTGAAGTAGTGTCACGTATAATAGGCTGTTTCTTTTTTTTAACTACAAAGATTTATGTCCATGGTTTGGTCCTCATTTTGCTGCTCCGAATCCCAGTCAGATTACCACGGGAGGATACCATACCACATTGCACACAAACTGTGTTTTTCACGGGGTAGTAATGATGTTCCTTCCCACAGGCTGCGCCACCAAGGTGACAGGCAGCTGCCCTGAAATCCTATTTTCTGTTGCAGGGCGTGCACTACACGATGCTCTCTGGTATCCAAGTGTGCTGTCCTTCTAATTTTGCATTTTGTGCATTTTCCTTCCTCTTTGTTTTTGCTTCTGAGTACCACTGTGTGATGTAGTTCACGTAGCTCTTAGAGTGAGAAGCTGAAAGAAAAGCATGTCAAAGATGAAAATTTATTTAGAACAGTGTTGTGTGCATTTATCCAAAACATTCTGATGGCCCGTGGTATGTTCAGGTCCACGTGCGAATGTCTTTAAAAGTCAAATCTGGAATCCACTGATGCATATAAATGATCTGAACACATTGCTGTAGTGTAATCTTTTAAGAAGTCTTGTTATATAAACAATATACTAATAAACCTGAAATAAAATATATAGACATTTCTGCTGTGGAATAACATATGTGTTGCTGGAAAAAATATGCATTGCTTTTAGCAAACTTTCATACTAAAAGTACCAGGGCTTAAGGGAAAAATAGGGTTGGGGTGGACCACTCAAAGCTTATGTAACTCTGTACGTGGAGACAGCTCCAGAAGACACCTGTTAGGTGAGTAAAAGCAGTAGTTGAAATTCTGAATTTGAGGGCTCTGTAGGAAGGAGGACAGACGTGGAGGTCGGAACCCCACTTCCCATGATCTGTGTCAAGGCCCTGGCAGTGGACCTTTCAGGAGAGGGAGCCTAGAGTGCGGGTGCTCATTTTAAACTTTTGTTAAAATTGAACTGCCGAGCACCTCTGCTTGAGCCGAGGGCTTTTCGTTGCCTGCTAAAGGTTATAATTCTACTCCCACTGTCTTGGTTCTCCTTGCCTAGGAAAGTCAGCGTAGGAAGCAATCCAATTTATACATTATATTGACATCATCCTCCTACTTGCCAGTTGAGTATGAGGCGACTGACGGCATAGAAACATATGTGTGATACAACAGACCATATGTAGCTCACCCACATTTTCCCCTCCACCCCCAGTTTTCACACAGCCCCGCTCACTGGTGCCCCTCTCCCTGCTAGTACCACTATTCTTTTCCACTTCACACCCTACTAGGTCAAAACCCAAAAGTCAGAGGTATTGAAAAGACAAGCTTCCTGCAAAAACCTCAATAAAGCCCATAGAATCTAGTAGCAAAGCTCACTGCATTTCTGACACGTGTAATAAACTCAAATGCATAGAGGTTGGGCAGTATAAGACTCTTGCTTGACTACAGTCCTAGCTGCTGAAGATCAAAACAAAACACACACACACAAACTCCTCTTGGGCTCTTCTTTTTCTTTATATATTTTGGTTGACGCATTGCAATGAAGTAATCCCAAAGACAGGAAGCATTTCTACTTGAATTAGTCAAGACTTGTATTCATGTATTCAATATAAATTTATTGGACATTCCATCTGTGCCAATCCCTGTGCAGGAATCTGGGGTTACACACAGAGCAAATCCAGCTACTCAGGAATATTGTGGTAGCTAAACAACACACCAAAAATGGCAACATGGTAGATAAAGGCGTATGTGTGATGCTCTGGAGCTCTGGAGGTACGTCCAGGGGTGAGCCTATGAGCAACAGTGAGAGCTCAGGGATGGCTTCCCAGAGGCACATGGTCTTAACTGTTTTTACTTTTTAAGATGCACTTCCTTATGTTTTCTGAGAGGATTTAGGTAATTGACTTCCTAGCACTAAAAATCAAACTTTTATTTTTACCCTCCCCATTAAAGTCAACAAAAAGATGAACTTCATTTTTCAAATCTCAGGTCACAGGGTTGACTTACTTTGGCCATTTTTCTCTTGGGATGATGTTTCTTCATTATTTGACCTTGATTTGTAACTTTCTAGAGTGTGTTCTGAAATTTCATTTTCTGCAAGAAGAGAAAATTAAGTTACTGATTCTTGGTGCCACAGACATCATCTGTATGGAGAAATGAGCGTTTGAATAAGATGATACCTCTGTTTTTATACAGTAACAGACTTATCACTTCACCTGCCATACGTCATGTCCTTATTCGTTCAATAAATCATTTTTTATTCTTTGCTATGATTCTTACAGGCACTGTGCTAGGCAGTGTACGAGTTGCGGATGTCAAATGACAGTAGATTAGAGTCAAGTATTGTCCTTCGGGAAGGAACAAGTCCAGTAGCCCTTAAAGAACTATGGGGCTGACGCATTAATGGGAGATTGTGAAACAATACTCTGCCATATGCCTCCTGCAGGTACAGTTGGAAACCAGACCCTGTCTCTATGTCTGTTTAGGATGAGAATATTAGTCTTCCGTGACGTCAGTCGAGAAAGACTGACAATAAACTAGGACAAGTGGTAGTTTTAAGAAGTTCAGGGCCATTCAAAGATGTAGTGTTTTACCTTGGACATAATGAATTCTCTGCTATTGGAGGTTTCCAAGCCATGAGTGGTTAAATCAGCACTGTCCAATAGTCACATGGATAATTAAAAATTTTAGTAGCCATGGTTAAAAAAACAGGTGAAATTAATTTAATAATATATTTTATTTAACTAGTAGATCCAGTGTATCATTATTAGACATATTATATTCTTATGTATGTGTGTAGACTGAGTCTTCAAAATTGGGTATCTTACCCTGACAGCACATCTCAGGAGTGACTGGCCACATTTCAAGTGCTCAATAGCCATGTGGTGGCTACTGTATTAGACATCCCAGGTCTAAATAATCACTCAGAACTAAAGAGGGACTTGAACCTGGCACACATTTATGGAATGAATTGAGTAGATCGTTATTCTAGTTATTAATATATACTTCTAAGGTCCTTTCCAGCTCTGATATGTGTTGAGTCTATGTGTTTTGATAGGTATCTTTCATGCTAACTCAATAATATATATGTATTTTTTTGCTTCCACTGATGACTTTTTAGCTAGAATGCTTAGGAAAAATTACTAACATATTGTGGTTGAGGGCGCCTGAGTGCATTCTTTCAGAGTAAGAACGGGACCAAAACAGTCAACCTTTGATTGACCATTCCTAGAATATGAACTTGAGAGTTGGAACCTGTGTGTCTTGTTCACAGATGTGTCCCCAGTACCTGGAACAGACTCTGGCACATAGTAGGTGCTCAGTAAATGCGTGAATGAATGAATGAGCTCTCTACTTAGTGTCCTTGTGTGAACTGAAGCTTCTGTCATTTAACACCAGTTCCCAGAGCTACTGTAGTTCCCTTAGTTATGCATTCTTTGGTGACAGTCCCTGGAAATTCACATCCTGTGTTTACTGCAAAACAAATAACTGCTCATGTGAATGGCAACATTTATCAAATAGATTGTGCAGCATCTAGCAGGGGAGCTTGGATTGACAGTGTTCCTTTTCTCTAGCCAATTGTTCCAGCATCCTTTAGCCTCCATTAGGTTCTCTGTCCACTCACCTCTTTTCCACACCACGTGGGCTTTCCGAAGCTTCATAATGAAGAGCTGGACTATGATGAGCAGCACGAAGATGAGGAAGCACACCAGAGTGAGCAGCAAGATGCCACTTTTCTTCCTCGTCAATCCCATGTGCCGCGGATGTGCTGCGATAAGGAAAATGAGCAGATTTTAGACTGCTTAAGAGGTTTTGGGGGGCTTTTTTGGTCACTGAGGAATATACACAATACTTCCAAAATCTAGTGTGGGCTACTAGGCAACTGACATCGAGAAACTTAGAAGTTTACCCTGCAAGTAAGGACAGTCATTTATTCTCGGAAAACAAGCAAACAGACATACGAATAAACAAAGCAATTCTGTGGAATGACCTGAACAATGTTTTTAAGTTACATAGATATTGAACCAGTCATTTTTCATTTCTAGAGAAAACATGAGAATATGGACTTAAATTATAGCCAGGGGATTCAAATTAGCTATAAGGAATGATTTTACAGCAAAGTAGGGTTAAGTAGCCAGAGAAATTGTTAAGGAGTTAGAAAAACTATGCAAATGAAGTGAGAACTCACTACTCTTGGCGAGGTTACATGGGGTCTTCCATGAGGGCCTCTGGAGGTAAACCAGATGAGACCTTCAAGGTCTTTCTCAACCTTAAATTCTGTCTCCATGGGCCCTAGTTTTGCTTAATGTCCCGGTCTTCTTTTCTCAACCAACAAGCAATTACATTGTGTTGGAGCTATAAGACACAATCCTATGCTCTAGGGACAGTTCTCTCTATATGCAAACAAATAAAAGAATACACACAAAAGAGGTAATTTGGGTAAATGCAGGCAGTGCCATCAAAATGGGGTTAAGGTTCACAGAAGAATATGTGTTCGCCCTTGTGATTCTCTGGACAAACTGATTTTGTGGAAAAAGATGCTGTTCAGATTTCAGCAATGTCAAGTCCGAGGATGATGGCAGAAAATTCAGCAAGAGGTATGTAGGAAATGAAATGGACTAATTCTCCAGAGAATGTTCTGGAAATAGAGATGTGGAAATCTTCTGCCTGGTGGCAACACTAACAATCTCGGGAATGGATAACCTTTTTAAGAATTAAGGAAAGAACCAAGGATGGAGACATAAAATCAGAAGTATAGCCGCACTTCAGAAGTCAGAGCTCTGAGGAAGGGAAGTTAGCTAATGGAGACAGAGAGGGAGCGGTTAGCAAAAAGTCACAGGACCAGAGTGTGTCTGGGAAGCCAGGGAGGCGACTAAGTCAAGGAGCAAGGGAGTGATTAACCCATAGAAAGGTCAAGAAAAATGAAGACGGGAAAGGGCCGATGGATTTATTGATTAAGAGGTTAAAATGTCAAGTGTTCATTCTAAATGTGGTGGGGGACACTTACCACTGGTCACATCAGGGTCCTGAGTGGTTTGTTCTTCCCCATCCTTGCCAATCTCTGATGTACTAGAACCTTCCAGTACTGCGACTGAGATGAAAGAAAGCAAGACATAACATATAGTGTGACTATATATGTATACATGATTATGATATGTATATATGTATACATGACATATACATATGCCTATGTATGGCATGCATATATACACATATCCTTCCAAAGCAGTTTTGGAAACCAAATTAAGTGAGACTCTAAAAAAACAACAAGATCATTATTGAACTACTGACGTCTTCCAAAAACAGTTGTAGATGGCTAGGCTCTTTTTGCCCTATTTTTTTAAAGACAGATGTTTATTAGACACTTACACTGTGCTGGTCCTCAAACTGAACATTTGGTATATATTATTTCTCACCACAGCTCTGAGCAGAGGCTTAGAGAAGTTAAGTGACTTGTCTAAGGTCCTGCAGCAAATAAGTGGTAGGGCTGATATTCAAACTCAGAGCCCAAAAGTTAAACCATTAATTATTCTATACTTCCTTCCTGAGGCAGTCCTGTTAGTGAGAAGGTCTTTAGGATGCTTCGAGACAACACCTGAACAAATGAAGAAGGGCGGCCCAAGCTTTATATAAGAAACCTAACAGCCTGAAATGCACAAAGTGATGATTTTTATGTTGAAAAATAGGCCCTGTTGTCATTCAAACCTATCCTTGTTTCCCCCTTAGAAGTGGAATGCACTGTGACGTTTTTGCTAGGGAAGAGAATTATAAAAATAAGAGATCTCTTTTTTTGATTGTGTTGCTCATCCTTGCAATTTTTTTTTTCTCTGCAGACTCTTGTTTTTAGCCCATTGCACAGCGCCACCATGTGGACCCTGAGGGGAATGAAACCACTCATTCTGAAAATGAGTGTTACTGACAGTAATAAAGTCGTGGAAATTGAAAGCTGAAAGGAAATTTAGAAACCATATTTCTTAAATCTTATGTTATATCTGAAAAGGCAGAACAGAAAATTGAAGTGGTTAGTAGTGGTGTAAGCCAATTTAAAGACAACTGGATTCTAAACACGTTTAAACATGTTGGATGATTAAAGCAAGTAATGTGGTTATTCTACTTCACACTATTTGCAATTTCCATTGCTCTTCAAAAAACTGTATGGTCCATACTGTTTTCATCACGGTTTGAAAACCCCAAAGATTTACTCTTAAATATTACTCGAGATAAAATTTTTTTTAATGTGATCTGATACTCAGAACTATGAAGAGGGTAATGATATGAAAGCACTTATCCCACCAAATGAAATTATTATGGAGACACTATTTGTAACAGCAAGAGGACATGGAGGAATTTACGCCTGTCTGGGTAAGGTTATCTCTCTCAAAATAACATCATAAATGCCTGCATTCATCTCTTCATTCATTCATCCATTCTGTGTTTTCTGAGTACCTGCTGTTGCCAGGTACCAAGCAGCTAGGTAAAATACAAAGATAAATATATGCTCATTGCCCAGCATTAATTACCTAGTAGGTTTGCTGTCTAAAAATATGGAATTATAAGCCAGGCTTTCTAAATTCCTCTGCATTTATAGTTCAGTAACATCATCAAAGACCTTGGAGTTCTTGACATGTAAGTAACCAAAGTGTTTTCAAAGATGATCTTGTTATGTGATGACAAAGAGCACCGGATCTCCAGACCCTGATTCTTTGTTCTTTGTTGATACCAAGTCTTTATTTTGTGTTTGGTCTGTTCTAGATGGGAAAACAAGGAAATGAGTCTCTCTAAAAATGAATTCGACCTTGCCCTTTACCACAGAGGAAATTGGAATATCACAACTTTGTGTGTGAAGAAAAATAGTACTCACCGTACAGGGCATTAAACACCCTAAAACTCCTCCCTCTGAGTGATTGCTCCTCATACGGAGCTTCTCCAGAACCCACAAAGCTGGAGTCGGTTGGAGGGGGTCTTATTGAACATTGAAGTATAAAATAATTCTTAAAACTTAGAACTGGAAAAGTCGACCTTCCCAAGGAGGCATGATTTTTTAAAGTTTTAATGGTTTTGACACTTACCAGGACTAGTGCGCTGCCGAGGGTCTTGAGAGGATAGAGAGCTTCTCTCCAGGGCATTGGAAGTTGTCTCTTGATCAGTAACTAGGAAAGGAGAGAAACAAAATTCTGTAACCACAGACAGCAATTTTACCCACATTGTGCTCAGTACAATAGGTTGGAGAATGTATGTCGTGGCTCCCCGCAGAAACCTCAGACTATGTGTTCTGCAGCTCATACTCTGGTTTTTGAATCTGTACCCTGCTGATTGCCCATCTGCTCAACTGCCTGGCTCAGAACTACAGCAGGCTGGACCTCGGCAGAGTGGTGCGTTTGGCAGTGGTAGGCGTAGAGTATGCACTGCCTCTCTCTATATATCCATTTACCTGTCAGTCCATCAATCTGTCTGTCCAAATACCATTCACACATCTATCTACTTATTTGTTAGTTAGGTGGCTTGGGAGTCAGTCTCAGACTGGATTGAATCCAGTGCTGTCACATGCTTCCTGCTGTGTGAGTTTGAAGAGGATGTCTAATCTCTCAAATGCAGAAGTTATGATAACCCAATTGTTTTATTTTAAGCCAGATACTAAAGAGATTTTCAAAATGTAGAACAATGCCATTTTTCACTAATGTTTTGGCATTGCAAGAGGTAGTTATTTTTCCATAAAAATATGCCCTTCTGTTCATATGCACAGGACTGATTTAAACATGTTCTTTTCAGTTTTAATTTCTAACAGGTAAATATTGACAGATGTAATTCACACGGGCAAAAGTTATTTGGGGTGCTCCATTACTTGTGAAAGTATAGAGGGGTTCTGAAATCAAAACGTTTGAGAACCGGGGTTCAAAGATTTGTTTTTACCCCATCTCCAGAAAAGCAATAGGAAACCAAGATTCCTCATTTGGAATCCTCAACAGATGAAATAAATCATTTTGAAGATGTCTGGTCCACTCCTCGTGTCCTGTTATCCTTCACCCACTGTTGCACAGTGGGTTTTTCAAAAGAAGGTGCTCCCTTTCAGGACCCTCTAGGAGATGGTTCTTGCATGGCCCTCATTTCCTCCCGGTCCTGCCATGCAGAGTGTGGGGAGAAGGGTCAGAGTCCTTACTTGTAAATGTGTTTTCAAGCATCCTCAGCTATCAAGCTTTTGAAACTAATTGGATGAACAAAAAGTCTGTGCTATCTGTATGTCCTTCACCAAAGGACGAAGTTCAGAAACAAATGGAAGCCACCAGCAGCTGATAACTAGAGTTACTCTGTAGACATTTATTGGTGACCTGGCAACGGATGCTTAATAGTCGTTACTTAGATCACAAATAAAAGTCAAGTCTTGACTTATTGTTAGGATCAGAAATATTGCATGGCTGTGATTTTGAGCCATACAGAACAATGGCCATAAAGCCGGAGAAACTGTGATTTTCACCCTCTGTTTGGAGATGGCTTGAACAATTGCCAAAAAGTAAAGATGTGTTTTTTCAGTATGGTTGGTCCTCTTATTTGAGAATCTGAGAATCTTTCGGCATTTAGAGAAATGGAGTCTTGTTCTCTCTTTGGTGGCCCTCCCACATCCCCCGCTCTGCCAGTGGGGGTGGAGCAGCGGAGGGGAATGAGTCATAAGGAGGAAGGGATATTTGTGTCAGATTACAGCCCAGCCCAGGCTGTGGGTCCCTGAGTCTTCTGCAGGCAGCTTCCTCAAGAACTACTTTGGGCTTGATGAGAAAGTGACCAGTGCAAAGGCTGTGGTATTGAGGGGGGCGGGCTGTGAACCTCAGCAGCGGCCCTCGGGGGGGCAGCTCTTCCGTTCCCCCACTGTGAGGTTCTCCTTGACAAATACCTTTCATTAGCTGTTACTTCATTTGATACAGTGCTTTTTCTACAGATGCATCATCACCCGACAGCTTTCTCTTGCACTAGTGGGAATGAATCCTTGTACTTCAGGAATCTCTTTTTTACTGAGAAGTACCCTGTAAAATCATGAAGGCCAGCGTCTTCCTAGTGGCTGGTGTGTGATTCGATACTCCTTGGCTCAAAAAATTATACACGTACAATTGTGCATTTGGGAAGGAGTCCGAGCACAGAGATTCTGAAAATGTAGACAATGCGTCTTCACGCTTAATATATTATTATTTGCTGTTTTGCTCTGAATATTACCATGGTTAAACTAAAACCTTCAGAAGAGTTATAACAAATCTAAAGAGTAATCATGACCTAATGGGACTGTGTTGAGTGTTTTTTATTAACGTAGAGCGATATCAACACATTTAGATGTATTTCAGTTACTCTCGGGTCAAGAACAAAGATACAGGTTGCTTTAGATAATCTCTTCGGAAACATGACTGCAATATGACTGTCTGAAGTCTAGTTAAGTCAGCTGTCATCAAAAAGCAAGCATGACACTATTGGCATGTGGTGCTCTGCACTTCTGGGGTTCCTCTGATTGTGGGAACAGGTGCCCCTGGGTCACCCAGCTGGAGAGAGTTCAAGTGGTTAGTTTGCTAGTAAGGAGAGCTTCGTCGACAGTATTCAGACTCTGAAGGGCGTTTCGTACTCCATTTAACTTTGATAGTGTGATATTAAGGTAAAGTAAAAATGGCTAAAGACGATCATGAGTTTTTCTTACCCAAATCTTCAAACCGGAAAGGGGCTACCAGCCTGCTTCCCCGCAAGCCCTCGTGTCGGACGATGCAGTCCGCTGTGGCGTGTGGGCCGTAGGTGTGGACTCTGAGCGTGCTGGTGCTAGTGCATTTTTTCCCATCAGCTTCAAACTCATGGTGTGTTTTACCTATGGAGCAATTTAAAGAGGTATGTGAGGTTGTGGCCGTTCAAGGCTACTGGCTGGGTTTGGTTCTCTTGGAGGCCAACGGCCTTGACGTCTGGGAAAGCTGACGAGCGTCTAACCTCATTCTAACTTCAGCCAGCTGCCTGCCTTGTACGTGCTCCCCCCTTGTCACGATGGGGAGCAGATGAACA
The DNA here is from genome assembly GCF_030020395.1 of Manis pentadactyla. Classification (NCBI taxonomy): domain Eukaryota; kingdom Metazoa; phylum Chordata; class Mammalia; order Pholidota; family Manidae; genus Manis; species Manis pentadactyla. The sequence goes on along the minus strand of NC_080031.1, from coordinate 8,914,323 downwards.
AGAGCGGAAAGGTTTCTATCAACCCTTGCTACTGAGAGGGGAAAAAACCCCTAAAGCTGGTTTTTTGTGGTTTCACAAGGACAGCCTGATGTTGTGAAACACAAAGACCCAAAACCCTACTCAGGTTGATGGAATAGGCAAATTAAAGGGGAGGTCTTATAACGAAGTAGAATTGACACTACACTGAATCTCAGATCACTGAAAGTCAAATGTAATGTCTGTGGAAATGTAAACAAACTCTCAGTAGTTCCCAAGCCTGATAACTAGTCATCCTACTTCAATTACTTGAATCCTGCTTCCATCCAATCAAAATTAAGATCCTTTGTTACCATAATATTTGTATCTGTCTTTGGGGGTATGACGTAGTACATACTGTATAAAGAGGAGTCGCGTCTGTTCCAGTTACATGCATTATGTGAAATGTGTTTTCAATTTTACGCCTGCTCAAAAGGTTATGCTCAGAGGTAACAGCTGTATTGTACCTTTTGATGAAATGTTATCAAATTTTAAGAAGCCAGAAGAAATATTCCATTTTAGGTTTCTACCGTGTTTTAAGCAAAAACAAAAACAAAAACACATGTAATCATGTTTTTCATGATTACGCTTTCAAAATTAAGGCATTATGTTGATCGGTTATGAGGATAATTGGAAAAGAAGCGATGAATTATTTAAATATGTTTCCTGGCACCTGCTGCCACCAGAGGGCGCCAGAACATTTAAAAACGTTTTGGAAATTTAGGAAGAAAGGAGAACAAAGGAGCAAAGAAAACCCTTTCTCCACTTACCATAGAGCTCAATGCCGCTCCCTAAAAGCCAGGTTATCTGTGGAGGGGGCTTACTTCTCGTCGTGGAGCATTTGAGTACGATATGCTCTTCTCCATTCTGTCTTCTGATAACTGAATATTCCAGGGTTGGCGCGAGAGGAGTTGCTAAAAGAAAATGGATTTTTCTGTGCTTAATCAGCTGGTTTACACATCCCAGCAAAGCACAAAGCCTAATAACCTATAGGGATCATTGTAGGGTATGGTCTAAATAATGGGCGTATTTTTTTATTTGACCTTTCCCAGAATACAGTTGAAGGGGTTTTACAGCTACTTTGGCTGTAGTCAGAGTATGTGTTACCCAGTGTGTGACTGATCCATGGTAATTCCCATACAGTAATTCTTAAATTTCTTGTGTGTATTTGATTGGTAGAGCGCTGGGTGAGGGATAGAAACCTGAATTCTAGTCCCATCTCTGTCACCAACTGTATTCAGAACTCCTGTGAAGTCTCCCAACTTCTCGGTGTATTAGTTTTCCTGCCTGTGGCATGAAGGAGTTGGATTCTGTTTCAGCTTTAAACTTTCATGAGTCTATGACTCATCTCAAAGTAAGTTACTTCTGTTCGCTTCTAACATCAAAGATGCCTTTCTTGTATAAAGGCCACATTAGTCCTTTCTCCTACTCCTGTCTTGGAAATACTTTTTGGTGAGGCTTACTTCCTCCTCTTTCCCCTTCTGCTTCACACTTGGGTCTAGAACTGCACACGTGCATTTATCTGCTCATCCATCTGCCATCAAGACACTGTAAAGTCGGCTCGAAGGAGTCATTAGGTGTGTTCATTCCGATACAAATGTGGAAAAGACAAGGCCCTTCAAGGAGCTAATCGTTTGGTGATGAACTCAGTCCCTAAACTGTTAAAAGACCACATGTGAAGTGCAATGATAGAGGTGCACGGGGTGTTCTGAGAGCCCAGAAGGGCACACAGCCAGCCTGAGTCAGAGTATGGGTGGGGGTGGCCAATAGGTGGGAGAAGACACCCTCGAAGCTGAGTCACATTGGTTCTCAAAACCCCTAGGGAGCCCTTCCTTCCCAGATGCTTTGTTACCATACCTTTATTTTATGGCAGGCACTACACTATACAAATTCAAACAGAAGTCTAAGAAATTAGTTGTGGGATTATGTTATTTAGAGATCAATAAAATGCAGTGTTTTTAATTGATCTGTTCCACCACAAAAATAAAAAAAAGTAAAGATACTAAGATTTACACTGCACATGACTGTCTACAGAACTGAGCAAATCCCAAAGGATCAGGAGGCTGTGACTTCTTATCCCCTTCCCAAACCCACCCACCAACAGAAGAGACAAACTTGTCTGGGCACAGGGTGTGAGCCGATCATCCAGTGCAGTTATATCTGAATGCATTCTACCTGTGGATATGCTGTCAGAGGCTCTACTTATTTACATGTGTGTCCTGCCTTCCTAAACTAGCTTGCAAACTCCCTGTGGGCAGAGATTGTGCCTAATTCATCTCTGACTCCCTCGAGCTTAGCACAGTGCCTGGCACACAGCCGCCGCTCCTCAAATACTATTTCTCTTTTCTTTTAGTTCCCAGGAGACAAAAGTCAACTGATGCCAAAGACAACTCGCCCCACCCCCACCCCCTCAAAATGCTACTTTGTTTCCTTTCAACAAAAGGTGGCAGAGATGCCCCCCAGGAAATAACCTTGCTGTAGGCAATGTTATTAAACAAAAATGTCAAGTTTAAAAATGATGTATCGTGTTCCGAAGTGTGTCCCTCCCATCCCGGGTTTCACTGGCTGTCAGGCACTTACCCAGCACAACGACGTTCACTTCCTTTGTCCTCACCGAGTCACTGTAATGTAAGCACTTGTACACGCCCTCATCTTGCTGGGTCACGTTAGGCACGCTGATGGACAGCTGAGTGGGGGCGTAGTGGAGGAGCTGGTATTTGGAATTCTTTAAAGCTGCACGAGAGGGGAAAAGCCGTTAGGAGAAGAGCGATCAGATGAATACAGACTCTCAGTGGGTTGATTATTCACAGGAATAGCTTTTTGGTTTTCACACTTCAAAGGAATAAATGTCACTTCTTCGACTGAGCTGCCTTCCAGATTCTAGCGTTCCCAGCCGAATGCCGCTCTATAGCTCTAACTTGGTTTAGGAAACGGAACATTTCAATACTGGGATCTGTGAAATAAACAGTTTGCTTTATGTCTACTTAGAGGAAATTAAGAGCACTAGGCTGGTGGAGGGCTCGAGTTGCAGGAGGGCTTTAAAGAATTTTTTTTTTTTTACATTATGAAAAATGCCCACTATGATATGATTTACCTATTTGAAATCTGGTTCGTAGGAGGTAGTCTTGTCCCAGTAAATTAGAAGAATGGCAGATAAATGCACCGATATTCATTGCTCCAGCTGGGTGCGTCTTATTTTTTTAATTTTAAAAGGTCATTATTATTTGAAGTTTCCCAAAGAGTGTGACTTAGACCATTCCAGTGTTTAGCCAATGGCAAAAGCATTAATAAGTAAAAAATAAGAAAGCAAGCTCTGGGAGAGTGCCAGCCAATAGCTAGTGTATCTCTTGATTCTGTGTTGACCTAGGATGACCTCAGGTCTGAGATCCATTAGCCAATCAGAGGATCCTGAAATGAGTGGTTTTCTTTGTTTTGTTTTAACGCTTAAGATTTATAATATGAACAAGCCTAAAATAGGTAAGCCTTGAATGGCTGACGAAGGTTGTTACTCATCTGGAATGAGGGTCGTGTGCCCTGGGACACTGATGTTAGATGAGCTAGAACTCACGACTTCTCAGCCTCAGTGCTATGGACATTTGAATCGGTAATTCTTTGTCGTGGGGGACTATACTATGAATTATAAGATGTTTAGTAGCATCACCGGCATGTCTACTCATTGGATGCTGGACCCTCTGCCTTTCCCCAGTTTAAAACAACCAAAACTATCTCCAGACACTGCCAAATGCCCCCTGGAGGTCAAAAATTACCCTCGGTGGAGAACCACAGAGCTAGATCAAGGCATTTTGCTGTGGAAACTTGAGAATGTCCATCTTCTCCTAGTTTAGCAAACACCAAACCAAAAGAACAGGAAGCATTATTTAACAGAATCTTCTCTACTTCACGTAGAACCTAGTATTAATAGTTGGTTTGGCTTGAAATAATAGTTATTTTACATTGAGCGTATCTCTATTTTATGTTTTCAAAGCCTATCAAATTTTTTGGAGGCTCTGCTTTCACAAAACAGAATGAAATTTGCCATTTTGGAGACTCTCCCAAGTGTCAGGCAGTTCAGAATATTTGAGGAGATATAAAATGGTCTCAATGTGTGTGGAGAGAAAAATGCTGGCCCTTCTTTCCAAAGTACTATGTGCTGTCATTTCCTATTGCTTAATGATATGGTTTTATGTTCGGACCAACAGGAGAGGTTTCTGGAAGTGGTGTCTGTGATGCGACATCGGCTTGCACAGAGGGAACACGGAGCAGCTGGCTCCAGATGTGGGGCGCTGGTGTTGGCTGCTGGAGGCCAGTGGCCCCCAAGGCAGTCTGCTGCCTGTCCCAGTGAGAGTCACAAAGTGACTTGGGGGTGAGGCGGGGGTGTGGACATGCTCTTTGTAATTTGAGCCCCCTTTATCAACCCTTCTGGTGGGGTTTCCATTTCAGACTTCCTGTCAAGAAAAGCAGTCATGTGTAAAGTAACAGGCTTCTGGGGGTGATTCACGCGTAACGGTAGGTGGGCCAAGCCCACCGTGTGGGTGACTCATTGCTGGTTTCTGTCCTACAAACCTGTCTGGAAAATCCCTCAGGTTGAGGGCTGGTGGCCAGTTACTTTCCTTTCACTTACCAGGCTGCTCGTTTAAAAAAATGGTGAACCCGGACGGGGCCAACCACTGCAGGGAGGCGGACTTCCCTTGAGAAACGACACACTTCAGAGTGAGCGTCTGGCCTTCCTCCACGGCGACGGTTTCCGTGTGGTTAGTCAGAAAGGCCTCTGCAGAGGAAGAGAATTGGGGACCGTCAGGCGGCCAGTCCCGAGCTGAGGTGCCCCCTTGAACTCCATGCGACCTCATGCATTCAGTCAATCATCTACTACACATTTCTCATAGAAATGAAACAAGTCAACACCAAGAAATGCGAGAAGTGGGGAGCCCTGGAGGAGCCGTAAAGATGCCTCGTGAAGGAGGTCTGAAGGAAAGGGTAGGGTTTGCATAGGAAAAAGGGAGACGTTGACCAAGATATACTGGGCACTTGCCATGTCATACACCAGGACCCGTGTCCGGCCATGGTACCTGTATTTAATTTAACTTTCTAACTAACTCCATAAAAGAAACATTCTTCAGCTTGCTCTACAGACGGGGGAGCAGAGGTTGAGGTCACACAGCTTCCGGAGCTGGTTCTGCACCTAGTTCCGTAGGCTTCAAAGTCCGTGCTCATGGAACTGGGTTGGAATAGCTAAGGGTTGACACCCTGGAAGAGTCGGCTTCTCCGTCCTTAGTTTATACAAGGGGTGATTTGTACGTTCAAGTACAAGTTGCATGGCCAGGGTTCAAGGAAAGAATGTTACAACCCATGGCTGAGCTGTGGATGAGGGGCTGCCCTTCACGGGCAGGAGAGTTCTACCCAGAGGGAGGATGTTCTCACATCTCTTCCAATTTAATATTCCACAACAGCACTTTGTAAATTCCCCAGATCACAACCCCCAGAGCATGAGGAACAGTTGGTTGGTTCTAAGCAGCTGCAAATTTATCCTCCCCAAAAGGAAATTGATAGAAAAATAAATTGGCATTACTGCTGATTTGGCATATTTATTGCTATTTGTTATTTTTTTATGTTTTAAATTACAAAAAAAATTTGTTTTCTGGGCATAAGATGATTCTTATCAATGAGTACAAAACATTTCCATAAATCAGAGAATACCGTGGGTTATAAATTATGAATAGCAAATGTAATGAGTTTTAACCGCATCATCTTAGACCTTAAAAAAAAAAAAGAAACAAGGGGAGTTTATTTCCTTGTGATAAATTTCAAGAATTAGGAAAAGGGCTTTGGAGAGCTCTGGGAATTAATTGGTGCAGACTTTCTAGTTTGTTCCATTTGTAGGTCATTAATTTCAATCTAGCCTCTGGCAGTAATATCCCAGAGTTATTGTATTGTACTCATATTGACTTTCATGGGAAACAAATTTGCTTGAATTCTAATGGAAAAATACCCATATCGTCAGCCAATACTATAATGAACAACAACGAGTCAATAAAAAGAGATTGTGTTTTCAAAAAATGCAGAGGCAAAAGGTGAGAATTCTGCTTAGGTTGGGTCATTTAGAAATATTCTCATCTATAAAAGCAACCCATAATTGAGTAATAAGTATATTAGCAGAGATGCTTTGAAATGATGATGGAACTTTTTCTAAGGTTAAGCAGCTCGAGCCAAGAATTTGAATCTAGAACCTTCTAACTGGCACTGCTTCTGTAATCATTCCATTTATGATCCTTGCTTTATTCTCTAGTTCTTGTGTATTATTTTGCTTCCCCCAAGCAGACAAGTTTCTAGAGGTCAGTGACTATGTTTTATATTTCTTTAAAATTCATTTCTTACAAAAACCATTGCAGTGTGAGCTTGAAAAGTAATGATTTAATGCCAGCTTTCATTATGGCACTATAATGCAGACCACAGACAGTTATCTTTGCTTTCCTGTCATTAATAAGAATACTGTGAGCGTGGAGGGAATTTAGTACATTGAATCGAAGATAGAATAAAGATTATTGTTAAGCCACGTGCCCTGATTTCATCCTTTGGACCAAAAATGGATACTTAGGAGTTTTGCCAATGTTCTTACCTTTGGTTAAATGATTGTCTAGACAGGAAGCCTGCCTCTGGGGAGATGGAAGTGGAGCAAGATTTATCTGCAGCCTGTTTATGAATAAATGTTTCCCATTTCAAAGATGTGTAGACCACTGTATTTTTCTTGATAGGCATGCTTATGAATAGTGTCATTTAGTTCTCACAAATGTCTTCAAAATTGTAATGAAAGGTAGTATGGCTTTTTAACATATGCTAAATAATTGTAGTGTTTGCTCTTGCTGTTGAGAATTCAGTATCTGGCCGCTGACCACACTGACCACAACTCTAGGTGCCTGCATTTCAGATGCAAAGGGCTGTGCTTGAGGCATAGAATGTTAGCTGTTTCCTCCACTCTTTGCTCCAAGCCCTTGCTTTTGGCCTTATAGGGCTATTTATGTGGCAGTATTAACAGGTAGACCCTCTTTTTGATTGAGGAAATCATTGTAGAAAGGAAGAATAGCTCTAGTGAGAAGCCACAGACCCACACTGCTTCAGCTGTAGTGCTTAGACATACTGTCCCATGTGTCAAGGCCATGTTCAGGGGTTTCTACCATGTCCAGTGGGTAGGTGGACCTAATTTGATGGCATGTCTTCTAAGGGAAAGTTCCCCATGATCCTCTCGGTGCTGTTGCAAACTAAATTGTAAATCATCTTTAAAATTTTTCTTCACCTACATTAGGAGGCAAACTTTCACCTTCTCCGTCAGAGGGACGGGGTGTGGGTAATATTCTTTGCTCACCACTTCCTCCCCTGCAGGCTCTAAAGATGCGTACATTCTGTTCACCCCCAGCCTTTCTCATGTAGACCCTGAGTGCCTATTCCTAGTCCTCCCTATCTGGGCTTCAGAGTTCCAGTCGGCAGATTATCCCCATGTGGCTCCACAAATGTGAATGTACAGAGCTTGGCAATGGTGACCATGGTGTTTCTTCTGGAAGGTCACCACTGACTGCTGGTAGGTCATGTTTACACAGTGGATTATTGGCTTCTGGACTTGGTCCTTATCTCTGTAAGTGGATTCATCCACCATGCCTGGCAATGTGGTATGACCCTGCTAGTTGACCCTGGGGCTATAGATTGTGACTAGTTTATATATGGCAATGGAATCTGTGACCTTCACCCTCACTTCCACCCCAGTCCCATTCTGACTGTCCTATCAGAGAATAGTTTCACACCAAAGCATGTGCGACCCTCCCTCAAGCACAAGGGCTGCCACCTACCAAAGTGCCCAGAGGTAAAGCCTGTGCCATTTTTACGATTCCCAGGTCTCCCCATGATTTTGGGAGTTGCAATCTGTGATCTCTGCCTCTACTGTAGGTCACCAGGGTAGGCTGAGAAAAGAATAAAATCTTTTTCTTACCTTAGTAGCCCAATTATTGCATGCAACAAATTAAAAAACAGAAGAGAACAAATCTGTCCTTCAAGGACCCCAAACTTGTCCTGTCCAATTGGAACTCATCATCTCTAGGGCCCTCTATGCTCCACCTGCCCTGTTTCAGTGTTTCCTCATATTAATGTCATCACCAGCCACTGCAGACATGTGAGGGGCATCCTGGCCTCTCCCTCTCCAAAACATCTCTTTAATCAGTTTATTCCTTTTTTTTTTCACTTCTATCACTACATTAATTGAGGCCTCCATTGTTTCTTTCTTGGACTGTTGCAGTAACTTCCTTCTGGTCTCTCCTTCCTCCAATCTATCATCATCTGCTTCTAGAATTACATTTTAAAAATATAACTGATCATTGTGTCTTCCTCCAGTAGAGTATTTGCTATTGGTTCCTCTTGCCTATAGGAATCAGCCCGAAATTCCAGATGACTTGACTCCTGATTCTTCAGTCTCATCTGCTGATCCTTCCTTCCAGAAGCTCTATGCAAACGGGCACTTGCTGTTTCCAGAAAGTTCCAGGCTCAAGAAGATACTTTGTCCTTGTCGATGCTGTTCTCTTAGCCTAGGAGGCCTTATCTTCTCCCTCTAAGACTCAGTTCACATGATATAACTTTTGCAAACTTGACCAACCAGTCTGTACCCTCCTTCCCCACAATGACCTGCCCTCTCTCCCAGATCCCCAAAGACTTTGAATGGACTTCTATCATAGCAGGGAGCACTTTACTTCATAATTATTTGGGTCCAAGTATGTCTTTGTGGATAGATTACAGACTCCGCATGGAAAAGTTGTTTGTCCCTCATTCATTTCAGTCCCAGGGCCTTGCACAAAGTAATATTTTAAGTGTTAGTTCAATGAATAGCTAAAAAATTAGTAAATGTATATATTCAGTATGACATAGTTTAATAGGATGCTAACTTTGCTCTTAAATGTTATGTTGAATAAAAAAGACTAAAGCTTGGTTAAAGCCAGAGCTTTAAACACAATGAATTGTCTCAAACCAGAGCCCTATTTAAAAGACTATCCTGAGGTAGTAGGGAAAAGATATGCTTCAGTTCAGGTAGTTACAAAAAGGGATTATTATTATTTTGTTAGGTGAAATCTACAGAGAAAATTACACATGTGAATGTGAATCTGACTTTGTCAAAATCTCATTATTTCCAGGAGAGCTTTAAAGAAGCTATATCACTAATGTACTAACAAACATGGGACTTATTCCTAGTTAGAAGTTAACAGCAGGACCTGACTCAGTTTGTAACTGTTCTTTATGTTTTCTGTATCCTACATCCCTATCTGTCCACCAAATAACCAGAGTAGAGCTCAAATGGGTGGATTTTCATCACTTACAACATAGGTGAATGGTTGAATTTGAACAAGTCTTCATTCCTACCGTGTTTTACTCCATCCTAGGGGCTATTTACGCGAATAGCAGCCTGAAAAGAGATCAGGCTCCAAGATTATGGGAGTTTTCTTGTCTATGAATTTTTGGCAGCCATGGAAGTTGCACAGTAGAAGAAAGAACAGTGATCTTTCCATAATGTAATTAGCTAAAAAACAGCTGACAAATGTATAGTGTTGCCAGAATTGATGATTTGCAATGTGATCAGCTCTTGTCTTGGTTGGGGCTCTGATGGGCCTGAGCACAATTAGGTCAGAGGGGACAATTTGTGCTCGATGCCTTCTGGGTAAGTTTTCAAGTTGGGATTTTTCAATAATGTATCTTCTAAATGGTGTAAGTCACTGGCATTGTGCAGGCTGAAATTTATGTTGCAATTTACTAGCTGTGAAAACTTAAGCACGTTATCTAATGTGTTTGGGACCTCAATTTTTTCATATGTAAATTAGGGTTATTAATACCTATCTCAGTATCTTTGCTAGGATTAAATGTAATTGACATAAAGTGCCCAGCCTTGCTCATGACACAATAAATATATTTATCTCCTGTCTTCATTAAGATTATTGAATAATTTATATTCTAAAAGATTTGTCTTAGATTTACCTTAATATATAATGATTGCTGTTTGTATTTAGAAACTTATTTTTGTGAGGTATTTTTATGAGGCAATAACTCAAATTCTGAAAAAGTGAAGGTCAGTTAAAGACTTTAAACTTTGGGGTAATCGAAAACATTCTAATTTTAGCTGTCTATATGTATTTTTCCTGAATGTATTAGCTATTCCTTAAGCCACTTATTGGAGAAACTAGTATTATTTATTACCAAAACTGAATCCTAAGGGAATAAGGATCAAAAAGAAGGCACTGATTGAAATGTATAAAATAGGGAATTGAAGTGCTATGTAAAACAGGAAATCTGGTCTTTTAAAATAGTGCCCTTCTGGTACAGTTTGATGATATTGCAGATTTAGAAGGATAGGTCGGTTACCTGAAACATAGAGATTCAAAGATGTGGTTTCTTTTGCAAGAATGTGATACAAATTGCAATCAGAGATTCAGGGACACCTACACCCTGCCTCTACTTTTGGGGAGGAATAATTTGACCCCTGCACTAAAAAGGTGTAACCATACCTTTCTCTAATTTTCATAATGCTACATTAGAATTCAACATTCAATTCAAATTTGAAAATTGTAATGGAATGCAAAGCATAACTGACAAAAAAATCGGCACAAAGTTTTGACTGGGTTCATTATTACCCTGAACTAAGAGCTGTATACACTATTATTTAACAAGTCCTTCCACCTTTGAAGTTTGATCCTTACAACAATCCATGGAGTTTGATCAAATGTTGTTATTATCTTTATTTCAAGATTCAGAAATTGGCTTTTAGAGAAATTATTTGGCTAAGGCTTATTAAACAGCAAGGAAGTTTTTAAAAACCCAAACGGATACTCTTTCAACTGGTATACCGTTAAAAAGGCAGCACCTGTTACGCCTGTAACATTTTGCCATAACATAGAGGCCCACAGACACACATACTACAATGATCCTGTCTATACCCTTTAACAATTGAACAGGAGATTAAATAAAGGCAATACCATCCCTCCACTGATTTTGGTACAGCTTGGAAAGTATTCACAAAGTTACCTGGGTTGTCTTCTGTAGCAGGTCCTCCATATATGCAGCTGGCTGACTGATGGGTAGATTCAGCAAAACATTAGATCAACTGAGCATCAAAACACATTAGCTCTAAGTGCTTACCTCGTAAGGGGAACCAAGCCAGCAAGCTGTAAACTCTCCACCACATGTTGTGCTGTGTGGCTGTCACACCTTGTCAACTTCCTCTAGATTCTGAAATAAATGGAGCAGGGTGGTTTCTTTTGAAGGGGAGAGGCAGTAGGTCCGTGACCTCATGTATCTCAACTCCTCCACTGGGGCTGGGAGCCCCCTCTTAGAGAGCTGCCCCCCCAAAATACCTCCTGGTGGAACATTTAGGGGACCACAAGTGTCACCTTGATTGTAGAGGGGGTAGTGATGTGTTGGTGGCACGGATCATTCTACCACACGTGGGTTGTACTAGTAAGTTGACTAGTTGCAAGGCTTTTGGGGGGAAAGTGGAGTGGGAGAGATATTGAAATGTCCCTATGTAGTGATGTCACCTTATTTTTACTTATTTAGTTTATTAGACAATTATAATTAGACAATTTTTGCTGAACCCTGTGAATATTTTATATTTCTGACTCTGGCAACAATTTATAATGGTTATCAGGGGCAGAATTCATTCACTGACATACTTGCTCATTTAAAATATCTGGATATCTACCCATGATCCATCTATTCATGTATCCATCTGTCTGTGCATCCATCCGTCTCTACCTCTGTCCAGCCATTTAATATGCATTGCTTTAAATATGATCAGATGTGAAATATAAATTCCTTGCTTTTTAGGAGAATGTGATCAAGTAGGGGGACAATAGGCAAATGAACTATTTGTTATTTAATTCTCATTAATTGGGCAAATTGAGCTAGATATACTTTATTTCACTTTTTCCAGAGGCACACAGCAAACTACTAATAAACTTATGTTTAGAAAATAGAGGCTTCTCAATCATAATGTAAGTTTGTGCTGGGGATAGTAGTACAGCATGGGGAATATAGTCAATGATTCTGTAATATCTTCTTACGTTGACTGATAGTAACTGCACCAGTAGTGGTGTGGGTTTAATAATATCGGTCACTGTTGAATCACTGTGTTGTACACCTGAAACCAGTATAAGATTTTATATCAGTGATACTTCAATTAAAAAAAAATAAGGGCTAGTAGATAATATTTACTTGCTCTAATTAAAATGAATGTTACTATTCTATAAATGTTTAATAGTTTGGGTAGGGAAAATTTTATCCATCCAATATGTCTTTCAATTTTAACAGGTAGAAAGAGGATGAAACAAGATAGACCTTTCTTGTAGAGTTTAGCAGGATAGAATATAATGTTTCTCAAATTATATGATGATATGACTACCTTGGGTCTCCAGCTGACAAATGTAGATTGTCAGGGTCAGCCCCAGGTTGGTTAAATCAGAATCTCACTTGGATGAGGAGGCTGCTTTATGTTGAACAAGCTCTCCAGGGGCCAGAAGGCAGCATGCATCACGAGAGTGTTCTGGAATAGAAATCAAGAGATGTGGGAGCTAGCCCTGACTATGCTATCAGCTGGCGTGGCTAGGGTCACAGATGCTTCCCTATAAATGCTTATTGACTACAGTTGATCCTGAGCAACATGCATTTGAACTATGCAGGTCCACTTACGCATGGACTTTTTTTTTTTCAATAAATATATTGCGGATTTGCAATAATTTGAAAAAACTTCTTTTCTCTAAAATTACTTTATTATAAGAACACAGTATATAATATATATAACATTCAAAATATGTTTCAGTCAACTATTCATGTAACAGTAGGCTATAAGTCTTGGGGGAGTCAAAAGTTACATGTGGGTTTTCGACGGCACAGGGGTCACTGGCCCAAATCCCCACATTGTTCAAGGGTCAGCTGCATATTGAAATATACTGACTTGCTTGTGGAAGCAGGAAAGTGCATTGTACCATTTTTTAAAGTACTGAATTAAGGAGTTGTCCCGAGGTGACACAGTTGAGTCGGCGGCAGAACTGAGAATACAAACCAAGACTATTTGAGTCTTTGATCTGATTTTTTTTTTCTTTTCCTGTGAGATTCCCTCTGGGGAATTCCAGTTGCTGTATTTTAGTTTCCATTTGGTGTTCCTGCTAATGCCATGTCCTTGCTTTAGTGTGATGCTTTTATTTTTTTATACCCTGCCTCCTACCCCTTGAGAAGGCCCAGGGAAAGTAGGTATAATGTTCCTCTTTGGGCCTCCCATGGCTAGTTCATAATTTCTCACATTTTCTCCTAGAAGAGTACTATTCCTTGTAGGAACACCTCTTGGCAAAGCACAGGGAGGAAGGGCTTTACTTCCAGGAGTGTCAGATGTGACATCACAGAGCCACCAACGTGTCTGGACATAGATATTGGTTGGTTTTCCAGATCTTCAGTTTATTCATCTAACGTGAATGTACGAGGAAGTCAAAAACCACTTTTACAAGAAACAAAAGCAAAAATGTCATCGTGGCACTTTTCATTTTAAGCCACGGGAAAAAAACCTTGGACCAGTTCTGAACTCAATTCAAGTAGGGGCCTGGAAAAGGGTGACTCTGCTCTTCCCTTTATTCCAGTTGTGGTTCTGAAATATTCTCTGCTGGGTAAAAATATACAGTAACATCGGTAAAAACAGAATGTGTTTGGGACTCAGGTGACCAGAGAAGAAATATTCTGAGATTACACCCTAAATTTACAGTGCAGCCTAGCCCAAATCAAGTGATTTCATGTGGTTATAGTGGAATACCTATGAAGGGATTCACAGGAAATTTGCTGGGTATTCATTTACCTGCAGACTGGTAGATCTTTCTCTTTCTAAAACACACATTTGATGTTATTCTTCTGCTCTAAAACTTTCAGTGGTTTCCTGTGGCCTGAAGGTTATGGCCCAAACTCTTCGGCAAATCACTGAAGAACATTCACATCCTGGCCGCAATGTACCTCTCAGCCCCCCTTTTCTACCACTCCCCAAAATATGCCCATTGAAAAGTCTTGTTATATTTCAAGCACACCGTACATTTTCATAGAGGTAGTCATACTGTGTCATAGCCCTCTCTGCTTTTTTCCTGGGGATATCCTATTCATATTCCAAGGCCCGGGTCAAATGTGTTACTTCTTAGAGAAGACTAGTAACTAAGTCATTAAAAACATGAATTCTGGGGCAAAACCTCAGTTTCCTCACCTGTGAAATGGGTATAATGACAGCACCGAGTCATGGCAGTTGTGCGAATTCAAGAAGTTAATGTACTTAGTGCCTGGCACATAATAAATATATGAGTTAGCTGTTCCTATTCTCTATTCTCCCAGGAAACAAGCAATTCTCCACTCTTCTTTACCTTCATAATAGTTTCTTTTAATCATATTTGTTTTTATTCCGAGTTGCCTTATATTTGATTGAATGTGCATCTGTCCCTTTGCTAGACTCTGAACTTCCTGAAAGCTGAGTTTGTTTTTGTTTCTTATTTAGTTTTGGGTTCCTGACGCCTGGCACAGAACCTTTCATGGCATAGTTTTGTTTTAAAAATAGCTTCACTGAAGTATAATTGACACCATGGACTGTACACGGGTGAGGTGTATAATGCGATAAATTTGACACACGTATACAGCCATGAAATCCTCATCTCAGTCAAGATAGTGAACATATCCGTCATCTCCAAAAGTGTCCTCCACCTGCTCTCATCCTGTTTTGTCCCTCCTCACCTCCCCTCTTGAAGCAACCACTGATCTCCTTTCTGTCACTCTAGATTAGTTTTAATTTTCTAGAATTTTGTATAAGTGGAATCCTATAGCATGCACTTTCTTTGGTCTAGCTCTCACTTGCCACAATTATTCTGAGGCTTGTATACGAGGTAGCATGAGTTGAGATTTCATTCATTCGATTGCTGTGTAGTAACTCATTCTGGGATTATATCAGTGTGCTTACCCATTCCTCTATAGATGGATTTCTGGGTTGTTTACTATAGCATAGTTTTTAATAATGGTTTATTAAGTTGAATCAGTTGTAGGGTAACTTTAAATAAAGAGAATGGGGTTGAGTCCCCAGCTTGCTGGTTAAATGCTGGTTATTAGATGGCACTTGGGGTTATACACCGATGTGCCCCTCAGATTCTCCTCGATCCTCAAGTGGCTGGAACAAAGGGACTTATCGGCTAAGTCTCCCTCTCGGAGTTGCTTTCAGTGGGAGCAACTGCACCTACACCTCCTGCATGGGGCACCCAGGTGAGGGCTTAAAGGACCCGTCCACTTGCTTCAACATGGAGCACTGCTGAAGGGAAATGTTCCAGCTCCAGGGCTCCCAGGGGGGTTCAGGGTCACCTGAAGCCTTTGTTGTGACTGCATCTCAGGTCAGCTTCTCTGTTCTCCTGATCTTGCTTCCTTCCCAAGTATTGTCCCTGGGAACCCTCTCCTATAAACCCCATCTCAGCATCTGACCCAGGGAACCTGCTCACAGCAGCACTGGAAATAGATTGTCAAATGAGCAGGTAACAGAAGAATGAATGAGCTCTACTGCTCCTGCTCCGAAGCCTAAAAGGAAGTCAGTTTATAATTCTCCCAGAGCATTAAAGATCTTCCTTTACGTTGCACTTTGGGCAATGATGAGTCTGTCTCCTTCCCCCACGGGTGTGGTATTCACCTGGTCACAAACCTTGACACATATCACAATAGGCCGCTGGACCCAGAGATTAAAAATGGTCTGTGGGGGAAATGTTGCAAGACAGGCTTGTGAAGGACACGCGCTTGTGGTTTGCACGGTCCTTTCCACTCTCCTCTCTCCCACCTCAGCCTGCAGCCCCTGGGGGTTCACAGGAAGGCAGCCGCTTGTGGCTGCTTAGCAGGGAGGAGGGAAAAGATGAGACTGGAGCACGGCGGTCCGGGAGAGACCTTCTATTTCCTAGTGGAAAAGCGCCTACTGACCACCTTGCACATGGGACGCCTTGCCACTCACAGCAAGGTTGTCATTTCGAGCTTCATTTCGTGAAGTTCTCAGGCTATATTTCAGGACTAATAGGAAGTACATTTGATGAAGGGGGGGGTGTGGGGACAAATTTCAGAGAAATAAACAAGCATCTTCTATTTCTCATCACTAACTTGGCCAACCTAGGGTGTCAGTGGGGAAAAACTGAAAAACAAGCTATTTATTAAGGAGGTGAAAGATTGTCTGATTTAAGGGTCAGAAAAGATAGGGGATTTCCTCATGTGTAGAAGCCACTGGGGTTTTTGTTGCAAAGAGGGGCCTAAACTTTCTTCTTGACCTTTGATGGCTCCTGTGAAGAGTCTGTGGCCTTTCCCAAGGCCAGGGTAAGGGGTGGCCTCGCCTGCATTTCCCAGCAGATGCCTTACACGGCGAGTTCACCCAGTGTTGGGGCTCTCTGAGCACTGTGGCAGTCTTACATGAAGTGGCTGTGGAGTTTCTAAGCTAGAGCATCACCCTTTGCAGTTAGTTATTGAGAAAAAGGCTTCCTAGTACAGCAAAGCTTCATGGGATGAGTAGGGGGCTAGGAGGCAGGCAGACCTGGACTTGTCACCTGGGCCCCCTTCATTAGCAGCTGTGTAGCCCTGACTAGACTACTTGCTTCTTGGTATCAATTTCCTCATCTGTAAAGTGTGGGGGGAATAATTACAGTGCAGGGTGACAGGGAGGTTATGAATTGAACATAGTATCTATGGTGTGCAGCACGGTAGCACATGGAAGATCCCCGTAAACTGCAGGCCTCAGGTGGCTGGGGCTTCATCTCATCCATCCCCCCAGGGACCATGGTCGGTAACTAAGATGTTATTCTTAAGGCTTCTGCCTAGAATTTAGCCTAAGCAAATGGATTGTTCTGGAAACAGAGCCCTAGTAAGGGCTGGCTTCAGAAGGAAATTGTGGTTTGGGGGAATGCACCACCAAATAGCAAATGCCAGCTTCAGATCTCAGCTCACAGATCTCTCCCTCCTCCTGCAGATGAACAGAAGGCACTGGATGAGAGTGGTGGCTTTCCAAACTGTGTTCCGAGGAAGCCAAGTATCCCCCAGGTGCCTCAGGGTTCTGCAGTATTTTCCTTAACATTTCTTTAAAAAAATACTTCTAACTATTAGTTCAGGCTCTGGAACCAGGCTGACATGGCCCAAATTTCAGCTCTGACATTGACAAGCCATGTGACTTCGGGCACGTAATGGAATCTTTCTAAGATGCAGCAGCAGCTTTCGTGAACTGGGAATAATAACGGTATCTACTTAGAAAAGTGCCTGATACATATACGCACTCAGCAAATGCTGGTCACCGCTTTGCCAGCCACTGGACACCACCAATCTATGAATCTGTTATGCCGGGTAAACTAGTTTCTGTGCCAGACTCTTTGGACCTAGAACAAACCCCAAATGCTTCACCAGGGTCTACAACAGAGGTCGGCAAACTTTTTCTGTAAAGAGCTAAGTAGTAAATATTTCAGGCTTTGCAGGCTACACAGTCTCTACCACTCACCTCCACACTTGCATAGGCAATATGCAAATGAATGTGTGGCCATGTGCCAATAAAACTTTATTTATAGACACTGGAATTTGAATTTCACATATGTGTAATGAAATATTCTTTTGATGTTTTTCAACCATTTACGATTATAGAAACATTCTTAGCCTGTGGGTTGTACAAACACAGGTTGTGGGCCAGATTCTGCCTGTGGGTGTTAATTTGCCAAACCCTGGTGTACGGGACCCCATGTCTGTGAGTCTTTCTACCCCTCTGGCCTTATTTCTCCCCACTTTTTCCCAGGCTTACTAAGCTTTAGCTCCCTGACCCCTTCTCTTCTGACCCAGCTAGCTCTTTTCCATGTATTGGGGTTCTGTACTCATTCTATCTTTCTGGAACCCTGTTCATTTAGCTTTGAACCCTGTTCAAGACAGCTTCTACTCGAGCCAGCTGCTCAGGGACACCACACCTGATGATCTTATCTAAAGTCATACCCCCTGTGCCACATCCATTCCAAAGTTACTATTATATAACCTTGTGTTTTCCCTCAACAACATTGATCCACCTCTGTAATTACCTTGTTTATTATGCATTCATTGTCCACTCCTTGAGAGCAGGGACCTTGCTTTCTAATTTGCCACTGACGCTCCAGCCTGCCACCCTGCTAGGGATAGAGTGTCCGATCAATACTGTGGGATGATGGATGAATCCACCACCTCAGAATCTTTCTTTCATACAATGAGTTCATAATACCTGATCTCCTTACCTTGTAAAATTGTTATGAGGGTCAGATGAGAATGTGCTTTTAAAACTGTAGAAAATTATACAAAAGGACAGTGGTAAATCACTGAGGCAGCCTATCAGACAAACCAAAGAATTCACCCAATACACCCACTTTTATCACGCTCCTCTTAAACTACAGAAGCTAATGTACGGGGAGAAGAGCACAGTCATAGCAATATGAATGAGATCATTTTTATTCCTTTTCCTGGATATTCCCCATAGACAAGAAAGTGGCTTGATGTGTGGTTTTACCTTGGCCTTAGTGAAAGCAATATATTTATTAGCATATAGTATTAGGTATTTTATATTCATTACCCTGTTTGATACAACCATGCTGTAAAAATCAATGGGCCCATTTTACAGATGAGGTCAGTTTAAGGGATCTGGTAAGCAGCCGAGCCAGGATCGTCAACCAGCTCTATCTGACTCCAGAAGTAGGGCTTCTTCTCTGGTACAACATGAGGTTCTTCTCCAGTGAAACACAGACCTTCTGGATTGCCCTATCGACATAATACAAGCAGCTAAATAGACCTTGACATCTTTTCACAGCCAGGAGCAGGCCATGTGGGTTTTACATGTTTATTTCTGGCAACAAAAAGTATTATTTCTTCAGAAGAAAGACTGTTTTTGGTCCTCAGCTCCCCTTTCCCAAAAAAATTTTTCTGATTTCAGCTTAAACAAATCCAAAGGGCACATTCATTTTCTCTAGATGTGCAGGGAGGCTTTCCATACATCACAAAAGGGCAAAATGAGTTTGGGAAGCCATCAAGCAGAGAACAGCTGAGGACCAGCCACAAGGCTAAACACAGCTTGGTCTTTTGTCAGACATGAGCATTAGCCGTTGTTTCCTCAGGAAGTAAAACCCTGCCAGGCGACTAGCTGGTTGTGTTGATCAGAATCCGCATTTATAGCCTGCACATAAATTTGCATACATGGCTTATTTTAAAATCTATTAGCTTAACATAGCCATACTTCAAAAAGGGGTCTGTGGCTTTTATTAGCCTGGGACCTTGTTTGAATGGAATTTTTTCCTCTCTCTTAGCCAAATTCTTATGCTGTGGCCCCTCCTCAAGGTGGGTGTTGGTGAGGATGAAGGCTGGGCCATGGGGCAGTGGAAGCATTTTGGAACTTCTGCTCTCTCTCTCTCTCCCCTATGTGCGTTTGCCCCTCTCCACCCTGACTCAGGGAGATGTCTGACCGGAAGGGACCAGAGACCCACAGGCTGCTGGCACACCCTCTCCTCTGGCCCTCTGCGAGAAGTCACACTCTTAATAACATTTGTGAAAAAGCACGGACCACAGCAACAACTAAAAGCACGTTAGGAAGAGAGACCACTCAGTTTCATATGAGATTGCTCTGGATCGACTGAGGACACAGTTCCTCTTTATTAAATCATCTGTGAACCACTTAAATGGAGATACTCATGGAGAGGACTGGACTAATTACAGCGGTGCTAGAACTGGAGAGAAAGGGCAGGCAGGGAGCACAGACACCACGGGTGGGTTACAAGGAGTTTGGCCATACAGTTAGGTGTGGTTTTCTGTTTTACAATTACAAACCTTTTTCTTGAGATAAAGACATCTGAATCACGTAGAAAAAAAAAGTTGATACAGTTGCCTTATAAATGAGAAAGAAACGCAATTATACCTTCAAAAGCAGCAAGTTTAGAAAGGTTTATACATAACCAAAATGCTTTGGGATAGTGTTCCCCTCTTTAGGGGCCATCAGAGAACAGTACACATTTCCAATTATACACATGAATCCTGTACGGAGTCCAAGAACAGATGAGCAGCTGCAAAATCCCAGTTTTTGTGTGGTAATGGCAGTTAAGTGGTACCATGTAAAGCATTTTTCAGAACTGATTGTATATTGCTTGACTACTCATCACTGTAATTTTAAACCTCATACACTGAACATGATATTATATGTATTTAAAAATCAAGTTGTTTCCTCTGTATTGAGGCGTTTTGTTCCTTTCCTTGAATTTTAGGGAGAGCTAGTCAATTCCCAACATATTGAATTTCCAGCAAAAATTCAGTATGTTGAAGTATTAAAGAGGAGCAAATCCAGTTCTAATCTTATGTTTAAACATGAAAAGCATCTGCCATCGCCTACCAAAATAGCCCTCCATCACCTCTAAAAAGTGAATATTCAGCTGAATCGATGTTAAATCCCTCTTCCCCCTGCCCTCCTCCGCCAGTCTCATCCCTCCTGGCGAGGCAGCCCGACTGAGGCGCTCAGTTCTCACACGTGCGCAGGACAATTTAAATGCAAATAACCCTGCACCTCATTATCTTGAGACGTGCGTGCAGACACAGTACAGTTGTGATTTTGCCCGTGAAAATTAAAGGAGGTTCATCTGTATTCTAACACACGCTTTACTTAGAGTAAATTCAAAAGAGCAATTCATCACTGCTTTCGAATTAAACGCCGGAGTCGCGGAGTGCCTAGGTTACGGGGCATGCCTCCCTTTTTACTACACGGGGACGGACGCCTTTCCACAAAGGCAGTGAGATAGGAACTGCTCTTACTGTAGCTCACCAATTAGATCCCAGTGACACGAGGTGACTGCAATAAGAGACTTCATTTAATACGAACACAGCCAGTTGAGTGGGAAAGATACATTTATGGTAACGCTAAGCACAAATAGATGACCATCTATTCACATGCCAAATACCACTG
This sequence comes from Manis pentadactyla, assembly GCF_030020395.1. Lineage (NCBI taxonomy): Eukaryota > Metazoa > Chordata > Mammalia > Pholidota > Manidae > Manis > Manis pentadactyla. The sequence goes on along the minus strand of NC_080031.1, from coordinate 8,893,325 downwards.
ACAGGAAAATGACCACATCAGCCTAAAATGCAAGAAAATGATCGACAGTGACTTACCGAACTGACATAATTCCAGAAGATATTATTTTTTTATCTTTTTTTATTTTTATTTTTTGCAAAATCCTCTTTCAAATATAAGGTTATTTTAAAACAATTCTTTGGTTAAAGTATAATTCAAATAAAAACTAGAAACTCCTCCGAGGCTTTCCCTAGCAGAGTGAAAAATACCACCCCCTCTGTCAGCCATCAGATGGCCATTTAATCAGCCATTCAGATTCTATGAATCTAAATGAAATGGAAAACACTATTCTGAGCTCCCTACCCCGGTGAAGCAGGACGCTCCTAGCTACCAAAACAGTGATGGAGAAGAGAGCCTGGGAAAATGAAACCCCCAGTTTGTGCATTAAAATGTGCCAATTATTCTCGTCCGCAGAGGAAGAGTTGTGGCATTTTGAAATCATTGAAACCGAAGTCCTATCTATGAATAAAACGAGGGCATTAGCAGATTGATGTGGCACAGTTACACAAGCAGCAAACTTTCAGACTTTCAGTCCCCGATTAAAACCTTTAATTTCGGTTTAGTTTATGTCAGGTAAATTCACACATTTAGGAAAAAAAGTCCTCCCTACAAGAAACCATTTAGTTCTTATCTGGCATTTTCTTCTGGGTTCCCTCCTTCCTCCTTCCCTTCTCCTTCGCTGACACATTTGTTCTTAATAATATTAGCATCAGCCTCAGATCAAAAAGAAACTAGCGTGTACTTCAAGGTTTAGTATCAACCAAGAATTTTTGGATGAATATGAAATTATGTAATACAGTTGACTGGTCCTTTTATTACACAGAGATTCAACATGATTTCCAGAGAATTTCTTAACTGGAGTCTTCAGTTTAGTTTTTTAAAATAGGTTAATAGAAAAAGAATTTAACATGAATTCAGATCATTCTGGCCATTTTCATAATCTGGGTAGTTAAAGTAGAGGCATAAATTTTTTTACTCACCTCTCAAGACAACTGAGAGGAGGAGGATGATAACCTGTCTGAATTATGTTCTATACAAGTACAGACACTGCCCAGAACACACTGCTACAGGCTTCAAGGAAATGGGATATGAGCGGTCCAGGCATTGTTCTGAGCACTGAAAGTCCATAACCATCTGCAGAAACTCTAATAAATACTACAAATTTGATTAGGCAGTGGATTCATGTCATTACAGATAAAAAATGAATGGCAGCGACATTACATTAGCTGTAATGTGACTTTTCTCTTAAAACCTTTACTCGGAGCATTTCCCCAATTTTACAGTTAAAACATTTATATTAATCAAATGATGTCAGCACAGAGTTATTTCTATACCCAGAAACTGGATCAGTGTGCAATACTAAAAGAAATGGAGGTGTGCTTTAAAAATGTAAAATTCGTGACATGTTTCTCTAAGGGACTTAAAAAAAAAACCCAAGTATATCATCCTCTTGCTGATTGACATACAGAGCCAACCTCCTTTCTCTTCCTTCCCCCTTCAGGCATCATCAAACTCCAGTTTCAAATAGGAGCATGATCTGTTTTCATATATGTTTATGCATTTGGGTTTTGAATCTTATCCAATGCCACAGTGTACCTTGATTTTATACTAATGTTCTCTTTAAATGGCTGGGATTTCATTTTGCGCACGCACTGTACATAGTGAACCATATCATATCAGACCATCGTCTGCTGCTGCAACAGTCAGCTAGTTGTACAATTAAATAGACACTGATAACTGATGTTTTGGTTTGATTGTCATTTATTTTTCTTTAAAAATAAATTTCCTCTAAATTCAGGGAGCAAGCGTGATGAGAAACCACAGGGGGTGGGTCTCCCAACTTTCCTTAAGTAGCCCTACCTACATATTTTAAATTATCACAGAAAAACAGACGATGATGACCGCGCATGTAGCAGGACAGTTGTGACTGTCATCATTTACATTAGTTTCCTGACTTCATTGTCCATCCCTGGTAGAACCGATCATGTTCTGTGCGTGTTCTCTTCTGACTGACATGTACTCTAAGGGTACAACAACCCGCCGCTTGGTACGGTTTGTAAAGATGTCCGTATTGCACAAGGATGAGATTCTTGCTGACTCAATGTACCACACATCCTTTCAAAATGTCCACACGGTCTCGACTCTAGGGGTACAGACAAGCAAATCGCGGCTCGTGGGGCTACAGCGTGGGTAAGGATCCCAAGTCACTTTCTGTTTTGCAAGTTCTCTGTTCCTACAATCGAATACTTCACACACTTAGGTTATCCTCCTCCTGAGTGTCCAGAAGTGCTTTGTCTCCCCATTTCACAGACAGAAGCAAGGGGCACAGGGGAAGGGCTGCAGCAAACAGCTGGAGCCAGGCGCTCTGGAGAAGCTGGGCGGGACTACGGTAAACGCTGGAGTCCTCGGGCAGGTGACTTGAGTCAGCGCTGGGGTGTGGGTCACACTGAGAGCAGACTTTGACACGTAACTTAAGAACAGCTCTCTGCGGAGGCATGTTTTCTACTAAATTTAAAGGAATTCCTCAGCTTGGCTTTGCCTGACTGGAACCTATAGCGTGAAAGGAAATCCCACCGCCAACACGGCAGCTCGGTGTCCCTCCAGCTGGATTCGGGACGTCCGTCTTCCCTCTGCGTCCTTGCTCAGAGCGGGCGGGCAGCCCCGTCTGTGAGGACTCGGGCTCCGTAGCTACGCACAGACAGAAGGGAGAACACATCCTGTGCCTCGGTAGGTGCCTTGATTTAGGAAGACAATTCTTGAGAACCTTGCTAGCTGGGTATATTCAGAGAGAATGAATTGTATCCCCGAATCAAGTCTTTCTCTCATTCACACAGTCTCATGTAAGAAGCAAGAAAGGAAATATGCCTAATGATTCTGAGCTGTCCACTTAGAATGTGGTACGTATTTTCCACTGTTACTAAAAACACAAGGTACGTCTCCCAAAGTCTAAGGCCTTTTCTCATTCACTGATGTGGCTTATTCTTGTAGCAGGGTCTCTCTCCAGTTGAAGCCCCCCGTTGGTCCATGGGTAAGAGGAAGGATAGGTGGATCTGTCAACTGCCAAATTCCAGTTTCTCCTAATTCTTCACAGGAACAAAACCCCAAGTATGGGATCTGAAGTGAGAATGTTGAAGAAAAGGAAAATAGAAAACAAAAGGTTAATGTTCTCACCTTTACCTGGAAAGAAAGATCTTCAGGTGGGTCTTGAGAATAAGACATATTTGTAGGAATTAGTAGGGGCTTTGTAAACATGCATCTACTCCAAAAACCAATGAAGAAAATGAAATGGATAAAACTGATAGAAAAGTATTTACATTGCAAGAGGATTCATCAGAATTCATTAAATGGTGAGCTCCCCTAGTGTAATTAAGTAACTGTTTATAGAATTGCAACTTAATAAGGGCAGAACAGCAACATATAAAGCTAAGATTCTGGGAGTTAATTCTTAATTTGCAAGTCAAGCTAAAATGCAGCTCAAACATTTCTGAAATTATACTTGGATGATGAGAAAGATTATTCAATCATTAAAAGTTGACCCAGCTTTTTCCTTTTTTTTTAGACTGAAATATAGTTGATACACAATATTATATGGGTCTCAGGTGTACAACCTACAACCTAGTGCTTCAACAATTATGTACATTACAAAATGCTCACCACATTAAGTGCAGTTACCACCTGAAGTGGTTACAATATTGTTGCTTCTATTCCGTCAGCTGTACTTCTCATCCCTGTACTTATTTTTTACTTGGAAACTGTCCCTCTTAATTCCCTTCACCTATTTCACTCCCCTCCCCTATGGCAACCACCAGTTTGTTTTCTGTATTTATGAGCCTATTTGTTTTGTCTGCTTGTCTGATCATTTGCTTTTTAGATTCCCCATCTAGGTGAGGTCATACGGTACTCATCTTTCTCTGACTTATTTCACTTAGCATAATATCCTCTAGGTCCAGCCATGTTGTTGAAAATGGCAAAATTTCTTTCTTTTTATGGCTGACTTATATTCCATTGCTTACATGTACCACATCTTCTCTGTCCATCTATTGACGGACACTTAGGTTGCTTCCGTATCCTGGTTATGGGAAATAAAATGCTTCAGTAATTGCATGGGTGATACATCTTTTCAAATTAGTGATTTTGTTATCCTTGGGTAAAGACACGGAAGTGGAATTGCTGGGTTGTCTGGTATCATTTTTTTTCTTTTGCTTGTCTCTCTTTAACATTGAAAGCTGAAGTTGGGCCTTTCCCAATTTCAGTAGTCCTGGCATTTCAAAACCAGCTTTTTTGTGTGCATCCAAAGCTGCATTTATAAACAAGACAAAAATCTCTGCCTTGAAGCATCTTATGGAGTAGTGGGAAAGACACATAAATAAGCTTTTAAAAAATGAACAAGAATTACAACTGAGTTTGAACCAGGTTCTCTGGGGGCAGATAACGGAAGCACATAAGTCAGCCTGGAGGGAAGTGTGTGGGAGGGCGGCTGACGGGAAAACCTCTTCCTCAGGCACAAAAAGGAAGAATCCAGATGTGTGGATCAGCCCCCTGGGCTTTCTGTCTTGCTGCCTGGTTCCTCCATTTGCCTTTCAGCCCGATCATGTCCAATCACTGCTTCCTTCGGCCGACCAGCCAGGACCTGTCTTCTAGCTGAGCAGTCTGATGCTGTGTTTTGGTTCGCTCACCCAATTCACGGTCCCACACGGAAGTCCAGACGATTTGCTTGTAATTCTTAGCTACTTCCTAAATTTTAGCTCTTAGAAACTAGCAGTAGCTCAAATATGTCTTTTTCTCTTGCACAAGGCCTAATAAAGTGCCTTACACAAAGCACCACTCGATACACCTTGGTTGAGTGAATCAATAAATCCATCTCCGCAACTCAGAGTAAACACATGCTTCAAAGAACTTAGCTATCAGCCAGTCAATGAACTGTGCTAAAACTACTAGGTACCAATTACCTTCCGGACCATCTGTACGAAGTCCTTGGAGTTCTGAGGTGACAGCCCCTGAAGCTGGCAGGTACATGCCTCAAGGGAGGATGCGTGAGCCACAATCAGAATGTTATTTCCTGGGGAGAAAAAAGCAAGGCCTGGAAAGAGCATTTTATAAAGACATATGTAAACTTTCTCAATACTGGAAGCCAAGTTGTTCCGGGGAGGGGAAAACATTCTCAAGAAGGAGACAATTCAGCCAAACAATACTTTGAAATGCTCTGTATAGTTCAGGCAGCCTAATGTCATTGAAAAAAAACTGTTTAATCTTAATTGTAGATTTACAGGAGGTTATAAATATATATGTATATGTAAAATTACATATGTATTATATATGTCATTGTACAATATGTACAGGCACATGGAGATACACATGTGTATGTGTATATAGTATATATACCATACATACGCGCACACACATACACCAGTGAGGGCCCATGTATCCTTCAGCCAGCGGCCTCCAGTGGTACCAGCTTGCCTAACTGGTACACTATCAAAACCAGGAAATGGATTCCGGCACAATCCAGGTAGCTTACTTAGATTTCACCAGGTTTACTCAATTCTATTATTATATGTGTAACTTTCTGAGCCACAGCCACTATCAAGATATAAAACTATCCACGTCTACAGGACTTTGTTCTACTCCTTACACAGTTTTCAATGTTGCCACCGCAGAACTATAGGGCACTTGAGACCAGTTGATAAGATACCGGTTGGGTATCTTCATAGTTCAGAGCATCGCAGGGGTAATGAACTGAGTGGCTTAGGAGTGATAAGTGAAGGGTGGGAATCATTGTAATACTGCTGGGCCAAGGCTACCCACTGTTAATATTTTGGTGTATATATATAATTTCAGTCTTTGCTCTATGAAGACAAATATTTTAACTTAAAAAATGGGACAGGAATGTACAAAACTCTTTTGTAATCTTCCTTTTTTACTAAAAATTTTAGAGTGAACAGTCAGCCCTACATATCATCAAATATTCGAGTCCATGTTTATAAAATTTAGGAGCAACAGACTTGAGACAACCGTGGATCGCTGCTCTCGGCTGGTGGTGACAGTGGCAGCTTGTGTGTGTGTGTGGGGGGTGTCCGTGCTCCTGGATCAAATTACAGGCAGAACAATGGCCTGCTAAAGAACCTCTGGAAATTGTAACAGGCTTCCCACTTCACAGAGTGCCACTGTAAAGCAGAATTCCAAGTCATTTTGTAGAGTAATCCTGGTGTATTCCCATGGAATATCTACCCTTTTAGGTACCCAAGAGAATATTAACATTTCACATGAAAGTACCTATAGGAGTGTCTGGACATATTTTTCTTTCCTATTAAGCCAGTCTGCCAAAACAAGTGGAAACATCCAGAACAGCCTGTCAACCACAGGGGAGAAATGATCACATATTTAAATATGGAGTCCAAAACAATGCCACCTACCTTTACTTTTACATTCACTTATTATTTCTTTTGTTACTTGGAAGCTTCTACTAATATAGGTGTCATAGGATTCCGAAACCACTAATTTGCTGACTGGAATGTGAGGTCTGTAATAGAACAATGAACAAAGACAATAAGAATGTTTGATCCCAAGACAAAGCAGTTGATAGTATGTTAAACTTTTAAGACCTTTCCAAAGTGTCCACATTTCCCTTTACCATTTCCCTAGAAATGAGGAGGTTCAGGGGACTATTTCCATTATATAGCTGTGGGGTTGAAAAGTACAGAATAATAGGTTGAAAAGTACAGAATAATAGGCTATGTACACATGGTGTCAGAATGACCAGATGAAAAATTAAACATGCAGTGAAAGTTTCATGTGCAGGACAGCTCATAAGCAGTTTAACTAATTTTACTGACCATCAGTCCTAGGTCACATAGCCAATAGGAAGCAAAGTAGAGGTTAGAGCTCTTGATTTAAATTGCCAGAGATTTTCTAAGCCTCTATTCAATAGCCTTACACATGATAAGCTGTAAATATAAGTTTTATTTTTTCCCCAGCTTTACTAGGATATAATTAGCATGTAACATTGTCTAAGTTTAAGGTGTAAAAGTGTTGATTTGATACACATATTGCAAAATGATCACCACTATAGTGTGAGCCTAACACTTCTATTACGTCACATAATTAGCATTTCCTTTTTCTGGTAAGAACATTTAGGATCCTGATTCTCAGCAACTTTCAAGTATATAATACACAATTATTAACTATAATCACCATACTGTACATTAGATCCCCAGAACTTACTCATCTTACAACTGGAAAGTCTGTCCCCTTTGACCAACATACCCCTTCACCCCAGCCCCTGGTAACCACCGTTCTGTTGTCTGTTTCTCTGAGTTTGGCTCTCACAGATCCCGTATTTAAATGATATTATGTGCAGATACCTCTTTTCATTTCCGCTGGAAATATGCCCAGAAGTGGGATTGCTGGATCATATGGTAGTTCTATTTTTGATTTTTTGAGGAACCTCCATACTGACTGCACAAATTTACATTCCCACCAACACTGTACAAGGGTTCCTTTTCTCCACATCCTTGCCAACACTTGATCTCTCGTCTTTTTTATGATAAACATCCTAACAGATGTGAGGTGATAACACATTGTGGTTTTGATTTGCATTTCCCTGATCATTAGTGATGTGAAGCATTTTTTCATGTATTTGGCCATTTTTATGTCTTTGGAAAGATTTCTCTTCAGTGCCTTTGCTCGTTTTTTAATTGGATTGCCTTTTTTTTTTGTACTCTTGAGTTGTATGAGTTCTTAATATATTTTGGATATTAACCCCTTATTAGACACATGATTTGCAAGTATTTTCTTCTGTTCTGTGGGTTGCCTTTTCATTTTGCTGACCATTTCTTTGGTTTTGCAGAAGCTTTTAGTTTGATGTGGTCCTATTTATTAATTCTGTCTTTTGTTTACTTGTGTATTTAGTGTCATATCCAAAAATATCAGTGACAAGACCAACATCACGTAACCTCTTCCCTGTGTTTTCTTCTAGGAGTTTTATGGTTTCAGTTCTTATATTTGTCTTTAATCCATTTTGAGTTAATTTTTGTGCAAAATAGGGGTTCAGTTTCATTTTTCTGTATGTGGTTATCCACTTTTCCTAACACCATTGACTGGAGACTGTCCTTTTCTCATTGAATATTCTCGGCTCCCTTGGCAAATATTAATTGACCATATATTTGCAGGTTTATTTCTGGGCTCTCAGTTCTGTTCCATTGGCCTATTTGTCTATTTTTATGCCAGTACCACACTGTTTTGATTACTATAGCTTTGCAGGATAGTTTGAAATCAGAAAATGTGAGGCCCCCAGCTTTGTTCTTCCTTCTCAAGATTGCTTTGGCTATTTTAGAGTCTTTTGTGGTTCCAAACAAATTTTAAGATTGTTTTTTCTATTTCTGTGAAAAGCACCACTGGAATTTTGATAGGGATTGTATTTAATCTATAGCTGGCTTTGGATAGTATGGACATTTTAACAATATTCTTCCAATTCATAAGGATGGGCATCTTTCCATTTGTTTATGTCTCCCTCAAAGTCTTACAGTTTTCAGTGTACAGATCTTTCCCCTTCCTACCTGAATTTATTCCAAAATACTTTGTTTTTGATGCTACTGTGAATGGGATTCTTTTCCAGATATGTGTTGTTAGTGTGTAGAAACACAGCTAGTTTCTGAATGTTAATTTTATATCCTGCAATTTTATTGAATTTGTTAATTAGATCTGACAGTTTTATGGTAGAGTCCCTAGGATTCTCTCTATATAAGATCATACAATTTGCGAACAAAGGCACTTTACCTCTTCCTTTCCAATTTGGATGCCTTTTATTCTTTTTCTTGTCTGACTTCTCTGGCTAGGAATTTCAGTACTATGTTGAATAGGAATGGTAAGAGTAGGCACCCCTGTGTTACGGATCACAGAAGAAAAGCTTCCAACCTTTCACCATTGAGTATGTTAACTGTGAGCTTGTCATATATGGCCTTTATTATGTTGAGGTATGGTCCTTCTATATGTTTGTCGAGTGTTTTTATCATGAAAGGATGGTGAATTTTTTCAGATATTTTTACTGCACTTATTGTGATAATCATGACTTTTATATGTTGAACCATCCTTGCATCCCAGAGAGAAATCCCATTTGATCATGGTGTACAAGGCATTTAATGTGCTGAATGTGCTGTTGAATTCTGTTTGCTAATATTTTGTTGAGATTTTTTTACATTTATATTAATCAGAAATCTTGGTCTGTAGTCCTCTCTGCTTGTAGTGTCCTTATCTAGCTTTGGTATCAGGATAATTCTGGCCTCATAAAATGGGAGCTGGGGAGTTTTAAAGATAGGTTTTTAAAGCACATGTTAGGTTTATTGGATTTGTGCACTTACGAAATCTTCACCAGTCTTTTCTTTCCCTTTTATTTTGAACACAGACTATACACCTGGCCCTAGGAGAAGCCGAGGGAACATAAAGATAAAGGGAACCTGATTTTTATGCTTGAGGAGGTCTCAGTGTATGATTGGGGTGAGTAGGCTGTTGATGTAAATGATCATTATGACGCAATGTACGAAGGTATGTAAGGATGATCAAAGCAGGACCCTCCCATCCTGGTGACTCTGCATGACTTTGATCTGTTACTTCTACCTACTTCTGTCTCTCTTTACTATTTAGAATATCTGGTTTATGACTGTGTTTATCTTGTTTTTGTCATATTTTCTATTTTCTTATTTGTCTTTCATTGTTGGTATTTAGTGCATGGTAGATAGTGGTGGTAATAGGTTCTCAAAGTAAATTCACACGGCTTCTTGATCAAAGATTTACTGAGAGGTTCCCACGTGTCAGGCTCTGTGCAAAGTGCTCTCCTTGCATTCTTTGAAGACAGCCCTCCTAGCAACCCTTTTCCAAATCCTGAGTTTATGGATGACAAAACCAAGACTCAGAAAGGCTACGGATGACTTGCCTGAGTTCACACCATCAGCAGCTCTTAGGATGACTTGCCTGAGCTCACACCATCAGCAGCTCTTAGGGTCTGCATTTGAACTTGGGTCTGAGATCAGCCCCTGTAAACTTATCACCCACTTTAGATGGGTTTTGACAGTGTCCTCTCTAAGCTATGCTTCTGTGCACTTGGGTTTATTGTCCAGAGAGGACAGGTGCTGCTCCATTTGAAGGAAATTTGCCCTCATGTAAATAACATTCTCTCAGCAAGCTGTACTTCTCCTAGGAAACAATCTTCTGAATCTCACAACACCCGGGGGATAGGGAGGGGCATGACTCACCACTTGTTAGGAACATACTTGTTCTGGAGTCAACTCCTTCTCCCCAGCCCCACCTCTCATCCCGGTTCACTATCACATACATCACCTGGTCTCCCAGCAGCCCCACACACCGACAAAAGGCCTCTTTGTATGGCCCAAGGAGTCATTTCAGTTGTGAGAACACATCGTAATAGATGAGATTTGTGTAAGTGGAGAGCAAGTAGATACTGAGATTCAGTTCCTCCTGGTCAAAGTTGAACCCAGAAATGGCTCTTGTGTTTGAGCTAGCTCTGACGGGGGAGGGCCAGGGCCCAGACTTCCGCACCCCACCTGCAGGACCCATGTACTGTCCTCAGAGTCAGGTGGGCCTCCAACCACCAACCAGACCTGGAACCCGGAGCTCTGGGCCCTCCGGTAGCAATATTCTCCCTGCTCCAGTCCAGGCTATAGGGCAGGCTTCTGCTTTGAGCCTGACACCAAAGGCTGATTCAGTGTCCCTCTGACACTTCAGATCCGCGTCCCCTGCCGCAGTCCCCTGCTCTGAAGCCCTGTTGTATATTTTGTTGTTTCTGCTTTGTTCCTCCTGGTCCAGCTCCCTAAGCCTAGGCTGCTTCCCACACCCAGCCCACAGGCTGGGCCTTGCTGCCTGGGTAGGGGGACACTTGGATATTAGCTACTAGCCTGATTATGTTCCCTTACTCTGGCTTCTGGTCCTGCCTGCCTCCTGTTCCATGGGGTGGGGATCTTTAAGTGGCATTTGCTTGATTTACAATGCCCGACTTACAATGCCCGGCTGTCGGTCTGTGCACCTCCGCCCATCACCATGTTTCTTCAATCATTTGGGCGCCACTTGGCGGAATTTCAGAGGGAGCCTAACTGAAGGGGCTGTGCTTCTCATATGCTTTATTGTTGACTTTCTGAACACAAAATGGTTGAATTGATTTTTTTTTTTAAGAAGAAAAGAAAATCTGGCATAAGGACTATGTCCTGACCCTCAGGTTGCAGGTACTCTTCTTTCTCCTTGTTCTGCTGCCGGGCTGGGTGTCTGCGTGTGCACCGAAAGGCTCAGAGTGATTTGGGAGACCTTTGAAAACCTGCTTGGGAAGCAATGCAGGCCCCAGCAAAGGGGGAAGTGGAGGCACAACTGGCCCAGGCTGGGCTGGGCGGTGAGTGAGGAAGGTCATTTCACCGATGCTGACTGTTGACAGCACCCCACCTTCTTTCCAGAGGGATGATGGCTGTTGGCACGAGGACAATGATCTACTGCTGTTCCTCCCCCAACAGAATAGAAAAACAGTGGCCATAGAGAGGATAGGACAAAATGTGAAGTATATTAGCAGAGGATCTGATTGATTTGATTTTTGAGGAATACTAATTCCTTTAAGCAAGAAGAAGTAACACATTACTTAATTCATGGGGTTATCTAAGGTCTGTTTTTCCTGCTCTGTAAATGACTATGGGAAGAAAAGATAGGTTGCCCTAGCTTGCATCACTTCATTGTTTGGATAAGCAGTTGAAATTAAAGGTCAAGGGATATCACAAGGAGGACATTTCTGCTTATATTGGTCACTTGTTCCAATTTCTGCCGTAAGAAATAGGAGCTTAATTCCCCACAGCAATGGTTGGGAATATCCCTCCTCAAAGGGCTTTTTCACAAATTTCTGAGTAGATTTCTGATAGTTAAGAACTAATAATAATATAGTTATATTAATTATCTTCTTGTGTATTATTCTCCTCTGAGCAATCTACAAACACCTCTTTTTAAAATTTATGCAAAATCTGGTCAAATGGAAAAAGGACGAGGAATGAGAAGACTATAAAGCAGCTCAGACAGTGCTTGACAGATTGAAAATGACCAATAAAGGTTGGTTATTAGGGTGTTAATAAGAGTGTGGCCATGAAACGCCCAGCTTTAGGCAAGCTGCTGGCGCTCCTACATATTAGTGGCTCGCCTACATTCTGGGGTTATGGCAAAAATAAATGAACAGAAAGAGAATTTAAAAATGACAATCCGAAGTATGGCATTGTCATTTTGCTTTTCGCCCAGCAAGCTTCTGGAACTCTCTCGTCATCAGCTGGTGCCTGGGTGCCTGCTCCTGGAATGCAAAGCGGTTTTATTCACCAGGAGAAATAAAGCCAGGAAGATCCAGTGTATGGGTGGAACGGGGAGATACAGTGCACATGAATGCTCAGGGAATGCTGGCCTTCTCGAGTTTCGGTTTTTCAAATCACAGCCTGGCTTCCACCAATGTGGACGATTGCCTGTGGCCTGTGTCTGGTCCTTCACCTCCTTATTAGCCTGGCCTAGTGTAGAAACTACTTCACACCGGTCTCAGGACACAGCGGCTTCAGAACGTTACCTGTAGGTTGTATCCACACTCAGGCTGGCTGCCGCTAACTCTGATGGAGGTATCCACGCGGGTAATGTGTTTCCAGCAACCCATTTTGTCCACTCAAATAAGCCAGGCTCTACACGGATCTTCAAGTGATTTTCTTGTTGTAAACCTTAGCAGTAAATAAAACGAACAGGGAAGGAATGCTACTGTATTCTCAGTGGATAAGTAAGTTAGAGGCCACGTTGTTATAAAGATTCTGGTAAGTCTTCTCTTTCCTACCCGCTATATATATATAGCTACCAGGAGGCAGAAGCCTGTGGGTTTGGACAAGGGTTTTACTTTTTGTGTGCTACAAACATTCTAGTTTAATACTCTGGCCACACCCCTAGGATGTAGGCTGGCTTTAAATGGTATCTGATTTAAGCAAAAAAAGCACATCATTACCTGTATCATTTGCACAGTTCTGTGACTACTCTGATTCCTTTTTCTAAAGTAAGTTCCAAGACTGCCATACCAAGAAACTGCAGAAATTCTCTTAGCATCCACTGCTCTACAACAGCCTACATGGTATTTGAATGGCATGAAAATGACTCATTTTCTCTATCAGGATATCCAATGTTGAACATTTACAAGTGCCTGTGCACAAGTCCTTACCCTCAGAGCAGGAGCTGTCCCTGTTACCTCTCTTCATATTGCCTTTGGCCCAGGTTTTCTGTGCAAATTTAATACAGAATGTCATATAATAAACTTCTCGTTTACTTAAGGTTAACAAATAGAAGGCTCAGAAACGGTGTCACTTCTTTGCTGGCTCAGCTCTTTCTGCCTCATTCATTTGTTTGGTATAAGTGAACAGTCCAACCCTCTTTTTTTTTTCTAGTTTTCTCTCCAGTGAAATGAGAATGGAGAGCCCAGCAGTTCGGTCTTCCACAGACATTAGGGTGAAAGTTAGTATCTTTATTGCAATCGTGCTTTGAAAAGTCCTTCCAATTAACAAAAGAAACAAGGATGACTAAGATTTGCACACACCTAGGAGCACCACTGCTGCTGTAAACAAGAGGCAGACAGCACAGTGGGAGGAAACCATCTCACTGCTTCAGCACACAAAAAAGTATCATGCTCTGTAGGCTGTAAATTATTGCCAGACAACATTGTTTTATAAGCCTACAAATTCATCCGAGAGAGCTTTACATTTTCAAGAAAAAAAATTATTTGCACAAATACTTCCTTTCGTCTTGCTTATGCGGCCAGAATATGATTTTGAGACTTTTGCAACATCTTCTGAAAGGACGCTTGCTAAAAATTCCACATTGGAAGCTTTCCATTGGCTAATGTCCCATGAGTCTAGAATAATTTAGGTATAGGGCTGCTGGAGAGACAGAGGCGTCAAAGAGTCGACTTTTTCAAATCTTACCTTTCAAGATGTTGTACGCAGTCTGAACACAGCGCAGGGATGGGGAGCAGTAGACGTGATCAATAATGGTGTTGCTCTCTAATAAGGCTTCACCTGCAAAGAAAACCAACGAAGAATCAATCTGATGGATGCGCTCAGCCCCAGCTGGACCCGCTATGGGACAAGATGCCAAGCCGACCCCGTGAACCACTCCTTCCCAGTTGGGCTCACAGAGAGCCGGCAGCTTGAGCCCTGTTGCCAATAGATCCCCTGCTCAGTGTTTCGAGGAAGGAGGTGGAATGAAAGACCCCTTATCTTTCTCTTTCCTACTCTCTGGTGTAAGCATGCATTAAAACATCCATCTGGGAGAGAGACCTGGAAACAAAATGCCCCACTTTGCCACTGTGATAAAGGGGAGAGGTGTTACATTTTCAAAATTAGACCTGTTTTAATTTTCTCTTGTGCTAAACAAAATCTCAGTGTTATCTTCTTGGACGCCAGAGCTAAATCCCAACACCCGATTCTTCAACGCTTTCCTCCTGGCATCCACTTCTTACCTGTACTGGACAAAGTGCAAACACTTCAGTGGGGTGGGCAAGGTCTTCCGTGAACTTGACTTTATCCATCTCACGAGCCCCTGCCCACAACCTGTGCTCCAGAAGCAGGGACCACTGGCTGCCACAGTACTCTAGTGCCCTTTCTCATGTCTGGGACTCTATGTTGTTCTTTCTCATGGGAATGGTCTTCCCACTGCCTGCTCCTTCCTTGCCCTGCGGACTTCCCTTCGGGTCTCAGCTGACCTCTCTCCTCCTGTGTGTCTCTTTTTGAGCTCCTGTAATGCTCTGTGCATAGTTGTTACTGAGTATGCCGTATTGTATGATACTGATCCACTTACACGTTTGTTTCCCTGAGGGTGGGGACTCATGTTTGGATTCCCAATGCTTAGCCCAGTACCTTGTATGAAGTAAGTGATCAATCAGTATGCGTTAAATGATTGAACGGGATGAGGCTGCCATGTCTGCATGGCAGATGTGGAACAGACCTCCGAAGAACTGAGCATCTTCAAAGGGTAACCGCACAGGTAGCTCCCTCTGGATGAAGCCCCTCAGACATCTCATGGACAAAGAGAAGTCTGAATCCCTCAAGTAGGACCCAGAATATGGGAACCAGACTGAATAACTAGAGATTAAAGGAAATGGGAGTTTATAAACTCAGGTAAACAGATACAGGATTCTTAGTTCCTCCTCAAAGCTATAGCTAAGCTCTTGCTTGACGCATGCATCCTTGAGATGTTTTACAAGAACGTAGACCCCCGCCAGATGGGTCACCTCCTGACAATAAGCAGCCCAGACTGGGTGGAGCCAGAAGACTGAGGACTAAGATTCCTGAAATGATCCCCTGTCACCTGACCAATCGAAAGAATGGGCATGAGCTGATCATGCACCCAGCAAAACTTTTCCTGTAATTTTGCCTTTAAAAACCCTTACTTGTAACCCACCAAGAGTCTGGGACCTTAAGCATTAGCTGCCTGTTCTCTTACATGGCGCCCCCTCTCCTTGCAATAAATGCCCTCTTTCTTTCACTACATCCTGATGTCAGTGTTTGGCTTTGCTGACTCATGACACTGTGTGCCAGACAAGTGGACCTAAGCTTGTTTGGTCTGGTTAACAAAAGGGTCAAAAGTGCATTCAGCCACCCCAAGGTTCCCTCCTCCTCAGCCTTGTGCAGGCGCTGACCTGTCTGCCACACCAGCCGTGACCTTGTCCCATCTCTGGACCATCTGCACCTCAGTCAGGGTCATACCTTGTTCATGCTGGGAAACCAACCCAGTGCCAAGCACAGAGTCCTAAATGTAAATGGTTATGTAATTCATCCCTTTTGAGGAAGTATACTACTTGCAGGAAAGTTACAGAAACCTTTAGGAAGTGTCCTGGCATACTCACTGGACCAGTCTTTTGAAGAAGTAGCCAGGAAAGGCGGGGTGATCACTCACCCACTAGTCTTGCTTGCATACATCCAAACACGGTGATCGGAGCATCTTTCTCATAATCCCGGAAACCACCACTCCGCTGAGGTAAGCTGTGAGGCATGTTCAGGTTGGTGCGTATGTAGCGGCCTGGAAGGCAAGTCAGACAAAGGCTACGTGAGATTCTTGTTTCCGTAGGACTCCTGTTGCTGAGCCTGACAGCCTCTCCACTCTCTATTCCTTTTCCACCAAAGAGAATGGATTGAGCTCTCTAGAAAAGAAATATTGAGGCTCAGGCTTTTGCTTTGATAGGATGTCTTAGAATCTACTCCTCCATTCAGCTGACAAAAGCTACGAGATAGTTTTTAAGTGAAGTTCCAACCAGACATTCTAAAGAGGTAGGGTTCTCTCATATGCAAAGCCTCCCTATCTTAAGCAAGCCACTCAAACGGAAATGGAACCAAATGAGCCAGGCTGGTTTAATGGAGGGAACTCTGGCTGTGGAAACGGGATGCCCATCTCTGCCTCTGACTTTGCCATGTGCCTGTGGACAAGATGTTTGCCTTATTTGGTCCATACTCAAATGGAGTAACACTCAAGACAATCAGGAAGGACTTTGGAGGTAACAGGTTACAGGCATTTTCTGAGGCATAAATGACACCATCTAGATAAACGCAGCTTGACTCTGCCCCCTAGAGGTCACGGTAGGTATGCCAATGCTCACCTTTGGCATCGAAGCACTGGGAGAGCCAGTACTTGCCAAACACAACATCCATCCTCTCTCCATGCCGACACACAAAAAGGCATCTCTTTTGAGGACCAAGCTGGTTGTTGACCCTCAGAGGCTGCGGCGAAAGAAAGGCTATTAGTGGGGAAGCACGTGAGAAAGTAAAGCTGGCGTTCCTATAAAATGAGGGTAGTTAGGACTCATCCTGCAGACCTCACAAGTTCTTCCGAGGCTCAGATGCGAGGAATGCAGTTTTGTAAAATAAGAAGGGTTATGAAGGTGGTACTGTCCTTGGGCTGCTGTAGCTCTCCATAGGAGTGGCATTTGGTCATTACTAAAACATGAAGGCCATCTGAGTTACAGCTCAGAGGTGAAACCAGCCAGCACGTACAGACAGCCACCGGGTGGGACAGCTTCTCCGACAGGGACGCTTCATCAACTTCTTCAGGGACTGAGGCCTTCTATTATTATGCTTGCCCTGTCTCTAACGTGTGGCAATGGGACTGCCCGGTCGGAGGGTCCCCTTTAGGAACTAGGTCCTGCTTTGCCTATTGTGATCACACTTGAGGCTCTGCCTGACTGCATGCATGTGGGTGTCCCCATCAATGGTCCAGAGAGGACAACTGCTCCCTCTGGGTGATGAAATAAGCAGGTCTAGTCAAAGGTGTGCCCATATGGCTTTGGTTTCTGCAACTGCTGGCTGACACCTTCTAGATGTTTCTGTATTCCTTCTTTCTCATAGAGTCAGCTATTTCCAGTTTCCTTAGAGTTGCCAGCTTCACATTGGCCAGCATGTCACAATTGCTTCCCGGTGCCCTGACAAGGTTCACACGTGGGATGGGGGCGGGATCTTGCCCTTCTCCGTTTCCTAATTCAAGCCCTGGGCCCCAGTCAGTGTAGTCTAGTCCCTTGATCCTCAACACGCTTGAATGTTCAACTTGCCTCTGCCTAAACTGTTCAAAATGACTCTTCTCACTCCTCCATTCTGCGAACTTTCTGGCATACACTGAGCACTCACTATGTGCCAGGTGCTGTGTGAAGAGCTCCATTCTTACTATTTCCTTGACTCTTCCTAACAGCCTATGAAGCAGATATGACCTTACTGCTCTTTAGCTATCACATCCTCCTCTCTGCAGAACAGATTCCTTACCAGGATAGACGCAAATGCTGGTCATGACTGTCAGTACCACCATCTGACTCTTCCTAGCCTTGAATATTTATATATCTTTTATAACCCTGTGCCCTTTCTCCCCAAGAGCAAGACCTCATACTTAGTAATAGGTGCCCGGTGAACCCGGAGTTGAGGATGTGAGTGACGGTCAGCCTTACCTGCGTGGGCTGGCATATGATAGTCAGGGGTGTCGTCTCCCCCAGACCCTGGTCCTCATACTGCCGCCTCTCCATCATGCCATCGCCGAATGACAGCGCGTTGGAAGCTGTTGTATTTAAGATCGAGTAAGAACTGCAGAGGAAGAGAAGGAAGGTGCTGACTGCTTGGCCAGGGGTCATCAAGCACTTCATCCTTGGGCTCAACAGGAGTGTGGGGATTAGCAGGAGCCCTCCCTGGGTAGTCGTACAGTTAATAAAATTGGAGGTAGATGCACTTCTATACTTGGAACAGATGTGCTTGTCCCTCGGAGCAGGGACGGGGCCCGTGGTTTT